>NC_141688.1:5000000-9800000 GCF_964263255.1 Lissotriton vulgaris
TCTCCCCATTCAGTTTCAGAGAATTCTGAACCATCCACTTACCGACCGCCTCCATACAAGATCTAAATTTGGAGGCGATTAGTTCATCTGAATGGGGTAGAGAGACGAGGATTTGAGTGTCGTCTGTGTACGAAACTACCTCCATCCTGAAAGATCTTATTAATTTGGCCAGTGGGGTAACATAGATATATAGATAGATAGATAGATAGATAGATAGATAGATAGATAGATAGATAGATAGATAGATAGATAGATAGATAGATAGAGTCAGAGTGATAGATATAGTGAGGGCGATAAATAGAGTGAGGGCGATAAATAGATAGAGTGAGGGCGATAGATAGAGTGAGGCCAATAGATAGATAGATAGATAGATAGATAGATAGATAGATAGATAGATAGATAGATAGATAGAGTGAGGGAGTTAGATAGATACATAGAGTGAGGGCGTTTGATGGATAGATAGAGTGAGGGCGTTAGATAGAGTGAGGGCGTTTGATAGATAGATAGAGTGAGGGCGTTCGATAGATAGATAGATAGATAGATAGATAGATAGATAGATAGATAGATAGATAGATAGATAGATAGAGTGAGGGCGATAGATAGATAGATAGATAGATAGATAGATAGATAGATAGATAGATAGATAGATAGATAGATAGATAGATAGATAGATAGATAGATAGATAGATAGAGTGAGGGTGACAGATAGAGTGAGGGTGATAGAGTGAGGGCGATTGATAGATAGAGTGAGGGCGATAAATAGATAGAGTGAGAGCGATAGATAGATAGAGTGAGGGCGATAAATAGATAGAGTGAGGGCGATAGATAGATAGATAGATAGACATATAGATAGATAGATAGATAGATAGATAGATAGATAGATAGATAGATAGATAGATAGATAGATAGATAGATAGATAGATAGATAGATAGATAGATAGATAGATAGATAGATAGATAGATAGATAGATAGATAGATAGATAGATAGAGTCAGAGCGATAGATAGAGTGAGGGCGATAAATAGAGTGAGGGCGATAGATAGATAGATAGAGTGAGGGCGAAAGACAGCTAGAGTGAGGGTGATAGATAGATAGAGTGAGGGCGATAGATAGATAGAATAGATAGAGTGAGGGTTATAGATAGATAGATAGATAGATAGATAGATAGATAGATAGATAGATAGATAGATAGATAGATAGATAGATAGACAGATAGACAGATAGACAGATAGACAGAGTGAGGGCGATAGATAGATAGAGTGAAAAGGCGATAGATAGATAGATAGATAGATAGATAGATAGATAGATAGATAGATAGTTAGATAGATAGATAGATAGATAGATAGATAGATAGATAGATAGATAGATAGATAGATAGATAGATAGAGTGAGGGCGATAGATACATAGATAGATAGATAGCTAGCTAGATAGATAGATAGATAGATAGATAGATAGATAGATAGAGAGATAGTGTAATTATGTGGCATGTAATGATGTTGCACTGTGTGGTATTTGGAGTGTATGTTGCGTTGAGCGCAGTGTAAAGATGTAGCATACAATTATATGGCACTGAGTGGTATTTGGAGCGTATGTTACATTGAGTGCAGTGTAATTATGTGTCGTGTAATTATGTGGCACTGTGGTATTGTGTGGAGTGTATGTTGTATTCAGTAGAGTGTAATTATGTGGCACACAGAGGTATTGTTTTGAGTGTATGTTGCATTGAGTGCAGTGTAATTATGTAGCATATAATTATTTGGCATTGACTGGTATTGTGTGGAGTGTGTGTTGCATTCAGTAGAGTGTAATTATGTGGCACTGAGTGGTATTTGGAGTGTATGTTGCATTGAGTGTAGTGTAATTATGTGGCGTGTAACTATGTGGCACTGAGTGGTATTTGGAGTGTATGTTGCATAAAGTGCAGTGTAATTATGTGGTGTGTAATGTGGCACTGAGTGGCATTTGGAGTGTATGTTGCATGAAGTGCAGTGTAAATATGTGGCGTGTAATGTGGCACTGAGTGGTATTTGGAGTGTATGTTGCATGAAGTGCAGTGTAATTATGTGGCGTGTAATTATGTGGCACTGTGTGGTATTGTGTGGAGTGTATGTTGTATTCAGTAGAGTGTAACTATGTGGCACTCAGTGGTATTGTTTTGAGTGTATGTTGCGTTGAGTGCAGTGTAATTATGTAGCATATAATTATGTGGCACTGACTGGTATTGTGTGGAGTGTGTGTTGCATTCAGAAGAGTGCAATTATGTGGGTTGTAAATATGTGGCACCGAGTGGTATTTGGAGTTTATGTTGCATTGAGTGCAGTGTAATTATGTTGCATGTAACTATGTGGCACTGAGTGGCATTTGGAGTGTATGTTGCATGAAGTGCAGTGTAACTATGTGGCGTGTAATTATGTGGCACTGAGTGGTATTTGGTGTGTATGTTGCATTTTTTAAATAAATACGGATAGCTGATGAAGGGGATTTTTCCCTCTATTTCTTGAAAATGACAATATGTGAACAAACAAAAAGGCAATTTTCACAATATGGATAAAAAAATATATTATTATTATTAAACACAGCAACCTGGGTGGTGGGAATCATGAGAGGTCCCAGGCCCCAGGGGTTTGTAAAGTGGTGAGTCAGGCGCAGGACGTGTCAGCAGACAAGCCTTGCAGCCAATCCCTGCTGCCCAATACCTAAGGGCAAGAGCAGTTCAGAATATATTGTCCCATAAAAAATAAAAAAAAGTAACAGAATTTTTTTTGAAACTGAGTTATGGTTTTGGCGCAAACATGTGAAACCACAACATTTTTCAAGTTACGGAGTTTGTTGTGTGTGCCACTAAACATAACTTATGTCTCCCGACCTGCTAAAAACAATTATTTTCCAATGGCACAGGAGAAAAAAACGCAGTCTAGCAAGAGGAACCACTGAGGCCGACAGGAGTTATTTACCTGCGTTGTGTGCATCTGAAACCATCACTGGTAAATTTCCGTAGTGTAACACATTTGAGCAAAAACAATAAATGTTACCAAATAGGTTTATTCAATATTATATTTATCTATTCAAGAAAGAAAGGACTCAAATAGATTCTTGGATATTTTGGTTGTTTGAGGCTCACTGTATCCTGTGGGATCTGGACTTTTGCCTTGGCTGGCTGTTATTTATTTTTATATATATTTGCTGCAGAAGGGCTTACAGTTTACTTGGGCAGGCATATCCAACCAGATGGAGCTTAATGAGCAAAGATCATCAAAGGATTAGCCTGAGATACTCTACGGGCTCCCGGCCAGTCTGCACTAGACACCACATCAACTAGAAATTTTTAGCGGTGTGTTGGGGCAGATTGGCTGGGTGCGACCTTTTCGGAAAAGGCCAAGTTAGCATCACAGGTACTGTGCTCACAAGACAGAATCTTGTTCACTTGCACCCAAGCCTCATTTGTTTAATGATGTGGTAGACAACCTCAGTGCCGGAACGCTAAAACCAACCCAAGAGAGCATTTGGGTTCCAGCAGGAGCCTGGGCAGACTTCGTCAAGCCCATTTGTTCCCTAGAGAGAAATATAAGTATGTGTCTACAGACATTCAGAAAGCAGCATTACTGCCAATCAAGTTTTGTCATGGTGTAGCTATCTGCTTTACAGGATGCACAATCTTAATATGTATTCTGCTCCAGGGGGCCGGACATTGGTTCACCTCCCAAGAAGGCTGGTTCAAAGTTTTGGCAGCCAGGAAAATGGACAGAGCGAGAATTGGCTTGGGCCCCCTCCTGCACAAACCACTGTTTGCTGGGTAGGAGTGAAAATCTGTATATTCATTAGTCCATGCCAGGCACCTATTAAACATTCCTATAAATGGGTAGGGATGTATAGGAGATGGTGGAAGGGGATAAGACTTCAGTGGATGAACTTGTGGCTTCATAACCACAACCACTGTCATTCTTTTTTTTACTTGCACCACAAAATCAAGGTGGGGCAAAAACGCTAAGGTTAAGGGAGACTGTGTGGAGTTTGAGTGGAGGTAAGTAAGGGATGTTGAATCAGTACACCCACTCCAAGGGAACAGCAAAAAGGCTGTACCCCTAAACATGAACTAAACCGCTACCAAATGGGAAGCTGTCTCATAATGAGTGGAGAGTAGGGAATCTGTTTGTAATCACAGGTATTCTATCGCTAGCTCACATGAGAAGCACTAGAGTTGGCATCCTGCTCTATAGTTTTAACCCATTTTGATAGACAGATGGAAGATGATTTATTTTTAAATATAAAATAATGGAAGATGAGCCTTCTTTTGAGTGTTCATCGTTGCTTCCACTCATGACTGCTAGGCCAATGTCTGTGTAATTGATGGATAAGGGCGTTAATGAGTGAACTCCATTTGAGCGATGCATTATCTGGCAATATCATAGTCCTAAAAGCCACCAGGCATCCAAATCTGAGGGCATATTTATTGATTTGATAAATGTGGAAAGATACTAGTCACAGCTTCATCTTACAAATAAAGCCAATATAAATATGGACCAGCGGAGCCAGGTGGGTTAGTGAACAAATGCGTCCACTGGGGGGCCTGTGTTCAAATACCGACGGGTTCACTCGCCTTTCATGCTTCTGAGGTCGATAAAATGTGTACCATTGATTTGGGTAACAAACATGTTATTTAGCGCTAAGATACCCTTAGGTGAACTTGCGCTTCACAAATACACATTATGATTAATACTGAAAGGGAGTGAAAAAATAAATATATAAATTCATGCAGCTGGTAAGATCAATATCTAAAAAAAAAAATTACCAAAAAATTGGGAGTTCCACTTATAAATGATGGGATAGAGACTGGCTGGAGAAATTTTTTACCAGCAAGGTAACTTTTGCAGCAGACTTCTATCCCCCACAATGACCCGGACCTGCTTTCCAGGGTCACCCTCAGAAAATCTAGTAAATTCCTAACTTGCACTCCACCACAGAATCAAACATTACAGAATGAGATAGATTCTGTAGTCTCTAGAGTAAGAACATATTAACCATGTTCTGCGAAACATCGAAGTGTGAGAAAACACTAACTGCAGATTGGCCCAGGCGCGTTTCAAGACCAAAACTGAATTGGCTGGGTCTTGCACTTACTCATATTAGCACTCATTTTAAAGACCTGGACATATTTCTTCATATTTTAACTTAGTGCAAGAGCGAGAGAGAGAGGAAGAGAAAGGCCAAACAGGGTGAAAGAGACATGAAGAGAAAGACAGGACAACATGGCATAGAAAGAAAGTATGTTTGAAAAAATAATTGTAGCCAGTGAGGGAAAGAGACTGGAAGTGTAGTGGTGTCGAAGAAAGGAGCATGAGGTGGATTCAAAAACTGTCAGCCCTGGTGTTCACCAGTTTGTGGCATTTGGCAGTGCAGGGGGAGGTCTGTGTGAGCCTGCAATTATGTTAATATTGTTAATAAAATTAAGCACTGGACTCATGGTGGACATCTGGTTGAGTGCCTAAAGAGTTGCGTGAAGCATAAGCAGGGTTTTCTATCTAGTGGTAGCTTACCCGTACAATTTCGTTTTCTGCTGTTGGCAAGTTATATTGTATTGCCTGTTGCCTCACACATACTGGAGACAAGCCTGGTTAATACCAAGTATTAAACAAGGACTGGGCGAGAAGGAAGGGGGGAATGCCAGCAGGAAGGGAGGGGGTGACAAATGGTGAGCATTTTGTGGCCACTTTGATGTTCTCAGTGGCCGCAAAATTACTCAAATCAAATCAAATCAAAACCAACTTTATTCGGTTTTTCATAATTGTAGAAATACCATAAAAGTTCATAAAAAAATGCATTTTATACAATTATCTCAGTTAAAAAGGATCAATTAAAATTTGGTTATTACTTATACAATAAAAACAATTTTCATAAAATTCACAGTTCATAGAATTACAGTTCATTAGATTATGACCACAACATACATTCATTACAATGGATTCAACAGTCCCCTATTATGCAGAAAAAGATGACTCGTCTTTGTCAAAGATTTAAACGATGACGAATACAAAATTTAAGGAAACGGGCCATCATTTTTGCAATAACTTCATTTTCAAAGTATTGGAGCGCCAGATATGCTGGACGACATTGGCGTAAGCCCCAGTTTTTCAGTATGGGCAATAACCAGCGGGGTCGTGGTGTAGTATAGAATTTGCAGAAGAGAATTGTATGGATGGTCAATTGTGTGGAGACAGAGTCACAAGGACATGGAATTGTTTTTGATGACCAATCATTATGAGAGGGAAAAGAGACCATTAAATGAAACATATTAAATCTAAAACGTGTCAGCAACAATTTTTTTAATTGGGTTAATCTGTACTTCAAATAGGGTTCAAAGGGAAACACAGTCTGAGCTAATAAGCCCTGTTGGACAGAGGGTTTATCTATCTCTTTTAACAGGCGTACTTGGCCCAAATGTGCCAGACATGCTTTTTTTAAATCCGCCTTTGAAATCGCAGTAATTGTTGACGGCTCAGCAACATTTTTTTCAAATCCTAGATCAGTTAATAAGGCTTTGACATATGCTAACCATTTTATTTTTCCACAATGATCAAGTGTCTGGATATCTTGTATAACTGATCTTGTTAGATGACATTGTTCAGTTACCCAAATTCGGCGCCACAACATTACTGGTTGAATTTTTATGGTGTCTGATATGTAATCTATGCCCAGCTCTAAATGACAGGCATATGTGGAAGAGCTCTTCGGTACTCCTAATAAGTATCTTGCAAAATAATTTTCTATTACTTGCAGTTCATCCACATTCACAAATCCCCATATCCCAGCTCCGTACGTGGCAGTACTGACACATTTTGCGTTATATATTTTTAACAGTTCTAATGATGGTCTCTGACCCAATCTTTGTGCAAACGATTTTAATGCTGTTGTTGCTCTTAAAAAGGACAGTTTCCTTGCATTAATCGCTGCCTTCCATTTGAATTTTTCATCGATTACAATTCCCAGATATAGGTATGTTGCAGTCCTGTCCAGTGCCTCACCTTTTACATACAGAGTTCTTGTCTTTGTAGTTTTCTTCCCTGCATGCATAGTGTATGTTCTTTTTTACATTAAAGGTCAGATTTAGACTCGACATAAAGGCACAGTATCTATCTAGTGCTCGCTGCAACTCAACAGGAGTTCTTGCTAGAATAACCGCGTTGTCGGCATATAACAGGGCTGGTATCTGCCGACGTTCAATTAAGGGGAGATCTTTACTTCCTTCTAGCATGGCGGCCTCTAACCCATTTGTGTACAGGGTAAATAAAAAGGGGGCCAGGACACATCCCTGTGGGACCCCCTTTTCAACCCTAAAGCTTTCCGTGAGCTGTCCTTTGGTCCTGAATCTTACTCTTCCAGTTGTTCCAGTGTATAGTTCCCGAAGGAAATCCACAACCGGAGGATCGACACCCATTGTTAAAATGATTTTCCACAGCCTCGAGTGTATTACGCAGTCGAACGCTGCGGATAATTGAACATACACCATACGCAGCGCTGTCCCCTTGGCCTCCACGTATTTTCCTGCCAATAAAGACAGGTTTAGTGCTTGGTCTACTGTACCTAGCCCCTCACGGAACCCATATTGTATTACCGAAATGATGTTCTGAGTTGTTGTCCACTCCTGGAGTCGGTCGAGAAGAATCCGACCTGCCATCTTCCTGAGCGAGTCCAGGAGTGAAATCGGTCTATAGCAATGTGGACTATTTTGGTCCCCTTTTTTGAATATAGGGACCAGTATCGAAGTTTTCCAGGTTTCTATTAGGCCCTCTTCTATGGTGGGGCTTAGGACATTAGTCAATAACGGGGACCAAAGATCTGCTGCATGTTTAAAAATGTCCACTGGGACCCCGTCTGGGCCTGGGGCTTTGCCTGTTTTCGAGGATTTAAGTGCTTTTTGTACCTCGTCGTGTAAAAAATGCAAATTTATTGGGCAAATAACCTCGGTCAGGGAATCTGTGTACTCCATACCCGTATATTCCCGTCACTAAAAACTTTAGAAAAATAACTCACCCATTCACTGTCGCTAATTGCAACATCGATGGATGGTAAGTCCTCTCTGTCTGTTAAAAAAGGAGATCTAACTATTTGCCAGAAAGTTGCACTATCTTTTAGTTCTGAGCTTCTACTTAGACGTTCCCATAGGTCAGCTTTTAGCTCTTGTTTTCTGTTTTTTAGAGCTAAGGCGTATTCTTTTGTTAATCTGATAACCTCCCCTCTGTCTCTCTTTTCCCTACTTAGGGCTATCTTCAGTTTCGTGTAAGCTTTTGTACAAGCCGGGCTAAACCAACCTTTTATCGCCTGACTTTTTTGTTTACATGTTCTAGTAAGTTCTTTCTTTATATTTTGGGAAATAGTATTAAAGCTAGCCAGGACTTCTCTGGATTTTGTCCTTGAGTCTAGACAGTTTATTATGTCGGCTTGATTTTCCCTGACTATTTTTGCAGTTGCAGCTCCTTTGTCGATGTTTCCCCATTTTAGTGTGTAACCATTCAAAGATCCTAATTCGAGCTCTTGCTGCTCTAATATACTCATTGAGTGAGGCTTTTTATGAGATTTTGGTTCGCGTAATGCAATGGTATTTGGGAAGTGATCACTCAATGGATTTTTAATTACTTCAAATAATTTGATATTAGGGCCTTTACATGATGAAATCAGGACATAATCTATCAGGCTCGTCAAACCTCTGCCATTGAATGTTGGCGAAAAGGGTACTGGGGAGGTCTTTATCTCATTAGCGAAGCCCAGTTCCAATTCTGTCATAATCTCATTCATTTTCTCACCCTCAGTCGAATGTAAAAAGTGTGTTATGCCATTGCCGCCATCCTCTTTAATACCACATCTATCAATGTTGTTAGTTCTGCATAGATGAAGATTGAAGTCGCCACCCCACACTATTGTACATGACTGCTTAATATACTGTACTCGAAGATCTTGGAGGGCTAGGGAAATCTTTAAGAGAAGGTTAGTCAGGTCGTCTGTATTCAAATTGTTATAAAGATTTACTATAACATATATGTTTTGTTTAGTTCTCTTTAGGACTATTAACTGATAGTTCTCTTCTAATTTTAGGGGGAGAATGTCCTCATTACATAAAGTGTTTGCGATATAGGTGACTAGACCACCCTTACTTCTTCCAGAAGATGATTTTTTGGCTGCAGAGAAAAAAGTCTTATACCCTATTATATGTATAGGGTCAATAGCCCAAGTTTCATGAAGGCAGATGATGTTGCTCAAATTAACCTGATTCAGGAAGTTAGGGTTTGTCTGTTTAACAGACACACCGGCTATGTTCCAGTACGTAAGATGAAGTTGAGGAATAGCTGAATTTAGATTAGGGGGGATTAGTGTATTCGTTAAGTTAACAGTTGACCTAGGAGTGGAATGGGCTGATGATGGATTAGCCAAAACAGCCGACCTACATTGCGAGAGAACATTGGGGTATATTTGCCAGAAGTAAATGTTATATTTTTGTCCTCAGTATCTGGCGTTTTGTATATTAATGATTCCCCCTTGTTTGGAATGTGGCCATCTACCCCTTTGGCCTGGTCATGAATCAGTCAGTCGTTGAAGTCCAGACCAGACAGTGCGCTAAATCTGTTATGGGTCGGGATGCTATAAGAATTGCCTGATGCCATGGCAACTTGGCGCCATCGAGCGTCTCTGTGCTCATAGTGTGGCATTGTAGACAAATAAGGATGAGTTGTCGGGTGTGAATGAATTTGGCCTTGATGCCATTGTGCCAGACCATTAGGATAAATGAATTTGGAGTTTTGATGAAAGAAAGGTGTATTACTTTCAGACATCAAACGTTGGTCATAGAAGGGAGTAATTGGGTTAGTTGCCACGGTTGATTGGGTGGTGATTAAATGCCTATAAAAATAGCCCAGAGGGAGAAGAGTAGTATTAAATTCCCAGGTAGAGGGGGGGGGGTGCCCTAGCCAAAGTTTTTTCAGCCCATAACGGTTTTTTAAAATTGACAATTATGCAATCCCCCTCAAACTTTTTCTTCAGAGGACCTATCCATCCTACTCTCTGGGTGTGAGTGATTTCTCCAGAGCATTCCATTGGAAAGTTGCAATTAGCTATCGACCAATGTAGTGTCTTATTTTTCAGTGAGGAGGAGGTCTCATCTTGGTCATACCTGAGTTTCGGGACATTAACCAAAACCAACACATAGGCCCCACACTCAGGTGGCAGACTAATGCGTGGAGGTATCTGCCTAGAGTTGTAAGGAGGATCATGAGGCATACGGGGCCTTTGGAAAGTTGGCAACGTGTCGCTAGTTTGATTTGGTGTTTTTCTACCACTTTGGGATGTTATATGCAACTTCTCTACCTGCGTATTTGTGAGTTGGGTATTCGTATCATTTCTAAGAACTGGGCTGCTGATTGGTACAGGTTTATTTGTGACAGTTTCTTTACTTAGGGACGTCGTAGGTTTTGGTTTTGTCAGAGCGTCAGAAACTGGGATATCCTTTGATTTAGGTAATGTAGGTTTACTAATATTTGTCTTCAAGCCGGCATTAGTTTTTGGAGCGGCACTAGCAGCACTAGCAGCTTTTTTGTTATAAGCTGTGAGTTCTTCTAGCTGTTTTTCGATGCGGGCAAGCCTAGATTCAATTGGCGATATAAAGATACTTAGAAGGTCGCCAAATCTTTCGACTAGTTGGTCGTTTCCTATAGTAGCGTCAGGCTTGTCCACGCGCACAGGAGGGATCTCGTGAGTGTTTTTACTTAATGTCTCTATAGATGGGTTTAGTCCATTGGCGTTTAAGTGCTTGTTTGTGCCTTTCTTATGTTGTCCTTTTGTTACATTGCGTTTTCTGGTAGCAGGGGGAATGGGTTGGGTCGATTGTTTTGCTTGCTTTCGAATGGCACCCTCTTGCCTGTCTCTTGCATGTTTCTCATTGTTTTCCACTACTGTCTCTGGTGTGAGGTATATATTTAAGTCTGGTGTCCTCTCTAGTTCACTGCTTATATCAAGATCGGAGTCAATTGAGGGATTTGTTGCCGATAGATTAACCTCGTTAGGTAGGGTATGAAGGTCGGTCGGATTTCATGAGTACGACCTGTATGTAAATTACTGTCTGAATTTCTGGAGCTAACTGGGGGTCTTGCTAACATAATGCTCCCGAGAGAAGAACGTTTGGCATTTTCGAAATCTTGCAAAACCCTACGCTCGAGGAGTGAAATGCTGAGATCGATGGCATCATTAGTCCTTTTAATAAAATTATCTATTGATCCAATCACAGACGCCCCCCCGGCCGCTGTCTTGCTTCTAGTGCCTCTGGTGGACATATTAAAAAGGTTATTTTGTCTTAGTTTGAAACAGATGTTACTAAGAACCAGAAGCCACAAAACAGTGTAATATGAAGCTATTAGCCTACTGATATAACTCTAATGAGGTAGAAAAATATCCCTAAGATCAAAGTCAGAGTCTTACGTACTGCAGAAGTAATGTCGTTGGGGGGTGCACCCAGCCCGACCTCCTCGTCCTCTGAGGGCCTCAGAGGGCCCGCCCTTTGCCCAGGCTTCGCCCGGCGTCCCACGAGGTGGGTGTCAAGCGCTTTAGTAGCGCGTCCGGGGGCGGGGGCGGGCGATGGCGGCTCCTGCCGCGATGTAACTTGGGAGGCATACTCCGCTCGGCGGCCGCAGGTTGCAGGTGCGGCGGCAGGAGGACTACGGTAGCAACCCGATGGTTTTTAGCAGGGTAATGGGCCCAAACAGTTCCACAAGAGTAGCGGCAAGGAAATGAGGCAAATGCTGAAGGAAAAATTACTCATATTAGCACTCATTTTAAAGACCTGGATATATTTCTTCACATTTTAACTTAGTGCAAGAGAGAGAGAGAGAGAAAGGCCAAACGGATGAAAGAGACATGAAGAGAAAGACAGGACAACATGGCATAAAGTATGTTTGCAAAAAGAATTGTAGCCAGTGAGGGAAAGAGACTCGAAGTGTAGTGGTGTCGTAGAAAGGAGCATGAGGTGGAATGAGAACAAAAGTAGCTAAAATGTGTACATCAGATCCATGTTATAAAAAACACAAAATAGAACAGTGGGATCCCAACATACCGACTTTTAAAATCTCCTGCTTGAGACGCAGAATTTAAAAAAATGAGGCAGTTCGAGATTTCAGACTGCAGGTGGTTTTACGTCTGTGCCGAGTGAAACCCTATTTATATCCACCCAAAAGAAAGCGATCATTGCCGATACCATTGGTGGAAGAGAATTCTGTGTCTAAGGTATTAGCCATAGAAGTCATTGCTTCATAGCATCGCCAAACTTGCAAATAGGAAATTGTGCTGTCTGGTTTGTCCCACTCCTGAGTCGATCAGACCTGCGACAAATCTTCCCTTCAATGGCAGCTCGATGACATAGGGGTAGCAGGCACATCCGTGGAATCCACCGCCCAGCAACGCACAGGCAGCCCGGCACCTACCACAGGAGCCCAGACCCCAATACAGGCAGTTAGCAGAGGTGGGACGTCAGAGTTGCAGTTACATGTAAATAGCGCTTACCACCCCTGACGAGGCGTTACCAGGGCGGGAGACGATATACAGAAAAAGTAAAAAAAGGTCCTAAATTTGTAGATACAAGTACTTTCCCAAATTACTTAGTGAAAAGTACATGTTTGAGGACATTGCCATTCATCATAACTTACTGTACGGATGTGTTAAAACAATACACACCGACGACACCCAGCTGATCCTCTCCCTCACCAGAGACCCCGACACCGCCAGAACCAGCCTCCACGAAGGGATGAAAGACGTCGCCAAGTGGATGAAGAACAGCCGCTTGAAACTGAACTCAGACAAGACGGAAGTCCTCATCCTTGGACCATCACCTTCCGCCTGGGACGACTCCTGGTGGCCCCCAGCCCTGGGCACCGCCCCCAAGCCGACAGACCACGCACGCAACCTGGGCTTCATCCTGGACTCCTCCCTATCGATGACCAGACAAGTCAACGCCGTCTCCTCTTCATTCTTTCACACCCTCCGCATGCTCCGCAAAATCTTCCGATGGATCCCGATCGAGACCAGGAAGACGGTCACCCAGGCCCTCGTCACCAGCCGGCTGGACTACGGAAACACCCTCTACGCCGGAACCACAGCCAAGCAACAGAAAAGACTACAACGCATCCAGAACGCCTCCGCCCGACTCATCCTGGACATCCCTCGACGCTGCCACATCTTCGACAACCTGAGAAACCTGCACTGGCTCCCCGTCAACAAGAGGATCACGTTCAGGCTCCTCACCCACGCACACAAGTCTCTCCACAACCTGGGCCCCAAGTACCTCAACGACCGCCTGACCTTCCACACGCCCACCTGCCAGCTACGGTCCACAAGCCTCGCCTTCGCCGCCGTACCACGCATCCGAAGAGCCACCGCCGGAGGCAGATCCTTCTCCTACCTGGCGGCCAAGACATGGAACTCCCTCCCCATCCACCTTCGGCTGATCCACCAGGACCACCTCGCCTTCAGGAGACAACTCAAGACCTGGCTGTTCGAGCAGTAGTGGCCCCCCTTCCCCCAAGCGCCTTAAGACCCTTCCGGGTGAGTAGCGCGCTATACAAGTGTTATGATTGATTGATTGACCCTATCGATCATATTATATGTGTAGTTTTGCTTCATAAAATATAGAAATATAAAAAGCATCATTTCCAGAGATAAATGTACTATCCCCATGGAGTTCACAGAAATGTAACTCTAAATAACAAGGAACGCCAGGCTTGAGGAGTTGGTTTCACCGAAGTTATGTAAACATGAGGAGTCAACAAACGGTCAGGAGAAGAGCGCGCAGTGTAAACAAAGCGTGAACTGCCGGAAAGTTAAACAAGCTCTCGACATTGGGTGGCGGGGCGGGGGAGCGGCTTCCTTAGAAGTCTGAGTCTGATGCCTATGGTGTGCGATGTGCAAGCGCCAGGCTCACATGAACTGTACTCGATCTGCAGTTTGGGTAGACTTTTTGAAAGCCTTACTATAATCTCGCCAGCATCCCTAATGGGATTGCTTAGGCGAGACCTAATGAAGGCAAATGGAGCTGGAGAAGACCAACCAAATTGCCATCAGATTAATAAAACATGAGGGGCCAGGGATTGCCCACCTATGCCGTGAAAGACATGGGGAAAAAGTAACTGTATGGACGTGAATGGAACCTTGAAGTCTGACCACATGGCAGTAAGCAAGGATCAAAAGCCGTTTGGCTTAAAACCATGACCTATGAGTTGCTCATCGAGCCGAGGTGCTTTGTATCCTGGTGCCTGCAATAACATTATTAATACAATAGCACTAGGACTACAAGTCCCAGAATGCAAAGCTTAAATCAGTCCTGGATAAGCTCCCCACAAGCAAGCCTGGGAAACATGTGCACTGCATATTTTTCATCCATTTCGTGGAATATCCTGGTGCAATTAATTTAACACAACTAAGGTTGTCACGTTTCAAGTGCCAGCAAGTAGTTTAGTTCTCTTTTCTCGCATTCTTCTCGTAATCCTGGATTTGCAATATGAAATTTCAAACTATGTTGTCAAAAAAAGGCAAGGTCACCCAGCACTAGGTGATTTTGTTCAGTTTCTTAGCGATCAGTGCGTAATCAGCTTACTCCGCCTTTCCTATGTAAGCATTGCCCCATTGAATTCTATAAATAACATGAAAAGAGGTATGTTGCTTTTCAGTACCCTTTTTACATGATCAATAGTAAACCTTATTAGAGTCCACTACCTAGCCACTGTGAAAAGCCTCTTTCGTGTTTCTTTAGTTACAGGCTTGTTTGTGCTACATCACATGTACATAGATGACAGCCGCCAACACAGCCTGTTACTAAATGCCACAAACATTCATAACATTGTTTATTCACCATGGCGTTTCTGAAGACAGTATTATGGAAATAAAGGTTTAATATTTTTCTTCTCACTGCTGCATCCCACAAACGTAAGCATACACCCATATCCGAAACAACTGGGAAAGACAATGTTCTTGTTGTTTATTATCAAAGAAAAAGGAGTTCGAGTATGTGTTTCCACTAGCAGGGTTACTAGGCCTAGAGAGCTTCCACTAGTTACTCTCCCCTCTGTGGGGCTGATTAGCAGAATTACAGTTGCAGAATTTGTGTTTGTTTTGTGTTTCTTTGCGCTCATATTAGAGATGCAGGTTTCAGGAGAGACGCAACTCTCACTCCTCCGTTATCCCATTGATGGGAGTTAGACAACACGGCGACCCACTCCGCAGGGACTGCGGCATGTCTGCATTTTATGGACAAGGTGGCTCCTCAGCTAACGCGAAGGAGCGCGGCCCCACTGCTTTTCAGCAGTGCACAAAAGGAAAAATAAAATTATAATAACACAATGTTATTATCATTTTGGTTTCTCGTGCTGAAGCACAGGAGTGGTTGGTGCATTTTAGTGCGCATGACGGTTTGGCCAACTGTCTTGGGCCGGCCAAACCGTCATGCGCACTTAGCATGTTCTGCACCCAGCTGTATTGCACCGCCTGGGTGAAGAGCCTGCACAGGATCCCACCAGTGTTGCCAGATTTTGATACCCGTCCCAAGTTAAATGCTGTCTAAGTTTAAGCCCAAATTCAGCCCAGCACAGACCAGTTTCATCCCAAAAACCAGCACAAAGTTGCTACTCGCAATTTATGCAAAATCAACCTTCAGGAAACATTTTACACATAATCCTACTTTCTATCCAATACGCTTATAGTGGGCGGAGGTTCAATGGGCACCTATGCACTTATGCAATCATGTTCCAATTCGATAAGTAACTACTGATTATGAAGATCAAATTAGGACCTGTTGCTTTGTTCACCACAAATCCAAACCTGAACATGGCATTGATGAACAAATTTTACAAGAACAGACTGTAACCCATTTTAGTGAAGTCCAAATGCTGAAAAGTTGAAACTCTATGTCATGTTGCTTCTCAAACAGGACATTTAATGCATTTCATGGATCCCACAGGATTAACACCGCATAATGATGTACATATAAAGTAACCACCTTGGCATTAAAGAAATTTCAGCACAACTTGTTCGGAAAGCCTTATTTAGAGGCCCACTCCCTCCGGTTACATGTACAAATGCCATATAGGAGAGTCACTCACTCTGATTACTGCCTGCCCTCCACTTCAAAGTCTTTCACATTGACTATCTACTGTGACACTGAAAGTTAAACAGAACCTACGTCATTGCCTTCGTAATACAGCAAAGGCTTGACTAAAGGCCCTTGTCTTGGCAAGAAGCAGATGGGCTTGTGTGGGATCCAAATTAAATCAACTGGAGTGGACAGGAAAAATACTTCTTCCACAAATCCTTAGGTTATTCCCTTCCCCAACATCTCAACACTAATGCTCCCTCAAGTCGGATGACACTGGCATCACTCCACTATTCTCATTCAGATCCATTCACCATAATCATTCGCACGGTCGGTCTCTCATATCACAATTGATAAGTGAAATTTCATTAGGCTGTGCAACTCCTTTAAAACTATCAGCCACTCATGGCTTTAAGCAGAGAAGCTCTTAGAACTGATTTTGCAATGGATCACTAATGGACTCTTTATTCAGGCCCTTACATTTCAAGAAAAAAGCATGGATCAATTTCTCAATAATGGCCATAAAATAAATCCCTAAAGTAATCCATGCCACGCAGTTCATGTTTACAGTACAAAGCACTGCGTCAATGATGTAGATTTTTACAGTTTATCATTAGATTTTTGATTACCTAAGAGTATTTTTAATTTTGCGATTAATGAGCTATATTGTTCCTAGACAACACATTTTTTTCTATTCAAAGAAGAAGGTGTCATGTACCTTTCTTCCTACTAATAGAATTTCGTCTCCACACATTTGTTTTTAAATAAGATTGAAGTACAATATATAAATTAGTCCCACAGGACTATTGTTGGAATATAATACATTTACCCTGGTTCTCGTGGGCATATAGGGTTCTCTTTGTTCTGTTTAAATTCAAACAGAATGGAAGTGGCTCTGGGGAGTATAGAGTTGCAATCTGCTTATGGTGCATGCTTTACATGAGATCCCTATAATTTAAAATATATCGAAGAATACTACTGGCTAAGCTCAGAGACAACCCTGCCCGCTACTGTACTAGGAGAAAGATAGGGCAAACAGAATGGGGCTAGCTTTATGGAGTACTGTGTGTGCATACTACTTATGGCGCATGTTCTACATGAGATCTCTCAAACAAGGGTACTATTTAGTGTGTATGGAAGAATGCTACTGGCTAAGCTCTGAGGCGCTCCTGCCTGCTGCTGCACTTGGAGAAAGAAGGTTCAACCAGAATGGGAGCAGCACTTGAGAGTGAACTGCGTATATAGAGCATAGGGTGCATGCCTCTACATAAGAGTGTCAAGGTAGAGGTACTATCCAGTAAGCATGGGATAATGCAATTGGCAAGTCTGAGAGATATCTGTAACTATTACTGCCCTGAGACAAAGAAGATGGAAACAGATAGGCACATTGTTGGGGAGGTGTGTATGAATGTGTGTGTGTGTGTGTGTGTGTGTGTGGCATACGGTGCCAGCCTCTATATGAGTTCACAGCAGAGTTATCCTCTAGTATGTATGGCATCTTATGCATTGTTGTACTTTATACATCATCATGTATTCCTTATAAATGTATGATATTAAACTTTCTCCAGTGCATTTTCAATACCCTACCCTTTGTCATAGTCCCACCCCTCTTTGCATGTGCTGTCCTACCACACTTGGTCTCTCCAACAAACATGGTGCCTCAAAAGCAGATCGGAATTAAAGGCGTTATAACATAGTGTGCCTAATAGGGAATCTTGTGTGAAACATACCTCATAAGCAGCAAACATATTATCTAACAGGCAGAATGCCCAAAGGCATGAATGCTCACTATACAAATGCAGATGTTACAGTCCACATTTAAAAATGACTCCATTAATCACTGGTCCTAAAGCAAAACTTTCAACATTTTCAACATCCATCACACACACATACAGAGACAATAAATCATATGTTTTAGAATCAGTATACAGAAAATGTTAGATAAGGCAAAGGAGAACAAAAGGTGTCAAATTCACATGCCACCCATCCTGGTAGGCACTTTTTAAGAGTACTTGGTCTGGAGAAGGACAAACTCAGGATTCAGAACATAACACAATGGTTACGGTTGACTTTAATAGACCTTATTTCTACCAAAACAAATCTTTCTTAGCAACATCAGGATAGAGAGACTGGGAAAAAAACATAACTTTCTAACCTGTAAGACGCAACTCTTAGATGGCAGTTCATAGATCACTGTGCTAGATTACTAATGTAACTTATGAACTGCACAGTAACAGCAAGCAGTAAACCACTGCGCTGTGCACATTAAATATTGTTCTCTGATGTGCATGGCACAGGTCCTTTTCAGCAGGCACAGTACAGTCCTGCCAGGAACCACTCATCAGGGGTTGGACTAAAGCTTTTTTGTACTGATATCTGCATCACCGCTCTAAAATGAGTTTGTCATGCATACTATAGGTCCTGAGAGAATCACAACATGGTGCTTCATATTATAACAAAAGCAGCTACTGTCAGCACCTCCTGTGCTACTGGTTGTCCAGCCCCACAATTAGGAGCCTATAACTGACTCTGCTCTGGCTGTTAAAGAGCAGCGTGGTGACCTGTAGTGTCAAAACGTCTCTAAAAACACACATGACTTCCTCCCTGCAGCAAAATAAATTTGCACCTGGCCCGCCCTCCACCTGGTCATCTGGTGTTACTGAAGAACATAAACAACAGCCAGGATCTGACTCCTCTATACCATCACCAGAAAGCCAGCAATCATGTCCCAGCTAATTGGCAGAATTTTGATTTGTTTTCATGTTACCTTGCTCGCCACACAAACAGCATTGTGTGGCTCTCACAGTGGGCTCTCTCTGGCTGTGCTGCTGGCAGGCAGCTGGCAATGGCACAGCATAGGAAGATGTTTCTGCTGCGCAAAGTCCGGATTCTGCCCCATGGACCGTTCAGCCTAAAAATAGCAAGCTTCGTTCCTAACCAGGATACAAAGATAAATGTACTTATACCAATACAAACAAACACACTGACCACAAAGTAAAAAATGAAAGTACATTTTTACTCATAAACTTTCATCTCTTGAATTTGAAACACAAATTATTCGAATTGCTGTCCCTAAAACATACTTAAAACATACATGACACATAGATTTTGTGCAAAGAAATAATACACAATTAAAACAACAAGTAAAATTGTTAATTCATATACTTATTGGCAGTGACAACTATTTATACAATAATCTTGTAGGTACATCAATTTAATCTTGGATCCTAAAAGATTTTGAATAGTTGGTTCGTGTCAGAAGGGATTGCGTTGACGTTTCAACCCTGGGGAGCGATGCGGTGATTTAACGCATCAATGGCGGGTCTTCATTAGGACTGTGTATATGTAGGACAGCCTGTTAATTATAATGGACATGTATCAGGGATTGGTCAGTGGTATAAAAAATGTGCAAGTGAGGGCATAGTCATTTGCTCACCTCTTGCAGACCTTGCTCCACTAGGAGTCCTGGTCTCTTTCTGAAGCGTACTGTCGGTCCGTCAACTCAGACCATATAGATGTTCCTTAGACCTATAATTAAGGATGAGGGGTTTACTCAAATCCCTAATTGTTACTTTTTTACGCTAAGTTAATGTGTCAGATTTCTGTTTGTGATACATACCTCTGTATTGGTTAGTTATACAGGAGGTAGGATGTAACGTTGATCTTTTAATCTGAAATAAAAGGAGTGATGTATTCCATTAGTGCTGAATTCAAAACCGAATTGTGCTACATTTTAATGACTGTAACTCTTGTGCACATGCATCTACTACCGGTCTCGATTGTAACCTGTCTGACTATGGGTGCATTGATAACAGACTGTGGGTATTTTGATGTCTTAACCTTTATCATAAGTCAATTGATAACCGACTGTGGACCTAAAAAAACATTGACATTCATGTTTGCACATTAACCAATTTGGTATGTTTTTCCAGAGTATAACCTAATCTAGACCACTCCCTACTGTATGATGTCAAACTACGTTCGCCTCTACCTTTGAGCCCAAAGTGTAGTGAGACTATATAGTGACACTTATAGACAACTCATTTGGACATAGGTCTCTTCTTGTTCATTCAGGCCTTGTGTTGTTGCTTCCATTATGTGTATCCATCTACACTCTGTAATTTAGTTGGTTGGAAATGTCTCCACCCCTTGGGTGTATTATAACCTTCTCAGATACTGTCCATTCTATCTGTTTTGATGTATGTCCCAGTAGTGAATAGTGTTCCGTGAGTAGTGCTCCCACCAGTTTCCATTTAATTCTACTCTGGTGTTGAAGAATACGACTTTTCACCTTTTGTGTTGTTTGACCTATATATATCAGCTGACAAGGATATCTAATGGCGTACACCACATTTCGGCTATTGCATTTGGTGACCTGATTCAAGTTATAGGTCTTTCCTTGATGTGCCACTTTAGTTCCAGTTATAGAATATTTGCACGCCTTGCAGTCCCCACATCTTTGATGGCCCGTGATTGGTTGCAGGCCAAGTTGCGTCCCAATATCCCCTGCAGGTGGGGTTTCTAGAAAGGAAGATACCACATGAACTTTAATATTTTTTGCTCTCTTAAAAGCAAACATAGGGACTTCAGGAATGCAGATTTCTGGGCCAACTAGATCCCAATATTTTCTTATAATGTTATTTATTTCGTTGCTCTTTGTGTTGAATGTTGTAACACATATCAGGTGATCATTTTGCACATTCCTTTGTTGAATTTCCAATAACGTCTCCCTCTATAACTGGCCAAAGGGAAGGTTGTCCCTTAAGTTTCCCTTTGGCCAGTTTTTAAGAATTCGCAGGAACTGCACCAGAAGGAAGGACTTTTTTATTGAAAGTGATCAACTAATCAGCAAACTAAGAGAGAGAGGATACCCTAAAGGACTCCTAAACCGTTTGAGAAAACGTGCATGGTATAGACCCAGGGAGACGCTATTGGAAAGACTAAAATTAGAGAGGAAAGAGGAAAAGAAATCAATAAAACCAGCGCGATACAGTAGTTTAAACAAATAGCTATTATGTGTATTACCAGCTCAACATCCGTCTTGATGAAAGCAACGGACACCCACTAGGGTCTATCAGTCTGCAGAAATATGTTGACCTGTTAATACACATTGTAGCTATTTGTTTAAACTACTATATCGCACTGGTTTTATTGATTTGGAAGAAGAGAGGTACCGATTAAAACTCTTTTCCTCTTTCCTCTCCAATTTTAGTCTTTTTGGCACTTTATTCCTTTTTGTTTCACTCACATTTTTGCACTGCTTTACAGTTGTCATCACACGCCCATATTTCCTCTGCTTCACTGGGACACACTCATTGTACAATTCATTTAAAAGGGTTGTAACACCCACCCTTCCTGGTGTGAAGGATCCCAAATGATAACAAGGGCGGTTCCGGTCGACAACTGATGGGTATTTTTTCACATGCAGAAAATATCCTTTTGACTGTTTGTCCTATTGTCTTACATGTATTTTCTAAGTATGTGGCTCTATTTATTATTCTCTTTTTGTCAGGTATATAGAGAGTCAACAGTTTGTTGTGTGACCCACAGCTACTCTACGTCTTGCTGAATTGATCTGTTTGGGGGTTGTAGCTGTGTTAGGTTGGTAAACATACCCTTGGACCCTCCCATCACCGTATTGTTCATATTGCAATTTGTAGTCAATCCCAAATAATCCTGCACTCTGCCTTTCACACAGTACAACGTGCCAATCTGGCTGGCTGTGCTGTCTTGAATGCAATTTGTGTAATGTTGTTGCTTCGGGGTCATTTTCAACCCACATCCACTCTGCTGTACACAGCAGGCAAGATTGATACACAGCAGGAATGGATGAAGGCATGTATTTATCATACTTTATTTATTTGTGTGGAATCCAGCAAGTTGGTTCCTCCACATACAGTAATCTCCAGACTCCAGACTCCAGTAGGCACTGAGTAACATCTCTGAAGAGAATAGCCACTGTCACAATTAGATTAATGCAACAGTTCACACTCCATTTGGTCAGAACCCAAGGTGTTCATCTACAGAGTTGTGCAAATGTTCTTCACTCAGCCCACTCACTTGTACATGACTTAGATATCAGACAATGACTCTCAGGTGCCACCAACACCAGTAACATTTGCTACATTATGCAATTTCCCAACATACCTCCCTGTATGTAAGTGTTATAGCTCATACTGTATCTCACAATGTAGTAGTGAGGATGTTCTGTCACATGTACCCACCCTGGTTGGCCACATGACTACGCCCAAATATCTCACCTGTCAACCATCCCCCATACCTGCCCATCATCCAGGACACCTACCTCACCATGACACTTCACAGTTCCCAGTTTCACATCCACCTGCTTTCACATATGTTCCATAGTCAGATCTTTTTCTTACGGCTCCCTCCTGACACCTGCAACACCATCACTCAGGCCCTCAGGGCATGTAGATTGTGGTACACCATCATGTTTCATGAATCATGTTTAAGGAATTAGTGTTGGTTCATGGGGCACTTTACCAGACAGGTGCGGGTTACCTCGGAACAAGGCTTAGCTTCTATGCCCCTTCAAGAAATTTGCAGTCTAACAATTTTCTATCTAAGATCTCCAGAATTTGCCACTCTAGAGCTGGGGGACAGTCGTTCTCCTATCTAGGACCAGCTGCATGTAATAAGTTCCACTTGGAGCCTCTCGCAGTAAACACTATTTTATAATTTTAAAAAAAAGGTTGAAAACCTTGCTTTTCATGCAGGAATAGACAACAGAATCATACACCACACTGTGACATTGAGCTAAGTGCTCGGACAGTCCTTAGAGTAGCTATGCGCTGGACCAGTTGCTTTTCATTCATTCATTTATTCATTGCCCTCTTCCATGATATCTCTGCACATCTGCTACACAAGTGACAAACTATTATATTCAGAGGGCTGAAAATCACTCAGCCTACCTTGCAGCACACACATCACAACTCACCTCCTTGAGATACAAAGCCTGCCCATTCTGTGTCAATGCCAGCATCATGTGCTCAGCCACACCTACAAGGAGCTACACTACCAGGGGCCCACATGGCAAACACACCATCCACATTCACAATATACAAGCATGGAACTCTGCTATCCATCACTGGCATTTCCCCCCACCTCCAATATCCATTTGAGCAAGACAGGAGGTAGGGTGGTCTCTATCATGTCAATTAACACCTGTAAAAAGCACATCCAGCATATCAAGTCAGCTGCGTGCGAATCAGTTCAGTGCTTGTGATTGTTTACCTGGCTCTTCACATGATCTTACTTGAAGAGCCTTCACATACTCAGCACTAGGATCCCTTCCCTGGTAAGGAGATTACCCTCTGGCGCCCCGCATTCCATTCCATTCTGTTACATTCCACTGTTGGCTACCTGGCTCCTAGACAAGCACACTTGCTCCATGGTGCAAGGGAGCCTGCATTGTCACTGACATATCTGCAAAGTTTCCATGATGTGCTGCTACAGTCTAGGATTTTTGGTTGGTATTGTGGGACTTGTAGTCCTGGTCACTCATGTTGTACATTACACTCAAAATCCCAGGTTTCAAAGGATATTCTGGCCAGGGCCTTCACGCATGGCCCAGAGAAATTTGGCAGGGCTGTATTGGGCTGAATTAATTATCACTGCCAAAGTAAATTATATGTATGTTATGTACGAGTTAATATGTGAGACATTCCTGCCCTTTCCCTTTCACACAACACAGTGCAACACAGCAAAGTGTGTTACTGTGTTGCACTGCATGGCAGTTTTGACCATATGGTCCCTTGTTTCGACTTACCCTGTAGTTTTTCCTGGTCGTTGACCACAGCACTGTCCTGTCCTCCCACTCCTACCACCAACTCTGTTGGCATAAGTGATGCCACCTTCTCCTCTAGTGGTCCAACTCCTCTTGGAGAGCCCGTCCTTCTCTGGTCCTCATAGCTGTTCTCAGGCACTTGGCCAGTTTGGTCTTGTGCTTAAAATCATGCCCTGCTCTTGCACTGTCCTTTTTGTTTGCCCTACACTGTTGATCTTACCAACTACTGTCTTTCAAATGGCCTCCTTCTTCCCTAATGGCAATTTTGACATGACATAGAGAAGGTGTTCATTCTTTGTCACCTCAGACATTAATACTTGACTCTCATCACTGAAATTGCGCTTCCTCTTCCCCTGGTCTGCTGTCTGGTCATCTTGTCTGGGTTTTGGGTTGTTGCTCTCTTGACTGGTAATGGTGCTCCCTCCATTTTTTTGAAGATATTTTCGGTCTGCTCTTCTGTCTTTTGAAACATGTTGTTTTTTTGACACTTCATTCCATGCAACCCACTCCTAAGTGAAGCAATGCTGATTTGCGTCACTTAAAAGTGCTTTAAAACACTCAAATCAGCTTTGCAGGTAGCAGTTGGCTTATGACACCTTGCATTATTTTTGGAGAAGGTGTGTCAGTAGTTTTGATGCAGCTTCGGAGCTTGTGACATGATGCACTGTAACATAAATACGGTGCATCTATGCCGCAAGAATATGGCTCTACAAAGAGAAAGTTGAATCAAATTTCATAAACATGGCCCATGATAGTATTTTTCTATGAGGAGGTTTAGTTGGTACTATGCTTTCTGAACATACGTAAATATGTGTGTTTGGAACACTATATGCTATTCTAGTTGAAAGCTTGATTTGGCCCAGGCAGTTGGACAGTTGTTAGAAGACGTTGTAATGTGTTACTGAGACATATTTAGAAGCTGGTGTTGGATCTCTTGGTGGTGACAAGAATTAATCCCACTTTTGTAGCACTGCGTTTTAGGTTCATTTATGAAATCTAAGTTTTTATGCTTGATATGCAAGATACGACACAATGGATCTGTTTCACTGACAACATCTTTGAATTTTAAATTTACCGATCGTTCACTCTGGGCATCTATTTTAACTTCTTCTGTTCCTGCCCCACTGATCCTGCTCGCCCCATTGCAGCCGATTAGGCGCTGCAAGGGGTTTAGAGCATTAGCCACCATATTAGGTGAGGAGCAGGCGAGCGGCACTGTGCTCGGCCCCTCCCACCTCTGTCCATTTAAAAACGCTAATCTCGATCGCGTGCACTGATTGACAGTGTGCACGCGGATGTTGAAGTCCTGAGGCGGAAGCCGGGACTGCTGCGCGAGTGAGCTGATGAATTGCTTTTTAAAAGAATTACTTTTTAAAAAGTGTAATTGTGTAGTTGTGTTTTGAATTTTAAATTTATCGATC
The DNA here is from genome assembly GCF_964263255.1 of Lissotriton vulgaris. Taxonomy (NCBI): domain Eukaryota; kingdom Metazoa; phylum Chordata; class Amphibia; order Caudata; family Salamandridae; genus Lissotriton; species Lissotriton vulgaris. The sequence continues at coordinate 5,025,344 of NC_141688.1, forward strand.
GTTCACTCTGGGCATCTATTTTAACTTCTTCTGTTCCTGCCCCACTGATCCTGCTCGCCCCATTGCAGCCGATTAGGCGCTGCCGGGGTTTAGAGTGTTAGCCACCATATTAGGTGAGGAGCAGGCGAGCGGCACAGTGCTCGGCCCCTTCCACCTCTATGTCCACATAATGAACCCCCCACCCAGGAAGCGCAGCGGGCTCGCCAAAGACGCGCCAAAGACAAGCCCATCTGCGCCCGTCCGCGACCAGCCGGGACTAGGGGCAGATTATGCTGCCCGACCTATCCACTATCCCAGGGTCGATCTTATAGAATACAATAACAATGGTCAGGGCCACTTGCCAATGGAGACACTCAGTCGGCTCAGCAAGTATGGCATTCTGAACCAGGGATGTCCTCTGACAGCCCCTGTAAACAATCAGGTACATTCTGAGCCACTTCCCCACTCGCTTATTATCCTTTATCTAAATACCCGTTCCCTAGTAAAACACCAAATGGACATTTTCCTTCTGCTGGACATGGAGAAACCGGACATTCTCCTACTTACAGAAATGTGGTTAACCCCTGATTCCGTCCCCAATATAATAGCGGCTCTTCCACCTAATTACTATATTATTCATGTAGACCGTGTCGCGGGGAAAGGGGGTGGAGGAGTCGCGGCAATTATCCGCTCAAATCTGGATGTCACCACTCTGACCTGCCTCACGTTAGTAAACACAGACAACCTAGTGTTAAAAATTGCCACCTCCCACACGACGATAGCATGTGTCCTTTTGTACAGACCCCCCAACTCGATGCCATCATTCCCTATGGCCCTGAGCCATCAAGTTGCTAATTTAGCACTCAACCATGCCAGGATCTTCCTACTAGGTGACCTAAACTACTGGTTTAATGATCCCTTGGAGGGCCCTCAATCGGCCGAATTGACTGACCTTATGTCCAATTTAAACTTTACTCAAATAGTGCTTTCCCCTACCCACTGCAAGGGTCACATCCTAGACCAGGTGTGGACCAACACCACCTGTGTAACAACTCCGACAATCTTGCCATGCCTCTGGTCAGACCACCTAATTCTCAAATTCAAATTATGTTTCGTCCCCGCTAGGACTACCACGCAAGCCGCCGGCGGCCTAGCTAGGAATTGGAATGCAATGGATAAAACTGCCTTCCTACAGTCACTAGCTAACACCACTCCCCCCCTTCATAGCGATATCAATTCTTCGGTATCCACTCTCACAGGCTGGCTACAAGCTGCTAGTGATCTTCACGCCCCTTACAAAAATGTCAGACTGGCACGGCGAGCTGATGCCAATAGATGGTTCTCCTCGGATCTAAAATCCAGGAAATCGGCTCTGCGGCAGTTGGAACGCCAATGGCGCCGTGAATACGACCTTGAGTTAAAAATCAAATACACAAGGGCCAGAAAGGAGTACATGAATGCTATCTCTGCTGCTAAGGCGGCTTACTTCTCTTCCCGAATCCTTAAATCTTCAAATAGATCTAAGGATATTTTTTCTATCCTTAACGAATTGACGAATTTGGATAATGTCCGCCCCAAGATAACTCCTACCCAGTCTCTCTGTGACTCACTTAACACCTACTTTAGCGACAAAATAGCAGACATTAAAGCTAGCATTCCCCAGCCTGCGATCCCAATCACTACCGGTAGGGCAATCAAGATGAGCCCTGGCACCCTTAGTAGTTTCTCGCCCATAACCCAGGACCAATTTCTGGAACTACTGACAAGAGTTAAATCCGGTGCCCCCTCGGACAGCTGCCCCCCCTATATCCTGAAAGAGTGTCTCTCCATCCATCCAGACCCTGCTCTTACACTCTTGAATGACTCCCTGACTTCCGGTATAGTTCCTTTAGCATTTAAAGAAGCTACGGTCATACCGCTCCTGAAAAAACCCGGGGCTGACCCAGCTTGTAAGGCTAACTACCGGCCCATTTCCTTACTGCCTTATTTGGCAAAAGTCCTGGAGGCCCACGTAGCTAAATGCCTCTCTAACTTCCTTGAGGAGTCTTGCTGCTTTGACTCCCACCAGGCTGGATTCCGGCCAGCACACTCAACAGAGGCAGTAGTAACCACAGTCCTGGACACACTGCGGGACTGCGCTGATAGACGTTCCCCCCAGGCTCTGGTGCTCCTGGACCTGTCGGCCGCGTTCGACACGGTCGATCACAACATCTTGATCGATCGTGTTGGACAGGCCGGCATACGGGACACAGCGGCCTGCTGGCTGGGGTCCTTTTTGGAGAATCGCACTCAAGCAGTATGCCTTGGAGACCTAGCTGGTGCCAAACAGTCCATTACATGTGGAGTGCCACAGGGCTCCTCCCTGTCACCCACCTATTCAATCTATACATCCTCCCTCTGATCCAGACCCTTAGAGACGAGCAGGTGAAGCTCTTCAACTATGCAGATGATTTACAGCTACTCTTCACTATCGACAATACTGAAAACTCTATCTTGCACTTCCAGTCGACCATGAGGTTCATCAAATCCTGAATGGACCAAAACCAGCTGAAACTGAACCCAGGAAAAACCGAGTTGGTCCTTACTGGGGACAGCCCCAAGCACTGGGGCCCCCACTACTGGCCATCGGATTTAGGTCAAGCCCCGTCCCCTTCACCATCGGCAAAAACACTTGGGGTCACCTCGGACTGCGATCTCTCATTAAAAGCACAAGTGGGCCAGGTGGTCTCCAAATGCTTTTTCCAGTTAAAAAAAATTCGGAAGGTCCGGCGTCTACTTACTTCGGAGGCAATCACCCAGGTCGTGATCGCCACTGTTCTGTCCCATCTGGACTACGCAAATTCCATTTATCTAGGTCTCCCCAACTACCTATCTAAATGTCTCCAGATGGTACAGAACTATGCTGCGAGGTTGATTTTGAATCAACCAAGGTGGCATGCAGCCACTCCCCTACTCATGAAACTGCATTGGCTTCCTGTCACCCAACGCTGTGCCTTTAAAACAGGATGTATGATCTTTAAATCCTTGTACTGCAAAAGCCCCAAATTCATTGACCAACTAATCACCAGGTACGTACCATCTCGCAACCTCCGCTCACTCCACCAGGGCCTCCTTCAGACGCTCCCTTTCAAACTTAAGCGCTCTGGAGGCCGTAGGTTTGCAACACTTGCCCCCTGTTTGTGGAACACCTTCCCTCTTGAGATTCGGACCTGCCAAGACATCCTCTCATTTCGGAAAGCCTTGAAGACCTGGCTGTACAGACAAGCATTATAATAATTCTCCATCCCTCATCCACGTTTATGTTACTGTTGATCTCAGCGCCAAGAAACTAATCAGTGATAGTGCGCTTAACAAATGCCTTATTAACATAACATAACATAACATAACATCTTAAGTTTCATAGGGTGTCATCAATATATTCAAAGGTGGTCAGTCCTTCCTCAGCATAATAGTACCTCCTTGAGTTCCACATAAAGATTAAACACTATAAGGCAGAGGATAGATCCAGGTGGTATGCCACGATTGCCTAATTGGAATATACATCTAGAGAATTTCATACTTCTGAATTAGTGTTGATTGAAGAAGAAGGAGGCAATTTACTGCAGGACTTTTACTCATGATCTTTGCTCCATGTAGTGTGCGCGCCTGCGTGTGCACACCTTTCCTTTTAAAAGCGCCTATGTTCTCTTTTGGAGAGGGCACGCCAAGCATGCTCAAAGGAAGACTTTGTCAGGTGCTCATTCAAAAGAAATGACTACAAAGGTTTTCTTGGTGCAGGCGGCGCTCAATCACCGTGAGAAGTCTTACAGAAATGTTGGGGCACTCAGGGAAAGTTTGGGACAGTTACTGGGTTATGGAAAAAACGTATATAAAGGAGGCCAGGAATGGGGCACTGTGTGATGGGTCTTGTGCTGCGGGGAGGAGGGTGAGGTGGTGGATGGTAAGGAGAAGCAAAGCAGTTCAGTGTGGCTGGTGCCTTTCACCATCAAAGCACATTTTGCATGGCACTATCCTCTCAGGTTGGAAGCAGCTAAGCTATGGCTTACTCAAGGTATTTATGTCAGGCGTCGGCTCATCATCCTGTGATTCTGGGCAAAATCACTGAATCTCCCCATGCCTAGGCACACCGCCTAGAGACCGTCACGGATGATTAGTCATGCTACTCAAATCTGACTATTATTATTATTTGAGGTAGGACCAGTGAAAACAGTAAAGGGTTCATACCAACCATTATATTCATGCCCTTAATGTTGCAGGTAAAAACAGTTTTTCTCGAATATGTACAAGAACTCTAAAAGTAATGCAGATCAGCAATGCAGTTCCTGTTACATTTCATTTTTTACATCATGTTGTATGGTATAACCAATCTATTTCCTATGAGTATTTTATTTTCCCAGATGTATTTCAGTAATTGATTTTCGCATGCAGCTTATGAATCTTGTACAGTGCATCATGCACGTTGAGTTACCTCCGAGTGTTGGGGTGAGTTCAGGGTGTAGATGGGGGTTTATGATTGCGAAAAAAGGAGACACATAGCTGGCGAGATAGTGACAGTGTAGTATTAGTGGTGAGAGGGTCAACAAATTAACAGGGCGGTCCAAGACTAGGGTATGGCTTGTGCACGAGCCAAGTCCTGATAATATGTGGCGTGTAGGTTATGGAACAATCATCATGCAAAAATATGAGAAAGTGTCTTCGAAATTCCATAAAGCACATTTGTTTAGCATACAGAAGCATTTCACTTTCGCACGTCACTATATTTCACTGAGTTGAAAAGCATTTGATAAAACTGACAGTTTTTTTAAATATGAGCTTAGAAACAGTCATGCATTGTGCCATGACAACAATGCCATTAGTGAACCAGGGGGTAAGTCAGTTGTCATGTGTACCCTATATATGGCCTGTATATTATAGGTGGAGTAACACTATAGTTAATTAAATCAAACACAAAATATGTTTTGTACAACACACATCCTCTTATTAAATATTCAATGATGTTCTTAGGTAAATAAAGTATTTGCCTAAGATTACAAAATTTGGTCAAGCAGGGAAGCCAAGGCTGATCTACTTTTTCTCAGATTGTGTAGTTCTGGCACTAGATGGGCAACTTATTCTCTCTCGTGCTATACATCAAGGGTTAATGTTTGTCTTCAATTCTTGGTGCATGAGCTTCGAATGTGGGTGGCAGCCACGAGCCACATGAAAGCTCAGTTTGTTTTAGTCTTGAGGTTTCAAGAGGACCTCAAGGTGAGTCAGACATCTGGCTTTCCCGCCCCTATGGAGTGTTGACAGTTCCTAAGGGAAAAAAACATTGTGCTTGAGAGAGTGAAAGCATGGTCCTTTAAGGGGACAGAAAAAACGCATAGTGGGAGAGGACATGTCCTGAAAGGGTGTGCCTTGCTTGACACACTGGAGAAACCATTGTACGATAGTGATGGACATCTAATAATATAAGTGAAATGGCACCTCCCCCCTTAAAGGCCACATGTATTCCCTTGAGTAGGATCTAAAGTGGTTTTGCAGTTCTGAAGAGGATGAGGGCTGTTGCTGCTGTCCTTGGAGACATAGGAACCACTATGTCCTTTGCATTGTGGAAACAACTGGTTGGACTGCTACTGCACCGGTTGTGAGGAGTGGCGCTGCCAAAAGGGTATACCTTGGGAGCAATTCCCGAACTTACAGTAAGAGAAGGGGAAGCCAGGCCAAATGAGCAGGCCAAGGCACAACCCTGTTTAACATACTCCAACTGCCTTTCCGAAAAACACGAGCATCATCAAAGGTAATTTTCATAAGAATCAACTGACCAAACAGCCAGTTGGGTGTATCCAGGCATAGTGATGCATGCAATAAATAAGTCCATGACCTTACCACTGATTCCAAAGTATGTAGGCCAGAGCAGTAGATGTTCTTTTTGGATGTTTCTTGAACATCATGCTACACTTCCGCAAAATGGTCCCAAAGGTGATCAGGGAGGTTTAGAAAAACATTTGCGCAATTTCCAAAGGATCAAGTAGCCAGAAGACAAGTAGCTTTCTTGGAGCAAAAGGGCAAGGCTCCCCGAAAAGAACAACTTCTTTCCCATTGCCTCAATCTTCTTAGATTCCCTCTTGGGTTGTAGAAAGGAAAGAGTCAGGATTCAGCTAGGAGGAAGTGGAAGCATGTACCACAAAACTTTCCGGGAGTGAGACAGGGAAGGTTGACATGAAGGATGATGACACTGGGTGACATGATGATTTACCATCTGAGCAGAAACTTGTTTACGCCATGTGACCAAAAGGAGATCTATGAAGGGCTCAGTTTCGTTTTTTTGGGAGGAGGTTTATGTAGCATGAACTTGACCATAAGGTATTGGGTATCAGAGCGCTTTACATTAGCACCAATTGCGTTACACAAGGAGACATTCATTTTTGTTAGGCATTAGGGGCCAGATGTAGGTCGCCAATTACCGGTCAGTAACAGCCGATTTCGGCCGTTACCGACCGGTAATTGGTTTTTGAGATGTAGGGGCCATTATTTTACAGAATCGGTAAATTTACCGAATCGGTAAATTTACCGATTCTGTAAAATACCGAATTGGTAATTTGACTGATTCGGTAAATTCCAGATGTAGGTAGCACTGTTTACAGTGCTACAGGCCTTCAGAATTCGGTATTTTACCACCCAATCCAATTGGGTGGTAAAATAGCGAATTCAGGTGTACATGCACATCTGTGCATGTACACCTGTGCCATGTGACACACAGACATGCCCTTAGGGCATGTATGTGTGCCACATGTCACACAAGCCTGTACTTGGGGTGCTAGAGGGTGTCAAAGTGACACCCCCTGCACCCTTGCAGGATTCGATATTTACCGATTCGGTAAATACCGAATCGGTATTACCCATTGATTTCCATGGGCTTCAAGGCCCATAGGAATCAATGGGCAATACCTAATCTGTATGATTCGGTATTTACCGATTCGGTAAATACCGAATCATACAGATTCGGTAATTCTAAAATAAGAATTACCTACATCTGCCCCCTTCCGATTTACCGACTCTTAAATACCGAATCGGTATGATTCGGTATTTAAGAGTCGGTAATTCGGAATTACCTACATCTGGCCCTAGGAGATTAAGTGATTTGCCTATAATCACAGGATGTTGAGCGTCATTGCTGAGACTTGATGCTGAGACTTAAACCCAGTTCCCCAGATTTTAGGTCAACTGACCTAGCTGTTGGACCACATCCTCTCCTCTAGTTGAAAGGGAGCAAGTGATCCACAGCAGAGGATGCCAGCTGTGGAATATCTGTGTGGTTAGTTTAGTTTCGTTTTCATCTACAGGCAAAGGCACTCCAGATACCTCAGTAATCTTGGGCAGCACAGCAATGAAGCAATCATGATGATGGTCTCTCCAGATCTACTCTAGGAATAGTACCCGGTTCACTTGCTTTCTGAGAAACAACCTGTCCCCACAATCTGTACTAATAAAAGGAAAAAGATTAGCCACTTCATGGCCATCATTATGGTTGACGATATTAGGCATTTGAGTGCTGTCTGAGTAAGAGTAAAAAATCCCTTTAACCTTGCCAAAGTACTTATCACAAGGTAAAGCCCTGCAAGTAAATCGTTCTCAATCAACTGTTGGGCCTGGCACTAGCATCATATCAAAATGGATTTCACCTTTCGGAAATTTGCCACATTTTGTAACAGATATGTGATGGTTGGAATGCTGTTAAAGGAGCAACGACCAATTCCTTTGGCAGAGGTAGAGGTTAGGCAAGTGCCATGGCAGCACTGGGAAGAAACTGAGCATGATTGACCAGGACCAGGGATGGAGTCTCTGATGGAATCTTAGTCAGAGGCCCCAAGGGATCTTGGGGCTTTAAGGTGCACCACAGAATGGTGGAGGCTAAAAGAGGCACTATAGCCTGGATGCCAACAAACAGTGCAGTGTCAGCCTCAGAAGATTTAAACTCTTGTTAGAAAGGAGGAGGCTCTGGGCCCAGAGCCAGTTTCATCTCTACCAAAATTAGCTTTGATGATAACGTTGATGCCGTAAGAGTCAGGTAACGACCTGGAGCAGTGATGCACTCAGTGGTCATATTTAGCTTGTGCCATGAAGAGCTCCACCTTCCACTGCTTCTTGGCCCTGAAAAGTTTCCGCGCTCCGTCCATCATCTTCTTGTGTTTGCTTTGTTCGCCCTAAATTTGCAGGGCATGCCCAGACGTGGGTCCCTTGCTCCCTTTGCCACTGGATTCAAGCTAGCCTGACTGATGAAGGGTTTTACCCAGAAACCGGTCTGAGGATGTTTGTTTCTGGTTCAGGGAAGACCTGGCTTGGCAGTTCGGGCTAGACTGTTGCCATGGAGCACAGGCTCAAGACTGATTTGCATATAGCTGGGTCTGAACTGCTGTGGCGAAGTGAGCTAAAGAATGATGATGGATTCAACCCAGATCTCTGACTGAGGGTCAGTGTTTAAAAGGTTTCAGCACCCCGTCCATCATATCCTTGTGTTTGCCTTGGCATTCATGAAACTGCACTTCACAGACAACCCATAGTTCTGTTTGGGCACCAGAGACAAATAACTGCTGTGGTGTAATGTCAGGACATGGCTAGCTTATTCAATGTTTTTTTTCACTTTGTATTCTACTGCTTGTGGTCTTGTCATAATGTGGTTGTTAGACCTGACACCCTTGGCGTGGTTTTCCCCTATCTTTTTGCCTCTGCCTCCTGTATTTTTGATGCTGTGCTGGATTTCGTTTTTGCTGGTTTAGATGCTTTGGACACTCTGCCACTGCTGTCCAGTGCCAGAGTGTAAGTGCTCCTTTTGACAATTGTTATATTGATTGGATGTACCAGATTGGCATATTTGTATCACCACGAAGTCCCTAGTAAAGTGTACTAGATGTACCAGGGCTGGTGATGACAGATGCTACTAGTGGGCCTGCAGCACTGATTGTGCCACCCACATGAGTAGCCCTAAAATGGTGTCTCAGGCCTGCCACCGCAGTGCCTGTGTGCAGTCAGTGAACTGCCATGTCCTCCTGGCCAGTGTCCCCACTGGCTGGGCCTAACCCTTCCTTTTCTGTGCACATCAGTCACCCCTATGGAAGGCTCAAGGTACCCCCCCTGGGCAGGGTGCAGTGTATAGGAAAGGTAGAGCATGTACTAGTGCAGGTAACATGCTCTGGTAGTGAGCAGCAGCCATTTTGTGTGCTCACTGCTGCAAGGTTATCTTGCTCCATAGACTAACATGGGGGAGGCTGGTCCCAATGGATACCAGCCTATCTTCCCATAGGAACAAGATGAGACATAAGTGATTGATATCCCTGAACTCAGAATTTAATAACACATCTTTTAGGAAAGGTTGTTTTTAAATTCTGTGTTTGAGAACATGTACTTTTAGAAAGTGGCTGTTCTCTTGTCTAACCTTTCTGTGTGCCTGGGCCTGCTTGTGGATTTACTGTCTGGTTTGAGGGTGACAGGGGCTGGGGAGCCCCTAGGAGGTTGTCTGAGTCAGCCCGTGGTTGAATGACTGCATCTGCAATAGAGTGGTGGGAGGAGATAGCACCTGGGAGTGAATAGGGCTGTGCCTGCCTGCCACAATGCTGGCTCCACCTCCTGCTGGGCGACTGTCACCTCTGCCCCTCACACTGAAAGGAAGGAAGAAGCCAGGAAGCCCAAGTGCTCCAGCAACACCCAGAACTGGTTTAGACCGGGATCAGGGCCCACTTGCACAAAGACTTCTAAGACTTTTAGGGGTGTAAGAGAAGGAGCCCTGACAACAGAAGATGAGATTCTACAATCAAGAGGAACCTCTGCTGGAAGAAGGACCGCTGAAGAACTGAAGGAAGATTGCCTTGCTGTGTGCTCTAAGGGCTGACCTGTTCTGCTGTTCAACTGAAGCTAAAGAGAAGAAGGGACTTTGCTGTGTGCTGTGACCCTGCCTGCTTGACCTAAAAAGACTTTGCTGTGTGCTGTGTCTTCAATCTGAATCTCCAAGGGCCTGAGAAGAGCTGGCCTCCTGTTTTGCAACTCAGGGACAGAAAGGTTGCCAAGGACTACAAAACTCTGCTGTGTCCCCTGAAGCTGCTGTGTGCTGCAGAGATCGTGGGCTGCTGTGGGCTAAAGAGATCGTGGGCTGCTGTGTACTAAAGGAAGGAGGTTCGGCCTATTGGCCCGTGTGGCGCGCTGGCTGCTCTCTAATCTGAGTGAGAGTGCCGCGCTTCTAATTACCGCCAGCCCGGGAGCTTCAAGAGGGCCGAGATCATGCTCAGCCCCCGACTCTGTGCCCACGAGCATCATCCTGCCATGAGCGCTCCCAGCCGTACCTCGAGCTGTGTGTCCGAGGCCGGGAGTGCAGAAGCGTGTAACTGATGAGATGCACCTACCCGCAATTCTTCGCCGCGGCCCGGGGGCCTGAAACTGACTGCAAGCTGCTGTCCCCGCTCTGAAACCGCGGAGCAAAGAAACGAAGGGGCCGCGACCTGATTGGCCGTTCTTCGGCGAGAGCCGCGCTCCGATTGGCCGAGTCGCCCCGCAGAAGCTGCAACATCATAGGGGCCTTGTCCAGGAGCCGCGCTGCAAGTGGCTGACTCCTGGAAGCCGCTGACATTGTCATCAGGGGCTAGTCGTGGGAGCCGCGCATTGATTGGTGCATCGCCCGTGTCTCTCGCTGAGAGACGCCGCTGCCGAGGAAATCGCCCTGCCGGTCCGGGAACATCGCGTGTCTGCCGCCTGCCCCGAGTGTGGTGAGTCTTGCACAGAGGAGCCTTGACTGTTGTGGGGGCACTTCTAGAGCACGGCGGAGGCGGCAGGAAGTGCTAAGAGCGCGGGAGCATCTATGGGCATATTTTAACCCCAAAGAGCCTCGCATAGCGCGGGGGACCCGGGGACTGCTGTCCAGTGTGTGATCTCGCTGATAAGGGCAGATAAGGCATCCGGGGAAGAGCGTTACAGTGCAGTAGCTCTAAAACGACCACAGAGTCAGCTTACAAGTGATTACAGCCTACAAGCTTATTCTTTTGAATATTGATTCAATTAAGAGACTACAGACTATTTCTTTTACCTTCCTAGAAACCAGAGAACTATTGAGTATATTTTTACACATACCTACCTGTGTGGTCTACCTTTGTGGTGTACTGGGGGGGTCATCGTAGTGATTGAGTGCAAATACTTTAACACATTGCCTTGGAGATAAGCCTGCCTGCTCGTGCCAAGCTACCTAGAGGGTGAGCAAGGGGTTATCTACTGTGTATGTCCCTGTACCCTGACTAGAAGCAAGGGTCCCTATTTGGTCTCAGGTACCTACCTCTGCCAACTAGAGACCCCCAGATCTAACAGTGGTGGATACAATAAGATGTATGCAGTGGCAAGAAAAGAAACACAATGATTGGATCAGATACCCAAGCCTTGCATGGGAAAACCTGAGAGCTCTGTTAAATGCTCGCCCACAGTATTCACAGTAAATATACTTCTGCTCTTTTTGTACCTGTATATGCATGTGCTGGTGGAGTTAGTGTCACGTGGAATTGGTATGATCATGTTAGTGTTTCATATGTCTGACTTAAATATGATTGTTACTTGCAAACAAGAGTGAGTGAAAATGCAACTTTTATATTTAATTTGAAGTGCCAGAACCCAATGACTTTGGTAGCTCATACACTGCGATCTCTTGCAAAGTGAATTTTTGCATGCCTTCAGTGCACATAGCTTTAGCTGCTGTGCACAGAGAACCTTGTTTGCAGCACACAGAAGTAAACAATTAGAGGGAACATTGATCATGAGTGAGAGTGTGACAGAAAGGGATTCGTCATCAACTATTTTAAATGTCACAGATATGCCAAAAAGGATGATGAGACATATATCGTTAGCATCTCAGATGTGTAGGGCTTTGCCAGCTACTTGGTGGGTGACTTTTTTGCCACTGCATCAGAGCCTGAAACCTGATTAGTAGGACTGGAGTAGGTTGTGTTGTTTTACATGGGTCTACAGATGAAGAATACATGTTTTTTTGAATACTGTGGTAAAGAATTGCAGATGTCTGATTGAGTAATTGTTGTTCGGTTTAATAGGTCTAATTTGCTTTTAAAAAGTTGGACTGTGTCCAGTTCTGTGTGGTTGGTGGGGAATAGTATTGTGACAGGTGTCATGTCTTGCACTTTATGCTCTTCCTTTGTCTCTTAATGATCCCCCAGGTCTGGCCTCACATGACATATAATATTGCATGACCCCCTAGGCCCATTCTCTCCACACCTGGTGGGTTTCTCCGCTTGGGCAGGTCACCAAGAAAGCACCTTCGACTCAACACTCTACTCATCAGGCCTCCTTTTACCAGCCAAACAAAGTGGTCTCAAGGTATCCTGGTATTTGGCAGCCATGTTGGGGTGCTGTCTATAAAGGCCGCTTCTGAAGCTTCCACCACGCTTGTGTACAAAAACCTACCTGGGAGACAGACCTCACCGCTCCAGCTCCTGATACCAGCACTTCTGCTCCTGATTCTCGGTGCCTGGTGGAGTTTAGCGACAAGCATTGCACGCCTCGCCGGCACAGCTCCTAAAAAAGAAAGACAAGAACAAACACAGGGGGATATTTTCAAGACCGTGTGATAACTACTGCAAAAGTAACTTAACGCAACTCCCAACATCTCAGTCTATCACAGGAAATTTACGCTGTGTTAACCAAGTATTTACAACATGGCGGTACCATGTGATAGTCACCAGATAATGCAACAAATAGGCGTGATACCGCAAAAATGCAAAACACAAACACAAATAAAGCTGTGAGGAGGCCAATCGCAATACAAAAATCTGCAAAAAGCTAGCAACAGGCCTGCAATCCACACGCGTCAGGCTGGAACAATCATCATAGAAGTTTAAAAAAACAGACAAACAAATGCCAAACAACAGCAAAGAACCATGGATGTTGCCGATGCAAGTATGGAGGAAAACCAGAACCCCACAAGCTCCCCGGAGGACCTGCCTGGGACGTTGGGGTCAGGGAAGGCCAAGAAGAAGAAGAATAGGAAGAAGCGCTTCCGTCTGTAGAAAAAAAGGATCCTGATAATGTAGGTGGTAAAACATCATCATCAACTGTTCATCACCTCCACTCTGTCATTGGCACCAAAAAATGGACTATGGCAGTCCATCGTAGACAAGGCGAATGCAGTGGGAGTACTGAAGAGGACAATGGAAGAGGTCAAGAGGCACTGGAATGAGGTCAAGCACAAAACCAAGCTGAAACTCGCCAACAACCTGAAGGCAGCAATGCAGACTGGAGGTGGGAGTCCTGCGCCACAGGAGGAGCTGGACGACATGGAGGAAATGGTGTCCACAGTCATCAATGGGAAGATGGTGGCAGGAGTTGGGGGACCAGACACTGCTCAACAGGACCGGACACAAGAGCAACAGAGTAATGACCAGGGACTGGGAGGACAGGGTGAGATGCACATGCACAAATGAGCTGAGCACATTTGCGGCCATATTATGCCCCAGACCCCAACTCCCACCAAGAGAACAATGTACCCAAGTATGCAACATCTCAGCACTTTATAAGCACAGAAGTCAGAGGCACACCACATGGAAGGGATAAGGGGCAGCCAAATCAGAGCTGCAGGGGCGACTCCCCCAAAATGCGGCACACACACATCATATGCATAGCACATCAACACTGACAACAATGTGGCACAAACCACAACACGTCCACAACAGAACAGAGGACACAACTGGTGCTGACTGGGTGTAGACACTGGCCAATCACAAGTGGCATTGCATGGAAATTTGAGTTGATATTGGACAAGTACAAACACACATCTGTGATGTTGTCGGAATGTCCACTGTCCCACAGCAAATGGGCAGCCCCTCCAACACAGCCACAATGTACACAGTCATGCAGTCTGTATATAAACATGTACAATGCGACAACACACATGTGAACACATTGTTAAACTGCATCTCCCCTTCACATTGCAGAGGGACAATCAACACTTCCTACAGAGCAGCCCCCCGAACCTCTCCCCTCCAAGATTTCATTGACAGTCTCCACAGCCGACCTCCAGGAGCAGGGCAGCCCAGCTGCAACACGGACACCCCACCCCTGCACAGACCACACAGCAGGCATCACCCACCACCACGGCAGCCTCCCAGGACCCCCACGAAGAACACATCGCCTTCCAATGCCATGTGGTGGGATGTCAGGTGCAGCTGGCTACACAGGTGTGGGTGGGCGGGCTTTTTCCGCATGGCAGACAAACTAGATGCCATACGTGGGTGTCTAAGTCCCATCATGGACCACTCACAGTCCCTAACGGACACCCACAGTCTACTGCATGCACTCCAACGAACCATGGCTGACATAGCCAGAGTCCAGACTCAGAGACAAGAACAATTGTCGATTCAGAGTTGCTCCAGTGAGCTCGCCCGGGAGTTGAGACTCATGCGGAGGCTCATGGAGAACATGGAGCAGGCCAATGCAAAAAGAGCGGCTGCCACGGCTGCACACCAGCGAGGGGTAGCTGGGTTCCAAAATGACTTTAAAACCATCCTCATGGCATTGCTGCCACAAGGCCTGGCGCTGATGCATGCTGCTGCTACCACTACATCCACATGTCTGCCCCCTGACGTGTCAGTGCCACACAGTGCTGGAGAAAGGCCCCGCACCACCCAACGTGAGGCACATGAAACAGCAGAAGAAAAAGATGCAGATGAATCTGCCCTCGTAGGGCAAGATGGCAGCCGTGACCTCGGCTGAGTAGGCTGGTGTGGAGCTCTCCCGGATCCCTACCACCTCCCGCTCTGGCTATCCCATCCCGGGCTACCCAAAGCAATAAGTAATAAGTGAACTTTCTGAAAACTACGTGCTCAGCTTTTTTCTTCTCACGTTTATGGCGCTTACCTCCCGCCTGGAGCACCTGAGAGTGAGACTCTCTGCCAAACTGCTGTGGAGCTGGCGCGTCGTTCTTCATTCTCCCGCGCTGTTCCCGTCAGGATCTATCTGGCGGGGCTATCATCCGGCAGGTCGCGGCAGCTAGAGCCAAATGGCAGGAATGCCGCTGAAAATTACAGCGAAAGGCGCAGCGGCTGCATCGAAGCCTCGCAGCTCCACGCGGAATGCAGCTGAAGGGGAGCCGAAAAACCCGGCGTCTGGTTTGGCTGTGATCTCCGAGAAGCGGAGTGCTCCGAAATCCCCGCCTTCCTTTATCGGCATACCCTCACTTCCAGCATCAAAGAAAGGGCAGAGCACGGGGGAGAAGAAGGGGCAGACGCTCCCGGACCTGTTTAACCTTTCTCTGCAAAAACAGAAGACCTCTTCTAAAGGAAAACAAACAATGAAGTCTTCTGCCGGTAAGGAGTCGAACACTAAGACTGATATTTAGTTTCTAGTACCACAGCCACATTCACCGAAGTTAACTTCGGACTCAGCGCCTGCAAGTGCCATTGAAATTCCTGACTCTGATTTACTGCCTGATTCCCAGCAGGTTAACTTACTGTTATCCCAGCATTTAAGTAATAATATTTCAAATAAGGGGGCGCAGGCACCGGCTCACACGCTGGGCGATATCAACTCAGCTGCTGCTCTCATACAAATATCAAGTGATATCTCTGGTTTTGCACCCAAACTTCCATCCCAATGCATGCTGGGAACTGTAGTTCAGCCATGTATTCAATCTGATGTCCATCCAGTTACTCTTATGGAGCAAGGTCCTAATCTGTCATTTACGAATGGTACAGGCATTACTCCAGAGTCTGGTCTCGATTCAAGGGGGTCAGAGAGCATTGAGGCCACGGATAAATTCTATTCAGTTTCGGATCATTCATCAGCAGAGGAGGATCTAGAGTCTGATTCTGAACTTGAATGGTCTGACTACGATAGTGAATCAGGGGATTGGCGCCTTAGCGAGGCTTCCAAGGATGTGAATGCTGTGAGCGCTGTTATAACAGTTCGCAAAGCCCCCTACCCTAAGGGACTGATAAATAATGCCTGTCTACAGAATACAGTGCTAAACCAATCTGTAACTAACAGTGGAGCCACACCTGTTAACCCCTATGGCTCGTCAATAGAAGCCTCTGAGCAAGTTACCCTCTCAACAATTTACCAAACTATTATCTCCCATAGAGAGGCTACAAGACAGGAGAATATCCGTGCATAGGGGGCCTGCCGCAGAATGCAGAATTCCTTGCGCCGAGTGGTGAAAACATGTACTGACATTGCCTCCAGGGTTGGGGAAGCTGAGGAACGGATTTCAGTGTTAGAGGATGCAGCGGTGGCCCAGAAAGAACTTACAACAGAGATTAAGGAACAGCGTACTGATATTCTATGGAAGCTCACGGACTTAGAAAATCGAGCGAGAAGAAATAATTTAAGAGTTTTAGGAATTGAAGAAAATATTGAAGGCAAAGATCCTAGGCAGTTTATAGTCGAGCTCTTTTCGGAGGTGTTCCCAGAAGTTACACAATGGGACTGGAATCTAGAAATACAGCGGGCACACTGGTTTCCATTTCAGCAGCGGCAGACCTCAGCTTCTGGTACCAGTAAAACCTTCCCACGTGCCATCCTGATATGTTTTAACCATTTTCTTGCACGTGAGAAAAATTTGATCTTGCTAGACCTGATAAAAAGCGGACTGCGAAGGGATGTCAATTTCTTGTGCGGCCTGATTTCTGCCCAGCTACAGTTGACAGACGATGGCACCTTCGTCAGCTGATGCCCCTGTTTCAGGCTAAGGGTGCTCAAGCCTTTCTACTCTTTCCTTCTAAGCTGAAAGTGATATGTAAAGGGCAGACTAAATACTTTACATCAGAGATATTGGCCAAGGAGTTTTTGGGGACTATCTAGCTTACTCTCTGCACTATCTATATTGCTGCTCAGAGGTCCAGTAATTTCTGTGTACAGTACTATTAGTAAATCGAGCTTTGCTGGCTATTGGTTTTTCTATTTTTTGAATTGGGGTGGGGTAGGCTACGCTGTGTCACATGGAGTATTTGTGGTTTGAACGATCCCAAGAAGCGTAGGATGTTTTACAAGATTCTCCAAATTTTACAAGCTGATCTAATTTGCTTACAGGAGACCCATATTCCGTGGACTAAATGTAGCTGGTTAAGATTTCCTGGATACGAGTTGGTCGCCTGCTCTAGACAAACATCTACAATCATTTGTGGAAATCCGCTTCTCCTAAATAGGAGCATTGAGAGGGCCGACTCAGGTGATATCCTGGTATATATATAATTTCTATTATGCACGCACGCACTTTTTAAGCAGTAGCAAAATACATTGTTGGTCCTGAAGAAGCAGGAGATACCGTTAGTATCTATCAACTGCAGAAACATGTCGACCTTTCCATACATGCAGTAGATATTTGTTTAAAACTACTGTCATTTTGCACTTCACGTTTTTAATCTTGGAAGTGGACTGCTTCTCATTAAGTCATTTGTGCACCCACTATCCATTTTTAACTATATCACTTTCACTCACAGTTTTCTTGTGCACTGCGTTTCGGTTACCACCATCCAAGTGTATTGTATGTACGTTGTGGACATACCACTTTGTGAAACTGGCCCAAATGAAGACAAGAAGGGCGGTTCAGAGTGTGTAACTGATGGGAATTTATATCACACTGTGATGAGTCCAGATGTATCTCGTAAGCAGATTATACATTTTTTGAACACAGAGACCTGAGTTTCTTTAGACCCACAGTTATTATTGAAATATATAGTGTCTTGCTTAAGGGGTTATAACTGTGCTTGGATCTTTAAATATTTCCCTTGGACCCTACCCTCTCCGTGTGTGTTGTTATGATTTGTTATAACCACATGAGGGCATAAATCTGGATTATTTAATTAGGGTCCTAGATACGATCACAACACCCACTCCACGTATAATGTCCATCACTACTAAATACTAAGCAATATATAAACATATAGGTATGCATGTGTTTTCCAGCCCACCCCAAAATACATCAAATGCATTTGAAATGGTATAGATACACGAAAATGAGTATTATACTGTACGCTTTCAAGCAGTGGTATCATTGAGATAATGCAAATATAAATATCAGCTGAATGAATTGCGAAAATTACATTCATGAAATGGCTCTTAATACAGAAGAGAAGGTCGAGACCATTTCATCACATATTTATACAAGATTGTACATGTGCTAGAGGCTGATTCAAAATATTGTCTCTAGAGTCTCTAGGAATAGAAGCTCTGTTCTCTAAGAACAGTTCTACTTTAAGCAGAGTACCTTGTGTAAAAAAAAAGTAAATATTTTGGAAGTTGCGAAAAATAATTTTTCTTTCAGGGGAAAAAATAGTTCCAAGTGTTTTCAGCAGTGTTGTTTATAAAAACTGAAGGCCGAATTCAGAGTTCAGGGAACGCTGTGTGCTCGCTATTTCAATTGTTATTTTCGTTGTTAGGAGAGAACATTACCTCAGCTAGACCAGCAAAAAATGTGTCTACAACAGTAGGTGAAAGTTGGGCCAACACTGAAAAATCAGAAATAGTCCATATATGCGATGCATTGCCATCATCGGTGTTTAGATCAGCAATGTTCACAGAAGGTTGTACCTGTGTGCTGCCGCTTTCATCTCGTACTTCACCGCCACCTAATCGTAATGGTGAAGTCTCAATGAATGCCGTCATCAGAATCGGTAGCCGCTGGGGACAACACGTTGCATGAGTCGTTACCGGACAAAGCAAAGCGTCGATATCCATTGGTACTGTTGATGGTAGTGTAAGACAGACGTCCAACATGCATTCTTCTCCGCATAGCAGACATCGAAGCACAGGTAAGATGCAATTTTGCCAGATCGGTCTGAATGAAAGAAACCAGGTAGTATTCAGATCTCTTAGCCGGGCCAATCCGAGGAACATAGTGATATGGTCTCGGTATCGTATTCCTAGGATTGTTTCTTCCATCGTAGCCTGAGTTTTGTCTGTGACTTGGCTTGCCATATCGAAGCAGAAGGAACAAAAATAAAATTCCTGCTACGAGTCCCAAAATAAGAGGCAGGCCACCGAAAAGAGAGTGCACAAAATTCGGGAAGATGCCCAGAACCGTTTCAAAAGGTGTTAACAGTCCTGAAAATATTGTCTTAAATACATGTGCGATGCCACTGGTATCTGACATGTTTAAAATTTGGCTTAACATTTCTACGAAATGCACGGGGCAGTTTGTTGATAATAGGGTACGTATCTCTGCTGCTGTCCTTGCAGCTGGCAGGTCATACGTCTCTTTGGACGAGGTTAAAGGCACAGTTGTCTGTAAAAGAATAGACTTAATTCTCCTTAAAGTATCAATTCGAATAGAAGAGATCTTCACAGAAGGCCATAATGCCGCTTCCATGTCTGGATTGCTATTTGGATACAATACTTGCATACAACAAATGACCGTGGAAGTAACGCTCACGAGATAGGGTTTTCCTGGCATCATGCCACAACAGCTGTGGTCACTTAATATAAGGTAGCTACCGTTGGAAAGATGTCTGAAAAATGGCTCTATCTGTGTAGCCGGGGTACCGTGCAGATGACATGAAAGGTTGTTTGATGAACCTTTGCAAGATCCATGCAAGTTTATACCTTCGCATAGGAGTGTACCGCTCAGTGATGTTTTACAATTATTACCACTAAGAAATACCTCTTTCTTTCCCCCACTCCAACATCTATGTGTATAGGGTAAATTCCAGGTTGATTTAATGTATCCTTTACCCAACCTTTCATACAGGCCTGCTGGTATATACTCTTGGCAGTATTGAAACTGAAAAGTTGTTATCGGGATTGTAATGGTGCCATGTATTATCCATTCAATGACAGGTCTTTTTGACATTGTCAACGGTAATCTCTCAAGTTTTTCAATGCTCAGCACCGTATAGTCTGCTCCTTTTTGTGCCAACGAGATTTGTCTATCAGTAAGGTTAATGATAGAAAATAATGACGTTATGTTGATTAGACGCCATGGCACGTGACCTGAACGGAGGTTTTGTAACGTCCAGCCTAGATGTACAATAGAATGCAATTGGGACTGACCATGTTGTAACACTATCATATCCTGTTCTATTATATAAATAGCAGATAATACAATGCTGTCCAGTGAATAGATTCTGGAGGACAGAGCCGTTAACCCATTATCCACCACAGAAAGTGTTTTTTCCAAATTAATACGATCAATTTCTTGTATTTTTTCAGCAGTTTCAAGTTGATTTAATTTCCAAGCTTCATTGTAAGCTGCGTATATACTGGTGGATATGAAACGTTTTTGACGCTGTTTGCGAGGTCCCAGTATGAAATCTCACAAGTCAGCACCGTCTTTAAGTAATGTTAAGTGTTGCTTAATTTCGGAAAGTGTGGATCTCTGTAGCCAGTCGAGGCATAGTTTTCCTACACTGTATGTTGTAACTATCCCTGGATGTTGTCTTTGGGAATATCTTGGGTCTGGCCAGTTCTGTTTGAACCCCTGTATTTTGTTCAGGAATATCTATCATGACAGTTATTAGTGTCTGTGGGCCAGATCAACCATTTGTTCCTATCAGGAAGTGTTCTGTTTTGTTTTAAAATATAGGCCACGTCTAACCCATCATCTGTAGTGGTGTTTCTATCAGGCATTGGCTTTGGTATAGACGGGTTGTTTAAATCTTTTATCTTGGCTAAACCAAGACAGGTTGTTTGCTGAATTGTGTCATTCAGGAACATTATTTGTTCTGGGATCATGCAGGCTCTGAACAATGCTTCTAAACCTTGTACCTGCCAATCTTTTGTACCCCAGATTGTTTTTGTATCAATGTTGTTTTTCCAAAATTCAAAACCAAATGTAGACATTTTTTCATAAAATTTTTCAGAATAAATCAGTTTAGTGTTTGTCAACATGCTTTTCACTCCTGTCTTATTTAACATGTTGAAATAGAATGTTTCAGGATCAGTGATATTAAACCCCGAGAAGTATGGGAATTTCTCATGAAATGTTTTTGAGCTGCCTTTTGGTGGGGTTGGACAATGTTCCCATTGATTATAACTGAAAATATTTCTAGGATTTGCAGATTTATGCAGATAATGATGCCCAAAGTGGTTGAAACAGTACATTTCTTCATAATTCGACAAACCCTGTAACTAATCATGTGCTGTAAATTTTGCTGACATTTCTAAATCTGACATCATATTATTAATATTTTCAAAGTCCCAATCATCAGAGAAAGTACTAGGTGATACAAAGTCACTTAAAGAAATCTTAAATTGGTGTGGATATTTCAAGAGCTCAACCGGGCCATAAATTTCATAGTCAGTTTTGTCCCATGTTTTACCACCAGGTCCTGGGCTAGACCCTGATGCAGAGGTCTAGCCCGGGACCAGGGTTCAATTCCCCGCCTCGGCGGGTCTTGGGCTCAAAATTCCACGGACCTGATAATTCTCGCCTCGGTGCCTATTCCAATCATGGAGTCCCACTCTGCAACTCTGGGCAATAGCTTGCTTAATCTCCACAACGGCCCCCACAACGCTAAGGATGCCTGGCCTCCACCTTGGGGGTGCCCAGGAGTGGACGACTCACAGGGAAAGCCAGGATGGGTTCCACAGCGGTATTCGTACAAGCACCTTGAGACCCTTGCGGGTGAGTAGTGTGCTATACAAGTATCAATTTACTGATGACAGTTCTCTTTTTTCGATGTGTGATGATCTGTGTGGTTTCAGGACCAAGCTGATGTTCTGACTTGCTGTGTCCATTGTACTATATTTTCCATCAATAAATCTACCCAAACTTAAAACCAAGATGAGCCAGAGAAGGAGGAAAAGTACGCCTAACACAATCCATATTTTAATCCATTGTGAAGTTAGATATGTTTCTCTGAGTTGTTGAAAGAGTTCTGTGATTTTTTCTTTGAATGTTTTTGTTGCTGGCTTGTCTCCATGTTCACTTGGATCATTGGAAAAGTCATCAAGGTTGATAAAGTAGTCAGATGCAGTTCTGTCAATTGGTGGGATTGCCTCCGGATTTCCATTGGTCTATGCATTTTCTTTTGTTACATTTGTGTAGGCCGAGGCTACATCGTTGTAGACTGGTGTTTCTTGATGAATTGTTACAGTTTGGGTTTCAAGAGGCACAAGTTCAATGGCTTTGTTCCACAGTCCTTTTTTAATCACTGTAGGTTTATCAAATAGGATTAGTCTCTCCGTTTGAACCTCTTGGATTGTAGCAAGATTTGGTCTTTTGCTATTTCTCAGGAGTCCAATGGGCCTACTACTTATTTTCGGCCACATATTTGTGGTTTCACCAGGTCAATTGATACAACTCGGTTCTCCTTTTTTCCAGCAAGGGGCGGTAGTACAACTGATCTTGTTCCGCTGACAGCTAAGACAGGTACTGCTTTTCTGTAAGAAGGCCCAAATTCCTTCTTCACCGCGATCTTTTCTCTGACCAGATCCCCAATCTTTGGAATCCAGACAGGTCTTGCCGCGACAGGTAGTTTTTCTTCAGTGGAAGTTGGCTTTAGCTTTTCGTTACTCAGACTTTTTCTTGTTTCATTTAAGTCCTGTAAAACAGTCAAACGATCTTTGATATCAAAGGCTTTTTGTTACACCACTGAAGTCTGACAATCCAAGTCCTGAATGATCATTCTGGTACCAAATAAAAGTTCATAGAGAATTACTTGGCATATTATTAAGACTACGTTGGACACTTATTAGATGTTTGACCCACCCATCACCCAAACATAATACCCTCGCTGTTATAGACTGCTTTATGTCCCGTTTTTTTCTCTCCACTACCACATTTCCCTCGGGATGGAATGGACTAGAATACCGCAATGCAATGCCCATGCTGGCCATGGCCTCCTTGTAAGCCCGAGAGCTAAACGCAGGACTCTGATCAGAATGTAGCATGCCAATTGCGTATGTGCGGATAAAGACTCGCAAATCTTTTATAACAGTTCTGGCGTCAGCCGAGCGCTGGGGGTCTCAACTAAATGAATCTTGTCTTAATACTTATGGGACCGCATTTTTCCGTCTGGATATCTGCGCATAGATAGCCTGATGCTGTCTAATAGTGGTGTCTGGGCTGGTGTCTGGTCCGGTTCACAACTGCGATCTCTGTTGCAGTCCTGACAATTCATTGCAAATTTATAAATTTCTGCGCTCATCCCCTGGCCACCAGTATTGTGATTGTAATTCTATCAGAGATTTCAGGATCTCTTGGTGCCTCAGACCCAATCCCATGTGTGCTTTTTGTATCAAGAAGACTCTCCGGTTCGTGTTTGGAATTACTCTATCCCCCACTCCAGGGATTTGAGCAAAGGGAACGGAGTTCGCATCAATTATGTATGTATTGCCGAGTGGATAGTTTAGAGGTAACGCCGCATAATTGCCTTCCAATGAAGCTTTGACTGCAAGCAGCATTTCTATTTGTTTTTTCATACGCTTTTTTGTGGCTACGGAAGCCGATTGATCAGCTGCCGCTGTGGCTTTGTCGGCCAATGAATTCCCTGCAACATGAACGCCATCACGTTGAAGACTCTGCGTATGTACCACGTGAGTCTTTTGTAGTTCTTTCTGCAAAAGAACTACTTGTTCCCAAAGTTTTTTATGCTTTATTGTGGCACCTGTCTCATCTTTATAACCATTTTTTATCGAGGGCTGCATGGAATTATTGTAAGATCTGACGCAGTAATGCAAATCGCACACTATTAGTGTCGGGAATTCGCGATCAGCATTTTCAAGCGCCGTCTTTAAAGATCTTATTTCAGCTCGCTGAGCTGTACAGTTTCTGAGAGATTCAGTTTTAGTGACCATCGGTCTGAATTTACCTAGGCACTAGCGACCTTTAACAATCGCGCACGCTGCATTGTAAATCTGTTTTTCCACAATGTAGTGTTGTGCAAATCTGTCCGTGTAGATTACACAGGTGTACTGTTCGAGAGGCAGAATTTCGATCGAAAGAGGACATTCATTTTCATATTCCAGATATTCTAGTTTTTTTCATTTTTGGATCAAATGCGTGTGTCACGTCTTCTGTTGCAAGAGAAGTTTCCCATTTTATCCATTTTGGATCTAGAGCTTTAGCATCAGGATTGCCTGGTATTGTTACCGCCTCAAGGGCTGATACTGCTGTTAAAACAGATATCCTTTTTCCTTGGGCTAGGGCTCTTTCTTTTGCTACAGCAGTTTGAACCGCAGTTAGAATTTTTTTCAGTTGAACTGAATTTCATTTCAGCTTGTGTGTACAAATGTGATTTGTAAGCTATTGGTACCATTTCTCCCTCATTAGAGGTCAGGTATGTGAATCTGCATCTTCCTGGGATGACTCGAATTACAAGGTTGCATATATTTGCGCATGTTTGCAGTTTTGTTTTAGTTAACATATCTGTCTGTAATGATCTTAAAATTTCTGTGTGTTTTTGAGTCAAATTAATTGGTTTAAAATCAGGTTTTATTAGTTCGTAGAGAGGTTTAACCCTCTCTGCATAATTTAGGATGTATGTTCTTCCGAAATTCAGGAAACCTAGTATTGATTGTAAGTTCTTCAGCGTTTTGGGAGCTTGGAGTACTGCACACTTCTCTAAGAAGTTGTCTGCTAGGCTTTTGCCTTCACTTGATAATTCATATCCTAAAAATAGGACAGTTAGATGGGCAATTCGTGATTTTTTAAAGTTAAATTTGTACCCTTTAGCTGCGAACCCAAGTATTATGGTGTTCACTCTTTTCAAGTGAGTCTCCAGGTCATCGTCTGTAAGATAGATGTCATCGACATAGGATAATGCCTCATCATCATACATTTGTAGTAACTCTGTTACCCTGGCTGAAAAGAATCCTGGGCTATTCTTGAATCCCTGTGGGAGACGACAAAATTGCTTTTGGGTCCCCATGCTGGAGAAAGCGGTCAAATATCTGCTTTCAGGTGCTATCTTTTGACAGAAGAAACCAATTGAAATATCTAATGTCGTTTTATATTTTTTGCACACTATGTTATTCATTAGTGCTGCACTGTGTGAGTTTTGTACTGCAAATGTTTTACAGCAGAAGTTTAGATGCCCTTAGTCCAAAACTAGACGATATGAATCATCTGGCTTGGAGACAGGAAACAAAGGATTGTTCATTTGTGAGGTGCATGTTTCAATCACCCCCTGATATTCAAGTTGGTCTAAAATTTATTTTACTTGTTTTTTAGCTTCTTGCTTAACAGGCTACTGCCTCTGTGCAGTAGGTTGATTTTTTAACTGGATTTTATGGTGAGGAGAAGCCTCTTCCCATCCTACATGATTTTTATATAATGCAGGGGCTTGGGCCACTGCCCATTTTCTAGCAAGTGTGTATTTTTTATGAATTGGAATGTGATTTGAGAATGCAGGCATAATCATTTCTTCGCCATGTGGGCATTCCCTGACAAACTCTGGTGGCCAGTCTTTCTCTGCTAGAAGGATATCATAGCCTTTAGATAGATTCTCCCAAAAGAAACCTTTTATTTTCCTAGTATTATCTCCCTCTATACGCAATGTTATTACATATAGTTTATGGGGCACGCTCACTCGGGTGTCTACAGTTTCCACTTGAATGTATTCATTCGTGTCCACTGTCTCCAGAAGATTCATCAGGATCTTGCGAGCTATGCTCACTTCTGCTGCGCTGTCTAGCATTGTCTGGGCCCACTCTCCGTTTTTCAGTTGTGTCCTCAAGATTCTCGGCATGTTTTATTTTAATACTGGCTACCTTCTTTCTGGGAAATTGTACTTTATTACTTTGATGATAAGGTTCCTTGTCTTTGGACTTGAAGTGCTCTTCTTTATGTTCTGATCGTCCTCTTCTTTCTGATTTCTTTGATGAAGTCTGAAAAGATCGAGAGGGACGTGTATCAATATCTTGATATCTGTCAGGTTTTCTCAAATTGTCCCTATTTCTAAGGTTGTATCTTTTTTTAAAGGGCTCCCTTTGGGGAGACTTGCCCCCCCCCCCTTCTGGAGATCTATTTCTCCATTGGGGAGACCTTCCTCTGGACTGAAATTGTTTTTCTCTAGGAGTGGTTTGTTTGTTTTAATAAAAGTTTTTTCAGGATTTTCAATTAGTGTATTTAGTCGGTAGGTTGTACCGTCAATTGTTAATTGAACTAAATCCCTATATGCTCTTGTTAATTTTTTTATTTTAACTAAGAGTTCTTCGCTTGACATTTTTTCAATGTCGGGATCTGGTGTGTAGCTGGCTAGAACCAGCCATGTGGCTCCTGGTCTACCTAGTGGACCAAGCCTGGTAATGTGATTTTGATGTTTTAGGGCGGCATTAAACAAGAGCAGGTGCTCTTGGTATGTTAGTGGAATTTCAACTTCCTCGAAAGGAGAGTATTCCGCTGGAGATTCCGCTCTTTTGTAGTAGTGGAACTCATGTGTTACGGTGTGCGCTGCTGGAAAGTTTATCCAGGAATATAATACTTCTGTCTGCCGAAATTCATGTGCCTCTACCACAAATATGACGGTACCACCTCTTGATGATACTCCATTTTCTATAAGTTTTATAGTTATGGTTTTTCTTATATTGACCGGGATGATTATTGCATCATGGTCGTTATCTCGGACAAGTGTGTCGTCCGCTGCGAGTTGAACTGCCAAAGCAGCTCTCTCCCTTTCGTCCTCACTCTCTGTCATTTTACTGACTGAAAGTTTTGCAGAGCAAGTTTTGAGGAAACAAAGATTAGGTGCACAATATTTTGGAACACTGTATCCTTCAACGTTGACTAAACCAAAAACTAATACATAGGATTCTCATCCTACTAAGTTCCGGCGGATATTAACCTTTCACCCACTCCAGACGTCTATTGGAGTTTTTACGGGAAAAAGGGGTCTGTGTGAAAAAGCACGACTGAGTTACTCTAGTATCTTGCATTAGATTATCACCTTACATAACGTTGGGTGCCATGTAGTGTAGTTCCTATTTTCCCAATAGGCTCTGCACATTGGAATAACATAAACGATAGTTTAGACATAGGACTGAGGTCGACTAGGTCTCTCTTGATTATGTTAGACTTAATTTAGGTTTGCCAGCTAGCTCAGAGGTCACTAGAAACTTTCTCGAATGAACAGGGAGGAGTGAACTTCCCTGATTAGACAAGAAGGGATTCAGCTTCTGACAACCGCATAAAAATGACAACTTTGCTCCCCCAGAATAAGGAGTATATCTCCAGAGTCGTGTGAAAACAATAGATAGCTATTTCACTCAGTCAATCGTGCATACTTAGTTTCACCAGAGTGCAGAGAAATAGAGAGACAGGTGTTTTCAATAAAAGGTGTTATTTATTGAGCAGTCTTCTTTCTCATGCAAGAGAAATGAATTGCCACAATTGCAATACTTGTTATAAAGTAAAGTGCGCTCAGTAAAAGGAGTATTATGAAATAATACTGTGAAAGCATTGATAGGGTTTCTGAGCCATATGATACTTAAAAGGTATATAATATATACAGTTACATACAAGGATAAAAGTTTGACTAAACGTACTCAACTGGTGCTTCTAAGATACGCCTACCCCGATGTACCTAACCTAAGCCTAGTACGTGGGAAGGAGTAAATGAGCTGCAGTTTAAGTTAAGTTAGTTTTTGCCAAGAATCTGACTCAAGAATTCTCTAAGGATCTAATCAGCTCCGTACCTTGGTTTTAGAATGAAGGAGGTCTTGTATCTCGCTCTCAGGACTCGATCTCCCAGTAACCCGCAGGGTGACTGGAAACACTGGAGCTGGATTTTCTCGGCAGGAGAAAAAGACAGCGTCTTTCTCAGTGCGTCAAATGGGAGGGACGGCTCCCTTTGGCACTCGCATCAGCTGGGCTTTGGATAAGTAGATAGCCGCTCTGCTCCAAGCCACCGTGTGTTGCTTAAGGCAAACGCTGGTATATTTATACGTGGAAGGTGCCGTGTTTGACGTAAGGTTGGACATAATACGTCAATAAAAGATGTCACTAAGAACTGGCCGTTCTTTCAGTGCTCGCAGGAGTTCTAGGACAAATCAAAACAAAAGCATGGGGAATTCCAAGGTTGCTGGAGGTTTGGTTTGTTGAAAGAACTTGTTGTACTTTCTAGGAGTCTAAGGAAGTAGCCTTGCCGTATTTGGTGTGCATTGGCTATTACTAAATATGGATTTGATTCTTATGCCTTTATAAGGGTATGGTTTGTTATAACCACATAAGGGCATATATCGGGATTATTTAACTAGGGTCCTAGATACGATCACAACAACTCAAATACTCTCTGCTCTATCTATATTGCTGCTCAGAGGTCCAGTAATTTCTGTGTACAGTACTATTAGTAAATCGAGCTTTGCTGGCTATTGGTTTTTCTATTTTTTGAATTGGGGTGGGGTAGGCTACGCTGTGTCTCATGGAGTATTTGTGGTTTGAACGATCCCAAGAAGCGTAGGATGTTTTACAAGATTCTCCAAATTCTACAAGCTGATCTAATTTGCTTACAGGAGACCCATATTCCGTGGACTAAATGTAGCTGGTTAAGATTTCCTGGATACGAGTTGGTCGCCTGCTCTAGACAAACATCTACAATCAGGGGTGTAGCTATTCTCCTAAAGAATTGGGTTGGATCTATTAAAAGGGTGAAGGTGGATAATTTTGGAAGATGGGCAGTTATTGAACTTTCGGTGAATAGATCTCCATTATCAGTTTGCTCAATATACGCTTCTAATCTGGAGGATTCGCAAGTTTTCAGGAGCCTAAATTTGGAATTAGTGGGCTGGCCCCATCCAATATTATTTACTGGCGACTTTAATATTAATCTCTCTAGTCAAATCAATCTCCTAACTTGTCGTAACTATGTGGGCCGAAAGCCTCAAGTATTCAAGGCTCTCCAAATTCTTGTGTTGGACCACGGTCTTATTGATCTATTGCACTTTCACCATCAGGATTTGGATGGATATACATTCTATTCTGCCCCACACAATAAAATGATACGCCTTGACTATGCTTTTCTTTCGGATCAAAATGCCTCTTTGGCTCACATTGAAGTTGCCCCCAGGACCATATCTGATCATAATCCATAATTATTGATCTCTCAGGGGACCGTCCTACTAATCAGATCAGGCCCTGGACTTTCGAGAGAAAGCTCCTTAGAGATCAGCAATATCAGGAACGTATGGCTACTTGGATCCCAGAAATATTTAATATTAATAGGGGTACTTCTTCCGATTCTATAGTCTGGGATACATTTAACGTGGCCTTACGTGGGGAAACTAAAAACTTTGCCTCTCACCGCTGGAAACAAGCACAGCAACACACTAAAGATAGACTCAAAGAGCTGCAGCAAGCTGAACATGAATTGTGTAACAATATCCGTCTGGGCCCTGATGTATTAAATAGTCAGAAGGCGGTCACTATAGCTAAGTCTAATCTGTTAGAACCTTTGTATCAAGACTTAGCAGCCAAATATGTTCAATTTCGTACGCTAATGTATGAGTTCGGGGAAAACTCAGGCAAGGTACTTGCAAAAAGACTGCATCAGAGGGCCATGGCGAACCGAATTGTCAGAATTACAGACCAACTGGGCTGCTTGCAAGAGACCCCAGCGGGGGTCCTTGATTCCTTTGTGAGCTTTTACACTAAATTATATACAGAAGACCCTGGTATGGTTCAAAACCAAGTTGGTCTAGATGACTTCTTTCACCCCTTAAACACCTTGCGGGTAACAATGGAACAGAATGAAGTCCTTTCAGTACCCATCAGCTGGGATGAGGTAGAAACCGCTAATAAATCTCTCTCCAACGGCAAGGCTGCTGGCCCTGACCTTATCCATCTCGAGTTTTATAAGACCTTCTCACGATTGTTCAGACAAGAAATGTTAGCGGTTTTTAGGGCTGCCCAACTTGGGATTATTCCTGATTCTTGGCGCCAGGCCACCATCGTGTTGTTTAAAAAAAAGGGCAAAGATGAGCTAAACCCTGCCTCATATCGGCCGATTGCACTTATTAATACAGACAGTAAGATCTATTCTAGAATTTTAGCTTTTAGATTAGTTCAAGTTATAGTCCCCTTGCTCTCAATTAGGCAGCATGGTTTTATTCCCAGAAGGGACACAACAGATCACATTCAGCGCGTCATTGCCCTTCTTGATTAGGCTCAGGCTACGAGTTCTCCCCTCGGGGTGATCCGGTTGGATGCCGAAAAGGCGTTCGACAGGGTCTCCTGGGGGTATCTCTGGGCACTACTGCGCTGGAAGGGATTTTCTCCTGAGTTCATACAGGCCCTCAAGGCGCTCTATCTGGCTCCAACTGCCGCAATTCGTATCTCAGGGAGAGAATCTGCCTATTTTTCCATCTGAGGTAATATGAATTGTTATGGTCAATTGTGTCCCCTAACGTGAACCCCACCGTCTCCATGTACGAGCTTAAAGTGCATGTAACTTCCCTCCTCGACCTGCTATGAAAACGCAAACACATTTGCGTCAAACGTTAACATGTCTTCTTTCAGATCCACCATGAATGGATCGATAATTCCGTTCCTAAGTATGCCCTGCCAACGTCTTTTCATGGTGCACTTCCATGTTTTCCTAGCCCTGCAAAGCTAGGCCCTGATTTCTGCCATCGATCCCTTTCTGTTCTCCACCTGAAAGCTGCAACGTGGGATGCATCCCTGACCTCTGTTCTACTCCCTGCGTGGCGAGCGGTGCCCGGCTCGGCCTGCTTGCCTGCCAAAGACAGTGTTTTGCCTTCAAGTTATCAGTATAGCCGAGCTCAGCTCCTCGAAAACACATTCCAGTCTAGCAGAATAGATAAACATTCCCCGGCTGCAGAGCAAAGGGCCCGGCCTCTCTGTCTCCATGCAAGTAATTCATTGTTCCTGTTACCATGGTAGGCCCATGGCCCCTTGCATTACACGTAGACACGTAGTCACATATGCACGCATTAATAGTCAGTATAGAGTAGCCTCTGCCCAAGAGACCTTTCCTTCCAGATAGTAAAGTTCCCCAAACACAAGATATCAGATATGATTTAGGAACGAGTCGATCTGACATGCCAGACTTCTGTCTCTTGCCTCTAGTTTGAATGTCAAGACCCCTGCACCCTCCAGCCTCACGTCAGTCACACGTCATGCGGCTGCGCGCGCATCCTTGCTACAGATTTCTGCTGACATTGCAAGATTCCGCTATGTTTCCACCCACTTGTGACACTTTCATATGACGTTTCTAGCACACACCTCTGTGTACGCCCTCGTGCACGCCTTTCTGTTACGCACATGTGTTCTTATCTCGTTTCTCTCAGCTGTTACGCCTTCTGCATTCATCACCATCATCTGCATTTACTATAAATGATGTACTTTGTCAATAAAATATGTGCTATCCCTTCCTGATCCTTGATGGTGAAAGGAATTTGATGACCTGGTTCGAACCATTCCATTTTATGGAATAAAACCCCTTTCAAAACTCATATACCACGGATTTTGCCTCTTACTTATGACTGAGTTATTTTATTGTACTTACTGCATAGAAATTCCGACGGTAAATAACTATTTACCACATTAATTTGGCGCCCGAATAGGGACCCCTCCCCCACCTTACGCGCCGGTGGTTCGTTGCATGCCTAGCCCCCTGCCACAGTCAAGACGGACAATTACGCGTACCCGCAGGATTTCCTGTATCTCCCTCTGGCCAACGGAGGTGACTGAGACTGCGATCGACACCCAGACGAGGCGGTAAGGAGTGCGGAGGATCCCGACCAGAGCCCAGCCAAGAGCGCAAGATCCGAGGTGTTTCGAGGCCCACCAGTATCGGCGTGCCAGTGACGTCACGAGTCCCGAGTCGAGTCGAGTCCAGTCCGGTCCAGTCCAGTCGAGTTTTCCGAGGCCTTCCGTTCCGTGCTTCCCGGTGAGTACCGTTGCTGGGGACACATCTAGACGGGTGCATTACTATGTATCCGGTAAAGACGGGTTTGGGTACGCAGACCCGGTCTGCACTGTTTTAGCAGTGTATCTGTACTGTTTAGCAGTATATCTAGTATTCAGTTCAAGAGTCCGATTTTAGGTTTTCGTTTTAGAATTCCAGTATAGTTAATATGTGTTCAAAATGTTTCTGTTTGATTAATGTCGTGGTGTGAGTGACTGTTTGATATTCATTACCGTGTTTTTGTGCCAAAGTGTGTTCAGGTTCAAGTAAGTATCAAGTACCAAGTATCAAGATGCCAATATTTTCTAAACTAAGACAGATAGGAACTAGGAAAGGGATACTAGAGGAATCGATCCCTGTCCCACCTAGGGACACTCCCGGAAATTTTATGTACCATAAACATGGCTTAGATGCCATATTATATCTAGATTTATGGACCGATTATACCAAGATCCTAGACGAGAGATATAGATGGCCCGCTACAGGGACATGGGATGCAGATTGCATCATGAGAGTAGAAGAAGCGCTATGGAAAAAGAAAGCCAGACAATCTCAGAAAGACGCCATAGAATTGTGGCGCAAAGAATCGCATAGACGTACAGAGAAAGAACTCAGAAAAGCAGAGAAACACAGAGAAGATTCAGATAAAGCCCGAGAAAACGCACTAGTTGAGGAAGGTATACGAGTTAAAGCAGAACAAGTAGACAGACAACGAAACACCCTTATGAATGGTATGTATCCTCTTTTGGCCGAGGGTTTACCTAAGGCCACCCCGGAAGTACCAAAAGACCTGCCCGCTCCATTGGTTCCGACTAAATTACGTCACAAGACCGCAGCAGACATTTTTATTTCTTCCTATTTAGACGACGTAGCTCCCGCATATACTACTGCACCTGCCCATGTACCCGTACTACCTCCACCCCAAGATCATCTGCCCCCACTTCCGCAACCACAAACTCCACCTCCTCCCGTTCCTGCGCTGGTTCCCCCAGCACTTCCCGCACCTATTATCACTTCCCCTCACGCTCTCCCTGGCATTAATCCACTAAATCCTTTTGCTTTTGGTCCTGGCACCTCAGGAGGTGCGACGGGAGGTTTTCAGACACCGCCACCAGCACACCGACTAACTTATAGGGATTTAGCAAAGCAACGTACACCTCAAACAGTGAGTTACGACATACTTAAAGAGCCTCTCACAGACTGTAGATATGATTCAGTACCCGGTAAAGACGACAGAATGATGCTAGCATCAGTACGTCTACGACGAGTCGCTAACTATTTAATGTTACTCCCAGGAATGATTGAACATCTAGACAGAATATATCATTTTGTCCAAACGGGGGAAGATCCTGAAAGTATTGGCGAGGCCATGGCATACCAGAAAGTTGACACTCAAAGCATGATATTACGCTTTTTCATAAACTGCTTGATAAGAGATCAAGATAGGCCTGGTGTAGACAAGGAAGAGATGAATGCCCTTAACAAATGGGGTCAGAATATAGCAGACGGAAAGCATGATAAACAGAGTAGTATAGAGAACATGTACAGAAGGATCCGAAAAACAGTCGTACTAATACATGAAAGAAAAAAGCCAGAAAGAGTAATAGAGTCAGACAAGAATGAATCCTCGGAGGAGGACGAACAACCAGAGACCACAGTAGAAACAGTGCAATTACCAGCTAGAGACATGGTAGCATATGTAGGAAATGGTAGACCCTTTAATAATACAACACGTCCGGTACGTCCAGAAAGCAAGAGACTTTATCACGCTGCCATGTCCAATCCGAAGACTCCTGAACATATGTTTCAGGCTACCGATAAAATACTGCAAAATCGAATGGGGTACCATGTACTCAATTCCATGGATGAACAAGAACTAGCCCGGTCCGCAGTACAATGGGCTGACAATTCTAGTACGTATAATGACGATGCAGTAGCTCAGACGTTTTTGAACCTTTCCCCTGATGAACAGAAATTAGCTAGTGTATACATGATTCAGCATCTCATTACGTTGTTTAAAAGCCAACATTCTGATCCAGGTCCCTTACCGGATATATTAGTAGAATTGCTCTCTAATAGATGGAGAGGCCTAGGTACTGATTTGATTAAAGAAATTCTAGAACATAGACACAAGTATAATGTTTTCCTGAAACCACAGTTTATGTCTGCTCCACCACCCCAGAAAGAAAAATTTATTACTTTGACAGACAGAATCCCTTACGAGAAGTACATCCGGTCAGAAAAGACGATAACTCACTAGAACGTGTATTTGTATATACACCCCTCACTAAAATAGAATTGCTAGAAATGAAGAAAATAGTACCCTGTCATGATAAAGACCCTGCAGGTTTTCACCGAGAGATTAAAGATATGTTACTCATGGGTGATTACACGTATACAGATATTATGAAAATGTTGAAGGTATTGTTGCCTGCTGGAATTTACGAGAAATTAAAGGAAAAAGAATGGGAGGTGGGAGAAACAAAGATTGATTGGGCTGCATTACAAGTTGAAGAAAATGGACGTACCGCAGGTTTAGGCCTCGGGGAAAAAGCAAAAGCATTACCAGGTTTATTAGTACAGGTTTTGCCTAGACTATTAGCGACCAAAAAGGAAGACTGGGATGCAATCTCAGCCTGTAAACAGAAACACGATGAAGACACTAGTGATTTTTATTCTAGATTCGAGAAATGTTTTATTATTAACAGTGGCCTGAAAACAAGTAGAGAGTCATACCCACACCTCTTTGTATCAAAATTAGTCGAGAATTCCCTGCCTCAAGTTAAGAACCGTGTTTTGAAAGTAGAAAGTACATGGCAAGCAAATACGCCGTCCCAAATGTTACAAATGTTACAGTACCACCAGAATAGAATTAGGGAAGAACAAGACCACGAACAGAGACGTATGAAAGACACGAAAATGAAGATGTTAGTTGCTCAGTCAGTTCCAGCTGACGGTCAGAAAAGGGGTATGACACAGTCAAGTAATCCGGCGGCTCCCGTTAAAGGGACATGCAACTACTGCAAACAGCCAGGTCACTATGTAAATGAGTGTACGGTTCTGAAACACAACATAGCCACAGGTAAAACTAAAGAAAGACCACGTCAGCCTAGACAGGACCAGGTCCAACACCAAGTTCAGCAACATATTCCACAGAACGTACAGTCACAGCCTGCTCCACAACAGACAGTACAGACAGTAGCGGTACCACATCCACAGCCCATTGCCGCGACACAGCAAGTTTCACAGCAGATGTACCAGTATGCACAATCCGATTATCCCGATTATCAGCGATACTCATGAAACAGCCTAGAGAGGGAGGTTGGCTTGCCCCTCATTGAAGTTCCGGTAGATCAAGAGGGTCCTTATGTACATAGTCAAGTATTAGGAAAAGATAGAAAGTTCTTAATTGACACAGGGGCAAGTCGCACAACAATCAGTCACGACAAGGTTCCAGGGGCACCCCTCTCAGGCTCACAGAATGTTTCCCTTGGATTTTCAGGACAGCCTATTGTTAATGAAGTATCGAAACCTGTTCCCCTGGCTGTTGGTCCATTGTCACGCACTACAGACGTATTGCTTACGAAGTCATGTCCAGAAAACTTGTTAGGTATCAAGACACTGAAAGCTCTAGGAGCAGTAATATGTTGTTCTCCGGAAGGAGTTAGATTATTTTTACGTGACTTTAAAGGTCACTATGTATTACGAGATTTTGATGTAAGATTGAAAGATGTACCAGAACATTTGTGGGCAAAAGGCCCAACTGATGTAGGTTGTATGCACATTACACCATACCGAGTCACACTCAAGCCAGGAGTTGTACTGCCCCAAATCCGACAATACAAGTTACCACCCGATGCTGTAGTGGCTTTACTGGAAATTATTGAAGAGCTTATTGCACAAGGAGTGGTTGTAGAAACCGACTCCAATCTATGTAATTCCCCTATCATTCCGATTCTTAAACGTACTGACCCGAATGCACCACCTGTTTATCGGTTGGTGATCGATTTGCGAGAATTGAATAAATGTATTGTACCACAGTATCCTGTGGTCCCCGACATCTCATCATTATTGACTGCTATTGATTCAGAGGCGACGTTCTTTACTGTAATTGACCTCAAGAACGCCTTCTTCAGTGTCCCCATTGATCCGGAAAGCCAATATCTCTTCGGATTCTGTTTAAATGGCCGTAGCTTCAAATTTGCACGCGCACCTCAAGGATTCACAGAAAGCCCCAGCATCTACAGCCAAGCATTGAAAAGACAACTTGACAGTATTCACATGCCAGTTAACACTGCCCTACTTCAGTATGTCGATGATCTGTTGATCACCGCCCGAAGCGAACCTGAATGTGAACATGCATCACTGACGGTTTTACATTTTTTGGCTGACAAGGGACACAAGGTGTCCCCTTCAAAGTTACAATTCTGTGTTCAGCAAGTGGTGTACCTTGGGCACTTGCTGTCCAAGAGGGGGAGACAGCTAACACCTGACCGCATTGAGTTAATTGCACACTTACCGCAACCCAAGACACAAAAGGAAGTGCGGGCTTTTATTGGCCTCACCTCTTACTGCAGACAATGGATTCCACAGTACGCATTTCTAGCCAAGCCACTGATACAGTTTACAACACAGGAGGCAGCGACTTCGACTGTCCTCCCTTGGACTCAGGAACACACACAGGCTTTTGATGAATTAAAGAAAGCATTATGTCAAGCACCGGTCTTAGCATCGCCATGTTACAGCAAACCTTTTACACTTTTCGTGACAGAACGTGATGGCACAGCATTATCTGTCCTCACGCAAGACCAAGCAGGTTCACATAAGCTGTGTGCTTATTTTTCGAGTACATTAGACCCAGTAGCCCAGGCCCTGCCTGCGTGCTTAAAATCAGTTGCAGCAACAGCCTTAGCAATCCGACAAAGTGATTCTATTGTGTTAGGACATCCCCTGACAGTACAAGTTCCACACTCTGTGGAAGTTCTCTTAAACAGAACACAGACACAACACTTGACTATAGCACGACTGACAGGTTATGAATTGACATTGTTCCAGCCACACATAGAAATCAGACGCTGTAATATACTCAATCCTGCTACATTGTTACCTTCGAACATTACAGATCCAGCTCCACATGACTGTATAGAGATCATTAATGCAGTAACAAAGCCCCGACGAGACTTGACGGATGTTGCACTGACTAACCCAGACCTGACACTTTACGTGGATGGTTCATGTATGAGAACAAGCACAGGAGAATTAGTGGCCGCATATGCAGTGACCACTGAAACTGAAGTCAAAGAAACACACGTATTGATACACTGTCTGCTCAAGCTGCAGAGCTCATTGCTCTGACCCGAGCCTGTATAATAGCCAAGAACAGGAATGTTAACATATACACAGATTCACGTTATGCATTTGGAGTCGTACACGACTTCGGTGTACTCTGGCAGGAAAGAGGTTTCTTGACCTCTCATGGATCCAAAATCCAACATGGTCCTCTCATTCAAGAATTACTGGAAGCAATACATTTGCCATCAGCCATAGCTATCATGAAGTGCAAGGCACATACGAAGGTTACTGATACTATATCCCAGGGTAACGACCTGGCTGATCAAACCGCGAAACACACAGCTCTGACTCATACACATGCAGCTGATATGACAAAGACAATAGTTCCGACACCGACACATTGCATGACAGTTAAAGATCCCGTACTAGAGGTAATTGACATACAGACACATGCTACTCCAGACGAAATAAAGAAATGGACTGAACTAGGAGGGATCCAGACAGATCAGGGATGGGTGACGAAGGGAAAAGCCACATGGTTTCTCCCCGACTCAATGGTTCAAGTTATGATTAACACTGCACATAGTCCAGCACACTTAGGAGAAAAAGCTATGTTAGACAGTTTACAGAATCTCTGGTACAATAAACATTTACGAGCAGCAGCAAAACAGAAAGTGCGTACTTGCATGATCTGTTGTCAGTTCAACCCAGGTAAAAGCATTCCTGTAGAGCAAGGTGGATTCAATCCTCCCGATCACCCATTTGAAGTCCTCCAGATGGATTATATCCAGATGGAACGCTGTTGAGGATTCAAATATGTCCTCGTAGTTGTATGTGCACTTTCCCGTTGGACAGAAGCATATCCAGTCCCAGATTACACTGCTCCGACCACTGCCAAACAGTTGGTTCGTGAATTCTTCCCACGGTACGGTTTGCCTCGTGTCGTGTATTCAGATAACGGCCAGCCATTCTCTTCCGAATTAATGAAGCAGGTTTCACTCCTGCTAGGATATCAGTGGAAATTCCACTGCGTCCGACATCCCGAGGCAGCAGGTCTCGTGGAACGCCACAATCAGACACTGAAAACACGCCTTGCTAAGATCTGTGCCGAGAAAGGGGTAGACTGGATAGTCGCCCTACCAGTTGCATTATTTTACATGAGAATGGTTGCATACTCTAGAACAGGGCTATCCCCATACGAGGTGGTCTTTGGCAGGCCACCGAATATGTGGGGGACGCCTCTGCCTCGTAAAATCACAGATGTTGACTGTAATATGCTGACAGATTACCTTGCCTCCTTGATGTCTGCACTACAATCTTGTCGTTCACAGGTGGCTGCAGCCTTTCCCGACAACACCGAGGTGAAGCCACACCAGATTGTACCCGGGGATTATATTCTTATTCGGAACTTCGACAGGAGAAGCCCGCTGGAGCCCCGCTGGCAGGAGCCGAAGCTCGTCTTATTGACCACGAGGACGGCGGTTAAGTTGGAGGGCCGCAAGGGATGGGTCCATATGAGTCATGTTAAAAAACTTTACGGATCGCCGCCAGAGACTGACTCTTCCTCCCCCTCTAAGGACTGCCCAGATTCCAGTGACTCTAAACTCCCCCTGGTAGAGAAAACGCCGCAACAGGAGTATCGTTTAAAACTGAGGTCTAGCAAGTCAGACAGTTTAATTGTTTAAGTCCTCCCCTAGGTGAATCGGTTAGACAGTTTCTGACATGTACCCGTTAGACCCCAATAGAGAGAGAGATAGACAGAAACAGCTCAAGAAACGAGAATATTGTAAATCTCTTCGTAGTCACTGTATTGTGACATTATTGATTATGTTTTTTCTGAGTCTTACGATTATTGCTGCAAGTGTTCTGTTACACATGTTTTTCCCTATCTCCATACATGCACATCTCTTTCCAAATGGCACTGTCGAGCATACTTTCAGTGAGCTACCCCCGCACGAGTTATCCTATCGGCTTGCGCTGCGCAACAACACTTTTATCAGTATGTTACATCATTCCCATCAGTCTAGCAATGCTACCAATTGTTGGATATGTGGCCGACTTCCTCCCTTTCAGAAATATCAGGGAGTCTTGCCTCTCTTCCCGTATCCATTCACACATAATGGTTCCTGTGGTGCCTGGTTTAGTTTAATAAATTCCGTAGACTCTAATTCAATAATTTACAAAGGCAATTGGGTATGGGGAAATCTGAATACAGTTCTGCATAAAGTATGTTATCCTGACAAGGAGGGTCTTCCACAAAGAACAGGGACCGATCTAGAAAATGAAGTATATGGATTAGGTAATTATACACTTAACCTCATGATTCTGAATGTGCAATCCGATACAGGTCCAGACTTACCCTCTATGTCCGTGTTACCAGTCAAAGGCGAATTATGTGTCAGAAAGAATGGTTCAGTGCCCCTAGGTCATAGTCAATGTACTACTGTGATCGAATTCAATGATAATGGCAAGTCTACATTCAAAGCTACCCGCCATTCCTATTTCATTTGTGGTCATACAGCCTATATACGTTTGCCACTAGATTGGGATGGGACATGTTACATTGCATTCCTTCTGCCACCTGTTTTTCTAGCTCCAGCTGACTATCACAAGAACTCCCGGCTAGTACCTAATAGACCCAAGAGAGAACTCCCGATTGTCGACTATACTGAAACGGCATGGGAACGATATACAGATTTCAATAAAGGTTTCTTCCCCTATTTAGGAGCTGTTTTCAATAGTAAATCAATACGCCACTTGACCAGAACCCTTGAAGCAGTGGTAAATGAAACTACTTCCGCCCTAGGCAACTTAACAGAGGAACAGTCTGCTATGAGACTTGTTGTCCTTCAAAATCGTCTTGTTCTTGACGTCATCCTGGCCGATAGGGGCGGAGCCTGTAGAGTCATCGGATCGAGTTGCTGTGTTTTCATTCCTGAAAACGCACCGTCAGTATATAAAGCCATAACGCGTCTCCATAAGATTGCAAGTCAGATACACCAGAATCCAGGAACCTGGACGTGGTCCGGTTGGTTCTGGAGCGTGTTATCAGCCTGGGGTTGGAAAGTCCTATCCTTCCTCAGAATAGCCCTTCTCATAGTATTCAGTTGTTGCTTATGTATACAATGTGTGCCAGCGATTTGCAGGTTGGGCGCCACATCATGCATTCCTCATCCAAGTCCACGGTCTAAATCCCGCCTGAAAAAGGAAGAGCAAATGATGTTATATGAACAAATAGATGGACTAATGAAGATTGATATATCATGAAGGGTCCGTAGGGGACAAGGAGGGAATGAGGTAATATGAATTTTTATGGTCAATTGTGTCCCCTAACGTGAACCCCACCGTCTCCATGTACGAGCTTAAAGTGCATGTAACTTCCCTCCTCGACCTGCTATGAAAACGCAAACACATTTGCGTCAAACGTTAACATGTCTTCTTTCAGATCCACCATGAATGGATCGATAATTCCGTTCCTAAGTATGCCCTGCCAACGTCTTTTCATGGTGCACTTCCATGTTTTCCTAGCCCTGCAAAGCTAGGCCCTGATTTCTGCCATCGAGCCCTTTCTGTTCTCCACCTGAAAGCTGCAACGTGGGATGCATCCCTGACCTCTGTTCTACTCCCTGCGTGGCGAGCGGTGCCCGGCTCGGCCTGCTTGCCTGCCAAAGACAGTGTTTTGCCTTCAAGTTATCAGTATAGCCGAGCTCAGCTCCTCGAAAACACATTCCAGTCTAGCAGAATAGATAAACATTCCCTGGCTGCAGAGCAAAGGGCCCGGCCTCTCTGTCTCCATGCAAGTAATTCATTGTTCCTGTTACCATGGTAGGCCCATGGCGCCTCGCATTACACGTAGACACGTAGTCACATATGCACGCATTAATAGTCAGTATAGAGTAGCCTCTGCCCAAGAGACCTTTCCTTCCAGATAGTAAAGTTCCCCAAACACAAGATATCAGATATGATTTAGGAACGAGTCGATCTGACATGCCAGACTTCTGTCTCTTGCCTCTAGTTTGAATGTCAAGACCCCTGCACCCTCCAGCCTCACGTCAGTCACACGTCATGCTGCTGCGCGCGCATCCTTGCTACAGATTTCTGCTGACATTGCAAGATTCCGCTATGTTTCCACCCACTTGTGACACTTTCATATGACGTTTCTAGCACACACCTCTGTGTACGCCCTCGTGCACGCCTTTCTGTTACGCACATGTGTTCTTATCTCGTTTCTCTCAGCTGTTACGCCTTCTGCATTCATCACCATCATCTGCATTTACTATAAATGATGTACTTTGTCAATAAAATATGTGCTACCCCTTCCTGATCCTTGATGGTGAAAGGAATATGATGACCTGGTTCGAACCATTCCATTTTATGGAATAAAACCCCTTTTAAAACTCATATACCACGGATTTTGCCTCTTACTTATGACTGAGTTATTTTATTGTACTTATTTTATTGTACTTACTGCATAGAAATTCCGACGGTAAATAACTATTTACCACATAGTAGGGGGACTAGACAGGGTTGTCCCTGTTTCCCCCTACTATTCGCTCTGTTCATTGATCTCTTCCTGAGTATGATTGAAAATTGCCAGGGGATTGCTCCAGCCAGGGTTCGTGGGGTGGACTACAAGGCATTGGCGTATGCCGACGATATCGTTGTACTAACTGATAGTGTTGGCCCATCTTTTATAGCATTAGAGAGTCTCGCGGCTCAATTTGGTGCTTTGTCTGGGTATAAGCTTAACATCTCAAAGACCCAAATAATTCAATCCTCAGCTATGCCCCTCTCGCATGTTTCTATAATCAAAGAGACCACATACCTCGGGGTTCAAATCTCCGCCGATGTTTATCAGATCCCAGACCTAAATTACCTCCCGGTAATCGATTCGCTACATAGGAAACTTGAGAGAATGGACCATCTGCATCTTTCTTTATATGGACGGTGCAATATCCTGAAAATGCTTGCTCTCCCAAAGTTTAGGTCCATCCCACTTCTAATCCCTAATTCAACATTGTTATACTATTATACTATTTTTGGGCTGCCCTGATTCAGCACTTTGGCCTCCCCCTTCTTGGGGATAACGTTGAGACTCCAATTTGTATGTCCCCATCCATTTATGAAATAGCACTTGGGGATGCCGCTAAGGGGGTATTAACACGTGTACTGGAACCAAGTTATTTCAAAAAAACAAAATTTAAGATTTGTTGGGCCTTACTTTCTGTATGGCAGAAAATTCGCTCTCGTGTGGCTATTCCAAAACTTCATTATTATACCCCATTAGATGCCTCTGCCTTGCTTCCTCCAAAATTTTATGATGGTTTGATGATGAAATGGAGGTCTTTAGGGTTGAAGGGAATTGGTGATTTAGTCCACTCCGATCAATTGGCCCCTTTCTCTTTTTTGAAGGAGAAATTTCATTTACAATCTAGCTATTTTTTTTAAATATTTACAGAATAGAAGTTTTTTTGACAAGAACCTCTCCAGGAACCCAATCTGTATGTTAAGATCAATGTAATTGAACTAATTCGGAAGGAGTCTAGAATTATCTATCTGTACCTGTTAGACTTGGCTGTCTGAAGTTGGCAGAGGTATACACTTCTGACAAATAGGGACTCACCTCCTCTAGTCAGGGCAAGGGGATCACACACTTAGATAACCCTAGCTCACCCCCTTGGTAGCTTGGCAAAGCAGACAGGCTTATCTCAGAGGCAGTGCGTTAAGCATTTATGACCATATACAGTAATAAAGTGAATACACTACAAATGGACACGACACAGTAGTATTATAAAAATAAGGTTGTTTATATAAGGCTTATCACAAGACCAAATAACGACAAAAAGTATACCACAATCTCAATAAATACTCTTGGAAGGAAAAATAATAGTTCAAGTGTAGTTTCTTCTTAGCCCAAAGTCTTTAGTAAAAAAAGCAACTCTTCTTCTTTAAATCACAGTTCTTGACAACAATGTAACCCCCACAGGAGTCACACGACGTCGAGGCAAAGTTAATCCAAAGGTTCGGCGTCGACCGCGAGGAGAGCTACGTCGAGCCCGGAGTCGCACAGACCCCCACAACACAGTACCTTGGAAAAGCGAAGCACACGATGATCAGCGGCATCGAGATGTCCGACGTCGCGTCTTTGGCGTCAATCAGGCCTCGGAGTCGGGGCGATCTGCAGCGGCGTCGACAGGTGTCAGGCAGGAGCAGCGCTCACGAGGCGAAGCAGGATACGGCGGCGGCGTCGATGTCGATGATGGTGTTGCAAGAGTGAGCAGCGCTCACGGCGTCGAGCGGGCTCGGACTCGGTGCGATCAGCGGTGGCGCCGACACGGGGTCACTTGGAGCTGGAGCCGAACTCGCT
Source organism: Lissotriton vulgaris (assembly GCF_964263255.1). Classification (NCBI taxonomy): domain Eukaryota; kingdom Metazoa; phylum Chordata; class Amphibia; order Caudata; family Salamandridae; genus Lissotriton; species Lissotriton vulgaris. The sequence goes on from NC_141688.1 coordinate 5,068,799, forward strand.
ACTCACTGGCGTCGCTACTGGCGTCGATCGGGCCCGGCGGCCGACGTCGAAGATGCGGGACACGGGAGCTGCACTCACGATGTCGAGCTTGATTCGGCGGCATCCGTCGGCGTCGGGATTGCTGGATTCTTCAGAGGTGCTGGATTTTCAGGTTCCAGCAACAAGCACTTTTAGCAAATAAATGAAGTCCTTTGACCCTGTGACTTCGACAGGAGGCTGGCACTCTTCCAACCCTTGTAGATTTTCTTTAGCAAAGCTTGAGACTACACACACAGTTCCTCTCTCCTGGTTCCTTGGCAAAAATAAAGAAGTGACTGCAGGATTCCCCCCAGCAAACAGCACTCTGGCAGAAGGGGTAGGCAAGTCCTGGGATCAGCAGGCTTCTTGTCCTTGGTTCAGGGTTCCTTGTCAGAATTGATCTACATTCTTGGTTCAGGGGTCCTTCTCTTATACCCCTTTTTGGCTTTGATCCCTTTGTCCATGCAGGGGAATTTCCCCCCATCCTGGGTGTGTTGTGGGTGTTGCCAGGCTGAGGCACCTGGCCTATTCACTGTGCAGGGCAGAGTCTTCAGCCGCCCAGCAGGAAGTGGAGCCAGCATTGTCACTGGCAGGGGCAGGGCCATCAGTTGCCCGGTAGGAGGTGGGGCCAGGATCGTCCCTGGCAGGCACAAAGCTATCAGTCGCCTGGCAGGAGGGGGAGCCAGCATTGTGTCAGGCAGGGCAGGCTATCAGGAGCTACTCTTCCCCTACTCTCAATGCAAATGCCCCACTCATCCCACACTGACTCATTCAGACCTCTGGAGCCACCCAGCTCCTGTCACACACACACCAAACCAGCAGAAACCAGTAATAGTTAGAAAAGAAAATAGCCACTTTTCTAAAAGTGCTATTTTCAAACACAGAGTCAAAAACCATCCACCCAAACGGATGCATTATTAAACCCTGAGTTCAGGGATACCAAACTCGACATTGCACCATGCTCCCCGAGCCAGCTAGGATTATAACATTAATAATCCTGGCAGCCCATTCTAACTGGTGGAGAGCAGGTAACCTTACAATAGTGAAAAACGAATATGGCTGTAATTCACTATTAGGACATGCCAACCTCGTCAGGCTTGTCGTACCTTAGGCATACAATGCACCCTGCCCTTGGGCCTACCATAGGGGTGACTAACATGAAGTTAAGGGAAGGTTTGGGGACTGGCAAGTAGATGTACTTGCGCAGCCCGCGTGACAGTACCAGACTGCACGTAGGTCTAGCAATGGCAGACCTTTAGATACATTTTACTAGTCTGCTTCTGTGGGTGGCACAATATGTGCTGCAAGCCCACTAGCATAATAAACCAGAAGATATGCCAGAACTGAGATGTTGATTCAACCAGAAGGTTTTGTTCATAAGCTAGAAAGACAGATTCCAACCTACGCTGTTGCTAGTTAATAGCGATTTATTCAATTATTTTCAAAAAGGGAATTTTTGGCAATTTAATACATTTTTTACAACACTACACCAATATTTATAAAGCACCCATTCACCTAGTCATCCATATCACACGCATACAATATCAGGCATCCATATATACAAAGAATTTCAAAATAATCACGAAGGAAAATTAACAACAAAAAATTGACAACAGAAGATTTGAAAAAGGGAAAACAAAGAAGAAGAAACAAGAAACAGAGGCTGCTCATACAGTATTCATCTGTGATAAACCATATAACTATACATATATACAAAAATTGGAGATTAATCATAAACCACTTCAATGATGTCACACATTGTATATACACATATTCAGGGTATTGGGAAACACAGTTGTTTGAATTGTCAGTTTAAAGAGAGCAGCACTCAGCAAGGGGCCTACGCGTTTCGAGTCCTATACGATGAAGGGACTCTCATCAGGGCCGGGGAAGGTATCCTACTGGTCTGCAAGGCCACTTCACGGGTGTAGAACGCTGGGGTGCGGGAAGTCGCGCTCACGGAAAGGTGGCGGAGTTACACTAGTTTGTTCAAACGTGCCGGGTGGGTTTAGTCAAGAAAAAAGGGGGGGTCCTGGGTCCAGCAGGGTGAGAAGTACCTTAATCGCTGGAGCTTGGTGCTCAAACAGCACAGCGTCCCGCTTAGGTTAGGACGGATGCTGGCAAGTTTTCAGATGGACTCCTGAGGGTATGAATGTCCTCGTTGCAATCGGCGTCTCCGGAGCGCTAATCCTTCGCGCATGTCCATCTGAAAACTTGCCAGCATCCGTCCTAACCTAAGCGGGACGCTGTGCTGTTTGAGCACCAAGCTCCAGCGATTAAGGTACTTCTCACCCTGCTGGACCCAGGACCCCCCCTTTTTTCTTGACTAAACCCACCCGGCACGTTTGAACAAACTAGTGTAACTCCGCCACCTTTCCGTGAGCGCGACTTCCCGCACCCCAGCGTTCTACACCCGTGAAGTGGCCTTGCAGACCAGTAGGATACCTTCCCCGGCCCTGATGAGAGTCCCTTCATCGTATAGGACTCGAAACGCGTAGGCCCCTTGCTGAGTGCTGCTCTCTTTAAACTGACAATTCAAACAACTGTGTTTCCCAATACCCTGAATATGTGTATATACAATGTGTGACATCATTGAAGTGGTTTATGATTAATCTCCAATTTTTGTATATATGTATAGTTATATGGTTTATCACAGATGAATACTGTATGAGCAGCCTCTGTTTCTTGTTTCTTCTTCTTTGTTTTCCCTTTTTCAAATCTTCTGTTGTCAATTTTTTGTTGTTAATTTTCCTTCGTGATTATTTTGAAATTCTTTGTATATATGGATGCCTGATATTGTATGCGTGTGATATGGATGACTAGGTGAATGGGTGCTTTATAAATATTGGTGTAGTGTTGTAAAAAATGTATTAAATTGCCAAAAATTCCCTTTTTGAAAATAATTGAATAAATCGCTATTAACTAGCAACAGCGTAGGTTGGAATCTGTCTTTCTAGCTTATGAACAAAACCTTCTGGTTGAATCAACATCTCAGTTCTGGCATATCTTCTGGTTTATTATGTTTAAAGGCTCAGCCTAACTGATGTAGAGCAGACTCTTCGTTGTTTTTTGCAAGCCCACTAGCAGCATTTGTATTTACAAGCCCTGGCACTCCTGGTGCACTCTACTAGGGACTGACAGTAAACCAAATAAGCCAAACATGGAATCCAATCAATATGAATTTAACATAGGGAGCACTTGCACTGTGGCACTGATCAGCAGTGGCACAGTGCCCAAAGCAAAATACCAGCAAATACATTGTAAACAGAGGAGGCAACAGAAAAAAATGGAGGAGAGACTCAGGCCAATGATGTCAGGTCTAACAGTACCAAAGTCTTTTGTCCGAACTTCCGGATGACCTATCTGCTCAGAATGCAAAGTGGGCTGCTAAATTTGGTGTTCCAATACTAGACCTGGAATTGCCGCTCGAATTAGCTAGATCTGTTCTTGTCTCTGGCTCACTGCGCACTCAAAGCTATATGGCCATGTTCAGCCTGCATCATACCCCTGCAAAGATAGCGAGTTGGGGGACTTCCAGATCAATTAGCTGGGCTCTTGTCCTAGATGTAAAATGGGCTCCGCTGATGCCATACATATGTTCTACACATGTCCTAATTTAAGTCCCTTTTTAAACGAAATGGAAGTTTTTCTCAATCAATCACTTCTAATACCGGTTAAGTTCTCAGCGGAACTAATAATAATTGGATATGAATATTCACCTGGCTCTCAAAGAACACACCATCTATCAGCGTTCTTGTTCATTGCAATGGCTATGATCAGACTGTGTATCACATCGCAATGGCTAAACCCTGAAACTCCTACCTTCATCCATTGGAAAGCTAGGATTCTTGCATGGCACAAATTAGAGTCATCGGTGCTGTTGTTGAGGGGGAGTAGAAGGTGTTTATTGGCATCTAAGAACTGGGCTCCTCTTGCAGATTGGCTTTCTCAGTAACTGTGTCATTCTATGTTTAACTGTGTTGTGTACCCATTTGGTTATGTATATACATGTTTTCTTCTGTATCAACATGTGCTCATAAACTATGTACTTTGTTTTATTGTCTCCTGATGCCCTGTTTTTCTTTTTGAAAATTTAAATAAAGCAAAAAAAAAATATGAATCTGCCCTCGTGGTCAGGAGAAGCGGTAGCATTCATTTCCGCCTCATGGATGATCCTCACCTTCTACTGTCCCCTCATACACGCTGCGACATTCAACTTGGACCTCGCAATGGGCTGCCATATACTGTTTGATCGCCAATGACACAGCTATCAGACTGTGGACTGAACTCTTCTACTTCCTTTGAACTTGTCATTCCATGAATGACTCTGGCTGGCCTTCCACGGGCCAACATTTGAAAGTGGGGTTTGCATGGCCATGTACTGCTCCAGATGCAACACTCCACTGAATGTGCATTAAACACTCCGAATCACACAGATTTGTCGTCTCTATGGTCTTTCAAGTGTGGTAGTATGAATGAATATAGGATTAGTTAATTCCTCTTATGTCCATGTGGCTCATGCCATTGGACTTGGGTCACAGGGTGACACATTGCCGATTGTCACACGCATTTGCTACTTCCTTGTCCAGCCCCATATGGAACAACGCCCAGAGTCCCGGGGTCATTGTTCACACCCTTATGCTGGACTGGCATACACCAGGTGAGGCCACTCCACTTACGCTCACAGGCTGGGACGACAACGCTACATGTCCCGGGTCTACCCTGTAGGGATCTGATGCTCACAGGTCTAGTTGTCAGCATGCCACAGCCACTCCCTCACGGCTGATGTATACCCATACTACACCCATCCAGCACACGAGTCACAGCACATGTGACCCTGACAATAAAAAGGGACCTGGCGCACGTGCTCTATGCCATTTCCTAGCTCTCTCAGGGTGTATCCGTGTTAGGGCACAGACCTGGTGGCACTGTATACAGTGTGGCCGGCACAGGCACACCGCCACGGGACGGTGACTTTCGGTGCACTTAGGTAGGGGCACCTTAAGTGCTGAGCGGGTGAGCAGCTTGCAAGGATGCCCCGTCCCGGTGGTCTGGACGGCTCAGGTTTTGTGTGCCCTGCTGGACGGCAGGCTAGGCCTGAGCCAGCAGGCAGCACAGGCCTGCAGCAACATGGCGTCCTGGATCACAGAATGAGTGGCACCTATGAGGCTGAGCGGGTGTGCAGCCTGCAATGATGCCGGGTGCACCGGTATGTCCTCTGCCATGGAGTAATCAAGACCCAGCACCAAATGTGAGACCTGGTGGTCTGCGGAGCGGGGCTGCATGATGTGGAGGGTGACATGTCCGTGGGCCCCGGGTTTGTGGCTTGCAGCGGCATGTGTTGGGACCTCTTTTCTGCACGCCGGTGGTGGAAGGTGAGCAGTGAAGCCTGCGTGTGCAGGGTCAGGCATGCACCGCTGGGAGGGGCTGGGATTCAGCTGCCTGGGTGCGCAGGGGTGGGCAAGCACCGCTGAGTGGTGGGAGGGGCTGGGGTGCAGCTGCCTGGGTGTGCAGGGGCGGGCATGTACCGCTGGGAGGGGCTGGGGTGCAGGGAGTGCAGGGGCGGGCATGCACTGCTGGGTGGCGGGAGGGGCTGGGTGCAGCTGCCTGGGTGTGCAGGGGCAGGCATGCACCACTGAGTGGCAGGAGGGGCTGGGGTGCAGCTGCCTGGGTGTGCAGGGGCGGGCATGCACCACTGGGTGGTTGGAGGGGCTGCGTTGTAGCTGCCCGGGTGTGAAGGGGCTGACAGGTAATGATGTTATGTGCAAATGCATGTACTTTGACATTCAGGTATCTCAACTCTGTTTCAGATGACGGGTCTGTCTCAGATGTGGGACCTGGTGAACTGCACTACATACCGGCACGTGGTTGGAGACACACCAGTGGCAGTAAGGTGAGCAGTGTGGCCTGAGTGTGCAGTGTCGGCACTCTTTCTCCCTGTCCCTCTCTTCTGTTCTCTATCTCTCTCTCACCCTCTCTGTCCATCTATCTCTCTGACCCTCTCTGTCCGTCTATACCTCTCTCCCCCTCTCTGTCCATCTATCTCCCTCTTCCCCTCTCTGTACATCTATCTCTCTCCCCCTCTCTGTCGGTCTATCTCTCTCTCCCCCTCTCTGCCCATCTCTCTCTCTCTCCTTCTCTTTCTCTCTCTCTCTTTCACTCTCTCTATGTCCCTTGATGTAAGTAGGACATACCTTCTCATCATGATTTATTTTGTCTTGCAGGCTGTGACCTACAGATTGTCCCGAGGGGAGCCACCATGTGTCTTCATTTCTGTTATGTGTTTTTTTAAAAATAAATTACCATTTGTTGCTACGAAGGTAAATGTGTGATGCTCATTTTAGTGACGACACATGCATGTCACCAGATGTGATTGTGCGACACCATGCGGGTTACTTGGTACATGATTCCTTGTAGTAGATGTGGCCTGTCTTTGGCCGGTAAGGGGGTGTGCCGGGGAGGTGGGTCCTGGGGGTGGTGGTGGTTGGTGTTGTGGCCCTGTTGGGTGTCCGGCACGCATGTTCAGTGGCTCCATGGCATCTGTTGTTCTTCAGGAGTGGCTCTGGGATGGGCTCTTTTTTCTGGTACAGGTTGTAGTCTGACTTTGCACCAGGTCGGAGCAGGTGTTAGTTTCCTGGTGCTAACGCGATTTATCACCTGTTCTGTGATTTTATCGCAGATCAAGCTGGTCGTTGAGAATGTTGAGGTGTGGTGTTGTCGCTACTTTTTGCACGGGAACGCCTTCTCTGCATCTCATTAGCGATAGTTGTCGGGGTTATCTGTGGCGATGTTTTTTGATGATGACATCGCCGGAAAACTGGTGATATCGGCTGTTTGCACCAGCTTGTGAATGGGGCAGTACATTTATTGCACCTTTGGCTGCGGTAAAGTGCAGATAACTCTGAAATAGCTCCTTGAGAATATGCCCCAGAGTTATTTATTGCAGATTCCACACAACGCCCCTCCCACAAGGGTCAGTGCAATGCACCATGCTACAAAGACATTAACTGGGATAGTGATCCACAGTAGTGTTGTGCATTACAAAGAAACATTAGAAAGAGATTTGAGACATTGAACTGCTGTTGTGTTTTGGCATTAAAAAAAATATATTAACAGACTTGAGGCACTGAACTGCAATAGTATTTCTTCTTGCCAGCAATAGGAATATTTGGACACATTTCCTATGCTGATAATAGGAAGTACTGGATCCTTGGTGACCTTGAGAACTAGGGCTTCGGTGAGTCAGTATGTGGGTTAACATGTGGGAAGAGGCTGTAGGTTTGAGGTATGTATTGAATTCCTCCTCTATGTGTTTGTGCGGGGCTCCCTGTCTGTTACCTGTCTGTTGCCTGCAACTCGGCTACCGGTGTTTCCTTCTAGGGCCGGACGCCGTGAGGTGTGAGGACGCCGCGAGGGGTGAGGACTCCAACACTCAGCAGCCCTAGCGGCGCGCATGCCGCGATTGTCACCAAATGTGCCAGGAGGTGCACAAAAGGAGGTCGGGCTCCTGCAGCATGAGACATGCTCACGTGTGTGCCTGGGCCGCACCCGGGCAAACCCTCGGCCAAGGGCGAGACTTGGCTGGGCCAACCCCCTTTCCTGTTTACATGAACGACGACTTGTTGGGACACCGTGAAACCAAGGTCAATGTATCCATTTTATCCATAAGCAAACAGTGCCCACTCTCCCTTAAAAAGTTAACAACAAACGTATGTACTGTTAAAGCCCCTTTGTATGCAAACATGGGCAAACACACCACCCCAGCTAAAGGATCTACCATCCGGCGAAGGGTTACACCGGCACAACCCACCGCAATCGACAAAATGCTCCCAAAAGGCAATAGGAGCTGTCTCCTCAGAAATTGGGCGCACAAAGAGGCGTCTCTAACACCTATTTTAGCCCCAATCCCTTCTCCTTCTGATTTAGGGTCGGTGTTTCCATCTCCATTACCAACTGTGATCGTTGATCCAGAGCCCCCAAGGACACAAGCTCAGACTGGAGCAGGTCATGTTCCCAAGTCTCCCGTGGGGAATAGAGGAAAGAAAAAATGGGGGACACAGAAATAGAAATCTTATACCATGCATAAGGGAGCTAAGAGGAACAAACAAGCTCCTGATACGTTAGCAAACAAAACACTGGGAGAACCAGGAGCAGGCAATCGGTCTCAGGCGACTGCAGAGCAACCCATGTGGGTGTCTAAATTGGTGTCGGACCTTAAAGCACATTTTAGATCTGTGGTTAAACACGAACTTGATGCCCCAACGGCTCAAATTTATCGACATTGGTGGACCACTAGATGGGTAAAACAGATATTATTCTTAATTCAACTGAGACCACCAAAATCCCTTGTTAAAGAGTTTGCCCAGCACCCAAATAAGGTAGCTACAACTGCTCTAGACACATTGTCCGTTCCCGCTAGGTCTAACATTATTACCCATGGGAATGTAGCTCCGGCAACCAGAATGTCTCCCACACAGAGCTTGGATCTGGCCAGTACCCAGCAGAGGCCTCCTAGCTGCCCTTCCCCCGAACCTGTACACAGGCTACCACCAACCACATCATGTTCTCTTGAACTACAACAAGCTAGTAACATTAATGAAGTCGGTGAGAGGACTCCCGCACACATAAAATTGAGGGAAATTCAGCCTACACTACCATGTATTAATCTGCGCCCAGCCTCTACCCCTATGTCATCGTGCTAGTCGGAGTACCCGAGTTGAAAAGGGGGCAAGGGGAATCTCAATCTGAACTCAATAATAAATGTATACATTGTTTAACCAAACATAAGCACTTCCCCTACAAAGATTTAAATAAAGTCATACTTACACGCAGGGTAAGCTGGCTGGGTTGGAAGCGAAAGGACATAGCTAGGGACTGCATTGTGATCAACTTCTGGGACCCCCGGGCTGTTCAATACATTCTGGATTGGGGCTACCCTAGGGAGGCTTGGGGTATATTTACCCTGCCCTTAGGATATTTCTACCCTCCCAGGATAATGTCACATAATGTGGGAGCATGGCCAACGATTGGGGAATGGGTGACCAGGGCGGCCCCATTCCGCGAATAGGCAAGGACCGTCCAACTGATATACAATCTCCCCATCGCCAACAGATTTAGCTCTCTAGATTCGGTAGACTGACTAAGGCCTACTAGCACTTCCCATGTAAGGCCCAGTGATAATCTTGAGACCAAAAAAAGACATTTGTATCAAGGTGGTTTATTGCAAAAGGAGGGGTATGGAAGGCAGCATAGTGACATGGACCAGGCATTTGAGGCCAGACTGTTAGATTCCATCTCCTTTCTACCGAGCAATGCAAATTTGGTTAATGAATGCTGTCCCAGGGGAGGGTAGGGGCCCACAGATATACATCAGGCTCAACTAAGGGCAATCCCCACCTCCCAGGTTCCTTTAGCTATTACAGCAGGATTCTCAAGCACGCAAATATTGTCTTGGAATATAGCAGGACTCAACTCGAAACTGGATCGCCCAGACTGGGGGGAGTTCATAGATCTAGATGAACTTTGCATGTTCCAGGAAACATGGACAAAGGCAGACACACACAGAGTAGGCTATGCATTGTTTAGAATCCCAGCAGTCCAGGGGATTGGGGAAGACGCTCTGGGGGCCTGTGCACCTGGGGTGGAGTGCATTTGGGTTGTAAGGCTAAACAGAAAGATACCTTTTTTGTCCTGATATCTAGTGTGTCCTTCTCTCCTTTCCTAATTCTATTAGGATTGCTTTGATTAATGTTTACTCTCTGCCAGTTTATTATGGGCAATCTTCGCATACCCTTGACTGCCTGACTTCATTTCTCCCAACTATACCGGAGAATTTCTGAGTCATCCTATGCGGGGATTTTAATTGTCAATTTAAGCCGCTGAATGGCTTATCTACAAGCATCACAAGTGAGGAGGAGTCAGTTTAGGCAACCCCAGAGCCCAATATTTCACATATACGGGCATGGACTCCTCTGGTCCTACAAATGAATGCACTTATATTAAGTAACTCTTTGGGGGCCTGTAATGGTCGATTGCCATCCGTTAGTCCAGGGAACTTCACGTTCAACAGACTTGAGCAGGGATCAATTTTAGATTACACTACATAGGGCCCTCGACTTCAAGGTCACCCATCATCATGAAAGTGACCACAATCCTTTGGTTTTAGAATTATCACCTCCGCTTGCGGAAAGTCATCATAGTGAATCCTCAAAATCTGATTCCAGCTTAGTATTGGCTGAAGGAGGGAGGAGAGTATGATGGGGGGAACTAGTACAATCACAGGATAAAGTGGACGCCCTATATCAACAAATTCTCCCCTTTCTTGAAGTGACGTTCCAACTTTCTGTGACCAGGGGCACTTCACCCTCCCAAACGAGAATTACAAATAATCACCAGGATATGCTCCTTGTCCTAGCATCCTTCTTCTGTAACAGTAATAGGTCCAGGCCGAACTCCAAATTAAGGCACCCATGGTTCAATAAACACTGTAAGGTAGCAAAGCAAGCCCTTTTAATTTCCATTAGAACTAATAAGAAGGCATGCATCATAGAATCAAGATCGCATGACAAAAATACTGTAGACAAAGCCAAAAAGATCTGGGAAAGTGAAAAATGGGAAGAAATAAAAATAGCGCTGGATAATCATGACATGAGAGCCTTTTGAGACTTAGTTAAAACAGGGAAATCCAAAGGCAAATTGGCCATAGCATCAAACCTAGGGGAAGAAGTCTGGCGAGCCCATTTTAAATCTTTATATACAAGGTCAACATAGGAAGAGGGGAGGGTGGAAATTGACATTATAGATTGGGAGATGCTACATCTAGACGCACCACCCTGCACAATGAAGGAGATTACAGAGGCACTGGGAAAGTTATTACCAGCAAAAGCGCCGGGGCTAGATAAGATTCCTGGTGACCTATTTTGTTCTGAGCCCTCAATATGGGCACCATACCTGTGGTCACTATTTAATGCCGTTTTGCAAGGTATGGCACTGCCCTCTACATAGGCAGGCACAGAAATTATCCCCATTTATAAAATGGGCTCACCTCTTAACCCAGCGAACTATCGCCCAATAAGTCTCATAGATGTCTGTCAAAAAATGTTTGCACTAGTACTCTTGGGACACCTGCAATCTTGGATAGAGGAGAATAACGTACTAACACCCCTACAAGCAGGATTCAGGGCCAAGACCTCCACTATTGATCAGATTTTTAGATTGCAACTCATCCACTGGAAAACTGTGGTTCTAGAGGGTGGCAGCCTCTATCTCACATTCATGGATCCTAAATCCGCTTTTGACTTAGTTCAGCTGGATCAACTGTGGAGTATACTACTTGACTTGGTAGCCCCAGAGTATCTCTGCTACCGGCTGAAACGCCTTCACCAAGACAACTATGCACAAATAAGATATGGAAAAAATTGTGAACTCTCCGCCCTCTTCCCTGTGGAGAAAGGCGGCTGACAGGGATGTGTTCTGGCACCAACACTCTTCTCCCTTTTTGCAAATGGCCTTATTGAATCTCTGTTGGAGGGGAAAGATATTGACGCACCTAGGCTAGCAAACTGCAAAATTCCAGCTCTTATGTTTGCGGATGACACACTTTTACTTTCTAAATCCCCCATGGGCATGCAGAGGGTGCTTGATGTATTCAGCACTTTCTGCAAAAATCGGGCATTGGAGATTATTCTTCAAAAAACAAAATACATGTTTTTTAACGAAAACACCACAAACTGTCCAAATCCCCAATTAGATTGAAGGGCCCTAGAGAGGGTGTCCATTTTTGAATATCTAGGAATCACTCTCACTGAAAAATGGAATGGGGGACACAAATGAAGAAAGCTAGCCTAAAATGAATCCAATCCATGGGAGGCATTAAAAAAGTCAACAAGAATTGCTCACACAACGTAATAAGACATGTTGCAGAAATGTATAAAATGTAGGCTAGGGGTTTGGCACTGTATGGGGCAGAACTTTGGGGCCACCATCCAGCTGCTTCCCTCTCAATGGCAGAGACCCAATTTCTTAGGCATTTGCTGGGTCTTCCTACTAGCTCTCTATTAACACCGCTTAGGATGGACCTAGGGATTAGCCCTTTAGCAGATGTCGTTTTTTTCCAGACCCCTGCTTTATTGGCGACGCCTTTGGAGTACACCAGAATTAGCAGAATATAAAGAGGAGTTAAAAGACGTCATGAGTCTCCTTGGTGCAGGAAAACTCCCCTGGCTAGATTACATCAGAAACACCTGTCAGGCCCTAGGTAGAGAAAACATGTGGACATCCCCAGAAAAGATCTGTCCCATGATATCTAGGAAGGCACTGCTTGAGTTCTACAGAGAATTTAAACTGGTTCAATTATGGTGGGGGACCAAGCAGGGCTGCCTTACTTTCAAGTTCTCGGATATAAAACATCAATATAGGCTTGAAACATCCCTAGATTACAACCAACCGCTTTTAGCGAAGAAACTCTTTCTTTAATTTAGAGACGGGGCTCTCCCGCTTCGATCATTTACTAATAAGTGGCAGGGCTCCCACACATTAGACTGTCCAGGTGTGACCGAGCAGAGGAAAATGAAATGCACATTCTTTTTTTCTGCCCCGCCAATGCAAAGACAAGGTCGTGTTGGTTACTACAATTGTGCAGGAACATGAGGAGTAGACACTGTATAGAGGCTTTTAGGCTGTTTAAGTTTGGAACTGACAAGCCTATTGTGTATTCCATTTCGAGGTTTTTATACACCATGAGGTGCATTCGTACAGCTATTATTAAGAAAATTCTAAAAGGAAATTCTTCATCTAATAATGACTAGAACCTATGCTACATTATGCACTGACTAGAGCAAAGTGGTATGCTCATATTGCACTGTATGTTTACCCTCACCGTAACTAATTCCCCATCAAGGTGTTTTTAAATCAACAATTTTAGCTGTTTTTACCTAGATCTTCTTAACAATACTTTTTATATCTTGCAGATAAAGATATCGTTTTTTAGTAACAAATATGCGCGTTAATTTTTTACTGTAAAAATCAACTGCTATAATATCTGCCACTACTCCCCCTTTCCCCGTACAATTCAGAAGTTGTAAATATATTTTTTTATTGCACATTGCAGTTTTTCCTGCAATAATATTGTATTAAGCTTAATGCGAAAATTATATATTCTATTTAGCATTGCACTATATCCTACTAAAGGACCTTGAGTGGGCATGAGGGAGCTAACTGGAGAATGAAGTCAAAGCTTGCTTACCTGAAACGTTGCAATTATAATCTACAGAAACAATGTATATAGGTTTTATGATTAAATGAAATGTTATACTGTACTGTATTTTGCTAAAATGTTTTGCACTGTCTTTTATGCTTTTATGGCCTATGGCCGCAATAAAGCTTTCTTTGACTGACTGACTGAATTCCGCCTCTCTTTGTTTTTAGGTCTCGCCTGTCGATGCGCATGCGCATCGAGCTTGCGAGACTATGGGGGCTTAAACACTCTTTACCCAACTTGCAAGGAATCGTGGCGATTCCTTGCAGTGCCCGTGAAATTTAAGCTCAATGCGCATGCGCATTGAGCTTAAAAGCGCGTGCACATGCCCCCAGCCGCCTGCCTTGCCCACTCTCTCTCTCACAGCCTCCCCCAGCTCCGCCCCCTCACTTCTTGGTTGCACGGCCGCTAGGCCGTGCCTCCCCTACTCTCCTCCCCCCTCCTCCTCCTACTCTCCTCCCCCCTCCTCCTCCTACTCTCCTCCCCCCTCCTCCTCCTACTCTCCTCCCCTGCCTGCCGTGTTGCACCTCTCCCCGCTCCGCCCCCTCCCCTGCCCGCCGTGTCGCATTTCTCCCCCTCCCACCCCCCCTTCTCTGCCTTAAATCCGTCTTGTTTTACCTCGGCCCCTTCATTTTACATTTCAGACAAACCTGTTCTATTGCAGGGCAGCTGTTCTCCAGAGATAAATGTTCCTTGTCAGAATCACACTAAGTTGGAATTATTTCTATCTGTTTTTCCCTTAGTCTTCCTCGTCACCCTTATCAATTTCTGGACTTTTTCATATTTTTTTGCCTTGCTCTACCTCCTCTCCCTCGTCAGCGGTATCTGGCATTTTCTTCTGTCTTGACTACTGTTGCTATGTTAGGCGCTCCGATGCCTTGGGGTCGAGTTCAGGCGCATAAAACGGAGCAAAAAAAATCTAAACCATGATGTCACTTCCATCACCACTAGCGTTATGGTGAATTAACATCCTTGGTTTGCAGGCCAGATTTAAGTGATAAAAAGTACACTCGTCCAATACAATCACGCCTATCCCAAATGCTGACGCATGTCGAGCTCCTTTGAGGCTCCGCCCTGGGTTCTTGAGATTGGCTTCCATAGAGCTAGCAAACACGGCCTTATCACCTGCGGCCCCGCGCCAAATGGGGCAGCGTGATTAGCCACCTGAGAAGCGTCTTATCGCGGCTGCTATGGTAACTGATTGGTCAATTACCTAAACACGCTGGGAGACACCGGTTCAGAGGGGTTTGGTGGCGTCTTCAATATGACGGTGCGAGGACGGATTTTCCCGCAGTCGCCTTTCTTCGTATTTTCCAAAGAAGTCCGTCTGTCTGGCCTTTATGTTGATGTAAGCGCGTCATTAGGGCGTTAACCCTTTAACCCCATTGTCTCACCATTTTCATTATTTACTTATTGCAGTTTTACTTAGCGCCAACTCTACCCGGATCCACAATTGTATTCCTACTTCTGTTTGTGTAATGTCTCCCTTTTTGTGTTTTTTACACAATATGTTCCCTCTTCTATAAATTCCCTTCACCTAGCAGCCTTTATCCCACCTGTCACCCCCCCCACACCCCCCCATGAGCAGACCAACGCTTAAGCATGAGTTGCCGTGATTCCCCGATTCACTAAACCTTCTCTCTTTCCCTCGAAGTCTATCCTATGTATCACGGACATGATGTCCAATACTCGATTGTTTTCTTCCGCATATTTTTTGCCAAACTTCAGCGAACTTTTTTGCAATGGCTAAACCTGAATTACTGTTCAAACATGACACTTACCTAGCTTCACTCCATGAACATGGCATGAATGAGAGAGAAAAAGAAAGCGAGCATTCGCAAAGCCAGTAACCGAGCCTGTCATCCTTCTGAGGTTGGTAAAGTGAGTGGTAAAAGCAACATCTGTTATTTTACAATGCTTATTTTATTGATAAATTATTAGGGTGCTTTCAAACACCAGGTCTCATATGAAACGCTCTCTCTATATGTGCAAGCATTATAGGCATACATGTTTATTACTGCAGGTTCCTAAGTAATGCGGCGCAGTTTTACATATGGGTGTGTGGGTCTCTATAGGTGGCACAGGCTGATGGGTGCTATGGCGACATCTCTCCTTTCCATCGCGTCGTCACTGCCATCTCTCTTACCTTCTCCCATGCCTCTCTCTCACCCCTCAGACCTTCTCCCTACCCCCCCTCTCTCTCTCTGTACCCTTTCTTTTTATGGCCCCTCTCAACGCTCTGCAGGCTACAGCACCAATGCCCCGTTGGGCGCTTGGCCTGCCTTCTCAGCCTTCCATGGAGCGCGACGTCCAGGCCACCCCTGCAGCACGGTCCTCAATGGCCTCTAACTCACAGCAGGATGCTTGTTTTTTTTCGGGATGGCTTCGACCATTGGTTGTGTAATGTACTCTTTGTTCGAAATTCCGGAGAATTGGATCTGTCTTACACACAAATACAGACACGAATTTAAATGTTATTGAAATAGGATCATCTGGTCACAAACCCTTATGGAACCCACAGGACCACCACACCCACCACCACTACATCCACCACCACATCCACCACAACCACCACCCCATCCACCACCACCACCACCACCGCATCCACCATCACCACATCCACCGCATCCACCACCACTGCATCCACTGCATCCACCACCACACCCACCACCACTACTTCCACCACCACATCCACCACAACCACCACCCCATCCACCACCACCACCACCGCATCCACCATCACCACATCCACCGCATCCACCACCACATCCACCATCACCTCCACATCCACCATGACATCCACCATGACATCCACCACCACATCCACCACCACCACATCCACCACCACCGCCTCCACCACCACACCCACCACCACTACATCCACCACCACAACCACCACCCCATCCACCACCACCACCGCATCCACCATCACCACATCCACCGCATCCACCACCACCGCATCCACCGCATCCACCACCACCACATCCACCACCAAATCCACCACCACCACCACATCCACCATCACATCCACTACCGCATCCACCACATCCACCACCACATCCACCACATCCACCACCACATCCACCACCACATCCACCACCTCATCCACCACCTCATCCACCACCGCATCCACCACCACCACATCCACCACCATCACTTCCACCAATACATCCACCACCACTTTCACCACCTCCACAACCACCACATCCACCACCTCCACCACATCCACCACCACCACATCCACCACCACATCCACCCCCACATCCACCACCATCACCACCACATTCACCATCACCACCACCACCACATCCACCACCACCATATCGCCCAGATCCACCACCACCACATCTATATGTGTGTGGCTCTGTGTGTGTGTAGGTGCAAATGCAATGTTCTTGGATTTTCGTCACAATAAAATACACTGAACATAATCTTCACAAAAGTTATTTACAAACGTTTAAGCTATTGCCATTATAAATTACAATTTTTTTAATTTAAGTATTAATTATTTACAAAATTAAAAGCCATTGTTATTTGTAATATCAATACATCTAAGTCACGTAAATACAACACACATTGCATTACAAATGCTATAGGTGTCACATTTGCAAAAGTCAAAACTATTGACATTGTAACTGACAAAGCTATTAATTTTGCTACTTTCAAAACCAACACATAAATAAAAAAAGTGTCATTTACAATACCAATAGCTCAAACTTTCCTAATGCGAGACCTATTGCATTTCCAATGCTTGTCTTCTAACGGAGTGCCTGAGGACTGTGGAAACCTGTACCCCGAGACCAAGAGTAGAATCTCAGCCTGAGAGAGCACTGTTGCATATCCTGTAGAAAGACACAATGCATGAGAGACTTTTTCCATGTGTGCTGCCTTGTGCAGCACACATGGAAAAAGCAAAATGCCAAGGTTTGTTTATGTACAGGAAGGTGTCCCTTCCTGTACATAAACAAACCTCTTTTTAAAAATGCCAATTTGTAACTTACATCTGAGCTGCATAAAGCAGCACACATGTAAGTTACAAAATGGCATTTAAGCTTTGTTTATGTGCAGGAAGGAACTCCCTCCTGTACATAAACAAACCTTCCCTGCCTGCGCTGGCATTAAGTTGTAAAGCTTATCGCCATCGCCGGGGGAAACGCTAGGCTGCACCATATTCTTGGTAACATGGTGCAGCCTAGCGCTTCCAAAGGGGCAAAGAGAGGCGTTAAGCCAAGGCGGCTAACACCTCTCTTCCCAACTTTGTTGCTAATATGCCCCTCAGTCACTGTTGAGTGTCGATAATGTGTCTGAAGGTGAGATGGCAGAATATTTTCGTTTCCACAGAACCTGGACTTCAGGTGAGTGGTACCTCGACTACAGGGGTGTATTGACAGTATTGAAAAAGAAAAAAAGGGAGGCTGGATGGAAGAGAGAATATATTATGGGGAACAGGGCGGCTTTGTCCCTGGAGGTGGTAGTTTCATGGAAGAGTTGATCTTGTTGAGGTCTTTAAATGGGGGACACCAGAATGATTTTTTGATGGTTTTTGAGAAAGATGTTTTTTTTGTTTACTTAGATATACTGGTCTCTGAGGGAGCGTTATTGGTGGTCTCAGTTAATCACTGTCTGATGCTCAGATGATATGTGATTGAGGTGTGAGTAGCGTTCTGATACACCTGTGACCTACGTGGAAAATGCCTAGATTCAGGTTGTTGGTCTCACTTCTGCTTCTTCACGAATCTCAAATAATTGTGCAGGAGTAACGGGGTTGTTTAAAAATATATATAATTATTTTCGGTGTCAAGATGAATTGCACCACATAGTTTCCAGGCTGTGTATTTCTCTGCTGCTTTTGTGATATGTTTGATTATACCCTAGGTTCCATTTTGAACGATTTATAGGATTTCTGAAATACGCATGGCCAAGGATGTGGTAGGGAATATGGGCAGAGGTGAAAGCTGGCGCAGGCATAGAGCAGAAAGAAGGAGGTGTCAGAGCTCTGTAAGACGTTTCTCAAGGAGCTCACAAAGAAGAGAGAGCGCCAAAGAGACAGACCAATAAGGGGTGGGAGGGCGGTGGGGAAGTGAACTGGGTAGGGGGGGTGCATGTCTCTCTCTCTCTTAATTGTTTTTGCTTTTTTTGTTTCATAAAGGTGGGTAGCTCAGGCTGTTCTCTCTTTGAAGGATGACTATGAACGAATTCTCTGCTGGAGGTCAGTGTAAGGGAAGCCTACACGGTTGCTCTCTGTGCTTTACCGATGTGTATCTGAGGGAAGCTTGTACTGCCGCAGCCCTGCTGGGCTTCTCTGTGACATCAGCTCTGTTGCACCTTTCCTTTGTGACTCGAGAGGCTTGCACTGTCTACCCCCCCCCCCTCCTCCCCCCACCCCGGGGCTGTATCTTCTATGAGAAGCCCCGATGCATTGTACATAAACAGGGTCCCTTCATCAACATATGCATCCGGGTAGGAGCATTCGCTCCTAAAATATACTATTAGCTGCCCCTCTATAATAATGATGCTTCCCTAGGCTTATTGAAAAAGGCTGGAACATATTCCGAGAGGAATAATTAGATTCCCTCTGATGAATGTAGAATGGTACAAGGGAAGAAAAGAGCCCGCTGAGATTAAGTTCCAAATACCGTAATAGAAAAATATCATCATCCCCATCTTCAAAATCATCTTTCACAGTCACTTTAAAGAATTAAAAATTAACTACTCTAATATAATTGCTGTCCCGGCTGAGGGAAAGCAGTAGAGCTAATAAATCATGCCAGGAAGCTCTGCATGGGAGACAGCCAGCATTCTGACTTTCAGCTGGAAAGAGGAAGAAATGGGTTTTGCTTTTAGGTCACATGGTTAATCCTCTCTGCAGTGAATTAGCAAATGAACTCCGTCTTGATCCAAGAGACAGATCGTCCGCCTGCAGCATTTATCCTTCATCGTGCCTTGATCATGGTCCAAACGTGTTGATCCTCATACATGTTATCCCGATGCATGTAAGATCTTGGCCCAGTTTGTTACTTTTTCCTACTCTGCACATCTTTATTCCAGGAGATGGCTTTATGATCTATTTGCACATGCAATTATCGCAACAGGGTCTTTCACGCATAAGCCCTAAATGTTACGAAGAGTTCAGGCAATGTAGGGCTGCAGGCACATTTGCTCCGCTGCATTGCAATGGGTGCAGTTCTGCCCCTTCCAGTGCTCCTGGTGCTGACGCACTATGTGCTGCCCTGTGCCAACGCAGGTACTCTTGCACTGCAGTACAAGTTGGTCTACATTGATATCTTCATAGTTTTTGTGCAGGATGGTGTCCCTTCCTGCTTTAAAACTATGCTATAAGGCTATTTCCTCTGTGTGTGTGGGCTGTAGAAAGCCACACACACTGTGTCTTCTTCAGGTAGGCTCAGAATTTTAGTATGAATCCAATGCCTAAAAGTCTTTGTAGATATGGATTTGCATAAAAACCTATGGGTGGATGCACGAGAATGCCCATGCTCCACCGACGGAACGCCTCCCTGATGCAAATCACCCTTTGCATTGGTTTGTACATCCCAAACACGATTTTACGCAAAACCTTTGCAAAGCTGAGCCAGAATCTAAAAAACGCATATGGGCATATTATCATGTACGGCGATAATATTATCGCCACTTTAGCGGTAGGAAATTGCAGCTAAAGCGGCGATAAGGGGCTCGATAATATGCCCTATAGAATTACAATAGAAGCCCAGGTTCTGGTGTGAAGGATACCAAACCTAGGCCCGAACTGGCCGTTGCGGGCACCAGGCAATCCCCCGGTGCGCCGCATGGGTGGGGGCGGTTTTGGGCCCCTGGGGGCGTCCCTGTAACAAAATTGGCTGAAAACCGGCCCCGGCAAAGAGGGCGAGCACTTTGCCAGGGCCGGTTTTCGTTCCCAGTCCGGCCCTGATCAAACCTGGGCTTCTATTTGAATTCTATGAGGCATATTATGAAGCCCCTTTTCGCCTATAGCAGCGTTTTCCTTCCGCTAAAGCAGCGACAATGTTATCGCCGTTCTTGAGAATATGCCCCATCATCACCAAATGAGCTATCAGAACTGCACCAATTCAGGAAAGAGCTGAAGATTCCCCTCTTCAAAGAATACGACCTCTCGAGAATTTAGAAAGCCCCTTCATCTTTACTGAATATAGTAACCCCCTCTCTCCTGCTCTTTAAAATTTTGCTGGCTTTACAGTAATCCCCTGCCCTTGCCTAAGATGGAATGATAATAATATTTATATTCAAGTCCACACAGTTGTATTTATCAAATACAACCCATTGTCAGAGATATAAATGCATGGCGCTGATTCTCCCAGCTCAGTGCTTACCTTCAAGGTGAGGTTGCCCATTTTCCCCGAAGGTTATATATTTGGTCAGCATCAAGCACCTCTGCTGCCTCGAAGTGCCCATAACAATATTCTGCATTACAGTGGCGGCTCCACTGCTAAGGCAGAGGAGTGCCGCCCTACAGCCCTCGTAAGCAGTATAAAAGGAAAATTAGAACATTGGAATGTTGGGAGCTCCATTGAAAACAATGGAGTGCTCCGGGCTTATAATGGCTGGTATAAGCCATGAGCTCCAACATTCCAATATTTCTTTCTTCACAGCTCTGGCTGTGAACAAAGGCTTCAGGGAGCCTGAGGGGATTCCAATCCCCTCACGCTCACATAAGGCTTTGTTCTTTTTGATTAAAACATTCTGCCCTCTAGTGGCAGGATGTTCTAATAATAATAATAATAATAATCTTTATTCGGTTTTTTAGCATTTGCAAAACCATAAAAGATATCACATAATACAAAATTAATAATTAGAAATTGTTTAAAAAATACGGTTTAGACTAGACGTTTAAAAAATGTTGCATTTTTCAAATATTAATACAAATTAGTCCACTGTTTTACAAGTTGTTTCTATGCCTCATAATACACTTTAAGAAGTTTAGAACATGATAGACAGTACACTCAGAGTCCAAGGTTTGGAGTGCCAGCATGGCTGGGCGACATTGTCTGTGGCCCCATTTTTTAAGTAGGGGGATTAACCAAATTTTCCGATGAGAATGATAAAACTTACAGAACAATACTGTGTGTATGGTGGACTGTTGGGAAAGGTCGTCGCATGGACATGGGTCTATCTGTACATTCCAGTTGTTTTTATCAGGGAAAGTCACTAGCCTGAAGAAAAGATTCATTCTGAACCTTGTTAAAAGCATTTTCTCGTATACTGTTAGCTCCATGGTCAGATATAACTGAATTCTCAAGGACTGCTAATTGCGTGGGTAACGGATTTTTTTGTGATCTGCGTAGTCAGTCTCAGTGATTCCAAATGGCCCAACGCAAGTTGTTTCAGTTCTTTTTTGGAGGTTTCTCTCAAGGTTTCTGGGGTGTGAAAGTACTTTTGTAGGCCCAAATCAGTAAAAAAGTGTCTAACGTACGAGAGCCATGCGATTTTATGAGTGTGGTCCAGATCCATAGTGTCCTGTAGGATACTTTTAGTCAGGGTGTTTTTTTCCGACAGCCAAGCTCGCCTCCAGAGCAGGAGAGGTTGAATTTTTATTAAGTCTTCGATGTGAGAGATTCCCAGCTCTAAATGTGAGGCGTAGGTGGAAGTGCCTCTAGGAATTGAGAGAAGGAAACTGATGAAGATGTTCTCTTCTTTTTGTATTGAGCTGGAGGAAACGTGCCCCCATGTCCCTGCTCCATATAATGCAATAGATTGGCATTTCGCGGCGTAGATCTGAAGCAGTTCTACTGGTGCTCTTTTTCCCAGTTTGTTGGAGAATTTTATCAGCGCCATAATTGCTCTTTTGAAGAGATGCCTCCTGGTCTCAACCGCCGCTTTCCAATTTAGGGCGTCATCGATCATGATGCCTAGGTACGGGTATTGTGAGGTCTTTTCAATTTTTTCACCATTCAGAAAGATCGACTTGGTTGTTTTTCTTGATCCGCCAGCTACCATGACAAACGTTTTTTTGATGTTGATACGCAGATCCAAAGCCCCCATGAAGTCTGCGTATTTGGTTAGGGATTTCTGCAGTTCGTTGGGGGTGCGCGCTAGAATGACTGCATCGTCCGCGTAGAGGAGCGCGGGGATCAAGCGACCTTTTACACTAGGGAGGTCCCTCGCCCCTCGCAACATAGACTCTTCTAGGCTGTTTGTGTACAATGAAAAGAGAAAGGGGGCAAGGACACACCCTTGCCTTACTCCCCGCTCTACCCTGAATGGTGCCGTCAGTTCTCCGTTTGTTCCATATCTTACTCTCGCCGTGGCTTCACTGTATAGTTCCCTCAGAAAGTTCAGAAGGGGAGGGTCGACCCCCATTACGCTCAGCAGTGACCAAAGCTTCGCATGCGAAACGCAATCGAATGCGGAGGACAAATCCACGTAGACCATGTAGATGGAGCCAGGTTTAGCGTAGGTATATTTTGAAGTTAGCAGACTTAAGTTTAGGGCCTGTTCAACAGTCCCAAAGCCCTCCCTAAACCCGAACTGTAAGTCCGAGAGGATGGTTTTATCTTCTACCCATTGCTGTAATTTTTCAAGGAGGACTCTTCCAACTACTTTGCCCAGAGAGTCTAGGAGCGAAATCGGTCGGTAGCACTTTGTGTCCTGACGGTCCCCCTTCTTGAAGATTGGGACCATTATTGAAGAGGACCATGACTCTAACAGGCCGAGTTCCATTGTGGCTAAACAAACTCTTGTGAGTATTGGAACCCATAAGTCCGGCAGGTGTTTGAACAGGTCAACTGGAACCCCGTCAGGGCCGGGAGCTTTCCCGCTTTTACTTGAAGATAGTGCCAATGCTAGATCCTGCATGTCAAGGTCCATGGTTATTGGATAGGCGACTGAAGGAATATTGGAGTGGTTTTCTTCGCTGTTAGGTGTCAGTTTGAAGATTTCTGAGAAGTGGTTCACCCACGCATCCTCGTCGATGGCCACATCTATTTTTGGGCCGGCAGAGTCAGCTAGCGAGGGTGATTTAACAATCTTCCAGAAGGTCTTACTATCTTTCAGGAGTGCGCTCTTATGTAGGGCGTTCCACAGGGATAATTTCAGTTCTTTTTTCCTCTCTTTTCTGGAAGTGTTGTACACTCGTCGGAGGGCTTGGATCTTTGTTGCATCTCTATTTGGTTTTCCGAGAGCTTTCCTTAATTTAGTTTGTGCTTTTGTACAGTCTCGGTTAAACCAACCTGTGGAATTTGTTTTACTTTGGCTAGGTGTTTTAGTTAGCTGTTTTTTAACTTGCTCTATTATTATGCTGAAGTTTTCCAGAATTTGTTTTGGCTCTGCATAAGGGTCAAGGCAGATCAAAAAGTTATTGTAGGAGGATTCTACTAGCCGTTTTGTTAGAATATTTGGGTCCACCTTTTCCCATTTTATGGTATAACCATTGTTTTTCCCCAGTTCCAGTCTGTTCTGCGCCAGCGTGTTTGCTATCGATGCCATCAGTGACCTTGGTTGATGGATATAGAAGCTCAGGCTTAAGGCAGAATGATCACTAAGATTGTTTTCCAAAGTTTTGAAATTTTTGGTGTGGGCTTTTAGGGCTTCTGTCACAAGTACAAAGTCTACGGTGGTCTCGTGGCCCCTTCCTCTATAGGTAGGTTCTAGTTTGTTATGACGCTGTTGTATAGGGTTCAGTATTTGTAGATCCAGATCAGCTAATGTTCTGTTCATGGCAGTCCCCGCTCCTGAGTGGGAAAAGTGGACCAGTGGGTTATCGTTTTCGTCCTTTATTCCACATGTGTCGTTCAAGGGGCAAGGATGTAGATTGAAATCTCCTCCCCAGATTATCTGCGGTGTTTCCTTTTTCTGTTTGGCGTGCCAATGATCGGTTATTTTCGATTGGATTACTGATAAAACATTCAGAAAGATGTCATCCTCTAAGTTGTTGTAGAGGTTTATTATTGTGAAGCAAAGTTTTTTCCCAATTGTAAGTGTGAGAATCTGGAAGTGTGGAGTTAGGTCTACCTTGGTAATCTTCAAGTCAGAAATTGTGTTAGCCAGGTATGTTACCAGTCCCCCTTTCGGTCTACCTGCGATGCTGGGGAGGGCGGGGGATGAAAATGTCCTATAACCCGCAAGATGTAGAGGTGTCATTGTCCAGGTCTCTTGTAGACAAATAATTTGTGAGTCCTTCAAGAACCCAGCGGCCGAGCCGTCCTCTATTTTGTTTCGGAGGCCTGCCACATTCCAGAAAATAATGGGTAACGGTGAGAGTGCGTTGTCTGCAGGTGGTTTTTCCATTTGAGGAGGTTCTATTATAGGGTTGGTCATGTCCTCAGTTGTTAGTACTGACTCCGGGGAATTGCTTCTTTGTCAATCGACCATTTCCAGGCCGCTAAAACAATTCATTAACGGTATGCCTTGCCAGTTTTGCCCATTAGTGGGCTCTCTGTAGCTGGTGCCATATGGATTCTGCGGTGGTCTCTCCCACTGCTCCCAATTTCTAGATCTATTATGTGGGCCCACGATCTGCCATGGGGCTTCTCTTTGCTGGTGGTTTTGGTTTGATGGCCACCAAGGGTGGTCGGGCTCATTATGTCGCGGCATTAATTTTGGGCCAGCGACGTCTAGCTCCCATGGCTGTAGTATTGGTTTCCTCCAAATGCTGTCGATATCACGGGAATAATTATTGTTGTGATATCGTTTTGGATAGAAGTATGACAAGGGTCTTGTGGCAATTCCCCCAGTGGTATTATTATACTCCCAGGAGCAGATATATTCTGCTATGGTTGGATCCTCGAACGTGATTACTACACAGTCACCCCGAATGGTTTTTTTCCTGTGTCCCACCCACGAGGTCCGGGAGACTGAGGCTATTGTGCTTTTCCAGTGTTGGGGAACAGGGCGATTAGTATTCAGCCAAAACTGTACTTTATTCTTCAGTGACCAGTTGGGTTCAGCCCCCTCCCCAGTAAGTTCAGGGACCCCTGTCATGACCACTACGTATGGACATGCTGCGGGCGGCAGGTTTACAGAGGGTCTTTGGTCAGTAGTCTCTCTCGGGGTTCCTTTTGTTTTTGTTTGTTTTGTATTTGTTATGGCAGGGGTTATAGTGACAGGGGGGTTTGTCGTGACGGGTTTTAGAGGAAGGGGTATTTATGCTTGGGGTATTCACTGTCGGTGTGGGATGTGGGTTGGATTGTGGAGGGATGGTCAAGGGCTTGGGAGTAGTTTTTTGGACAGTGGGAGGATTTGGTACTGTTGAAACCTTTACTGTGGGTTGTTTTTTGGTCTGTGGAGGAGGCAACGTTACCGATTTCTTGTTTGCGTGAGTTATGGTCGAGGAATCTGAAAGAGGCTTTGGAGGGACTTGTGGGGGTGTGATTTTGGGAGAACTGGAGATTTTTGAAATTAGACTCTCGATGTTACTAAGTCTAGATTCTAAAGGGCGGATATAGGAGTTCAGGAGAGAAGCTATCTCCTTGATTAATCTGGCTGATTCTCTTTCTTTTCCTAGTTGTTGTGGGCTTTTTGGTTCCGGGATTGGGGAATCTTGAAGATCGTGTGGTAATTGATGTGTCATTGCTATATTACTGGGAGGGGGGGCAGAGTGAAGGGGAAATACTGCTGGATTTGTATCGCCTACTAAGACTATGAGGTCAGCCGTTTCAGTGTTTTCGATATGGTTTGGTTTTTTGCTAACGTTTCTTTTTTTGATAGCTCCCTCCCTCCTCCCTCTTGTTTGCCTTACTTCTTCAGGGGTTGGGTCGGGGAAGATGTCTGGGGTTTTTTCTAGGTCACTGTCCGAGAAAGCTACTGAGAGTTGGGTGGCTGAAAGATCTACGTTGTTTGGGAGACTGAGTCTGTTTGCAGACACTGTCGTTGGAGTTGGCGTTGCCTGGGCATCTGGGGTTCTTGCGGTAGCTAATAGTCCCATTGAGGATCGGCGTGCAATAGCGAGTTCAGTTGAAACTCTCCCCTCAATTAAGCTTATGCTTTGATCGATGAATGTGTTTGCTTTGGCGAGGAAATCGTCCATTGGACCAAGCAATTTATCTCCTATCCCATTTTTTTTGGCTTTTTTCTGTTTGTTAGATCGCGTATTCATTTTCCAATGGGTGGATTTAAGGGGATCAGAGCGTAATAAATGCCTATGTGAAGATGACCGTGATGGTGTAGTTAGGGGGGTGGGCCGGACCGGACTCTCTCGTACTCGAACGGCCTCAAACGGCCCGCTCTTTGCCCGGTCTTCGCCCCGAGCTGCGTCCCGTGCGCGTCCCGCGACGCGCGTTCCCTGGATACTTTATAGGATGTGGGGGATTGTGGGGGTGTGGCACTGGGAGGGGGCGCGGCTCTCACGGGAAGAGGACCAGCTAGAGATGGTGCATGCTTGTCCTCGCAGTCCCGGGGCCGGCGCCTCTCTCTCCTCTGCGGCCACGCGGTGTTTTCCGGCAATCAAATATTACTGAATATACAATTAATAAGCAAAGGGAAGGGTTATATATATATATATAACTCTTCCCTTTGCTTATTAACAGGGACAAATCAAATATTACAGAATATACAATTAATAAGCTAAGGGAAGAGTTATATATATATAACTCTTCCCTTAGCTTATTAATTGTATATTCTGTAATATTTGATTTGTCCCTGTTGATGCATATTTTTTATGAATACGCAATTGTATGTTTTTATTTGATTTTGTAATAAAAAAATACGTTTTTAACCTATTCTCGTTAATGTTTTGACATTTTGAATACTGTGCTTTCTCATTTACAATTGGTCCCTTACTCGTCCATTATTGATTAGACAAGTATTCATTAACTGCCTAGGTTGTTATTTTTCCAATTGTTTTTTTCCCTGACCTAGGTGTCCATTCATATATTGTTCAGGGGGTCCTTGTTTTATACGACATAAAAAATCTTTCCGCATCCTCCCCCAACCTACTAGGAGTTCCACAAGGCTCCACCCTATCCCCCTAGCTATTCAACCTATATGTCAAACCACTTACCTATCTACTACAGCAGGTGAACATCTCCTTCCACATGTACGCGGACGACACCCAACTGTACATCAAGATCTCCTCCATTGAAGAGATAAAGACAATGAATCTAGCTCTCGAAAAGACCGTCCAATGGCTAACGACCAACTTCCTCAAGTTAAACTCACTAGAAACAGAATTTCTCCCTACCTAATAACAGCTCTGTGACAAAGGATTGGATCAAAATTATCACTGCTCTGAACTGCACACTAACTCTGGTGGATTCCACCTTCTCACTTGGAATCACACTGGATAATAACCTATAATAACGCCCGCTTCCACCTAAGCTATCTCAGAAAAATGAAGCCATTCATCGAAAAAAACAAGGCTCATGCTTTTCAATTTTTTCTGAGGTCTATGCGGGCCAGCTGTATTTAGAACAAGATGGCAAGCAAAGAGAAACCATACAAGATGACTTCAACTTAGAACCTTTTGACTCCAACAACTGGACATTGTCCAGTCTGAACAATGGCCATGGTTCACTGAAAAAATAACAAAATAGTATTTTTAAAACGCATTTGAAAATAGTGGCAACCTCCAATGTTTATGTTTGTGATTAAATAAGCGTGAGCACTGAAAGATATTAAACTAAGGGTTTGTGAGTTAAAATCTATAAAGGGACCACAAACTGGTAGAAGCTGTTCAAGGTTTGATTTTTTTGGGACTAGACCCATAGTATGGATCATGGAGCGTTTAGCAAGAGGATATTTGCAACCGAAATAACAGAAATTACAAATTATTCCATAGCATGTTAGAAGAGCTGAAAATAGGGAATACACATTATCAAAACCACTATGGCTGACTTTGAGATGCCAGCGCATATAAACATAGGCATTCAGGAATGCTATAAAAAGTATAAGCATGATGAGTGCTGTACTGCTTAGGTGTAAAACAGTTCCTTATGCATTTCAATGCAAGCCCCTTCTGGACAGTGGAATGATACACCAAATAGCCATTAGCATGATGTAAGAGAGTAGTACATCTCTGGGTAGAGGCAAAACCCACTCAAAGTTTTTTTTTTTAAAGTTGGTAAAAATACATCTTGTAGACAGATGCACTTTGAAGCAAGACCTAACGGCGTCGGAATGACAGAGACATTTTACAACCAATAAGCAGTGTTCATGGTTGTGAAGAAGATATATATTTTAAGGTACTTTCTGAAAACAAGAATATAGAGGGTGGGTTTAATGTGGGTGGATAATGCGTTACTGGTCTTCGGGGGCATTTCCAGAGAGGAGATGTATCACAACAGATTATTTCTTGAAATTGGTATCTGGAGACGCAGGTTAGTTGTACGTTTGAGATCATCTCGAATAGCACGAAATACATTTTTTTAATTCGATGTTATAAGTTTTTTCCATCTAATTAAGTAAACATAAGCCACTGAATTACTACCAGCTCAGATGTACATTAATCAATAGCTCAATGGGCAAATATGAGCCAATTCTGTCAACGGTTTACAGTAATGGCACCCAATAGTAATTAAACTTTAAATAATCCAGTGGTTGAAATTGAATTAAAGAAGGGTGAGTGAGCACTCATTGCCTCAAAGTACCAGTGCACTGCGTCGAAGTGCCGGTACTCTCCCATTAAAAGTATTTAACCCCTATAGAGAAGTTAAGGTAATTACTCTTTCAAATTAAAGAAGTGCAGGTGCTAAGTTCCTGTGAGTACCTGCCCACTTAAAACACTGAGGCCGTCTAAATCTGTTGTCTCTTCCTAAGTTGTTGCCAGTATTTCTCTCATGGTATATACGCGTTGTCCATGTCAACAATGCGCCTTCAGTCTTGTAACTTGTTTAGGGCCTTCCTTCAGTGGTCTGAGGAGGATATTTATTATTTGTGTTATAATGTCATCCCAGTGTCTGGGTACTGTCTTTGTTGTTTGGTGAAGGCTGCGCTCTCAGCTGCAGCTCTGTTTTCAGGTATGCCACCCACACCTTTGTATTCGGCGCTTCTCTTGCCTTCCATTTCATGGCTTTCCTGCACTTCGCAAGCACTGAGGCTAGTTGTGGACTTACAGCTATATTTCCTCTTTTTGGAACTGTAGATGCGGCTTAAAAGGCACATATCTCGAGTAGTTTTCGGCGTTTGTCTGATATAGTCATAGCATTCCATAACTATTCATCCAGCGACTGTATTCCTTAACCGTTCCATCAGTATTTTATCCATCACTTATTATAACATTCCCACACCATATGATAAAAGTAATCGGCAGAGCTAGTCCACCTTGGGTTGTGGTCAGTTGCACCTGGCTACTTCTTGCCTTTTGCCGGAGGGCAGAGATAGGCTTGGTGTGGATAGCTGAGTGGTATAACTTTGAAGTGGGCATTTCTAGACCCCATTTTGGCATATTCTGAAGTTCTTTCCCATTCAGTTTCAGAAAGTTTCCTCTCCAATTTCTCTTCCCACTTTGATTTTACTATGTCAGAGTCCCAGTAGTATGCAGATGATGGGGAGCTGTGTAGTAGTGTCACAATTTGCCTACCTTGCCCATGTGACAGCAGAATGTGTTAAGTTTCTCTCTTGATGGGCATGCCTTCTACTTTATGGCACTTTGTTTGGCCTCGTTTGAGAGTGCATCATATGCCATGAAGAGGCACGGAGCACATTCCTAATGTTTTCAAATGCAGGGAGTATGCTGCTTACATACAGGTCCCCAACTGCGTTTAACGCAGCTTCAGGGTTGGATTAGGATTAGAAATTAGCCAGGGCACACACAAAAAAGTGGCCCAAATGTGCAAGTTGCTTTCTTTAAAAGCACTGCTTTGGCGAAGTTTTATAAACACCTGAAAACAAGTGAGGCCACTTCTGCTCAGGCACCTGCCCCCGCTCAGGATGGACACATTAATTGGCCGGCCCAGGGAGAGAAAGGGAGTGGCACCTCTGCCCGTTGATAAAAGGGAGGTAATGGACGCCCATCTGCCTCCAAGCTACTCAGGGCCCCACTTGGCCATTGGCGACATCTAAACACACCAGACACAGCCCAAATCGGCCCCCAGGCTGCCAAAAAAGCAGCCCAGAGCTGGAACTTTGATGACAGCCCCTCGGCCAATTCCCGGGTGAGCGCTTAACCAATCCGACCTTGCAACGGGCCTCGTGCCTGCTTCGTCCCGGACCCTCGGGAGATACCGTGATGGAATCTCAGATGATTGTGCTGCATCTTTGCCATCAATGCCTGGCCGTGCGTATCAGTCTGGGAGAGGGGCGGGGCGAGGAAGTGTCATCTTTGCCTCTCCTATTAGCACCTCGAGTAATGTGCAGGTTAGCAGCTTCGGAAGGCAACTCTTTCCCTTCTGGGTCTATGTCTTCAGCCATCCATGGCATTGGCCTCTGTAAGTGGACTGCCGGGTAGTAGGCTTCAAAGTGAGGGGCACCTAAGCCACCGATATAGCGCCTGAGACTTTGAGTTATGTGCTAGATGCTTGAGTGTGGAGTAGGGTAGTGTTATGTAGGCAAACCATGCTGCCTTATGAGATACTGTGAAACTCTGAGGACCGTACCTAGTTTAGAGTCAAGAACGGGGTAATGTGTTCTCAATTTCTCTGTAACAGATATAAGGCGAGCTGTGAAGTGGACACGTCCCCTTAAGGTTGAGTCGTACAAGTGTTTGGAGTCCTGGTAATCTGCCAAATGCTTGTTTAGTACAGGCGATGCAATGGAATTGAGCAGCACCTCTTAGTTCAGGCATTAGATCTTATTTGCAACTAATTAGGCCAGCGCGTCAGCCAGACATCTATTTATAATTAAGGGGCATGACTCACTACCCAATTTGACAGGTCATAAAGTGAAGAAACCATGGTGGTGTTGTGGGAGAGCAGCTCACTGGTTCTGAACTAGCACAGGGGCCTAAACAGTGTGAACAGCTTTAGTAGTAGTATCATAAATGCATTCAGCCAGGGGAAGATAACAAAAAGAAAGTTTCACACAAATGCGAATGAACACGGTAATTTAGCGATGGGAACACCCTTTTTAAGTTATATCAATTACAAGAGATTTCATACAGCGCTCTGAAGTCACGATCTAAAAATGTCTCTGTAGTGCAGCCTGGGTGTTTCTGTCCAGCCTGTTTGTTCGACTCACCAATTTGACATGTCGCCAGCCGCCACTACCGGGAGAGGGGTCAGGTTCAAGGCGAGCTGAAATGGGTAGCCACTTCGCCTTAGCAAACCATTGCATGTGCAGATGGTGAATACACCTTTCGTTCAAACTCCACACTTCCTCCTACTTCTTGTGAAAAAGACACTTAAACATGGTTTTGCTAAACAAATAAGGACACCGCTTTCAAATATATATATATATAAAGGCACACTTTTCCAGTCTGTGGCTCCTCACTGTGATGTAGTTTGTCCAGTGTATGGAGGCAAAAAGAAAGGCCTATCTAAAGCATATTGATACTATGTGTAACGAAAAAATAGGAAACACTAATTTACCATCACATTTCTGTCCTGTATCCCCACTGAGCCTATAATAAATTTGAATCTCAGCAGACACATGCACCGAGCAGCCACTGGGTGGCAGCCAACTACAACTGGCACGGTAGATTACAGTTTGAACTGCGAAAAACCAGATTGAACATTATACAATGTATTTTGAAGTCACTCATTAAAATCACTCATGATATGAACATGTCCATGCGCTGAACCACGCCTCGATTATGCCCTATGCAGTGCGCTGGCCTTGGATTGGCGGCGGTGTAGTCTCTATCAGACTTTGGTGCTATGCGCGGAACCCATCTCTTTCTAGTAACACATGGAGTTATAGAGGGCAAGGCTAAAGCATTTCTGATAAAAATGACAGACATGGAACTCAGTTTAAAGTTTTATTCATATAATTAAAGTACAGAAAAGGAGAAGCTGGGCCATCAAATAATAATAAGCTGCAGCCGCCCGTACATACGGATTTAAATAGTGTCTGTCAGGCTGAACAAAGGTCAGACTGACATACACTTTATATCCAGGCCAGGCAGCCAGGTTGTAGATTGTGCTGAATGCACAGGTTTTCAGCTATGAAATGTTACATAGTATGTGGTTCAGTCTCAGTCTCTGTGTCCTTGAGAGAGTGCACTCTGTTTACTTAGCTGTAAAAAAACCTCTCGTCTAGTGGAGCCTACAAATTCTTCATAATGACTGAGAATAAACAGCAGCTCGGGTCACTCGTTAGACTGCAGTCACAGAGAAAATGGATGACAAGAACTGAGCTGCTCTTTTTGCTAAAACCTACATTCTAAGCACTGAATCTGAACCAATCTGCTCTCACAAACTCAATCTACTCTAAATTGAGTTTGCTCATTTCAACTGAAAGGTTATGAAAGCCAATGTTCTGGGCATCACACTATGAAATTCATAATGATCCTTTAAAGCTACACTCTCCTCGCCCTCCAACTCCCTGCCATCCCACACGGTGCCACAATGTGTCACACACTGTCAGCTCCTTTCATCCAGTCCCCCGGTGAGGAACTGATTTCACAAGGAAGCAGAAAATGTGAGTTGAGAACCCCACAGAGAGCGGGTTTGCAACCCATAGTGTGGAGACTGAGCACTAATGATGCCCATTGGGGTCTGCAACCTTCCCAGGACATCAGCAGCAACCTCGGAAGCTTTTGCGTTTTTTGGTGGAGTGTTGGGGTTTTAGAGAACCTCTTAGGCGGTGGTCTGCACAAAGTCCCAGTCCTCTGAAGAATTCATGGCTGGACAGATAATAGGTTCAAGGCACCGCTCCCTCCAAGTTTCTTCCTCCTCACACAATGAGCGTTTTTTGGAAGTTGACATGTCTGCTCCTTCACTCCTTAACTTCACATATTATATGCTAATCAATGTGCTAACATGTTAATATGTGTGTTAATATGTGGCAGTTCATCGAT
Source organism: Lissotriton vulgaris (assembly GCF_964263255.1). Classification (NCBI taxonomy): domain Eukaryota; kingdom Metazoa; phylum Chordata; class Amphibia; order Caudata; family Salamandridae; genus Lissotriton; species Lissotriton vulgaris. The sequence goes on from NC_141688.1 coordinate 5,101,930, forward strand.
GTAACCAAGCCGCATGTATATAGCTGAAGCATCATCAATGGATTGCTTATGATGTATTGCATTCATTTAACTGTAGTGTTAGTCTGAACACGAGTAGGCCCGAGTCACTCAAAGTAATCCTTTAAGACATGTACTGTTGATTTCTATGTGGTTTTATATTTCTCTTTTCCCTTGCAAGTGCCTTATCATTTTAGTTAGTTAGAAGAATAGTCATTGTTTTCGCTTTGGAAATGTTAGACTAAAAAAGATAATTAAACCCTTGGCCGGTTATCAGAACTTAGAGAGTCTACTTGCGCCCAGAAGATGGTGTACCCTGATTTGCCCCTCTGGAAAGAAGATGGCGGGAAGAAGCTTCCGAGAATTCTGTTTGATATAATTGTGTGTCTCATAGAATAGTTCATCAGAGCCTGTCATGACTTGCAGAGGGAAGATATTTCCCTAACTCTGCTGCTTCCCCTATTTCTGGTTCTTGAACTTCTCTCTTCAACGCCTATGCCTCGTTCACCTAAAACCCTGACTTGGTTCATCTGATGCTGACAGCTCCCACTAAGAATATTCCCTTTCCACTCTTGATGCTAAATTTAGCTTATATTCTCTGCTCTACATTTTATAGTTGATTATGATTTGCATCACTATTGATATAATATATAACTTCAAATTGAATAATTGAATTGATATATATTTGTATTATAAACTGAGCTATTGATTGATTAAAGCTTGCAACTGCCTAATCTGCTAACAATCCGTTGAGGTTTTGAATCTATCCTCTCTGGCATTATTGTGGAGCCAAATAGATTTAATTGAAATTTAATGTTGGTGCTGATGTTAGCTTCTTTCACATACTTCCAATCCATAACAAAATGTCCACATGACCAGTGCTGCAATTTAATTGACAACTACATCAAAGTTTTCAGGTATAAGAAAGTGCACAGCGTCACTGGTCATCCTGGTAGCGGAACCCCCACTGCCAAGAAATACCAAACCTGAAGCAGCAACTAACGTGTGTAAGGGTGCAGCGAAAACCTGCATTGGATTGCCTTCCCCTGAACGAGGTGCTTCAAGCATTCCTCATCAGACTTTTGTGCTTATTCGATCCCCACATTGGAGATAATGTCAGGCATTTTAGTGACGTAGGGGCAGGGGTTCACAACATTTAGTGCACCAAAGTTCCTAAACTGCTTTGCCACTTTGAGAAGAGAGCTGCACAGAGACATATTTATAAAATATGGTCTACTTCCCCCGCACAGGTGCTCCTTAAGGATACCAAGGGCCACATACATTTCTTTGCAACATAGCACACTGGTATGTATGTACTGTCTAGAATAGACTTCGTTCTGAAATTGTACCCTTATTGTAGAAAATCCTGTGCATAGACATTTTTTAAAACATTTGCCATATTGTCTGTGTTCTGCACAATGTAGCTCACACATAATGTGTGAAATACAAGGGGAAACAAAGACATTTCTCCTACTTTTTCGCTACCTCAAAAGAGTGTTTGCCCTGGAACCCTCAAGTACCATCCATGGAAAGACCCATTGACATAAAGTAATGCAAAGCAGAGCAAAGTGCTACTTGTGCCACTTAAAGGAAATGTTTCCACTATAAAAAAAATTGAACGGGAAACTAAATACCATATCAAGACTTTGCGCCAATCTGCATGCCTTTGGGGAGGCACAAACTCTTGGTAAATCTACCCTGCAATGTTCTACTCACCAGGGCTGGTGGTCCTTCTCTGCTGCCTGAGAGGCCCCTCTATCTTTGAAAGTTACTCATGCTGTTTATCCTTTTGTCTGAGGAAGATGCAATGGTCATTATTAAAAATAAATGGGGCTGTGCTATCCCAACAATGTCAGTCCAAGAAGACTGATCAAAGCAAGTATAGTAGCTATATTTAAGGACTTCAAAAATAGTGATGTCTGGAAAAGTCCAGTTTGAATGTGAGAAAGCGCTAGTTACGCCTCCATTAAATAAACTAGAATGTACGTACTACCATAACTGCAAACATTTTTAGACCTCTGTGAGCCCTTTTACCCCCTCAGGTAGGATTCTGAGCCACATCCTGGCCACAGTCTGTAATGCTAACTTGCCTGCAGGTTGCTGCCTCTATGTTTCTTTCTTTCCTAAATACCTCCTTTCACGCTTGAAAGAGTATGTAGATGCAAACATGTATGACAGCCTTTCTGCCTGATCATTCATAACATGTTTTGTTGCCTTCCCCAGCCTATATAGCATTGAAGCAAGCGCTGCCATGTGGAGAAGACCTTGCGGGGAGGACTGCTCATTGCTGAGGTGACTTAAACAAATTATGTAGTGACTGCATGTGGTAGAAACAGTGTAAAAGGGTCTGTGAGGTGCAGCAGTGATGCAGCAGTATAGATATTTGCAGAGGAGTAGCAGATGGGCTATGGATGTGCTGTTCATGAGGTTTAAAGTATTAGGAGCAGCTAAGCCATTTAGGGAGTATATGATACACAGGTAGTGAAATGAGATTTTGAGCATGGTCTGCAGGTGGGGGCAGATGAGGATACGAAAATTTTCCAAATAAAGTAGCCGAATACTATGGTGTTAGGAGACTGAGGGGCCCAGAATTAAGACTGGAATATTCCAGGCTCTTTGAAAGATATGATTTGAGAGATGTAGCACTCTGTGAAAGTGAGCAATCAATGTGGTGCGGAATGAGATGCAAATGGTGCAGGCAGGATCGCAAAATGTTTTGTAGAAAGGCAGTTGGATATGGCATGGTACTTCTTTTCAGAATTGATTTATGTTTTGGACATCTAAGGTCTATGTACCATGCATGTTTGTCTGGTGGCTCATTTTAAATATACAGGAGGTAGTTCTTTACCTTTACCAGGGGAAGAGTGAAATATTTTGGGCTTTGGTAATGTAGACAATCGCAAATCAAGATTTAAGTGGTACTGAGGAGTTGAGGTCAGATGATGTCCAATAATTAGAAGAGTGTGATTGTATGTGCTGTTGAAGCAAGGGCCAGCAATGGTAATGGAAAAATCATCAAAAGGTGTTTTAGACTTGATCAATAGTGGATGAGCTGGTGGTGCCTTCTGGAAGGTGTCAGAAAGCAAAAAAGGACATGACCGTCCCAGAGACATCGGTAAGACTGGGGAGCATCTAAGATGTTCTGTTTCGAGATGATAGAAAGTAAGGTATCTCCATCTGTGTCACCAAAATACAAATGTCCTAGTGTTCAAGGCAGTTCTCGTCTAATGATCTACAGACATCACTAGTTGTACATGAATTACAACAGACCTCTCTTCTTACAGAGACTTAGAGTAGGGGATGTCTCAGTCTGCTGCCGTTATTCAAAACAGCCCAACTCTGATCCACAAACTTAGACAAACACAAAACCCACATTCACCTAAAATGACAACAGAAAAAGGTGAGAAAGGCGAGATGGCACCTCACGGGCGCACCACCAATGGGACCCCTGGCTGGTACTCATCAGGATGGCCCTGTCTCATCATTGGTGCCATCAAGCCGTAACGGAAACGTGTCCTAAACCCAAAGAAAAGACAGTGAGTGGTGCAGTGAACACAAATTATATGTAACAAAACGTACAACACTTAACACTTAACATATAATCCACTGTGCAACCAGGACAAAAACTTTACTAGTGTTCCTTTCTTGTTGCATACAGTGAGGTTCCGTGACGATTTGAAACCCGTGTTTTCAATATTGTCGGAAATACATAATATTGGTATCAGCGAACCGCAAATGATCCATTTAGCATATCCTGGTGTTTTCGCTATACTACGAGCAAGAGCACTCCTGTTATGAACACATTTCTGATCTACCCACGGCATCCATCTTAGATCATGGCCGCCATTTTGTGTTTCTTGCCCTCACATACGCAATAACCTCTGATCACTTCATTTCGATTAAGGACACGTAGCCTTAGCCGGAGATTCACCTCTTTCATGACACGTGCACCTTAAACCAGATCACGCTGTAGCTGCATGACTCGACAAAGGCTGCCTCCTCTGCCCGAGGCCAGCCCACCTGAACTGGTTCTCGTGTCCATTGTCCCGATCATGATTAGGCGGCCGAAGCCGGTAGCCTTGCCCATTTACGACCCACAAACATCTCTTATCCCGCTTTCCTATCTTCTGCACCTGGCTCTGCTCCTTTCCTTCTGGGCCTTTATTAGGGGGAGGTAACAAAATTTACGATGAGGCGGTCCGGCTCTTGAATGCAATATTGACAAGGGATTGTGATGAACTAGTGGGAACCCCTCTTCGTAGATGTTTCGTATCAGATTTTATCAATGGTTCCTGTGTAACGCCAAATATTTATTGTTTTAGACACAAAGGTTTTGGGAATGTATTACATGTAAAAATTCGCCCCCAGCTTAAAATTTAGTATATAAGGAGCAACCCTCTTTGTACAATTTGAACAGGCTCCTAGACACTGCCCATGCGTAGTTTCTGTGACTTCTGTGTCCCTGCAGTAATAAACCTTTGGTCTTTGACGCCACCATCGAGAAGCCCGTGTTTCTGTTCATTTGCGCACCAAGGCAGGTGGAACTCCGGGGTCTTTGGGTGTTGTTCCCTGACACCTCTGGACGGAACCAAAAAGTCCAGAACTCCAATTGGCGCCCAACGTGGGGCGACGTCATTCGGTACCGGTCCAAAAGCCTGAAGAGTTCGAGAAGCTTCGTGTGAAGATTCCTGAGGGAGGCGCCCCACTTCATCGATCCCGGCATATCGCAAAAGTGGCCCGAAGTTCTCTTCCACGAGGGTTCCCGTTCAGGACGGCTGCAGTGGGCCGTTGCCTTGACCGTCGCCCTGTCTTGGACCCGAGGTGCAGTCCTTAGTACGGCGAAACGTGACGGGTTTCTCCTTGGTGACGTCTTCAGTGCCTCAGTTAAGTATTTAGTGATAGCAAGCTGGTTACTTTGTGAGGGTTGTTAAAAATCCTTGATTGGTTCTTAGTTTGGTTTAGTTTCGTAAGATTATCACTGGTTGTTCTGGTCACGATAATCTATTTGGTTCAGTTTGGGTATCGATACATTAGTTTGGTTTTGGTAGGCCTAAGTTCTTGGTTCAAGTGCACATATTTGTTTTGTGTTTTGTTTGTTTTGTGTTCCGGACTGAAAATGGTAAGTCGGAGAAATTGTATGTTGTCGTGCTTTAGTTGCAACAGTGACTCACGATTGGAGGACTCATGTCTGGTTCCTCCGATTGGGACTCCCCTTTATGACTTATATTGTAAACATGGAGTGGGTCCTATATCCTATAATGAGGTGTGGGTCCGCTACACCAAGAAAGACGGTGTCCTTAGTTGGCCACTGCATGGTAGTTTTGAACCCGAAATTCTCGACAATTTAGAAGCGAAATTGTTTAGGAAGAAAGCCCGGCCGGCAATGTTTGATTCTTTCCGTTACTGGCGAAAAGAATCCAAACAGAGAGAAATGAAAAGGTTGAAGAAAGAACAGAAAGAACAAGAAGAGTTGACTCTAGAGCAAGCAACTAAGCAGCTGCAAGATAACGAGTGTGAGAAGGCTATAGATGTGGCCATTAGAGAGCATAATTTAGCGATTGACAAGTGCTACCCTGCCTTGCCATCGAAAATGGCTAAGATACTAGAGGATTCGGAAAACGATCCTCTGTTGTCTTATCTGTTACGGTCACCTCCACCGTATGCACAAGGTGCTACGGCTCCACTTGTACCAAATGTCCAATTGCCGGTTGCTGGACAACCTGGTATTGCTGCCCCTCAGAATCAAGTTCCTGTACATTCTGTAAATAATATGACTGTTCCTACGGCTCCTCCTCCTCCTCCTGGATTGCCGGCTTCTATACCTGTATCTGTCTCGCTTACACCTACTACTTCACAAACTATTTTTCTCGATACTCCTACTGCCTCGCTATCTGTTCCTACCTCTACTGTGTTTTCTACGTCTGCGAGTGTGTTAACTCCACTTTCTGTTCGTCGAAGAATCACTGATTCTGTTACTAATATGCTGTCTCCTTTCTATAAAACTTTAATCAAGACTCCTACTTCTGACTCTGTTCAGAGACGTAGTCAGCATCCAAGTATTGAGGAACGGGGAATTTTAGATTCCACGGCTCTCAGATGGATTTCGAAGAGTAGGAGATATAGTACGAGAGATGTACTAGAAACATTTATGCAGTGGAAGGAACCAACGCAACGGTATGTCTTTGATGAGATGTGCTCGTTGTTACGTGAAGAAATAGAAGAAGATGATGTTGAATCAGATTTGGAAGATTTAATTAAAGTCCAGAAAGAGTTTGCTGCAGGAATGATAGTGGGTGATAATATAAAAGAAGCGATGGAACTTATTTTAAGTTTTAGGAATGATCCATCTCTTCGTTCGCCGAGAGATCTAGAAAAGGGAAAAACGAAGCTAAGTCGCCAATATCCTATGAGGGAGGTTCCTCCAATTTGGCGCGAAGCAGTGGCAGCTGATAATAATGCTGGTATTGCAGCTGTTCCAGCACAGTTCCAAAGGGTGTGGATACACATTCCGTGGAAGCGAGCTGAAGTGTTAGCAGTGAAACAGGCCTTACCAGATCCACGTAAGAATCCTGCTGGATATTACAAGGAATTAACACAGACAGTTGAGGCTTGTATAATGAACTTAGCAGACATTGATATGTTATTTGGAAATGTAGTTCCTCAACCAGTCTGGGCTAAAATTCATAGAGAGGATCATCAAGTTGCCTTAGGTGGTGATTGGGCAGCCATCACTGCAGCGGATGGTCAGCAAATAGGTGGTGCAAAACCTGAACCCCTTATTGCTAATCTTCCAGGTAGGATAATTGACTTAATGAAGACTCTGATGCCCGCATTGCGTGTTAATTGGGACAAGTTGTCCGCATGCAAGCAAAAGAAAGACGAAAGTGTCTCCGACTTCTTCACGAGGTTTGAAGAGACTTTTGTAGATCATAGTGGTCAGGACATGAGCACAGAAGGAGGACAAAGACTGTTTGTCGATAAATTTGTGCATAATTTGTTACCTGAATTATGCAATAAATTAAAAGATTCAGAGAGTGCGTGGGCTGTTTCTACAACTGCGCAAATACTTGCGACTGCACAGTACTACGAAAATAGGGATAAAGAGGAAAAAGAGAAATCAGACAAGAAAACGAAAGATTTAAAAACTAAGGTTCTTTTGCAGCAGGCGTATCCGCCTCGCACGAATCAGACTAATATGCAGCAAGGTTCGTATCAGAGGACAGATTATAGTTCAACGAGGCCTCAATATCAGTGGAACCAGTGTGCGTACTGTAAGAAAGAGGGTCACTACAAGAATGAATGTCCGATCTTAGCGCAAAATAATGCAGCAGCAGCTCAGAGAGGTCGTGGTGGTTTTGTGCAGAATTCTAGAGGTCGAGGACGAGGTGCTATGCCTCCACAAACGAATGATCGTCCCTCCAATCACTTTGATCAACGAAATGGACAGCCTGCCCAGCAAAATAGATCTCAGCAATATCTTGTTGAAGACTATTGTGAAGTGGATGAGGGATTTCAGCAAAATGGGTACTAGGACAGCCATGGACAAAGAGAGGGAGTAGTATCAGTTCCAGTGGATCAGAGTGGGCCTTATGTCGCAGTAGCAACATCAGGTGTAGTCGAACCGTTTCTGTTGGATACTGGTGCCGCAAAAAGTTCTATCATTCATGCGAAACTCCCTGGCGCACCTTTGTCTGGCTCAACAAATGTTTCCGTAGGTTTTTCAGGCGCCCCTGTTTACAACCCTATATCTGGTCCTTTGTCTATTTCTGTTGGACCGTGTCAATTGAAAGCACCACTGATTCTGACGACGGGTTGTAATGAAAACCTGCTTGGTTTAGACTTGTTAAAACGACTATATGCGACATTGTACTGTTCTCCGGAAGGGGTACAGCTTACATTGGGTAAAAGAATCACCTCTCCGATGTACTTTCAATGGATGCACTCCCGCCAGAGCTACGCTCACTCCCTGATTCTCTTTGGGCGACTGGTCCTAATGATGTAGGCCTTTTAGAAATACCACCATATGTAGTAACTTTGAAAGCAAGTGTAAAGTTTCCAAGAATTCCTCAATACAAAATATCTAGTGAAGGTGAACGTGCACTTTTATTGATTGTGCAAGATTTGATTAAGAAAGGTGTGGTTGAAGAAACTAGAGGAAATGTTTGTAATAGTCCTGTACTACCGATTTTGAAATGAACTGATCCTACAAAACCTCCAGTGTATAGGTTTGTCATCGACCTCAGAGAAGTTAATAAGATTGTGGTTCCGCAGTTTCCTGTGGTTCCGGACATTACTGCCTTGCTAACATTGATTCCTGCTACAGCCACTTGGTTCTCAGTCATCGACTTGAAGAATGCCTTTTTCAGCATTCCGATAGCCGAGGAAAGCAGAGATATTTTTGGCTTCTGTCTAGGAGGTCGCAGTTTCAGATTTAAACGCGCTCCACAGGGCTACTGTGAGAGCCCATCTATTTATAGTCAAGCATTAAAAAGCCAGTTAGATTCCTTTGTCCTTCCTCCAGGTTCTGCTCTAGTACAGTATGTAGATGATCTTTTAGTGGCTGCCGATGACAAGGAAACTTGCAAAGCAGCTACCGTTTCGTTATTACATCATTTGTCTAGTTTGAATCACAAGGTGTCACCTTCTAAGATGCAATACTGTTGCCAAGAAGTGACCTACCTAGGTCATCTCTTGTCAAAGGAGGGAAGGAAGTTGACCCCAGAGAGAATAAAAGCAATTACACAAATGAGTGCTCCACGCACACAGAGAGAAGTACGTGCCTTTCTAGGTATTACCTCTTACTGTAGGCAGTGGATCCCAAATTTTTCTCTTTTAGCGAAACCATTGGTAGCCTTGACTGGGAAAAATGTTCCGAGTCCGGTGCCATGGTCTGATGAATGTCAAGAGAGTTTTACTGAATTACGAAAAGCATTGTGTTCAGCTCCTGTATTGGGTACACCTGATTACAGTAAGCCATTCACGCTCTACGTTCACGAGAGAGACGGTTGCGCGTTGAGTGTTCTGACACAGAACTTTGGTGATAAACAACGCCCTTGTGCGTATTTCTCATCAACATTAGATCCGGTAGCCAGAGCGTTGCCTAGTTGTTTGAGAGCTGCAGCTGCGGCTTCCATTCGACAATCTGCTGGTTTGGTGATGAACAACATGCTAGTGGTCATGGTTCCTCATGCAGTGGATACACTCATGAACCGAACGAAGACACAACACCTTGCCAGTGCAAGACTATCTGGTTACGAGCTGACATTACTAGCGAGTCATATTCAGATCAAAAGATGTAATGTATTGAATCCAGCAACACTGTTGCCGTCTGATCAAGAGTCGAGTGATTCCGAGCCACATGATTGCTGTTTTAAAACGGAGGAAGAGACAAAAGGACGTATTGACTTGAAGGATACTCCGTTATCCGATCCAGATGGTACGCTATATGTGGACGGGTCATGTTTTAAATTGGAGAATGGTGATGTGACTGCTGCTTACGCAGTAACTACTTTGAAGACGATTGTGGAGACTGCAAGAGTGAGTCAGAATTCTGCCCAAGCTGCAGAATTAATAGCTCTAACGAGAGCGTGTGTTTTAGCTAAGGGAAAGAGAGTGAATGTTTTTACAGATAGTCAGTACGCATTTGGCGTGGCCCATAGTTTTGGCCGTTTGTGGAGAGAAAGAGGTTTCATTACGTCCCATGGGACCAAGATCCAACATGGTCAGCTAGTTAACGACTTGTTGGAATCTCTAACCTTGCCGACTGAAGTTGCGATTGTTAAGTGCAGTGCTCATAAAGCAATCACGGATGATGTTGGTCGTGGGAATGCTTTTGCTGATGAAATTGCTAAACAGACAGCTAGAGACACGATGAGCAGAATGTATGTTGCTACGTCTGCAAGATGGATTGCTGAGTCTGGAATGTGTGAGGATACTATGGAAAGTGTGAAAGAGATTCAGAAAGAAGCAACTGAGGAAGAGAAACGAGTATGGAGAGAAAGTACGGGCAAGTTGGACTCGAATGGATGTTGGATTGATTTGACAGAACAGCAGCGTTGGATGTTGCCTGATGCGTATGTGCTTGCAGTGGTGACAATGGCGCATGGAGTAGCGCATATAAGTTCTAAAGGAATCTGTAAGATGTTGGCTCCGGTCTGGAAAAATGAGGGAATCAGTAAGTGTGCAGAAAGAGTGGTGAAAAATTGCATGGTATGCTTGATGCATAATCCTGGCAAGGGAACTCCAACTCCTGCTGGTCATTTCGCTCCTCCTTCCTGCCCTTTTGAAGTGATTCAATTAGATTTCATTCACATGGACCGCTGTAATAATTAAAAATATGTCCTAGTGGTGGTTTGTGCTTTTTCCAGGTGGATAGAAGCATACCCGCTAAAGGACAATACTGCCCTATCAACTGCCAAAATTCTTCTCAAGGAATATTTCCCTAGATACGGAATGCCACGGATTGTATGGTCAGATAATGGAAGTGAGTTTATAGGGAAAGTTATGCAGAGTGTGTGTGCCGGCCTAGGGCTGAAACAGAAATTCCACAGTGCGAACCATCCCCAGTCTGCTGGTTTAGTGGAGGGTTAAAATGGCACCCTCAAGCTGAAAATAGCTAAAATACAAGCATCCACAGGTTTAGCCTGGCCAGACGCACTTCCTTTGGCCTTGTTATCAACGAGAGCAACTGTACATTCTAGAGTAGGGCTTAGCCCTTATGAAATCGTTTTTGGCCGCCCGGCAAATATCTGGGGTGTGCCAAGGCCTAAAGAGTTCAGTTCTTTAGAATATCCTATGTTGATAGACTACCTTTACGACTTGACTGCTAAATTGAGTCTTATTCATCAACAGGTTTTCGATGCTTTGCCAAAACCTCCGGAGAGTCCAGGGCATCAGCTGAAACCGGGAGACCTCGTCGTCATCAGGAACTTCGCGAGGACAAAGAACCTTCAGCCGAGATTCGTCGGCCCCTTCCAAATCCTTCTTACAACGAGGACAGCAGTTCGTGTGGCTGGACGCAAGCACTGGGTGCACGCGTCCCATGTTAAGCGTGTCCTTTTGCCGCTTCCTTACGACGACTGGGTGAAGAAGGGAATTGGTTCCTCCGAATTTGAAAGAACTCCAAAGTTTATCCCTTTCAGCGATGCCGAATTAATCATTGACACTCCAAGCTCTGACTCTCCTCCTGAAAAGACTCCTTTGAACACTGAACATTCGTCTCTTGCATCAGAAGAAACTCTGCCATCTGCGAACTTGAACACTGCAACAACTACCAGTGAAACGCTATTTGTCGACCAGACAGTACCTGCGAAGCAGAGATATAACTTACGAAGCCGTAATATGGACAAATAAAGCAGGCAACTGCATACTGTGATGTTTTTGAAATATTGAACTTTTGCCCTCAGCCAGGAAGTTTGCTATTGTTTTATTGTTTTAAAAATTGCCTTGCCGTCTGGGTAGCCGTAGGGTCGTGGCTGTGTGCCTAGTTGGATTTGCAGGGGTCTGACACAAGGTCGATCTTTCTGTTGGTTCTGGGAACTCCCAGGGCTGATAGAGGCATTTTCATCTACGTACACATCATCAGTGGTCGCGAGCGGATTGTAGAAGATGGAGCTTCCTGCGCTGCAACGAGAAAATGTGATTTACGTTCGCAGAAACAGACTTTACAGAATTCTTCATAGCAAATGCTTTTTGATGCAATGTGTCATTACATTCTTGATTATTTTAGCAACATTGGTGGGTGGAACTGTTTTCAGTATACATTTGATTTTTGTGCCAGTTACTACAGTACCTCCCCTTGATCCCGCTATTTCTACTGTTTCTTCTATACACTCTTTTCATTCGTTTCCGGAACATGAGCAAGCCCGACGCTCAGAATTCATTAACAACACTTTTGTACAGCTCTTGCACCAACACCAACTGGTAGTTAACACTACAGACTGCTGGGTGTGTGGCTTGATACCCCACGCTATGGATAAAGGTATACCTTATCTGGTTTTGCCTTTCAGCTACAATGGATCATTTCAGGCCCTTCAAACCATCTTTGCTTATGCCCTTGAAACCTATCCTCCACGTCCACCACGTTCCACTAAATATAACTCTGCCAACAAAGCTTTAGTCCAGGGAATTATTGACATGATCAAGGATGTCAATAATACTCCATCATACCCTAGAGACGAACTGCGAGTGTATTTAAGTTGGAATACTTCAGAGTATCGCCTTAGTTTAGGAGAAAGCAAACGTAAAAGCTCAACTCCAATCTGGGTCGTACCTCACCGAGGTCAGGTCTGTTTGCAAGGTAATGGGAGAAATCCGAGAGCTCAGCTAGGGAGGAGTGAGTGCGTAGAGACTTATGTGTTTCCGGCTAACTCTTCCCCTGCCTTTCTCACTGCTAGGGGTACCTACTTCATCTGTCGAGACAGAGCGTATACATGGTTACCTGCCGACTTTTCAGGTTCATGCTATATTGCTCGATTGTTGCCTCCAACATACACTGCTTCATCTGACTACCACAGAACCAGAGTAGCGAGAGGTGTCTTCAGCAAGGAAGATACCGCTGGTCAGGAAGCTGGAGACTTCTTTAAAGGCTTCCTTCCGTTCTGGGGGCCTATGGCCAATAGTAGAAACATACGTCAGCTAACACGGGTAGTTGAATCTACTATTACCGAAACTGCTGGTGCCCTTAGCAATTTGACAGCTGAGCTTCAGGCAGATAGACTCATGACGTTGCAGAACCGTATGGTTCTAGACGTTATCCTTGCAGACCGAGGTGGGGTATGTAGAATGATCCAATCGAGCTGCTGTGTCTTTATTCCTAATAATGCTCCAACAGTCTATGAGGCGATCTCTAAGCTACACAAGATTTCCGACTCTATTCACGTAGATAAGGGAAACTGGTCCTTCATGGAGTGGTTTTGGACTCTGATCTCAGCGTGGGGATGGAAGGTTCTAATGGTCATTGGTGTCATCTTAGTATTCCTATTCTAATGCTGCCTGATTATCCAGTGTGGTCCTGCTCTGTGTAGTCTTTGTGCTGCAACTTGTCTCAGAAAACCACCTGCAGTTGGAGAAAAGGCGCGAGAAAGGATGATGATACAACAGCATGTCACTGACCTGATGAGCATAGAATTGGATTCTGACATAGATTGAGTAAATTGCCTATGTAAGGGCAAAAGGAGGGTCTGAGGTTCCGTGACGATTTGAAACCCGTGTTTTCAATATTGTCGGAAATACATAATATTGGTATCAGCGAACCGCAAATGATCCATTTAGCATATCCTGGTGTTTTCGCTATACTACGAGCAAGAGCACTCCTGTTATGAACACATTTCTGATCTACCCACGGCATCCATCTTAGATCATGGCCGCCATTTTGTGTTTCTTGCCCTCACATACGCAATAACCTCTGATCACTTCATTTCGATTAAGGACACGTAGCCTTAGCCGGAGATTCACCTCTTTCATGACACGTGCACCTTAAACCAGATCACGCTGTAGCTGCATGACTCGACAAAGGCTGCCTCCTCTGCCCGAGGCCAGCCCACCTGAACTGGTTCTCGTGTCCATTGTCCCGATCATGATTAGGCGGCCGAAGCCGGTAGCCTTGCCCATTTACGACCCACAAACATCTCTTATCCCGCTTTCCTATCTTCTGCACCTGGCTCTGCTCCTTTCCTTCTGGGCCTTTATTAGGGGGAGGTAACGAAATTTACGATGAGGCGGTCCGGCTCTTGAATGCAATATTGACAAGGGATTGTGATGAACTAGTGGGAACCCCTCTTCGTAGATGTTTCGTATCAGATTTTATCAATGGTTCCTGTGTAACGCCAAATATTTATTGTTTTAGACACAAAGGTTTTGGGAATGTATTACATGTAAAAATTCGCCCCCAGCTTAAAATTTAGTATATAAGGAGCAACCCTCTTTGTACAATTTGAACAGGCTCCTAGACACTGCCCATGCGTAGTTTCTGTGACTTCTGTGTCCCTGCAGTAATAAACCTTTGGTCTTTGACGCCACCATCGAGAAGCCCGTGTTTCTGTTCATTTGCGCACCAAGGCAGGTGGAACTCCGGGGTCTTTGGGTGTTGTTCCCTGACACCTCTGGACGGAACCAAAAAGTCCAGAACTCCAACAGTACACGTATAAACAATAAAAAGAAGGATGTGAATACTACCAATCGATTCACACCCTACTTACAGCGACATGTTTCATTGCCTTGGTTTCTATCAGACAATTTCCTCAGGGCAAACCAATTTAAATGCCACTGCAAAGGACACTGTGCTTTGCGTGCTTTCAGTTAGCCTTGCCTCTCATACCAGCCAAGAGGAATTTAAAAGGAATACAGCCCCCATAGGTGAGCTGGGTCCAGTCTCCCTTCGTTTCTGTTGCGGTGGAGAATAACTGTCCGGCGTCTTCTCAGCACTCGAATGCTGAGAAGACGCCGGACAGTTGTCATTTTAGGTGAATGTAGGTTTTGTGTTTGTCTAAGTTTGTTGATCAGAGTTGGGCTGTTTTTAATAACGGCAGCAGACTGAGACATCCCCTACTCTAAATCTCTGTAAGAAGAGAGGTCTGTTGTAATTCATGTACAACTAGTGATGTCTGTAGATCATTAGACGAGAACTGCCTTGAACACTAGGACATTTGTATTTTGGTGATTTACTGAGTGGAGGGCGTCCTAGTTTTCCTCTCCCTCTATACTCCTACTTTGTTCTCACATCTCCATATGTGTGCAAAGATCTAGAGACAAATTGGTGGAGTTCCAAAGCTGGCAGCAAAAGAAGGATAAATCGAGCATTACTGTGGTATGCAAAGTCTGGGCAGTAACCTCAGCTCCACTCGTGGAGTTTGCAGAGTTTTCCGCACACCGTGTTACGCAGAGCTCATGGAGTTCCGCAAAACTCGTTTTTTCCTCGCTTGAGCTCATCAACATCAATTATGGTGAGCTCAATACAAATTCACATCCCAGCGGGACTTTACCTCATTCATGCTTGTCAATGTCAAATTGGCAAGTGTGAGTAACGGAAATCAGCCTCCCTACGAGATTTCTCAATGCGGGCGGTCAGATTTTTCAATGCCAGTGGCAGCATATGAAGTGGCTGCATATGCTCGTTACTGCTCGTGCTGAGAAACTGTATGGTAACGTTGAGAAAGCTGCTGCTCGAGTAGAAAATCTACTCAAGTGGCTGAAAGGAAGCAGCGCCCATATGCGCCCATTTGCGCTGTGCATGCTGCCGTCTGCGATAATTTCACAGCACAGGCAAACACCCAGCGGTGAATATTACACCGAACTGTATTTTTCTAATGCACTCCACAGCTTTCAGAGCTCAGCATGACCTGGCAGTTTTTTTTTGCACTTTGCGGAGTTCCGTGTAGCCATTCAACAAATAGTTTGACTTAATGCAAAGTCAAACCATTTGTTGAAGAAGACTAAGCACTAGTAGAATCTAGCAATCTACTGTTGATAGCACACTATAAAAATGAACAGTAATATAACATAACATAACACTATTGTGAAATGATGTTGCATATAGAGTATACGGCAGAAAGGGCATAGGAATATTAGCAGGAATGAGAATGGAAAGGGGCGACCACTCGGTCCCCCCGAACGTATGGCAGAGTACCTCGATCCCCCCGGGAAGCCATTTTGGGCGGGAGGCGCGTCTCGGCTGGTATGCCCGAAGCGGCGTAGCCGGGGCGCGCTCTTTCCCGCCCTAGAGTGGGCTGGCCTAGACACTGACGCGGCTGGCCACGCCCTCGGGGCAGGCAGGGGCGGGTTTACGCCCGCCCTGAAGACGGATAAAAAGGGACGCAAGACCAGAAGACATCCTCTTGTTCCTGTGCTCTGAAGCTGCACCCCCTCGCTGCACGTGAGCTCGAGACGGAACGAAGAGCCAATTTTGAGCGTTGTAATCTTTCTTTTGTCTTACAGATACTCTGTCGGAGAAATGCCCAAGAAAGGCGGGAAGAGAATGACGACCGAACAGATGGTTCGGGTTCTCATGAAGGAGATGACTGAGCTGAAGAAACGGGTGGTGGAGAGAGACGGGGAAGGGGGGCCGGAGCGTCCGTCGGCTGGAGCAGCTCCAGGAGAAGAGCCAAGAGGCCAAGGAGGGGACCAGCTGGGGGAGGCGCCCCAGTTCCCTGTACCCCGCTCGAAGCGCCAACCCCAGTACCGGCGGAGGGGAATCCAATTCCTGTAGTGGTCACCCCGGTGTCCAAGGAGGATATGCCGCCCGAGCTGGCAGCACAACTTGCAGCGTGGTTGGGCGACAGTAGTGAGGGCGCCACGGCTGCCGAGGCCCAGGCGCTGATGAAGCAATTGCGCGAGAAACGGGATGCAGCCAAGGTGTCCGCGCCGGCTGCAGTAGTCGACAAGCCACAAGGGACGGTTGCGACCGCAGATGCAGCATCCGGTGCAGGTAAGCGGCCATTGCCGATTGCGAGGGATGAGTCAGCACCCTCTCGTAGAGAAAGGTTGGGTCAACATGTGCCTTTGGCAATTAAGGAGAAGATTTGGGCGGGGGAATATGTGAACATCTTCTCGTTGCTTGTTGATCATTATGAGGTGGAGCATGTTAAGGGTCAGAAAGATCTTATGCATCCAAGTGTTTGGCGGGCAAAAATGGCCGCCTTTAAAGTAAATGAGACTATCGGCAATTGGGGCAATGCATGGGGAATTTTTACGTCGATCTTGGGGGAACGTAGGCCCGAGTTGCTTTCCGAGTTGCCGACCTATCAGTCACGAATCATGGGGTACTCGACATCACACCAGGGTAACCATTGGTTCTGCTACGATAATCTTTTTAGAAAGGCAAAAGAGCATAATAAAAGCTTAACCTGGGATTGTTATGATTCTTTGACATGGGATAAAATGAAGGAGACAGGTATGTTGAAAATGCCATTGGTAGGAAGTAATGCGGGCGAATCCTCCCGCCAATATGGGGGGACGCCCTTTCGGTCAGGTACGAGTACCGACGATTACTCGAGACCTGCCGGCAATACAGGAAAAAGGGGGTTCTGCTTCAATTTCAACAGAGGTAAATGTACCAGGCCCCAGGGGTCGTGTAAATTTAAACATGAATGTAGTGGGTGCGGGTCGTCCCATCCTGAGTCCACGTGCAGAGCAAAAACGGGTGATAACGGGGGGAGAGGAGGCGCCAAACAGGTCTAACGTAGTCCGAGGGGCGCCTTTACCAACCCCAATTGATACCTTGGCGATGATTCCCTGGCTCAGTGAATACCCGGATCGTACTTCTGCTGGGGTGCTGCGGAACGGATTTTCGTATGGTTTCCGCATCCCGGTAGGGGACTTTCAGGGTGTGGAGAAGTGTAAAAATCAACTTTCCGTCCTGCAGCATACGACCGTGGTTCAGGGTAAGATCCGGAAAGAGGTTACTCGAGGTCGGGTCGCCGGCCCGTTTAGTGTACCCCCGGTACAGAATTTTGTTTGTTCTCCTTTAGGGGTGGTCCCCAAGAAGGACCCAGGTGAGTTCCGACTGATTCATAATTTGTCAGCTCCACGTGGTCTTTCTGTAAACGATGCAATAGATCCGGAAGTGTGTTCGGTGCGGTACGCATCCTTCGATGAGGCCGTAGCCATTTTGAATCGCCTGGGGCCCGGGGCGCTGATGGCAAAGTCAGATATCGAGTCAGCGTTCCGGTTGCTCCCGGTACACCCAGATGACCAGCGTCTCCTAGGTTTCATGTTTCAGGGTTATTATTACATGGATAGGTGTATGCTGATGGGGTGCTCTATATCTTGTGCCTATTTCGAGAAATTCAGTAGTTTTCTACAATGGGTCTTCACAAAGAAGACGGGTTTCCAACATGTGATGCATTACCTTGACGATTTTCTGTTCCTTGGGGCAGCCGGGGATCTCGAATGTGGCCGGGCTTTGGCCGAATTTTGTGTATTAATGAAGCAGTTTGGTGTGCCGTTGGCACCAGGTAAGACGGTGGGTCCTGCGACTTGCCTCGAGTTTCTGGGGATCGAGTTAGACTCCAGAGAGGGTTGTTTTCGTTTGCCAAATGACAAAGTGTGGAAGTTCAGGGCAGCCCTGCAAGTGTGTCTAAATGGATCTAAAGTTACCCTGCATCAATTACAGCAGTTGGTGGGACAGTTGAATTTTGCCCTGAGAGTTATACCGATGGCCCGCCCCTTTTCTCGTTCAATTGCCCAAGCTATGGTCGGCCTAAAGGAGGGCCATCATCGCACGAGATTATCGGCTGAGGTCCGCCAGGACATGCGTATTTGGTTAGCATTTCTGGCGGACTTTAATGGTCGAGTCATCTGGAACAAACCAGCCGTGTCCTCTGAAGAGCTGGGGCTATGGACAGATTCAGCAGGTAGTATAGGTTTTGGTGCCATCTTCGGCACAAAATGGTCGGCACAAAGGTGGCCGATATGGTGGCATGACAATGGTCTGACAAGTAATATTGCTTTCCTGGAACTTTTTCCCATTTTGGTGGCCCTGAGAACCTGGCCAGAAGGGTTCAAAGATCACTCTGTGATATTTTGGTCTGACAATATGACCGTGGTCGAGTGCATCAATAGTCAGGCAGCGCGATGTAAACTGATTTTAAGATTGCTCAAAGAAATTGTTTTACTGTGTATGCAACTGAATGTGCTATTCAGAGCAAAACATGTCCCAGGGGTAATGAATCAGGCGGCTGATGCACTGTCTCGTTTTCATATGCAGGCTTTCTCGGGTTTCCTTCCCTCAGCGGACCCAGAGCCGGCACCCTTTCCCGAAGCTCTCTGGTCTCTCGGTGCCCCGAACTTCGTCACCTCGTGGGAGAGAGTCTAGCACCAAGGACGAGGAAGGCATATGAAGGGGCGTTTCGGTCCTATTTAGCCTTTTTGGGGACTGATAGAGAGGGGCTTTGGGGCCATGAGGACTGGGTAGTGAATTTTCTGATGTCCTTACGTAGGGCTGGGAAATCGGTGGCTACGGCCCAGAGGCATCGTGCTGCTATTTCCTTTGTTGCCAGGGCCCATAGTATCCAGGACCCGACAGCGTCTTTCGTTGTACAGAAACGCTGCGTGGGTGGCAACGCCTTGAGGGTCGCAGAATAGATGAGAGGCGCCCGATAGGTTTGGATAGGTTGGCCCAGTTGTTGGCTACACTCCCTGCCACATGTTCATCTCAGTTCGAGGCGGTGTTGTTCCGAGCCGCTTTTATGCTAGCGTTTCACGGGGCGATGCGGGTAAGCGAACTGGTGGCAAGGAACAAACAGGATGTGGCGGGGGGTTTGTGCCGAGAACACGTTCAGATCGGAAGAGAGGCAATGACTGTTTCCTTTGTCAGGTCCAAGACCGACCAAGACGGGATGGGTGACTGCATAATCATACGCAGGATTCCCGGGTCCTCCATGTGTCCGGTAAAGTGTTTAGAAGATTACCTAGCACGAAGGGTGGCATTATGGGGGGGGACCTTGTTGAGACACGCGGACGCCACCCCACTGACGAAATTTCAGTTTCAGCGGGTGCTTGCGATGTCAATTGCCGCTGCGGGCTTGAACCCGGGCGAGTTTGGGACCCATTCCTTTCGGATAGGGGCTGCTACGGAAGCTACAGCCAGGGGTCTTAATGTTGAACAAGTGAAACGTGTGGGGCGTTGGTCCTCCAATTGTTATAAGAGGTATGTGCGGTTGCACATGTTGTAAAGCTGTAATGATGTACTCACGCCTCTTGTTTTTGTTTGGTTTTCAGTTGCGCAAACCTACGAGGCGGGGCGGACTATGCAGTCGACCCAACACCGGGCCAGCGGTCAGACATCACCGGCTGTGGAAAAGAAGGTGTGGGTCGTGGGCCACTCATACGTGAGGCGTGCCGCGGACGTATTCAAAGCAGGTGACATGATTCACGTAGCTGGGGAATACGGGTACAGGGTGTCCTTCTACGGAAGAGGCGGTCTCTGTATTGACCAGTTTCAAGCATATTTTGAGGATTTGTTAGGGAGGACGAGGTCACCGCCGTCTATAGTCATAGTACATTTAGGGGGCAATGATTTGGTCACCACCGGTAGACGACTTCTCCTGGAGGCAATGCTTTCCACTGTAAGTTGGTTGGCGAGGAGAGTTCCGGGGTGCACAATTGCGTGGTCCCATATGATCCCACGAAAGGTGTGGCGGGGGGCTATTTCTATTCCTGCTTTGAATCATTCTGTTAGAAAGCTTAATAACAAAGTGAGTAGGTTGTTCCGTTCCGGGACATTGCATTCTATTCCGCATGGCTGTATTAATGAGGACAGTATGTATTTGGGGGATGGTGTGCATTTGTCTCGGGTGGGGAATGAGTTACTCATAGGAGACTTCTTAGCATGGTTAAAAACGTTAAAGCATGACCTTTAGGTAGGAGCTTTTTGGGGGGTCCGGATAGCCGGTCAACTATCCGGCCTGTGGCGGTAAGGTCATGATCGGTGAGCAGTAATTGGAAGATCCCTATGAGTGGGCGTCACCCAACACGGATGGGAGCGCTCGGGAGAGGTGGCCTTTGGCCCCTCAATGGGGAGGCGGTCCCTTCTAAGGATGGGCCGCCGGAAGGAAAGGAAAGGCGGTCAAGGCCCCTTCCTGTGTAGGAGGGGTTACAGCCCCCTCCTGGGGAATTTCCCGGGGCCAGTGACGTCTGCGACGGCAGATGTGGTAAGTTGTGTGGGGTTTGGGGGGAGGTCTACGCTACCTTCTAGATACTCACACGAGTCCTCGAACGACCTTTAAGTGGCGTCGAGTTTATTGGGGCCCCCGTCAAGTCAAGGGAAATTGGTAGTTGCACTTGAGGTACGCCTCAGTGCTGTCGCCCCTCCCAAGTGGGGGGGGGTATTTCTGGTTAGGGATCTTGACACCGGTTACGACCTTGCCGTTGGCCCTTAAACGTTAGGATGTACAATTTCAATATTTCAAGAAAATGTTTTGTAGGTTGTTAGTTCGGCTAGGAGAACCTCTGTATTAGAGAATCTGTTAAGGTTAGCCAAACATCGCAATGTGGTAATGAAATTGTACATTAAATATGAAACTGTTTAATGTTTTAATTTTTGTTTTAATAAATACGGCCGGGGAGGGTCACTCCCTCCCTCTTCCAAAAACTTCAAGAACTGTTTCCGGTTTCCCTCCTTTGGGGATTGTGTTGAGAGGGGGTGGCGGGTATCTCAGCCATATGGAAAGGGGTGACCACTCGGTCCCCCCGAACGTATGGCAGAGTACCTCGATCCCCCCGGGAAGCCATTTTGGGCGGGAGGCGCGTCTCGGCTGGTATGCCCGAAGCGGCGTAGCCGGGGCGCGCTCTTTCCCGCCCTAGAGTGGGCTGGCCTAGACACTGACGCGGCTGGCCACGCCCTCGGGGCAGGCAGGGGCGGGTTTACGCCCGCCCTGAAGACGGATAAAAAGGGACGCAAGACCAGAAGACATCCTCTTGTTCCTGTGCTCTGAAGCTGCACCCCCTCGCTGCACGTGAGCTCGAGACGGAACAAAGAGCCAATTTTGACCCACCCACCAGCCCCTGAAGACAGCCAGTTGTTTGTAATAAAATGGATCAATAATTCTATTTCGTTTACAGGTTGTGGTATTTTCGTGTTGATATTGAGTGTGTAATAAAGTTGGTCGATTTTATGTATGTTTTGTGATTAAAGATATTCGGTTTTTAGTGTCCATTTATAAGCATGCTTATTTTGGTCATAGTGGCCAATGTATTGTTGGTTTAGTTAGCATTGTCGTATTTATTTTGGTCGGGCGGTAAGGTCATGATCGGTGAGCAGTAATTGGAAGATCCCTATGAGTGGGCGTCACCCAACACGGATGGGAGCGCTCGGGAGAGGTGGCCTTTGGCCCCTCAACGGGGAGGCGGTCCCTTCTAAGGATGGGCCGCCGGAAGGAAAGGAAAGGCGGTCAAGGCCCCTTCCTGTGTAGGAGGGGTTACAGCCCCCTCCTGGGGAATTTCCCGGGGCCAGTGACGTCTGCGACGGCAGATGTGGTAAGTTGTGTGGGGTTTGGGGGGAGGTCTACGCTACCTTCTAGATACTCACACGAGTCCTCGAACGACCTTTAAGTGGCGTCGAGTTTATTGGGGCCCCCGTCAAGTCAAGGGAAATTGGTAGTTGCACTTGAGGTACGCCTCAGTGCTGTCGCCCCTCCCAAGTGGGGGGGGGGGTATTTCTGGTTAGGGATCTTGACACCGGTTACGACCTTGCCGTTGGCCCTTAAACGTTAGGATGTACAATTTCAATATTTCAAGAAAATGTTTTGTAGGTTGTTAGTTCGGCTAGGAGAACCTCTGTATTAGAGAATCTGTTAAGGTTAGCCAAACATCGCAATGTGGTAATGAAATTGTACATTAAATATGAAACTGTTTAATGTTTTAATTTTTGTTTTAATAAATACGGCCGGGGAGGGTCACTCCCTCCCTCTTCCAAAAACTTCAAGAACTGTTTCCGGTTTCCCTCCTTTGGGGATTGTGTTGAGAGGGGGTGGCGGGTATCTCAGCCATATAAGAATTGATGTGAGAAATGGCACCTGAGGAGAAAGGAGTTGCATTTAGGAGTTGTGGTGCTTGGAAAAGTCAACCCTGAGAGTGCAAACTTCTGGACATGGGCTAGGCACCTGGCTCTTTTGTTAAGTCAATTACAGAAGACAGTCTTCAAGTTGTGTGGTATTGGATCATGAACAATGACTCCTGTGCCATCCTCAAGCCAGGTCTCATTAATGAGTAGTTGAGATTTGTGACGATTGAGAAGATTGCGTTCGCAACATCACTTGAAAACAGATATCTAGAAACAGGAGACAGAGGTAAGGAAGACAGAGTCCATGTCCAGCTGCAAGCATTTAATATTCTTACTGCTGCTGTCACTCACTAACGGCGCTCCCCGAATAGAGGTAAACTCAAACACCCATTTAACTGTTACCTTATGGATCAATCGGACTAGCTAAGTAAATCAGAAAGTTCAGACTGTGGGCAACATGGATTTTTTTAATGGTATTTGTAAAGCTTCAGTTGTTTCCTAATATGCTAAGCTTTCTAGCACTGACTGGGTGTAAGGACTTCATGGAGAAATACAGAGAGACGCGGGTAGAGGGACCTGAGAGTGGAGCGCATGCAGGAACAAAGTGGGCTGGCCATGTTGATGAAGTGGGTAAGATGACGAGCATGTGGGGATGGGAGAGAAGGTAGAACAGAGCAGTAGGGTTGATGAGCATCCTGAGAATGAAAAGGAAGTGGTGAAAGAGCAAGTGGCCTGAACTGGAGGAAAGAGCTTGGCTGGAACTAATTGCGTAGAAATAGTATGAAAGAGAGGAACAGCCAGTTGAGCAGGAAAGTGAATGAGGTAAAAAAAAGCAGCAAGGGGGATATAGCGGCACACAGGGGCAGTGTGGGAGAAAGAGCGACAGGAAGGAGAACCTGCCATCTGCTGAGGTACAATAACCGCATATTGTATATTTTAGTCGACTTTTCTATGAGCCTGGCCATCAGCTAAGGCTGAATTTTTGGCAATTAGTGACATTAGCAGCCAAAGACACCTACCTAAAATGCTGCCTGGCTTGGTAACGAATGTTCTACCAATTCTATGTGTATTACTATCATTGGTATTTATCTGTCCTGCTATGGAGAAGTGTGTGACTCAACAGCTGGGTGTGGAGTGACCTGGGTGGAGTATCTGGAAATGCCAAGAAACAGCTAAGTGGTGCTCAGGCTGAACATGGATCCTCAAATGCTAGGATTTGGGGTGCTTGAGTTTAATACCCAGCTCGGCTTCCCTCCTGAAAGCTCTCTCGTCAACTCGACCTGAAGGTTAACTGGAAAATATCATGATATTTTCCAAAACGATTTTCTCTCATAGAAGGTCCCGGGGGTGGGCTCAGTATGGTAGTTCTAGCCAATCAAAAGCATTTCTAATACCATAAGGAGCGTGTATTGCGAATGCTATAAGAAGCGAATAATTCAGACCGAACAGATGTTCAGGGTCTGTTCAGTATTAAATCTTCGAAGGAGGCAGCTGTCCTGGACGTTTGCTTGAAATAGCCCAGAAGTCAATTAGCTAATTCAGCCCCATGTAATAACTGTTTTCATCATTTAGCAGTGACTTGCAGACTGCGAGGATTCTCGGGGGGTGATGCTCCTCCCAGCTGCACACGGAGGGTCACGCTGAGGGTGATGGTATGTTCTTGAGCCGCACACGAGTTGCACACACTCCTCCCAGCTGCACACAGCGGGTCACGCTGAGGGTGATGGGGATGTTCTCGAGCCACACACGAGTTGCACACACTCCTCCCAGCTGCACACAGCGGGTCACGCTGAGGGCGATGGTATGTTCTCGAGCCGCACACGAGTTGCACACACTCCTCCCAGCTGCAGACGGCGGGTCACGCTGAGGGTGATGGGGATGTTGTCGAGCCGCATACGAGATGTGCACACATTGACATTAAACATGGCTTCTCCAAATGTGGGGCAGAGTCACAAGGCAGTCACTGAGGGTTCACAGCGGGGTCATTTAAAACGTTTAGCAGAATCAGATAACCATGGGCTTAATATTAGAATGTACTATTTTGGGCTCAAATTGTAATTGGACGTAAATTAAACAATGGTAGAAGCTCAAGATTATTTAGTAAGTAGAAAATGGCGCGGTCAAGTTTGGAAATGTTTGTGAATCCCTAGCTGGTCGGATTCCTGTAAAGAAAGCCTTGTGAAATGCGCCCTGGAGGGCAGGATCTGTGCAATAAACGCACAGCAATGGGCAACGAAACATATGGATGGGCTCTTTTTCCAGTGAGCCTTCCTTTTAGATCAGAAATATTAATACGACTCGTACAAGCTTTCTTCATTTTAAAAACAGATGCCTTCACGTATCTTGAAAGGAGGCAAAGGTCCTGTGACTATCTCCAGAAAAACTAAGCCTGGTTAGTGTTAGGTCAAGCAAATGTTTCTCATAGATCATGGTACCTGCACTATTCCTAGAGATAGGGGAATGCTCCTTTTCCAACGTGCACATCCTGGTTTTATCCACATTACAATTTTTCTTCGAGCATGCTAGTTGACAATGAAATGGATGTGTTAATTTTCTAAGTATGGGCGGAAAATTTGTTCCGCTCGCGGAATTTGCGCATTTTTGACAATTTCGCAATCCGCGAATCGCGCGAAATTGCCCAAAAATCCGCAATTCGTGAGATGGCAGATTTTTTTTTCTTGTTCGCGCTTCAAGTATACACTCGCGAGCGCGGCATTGACTTACCATGATTCTGCGTTCGCTGATGAGTTTTCCTCCCTGTTCGTGTGCCCTGCAAGATTTTGGTAGCTGGCCGAAAGATAACGCGATCGCAAACACGTCATTGCGACCCGAAACAGGAAATTGCAAACGCGAACACTTCATTGCGACCCGAAACAGGAAAAAAGCATCGAAAGCAGGCTGGTTAAGTGGAAACAACATGTTCTCGACCGTTGCGACCGCATGCGCAAGTTCTCGTTCCCGAACTGGTAAAAAAATCTCGCGAATTCGCAAAAAAAAAGTTCGCTAGCTTGCGGAATTTGGTGGATTTTTGCGAATCGCGATTACAAATTTGCGCAAATTCGCATATCGCGAATTCACAAATTCCGCCCATGCTTATTAATTTCCACCCTTTAACTTTAAAAACCTTTTGCCTCACGACTTTTAAACCCGATAGAATTTGCCTGGAGAAAAAAACATTATCAACATTCTAGGGGCATATGTTCAACGACTTAATGGCGCCGTAGCATCAATTTTTTTATGTTACAGCGGCAATTTTTTTATCTCCTTATTTACAAGTTGCCACTAACTTGCTGCACTTTTTCGGTGAAAACGTGAATTTAAAAAATCACTATTTCTGTTAACCAGAGTTAATAAAAATGAGATGAAAGGTGGGCGTTCCTGGGAAAATCTGCTGCATACCCCACTTTGCGATAATTACAAGGAATTCCTTGTATGGTGCAAAACCCAAAAATCTGCCTCTCAGTTCAGTTAGAGGCAGTTCTTTAACACCTGACACCAACTGGTCTGAAAATTAGTGCAAACACTTGGGGCCTCATTTCAGAGGTTTTGGTGCTGGCCTGCGCAGCAAAGATTATAGTTGCGCTGCCCTGCAGAAAAAAAAGCTCAGATATGCTCCCCACAACAAGACAGGGCACAGTCCTGGGCCTCATTCATGAAAAGTGTTGCATTGCTGCAACCAAATAGCGTTGGCACACTTTTCACTGTGCTCTCCTTGCGACACCATAGATGCGCTGTATTTTCCATATGGCGCTCCATGTTGCAAGGATATACAGATATGTCAGTATTCCTGACACATCTCTTGGTGTTGAAGTTGCGCATTGCTGCAATTTTGGTGCAAGCATGACGTAACACTAGTAATGCATAGGGCAGGCCTATCCCTATGGCATGAGGCAGGCGTAAGGTTTTGACGCAGTGGTGTCCTAGAATTGTTGCAGTGAAATTTCATAGATTTCACTGTGCCACTCCTACGAGGCTATGTCGCATCTGAACGCCCACCCTGCATATGCAGGTATTATGTGGCATAGGGGTTCACAAGGTCACACATATCCCTTGTTGCGTCACTGTAGAGTCCAGTTTGGTGTCAAGGTCCACTGACACTGAGGAGCTGCCAGGGTTTCTTCACAGTTGGGTGCAAGGTAATACCAAAGTGATGCTAGATGGCAGCCAGTGACTCTAGAAGAGATTGATGCATTCTGAGAGTTATAGTTTTGGATCACACAAAGGTTCCTGATTACAGTGGTTTTTAAAGGGAAAGAACAAGGCTGTAATATGGTCTTTATTTTCATATCATGTCATCTGGTAACACTAGGAATACGGCCAGATTAGAGATAGCAAAATATGTAGAAGACCTGCTTGTGGTGGGGACGTGGTGGGGGCATATGGTGAGATGCCAGCTCTGAAAGTGTCTACTTTGGGACCACAGCAGGATCTGGTATAAAACTGTAACATCTATGCCCTTATTATTCTCTGATTCCGGCTCAATTCGTAGAATCTCTCAACTTCTTTTTACCCCCACTTACCTCTATGCTGAACCTCTCCTTTACCTCAGCGAGCCTACCATCCGCCTGGAAACAAGCGTGGGTTTCACCCATCATCAAAAAACCCACCCTCGATCCATCGAAACCGGAGAATTTTCGACCAATCTCCCTGCTTCCATGGCTGTCTAAGCTCGCTGAGGCACATGTGAACAGCACTCTATCTCAGCACTTGGTCAATAATAACATCCTGGACCCATCCCAAAATGGGTTCAGACCAGGCCATAGTACTGAGTCTGCTCTTCTGGCCACCACAGAGCACCTTCGAACGATTTTAGATGCCGGTCAAAGTGCTGCGCTGATTCTTCTCGACCTCAGCGCGGCCTTTGATACGGTATCTCATGACATCCTCCTCAATCGTTTGGAAACATTTGGAGTGTCTGGCCATGCTTTGGAGTGGTTCCGATCTTTTCTCAAAGACAGATCCTTTCGGGTCTCTGCTCCCCCCTTTCTATCCAAACCCCACCCTATTGCACAGGGAGTTCCGCAGGGCTCTGCGTTGAGCCCATCCCTCTTTAATCTTTACGTCAAGCCTTTGGCGGCAGTGGCCAAAGAGTGGGGCCTGACATTAGTGTCGTACGCCGACGACACTCAGCTGGCCATCGCACTTACAGAAGCCCCTTCCATTTCATCCTCCAGTTTCAAAAACGGCCTTTCCGCGGTTGCTCAATGGATGACAAATAACTGTCTACAGCTTAATGCTGGCAAAACAGAGGTGTTACTCCTTGGCAAAAACACCAGCCTCTGGAATGAGCATTGGTGGCCGTCCTCCCTAGGCACCATCCCATCTCCCAAACCCCTAGTGAAAAACCTAGGAGTCTGGATGGATGCCTCACTCAATTTTCAGGCCCACACCAAAAAAGTTGCTGGCACCTGTATCGGCCTGCTGAGGAGTCTTAGCCACATACTAGGCTTCTTCAATGCCAAGACTCGCCAACTTATCATTCAAGCTACCATCCTTTCGCGTCTTGACTACGCCAATGTTCTTCTTCTTGGCGCCAACAAAAGTGAGGTAGCACGATTCCAACGCGTGCAAAACTCTGCGGCTAGAACTCTAGTCGGCCTCCCCCGCAGATGTTCAGCCAGAGCGACCATACAAAAATTACACTGGCTACCCGTCGACTCCAGAATTAAGTTCAAGGCCCTTATCATGTCCTTCAAAATCATCAAACTGGATACCCCCCCACTGCTTCGACCACTCCTCACCCCCTACGTGCCGCCACGTAACCTGAGATCCTCAAACCAAAATCTCCTATGCGTTCCACGCATAAAACTCTGCCGCATGGGCGGCCGCTCTTTTAGGTTCCTTGGAGCTAAACTTTGGAACAGTCTGCCACAATACATCCGCTCCATAGAAAGCCTACCGGCGTTCCGGAAAGCAATTAAAACGTACCTATTCCCTCTCCCCTAATTTCCTCCCACCTTTCCCGCTCAGGCCAGGTTTCTGTGGTTCCTAGCGCCGGGACGCCTCATTGCTGGGGCAGCTGTTTGCGCTCTACCAAAACAATAGAATAGAATAGAATAGAATTAGTGTGAAAGTGACGAGTAACCAAATATTTCTAGTTTCAGACTCCAGAAAGGATTGCAACATCCTTAGGAGGAAAACATAAATGCCAGCAGCTTAACAAACAAAATGTCCTTTTGTAATCAGGACTGCCATGCTAAGCTGAGGTGCTGTGATCATGTTTGTGATCTTGAATCATTAAAAGGGAACCCAAGGCCTCTTTAGCTGCAAATCTGATAGTAAAACTGTTAGATTTGTGGGTTTCTAGTTGGCAATGGTATACACCTTTGTCCAAATAGGGAACCTTGCTTCGAGTCAGGGTAAGGGGCTACACTTGTAAAATAACCCTTGCTCACCCCCTTGGTAGCTCGGCACGAGTAGACAGGCTTATCTCAGAGGCAGTGTGTAAAGAATGTGTGAACACATATAGTAATAACCCTACAAATGGACACCCCACCAATTTAGAAAAATACATTATCTTTGCTAAACTTAACACAAGAGCAAACAACAAAAAATCAACAATACTGTAATAAAAATAAGACTTTAAAATGGTAGAAATAGCTTAGTTCACTTTAGGTTGTAAATGCAACACCTCTCAAAGTACATGGGATGCGTAACGCAATACAAACAAAAGGGTCGCAGGGAAGGTGATGAGCTGGTCCTTACACTCAGGGGAGTGGATGTGTCAGTTCCTTACTGCTGCGCAGGGGATTGAGGCTCACTGCCTTACTGTGTGGGGAGTTGATGGGCTGGTTTCTTACTGTGACCTGATGCGATGACGCTCCGGTACGATGCGACAAAATGGCATCTTGGTTACGGTGCGTCAATGCGATGCATGCAACCATTGGCCGTGCGGCAAATCAGTGACTTCTGAGCCGTGGCAGGCCATGTGACATGCTTCTCCGGTGATGCGACGATGACTGCCGCAGCAGCAACACGCTTCTTCTTTGTTGAGTCATGCTTCCAGCTCCCAGCGACATGCAGTCTCTTAGAAGAACGCCATCCGCAAACACCACCAGCTGATCCACACCACCAAAGGTCATCTTTCCAAGAACGACTGGACAACAACGCCCACAACAGCAAGGAACTCTTCAGCATCGTGAAAGAGCTCTCCAGCCCCAACGCCAGCAACAACGACATCACCCCATCACAAGACCTCTGCAACTCCCTCGCCACTTTCTTCTACCGCAAGATCGCCGACATACATGACAGCTTCGGCGCTCAGACCACAGACCATACCGCCGAACCAGCGCCCCAACCACCACCCTCTGCACCTGGACCCCCGTCAACCCGGAAGACACCACCCTCACAATGAACACCATCCACTCAGGCTCCCTGGCGGACCCCTGCCCACACCACATCTTCAACAAAGCAGACTCCATCATCACACCCAGCTCCCGAACATCATCAAAAACTCCTTCTCATCTGCCACCTTCCCGGAGAGCTGGAAACACGCAGAGATCAACGCCCTCCTGAAGAAACCCACCGCAGACCCCACAGACCTCAAGAACTTCTGCCCCATGTCTCTCCTTCCCTTTCCCGCAAAAGTCCTCGAGAAAACCGTCAACAAGCAGCTGACCACCTTCCTCGAGACGAACGGCTTCCTCGACCCATCGCAGTCTGGATTCCGAGCGAACCACAGCACCGAGACTGCCCTCATCACAGCCACCGACGACATCAGGACCATGATGGACAACAGAGATACTGTCGCCCTCATCCTCTCCGACCTATCGGCTGCTTTCGGAACGATCTGCCACCGCACCCTGACAACCCGACTTCACCTCGCCGGAATCCAAGGAAAGGCCCTGGAATAGAGCACCTCCTTCCTCTCCGACAGTACCCAAAGAGTTCGGCTCCCGCCCTTCCGCGCAGCTGCCACCAAGATCATCTGCGGCGTACCCCAAGGCTCCTCGCTCAGTCCTACCCTCTTCGATGTCTACATGAGCCCCCTCGCAGCCATCGCACGCAAGCACAACCTCAACATCATCTCCTACGCCGACGACACCCAACTGATCCTCTCACTCACCAACGACCTCGCCACCACTAAAGCCAGCTTCCAGGAAGGTATGAAAGACGTCGCAGAATAGATGAAGCTCAGCCGTCTGAAACTGAACTCAGACAAGACGGAAGTCCTCATCCTCGGCCCATCCACCTCCGTCTGGAACGACTCCTGGTGGCCCCCGGCGTTGGGCACTCCCCCAAGCCCACGGACCACGCACGCAACCTGGGTTTCATCCTCGACTCCTCCCTCACCATGACCTGGCAAGTCAACGCCGTGACCTCTTCCTGCTTCAACACTCTCCGTATCCTCTGAAAGATCTTCCGTTGGATCCCCACTGGTACCAGGAAGAGGGTCACACAGGCCCTCGTCACCAGTCAGTTGGACTACGGTAACGCGCTCTACGCTGGGACCACCGCCAAACTTCAGAAATGACTCCAGCGCAAACAGAACACATCTGCACGCCTCGTCCTTGACATCCCCCCAACACATCCACATCTCCGCCCACCTGAGAGACCTGCACTGGCTTCCCGTCAGCAAGAAGATCACCTTCAGACTTCTCACCCACGCACACAAGGCTCTCCACGACATGGGTCCCGAATACCTCACCAACCGCCTCACGTTCTACACACCCGCCCGCAAGCTCCGCTCTGCCAGCCTCGCCCTAGCCGTCGTGCCACGGATCCGCAGAACCACCACCGGAGGAAGATCCTTCACCTACCTTGCGGCCAAGACACGGAACTCCCTCCCCACCCACCTACGTCTGACCCAGGACCAACTCTCCTTCAGGAAGCACCTCAAAACCTGGCTTTTCGAGCAGTAGCGGTCCCCCGCTCACCCACCCTCAGTGCCTTGAGACCCTCGCGGGTGAGTAGCACACTCTATAAATGTCTTTGGTGGTGAAGTCTTGTATCCCTGAGACTTCAGGCAGGAGGCACGCAAAGTTCAAGCCCTTGGAGATTCTTCTTTAAGATGATGAAAGCACACCCAGTACTTTTTCTCCTTTCATTGGCAATGAAGCAACCACTGCAGGCCAACTCCCAAACAGCACACAGCACAGGGGTAGTCTACTCCTTCAGTTTCCTGGTTCTTCTCCTCAGCAAAGGTTTGTCTTCATTCCCAGAGTGATCTAAAGTTCTGGGGCCTTGGTCCCCATTTTTATACACACAAATCCTTTGTCTCTGAAGGCAGAGAGTGGCTGTACCTAGTCCAAACCAGTTCTGGGTTCATTCTGCCAGTGCACAACTTATTCCTTTGTCAGTGTGGGCCAGGGTCATCAGACGCACCACAGGAGGTGGAGCCAGCATTGTAAAAGGCAGGCACAGCCATATTCAGGCCTAAGTGCTACTTCTTCCACCACACCCAAAACAGATAGGTCTATTCAGCCTAGTACTGACTCACCATGACTCTAGGATCCACCCCAGCCCCTGTCACTCACAAACCAGACATGGAATACACAAACCTAGCAGAGGCAGGCTGGGTGGTTAGGCATGAAAATTCCTACTTTCTAAAAGTGGTATTTTCAAACACAGAATGTAAAAACCACCTTCACTAAAAGATGTATTTAACATCTGAGTTCAGGCATACTAAACTCAAATTTCTAACTAGTTCCCTGAATCAGTTAGGATTATAAGATGTTATAGTCAAACTGACCGTTCTGGCCGATGGGAACATGTAGCCTTGCAATAGTGAAAAACGAAATTGGCTGTAATTCACTATCAGGACATGCCACACACATCAGGGCATGTCCTACCTTTTACATACAATGCACCCTGCCCATGAGAGTACCTTTGGACTACCTTAGGGGTGACTAACATGTAGAAAAGGGAAGGTTTTCGCAGTGGTGGTTGGTGGGCTTTAGAACTGGTTAAGCGTACAGCGGCAAGTAAGTCAAAGTTAAATAGCACCATTTATTTACAGTGCCATCAACAATGAGGAGCAGACCAGAGGTCGCTGCCTCTTGCTGATGCTACTCAGCACTGCATTTCATTTTGTGCTTATTTTTTCATTGCTATCACAACTCTGCCACATTGTAAGTCAAAAAAATAAAAAACATATGCCATTGCATGAATGTGGCCAAATTTCCTGAATACACAACCAACCTCTACCACCAACATTCTAAGGCAGTGCCATGATAACTTGCGCTTGATCAAAAATTAAGTTGCCGAACCCCATTTGCAAAGCTCCATTCGTATTTCTATGAATTATATACCTAACTATTGTTAAAGTTACATCTTGATTATTACACATCCACACAGTACATTGTTCTTCAGTTGCTGCACATTTTACAAAGAAATTCCTGTTTTCAACTCATGGTAGGATATTTTGTGCGCATACTAAGTATTTCCCAGATGTACAATGTTCATAGTACAGCTCCCAGTTGCTTCAACAAGCAGTGGGGGGCAAAGATGGGCATGTTTTGTGAAATGTAAGATTATGTGTATTCCTGTTCTCATCACTTGCAAGAGCTTTTTTTAGTATTTCAGGTTGTCTGGTCAAACAGTGTCAAACATTTCTCAGATGCTAACATACAAAAAACAGCAACTTCTTAAAGTAACACATACCCTGACTTTGTGAAACCTCAGAACTTTAAATATTTGTAAAATGTCAGTAACATCATTTTAAACTTCACACAACCCACTCCCTTGCAATGCGTTGAGTATCTCTTTTTCCTTACATATTTTCCAGAATATACAATACATTACATATAGTCCAGTCATCGGGGCACACACACAGAAACACTTTAACACATGGTCAAGCATACAAAGATGCATACACACGCATGCATGCACGTACGGTCACACGCATACAAAGACAGTAGTAACTTGACATTAGGCCGCTCAGTTGACTGGAACAGGCACGGAAGATGTGCGCATATAATGACGTAGTTTACCTAACCTCATGATAGCGCAAGCACTTCTCCAGTGTCTGTCCAGACTCTCATTTAATACTGGTGCACTTAGTGAAGCGCAGAAATTTGTGAACTGGATTCTGCGCAGTGAGTCATCAAAACTCATGCTGACACACTGAGCAAAATCCAGTGCTCTATTTCCTGGCTGCAGCCTGTAACCCTACCCTTCTCCTGCTCGTCACAGAGTGGGTGGGTCAGTAATTCCACCCCGGTCTGTGATGATGTGGGGAAGGGAGGAGAGGCGAGCTCCAGTCCATGATTGATGTGACGCCCCAGGTGCTGCAGTGCTTCAGCCTGAAGCACAGTGGGCTAACTTAAACAAAAGTTCTTCAAGAGGAGGAGCTGAGCCGAGGAGGCTATTGCTTTGCTGAGCTGATGACATCACAGACCTCCGGGCTTTGAAATCTTCAGCTCCGCAATCAATTGCAGCCCCAGGGAATAGACTGTAAATGGCCAACGTATTTCATTGCATCGATGTTTTCAAGATTAAACAATTATCTTTATTGCTTAAGAATGACTGGGAACAGAGTTTGTTTGTGTGTTTTTTATTAACTGCTAATCACAGTGACGTTCAAAGCGAAACAATTTGGGGCAGAAAACTAAAGGGGCGTAGCCCCATTGCCCATACAGAAGAACCTCCCCTGGGTTTTAGGGACTGTCAAGTGGGTGCCCCAGGCTGCACACAGGCTCTGCAATGGCAGGCCTGAGCCACATTTTACAAGCTGCTTCTGTGGGTGGCACAACCAGAGCTGCAAGCCCACCAGCAGCATTTGATGTACAGGCCCTGTGCACACGTGGTGCACTGTACTAGGGTCTGACAAGTAAACCAAATAAGCCAATCATGGAGTCACTAATCCATTACAATTATTTACAATAGGGAGCACTTACACTTGGCACTGATTAGCAGTGGCAAAGTGCCCAAAGCATCCAGACCAGCAAAAACATACCAAAAACACAGGAAGGAACACCGAAAAATGGAAGGGAGACCCACGCCAATGGTACCAGGTCTAACACAAACCATTCTACAACTTCTTCACTGCTGGGCAGTAAACCAGCTTTAATTAAAACAGTGCAACAATGCCCATTTGGGATGTGCTTGGACTCGCATTATAATTTGGCTCAGTTCTTTCACCACATCTGGGGTACAACTCTTTGCTATCAAGAAGGTACCCACTCCTATTGTTAGTATCTCAGGCTATGGATTGAAATCAATGCCTACACTCCCCGAGTCTGGTTTTCATGAAGAAGAATGGAACCAAGGTACGGATTTCATACTAAGAGACTGATTTATGGGATGGTAGTAATGGTGGAGTCACCAAGAACAGCGGCATCTGTTTCCACGCCTTGAACCACCCTGTTTGGCTCAGCTTTATGCAGGATGTACTCTCAGCAGAGATACCTCTGTCTCTATAATGGATCCTCCAAGGTGCCGAGGTAACTCTGATAGAACTGATAAAGGAGTACCTGCCCAGTCTACAGTAACTGGTCTGTCCCAAGGTGTGGCAGAGGTAGCACCTTGATGACCCCCATGGAAGACAAGTGGACTTTCGAAATAAGGTCCACTTCTCTTTGCTTTGCATGGATGAATATGTGCAGCTGTATATATACACAGTTGCACATAAACAGACAGGGATGTTGACTTTTTCTCCAAATTGTGTCAATTTGTGGATTTCATCAGAATATAAGTTCTTAGCAATTGGGTCTCTAGTTGGTAGAAGTGTGTACCGTGTCCAATTAGGGACCACAGTGGTAAAGTGCCCAGAGCCCTAAGGCCAGCAAAAACTGATCAGTAAAAAGTGAGTGAAAACAGGCAAAATGTTTGAGGGAAGACCACCCTAAGAATGGCAGGTCTAACACAAGTCAACTGTTTATTAACCTCATTTTCAAATAAAAATATGAATTAATCATACAAACAAAAAACAGGGGAAGTTTACAATGTATTAAACTTGGGTGTAAAATTCTGCTATGCTTGTGGAGTTTGCAGAGTTTTACTCACCCGGCGTAGAGTGCATTATTCCGAAAAACTCCTCATCCCAGTGCTGAGTGGAGTTTTACCTCTCTTGCGGCACACCAACGCTAAGTTGGTGGGCAAGGAAAATTATTTGCTAGAATCACCTCCCGGCAAGGTTTCTCAACACAGGCGGTCAGAGCAGGTCGTTACCGCTCGCATTGTGAAGCCTATCACTCACGTTGTGGAAGCTGTCGCTCTAGTAGGACATCTACTGGAGCGGCAGAAAGAAGCGGTGCCCTTTTGTGATGCGTGCTGTGCCGTTCACGCTGGACCAACTCCCAGAGCTAAAAATCAGAGTAAGTACCTCACTCCGCCACTTGCGGAACTAAGCGGCGTAGTTTTTCAGCACTTGCGGAGTTCCACATAGAAGAACTCTGCAAACTCCACCCAGGCCTACAATGTATACACTGTATCTAACATTGAGTGTAACTTACAGTGTATACACTGTAGTTAACAGTGAGCAGCAGCTTTCAGATTTAGATAAATGTGACCAACCCACCCTTTGAATACCATGGGTAATTCATCATTGGTGTCTAATAGTCTACCCTGGAGACAGGTGTCATTACTCTTCTGATGAACTAATAACACAGGAACCAAAGACAGAGGAGGCAGCAGCCCCTTCTCATGCACTGAGCCTGCTGATCTTGCAGTGAACAAGCAGGAATCATACCCCATGACTAAGGGGCACCCAGGATTTAAAACAAACAGACCCCCTGATTGGATTAGCCTATCCATCAGGGAATGATAAAATAATGGACTCACTGGCCAGTGATTTGTGCTACACTGTATTCATTTTCAGACCAGTCACACACCAGGGTGGTAGAGTAAGCAGAGATTCAGGAATGGAATCAAGGAGTTTGATTGCTATTTCCCCTGTACGACCCAGGAGCAGGAGAAGGTGTCTCTGACACTGATGACCTGATTACACTGATTTCCTGTGAAAGGGATTTGCCAGGCTTACAGTGAAAGCTGGGGTTGAGCTCACCAGACCAAAGACTTTCCACCACTCTAGCAGGAAATGAGCTATCTTTTAGGATTCTTGCAGATCAACTGCTTTGAAGCACAGCAAGATTCAAGGCAGTTGCTCAAAATAAGGAAACTCGCTGCACATCAGCAAGGGAGAAAGTGGGAGCTCCTTACTGTCAGTGCAGGCGTGCTTGATTTGGCCCTACACATGTGCTGTGGAAGCCTGTGGGTGCAGCCAGGTACATCCTTTTGCTGGGAAAGAGAGTCATGTTAAAGAGTGTACCATATGAACCCTTGATCCTTGCCTTTCATAGTCTCCAGTTTTATCCTTTCTTGTCCTGCACTAGTAGCAAGCAGCACTGTCCCTGTGGGTGCCATGCTATTAAAACTCAAGACTATCACTAGTGTGCTCTGTGGTACCGATCCCCACCCCTTTTTGTGTCAACTGATGGTATCAATTCATACTGGCATCCTGGCAAAACACTACCTTCTTGTTTAAAGACAAGTCTGGCTACTGTTCACACATGGCTGGGGCCACTTAATTGCTCATCACTGTGGAATACTATGAAGGTGTTGATGCTTTCACTAAGCATTAAAAGGCCATCCACCACAGTAGATCAATGGTATCTTATCTTTTTAGACCAGATGCTTCTCACTTTATCTAGGAGTATATAATGCATTTTATTTTCCACGCCAAGGTATACAGTTCATTGGGTGTTAAAGGTAGGTACCAGCTTTACATCGTCACATGACCTCAGCACTATGCATTGAATCAATGAGGGTGGTATGCCACTATCAGGGTTGGACTGCACTTTAGGGCAATCAAGAGGGCCCGGTCAGACAGATTAGTGTGTGGGATGAATATTTAATAGTTTGTGGGCCGATTTTATGGCCAGGTGGGCCAGTTTTAACTGTTGATTTTCACGCTATTGCCATGAACAATGCCTGCAGCAAACACAAATGCATGCACTTTCCCATACCTTGCAAAATACCTATAGAGTGTGTCTTTATAAGTTTAAAATTGGCCTGATTTCTTTAATATGGGCCACTTTTTTAGCTGTCTGGTTTGCTAACCGTGGCCACTTTTATGTTGATGCCCTGTTCTATTTTGTAACCAAGTCCGACCCGGGCAACTATGCATCTAGTACTCTGAGTTAAGGTCATGGTTGGCCAGAATTCAACAATAGCAACAGTTTTCCTTTGCCTATATGGCATTTGAGATGAGGAATAGCGAGGAGTAGCAGATACAGAAACAGGTGGTAAACCATGTACCAAGAGCTCTTTTTATTTTTTATGATCTCTATTTTCTGCCTGTACCCTACCCTCACCGGAAAAAAAACCTGAAGGCTAATGAAGGGGATCAAACCTGAGTTCATTTAAAAGGGTGCACGGATGTTAACATACCCCTGACATTTTGGTGAATTGAGGTCACCAGGGATTGGTGCAGAAGTCATGCAGCAAACTGGGCATGAATGCAGGTCTTTGAAACTGCTCATGTTGGATGTGCCAGAAAAGGGAAATGTTCCAGAAGTTTGCTGTATTTAACAGCTGGCAGGATCTCTGAGCAAGTGAAGCACTCTCTGTTGAGATTACAGGTCTATCTTTACAGGCATGCCTGTCTTGTTCCTTCCTAGGTTGATGTATGTATACCTAGTCTGTGTTCTGATCTCTTTGCAACTCAGAAATGCTTGGAGCAAGGGTTATCTACCTACTGTTCTGGAACTGAAATGGGATAGAACTGAAATGGGAAATTTTAAGAATGATGTAGATCTTTTGTGTGAAAAGTACGATTCAGATTTGATTTTTTTGGCAGGAGATTTTAATCATAAACTCAACCCTAAGCGGCATGATCTCATGTATCTGGAAATTTTAGAATCCAACGATATAATCCAAGCAAAGTTTCACGAAAGCTCATGCTCTCCGCATGATGTAAGTTTGGGAAACTATTTAGCGACCAAGGGTTTCTTCTGTTTGAATGGCAGGTTTCCACAAGACCGCCCGGCAAAGAAAACTTTTAAACAAGGGTCACAAAATTGTCCCATAGATTATATTTTTATGCCAGCATGGAATTTCAATTTAATAAAGGGATTCAAGGTCAACCATATAGAAGATAGTGACCACAATATTTTAGAATTGGAGTTGGTACATTCCTGCGAAATTGTCGCTGAGAAAGTAATTATACAACAGATGGATTATCTTAGGCGAATTTCAACATGGCTAACTGAAGAATATATAGAAAAGTTAACCAGGCTCCAATAAAACATACCTTTAAGATGTGCAGCTGGTTTAGAGCTGGCCTGGTATATTGATAAGATAAACCAAGTAGTACACAGCATCAAGGATGAACTTAGAACGGACGTAAAGGCCAGCAAGAGTAGCCAAAACACAAAGGTCAAGAAAGGTAACTGGTTTAATACACACTGTCTAAATAAGAAAAGAGAACTAAGGAGAGAACAGCGCAGTCTGTGCAAAAAATTTGATAAGGCTAGAGCAGAAAACCTCGTCAAATTAAAAGAAGACTATATCATGCTTCTTAATAGCACAAGAAGAGCCCATAAGGATATTTGTTGGGGGAAATTGCTGGAGGCAATAGAATCCAAGAACATACGGCAGTTCTGGAATCTAGTCCGATCAATATCAGAGGCTTCAGCCGCTTCAATGATCTGTGTGGTAGAAGAGGGTGCTTGGGTGGTTTACTTGAAAGAACTATACCCAGCAGGGAGAGAAATTGAAGAGGAAGCGCAGGGGGACTGGAGAGGTCTAGTAGATGATCTAAAACCAGACTTCTCAGTAGAAAATGTATTTAATACGATAAAGACCCTTAACTTAACAAGAGCTGCTGGCCCAGATAACCTGTCAGCCCAGATAATTAAGTCACGTACACCTTGGTGGGCTGAATTTTTCTCCAACATGTTTGCAGTAATCCTAGAACTAGGGACAATACCTAGTAATTGGAAGGGTGCGATAATCAGACGGATCCATAAAAAAGGGGACGTCAACGCACCAAGGAATTATAGATTAATTAATCTACTCGATGTTAGAGAAAAAAATATTGCTAAGATAATATTAGGTAGGTTAAAGATTTGGGCAGAAGAGAGAGCAATTATCCCAGTGGATCAAGGTGGCTTCGAAGAAGGCCACTCCACAATAGATCATTGCTTCACCCTATGGGCCCTGGCTCGGAAATCGATAGAACAAAATGGGAAGCAACATTGTTGTTTTATTGATTTTCGGGCAGCTTTCGATTCTGTGGATCGTAATACACTTTGGGAAGATATGTTAAAATATGGATTACCGGATGGCTTGTTGATGATCCTAAAAGAGCTTCATAGAGGAAATTGGGCCCAGGTCATTAGAGATACGCATGGGGCACTAACTCATAAGATATTAGTAGGGAATGGTCTTAGACAGGGGTGCGTCTTGGCACCCCTGTTATTTTCAATCTTTTTGGCAGATCTTCCCGCGGCACTTGAAGTGGAAAGAAGTGCAAGTCCAAGAATGAATGGGCATAAAGTGCCCTGCCTTTTGTATGCTGACGACCTAGTGATCCTGGACCAAACTGAAATAGGACTCCAAAGGAAATTAACTGCTTTTAAACACTATTGTGATAGGAAAATACTGACTGTAAATATGGAAAAAACTAAGGTTTTATGTTTTGGAAAGAGAAAGAAGAATTTCAATTGGTTTTTGGGTGATGACAAACTAGAGGCAGTTAAGGAATATAAATACTTAGGCCTCTGGTTTGATAGTGCGCTAAAATGGCGTACCCATCTGGAGGCTCAAAAAGCAAAAGCTTTTTCATCCACAAGTGGTCTAAAAAAGTTTAATAAAGAATACGGAGACATGACACACAAACTAATGATAAAGGCATTTGAAGCAATGATCCCCCCCCAAGTATTGTATGGGGCAGAAGTGTTATACTTGAGCGGTAAACATGAGTAGGATCAGGAAGAGGAAAACATTTTAAAAATGGAACTAGGGTTAACTTCTT
Source organism: Lissotriton vulgaris (assembly GCF_964263255.1). Classification (NCBI taxonomy): domain Eukaryota; kingdom Metazoa; phylum Chordata; class Amphibia; order Caudata; family Salamandridae; genus Lissotriton; species Lissotriton vulgaris. The sequence continues at coordinate 5,142,342 of NC_141688.1, forward strand.
GAAGTGTACAATCCCAAATGGCCCTGGTAAGATTTTGGAAGCGCCAAGACCCAGGATTGACACCTTAAATCTCACAATGGTGTGGAGAGGAAATCCAAATAAGTAATCTCGGCTGGGCAAAGGTTGTGAGAAAAAGTCTGGGCGCCTAAATGTGAGATTTACCCAGAACGCCCAGATAGGCGACTTTACAAAGAGAACACTTAGGGAACAAGGCCAGTCTCTCTCAAGGGCACTGGACCTAGATTACATGCTGGAGAAAAAATCGGTACAGTAGTCAAAGAACTCCTGGGTAAATGAAGGTTGGTTCCCGTATCTGGATATATTGCCTAACCAAGGGTTAAGACATGAAATACTAAGGTTCCGGGTGGGGATTAACCCCTGGAAGATAGATGGGAAATTAAAGTCCGTACTGATTGGCCCAGAAGGTAACTGTAACTGTAACTGTGGGCATGGCCTAAGAAATGATATGTTGCACATATTGCTTGATTGCACATTTGCACATGATGTAAGGAAACTTTTTACGTCCTATATTCCTATCACATAAGATAATTTCACGTGCCCAGGCGATATGCTTACTTACAGATATGCATTCGTTAGAAATTGCAATTGGATTGGGTAAATTCCTGAAGGCCATAAAAGATTTTGGAAGGGAGCTATCGAAGGAGGGACACTGATTTTAAGTCCTTTTAAGCCTTTTATAAAATTTAAATTTGTCTTTGTATTCCTATATATATGTGAGAACTTCCATAAAATTTGGGTTTAATGAATTGTGTGTTTGAGGGTGTTACCCTCTTTTAATCTTCTTATTCAACCTGTATTGAATTTTTAATTATTTATGATGTAGTAGAAATTTTGTCTGTTCGTACTTTTTGGACTCTGATTGCGTTTTGTTTTGTATTGTTTAAAAGACCATGGTCTAAATAAACAAGTCTCTCTCTCTCTCTCTCTCTCTCTCTCTTACTTACTGTTCTCTTGGCTATGGATGCCCTGAATCCTTCTGACTTTGGACCGGCTCACTCTTTTCACAATGCCACTTGCATTAACTCCTTCCCTATAATTTGAATAGATGTTTTTGTTTTTCAGCCAGTGAACCGAGGGGAGGGAGGGTGAATTGCACTGCAACACTAAGGAAGTATGAGATGGTGTATCATTGTAAGGTAGGAACAGTGAGACAGAGAGGTTGCACAAGGCACTACCATCATCGTGGTGAAAGGCTACTGCCATTGCCAGAAGCTAAGCAACGCCAGCACAATACTGAACAGCATTGCTTATAGTGATCAGTAGGAGTTAACAGATTGTTTTACTTGTGTCAGTGGAGTGAGTCCTGCAGGATTATATGTTTAAAGATCTGCTGCAGTACACTTAACTCTCCCTTGGCCTACATCAATTTAATGTGTAGTGCTGCGCAATGCATGTGTATTATATATGTAGTGGGTGTATGGGCGCCTGTGAATGGTACAATACATGGAATATTCTGGGTTTCATTTTGGGACACCCATGGCTAACTGGAAGTATATGAGGAGGAAGAGGAATTCCCCAGACAGAATTGTGGATTGCTCCATTCCTGTAAGCTGGGCGGGGCACACTGGAGGAAGAGTGAACCAGGCTCTTCAATACACTTCAAAGAGCGCTCCTTGATTCAGAGAGAAGTCACTGGGAAGGGTCCTGGTCTCAACTCAGGAAGGAGATGGGGTTGATAATAGAATCATAAAGAGTTTGGCTGAGGCCATGGTTATGTTATGTTATGTTATAACAATTTATTATGCGCACAGCGACTCCAGCGAAGGAGCGTCCCGGCGCAGAGACAAGGAGCAACATAACACAACAGGAAAGATAGGGCCTCAAAGAGATAGCTAAAACAAAAATGTTTTAATGGCTCTACGGAAAGACAACAGGTCCTCAAGCAGACGGATTTCAACTGGGAGGGTGTTCCAAATTCATGCAGCTTTCACCCTGAAAGAACGACCCCCCATCCTGCTGAGCCTGAATCTGGGGACAACAGCAAGGGCCTGACCTTGAGATCGAAGGTTGCGGGTGGGAGCATAAAAGGAAATTGAGTTGGACAAAATTTCAGGGCCTATACCTCTTAGGATTTTAAAGGTCAGACAAAGGACCTTAAAAAGAATACGCTTCCTAACAGGGAGCCAATGCAGGGAGCGGAGGACATTAGCCACCGGGCAGAATCTAGGTAGGCCGTCAATGGCTCTCGCCGCGGCGTTCTGCACCCGCTGCAGACGAGTTAACTCAGCCTGGTTAGCCCCAGCCAGAAGAGAGCTAGCGTAGTCCAGACGGGAGATGATAGTTGCCTGGACTACAAGCTGTCTGGTAGGGGCATTGAAGAATTTAAGAACTGGTCTTAAACCTCTTAACAGTCCAAAGCAACAGGCTGCAGCTTTTTTGGTATGCCCTACAAAGGTAAGACCGGCGTCCAACCAGACCCCTAGATTTTTCACCTCCGACACCGGGGTCGGAGTAGGGCCCAGCTCCGAAGGCAACCACTGATCGCCCCAGAGCTCCACTCCCTTCCCGACAACCATAACCTCTGTTTTTGTGGCATTGAGCTGGAGACAGTTTCCTGTCAACCAACTAGCCACCGCCTTCAGTCCAGACTGAAACCTGGGGGCATCCTGTTCCGTATCCCCGCTGAGAGTAACCGCCAGCTGTGTGTCATCGGCATATGAGACCAGAGTTAGGCCCCACTGCCTCGCGACATCAGCCAGCGGTCTCACGTAAAGGTTGAACAACGTGGGACTCAGCGAGGACCCCTGCGGAACCCCCATGGCCAGAGGCTGGAACCTGGACTTGAAGGGAGGGATGGCAACACAGAAGGAACGGTTGTCCAGGAAGGAGCGGAACCATTGCAGCGCCTGGCCACCGATACCAATCTCCTCGAGCCGCTGCAGGAGGATGCTGTGAGATACAGTGTCGAAGGCGGCGCTGAGGTCTAACAAAATCTGCGCCGCCGTCTGACCAGCATCCAGCCTCGCACGGAGATGTTCCACCATCACAAGAAGGGCAGTCTCCGTGCTGTGGCCAGCACGGAAGCCATTCTGTGTGGGATCGAGGGCATTGGTCCGGGCTAGATGTTCAGACAAGGCCAGATTGACATGGGCCTCTGTCAGCTTAGCTGGCCAGGGTAGCAGCGAAATGGGACGATAGCTTTCCGGCTTAGACGGGTCCAGGGAGGGTTTTTTAATAATCGGAGACACCACCGCCTGCTTCCAACTAGTAGGAACTACCCCCGACCCCAGGGAGAGGTTGACAAGGGAGCGAACAACCGGGCGTCCCAAAAAGGTCTGGTCTCGAAAGAGGGCAGGCCTCACTGGATCAGATGGAGACCCAGATTTAACTTGCATAGCAAGTTTATCAAACCCATCCGAGGTGAGAGGGGGAAATGAGAGCAGGGTGATCTGATGAGGTGTCACATTGGAGCTACCCAACACAGTTCCAATACTAGGGAATGTCCGATATATAGCTTGGACTTTTCCCAAGAAATAGGAAGCAAGGGATTCGCAGTGTGCGACAGAGCTCTCAGCCGTGGAGGTAATCCGCTTTGCCATAAGATCTTTGACCGCCTTAAAGATGGCCTTCGACGGGTTGGTGCTGTTCCGGAATTCTTCGGCATAAAAGGCCACTCGAGCACGACATATGGCCCGCTGGTAGAGCTTAACGGACGCGGCATATGCAGCTTTTAACTCAGCCCCATATGTCTTCCGCCAAGCCCTCTCCGCCCGTCTACAGGCTCCCTTCAGGGCGCGCAGAGCGCCATCATACCAGGGGCTTGACTCACGAGGATTGATCTTCGTCGATACAATAGGTATCAAAGCGTCCAAAGCCCTAGTGAGCCAAGAGCAAAAGAGGTCATACCCCTCTTCTATATTATTCAATGGGCCCAGGGGCTCCACTGACAGAAGATGATGGAAGTCTTCCAGCCTGAGTTTATTCCAGGGTCTCCTGGGTACCCGTCTGGCTGAAGAGGTAGAAGTAGTGGCTGATATAGGACAACAGATGGACACCAGCGAATGGTCAGACCATTCTACAGGAGCAATCGACATGACTTTAGCCTCTGTCAGATTAGTGAAAAAAGGGTCAAGAATATGTCCCCCTGAATGAGTAGGCTGGGAGACCAGCTGGGAGAGTTCAAAGGCCTCTAAGTCCAAAAGAATACTACGTGCTGTCAGACTGGAAGGTGTGTCGAAATGCAGATTTAGATCACCCAGAATGGAAAAATTGGCGCAGCCGGTGATCAAGGTGGCAACGATGTCCGGGAAGACATTCCTGAACACCACGTCACTGCCCGGCGGACGATACACCACCATCCCAGAGAGTGTAAATTCTGGGCTGACAGAGACTTTAAAAGAGGCACTTTCACAGCCAGCAGTCTTAAGGACGGTCCACACACAGGAAAAGCTAGACCTCACTATTAGGGCTATTCCCCCCCTCTAGATAGTCTATTCGAAGTGTACATAGAGTAGCCAGGAGGGCATACAAGATTGGGGATGGCAGTGTCAGCTTCCTGAAGCCATGTTTCGGTTAAGCCAAAGATATCCGGGGCTTCATTCTCAATCAGATCGTATACGTTCTGCTGATGTTTCAGGATCGACCTGACATTTAGATTCATGATCCGCAGTGAGGAAGGTAAACCCCTGCTGTGAAGGGCGGCAGAAGGACTAAGCCGGGGGAGAGGCAGCGGGGGGTCAAGCACCAAACCATTGCAAGGACAACGGTATGGACCGCATAAAGGATGAACAGGCTGTAGAGTACAATTACAGCTCACCTTGCCGATGGAATATAGGCGCTCCCTAGAGTATGTCCGCATGGCGGCAGTGCTAGGTGAAAACGCAGCCCAGAGTCCGCCACGTCCCGCACGGCCTTAGCGCGGACGGGCGCAGACGGGCAGGACTCTGGCACGACTCCGGCCACGCGAGGACACGCCCGCTGCGCGATCCCGCTGCGCTAGGGGAAGAGCATTAAATACGCGTTCCCCGCTGGCGCATGCGCAATGAAGCGCTGTCAGGTCTTACTGCCACACTCACCCCAAACCAAGATGTCCGCCTCCCCAGGAACCAACCCGCCAAGCGGCGGTGCGGGACACAATTATTGTGCAAGTGAGGGGAAAATGCGAGGGTCTGAACGACCTAAAAGAATAATATAATGAAATAATATGCAGGAATTTAAAATCAGCTAAACAGCAAGCGCCGTCACGCTCCTGTCTGCAGCGCGCTCCTTGTCAGGGGAGAGAGAACGGGGACTCGCGTTAAATACGCGTTCCCCGCTGGCGCATGCGCAATGAAGCGCTGTCAGGTCTTACTGCCACACTCACCCCAAACCAAGATGTCCAACTCCCCAGGAACCAACCCGCCAAGCGGCGGTGCGGGACACAATTATTGTGCAAGTGAGGGGAAAATGCGAGGGTCTGAACGACCTAAAAGAATAATATAATGAAATAATATGCAGGAATTTAAAATCAGCTAAGCAGCAAGCGCCGTCACGCTCCTGTCTGCAGCGCGCTCCTTGTCCACATGGTGCAAACATCTGATACATATATCACTGTAGCTGACATCAAGGTGTGAACATTTAGTAATGCCCTTGACCTATGTTGTGGGGTTTTCAGATTTGGAGTCACTCCTGCTGTGGCAGATTACTTTCTGGAGGATGGGCAGAGCAGAGGAGAGGGCACTTTAAAAACAAGAACACCAACATAATATTCAAAGACTCAGAATTTAAATTACATTGGGTCTGTGGAATTGGAGCTCGAGGCCCCAAAAATTGTAAATGGTCAAGTAAGCAGACAGGCTGTATGAGGAGGAGAAGCTCTGTAAGTTTTATACATATGACCAGAATTAGGGGGGCAAAGCCTGCAAGTCTGCCAGCTGTTTGAGGGAACATTACCCAGGGAATCAAAGAATACCTCCCCCTAGAGACTGGATCACCAGTGTCTGCCTGCTTGCCAAGAACGGTGTGCCCTTTAAAGAAGAGTAGTGGGGGATCTGGCGATTGGTACCTTGTATTGAGGTGCCAGGAGACAGCCATTTAGTGCTCCACCCCTGGAAAACATTTGACTTTAATAAAGAGTCAGAGTGAAACTTCTGAGACTTAGTCTATTAGTGGCGCTTAACCTGAATGTCACCTATAGTGAATGGGAAATGACCACTACCGCTAGCGAAAGGAGAGTGAGATGCAGGAATCCACCTGCTAAAATACTAGAGCCCTTGCGTCAGGAGAGCAGTGTATTATTTGTGAATGCCATGTTTTACTTTGTGTTCATATACAAATACTCATGTTTTCATTAAAGCAAGAATTTGGTTGGACAATCATTTATTGCAGCTGCGTAATGCATTTTGAGTTGCTACCCTATGTTCACACCCCTGGGTCTACCTCCCACCAAGTGAAGACCTGGACTGCTCAACGAGCACTACTACTGAGAGTCAAGTGCTGAGTAGGTGCTTGGATCATAGTAGAGGCCGATAGTATAGGTAGGATCCATAGTAAGTCGGGCCCCGGGCATCTGGAGTAAAAGAAATTAACCCTAACAGTTGGGCTCAGTTGCTCCTGCTTGCCCCATGGCCCTCTAAACGAGGTTCTGACAATCACATAGCCCACCTATAATGAAAACCATTTAGATTTTGATGGAAATAGACCCCAAGAAAGCAGTGATGTTTTAAGGTGTGGGTAATTGCTGAGGAACCCACCTTCCAAGGAGCCCACTGTGAAAGTGAATTTTCTATCTATTTGGCCGCTGGCTATTATATTTCTTGCTCTCGAAAACCTCTCTCTCTCTCTCTCTGCGTGCCTCTACCCTAACTCAGTCTCTCTACTCAGTGCCATTTTAAGGGGCTCTTGGCAAGACACATTCTAACTGCTATGTGACCTTGTTGCAGTTTAACAAATCATTTTGTATTGTTTGACATCGAGATGGACATGAATTCCCAGGAAATGGGTAAAACAATTCAAATGTGTTCCATAGAGGCCCCTCTAAAATGTGTCTTGTCCGAGGCAACCACAATTTGTTTTGCCTGGAGCCCCCAAAAACCTTAAGATGACACTGCAGGAAAGTCCTTATATTCTACCTACTTGTGGCCCTCAACATTAACCTTGCACTTACCCCGAGGCATGCTGCTCTTTAACGGGTATTTAACATTTGAATGTGCACAAAAAGAAAGTATGTGACTGTGATGGCATGGTGATGAGGATTCACTAAAGCCCCAGCCCCTTGATTATGGGAATAGAAAGCGCTTTGTGTGATGCTTGGATATATCACATGATTGGGTTTTTAGAAAGGAATGCTCAGCTGTGTGTAACATTAGACAATGAGGCTAGCGAACTCCGGGTCACATCTAAAAAGGGATACAATGGGGCGTGTGATGACACCAAATCACGAGAAATTAAGAGAATTACACAGTACATCCCACGTTGTCTCTAAAATGGGCAGGCGAAACAGCTCTAAAAACCAGCATCTTGGTAGCACGTTAAACAAATTAATAATTTTTATTCCCATGACCATTGATTTTTAGAGCGCTAAACCCTTTGCATGTTTCCGAGTGCTGTCAGCCTTAGTAATACCGCTTTATACACAGTCTCCAGTTTGAAGCTTTATTTAAAAAGATTAGCCTAGTGAAAATGTCAGTTGACTAGTTATGAAAATTCTATTGAAATAGATTTTGGCAAAGATGTTGATGGAAAAAGTCTATAAATACATGCTCTATTAATACTTGTGCTAGGCAGGATGTAGCATTTCAGTGTTTTATTTCACACCTATCACAGTTTAAACATCGGTTTGCTACTCTGTACTATGAATTTCCTCTTACACCTGTCGATTGAAGCTCTAATTTAATCTTTACCTGACAAAGCAACCTCGCCTGAACCGGACTTTAAATGTCCTTTCCTGGCTGCACTACAGACATAGGGCCTCAGTTACTATATTCTGATTCAAAGAAGCAGAGCAAGCTTGACTGCTGCAGTGCCGTGCATCAACATAAAAGGGCAGAAATGCGCTGTGTCTGCAAGATACACCGCATGTCTGTCCTTCTCCTCTGCACCAGCATACAAACAACAGCCGTGATCCAATGCAGACCCCTTCCATCATGTTGCAAGGGTGCCTGTGTTGCGGGGCACCATTGTCACCTTCCGGCCCAAAACAATTGTGGATGACATTGTCCTCTTTCTATGCATGTTGTAGATTGCAGCATGCATAGAATGCGGAAAAAAGGAGAAATAAAAGTATTTTTCCTTGTTGCACCACTCTTACACTTCCCCTGTGGAGGCATAGGATCCTGATGCCATCCCAGCTTTACAAAACATTGTCAGTCTGGGAATGTGTCAGGTTCCATGGATGTTGCATGGGAACACTCACAGCAACACCAATGGAAGGCCCCTTTCACGCAGAGTAATGCATGAAAGAGGCCCATATTTACAAGACCATGAAAAGTCACGCAGGGGGACTTTATGTGGCCTTGTAAATATGGGAAAGCCCATTACGCTGCCGGTGCCTCCAAAAAAGTGACGCATTGGAGGCACAATGGGCTTGTAAATAAGGCCCTCCATGTTTGTGTGGTGATGCTCTTCACAGCAGGGTGGTCTCCAGCCTGGGGCACACACAAAGGGGTGCACGTTTTTGTATTTGGCTGTAAACAAGAAGGACAAAAGGCTGTGACTGACCTAAAGAGTCCCCTTGCCCTTGAATAGATAACCTCTGCAATCCTACCACTCCTATTGTCATCTGCTAAGTGGCAATGCTTTAGAAAGGTTAATCAGCAGTCCCTTTCTAACAAAGGGAGCAAAGTCAAAATCCTCCTCCCACAGTTTGTAGATCTCCATCCTTCAGCCATAGGAATGCAGACAATACACTTCTTCTGTCTGAAAAATGTGCCTTCATCCTTCAACTTGTGCCATGCTACAATGAGGGGCATTTAAAGGGATCCACTTTGCTTTTATAATTAATACTGTGAGGAAAACCTGTGGGTGAACAGCACAAGACATCCAAACCTAAATTTGCAGAGTCACCGTCTCAATGTTTTCATTATGTGTTTTCTCACACTGTTATGATCATGAGGTTACTGCTTCATTTAGGCACAGCCTAAAACTCTTGATAACTCCAACTTCATTCATCTAGTCATTAGTTCATGTTTCCAACCCCTCGCCTGATAAGCTGACCTTGCAAGAACGGTATTTTAGTGGAATCCTAGCGGTGGCAGGCTGTTGAACGTATTCCAGTGACGATCATAAAAGTACCTAATTTCTTTGCTAGCAAATAATGATCTTTCTCTCTATAGTCTTTCAACCACAAATTGCATGCTTTCTCAAAGACCATCCTCTATATTTCTAAATCCTGCACAAGAAACTGACCTTTAATTAAGGCTTATGAGTGTTGTCTCTTCCTTTTTTTCTTTCGAATAGCCCTCTCCTTCGCTTTCATACCTGGCATGCCACCTCTCTCTGAACACAACTTCTACAATTCACATTCATCTTTGCCTTAATGTCTATCAATGTATTTCTGCACATTGCCCGAAAATCATTTCAGAGAGCACCACCTCTCCTTTTTTTGAGAGACATACCCCTGCAACCTCACAATACCAATTCTCCTCTCGCTAATCTATTAACCCAACTAAAGGTGTGCATGAACTTACATGCGGCACAAACATCCCACTAATGATAGCACCAAATGACCATTAATGTTAATCTACCAAGGAGAAATGCAAATGGATGATTGAGCGCACTATATTAAGTCTAATAAATAATACCACTGGACTAACCACTAACCATGAGTTCCGGAGAAGTGTGCTGTCCGGAGTAAATCGCTTCAACACCTTGACAAGGGTGGTAAGAGCAATATAAATCCAATTGAAATAGAATACAATACCTTCCTACAGCTATCCCAGTGGCTACGGTACTAGTCGACTGCTGTGCTGGCAGAAGACTCTGTAAAAACCCCAAGTGCGCCCCACCAGAACCCTGATGCCATCACAGCAGTATCCTCTCTAAAGAAGTGTATAACTTTGGGTGGTGGGACAGTGGGTGCATCAGAAACATTTAACTCCATATCAACTGCTACAGCCAAATTACTTCGAAACAAGTATTTGCACCGTTGCTCTTGCTTTGAAGAGTAACCGTGTGTAATATGGTCTGAATTTTGAAATGTGATCTGTTTTTAAGGTGCTTAGAGTCCAGGCGCTCTTGCCGAGAGAGCCGTAGAGGATTCTGTTTTTCACTGTTTATCTTGGCTTTATGTATAGTATATTATTCATGTTATTTTTCTTTCATAAAGTATAGCACAGACTGAACATGGATCCCATTAATTGGTATTATGGTGTAAACTGCATTCTGAATGTTTAACCTCATCACATCCTTGAGTGTGCCTTGGACTTCTGTGTTTCACTACACAGAGAGAGGCATTACCCAGAAAGAGGAGAGCTTGGTTATCCAATTTGGGATCCATTAGTACTGTAGCCCCAGTACACTAGTGGTGAATAATTCCAACTGATGAAACTGGAGCCCCGGTAGTCCCTGACTGCCCTGGTGCCACGGGAAACCCGATGCTCTAGGACTCAATTATATTATGTATCACCATGCAACATTGGCTATAAAGAGGTTGTTCCCCACTCAAACGGGTTTGAGTGGGTCTAGCTACTTTGATGGAAGAAAATCAGCGGAGTTCTTTCAGTCTGCTTGTTGTAGTCACCTTTCAAAAGGCCCAAGAGTAACCTATGTTTGGACTAGATGCGAAAGTACAAATATGCCCAGCTAGAGTGTCATACGTAGCAGGCGTAGTTAATGTTAATGTTAATGTTAATATTTATTTATTAAGCGCTCGTACGCCCTAGGGCTTCATGGCGCTATAGGAAGGAACACAGCGCACCGGTTAAAAACAGAGATGAAGCAACTCAGCAGTAGGCCTGGGAGAATAGCCAGGTTTTGAAGGAGTGTCTAAAACTCAGAATGTTACCGCTCAGTTTCAATTGAAGAGGGAGGGAGTTCCAGAAGGTGGCTGCAAGGTGATCAAAGCAGCAACCGCCTAGACGCTTCCTCTTATAAGAGGGGACGTTCAAGAGGGATTTGTGAGCAGACCGGAGATTGCGGGAAGGATCGTATCTGATGAACAAATCTCTGATGAACTTAGGGCCAGAGTCATGTAGGGACTTAAATAAAATGCACCCAGTTTTAAAAGCAACTCGCTGTTCAACAGGCAGCCAATGTAACTGTTTCAACCCTGATCTGATAGACTGCCTTTTAGAGAGGTTCAGAATAAGTCTGGCAGCCTGGTTTTGAACCAGCTGGAGGCGTTTTAACTCTCCAATTTGGAGCCCGAGGTAAAGGCTGTTGGAGAAGTCTAGTCGCGACAGGACCAAGGCAATAACAATCTGGGTGAGGGCAGCCGGAGAGAAGAAGCAAGCAATTTTCTTGATTTTCTTCAGTTGAAAGAAGCTGGATGACACCACTGCGCCTACCTGTCTTTTCAGGGACAGATCTTCACTGATAAGTACTCCCAGACTTTTAACTGAAGATGACTTGGAGGGTGGAGCCCCCATGCTTGATGGCCAAATGCTTGTGTTCCAGCTTAGTACACTCTGCCCAGGCAAGACCAGTTCAGTCTTGCCTGGGTTGAGTTTCAAATGATTGCAGCTCATCCAACTCTGGAAGTGAGACATGGTATTTTGAAATTCCTCCACTGAGTCCTTGGTGTTCAAAGGGAAGATGAGCTGCAAATCATCTGCATAATTGAAGATGGTAACTTTCGCTTTTCTTAGAGAGTACAATAGGGGGCGTAGGTATAAATTAAAAAGTAAAGGTGACAATGATGAGCCCTGAGGTACTCCACAGGTGGTGGATATAGTGGGAGCTGTGAAAGAGCCCAATCTTACAGATTGAGTGCGGCCGGTGATAAATGAACGGATCCAACTCAGCGCAGGGCCCCTGAGACCTGCTTGTTCGACACGGTTGACCTAGATGGTATAGTCAACCGTGTTGAACGCAGCCGAAAGGTCCAGTAGCACCAGGGCCTGGTGGATCCCGTTATCCGCGTTCCGCCTCAGGGTATTTTGTACCGCCAGGATAACTGCCTCAGTCGAATGACATGGGCGGAAACCAGCTTGGTTAGGTGCGAGGTATTCCGTTTCTTCAACAAATTTGGACATGTTGTCACAGACATGAGCCTCCAAGAGTTTGGCACAGTATGGCAACAGTGATATAGGCCTGTAGTTGAGTGGGTCTAGCGGGTTAGCTCCGACCTTCTTTATCAGGGGAATAAGTAGAGCTTTTTTGAGGTTGTTGGGGACTTTACCCTGTGAAAGAGATCCGTTCAGCATAGAAAGCATGCCCTCAGGAATAGCAGTTCCCTCCTCTCTCAGGATGTGCGGAGGGCAGATGTCATCAGATGAGCCTGATTTGACCCTGGCGAAAAGCTTAGATAGAGAAACGCCATCAATGAGGGGAAATGATTCCAAAGTTGAAGAATTATAATACGTATCAACCAAAGGGGGGGAGGACAGAGTAGTGGAGATGCTTTGTTTTATAGTGCAGATTTTATCAAAGAAAAAAGAGTTCAGTGAATTACAAAGGTCCTGAGTGGGGGCCACAGGTTGAGAAGTTCTATCACTGCCACTAAGACTTTCAACGATATTGAACAATTCTTTTGATTTGTTACGGGAATTCAGGATTTTTTCCGAGAAGTAATCAGTTTTGTGTTTTTGGACAAGTTTCTGATAGTCCTTTCGAGCCCTGCAGTAGTTGGCTTTATCTAGTGCTGAATACGCTGTTCCCCACTTCCGCTCTTTTTGACGAACTTCAAGTTTTAAAGCCTTCAGGTGAGGTGTAAACCACCTGTGGGCGTCATTAGGGCGGCAGCGGGGAATATTAGAGCAGGGGGCATGCACGTCGGCTGCCTGACGTAGCCAGTTGGTAAAGGCTTCTTCAGTCCCATCAATATCCTGATCTAATGGGGGGAGGGATGAAGTCAAAGTGTCGATGAAGGCTGAGATGTCAGTGTTCTTCCATATTCTGACTTTCCCGCCTTTCTGAAAAGGCTGCTTTTTGCTTTTCGAAATAGCGATAGTAAAGTGAATCAGAAAATGGTCCGACCAGATGCAAGGAGTAATGGAACTAATAACCAAGGGGATGTTCTGTGACCAAATTTGATCGAGGCTGTGCCCTTTTTCATGGGTGGGTAGGTGAATCTGTTGGATCATGTTCAGATCTAATAAAGTCTCTTTCAGCGCGGCTGCCTGAGTGTCCAGCTCAGTAGAGTTCAACCAAAGATTAAAGTCGCCCAGCAGCACGATTTTTTTGTGATTGATTATTAAGGGGGCTAGGTGTTCTGCCAAAGATGCCGCAAATGTAGGCATGTTTTGAGGGGGACGGTAGATAAGGATTATTAGTAGTGATCCACTGTCAGTGTCCATTTTAAAAGTCATATTATCTGATCCTATGAGGTCAAGAGATGGTAAAAGTGAGAATTTGTGGGTGTTACGAATAATAGCTGCTACTCCTCCACCCCTTTTGTCAGCAGGTCTATTAACATTTAAAATGTAATAGTTAGAGGGGACAGCTGCTAAAATGTGGGGTAAAGAATCTGCATTAAGCCAAGTCTCTGTGAGGAGTAAGAGATCAGGTTGCTCGGCCTGAAGCAGAAAAAATATATCCATATGGTGTTTGACCATAGACCTGGTGTTTAAATAGTAACATTTAAGTGTGGTCTCTAAATCCAGTGAGGGTAGAGGGGGAGTACAGGGATTGGGGCGCGTGGCTTTGCCAGCCGTGTATTTGGGTTTAAGAATGCCATAAGTAGCGGCGCGCTTTAGTACATACGCTGGTAAAGCTGGACCCAGGTTGTCTGTGGGTCTAAGTTGTATCAGGTCCTGGGAAGAATATATGTATATTTGGCCAGGGCTACCGGCCCCTAGCCGCGGACGGGCACAGACGGGCTTGACTTATGCGCGACTTCGGCGCGCATTCGTCGCGCCCGCTGCGCTCGTCCGCTGCGCTCCTGTATACACATTTGGTTTTATAACCTGCCTCCCGGGAGAACTAGACCGCTAGATCCGGTCCAGCCCCACCCAAGATGGCGACTCGCCTCGCCCTCCACACAAACGGCACCGGCCGCGGTGGAACAGGGCGGGATACAGAAGAATAAACAACACAGTGGGTAGGTTAGATTAAACAGTAATTTTCAATTTTAAAAACGAGCATAAAATAGTTCTGGAGCACTGGAGTCTCATTCACGTCAGAGCAGCGACAATCTCTACCATTAACTGCGCGTTTATGAGAAATAAATCAAGAGGTTCCCAGAGAGCTGGGTTGCTGCCACCAACCTTACATTCTCGAGGAGCCCTGTGCCTGGGATCGTTTTATAACCTGCCTCCCGGGAGAACTAGACCGAGAGTTCAGTTAAGAACAATTAATCCAGCAACAAATACATCAGCAAGGATTGGAGCAAGGATTTCATTGTGTGACTAAAAAGTGGAAGGATTCAAACATGCTTAGAATGGATCTGATCCCGTCCACTCATAGCCAGGCAGTCTGAATCACGTTAGTGAAATGGACATCTCAAAAATACCATTGTTAGAAATAGGGGTCTCTTGTTGGCAAAGGTAGGTACCTTTGACCAAATAGGGTCCCATGCTATTGCTGTTGGTATCTTGGCAGGAGCAGACAGGCTTACCCCCAAGGCAATGTGTAAAGTATTTGCATCTACACCCACAGTAACACACTGAAACACCACAGAATGGACACCACACCGGTTGTTATAAAAATATAGAAAACGTTATCTAAATTAGGCAAGACCAAAACGACAAAAATTCCAACATACACAATTAGAAATATTCTTTAGAATGTTCTTATTAAAAATGAAGTGGTAGTTTCTGTATTTCTTTTAGGCAATTAGAGGGATCAACAGAACAGTCTCAGAATAAAAGTAGGACATGGGCAGAGATTGTGTTTCCCCTGTGTTCTGACCGGGTTTTTGTCCCCCTTTTTGAGTGAAGGTGACTTCAGCCTACTATAATTCTAATAGAGGGATTAGAGCCTTAGACCTGGCCTATTTACAAGATGCTTGACATAATTCCCTATTATTTTCTCTATTCTAGGGCCTATAAGCTTATGTTAGGGGATAGATTCCTTAGTATTAGTATTATTCCGTCCTTTTATAAGGTTACTAGTATATTCCTGATAGAGTTATGCTTATTTCGGGCCTTGTAGGCCTCGAACAGGAGAGACTCCATCTATCTTTCTGCCTCGGCTGCTTGAGACGCTTTTAGGTCAAATGTAATGTTTTAGTTATAAGGTGTTGTTCGCTTGGAGAGAACCGGCTCGGGCTGGCCCTTATCGAAAGACTGTATTTTTCTTCGTGCCGAAGACATAACATCAGGCCGGCCGACTGAGAACGTGTCCTTGGCACAAGGTGGTACAAGAATTTGGTGGGCGGCAGGTTACTGGCTGGAAATTTCCATGCATGAACAAGGTTCTATATTAGCGAAAGTACAGAGAGGAGGAGAGTTCATTCAGTCAGTTAGTAGACGGCAGCTAGTCGTTAGCATTATTGCAGTTAATCAACTTAAAGCAGACAGTTGCCATTTTGAAGTCTGAAAAGACCGAAGACTGATAATCTCTCAAAAAGATTGAAGTTATTTTAGTTGGAGCAGCTGGTGAGCTTTGATACTAAGATCAGAGCATGCAGAGTGAAGAAGTTAGCAGAGCGAACGAATACTAGAGCGGCAGTAACTGATTTATAAGATTGAAGTCGGAAGGTGAAGATAGTCCGTGATCGAGAGGAGAGAGTAGTGCAGAACGACGAGAGTAAGACAGACGAAACAGAGAACAAGAGGGAGGTTCCAGTGACTTGGAGGGGAGCAGAGGAGACAGAGCATAGCGGTGCAGACGTGTATCCGTGACTGCAGGGGTGATCCTAAGATGAGCCAAGGCACAGACGAGAAGGGAACCCAGATGACAACTGAGTCCAGACTTCGTACTCATAAGGTGAGGTCGACCCTTTTTTTATTAGCGTGCACACACATTCTAATTCTTTCCTTTGCTTTTCAGGCTATATGTTATATTGCAGTATTATATTGTTGTTATAATTTGTTATTGTGTAATAAAGGGACCCCAGTTCTTAGTGAACCATTGTGTAACTGTTATTTGTATGGTAAAGTTAACCTTTCTTCTAGTCGAATGCTGTTATGTGGACGGATGCGTTTCCCGTCCGGGTAAGTGGTAACTGAGCGAGGGAGCAGGGAGCAGGGAGCACTTAAATCAGAGAATAACCTTTGCATACTGTAATTTGGCCATTCTTGTGTGAAAGGATCAAACTGTGTGAGATATTCCCAGTAGTATATAGTGAAACTTCCCAAGAGAGAGAGAGAGAGTTAAAGGTATCAATAGGACAGTGATCGCCGTTGTGTAGCGGCGTTAGTGACAGCACCGGGAGGACACGGTGTGTATACCCACAGGATTGTGGCTTGACAGAGATAGTGAGAGCACCGGGAGGACACGGTGTGTATACCCACAGGATTGTGGCTTGAGACTGAGAGAGAGAGAGCACCGGGAGGATACGGTGTATACCCACATGATTGTGGCTTGTGTGAGCACTGATTGTGGTCAGTGTGTAATGGTAAGTAATCAGAAGTGCCCCCTTCACTATGAGTAGGAGGGTAGCATAGTCTGGGCCTAAGTTGCTGTGAGTCTATAAGGTATGAGTGTGGTGTAGAATATGGAATTCCGTAGCAATTAATGATTGTTTCTAGTAATCCCTATGGATTTGGTGGTGTTTTAGATGATCTAAGCATGTGTATTGCTAATTCCCCATCCCCAGGTAGGTACCCAGGTACCATGGTAAGTAAGTCCTGAGGAGGGAGGTGGTTACATTTCGGCCGGGTTGGTGGTGTCTTGGTGAGCTGATTCTATCTGGTTCGAAAATCCGGTCGTTACACCCTAGTGACCGTCTTGTTATTTGCCCAGTTCACTTTGACAGTGCCCTTCTTGCTCGTAAATCACAGAAAAACAAAAGAAACTCTGCTGCTGACTTTAAAACAGACCCTTCTGTGTAGGGCTATGACAACCTGCTCCTGGTATCGCTGATCCTCGCGGGTCATTGATGCCACCACAAAACCAACCTCGGTTTAGCGGAAGCAGCTCCCCACCTACCTCAAACCCGCCCCGGGCAGCACCACTCGCAGCCATTCAGATCTCACTCTGGACGTTACCTGGGGGGGTTGGTTTCTTCCTCTCTCGTCCTCGCTGACAATGTCCTGCTGGACGCCCCTGCCAGCCAGAGTAGAGCAGTGCTGGAGAGTCCTGGTTGCTAGGCAACGCCTCGCACAGGGTGGATCCCAGCGCGGCTTCTCGTCTGACATCAGCAGACTTGGGTACTGGATTGGGCTCGCAGTGGTGAAAACACACAGCACTTCTCAGGTCACGGCTTGGGCCCGGCGGCGGTAAAAACACACAGCACTTCTCAGGTCACAACTTGGGTAATGGACTCGGGCCGGCAGCGGTGAAAACACAAAGCACTCTAACGTAAAGCAGATTTTACGTAGGTCTCCGGCTGTGGGATTACACACGCACCCAGCACCGAGGAGATGATCTTTGGGTCAACACTCTTCCCAGCAATGCAGGTAGCTGTGCAAAGGCTCACACCCACAGCATTTCAGGGATCTTTGGAAGCTTTTGTATCCCTGTGTTTCCATAACAGGATGCCAGCTCTTCTCAGACCCTTGGAGACTTTCTTTTTAGGACACAGCACACAGCAAAGTCCTTTTTCTTCTAAAGCAGGGGGGCATAGCACATAGCAAAGTCCCTTGTCCTCTCATTAGCCGAACAGCAAACTGCAGGTCAGCCCCAGACACACAGCAAGGCAACCCTTCTCCTCAGTTTCTTCAGCTGTCCTCTTTGGCAACAGGTTCATCTTGATCACGAGTAGTCTAATTTACAGGGGTTTCAGCTATTACATTTATATCCCAAAAGTCTTTGTTCTTTATGTGTAAGGGGTCCTGGACCCAGTCCAAACCAGTTCTGGGTGCACTCTGCCAGTGCACAACTTCTTCCTTTCTGAAGGTGGGACAGGGTCTTCATATGCACACAGGAGGTGGAGCCAGTCTTTTGTGGAAGTCAGGCACAGCCCTAGTCAGGGATAGATACTACTCCTCCCACGACTCCAAATGCATATTGGCCTATTCAGCGCAGGCTGACTCAGCCAGACTCCTGGAGCCACACCAGCTCCTGCCACTCAAAGCCAGACAGTCAATCCACAACCAGGCAGAGGCACAGAGAAAGGTTGAACAAGAAAATAGCCACTTTCTAAAAGTGAAATTTTAAAACACAGAATTTTAAAACCCTTTTTACTAAAAGATGTGTTATTAAATTCTAAATTCAGGGATACCAGATTCCAATTTTCGATCTCACTCCTATGGGAAGATATGCAGGTAAACATGTGATATATGATTCCACATTCTGTCCGATGGGCAAGATAGCCTTTCAATAGTGAAAAACTAGATTGGCAGTATTTCACTATCAGGACATGGTACAAGCAGAAGTACATGTCCTACCTTTCACATACACTGCACCCTGCCCAGGGGGATACCTTGGGCCTGCTATAGGGGTGTCCTATGTGCGCATAAAGGGAAGGGTATGGCCTGGCAAGTGAGTACACTTGTCAGAGCGACATGCCAGTTAACAAACAGTGCGCAGGCACTGAAGTGGCAGGCCTGAGACCTCTTTTTAGGGCTACTCATGTGGGTGGCACAATCAGTGCTGCAGGCCCACTAGTAGCATTTGATTTACCACCACTGGCACCCTTAGTGCACTTTACAAGGGACCTACTGGTAAATCAAATACGTAAATCAGGGAGAACCAATCATATTCATAATTTACACACGGTCCACTTGCACTTTGACACTGATCAGCAGTGGCAAAGTGCCCAAGGAATCTAAGCCAGCAAAACTAAATCATGCATAGCATCAAAAACACAGGAGGTAGAGGCAAAAAGTCAGGGAAAACCACTCCAAGGATGCCAGGTCTGATATGATATGATATGAGGGAGATTTATAATGCGCAGAACAATAACCCGCAGGTATCAAGGCGCCTAACAAAATAATCAGTAATAGAGACAGAAGACCTTACATATAGGCTTGCCGAAAGAGGAGAGTTTTTAGGGCAGTCCGGAAATTCTGTAAGGACGGAAGGGATCTCAGGTCCAAGGGAAGGTCATTCCACCATTTGGGAGCTAGAGTGGAAAAGGCCCTGCCACCCCATCTAGCTCTTCGTACGCGGGGGGCTGTCAGAAGCAATTTCCCGGAGGAACGCAGGTCCCTTCCAGGAATGTAGTGGGAAATGATGGACCCGATTTTTTGGCGATGGCTCTGTAGGTCAAGCATAGGACTTTGAACCTGATTCGATGTTCTACCGGTAGCCAATGCAGCGTTTTCCTGGCCGCAGTGGCCGAGGAACGTCTGGGAATATCCAGAACAAATCTGGCTATGGCGTTTTGGACTACCTGTAAGCGCTGTAGGTGGCTCCTATTAAGCCCAGCATACAGCGCATTACAGTAGTCCAAACGAGAACCAATGAGTGCGACAGCTATTTGTTTTCTAGCCTGCAAGGAAAGGTATTTCCTGATCCTTCGTAGGATGTGAATCAAACCCCAGCATGTGGAGACGGTTCTACTCACCTGGCTGCCCAAATCAAGGGCAGGATCTATCAGCACCCCGAGATTCTTGGCAGATGTTGTAGGGGAAGGGCATGTTCCTAGGGAGTCAGGCCACCAATTGGCTGACCAGATGTTTTCTTTCCCCCCAAACACCATCACCTCAGTCTTCTCCCCATTCAGTCTAAGAGAGTTCTGAATCATCCAATGACCGACCGCCTCCATACAAGATCTAAACTTGGAGGCGGTTAGGACATCAGAATGAGGGAGAGAGACGAGGATTTGAGTGTCGTCTGCGTAGGAAACTACCTCCATCCCGAAAGATCTTATTAGCTTGGCTAGTGGGGTCACATAGATGTTAAAAAGGGTCGGGCTAAGTGCCGACCCTTGAGGGACCCCACACAGCACTGGTCGGGATGGAGATAGGAACTCCCCCAGCTTGACTCTTTGTTCCCTCCCTGTGAGGAAAGAGGTCAAGAGATCCAGAGCTGTGTCTTTCACCCCCACCTCCCTCAGCCGAGATGAAAGAACTGAGGGGGAGAGGGTATCGAAAGCCGCAGATAGATCTAGCAGGACCAGGAGAGAGGTCTGGCCCCCATCTACTGTCGTGCGGATCTTATCGAGCACGATGGTGAGGGCTGACTCAGTACTAAATTCTCTCCTGAATCCATGCTGGGAGGAGTCTAGGCATCCCGAGCTTTCCACAAAGACAGGGAGGTGCTTGTTGAGATGTGCCTCAAGCATCTTCGCTGGGGCAGGAAGCAGCGAGATAGGCCGGAAGTTTTTTAGGACCTCCGGATCCAGGGAAGCCTTTTTTAACAAGGGTTTTACTACCGCCTTCTTCCATTCTGTAGGGAAAACACTGTCTCTAATGGCTAGATTCATTACCTCTAGCAACGGTGGCAGGAGGGTCTCCCTACACTGCTTGATGACTTTCAGCGGACAGGAATCCAAGGGAGAACCAGACTTGGTCTTATTTAGCAGTAACTCCAGGTCTTGTAAGGCCAGCGGGGGAAAAGAGTCCAGGGTTCATAGCGGGGAGATGTCTGAAGTGATCGTACTCATCTCAACCCCAGAGGTGGGCGCACTAATATAGGTTCTTTGTACCTCGAGGGCCAGGTGAATTTCCTGAATTTTAGTGTGGAATAAGGAGGCAATCTTATCAAATAGGTCCTGCGAAGGAATGACAGGGTCCGGAGCTTGCAGTTTGACTAAGGAGTCCACAGTTTTAAAAAGCTCCTTCGGCGAGGAAAGCGAGTTGGTCATAGTGACAAAGTATTCTTGCTTAGCCTGCACAATCTCAGCTTTGTATTTTTTAACAAGGAATTTATGGGCTTTCTTGTTCTTGAGGTCCCAGCTAGCATGCCAAAGCCTCTCCTTTCTCCTCACTTCTTGCCTGAGAAGTCTGAGGGAGTCAGAGAACCAGGGGGCAGATGGTCTCTTTCTGGCTCGGCGGCGAGACTGAACAGGAGCCAATTTATTCAGGGCCTCAGTGGTAACCTGTTCAAAATGGGCGACTGCATCCTGTACGCTGTCTAAGCCGGTGATGGAAAGGCTTGCAGCCCAGGGCACGAAGGAATCACTCTTGATGTTCCTAAAGTTTCTAGCAGTCTCCATTATGTGATTCCCTTTTTTACAGGAGTCCACCCTATGGCGTTCCAAAAGAAAGGGAACCGCCAGATGGTCAGACCAGGATAGATGAATCGGATCCTTAATAGTCAGACGGGGGTCATTGGAGAAGATACCATCCAGTGTATGTCCTGCACGATGGGTGGCTCCGGTAACACGCTGCGTGAGCCCACATGATTCCAGAGCCTCAGTGAGACATGAGGTATCAGACAGGTCATGGCGTTCTAAGTGATAGTTAAAATCACCCAGGATAGAAAAATTATCTCGGCCGAAATAGGGTTCAAAGGACTGAAGGAGGTTGTGCGTAAAATGGGTTCTCGAACCTGGAGGTCTATAGAGTAAGATTCCATTAAAGAAGGGACATTGCGTTTCCTTTATAGTAAAATAGAGTGCTTGAAAACTGTCCGGAAAATCAGGTATAGGTATGGTATGGCATTGAAGATGATCTTTGTAAAGGATTGCTATCCCGCCTCCCACTCGACCCTGTCTATCAAGTCTGGCCAGGCAGTACCCATCCGGGACCGCCTCGATTAGATCAGGGTCGGATGAGTCCTTGGCCCATGTTTCGGTGACGAACACTATAGTGGGCGTTCTATCCAATATCATCTCTTTAAACATAATCTTGTTCTTGATAAGGGAGCGGGCATTGATCAGAATGCCTTCTACTCCTACTGTCTTAGGACTAAGTATGGCAGAGTGTCCAGGGAGAAGATGGGGAGGGGCGGAGTTAGACGGCCTAGGCATGGGATGGCAGCCATATCGTAGGGGGAACAGAATGTCATCCGGCTCATAGGAATGTGTGCAGCGTTGTTTGTTGGGTTTCAGGGCCAACATTTGGTTAAGGGAATAGCTGTAGGGGAGAGAAGGCATTTCACCAGAGTCCAGGGGCCAGCCGTCCAGCGCATCCTCAGCGCGGACGGGCGCAGACAGGCTGGACTCTGGCGTGACTCCGGCGGGCATCCGGCACATCCGCTAACGCGTCCGCTACGCGGAGCGTCTAGTACCCCCTTTTATAACCGCTAGAGCGCGAGAGCGCGACTACACACCTAAGATGGCCGCTAATCAGCCCTCGCCTCCCCGGGACCGGCTCCCAGCGTCAATGCTCAGCTGAGAGCGGCCCAGGAGGTAGAGGAGGTAGGAGATAATGAATTTAGTGCAAATGGGCTTTTTAAAATCAAGCGCCACTTAAAAACGAGCGTCACTCGGGACGCGATCTAAAATACAGAATTACCCTCAGCAATTCAATCTGTGCCAGAGAAAATAAAGTAAAGTGAAGTAGAACCTCCGGCTTCCGCCTCAGAGGGTGAAATGAAGTCTAACAACAATGTTGAATCCCTCAAAGTTCTTCTTTAGCCTATGTCCTTCTGAACATATATGTGTGTCCTCTGACCCAACTTCTAGAGCAATGGTGGGTGAACTCCAAAATATAAAAAGAAGATGTTCACATTCACATGCAGCTGGAAAACAGGTCAACATACTACACCAACATTACCTCTTTCCTAGATTAGGTGTTCGGTTAGATTAGGGAGAACTTTCTTTGTTTGGTCAAAACCAACACTGTGTTCCTGTTTCTGGGTTAAAAGGAAACTAAGGTTCAACACTTTGAATAGACACCCAGTGTAGGTAAATCACAAAGACAGAATTGAAAGTAAAGAGCTTGGGAGTCCTTTTTGATGTTGAGCTCTGCTTCCTGCCCCAAGTCAATATGGTGGTCAATGACATCAACATCTACTTCTTAAGAGAATCCTGCAACTTCTTCATTAAAACTACCAGAGAGAATTGACTAGAGCCTTAATAAAGGCACAATACGATTAATACAATATTGTGTACACTGGACTCCCCAGAAATCTCAGTGCTAGGATGAAGATGCTTCAAATTCAGGATCCCACAGTCTACCTGATTCTGAGGAGGTGAGACCACAATAATACAGCCTTCAAAATGCATCACTGATTCCAGTAGACCCTTTGTGTCAGGCAAAAATGGGCCTCAATTAGGGCTTTTTGAATCTTGGGGCAGATATGGGCAAGCAGCCATTTATTATTATTATTCAATGGTATTATCACAGACTGGTCAGCACATCTTTTATTTCTCAAGCCAAAACCTACGAGGCTGGGTTTATCTTTGGAAAATAAAAAAACAGTATCCCTGAGGCACTGAGAATTTTCGCAGTGCGTGGGTACATTTTTTGCTTCTTCATGCCTTGAACTATCATGCCAAGCATGGCAGCCCCAAACAGAAAAAACACTTGTGAGAATTGCATTGGAAATTAGCCACATATTGGACCATAATTCTCACACCATTCTCACCACTATTGTGCTGCAGAATAGCTTTTTTTCCCAGCCCATCCTTCAGAAATATAGCATTACCCCAAACAATAAATGAGGTGGAGGAACCTAGGGTTGGTTGGATGGAACATCTGCCAATTTTTGACAGATGCTGCTTTGACACCCAACCTGAATAGAGGTTCGTATGACTCATGTACTGCACTTCCACAGGTAGTAATTGTAGCATCTTCCAAAATTATAAAACGTTTGTCAGATAAAAGCATTGTACACCCCTAAACAGGAGCCCACTTCTTAAAGTTAAAGTTATGCCAACTCAGGGGTTGAGCATATGAATCAAAACTTCAGTGAGAGGATGGAGTACACTGAAGTTGCTAGAAATAGAACAATCTGAAAACTAGATTCTTATTTATAGGGAGGAAAAATACCAGCCCACAGGATGAGGAACTTGAGGGATCTGTAGACAGAATGCAATGGAAATTCGGGGCCGTGCGCACTCTGGAAGGGTCTGAAGCACTCTGAGGGTCATAGTTTTGGAGCTTTCAAAGGTTCCCGATTACAATGGTTTGTAAAAGAAAAGTACAGGGCTCTAATCTGGTCTTCTTTTCACATCGTCACCTTGTAACACCAGGGACAGGGCAGATTAGGGATAGCACAATTTGTAGAAGACCAACCTTTGGTGGGGATGTATGGCGTGATGCCAGTTCTGAAAGAGTGTACTATGACACCGCAGCAGGATCTGGTGCCCTTATCATCTGATTAGTGTGAAAGTCACTAGTAAACAGAGATTCCAATTCTCGGGCTCCAGAACGATTTACCACATCCTTAAGGAGCAAAACATAAATGCTAGTGGAGGTGTCTACAACAGGTGGATCATGAGCTACCAGTAACTCATAGGTTGCATCTGAATTGCCCACACATAGTAACATTCCTGTCAGTTTCTTTGAAAAAGCAAAGCAGCGGCCCACCTGTGGCAATTCAATACTAAGTACACAGTTCTATTAAGCCTGGAAAGCTTCCAGTGCAGGAAAATGCACCCCTTCCTCCTATGAAAAATTATTTCTTTCTCTTTTGTTCTTTCTATTACTATTCCTCTTTTTTCCAACTACTCATGTCTTCCTCTTTCGTTTGCTCTTATTCTTTTTTCCTCTCCATTCTTTCATTCTCTACTTTCTACATTTGATTGTTCTCCCCTATTTTTGTTCTGTCACCTTTCTTTCCTCTTTCTTCTAATATTTCTGTCAATTGTCTAGTTGAGTTTCTTTTATTTTCTTATCCCTCATTTTATGATCAGAATTGGCATTCTAAGGTGAGGTTCTGTAATCATGTTGGTGATTGTTAGACTTGGCATCTTTAATGTGGTTTCCCCTGATTTTGCCTCTACCTCCTGTATTTCTGATGCTGTGCTGGATTTTGTTTTTGCTAGCATAGATGCTTTGGGCACTTTGCCACTGCTGATCAGTGCCAAGGTGCAGATGCTCCCTGTGTAAATTGGCATGACAATTGGTTCTCCCATTGGCACACCTGATTTACTGGTAATTCCCTAGTAAAGTGCACTGAGCGTGCCAGGGCCTGTAAATCAAATGCTACCAGTGGACCTGCAGCACTGATTGTGACACCCACATAAGTAGCCCTGCAGATGTAACTCAGACCTGTCACTGCAGTGTTTGTGCATAGTTTTGAGCAGCCATGTCGACCTGGCAAGTGCATCCACTTGCTAGGCCCTAACATTCCCTTTTCTTACATGTAAGACACCCCTCAGGTGGGCCCAAGGTACCCCCATTTGACAGGGTGCCGTGTATGTGAACGGTAAGACATGTATTAGTGTGTGTGACGTGTCCTGATAGTGAAATACAGTGCATTTCATTTTTCACTATTGAAAGGCTATCTGCCCGATAGGATAACATGGGAGATAGTTTGAAACGTCTCACAAGTATAACTTTTCATTGGGATGACGTTAGAGGGATGATGTTTAGGCGGTCTGAACTCAGAATTTAATAACAAATTGTTTAGTAAAGTTGTTTTTTAAAAAGTGTGTTTGAAAAAGCCACTTTTAGAAAGTAGACATTTTTGTTTAACCATTCTGTGTGCCTCTGCCTGTTTTTGGATTGACTGTCTGGGTATGGAGTGATAGGGGCTGGGGATGTACATTCACTGTAGACAGCCACTGAGAAAGTTGAGGTTGGTCTGGCCCTTCCTGGATGACTCAGAGCTGAGTTGAATAGACCTTGACTGCATTTAGAGTAGTGGGAGGAATTTTCCTTGCACCTGAATAGGGCCTGTCTCCCTTCCACAATTCTGTCACCACCCTCTGAGGTTATACTGCACCAGAGAGGACAGAACTAGTTTGGACTGGGCTCAGAGACCCTTGCACAAAGAAGAGCAAAGACAAAATGAGGTATAAGTATTGGACCTTAAACCCCGGAACTTTAGATCACTCCTGGACTCAAAAAGAACCTTTGCCAAGAAGAAGACCTGGAGAGCTGTGAGGAGGAGTACGGCCCCTATGTAGTGTGCTGTGTGGAGTTGCTGCTTCTCCCAAGGAAATGACAAATACTGGAACTTTGCTGAGAAACCTGCGTGAAGAAGAATCTCAAAGGGCGTGTGTGTGTTGGCCTCCTGTTCTGAAATCTCAGAGAAACAAAGACTTCACCCCCATTTCCCCTGAAATCCATTGTTTTGCGTTCTGAACTGCCAGGAGTGTCTATTCCAGTTTTGGGCCGCTGTTGGGAGCTTGAAGAAACTTAAAAGAAGCAAGAAAAGCAATCTCCGACTCCATCAACGACCCTGCTGTGTCACTGCAACCTGCACCGAGGCCAGGGGCACCACTTGTGAAGTAAATGATGCACTGCAGTTCCGACACCCTTTGACGCCCTTTGATGCCTGCAGTTATCAGCATTTCTGACGCCGGCGCTTACACTGACTCCGTCAATGTTAGCGCCTGCATGATGTTATCGCAGTGCCGATAACTTTCAAAGGTCACTCCAGGAACTCGCCGACTTCGCTTTACCTCACCAGATTCAAAGCCTCACCACCGATGCAACTGACTTCCACTGTCCTGGATTCAACACGTCGCCTTCTCGTGGACACAACGCCTCACCTTCCCCTTGGCAATCAAGAAGCCAGCCTTGACCTCAGCACCAATGCCTGACCTCCATGATGCTGTGCATTGTCATAGAGTTTGTTTTCCAAGCAATTATTAGTCTGAGGGTCCATGTGACTCCATGACCGACGCAGTGCGCCTTGCTTTCGGAGCTGTACTTTGTATTTATTGATGTCCCAACGTCGTTTTAGCCTCAGGTGGATCCATTTGTTTTCTACCTGCGATTTTTGGGGCGACTTACTGAGTGTTTTACCACATATATGCTGGATTTTTGTCATTTTGGTCTTGTTGAGTTTAGAAAAAGATGCTTTATTTTTCTAAGCTGGTGTCATGTTCATTTATGGTGTTATCACTGTATTACGGTGTGTTTTTAGCACAAATACTTTACACATTTGCCTTTGGGATAGGCCTGTCTGCTCATGCCGAGTTACCAAGGAGCTGAGAAGGGGTTATGGTATGGTCCACCGCCTTTGACACGGTGGACCATACCATCTTACTTTCCCGTGTCAAGGCGGCCGGCATCGGGGGATCAGCTCTGATCTGGCTCTCCTCCTTTCTGAGGGACCGCACCCAGGCGGTCCGACTAGGCGATTTCACTTCCACCCCTCTCCCTGTCACCTGCGGGGTCCCCCAGGGCTCTTCTCTCTCTCCTTTACTTTTCAATCTTTATATCTTCCCTCTTATCTTTGCACTCCAGCAGCTGGAGGTCACCGTCTACAATTACGCGGATGACCTCCAGCTCATCTTTGATCTATCCCCTTCTTCTCTCTCGGTCTCTAATTTCCAGTCAACTATGACATTTATCAGGGACTGGATGAACCACAACCATCTTAAACTGAACCCGGACAAAACCGAGCTGGTTCTCACTGGTGGTTCATCCAGCCCCTGGAACTCTCTTTTCTGGCCCCCCGCTCTTGGCCCGGCACCATCCCCCTCTACCACTGTCAAAACACTGGGTGTCAAAATCAATAATCAGCTCACTCTTCATTCACAAATCAGCTCTGTGGTTTCCTCCTGTTTCCTCACTCTCCGAACTATCCGCTCTGTCTCCCGTTTCTTCTCCCCCCAGGCACTAAAGATCATCATAGCCGCCCTGGTAATTTCGCGATTGGACTACGCCAACGCCCTCTATCATGGCATTCCAGCGTACAGCTTGCGCAGACTCCAAACCATCCAGAACCAGGCGGCTCGGTTGGTATACGGTCTTCCACGCTACCACCACTCCACTCCCCTTCTAAAGGAGCTCCATTGGCTCCCCGTGAAACAACGCTCTCTCTTTAAGATCGGATGCATGGTCTTTCAGGCCCGTCAGGGCACTGCCCCCGCCTTCATCTCCTCACTAGTCAAACCTTATGTCCCCGCAAGAGATCTCCGGTCCTCCTCCAAGTCTCTTCTCCAGATCCCCCGCTTCTCACGCAAAAAGTGGGGCGGGTCTAACTTCTCATTTCTGGCCCCCACTTTCTGGAACTCACTTCCAGACCATCTCCGCTCCGCATCCCACTACCTCTCCTTCCGTAGAGATCTGAAAACCTTCCTCTTCTGCCAGGCTTTCCCCGCCTAAACTTATCTCATTCTTTTCCTGGTCTTTCTCCCTCAGTTACTCAACCCCCAGCGCCAAGAAACCGCAAGGTGTACGCCGCGCTCTACAAATGTTTTAAATTAAATTAAAATTAAATTAAAATTAAATTAAATTAAATTAAAATTTTAAATTATTATCTAAGGTGTGTATCCCTCTTACCCTGACTAGAAGCAAGGGTCCCTACTTGGACAAGGGTGCATACCTCTGTCAACTTGAGACCCCCAGTTCTAACATTGGTGGTCAGAGGAGAAAATGGAACTTGTATTTGTACTTGACTCACAGTGATTGGTGTACATCACTAGTGTAGTGGAGACCACTACGCAACCACAGATTGTGTTTTTGGTTCTATTTTTGAGGAAGCAGAATTGGAGTTTAACATTGAAATGTTGCATACCTACTTAGCAGGTCAGCTCAATCAATTTTGCAAAATATTTGGATATCCCATTAAAAGCACCTTTAGGAAGAAGGAGCTGCAGAAGTCTATGAGTGCCTAGTGGGAGGCCAGAGAATCTGCAGAGGCAGTTGATGAAGATGCGGATGTGGTGTACCAGATCGGGGTGTACCAGAGGGCTGCTCCAGATTCCAGGATTCCAGGATTTGGCTATTGAGAGAGCAGCCTCTGTGGCTGGTAGCAATCGTTCTTCCAGGAATTTGGCTCCAGAGGAAATGTTGGAAAGGCAAAGGGCCTGGGATCATGAGTCAGAGGTCGTGTGACTCAAGGCACAGACAAAGGAGATCAAAAACGATTGTCCCTTGGAAGAAAAGAGATTGCTTTTAGCACATGAATTGAGCATGAGAGAACTGAGCATAAAGGCCAAACAGGTGGAATCCAGTGCAAATGGTGACTGCTTACAGTCAGTGCAAGGGGGTAAGGTATACACTCCCAAAAACCTAGTGCAGAATTTCCAGAAGGGTAGGGATATTTATGCTTGGCTTGCATTGTATGAGGCAACACTGCATATGAATAAGTTCCTGAAGATCACTGGGGAGTGGGCCTGTATAAACACTTTGTGGCCAATAGGAGGAACACCCTGACACCTTTGGAGGAGGCGGGTGCTCTGACCTATCCCAATAGGAAAAAGGCTTTATGCCTCAGATATTGGCTCACACCTGAGCAATACAGGGAAAGGTATATGTCTTTTGAAAAGCTTGACTCAAATAAATGGGTGGAATGTATGGATCTTTATTGCAGAGCACTGGATGGCTGAATAAAGGGCAGCTCGGTATCTGTTTACCAGGAGCTGTACAACCTGATTGGTTGAGAGCACTTGAGTAGTCTTTATGTTCAAGATCTGTGCCAGCATCTGATGGATAGTAAGCTGATTGACTCCCAGGAAGCTTGTTCAGGAGGCGGACAGCTGGTCAAGTACCAGGGTCCACATTAAGCATGGGTGGAATTTGTGAATTCGCGATACGCAAATTTGTGCAAATTTGTGTGAATTCATAATTGCGATTCGCAAAAATACGCCAAATTCCGTGAGCTTGTGAATTTTTTTATTTACTTGTTCGGGAACGAGAACTTGTGCATGTGGTCGCAATGGTCGCGAACATGTTGTTTCCACTTAATCAGCCTGCTCGCGATGCCTTTTTCCTGATTCGGGTAGCAAAGACATGTTCGCGTTCGCAATTTCCTGTTTCGGTTCGCGATGACGTGTTTGCGTTCGCAATTTCCTGTTTTGGGTCGCAATGACATGTTCGCGATCTCGGCGTCGCTCGGCCAGCTACCAAAAACTCGCAGCGCACGCAAACAGGGAGGAAAACACATCAGTGAACGCAGAATCATGGTAAGTCAATGCCGCATGTGCGAGATTGTATTTTTGAAGCGCAAACAAGAAAAGAAATCCGCCAACTCGCGAATTGCGCATTTTGGGGCAATTTCGCGCGATTCACGGATAACGAAATTCCCAAAAATTCACAAATTCCGTGAGGGGAACAAATTTTCTGCCCATACTTAGTCCACATTGGTTATGTGGTAAGCAGGGCCCCCAGCAGAAGAGTGGAAAGGACAAGGATAACCAAAATGAGTTCTCTATAGGTCCCCAAAATAGTTTCCAGGGTAAAGATTCCCAGCCCCCCTGTGGTAAGAAGCAATGGCCCCGTAGGGGTAGGCCAGATGACTGGGGCCCCGCAAGTGTTATGTATGTGGTCAGGAGGGTCACATGGAGAGGGATACCAATGCAACACCGTTACCGACTGGTGCACAATCACCGTGGCTAGTTAGTGTAGTACTTGGGGAGGAGTTGGTTCCAAGTGAGGGTGGAAAGACAGCTGTGATGACCCTTTTCTCACTAGGAGATAGAGAGATAGTCCAGCAAACCTGCCTGCCAGATAACACTAAAAAGTACCTGCAGTGTGTGACCATTCATGGGAGAAGGGTGGAAGCACTGAGAGACACAGTAGCCAGTGTGACGACTGTCAGGTGTCAATGGGTGTCTGAGGAGCAGCTAATCCCCAATGCACTTTACCCTGTAGCTGCTGCAAGCAACTCTGAATGCCTGTGCGAGGTGGCACAGGTTCCCTTTGAATGGGGGAGGGGGTCTTAGGTCCTTTGAAGGTCATTATGTGTCCATCCATTTCTGTTGACTGTCAGCTTGGCAATGACCTGGAGAGTTCCCCTTGGAAGGAGGCGGAATGCCGGGCTCATTAGGTGATGCTGGGTCTGCCAGAGTGGGTGTGTCTGACCACTCGATCAATGGCAGCCATTAAGGGTAATCAAGAGGACCTGGAGCATGAAACAGTAGCCTAGTTGCCTGCCAGAAAGAAGTAGGGCAGGGGGCATGGAAAACCCAACCCACAGTCCAGGGGGAGGCAGACCTTGAGGGTTATGCCCTGGAACCTACTGAGGAGCAAGTGGCTGAACTGGGACACCCATCTGAGCTGACCAATGGCAGCAAGGGGGTCTCTCCCAGGAGGAGTTCTGCAAGGCACAGATGTAGTGCCCTACTCTTGTGGGTTTGCAGCATCATGCTACAGACCAGGTAGTAGGTGATCAGTCTGTATCACATTGGATTTATTGGGAGAATGGTCTCCTTTAAAGTGATCTTAAGGTTGTTGAACCTGGGTCAGCCCGTGTGCTGGTGGTACTCCATTGCTTCAGGACCTTCCTGCTGGGTCTAGCTCATGATGTGCTTTTGGCTTGACATTTGGGGAGCGACAAGAATTTTAACAGGATTGCTACCCACTTGGGTTGGCCCCCAAATACGAAGGCACACTGACACACATTGTAGGACTTGTCAGAATTGCCAGGCAAGCGGCAAAAGCAGAGGGAACTGCAAGGCTCCCCCCAATCCTTCCCTGTGGTGAGCAGCCCTTTTGAGAGAGGTGGACATTGATATTGTGGGGCCCCTGGAATGCTAGACAGCCTTAAGCAACAAGTATATCTTGGTCTTGGTGGACCATTTCACCCGGTACCCGAAAGCTGTCCCTCTCAGGACAATCACAGCCCCTATGGTGAGTCTTGCATTGACCCGGATCTTTTTCAGAGTGGGGTTCCCAAGAGTGCTGGTCTCTGCCCGAGCTAAATACTTCATATCTAGGTATATGACATCATTGTGGGAGGAGTGCGGTATAATGTACAAATTCACCAGTCCTTACCATCCCCAAGGAAATGTGACTGGTAAAGGAGGAGTGGGAAACCCCAGGTAAGCCCCCCAAGATGTGTTCAGCTACATGCTGGCCTTCGGGACACAGACTTAGTGCTTCAGGAAACTTGCTCAAGTGAACCTGGAACACAACGAGGAGGAGATGAAATGATGGTACGACAAGAATGCCACTCTGGTTGAGTTCCAGCTTGGCCAAAAAGTGTGGGTGATGGCACCAGTGGAGACTTTTGTACTCCAAGACCAGTGGACTAGGCCATTTGAGGTAGTGGAGTGCAAGAGTTAGGTAACCTACTTGGTGAACTTGCAGACTCCTACAAACCCTCGGTGGGCCCTGCATGTGAAGCACCTCACTATGGGATTTTTGAAGTGCCTACAGATGATAGAATGGAAGAGGAGAGTGAGCCTCTTCCTGACCTCCTGTCTTTTAAGGAACATGATGGATCAGTAGATGCTGTGAACCTTTCTCCCACCATGACCCCAGAGCAGCAGAGGAGCTGTCGCCAGGTGCTGCAACAGTTTGCCTCCCTGTTCTCCCTGACTCCAGGAATCACCAATTGGTGTGTCCATGATGTGGACTAACTGACAAAGTCAGGGCCAGCATTAAGGAAGATGTTTCCAAGATGCTGGCGTTAGGGGTGATAGAGCCCTCCAGCAGCCCCTAGGCTAGGTGAGTCTTCCAAAAGCTGCTGCACCCGGTGCCACTCCTGCACTCCAGTTCTATGTGGACTACTGTTTGCCCAATTCTATCACCAGGACTGATGCCCATACCATCCCCAGAGCTGATGAGCTCATTAAAAGGGTAGGAGCTGCCCAATACCTCAGTACATTTGGTCTAACATCTGCGTACTAGGCGATTGGCTTGGCTGATGGGGCAAGAGAGAGGTCTGCATTTTCAAGCACCAGAGGGGCACTACCAATTCCTTGTCATGCTCTTTGGACTGAAGAACACCACAGCCATATTCCAGAAACTGGCCAACCAAGTACTGTCCGGGCTGAAAGCATTCAGCGACGCCTACCTGGATGACTTTGCTGTTTTCAGGTCCAGCAGGGAGGAACACTCGCAACATCTCTGTGGAGTGTTTAAGGCTCTGCAGAAGGCAGGCCTCACTATCAAGGCCAGTAAGTGCCAGATAGATCAGGGATCTGTGGTGTACTTAGGGCACCATGTAGGAAGCGGCTAGGTGGAGCCCTTCAGCCTAAGCTCAAATACCATTGTGGCTTCGGAACCACCCAAGACCCAGACAGAGGTGAGAGCCTTTTTAAGTCTCACTGGATACTACAGAAGGTTTGTCAAGGGATATGGCACCATTGTTGCCCCATTGACAGAGCTGACTCCAGGGAAGCAGCCAAGAAAACTGTTCTGGACTGATCGCCTGTCAGACCGCTTTTGATTCCCTGAAATCTGCAATGTCCATGGCGCCAGTGCTCAAGGCACCCAACTTCTCCCAAGCATTTGTTGTCCAGACAGATGCTTCAGAGAATGTTATGGGAGCAGTACTTTAACAGTTGATTGATAAGGGCTTGCACCAACCCATAGCTTTCATCAGCAAGAGGCTACTTCCCTGGGAACAGCGGTGGTGTGCAATTAAAAGAGAAGCTTTTGCTGGAGTCTGGGCACTGAAGAAGCTAAGACCCTACTTGTTTGGAACTCATTTACCGGTTCAGACTGACCACAGGCCCCTCAGATAGTTGATGAAAATGAGAGGTGAGACCCCAGAACCGGTTTATACAGTACACCACCCTACAGGAAATGGAGTTTACAGTGGAACGCACCAATGCTGATGGCCTGTGTGGCCACTTTCTTTAGCAAAGAAACACATGAAATAGCACTAATTCCCAGCGGGCCCCAGAAGGGCACCACACCATATACTAAGAAAGTGGTATAAGAACCACGACTTGAGTCAGGAAGATGTCGAGAGGATGTAGAATTGCTAGGAAACCACAGAACCACCCAAAGTAAGTAGACAGGGATCCCAAGGAGAGTGTGTGCAGTGTGAGTACACAACTGCTTGATCCGTACAAGTCTATGTGCTAGTCGCAATTGGATTTTTAAAGGTTAATGACCCTTGCCAGTGGACCCTGAAGTAACTCTGTGGAAGACAGAAGGTTGGAGAGCCACCCCACACTTGGATACCCTAGTACCCACGTTACCTACACCAGGGAAGCCAGGTGATAGGGATGAAGTGGTGTCAGAAACCGCCATCGAACCCAATGGAGGAATTCAGGAAAGTGCCGCTGCTGGAAGAGGAGAAAGTGTCTGTGGGAATCCTAACGTGCATTCTTGAAGAAGAGTCCCTGAAAGCAGATTTGACAGAGTCTAGGGCACTTGGGAGTGACCAGGAGACTTGGATGATGAATGCCCTCCGATATCGGGTGTTTCAGGGAAGATGGCGATGACCTTGAGTCTACTGTGGGGACCAGGCGATGCAGAGGACGACCAGGAGCCGGATACGAGCTGTCCCAAGAAGAAGTCAAGTAGGTGTAAAGCTGGAACCAGCAAGGGGCAGGAGACTCACCAAAAGCAGGGGAGTCAGGGCAGGCCCTGAGCAATCAGGGGAGCCCAAAGAAGACATATATCACCCTCCACAGGACCCACAGGCTGAAGGCGAGGACCTCAGACAGCTTACCAAAGCAGCAGGCCACGGTGCACACGATGCAATGTGGACCAAAGTTCTTGGTGGAAGAAGTTGCTAGAGGTTGGGGCCACTTGGAGTCGTAAGCTCTTGTTGCAAAGATGCCAACAAGCCTTTGCACTTGCAAAGTATGCAGTGCAGAGGGGTACGTGTATTGCAGCCCCCACGAGGGATACTGGCCTCAAAGTCAGTGAGTGAACAGCTGAGGACTCGAGGGATCTAGAAACCCAACACCAGTTTTGTTGAACCCTTCGGAGTCTGCAGGAGCTAGGGATCAGTAGACCAGTCAGCAATGTTGATGTGCCTGAAAATGGAGGGAAGTGACTCCTTCAATTCAAGGGAGATTCCTTCAAGTTTCTTGGATGCTCCACATGCCTTGGAGGGTTTCTGTACAAAGTACGGACACAGACGATGCAGCAGACAAGCAGGGGGACGAAGTCGGGCCCTTATGAAGTCCAGTGAAGTCCAGAGTGTCTAGACGGTCGAAGTTGAAGTGGTATTGGAATTGAATCTTGTCCCATAACGAGTACCCTAAGGAAGGGTTGAGACAATCAGGGGACCCTCCCAGGGGAGGTCCTGGACAGGGGGGAGATTACTCCCATGTTCTTTATCCAGTTCCGCACCAGGACTGATTTGAACTGGACTATGCACAGGGACACTAAATGTGCCCCTCATGCAGACTTTCACAAAATCACTTGGATAATATCTTGAAAAATGCAGAAAAAAGAGTACTAAACCCTCAAATGTGCCATGATTTTATCCCGATAACTATTCAGAAACAGTATTATTCCATATTTCAAAAGCAAATCATTGTATATCTTATTCCATATTTCAAAAGCAAATCATTGTCTATCTTAGCACCCACCCTACCCCAATACACTAAATTCTGTCTGGGAGGTGGTCACCCCTCCCTGTGACAGGATGCCTATTATTTCACCTTCCTCTGCTCAAGCTTGAATCAGCATCAGGAGGGTAGAAACGTGTCTCTAGTCAGCAGCAGCCATTTTGTGCTATCCAGGACTAGAAGGCTGGAACCGGGAACACTGAGAGCCTAACGGAGGGCTCTCCCAGTGCTTGGAATCATTCTCCCATACCGTTTACGGTGTGGTGGTATGATTCCAACATGTTTGATACCAAACATGATAGGATTTGTTGCAGCCATTTTGGAGATGATCATCGTGTAATTAAGAGGGGTCCCTCTATATAGTATATGACACCTTCAATGACACCCGGGAGAATGGAATTCATAGGCTGCAGGGGTGTCCTGCTTATGCAGGGGGCCCTCTCACTTAGAACCATGCACTTTGCTTTCAGGATTGTCAAGGCCGGCTATAAGTTCAGTGACCCTGAGATATAGTAAACCTATATCTTTAGTAAGTGGTGCATGCACCAACTTACACAGGCTGCATGGCCGGCCTGTAGTTCCATTGTGAATGGTCTTTCACTGGTGGCATAATACATGCTTCACCCATGGGAGACCTCTGTGGTATCTATGTGCTGGGTACATGGGTACATAATACATGCTTCACCCATGGGAGACCTCTGTGGTATCTATGTGCTGGGTACATGGGTACCATATACTGAGGACTGACAAGTGTACCCCAGTATCCCCCCTAATTAGCAGGATCCCAATAAGACTAGCCAAAATACAGCTTAGCACCAGGCAAAAAAAGTGAGGGTAAACATGCAGAAGGATCCTACCATCCTGCAGTCTGTCCAGAGTCTTTGCCCCTAGTGATGAGAACTCCCAAGAGGGTGGGTAGTTCTCCACACTTTTCAGCTGGAGGGGACATGTGTTAGACTTAGCATCTTTGGCATCAATCAGTGACATTTATAAAGCGCGCTACATACCCGTAGGGTCTCAAGGCGCTGGGGGGGGGGGGGGGGGGGGGGGGTGCCGCTACTGCTCGAATAGCCAGGTCTTCAGCTTCTTCCTGAAGGAGAGGTGGTCTTGGGTCAGGCGCAGGTCGGTCGGGAGGGAGTTCCAGGTCTTGGCGGCCAGGTAGGAGAAGGACCTTCCTCCTGTAGTCGCTCTACGGATGCGGGGGACGGCGGCTAGGGCGTGGTTGGCTGATCGGAGGTGGCGTTTGGGAGCGTAGAAGTTGATCCGGCTGTTGAGGTAGCTCGGGCCTTGGTCGTGTAGGGCTTTGTGTGCGTGGGTGAGGAGGCGGAAGGTGATTCTTTTGTTGACGGGGAGCCAGTGAAGGTCTCTCAGATGTCCGGTGATGTGGCTGGTACATGGGATGTCGAGGATGAGTCTGGCTGAGGCGTTCTGGATCCGCTGGAGTTTCTTCTGGATCTTGGCGGTGGTACCGGCGTAGAGGGCGTTGCTGACTTTTTGCCTCTCGCTCCGGTATTTTTGATGCTGTGCTGGATTTCATTTTGGCTGGCTGAGATCCTTTGGGCGCTTTGTCACGCCTGAACAATGTCAAATTGCAAGTGCTCCATCTTTAAATTGGCATTACAATTGGTTCTCCCTGACTAGCATATTTGATTTACTGGTAAGTCACTAGTAAAGTGCACTGAGTGTGCCAGGGCCTTTAAATCAAATGCTACCAGTGGGCCTGCAGCACTGACTGTGACACCCACATAGGTAGCCCTGCAAATGTAACTCAGACCCGCCACTGCAGTGTCTGCACGTAGTTTTGAGCTACCATGTCAACCTGGCAAGTGCATCCACTTGCCAGGCCCTAACCTTCCCTTTTCTTACATTTTAAGACACCCCTCAGGTAAGGCCGAGGTACCCAATAGGCAGGGTGCAGTGTATGTAAAAGGTAGGACATGTACTGGTGTTTGTGGCGTGTCTTATAGTTAAATACAGTGTATTTAGTTTTACACTATTGAAAGGCTATCTGCCCCATAGGATAACATGGGTGATACTTTGTAACATCTTACAAGTATAACTTCCTATTGGGACAAGACAGAGAGATGAAGTTTAGGCTCTTTGACCTCAGAATTTAATAACGCATCTTTTGGTAAAGATGTGTTTGAAAATGCCACTTTTCTCAGGGAAACAAAGACTTCCCCCCAGCTCCCCTGAACTCCATTGTCGGGAGTTCTGACCTGCCAGAAGGTGCCTATTCCAGTTCTGGGCCTCTGGAGATTATTCCTAGGGGAGATGTGTGGTGCCGCGGCCAGGGCGACTGAAGCTGGATGCTGGGGATCATGGTTCGATCCCCGGCTCCGGCTGCAGGCGTCTGCCCAGCACCATGCGACTCTGGGCAAAAGCTCGCTTAATCTTCCCACCAGCCCCCAGCGCCGAGATATCCCTTCAGAGGTGATTCTTGCGCTATACAAGTACTGGATTTATTTATTCCTGCTGTTGGGAGCTGGAACAAACTTAAAAGAAGCAAGAAAAGCAATCTCTGACACAGTAAGCAATGCCGCTGTGATGCTGCGACCTGCACTGAGGTCAGGGGCACCGCTCGTCAGGTGCACAATGCACCGCCCAGCCTGCAGCACAGCTCTAACACCCTCCGACGTCCTTCAACACCAGCTGATGCCAGCATTTATTTGCATTCCCGATGGCAGCGCTCAGACCTACTTCATCATCGCCAGCGCCTGCATCCTGTTATCGCAGCATTGATAACCATCAAGGGTGATTCCACAGACTCTCCGACTTCGCATTTGCTCACCGAAACTGACGCCTCACCACAGGTGCAACGGACTTCCCCAGTCTGGGATTTGACAAGTCGCCACCTCATGGACATAATGCCTCGCCCCCCCTGTGGCAGCCGGCCTCAACCTCGGCACTGACGCCTCAGCTCCACTATGCCGTGCAACATCATAGACTATTTTTTCCAAGGAACTGTTTGTCTTGGGGTCCGTGTGACTCCATGCCAGATGTCTACCATACCATCTTTATTTTAAAACTAACTGCTTTTAAGTGCTATTTTACTACATGTATGCTGGATTTTTGTGTTTTTGATCTTGTACAGATTAGATAAACATACTTTATTATTCTAAACTGGTGTGGTGTCCATTTCTGGTTTTATCACTGAATTATTGTGTGTAATGAGTACAAATATTATACACATTGCCTTTGGGATAGGCCTGTCCGCTCTCGAGCCAAGCTACCATGCGAGTGAGCAGGGGTGATCAAAAGTGTGTTACCCTGACTAGAAGCAAGGGTCCCTACTTGGGCAAAGGTACCCCCTCTGCCAACTAAAGACCCACCGTTCTAACAGTGATCTTGTTTCATTAACACCTTCGCCTTGGCGCTGGAGGAGGGGGGGCGCGCAGCGCCACGGCTCTCATGTCGAGCTTGGCTCGTTACGTTGCACTGTGGCGCTGTGCTCGTGACGAGCTGAGCTCGTCATGACCACGCCCATTTTTAAGAACGTCAGCACAGCGGGGGAAGTAGCCCCGCGTGTGTGCGCCGCACGTGTCATGACGGAAGGGGTTAAAAGCTAACACCTGCACATATGTGAGCCAAAAAATCCAACAACATTTTGCAATGAAGAGCAGTGAAAAGATCCCAATCCAAAATGAGGGCAACAATGTAAATGTGGGATGTGCTGGACTCATAATATAATTTGAGCACTTTTTTTCATCAATTACAGGGTACCACACACTGCAACCAAGAAGGTGCCTACTGCCAACGTTCTTGAGTTTGTATCTCAGAACTATCCATTGGAAATTATGTCTAGACTCCCATAGTCTGGTTTCGTAAGTGAAAATGGAACCAATTTTATTCTAAAGGTCTGATTTAGAGGAGGACAGTAATGGTGGAGCCACCAAAACAGCCGGTCTCTGTCTTCTGAAAGATATTGTTTGGAGCTGCTCGAAGCAAGATGTTCTATCAAAGAGGTTCCTCTTTTGCTGCCATTTTATCCACCAAGGTCCTGTGGCTACTCTGATAGAACTGGTAAAGGAGTCTCAACTGAATTTAAAGTAACTGGTCTGCAGTTGCGGTCTGTACAGGTGACAGCAGCGGAGCAGAGTAAGGGGTATTTCAAGGGAAAAATTATTATTTATTTAATTTTCCCTCCGCATCATCCCTCGAAATCCCCCTTACCCAGCCCTACCGCCCCCCTCTTGTTACCTGCACAGACCATGAATGCTTGTTCGTCCCGGGGTTTGGGGGAGTTCGCTCCTTGATAGACCATCATGCAAAACAAAATGAAGTAGACTTGTAAAATAAGGTCAACCGTGGTACGTATGTGAAATAATATTAATAATAGGCAACAGACCAAGTCTGATATGAATTTTAGATCTTCCTTTCCAAAATTGGAAGAACAACCCTGAAATATTGTCAACTTTTTGAGTAAAGGTTACAACTTTTGGGTCTCATCAAGATGTACACCATCTGTCAATTAATTTGTTTCGTAAATATGTATATACATTCATCAAACAGGGGTCGTTTGCAATGTATACACTGTTTATTGCAGTGTATACACTGCATCTAACAGCGAGTGATGGCTTTCAAGTTTAGACAAATGTGGCCAAGCAACCTATTGAATAAAGTTGGTTATTCACCATTGGTGACTAATAGCCTAATCTGGAGAAAGGTGTCATTACTCTTTTGATTAACTAATACCACAGGCACCTAAAGAGAGGGGGCAGCAACTCTTTCTTATGCAGTGATCATGCAGTTAACAAGCAGGAAATATGCCCCAGGATGGGAGAGGCACCCAGGATTCAAAACAGGCAGACCTTCTGATTTGATTAGCCTGTCCATCAGGGAATGATAAAATAATGGCCCCATCAGCCAGTGATTTGTTCAACACTGGTCGCATTTTCAGACCAAGCACACACTAAGGCCGTGAAAATTCAGGAATGGAATCAAGACATTTGATTGCTATTCCCCTGTAAGACCAAGGAACAGGGTCTGGACACGGGGTCTCTGAGACTAATTACCTGTGAAAGGAATCTAACAGAGCTGGGGTTTAGTTCACCAGGCCAGAGCTTTGCACCAGGCTAGCAAAGAACAAGTAATCGGACCGGACTGTAGAAAGCCAACTAATATGAAGACCTAGGAGACTCCAGTCAGCTGCTCAAGGTAAGGAAACTTGCTGCACATCAACAAGGGAGACACTGGAAGCTGGTTTCTTTCATTACAGGCAAGATTGCTTTGCCCCTGACCCTCTGCTGTACTGTGGGAACCTGTGGGGGCTTCCAGTTACCATCTATAGCTGGAGAACAATGCCCTTTTGTGGAGCATACCATGTGAACCTTAGCTCTTTGCTCCAGGGCTTGCTTAGCCTCCAGCTTTGCCCTTTCATGTCCTGCATTAGTAGCAAGCAGCACTGTCCACTTGGGTGTCATGCTATTAGAAGCTCTAGTCTGTGACCAGTGGGCTCTGTGGACATCTGAGGGTATCAGGGCATACAGGCATCCTGGCCATCCATTACTTTGTTGATTAAACAAAAGTCAAACGCAATATGGGGTCCACTGAACTGCTCATCGCTGTGGAATTTCATGGAGGTCAGTGAAGGTGGTGGTGCTGTTGTTCTTTTCACTGAACATTAAAAGTCCATCCACCACAAAGCAGACCACGGGTATCTTATATTTTTAGTCCATATGTTACCACTTCATATTGGAATAGAGAATACATTTTACTTTATTCTGCCTCCATACAGTTAAATGGCTAGGTACCAGCTTTACATTGTCACATCACCTCAGAACTATGCATTGAACTAATAAAGCTGTTGTGCCGTTGTGCATACACTACTCTTTATTAAGGGCTAGCAGGTGACAGCAACAGTTTTCCTTTTCCTGTGTGGCATTTGAGATCAGGAATAGCAAGGGGTGGTAGAAGCAGGAACAGTCGGTAAACCATGTGCTAAGAGCCCTGTTTATTTCTACTATCACTATTATTTTTCTGTTCCCTACATTCAACAACAAAGAAGAACCTGAGGGACTAAGGAAGGGGAGTAAACCCGAGGTCAACGTACCAAGAATCAGGAAATTCCTCTCAGCAGAAAAACGAGCTATCCTTCATGGCCATCTTCAAGAGAAATGTGAAAGCAATTCTTCTCCTCTTGAGCACTAATTTAGTCTTTATTCCCCATTGACCACATGGTCATCCTCAGACGGACAGATCTGATGTAGTCACTCACTGTGCCATTGCTTGTACATACGGTCAGGCATAAGCTAAGGCTTATGCCATCCTATGTTGCCTGTACATATTGTAAGTCAGCAACAGCTTTAAGTTGAGATTTTACTCAAGATGTTTGTATCAGTAACTACTACCTCTACATATTGTAAGTAAGTTCACGTTTACGTTTTATTCATAATCTCTGTCACTGTAACCTGTGCCATGTGCAGTGCTCTGATACCCTCGGGTCACGTTTGAGCTCAATAAATCTCCAGTAAACTGCAGCACAATATGAAAGGCCTGCGAAGGAGCAGACTCCCAGAGTCAACTATGGCGGCATTGCCACTGGAGAGCGGCCACAGACAACTGCATGTGCCCTATGCCATCACTCCGGGGTGGTGGGGTTGCAGCATAGGTAAAGAGATTCTGCAAGCTCAATGGCCTGGTCAGTGGCTTTTGGTAAGACGCCCGCGGGGCCCTTCGTCCATGCTGCTTGCAGAGCTTTCCATCCATCTGGGAACATATTGTGGAGGAATATCCCAGCAGAAAGGGCAAAGGTTTTATTTTCCAGTTGACCTCTGTTGAAATGGTAGAGTTTCTTTGCAGAGTTATGAAGGGGGAAGCATGGTCCTGAGGCACTTCGTCCCAAGATCTGACTTTACTAGCACATATTACACGTCGGTTTAATGTCCATAAATGTACAGATCGACTTAAAAACCTTCTGGTGAGGATCTGTTGAGTTCCATATGACGTATCTACAGTCCAAATTTCCTTTCGACGTCTAGTATACGACATTTAACATTTTTGGACCTGCACTGTAGGTTTTATAAAGCCTCCCAAAGGATGTTGTTAATTATGGTAAGCCTTTTGGAGCCCTAATGTGATTGGTCTACTGGAGTGACCTGTCACATACCACACATATAAAAAAAAAACATTCAGACTTTAATGGGAAAATGCATCAATAAAAAAAGTACATATAGACTTTCATGGAAATAGACCTCAGGAAACCATATTTTCCGGTTACTTTCTGTCCCCATCTTTGACCTTGCACTCACGCTGTACATTATGCAGTATTTAACATTTGGATGTTGACAAGATGAGGGTATGTGGCATTGAGAGCATGGTCATGAGAATTCTATAACGGCCTTGCCAATGTTTATGGGAATTGAAAACAGTTTGTGAAATGAATGGAAATATCACATGATAGAATTTTGTAAAGGAACACTCAGCTGTGTGTAGCATTAGACAACGAGGTGAGCCAACTCCGGGTCACATCTAAAATGTGACACAATTTAGTGTG
Organism: Lissotriton vulgaris; assembly: GCF_964263255.1. Lineage (NCBI taxonomy): Eukaryota > Metazoa > Chordata > Amphibia > Caudata > Salamandridae > Lissotriton > Lissotriton vulgaris. The sequence continues at coordinate 5,185,136 of NC_141688.1, forward strand.
TGATGAAACCTAATCACGAGAAACTAAGTGATGTCCAGAATGCATGCTTGTCTAACCAGCTCTAAATTCCAACATGTTGATAGTATGTTGAGCAAGTTAATTTTACTTTATTTACATATCTGTTGATTTTTAGAGCACTAAACCCTTTGAATATGTCTGAGCGCTTTCAGCTTTAGAAATACTGACTTATGCACATCCTCTATTTTAAAGGTTTAATCAAAAAGAACATCTACTCTACTGAAAATATAAGTAGACTGATTATGAATAGTTTCTGCTGAAACTGTGACAAATATGTTTACAGATAGTGTACAAATATATGCTTCATTAACACTTGGGCCAGGCAGGATGTAGCATTGCAGTGTTTTTAATGACACAAGTATCACATTTTAAAAATCTTGTTGTTATCACTTTACTGTACTCTGTACTGTTTTTTTCCTCTTTGAACTGCCACCTGAAGCTCTAATTTAATTTATATCGGACAAAGCGACCTCACCTGTACCAGAATCTAAATGTCCTTTTCTGGCAGCTCTCCAGACTCAGTCTTTGTGGGTGATGCGCCTCACAGCAGGTTGGTCTCCAACGCGGAGCACTCACAAAGGGGTGTGTGGTACTGCGTTTGGCTGTGATTAAGAAGGAAAAAAGGCTGGGCCTAACCTGTAGGGTTGTCTTGACCTTAAACAGGCAGGGGCAGATTTACCAGCCCCTTGCGCCACCAGTACGTAATTTTTTGTGACCTACTGGAGGCGCATTTCACGTCTCCATATTTACAAGGAGAGGAAAAACCACCCTGCATGGCTTATCCTCTCCCTGTAAATATGGTGTTGTATAGCATTTTCGGACCCTAGTGTAATTTTCCCGATTCATGTCCTTATATAGGTATAAATCATCATATCCTTATATAGGCATAGAAATCATAACCATATTTAGACATAGCTCATGCAGTCCAAATACGGCATGGCTACTTCCACTAGTTCTGAAAATCCACAACGATTTCTTGGAAAACTCGGCTTCAGCAGCTAGGGACTTCCCCTTGCTTGAATATTGATTTGTCCAAGAACTCATGGAGTTTTTAAAGAACTGAGACTCTTTGATGACGTTATTATGTCCACCTTTACGTCATACTCAGCACCTTCAAGTTATAAATATGCCCACACTTGCCCAAGCAAAAACATAGTGGTTTGGAGCAGTTCGACTATCTACTTGCCCGACGCATCCTGCTACAGCAAGTGCCGAAGGAAGCCGACCCTCCAGCAGACGCACTGAGAGAGACGCTGTCTTTTCTCTTGCCAAGAAATCCAGCTCCAGTGTTTCCAACTACCTTTGCGGGTTGTTGGGAAATCGAGTCCTGAGACTGACTTCCTTTATTCTAAACCAAGGTACGGAGCTGATTAGACCCTAAGAGAAATCTCGGATAGATTCTTCGCAAAGAATACTAAATTTATGCTACACCTCACTTCCTTCTTCCCTCGTACTAGACTTAGGTTAGGTACATCGGGGTAGGCGTATTTTAGAAGCACCAGTTGAGCACTTTTTAGCCTTTGTTATTTATGTATGTATTTATTTATGGTCTAGGAATCATACAATGCTTTTACAGCATTATTTTATAATACTTTTCTTACTGTACGCATTATACTTTACAACCAGTATGACGATTGTAGCAGTTCATTTCTACTGCTTGAGAAAGAAGACTGTTCAATAAATACTTTTATTGACAACCCTCGTCTCTCTATTTCTCTGCACCTCTGGTGAAAGAAAGCATGCACGAATGACTGAGTAAAATATCTATCTATTGTTTTCACGACTCTGAAGATCAGTTTTATCTTGGGGAACAGAAAGTTGTCATGTTTATGCGGTTGTCAGAAATTAAACCCCTTCTTGTGAATTCGAGAAAGTTTCTAGTGACCTCTGAGCTAGCTGGCACTCACAATTAAGTTTAATATATTCGATAGCGACCTAGTAGACATAAGTCCTACATCACATCTATAGGATATATTATTCCAATGCGCAGAGTCTTTTGGGAATATAGGAACTACACTACTATGGCCCCTTCACACGCAGCACTATGTGTGGAAGGGGCGTTCCATGGGTGCTGCTGTAGGTGTTCTCAAGCAACGTCCATGGAACGAGACACATTTCCAGATTTAAGAGACATCGTTAATCTGGAAATGCATGTCAATGCTCCGCCTCCCCAGGGGAGGCACAGCGAGGCTCAACGAGGAGAAATGTTTTAATTTCTCCTTGCGCTTTCCTCTTTCAAAGTGTGCAGCATTTTACAGCAGGCATTGAAAGAGGTAAATGCCTGTAGTGATTGTTTTTGGGCAGGAAGGGGCCCCTTCCTGCACAAAAACAATCTCCCCATGACGCAGGCATCCTTGCACCATGGTGCAAGGGTGCCTGCACTGGGACATGGCAGCTGTTTGTGCGCCAGTGCAGGGGAGAGCACAGGAATGCAACATATTATTGTAAATATGCTGCATTCCTGAGTTTCGGAAGTGCTACAGCGTGGCGCAGTCAAAGGGCTTGCGTCGCAACGCTGCAGCACAGCCTTGTAGATCTGCCCCGCAGTGTCTCTAGCACTGCCCCTCCTATTGTCATCTTCCAAGGAACAATGTTTCACAACTTTTAATCATCAGTCTCTTGATAACAAAGGGAACCCCTTTACCTTCCTCCTCCTTTCTAAATCTCTGCCATCCAGCCACCGGAATGTAGGCAATTCACTTCTGCTGATTGGGGAAGTTCTCTTCACCTTATAACTCGTGCCATGCTACAAAGAGGGGCATCAAACCAGAAATGAAATAAATGCAGGACTTCGATACTGCAATTGCACACCATCAGCACATCGTTGATGTACTTTCTCCAGATTTAGGAATTATTATCATAGATCGAGTGTTCCTCATATATTACCATTAATAATATGACTAGCCCCGGGGCTCAGGGCAAGCCAATCACAGCTAATTTGGTTTGTACAAAAAATTCATCTTTGGATTTCAAAACGTTTTTTGTCGAGCACAGCTTTGCCATACCCTAAACTGAAATTTGTAGTAATAGGGTGCGGACGTGTTCTGCTTTCCAAGTGCCATTCAATTCAATAACACACTTTATTCGGTTAAAAAAATAAATCACAACAGCACACACATTAAAAAGATACATACAACCAGCAGCTCATAATCTAGAGATGTTAAACCAGCAGTACAGTACAATAATACAAACAAAAGCAACAGATACAATATATAAAAACATCTTTAGAAACTCACTTACTCAAAGTGCATAGTACTATGGCATCACACAGCTGAACAGAGAAATATGCCTACACAAAGGCACGACTGAGTTGCAGAAGATAATGGTAAGCCTGGGTGCACTGTCGAATAGTCTTACATTTTAAAACCAGGGGGCATATTACCAAGCAATAGCGATAATTATCGCTATTGCTTGGTTAGAGACAAAAATTTACAGCTGAGCTGCGGCGATTTTTATCGCAGATAAACCTTGGTATTACCAAGGCATATTGCAAATGCGATAAAAATCGGCCGCAATGCATGAATATCGCTGAAAAGTCAGTGATATTCATGCATTACCGAGCTAATGCTCTTAGCCATGTTATCCACCTCCCATTGGATAACATGGCTAAGAACTGCTCAGGGTAGGTGTTAGCTTTTGGAGATATTCGCGCTTAGCGCGAATATCTCCAAAAGTTGGTAATAGGAGATAGCGATGTTAGCGACTGGAAACAGTCGCTAACATCTTGGCACGCCCACTTTGCATGTCATTAGTGATAAATATCACTGACATGCAAAGTGGGGCCCAAGATGGTCGCTATCTCCTACTAGCTGTCGCTAACTGGTGTTAGCGACAGCTAGGTAATAGGGAGATAATTTTATCTCCGCTTTCTTGGCTTTTAAAGCCAAAAAAGCGGAGATAAACCCCCTTGATAATATGCCCCCAGGTATTTTATACCGTTTAGTGTAAATTCTATAAAAATCTCAAAAAAAGAAAACATGGAGCATTGATTGGCCAGAAACATTGTTAAAGGAGCATACCTTACTTTCCAAATTTTGCTGCTATCCAAGCGGAAAGCATAGCAAAAATGTGCTTTTGACTGCTCTAAAACAGATCAACAATGAACGGGCCCAGTGTCCTCTGGTATTCCATAAATAAGTAGTCGTGGAATGTTCTGGATTTAAGATAAAAATGTTTACAATAAATATTTTTCGCCATTCTGCAATATCCCCAGCTGCTTGAAAATGAGCGAACAATAGTGATTGCAACTGCGTTCTATGGATACCAGCACAGGAAGCCATGTCAGTAAAAATATGGGGGGAACCAATCTCGGCGAATCATTTTCTTTGACATGCACTAAGCATGTAATCAACAGGACCCTGTAGCATGTCAAACAGCCCATAAACATATCCCTGGTTAGTCCCACTTCCTTCTTCTTCCATATATATAGCGACAATAAACAGGGTTTTATGCGACTCTAGTCGCTTAATGAAACATTAATTAAACATATACATATAATAAATATTATATAAACTTACTTAATAATCAGTTTTAATGATTTTAATAACTTATAAATTATTTAAAAATAGTATAAATTACAAATACATTTATACACATAAAACAATTATGTATAACAAATTAAAAAAACTAAACTTTTCAAAATCCTAAAATTAATTATATACTACATTAACTAAAATAATACAAAAAATATTATATAGCAGAGGTAATAAAACTAATATTCCAACTCCAAAAATACAACAGTAAAGATAATGTTGGATAGCGTAGGGCTTAAACTCACTATTCCCACTTGCTAGCATAGGGGAAAAAACTTACTATTCCAACTACAGAGAATGCAAGAGTAGGGAAAGTGTTGGATAGAGTAGAAGTAAAAAATAACATAATTATAAATAAAATCACTTTTTCAATTAAATAATGAATTCATTATTAAATAAATCTAAACTATTCACAACTAGCAATAAATCATTAATAAAAACATAATCACCAATTAAAAATTAATTAACAATAAAATGATAATAAATACCAATAAATAATAACTAATACATATTACTTACCGCATAATAATTATTGATAAATAAAATATATTAATAAAAAATAACAATAATTAATAAACATTAATCACGAATTATTAATTACTTATTAATATATTAATTACATATATCAATACATAATATTTAATAATATGTAATTGCCAATTAATGATGAAGCAACAAAACATTAATGTTCATAACCAAAATATTATAAATTATAATAATTCCAGATTAATAATTAAAGTCTAATAAATTAATTATCAATAACCATTTTGTTATAATTATTTAATTACATTTCAATTAGTTCAAAACCTATTCTCCTATAAACACACAACAACCTCCAATAATAAAATAATACACTTAACATAATTATCAATTAATCAATTAATAAAAAAGAATGACCAATTAATAACTACTAATTACCAAATTATTAATTAACAAATATATAATTACCAATACCAATTATTTAAAATAAATGATTACTTATTACTTTATTACAATTAAATTACTTCCCATCCTATTCCCCTATAAACCCACAACCCGCTACAGTACTTAAACGCAAAAATTAACTAGAAATTACTTTAGAATTCCTAAAAATGAATAATTAACTTATTATAATTAAATTACTTCTCACCCTCTTCCCCTATAAACCCACAACCCGCTACGGTACTACAAAACAAAAATAACTTAAAAAAATATTATTAACATATAACAATTATATTACATATATTTTAAAACAAGGCGAAAACTTAACAACACACATATAACGCATAAATATTAAATACATAATAAAATACATTACAATATATTAGTAACATCGATATTAGTAACATAGATATATTTGATATCGTTATTAATAACTTCGATATTACTTACATCGATATAAAAAAAATCGATATTACTTACCTTAGGGTCGATATTCTGTCCATCGATATTCTTAACCTTGATATTCGGTCCCTTCGATATTGTGACATCGATATTAGTGTAGGTCGAAAAAAAAATTCCGATATTTAGACTGCTCACCATTTGATACATGTGGGGCCCAGGAGCTTGATGAACCAAAAGACACTCCTAAATAAGAGAATGTATCAGTGCTTCCTAAACAATAGGCACCTGTTTCTATCCTCATAAGTTTGGTGGGCTTGGGCCGCCAGTCATCCTGAAAGATTTAGCGTAATCTATTGTTATATCAAGATTTGCAATAAAAGACAACAAAAGATCGCACTAACATGATGTAAAGCTTTAAGGATGTGGGCAATAAGTACAGCGTTATCCACGTCTAACTAAACAGGTAGCGGTGAGCTGGACAAAGATCCAGAGCACACTATACATATCAAACTGGTATTCTTGTATTCAAGTATTCATTCCTTAGGGAAAGATCGACCAATCGTAAGTTTTTCAAATGGTTTTATTATCAACAGTGTTCACCCCTTGGGAATCACTGTGTTTATCACTTGAGCCTACACGTGTTTCATCACAGCATGTGGCTGTGACTCTTCAGGGCTATAAAAGATATAATAGAAATCAAAGTGATGTCATGAAATTACAAAGTATGTGTAATGAGAAAAAGGACACCGGTGCAGTGGAAACCAACACAGAGAGGGTAGGAGTAGGATAAAAGGTGACTGTTATCACCGAAAAGAATTCTATTTATTTTTAATATTTTTAATAAATCCAGCATTTTGTGCGATAGCCTGATGTGTTGTGACATACGGCGCATTTGAGAATGGACTAACCACCAGTAAAATCCTATCTAGACTCAACAAAACGTGTGCTGTGACGTGACTTATTCATATTGGCTGTTATAATTCAAACATTAATCACAACCGAACAATAAAATTTAAGCGTTATTCAGGGTAAAGTTCACCCGGTATATATCTTCTAAGTAGTATACTTCTTATGTTGGTTCATTGTAAGGCTCAAAAACGCAAAATAGCGGATAAACAAGTTTCAATTATCATACTGGTTCATCGTTACTCGCAAACTAACTGACAATGTCAATGATTTAGTGAACAGTAATTAATACTTCTAAATTGAAAGAGTCTCATAATATATAGGTAGAAAAAATCGACAAAATTATACTTGGAATATAAAGATAGTGATTATTGATGATAAAATATAATTAGACATTAATTAGAACGGGTTGTGTTGGATTAGATAACAGGTCTCTTAATTTGGGGCACATATTGTTTTAAGGTAACTGCCTAGCCGGTCTTCTAATAAAAACAAAACATATCTGACGAAAGTAGCACCACAATATTTGCCTTTCTAAGCCTTCTGAAAATCTCCCTTCATTAATCGTGTAAAGCATTACCATTATCTCTGAGCATACGGTAATTGTGAAACCATTAGCCGTGTCACTCCATTGAATCCTAGCTGGTTACTAAGGTCTAGCGGGACCATTAAATACAGGTTAAATCTTAGTTTAAAAAAAGAGATACAAAGTTGGTAGCTGCGAACGAAAAACAGGGAAAGGTTAGAGTTATTACCTGATCTGAATGATCAAGGCGAGTGGTCTGCAAGTAAGGAAAGGGAAAAAGCAGGAATTGTAGGTGTATTCTGAAATAACGTTATCTCGCGTGAATAAAATTAATTCACTAATTATCAGAAAACTCACAGGGGAACCGGTGATACTTCCGACCCGGTCCTAATCGGGTGGTTTGTTTATTTTGAGGAAATAGCGGCACCAGTCGGTTTGTCCGGTTGCCGTCAGTAAACAGATTGTTTCTGATGTTCACGACGGAAAATATTCTCAATTGTCGGTATTCAGGCTGGAAGTTTGAAAAGTGAACAAGGATATCAATAATGGGGTTTCTCCAATGTGAGTATGTTCACAAGGAGAAATGGTCTAAGCTTGCGGTGTCAAGGATCTTACCCGTGTACAGCCTGTGATACAGCCTTCTCCAGCTTCGGTATCGGTCTCCAAGTGCGGGAACAACGAAAGCAGTTGTTCCCGCCCCTTTTCTATGCGCAGGTCGCGAAAAAGAGCTAGAATGCTCAGGGTTGAGAAACTTGGCAGAAAAAAGAAGAGTTACTCTCAAAAGTATCTGTGATGGAAACCTATGCGTTTCCTCGCCTAAAGGATTCGAGTTTAGCAACTTTTACCGGCATATGTGATGAAAGTAGTGGGGGGCTCATATCTTGCTAGTAATTAGATTTTGGGATTTGTGCCGTGTTAAAAATTAAATCGGTGTATTCTAATTTTTGCATATGCAACGTGTCATAGTTGGGTCTCAGGGTGTATCACAGTGGAATAAAATCCGACGGATAGAAAAGGCGGAATCTCTGATTCAGTAATCAAGTATAGTAAATGTAGACAGCCTGAAATTACGGTGGGGGGTTTTAAACGAACATATTTTAGGAAGCGTTCGCAGCTGCTAACCTGTAAAGTAATCAGGTGGAGCCCACTGGACAGAAAAGTTCACTGTCTGGGTCCAGTTGGGTTATTTGGATTTTTTGGGAAGTTAATAAATACTGACAGAAATTGAAAACCACAACTCCCATTAATTGGGAGGAAAAAGATATAGATTCCTCAGATCCTTCAGATCAGTTATGTTCCATATTTTTGAGGAACGATAGAAGTGTTCGATTTGTGTAGTCATGTCCTTAACACTGGTCTAAGAATATAACCTCAATTGGCAGTTCAACATATTTTATCAATTAAATACATTGGTGAGTGTATATCAAATACATTGGTGAGTGTATATCATCTATCAACATAATCTCAGTCGTCTTCATAAAACATATGCCACAGATACTTAGGGTGGAATGTTTGGTGGGGGATTGACCTAGTTGTCTGATCCCAAGAAAAAATGCAGCTCATCATCAGTGTTCTGACCAGTCCTAGTCGTATCTAGACGCATAATCCATAGCGCTTCTTGTCTTCTAAGGCGAAGTTCTCTGTTTCCTCCTCTTACTGTAGCTTGTACAACGTCGATACCATAGAAGGTGAAGGATTTGGTCTCACCTTGTGACGGACATGAGGTCATATGTATGGCCATAGGGTATCTCGGATCATTGGTAGCATATGCTCTAGCATGTTCTCTTATGCGTTCTCTGAGTGCTCTGATCGTGCTCCCCACATACCTGCTTTTACAGGCACATTCAATAATGTACACAGTGTACTTCGTGTCACAGTTAATGTTTGTACTGATTTGGTATACTTTTGATCTATGATCCAAGAATGTCTTAGTTCCATGTTTTGCCCATCTGCACATAGAGCACATTCCGCATTTGAAAAAACCCTTAGATTTCTGGGTCAGCCAGTCACAAGTCTTTGTGTCTTTGGGTACAGTTGGGCTTAGTCTATTCTTTAAATTTCTTCCTCTGCGAAAAGTTATTTGAGGGTGACTTCCTATTGCAGTTGTAAGGGTTTTGTCGGCACTAAGGATACCCCAGTGTTTCTGAAAGCTCTTACGTATCACAGGACTTAGTTCGTTGAAGTCCGTGACTAGTCTCACCGGTTGTTCATTTCTTACAGTTCCAGAGTTTTTGGGTGTTAAGGTTGACCCTCTGCTTACTTTTTAATTTTTTTTGTCCGCTTTGGAAATGATTTGGGGCTTGTAGCCTCTTTTGGAAAACCTGGATTGCATATCTTGTATACAGGTTTCAAATTCTTGTTCCTCGCTACAGTTCCTTCTTGCTCTCACGAATTCCCCATAAGGGATACCATTTATATGATGGATAGGATGACAGCTGTTGCTATGAAGGATTGAGTTGCATGCTGTTGTTTTGCGGAATAACCTGCTATGTAGAGTCTAATTTTTTACATATAGTTCTAAGTCTAAAAAAGAAACCTTCGAACTACTGATATGTGTGGTGAATCGCATGTTCATGTCATTATCATTTAAATATATACAGAATTCCATAAGTGCAGTCTCAGTTCCTGACCATATTAGGAGGCAATCGTCTATGTAGCGACCCCAGTAAAGGATATAGTCAATCCATTTGGTACCTCTAATGCTCCAGATCATGTCAGTCTCAAGAGTTCCCATGTAAATGTTAGCAAAAGAAGGGGAAAACATTGAGCCCATGGCTACTCCCCTAGTTTGTCTATACCATTGTTTGTCAAATACAAAAAAGTTTTGATTTAATATAATATCCATCATTGTTACCAGCATTTTGGTGTGTTCCAGAAGTGTAATGGGTCTGGTGTTTAATGCTCTAGTTACGGCTGCTAATCCAAGGTCTGGCTTAATGGAGGTATACAGGGATACTACGTCAAGGGTCGCCATTATGAGTCCAGGTTGCCACGTTATGTCTGCTAGGATACTCAAGATATGCTTAGAGTCCTGAATATAGGACGGCAGGTTCTTTACCAATGGATTCAGGAACTTGTCCACGTATTGTGACAGTCTTTCTGTGGGTCCCCCAATCCCGGACACAATTGGTCTTCCTGGTGGAAATGAAGCAGGTTTGTGGATTTTGGGGAGGGTGTATAGCCAAGGATAGAACGGACGTGTGACCTTTAAATACAAATATTCTGCATTGTTTATTAAGCCCGCATCCTTCCAGTCTCTCAGATGGTTGTTAATCAGTATTGTCAAAGGACCCATGGGATTGCTGGATATTGCTTCATAACAGGAATTATCAGATAGTTGAGAGAGAATTTCTGTGTTGTAATCTATTTTATTCATGACCACTACATTTCCCCCTTTATCAGCTTCTCGGATTACAAGGTCCTGGTTGTCACTCAAAGTTCTTAATGCTATTCTTTCTTCTCTGGTTAGATTGTCTCTTTTAACAGGTAGGTGATTAGAAATCTTGGTCTCATATTTATTGATATCTTCTAACACAAGTTTATAGAAGATGTCAATGGTGTTGCCACTAGGTAAAGTGGGTGTCCATTTTGACTTGCTTTTTAGGCCACTATCTATGGTACTGTTGGTTTTTAGTTCCAACTCAGTTAACAAGTCATTGAAGGAATTCGGGGGATCATCAAAGTCCGTAATTGATAGTAACAGATGTGATGCCAAGACCTCTTGGATGCTGATGGGGTTGGTAGAGACCTCTACAGTATCATCGGTGCCAGTGGCATTATCCGTAGGTGTACCCCAGAAGTGTTTTCTCAATTTAAGTCCTCTAATATATTTGAACAGGTCAATCTTCATCCTACATGGATCTCCTTGTTCCGTAGGGTTAAAACTCAGACCTTTGCTCAACAGTGAAATCATATGTTTATCCAGGTTTGTGGTTGAGAGGTTAATTACCTGTACATCCTGATCAGGTGTATCGTTTACTTCTTGTTGCCGGATCGCAGTCTTTCTCTGTAGTCGTCTTTGTCCTCCTCTCTGACCTCTGCGGGTTTTGTGTAGGTTTGAGTAACCCTTGTGCGATTTGTTATTTTCATTGTCCTGACTTCCCGAGAAAAAGTATTGTTGGCCCCGGAGGTCGTAGGTGTATTTCTGGTTTCTTGATCGGCTCTCATGTTTTCTTCTGTTTCACTCTCTGTTTCAGGAACACTACTTAGAGAGGTATTGCTTGAGGAGATATTGGAGGCACCAGATCTGGCAGTTTGCTGATTACTTGCAGGTTTTTGGAATTGTTGATCATATTTTTTCGCAAAGGTGAACACTCTACCTTCACGATAATCAGCTTCATCTCTGCGTATTTGCCTTGCCTTGCGATCCTTGATATCATTCTGGTGTTTGATCAGGATCTCTTCCAGGATCTTATAGTTTTTTTCAGTTGCATCTTTAAGATTAAGGGCTTCTATCTCCTTCTCTAGTTCCACAATTTCTGCCTGTAACTTTGTCACTTTGCGGTCAGCATTTTCTATCAAAATTCTCATCAAGTTGGTGGAATTCATGGTTACTGATTCCTCCCATTTGTTCAGGAGGTCGTCATCCAGATCATCAAAAGTTGGAAAGGTTTGTGACCGAAGACCTCTCGGTATTCTTTGTACTCTAAAGTATTGTTTCAGCGTAGCGCCATCCCACCAACGTGAGTTTTCGGTTTTTTTGAGTCTCTCTAGTTTGAGAAATTTTTGTTTCAAGCTGGTTCCTTTTGGTTGATTTCCACTTGCATTGGTATTAGATGACTGTGTGCGCTTAGAAAGATTTTCAAACATCTCGGAGGCGATCTTATCCCTATCCATCCTGAGCCTGGTAGTAGGTGGGTCAAAGACCGTAGTGGCTGCCTTTCTGAGTTGAGAGTTTTGGTTACTCTATGTGTAGGTTTTTCAAATGTTCAGAAATTCTGGCGCTCAACTGCTTACGGTAGGGTATTTGCTTAACGTAGTCACAATAGGTGCTTCTTGGACAGAGGAAAACCTTAACCTCTGTAAAAAGAAGAAGTATCGAAACCTCCCTTTTATTGTAATTGGACAAAGATCCAGAGCACACTATACATATCAAACTGGTATTCTTGTATTCAAGTATTCATTCCTTAGGGAAAGATCGACCAATCGTAAGTTTTTCAAATGGTTTTATTATCAACAGTGTTCACCCCTTGGGAATCACTGTGTTTATCACTTGAGCCTACACGTGTTTCATCACAGCATGTGGCTGTGACTCTTCAGGGCTATAAAAGATATAATAGAAATCAAAGGTAGCGGTGAGCTGTTTATTTTAGGAACATCAGCAGTACTGTGGCTTAACTCAGGGGCAAGCTTGTTGATGTAAAGAATAAAAAGCAGTGGTCCAAACACGCAAACTTGACGGTCTCCGCAACCAATACTAAAATAATTAGATCCCTCCCCATTCTGGCCTGGCCTAGCCCAACCTAACCTTGGTGTTGGTTTGTGGAGATATCAATGAGTGCATTAATTTAGGATCGAGACCCATCTCAGAGAGTAATTGCCACAATGTCGACCAACTGATGCAGTCAAAGGCCATTGACAAATCCATAAAAGCAAAGAAAATAGAGTACTGCTTGGCCAACGTGTATTTCCCAACAATAAAATTCGAATATATACATTGTTCTATGGCACCAGTGCCAGTGCAAAACCCATATTTTCATGCATTTAAAATGTGATTTTCTTGAGCCCATTTCAATATCCTATTTTAGAGGACTCTGCCTAAAATTTTAGCTGGTATATCTAATAATAAAAGATCAATCGCCCTTTTTAAAAATTGGGACGATCACTTAACTCACCCACAAATTCAGTATAGGCTGAGCACTTAGGTTATTAAAAACATTTGTAAGCTGTGGTGTCCATAGTTCTAATTTTAATTTGATTAAATCAGTTGCAGCACCATTTGGTCCTGGAGCTTTCCCCCATTATTTTGCTGTATGGCAATTTTTACTTCAAGAATTGTAGCCTGACATACAAAATGAAATATGTAGGAATAGGGTGCATACGTGGTCAGCTTTCCAAGTTCCATTCAATTGTTTCTAGGGCATTATCTTGTGGAATATTCATATGGTATGTTATGAAGATTTGTAGAGCGCATGGCTACCCGCTGGCCTCCCAGCGTTAGGCATGAGACATAGTGGAAGTGAGAAAGGAGGAGATTAGCCGCGCTCATTAAACAGCCATGTTTTCAGTTTTTTTCTGAAGATAGCTTCTGTAGCTATCAATCTAACCCCCTGTGGACGTGAATTCCATAGCTTGGGAGCCTGATGGAAAAAGGCTCTTCCACCCCATCTGGCCCTTTTTATTCTGGTAGTTTTTAACAGGCCTCAGTGCCTGACCTCATCTATTGGGAAGGTATAGGCCCACCAGATTTCTGATCTTGCTAGGCCCTTTGTTGTTTATGGCTGTGTGGGTTAGGGAGAGTGCTTTGAACTTGACTCTTGCTTCAATCGGGAGCTAATGCAAATTTCTACAATGCTTCCTCACTGATTCCTGCATTGGGATTTGACACAAAATTCTGGCAGCTGCATTCTGGACTTGTTAATAACATATTTGGGTGCGCCCAGAAGGGGCGAGTTGCTGTAGTCCAGAATTGACTTTACCAAGGAATGTATGATCGTTTTCATTAGCTGTATGGAAATTAGCTCGAGAATCTTGCAGAGTATTCTTAAAAACCCAAAGCAAGTGCCTGCCACCTTCCTTGTTTGTGTCTCCATGGTCAGCTCTTTATCCATCCAGGGAGATTCTTGATGGCAGTGCTCGGGCCTGGAGTGATCCCTAGGCAGCTCGTTCAAATGACTAGAGGCCTGGGTACCCCGGACCATCAGTTCAGTTTTGTCTCCCTTTCATTTCAGACAGCTCCCTGTCATCCATTTAACCACTTGTTCGAGACAAGGCGCCAACTGACTTGACTCACCATTGTTCCTGGAATCAAGTGACACCACCAGATGGGTGTCATCAGCATATGAGATCACTGAAATGCGGTATTCGTGAACTATGTCAGCCAATGGCCACATGTAAATATTGAACCAATCAATCAATCAGGAGTTTGTTAAAGCGCAACTACTCACCCGTAAGGGTCTCAAGGCGCTAAGGGTGGGGGGGGGCAGGTTCCATTCCATCAAGGAGGGGGTCTGTCGAAGAGCCAGGTTTTGAGGTTTCTTGCGAAGATGGGGAGCGATGTTGTCTGTCTGAGGTGGAGCGGAAGGGCATTCCATGCTTTGGCCGCGAGGAAGGAGAAGGAGCGGCCTCCCGATCCGGTCTTTCTGGTGCGGGGGACCTCGGCGTAGGAGAGCTGGGCTGATCGTAGGGTCCTTTGGGGTGCGTGGAATTTGAGCTGGCTGTTCAGGTATGCTGGTCCGGTGCCGTGGAGGGCCTTGTGTGCGTGGGTGAGCATCTTAAAGGTGATTCTCGCCTCGACGGGGAGCCAGTGGAGTGTGCACAGGTGCTGGGAGATGTGGCAGTGTTTTGGCAGGTTGAGGACCAGTCTTGCGGCGGCGTTCTGGATGCTCTGTAGCTTGCGGATGAGGTTTTTGTTTATTCCGGTGTAGAGTGCGTTGCTGTAGTCGAGTCAGCTGGTGACCAGGGCGTGAGTGACTGTCTTTCGGTGTTCGAGGGGGATCCATTTGAAGGTCTTACAAAGGAGGCGGAGGGTGTGGAAGCAGGAAGATGAGACAGAGTTGATCTGGCGGTCCATTTTGAGCTCGGAGTCCAGGATGATTCCCAGGTTGCGTGCGTGGTCTGTGGGGGTCGGCGGGTTTCCGAGGGCGGTGCGCCACCAGGTGTCGCTCCAGGCATCGGGGTTTGGGCCCATGATGAGTACTTCTGTTTTGTTGGTGTTTAGTTGTAGGCAGCTGTTTTTCATCCATTTGGCGACGGCTTCCATGCCTTCTCGAAAGTTGCGTCTGGCGGTGTTGGGCTCGTTGGATAGGGAGAGGATGAGCTGGGTGTCGTCTGCGTATGACACGATGTTGAGTCCGTAGGTTCTGACGATGGGGGCAAGTGGAGCCATGTAGACGTTGAAGAGCGTCGGGCTGAGGGAGGAGCCCTGGGGGACTCCGCAGGTGGTAGGTGTGGGGTCTGAGAGGAAAGGTGGGAGTCTGACCCGTTGCGTCCTGCCGGAGAGGAAGGAGCAGATCCAGTCGAGGGCCTTGTCTTGGATTCCTGCGTCGTAGAGTCTGCGTATTAGGGTGCGGTGGGAGACTGTGTTGAATGCCGCTGATAGGTCTAGGAGGATGAGGGCTACTGTTTCTCTCTTGTCCAGTAGGGTGCGGATGTCATCCGTTGCGGCAAGGAGGGCGGTTTCCGTACTGTGGTTTTTTTCTGAAGCCGGATTGGGAGGAGTCGAGGATGTTGTGTTCTTCAATGAATGTGGCGAGTTGGCTGTTGATGGCTTTCTCGATGACTTTTTCTGGGAAAGGGAGCAGGGAGATGGGTCTGTAGTTTTTGAGGTCGGTGGGGTCCGCTGAGGGTTTCTTCAAGAGGGGGTTGACCTCGGCGTGTTTCCAGTCCTCTGGGAACGAGGCGGTTGCCAGGGAGCGGTTGATGGTGTGGCAGAGCATGGGTGCGATGGTGTCAGCGGCTCTGTTGAAGATGTGGTGGGGCAGGGGTCCGTGGGGGCCCCTGAGTGGATTGACTTCATTGTCTTCAGTGTGTCTTTGGTGGTGAGGGCTGTCCAGTCATCAATCGCTGGTTTCCGGGTGTCGGGGGTGGTTGGTGAGGGTTCAGTGTGTTGGTTGTCTTCGTCGAAGTTGTCTTAGATGCTCTTGATTTTGTGGTGGAAAAAGGTGCTGAGATTGTCGCAGAGGTGTTGTGAGGGAGGGATGTTGGTAGACTCGCTGGTGGGTTGGGCGAACTCCTTGATGATGCTGAAGAGTTCCTTGCTGTTGTGTGCGTGGGTGGAGATTCTGTCTTCAATCGCTTTTTTCCTCGTTTCTCTGATGAGTTGATGGTGAGCGTTGGTGGCGGCTCTGAAGTTGTTGTGGGCTTCTGTGGATTTGGTGTTTCTCCAGGCCTTTTCGAGGTGGCGGCATGTGCGCCTGGACTTTCGAAGTTCGGTGGTAAACCATCTGGCTTTCTTGGCACGGGTATTGTTGTTTTTCTTGAGGGGGGCTATGGTGTGGTGCTGTCCGAGATCCATCTATGCAGGGTTCGGGCTGCGGTGTTGGGGTCGTCGTTTTCCGCGATGGTTGGGGTGGAGTTGTTGAGTGAGGAGATGAGCTGGTCGTCAGTGATTTTGGTCCAGTTTTTTTGTGGAAGCAGGTGCTGGTGTCTGTGGATGGTGGGTGTTCTATAGGTGAAGTGGACGCAACGATGGTCGGTCCATGGGAGTTCGGTGGTGTGGCTGAAGGTGATGGAGTTTCCTGTAGTGAAGAGGGGGTCGAGGATGTGTCCTGCTGAGTGCGTGGGCTCGGTCACGATCTGGCAGAGTCCAATGTTGTGGAGGTTGTCCAGGAGGCATGTGGTGTTGGGGTCCAGTTGATTGTCGAGGTGGAAGTTGAGGTCTCCCTGCAGGGTGTAGTTGGTGGATGCGATGGCCTGCAGCGAGATAATGTCCATGATGGAGTTGGCGAAGGGTCCGCGGGGTTCAGGGGCTCGGTAGATGAGGGTTCCTCGGAGGGCGGCAGTGGGGCTGGCCAGTATCTTGAAGTGAAGGTGTTCCATCAGTTCTGTGGACTCGTCAGGGAGTGTGCTCAGGCGGAGGCTGGATTTGTGGACGATGGCCATTCCTCCACCTGGGTGGGTGGGGCGGTCCTTCCTGTAGATCTTGTATCCTTGGGGGATGGCGATGGCGATGTCCGGTCCTGAGGTGGCGTTGGTCCAGGTTTTGGTGAAGAATGCTACGTCTGGGGTGGTGCTGTCGAGGAGGTCCCAGATTTTTGTGGCGAGTTTGTGGAGGGATCGGACGTTGAGGAGGATGCATTGCAGGTTCTTCGGTTCGGTTGTGTTCTTGTGGGCGGGTTGTGCTGGATCCGTGTTCTTGGCGGTGCTGCAGGTGTGCCGGCAGCGGTGACAGCTGAAGGGTCCATGGGTGTCGGCTGGTGATGCTAGCTTGCAGTTGTTGTTGCAGCCTGGGTTGAGTGCGTGGAGTGCTGCTGGGTCGTAGCGTTGGCGGGGCGGAGGTCCAGGGTTCCTGGTGCTGGTCGCGGACGGGTCGCGGACGGGCGCAGGCGTGCTTGCCTTTGACGCGCCTTCGGTGCACCAGTGGCCGCCATTAAGTAGGGGTCGGGTAGGGCTGGACAGCTGGGAGGCGGGAGCGGGGAGAGGAGCTGGATTGGGCCGGTCACGCTGGGGGGGGAGGGGCCGCGGGGGCAGCAGCGGCGGGGAAAGGTAAAGGGAGGAAAGAAGGGATAAAGAAAAAAGGGAAAATAAGCAGAAATAAGGCACAAAAGAGCAGAGATGCAGAAAAGGGCAGAAAGGTGAAAGATGGAAAGGGTAGAAAAACGAATGAAGGAGCAGAGGGAGAGAAAGTGAAAATGGGCAGAAATAAGGCACAAAAGAGCAGAGATGCAGAAAGGTGCAGAAGGTTGAAAGATAGAAAGGGTAGAAAAACGAGTGAAGGAGCAGAGTGAGATAAAGGAGACAGAGGTCCACTGGACCACCAGGGATGAGGCGCAGGGAAACCTGCGGGTGGAGGAGGGCCTCGATCACCAACACCCAAGAGTGCAGGGGCAGGGCACCTCACTTAATGGTGGAGCTGCGAGGGTGGGAGAGCAATTTCACTGACAATGAGTCAGTGGTCTTGCTCGCCTGTCCCCGCAGTGGCCGCCATTAAGTAGGGGTCGGGGAGGGCTGGACAGCTGGGAGGCGGGAGCGGGGAGAGGAGCTGGATTGGGCCGGTCGCGCTGGGGGGGGAGGGGATGCGGGGGCAGCAGCGGCTGGGAAAGGTAAAGGGAGGAAAGAAGGGATAAAGAAAAAAGGGAAAATAAGCAGAAATAAGGCACAAAAGAGCAGAGATGCAGAAAAGGGCAGAAAGGTGAAAGATGGAAAGGGTAGAAAAACGAGTGAAAACGAGTTAAGGAGCAGAGGGAGAGAAAGGGAAAATGGGCAGAAATAAGTCACAAAAGAGCATAGGAGAAGAAAGGTGAAAGATAGAAAGGGTAGAAAAACGAGTGAAAACGAGTGAAGGAGCAGAGGGAGAGAAAAGGAAATGGGCAGAAATAAGGCACAAAAGAGCAGCGATGCAGAAAGGTGCAGAAAGGTGAAAGATAGAAAGGGTAGAAAAACGAGTGAAGGAGCAGAGTGAGACGAAAGGAGACAGAGGTCCACTGGACCACCAGGGATGAGGCACAGGGAAACCTGCGGGTGGAGGAGGGCCTCGATCACTAACACTCAAGAGTGCAGGGGAAGGGGCGCCTCACTTAATGGTGGAGCTGCGAGGGTGGGAGAGCAATTTCACTGACAATGAGTCAGTGGTCTTGCTCGCCTGTCCCCGCAGTGGCCGCCATTAAGTAGGGGTCGGGGAGGGCTGGACAGCTGGGAGGCGGGAGCGGGGAGAGGAGCTGGATTGGGCCGGTCACGCTGGGGGGAGAGGGGCCGCGGGAGCAGCAGTTGCGGGAAAAGGTAAAGGGAGGAAAGAAGGGATAAAGAAAAAAGGGAAAATAAGCAGAATAAAGGCACAAAAGAGCAAAGATGCAGAAAAGGGCAGAAAGGTGAAAGATGGAAAGGGTAGAAAAACGAGTGACGGAGCAGAGGGAGAGGAAGGGAAAATGGGCAGAAATAAGGCAAAAAAGAGCAGAGGTACAGAAAGGTAAAAGATAGAAAGGGTAGAAAAACGAGTGAAAACGAGTGAAGGAGCAGAGGGAGAGAAAGGGAAAATCGCAGAAATAAGGCACAAAAGAGCAGAGATGCAGAAAGGTGCAGAAGGGTGAAATATAGAAAGGGTAGAAAAACGAGTGAAGGAGCAGAGTGAGAGAAAGGAGACAGAAGTCCACTGGACCACCAGGGATGAGGCGCAGGGAAACCTGCGGGTGGAGGAGGGCCTCGATCACTAACACCCAAGAGTGCAGGGGCACCTCACTTAATGGTGGAGCTGCGAGGGTGGGAGAGCAATTTCACTGACAATGAGTCAACTAGTTGAACAACTAGTGAGTTAGAGACAAGCCCTGTGGCATGCCGCAATTCAGTGGTTTTATGTCTGAGAAGAGGTTGACTTCCATAACTTGGAAGGACCTCTCCTCCGGGAAGGACCCTAACCATTCTAATGCTTTTCCCAGGATGCCAATTTCCCAGAGTCTGTTAGCTAGCAAGACAAAATCTTCCATATCAAATGCTGCGCTTAGATCTAGGAGGAGTATCGCAGCTGATCCACCCTGATCAAGAAGCCTTTTTAGTTCTTTGGATACTGCTAGTGAAGTGGACTCCAAGCTGTGCTGCGTGTCAAACCCATCTGTGTGGGGTGTAGCCATAGGTGATCTTCCAGAAATTGTGACAGGATTCTGTTAACATATTTCTCCAAATAGTTGCTATTAAATGGGAGAAGTGATATTGGTCAGAAGTTCTCTGTCCGAGCTGCATCTAGATTTGTTTTTTTTAGCAAAGGTTTAATTATTGCCTGTTTTCATGTGGTGAGAACTTTTCCTGTCTGTAAGGAGAGATTTAGAGTGTCAACTATTGACCGTAGAAGAGCCTCACTGGCCTTTGCAAGAATGTGTGGGGTCTAAAGGGTAGCCTGATCTAATCTCCCCCATGAGCGTTTGGGATATGTCATTGTCCAGATAAGGAAAATGGGTTAATGCAGGTGTTAAGGCCACCTGTTGTTCTATTTCATGGCTAGTTGAGTTGTTCTACTGCGAGTGAAGCAAGCTATTTTTGACCTTTTTGTGAAAATAGGTTTCAGATGCGTTGCATTTTTCCTTTGAGGCTTGGTAATGGGAGGTATCTTCTGTTATTGTGGGTAAAGTTTTTACTACTTTGAAGAGCTCTTTGGAAGAATTCTGAGCCTTTGTGATATTTTCCTTGATGAACCCTGCCTGAGCCTTTTTCATTTTAGTTTGATTGGTTCTGATCGCCAATTTATACTTAGCTTTAAGTTAGGATCATAGGTCTTTCTCCAATCCCTTTCCAACATTTTACAACCTTTCTTCAGTGATGCTAGCTGAATGTTAAACCAGGGTGCCTTTTTGGTGATATTAGTTAGTTTGGGATTCATTGTGGGGACCTCTTTCCCCAGTGCCTGGAGAATCCAATGTTCCCAGTTAGCATACGCTTCATCAATGCTTCTGCATGCATTTAAGCCTAATGACAACAGGGATTCCACCCAGACTTCTAAATACAGATCAGCCCAGTTTACATAAACTTTTCAAATTTAGTGCTAATAGGAAGGATTTTTGATGATCAAATCCCATTCGATTTGATTTATAACATCCAATGTGTCTCTGACATAAGCTTTAACTTCAGGAATTAATGGTGTTTGAAAAATGTCTACATATTTTGCTAAACGGGTTCCGGGAATTGTTAGGCATCCTGGGGGATTTATTGGATCCTTGTGCATCTTTGATAAAGTGTACATGCATTTTTATTATTCCAAATAGCCATCTCTTTGTTGTTGCCCTCACCAAAATGGAAGCTCTTCATTTAGTGTGATTTCAGTGTTTACAGTAGTATACATTTACCATTAAAACGTAGTATACATTTAGTATGCATGAAGACTAAGTAGTATGCCCACAAGCCGAAATATGCTAATGAGGGAATACTAGTTCTACTCAACTACCCTTCAAATACATGATGAACACTTCAATTGATTGCTAAAAGAAGACTAGTAGTATTCTAGAAGAATAGTATTTGAAGCTTAGTAGTATTCTGTTAGTGTTTATTTGCAGCTCTTGTGCTATTTCAAGAGCAAAATGAAGGCTAGTCTCATTGATTGTGACCACTATTTGAAGACTAGTGGTATTCTTTGTGAGCAATATCTGAATACTAACGGACCACTATTTGAAGACTAGGGGTATTCTTTGTGAGCAATATATGAATACTAACGGACCACTATTTGAAGACTAGTGGTATTCTTTGTGAGCAGTATCTGAATACTAAAGGACCACTATTTGAAGACTAGTGGTATTCTTTGTGAGCAGTATCTAAATACTAACGGCAATGAGTGTGAAGGGGCGGTGCGGAGGGGGATTTTTCGGGGGAGGGGGGGGGGGTTTGTAGGGTGGGGGTACGCAGGGGTGGTTCTCGCAGGGAGTGTGTTTCTCGCAGGGGGTGTGGTTCTCGCAGGGGGGGTGGTTCTCGCAGGGGGGGTGGTTGTCTAGTGCAGAGAGACATACCAAGGGGGGGAACCATAGGCACAGCCTATTTGTGGCACACATTTAGAACAGGCAGACACACACAACCCCCTGTAGGCCCAGCCTGTTTGTCACAGGTGCTTAGCGCATGCAAGCAGGCACCTAGAGGTACCCTAACTCCTGCTGGTTTTTGTGTCACCCAATGCACGCAGATGATGCCTTCGTGCCCCACTCCCCTTCTGCATGCTGTGGTGGGCGGAAGTAAAGTGTTAACGACTCTTGAATAAAACAATGTATGACGAGGGTAGAAAGAAGACACACTATGTAAGCACATGCTTATGCTGTGTCTTATGCCTGACCTAAATCTTTAAGGAAGCGGAAAATACATGGCAAACTTAGAGTAATGGCTCGTAGACACTAGCTGCAGTTGATGACAAATCTAGCACCAGAGTACACGACTGACGAGACCCTTACACACAGGCCCAAACTAAGGCACCTCGAAAATAGACAAAGAATGGAAAAGAGCACCACTTTTTACCGGTTTCTTTAGCTGGAAACAACTGAAGGAGAGCCCCATCACCCTGACTGCCAGACACTGTGCTGCGCAGAGGGAAACAAACATTCATGAGTTTGTAAAAAGCCCAAAAGCAGCGGCCTACACCAACACATAAAACAAAAATCAAGCCATAACAAACCCGCCTCAATACCATGGTCAACCTTCGAGCATCTCGATTCCAATAGTTGAAACATTAAACGAGGAGGAGGAACATAGGGTCGAGTACAGGAGACAGATGCCCAAATTAACACCTGTACCTAATAGTGGCCCTTATGCCCATTCTGCAGGGTGTTTGCACCTCTGATTAAGTAAAATGGGAATAATTGGCCCATGGACAAATGCTGGACAAGGACCAGCCGTGAGTGTACACTTCAGAGTGCCATCTTTCCACGCATGAGAGCAGAGCCCAGCCGCTAACACTTCGGGGATGATCTGCAAACGGAGCTGTTCCTGGCCGCCTTCAAGTGAACTTATAACATTCAAGGATGGCGTTGAAGAATACGAAACTACGTCTACCATCACCGAGTGCTTTGCTTACTGTACCTCATTTCCCAATGTACTAAATATGATACTTTTACAGTGCTGTAAAGCTTCCAAAATTGGACTCTGGGCTCTTTACACGGCCTCTTTATAAATAAATAATACATTTACAGGTTCCTACACTTGGTTCTTGTTATAGAGGATGTGAAGCATCCGAAATGTGCTGGGAGGTCAACCGGGGACCAAGGCATTCTCAGTGCGGATTTCTTATGGTAAGAGCGACAGAGAAAGAGCTATGCAAAAGCTAAATATTGGCTAAAAAATGTGAACGTGAGGGGCTACAGAAAGAAAAAGTGCACACCCTACCCCTCTTTTAACACACTAATGTCTCTCAAGTGGATCCCCATGGATTTCAGGCAGACTATAGGGAAATCCCTGCTGCTACACAAATCGTGTTGAGCGCGGACAATGGCTCCATATTTTCAAAACGAGGAAGCCCAGCACAGCACAGCCTAATTAAGCACAAATTTCTGTGGGGACTATGTAATTTATTGTTTCTTTGCTCCTGTTCCAGAGGTTGACTACACGCCCTCAGGGAGTCTGAATGTAGACGTGGAAAGACCAGCCAAAAGGAATGAGATTTATGCTGCAGACTTTGGCCCAGAGTCTTTGTGTGTTCTAAACTGTGAATTACTAGCCAGCTGCTCTCTGAAGAGTACCGCACAGAAAATAATTTAGGCCCCTGATTGCAGTACTTAATTTGTAAAATAATAAGTGTTAGGACCCTGACCAGGATGACACTACAGCTTGCACCACCCATTGCCCTGTCATCTCTGCCACTGATGGTATTAAAACAACTATTAACCATCTCTCTCACCTGCAAGTGCAACACTCCAGATAATTCAAGGCCCCTAAAACTAAAAGAATGGCTAGGGAGGCAGGTATTAGTATTTTTGATGTATATTGTATTCATAAACAACCGTTGTTCTGCTCACCGCTAAAGTAGATAAGCAGTGCCGCCATGTGGCAGAGTGTCTTATAAGTGTGGTGAGGACAATTGAGTGGCGGTGCCGAGCACCAGAACCCATAGGCTCGAGTTATTAAGCACTGGCTTTTTAGAACATTGCTGATTTCTCTGTTTGCTGAGAAACTATTCTTAACAATCAAGGCCATCGACCTGCCTTCAGCAATGCAGGATACTAAATACCTCACTCAGAGTGTTCTGTGTAGTGTGGTAAGCGCATGTCATAGGATAGCTCACCCGTCTGTACACAGGGGTCACCAGGTTAGATGATCCAGCCAATAAAAGAGAGTTGGGCATCCATGCCATGTCGTTCTGCACATCAAGATCTACGCATGCCAACATGACAACATGCACTGACTCCAGCCTCACCTTGACATTTTCACCCAAGAAGTTCTTATGTATGTACATGGTATTTCTGTAGCTAGAACCTATCCAAAAGGCTGGCGAATTCTCTGTGTATAATCAAAAGGAAGCTTAAAGTCGGCAAGTAATAGGACTGGAAGTTGGGTTGTGGACAGTTAACACATTTTAATGTAGTTTTCTTTAAATTGTTGAGTCATCAACTCTTTCCTAAATTGGAGCAGTATTGGGGCAATCCTTATATATACAGGACTGTTGTTCAAGTTTCCATTTGCATAGATAGAAAAGTCCTGTTGACTTGTTTTGTTTTTTTAACCCTTCTTAGTCCGCAGTAATGGTGTCCTTGCTGCGGGTGCGGTGAGAACTCCCAGAGATAGGGAGCTTATCTGCAAGACAAGCATAATTGCTGGTTGGTGTGGTATTGTAGAATGATGCAACTGGTTTTGAGGATAGCCCGGGCTGGCAAGAGGAGCCAATGGATTTCCATCATGGTGGAGGTGATGTGATCGTATTTCTTTAGGCCCTGGCTCAGACTGAAGTACGTAGGTTGGCACTCAGGAGTGCCGATATGAAGTCTGGGATGCC
Organism: Lissotriton vulgaris; assembly: GCF_964263255.1. Lineage (NCBI taxonomy): Eukaryota > Metazoa > Chordata > Amphibia > Caudata > Salamandridae > Lissotriton > Lissotriton vulgaris. The sequence continues at coordinate 5,209,707 of NC_141688.1, forward strand.
ATGGAGTAGGGCATTGCCTCCACTCAGATGCGAGAGTAAAGTTACTTTCTGGTATAAACAGCTTGACTTTCTTTAGAAGAGAGGGCTGGTATCAGGCTGTCTTAGCTTTCATGGCAATCTGTTCCTTGAGGGAGAGATCAGTGTCCAGGGTGAATTCAATTGATTTGGCATTCATGTATAGTTAGAATTCGAAGTCTTCAAGGTTGATGTCACGAACCAGATATGTAATGTATCTCGTTTATAGTCCTTGGCAAATTAGAAAAATTCTGTCTTGGTTGGTTTGAGCTTTAAGTAGGTGCTGGACCTCCAAGTCTGGGTGATGTGCAAGTTGTATTTGAAGCACTGGATGTCTGAAACAGAGATGACTTTCAAGTAGAGTTTAGTATTGTGGGCATATTGGTGAATCTCAATGCTGTTATTTATGATTAGCGGTACAAAAGGGGGTGGTGATGGACGGAGCATCTGAATCAATCAAACACTCACACCCAGTCAAAATATCTGGGTTTAATATGATTAGAGCATAAAGCAGCTTGGATGACTCCACAGGTGAGCGGGATCTCTTGTGACCTGGATGTGCCCATGTGAACAAACTGCTGTTCGATGGGAATGTAGGCTCAAAGGGCTATAAGCCAGGAAGCCTAGTGCATGGCTACAACCATTACCAGTGCAATGGAAAAACCATTGAAAAATAACACCCAAAAATAAATCCAGCAATGGAGTTGACATGGTCACTGATACTGTTAGTCAATGGCAGACATAATTTGCCCTGACCATGCTACCAGTAAACCTACTGAAAATTCTGTGCAACATAGAATATACCAACAGTGAAGCACCTCAGACTGCCACAAATATGTCAGTGGGTTTTTCTACATGCACACAGAGCCCCACAGGAGATACAGCACCAATTGCACTAATGCTATTAACATCAACCACCACCCACAGGTACTCATTGAAGGTAAGCCCAGTCAGCCCTTCCAAGCGGGCAAGGTGCTAGGCTTCGTTACGTTTGTGTGAACAAGTTTAAATATTCATGCAACGCAGCATACAAAACAAGATCGACTAAGATATGGCACTGTCTCTCTCACCCCCCAGCACTGGTGCACTTTGGGCTATTTTGCAAAACATACATCATTGTACTACAGTACAAGGGTATGTGTGTGATGTCCATTAATTGCATGTGCCCCCTTCCCAAAAATAATGCATTAAATAAGAAATTCAGCCGCCGGCCTTCCATTGCCACATGAAGCCTTGCTGGACCCAGACAATGTGATCGCATGGTGGTCACACAATACCTACAGGCCTTCTACATGCCTCTCTCCACAAACCGAAACTTATAGAGAGGTAGGATGTGGAGGTTGGGCAGAGAATGAGTGCATATAGATGCATGTTCCTGTCTCAATTTTCTGAGACTACATTGGCTGACACTGTGCAAGACAGGTAAGGTGTGCAGATAGCAGTATTAGGAAGCACAAAGGAGAGCTAGTGGGGGAGGGTGAAAGGGGAGAATGGGAGCTGAAGAAGAAAGCACTAAGGGTTTTTAGGTCGAACCTGCGTTTCTGCGCACATGCGCATTATCGCTCGCGAGATTTTATGTTTTTGAGGAGCTTGCACTAGTGGCTTTAAGCCCGCCCCTCTTTCCCATTGGCGGAGTCACCGTTTATGCTAAACGGTGGCCAGCCATTGGGAAAGAGCTTGTGGTGACATACACTTTTCTCTATTTCTGCCGTCCCACTTGGACAAACTGGCCAGCCTTCCTTCTGGTGTAAAAGCTTTCTTATCTTTATGGGGATCAAACAGATGGCCCCATAAATATAATAAACCTTTTACGCCAGAAGGAAAGCAGGCCGAGGATGTCCAAGTGGGACGGCAGAAAAAAGTCTACGTCATGGCGTCATGCCGAGCGCTTGTTTTCTATATATTTTTTCGTGTCTGGGCAAGTTGTTAAATTGTAATGTCCTGTTTCTTTCTACTTCCAGGAGGTTTCTTTGTATTGCAGCTGTGTGCGAAGACAGAGCGAGGCTCCTGAAAGCACAGAACATGTAAATAACCCTGCTCCTTGACTAACTTGTGTGAGTTCTCGTCCGCCTCCGGTGCTTTGAAATCCTTTTCTAATAAGCTGGACTCTGAAACCCTTCAACGCGGGAGCCGATGTTTGTACGTTTAATTACCCCACTTCTTACAAGAGGGAATGATGTCCTTCAGTTTTAAGAAAGTGGAGCAAGTCTGGCTCCTGATTAGCATGAGAACATTAAAATAGCATTCTGAGGGTTCCCTATCATTGTGGGTTTGTGCACGTCCTGCGCATGCACGCCGGAGTAGATAATGCGTCAGAGAACACATTTTCTAATCTTAAGTAAACACTCACGGTGATGCCAGTATGGTTTATAAGTTATTTGCTGTAAAAAGACCCCCCCCCCCACGGTTGGCTGCGACCCTTCAAAACATAGTAAGACGTGCACGGTCCGTGCCTTTATTTTGCTGCGAGGAGGGGGTCTGTAGCTCCATCCTGCCTGTGCCTACGGGTACAAAACTGGGACTTTGCTTCCTCATAAATGCAGTCCATTCCAACTGGGGCTTCAGTACAGACAGGACCAGCATGTTCGCGTCCAGGGACCGTTCTCCACATGCAGCTCAAGTCTGGTTTTTGATATGCCACGTGTGACCCGTCTTGGTTCACCAACCCTACTGCTTCCAATATTCAACTGTTGTCTTTTTTTCACTAGTCTGTTCCAGTCAATGAGTTGCAGTTTTGTCAATCATGTCTTGGACCGGGCCAAAGGAGTATTTTTGTCTCACCAAATGCTATTTGCTGATGGGGCGTATCTTGCTGCACTCACTCAATGCTTGCGTTGAACTGAATGAGGGACTACTTCACAACTAGGGAGCCTTCCTTCCCCAGGGCCAGGCCCGAGCCTCTAATCTGGATTTAATGTGTTTAAGCTGCATACATGAGTACATTAAACTAACAGAATAGAGAATTTCTCTCTGCACTTTCTGCGGTAACCAGCAGTGCGTCAGGATAGATCGTACCCTTTGCAGTGGGTTGAAGGGCTGATTCCACCTCCACCAAAAAATTGCAGTTGGGATTGTTTCCATGAATTTGTATGATACATTGAGGAGCAAATGCCATGTGTATATGAAAAGTTACGAGACACAGATATGACGAAATGGCTTTTTAGTGTGGGAAATCCTGATCTCACTCATCGCAGCTAAAAGTGAAGAATGGAATTCTCGAATTTATCTTTACTACTTCTAATATCTCACCCATTGGTAATTATTCTGTGCCACATTGCATCCATCTTTTTAAACCACATCGCTGCGGCGGCTATTCCGCCGCATCGCTAATTGGGCGGGGCGGCCGCTCGGCGGCCGCATGCTGATGCCGGAACCGCTCCGTCATCAGCCGCGGTTGGGCTGTGCTCATGACGGAGCGGTTCCGTCATGGCCCCGCCCTCTCAATAGAACGCGCCGCGCAGGCGAGGCGGCAGGGCCATGACGGAACCGCTCCGTCATCAGCACAGCGCCACCGCAGCTGATGACGGAGCGGTTCCGTCATCAGCATAGAAAGGGTTAAGATCACATGCCAACTACATATGTAAATTTTTCTTGTCCACTGCTCAGAAACGACTGTCTAGCCTGAACTTCTATATTAAAGAAAAAGGGGTAGGGGGCGTGGCTTCGGGGTCGCCTAAGATGGCGGTGTGACGACGGAGCTCCGGCGCGGACCACTGCATTCCTTCAACTTTCGGCGTAGTTGGGAGCTTTTCTTTGCAACAACACACTGCTTTGCACCAATGAAGATGAGGTGAGCCCAGCGCCCTCAACATAATTATATTTTGCTGCTTTTTCGGCTTCTTTTTGTTGCAAATCGGCTTTTTCTGATTCCGGCCGCCATTTTGTTTTTCGGAAATGCGCGCATTTCATCAGTGAGGCGCTAAGATGCTGCATTTCTTATTTATTTCTCCTTTAAACTGCAAATACTTCTCAACTTGATATCCTGCTGTCTGGAGTACTCCTTTGCCCTATATTACTGTATGGCATTGTTGCTTTATGCTCCTTGACTTTTTCCTCACGCTCAGGATTGCCTCCCATTTTTGTCTGTTTTTTCTTAATTTTTGGTCCACATGACTCCCATGTTTCTGTGACTTATCTCCAATTATTTGACTTTTGGTGGCCATCGCTCTGTTCAACTAGCTTTAAGTGCTTCTTCATGGGGAAGCTTCGTAATTTGAAACTATCTACTGTTACCAGAGTGCCTGCCTGTTCTGACTCTGACTCAACTCTACAAGATATGGAGGAGGGTGCGGTGTCAAAATCTAACATGACTTCTGGTGCAATTCCTAAATCCCATAACGGCAGCAAATTACCAACTACTTCAGCGTCAACTAAACGCCTCAAAAAAGACCCTCCTTCTCCAGGCACTGCTTCGTCTTCCTAATCTATAGATCTCATTTTAGATGAATTACGAGCTCTTAAACCTTTTATGGAGGTGACAACTAAGACTCTACAAACTATGCACGATCAATGGTCATCCTTAGACTCCCCTGTTCTAATTTTGGAACAGTCAACGGAATCTATTAAAACTTCCTGTTCTCGTATCCCATACATAGAAGCTGAAATACTTCAACTAAAGAAACAAACAGAAGATTTGGAAAATAGAAATCGTAGAAATAACCTACGCCTTTGCGGACTTCCTGAACCTTCAGAAGGATCAAATCCCACTGCTTTTTTCCAAACTTTTCTTCTAAAAATTTTGGATGCACCTGCCTTATATTCTGTCAACATACAGAGAGCGCACCGCCTTGGTCCAAGAGTATCTACTAAATCTTGAGGGGTCATTATGTTATTTCTACAATACACTGACCTCCTGCAGGTTCTCTCCGCCGCCGAGGTCAAAAAGCAAATTATATGGGAAGGTCATCGTCTTTACCTGTCGCAGGATGTTGCTAAAGTCACGGAAGAAATTTCTGGATATGCGCCTGCAATTGAGAGCTCTCAATGCTTGATATGGTCTCCTTCATCCATGTCTCTTCAAGGTCACCTACAAGGAGAAAACTTCCACGTTTGAAGATCCGGAAGCCCTACAAGATTTCCTTCGTCGTCATGGAGCAGATAACATGAACACCTGATCCTGATCTTCTTTTGTTGTCTTTATATTTAATTGTCGTATTACCTTTTATTATTACCCTTGGTTTACATTTTTCTGACTTTACGTTTTCCACCTTTTTCCACGTTTTTATATTTCTCTCTCTTCTTTCTACAGATGTCTCCTCATACAGTCATCTTACCCCGATGTGTCCCGTTGGTTTCTTTTATGATGTTTCTTTGACGCACTGCAATTGGAGGTCTGATGCCTGTTCTTATTGTTGTTGCCATCGTCTTTTGACGCCCCCACCCCTGTTTTTCCGTTTGTTTTCGTAAGTATGTCTTTCAGTCGTGGACATATACTGTCTTTGTGACTTTTATCTCTTTTTGTTCTATTTCTTTCTTATTAACGCGTTCTCTATTCCCTCTCTTCTTTCTTATCTCTCTTTTTCTTGTATTTCTTCTTTCTCTTTTTTCCTCCCTCTCTCATATCGATTCTTGTTTTCTTTTCTACTTGTCTCGCATTCTTCTTTACATTCTTTCACCTATAGACTCAGTAAGCATACTAATGCTTTATCTTTCTTCTCACCTTTCCATTCCATGTTACTACTTGGAATGTTAAAGGTTTAAATAACCTGATTAAGAGGCAACTGGTGTTTTCCCACCTTGCCAGACTTAAATCTGATGTTGCCCTTCTTCAGGAATATCAACTTTCAAAGACTGAAACCTTAAAACTAAAACGCTGTTGGGTGGGACATGTGTTCTTTTCTCCTACTAATGATAGGAAAAATTGAGTTTTGGTTTTGTTCCACAAAAAGTTAAATGTTTCTATAGTCTCTCAGGAATGTGATGCTAATAGTTGTTGCTTAATTGTTAATTTGCATATTGATAACATCCCTCTCGTAATTTTTAATGTTTATGCCCCCATTGGAATTGATAAATCCTTCTCGCGTACTGTTTCTGATAAATTAGCTACGCTCACTGATGAGTATATTATTTTTGGTGGTGACTGCAATCAGATTTTTGACCCTATTCTTGATCGCCACTCCAAGGTTAGATTCTCACCGTCCAAAATGCACTCCCAATTCACCAAAGCTATTCAGAATAATGCATTAGTAGACATTTGGAGACTGTGTAACCCCGACCTTAGAGAATACAGTTTCTATTCTCCTTCCCATAACTCCCAATCACGCATCGATTATATTTTTCTCAGCAAATCTTTAACTCAACATGCTATCCACTCTGACATTGGCTCCATTTTAATTTCGGATCATGCCCCCGTATTAGTAGATATTGACCATATCCCCTTTTCTCCCCATTCTGGCAGGTGGAGATTTAACAACTCTCTACTCCAGGACCCCACTTCTTGTACTGAATTCACCAAGTTTGCCTTTGAATTGTTTCTACTTAACCATACACCTGATTTCCCCTACGTTATTGTTTGGGATTCCTTTAAAGCAACCTCTGGAGGTTTTGTTACTAATGTTGTGACACAGAAGAAAAAACTTAGAGAAGCTCAATCTATACAATTTCTTGCCAAAATTAAACAACTTGAACTCGTCTATCACTCCTCTAACACTGAATCTTCTCTTAAGGCTCTCATTGACGCCAACATTTCTTTTAATAAATTTACCATAGATGCTGCTTCTAATCTTCTATTGAAATGTAATTCCCGATATTACGGTGGTCAAAAAAAAATGGGGAAACTACTTGCTTATTATTTGAAAATTCGAGAGGAGTGAACGAAAATTGACTCGATCAAAACCTCTTCTGGCGACTCGGTGTTTAAAGACAAAGACATTCTCAATGAATTTGTTAATTTTTACAAGACTCTCTATACCCCGGAACATGTTCCTTCTACGACTGATATCCTTTCCTATTTTCATTCTATTCCATCTCCTCCTTCGACTCATGTAGATTTTGGTTCTTTAGATTTCGATATTTCGCTTGCAGAAATCTCCCACGCCATCTAAAAACTTCGTAATGGTAATGCTCCTGGTCCCGACGGGTTCACTATTAAATTTTACAGTCATTTTGCTTTTCTTCTTCTGCCAAAACTTTTATTTCAATCCTTTCTCTATTCTGGTCTCTTGAGTGGCTCCTTCCAACAAGCCCTAGTTTGTTTAATTCCTAAAGATGGCAAAGACAACTCTTTATGTAAGAACTATCGACCCATCTCTTTGATCTATACCGATTATAAAATCTTGGCCAAGATTCTGGCTCTTAGGATGGATCCTGTTTTACCTGATTTGATTGGTCCTGAGCAATCTGGCTTCGGCAAAGGCCGCCTCTCTTCAGACAACTCACGAGTCTTTTCGATATCCTTAGTAAAGCTTCCTCTCTTGATCTTTCTCTAGCTGCTATCTCTTTGGATGCTGAGAAGGCTTTTGACAGGATCATTTGGGATTTTATGTTTCAAGCTCTCATCTGGGATAGTTTCCCTCCCAAATTCCTTTCTCTTATCTCATTACTTTATTCTGGTCCTCAAGCGTCGATCTTCGTTAATGGTATGGTTTCGGATTATTTTACCCTCCAAAGAGGTGTTCGCCAGGGTAGTCCACTGTCCCCTTTATTATTTGTTTTAGCTTTAGAACCTTTTCTTACCAAAATCCGTCAGGATGATGCCATTTCTGGGTTTCACTTTGGCCCGGACCAGGTCAAACTCTCGGTTTACGCCGATGACATTCTTTTTTATTGTTCAGACCCACTCTCTTCTCTTCCTTCATTTCTTCAGCAAGTCTCCTCTTTCTCCGATGTATCTGGTTACCGTCTTAACGCTGATAAATGCGAAATTCTCCCTTTGAATTCACTGTGCCAAAAACTTCTTTTTGACTGTTCTGGTTTCTTATGGCAGCCTACCAAGATAAAATATTTAGGTGTTTGGTTCGCTCCCCTCCTATCCGACACTCTTAAAATACATTTTGATTGTGTCTCTAAGAAATTAGATACCGCCATTACCCGATGGAACCCACTCTTTTTGTCTTGGTGGGGGGGGGGGGGGTTTAAACTCTATTCAAATGATGCTTTCTCCACTTCTGTTGTATACTATTTCTATGATTCCAATGCATATACCCGATTATTATTTTAAGAGGATCGACTCTTTCTTACTAAAATTATTATGGAACGGTAAACATTCTCATATTGCTCTTTCTTCTTTAAAGAAAGACAAATCTTCAGCTGGAGTCCGTTTCCCTGATTTCAAGGCTTATCATCGTGCTTTCTCTCTTAAAGAATCCTCTCGCTCGCTCTCATCTGATCTCCCTTTTTATCCTCCTCTTTGGTTAAAAATAGAATCTTCTTTTATTTCTTCTTTTGAATTTCGTGAAATTTTATCTTTCACATCTATTTTGACTCGACTTCGCAACCCTATTATTGCTCACTCTCGCAAACTCCTTCTTCCTTTCTTATCTTCATGTTACCCTTCTCAATCCTCGACACATGAGCAACCTATCTGGTACAATAAACTGCTTAGGATCCGTAACCACACATTTTTCTGGAAAAATTGGCATTCACATGGCTGCGCTGGATCTCTCAACTTCTTTCACATCATCGTCCTCTTTCCTTTTCGGAACTTCGGTCCCAATTCTCTTTATCCTCCAATGCTCGTTCACAATATAATTTTCTATATCCTATTCTCATTCAAGATCTTCGGTCATTACCGAATTCTAATGAAATCCCTATCTCTCATCGTTCCATCTCTTTAGTAATTGATACCTCTCCCTCCACATCATCTCTTTATAGAACTCCTTTCATTTTCTTGCAGATAGATACAAATCCAAAACTGAGTTAGCCTGGGAAAATGACTTTTCACTAGAGTGGCCGACCCGCCTATGGGATAAGTTTTGGTCTAAAATCCATAAAACCTCTAGAGCTGCCAATACTACCCAAACTCTATTTTTTATTTACAATCGAATTTTATTTACCCCACTGCTTTTGTCCGCCTTTTCCTCTGACACCCCATCTACTTGTTGGTCATGCCCCTGTCCCTCTGCCGATTTAAAACATATGCTATTTGACTGTCCTCCTATTTCCCAATTTTGGAAACAAGTTTGGTTCCAACTCCAAAAGATCTTTCAATTCCAAGTCCCCTTGTCCATTTCCCACATTTTTTTAGGCTCCTTATCTCCTGACCTTCCTCATGCCCAACAACCTTACCTGCTCATTGACCTTCTAATAGCTATTGCTTTTCATCACATTACTTCTAACTGGAAACAAGCCACTAATGTTTCTTTCCGTTCGTGGTGGAACGCGGTCTGTTTTCATCACCGATTAGATACCAACTATGTTTCCCCCATCTCTCTGGCAATTAAAAGAGATCTCCTTTGGCTCCCTTTAGTAAATTATCTCTCCTCCTTTGCCCCTTCAGTCAAATCAAAATCAACTTTATTCTGTTTTTCATAATTGTAGAAATACCATAAAAGTTCATATAGTACATTTAATACACTTTTCGCAAATTAAAAATTAATTAAAGTTTAAAATATAGTTATTACTATACAATAAAAAGACAGTTTGAATAAAAAATCTCAATTCATAAAAATTGTGACCATATCGTGCAGTTTTCACAATGTCTTTGTCAGTCCTCGATTTAAGCAAACAAATAAATTTACCTTTTTCAAAGATTTAAGCGATGACGTATACAAAATTTAAGAAAGCGCGCCTTCGCTTTTGCTGAAGCACCAAATATGCTGGACGGCATTGGCGCAAGCCCCAGATTTTCAGTATGGGCAATAACCAGCGCTTTCGTGGTTCCGTATAAAATTTACAGAATATAGCTGTGTGTATAGTCGATTGTAATGAAACAGAATCGCACGGACAGGGGATTGATTTTGATGACCAATCATTTTGTGTGGGAAAAGAGACCATTAAGTGAAACATATTAAGTCTAAAACGTGTCAGCAACAATTTTTCAAATTGGGTTAATCTGTACATCAAATAAGGTTCAACGGAAAACACAGTCTGAACTAATAGGCCCTGTTGAACAGATGGTTTCTGTATCTCTTTTAGCAGGCGTATCTGATGCAAACATGCTTTTTTTAACTCCGCCTTAGAGATCTCAGTTAGCGTTAGCGGTTGTACAAAAAACTTTTCGTACCCTAAATCTGTTAATAGTGCTTTAACATATGTTAACCATTTAATTTTTCCACAATGATCAAGTTTCAAAATGTCTTGTATAATTGATCTTGTTAGATGACATTGTTCGGTTACCCAAATTCGGCGCCACAGCATTACTGGTTGAGCTTTTATGGTGTCTGATATATAGTCTATGCCCAGCTCTAGGTGGCAGGCATGTGTGGAAGAACTCTTCGGTACACCAAGTAAGTATCTTACAAAAGAGTTTTCTATTTTTTGCAATTCATCCACATTTACAAGACCCTATATCCCCGCCCCATACGTGGCAGTGCTAACACATTTAGCATTATATATCTTTAGTAGTTCCAGTGGTGGTCTCTGATCCAGTCTTTGTGCAAATGATTTTAGCGCTGTAGTTGCTCTTAGGAAGGCCAATTTCCTTGCATTAATCGCTGCCTTCCACTTAAATTTTTCATCTATTACAATCCCCAGATATGGATATGTTGCAGTTCTGTCCAATACCTCTCCTTTTACAAACAAACTACTAGTCTTTGCAGTACTTTTCCCTGCGTGCATATTATATGTTTTTTTTACATTCAGGGTCAGGTTTAGACTCAACATGAAGGCACAGTATCTATCTAGTGCTCGCTGCAGCTCAACAGGAGTTCTCACTAGAATAACTGCGTCGTCAGCGTATAACAAAGCTGGTATCTGCCGACGACCAATTGAGGGGAGATCTTTACTTCCTTCTAACATTGCGGCCTCTAGCCCATTTGTTTACAGGGTGAATAAAAAAGGGGCCAGCACACAACCCTGTCTGATCCCCTTTTCCACCCTAAAACTGTCCGTGAGTTCTCCTCTAGTCCCAAATCGCACTCTTCCTGTTGTTCCAGTGTACAATTCCCGAAGGAAATCTACAATCGGGGAGTCGGCACCCATTGTTAAAATGATTTTCCACAGCCTCGAATGTACTACACAGTCGAACGCTGCAGATAAATCAACGTACACCATGTGCAGCGTAGGCCCCTTGGCCTCCACGTATTTTCCTGCCAGTAAAGACAGGTTTAGTATTTTTTTTTTTTTTGGGAGTTTTCTATAGCGCTGGCCAGACCCGAGGGTATCGGAGCGCTTGACAATCGTTCTGGAGGGAACGGGTGAGGAGTAGTACAGTACAAAAGTGTTCATACAAGATCAGGGGTTAACAAATTTCTTTGGCGCGTGCAGGCGGGATTGAGGTAGTGTCTTTGAGGTAGTCAGGGTAGCAGGGTGAGCTGCTGAGGTAGAGTTCGGGAATGCGCGATTGAGGTAGAGGGTTTTTAGGCGGCTCTTGAAATCTGGGAAGGAGGGGTTGGTTCTGATGTCCACTGGGATGGATTTCCATATTTTTGGGGCGTTGCCAGCAAAAGAGCGGTTTGCGGTTTTTTGTTTCCGTGTTTTCAGGGGGATGAGTAGTAGTGAGTTTGAGCTTCTGAGGTTTCTGGATTGACCCGCTTTCTTGAGCTTGGAGGCTAAGTATTCCAGTTTCCCTGTGTGCAAAGCTTTATGTGTGAGACAGGCCGTTCTGAAGTTGGCGCGCATTTCCACTGGGAGCCATTTTAAATCCTTGAGTGCGGGCGATATGTGGTCGAATTTTTTTGCACCAGAGACCATTCTGGCGGCTGCGTTGAGGGTAGTTTTCAGTGGCGCAAGGTGGGATAGGGCTGTGCCGGATAGGGTTGCAATCCCATAGTCTAGTCTGGATAGCACCAGTGCTTGTGTGGCTTGTTGGAGATCCCTCTGGGGGATGTGTGGTTTGATTTTGTTTAGGAGTTTCAGACTGAAGAAGGCACTCTTTGCGGAGTTCTTAATGTGGTTCGTCATTGACAGTTTGTGGTCAAGAGTGATTCCGAGTGATTTTACTGAGTTGGTCAGGGTGAGATTTCCTTTGAGAGTGTTAATCACTTTCACCCATTCGGTGATATGGGGGTTGTCATCTTTGTTGGAGATGAGTAGGATCTCAGTCTTTCCTTGGTTGAGTTTGAGGTGATTCGTCCCTAGCCAGTCTTGGATTTCTATGAGGGTGTTGTTGAGCCTTAGAATGTCGTTGAAGGAGGTTGTTTCTATGTAGATCTGTGTGTCGTCTGCGTAGAGGTGGAAGGGGATGTTAGCTTTCTTCAGTATGATGGTGAGGGGTACCATATATATGTTGAACAGTTGAGGGGAGAGAACGGATCCTTGAGGGACCCCTCTGGTCACGGGGAGAGGATCGGACGTGAAGGATTTTATTTTGACTCTTTGAAAGCGGTTCTGAAAGAAGGAGTCGAACCATTTCAGGACCACATCGTTTGCACCTACTTGTTCCTTGAGGGCCTTGATGAGTAGCTTGTGGTCAACCGTATCAAAGGCCGCTGACAGGTCTAGGAGGATGAGTAGGCAGCATTGATCCGAATCGAGGGAGTTGCGAATGTCATCTACGATGTTCAGGATTGCGGTTTCGGTGCTGTAGCCTTTTCTGAAGCCTGATTGGTTGTGGTCAAGGAGATTGATGTTGTCGAGTTGGTTGTTAAGTTGGTTTAATACACATTTTTCTATGATTTTCGCTAGGAAGGGCAGGCTTGAGACTTGTCTGAAGTTGTTTAGGTCGTTGGAGTCTAAACCTTGTTTCTTCAGAAGGGGGGTAACTTGGCCGACTTTGAGGCAGTCCGGGATGGTGCCAGTTTTTAGGGATCTGTTGATGATTTCACACCAGAAAGGCGCCAGGGTGAATTTGAGGTCCTTGGCCATTTGGGCGGGGATGGGGTCAAGGTTGTGGGAAGAGGGTTTGGAGGATGAGATAAGGTTGATTATCTCGGCTTCGTGAACAAGGTCGAAGGAGGACCAGGTGATCGAGGCGGGGCTCGTAGAGGTGGTTTCAGTTGCTGTTGGGTCGCTGTTGATGGTCGTGTGAGGGCTGACGTCAAGAGATAGTTCGATCTTGGCTGTTTTTTCATTGAAAAACGTGACAAAGTTATCACACAGAGCTTTGGAGGGTTGGGTAAGGGCAATGGATGGTTTGGATGTTTGTTTTTTGATGATGTCAAAGAGTTCTCTAGGTCTGTTCTTTGCCTTGTCAAGCGCATTGCAGAAGAAGGTAGTTTTTTCGATGTTGATGTCATTTTTGTACCTTCTTCTAGTTGCCTTGAGTTCTTCTCGCCGGGTGGAGGAGGGGTTCTTTCTCCAGTGACGTTCTGTTGCTCTGAGGGACCTCCTTTCCTCGTTGATATCTTTGTTGAACCAGGTTCTCGATGGGATGTTCCTCGGTTTTTTTAGTTTCAGGGGTGCCAATTGATTTAGGATGTCGGACATGGTAGTGTTGTAGTGTGAGGTAAGTTCAGTAGTTGAGAGACTTTCTGTGGAGATAGGCAGGGAGGAGGCTATTCTTTCTTCCAGTTCGGTTGTGTTGATTTGTGATAGGTTCCTGGACCAAGTGGGGGGGGGGCTGCGATAGGGGGATGAGATTGGATCTGTTGCGAGAGTTGAAATAGGATTAGGTGGTGGTCTGACCAATCTACCGGGAGGATGCAGTCAATAGAGATAGCATCCTGCCAGTCGATGATGGCGTCCAGTGTAGCCCCTTTGTTGTGGGTCTCTTCTGCGCAGTGTTGGGAGAGGTTGTTGGAGTGTAGAAGTTCGTTGAGGGATTTTATAGTGGGTTGTTTTTGTTGTTCCAGTGAAGATTAAGATCCTCTAGGATGAGGGTGTTGGATTCTTTGAGAGAACAATTGTCTATCAGGTCTGAGAGTTGTTCTGAGAAAGTTACGTTGTTCCCTGGGGGGTGATATATTAGGTGGCATTGCATTAGACGGTTGTCGGTGGTTTTGATGTTGGTTGTGAGGCATTCAAAGGAGTTATAGTCAAATGCGGATGTTTCGGCCACCGAGAGGTCGTTGTTGTGGATGATTGCCACGCCTCCACCTTTTATTTGGTCCTTCCTATCTTTGTTGATGATGGAATAGCCCGGTGGGACAAGCATATCTAGAGTAGGTGTGGAGGCGTCGTTTAGCCAGGTCTCAGTGATGAATGCTATGTCTATGTTGTGGTTGAGGATGGTCTCTGCTATCTCTGTGGAGTGTTTGGTGGCAGATCTGCAATTTATGAGCATGCAGTTGGTCCGTGCGGGGTCTTTTTTTATAGGTTCGGTAGGGATGGTGATGAGGGAGATCGGGGGTCTGGGTGGTTTGCGGGGGACGTTCTCGTTCCTAAGACTGGTGATTACTTGAATAGAGGATTGGGGGGGAGGGTATTGGGGCTGGTGTAAGAGGCGTCCAGATTGAGTGCCTCTTCCGTGGTCATGGCTTTCGCTGTACTATTGGGTCTCCAGGCTTGGGGTGGGGCGGGCTGGGTCTTGGGATTGGGGTTGTGGGAAGTCGAGAGGTTGGAGAGGATAAGTTTTAAGCCTTGTATTATGGTGTTGATTTGGTATTCGATACGTGTGAGGCGGGAATGCGTCTCCCCCTGCGGGGGGGTGTTGATTTTGGTAGTCAGGTTGGGATGAGATGGTGGCTTGGGCCGTGGTCTGTGGGGGGGATGTGTGGTGCTTGGGGTGTGGGGGGCGGTTTAGCTTGAGGGAGAGTAGGGGTTGGATGTGGGGGGGCTTGGGTCTGTTCTTATTGACCGCTGTGGCTGGAGTGGGGGTGCTCCGCCTCGGGAGTGCTTCTGGCTTTCGGGTTTTGGTGGTGGACGGTGCTGTGTCCTTGTGTTCGCGGTGGTTGGGGAGGGATGGGGGATGAAAAGGGGTGACTGTGTTCATGGACTGTGGGGTTGGGGGGTTGATCGTGTGTGGCTGGTGGTCTTGGTGGGCGTCATGAGTGACAGGGTTAGCAAGTAGTGAGGGGAATTGGCGGTCAAAAGCCTCCAGGTTGGCGTTGTTGGCTTGGATCAGGACTGTGCCATTGGAGTAGATGGTCACTGAGGTGGTTCCGTAGTTGGGCAGGTGAATCGGGGTATGGATAGAGAGCTTGCAGCTGTGGATCGTCTTGGTAGTTTTTGTTATTAGACGCTTTTCTCTCAGGATAGAGATCCAGTAGCTAGGTCTGGCTGTGTGGAAGATGAGGTCCATTTTTATTTGACCTTTTGAGGGGCAGTGATAGACATCCGCAAAGAGGGATTCGGGGAATTTCCTGATCAGTTTATGTTTAAGGGCTTTTCTAGCATTGGGTGAGAGGTTGGATGGGGGGGAGATGGAGAAGGAGTTGGGACCATGGCGTTTTATGAGGGGGGAGGAGAGAGGGTTCGGGTTGGTCGTCATGTTGCAAGGCGGTGGTGGTGGGGAGATCGGAGGTGTAATCCTTGCGTAACTGGGAGGAGACACTGGTCGTTCGTAGACTATGGGCTGTGTGTGTTGGCGGTATAGCACTAGGTGTCGGTATTATGCTCGTGGGTGGCTTACCTAAGGTGTTGACGGTGTTCGGTCGCAGCTGGGGCCTGTGGGGTTGCTTAGAATCAGGTAGCGTTGGGACTTTCTTCAGTAGTGGCGCTTCTTGTGCTCCAGTGTGTAAGGTGTTGACGGTGTTCGGTCGCAGCTGGGGCCTGTGGGGTCGCTTAGAATGAGGTAGCGTTGGGACTTTCTTCAGTAGTGGCGCTTCTTATGCTCCAGTGTGTCTGGGAATGCGGAGAGTTCAGATCAGGGATTGCGTTTTAGGTTCTTGTGTTTAGGTTCTTGTTTCGTTGTTGTGGTGGGGTTCAATTTCCAGTTGAGATTGGTGAGTGAGTGTAGGATATGGCTACTGGGTATTTCCGAATCAATGTCCTAGCTTGGGCGCCATCTTGGGGCCAGGCTAGATGAGGAGCGTCGGGTCCGAGTAAATCAGCTTCCACAGTCTAAATTTGTTTATAGGTGCCTACTACTTTGTCTTGCAGATTCGGCAGGTGATTAGTTCAGGGATTATACCCCTTTATTCCTACGTGGTACTAAATAGATATTTGTCCGTTATCTGGACGTTTGTCTAGGTTTGGGCGCCATCTTGGGAACAGGCTCGGAGGGGAACGCCTATGTTCTTTCTTCTGCGGCTTCCTTCGTCCGTGGCTCGAGTTTCTGAGGTGTCTCGCTTGTTTTTTCTTATGGGTCTCGTGGGGGTTATAGGAAGTCTCTATTACCCCTTTGAAGTTCCGTGTTAGATGGGATTATTGTCCAATTCCGGGGTGGTGTCCTTATACTGTACCTAGCCCCTCTCGGAACCCATATTGTATTTCCGAGATAATGTTCTGACTAGTTGTCCACTCCTGGAGTTGGTCGAGAAGAATCCGACCTGCCATCTTCCCGAGCGTATCCAGGAGCGAAATAGGTCTATAACAAGATGGGCTATTTCGATCCCCTTTTTTGAATATGGGAACCAGTATCGACGTTTTCCAAGATTCTATTAGGCCCTCTTCCATAGTGGCATTTAGGACATTAGTCAGTAGCGGGGACCAAAGATCTGCTTCGTATTTAAAAATGTCCAATGGAACCCCATCAGGGCCTGGGGCTTTGCCTAATTTCGAGGTTTTTAGCGCTTTTTGTACCTCGTCATGTGAAAACTGCAAGATTATTGGATAAGTGACTTGGGTCAGGGGATCTGTATAGACCGTATCCCAAATATTCCCTTCTCTAAAAACTTTAGAGAAATAACTCACCGATTCATGATCGCTAATTGCAACATCAATGGATGGTAGTTCATCTCTGTCTGTTAAAAAAGGAGATCTAATTACTTGCCAAAAAGTTGCCCTATCTTTTAATTCTAAACCTTTACTGAGACGCTCCCATAAGTCAGCTTTTAGCTCCTGTTTTCTAGTTTTTAAAACTAGAGCGTATTCTTTTCTTAATCTAATAACTTCCCCTCTGTCTCTCTTTTCTCTACTTAAAGCTTCCTTTAATTTTGAATATGCTTTTGTGCATGCCGGACTGAACCAGCCTTTTTTCGCCTGGCTTTTTTGTTTATGTGCCCTTGTGAGTTCTTTCTTAATGTTTTGTGAAATAGTGTTGAAGCTATTCAAAACTTCTTTAGGTTTTGTCCTATAGTCAAGACAGTTTGTTATGTCTAGGATAATCAGAGGAGGGACGAGGAAAACGTGTCCATTTTATTTCCCCAAACAATATCAGCGTTAATCAAGTGAAAAAATGGACACTTGTAACAGATCCAGACCATTCGTTGGAAAAACTATGGTACCCTCAAAAGACCCAATGTGAATAGGTGTAGCGGTATATATCGTTCCTCCGCCCCTACATTGTGGTTCGTTGGCAGTTATCATTGGGTACCATAGGTAGTGTAGGTGCCTGCCTCAACCAGAGGCTCCTCTGGTCTGGATTGCAGTGGCCAGAGAGAAAAAATATTGTGCAAAAGGAAAGTCAAAAAATGTTAAAAATAAGATCAGCACCTTTTAGAACTTTAATGAAATAGTGTAGATCTTATATTAAAACCAGTGGGTACTTGTCCTGGATCGAATTATGGGATCCAGAAGTATTCAGTTACAAGAGTGTCGACATGTTTCAGCCCCCTCTGGCTCAAAGGAGTCTACGGGGCTTTCGTCAGGACAAAAATGACAAACAAACAAAAAAGTTCTACTCACACTTAATATGTGGAGTTCAAAGGGAAACGGCGAGGGTCAAATTAAACCACTCGAGTTTTAAGAGCCTGCAAAAGACAATACAAACAGACATGTTGTGCAAGGTAATGAAACATTTATATCATGTTGCTTAAATGAGAGAGGCACACTAGTAAGCATTAGTCTTAACTAGCAACACAGAGCTTAATTTAAGCTAAGCGAATTAAATTTCATTTCTAAACATTAGGAGCATTCCCTGGTGGAGTAGAGGAAAGAGGGGTGAGTTGAGAGCGGTTACACATGCTGTAAAGATGTATGTTACAGCGCCAATCAATGCTTAGTTGTGTCACGGTATGTGTGATGGAATATAACCCATCATGCGTGTTTAAGGGTCTATCACCACTATAAACTCAAGGGGGACAGATTCAACGAGAGAGTTAGCGTTGTTGATGAGAGACGCTCTGTTTAAGAAAGCGGTGTTTGCTGACTCTAATGCGGTAAAATAGCGCGCTCAAGCATGCGTTCTTGGAGAGGTACTTACCCCCTAATGTGGAGATTCTAGCTTGCATCGGGGAGGTTCAGAGCTGTAGGGAACAGGTAAGAATTTTTCAGAGATCTCTTACCTACTCGGAGAAGGAATAGGAAATTCCGAGCGAGGTGCGCGCTGCGCCATTACCCGCGTGTCTGCTTTCCTACGCCGCTTGTGCTGACTCTGCCCCCGGACGTCAGGACAGCGTCCGGGGGAGGGTTTAAGACTGCGTAACATTTCGATGACAGTCCATCTTATGTCGTCACAGGAATGTCCTTTCTCTAGAAAGTGGGCACACAGTTTTGTGGTGTTTTTCTTCAGGCGAATGTTACTGCGATGTTCCCCTATTCTGATTTTGATTT
Organism: Lissotriton vulgaris; assembly: GCF_964263255.1. NCBI lineage: Eukaryota > Metazoa > Chordata > Amphibia > Caudata > Salamandridae > Lissotriton > Lissotriton vulgaris. Next base: position 5,228,292 of record NC_141688.1, read on the forward strand.
TACGGCACGTCATGCCTATGTAAAGTTTTTTGCATGGACACATAACCAAGTAGATGACGCAAGAAGAGTTGCAGTTAGTATGTTGTTTTTGTTATCTGAAAAAACCCACAATACAGAAAGAATCCTGTACGAAAAAGAGCAACGGTGGGTGGACCGGTTGAAGACCAACATCACCGGGATGAATGATAATGTCCCCTGGCACCAATTTGCAGTTCATTAAAAAGACCCTGTATTGAATAGTTGCTTTACCTTCCTCAGATTAGAGGTCTGCACACTACGTTAGTGTACACACACACGCCAGATCCTATCATTTAGGCTTTCTATACAACTACTCAATAAAGTTTGTTGAAAAAAACGCAGTCTTAAACCCTCCCCCGGACGCTGTCCTGACGTCCGGGGGCAGAGTCAGCACAAGCGGCGTAGGAAAGCAGACACGCGGGTAATGGCGCAGCGCGCACCTCGCTCGGAATTTCCTATTCCTTCTCCGAGTAGGTAAGAGATCTCTGAAAAATTCTTACCTGTTCCCTACAGCTCTGAACCTCCCCGATGCAAGCTAGAATCTCCACATTAGGGGGTAAGTGCCTCTCAAAGAACGCATGCTTGAGCGCGCTATTTTACCGCATTAGAGTCAGCAAACACCGCTTTCTTAAACAGAGCGTCTCTCATCAACAACGCTAACTCTCTCGTTGAATCTGTCCCCCTTGAGTTTATAGTGGTGATAGACTCTTAAACACGCATGATGGGTTATATTCCATCACACATACCGTGACACAACTAAGCATTGATTGGCGCTGTAACATACATCTTTACAGCATGTGTAACCGCTCTCAACTCACCCCTCTTTCCTCTACTCCACCAGGGAATGCTCCTAATGTTTAGAAATGAAATTTAATTCGCTTAGCTTAAATTAAGCTCTGTGTTGCTAGTTAAGACTAATGCTTACTAGTGTGCCTCTCTCATTTAAGCAACATGATATAAATGTTTCATTACCTTGCACAACATGTCTGTTTGTATTGTCTTTTGCAGGCTCTTAAAACTCGAGTGGTTTAATTTGACCCTCGCCGTTTCCCTTTGAACTCCACATATTAAGTGTGAGTAGAACTTTTTTGTTTGTTTGTCATTTTTGTCCTGACGAAAGCCCCGTAGACTCCTTTGAGCCAGAGGGGGCTGAAACATGTCGACACTCTTGTAACTGAATACTTCTGGATCCCATAATTCGATCCAGGACAAGTACCCACTGGTTTTAATATAAGATCTACACTATTTCATTAAAGTTCTAAAAGGTGCTGATCTTATTTTTAACATTTTTTGACTTTCCTTTTGCACAATATTTTTTCTCTCTGGCCACTGCAATCCAGACCAGAGGAGCCTCTGGTTGAGGCAGGCACCTACACTACCTATGGTACCCAATGATAACTGCCAACGAACCACAATGTAGGGGCGGAGGAACGATATATACCGCTACACCTATTCACATTGGGTCTTTTGAGGGTACCATAGTTTTTCCAACCAATGGTCTGGATCTGTTACAAGTGTCCATTTTTTCACTTGATTAACGCTGAGTTTGTTATGTCTGCCTGACTTTGCCTAACTATTTTTTCAGTTGCAGCTACTTTGTCAATGTTTCCCCATTTTAATGTATAACCATTCAAGGATCCTAATTCAAGCTCTTGGTGGTCTTAGATGTTCATGGTAACATGTTTTTTTTTTGAGATTTTGATTCGCGTAAGGCGATGGTATTTGGAAAATGATCGCTTAATGGATTTTTAATTACCTCAAATAGTTCAATGTTTGAGCCTTTACAAGATGAAATTAATACATAATCTATCAGGCTCATTAAACCCCTGCCGTTAAATGTTGGCAAAAAGGCTACTGGGGAGGTCTTTAACTCATTGGCGAAACCTAATTCCAGTCCTGTCATAATCTCATTCATTTTTTCACCTTCAATCGAGTGTGAAAAGTGTGTTATAGTGTTGCCATCATCCTCGATGATTCCACACTTATCAGTATCGTTGCTTCTACATAGATGAAGGTTGAAATCTCCACCCCACACTATTGTACATGACTTCTTAATATACTGTGTTCGTAGGTCTTGAAGGGCTATGGAAATCTCTGAAAGAAGGTTGATCAGGTCAGCTGTGTTCAAATTATTATAAAAATTTACTATTACATATATCTTTTGTTTAGTACTCTTTAGGACTATTAACTGATAATTCTCTTCCAATTTTAAGGGAAGGATGTCCTCACTATATAGAGTGTTTGCAATATAGGTGACTAGACCACCACTACTTCTTCCAGAAGAAGATTTTTTCGCTGCAGAGAAAAAGGTCTTATAACCCATTATGTGTATTGGGTTAATAGCCCAAGTTTCCTGGAGGCAAATGATGTTGCTCAGATTAACCTGCGTCAGGAAATTAGGGTTTGTCTGTTTAGCAAACAGGCCGGCAATGTTCCAGAACGTAAAATGTACTTGGGAGCTAGTTAAGTTAGGGCTCAGAGGAGTTACTATCTTTATTAAGTTATCCGTTGTCCCAGGATTAAGAGGGACTGGTGATGAAATAGCCAAGTCACCAGTCCAATGTTGCAGGGAAACTGTAGACATATGTTTACCAGAAATAGGTGTAATATCTTTTTCCGGTATGTCAAAGGTTTGACTTATTAATGGTTCCCCCATTTTTGATGTATATACATTTACCCCGTTGAACTGGGCATTATGCAGTCAATCGTTAAAGTCCAAACCAGACAATGCATTAAATCTATTGTGAGTTGGAATACTATAAGAATTGGCTGATGCCGCGGCAACTTGACGCCATCGAATGTCTCTGTGCTCATAGTGTGGAATAGAGGACAGGTAAGGATGGGTTGACGAATGTGAATGAATTTGGCTTTGATGCCATCGTACTGGGCCATTCGGATAGGTGAATTTAGAATTCTGGTGAAAGAAAGGGGTGTTGGTTTCAGATGCCAGATATTGATCATGAAAAGGAGTAATCGGATTGGTTATCATAGTTGAATGGGTTGTAATCAGATGTCTATAAAAATAGCCCAGTGGGAGAACAGTGGTGTTAAATTCCCATGTAGAGGGCGGAGGGGCCTTAGCCAATGTCTTTTCGTCCCATTGTGGGTTCTTACAATTGACAGTTATACAATCCCCCTCAAACATTTTCCGCATAGGACCTATCCATCCTACTCTCTGGGTGTAGATAATTTCTCCTGAACATTCCAATGGGAAATTGCAATTAGCTGTTAACCAGTGTAAGATCTTATTTTTTAATGAGAAGGAGGTTTCATCTTGATCAATTCTAAGTTTCGGGACATTTACCAGAACCAGCACGTAAGCCCCACACTCAGGGGGCAGAGTAATACGCGAAGGAATCTGCCTTGAGTTATAAGGCTGTTCGTGAGGGAACCGGGGCCTTAGAAAAGCTGGCATTGTCTCATTAGATTGATTAGGTGTCTTTCTTCCACTTTGAGATGTTATGTGTGTCTTCCCTGTCTGCGTGTTTGTGATATGAGTATTCGCGTCAACACTGGGAGTAGAACTAGTAGTTGGTACAGGTTTATTTGTAACAGTTTCCTTACTTATAGAAATGGTAGGTTTTGGTTTTGCCACAATGTCTGGGACTAGGATAGCTTTCGATTGAGAGGGTGTAAGTTTACTAGTACCTGTCTTCAAACCTGCAGTAATTTTTGGAGCAACAGTGAGAGCTTTTTTATTATAGACTGTTAATTCTTCTAGCTGTTTTTCTATGCGGGCAAGCCTAGATTCAATTGGCGACATAAAAATACTTAGAAGGTCGCCAAATCTTTCGACTAATTGGTCATTAGCTATAGTTGTATCAGGCTTGTCCTTGTGCACATGGGGGGTCCCCTGGGTGTGTTCGCTTAATGTCTCTATAGGCTGATTTATTCCATTAGCATTTAAATGTTTAGTGGTGCCTTTCCTATGTTTTCCTTTTGATGCATTACATTTTCCAGCGGCAGAGGGAACAGGTTGAATCAGTTGTTTAGTTTGCTTTCGAATAGCACCCTCTTGCCTGACTCTTAAATTTGTGTCATTATTCTCCTCCACTAGCTCTGGTGTGGACTCTATATTGAGGTCTGGTGTTCTTCTAGCTCGCTGCTCAAATCGAAGTCAATTAGGGGATTGGATGCCGATAGGTTGACCTCATTGGGTAGGGTATGAAGGTCAACTCGAGTTTCACGAGTACAACTTGTATGTAAGTTTTTGGAGCTGACTGGGGTTTTTGCTAATTTAATGCTCTCTAAAGAAGAACGTTTGGCAATTTCCAGATCGTGTGATACCCTTCGTTCAAGGAGTGAGATGCTAAGTTTGATTGCATCGTTAGTCCTCGTTATGAAACTATCTATTGGTCCAATCACAGATGCCCCTCCCGCAGCTGTCTTGCTTCTGCTACCTCTGGTAGACATATTATGATAGATATTATTGGGTTGGACAAATGTTACAGGAGCCCAGTAGACACGGCACAGTATAATACAGTTCTAATATTGATCCAACATATAGATAGTTAGCTAAAATGATGTCATAAAGCCCTACTTGGTAAAGAACAAAAGGTGTTAAGGGGGTGCACCCAACCCGACCTTTTCGGTCTCTGAGGGCCTCAGAGGGCCCGCCCTTTGCCCGGGCTTCGCCCGGCGTCCCGCGAGACGGGGGTGACGTTGGTTTTAAGCGCCTCCTGGCGCGCAAAGCGGTGTCAGGATGCCGCTAGGGCTGTTGGGGATTGTAGTTCTCTGCCCCGCCCACTCTCTGCTCGGCGGCCAAACTCCGCGGTGGTATCAGGAGCAAGGCGGAGGGAGGCGGGCAGGCAGAACCCCGTGGCACAGTCCCCCCAAACAGCGAGTGAAAGCAGGTAGAGTTTCTGGCAGCAATCGAGCAGTTTAGCAAAAGAGCCCCCACTCGACCGGGGTGACGTTGGTTTTAAGCGCCTCCTGGCGCGCAAAGCGGTGTCAGGATGCCGCTAGGGCTGTTGGGGATTGTAGTCCTCTGCCCCGCCCACTCTCCGCTCGGCGGCCAAACTCTGCGGTGGTATCAGGAGCAAGGCGGCGGGAGGCGGGCAGGCAGAACCCCATGGCACAGTCCCCCCAAACAGCGAGTGAAAACAGGTAGAGTTTCTGGCAGAAATCCAGCAGTTTAGCAAAAGAGCCCCCACTCGACCGGGGTGACGTTGGTTTTAAGCTCCTCCTGGCGCGCAAAGCGGTGTCAGGATGCCGCTAGGGCTGTTGGGGATTGTAGTCCTCTGCCCCGCCCACTCTCTGCTCGGCGGCCAAACTCCGCGGTGGTATCAGGAGCAAGGCGGCGGGAGGCGGGCAGGCAGAACCCCGTGGCACAGTCCCCCCAAACAGCGAGTGAAAACAGGTAGAGTTTCTGGCAGCAATCCAGCAGTTTAGCAAAAGAGCCCCCACTCGACCGGGGTGACGTTGGTTTTAAGCACCTCTGGCGCACAAAGCGGTGTCAGGATGCCGCTAGGGCTGTTGGGGATTGTAGTCCTCTGCCCCGCCCACTCTCCGCTCGGCGGCCAAACTCCGCGGTGGTATCAGGAGCAAGGCGGCGGGAGGCGGGCAGGCAGAATCCCCATGGCACAGTCCCCCCAAACAGCGAGTGAAAACAGGTAGAGTTTCTGGCAGCAATCCAGCAGTTTAGCAAAAGAGCCCCTTCCTCACTACCCGTGCTGTTAGTTCTGTTGAGGTCCAAAAACCACCTTGATTTCCCCATTGCCTTTTTTCCAATACTGTTGAATGCTATTTATTGTTGTATCCAATATGATATTTAACCTATTTCATTTTTGTAACTTCATTATGCTTGCTTTGTCGTTCTACTTTTATAATTTTGATAGCATCTTCTTTTTATTTATTGTATTTTGTATTTACGATTACATCACAACCCTCCCGATTTTATAACTTAATGACTTATAATATTATCTGTTTCTTCTTTTCTGTTTCTGTTCTTTTATTGTTTCAATAAACTCAAACTTAAAAAAAAAAGAAAAAGAAAAAGGGGTAACCCTGTGTCCCTCAGAACCTGGGTTATTAATGGTTAAGGAAAAAATTGGTTCTGTTGGGTAAGACACATTACTTTGTTATTGCTGATCAATGCAATCAAGAACAAGTAATCTCTGATACACGCCTAACTTGAGAAATGAATGCTCAAATTACAAAATCGTGAAAACAAATGCTTGTATTGTCAATTTTTTCACAGAATTCATTCAATTTATATCTGAATTACTTCATTCAAAGATAACATACAATGCATGATAGGACTACCAGAAATAGTACAAAAAGGTGACTTAGAGTGAAGAGTGTTCAATGAGTGAAGAAATGTGCAGTGCAAGGCGATTTCATATATACAAATATATACAAGTGTTTCATTGGCCAGATGCTTATTTTCAACCAAGGAATCCTAGTGTTCCTATTGGGATCCTGGTGGTTCTGGACCTATGTCGACGTTTTGACCCTGTTTGCGCCCTAGTCGGTGGTTGCGGCGGGTCTTTCTCAAGACAGGAATACAGGTGAATAGTGATAACAGTTTGGGCTTCAGACTTGGGATGCAGCGAAACCTGCTCTTCCACATACCAAAGGTGCGCTCCACAATGTTTCGGGTTGTTTTGTGTGCCCTGTTGTATCTCCTCTGACTTGGTGTTGTAGGGTTGAGGTAGGGTGTGAGGATGAAGGACCGGAGGCCATATGCACTGTCCCCTAATTGTAAGAAGAAAAAACATTACTCACATGCACACACACACATCCACCTGCAATACGTATCAAGGGAGTTTCACACAGTGTGTTACCTAGCAAGTATCCTTTGCCGAATTCCCCTGCTGTCAGGCGTGCGTAGATCCCACTGTTTTGGAAGATGTAGGAGTCGTGGGTACTCCCTGGGAATTTGGCTACTATGCCAGTGATCATGTACTTGGAATCACAGATCACCCGTACATTTATAGTGTGGGTGGACTTCCGGTTCCGATAAATGTACTCACTGGCAGCAGGTGGGCATATTGGTATGTGGGTACCATCAATACAGCCAATGATGTTTGGGAAATGCGCCATCTGATAAAAGTCTGTCTTTGTCCTTAGCAGTTCTGCATGCGTTGCAGGGAAGCTGATGTAGTAATGCATTCTCTGCAACATGGCGTCAAGGTATTTTCTACAGAAACGGAACAGACAGCTCTGGGACACCCCACCTACCGCAGCAACCACACTCTGGTAACTCCCAGATGCAAGCAGGCGTAGGCTGCACAGCACCTGCACATGGGGTAGGATGGCGTGCGCCCTTGGGTTTGGATGGTCCAACAGTGGGTAGAGATCCCTGATTAGGTCCATGATGGTTTGGGGGGCCAGCCTGTACCTCTGTAGGATCTCAGGCTCAGTTAGCTGGAATAGAGTGATCCTCTGCCTGTTCACCTGCTCCTCCCTCCTCCAGACCCTCTCTCTTCTGCAGGGAGCCGTAGCCGCCTCGCAATGACATAGAATGCCGCCATTCTGGTGAAAATGGTGCATTTTGGGGCTTTTTTTTTTTGCCTGCACCTGGTTACCACCTGATTTCAATCCATGGTAAATACCGACTCTTAAATACCGAATTTCATGCAAATTCGGTATTTAAAAGGGTACCTACATCTCGAAATTCATTTTTTCCATTTATTATTTACCGATTCGGTAAATTTACCGATTCGGTAACTTTACCGGCCGGTATTGGGCATTTGGGATGTAGGGGACCAAAAAGCAACTGAATCGGAAACTTTACCGAATCGGTAAATTTAGCGATTTGGTATATTTACCGATTCGGAAACTTTACCGATTCAATTGCTTTTTGGTCCCCTACATCCCAAATGCCCAATACCGGTCGCTAACGGCCAAAATTCGGTAATTTCGGCCGTTACCGACCGGTATTGGGCCACCTACATCTGGCCCTAAGTCACCTTTTTGTACTATTTCTGACAGTCCTATCATGCATTGTATGTTATCTTTGAATGAAGTAATTCAGATATAAATTGAATGAATTCTGTGAAAAATTACACAATACAAGCATTTGTTTTCACGATTTTGTAATCTGAGCATTCATTTCTCAAGTTAGGCGTGTATCAGAGATTATTTGTTCTAGATTGCATTAATCAGCAATAACAAAGTAATGTGTCTTACCTAGCCTGAACTTCTAGACCATCTTCCCTCTGTACTAAAGTACCGGAAACTCCAGGCAAGGTGCTGCATAAGGCTTATGACTCAGTGAGTTAGGCATACCCTTCCCACTTAAGGCAACTCTGTGAGGAAATAATAACAATGATGCAAGGGAACTCGCACAGCAAAATTAATCCGTGGTAGAGAGTTGTAATGGGTTGAGGTGTGCTACAAGAGGAAAACACTGTCTGGCCAGGCAGTGAGAAGTGAAGAACTGTAGTACAGCTCCCCCGCCTAGGGAGAGAACACCTCTGAGCACAACGCAAGTGGGACCAGTTGGTCTGTTTCCATACACATATGGTAATTATAAGTTCATGCGCCAGTTAGAGAATTCATATTTCAAAATTTATTTTGACATGTTGAAGAAATGTCTTTGATTCCAAATCATAAGGGTAACTGTAATCCACATATGGTTCAATATGTTATTGTACACACATTATCACACATCCCGATGCATTTCGGGCGGAGCCCTTCGTCAGGGGATTACTCTACAAAAAAGATCAGAATAGGACAATGATCACTTCGAAATAAGGGAATTATATGTAAAAATTACGGAATAAAGGAAACATGCATCAGTATAAAGAAACTCGAGTACAGGTGAGTAGCCATGACCAAGATGAGACCGAACCCGGTGTGTTAAAACCTAAACAGGAGTGGTGAAACAAAGATAACCAGGAAAATATCCCGGAAAAGGTGGCAGAGAATAGCATAGTAATCGAAAGTACTGGCCCACACGCTAACGTGAGCTCTGAGATTATGCGGAACACCCGTGAACGTATCGGTAAGAAAAGCGGTCGAGTACCGAGTAAAGCAGAAAAGAAAGAAAGCTCTAAAGTCCCAAGCAGGGTACTTACATATGTGGAGCTACGCTCAAACTCCGCGGAGTTCCAAGCGGAGAAGATCAGCCGCGGGGCTGTTGTGAACCGGTATAAAAAAAGCAAAGCAAAGTGAACCAGACATAGAAAACGGACAGGAGCGTCCAAAAGATAGTGTAAAGAGTAAAGAGGATAGCGGAGACTAAAGAGTCGCCATGTTAGAGTATGAAGGGTATATGGCCGAATCCATAGAAAGGGATAAAAAGAGATAAGTAATAAAAAGGGGAAAAACGAGAAGGTAAGCAAAACAACAGTATTCAATCCAGATATATTATAAATAGCAGAGGAATTCCATCCGATCATTGAGCCCATGGGGGACCATCGTGGACAGAAAACTGATCCAAACGTTCTCACGTTTTAATAGAGTGTTCTTGTTATTCAACGTGATCTGAACTTGTTCCAATATTTGATATTTCAATTGTGCCACTGTATGTCTATTCTCCATGAAATGGGTGGCAACAGTAGACTTGAGGTTCTGGGTGCGAATATTGCTCTTGTGTTCTAAGATCCTCACGCGGATCTTTCTTTCGGTATGGCCAACATAGCATTTGCCACAGGGGCATTTTAGAACATATATAACGTTACTGCTGTTACAGGTTGCGTTCACCTTAAGTTTTATAGAGTGGCCTTTCATCGGATGGTTGATGGAATTTCCAAGGATACAATTATTGCAATTGCTGCAATTATAACAAGGTTTCAGACCAGTGTAAGTTATGTTGATTTTTTCTCTGCTGGGTTGACTCAGAATTTCTTTTAAATTCTTGCCTCTAGTGAATGCAAACATAGGAGGTTGGCTAAATAATGCCTTAAAGTCTGGTTCCATGGATAAGATAGACCAATGTTTGCGGATGATATGTTGAAATCGATTAGATAACTTGGAATATTTGGAAACTACCACCATCCGGTCAGACGGTGTCTTAGATTTGGGTTGCAATAATGTAGTTCTCAAACATTTCTCGCTCCTCTCGGCTGCCAAGTCAAGTATGGGGGTGGGGTATCCACGTGCTTTGAGGCGATCCAGAGCAATATTGATCTGTTTTTTACATTCATCTTCTTTAGATACAATTCGTTTGACTCGAAGGAGTTGTGCATAAGGCAGATTGTTCTTCAAACCCATACGGTGAAAACTGTTATAATGTAAGGTAGAGTTTCTATCCGTAGGTTTACGGAAGATGATAGTAGACCATTCTCCTTGTTCTCTCAATACTTTCACGTCCAAGTAATGGACGCATTGCTCACTGTATTCCCAAGTGAATTGTATCTGTTGGTTGATGTTATTCCAAGTAGCCAAAAAGGTGATGAGGGTGTCAATAGTACCTTCCCACAGTAGGAATATGTTGTCTATGTAACGCAAGTATAACTTGCCATGTTCTCGCCAACTGCTTTGACATAAGATGTGTGATTCCTCAAAAAGTCTCATATAAATGTTAGCGTAGCAAGGAGCTGCCGAATTTCCCATGGCTGTTCCATTGAGTTGTAATATCCATTTGTCTAGAACGGTGAAATAGCTGTGGTAGAGGGTAAACATAGTAAGTTGCATTAGAAAAACATTTAGATCCGGATCCAGATCTGACTGAGCCAGTACATGTTCGATAGCTTCAATACCTCCATCGCGAGGAATGGAGGTATACAAGGAACATACGTCCACAGTACACAAGATCAATTGGGTATGTCTCAATTCATTCAAGACAGGTTCCAGTTTAAGAAGAAAATCCGTAGTGTCTTTGACGTGTGACTCAGTAGCAAGAACAAATGGTTGGAGATATTTATCTTACAGTTTACCCACGTTCTCATGGATACTTCCTATGGTAGACACAATGGGTCGGAACGGCGGGTTTGTCGGGTGTTTATGCATTTTAGGTAGCATATATAGCACTGGTGGTCTAGGGTTGATGGGTGTCAAGTATCTTCTAGTTTTATCGTTGATGGTACCGTTTTCAAAGGCCATGTTGATAATGTGTGTCAAGTTGTTGGTGAACTCCAGGGTAGGGTCCCCTGGTAAGACATCATAGGTGTTGGGATCACTGATATGAACTGCAATTTGGTGTTCATAAAAGGTGGTGTCCATGATCACAAGGGCACCACCTTTATCGGCATTTTGACAAATGATATCAGGGTTATCTGCCAGTTTTTGTAATATGTTTCTCTCTTTTCGGGTGAGGTTCCCATGTTTAACCGATTGTAGAAATGGTAGGTTCAATATTTCTTGTTTAATCAGATTTTCAAAAGCATCAATGATTTTATGGCTTTGAGGTACCAAGAAAGTACTATGAGGTCGCAATCCTCGGAGCATGTCTTCCTCCTGTGTGGCGATCGGGCTGATGTTTTGAAAGTAGTGTCTCAATCGAATGTTTCGTATTAATTTAAAGGCACTCATTTCAAGCTCCAACGTGTTGGTTCGAGTAGTAGGAACGAATGACTGGCCCTTCTGTAGAGTGTTAATTTCCTCAGTGGACAACGTGGTGGAAGAAATGTTAATGACAAGGTTATCATCGGTGTTCAACGTTTTCCTTTTGTCTTTTTGCTTTTGGTTGTTGGTGGAGTTTTTTCTGTTTCCTCGGCGGGTTTTTCCCGTCCGGGGTCTTTTTGTTGATCTGGACCTGATTCTAAAAAATGAACCGTGGAGTCAGTTGAGGTGCTTGGTATCTGTGATTCAACATCCGTTCTGGCGGGAGTCGGCCTTTGTCTTTGGTCTTCTTCGGAAGATGAAGTTTCATTAGCGGAAAAAGGGTTGTAAGGTTTGTTAGGGCGTCGGCGGGCGTACACCTCTGCCCAGGTGTACACCTCGCCGAGCTTATAATCTATGGTGTCTCTCTTGAATTTCCGTAGTTTCCTTTCTTGCGTTTCACGTGTATGTTTGTCTAATTGGATATTCACATCCTCCAGCATTTTATTAAGCTCTTCCATGGGAATGGCATCGTCTAGCTCTTTTTTTACACAGGTAATTTCAAGGGACAGTTCATCCAATGTTTTGGATAGTTCTTCCACGATTAGCAGGATCAGATCGAGGGAACATTTATTCAAAATAGAATACCAGCGTTCAACAAATTTGGCATTGTTTTTACAAAGTAAAGGTTTTAAGGGGACACGTAGGCCCCGTGGGATCCGTTGGACACGATGGAACCGGATCAGGGTACTAGCATGTAGCTTCTGGTTGGATTGTTTCTTCAGTAAGTAGAGTAATTGTCGAAGGTTGCTCTCCACGCTGCAAGTGTTACCGGTGGCGGTAATGTCATCCTGTATCATACCATATATTTTATCAGCATCCTCGGTAGTGTAAGCGAAGGTGCTAGCTTTTTGGTCGGTCATACCAGAGACCGAATCAATATTCATGGTTGCTGCGTGCTGAGATCCAAGGACAGAAAGGAAATAATAACAATGATGCAAGGGAACTCGCACAGCAGAATTAATCCGTGGTAGAGAGTTGTAATGGGTTGAGGTGTGCTACAAGAGGAAAACACTGTCTGGCCAGGCAGTGAGAAGTGAAGAACTGTAGTACAGCTCCCCCGCCTAGGGAGAGAACACCTCTGAGCACAACGCAAGTGGGACCAGTTGGTCTGTTTCCATACACATATGGTAATTATAAGTTCATGCGCCAGTTAGAGAATTCATATTTCAAAATTTATTTTGACATGTTGAAGAAATGTCTTTGATTCCAAATCATAAGGGTAACTGTAATCCACATATGGTTCAATATGTTATTGTACACACATTATCACACATCCTGATGCATTTCGGGCGGAGCCCTTCGTCAGGGGATTACTCTACAAAAAAGATCAGAACAGGACAATGATCACTTCGAAATAAGGGAATTCGCGGAGTTTGAGCGTAGCTCCACGTATGTAAGTACCCTGCTTGGGACTTTAGAGCTTTCTTTCTTTTCTGCTTTACTCGGTACTCGACCGCTTTTCTTACCGATACGTTCACGGGTGTTCCGCATAATCTCAGAGCTCACGTTAGCATGTGGGCCAGTACTTTCGATTACTATGCTATTCTCTGCCACCTTTTCCGGGATATTTTCCTGGTTATCTTTGTTTCACCACTCCTGTTTAGGATTTAACACACCGGGTTCGGTCTCATCTTGGTCATGGCTACTCACCTGTACTCGAGTTTCTTTATACTGATGCATGTTTCCTTTATTCCGTAATTTTTACATATAATTCCCTTATTTCAAAGTGATCATTGTCCTGTTCTGATCTTTTTTGTAGAGTAATCCCCTGACGAAGGGCTCCGCCCGAAATGCATCGGGATGTGTGATAATGTGTGTACAATAACATATTGAACCATATGTGGATTACAGTTACCCTTATGATTTGGAATCAAAGACATTTCTTCAACATGTCAAAATAAATTTTGAAATATGAATTCTCTAACTGGCGCATGAACTTATAATTACCATATGTGTATGGAAACAGACCAACTGGTCCCACTTGCGTTGTGCTCAGAGGTGTTCTCTCCCTAGGCGGGGGAGCTGTACTACAACTCTGTGAGGAACCCAGAAAGGAATAGATGAAATGTTTGAATTAATCTATGTCACAGGTAATTATTTTGGACGGTTTTCATTTCTGTCCAGTTCACTATTTGTCTACTTTGTGTGGCATTATGGATTTGGACCAGCCGAATGAAAACTTGTCTAGACAGTGCTCCAAGATTGTAAACCAAAGTGAGAATCAAGAATATCAAGCATTGGCAAACCCAGTTGGCTGCCAGCCTTTTGGCTTTTTTAAAACTTGTTATTTTGTCATGTTTTTTGTAAAACTTTGTGGGGAGACCTGCTGGGCCATGAAAAAGAAAACAGTGGCTGAAAGCAATAAAATGTTTACGTCTCAAAAACACAAACATTGCTATGGGAGTCCATGGCACTGAATGGCACAGTGATTGAAAAACAATTGTATTGGGAACTGCCCAGATTAATGGCCAGTGATTGCGATAAATTAAAGTTTTCCATCATGTTTTGTCTTTGTTTGGATTTTTTCTCCATTTAGCCCTGTTTAGATACCTCATGACGAGTATTAAAAACATTGGTGTTGGTTGCATCTGCTTTGCATATGTTATAAGCACAAACTTTCACTAGCTGAGCTGCGGGTTAGTACATGTTTGCCTTTTATATTTATTTTTTAAAGCAGCCAACATGTCTCAAAGGAACAGGTGATGTTTTTCTTTTGTTAAGACCACATGGGAAGATGGCAATAATTCAACACAAGTAGTACAGGGGAAGCTGTCAAAAAGGAGACCTTACTCTTTATGAATGCGATACCATCTTCTTTGAGACGTCCGTAATTTTTCAATGGTTTCCAACTGTAACTACGACGATACACCATTGATACACCTCATTGCTAAGCTCACATAGGAGGCAATACCCAATACATGCCCCCTCCTAATTGAGATTGAGAATAGGTAATTTTGTGGTTTAGAAAGGTTTCTCCAGATAGCAAAAGGAGTTTAGTAGATTGTAAAATGCCATTTGGCTGTTGCAAATCCTGTGACTTGCAAACTGGAGGGGTTTGTGAGCATTAGCCAGATATGCAAAAAGGATTTGCAAATCTGGCTAATGGTTTTAATGCCTGAATGATCAAACGTTATGTGCTTTTGCGATGACTTTCTAAGTTTATTCCACTGTCCAATAGATTTGCAAAATGTGTGGGTATTTAGAAGTGTGTTGAATGCTGATAGCAACTGTATGTTAAAACTGGACTGGCACCAAGCACAAATCGGAAATGACTCTGGGGGAAACATTGCTCACTCTCAGGATTTACTAGCCGACAGGTGGTATAGTGGAAACGTAAGACGCCTTAAAACCAGTAGGCCTGTGCTGCCATATTTGTTTACCTACCAAACCGATCAAATTATTATCATTTTGAGCCTTTCAGCCCCTTATCTGCCGTTATTATGAGAGCTTCCGAAAATCCTTACCATACAGAATAAGCACAAATGAAATATTCCCAGAAGAGTGCAACAGCATTGTTTACATTCATGAATGTGTTGTAAATGACAATGCCTTTTAGTTATGTTTTAAAAAAGAAAACAAAAACAAAAGGCATTGTCATTTGCAATGTCAATAGCTCAAACTCGCGTAAATGCGAGACCTATTGCATCGCAAATGTTTGTTTAGTAGGGCAGTGAAGGGAGCACTAAGAGAGAGAGGAGAGAAGGAAGGTTAGGAGCAATTGCGCAGAGAGCTAAGATGTTTGCAGGACATCATGGGTAGGAACAGAAGGGAAATTAGGAAGGCAGGAGTAAAACGGTGATGGCAAGCATAGCAGCAGATGGGGATAGAGCCCATGTGCCCGAGGGCAGGGGTAGAGTGAGTGCAGACTGGGCAGTTAGGGGTGAGAAGGAATGGGAGCAGATAGAGAGAGGTGAGATGCATGCAGGAGGACAAGAGGTTCAGACTCGGACAGAAAGTAGACCAGGCTATAAACAAAAGTGGCTTCCATTTGTAATACGAGGTTCACATTTGTAAATTGAACATCTCTAAACTTGGGTCTGGGTGGTCACTGAGGGGTGGCGAACTCTTGGCATTTGTGCTTCCTGCAGTCCATGTTCATGGTTATGCAGCACTGAAATTGACTAGTCTCCTGCTCTATTAAAAAGATAAAAACATTACAAATTCCTGTTTTCCTGCTCACGACTGGTCAATCATCGCTGGCTTTGAAAAAAAATATTAGCATCCACAATGTTCCTTCCTCTTTCTTCTATCTTATCTCCATTTTTTCCTCTCTACAGCTCCCACTTTTCTACGTCTACTGTTGTAGTGTTTCCATCAGCTCTTTAGGTGATAACGCCATCTGTTTCTGTATTCAAAGTGTGATTGACAGGTTGCACAAAGTGCTATGCAGCATGCTAATTTACCCTCCTAGATGTTTTAAAATGATTTGTACATATAACCAGCAGATTACACACAGTTATTTTATCAAGTGCATTCACAACTTGAGAAATATATTGCAAGCAATAAAGAGGTGTTTAATGCATACAGATCACCAGATGATTTAAACCTCTATGCCACTTTCCGAGCGTGCCTATCAGCTATAGCTGGCAAAATATCTTGATCTTCACTGTTCAAATAATTGTTAACTGAAGGTGACAGGTTCGAATCCTGTTACTGCAAACTCAGTCTTTCATTTTCTAGGATGAAAGAAATAAGCACCATTCATTTGGGCACTCATCATAACACACAAAAACATTGCTGCTAAAAGGAGAAAGGCAAATGAAGGTAATCACACGTCGGCTTGTGTCTGTATATGCATCTAGTTTTATAAATTAAAAAAGTGTGTTGCAAAGGCGCATTTCACTTTCATGTGTGCAGAGCTAAAACTCCACGGGCCGCATTTATGAGGTTTTGCCGTAGGGAAGCGCAGCAGGCCTTCCTACTGCGCTTCCCTACAGCAAAAGAAAAGGGCAGGAATGCGCCGTATCTGTAAGATGCGGCGCATTCCTGTCCTTTTCCCCTGTGCCGGCGCACAATGGGCTGCCTTGTGCCAATGCAGGCACCTTTGAACAATGGTGCAAGGGTGCCTGCATTGCGGGGATAATTATTTTTGTACAGGAAGGGAAACCTCTCTGTACAAAAATAATCTCAAGAGGCTTTTCCTTTTCTATGTGTGCTGCATTCTGCAGCACACATAGAAAAGGAAAAACGAGGAGAAATAAAGATATTTTTCCCCGTTGCGCCTCCCTTACGCTTCCGAGGCGTAAGCTTTGGGCACTGTCTTAGATTTATGATTTCTCGTAAATCTGGGGCAATGTCAAAAGGCCATGGATGTTGCTGGGAATGCCCCCAGCAACACCCATTGCACGCCCCTTTAACACAGAACACTGCGTTAAAGGGACTGGTAATTCAATTATCAGGCAGCAGTACGCCAAAAAAAGTGGCTTAGTGCTGCCTGATAAATATCACGCAGGCTTCTGAGCCACGGATCTTCACAAAAAGTGATGGTGCCGGCTTATTGCTCGCTGGAAAAATGGCAAATTTACCCAAAGGAAATCTAACAAGGTTGTGAGGTTTGTCACATATCCGAGCATTTCTGGCAAGTGTTTGCAAAAGACCGTTAGTACATGCCAGGACCCTTTTATGCGGTTGCAAAAAGGCCGATTTCTCGTTTGCGGCTGCAAAAAAGGGTTGTACATCTGCCCCCAAAATCCTTGCCTTCTCCACCAACAAAATCACGGTTTTTAAAAAGAGAATTTTTTGCTCCAGGCCTGGACTCAAATAATAGTGTCTGTCTGCTCTATTCTGCTCTGTAAATTTTCACCCTCACTGATGAAATCATAAAAATTTTGATGTCCTTTAAAACAAGCTCGCTTTCATGTGATGTTTGTAATGCAAAAATGGTTAGCCGAGACTCACAGCACTAATGCCTCTTACTGCCAGACTTATCAATATCTCCCTATCTTTGAGAGTAAGAGCTAAAAAAACACACCACTAACGTGCCTACTGTAAAGAAACTTTTGTGGTCTAGACAATCTTTCAAACTACTGACCTATCTCAAGCAAATGCGGTGTTGCCAAGGCACTTGAAACAACAGTCATCCATCAGCTTGGATTACACTTGGAATCAAATGGCCTTCTCAGTCATTTTCAGTCAAGTTTTAGACCCTCATCAAAACAGTTTTTAGAAATGTGATAAATTAGCCTGAGAAAAGAAACAGAATACAGGCAGGCAAGGACAGAGATAGCCAGAAGTCTGTTTGAAGAAATGGGTTATTCTCAATTTGCTGAACCTAAGTAAGTCAGATTCCATGTGTAGAGAGAGGGAGAGACTACATAGGCACCAGGTTTGTATATGAAACACCACACTTCCAAATTTCTTGTAACAAGCCAGAGGGATGGACAGTGAGTCGAGATTTGAAGAAAATATACATCTGATGGGAAGATAAGGGGAACACAACGTTGGTACTTTACAACTCTAGCTGTAAAAGCTTTGTGGACCAGGCAGATGCATTTGAAATTCCCTCTTTCTTAATAGGGAGCCAGTGGAGAGCCTTCAGTGCTGGCGTTATGTGGCCATCTTGTTTCATGCCGAACGGGAGACAAGCAGGATGGTTATGGACTTTTTGGAGTTTAGATATTGATTTGGTATGGAGTTCAGTGCAGAGTGCAATAGTGAAGCAAAGAAACAGCTGATTAAGAGTTAGGAAAAAATTATGTTCCATTAAACACTTACATTTTTTCCAGCATTTATTGACTTAAGCCACAAAAGACAAAACGTACATATCAAACATTCTCTTGCTTGTTTGCCTAGCTAACTATCTTCTCCACCACTTTCTTAAGTGTCCCCATACCGCACATCAGAACATGCCAGGCCGGGCCATGGCTTACGCATCCAAACAAAATGGCCGCATCCTGATGCTCTCCATCCGTTCATGGTGGGACAAACTTAAATTTCGTCCTCATTGAGACCATGCCCTGCGCACTCAAAGCTGGTCTCCAACACTGCTTCATTATGGTAAATATTTGTACTAGCGGGAACGTAATTATACCAGCATTTTGTCTTGTTTCATCACAAACGCAGTTTTCTCTGCATTACCGAGCAGCTGCCATTTTGTGCAGTACGGCGCTCGCACTGCGTTTTTCCCTACGAATTTCCATGCTAACTTGGCTATTTGGGTGAGCCTCTCATCAAAATCATTATTTCTCACCATTTCTCATGCATTTCTATTTCTGCCATGACCTTACTTCAGTCTATTGCCACAGTGCCTTATTTTCATAGCTCTCTTTATGACTGCAACTTCACCTGGTCCTAAGGACCTTGCATTAATGCCATAATGATTTAATTTGTTGAATTAAGCACCTGTCAATAAAATGTGTGCCCTCTTGGTGTCCACTGAGCAAGTTAATTTAGAACTGGCTTTTTATCACCTGCATTTACCGCCACACACTCTTCATATTTCTCAGCAACATAAATTTTAGTCGGACCATTTCTACCCCTACTTCTTCCTGTGTCTGTTTTTGAGGTGTTGTTAGCGTGTATACATCTGCAGTGTGTGCTATCTTATGACTCCCCCATTAGACCTTTATGGGCAGACTTTCTCCTATTAAAAAGCATCTTCAACATCAGGCATGCATTATTAAAATGTCTACTGACTCACTTAGTCTTTCTAAGGCCTCCTCCTCTGGCACCAAACCTAAAAGAGTCAAGAATGACCCGCCTTCTCTTAATCAGTCATCTTCAAATCCGGTCCTGGATGCAATTTTGGATGAATTACGTGCACTCAAACCCTTCATGAGTACCACCAATGAGAAACTGCAGTTGATTGAAGATAGATGGATCAACATGGAAGGTAAAATCACCAAAATAGAACAATGTGTGGACCACCTTCAGGACTTGACAACCAAGATTCCTATTTTGGATCAAGGAATCCAAAAGTTTAAGCTTCACACCGAGGATCTTGAAAATCGCAACAGAAGGAACAATTTGCGTATTTTTAGTCTACTGGAGAATATTGAAAGCCCTGATCTCCTCTGATTTTTGAAGAAATTTTTACCTGAACTCTGGTATCTTCAGTCTTCTGCGCCTCTAAACATCCAAAGAGCAAATCGGCATGGTTGCCCTCAACCTCATTCCACAAGATCGCGTGGTATCATAATGTTCTTCCTAGAGTTTATTGACCTAATGCGTGTTCTGAAATGTGCCAGAGAGAAACACCGTCTTATTTGGTCTGGTCATAACATCTTCATTTCCCTAGATCTTTCTGGTGCAAACAATGCTCGACAAAAGGAATTTTTGGCCCTACGTCCTCAAATGAGATCTCTGAATATTCCCTATGGTATACTACATCCTTGTCTCTGCAAAATTACTTACGAAGGTATCTCCCGGTAATTTGCAGATCTGACCAAATTAAAATGATTTCTGCAATCTATTACCAGCTCATCTATCGACACAAATGTATAATGTATATTGCTCTTATGTTGTTTCAATGCGAATATTAACTTTTTAGGTTTCTAATTTGGTTCCCTAATTATATTTTCTAATTATTGGTTACGTGGTTGAAATATTCTTAGTCTATTACCTTTAATTTTTCTCTGATGCTGTTCTTGTTTTTGGGAGTTGACATGCCTGTTTCTCTTTTTATTCTCTTTTTCTCTCAGATCAGGCTTATTGTTCTTGATCTGTGTCTTCTTTTTCCTATCGTTCTTACTTTCTTCTCATTCCTTCTCTCTATTTCCTACCCTTTCTATGACCTTTTTCGCTTTTTATTTCCTTTCTCCTTTTCTATGTTTTTTGTAATCCTCTTATATTACTTCACTTTTCATGAATGGGGGCTCTCTGTTTTCTTTTCTGTTTTTACAGTGTGTCTTCAATGTTCTTGTATTCTTGTCGCTAAACTGCAACATGTTTAATGTTGTATCATGGAACGTTCATGGTCTAGGTAACCCTGTTAAACGTCAAAAGGTACTTTCTCATTTATCGAAACCTAATTGTCAAATTGCTTTTTTACAAGAAACTCATTGTACTGATATTGAATCACTCAAATTCAAACGCCAATGGGTGGGCCGAGTTATTTTTTCCCCTACTCTTAATCGTAGGGGAGGTGATGCCATTCTATGCCATAAATTCTTAAAACTTCAAGTTTTGTCTAATGAATGTCATACAAGTGGATGAAGGGTAATATTTAATGCCACAGTATATAATAAACAAGTCACCTTCTTTAACATCAATGGGCCGTTCAAACCTGATCCGGATTTTTGGCACATGATCAAACTAAAATTGTCCTCTATTACTTAACCTAATATAATTGTCGCTGGAGATTTTAGCAATTGGCTAGATCCTTTATCTGATGGGAAATCAAATTGTAAATTTAAACGTGATAAATTTCATAAGGCATATGAATCTGCTATTGCCTCTCGTCCACTCTACGATGTATGGAAGACAAGTAACCCTGATAAATATGAGTTTACATTTTTCTCTAGTGTACATCATACCATGTCACGTATTGAATATATTTTGTTTTCAAAATCCCTACTCCCCTCTATTCAGTCTTTTGAGATTGGTTCTATTTTTAATTCCGACCATGTACCCATCTCTGCCTCACTTGATTTGTCCTTTACTTCTTCCAGACATGCTCGATGGAGATTAAATAATTCCTATTATCTGACCAAACTTTCATCTTAGAGGCTAACTCCTTTAGAAATAAATTTTTTAAGTTCAATAAGTCTGATGACACTTCTGTCCACAATAACTGGGATGCTTTTAAAGCCTCCTTCCGTGCTTTTCTATTGCCTACACTGCCAGGAAGAAAAAATCACTAAACTCCCAATACTTATCTAGTCTCAAACATATCAAAATGCTTGAACATGCCTACGTTATATCCAACTGTCTTACTTATCGCCAGGATCTTATCAAGGTGAAATCAGATTTAAATAAACCAGCTACTAACGATGCATGCAATATTTTACTTAAAATAAAGTCCAAGTAACATAGGGGCCAAAACAAAGTGGGTAGAATGCTGGCTTATTACTTAAAAGTTAAAATGGAAAGGAAATCCATTGGTCCTATTCGTAATACCCTTACTAATAATTTATTACATTCTGATTCAGACGTAAATTCTTTCCAGTCCTATTATAACTCATTATATGTAAATCAAACTCATCCTTCTCAAAATGATATCCTGTCATTTTTAGCTGGTCTTCCTTCTCCTCCCTCTATACCGGAAGTTATGAATTTTCTTGAAAAGGATATCTCGCTGCAAGAGATTTTGAATGCCATTAAATCTCTAAAAAGAGCTAAGGTCCTGGTCCTGATGGTTATTCTATTGAACTCATCTCCTCTTTTTCATCCACTTTGCCCCTCATTTACTTGAACTTTTCTCAACCTTCATATCAAAGTCTATATCTGAAGACTCCTTTCTGGATGCTCTCAATATAATTATCCCTAAACCTGACAAAGATAACACTTTATGTCAAAATTACCGCCCAATCTCATTAATTAATTATGACTGTAAAATGTTTGCAGTTATACAATTTTTGCCTCTCGGCTTGTTGATGTCACACCTCTGCTTATTAAACCTGACCAATGTGGCTTCATTAAAGGTAGGCTAACTGTGGACAATGGTAGAATGTTCTCTAACATTCTTACGTTGGTGAAGAAATATCCGGACCCTCTTGCTGCTTTATACCTGGATGCTGAAAAAGCATTTGACTGTATAAATTGGCAATTCATGTTCAAAACTCTCGATTGGTTCTGATTTGGATCCAAATTTATTTCACTTATTAAATTATTATACTCAGAACCCTGTGCCTGTATCTCTGTCATTGGTTTTTTATCCCCGTACTTTAATTTTCACAGAGGTACTAGACAATGCTTTCCCCTTTCTCCTCTTTTATTTTTTTAATGTCTTGAACCTTTTCTTGAAAGCATTTGTCACAATCGCCTTATATCAGGTTTTGAACAATTCCCATGAAATCAAATTATCGGCCTATGCAGATGATATTTTGATTTACCTTTCAAAACCTATTACTCCTATATCCCCTTTTCTGCAGGAGATTGATTTATACTCTAAAATTTCTGGATACAAGTTAAACTTCACCAAAACTGAACTTTTGCCTTTAAATTCCTTGTGTTACCAGTATATGTTCTCTGGCACCAACTGTAAATGGTTCCTGTCTAAACTAAAATACATAGGTATTTGGTTTTCACCTACCATCCCCTAAACTCTCTCGCATAATTTTAATGCATTAAAACTTAAGATTCAAAATCTACTTACTTTATGGTCCCCTCTCTTTCTATCCTGGTAGGGCAGATTGGATACTATCAAAATTATGACTGTTCCTCTAATTATTTTCTTTCTTTTTATGCTACTTTTTCGAATTCCGAATTACTATTTTACCAAATTAATTCTCTTTGCACTAAATTCTTTTTGTGTAATAAACCTGTCAGTATTGCTATATCTGAATTAATGAAACTAAAAAATGAAGGAGGGGTAAGCTTTCCTAATTTTAAATGATATCATACCGCTTTTTTGATTAGACAATTTTATACTCTAAATAAACACGACAAAGATTCACAGATACCTCGGATTACCTTTGAACGCTCCTTGTTACATGAATTCTCTTTAATTGACAATTGTTTTATGTCCAACTGTACTTTTATTTCTAAATATCCCATTTTAAAATACTCTCAACACTTGATACACTCCTTATTCACTTATGAATCTAACTTTCATCAAGCCTTCCTTGCTTCCTCCATTTGGTAGATAAATGTATTACGTTTCACCACAAATATTTCTACTTAAAACACTGGAAAGAAAAGGATATTTTTCATGTTCACCAACTGATATCTCATAACTCTGTCATACCCTTTACTACATTACAAGAATTTTATAACCTGCCCTCATCATATATATGGCAATATTTACAATTAGCACAGGAACTTAAATCATTCCTGATATCCAAAGATTTCCTTGATGACTCCACTCCATTTATCCCTCTGACCCCTTTATACAATATTCCCTCTGAATCCTCCTCCAAAGCTTCACTTATATATTAAATACTTGTTACCCCTATAATTGATAGACAAAAATCATCAGTTGAACTGGCCTGGGAACAAGACCTCTCGTTGACCATCTCAACTCAAGGATGAGATAAGTTATGGTACATAATCTTTACGACCTCTAGAGCCGCTAATATTACTCAATCCTTATTTTTCCTGTACAATAGAGTGGTTTGTACACCCGTATTTATTTATAAAACTAATCCCTCTTCTTCTTCCCTTTGTTGGTCTTGTCTTTCCTCCGATGGCACATTATTACATTTAATTTATTACTGCCCTAATGTTTTTCAATTCTAGAATTCCATTTGGTCTTTAACTTCTAAGATATTTCAATGTGGTATTCCACTATCAATTCAAAATGTCGTTCTTGGCTCCATGCCTGCTGAATTCTCTAACACTTGCCTTTAAAGTTATTTTAACTTGTTGGAAAGATCATTCTAAAATTTGTACTTTAACATGGTGGAATCTTATTTGTAATAGACATAGACATAGAATTTCTACTGTTTCAAAGTTAACGCTGTCTCCGAAAAATAAGTCTGATTTTACTTTGGCTTCCTTTTACTTCCTACTTATCTTCACACCCTTCTTTACACTAATCTCTTTTTCAATATCTACCTCCTCCCTTCTCCTTTCCTTTTCTTTCTCTCTCTTTTTCCATTCTTTATTGCAAAATCACTTATATATATCATTACTTGATTTATTAGGTACATTTAATTCTTCCTACTCACTTTAATACAGGCGGTTGTGTGTTTTTGGATTACACCATTTGTAACATACTGTTTTTTATTATGCTAAATTTTCAACCTTATTTCAAATTTAACTTTGGTACTTCCTTTTTATATTAATAAAAAAATATTTAATAAAAAAAAACATGCCAGGCCACACTTCTCCTCTCATTTCTCTGCAGTTTTGTGCTGCATGGACAACCAGCCACAGTCATTTGTGCCATCCATCCTCTTCTAGCCAATTAGCTGCTGCTGGTGTTTCAAGTGTGATTTGGCAATGGTCATTCCTTGACACATAAGTCGCCTGTGGGACTTGGGGCATGACAGAGAATGGAGACTGGGGACATTTGTGGAGGTATTTGCAAACAGATATGGTCTGTCTTGTGGCTGTTGATTTATTTCCAAATAAGTAGTTCACCACCTGCCATTGCATATCCAGTACAACATGATGGTGCGTCTCCCATACCACGTGACATCCCCATCCAGCCCTGCTCTGTGTGTCCAGTGCAATCTACCTCAATTGGACAGACCTCCCTGCTATGCTGTGGTAGCCGAATTTGTCAGAATATCGTCAGATATAAATATTGTGTCCTAAATATCAATACCTACAAAAATATGGCTCCATTGGGGTTATTAATAGGAAATCTGCAGCCAGTTGGACAATTATTTTAGTAAAAGATATTTAGAACTCAATATTTATGTCAGAGGATATTTCTACACAACAACCTAACATACAACCACCCCTTACTGCATCTTAATGAATATATAAGGACGCTCAACACAACAGCCTGATAGCTGTTGAGGCACACTATACCACAAAACTGGACCACATAGATTCAAAAATAGGTCCACACACTGACTTGGCAGACTGGCCCATTTGAGAAGTAGGAAGGAGGGAGAAAATAAAGGTGTGACAGGAGTAGGAGAAAAAGAGGACGGAAAGAAAAGTGAGAAAGACAGACGGTAGCTATTGGTGACGACAGATAGGGGGAATTAAGAGCTCAAAATGCGATGCAGCGTGCGCTACGTAATTCGTTTTATTAATTAAATTTTTACTTACCTCCAATTATCCATATTCCGGTTTTTAGCACCCCTAACCCTGCCACTTCCCGCGCCCCGCCTTTCTGCCCCATCGCAACTCCCTCCACGGGCTGCGGCTGGTACTACACGACTAACAAAATGGGTCCATGAGGCCTAACTATTTCAGCACAGGGACTCTCCGACTGCTCTGCCAGCTCGAAGACTTCAAACCAGCCCTGCAGCCCAACCTCACAAAGCTCTGCCGGTGAAACTCGCTCCTGTTTTCGGTACCTCTTGCTATCTCTGCTCTGAAACTCACACACAAGCTATGCAAGTTTGTCTCCCTCCTGTCCCGGAGCATTCGTTGCTTAACCACCATTGATACTCACTCACAGTCATGCATTGCAATTCAGTCCTTGCCTGATGTTCCGCCTGATACGCCTTCTCTCCATCACACACGGCTCTGTCAATGCACCAGAGTTAGGGCCTGCAGTACAACCTCCAGATGAACACTGGGGATACACACAGCTCTGCCATTTCACTTCGTTTCCCACCTGGAGCACTTCTGCTATTTCTATACTGAGACTCATTTACAGGTCTGGTAATGCACCCTGAACCATTCGCAGTCCGGCAGGATCACTTTAGTCACTGCAGTGCGCTGTGCAAAGCTCATCCAGTCCACCCCACTTCTGTCCTAGGGAAACTGATATCCCTGCAGTGATACACATGCAGCTCTGTCAGTGTACCTCAACTCTGTCTAAAAAAAACTGCTGTTCCTGCACCGAGGCATACATAGCTTTTCCAGTGCACCTCAATCCCAGCCCAGAGCACTTCCCTGATATTCCTGCACTCCAAAACACGCAACTCAGGTATAAATGGGATATTCAACTACTACCCCTTGCACAGAATGCAGTAAGTAGGGGGTCCGCAATTTGCTCCTTATTTTCAGTTTGACTACAAGAAATACTATTCTATTCTATGTAGCACTTATATAGCGCGTAGCTACCTGTAGGCAACCCAGCAAATGGAGAATGCCATGCAAAGTGTGGTTGAATTCACTAGTTCTGGGATGTGCAGACCAGCATTTTTCGCTAATTGAGAATTCACCCATTCAGGGGTGTGCAAACGGGCATGTTGGTGCTAGCTGCCCCTATACATCGGCCTCAAATTAGGAAAGCATTGTGCCAGGCTTGTCACCCACAACTCCTTTTCCACTAGAAATAGGATTTTTTGCAGGCCACATGTAACCAAGTCATGCGTGTTTTGTAGTAGTCGCTTGAACAGTGCGTAATTTGAGCCGGTGGTTTCTGGTGCTAGGCACTGGCACTTAGTTGTTAATACCAGTGCTTGTGACAGTCTGCCACAAGGTGGCAGTGTATGACTGATATAGAGATGACCACAACATGTAATTATTAATCCAATGTACATTAAGATGACTATTACCTGCGGGGCTTGAAATAGTCTGAATTGTCACACTTGCACGGGTGTTATGGTTAGTAGTTGTTTCATTACTATCATTGGCAGCGCTGGCAGGGGCAATGGTTGTTGCAAGCACTGGCACCTATGTTTTCTGTACACATTAAGCGCTGAGCTCGAGGGTACTGTTCAGCTAATAGAAGTGAGGAGGGAATGGGAGTTAAAAAGCAGCTGTGATGCTAAACATTGAGGTGAACGAAGATAATAAATGCAGATTCGTTTTTGTACAGTAAAAGTAGTGTGCTGCTTTGGGGTGAAGGGTCTAGCAGACGAAATTTGTAGTGGTCGATTGACTCAACTTCATTCCTTTCACTTTTATGCTCAACTTCTGTTTCTATGTCCCTTAGACAGCTCTATCTCATGCAGTCGCTGCACACTTAACGATGCTCCACTGACTTCAATCATGCTGGTTCCAGGCACCATAAATATGTTTTGACAGCAAGCTGTCCAATAGAAGGTGAAATGAAAATCTCGCATTTCCAATATTATTAAAACGCATACTTGGCTGGCACCTCATATCAACAGCTTTCAGTTGACAAACAGTACATGCCCCCTTATAAGATGGTGATGATGAAATTTCATTTCTGAGTCTTTATTATTCCTCTGTAGCTTCTGCCGTGATGTGCTAGGGTGGTAAATCTGATTGCTATGCTATCAAAAAGTGACATGATGTAAATATAACCCTGCCTGCAAGCTGTCCTTTTCCCAGAATCTGGATAAAGATAAACCCTCCTGTGAGATACTTTTGTATGCTGTACGAAGAATAATCTTAGTGCAGTAAAATAAATTTGTTTAGGCTCTGAGGGCCAAGTCCCCTCTCACTCTGTGTCTGAAAAGAACAAGAAAGGGAGGGAACATAGGAGATGGCGCGGAGGAAACAAGCGCATAAGCTATGAGGAAGAAGAAAATAAGACTGGGAAATAAAAACAGAGGAGGAAAATAAAATAAGGCAAAATATAAAGAGTGTAAGAAGAATAGAGAAAAGACATTACAGAGACCAACCCATGCCTAGGGCGGGGGGCTTAAGAAGGGGGCGATTGCGATGCTAATAAAAGGGAAAGGTTATGAGAGAAAGAAAACAGAGAAAGGCGCTAAAGCGAGAGCATGAACTCAATTCAGCAAAAATGCCAGTGGAAATGGAAGTGACATCACACGCACTTTGACCTTAAATTTCACTCACACATTAGGGCGCACAGACACACACATTCACACTCACACACGCTCTGTCTCACTTAAGCACACACTCACCCACAAACAGGCAAACAACATACAATTGAAAGCATTTTTTCAAATACCTCAGCTGCCAAGGAAGGTCACATTCCAGTTAAATGTACTCCATTGGTTATTACACGAATAGTGAATAATGAGACATGATTCACTATTCATGTAATAAAAAAGTTGAGTGGAAACAGGAAGACTTAAGCCCCAACTGGCATCCATAAGGACGAGCGCACGCTGTGTTCCTGAGACTGATTTTGCCAACTCTGAAGCCAGGGGTTGCAAAAGCAATGCCATTGGTCACAATGAGCAAAAAGGACGACCACAGGCGAGAAGAAACAGGGGGAGAAAATAGATCAAGTTGGTAAAGAAATGTATGAAGAGCCAAAGAAACATAGCAGGAGAATGAGAATATGCTCCGAGCGGTAAGGAGGACCAGAGAAGATGGGAAAAATTGAAAAAGAAACAGAGGTAGAAGATGAATTAAAAAAGAAGAGAATGAAGAGATAATGTAAGAGAGGAGATTAGTAGAAAAGTGAAAATAAACTTATGATAAGTGGAAATATACAAACATTAGCAATGCCAATAGGTATCGCCTTTGGGACCAATTGGCTTTGCCAATTGATTTAGCAATATGTCACTTTATATAAATCGCATATTTTACATAGGTAAAAACTTTGAGCTTGTTAACAAACATTTGTAAACTATCTTTGCTTTAGTGCAATTTTGTATTGGAATTGGAATTGTCTTTACTAAGTATTGGCAAAGCCAAGCTATCTTGGCTCTAAGAACCTGTACTCTTGGGTTTTCTGATGCTTGTACGGTACGTGTAACCTCAGTGGCATTAAGATGCCTGGGTGAGTTCTGGAGAGGGGTCATAAACGACTGGGAGTTCTAGAGCGGCTAAAAGCAGTGCGAGTTAATGGACAATAATAGTGTTCAAATGACATGCTCATTCAATCGTTGACCTCTCTCACAGAGTGATGGTCACATATCTACCATTGGTAATCATCAATTCTAAATCTTTACAACAAAATCATTGATATTACTCATTTATATCAAACAGCTAACAAGCTCTTGCAAAGATAATAGGGCTGGCTTGTATTAGGCACACATATATTGTTGTGTGATATGTTTGGATGCAAAGCAGAAAACTCACAAAGAGGCACCTGAATACTGGTCAAGCAGCATGCTGTGTTAGCAAAGGACTATGATTCACATGTTTTAAGCCACGTCCTTAAGTACCTTTAGTACAACCTTTTTAGAGGCCCCCCACCTTTTTCGTCCCACTTAAACCACTAGGTCCACAATCACCTTTTTTGCCTAAAGACATGTAAAAGCTTTATAAATAAAAAATTAAAATAAATAAATAGATGAGACCTAGAAATTGTGATGTGGAACGATAGTGTTCTTGGAGTTACAATTAAACCTTGTTAAGCAGAAAGAGGGAGTGGCCGCTTTGTTCTTCTGTTACACTCACTATGCAGCACCTCTGGGAGGGCAGCAGCACATCTGATGTTGTATGTCATACGGAAGAGTAATGCAAATCAGTAAAAGAAAGAAGAGGGCCTGAACTCCTACACTGAAAAGCCCCAGCCCATAATGGCGGTGCCAGGTTTCTTGGTGCCAATGCTCCCATTTAGAAAGACACCTGCCTATCTGTTTTCTGGTGAAGTTTATCCAAACGTCGTGCTTGTAATTTGCTCCCCTGCAAAGAACAACCAAAAGCTTCACCTTCTCTTAGATGCAAGCAGCAGGAATGGCTGACAAAATTAGGACAAATTTCACTCGTCCAAAGGACTTAGTAAAGTAAAAAAATAAAATAATGCATGAATCCAACAGTACATGTTTTTCTTTAACTAGTCTGTGTGAATGGAGGCTGGGCTAAAAATTTCTCACTGTCCTCCGTGGTTGTGAATAGTGTGCATATATCGTGCGAGTCGCCTCCCCAAAACATGTGGCCACATAAAAGACATGAACCAGGCTGTTGTCGTTCACTGCATAGTCTTTTATTAAATCTTAAAGCAGTGTTATCCTTTATTCATTTTTGATTAAGGTACTTGACCATTTTCTTCAAAGGCAAAGATATACACAACATTATTTACAATCCAATCATGGCCATACCTCTTCGTCATGGCCCCCTGTGCTAGTTGTGCCAGCAGGCCCCAACTCGCACTGTTTCAGTTGTAACTTTCCGTGCTAGTCCTTCTCCCAGAGAGTGGCACTACCACCGGGGCACTGCTTCCCCCTAGGCCCCACCGTACAGGGGTATACCCCCTCCAATGTTCTTAGACATACACACCGGCATCCTGGGTAGGGCAGGAGGGACCAGGACCACCAGCAGGTCAGTCCGCACTCCCGCCAGCCCAGTGCCTCACAATGAATGCTTGCCCTGTCCAGGGTCAGCCAGCCCTTGCCAAAAAGGAAGTCCACACCCTTTTCTTGCCTGGGACCCCCCATACTCGTCCTTATTTGCAGGGATGGGTGGGTGGGTAACTCATCTCTGGTCTGCTGCCGCTCGAGCTGCTTGGAAAGGACAAAGAGGATTAATTCTGCCTCTCCCACTGCTTTTATACCCCCGGAGGAGGAGAGGTCTACCCTGCCTCTCAGATAACGTTGTGCTTGCGTGGGCACGCCTCACTTTCTACCTCTTCTACCTTGTTTCCTCCCTGTCTCCTTTCTACCTCAAAGACAGCCATGCTGGCTCCCGCTCGATATTCCACTAAGGGCACCACGCCCCTAGGTAGGGGTGGCGTCGCTCATAGTGTGCATATATTGTGCAAGTCGCCTCCCCAAAACAAGTGGCCAAATAAAAGACATGAAGCAGGCTGTTGTCGTTCACTGCGTAGTCTTTTATTAAAACTTAAAGCAGTGTAATCCTTTATTCATTTTTGATTAAGGTATTTGACCATTTTCTTCAAAGGCAAAGGCATACAAAACATTATTTGCAATCCAATCATGGCCATACCTCTTTGTCATGGCCCGCTGTGCTTGTTGTGCCAGCAGACCCTAACTCGCACTGTTTCAGTTGTAACTTTCCATGCTAGTCCTCCTCCCAGAGAGAGGCAATACCACCGGGGCACTGCTTCCGCCTTATCCCCACCATACCGGGTATACCCCCTCCAATGTTCTTAGACATACACGCCGGCATCCTGGGTAGGGCTGGTGAGACCAGGACCACCAGCAGGTCAGTCCCCCCTCCCGCCAGCCCAGAGCCCCACAATGAATGCTTGCCCTGTCCAGGGTCAGCCAGTCCATGCCAAAAAGTCCACACCCTCTTCTTGCCTGGGATCCGGCAAAAGGACGAGGAGCTTACTGGTGATCTCGCCCTCACCCCAACCTATATCATGCTTAACTGCTTGGGTGCCACCCCTACAGTACTCACCAGATCTAGTAAGACCAGGAAAACTGCTGCCCACGGGTCAGCCCCCACTCTTACCAGCAACCAGCTACTTACTGGCCGAAGGCAACTACTAGGCCCCCGACTGGTGCCTCCTAGGAGCCGCTTAACACACCGTCCATCATAATGCCTATGCTATGGCCAAACTCCAGGCACCTCTCAACCTACCAGAGAACTCCATGGTAACACAGGTAGGGCTGACAAACCTACGAACCCAGCCAGTCGGTCTTCGACTCCTCCAACTGGGCCCTTCACCGGTGCCCTCAATCATGCCTCCATTTTTGCATCGGATAGCCCACCTATGGTTCTCCACCTATGCCTATGACCAACCTGGCAGAACAGTGCCGGTGGCCTCTCCATCCCCCCAACAGGATGAGCTGTCTGCCTAGAACATGGCCCCTCCCTAAGCTCTCAATGAGCCTCAAAACCTGGAAATCGTCATGTTTTATGATCCTCCCCGGTTACAAAGTGTCTGCCGCCCAATGATAATGCAATGCAGAGTGTCTGATAAATCCCTCTCTTGCGGTGAGGCCCATAAATTATGTCTCCCTAATGCCTTCCCCACAACCATAGCTGAAGGACACAGCCCTAGTGGTACCCAAAAGGCCAATTCAACCTACTCCATATGGGACATGGTGGTATGATCATTCACGGGTAAGCTTCTTGATTAGTGTTATCCCGAAGCTACTGAGCTTCTGGCCGCCCTAGTATAATTGTAACGCCGATTTCCTAACATACTAGCCCCTGAGGTGGAACCAGTAGGCGGTACCTCCCACCTCCACCATGGCCCGCTATTGAGTGACAGTATCACTTGTGCAAACAGCCGCATACCCAACCCTGTTCTTGCGCTGCATACTAGGCGTCAGCCTGGGGCCTCTCTAGAGCCTCTGCTTTTCCCCCATGTGATGTACTTATTACTGGATCGGGCTGTAGGGCCCCCTTCCACCTCCTACGCCTAAAATTCACTGCTAAACCGAACACCATTTACCCTACCACTTGGGTCCTCTAATAAGATGAAGACATTGCCACCCCACCTTATTAGATGATTGTGAACCAACTGGGGACTGTCCTCTCGACCACTAAGAACCCTACACATATGCGGGACTGAGCAACCATGTCCGCTTGCACCTGTTCTTTAAAGAGGCAGCCCGCCATTCCTAGGCTGCGTAAATAGGCTTTCCCTGCGAGCCTGCTTAAGCGACCCTGCCACATCATTTGGTCTATCCATGACCGTTAGAATACCCAGATATATGACTGCCCCCTACCCTACCGGCCGTAATGTTAAGAGGCTGCCCTGAATCTTGTACCTGCTCTGTAGACTTCACCACATTAAAAAAGGACCCACAGGACCCAGAGCGTGGCCATTGCCCAATTTCTATTCACACTCTTTGTCATCACCCCGTACCATGGTTCGACTTCTAAACAGGAAGTGAAATAAAAAATAACGGAGACGTACCTTGGACCGGTCAGATTGTAAACCATCTGAATGTCCGGAATGTCATGGGTCATGACAAATGGCTGCTCCAAGAGGATTATTGCTCACCAGCCATGCCCCATATGAAAATCTAGAAGAATTTATTCATCTTGCTAATGGATGGCAAATTTATTCTGATGCACCATAGATATTCTGCGAACAACCCTAGACCTGGTTATTGCCATTATTCCATACCCTGCGAGAATTTTTGTCTCCTGGGGAAATAGCAGCCATCGCCCCTGGCAGCAGGGTGTGCCCCAACGCACTCTCACTCCACTCTACCCATTGCAGATCTGGGTAAAGCTCAGCCGACATCCCATACCAGAGCATTTGGGCAAACTATTGCCTTGTGCGATCTTCCGAACTTTGGCGGACCCTCCAACTACCTGTAGTTCCCACCATGATAGTGTCATAGGAATGTTTTGGGGCAAAAGCTGCACTGCCCGAATTTGCATCCTGGCCTTGGGCCATATCGTTTTCCCTCACTGGCTTGTACTTGAAAATCTTCGGACTATACCACGCTCCCCATCAAATCTACCATATTTGTCTGACATGTGCCCCGCCAATATAAGTAACAGTAGAAAAGTGCCCCCAGAGGAACGATTATCTTCCTAACGCTGTTACGCCAATTCAAGCAGTAATCCAGACAACCATGTTCTGGAACCTGCACGTGGTGCCCCTCTTGGTCCCTGATTACAGGTGCCCTGATGAGTTTAGCAGGTTTGCCTGACTGTTAACCTGCTACTGCATGGGAATTCTGTTCCAACTGTACCATCGATTCCCCTAGCCTTGGGAAGAATAGTCAGGATCAGAATGAAACTAAAGAGCCAGCATCTGGCTTCCAATAATAGAGTGCTCTTGGATTACCCACGCTTCGCGCCGCTTGTACCAGCCTGGCATGAGTTGATTACCAGCTGTGCCAGATTGATGGCCAAACCTAGAAAATTGCCGCTAGGAGCTCTGGAAGGGGTGGCCCGCCAGATCTAACACCCATATCTGAAATTAAGGGGGGGGGGCGCTATTTGCCCAGGGTGCCTGCACAATACCACATTATAAGCTAGTATGGCCAAGTGGCTCTACAGAAAAAAAAGTGCTGATATTCGGAGTTCACCATAGGCCCACCCCCCTCTCTGTGATAAAGCAGGCCGCAATTCGGGCCTTGGAAGTCTACGATATGCCAGGGATGCCAACCCCACATGAAAGGTGCTTGTCTTGAGCATAAAACCCCTACTCCTAAGTAAAATTGGCACTCACCTTAGACCCCACCCAACTGCAGGGGAACCTATCCCATCTGTGCAGCACCCGCCCTCACATCTCCCACTGCGACGTCCATTCGCGTGTATGAACGAGCTTGGCTAAGGCTTTATAGCCACCCTCCAATCCACATGCTGCCATGTGATGTTGCCACGGAATGCAGTAATGTATACCCGGGCCTGATAAGTACCTTCAGCCACGTTTTCACAATCATCTTGTGTGACGTCTGAAAATGCTTGTCCTGCTTGGCACTACTTTGCCATACCCACTCTGCAAGTTCAGGTCTATCCTCCTGCAACCGCATTGGCAGCCTGTAGCCCGATGGGCTTCCCCGTCATCGCAGTGATAGAAGCCATAAAACAAAGGAAGAAATAAGTTATTCGCTGCCCCCTCCACTTGCCGTGCATAACCACGTCACATCCCAACCTGGTTGTTATGACAGGCAACCATATCCCCTTAAATTCTGCACCATTTAGTAGTTGCTGGCTTACCATGCAAACAAGACACTTCGTAGAACCCTGTGGCTGGGACCCCTAGTATTACCAGTGGTTGCCCTTGTTGCATGAATTAGATGAAACCCGTCAAAAGTCCGTCCGGAAATGTGTCGCCCTTGCTCGGCGGCACCCCCAGCCACGGGCGGCACTCCTACCATGTGGCAATGCCTGTGGGAGACTCTGACAATCCTTACCCCGAGCTAAATCTGTCTTGTGTCACGCTCAGGTGTCCCCCTTGCCCCTACCAACATGAGAATTTATGTGACTTTCAGCGAGTTCGTTGACTGCTGGCCTTAGCAGATGCTAATATACCCCAACTGTGAGGTGCTATCCCAGTTGGAACTTCAAATTAAACATTGCCATATTTTGCCCACCTCAATTGTAACGGGGTAGAAAGCAGAGTATACTTCCGCGTGCCTGCACCGGCCATGTGACCGGGCCCCCGGTTTATCTATTCACCATGCGCCCACGGGCGTAATATCTGTGCGTGTCTGCATAGGCCTTGTGATCCGATCCCCCGGTTTGACTATTAGCCGTGCGCCCACTGCCACTGCAGAGTGCCTAGATGAGGTGCAGAGGCACTGCCATATTTAGCCAGCCTCAATAGAAAATCCCGAATATACATTGTGTGCGTGAAAAACGGGAAAAATGTGCCAAAATATGCCGATTAAATCCACAAACAAAGGCCTTCAACTATCTATGTACCTTAAAGGAAAGGAAAAGGCCGAGTTAATCAGTATTGAAGCGCTGTAAATACCGCTGCATCAACCAACGGTTTTGTAAAGAGCGACATCCGGGTGGTAGCAACAGACTTGGTCCATGATGGGCCGACTCCCTGGACCGGTTCCCTCACAAATCGTGTTGTCCGTTCGGCCATTCCGCACGACCACAAATGCCCTAACCCGCCACAAGAGACATCAACAGTTAGAGCTCCTAATGTGCCTCCTTCCTGCACCTTTATGCTCTGTTCCATGGCTGGAAAAAACGGGGCTTAACCAGGAAAGCTAAGCACCTTCTTAAATTAAATCTATGCAGGCTTCCTAGCGATAAGGGGAACTGCCTCTATAGGGCCTGCCTGTAAACACCACTGTGATTTTAACTGTAGCGATCCCTGTATTTAACCCACGGCAGAAAGGCCACTCGCAGTTTACAAACCAGTCAATGCACAAGCCATGAGTCGTCCGCCATTACAGGCGGCGCTGCGACGATCTTCCGAAATTCTCTGTGATATTACCAGGCTAGGCTGCCGCTCTCTGAGCATGGTGGCGGACCAGGAACTTCTCTCCCACGTTCCGTTTAGAAGCATTTCCTCGAAGTAAAGAAAATCAGAAAATAGTTTAGCGCTAAAGAATATCATACTTCTGAACATGTACCGATGCTGGTGCTCCGTTAGAAATTTCTCGTAAAAACACACAGACATATTCTAACAACTCACCAAGAGACTACGCTGTGAGGCCCTCTCCTTTCTCCACGTGCAGCGACCTGACTTCCATTGTAGCGCGTAACTCATCGTGGACTGCTGCCGCCGGAGCTGCTTGGAAAGGACAAAGAGGATTAATTCTGCCTCTCCCACTGCTTTTATACCCCCGGAGGAGGAGAGGTCGACCCTGCCTCTCAGATGATATTGTGCTTGCGTGGGCAAGCCTCACTTTCTACCTCTTCTATCTTGTCTCCTCCCCGTCCCCTTTCTACCTCGAAGACAGCCTTGCTGGCTCCCGCTCGAGATGCCACTAAGGGCTCCATGTCCCTAGGTGCGGGTGGCCCACTCAGGAGGACAGTGGGCGTGGCAGGGAAGCACTATGAGTGAGAAAACAGGGAGCAAAGGGAGGAACACGGGTGAGAGACAGCAACCTGTAGAAGCAATAAGGAGGGCTGTACATATATGCCTTTATACAGCTTAATTAGGACTTTAAGTGGGATGAAAAACCTGGGGAATCTCTCAAAGGAGCGAGTCCGATGAATTAAGCTAAAAAATCTGTGCTCAGCAAGTGTGCCCCCCGATTGGTATTGTGCTGCTTCTTCCATTGCATCCAGATATATAATACAACAAGTAACATTACACCTACAACAAGTCATGACTGTTGGCTTTGTCACTGGTAGTTAGTTGCATAAGATAAATAAGCAAAAACTAGGGCTTGTTTGTAATAATATTTCAAGACAGAATGCTTCAGTAACTCCTTGATGCTCATCTAGTATTGCCTTCAATGATTATACCTGATAATGGCATGGGCATTTTCATCACCAGGCAGCTCTTTCACAATACTTTTGGGGAGCCATGTAATAATGTATTGGGGCCCGATTCACAGAATGAACTTAAGGCTAAATCCTAAACGTACTACTATTTGGTATTCACAGAATGAACTTACTACTTTCGGTATTCACAGAATAGATTTAATACTACTAACTTTATGTCCGCACTCGGGCCGGAAATTCCGGCCCGGAGGCGGAGCTTACAGCTTGGGAGCGGAGCTCACAGCCTGGAGGCGGGGCTTAAGGCACAGAGGCGGAGCTTGCAGCTTGAAGGCAGAGCTTCCGGCCCAGAGGTGGAGATTCCAGCCATGGCTAAATACCCACCTCCGAGCCGGAAGTAGTAAGTTCACTCTGTGAATCCCAAAAGTAGTAAGTGCATTCT
Source organism: Lissotriton vulgaris (assembly GCF_964263255.1). NCBI lineage: Eukaryota > Metazoa > Chordata > Amphibia > Caudata > Salamandridae > Lissotriton > Lissotriton vulgaris. The sequence goes on from NC_141688.1 coordinate 5,265,535, forward strand.
GTGAATACCAAATAGTAGTAAGTTTAGAATTTAGTCTTAAGTTCATTCTGTGAATTGGGCCCCTGATGTGTGTGGGACAGACTACCTACCAGATGTCTAAGCTCATCTTCAATTGCACATATGATGTTTCTTTGATGTAGGCTGGCCTTTATCTGTTTAATGTAATCAGGATAGTGGTATTAATAGTACAGATCACTTTCTGTTTTATGCCAATTGTTATATTTTCAGCCGCTGTCAGGGTAGCAGCTCTAGCGCTTTCATGTGTAATAAATTTCACTGCAGACATAAAGCTGGTACAGCGGAAGTGTGTCACTGTCATTTCATCTGAGGAGCCATTACTGCAGCAATGGGTTCTTTGTCGAGTAAGAGTTGCAGGGCTTATTTATTTAATTAAGTTTTTGCCTGTGTGTCAGACATCTGTGCTGTGCTCTTGTGTGGAAGATTTTATGGAGTCAGCAGTGTTGAAGTCATGTCTCACTAAAAGAGAATGGGAGATTACCTGTCCATTCGCATTCTCCCCAAAATTCACTAACTCAAATAAGAGCAACCGGGCAGGGGAGCAAGGTCTAAGAAAGGCCACTACTCTACTATCTTCCAGAATTATTCAACGATATTGGAGTAGTTGCCTCACTCAATTTATTTTGACATGCTTCAGGGATATACATACAGTCCTGATGAAGGCCCCAGAGCCGATTGGGCTCATTGCAAGGGCACTTCTAGAAATCAAGGTTAATTGAGCAGTAGAATCTGAACTACAACCTTGTAGTATATATTTTTTAACCATACTGTCAATACCCTACTAATAAAGAACCTCCTCTTGGGTGCACTGTGAGGTATGTTTAAATCTTTCAGTAGACTTCCCATCTGGATCCCACCATTATCCAGACAGATTTTATCTAAGAACTCCCAAAACCTTCTTCTAGTTGTGTCTGCCCTGGTGGTACCACCCACGAGGATGTGCATAGGCACTGATGATGAAGCATGTCACGTTAAAGTGATTGAGGCGTCTACTCCAATATCTTTGGATAACCCTGAAGATAGTAGACCAGTGGCCTTTTTTGGACCCTAGCCATCCATTAGGTTGCTCTTATGTGAGTTAATGTGGAATGCATGTCATTTAAGGAATGTTGGTGCTAAGGTAAAGAGTATGTGAGGCATTTGGGAGTAGGAGACTAAAAAAACTAGTAGTTCAGTATTCCTAGGGCTTACAGGTAGAAGCATTCGTACAGAACTCTCATGAGGTAGCTTACACTGAGAGCTACTAGCAGCTTCTCACAGGTTTTTCTTAGACCCTGAGATGAGTTTCACTGAACCAATACCCTTCTTCTATGGTATTCCTGCAAATGAGGCATAGACCCTGAAATGAAGAGTATTCCAAGTTAACTGTTAGGATTCCATCCACTGAGCAGCATGTATATAATGGATTCAATCCCTTGTTTTGCCCGAAGAAGTAAAAAAGAAAGTCAGGTGTGACTGAACGTTGTGTTACATGAGTGTTTTAAAATTATGTTTTAAAGGGATGACCATGTGTGCCTGTGCATGTATATGTGACAAGATGATATCTGGGACAGATGTCTGAGAACCATGTAATTAATATTATTATTTAAGAACGAAATTGTGGAGCCAAAGTGAGATAATATCACATGAATTCTTAACATTTATAAAAATGCAGATGATAACCTTAAACAAGGAGGCTTGGGACTAGGATCTGATCAGAATGGACAGGAGTAGGGAGAGCAAGATTAGACAGAATTAAGCATTGATACTGAGAGTCATATGTTGAGTTTCTTTCTGAGGAAGGTGTAGGATTGGACACATCCAAAGGAGACTGGCAAACAGTTCCAGACCTTGGCAGCAATCAGTGAAAAAGGCTCTGTCTCCAAGGAACTTGTGCCTAATGTGAGGAGTGACTATCAGATTGACGGAGGTAGAACAAAGAACTCTAGGGCATATTATCAAGAACAGGCGATGAAATTATCGCCGCTTTATCGTCAGGAAACTGCAGCTAAAGTGGCGATAATGGGCTTGATAATAGGCCCTTGTGAATTCCCATAGCAGCCCAGGTTAACACCAGAACCTGGGCTGCTAGGGGAATTCACAAAGGCCTTTATCAAGCCCATTATTGCCGCTTTAGCAGCAGTTTCTGTCGGTAAAGCAGCAATAATTTTATCGCCTGTTCTTGATAATATAGCCCCCAATTGGGGGGTTACCCTGCAAAGTGATAGCGTAGATAGAGTTGGCTATGATTATGGGCACTTTGAGAGGCAGATATAGTCAAATGTGGCCCATTTGGCAATAGGTAGCGAGCGCAGGGTGGTGTCGTGTAAAGGCATGTAAATGTGCCCCTTCTTATTAGTTGGAAATTGAAACGAGTAATGGAGCAAGATTATTTGAGAATGATTGTCCTTGATCAAATCTGCTCATCAAGTGTGAACTAATATTATTTTAATGAACAAAACTAACAGCATGATCTTGGGAAAACACATGAGAGCTTAAGACTGCATTGTAAAAGTATGCCGGAGTGACACAATACGTGAAAGATTTAAAACTGCATTGTGAAAGCATGTAGAATTGTCTCAAATTTGTTTAAGATTTCGTCATTCATGAAAATAAAGAGAAACGTACTAAAAAATTAACGTATTAGGATTATAAGTGTTAAGTGTGAATGAAAAATATATCTCAGCAAAGTAAATTATGAGAAACATTTAAGAAAGCTGATTTCTGCTCATGTTTTTTTTAACGTGCAAGCATAATAAGAAACTGCTTATACATATATTTTAATGAAACCTAAACAAATTATTAATTTTTTTTATTTATTTTAAGTTTCATATAGCGCGAACATGACCCGTTAGGGTATCAGAGCTCTTTACAAGGAAAGATACGTTATGTACATAAAGGCATGGGCAAAGTACAGGGACAATGACTTGAGTTCAGTAGGGCACAAGGGCGAGATATATACAAAAAATGGTGCAGATCCAACTACAGAATGGCGTGAGCAGAATACAAGGATGAGGGTTAGGGAAATCACAAACGTAGGACAAAGCTGAGAATATATACAAGTGTCACTACAGTTCCAGAGTCAGCAGGTTTTTGATTACAATAGGACATAAAAGATATGTACAAAGATCAGGGCGCATTGCAAGGAGTGAGAGCAGTTACAAATAGCAGGTCAAGCGAGAAAAGAATTCACGAAAAGCCAGTATGTGTATCAAAGAAGCGCTAATGGAGAAATGTGCTCATTAAGAAGGTTTTAACTTCTTTTTTGAAGACTGCCAGGGAAGGTATTCTTCTAATGGAGGAAGGAAGCGAGTTCCAGATTCTTGGTGCATCTCCGGAGAATGTTCGATTGTATGTTTTTGCCTTGCAGAAGCGAGGAGACTGGAGCACACGGTCTCTGGCGGATCAGGTGTTTCTGGATCTCCCAGATAGCACGATTTTCTGGCCGAGATATGCCGGTGAGTTCGTGTACAAGGCTTTCTGAGTGATGCAGGCCAGCTGAGTAGAATTCTGCCTTCAAGCGGAAGCCAGTTCAAGGCCTTCAGGTGTGGTGAGATATGGTCACTTTTTTTGAACTGGATAAGAGTCTGGCTGCTGCATTAAGGCAAGCTTTTGGGGGGGGCATTCGAAGTCTAAGGGAGGCCAGATAGTCTGGATCAGCCATATTCGATTCTGGAGATAACTAATGCCAGATCAGCGGTTTTTAGGTTAGCAATTCCAAGGAATGGTCTTAGTTTTCCTAAGTAGTTCAAATGGAATCTGGCACTTTTGGCTATCACTTTCATGTGTTCAATCATATTTAGGTTGCGGTCTAAAATAATCGCAAGAGATTTGGCAGAATCCACAATGGTAGGGGCGCAGTTGAGTGCTGTGATGGAGTTAGTCCATTCCTGGATGTCATTAGATTTTTTGGGAGGGGAGATGAGAAGAAACTCTGTTTTTTGGGCATTCAGTTTGAGCTGGTTGTTGGCAAGCCAATGGACAGTCAGTTTCAGGGCATCATTTAGATGGGTAATCTGCTCAAGAGAGGAGATTTTAATGTAGATCTGGGAGTCATCGGCATACATGTGGAAGGAGATGTTGGCTGAGTGGAGAACTTCAACAAAAGGTTCGAGGTGGAGATTGAAGAGGGTAGGGGACAGAGTGGAGCCTTGCGGGACACCGATAGAGATCAGGGTGGGAGCAGATAGGTTGTTGTTGACAAGGAATCTCTGTGTGCGCTTCTGGAGGAAGGAACTAAACCATTTGGCGGTGCCTCCTAAGTCCATCCTGTGTTCGAGGCGTTCAAGGAGTTTCTCGTGGTTGACCATGTCAAATGCCGCAGAGAGATCCAGAAGGATCAGAAGACAGGTTTTGCCTTAGTTAAGGGCGAGGAGATCGTCATCAACAATGTGAAGTATAGTAGTTTCAGTGCTGTGCCCAGGCCTGAATCCCGATTGGAATTTGTTGAGTAGATTGAAATTGGCAATGCGTTGGCTTAGTTGTAGCTGCACACATTTCTCCAGCACTTTCGTGAGAAGAGGGATATTCGAGATGGCAGGGCCGGCTCTAGGCTCATGGTGGCCCTGTGCAGGGAGCGTAGGTGGGGGCCCCCGGAAGAGGGGGCTCGGACGGGGTGGAGCTCAGGAAGGTGTTTTACTAAAAATTCGTCCAGAAAAATCATTTGATGATTGACCAGTACCTGCGGCTGCTCCTACCCTTCCGAATTCGTCTCAGAACGATACAATTTAGGAGGAGGAGGGCATTGTGACACATGACATGAGGCACTGGGCGCACAGACAGCTGCAGTGCCAGGGCCATGACAGGGGCACCGGACCCCCACAACCCCCCAGAGAAATAATTGGTGGCTCTTTGCCCGGAAACAGTAATATTGATGCCATATCGAATATGGTGTCTTACGCTTGGCGGATGGCCAATCTTAATTCTATTGTTATTACAATATAATTATTTTAATGCTTCAGGCAACAGCCTAAAGTAAAAAACAATAAATCCCCAGCTGTGGCCCACTCGAATATTATAGAATCAACATGTCCAGACTGTTGTTATTCGTGTGTACAAAGGCTTGCACCTTAGGGTGTTGTTTCTCTTAAATGAAAATAAACATATATTTAAAGAAAAAAAAGGAAGTGCTACGAGGGATCAGCATAAGGAGCATGCTGATACTCAATGCATTAGGTTCAACAATGCAAGAAGAAGATGCACAACATGATATACTTCATGTGAAGGTGACACCTTGGGAAATGGCCATGTTTTGCTAAATGTAGGCACTAACAGCACTTACAATCAAACTGAGTGATTGGGAAAGCAGAAAAGGAATCCAGCACTTCCCACCAGGACTCTCGATCAGCTACAAAGGCTCATGGGAAAGTCATGAAGAAAAATTGCAGCCACCCCATGGGTAGAAATATCGAACACTTGCTGCATTCCTGGTTTCCTTTCCATTCCATATCTTTGGAACAATCGTCAAAAAAGTGTGGCCACTCAGGGATGAATGGTAAATCCTCAGGTCAATAAAACAGGCCATCTTAAAGAAGCAGAGTAGAAACAGGAATGAATTCCACATGGATGAGTTCTGTCTGTAGTGGCATACTGGCAAGATAACACAAATAGGATGCACAGGTACACGGCCTGCAAAACGAACAGTGGAAGAGATGAATTCAAGCTTTACACTCATCTCTTTTTCTGTTGCTCCCTGTGCATCTCATGCCACTGATCCTTGCTTTTAAGAGTTCTGTAGGCATTCAGGAACCACCCCACAGTGCCACGAAGCAGGTTGTGAATTCACTTGTGATCTCACTCTGTACCACAGTTGACGGTACGTCATTGAGGATAGGGTTTACACGCTCTTAGTGACTAATGCAATGTGGCACAGAAGCATCTATGTTCTGCGACAAGTGGGCGCGCGAAAAGCACTAATTACCTCATTTAACACATAACTTGAGCTGCATTCCTCAATGTACCTAGCTGGAGGCAGAGCTCATGCAGACACCCGGAGCTCCTAAATTTACAGAAGTACGAAGCACTAAACGAGAACTGTGCAATGGTTCACAGGCAACAGGGCCTAGCAGCATGAGACCAGCACGTGACCAAGCAGCACGAGGCAGCCAGGGCAGGCAGCCTACAAAGCATGACGTCAAATTGTATGTATTGATTTGTATCCTGGCTTATCTGTCTTTCTTTACTTTTTATATTAGTCAGGGATAGTCATTGCAGATCTATAACACACTTAAAAGTGTTTTCTAATGTTACTTGCTGTTTGAAGTTGGGTATATAAAAAAACACACACAAACAGCTTTAAGTGATTTCCTTATGTTTCGTCCGGGACATTAAAACACCGGTGGTCGTGGCGGCCCCTCGGGTTTGGCGGCCCTGTGCAGGTGCACAGTTTGCACATGCCTAGGGCCGGCCCTGGAGATGGGTCTGAAGTTATCTGGAATTTCCAGGTTCAAAGTGGATTTGTTGGATGGGGATGACTTGCTTGGTTTTCAGTGAGTCAGGTATGGTCCCTTGGAGAAGGGAAGCTATGATAATGGTAGTTCAGATGAGAGTGATCAGTGAGGTGGTCGCTGCCAAGCAGTTGGCGGGGAGTGGGTCGTTAAAGTGGGTATTTGGTTTTAAGGAGGATAGAATTTTTGAGACGGAATGGTCATCATCAAGGTCGAATTTGGACCAGTGAGCCTTGTTTTTGGGTGTTTTTGCTTGGTGGGCACAAGAGGAGAGAAGGGTCCCAGACGGCAAAGGAGGGGAGTTTGAGAAAGCATTACGTTTGTTACCAAGTGAGTTGATTTTGGTTATGAAAAAGGAGGAGAACTCATCACAGGCTATTGTAGATTTAGTGGTTTATTTTGATGATTTTGCTAGTTTGTTTGATTTAAGTTTGACTATTTCGAAAAGTTTGCGTGGACTGTTCTAGGCATTTTCCAGCACTGAATTAAAGAACTCTTTTTTGGAGAAAAGGATATTCTGATTGTATGTAGTTCTAGTCTGATGGAGGAGTTTAAGGTGGGAGGCTGAGGGGTGCTGTCTCCAGTTTCTTTCTTTCAGATGGAGTACTCTCCTTTCGTCATTGACCGGTCAGCTGAACCAAGGGTCTTTCATTTGGGACCTTTTGAGCTTAAGCATGGCCAGATCATCCAAAATGTTAGTAATAGTCGAGTTGTAGTGATCTGTGAGGTCATTGGCCTTGGGTAGATTTGGGGGCGGGGAGAAGCTCATTTTCGCCGCGGAATGTCAGTTTCTCGAGGTCCAGGCTCTTCGAGTCTCTGAGGTAGCGTTTTGTTTCTCCGGTTGCCCACGTTTTTTCAGCCGGTGGTCAGGTATAGTGAAGGTGATGATGTGGTGGTCTGACCAGTCACATGGCTCTATTGAATTCAGCTTGACCGCCGAAGCCTTAGCAATAATCTAGTCCAAATTATCGCCTTTTGCGTGAGTTGGCAAGGTACAGGCCTAGATGAGTGATTGATCGGCAAAGAACACTTTGACAGCGTTGACCTGGGAGTTATTAGGGTCATTCCAATGCATATTCAAGTCACCAAGGAAAATGTCATTGGAATGAGGCGAGACCTCTGCAGTGATTATTTCCATGAGGAGGTCGGAGAAAGTGTTGTTGCTGCCTAGATGGTGGTAGAAGATGTGCAGTTGATTATATGTTTAATGAAAATGACGTTTTCTCAGACACTGTTATTTCTCTTCTTCTATTCCTCCATGTAGTGCATCTAGTCCATTAGAAAATGATTTAGTAGTTTTCCAAGTAGGCCTCAAAACCTGCTTGTGTATGTTTCTAAATGCAGGTCTCAGAATATTGTACTTTGTCCCACATTATTTCTAAAAAACTGATCAAATTGTTTTATTTATTCCTTCCTACGTTTAGAGTATTCTTACTATGAATAATTGTGTTAACTTTGCTGCTACAAATTAGCTTCCTATTTCCTAGGTGACAAAATATATCATTTGAGAAGCTGTGGATAAAGAACAAAAGTATTATATTAAAGTTCCAGATGATTTGGACTGAAGGATGATCATTCCACAATCACACCATGGATCTCAATCAATAGAATTATGTAGAAGTTGCATTTGGGGATGGAGATGTGAACATTTTGAGGTATAACTAACGTGTGGGAATAGAACGATTGCCTGGCTATTTTCCTTGCAAACTTTGGGCATGACATGCTGTTGGTCCTAACTCTGATCTTCCCTGAATGCAATTTTCCTGATTTACCCTTATACTTCATCGGCCTGCAAAGATTGCATATCTTAATACATTACAGCCAAAGGGTTAAATTGCAATGTAAATCTTTCTTTCTCTCTCCCTCTCTCTTCGCGCTAGTTATTGATTAATGATGTATATTTGCTTTGTACTGTGATTTAATTGTGATTATACCTATATTAATATGAAATAACCAAGTATTGAAAATTCTAATGACTTTTTTTGCATTGACCATTCGTTATGAGATTTAGATAAAGGTACCTTGATAAATATTCTGAGTTTTGTTTCTTCTTTATTAATGAATTTATTGATATTTTAAAGTTACTAACTATTTTTTGCTAGACAAGCATTTCTTCATTACAGGTCCTCATAAAGGTAATGCTTTCCATTGCTAAATATCTAAGTCCCCATTAGCTCTTACAAGATCTATCAGAGGACCTCATGAATTGTATGTTATGTTAAATTATGTTAAATTAAATTTATTAAGCGCACGTACGCCCGTAGGCTTCATGGCGCTGTGGAAGACTGGCAAAACATAACATGTGACAGAAAGAAAAGTTAACTAAGGATAAGCTTGCTTAAAGAGCCAAGTTTTAAAAGCCTGTCTAAAGGCTAACAGATCTTCATGGAGCCTTAGCGGCAGTGGCAAGGAGTTCCACAGGGAGGAAGCTAGGAAGTGGAAGGATCCTCCTCCCTGGCGTTGTTTCCTGATCCGGGGCACCACTAACAAGTTCTTTTGGCCGGAGCGGAGAGCACGGGAGGGAGTGTAACTGACAAGCAGGCTGCTAATGAATCCAGGGCCCTTACCTTGTAGAGCCCTGAAGATAATGCATCCCGCTTTGAATGCTGCTCTCTGCGCTAAGGCAGCCAGTGGAGACTGGCCAGTCCAGGTCTGATAGACTGCCACTTAGGAATTTTGCAAATCAACCTGGCCGCTTGGTTCTGGACCAGTTGGAGTCTCTTGAGCTGCCCCGCTGGTAGACCCAGATATAAACTGTTGGAGTAATCCAAACGGGACAGCACAAGAGCAATAATGACCTGAATCAGAGCAGGGTGGGTTAAAAGGTGGGCAATCTTCTTAATCTTGCGAAGTTGAAAGAAACTTGCAGATACCACAGGCCCTACCTGACTTTTGAGCGAAAGATCTTCGTTGAAGGTGATTCCTAGGCTCTTAACTGTTTGGGATTTAGCTGGAGGGTCTCCCATTTCTGGAGGCCAGAAGTGTGGTCCCCAATACAGTTCACTCTTCCCAGGCAAAATCAGTTCAGTTTTGCCTGGGTTGAGTTTCAGGTGATTTAGGCCCATCCATCTCTGAATGTGAACCATGGCCTCCCGAAATTCGGTGGCCGCGCCAGGGGAGTCCAGACAGAAGATCAGTTGCAGATCATCTGCATAGTTAAAAATTAAGGCTCTAAACTTTTTTAATGAGAATAACAGGGGTCGTAAATACAAATTAAACAAAAGTGGGGACAGGGACGAGCCCTGAGGGACTCCACATTCGTTTTTGATTTTAGGGGCTGTAAAAGTTCCTAATCTCACTGCCTGGGTACGCTGCGAGATAAATGACTTCAGCCATCCAAGTGCCGAGCCTCTCAGGCCAGCCTGTTCGACACGGTCGACCAAGATGGTATGGTCGACCGTGTCGAATGCGGCCGACAGGTCAAGGAGTACCAGTGCTTGGTGAATATCCCTGTCTGCATTGCTTCTTAGTACATTCTGGACCGCCAGTGTCACCATCTTGGTTGAATGCCATGGTCGAAACCCAGCTTGATTGGGCTCCAGATATCCAGTGGTTTCAACGAAGCTAGAGAGACAGCTAGCAACGTGTGCCTCCAGAATTTTTGATAGGAATGGTAGCAGGGATATCGGGCGATAGTTAGATGGATCGTGAGGATCAAGACTGGGTTTTTTGATCAGGGGAATCAGTAGAGCATGTTTAAACCCTGCCGGTACCTTTCCCTGGTTAAGTGAGTCGTTAAGTAGAGAAAGGATCCTGTGAGGGATAGAGTGCCCAATCTCTGTAAAAATGTGGGGTGGGCAGATGTCATCGGGTGAACCAGACTTAACCCGTGCCAGGAGAGTTGAAAAGGTTTTAGAATCTAGAGCAGGAAGGGTATCTAGTGTAGTAGGGTTATTAAAAATATCATCCAAAGGGGACGATTTAGGAGAGCTAGCAATGTTGCGTTTTATGGTTACAATTTTCTCTCTGAAGAATTCATTCAGAGAGTCACACAACTTCTGAGTGGGGGCTATTGAAGGGGCTGTCCTATCATCGTCACAGAGCTCAATGACTATGTTAAAAACATCTTTAGTTTTATTTGGAGAGTTTAAAATTTTTTGAGAGAAGTAATTAGATTTATGTTGGAGCAAGATTTTTTGGAACTCCTTTCTTGCGGTACAATACACTGTCCTAGCTTGAGGGGAGTAGCTTTGTCTCCATTTCCGTTCCTTCTGTCGAACCCCCAGTTTGAGCTCTTTCAGTTCTTGGGAGAACCATTTGTGAGCTTCATTTCCTCTAATATTAGGGACCAGTACTAAGGGGGCTGAGAGGTCAGCTGCATTGAGTAGCCAGTTAGACAGCGCTCTCTCGCCAGTGTCCAGATCATCGTACGGTGGTGGTACGGTTTTACTTAATAGATCAATAAATCCCGGAAGTTCCATAGATTTCCATTTGCGGAATTCTTTGCTCTTGCATGGCTTGGGCTTGACATTTTCGCATATTTCTAATGTGAAATAGATGGTAAAATGATCCGACCAGATACATGGGCTGATAACAGGGTTGGATAGAGATAGGTTATGCGTCCAGATCTGGTCCAAGCTGTGACCTTTCTGGTGGGTAGGAACATGAATGTGCTGATTTAGATTAAGGTCTGTAAGCAAGTCTTTTAGTTCAGCAGCTTGAGTGTCTATGTCTGTGCTGTCAAGCCAGTAATTTAGGTCCCCAATAAGGATGATTTTAGAGTAGCTGACTACATAAGAAGCCAGCTGCTCCGCCAGAATAGATGGATATTTGGCCATATATTGGGGGGGCCGGTAAATCAGGACCAGAATGAGGGACCCACTTTCAGTGTCAAGATTAATCACCAAGTTCTCAGTGTCCGGAAGGATCAAAGAAGGTAGTTGCCTGACATGAAGGGATTTCAAAATTATAGCGGCTACTCCACCTCCCACCTTCCCGGGTGTACGATTGGCAGTCAGGATATAATATTCTGCGGGAAGTGCCACAAGTACGTCGGGGAGGGAGTGAGGGGTTAGCCAAGTTTCAGCTAGTAAAAAGATGTCGGGTTTTTCCTCCTTCAAGAAAAGAAAAATGTCTATCTGGTTTTTGACCAGGGACCGAGTGTTGAGGTAGTAGCAGCGTAAATTGTGCTTTACGGAGGGTGCAGTTTGGAGCTCAGAAAAGGGTTGTTTTAAAGGCTGAACATGAGGCACAGCATTGAGGGAAGAGGAAAGCCCTAGACGTTGAATGCAAGTCAATGTACGTGGGGCTAAAGAGTGTTTACAGGAACCATCAGGAGTGTGAGGACGTAGATTTAAGAGTTCCTGGGACGAGTATTTGTAAAAATGGCCAGGGGGAGTGGGCCCGGGTCCCGGTCGGCCGCGGACGGGCGCAGACGGGCTTAACTCAGGCGCAACTCCGGCGCGCCTCCGTCGCGCCCGCTGCGCTCGTCCGCTGCGCTGACACATGATGACCCGTTTAAGTAGGGAGGGTACTCGTGGGGGTGTGGCCAAGATGACCGTGGCCTCGCCTCACCGGAGCAGCCCAATCCAAGATGTCGGCCCCAGCCGCTGCGAGCCGCCGCTGTGTTCTGCCCTGAGCCGTGCCGGTGCACTCAGGAGGAGTGAGAGGTAAGCGTCAGGATTCCGTAGGGGAAGAGATGAGCAAAGAGGTTTAAAAGCGCGCCTCTGCGCTTTGTGCAGGAGCGCCAACTAAAAATAGCATCTCTTCCTGAAAAACAAGTCAAGTGGTGCAGCTTCGCTTAGCTACAGGCGCGGACCCCCTGCCACAGGGTCAGCAGCCTGCTAGTGCCAGAGGTTTGCGAAGAACTGTGCTCCTAAGTAGGGGCGGTACTCGTGGGGGTGTGGCCAAGATGACCGTGGCCTCGCCTCACCCGAGCAGCCCAATCCAAGATGTCGGCCCCAGCCGCTGCGAGCCGCCGCTGTGTTCAGCGCTGAGCCGTGCCGGTGCACTCAGGAGGAGTGAGAGGTAAGCGTCAGGATTCTGTAGGGGAAGAGATGAGCAAAGAGGTTTAAAAGCGCGCCTCTGCGCTTTGTGCAGGAGCGCCAACTAAAAATAGCGTCTCTTCCTGAAAAACAAGTCAAGTGGTGCAGCTTCCCTTAGCTACAGGCGCGGACCCCCTGCCACAGGGTCAGCAGCCTGCTACATTGGTTGTAGAGGTATTGTGGGCCCAAACTCCAGATTTTGGTGTTGGATAATTTGTGAAGGAGTACACAATTACAAAACATTTTGCACCGCTTCCGCTGGATCATGGGCAACATGAAGAAAACTGAGTGACTGACTGTATTGATCTCGAACCTGCAGGAAAACATCTTCTTCGTAGATTGATCACAGTAGGCTTCTTGTGGTTCACTTCTTCTAACCCTCTTGATACAGCCACAAAATGATCGACCCAAATGGGCTTGTTGTAAATGGGTCTCACTAGAGTGAATAAAGGATAAGGTCGCTGAGATGCTTTCTACTACTGGGCTCGCAGGCCATAGAAATGACCGCGATGAACGAGGTGCCTAGTTTAGTCTCTGTGTTGCACCTCTGGAATCAGGTGCTCTTCTGTCTGCAGGTTCAGGAACTCTCAGCTTTGAATCCACTGGCTATGTGATTTGTGAATCCAGAATGAACTTGACAATTGGCAGAGGTTTGAAAAGACAACCTTTGCTATTGGACCTTGAAATGGACAAAATCAACAGCCTGCAGTTCGTGGTAGGCTGCATTTGGCAGGTTGGGGAAAGTACATTGTATTTGAAAATGGAAGCTTTGGGGAAAAGTACAAATCAACTAAGGCTGGTTACACAGGAGGGCAGAATCATAGGTGTATCCATTATTATTTCATGAGGGCTCAACTTAGTCTTTTGTTATAAGAATGGCTCTCATTACCTTTAAGGCTGAAGGATAAGATCATATGAGCCTAAGTCATGTATTATATATTTTTAAATGGCCCATTAAATCACTCCACCTTCCGAAAGATTCAGAGTAAAACATATTTGGCACTCAAAATATATTTTCCAGTTTTGAATTAGTGCTAGATAACTAAAGCTTGTTACTGTTTTAGGGGTACTGAGGACTTACAGGAACTGCTTTGTCAGGTCTGCTTTTGAGCAGAAAATCGAATGTGGAGACACATTCTTGGATCAGTCTCTTGAATACATGATAGTATTAGCCCAGGCACATGGATAGGCTTCTCCCCATCCCCAGAACATACAAAATAAACAAAAACATACACATAAGAACAACACTGCAGCTTTTGAACACAATATAGCTGCACCTGACCCTATGGAGCAGGTCGGGTAGATCATGTAGTCTCCATACTCTTATCCACATTTTAAGCTTGACAGGTGGCAAAGGAAAGACAATATTGCTCGGCAGTGAAGGCAAACTATGGTTCATGAATCATACCCATCTTGACCCGTGTGCAATGCAATGATACAAACAGGCTAAATTGGGTAAACATATCTTAGGAGCAACTATTTTGCCATCTGTATAGGTCCACGTCATCCTCTCTGTCTCAATATTTCATTATGTATCACTTAACACACGGGGACGCTTTGCTTTTCTTGCTGCCCTGCAGCCTCTTACCGGATCCCTCATTGCTGCCCTGCTGGTTCTTGTAGCCCAAGGCGGGGACCGCTGTTGCCTCTCGTGGCGACCCCCACCATCGCCGCCTCACCGCGCCAAGCGGGGGGAGACTAAACCTCCCAGAAGCCTTCTGTGGCGCTGGACAAACGTGCCAAGGCATAGCGCCAGGAGGCGCTTAAAATCGTTGGAGGCCTCACGCAGCGCGGGATGATTTGCTTTTCTTGCTGCCCTGCTGCCTCTTACCGGATCCCTCATTGCTGCCCTGCTGGTTCTTGCAGCCCAAGGCCGGGACCGCTTTTGCCTCTCGCGGCCGCCGCCGCCATCGCCGCCTCACCGCGCCAAGCAGGGGGAGAATACACCTCCCAGAAGCCTTCTGTGGCGCAGGACCAACGCGTCACGGCATAGCGCAAGGAGGCACTTAAAATCGTTGGAGGCCTCACGCAGCGCAGGACGCTCTGCTTTCCTTGCTGTCCTGCTGCCTCTTACCGGATCCCTCATTGCTGCCCTGCTGGTTCTTGCAGTCCAAGGCGGGGACCGCTATTACCTCTCGCGACCGCCGCCGCCATCGTGCCTCACCGCGCCAAGCAGGGAGAGACTACACCTCCCAGAAGCCTTCTGTGGTGCAGGCCCAACGCATCACGGCATAGCACCAGGAGGCCTCACGCAGTGCGATACGTGCGCAGGCATGCCCGGGCGAAGCTACGGCCAAGGTCAGACCCATCCGCGCCCGTCGTAGCCAGGAGGAGGCTGGGCCGGGTCACCCCCCTTTGACCGACCTTCACCTGTCTTGGAGGACTAGAGGACTAGGTTAGTGATGTTGTTATTGTCAGTGGACTTTGAACTATAAAGTCAAATCTCAGATATTTATATTTGGTAATTGATGCTTGTGGATTTTGTGGAGGCCTGGCTTAGTATTGTTTAAAAACTAAGGGCCAGATGTAGGTAGACATTTACCGACCGGTAACGGCCGATTCGGCCGTTACCGACCGGTAAATGGCTATTCTAGATGTAGGTGGCACATATTACCGATTCAGTAAATTTACCGAAACGGTAAATTTACCGAATCAGTAAAATACCGAATCAGTATTTTTACCGATTCGGTAATTTTGAAATGTAGGTGGGACTCTTGTGAGTCCCACAGGCCTTACCGAATCGGTATTTTACCACCCAATCCGATTGGGTGGTAAAATACCGAATATAGGTGTGCATGCAGATGTGTGCATGCACACCAGTGCCTAAGGGCATGTCTGTGTGTCACATGGCACACGTGCCTGAATTCAGGGTGGTAGAGGGTGTCAAAGTGACACCCACTGCACCCTTGCAAAAATCGGTATTTACAGAATCGGTAAATACCGAATCTTAATGATTCGGTATTTACCGATTCTGAAATACCTACATTTCCCCCCCTTCTAATTTACCACTTCTTAAATACCAAATCGGTATGATTCGGTATTTTAGAAGTGGTAATTTAGAATTACCTACATCGGGCCCCTAAGACACAGGGAAATACAATGGCCACAAAGCGCAGGCACACAGGGCAGAGAGGAGGACGGGTGGCAGGCACGCTGGACGCTTTTTAACTAGAGCAGAATCCGTGCTCCAGCGCGAAATCCAGATTACTGAAAAATGACTGTCTTTGGGGTCGTATGCAGGACAAAAAAGATCGTCCTTGGGGGAAATGAGAATGGCCAAATCACCTGTTGTAGCCACACATCGTATAAGGCATTCAAGCACAGAGTCCATAGAAGCACCGGGAGATAGTATGGCTGATAAGGATCATATTGTTGGCCAGGGGCTGGGTGACTCTATTGCTACCGAATGCACTAACCTTTTAAGACCGAGTGCTCACGGTGTTACACTAAGTCCTCCCCATCTGCAGAACCTTGACCTTTCTGTCACCCAATTGCCTCCGCAAGACCGATCTCATTCCCCAACAACATCTCGGGCAGGTCATGGTGACTGCGCTGTTAGGTCCAAGAGACTAACAAAGGACAGTGTAGGGGCGGTTAGTGTACTCTCACCAAGGGGGACTCTAATGGAGAGGGAGGATCTGGGAAACTACCGACTAAGCATACCAGGGGTGGTTTTGCAAGGAGTGGTAAACCCAAAAGCAAAGGAAAAACTAAACATCTGAAAGGGAAGCTTCCCCCAAGCTCTGACACTGGTTTGCCCTCATCCATTAACCCTAATGTGAGTGAGATGGGTATCCCCAGAGATAATCCGGACTACTGGAAGCGTATGGAGACACTTATTACTACCATCCTCCCACCCTTTTGGAATAAATTAGAGGCAATCGAGGAAAACATTGTTCTTCTCTCAAAAAATGTCGAAGTGAGGGCAAATGTTGATGCAGCGAGAGATTTAGGGGGTAGTGTGAACCATGGGAGGTCGTCAGGGCATAGGACCAGCGGCCTTGTTGGGGCACAAAATAAGGTCTTAACTAACGGGGTTACAAATAATTATAATGGAGAAATGTGTATACTAAGCTCGCTAGTCCAGGACGTAAATTAAACCCAGGAGGCCCGTCCAGGCTATTGAATGTAACAACACAAGGAGCCGGCAGACAGACAACTTTGCCTGGACTGGGTGTTCAGATGGTGCACATGTTGAATGGTTCATCCACGGAACCAACCACTGCTCCCGACCGCCCTAGTGTTGGACACAGTACCACTAATTATGCGTCTGTTAAGTCTGCACAAGATATTTTAGACCAGCGGCCTGTCCCCTCGTCGTGGTCTTGGCTGGTGTTCCACCGTTGAGATCTGACCAGTCAGAATCCTGGATCCAACTAAGAAACAAAACTGTGGACTGGCTATCTAGATTTAAAGGCTTCAGGGTGGCCATTATGAGTAATATTTTGATGGTGCACAGAGTTGCTTCGGTGGGACTGTCGCAAAAGAATATAGGGGAGGATTGTGTAATTGTTAATTTTCGAAACCCAGCAGTCGCCCAATTGATTCTTAAAGCTTATGATCACCACACACTCTCTGCCACTACTATTGTGGCCCTTCCACTGGGTTATTTATTAGGCCCCCCACTTAGACAACAGAAGGAGTTTGCCCCTTATTTTGCAGTATCAAACAGATTTGAAGCTTTATCCAATTTAGACGAGCAAGGCCGACCACCAGTAACTCAACCGGCTATAATGGGTTCCTGAACCATGGGGGACACAGCACAGGTAGCAATCCCTTTTTTATGTCTGACCCTCTAGCATTTACACTACCTCTCATTGATGAGTCCGGTCCTATTATCCATAGAGCTGCTGAACCCAACTCTGTTTGGCAATCAGCTAGCGGACCTGAATTGAAAATGTTATCATGGAATATAGCTGGACTTCGGGCTAAAAGGGAGGACATTAATTGTGAATCCTTCCTTGCTTGTCATCATATCATTGCTTTGCAGGAAACATGTGAACCCAAAGAACCCTATTTCTTGGATGGGCTTTTATCTTTTAGCAAATATGCAGTTCCGTTTGGCATGGGGAGATCCAGCGGGGGGCTTTTGTTGTTAATTAGCCTTAGATTATTGTACAAAGTAAAACTAATTGACACGTGCTCACCCTATACGTTAGCAGTTGAGTTAACTGGGGAAAACCTACCAAGTTTTCTAGTGGTCAATTTTTATTACTCTTTTACGAGAAGGAAGGACTTGGAGTATTTAAGACATCTGGTGGCCTCTTTGGACGACTATGAGGCCAAGGTTGACACGCCCTACCATTTAATAATCCTCGGGGATTTTAACATTCATGTTTGTCCTACCAATTGTCTGTGAGGTCATGAAGAGGAGTATGGCCCGCTGGGGCTAACACATTTTGAACACACTAGTTCTGGGATCTTTCTAGAGAGTCTTTTATTGGCTCATAATTGTTTTGTCCTGTTCAGACGGATGCCACTGCTCTTATTCCCACATTTACTGGCCAAGGCCACCTAAGTACCATTGATATTATGCTAGTCTCAGGTTTACTGATAGACTTTTTAGGTACCTTTCATGTAACCCATAGCTGCCTGAGTGATCATAACCCATTGACTCTGGTCATTAATATTCCAGTCACTGAAAAATTCAAATCCCTGGCCATATATCTAATTCCAATATTGCTCCAAAAGATCAAGCACGCATGTTAAAATGGGAGGTGATCACCCCGGATAGTTTCTTTGAAAAACTACATAATGGTTGTGCAGATGATCTTGGAATTTGTAAGGCCCAGGACTCGGATCCATTAATAATCTTAGACGCATTTTGCCGCATTACGAGGCAGGTAGCAGCCAATTTGATAGTCCCATATAAATTAAGGCCAAGGAAACGCAAAAAATGGTTTGATCAAGCCTGTGTTAGAATGCATGGGGCACTCTTGGTGGAGCTTAACGAGACTCAAAGGGATGCTGTTAGGGTTAAGCAAACTAGGAGTGCCTACAAAACTGCAGTACTAAACAGAAAGAAGCAGTTAAGAGAGACGGCATGGGACGAACTTAGTCAAGCAAGTGGTTTGATTGACAGCACCAGATTTTGAAGCGTGGTAAATCGCCCCGTTTTTGATGAATCCACCAACTCTGTTAAAGACTGTCTTATTTCTTCCGAGTGGTGGGTTCAACATTTTAGGGGCGTAAATAGTGACGGGAGTCAGGGTTCTACGAGTTGGCCAGGGGCCATGGGCTGTGCTCCAAATGCCTTGTCGTTTTCACTGGATGAAGTCATTGAGGCAAACATCAAGGGGGAAGGCAACAGGTCCCGAGGGTGTGCCGGCCGATCTCTACAGGGCAGATCCGATCTTTTGGGCAAAACCTTTAACTGCTGTCTTTAATGCTGAAACCCAGGTTGGCTTTCCTCCATCTTGGGCCAAGGCGGTAATTATACGATATGTAAAAAGGGCTCAAGAGATGATCTGGTCTGTTACAGACCGATTTCACTCTTGGACTCTGCTTCCAAAATAATTGGGAAAGTTGTCCTGGCCCGCTTAAAAGACTGTCTAGATAAAAATAGCATCATTTCTGATCTCCAGTGTGGATTCAGAGAGGGAAAAGGCTCATTGGGACAATGTTTGAACCTTCATTTAGTAATAGAGAAGTACACGGTAACAAAGCATGGGGATCTCCATTTGGCATTTATGGACTTAACACTTAACATACATTACTCCAGTGTTCTTCAATCTGTGGGGCCCGCCCCCCTGGGGGGGCGCGACACCTTCCCAGGGGGGGCGCGCACTTCATGCAGACCTTTGTTCCCTGCTTTCCCTGTCTTCTTGGAGGACGCCGGTATTTGAAAGGGGGAGGGAGGGGAGATCGATGGCATCTTTTGTGTTGCTAAGTCTCCCAGGAGGGGGTTAATTTGTAGGTAACATGTTCGAGCTGCAGTGGGAGGCAAGCATAGCTAGGGGGGAGAGGGGGGTCCGCCCCGGGCGGCACAATTTTAGAGGCGGCTGCGCCGGATGCAGAAGACTTTCACTTTATAACAGCAGAAACAAAACTAGTCTGTTTCCTGCATCATGGCACTGTGTGGTGTGTGACAGGTCGAGGGCCCACCGGGCCCACACCATCGTCCCTGTAGAGGAGGCTGCCCAAGTGTACAAGGTATGTGTGAGGCACTGCTGGGATCACAGCTTTCACTACAAACTGTACTGCTTGACTGACTGTGCCCAGGAGAACAAGGTACGTGTGAGGTGCTTCTGGGAACACAGTTCTTTTACTGGGAATAATTACAACCTGGGGTACAGGGAATGTTATGTGCGAGATAATGCTGGGTAAGTAATTGTTATACTGTAGCTCCTTATCTATCCATAGCTGCCAAGGCGTCAGAATCCTATGTGTGACATTTTCTTAATTTCGAGTGACATAACAATAAATACGAGTGACACTTTCTCACAGACCACACCTCACCCTGTGACGATCTGTGAAAGGGTGGGTTTAGGAAGCATGCGAAAGGCGCCACAGACCAAGCTATTACGTCAGTCTGTGGCGTCAATTTAGGCTTGAGTTATTGTGTTTACGGCCATCCCAGGACGGGCTCTTTCATACTTTTTGAGAATTCATCCGATACTGCACTGCGAGCTGCCTGAACACCATAAATAACGGAGGCAAATAAATGTGGGAGCTGCGTCACATAAAGAAACGGAACATAAAGAAACGGAACATACAGCGGGACAGACAGTGCAAGAATCACAGCACATTGAGGGGAGTTCAGTTCCACTTATGAAGCAGGAAAGGCACTGGAAACATTATCATACAAGTAGGAATGGACCTCACTAAGTAGAACAGGCTTGTCTGAGGTGAGAAATGTCCAAACCTGCATTATGGAAGTCTTGGTTTAGTGAAGTTTATCAGGCTTGAAACCGTTTTTCATCTTTATATCGCGCCACACAAAAAGCTGTACATTTTGGAAAATTTAATAAAGGTGTGATGAAAAGACTGTGGAACTGGAGAGCCTAGTTAGGGTCATGGGGTCAGCTTAATTAACATTCTGTGATTCTGGGCTAATCACTTAGTCAACCCTGCCTAAAAAAACAACACAAATGTGCTTGTGTAACATA
Source organism: Lissotriton vulgaris (assembly GCF_964263255.1). NCBI lineage: Eukaryota > Metazoa > Chordata > Amphibia > Caudata > Salamandridae > Lissotriton > Lissotriton vulgaris. The sequence continues at coordinate 5,286,070 of NC_141688.1, forward strand.
ACTGGCGCTCATGTAAAAAGCCATAGAACCCCTTTCGGTCAAGCTCCTACTAAATAAAAGTTAAAAACTGTAAAAAAAGAAATCCTGATGAGTGTGAGGTAACGTTAAGTTTTCAGGTAAAATGACCGGATAAGCAGCTCCTTCAAAAAAACTCCACAAATAAGCTGGAGAAAAAAGTCAAAATCTATTCCTTTCTAACTGCTATGCTGTCTTCTCTGCAGCACAAATGGGGTCAGTACAAAGCAACCTACTGTTACAACTACAGATGGTTCTTTTATCTCATTTGCAGATCAAATATGCTTAATGTTGTGGCAGTAGACATTGCTAGATGTAATCTACAGGGAGAATAACACAGGCACTAACAACGCCACTTAGTGTAGCTTTTTATTAATGAAATTGTTGGTTACTCAATGGGTGATGTTTGGCGTATGAGAGTGTGAATGGGTGAGTAACTGAATGTGGGGGTTGACTGTGTGGGTAGGTAAATTTGACGACTGGTTGTATGAATTGGTTGGATAACCATAGGAAGCTTGATACGGATGGGTGAATATGAGTAAGTAAGTGAATGATGTAAGGTGGGAGAAAGTGAAATAATTGTTGGATGTGGGTAGGTAGGTAGGGGAATGATCTTAAGTGAGTAGTTGAGTGAATAACTGGGTGGATGACTGTGAGAATGATAAGGTGGATGGACAAAAGCTTGTTAAAACACCATGAGTTGACTGAAATTCAACCTGCTGTCTTCAATAACATGTTTTAATGACTGAAAATATAACAGTGAGTGGGAATTGCAATGTGAATTAGGTGAATGAGTGGAAGGGTAGTTAGATGAGAATGTATGATTGAGTGAGTGAACAAGTGTGAGTGGGTGAACAGTGGAATGGGTGTGTGTAGCCTTTGACCGTGTCATGTATGTGCATGTAACTTGCATGATCGAGGTAACTATTAGTGGCAATACTACGTGTCTCTCGGACATCTTTCCAGTGCTTGCCGTCCTTTCCCTGGATCATAAAATCAAAGCTGGTCCGAACAGGGGCCCCAAAAAAACATTTGGCCCACAGGCCCAAAAATCCTTAAAACGTCAATGAAAGTTTTTTTTTAAATTACACAGACAGACACACAAAATACCAGTCAGTCATGTGTTGTTTAAACAGCTTGCAAGTTGCTAAATATGGTTATAAATAAGAAGTATGTATTCATTTGTAATGTTAACGAGCTCTCGGACCCCCTTCTTTTTGTTGATTCATATGTAATGTGACTTTTCTATCTTTGTTCACTTTTATTATCAGTCATGGATCATTCATGCAGCTCTAGAAAACAAAAGTTCTTTCTATTTATGTTTGCTGTTCAAAGTATGTACAGACAAGTGCTGAAAATACATCTTTAGGTGACTGATTATTTTTATACCATCGGTGACATCAAGATAATGAGCTGGCAACCCTAATCATAAGAATGGAAGTTTGTTGAGGGATCAGCACATTATTTATTTGCTCCACCCTGATCCCTGGTTACTGCCATAATAGCAATAGTTTAACACATTTGAAACCCTACACTGCTGTCAATAACATGCTGAGTTACTTTAAGTGTCTAGGAATGCACCCTGCATTCAGATCACTCACTCATTCTCGCCCTTCACTTTCACTCTCACCCAGCACTCACACTGACCCGATGCACTCACACCATTCACCCACTTACCCTCCCCTCACAGTGATCACTCTGCACTTAGTGATCACAATGCGCTCACACTGATCACCATGCACTCACACTATTCACCCACTCACCTTCTCACCTTGCAATCACACTGATCACCATGTTTTCACACCGTTCACCCCCTTACCCTCCACTCACAGTGATCACTCTGCACTCACAATGAACTTGCGCTGTTCACCCTGTACCTCACCCTGCAGTCACACAAGCACACTACTCAACCTGCACTTGTGACACTTCACTCACCTGTCCCCCTCTCTGTTCAATCTGCCATCTCACTCGAATAAACCCACCACTAACCATACATTCATTTGTCCCACTCTGCACTAACATGCGCACCCAAATTCATATGGTCGCCTCACTCACCCCTGTACACAAGTATGGGCATGTCGTGCCCCATTAAGGTTTTCGTCCTAAATTACAAAAGGAGACATCTAAATGCACTACAATCCAGCCTTCCAGGGGCCCCTTGATAGAGACAGTTCTGTTTTTTTCCCTGATGGACTGGAATAATTCCTAAACAAATTCTTGTAAATACCGTTTTGTTTAATTTCTTTTTAATGTAAGTGATGTGAGGGAGTCTATTACTATTTGTAGAGAAATGTTTGCTTCATGTAACAACCATAAAAACTTATTGTATTGAATGTTATTCGCTGAATATGCCCGGAATGTGCGCGTGGCGGTCGAGTCCCGAAATTCAGCTGGGGGGGCTCAACCTACAAAAGTTTGAAGACCTCTGTTCTGCATTACTCAGTGGCAGTTACATCTTTGGAAAGGTGTGTCATTCTCCACACCATCTCTAGTTTTTTCTTTGATTGTCTTTTGATCAGTTTAAACTAGGAGCAAGTTTTTTTTTAAATTGGCAAGTTATGCACCAGATGTTGGATTACCTGTCGAGTGAAGTATATCCTAAATTATGCAGAAATTGTGCAAAAAAGTCTATAGCCTCGTCATCGCATAATTCCAGTAGCCGTGCACAAGAGTCTTAATACAATGAAGAAGTGGATGGACATGGATGATGGACAGATTAGGTGAGACAGACGTTAGATGAGTGAGAGAGTGCTTGGTGATTCTGAGAGTCAGCTTGAGCAGGATAGGCATGTCTGTATGCTGCTTATGAGAAGAGGTACATCTGGATAGATGACACCATAAGTGAGTGAGTGAGTGAGTGAGTGAGTGAGTGAGTGAGTGAGTGATTAAGGAGAGAATTGCATGTATGAAGAAGAGATTGAGTAACTCAATGAAGGAGTGGTTATAAGGATGAGCCTGTATGTAGGAAAGAAACGCCGGAGCATGTAAATAATGAATGAAGGAGAGGTTTGAATTATGAGAGCAGCGTTTGGAAAAGGGAAACTTAGTCTAAATGAAATGTCAAATATGGCTGGATAAACAAATTCCAGTGGACGTACGAGTGAAAGAAAGGAGGCTTGATTACATGATTGAGTGTGGCAAGAAGAGCAGTCCCTAGACGCCCGCCTTATGCAGTGTAACCCCACACCAGGAGTTGCACATTCTGCGAAAAGAACAGTACGTCCAGAGACTTTAATGGAGCTTGATGTGAAACGCTGGTGAGGGGCATAAACTGTAAAGAATACATTCTAATTGGATTTGCCCTGACCTCATTTACACTCATTGTAAATCAGCCATTAGAGCATCCTGAGAAAACGTGCATCTTTTCTAAGAAGCTTAGACTGGCAGGACACACGCCGTGTACCATCGCATGGAACCACCAGTGGCGGTACGCAGGGGAGAAATGCCCTCGCAGGTCGTGAGGCGTTCATCAGCATTTAACTCCGACTGATGGACGCTTCTTGGCCTTTTGGTGGCCAGACGTAGGCTCTTTCTTGAGATCAATTCCTTTAAAGTGTCTCTATGCATCGCCAGTTCCACTGCTACCACTGACATCTGAGGTGCTTATTACTGTGTCCGAGATCATGATTTTGTGACACACTCTTTTTTCTATAAGCGCATGCACGGTGAGATGGCTGTAAGTTTTATTGTAATCAGATTAAAGGAAGGTTATCATTCACCACTAAGTATAAAAACATCAGATGCAGCGAGAAGGGGAGAGAGGATGAGTCAATTAAAACAGCAAGTGAAGGGGTGTTCCACATCTTCTGAAGTTCACTTGAGAATGAGAAGCGCAGAAGCCTGGGTGGCTTAAGTCCTGGGACAAAGTGGCGCTGGTCAAGTCCCCCAACATTTCAGGGTCCTCCTGAGTGCGTTGACTGCATCGTGCGCAATTGCACTTCCGTTTGTGAAGAGAAACTTGCATTGGTGTGACCTAACCTCTTAAAGACGTGGCAGGTATTTAGGATGTTGGCGTGGAGGGTTCATCTATTAGGCAAGCCTTGTGGCACTTAAACCCTCCTATTTATGGAACCCAGGGACGAGGTTCTACTCTGCAGCTAAGTGAAATAGTAAATCAAGTGAGGTCCAGCACTCTTCAATTTTGATGCAATTTTACAAACACAGATCCAGCTAACACAAAAAATAACGTGAAATAATGGCATTGCCAAGTCAGTGTTTTTTCTTCAGGAGTTGCATGCAATCGGTAGCCGATTGGATGACGCTTAATTCCTTGAGGCTGAATGGCGACAAGACCGAGGTGCTGATCTTCGGAAAGGACAGGGATGCCTGGTCGAGTGAATGGTGGCCGCCATCACTGGGAACCTGTCCTACTCCTTCACAGTCGGCAAGGAACCTGGGGGTCATTTTTGACACCGAGCTGGCAATGACCCAACAGATCAACAGAACTGTAGCTACCTGCTGGGGATTCTTAAAAATCCTCCGCCGAATCGCTCACTATTTATCCCCGCAGGCAAGAAAACAAACAGTAGTAGCACTGGTAGGATCGCGATTGGATTACTGCAATGCGCTGTACACCGACATTAACAAGGGACTGGTACAGCGCCTGCAAGTAACACAGAATGCAGCGGCGAGATTTGTGTTGGACCTTCCTTGCTCTGCTTCCGCTACACTAGCCAGAAAGAACCTTCACTGGCTACCCATTGAGCAACGAATTTCTTTTAAAATCACTTGCTTAGTTCATAAGGCTCTTAGGGCAGGACCGGCCGACGGCCTGGGATCTCTGCTTTCCAACTATGTACCCAGCAGATGCCTCAGATCCTCACAACAGAACCTCCTTGTAACCCCTCGCACTAAAAAGACAAGATGGGGAGGAAGAGCCTTTGCATCAGTGGCCCCTCGACTTTGGAATGCCCTCCCCTGTGAGCTCAAGGCCCTTTCTTCTCTGCCCCTCTTTAAGAGAGCTCTTAAGACCTGGTATTTTAGGAAAGCCTATTATTAAGCATCTCCTGGTCATTCAATATATTACGTTAGTGTTATGACCGGATTCTCAGACCAGATAGGATCAGCTCACCAGAGCACCACCAACCCGGCCAAAACGTAACCACCTCCCTCCTCAGGACCCATCTATCCGGGCACCTGGGTACCTACCTGAGGATGGGGAATTAGCACAAGCTCATATCATCAGAAACACAACTAAATCTATAGGGATTACTAGGAATACTCACTGATTACTAAGGACGTCCATGCATTACACCACACTCATACCTCATAGTCTCGCGACCACATGGGCCCAGACTAATCTACCCTGGGGCAGTTCTGATTATATACCATTACACACTGGCCGCAACCAGTGCTCACTCTGTCCACGATCCTGTGGGTACAGGCATCAGTATCCCCCCTGATGCCCTCTCTATAATCTCCAAGCCACAATCTTGTGGGTATAAGCACCAGTGTCCCCCCTGGTGTTCTCTTATTTACATAACAAGCCACAATCCTGTGGGTATAATGCCGCATCCCAACGACGATCACTTTCCTATGAATACCTTCAGCTCTCTTTCTCTATGTTGGGAAGTTTCTCTCACTATTCACTAGAGATTCACTACTACAATAATATAATGGAATGGCCGAATTACACGGTGTACAACTTATCTTTCAGTTCAAGGGCTCCTCTCTCCCTAATTATTCAGTTCTTGCCTGCCTGATCAGGGGAAGCATCTGTTCCAGCAGTAATACCTGACTAGAAGACAAGGTTACCTTTCCTATACAAGAACAAGAGGTACAATAATATTATGGAATGGCCGAATTATATAGTGTATAACCTATTCTCTTAGCTCAAGGGCTCCTCTCTCCCTAATTATTCCGAGGTCACTTACCTGATCGGGGGTCGCTTCCGTTCGTACACTGACACCTGACTAGAAGAAAAGGTTACCTGCACTATATAAGAACAAGGCATACGCTGATTCGCTAAGAACTGGGGTATCTTTATTAACAACAACAATATTATAATACTGCACTATAACACATAGCCTGAAAATTAAAATGGGAATAGACACATACACAGATCTGCGGGGTCTCTGTAAAGCTTTATTACTATACCACATCCACATGTAACTAACAGGGACTGTAAATAGCTAAAGAGGGAATGGATTATACTGCACACCGCTGAAAGGAAAAGGATTAGCAACACAATAGGGACAAGGTTAATGTTTAAAGGTAAAGAAGGATATCACCTAATGAGTATGAAGTCTTGCTCTAGCTGTCATCTAGGCTCCTCTCTCGTCTGTGCCTTAGCTCGTCTTAGATCCTCCCCTGCACTCTTGGACACGCATCTGCGCTGATCACTCTGCACTTGATTCCTCTCCCCCACGAACTCTCAAAACCTTCCAACTTCAGCCTAATTGTTTCTGCCGCTCTGATAAGCGTTCGCTCCACTAGCTTCTTCACTCTGTCTGATTATCTCAGTTCCAATGTCCAATTCACTCCAGCTGCTCCCACAGATTAATCCACGATATAACTTCAGTCTCTTCCAAAAGGCATCACATCAGACTCCAGCTGATCACAACTCCTTCTGATAAGTAACTGCTTCTGAGCGCTTCCTTCAGTTCCAAACATTATCTCACTTCTCTCTGTTCAAAACACCATCTGCTCACAACTGCTTCTGGTTTCTCTCTCTGGTTCCAGCTCACTGACTGTCTGTCTGTCTTCTCTCTGTTCCAAGCATCTTCTTCTTTCTCTGACTCCAACTGTCTCACAGACAAACTGACTAACTGACTTCTCTCTGTTCCAAGCATCCACTGTATCTTCTTCTCTCCTCTGCTCCAACTCAACTCCAACTAACTCCTTCTGCTTCTGCACTCCTTCTCCTTCTGAAGTCAACTCTTTCTGCTCCAATCATCGACTGACTGACTCCGCCTCTGCACTTCGCTAATATGGAATGCTGTCTCCTCATGGAAAGTTCCAGCCAGCAGCCTCCTCCCACCGATTCCATGTACCAGGCTCCTTGCGCTAGACGCTCCCACAGTGACCAGCTGCTTGTTTCGTCTAGAGACCTGCGCCCAGAGACACTTCCTGATTAGATTCAGCTCTGGACAGTTCTCTCCAGTTCGCTTAGGGCGAACAACACCTCATAACTAAAATATTAACTTTACCCTGCAAGCATCTCAGTTCTGCAGGGACAGAAAGCAAAATGGAGTCTCTCTAGTTCTGGGCCTTGTAGGCCTGAGAAGCATGAAATAACACTTAGCTCTATCAGAGTACATACACAAACCATACTAATATGTAATATAAAGTCAGGACTACAGTATCCACCCTCTACTATAGGTAGGATGATGAAAGGACACATAATTATGTCAAAGCCAATAGGCAATAGATGGATTAGAGTCAAGAATAAGGGATCTATCATCATATAAAGCAGCTATCCTCTAGTTTATGCTTCTAGGTCTGGAAAAAGGCCTTAAAAGGACCAACACAAGGCAAGAATAGAGATTCAAGATGGTAGCAAGCTTAAAGTCACCATCACTCAAAAATAGAGCCAAAAACCATGTCAGCACATTTAGGCGCCTTGATGCCCATTGGGCTGAGTTCAGCACGTTATAAATCTATTTTCATTCGTTTCATTTCATTTAGAAAATGTAGAGCACTTTTATGATTATTCAGGCTCAATAAAATTAAATGAACAATAGATCTCTGTCGGAGAATACATGATTGTTGCTGAGTGTTGAGGTTAGAGCTTTTTTAATGGCCTCTTTGATCTCTAAATGTGCAAACATTAAAAGCTTGTGAAATTCTTCTTTGGTCCAACAGGAACACGGCCCGGAGAGGAAACGCTGCACGCCGCTCTGAAGAACACTCAGACTCTGGCGTCCTCTCATCTGAAACTGACGTCGTACCCGACTTCTGGCTGGGGAACGAGAGACCAATACCCCTTAAGACCACGACCTGCTCAACACCCGCTCGGTCCATAGACATGCCATTGAACTATGGAACCTACTAGACACCACAACGCCGGACGTCGCCTTTCTCACAGAAACCTGGATGAACGCCTCATCAGTGCCCGGCATCGCCATAGCCATCCCGGACGGTTACAAGATCATCCGAAAGGACCGCATCAACCAAACAGGAGGAAGCATTGTCCACAAGAACTCCATCCGCATCACGACCAGCTCCGACCACACCCTCACAGCCGCCGAACACCTTCACTTCCAGATACACACCGACCCCAAGACACACTTAGAGGCACCCTCATCTACTGACCACCAGGACCCCGCACACAATTCAGCGAAGACATCACTGACTTTATCAGCCCACACGCCCTCCCCTCCGAGGACTACATTCTCCTAGGGGACCTCAAATTCCAACTGGAAAAGAACAACAACAGCAACACCACCACCCTTCTGGACAACCTCGCCAATCTCGGACTTAAACAACTGGTAAACACCCCACCCACTACGCCGGACACACGCTCGACCCAATCTTCTCCTCCAGCAAGCACATCTCCTTCAATCACGCCACAGGACTCCACTGGACGGACCACAGCTGCGTCCATTTCAACTTCAGAAAGACCTCGACCCACCACCACCCACAACAAGTCCCCCGCAGAAACTGGAACAAAATCACCACCGACCAGCTCACCACATCGCTAAACCAAAACCCTCCCACCAAATCATCGGACCCAAATTAAGCAGCGATCAATCTCGCGCAATGTATCACCCACTGCGCTGACGAATTAGCGCCCTTGAAAAAACATCACAACAAGCCAGTTAGCAAAAAAGCCTCCTGGTTCAATGACGACCTCAAGAACTCCAAAAAGAACTGCCGCACCCTCGAGAAAGCCTGGCAAAAAATAACAACCACAGACAAGATGACCGCCCTCAAGGACGCCACCCGCAAACACCACCAGCTGATCCGATCCACCAAGAAATCAGCATTCAAGGATCGACTCGACAACAAAGCCCACAACAGCAAGGAACTCTTCAGCATCGTCAAAGAGCTTACCAATCCTAGCGCCGGCACCAACGACATCACTGCCTCTCAAGACCTCTGCGACTCTCTAGCCTCGTTCTTCCACAGCAAAATCGCTGACATACATAACAGCTTCGGTGACTAGTCCACCCCCCTTACCACCAAACTGAAGCCCCCCCACCACCACCCTTTGCGCCTGGAACCCAATCAGCACCGAAGACACCATCCGCTTGATGAACTCTATTCACTCCGGATCACCAACTGACCCATGCCCCCACCACGTCTTCAACAAGGCCGACTCCATCGTCGCACACCATCTCCGGGATATCATCAACTGCTCCCTCAACACCGCTACCTTCCCGGAAAGCTGGAAACATGCCGAACTCAGTGCCCTCCTGAAGAAACTTACAGCAGACCCCACTGAACTTAAGAACTACCGCCCCATCTCGCTCCTCCCTTTCCTCGCCAAAGTCATAGAGAAGACCGTCAACAGTCAGCTCGCCACCTTCCTCGAGTGTAACGGCTCCCTCGACCCCACACAGTCCGGCTTCCGAGCCAAACACAGCACCGAGACCATCCTCATCGCAGCCACAGACGACATCCGAACACTACTCGACAACGGGGAAACAGCTGCCCTCATCCTCCTGGACCTCTCCGCAGCGTTTGACAAGGTTTGCCACCGCACCCTTGTACAACGCCTCAGCAACGTTGGGATACAAGGAAAAGCACTGGATTGGATCATCTCGTTCCTCGCCGGAAGAACCCAGAGAGTCCGCCTCCCCCCTTTCAGATCAGAGGCCACCGAAGTCATCTGTGGTGTACCACAAGGATCATCGTTCAGCCCCACCCTCTTCAACGTCTACATGAGCCCCCTCGCATCCATCACACGCCAGCACAACCTCAACATCATCTCCTATGCTGACGACACACAGCTGATCCTCTCCCTCACCAAAGACCCAAACACCGCCAAAACCAATCTACACGAAAGGATGAAAGACGTAGCCGAGTGGATGAAGAACAGCCGCTTAAAACTGAATTCAGACAAGACGGAAGTCCTCATCCTAGGATCATCCCCCTCTGCATGGGACGACTCATGGTGGCCACCGGCCCTGGGCAGCGCAACCAAACCAATGGACCATGCCCGCAACCTGGGAGTCATTCTAGACTCCTCCCTCTCGATGACCAGACAAGTCAACGCCATCTCATCATCATGCTTTAACATCTTACGTATGCTCAGAAAGATCTTCCGATGGATCCCCACAGAAACAAGAAAGATGGTCACCCAAGCACTTGTCACAAGCCGACTAGACTATGGAAACACCCTCTACGCCGGAACCACAGCCAAATTACATAAAAAACTCCAACACATTCAGAACGCCTCCGCCCGACTCATCCTAGACATACCCCGCCACAATCACATATCCGGTCACCTGAGAGACCTTCACTGGCTCCCACGTCAACAAGAGAATAACGTTCCGTCTCCTCGCCCACGCACACAAAGCCCTCTACAACCTAGGACCCAAATACCTTAACACGCGCATGACCTTTTACACCCCCACCCGCCAACTACGATCGTCCAATCAAGGCCTCGCCGCAATTCCACGCATCCAAAGAGCCACCATGGGAGGAAGATCATTCTCCTACTTAGCGGCCAAAACCTGGAATTCTCTCCCCACCCACCTCCGCCTCACACAGAACCACCTCTCCTTCAGAAAACAACTCAAAACCTGGCTATTTAATAAGTAGCTAACCCCCCCCCCCAAGCGCCTTGAGACCCTCTGGGTGAGTAGTGCGCTATACACATTTTTTGACTTTGACTTTGACTTCTCATCTCTATCTGGATGGTCCCGGCCCCCTTCTGGTTAAGCTACAGCCATTATAACCCTGAGGATTCTCAATAGCGATGAAACACGTGTCTGCTGGCTGTTTAACGCAATAAAGGACTCCAATGAACTACTCTCCCTCTGGAGTTTCCAAAAATCTTCTGTTGCTTTGTTTTTGTACTTTACATTTGAATGTTACTTAACATACTGCTCTACTGTTGTTTGAGTGCATAGGGTAACCACGTAGGAGTAGGCAAGAACATTTAGGGTCTTATTATGAGTTCCTCCTAATTTTCCGGCCTATGATTAAACTTCTATTTACCTTTGTGTCGGAATTACAAGTTTTACAGGAATTTAACACATCTGATAATTAAGTGCGTTAAATAGCTCCACCTTCCTAAAATTTCAGCAGGTTGTACCTGCCAAAATGTAACAGAGAAAAACGGTAGACATCCATTACAATGCAGGCATTACAACGCAATGCCTTTACTACACAACTATTACAACGCAGACACCATTACATTGCATGCCTGTACATCGCATGCCATTACAACGCATATACTATTACAACGCATGCTATTACAACACATTGGTAAGTATTGCATGATAAGTGTTTGTTGAGTTTTTGAAATGGTTAGTTTAATTTAATACTCAGGTATTAATAATAATACTAAAAATATGTATGATATAATAATGAATAATAACATTCAATATTTAATATGCACTGGAAAAGGGTGTTAGTGGTTAATTTAATACGTAGGTATAAATGTAAATTTGAGAATATTCATAATATAATTAAAAAAAAATAATTATTACAAAACATATTTTTGGGGGATAATTTAAGAGAAAAATATGTAATTGTTTAATTTAATACTTGGGTACTAACATTACTACTAAAATATTACAAATATTATAAATAGTAATAATAAATAATACATTAAAAATATAATATTACAGTTCAATGTGTATAAAAGATTTCAGATGTGAAACTGATGGATATCTATAATTAAATAAACAGGTATTACTTATTTCACAATAGTTTAAAATTGGTTTTAAATGTTTATTATATTATTAAAAATAATGTATTGTGATGTTTTCATGTGATGGAGAAGAGTTTAATAAATTAATATATATTGTGCAGCTGCAGCTAATTTTTCCTTACCAAGTGATTGGTAGCTCCGGCCCGCTTCGGATTGCAGACGAAAGGAAAGGGCTGCTGCCAGGAGCAGCTCGGGATTCTGCGAGGAGCCGGGGATCACTGTACTCCGTCTCACAGCCGGCCCGACATCTGCATGAGGGGCTTGAAAGCTAAGGGCGACCCGAGGTGGCCAAAGGACATCAATTCAAATTTAGGGCCATCCATCAAAGTCATTTACACCTTTGCCACAGGTTATTAATTGCCCACTCGGGCCGGACAAATGTTTCACCTCCCCCAAGCACTGCCTATCCAGACTGGTGAACTCTGGGAACTGTGGTCTGAATCGCAAACCACAGAGGGCATGCAAATCAAAGAGCATGGGGTGGAGTGCTTTTAACCAATGAGAGCGAAGCAGGAAACCTAAAGGTGTGGGTGGAACTGTGCCGTGATTACTGAGGCATCTGATGAAGGCTTGGAAGTGCCGAAATGCATTATGCCTGATGTTCACATTAAAGGCTTCAAGGAATTCCCCCCGTGTGGCCTCTTGCTTCTCTACTAATGGAGGGGTCTGTATGTGGATGTTTTACACGCCTGCCAGCAGCGTGTTAAAGAGGCCCGGTTCGCACAAGTGGCTGGAGCATTGCTGGTGCAACTGCGGCTAATTTTTCCTTACCAAGTGATTGGTAGCTCCGACCCTCCTCGGAGTGCAGATGAAAGGAAAGGGCTGCTGCCAGAAGCAGCTCGGGATTCTACGAAGAGCCGGGGATCACTGTACTCCGTCTCACAGCCTGCCCGACATCTGCATGAGGGGCTTGAAAGCTAAGGGGGACCCGAGGTGGCCAAAGGACATCGATTCAAATTCAGAGCCATCCATCAAAGTCATTTACACCTTTGCCCTGGTTATTAATTGCCCACTCGGGCCTGCCTATCTTTCACCTCCCCCAAGCACTACCTAACCCGACTGGTGAACTCTGGGAACTGTGTTCTGAATCGCAAACCACAGAGGGCATGCAAATCAAAGAGCATGGGGTGGAGTGCTTTTAACCAATGAGAGCGAAGCAGGAAACCTAAAGGTGTGGGTGGAACTATGCCGTGATTACTGAGGCATCTGACGAAGGCAAGGAAGTGCCGAAATGCATTACCTCCTCGTCATATCTCCCCGTCCCATTCCTGACAGTGACAAGTGAGCAGCTAGTCTGCTCTACAGAAACCCTTACCTAGCTGAGCTGTTTGCACTTCCCCCTAGGATGACATCACCATTATGTGACTATAAAGGGGGAAGTGCATCAAGAAACATCCTGTTCTTTTTTTTCTGCGACGGGTACCTGTTGCCTGGCTGTGCTGTGCTGTTCGGAGTTTGCCTCGAGTTGTGGTAAGTTCCTATTGTTTTGTTATTGATTTTGGCGGCCTGCTCTAGCGGCCGCCCGTTGTTTGCTACTCTGTGTCCCCCCCGCGCTGCCTCTGCTGGCGGTCTGCCATCTGATACGCGGTTCGCGTTAGCAGCCATTTGTCATTGTCCGCTCTTACCTTGATGCATGGGCCTGCTTCAGCGGCCATTCCTGGGTAATTTCTCGGTTCCCCGTGTGCCCTGCTTTAGCGGGCGGGGTTTCTGAGTGTGGAGGTGCGGCGCTCGTGTTTCACGGTGCGTTTGGGGGGTGAGTCTGGCTTTTAGCTGTGCTATTTGTGCCGGCCCGCTTTTCCAGCTCTCGTGGGATTTCGTGTCCTCGGGACTTCGTGTCCTTTAAATGGGGTCCTTCCTGACTGGAATTTGGTCCTTGCTTCTGCCAGATTTTGTTTTTTTGGATTCGGCTGGTTACTGGCATGGATTCCGAGGCTTCTTCCTCTGCTGCCCCTCTTGATGCCCTGCGCCTCATTATTAATGAGGCTGTGGCTGCTGCTTTCCTGGCTCAGGACACGGCTGGGCCTCCTCCCAAGGTGCCTCGTGTCTCTTTGGATTCGCAGGCTGCTCCTGAGGATGACAATGGTCCTGATGATGATGAGGGTGTACGTGGTCGATTTGTTCAGGGTGCTGAGCTCCCTGAACTGTTCACCCATCTGTGGTCCAATTTGGGCTTCTCTCCTCCTGCGGATGCTGTTTTGGAGAATTACTTCTTTACGCAGTATGTCCAGCCTGCTCTTGACTCTTTTCCTTTGGCACGGGGCGGTACGCAGTGTGCTGTCTCACGAATGGAAAGGAGGTGGACAAGTCTACTTTTCCTCGTTTCCTGTCCAGGCGTTACCCTCTTGAGGGTTTTGCTACTGAGTTCCCTCATTGTGAAAGTTGACAATTTGATGGCTGGCCTTTCCTCTCAGGGTTTGGTCGTTTCTGAGGACGCCCTTTCTGCGGACGCTGTGGATAAGCTTGTTGAAGGGGCAGTGAAGAGTTCCTATGCTGCTTCTAATTTTTCTGTCCGGGGGACTGCATATTCTAACTATATGGTTCAGTCGCTCCTTAAGGATTTCCAGTCCCTGTCGGTTCTGCTGAACAACAGCTAGGATGACACGCCTCTTTTGTCTCTGATGGAGTTGCAGGTGCGTTACCCTTTGAAGGTTCCAAGGTGTTCTGTCCTCAGCTGGAGGGTATGGTCAAGCAGTCTGCTGAGAACCGCAAGCTGGTGGCTCCGGTCCGCCCTCCTTCTTGGGGTCATGGGTTTGGTTACCGTCGCGCTTTTGGGTCTCCTACTCGTGGCGCTTCTCAGCCCTTTCCGGGCAGGGGTTGTGGCCGGGGGGCCCCTGGAAGTGCCAAGCCCCGGGCCGCTGCCAGTGTTGCCACCCCGCTTCCTCCTCTTCTCATTGACTCTCTACCTTTGCCGGTTGGTGGTCGCCTCCAGTCCTTCCGCGCCCAGTGGTTGTCAGTTCCGGATGCCTGGGCGGTTCAGACTCTTTCGGAAGGTTGCCGGCTCGAGTTTTCCTCTCCTCCTCCTCCAGGTTTTGTGCAGACTCCCCTGCCCCATCTTCCTCTGTGAAGAGGTGCTTTGTTGACAGGTGTGCGGCTCCTGTTGGAGAAGAAGGCTATTGTAGAGGTTCCTCCTCTGGAGAGGGGCAGGGGTTGCTATTCAATCCTCTTTCTAGTCTCAAAGAAAGACACAATTGATCTTCGTCCTGTTTTGGATCTGATGCGGGTCAATTGCTTCGTTGTCCATCGTCCGTTCAAGATGGTGACGCTCTAGTCCATCCTGCCTCTGGTCCTGCCGGGAGGCTACCTGGCGTCCCTGGATCTGATGGATGCGTATTGCACGTTCCTGTTCATCCGGAAGTCCAGCGTTTTCTCCGCTTTGCAGTGGGGGCCCTACATTATCAGTTCCGGGTGCTCCCTTTCGGCCTTTCTTTAGCACCCAGAGTTTTCACCAAGCTCTTGGCCCCTCTGGTGGGTATCCTTCATTCTAGGGGGCTGCTGATGTTTCCGTATCTGGATGACTGGTTGATTGTCTCCCTTTCTTTTTCACAGGCTCTGTTGGATATCGACCAGGTGTGTCATCTGCTGGGTTCCTTTGGGTTCCTTATCAACCACAGGAAGTCCTCCCTGGTGCCCTCCCAGTCCCTAAAGGTCCTGGGGGCTCTCTTCCGCATTGACATGGACATGGTTTTCCTCTCGCAGGAGCGCTAGTTGACTTTGTTTTGTCACCTTTCCTGGCTTCTGTCCCAGTCTCGGGTGTCTGCCCGTCTCTGGATACGGAGTCAGGGGGAGATGGTGTCCACTCTGCATCTCCTTCCTTGGTCCAGGCTACATCTGTACCCCCTGTTGCATCATGTCCTGTCGCACTGGGATCCTGCCTCCTTGGACTACGAGTCTCTGATCCCTGTCACTCCGGGAATTCGGGCGGATCTCTAGTGGTGGTTGTCCCCTCTCTCTCTTTCCCGGGGGTTCGATCTCCTTCCTCCTCAGTCTATGGTAGTGTTGTCCACGGATGCCAGTGCTTTGGGGTGGGGTGCCGTTCTGGGTGCCTCCATGGCTCAGGGTCGGTGGTCCAGATTCGAATCCCTCCAGTCCTCAAACTGGAAGGAGTTGAGGGCGGTTTGGTTGGCTCTTCTTTCGTTGGCTCCTCTCCTTCAGGGTCGGGCGGTCTCTGTGCAGACGGACAATCAGGTGGTTCATTCTTATGTGATTCACCAGGTGTTGTGCAATCACTCGAGGCGCTCCAGTTGTTTCCTTCTTGGTGATGAAATGTCCCAACCCCCTCACGAACCAGTGAACTCAGCAAGGATATTAACTCTTGGTAAGTACACTTGCCCGTAAGGGAAAGGGGAAGTGGAGAGAGAAACACTTCATAGGTCAAAGAATTGCTAATAAGACTTTTCAGGACTATAACTCCTTAAATGGTGAGAAAGTCAAATCAGTGAACATGGACGATCTTAAAACCAATTAAACGTGAACTGGGTCAATAGTGTTAGTATTAAATGAGAAATACCAAACTATAGATGCACATACCTGAAGACCCAGAAGACCTGAAGACCCAGGAAGACTTGTCGCAATTGGGTTTCAATGCTTAGTCTAGAAGATATAAAAAAAAGACAAAAGCACCCTAACGATCTGACAGTGCATAAACTGTTATCTTCAGTGTTATTCCGCACATTAACAATAATCAGTTAATATCATTTAGTATGAACTTCACACTTGAATATTTGCATTGATCAGTGCTTGTTTACAAGTTTCCAACATTCTGGTTTACATTTACCAATGCTTGTACTTGTTTTCCTTTTCTCTTTCAGGTTAAAGAAAAAAACTACAGAGACTGAACTATCTAAAAACCAATACTACGAATCACAAATTGAATTAGCTTGTGCTTGTTTTATGTCTCAGTCACAGTCGCAAGTGATCATGCCCAAAGCTAGCTTTTGCTTCTAATAGTCGTTCGATGACTCCAAAACTCTAGCACATGCAATGTCCAAATTTTCAAGTATTTTCGTATTCAGCAAAGATTTCGAGGGTTGCTAGGCAACTTAAATGCTTACTTTCCTTTTTAGGTTTCGCTGGGGAACGGAGCGTAAGCTCCGCCTCCAGAGAAATCTCTAGTCTTCAGTAAGGGACTCTTGGAATACGCCCTCTGTCCCATTGGCTAGCTCCATAAATGGAGGCTAGCCATTGGAACAGAGAGGCGTCCGTCATGGCCGGACCAGATTCGGGGGCGTTCCCGAGAATTTTTGGCTTTTGGCTACGTCATGCTACGTCAGCCAAAAGCCGGGAATGCCCCCGAATCTGGTCCGGCCAGGCCGTGCTTGCAGCTGTCCTGCCTTCCTCCGTGTCCCTCCTCCCGCCGTCCCCCCTCCCCTCGCTGTCCTGTGCACGTTCCCCCCTCCCTCCCGCCGTCCGTGTCCTCTCCCGCCCCCCTCCCGATGTCCGTGTCCTCTCCCGCCCCCTCCCGCCGTCCGTGTCCTCTCCCGCCCCCCTCCCGCCGTCCGTGTCCTCTCCCGCCCCCTCGTGTCCTCGTAGGTGCTTGTTAAACCGGTGACTTCCTCACAGCGTTTCTGCAACGGCGCGCATATCGGAGGACCACCCAGTAGCAGAACGCATTCTAAACGAAAAAGGTAAGGGGAAGTTTTAGGACACAGCGCTCTTTTTAGATTTAACTCGCAAGCGCTGTATAACGCTGTAAACAGACTCTCAAGCGCGGAGCTTTGCTGCAGTCCTTTTGGCGTATATGGGCTTATGATCATCTTGCAATTGAGTGCACCATGGTGATACTTTCTAAAGAGGTTTTCCGCCCGTAAAAAATACTTGTATGTTGAATCGCTACATGCCATTGTGCTGCCAGCTACCACCTCCAACTGCTACCATCATAGGGTGCACGCGATGTACATAAATGTGTACAATCCTTAGTATATAGTACGCCCCACAGCAACATTGTATTTAGGCGGCGCTCTGCCCTTTCAGAAGTGTACTTTTTTTTAAACCTTTTGTAGCAGCGCTGGCTAGCTGATGGTATTCGGTGTCTTGTATAAAGTGATTACAGCGATAAGCACGCAGCAATAGCACCGCATATACGTGCTGCATGCTCATAAAACGTGCGGCAGCCCAGGGGTACCCCCCCTCCCGCCGTCCGTGTCCTCTTCCGCCTCCTCTCCCGCCGTCTGTGTCCTCTCCCGCCCCCCTCCCGACGTCCGTGTCCTCTCCCGACGTCCGTGTCCTCGTAGGTGCTTGTTAAACCGGTGACTTCCTCACAGTGTTTCTGCAACGGCGCGCATATCGGAGGACCACCCAGTAGCAGAACGCATTCTAAACGAAAAAGGTAAGGGGACGTTTTAGGACACAGCGCTCTTTTTAGATCTAACTCGCAAGCGCTGTATAACGCTGTAAACAGACTCTCAAGCGCGGCGCTTTGCTGCAGTCCTTTTGACGTATATGGGCTTATGATCATCTTGCAATTGAGTGCACCATGGTGATACTTTCTAAAGAGGTTTTCCGCCCGTAAAAAATACTTATATGTTGAATCGCTACATGCCATTGTGCTGCCAGCTACCACCTCCAACTGCTACCATCATAGGGTGCACGCGACGTACATAAATGTGTACAATCCTTAGTATATAGTACGCCCCACAGCAACATTGTATTTAGGCGGCACTCTGCCCTTTCAGAAGTGTACTTTTTTTTAAACCTTTTGTAGCAGCGCTGACTAGCTGATGGTATTCAGTGTCTTGTATAAAGTGATTACAGCAAAAAGCACGCAGCAATAGCACCGCATATACGTGCTGCATGCTCATAAAACGTGTGGCAGCCCAGGGGTACAACATCCAAAAACAACTTATGTCAGGTCCCAGAATAACTTATATCAGGTTGCAGCATGTAAACAGTTGGACCCATCATAGTATCGCTTTCATTCTAGAAATAACGAAAAACTAATCGCAGAACAGATAACGGAGTGAAATCTCTATAATTTTCAGATGGCGATGTGATATGTTACTTTCAATTATTTTCAAAACTGGGACAGGAAGGAAATTCAAAACCTGCCACCCTTCATAGGACAAGAATAACAATCAGGTAAATATAGGAAATAATACGCACCTAACTAGAATGGCTACCTACATAAAAATATGCCACGCTACTCTGAAGCCCAAAGTTAGTCAGCTGCCTCCAGAGTGTGGAGTGAACTATTGATGTTAGAGTGATGCGATTAAACATGGGCGAATTTTGCGAATCTCGCGTTCGCGAATTTTGCGGATTTGCGAACTCGCAATCCGCAAAATCCGCGAATTCTCGCGAATTTGCGGATTTTTTTTTTGTGTGTTCGCGCGGGTTTCTGCCAGTTCGCGAGGGTTTTGTACAATTTCGCAAAACGCGAACTTACCTGTCGGGTCGCAAGTTTCGCGAACTTGTTGTTCCTACGTGTCCAGCCTGTTTGGGACACTCTTCTTCATCACTGCCACTCTCTGTCACCACTGCCACTCTCTGACTACTCATGCCACCCTCTGGCCCACCCATGCCACCCTCTGTTTCATCACAGCACCCTCTGGTTGTCCAGTCAGTGTACATTATTGTGGCAACGCAAGCACACCTTCCCTGCCTCAAGTGACCTGAATTAATTTGGGGCTGATTAATGTGTCACAGAATATTTTTTTAGCTGGCACCTGCTTCCTTAGTGCTTCCTGATTAGTGATCTTTTGCACTTGCTAAGTGCTTTCATTGTTGCAAAATTAGTTACAACACCTGCCCTGCCCCAACTGACAATAATGAATTAGGGGCTGATTAATGGATTTGAACTTCCAGCCTGGCTCCTGCTTGTCTCCCTTAGCTGTAATTCAGGACCTTTGTGGCATATGTGTAACTATTCTGAGGTTCAGAGCAGGGTCACATAATAGTTGCAACTGGCAACTGAACTCTGGAGGGGCCCCTCAGGAAGCACTACAGGAAATGGCTACTAATGATGAGCCTGAACTTTTGAACCTGGTAAGTAGTTTCAGTTTTGCTAAAATCGTATTTCTGCAATTTAGCGCTTATTCGCGGGGCGCGAAGTTGTACTGGGAAGCCGCGAACTCACGCGAACAGTGCGAGCAAAATCCGCTGCTCGCGGATTTGCGGATTTTGCGGGAGATTCGCGAATCTCGCGGATTGCGAATTTACCGAAAATCCGCAAAATCCGCGAGCGAAACGGATTTTCCGCCCATGCTTAGATGCGATGCTGCTGTCAGATAGGGATAGGAAGACAGCAGTGCACGGCACACTTGTGTAGAAATAGATAGGGTGTTTGAGTGGAAATGAGTGCCGTAGCCTTGCTCTGCACCTGCCTCGCCCTGCTGTGCAGAATTTAGCTGCTATGCAGAGGAGAGCTGCTGTGCAGGTTTTAGCTACTGTGCTAAAGTGATCAGTGCGCCAGTCGTGCTCTGCAGACTTGTGTGGAAACACAGGTGGTGAAAACAAAGGCTCCGCTCTTGTGTTGCACCTGCCTCGCTCTAGTATGCAGGGGGTAGCTCAGCTGCTGTGCAGGGGTTAGCTGCTGCTCAGGGTGTAGCTGCTGTGTGCGTGGCAGTGTGTGTGTGGCTCTCTGTATGTATGTGTGTGGCTGTGTGTGGCTCTCTGTGTGTGTGGCTGTGTGTGTGTGGCTCTTTGTATGTGTGTGGCTGTGTGTGTCGCTCTCTGCATGTGTGTGTGTGGGAGAGACAGCAGTGTGAGAGCGACAGCTGTGTGAGAGAGACAGCAGTGTGAGTCTTCTAGGGAGAGCATGGTGTGTGGGAGAGCATGGTGTGTGAGAGGCAGCAGTGTGAGTCTTCTAGGGAGAGCATGGTGTGTGGGAGAGCATGGTGTGTGAGAGGCAGCAGTGTGTGGGAGACAGCAGTATGAGAGACCTTTTATTTATGTTTTGGTTTTTGAAACATAAATAAAACGCATTGTTATCTGCAATATCATTAGCTCAAACTCGCGTAAATACGCGACCTATTGCATTGCAAATGCTATAGGTCTCGCATTTGCGAGAGATTAAGCTATTGGCATTGTAAATGACAACGCCATTTATTTATTTATTTTCAAAACCAACACATAAATAGAAATTGTCATTTACAATGCCAATAGCTCAAACTTTTCAAAAGGCGAAACCATTGCATTGTAAATGCTTGTTTGTGTTGTTTCGGTTTCAGGCTCCGTGGGGACTGAAGAGGTTCTGGTATCTCCAGGGAAGGGATGAGGATGTCTGCTGTGAAGGAGCCGAAGACGGGAAGACTCTGGATCCAGGTAAGTGGGGGATTTCTTTTAGCTTCCTCTGCTCTCCTTCTTGACCTTCTCGGAGCGGAGAACAACGACGGGAGAAATGGGCTGGATCGCTTGCAGTGACGCAATGCCAAAGAAGCGAAGCATCGTCACGCTTGCAAGTGCTCAATTTATAGAGGCAGGGGATGGGGGTTTGGGTAATTAGGCACGTGCTCCACGTGGGGCCCCTCCTGGGATTAGTACACATGAATTTACACGAGTGAAAAAACAGAAAACCAACAAGCATTGCTACCTACAACCAAACTTAAAGATTGAAAGAAATGATTACAGGAATTTTGAAAAAGCATCTTTTGCACAATCAGATTTATGGAATTAACTGATAGCTGCATGAGTACCCCTGACACCAGGGGGGGAATGTGTCATGCTCTGTTTCTCCTATCCCGGGAGATCGGCCTTTGGGCCGAATCGAATCTCTTGTCTCTGACGTCGTTCTATCTTCCGGGGAAGGAGAATGGGCCTGCGGTTTCTTTGAGCAGGGTATTCCCCTCCTCAGTGTCCCTCTGTCTGTCCCCGGATCTGTTCGATCTGATTGTCCTCCGGTTCCGCCTTCCTTGGCTGGATCTTTTCGCCTCAGAGGAGTCCGCCCTTCTTCCTCAGTTTTGCAGCATAGTTCCCTCTCCGTTGGCGTGGGCTACCAATGCTTTCTCGATTTCTTGGTCGAGGGGTCTGCTGTTTGCCTTCCCTCCATTTGCCTTGATTCCGAGGGTCCTCCGGAAGATTCGATTGGATCGGGCGGAGGTTCTCCTGGTGGTTCCGGAATGGTCTCGGCAGTCTTGGTTCCCCCTTCTGCTGACCTTTTCTGTTTGCCCTCATTGGAGGTTTCCCCTGTCTCCCTCCCCGCTGCGGGCTCCTCTTCTCAGGGTTGCCTCCGGCTGGTGGTATGGCACTTGAGAGGTTGAGTTTGCTGGGTCTGGGTTGCTCGGTTGAGGTTGCCCGTTGTCTCCAGCTTTCTCGGCGTCCTTCCACCTCGAAGTCGTATGACCATCACTGGAAGAATTTCTCCTCCTGGTGTCTTGTGAGGGGTCTCTCTTCTGCCTCCTGTGAGGCCGTGAAGGTGTTGGACTTCTTGCAGGATGGTTTCGTCTTGGGGCTTGCGGTTTCTTCCCTGCGGGCCCAATGGGCTGCCATTCTTGCTTTTTGGGGTTCCACTTTTTCCTCTGTCTCCCCGTTGGTGGCTCTCCTTCTGCGGAGTTTCTTGCTTCAGCGTCCTGTCTCTCATTCTCCTGTGCCTCCTTGGGATCTTCCCTTGGTTCTCCGGGCTTTGACGGGTCCTCCTTTCGAGCCTTTGGACTCCGTGGCCCTGAAATTCCTTTCTGCTAAGGTTTTTTTCCTGGTGGCCATTACTTCTGGGCGGAGGGTTGGTGAGATTTGGGCGCTGATGGCTTCCCCCCCCCCTTCTTGCGCTTTTGCGATGATATGGCCATTCTATGTCCGAGTCAGTTATTTCTTCCTAAGGTGGTGTCTTCTTTTCACTGTCAGGAGGATATTGTTGTCCCGGTATTTTTCCGGCTCCTGCCTCTCCTGAGGAGCTGCTCCTCCATTCGTTGGATGTGCTGAAGGCTCTCCGCATCTACTTGGAGCGTGCGGCTGGTTTCCGTAAAGTTGATTCCCTATTTGTCACCTATGGCCTCTCAGGGCTGGGGCTTCGGCCTTCTTTGTCCACCTTTTCTCGTTGGGTCAGGGACGCTGTGGTTTCTGCTTCCGATTCTGCCCACTGTCCTCTGCCTTCTTCTGTTCAGGGTTGGTCGACTCGGAGCATGTCTTCCTCCTGGGCCATGTTCATGGGGGCCTCGTTAAGGGACATTTGCAATGCTGCCACGTGGGCTTCTCCCCTTACGTTTGTTGCCCATTATCGGCTTCAGTTGGGGATGGCGGCCTCTGCTGCTTTTGGGGCTTGTGTCCTTTCTGCGGTACATGATTTGTGATCTGTACTATTTTGTGTTGATTAAAACTGGACCTGTTTTTTCTCAAACTGTTTGGTCTGTTTTTCTCTTACAATCACCGTGTGCTTGGATATGGGCTCACTTGTCAGGAATGGGACGGGGAGACAGGACGAGGAGGTAATGCCCGGTTACTCACCGGTAATATCCATTACTCCGAGTCCTGGTCTCCCCGTCCCATTCCTGAGCCCTTCCCTCGCTCCCTGGTTTGGGTTTTCTTTGGGTGATTGTCTGTTTTTCGTTCTGGGTTCTTTGGTATCTCAGGATGTTTCTTGATGCACTTCCCCCTTTATAGACACGTGATAGTGACGTCATCCTAGGGGGAAGTGCAAACAGCTCAGCTAGGTAGGGGTTTCTGTAGAGCAGACTAGCTGATCACTTGTCAGGAATGGAACGGGGAGACCAGGACTCGGAATAATGGATATTACCGGTGAGTAACCGGGCATTATGGCTGATGTTTACATTAAAGGCTTTCAAGGAATTCCCCCGTGTGAACTCTTACTCCTCTACTAACGGAGGGGTCTGTATGCTGTATGTGGATATATATATATATTCACTGAAAAAACCATAGGTTATAGACCATATATAGTTAGGAATTAGCATTTACAAAACCTTGAAAATTCACTGAAAAAACCATAGGTTATAGACCATATATAGTTAGGGATTAGCATTTACAAAACCTTATTTTACTCGCACAAAACCATTGAAATTCGCATATATAGTTAGTTGCACTAACTATATATCGCGCACCCGCAATCCACTGCTGATGATGTCACATATTACATCATTCATGACATGGTCAGTGACATCACTGATGGGTAGACAGTCAAAATATCGAGTTGGAAATATCGACTTACCATAATATCGAGTCTGTAATATCGAAGGAGCATAATATCGAAGACAAGAATATCGTAGGACAGAATATCGACCCAAGGTAAGTAATATCGAAATACTTAATATCGATGTAAGTAATATCGAAGTTAGTAATATCGATAGCATATATATCGATGTTAATAATTTCGATGACACTAATATCGATATTTGTATTATTTTATAGTTTTTTATTATGTATGTGTTATATGTTTAATTTAAGTATTTAAAATAATTACTATTATATGTGTATACATTTTCTATAATAATATAGAAATTTATAAGGACATTTGATGTTTTAGTACCGGAGCGGGTTGTGGGTTTATAGGGGAATAGGGTGGGAAGTAATTTAATTATGGTAAGTTGATTAATAATTAGTAGGATTAATTAATTAATTATAATTAATTGCTAATTAATATTGATAATTGGGAAATAATTAATTGATTAATTGATATATATTTTCTGTAGCGGGATGTGGGTTTATAGGGGAATAGGGTGGGGAGTAATTTAATAATAATTAATTAATTAATATATGTTTTTAAATATTTATAACTAATTAATTGGCAAATAATTAATATTAATTAGTTAATTAATTATTATATTTGGTACATATTTTAAATTAGTAATTAATTGGTAATTAAATAATATTAGTTAGTTAATTACATTATTAGAGTAATTTATTTATATATATAATTTTTAGTTACTGTTAATTAATTAATTGGGGAAATGATATTAATTATTAAATTATATTAATTACAGTTATGTGCTAATATATTTATTTTATTGTTATTGTTAATTAATTATTAATTGCTAATTAAATAATATTATTTACCTTTGGGTTAAGGAGTATTTTTAGGGTTCAGGGTCATTTTTGGGTTTTTGGGTAAAGGGGTATTTTTAGGGTTCAGGGTCAGTTTTCAGTTCTTGGGTAAGGGGGTATTTTTAGGGTTCAGGGTCAGTTTTCAGTTTTTGGGTAAAGGGGTATTTTTAGGGTTCAGGGTCAGTTTTCAGTTCATGGGTAAAGGGGTATTTTTTAGGGTTCAGGGTCAGTTTTCAGTTCATGGGGAAAGGGGTATTTTTAGGGTTCAGGGTCAGTTTTCAGTTCATGGGTAAAGGGGTATTTTTAGGGTTCAGGGTCAGTTTTCAGTTCATGGGGAAAGGGGTATTTTTAGGGTTCAGGGTCAGTTTTCAGTTCATAGGTAAAGGGGTATTTTTAGGGTTCAGGGTCAGTTTTCAGTTTTTGGGTAAAGGGGTATTTTTAGGGTTCAGGGTCAGTTTTCAGTTCTTGGGTAAAGGGGTATTTTTAGGGTTCAGGGTCAGTTTTCAGTTCTTGGGTAATGGGGTATTTTTAGTAAATTAATTATTAATACTTATTGTTCAGTACATATATATTATATCTTTAATGTATATATTTTTATTTATTAATTTTAAACATTATTAGATACTTTTAAATATGTATATTTTATTTATTAGTGTTATATACTTACTTTTACATTTATATATTAAAAAAAAAATCGATATTTTTAACATCGATATTTTTTACAACGATATTATTTTTTCGATATTTTTGTACTTACCATGTTGTAGATAGGATGTCGATATTTTTGCCCTCGATATTGTTGACTCGATATTCTTGTAGGTCGATATTTTTGTAGTCGATATTCTGTCATAGATCCCACTGATGACATCACTGATGACAACTCAAATGACATCACTGACAACATCACAGATGACATCATTCATGTGTTAATACGATGAACCTCTACAGACTCTGATATAACCTTAGATACACTCAGTGAAAACAGACACTCACAGATTGTCACTCATCCATGGAGTTACTCATACACTTAGACAGTCATGCAAAGAATCAATCACACCTCCATTTCCTCAACTATACAGTTATACACGCCTTACTTATTCAAACATATTTTAACACATTTTTACTCTCTTATACAATCACTGATACAAGTTTTCAATGATCCATGCAGCCACTCACACATTCACTAGCTCTTATATACAGTAATTTATATATGTCAACTCTCGCATGTACTGTGTTTTACATATGTACGTACTTTGACATGTAGCACTGAGAAACCAATCACGTACCAATACACTCATGCACAAAGTCAACTACCCATAGAGTTGTTTCCACATGCAGTTTTGAACCCATACATCTAGTGAATCAACTGCTCACACATCTTTGCATATAGTCACACACCTACCAGCCACCCACACACACACTCACTCTCCCATACAAATTCTTGGGCAACCAATCAATAACACGTATAGTTACTCATATAGCTACTGATCAACACATGCAGCAGTTCACAGAACAACAGACATAATGATGCACAAATTAAGAAAGTTTAGTCACTAACCCATGCACTCAGTGAGACACATGTAATCACTCACTCATACAGTCAGTCATGCACCTACTAAATCCTTCATCAAGACACTTATACATCCACTCATTCTTCAATGTGTAAGACATATTTTAACTTTACAGAAACATACAGTCACTGGGTGTTGTCATCAGTGATGTCACTGACCATGTCATGAATGATGTAATATGTGACATCATCAGCAGTGGATTGCGGGTGCGCGATATATAGTTAGTGCAACTAACTATATATGCGAATTTCAATGGTTTTGTGCGAGTAAAATAAGGTTTTGTAAATGCTAATCCCTAACTATATATGGTCTATAACCTATGGTTTTTTCAGTGAATTTTCAAGGTTTTGTAAATGCTAATTCCTAACTATATATGGTCTATAACCTATGGCTTTTTCAGTGAATTTCAATGGTTTTTTAATAGCAAATATAAAAAGCTGTAAAATGTCAAGTACGTGGTAGGTAAAAACATTTTCGTATTTATGCACGCTGATGTGCTTTCAACGCTGCCCCCCCCCTCCTCTTTTCTTTTAGGAGTATTCTCTCTTTGCAGATAGTGAAGGGCAGGTAACACAGGCCTTTGCCCCCGTTGTAATCCGTCGTGCCTGCTTCCCTCTCCATTTGATTGATTGTTATCCTAGCATTTATTGTTTTGGAATTGGTTCTCTTTGGTTCATTCTCTATTTACAAACAAGCACAGAGTCGCAATACTCTGTTTAGTCTTTGCAGATAGTGAAAAACCGTAAAAAAACCAAAAGGAATCAAGCAAAATCAGTAGGCCACTAATGGGACCTCGCTAAAATAGAAACATTATGAACAACCCCTCATGACAAATACGAAACTAGTGAGAGGAACTGAGCTCGACACCATGATGGCTGCAAGACAGCTCGGCTCCGCCGCCCACCCCACCCAAAATAACGACAAACACTATGCAAATATTATAAATATATACAACACACCAGCAAAGTAACAGGCTAAAACGTTTTATTAAATAACTATTTACATGGCAGCCTGGTTGTGTTCCGACCGCTGGTTGGTGGAGACATTTTGACTATATTCTGGACCTGCGTTGTCGCGTAATGCGTCATATGACGCGCCGCGTTAGCGCACCCGGAAGTGCTCCGGTGCGTGAGGCGCAGCTTCCCGGAAACGATCCAGAGCGCGGCGCGCAGCGCGTAACGTAAGCATAACAGGTCATGTGACTTGTTAATAAAACTTTTCATTGGTTCATTTTACTTTTGTTTTTCTAATGATGAAAGGCTTGGTCATATGACCTAAAAATAACGCTTTTCATTGCTTTCGAACATTTTTTTTTCCTAAATGATGAAAGCCCCACCTTTTTTTTTCTCGCTCTGACTTGTAAAGCAAAGGACCCAGATGCATTTACAGTCTATCACTAACAATGTTCCAGGCTAATGAATTTTCCTGGGAAATTTACAACTGTCCTGCAAGTAAAATATTCCTATTTCGAGAAAAAGGGCGTTTCTTCGTCCCATGAGGGAGCCGTTGAGCAAAAGAGGCTCGGCCTGCTGTCTTAGTCGCTGATAGACATGAATATCGGATTCTTATCGATCACTTTATGTTGCAGGAGTGGAAAACACTACAGCCCTTGACCATTTATCTTTACTGCGTTCCTGCGTATTATACCTTTCAACCGTCATGTAATCGGGCTGCTTTACTTCACTTGCCTTTTACTCATTCGAAAACAGTGTCTATTATTCAAAACTATACCAAAAAAGGTACTTCTACCATGTTTTGTTTTAAAAACCTTTATTGTGAAAACGTCAGTATACAAATACGGGCCTATAACCACATGGGCCGGCCACGGAGCAAACTGGAATCGTATATGATGAGGGGACATTTACACTGTAGAAGAACGTAACGAGCGGGCCATTAGGTTGCAAGAAGTAAGGTGTCTAACAGTTGCGGAATCGGGGGACGTACATTTTATAATTAAAGTACGACAGGGCCAGTTACAATAAAATTATCTAGATATACATTTGCAGGCAAGTACCATGAGTGACGTTAATTGGAACTTTCAATAGTACAGTAATCAATAACACATCAGAACTTAATATCAATAGGGATGTCCAAATGTTCAATCAATTCTCGTCCCCGCCCGCCATGTGCTTCAAAACTGCATACGTATCTCGTGATATCAAGGTTGGGCAACCAGTACACAACAAGGAGTTACGAGTCCCATTTATACAGGCGCCATTTTGTGCGAGGCCGGGCAGGTCCAGGATATAGTCAAAATGTCTTCACCAACCAGCGGTCGGACCGAACACCTTTCGGCAGTCCAAAAAGGTTCCGTTAAATGACAACAGAAGAAATAGGCAACAAGAACAATCAGTCAAAAGAGGGGACGCTTTCGTGAATGGGGCCCATGCCCTAGCAGGCAAGCGTCCGAGTTCCAAGGTGTCCCAGGGCCATTTTAGTGGACCAGGCCCAAATCCAAAGAGCTGGCCACCATTTTGAGACTCCTGTGGCAGCCGGCTATCGCTGCACCACAAGAGTAACCGCAATTCAGCTAGATGGCGGGTGAATCACTGTACCGCAAGAGCGGACGGAACTCAGCTGGATGGAGGGTGAGGCACTGTGCCGCAAGAGCGGGCGGAACTCAGCTGGAAGGAGAGTGAAATGCTAAGAGGCGCCCCACTGCAGATGATGTGCCTCCACCTGGGGAGGCGGGAGAGGGCCTTTTGCACAGCCTTCCCCCCCCACGGGCACCCCACGCCGTCTTTCGGCGCAGCATTGTAGGATAGCCACACCAGTGCGGCAACTTGCTGGACACCTCCTCGGTGCCATCCGGATCTCGGCGCGTTCGAGTCGCTGTACCGCAAGAGTGGCCGAAACTCAGCTGGATGGCGGGTGAGTCGCTGTACCGCAAGAGTGGGAGGAAAACAGCTGGATGGCGGGTGAGTCACTGTACCGGAAGTGCGGCCGCAACTCTGCTGAACGGCGAGTGAAACGGAAAAGGGCGCCGCACTGCACATGAGGTGCCTCCACCTGGGGAGGCGGGAGAGGGCCGTTTGCGCTGCCTCCCCCCCCCCCGGGCACCCCACGCCGTATTTCGGCGCAGCATTGTAGGATAGCCACACCAGTGCGGCAACTTGCTGGACACCACCTCGGTGCCATCCGGATCTTGACGCGTTCTGCTGCCTTCGGCCTATTCGCACATCGGTCCGCTACTGACGCCGCCTCACAGGCCAACGGATTTTGTAGGCTTTTTATAGCCCAAAGCCGCATAACAGGTCATGTGACTTGTTTATAAAACTTTTCATTGGTTCATTTTACTTTTGGTTTCCTAATGATGAAATGCTTGATCATCTGACCTAAAAATAACAATTTTCATTGGCTTGAAACATTTTTTTTTCCCAAACGATGAAAGCCCCACCTTTTTTTTTCTCACTCGGCAATCCAAAAAAGTTCCGTTAGATGACAACAGAGGGGACAGGCAACAAGAACCATCAGTCAAAAGAGGGGAGGGCAAGTTCTTCTCTACCAGGTCACGTTGAGGCTCCACCGGAAGTCATCGAATTGATAGTCTACAGTGTTTCTGAATGTTTCAGACTGAAGCTGGCGTCAGCATGAGAGCACCACCATCTCGTAGCTCCGTCGTGGCCATTCCGCAAGCAATCATGGCAGCCGCTCCCCACCGGAAGCCTGCGGGAGTCGGGGGCCCCCAAGACTTTTGAAGAATCTTCAAGGCTGAGGGGACGCTTTCGAGAATGGGGCCCAAGCCCTAGCAGACATGTGTCCGAGTTCCAAGGTGTCCCAGGGCCATTTTAGTGGACCAGGCCCAAATCCGAAGAGCCGGCCGCCATTTTAAGAGTCCTGTGGCAGCCGCCTATCGCTGCACCGCAAGAGTGGGCGCAATCCAACTACATGGTGAGCGAGACGCTGAAGCCGCAAGAGCGGGCGGTAAACAGCTAAATGGCGGATGAGGCACAGTGCAGCAAAAGCGGGCGAAAAACTGCTGATTGGTGACTGAAACGGTAAAAGGGCGCCCCACTACAGCAGACGAACATCCACCTGGGGAGGCCCGTTCACGCCGCCTCCATCCCCCCCCACCCGGGGGCGCCCCACACCGTTTTTTGTTGCAGCATTGTAGGATGCCAAAACCAGTTGGGCAAGTAAAGGACATCACCTTGGTGCCGTCCAGATCTCGGCGCGTTGTGCTGCCTTGGGACTATTCGCACAGCAGACCGCTATTGACAAAAAACAGTGCAGGAAAAGCGAGCGGAAAACCGCTGAATGGCAAGGGGGTGCCGTCCAGATCTCGGCGCGTTGTGCTGCCTTCGGACTATTCGCACAACAGACCGCTACTGACCATTGTTGCTGTGTTAAATTTTTTTTTTTTACGTGTTTACTGTTTTTTGTGCTTTGTATATATTTATAAGTTATTAAAGTGTTATAATCCTACTACTTTGTTGGAGTGCTATATATTTTTAATGTGACACATAATTGTGAAGACTTTGATGTACAAAAAGGCATCCCTGGAATCTTCCTTTTCAGGCTCGGTCCCACACACCCTCACAGTGGGAATTTCCTCCCCAATCACAATACTGGATCGTTATCAGATAGTAGGAACGTGTGTGGTGTGACGGATCTCATGGGGTGGGGGCCTTGATCTACTGTAACTCCTTTGAAGAAGGGTGATTCTTTACAGTTGAGGCCATAAACTACATCCGCAGGGCTAGGTGATAGCCTGGGACCGGCCTGGACAATCGGACACAGAGGAAGAGGAGTGTCAGAGGGTGCAGTAGTGAATAGGGTGGAAGGGTGGTGTCGGGCGGGCACAGGGTGTGATTCTCAGGGAAGAGCAGCGCAGATGGGGGGAGGTTTATGGCCCATGCATAAGAGAGAGAGCGGGGGTGACCAGTGCGTGGGGGAGATGCTTGCGAGGGTGGGGAGCCATGCTGAGGATCGGCGGCATGCAGAGAGTGGGTCTGGTCAAGGCATCTAAAATGGCTGCTGTGCACGACAAAAGTGTGGCATTAGAAAAAAAGCAAGATTGCGCAGACAATGTTTATCAATACGGATTAATTTATAACAATTATTTTTAACAATATATTTACTCGCAGTGTAAAAATGGCGGTCAACACTTCCTGATTTCCTAAGAATCGAAAGTTAACAGACGTCACGATCGGCGTCGTGCAGAGAGTGGGTCTGGTCAAGGCATCTAAAATGGCTGCCGTGCACGACAAAAGTGTGGCATTGGAAAAAAAGCAAGATGGCTCAGACAATGTTTATCAATACAGATTAATTTATAACAATTATTTTTAACAGTGTATCAGTAATATGCTGGTGGTGCTGCTGCGACAACGCCATGCATATTACAAGTTTCAAGAACGTCAGCGGTGTCATGGAGGTCTTTATTAGATAAAAAGGCTAGCGGTCCTGAAACAAAGAGGGCCCTACAGTGCCCCCTGTTGCCCATTTGCATGGGGATGCATGCAGGGGGGCACAACATGTACCCTTTGTGTGCATGCACCCTAGTTCCTGCACAGCCTGGATGTTCAGTCCTATTGTGGTGCCCATTTTCAGAGGCACCATCGTGGGACCACAAAAAAAGTTCACCAGACACAAAGAAACTCGTAATCTGGCGAGTGGTAAGTACACAGGTTTGGCGATTGGGGATGGGGCTGCCATCGTGGCGCTCTGCTTCTGCACCACCAAACTCGTAATCAGGCTCTTAGTGTTGAGCACCAAACTGTATTTTGTCATCCGTGTTAAAATATCCCATTAGGAGGCGCTAACCGCTAACTCCCTTTCACCAAACCCCTCCCAATAGCTTTGAAAGTGTTCGATACCTCTCCATACAAAAGACTTACTATGTAAAATGTTTGTGTGCTGCACCACCTACAACCTAACATTGCCAAATGCGAATGTTGGAGGGATGTGCAAAATCCGTGAATATGGCTTTTCCTAACTTTGTGACAGTGACTTTTCAAATCTGCACCAACTTCACAAAATAAGGAAAATCTTTACAAAGTGACAGATGAAAAATACTGCAAAACCGAGATCCCACAGAAGAAAAATTTATCAAAATAATTTTTTGAAGAAGAATTCACTTGCATAAACGTTTTTCGAGGTGTATCTGTCCTACCAGAACCTTTCAATAGTTACATGCTATGTAAACAAATCAGCCTGTCATCGTGTGTAGGTATTTCCAATTCAAATCTTGGAGGCCAGGGGACTCAAACATCCCAACACAGTCTATTAACTCTGAGACTAAAAAAACTTTGAGATGAATATGGAGTTTCAGGAATGGAAATTAATGGAACACGCGTGCCAGAGTCCCAAAGAACAGGGTTTTCTACAAAGAAACAAGATTGGTCTTCCCTTCTTCCCATACCTGATAAAAGCAGTTGCAACAGCAGGTGCCTCCAGTAGGGGCATGCATCACCACTGTGATGCACAGAGGCAGTGAGATATGTGCCTCGTGTCTATACCAAGACCAAGGATGCATCCACACTGTAACTCTGTAACATCCTTCCCCAAGCCCTACCACAACTGCCCCTCTTGGTCAAAACACTTATGGATTCATTTACAAGCCCATTGCGCACCCGGTGCTTCACTTTTTTTCATGCACCGGCAGCACAATGAAGTCACCCTGTGTGACTTTCATGTACTTGTTAATATGGGCCCCCTTCACGCAGTACACAGGGTGTTCCATGGGTGTTGAGGGTTTTCCCAAGCAGCATCCATGGAACATGACACAATCCCAGACTTACAACGTTTCGTAAAGCTGGGAATGCGTCAGAATCCTCTGCCTCCCCAGGGGAGGCGTAAGAGTGGCGCAACGCGGATAAATAATATTATTTCTCCTTGGTTTTCTTTTTCCTCTTTGTATGTGTGCTGCATTCTCCAGCACACAAAGAAAGAGGAAAATGCCATCAAATATTGTTTTGGTGAGGGAAGGTGTCCCATCCTGCACAAAAACAATCATCCCTGTAACCAGGCACCATTGCAACATGATGCAAGGGTGTTTGCGTTGAGCACGGTTGCTGTTTGTGCGCCGGCGCAGGGGAGAAGGACAGGAATCCGGCTATATATATATAGGATTTTTTCTCTATGGGACTTTTGAAAATTCTATGTCTAATAACTTTGGCGTTTGTGGACGGAATTGGCTGAAATTTTCAAGAAAATGGCACATTTTGTTTCTGAGCAGCCCCTTAAAATTTGGGGGTGTTTCGTCAAGGGGGGGCCGAGAAAAAAGGGGGGTCCCAAAACACGTTTTTAACATTGAGTTTTCCATAGGGCGTTTGGCCTCACTTTTAGCTCAAACGGCTGAATGGATTTGCACGAAACTTGAGAAAATTGTAGGGACTGTTAGCCCGATGTGCCTTTGCTGGGTCTCAATATATGTGCTCCAGTGGATTTTGAGAAATTAACGTTTTAAAAAACAGATATATCTGTAACAGCGTCCCGGGTATCGCTCCAAATCGCGAACTTTTCGCATAACGGAGCTTTGCGAAGCGAAGCTGATTGGCTCTCCGGTGTCTGTCAACATTCTAAACAGTCCGGTGCGGCCGCCATCTTGTCTCTCGGTAGGATAGAGAGACAAGAAGAGGAGAAAAACGAAGGAGGAATTTAATGAAAGGGGGCAAGGTAGACCCTTTTTGACCCCCTAGGAATGATGTTGGGGTTATTAAAGGGTCCCGTGGGGCAAATTAAAAAAAATTGTTTTTTTGCGGAAGAAGGGCTTTCCGGTTCGCGAACCGGGTAGCGAATCGGGACGCGAAACGGGAATTCGCCATTTTGTGTTTCGTTTTAATTAAATTACAAGATGGAGGAAAAACAATGTGAGAAATGGGTATAAGGGGGTACGGGAGACGTATCCTGACCCCCTATGTTTTCTGAGGGTGGCTGAGGATGCTCATATATGTTGATACTTGTCTTCCAGCGGCTGCGCATGAGCGTTTTTTTTTTTCGTTTTTTTGCTGCGTGACGTCTGTTAACGTTCGATTCGAAGGAAATCAGGAAGTGTTGACCGCCATTTTGACACTGCGAGTAAATATATTGTTAAAAACGCGTCTGCCACAAGCGTTTCACGGACTGTGAGGACTGGTTGTGCTGTGCTCAATAAATCCCCTGTTTGGTATCCGGAGCTGTGTCCATGCTTGTTTTCTGTGGAGAAGAAGCAGTGGTATGGATCTATAATGCCGGTTTGCTGATGCCGGCTTAATGGACACACCCTCTCGTTCAGGTGCTCCGCAGTTATTCAGCTATTCCTTGGTGTGAGTACTAACAGTGCTAAATTGCGGCGCCCCCCCAAACGACAAGGTATTGCCAGCTGGCGGTTATTGCAGTGAGGGGAGAGAGTAGGCAGTATGTATGCTGCCTGATAAGGATACCAGCAGAGGTAGAGCGGGACGATTCTATCAGGACATTGTCTGCGAGTGCTGTGCCCAGCGCCATGAATTTGGGGCATCACTTGGTGTTTTGAGTCCGCTTCACTGTATGTTTGGACCAAGTTGGACCACAGCGCCCAGCATGCACTTCGTCCTGATCTTCAACCACACCAGCGCGAAGGAGGAGGAGCCGAGAGACTACCTTAAGGGAGGGGTCTCTGAGTCTAAGGAGATTGCCACCAGCCTGTGAGACCGGCACTGATGACGGCCAAAATCCGGCTAGAAACGCGTCTGCCACAAGCGTTTCACGGACTGTGAGGACTGGTTGTGCTGTGCTCAATAAATCCCCTGTTTGGTATCCGGAGCTGTGTCCATGCTTGTTTTCTGTGGAGAAGAAGCAGTGGTATGGATCTATAATGCCGGTTTGCTGATGCCGGCTTAATGGACACACCCTCTCGTTCAGGTGCTCCGCAGTTATTCAGCTATTCCTTGGTGTGAGTACTAACAGTGCTAAATTGCGGCGCCCCCCCAAACGACAAGGTATTGCCAGCTGGCGGTTATTGCAGTGAGGGGAGAGAGTAGGCAGTATGTATGCTGCCTGATAAGGATACCAGCAGAGGTAGAGCGGGACGATTCTATCAGGACATTGTCTGCGAGTGCTGTGCCCAGCGCCATGAATTTGGGGCATCACTTGGTGTTTTGAGTCCGCTTCACTGTATGTTTGGACCAAGTTGGACCACAGCGCCCAGCATGCACTTCGTCCTGATCTTCAACCACACCAGCGCGAAGGAGGAGGAGCCGAGAGACTACCTTAAGGGAGGGGTCTCTGAGTCTAAGGAGATTGCCACCAGCCTGTGAGACCGGCACTGATGACGGCCAAAATCCGGCTAGAAACGCGTCTGCCACAAGCGTTTCACGGACTGTGAGGACTGGTTGTGCTGTGCTCAATAAATCCCCTGTTTGGTATCCGGAGCTGTGTCCATGCTTGTTTTCTGTGGAGAAGAAGCAGTGGTATGGATATATATATATATATATATATATATATATATATATATATATATATATATATACACTAATGTTTACTACATGCACATTAATACTCAGGTAGAAAAATAAGTAGTAGAGTATTTTTTTTTGTAATTTTAATTATAACTGTTGATATACAATAATATTACTATGTGGTATTATAATATATTCATATAAATAAATTACTAAAACATTTATAAAATTAAATCATAATGACTTAATAATAAAAAAATTATTTTGCATGTTTTATATTATTATGTTATAAAAAATATGAAGGAAAAAATACCAGACAAGTAATGCATTATTGCCATAACTTCAATAATATTTTAATATTCTATAATAATAAATATAAATTATAAAAAAATGCTCAAAAAATTGTATATAAAAATAAATATTTTACAAAAATAAATTAGCAATTTATTATGTACATTTACATTTTATAACACATTTTCATAAATTTTTCTCATGCTTTTCCACTGAAGCCAATGTGAGAAAATGTCTTATTTTCAATTTCACAGAAAGAGATGACCTCGCCGTGTAAACGTATGTTTCATCATTACAGGTATCGTTGCGGTACAGAACAGATGCATGGAAGAGCTCCGTTAACGTAAGACAAATTTAAAGGATTAAAATACATAGTGTAGTGGCAATGTTTATTGTAAGGAGAAAGGAGGGAGATAGATAGATGTAGAACATG
The DNA here is from genome assembly GCF_964263255.1 of Lissotriton vulgaris. Taxonomy (NCBI): domain Eukaryota; kingdom Metazoa; phylum Chordata; class Amphibia; order Caudata; family Salamandridae; genus Lissotriton; species Lissotriton vulgaris. The sequence goes on from NC_141688.1 coordinate 5,322,487, forward strand.
TGTTTAAGTATTTTTGTTGTGTGTTAACCAACTATTTTACCAACTCCATTACAGGTTACAGTAGTAGGCCCATGTCGGGTCTCGTTTTTTTGAAACAATTTTTGTTTAATGAAGTTATTACCAATATATACATTAAAAACTTTACTAAACAATAGTTTTTAGAAAGGTATGCATTTTTAGTTTTACAATGGGTTTTAAATACAATATATATATTTATCGTCTTCGCGATTAGATGTATTTTATAATATGATTTAAAGAAACAGATTTCTGTTTTGAAAATAGGAGATTGGGTATTTTTACATCCACCTACATTTAGATTTGGGATTTTGGCAGTGGTGGCTAATGACATTTGAAAGTGGTGAGGTGCAAAAATTAGGGATGAGCGAGCAAACACTGCATTTGCATTTACTTTTGCCTTGCTAATATTTTGAAGACTGTGCACCCCCATGACGGAGTGCCATCACAAATTTGCACAGAATCACAATTACAACAGGAGTACATGACCACTGCCCTTTACTCTCTGCAGAGAGGCCAAGGATTGGATGGGCATGTATACTGAACACATTTTTGACTGACTGGCACACACTGTGAGAAACTCAATTACAGCATAAATGCGTAGTGCTTCTGGTGTGGCTCGGTTCAAAGGATGGGTGATCAGGAATGAAACACTGCTCCGATGTGTTCTTGCCTGAGATATTGAGTGAACTGATTTATAAGGTGTTAGAAATGGGGGTCTCTAGTTGGCAGAGGTTGGTACTCTTGACCAAATAGGGACCCTTACTTCTAGTAAGGGTAAGGGGGAAACACACTGTAGATAACCCCTGCTCCCCCCTTGGTAGCTAGGCACGAGAAGACAGGCTTATCCGCAAGGCAATGTGTAAAGTATTTGCACCAACACCCACAGTGACACAGTGAAACACAACAAATGGACACCAAACCAGTATTCATAAAAAATAGATATCTTTATATAAATTTAGGCAAGACAAAAAATGACAAAACTCCAACATACACTATTTAGGCTCTACTCTGAATGTTCTTCTGGTGGTGTTCCTGATAATACATAAACTGGCAGGTCTGTAAGTTCTTGGGCAAACTTTGTGGGATCACCAGTTCAGTCTCAGGATTAAATAAGGGGAAAAAAAGAAAACGTTTGCAGATACAGTATCCCCCTACAGCACTACTAGCAATGCTCCTTTCAGGTGCCTGCACTGCCTGGTTGGATAACCACAGACCTTCCCTTTTTGCTGTGGCTCTGAGAGCAGTAGTGGTCACACCATGTGCCCCCTAAATGGCCTCTATGCTCCACAAGCGTCTATAAACGGGCCCTGGTACCACAGTTTGTCTGCTGTGCCGATATGGGCAGGGTCTGGTTTATTCAAGAACAGAGTGAGCCCTCTGTTCCTAGGGACCACGCTTATGCAGTCCCAGCCTGGCCCCAGTAGTTGACCCAGAGGCCCCCCATGTTGGGTAGCGGCCTCGCAGGCTTGGAGCATGCCCGCACAGTCACTGCCAATCCCGCCGGCTAAACACAGACAATAGTGCGGCTGGTAGCGTATTTACCCGGAGGCAGATCTTGCGCTGGGTTCACATTGGGAGATTCTCCAATGGGAGCCCTTTTCATTTGGCGGCACTTCTCCGGCGAGGACGGGACTTCTTTACCGCACTCAGTCGCAACTCTCCTTCGACCCGGGCTGACGTCCTGCTGGGCAGCCCCTGCTCCTCATGGCGTGACTTTGGTGGGGGAGTCCCGGTTGCTAAGCAACACCTCCCATCTGGGGATTGCAGCCCAGCCTCGATTTGGCTTGTTGCAGCGGCTTCTCTGTAGCTCTCGGTCCCACACAGGCACATGTTGCTCTTCGGTGTCTACACTGTTGGCCCCACGCTGGTCACGATGTTCCACAGCACAGCAGGCTTTACAGGGGTCAACAACTGCAAGTAAGCACCTGTTGGGGCTGGGCAAAAGACGATCTTGGCAAAAGACGACCTGGGAAACTTTGATATGCCTGAGTTCCCACAACAGGAGGCCAGCTCCTCAGGCCCTTGGATAAGTTTTGCTTCAGAACACAGCACATAACACAGTTCTTTTTGCAAGCAGGATGGGGACACAGCACAAAGCAAAGTCCCTTTTTCTCTTCCTCAGTGGAAACAGCAAACTGCAGGTCAGCCCTAGAACACACAGCAAGGGCAGTCTTCCTTCTCAGTCTCTTCAGCTGGTATTCTTTGGCAGAGATTCCTCTTGATTGTAGAAGTAGTCTAATTTTACTGGGGTTTCACCTCTTACTTTTATACTCCAAAAGTCTTTGTTCTTCATGTGTTAGGGGTCCTGGACCCAGGTCTGGGTGCACTCTGCCAGTGCAAAACTTCCTTTGTGAGGGTGGGCCAGGGTCTTCAGATGCATGGCAGGTGGTAGAGCCAGCATTGTGGAAGGCAGCCACAGCCCTATTCAGGCCAAAGGTGCTACTCCTCCCAGCACTCCAAATGCAGATTGGTGTATTCAGCCCAGTAACGACTCACCCGGACTCCTGGAGCCACCCTAGCCCCTGTCACTCTCAAACCAGACAGTTAATCCACAACCAGGCAGAGGCACACAGTAAGGTTGAACAAGAAAATAGCCACTTTCAAAAAGTGCTATTTTCAAACACAGAATTAAAAAAAAAAAACATACTAAAATAAGTGTTATTAAATTCTGTGTTCAGGGTTACCAGACTACAATGGGCTATATCACTCCTATGGGAAGATATGCAGGTGCACATAGTACACAGTATTCCCTATTCTATCTATGGGCAAGATGGCTTCTCAATAGTGAAAAACGAAATTGGCAGTATTCCACCATCAGGACATAGTACACACATCAGTACATGTCCTACCTTCCACATACACTGAACCCTGCCCAGGGTGGTACCTTGGGCCTTCTATGTGCATAGAAAGGGAGAGGTAGGGCCTGGCAAGTGGGTGCACTTTTCAGGTCAAGATGGCAGTTAGCAACTTCGCGCAGGCACTGCTGTGGCAGGCCTGAGACATCTCTTTTAGGGCTACTTAGGTGGGTGGCACAATTAGTGCTACAGGCCCACTAGTAGCATTTGACTTACCTGCCCTGGCACACTTAAGTGCACTTTACTAGGGATCTACTGGGAAGACACATATGCCAATCATAGATAACCAATCACCATAATAATTTATACAGGGAGCACTTGCACTTTGACACTGTTCAACAGTGGCAACGTGCCCCAAGCGTCTAAAACAGCAAAAACGAAATCCAGCGTAGCATCAAACATATAGGAGGTAGAGGCAAAAAGACAGGGGAAACCACTTCAGGGATGCCAGGTCTAACATAAGGTGGCTGCGTGCCTCGTCTGCAATATTATTTCTGTAGTGTAAGGGCAGCACCCACAATGCAAATCATGTAATGAAGCTGTCACCGTCTTCTTAACTGTTTGTTTGGCGTGCTGCTGATGTACATGTGTTTCAGAAAAGTGTGTGGAAAGTTAACATGACCTATGCTGAGACTGCAGTTAGACGTACTTGAACATATTAATTAGATAATGAGTGGGCCACTGCGCAATGGTAACGGAGCCCCTTTATTGAGGAAACTACCACTGGTGCCTTAATTAGCATATATGGGAGCAGAAAACGGCTTCCTGCAGTGACTCACTGTGGGTGCACATCATGGTACGTACGTTCTCAAACTAAATATTAGTGTTTGTTTTTTACTCCAGATTGCTGATGTTGGGGTAGTGGGCGTAGAAGAAAATGGTGTGTACACCTGCATTATTTTATGTTTGTTCATTATTGCCATCTATAAGAGGCATCTGAGGGTAAAGAGTGTGCAGGCGCCCCTGAGATGGTGAACGGTCAGACAGCTTGTTTTCAGGAAAAATACAGGTTTTTTTCAAGTACAGCTTAGACACAACGCTAGCAAAGAACATAAATGGCAATGTGCCATGAGCCTGCCTATGGACCAACCAGTCCTCAGAATACTTCACCAGTCACCCCAATAGCATGTAAAAAATCATGAGGGCAAACCCAGTAATCTGGACTCAGGAGTGTCTATGGCTCTGCTTGGAGTGAAGATTAGCTACACTGGCTATAGCTCATAAAAGCCTGAGCCAGAGTGAGTTATTAAAGGTTTCTTATAAGGGTAAAATAAATGAAGAAACATTATTTTCTGGTGATTTTCAGTCGGACCTGCATCTGTGCTTTCCTTCCACTGTTGGCACGTCCTTCACTTTCACCACTGTCTCTCCTTCTCGGTGCCGTCACTTCCCTTTCCCTTTACTGCTGTTGCTTCCTTCCCTCTCACCAGCGTCGCTTCCCCTCTCACCACTGCCCCTTCCTTCCCTCTCACGCTGATGCTTCCCTCACTCCGACCTCTGTTGCCTCCCTTACTTTTCGCAGTTGTCTCTTCCTTAGCTCTTATTGCTGTCTGTCACAAAAGATCAGCAGGCACTATCTCTCCTCCTCCCCTCTTTTGTTCTTCCTTCTTCTCACATCTTACACTGTCCTTTTTGCTCCATTTTTCTTCCTTTCCTCTCCTCAAGCTTCCTCATGGCCACCTCTCATCCTTTTCCCCACTTTCCTCCCCTTATCTCTTCCATAGATCCGTGACTTTAAAACAGACTCCATTTGCTGGCGTCGCCTGAGGGCGCGAGAAGAACCAATACTATTTTATATTCATAATGCTGACAACATGCTGGTTACTGTTTTTAATTAGAAACAATAACAGCAAGTGGTGTCGTGGCAGGGGCAGTGGGGTTTCGGATCATCTGATAAATCGCAGAATGCCTCTGGCAATCAACTCGCTGAGCCCTCGTCCCGGATAATAGCATCACCAGGCACCCTGCTCACAGTATCACGGAGGTACTGCATACTCACAGTATCACTAGGTACTGTAGCATAGTACACAAACGCCTGGTTCAGTAGCAGCAATAACTGTGTGCTCACAGTACCATCTGATACGTTGTGCTCACAGCATCACGAGGAACTGTTTACCATGAACCATGGCTTACAGTATCCCCAGACAGGCACTATGTGCTGCAGTCTCACTACCAGACACTATGGGGCAGATTTATGAGGCTGTTGCGCCTCTTTGCGCCGCAATTGCGTCACTTTATTTGACGCAACTGCGGCGCAAACAATGCGCCCTATTTACAACGTGACGCATCTAGGAGATGCGTCACGTTGTAAAGCACTGCGCCATAAGGAGGCGTTCCTGCGCAGGGGGGGCGTTCCTGCGCAGGAACGCCTCCTGAAAGTGGCTGAGTGAAATCTATGAGATTTCACTCAATCACATTCAGGGCAATGCTGCGTCAGAAGCCTGTGCCTGCTTGAAGCAGGCGTAGGTCTTGATGCAGCATTAGTAGAATGGGGCACCCCCCGAGCCTTGCTGGAGCTGCGTCGCGCTTGCGACGCAACTCCAGCAATGCGGCACATTTCCGGCACAGATGCGTCACGCATCTGTGCCGTTTTTGCACCATGGTGCGCCGCATTATAAATGCGGCGCACCATGGGTGGCGTAGCTGTGGCGCACTGTGGCGCACGTTAACTGGCGCATCCCTCGTGATGCGCCAGTTAACATAAATCTGCCCCTATGTGCTTGCAGCACCAGTGTCACCAGGCATCGTGTGCTCACAGTATCACGAGGAGCTCTGTACTCACTATATCACAACTCAAGGCCCTGTACAGTATCACCAAGTACTGTCTGCTCACAGTATTATCATGTTGGTTAAGGGCAGTGCATGCGCAGCAGCGCAGAAAGGAATACAACTTTAAAAACCGCTTGACCAGCTTCTCTGATCAAAGCTGGCGGTGCCACTGTACCAAAGTTATTTAATACATGCACACATATTTACTCACCGGTTGGTGGTGCTGGCCTAGACTGTCAGTCAGAGCCAGCAAAGAACACTTGCGAACTCCTGCAAGTGTGCATCCTTGTGATTGTGACCATTGGCTCAGCCCTCAGTCCCGCCCCAATGACTCCCGAGCCTTTCTAAGTGCGTCTCCCTTGCTGTTAATGTTTGGAAACAGCATTAAAGCAGCGCAAGGATTGGCTTGGTCAGACTCTGTTAATGCTCCAAAGGATACTTGGGGGTTGCAGCAGCAATCCCTGAGGCTCCCTACATTGTGAATATATGCAAGAGATCAAGTGCGCATGTCGGGCTGGGCAGAGCAAGGCACCCGTCTAACCCGACATGCCAACTTCACTCCAAGGAAGCCAGACACCTGACCTGTCAATTACTCAAACTCCCAGTCCCACTACCCCTTTGCCTCACTCTGCTGAAAAGAGAAGCTTTGCCCGGGTTATGCTTCTTTGTGCACTACAGGTAAAAGAAAATTGAACACATTAACCGTGATTTAACATGGGGCAAATAAACAGGGGTGCAACGGCCCCTCACTCATATGAGGAAAACACCATTGGATTTTAGATGTGCGAATTACCATTTTTCAAGATCAATCAATCATTTGTACAGCGCACTACATACCCGTGAGGGTCTCAAGGTGCTGTGGGGGGGGGGGGGGTAGTCGCTACTGATCGTACAGCCAGGTCTTGAGTATCCTCCTGAAGGTCAGCAGGTCTTGGGTCTGTCGTAGGCTCAGCGGGAGGGTGTTCAATGTCTTGGCGGCGAGGTGGGAGAAGGATCTCCCATCGGTGGTTGTTCTTCGGATGTGCAGGATGATGGCGAGTGAGAGGTCGGCGGAGCGTAGCTGGCAGTTGGGCATTTAGAAAGAGAGCCGTCTGTTGAGGCAGGCTGGACCGGTCTTGTGGAGTGCCTAGTGTACGTGGGTGAGGAGCTTGAAGGATATCCTCTTGTTGAAGTAGTGTGGCTCACTGGTTAGAGGCGGCAGACCCGAGAGCAGAGGACGGCCCGGGACCAGGGTTCGATTCCCGGCGCGGCAGGTTTCTGGACCAGGGTCAGCGGACTCGATAATTCTCTCGCCTCGGTGCCCACTCTGATCAGCGATCACACTCGGCAACTCTGGGCATTAGCTTGCCTCATCTTCACTAACGGCCCCACCAGACCGCCGGGGATGCCTGGTCTCACCCTGGAGATACCCATTAAGGGACCATCTCTCAGGGAAGCCAGGAAGGGTTTCGCAGCGGTCGAAGCGCCTTGGGACCCTACGGGTAAGTAGTGCGCTATATAAATGCCTATACATTTACATTTACATTTACATTTGACGGGGAGCCAGTGCAGGTTTCTCAGGTCGGGGGTGATGTGGCCATGGCGTGGTACGTTGAGGATTAGTCATGCCAAGGCGTTTTGGATGCGTTGTAGTCGTTTGTTGAGCTTGGGCGGGGCTTCCATGTAGAGGGTGTTTCCGTAGTCGAGTCTGCTGCTGACGAGGGCAAGGGTGACTGTCATTCTTGTATCTGTTGGGATCCATCTGTAGATCTTGCGGAGCATGCTGAGGGTGTTGAAGCAGTAGGAGGAAACAGTGTTAACTTGCTAGGTCATTGAGAGCGTTGAGTCGAGGATGATTCCCAGGTTGCGTGCATGGTCGGTGGGTGTCGGGGCTGCCCCCAGTTCTGTCGGCCACCAGGAGCTGTCCCAGGCTGAAGGGTTGAAGCCGAGGATGATAACCTCCGTCTTGTCCGAGGCCAGTTTCAGACGGCTGGTCTTCATCTAGTCGGCGACGGCCTTCATTCCTTCGTGGAGGTTGGCTTTGGCGGTGATGGGGTCCTTGGTGAGGGAGAGGATCAGCTGAGTGTCCTTGGCATAGGAGATTATGCTGAGGTTGTGTTGTCGGGCTACGTGTGCGAGCGGGGCCATGTAGATGTTTAACAGGGTCGGGCTGATGGAGGATCCCTGGGGTACACCGCAGATGATCTCGGAGGCTTCGGAACCAAATCGGGGGAGGCGGACGCTCTGGGTTCTGCAGGAGAGAAAGGAGGTGGTCAAATCCAGAGCCTTGTCTCGGATCCCAGCGGCATGGAGGCGTGCGCGTAGTGTGCGGTGGCAGACGGTGTTGAAGGCGGCACAGAGGTCTAGGAGGATCAGTGCTGCGGTCTCGCTGTTGTCCAGCAGGGTCCTGATGTCGTCGGTGGCAGCAATGAGGGCAGTCTCAGTGCTGTGCCGTTTCCCATAATCATGGCGAGAGAGAATAAGGGCCTGTACCATAATCTTCTCACCTGGAAGGGGGAGGGATGATTTTCCACAACATTCTCATCAGTCCATAACACGTGGATGAAAGCTTTGTGCCCTGGTGGTTAAAATCAAGAGAGCTGTCCAGCCACATGCCAAAGCTTTTAATTTGTGACTTTGGAGGTGGAGCAGGGCCCAGGCATACCAGCCACGGGATGGAGGACGGGTGGTTGCCCAGGAACATAATCTCTGTTATGTCCCCATTGAGCTTGAGACAGGAGAGTTCCATCCACTCGGCCACCGCCTCTAGGCAAGGACCTAGGGTGCTAGACGACCCCTCAGAGTGATTCAATGCTACCACTAACTGAGTGTCGTCTGCATAGGTGATGATCTTAACGCCGAATGGATGGACAATCTCCGCCAGGGGACTCATGTAGATGTTAAAAAGCGAGGGGCTCAGGGCAGAGCCCTGAGGAACCCCACAGCTGAGAGTCAACCAGGAGGACACCACATCTCCTTATAAGACTTGGAAGAAGCGGTTGCTTAGGAAGGACTGGAACCAAGTCAGTGCCGGGCCTGACACTCCCATGCTTTTAAGTCGATGGGCTAAGATGTTATGGTTAACAGTGTCAAACGCGGCACTGAGATCCAGGAGGATGATTGCCGATGTTCCTCCTTGGTCCAGTAACCTTCTTGCCTCGTCTGTTACTACTAATAAGGCTTTTTCCATCCCATGCTGAGGACGAAAGCCTGTTTGAGAGGCATGCAATAGCCCATTAGATTCCAAATAGTCAACCAATATGGTGTTGATGTGCTTCTCAACCAGCTTACTCAGCCAAGGCAGGAGGGAAATTGGGCGAAACTTTGCCAGATTGGATTAGTCCAAACTGGGTTTCTTCAGAAGTGCCCTAACCATCGCATATTTCCAAGCTGTGGGTACCATACCAGAGGTGATGGAGGAATTCAGAGTATCAAGGATAACGTAGCGAATGGCATTAATGACTGAAGTCAGGTGTTGCGGGGGGCAGGGTCCAATGGAGAGCCTGAGGTTACTCTTGTGATGATCAAATCCAGTAAAACCCCATCTAGAGGGGAAATTGCTCTAACGAGCTTTTGGAAATGACGTTAGAGCTATTTGTCGCGGTCACCATGGGCTCAGGTGTTGTGTTAGGAAAGGACGTATAGATATTTTGGATCTTTTGGTGAAAAAAGATTGCCAAATTATTACACAGTGTAAGCGCTCCTTCAGTTACTAAAGGTTTTTGAGGTAGGGTGATAAGTGATTTAGCAATGCGAAAAATCTCCTTGGGTGAGTTTGCAGCAGTACTTATTTTTTCCTTATAAAATGTGGTTTAGGCGATTTTGATTTCTGATTTATATAGCCTGATTGCTTTCCTGTATTCCACTTTCCTAGTCTCTGAGAAATTCTGTCTCCAACTTCTTTCCAGTCGCCGACATAATTGCTTTAACTCCCTCAATTTGGGGGAAGACCATGGGGCTGTTTTCTGTCTGTCTTTCTTGTAAATGGGCTCCTTAGGGAGGACTAAGTCAAGGGAGCTTTGGATCCAAGCATTGAAGTTACTACTAGTATCCAACACTTTTCCTGAGGCAAGCATCCTTCTGATTAGGAACAATAATTTTACACTCTCGACTATTCAGCATTTTCTCTGAGTTAAGCACCCTTTGAAGTAGGAATAGTAATTCTGCTCCCGTCAATATCTAATTTTTTTTGTACGAGGTTAGCTCCCTTTTTGTAGTTGGAATAGTATTTTTGCATTCACAATTATAATTCATTTTTCTGAGGCAAGCACATGTTAGAGTACTATTATTAATTTAAAAATGTAAATGAATTGTACTGTTTTTTAATGTTAATATATGTTACATTTATTTAAAAAAAATTGAAATGTATATAGTTATGTTCACTCACTTTATATGTATTTGGGAGACTGTGATTTTTAATCTGCTTTATTGAAGCTTGACAATTTTTCGAAAAAACTGAAAGATATTTAATTGGGTTATTTTATTATATTCGGTTTGGATTAGTTTGCAAATATTTTACATTTTATATAGCTTTTACTTACTTGGTATTCTAGATGGCTCAGTTTGATGGCTTAAATTCTCTGGCAGCAAACTGGTGTGGTGTGTTAGGTAGTCAGGTAACCACTGTTTTTAAAATGGTAAAGGCTCCTTTTATACGTTCTATTGTGTTGTACGTTATTTCAATTGAAAATATAGGGCTCATTAAGATGGCGGAAGGATCCTAAACCGCCATTGAAAGCCTACTTATAGAGTTTTATTAATTTTCGAATATGTGTTTATTATATTTGCATTATATATACTAGAAGTATATTTAAAGTTTTTTTGTTTTAATGATCATGAAAAAAATAATTGAGTGTTAATTTTGGTACTTCTGTAATAAAATTAATGTTCAGTACTTTTTATTAAAATATTGTGTATTAAAATAGTAACCGTTCTAAAAACCTTTTTTGCATATCAAAACTATTGTTAGTATAATATTTCTAATATAATTTGAAAACATGAGTATTAATTTTAATGCCCAAGTATTCATTTTAATACTCAGCTATTCATTTGAAATACCCACATTTTAATACACTACCCCACCCAAAACCCCTACTTTCCCTGCATCCAGTCCCAGGGGTTTATTATACAATTTTTTGTTAAAAAAGTGTTGTAATAGTATGCATTGTACTAGCATGCGTTGTAATACATCATTTAATGTATTAACATATTTTTGCGTTGTAATGGTATGTGTGGTAAAAATATGTTATGTAATGGTACTTGTGTTGTAAAAACGACATTGTAAAAGCATGCGTTGTAATGCTGTTAATGGTAGGCGTTGTAACCTAATTAATTGGAGAAAAAACATACAGTATTTACTATACGGCTGCGGATGCTGGTATGTTAAAGACCAAAATCTGCTTGTTATTCCTCATGGACTCATAATAGGAGTTATTTATCATACCTGATAAATAACATACCCTATCAGTATTTATCTGGGGCAATAATAACTCCATAGATCATAAACAGACCCTTATTTGCAAATACGGTGTGGGCCGAAAAGCTCGTTCCAGAGAAGTGCATCATTATGTGAGGATCTACTGCCCAAAACACTGACTGAACTACTACAGGACAGGAGGTGGGAGACCTATAATATTCTTCCAAATATGTGAATATAACATTGTCTGGATGGTACCCAATATGTGTCCTAAAATAATATTCTGATCCTTTGGAAGGCTATTGCTGGACAGTGGATGTCGAAAACAACCATCACTGAGGTCCTTACCACATTAGAAGCAGGGGTGTAATGGAGACCCTTGCAGCCCCCAGAGTCCGAGGGAGCCCCAGTCTACATGAAAGGGGCCCTCCTCAGAGTGTCTCAGACTTGTCAACTCACACGGTTCCACTGTGTGACACACAATATCAACTCCAATCACACTGCTGATACCACACATTGGCAGGGAAAACGAGCTGAAAACATGTGGAAGGGAAAACGATCTGAAAACACCCCTGGACATCGGCACCAGCCTCAGAAAGCATTTGTTTTTTTGGAAGAAGGGGCTCCAAGACTCCGCCCCGCTCTTCACACAGTGAGATTTTTGTACAAGTTGGCAGGTATGTTGACTGTGCTCTGTGTGTCTCTCAAAAGCAGCTGCAGTGTGCATCATGCTCTGACCTCACACAGGCTGATCCAGGATTGAACAGAAACAAAGTAACAACTTATTTGTTTCTCTTTCAGTTCGAACCTGCCAGGCACCTTAAGAGGGTGGATGGATACCTCAAAGAGAGATAGCATCCTACAGGAGGTACAACTCATCTGAGAGGTAAGGTATTGTTATTTATTTATTTATGTATTTCTAGAGCACAACATTTGTCCCAGGGGATGTCACGGCACTAGGGACTACGGTAATAGGTGGGGTCTGTGGGGTTGATGAGTCAGATGTCTTTCTTTAGGGAAGAGGTGTGTTTTGAGTTTTTTTTTAAGATGTTGTATTTTTTGGTTAGCCTGAGTTCCACTGGAAGTTCGTTCCAGTGTCGTGCAGCCAAATAGGAGAAAGTGCCTCCTCCTGTTCTAGATTTGTTTATTTGTTTTGTTTTAGCAAGAGCGAGGCGTTGCGATCTTAGTGGTCTGGCTGGAGTATTAAAATGTATTCTGTTCTGAAGGATCAAGAGTCCCTGTTCTGAAGGATCAAGGGTCCCGTGTCCTGTGGGAGTGACCGTTGAGCTTAAAGCAGGCTCTTTGACGCATGAGCAGCCAGTGGAGTTGGCTGAGCTGTATTTGCCTTTATTGCACACTAGCTTAGCTGCGGCATTCACCACCACCTGCAGTCGTTTAAATAGGTAGTCTGGGGTGCCAACAAAAAGGGCATTGCCATAGTCCAGTCTGCTGACTAGCAGGGCCTGTGTGACCGAATTCCTGCTTTCCAGGGGGATCCATGGGAAGAGCCTTCTTAGATGTTTTAGAGTGGCAAAGCTTTTCTCACATAGAGTTTGTATGTGGGCCTGCATAGATACTGTGTCGTCAATTGTGACACCCAGGTTTTTGGCAGAGTGCTTGGGTGCCGGGGCATCTCCCAGAGTGGAGGGCCACCAGGAATCGTCCCAGATGTGTTTGGCTTCACCGAGGAGCAGGATCTCGGTTTTGTCTGCATTTAGTTTGAGGCAGTGATCTGCCATCCAGTCAGCCATTTCGGTAAGGCAGTTGTTGAGTCTCATTTTGCTATCTTCATGCCCCTTCCCTAGCGTGATTGTGAGTTGTGTGTCATCCACGTAGGAGCATACACCAAAATCCAATTTTGTGCCAAAGGTGATACGTAAGCATTGAACAGCGTGGGGCTGAGGGCTGCTCCCTGCGGGACACCACCTTTCAGTTGTTTAGGCTTGGATGAGAAGGCTCCTAGCTGTACTGTTTGCATTCTGTTATGCAGAAAAGACCTGAGCCATTCAAGGGCTTTTCTGTTTATCCCTTTTTCTTGTAGGTTTTCTAGTAGAAGGTGGTGGGAGACCGTGTCGAAAGCCGCAAACAGGTCCAACAGGATCAGGGCCAGAGCTTTGCCCTGGTCCAAGGAATTTCCAATATTGTCCGTGACGGCCAGCAGTGTAGCCTCTGTGCTATTGGTGGCCCTAAACCCTGTTTGGGACGGGTCCAACAGGTCGTTATCCTCTAGGTATTTCGACAGCTGTCTATTAATCAGTTTCTCCAGCACTTTAGAGAGATATGGGAGTTGAGAGATGGGTCTGTAATTGACCGGGTTTGTGACATTTGTGCCTGCTTTTTTTAGTAGTGGGGTTACTATGGCTTGTTTCCATGTCTCCGGTAACACAGCTGTTTCTAAGGAGTTGATAAAAAGATACGTGATGGCTGGGGTGAGGGTGGTTATGAGCTGTCTAAAGATAAAATGTGGGCAGGGGTCGAGAGGGGAGGCAGATTTGATTTCCATCATGGTTCTGGCATCTTCTGCTTCCGAAATCGGGGTGAAGTAGTTTAGGTTAATAAGGTTTTTAGGAGAAGAGGCAGATTCTTCTCTACTGGTATTTGAGTTAAATGTGAAGTATATTTCCTCTACTTTATCTGCAAAAAAGTTACTGATTATTTCACATTTTCAGTTGTGGGGTGCAGTGTTTGGGACATGCAGGTGGGTTTGCACAGTTCTTTTATGATTTTGTATAATTCTTTGGCTAAGTTGCCGTTTTCGTTTATTCTTTGTGCATAATGAGTTTTTTTGCATTTTTTATGGCTTGGTTGTAAGTTCTAAGACCAGCTTTATAGGTTAATTTGTCTGTGTCTGAATGGGACATTCTCCAGGTGTGTTCCCTTGCTTTGCAGTTCTTTTTTAGTGCTTTGATTTCTGGAGTATACCATTTTTGAGAGATGGTTCTTTTTGTGGATTTGGATTTGATTTTGGGGGTGCATAGGTCCAGAGTATTACTAATCTCTGTTTCGAGATTTAGAGTGCCTTTATTTGTGAGGGGATGCCAAGGATGTCTAGGTTGATGTTAGTAGGCCAGTGGAGTTCAAATATTTCAGTGGTGACAAGTTTTTAGGGTCTGTAGAATTCGGGCATTGGTAGAGACGGTCTGGTGGGTAGTGTGGGTTGGGCAAAAGAGAAGGAGACTAGGGAGTGGTCCGTCCATGTTACTGGTTGAATCTCCTCGATCAAGGTAGTTTCCATATTGGAGAACAGTAGAAATAGTGTCATGCCTTCACTGTGTGTAGGGCCTTGGATCCATTGTTTGAGCTGGAGAATTTGCATGTCATTGTTTAGATGTGTAGCCGCTAGGTTGTCAGATTTTTCAAAGTGGGCATTGAAATCTCCAATTTCCATGAAGTTTTTTTATTTGAGTCAGGCGGGGAAAATTTGTGTAATCAGCCTCACGCTGAAGTCAGCATGGTGGCCTTGGGAGGGAGGGGGTGTTATAGATCACTGCTCCTCCTAGAAGGGTATGGTTATCTTTAGATACTTGAAATGCTAATAGTTTGTGTTCATCATACAGAGCCGTTGTAATGGGGAGGCAATTGCAGTTGTCCCTGAATTATATGGCAAGTCCCCCTCCTCTTTTCCCTTGCCTATCCTGACCTATGGTTTTATATTTTAGGGGAAGGGGATTAACTATGTCAGGGTAGTTGTTCCCGCCCAGCCAGGTTTCGGTTATGAAAATTAGGTCGGGGTTCATTTCGTTAATAATATCCAAAATCTCCAGAGAGTATTTAGGTACTGATCTGGTGTTAAAATATAAGCATTTAATTCTTAAGTCGCTTTTCCCTGTGTTGGGTATGAGATCTAAGGTTGCTAGACTGCTCCATTTGCATTTTAGACAGGTAAGTGGTCCTTCTGTGAATTCAGGAGAGGCTCTAATACAGTTCACATGGTTGTATGGGGTAGGTGTGTTTAGCTCAATAAGGGTCTCTCTGGAGTAGGTTAATATGTTCCTGGGGTTCGTTCTGCTAGGAGCAGGGGTCCTGGCCCCTGGTCTAGATCAGGCCTGGACGGGCGCAGACGGGCTTGCCTTTGGCACGCCTAAAGCGCGCCTGCTGAGCGCGTCCACTGAGCGCAGGCTGACGCATTCGTTTTAATAGCATGTGAGGCTGAGAGACAGCTCCTCCCCTTCCGCTGCCAGAAATGCCCTGCGCTTTCTAGTGCTCCACGCCCTCCACACAAACAACAATCAGCTGCAGGGACCGAGGCGGGAATCAAGTAGATGTGTAGGTGAGCGAGTGCAATTGTAATTTAAAAGCAATGTGCAAACTTAGCAAAGGTAAACAGATTTCAAGTTTAAAAATCGCTACTGAGCTTTCTTTTAAAGGTATCACATCAAACGTTTTACCCCCAGAGATTGTTTGTTGAGGTCAGGCAGCCGTCTACTCACAGCGATCCCCTGAGCTTATGCTGACACCTCGGCTTTAATAGCCTGTGAGGCTGAGAGACAGCTCCGCCCCCTCCATTGCCGGAAGCGCCCTGTGCGTTCTAGTGCTTGGTCTCCACGCCTTCCACACAAACAGCAATCAGCTGCGGGGACCAAGGCGGGAACCAAAAAGATGTGTAGGTGAGCGTGTACAATTGTGATTTAAAAGCAGTGTGCAAACTAAGCAAAGGTAAACAGTTTTCATGTTTAAAAATCGCTACTGAGATTTCTTTTAAAAGTATCACATCAACCGTTTTACCCCCGGAGATTGTTTGGTGAGGTCAGGCAGTCGCTTACTCACCGCGATCCCCAGGATCACGGTGAGTAGGCGGCTGACTGGAAAATGGGTAGGTTTTCCACCTTTCCCAGACAAAAATACCTTACTCTGTTCACATTTTAACATTCTCCAAAGGCCCGATCTCGATTCGTAAGTAGAACTGTAAATTGAATCACCTATAATCATTTCAACGTCACCTTTCTGTCTTTATTTACTTAATCAGCCAGGGGTCATTAGGGCTGCTGTAGAGCACATTTTATAGTGCTTTTTTCTAACATTAACTGTTTAAAGTATGTACAGATAAGGAGAAAAAAATTTCTGGTTTGGGTGATTTTTCTCATTATTGTACCGGCCAGGACATTAACATACCTGTCATGCCAATATAAAACTGGCCAGGTAGCAACCCTTGGCAAAGGACTATGCTCGGAGGGAGTGTAAAGTACAAAAAATAGCTAGAGTGCTCAATAAGTGGTAAAGTTAGGAAGGGGTGATTGCATGTGGTGCTTAAAAGTTAAGTGGACACCCTTCCACAACACCTGACTTTATTGGGCAATTACTAGCTCAGCTTTGTTTGCATGGGAATCTTGTTATGTTGAAAGTCTGGTTAAAGCGGAGGAGGATAGCATTTTTTAACATAAATAAAGGCAGGCATGGTGTCACCTGCGTAGCAATAAACCAAGGTGAAGTGATTTGTAGGGACATGTGATTGTTTTTAATCCATGCAGATGTATTGAAAATGTAACACTGAATGGGAATCCCTCAACAAGTATTCAATTTAATACCAGGGCCACTGAAATTATATGGTAGGGTAGGACTAAATTCTTGCAGCACAGTTGACTACATAAGGCTGCAAGAAAAGATGAATTATGCAATGTAATGCAGCCCGTATTGTAATAAGATAACTTCATAATAATTAACCATCCGCATAGTCCGTGGCAAAACCAGCGGTCAGATTACGATGCACCACCAGAAAAATCCTACTGAGGCAGATGGATTCCACAAAACTCCTCTGGGAACGTCAGGAAAAGTTGAAAATCCATCCACGAAGGTCGGAGGTGCGGCGGAAAGATCAAATAACGCTGTTTGACTAGCGGAATGACCGCAAGTGAAATTACAATACGATGGCGGTGCCAGGGAAATGATCAGTTGTTTCCGACAACTGCGATCGCAACAAATAATGAATGGAGGAGCCGGCGGAAGGACTGTTTCATTCCAACCGCTACGGTCGCGCCGGCAGAGCAATGGCGGTCGAAACCAACCACACAACAAAGCTACCAAGTGTGGCTGTATATCTGGCTCTGCCTCAAAAAACACCTAACACACCCAATGGCACATCCTCATGGTAAATAAAAAATTCAAATCCCAGGTCAACCCACACAACACCTGACATGAATATTCTATTTTGATCCACTCACACAGCTGAGTATAAAACCAGCCCCTTCCCTGCCCAGAATCCTTAGCACAACTCCTCAACTGTAGGGTCCAACCCCACAGCATGAAGGAGAGGCAAATCATGACACATCACACCATCACAACCACACACACACCACCCACATCACCACCACCACCTTCACACCTGCACCTTTCACCCATTGGCACATCACACACCATGTCACAGAAGAAGATGCTCAAATTCACTGCCAATGAGTTGTCAGTCATGGTAGATGAGATTATCAAATAATAAACCACATTTGTTTGGAAGCATGGTCCAACAGACACCAGTAGCGACAAAAAATCACATGTGTGCAAGGATAGTCAACAAAGTCAATGTAGCAGGAACCACCCTGCACACCCTGAAGGACAATAAGAAGAGATGGTATGGCTTCAAGGGCAGGGTGAAAGAGCGTGGCAACTCGAGAGTCTCACAGGAATACCCGGGGGAGTGGTAGGTTCCAACAAATGCCTACCATTATACTGCTATATACTGTCTTGAACTACTAGAAAGCTACACTTCCTAGACACAAAAGCACTTATGTCCAACACACTCTTCCCAACACATGTCTCTCATATCTAACATTTCCTTCCTCTAAATAACCTAAAAGGTAGTTAGCAATATTTCCATGTGGGCAGACAGCCAGTACTACAATTTCTACCAGGCCTCTTGTCCCACAGCTGAGCAAGATGTAGCACCCCTCACAACCATGTGGCAGCCATTGCACTGCTTACCTCAAACTTACAGGTAGGTAGCCATCTTAACAGGGAGGGGATTTTGTAGGTGGGAAGCCAGCACTGCATCTCCCATCAGGCCCCCTTGTCCCACTGCTGAGCAAGATGCACACTCTCCCCATCCACAACCATGTGGCAGCCAGGGCATTGCTCACCTCAAACCTACAGGTGGGTAGCCGTCTTAACAGGGAGGGGGGTTTGTGGGTGGGAAGCCAGCACTACAATCCCACCAGGCCCCCTTGTCCCACAGCTGAGCAAGAAGGAGCACTCCCCCACTCCCAATATGTGGCAGCCATTGAATTGCTCACCTCAAACTTACAGGTAGGTAGCTATCTCAAGAGGGATGGGGCTTGTTGGTAGAAAGTCAGCACTACAACTCCCACCAGGCCCCCCTGTCCCACAACTGAGCAAGATGGAGTACTCCCCCCAACCACAACCATGTGGCAGCCATTGCATTGCTCACCTCAAGCGTACAGGTAGGTAGCCACCTTAACAGGGAGGGGGGTTTGTGGGTGGGTAGCCAGCACTACAACTCCCACCAGACCCCCTTGTCCAACAGCTGAGCAAGATGGAGCACTCCCCCCAACCACATCCATGTGGCAGCCATTGGATTGCTCACCTCAAACATACAGGTAGGTAGCAATATTAATAGGGAGGGGGGTTGTGGGTAGGAAGCCAGCACTACAACTCCGACCAGGCCACCTTGTCCCACAGCTGCGCAGGATGAAGCAGTACCCCCAACCACAGCCAGGTGGCAGCCATTGCATTGCTCACCCCATATTCACTGGTAGGTAGCCTTCTTATGTTCTATTGTCTCACCACTGAACACCCCCCCACCCAAGTCCCATGTGTAACCCACTCCCTTCCTCTGCTCCACTTCACAGGGTGGTAGCCTTTTCAACAGGGAGGAGTATGTGTGGGAAGGAAGCCAGCACTACAACTCCCTCAGGACTCCTTGTCCCACAGCCCATCAGGATGGAACACTTCTCCCACCCACAACCATGTGACAGCCGTTGCATTGCTTCCCGCAAACTTGCAGGTGGGTAGCCATCTGAACAGGGAGGGGTGTTTGTGGGTGGGAAGCCAGAACCACAACTCCCACCAGGCCCCCTTGTCCTTCAGCTGAGCAAGATGGAGCACTCCCCACCCCCACAACCCTGAGGCAGTCATTGCATTGCTCACCTCAAACCTACAGTTAGGTAGCCACCTTAAGAGGGAGGGGTGTGTGTGGGTGGGAAGCTAGAAACACAACTCCCACTAGGCCCCCTTATGCCACAGCTGAGCAAGATGGAGCACCCCCACCCACAACCATGTGGCAGCCATTGTATTGCTCACCTCAGACGTACAGGTAGGTAGCCATCTTAACAGAGAGGGGGGTTTGTGGGTGGGAAGCCAGCACTACAACTTCCACCAGGCCCCCTTGTCCCTCAGCTGAGCAAGATGGAGCACTCTCTCAAACCATGTGGCAGCCATTGCTTTTCTCACCTCAAATTCACAGGTAGGTAGCCATCTTAACAGGGAGGGGGTCTGTGGGTAGGAAGCCAGAACCACAACCCCCACCAGGCACCCTTGTTTCAAAGCTGAGCAGAATTGTACACTCCTCCCATTCATAACCATGTGGCAACTATTTCCCTCCACTGTGTCACTGAACAGGTAGGTAGTCGGTGCATGCACCCTGCCATCCTTCTCAAAATGCATGGAGCCATATGACCACACCAGCCCTCACAAATCAGCCAACTTGGCTTAGATCCAAAATCCACATACAGTGTGCAGCCAACTAAGAGTATGTAACTGCCACAGAAATTAAACTTAGACTCACCAAGTCACATGTGGAAGAAATTCAGGGCCCAATCATGCACAGCACAGAATGCAATGTGTAAGTGCCATGGTTTCAGAGCATGAAGGCCCATATGAACCCAAATCATGCAATGTCAATCGGAAAAGCAAAGTAAAGTACATGACATGAAAAAGGTATGTATAACATTACAATAGCTAGTTCTTGCTTAGCTGAAAGTGATTCCATGCAGAGCAAACCAAAAAGACGTATCACATAAAGTTGATGTACCACAAGTCGTTAGATGATGACATGTTCTTGTAATCACACAATCTGTACGTGGCACATGGTTTCTTTTTACATGTCACACCATGGATAAGTAATGTATGTACCTCACCATCATGTCATGATGCTCAGTACCTTGCAGTGGTTAACAAAAAAGGGGTGCCCTGTGTCCCTCAGAACCTGGGTATGCAATAATTAAACAAAAAATGGTTCTGTCGGGTAAGGCAGATTATTTAAATGATGCTTATAAATGCAAACAAACACAAACAGCTCTCTGATACATCCGAGTTCAGATGCGGATTCTGAGAGGAATTGTGAGCCTCCGATCACGCACGTCTCAACCACAACTTGAGATACGACGGGCCATTGCGCCACACAGAATCAGACTGAGGGTCCCCTGTCTGAACACTTGAACTGTCCTCCCTTTCTTGTCTTGAGAAAGACCCGCTGCGATCACCCACAGGGGCACATGAGGGTCGAAACATCAACGCATTCATAGGTCCAGAATCACCAGGATCCACACAGAAATCTTAGGAATCCTTGGTTGAAAATCAACATCTGGCCATTTGAGATCAATCCTGTATATATGTTTATATATTAATTCCCTTACACTGTATATATTATCACATTCATTGAGCACTTATTCACAAAAAGTCACAAATTTGCACAATTTTTATGACGGTCTTGTCATGTATTGTATATCTATCCTTGAATGAAGTAATTCGGATATATCTGAAAGTAAACCTTGTTATAACTTACATAATATAACGCTTTGATCTTATGACTTTGTTTTTTGAGCATTTATTTCTCAAACTTACGTTGTGTATCAGAGAGCTGTTTGTGTTTGTTTGCATTTATAAGCATCCTTTAAATAATCCGCTCAGTATCTTGCAGCCATACCAAGTGACTACAATGTAAAGTGATTGGTGTATCACATGTAACATCCAAACGTCTAACAGCAAGCTTGTGGAGTGCACTTCAATGACCATTTGACCTCTGTTCCACAGGAAATCCACAAGCACTTACAGCAGAAGACAACTCCAACCTGCAGAACCAGTTTCCCCCACCCCGGAACATGAATTCTCAGATGTAGACTCCCTACGTTTCTCAGATGAGGAGCAACAAACTGGCCCATCCGGACTATCCAGACACACCATATCTCAGGTGCTTATTGTCCCCACCACCACCACTGCAACAACATCACTGACCTCTGCTACAATGACTTGTGCCTCAACCACCACCATCACCACTGCTGCCTGCAACACTCTCCTTTCCTCAGTGGTTACCAACACCAGCACACAATCAAAGGATGCCAGGGAGAGTTTGCAGGAGCGTCGAGTGCCAATGCCAAAGGTTTGGGGCAGCAGGGCAGGTGGGAGGGCAACTGGGGAACAAATACATGAGAACACTGGGACCTTAGCCCTGGCCACCATCGCCAGAGTACTTGGGGCATCTGAGCAAACCCAGGGACAGATGGGCCAGGTTGTGGAAGAAGTGCGTGAGCTCCCCGCTGCTGCTGAGGTCCATGGACATGCATATGGGCCAACAGGTGGACCTCATGGGCCAGGTTGTGCGAGGACTGAGGGACAGACATGCAGCCCAAATGACAGCTTAACTCCCTATCCAGTGACCTGCATGCTGATATTCCCACCACGTCATATGCAGCCACAGAGAGGGGTGAGCTGCAACAAAATGACTCCTCAGACACCGCTGAGCCTGCAGGAGAGACTCCCCCTGCCAAACTCACAAGGGGCCATCTGAGAAACACCAGGGAAGGATCACATGGTAATGCACCATTCAAATGCTAGTCGCTGAGCCAGCCATGATGGTAGCTATGTTCCCCTTGCCATTGACCTTGTTAACTATATTTAGCCACATTGCCATGTTGATGGCAGGAGTCTGTTGGACTGTGTGGCCACCTCAATGTGGTGACTACTCTATTTGTCTCATTTACCATCACTGACAACTCATTAATTCACTTAGTACAATTTCGTGAATAATCACTTCTCTGTCACAAATGCTTATTGTAAATAAACACTCTTTACACACCTATGTCTTTTTGTCATCTTCGTGTTTATCACACTAAGTACAATGTCAACTCAGATTCCAATGTACCACAAGCTCTAATTGTGACGAGGCATTGAGAGGGTGAAGGGACCAAGAAAGACGCAAGAGAATGAGATTTACTTGTCAGGTGATGCCATTACAGCTAGAACACACCACTAGTCATCAACGTACACAAACCAGCACTCATAACAATGAGCATCAACATAGACACGAGGTACCTGGAAAAAAATACCCTGTGCCACACACATCAGCCATTAGCACAGAGCAAACAACAGGCAGCAGTCAAAAAGCTCATCTATGCCTTGCCACTACCATCAAAGACAACACACAATGTCACTGTAGTACAATGTCACTTATACTCAAGGGAAGTAGTTGCTGATGTGCTGTTGAGGCAGGTCATCACCTTCCTATTCTCCACTATCATCGTTACTGGGCATGTGTGGGTTTACAGGGGGGCATCCGCTGCTCATCATCGCCCAGGAACAGATGGTTCTCTTTGCGCAAGGCCAGGTTGTGGAGCATGCAGCATGCAACTATGTTCAGACACACCTTTTAGGGAGAGTAGAGTAGTGCACTTCAGCTGTCCAGACACCGGAATCTAGATTTCAGAAGCCCCACAGTACGCTCCACCATACAACGTGTTCTCCAATGTGCATTATTGTAGCGTACTTCACCCGGGTTCCTTGGATTCCTCAGTGGGCTGAGCAACCAAGGCCGGTTGGGATGCACACCTAGGAGTGAGATACCAGAACCACAACCCCCACCAGGCACCCTTGTTCCAAAGCTGAGCAGAATTGTACACTCCTCCCATTCATAACCATGTGGCAACTATTTCCCTCCACTGTGTCACTGAACAGGTAGGTAGTCGGTGCATGCACCCTGCCATCCTTCTCAAAATGCATGGAGCCATATGACCACACCAGCCCTCACAAATCAGCCAACTTGGCTTAGATCCAAAATCCACATACAGTGTGCAGCCAACTAAGAGTATGTAACTGCCACAGAAATTAAAGTTAGACTCACCAAGTCACATGTGGAAGAAATTCAGGGCCCAATCATGCACAGCACAGAATGCAATGTGTAAGTGCCATGGTTTCAGAGCATGAAGGCCCATATGAACACAAAACATGCAATGTCAATCGGAAAAGCAAAGTAAAGTACATGACATGAAAAAGGTATGTATAACATTACAATAGCTAGTTCTTGCTTAGCTGAAAGTGATTCCATGCAGAGCAAACCAAAAAGACGTATCACATAAAGTTGATGTACCACAAGTCGTTAGATAATGACATGTTCTTGTAATCACACAATCTGTACGTGGCACATGGTTTCTTTTTACATGTCACACCATGGATAAGTAATGTATGTACCTCACCATCATGTCATGATGCTCAGTACCTTGCAGTGGTTAACAAAAAAGGGGTGACCCTGTGTCCCTCAGAACCTGGGTATGCAATAATTAAACAAAAAATGGTTCTGTCGGGTAAGGCAGATTATTTAAATGATGCTTATAAATGCAAACAAACACAAACAGCTCTCTGATACATCCGAGTTCAGATGCAGATTCTGAGAGGAATTGTGAGCCTCCGATCACGCACGTCTCAACCACAACTTGAGATACGACGGGCCATTGCGCCACAAAGAATCAGACTGAGGGTCCCCTGTCTGAACACTTGAACTGTCCTCCCTTTCTTGTCTTGAGAAAGACCCGCTGCGATCACCCACAGGGGCACATGAGGGTCGAAACATCAACGCATTCATAGTTCCAGAATCACCAGGATCCACACAGAAATCTTAGGAATCCTTGGTTGAAAATCAACATCTGGCCATTTGAGATCAATCCTGTATATATGTTTATATATTAATTCCCTTACACTGTATATATTATCACATTCATTGAGCACTTATTCACAAAAAGTCACAAATTTGCACAATTTTTATGACAGTCTTGCCATGTATTGTATATCTATCCTTGAATGAAGTAATTCGGATATATATGAAAGTAAACCTTGTTATAACTTACATAATATAACACTTTGATCTTATGACTTTGTTTTTTGAGCATTTATTTCTCAAACTTACGTTGTGTATCAGAGAGCTGTTTATGTTTATTTGCATCTATAAGCATCCTTTAAATAATCCGCTCAGTATCTTGCAGCCATACCAAGTGACTACAATGTAAAGTGATTGGTGTATCACATGTAACATCCAAACGTCTAACAGCAAGCTTGTGGAGTGCACTTCAATGACCATTTGACCTCTGTTCAACAGGAAATCCACAAGCAATTGCAGCAGAAGACAACTCCAACCTGCAGAACCAGTTTCCCCCACCCCGGAACATGAATTCTCAGATGTAGACTCCCTACGTTTCTCAGATGAGGAGCAACAACCTGGCCCATCCGGACTATCCAGACACACCATATCTCAGGTGCTTATTGTCCCCACCACCACCACTGCAACAACAACATCACTGACCTCTGCTACAATGACTTGTGCCTCAACCACCACCATCACCACTGCTGCCTGCAACACTCTCCTTTCCTCAGTGGTTACCAACACCAGCACACAATCAAAGGATGCCAGAAAGAGTTTGCAGGAGCGTCGAGTGCCAATGCCAAAGGTTTGGGGCAGCAGGGCAGGTGGGAGGGCAACTGGGGAACAAATACATGAGAACACTGGGACCTTAGCCCTGGCCACCATCGCCAGAGTACTTGGGGCATCTGAGCAAACCCAGGGACAGATGGGCCAGGTTGTGGAAGAAGTGCGTGAGCTCCCCGCTGCTGCTGAGGTCCATGGACACGCATATGGGCCACCAGGTGGACCTCATGGGCCAGGTTGTGGGAGGACTGAGGGACAGACATGCAGCCCAAATGACAGCTTAACTCCCTATAGGGGTGACCTGCATGCTGATATTCCCACCACGTCATATGCAGCCACAGAGAGGGGTGAGCTGCAACAAAATGACTCCTCAAACACCGCTGAGCCTGCAGCAAAGACTCCCCCTGCCAAACTCACAAGGGGCCATCTGAGAAACACCAGGGAAGGATCACGTGGTAATGCACCATTCAAATGCTAGTCGCTGAGCCAGCCATGATGGTACCTATGTTCCCCTTGCCATTGACCTTGTTAACTATCCTTAGCCACATTGCCATGTTGATGGCAGGAGTCTGTTGGACTGTGTGGCCACCTCAATGTGGTGACTACTCTATTTGTCTCATTTACCATCACTGACAACTCATTAATTCACTTAGTACAATTTCGTGAATAATCACTTCTCTGTCACAAATGCTTATTGTAAATAAACACTCTTTACACACCTATGTCTTTTTGTCAGCTTCGTGTTTATCACACTAAGTACAATGTCAACTCAGATTCCAATGTACCACAAGCTCTAATTGTGACGAGGCATTGAGAGGGTGAAGGGACCAAGAAAGACGCAAGAGAATGAGATTTACTTGTCAGGTGATGCCATTACAGCTAGAACACACCACTAGTCATCAACGTACACAAACCAGCACTCATAACAATGAGCACCAACAGAGACACGAGGTACCTGGAAAAAAATACCCTGTGCCACACACATCAGCCATTAGCACAGAGCAAACAACAGGCAGCAGTCAAAAAGCTCATCTATGCCTTGCCACTACCATCAAAGACAACACACAATGTCACTGTAGTACAATGTCACTTATACTCAAGGGAAGTAGTTGCTGATGTGCTGTTGAGGCAGGTCATCACCTTCCTATTCTCCACTATCATTGTTACTGGGCATGTGTGGGTTTACAGGGGGGCATCCGCTGCTCATCATCGCCCAGGAACAGATGGTTCTCTTTGCGCAAGGCCAGGTTGTGGAGCATGCAGCATGCAACTATGTTCAGACACACCTTTTAGGGAGAGTAGAGTAGTGCACTTCAGCTGTCCAGACACCGGAATCTAGATTTCAGAAGCCCCACAGTACGCTCCACCATACAACGTGTTCTCCCATGTGCATTATTGTAGCGTACTTCACCCGGGTTCCTTGGATTCCTCAGTGGGCTGAGCAACCAAGGCCGGTTGGGATGCACACCTAGGAGTGAGATACCAGAACCACAACCCCCACCAGGCACCCTTGTTCCAAAGCTGAGCAGAATTGTACACTCCTCCCATTCATAACCATGTGGCAACTATTTCCCTCCACTGTGTCACTGAACAGGTAGGTAGTCGGTGCATGCACCCTGCCATCCTTCTCAAAATGCATGGAGCCATATGACCACACCAGCCCTCACAAATCAGCCAACTTGGCTTATATCCAAAATCCACATACAGTGTGCAGCCAACTAAGAGTATGTAACTGCCACAGAAATTAAACTTGGACTCACCAAGTCACATGTGGAAGAAATTCAGGGCCCAATCATGCACAGCACAGAATGCAATGTGTAAGTGCCATGGTTTCAGAGCATGAAGGCCCATATGAACACAAAACATGCAATGTCAATCGGAAAAGCAAAGTAAAGTACATGACATGAAAAAGGTATGTATAACATTACAATAGCTAGTTCTTGCTTAGCTGAAAGTGATTCCATGCAGAGCAAACCAAAAAGACGTATCACATAAAGTTGATGTACCACAAGTCGTTAGATAATGACATGTTCTTGTAATCACACAATCTGTACGTGGCACATGGTTTCTTTTTACATGTCACACCATGGATAAGTAATGTATGTACCTCACCATCATGTCATGATGCTCAGTACCTTGCAGTGGTTAACAAAAAAGGGGTGACCCTGTGTCCCTCAGAACCTGGGTATGCAATAATTAAACAAAAAATGGTTCTGTCGGGTAAGGCAGATTATTTAAATGATGCTTATAAATGCAAACAAACACAAACAGCTCTCTGATACATCCGAGTTCAGATGCAGATTTTGAGAGGAATTGTGAGCCTCCGATCACGCACGTCTCAACCACAACTTGAGATACGACGGGCCATTGCGCCACAAAGAATCAGACTGAGGGTCCCCTGTCTGAACACTTGAACTGTCCTCCCTTTCTTGTCTTGAGAAAGACCCGCTGCGATCACCCACAGGGGCACATGAGGGTCGAAACATCAACGCATTCATAGGTCCAGAATCACCAGGATCCACACAGAAATCTTAGGAATCCTTGGTTGAAAATCAACATCTGGCCATTTGAGATCAATCCTGTATATATGTTTATATATTAATTCCCTTACACTGTATATATTATCACATTCATTGAGCACTTATTCACAAAAAGTCACAAATTTGCACAATTTTTATGACGGTCTTGCCATGTATTGTATATCTATCCTTGAATGAAGTAATTCGGATATATATGAAAGTAAACCTTGTTATAACTTACATAATATAACGCTTTGATCTTATGACTTTGTTTTTTGAGCATTTATTTCTCAAACTTACGTTGTGTATCAGAGAGCTGTTTGTGTTTGTTTGCATTTATAAGCATCCTTTAAATAATCCGCTCAGTATCTTGCAGCCATACTAAGTGACTACAATGTAAAGTGATTGGTGTATCACATGTAACATCCAAACGTCTAACAGCAAGCTTGTGGAGTGCACTTCAATGACCATTTGACCTCTGTTCAACAGGAAATCCACAAGCAATTACAGCAGAAGACAACTCCAACCTGCAGAACCGGTTTCCCCCACCCCGGAACATGAATTCTCAGATGTAGACTCCCTACGTTTCTCAGATGAGGAGCAACAACCTGGCCCATCCGGACTATCCAGACACACCATATCTCAGGTGCTTATTGTCCCCACCACCACCACTGCAACAACAACATCACTGACCTCTGCTACAATGACTTGTGCCTCAACCACCACCATCACCACTGCTGCCTGCAACACTCTCCTTTCCTCAGTGGTTACCAACACCAGCACACAATCAAAGGATGCCAGGGAGAGTTTGCAGGAGCGTCGAGTGCCAATGCCAACGGTTTGGGGCAGCAGGGCAGGTGGGAGGGCAACTGGGGAACAAATACATGAGAACACTGGGACCTTAGCCCTGGCCACCATCGCCAGAGTACTTGGGTCATCTGAGCAAACCCAGGGACAGATGGGCCAGGTTGTGGAAGAAGTGCGTGAGCTCCCCGCTGCTGCTGAGGTCCATGGACACGCATATGGGCCAACAGGTGGACCTCATGGGCCAGGTTGTGGGAGGACTGAGGGACAGACATGCAGCCCAAATGACAGCTTAACTCCCTATCCAGTGACCTGCATGCTGATATTCCCACCACGTCATATGCAGCCACAGAGAGGGGTGAGCTGCAACAAAATGACTCCTCAGACACCGCTGAGCCTGCAGCAGAGACTCCCCCTGCCATACTCACAAGGGGCCATCTGAGAAACACCAGGGAAGGATCACGTGGTAATGCACCATTCAAATGCTAGTCGCTGAGCCAGCCATGATGGTACCTATGTTCCCCTTGCCATTGACCTTGTTAACTATCCTTAGCCACATTGCCATGTTGATGGCAGGAGTCTGTTGGACTGTGTGGCCACCTCAATGTGGTGACTACTCTATTTGTCTCATTTACCATCACTGACAACTCATTAATTCACTTAGTACAATTTCGTGAATAATCACTTCTCTGTCACAAATGCTTATTGTAAATAAACACTCTTTACACACCTATGTCTTTTTGTCAGCTTCGTGTTTATCACACTAAGTACAATGTCAACTCAGATTCCAATGTACCACAAGCTCTAATTGTGACGAGGCATTGAGAGGGTGAAGGGACCAAGAAAGACGCAAGAGAATGAGATTTACTTGTCAGGTGATGCCATTACAGCTAGAACACACCACTAGTCATCAACGTACACAAACCAGCACTCATAACAATGAGCATCAACATAGACACGAGGTACCTGGAAAAAATACCCTGTGCCACACACATCAGCCATTAGCACAGAGCAAACAACAGGCAGCAGTCAAAAAGCTCATCTATGCCTTGCCACTACCATCAAAGACAACACACAATGTCACTGTAGTACAATGTCACTTATACTCAAGGGAAGTAGTTGCTGATGTGCTGTTGAGGCAGGTCATCACCTTCCTATTCTCCACTATCATCGTTACTGGGCATGTGTGGGTTTACAGGGGGGCATCCGCTGCTCATCATCGCCCAGGAACAGATGGTTCTCTTTGCGCAAGGCCAGGTTGTGGAGCATGCAGCATGCAACTATGTTCAGACACACCTTTTAGGGAGAGTAGAGTAGTGCACTTCAGCTGTCCAGACACCGGAATCTAGATTTCAGAAGCCCCACAGTACGCTCCACCATACAACGTGTTCTCCCATGTGTATTATTGTAGCGTACTTCACCCGGGTTCCTTGGATTCCTCAGTGGGCTGAGCAACCAAGGCCGGTTGGGATGCACACCTAGGAGTGAGATACCAGAACCACAACCCCCACCAGGCACCCTTGTTCCAAAGCTGAGCAGAATTGTACACTCCTCCCATTCATAACCATGTGGCAACTATTTCCCTCCACTGTGTCACTGAACAGGTAGGTAGTCGGTGCATGCACCCTGCCATCCTTCTCAAAATGCATGGAGCCATATGACCACACCAGCCCTCACAAATCAGCCAACTTGGCTTATATCCAAAATCCACATAGAGTGTGCAGCCAACTAAGAGTATGTAACTGCCACAGAAATTAAAGTTAGACTCACCAAGTCACATGTGGAAGAAATTCAGGGCCCAATCATGCACAGCACAGAATGCAATGTGTAAGTGCCATGGTTTCAGAGCATGAAGGCCCATATGAACACAAAACATGCAATGTCAATCGGAAAAGCAAAGTAAAGTACATGACATGAAAAAGGTATGTATAACATTACAATAGCTAGTTCTTGCTTAGCTGAAAGTGATTCCATGCAGAGCAAACCAAAAAGACGTATCACATAAAGTTGATGTACCACAAGTCGTTAGATAATGACATGTTCTTGTAATCACACAATCTGTACGTGGCACATGGTTTCTTTTTACATGTCACACCATGGATAAGTAATGTATGTACCTCACCATCATGTCATGATGCTCAGTACCTTGCAGTGGTTAACAAAAAAGGGGTGACCCTGTGTCCCTCAGAACCTGGGTATGCAATAATTAAACAAAAAATGGTTCTGTCGGGTAAGGCAGATTATTTAAATGATGCTTATAAATGCAAACAAACACAAACAGCTCCCTGATACATCCGAGTTCAGATGCAGATTCTGAGAGGAATTGTGAGCCTCCGATCACACACGTCTCAACCACAACTTGAGATACGACGGGCCATTGCGCCACAAAGAATCAGACTGAGGGTCCCCTGTCTGAACACTTGAACTGTCCTCCCTTTCTTGTCTTGAGAAAGACCCGCTGCGATCACCCACAGGGGCACATGAGGGTCGAAACATCAACGCATTCATAGGTCCAGAATCACCAGGATCCACACAGAAATCTTAGGAATCCTTGGTTGAAAATCAACATCTTGCCATTTGAGATCAATCCTGTATATATGTTTATATATTAATTCCCTTACACTGTATATATTATCACATTCATTGAGCACTTATTCACAAAAAGTCACAAATTTGCACAATTTTTATGACGGTCTTGCCATATATTGTATATCTATCCTTGAATGAAGTAATTCGGATATATATGAAAGTAAACCTTGTTATAACTTACATAATATAACGCTTTGATCTTATGACTTTGTTTTTTGAGCATTTATTTCTCAAACTTACGTTGTGTATCAGAGAGCTGTTTGTGTTTGTTTGCATTTATAAGCATCCTTTAAATAATCCGCTCAGTATCTTGCAGCCATACCAAGTGACTACAATGTAAAGTGATTGGTGTATCACATGTAACATCCAAACGTCTAACAGCAAGCTTGTGGAGTGCACTTCAATGACCATTTGACCTCTGTTCAACAGGAAATCCACAAGCAATTACAGCAGAAGACAACTCCAACCTGCAGAACCAGTTTCCCCCACCCCGGAACATGAATTCTCAGATGTAGACTCCCTACGTTTCTCAGATGAGGAGCAACAACCTGGCCCATCCGGACTATCCAGACACACCATATCTCAGGTGCTTATTGTCCCCACCACCACCACTGCAACAACAACATCACTGACCTCTGCTACAATGACTTGTGCCTCAACCACCACCATCACCACTGCTGCCTGCAACACTCTCCTTTCCTCAGTGGTTACCAACACCAGCACACAATCAAAGGATGCCAGGGAGAGTTTGCAGGAGCGTCGAGTGCCAATGCCAACGGTTTGGGGCAGCAGGGCAGGTGGGAGGGCAACTGGGGAACAAATACATGAGAACACTGGGACCTTAGCCCTGGCCACCATCGCCAGAGTACTTGGGGCATCTGAGCAAACCCAGGGACAGATGGGCCAGGTTGTGGAAGAAGTGCGTGAGCTCCCCGCTGCTGCTGAGGTCCATGGACACGCATATGGGCCAACAGGTGGACCTCATGGGCCAGGTTGTGGGAGGACTGAGGGACAGACATGCAGCCCAAATGACAGCTTAACTCCCTATCCAGTGACCTGCATGCTGATATTCCCACCACGTCATATGCAGCCACAGAGAGGGGTGAGCTGCAACAAAATGACTCCTCAGACACCGCTGAGCCTGCAGCAGAGACTCCCCCTGCCATACTCACAAGGGGCCATCTGAGAAACACCAGGGAAGGATCACGTGGTAATGCACCATTCAAATGCTAGTCGCTGAGCCAGCCATGATGGTACCTATGTTCCCCTTGCCATTGACCTTGTTAACTATCCTTAGCCACATTGCCATGTTGATGGCAGGAGTCTGTTGGACTGTGTGGCCACCTCAATGTGGTGACTACTCTATTTGTCTCATTTACCATCACTGACAACTCATTAATTCACTTAGTACAATTTCGTGAATAATCACTTCTCTGTCACAAATGCTTATTGTAAATAAACACTCTTTACACACCTATGTCTTTTTGTCAGCTTCGTGTTTATCACACTAAGTACAATGTCAACTCAGATTCCAATGTACCACAAGCTCTAATTGTGACGAGGCATTGAGAGGGTGAAGGGACCAAGAAAGACGCAAGAGAATGAGATTTACTTGTCAGGTGATGCCATTACAGCTAGAACACACCACTAGTCATCAACGTACACAAACCAGCACTCATAACAATGAGCATCAACATAGACACGAGGTACCTGGAAAAAATACCCTGTGCCACACACATCAGCCATTAGCACAGAGCAAACAACAGGCAGCAGTCAAAAAGCTCATCTATGCCTTGCCACTACCATCAAAGACAACACACAATGTCACTGTAGTACAATGTCACTTATACTCAAGGGAAGTAGTTGCTGATGTGCTGTTGAGGCAGGTCATCACCTTCCTATTCTCCACTATCATCGTTACTGGGCATGTGTGGGTTTACAGGGGGGCATCCGCTGCTCATCATCGCCCAGGAACAGATGGTTCTCTTTGCGCAAGGCCAGGTTGTGGAGCATGCAGCATGCAACTATGTTCAGACACACCTTTTAGGGAGAGTAGAGTAGTGCACTTCAGCTGTCCAGACACCGGAATCTAGATTTCAGAAGCCCCACAGTACGCTCCACCATACAACGTGTTCTCCCATGTGCATTATTGTAGCGTACTTCACCCGGGTTCCTTGGATTCCTCAGTGGGCTGAGCAACCAAGGCCGGTTGGGATGCACACCTAGGAGTGAGATACATGGAGCAATTTACTAATATAAACAGTAGCTTAGAACAGTAGCTTAGAACAGTAGCTAACAGCATGTCACACGTACAGCACACTACTTGTCTCTGCATACTCACCAACTAGCCGCTCACACTCTGGATGCAGATTTACCATCAACAGTTTGATGATGCTGCTACGCAGTATGCAGGAGTCATGTGCAGAACCGGGAAATTTGGCACAGACATGGGAGATAATCATATCCGCATGGCATACCACTTGCATATTAATGGAATGGAAATATTTCCTGTTCCAGTAGATGTGCTCACGTGGCTGTGGTGGAACTAGGCCAACAATCGCGCCAACAACATTAGGTATGTGTCCAAGATCATATAATTCACCCTTCACACATGCCAATTCATGTCTCCTTGGGAAGTGGATGTAGCGGTCTTGTTTGTCATCAATGCGGGCAGAACATCACGTAGCACGATGCTGAACATAGCTTGAGACATTCCTCCGGCGATGGCCACCGTGTACTGAAACGAACCAGTTGCAAAGAAATACAGGGCCGCCGTCACCTTAACAGCTGGCGTCAAATATGGAAGGGGACACATGTCAATTTAATTCCCCTATGAGATGTGTCAAAAATCTTACATCTTGACTGACGCAGAACCAACAATGACTGGACTGTAACAACAGGTTAGAGTGCAAGTCACATGCAGAGACACCTTGATCTCATGTAGTTATACATGTGATCAGTATGTACATACTGACTACCTCCAAAACAGATTCTGCCTATGTGAATGGTAAATGGTCACTACTGTGTGATGATTAGCCATCTCACACATTGACATGTTCACAAATATGAGACTCCATTACACACCAAATCTGTGTATATGCACACAAATATCATAGGTGACATGTGAGTAAGTACATGATGCTGCGGGTGCTCCCTCAGATTGGTAGGTTGGCGTGCAGGAGCAGGACACCACTAATGGCCCGCATTTTGGTAGTGACACAGCCAGAGCTGGATGGACGCTTGAGGGCCTATCAGCAGCAAGTTTGTGGGGTGAGTATTCAGCTAAGTGTAACTTTGGTTGTGAATGACTGCATGAAACCCAACTGTGAGCCAGTGGGTAGCTCTGTGATGTCTCTAGTGTGATGCAATGGCTTCTAAGTGGCCCAGTGTTGAGTACAGCTTTTCTGCACTTGTACAACATTTGGTGTCTCGTGTTTAAAACCGTGACACTTGTCATTGACAGATGAGATGTGGCCTTGTATCATATGCTGCAGTATGAGTGTCATAGACATCACCTGACAGTGAACAGCAGTGAGCATCATGTTAGTGTGCATTTATAGATGTAATCTGTGCACAACATAAAATGTGTCACGACTACACAGATGACATCAATGTAGACCTGTAGTTGTGCTTCAAAGCACAACATGGTGGATATCATGAGCTTGTAGCCATTACAAAAGGACATTTGGGAGATTTTTTATATGTGTGGTGTTCCCTTAATGTGACTCCCTATGTGTCAGAAACAATATGTTTAGATGTACATCTATCTCATCTACAGGCATGTAGGTATGCATAAAGAGAATAGTGTTAGATTTCGGGATCTCTAGTTAGCACATACTTGTGATAAATTGGGACCCTTGCCTCTAGTCAGGGTAAGGGGATACACTCCTAAAATAACCCCTGCTCACCCCCTTGGTAGCATTAGCATGAGCAGACAGGCTTATCTCGGAGGAAGTGTGTAAAGCATTTGTGACCACATACAGTAATCCAGTGACAACACTACAAATGGATACAACACAGGTTTTATATGAAAAATAAGTATACTTTATATAGAGTTACCAGAAGACCAATAAATGACAAAAATCCACAATACTGTACTTTTAGATGGTAGTTTTAGCTTAGTTAAGTTCAGTTCTTAAGAAGCAACACTTTGCGTCAATGTACCTTAGGATGTGTTGCGCTTCCACAATAGTAATGTTGCAGCGATGGAAATGAGGCAAAGGTCAGGTGCAAATGAATAACGACGACGCTCTTTCCTTGATGTAACACACTTCCTGGTGATGCGGCGGCGCCTGCTCCGATGTGGATCCTCTGCTCCCGCGACCCGAGATACTTTACAAGATGCGAGCCGCGACCGGCCCTGCGACAAGCTTCCTAGCGATGCGGCAGCGTCGGAGGCGATGTCGATCCTCTCTACTGGCGATACGAGTTGCTTAAACAATAATGCGAGCTGCGACAGGCCCTGCAACACTGTTCCTGTTAATGCGGTGGTGTCTGCGGCGACTTCGATCCTCTTCTCTGGCAATGAGCCGCAATAGGCCCTGCGGCAGGCATCTCAGAGAAGCGGCGGCATCTGATGCAAAGTCGATTATTTTCCGGTGATTCCGGTGCTTCGTTTTCTGTACCGGCAGCGGCAGTTCTGCGACACGCTTCTCGATCTTGTAATGCGCTTCCAGCTCCTTCTGACACGCAAATCCCCCACAAAGTCCAGCATAGCTGCAGGCACTTCATGAAGACTTTTGGGGCGCTGGTTGGTGAAGTCTGTTTTCCCTGAGACTTCAGCAGGAGGCAAGCTTTTTTCCAAGCCCTTGGAGATCCTTCACAAGTTGAAAGTAAAGCACACAAAGTTTTTTCTCCTTTCTTTGGCAGTCAACCAACCACTGGAGGCCAATACCTCCAAGCAGCACATCAGCTTAGGGATAGTCTCTCCTAAGTTTCTTCAGGTTCCTCTCCTCAGAAAAGGTTTCTTCTTGTAGTCCAAAAGTGATCTAATTTCTTGGGATCAGGGTCCCAATATTTATACTGCAAAATCCTTTGTCCTCTGAGGGCAGAGGGGCCTTTGCCCAGTCCAAACTAGTTCCTGAGCACTTTATTTACAGGACTCCTTCCTTCTATTTACTGTGCAGGGCAGAGACTTCAGCCGCCCCACAGGAGGTGGAGCCGGCACAGGGGAGGGAAGGCACAGCCCTGGAGTAAAGTATTCCTTCTGTTCTTTCAGTGTGCAGAGCAGAGACATTAGACAACACCAGAGGAGGTGGAGCCAGCATTGTAGAGGGAAGGCCCAGCCCTATTCAGGTCCCAGGTGCAACTTCTCCCTCCCATCTAGATGCAGATCTCTCTATTCACCACTGGGCTTCCCCAGCCTGTCTCCTGGAATCCCCCAGCCCTGTCACTCACAAACTCCAGACAAAGGAATACACAACCTAGCAGAGGCAGGTTTAAAAGGTTAGGCAAGAAAATACCTACTTTCTAAAAGTGGTATTCTCAAACACAGGATATTAAAACCAACTTTACTAAAAGATGTATTTTATTATTCTGAGTTCAGGCATACTAAACTCGAATTTCTACCATGTTCTCTGAGGCAGTTAGGATTATAAAATGCAACAATTCTAACAGCCCATTCTGGCCTATGGAGAACAGGTAGCCTTGCAATAGTAAACAACGAAAATGTCTGCCACACACACCAGGGCTTGTCCTACCTTATACTTACAATGCACCCTGCCCTTGGGCCTACCATAGGGGTGAATGATATGAAGAAAAGGGAAGGTTTAGGGACTTACAAGTGAGTGCACTTGCCCAGTCAGCATGACAGTACCAGACTTCACACAGACTCTGCAATGGCAGACCTTAGACACATTTTACAAGGCTGCTTCTGTGGGTGGCACAACCAGTGCTGCAGGCCCACTATCGGCATTTGGATTACAAACCCTGGGCACCCCTGGTGCACTGTACTAGGGTCTGACAAGTAAACCAAACAGTCAATCATGGAATCACCAATCAATACATTCATTTTACAATAGGGAGCATTTGCACTGTGGCACTAGACTGGAGTGTCACAGTGCCCAAAGCATCTAACACCAGCAAAAACACATGAGGCAACAGCAAAAATGGAAGGGAGACCCACGCCAATGGTGCCAGGTCTAACAAATAGTATGTTAGGTTGGGAGGAGGTACAGGGCCAGCTATTCGGCTGTGTCAAAGCCATGTGGTGCATTACTATCAACTATGCATGTTTCCATGCATCTTATGATGATTGCAGAAATGTAGCACATGCTGACTGTACATGGAGGAGGCCAACATTCAGCAGTCACATGCTCCCAGTCCAGCTCCTGTCCCTTCAGCAACCACCCTGCCAGTGGCACCACCTGACGAGAGTGCCCACTCGTCAGAGCCCTCAGACACCAAGTCTGCCACATGCAGCACACAACAACAGCACTCGAAGGGGACAGACCACAGACACCATCCCCATAACACAAAATGGGCACACATGAGCACAAAACCTAAAGCCCATCATGTGACACTCAAGGGCATCAGGCCAAGAAGCAGGCATCAACATCACATTCATCCAGATCACCCCCATCCAAGGGCACTCCCATCCCCACAACTGCTCCCAAAGATCAACAAACACATGCGCTTTCTGCTGTGATCCTGGTGCCTGCAACGACTAAGCACAACAAAATTTTAAAGGCAGATTCACCCACAACGTCAACTCCCACCCAAACCCATGTGAAGCAGGGACAAGAGAGCAAAGTGGGGGGGTTACCTCAACAACAAGGGATGCAGGGAAGAGGCAAGGCCTCCATAAGCATACCACCAGGTTCAGCAAATCCCCACAGGGAGAGCCACCTGCACATGATACACCTTTGGAGAGTGAGGCTATTGTAGCAACCTCAATATCCACTCCGGCCAAGACACTTGTGGGCTATCGAATTCTTAAGCAGTTCAGACCCAGCCCTCAACATTCACCCTCACACACTGTGCCTCCATGCAGCATGTCTCAACCTCCCTGTGCCTCCACTCTACCCTGTCAAAGCAGCCGTCAGGCTTCCACAGCCACTGATGCCTCTACCTCAGTCAGTTCTCTCTCTCCCAGGTCCATTCCTCCAACTGGCCCGACAATCAGCCACCTCCCAGTTCAACTTCAAGCCAAAGTTGAAGCCAAGTACCCCTCCCCACACCATTTCTCCCACAGCTTGGCATGAACTGCCCATATGTAGCCCCTGAGCTGTGGTGATTCCCATGGCAGGGACGGTGTTACCCATGTCCTATGCAGTTTCTCATGCACACATGTGCAGACTAGAAACATGGACTGGCCAATGGCCTTGCTGTTTGTAACTTTTGATGCCCATGTCCTGTGCAGTTTCTCATGCATGCATGTGCGGACTCGAAATATGGACTTGCCAATGGCCTTGCTGTTTGCTACTTTTGATGCTCATGTCCTGTGCTTTGTCTCATGTACACATGTGTGGACTAGAAATATGGACTGGCCAGTGGCCTTGCTGTTTGTTAGTTTTGTTGCCCACGACCTGTGCAGTTTTTCATGCACACATGTGCATACTATTAGCTTTATTCAATATAAAAGATATCATCAAAGCATTTACAGAATAAAAAACAGTACCAGGGTAAAAGAGAAAGAATGTACAGCATCTGATTACACAGGAGCTATAAATAAACACATATTAATCATTAAAAAGTTTAACAGCTCGGCTGACATCGTTAAAAACAGGAATATAAAAAAGAGAAAATACCCAGACATCCGTAAGATAAAAACATTTCATTCAAGGGTATGCTGCATAGGAAGGATGAAGGGAAAGCGAGGGGGAAGTGACCCATAATTCATACTCGCATTTTCACTTCAGAACCGTAAGGCTAGTGTGCACTAAAAGTTTAATCAGGGGATCTTACATGTCAGAGAGATGATATCCCAATCGAAAAGCCTTTGGATTATTTGGGCTAGCACATTTTTTCTACCATCTTTCTCCGTATCAGCCAGGCTATGCCCAGGAACTTGGCCACTCCGCAAATCATCAATGATGATGAGGTGTCGGTTCTTAAAATGCGGAGGGCTGCACAATGGGTCATAGGACCCAACATTTTGCACACTGGTTTAAGCCATTTGGCTCTGGCCCTTCTGTAGGCCGGGCAGGCAAAAAGGAGATGGGCAGTAGACTTGTTGTGGTTGCGGCAACCTGGATAGGGCGCCGATGGCAGGTTTGGCCCCTTCAAGAGTGCTGTCACACTATTGACAGGGAGGGTCCCAAGTCTCAGCTTGATGCACAGAGTCCTGTCTCGCGGACCTGGATGAAATCAAGATATGGTTCCAAGACACAAGTAGTTTTATGGTCAAAGAACCCCTCAGTCAGTTTCCCCATCTTGGGGTTTGTTCGCTCTTGTGTCTGCACCCAGTCCCAGTAGGCTCTCTTCAGATCTTGCTTTGTTGGAGGGACCTGGGTGGCCCAAGCCTCCTTGAACCCCAAGACAGATAAAAGATGACGGCGGTCAACCAGCCATTTGATTCGGCCTCCAGAATCTGCAAGTATTAATTCGTCAAGGGCGGCCACATAATTAAGGGGCACTGGAGTCCTTCTTAGGTGAGCCCAGAATAGCAGGGGGCGGAGTCGGGCAATGTCATGTATGGAACGTTTCCCCATATCATAGAATAGGGGTTTCAGAGGGGTAGACGGAGGGAGGGAAGTGAGGTCTCTCAGAACCTTATTTTCGGATTTCGCGAGCTCACCTACATTCTCAAAGCCACTAAGTTCGGCCCCATATAGGGCCGAAGGGAGCGCCTTCCCGTCATAGACCTTTAGGGCCGGGGCTACTAACCTACTCACAGATTTGCGTTGTTCCATGGCAATTGCCCCCGAAACCCGCTTATGGTTCAGGAGCATTTTTCCTAAATGGGGACCCCACCTCATGGTCTTAGAGATGCGGATTTCCAGGTAGTCAAAAGAGTCCGCGCAGCCCAGAGGGGAGCAATTCAAAGTGATGCCATTTCTGAAACGTTTGCAGGGGTTAATTGATAACAGTTTGGTTTTATCAGTATTGATTGTCAGCCCACGACTTTTACAGAAAAGGTCGAACCTATTCAAGAGCCTCTGGTGACCGCCCGGTGACTTGGATAACAGAAGAGTATCGTCGGCGAACAGGAGGGTTGGTATCTTCTCGCCCGCCAGGGTTGGGGAGTCTGCTGATTCCTCCCCAAGATAATCCACCACCCCGTTGATGAATAACGAAAACAGGGTGGGGGCCAGCACACAACCCTGGCGGACACCCTGTCCACCGCGATTCTCTCTGTCGTTTGGCCTTGTGTCCCCCATCTGATTTTAGCATAGTTACCGTCATGGAGACGTTTAACCATGTCAAGGATCAGTGGGCAAATGCCCTGTTGGTGGAGGGTCAGCCACAATTTTTCTCGGGGTACAAGATCGAATGCAGTTTTTAAGTCTATAAAGCCAGGTACAGACTACCTTTCCCTGTGACCACTACTTTCCAGTAGACCATAAAAAATCTGAATACCTGGCCCATAGTTCTCACCCTCTGCCTGAACCCCGCTTGATAATGGGACAGGACATTGTCATCCTCAATCCATGCTCCAATTCTTGTAAGAAGGACCCTGCCAACCACCTTTTGCATAACATCGATCAAACTGATCGGACGGTAGTTGGCAGGGTCTTCTCTATCCCCCTTCTTAAAGATTGGGACAACCTCGGCTTCTTTCCAAGAGTCAGGCATCGGTAGTCCCCCTGCAACAAGGTTAAATACCATAAAAATAAAGTGAGCCCAAGGCTTGGGGTCATGCAAGAATAGATCCCCGGGAAGACCATCTGGTCCGCAGCCTTCCCAGGGGCAATGCTATATATCGCTTGCTCTACCTCAAAGAGTTAAAAAAAGCTCGAGGGAAAATGGTCTCCTGATATATTAGACGGGGACACATGGGCTACAGCCATCGGGCAATCATCACCCGAGTACAGAGCGGAAAAATTCTTATGCCATTGATTTTCTGTTATGTGATTGGGAATTGGAACTGTGCCTTTCCTAGATTCTTTATTAATTAGGACCCAGAATAATTTTGGGTCCTTCTGTTAGGAGACGGAATTGAGTTCTTGCCAGTGTTCCTCATCCCAGTTGCGTCTGGCTTTTACCTGTGCCCTGGAGTACTCTTTCCTTGCAACCCTGAGAGCTAGGAGATTTTTATTTCTCACCGCCAGGGCTAGTGTCGCCCTCTTTTCATTACAGTCTGCAGAATACCAGGGATTACTAGGTCTTGCATGATCGCGCCTTGGGCCTGCTTTCCCCTTAGCAATAAAAAAAGAACCCAGTTGATCAAAGCATCCTGATAGAATGGATGAAAATCAAATGGGTACCCCTCGCTGGATAGCCCGGTAAGTTCTGCGCTCTTCAGCTCTAGCATATACTTAATACGCTGCAGAGTATCAGCTTGTTGGGAAATTTTCAGCCATTTGAGGCGCCTATTACAATTAGAGAGGCTTACCTCATTAGATGTTAATACAAGGGTGGATTGCTCCTGTCTAGCGGCCGGGGACCAGAGATTGTTAATCGCTAAGCTGAGAGGATTGTGGTCACTATCTATAGAAGGTTTAAAGACCATGTCCTATAGATCTCCCCATAGGCTAAGATCAAGAAGAATATAGTCTTATCTGGATGGCGAACTAATCCTGTTAAAGGTGTTCGCACTGTTTGGGTCCGATCTTGTCCTTCCATTAGCAGCCCTCAGGTTAAATTCCAAGGTGAGGGCATTAATTTGTATAGCCCTCTGTGTCCACTTTTATCTCGGTGGGAGACTCAGGGGTGGGACGGCCTATTTAGCGTCCTCTTCAAAGGCACTCAACAGATCTTCTGAACTCAATGGTTCATACATGCAGTTGAGGTCCCCTGCTACTATGATATTAGAATGTGGCGAAATGCCATTGAGCAGAGATTCCAAAACTACTATGGTCGGGGATATCTGAGCACTAGAGGAGCCTCTAGCATAAACATTAAATAATTCTAGTGGAGAACTATTAGGTGTACCTTTAATTGACAGGTGCAAAATGTCAAGTGATGCACTCTTGTGGACCGTTATTAACCAGTCCAGGGAAATACTGACCCAGATCACTAACCCCCCTGAGGGTCGTCCCTTGCCTGAACTGGTTGCCGGGATGAAGTAGGAAGATAAACCAGTTTTGTGGAGAGGTGTTAGACTCCAAGTCTCTTGAAAGATGCAAATCTCAAATTTAGCTACAAAGTTATTCCATTACGGCAGTAAAAGCTTCTTCTCCAGGCCTGCCACATTCCAGAGAGGAGGTTGATCACTTTTGAATTAGACCTAGCCTCCCCCAATGGAATTTTCCCAGTGCTGATTAGTGGCAATGTCTCTCCAACCCTGCAACTCTCACTCTGACAAATCCCAGCATTACTGATGGTTGTAGTGGTAGCAATTGGGAATTTGTACTGGCCAGTGGCCTTGATGGTTTGCACTTTTGATGCCTATCTGGATATTATGTAATAAAGGGCCAGATGTAGCTCACCAAATACCGGTCGGTAACGGCCGATTTCGGCCGTTACCGGCTGGTATCTGGTTTGTGACATGTAGGGGGCCTGAAATGTACCGATTCGGTAAATTTCCCGATTCGGTAAAATACCGAATCGATAAATTTACAGAATCGGTAAATCTACATGTAGGTGGCACTGAAAACAGTGCCACAGGCCCTTTAGAATTTGTTATTTACCATCAAATACTGTTTGATGGTAAATAACGAATTCCTGTGAACATGCACATCTGTGCATGTACACCTGTGCCATGTGACACACTAGGGCATGTATGTGTGCCACATGGCACACAAGCCTGAATCAGGGGTGCAACAGGGTGTCAAATTGACACCCTGTCCCCCTTGTCAATTCGGTAATTTTACCGAATCGGTATTTACCGATTCAGTAATTGCCATTGGTTCCTATGGGCCTCAAGGCCCATTGGAATCAATGGCAATTACCGAATCGGTAAATACTGATTCGGTGAATACCGAATATTGCTGAATCATTAATTTATTCTATAAATATACCTACATAGCATTTACTGATTTGTAAATACCGAATCGGTAAAATTCGGTATTTACCAATCGGTAAATACTAATTACCTAAATCGGGCCCAAAGACTGTTACTCATGATGTCTGCTTTGTCAATGCCCTTGCGAAATAAAAGGTTTTATGTATGGGTATCGGTTAATGTGACACATTCTCTGTATGCCACTTTCACATTGGCATTTACTTGATTTACTTTTTTAGAGGTTTCCAGAGGTAACAGGCCCTTTTATTCTTCTTGAGTCTGAGGCTTGAGGGTGCAATGATGGTTGTTTGAGATGATCTACACTTATCCTAATCATTCTATGCTCAGGTTTGCTAAATTGTACATATGCCATGTTAGGATGCAATACCAGAACAGAGGTGAATCATATCCAGAGGATTGCTTACGAGTGGCCAAGGTCCATCATATCTGTGGGCTCCTTCTTGATGTGTGTACAGCAATGTTGATGTGTATTCATCGTGTGTAGGCTTGTCTTCATAGTCACAGGGGTACATTTGAATGTATGCACTTAAGTAATCATACAGTGTGAGTGACCTATCATTGTCAGTAGTGTTGATGTGTATGTGCAAATGCACATGCCAACTACACACATGTATGATCCGGGTAATGAGTGCCTGTTTTGGTTATCTTGTCAGACGTGCTTCAGCACTGTGCAGTGTGTTGGTGTGTCCTTGCAATCCTAGGGGATACCTACTTGTTGTTGCTGTCAGTTGTGAGCATGCAGAGAGTGTCACTGCAAAGTCTGTGTTGTGTTTTGTTGATCAGCCATGGGTCTTGTTTAAGTTTGTGCTCACTGTGCTGGCCTGCTTAACCACTAGGACATTATTTGTGAGTTATCTCATGCATTGCTGTCACTTGACACATTTTTGGGTCAAGTATATTATGTGGTATGAGGAGTCATACTATCCCCTATAGGAGTTTCTGATGCCTACACATTGTGAGTTACTTCTCTGTGTGTTTGCGGACTGTACACTCCTCACCAGTACAACACTGATGTACATACCACTGCAGTCTCATGTCTTCCACCCCATGCCTTGCCAGTGCGTGACCCTCCCCACGACTTCATAGTGTGACCCTATACTGTGGGAGGATGATCTGGGTACAAGACCAAGTCAAGTTCAATAGTTTCTTGTTTTTTATTACTTAAAAAGAAATTTTTTAAACTTAATCTTCCATTAAATACTTCTTTTCAGTGTCATGGTTACAAGATTTTAAAATCTGAAACAACATAATGATACATCTAAAATGTAATCTAACAGTTTAAAACGATCTGTGTGGGTTCTCCTAAAAAGCTTTCAGAATTGCACAGTGTCTGTAAAAGTCCTGGATTACTTTCAGCTAGATCCTGTTCGAGATAGAAAGTCCAATTGATCTTTGTCATATATGCGATGCCCCTACCGTCCTTTATCATGCTTTATTTGTGGCCTCTAGATCGGCTGGCATTAAAAGGTTCCTTACTTTTGCTTGGTATTTGATGCCCTGGCAAGCCAAGATCATTGAGGATCCTTCCAGCCAACGTATCACTACTTGCCTGCTAGTGCGAATATTCAATTTGTTAAAATTTTGTTTTAAAAGCCCCCTCCTTATGTCCTTGACTGCTGGGCAAGCACACAGCAAGTGTGTTATTTTATTATTTTATTTATTTTGATAGTTTTATATAGCGCGAACAAGATCTTTGCAGATATCAGAGCGCTTTACAAGGAGGAGATGAAGTAATAGAATGTAAATAGTTGAGGTAGTTAGGTACAAGGTGCATAGTTACATAGGTAGGTCAAAAAAACAGGAGGTAGATCATAGGTGAGGTAGTGTCAGTACAAGGTGCATAGTCAAACCGTTGCGCCAATAATATAAAAGTACAAAAGTAAGCATATACTTATTTAAGCGTGCTGCACGTGTTTTTGGAGATAACATAAAGGTGGGCATAGTTGAGGTAGATGC
The DNA here is from genome assembly GCF_964263255.1 of Lissotriton vulgaris. NCBI lineage: Eukaryota > Metazoa > Chordata > Amphibia > Caudata > Salamandridae > Lissotriton > Lissotriton vulgaris. Next base: position 5,367,092 of record NC_141688.1, read on the forward strand.
GTGCAGGATGTATAGTCACACAGGTGCATCAGTAGTACAAAAGTAGGGATGGTTGAGGTGGTGTAGGTACAGTGTGCAGGTCAGACAGGTGCGTCAGTAATACATCAAAATACAAAGAGGGAACATATACAATCAAAATAAGTCATAATACCAGTAGTACAAGTAGTACAAAGAGGGAACATATACAATCAAATAAGTCATAATACAAGTAGTACAAGTAGACCAAGGGGTCAGGCAGGTATTACGGAGCGGATTCATGAGAGCTACAGGAAAATAGATCATGTGTATTTAGCCATGAGGATCGCTTTTACTTCTTTCTTAAACAGTTTGTTGGAGGAGATGAGCCTGGTTTCAGGAGGGAGTGAGTTCCAGATCCTGGGTGCCATTCCTGAAAAGGAGCGTTTATAGGTTTTTTCCTTCCTGAATCTTCAAGGTTTCAGCAGAAGATTGTTTGTGTTTCATTACCATAGCCGCATAGTCAACAGCGTGCGGTTTGATCGTTTCTTTGCCAGGATGGTTCTAAATCTTTCGAGTCATGCATGCCCAAGCGGTATTTTGTGAAACTCTTTTTTATCTCACTAAAATGTGTCAATAAGTATGCTTGAGGCTTTGTTGATATGTAAGAGTTAATCATGGTCCACCCATGTCTGCGTTTCGAAGTTGCTATTTTGTCTTCCAGGAAGGACTTCTTCTTTGATGTTTTATTTACCAATTTACCAATAGCTACCCGCTCTAACGGGCTATCCCAAGTTGTTTGTATATCAAGTTCCGCTAGTGATTTTTTCAGGTATGCTCCCCATGAATGTGGTATGTCTTGGTCCATCTGGCTTTTGATTTCTTTCCAGCAGATGTTGTTTAATGATCCTTGCTCAGATGTGCGGAATTTGTGGCATAGTTTCACGAAGTCCCTCATGCTCCGGAATTTCTGATTCTAAAGGCCGCACTCCAGTCGGACCTGAGCTGGAGCAGCGGAATTAAAAACAGCTTTGTAAACCCTTGTCTGAAGATCATTTAGTAGTTCCGCCTCTTTACCGCACCAAACTACTAGGGTGTATATGACAATGTTGGTACGATTTGTACTGCCATTACTTTTAGAAGATGTGCATAGCTCGGGCAGCCCATTTTTTTATTCAGGAGTTTGTACGTAAAGATTAACTATTGTGCTTTTGCATTTAAGTCCACTTTATGTTCTTTGTGTGTTGAGCCTCGGCCTAGTTTTAAACCAAGGTATTTGTAGGCCAATTGTTCTTCTATTAGAGTCCCTTTTATGTGCCATTTAAACTTGTGTTTCTTTTTGGGTCAGCAAGATGTACAACTTTGTTTTTTTCTATATTTATTTCCAAGCTGTCTCTGTCTAGATAGATTACTAAGTTGTTAATCGCTCTTTGTAGCCCGATTGGACTTTGGCTCAATATCGTCTGCGTAATGTAGGAAGGGTATTGCCTCCTTGACTAGATGTGGCGGATGGCAGTTGTCTGATTGCATGTGTTTACTAATATCTGTCATAAATAGACTAAATAGGCTTGGGGCAAGGACGCAACCTTGTTTTAGCTTTTTCTCTTTGCTGATAATGCTGGTGGTGTTAAGTCCATCGCCTAGTTTCACTCTAGCACAGGTTTCACTGTGCAGGGCTATTATTGCATTTAGTAATTTACTCGGCAGCCCCATGCCCTTAATTGTTCCCAGAAGCGATTTCTGCTTACTTTGTCGAATGCGGCTTTCAAATCGACAAAATATGCAAATAGCCGATTTTTCTTTTTCCTTGCCTTTTCAGTTAGGAGAGCCAGTGTAGCCAGGTTTGTCAAAGTACCCTTCCCTTGTCTAAAACCAGTTTGAAACTTTGGAATTATGATAGTCTAGTTGATCCACTCCTGCAAGTGAAGTAATAGGCATGAACCATATAGTTTGGCCTCAACGTCAATCAGTGATATCAGTCTGTAGTTTTCTGGTTTATTATGATCCCCCTGTTTGAATATTGGGTGAATTATGTTCCCTTTCCATGATTTGGGGACGTTGTTCTCTCTGTAGATCAGATTAAATAATGGCGTGTTTGAATAGGGTGTTGGGCAGTCCATTCGGGCCTGCCGCCCCCCTCTGTTTTCAACCTTTTTATTATTCCTCTCAGTTGTTTTTTGTCAATTAGAAGATATTGGTCATTGTCACTTTCTGCTTGACCTGCCTATTCTGCTACTTCCGATTTTTGGTCATTAAAGCGTTTTGCCATTGTGTCCTTATCATTCTTCGCACAGCTGTCCTTATTATGTACGTGCTCCATCCAAGTTATTTCACCAATTCCCGCTTCTTGTTGTAAATTTCCTCCCTCGGTCATGTTATTTATAATGCCCCAGAAATCTCTGCTGTTTGGCAAAGTACTTGCCCACAATAGCTGTGTCCAGATTTTTTCTTTGTGTTCTATCTTGGCTTCCCTCAGCATTTTCCTGTAGTTCTTCTGTAGCTCCGTTAATTTGTTCTTGTCTCTTTTCTTACCCATTTTGGCCGCCATGGCTTGAATGCGTGCCTCTTATGCCATCTTTCTCTTTTCGTCTCGTAGGGCAAGGTTAAACCATGGATCCTTTCTGATGTCTATTCTTTTTGTGTTTCTGTTGGTAGCTGGAAAACTTTGGGTAAGGAAGAGGCATAGTTCTTCCCAAGTTGTTATTCGGTTTTCCTCTATCTGCTGCCCTATTTGAGTCATATGTTCTTTGAGGGTATCCATTATATTTGCCATATTTGTACCTTGCCATTTTAGTTTCCTCAAGTTAAACTTTTCTACATGTTGCCCCAACGTGTTTATTTCCTTTACCCCATCGAGCTTTATATTGAGCTTTGTAATTTGCGGGTGATGGTCACTTTCTATACGTATGGGAATTTGAAATGAGGACTAGATTTGAGCTGATGATGGTAAAATCTATTGTAGATCATCTTTTTCCATTGCAGTACGTTATGGCTGAAGGTCTGTCCCCTGCGGTGTTGCCATTCAGGATTGGCAGGCCGTACCTTTCTAACCCTCGCGTTATGATTTGATGTCCGCAGTCCTCCTGCCTCATTATTTTATTTTGTTTTAGAAGGTTACAATTGAAATCTCCTGAAATGATCAAAGGACAGAATTCAGGCGACTTTTGCAATGCAATAACCAGATTTATTAGTATCGTACATTTTTCCTTCTGATTTTTTTTTTCAGGGTGAACATATACGTTGACTAAGATTAGTTGCCAGTCCCTTTTATTTAAGTTACGCTTTCCGGTAACTTTTGTAACTTGGAGCTAGTTTGCCCCGGCATCTAACTCTTCTGTGTGCCAACCATGTTTTTGTGATATATACGTTGATAAGCCCCCGCTCGGGTGATCAAATCTTGCGAATTTTACTTCTAGGATATGATGTTCAATGTAACCGGATATTGCAGTAGGTTCCATTATCCACGTTTCTTGAAGGAGTATAATATCTTGTTGTTCGAGGAGGGCCAGAGTTTCGTGGTCTTGATCCATGTTTTTGAATCTCTGGACATTCCATGAACAGATATTTATCGTGTTCTGACTTCCATCCTTCAACTCACAGCCCTGCTCTCTAGCCTGAACAATCTGTCCGCACCTTTCATCAATCATTGGAGAGTTTAATTATTCATTATGTACGCAAATTACTTAGTGCTTTTGGCACCCAAGACCAGTCTCTGCCGTCAGCTGTAAGGTATTTTAACTGCCTCCCAGTTTCAATGCCCGCTTTTGAATTTCTTAGCCCTGATGGCGTGGTGGCTCGTGCTCTGTTTAAGCATGTTTTTTGTCTTTTCACAGATGTGTCTTCCAATTTTTTAATCCTCTGGTTTATTAAGAGGGGGTAAGGATACCGTGGATTTTTGTGTGGCCTCGGTATAATTCCCCAAAGTTCAAAAGTTGATCTGGTAGCGTATATCCTGTCCACTAGATCCTTTGAGGACTAGGTAGACATGGTCTCTTCAATGTCTGGGTTTTCCAGGGAATTCTTGAATTCCATGGCTAAAATGTCTTGCGAAGATATTCCATATAGTTCTGGAATTTCTTTGAACAATCTTAAAATGTTCCCTCTGTTTAGAGTGTCTTGACTTCCTTTTGTGCAATATTCCGGTACAAATGTAATCTTGGAAGTGTTCTCCCTCTGGTTATTTTCAGAGCAGCTGACACTTCCTGAGCTTTCCACTCTTCCTGCCTGTATGTTTTTTGTATTCATTATTTCATTATCAATCTGTCTTTTTTGGCTTGTTTGTTCTTTGTTGAACTGTTCCTGCAAGGTTTTGGGATTTTTTTCTTCTTTTATCCCTTGCTCCTGTTTTCTCACTTCTGTATGTATTGCTGGCCATTTTGGCTCGCTGTCATTGTCGATAGAGGGCCACTTACATGATCTACCTTTTCGATTTATTGTGATTTTGATTGAATTTTGGCTACTGTGTTCTATAATGTCTGTTATCTTGTTCGCCTTCATACCTGGTGTTATTTCCCTTCTTCCAGGTGGTTGTCGTTTTTTTGCACCCTTTTCCCTCCAATCTGTTTGCATCCATTCTCTGGTCTGGTACCTCTCTTGTCTTCGATTGTAATCCTAGCCAGGGCTTGCAGTATATTTTCAGGCCCTTCTCTCTTTTCCGTGTTTAGGATTTATTTTGGTTGTCTTATTTTGTCCTCGTTTTCCCTTCAGTCAGCTTGTGTTCCAATTTCAGAACCTCCTTCCTCATTTGGTCTGGTTATTGTTAGGTCCTGCCTTGATTTTTACGGCCCTTCTCCCATTCCTGTGTTTTGGGTCTGATCTAATTGCCTTTTTAAACTTCCGGGGGTTGGTTCGGGTACTTCAGTCAACCGATGGTTAGATGTTATATGCGGCTTCTGCTTATTTTTCTCTTTGAATTTTCGGCCTGAATTCTTAGTGCTTTTTGTTTTGTGTGGAGTCTGTTAAAATCCTTTGTATAATTTCGTTGGTCTGCATCTAGCACTGCATCTTCCGTTATAACTCCTATCAATACTTTATTCTCTTTCCTTTGTGTTTTTTGATTTGTGAAAATGGAGGAATTTTTCTCTAATTTTGTAGTGTATTGAATATTGTGTTTTGCCATACACTTTCTAGCGCGTTTTCATTGTCTTTTCGTGAGTTTTCTGAGTTTTGAGGTATCAGTGGAGCTCTGAGTAATTTCGATTTGCTGGTCCCTTATTTCAGATTCCCATGTTTCCACTTGTTCTGTTTCTCCTTTGCCAGTAACTTGTGTCCCCTCAGCAGTTTACTTTCCTTTGAACTCGTCCTTTCCCTCGTCATCTCTTAAAGTTGCTCCTTTTTGATTGACATTTGTTGTTAATTGTACTGCCCCCAGGATGTCACTTAATATTTCTGGCAGTTTTGCCAATTTATCTATTATTTTACCACAACCACAATTGAGCTGCTGGATGCGATTGCTTGGCTGTAGTTCAGGGGATCCCCCTCGCTTTGCCAGGGAAGTAATTGAGTCCAGCTTTGTGTTTGTACCTGCAATGTGACCAGCTATTTGATATATAAGGTGAATCTGGACTTCCATTTTAGCTGACTGAAAATTCAGAACCCTGATTGCTTGTTCCAGTGTACTTAATAGAGTTTTACACCATGGGGCCTTATGCAATTCGTCAACGGAATTTCCAGTATCCTTGGACTTGTGATCACTCCTGCTTACAGATAAGATTGTTATCGGAGATGAAAATTTTAATTGATTTAAGTTTGTAGAAATTCTTCCTTCCTCCTGTGTTTTCACTGGTTTATCAATCCTGCTGACTGATGCAATTGTGATTGGTGATGACAAGTTTAATTGCTTTTTTCCCAATGACAAGCTTCCTTCTTCCTGTGTACTTGTTTGTGGGTCTTTTCTTTGGATCTGGTGTGATGGAGTAGATGCTAACATTCCTGCTTTACTCGATGCTTCCTATGGCCGGGATGCCTGCCACCCCCTCCCAACACCAATCCCCAATGGATGGGAGAAGTCGGACACAAGTTTGAACTTTTGGAAGGCGGGGGGGAGTTACCCCCCCGGCCGTATTAAATAATAGTTTCATGAATTATGTACAATTTTACATTTATTACATTTCGATGAAGACATGTTCTTTGGCTAACCTTAACAGATCTCTAATACAAAGGTTTCCTAGCCGAGTCTAGCATCCTGAAAATGCATACATTCTAAATTAAAATTGTATATCCTAGCATTAAGGGCCAACGGCAAGGTCTTAACCGGTGTCAGATCCCTACTACCAAAATCTCGCCCCCGCGGTGTGAGTGGCGCATGCGCAGAGGACTCTACCCTCATTGCCAACTGTAACTTCCCTTGTCGTGGGGGCCCCCTTTCCACTTGACGCCATCTTAAAGGTCGTCCGAGTTCCGTTGTGAGGTATCTGTAGGAAGGACAGCGTGGACTCACCCCATCCCCACACTCTCTATCCGCCGTCGCGGATATCCGGCCCCCGGGAAATTTGTAGGAGGGGCATCTAGCCGCCTCCCCCCTGGGAGGGGCCTATAGCCGTCTCCCCCTAGGCGACCCATCCTTAGTGGGTGCCGTCTCCCTGTGAAAGGGGCCAATGGCTGCCTCCCCCCGGGCGCTCCCATCCATTCTGGGTGGCACCCCCCTCTAGGGACCTTGAAATTACTGCTCACCGATCATGACCTTACCGCCCGACCAAAAAATAAATACGACAGTTGTTTACCTACTAAGGGAAGAAAAAGTTCTGACATAGCCTTGATGAGTCATCAACTGCTCTCTCCTACAAAGGGAAACATTATCCTAAAGGCAGAAGTCACATCATTATATGAAACATTCCTTTACTTCTCTACAAAGGAAAAAAGGCCTATACATTTCTCTCTAACCAAAACTTTATTTAAACAAACATTGCCATAAGGCGCTGGTGGGTGGGTCAAAATTGCTGCTTGTTCTGTCGAGGGTTCACGAGCAACGAGTGGGTGCAATCTTCAGAGCACAGGAACAAGAGGACGCTTCTTCGGATTCCCGCTCTATTTATCCATCTGCGGGAGGGCGGGGACCCTCCTCCGGTACGCCTACTGGGCGTGGTCTTCCGTGCGGGTGTCTAGGACAACCCCTCCTGGGCGGAAAAAGGCGCGCCCCGGCTACGCCACTTCGGGCATACCAGCCGAGCCACGCCTCCCGCCCAAAATGGTTTCCCGGGGGGATCGGGGCACCCAACCATACGTTCGGGGGACCGAGTGGTCGCCCCTTTCCATATGGCCGGGATGCCCGCCACCCCCTCCCAACACCAATCCCCAATGGATGGGAGAAGTCGGACACAAGTTTGAACTTTTGGAAGGCGGGGGGGAGTTACCCCCCGGCCGTATTTATTAAAATATGAAACAAAATTTAAAACATTAAATAAAAGTTTCATGAATTATGTACAATTTTACATTTATTACATTTCGATGAAGACATGTTTTGTGGCTAACCTTAACAGATCTCTAATACAAAGGTTTCCTAGCCGAGTCTAGCATCCTGAAAATGCATACATTCTAAATTAAAATTGTACATCCTAGCATTAAGGGCCAACGGCAAGGTCTTAACCGGTGTCAGATCCCTACTACCAAAATCTCGCCCTCGCGGTGTGAGTGGCGCATGCGCAGAGGACTCTACCCTCATTGCCAACTGTAACTTCCCTTGTCGTGGGGGCCCCCTTTCCACTCGACGCCATCTTAAAGGTCGTCCGAGTTCCCGTGTGAGGTATCTGTAGGAAGGACAGCGTGGACTCCCCCCCATCCCCACACTCTCTATCCGCCGTCGTGGATATCCGGCCCCCGGGAAATTCGTAGGAGGGGCATCTAGCCGCCTCCCCCCTGGGAGAGGCCTATGGCCCTTTCCCCCTAGGTGACCCATCCTTAGTGGGTGCCACCTCCCCGTGGAAGGGGCCAATGGCCGCCTCCCCCCCGGGCGCTCCCATCCATTCTGGGTGGCGCCCCCCTCTAGGGACCTTGAAAGTACTGCTCACCGATCATGACCTTACTGCCACAGGCCGGATAGTTGACCGACTCTCCGCCCCCCCCTACTCCTCCTAAAGGTCATGCTTCCTCAAACCCCTTAGCCATGCTATGAAGTCTCCTATGAGTAAGCCATTCCCCTCCCTGGACAGGTGAACCCCATCATTCAGATACATGTGATCACCCCGAATACACCCGTGAGGAATGCTATGCAACTGCGAAGAGCGAAACAATTTACCAATTTTATTGTTAACCCTTTTCACTGAGTGGTTCAGCGCTGACACCGAAAGGCCCCCCAGCCATGCCTTCCTGGGGATCATGTGGGACCAGGCAATCGTGCACCCCGGGACTTTTTAAGCCAACCAGCTCACAGTCGACAGGATGTGTTCTAATAACACTCGTCTACCCAGTGTCACCAAGTCATTGCCCCCAAGGTGTACTATGACTACAGATGGCGGTGACCTTTGCCGCCCTAAAAGACCCTCAAAAAACGATTGGAATTGGTCAAAACAGAGCCCGCCCTTCCCATGGAAGGTCACTCTGTACCCGTATTCCCCAGATGCGTGAGTCGCGTCACCTGCCTTGAATACGTCCCCGGCGCGCCTCACATATGAGTGGCCCACGACCCATACCACTCTCTCTCCAGTCGGTGATCCTTGACCGCTGGTCTCCTGATGCTGGGTCGACTTCAAATTCCGCCCCGCGTGACAGGCTCGCGAAACTGTAATTCAAACAAAAGACAAGAAGCGTGAGTGCAAGTCAATTGATCCTTACAACATGTACAATCGCACATACCTTTTGAAGCAATTCGAGGACCAATGGCCCAGCTGTTTCACCTCCTCCGCACTCTGACCCCTGGCTGTAGCCTCAGTAGCAGCCCCTATCCTAAAGGAGTGGGTCCCAATATCGCACGGGTCCATGCCCGCGGCAGCGATTGACAGTGCTAGCACCCTCTGAAACTGAAATCTCGTCAGTGGGGTGCCATCCTTGTGCCTAAGCAAACTCCCCCCCATGTAGCCGTCCTTAGTGCCAAATATTCCTCAAAACACTTTATCGGGCACGTGGGGGACCCTCGCGCGCGCTGCACGATAACACTATTTCCCATGGCTCCCTGGTCAGTCTTGGACCTGGCTATCGAGATCACCATCGAATCACCCCTTATTTGGACGTGATCCCTGCACAAGCCTCCCTCCATATCTTTCTTGTTCGTTGCGACGAGTTCGCTCACCCGCATAGCCCCATGGAATGCCAAGGCGAAAGCTGTCCGGAACAGAACTGCTTCGAAAGGGGAGGAGCACGTCTCATCCAGCTTTGCTAAAAGTAGAGACAACCTGTCTAAACCAATCGGGAGCCTCGCATCTTGCTTGCGACCCTCGAGGCGTTGCCAGCTGCGGAGCGCCTTCTTAACCAAAAAGGAACCCGTCGGGTCTCTTATGCCATGCACCTGCGCCATGAATGAAATGGCCGCCCTATGCCTATTGGCCGTTGCCGCTGATCGGCCTTCTCTGTGCAGCGCTACCAGGAACCCCAAGAAGGATTCCTCCTGACCCCAGCTCTGTCTCCCTGTGGGACCCAAAAATGTGTAGTAGGAACGAAACGCTCCTTCGTATGCCTTCCTTGTCCTGGGGGCTAAACTGGCTGCCACGAGGTCTTGTAATCCGGGGCACCGATTAGCCATAGTGCTTCGGGGAACGGTGCCGCCACTAGGTCCGCTGTGGGTAGATAGCCCCTGAACGCCTGCATATGTGAACGAGAGAGTGCATCAGCTGCATGATTCAGTACGCCTGGCACATGTTTTGCCCTGAATTGTACATTCAATCTCATGCAAAGTAGTACAATTTCTTTCAACAATCTCAAGATCCACTTGCAGCGGGCTGCCTGCTGGTTAATGCACTCAACCACAGTCATATTATCAGACCAAAACACAACTGAGCGGTCCCTGAAATGGTCTGGCCATGGCATCAGAGCAACCCAAATGGGGAACAGTTCCAAGAACCCAATGTTACCTGTCAGACCGCTGGAGTGCCACCATGTCGGCCATACTTGCGCCGACCATCTGTTACCAAAGATGGCGCCAAATCCCACGCTCCCAGCTGAGTCAGTCCACAGACCTAGTTCATCTGAAGACGCTGGCGGCTTGTTCCACACAACTCGACCGTTGAAGTCCGCCAGAAATGCCAACCAAATGCGCATATCCTGGCGAACCTCTGCCGACAGTCTCGTACGGTGGTGTCCCTCCTTGAGACCAACCATAGCTTGTGCAATAGAGCGTGAGAAGGGGCGGGGCATGGGTATTACCCTCAAGGCAAAGTTAAGCTGACCCACTGTTTGCTGTAACTGGTGCAGGGTCACCTTCTCCTTGCCCAGGCATTGTGTCAAGGAAGCCCTAAACTTGGCCACCTTTTCCATCGGTAAACGGAAACATCCCTCCACAGAATCAAGCTCAATTCCCAGAAACTCCAGTGAAGTAGATGGTCCGACCGTCTTACCTGGTGCCAATGGGACTCCAAACTCCCGCATGAGGATGCAGAAGTCCTGCAGCGCCTGCGCACATTTCGTATCGCCGGCTGCTCCCAAGAACAGGAAGTCATCCAGATAGTGCATAACATGCCTATGCCCTGTGGCCTCGGTAAATGCCCACTCCAAAAAACAGCTGAACATTTCAAAATAGGCACAAGAAATAGAGCAACCCATAGGCATGCATTTATCCATGTAATAACTCCCCTGAAAAGCAAAACCTAGCAATCGCTGATCTCGCGGGTGTACCGGGAGCAACCGGAATGCCGATTCGATGTCTGATTTCGCCATCAGCGCTCTGGGGCCCAGGTGATTTAACATGGCCACGGCATCGTCGAACGATGTGTACCGCACTGAACAAATATCCGGGTCAATGGCTTCGTTCACCGAAGAACCTTTTGGGGCAAGTTGTGAATGAGACTGAGTCTAAACTCCCCCGGGTCTTTCTTTGGGACCACCCCTAGCGGAGAACACACGAAATCCGCCACCGGCGGGCGATGAAAAGGCCCCACCACTTGCCCCAAGCGGACTTCTTTGGAGATTTTTCTTGCAGCTACACTTGGGTTATGTTGAAGAGATAACTGATTTTCACAAAAAGAGCCCCCCGGAAAATCCCCCGCCGGGATGTCGAAGCCATATAGGAATCCATTCCTCAACACCCCGGCGGACACATGATCAGGGTATTTGTTCAACCAAGGGGTCAGTGCCATGATATCGACAGGTGTAGGCAACCGGGTACAAAGTACCACCTCACTCCTGCTTGGACCCCCCTTTTCCGCCCGTTCCGCTGTTTTTTGATCTACAGCTACTCTCCGGGTGTGAGGAGTTCCCACAGCCCGCACACGCATGCCGGAACCTACATGTTCCCTGGGGCCTGCTACAGTTGCCTCTATTGAAGCCCCAACAAACCCCCCGCTTGCCGCCATTCCCGCCGGTCTTGGGCTGATATTCCCCACCGGCGCCCGCTCGAAAGGGCACCGCGGGTTTTTGGCGGACTGACCCTGACCCGCTCCCGCTCCCGCTCCCGCCCAGCGAGGACGTACCTGCTGCCCCAGGCAAGAGCTGCTTGTGCCATGACACCGAGTCGAGGCAATCCCAGGTCAAAGCTGCATCAAACTCTTTCGCTTTTCGGAATTTCATATCGTATCCTTTCCACTCATCCCCCTCATAAATGGTATAAAAATCCATAATCCTATTCTGATAACAGGTCAACTCGGTCATGACTTCTGGTTTGCGTTCCCTCATGACTGCCGTAAATATCGAAAATGCCTTGACCCAATTTGCTACAGTCTCCTCGACCCTAAATTCCGCCATCTTGGCTCGCCATACACTGGGGTGCCATAAATCCTTCTGGGATTTTGCATATTCCATCTCGCGATGGTCAGTCAACAAGGAAAACATATTCACATATTTCTCCCCCCATATCAGTTCCTTCGTGGCCGCAGGGATGTGCTGGGCAACCCTTTCACGCCTTGAAGGTAATGAACCCTCCCCTGCCATTGGCAATGTGTGCTTACCAGGTTCGACCGTCGTGTCTGCCGCCTTTTCCCGGCTAACTGCAGGTCCTCCAGGCGCCACCTGTGGAGGAATAAGAGGGACATTCGCCGTCGCGGCCTCTCTCGACTGCCGTAACTGCTCCATTATTAGCCTAGCTTCCTCGGCCGGGTCTCCCGCGGCCACTGCCCCCCCAGCTTTCTTCTTGAGCCAGGGCACCACTGCCGCTAACTGGATGGCCAGTTCCGGGGGCATCTCCTCGTCATTAACAGGGGTAATTACAACCGGGATTGGTAAACCTATATCTGGGTTTGGTACCGGGCTGACGGCTGGTGTAATGGGGGCGACTGGGGGTACTTCGGGAACCGGATCTTCCCCAGAAACCGCCCTCCTCTTAACACGCTTCCCCCTACCCTCAGGGACTACTCCTGGCAAGGCCGGGCCTATTAACTTTTTAGGGCGGCCTGAGCTGTTCTGGGCCGCTAACTGTTTCTTAACTTCGGCCAAACCCCGGCTGATTGAGTCAACTTTTCCGAGCTTTCGGTCCATGCTCGCCATTCGGTTCGACAAGTGGCGCAATACCTTCTCCATCTCGGAGCCCTTTCCTGCTTTCTTGCCGGCCATGGCTTCGAGTACTCTGCTCTAGTTGATCAATGAGATCCTGGATCCTTCGTAGTCCAAATAACTGAAAGAGAAACAACAAGATTACAAGTTCTCAAAATTGCTGCTTGTTCCGTCGAGGGCTCACGAGCAACGAGTGGGTGCAGCCTTCAGAGCACAGGAACAAGAGGACGCTTCTTCGGATTCCCGCTCTATTTATCCATCTGCGGGAGGGCGGGGACCCTCCTCCGGTACGCCTACTGGGCGTGGTCTTCCGTGCGGGTGTCTAGGACAACCCCTCCTGGGCGGAAAAAGGCGCACCCCGGCTACGCCACTTCGGGCATACCAGCCGAGCCACGCCTCCCGCCCAAAATGGTTTCCCGGGGGGATCGGGGCACCCAACCATACGTTCGGGGGGACCGAGTGGTCGCCCCTTTCCATTCTCTTTGCACGGTGATGCGATATTCCCTTCAATTACCTCATTCAAGGATTCCTGGGTTTTGGTGTTAGTTCCTAGTATTTGCAACATGTTTGCATCATTTGATATTGAAAATGAGCTTGCCCAGGCATCCAGTTGCATTTCCTGATCATCTGATTTTTTTGTTTCCTCCCGGTGCACTTTGCTGTGCTCCTTTGAGCCTCTCCCTGGTGTTTGATTTGTTGACGTGGTGACACTATGTATTTGTGCTATGGCTGTAACCTGGTTACTTGCTTGCGCTTGTTTTTGTGTGTTGGGGGTAATTGGCTGTCGCTGTATGGTAGGGGGCCTTGTTATACTGGGTGTAAATGTAAATGTGTGTGTCTTGTAAAGCGCACTGCTACCGGGAGGCGTCCTGGCGCTATAGACCTCTGGGGAACCCGTCCTGGCTTTCCCTGTGAGATGTTCCCTCCTGGGTATCTCCAAGGTGAAACCAGGCATCCCCAGTGTTTGATGGGGGCTGTTGTGGAGATGAGGCAAGCTAATGCCCAGAGTTGCCGAGTGTGATCCCTGGTTAGAGTAGGCACTGAGGCGAGAATTTTCGAGTCCACTGACCCTGGTTCATGACCCTGCCGCGTCGGGAATTGAACCCTGGTCCTGGGCCTTCCTCTGCTTCCGGGTCTGCCGCCTCTAACCAGTGAGCCACACCACTCCATCCACACCCTTTTGCTGTTGCTCGACTGTTCCTGAATTGTCATAACCTTTATTCGCCGTTTTTGCTGGTACAATGGGAGATGGCAAGCATGCTATCTCTATAGTTGGTGCATAAATGGAGACTTGGTGATGGCAGCCTTCTGAGTATAATTGTGCAGATTCTTTTCGCTATTCCCGCTGCTTCTCCCTCTGCATCTGTCACTCTAAATACCCAGCCTGGCCAAAACCCCCTAGCAAACTCCCAAATACCTCACCTCACTCTGGGGGGGGGGCACATCCATTATTTATGCAGAGTTCGCTGTGTTTGCGCCGCTTGCAGTGTTCTCTACAGTGCTCATACTCACTGTTTGCTCACTGCCGCTGCTCAGTCCTCTCACCTGCCCTCGCTCCTCTCTGCTCCACTTTGCTCCACTTTGCTCCTCTTTGTTCGCTCCCCTCCGATCCCCTTTTCTCTGCTCCAAGCACAGAGCGCAGAGCACAGAGCTCAGAGCACTGAGTCCGGCGCTTATTCGCAGATTCCACAACCTCTGCCACAGCCTTCAATTCGCCTCCAATTTGCCCTGCTCCGGGCACTGGGCACAGGGCATAGAACCCAGAGCGCTGGCTCCAGTGCTTTTCTGCAACCTCCTCCGCCTTCGCTTGCTCTGCCCCGAGCGCAGAGCACAGAACGCCAAGAACACCGCCTTTTCCTGGCCTTCCCCACGGTCTCCAAGGCCGAGGGTCGGGGTCGCAAACCCTCGCACCAGTGCACCAGAAAGGTGATGTAAAGCAAGGCAGGCTCGTCAGGGTGGGTATATTGTCTTTTTCAATGTTCTTTATTTATAGCGTCTTAAAGCCCTCCTTTTGTGCTGAATTCAGGAACTATCTGATACCTCTTAGGGTTTGAGGTACAAACAAAAGTCTAGCGCCGCGAGGGCTCCTTTCAGCCAATCTAGCGCTGCGCTCCTCTCTGGGTGCTTCTGAGGTGGCAGGCGCACCCTCCTTGCACGGCAAATGTTGTGGCAGGATGAGGAGGAGGCGGCAGCAGCCTCGAGTCCCAGGTGGAGGGTACTCAAGGCAGTGCTCGGCAGGGCAGCTTCTGGGCGGGTTCAGGACGGCTCAAATCCTAGTCGCAGTCCTCAGGTCCCGCTGCCACTCCTGCTCCCTCTCCCGCTGCTCTGTGTGATTCTGTGTGCCCGTGCAAAACCCGTACTGGCCCTACAGAATCTCTTACCAAAACCTCCAACAGATGTCAAATAGAGTCTTTTCTTTAACAGTTTATGCAATGTCGGTATTTTTGGGAGAATGAAACTCACTGCACTCACGGCAACCCACATTCACAGACTGCCTTGCACCTCTCACCCTCTCACCTCCTTTTCCACCTCTTCTGATGTCGTCTGTCCTACCACCAGCAGTCCCATCCTCCGGTCCTCGGTGATGTCCTGCAGCGCTTCCGACCTTTCAAACCCGGCCGAGGCACCAGCAGACAGCGATGGGGCTGAGCAGCGGGAACGAGTGGGAGTCAGCCGGTGGACGGACTAGAACTGGGAGCTCAGATGACTCCCCGGCTGGGAACGAAAGTGAATCCAACGAGACCAGGTAGGTGTCTCGGCGGCCATAGACAGAGGCGGCCGTGCCCGCGGGTGAGAGCAATCTATAAGCGGCCAAAAATAGCAAACAGGCAGCAGGCAGCAGGCTGAGAGCTGAGTGCGGCCGCAGGCAGCAGTAGCGTGGCTCCTCCTCCAGCGGCAACTTCTTCCAAGGTATGCACGAAAACCCTGTGTACAGGACCAATGTGCCACTGAGGACAGTTTCGCAATTAGTTATGTGCTATTTTCGTCTACGATTTTGCAGTCATGGGTACTCATGTACAGTGCATATGTTTGAGGCTCTAGTCATGTTGTATGCATCTGTGTTTTCTTGAGTTGTGCAGCTGTGGGTGATGGCTAAGCTGTATGTCTGTCTGCTGAGGTACTGCTACCCTTCCTGAGTGTGATGTGATCTGTTTGCTGTGATTATTTGAGTTGTGTGAGTTCCTGGTGTGGCACTCAGATATGTGTGCTGCTGGTTTGGTTGGTGTTCACACACTGGTTACTGTGCATGCAGTGCTGTCAGTGTATGTTGCATTGTACTTGCCTGGTGTGCATCTCCCTGATGTCATGCTAAGCTGACTATGTGATGAATTGTTTTAGGCATATGTTGTGTTTTTGTTGTAGATGGATGCAGTGTTTGGCCTCTGTTGGCTCTTTCCACTGACAGGTGCAATGTTTGTGTGATGTTCTATTTTGCATGACTTTGTGCATTGTAATACATTCAGAGGTTTGTTGAATGAGTAGTGTGCATTTCTTGTGAGTATGTCACATGCAGCAAAGTGGAGTCTTGTTCATGAGCTTGTTTTGAGTGCACAATAGTGCTATGTTGTCCTATGTTTGACCTGTCACTTGTCAGGATTGTGCATGTGCATGCTTGTGGTACACATTGACACCATGCTCACTTGATAACTGGTGTGGTGTCTATGTCTGTGTTAGCTGATTTGTCCCATTGATCCAAGTTGGTGTTCACGATTGTCATTTGATGATGCAATTCTAGTTTGTGTTGGGGTATGGTGTCTGTGCATTTGTCTAGAGTTGAAATGTTGTGTATTCCTGTCTAGGGTCACAATGTCTATTCACTGTTTGCCTGCACATGACTGAGCTTGTTGGATGTTGTTTGTGAGATTTGTGTTTGGCTATCGGTTTTTGGTCAGCATTGGTTCAGACTGAACCAATGCTGACCAAGACTGTCATACTGAGTGTGAGTATGACATTTGTAGAGGCAGATAGCGGCGGGTACGGGAGTGCCGTGGATTACATGTGGTGAGTGGGCCGCGTGGAGTGTTTGCTCGGGGTCACGTACACCACTTGCTGGGATCGGCAGATAAAGCACAGGAATACATCGCGGATCCCCGGCGGGCTGAGTTTCAGCTTTACTGCATCACGCAACTGCTGCTGGAAGGAGGGGACGGACAGAGGAGTGCCTACGCCGCAGGGCATTGGCCTCAGTTCTGTCATGACGGTGGCCTTCACGGAGACCCGTGAAGCTTGCGCCTGAAGCTGGGCGCATTGCTCATTGCTCAAAAGCCCTATAAGCTGCGAGGCTGGTGGAGAGGATGAGGGGACCTTTTACCCTGTAGTGGGTGAACCCCGAGTGATCCCTTGACAGAAGGTAACGTAATGCACATTATCTGGGGGGGACTTTAACGTTGCCATGATACCAACTCACGACAGGGCGGATGAACTTGCACACTACTAGAGCCGGACTAGAGAAGCCCTGCAAGGTATTGTAGACGAGGGGGGACTGATAGACAGCTGGAGATTTGTATATCCATTGCGGTTGGAGGGGACGCACTTCACGTCTTAAACTGGCACATGGGCACGCCTTGATTATTGTCTAATCTCTCGAGGGCTGAGTATGGGTCTCACGGGTGTCGAACATCTAGCCAGAACGTATTCTGATCATAGTCCGGTACTGGTCCGGTTACGCATGCCCAGCTTTGATAGACCTAGGCCACAGTGGAGACTTCAGCCTAACGCATTGCTGGATGAGGTGTTTAAGGCGGAACTAGGAGAGGAAATTAAGGCATTTTTTCCATGCAACAATGGATCGGTTGACAGTGTTGAGGTTGTGTGGGAGGCATTTAAAGTCACGGTCCGAAAGTATTGCATCTCCAAGAGCTTTGGGGTTTTGCGTGATATACAAAGGACGATCAGGGCCCTGGATCGAGAATTGAGAGAGTTGGAGGCCCGCATGGTGCATGGAGAGGCGGGACAGGCTCATAAGGACTTTAGGATAAAGCTGTCAGAATATGAAGAAGAGGCTGCAAGGGAAGCTAAGTTCCGGGGACGGCACTGGATAGCACGTAGATATTGCGAAAGAGAAAGACCAGGGAGGGCGTTAGCGGAGATCACTAGGAATCCACGTTTTAGTAACACCATTTTAGAAATTGCCAAGCTAGAGGGCAGGACATGTCAAGATACAGCAGGAATCTTGGAAACGTTTGCGTCGCATTATGGTCAGTTATAGACCACGCATAATAGGGGAGAGGTGGAGTTTGAGGATTTTTTGGAAGATATTGCCCTTTGCTGGGTAAGTGACGTACATAGAACATTCCTCAGCGCTCCGTTCGAACTGGATGAGATACGTGAGGCGATAATGTCACTCAAAAATGGGAAGGCACCGGGGCTGGATGGTCTCCCCGCCGAATTCTATAAATGTTACACAGACATTATTGCTCCAGTGCTCCGGGAGGTGTTTGAGGAGTCGCTAGAGGTGGGAGTTCTGCCTCGATCGATCCGGGAAGTAGTGATCACTTCCCTCTTGAAGCCCGGGAAAGGTCCTACAGTCTGTGACTCTTACCACCCGTTATAACTGATTAATTGTGATGCAAAGATTTTAGCTAAAGTGCTGGCTACGCGACTATCCCTACTGAGTCATACTCCCGGATCAGGCCGGATTCGTTCCTGGCAGATCTACTACTCACAATTTGCGAACTCTGTTCTCTCTGATACAGACTGTGGTGCCTGAATTCCCGGTTGCTGCGTTTTTTCTTGATACCTCAAAGGCATTTGACTCGGTCGAGTGTTTATACTTATTTGCCGTTTTGCAGAGAATGGGATTTCCCGAACTATTCATTTCATATCCTGGGTGTAACTACTATATACACAACCTACAGCCAGAGTCCTTATTATTGGGCATTTATCCACATCGCTCACTATAACACGAGGTACTAGGCAGGGGCGCCTGCTGTCTCCTCTTCTCTTTTCCATAGCTATAGAACCCCTAGCATGTTGGCTGTGTCAGCTTCATCGCTATAGCGCATTTAAATGTTTTCAGCGCCAAATTGCGATCTCCCTTTATGCGGACGATTTGGCTTTATATGTCGCAGACCTGCAACAAAATTTAAACCCTCTACTGCTTGAATTTGTGGTGTTTGGCAGGTTATCAGGGGTCCAAATCATTTGGGGCAAATCTCAATTCTTCCCACTGACGCCTGCGGTTCCTGAATTCCCCCTGGCCTTCCCCCTGGAATGGTGTCATTCTGACCTTCGCTACTTGGGGATCCAAGTGTTTAGAGACAGGGAGGAGACGCTTAGACTTAATTACGGCACTGCGGTTACTAAATTGACCTCTACTGTTACACAATGGATTTCCCTTCCGTTATCTATGGCTGGCAGAGCCTCGCTTATTAAAATGGTGATTTTGCCCCGTTTTTTATATCTCTTCTTAAACATACCCTATTATCCAGGTGTTTTTTTCTTTAGGACATTGCTTACGAAACTGATTAGATTATTCTGGGGTAAAAAACAGCCACGGCTCAAGTGGTCGGTACTGGCGCAGCCTTACGATAAAGGCGGCTTTGATATCCCAGATTTTGAGGTGTACTATGTGAGTGCACAGGCACACTACGCCTATCACTGGATGGTGCTGGTGCCTTTTATGCCCAGGTGGCAGCGGAGGACTGGGTGGTACATCCCCTTCCATTGAACGGCCCTATACATGGCCCAGTTGAGGCCTTAGAGATGCCACCCATGACAGTGACATGCACGATCGATGCTTGGAGGCGTGTAGCAAAACTTCTACAAACTTCATTGCTGTATTCGGTGCGTCTTCCTTTCACTTACCATCCCAAGCTGGGGTTATTGCAAGAAAAGGGGTTCCAGGTACTGTGTCAGTGCCTCAAGGTGGCTACATGGGGCGATATGTTCCTGGAGGGACAGTTTTGGTCCATGACCGAGTTTTTTGGAGATCTGCGTTCCACACCGCTCGAGACTTTTTACTATGTAGAACTGTGTCAGGGAATGAGGGACATACTACCAGAATTTCCGAAGGAACCTGAGAGCCTGTCTCCACTGCACTGCATGTTGGGATCCGCAAATGGGATGCATTTGGTGTCTAGTATTTATGGTAGTATTAGGGCGCAAAGACAGAGATTTGAGGGATCAGCTCGTTTGCGCTGGGGCGAAGATCTGGGCGGAGAGGTTACTGACGCACAGTGGAATTACTGTTGAGGGATTACTGCCAACATATCAGCTAAATGCAGACTTAAAGTTATACATTATAGGTTCTTGCAAAGACTCTACTACACGCCAGCTAAGAAATATAGATTTCAATTGTCTGACAATGATAGATGCGAACGCTGCAAAGAGGCAGGAGCTGGTTTTTTGCATCTGGCATGGGAGTGTCCTGCTGTGTGGGAGTATTGGACGCAGGTGCGTGAGGCTTTGGAGGTCATGGTGGGAAACACATTGGATAGAGATCCATTGCTTATGCTGTTAGGTTATACTATGCATACGCCCAAGCAATGCAGAAAGTTACTAGATGTTGTACTGCTATTGGCCAAGCGGCGAGTGGCATGCCCCTGGGTACGGGGGAGAGCCCCAAAGTTTAAGGAGTGGTTCAAGGATGTCACCTATTGTCAAGAGCAAACTACCATTTATGCTGAAACACAACCGTTGGCAAGTCGGCCTAGAGATATATGGGGCCACTGAACACTTACCTTATGAGCTTTGCGGGGTCGGATTCCGATGGGTCGACACATGGTAGTGCCCCGGGAGATGGAGTTAGGGAAGAAGTGGCAGTTTTGTCATAGCATGTACTTGTTGGTCTGTCTTATGTTATTAGGAATATGCTGTACAGAGAACTGTGGGGTATATTGCACTGCTGTCAGGGACAGTAACTGGTCCAGCTCCCCTTGATCCCCTTGAACCCTCTTCCAGGTTCTCTTCAGCGCGGGGACACGCCGGTGTGCGTTACCAAGCGCTTTACAAAATTCCAAAATAAAATAAAATAAAAATAAATAAATAAATTGATCCAATGCTATGTAGTGCCTTGAACTGTCCTTTTCCACTACTAGACTGTCTATAAGTCAAGCCTACGTTGGGAACTCTGATCTGATCTGCACTATCCTTGTATGCTGTGCCCTCTTGAGATTGTATATAGTCCTGTTGGCAATGCCAAACCTGAATTATTATCATTACAATGCCTCTGTTTTTGATACTTGATGTCGTATATTCTGGACCAAGCAAACTGTACCTCTGTATATTGGTTTTTTTGTGCAAAATGCTACAAATAAAGTGTTAAAAAAATAAAAAATAAAAATACATTGCTGCTGACCTATGGTATGTGAATGTTGCAGGGTGTCAGTGTGGGATATTTCTGAGGGACTTGGCATGCAGTGTGAACAGTTCAGTGGTTGTTATTATGCAGTGTGAGCCTTCGTTTTTTAATTTACTCAGTTTGATTCACATGTGTGGAAAGCAAGTATGAGGAGGAGGGTTGTTCAGACCCTGACCTTCTGTGCAGGGTGTTCATCTTCACCCCAACCTTCCCAGACAATCTACTTTGCCCTTTGATGTGTGGGGTGCGAGGTCGAGCCACACCTGGCTGCTAAATAGTGCATTGAGGGGGGCACACAGCATGTGCAGAAATTGGTGTGTGAAGCATGCTGTGAGCTGTGGCCAACTGATGCAGCCCACCATGTGGGTGAGGTGAAGGTGGGTCCCTAGGCAGCTGCCCAGAATGCCCATACCGGGAGCGGCCCTGTTTACTACATTGTGCGCAGGTTTTTCCGTGTCTTCACCGCTGCGGTGATATGATCGGAACATTGCAATGATTTCGCTGTTGATGGGTGACCCCGATGAGGAGGTGTGGATTTCTAGCAGGCAGGACATGTCTGAGTACACTGGGGGATAGGTTCCTGTCTCCACCAGAGTGCCTGATGTGAACAGGAACTGTATTTCAGCACAGGAGTTGTGTGTTGCGGTTATATGCAGAGATGTGTTATTTACGTACCTGCGTTGTTGATCCGGCAACGTCTTATCTGCTGGTAGTTGATGAGGTACAGCAGCGGAAGGGTTTAAAGAGCTGGATCCATAGCGGTCAGGAACGCGTGGAGGTGTCCGGGATTTGGGTTTCGATCTCCGCAGTAGTTCTTCTGATGAGCTGTTTGAGGCATCGTGATTTGTCCGGTAGTCGTAATGTCATTCGGCACATTGGTCTTTCTCTATTGGCCCCTCCATCACTGTTGTAGAAGGAAATACCTGGTGGATCCCGAAACTCCAGAGCGGATGGAAAATGGGCTTTCTGTGCCCATTGTAATATGGCAGACGCGAGGACCGCGCTGGAGTGCGGGAAAGGATGTTTTCCGCCACCGCCATTACTGCAGATGTGCCAAACACCACCATCCTAATAACCCCTTTGGAGTACTACTTTCTGTCGTGTCTGCCTGCCCCCCAGCACTACCTTGGTTTGTGCCCCCAGCCTGTCCACCAACCAGCCTGCCCATCTGCCCGCAATGCAATAGGTCTCGCGTAAATGCCAGTCCTTTTGGATTGCAAATACTTGTTCACATATGCTTGCCTTTTGAGTCCACCGTAGTTGGAACATGCTGCCTTTTTGGCACCAATCAGAACTCCCAGCCAGGGAAGAATTGGCAGAGCGCAGCTCCAATCAGTTGTGTTTGTTACAGGCAAAGCCGTAGTTGAGGACGGTAGAAATTTCCATGTGATTGTGCCCCTGGGTTGCTTCAGGGTTCTTAGTACCCCAAGGGTACCAGATACAAGTCTGACTGAATGAGACTTCCTCTGGGCCTATGGACATTGTCCATGCCAGTATAAGTAACAGCCTTTCCAATAGCCACGCAAAGTCATGACCTTGTTGAAGAGAAAGTAAGACACACCTTCTGTGTGTAACATTTAAGAAACAGCTGAAAGCGGGGAAGAAGGTGGCCATCTTAGAACGGAGGCAGTGGGAAGGCGGCAGTGCTAAACTGTGGAACTTTGTATAAGAGCTTGTTTGCCAAGTAAAAATATTTACAAAAATGTGCGCCAGTTGACACAGATGTTCAAGATTTAACAGGGCCTAATGCATTCGATGATGGAATTACAGCTTTCGAACACACATGTAAGTCCGTCTGGTTCCAAATGTTTCGTACATGTCTATGTCTAGGTCCATTTTTGGTTGAATTCCATAGCATGTTTCACTCTTGTTTATTTCCACGAGGGCTACGTCACGATTTCTAAGCAGGTGGTAAATTTGCAACCCAAGTGATGTGGCGGGAAGGACGCTGTACTCCTATGTTTTGATGTTGAGAGTGGCCTGGAGACTATCGGATAAGGATGTTTACCCGAATGGATGATGTATTTTCCCACCTAATTATAGCACCGGTAGCCTGAATTACATTTTTTTAGGTGAGACTCTTGTAAAGGGCCACACATTCATGTCACTTCAGAACTGGTGAAATAATGGGCTCCAAGAGATAAAGTAAGGGGGCGTTTGATGAGGGCGAATACGTTGGCTCAGGTTGTGAGATGGCAAACCTGAAACACATTAGAGAGTAAACATTTGGGGCAAATTAAAACCACGGCAGCCTGAGTGTCGGCTGTCCCGGTTCAGCCTTGCCAAGTATCACGCATCAGCTGTGACTCTAACACATTTCAGGGCGGTGGTCTGCATCACCGCACTGAAATGCAAAGTCACGCATAAATGGGATAGCAGCTCCTCGCTGATAATGCTGAATAAACAAAAAGTGTGGCAGGCAGAGTGCTGTGTCAGCCAACGCTGCTCCTGGGCTTGGGAGTTGACAGTGACTGAGGTAATAGGTAGTACTGCTAACTCACTTGGCAGCTACAATTTATTAATAGAAGATAATTTCCCTGTGCTGCATTAATTGCGACTGACGTCTCAAGGCAGTGCTGTGCTCAATAGGCGTGCCACAGGACGTCATGTCCTGCTTCCACTGGTTGCAGTTAAACTTGTGGCAGGCCTGCAAATTTGGTAGTCTGGTGCTGCTCGGTGGTAAATTGAAATAAATGACCCCACTACCGTAGGATCCAAACCACAGACCCGGCGGCCGCTGAAGAACAACACTGTTCAGCTGAACTGTTCCTGCTGCTGACTCTGAGTGAGTGAATCTGATGGCCGGGCGGCTGGTGCACAATTGTAAGTATCAATGAGACAGTGCAAGACTCAGCGTTGTATTGTAAATCAAATTTGCTTTTAAATTAAGTGCCTTTCGCGCGCGATCAGGTGCCTGTTGTTCATGGTAGTTTTGTCCTCATCACTGATGCTAATGTTGGCGGGCCAGCTGTGACTTTCAAGTATGCCAAGCGCGAGCTGAGCATCGGCAAGCGCGCCCTTAGGGCCCGGCCCCCCGGCCCCCGCCCCCTACCTGATTTAGATAGGGGCAGCCGGTCTGCCCCAATGGGCGACCGGCCGCTTATCTCTTCCGGGGCAGAAGGACGCCCTTCCGGTGCAACAGAGGGCGGAGCCTGGTGACCTATTTAGGCGCCAGGGGCAGGGACCCCGGCCTCTCCTTCCTCTGTGGCACCGGATCGTGGCGGCCTCCCAGAAGCGTCCCCCTCCTACATCCCCTTTGTTTAGTTTTAAACTAGTTTTAAATTTTCCTCTTCCCTCGTCCGGAGTTGGAGGTCGGAGCTTCATCGTGTTGACGATTCATCCCAGCCTAACGCGAGGAGGAGAGGCGCGTGGGAGGCGACGAGGAGGAGAAGGGAGGAGAGGCGAGGTTGCAGCCGTCCATCTCACTCGGCGGAGAGCAGAGTAGCCCACTTCCGGACCACGTGGCAGCTACGAGTGGCAGTGTCCTTCTATCGGGAACCAGCTCGACAGGTAGGGTGTCGGGGGTCCCTGGGGAGCTGTGGGCAGCCGTGGGGGGCGGTGAGGGGCTGTTTTGTAAAGCCACTGTGTTTTGGGGCATCTCCCGTGGCCTGCGGCTGCCTGCAGTGTCCCGCGTATCTGTTGGTACGCACCGGGCATCGGCACCTTCACTTCCGACCTGGGGGGACCTGGTAGTGGGAGCATGGGGGTGAGCTCGCTGCATTTTAGGCGGGATATTTAATTGCCAGCTGATTAATTGAGAGGAGCTCAGGGTGAAAGTACAATGGAGCCGAGGGGTACAGAGTGCGTAGATATAATCGATTGGTTAGGTCGGTTGGGTTTTGAAAAGCCGGGCGACGCAAGTAACTGGCACCGCAGTGCGATCGGGGTTTGCGGGGGTCCCGTTTGAGACGTGCGGGGAGTAAATAGTGCTTGCCTGGTGTGTGCATTGGTGTTGTCCTCATACTGGAGAGTCGTTGGGGCGCTAAATTACAGTTTGAGCCAAGACATGGGCGGGCTGTTTTCCTGTCAAGGTTAATAAACCGGGAGCCACTCACATTGAATCAGCAGGCCTGCCGGGAGCTATAGCTCTGAGATTTGTCAAGTAGGTAGTACTGTATAAACACCAAACTTTGTTAACGCTGTAGACGAAGGGGAGACAACAGGTATGGGAGGCCTTCTTCTCCAAGAGTTCCTGTATGGTGGCCGACTCTGTAACGGGGCGGGCAGTGTTGCTAAGCAGTGAGTTGTCCGACAGAGGTAATCAGCAAGGGGGGGGGTTTAGATTTGTAGGTTGGGCGTCATTTCACCAACATTCAATGGGGTCACAGCCATGTTTAATAAGCTACCTCGGATATGACGTCAGTTATCGCGTGGTCGATCCCGAAACAGTCTTCTTGTGACGTGGCCTGGGTCGTGCTGCTCGGGCAGCGCACGCTCCTGGGTGACGTTTTTAGGTTGCCCCTGTAGAAGCTCCCAGCCATTTGAACACCTCAAGCCCGGGGGTTGTGTTAATTTACTCATTTTCGGTCCGTCCTTTAGGTACCTCCTTGGGGCCTGGTTTCCCTCTGCCCCCAGTAAGGAGCATGTCATTAGAAGAGATGCGGTTTCCATGTCTTCGTCTGACCTGCGGTGTCTCCGCCGAGCCAGGCCGTCTGTAGGAGAACGCTGAAAACTCGTGTTTCGAGTGAATCTTTTCCAGTTGTGTCGTTGGTTGCTCGCAAACATAGCGAAGCGCTAGTGCTGTAGTGCGGGGCGCGTCTCCTCGGCTAAGCTTGACCTCCTTGCTCACTAACCGGTTGCCCTGGGATTTGGGGGGCGTGGTTCAATGCTCGTGGTCAGCCGGGCACTGGTGAGGATTTAACCCAGTTCTGCGAGTGGGGGGTGAGTGTATGAAAAGTTTTTAGCGCTCCGTTCTTCATCTCCTAGTGCGTGCTTTGTGCGCCCTAAGTGGCTACTGGTTTCAAACGAGCTGGGCTGATGAGGGGTGTTACTCATAAACCTGTCTGGGGAGGCTTGTTTCTAGCCCAGGGAGGGCCTGTCTTGGCGGTTCGGGTTGGACTGTTCACAGGAGGGGAGGGTCAAGGCTGTTGGGCATATGGCTAGTTCTGAACTGGGTTCACCGTAAAATGTTGCTGGCAAATATATCTCACAACTACTGGTCGTTTCTGTATGTGGAATACATAAGTCTTACGAATCTAGGGTGAATTAGGTACGTCAGTGTCAGCTGACTCGAACACAGTGAGACTCATGACCTTTTTCTCGTATTGAATATTACACGTTGAAAGAGGTGCAGGCTGAGAGCATGATAGGGCGGGACAAGGCCTATGGAGGTCGTGAGTGGGCGTTTCGCTTGGAACTTCTCCGCAGGAGCATCTGCTGCTTGGGGCCTAGAGTCTATGGCTTGCAAAACGTACAACCGTGATTTAACGTATTAATGACAGCTCTCACAAATGAATGGGTTTGAAAGCACGGAGAGGGATGGTAAACAAGTTATGTTTGTGATGGATTATGAGCAATCTTCGATTACCATTGTGTGTTGCATTGCGTGGGGGAGGTTACGCCCTCTTCGAAGCATACACGAGGAGCTCCCGTACCGGAAGCTGGTGAGGGGAGGGCGGACCTCAAGAGTTGAGAGTGCCTCTTACTTTGTTTACAGGAATGTCACATCATTTGTTAACAGGTGCCATCTTAATGTACGGCAGATAAAGGACATAGCAGCTTACACTTAGGGGAAATTAAGTGAACCCTGTCGTCTTCAATAGTGCTGCCAAATGGCAGTGGTGCAGCAGCAAGTGATAGACAAACGTTTTCGGTGTTATAATGTATACTAGGTACTAAAGACATTCAGAGGGTTGACTACTAAGCTTGCCTAATCTTTGAACTTCCGACTGAAGGCATCTGTAAGAATAACTTGTCTTATAGCGCTTCATGCACGTTAGGTCTTCCTTAAACAGTATAGATGACAGGCTACTATTGTCCAGCGTAATGGTACTCTATTGAGGAAAATGGATGGCCGAGCGATACTGAAGGCTTTGTCAGGTGTCAAATGTGGAGTTACAGGTTCCATTGCAAACTGGCAACTTTAATTCAACGTATTAATGGCAGCTCACAAAATGGATGGGTTTGGGGGACAAAGGTGATTAATGTCTCCTTGGGGATTCATTGGCGAAGTTGAGGATGCTACTGAATTTTTGCACGAGCGTCCCTTAGTCATCTATTCCTATTGAATCAGGGGGTTAAATGTGTGCCTGATTTTCGGTTACGGAGTGATTCTACCCTCTGGGTGTCCTCAGTGAAACAGCAATAACCTGCATATAGCTGAATTGAATAGGTAATTAAAAGGTAGAGGCCACAAGGATACATGTAGATAATTCGAGGGTATAATGTAACGTGGAAACTTGGCCCAGCTCTTCACGGTAAGGCTAATTCCGTAGTGGACGGAACTTAAGGGGAGCAGACTGTCGTGGGCGGGCGACTCTTTAGTGGGAGTCGGTGGTTTTTATCGATGAACAAAGGGATTAGTAGGTGCAGAGCGTGCAAGAGTTGAAGTTTAGCTCTGTGTGATCTAAATAGGACAGGAGTTCTCCCTTACCATCGAGTTAAGATGTTTAGTGCTAGTACTAGAGGCAAATGAGGGTAGCGCCATGGGGGGTACCTTGCATAGTAGTCTCAGGGGCTTATAGTTATTGTGTACATACGGTTCACGGTACTGCTAATTCCGGAGTGGTAACCATAAGAGAAGCTGCGTCATTAATTCACTCCAAGACCGTCATCCGGGTAAATAGGCCAGTTTCGGAGAAATAAGAGGTAGCTAGATTTCTCTGGTCTTGTCGCCTTGTCTGGTAACATAGGACCCCGCCTTCAATTGGCGGGTAGTTCCCATATACCCTGGATGGGTCTGTCAAAGTTGGGATATCGTAGACTAGGCTATGTGGGTAGTCAGCTCCATGCCCCCCCCACCCCCGTATACATAGGCTATATGGATCAGCGAGCGCTCAGAGTCTCTTCAATCTCTGCCAGTTGCTAGCATCCTCAGAGCAGGACGGCCCTGATCCCCAAGGGCATGGAAACTATACAGTCACTCGGGCTCACTTAATTTGTCTCATCTGTCGCGCGCGAAGTGCCTTTCGCGCGCGATCAGGTGCCTGTTGTTCATGGTAGTTTTGTCCTCACCACTGATGCTAATGTTGGCGGGCCAGCTGTGACTTTCAAGTAAGTGTGTACCTCAGCTGCTTGTCAAGCTGTCTTGCCCAAATTCAGTGTCGGGTACATGCTGTTTAATTACATCTAATTTGCATTGACGATCGGTACTAGTTCACACTGAGCGTGTCCCTTTTACCACAGCAATTACTGCACTGCAGGACAACACAGGGTGTTTAACAGCGTCAGAGAGAGCGCAGTGATTACTCTGCTGTGTCTCTCACGTCCGGCCCACAGAAACTGATTCACCAGCCAGTTAACACATTTTCTGTACTAACCAGTTTAAGTAAGTTGTAGTTAGGGGTTGAGTGCTTGTGTGGCAGTTGGGCGAAGAGCACTCAATAATAAAGGTGCCACTGCTACCGGCAAGGCAGCATTAAAAAAACACTACTGAGCAAAAACAGATCCTGGTTGTGAGTCTCCGACATCTGCTCATGCCAGTGGTAGAAGTGGGCTGGATTGGCAGGGCACGGCGTCCTCCTACTTCTATAATTCAACAGATCCTGTGCCCCTACCTTTTTCATTTTAATAATGCGTCCTAGGATGACAGAAATAGCCAAGGCCTGCAGAGAAGGCTCGGCATTTGTAGAGTTGCCGTTCTAGTGTTCGTGTGATGTCATCACGTTACGCGAACGGCGGCCATTTTAGGGAATGAGCGCGAAACACGGACAGTCGGGAGCTGGAGCCAGCGTGATACACAGCTCGCTCGGCGCTCTCTGTAGTTGTATGCTTTACCAATAAAAACAGCCTAGCAGTTAACAGTGTCCTGTCATCCTTGAAGGGTCCCAGCAACATTACAGCGTTCTTTGTCCTTCGGGACGGGCGTGGTAGGCAGAGAAGGAAAATTACTCTGTTCCTTTTTGCCAGAGAAGACAAGGACAGTGTACACTTCTGCTCCGCTCTGGGAGATGCCCCCCTCTCTTTCTCCCTTTTACTCCCTCTTTCAGTCTCGCTCCTCCTCACTGAAAACAGTGACTTCAAGAAACAGTTCTCACCCTCTCTTTCCTCCCTTCATTTTGCTATTCCAAAGTACAGCCTCGGGAATAAAAGGTTCAACTATGAAAAATAAATAACTAAATAAAGCAAGACAGTGTTCAGAAAGCGGCCAGATTGATTTTATTCAAACAGAAACACATTAGCACCACTATACAGAGTTTGCCAGTGAACCGCTACTTTTATTATATCTTTTCTGTGAACAGCATTGTTTTCCCTGAATGAGGAAGTGCACCATTCCTGGAGGTACTGTAATGCCGGATTGATGTGTGGATTGGAAACCAAAATGCGTACTGCAGCTCGGTGTTAATGGATGTGGTCTTTTTAAACTATACTGCTTGCAATTTTTAAGGATATAAGCAATTGACATTGAAGCAGGTCCCTTCCGGGCCCTGTAGTCATGTCCTTAACTTTTCAGACACAAGCACTCAGTGATTTCTGAACAGTGAGTGTAAAAGCATTAAGGTAACCATGTTGTTCCATTTTACATGCTTAACTTAATCGTGCATTCCCTATGAGTGTTTGCTTTTTCCAGGATCTTGTTACATTTGTTTAGGCAGCTTATTTCTCTTTTCCAGTGCTTAGTTTGAACTGAGTCGTGTCCAGGTATTTATAGCAGGGCACAATTGGGTTGTAGTTGAAGGCCGTGCTAGGTTCTCTCAGTGAAGCAGTATGATGTTCAGTGGGGGAAAGGATGTGGCACTACGGATAGAGCTGCCGAATTTGGAACTGGGGAACCAGGTTCAGCCTTCAATGACCAGTCCCCCAGACCACTCTCCTGGGAGAGCACATTCCCATGCTACCCCTTAGAAGGCCAGCAAGGCCTTGGAAGCCCTGTGTCTTGGCACCAGCAGGTGGACCCTAGCAGTGGCATGTGTGAGTTAACCTTGAAGGCATGTCCGCCACAATTCATACTGAAGTTCACCTCTAGTCTTGCGGGCAGCACTATGAAGCAGCACACCCTAGAGCAACAGTGACTCTGTCACTGAGGTCACAGACCCTTGAGAAGTGCCAGCTCCAGGGCAGTGGGACCGGTGTGTTCGCATTAGGTGCTGACTTTGGGTGGCAAGTATATTATGGTTTTAAAAGTGCTTGCTGGCTCCTTCCTGCCCTCCAGCAATTTTCGGCAACAATAAAAATGGTATGATAACTCTGCTGATTAATGTTCTTCCTAGAGAGAGAGTTTTGTCTAGTCGAAGTTTTGATTCATGGAAAGGTTGCATAGAGGGTTGATGTGCCTGCTGTACAGAGCATGTACCATGCTTATCACAAAGTACACATAATGTAAATAGGTCAGTGGGTTACTCCTTTTGTCAGTGAGTTCATTTTGTTACTTGCAGTTTATAAGTAAAAATCCTAACATAGAGCAGTGAGCTATTAACTAACATCTAAGAGCTGCATACAAACTGCAAGGTATAAATTATAGCGTTATTGTTTTTTCCCCTAGTCTTTGACTATTTTAAGGTTGCAAAAAGTGTTCATTTGGATAGAAATCAATTCTGATTATTGAAGAGAATCCCCAACCATGGTATTACGTTTTATATTCTGAGTTTGTGTTTGTCCAGACCAATCACTATTAAATTCTACACCTTTTAGTCTATTGTCTTATGTAACATTACCTATACAGTGACAGGCGTATAATTGATTGTCTCTGTGAGGTGTGTGTAATGTAAAGTGTTATGTAGCCCTACACTGATATGAGTGGCGCAGTAAATCTCGGTGCATTGCAATCATTTGTATTTTTTTTCCTGTTCATTGTATGGAACTTTTTATTATCCTAAACCTATCGTCCATCAACTGTCATCCATTCTCTATTGTGCTTGTCTTAAATGCTTCCTTTTATTGGTGTATTTTTGTACATGCTGTCTGCAAGAAATGCTGGATTCAATCTGTGGCTGCATAAATAAATACTTATAAGGTCCCAGAGGTGAGACAGATTGCATTGCAAATGCTTGTTTTACAAACTGTCCCGGGATCTGGCCCACCTGGGGGCCCTTTTCAAAACAAGTGAGGAGCCGTGCTTGCTTTTAATTGTTATTTTGGCTGAAAATCCACAAATATCGGGATATCACTGCACAAAAAATATAAAATGCTTTGAACCGAGTCACATGAAAAAAGGTAAAAAAACAATAAAAAATCAAGGAAAAGGGGCAGGGTAGAAACACCCTGACCCCCTAGGGCCCCCAATTCAGCGGGATTCGTGTAAGGTGCTCGAATGCCGCAGAATTTCCTCAGATTATTTTTAACAAAAAGAAGTATGGTCTCCCCCGCTTCATTTTTTTTAAGCACGGGGTGGGCCAGGTCCCTGGGGCAATAGAGCAGTGAGCTATTAACTAACATCTAAGAGCTGCATACAAACTGCAAGGTATAAATTAGAGCGTTATTGTTTTTTCCCTAGTCTTTGATTATTTTAATGTTGCAAAAAGTGTTCATTTGGATAGAAATCAATTCTGATTATTGAAGAGAGAAATAAAAGAGCAGATGTGTTGATCTTCGTGTATAAAAGAGAGACATGGGACACTGCGGTAAAATGCTGACAGAACGGCAGTCGGAATACAAGCGTTAAGAGAATTTTTAGATGACTTATGAAAAAGGTAGTGGGCAATGTACACAATTATCAAGTCTTACCAGAAAATTGTTAAGCAGCTGTGTGGTTGGTGGTAATTCAATGGAGAAACAACAGCAGTGACAGTTTACCAAAATGCCAGATGCTGAGAAAGTGACCTACATATTAGCACTGATAACATCGCAGAAAGTGACATCACTGAAGTGACATATAATCTTTAATAAGTGTAATAATGATAAGTTGACAAAAATGTAGAGTTAGATAAAAATGCATATATTAATTATTCGCTGTGTCTTCATCAATAGTATAATTAATTCCACCCATTTTCAACATATGCAGCCAACACATGTTTCAGGTGGCACCTCTTCATCAAGGTTGCAAACAAATAAACACAAACACCACTAGGAGGACAGTTTAAATAATGGTATGAGAAATATCAATAGAACATTGTGCTATACTTGATGCCTGTTACACCCATGACAAGAGGATCACCAATCATACATATACTCAATACTAGTCATCATACATATTCACAATCCAATATTACAAGTCAAATTCCCCTAATAGCAAAACCATTTCTCATTTTATCAATCTTCAACCTGCTCGCTTTCATTCAGTGAAGATGACAAGTTTGGAATAAATTGTGATTTCATTTGCTCTATCGTTATTCTCCTATATATTTTTCCATTGTCCATTCTACCAGAATCAGTCAAAAAGAACATGGCTCCTTCAGTGGCTCAAATATTTACCACCCAGATCGCTATCATTCACCCATACCTAGCGATATATAACCACTATCCAAACAAGATAAAGGTTCATTTAATCGAAACTCACCCAAATATTAGTCCCTCCAAAGTTAGCTAAAGACCATTCTATAAATAGCTGGACATGTTTCCTTCCCCAGACTCAATTATTTGCATAAATACCTTTGTCCATATTCCAGATATCTATTTGAAACATTAATTATACTCAACAAATAAAGAACACATTTTGGATCAAAAGAGGAGTATGTCTGGATATATGAACTTTGATGATGCATGACTTTACCTAGTGTGAAACAATTACATATAAAACTGGATAGGTGCCAACTGAAGGATGATGCTGGGCAATTAATCTCTTTTAACTCTGGAGTAGTGGCTTGAAGCCACAGTACATGATCCTTTTCTTGTACAGGTTAATGGCAATTCCCAATACTACAGTCTGCCATTGACATGCTTTCTTTGTGATATCTAATACCCCTCAAAGCTACACACACCAACCTAGCCATTCTAATGGTATTGAAGGCCTCCTGTATCACTACCAAGTTTATCATTTCTCTGATCAAAATCTATATCATGACCTGAGTGGAGGGCTTTTGGCCAGCCATAGCTCTTAAAAATATTTTACATAACAATGTAATTACTGTGATTACTTTTTGATTTTGCAGGGCTAGTCCTCGACATATCTGGTAAAATATTCTGGAATGACAAGAACGTTCTGAAATCCTCTACAATTAGGTAAAGGTAAAGCAAAGACCGTTTGATTCCTGACCTATTATTTTTGTGAAGATGCAGCTCGGCTCTTTACTTTGGATGAGTTTTCCTCAAGTGCTTCAGCACATTGATGACCCTGTAGGGTTCAGAGATTAAGTCAGAGGATCTATTACAGCTAAATTTCCCACCACTTTTGTTTAATAATGTCAATACCAGCAGTCAACATCTATTCTGTGTTAGAAGACCTGTGGAAATTAGCAGAGTCTAGGCCTTTCTGCAGGAAAAACCTCCTTCTATAATTGATTTGACCAGTCTCTTCTGATGATTTGAGTCTCTAGATGAGTATGGATAGCAGATGTTACTGGTTTTTCTAATGTTATTGGTGTTCAAGACCACAGAAATGCTGTGGTGATGTTGATGGACTGCTTGTAGGTCTGGTCTGTGGTCTTCAGGGAGTGAAATCAGGTTCAACTTAGTGATGTTGAGCAATGCCGTTGGTGTGGTATCAGGGCAGGCATAAAGACACTAAATTTGACACAGATATTTTAACACATCATTATTTGGCTGGGCCTCCATTGTCCTGCATAAGACCTTGACTTCAGCACTAGACCTTCCAGTATAAGTTTGCCCTTGCTCTTTTAGATGCAGATACCTAGTCTGGGGGTCAGCATTAAAGTTTGTTTTCCTAGGAATAAAATGAAGTTGCTACACTTGATCTGCAGCTTCCAAGTTAAAGCTTGGCTGACATACTCATGTAGACGAGAGGGTTCAGAGTCCAAAGAGTGAATTTGACACCTTAAATGTAGTTGCAGAACTTTTCCTTGATGGTCTACTACAAATGAAGTTGATAGTTGTTCTCTTATAGACTGTGGCTGGTATTGTGAGAAGGTTAGCTTGGTATTTTATATGCTCCCCGCCCCACCCCATCCCTAAAACTTGCATGAGAATGAAGAAGGTAGGGCTGCCAGTGGCTGAAAGATACAAGAAAAAGCATGATTGAAACGCCAGAATCTGATGCTCATGAGGATGCAAGACATGCATTCACATTATGGTAAGGTGGATCCGGTGAGGCTGTATTGTTTTTTTACTTTTTAGGTGATTAACTTTTTTCACCTTTGTGAGTATCCTGCTGAAAATAGAGAAGTCATGAACAACGCATCTGCAGGGTTTACAGTACTACAGGAATACTGCAACTCCTGGAATCTATACTATCTTGGCCATGCTCTTAGAGCCTCCACAAGAATAAACTCTGATGCCATTCTGAGGCATTAAGGGGTTGATGTATTGTATGAGGGAGTGGCAGAATTGTTACTTGTCCTGGGAGAACATTTGGTGCTTTTATCAAAGGTAGTCCAAAAATGTCAATAACTGTATTCTTGCTCCTTTGCCATTTATCACACAAGATGATGTCACTCAAGTTGACAAAACATTCAGTAAGTTCATGTCATTCAGCGCGATCCCCCTGAGTCATTGAAATATTTACATTCTTTTGGATAAACTTTGAGATACATGATTGAACTCATAGATTAAAGCAGTTGTCTTCTGCTCCTCCTTCCCCAGTGAGATCTTTTAATACTGTCTCGTCAGATCTTGTATTGAAACCTCAAGTCTTTTAGCAACAGTACTTAGAGTGCTGTACAACGCAGTTTGGGTATGCTGGGCTGGTACATTAACCCATGAATATACTAATATTATGTTCCTCTTGTATTACAGCACAGTTGTGATCCAACTTCCATTCTCACCCATTTCGCAGAAATTTGATGATTTAACAGCAGCTCTCTTGTGCTTTCATATAGAGGAACCTCAGCCAGATGTTGTATTCATCCCCATTGGTCTTTCACACATCCCATTCACAGATTTGGAAGATATCACCCTGCTGTTCCAGTTCGCCAAATTGACTCACTTTAGCTGATTCTAGCATCGGAAATTACCAAAGTTCAGTTGCCTGCAGTTGGGTTTTAGCACCTCCTACATAAAATCTCAGTAGTAGCTGTTGTCTATGTTCCCCTCGCTGGCATGTACATTTGGCCTAGTTGTATTCTGGAGCCCCATGTAATGGAATGCTTTGTAACATTTAGAATTGATATAGTAGACGGAGGTTTCGTGCACACAGTAATGTCCATGTGGGGTGCCTCATTCAGAACTATCCTCTTTTGATCGTTCCCTTTTATCGGAGCAAAATGGTAATTATCAGTTCCATTGGCAAGTTTCCCTAAGCCATTGATTGTAAAGCCTTTCCCTCCACCTCTTTCCAAAAAGCATACTTGGCAGGTCTGGTTGGATATATCAGGAGTTTTCTTACCGTCCTTACCAAAGGCAGGTGATCACCTTTCACATACCCCATGCATGTGTTAGGATAGGTCTACTATACCTCAGAGTATTAACTCTTTAAGTGCTTCCATGGGCTGCTTGGGCAGGTCTTCTGTCAGCTATTGTCTTGATTGGCTTGAGGTAACATTCTTGGAGTGTGCCTACTGTCTTAGTTGACTGATGTTCATAAATCATCAGAAACCCGCTTTTTCAGCTTGTGGCTTCCAAACAGACCTTCTAATCAGGAAAGGACTTCTGTAACAGTGATATCTCTTTTCAACATTCACAGTGCAGCTAATGAGAAGTTGAGGGATACACAGGCTCTTAACAGGTTTGACACAACAACCTCAAAGAAACTTGGGGGTTAATCCCTCAAGACCCACATAAAGAACATACAAATTTCAACTGTGTTTTGAGGTCTCGTCGATAGAACAATAAGTTCTATAAGACGTCTATTTTGAATCACCCCTCAAAAATAATTTTATTCTTCTCAGACAAAAAAGCCGTACTGGCCAACACGTGTTTCACAACGCATGTCGCTTCCTCAGGGCCATTTGACAGTAACAATATATCATTGATGTTCACAAAATAAAACGATATCCACAAGTGCAAAAGACGATAGTATATCTCAATAATCAGACAAACAATGAGAATATAGTTTGGATGACACAGAAGGCATGGAAATCCATTCATTGCGGCGTGATAACCGCATCAGCATACAGTGAAGAGAAGCGCTTCTCTTTTGTACTTACGGATATTGTTTATTTTGTGAACATGAATAATATATTGTTTCTGTCAAATGGTCCTAAAGAAGCGATGTGCGTCGTGAAGCGCATGTTGGCCAGTGTTGCTTTTTTGTCTGAGAACTATAAAATAAAAAATGGTATGCAATTCAATGAAGACGCATTATAGACCTTACTGCCGATAAGATCTCAAAGCTCAGTCCATTTTTATTCACAGTGCAGTGGTAGCTATTTTGTGCCCTCAAAGAATCCATGATCTATGCTTGTCTTTTTTTCAGTGAATATGTTCTCGCTATAGCTGAGTTACCCTTTCAATTCAGATGTCAAACGATACTCTGTCGATTGAACGTTTAAAAGAGTTTTAGTCAGGAAATGTTGGAGTCATCTCATTTAGCATAGCTGATGGATAGATTGCACTGATAGCCTCAGATTGCATGTTGGAGACTCATTGCAGAACCCCTGTCTGGCCCAGTTAATAGGAGAGTGTTGATACTTCCATCTTCAAAGGATCACAATCTTCATTAACTGCACAGGCTAGGTACCACCAAGCAATTATATATTTTAATGCTAGGAGGACTATTGTAAGGTTTCCATCTACTGTCCTATAGTAGTTTAGTCACAGTGACATGGACAGCAGACCCTCCCACTATGATGCACTTTACTGTAAATTGCTCTTTGGCCCACACTGTATGACTTGCTGTTCTACGCCATTTATTTGCAACAAAATGTCCTGTCTTAATCTTTATGTCTTCCTTTATGGAGATGCTGTGCCTCTAAGCACCTAAAGGAGAACTTTATCAAGGGTTCTACATTTTGAACGTATTTAGATTTGGCAGACATTGAACAGGTTCTGATCTCATGAACAGTTCTTCTCGAGCACTCTCTTGTAAGAATATTGAATATACAGATATAATCTTCAAAAGTCCAAATATCAGTTGGCACAGTCACAGAAGTCTACCACGTGTAGAACGCCGGCTACCGCGAGGACGTTAGATATACATGTCCGTTCTTCAGTATTGGTATACAAAATAGAAGAACTTATGTTGAATGTCAGGACAGATCGTGATACTGCCCTATCCTTTTGTGGAGTTGTGTTAATAGGAACTTCCGGCGTGGTTGTCTGAGATATTGAAAGACGACGTAGGATTGAAGTAAAGTTCAAGTTCAAATAAGCTTTATTCGATATTTCAAAGAATATCATACAAGCATTCATAACGAGATAAAAATATACAACAATACATTTAGTCAATTCATTAAAATAGATAAAAAATAGAAAAATTTGTAAGAAAAAATGATACCATTTAAAAAAGAGATCAGGGGAACCAAACTTTTCATAAATAAAAAGTATTATACAAAATTCTAAAAAACAGCATATTTACATTGGCCCTTGTAGCGATTTCCTGAATTTGATCAGCAATTTCAAATACTGTTCCATGATACATATGACTTCTCTGTCCTCTAACATCTGTAAGCGCTCATAAGCGTCCTTACAGGACCTCAGACCCAATCTCTTTAATAGGGGTTTCAATAATGTTTTCCTGAGGATCACATAGTAAGTACAAAATAGGATGGTATGGATATTTGATTGCACAGAAGTGTCATCACACGGACAAGGACTCAGATTCCGGGACCAATCATTTCCTGATGGAAAAGTTATAAGACGGAAAAATGACCCCAGTCTAAATCTGACAAGCAGCATTTTGGCATAGGAGGAAAAGTCAGTGGATAGGTATGCTTGAAGCCCCTTGTGCTGCGTCACCCTTTGGTACGCCTGGAGTGTTTTGTTTGATTTTTGATGGTACCATCTTTTAGTCTCCAAGTGATCCAATAGTGTTTTTCTCAGGTTTTTTCTTGAAATAAAATCCAATGTCAAAGGATCAGAAAAGTACTCTGGGTGACCAATGTCCACAAAAAAGTTTTTAATATAAGCCAGCCATTTCGTGTGTCTTGCCCCTTCCTGTTTGAGAATATCTAGTATTACTTCTCGGTTCAGATTAGTTTCAGTGGTGGTCCAGATTTTATGCCACAACAATGGGGGCTCCACTTTAATTAAGTCTGAAATGAATGGTAAGTCTAACTCAATATGCATCATATATACAGAAGTAGATTTAGGTGTTGCCAGTAAATACTTTAGGAAATTATTTTCCTCTATTTGAATGGAGGCAATGTTTTTTTCAATGCCCCAAAGGCCGGCTCCATAAATTGCTGTTGAAACACATTTTGCTTTGTAGAGAACAATAAGCTGTTTAACAGGTCTCCCTCCTATTCTTCCAGCAAAGTCTCTGAGTCCACCAACAGCTCTAACAAGGGCAAGTTTCCTCATTTTGACTGCCGACTGCCAAGAAACGTGTCGGTTCACAGAAATGCCCAAGTACGTGAAGTTGTCCACTGTCTCTAGTCTTTGCTCTTCAATATAAATGGGACATGGTCTTTTATTTATCTTCTTACTACAAACCATTGAGTAAGTTTTCCCAATGTTGACTTTCAGGCCCTTGTCGTGCATAAAGTCTCTGAATGCCGTAACGGCCCTTTGTAACCCCACTCTAGTTTGCGAAAGTATTGCTGCGTCATCGGCATAGAGCAAGATAGGGATTGCTTGCCCTCCCACTTTTGGATAATCACATTCAATGTTTTTTAAGTGTTCTCCTATTGCATTTATATAGAGGGAGAAGAGCATGGGGGCAAGTATGCACCCCTGCCTGACCCCTCTATTTATGGTAAATCTTGGCGAGCACTCTCCTTTTGGGCCATATCTTACTCTTGCTCCCGCGTTTCTATACAGTTTCTTAATGAAGAGGAGTATTGATGAATCTACTCCTAAATGTTCAAGTATATCCCAAAGTTGTTCATGGTGCACACAATCAAAAGCAGAGCTTAAGTCTATATAGTTAACATACAGATTTCCCTTTTTTGTGTCAACATATTTGGACATAATAAGATGTAGATTCAGGGTTTGTTCAACTGTACCTCTTCCTGATCTGAAGCCGTACTGAAGTGTTGAGAGTATGTTCTTCTCTACTGTCCATGCCTCGAGACGTTTCAGAATGATACAGCCCTCAATCTTCATTAAGGAATCAAGCAGGGAGATAGGCCTATAACAAGATGGAGAATGCCTATCTCCCTTTTTGAAGATGGGTATCACTACGGCCTCATCCCATGATGGAAAGTGGCCCGAAGCATTCGCAGAGTTCAAGGCAGAGGTCAATATTGGGGCCCAAAAGGATATTTCTGCCTTAAAAACATCTGTTGGAATGGCATCCGGGCCTGGTGCCTTACCAGATGGACTCTCCCTTATCGCCATCTCCACCTCTTCCCACGTGAAAACAATGTTGGAATGAGTTTCGTCAAGAGAGTCTATGCTTGATGAAGTCTTTGGTTCTGATATCGTCGGAGTGGGTTTACTATACAGTTTTTGAAAATAAGTGGCCCACGTCTCTCCATCAATCGCAAGGTCCATATTCCTCTCCGGCATCTTTACCCATGGGACCGGGGTATTTATACATTTCCAGAAGGCCGAGAGATATCGGTTTTCACATGTTGACAGCAATTTTTGCCATGCTTCTTCCTTCAATGCTTTTTTCCTATTTTTAATAGCCAGACGGTAAGTAAGTCTGGCCTGTCGGATCGCCGTGGTTGGTTTTGGAGTTATATGCAATAGGTTCTTTAGTGTCTTTAAAGCTATGGAACAATCTTTATCAAACCATACTTTAGGGGTGATAGTCCCTGTCTTGAACTGTCGTGTGAGTAATTTTCTAAGACTGGTCTGTATTCTCAAGAAAGCTTCTCGGATGGAATGGGACTGTTCATTTAAGGAGAGGCAAATATGTATCTCCTCCCACCTCATCATCAGTAAATCCTTCAGCAGACTAGCAGGATTGATTTTATCCCATTTGATAGTATAGCCATTGTGAGCCCCCAATACAATTGGTTGCTCATAATTGGTTTTGGGGTTATTGTGCATAGAAGCTGGAGAGGGCAACACAATAGATAAAGCTAGGGGATAATGGTCCCCATATAGGTGGTCTAAAGCGTTCCAAAGAGATATTAGAGGGGCATGCATCTGTGAAAAAAGAATAAAATCAATAGTAGAATTTATGTCTCTACCGTGAAAACTTGGTTTGAAAGGTCTACGAGGGAGGGTTAAATTATTTGCGAAATCTAAATTAAAAGAGGCCAGAAAGTTATTTAGTAATTCCCCTGTCTTAGAATGTATAAAATGATTAGGAGTATCATTGTTAATATCAGTATCCATTTCTATGGAGGTGTTGATGGAGCGGTAATTTCTTCTGGTAGTTTCTCAATGCAAAACCCTCATGCTGCCTCTAATTTACCGCTCAAAAGGTGTTGGGCCCTTCACACCATGTATTACCTTCAGGAGACTTTAATAATCATGAACAGTCAAAAATGCAATTATTATTTTAAGCCAATAAAGAGAGTTGTTGAGTATTTAAAGGGTTTTATTTTCTAGTAAAAAATTAATTTTCTCTGACCCTTTATTCATTAATAAAATATCAATCAGGTTACAGAATTTGAAAACCAGGAAAAATAGCATTAATACAGAACACATTACAGTCTGCATATAGGCATAACATGTAGGAATGTGGCGCAAAATGTCATTCAAAATTCTTAAAGAGTTTCTAAGAAAAAATAGTCTTGCAAGGCTAATCAAAAATCAAATAGTTTGCAAAAATCTCCCATAAAGAGAAATAAATGCATAAGACAAATAAATCATTTCAGACCTAATTAATTAGTAAAGCATAACTGAAAGTTTAGCATCTAATTCTATTTAATCAGCTGTTCTTCAGCATCTGTCTGTGTCTAAAGAGCAAGCAGGGAGTGAGATAGCCCCTCCTTCACAAGACCTCAAAGGAATGCGGCCTCAAGTGCCAAGATATGACGTGGAAGCAAGAAACCTCCCCCTGATTCTCCTCGGACGACCATGCAGCACCCGTGACGATCTCGTACCTAACCCATAGGCTGTCTGGCCTAATCTGTTCCTTCTCTTCAAGAGCTCACACACCCCCTAATGAGCCTAGAAGCCAGCTGAGCTGAGAAAGCCCGCCCCTGTCAGTTTTTATACACAAAATTTTGGCAGACTACACAAAATGTTGCATTTCAGGAAAACCTGTATGTTGATTGGTCAATCATGATGGCATGAGTTTGCACTTTCCTGACGCATTAAAAAAAAACAGTTTTAACAAAAGAAGCATACATGAATAATACATTTATAAACATTTGCAACATTTACTAGGGAAAATGTTTCATCCTTCCTTTTCTCAGCGCAGTAGGACGGATACTTTAGTTAGCTGGCACATTGGCACAATCAGAAGAATGTACAGTTCAAGCTGTCCTTCACTTCTTGGCATGAGGAAAGCTGCCACAGTCTGCGCATGCTCCCTTCTCATTCAAAGCAAGCCATAGCTTTTGATGGTTTCACAGGCAGCCATTTAATGGTAGGCCCCAAAATAAAATAAACACAAAGATACTATTAGTTTCATGTAAATCAGCACATTATGTTTCCAAACTCCATTATTTATGTACAACATGTAAAATAAATGTGCAATGTGCAACAAAGTAAAAGAGGTGTTATTAACTGAAAATATTTATCAAAATATGCAACAAGTCAAAGTCTTTTAAGACAGGAATAGTGGATTTAGATTACATGGGATGCGCTGGGAAGAGAGAAACACATTCTATTAATCTTCAAAGCTAAAAAGGCCACTTTTCTCTACATTGCAAAAACACATGTTAATTCAGCAAAAGCATGTCAGACTGAATTGGCCTCACTTTCATATTGTGCCATGTTATTAACTTGCACCAAAATGTGCGTGGCAATTTAAATGCAATCTGTCTGAAGCACAAAAATAAAACAATGCCTGACTGCAGAGGAAATCTGCTCCATCAATCCACCCTTCTGATAATTCAAATCATAATAAAA
The DNA here is from genome assembly GCF_964263255.1 of Lissotriton vulgaris. Lineage (NCBI taxonomy): Eukaryota > Metazoa > Chordata > Amphibia > Caudata > Salamandridae > Lissotriton > Lissotriton vulgaris. Next base: position 5,409,141 of record NC_141688.1, read on the forward strand.
TGATTTATAATTAATCACACATATTTCATTTTCACAAGTGACATTTTTTTTTAAAATTGCAAAAGCTGAGCATATAACAATTTTAAATCTATTTCTAAGGCAAACACAAGTCTATCTGTAATCAGATCATATATAGCCAAGCTCAAATTTTTTTAGTGCAGAGTTCTGTAAGTAGCTTCTTGAAACAGTTAGTCTTCTTTAAAATAAGTAACTAAAATAATAAAAAAGGAATTCAACAGGACAGTTTCAGCATTTCTTTTCTCTTTGTCATCAGCTTGCCATCAGAATGGCTCATTGGCATTCTGTACCTTTTTCAATGCAAATTAGACTACTTAGGTGCTGAGAAACTCGGACAGAGCACCATCAATCCTTGGCACTTTTTCAATCAATGCCTTTCACTCTTATCTTCACTTTGATCAGATTCAGATGATTCACCACTTCATCTCTCCGACCAAAGCCGTTGCACCATCCATTATGCAGATCTTGTGTAGCAGCTGCAATCTGGTGAGAAACTGCACACTGTACATCAACCAGACCTACACAGCCATGGCTAGTGTTATCCTCAGTGTTTTCCACAAGTGCATTTGCATATGCATTTTCAAGCCACTTTGGTGTTGGTGAGACACCGTCTTTTGCAAAAGGTAACTCAGTACTGCCATTGTGTTGCTTTATTATGCTTGACACTTCAGGCAGATAGCTGCAATCCATTCCTTGTCCAATCTGTTGTTCTGCACTCATTATCTTTGAGACCACATTATGATCTGATTTCAGAGAAACTGGCAATCTATACCTGGGCATCAGTCTTTGCAATAACACTTTTGCCACTATGCAGTTGTCACTTTTCTCAAAAACAGTTCTGATACAACCCTGTTGTGCTGCTTCAAAAACATTTTCTTGAGCCTCTTTTAATTCACCTGTGAAGATTCCATAGAATGTGCATGCTAACAGAACACAAATGTGTGCAACTGAATAAGCATTTCTCTCTCCCATGACAACAGTGACTCTCATTTGAGCAGATATACTGCATGTTATGGTAAGGGCAATCAATTTCGAATTTTGGACTGGGGAAATTACTAAAAGCCATGAAGCTTTGACAACATAATGTATAAGGAGCACAGCATGTGCTGCTTTTAATGTGTCACCTTTCAAACATGGGCCATCTACAAAATGGACATTGTTGGGCTGACTCAGACGTTCATCATTAAAGTCTGAATTTGGCTTTATGCATATTTTCATGATATTTAGACACTCATATTCAGTTTCATCACAATTCAAATCATTTGCTGACATTTCTGTGAGGTTAGGGTCAAAGGTCATTGGGCAATACATCACAGAGCTTTGAACACAGTCATCTTTTTGAATAGGCAATGAGAGAGTGCAGCCCTCCCTCTCATTGCAAATTGGTGCATTTTCTTTTAAATAAACTTTCATTCCTAGTGCTGGGGCGCAACATTCTTTCTCTTTCAACTCTAGGAATGCTTTTGTGCAATTGTTGTCCAATGGAAGCGGATCAGACACACCCTTGTGTGTCAGCCTCAGTAAAGGCTTAGCCACTAGGGAAAGGTTTAGTAACCACTCTCTACAGCAGCTAACCATTCCCAAAAATTTCCTGACTTCTTTCTGAATTTGAGGTGGATTCATCTTGGAAATTATTTCCACCTTCTCTGGTGACACCTTTCTACCTCCCTTTCCAATTTTGTGTCCCAGATATTCATCTTCTTTTTGACAGTCCTCCTGACTATTCTCATGCATTGGCACTGTGACATGGACTTTGCAAAAATCAATAAAAGCAAGCCATTCTTCAGCACATGGAATGTGAAAAAATATATTGGCTGGATTCGGTACCACAGGACAACATGAAAAAAATATGCTTTTAATCTCCTGCACTATTCTGTTCTTTTCATTTATTTTCTGTGAGCCTGTGATCAGAAAGTTACATAAACTTCCAATCAATTCCATCAAAAGTCCTTTTATTGGTAAAATTCCTGCAACTGATGGTGTTCCAGAATACATGTCATTTGTTTCTAATTTTAATAAGACATGTTGTGCACATTTTATTAATTTGGCATCCTTCTCTATGAACTCTCTTATTTCTGTGTTTATTATTTTTTCAAAATCAGAAGGTAATCTTTCAACTGTCTTTTCTGAAAATAATGCTACAGCTGTTTCTTGTTGGGCCATTTTAAAATGTACATCCTCATCAGGAATCTGAAAAATAACATTATCTGATGTACAGTAATCTGTGCTATTTAATTTGCAAAACAATTGTTTTTCTGCTAGGCCAGAGTCACAGACAACAGTTTTGCAGTTTTCCTCAAATGGGCCTAATTTTGGTGCAAATTTTTCTAAAACTGGGTTTATAATTTCTTTGTTTAAAACTCCTGCAACTAAATCTGGACTTTCCACTGCCTTCACAATGGACTTGGTAAATTCAGAATTGTGAGGGTTAAAACTCTCATTTTCAAACACAGCAACCTGTTGGACTGGGTTTTGATTTTGTCTCTGGAAAAAATTCACATTTGCTCTGGACACCTTATTTAAATTAATTTGAGCTTTTTCCATATTTTGTGGGACCATCTTTGCTTGGAAAATTCCTGCCATAGGTACCTGTTTCTGAACTGACATTTGCATTTGCTTAGCTGGTATATTTTGCATCTGCATTTCTCCATGTTTTTGTGCATCATGTTTAAATTTATATTTCTTCTTCCAATGCTCAAATCTGCTATAAAGATGGCAAAAGGACATATTTTCCAGCAGTACAACATCCATCCCTGAATTTTCACAAACCAAAACACCTTTACTTCCATCATGTGTTCTGTAAATCTGTACCCAATCAACATCCTTTACTGGCACTCCACCCTTCAGGAAAATAATCACTGCTATATTTTCCTCCATAACAACAGAAAATGATGGTGCATTCATGCAAACCCTTTTCACTGTCTCCTCACCTGGCCTTTGCAAAACTTTAGATTCAAACCACAATTCAGTCTGCATGACAATGTAAAAGAACATTTCCAAATTAATGCACAACTCTTTTAAAATCTCAACAAATCCATCAACATTTGGGTACCACAGCATAATTCTGTCTCTCAATTGTGGGATTGTGTTCAGAAATGCTGCAAGTTCACTTTTATTCGGTGGCATAGGAACATGCACTTCTCCCACCTTTTCTCTCAATGAGTAAGCAAAAGCTTCTCCCTCATTCTGCTTATTATTTTTCTCAACTAAATCTGGTGGCTTCTTTTCCTTATCCAGTTTCATTGCAAGGTCTGGTGGTTTCTTTTTCTTCTCATGTTTTCTTGCCCATTTGTCTCCTAATTTCTCAAACCCATTGCATTTAAAAATATATTTTATTTCTGCAATGTGCAGTTGCATTTCTGAAGAGCACATTTTCTCATTTGCTTCATCATCCATATGTACCCTGACATTTTTCTGAAATGGAAAACTTCCTGAAACATCCGTTTCATATTTTTGAGCCAAATCTGTCAGGCCATTATGTGTAGTTAATGCACATGCAACTGTTTCCTTACTCAGGGAAATTGATTCTTTTTCCTGACACTGGTTCACATTTTCATTATTTAAACAGCATGGACTGTTATTTTCTCCATGTTCAAGTGCTGAATTTAAAACACTACACTGTTTCTCTTTTTCAGGGCATGTGTTAATATGTTCTCCCATGTTTTCAACCTTTTTACTCACTGCTGTTTCCTCAAAGCAGGTTTGAGAAATCCCATTTTCAAATATATTTATTTTATTCTGGGCTGCAGATGTTGTAAATACCCCTTTTCCCTCATCCTTCAGTTCTTGGGGTAATTTCTGTTCAATAGTCTGTGTATTCTGAGTTTCTGAAATAAACCCTGCCATAATCACTCCTTCTGCAGCTCTTTGAACCTTTTCAGTAGGGACCATATTAATTGGGACAGTCATAATTTTTCTATGCATTATCTGTGCATCTGCAGTTAGCAATTCTTGGACTGAATGAGGCACATTTGAAGCAGTAACACCTGGAGGTATCACTGTCAGTGCTGAACCAACAGGTAATGGGTCAATATAAAATGTCTGCAAAGTTTTCTCAATCTGTGTTTTTCTCTGCTCAACAGAAGCAGTAGCCACTGTAGTGCTTACTAGTACACTATTTTCAGTATTTTTAATGGGAACCACATAAAGTGGTGGACACTCAGTTAACAATGCATCCATTATTTTAGCCCCTGAATCATTATTTATTTGAAGCTCTTTATCATCATTAATTCTCTTCTCCTGCATTTGGTGCTTTACCTTTTTATCCTCACTTGCTTTCTCTCTTGCTGTCTTTTCCCATATGCTTAAGGCCTCAAATTGTGCAGCTTTAGATGGTGTCTTTATTTCACATAACACTTCCCTTAATTTGTTAATAATTTGCAATTCAAAAGTACCATCTTTTGGAAACCTCAAAACACCCTCTTTTTCAGTATTCTTGCACCATTGGTGAACCCACATACATGTATTTTGTCCCAAATTGGTAGACATAAAATGCACAGGTGTTCCTTCAGGAGCATCACCAATAAAAAACGAATTTTTCACTTTACCTCCTAACAGCTTCTTTAAGCCTTCAAACAATTTCATTTTTGCAATAGTTCAATGCAATTTCTCTTTTACAAAGCTGTCAGTCTCAATTTCAGTCAGTTTTACTCCTACTACTGACCCTCCACAAAATCTTACTGCAATATTTCTCTTAATCAATAACTCTATTAGTAACAACATAAATACATTCGCTACTCTGTCTGTTGTGCTAAATAAAGGATAGATTTATATTCACTGCGAGTAACACATTCCGCTTACCCTTCACAAAGTAAGACCTTCCGTTTACTCTTCAAACACTACAGGTAAATCCCTTCCGCTTACTTGTCACACAAGCTCAGAAGAACCTGCTACTCCTTTGGACTTATCCTTCAGGATATATCTTAGTCCAAAGTTTCACCAGCGAACCCTTTTGCTGTCACTCAAGCTCAGAAGAACCTGCTACTCCTTTAGTGTGACCCTTTCTAGGTGATATCAGACCAAAGTTTCACCAGCGAACTCTTTGCTACAATCACTCACACAGAAAATAGTCCCTAATTTAACACTGCCAGCCCTACCTAGATTCTCAGTGCTATTCCAACAGACGAGTAACCTCAGTGCAGTGTGGCTTCCATTTACCACCCGCTATTCCTTCCCGGGATTCCACAGGTGTGCATACCTGCGTGTTCAGACAACATGGAACACAACACTAACTTAACATGAAAAGTTAAAACATGAAATCAATAACCAAAAAAGTATGTCCTATGAAATTACCAATATATTTCAATAACACCATCAATTCAAAATGAGCAAAATGTCACCAACAGTAAAAACCCTTACTATTTTCAACACTTCAAAAATACATACATGCTAGCATATTAACAACATTTCACAACCCTATTGATACTCACACCACTTCTTGCATCACCTTCCAGTATACTGCTTTGCCAATCTTCAGGTTCTGAGCATTGGAGTCAGGAATCAGGACTTGGACATTTATCTAACTTGGGCAATTATTTTATTTCCCTCCTTAAGGTCAATGATCCATTAGTTGAGTGGTTGATGGTGAAATCAATAATCATTAATCACCAAACTAATCAATAATGACCATCCTCTGATTACCAAAAACTGATGGAGCGGTAATTTCTTCTGGTAGTTTCTCAATGCAAAACCCTCATGCTGCCTCTAATTTACCGCTCAAAAGGTGTTGGGCCCTTCACACCATGTATTACCTTCAGGAGACTTTAATAATCATGAACAGTCAAAAATGCAATTATTATTTTAAGCCAATAAAGAGAGTTGTTGAGTATTTAAAGGGTTTTATTTTCTAGTAAAAAATTAATTTTCTCTGACCCTTTATTCATTAATAAAATATCAATCAGGTTACAGAATTTGAAAACCAGGAAAAATAGCATTAATACAGAACACATTACAGTCTGCATATAGGCATAACATGTAGGAATGTGGCGCAAAATGTCATTCAAAATTCTTAAAGAGTTTCTAAGAAAAAATAGTCTTGCAAGGCTAATCAAAAATCAAATAGTTTGCAAAAATCTCCCATAAAGAGAAATAAATGCATAAGACAAATAAATCATTTCAGACCTAATTAATTTGTAAAGCATAACTGAAAGTTTAGCATCTAATTCTATTTAATCAGCTGTTCTTCAGCATCTGTCTGTGTCTAAAGAGCAAGCAGGGAGTGAGATAGCCCCTCCTTCACAAGACCTCAAAGGAATGCGGCCTCAAGTGCCAAGATATGACGTGGAAGCAAGAAACCTCCCCCTGATTCTCCTCGGACGACCATGCAGCACCCGTGACGATCTCGTACCTAACCCATAGGCTGTCTGGCCTAATCTGTTCCTTCTCTTCAAGAGCTCACACACCCCCTAATGAGCCTAGAAGCCAGCTGAGCTGAGAAAGCCCGCCCCTGTCAGTTTTTATACACAAAATTTTGGCAGACTACACAAAATGTTGCATTTCAGGAAAACCTGTATGTTGATTGGTCAATCATGATGGCATGAGTTTGCACTTTCCTGACGCATTAAAAAAAAACAGTTTTAACAAAAGAAGCATACATGAATAATACATTTATAAACATTTGCAACATTTACTAGGGAAAATGTTTCATCCTTCCTTTTCTCAGCGCAGTAGGACGGATACTTTAGTTAGCTGGCACATTGGCACAATCAGAAGAATGTACAGTTCAAGCTGTCCTTCACTTCTTGGCATGAGGAAAGCTGCCACAGTCTGCGCATGCTCCCTTCTCATTCAAAGCAAGCCATAGCTTTTGATGGTTTCACAGGCAGCCATTTAATGGTAGGCCCCAAAATAAAATAAACACAAAGATACTATTAGTTTCATGTAAATCAGCACATTATGTTTCCAAACTCCATTATTTATGTACAACATGTAAAATAAATGTGCAATGTGCAACAAAGTAAAAGAGGTGTTATTAACTGAAAATATTTATCAAAATATGCAACAAGTCAAAGTCTTTTAAGACAGGAATAGTGGATTTAGATTACATGGGATGCGCTGGGAAGAGAGAAACACATTCTATTAATCTTCAAAGCTAAAAAGGCCACTTTTCTCTACATTGCAAAAACACATGTTAATTCAGCAAAAGCATGTCAGACTGAATTGGCCTCACTTTCATATTGTGCCATGTTATTAACTTGCACCAAAATGTGCGTGGCAATTTAAATGCAATCTGTCTGAAGCACAAAAATAAAACAATGCCTGACTGCAGAGGAAATCTGCTCCATCAGTGTCACACGTGCCCTTCGAAGCATTTGGGCATATGTAACAGTTGAAGTCACCCATGAAGACTGTCACACACTCGCCCCCACGTATTTCTTTAATTGTGACAACTGCGCGGTGTAACTCTTCTAATACTTTTTCCAATGGCTCTGGGGACATATTATTATAGAAATTAATTGTCAACAATGTCATGGAAGAGCCAACGTCCATGACAATTATTTGATAAGAGGCCCTTAGTACCTTTTTCAAGATCTTGTGACCTACTGCAACACTAATATACGTACACAGACCCCCACTATGTCTACCCTGCTTACTTGCGATTGCAGGTGAATGGAAAGTCTGATATCCCAGTAAGTGTGTCGGGGTAAGCGCCCAGGTCTCTTGAAAACACAATACTGAGTATAAATTTACCACATCCAACCAGGCAGGTAGTATAATTTTTGAATTATTACCTGCCAAGTTCCAACAGAGCATCTCTAATGTGGCAGAAGGTTTCCTAATTCCCCCATTAGTAGACAGCATGTTAGGAGTGCTTTTCGGGGCTATCTGTCTCGTTGTTTTAGCTATATCCCTTTTTTCTATAATATTAGCTATTCGTGTATCTGGGGAACCATCACCCAGAGAGCCCTTTATCAAGGGTTCCTTGGGTAGTATGGCAGGTGCTTTCTCCCTGAATTGATAATCCGCTTTCATAGGAGTGAGTCATTCTATGTCATCCAGACCATAGAGTGGCTCATATTGATTATAACAGGGGAAGTTCCAAGAAGGAGTTTGAGGTGGAAGGCATTGACCATAACCCGCAGAAACATATCTAGGAGTCGAGGGATATTTAGTATCCCATGGATTGCCTCTATCATAATAGGGATTTTGAGGTGGCAGAATATTTTCCCTAACTCCATATCTTAATGGATAGTTGTAATGAGTTGGTCTTCTATGCTCTTGGAAAGAAAAATTATCAAAATAGGGTTTGGGTTGGTGTGGTTTTGAATACATTAAGGCTTCAGGATAGAAATATGAAAGAGATTTTGGTGTAATCGGGCCACTATTGAAGTCTGAGTACCAATCTCTGATATGTGACGTGACTCTGGGATCTTTAAATGTAATAATGATAACGTCACCTTCTATATCTTTGGGGCGTATACCCACCCAGTTAGTTCTTCTCACCATAATAATATCTCCATTAAGGTGGGGTGGTAGAGGCCTGTTATTTTTGAGCCAGAATATCACCTTGTTTTTAAGACTGGCATGATTTTCATACACTCCTGTAGTTGGTAATGGAGGAACCCCAGTTAAAACAGTGACATTTTGTGAGGCAGCTGGGGGTAAATCCGCATTTCTTATCCATGTCGGTCTTTTGGATTTAGGATCACTCTTATGAATGTCCGAGTTATTTTTTGTGTTTCCCATCCTTGCCGAGTCCATGAGGGAGTTTATTTGCGCAGAGCGTGACAGTGTATTCTGCGACACTTTATGTTGAACCAAAGGGGCCTTAATTACTGGCTTCGATTTAGCTGAGGGTGTTTGTTTAATTAAAGTTTTTGTTTCCTTCGTGATTTTATTTTCTGTGGCTGTTTTTGCCGGGTTAGGCATTTTTTCACCATCTTTTACGCTCACGGCGTTTGCTAAATCATTTTTGGTTGTAATATTGTGAGTAGAGCCTCCTGTTAGATTTTCCAATTGGATTCCAATTCTCTTCACTCTTTCTACTATTGGAGTCAGTAGTGCTTTTAAAAGATGTTCCATTGCATCCACAAAGTCTTTAATGGATGGTGGAACATTTGAGGTCAGAGTTTTTCTGGTAACAATGGGTGCCCCTTCCACTATTTGAAGAAGTTCTTGCCTAATTAAATCCTTGGGAAGTATTTGCTTATGTGTTGGGGTGTCTGTTTTAGCCGGGCCTCATCTCCTACGCTTCTTTGGGGGCGATCTAATGATTACCTGTTTCCTTTTAGTTTGGTTGCATGGAGTCTGGGGTTTATCTGAAATAGAATTTGGAGGCACTGGAAGTATAGGCTGTTTACCTTCAGCAGGTAGTGATACTTCCGTAGTGCTGAAGTTTACAGCCATGGTGCTTAAGTTTACAACCTCAGGAACCTCTGGTAGATTTGGAGTAACAAGATCGATGATACTATTATTAGAGAGGGAAGGTTGCTCAGGTTGAAGTGAAGCTGATGGACTAGATTGAAAAATTAAAGGAAGATTGTCCGTATTGAACAGATCTGCATCTCTATTAGGCAGAGTAAGATTTATGGTCTGGGCCTCAGAAATAGCTTTGGCAGTGGGTTCTAAGACAGTGTGTTTAAGTAACTCGATAGATTGACGGCGAGCGACACAGCGCTCTGCCATGGCCAAATCTCGGTCAAGATCGGCAGTTGTTCTGAAGAAAAATTTATCCAAAGGACCCATAATAGAGGTTCCTGTTAAGGGAGTGAGTGCCTCTGTTTCTGACATCGCCGTATATTACTCACGTGAAGGTAGAAGAGAATAACCAAAATGTAACAGTCAGATGCGGAGCAACTCACGTTAGGAGGGTGGCCGAGCCGTGCCTTGTGTGGCCTTGGAGGGCCGTAGAGGGCCCGCCCTTTGCCCGGGCTTAGCCCCGGGCGTCCCGCTCGCGTCCCGCGACGCTGAGGGCTCGCTTGTTTAGTAGCCCCTCCCGGCGCGTCTAGCGCATCAGGGAACGCGCCGCCGCAAAGGCTGCTGGGATATGAAGTCCCGGAGCGGCGGCGCGACTGGTGGCGGCGTTTGCTGTGGTGTGTTGCAGCGGACCTTCAGGCTGCCGAGCCCCTTATGCCTCGAAACTCTTGTGCCTCGATCCTTTCTCCTCTTGCTCCTGGTACAGGTATGATTGGCTGGTCCCCCCGCTCCACCGAGGGCTCGCTTGTTTAGTAGCCCCTCCCGGCGCGTCTAGCGCGTCAGGGAACGCGCCGCCGCAAAGGCTGCCGGGATATGAAGTCCCGGAGCGGCGGCGCGACTGGTGGCGGCGTTTGCTGTGGTGTGTTGCAGCGGACCTTCAGGCTGCCGAGCCCCTTATGCCTCGAAACTCTTGTGCCTCAATCCTTTCTCCTCTCGCTCCTGGTACAGGTATGATTGGCTGGTCCCCCCGCTCCACCGAGGGCTCGCTTGTTTAGTAGCCCCTCCCGGTGCGTCTAGCGCGTCAGGGAACGCGCCGCCGCAAAGGCTGCCGGGATATGAAGTCCCGGAGCGGCGGCGCGACTGGTGGCGGCGTTTGCTGTGGTGTGTTGCAGCGGACCTTCAGGCTGCCGTGCCCCTTATGCCTCAAAACTCTTGTGCCTCGATCCTTTCTCCTCTCGCTCCTGGTACAGGTATGATTGGCTGAAGTAACATGGTACACCTATATTGGAGTGAATATGATGGTTGAATAGTGCATTGGAATTTTGGAGTATTAGGAAATCAGCTCTGATGTAGTCAGTGTGCTACACTTAAGCACGACGAAACACATGTTGGCTGCTGGAAATTGGAATTCTTTGAACAATAAATTGGTCTTGGAAACACGATAAGACTGCTGTTTGGATATATTTGCTAAGGCTGCATGAACTTGGAATCTTTCTTAAAGATATTCTGATTTTGGAAACACGAAGATCCGTTACAGTGGACTCATAATTGGACGGTATACTTCTGTGACTGTGCCAACTGATATTTGGACTTTTCAAGATTATATCTGTATATTTAATATTCTTACAAGAGAGTGATCGAGGAGAACTGTTCGTGTTTTAGGACCCACCTTGTGGATCTAGTGCATGCCCTCTCTTCTGGTAGCACCTTATTATTTTGATATTTGTATTTACTGTTTGCTGAGCGCCGATTTTGCTTGTATGTTACCAACCCATGCACTTTTTCTGAGGTTCCGATCTCAATTCACAGCAGAAATCATGTAGTCTTTGACGTTATCTATCAGGTTACTTTTGAATCTGATTGATAATAAAAATCCTATTTATTTTCTGAAATAAAACCACTGACTGGGCATTGTAATTATTTCACGTTATGTAAGTGTTAACTCTATTTGAATTTAATAAACGTACATCAGCAATAAAGGCTACTCAACCTTTCTTGCCTCTGAGAGTCAAAACCCACAAAAGGAGGTAATTACCAATGCAGGGAGTTGCACAGTAGTATTCCATCCATAGGGGCCATAAATAATAGGATATATGTGCCATAAGGACTTTCTAATACAGGAGCACTCCACCCCAACCATGTCCTGAATGGGTACCACGTCTTTACTTAATACATCACAAAGTGTTTTGGTCACATCAATGCAAGCTCCACCTCACAAACAGAACCGGAACAGCACAAGTGGCAGCAGACCTCCAGTCAACATAATCAGGGGATTTTAAATGGAGGGGGACCAGACCACAGCCACGTTGGATCATGACTTAAGACATCCTTGCTTACAGATCCCACATTATTAAGTAAAATTTAAGAGGAATGTTACATTACCCCACTTCATCTTTGACTGACTCATGCACCCTGTCAGTTTCGCTGCAACTTCTTTTTTTTAACCATTGATGAACGGTAACTCTTATTTACTCTGTTCACAGTAAGACAAAAAGCTATTTCAAAGGGCATCTGCACACAAAATAAAAGGTGGTGATACTCACTTAAGTGGTTGCATGCCCATGTAACAACATCCTGCTCTCAGACACAGTAACAGCCACCTCAGATGTCAGTGAATACATTTAAACTCTCGTTACACAGGAATTAGTCCCAAGAAAGAAACCTATGTATGACTCATCAAAGGGGCAATAAACGCCCAGTAGTTGGACTTGACTGCTGATGAATGCTTTACAACCTGTGAGTGCGTTATTCCTCTGGTTGTGTATGATTCTAAACGATGAGTACCAGAAAATCCAAAGGTACAAAGTATGTGTACTGCCAGCCTAAGCTTCTTCTAAAAGATAGACAGACCTTTTATTAGGATGTTGTAATGTAATGGATGTCGCGCAAGAAATCACTGTCCACACTTCTTCAAGGAGCAAGAAAGGCCACTTTATTTTAAGACAGGTGCATAATACATTTCTTGACCACATTCATTATTTATTTATTTCATAAATTCCAATCTACAGTATGCCTAAACATCCCTACCTAACAGAACCCGAAACTAACTCTTGACTACTACCCCTAGGATTACCCAACGAGCTACCCTTCAGGATGGCCAACCCGCTCCAGGCTGCCCACCCCACTAGCAAAAACCGCCTCCTAAAAGAACAGAGACACCTGTCCTAACAGTGGCAAAGCCCTAAGACCAGAGCAGCGCCTAGAGCACCGCAAAATAAAAAAACCTAACTAAAGGAATAAAGGGAGGGTGGGTGGGGCAAAAAGAACCTCCCTTCCCTTGCCTTCCGCTACGCAGTTCCCAACCGCCAGCCTGACTTCCCCTTATCTACTCCCCTAATCAACCCCACCTGCTTCCTGATTGCTCGCGCGAACGCACCCAGGGAAAGACCAGCTCGCGCCTGGCTCTCCCTGGGTCCCCCCTCGCGCAAGAAATCACTGTCCACACTTCTTCAAGGCGCAAGAAAGGCCACTTTATTTTAAGACAGGTGCATAATACATTTCTTGACCACATTCATTATTTATTTATTTCATAAATTCCAATCTACAGTATGCCTAAACATCCCTACCTAACAGAACCCGAAACTAACTCTTGACTACTACCCCTAGGATTACCCAACGAGCTACCCTTCAGGATGGCCAACCCGCTCCAGGCTGCCCACCCCACTAGCAAAAACCGCCACCCAGGAAAACCTTTAGCGTTTTCCTGCCCCACCTAAAAGCGGAAGGGGAGGAGCACACCACAACTGCACCTGAAGAACTTTGGCAATCAACTCCGTAAGCTCCAGAAGGTAAAAAGAAATGCCTAATGTAGAGAGATGGACACCGTCCTCACAGAATAAATGCGGTTCTGAAACTTTCAAATGATAATGAGCCAAACTGTATATACATAGATGGTGACAAAAAAAGTCGCATTGTTCTATTCACTTTGCGTCGTGCCTTCTCCAGGGCGGAATAGCTCCTCGCCCCACGCCATTGCAAACGAAGCACGAACTCAGTCCATATCAGCATGGTGCTCACCCATGTGGTCTTGATGACTTCGAGGTCTTGTTTCATTAACTTTAGCAAAGTCAAACCAGATAGAGAAACTAAGTCGTTTTCCCCAAGATGCAGCACCAGTAGATCCGGAGGGCCCCCCCAACACTTCGAAACCAGCGAAGCCAAGGCGGGAAAAAGACCGCCCCAGCGCATGCCCCCCGTGCCATGCCAGGAGACTTCATGTGTCAGACTGTTTAAACCAAGTGATCTCCCACAAAGCTGACTTGCAGCAGCTACAGCAGCCCTTTTAACAAAAGAGTGCCCCAGGATCCACACCCTCCTTTTGGATCCAGCAACTGAGGGCCAAGGACCTAGGAGAAAAAGAAATGTTAGGCAAAGCAAAGGCGGACTATTTTCTCACATACTTTTCACAACATTTAGAGCGCCAATGCCCAATACGACGAATTTGGGACCAATCCCATCCCAACCTAGCGGCCTCCGTCGCCGCCCCAATCCTGAATGAATGGGTGCCAAACTGAGAAGGATCCCTCCCCAGGCCCAACAAAACCTTGCGTAGTACAGCTAACAATTGAGGAGCAATGATGGGGCTGCCATCAGCATGACAAAAAATTACCCCCGGGGTAAAATGAGGAGAGGACACAAAAACCTCCCATTCCCCCACAGGGCAGCAAGCAGACACGCCACTCCTACCCAGAAATACCCACTTACCCCTCCCCATCTGATCAGTTTTGGACATCCGCAGCCACAGCCGCACCCTGTCATGTTCCACCACCACCTCACTACTGGTCATCCCCACTCTACCCCGCAAACCCAGCAGTTCAGAGGCCCGAAATGCCCCAAAGAATAACCACACAAAGCACAAACGAAATTTGTGACACTCAAAAGCATCATAGCAGCACACCTCCAATTGCGATAAAAGCAACTGAAGCAAATCAAAAGTCACCGGCTGCCGTAGCTTCTGACCACCAGCCCGAAGCCTACCCAACCCCTTCAGAACTTTACGAACCAACACCCCCCCAACGGGATCCCTCCCCCACCAAAGCTGACCATAAAAAGACACCCCGGCCAACTTGCCAGAAATGGTCGTGTGAGAAAGGCCTTTGTCCGCTAAATGTAAAACAAACTGTAATAAGAATTGTTCATCAGATAACCCAGCCCTGACCGGACCCGCCATCTCTTCACCAAACTGCAAAAACTCATGCCAGGCCTTCACATAACTCCGCCGTGTGGAGTGAGCCACTGAATTTTCGACCAAATGGTGGACCCTCAATCCCCCAATTCCCATACGTACTGTGGGATCGCCGTTGGTTCCAGGTCTGCCCCGGGAGCCAATTTGCGGAATTCGGACCACTGAAAGCGAGACAAAGAATCAGCGATACAATTAGTGGCTCCAGGAACATGCCGAGCTTTAAAGACAATATTCAGTTGTGAACACCGCAACATGAATGCGCGCAGGAGCCTCAAAACACGCAAATCACGGGCCCTTTGGTTATTAACAAGGTGAACTACTGCCATATTGTCCACGTGGAACAAGACTGAGCGATTCTGAAATTACTCCCCCCAGATACACAGAGCAACCAGCAACGGGAAGAGTTCCAAAAACGCAATGCTGCGACCCTGTTCCTTCCAGTGCACAGGCCAGCCAGCCGCGCACCAACGACCTTCCCAAAAGATGCCGAAGCCGTGAGCTCCTGCTGCATCCGTGAAAAGCTGCACTTGCCACACAATGTCCTCGTCCGCAAAAAACAAGGACACTCCATTGAAATCCTGCAGGAAACGTAACCAGACAGTCAAATCGGCACGGACAGCTGTTGTAATGCGCACCCGATGATGAGGAAGGCTGGCGCCGGACATCGAAAGGCCCAGACGTCTACAAAACGTCCTACCCGCCCGAACAACCCGACAAGCAAAATTGAGGTACCCCAAAAGCTTCAGGACTGTCCGCAAAACTACTTTACGCTCCCCCAACACCAATCGGATGAAATCAGACATCTCCCGCACTTTAGCAGCAGGCAATCGCGCCATCATAGTCATGGTATCAATCTCGATCCCTAAGAAAGTCAGTGATGTACAAGGAACTTCGGTCTTATCCGGCGCCAGAGGAACGCCCAATTCCTCGGTCAGAGCCTGAAAGATTGCCAAAGCCGACTGACGCTGCCCAGAGTGACCCTCACCAATGAAAAGAAAGTCATCAAGGTAATGACAGACCAGGACTTGGCCGCTGACAAAAGTGAAGCGCCACTGCAGAAATGTACTGAATGTCTCAAATAGGGAACATGACACCGAGCAGCCCATGGGTAATACTTTATCGACATAAAAACAGCCATCAAATGCATGCCCAAGAGACCAAAATCCCAAGGATGGATGGGCAGGAGCCGGAAAGCCGAATGAATGTCACTCTTTGCCAGCAAAGCCCCAACACCTGCCGTGCGAACGAGCCGCAAGGCATCATCCAAGGAAGCATAAGTCACAGTTGTGTCAGCTGGGTCAATGAAATCGTTGATGGATGCACCCTCGGGCCAAGACAGATGATGGATAAGGCGAAACTCCCCCACCGCCTTTTTTGGTACCACACCCAGCGGAGAGACGATCAAATCAGGGAGAGGGCAACTCAGAAAAGGACCAGCAATCCGACCCGCCGCAAGCTCAGCATCCAGCTTCTTCTGCACAACCTGAGGGCACTCCTTCGCAGACTTCAGATTGTCAGACCACCGACCCACCCTGGGACCCTGATACCCAATCTGGAATCCAACTCTGAAACCCCAGGACAAAATCTTAGCAGCCTCAAAATCAGGATAGTCCACCAACCATAAATCCAGAACATTCTGCTTAATAGGAGTAGGAGCCCTTATGTACAAAGTGTGGAGGTTGTCCCCTGCCCCCTGAACCCCTCCCCTGGTCTCCAACGCGCTGTCCGGGAAAACACTGGGTGAGAGCATGTCGCCCTCCACACTGTGCACACTCATGCTTGTATCTGCAAGCTGGTCGGTTACACGAACCCCTGTTAAAATGCCAGCACGCGCCAGAGGAGGAGGACTGTCCTCTGCTCCAAACCCCCGCCCCAGCAAGAGCAGGGCGAAATGGAAAGGGCCGATAGTGCACCGGTTGTCCGCTAGCCGTGTGGGTCGTAGCGGGCGGGTGAGCAGATGCCATCCACTGCAGCCATAATTCCTCATCAACCTCACCCCATGAACGCTCTGGAAAAACACTCATACGGGCCCTGAACTCCTCGTCGTATGATAACCAGGCGAAGCCTCCAAAATAACTGTGAGCTTTACGTATAACATCAGCATACTTAAACATGTCTACCGCTTTACCCGGATGACGCTGGCAATAAACGCTGGCATAAATTAAAAAGGCCGAAGTCCAGTTCTCAATCGACTTCGGGACTCGAGGCCTCCGAGCCAATTCTAATTCCTCCTCCTTCGACCCTTCCTTAGCTTGGACATCTCTATGGAGAAGCCGAAACACATCCACAAATTCACAAGACCAGATGCGAGTTTTAGTTTTCTCAGACAAATGAGACCCCAAAGGCATCCCCACCCCAGAATAAGGCAATCTTTTAGGCAGGATACTATCCTCCGTAACAGGTTTGGTAGCAGCCACCCCATCCCCCACTGTAGAAACTTCCCCTGTAGGTTGCACATTAGAAACATTCAAAATCACCGGCCGCTCAAGTCTCGGTGCCAGAGCGACTCGCTCACCAATAACCCCATCACCCGTACCAATTGATCTTGTACTCTTAACAGGGAGACTCTCCCTTGGTTTCCACACGGCCCACCACCCATCCTTACCTCTTGGCAACTGCGCCGACTGCTGCTGAAAATCAACATGATCCCCTTTAGAAGGTCTAGTCCTCACTGCCTCACGTACCGCTGCATGGTCCGCACGTGACTCCTGCAAAATACGAGAAACAGGGGGTTGCCCCAGCCCACCCCCCTGGGCCCGTGCTGCCAAAAGCCCAACATCTCTATCCCTCAATTCCCCTTCTTCCAAATCATCATCTTGTAAATCCAAATATAAAGCTTCTCCAGAAAATGAAACTTGCGCACTGCCACTTGGCAGAGCCCCATCACCAATTCCCCCATCATAAAACTGCCAGTCAAGGTCCTGACAGCTTCGGTCGCGCAAAACTGCAGAAGAGAGATCCGCTCCAGATAACTCCCCCATGAGCCCACCACTGGAAACAGCCGTAGGGACAGTTCCCGAGCCCGTAGCACCAGCCAACAGCCGCCCAGCCAGAGGAACAGCCTGAAAACTGCGGCCGCTCAAGCCAGACAATGAAGAATCAGCAAAACTGTCCCCCCCCACAGCGGCAAGGGAAACACCCCTCGAGGACCGAGCGACCGACGCCAAACCATGGCCACCACCCGACCCGGACGCAAACACACCCTGATGGGCACCAGGCTGCCCCCGAGGAGCCGGGAACAGCACCTGGCTGGGGACAGAAGACGCCCCCCCGAGGTCCAAACCCAACCCACCGGATGCCAGGGGCTGCAGGGAAGCAGAAGGAGGGCCAACCGTAGCAGGAGCCATGGACCTGATGGCCAGGGGAGGCGGAGGAGGGGGCACAGCACCTGCAGTGTCCAAGCCAGTGGCCTGGGGGGGAGCCCCAGGGTGGGAAAAAACAGGCAGCGCAGCAGTGGGGGGCCCAAAGTCAGCGCAGCCCTGAGCCAAATCACCGTGTAAAGGGGGGGGGGGCTGAGCCAGGCACAGGTGTGGCAGGAGAGAGCAGGTAGCACTGCCCATTGACCCACAAATAAGGGGAAACCCCATCTGCCAAGACAGGCACTGAATGGGAGGGGCCCCCAGAAACAGTAGCAGGGAAATGAGCCCGGGCGTGGCCCTTGGAATCCAGGCTCCGCCCCCGCTTCGCTCCAGGACCCGCAGGAGGCTTCTTGGACTTGCCTGGAGTGATACCGCTCAAACGCGGGGCCTGCCGGCCCACAGAGCGCCCCCGCCTCCACCCGGGCGCCCCACGCAAACCAGCATTCTGCAAAGGTAAAAAACATACCAGCTGGTGGGCGCCCGGGACTCCCGGCGGGGGCTCCACAGCTGCGGGAATCGGGGCCGGCAGGGGCAAAGCCGCCGGCATGGCCGCATCGCCGTCTTCCTCCTCCTCCGAACCGGGAGACATACAGGCGGACACCGCCCTGGACACACCCTCCGCAGCCTTGCGAGGGGGGCGGGCCAACCCGACCCACGCCTCTGCCGGCACTTCGGGCCGAAGAAGGTCCTCACGCCCAGCTTCACACAACGTCTGGACGGCCCTCCGCACCTCCGCCGCCTCCTTCATGGCCCACGTTCAATAAGGTAAACACGAACACGAAGCAAAAAGAACCTCCCTTCCCTTGCCTCCCACTACGCAGTTCCCAACCGCCAGCCTGACTTCCCCTTATCTACTCCCCTAATCAACCCCACCTGCTTCCTGATTGCTCGCGCGAACGCACCCAGGGAAAGACCAGCTCGCGCCTGGCTCTCCCTGGGTCCCCCCCTTGTAATTGCAGTGTGGGTAAAAGAGGGCAAAGCAAATCCAGTTATTTTTTTTATCGATGACATTTTCTGTCTCCTTTTGCATCGAGTTATGTGAAGGTATCTGGATTTATTGCTCTTAGACAACAAGCTGCACATTATGAAGAATCTGCAGTTCACCTTCTGTGGGGGCATTGCATAAAGATGGACATATAGCAAATGCCTTGCCTTCCAGATTCAATCATGTAACCATATTGTCTCTTTCACACGTAAGACAACTGCATATGTTCATTCAACCACATTTACTATTTCATTAAGACTGAATTCCCCTTTATAGACACCTCTATAATTTTTTGAAACCATCTTTCATTCATTATGTCCTTCACCAGCTTCTCTTTCCTGCATTTACTCTAACGTCATCCATCTAACAAAGACTTAATTTTGCTACTTTATCTGCCCTTCCTGCATACAATCCTCTCTTTGATTGCTCACTCATTAATGTTGTTACCTGTCTAGATGTTCCTCATCTCACATGCTGTTCCTCTCATATAAAACTCAGAGACATCCCTACCTGGCTCACACAAAGCAACTCATTTATGTCTGCAACGGTCCTGATACCTTAGCAAAATGTGTGCATCTAGCACTATTTCCACATTGCCTATCATCGTGTTTGGGATTGGTGGAATGATTTAATGTGCCTCTAGAAAATAATTGTAAGTATCTAAAAACATTTCTACTGTGCCTCTCTCCCAGAGTCTTTTGGGCGGGAGCGGCATTTTAATGGGACACTGACAAATGTCCAAGATGTGATTTAGACTGAAATGCCCGAATGCTCTACCCTCGGCACTAAAGTTAATGAGAGCCGTTCATAAACCAAAAGAATATAATTCTCCCATCCATTCCTCCAGTGTCTTGATTTACACTTGTCTCAAAAGCTTCTAATTTCAGATACAACGTGCTTTTCCCACCAGTTTGACTGGAGAATACTACAATCAGCAGCCTGGAGATTATATCCATGTCAAGGTTCGAAAGCAAATGTTATCTCTTCAACCCTAGAGGAGAGGTCTATTCCAGAAGCTGCTCATCACCAACACCGCCATCATTTGTCAATTGTCAAGTGCTGCCCTTCTGGACCCACACATCACATTTCAAGTCAGATACAGAGCTGAGAAATTCCAAACTCACTGACAGAAGAGTATCTGCCTCCAAAGGTACACCACGATGACAGATTGAGTTACTCCCTCCTCCTGCTCATGGCTTTGGCCAGCGAGCCCAGTAGTGGAAAGCCTTTCTGCTATCTGATCCCTTATCTAGTCTCCTACTTTTACAACAAGCATTTGCAATGCAGTAGGTCTCGCATTAGGAAAGTTTGAGCTATTGGTCTTGTAAAAGACAATTTATTTATTTATGTGTTGGTTTTGAAAATAGCTAAATTAATAGCTTTGTCATTTACAATGTGACACCTATAACCTGGGGTTGCGCTGAGTGATGCTGTGGTGGTGCTGATTGGTGCTGTGGTGATGCTGAGTAATGCTGTGGTAGTGCTGAGTGGTGCTGCTGTGGTGCTGAGTGATGCTGTAGTGGTGCTGAGTGGTGCTGTGGTGGTGCTGAGTGGTGCTGTGATGGTGCTGAGTGGTGCTGTGGTGGTGCTGAGTGGTGCTGTGGTGGTGCTGTGGTGGTGTTGAGTGATGCTGTGGTGGTGCTGAGTGGTGCTGTGGTGGTGTTGAGTGGTGCTGTGGTGGTGCTGAGTGGTGCTGTGGTGGTGCTGAGTGGTGCTGTGGTGGTGCTGAGTGGTGCTGTGGTGGTGCTGAGTGGTGCTGTGGTGGTGCTGTGGTGGTGCTGAGTGATGCTGTGGTGGTGCTGTGTGGTGCTGTGGTGGTGTTGAGTGGTGCTATGGTGGTGCTGAGCGATAATGTGGTGGTGCTGAGTGATAATGTGCTGAGTGATAATGTGGTGGTGCTGAGTGATAATGAGGTGGTGCTGAGTGGTGCTGTGGTGGTGCTGAATGATGATGTGGTGGTGCGGAGTGGTGCTGTGGTGGTGCTGAATGATGATGTGGTGGTGCAGAGTGGTGCTGTGGTGGTGCTGAGTGATAATGTGGTGGTGCTGAGTGGTGCTGTGGTGGTGCTGAGTGGTGCTGCTGACTGATGTTGTGGTGGTGCTGAGTAGTGCTGTGGTGGTGCTGGGTGGTGCTGTGGTGGTGCTGAGTGATAATGTGGTGGTGCTGAGTGATAATGTGGTGGTGCTGAGTGATGCTGGGGTAGCGCTGAGTGATGATGTGTTGATGCAGAGGGCAGAAAGTCACAAAAAACGAGTCTAACAGAGGGCAGAAGGACAGAAAAATATGGGAAAAATGAGTCTAACAGAGGGCAGAAGGGCACAAAAAACGAGTCTGACAGGGGGCACAAAGGCACAAAAAACGAGTCTAACAGAGGGGATAAGGGCAGAAAAACAAGGGAAAAACGTGTCTAACAGAGGGCAGAAAGGCACAAAACACGAGTCTAATAGAGGGGAGAAAGGCACAAAAAATGAGTCTAACAGAGAGCAGAAGGGCAGAAAAACAAGGGAAAAACGAGGATAACAGAGGGCAGAAAGGCACAAAAAACGAGTCTAACAGAGGGCAGAAAGGCACCAAAAAAAACGAGTCTAACACTGGGAGGGGGGAGGATGTTGAAAGAGACATGGCCTGGCGGCCGTGAAAGTGAAAGTTCGGCCGTGGGCAGCAACAGCAGGGGTGAATAATTAGGGGGAAGGAGAAATGCCTGAGCCCGAGCGCATGCTGGGGAAGCTTCAGATGCCTGTGGGAGGGAGGCTGGTGGCTTTGATGTGGACGCTTTTTCCGCATGAGTGCACCAGACAAACTGTCCGAAATCTGCGATGGTTTCAGACCTTGGTTTGCCCTCTATACTCTCGTCTATTATCCCTTGCGGG
Source organism: Lissotriton vulgaris (assembly GCF_964263255.1). Classification (NCBI taxonomy): domain Eukaryota; kingdom Metazoa; phylum Chordata; class Amphibia; order Caudata; family Salamandridae; genus Lissotriton; species Lissotriton vulgaris. Next base: position 5,430,912 of record NC_141688.1, read on the forward strand.
ATTAATAGGCAAGACTTAACTGTGGTGGTGCTGAGTGGTGCTGTGGTGGTGATGAGTGATGCTGTGGTGGTGCTGAGTGGTGCTGTGGTGGTGCTGAGTGGTGCTGTGGTGGTGCTGAGTGGTGCTCTGGTGTTGCTGAGTGATGCTGTGGTGGTGCTGAGTGGTGCTGTGGTGGTGCTGAGTGATAATATGGTGGTGCTGAGTGATAATAAGGTGGTGCTGAGTGGTGCTGTGGTGGTGCTGAGTGGTGCTGTGTTGGTGCCGAGTGGTGCTGTGGTGGTGCTGAGTGGTGCTGTGGTGGTGCTGTGGTGGTGCTGAGTGATGCTGTGGTGGTGCTGAGTGGTGCTGTGGTGGTGTTGAGTGGTGCTGTGGTGGTGCTGAGCGATAATGTGGTGGTGCTGAGTGATAATGTGGTGGTGCTGAGTGGTGCTGTGGTGGTGCTGAGTGGTGCTGTGTTGGTGCTGAGTGGTGCTGTGGTTGTGCTGAGTGGTGCTGTGGTGGTGCTGAGTGGTGCTGAGTGATAATGTGGTGGTGCTGAGTGATAATGAGGTGGTGCTGAGTGGTGCTGTGGTGGTGCTGAATGATGATGTGGTGGTGCTGTATGATGATGTGGTGGTGCAGAGTGGTGCTGTGGTGGTGCTGAGTGATAATGTGGTGGTGCTGAGTGGTGCTGTGGTGGTGCTGAGTGGTGCTGCTGAGTGATGTTGTGGCGGTGCTGAGTAGTGCTGTTGTGGTGCTGGGTGGTGCTGGGTGGTGCTGTGGTGGTGCTGAGTGATAATGTGGTGGTGCTGAGTGATAATGTGGTGGTGCTGAGTGATGCTGGGGTAGCGCTGAGTGATGATGTGTTTTTTTTTTTTTTTAAGTGTTTTTTATTTGCATCAAAGGGTCACATAGACAATAATAAACAATTCATTTTTCCAACATAAGAAAACAGAAGCAGAAATTAAAAGATAGCAATATTCCATAATTACCTTTAGATAAATAAAAAAGTAAGCATAGCATTACTTGTACAGTGCAAAGCATACAATAAAGGATCAAAAAACTTGTATTTTTGAAAGACACCTACTAAGACATAAATAGGCCCCCTTATTCTGTCAATTTTTCGCCTGGCCTGCACTCCTCTTAAATCTGCAATAGCGGCTTCCATACTATAAGTTTCAGTTACTAACCTCCACCATTCTAGAACTGTTGGTGGGTTCTTTTCAATCCAAGCTCTAGCAACAATTAACCTTCCACAAGTAATTAGAACATTCAGCAGATCTTTAAACCTATCCCCCCCACTGATGCCTACGCAAACATCTGTATTTGAGAGTAAAAAAGGTTGCTCGAGTCTCTCAGTAATAACCTTAGTTATTCCTTCCCAATATTCCTTAAGGTGAGGGCAAGTAAAGAACATGTGAACAATATCAGCCCCCCTCAAATCACATTTAGGGCATTTCGTTTTATCTGAGTAAGTATTATTCGTTGACCATTTAAGTATCCTGTCAGGCGTGTAATATAATTGACATATTGTTTTAAACATCTGCAGTTTTAAGCTGGAGGATAGCACTGTTGTGTTTAGGCTTATAAATGTTTTAACAATCAAATCTGTAGGGATATTTATGGCCAGTTTCCTATTCCATTTCTCGGTTAAAATGGTAGTATCACTGGTCTTGAGATCAGAAAAGAGCTTGTAGCCCAAACTTATGATAGATTTATCATCATCCCTATAAATGCAGTCCCATATCTCAGATTCTGGGATTGTGGTAAGTTCTATTGTTTTCACCAGATAATCTCTGATCTGATAATACTTAAACCTAGCTATTTCTGGTAGGTTGAAGCATAGTTTCATTTTATCAAAAGCCATAAAACCCAGATTGTCATATAAATCCCCCAGAAATCTAATACCAGAGTTTAAAAACACTTGACAAGCTACATCATGAAAAATACTAGGAAATCCAGGGTTGCCCCAAACAGGTGTTTGGCTATGAAAAAGAGAGGTATTGCATTTAGCCATAATAGATCGCCAAATGCTCATAGTATCCTTAATGGTCTTGAATTTTACCCTTTTGAAATAATTGGGGTCGTTCATCCTATACACAAACATATTGACATCTAGTCCTAGTAAAAACTTGTGATAATATGTGCATTTATCCAAAACAGCTAAGCTGCGGATCCGAGTCATAAATGCTGACCAATAGTATAATTTGAAGTCCGGAAGTAACAATCCTCCTTGACTAAAGGGAAGTTTAAGTAGTGATAGAGCACGCCGGGCCTTTTTGTACCCCCATATAAAGCTGCCAATTATACCTTCTAACCTGGAAAAGAAGGAATTATTGACCCGCAGAGGGATTGTGCGAAACAGATACAGGAATTTAGGCAAAATTTTCATTTTTACTAAATTTATTCGACCAATGATGTTGATAGGGAGTTTATGCCATTTCTTAAGTTGCATAGCAGTTTCTTTTAATAAGGGCTCATAATTCAATCCTATTATGGAATCAATATCCGCACAAATTTTGACACCTAAGTAGGTGGCTATATTGCTAATTCCAAGGACAGGGGTAGTAGCTTGATAGTTCATGACGATTTGGGTTTTGGTGGTATTGAGTTTGTAACCAGAAACTGAGCCATAAATGCCAGCTTCTTTTAATATACCCTCCATAGTCTTAGCGACGTCTGGGGTAAAAACAGCTATGTCGTCAGCATATACCGTGATATCTAATTTCTCTAATCCATTAAAAAGAGGGCAAATTAAAGTTTGATGTTGTAGAGCAATTAAAAAGGGCTCTATTGCAAGAGCAAAAAGTAATGGTGATAAAGGGCACCCTTGCCTTGTCCCTCTTTTAATAGGAAACAGAGAGGAGCATTTTCCCATATATGAAACCTTACCCATTGGATTATCATATAGAGATTGGATCCATCGTAATTGTTTTACTTTAATCCCGAATGCTTGTAGTGTGGCCCACAAAAAACCCCACCCCACCCGGTCAAATGCCTTTTCAGCGTCTAGTAAAATCATACCGAGTGGGGTGTGTTTAATCCGCGCCGCATCAAAGGCTGATATAGCCATGTTAATGTGTGCTGTGGTGTCCCGTTTAGGGATGAATCCATGTTGTTGGGGAGAGACAAGTTGGGACATATATGGAGCTAATCTAGTAGCCAGTATTTTAGCGAAGATTTTGGCATCACTGTTAATAAGGGAAATAGGCCTATAAGATCCCCTCTCTTGTGGTGCTTTACCTTTTTTCAAAAAGAAAATAATTTGGGTCAGATTCCACGATCTGGGTGCTTGTTGCCCATTACCAATAGCGCTGATCACATCAGCAAATAGTGGTAATAGTTCTTCAGTGCAATATTTATACATTTCCAAGGGGATAAGATCTTCCCCGACCGCTTTACCCATTGCCAGAGATTTAATTGCACCCCTCACTTCTAAAGGCGTGATCTCGGCCTCTAATTGAGCCGATTGGTCTGAATCTAAGTGCTTAATTTTATTAACATCAATATAATCCTTAATACATTCATCTAAAATAACATCTTCCGGTGTGTAAAGAGTTTGATAAAAGGAGGCAAACTGTTGTAAAATTGATTTTGGATCAGAAAATAATTGATTATTGTCCCCTTTAATTTCTTTAACCATGTTAATGGAGCGATCTTCCGCCACTTTGTAAGCCAGCAATTTCCCAATTTTATCTCCACTTTCATACTGTTCCATATGATACTTTCTAAGTTTATTAATACTTTTATCCCTCAGAAGGTTTTTAATTGCTGCTTTAAGTTCGATTAATCTGAGGTTTAGATCTTCTAAGTTTGAAGCATTGTTACATATGGCCTCAGATATCTGGAGTTCGATATCCCTTATTTCATTTAACCTTTGCTGATTAATATTTCGAAGTTCTTTATTTTGTCGCCATATGTATTGTTGGGTAAATCCCCGTACACTAGCTTTACATGCATCCCAGACTATCCATGGTAAGCTTGAATGTCTATTGATGTCAATGAATTCCTTTATATGCTCCCTAAGCTGATTTATAAACGTGGTGTCAGAAAATAAATAGCGTGGAAAGGAGAAGGCGCGAGTGGTATTTTCCTCCGTTATAAGTGTAAATGTTATAGAGATCGGATTATGATCAGATGTCACCCTTGGATATATGTCGATTGAATATTTACATTTATCAAGAATCAAACCTGATGCCCAAATCATATCAATACGTGAGCACACCTTATGAGCCGCAGAATAAAAAGTATATCCACCTGTATCAGGATATAAAGATCTCCATACATCTTTTAGAAGATGAATTGCTGCCAAATCCAAAATTGCCGCCCTAGTTTTCCTCATCCTTTGAAAAGCATTTTTTCTTGTAATATCCATTTTATAATTCATTATACAATTAAAATCTCCTAGCACAATTATCTCACCCCTCCATCCCAATAATTCCATGTTAATTTGGTCAAAGATTAAAGGTTCATCTTGATTAGAATCATAAACTCCACATATTGCAAGTTTGAAATTTTCTAGCTTTATCTGCGCTATCGCCCATCTCCCCGCTTTATCGGTTAAAGTCTTAATTATTTCACATTTCAGCCCTTTATGCTTTAAAATTGCTACCCCCCTAATAGAAGCATTGAATTCCGTGCTAACTATAAGATCAAATCCTAGTTGTTTAATAAATGTTTTGTCTTTATAGGCGATATGTGTCTCAGTTAGGACTACTATTTGTGGACTATACATCCTGAGTTCCTCATAGACAAGCCGGCGTTTAATTTTGTTGTTTAATCCTGAAACATTCCAGGTTAAGCACTTTATTAAATGCATCCTAAATTATATATTTCCTTCCCTATGTAGCCTATGTAACCAAAAAAAATAACCACAATCAGTGTCTTGTAAAGTTTCTTAATTTTTTCTTTGTCATTTTTGTGCCCTTTGATGCAGTTTTTGCCCCCAACCATAACTACCCTTAACCCACCCCATATTCTGATATTACCTCCCCCCACCCCGTGTTTACCTGTGGATCCCCCCTTCCTGTTGACTGCTGTTCACTTGGCAGTAGGTGGGTGGAAAGGACGCTAATCGGGTCCAGGTATTATAGTTAATCCGTGCAATACAGTCCACCATGTATTTCTCACTGACTCTCTTTTAGTTATTTCAATGTCGTATAAGCATTAAATTCAAGCCCTGCAAAACATTTATATATATAATGAGAAGCTAGAAGAAAGAGAAAAATTACATCAGTTTTTACTTCACATTAGTCTTAAATTCAATCAATCCAATCATCATTTCCCAGTTTTCCAGGAGGTAATTGCTTTTTCAACCTCAACTGCATCAAAGAAAAAATATGAGTGACCATTTTTGATCACTTTAAGCTTTGCCGGCTCTTGCAAATAAGCTTGAAATCCAAGTTCTTTAATCGAATCTATAAACTGTTTTAGCTTCCACCTTTTCTCCAATGATATCTTACTTAAATCCGATCTCACAAAAAAGGTGACTGACTCAATAGTGACTGGGGTATTAGGCCGTGCTTTCAAAGAGATGGCCTGTCGAAGCAGAAAATTGCCAATGTAAATCAAAATAGGTCTTGGAAATTTCCCGCTCTTATCTCTCTGGAATAAGGGTAAACGATGCGCCCGTTCGATCTGTGAATCCCAGTCCCAGTCAGAGAGGTCTGGAAAAGCCTTCTGAAACAGATGGGTAATGTATGCCCTTGGATCTGCCCCCTCCGCTCCTTCCGGAATACCAAGAACACGAAGATTCTGCCTTCTATTCCTATTTTCCAAATCCTCCAGTTTGGCCTGCATCTGGGTTATTTGTGAATCATGCCTATTCAGCTCTGCTTCGGAGTTTTGCGATCTCTCCTCCGTAGTGGTCACTCTTTGCTGCAGTTCTTCTATGTCCTGTGACACAGCTCCCAATTTACATGCCATCTCCTGTAAAGAGATTTGAGTTCTACTGTTATCCTCTCTCATTTGCTGGTAATGAATTTTAGCCTCTTGTTTCTGTTCGTTTAAGAGGTGTAGGATTGTCTGAAAAGAAGCAGTCACTTCGCCCTGCGGTATCCATTCAGTAGCCCCGGAAGATGAGGCTGAAGCGTTGTCACCCATGCACACAGCTGGAGTAGGTTCACCTAGCAGGGTCCTAGCAACCTCAGGAGTAGTAGCTTTCGGCGTATCACACATGTCACCACTTAGGCTATCACTATTGCTGATATTATTGCAATCCATTAACCCAGAAGCAGAAGTTGAAGCAATATTATCTTCAGTGGGTTTCAGGGTGGATACAAAAGACTGAGGCTGTGATTGGACCATGGTATTAACTTCAGTGCCAGCTCCAGTGCTGGCTTCCTTTGATTTCTTTGTAAGAGTAGACTGAATAGGGCTGGATGGAGCATCACCTTTTGTTTTATCGGTGGATACAATGCCTACATCATTGGGGCTGTTGCCAGATAGACGTAAAGCCATGGTTTTCACTCCACCTTTAGCCTGCACCCACTGTCTGATAGGGCTATTTTCGGCGATAGCCTTCAAAACATTTGACTTTGATTTGCCCGCCATTTTAGCCAGTTTATTCTTACTTTTCCCCTTGGGTTTTTTGGTTACTATTTTGTTTTTGTCTTTCGTCAAACATGGATGTGTGCTACTCCCCTGCTCGTTGACATCCACATATTCCTCATCTGTTTCACTTATGTCAGCGATAACATCATTCTCGATTCCTTCTGTTTCAGTAACCTCCCCAGCGCAGCTTTTATCGAGAGAAAGATTAGTAGTAACATTAGTAGTAGCTGTGGGAGTTATCACGTAAATGTCAGTGCAGTCAGTGCAGTCAGAAGACTGGAGTGCTTCAGGGTCACTACGAAGGGCAAAAATACTGCTAATATATTCAGTAGAGGTAGCGGTAGTACTAGCGTTGGGATTTAAATCAGTACTATTTTCCATCACCACAATATCTGTGCTCCGTATCCCAATATTGCCCTGTGCTGCAGGAGCTGTGATATCAACAGTAACTGTAATAGTATCATTTTGACAAGGCTTCACGGGGTCCTTTAAGTTATTCTGCTCTCTTTCCGCCCCATCTACAGCATTGCCTCCCTTCTGACCCTTATCCGTTTCATTACCTTGTGCCTTTTCACCATTGTTATCCGCTGCCACTGCCGCCGCTTCTGCCGTTGCTGTGCCTGTGCCTGTGCCTGTGTCTGCTACATTCTGTATCACCTGCCCAGCGCTCTGAGCCAAGCTTTGCGCCGTGTCCGCGATGTTCTTCTTGCTTGCAAGGATCTCGTTTATAGCAGTCACTGACAAAGAAACTGCCGCTGCTCCTGCTCTCCCGCTCGCTGTAGTATTGCGCGTTGTCCGTGTGGGAGGTTTCGGCGCCATCCTGCTGACGCTCGCTCTCTCTGGTTGGGCTGCTGCCGGTGCTGTGGGGGAACGCAGACCTGGCCAACGGATCGCTGCTGAGGCTGAAGTCGAACCCAGCCTAATCCACGCTAACAGGCTTCCCCAGCCTCGCCGAGACCTTGCAGTTACTTGCTGCTGCTGCTGCGGTGACTCGTTTCCTTTAGCAGGCTTTTTGGCAGCAGTGGTGACAAATAGCTTTTGAAAGCAGTTCCGGACTTGCCGCAATTTCCACATCACTCGCTGCTCGCTGCTTGCTGTTCACGATATTGCCGAAGCCCTCAAGGTAGGATTCCTCCGTGCGCCGTGCTCTATGCTGCATGCTGTAATTTACAATTCATCACTGTATACACTGCATACTGTGTCGGGATGTAGCGCTCAATGCGCCGCTGCCGCTTCAGACCTGGACCCGACTTCAGCGCTTCCACTCCTGGCGGTGTCAATCCGCCATCTTGGGACCGAGTGATGATGTGGTGATGCAGAGGGCAGAAAGTCACAAAAAACGAGTCTAACAGAGGGCAGAAGGACAGAAAAATACGGGAAAAACAAGTCTAACAGAGGGCAGAAGGGCACAAAAAACGAGTGTGACAGGGGGCACATAGGCACAAAAAACGAGTCTAACAGAGGGGATAAGGACCGAAAAACAAGGGAAAAACGTGTCTAACACAGGGCAGAAAGGCACAAAACACGAGTCTAACAGAGGGGAGAAAGGCACAAAAAATGAGTCTAACAGAGAGCAGAAGGGCAGAAAAACAAGGGAAAAAGGAGGATAACAGAGGGCAGAAAGGCACAAAAAACGAGTCTAACAGAGGGCAGAAAGGCACCAAAAAAAACGAGTCTAACACTGGGAGGGGGGAGGATGTTGAAAGAGACACGGCCTGGCGGCCGTGAAAGTGAAAGTACGGCCGTGGGCAGCAACAGCAGGGGTGAATAAATAGTGGGAAGGAGAAATGCCTGAGCCCGAGCGCACGCTGGGGAAGCTTCAGATGCCTGTGGGAGGGAGGCTGGTGGCTTTGATGTAGACGCTTTTTCCGCATGAGTGCACCACACAAACTGTCCGAAATCTGCGATGGTTTCAGACCTTGGTTTGCCCTCTATACTCTCATCTATTATCCCTTGCGGGATTAATAGGCAAGACTTAACTGTGGTGGTGCTGAGTGGTGCTGTGGTGGTGATGAGTGATGCTGTGGTGGTGCTGAGTGGTGCTGTGGTGGTGCTGAGTGGTGCTGTGGTGGTGCTGAGTGGTGCTGTGGTGCTGCTGAGTGATGCTGTGGTGGTGTCGAGTGGTGCTGTGGTGGTGCTGAGTGGTGCTGTGGTTGTGCTGAGTGGTGCTGAGTGATAATGTGGTGGTGCTGAGTGATAATATGGGGGTGCTGAGTGGTGCTGTGGTGGTGCTGAGTGGTGCTGTGGTGGTGCTGAATTATGTTGTGGTGGTGCAGAGTGGTGCTGTGGTGGTGCTGAGTGATAATATGGGGGTGCTGAGTGGTGCTGTGGTGGTGCTGAGTGGTGCTGTGGTGGTGTCGAGTGGTGCTGTTGTGGTGCTGAGTGGTGCTGTGGTTGTGCTGAGTGGTGCTGAGTGATAATGTGGTGGTGCTGAGTGATAATATGGGGGTGCTGAGTGGTGCTGTGGTGGTGCTGAGTGGTGCTGTGGTGGTGCTGAATTATGTTGTGGTGGTGCAGAGTGGTGCTGTGGTGGTGCTGAGTGATAATGTGGTGGTGCTGAGTGATAATGTGGTGGTGCTGAGTGGTGCTGGGGTGGTGCTGAGTGGTGCTGCTGAGTGATTATGTGGTGGTGCTGAGGTGTGCTGAGTGGTGCTGTGCTGAGTGATAATGTGGTGGTGCTGAGTGATAATGTGGTGGTGCTGAGTGATAATGTAGAGGTGCTGAGTGGTGCTGTGGTGGTGCTGAGTGGTGCTTCTGAGTGATGTTGTGTGGTGCTGAGTGGTGCTGTGGTGGTGCTGGGTGGTGCTGTTGTGGTACTGAGTGGTGCTGGGGTAGCGCTGAGTGATGATGTGGTGATGCAGAGGGCAGAAAGGCACAAAAAACGAGTCTAACAGATGGCAGAAGGGCAGAAAAACAAGGGAAAAACGAGTCTAACAGAGGGCAGAAGGGCACAAAAAACGAGTCTAACAGGGGGCAGAAAGGCACAAAAAACGAGTCTAACAGAGCGCAGAAAGGCACAAAAACCGAGTCTAACAAAGGGCACAAAGGCACAAAAAACGAGTCTAACAGAGGGGATAAGGGCAGAAAAACAAGGGAAAAAAGAGTCTAACAGAGGGCAGAAAGGCACAAAAACAAGTCTAACCGAGGGCAGAAGGCAGAAAAACAAGGGAAAAAAAAGTCTTACAGAGGGCAGAAAGACACAAAAAATGAGTCTAACAGAGGGCAGAAAGGCACAAAAAACAAGTCTAACAGAGGGCAGAAAGGCACCAAAAAAAAAAGTCTAACACTGGGAGGGGGGAGGATGTTGAAAGAGACACGGCCTGGCGACCGTGAAAGTGAAAGTACGGCCGTGGTCAGCAACAGCAGGGGTGAATAATTAGGGGGGAAGAGAAATGCCTGAGGCCGAGCGCATGCTGGGGAAGCTTCAGATGCCTGTGGGAGGGAGGCTGATGGCTTTGATGTGGACGCACTTTCCACACGAGTGCACCACACAAACTGTCCGAAATCTGTGATGGTTTCAGACCTAGGTTTGCCCTCTATATGTCAGGACTATACAGGTTGCGCCTGCATTGCTGGACACTCGTAGTGCCAGCGTTTGAATCACGATCTTCTTAGCCGGAAACGGGAGTCCGAACTACAACTCCCAGAATCCCCGGTGAAAGGGGAGTACTAGTACGATCCCCACACGCTTCCTTTTGCGTGTAATTTTTGTTTGGTTCCGGTTTTCCTGGCGCCGTTCTGAGACGCCGTGCTGCAGATTGTTGGCTGGCGTTTGCCTTCGCCGTGCTGGAGTTCGAGAGACAAGCGATCCAGGTAGGATCGGAACACTGTATTTGCCACAGTAGACACGGGCGGGCCGTCCGCCTTGCCGTGTTTGCGCATTTTCTGGAAGAGCGGAGCGCGGTGGTTAACAGCCATGCGTTGCCGTTTTCACTCCTCGATCGTAGTGCTGTTTAACTACGGGGAGAACTTCAAAGAGACTTCACTCTATAGAGATCTGTTTCTTTGTTTAGGAGAATACGGTTCTCGGAGCGCAGTGGTGATCGTAAACCACACGCTACTGTGCGCCGAAAGGAACTTGCTTTATTCTTTGTTTTCAGACTGCACAAGCAAGGAGGAGTACTTGCTTCTTTCCACAGCTGTGACGCTGAATGTGCTAACTAATGCTGGGGACTTTGCTATTTGTTAATACCCTTATGGCGAGTAGAGCGGAGTGATGTGGTTCTTGCTTCCCACGCACTACCGTTTCTACAAATAAGGAACTGGGTGGATTACCTGAATACCAATGGAGCGTTGGTTCTAGTTCTACTCAGTATATGTGTTGCTTTACCTACCAGATTCCAGTTTACATCCCTCTGGCATTTTGTCATGGTATTTTAGGTGCAAGGGGGATGAATCAGGTTGTCTATGTGTTCTGTAGGTGTACCTGTTCTTTGACCTATGTTTGTGTTCCTGTAGGTTCATTGAGTGTCAAGAGGTGATTGCTGTGTTTTGCCAAGGCTGGTTTCTTCCATACCATAAGGTACTTATGGTTCATGTTAGTGAGACCTAATGAGAGTAGACTGTTGCTGCTTGAGTATTAATAGATATATATGTTCTTGTCGTTGCAGGTATATCCCTTTCCCAGCTGACCCTTCCCTTTCCCTTCCCTGTTCTATTTATCCCTCGCCTGATGGCTCAAGGCCTCAGTGTGTTCATACGAGAGGTCTTGTGACATTTGGAGGTGGACCCTTGTAAGCAACAACCGGATTCCGTGGAGCAGATCTGGACGCTATACTCTCGTCTATTGTCCCTTGGCGGGATTAATAGGCGAGACATAAAAAGGCCATTTGTTTGGATCAATGCATGGCTGCATTAAGAGCGGTGGAGGGAGGGCTTAAAGTAGTCAATCACATGGAGCCCTCTCTAATCAAGCTACAAAGACAATACTTTACTGCAGGTCCTGTGAAGCCTCTTCTAAAGGTATTATTGCAAATTTGCTCTGTTCTGCGAGATTGTATTTTTGTACATTTTGTTACCTGCATTAAATGTATTTCATAACTTAGCTATGATTGATTTTAATTTTATGTGAATCCAGAATTTTATAATATCGTGTTTCATGAATTCTTATATTGATTCTCACCTCTAGCCCTTTGCCTCATTTCTATGCTCTCGTTGGTGTCAGAGTGTGCTCACCATCTGCTTGCTGAGGGAGCTTTGGGTCATTTCCACTTTTTGAACCAACATTTTGAAAAACGTGCTCTAGCTGATCTTTTGTTTCCTTATCCACCCTATTAAATCCTGGCCGTGGTGCACCAAAGACAAACCTATTGGCACCTGGCAGGGACCTGTGGCCAGTCGCTATGCTGAAAATGTCACCTAAATCCCTGATGAACTTAGAACGCTCTATTCGCTGAGTTGTTCCATCAGTCCTCACACGTAAGTTAATGTACAAAATAAGAGGTCTTAACCACAGCATGTTAGCATCCTTTGTACACTGAGAAAGAGAAAACCGTCAATGCAGTAGGCCTGCGTGGGAAATGTACAACTATTATATTGAGTAACTCCAGTGTTTTATCTGTCATTTACCTTAACTCGCTGCTCTTCAGCAATGCATAAATTGGAGATCTTCCATTGCTTGATACAGAACACCCTGATCTTTTCATCATTCCAACAGGCAAGCAGGCAAGAATTATTCATCAAAAATTTAAATCAGCCGTACTTCAATGTTACTGTATTCCAGAAATTGACCTTTAAGTTATAATCATTTCGTTTTTTTTAAAAAGTGTCTTATCTGCATACTTAAGTATGGCCGCCTGGCTTCATTTTGTGAGGTAATCTATGGACATCAATCAGGGGTCGCCAGGGGTAGCAACTTCGACCCCTGGCTTGCTTTTTGCGACCCTGGGCAGTTCCCTTGTGCCCCCCAACTGCAACAAGCCACAATCAGAAAGGGCGCACTGAATTATATTCGCCTTTTAAAAATGAAATAATCGCAGGCCATATCGCCTCAAAAAAATACATAAAACACTTTTTTCCCTCCCTCTTATTTAGCAGACAACAAAGCTGTATGGTTTTCCATTGCTTAAATCCAGGTCTGTCCTTGCCTTCAGTTTAGTTTAGCCCATTATACAAAAACAGTGAAATGGCACAGGTCACAAGTTCATCCAGGAAGAAATTAACTCATTTCTACTGCCCATCACTCTCTGTGACCATGGACTTTGGTGCTTTGAAAGCAGCTGAACAGAGTGCGGATGACTGCAATATCGCTTGTCAATTTCAGTGGCTGCAAAGCCACGAGCTGTATCTGTGCTGATGCCAATGAAGACTGGCTGTGAGTCTGAGCCAGAGACTTCAACAGATAAACCACTGGGTCTTGAGCAGGTTAGTCGAAGCAGGGGCGGCTCTAGGCTCATGGAGGCCCTGGGCAGGGAGCGTAGGTAGGGGGCCCCGGAAGAGGGGTTCTGGGGGGGGCGGCGGGGGGTCAGGGTGCTTGGAAGTGGAACAGAGCCGGAGGCAGCCAAATCCCTGCCAGGGGCCGCCACGGAAATATGTATCCATCCTCAGAGGATTATTATATTAAGGATATATATTGGCGTGGTGGCCCCTGGGGTTTGGTGGCCCTGTGCAGGTGCACAGCTTGCACATGCCTATGGCCGCCCCTGGTCAAAGCTACCTTCTGCCTTTATGCACTCTGGTAGACTTTTAAAAGAAAGGCAGGTTGCTGCATGATAATTCACTTAATTTTTACACACATTAAATAGCAATTGTTTTTTCACAGCTTGCTAATGTTTAAATGTATCTGTCTACAACTTAATATTTAGAGCTGAAGCGAAAAGCCTTAACATGAGTATGAAAAGTAAAAGTTTCACAGTGGGATGTTTAAATGGACCACGTCAAAATAATTTAGGCGTGGCTGAATAATTCTGACAAAACTATGCCAACCGCCATGGCAAAGTTATTTCTTGCATACAGCAAGCGAAAATTTACATCCTTTAGAGTGATTTTTGGGCGCTAGAATGGCTCCTGGCAAGATTTCTTAATGCAGTCAGTCGTGACCATTCGTGCTAAGAAAACTGCAGCTCGAGTAGGAAGTTTATTTGAGTGGCAGAATGAAGCAGTCAAACATATCAATCAATCAATCAATCAATCAATCAATCAATCAATCAATCAATCAATCAATCAATCAATCAATCAATCGCTACCTGTGTATCATGGTTTATCACCAGTGAGGGTATCCACTCCAGGTGCTAGGCTGCAGGTATCAGAGCCTGGTCTTGAGTCCCTTCCTGAAGTCTGTCAACGAGGGTGATGTTCGAAGGTGGAGAGGAAGGGAGATCCAAGATTTGGAGGCAGGGTGGCAGTAGGATCATCCTCCAGTGTGGCAGCTGCGGATGTGCGGTGTCTGTGGGAGGGCGAGGTGAGTGGAGCAGAGGTTTCTAGATGGTTGGTGGAAATTCAGGCCGTGATTCATGTTTGCGGTCTTTAGTTGTGGAGGGCTTTGTAGACGTGGGTCAGAAGATTGAAGTGGCCTCTTTTCAGGATAGGGAGCCGGTGGAGGTCTCTCAGGTGCTGGGTGATGGGGGTCCTTTTTGGGCAAGTTGAGGATCAGTCTGGCTGCTGTGTTCTGGATCATCTGGAGTCTTCTCAAGAGTTTGCTGGTGGTACCCACAAAGAGTGCATTATCGTAGTCCAGACGGCTGGTGATGAAGGCCTACGTCACTGTTTTCCTGATGGTGATGGGAAGCCATTTGAAAATTCTGTAGAGCATGCAGAGATTGTAGTAGCAAGCTGAGGAGATGACGTTGACCTGCTGTTTCATGGAGAGTTTGCTGTTGAGGATGATGCAGAGGTTATGTGGGTGGTATTTCGGAGTGGGGGTAGGGCAGAGTTCCACAGGCCACCAGGAGTCATTCAAGAAGGAGGTGTGGCTGCCCAAAATAAGCACTGCTGTCTTTTTTATGTTGAGCTTTAGTCAGTTGTCTTTCATCCAAGCTGATAAGTTCTTCATGCCGTTGTGGAAGTTGGTTTTCATTATGATGGGGTCCGCTGTGAGTTAGAGGTTGTTTTGGGTGTCATTGGTATAGAAATTATGTAGATGTTGTGGGTCCTGACGATGTCGTTAGTTCCGACGATGTCTGCTATCGGCGTCATGTCGATGTTGAAGAGGATGGGCCTGAGGAATGATCCATGTGGGTCGCCACAGATTGTGCTCTTCGGCTGTGATGGAAAGGGTGAGAGATGGATTTTGTGGGTGCATCCTGTAAGGAAAGATGCTTTCCATCTAAGAGCACCATCTAGTCTGATGCAGTCTGTTTATGAGAGTGTGGTGGGTGACGGTGTTGAAGGCTACGGAGAGGTCGTAAAGGATTAGGGATGCTTATTCACCACTGTCAAGTAGGGTGCAGAAGTCATCTGTCAAGGCCATGTGGGTGCTGGGGTTGGCTCTGAATCTTGATTGGGAGGAGTCTAGCAGATTGTTTGTCTCCAGTTCTTAGGTGAGTTGGAGGTTGATGGCCTTCTCCTAGACTTTGTAGGGAAACTGGAGCAGAAAGATTGGGCGGTAGTTCTGGAGGTCTCTAGGGTGTGTGGAGGGGTTCTTGAGGAGGATCTGACCTCTGCGTGCTTTCAGGCATCGTGGAAGGTGGCTATGGCGATGGAGGCATTGAGGATGGTGGTGAGCTGGTAGCTGATCACGTCACTTCTGAGGTTATAGAGTCCTCCCTGAGCCACACTCTCTTCAACATCTACATGGCCCTGCTCACTGCCACTGTCAGTAACCATGGACTCAACATCGTCTCCTAAGCTGATGACACCCAGCTGATTCTCTCCCTCATCAATGGATCCACAGTTGCCAATCCCAACTTCCATGATGGGATGAAGGCTGTCGCCAACTGGATGAAGAGCAGCTGCCTCAAGTTCAACTCAGAGAAGACTTAAGTTCTCATCATGGGCTCCAACCCTCCACCTCGGATGACTCCTGGTAGCCTGCAGAACTTGGAACCCCCCCACACCCACAGACAATGTATTAAAGATAGGCATCATCCTGAACTCCTCGATCACCATGAACTGCTAGATCAACACCTTCATATCATCTTGCTTTCACAAGCTATGCCTGCTCCGAAAGATCTTCAAGTGGCTACCCACCAAGTCCAGAAAGATGGTCACCCATGTACTCATCAGCAAGAGAATCGACTACTGGCAATGCACTCTATGCCAGCATCAACCAGAAACTCTTCAAGAAACTGCAGATCATTCAGAACACCTCTGCCAGACTCATATTTAACATATACCACTAAAGCCACCTGAGAAACCTCCACTGGCTTCCAGTCAACAAAAGAATCACCTTCAAGCTCCTCACTCATGACTACAAAGATCTACACCACACTAGACCTGCTTATCTTAAACACCGCCTCACATTCCATGCACCCACCAGAGACCTCCAGTTCGCACAAGTGGCACTGGTTACCATCCCCGTACCCGCAAAACCATGGCCAGAGGAAGATCCTTCTACCTCGCAGCAAGGACCTGGAACACTCTGCCTCTCCACCTCGAGCAATCACCGTTACTGCCATAATTCAGGAAGGACCTTAAGAACTGGCTCTTTGACTGATCCAAAGCGCCTCTAGCGTACCTGCTGTTCCCCACCCAGTACCTTGAGACCCTTACTGGTGAGTAGTTGTGCTTAACAAGTAACCTGACTGATTGATTGATTGATGGGAGCATGCGTCGGTGGGCGTCCATTAGTGTATGAAGTTTATCAGGAACGTAGTGTTCAACGTGGGGAGTTGTTCCCATGTGGTGAGTGGGTGGTTGTCTTCGTGGGAGTGGGGAGGCTGAGTAGGTTGGTGGATTGGGGCTTGATGTTTCTGTATATTGTGGCTGTCTGGTTGTAGAAATGGTCTGCTAGAGCATCGCAGAGTTCCTTTAATGAGGGGATCGAGTTTTCAGTAGCTGATGGGCAGGTGAACTCTCTGACAATGGCAAGTTCCTTGGTCTGGTTGGCGCTGGCCTTGATGCCGTGGGGAAGGGCCTCCTTTTTTGCAAATTTGATTTGGTGGTGGTAGCTGTTAAGGGCAGACTTGAAGGAGGCTAAATCAATGTTGTTTCTGCTGCTCCGCCATCTTCTTACTAGTTGTTTGCATCTGCACTTTGCTGCGTTGAGTTCTGGGAGGTTCCAGCTGTCTCTTTTGGTGGGTCTGTGTGTTCTGGCTGGTTTGGTTGGGACGACTCTGTTTGGAGCACTAGTAATCCAGGCATTGTAGTTTTCTAAGTTTAGTGAAGACGTCGGGCTTGGTGATGCTGAGGGTGTCGGTCCATTGATGCTCAGTGACCTTGGTTAAGTTGTAGAAAGGGGTGCTGTGGTGGTTGGGGGTGTTGCAGAGGATCCAGAGATGTTGACATGTATGATGGAATGGTCAGACCAGGAGAGTTCCATGGTATAGCTGTATCTGGATGTGAAGCCATACCGAATTCTGCCCAGTTGTAGAACACCACAGAATTATGAGTGAATTCCGCAGGTTCTGCCCTCCCCTATAAGATATTAAGGGCCTGATTTAGAACTCAACAGACCTGTTACTAATAACGGTGATGGATATCCCATTCGCCGAAAAATACATCCCATTGGATGTATTGGGATTTATATTTTGGTGTACAGAATATCCATCACCGCTTTGTGTCAGAGTAACCTATCCGCCAAGTTCTAAATTAGTCCCTAAGACTTATACAGTAGTAACATTTTTCTTAAATTCAGAGCAAAGGTGGAAATCCAAGCAGACCACAGCTTGGGCACTGTGTGATTTTTAAACATATGGATCATATTTATAGAAGCATATTTGTGTTTCTGTTCACACATTTTGGCTCTATTTCTTACCTCTTTTTATGAACACCTTTGGAATTATCTATGAATATCATATGAAGGGAAATGCAGGTGGAGAACAATGAATGTATTTTCTACAGTGCAGAGCAACTAGTGTACCATTTTTGTTCTTGAAGAACACAGTTACTTTACATTGTTTCAAAGGTTACATGACATGATTTCGTGTAATGTCATCTGGGTTAACGGTCACATGAGGTCACTTCCTGTGAAGTCATGAGGGGAGGGGCAAAGAGTGTGATGCCACTTTTGTTAATCCTGGTATTTTGTTGATCTATGTAGATGAGGCAGACACTCCTTTTTGAGTGGATCACTCAAAACTCATTATCATGGGAGATTTTAATTACTGGTTCAATAATGAAAACATGAGTTAAAAATCCTGGGATTTTATTGACCTTTTATACAGTCCTAATTTAGTGCAATATATCACTCTACTCAATAATATCGAAAGACATACTCTTTACCAAATTTGGACTGCAAATCGTTTACTAACTAGACTAGAGGTCTTATCCTGCATTTGGTCTGGTCATTAGCAGGTTAAATTTAAACTTGTAGGCCCGAAACAATATACTATAATAAACTAGCAAAGCATAAATACTTTCTTAATTCTGGAGTCATTTCCTTGAAAGCCTGGTTGGGTAGAAACCTTGCACAAATTCTCTACCTTCAGCGAAGAAGTTTAATTTGAGCCACTTTAATACCCAATCTGTTTTTAAACTGTACTTGAATCTGCAAGTAATCATAGTCAGTTACCTGTTCTTCCACCATTTCAGCCGCAGAGTAATAACCTGCACTCTCATTGATCAACTGGATTTAGCCAACAACCAATCAGGTGGAAGGGGGCGGAGTCAGTTGAACTGCGTAACATTGAAAAGAATGGCCCGCAGCGCGGACGCGCCGCTGGCACGCCAAAGGTGCACCTAAGGCAAACCATTATGTACCAGTCCACGCCTGGCTGGGACCAGGGGCCAGCCATCATGCCCAAAAAGGTCACTTACACTATAGCAGAGCTCAAAGCTTTAGCCCCACCGGACAAGCAACCGTTTAACCTGCCTTGTCAACAAATACTAGACGAACTTGGTCTCTCCCAAAGTGGTCAGTTGCCTGAGTTTTGTAAGAGTATGGACACCTGACACATCTCAAGCCATATTACTGTACCCAACTGCGCAAAAAGAACACAACCAGTAAAGGAACTAAATATAATGTACTTTACTTAAACACCCGATCCGCAGTCAAGCACAAGTTAGAACTGTACAATCTACTTGACACTGATTCACCTGATCTACTATTCATGACAGAAACATGGCTGACGGAAGAATCTACCCCTGAAATCCTAGCTGCACTCCCAGACAATTACTACCTCCTATCATCGAAAGGAATGACAGGTAAAAAAGGGGGGAGTGGCAGTCCCCATTAAAAAGGACGCTCTACCACTAACTTTCCTCCACTAGAGCTAGAACTAGTGGACAGTTTAGTTTTCAAGCTAGACTCTCCAAACTGTACCATGATATGCGTACTCATGTATAGACCTCCCATAGCTATGCCAAACTTCCACAAAACATTGGCAAATTGTATACAGATCTCTGACAATCGAGTTCTCCAAAGACCTGGTCATTGGTGATTTTAATTATTGGGCAAATGAAGAAACAGGGGGAAACAGTGCCAGGGAATTGACCGGTGCCTTACAAAGTCTGAATCTATCACAACACATTCAAGCACCCACATACATTAAAGGTCACACTCTCAACCAAGCATGGTCTATCAATTTCACCCTTCAAAACCTAGAAATACAACCCTGTTTATGGTCCGATCACTATATAATCAGGTTCACAATATGCAACAACTCTCTACCCAAAACGACTCCCTGTCAAAAGGTCCCATCAATGCCTGGTATAAAATTAATTTGAAATTGTTATGGGTCACCTTAAACTATAAGCCTCCTGAAAGCAAAGAGAATGTAGATAACCTGGAGAGAGAAATTGGAGCCTGGCAAAGGAAGGCTATTGACAAACATGAAATGAAAACAGTCCCTATCTTTAACTTGAAAAGAGGATAATTCTATCCATAGTATGCCACCATAACTCAAGAGATCCTTACACTTAAATCCACTCTAGTAAATTATATACACAATTAAAAAAACAATTCTGGTAAAATTTTTGAACAATTTATTACAAAATACACAATGTCAAGTATCAATTACAGTGCCACAATATAAAATATTAAAAAAAAATATTTAAAAAAAGTGTCAGCACCCTACCAATGGTTCAGTGGTGCAAATATAATAAACACACAAAATCAGGATTAAAAAGCAATTGGCTATTAAAAACAAGTTGTCGACGCAGCGTTTCGGTTTTTATGATGACACCTTCATCAGGACAGGGTTCTATACAATAAAGAAACATAGTATTAACACAACATTTTCTTTAGGAAACAAGTATATCGTCACTCTTTTGCATTCTACCCATTGCTCTTTTCTACTTTTGTATAGTTTATTAAATTCCTTCTATGGTAAAGCAGAGGGACACACCTCCCACGGGTACATGTTGTTATACTAAGGCATAGTGATCAGTGAAACACGTTTTCCAAAGATGCATGTTATACTAGGGCACAAAAGACAGTGGCAGCTAGATCTCTTGAGCTATGTTGGAAGTTCAATAGTAATGAACTTCGAGGTGAGTTACATCTCAAGTAGCAATAAACATATAGGAACTATACAAATGTAGAAAAGAGCAATGGGTAGAATGCAAAAGAGTGACGATATACTTGTTTCCTAAAGAAAATGTTGTGTTAATACTATGTTTCTTTATTGTATAGAACCCTGTCCTGACGAAGGTGTCATCATAAAAACCGAAATGCTGCGTCGACAACTTGTTTTTAATAGCCAATTGCTTTTTAATCCTGATTTTGTGTGTTTATTATATTTGCACCACTGAACCATTGGTAGGGTGCTGACACTTTTTTTAAATATTTTTTTAAAATATTTTATATTGTGGCACTGTAATTGATACTTGACATTGTGTATTTTGTAATAAATTGTTCAAAAATTTTACCAGAATTGTTTTTTTAATTGTGTATATAATTTACTAGAGTGGATTTAAGTGTAAGGATCTCTTGAGTTATGGTGGCATACTATGGATAGAATTATCCTCTTTTCAAGTTAAAGATAGGGACTGTTTTCATTTCTTGTTTTTCCTTCACTCCTCGTCCCGACATTGGATTTGTGAGGAGACCTCCCTTTCTGTTTTTTATTGACAAACATGCTCATCCTACAAACTCAAACTTCACGCATAAGGGGACATGAAGCACCCAAATGGTTCACGGAAGACCAAAAATCAGCTAAACTCAAAATACTTCAGGCAGAACAAAAATGACGTAATTAGTACTCAATTGAATCCTGGGAACATTATAAAACAAATCTCAGGAGTTACATACATGCTATTATGGAGGCATTTTTTTTTCTCCAACAAGGTGTTAAACTCAAATAGAAAAACCAAATACATTTTCAACACAGTACGTGAGCTATCAAATCCTGATCGTGTAATCTCACCTATACCTGCCACTATCCAATGACATAAGTAATTTTTTCCTTAAAAAAATTACGAAAATTCAGGAATCCATAGATTACAAACATAAAGAGGTGGGAAATTGGTCTGAAAATACCAACGATGACATCATGATCACCCTCCCATGTAGAGGCCAAGATAATTTCTTGGAAAACCTAAACAAAATAAAATCAGGCTGCCCAAATGATGTCTGTCCCACTGAAATACAAATATCCATCTTTAACCCGTTGGACGCTTATGATGAGCTCAGCTCGTCATGAGCCATACTGCTCGTGTGCTCATGACGAGCTGAGCTCGTCATAACGGTCTGAACGCTTGCACGCGGGGCTAATTCCCCCGCTGTGCTGAACGTTCTTAAGAAATGGGTGTGGCCGTGACGAGCTCAGCTCGTCATGAGCACATGGACACCGTGGCTCATGACGAGCTCAGCTCGTCAAGAACACCGGGTCACTGTGCGCGCCCCACTAGCCCCCCAGCACAGCGGGGGAATTACCCAAGTGGCCAATGGGTTAAAGCATTTCCAGAGACCATTCTCTCTCTTTTGAATCTCTCTTTAACCCAAGGGACAGTCCTAATAGCCATTCAAGAAACAGTGATTATTCCACTTCAGAAAAAACAAGGGGTCGACCCTCAGAGGCTTAACAACTATAGGCCAATAACCCTCCTCCCTTTCTCTGCCAAAGTATTGGAGACACATGTAGCAAAAACTCTCAGCACCTTTATTGAAAACACCAAATTCTTAGACTCACATCAAGCAGGTTTCTGCGCAGCACACTCAACCGAGTCCATTATTCTATCTGTCATGGATGAGCTAAAGAAAAAGGCTGATGCAGACAGCAGTCAAGCCTTGATTCTACTGGACCTGTCTACAGCTTTCAATACCGTCAACCATGACATCCTGGTGGACCGCATTGCTGCAGCATGTCCCAGTGGTACCTGCCCTGAATTAGTTTCAATAATTTCTTGCAGATAGGAAACAGGCAGTCTGGCTCTCTCCGTATCAATCTGGCATTGTAAACTTGAAATGTGGAGTACCACAAGGCTCATCCTTGTCCCAGCACCTCTTCAATAGATATCCGCCCTCTCATTATCACGCTTTGTCAGATGGGAGTTCAAATCTATTACTTTGCTGACGTTATGCAGCTGATCTTCCCCATCAACAAATCTACAGATTCCAAGGAATTCCTCAAAAATTCATGCTGTTCACCATGAATTGGATGAACAAAAATCAATTAAAACTTAATGCAGAAAAAATCTGAAATCATCATTCCCAAAAATAAACTTAAGCACTGGTCCCCTGCCAAATGGCCTTCTGAGATAAGCTGCCCCCACACCAAAAAACTTGATATAAAGCCTAGGCATACACATTGATTCAGATCTTTACATGAACACGCAGAATTGAGCGGTCACCTCTGTCTGCTTTTTTCAACTGCGGAAACTGAGGAAAATCAGAAGATTTTTCAGCAGAGAGGCTTGCATCCAAATCATCATCTCCTTGATCCTATCAAAAATTGATTATGCCAACTCAATATACTAGGCCTTCAGCGCAACCAGAGGCATTTCTGCAGCTAATACAAAACCAGGCAGCCAGAATCATATACAAAGAAGGCAGACAATGTCACGTTAAGCCTCTGCTAAAAGAGCTGCACTGGCTCCCACTGGAGCAGCGCTCCATGTTTAAAACCATCTGTTTCTGGTTTAAAGCTTTACACAGGACTAGCTCAAAGTACGTAGTCTCAAAAATCAAAAAGTACACCCTCACCGCTCGTTAAGATCCATGCACATGAATTTATTGGAGATACCGGACTTTAGAAGCAAACGAACAGGAGGGTCATGCTTCTCAATACTCAAATTCTGGAATGTTCTGCCACCCCCACTGAGACTAGAGTCAGACCTCCTTTGCTTTAGGAAGATGCTAAAGACTTGGCTCTTCACTCAGCTAGACCTAGACCTTTTCAAAATAGTAACCCCTAATGGAAAAAAAAATTCCAGCGCCAAGAAACCTGTTGGTGAACGAGTGCTCTATAAGTTCTGATTAACACAACATAACTTAATTGGTATTGTGTGGACATGGATATCTTCTGTACAATCCTCTTAAGCGCTATGCCTCTTCTTAGTCATGATGTCCATTTAACAGAAAAGGAGGTTAGTTAATGGCTGCTTAAAACCAATGATAAACATGCCCCTTTGTGTAAATGTAAACCTACCAAATATGTTATGCCCTCCCAGTGATTCTCTGAGAAATTACAAACTGCTAAACTAAAAGTTTGCCAATCTGAGCAGAAACGGCATAGAGACTATTCTCCAGCTAATAGATTTTGCTATAAAAATGTTCGAATGACAATAAAGCATTACTTTTATACACTATGACTCTTTTTTGGCTAACAAAATACTGCAGACTGCTAAGAAACCAGAGGATATTTTGGAAACTGTGACAGAACTATCTAAGCCTAGTAGGCTGTCTTTGACGGTCTCTCCTGTCAAGAACGTTGTAATGTGTTAAACACATATTTTATAGAGAACAGAAAAATTATCTAAGATAGCATCCTGTCTTGCAATAGCGAGTTATTACTATCTTCCTTGTACAGGATCCTCTACATTCTCTATGTTTTCCATCCTCTTAATGGAGAGTGTTTATCTGTGTTAATGGCTAAAGTGAAATCTGGTTCACCAAAGTTTCTAAAAAGATCTCTTCCATTTCTATGTCTCAGTCAGAACTAAATATGTCACAAGGAAGAGTACCAAAATCATTCAAAGAGGCACTAGCAATTCTCCGTCTGAAAAATCAAGGTGAAAAAGCATTTACTTTTAAAAATTGTTGACCCTTTTCTCTGCTGCAATGTCATACCAAACTTTTAGAAGCAGGTCTTGTGCTCAAATCTTGAATTTTCACAATTCTTAAATATGTAAAAAACTTGGTTTCAACCAGCATACTGCACAGGATTAGTAAAGTTGTTGGTATTAGATGATGTGCTCAAGGACTGTGATGAAGGTCTGATTTCTGACTTGGTCTTGTTGATCTATTAGCAGCCAAGAGCGTGCCAGGGAGCCCGTTTGCAGAGTGGTAGGCAAAAGGGGCATGGCCTGCTATGAGAATTTAGCAATCCTGCTGTGTGGGACTTACTGGAGCTAATAGGAGGGGTAGTTGTCCCCCAAGGATGCCCCGTGAGGCCAACTACCCCTCTTGTTGCCTCCAGTAAGTCTCACACAGGAGGATTGCTAAAACGTATTCGGAGGCCATGCCCTTCTTTCTCTACCACTCTGCAATCGCGCCTCCTGGCAGAATATGGGTGGAGGATGAAGCCCAATTTACTTCTGAGGGACTTTGTGGGCCAAGAAGCCCTTCTGGTACCTCCTGTAAATCCTACGCAGTGGAATTACTGAGCGCTGGTCGGAGGCCTAGCACCCTTTCCCCAGCACTCTGCAAACGTGACTACTAGTTAAAGAAGTGTTAGCAATGTAATAGGTTTCGCATTTGCGAGAGCTAGAGGTATTGGCCTTGTATATGTAAAAGATTTTACTAATGTTTCTTGGAGTGGAGGTACGTTGTGTGTAGTGGAGTGTTGTGGTATGTTGTGCAGTGAAATTAAAAGGATAGAAAGTATGTGATATTTAGTGTAGAATGGGATAATGTGGTATGGAGAGTAATTATGTGTTATGGTAGTCTGTGTTGTGGAGTGGTAACCTCAGGTTTAGTCTCTGAGACAGAAAAAGAAGGAGTCTTTGAAGAGGCCTTGTGGACCTAGTCAGAGGTATGAGCAGGGCCACTTGAATTATGAGACTGTTTGACTCCACCGACCTTCGCACAATTATACATTTTCTCCATTAGCCACATAATTCATCATCTGCTCCCTGTTCTTCAGAATTTGAACAAAAAAGCCTTGTTTCTAGCTTAAACGCTCAAACGTGACCAAAATTCAGTTAAAAGTGTTGCAGTGTGGTAGAAGGCCCTTTGCAAACCTAGAATGGTCACCTGTTACTAATTGCTAAATATTGGTGTTAAATTGGAACCTAATGGTGTGCAAGCCACTCTTGCTTCCTTCTGTACCTCTCTTGCCTCTTTCTGCATTTCTGTTGCTTCTTTCTGTGCATTTCTTTCTTTTTCTGCACTTCTCTTACCTCTTTCTGCAAATCTCCAACTTTCTGCAACTCTCTTCTCTCTTTATGCACATCTGTTGCCTCTTTCTGCACTTCATTTGCTTCTTTCTGTATCTCTCTTGCCTCTTTCTGTACCCTTCTTCAATCTTTCTGCATCTCTCTTGCCCTTTTCTGTAATCCTCTTACTTCTTTCCTTGCCCCTTTTGCCTCTTTCTGCACCTCTGTTTCTTCTTTATGTACTTCTATTCCTTTTTTGTGTACCTCGCTTGCTTCTTTCTGCACATCACTTGCCTCTTTTAGCACTTCTGTTGCTTTTTTCTGCCGATCTATTGCCTCTTTCTGCACCTCACTTGCCTGTTTCAGCACCCCTGTTGCTTTTTTCTACAGTTCTCTTGCCTCTTTCTGCACCCCTCGCTCCTCTTTCAGCACCTCTGTTGGTTCCTTCTGCACTTCTCTTGCTTCTTTCTGCACCTCACTTGCCTCTCTCTGCACTGCTCTTGTGTCTTTTTGCACTTTTCTTCCTTCTTTCTACACCCCATATGTCTCTTTTTGTACCTCTCTTATCTCTTTCTGCACTTCTCTTTCTTCTTTATACACCTATGTTGCTTCTTTCTGTAGTTCTCTTGCCTCTTTCTGTATTTCTCTTCCTACTTTTTGAACCCCTCCTGCCTCTTTCTGTACCCCTGTTACCTCTTTGTGCACCTCTCCTACCCCTTTCTGCACCCATCTTGCCTCTTTTTGCACCTCTGTTGGTTCTTTCTGCACTGCTCTTGCTTCTATCTCCACCCCTCCTGCCTCTTTCTGCACCCCTCTTCCTTATCTATTTGAGCAACCCTCTTACCTTTTTCTACACCTCTCTTCCCTCTTCCTGCACCACTCTTGCCTCTTTCAGTACCTCTGTTGCTTCTTTATGAACTTCTATTACCTCTTTCTGCACTCTTTGAGCCACTTTCATCACCTCTGTTGCTTCTTCCTTCACTTCTCTTCCTTTTTTCTTCACCCCTCGTGCCTCCCTCTGTACCTCTATTGCCTCTTTCCGCATTTCACTTGGTTCTTTCTGTACTGCTCTTGCTTCTTTCTACAACCCTTTTGACTCTTTGAGCACCTCTTTTGTGTCTTTCTGCACTTCTCTCTCCTTTTTCTGTACCCCTTTTGCATCCCTTCTGCCTTTTAGAGCACATCTTTGCTTTTTTCTGCATTTCTCGCTCCTCTTTTTGTACCCCTCTTGCCTCTTTCTGCACCGCTGTTGCTTCTTTCTGCCCTTCTATTGCCTCTTTGTGCACCTCTCTTGCTTTTATCTGCACCTCACTGTAGGAGAGTAGGATCTGGCTCTTATAGTTACCCCCATTTTTAACAGATGTTCCACAGTTGTTTTACTTTAGTCTGGCTGGGGCCCTGCTAACTAGGACTCCAGCCTAAATTCTTCCTTTCTAAATTGATTACCAGTCCTTTAGGTAAACTCCATATTTGAATTCTGGGGTACCCTTATAAGAACCTAGTATATGGTAAACTATATACCCAGGGCATAGGTGTCCCAGAGGCCTACCTGGGGCTGAAGCATGTATTGTGCTACCCCTGAGAAGCCTTCCAAAATGACATCACAGGTCTGCTACTGCCGCCTGGGTAACGTGGTGCATGCACCCCTTACTGAGATATATGTTTACTATATCACTGCACATGTAAACCTATCAGTCATCCCTATTGCAGACCTTAACAATCCTGAAGGCAGAGTGCTGGGTTTCATGTGAGAGGGTTCCCATGCAGGAGCAGAGCCCCTCTGCAGCTTTCGGAACCTTTGTTCAGGGGTTGTTTGTGATGCAGCCAAACCATATACTCTTAAGTGCATTATAACCATGCGGTAAATGCTAATTTTTGGATGGCTGCATGGAAACAAGTCATGGTTGGTGTAAAATACCTTGGAATTATACCCCCACACCAGTAACTAGTGTGGAATATGATCCCACCATTCTAGTTGGAGAGACATGACAGCACTGATATACCCGGTACCAGCATAACAGACCCTGGCATCACAAAATGGATGCTCCTAGCCACAGACACAAGTCTGCCCTCCTGCTGCTGGATGAAACTCTGGCAGGAGAGGCCTGCACAATAGGTTTCCTATCACAGGGGGGTGTAACCACCTCCTAGACAGGCTTTAGTGTAGTGGGGCTGGGTGGGTGCACTCCAAGAGTGATCTGAAGTCTGCACTGGGGGCACATTTGGTGTCCCTGTTCATAGTCCAGCTCAAACAGGTTGCAGGGGCTACCAGCCCCTGCTCTGGTGTGAAACTGGACAAAGGAAATGGGTGTAGCCACCCCTCTTCCCTAGCCCTCTCAAAGGTGAGTCTCTTTTTCCCACCCCTTCCTTGGGTATAAGATAGGAACCCCTGGCTCCAGGACTTTAGATTTACCTGGACAAAACTCTGATACATAATCCTGGAACTTTGATGATCTACAAGGCGTTAGATGGATAAAGATTCTCCCTTGGAGTAAAGGAGTTACTCCCCCGCAAGGCAGGCACCAAAGACGCAACTGACCAGTTTGCATCTCCAAAGCTCTCGCCGGACTCCATGGAATTAAGCAACACAGGAGGTGGGTTTCCTTGGTCCCTGAGGTCAATCTATGCACTCAGCAATTCTGAGGTCTGTATCCCTTGTGGAAGACCGTGCAATCTGAACCCCTGGACACCGTGACCATTTGCAGAAGCATCAGCTTTGAGGTAACCTCTGAAGCTGAGTTTCGGGTTACTTGTAGCCCTGACCCGAGCAGCATTTGCACTGAATATTGCCAGCCTACACTCCACGAGTGTTCAGTGAGCTACCCCGTTGTGTTTTCTCTTGAGGTCCCTTTGCGATCCCTAGTCCGTTGACTGGTGGGTCCCTGTGAAGGCAACTTTAACTCTGATTGGGCTTACCTGGTAGCTGCAGATGTGCCCTGACTCTCCATTGCTTGGAGAGTACCCCAGACCTTGCTGGTCCACACCAAAGCATCTTTTCTCATCCTGCGTGGGTTGCTCTTGCCAAGGCTTGTTGGGTTCAATCTGAGCACCAACACTGCAGCACTCAACATTCTTTGAGGAACAGCTCGAATCCAGCTCTTAGTCATCGTCGACTCCTCGTGGCTGCAGAGTCAAGCTTCACCTCTTCATCCCTGAAACACCTGACATTGGTGGGCATTTGTCCTGCGTGCCCCTTGTCACTAGCAAGTGACCCAGAATCTGTGCCCTCTGCTTTTAGGTTCTTCACATCTTTGATCCAGGCTTGGATCACACATGACAGTTTTCTTCTCCATGGCAGCAAATCAACGACGATTTCCGACACCATTTGACATCTATGTACCCGGCTTCCCTGGGTGAGGTAACTCGTGTACTACAGTGCTCCCGTCGGTGTTGGCCCTAGAACCCATTAACTCTAAAGGGGTTTGCTCAAAGACCTCTCCTAAGTGTCCTTTAACTTTGAAATTCCAACCAAAGCTTTCCCCATAGAGGCTAACAGAGCTCACGACTGTGTTCTCACACTGCACACGTCCCCCGTGGGTCACCTGTGTCACTACCTTGGGTGGTTCATTGGGGTCCCGGCTATTCTATATGCTCTAGGCCCTGTGTCTAGTCAACTCGTGGTTCTTATACCACTTTCTTGATATATGGTTTGGTCATCTACAATGGTCCCCCCCGGGCCCATTGTAGATGGTGCTATTTACTGTTGTTTTAGAACTGTATTGTTGTGTATCCTGGATTTTAATCTCATAAAGAGATTAGTAGTGAGTGCTTATAAATAAATGCATATATTTTATATATACCCTGTGTGGTTCTCCTATCATTTAGTAATTCAAGAGATTATAATGTGGTAAACCAGGCTGCTTTACACTCCTTCAAGACTTAGCCTGAAGGCTGCTCTCCATAGCTACCAATAGGATAGCTTTCAATAAATGCTTTCTTTAAACTTATCATCAATAAGGGTTTTTTTAGACTGGTACAGGGTGTCCACTATAACTAGTGGACAGCATATACCAGGCCAACTTCTCACACTAACTTCCCTTTTTTAGCACCTTTGTTGCTTTTTTCTGCAGTTCTCTTGCCTCTTTCTGCACCTCACTTGGCTCTTTCAGCACCTCTATTGCTTTTTTCTGCAGATCTCTTTTCTCTTTCTGCACCTCTCTTATCCCTGTTCCCTGTTTCTGCACCTTTCCAACCTGTTTCTGCATATCTATTTCCACTTTCTGTACTCTGTTGCCTCTTCCTGCACTTCTCTTGCTTTTTCTACACACCTTCATGCCTCTTTTAGCAACTCTGTTGGTTCTTTCTGCACTGCTCTCGCTTCTTTCTGCACCTAACTTGCCTCTTTCTGTACTTGGCTTGTTTCTTTCTACACCTCTGCTGCTTCTTTCATAAATTCTCTTGCCTCTTTCTGCACTTCTCTTCCTTCTTTCTGCACCCCTCTTCCCTCTTTCTGCACCTCTATTGCCTCTGTTTGCACACCAGTTCCCTCTTTCTGCATTCCTTTTGCCTGTTTCTACATTTCTCTTGCCTATTTCTGCAGTTTTCTTGGCGCCTTCTGTACCTCATTTGCCTCTTTCAGCACTTATATTGCCTCTTTCTGCACCTCTCTTGCTTCTTTCTGCACCCATGTTGTCTCTTGCTATGCTCATCTTCAGTCTTTCTACCCCATTCTTGCTTCTCTCTGCACTTCTCTTGCTACTTTCTGCACCTCTCCTACCTCCTTCTGAACCCCACTTGCCTCTTCTTAGGACTCTGTTGGTTCTTTCTGCACTGCTCTTGCTCCTTTCTGTACCTGACTTTTCCTCTTTCTGCACTTCTCTTGCTTCTTTCTAAACCTCAGTTACTTTTTTTTAGCAATTCTTGTAGCTCCTTCTGCACTTCTCTTGCTTGTTTCTGCACCTCTTTTGCATCTTCCTGCACCTCTCTTACTTCTTTCTATACCTCCCTTGCTTTTTTTAGCAAATCTATTGCCTGTTTCTGTACTTCTCTTCCTTCTTGCCTCTTATAGCCCCTATGTTGGTTCTTTATGTACTGCTCTTGCATCTTTCTGCACCTCACTTGCCTCTTTTTCCACTTCTCTTGGTTCCTTCTAAACCTCTGTTGCTACTTTCAGCAATTCTCTTGCCTCTTTCTGCACTTGTCTTGCTTGTTTCTGCACCTCTATTGCCTCTGCCTTCACTTCACTTGCTTCTTTCTGCACCTCTCTTGCCTCTTTCAGCATCTCTGTTGCTTCTTTCTGCACTTATCCTGCTTCTTTCTGCACATTTCCTGCTCCTTTCTGTTGTAGTGTAGTTCCTATATTCCCAATAGGCTCTGCGCATTGGAATAATATATCCTATAGATTTGATATAGGACTTAGGTCGACTAGGTCTCTATAGAATTAATTAGTCTAAATTGTGAGTGCCAGCTAGCTCAGAAGTCACTAGAAACTTTCATGAATAAACAAGAAGGGATTTGTTTTCTGACAACGGCATAAACATGACAACTTTGTTTCCCTAAGAATAAAACTGATCTTCAGAGTTGTAGAAACAATAGATAGATATTTCACTTAGTCAATCGTGCATGCTTCGTTTCATCCGAGGTGCAGAGACAGGCGTTTTCAATAAAGATTTATTGAACAGTCTTCTTTCTCATGCAAGTAAAGTGAACTGCTACACCCGTAATACTGGTTGCAAAGTATAATGCGTACAGTAAGAAGAGTATTATAAAATAATACTGAAAAAGCATTGTATGGCTCCTAGACCATAGATAAATACACACATAAATAACAAAGGCTAAAAAGTACTTAACTGGTGCTTCTAAAATATGCCTACACCAAATGTACTTAACCTAAGTCTAGTACGAGTGAAGAAGTAAGTGAGGTGAAGCATAGGTTTAGTCTGTTTTTGCCAAGAATCTAACCAAGGGTTCTCTCAGAGTCTAATCAGCTCCGTACCTTGGTTTTAGAATATAGGAGGTCTGGTATCTCTGTCTCGGGACTCGATTTCCCAACACCCCGCGAGGGGAGCTTGGAAACACTGGAGCTGGATTCTCCGTGAGAGAAAGGCAGCCTCTCTGTCAGTGTGTCAGCTGAAGGGTCGGCTTCTTTTGGCACTTGCTGTAGCGAGCTGCGTCGGGCTAGTTGATAGTCGAGCTGCTCTGAACCACTGTGTGCTTGCTAGGGCAAGTGTAGGCATATTTATACCTTGACGGTGCCTAGTTTGACGTAAAGTAGGACATAAAAACGTCACCAATGAACTCCAAGGGAATGGTAGTTCTTTGAAAACGCCATGATTTCTAGGACAAATCAATATTCAAGTAAGGGGATGTCACTGACTGCTGAAGCCGAGCTTTCCAAGAAATCATTGTGGCTTTTTGGAACTAGTGGAAGTAGCCGTGCCTGTATTTGGACTGGATGGCTTATGTCTGAATATGGGCAGGATTTTTTTGCCTATATAAGTGCAATGTGAATTGTACCTATATAAGGGCATCAATCGGTAAATTACGCTTGATTCTAAAATGCTTCACAACATCCACTCCACTTTATTATATTCGATATTACTAAATTCTAAGCATTTCTAAACATATCTAAAGCAAGATGTGTAAAAAATGCAAGACGGAGTGTAACGCCCCTTCACGTCACTTTGCGTGAGACGCAGAGACGCAGAGCCACGAACAGTGTGGAGCAAGCAGCGGAGCTGCGGCGCTGGGAGCGGGTGCAGTTTTCCGGTGCCTTCGGCCGCCAGCCCCCCGTGGGATTGGAGGCGGAGATTTGCCGCTATTTGCCGCGATTTGCTGCGACTCACCGCAGATTCGCGGGCACCACACTGCCGCGGCTCAGCAAGACTCTTTGTAAAATAGGGAGCTGATGCAGTCAGAAGCAGCCTGCAGCAGCCTGCTGCCTACAGCCAGGAGCCAGAGAGAGAGGGCAGAAAGAAACCACAGACACAGGTGAGAGCAGGCGGCTAGCAGTGGCAGTGAAGGAGGCTGGTGGGAGGCAGCAGAAACTGCATAGCCGCACTAGTGAGCCCCTCTGCCTCGCCTTGCCTTGCCCCTGCCCCTGGGTCTGCCCCTGGGTCTGCCTCAGCCACACCTTCGCCTAAACCAACAAATTACATATAGCCACACCCAGCACCTAGCTCCGTGAATGACTTTTGAAACTCTTGATACTTATGCATAAAATTGCTTAGAAACATACAAAAGTCTGCATAAGAGCTGCTACTCCCGGTTGTATTTCTCCCCTGGCACAGGTGGTGTAGGTGGGAGTAGTGAACGCCAAGGAGCAGCAAGCGAGCGCGACTACCGTTAGCGGTAGTCACAAAGTAAGAGCCGGGGGTGGTTCGCAGAGTCGACCTGTCTAGGACAGGTGCAGCCAGCAGCCCTCCGTGAGCTCCGCTCGCATGGGAGAGCAGAATAATATTAGCAACGGCCCAGTGCTGGGAAAATACTGGACCAAAAAGGATTCAAAAGGAAAAGAAAAATAAAATCGCCCTGGACAAACTCCTCGATTGTTTCTTGCCTTAAGAGAGTCCTTAAGCGCCTCCTTCTGAGCAGACGACTAACCGGAAAGAAGCGCTCAGACTTAGCTGACTTGAGGAACCCACAACAAAGCTTTGAGTCACTGTCACTGTCTGACGTAAAAGCAGCACGGCACCGACCAAACCCCTACCAAAACATAAGGTCCGGCAAAGAAAGAAATGCTCCAGGCAAAAAATCAACTGTATTAAAGGGCACAGCAAAACGGAAAAGACTCGACAAAACATGTGCAAATAAGGCAAACAACACCTTAAAAAACCCTTTAATCTCACCAATCGCCTCTCTCTTTGAAAATCGGCATCAAATAAAAACTCTTTACAGAATTTACGATTCCAGTTTTTGAAAGACCCGGGGTCAGCACTGTTTTCATCAACAGCAGAATTTGCGGGACTATCAACACCCTAGGACCCAGTGAAAGATCTTGAAGCAAACAACCAGTTGGAAGAGGCAGCATGCAAACCAATGCCAGGGAATCTAATTGCACAATCTAGCGTAAATTGCATCTCCCCTAAAGAGCAAGAGCAAAGAGCTGCAAGTGGAGTGGATGTTGTGAAGCATTTTAGAATCAAACAAGTCAAGCTCCCAGACTAAGGGGTCGATTAGGATCGCGGACGGACTTGCGTCCGTCCGCGACCCCAGAGCAGGAGGGAATCTCCGCATGGCATGCGGAGTTCCCTCCTGTGCAATTAGGATGTGACCGCCACCCTGGCGGTCACATCCTCTATTTTCAACATTGCAGCGGGTGCAGCTTCAAGCTGCACCCGCGGCAATGTTAAAAATGCACGCATTTCATTTGCATGCAGAAAGAGGCAGGCACCGCGCGGTGCCTACCGCTTTCTGCATGCAAATGCAGGGGGGTACCATAGGTACCCCTCATGTGCACCCCCACCCCCCCTTCACCTAGGGGGCCCGCAACGGGCCCCCGCAGTGAAGATCCGTATGCTTTTCCACGGCGGAAAACCCGCCGCGGAAAAGCACTTTTTAAAGCCCGTCCTGATATGGCGGACGGTGTCTGAGAGACACCGTCACCATATCAGAGCTTTTCCGCCGCGGTTGTAAGCCGACCGCGGCGGAAAAGCTGCGGACGGAAACCAGGACCCACCAGCCATCCTAATGTGGCGGTGGGTCCTAGGTCAGTCCGCTGCGGTTTTTCCGCATCCTCTGGGCCGGCGGTGGCTTCCGCCGGCCCCGAGGATGCGGAAAAACCGCAATCATAATCGGCCCCTAAGTCTGGAATTAATAAATAAAACTTAACAAAACCACATTCAACTACTTCAATCAAGCTTTGATGAGCTTTCGCAACTATGGCTAAATTCTACCCATTTAGGTGATAATAGCAAAGAGAAAGATCAATTGGCTGAAACAGCTTTTGCCCAAGAGAAGAGTCAAGAGGAGGCAAATGCAGAAGCTGAAAAGCTTAGTGAAGGTGAGGTTCTACACTCATCAGACTGGAGTGACAACATAACTTTATGTGGATTAACAGGTCCTACTGAAATACACCCTCCAGCAGAAAACGCGAGGCACATTCAATCTACAACATATGAAGCGGATATTAACTCATGTAAGGATGAAGGGCCTCTGAATTTTGTATCCCCCCTTCTGCAAGCACTACAAACATCTACGGCGACTTTAATAATGCAATCTGATAAATTGGACATCCAAATTGACCTAATGAACATAATAGCATCTTACATAGCGGGGATAAATACAAAATTAGATAATCTCAATAATCTAATTAAAAGAGCCCAAGTAAATACTCCTGATCTCAAACCATCTTGCCCTTCCGGCCCAATTCTTGATAAATTAAGCACCTTACCAACAGTCCTACAGCAGGTACTTACCCTAAATAAACGCTTTGTTAACCCTGATAGACACTCAGAACGGCCGGGCTCCGCCAAAATTGCGCACCAACATACAAATGACAACAAGCCCCTTGCAGAACAAACCAATGAGGAAGAAACCACTAAGCACGGGGACGCTATAATTACTGATGAAACTGGCAAAAAATCCACGCCTGAGGTAATCATTTTTGAACCAATAAAACAAATATTATTTAAGAGACAAAGGAAAAAAGAACGTAAGGCTAGGAACAAAAAAAGCGAAGCAGTCTCACAGCCAGGCATTGAAATGTATCCAATTTTCTCAAATCTACGCACAAGGAAAACAAAAGAGGACTGTTCCAAGGGAACTAGACCGGATGCAATAGCAGGAGCTAATACGCCCTCTACCGCAAACTTGTCGCCAAAAAAGGATCTTAAGGGTCCCTGCCCACTAGGAAGCCCGACAAGCTTTACACTGACACCAACAACCAAGCAAAACGCCTCGCTAAAAGTGAACAACCTGCCCGTTACAGGCGCAGAACAAAATTCCAAGATAACTACGTCAAGGGATAATACTAGTATTATCGATCCAGAGGACATCTTGCAGTCCAAAGACGTTTGGAATGCATAACACCTCAAGATCTGGCGCCAGTCCTGGAAATCAACAATATGGCTAGGCACTACCAACCCTCCAACATAATATCAAAACAAATACCACAGAACACGCAAATTGGGGCACATCTTGAGGGTATAAAAGGGGCTCCAGACTGCGCAACTAGCCAATTACAAATGGTCCATCATAAAGAAGCAGAAAAAACGGGTTTGGCAGCTATTGATCCAAAAATAGCACAACGATCAGGAACACAAGACATTGAACACAATTTACCGCCACACTATCACAATCCAACATCAGAAACGCAGCATAATCTTACTCAGGCCAAATTAAGCTTCTGCATATTGAACAAGGAAACTATGCAATTAGACCAGGAGGCGGAAGTAAAGCCAAGGTCAGACTTTACAAAGCCAGAGGACCTCTGTCTTCAAATCATCTTGACGTCGTTGTACAAGACACAAGGCAGACATGATATACTTAACAGGAGCAATATATTGAAACTTATGACCGAAATCAAGGAATTGAGTGACATTAAATCTACCGATCTAGAACGGGTTCAATTCCTAAGCGGATCAAGCGACACAATAAATGAACAAACGCTGACCACCTGGAAATCCGCAGCTATAGTGCAATTAATACTAGGGAAATCAGATATATTTCAAACATGGGGCATCCAATTTTCACAGCCCATTAATCCAGGATATCCGCACCCTCTAAAGAAAATTAGCAGCCCGCAAATAACTAGGAAACTGGCTGACTCGTTAATATTAAGCGATACCTGGAAAAGGCTCCCCAGCATACTAAACAATAAACGGAAGAACTGACCGAACGGAGCTGCGACAAACATAGCAGCAAACAACGATATACCCATACTATCATGGAATATCGCTGGTCCGAAAAGACTGTTGGAGGATGGACTAGCTTTAGATGATTGGGATAACTGTCATATAATTGCCTATGCAAGAAATATGGCTGCAGGAAGACATAGCACTGGTTGGATTCATTCATTATACAGTAGCCGCAGAAAAATGTAAATCCTACGGTCGAGCAATTGGAGGCCTTTCAGTTTCTGTGTCTACTGCTTTAAAAATGAATTCGGAACAACTTAAATCTCCAGATCCAAGCATTCAGCTAATTAAATTATCAGGACAACATTCAAACGAAAAAAAACCGATAATCCTGATTAATTATTACATTCAACCTAATCTACAAGCAAAAAAGATAACAAATGTTTTGCTATGCAAGGTAATAATGAGTCTTCGAAGCACTGAGCCATCATGGAACATTATACTAACCGGAGATTTCAATTCCAACCTAATATAAACTCTAGAGGAAGACGAAATACTAGCTGCAGAGAACATGCATTGGTGTGTTCCTCAGCAGACACAAGGCGCGACAAGGAGCCGGAAGGACCTCATAGGCATAAACTTGGTAACGGACCTGGAGTATCTAGGCATGCGCGTCCTGAATGGAAGGACTGAAGAAGACAGAGCACCGAAAAAAACTTATTACGGCATGCTCGCCCAATCAACACTGGATTTCACTATTGTTAGTCTTTCATTTATCCCCCAACTGATCACCTTCTATGTTGAATATACACCGATGAGCGATCACGCGATGCAACACCTTAAATTAAACCTCTGCATGGAAAGACTTCAACCTTTGTATTCACTAGGGGGCCAACTAGGCATAATTTAATCAAAAACGAATAAATTGGTCTAACTCCAATAAAGAGGAGTGGCTGTCAATAATAGAGGTCACGCTGAACGAGTTAGGAAGCACTACAATAAATGAGATAGAAGCTTGGTCTTGTTTTCTAGAGAAATTAAAGACAAAAACGAAATCATCCAACACAAGGGTTAAAGAGTCAACTCAAAAAAGAAACTGCAGATGGAGCTGCAAGACTTAAGAAGGGACTTACGCAGAAGTCAAAAGAAGATTGGCGTAACTTGGATAATGTTCTTGCACAAAGAAATGTATATAAAAAAAGGGGTTGGGTGCATAAAAAACGGATGAATGAAGACTTCTGGATCAATCTGCTGGCCAGCTCTAAACTCTGTGACTCAAGTAAATTTTGGAAGACCATAAACCAACTAACAAGGCCGCTAAACGTCCTGACATCGAACATTCAGGAATCTGAATGGGTATCTTTCCTGTCGTCAAAATTCAAAGCAAATCAAGTAAAGGCACTTGGGCAGCAAATTATTTCAGCTAATCTTATTAAAACCAGCAGCGAAGAAGTATGCTGCAGTCAGTTACCAACAACTAACCTAAGGTATACTTCACACCTTGCTGTACCATGTGGCACCTACTCTGCAGAGGAGATAATAAATATGATCAGAAAGGGCAAAAGTAACGGGGCACCAGGACCGGAGCCACCTTTAAATATGCACCAGAATTTTGGGGGCCACCTCTTGAAAAACTCTTCGCAGATGTGCAAACTTGTAATCTTATCCCTGAAAGTTGGCAAGGCTCTATCATCACGCCCATATATAAAGGAGGAGATAGATCTAACCCCCTAACTATCGACTAATAACATTACAGGACGTCGAAGCCAAATATTTTGCATCTCTCCTTCTAAATGATCTGGCAAACTGGTCAGAAGAGAAAGCAATGATCCCAATTAACCAAACTGGATTCAAAGCAGGAATCGGAACAAACTCGAACATTTTATCTATAACTATGATTGCAGAAAAATGCCAGCGCACTAAGCAGGAGCTGAACCTGTGTTTTATTGACTTGCAGGCTGCATTTGATAGTGTCGATCGGAATCTTCTATGGGCAAAGTTGAGAGCATGGAACATACCAGAGAGCATATTAAGGGACCTGCTGTTATTCTACTCTGACACCTGGACACAAATAAAACTAGGGGACGGTTCTCTATTATCAAGAAAAGTCTATGCAACAACCGGCTTAAAACAGGGATGCGTCCTGGCTCCACATTTATTAAATTTATTTATTTCAGATCTCTCAGGTAAACTAAACAACTGCAATTCTCACTCGCCGAAACTTGGCAACTTACAACTTACACATCTGGCATACGCCGATGACATTGTGCTTGTGAGCCTAACTAAAGTTGGTTTGTCCAGATTACTAACAGAACTATCAGAATTCCTGTCCGCGAATAACCTTGCTCTCAACCTGTCCAAAACAAAAACAATGTTAATCACCAATCGACGATCAGCACATCTTAATATCATGCTGGAAGGAAATCACCTGGAAAGGGTATCAAGTTATAAATATCTAGGATTTTATATCGACGACAGATGTACCCTAAAAGCTCAGAAAAACTATATGACAAAAAGAGCTGGAGCTTTAATATTTGCACTTAGCACTCTGTCAAAAAAACTAGAGGGCCCCTTGTTTAAACCACTACTGACAGTGATTGCCAGCAAAGTACTTCCAACCTTAGCATATGCTAGTGTAGCTATGCTGGGTAAGGACGCTATCATTCTAAACAACCTGATTACAAAAATGTATAAAAAGGCTCTCCGCCTTCCTAGCTCAGCCTCACCAGCTCAGATGCGCCTAGAATTTGGCCTCATGAATGAAACTGTAGGAAGACTCTACACAAGCATCAGGGTATGGTACCGAATTAAGATGAATGCTACTGATAATAATCTTAATAGATTTTTATGGCAGGAACTGAAATTACAAAAAAACTCAGAAGCTAACAAATACTTGACTTGCGCTCTGGAGCAAACGTGCACTGCTAATTTGTGGGACAAAAACTTGCCATTCATCTCTTTTAAACAGGCATTAAATAAGGCAGCCAAATTTCATTCGTTGATTACTGACAAAGCCATTTTTTCAGACCGCTCCCATTCCTGGACTGTGATCAACGGTTACAAAAAACTTACCCCGGCTGCCTACTTACACACAACCTATTCCGTCTTTATAAAAAAAAAGCTGATGGCTCTGAGATTCGGTAAATACCCAACCTTGGCTGACGAACCTGCCTGGAAATACTACGATACAGTTGTCTGTCGCCTCTGTTGCACCACATAAGAAGACATAATTCATATCATATGTCATTGCAAGAACCTGAGCCGGGAGCACACGCTCTTTTTAAAGAACATTTTTCGGGTCAAGAGACTACGCACCTGTAGGACTGCTGTTATTGGTAGTTTGGACTCAACAGCACCTATAATTAACTGCAAACTGATAAAGTTCTTGATAGCCTTTGAAAAACGCTTGAAAGCAACTGGTCATGTTTAGATTTAATGAGGCCTCTTATTATTATTAACTTTTCTCTTTTATACTGCTAGCTGATAAAGTTTTTGATGGCCTTAGAACAACGCTTGAAAGCAACTGGTCACCTCTAGATTTAATAAGACCATCATTTTATTTCAAATCTCTGTTTTAAACTGTATTTTGATGAATTTTACTTTCTCTTTTAATATTGGATACTTATTGTAAAGGATTTGTTATGGTTTTAATTAACCAAACAATAAAGCTTACTACTACCCTCCCAAAATACATAGAATGCATTTGAAATGGTTGTACACAAAAATTAGCATATGTGCTGTACGCATTTTCAAAGCAATATGTCATTCAAAGCATGTACTGTGAAACTAGAAAAAATGCTTATCAGAATGAGTCATGAAATACCATTGATGAAATGGCTCTTAAATACAGAAGAAAGGTCGAGACCATTCCATGACAGAAAATATATACTGTTTTTAGTTGTGGGCAAGGTCAAATATTGTCTCTTGGAAGTGTTTTAAAGAATTCTTGTTCTCTAAGGATAATTCTACTTTAAGCAGATTACTTTGTGCCCAAAAAAGTGCAATTTTGGAAAAGTCAATTCGGAGAAAAATAGAGTTCTAAATTTGAAAGCGTTGTTATTAAAAATGAAGGTCGAATACAGAGTCCCATAGAACGCTGTGTGCTAACTTCAAAAGTCATTCTTGTTCGTAGGAGAAAACATTAAATCTTCTAAGCTAGAAAAGAAATCGTCTACCACAGTAGGTGAAAGTTGGACCACTTCATTAAGTAAACCGATAGCACAGAAAATGTGATGAATCGCTGTCAGCGTTAGCTGCATTAGCTATGCTCATCGGAGATGGAGATGAAGGTGGTACCTGTGTGCCTGTCAATCCACGTATCTCAACGTCAGCAGATTACGTCTGCGAGATCTCAATGAATGCCGTCATCAGGATTGGTAGACGCTGGGGACAACCTGATGCATGGGCCATTACTGAACCTAGCAGGGTATCAAAATCCGTTGGCAGTGGTGATGGAAGTGTTAGACAGATATCCAACACGCAATCTTCTCCACTTAGCAGGCATCGTAGAACACGTAAGATGCAATCTTCCCAGATTGGGCAGAATGATAGAAACCGTGTGGTATTCAGGTCTCTTAAGTGTGCCAGGCCCAGGATCTGTATCCCGTGCTCACGACACTTCATTGCCAGGAGAGTGTTCTCAATGGTAATCTGGGTGCCGTTGCCGACTGGACATGCCATATCGGAGCAGGAGAAATAAGAATAGTATTCCTGATACAAGTCCTAAATGAAAGGCAGGCCGCCAAACACAGAGTGCAAGAAGTTTGGAAAAATGCCTAGGACTGCTTCAAAGGGTGCTAATAGTCCTGAAAAAACGGTCTTAAATACATGTACAATACCACTGCTATCAGACATGTTTAAGAAACGACCTAACATTTCCATGAAATGTATGGGGCAGTTTGTTTATAATAGGGCATGTATCTCTGCAGAGGACCTTGCAACTTGTAGTTCATACGTCTCTTTAGATGAGGTCAGTGGCGCAGTTTTCTGTAAAAGAATGGCTTTCATTCTGCATAAAGTATTAGTTCGAATGGAAGAGATGTTCAGTGAAGGCCAAAGCGGTGACTCCCTGTTTGTTGTAGCTTTAGGAAACAATACTTGCATACAACCAGTGACCCTGGCTGACACAGTTACGAGATAAGGTTTTCCTGGCATCATTCCACAACAGCTTTGCTCATTCAACATTATATAGCTTCCGTTAGAAAGCTGACTAAAAATTGGATCTATCACTGCTGCTGGAGAACCTTGCAGGTGGCAGGATAAATTGATTGAATAACCTTTACAGGCCTCGTGTAAATGAATACCCTGGCATAAGAGTGTACCACTTAGTGCATTTTTGCATTGTGTACCACTAAGAAATACCTCTTTTCCCCGACTCCAACATCTGTGTGTGTATGGTAATTCCCAGGTTGACTTTATGTATTCCTTACCCAACCTTCCATAAACGGCAACTGGTATATGTTTCAAACAGTATTGAGGGTTGAAAATTGTGACAGGCAGAGTGATTATCCCTTGTATTATCCATTCTGTTGCAGGCTTTTCCGAAACAGTTAATGGTAATCTTTCCAGTTTTTCAATGCTCAGCACCTTATGTCCTTTCTGTGCCAAACAGATTTGTTTATCTGTAAGGTTAAATACAGCAAACAATGACGTGGTGTTGATTAGATGCCATGGCACGTATCCAGAACGAAGATTTTGCAACGTCCAACCTAATAGCATTATAGAACGTAATTGTGACTGTCCATGCTGTAGCATGAGCAAGTCCTGTTCCATTATGTCAATGGCAGAGGATACTATGCTGTCCAAAGAATAACTTCTGGAGAACAGGGTTGTTAACCCATTGTCAACTACAGAGAGTGCTTTCTCTAAATTAATAGGATCAATTTTCGTATTCTTTCTGTAGACTCTGCCTGTGTCTCTTTCCAAGCTTAATTATAAATGGCATATATACCTGATTATATAAAACGTTTATGACGTTGTTTTTCCGGACCTGATAAGAAGTCCCTTAAATCAACGCCATCTTTAAGTAAAGATAAGTGTTGTTTAACCTCTGTACGTGTAGCTTTTTTTAGCCACTCAAGGCACAGTTTTCCTACACTGTATGTTGTTACTATCTGAACATATCTTGGATCTGGCCTATTTACTGTAAACCCTTGTGTCTTGTTCAGGAATCTGTCTTGACAGTTATTCGTATCTGTGGGCCAGATTAACCATTTTTTCCAATCAGGATCAGTTCTGTTTTTGAGTAAAATAGTTTTTAAGTCCACCCCTCCTTCTGAAGTGTTTTTACTATCAGACGTAGGTGTAGGTATAGACGGTTTGTTTAAATCTTTTATCTTGGCTAGGCCAAGACAGGATGTCTGTTGCACAGTGTCGTTAAAAAACATTATTTGTTCAGGAATAATGCAGGCTCGAAATAAAGCTTCTATTCCTTGCACTTACCAGTCTTTTGAGCCCTAAACATTTTATGTTTCACTGTTGTCACTTCAAAAGTCAAAACCTAATGAGGACAGCTGGGCATAAAAGGCTGCTGAATAAATTTGCTTTGTATTGGTCAACATACTTTTCATTCTTGTCTTATTAACATTTCTAAAGTAAAATGTTTCTGGATTTGTAGTATTAAAACCTGAGAAGTATGGACATTTTTCATAGAATGTTTTTGAGCTACCTTTTGGTGGTGTTGTACAATGTTCCCATTGATAGAAAGTATAAACATTTCTAGGGCTTGCAGATTTGTGCAAGTAATGATGAGCATAGTGATTATAACAATACATTTGTGCATAATCTGATGAACCTTCTAAGTATTCATGTTTTGTAAATTTAGCAGACATCTCTAAATCTGACATCATATTATTAACAGTCTCAAAGTCCCAATCATCACAAAACGTGTTTTGTTAAACAAAGTCGCTCAAGGAAACCTTGAATTGATGTGGAATCTTCAGGAGCTCTGCCGGACCGTAGATATCATAATCAGTTCTATCCCATGCTATACCACCAGGTATAGGAACGGCTGTCATGTTTACTGATGTCAAGTCTCTTTGTTCACAATGAGATTATTTGTGTGGCTTCAGGAGCAAGTTGATGTTCTTACTTGCTGTGTCCATTTTACCATATCTTCCATTTATAAGCATCCCCAAAATTAATACCATGATTAATCAAAGTAGGAGAAATAGTACGCCTAGCACAATCCAAAGTTCAACCCATGGTGAAACCAGATAAGTTTTTTCAAGTTGCTGAAAGAGTTCTGTTACATGATCTTTAAAAGTTCTATTTGCTGGCATCGTTTCAGGCTCACTGGGATCCTCAGAAAACGCATCAAAGTTGATGAAATAGCCAGAAGCAGTTCCGTAAATTGTTGGAATTGCATCAGGATTATTTGAAATCGCTGGGGCTACTTGATCCTTTGTCATATTATTCTAGTCAGATGCTACATCATTGTAGACAGGAGTGTCTTGACGAACTGTAATTTGGGTCTCAAAAGGAACAAGTTTCATAGATTTATTGCTTAGACCTTTGTTCTGTGCTGCAGAGTCTTCAAATGTTATCAGTCTCTCAGTCTGAACCTCTTGTATAGTAGCAATATTTGGTCTTCTGCTACATCTTTGCAGTCCACTGAGCCTACTACTTATTATCGGCCACATGATGTGGTTTGACCAGGTCGATGGATACGAACCTGTTCTCTTTTCTTCCAGCAAGGGGCGGCAGTAACATAGTTCTCGATCCGTGGATGGCAAGTACAGGTACTGGTTTTCTGTAAGGAGGCCCAAATTCCTTCTTATCCGCGATTTTTTCTCTGACTAGATCCCCAATCTTTGGAATCTAGACAGGCCTTGCTGGGTTGGGTGGTTCTCCTTCAGTGGTCATTGGCTTCTGTATTGTGTTACTTTGACTTCTTCTTTTCTCATTTAAGTCCTGCAAAACAAACAATGGTCTTTGATAATAAAGGGTTTTTGTTCCACCACTGAAGTGTGACAATCGAGGTCCTCGATAAGCATTCTAGTACCCAAAAGGAGTTCATATGGAGTGATTCCACCCAGAGAATTTCTTGGCAGATTGTTAAGACTACGTTGGACACTTATTAGATGTTTGAGCCACCCATCACACTAGCCTAAATACCCTAGCTGTTATAGATTGCTTTATGTCCTGGTTTTTTCTTTCCACTACAGAATTTCCCTCAGGATGGAATGGACTTGAGTACCACAATGCAACGCCCAAGCTGGCCATGGCCTCCTTGTAAGCTCGAGAGCTAAACGCAGATCCCTGGTCAGA
This sequence comes from Lissotriton vulgaris, assembly GCF_964263255.1. Lineage (NCBI taxonomy): Eukaryota > Metazoa > Chordata > Amphibia > Caudata > Salamandridae > Lissotriton > Lissotriton vulgaris. The sequence goes on from NC_141688.1 coordinate 5,474,960, forward strand.
ATGTAGCATGCCGATTGCGTTTGTCCCGATAAAGACTTGCAAATCTTTTATAACGGTTCGGGCGTCAGCCGAGCGCTGAGGCCACATCCAAATGAATTTGTCCTAATAGTTGTGGGACGGCATTTGTCCGTAGCTACGTCTGCGTGTAGAAAGCATAATGCTGTCTAACAATGGTGTCTGAACTGGGCTGGCTACGCTGTAGTGAGGTATCTGGTGGCATTCTCTGCTGCGATCTCTGTTGCAGTCATGGCAATTAATTGAAACTCGTGAATGTGGGCATTCATCCCTGGCCACCAGTACGTCTCTTTCAATTCCAGAATGGATTTAGAGATCCCTTGATGTATCAGACCCTCTTCCATATGTGCTTCTTGTATCAAAGCTCCTCTACGTCTCCTGTTTGGGATTACTCTATCCCAAACTCCAGGGATTCGAGCAAAAGGGACGGAGTTGGCATCAATTATGTATGCATAATCGAGTGGATAATTTAGAGGTAACGCCGCACTGCTGCCTTTGCTTGTGGCATTGACAGCTAGCATTTTTTCACCGTCTATTTTTGTTTTTTAATGAGTGATCGCAGCTACGGAAGCCTTTTGCACAGCTGCCTTCACAGCATCATCAGCCAATGAATTCCTGGCAACGTGAACGCCACCACGCTGATGACTCAGTGTATGGATCATGTGAATCTTTTGTAGTTCTTTCTGTAATAGAACTACTTGCTCCCAAAACAACTTATGTTTGATTGTGCCACCTTTTGTGTCTTTGAAACCGTTTTGAACCCAGTTCTGCAAGTATTCCTTGTAAGATTGAACGCAGTAATACGAATTGCACACTATGAGTGTGTGAAATTGGCGATCTGTATTTTCAAGCGCCATCTTGAGAGCCTGTAGTTCAGCTCGCTGGGCTATACAGTCTCCGAGAGATTGTGTTTTTGTGACCATAGGTCGGAATTTACCATCATGCCAGCGGCCTTTAGCAATCGCACACGCAGCACTATAAGCTGGTTTACCCGCAATTGCGGTTTGTGCTGATCCGTCTGTATAGATTATACATTCGTACTGTTCTAGAGGCAGAATTTCAGTGGGCAGAGGACATTCTTGTTCGTATTGTACAAATTCCTGAGTTTTCAAGTAGGGGTCAGAAACGTATTCAACGTTTGTTGCAGCAAGAGAGTTAACCCATTGTATCCATCTCGGATGTAAAGCCTTTGCATTCGGAATGCTTGCTTTTGTCACTGCCTCTAAGGCAGGTACAGGAGTAATGACCATTATGCATTTACTCTGTGCAAGAGCTCTCTCTTTTGCTACCGCAGTTTGAACCGCTGTCAGAATTTTTTCTGTTCAAGTGAATATCATTTCAGCTTGTGTGTACAAGTGTGATTTGTAAGCAATTGGTACTTTTTCCCCTTCATGAAAAGTTAAGAACATGAATCCGCATCTTCCTGGGATTATTCTGATTACAAGGTTGCGCATGTTTACGAGTGTTTGAAAATGTGATGTTGCTAACATGTCTGTTTGCACTGAAAGCAAAATTTCGGTGTGTTTTTGAGTCCATTTTGTTGTTTTCAAAACAGGTTTCCTTAATTTGTAGAGAGGTTTAACTCTTTCTGCGTAGTTTAGAATGTATGCTCTTCTGAAATTCAGGAAACCTAGAATTGACTGTAAGTTTTTCAGTGTTTTTGGAGGTTGAAGCAGTGCACACTTTTCTAAAGAGTTGGCTGCCAGGCATTTGCCTTCACTTGATAACTTGTATCCCAAGAATAGGACGTTGAGAGGCAATTCTTAATTTTTCAAAGTTGAATTTGTACCCTTCAGATGCGAAGCCAAGTAATATGGTGCTCACCCTGTTCAAGTGCCTGTCCAAGTCATCATCCGTTAGATTGATGTCATTGACATAAGATACTGCCTCATCATCATACGTTTGTAGTAACTCTGTTACTCTGGCTGAAAATAACCCCGGACTATTCTTGAATCCCTGGGGGAGATGACAGAAGTGACGTTGTGTCCCCATGATTGAGAAAGCGGTCAAGTTCCTGCTTTCAGACAGAAGAAACTGTCAGAAATATCTAATGTAGTTTTATATTTTTTGCGCACAATGTTATTCATCAGTGCTGCACTGTGTGCATTTTGTACTGCAAATGTTTTGCAACAGGAGTTTAAATGTCTGTAGTCCAAAACTAGACGATATGTATTGTCTGATTTGGAGACAGGAAACAAAGGATTGTTCATAGACGAGGTGCATGTTTCAATCACCCCTTGGTATTCAAGTTGATCTAAGACCTCCCTGACCTGTTTTTTAGCTTCTTGCTTAACTGGATACTACCTCTGTGCAGTTGGTTGAGTTTTTAACTGGATTTTATGGTGAGGGGAATCCTCATCCCATCCCACATGATTTTTATATAATGCTGGAGCCTGGGCTACTGTCCATTGTCTGGCATAGGTGTATTTTAAATGAATTGGAATATGATTGGAGAAGGCTGGCATAATGATGTCTTTGCCATATAGGCATTCCCTGACAAATTTTGGTGGCCAGCTAGAAGAATGTAATAACCCTTAGAGAGCTTCTCCCAAAAGAGTGCTCTCATTTGCCTAGTTATGTCCCCCTCCATCCAGAATGTTACTTCATATAACGTATGGGGTACACTAACCCTGGTATCAGCTGTTTCAACTTGAATGTACTCATTCAAGTCCACTGTCTCCAGATGATCCTTTAAGATCTTGAGAGCTATGGTGACCCCTGCTGCGCTTTCCAGCATTGTCTGGGCCCACTCCCCGTTCTTGAGTTGTGTTCTGAAGATCCTTGGCATGTCTGATTTTTAGACCTGCTACCTTCTTTTTGGTGAATTGGGTTTTCTTATTTTTTGAAATGTGTTGAACGTCTTTGGACTTCACGTGTTCTTCCTTGTGTTCTGACTGTCCTCTTCTTTCCAATTTCTGTGAGGAAGTCTGAAAGGTATGAGAGGAATGTGTATCAGTATCTTGATATCTATCTGGTTTTCTCAAATAATCCCTACTCCTGAGGTTATTATACCTCTTTTCAGAGGGTTCCTTTGGAGGAGACCTTCCTCGGGACTGAGAACATTTCTCATTAGAAGTTTGTTTAGTATTTTCCCACTTCTTTTTAGCAGTAGTGAGAGTATTTTTTATAAAGACCTTTTCAGGATTTTCTGCTAGTTGGGGTTTAACTGGTTTCCCTACCTAGTTCTTCATAGGATTTTTCAATTATTCTGGCCAGTTCATATGGTTGCTCAGTTACATCAGGTTCTTTTAATTTTTGGCGGAGCGCCATGGATGCTGCTTTACCTTTAATATTAGCTAATATTATAGCTGAGATCTGTTTGAAATCTTTCAGTAATTTCATACCAAGATTTGAAGCAGGCCCTGCCCTGTATTCATTTTGAATCTGTTTCAGGACATCTGGTATCACCGCCATAGGCAGAGCACCATGTGTTTTTGTGTAGATTGCTGCAAAGACTGTACCCCAAGTGTCACAGTCCTCCAGGTGTGGTGCGATCCCCATTGGTAAACAGATTGTTAACATTCTGTGTTTCTCATGAGCTGTACTATCTGGAAATACTGCCTCTAATTGAGTGATTTTCTGATCTATACAAAATGGAATTTGTTCCCTTTTTGCTGGCAATTTACCAATGACTGATTGTATAGTCTGTGGTGTGATTTGGTTTATGTTCCTCTGGTGAGGGGTTTGCTGTGGAATACTTATAGGAGGTTGGACTGTTAGAGTCCGCATGACATATTGAATCAATTGTCTATGTATTATTATTAGTTGTTTTAGTTGAACTAATAGTTCTTCACTTGACATTTCTTCAATGTCAGGATGAGGTGTATAGCTGGCTATTACCAGCCATGTTGCTCCTGGTCTACATAGTGGACCGAGCCTGGAAAAGTAATTTTGATGTTGTAGGGCACCTTTAAACCAGAGCTGATGCTCCTGGTAAGTTAGTGGAATTTCAATGTCCTCGAAAGGAACGTATTCCGTTGGATTATCCTCTACTTTGTAGAAGTGAAACACATGCGCTACTGGATTTGCTTCAGGGAAGACAATCCATGAATAGAATACCTCTATCTGCCGATATTCATGTGCCTCTATGACAAAAATTACTCGGCCTGGGCGGTAAATTCCGTTCTGCTCACGGAATTTGAGGATATTTGGGTAATTTTTCTGTTCTGGGGAGAATGCAAAATTACCCAAAATTCTGCGTTCTGCGACTTTGCGAAATTATTTGCTTGTTTGTGTTCTCAAAATGCGTGTTCGGGAGATATTTCTTCCCGAGCAAGCACCTGCGATTGCGAACAGGAAAAAAGCATCGCAAACAAGGAATTCCGCGTGTTCGCAGAATTTATACGTGTTCGCAGAAATTTCATACCGTTTCACAGAGATTTGCGTAACACAATTACGCAAATTCCGCCCACCCCCAAAAATTACCCTACCACCTCTTGATGACAGGCCATTCATCCTAAGCTTTATAGTGATGATTTTCCTTAAGTTTTCCCGGATGATTATAGCATCCAGCTTATTTTATTGGAAACCTGTAACTTCTAAACCCGGTCGGGCTGCAGCTGCAGCTTCACTGGTCTCGTTTTCAGTCATTTTGTTGAGTGAAAGTTTGGAGAGAAAGTTTCAAAGAAACCAAGATAAGGTGCACAATATTTGGAACACTGTATCCTTCAACATTGAATCAAACCAAAAACTAATACATAGGATTTTCGTCCTACTCAGTAATGGCGGTTATTTTATCCTTTTACCCACTCCAGACGTCTATTGGAGTATTTTACGGGAAAAAGGGGTCTCTGTGAAAAATAGTATCTAGCGTTAAATTAGTCCCTTCCAAACGTTGGGCGCCAAGTAGTGTAGTTCCTATATTGCCAATAGGCTCTGCGCATTGGAATAATATATCCTATATATTTGACGTAGGACTTAGATCGACTAGGTCTCTAACGAATATATTAGACCTAATTGTGAGTGCCAGCTAGCTCAGAGGTCGCTAGAAACTTTCTCGAATAAACAAGAAGGGCTTAGTTTATGACAACTGCATAAACATGACAACTTTTTTTCCCCGAAGAATACAACTGATCTTTAGAGTAGTGGAAACAATAGATAGATATTTCGCTCAGTAATCGTGCATGCTTCGTTTCATCAGAGGTGCAGAGAAATAGAGAGACAAGCGTTTTCAATAGAAGATTTATTGAACAGTCTTCCTTCTCATGCAAGTAAAGTGAACAGCTACATTCGTAATACAGGTTGCAACATATAATGCGTACAGTAAGAAGAGTATTATAAAATATTACTGTAAAAGCATTGCACGGCTCCTAGACCATAGATAAATACATACATAAATAAATAAGGCTAAAAGGTACTCAACTGGTGCTTCAAAAATGCGCCTACCCCAAATGCACCTAACGTAGGTCTAGTCCGAGGGAAGAAGTAAGTGAGGTGTAGCATAGGTTTAGTCTGTTTTTGGCAAGAATTAAGTATGGGCGAATTTTGCGGATCTGCGGTCCGTGAATTCGCGCGAAATTGCAAAACAATCTACAAGTTTGCGGATTTTCCCGCTAATTCACAGATTTTTTTGCGATTTGCAAAAATATTACTGGAGTACTTTCTATTGGCTAATCACAGTAAGTGTTAGCTCGTTGGGTAAATGTATAGTGCTATCCTACACTGCAGCTGCGTAAAGGGCCAGAAGAGTTGTCTCCAGTGACCATGTGTATGTTACTATGCCATCGCGCCGAAGGACAAAGGGGTCCCCTGAGTGAGCAGTCAAATTGGGTAAATGGCGGGAAGACAGTGCACACCGCTAGTGTGTGGGCAGGGCCAAACGGAGGGCTTGTATGCTTGTTCACATGCCTCTTGTGTATATAAAAGGTCAGAGACCAATCAGAGCAGCAGACGAGGAGAAAGAAGCACTTTGCATCCTTCACTTTCACGAGCCCAATCCCTGTGCAGTTCCTGTGACCAGGAGCTTCTTTCTCCTTGTCTGCTGCTCTGATCGGTATCTGATCTTTTATACACACAAGAGGCATGTGAACTCGCATAGAAGGCCCCCCGTTTGGTCCCGCCCACAAACGGTAGATATGGGGAAAAAGCAGAACTGCCCAGCCTCGACAAAGCTCACAATTGGTTTTGGGCTGATGAATGCGTTACTGAATTTGAGCTTAAACTTGGGCACATGCTTCATTTATATCTGTAAGTGTTTCCTGTTGAGGTTTAATTTTTGTGACAGGAGCATCGTGCCAGAATGAACCCTGCCCTTCATATTTATCCAAGAAAACAATATCATTTTGTGCGATACCTCTACTCAACTGGAGTACTTTCTACTGGCTAATCCAGTAAGTGTTACCTCGTTGGATAAATGTATAGTGCTTTTCTACACTACAGCTGCATAAGTGCCAGAGGAGTTGTCTCTTGTCTCCAGGGACCATGTGTGTGTTACTATGCCATCGCGCCGAAGGGCGCAGGGGTCCCTTGAGTGAGCTGGCCATTAAAAAAAAAATCTGCCCGCGAGCGAATTTGCAAATTTTTCGGCAATTTCGCTAGATTCGCGGTTCGCGAAATTTCCGTCAATCCGCAGATTTCACGAGCAGAACAGATTTTTGGCCCATGCTTACCAAGAATCTAACCAAGAGTTCTCTCAGCATCTAATCAGCTCCGTACCTCGGTTTTAGAATGAAGGAGGCCTGGTATCTCCGTCTCAGGACTCGATTTCCCAACACCCTGTGAGGGGACCTTGGAAACACTGGAGCTGGATTCTCCGCAAGAGAAAGGCAGCCTCTCTGTCAGTGCGTCCGCTGGAGGGTCGGCTTCTGTCGGCACTTGTTGTAGTGAGCTGCATCAGGCAAGTAGATAGTCGAGCTGCTCTGAACCACTGTGTGCTTGCTAGGGCAAGTGTAGGCATATTTATACCTTGAAGGTGCCTAGTTTGATGTGAAGTCGGACATAATAGAGTCACCAAAGAACTCCAAGGGAATGGTAGTTCTTCAAATCCGGGCTGCGGTGGTGAATGGTTAGGTAACCTGCGGGGAGTTGCCTGCGATAAACAAACGCGCCGTGAAGACAACCCCCCACCGCGCTGGCCCATGTAAAGCGACATATTGACGCCCCTTGTATTTGGCCCCAGCGATTTGCTGAGTGTGCCTCACTACGGCTTTTGCCGTAAGTATACTTAAGCAAAGTAATACTTTTTTAACCTTTTTCACAGCAATCCGGGCTGCGGTGGTGAATGGTTAGGTAACCTGCGGGGAGTCGCCTGCGATAAACAAACGCGGCGTGAAGACAACCCCCCACCGCGCTGGCCCATGTAAAGCGACATATTGACGCCCCTTGTATTTGGCCCCAGCGATTTGCTGAGTGTGCCTCACTACGGCTTTTGCCGTAAGTATACTTAAGTAAAGTAATACTTTTTTAACCTTTTTCACACTAATATCCTCACGGTTGGATGCACCTTAGTGAGTGCAGACCGCCGGTGGATCACACTACTGGTCCTGATGAATGCTGAGCGACTCGGGCTCTGTTAGCTGAAACATGTTGACCAAATTTATTCCAATATCTATTGAGGACTAGGGGTCTCTATTAATTGAGACTTTCCCTAAGATTCCACTCATCACTTGTTTTTTAACCAGTGCTGGTTGGACTAATAATAAAATAATTGGCAGTCACAACCAAGCATTTTTTATTCCTTCCCCCCTTTTTTTGCACTTCACTGAGCACAATTGGGTTGTTTCTCACCACCTCAACACACACACAAGAACCAGCTCCGCTGTAAACAGGCGTTGAAGCACACTGGGAGGACGCTAGGTCCTTCCAGTGGGAACCCGATGATGAAGCATGTCACCACTAGGTTGGTGAGTGAGGGTTCTTCCTAACCAACATTCTGTGTGTGACCATCACCATCCCCCACTATTTCATTGTCTGTCCTTCACACGATTCCTTGTGAAGATCTTTTGTTTTTAGTTGTGTCACTCTCCTGTTGTTTATTGATAGTAGAACTAGGGGTAAGAGAGTGAATACCTATACCCTTACTCTCTTGTTGTTTGATTGAGTTCTTTAAAAACGCCATGATTTCTAGGACAAATCACTATTCAAGTAAGGGGATGTCCCTGACTGCTGAAGCCGAGTTTTCCAAGAAATCGTTGTGGCTTTTTGGAACTAGTGGAAGTAGCCATGCCTGTATTTGGACTGGATGGGTTATGTCTAAATATGGGCAGGATTTCTATGCCTATATAAGGGCAATGTGAATTGCACCTATATAAGAGCATGAATCGGTAAATTCTAAAATGCTATAGAACACTGTACCCTCCTTCCCTTATTTGCATCCCTATTGCCTCTTTCTGCTGTTCTCCTGCAAGTTTCTGTACCTCTCTTGCCTCTTTTTACACCTCACCTACCTCTTTCTGAACCCTTCTTGTCTCTTTTTAGAACTCTGTTGGTTCTTTCTGCACTGCTCGTGCTTCTTTTTGCACCTCACTTGCCTCTTTCTGCACTTCTCTGGCTTCTTTCTAAACCTCTAATGCTTCTTTCAGCAATTCTTTTTGCTCTTTCTGATCTTTTCTTGCTTGTTTCTATACTTCTCTTGTGTCTTTCTGCACATCTGCTGCCTCTTTCTGCACTTCACTTGCTTCTTTCTGCACATCTTTTGACTCTTTCAGCACCTCTGTTAATTCTTTATTCACCCCTCCTGCCTCTTTCCGCACCACTCTTCCCTATTTCTGTACCTTTCTTCCTTCTTATCTGCACCCCTCCTGCCTCTTTCTGTACCTCTCATGTCTCTGTGGGTACCTCTCCTACCCCTTTCTGCATTCCTCTTGCCTGTTTTTGCACCTCTGTTCATTCTTTCTGCACTGCTCTTGCTTCTTTCTGCACCTCACTTGCCTCTTTCTGCACTTCTCTTGCTTCCTTCTAAACCTCTGTTGCTACTTTCAGCAATTCTCTTGCCTCTTTCTGCACTTCTCTTGCTTGTTTCTGTACCTCTCTTGCGTCTTTCTGCACCTCTGTTGCCTCTTTCTGCACTTCGCTTGCTTCTTTCTGCACTTCTCTTACCTCTTTCAGCACCTCTGTTGCTTTTTTCTACAGATTTCTTGCCCCTTTCTGTACCTCTCATACCTCTTTCTTCACCCCTGTTTCTGCACCTTTCCAGCCTGTTCTGCACATCTCATGCTCTTTCTGTACTTCTGTTGCCTCTTTCTGCACTTCTCTTGTTCTTTCTGCACCCTTTGTGCCTCTTTTAGCACCTCTGTTTGGTTCTTTTTGCACTGCTCTCTTCTTTCTGTACCTCACTTGCCTCTTTCTGCACCCCTGTTGTCTCTTTCTGTACTCGTCTTGTATCTTTCTGCCGCTCTCTTCCTTCTTTCTGTAATTCTCCTGCTTTTTTCTGCACCTCTCTTGCTTCTTCCTGTACCCTCTTTCCCTTGGTGCATCCCTATCGCCTCTTTTCGCTGTTTTCTTGCCATTTTCTTTACCGCTTTCCTCTTTGAGCATCTCTCCTAGCTCTTTATGAACCCCTCCTGCCTCTTTTTGCACCTCTGTTGGTTCTTTCTGCACTGCTCTTGCTTCATTCTGCACCTCACTTGCCTCTTTTAGCACCTCTGTTGGTACTCTCTTCACCGCTCTTTCTTCTTTCTGCACCTCACTTACCTCATTCTGTACTTCTCCTGCTTCCTTCTATACCTCTGTTGCTTCTTTCAGCAATTCTCCTAGATCTTTCTGTGCCTCTCTTGCTTCTTTCTGCACCTCTCAGGCCTCTTTCTGCACTTGACTTGCTTCTTTCTGCACCTCTTTTGCGTCTTTCAGCACTGTTACTTATTTCTGTACCCTTTTTGTCTCTTTCTGCACCCCTCTTCCCTACTTGTGCAATCCCTTGCCTCATTCTACACCTCTCTTCCTTCTTTCTGCGCCACACTTGCCTCTTTCTGCACCTCTGTTCCCTGTTTCTGCACCTTTCCAGCCTATTTCTGCACTTCTCTTGCCTTTTCTGTACCTCTGTTGGTTTTTTTGTGCACTGCTCTTGCTTCTTTCTGTGCCTCATTTGTCTCTTTCTGCACTTCTCTTGCTTCTTTCAACACCTCTGTTTCTTCTTTCAGCAATTCGATTAGCACTTTCTGCACTTCTCTTGCTTGTTTTGTTCACCTCTCTTGCTTTTTTCTGCACCTCTCTTGCTTCCTACAGTACCCTCCTTCCCTTTTTTGCATAGCGATTCCCTCTTTCAGCAGTTCTCCCGCCATTTTCTGTACCACTCTTGCCTCTTTGTGCACCTCTCCTATCTCTTACTGAACCCCTTTTGCCTCTTTTTGCACCTCTGTTGTTTTTTTCTACACTGCTCTTGCTTCTTTCTGCACCTCACTTGCCTCTTTCTGCACTTATCTTGCTTCTTTCTAAATTTCTGTTGAATCTTTTAGCAATTCTCTTTGCTCTTTCTGATCTTTTCTTGCTTGTTTCTGTACTTCTCTTGTGTCTTTCTGCACATCTGTTGCCTCTTTCTGCACTTCACTTGCTTCTTTCTGCACATCTTTTGACTCTTTCAGCACCTCTGTTAATTCTTTATGCACCCCTCCTGCCTCTTTCCGCACCCCTCTTTCCTATTTGTGCAACTCTCTTGCATCTTTATACACATCTCATACCTCTATCTTTACCTCTGTTACCTCTTTCTGTAACACTCTTGCTTCTTCTACACCCCTTTTTCCTGACTCTGCCACCCTCTTGCCCATTTCCGCAGTTCTCTTGCCTCCTTTGGCACCTCCATTGCCTCTTTCTGCACTTCTGTTGCCTCTTTCTGCACCGTTCTTGTTTCTTTCTTACCCTTGTAGTCTCTTTCTGCACCTCTGTTGTCTCTTTGTGTACTCGTCTTCCCTCTTTCTGCCCCTCTCTTGCTTCTTTCTGTACTTCTCTTGCCTCTTTCTGCACTTCTATTGCCTCTTTCTGCACCGCTCTTGTTTCTTTCTTACCCCTGTTGTCTCTTTCTGCACCGCTGTTGTCTCTTTGTGTACTCGTCTTCCCTCTTTCTGCCCCTCTCTTGCTTCTTTCTGCACTTCTCTTGCCTCTTTCTGCAGTTCTCTTGCCTCCTTCTGCACCTCACTTGCCTCTTTCTGCCACTCTCTTGCTACTTTATGTACTTCTCTTGCTTCTTTCTGCAACTCTCTTGCTTCTTTCTGTACCCTCCTTCCATTTTATGCATACCTATTGCCTATTTTGGCTATTCTCTACCCATTTTCTGTATCTCGGTTGCCTCTTTGTGCACCCCTCCTACCTCTTCCTTTCTGAACCCCTCGTGCCTGTTTTTGCACCTCTGTTGGTTCTTTCTGTACTGCTCTAGCTTCTTTCTAAACCCCAGTTGCTTCTTTCAGCAATTCTCTTAGCTCTTTCTGCACTTCTCTTACTTATTTCTGCACCTCTCTCGTGTTTTTCTGCATCTCTGTTGCCTCTTTCTGCACTTCACTTGTTTCATTTTGCACCTCTCTTGCCTCTTTCTGCACCTCTGTTCCCTGTTTGTGCACCTTTCCTGCCTGTTTCTGCACATCTCTTGCCTCTTACTGTACTTCTGTTGCCTCTTTATGCAAGTTTATTGCTCTTTCTTCACTCTTCACACCTCTTTCAGCACCTCTGTTGGTTCTTTCTCTACTCCTCTTGCTTCTTTTTGCACCTCACTTGCATCTTTCTGTACTTGTCATGCTTCTTTCTGCACTGCTGTTGCTTCTTTTAGCAATTCTCTTACCTCTTTCTGCATCCCTCTTGCCTCTTTCTGTACCCTTCTTCTCTTTTTCTGTACCGCTCATTCTTCGGTCTGCACACCTGTTCCCTCTTTCTGTAACCCTTTTGCCTGTTTCTGCAACTCTCTTTCCTCTTTTTTTTAGTTTTTTTGCCTCTTCCTGCACCTCATTTGCCTTTTTCTGCACTTCTATTTCCTCTTTTGGCACCTCTCTTGCTTATTCCTGCACCCCTATTTTCTCTTTTTGCACCACTGTTGTCTCTTTCTGCACTTGTCTTCTCTCTTTTTGCACCTCTCTTGCTTCTTTCTGCACTTCTCTTGCTTCTTTCTGTACCTCATTTGCTTCTTTCTGCACCCTCCTTCCCTTTTATGCATACCTATTGCCTATTTCGGCTATTCTCTACCCATTTTCTGTATCTTGGTTGCCTCTTTGTGCACCTCTCCTACCTCTTTCTGAACCCCTCGTGCCTGTTTTTGCACCTCTGTTGGTTCTTTCTGAACTGCTCTAGCTTCTTTCTGAATCCCAGTTGCTTCTTTCAGGACTTCTCTTAGCTCTTTCTGCACTTCTCATGCTTATTTCTACACCTCTCTCATGTATTTCTGCATCTCTGTTGCCTCTTTCTGTACCCCATTTCCCTAATTGTGCAACTCTCTTGCCTCTTTCTATATCTCTCTTCCCTCATTCTGCACAAATCATGCCTCTATCTGCGCCTCTGTTGGCTCTTTATGCACTTCTCTTGCTCTTTCTTCACTCCACACACCTCTTTCAGCACCTCTGTTTGTTCTTTCTACACTCCTCTTGCTTCTTTTTGCACCTCACTTGCCTCTTTCTGTACTTTTCTTTCTTCTTTCTGCACTGCTGTTGCTTCTTTTGACAATTCTCTTACCTCTTTCTGTATCCCTCTTGCCTCTTTCTGTACACCTTTTCCCTTTTTCTGAACTTCTCTCTGCACACCTGTTCCCTCTTTCTGTACCCCATTTGCCTGTTTCTGCCACTCTCTTTCCTCTTTTTTCAGTTTTCTTGCCTCTTTCTGCACCTCACTTGCTTCTTTCTGCACTTCTATTTCCTCTTTCGGCACATCTCTTGCTTCTTTCTGTACCCCGTTTTCTCTTTTTGCACCACTGTTGTCTCTTTCTGCAATTGTCTTCTCTCTTTCTACACCTCTCTTGCTTCTTTCTGCACTTCTCTTGCTTCTTTCTGTACCTCATGTGCTTCTTTCTGTACCCTTCTTCCCTTTTGTGCATCCCTCCTGCTTTTTCAGATGTTCTCTTGTCTTGTCATTTTCTGTACCTCTCTTGCCTCTTTGTGCACCCCTCCTACATCTTTCTGCACCCTCTTGTCTCTTTTTACGCCTCTGTTGATATTTTCTGCACTGTTCTTGTTTCTTTCTGCACCTCACCTGCCTCTATCTGCACTTCTCTAGCTTTTTCTAAACCTCTGTTGCTTCTTTCAGCAATTTTCGTAGCTCCTTCTGCACTTCTCTTGCTTGTTTCTGTACCTCTTCTTGATTCTTTCTGCACCTCTGTTGTCTCTTTCTGTACTTCACTTGCTTCTTTCTGCACCCCTTATGCCTCTTTTAGCACCTCTGTTAATGTTTTCTGCATCCTTCCTGCCTCTTTTTGCACCCTCCTCCCTATTTGTGTAACTCTCTTGCCTCCTTCTACACCCCTCTTCCCTCTTTCTGTACCACTCTTGCCTGTTTCTGCACCCCTGTTACCTGTTTCAGCACCATTCCTGCCTGTTTCTGCCCCTCTCTTGCTTCTTTCTTTACTTCTCTTGCCTCTTTCAGCAGTTCTCTTGCCTCCTTTTGTACCTCACTTGCCTCTTTCTGCCACTTTCTTGCTCCTTTCTACACATCTCTTGCCTCTTTCTATACCTCTTTTGCCTCTTTTTGCACTTCTCTTGCTCTTTCATCACCCTTCACACCTCTTGCAGCACCTCTGTTGGTTCTTTCTGCTCTGCTCATGCTTCTTTCTACACCTTACATGCCTCTTTCTGTAGTTCTCCTGCTTCCTTCTGCATCCCCGTTGCTTCTTTCAGCAATTCTCTAGCCTTTTTTAGTATCCCTCTTGCCTCTTTATGTAACCCTCTTGCCTTTGTCTGTATACCTTCTCTCTCTTCTGTACCCGTTTTCCCTGTCTCTGCAACTCTCTTGCCTATTTCTATAGTTCTCTTGCCTCCTTCTGCACCTCCCGGGCCTCTTTCTGCAGTTCTATTGCCTCTTTCTGTACCTCTCTTGTTTCTTTCTATACTCCTATTTTCTCTTTCTGCATCCCTGTTATCTCTTTCTGTACTCGTCTTCCCTCTTTCTACCCCCCTTGCTTCTTTCTGCACTTCTCTTGTTTCTTGCTGCACCTCTCTTGCTTCCTTCTGTACCCTCCTTCCCTTTTATGCATACCTATTGCCTCTTTCACCAGTTATCTTGCCTTTTTCTGTACCTCTCTTGCCTCTTTATGCACTTCTCCTACCTCTTTCGGAACCCCTCTTGCCTCTTTTTGCACCTCTGTTGCTTCTTTCTGTACTTCTCTTGTCTCTTCTTCACTATCTTCCCTTCTTTCTGCACCTCTCCTGCCTCTTTTTGCACCACTCTTACCTCTTTTTGGACCTCTGTTGGTTCTGTCTGCACTGCTCTTGCTCCTTTCGGTACCTCAATTGCCTCTTTCTGCACCCCGTTCCCTGAGTTAGACGTAGTTTTAATCTCCCTGCCGTATTATGTACTAGAAAAGTGACTATTTCCTGAAAATATTCATTGTGAGCACAGTCCCAAACCATAGAGATTGCATTTTCTGAAAGGACTGTTTTTGTTGAAAATGAACGGATGTACTGTTGTCACGAAATGTTATGTATATCATTTTGTATTTTTGTGTAGAATTTTCCCTGACACTGTCGAGTGCATACAAAGTGCGTTTACTTGTTTTTAATGTGTTGACTAAACTTTTTCGATGTAGTGTGTCAAACATGGATATGCTGAAATATTCATAATTCGTTAAGAAAAATGGTATAAATGTATAAAATAATCACGTGCCTATGAAGTGAGTAATTTAGGCACGAAGTCTACTAAAATAAAGAGTAGCAAGCCGAAATCGAGACCAGGTGCTTGTTTTTCATAATCTATTGAATTTGTCCTACCTGGTCCTGTATGGACAAGACCCCCATTTAGTTTAAAGTCTGAGAGCGGGTACTCCCCGCTAGGGTTACGTAACAAATAATTAGCCAATATTGTTTAGAAGCCACAAGATACAGGTGGCTAAACGCGCCTGTGAACAATGTCCGAGGAAGAGACACTATCCTTCTCAGAGGCTCATATCCAAAATTTTATTTCTGGACCTTCACCTTTTTCTTCAGTCAAGCTTAGTATTTAATGCACAACAACAAAATTAACCATAGAAATTAGTTAGTCTACACAAAAAACACATTCGCACTGAACTACATGGTCATTTTTTATTTGAACATTTGAAATCAGGCACCAAACCCTGGGGCCTGCAAGTGGTTTTCACAGAGGACACAATATATAAAAAGTGTTTCAGCAACATTGCCACTAAATGCAGTCAGGACCTAATGGTCGACACTGTGGAAACTGCAAAGAGGCTGTGCTTAAAGAACAAGAAGAAATTGAGGCCTTAATAAAAGCCATTCAAGAAAATCATAGTGTAGCAGAGGCAAAAGCCCTATTAGAAAAAATAGAGAAAGAAATCCAAACCTTCAAAGACAATACAATTAACTATAGGACCAACAAATTTAAAAAGAGATGAGAAAAGCGGGCAAGGTATAAGCGTTGAAGTGTTCTACTTCATAAACATACGGGAAGTTGTGAGACCAAAGATTAATCTAACAGTCAGCTCTCCCAAGTAAAGCCATTTCTCACCGGAGCGTGTTTCCAACGATTCGTAACCATGAAAAAAGAGAATGTTTGACACCACAACAGCACAATAAATCAACCACCCAGGCGTTATAAGATAACGCAACCACAACTTGGGGAGAAAAAACAGAGGTACACAATCCAGCCCTGATGAAAACTCAGCCAAATCACAACTGAGTTAGAAACGCGTCGGCTTTCACCATTTAATATTATTTGGCATAGTACTCACAAAGGGGTATAGAATCAACAGTGTGCATCAGATTGGTGCCCACTCAAAGAAAAGTGACTATTTCCTAAAAATATTTCTTGTGAGCACAGAGGCAAAACATAGTGATTGCATTTTCTGAAACAACTGTTTTTGTTGAAAATGAACTGATGTACTGTTTAAACGAAATGTTATGTATATCATTTTGTATTTTTGTTTAGAATTTTCCCTGACACTGTTGGGTGCATACAAAGTGTGTTTACTTGTTTTTAATGTGTTGACTAAACTCTTTCTATGTAGTGTGTCAAACTTGGATATGCTGAAATATTCATAATTCTCTAAGAAAAATGGTATAAATGTATAAAATAATCATGAGTCTATGAATTAAGTAATTTAGGCACAAAGTCTACTAAAATAAAGAGTAGCAAGACGAAATCGAGACCAGGTGCTTGTTTTTCATAATTTAATCCTATGTGTCTTTTAGCATAGCACTGGCTCCGGGCCTGGGTAGTCAGATTCAGTTACCACCAGTACCAGTCAGCAGAAAGTTGGGGGCACAGGATGACTTTGGAACAAGGCCTCTTTCTGCACCTCTATTGGTTCTTTCTGCATATGTTTTGTTATGTTATGTTAGTATGAATTTGTAGAGCGCACGTTCACCCTGGGGTTTCTTGGCACTGTGTACCGCTGGGGAACCCATCCTGGCTTTCCCTGTGAGATGGTCCCTATTGTGCATCCCCAAGGTGAAGCCAGGCATGCCCGGCAGCGAGGGGGCCGTTGTGGAGATTAAGCAAGCTATTGCCCAGAGTTGCAGCGCGGGACCCATGGTTAGAGAGGCACCGAGGCGAGATTTATCGAGCCTGCTAACATTGGTTCCGTACCATGGCGCGTCGGGAATTGAACCCTGGTCCGAGGCCGACCTCTGCTTCTGGTTCTGCCACCTCTAACCGCCTCTCTTGCTTCTTTCTGTACTTTTCTTTATCTTTATGGATTTCTGTTGCCTCTTTCTGCATTTCGTTTGCTTCTTTCTGCACCTTTCTTCCTCTTTCTTCACGTGTCCTATCTCTGTAGGCATATTTAGAAATGAGCATTTAAAAAACCTTTGAAATTCACTGAAAAAAACACAGCTTTCAAGGACGTTATGGTTAGAAATTAGTATTTTAAAAAAAATAGAAATTCACTGGAAAACCCATAGGTTTTAGTGACGTTATAGTTAGAAATTAGGATTTACAAAATTGACTGAATTCATAGGTTTCAGGGACTATATAGTTTTTTAAATAAATGTTTTTACTGAAACATGTGCAGTTCACAAAGATATCATCAATGACCACATGTAGTTGAATAACCAACTTAACAACCTGTGACAATGACATATACATCAAGCATTTGCAGTCTAAAAAATGTTCTGCGTAGTGTAACAGAGTATCATGCTTATAAACAAAAAAAAGCACATTCAGCATTCTGCATTACCTGGGGACTCAACTTGCTTCATAGGTACTGTAGGAGCAGTTCCCATATGTTGTTAGGTCTAGAAGTGGTGGGGAATTCTTCTGCATAAAGTACCAGATTATCCCGGCAAAATACCAGATAATAAAGCCATTGTGTAGTCGAAGGCCCAGCTGTGCCCTCCCACCTCATTGCCACGTGTCTGTTGGCCATAAGCAAAGCCACCCTCACTCGTCTACCTGTGGCCCCCTTCAGAGAGGGCACCAAGCACAGCAGACATACATGTGGTGAGCACTGCAATTCCAGACCGACCATTTTAGACAGTGTGTGAACAACACCATTCCAGAACAACGCTACCTTGCTGTAATCCCAGGACAAGTGCCAAAAGTCAGCATCTGCAGCTTAACATCTCTTGCATGTATCAGTGTCTCTAAGCCCATACTTGAATAACTTCTGTGGAGTATAGTACACTTGGTGTATGTATTTAAAATGGATTATTATACGGAGGTTACCATTAGAAGTTAGGGCCCCGGTAAGTTGGCAGCAATATTCCCAGTCCTGCAATGTCAGTGGCGGTGTTAAATGTGCATTCCATTTCTCTAAACGTTTGTTGATTAATAGAGGCTTCTCCGCTCTAGCAGATTGATATAGTTTGGTAAGAAGCTCACATCGTGTTGGACTGACAAGCAGAGTGTAGAGAGTTTTGGGAAAGTGTGGTAGTGGGCCTGTATCACTTTCTTTAACCTGTGGAAGAGGAATTTAAACAACAGCATCTTATTCTGTATGGAACTTAGATCATTGCTGGTTAAAAAGATGCCGTCGGGAAATAGGTCCTGCCTTTTGACTATTCCTACTTGTTGCAGAATGTGTATAGAGCCCATCTCATGCATTACTGACAGATCCAAGTGAAACGCGAGAGGGAGTAGAGGGGAATATAATGATAACTTCCCTGCTATTCGACCTAGTGCCTGCCAGGCAACTATAGTGATATCTACAGTATTTATCTCAGAGCGGGGAGTTTACCGATTAGAGTGAGTTAACATGGAGCTTAATGGAATAGGGTGGGCGTCTTCATCCTCCACCGCCACATGTGGGATGAAGTCATGAGAACTGAACCAGTAGTGTGCGTATTGTGCGTGTGCACATAAATAAAACAGATAGATGTCGGGCATGCCGAAGGCCCCATGTTTGTAATCCAGCACAAGTGTTTCCCGGCACATAAAGGCCTGCCTACCCCCCATACGAGCTTAAGGAGAAGAGCACGCAGTTTTAAAAAATGTTTAGTTAATTAAATCGGTATGTCACTAAAAAGAAGTACAAATTGGGGCAGCACAACCATAAAAGAGTGATACGGTCAGCCAGTGATAGTGGGAGCTACATCAATGTATCCACCTGATGCTTCACTTTCACACAAGCAGGACCGTAATTCTTGTGAGTAACCGTGTCAGGGTCTCTGTCTACCCATATCCCCATATACTTAACGGGGTCTGCGGACCACATAAGCGGGAATTCAAGTTTGTGACCTAAGGTGCGTTCTGTCAGCGGTACTACCACCAATTTATCCCAGTTTATATGAATGCCTGAGAGCAATCCAAACCGAATATATCCCAGCAGCACTGGTGCCCTGAAAGCATGCAGTTCCCGTATAAAAAGCAGCATATCATCCGCGTATAATGAAATGCTGATGGGGCGGTGGGAGCAGCGGAGGGCTGGGGCTCGATGACGCTGCCTAATAATACAGGCAAGGGGCTCAAGTGTTGGTGCAAAAAGAAGGGGTGAGAGGGGGCATCTCTGA
This sequence comes from Lissotriton vulgaris, assembly GCF_964263255.1. Lineage (NCBI taxonomy): Eukaryota > Metazoa > Chordata > Amphibia > Caudata > Salamandridae > Lissotriton > Lissotriton vulgaris. Next base: position 5,493,979 of record NC_141688.1, read on the forward strand.
CGTGTGCCTCTAGTGATGCATATAGGGTCTGATGTGCTACCCTCCACTCGGATACGTGACGCAGGATTGGTATACAGCAGGCGTCCCCAGTTAACAAAAATAGGGGGAAGCCCATTTGTCGCAGAATGTAAAAAAAGATAACCACATTCTATAGAGTAATAGGCCTTGGCGGCGTCTAGCATGACGGCCGCTGCCTGTAGCCCAGGATAGGGACGTTATAGTTAGTTGGACATTTTACTCGTAAAAAAACAGAGAAATTCAGATGTAAATGTAAAATGTAAATGTAAGGTGTTTTATAGCGCGCTCAATTACTACCGGAGTATCCTGGCGCGAATGACCGCTGGGGAACCCGTCCTGGCTTTCCCTGTGAGATGGTCCCATGCTGGGTACCTCCAAGGTGAAGCCAGGCATCCCCGGCGTCTGTGGGGGGCCGTTGTAGAGATGAGGCAAGCTTAATGCCCAGAGTTACCGAGTGTGATCACTGACCAAAGTGGGCACCGAGGCGAGAATTATCAGTCCGCTGACCCTGGTCCTCGACCCTGCCGCGTCGGGAATCGAACCCTGGTCCCGGGCCGTTCTCAGCCTCCGGGTCTGCCGCCTCTAACCAGTGAGCCACACCTCTCCAGATGTTATATTTAGTTGGGCTAACTATAATATATATAACCTACTGGCAGTCGCCAGTGGGTATATATTGTTAGGATTTTTTTGAATAGGGGTTTCTGAAAATTCTATGTTGAATAACTTTGGCGTTGAAGGACAGTATTGGCTGAAATTTTCAGGAAAATGGCACATTTTGTTTCTGAGCGTCCCCTGAAAGTTTTGGGGGGCTTCGTGAAGTGGGGGCCGAGAAAAAAGGAGGGTCCCAAAACGTGTTTTCAACATTGAGTTTTCCATGGAGTGGTTGGACTCACTTTTAGCTCGAACGGCTGAATGGATTTCTATGAAACTTGGCATAATTGTAGGGACTGGTAGTCCGATGTGCCTTTGCTAGGTCTCAAGATATGTGTTCCAGTGGATTTTGAGTATTTTAGGTTCAAAAAAATATATATATCTGTGACAGCGTCCCGGTTAGCGCCCCGGTTCGCGTACCAGACGCGTAACGGAACTTCGCGAGGAGAAGCGGATTGGCTCTCCGGTGACTGTGAACATTCTAAACAATTCGGAGCGGCCGCCATCTTGTCTCTCGTAGGATCGAGAGACAAGAGGTGGAAATAAACGAAGGGGGACATGAATATAAGGGGGCAAGGTAGACCTCTCCTGACCCCCTACGATTGAATTGGGGGCTATTAAAGGGCCCACGGGGCAAAAAAAAAAAAAAAAAAATCGATTTTTCGCTGTGGAAGCGCTACACGGTACGCGAACCGGGTAGCTTACCGGCAGCGTACTGGGAGTCCGCCATCTTGCGTTAAGGTCTAATTTGGACACAAGATGGAAGATAAACAATGCTGGGATTGTGTAAAAGGGGGCAAGGGAGACATATCCTGACCCCCTAGGTTTTGTGAGGGTGGATGAGGAGGCCCATATATGCCCAAAAAAAAAAGAAATTTTCAAATTTGCGCGCGGTTACCGCCCGGTGCGCGAACCGGGTAGCGCTCCGGAAAGCGTAAATCGTGAAAATTAGTAAAAAAAAAGTTACATTTAAAATGTATTTAGAATGATCATAGTTAGGGTAGCTCTGAAAAGAGCTTTTGGGTCTGTGGAAGATTTAGGTACTTATAAGTAGGTACCAATACACAGTCTTAAATTCTGGATGAAAACTCTGTTCCCCTCATCTGAGAAGTGCACACCATCTCCTCTGTAGATATCTTGCATGTAGTAATGCAAGTTATTGTTGTAGATGGAGCCCATTCCATGGTCTCTCATGTAAGCTGAAACAGACTTATTTACATGCTACCTCGCTTTCTCAATTTGTGGACAAAATTGATTGGACCACCTCCATTTCTGTCTTTGGCATATATTTGAATATACCAAGGCAGTTTGAGGAAAAAGTGCCATCAATTGCTCAAAGGTGTCCTTTAAAAGCATTTCCAGACCTACCCCAGTCAAAGTGCCCAAATCATTTCCTCCACAGTGCACTATTATGAGGTCAGGGTTTGGCAAATGCAAAAAGGTTTTCACCAATGGTATCAATTGGTGACATCTCAATCCTCTTTGGCCAATCCAGTTGATTTTCACATTTTGTAAATTGAGGTTGTTTAAATTTCTGTTATCAGCATACCTGTGAGCCCAGTGGATGTAACTATGTCCAAGAATCCAGACAGAAAACATGGTGAGAGGAGGTTCTGCTACAGTCAGATGAAGTGTGGGAATGAAATGGCAGTTGAAACAGTAGGAGTTTGTAATGAAAAAAACTGTGGAGTTTCAGTGCTAATGATTCAGTAGCAGTGATTGGTGGATTTTGATTGCTGAAAACAGAAAGTTAGGGTGCATGGATGTGTTCTTTGAAAGATGTAATTCGAATGGTTAAGAAAAAATCATTTTAAGAAACATTGCACCGGATAAGCAGGTGTACTAAGAGTTCAGAGTTCAGTTGAAACATTGTTGTGTGAACTTGTAAACATGAGAGGTCTGTCAGGAGGTAGTTGCTATGGAAAAAAGGCAGGAAGGGCAGAGGGGGGAAGGGTGTTGATTTGAAAAAAGTGAGGGAGGAGTTTTGATTGGGTGATATGAGAGATATGTGTGATGAATTACAGCATTTCTGTGCCATTGCTGGTTGCAGCCTCTGGAGTGCATACCCTTTGCTCTGCTAAAGAAAAATTGGTGTGTGTCTGAGACTGTTTTGAAATTCAAAAAGCATTTGCTAAGGTGAGAAAAGATTCATTTAATTTAGATAGAGACTAGTATGCTTTAGGGAGAAAATTAGGAAGCAAGTTGTGTATTTAAAATGTTGCTTTGTGTCAAGTGTTTTACAAAAAGATTTTGTTTCTTTGAGAAATTATAATTGGAGATAATGTGAAGTATTAGTACTGACAGGGTGTGCTTGTACATAGGAGCTGTGCTGTGTTTTCAAATTATGACTTGAAAATCGTTTTTAAGGAAAAGGAATGCTTTTTAAATTTATGAGAAGTAAAAAATGGTGTCTGCTTCTTTAAACAAATATTTCACTTGCCCCATGAATCAGGGAGAATAATTTGCTTACTTGATGTGTTTAAAAAACGTTTCTTGAAGTCATTTAGGTTTCTTCATAGGTACTGCTAGAGTTTCATAGCCAGCATGGGGCATATTTACAAGGCCTTTGAGCCACCTTCACGTTATTTTCCCCATGTTAAAAGTGACGCAAAAGTGGTGCAAGGGCCTTGTAAATATGCCCCCATGTGTGTTAGGGCATTTTAAGTCACTTCCCCATGAATCTGGGAGAATAATTTGCTCACTTGATGTGTTTAAAAACGTTTCTTGTAGTCATTTAGGTTTCTTGATATGTACTGCTAGAGTTTCATATCCAGCATGGGGCATATTTACAAGGACTTTGAGCCACTTTCACGTTATTTTCCCCATGTTAAAAGTGACGCAAAAGTGGTGCAAGGGCCTTGTAAATACGCCCTCATGTGTGTTAGGCATTTTAAGTCACTTCCCCATGAATCTGGGAAAATAATTTGCTTACTTGATGTGTTTAAAAAGTTTCTTGAAGTCATTTAGGTTTCTTGATATGTACTGCTAGAGTTTCATAGCCAGCATGGGGCATATTTACAAGGCCTTTGAGCCACTTTCATGTTATTTACCCCATGTTAAAAGTGACGCAAAAGTGGTGCAAGGGCCTTGTAAATACGCCCCCATGTGTGTTAGGGCATTTTAAGTCACTTCCCCATGAATCTGGGAGAATAATTTGCTTACTTGATGTGTTTAAAAACGTTTCTTGAAGTCATTTAGGTTTCTTGATATGTACTGCTAGAGTTTCATAGCCAGCATGGGGCATATTTACAAGGACTTTGAGCCACTTTCACGTTATTTTCCCCATGTTAAAAATGACGCAAAAGTGGTGCAAGGGCCTTGTAAATACGCTCCCATGTGTGTTAGGGCATTTTAAGTCACTTCCCCATGAATCTGGGAGAATAATTGGCTTACTTGATATGTTTAAAAACGTTTCTTGAAGTCATTTTGGTTTCTTGATATGTACTGCTAGAGTTTCATAGCCAGCATGGGGCATATCCAATAGTAAAAAAAAACAATAGTGAATTGAAGGATTTTGCAACATACTTGATGGTAGAAAATTGTTTTGATTTGGGATCATATCAACGTATGTGTACTTATTGTTTTAACAAATTAAATCAAAACCGGATGCCTGCTAGAGCGGTTCATAATAATCTGGAATTGGTTGACATTCCTTCTGAACTGAAGGATTTAAATACTTATAAATCTATTTTGATTCAAAGTGTCCATCCTTTTCAGGCTATTGTTCGAATGGAGCCTAAGACAGGGAAATTGCCTCCTTCAGATTTACAGAGAGGATTAAAGGAAAGAGTTGTTTATTTGCCTCTGGATTTGAAGAAAAATATTGATACAATTGGTGTAGACAAAGTGGAAGAGGAACCTCTGGTTATCCTAGTTAATGGGGTTCCGACAAAGAGTAAGAAAATCTGGCAAGAGTTAGTGGATGTTAGGAAAGTCAAAAAGGCAACGTTGTATTTGATGAAAAACAATGAGGCAGCATAGACAAATTTTAAACCCACAAATAGTAGCAATGGAATGGAATGCTTCTACAATAATACTACAAGAATGTATGTGTTGCAGAAGAGGAACTAAGTGAAGAAGAGGACAGCGATTTGTGTGCTGGACAAATAGAGAAAGTAGATGCCTCTAAAAATGAAGAAATATATGAACATTATAGTGTTCATCCTTTGCATTCTAAAGAAGTCATGGGGAATGCTATTGAGGTGTTTCAAATGAAACAAGCCAAAGGGAGTCCCATTAGTGTTTGGGAGGAAAGTTTGGAAGCTCAGTGTTTCCCACAGTTATTTCCAACAGGTCGAGGAGGAAGATATGATGAGCTACCTGATCAAATTCCTGCTTCTGAATACCGGACTTTACGATTGTATGCAGAAGAACCTAGGTTTCGTCAATGCATTCCCTATTTGTTTCATCTACTGTATGAAAGTGATCTGTCTGGACTGTCTTATGCAGTGAACCACATCCTGAAAAGTGGTGTACAGCTGCAAAATATCTCGGCAAGGGAGTTTATGGATAAAGTCAATGTGCAAGACAGTATTTTGGATTCTCACCTGATTAATCTCATGGCATGTCAGCGTGGTACTAATGAGTATTGGTACCGTTGTCATGGTGACTTAAAATGTATGCTGAGGAACTTAGGAACTCCCACATGGTTCCTCACTCTCAGCTGTGCCGAGTATGGCTGGGAAGACTTACTTGAATTTCTACGAGAGACAAATGGAAACATTGAAAATATCGAATTCAAGACACCCGGAGAACTGTCCTCTTTGGATCCAGTCAATGTATGCAGGTACTTCAATCATAGATTTGAAGCTATGATGTCTTTCATTACGAACAAGAAAAATCCACCTCTTGGAGAGGTGTTGGATTTCTTCTGGAGAAAGGAGTATCAAGCAAGAGGTGCTCCTCATATACATATGCTGCTATGGATCAAAGATGCACCCAAATTTGGAACAGATCCAGATGACCTAGTGATGAGTTTCATAGAACAGTATTCTACATGTGCTGTTCCAAAGACAAAGGAAGACAAAAGTTTAGGAGAACAAGTTTTACGCTTTCAAAACCATCGTTGTGGAAAGTACTGTCGTTGTAAATTCAGAAACAAGAACAAGTTCTATACAAAATGTCGTTTTGGGTTTCCACTATCAGTGATATCTAAAGGAAGACTAAACAATTTGATGTCTTCGCTGCGACATAATGTGACGAGGAAATCACCCAAAAAATACATACAATTTAAAAAGAAACGAAGAGTCCAAGTACATCAACGACTACAACCCAGTGATTTTGTCCATGTGGAATGCTAACATGGATATACAGTTTGTGGCTGACAACTGTATGGTTGTGGCTCGGTATGTGACGTCTTATATCACAAAAAAGAAAAGACAGAACTGAAGGATATGTGGGATGACATTTTACATGAAAAGAGCCTCAGTAAGAAGTTGTACAGTTTCAGTCTAAAGATGTTGTCGCATCGAGAAATCGGAGCATACGAATGTTCTGATCGGTTATCTTCAGCAAGTCTCTATGCCAAATCTAGGAGTATAAATTGGGTGAGTCTTGGTCTCGCTGCAACACGTAATCGAGTTCTGAAACCTGTACGGGAAATTGAGTATTTGGCGGAGAAGGAGCCAAACAGTACAGATATTTTGAAGACCAACATGTTGGATACATATTATTCAAATAGAAGCAGTCACCTTGAGAATGTTTGTCTCTATGAGGTTCTACAAAATTACATATTCAAGAGGAACATCAAAGAAGATATTGATAAAGGAGTGTATGCTGTAATTGGAAGTGAGGGATGTCTGGTCAAGCAAAGAAAATACCAATTGGTAAATCATCGAAAATTGAGTTGCGAATCTCTTGAAAGAAAAGAGTTTTTCTATTTAGCTCTTTTGCAACTTTTCAAGCCTTGGAGTGCAGAAGAGGAACTGCTTGGAGATTTCCTCTGTTATGAAGATTCTTTCAATGCAGCCAAGGAGTCCATAGAATGTCCTTTTTTTCCAAAATATCTTGAAATGTTGAATGCAGAAATCGAGCAGGAAGCAACAATTGCAGCCGAGATTGCTAGAGATAGTTCTCAGGACAGTCAGAGTTCTACTTCATTGAGTCAGGATCCACTAGGAGGACCAGTTATCGAAAATGAAGCTGCCACTGCCATGATTGAAGTGGAAAGAGCCATGGCACATGCTCGGGAGGATGCGGTTAACTTAGAAGATTTGGAAAGACAACTCAACGTTGAGCAGAGGAAAATATATGACGAAGTTACCAACCAAATTGATCATGGATTAAGTCATGAGAAGAAAGAGTGCTCATGTACGTCATTGAAGCCTGTCTGACTGTACGTGAGTGGAGAAGCAGGAACTGGAAAAAGTTTCCTCATTAAAGCAATTTCATGTTATTTGCAGAAAAGGACTGAGTCATCGCTGTCTTGTGTTGTCACCGCTCCAACTGGACTGGCAGCACATAACATTAAAGGTATAACTTTGCATCATCTACTGATGCTGCCAGTGGAGCATGATAACAAATTACAATACCACAAGTTATCTGGAGATGCTTGTTGTGAAGTTTCAAGAGTTCTAAAGAAGATGAAACTTCTTATCATTGATGAAGTAAGCATGGTTTCCAATGTCATGCTTGCCTTTGTGCATTTGAGAATGCAAGAAGTTCTTAAAACAGAGTATGATGTGTTATTTGGTGGCAAACACATCATTGTTTTCGGTGATCTTCTGCAGCTGACACCAGTGAAAGGACAACCATTGTTTAAACTACTTACGCATGAAGATACCAGGAAGTGCCTAGGGAGCATTGGCAACGTTAATATATGGTTAAACTTCAATTATGCTGAACTGCGTGAAAATATGCGTCAGGTGAAGTATGAAGATTATAATAATATTCTATAAGATGTTAGAATCGGAAAAGTGACTGAGCATGGGAAGGAAGCTTTACATGCACGATTATTGTCAAATTTGTATCCAGATGAAGACGTTCTCCCAGAGAATATTTTTCAGAAAATTACTGAGAAGAAATCTGGGATATGTTTGATGCCAACTCTGCAAGAATGTTCCATCTTCAACAACAAAATGTTGAATTTAGAAAACCATGACATAGTGAAACTGGAAGCTATTGACAGAATTGAGCATATGGGAGCAACAATTATTTTGTCTGAAAATTTGAAATCTAAATTGGATTCTTTAGAGAAGACTATATCTAAGACTGCTGGTTTTGAAAAGACTCTGAATGTGTGCTTAAATTGCTGTATTATTTTGAGAAGGAATTTAAATGTTGAAAGAGGTCTGGTAAATGGATCAATGGGTAATGTTGTTGATTTTGAGAAATACAGAAATAGAGATGGAATTGAATTTAATTAAATTAAATTTGATGGCATTGAGGATGTACAGCAAATTGGTTGTTGCTCTGCTAGGTTTTTGCTTGTTAAAGACTTATATGTTCGCCGTAAGCAGTTTCCTGTTTGCTTGGCATATGCGGTGACAATCCATAAATCGCAAGGTTTAAGTGTAGACAGTGCTTTGTTGAATATTGGCAGTTCTGTGTTCAAGGAGGGTATGGCTTATGTGGCATTATCACGAGTCAGAACTTTATCTGGATTGCACTTGATTGAGTGTGATGAGACAAACATTTGTGCAGATCTAGATTGTGTTAAGGAATACAATAGGTTAAGAAGAGAGTATGCGCCACATTTGCCTCAATATCCTTTGTTTGAAAAACGTGTGGTAGGCCGGAAACGAAGAAATGTAACCAATAGTAGGGAGGTTGTAGCAAAAACACGAAAAGTCGATGAACCCAAAATTGTAAACAGAAAGAAAATGGATGCTGTTCAAGATGTTGTTGGTTTTCAATTTGAAAATAGTTCTGGTGTCAACTGCTATGCTAATGTAGTGGTTAATGTTGTCTTTTCTCTACAAACATTAAAAGAACAGATTGTGGTCAATTCGGATCAAAGATTTTGCTGTTTGTTAAATTCTGTGTTAGAGAAATGCAGCACTGATAAAAGAAAAATAGAAAGTGTGTCTGAAATTCAAAATCTCTTAGACAAATGTTCAGGTCAAACGCAATTCTCTCATATGTATTCTTCCCCTCAACAGGCCACTTTTAGCTGTGTTCTCTATCAATTCCTATTCAACATAAGGCTGATATATGTAACTGATTACATTATACATTGTTGGGGTTAGGTTGATAAAATTACCAAATTCCTGTCAACTAGAATACTTTGTCCGGTATGCGTTTTGATATACCCGTATCTCGTCAGCACATTGATGAAATAAGCCTTCTCCTGATCTTAACACCAATAACATATCTCATTCACTGACAGCAAGTGGCTTATCTCGGTCTATCATACCAATAGTCTATGAACCTGGCACAGTCAGTATAAAAACAGTGAGGCTCCTTTAAGTGCAATCCGGAGTTGTAGGATCACGTGACTGCTAGTCACGCGACCCGCGCCCTTCCCGTACTTCCGCATTCCCCTTCCAAATAAACCCGCCGCCGCATTGCTTCTAGGATGTATCGGGCGGCGGACGTGGCTGAAGCAGGTTCACAGGCGGGGAGTCGCTTGGGAGAAAGTAAGTTTCCAAGCATTTCTATAACCACCGAAAGCAACCGTTGTGACCTTAGCTACGCGTAGGCAGAGGTGATTCACATCGTGACAATCCCCCTGTCTTCTGCTATTAGATTGACCGAGCGTGAAGGTTTCCCCCTGCCGCCAGCCCATGATGTTTGACAACGGACATTTTCAAGTGAGTTGGCCCCTCTCTGACAAAACATGCTATCTGATTCCTCCTTGTTTGAGGGGTGTATTTGCATTCAAAATAACTCCAACTTTCGGTTGGTTTTACATTTTGACGAGCACTTTCTGTGATTGAGTATCTACCCTTTAAGTAACATGCACAAACAATGTGTTTTGCTTGTTTTTTGATAGGCTGACAAATAGTGAACACTGGTTTGTGAACTCAAATATTGAGAAAGCCTTCTTTGCTTCTGATCATTGTATCCTTTATTTTAACCATAACAGAATAATTCTCTGTATTAATTCTTTAACTTGGAATACACGTGCACGGTTGTTTAGACACATTTAATATTGGGAATTGCATAACAGCTATATACAAAACAGATTTGTTTGTTTCTTTTATATTTCAGATTGTTTGTCTCCCTCAATGAGGCGAGACTTTGGATATTATCCGTCATAGGAACTCTTACAAAATCAGGTTGTATTAGTTCACCTTTTTTTCCTTTTCTACACCTTAGGTTAGGACACCTTAGTGAGTGTCCACCAAGGAGTATGAATGATTGTTCTGGTCCTGACGAATGCTGAGCTGACTTTAGGCTCCAAAGCAGAAACATGTTGACCATCTTTGTTTACTTGTCACCACTGTGAGGACTTATTGGTTCAAACTAACTCAACCAATCACCAGTTCATCCTTTTTTCACAGTTTTTAATAGAGTTAGAGCTACCTTCTCAATAAAATTATTTGCTTGATGAGTAGCCCACACTCTTTTTAAAGCACTTTTTCCATCACTATTTCAGTTTCCTTTCTAACTATCAGGGACCCAATGAAGACAACTGGCTACCAACTTTTAGTTGGGGCCTGAGGGTCCTTTTTCCACACTAAGCACGTGCACTCTATTTCTTTACTAACTTGAGAACTTATAGTCGGTGTTAATTTCTACACTGACTACTTGCACATCTGGCTTTGCGTTCTCTGCTCTTGATGTTTTGTTTCCTTTGTTTGACACTCTTATGTTGATTGATATAAATATGCTTGATGTATTGCAAGATGAAGGTGTAGATGTAGATTATCTGTTTGGCCTTTCTTATCAATGGCAGCATGACTGCGAGAACTGTAGGCTATCAAGTACTACTAGTGTAGACTCAGAAAGATTTATATGTTTAACTTTGCCTGACAGTAAATCAGTATCCTTTAATAAGCTAGTAAAAGCAGCTGATCAAAACATGGAGTGTAGCCAATGTAAGTCTGCAATGATGTCCACAATATTTATACGAAGTTATGGCCAGTATGTCATTTTAATGTTCCAACGATGTAGGTCTGATGGAACTAAATTGACAACTTTAATAAAAAATGTTGTGGCTTCGCAGTTGTCAATATCAGGAAGGACTTTTGTAACTGCAGCAATTATATATCATGACGGTCCTTCAACAACTTTAGGACATTACACAGCTTATTTAAAATCTGGAAACGGCTGGTCATTCTGCAATGATTCTGTTTTAACTTTCAAAAAACGTTTACCATTTGACTTAAAAAATTCTTACCTAGTGTTTTTACAACCAAAATTTTAGGGAAGGAAAGTGGCCTATGAAGATTGGAGCAGTTGATAAATTTTAGTCTGCTGTTTTAAATTGCTTTGTGAATTAGAGTGATCATAATAAATAAAAATGTAAAGTAGTCATAGAGGTACATAACTGGCCTATAATGATTCAAAGAGTTGATATGATTTACTCTGTTGTTTTAAATTGCTTTGTTAGTAACTGAGATCAAGAGAATGAAAAAATTGGAAAAGTCATAGAGGTAGTGTGAGTGTGCCTCATAGTAAGTGGTATCAATGTTATAGGAAATGTGAAACATGAGTAAACTAGAAGGGGAGATATTATAAGTACAAGATTGTGAAAGTGATTTTTGACGTTTTATTTCTGAAAGTCGGGGAAAAAGAAAATTACGGGATTTGCTTTGAGGAATTCGAAGAGTTTAAAATGGCTCTTGCACGATTTGGCCTTGAGGAGAAGTGCGGTAGAGAGCGAAAAGTCATTTATTGTTTCTAACATATTACTAAAAAAAAAAGAGCTTTTCTTTCAGAAAGTGGCGGGTACGGATTTTTTAGAGCACAACAGAGTATAAGCTGTTCATAGCATATCATTCAACGTCATGGAAAGTAAGTGTACTTTTGATGAGTTCTGATTTCTGATTTGTTATATTATATGGGCTTTTTAAACACAATCATTTTGATTGTGGTTTTTTTCCCCGCTGTTATATGATGAATACCTTCAACTCACTGTTTTTAGTGAAAATTGATATATTCTGAGAACAGCAAAAATAAACCATTTAACATGTATAATTAATTCTATATTTTGTATTGTGATTTTTAATTTGTACTCGTCTTGTCTCATGCTCACTTGTCTTTTACTACCTTATATCAATCCTTTTTACAAACTCACATTGCCTTTTGTTTTATTCTCTTTCACACTTGTTCTCTAACTCCACTTATCTTTCAACCTTTGTTTCCTTATTCCAACTCTGCTTTTTTCTTTTCTCTCATGCACCATTTTCTAGCTTTTAGACCCTCTGCTTCGCTTCTCTTTTCCATCTTTTCTCCCTTTGGGTTCTCCTTTTTTGTTGCAATCAGTTAGTATAACTCACCTTCACTCATTTATCTTTCTTTGTTGCTTCACTCAGTCTGTATCTGACACTCTTTCCTTCACTTTCTCTGTCCCCTCTCTCCCTCACTCTCTTTTCCTTATTCACCCTTTCCTTATTTAGTTTACCTTACTCACATTCTTTTAGTATCTTACACATCTTCAGTTTATTTTTCTCTTCTATCCTTCTTTTCTGTCACTGAATCTATCCTCCTTTTTATTCTCTTAGTAATTTACTCTATTTCTATTTCTTTTTGACTCTGTCTGTCTTTCACCGTTACTTTATTTTCCTTTCTGAATGTTTATTTCTAACTTTCTTTCTTTGTAAAATTGTATGATTTTCAACCTTATGCCTTGTCTTTTCTATTTTTTAAATACATGTTTTAATATTTTTCAAATTTTTGTTCTTTCTTTCACAGATTGAAAGTAAAAAAATTATAAGTGATGGAGTTAACAACAACTATAAAGTAAGTGTTTAGTACTCTTTCCCTTACATCTCTATCACATTCAACTTCTATTAGTTCCACTGCTTTATTTCCTAAACCCTCAGTTTCCTTCCTTTGCTTTTTCCCTCATTCCTTTTCAATTACTTACTTACTCCACTCCTTCCACTCCTTTTGTAAGTTCCTCTGTTCTCACAGTTCCTCACTCCTTTTCAATCAGTCCGTCTCTCTTACTCTCACTGTCTCTGTCTCTTCACTCTTTTACTAGTTGTTCATTATGCTTTCTCCCTGTAGTTCAAGCACACTATCTTATTTACATTTTTTGCTGCTTCAATTATTCTTTTTCTGTCACTTCTTTTCTTCTTTCTGTTTTTTCTCTCTGTCATTCCACATGTTTTAACCTTATTCACTCACTATCATACACCTTGTTTTAATCCAATTTACTTTCACTCACTGTTTTTTTAACACCTTCCCTCAGGGTTGTTGTTTCAGTCCGGTTCTATCCCTACCTCTCACTCCACATCCTTTACACACTTTCTTTTTAATTTGAACATTCACTCACATTCTCCAAGTAACTCTTGTTTATTATTCATCTACTCTCTTTTTTTCTTTCACTTCCTTATCTATTTTCTTTTTCTAAATTTTTACCCTCTTACATCTTTTCTTTGTATAATTATCTATTATACAGTATCTCTGTGTTACTCCCTCTAGCTGTCTTTCTTTTAACATTATTCTCTTTGTCTCCTTCTCTTATACTCACTCTTTATTTTTTTTTCATTTTTTTTTTGGTTCGCTTCCGGTTCGCGCACCGGTGCGTGAACCGGGAAGCGAATCATAAAAAAGAGATTGCCAGAGTGCTAAACATTTTAGCAATTTTTTATAAATGGGAGGTAGTTCTGAAAAGAATTTTTTTATTGTTTTTGTTGTTTTATATATTTTTTTACTTTTCAGAACAATTATTTTTTTGTATTTTTTGAACAATTTTAATTTTTTTTTGTTTTTTTTTAGGGGGAACAACGAAAAACAGGCATTAGAAAGGGCTCAACAGGAGCAAAAAAAAATTTACTTTTTGGGGCGTTTAGAGCACTTGTGGTTTTCGTATGCTCTATTCATTAAATTGACACTCCTCTCCCCATAACAAAGTAGTGCACCACAATAAATGCACACGAGCTTTATGTGCGCAAAATTGTTCTGAATGCTTGGGACCGTCTCCCTCGCCTCTGGTCCCGATAGACTTTCCTGTGACGAGGTACTGGCCACAGGAGTTGGTGGGTTTTCTTGGAGGTGACACACGTCAGCAACACTGTAGTTAATTGGATGCCACCTCTGCATGTGGCGGTGCATAGTATAGTTTCCTAAACTATACTTTTTGTCTGTGCCTCGGGACAGAACTGCTTTGCAAATGAGGCATGTCACATGTCGGGCATTTACCTTTTTTTGGCCTTGAGGGAAAGAAAAAAATTGCCAAATAAAATTGTCTTTGTGGTGGGATTGCCGGGGCTGTTCAGGCAAGAATTGTCTCTGCTGTACCTCCTCTTCCTCTTCTTCTTCCTCTTCCTCTGGGTTAGGAAGGAACTGTGTAGGTGGTCCTTCCTTCCTAGGTGGGTGTGGAGGTGGTGGGGGTCCACCAGCTGCAACTACTACTGATGCCATCACTGAATAATGAGAAACATGTCTTCCTCTCACAAAGTTGAAAGTCAGAGTGAGGAAAAAAGGTGGGGGCTTTCATCGTTTGGGAAAAAAAAATGTTCTAAACCAATGATAAGTGTTATTTTCAGGTCACATGACCTTTTACGCTTACGTTACGCGTCTTGCTACGCACCCGGAGCGCTTCCGGGGTGCTGCACTTCGCGCCTCGGTTCGCGCTCCGGAGCACTTCCGGGTGCGCTAACGCGGCGCGTCATAAGACGCATTACGCGGCAACGCGATACGTCGCGCTTATGCGATGCGTCACAATGTTGTTTTCAAACACGGCAGTTTCGCTAACGGAACGTTTCCCGGTGCGCGGAGCGGGTCACGGCACCAAATTGAGCTAACGGGAAGCTACCCGGTGCGCGGACCGGTAGCAAAACAAAACAAAATAATAAAAAAAAATTATATACATAAAAAAATTATATTAAAAACATATAAAATATATTTTTCCTTTAAAAGAAGAATACATTTTACAGCTTTTGATATTTGCTATTAAAAAACCATTGAAACTCACTGAAAAAACCATAGGTTATAGACCATATATAGTTAGGAATTAGCATTTACAAAACCTTATTTTTCTCACACAAAACCATTGAAATTCGCATATATAGTTAGTTGCACTAACTATATATCGCGCACCCGCAAGCCACTGCTGATGATGTCACATATTACATCATTCATGACATGGTCAGTGACATCACTGATGACATCACTGATGACATCTCAAATGACATCACTGATGACATCACTGATGACATCTCAATTGACATCACTGATCACATCACTGACGATATCATTCATGTGATAATACGATGCATGTCTTTACACTCTAATATAACCTAAGAAACACCCAGTGTTAAATACAGACTACCATTCTTGAAGCCATTGACACACCAATACCAGTTACTACATACGCACACACTGATTCACAGGTCTACACACTCAGTCACTCATACATACAGTCACTCATCAATACAACACTATCATATGCACTCATACACCTATACAGACACTCACACTCTGCCACTCATCCATGGAGTTACTCACACATCTAATCAGATATACAAAGAATTATTCACATTTCCATTTCTTCAACTATACAGTTATACACACAACACCTTACTTATTCAAAAATATACTAACACATACTTACTCTCTTATACAATCACTGATACAAGTACACGTTGATCTCCACAGAGTCACAAAACTTTGAAGCACTCACACACACACTCAGTCTCCCATACAAATACTTGGGCAACTAATCACTAACCCATATAGCCACTCATATAGCTAATATTCAACACATGCAGCAGCTTGCACAACAACAGACATAATGATGCCAACATTCAGACAGTTTAGTCACTAACCCATGCATTCAGTAAGACGCATTTAATCACTCACTCATACAGTCAGTCACGCACCTACTAAATCCTTCATCCAGACACTTATACATCCACTCATTCTTCAATATGTAAAACATATTTAAACTTTACAGAAACACAGTCACTGGATGATGTCATCAGTGATGTCATCAGTGATGTCATTTGAGATGTCATCAGTGATGTCATCAGTGATGTCACTGACCATGTCATGAATGATGTAATATCTGACATCATCAGCAGTGGATTGCGGGTGCGCGATATATAGTTAGTGCAACTAACTATATATGCGAATTTCAATGGTTTTGTGTGAGTAAAATAAGGTTTTGTAAATGCTAATTCCTAACTATATATGGTCTATAACCTATGGTTTTTTCAGTGAATATATATATGTATATATATACATTCACTGAAAAAAAAACCATAGGTTTCACACCAGTTATAGTTAGCTGGAAATTTTACTGACATACAACCAATGAACTTCCACGTTATAGTTAGTTGGACTCACTATAACTTGCGCGTGTAATGCACTGCTGATGACATCACATATTACATCACTCATGACATGGTCAGTGACATCACTCATGACATCACTGATGACACCATCCAGTGAACGTGTGTCTTTCTGAAAAATAAATATGTTTTATATATGTATATGTAAAGGCCGATGGAAAAATAAATGTTTAAATTATTGTCTTAATAAATGTTTTTTTAAAAAGAATGATTGGATAACTGGCCTATTAAATGTATCTTAGTGAATACATATATTAGCGAGTAATGTTTAAATATTTAAATGTTTGTATCAGTGTTTCACTTTGTGTATAAATGGCTACATGGGTTGGTGAGTAGCTACATGTGTGTGTATATAGGTTATTAGATGTTTTTTAGTATCAGTATGAGTGTCTGTATGGTTTGGTGGTGGTGTTACTTAGCATATAGATGCATCAATGACCGACTCACTGTTTATATGTTTTTTGAAGACAGCATATGTGCAGGACTGTATGGGTGGATGAGTGTGTATATGTATGTGTTAGTGAGTGAATGACTGCCTCAGTAGTGTCTTTATCAGTAACTACATATGTTTTAATCTAGTATATGTGAGTATTGATATATATAAGTCAGTATATGTGAGAGTGAGAGATTGAAACAGTTTCTGTTTAAATAAGTATGTGTTTCTATAAGTGATTGTTTAAGAGAGTAAGTATGTGTAAGTTTCCTTAGAAGTAAGGTGGTAGTGTGTGTATATCTGTATATGTAAATAAATGGATGTTTATTAGTTTATTTGCATGTGTGAATATGTGTGTGAGTAACTTTTTGAGTGAGTATATGTATGAGTGACTATATAGAACTGTTGGTGAATGAGTGGATCTGTATATAGATGGTGGAATTACTGAATTTGGTTGTTGTAACTGGTATGGGTATATCCACTTTTTTGAAAATGTTAGTTTCCATTTTTGATTATATGTTTCAAGGGTTACTTTACAGTGAAAGGAGGTCTGTCACTCTGTCACAAGGATGGTATCATCAGTGATGTCATGAGTGATGTCACTGACCATGTCATGAGTGATGTAATATGTGATGCCATCAGCAGTGCATTACACGCGCAAGTTATAGTGAGTCCAACTAACTATAACATGGAATTTCATTGGTATTATGTCAGTGAAATTTCCAGCTAACTATAACTGGTGTGAAACCTATGGTTTTTTCAGTGAATATAATAGGTTTTTTAAATGCTAATTCCTAACTATAACTGGTGTGAAACCTATGGTTTTTTCTGTGAATTTAATAGGTTTTTTAAATGCTAATTCCTAATTATAACTGGTGTGAAACCTATGTTTTTTTCAGTGAATTTCATAGAGTTTTTAATAGCAAATTTCTATAGCTATGAAATATTTTCTAAAATGAATCCTATATTGTATAGTTATGTAATACTATTTTTTTTATATATATTGTTCCCACTAACTTGATGTTCACCGTGCCCATTATTACATAATGACTCAACCTCATGAGCTTATCCCATTCAAAAGTCGATCGTACCTTCATAAAACTGCTTCCCAATTTCCCTTCAAAACGTGTCTGTTCTCTCGCACGCCAGTGTGCAATACCTTCAAACACTTAGCACCTGTTTCAAAAGCGTACTCCGGACTCCACCCCTCGATGTCAGCCAATCTCGTCATGCCGGCGGCAACAACCACCTGCGTGACTACACTTCCCAAGAGTCACCATTACGAGCATTCTATTCATTACTCTCTCTACCAAGCCTCCCCCCGTCACAATCTTGTGTAATAATGGGCACGGTGAACATCAAGTTAGTGGAAACAAGGAAGGGTGGATAAGGTTTCACTGGGCACAATATGTTTTGCGCACAGTTGCGCGTCTAGAGGGAAAACGTCAGTTAGATAGCTTAGCACGCTATTGATTGTTTGTTGTAAATGGTCTGAACAATAGAAACTAATGTCAATGTTTTAATATTTTCAGTGAACCCCCGAAGAAGGGCTATAAACAGCCCGAAATGCATTGGGTTAATAAGATCCACTACCAAGAATGTTGGATGTATATATCCTGCTCTGGAAAAAGGCCTGGATAGGCATATCTTTAGCAGAAGAAACGTTTATAATACATACACTGCCCCATATGTGACAAAGAACTAAATTTGGTTAAAATCAACTAATGAATTGGAAAATATGGAATAAAAGTTAAACATGGATACAATTATGGAGTACTTTGGTGAATATATAATGGAGTTAGCTCTTTGTTAACTGACCATCAAGAGATGGAGTATGCTAAAACGCAGAAAGATTTGTGGCACCCGAGTGTATGGCGAGCCAAGATGGCCGGTTTCAGGGTGGATGAGACAATAACGAATTGGGCCAAAGCTTTTGCGATGTTTACTGCCATTATTGGGGAACGTAAACCTGAAGTTTTGCCGGAATTGTCTTGCTATCAGGCACGAATAATGGATTTTTACGAAACATATGGGGGTAATGAATGGATGGGTTACGACATGAAGTTCCGTAAGGCCAAGGAGTACGATTCATCTCTGACGTGGGATTGTCTCGACTCGATCTCTTGGCAGAAGCAGCTCCTGCCGGGCACGATGAAGGCGTCCTCGCCTGGCGGGAATGGGTCGGGGGTTTCCCGCCAACAGCCCGTGGTGCCCTTTCGAGCGGGCTCAGGTGGCGATCACCAACCAAGGCCCGGGGGGGATGGGGGAAAGCCGGGGGTCTGTTGGAGCTTTAATAGAGGCAACTGCTCCAGACCGCAAGGGGCATGTAAGTTCAGGCATGCATGTGCGGGTTGTGGGAATTCCTCGCACCCGGAAATTTCGTGCAGATCCAAAAATGGCGGGTCGGGAGGTAAGGGGGGGTCCAAACAGGACTGAAGAGGGTCACTGTGTACCGTTACCTACCCCCGTTGATATCATGGCAATAACCCCCTGGCTAAACGAATACCTTGATCATGTCTCCGCTGGAGTGCTGAGGAACGGATTCTTATATGGTTTCCGCATTCCGGCGGGGGATTTTCGTGGGGAATCACTTTGTAGAAACCAATTATCGGCCCGGCATAATCCGGCGGTGGTAGAGAAGAAGATTGAAAAAGAGGTTTTACTAGGCCGGGTGGCGGGCCCATACCAGCACCCTCCTGTGGCAAATTTTGTCTGTTCCCCGTTGGGAGTAGTACCCAAAAAAGACCCAGGGGAGTTTAGGATGATCCATAACTTATCGGCACCGAAGGGTCGCTCGGTGAACGAAGCGATTGACCCAGGAGTTTGTTCGGTGCGGTACGCATCCTTCAATGATGCCGTCACCATGTTGAATCGCCTGATGGCGAAGTCAGATATCGAGTCGGCGTTCCGGTTGCTCCCGGTACACCCACAGGACCAGCGTCTGTTAGGCTTTGTGTTTCAGGGACTCTACTACATGGATAGATGCATGCCAATGGGTTGCTCTATATCTTGTGCCTATTTCGAGAAATTCCGCTGTTTTTTGGAGTGGGCATTCACTGAGGCCACTGGGCATAGCCATGTTATGCATTACTTAGATGATTTTCTGTTCTTGGGGGCAGCCGGCGACACAACATGTGCGCAGGCTCTACAGGAGTTTTGTATCCTCATGAGGGAATTCGGGGTGCCATTGGCACCAGGTAAGACGGTGGGACCATCTACCTCACTCGAGTTTCTGGGAATTGAGCTCGATTCTGTGGAGGGATGTTTCCGTTTGCCGGTGGAAAAGATAGCAAAATTTAGGACTTCCCAGGAACTGTGCCTTAGCAAGGACAAAGTGACCCTGCATCAGTTACAACAGGCAGTGGGTCAGCTTAACTTTGCCCTGAGGGTGATACCAATGGCCCGCCCCTTCTCACGCTCTATTGCACAGGCTATGGTCGGTTTAAAAGAAGGACACCACCGCACGAGACTGTCTGCAGAGGTTCGCCAGGACATGCGTATTTGGCTAGCATTCATGGCGGACTTCAACGGTCGAGTGGTGTGGAACAAGCCGCCAGCGTCTTCGGACGAGCTAGATTTGTGGACTGACTCGGCGGGGAGCGTGGGGTTTGGCGCCATTTTCGGCAATCGATGGTCGGCGCAAACATGGCCGACATGGTGGCACACCAGCAGTCTCACAGGTAACATTGGTTTCCTCGAGCTATTCCCTATATTGGTGGCTCTGAGGGCATGGCCGGACGAGTTCAGAAATCGCTCAGTGATATTTTGGTCAGACAATATGACTGTTGTTGAATGTATAAATAATCAGGCAGCACGCTGCAGGTGGATATTGAGATTGCTGAAAGAAATTGTACTAATTTGCATGAGACTAAATGTACAATTCATGGCAAAGCATGTTCCGGGGGTACTCAATCATGCTGCTGATGCACTCTCTCGTTCACATATGCAGGCGTTCAGGGGTTATCTACCGACTGCGGACCTAGCGGCGGCACCATTCCCCGAAGTACTCTGGCTACTCGGTGCCCCGGATTACAAGTCCTCGTGGCAGCAAGCTTAGCCCCCAGGACAAGGAAGGCATACGAGGGAGCGTTTCGTTCCTATTGTGCATTTTTGGGTCCGGCAGGGGATCAGACATGGGGTCAGGAGGATTGCTTCCTGAGGTTTCTGGTAGCATTACATAGGGAAGGCCGATCAGTGGCAACGGCCAATAGGCACCGGGCGGCCATTTCATTCATGGCGCAAGTGCATGGCGTCGAGGACCCGACATCTTCCTTTTTGGCAAAGAAAGCGCTTCAGGGCTGGCAGCGCCTTGAGGGTCGGAGAGTAGACGAAAGGCGCCCGATTGGGTTAGAGAGGTTGTCAGCCAGGGGTCAGAGTGCTGAAGAGGTGAAACTGTTGGGGCGATGGTCCTCGAATTGTTTTAAAAGGTATGTGCGGTTGCACATGTTGTGAAGTCAAGTTACATGCACTCACGCTTCTTGTCTTCTGTTTGATTTACAGTTTCGCGAGCATGTTATGCGGGGCGGGATTTGCAGTCGACCCGGCTCCTGGGGACAGCGGTCAGAGATCACCGGCTGAGGAGAGAGTGGTATGGGTCGTGGGCCACTCATACGTGAGGCGGGCCGGGGACGTATTCAAAGCAGGTGACACGACTCACGCAGCTGGGGAATACGGGTACATAGTGACCTTCCATGGAAGGGGCGGGCTCTGTATTGACCAGTTCGAATCTTTTATAGAGGGACTCTTAGGGCGGCAGAGGTCACCACCATCTGTAATCATAGTACACCTGGGGGGCAACGACATGGTGACACTCGGTAGGCGAGTATTACTCGAGCGAGTTTTGTCTACCGTTAGCTGGCTGGCGAAAAGGATCCCGGGGTGCACGATTGCAAGGTCCCACATGATTCCCAGGAAAGTCTTGCGGGGGGCCTTTCGGTGTCAGCACTGAACCATTCAGTAAAGAAGGTCAACAACAAAATTGGTAGGTTGTTTCGCTCAGCGCAGTTGCACAGTATTCCGCATGGGTGTATTCGGGGCGATCACATGTATCTCGAGGATGGGGTTCACTTGTCCCAGGAGGGGAATGTCTTACTCATAGGAGACTTCATAGCATGGTTAAGAGGTTTAAGAAAGCATGACCTTTAGGAGGAGTTTGTGGGGGGTCCGGATAGCCGGTCAACTATCCGGCCTGTGGCGTAAGGTCATGATCGGTGAGCAGTAATTTCAAGGTCCCTAGAGGGGGGCACCACCCACTATGGATGGGAGCGCCTGGGGGGAGGCGGCCATTGGCCCCTCCCACGGGGAGGCGGCACCCACTAAGTATGGGTCGCCTAGGGGAAGACGGCCATAGACCCCTTCCAGGGGAGGAGGCGGTTATATGCCCCTCCTACGAATTTCCCGGGGCCCGGATATCCGCGACGGCGGATGTGATAGACAGTGTGGGGTGGGAGGGGGAGTCCACGCTACCTTCTTACAGACACCTCACACGGGTCCTCAGACGACCTTTAAGATGGCGTCGAGTTTAGATGGGGGCCCCCAACAAGACAAGGGAAATTGGAGTTGGCACAGAGGGTACAGTCCTCTGCGCATGCGCCACTCACACCGTGAGGGCGAGAGTTTTGGTAGTAGGGATCTGACACCGGTTGCGACCTTGCCGTTGGCCCGTAATGCTAGGATGTACAATTCTAATTTAGAAAGTATGCATTTGCAGGATGTTAGACTCGGCTAGGAAAACCTTTGTATTAGAGATTTGTTAAGGTTAGCCAATGAACATGTCTTCATCGAAATGTAATAAATGAAAATTGTACATGATATGAAACTTTTATTTAATGTTTTAATTTTGTTTCATATTTTAATAAATACGGCCGGAAGGGTAACTCCCTCCCGCCTTCCAAAAGTTCAGAACGATGTCCGTCTCCCATCATTGGGGATTGTGTTGGGAGGGGGTGACAGGCATCCCGGCCATATGACGGGTAGTGACGGAACTAGTGAAAAGGAACAGCGGTGACGGAGGGAAAGAAAAGAGCAGTGAGTGAAAGTAAAGAGGGGTGAAAGAGGGTGGAAAAAGTGTAAGACATGGGGAGTGACAGAGAAAAAGAACAGAGAGAGTAAAGGAAGGAGTGACAGAAAGGCATTAAGTGAACCAGAAAAAAATGGTAAGTGAGGGAGTGTGGGTGAGCAGTGGCACTAAAAGAAGTTGAATGTGGTAGGAAAGTAAGGAAAAGAGTAACTGAGGGAAGCAGACTAAGGAAACAAGGGTGAGGTAGGGTGAGAGAAAAGTAGTGAGGTTAAAACAAAAGGTGATGAGAAATAGTCACACTTACCATTTAATTAATGTAAACTTACTTTTATGTTTAAACTACACTTTAAATCTGTGAAAGACAAAAGAAAAAAAAAGATATAATTAGTAAAATATATATTTTAAAATAGAAGGAATGGGTCAAGAGGTTAAAAATCAAAAAAAATGTACTAAGAAATTAAGCAAGAGTGCAGGATACAGAAACGAAAATAAAGTAATGTACAAGGACAAAAAAAGGGAAAAAGAAATAGAAGGAGAGCAAATTACTGAAGGTAAGTAAGATAACAAACGAAATCAGGAAAGAGAAGTAAGTAAAAGGAGAATGAGTGAAAGGGAAAGGAGTCTAAATGAGGATCTATTTACAAGAAAGAGGAATGGAAGATGACTGAGAGTGACTGAAGGGAGTCACAGAGTGAAGGGATGAAGGGAATGAGGTTAATATAGAACGATAGTAGAAAAAGGAGTGAGAAAGTAACTACACAGAAAGACTAAGGGAAGGACTGAATGAAGTGCAGTACAATGAGTGAAGAAAGGAAAAAGAGTAAAGGAGCAAAACAAGGATAGAGAGGGAAAGAGAACTAAAGCAGTGGTACTGAGAGAATGTGAGAAAGCTGAAAAGTGGTGCAAGGGACTAAGGAAATGCAGTCAGTTGAAATTGGATTGAGGGGTTGTGAAAGAAGTGGAGTAAAGAAACAGCGATGAAACAAAGTGAAAAAAAGGCAGTGTAAGTGAGTAAAGAGAGCTGAAAGTGGGTGGAAAAATGGAAAATGAGTGTGAGACAATGGGAATACAATAACAATTACACAATGCAAACTATAGAATAACTTATAGAACATGTTAGATAGTTTATTTTTGCTGTTCTCAGAATATATTGAATTTCACTAAAAACAGTGAGTTCAAACTCTTCATCATATAACAGCGGGAAAAAAAACACAATCTAAAAGATTGTGTTTTAAAAAACCCATATAAACTTACAAATTATATATGCACACTATTCTTTGATTCACTTACTTTTCCATGAGGCCAAATAGTAGATAATGAAGGTCCTTTTCGTAGGAAAATTTTTCTGATGGTCTCTTAAACTTCCATTTCATCGACTTTCTATAAAAAAAGCTCTAAAAACATCTGAAATAATTGTCAACGTTTTCATTTTCCTCCTTGTGTTTACTTAAATCTTATTGCTCAAACCTTCAACTATCCTTACGGCCAAATAGTGTCAGATATATGAGTATATTTTGAAATTTCTCTAATTAAACACTGAAATTACCGTTTACCCGAAGTTTTCAAAGAAAAGCACATATAACATTTTCACAATCTTTTAAAATTCATATTCCCTTTTTTGTTCACTCATGTTGAACATTTCCTATAATAATGATATCACTTACTATGAGATCCACTTACAGTACCTATTTGACATAAATAATTTTAAACATTAGACTAACTAAGTAAGTAACTTTTATTAACCGCACCTGTCTTCATAGACCAATTACCTTTACTAAAATTTTGGTTTTAAAAACACTAGGTAAGATTTTTTAAGTCAAAAGGCAAACGTTGTTTATAAGTCAAATGAGAATCATTGCAGTAACTCCAACCCTTTTGACATTTTAAGTAGCATGTATAATGTCCTGATGTTGTTGAAGGACCATCAAGATAAATAATAGCTACAGTTGTAAAAGTTCTTCCTGCAATTGATAACTGAGAAGCCACAAAATGTTTGATACAAGTTGTCAATTTAGTTCCATCAGGTCTACATCGTTGGAAAACTAAAATCACATACTGACCATAACTTTGTATGAATAATGTGGACAGCATTAGACACTTACATTGGGTACACACCATATTATGATCAGCTGCTTTACCTAGATTATTAAATGGCACTAATTTGCAGTCTGGTAAAGTTAAATATATAAATCTTTCAGTGTCTATTCTAGTAGTACTTGATAAACTACAATTCTCGCAGTCATGCTGCCATTGATAAGAAAGGCTAAAAAGATTTTCTACATCTACACCTTCATCTTCCAAAACACCAAACATATACATTAAAAATTCCTGACAATCCTGCTGAATGTTCTGTGAACATTTTTCTTGACCAGAACACATATCTAAAATATTTCGAATTTCTGTTACACTTTCTATTTTTGCGCTATCACTGCTACATTTCTCAAACACAGAATTCAATAAACCGCACAATCTTTGATCCCGATTTTCAACAATCTGTTCTTGTAAAGTTTTAAGAAAAAAAACAACATTAACCACTACATTAGCATGGCAGTTGACACCAGAACTGTTTTCAAATTGAAATCCAACTACATCTTGAACAGAACCCCTTTTCTTTCTGCTTACTATTACATTTTCATCTACTTTTTGTCTTTTTGCTACTACCTCACTACAATTACTCTCATTTCTTCTTTTTCGGCCTACCACACGTTTTTCAATCAGAGGATATTGTGGCAAATGTGGAGCATACTCTCTTCTTAATCTATTGTATTCTTTAACACAATCTAGATCTGCACAAATCTTTGTGTCATCACACCTAATCAAATACAATCCAGATAAAGTTCTGACTCGTGATAATGCCGCATATGCCATACCCTCTTTAAACACAGAACTTCCAATGTTCACCAAAGCACTATCTACACTTAAACCTTGAGATTTATGAATTGTCACTGCATATGCCAAACAAACAGGAAACTGTTTTCGGTGAACATATAAGTCTTTTACAAGCAAAAACCTAGCAGAACAACGACTGATTTGTTGAACTTGCTCAATGCCATCAAATTTAATTTTTAAAAATTCAATTCCATCTCTAGTTCTATAATTCATAAAATCAACAACATGACCCATTGCTCCATTTACCAGACCTCTTTCAACATTTAAATTCCTTCTCAAAATGATACGACAATTAAAACACACATTCAGAGTCTTTTCAAAACCAGCTGTTTTAGATATACTCTTCTCTAATGAATCCAATTTTGTTTTCAAATTTTCTGACAAAATAATTGTTGCTCCCATATGCTCAATTTTATCTATTGCTTCTAGTTTTACAATCTCTTCATTTTGTAACTCTAAAATTTTGTTGTTGAAGATGGAACATTCTTGCAGAGTTGGCATCAAACATATTCCAGATTTGTTCTCAGTAATTTTCTTAAAAATATTCTCTGGAAGAATGTTTTCATTTGGATACAAATTTGAAATTAATCGTGCATGTTCAGCTTCTTCTGCATGCTCGCTTACTTTTCCGATTCTTACATCCTGTAGAATTTTTTTATAATCTTCATCCTTTGCCTGTCGCATATTTTGAAACAGTTCTGCATATTTGAAATTTAGCCATATATTAACGTTTCAAAGGCTACCAAGGGATTTCCTGGTATCTACATGCGTGAACATTTTAAACACTGGTTGTCCTTTTACTGGAGTCAACTGAAATAGATCTCCAAAAACAATAATGTGTTTTCCTCCAAATAACACATCATACTCTGTTCTAAGAATTTCTTGCATTCTCAAATGCACAAAAGCAAGCATTAGATTTGAGACCATGCTTACTTCATCAATGATAAGAAGTTTCATTTTCTTCAGGACTCTTGAAACTTCAGAACCCGCATCTCCAGATTACTTGTTTTAATGCAATTTATTATCATGCTCAACTGGCAGCATCAGTAAACGATGTAGAGTAATCCCTTTAATGTTATGTGCTGCCAGTCCAGTTGGAGCAGTTACAACACAAGACAGCGGTGAATCAGTCCTTTTCTGCAGATAAGTTGAAATTGCTTTAATTAGAAAACTTTTTCCTGTCCCCGCTTCTCCACTTACGTACAGTCGGACAGGCTCAAATGATGTACATGAGCAATCTTTTTTCTTATGTCTGAATCCATGTTCAATCTGTTCTGTGACTTCGTCATATATTTTTTTCTGCTCAACGCTTAGTTGCTTTACCAAATCTTCTAAGTTAACTACATCCTCTTGAGCTTGTTCCATAGCTCTTTCCACCTCATCCATGGCAGTGGCAGCTTCATTTTGGATAATTGGTCCTCCTAGTGGATCCTGACTCAATGAAGTAGAACTCTCACTATCTTGAGAACTGTTTCTGGCAATCTCTTCAGCAATTGTGGCTTCTTGCTCTATTTCTTCATTCAACATTTGCAGATACTTTGGAAAAACAGGACATTCTATGGTATCCTTTGTTGCATTAAAAGAATCTTCGTAACAGAGAAAATCTCCAAGTAGTTCCTCTTCTACACGCCATGGCTTAAAGAGTTGCAAAAGAGCTAAATAGTAAAATTCTCTTTTGTCTGGAGATTCACAACTCAATTTTTGATGATTAATCAAATGGCCTTTTTTCTGCTTCACTAGACATCCTTCATTTCCAATGACAGCATATTTTCCATTATTGATATCTTCTGTGATGTTCCTTTTATAACTATAGTTTTGCAGAACTTCATACAAACAAGCGTTCTCAAGGTGACTACTTCTATTTGGATAGTATGTATCCAACATGTTTGTCTTCAAAATAGCTGTACTATTTGGTTCCTCCTCCGCCAAATACTCAATTTCTTGTACAGATTTCAAAACTCGGTTTCGTGTTGCAGCAAGACCTAGACTCACCCAAATGATTGTTCTCGATTTGGCATAGAGACTTGCTGATGATAACCGATCAGAACATTCATATGCTCCAATTTCTCGATGCAACAACATCTTCAGACTGTAACTGTATAATTTCTTGCTTAGACTCTTTTCATCTGAAATGTCCTCCCACATTTCCTTTAGTTCTGTCTTTTCTTTTTTTGCGATGTAAGATGTCACATATCGAGCCACAGCAATAGAGTTGTCAGCAACGAACTGAATATACATGTTAGCATTCCACATGGACAAAATCACTGGGTTGTAGTCGTTGATGTACTTGGACCGTTTCTTTTTAAATTGTATGTATTTTTGGGTGATTTCCTCGTCACAGTATGTCGTAGAGATGACATCAAATTATTTACTCTTCCCTTAGAAATCACTGGTCGTGGAAACGCAAAACGACATTTTATGTAGAACTTTTCCTTGTTTTTAAATTTTTGACGACAGTACTTCCCACAATGATGGGATTGGAAGCGTAAAACTTGTTGCCTTAAATTGTTTTCTTCAGTACTTTTAGGAACAGCACATGTTGCATACTCTTCAATAAAACTCAGCACTGTTTTATCCGAATCTGATCCAAATTTGGGTGCATCTTTAATCCACAACAACATATGTATATGAGGAGCACCTCTCGCTTGATAATCCTTTCTCCAAAAGAAATCCAAAACCTCTCCAAAAGGAGGATTTTTTTTATTGGTAATAACAGATATCATAGCTTCAAATCTATGATTGAAATATCTGCATACATTCACTGGATCCACAGAACACAGTTCTCCTGGTGTTTTTAATTCTATATTTTGTATATTAGCATTTGCCTCGCGTAGAAATTCAAGTAAGTCATCTCATGCATACTCAGCACAGCAAAGAGTGAGGAACCATGTAGGAGTTCCTAAGTTTCTTAGCATACATTTCAATTCCCCATGACGACGGTACCAATACTCGTTTGTACCATGCTGACATGCCATGAGATTGATTAGATGAGATTCGAAAATATTATCTTGCAGATTGACTTTTTCCATAAAGACCATTGCCGAAACATTTTGCAGATGTGCTCCACTTTTCAGTATATGATTTACTGCATATGAAAGTCCAGACAAGTCACTTTCATACAGTAGATGAAACAAATATGGAATGCATTGACGAAACCTAGAATCTTCAGCATATAATATTAAAGTCCGGTATTCAGAAGTAGGAATTTGAACTGGTCGATTGTCATATTGTCCACCTCGACCTGTTGGAAATAGCTGTGGAAAACAACCAGCTTCCAAACTTTCTTCCCATACACTAATGGGACTTCCTTTTGCTGATTTCATTTGAAACAAGTCAATTGCATTCCCCATTACTTCTTTGGAATGCAAAGGATGAACAGTATAATGTTCATATATTTCTTCACCTCTAGACACATCAACTTTTTCAATTTGGCCGACTGCACAATCACTGTCTTCTTCTGCAGCTATTTCCTTTGCTTCAACACATACATGTTTGTAGTACTCATTGTTTTTGACCAAATACAACGTTGCCTTTTTGACTTTTCTAACATACACTAAATCTTGCCAGATTTTCTTACTCTTTGTCGGAACCCCATTAACTAGAATAACTAAAGGTTCCTCTTCCACTTTTTCTACACCAATAATATCAATATTTTTCTTGAAATCTAGAGGTAAATAAACAACTCTTCCCTGTAATCCTCTCTGTAAATCTGAAGGAGGCAATTTCCCTGTCTTAGGCTCCATGCGAGCAATTGCCTGAAAAGGATGGACATATTGAATCAAAATAGATTCATATGTATGTAAATCCATCAATTCAGACGGAATGTCTACCAACTCCAGATTATTATAAACAGCTCTAGCAGGCATTCTGTTTTCATTTAATTTATTATAACAATATTTACAAATGCACTGATCAAAACTCAAATCAAAACAATTCTCCACCAACAAATAAGTTGGAAAATTTCTCCATTCACTATTATTTTTCATTTCACTTTTTGCATATAAATCAACTAACCTAGTCTGAATCTTATAATGAGTCCGTCGACAACACACACAAGTAAAATTAGGCCTTTCACTTGATTTCAACTGAAACTTGCTAATTTCCTGGTCAAACTTTTCTGTACTTGAAATCTGTACATTGTCTTCCACATTATCTTGTATTACTGTGTCAATTTCTACACTGTCCTCTTTTTCACAAAAATAAAAAATCTCAATTTCTTCACAAATCTTCTTCACATCTAATTCAGTTCCATGCAAAAGAGCACTGTTTAACTGTTTAAGCTTAAGTGCTGGACTTTTTGCAAAATACAACCTTCTCACTAATTTTCTCATTTTGTTATGATGCACTGCTAACATCCTAAAATGATGAAAAACACTCTGACATACTTTTCTAGAAAGACAAGCCAATGAATGTCCATGCAAACCTGTGTTTTCTCTCACTCTGCAAGGATCTAAGTCTTGCAATATCTTCATTTTTTGTTTTAGACTTTTCTTACTATATGTACGTAAGAAATTACGAAGCACATCGATAGAATCCTGTTGCACACTACAAATACTACTACATTTCCAATTGCACACTGGACCCTTAGTACGTCTTCCTAAAACGTCATCACTTAATACCTCTTCTACATCTCTAGACACGTTTCTCTTTTTCAATCGGACAACCATCTTTCACTTCATATGCTCGACCACTGGTGTCAACTGCATGCACTAAATCATTCTCCGGGAAGTAACTCTCCTCATTACAAAATGGCTCACAACTTGAACTATGCATCCATTCTCCAGAAAAAACTTTACAAAAATTAGTTCAATTAATTAGTCTTTTGAATCTACAGTTTGATTTGAAAACATCAATTGTCTTGTTAAGTGTCCTAATTCTATTGATTACAAACATAAATAATTTGTTCTTAACTTCAAAAGCTTGATCAACAATCTTCTCTACATTTTTCTTTTTCTTATGAAAAGCAGCTCTCTGTGTACCTTTCTTAATTTTTTAAATAAATTTAAAACTACCCTATTGCGAAACATTCGCTTACGTATGTCCCTAAATTCATTTTGTCTTCTATTCCTATAAATATTATTGTCTCCTGCTGCAGTAGTAAGATTTTGGGGAGACCTCTCCTTTCTCTTCAAATTTGCTGTCTCCTTCTGTAAACTCACATGTATATTTAAATTTTTTTTTATCTAAAAATATTCCGAAGAAAGGACTTCGTTGTCTTACCAGAAGCTTTTTTTGCATTTTTTGTAGTTTTTGTTGTAGGACACTGTTTTAATTGCGTTGCTCTTTTTGGTTTTTTTCGCATAGCATCTTTCCTTTTCCTCTGGCTTATGGGCATTTTGCCTTAATATTGAAATGTTGATTTAAATCTGTGGTAAAAAAAAAACACATTATAGACCACTATTATCAAACAACAAAGCAATGACAATAAGTAAACAATATAAACACTATAATACTTATACATATAACCTTATCTCTGTTTTTTAAATGTTATTCTAAAAAAATATTTTGAGCGCATGAATTGGTTTTACATTATTGACAAGGATTAGAAAGTACCATTGATTTGCCCCCAAAATCGTTTTTTGAATAACATTTTACCAACACAGGGCAGGTCCTATGTACAAGCATTCAATTTCACTAGTGAAACCTCAGTGTTTCACAAAATACAAATCCTCTATCTTGCAAATGTTGATAGCAAACATTATCAAAAAGCAAAACACAAACCAACAACAAAGAAACTCAGGGCCTTATTTATGAAGGCCTTGCGCTACTGGTGCGTCATTTTTTTCCCATGTTAAAAGTGACGCACCTGAGGCACAAGGCAATCAAAAATAAGGCCCAAATGTAAATACCATTGATTTGCCCCCAAAATCGTTTTTTGAATAACATTTTACCAACACAGCGCAGGTCCTATGTACAAGCATTCAATTTCACTAGTAAAACCTCAGTGTTTCACAAAATACAAATCCTCTATCTTGCAAATGTTGATAGCAAACATTATCAAAAAGCAAAACACAAACCAACAACGAAGAAACTCAGTGCCTTATTTAGGAAGGCCTTGCGCCACCAGTGCGTCATTTTTTCCCCGTGTTAAAAGTGACGCACCTGCGGCACAAGGCAATCATAAATAAGGCCCAAATGTAAATACCATTGATTTGCCACCAAAATCGTTTTTTGAATAACATTTTACCAACACAGCGCATTTCCTATGTACAAGCATTCAATTTCACTACTGAAACCTCACTGTTTCACAAAATACAAATCCTCTATCTTGCAAATGTTAATAGCAACAATTATCAAAAAGCAAGACACAAACCAACAGCAAAGAAACTCAGGGTCTTATTTATGAAAGCCTTGCGCCACTGGTGCGTCTTTTTTTCCCATGTTAAAAGTGACGCACCTGCGGAACAAGGCAATCAAAAATAAGGCCCAAATGTAAATACCATTGATTTGCCCTCAAAATCGTTTTTTGAATAACATTTTACCAACACAGCGCAGGTCCTATGTACAAGCATTCAATTTCACTACTGAAACCTCACTGTTTCACAAAATACAAATCCTCTATCTTGCAAATGTTGATAGCAAACATTATCAAATAGCAACACACAAACCAACAGCAAAGAAACTCAAGGCCTTATTTATGAAAGCCTTGCACCACCGGTACGTCATTTTTTTCCCATGTTAAAAGTGACGCACCTGCGGCACAAGGCAATCAAAATAAGGCCCAAATGTAAATACCATTGATTTGTCCCCCAAAATCGTTTTTTGAATAACATTTTACCAACACAGCGCAGGTCCTATGTACAAGCATTCAATTTCACTAGTAAAACCTCACTGTTTCACAAAATACAAATCCTCTATCTTGCAAATGTTAATAGCAAGAATTATCAAAAAGCAACACACAAACCAACACCAAAGAAATTCAGGGCCTTATTTATAAAGGCCTTGCGCCACCGTTGCGTCATTTTTTTCCCATGTTAAAAGTGACGCACCTGTGGCACAAGGCAATCAAAAATAAGGCCCAAGTGTAAATACCATTGATTTGCCCCCAAAATCGTTTTTTTGAATAACATTTTACCAACACAGAGCAGGTCCTATGTACAAGCATTCAATTTCACTACTGAAACCTCACTGTTTCACAAAATACAAATACTCTATCTTGCAAATGTTAATAGCAAGAATTATCAAAAAGCAACACACAAACCAACAGCAAAGAAACTCAGGTCCTTATTTATGAAAGCCTTGCGCCACCGTTGCATCATTTTTTTCCCATGTTAAAAGTGAAGCACCTTTGGCACAAGGCAATCAAAAATAAGGCCCAAATGTAAATACCATTGATTTGCCCCCAAAATCGTTTTTTGAATAACATTTTACCAACACAGCGCAGGTCCTATGTACAAGCATTCAATTTCACTACTGAAACCTCACTGTTTCACAAAAGACAAATCCTCTATCTTGCATATTTTAATATCAAGCATTTCCAAAAAACATGCCACAAACCAACAAGAAAAAATCTCAATCTGCTTCCTAATTTGAGATAACGCATGTGACATAATTATAAAACATTCAAATATATTTCTTTACAGAGGCAGACACTATTAATTTCTTCTCAAAAATATAAGCCATCCATTTACCCCAAAATCGTTTTTTAAATAACTTTTTACAAACACAGCACAAGTCCTATGTACAAGCATTCAATTTTACTACTGAAACTTCACTATCTGCTTCCAAATCTTCTCCATAGAGCAAACAAGTGTCTATCTAAATTAAATGAATCATTACTTACCTTTACAAATGCTTTGGGAGATTGAGAACAGTGTCAGACACACACACCAATTTTTCTTTAGCAGAGCAAAAGGTGTGCACTCAATACACTAAAACCAAGACTGGCAGAGAAAACCTCTAATTCTACACACATATGCCTCATTTCAACCAATCAAAACTCTTCCCTCACTTTTTTCAAACCAACACCCTTCCCCCTCTCGGGCCTATCTATCTGTTACCATAGCAACTACCTCCTAACTGAACTCTCAGGTTCAAAAGTTTATTCTACAATGTTGCAAATTAAGTCAGCAAAGATGTTTGACCTCTCAATACACCCGCTTATCCAGGGCATTATTGCTTTTAGTGACTTTTTCTTTACCATTCAAATAGCTTCTTTCACACAACACAACCATGCACCCTAACTTTCAGTTTTCAACTATCTGAATCCACCAATCATTGCCTGTGATTCAAGAGCAGGGAAACTCCACAATTATTTTTTTGTAAACTCCTACTGTTCCAACTGCCATTTCATTCCGACACTTCATCTGACTGCACCAGAACCTTCTCTCATCATGTATTCTGTGTGGATTATTGGACAAAGCTACATCCTCTGGGCCCAAAGGTATGCAGCTAGCAGAAATTTTCACAACCTTGATTTATCAAATGTGGAAATCAAGTGGATTGGCCAGAAAGGATTGAGATGTCACCAATTGATACCATTGGTGAAAACCTTTTTTATCTGCCACACCCTGACCTCTTAATACTGCACTGTGGTGGAAATGACTTGGGCACTATGACTGGGGTTGGTCTGGAAATGCTTTTAAAGGACACCTTAGATCAATTGATGACACTTTTTCCACAAACTGCCTTGGTATATTCCAATATATGCCAAAGACAGAAATGGAACTGGTCCAACCAATTTTGTCCACAATTTGAGAAAGCACGGAAACATGTGAATAAATCTGTTTCTGCTTACATGAGAGACTGTGGAATGAGTTCAATATACAATACTAACTTGCGTTACAACATGCAAGACAACTACAGAGGAGATGGTGTGCACTTCTCAGATGAGGGGAATATTCCTCCTGAATTTAAGACTGTGCATTGGAACCTACTTGTAGGTACCTAAATCAGCCACAGAACCCAAAAGCTCTTTTCAGAGCTACCCTACCTCTGATCACTCAAAATGATTATCTTTCTGTAACTTTTTTCACTATTTTTCACCAGAGTACGCACCCCGGTACGCTTCCCGGTGCGCGTACCGGGCGCTCCCCCCGCGAAATTTAAATTTTTTATTTTTATTTTGGGCATATATGACCCTCCTAAACTCCCCTCAGAAAACCGAGAGGGTCAAGGGGTGTCTACCGTGCCCCCTTTTACCCATTCCCAACATTGTTTTTCCTTCATCTTGTGTCTCAATTCGACCGAAACACAAAATGGCGGACTCCCGTAGCGCTTACCGGTGCGCGTACCGGGGCGCGCACCGGTAAGCGCTCCCAAAAAAAAGGTGGGAAACGAAATTACATAAAAACCACTGGACAGACTTTCACCAAATATAGAATAGACCCTACTACATACCAGTCCCTACCATTTACCCAAATGTGATGGTATTCCATTGAGCCATTTAGACTGTAGCCCTATCTAAATATCCTGAGGTAAATTACATGACAAAAACACATATGAAAGGGTTAGAATTTTCAACCAATTAAAATGTTACTTACATTTTGTACTTTTATATACTGACTTTTGATTAGTTATGTACATCAATATATATGAAAAATGAGAGGGAAACACAACCATTTTGACTAATAGTACCTGAGGGACATTTCAAAAGAATTTTCACAGGAAACTTCAACTGCTTTTAAAAAGGTAAGTTAATATTTTTGAAGGGGAACTATGTTGTGCACTTTAAGTTAATTTGACAAAACGCTTTCTGATAGTTATATACAGCCCCTCTGTAAAAGTTATAGATTGAGATAGGCTTCTCTGTTATACTTATGAATTGAGTTAGGCTTCTCTGGTATAATTATGAATTTACCTATGCTTCATCACATGCACTTTTTAATAGTTCTACTTCCTGCCTGAAACCATACACTACCCAAAAATTACTTCACTGTAAAAAACTCAGAAGTACCTGTCTGAACTTAAACCCCAAAGTACCCTAACTCTACTGATATAGTTATTTTTTATGCAATTTACAGCAACAAAATGGAAGGAAAAGAAGACAACATTAACATTTCTTTCGAAGTTGTTGAAGAAACCAATCATGAGGAAGATATGGATGACTTGGACTTTATGGATCAGACTCTGGACCAAGAAATTCTTGACAGTGTGGAAAAAATAGAATCATTCATTCAAAATGAGGACATTCCAGATGATCTAATGTTAGAAGTTCTTTTAAATTTTGAAAAATCAGAACAATAAATGTATATTTAATAATTAAAAATTGTTTGACACATTATTCATTTTTATATGTAATTCATGAAGTACTACCAAAATAATTATAATATAAAGTGAGACTTATAGTATACTGTGCAACTTTTTTGTGTTACATAGTGGTTTGCTCATAGTTACTTCCTTTCTCCCACTATATTATCTACAATGTGTAATATACATCTCTTTTTCATCATAAGGCAGCGGGATACACTACCCATCATCCACTAGGCCTTCTCAGGAAGTGCTTAAAGTATCTGTTTCTGCTTTCTTGACAGACTATGGTAAGGATTCCATATACCACAATAACTTCTGTAACAACATGCAAGATATCTACAGAGGAGAAGGTGTACATTAAATTTAGGGGACAAATTTACAAGCCCCTTGCGCCACCTTTGCGTCACGTTTAACATGGGAAAAGTGACGCAAAAGTGGCGCAAGGGGCTTGTAAATCTGCCCCTAACTCTCTACATTGCTACCTACATGTAGTTACTTAAATCAATAAAAAAAAACAACAACAAAAAGATTTTTTTTTAAAACAGCTACATTTTTTTTAAACTGTCATTCTTTTTTCCCCATATTATGCTTTTTGGTACGCTCCCCGGTACGCTTCCCGGTGCGCGTACCGGGCGCTCCCCCTGCAGGGCCCTTTTATAGCCCACACATCAAACCTAGGGGGTCAGGGGGGTCTACCCTGCCCCCTTATGGTCATTTCCCCCTTTGTTTTAGCCACCTCTTGTGTCTCGATCCTACCGAGACACAAGATGGTGGCCGTTCCGGACTGTTTCGAATGTTTACAGACACCCGAGAGCCAATCAGCTTTCCGCACGCAAGTCGCGTAGCGCGCCCGGTACGCGCCCCGGTGCGCGTACCGGGGTGCTGCCATAGATATATATATTTTTTTGAACCTAAATTACTCAAAATCCACTGGAGCATATATCTTGAGACATAGCAAAGGCACATCGGGCTACCAGTCCCTACAATTTTGCCAAGTTTGGTGGAAATCCATTCAGCTGTTCGGGCTAAAAGTGAAGTCGACCGCCCTATGGAAATTAACATGAGGAAAACACATTTTGGGACCCCCCTTTTATCTCGGCCCCCGCTTGACGAATCCCCCCCAAACTTTCAGGGAAGGAGCGGAGCGGGCTATTTTCTGGAAGAAATTTGTGAAGATTCGTCCACCGGCTCCAAAGTTATTCCCAATAGAATGTTGCGGATTTCCTATGGAAAGTAGATCCTAACTATAACTACCTACTGGCGACCGCCAGTAGGTAATATACATATATATATATTATATATATATATATATATTGCAAAATCCTGCAGAATTTAGCGCACACGCCTCAATCGCGCATGTAGCTGAAAGACAGGACACAGACCCAAATTTTCCTTCTTAAGTTATTTTATTTTTCCCAAAGTCAAAGACGCTTTTCGTGGCTCCCGCCGCTTGTTCACTCGACAATGCAATGGCCAATGGAAGGCATTTTTAAAGTGAAAGTGCACATTTCGAATCCCTCACGTGACATCAATCCCAATGGAGATAAAAAACATACTTCTGTTGTAACGTATCGCTAATATTTACATTTCATTCTCACAATTTACATTTTAGTGCAAATACGCAAACGTGCAAATGTACAGTGGAGTTTAAAAATGTAATAAAAAATATCGGTAAAATACCTTGACACTTTAAAATCATCGCGATATGAAATAATTCCTAATGCATAAAATAGCATATGCTAGTACAACGAGAGAAGAAATTCATTAATTACTAAGTAAAAAACGTTATATATTCCTGACACCTCGTGTGCTATAAATTTCATATCCCGACTGTGCAAATATAAGCATAGACAAATACAGGTAAAATACCATTTGTAAATCTTAAAACTCGACTGTATGTGCAAATTCGCAGAGGGAAGGGACGATTGTGGTAAAATACCATTTTTAGTATGTTCTTACTTCTCCTGAGATAGTTCAAAATATATATACATTGAAAACATTAAATACAAAAAAAGTTAATAAAAATAACCCCTAAAGTGCAAGTGTCTGACTCATAAGATTCATTTTGTGATGTAAAAAAATATAATAAAATACATTTGGTATATATACAGCACATTATTTTATCATAATTTTGTATGTTGCTGTATATTATATACGGTCAATAAAGGGTCCTTAAACATTATTTTGGATTCCATATATTCTATACTTATCACACATTCTATACCTCTACCAGTCACTTAGATCCAACTTTTATCACAAATTAATGTAAACAGTTCCATAATGAGATTCAATATGTCAATTAACATCAATATAATAAATAAATACTATATACAAGTTAAAATATCATACAAATATCCCATTCTAAAATATATGTCCAAATATATAAAAAATACTTTTGTATATTAAAAGCTTTTCTTTAGTATATAAATGACATGTTTAATCTCATAGTTGATGTTTTCTTGTCTTTTTACCTGTGTCATTTCATTTCCAATACTACCTATTCTAAACATGTGTATAAGTCTT
This sequence comes from Lissotriton vulgaris, assembly GCF_964263255.1. NCBI lineage: Eukaryota > Metazoa > Chordata > Amphibia > Caudata > Salamandridae > Lissotriton > Lissotriton vulgaris. The sequence goes on from NC_141688.1 coordinate 5,532,110, forward strand.
CCGTGTTATTAAGACCCTGCGGTTGTTTGGAATCTAGTAGTAGGATATATCTTGTTTCTAATTTGCGCAGTCTACTCTCTCTATCTCCTCCCCGTCTATTTGGGGGTATAGAGTCGATCAAATAATAAGATAAACCTTTATTGTTGGCGCCGTGGACCTCCTTAAAATGCCTGGCCACTGGATAGGTATTATCCATATTTGTTATCACGCGCAAATGTTGCAGTATTCTTAAATTAGCTTGTAGTTTTGTGCTTCCAACATACATTCTACCACATGGGCACGTTAAAACATAAACCACGTATTCAGATTTACAAGTCAGCATTTTGGTGATTTTATAAGGTTTATCTCTAAAAGGACTTGTATATGTAGTTGTATTAATGCCATGTGTACAGGCTTTGCATGTTATGCATCTCTTAAAGCCTTTTAGGTTTTGATACCAAATAGGATTGGCTAAAATTTCGGGACTTGATATTACCAAATTGTCTCGCATGGAAGGGGCCCTGCTATAGGTAATGGACACCCTCTGCGGAAGCAGGGGTCCTATTACCTGGTCACTTAAAAGAATTGGCCAGCTTTCTTGAATTATATTTCTTAGTTCTTTATGTTGTCTGCTGTAGCCTATGAATAAGCGAAAAGTAGTCATGTTGTCTTTAGACAAGCTTTCTTCTCCAACTGTGACCAAAGTTTTATTATTGCTTTTGGATAGTAGGTCCTCCCTAACTAATGTCCCTGTTTTAGCCATAGCCCGATTTATCACCTGTTCTGAATAGCCTCTTGCTAAGAATCTTATCTTACTTTCATGTTGAGCACTTTCTAGTTCATATGCCATACTGCAAACTCTCTTGAGTCTAAGCATCTTGCCATAGGGAATGCTATTTATCAGATGGCGTGGGTGTGAGCTTGTGGCATGTAGAACAGAATTTCCAGATGTCTTCTTTCTAAATAAGGTAGATTCAAGTTTGTTATTCTGTATATATACCTTAGTATCCAGGAAATTTACATTATATGCACTGATCTCTGCTGTAAATCTCAGGTTTAGTTTGTTAATATTGATTTGTGCTACAAACTCCAGTGCTTCTGTTCTAGTACCATGCCATATGATAAAAAGGTCATCTATAAACCTAAACCACACCTTGATCTTGGTAGTCATAATTTCGGCAAATTCCCTCATGAGGACTAACTTCTCCCACATGCCCATATGAAGGCAAGCGTAGCTCAGGAAGAAGCTAGCCCCCATTGCTGCACCTTGTATCTGACAGTATAACAAATGATTAAACATGAAGTAATTGTTATATAAGCAAAATTCTATCATAGAGGTTAACATCTCACTATGTTGTTTGTAAATCGGGTCTCTAGTAGATAAGTAATATTTGATCACATTGATTCCATCCTCATGGGAGATACTGGTATATAGTGAGGACACATCTAAAGCCAATAATAGGAATTCCTCATGCCATGTAAAGTTCTTAATTTTGTTTATAAAGTCACTTGTCTCCCTGATTAAGCATGGGTGGAAAATCCGTTACGCTCGCGGATTTTCGGTAAATTCGCAATCTGCGAACGCTCGCGAATTTACCAAAAATCCGCAAATTCGCAGGAAGCGGATTTTTTTTTCTTGGTGATACAATTTTGCGGAACGCGGCGTTTACTTACCGTCATTCAGCGTTTGCCGAGTTGTTTTTCTTGATATTTTGCGAGTGCTGCGCCATTTTGGATCTTGCTGCGGGATCCCGCGGGAATTTGGCGAGTGCGATTACGTAATCGCGGCTTGCCAACTTGCACAGCGAGAGTTTGTCAACGCGAGTACGCCGTGATCACGTATCGCGGGACTTCGCAATTGCGAGCTTGTAGATGCGGCGAGCAGCAACAATCTCGCACTCGCGAAAATACAAAATTTGCAATTCTGCACAAGAAATCCACCAGCAAGCAGCATAAACCTTCTGAAAATGATGATTTTTATCTGAATAACTCCTCAGGTTGACATTTGCCTGCACTTTTTTTGCGAGGAGTCCATTTTGGGGAGGGGGGGTGGGTGGGAGGAAGGAAGTGCCCCACAGTCTTCAACTTCCTGTTCCTGTCCAGCAGGCTCCTCCCAGTGCTTTGTCCATCTCCTGGTCACTTTTCATTTGGATCTGGAGCTGGAAGGATTACTTTTTGTGGATGCTGCTGGATATTTGGTTTTGAGGCCTTTTTGACTTTCTTTGGATCACTTTTGGATTAGAAATTTCACAAGTAAGTTTGTTGGGGCATTACAGTTGCTGCAACTACAATTTTGGAATTTTCGATTTTTGGGCTGTTTTGGGGCCTTTTGCCCAGGGGTACTCAGTGGTGGGTGCACTGAGTCTTTCTGTGGGCTGTTTTGAATTTAAACATCATGGAGGGGTTGGATGGCTTGGGATTGTGCTGATTTTTCTGTGATTTTCGTTTTTTTGGCCTGTTGTTGTGGCCTTTTCACCAGGGGTAGTAGTGTTGCATGGGCCTAGTCTTTCTATGGGGTGTCTTGAATTTAAACATCATGGAGGGCCTGGATGGTTGGTGATTGTGCTGATTTTTCTGTGATTTTCGTTTTTTTGGCCTGTTGTTGTGGCCTTTTCACCAGGGGTAGTGAGTGTTGCATGGGCCCAGTCTTTCTGTGGGGTGTCTTGAATTTAAACATCATGGAGGGCCTGGATGGTTGGTGATTGTGCTGATTTTTCTGTGATTTTCGTTTTTTTGGCCTGTTGTTGTGGCCTTTTCAGCAGGGGTAGTGAGTGTTGCATGGGCCTAGTCTTTCTGTGGGGTGTCTTGAATTTAAACATTATGGAGGGCCTGGATGGTTTGGGATTGTGCTGATTTTCCTGTGTTTTTCGATTTTTTGGGGTGTTTATGGGGACAGGCCATGTGGGTGGGGGCCATTTTGAGTGCTGGTACAGGCAAGCCATGTGCTGGGAGGCAAGTGGCCATTTTGAATGCAGTCAGTGTTGTTAGGCCTGCAACCATTTTGCCTAGTTTTCAACCTTTATGCCCAGGGGTAGTGAGTGTTACATGGGCCTAGTCTTTCTGTGGGGTGTCTTGAATTTAAACAAGATGGAGGGCCTGGATGGTTTGTGATTGTGATGATTTTTCTGTGGTTTTCGTTTTTTGGCCTGTTTTGTGGCCTTTTCACCAGGGGTAGTAAGTGTTGCATGGGCCTAGTCTTTCTGTGGGGTGTCTTGAATTTAAACATCATGTAGGGCCTGGATGGTTTGGGATTGTGCTGATTTTTCTGTGAGTTTTGTTTTTTTGGCCTGTTGTTGTGGCCTTTTCACCAGGGGTAGTGAGTGTTGCATGGGCCTAGTCTTTCTGTGGGTTGTCTTGAATTTAAACATCATGGAGGGCCTGGATGGCTTGGGATTGTGCTGATTTTTCTGTGTTTTTCGATTTTTTGGGGTGTTCATGGGGACAGGCCATGTGGGTGGGGGCCATTTTGAGTGCTGGTACAGGCAGGCCATGTGCTGGGAGGCAAGTGGCCATTTTGAATGCAGTCAGTGTTGTTAGGCCTGCAACCATTTGCCTAGTTTTCAACCTTCATGCCCAGGGGTAGTGAGTGTTGCATGGGCCTAGTCTTTCTGTGGGGTGTCTTGAATTTAAACATCATGGAGGGCCTGGATGGTTTGGGATTGTTCTTATTTTTCTGTGTTTTTCGATTTTTTGGGATGTTCATGGGGACAGGCCATGTGGGTGGGGGCCATTTTGAGTGCTGGTACAGGCAGGCCATGTGCTGGGAGGCAAGTGGCCATTTTGAATGCAGTCAGTGTTGTTAGGCCTGCAACCATTTTGCCTAGTTTTCAACCTTTATGCCCAGGGGTAGTGAGTGTTGCATGGGCCTAGTCTTTCTGTGGGGTGTCTTGAATTTAAACATCATGGAGGGCCTGGATGGTTTGTGATTGTGCTGATTTTTCTGTGATTTTCGTTTTTTTGGCCTGTTGTTGTGGCCTTTTCACCAGGGGTAGTGAGTGTTGCATGGGCCTAGTTATTCAGTGGGGTGTCTTGAATTTAAACATCATGGAGGGCCTGGATGGCTTGGGATTGTTCTGATTTTTCTGTGTTTTTTGATTTTTTGGGGTGTTCATGGGGACAGGCCATGTGGGTGGGGGCCATTTTGAGCGCTGGTACAGGCAGGCCATGTGCTGGGAGGCAGGTGGCCATTTTGAATGCAGTCAGTGTTGTTAGGCCTGCAACCATTTTGCCTAGTTTTCAACCTTTATGCCCAGGGGTAGTGAGTGTTGCATGGGCCTAGTCTTTCTGTGGGGTGTCTTGAATTTAAACATCATGGAGGGCCTGGATGGTTTGGGATTGTGAGGATTTTTCTGTGTTTTTCGATTTTTTGGGGTGTTCATGGGGACAGGCCATGTGGGTGGGGGCCATTTTGAGTGCTGGTACAGGCAGGCCATGTGCTGGGAGGCAAGTGGCCATTTTGAATGCAGTCAGTGTTGTTAGGCCTGCAACCATTTTGCCTAGTTTTCAACCTTTATGCCCAGGGGTAGTGAGTGTTGCATGGGCCTAGTCTTTCTGTGGGGTGTCTTGAATTTAAACATCATGGAGGGCCTGGATGGTTTGTGATTGTGCTGATTTTTCTGTGATTTTCGTTTTTTTGGCCTGTTGTTGTGGCCTTTTCACCAGGGGTAGTGAGTGTTGCATGGGCCTAGTTATTCAGTGGGGTGTCTTGAATTTAAACATCATGGAGGGCCTGGATGGCTTGGGATTGTTCTGATTTTTCTGTGTTTTTTGATTTTTTGGGGTGTTCATGGGGACAGGCCATGTGGGTGGGGGCCATTTTGAGTGCTGGTACAGGCAGGCCATGTGCTGGGAGGCAGGTGGCCATTTTGAATGCAGTCAGTGTTGTTAGGCCTGCAACCATTTTGCCTAGTTTTCAACCTTTATGCCCAGGGGTAGTGAGTGTTGCATGGGCCTAGTCTTTCTGTGGGGTGTCTTGAATTTAAACATCATGGAGGGCCTGGATGGCTTGGGATTGTGAGGATTTTTCTGTGTTTTTCGATTTTTTGGGGTGTTCATGGGGACAGGCCATGTGGGTGGGGGCCATTTTGAGTGCTGGTACAGGCAGGCCATGTGCTGGGAGGGAGGGGGCCATTTTGAATGCAGGCAGTGTTGTTAGGTCTGCAACCATTTTGCCTAGCTTTCAACCTTTATGCCCAGGGGTACTGAGTGGTGTATAGGCCTAGTCTTTCTGTGGGTTGTCTTGAATGTAAACATCATGGAGGGTTGGGATTGTGCTGATTTTTCTGTGATTTTCATTTTTTTGGCCTGTTATTGTGGCCTTTTCACCAGGGATAGTGAGTGGTGCATGTGCCTAGTCTTTCTGTGGGGTGTATTGAATTTAAACATCATGGAGGGCATGGGATTGTGCTGATTTGTCTGTGTTTTTTCGATTTTTTGGGGGTGTATAACTGAACTGATGTTCCTCTGTCTTCCATTGCTTTTAGGTGCAGGAAGAAGTCCTGCAGCGGTGTGTGTGTGCAGCATAACGTCACGCGACGTCACGTCTGGCCACAGACAACTCTGCAACTCGTGCAACTGCGGCCTGCTGTTCTGAAGAAGATGGCCCCAAAAAGAGTTTCCCGTAGCTCCTCTAGCAAGAAAGTTGCCAGTAAGGAGCAGAAGAAGCATGTTACCAAGGAGGCTGGTGTGCCGCCCGCCACGTTTTTTGGGAGTAAAAAAAAAAGTACGCCTGCAGCAGCAGCGGGATCTGCTGGGGACCAAGCTGGGAGCTGCACCCCCACTCCATTGGGCTCAGTGCCGCCACCACCACCACCACGCCAACTTAAGTCCAAGCCCTTGAGTGGTGCAGAGGCAGTCAGTGTACTTCTTCAATCACCATCGACCAGTGATGTTGGCTCATCGCAAGAAAGTAGCAGCAATGTCCCTGAATCAACACAGGTTGTTGTAACTCATCTGACAAGTGTTGAACAACCACAGCCACAACAACAACCACATGTGCAAGTACAAGCCCAAGTACATGTGGAAGGAGAGGCAGTGCAAGGAGATGCGCAAGCAGAGGTGCATGGAGGGTCACAAGTGCCCACAATAGTTGTTCCTCCCGAAGTAGGGGCACATCAGGAAATCGACAATCAAGCCGAGGTATCATTTGAGGAAGCCACTCCTCCTGATGATCATTCATTGTCTTCCACATCCCTAGCAAGGAAATGATCAAGGGGGGTGTCTACATCTTCTTCAAGCCCACCTCCTTCTGATGATCTGGATGAAGATTGGGAACCATCACGGCCGTCTGAGAGTGAGGCACAGCATGATCTGACAAAGGTACTTAAGCGTAAAAGGAAGGTAGTCGAAAAACTCAAAGTTATGGAGTGTGATGAGGCTCAACAAGAAGTGGTGGATACTGCTGCTGATGAAGCCCCTCACGACGACGAGCTAGTCATCATAAAGGTCACTGCAGCCCCAGCGGGCATGCAGCAAAGAGACATTTTGACCCTAGCCCGAGAAGCTGCTGAGCGTGATGATGATGTCGACGAGGAGGCAATGGAAACACAACAATCATTGGAGTTAACTAGTACACTAACACCTACCGCTTCCATATTTCTTCCTCGCAAGAAGGAACCTCCATCCACCTCAACCTCAATTAGTGGTGGTGAAAGTGCACAACGTACTAAAGTTCGGCAATCCACATCCTCCACTTCGTCTGGCATTAGCAGCAAGACCACCGCCACCAGTATCGCCGCCTACTCCGGCCCCCACAGACAATTCAAGTCCCCAGCTTGGGACTTCTTTAGTGTTTGCCCAAAAAGCGAAAACTTTGCCATTTGTAGCATTTGTAAGGTTACAGTTAGTCGTGGTAAGTTTGGTACCAACTATGGTACCGGAGGCCAGAGAGGTCATCTTAAGAGACAGCACACTGTCCAATGGTTTGCGCACCTACAGGCGATCAAGGAAGCCCTAATTGCACGTAATGAAAACGTTGATTTTTCATCCGATGATGACGAGGAGGAAGAAGACGTGTCAAGCACTTCACTTACACCCAGTACCCCTGTCAGCAGCACACCCCATGTGAGCCACACTAAGAGTGTGGGAGAGAGTGAGACACCAATGCGAAAAAGTACATCAGCGAGCGTAACTGGGTCAAAGATATCATCATCATCATTATCCCGTAAATGCTTGGTTCAGGGCAACATTAAAAAGATGTTGTTTACAGAAGCGCAATATGAACGCAACCACCCACTGACGCGTCTGTATAACACTAAGCTGGCTAAAATGCTAGCTCTGGACCTTCTCCCTTTTTCTTTTGTAGAAGGGGTTGGTTTTCTAGAATTAGTGGCAGCGCTCTGCCCTAAATGGAAGGTTCCTAGCCGGTTCTATTTTGCCCGAGTTGCGGTTCCAGAACTACATGAAGATGTTCTGGAGGTGATTGGGGCAGCTTTGCAGAAGAGTGCTGTTCACACTATACATCTGACAACCGACATGTGGACCAGTGGCGCAGGCACTGATTACATGTGCATCACTGCACACTGGGTCTCTTTTTCAGGGGTTAAAGCAAAGCTAAACGCAGGTGCGGGGATGCCGATGTCGATGCCCCCAGGTTCCAACAAGGACTGCGGGCGGTCGCCGGCTGGATGACGTCCAACTGTCTCCAGCTGAACGCTAGTAAGACCGAGGTCATGATTTTTGGCAAACAACCGGAACTTTGGGGAGAGAGATGGTGGCCAGGGGATTTGGGCCCTACTCCCATCCCAGTCGCCGAGCTTAAAAACCTCGGAGTCTGGCTGGACTCTTCCCTTACGTTTGCCTGTCACACCAAACGTACGGCTGCCTGTTGCTTTGGTATCCTGCGCGGGCTCCGTCCGGTGCTCAAGTTCTTTGATGCCTCCACTAGGCAACTCATGATCCAAGCCACTGTCATCTCTAGGCTGGATTATGCGAGCTCCCTTTTGGTAGGCCTGAACCAGGCAGAGATTGGACGCCTGCAACGGATCAAGAATGCCGCAGCAAGATCGGTGGTAGGACTGCCTAGATCGTGCCCCACCTCTAGTACTCTGCGTTCATTGCACTGGCTCCCGGTGGCTCAGCGGATCCAGTTTAAGGTCCTCTGTGTCGTCTAAAAGATTCTGAAGGGGTCCCCAGCTATGATTCTTGCTACACTTTTGGCCCATTACATTCCAGCCCGAGCTTTAAGATCTGCTGATTTAGAACTGGCTGTTGTCCCGCGCTTCAAGCGGAGCAGGGCCGGCGGGCGCTCCTTTCAAGTTCGTGCAGCGGTGCTTTGGAATTCCCTTCCCCCGGCAATTCGTGCCCTTAGGGATCTGCTCTCCTTTCGCCGTGCGGTGAAAACTTTCTTATTCCCTTAGTTTAAATTTGTCTGTTTTATTGTTTCGTTGTGTTGTGCAGCTGCCTTGTCGGGTGCCAGGACGCTCCTTTGCTGGAGCATCTGTGCGCCTAATAAAAACACATAACATAACATAACATAACATAACAGGTGTTGACCCGGACCAAGTTTTTAAAGCTGCTCGGAAACATGCAACACTAGCCATGTTTGGTTTGGAGAAACGTCACACAGCAGAAAACCTTTTGGATGAGTTTAACACAAAGGTCCTTGACTGGCTGTCCCCAAAAAAACGCCAGATTGGTTATGTTTCCACGGATAATGGCGCCAATGTAGTTAAGGCCATGAAGCTGGGTGACTATTTCAGAGTGCCGTGTTTGGCGCACTGTATAAACCTGGTTGTCAATAAATTCTTGAGTGATAAAGACAGTGCAGCGTACAGGGTAGTGGACACCTGCCGAAAAATGTGCAACCATTTCAGCCATTCTTTTAAGGCCCGGAAGCATCTGAGGAGCCTGCTACATGAACGTCGAATGCCAGTGAAAGCACTCATCCAGGAGGTGGCAACATGTAGGAACTCAACCTTCTACATGCTTGAGCGTCTGTATGAGCAGTATACGGTACTAGATCACTATTTCTTAACACAGGGTACAGCTCAGAAGGAGAACCTGAGGATGGGTGCGGGGCAACGGGACATAGTTAAAAGCCTGACACGCATGCTTCGACCTTTTGAGGTCTTCACGCGTGCAGTCAGCGAAGAGGACTGTAATTTGGGAAAAGCTATCCCATTGTTGTACATGCTGGAGCACCAACTGAAGGAGGTGTGTTCTGTGTTTTAAAAAGATGAAAAAAACCAAGACCCTTTTGTTTTGGCGGAGAAATTATTAGAGAGCCTACAAGGTGATGAACGTCTTAAAATGATCCACTCAAACCAGCATTACATTTGTGCTACTATTCTGGATCCACGCTACAAAAAGGCGCTGGCAGGCCGAGCATTCTTTCCTTTTGCCGATGAAGATGTTACAAAGTACAAACAGTGGCTAGCCTTCTCAGCCAAGAGGTTTGAAAGAGAACGGCAGAAAATTGAAGGAAAAGGCAGTACATCAGCATCAGCAGGCCATCCCCAGTCAAAACAATCCAGTTCTGCATCTGTGGCACAAGTGACCTCTCAGCCGTTAAAGACACCGGCAACCGGATCATCTGCACCAGACACAACAGTAACATTGGAGGTTGAAGAGGATTGGCTAGCTCGGCTTGGGTTTGGTTCTCAAAAGGTCACAGCAACAGCTAAGCAAAGTGGAGAAACCTTTGAGGAGGACCTTGAGTCGATGGTGAAGGACTATCTGAATGACTCAACAGAGGTCTATGTTAATGCTGACCCATTGGCGTATTGGCATGGGAAAAAAGAATTGTGGCCACAGCTCTCTCAACTACTTGTCTTGCCCACTCGCAAGCGTGTCTTCTGAACGTGTTTTCAGTGCTGCTGGTGGCATTGTAACTTCCAAACGGAGCCGCCTCTCGCCCAAAAATGTGGAGAGGTTAACAATGATCAAGATGAATCAGCACCTCATACCACCAGATTATAGAGTACGAGAAAGCACGCCGGATGAAGACGAGGTGGACAGCAACGTAGTTGAGGGAATTTCTTCTCTGTCAGGTGACAGTGAGCTCACCCTGCCTGAATTCGCAGAGTATGATGACAAAGCCTTATTCTTATTCCTGGACCCTGACACCGAGCCCTGAAAATGAGACAATGAATCAAGAACTTTCTTTTTCATCCTTATTCACTTTTATTCCTGTGTGTCTGTCTTTCTTTGTTGTGCACAGTTAATATAATTCAAACTTTAATCACCTAATCACAAAAACAAACCCATCAGCAGAACTGTCTTCACTTGTTTGCTTATTGATTTGAAGGTGCCGCAGTCTGCATTCCTCAGGTTCACAAGTACAGAAGAACATGCTCCTCTATCCTCCTCCTCCAGACTCCTATTTCCATCAAAGCAGAGGGCTGGATTACGCCCAATGAAGAAAGACTCAGCACTTGTGGGTGTGTTCTACTTCTTTGCGGGTGAGTTGGCGGCTCTGGGGCCATTGCTGGGAAGCTCTAATACCGGATAAAAGTGGTTTGGACCAAATCGGAGGCGGAATTTGTTTTGTGTTTTTCCTGACTTGCTTGCCTTTGATGAGCTCTTTGGGGGGATTCCGGCTGTTTGTGGGTGTGTTTCGGGGTCTGGGATTACTGCTGGGACACTCTAATCTTGATTGAATTTGCTTTTCAGGAAATCCGTGGTGGAAAATTGGAGTTATGGCCTAGCTGCACGTTTGGACCGAAGGCCGAGAAATATTGTAAGTATGAGATTTTGCTTTTGGGCTGTTTGGGGGTGTTGTGCTTTTTGGCGGGTGAGTTGGCGGGTCTTGGGGCATTCCTGGGAAGGTCTAATACCGGATAGAAGTGGTTGGGACAAAATCCACGCTGAATTTTTTTGTTGCTATTTCTGACATTTTGCTCAATGTAGCGTTTTCGGGGGCCTGTTTGGGGGGCTTCCTGGAGTTTGTGGGTGGGTTTCGGGGTCTGGGAGCACTGCTGGCTATGGATACTTTAGTTTGCAAGAGGTTTGAAGCAAATCCATGGTGGCAGAGGGAAGTTAGGGCCTAGCTGCAGAGCGTGCGCGGAGTGATTTGGGAAATTGGCAAAAAAAAGACTAAGTCCCCATTTTTGTACTTTTGCTCTTTGGCTGTTTGGGGGTCTTCTACTCGTTTTCTCATGGGTTGACGGCTTTGGGGCCATTGCTGGGAAGCTCTAATACCGGATAAAAGTGGTTTGGACCAAATCGGAGGCGGAATTTTTTTGTGTTTTTGCTGACTTGCTTGCCTTTGAGGTGCTCTTTGGGAGGGTTCCGGCTGTTTGTGGGTGAGTTTCAGGGTCTGGGAGCACTGCTGGGACACTCTAATCTTGATTGCATTTGCTTTTCAGGAAACCCGTGGTGGAAAACTGGAGTTATGGCCTAGATGCACAGCGCGTTTGGACAGAAGGCCGAGAAATATTGTAAGTATGAGATTTTGCTTTTGGGCTGTTTGGGGGTGTTGTGCTTTTTGGCGGGTGGGTTGGCGGGTCTTGGGGCATTCCTGGGAAGGTCTAATACCGGATAGAAGTGGTTGGGACAAAATCCACGCTGATTTTTTGTTGTTGCTATTTCTGACATTTTGCTCAATTAAGCGTATTCGGGGGCCTGTTTGGGGGGCTTCCTGGTGTTTGTGGGTGGGTTTCGGGGTCTGGGAGCACTGATGGCTATGGATACTTTAGTTTGCAAGAGGTTTGAAGCAAATCCATGGTGGCAGAGGGGAGTTAGGGCCGAGCTGCAGAGCGTGCGCGGAGTGATTTGGGAAATTGGCAAAAAAAAGACTAAGTCCCCATTTTTGTACTTTTGCTCTTTGGCTGTTTGGGGGTCTTCTACTCATTTTCTCATGGGTTGACGGCTTTGGGGCCATTGCTGGGAAGCTCTAATACCGGATAAAAGTGGTTTGGACCAAATCGGAAGCGGAATTTTTTTTGTGTTTTTGCTGACTTGCTTGCCTTTGAGGCGCTCTTTGGGGGGGTTCCGGCTGTTTGTTGGTGGGTTTTGGGGTCTGGGAGCACTGCTGGGACACTCTAATCTTGATTGCATTTGCTTTTCAGGAAATCCGTGCTGGAAAACGGGAGTTATGACCTGCGTTTGGAACGAAGGCCGAGAAATATTGTAAGTATGAGATTTTCCTTTTAGGCTGTTTGGGGGTGTTGTGCTTTTTGGCGGGTGGGTTGGCAGGTCTTGGGGCATTCCTGGGAAGGTCTAATACCGGATAGAAGTGGTTGCGACAAAATCCATAAGGAAAAGCCTTTTGGCACTTTTTGTAACTTAGGGTTCGTTAGGGTTAGCCGTAGCAGCAGGATTGCATGTGTTTTGGGGTGTTCTAGATTTTTGCAACTGAGTTCTGGGGTCTTAGAGCACTCGTGAGAATGTGTAATTTTGGTTGCAAGTCATTTGAAGAAAATCCATGGTGGGAAAGGGGGGATTTGGCATAGTTAAAGAAAGCCTCTGCCACTATTCTTAACTTAGGGCTCGTTAGGGTTAGCAGTATTTCTATTGCATGTGTTTGGGTGGGGGGGTTTTCGAGTCTTGGAGCGATGCTGGCTATGGATACTTTCGCTTGGTTGCTTGCAAGTGGTTTGAATACAATCCACGGTGGGTAAGGGGGTATTTGGGCCTACTTTTACTTTCAAAGTACGTTTTGTCACCAGTTTTCTGCTAGGCCTCGTTTTTTGAGATCTGATTGGGGGTCTTCTACATTTTTGCAACTGGCTTTAGTAAAGGTCTGGGTGGAAGCCCTGCTGGGAAGGTCTAATTTTGTTCTAAAACACAGTTTACAGTACACCTAGCTTGAGGGGAAAGATCCGCTAAATTCATTTGCCCATACTTATTTATCCTTCAAAAGGTGACTCAGACAGAGAACGCACTTTCAAAAATGTTGTACTGTCTATTAGGAAAATCAAAGTGTGACTTTTTGCACTACACAGCGTACATACCTTATATTTATTTATCAGTGCTGTTTTTCATTCAATAAGTACAGGCCGGGTTTCAGTCTGTGCAATGGGGAAAAAAGGATGGAGTCAGGCTTCACATTAGCGAGCCGCAATTCAACATCCACCAGGCAGGCAGTGGACAGGGTGTCTTCTGGTCACCAACATTGATGGACGAAGCGTCAGCTGGAATGGAGGAGTGCCGCTAATAAGAGGAATTGTTTGCTGCATGCAACTTACTTACCAAATTCAACAGGACAACTACAACAATACAGATACAGTATCCATTCTTTTCTTCAATGAGTGTGTGTAACTGCATTTCTTGGATCTCTCTCTGCTTCTAAATTGATCCCTACAGTCATTCTATAGGTTTTACTTCGGGTATTTTTTAAACCTTATTTAATGTAGCCCTGTACTGTCGCATTCTGTCATTCATGGTTGTCGAAAGTACTACTTACTTTTCTGTAACAATGCATTCAGTAGTGCATGCACTTCCTTTATGTCACGTAAAAGATTTATGGTTAGCTTTGTACCCAAAAATTTCTTTATGTTCAATTATTGTTTGTCCATGCTGTGCTTTTTTTTTTCTCTCAACAAAACCTACCCAAAAAGAAACCCCCATTCCCATCCATTTTACAAACCCTAACCCTCTTCCCCCGGGTTGTGTGGTTTTGCTTGATGTGCGACTAAATGACATCAATAATTCCCCACACTTGCTGGGGAGGATAAGGTCATAGCAACAGGCTGGTGAAGGAATCTGAGGATATATTCTAGACTTACTCAGCTTCAGTACTATTTCTTGTAGTAGTAGCCAATGTCAAAGAAATCCTACACAAGTACAAGTTATACTATCAATACTTTACCATTTGTTAGGCTACATTGTGTCACTGTTGTAGTCTAGTGTACTGTCACCTGCTATATTCTCTATCGTATCATTGTAATGCTACAGTAAGGACAAACCAGGTTTCATTTTCTTTTTTTCCATAGCCATGCAACTGCCACTGTGTCATACCACTAGTACCACCGCAATGAGGAGGAAATTTCAGCCGCCCAGGATTGCAACCTTAATTGCCATTTCCCGTGGAGCCAGCCCTGGGCCTAGCCCTACTTTCAAACAGAAATTACAGGTAAGATAAGCGTTTGGTTGGAGGTAGTATAATGGAGTATTAGGAGAGACGAGAGATTGACAGTAGTACTACTAAAGTCCTAGGACTATTCGGGAAAACAAACTTACTGTTAAACCCCCACCCACCAGACTCAAAAGCAGTAAAAAACAGGTATGGTCAGATAAAGTTTCAAAAAGTATATTTTTAAAGCCCTAACAAAATAATCTCCAGCAAGACCCTCCCTAACCCCAACGATTGTCCTTCAAAAGTCCCCAAAAAACCCAACTCCCAATTCCCACCCCCCAAAAGTCTCTAAAAAAGGGGCAAGGGATACTACGGCAGGGTGCTGTTCACTTTAGCAGCCAGGACATCATGCTCCTTGCGGAGGGTGGAATGTTCGAAGCGGAGACCCTCCACCAAGTTCTTATAGTGTAGGACCTCCTGCTCCAGGTAGGACAGTCTGAGGGATAAGCGGCACCGGCGTGCCTTGCAAATCCTGTGGGGGGCAGCTGCTCTCTTTGCTGCTCGGCGTTTGCGTTTGGCTTTGGTAGCCCGGCTCCGTACCGCTGGAGCACTGCGTTGGCTGGCAGCCCGCACGGAGGAGGATGCAGCTGTCCCAGTGGATGTTGTTGTAGTACCAGACTGCGTCTCCTCCTCCTCCAGGGCCACCAGCCGCCGATTTTCAGCGACAGTGGCATCCAGCCTCCGTTGCCGGGCCATTCGAGCCAGCTCCCTCCTCCTTGAAGGTCTCTTGGATTTGGAAGGAGCAACTACATGAAGAAAGAAAGACATAGTCTGTAACCAATGCTCCTTAAGATTAACACAAAATGATTGAGCAGAAAGTTGTGTCACAGTACAAGTAGCAAATTGAAAGCACAGTACATAACTATTGAGGACAGTATCTATGTAACCTCCGACTTCTTCATCCTTGCTCTAACATTAGTGGGAGTTTAAGGAACAAATTCTACGAGCACTATGGACTTCCATTACAGTCGACTATGACAGTACACCAGTCTTATTCTTCTTCTTCTCTCTTGTTTAGGAAAATTGGTACGTTATCTTATGCAAGCCGGCGTAATGCCAGCCCAGTGAACTTGCACCCGAGAAAATCAGACGCGCACACCATGGTGAGTGAGACAGACTTGCGTTACTGTACCGGTCCAGTACATGCAGGTGGTGAAGGTCTTACTTTTCTATTACGGGTGACACTGAGAATACTCTGGTAAAAGGGCTACTGCTTTATTAATTTAGCTTTCACCCTACAGTGCAAATGAGTATTAGAAAAGGATAATGAAGAAGCTAAATAATCTGATTATCTATCACTTCACATGGGATGTATTTGATGACATATGGGATGACTTTAGGTGCTTTGCTTATTATTGAGTGAACAGAGATACACCCACACATGAATGACGTACTACTACTAAACTAAAGTTATTAAGAGAGGTAGGGAGTGTCCACCGTAATAACCGGATATATGCTGTGCTTGCAGTTGCAATACAAACTACTGCTACTATTCATGGTAGTATTTGGACAAAATTACAACTTCTTTTCCTTGCCTTTCCTACACTGGAACGGACGTGCGGGTGCGGTGTTACATGCTCTTCAAAGTAACACTTAGTTCATCCAGTGACCAACTACTCTCTCTAGATACACATATGCTATCTAAGAGTCAGATAGTAACATGAATGATCCAGGCATCCATCCATTCAAAGTATATGCACACATACAGTTTCTGTTTCACCCACCAAGGCTGTTCTCCTTCCATCCATCCTTGCTTCATCATTCATCCAGCCATGCACCATACCATATTCTTTCCTTCCCAGCCACCTCGGGGACCAAGCAAACACATATAATTCTTCTTTGCCAGTCATCATTACATTTCTCGTCCTTCCACACTTACTTACACCCTTCTTTCGCTTTTCGTTCATCCCATCCATCAAGTTCATCTCAGATCTGATTGGGATTCTTCTCGCCAAAAACTTCACAGCTTAGTCGAAGTACATTTAGAGGAGGCTACTACCTGGTTTATTTATAATACACCCGTGCAGACAGCACACTCTGCAGTCTTCAATCTCAATAAGTAAGGAATATATAGCTTACCTCTGCCCGCCACCACCGTGTCATCCCCCACAGAATTGTCCGGCACTTCCACCGCCTCCTCCCCAGAGTTGTCCTCATCCAATGCCACCACCACCTCCGCGCTGGCCCCGCCTCCAGATGTTCCACCTACAAAGTACATTTAATAATGTTAGAATGCACCACTCACTACTATATAATATTTGGTCTAGGAGGAAGAAAGAAATGTGAAAAAAACAGCATACACTTTAATAATTTGTGACTGTGTACTCTAAAGTAAAAATTTCCCTTTTTCCAGTGAAGGCTTTTGTCTTGCTGCACTTTTTGGCACAACTGATGAATGCTTGCTTTTTATTTTTAACACGCACAACTTTTTCTCCTAACAGACAGCAGCTTGACTTCGAAGAACACGAGTAGGATCAAGTTCAAACCAGGTGAGAGCTCAGCTCGACCTCAAGAAATGTTTCCACTTATTCGTCAGCACTAAGCACTTTTCCATTTTCGGTTAAACGTTTACTTTTATGACAAACTTGATTTTAATAAATGTGTTTACTTTTAATAAAGCTTTTAAACTTAAATAGACTCTGTGGTTTTTGGTCCTCCAGACTAGAGTGGATGAGCTAAAGGTTTTGCAATTTTTGCAAGCATGAGTCCGTGCCTCTGACATCATTGGGGATCAATCATCAGTGACTTTGGGAGGTAATGACTCTGCCACACTATCTAGTCAGTAAGGAGATTGGGGGTACAGCTACAAAGTCTGTTATCACTGAGGTATGTGGAAAGTCTAACAGCACATATTATAATTGATAAGCTAAGCAATGCATTATTTAGTGTCCATAGTTCTGTTTGTGCAGATTTGTCCCTGCAACAGTAGTAGAATGGCTTGTCCTCCTATCCAAACCAAAAGTAAAGTAGTATCTTATTCTTTCTTGGTGGTCATTCACCTTTTTATTGTTGGCAATTGTCAAAGCATAAACATTTAGAAGACTTGAAAAGACATTATGGACAATCCCAGAGGACTGCACTCAGTGCATAGAGCTATTGCTGACTAGAATGGGAGTCCAATGGAATTGCCAAATGTGCAATCTTAGTTAGCTACACAGACAGTCTAATAAGAATAATCTAGTAATACCACACGAAGTCATAGTCGAGGCAGGATAAGAATTTAGATCCAGTCTACAAGAAGATCAAAGACGATTTAGAAAAAATGAGGAACACTGGGAAAAAATAAGTACTCTATATTAAAATTAAAACTTACTGGGGCCAGCAAAGGAGCCCTCGCCTGCCCGATCCTGGCCTGCATCCTCGACAGCACCCTCCTCCTCCTCCTCCTCCTGTGTCCTCCTCTTGCCCCTGGGGGAAGCTGATGTACAACATGAAAGAAAGAAAAACAGAAAACATGGATGATATTTGTCAACCAAATCAAACATTTCAAAAGAACTAACAAAATATTTTGGCAAAATAGCAAATAGACAACTATTCCACGGGATATATTATTGACCAATCTCATGTGGTCTACTACGTTATAAGTATTGCTTGATTTGCGGACCGTCGAATTGGAAACTTCTTATGTAACTCACTAAACAAAGTACTAAAAAGGTTTGCCTAGGATTGGCAGGCAGCAGTCTGCAGCACGCGAAGTGACAGCCAAAGTCCATCGTGATTGCAGATCAGCGACAACACTAAAGTTTCCTACTACATTAACCAGTCATTAAAATACTCAAACTATCAATCCACCACCACTATTTCTTCTTATCGCCATGTGTACAAAGGAAGGACTGGATTTGAGTCTGTAGGAGCTGATTTAGAAGCCCCTTGCAGCTCTTTTGCTCCATTGTTGCGTGACTTTTGTGACGCAGCGGCAGCACAAAAGAGGCGCAATGGTGCGGCGTGTATTAACAACGTGACGCATATGGGAGATGCATCACGTTGTAAAGCCCTGCGCCATCAGGGGGCGTTCCGGCGCAAGGGAGGGCGTTCCTGCGCAGGAACGCATCCTAAAAGTGGCTTAGAGAAATCTACAAGATTTCAATCAGTCACTTTAAGGACAATGATACGTGACTCAAACCCTGCGCCTGCTTGAAGCAGACGTACAGCTTGATGCAGCATTGGGGAGATAGGGCACCGCAGAGCATTGATGGAGCTGCGTCGTTGTTGCGACGCAACTCCAGCAATGCGCCGCCTTTACGGCACAGATGCGTAACGCTTTGGTGACGTTTTGGGCCCATGGTGAGCCGCATTGTAAATACGGCGCACCATGGGTGATGGTGGCGTGGCGCACAATTACTGACGCATCCCTGCTACTTTGCAGGGTTGTGCCGGTAATTAAAAATCTGAACCTTAGTGTCTAGCATTACGCAGTTATTTAAACTACACTCATACATAATTTCACAGGCCAATGAAATGAACACAAAATCGAAAACAAATAAGCATAGTAGCAACACTACTGAGAAGGAGAGCAGTGCACCTGAAATGCACAGAAGATTTTGAAATATAATTTACCTACAATGTAATGAGCAGCATTATTGCTCTTGGTAAAAAACAAAAATTTATAAATATAATAACACAGCAGGAGAAAACAGAGTAGTAAAGAAATAGCTACTACTACTCACCAAGCCCGGGGATCTCGAGGCCAAGCAGGTCGAGCAGATCTCGTTCACGGGTCAGGACATCCGTCCAGCGGTGGGCGGCCTGGTAGTAGGTGCGCCGGACCCGAGAGTGGTGGTACATGGCCCGGCGCACCTTATCCCACCGCTTCCGGCGCTTCCGGATCCCGTACCCGACACCGATCCTGCCGCCTGCCATTATGATCCTTGGGAGGTGGCGCTGAACATAAAAAATGAGTGCGGCCACCTCCTCCGGGCTAAAGATCTCCCTGGGTATGACCTGCTCCCCCCTCAAATGCCCGCACGGGAGCCGGGCACGGGGTGCGGGACCCTTACCCTTCTCGGGATGCTTCCCGGCTCCCTTCACCATGTTCTGGGCGGAAAGGAATAAAGAAAATAGAATAGGGAAGAGAAGAAAAGAAAAGAGTTTAAAAAAGTAATTGAAAATTAACCAAAAGTAGCAGTAAACACAAAAATATAGGGCTAGAAAAATAGTGGGATAGATAATAAGTAAAATAGATCAAAAAAAACTTCAAACAAGCAAAGGATGGCAGAGATTTAGAGAGGATACAAGAAGCATGCCCAGAACCAAGCAATGAATGAGAAACAAGATGGCCGCGCCCGTTCACGACCGCGAGGGTAAGTTCGCGCGAGATTTTCCTCGCGAAATTGTACTGGCAAGCCGCACACTTTACGAGATTACACTTTGCGCCCGGAAACGGAAATACGTCATGCCAATAAGATGGCCGCGCCCTTGAACGACCGCGAGGGTAACTTCGCGCCTTGCGCTACAAGCGGCTCGCGAAAAACGCACAAAACCTTGCGAACTAACACGCCGCAAAAAAACAAATCGCATATTCGCACGAATTCGGGGCTTCTGAATCCGATCTCGCGCGTGTTCGCTCCCCGTGAATCCCGCGAAATTGCAGAAAAACGAGTTTTGCAAAACTGAAAGCACTCGGCAGGTGCAAGAGTTCAAACTCATCATTAGTAACCATTCCCTGTAGTGCTTCCTGACTGGGGCCCCTCCAGAGTTCAGTTGCTAGTTGCAACAATTGTATGACCCTGCTCTGACCCTCACAGCAGGCTCATAGAATAGCTGCAAGTAGGCCACAAAGGTCCTGGAAAAAAAAATTGCACTGCAACAGAAAGCAAATTACTGATAAGGAAGCAGGTGCCAGACCTGGAATTTTAAAACAGTGACACATTAATAAACTAACGCCAAATTAATTCATGTCAGTTGAAGCAGGGCAGGTGTGCTTGCTTTTCCCCCTATAATCTACAGTGATGATGAACCAGAGGGTGGCATTGATGTAGCAGAGGGTGGCATGGGTGAAACAGAGGGTGGCAGTGGAGAAACAGAGGGTGCTGGGAACCTGTGATGATGTACTAGACGTAGAAACAACATAGTCGCAACCGTTGCGAGCCGACAAGTAAGTTCACGATTGCGAACTAGTACCAAACCCTCGCGAACTGGCAGAAACCCTTGCGAACACAAAAAAAAAATCGCAAATTCGCGAGAATTCGCGGATTTTGCAGATTGCGAGTTTGCAAATTCGCAAAATTCGCGAACGCCAGATTTGCAAAATTCGCCCATGCTTATCCCTGTTATACGAGGGTAAAGACTTACATAATCCTGTAAAAAGTAATCAACGTGAACAGAAGTTTTTTCTAAGATGCTGTTGATTGCGCTTATGATCGGACGCCCTGGTGGCTTTTTTTCATCCGTGTGGATTTTTGGGATGAAGTACATCGTAGGCACAACTGGATTTTTGTTGGTTAAATATTTCTGTTCATCCTCACTAATTAATTTCTTACTTCGCCATCTCTAGAGTTTTTTGTAATATACTTGATACATTTCTTTTAATGATTTTGTGTCCGATCACTTGTAGCATTCTCTGTCATTTAGTTGACTCATGGCTTCATTTTTATATTCCTCCTGTACCCAAAGTACAATAGTTCCTCCCTTGTCACTATTCCTTATGATGACATCTCTGTGATTTTTAAATTTTTTCATTAGTTGGAAATATTTGTGATCTTGGTTTCGATACTTTTGTGTGGTCAATCCAATTTTTTTATTTCATTTTTTGATTTTGGTGGTGATGATTTCATGGTAGGTATCAATGGCATCGTGAGTCATAATAGGACAAAAGGTTGATTTTTGTTTAAATTTTGTCAGTCCTGCTCCCTTGGTGCCATGTTCCATAATCTGTGTGTTCGACTCAATTTGTTCCTGGTTCCACATCTCATATAGCTCCATTTCAGTGTTTGATCCTGGAGGTGTGGATTCAAGTTGTAGGTCCCCCCTGTGCATTGTCTTCAATTCATTTATTTTTTATTGCAAAGATTTTTTTCAACTTGAGTTTTCTTATTCCTTTGTATATGTCCGTCCGGACTCTTGGATAGTCAAAGTTTTGAGGAGGGCAGTATGATAGTCCCAGACTCAATGTTGTCTCTTCATCCCTTGTCAATGTTATTTTAGACAAGTTTACCACAGTTTTATTTGTATCACTCATTTGTTTCTCCAATATGTTTTTTTCTTTTTTTGCACATTTTGATTTCCGGTTTGCTGCTTTGCGCCTTTGTTTGCGCTTGTTGTTTGCACATTTGCGTTTGTCTGCGGCGGATTTCTGGATCTTAGTGATGCCAATCTTTGTGCTGCTAAAATGTTCTTCTCTTCCCCCGGCGATGGTTTTATTCCATTAGTTTCCCCTGGGGGGTTTCTTAATTCAGATTCTTCCTCGCTGTTGGATGATATTTGTTCACCTGAACTACTGGTGGCTATTCCTTCCCCCACCTTCCTTTGGCGAACATTAGTTTTCTTGGCTGCAGACCCTTGTCTTTATTGTGATGGTCTTGCCGCATCATATCTTTTGGCAAAAGTAAATATCTGCCCTACCTCATAGTCCATTTTATCTCGTTGAAACTTTTGCGTTTTTCTTTCTTTAATCTTTTCTTCTTCTTTTTTTATTCGTATTTCCATCTCCTTGCGTAATTTTTTGATCTCCTCTTCTTGCCCCATTTTTCCAAGTTCTTCATTTAGGGCATCTATCTCCCTTAGTAACATAGCTCGATCTATATCGGCATATTTAATCAATAACAATGTAAGTCGCCTAGAAGAGTCTAAATTACATTCCGCCCACTCGCGCATGAGTTCCAAGTTTGGCTCTTCATATGTGGGGGCAGTAAGGATTCTCAGACCACGGGGGATTCTTCCTACTTCAATATAACTTTGGAGTGATCTTGATTCCCACCATTTACTCATTTCCATCCTCATCTTTTTTTCCAACTGTTTCATTTTAAATTGTATGGAATCCGGGTTTGCATTTATTGCCGTGTCATTAAGTCTTACATTCCGACTTACTTCCGGGCTATCATTGAACATGCCAGTGGCAGCTGCCTCCCTTTCCTGGACAGTGTCGTTCGACATTTTGGGCAATTTGTAATTTGGTTAATAGTTGTGTTGCAGGAAAACACGGATTGTTACTCTTCTCGCCGATTGTTTTCCCCGCTCAAACTTGGTTACTCCTCCTCCCCACAATTTCAGTGTCTGTGTTTCCAGTACCTGATAGTTGGATCGCCGAGGTCATTCTACTCCGTGGGCTGGCTCGTCCACTCGGTCGTTCGCCTCGCATCACTGCCGGTACATTGTTTTCACCTTCCTTGCTGCGGGGGGGCTCGGACGTTTTCCCGTCTTGGAATAGCGTTTAATCCTCTTCGGTTACCCTGGAGGAGGTTCCGTTTGTTGCCTTGCCCGAGTTGGAGGAGGGGTCCGTGGATGACCGGTCGGAACACCAGTCACTATATTGCAAAATAGTGCAGAATTTAGCGCACACGCCTCAATCGCGCATGTAGCTGAAAGACAGGACACGGACCCAAATTTTCCTTCTTAAGTTATTTTATTTTGCCCAAAGTCAAAGATGCGTTTCGCGGCTCCCGCCACTTGTTCACTCGACAATGCAATGGCCAATGGAAGGCATTTTTAAAGTGAAAGTGCACATTTCGAATCCCTCACGTGGCATCAATCCCAATGGAGATAAAAAACATACTTCTGTTGTAACGTATCGCTATTATTTACATTTCATTCTCACAATTTACATTTTAGTGCAAATATGCAAACGTGCAAATGTACAGTGGAGTTTAAAAATGTCCTAAAAAATATCGGTAAAATACCTTGACACTTTAAAATCATCGCAATATGAAATAATTCCTAATGCATAAAATAGCATATGCTAGTACAACGAGAGTAGAAATTCATTAATTACTAAGTAAAAAACTTTATATATTCCTGACACCTCGTGTGCTATAAATTTCATATCCTGACTGTGCAAATATAAGCATAGACAAATACAGGTAAAATACCATTTGTCAATCTTAAAACTCGACTGTATGTGCAAATTCGCAGAGGGAAGGGGCGATTGTGGTAAAATACCATTTTTAGTATGTTCTTACTTCTCCTGAGATAGTTCAAAATATATATACATTGAAAACATTAAATACAAAAAAAGTTAATAAAAATAACCCCTAAAGTGCAAGTGTCTGACTCATAAGATTCATTTTGTGATGTAAAAAAATATAATAAAATACATTTGGTATATATACAGCACATTATTTTATCATAATTTTGTATGTTGCTGTATATTATATACGGTCAATAAAGGCTTCTTAAACATCATTTTGGATTCCATATATTCTATACTTATCACACATTCTATACCTCTACCAGTCACTTAGATCCAACTTTTATCACAAATTAATGTAAACAGTTCCATAATGAGATTCAATATGTCAATTAACATCAATATAATAAATAAATACTATATACAAGTTAAAATATCATACAAATATCCCATTCTAAAATATATGTCCAAATATATAAAAAATACTTTTGTATATTAAAAGCTTTTCTTTAGTATATAAATGACATGTTTAATCTCATAGTTGATGTTTTCTTGTCTTTTTACCTGTGTCATTTCATTTCCAATACTACCTATTCTAAACATGTGTATAAGTCTTCCGTGTTATTAAGACCCTGCGGTTGTTTGGAATCTAGTAGTAGGATATATCTTGTTTCTAATTTGCGCAGTCTACTCTCTCTATCTCCTCCCCGTCTATTTGGGGGTATAGAGTCGATCAAATAATAAGATAAACCTTTATTGTTGGCGCCGTGGACCTCCTTAAAATGCCTGGCCACTGCATAGGTATTATCCATATGTGTTATCACGCGCAAATGTTGCAGTATTCTTAAATTAGCTTGTAGTTTTGTGCTTCCAACATACATTCTACCACATGGGCACGTTAAAACATAAACCACGTATTCAGATTTACAAGTCAGCATTTTGGTGATTTTATAAGGTTTATCTCTAAAAGGACTTGTATATGTAGTTGTATTAATGCCATGTGTACAGGCTTTGCATGTTATGCATCTCTTAAAGCCTTTTAGGTTTTGATACCAAATAGGATTGGCTAAAATTTCGGGACTTGATATTACCAAATTGTCTCGCATGGAAGGGGCCCTGCTGTAGGTAATGGACACCCTCTGCGGAAGCAGGGGTCCTATTACCTGGTCACTTAGAAGAATTGGCCAGCTTTCTTGAATTATATTTCTTAGTTCTTTATGTTGTCTTCTGTAGCCTATGAATAAGCGAAAAGTAGTCATGTTGTCTTTAGACAAGCTTTCTTCTCCAACTGTGACCAAAGTTTTATTATTGCTTTTGGATAGTAGGTCCTCCCTAACTAATGTCCCTGTTTTAGCCATAGCCTGATTTATCACCTGTTCTGAATAGCCTCTTGCTAAGAATCTTATCTTACTTTCATGTTGAGCCTTTTCTAGTTCATATGCCATACTGCAAACTCTCTTGATTCTAAGCATCTTGCCATAGGGAATGCTATTTATCAGATGGCGTGGGTGTGAGCTTGTGGCATGTAGAACAGAATTTCCAGACGTCTTCGTTCTAAATAAGGTAGTTTCAAGTTTGTTATTCTGTATATATACCTTAGTATCCAGGAAATTTACATTATATGCACTGATCTCTGCTGTAAATCTCAGGTTTAGTTTGTTAATATTGATTTGTGCTACAAACTCCAGTGCTTCTGTTCGAGTACCATGCCATATGATAAAAAGGTCATCTATAAACCTAAACCACACCTTGATCTTGGTAGTCATAATTTCGGCAAATTCCCTCATGAGGACTAACTTCTCCCACATGCCCATATGAAGGCAAGCGTAGCTCAGGAAGAAGCTAGCCCCCATTGCTGCACCTTGTATCTGACAGTATAACAAATGATTAAACATGAAGTAATTGTTATATAAGCAAAATTCTATCATAGAGGTTAACATCTCACTATGTTGTTTGTAAATCGGGTCTCTAGTAGATAAGTAATATTTGATCACATTGATTCCATCCTCATGGGAGATACTGGTATATAGTGAGGACACATCTAAAGCCAATAATAGGAATTCCTCATGCCATGTAAAGTTCTTAATTTTGTTTATAAAGTCACTTGTGTCCCTGATTAAGCATGGGCGGAAAGTCCGTTACGCTCGCGGATTTTCGGTAAATTCGCAATCCGCGAACGCTCGCGAATTTACCAAAAATCCGCAAATTCGCAGGCAGCGGATTTTTTTTTCTTGGTGATACAATTTTGCGGCGCGCGGCATTTACTTACCGTCATTCAGCGTTTGCCGAGTTGTTTTTCTTGATATTTTGCGAGTGCTGCACCATTTTGGATCTTGCTGCGGGATCCCGCGGGAATTTGGCGAGCGCGATTACGTAATCGCGGCTTGTCAACTTGCACAGCGAGAGTTTGTCAACGCGAGTACGCCGTGATCACGTATCGCGGGACTTTGCAATTGCGAGCTTGTAGATGCGGCGAGCAGCAACAATCTCGCACTCGCGAAAATACAAAATTTGCAATTCTGCACAAGAAATCCACCAGCAAGCAGCATAAACCTTCTGGAAATGATGATTTTTATCTGAATAACTCTTCAGGTTGACATTTGCCTGCACTTTTTTTGCGAGGAGTCCATTTTGGGGAGGGGGGGTGGGTGGTAGGAAGGAAGTGCCCCACAGTCTTCAACTTCCTGTTCCTGTCCAGCAGGCTCCTCCCAGTGCTTTGTCCATCTCCTGGTCACTTTTCATTTGGATCTGGAGCTGGAAGGATTACTTTTTGTGGATGCTGCTGGATATTTGGATTTGAGGCCTTTTTGACTTTCTTTGGATCACTTTTGGATTAGAAATTTCACAAGTAAGTTTGTTTGGGGCATTACAGTTGCTGCAACTACAATTTTGGAATTTTCGATTTTTGGGCTGTTTTGGGGCCTTTTGCCCAGGGGTACTCAGTGGTGGGTGCACTGAGTCTTTCTGTGGGCTGTTTTGAATTTAAACATCATGGAGGGGCTGGATGGCTTGGGATTGTGCTGATTTTTCTGTGATTTTCGTTTTTTTGGCCTGTTGTTGTGGCCTTTTCACCAGGGGTAGTGAGTGTTGCATGGGCCTAGTCTTTCTGTGGGGTGTCTTGAATTTAAACATCATGTAGGGCCTGGATGGTTTGGGATTGTGCTGATTTTTCTGTGTTTTTCGATTTTTTAGGATGTTCATGGGGACAGGCCATGTGGGTGGGGGCCATTTTGAGTGCTGGTGCAGGCAGGCCATGTGCTGGGAGGCAAGTGGCCATTTTGAATGCAGTCAGTGTTGTTAGGCCTGCAACCATTTTGCCTAGTTTTCAACCTTTATGCCCAGGGGTAGTGAGTGTTGCATGGGCCTAGTCTTTCTGTGGGGTGTCTTGAATTTAAACATCATGGAGGGCCTGGATGGTTTGTGATTGTGCTGATTTTTCTGTGATTTTCGTTTTTTTGGCCTGTTGTTGTGGCCTTTTCACCAGGGGTAGTGAGTGTTGCATGGGCCTAGTTTTTCAGTGGGGTGTCTTGAATTTAAACATCATGGAGGGCCTGGATGGCTTGGGATTGTGCTGATTTTTCTGTGTTTTTTCATTTTTTGGGGTGTTCATGGGGACAGGCCATGTGGGTGGGGGCCATTTTGAGTGCTGGTACAGGTAGGCCATGTGCTGGGAGGCAGGTGGCCATTTTGAATGCAGTCAGTGTTGTTAGGCCTGCAACCATTTTGCCTAGTTTTCAACCTTTATGCCCATGGGTAGTGAGTGTTGCATGGGACTAGTCTTTCTGTGAGGTGTCTTGAATTTAAACATCATGGAGGGCCTGGATGGCTTGGGATTGTGAGGATTTTTCTGTGTTTTTCGATTTTTTGGGGTGTTCATGGGGACAGGCCATGTGGGTGGGGGCCATTTTGAGTGCTGGTACTGGCAGGCCATGTGCTGGGAGGGAGGGGGCCATTTTGAATGCAGGCAGTGTTGTTAGGTCTGCAACCATTTTGCCTAGCTTTCAACCTTTATGCCCAGGGGTACTGAGTGGTGTATAGGCCTAGTCTTTCTGTGGGTTGTCTTGAATGTAAACATCATAGAGGGTTGGGATTGTGCTGATTTTTCTGTGATTTTCATTTTTTTGGCCTGTTGTTGTGGCCTTTTCACCAGGGATAGTGAGTGGTGCATGTGCCTAGTCTTTCTGTGGGGTGTCTTGAATTTAAACATCATGGAGGGCATGGGATTGTGCTGATTTTTCTGTGTTTTTTCGATTTTTTTGGGGTGTATACCTGAACTGATGTTCCTCTGTCTTCCATTGCTTTTAGGTGCAGGAAGAAGTCCAGCAGCGGTGTGTGTGTGTGCAGCATAACGTCACGCAACGTCACGTCTGGCCACAGACAACTCTGCAACTCGTGCAACTGCGGCCTGCTGTTCCGAAGAAGATGGCCCCAAAAAGAGTTTCCCGTAGCTCCTCTAGCAAGAAAGTTGCCAGTAAGGAGCAGAAGAAGCAAGTTACCAAGGAGGCTGGTGTGCCGCCGCCACGTTTTTTGGGAGTAAAAAAAAGAAGTACGCCTGCAGCAGCAGCGGGATCTGCTGGGGACCAAGCTGGGAGCAGCACCCCCACTCTATTGGGCCCAGTGCCGCCACCACCACCACCATGCCAACTTAAGTCCAAGCCCTTGAGTGCTGCAGAGGCAGTCAGTGTACTTCTTCAATCACCATCGACCAGTGATGTTGGCTCATCGCAAAAGTAGCAGCAATGTCCCTGAATCAACACAGGTTGTTGTAACTCATCTGACAAGTGTTGAACAACCACAGCCGCAACAACAACCACATGTGCAAGTACAGGCCCAGGTACATGTGGAAGGAGAGGCAGCGCAAGGAGATGCGCAAGCAGAGGTGCATGGAGGGTCACAAGTGCCCACAATAGTTGTTCCTCCCGAAGTAGGGGCACATCAGGAAATCGACAATCAAGCCGAGGTATCATTTGAGGAAGCCACTACTCCTGATGATCATTCATTGTCTTCCACATCCCTAGCAAGGAAATGATCAAGGGGGGTGTCTACATCTTCTTCAAGCCCACCTCCTTCTGACGATCTGGATGAAGATTGGGAACCATCACGGCCGTCTGAGAGTGAGGCACAGCATGATCTGACAAAGGTACTTAAGCGTAAAAGGAAGGTCGTGGAAAAACTCAAAGTTATGGAGTGTGATGAGGCTCAACAAGAAGTGGTGGATACTGCTGCTGATGAAGCCCCTCACGACGACGAGCCAGTCATCATAAAGGTCACTGCAGCCCCAGCGGGCATGCAGCAAAGAGACATTTTGACCTTAGCCCGAGAAGCTGCTGAGCGTGATGATGATGTCGACGAGGAGGCAATGGAAACACAACAATCATTGGAGTTAACTAGTACACTGACACCTACCGCTTCCATATTTCTTCCTCGCAAGAAGGGACCTCCATCCACCTCGACCTCAATTAGTGGTGGTGAAAGTGCACAACGTACTAAAGTTCGGCAATCCACATCCTCCACTTCGTCTGGCATTAGCAGCAAGACCACCGCCACCAGTATCGCCGCCTCCTCCGGCCCCCACAGACAATTCAAGTCCCCAGCTTGGGACTTCTTTAGTGTTTGCCCAAAAAGGGAAAACTTTGCCATTTGTAGCATTTGTAAGGTTACAGTTAGTCGTGGTAAGTTTGGTACCAACTATGGTACCGGAGGCCAGAGAGGTCTTCTTAAGGGACAGCACACTGTCCAATGGTTTGCGCACCTACAGGCGATCAAGGAAGCCCTAATTGCACGTAATGAAAATGTTGATTTTTCATCCGATGATGACGAGGAGGAAGAAGACGTGTCAAACACTTCACTTACACCCAGTACCCCTGTCAGCAGCACACCCCATGTGAGCCACACTAAGAGTGTGGGAGAGAGTGAGACACCAATGCGAAAAAGTTCATCAGCGAGCGTAACTGGGTCAAAGATATCATCATCATCATTATCCCGTAAATGCTTGGTCCAGGGCAACATTAAAAAGATGTTGTTTACAGAAGCGCAATATGAACGCAACCATCCACTGACGCGTCTGTATAACACTAAGCTGGCTAAAATGCTAGCTCTGGACCTTCTCCCTTGTTCTTTTGTAGAAGGGGTTGGTTTTCTAGAATTAGTGGCAGCGCTCTGCCCTAAATGGAAGGTTCCTAGCCGGTTCTATTTTGCCCGAGTTGCGGTTCCAGCACTACATGAAGATGTTCTGGAGGTGATTGGGGCAGCTTTGCAGAAGAGTGCTGTTCACACTATACATCTGACAACCAACATGTGGACCAGTGATGCAGGCGCTGATTACATGTGCATCACTGCACACTGGGTCTCTTTTTCAGGGGTTAAAGCAAAGCTAAACGCAGGTGTTGACCCGGACCAAGTTTTTAAAGCTGCTCGGAAACATGCAACACTAGCCATGTTTGGTTTGGAGAAACGTCACACAGCAGAAAACCTTTTGGATGAGTTTAACACAAAGGTCCTTGACTGGCTGTTCCCCAAAAAACGCCAGATTGGTTATGTTTCCACGGATAATGGCGCCAATGTAGTTAAGGCCATGGAGCTGAGCGACTATTTCAGTGTGCCGTGTTTGGCGCACTGTATAAACCTGGTTGTCAAAAAATTCTTGAGTGATAAAGACAGTGCAGCGTACAGGGTAGTGGACACCTGCCGAAAAATGTGCAACCATTTCAGCCATTCTTTTAAGGCCCGGAAGCATCTGAGGAGCCTGCTACATGAACGTCGAATGCCAGTGAAAGCACTCCTCCAGGAGGTGGCAACATGTTGGAACTCAACCTTCTACATGCTTGAGCGTCTGTATGAGCAGTATACGGTACTCGATCACTATTTCTTAACACAGGGTACAGCTCAGAAGGAGAACCTGAGGATGGGTGCGGCGCAATGGGACAGAGTTAAAAGCCTGACACGCATGCTTCGACCTTTTGAGGTCTTCACGCGTGCAGTCAGCAAGGAGGACTGTAATTTGGGAAAAGCTATCCCATTGTTGTACATGCTGGAGCACCAACTGAAGGAGGTGTGTTCTGTGTTTCAAAAAGATGAAAAAAACCAAGACCCTTTTGTTTTGGCGGAGAAATTATTAGAGAGCCTACAAGGTGATGAACGTCTTAAAATGATCCACTCAAACCAGCATTACATTTGTGCTACTATTCTGGATCCACGCTACAAAAAGGCGCTGGCAGGCCGAGCATTCTTTCCTTTTGCTGATGAAGATGTTACAAAGTACAAACAGTGGCTAGCCTTCTCAGCCAAGAGGTTTGAAAGAGAACGGCAGAAAATTGAAGGAAAAGGCAGTACATCAGCATCAGCAGGCCATCCCCAGTCAAAACAATCCACTTCTGCATCTGTGGCACAAGTGACCTCTCAGCCGTTAAAGACACCGGCAACCGGATCATCTGCACCAGACACAACACTAACATTGGAGGTTGAAGAGGATTGGCTAGCTCGGCTTGGGTTTGGTTCTCAAAAGGTCACAGCAACAGCTAAGCAAAGTGGAGAAACTTTTGAGGAGGACCTTGAGTCGATGGTGAAGGACTATCTGAATGACTCAACAGAGGTCTATGTTAATGCTGACCCATTGGCGTATTGGCATGGGAAAAAAGAATTGTGGCCACAGCTCTCCAACCTGGCTTTAAACTACTTGTCTTGCCCACTCGCAAGCGTGTCTTCTGAACGTGTTTTCAGTGCTGCTGGTGGCATTGTAACTTCCAAACGGAGCCGCCTCTCGCCCAAAAATGTGGAGAGGTTAACAATGATCAAGATCAATCAGTACCTCATACCACCAGATTACAGAGTACGAGAAAGCACGCCGGATAAAGACGAGGTGGACAGCAACGTAGTTGAGGGAATTTCTTCTCTGTCAGGTGACAGTGAGCTCACCCTGCCTGAATTCGCAGAGTATGATGACAAAGCCTTATTCTTATTCCTGGACCCTGACACCGAGCCCTGAAAATGAGACAATGAATCAATAACTTTCTTTTTCATCCTTATTCACTTTTATTCCTGTGTGTCTGTCTTTCTTTGTTGTGCACAGTTAATATAATTCAAACTTTAATCACCTAATCACAAAAACAAGCCCATCATCAGAACTGTCTTCACTTGTTTGCTTATTGATTTGAAGGTGCCGCAGTCTGCATTCCTCAGGTTCACAAGTACAGAAGAACATTCTCCTCTATCCTCGTCCTCCAGACTCCTATTTCCATCAAAGCAGAGGGCTGGATTACGCCCAATGAAGAAAGACTCAGGACTTGTGGGGGTGTTCTACTTCTTTGTGGGTGAGTTGACGGCTCTGGGGCCATTGCTGGGAAGCTCTAACACCGGATAAAAGTGGTTTGGACCAAATCGGAGGCGGAATTTTTTTGTGTTTTTGCTGACTTGCTTGCCTTTGAGGAGCTCTTTGGGGGGATTCCGGCTGTTTGTGGGTGTGTTTCGGGGTCTGGGATTACTGCTGGGACACTCTAATCTTGATTGCATTTGCTTTTCAGGAAATCCGTGGTGGAAAATTGGAGTTATGGCCTAGCTGCACGTTTGGACCGAAGGCCGAGAAATATTGTAAGTGTGAGATTTTGCTTTTGGGCTGTTTGGGGGTGTTGTGCTTTTTGGCGGGTGAGTTGGCGGGTCTTGGGGCATTCCTGGGAAGGTCTAATACCGGATAGAAGTGGTTGGGACAAAATCCACGCTGATTTTTTTTGTTGCTATTTCTGACGTTTTGCTCAATGTAGCGTTTATGGGGGCCTGTTTGGGGGGCTTCCTGGAGTTTGTGGGTGGGTTTCGGGGTCTGGGAGCACTGCTGGCTATGGATACTTTAGTTTGCAAGAGGTTTGAAGCAAATCCATGGTGGCAGAGGGGAGTTAGGGCCTAGCTGCAGAGCGTGCGCGGAGTGATTTGGGAAATTGGCAAAAAAAAGACTAAGTCCCCATTTTTGTACTTTTGCTCTTTGGCTGTTTGGGGGTCTTCTACTCGTTTTCTCATGGGTTGACGGCTTTACGGCCATTGCTGGGAAGCTCTAATACCGGATAAAAGTGGTTTGGACCAAATCGGAGGCGGAATTGTTTTGTGTTTTTGCTGACTTGCTTGCCTTTGAGGTGCTCTTTGGGAGGGTTCCGGCTGTTTGTGGTTGAGTTTCAGGGTCTGGGAGCACTGCTGGGACACTCTAATCTTGATTGCATTTGCTTTTCAGGAAATCCGTGGTGGAAAACTGGAGTTATGGCCTAGCTGCACAGCGCGTTTGGACAGAAGGCCGAGAAATATTGTAAGTATGAGATTTTGCTTTTGGGCGGTTTGGGGGTGTTGTGCTTTTTGGCGGGTGGGTTGGCGGGTCTTGGAGCATTCCTGGGAAGGTCTAATACCGGATAGAAGTGGTTGGGACAAAATCCACGCTGATTTTTTTTGTTGCTATTTCTGACATTTTGCTCAATTAAGCGTTTTCGGGGGCCTGTTTGGGGGGCTTCCTGGTGTTTGTGGGTGGGTTTCGGGGTCTGGGAGCACTGATGGCTATGGATACTTTAGTTTGCAAGAGGTTTGAAGCAAATCCATGGTGGCAGAGGGGAGTTAGGGCCTAGCTGCTTGGCAAAATTGACTAAGTCCCCATTTTTGTACTTTTGCTCTTTGGCTGTTTGGGGGTCTTCTACTCATTTTCTCCTGGGTTGACGGATCTGGGGCCATTGCTGGGAAGCTCTAATGCCGGATAAAAGTGGTTTGGACCAAATCGGAAGCGGAATTTGTTTGTGTTTTTGCTGACTTGCTTGCCTTTGAGGTGCTCTTTGGGGGGTTCCGGCTGTTTCTGGGTGGGTTTTGGGGTCTGGGAGCACTGCTGGGACACTCTAATCTTGATTGCATTTGCTTTTCAGGAAATCCGTGCTGGAAAACGGGAGTTATGACCTGCGTTTGGAACGAAGGCCGAGAAATATTGTAAGTATGAGATTTTCCTTTTAGGCTGTTTGGGGGTGTTGTGCTTTTTGGCGGGTGGGTTGGCAGGTCTTGGGGCATTCCTGGGAAGGTCTAATACCGAATAGAAGTGGTTGCGACAAAATCCATAAGGAAAAGCCTTTTGGCACTTTTTGTAACTTAGGGTTCGTTAGGGTTAGCCCTAGCAGCAGGATTGCATGTGTTTTGGGGGTGTTCTAGATTTTTGCAACTGAGTTCTGGGGTCTTAGTGCACTCGTGAGAATGTGTAATTTTGGTTGCAAGTCATTTGAAGAAAATCCATGGTGGGAAAGGGGGGATTTGCCATAGTTAAAGAAAGCCTCTGCCACTATTCTTAACTTAGGGCTCGTTAGGGTTAGCAGTATTTCTATTGCATGTGTTTGGGTGGGGGGGTTTTCGAGTCTTGGAGCGATGCTGGCTATGGATACTTTTGCTTGGTTGCTTGCAAGTGGTTCGAATACAATCCACGGTGGGTAAGGGGGTATTTGGGCCTACTTTTACTTTCAAAGTACGTTTTGTCACCAGTTTTCTGCTAGGCCTCGTTTTTTGAGATCTGATTGGGGGTCTTCTACATTTTTGCAACTGGCTTTAGTAAAGGTCTGGGTGGAAGCACTGCTGGGAAGGTCTAATTTTGTTCTAAAACACAGTTTACAGTACACCTAGCTTGAGGGGAAAGATCTGCTAAATTAATTTGCCCATACTTATTTATCCTTCAAAAGGTGACTCAGACAGAGTTCGCACTTTCAAAAACGTTGTACTGTCTATTAGGAAAATCAAAGTGTGACTTTTTGCACTACACAGCGTACATACCTTATATTTATTTATCAGTGCTGTTTTTCGTTCAATAAGTACAGGCCGGGTTTCAGTCTGTGCAATGGGGAAAAAAGGATGGAGTCAGGCTTCACATTAGCGAGCCGCATTCAGCATCCGCCAGGCAGGCAGTGGACAGGGTGTCTTCTGGTCACCAACATTGATGGACGAAGCGTCAGCTGGAATGGAGGAGTGCCGCTAATAAGAGGAATTGTTTGCTGCATGCAACTTACTTACCAAATTCAACAGGACAACTACAACAATACAGATACAGTATCCATTCTTTTCTTCAATGAGTGTGTGTAACTGCATTTCTTGGATCTCTCTCTGCTTCTAAATTGATCCCTACAGTCATTCTATAGGTTTTACTTCAGCTATTTTTTAAACCTTATTTAATGTAGCCCTGTACTGTCGCATTCTGTCATTCATGGTTGTCGAAAGTACTACTTACTTTTCTGTAACAATGCATTCAGTAGTGCATGCACTTCCTTTATGTCACGTAAAAGATTTATGGTTAGCTTTGTACCCAAAAATTTCTTTATGTTCAATTATTGTTTGTCCATGCTGTGCTTTTTTTTTTTCTCTCAACAAAACCTACCCAAAAAGAAACCCCCATTCCCATCCATTTTACAAACCCTAACCCTCTTCCCCCCGGTTGTGTGGTTTTGCTTGATGTGTGACTAAATGACATCAATAATTCCACACACTTGCTGGGGAGGATAAGGTCTTAGCAACAGGCTGGTGAAGGAATCTGACGATATATTCTAGACTTACTCAGCTTCAGTACTATTTCTTGTAGTAGTAGCCAATGTCAAAGAAATCCTACACAAGTACAAGTTATACTATCAATACTTTACCATTTGTTAGGCTACATTGTGTCACTGTTGTAGTCTAGTGTACTGTCACCTGCTATATTCTCTATCGTACCGTTGTAATGCTACAGTAAGGACAAACCAGGTTTCATTTTCTTTTTTTCCATAGCCATGCAACTGCCACTGTGTCACACCACTAGTACCACCGCAATGAGGAGGAAATTTCAGCCGCCCAGGATTGCAACCTTAATCGCCATTTCCCGTGGAGCCAGCCCTGGGCCTAGCCCTACTTTCAAACAGAAATTACAGGTAAGATAAGCGTTTGGTTGGAGGTACTATAATGGAGTATTAGGAGAGACGAGAGATTGACGGTAGTACTACTAAAGTCCTAGGACTATTCGGGAAAACAAACTTACTGTTAAACCCCCACCTACCAGACTCAAAAGCAGTAAAAAAGAGGTATGGTCAGATAAAGTTTCAAAAAGTATATTTTGATAGCCCTAACAAAATAATCTCCCGCAAGACCCTCCCTAACCCCAACGATTGTACTTCAAAAGTCCCCAAAAAACCCAACTCCCAATTCCCACCCCCCAAAAGTCTCTAAAAAAGGGGCAAGGGATACTACGGCAGGGTGCTGTTCACTTTAGCAGCCAGGGCATCATGCTCCTTGCGGAGGGTGGCATGTTCGAAGCGGAGGCCCTCCACCAAGTTCTTATAGTGTAGGACCTCCTGCTCCAGGTAGGACAGTCTGAGGGATAAGCGGCACCGGCGTGCCTTGCAAATCCTGTGGGGGGCAGCTGCTGTCTTTGCTGCTCGGCGGTGGCGTTTGGCTTTGGTAGCCCGGCTCCGTACCGCTGGAGCACTGCGCTGGCTGGCAGCCCGCACGGAGGAGGATGCAGCTGTCCCAGTGGATGTTGTTGTAGTACCAGACAGCGTCTCCTCCTCCTCCAGGGCCACCAGCCGCCGATTTTCAGCGACAGTGGCATCCAGCCTCCGTTGCCGGGCCATTCGAGCCAGCTCCCTCCTCCTTGAAGGTCTCTTGGATTTGGAAGGAGCAACTATATGAAGAAAGAAAGACATAGTCTGTAACCAATGCTCCTTAAGATTAACACAAAATGATTGAGCAGAAAGTTGTGTCACAGTACAAGTAGCAAATTGAAAGCACAGTACATAACTATTGAGGACAGTATCTATGTAACCTCAGACTTCTTCATCCTTGCTCTAACATTAGTGGGAGTTTAAGGAACAAATTCTACGAGCACTATGGACTTCCATTACAGTCGACTATGACAGTACACCAGTCTTATTCTTCTTCTTCTCTCTTGTTTAGGAAAATTGGTACGTTATCTTATGCAAGCCGGCGTAATGCCAGCCCAGTGAACTTGCACCCGAGAAAAACAGACGCGCACACCATGGTGAGTGAGACAGACTTGCGTTACTGGACCGGTCCAGTACATGCAGGTGGTGAAGGTCTTACTTTTCTATAACAGGTGACACTGAGAATACTCTGGTAAAAGGGCTACTGCTTTATTAATTTAGCTTTCACCCTACAGTGCAAATGAGTATTAGAAAAGGATAATGAAGAAGCTAAATAATCTGATTATCTATCACTTCACATGGGATGTATTTGATGACATATGGGATGACTTTAGGTGCTTTGCTTATTATTGAGTGAACAGAGATACACCCACACATGAATGACGTACTACTACTAAACTAAAGTTATTAAGAGAGGTAGGGAGTGTCCACCGTAATAACCGGATATTTGCTGTGCTTGCTGTTGCAATACAAACTACTGCTACTATTCATGGTAGTATTTGGACAAAATTACAACTTCTTTTCCTCGCCTTTCCTACACTTGAACGGACGTGCGGGTGCGGTGTTACATGCTCTTCAAAGTAACACTTAGTTCATCCAGTGACCGTCTACTCTCTCTAGATACACATATGCTATCTAAGAGTCAGATAGTACCATGAATGATCCAGGCATTCATCCATTCAAAGTATATGCACACATACAGTTTCTGTTTCACCCACCCAGGCTGTTCTCCTTCCACCCATCCTTGCTTCATCATTCACCCAGCCATGCACCATACCATATTCTTTCCTTCCCAGCCACCTCGGGGACCAAGCAAACACATATCATTCTTCTTTGCCAGTCATCATTACATTTCCCGTCCTTCCACACTTACTTACACCCTTCTTTCGCTTTTCGTTCATCCCATCCATCAAGTTCATCTCAGATCTGATTGAGATTCTTCTCGCCAAAAACTTCACAGCTTAGTCGAAGTACATTTAGAGGAGGCTACTACCTGGTTTATTTATAATACACCCGTGCAGACAGCACACTCTGCAGTCTTCAATCTCAATAAGTAAGGAATATATAGCTTACCTCTGCCCGCCACCACCGTGTCATCCCCCACAGAATTGTCCGGCACTTCCACCACCTCCTCCCCAGAGTTGTCCTCGTCCAATGCCACCACCACCTCCGCGCTGGCCCCGCCTCCAGATGTTCCACCTACAAAGTACATTTAATAATGTTAGAATGCACCACTCACTACTATATAATATTTGGTCTAGGAGGAAGAAAGAAATGTGAAAAAAACAGCATACAATTTAATAATTTGTGACTGTGTACTGTAAAGTAAAAATTTCACTTTTTCCAGTGAAGGCTTTTGTCTTGCTGCACTTTTTGGCACAACTGATGAATGCTTGCTTTTTATTTTTAACACGCACAACTTTTTCTCCTAACAGACAGCAGCTTGACTTCGAAGAACACGAGTAGGATCAAGTTCAAACCAGGTGAGAGCTCGGCTCGACCTCAAGCAATGTGTCCAATTATTCGTCAGCACTAAGCACTTTTCCATTTTCAGTTAAAGGTTTACTTTTATGACAAACTTGATTTTAATAAATGGGTTTACTTTTAATAAAGCTTTTAAACTTAAATAGACTCTGTGGTTTTTGGTCCTCCAGACTAGAGTGGATGAGCTAAAGGTTTTGCAATTTTTGCAAGCATGAGTCCGTGCCTCTGACATCATTGGGGATCAATCATCAGTGACTTTGAGAGGTAATGACTCTGCCACACTATCTAGTCAGTAAGGAGATTGGGGGTACAACTACAAAGTCTGTTATCACTGAGGTATGTGGAAAGTCTAACAGCACATATTATAATTGATAAGCTAAGCAATGCATTATTTAGTGTCCATAGTTCTGTTTGTGCAGATTTGTCCCTGCAACAGTAGTAGAATGGCTTGTCCTCCTATCCAAACCAAAAGTAAAGTAGTATCTTATTCTTTCTTGGTGGTCATTCACCTTTTTATTGTTGGCAATTGTCAAAGCATAAACATTTAGAAGACTTGAAAAGACATTATGGACAATCCCAGAGGACTGCACTCAGTGCATAGAGCTATTGCTGACTAGAATGGGAGTCCAATGGAATTGCCAAATGTGCAATCTTAGTTAGCTACACAGACAGACTAATAAGAATAATCTAGTAATACCACACAAAGTCATAGTCGAGGAAGGATAAGAATTTAGATCCAGTCTACAAGAAGATCAAAGACGATTTAGAAAAAATCGAATGAGGAACACTGGGAAAAAATAAGTACTCTATATTAAAATTAAAACTTACTGGGGCCAGCAAAGGAGCCCTCGCCTGCCTGATCCTGGCCTGCATCCTCGACAGCACCCTCCTCCTCCTGGATGATATTTGTCAACCAAATCAAACATTTCAAAAGAACTGACAAAATATTTTGGCGAAATAGCAAATAGACAACTATTCCACGGGATATATTATTGACCAATCTCATGTGGTCTACTACGTTATAAGTATTGCTTGATTTGCGGACCGTCGAATTGGAAACTTCTTATGTAACTCACTAAACAAAGTACTAAAAAGGTTTGCCTAGGATTGGCAGGCAGCAGTCCGCAGCACGCGAAGTGACAGCCAAAGTCCATTGTGATTGCAGATCAGCAACAACACTAAAGTTTCCTACTACATTAACCAGTCATTAAAATACTCAAACTATCAATCCACCACCACTATTTCTTCTTATCGCCATGTGTACAAAGGAAGGACTGGACTTGAGTCTGTAGGAGCTGATTTAGAAGCCCCTTGCGGCTCTTTTGCTCCATTGTTGCGTGACTTTTGGGACGCAGCGGCAGCACAAAAGAGGCGCAATGGTGCGGCATATATTAACAACGTGACGCATATGGGAGATGCATCACGTTGTAAAGCCCTGCGCCATCAGGGGGCATTCCGGCGCAAGGGAGGGCGTTCCTGCGCAGGAACGCATCCTAAAAGTGGCTTAGAGAAATCTACAAGATTTCAATCAGTCACTTTAAGGACAATGATAAGTGACTCAAACCGTGCGCCTGCTTGAAGCAGACGTACAGCTTGACGCAGCATTGGGGAGATAGGGCACCGCAGAGCATTGATGGAGCTGCGTCATTGTTGCGACGCAACTCCAGCAATGCGCCGCCTTTACGGCACAGATGCGTAACGCTTTGGTGACGTTTTGGGCCCATGGTGAGCCGCATTGTAAATACGGCGCACCATGGGTGATGGTGGCGTGGCGCACAATTACTGGCGCATCCCTGCTACTTTGCAGGGTTGTGCCGGTAATTAAAAATCTGAACCTTAGTGTCTAGCATTACGCAGTTCTTTAAACTACACTCATACATAATTTCACAGGCCAATGAAATGAACACAAAATCGAAAACAAATAAGCATAGTAGCAACACTACTGAGAAGGAGAGCAGTGCACCTGAAATGCATAGAAGATTTTGAAATATAATTTACCTACATTGTAATGAGCAGCATTATTGCTCTTGGTAAAAAACAAAAATTTGCAATATAATAACACAGCAGGAGAAAGCAGAGTAGTAAAGAAATAGCTACTACTACTCACCAAGCCCGGGGTCCTTGAGGCCAAGCAGGTCGAGCAGATCTCGTTCACAGGTCAGGACATCCGTCCAGCGGTGGGCGGCCTGGTAGTAGGTGCGCCGGACCCGAGAGTGGTGGTACATGGCCCGGCACACCTTATCCCACTGCTTCCGGCGCTCCCGGATCACGTACCCGACACCGATCCTGCCGCCTGCCATTATGATCCTGGGGGGTGGCGCTGAACATAAAAAATGAGTGCGGCCACCTCCTCCGGGCTACAGATCTCCCTGGGTATGACCTGCTCCCCCCTCAAACGCCCGCACGGGAGCCGGGCACGGGGTGCGGGACCCTTCCCCTTCTCGGGATGCTTCCCGGCTCCCTTCACCATGTTCTGGGCGGAAAGGAATACAAAAAATAGAATAGGGAAGAGAAGAAAAGAAAAGAGTTTAAAAAAGTAATTTAAAATTAACCAAAAGTAGCAGTAAACACAAAAATATAGGGCTAGAAAAATAGTGGGATAGATAATAAGTAAAATAGATCAAAAAAAACTTCAAACAAGCAAAGGATGGCAGAGATTTAGAGAGGATACAAGAAGCATGCCCAGAACCAAGCAATGAATGAGAAACTAGATGGCCGCGCCCGTTCACGACCGCGAGGGTAAGTTCGCGCAAGATTTTCCTCGCGAAATTGTACTGGCGAGCCGCACACTTTACGAGATTACACTTCGCGCCTGGAAACGGAAATACGTCATGCAAACAAGATGGCCGTGCCCTTGAACGACCGCGAGGGTAACTTCGCGCCTTGCGCTACAAGCGGCTCGCGAAAAACGCACAAAACCTTGCGAACTAACACGCCGCAAAAAAACAAATCGCATATTCGCACGAATTCGGGGCTTCTGAATCCGATCTCGCGCGTGTTCGCGCCCCGTGAATCCCGCGAAATTGCAGAAAAACGAGTTTTGCAAAACTGAAAGCACTCGGCAGGTGCAAGAGTTCAAACTCATCATTAGTAACCATTCCCTGTAGTGCTTCCTGACTGGGGCCCCTCCAGAGTTCAGTTGCTAGGTGCAACAATTGTATGACCCTGCTCTGACCCTCACAGCAGGCTCATAGAATAGCTACAAGTAGGCCACAAAGGTCCTGGAAAAAAAATTGCACTGCAACAGAAAGCAAATTACTGATAAGGAAGCAGGTGCCAGACCTGGAATTTTAAAACAGTGACACATTAATAAACTAACCCCAAAATAATTCATGTCAGTTGAAGCAGGGCAGGTGTGCTTGCTTTTCCCCCCTATAATCTACAGTGATGATGAACCAGAGGGTGGCATTGATGTAGCAGAGGGTGGCATGGGTGAAACAGAGGGTGGCAGTGGTGAAACAGAGGGTGCTGGGAACCTGTGATGATGTACCAGACGTAGAAACAACATAGTCGCGACCGTTGCGAGCCGACAAGTAAGTTCGCGATTGCGAACTAGTACCAAACCCTCGCGAACTGGCAGAAACCCTTGCGAACACAAAAAAAAAATTCGCGAGAATTCGCGGATTTTGCGGATTGCAAGTTCGCAAATTCGCAAAATTCGCGAACGCCAGATTCGCAAAATTCGCCCATGCTTATCCCTGTTATACGAGGGTAAAGACTTAACATAATCCTGTAAAAAGTAATCAACGTAAACAGAAGTTTTTTCTAAGATGCTGTTGATTGCGCTTATGATCGGACGCCCTGGTGGCTTTTTTTCATCCTTGTGGATTTTTGGGATGAAGTACATCGTAGGCACAACTGGATTTTTGTTGGTTAAATATTTCTGTTCATCCTCACTAATTAATTTCTTACTTCGCCATCCTGAGAGTTTTTTGTAATATACTTGATACATTTCTTTTAATGATTTTGTGTCCGATCGCTTGTAGCATTCTCTGTCATTTAGTTGACTCATGGCTTCATTTTTATATTCCTCCTGTACCCAAAGTACAATAGTTCCTCCCTTGTCACTATTCCTTATGATGACATCTCTGTGATTTTTTAATTTTTTCATTAGTTGGAAATATTTGTGATCTTGGTTTCGATACTTTTGTGTGGTCAATCCAATTTTTTAATCTCATTTTTCGATTTTGGTGGTGATGATTTCATGGTAGGTATCAATGGCATCGTGAGTCATAATAGGACAAAAGGTTGATTTTTGTTTAAATTTTGTCAGTCCTGCTCCCTTGGTGCCATGTTCCATAATCTGTGTGTTCGACTCAATTTGTTCCTGGTTCCACATCTCATATAGCTCCATTTCAGTGTTTGATCCTGGAGGTGTGGATTCAAGTCGTAGGTCCCCCTGTGCATTGTCTTCAATTCGTTTATTTTTTATTGCAAAGATTTTTTTCAACTTGAGTTTTCTTATTCCTTTGTATATGTCCGTCCGGACTCTTGGATAGTCAAAGTTTTGAGGAGGGCAGTATGATAGTCCCAGACTCAATGTTGTCTCTTCATCCCTTGTCAATGTTATTTTAGACAAGTTTACCACAGTTTTATTTGTATCACTCATTTGTTTCTCCAATATGTTTTTTTCTTTTTTTGCACATTTTGATTTCCGGTTTGCTGCTTTGCGCCTTTGTTTGCGCTTGTTGTTTGCACATTTGCGTTTGTCTGCGGCGGATTTCTGGATCTTAGTGATGCCAATCTTTGTGCTGCTAAAATGTTCTTCTCTTCCCCCGGCGATGGTTTTATTCCATTAGTTTCCCCTGGGGGGTTTCTTAATTCAGATTCTTCCTCGCTGTTGGATGATATTTGTTCACCTGAACTACTGGTGGCTATTCCTTCCCCCACCTTCCTTTGGCGAACATTAGTTTTCTTGGCTGCAGACCCTTGTCTTTATTGTGATGGTCTTGCCGCATCATATCTTTTGGCAAAAGTAAATATCTGCCCTACCTCATAGTCCATTTTATCTTGTTGAAACTTTTGCGTTTTCTTTCTTTAATCTTTTCTTCTTCTTTTTTTATTCGTATTTCCATCTCCTTGCGTAATTTTTTGATCTCCTCTTCTTGCCCCATTTTTCCAAGTTCTTCATTTAGGGCATCTATCTCCCTTAGTAACATAGCTCGATCTATATCGGCATATTTAATCAATAACAATGTAAGTCGCCTAGAAGAGTCTAAATTACATTCCGCCCACTCCCGCATGAGTTCCAAGTTTGGCTCTTCATATGTGGGGGCAGTAAGGATTCTCAGACCACGGGGGATTCTTCCTACTTCAATATAACTTTGGAGTGATCTTGATTCCCACCATTTACTCATTTCCATCCTCATCTTTTTTTCCAACTGTTTCATTTTAAATTGTATGGAATTCGGGTTTGCATTTATTGCCGTGTCATTAAGTCTTACATTCCGACTTACTTCCGGGCTATCTTTGAACATGCCAGTGGCAGCTGCCTCCCTTTCCTGGACAGTGTTGTTCGACATTTTGGGCAATTTGTAATTTGGTTAATAGTTGTGTTGCAGGAAAACACGGATTGTTACTCTTCTCGCCGATTGTTTTCCCCGCTCAAACTTGGTTACTCCTCCTCCCCACAATTTCAGTGTCTGTGTTTCCAGTACCTGATAGTTGGATCGCCGAGGTCATTCTACTCCGTGGGCTGGCTCGTCCACTCGGTCGTTCGCCTCGCATCACTGCCGGTATGTTGTTTTCACCTTCCTTGCTGCGGGGGGGCTCGGACGTTTTCCCGTCTTGGAATAGCGTTTAATCCTCTTCGGTTACCCTGGAGGAGGTTCCATTTGTTGCCCTGCCCGAGTTGGAGGAGGGGTCCGTGGATGACCGGTCTGAACACCAATCACTATATTGCAAAATCGTGCAGAATTTAGCGCACACGCGCATGGAGCTGAAAGACAGGACACGGACCCAAATTTTCCTTCTTAAGTTATTTTATTTTGCCCAAAGTCAAAGATGCGTTTCGCGGCTCCCGCCACTTGTTCACTCGACAATGCAATGGCCAATGGAAGGCATTTTTAAAGTGAAAGTGCACATTTCGAATCCCTCACGTGGCATCAATCCCAATGGAGATAAAAAGCATACTTCTGTTGTAACGTATCGCTATTATTTACATTTCATTCTCACAATTTACATTTTAGTGCAAATATGCAAACGTGCAAATGTACAGTGGAGTTTAAAAATGTCCTAAAAAATATTGGTAAAATACCTTGACACTTTAAAATCATCGCGATATGAAATAATTCCTAATGCATAAAATAGCATATGCTAGTACAACGAGAGAAGAAATTCATTAATTACTAAGTAAAAAACTTTATATATTCCTGACACCTGGTGTGCTATAAATTTCATATCCCGACTGTGCAAATATAAGCATAGACAAATACAGGTAAAATACCATTTGTCAATCTTAAAACTCGACTGTATGTGCAAATTCGCAGAGGGAAGGGGCGATTGTGGTAAAATACCATTTTTAGTATGTTCTTACTTCTCCTGAGATAGTTCAAAATATATATACATTGAAAACATTAAATACAAAAAAAGTTAATAAAAATAACCCCTAAAGTGCAAGTGTCTGAATCATAAGATTCATTTTGTGATGTAAAAAAATATAATAAAATACATTTGGTATATATACAGCACATTATTTTATCATAATTTTGTATGTTGCTGTATATTATATACGGTCAATAAAGGTTTCTAAAACATCATTTTGGATTCCATATATTCTATACTTATCACACATTCTATACCTCTACCAGTCGCTTAGATCCAACTTTCATCACAAATTAATGTAAACAGTTCCATAATGAGATTCAATATGTCAATTAACATCAATATAATAAATAAATA
Organism: Lissotriton vulgaris; assembly: GCF_964263255.1. Taxonomy (NCBI): domain Eukaryota; kingdom Metazoa; phylum Chordata; class Amphibia; order Caudata; family Salamandridae; genus Lissotriton; species Lissotriton vulgaris. The sequence continues at coordinate 5,576,451 of NC_141688.1, forward strand.
CTATATACAAGTTAAAATATCATACAAATATCCCATTCTAAAATATATGTCCAAATATATAATAAATACTTTTGTATATATTATATATACATTTCCTACTGGTGGTCGGCATATTTTTCATATAGTTAGGACCTAGTTTCCATAGGAAATCCACAACATTCTATTTGGAATAACTTTGGCGCCGGTTGATGAATCTTTGCAAATTTCTCAAAGAAGATGGCCCGCTCTGCTCCGCTACTTCCCTGAAAGTTTCAGGGGGATTTGTGAAGTGGGGGTTGAGAAAAAAAGGGGGTCCCAAAACGTGTTTCCCCATGTTATTTTCCTTAGGACGATTAGACACGGCTACAGCCGAGCTGCTGAACTGAATCACAAGAAATTTGGCAAAATGGTAGAGTCTGATTCGCAAATCACTCTTTCGCTTAATTTGTGTAAATCCCTCCAGTAGTTTCTGAGAAAATCAAAAGAAAAAATATATATATATCTATAAGCGCCCACCGTACGTGTACAGGTTCGCGTACCTTCCCAAGCACGAGCTGCATGCTGAATGGCTGTCGACTGTCTGTCTACACTCCAAACCAGAAATTGTTGGCAGCCATCTTATGCCTCGGTAGACTGAGGCACAAGAAAGCAGAAAAACAAATGGGTAGAACGCAAAAAGGAGGCAGGGTAGAAGCACCCTGACCCCCAAGGCCCCAATTTTTTTTTTTTATACCTGGTCTGTTTTTTTTCAAATTACCCCCCGGGGGGAGCAAATTGTGGGGGAATAGTGAAAAAGAAGTGTGGGGGGGCCCCAATCCCCCCCCACACTGCCCCGGGGACAGCCCCCCCAGGGCAAAGCAACGCAGCCCCCTGGCGCATACTGGAGGCTCCAGGTGGGCTAGTTGGCCCTCAGGAACCACCAGTATGGAAGGGGAATTAGTTCCCCCTCTGCAAACGCACCAAGGGGCTGCGTTGCAGAGAGGTGTAAAAAGGGGCATAGCCGCATTACACCTCTCTGCAATGCAGCCCCCTGGCGCTTTCTGGAGGTTCCAGGTGGGCTAGATGGCCCCCAGGGACCCCCAGTATGCCAGGGGAATTAGTTACCCCTCTGCAAACGCGCCCGGGGGCTGCGTTGCAGAGAGGTGTAAAACAGGGTGAGGCCTCATTACACCTCTCTGCAATGCAGCCCCCTGGCACATACTGGATGTTCCAAGTGGGCTAGTTGGCCCCCATGGACCCCCAGTATGCAAGGGGAATTAGTTCCCCCTCTGCAACTGAGTCAGGGATCTGCATTGCAAAGATGTGTAATAACATTTTTTTTTCAATTTATATTAAAAATATGTAATGCAATTTAAAAAATAAAATATCTAAAAGTAAATAATTTAAAATAATGTAGTAAATCAGTATAAAAAATATAACAATTAATACATTTAAAAATGATCATTTACAAAACCATTGAAATTCACTGAAAAAACCATAGGTTTCAGCCACGTTATAGTTAGGAATTACCATTTAAAAAACCTTTGAAATTCACAAAAAAAAAACATAGGTTTCAGCCACGTTATAGTTAGGAATTAGCATTTAAAAAACCTTAGAAATTCATTGAAAAAACCATAGGTTTCATACATGTTATAGTTAGCTGGACATTTAACTGATACAAAACCATTGAAATTCCCTCTTTATAGTTAGTTCAGCTATAACTCGCACGCCCCGCAATGCACTGCTGATGACATCACTGATGACATCACTGATGACATCTCAAATGACATCACTGGTGACATCATCCTTGTGACAGAGTAGCAGACCTCCTCTCAGCGTAATATAACCTTTGATACACACATTCAAAGATAGAAACTAAATTTTTTTTTTAAATGGAGATACCAATACCATTTACAACAACATATTCAGTAATTTTAACATCTACATACACATCCAGTCATTTACCACCAGTTCTATATAGTCACTCATACATGTACTCACTCATCATATGTACTCATACACCTATACATCCTGTTACACACCAACACTTATCCATAGAGTTACTCACACACATACTCACACATGTAGCTACTCACCAACCCATGCAGCCACTTATACACATAGTGAAACAGTGATACAAACATTTAAATATTTAAGCAATACTCGCTAATATTTGTATTCACTAAGATACACTTAATAAGTCAGTTAACCAATCAATTAAAAAAACAAATCCATTAATACACTTATTTAAACATTTATTCTTCCATCGACCTTTACATATACATATATAAAACATATTTATTTTTCAGAAAGACACACATTCACTAGATGGTGTCATCAGTGATGTCATGAGTGATGTCACTGACCATGTCATGAGTAATTTAATATGTAACGTCATCAGCAGTGCATTGCAGGCGCGCAAGTTATAGTGAGTCCAACTAACTGTAACGTAGGAATTTCAATGGTTTTATGTGAGTAAAATTATACCTGGTGGGTGTGAAACCTATGGTTTTTTTCAGTGAATTTAATAGGTTTTCTAAATGCTAATTCCTAACTATTACTGGTGTGAAACCTATGGTTTTCTCAGTGAATTTCATAGGTTTTTTAAATGCTAATTCTTAACTATATATAGGGCCTCAAACCTCTGAAATGTAATATTTTTTATAATGAATCCTATATTGTATATTTATATAATACTATTTTTTTTTTTTGCCCTGGAGCGCTCCCGCGCTCCCACGCTCCCAGGTTTTCCGGCGCGCCCCAGGGCGCGCACCGGTTAGCATCCCGCTAGCGCTATTGACGCAAACGAAAACATCAATGTGACGTATCGCGTAGCCGCGTCCGCGTGATATGTACGGCGTAAGCGCACCCGGAAGCACTCGAGCGAATACGATCGCGCAACGTAAACATCCGACGCGCTTACGCGACGCGACCCGGGTGACCTGAAAATAACACTTTTTATTGGTGCAGAACAGTTTTGGTTTCCAAATGATGAAAGCCCGGGTCGTGTGACCTGAAAATAACACTTTTCAGTGGTTCAGGACAGTTTTTTTTTTCCAAATGATGAAAGACCCCACCATTTTTCCTCATTCTGACTTTGTCCTTTGACTGAGGAAGACCTGGTTCAACATCTTTGAGAAATATTTTGTACTTTAAAATGGCTACAGTAGCAGCAGCAGCTGGAGCATCTGCACCACCACCACCACCACCACAACATTACATTGGTGGTCAAGAAGAGGAGGAGGAGGAGGGGAGAAGGTGGCTGCAAGAAGACAAAACCCCATACAAGCCAAGGCCACACATTGTATGGGAGTTTTTTTCTATCCCAGAGGGCAAGAAGAAAGTCAATGCGCCCAAGGTGACTTGCGTAATCTGTGGCATGGAACTTTCAAGGGGGAACCCGAACAAAAAATATTCTTTTGGTAATAATACCATGATTAGACACATGCAGCGCAAGCATTCGAACAACTATTCTGCTGCAGAGATGAGAGAACTGGCCAGTAACCCTCCCCAATCTACAACCACCACCTCCAAAAGAAAGCAACCCACTCCATCGGGACCAGAGACAAGGGAGACGATCCCTTGCATACAACCACGGTTTGGGGAATTCAGAATTACATGTAATTTTTGTGGTAAGACCATCCCCTATGGTGAACAGAGCATAAAGCTCATCCTCCTTGCTGGTGACAACCACAATTGCCCCAAAAAACCCTAATTTTTTCCTTTTTTTTTCTCCAGTTGAGCCTTTTTCAATTCCCTGTTTTTTGTTTCTCCCCATAAAAATAACAAAAAAAATATAAAATAGTTCATAAAAGCCAAAAAAAGTACAAAATGTTCAAAAAACATTAAAAAAACATAAAACAACAAAAAGAAGAAATAAACAGTTCTTTTTAGAAGTACCTCCAATTTATAAAAAAAGGCTACATTTTTTTAAAACTCTGTCATTCTTTTTTCCCCATAGTACGCTCCCCGGTCTGCTCCCCGGTGCACGTACCGGGCGCTACCCCCGCGCAAATCAAAAAATAAATATTTTTTTTTGCCCCGCGGGGCCCTTTTATAGCCCCAACATCAAACCTAGGGGGTCAGGGGGGTCTACTCTGCCCCCTTATGGTCATTTCCCCCTTTGTTTTTGCCACCTCTTGTGTCTCGATCCTACCGAGACACAAGATGGCGACCGCTCCGGACTGTTTGGAATGTTGAAAGACACCCGAGAGCCAATCAGCTTTCCGCGCGCAAACTCGCGTAGTGCGCTGGTTAGCGCCCTGGTGCGTGTACCGGGGCGTGGCCATAGATATATATATTTCTTTGAACCTAAATGACTCTAAATCCACTGGAGCACATATCTTGAGACATAGCAAAGGCACATCGGGCTACCAGTCCCTACAATTTTGCCAAGTTTGGTGGAAATCTATTCAGCCGTTCGGGCGAAAAGTGAGGTCGACCGCCCTATGGCCCTATGGAAATTAACATGGGGAAAACACATTTTGGGACCCCCCTTTTATCTCGCCCCCGCTTCAGGAATACCCCCAAACTTTCAGGGAAGGACCGGAGCGCCGCAAGGCAAATTTGAGGAAATTTTCAGGCAGATTCCTCAACCGGCTCAGAAAAGGGGGTGGTGATGAACAGAGTGTCTGAATTGAGCAGACCACTCTTACCCAGTCCAAAGATCAGGGCTTGATCCATCACCGTTATTTATCTCACTGCACCATCCCAGGTCAGAACCTGGCTATATGCAAATCAGTCTGACCCTGGCCCAGTGCATCATGGCAACAGGGCAGACTAAACTACCGTTTTGTCCACCATAAGCATGGAAGGGTATGCTCAGACATGAGTCCCTTGCTCAATGCACCATCAGGATTCAAGCAAGCCGGGCCGAAGACGGCTGTAATGCCAGAAACCGGTCCCCGGAAGCTTGTTTCCTTCCCAGTAAAAGAATTGGCTTGGTAGTTTGGTCTGCCCTGTTCCCATGATGCACTGGGCCAGGGACAGACTAATTTGCATGTTGCCAGGTTCTGAGCTGGGATGGTGCAGTGAGCTAAAAAACGGTGATGGATCAAGCCCTGATCTGTTGACTGGGTATGAGTGTTCTGTTTAATTCAGATACTCTGTCCATCACCACCCCCTTTTCTGAATCGTTTTGTCCACCCTAATCATGGAAGGGTATACTCAGATGTGAGTCCCTTGCTCATTGCACCATCAGGATTCAAGCAAGCCGGGCCGAAGACGGCTGTAATGCCAGAAACCGGTCCCCGGAAGCTTGTTTCCTTCCCAGTAAAAGAATTGGCTTGGTAGTTTGGTCTGCCCTGTTCCCATGATGCACTGGGCCAGGGACAGACTAATTTGCATGTTGCCAGGTTCTGAGCTGGGATTGTGCAGTGAGCTCAAAAACGGTGATGGATCAAGCCCTGATCTGTTGACTGGGTATGAGTGTTCTGTTTAATTCAGATACTCTGTCCATCACCACCCCCTTTTCTGAATCGTTTTGTCCACCCTAAGCGTGGAAGGGTATACTCAGATGTGAGTCCCTTGCTCATTGCACCATCAGGATTCAAGCAAGCCGGGCCGAAGACGGCTGTAATGCCAGAAACCGGTCCCCGGAAGCTTGTTTCCTTCCCAGTAAAAGAATTGGCTTGGTAGTTTGGTCTGCCCTGTTCCCATGATGCATTGGGCCAGGGACAGACTAATTTGCATGTTGCCAGGTTCTGAGCTGGGATGGTGCAGTGAGCTAAAAACGGTGATGGATCAAGCCCTGATCTGTTGACTGGGTATGAGTGTTCTGTTTAATTCAGATACTCTGTCATCACCACCCCCTTTTCTGAATCGTTTTGTCCACCCTAAGCGTGGAAGGGTATACTCAGATGTGAGTAATGTAATGTAATGTAAGTATGCACTTTTATAGCGCGACTGTCACTCCAAGGAGCATCCTGGCGCTTGCTTACAGCCATGGTTGGGTTCCAAGGTGTCAATGGGCCATTTAAACCGTCTTCGGGCCTAATTTAGATCTAGGCGAACGGGCTACCCTGTCACAACGGTGACAGCAGTAATATACATCCCATTGTATCCTATCGGATTTATATCTCGGCGGACGGGATATCCGTCACCGTTGTGACGGAGTAACCCGTCCGCCCCGATCTAGATCAAGCCCCTAGTGTTCAGTTTAAACGGCTACAGGAGGCTCTTTGTCAGTCGCCTCACCTTGATACAGTTCAGAAGAGCAAATGCAGGGAGTCCCTTGCTCATTGCACCATCAGGATTCAAGCAAACCGGGCCGAAGACGGCTGTAATGCCAGAAACCGGTCCCCGGAAGCTTGTTTCCTTCCCAGTAAAAGAATTGGCTTGGTAGTTTGGTCTGCCCTGTTCCCATGATGCACTGGGCCAGGGACAGACTAATTTGCATGTTGCCAGGTTCTGAGCTGGGATGGTGCAGTGAGCTAAAAAACGGTGATGGATCAAGCCCTGATCTGTTGACTGGGTATGAGTGTTCTGTTTAATTCAGATACTCTGTCCATCACCACCCCCTTTTCTGAATCGTTTTGTCCACCCTAAGCGTGGAAGGGTATCCTCAGATGTGAGTCCCTTGCTCATTGCACCATCAGGATTCAAGCAAGCCGGGCCGAAGACGGCTGTAATGCCAGAAACCGGTCCCCGGAAGCTTGTTTCCTTCCCAGTAAAAGAATTGGCTTGGTAGTTTGGTCTGCCCTGTTCCCATGATGCACTGGGCCAGGGACAGACTAATTTGCATGTTGCCAGGTTCTGAGCTGGGATGGTGCAGTGAGCTAAAAAACGGTGATGGATCAAGCCCTGATCTGTTGACTGGGTATGTTATCCATTTATTGAGCGCGACAGCTGCCCCAGCAACGAGGCGTCCCGGCGCTGAGAACCACAGCCTAGCCAACTGAGGAGAAAAGGGGGGGAGGGGGAAGGGGAAGGGATTACAGAGGAGGAAAGAGGTGCGTTTTTACTGCTTTGCGAAAAGCAGACAAATTGGTGAGGTGACGAATGTGGAGGGGCAAGGAGTTCCATAGTTTAGCTCCCTTTACTCTGAAGGAGCGATCTCCAATACGGCAGAACTTCGTTCGAGGGACCACCACTAGATGTTGACCCATGGAACGAAGATTGCGTTGGGGGTTGTAAGGAGTAAGCAGCGTTCGGAGTAGTTCAGGGCCATCCGTTCTAAGGATTTTAAAGGCGATGGTAAGAGCCTTGAACTGGATGCGAGCTTCTATGGGCAGCCAATGAAGCCTCTGAATGGTGGCTCTGGCCGAACATCTTCTGGGCAGACCTACGATTGCCCTTGCCGCTGAGTTCTGAATACGTTGGAATCTGGATAACTCAGCTTTATTTGCGCCTAGGAGGAGGACGTTAGCATAGTCCAGCCAGGCAAGGATGGTGGCTTGGACAATAAGTTGCCTTGTCTTGGGGTCAAAGAAGCCCAGGATGGGACTTAGGCTTCTCAGCAACCCGATACAAGTGGCTGCCACTTTTTTTGTATGCGACTGGTAATTCAGTGCAGAGTCCAGCCATACTCCTAGGTTTTTTACCAAGGATTTTGGTGGGGGGGTAGGACCAAGCAGGGGAGGCCACCAGTGGTCGTTCTAACCGCTAGTGTTCTTGCCCAGAAGTAGCACCTCTGTTTTTCCCGCATTGAGTTGCAGGCAGATTGCCGTCATCCAGTTGGTGACTGCTGCCAGCCCATCCCTAAATTTAGTGGACGTGGCAGAGGGTGATTCAGTGAGGGTGATCACCAGCTGGGTATCGTCAGCGTATGAGACTAGTGTGAGGTTCCATTCTTTAGCCACAGCTGCCAACGGTTGCATGTACACATTAAATAGGGATGGGCTAAGGGCCGAGCCCTGGGGGACTCCTTGGCCAATTGCATGGGGTTGGGAAATAAAAGGGGGGGCTGATACGCGAAACGATCTGTTCGTGAGAAATGACCGAAACCATTCCAGTGCCAGTTCAGTGATCCCTATGCTCTCCAGGCGGCCCAGTAGGATATTATGGGAGACCGTGTCGAATGCTGCGCTGAGGTCGAGCAATATCAGCGCAGCACTCTGACCGGTGTCCATAATCCTCCGGAGGTGTTCTGTGGTGGCAAGAAGGGCGGATTCCGTACTGTGCCTAGGCCTGAACCCGTGTTGGGAGGGGTCCAATATGTTGTTTTTGGCCAGATGGTCAGTAAGTATGGCATTCGCATGGGCTTCAGCTAACTTAGATACCCACGGCAGCAGCGAAACTGGTCTGTAGTTTTCTGGTTTGGCCGGGTCTAGGGTGGGTTTTTTAATGATGGGAGTAACCCAGGCCTGTTTCCAACATGTAGGCACAGTGGCTGATGCAAAGGAAAGATTAAGAAGTTTAGCCAGTGAAGGTAGGAAGAAGTCCAATGCCTTTAAAAAGTGGGTTGGTCTCATGGGGTCTGAAGGAGAACCCGATTTCACCTTTCTGCAGATAGTGGCTAAGTTTTCAAGAGGGATAGCCGGTAGGGAGGTGAGCTTAGAGCCTTGGAGGGCCTCATTGGAATCAGTGGTTCCGACAGAGGGAGTATGAGAGAAGGTGTCATAGATCTTCCTTACCTTTTCTGTGAAAAAGTTGGCCAGCTCATCGCACTGTTGAGTGGACGAGATGCAAGAGGCTTGGTTGCTGCCATTTTGTAATTTTTGCACCAATTTAAAGATCGTTTTCGTGGGGTTGGGGCTGGACTCAATTTCTTTAGCATAAAAAGAGGCCCGCGACACGCGGATAGCCTTGTGGTATCGCTTCAGTTTGGCAAGATAGCATGCTTTGTCCTCGTCCCTATAATCTTTCCTCCACTGGCGTTCAGCCTTTTTACACTCTTTCCTGATATTTTTCAAATTCTCATCATACCAAGGATTAGAGGGGGTACTTCGTCCTCTAGTCCATTTAGCTGGTATGATAGTGTTGAGACCTTTCGTAATCCACTCATGGAACGCGGCGTATGCCATATTGATGTCATTTGCATTATCCAGATTAGGTTCACCTAAACTGGCAGGGAAGTCTGTATTGTGAAGTTTATGCCAGGGCCGATTCAAACGGGAGACGGGCAGCGCTTTTTTAGGCGGAGAGGCGGTCGTGATCACAAATGTGACCAGAGAGTGGTCTGTCCATCCCATAGGCTTGGGAGGGTCCACCTCCACTTCCGGAATATTAGTAAAGACCGGGTCGAGTAGGTGGCCAGCAGAGTGAGTGGGGGATAGTATACGAGAGGTCAGTTGAAGTGCATTTAGGTCTGTTAGGAGATTACTAATGGTCGGATCCTCGAGGGCATCAAAATGGAGGTTTAAATCTCCCAGGATCGTGAAGTTAGGTGAGCTGGCAATTAGGGCATGGGCTGTCTCTAGGAGTTCCTCTATGAATTTGGAGGTGGGTCCCGGGGGTCTATAGATGAGAAGGCCAGTTAGGGAGAAATGAGGGCTAGTAGTAATTTTAAAGCGAGCGCACTCGCATCCTGTAATGTCTTCCTTTACAAAGGTACAATTATATGACGTTCTATATATTGCAGCAATACCGCCTCCTCTTGAGTCTCTATTAATAGAGGTCATCGAGAATCCAGCCGGCAGCGTAAGATTAGGGATGCTGGTGAGTTCGTCTTTGAGCCATGTTTCGCTTAGAAACAAGATGTCTGGGTTGTCCTCAGTAAGGAGCGTATGAACCTCAGGATGGTGTTTAACTAGGGACCTGACATTAAGATGAGATATTGTCAGCGAGGAACGCTTCCTACTAGTAACCCTATGTCTGGGGAGATTAGGTTCTGCAATGAGTAAGTTACAGGACTTACAATTGAGGGCAGTCTGTCCCAAACAGCCTTCTAGTTTGTCACATCGTTGGCCCGGGTTAAGTGCCAAGAGTTGACTTTTCCCATAATAGTGTGTTACTAGCGTATTTTGAGCAGGGGGTCTGGCGAGAGGCGATGACTTGGCGAGGACGGGCGAAGACGGGCTTGTATGAGTGTTCTGTTTAATTCAGATACTCTGTCCATCACCACCCCCTTTTCTGAATCGATTCCTCAACCGGCGTCAAAGTTATTCACAATAGAATGTTGAGATTTTGCATTGAAAATAATCCTAACTATAACTACCTACTGGCGACCGGAGCGGAGGGAAGGTGTTTCCTGCAAGACATTTCAAAAGGTGCAAGCATTCGGAAAGCATTTGCCATCACTAATGCGGTGCCGGACCAGCGCACTGCATCCTGGAAGTGGTAGTCCTGACGCACTGGGCGTCCTACCACGAGTGAAAAGCATTCGCATGGACTTTGGTTCTTCCATTGCAATAAAGAAACCCTCATTGATTCCCCTGAGTGGCCTCACCTTTTGCTGTTGCAGAGGTATTGTGTTCATTAATTAGCGCGCACGCCAGAATTGCGCTGAGAGAGGCCCCTGCACCGGAAAGAGGCTCCTGGCTGCTGGTATCTGCCTTGGTGGACTGTGTGTTGCCCGAGTTATTGGAATTCCAGGAGCCCACCACTGGAAGCGACACGAAAACACGACAGTGCTGAAGTACTTCACTTCACCTCGGGCACCGGATCATCGATCCCGCCCCTGTCGCAGAAGACTGTCGAATCTTGTGGTTGGTGCATTTATGGGGAGCGGAGGTGTTTCCTGCAAGACATTTCAAAAGGTGCAAGCATTCCGCAAGCATTTGCCATCACGAATGCGGTGCCGGACCAGCGCACTGCATCCTGGAAGTGGTAGTCCTGACACACTGGGCGTCCTACCACGAGTGCCCCGCGGCCAATGACATTCTGAGCTATGGGGGGCGGAGTGCTTATCCACCTGGCAGGTCGGGACCAGGTACACCCTTCGGTCATTTTGTCCAGACGCTGCCTGAACCACGTCGCACTGAGGAAGGCTCAAGTGGAGCCGAAATGCATTCGCATGGACTTTGGTTCTTCAATTGCAATAAAGAAACCCTCATTGATTCCCCTGAGTGGCCTCACCTTTTGCTGTTGCAGAGGTATTGTGTTCATATAAATATATATATATATATATTTTACAGGAACTCCGTTTTTTCTGACAGCTTGCTGCAAAATAACGACACGGAACCAGTTAGGTAAATTTGCTTGCTTTTTTTCAGTCAAGTGCATCACTCCGTCCGCCATGACGCGTTTCGGGCCCTGAAGCCCTTGATCACATGACATGGTCAGCCAATCCTTGTGTATTTAACGTGCATACAGGTGTCACCTGACCACTGGGCCTGTAGAGATAAACAACAGACTTCAGCCTAATCCTGAATCACATCGGCTTCATGATGTTTTCTTACAAAATGTAAACAGTTTTCAAATAATGCAAATGTACAACATTATCTCCATTCTTTCTCACCCTCTGACACCCTAACATTAAAATGCGGTTATAACATACAGCATTCTAATTTTCAGTGCTAATTATCCCGTAGTGTGCAAATCAATAAATGAAAATTGCAAATAAATAAATAAATATCAATAAAGCCAACACTTTTTATCATACAATAATTGTAAACAAATCATGTTCTGATAATATTTATTCAATAAATAAATTAATTATTTGTGCAAATAAGCAAGATATGTGCAAAATTCGCATTGAGATTTGCGCAAAAAAGTAACAATGTTTTTTAGGGGGGATATGGAGAGGGTGGTGGGTGGGGAGTAAATGTAACCCCTTCCATGCTGGTGACGAACCCCAGCCGTCATGCACTACAGTGCTCGTGTGCTGATGACGGCTGGGGTTCGTCATGGCCCGCCCGTGTTCTGCCGGCGGCCGCACACGGGGAAAATCGCGCCCGCACGGAAGGGGTTAATAGTGCCCAAGTGGGCTAAATCGATGTTCAGGATAACTGCCTCTATACTGCCCTTACATAGTGGTTCAGTTCCTGTCGCACATTTCTAGGAGTCAAAATGTAAAAAAAGTGAATTAAAAAAAAAACAATTTTGTGTTTTTTCCCTTCCACCCTGTGAAAAGATCTAAAAACTGTTCTTCTCAATTTCATAAAAAATCAGTCTGATGCTCTGATGACTCTCTCTATTCATACTCATACATTCATGAACATTTCATGGTTCTTATATAAATGCTCCCTTCCAATTGATGTTTTTATAGGCAGGTATGTAGGTCCTCTGTGGCGTTGAGGCCATTTGGAGTCTTAGTATTCAGTTCTAGAATGTACCTGGTGTCCAGTACTCTCAGGCGGGCCTCCCTGTCCCCTCCCCTCCGGAGTGGCAGTACTGTATCTATCGCATAATAGCTGAGGCAGCCTAAGTCTCCCCTGTGGCTAGAATTGATGTGTCGCGCCACAGGGTAAGACTCATCCCTGTTGCTGACCGCCCGCATGTGCTGGAGTATGCATTTGTGAACCTGCAGCTTGGTACCACCAATGTACCACAAGCCACACGCACACTCCAGCACATGCACGACGAAATTAGTCTTGCATGTTATTTTATTGGTTATAAGGGTTGGCACCTCAGTGAATGGGGTCATGTACGAAGTTTTGTTCTTCCCCATCGTGCATGCTTTGCATATGGCGCACTTAATAAACCCCTTACTTTTATGCAACCAGTTGTCCTTGTTGGCTACTTCTGGGCTACTCTTCACAAGCATATCACTCATTGACCTGGCTCTACTGTAAGTGATCGCTGGACGTTCTGCCAGAGTTCCACCTATCACAGGATCCCCCCTGACGATGGGCCAATTTCTGCCAATGATTTTTTGTAACTGCCTGTGTTGACGACTGTAAGCTGTAATCAGTCTTGGTTGGCCACCCTCACTACTCATCACCTTGCGGGTTCCATCCGGTCCCCCCTCCAAATCAGTGGTGTTACCTAGCTTGTTGGCCCTCTTCATGGCTTTTTCAACTGTGATCAACGAATAGCCCCTTGCCAAAAATCTTTCTTTACTGCTCGCCTGCGCTGCTGAACACGACTCCTCTGTGCTGCATATTCTCCTGATCCTTAGCATCTCCCCGTAGAGGATGCTTCGGATCAGGTGAGCGGGGTGGTGGCTGGATGCATGCAAGACCGTGTTACCCGCGGTCATTTTGTGATGCAGCCTTGTCTGTAATTTACCCTCCTCAATGTGCACCTCCACATCAAGAAAGTTGACCTTACTTCCACTGATCTCCGCGTGAACCTCAAATTCAAGTTATTTGTATTAACATCAGAGATGAACTGCTCAGCCTCACCCTTTGATCCCCTCCATACTAGGAAGAGGTCATCAATAAATCTATACTATGACACTATGTTGTTTTTCATTACATCAGCAAAAGCGACTCCCAGGACCTGCTCCTCCCACAGCCCCATGTGCAAGCACGTGTAGCTGGGGTAGAAGCAGGCCCCCATCGCTACTCCTCTTAACTGCTGAAAGACTTGATTCTGGAACAATAAATAGTTATTGGTCAGGCACACCTCAATCATTTCCTTGATCATAGCATTATGTTCTAACATACAAGCTGGTCTATTGTTCAAAAAATGAGCCACTGCCTTCAGACCATCCTGATGGTTGATGCTCGTATATAATGTAGTCACGTCAAGTGTGATTAATAAATAATCCTCCTGCCAAACTACTGTTTTTACTTTGTCCAGAAAGTCCATAGTGTCTCTCAAGTAGGATGGTAAAGTCTTAACATGCTCCTGGAGAAAATGGTCAATATAGCGTGATGTATTTTCAAAGGCTCCCTGCCTGGCCGAGATGATTGGCCTTCCCGGTGGCTTTAACAGATCCTTGTGAACCTTCGGGATCATGTAAAACACCAGCATTAATGGGTAATTCATCTTAAGGTACTTAAGTTCATCACCACTCAAGAGTCCTTTGCTCTTCCAACCATATAACTTGGAATTGAACTTGTCCCAAGCGGATTTTGCCTTTTGTATATCGCTCCTACAATAACATTGCCTGTCATTTATATATCTATCTATATATCTATATATATCTATATATATATATATATATATATAGATATATATAGATATATAGATAGATATATATATGTGTGTGTGTATATATATCTATATATATATACATATAATGGCGACAGCTGAATAAAGAAAAAGGCATCCTTATACCTCTGGTCCGTGTCTGCTTCCTGTGAGTGGTAGAGAGAGGACGAATGTGCGAGGGAACAGAGGTTGTTTTATATATAAAGTGAGTGGACAGTGGCAAGCCACTTCCAGTGCGCAGGAGAGGACGGGCAGCGCTCTAGTGTTGCTGACGCTGTGGGGAGATAAAAGGCACTGGACTACGGGCCCTGGTGGCGGTGAGTGGACGGTGGCAGTGTCCCTGCTGCTTTGACGGCGCGAGTATTAGCGCTTGTGCTGATGATGTTTTAAAAACTGACTACGAGCATTTTAAAAATAAGCTGATTTTAAAAGCAAGGGGCATTAGATGGTGAGCGCTTTGGCTTCCTCGGGGTGCTGTTGTTTTTACGGTGACACGTAACTTCTATTGAGGGCACTGTGCACTGCTGAGATTTTTCCTGAAGGCAGGCAGGCGCAGCAGCAGAAACATCGCGCAGAAGGGCTTGGCTCGTTACCTCCTTCCCGCCTCGTTCTGACGCTGGTGATTAGCACCGTTCGAGCAGAGGGCGGGGAAGGTCCGAGCAAGTTGCTTCCGGACGAAGGCGCGCCGAAGTCCTGCTTAAGTCAAGCCTGTATGCGCCCGTCCATGGTCGTCCATGGGCCAGGGCCAGAACCCATGCCCCAGTGGGAAGGCACTTACACTGGAGTAGAACGCAGCTACTGTCTCTCCGGAATGCCACCGCTATTCCCTGTTTATACAGTATGAGGGTGGAGGAGAACGTGGGCTGTGAGTACTGTCACTATGCCTATAAAGTGGAAAGGGAAGTGGGAAGCGAGTATCATGATCTGGCCTGCGGCCTGCTGAATGTACGTTCTCTGCGGAAACATAAGCTGGATGTATATGACTTGCTCACCGAGAAGCAGTAGGATCTCGTGTTTCTCACAGAGACCTGGCTTGATGAGCACTCCGCCCCGGACGTCATGGAGGCGTTACCAGAAGGATATACTATTATTAAGCAGGACAGACCCACCGGCAGAGGAGGGGGGATAGCTATTGTAGCCAAGCAACGCTTGCGGTGCCATTTGGAGTTCATCCCCATTCTGGACAGTGAGGCAGGTAGTTTTACCATTAGGGTAAATGACGGCTACACTTTGAAGGGTCTTCTGATCTACAGACCCCCAGGACCTCTGGCTAGGTTTGGGGATAGCCTAGTAGAGGGCATCATAGAGGCGGTGCTGCGCAGGGATAAGTTCCTGGTGCTTGGGGATCTTAACTTACATTTGGATGACCCCTTGGATAAAGCCGCCATGGACCTCTGCCAAGAATTATGTGCCCTCCAGCTAAATCAAAAAGTGAAAGATCCCACCCAACAGCGAGGCCACCTACTGGACCCCATATTTGCCAAATGGGGGGAAGTTGATGCCATGACTCCTATTCCACCATTTGGTACCTTTTACCATACGCATCCCAGGGGTTAGATTACCGAAGCCAGCTCCCCAATACCACCTGAGACGGAGATGGGCCACTTTCTCCCAAGATAAGTTTAGCGCGGCACTTATTAGAGGGGGGAGTCCAGGGGATGATGACGCTGAAACAGCTAACGCTAACCTCAGTAAGCGCATTACCGAGGCGCTAGACTGTACGGCCCCACTTTCCCTTGTAAAAAGGGGTTGCCGTATTCAAAAAATGGCCCCATGGTACAGTGACGAGCTGCAGGTAGCTATAGCAGCACTTAAGCGTGCTGAAAGGCAGTGGCGGGTGGCATTTGCCACGGATACAAAGGAGGAATATTTAATGTGTAGGCGTGCCTACCATGGCTTAATCAGGAAGGCCAAAGCAGCATATTATGCTAACAGGATTGGGGAGGCTGGGAACTCCACAAAAGAACTATTTTTAATATACAAAACTATTTCGGGTGGGAAGCCCCCCACTGCACCAGACGACTGCTCAGTGGAGTCCTGTAATAGGATTGCGGACAACTTTGCCGAAAAAGTAGCAAAAATATACTCGGCCTTTCCTAGCCATCCTATAACAGGGTCTGAGTTTGTAGAGTCTCCTAGGGAAAGGGGCGACCAACACATGCTGACAAACTTTGTCATCCCACCCCCGGATATTCTCATGCAGATCTGTGGGTCAGTAAAATCAGGCTCCCCACGGGATCCGACAACGCCAAAACGACTAGTTGGCAGTCTACCGGCTCTGGAGCGGTACATTAGACACCTTTTGGATGTCTCTTTCAGGACTAGGACTGTACCCAGAGACTGGAAACAGGGGGCGGTGCTACCTCTCCAAAAGAAGCATAATATCACCTTCGAAAAACTTGAGAACCTCCGGCCAATTTCCCTATTACCCTATATGGCTAAGGTGGCTGAGAAAACGGTTAATACCCAGCTGATGGATTTCGTGGAAGAGGCCATCCTCTTGCACGAGACCCAGTTTGGTTTATGTCCATGCCACTCCACTGAATCGGCGTTACTGATGGCAGTGGAGACCTTACGCCAGGAGGTGGATGAGGGACAGACTATGGCTCTCATCCTTCTGGACCTAAGTGCAGCATTCAACACTGTAGCGTACACCACCTTGCTACAGTGTCTGAATGATGGAGGGATATCAGGAGCTGCACTTGAATGGAGCCAGTCTTTTCTGACAAGGAGAGGCCTTCAGGTTCAACAGGGAGACTGCTATTCAAGGGAGTTTGAGCTGGGCCAAGGCGTGCCTCAGGGCTCGTCCCTGAGCCCAACCCTATTCAATCTTTATGTCTCCCCCGTGGCACCCATTGTCGAAAGCCATGGCCTACACATAGTGTCCTATCCTATGCCAATGACACGCAGCTGGTCATCTCCCTGTCACGGGCGCCCAGTCTTGCGATGGACAATTTCAAGGCCTGCATGCAGGAGCTGGCAGCCTGGATGTCCACCAATTGCCTGAAGTTAAACTGCAACAAGACTGAGGTGCTCATGGTAGGGGGGACCCGTCTGTTTGGTCATCGGCCTGGTGGCCACCATGT
Organism: Lissotriton vulgaris; assembly: GCF_964263255.1. Taxonomy (NCBI): domain Eukaryota; kingdom Metazoa; phylum Chordata; class Amphibia; order Caudata; family Salamandridae; genus Lissotriton; species Lissotriton vulgaris. The sequence continues at coordinate 5,593,415 of NC_141688.1, forward strand.
CTGGGGGATGTTCCCACACCTGTCAGGTAACAAAAAATCTGGGGGTATGGCTTGATGCGGATCTCTCTTTTGGACCTCAGATAGGCCGCGTGGTGGGGATTTGCTTCAGCGTCCTGAAAAGCTTGCGGAAAGTTTTAAATCTCCTAACTATGACAGCCCGTAGGACGCTGGTGCATGCTCTCGTCACATCGCGCCTGGATTATGGCAATTTGCTCTACTTTGGGGCCACTGGAAAGGCCATCAATCGACTGCAGGTGCTGCAAAATGCAGCGGCCCACCTGATCCTGAAGATCCCTAAAAGATCAGCGTCCAAAGCTGCCCTCAAGGCCCTTCACTGGCTCCCAGTGGGGAGCAGGGTTGAGTTTAAGGCTCTTAGCACCTGCCACCGGATTTTGTGCGGTAAGGCACCTGCTCCCCTCCAGGGGCGGGTTACTCGATACGCGCCTACGCGAGCCCTGCGTTCCTCCTACACAGGGCTACTGAAGGTCCCCAGGATAAAAAAGTCACGCATTGGGGGGTAGGTCTTTCAGATACTTGGCCACGAAAAGCTGGAATGCCCTACCATTGGACCTTCGCCTGGAGCCCTCTGAACTCGGCTTCAGGAAGAAGTTAAAAACTCACCTCTTCTACACGCAGTAAGCTGGGCCAATTTTACGGTTGTGACTCTGCTGTTTCCACTCACTACAGCGCAGGACACGCCGTTGCGCGTAACCAGGCGCTTTACAAATGTCCCTTATTATTATTATATTTATTTATTTATTTATTTATTATAGAGTTTTGTATAGCGCGAACAAGACCCGTGGGTATCAGAGCGCTTAACATCGAGGAAGGTTACACATTGACAGTACAGTATCAATATAGGACAAACAGATATAAGATAACACAAACTATGGCTATAAAGGGTGTCTAACTATATATATTTCCAAACACATGTGCAATTAGCAATAAAAGGTGAGAAAGGGCTAGCTTATATCACGATCCTTATCAATCGATAAGGTGAGGTAGAGGTTATATAGTTTGTATGGTTTGGCTATAATAAATCGTTATGAGTTCACATAGGATTGTGGTAGCGATAAGGAAACATCCGAGGCTTGTGTGTGGCATCAGTCTCCTGTCAGTGATAGTATTATGAGGAGGCCAACCTCCAGCTGATGCAAATGTTCCTACCAGCGATCAGTCGGCTTCCCTATGCAAGGTATTTACTCATCATTAGGCTTTTCACTTCCCGTTTGAATAGTACAATGTTTTGAATCTTCCTAATGCTTGGGGGGAGTGAATTCCAGACTCTGGGGGCAGCTCCGGAGAATGCTCGGTCGTAGGTCTTTTTCTTTCGGAAGATGGCTGGCCTCAACAGCAACTCCTTGGAGCTTCTAGCTGGTCTGTTTCCTCCCGATAGCTTAATTTTCTTGGCTAGGTATCCTGGCGTGTTATAATGCACCGCTTTGTGAGTAATACATGCTATCTTCATTTGAACTCTGGCCTCATAAGGTAGCCAGTTCAGTGCTTTCAGGTGGGGAGATATGTGATCAAATTTCCTAGATCCAGTGATGAGTCTTGCCGCAGCGTTGAGACAGGCTTTTAGTGGTGCTGTGGATGTTTTAGGTAGGCCAGTTAAAGTAGAGCAACCATATTCGATCCTGGATATCACTAGGGATTGTATAGCCAATTTTAGATCTGCCTCTGAGATGTATGGTTTTAATTTTCTTAAGTAGCTCAGATGGAAGCGGGTACTTTTCGCCATTGAATTAATGTGGGCTTTCATGTCGAGATTCTCATCTACTGTGATTCCTAGTGATTTAGCTGAGTTGACTAGGGTTGGTGTGCAGTTTAGCGCAGTCACCAATTTGGTCCATTCTTTTATTTCTGGATGGCTCCTCGGAGGTGAGATTAGCAAGAATTCTGTTTTCTGGGCATTTAATTTCAGATGATTCAAAGTTAACCATTGCAAAGCCATCTTTAGTGTCTCATTCATTAGATCTATGTCATCAAGTGAGGCGATCTTTAAGTATATTTGCGTGTCGTCTGCATACATGTGGTAGGATATCTTTGATTTCGCAGAATGTCTGTGAGGGGTTCGACATATAGGTTGAATAGATCTGGGGATAGTGTTGAGCCTTGCGGGACCCCAATTGCATTAGGACAGGGGGGTGAGATTGCTTGGTTAACCAGGAATCGTTGAGATCTGTTTCTTAGGAAAGAGTTGAACCATCTCAGCACATTTCCGGACAATCCCATCCTGTCCTGTAGCCTGATCAATAGTGCTTCGTGATTTACCGTGTCAAAAGCAGATGACAGGTCTAGTAAAATCAATAGGCATGCTTGATTTTGGTCTAGGGCTTGTAGCGCGTCATCAACAATATGCAGGATCGCTGTTTCCGTGCTGTGCCCTGCTCTGAACCCCGATTGGCATTCGTCTAGTAGGGAGAACTTGGTGATGTGTTGTTTCAATTGGCTCTGCACGCATTTCTCAATTAGTTTGGCCAGTAAGGGGATGTTGGTTACAGGTCGATAGTTATTCGGATCTGTTGCATCCGCTGTCGGTTTTTTGATTATTGGCACTACTTGTCCTGTTTTTAGGCAATCAGGGAGGGTCCCTTGTGAAAGTGAAGCGTTTATTATTTTGGTCCAGATTGGAACCACAATGTGGCTGATTTCTCTTACACATTTTGCAGGTAGAGGGTCATGATAGTGGTTATTTGGTCTGATTTCGGACAGCGTTTTGGCGATCTTGTCCTGGTCATATAGTTCAAATGTGTCCCAGTTTGCTTTATTTTTTGTCTTACTACTCTCTGTTGTCATGCAAGCCTCGTTCGTCGGCCGGGGATGGGTCGGGAGGATAGCCGCGGCATTTGCGAGCTCTACCTCTAGCGCTTTGGTCTTCTCCGAGAAAAATATGGAGAATTCCTTGCAGTTTAAGGGAGTTTTTGAGTTCTCTTGAGTTGATTTGGCTAGTTTATCTGATTGCTGCTTTAGGATCTCGAAGAGTTTTCTCGGCCTTTTTTTGGCATTGTCAAGTTCTGCTCTTATAAATTCTTTTTGGGAATTGATTACCTTTTTGTTATAATCTTTCCTGATTTTTCTGAGGGCTTTCAGCTCTGGTGAGGAAGGGTGTTGTCTCCATTTTCTTTCGGCTGTTCTCAGTTTGCGCATGTCCTCATTCAGAGACCCACTAAACCAAGGATTCTTTGGATTATCTGCGGTCCTTTTCAGTTTTAGTGGCATGGTTTCATTGACGATATTTCCAATTGAGGTTAAGTAGTGATCAGTCAGCTCGCTTACATTCTGCATGTCGTTAGGTGGCTTTAAGCCTGTCTCGCAGCTTTCAACCAATAGCTCAATATTAGCTTCTCTTATGTCTCGGATCAATTTTTTGGACTTGGGGGGTTGCACCATCCTACCCTTTTTCACTGTGTGGATCATGAATGTTATGGCGTGATGGTCAGACCAATCATACGGGTCTATAGCGCTGATTGATGCCTCTTTGTTTTTTGAAATGATCCAATCTAAGGTCGCTCCTTGCGCGTGAGTAGGTTGGGTGCATGCTTGTGTGAGGTTTAGTTCGGCGAGGAACTCTTTAAGCGAATTAACCAGTTTGTCATTGCAGTCGTCCCAGTGTAAATTGAAGTCTCGCAGGAATATGTTGTTGGCTTCTGGATTGGAGTTGGCCGTTATGATCTCTATTAGTTGCTCTGTGAACTTGGCGTTATCTCCTGGTGGATGGTAAAATGCATGCAAGTTGCATTTTTGATTGCTTGATGATCTTATATTCAGCCCAAGGTATTCACACGATTTCAAGGGGTCAGCTTGGATCATGTTGACCTCTATCTCTGATCGGTGAATGCAGGCTATACCTCATCCTATTTTCCTTAGCCTATCTAATCTCACAATGTTATAGTGAGGTGGTACTAGGAGATCAATGGCGGGAGAGGATGATTCCTTTAGCCATGTTTCTGTAAGGATTGCCAGGTCGATTTCCTTATTGATGATGAGGGCTGCTATGTCTGATGCATGTTTAGTTGCTGAACGACAGTTGAGTAGCAGGCAATTCAAGGGTTTATCCGAGTTAAGGAGGTTCCCGTTTTCGGATTCAGTTGTTGTTAACTGGATATGTTGTAGATTGAGGTGGATTGCTTTTCTGTCATTCTTTCTGGATGTTCTATTAGAGTCAATTGGTACTGTTTTGATTCTCTCTTCCCTCCCCCGGGCCGGTTGTTCATAGGTTCGGAGTAAGGCCAAAGTTCTTCATTTGCCATGGGGTTTATCCTGTCTGGTCTATTGAGCCTATTTTGTCGAGACAAGGCCATCTCGTCATTCCTTTTTTGTGCGGAGAGTACTAGATTCTGGATATGCGAGACCTTGGAGTGCGTGCTTACCGTCATCGCCCACATCTTTTCAATTGCAAGTGAGATTTTCATCGAGCCTTGTGCCAGGTTGCCTACTATTTTCTGGAGCTCCTTAATTTCTTTCTGGTTTCGGGGTGATTTCTTAGTGCGGATAGACCTACCAGTTCGGGTCATGCATTTTGTTCTTCTCTGTAATTGATCTGTTCTCATTCTCACAGTTCCAACCTTTGTCTCCTCGGTTGGGTTGTCGCTTCCGATTCTATTTGAGATGTCATGTGAGTTATCTATGTTGTGTGGTCCAAGTAGTAAATTTGTGGGTGGGGATCTATCCGACTCTAGTATCAGATTTGAGCGAGGTATCGGGTCATGTAGTGACTCGCTAGGAGCTGAGGTATCCTCATCAATTAAATTTGCACCGACTGGTGGCGGCATCCGCTCTTCTCTTTGGACCTGGCCCTGTTCTTCGTTTGTCAGATTGGAAGACCTCTCTGTTCTTTCTGTCTTATTCTCTGGGGTTGCCTTCTCAATTTCAGTTATGTCTCCGAGGCTGGAAGTTTGAGTGTTGTGGCCCCCGGGTCGGTTGCCGTCTCTAGTTGTAGTATCACTGTTGTCACGCGTGACTTCATGTGGGGTCATGGGTAGTTGGTATCTTGGTTTCTCCAGAGTTTCTTTTACTATTAGGAAAGTCTTTTCGAATTCCTCAAGGTCCCTATTGGCTGCTTGTATCAGCACTATTCCCGTTTTATATAAAGTGATGCATAGTTCTGCATTGCATCTTCTTGATGGAGAAGTCATTATTTTTGTGCCATGAGGGATGTTTTTCATACCTTTTATGAACAGCATTTCTGTGAGGGCATTGCGCCATTTCCCTGTTTTATTTGTGTGGAAAATCAAGTCGTTCTTTATGGTGCCTTTAACTATATCATAGTATGGGTCGGTGAACAGTATGTCCGGGTTTTTTCTCAATGTGTTATATTTGAACTTTTTGGCAGCATTTTTGGATAGAGTAGAAGGATATTTTATACTCTGTGCTTTCGGGCCGGTCGTCACTCGGTATCTTTCATCCATTTTCACTTCCTGCTGTCAGACTTAAGATGATTTGATCAGAATTGATCCCTTGCAGGTGTACCGTGGTAGTCACTGTATTAGTCACAGTATTAGAGAAATAGATCAGGTATCAATATTTCGTGGTGAGTGTAGTTTCTTTATCGTTCCGTTCCCATGTCATAGGAATTAAATTAACTTAACTGTCCTTTAATGAGTTAAGAGAAGTCTGCGGTATAGCTATGAATATATATATATATATATATATATATATGCCAAGGTGTAATGAAGAATAAGTGGGTGTATGAGTGTCTGTATGAATGATTCAGTAGGTGACTGACTGACTGTATAAGTGAGTGATTAAACGTGTCTTACTGAATGCATGGATTAGTGACTAAACTGTGTAAAGGTCTGTATGAGTCTGTCAGTTTTTGTGTAAGTGGTTGCCTGTTATGTTGTTATGTTATGTTAAATCAATTTATTGAGCGCGCTAACACCATTAGGTTTCTTGGCGCTGTACAGAGGGAGCCGGGAGGAGAGACAGAAGGAAAACCAGACTAAGGAGGAACAACTAGTAGTAAGCTATAGTAAACAGGTGCGTTTTGAGGGAAGATCTGAACGTGGGGTAGGGGGAGGATAACTTAAGAGGGAGAGGTAGGGAATTCCAAAAAGACAGAGCTAGGAAAGAAAACCTAAGGCCACCGTGTTTTTTCCGCTTGAATCTGGGGACAGAGAGTAAAGCCAGTTGGGATGACCGAAGGGTGCGAGAAGGGACATAAGGATGGAGCAAAGAGGAAATGAAAGAGGGACCATGACCAGTGAGGGATTTAAAGATGATGCAACCAAGCTTAACCGGGCAGAGACCGGAAGCCAATGGAGACTCTTTAGGCTGTGTTGTGCCTGTGTTGGTGAGTAGCTAAATGAGTGTGTATATGAGTTATTTATTGATTGTCTGAGTATCTGCATGGGTGCCTGAGTGTCTGTATGGGTAGGTGGGGGGGGGGGTGACTGAGCATAGATGTGTGAGTGGGGGATTCACAGGGTGTATAGGTTCAAGAGTGTATCTGTAATTGACTGTATGAGTGGGTGAGTGTGTGTATGGGTGTGTTGGTGACTGAATGGATGTCTCAGTGGTACATGTGTGAATACATACATATGTAAAAGGCAGTAAATGTGAGTGTTGGGGTATATAAATGAATATGTGAGAGTGAGTGATTGTGAGAGTGGCTGTATGGATGAGTATGTGCTTGTATTAGTGATTTTATAAGAGAGTAAGTGTGTTTGTATCTGTATGAATAAGTGAGGTGGTGTGTGTGTATAACTGTATAGGTGAGTAAATGAGAGTGTGTTTGATTCTTTGCATGACTGACTAGGTTTGTGAGTAACTCTATGGGTGAATGGCGTTGTGTGAGTGTCTGTATAGGTGTATGAGTGCATATGATAGTGCTGTATTGATGAGTGACTGCATGTATGAGTGACTGTGTGGGTGAAAACGTGGATATGTGTAGGCCTAGGAATCACTGAGTAGGTATGTACTGACTGGTATTGGTGTGTCTATGGTTTTGAAAATGGTAGTCTGTATTTTAGAGTGGGTGTATCAAAGGTCATATTAGGGTATGAGGAGGTGCATCAGATTATCATGCGGATGATGTCATCAGTGCTGTCATTTCAGATGTCATCAGTGATGTCACTGACATGTCATAAATGATGTAATATGTGACGTCATCAGCAGTGCATGGTCCCACCCGGTTCCCCGCCTCCTGCAGGAGCCGGCATTGCTTTTGGGCAAGGGGAGCTGCTAACATGCAGCTCCCCTTGCCCAAAAGCAATTCTACTTTGCTTTGTTGAAGCTAGAACAGGTTTCCTGAGCTGGGAAAGGAAGAAGGACAGGACCAGCAAAATGTCAGTTCTGAGTCAGGACATAAACAAGTAGACAGTAGCTCTCCGCATTAGTAGGCCTCTGCCTCTTTTGCAGAGGGTAAGAAAGATGTTTGCCACATTCCACAGTTCTTGGTCTGACAAGGTATAGATCCACAATGTTATGTTATGTTACATCAAGCAGGAACTCCAAGGCACTGGTGTGAACATTGTTGCAATTATCATCCACATGGCTTTCAAACTTGGAAGGGGGGAACCACTCCGCCACAGATCAGTAGTCGCCATTATGGAGCAATATTCCCATAGTGAACAGGATAATATTTTTCTCAGAAATATTCATGAAAAGTCAAATGTTCAAAAATTAGGTATTTCCATTTCCAATGTTCATATTTTGAAGAAGACCCGGGCGTGCACAGCATCAGTGCTGTACTTGTCAGGGCTGTTTGTCAATGATTTCTAAACCTACATTGACCTCACTCTTGCCCAAGTTGCTACAGGCTGGGGTGTGGTTAAGAAGTATAACTGACCCCACTCTTGTGACAAGTTGGCAGAGTGAGGGGTTACATATTTATCATCACAGATTCATAAGACTCAACTCATGACTTCGAGGTCGTAGCACTTGCTTCATGCTATAAAAACATACACTGCTCATGCTCTGATAAGTCTATCTCTGTACAGCTTTTGATCAGGCCCTGTAAACAGCTCGGCTGCACCCTGTCCTCTCACCTAGGGGAGCCTGCAGAGCAGTGTGTCAGGACCGGTTTCGATTCCCAGTCTGACCCTGCCTTTCATCCTGAGAGCTTTCACTTTCAGCTCTTTAGAGTGTGAAATTGAATTGGATTGCTCCTTCTGCAACAGCAACACCAACCCTCACCTCTCACCTCTCCAACCGCAGGACTGGGACAGAGACTCGGAGGACAAACTACTTCTAATTAGGGTAAGGTAACCGCAGATAACAAAGAGAAAGCAACAATAATGCAACTTGAGATAGAGGGGAGTCTCAATGGCTCTCCTCTATCTCTAGTTGAATTACCTCTCTCCTTTCTTGCTCTCTTTCGCTCTCTTTTTACTACTATTATTCTTCACCTCTTTTACTCTTGCTCACTTTCTCACTCCATTTATGCTACTGTTTCCCCCCATTTTCTGTTCCCTATCTCTGTCACTTATGTATTTGTGAGCACTTTCATGTGAATATATGAATTAGTGAGCCTAGTCAAACAAAAAACCTTTACATTAATGAGGCACCGTGCAATGCAATATCTGAGTCTGTATGAAGCCCATTTATTTCATGCACATTTTACACAGTGTATCCTTATCAAAATTCAATACCTTTCCTCAACATGGAATTAAATAAAATATTGTTGCTATTCATAAACAAAACGGTTTGTGGGTGTGTATGAACTTAAGCCATTTGGCAATTTGTGTCTTGCGACGCAGGTCCTTTCATCCTAGGTCAAATGATGAAAGACTAGTATAAGAGGTGAAAAGCAGATGATTGTGAAAATGTAAGTATACATAACAAGCATTTGCAGTGCAATAGGTCTCGCATTTACACAAGTTTCAGCTATTGACATTGTAAATAACAATATATTTTAAAACATAAATAAAAGGCATTGTCATTTGCAATGCCAATAGCTTAAACAATAAGCAATTGACAGTGCTCTGCCCAGTTCTACCCATCTTTCAGACAGTTTAAAGTTTATATTATTGTAAATGCAATAAATGTTACATATTCAGGCAACAGGAATTTGGAGTGAATATATATATATATATATATATATATATATATATATATATATATATATATATATATATATATATCGCAACACACTCCTAGAAATCGACTCCAGGACAAAAACGGCCAGCACTCCAGTGTCAGTGTTCTTTGATTATTTTATTTCCAAACCCCCCAGCACCCTCGACAGACGCGTTTCGCACAAGGCTTCGTCAGTGTCGTCAGTGTTCAAACCTACTTGCCATATTTAAACCATCCGCCCTTTTTGACAGTCATAGACATAAACAGAGGTGTTAGGCACATATTCGTGGCGGCCATCTTATAGTATGTATATATACACATAGTTGTTTACATGGTTTAAACTTGGCGGTTCATAGAAAAGTGCTCAGTGCAAATAAAATAAAGTGAAGTTTGACAATTGACAAAAGAATATATATACTGAGACTGTCACGTATGTACATTGATTACCAATTTGATACCGAGAGCAGTGTTTCAGCAACTCTGTCATAGATGTTAATACTGGGGTGTATCCCCTAAGGTGTTCTGATGGCATTATGTAGAGTGTAATCTTGCATGTGGTACGTTGTTGAACCCACAGCGTCTCAATATTGAACATCTCTACGGTTGTGCAGGGGTGTATCCCCGAATTGAAACATTGTTAAAATGTGTGCGTATTGTATATACAATATACAAGTATACAGTTTACCAATGTGGTAACCCCATGTCAACAAAATATACATATTTACATAGTATTTACATTTTTTGAGGAAAATGTATTCTTCCGCTGAACTTCTGGGTTCTATTTTGGTATCATATTAGCTTGTAATTGTGCCACAGTTTAACCTGACCTGATGTTCTGGTATCTATATTACACTGTTCTCACTGTTCTCATTTATCCATATGAAGGGAAATTGAATTTACAAGCCAAACAGCAGATATTATTCACATATGTACAAGGAGTACTCCCATGTTCTAGTTGCAGATCTATCATCTTCTTACAGATCCCAGATTGTCTTATAGGTGCACCCACATTTCAGCATCGTTATTCAGACCCCATGGTGCCATTGTTTTAAGGTCTAAGATATAACGGGATTCCAGTATCCGTAGGGATTTTTCTCTATCCCCCCCTCGTTCTTTCTTTGGGACCTGGTCTATGCAATAGTATGCTAGTAAATCCCTATTGCTGTTGTGGTATTCGGCAAAATGATGGGCTATCGGATATGTCTTGTCCTTGTTCACGATAGCCCTCATATGCTCTAAGATTCTCATTTTTGCCGGTTTTATGGTGCTCCCTATGTAACGTTTGTTACAAGGACAGACCAGGCAGTAGACTGTAAAGTCTGAATTACAGTTTAGGTGTTTTGTGATCTTTCTGCTTGGTCTCTCTTCACCTGTTCTACAGGGGTACTCTTTGACTTTTTTGCTGAATTTACAAGCTTTGCACTGTAAGCAAGGGAAAAAGCCAACTGTCTTGTTCGTCATCTGATTGGCCTTGTTGGGGGAGTAATGGCTATGAACCAGATGGTCCGACAGAGACTGGCACCTCCTATAAGTTATCATAGGTCTGTCTGGTAATGTTTTCTTCAAGATGGTATCAGTTCTTAAAATGTGCCAGTTTCTTTTGAATGCTTGGACCAGTTCTCCAGATTGATTATTGAATGTTGTGATCATTTTTCCCTGCTCGTTCTCTTTCCTCGACTCTTTCACAATCAGAAGGTCCCTTCTGTCAACAGTATCTGCCTTGATGAGGGCTTGTTCTAAGATGTTACTAGAATAGCCTCTTGCTTGGAATCTGTCACTCGCCTCTTCCTGAGCTTTCTTAAAATCCTCAGTTCCAGAGCAATTTCGTTTGAGTCTCAGGTACTCACCATAGGGTACATTTCTTATTAGACTTCTAGGATATATATATTTATATATATATTTATATATATATATATATATATACATATATATATATATATATATACATATATATATATATATATATATATATATATATATATATATATATATATATATATATATATATAAAAACATTGGTGCAAATGCAACATGACGCACTAGGAGGCCCTTCCAATCGGGTAGGGCCAGTTGGGAGCATCAATTCCACAATTTTCCAAACGAGAAAAACATGCATCACCTTGGTAATGTAAAGACAGGACCATTGGCCAATACTTTGGTAACCGATCTTAATTTATGACACTGCAGACAGCACAATATCATCACACTTTTCACTCAGAGTCTTAAACATAAGACTCAGAGTCGAAATGTGTGATGCTATTGTGCTGTCTGCAGTACAATTAATAAAGAACAGATTTTTTCCTATCATTCATTTATTATGAAGTTGAAGTTAAAGTATTTATTGAGCGCACGTCTACTAGGCGGTTCCTTGGCGCTATGGATGCAGACCCAAGAGGGCAAAGGGTGGATACTTAGGACGGAAAGGCTTGTGAGAAGAATAGAGTCTTCAAGACTTTACGAAAGTCAAGATAGGAGAGCGTGGATCTAATCGTGCAGGGAAGGGTGTTCCAGAAGGTGGGTGCAAGAACGGAAAACTTCACACACCCAGATTTTTTCTTCCTGAAACAGGGTACAGTCAGAAGGAACTGGGTAGAGGAACGCAGCTCCCTACTGGGAGCATACATTTTGATTGCCGAATTAATAAAGGCTGGAGCAGTTCCAGCGCGAGCCTGGAAGGTCGTGCAACCCATCTTGTAGAGGGCGCACTCCCGAATAGGGAGCCAGTGCAGGGATTTAAGTAAAGGAGTGACGTGGTGGAATTTCGGAAGGCCATAAATGAGACGAGCAGCCTGGTTTTGGACCATTTGAAGGCGCCGAAGATCATAGGCAGGGACCCCATTGTACAAGATGTCTGGGAGTGAAGAGTGAGGTGGTTGTTGAGAGTGATCCCTAGTGTCTTGACTGAGGAGGAAGGTGAACGAGGGGTACCCAAGGAAGGAGGCCAGAACAATGGGGTTCAGGGACTGGAGCTGCCACCTGTGAGTAGTAGTTCAGTTTTATCAGGATTTAACTTAAGGTGGTTGCAGTTCATCCAGTCCCTGATAAAAATCATAACCGATTGGAAATTGTGAATGGACTCAGGGGAGGAAGAAAGGTTAAAAATGAGCTGGAGGTCGTCGGCGTAATTGAAGTCCGTGACCTCCATCTGCTGTAAACCAAACATGAGAGGAAAAATGTAAAATTAAAAAGGAGAGGGGAAAGGGAAGAGCCTTGAGGAACGCCACATTGAACCTTACGTGGCGGTGCGGAAAAGTCGGCCAGATGGACTGCCTGCGTGCGGCCACTCAGAAAGGAGGTAAACCAAGCCAGAGCATGTCCCCTAATGCCGGCCGCCTCAACAAGGGAAAGAAGGATGGAATGATCAACCGTGTCAAAGGCGGCGGACAGGTCAAGGAGGACCAGTGCCTGGGGCACCTTGACATCCATCCCCTCTCTGAGCTTGTCCATGACGGAAAGAACTACCTTTTCAGTGGAGTGTGATGGACGAAAGCCCGCCTGGCAGGGGGCTAAGCTGCCGCTATCCTCCATAAAAGCACTCAGGACTTTAGTGACGTGGCTTTCCAGGACTTTACCCAGGAACGGGAGAAGGGAGATGGGGTGGTAATTGGAAAGGGAAGTCGGGTCGGCGCCAAGCTTCTTAAGAATAGGGATAATGATTGCTGATTTGTGAAGGGAAGGGACGATGCTCTAGGTAAGGGAATCATTGTGAAAAGTGAGAGGGGGCAAGGGACAAGCCAAAAAGATCTCCCTTAAGATGTATGCCGGGCAAATGTCGGAGGGGGATCCTGACTTGACTCTGGTAATCAGGGCCAAAAAGGTTTCCCTGGTCAAAGAAGGAATGTGATCCAGGTGAGACAGATTGGAGGGGGTTTGGGAGTCAGTGAAGGACGGGGAGGGCGGTGAGATGTTGGATTTGATGGCAACGATTTTCTCAATGAAGTACTCATTGAGAAAGTCACAGAGGGATTGGGAAGGGGAGGGTTTGAGGGTGGCTCTGTCTGAGGAAGCCAACTCATGGACGGTAGCAAAAATTTCCCTGGGTTGGTTTTCAGCCGAGAGGATTTTTGAGGAGAAGTAGTTGGTCTTGGCCAGAAGAATGGCTTTTTTATATTCATTGGATACGGAAATGTACTACAATTTCAGTGCGGGGCAGTAAGCGCGTCTCCAAGCTCGCGCTGCCTGCCGCACAGTAAGTTTCTTATCCTTAAGCTCTGCATTGAACCATCTGTTGGCGTCATGTACATGCCTGGTTCTAACGCGTTTGAGTGGGGCCACTTGTTCACACGCTGTGGACAACCAGTTGTGAATGGTGTCTGCTTGGGCTAGAAGGGACAGGTCAGTAAGAGTGGGATAGGAAGCTAGGAGGGAAGAACAAAGAGAGGGTACATCTACCTGGTTCCAGTTGCGGGCCCAGGTATTTCTGGGAAGAGCGGGTCATTTAGCGAGACTTTGGTCTAAGAAAAAAGAAACCAGGAAGTGATCGGACCAGGAACAAGGTGTGACAACAGGGGGGGAGACAGGTATATTGAGTGACCAGAGCTGGTCCAGAATATGGCCTCGGACATGGGTCAGGGTACGAATGTGTGATAGAAAGTTTAGACTGAGGAGGAGTTCAGTGAATTCTTTCAACATTGCGTCCTCAGCCGGGTTAGAGGGCCAAAATTTAAAATCCCCCAGCAGTAAAACAGACGAGTTATTCACTGCTAAAGTTGCCAGTAAATCCTGGATAGCAGAGATGAAATACGGTGTCTGCTGAGGGGGGCGATAAACAAGTAAACACGTAATGGGGGTGAGAAAGGAGGCCGACCAAACAACTAAACAGTCAACCCCCATCATAGAAGGAAATGATAAGAATTGGAAATGGAGTCCAGAGTGGACAACCAGAGCAACACCACCTCCGGCCTTTCCCACGGGCCGGTCGACGCGTAGGACATAATATGAAGAAGGGAGGGCCGCTAGCACATTAGGCAACAAGTCTGGGCAGAACCAGGTTTCTGTTAGAAACAACAGATCTGGCTTGACAGTGTCTAAAAAGATAAATAGTTCAAGATGGTGCTTGATGGCCGACCTGGTGTTAAGGAGGAAGGCTGAGATGGCCGGTGTAGGACAGGGCAGGGCAGGGTGGCCAGCTGCAATCGTTAGAGGGGTTGGTGGAGGTGGCATGCGGGGAGGCATGGAAGGAGAGGAGTTGGCTTGGCTAAGGCCAAGATTGTCAATGTACTCAATGGTAGAGGCACTTAGCGGCCAGGGGCCTTGAACTGAGCAAAGTTGCTCTCAGGAATAAGTTAAAAAATGGGCATAGTGGGAGGCCCCTAGCCCCGGTTGGCTGCGGACGGGCGCAGATGGGCTTGCCTTCGGCGCGCCGCTGGCGCGCCTGCTGCGCGCGACGGCTGAGCGTGCGCATGGGGCATCCCTTAAATGGGTTAGGAGCGCAAAAACTGCAGCGCTAACCAAGCCTCAACTGCCCTTTCGAAAATGGTATCAGCAACCCCGTCAGCCATCCGGTTTCAAGCGGCACTCAGCCGTGCCGGAACGAGGCTAAGGGAGCTGGGAGATGAAAGAGGAAAGTAGGCAGCAGAGGTGAGCAAAAAATAACAGTTTAAAAATACAGTTTTTAAAAGTAAGAGAGCCACCAAACACTGCCACAGCATACGCGAACCGCCTGCCACTGGGTTGAGTGTGTCCGCTGCGCCTGCGCATGGGGCGTCCCTTAAATGGGTAAGGAGAGCAAAAGCTGCAGCGCTAACCAGGCCTGGACTGCCCTTTCCAAAATGGCGCCAGCAACCCCGTCAGCCCTCCGGTTTCAAGCGGCACTCAGCCGTGCCGGAACGAGGTTAGGGGAGCTGGGAGATGAAAGAGGAAAGTAGGCAGCAGAGGTGAGCTAAAAATAACAGTTTAAGAATTACAGTTTTTAAAAGTAAGAGAGCCACCAAACACTGCCACAGCATACGCGAACCCCCTGCCACTGGGTTGAGTGCCAGTTGAAAAATGTAGGCCTAACGCCAATAATCTGCATGCCTTTGTCATTTAAGACTTTAAAATTGCTATTTTATAATGAATATTTAACAAGCCCTCTCAAACTCTTCCTTGTTCCAAAGGGGGAGAGTTGAAATAGAGTGTATACACACACAAACACAGAGAAGCACTGATAACTGTAAACATACATTTCTATATGTATAGTTAACTTGTTACTTACCGTCACAAAAGGAAGTTTGTACTCAAGACGTTGAATGATTGAATTCAAGTTCAATAAAAAATATTCATGCAGAATTTGCCTCTTATGTTAATATTTTGATCAGTGTATTACTAAATTGTGAAGTTATAACCAGACATTGCCGGATAGTAATGTTGCCAATTTAAAGACTAATGCAAATGTGCACAGTCAATTAGTCGAGCAAATGGAATGAGTTAAAGAATGGAATCATTTGTAAACTGTTTCCAATTTTGAGTTGCTACATTCATTGTTTTAATCTAAACTTCAAGTAACAGTTAACTAAGCAAATTTTTAGCATGTAATGTCACGTGTTAGGAGCATTTTCTAGCAGCCACGATGTAAATGCTTAAAGAAAACGTCCACAGAAGAATTGTATTCCTTTATACACTACTACTTGAAGTGAGGCACGTTGTTTAGAGAGCACTAAAAAGGCTCCTCGACAAAAAAGGAACTGGAAAGCTCGTTGGTCTGGCACTGGACACTGCATTTGGATTAGTTAATGCTGGTTTGATTTTTCGTAATGTAGACATTCTGTGTGTTCTCATCAATCTTTCAAAGAAAAATCATTTCCTAAAGGCAAAAATATTTTGCCTAAGTAGTCCCTGAAACTGAAGGAACCAATTGGCATGTAGATGTGCTTCTGTTGAAAAAGCGTAATGCAGCCACTCTCAGTCAGGGCTTTATTTGGGACAGATCTCAGGTCAGCAGTAATAAAAAACTGACATTGAAACCTCCCCACCGGGCCTTATATTCAAATCATCTCACAGGAAAAAGTACTTTTTCATACAAAAGCCAACTCTTGTATACTGTGTACTGTTTGAACTCAGTCCCCGCTAGGCATCTGAGTGAGTGTTGGTCGTGCGTTGGTGTTTATAACCTACATGGCTCAGACCTCTAGAATAGAAGCTGAATGCAGCGCGAGTTTTTGCAGCGCGAGTTTTCCAAAGTGTTTGTCAGTGGCTCATTAAGGTGTTCAAACTTCATGCATTACTGAATCCATTGCCTCTTTGCGCAGCTCATTGAGGGTTGGCCACATATATGCGAACTGTGATTGTGAGTCTATAGGAATGTGTGTAGAATGTTCAAATCTGTCTACCAACAGGATCAAAATAGAAGAAAATGCAGTGAGTACAGGTGAGTGAATGGGTGTGGGGTCAGTGGTGTGAAGGACATACAAGGAAGCACGTGCATAAGTTGACAGCAAAAAGAAAGGACTAATAAGGTGTGAGATATTCAGTTGGAAGATTTTTGATAGACAGACAAAAAAAAAAGATGTACATGTTTAACAGTGAGACTGCAGAGGAAAACGGTGCAAGGATGACCTGAGTGATTGACACACTCTGAAAACCTTTCCAATTTCACAGACCTTTGTAACGCTTCATTTAAAGTCTCATCTTTTCAAAATTGAAACATTTTAGATTTTTCACAACAAAGTGTTATTCATGTATCGGATTCTGCTGACATGCACTAGGAAGCCAATGTGTATGGCTTGTTTTAGACATACGTCCGTTATTGTGTGATATGTCTAGGTGCGATATTAGAAAGCTTAAAGGGCACCAACATTTTGATCAGCTGTCACAAACTGAGAAACTGGATTTTAGTTATCATGTTTTAAGCCAGACTCTTAAATACATAGACGAGACTCTTGGAAAGAATTCCTAGCTACACTTCTTTGGATACTCTCGTTTTCCATCCGACACCCCCATACACCCCTTCAGACACACACATTTATTATTGCTCTTAGAACCCTGTTCACAGTGGAGTTATAAGCCCCTACAGTATACATATAATTCTAGAACTCTACAAGGGGAAGTTCAGGCACTGTTATCAGGACTGAGAGGGCAGGGAGGTGATGGTGAGGAACATGGTGAGAAACATGGGGGCGGGCTGACATCGGTCGCAGGAGCTCCCGGCGCAGCGAGACAGAAAATTAAATCAGCAGATGAAATGACTCACAGTGACGCCCTTTGAAGATATTGAAACGTGCATAAGAAGTATGATTCTCATTTAAGATACTCCTTTGTTTCTAAAAAAAAACATTGTTTTTCTTTTTTTCTGCCTTACTTTGTGACGCCTTGCCGCCTTGCTGTGCCGCTGCATACTCTGCTGCATACTCCCTACATTGCGGCCCCCAGGGGAAGTGAGGTCGACAGACCAGGCTTCCCCTGGGGAATTTGCGCGATAACGGGACAGGTATGTAGGGATAGGCTGGGGGGTGGGCTTAGGGGTGGGGATCTAGGGAGGGTACAAAAGGGGACAGGAGAGGAAGTTCTTCCTCTTCCTATCCCCGGTGCCGTAGGGAGCAGCTAGTTTGTGTGGTCAGGTTCGTGTTTACTTAGTCAGGGCCTGGTGTCTAGGTAGCTGAAGGGCTGTAGGGTCTGGGTTTGGGCAACGCTGGTGCCCCAGTGTGGCCTATAGTAGGAGCGCTAGCTTGCGCAGACCGAGCGAGGGGTTTAAAACGTTTGCCGAAGGACACGCTCTCCCCAGGGGCTCCGTATACGCTTTATGCGTGAGGTGCGAGGCTGCCGGTTCCCATGCATCTCGCGGGCGGGCCCTATGGTGCTAAGTCCCACGCATCGCGCGGGGTGTCATACCTCACGTATCTTGAGGGCGTGCGTGGGGTGCCGTTTTACACGCATTTCACGGGCACAGCTAGTGTATGGGCTGCACAGGGTGGAAGAGCTTGGGTCAAGAGGGAAATGGCGACGCCGGATTCTGAGGCTGT
The DNA here is from genome assembly GCF_964263255.1 of Lissotriton vulgaris. Taxonomy (NCBI): domain Eukaryota; kingdom Metazoa; phylum Chordata; class Amphibia; order Caudata; family Salamandridae; genus Lissotriton; species Lissotriton vulgaris. Next base: position 5,611,375 of record NC_141688.1, read on the forward strand.
GAGGGAGGCTCTGCGGGTGTTGGGGAGGACTGGTAGGGCGGACCTCTTGCGGCCAGGTGTGTTGGAGCAGGCGTGGGTCGGTATGACCCGGACGCCGAGGCCTGCGTCAGCGGGCGTGGTGGCGGTTGTGGTGGCTTGCATGGATGAGCCGACGCCACCGAGACCAGGCGCGGGAGGGAAAGGTAAGGGCAAGAAGCAGTCGAAGGCATCTATGCGCGGAGGACAGCATAAGAGCCTCCCTGCATGGTTGGTGGATGTGTCGGTGGGGGCCGGTGGAGATTTGGAGTTGTCGGCGGGGAGTGGCGCTGGGGATTTAAGCCGCGCGCCGCCGGTTATGCATGTTGGCAGCCCAGCCCCCTCAGATGCGGAAGGAGAGGTGCTGGACCTAGAAGAGGTAGAGGGGGCCATGAGGGAGGACAGTGAGGACAGTGGCTGGGAGGGCGACGTTGGTTTTGAGGTGTCCGCGGGTGAGAAGTTCACGCTTGAGCTGTCGGAGGGGGAGCCTGAACCGGAGGCAGGGGGTGGTCCATCAGGGGACCAGCCGGAGGATTTGTCCTGCGGTAAGAAAGGGGTGGTGCGGTTGGCCGTCCACAAGGGGAAGGGCCCGGCCAAGGCATTGTACCAGCAGTCAGGGGGGGCTAACCCAAAAGGGGGGCACCCGGCCCCGCAGCAGGAGGTGGATGTGTGTAAGGAATCCTCCAGGCAGGACGCTTGGTATGCCAGGTGGGCGCACATGACCGAGGAAGAAAGGATTCGCGACCAACGTCGCATAATCGAGGAATCTGAGCAGGCATGGCAGCGTTTGTGCGCGGCCAGGGAGGCGCGGGCGGGTGGGGTGCATGGGGGCGAATGGGCCCCGGCACCTGCGCGCGGGGCGGGAACAGGTAGAGGCCGTGGCGGGGCGACCTCTGGGTCGCGGGGTGAGTGGGTCTGTGTAGAGGGGTCAGGGACTGCTTTGGTGGCACAGAGACCTGGAGGCACTGGGGCCTCCCCTAGCGCAAACGGTTCAAGGGCGGCGGGAACAAGCCAGCGGGGCGCAAAACGGCCTCCAAATGCTGGGACGAAACAGCAGGGGGGTCTGCGGCGGCCTGCCGTCCAACGAGGGATCGCGCCACTGCAATGCTGGAGTGCGAGTTTATACCTGGAGTGCGAGGGAAAGGTGCGAAACGAGTGGTGAGTGAGGTGCGGAGAGTGGCAGCGGTTGAAGCGGATGAGGAGCGGTTGGATTATGAGGACGAGGATGAGGAGTTGGAAGATGGTGAAGTGCATGACGATGAGTTTTGGGTGAGAGGGGGAGCGTCAACAAGCAGGATTAGTGTCTTGCAGATGGCACCGGATGGAGCTGGCTCGGTGGCCAGAAGAAGTCAGAAGCCAGCAGAGGCCAGGAGGACGGAGCGTGGCGCTCCAGGGACTTTGGCAGGTGAGGGTGCATGGTGGGATGCTTGGGATGAAGGTCCCAGGGGGGGCGTAAGAAGGCCTGCTGGTCGGTGGGAGTGGGGGATGACTCTGTGCGGGATGTGGGGGCCTTCGGGGACACGGGGCACTTTAAAAAGGATGGTAAGAAGCAGGTCGTGACGGCCAGCGCGCAGACAGATGCTGCGGAGGATCTGGGTGGGAAGGAAGATGGAGAGGATAATCTGAGGAAGAAGTTGCCGTACATGGGTTTGGCGATGCCACTCGGGTCACACCTGTCGGAAAAGACTAAGGCCAGGATTTGGAAACATGAGTATGTGGATGTTTTCAAACTTCTGTATAGAGAAATTCATGCGAAGGAGGGGTCTAAGGAAGAGGAGTGGGAGTTGACGAGGTGGCCGAGAGTGCCTATGACAATGGAGAACTGGACGTCGGCGTTCTTGATATACGCAAGTATCTATTGTGAGAAGCATGCGGACAGGGCGATAGCACTGTTTAAATATATGGATGTGATACGCAAGGCCCAACTGCATGTTGGGGGTTTTGCGTGGCTGAGTTATGACGAGGAGTTTAGGGCCAGGATTAGTGTGAACCCGGACAAGCCATGGGGAGACGTTGATCAGGAGCTTTGGGTGCAGTTGATGTCCTCTACTCAGGCGGCGGCATCTACTCATACGGCGAGTGGTCTCCCGATTGCGTATCGGTCTTTTCAGCCTCGTCCAGCCCAGTCTGGGGCGGGGGGTCAGGGAGTGTCCTGAGGGGCAGGAAGTCAAGGAACGTGGACAGGGGCTGCTGGACAGCAGTACAAACCTGGAACCACTGGGGCTTGCTGGAACTTTAATAAAGGTTTCTGCACACAACACCCATGTAAGTTTAAGCACGAGTGCTCTAAGTATGGGGGGCGTCACCCGGTCACACAGTGCTTTACTCTTGCCACACCTTCGGAACTGTAGAAGCTTACCAAGGGTAGGAGCCAATCTGGGCCGAAGGGCCCCTATTCCGTTTAAGGTGGAGGCTATGGGTCCATGGCTCTCCAGGTACCCTGAGAAAGAGGCAGCCTTGAAACTTCATTGGGGGTTTGTGGAAGGATTTCGGATTGGCTATCAGGGTCCCAGGGAGAGGCGTCGGGCAGAGAACCTGCGTTCGGCGAAGGAATTACCTGAGGTGGTGGCTAGCAAGTTGCGGAAGGAGGTCTTGGAGGGTAGGATTGCTGTCCCGTTTGACACGTGGCCTATGTCAGACCTTATCATTTCTCCCCTGGGTGTGGTCCCCAAACAGGAGCGAGGAGAGTTTAGACTGATTCACTATCTGTCGTGGCCTGAAGGGAGTTCGGTGAATGACTTTACCGCGGAGGAGGATTCCAGGGTGTTGTATGCGTCGGTGGATGATGCTGTTGGCTTGGTGAGGGCTTGCGGGAGGGAGGCAGAGTTGGCCAAATGCGATATCAAGTCGGCCTTTCGCCTCCTCCCATTCACCCAGCGGATTTTTCATTGCTGGGCATGCAATTCGAAGGGGCCATATTCGTGGATATGGTGTTGCCAATGGGATGTGTGATCTCTTGTGCGTTGTTGGAAAGCTTCAGTTCCTTTTTGCAGTGGGCGTTTGTGGAGAGGAGTGGGCACCGGCTGAAGTCGCACTACTTGGATGATTTCTTGTTCATCGGGAAAGGGTTGTCGGGAGAGTGCGGTGAGGCTCTGGGGCAGTTCCAGTTGTTGGCGCAGGAGTTTGGAGTGCCATTGGCACCAGAGAAGACGGCGGGGCCTAGTTGTTGCTTGACCTTCCTGGGTATTGAGTTGGATTCGGTGGCATGGTAGGCGCGGCTGCCGGTGCAGAAGGTGACGGAGATGCAGGAAGTTTTGACGCAGGTGATCGGTGTTCACAAGATTGACTTTAGGTCGGTGCAGCGCTTGCTTGGTTTGCTGACTTTTGCGTGCCGGGTGGTGAGGGCAGGGAGAACATTCTGTAGGCGCCTCGGCATGGCCATGTCGGGGGCGGTGCTCCCTCACCACAGGGTCAGGGTCACAATGGGAGTCCGGTCGGACTTGCGTGTCTGGTTGGTTTTCCTGGAAGAATTCAATGGTGTGTACCTGGATTTCGCACGTGACAAGATGGTCTGGCAGGTGCAGCTCTACTCGGATGCGGCGGGTGCGGCCGGTTTCGCAATTTTCTGGGATGGGCGTTGGTGTGCAGAGCAGTGGCCGGCTCATTGGCTGCGTCAGGGTAGGAGCATTGCTTTCCTTGAGTTCTTTCCCCTGCTGGTGGCATTGGTGGTGTGGGTGCCTGAGTTCCGGAACAGGCCGGTTTTGTTTCATGTGGACAATATGACGGTGGTGGAACTGGTGAACAATCAGAAGGCAAAGGATTTGCGAGTGCTGCACCTGCTGCGAAGTTTCATGCTACTCTGCTTGCGTTTTAATGGGCTTTTTCGCACGCAACATGTTCCTGGGGCGAGTAATGACATTGCGGATGCGTTATCTCGTTCGCAGTGGCAGCGCTTCAGGAGGCTGGCGCCGGGAGCAGAGGCTTGCAAGACCAAGGTGCCGGAGGGTATCTGGGCCTGGGGGAGTAAGAGTGGTGGGTTTAGTAGAGAAATCTATAGCTGAATCCACGAGGCGTGCGTACAGGTTGGCATGGTCTGAGTTTGGGGCCTTTCTGGGTTGGAACAGGGCTGCGTGGGGGTTGCCACAGAATGACTGTGAGCGGGGAGTGGTGCATTTTGTTTTGGAGTGCATGGATAAAGGGTTGTCACAAACTACAATAGCTGGCAAACTGGCTGGCATCTCTTTTTACAGCATGGTTTACTTGGGTTTTGATCCGGCTAGGGCGGATTTGTTAAGTCGAATATTGAAAGGTTGGGGTCGGATGAGGTTGGAAGGGGGAGGGGGGAGTTGCCGCATGAGGCGATTAATTTTGAACTGTTGTCGAGAGTGTTGGGGGAATTGCCCCACTGCTGTTATGACGATGGGGAGGTGGCGTTGTTTAGATTGTGCATGGTATGGATGTTCATCGGGGCATTTCGGGTGTCGGAGTTGTTGGGCGTGCGTGGTGCACCGGGGCGTGTGTTTGGGGATGTGCGGTTGGACGGGGCCCGGCTGGGTATTTGGTTGGGTCGTTCAAAGACGGACCAGGTGGGTCGAGGCAAATGGGTGTGGCTGAAGGAGAGCGGGTGTGCGGGTGTGTGCCCGGTGCGTGAGTGGACGGCCTTTTTGGGACGAGTGCAGAGGTCGGATAGGGAGATTTTTGTGCATGCGTCTTTGAAGTGCTTGACGTCCTTTCAGTTGTTGGCTGCGTTGCGGATGGCTTTGCGGAGGATTGGCAAGGACCCAGCGCGTTTTGGCACTCATTCATTCCGTATTGGTGCGGCCACGGCGGCGGCCAGGTTGGGTTGGTCCTGGGAGGAGATTCGTAGGATTGGGCGCTGGAGGTCCCGCTGCTGCGAGAGCTATGTGCGTAAAGTGAAGGAGGTCGACGGCTGGGTAACAGGAAAGGGGCTGCTGCGGTGGTGTTACAGGTCTGTTTTGCTGTGGTGTTAATCTCTTTCTCTTCCTCTTCGTTGGTTGAGTTCGGGGGCCAGGGGCCAAGACGGTTACCTGGATTGTTGGACACTCCTTTGTACATTGGGCATCGAAATATGCGGACAGGCAGGTGTACGGTCGTAGCCTGGGCCTGCGCAGCAGTCATCACGAAGTCCATTGGTGTGGTAAGAGCGGGGTGCGTTGGGGCGACTTGTTGCCCTGGCTAACGAAGAAGGTCTCGCAATTGGGTTGCCCGGACATGCTGGTAATACACCTGGGAGAAAATAACTTGGTAAAAGTGTCAGGAGTGTCATTGTTACATCTGATGCAGAGGGATCTGCAAGCAATGAAGAGCAATCTGGCTGGCGCCTGTATTGTTTGGACATAGTTTATGCCACAAAGGATCTGGAGGGGGGCTCTTAAGCCTGCTGCCATTGAGAGGGCAAGGAGGAAACTGAATAGGGCGATGAGACTCTTTTTTATGCTCATGGAATAAAAGTTCTGGCTCATGTTGGGCTTCGACCTTCTTTTCCGCGACGACGGTGTGCACCTTTCGCACATGGGAAACGCGTACTATCTAATGGAGATGCGGGATACCATCAGCTTGTTGTGGAATGAGTCTATCTGGTGTAGGAGAGATTGAGTGCGAAAGGTGCACGTGTGGTGGGGCAGGTAACCGCCCTCTGGGGGTTCCCTGGGTGGCAGAACTTGGGAGGGGTGGGGAGTCCATGGCAGGCAGAATCACCCTTCCGGGGAGGGGGTTAGAAGGTGCAGGATGGGGGGTGTGGTAGATGGAGGTGAGATGACAGGTGATGCTGGAGGAGGATGAAGGTGAAAGGGGAAAGTGAATGGTATGCGTGAAGAGGTTGTGGTGTGAATTAGAGTGAGTAGTGGAGTATGTGAATGGATGATGTTTTGAGGTCATGATGTTGGGGGGATTGTTAACTGTTATTGATGTTATGTTTAAACTTGGTTGTCATACCTGTCCTAATAAATGGCCTTTTACGCTAAGACATGCATGGAGTGGTTATTTGCCCGATACGGCCCCCAGGGGAAGTGAGGTTGACAGACCAGTCTTCCCCTGGGGAATTCGTGCAATAACGGGACAGGTATGTCGGGATAGGCTGGGGGGTGGGCTTAGGGGTGGGGATCTAGGGAGGGTACAAAAGGGGACAGGGGACGAAGTACTTCCTCTTCCTGTCCCCGGTGCCGTAGGGAGCAGCTAGTTTGTCCGCCCTCCCACCCTACAAATTTTCAGGAGTGGGGTAGTGGCATTGTTACGGTTTTGCTATAAGTCATGCAGCGTGCCAGTTTAGGACGGGTTGACAAGGGGAGAGTGTTTGCAGAACTTGGGAGGGGTGGGGAGTCCATGACGGGCAGAATCACCCTTCCGGGGAGGGGGTTACAGGTGCAGGATGGGGGGTGTGGTAAATGGAGGTGAGATGACAGGTGATGCTGGAGGAGAATGAAGGTAAAAGGGGAAAGTGAATGGTATGCATGAAGAGGTCGTGGTGTGAATTGGAGTGAGTAGTGGAGTATGTGAATGGATGATGTTTTGAGGTCATGATGTTGGGGGGGATTGTTAACTGTTATTGATGTTATGTTTAAACTTGGTTGTCATACCTGTCCTAATAAATGGCCATTTACGCTAGAACATGCGTGGAGTGGTTATTTGCGCGATGGGTTCGGAGGACGCCGAACCAAGCTCTTTCGGAGAATAAGAGCCGCTGTTTCCCAGATCTGCTACAGGGTCATGGAGGGCAGAGACAGCACAGCACGCTTGCGGGCGCCGAGGTTGCAAGAGGATGTTGCACCACAGGATTTTCCCTCCGGTACCTCGACCGATGGGGTAAGGCGGGCATCCAGAGGGTGTAAAGTTCGGTCCATGGAAAAGGAGTTCCTTTTTTCCTTCTTGGGTCTGTCTTGCAGCCCCTCTGAGTCAGCTCTCAAGGGCAAGGTAGGAAGACAGAGAGGAGATTCTGAGCCCGCACCCCCACAAGAAATACAAGACGTCCAGGTCGGGTCCGGCAAGTCTCTCAGTATTCTACCTGGCCAAGGAGTGTTGCTTCCCCCCCCAAAACTAGGTGTGGAGGGGAAAGCTTGTGGGGAAGTACTTCCCATGTCCCCCCCACCCAAAAGTGATAAACTCTGGGGGTAATAAAAAGCGAAAGGAGGCTAAAGCAGCACGGCCATCAGTCAAGACTACCCCCTCACTAAAATCTTATTTCAAAATAATGGAGCAGGTTGCAACTTCTTAGGGGTCGCTGCCAGGAGTTCTGCAGACCTCTACTTCGCTTCTGTTGGCAAATCTATACGCACCACTTATGCTGGATGCTGGAACTGAGAAAGAGGTGAGTCAGGCCGGACCCGAAGAGTTATCTAGGGGTGGGAACGTCAGTCCCACTACAGATCAGCCTTCTAACCCACCGTCAATGCCTGGCTTGGCCAGTGACAGAGCCCCAGACGGAAGTATAGATAGTCTTGTAGAGGCCGAAGAAGGTCGGTCTCAATTAGAGTCAATGCTCTTAAGCCTAAGAGGGGATCTTCTCTCAAAATTTGAGATTTCTGAGGCTATTCAGAGAGGGATACATGAAAAATGTGAGACCCTAGAGGGAAAAATTGACGACATAATGCTGCGAACTGGAGTTCTTGAGTCTGAAGTTAAGTCCCTCTCGGAAGTGGTATCAGGGAATACTAAAGACCGAGAGAAATCGAAAGTGTAAAATAAAACTTTACAAAAAGACATGGAAAGGCTGCAGATGCAGGCAAGGAGAAATAATTTGAGCGTTCTCAAATTCCTGGAGGTGTTGAGGGAAGAGACATCAAGGCATTTATTTGTAAAGTTCTGAGAGAGGGAATTCTGGAGGACAGACTACATATAGACCTGGAAAAAGCAACTCAGAGATTTCAGAGAGACCCGTTTAAGATGCACCCAGACAGGAAAGCCCTGAGAAAAATCTTGATTAACTTCCATACTTACGCAGTCAAGGAAATGATTCTGGGGAGAGCTTTTAAAGAAATGGCACTTCAATCTGAATTGTTTAATTACCAAATTAGATCAGACCTTGGCAAGAGTCGGCGCAAAGGCAATGGGATCTTGGATCCAGAATGCCGGAGTTAAGAATCCAGGGAGCTCAGGTTCACATGAAATTCCCCCCATTACTAAAGTTAATGTGGAAGAACAAGATGCACAACTTTAGCTCTCCGAAGAAGTAGATGTTTTCCTGGCACAAATGAAGTAGAACCTGAACCTGCACAACACCAGATTGGTAGCTAGGCAACATAAATTGAAAAGGGGTTAGGAGTAGGATCGGAACTAGCAGAGGAGCGGTGCATATTAAGGTGGAGGGGGAAAAAGAGGCGAAGTAAATAAAAGCTTAGTATAATTTGTTATAGTTTGCTATACCTTAACATGGACGGGTGAGCCTTTCCTTTTATTTTTTTAGGGGTAGATGTCTTTAGCTGCAAAGGGAAAGTCCAGAAGAGACGGTTTCTCATCACCAAGGGAATAAAAGGAGGGTTCCTTATGGGTGGGTTGATGGGAGGGAGCACAGAGTGTTGGGAGCAAGAGGGAAATAATAAAAAATGAATTCCTCATACAAGTCTTAAAGCGCTGGAGTTTTTTGGGTAGAGCTCTTGAAGCTGTGAAAATAAATAGGCCAAATAAAGTAAAGTTAATAACTTGGAACGTAAATGGATTGAGGAGCAGGAGGAAGTTGTCCCGGGTAATTGAATTCCTGAAGAATAGTGATGCGCACATCTGTTTTCTACAAGAAACCCACTTGGAGGCCCATGAGAGTATAACTGTAAAAAACAGAGAGGTACCCCTTGTGTAGGCCAAGGGAAATAGGGTTATTCAACCTAGGTAAGAGAAAGGGTTCCCTTAAGGCACAGATAAAGACAGGTATAAAATAATGTACCTTATGACTTAACAAATACATACAACAAAATATGGAAAAGTTAGAAATTCATTTATTTGAATATATTAAAAAAACAATCAATAGGGATAACTAAACTGAATCCCTGAACTAAAACAAGATAAACTTGAGACAATACATATAATTGCGACCTGCACAATTACAAGCAGACAGAACAGTTACAACATACATTTGTTGGATACAGGTTTGTATATTTTTTCTCCGCTCTAATATCACCAGAGTAGTATCACTACCAAATCAGAGTATCTATTATGGTGTTGGAGACTCGAATTATACGCTTTAGGTTGCGTCAACGCGTTTCAGTGATAACTCCTTATTATGATCACCTTTATCAAGACATACATTTTGTCTGCCAGAACCAGAGGGTATGTAAAATCGCCCTAGGAGTAAATGTCATGCAGAAAATTAGCATCATTTTTAACTCAGTGGACTTATAGCATTACTGTAGTTAAAACGTGGAAAAAATCACAACATGTTTACAATTCATTGTCTTCTGTCATCTCTATTACTTATGTTGGTTGCTATGAACACCATTTTTTTCTCTAGGTTAACAAGTGCATTTTTTCAATTTTTTTTTAGAAAAACGATATTGCTGATCTCAGCTATTTCTGCGGTTGACACCTTTAAGACAGTCACCTGACGCACCAACATATCATGTGCCAGTCTATGTCACAGTCTACCTATGAGTACAATTACTTTATTTATTTTTTCCTACACGAAGATTGCTTTGGCCCTTAAAACTCTGAACAATTCCACCTATTGCCACACATTATATCATTCGGGTTTAGTTTAGGCGTGACGTCCCGAGCATATTATCATGAGCAAAGGCTTAAACTACGGACCAGAAAGGAAACCATGTTTCGGGTCCCCTGATTGGATAGTTAGATCCAATAGACTCAGTATCCCTTTAAGAAACTCATAAGCATACTCTGTATCCAGTATACCGTCCCGGATTGGTCGATTCAATATCCAATCAGGCAACAGTCTCACGAGCAGAGGCTTAAACTACGGACCAGAAAGGAAACCAGGTTTCAGGTCCCCTGATTGGATAGTTAGATCCAATAGACTCAGTATCCCTTTAAGAAACTCATTAGCCTACTCAGTATCCAGTATCCTGTCCCGGATTGGTCGATTTAATATCCAATCAGGCAACAGTCCCATAGATTTAACCGCAAGCAACTCTGCTAGTCCTGACACACGACTCGGACCCCCACAGAGAGCAGAACCCTTATCTACTAACTAGGGGAGTGAACATCCTGGCCTTACTTCGATTTCTGAAGGAAATTAATAGAGACTGTAGGTCTTATTTAAATCCGGTATAGCTCTAATTTTTGACTGCCTGTTTATAACTTATTTACAGGTAGACTCTCATTATACTTGGCCATATCACGATGACCAAGGGACTGTGAAACTTTAGATCGTCCCATTAGGTAAGTGTAGTATCCCATGTTATCCTATCTTAGTGCACCATTCCTTCTCAGAATTGTTATTGTACATTCTTGGCTTAACATTCTAATCTGTACTAGCTGGTCAGTTACTACTGGTGTTATGCTGGAGGTGGTTGTTAAGCTGTCTTCTCAGAATAAACTACTTCCAACTTTCTTCTGCTTCCTTGGACTAATTACTACATAAATTTGGCGACGAGGATGGGATTCACTACCCTGCTTCTACCCTACTTCAAGAGAAGAATCTCCACCTTTAAAGACATTTGGAAAATTCTGAAAAATTGACAGCGTTCGCCTCTACAGCTAAAAGTTTCCAGGTATTTTTTTTTTATATATGTTCAAGTGTGTAAGATTGCACCAGCGGCTGTTTTCCATGTTAAGTGCCTTGATTGCACCAGCGGGAGTTTTATTATAATTTTTCTCTGCACCGCTATCTTCAAATGCGTCTTATTTAAAGACCTTCATTGTTTATTTTAACCATTGAGCGCGTTTGGTGGAGTGCGCTTCATTTACTATTCCTTCGCGCCACTTCGATCTGGGTATTTTTAAAACATTTGACTTTCTTGTTGAAGCGGACTCGCTAACCTTTCCCCAGCGCGCGCCACTCATGCTGTTGTTACTACACAGCATCTTTCAAAAAATACAAAGATAAACTCACCAACGCGCGCCTGCACTGTCCCGTGTCCTCTCCGAACGAAGGAAGGAATACTTCACACGTCATTCCGACGTCACCACGCATCACGCTACAACGTGTGCGTTCCAGCGGCCATTTTATTTGCAATCAACTCCTCGTCGCCAAATTTATGTAGTAATTAGTCCAAGGAAGCAGAAGAAAGTTGGAAGTAGTTTATTCTGAGAAGACAGCTTAACAACCACCTCCAGCATAACACCAGTAGTAACTGACCAGCTAGTACAGATTAGAATGTTAAGCCAAGAATGTACAATAACAATTCTGAGAAGGAATGGTGCACTAAGATAGGATAACATGGGATACTACAGTAAGCCAACTTAATTTCCTTACTCAATTAGATTAGTATATCTGGAGAGTAACTTAGAGCCAAAAAAACAGCTAAATTACATCTTAAATTGATTTTAGGTTCTCTTTGTGAAGCCTAAAAGAGAATTACAACCGCTACCTTCTGCAACATAACCAGTCAGAAGTGGAGAATTTGTGATATATATATTTATACATGGCACCTTTCTTTCAACAGATGCTATTGATTGTTCGAGCTAATGTTAAAACTCGCTAGCTAACCCATATTCCTTGGTTTTTCTTTATTGTCCTATGGTGCAGGCAATTGTGGCCTGATTGCATATAATACTTATGGTCTACAACAAAACCATTTTTCCTTGGTCTCCTATGGTCAGGGGGACAACAAAAGATCACATTTATTCAGGTAGGCATGAATCTAAACTATCTCTTCTGTCCCTAACAATGTAGCATTATATAAGATATGCATTAATGCAAAACTCCATGTTACCACAGAAACAGAAATATAGTACTACCAGCAGCATTGTATAAGGCGACGGCAGAAGCCCACGCTCCAATTAGGAAACGTGAAGTGATCCCTCTAAAGGATCGTCAATATTATCCCAGGGTAAGCTGATATTAATATGACTACCCCATACGTCTATCTCTGAAACTTTGGTGTTCTTTGTTACAATTCAACTGGTTTGGTGGACCCGTAACCCCCACTTTGTTTCAAGAATAGTGAAATCTGAGGCCCCAAGTGCCCCTTACCTGCGTTTCTAGAACAAAATCTTTATATGTGGAATCTAGGTAGTATAATTGGGATACCTAGGAAGGGTTCTAAAACGTTTTCCGAATAAATAGCCTTACTTACTTCTTTGTTAGCTCAAGACAAATTGGGAAAATACAGGATATCTTTGCAGTAATTGTCATTGTCGATAAACCATGTGGCCAAATTTGGAGCGACAAAGTCAATAGCCATGAGCCACTTCCAGTAAATCGTTTCTCTGTTTTTCTAAGGTTTTTTGAAAAAAAATTGAAAAAATGCACTTGTTAACCTAAAGAAAAAAATGGTGTTCATAGCAACCAACATAAGTAATAGAGATGACAGAAGACAATGAATTGTAAACATGTTGTGATTTTTTTCACGTATTAACTACAGTGATGCTATAAGTCAACTGAGTTAAAAATTATGCTAATTTACTGCATGACATTTACTCCTAGGGCGATTTTACATACCTTCTGGTTCTGGCAGACAAAATGTATGTCTTGATAAAGGTGATCATAATAAGGAGTTATCACCGAAACGCGTCAACGCAACCTAAAGCGTATAATTCAAGTCTCTAACACCATAATAGATACGCCGATCTGGTAGTGATACTACTCTGGTGATATTAGAGCGGAGAAAGAATATACAAACCTGTATCTAACTGCTTGTAATTGTGCAGGTCGCAATTATATGTATTGTCTCAATTTTATCTTGTTTTAGTTCAGGGATTTAGTTTAGTTATCCCTATTGATTGTTTTTTAAATATATTCAAATAAATGAATTTTTAACTTTTCCATATTTTGTTGTATGTATTTGTTAAGTCATAAGGTACATTATTTTATACCTGTCTTTATCTGTGCCTTAAGGGAACCCTTTCTCTTACCTAGGCCCATGAGAGTAAACAGGGTTTGAGCAAGGTTAGATCGATCCAAGAGGTGCTTTGTTCCGATCAAGAAGGATCAAGAAGGAAGCACAAGGGAAGTTGCTCTAATCATCAGAAGTAACGCAGGCATAAGTGTAGTGAAACACGACTCAGATCAGTCAGGGAGATGGTTGGTGGCTACTCTGTCAGTGAGGGGTATGCCCCTAGTTTGTGTAGCACACGATGGGCAAAATGAAGACAATCCAGGAGCGTTCTTAAAACTAGAGGCTAGCTTGTTGAATACTACCGCACCGATTATAGTCGGGGGAGATTTCAACCTGGTGATAAATAGAGATATGGATCGTACCTCAAAAGTAAAATACAATAGTCCACCAAAAATGTTTGCTGCACTGCGCTGCGCTGCGCTGAGAAGTATCATCAAAGATTTGAGTCTGCTTGATATTTGAAGATGTAAGAATGGGAAAACTAGATATTTGACTTTTTATAGTAAAAAATATAAGCATCATTCGAGAATAGATTATTTTCTTGTCAGTGGCGACTCCTCCATTGGGGAGTGGGGGCGTCGCCCAACTGCTTTCTCGCAGTGCGAGAAGCAGAAACATAAAATGGTAAAACTGACATTTCATGTTTCTGCTTCTCGCACTGCGAGAAAGCAGAAGTGCCTGGTTGGGGGTGGGCCGGTGGGCGTTCCTACTTGATTGCTGCATTGGAGTGGTTAGCCTACTGTCTTTTAATGATTACTGTTTGTTCAGCCCCAGGCGCGGCCAAACCAGTCATGCGCAGTTGGGCACTCTCTCTTTTTTTCTCTAAGTAGGCTGCGGGCAGCCTACATAGAGAATATGGTTCCCTCCCCTACAGGCCCTGGCTGGGCGCCGGCCGCACCAATCACAACGCTACTATTGCAACATTGTGATTTGCCTGGGGGAGTGGGAGGGAGGCTGCCTAGGTTAACGCAGGCCCGGCCGGGTGCAGCAGTAGCTGAGACGGTGGCGTGTGAGGAATAAGGTACTTTTTAAAATTGTTTTATTACAGTCCCGCAGTCACAAGCCCCCCGCGCGAACACCCCCTCACCCGTCTTGCCGCCACGAGTTCCAGCAGAGGGAAGTCCTCAGGAGCGCAGGCCGCATTAATTACTGGCAGCGCAAGCAATGTCAGGCTCATAACAAACTCATTGCAAAAATGTAATTACTATCAGGGTATCTAATGAGGACACATGCAAGAGGCTGAAGATACGGGGGGTCACCGGGAGAAAGCGCTCTGAACCGACCGTAAAGTTGCAGATTAGAGCTAAAGAAACCAGTGTAAAATGAAGCGAAGAGCGGAGGCCAGTCTTGGGAATATTTGCTTCTGTAGCAAGTAGAGAAGCAGTGTATGCGCAGGTGACTTTTTGTGTACTTCAGGCGTGTGCACGTGGTTAGTTACTGTGTGCCCGCTAATTGCGTGTGGATGCCTCATACTGTTCGTTCCAAAGTGTGTGTTCAGTTGCCTGGGACAGTGCTTCTCCGGTGTGTGCTTTGCAGGAGGCCTGTGTATCTGTTCCTCCCACTCCCAGGTATATGCTGGTGCATTGTATTGCGATATCCCTTTAGGCAATGCCTGCATTTCCGAGGTTTGGACGCGTGACATGTATTTGGCTCTTTCAGTTGTGAGGATTCTGGCACCATCCTAGAAGGCAGTGCTTCTGTTTAGTATTGTCTTCAGTACCTGTAGTGTCCGTACCTCCGGGTGCCTGCTGAAAGCAGGTACTGTCTGTAGCACTCCGATGAGCAGGCGGCTGGCACTGCTTTTTCCACTTATTTGTTTGCATGTGTTTGGTTTGGTACTGCCTTTGTCTCACAAGTGAGAGACGGATGGCATTTCCCTTTAGGGCAGTGGTTCCCAAACTTTTTTGACCGGTGACTCCCTTGACCTAATTGGCAGTTGGCCGTGGCTCCCCACCATTTTTTTTACCCGCGCACCCTTTGGGAACCACTGGTCTACATTAGGAATCAAGCCTAGACGTGATGAAGGATTCAGAGAGTAGCCATCACTGTCATAAAACTTTATTTGCAATCACAAAGATCTTACAAAGTACATCTCAATGCATACATAGAGTAGTATAAAGCACTCCCACTAAAAGTAACCAGGCTAGAGAAAGGCTAAAGGAGGTCTGTGGCGTTACAAGAAGTTTACGTGAGGTGGGCTCTCATCATGGGTATCCGCAGAAATGTTTTTTTTGGGGGGGGGGCACATTTTTAACTTCAGCACCATCCCAGTTGCACCCTTTCCCCCCTCTGCCTTACACCCTTCTCCCCCTCCACCTTGCACCCTTCTCCCCCTTCCCCTTGTACCCTACTTCACCTCAGCCTTGCACCCTTTTCTACCTTGCACCCTTCTCCCCTCTGCCTTGCACCCTTCTCCCCTCTGCCTCGCACCCTTCTCCCCTCTGCCTTGCACCCTTCTCCCCTCTGCCTTGCACCCTTCTCCCCTTTGCCTTGCACCCTTCTCCCCTCTGCCTTGCAGCCTTCTCCCCTCTGCCTTGCAGCCTTCTCCCCTCTGCCTTGCAGCCATCTCCCCTCTGCCTTGCAGCCTTCTCCCCTCTGCCTTGCAGCCTTCTCCCCCTCCCTGTTGCACCCTGCTCCCCTCCTCCTTGCACCCTTCTCTGCCTTGTACCCTTCTCCCCTCTGCCTTGCACCCTTCTCCCCTCTGCCTTGCACGCTTCTCCCTTGCATCCTTCTCCCCTCACACTCTCCAACATGCAGCAGTCACGAGTGACGACCCCTAAACGTGGAGTGAGGCAAAGACAGAAGCTGGCAGAGAGCGGCTGCATCAGGGCATAAGGCACCCACCCAACGCTCTCCACCAGGCCTCTCACCCTGCATGCACCCAATGCTCTCCACCAGGCCCCTGAACCTGCACCCACCCAGCGCTCTCTACCAGGTCCCCCACCCTGCACCCACCCACCGCTCTCCACCAGGCCCCTGACCACGCACCCATCCACCCAACGCTCCCAACCAGGCTCCCCACCCTGCACCCACCCACCCAATGCTCTCCACCAGGCCTCTCACCCTGCACGCACCCAATGCTCTCCACCAGGCCCCTGAACCTGCACCCACCCAACGCTCTCCACCAGGACCCTGACCCTGCACCCACCTGTCATGATGTTAGCATACTAGTAGTTGGGAGTGGGTGGAGCCAAGGGGGCCAGAGGAAGAGGAGGAGCGGACACAGGAAGGGGACAGTTAGAGTAGGGACAGGGACGAGGATGGATGTGTAGTAATAAAGCTCCAGTGATGGCAATCCATGGTGTCTGTGGTTATTGTAGCAGGATGCTACAAGTGGCGACGAGGGTGGGATGGGCATGATCATAGCCCACAGAACCCCACAAGAGAGCCCTGTCCCCAGGCAGCCTCGAGGAGAAGAAAACGCTGCCCAAGGGAAACAAAGTTGCTGCCTGAGACAAGAAACCAGCAGCAGGTGACCCTGTTTCTCCAACAGTTGAGAGGGATCCAAGAGGGAGACGAGACACTGAGCGTTAAAACGCTCGAAGAAGAAGAGACACCTTCGCGCCAAAAAGCGCCCCACGCTGGAAGCGTGTGCCCTGGGTGAAGAGCCCGTGTGCAGGAATCGGGAGCCCACTCCGACCCTGTGGAGTGCCCAGAGAGATAAAAGAAGTGCCCCAGAGTTGTGGAAGGCGTCCACAACGTGCCGACAGCAAGCACTGCTGAGAGCACTGAAAGCGGAGCTCGAGAGAAATTCGAGGTCGGGAAACCTCACGCCCGATGCGTGAGATTTGGCACGGTGCCGGGGAAGGAGAGCGGGAACTTTAAAAAGCGAGGGATCGGGAGCCCAACCCCGACCCTGCCGTGCTGCCCGAGTGTGTGGAGTCCTGCGGAGTAAGGCGTGGACATCGCCTGGAGAATAGCGCTGCCGAGCGCCAAAACGAATGCAATTGGGAGCCCTGTGTGCAGAGGTAGGAGCATCCCGTCTGAAGTGCCCAGAAGTGCTCACCGGGAGCCCACCCCGGCGGCAGATGTCAAGGAAAGCTGCCTCACCTGAAGCGTTGACTCTGGCAGTGGATCCTGGCTGCGACCGGCAAGCGGTGAGTGGAAGCGCTGCAAAATACGGTGATTCCGGTGAAGAAACAAAGAAAAACGGCCGAAATCCCGTCGAAAACGAGATTCCCGCGCGGCCATTTTGAAGTCAGGCAGCGGTGTCCAATCCCCTGCGAGGAATCATCGGCGGCCATTTTGAGGTCAGGCAGAAGACCTGAACGTACAAATAAACATTGGCAAGTGCCACAGGGCCCGAGAACGAGCACTGGTAAGTGCAAATCAAGCAGTGGTAAACACAAAACAAACAAGCACTAGTAAATACAAGAACAAACATTGGCAAATGTAAGCAGAACAAGCATTGGTAAAGGCGAGGAAACAAACATTGACAAATGCAAGAAAGCAAACATTGTCAAATGTAAAAAGGAAAAACAAGCACTGGTAAAGACAAGATAAGAAATTATACAACAAGCATTGGCAAATGCAAGAGCGTACAAATATTGGTGCATGCAAAGACAAGTACTGGCTAAGAGTAAACAAGCACTGGTACATGCAAATAAACAAGCAGTAATACATGCAATTAGACAAACATTGATACATGCAAATCAACAAGCATTGGTACCTGCAAAGAAACAAGCATTGATTCATGCAAAGAGACACATGCATTGATACACGCAGATCGACAAGCATTGGATAAATTGCGGCAAAGGAAGAAAACAAGCATTGGCAAAAACCAAACAAGCATTGGCGAACGTAACAGAATCAAGCATTAGCGAAGACCAAACGAGTACTGGCGAAGGCCAAACAAGCATTGCCAACGTCCCAGCACATGACCAGACCGCAGGTTTCGACTAAAGAGGATCAACTACGAAGACGAGTGAACAGCCCGTGCCCTGCGAACATGATCCATCAAAATCCTCCTCTCATGACGGGAGGAGACGCAGCACAGCGGGTCACTTCATACAGTGAAGTACCGCCTCCAGCGATGCAGACCGATGATTGGATCTCGGATCTCAAACGACACCGGTGGCTCGAAGCATTAGAAGATTTCTTAAAAGCCAATGGTGAGCAAAGAGAGAGAAAATGTCTGATGCTACTCCTCCATTTAGTGGGTCCGGAGGGCCGATGCCCAATCAGGACATTTTCCAAAAAAGATGCAGAAATCTATAAAAGACTCCAAAGGGACCTCTGTGCCCATCTCAACGCACAGACGGATGTAGACCATAATCGCATGGTTTTCAATACAGCACGGCAGGAACCAGGCGAACCGTTGCCAAATTTCATCACTCGGTTGCAAAGTATGGTACGAGACTGCCACTTCAACACTTTTACAAATGAGGATGCGGTTCGACTTCGGATAATTGAAGGCTGCACAAACCCTGACACAAAGCGCAAGATCCTGCAAGGGCATTGGTCGTTAAAGGAAATCATCAAGAAGGCCGAAATTGGAATGCAAATCAAAGCAAGAGAAGGACTGAAGGACGTGCACCTAAGAGCAAACCATCAAGATACCTGGGAAGACAAAACTCAGAAAACAAACAGAACTGAAAGGAGAGAGAGGGAAGACAGACCTGCAAAAAGACAACGGGAAAGATACAGTGACAAAGAAAATGACACGGACTACTCAGAGTCAAATGACCCAGAGTCAACCATCCAAAAGCCAATTCCAAGAAGCTATTCACCCCCCAGGAGTTCCTCAAGGAGTCATTCAAAGTATGACACACCATACTCTGATGAGGAGAGAGCATCAAGTGGGACCGATCGCACTCCTGGACAAGAAGGCATCCTACACAACAAGTGGGAGAGAAAGACTAACCATAGAAGAAGGGGTCGCACTGCTCAACACCGGAAGTCGGTGCAGGAACAGCAGTCGACAAGCAGTGAAGACGAGTCCAAGGAAATATCTGGCCAGAGAACACATAAACCCCAAATCAGAGGTGTTAGAGCATCAAACAATTGGGAAGGAGAACCAGATCACACAAGACGGACTGGTCCCTCACAACAACAACAACAACCAGCAAGAAAAGATCCATGCATTCATGGGCCCCAAAGCATCCATGGGCCCCGCGACAACGAAGAAGCAGAACGTAGATGTGTAACATCAGGCGAGAAGGACGAAGAGGCAAAAGCTTGGGATCAAGCACAAGGAACAAGCACGGAATCTTCAAACAATCTCCCAAATGAGACAACATTGAAGATGTTCCAACAAAGACACACGGAGAAGCTTTTCAGAGACACTTCCGAGGTGGAAAGCAGCTCGTCACGGACTACCCGGTTCCGAAGACCACCTGGTAAGACATTCCCAAAGGAACACTCACGAAGAAAACTGACGGAGCACCCGTCTGAGTCAGAAAGCACGTCGGTCCGATCCTTTGAGTCGGCAGAGTCGTGGTCCCGACAACGACCACGCGCAGCATTCTTAAAGAAACATTCTCAGAGGGAAGTGAGGGAGAACTCCTCTGATTCAGATAGCCCTTCGGTCCGATCCTTTGAGTCGACAGGGTTGTGGTCCCGACAACGGCCATTGAACCAAGCACCTGAACACATCAGCGAACCAAGGGACACTCTTCCCGTCAAGAGCGACGTGTCCCACACCAATGTCAATGCACACTCGATCACTCCACCAGACAACCTGTCACATCGAGCACAGGTGCATCGCGACACTAATACTACACCGTCACCCCGGGTAGGGGCAGCAAGGTTGACTCGAAGGCCCTGGTCCTGGTCCTATAAAATGGAATCAGACATCGTGGCCATTAGCACCCAAATAATAACGGACCAACCAGTCGATCTGCAAAGGAAGCCAGACATGTCAGGAGAACCAAAGCATCATCGGATGAGAACTAGACACGCAAATATTCAGCCGGTTCCAGGGTCTGCCTGGTCTAGGCGCGAGCGGGCGTGGGAGAGACAACCCGAGACAGCAAATCAATCTCCAAGTCATACCCAGATGACCTCCACCGCTCATACCCCACCGGCTGGCATCCCAGACTCGAAACAGGAAGACAGTGTTGTTCTTGACCTGACAAAGCAAAAGGAAGTAAAAATACATGGAGACACTCGCCAGGGAACTGGGACAACATCCCTTTGGAAGAAAGGCCGATCGTCACATGAGCAAGAGCCACAAAGGAGGACAGACTGCCGATATCAAACTGAGCTTGCCAAAAGCACCTCAGACACAGAAGGCTCCATCTCTCCAAACATCCGCAACAGAGCTTGTCTATTCAAAGACGAACCACTGGCAATCATGAAGAGGAAAGAAACTATGTTGACGGCGGAGTCCGAGCAGTGGCGAGTCACAAGAAACATCTCGCACTTTGAGAAGCTGTCACAGGATACCTCCGGACTCCTGATGAGTGAAATGGACACGCTCAATTCGGATGAACTGCACTCAGATGATCGTGAGAATACTGCTCCGATCATTGAGACACTAAGTGATAACAGTCCGAGAGCCAGGTCGCCACGACCTCATCGTGACATACATCCACTCAAGAGACTGATCGTAGAGACGGACTGAGAAGTCAGTATGTTTTGTTTGTTTTGTCACAAAGGGGGGAGATGTCATGATGTTAGCATACTAGTAGTTGGGAGTGGGTGGAGCCAAGGGGGCCAGAGGAAGAGGAGGAGCGGACACAGGAAGGGGACAGTTAGAGTAGGGACAGGGACGAGGATGGATGTGTAGTAATAAAGCTCCAGTGATGGCAATCCATGGTGTCTGTGGTTATTGTAGCAGGATGCTACACCACCCACCCAACGCTCCCCACCAGGCCTCTCACCCTGCACCCAACCACCCAACGCTCCCCACCAGGCCTCTCACCCTGCACCCAACCACCCAATGCTCTCCACCAGGCCCCTGATCCACCCACCCAATGCTCTCCACAAGGACCTGACCCTGCACCCACCCATCCAACGCTCTCCACCAGGCCCCTTACCCCGCACCCACCCACCCAATGGAGGTTAAAGACAGTCATTTTATGCGTATCTGTGCTCCCAGAGAGAACACTGGGATACCGCCACAGGTTTATTAAGCAGCGCGCAAACACCCTCTCTCTCTCCCAATCATTCAATTATTCCACCATTTAAAGAATCCAAAATATATGTCATCAATAATGTGATTTTTTGGCCTGATAATGGACTTGGTACAACGTTGCACATGAATTTGAAAAAAACCGTCATAATAGGAACGTTCCTGAATGTCATTTGACAGTTGAAAAGTTTTACCCTTTTTTCTGTGTTTTGGTCGGCTGGATTTTTTTTTTTTGGGGCTGCAGATTTGTATAGCGCAAACTCGACCCGAAGAGCACCAGTCACGTTACACAAGGATACATTTGTGTATTCTGTTTTTGTAGGCGCTGGGAGATTAAGTGATTTGCCCAGAATGACACAGGATTCTGAGCTGACGTCGAGGGTTGAACCCGGTTCCCCAGCTCCAAAATTGGCAGGCGGGCCTCACAGCTATGTCTGTAGCCGAGTCCTGGGCAGAGCAACCTATTCATCACGGAGGCAGGGGGGCGAAAGTGACACATTCTTAGTGCGACTTTTACACTTCCTTTCCCACATCGTGCGTGGTGCCCCAGGCTCCTGATAACAGCGCACCAAGGCGCCGCGGCGCACAGTTTGGGAACCACAGCTTTAGGGGCATGGAGGCCAGCAGCACATGTGTGTATCCGTGAGGTACAAGTGGTTGATGTTCCTGCACTTCACAAGTATGTGCAGGCTGCTAGTAATGCCTGTGCAGGAGACTGGAGTCCTCCACCTCCAGGTGTGTGCAGCAAACTCTAGGAACCTGCTGATGCCTGGGACTCACTATACCAGCCAGGTATGTCCTAGCAAATGCTGTGTGCACCTGCCATGTGTACGCATGTGGCTAGCGCTTAGTGTGCCTTGTGCTGTTTCCAACCCACTTGCAGCGCATGTATCTCCTAGCTGGCTGGTAATGCTTGTGAATCGCTAATGTGTTGAGCAAGCTGCTGTTTCTGTTCTGTACTTTATAGCAATTTTATCTCCCTGCTCGGAATGTGCTGTCTTTGTGATTGCCACACAACTCTGTGACATCACAGCCTGCTGTCTCATCAGCCCATCCACATTAGCAGGTTTGAAATGCTGACATATGGTTCAGTGCAAATCATCTGGATTAAAATTAGTTTTCATTGAGAAATTTAGATGCGCGTTAACTGAGCGGCTTCTGTTTGATAATTCACTTAACTTGTACTGTGTAATGCCACTCTCTAGCCTTTGTCCTAATGAGATGATACCAGAGAGGCCAGCCCTAGGACCAGAGTAGAAGGAAGCTTTTGCACCCACAGTATGTGTCCCACTTTGCATGAAAGGTGACATGCAAGGGATGGGGGAGGGATGGGTGGATTTTGTGTGTGTGTGTGTATATAATGTATGCAGCCTTGACTAGATCATGACTTATTTTAATACTCCCCATGGTGTCCTTTCAGACAGAAACTCAGCTTCTCTTTCCCCACTGAGATCACGGATTTGGAGGCCCGAGTCAGTAAGGTAAAATGAATGAGCAAACAGACAGTGAGGCCTCTGGAGAGAGCGGGAGAGGGGGAAAAGGTGTGGATTTAGAGCATTTGACATGGGGTGATTATCTATCCCAATTGCAGGATTTGCCATCCCCTCTTTGTCATGCAAACAGGATAAAAGTCTGGGGACCCGTAATAGCCCCTGGGTGGTTGTGTATTTTGAGCGGCACAGGCCTTTCAGGCTATCAGACAGTGAATTATAGCGGACTGGGATAACTGAAATACGGGGAGCCCAGGGCATTAGCATAGATTTAGTTAATACACATTTATTGGGGACGAAAGAGCTGGGTTGGATCAGTAGGGGTGGGATATTGGAATGTTTAGACATAAGATAAAATACACGTGTTTGTATTTTTCATTAAACGTTTGGACCACACTTCAAAAATTCGTCTTGGAAAACTCATTGATACTACTGGCCCATTGCTGTTGTTAAATGCTGGTCACGTTGTATATGTATGCTCACTTTTGATGTTTAGAATTTAAGTTTCGATTTTCCACAAACAATGCTTCTACATAATGTGATTTCCAGCGCTAGGTGCTCAAGTGAAGGCACAAGGACCTTGTTAATTCAATCGATTTTGTTACCAAAGCCTGGTGTATTGTTTTAGGAAATTTGGGAAAGCCATTGCCTTTTTGTGATTCATTGTGAACGGGGCAGGGACAAACATTTGAAGACATTGAATGCGTTCAAACAATTCTTTTTGTATGATGTCCTGATATGCTTGTACCCTTTAAGTGGTTCTCAAAGTTTGCAGGTCAGATGCGATTTATGAAATTATCACATCGTGCAGCCCTTGGTGGGGGATGACAATTGAAACATTGACTGAAATATATACCCCACACACTCTCCACTTAACTGTGTATATCGTAGGTGGTAATTCCAGTGGACCCAAAAAACTAAGAAAATGCACCCTTTTATTCCCTTAGGTAGGGAAAAACTATCATAATTTAGGTGCAGAGAACCAATCATTCCGGTGTGACCGCCTTGGTGCAAATGCACCCACTGCGCTAGTGAAAGCTACACCTTTTGCTGACCAGTGGCAGATGGTTTCAGCTGGAGCCAATGGCAGGCACAAACATTTATCATTTATTGAAATGTTGTGGAAAAGAAAGCATAGTTAAATATTTTTGAATTTGAAACTGTGCACTGTTTGTTTATCTGTTAGTTATATTAATTATGAGTAAACCATCTCTTCTTTTTTTTTAATTGGGCATACGCAGCACCCACACACACCCCCCCTCACGACCACCACCTTTGCCACAGTCCTTTCCAGAGGATGTTGGCAGTAATATTTATTGTCAAGGGGCCCGTCCCTAGAGCCCTTAAGAGTCACAGGGAATTTGTTACACAGATGTGGACTAAGCTGGTGTTCTGAAACAGGGTCTTGTGAGACGTGAAAGGTTTCACCCTTCCCGCTCCTTGTTCCTTTATTTTTCTGTAACAGCAAAAGATATGCTGCAAAAGAAGCAGTGGGATCGCTACCAAATGCAACCTTTCAGACAGAAAGGTGGACACTGCCCATAGGAATGTTTACACATTTAGCTTTACGTACTGGTATGGAAAGGGCCTAAACTTCTCACATCCATACATGACATGAACTTAAAGTGAGCTTAAGTCAGTCCTTTGCACATGAATGGCTGTCTCTGGTGTCTATCTCAGTTGTGTCATCTTGATTCAGTGGTTTTCTTCCTGAGTTTGTCCTACACAGGAGAATTTCAGTCTTGCACTGTTTTGATGGTTGAGTTGAAATTTTCTTTGCAATACTAGGGACCTTTGTGGAATTCAAGGAATACCAGCTCAGTTTATTACAAACCATAATTTGTGAAAGAATAGCACACAGTGGCACAGATGGACAGAGCCAGTGGTAGACCGGCGTCTGATATGCATCAGATTGGACTGACAGTTGTGCCAGTCACTGTCTTTGTTAGAACAGATTTACAATTGCTGTATTAACCTTCCTGCTTTCTCAAATTTGCTTGAAAATACACCATTTGCACACTCTTTTTTCAAAATGTTCTCGGGGGAGAACTTCGTAGGTGGTTCGGGCTCGCTCGCGACAGTGTAAAACGAAAATTGTTTTACCGGCCACCACTTTCAAATGTCACCATCCGTCACTGTTTCTTGTCGATCAGGTGATGTTCTCAGAAGTTGAGACAATAACACATATCCCGGCAATTTTATCAGATCATTCAGCAGAAGCCATGACATTGGCGTTTAGACAAAAAGAAATTCAAAGAAGGTGGATTCTTGATAGGACCATGTTATTAGATGAAGGAGTGGTGCTGGAGTTAGGAGAAAAAACTGATCAGTATTTTAAATTTAACATTAGCACAGCTAAAGATCATACAGTCTGGGATGCCTTCAAAGCTTACATAAGAGGGATACTTAGCTCTATAATGATAAGGAAAAGGAAAGCTATGAAAAAGGAAAAAGATGAGATGAGCAAGATAAAGGAAAAAGAGACAGAATTACAGAAGGCATCATTGGCAGCTCAGAATACAGTACGTGCTTGGAAAAAGAGTTGGAGGGCCTACAGGCTGAATTTCAAGTTAATCTAGACAAAAAACTCACGGACAGGTTGAATGCTTGCAAGCCGCAGGTTTTTGCGTACGGAGAGAAATGTAGCTCTCTTTTAGCTTGGGAGACGAAAATGGATAAGGCAATGAACCAGATAAATAATCTAATCCATAGAGGGTCTGGAGTATTGACATATGAGGATGATAACATTCTGGAGGAGGGTAGAATGTTTATGAAATACCTGTATAAGGAGGATTCCGCATCAGGATTAGAAGGAGTTCAGGAATGGCTAAAGTTGTTAACTCTCCCTCAGTTGACAGAAGAACATAGGATTTCTTTGCAAGCTAGTATTACAGAGAAAGAGGTTAGAGCACAATGTAAGAACATGGCCAGGGGTAAAGCAGCCAGTCCAGATGGGCTCCTAATAGAGTTATACCTGGGTATTTTGGAGAAGGGAGTGCCAGTCTTAAAAGGTTTGTTTAATAAAATATGTAGATAGGGGGAATGTACTCCAGTTCATGGGCAGAAGCAACAGTGACGTTGATCCTAAAACCAAACAAAGACCCACAGAAGATTGAGTCTTACAGACCAAAATACTTATTAAACTCAGATCATAAGATTTTTGCTAGAATATTGGCAGAAAGGGTGGCAAAAGTTATTAAGGTGATATTTCACTCCGATCAGAGAGGTTTTTTATACCCGGGAGACAGTTAAACGAGCTTACCTTTCAGGCAATGGGGCCATAGACATAGCTGAAACAAAGAAGGCCCCTCTAACGATCATAGCAATTGATGCCGCTAAGGCTTTTGACCAGGTCAACTGGGTCTATCTGTGGGAGACATTAAATCGTTTTGGGTTTCCTAATAATTTTGTCCAGGCGGTAAAGAGTTTATTCTTAACCAGAAAGCAAAGGTTTTGGTAAATGGGTCCTTGGCAGACTGGTTTAATATTTCAAGAGGTACCAGGCAGGGATGTCCAATGTCTTCTTTTCAATTTATATATTGAGCCGTTTATTAGCTGGCTCACGACAGACCCTATTATTCACCCCTTCAAAATTGGAGAGCTACAGTTAAAACTTGCTCTCTATGCATACGACCTTCTCTTGTCTCTTTCAAACCCAGTAGAGGCAAAACCCAGGTTTTTCGAGAAGGCAGAAAAATTTGCTGAAGTTTCAGGGTATCAAATTATTAAGGATAAGACCGAAATAATGGAATGGAATCAAGTCACCGGAAGCCAGTGGGCAAAGAGTCAAATTAGGTATTTAGGGGTTCAGTTAGTCTACAACTTAGAAGATACAACTAAAGTTAACTGGAAGAGGATCGCCAAAGAGGTTGTCAGTCTATTAACAAGATGGGCAAATCTACCTTTAAATATCTATCGGTGTGTCAATCGTGTTAAAATGATAATTTTACTAAAAATCACCTTTCTATACAACTCAGTTCTATTGCCATTTAGGGCAGAGGATATTTCTAAGTTACAAGGCAAAATAGGCACTTTCATCTGGGCGACAAAAAGTCCCAGGATTGCATGGAAAAAGTTGAGGAGAGGCCTCAGAGTAGGGGGGTTAGCATTACCAGACCGACTAACTTATTGTTATGCTTTTCATTTAAAAAAAATTAGGATGTTGGCTAACAAAATTGATTCCTCATCATTGGGTTTATTGTTTGAGGCAATGTTAAAGGATGCAGAGCTAGAGCAGGAATATTGTCTATGTAAGTACGGAGATCTGAAGTTTTATAAAAAAGTCAGACTAAAGATCCTGGGGGCTGCTTTTAAGAATTGGATGTATATTAGAAGGAGAATGAAAATTCAATATTATGCAGCAAAGGCTCCTGTCTGGGACTCCCCTGGCACCCCGGAATGCTTGCAAGGTCAACTTTGTCAGCCGCTAAAAACTGGAGGTCTAAAATGTTGGGGTGATCTGCAAGAAGACTTGAAGTTAGTAACTTGGGAGGCACTTAGTAGGTTAACTGAAGGAACACTGACAAGGTTTAAGTTTTATCATTTATCCTCCTGGTGGGTGACGCAGACTTGGTGCAAGGAGGAGGCAAACTGGAAATGTGATTTAGTTACTAGAACAGGCATATGGAAAAGGGAAGTTTCATTCTGGTATCGGGCCCTCCTGAAAGCTGACGAGGATGGGGAATCTGAAGTTACAAGACTGTGCGGCGAAGAATTGGGAGACAGAGAACATGATTTATATAAAATATGGTCTGACTCTTTTCTTATGTTGCAGACTATAGTAAAACCAGCTGCACTTAGGAGGAATCACTTGTACACTGCCTGCAGAGTCTATTGGTCCCCAAAAAAGTTATCCAAAGTGACAGGGAATTAATAAAGCTGCCCCAGGTGTAAGTATCCTGAAGCCGACGACATTCATATGTTTATGGAATGTTAACGAATAAAGCAGTATTAGACGGAGGTATGTTACTTTTTGGAAGCCGTGCTGCAGCAACAGCAGTTACAGCATGATTTTTTTGTCTACCAAACGACTCTCATGAATGCATCTGCCTCCAAATTTGTGTTTTATGGGAACATTCTTGCAAGGAGGGAAATCTGCAGGGCTTGGAAATCAGAACCTCCCCCGACCTTCGCAAATCATATATGGCTTGCGATCAAAGAAGTAGAGGCAAGATCTTGGCAGCTCTAGTAGACTGGAGGGAGAAGGAGAGCGGGTCTTATGATTAAGCCAAGGTACTGTTGGTCATGGCCTCCTAAGTAACGCCATGGCACCCCACAAAACGTGAACAGGAGTGGGAGAAGGTAACGGTACTAACTCTGAGGGAATGCTCCATTCTCTTTCCAGTTGTCTCTCCCAAGGGTTGGTAAAAGATGACATATAGAGAATGGAGGAATCCCATTGTGAGCCTTTGACAGTATGAGGACAAAAAAAAGGACTGAGAGGGCAGGGGGAGTCTCTAGGAGGATCCAAAGTCGTACACATTCCGATAAAAGCAACTGAAGATTCTGGCCTAATGAAGAGCGACCTAAACACCGTCAAACACCGAAAAACAAATGTCTTTACTGGTTAATGCACCACATGGTAGTGGTCCTATCACTTAAGGTCACTGCATGATCCTCGGTATATCTCGTTTCCAGTACACAGGAGGGGGCACTTAGGAGGTTAAATGCGGGTGTGTTAGCACTTAAATTACAACAAGCCGTGCCAGGCATCGGGGACCTGCTGCTCCTGCCACTGTCCGCTGAAGACCTCTGCTTCTGACCTGGCGCCCTACTGCCGCCTACAAGCTCCGAGCCAGTGTGACTGCCGGGGGAAGACGCTGCCACTCGACTCCGCGTTGTTGCCCACTGAGGCAGATCGTGTTGGGCTCAGTGGGTGAAGGTGCCCGCCTTCTCTTTGGAGCAGTAAGTGGACGTGGGCCAGATGGGCTGCAGAAGCAGGTGGCCCTGCCTGGGGCCAGGAGATGTACACGT
The DNA here is from genome assembly GCF_964263255.1 of Lissotriton vulgaris. Taxonomy (NCBI): domain Eukaryota; kingdom Metazoa; phylum Chordata; class Amphibia; order Caudata; family Salamandridae; genus Lissotriton; species Lissotriton vulgaris. The sequence continues at coordinate 5,639,829 of NC_141688.1, forward strand.
GTACGGAGTGCACATCTCCTGTCCGTAAGCGTGCACATGTCCGGTCGCCCTTCGGTCAAGAAACCGATGAAAATAGGATTTGCCAAGGTGGACAGCGCATGCACTACGTCAGTAGACGAGACCTAAAAAAGGGTCCAGTCATTTGGTGCTACAGACATGTTGTTTTAATTATCATGAATATTTCTGGTAATATGGTACTTAGCATAGAGTATTAAATGAATGCACATGGTTATATGTTCAAGGATGGACATACGTTCTTCAGTGATGTCATCACTGATGTCATTTGATATGTCACCAGTGATGTCATCAGTGATGTCACTGACCATTTCATGAGTTATATAATATGTGATGTCATCAGCGGTGCATTGGGGGGGCGTGAGTTATAGTTAGTTCAACTCACTATAACGACCAAATTTCTCTGGTTTTGTACAAGTGAAATGTCCAACTAACTATAACGTCCCTGAAACCTGTGTTTATTTCAGTGAATTTCGGGAATGTTTTAAATGCTAATTTCTAACTATAACGTCCCTGAAACCTATGGTTTTTTCAGTGAATTTCACAGGTTTTCTAAATGATAATTTCTAACTATAATGTCCCTGAAACCTATGTTTTTTTCACTGAATTTTGAAGGTTTTTTAAATGCTAATTTCTAACTATGCCCACAGAGGTAGGGCATGTGCAGAAAGAGGAAGAAAGTCACAAAAAGAAGCAAGCAAAATGCAAAAAGAGGCAACAGAACTCCAGAAAGACAATGAAAAGTCCAGAAAGAATCAAGAGATATGCAGAAAGAACCAACAGAGGTGCAGAAAGAGGCCTTGTTGCAAAGTCATCCTGCGCCCCCAACATTTTGCTGACTGGTACTGGTGGTAACTGACTCTGACTAAGCAGGCCCGGAAGCAGTACTATGCTGAAAGACACCTAGAATACAGTGAAAACACCTACAAACACTAGGGTACATTATGGGTTGAGGTACCCCAGTGATTCGCATGACCTCCCCTTTAAGACCCAAGTACATGATAGGGCAGGGGACTAATAATCAGTCTAACTCAGAGGTGCAGAAATAACCAAGAGAAGTGCATAAAGAAGCAACAGAGTAAGCATGGGCGAATTTTGCGAATCTCGCGTTCGCGAATTTTGCGGATTTGCGAACTCGCAATCCGCAAAATCCGCAAATTCTTGCGAATTTGCGGATTTTTTTTTTTGTGTTCGCAAGGATTTCTGCCAGTACCAGTTCGCAATTGCGAACTTACATTTCGTCGCGCAACGGTCGCAAATTATGTTGTTTCTACGTCTGGTTCATCATCACAGGTTCCCAGCACCCTCTGTTTCACCACTGCAACCCTCTGTTACATCAATGCCACCCTCTGGTTCATCATTACTGTAGATTATGGGGGGGAAAAGCAAGCACACCAGCCCTGCTTCAACTGAGATGAATTAATTTGGGGTTAGTTTATTAATGTGTCACTGTTTTAAAATTCCAGTCTGGCACCTGCTTCCTTATCTGTAATTTTGCTTTCTGTTGCAGTGCATTTTTTTTCCCCAGGACCTTCTTTGTGGCCTACTTGTAGCTATTGTATGAGCCTGCTGTGAGGGTCAGAGCAGGGTCATACAATTGTTGCAACTAGCAACTGAATTCTGGAGGGGCTCCAGTCAGGAAGCACTACCGGGAATTGTTACTAATGATGAGTTTGAACTCTTGCCCCTGCCGAGTGCTTTCAGTTTTGAAAAACTCGTTTTTCTGCAATTTCGCGGGGTTCGCGGGGTGCGAACACGCGCGAGATCGGATTCGGAAGCCGCAAATTCGTGCGAATATGCAATTTGGTTTTTTTGCGGCGTGTTAGTTGGCAAGGTTTTGTGCGTTTTTGCGAGCCGCTCGTAGCGCAAGACGCGAAGTTACCCTCGCGGTCGTTCAAGGGCGCAGCCATCTTGTTTGCCTGACGTATTTCCGTTTCCGGGCGCGAAGTGTAATCTCGCAAAGTCCGCGGCTTGCCAGTACAGTCTCGCGCGTGTTCGCAAGGAAAATCTCGCGCGAACTTACCCGCGCGGTCGTGAACGGGCACGGCCATCTTGTTTCTCATTCATTGCTATGGTTCTGGGCATGGTCTTTGTATCCTCTGTCAATCTCTGCCATCCTTTGCTTGTTTGAAGTTTTTTTTAATCTATTTTACTTATTATCTATCCCTCTATTTTTCTAGCCCTATATTTTTGTGTTTACTGCTACTTTTGGTTAATTTTAAACTACTTTTGTAAACTCTTTTCTTTTCTTCTCTTCCCTATTCTATTTTCTTTATTCCTTTCCGCCCAGACCATGGTGAAGGGAGCCGGGAAGCATCCCGAGAAGGGGAAGGGTCCCGCACCCCGTGTCCGGCTCCCGTGCGGGCGTTTGAGGGGGGAGCTAGTGATGCCACGGGAGATCTTTACCCCGGAGGAGGTGGCCCAACTAATTTTTTATGTTCAGCGCCGCCTCCCCAGGACCATCATGGGAGGCGGCAAGATCAGTGCCGGGTACGGGGCCCGGGAGCGCCGGAAGCGGTGGGAGAAGGTGTGCCAGGCCATTTACCACCACTCTCGGGTCTGGCGCACCTACAACCAGGCCACCCACCGCTGGACGGATGTCCTGACCCGTGAGCGAGATCTGCTCGACCTCCTTGGCCTTGAGATCCCCAGGCTTGGTGAGTAGTAGTAGCTATGTCTTTACTACTATGTTTTCTCCTGCTGTGTTATTATATTGCAAATTTTTGTTTTTTACCAAGAGCAATAATGCTGCTCATTACATTGTAGGTAAATTTTATTTCAAAATCTTCTGTGCATTTCAGGTACACTGCTCTCCTTCTTCTCAGTAGTGTTGCTACTATGCTTATTTGTTTTAGATTTTGTGTTCATTTCATTGGCCTGTGAAATTATGTATGAGTGTAGTTGAAAGAACTGCGTAATGCTACACACTAAGTTTCAGATTTTTAATTACCGGCGCATCCCTGCAAAGTTGCAGGGATGCGCCAGTAATTGTGCGTCACGCCACCATCACCCATGGTGCGCCGTATTTACAATGCGGCGCGCCATGGGCCCAAAACGTCACCAAAGCGTTACGCATCTGTGCCGTAAAGGCGGCGCATTGCTGGAGTTGCGTCGCAACGATGGTGCAGCTCCATCAATTCTCTGGGGTGCCCTATCTCCCCAATGCTGCGTCAAGCCGTACGTCTGCTTCAAGCAGGCGCAGGGTTTGAGTCACGCATCATTGTCCTCAAAGTGACTGATTGAAATCTTGTAGATTTCCCTCAGCCACTTTTAGGATGCGTTCCTGCGCAGGAACGCCCTCCCTTGCGCCGGAACACCCCTATTGGCGCAGGGCTTTACAACGTGATGCATCTCCCAGATGCGTCACGTTGTTAATATACGCTGCACCATTGCGCCTCTTTTGTGCTGTCGCTGCGTCACAAAAGTCACGCAACAATGGAGCAAAAGAGCCGCAAGGGCCTTCTAAATCAGCCCCTACAGACTCAAGTCCAGTCCTTCCTTTGTACACATGGCGATAAGAAGAAATAGTGGTGGTGGATTAATAGTTTGAGTATTTTAATGACTGGTGAATGTAGTAGGAAACTTTAGTGTTGTCGCTGATCTTCAATCACGATGGACTTTGGCTGTCACTTTGCGTGCTGCGGACTGCTGCCTGCCAATCCTAGGCAAACCTTTTTAGTACTTTGTTTAGTGAGTTACATAGGGTAGTTTCCAATTCGACGGTCCGCAAATCAAGCAATACTAAAGTAATGACGTAGTCGACCACATGAGATTGGTCAATAATATATCCCGTGGAGTCGTTCCCTATTTGCTATTTCGCAAAAATATTTTGTTACTTTGTTAGTTCTTTTTTAAATGTTTGATTTGGTTGAGAAATATCATCCATGTTTTCTGTTTTTCTTTCTTTCATGTTGTACATCAGCTTCCCCCAGGGGCAAGAGGAGGACACAGGAGGAGGAGGAGGAGGGTGCTGTTGTCGATGCAGGCCAGGACCGGGCAGTCGAGGGCTCCTTTGCTGGCCCCAGTAAGTTTTAATTTTAATATAGAGTACTTATTTTTTCCTAGCGTTCCTCATTCGATTTTTTCTAAATCGTCTTTGATCTTCTTGTAGACAGGATCTAAATTCTTATCCTGCCTCGACTATGACTCCGTGTGGTATTACTAGATTATTCTTATTAGTCTGTCTGTGTAGCTAACTAAGATTGCACATTTGGCATTTCCATTGGACTCCCATTCTAGTCAGCAATAGCTCTATGCACTGAGTGTAGTCCTCTGGGATTGTCCATAATGTCTTTTCAAGTATTCTAAATGTTTATGCTTTGACCATTGCCAACAATAAAAAGGTGAATGACCACCACCAAGAAATAATAAGATACTACTTTACTTTTGGTTTGGATAGGAGGACAATCCATTCTACTACTGTTGCAGGGACAAATCTGCACAAACAGAACTATGGACACTAAATAATGCATCGCTTAGCTTATCAATTATAATAGGTGCTGTAACTGTTAGACTTTCCACATACCTCAGTGATAACAGACTTTGTAGTTGAACCCCCAATCTCCTTACTGACTAGATAGTGTGGCAGAGTCATTTAGCTCCCAAAGTCACCGATGGCAGAGGCACGGACTCATGCTTGCAAAAATTCGAAAACCTTTAGCCCATCCACTCTAGTCTGGAGGACCAAAAACCACAGAGTCTATTTAAGTTTAAAAGCTTTATTAAAAGTAAACACATTTATTAAATTCAAGTTTGTCATAAAAGTGAACGTGTAACTGAAAATGGAAAAGTGCTTAGTGCTGACGATTAATTGGACACATTTCTTGTGGTCGAGCCGAGCTCTCACCTGGTTTGAACTTGATCCTGCTCGTGTTCTTAGAAGTCAAGGTTCTGTCTGTTAGGAGAAAAAGTGGTGCGTGTTAAAAAGTAAAAAGCAAACATTCATCAGTTGTGCCAAAAAGTGCAGCAAGACAACAGCCTTCCCTGGAAAAAGGGACATTTTTACTCTAGAGTACACAGTCAAAAATTATTAAATTGTACACTTTTTTTCACATTTCTTTCTTCCTCCTAGACCAAATATTATATAGTAGTGAGTGGTGTATTCTAACATTATTAAATGTACTTTGTAGGTGGAACATCTGGAGACGGGGCCAGCGCGGAGGTGGTGGTGGCATTGGACGAGGAGGACAACTCTGGGGAGGAGGCGGTGCAAGTGCCGGAAAAGGACATGCCTGTGAGGGTTCACACGGTGGTGGCGGGCAGAGGTAAGCTATACATTCCTTAGTCATTGAGATTGAAGACTGCAGAGTGTGCTTTCTGCACGGGTGTATTATAAAAAAAGCAGGTAGTAGCCTCCTCTAAATGTACTTCGACTTAGCTGTGAAGTTTTTGGCGAGAAGAATCCCAATCAGATCTGAGGTGAACTTGATGGATGGGATGAACGAAAAGCGAAAGAAGGGTGTAAGTAAGTGTGGAAGCACGAGAAATGTAATGATGACTGGCAAAGAAGAATGATATGTGTTTGCTTGGTCCCCGAGGTGGCTGGGAAGGTAAGAAAATGGTATGGTGTATGGCTGGGTGAATGATGAAGCAAGGATGGGTGGAAGGAGAACAGCCTGGGTGGGTGAGACAGAAACTGTATGTGCGCAATATACTTTGAATGGATGGATGCCTGGATCATTCATGGTACCATCTGACTCTTAGATAGCATATGTGTATCTAGAGAGAGTAGACGGTCACTGGATGAACTAAGTGTTACTTTGAAGAGCATGTAACACCGCACCCGCACGTCCGTTCCAGTGTAGGAAAGGCAAGGAAAAGAAGTTGTAACGTTGTCCAAAGACTACCATGAATAGTAGCAGTAGTTTGTATTGCAACTGCAAGCACAGCATATATCCAGTTATTACGGTGGACACTCCCTACCTCCCTTAATAACTTTAGTTTAGTAGTAGTACGTCATTCATGTGTGGGGGTATCACTGTTCACTCAATAATAAGCAAAGCACCTAAAGTCATCCCATATGTCATCAAATACATCCCATGTGAAGTGATAGATAATCAGATAATTTAGCTTCTTCATTTTCCTTTTCTAATACTCATTTGCACTGTAGGGTGAAAGCTAAATTAATTAAGCAGTAGCCCTTTTAACAGAGTATTCTCAGTGCCACCCGTAATAGAAAAGTAAGAGCTTCACCACCTGCATGTACTGGACCGGTACAGTAACGCAAGTCTGTCTCACTCACCATGGTGTGCGTCTGTTTTTCTCGGGTGCAAGTTCACTGCGCTGGCATTATGCCGGCTTGCATAAGATAACGTACCAATTTTCCTAAACAAGAGAGAAGAAGAAGAATAAGAGTGGTGTACTGTCATAGTCGACTGTAATAGAAGTCCATAGTGCTCGTAGAATTTGTTCCTTAAACTCCCACTAATGTTAGAGCAAGGATGAAGAAGTCGGAGGTTACATAGATACTGTCCTCAATAGTTATGCACTGTGCTTTCAATTTGCTACTTGTACTGTGACAACTTTCTGCTCAATCATTTTGTGTTAATCTTAAGGAGCATTGGTTACAGACTATGTCTTTCTTTTTTCATGTAGTTGCTCCTTCCAAATCCAAGACACCATCAAGGAGGAAGGAGCTGGCTCGAATGGCCCGGCAACGGAGGCTGGATGCCTCTGTTGCTGAATATCGGCGGCTGGTGGCCCTGGAGGAGGAGGAGACGCAGTCTGGTACAACAACAACGTCCACTGGGACAGCTGCATCCTCCTCCGTGCGGGCTGCCAGCCAGCGCAGTGCTCCAGCGGTACGGAGCCGGGCTACCAAAGCCAAACGCCACCGCCCAGCAGCAAAGAAAGCAGCTGCCCCTCACAGGATTTGCAAGGCACACCGGCGCCGCTTATCCCTCAGACTGTCCTACCTGGAGCAGGAGGTCCATAATTATAAGAACGTGGTGGAGGGCCTCCGCTTCGAACTTGCCACCCTCCGCAAGGAGCATGATGCCCTGGCTGCTAATTCCAACAGCACCCTGCCATAGTGTCCCTTGGCCCTTTTTTAGAGACTTTTGGGGGGTGGGAATTGGGAGTTGTGATTTTTGGGGACTTTTGAAGGACAATCGTTGGGGTTAGGGAGGGTCTTGCGGGAGATTCTTTTGTTAGGGCTATAAAAATATACTTTTTGAAACTTTATCTGACCATACCTGTTTTTTACTGCTTTTGAGTCTGGTGGGTGGGGGTTTAACATAACAGTAAGTTTGTTTTCCTGAATAGTCCTAGGACTTTAGTAGTACTACCGTCAATCAAATCTCTCGTCTCTCCTAATACTCCATTATACTACCTCCAACCAAATGCCTCTCTTACCTGTAATTTCTGTTTGCAAGTAGGGCTAGGCCCAGGGCTGGCTCCACGGGAAACAGCAAATAAGGTTAGCAATCCTGGGCGGATAAAATTTCCTCATAGCGTTGGTACTAGTGGTGTGACACAGTGGCAGTTGCTTGCCTATGAAAAAAAAGAAAATGAAATCTGGTTTGTCCTCCTGAGCAATACAAAGGTACAATACAGAATATAGCAGGTGACAGAAGTACACTAGAACAGTGCCACGTTGTAGCCTAACAAATGTTAAAGTATAACTAATTCGGTTGAAGTTCTTTGACATTAGCCATGGGTCTTTGTCAAGCAGAGTAAGAATATATCCTCGGATTTCTTCACCGGCCTGTTGCTATCACCTTATCCTCCCCAGCAAGTGTGTGGATTTATTGCTGTAATTTAGTCACACATCAATCAAAACCACACAGCCCGGGGGAAGAGGGTTAGGGTTTGAAAAATGGATGGGTACGGGGGTTTTTGGGAAAGGTTTTGGGAGACAAGAAAAAGTAGCACAGCATGGACGAACAATTGTGAACATAAACAAATCTTTGGGTACAAACCTATCCATCAATCTTTGAAAGTGCATACACTACTGCATGCATGTCAGTTAAAAGTAAGTAGTACTTTCGACAACTGTGGAAGAAAGAATGCGACAGTACAGGGAGTGGGTGGAAATATTGATAACTATATTCAACATAAGGTCTCTGTAGCCAGATACCTGAGAGCCTTGCTGGTCACTATAAATCCATTCACAACAACACTCAATGGGGTTGGTCTGGAAGGTATAGTAGATAGAAAAGGAGAAATTGCTTTTTTTCTAGGTGTCCCCTCACTCACCAGGGTTGCCCCTTGGTGACATGCTTCATCATTGGGGCCATCCCAGTCCTCTACGGCCTGGGGCGTGCTGCGACTTGCGAATTACGTAGGAGCACTTACAAATGACTATGTGTGGTGCAGATGTGATAGTGGAGTGGACTAAGTGATGTGTTAAGGGATCAATTTAGAAGCAGAGAGAGATCCAAGAAATGCAGTCACAGTCAGAGAAAAAGGCAAGGGATACTGTATCTATGTGGTTGTAGTGGTCCTGTTGGAAGTGGTAATAAGTTGCCTGCAGAAAAAAAATCCTCCTTTTAGCGGCACTCCTCCATTGCAGCCGACGCTTCGTCCATCGATGTTGGTCACCAGAAGACACCCTGTAAAAAAAAGCACAGCATAGACAAACAATGGAACATAAACAATTCTTTGGGTACAAACCTATCCATCAATCTTTGAAAGTGCATGCACTACTGCATGCATGTCAGTGAAAAGTAAGTAGTACATTCGACAACTGTGGAAGAAAGAATGCGACAGTACAGGGCCTGTGTGGAATTATTGATAACGATATTCAACATAAGGTCTCTGTACTTAGCCAGATACCCGAGAGCCTTGCTGGTCACTATAAATCCATTCACAACAACACTCAGTGGGGTTGGTCTGGAAGGTATAGTAGATAGAAAAGGAGAAATTGCTTGTTTTCTAGGTGTCCCCTCACTCACCAGGGTTGCCCCTTGGTGACATGCTTCATCATTGGGGCCATCCCAGTCCTCTACGGCCTGGGGCGTGCTGCGACTTGCGAATTACGTAGGAGCACTTACAAATGACTATGTGTGGTGCAGATGTGATAGTGGAGTGGACTAAGTGATGTGTTAAGGGATCAATTTAGAAGCAGAGAGAGATCCAAGAAATGCAGTCACAGTCAGAGAAAAAGGCAAGGGATACTGTATCTATGTGGTTGTAGTTGTCCTGTTGGAAGTGGTAAGTAAGTTGCCTGCAGAAAAAAAATCCTCTTATTAGCGGCACTCCTCCATTGCAGCCGACGCTTCGTCCATCGATGTTGGTCACCAGAAGACACCCTGTCCACTGCCTGCCTGATGCTGAATTGTGGCTCGCTACTGTGAAGCCTGACTCCATCCTTTTTTCCCCATTACAGAGACTGAAACCCGGCCTGTAATTATTCAACGAAAAACAGGAAGTGATATAATATTACAACACCACTGATAAATAAATATAAGGTATGTAGGCTGTGGAGTGCAAAAAGTCACAATTTGATTTTCCTAGTAGACAGTACAATATTTTTGAAAGTGCGTACTCTGAGTCACCTTTTGAAGGATAAATAAGTATGGGCAAATTATTGTAGCGGATCTTGCCCCTCAAGCTAGGTGTACTGTAAACTGTGTTTTAGAACAAAATTAGATCTTCCTAGCAGTGCTCCCACCCAGACCCTTACTAAAGCCAGTCGCAAAAATGTAGAAGACCCCCAATCAAATCTCAAAAAACGAGGCCTAGCAGAAAACTGGTGACAAAACTTACTTTGAAAGTAAAAGTAGGCCGAAGTACCCCCTTCCTAATTACCCATTACCCACCTTGGATTGCATTGAAACCACTTGCAAGCAACCAAGCAAAAGTAGCCATAGCCAGCATCGCTCCAAGACTCGAAATCCCCCCCACTAAAACACATGCAATAGAAATACTGCTAACCCTAACGAACCCTAAGTTAAGAATAGTGGCAAAGGCTTTCTTTAACTATGCCAAATCCCCCCTTTCCCACCTTGGATTTTCTTCAAATGACTTGCAACCAAAATTACACATTCTCACGCGTGCTCTAAGACCCCAGAACTCAGTTGGAATAATCTAGAACACCCCGAAACACATGCAATCCTGCTGCTAGGGCTAACCCTAACGAACCCTAAGTTACAAAAAGTGCCAAAAGGCTTTTCCGCGAGGATTTTGTCCCAACCACTTCTACCCGGTATTAGACCTTCCCAGGAATGCCCCAAGACCCGCCAACCCACCCGCCAAGAAGCATAACACCCCCAAACAGGCCAAAAGCAAAATCTCATACTTGCAATATTTCTGGGCCTTCGGTCCAAACGCGCTGCGTAGCTAGGCCATAAGTCGGGGTTGGCACAACGGATTTCCTGAAAAGCAAATGCAATCAAGATTAGAGTGTCCCAGCAATGCTCCCAGACCACGAAACTCACCCACAAACAGACGTAACCCCCCCTAAGAGCACCTCAAAGGCAAGCAAGTCATCAAAAACACAAAAAAAATTCCGCCTGGGATTTGGTCCAAAACACTTTTATCCGGTATTAGAGCTTCCCAGCAATGGCCCCAGAGCCGTCAACCCAGGAGAAAACGAGTAGAAGACCCCCAAACAGCCAAAGAGCAAAAGTACAAAAATGGGGACTTAGTCAATTTTTCACAAATTTCCCAAATCACTCCGCGCGCGCTCTGCAGCTAGGCCCTAACTCCCCTCTGCCACCATGGATTTGCTTCAAACCTCTTGCAAAGTAAAGTATATATAGCCAGCAGTGCTCCCAGACCACGAAACTCACCCACAAACACCAGGAAGCCCCCCAAACAGGCCCCCGAAAACGCTACATAGAGCAAAATGTCAGAAATAGCCAAAAAAAAAATCGGCCTGGATTTTGTCCCAACCACTTCTACCCGGTATTAGACCTTCCCAGGAATGCCCCAAGACCCGCCAACCCACCCGCCAAGAAGCATAACACCCCCAAACAGGCCAAAAGCAAAATCTCATACTTGCAATATTTCTGGGCCTTCGGTCCAAACGTGCTGCGTAGCTAGGCCATAAGTCGGGGTTGGCACAACGGATTTCCTGAAAAGCAAATGCAATCAAGATTAGAGTGTCCCAGCAATGCTCCCAGACCACGAAACTCACCCGCAAACAGACGTAACCCCCCCTAAGAGCACCTCAAAGGCAAGCAAGTCATCAAAAACACAAAAAAATTTCCGCCTGGGATTTGGTCCAAAACACTTTTATCCGGTATTAGAGCTTCCCAGCATTGGCCCCAGAGCCGTCAACCCAGGAGAAAACGAGTAGAAGACCCCCAAACAGCCAAAGAGCAAAAGTACAAATATGGGGACTTAGTCAATTTTTCACAAATTTCCCAAATCACTCCGCGCGCGCTCTGCAGCTAGGCCCTAACTCCCCTCTGCCACCATGGATTTGCTTCAAACCTCTTGCAAAGTAAAGTATATATAGCCAGCAGTGCTCCCAGACCACGAAACTCACCCACAAACACCAGGAAGCCCCCCAAACAGGCCCCCGAAAACGCTACATAGAGCAAAATGTCAGAAATAGCCAAAAAAAACATCGGCCTGGATTTTGTCCCAACCACTTCTACCCGGTATTAGACCTTCCCAGGAATGCCCCAAGACCCGCCAACCCACCCGCCAAGAAGCATAACACCCCCAAACAGGCCAAAAGCAAAATCTCATACTTGCAATATTTCTGGGCCTTCGGTCCAAACGCACTGCGTAGCTAGGCCATAAGTCGGGGTTGCCACGACGGATTTCCTGAAAAGCAAATGCAATCAAGATTAGAGTGTCCCAGCAGTGCTCCCAGACCACGAAACTCACCCACAAACACCAGGAAGCCCCCCAAACAGGCCCCCGAAAACGCTAAATAGAGCAAAATGTCAGAAATAGCCAAAAAAAAATCGGCCTGGATTTTGTCCCAACCACTTCTACCCGGTATTAGACCTTCCCAGGAATGCCCCAAGACCCGCCAACCCACCCGCCAGGAAGCATAACACCCCCAAACAGGCCAAAAGCAAAATCTCATACTTGCAATATTTCTGGGCCTTCGGTCCAAACGCGCTGCGTAGCTAGGCCATAAGTCGGGGTTGGCACAACGGATTTCCTGAAAAGCAAATGCAATCAAGATTAGAGTGTCCCAGCAATGCTCCCAGACCACGAAACTCACCCACAAACAGACGGAACCCCCCCTAAGAGCACCTCAAAGGCAAGCAAGTCATCAAAAACACAAAAAATTTTCCGCCTCGGATTTGGTCCAAACCACTTTTAGTGCTTCCCAGAAATGGCCCCAGAGACCCGTCAACTCACCTGCAAAGAGGTAGAACAACACCCCCACAAGTGCTGAGTCTTTCTTCATTGGGCGTAAACCAGCCCTCTGCTTTGATGGAAATAGGAGTCTGGAGGAGGAGGATAGAGGAGCATGTTCTTCGGAACTTCTGAACCTGAGGAATGCAGACTGCGGCACCTTCAAATCAATTCGCAAACAAGTGAAGACAGTTCTGCTGATGGGCTTGTTTTTGTGATTATCTGATTAAAGTTTGAATTATATTAACTGTGCACAACAAAGAAAGACAGACACACAGGAATAAAAGTGAATAAGGATGAAAAAGAAAGTTATTGATTCGTTGTCTCATTTTCAGGGCTCGGTATCACGGTCCAGGATTAAGAATAAGGCTTCGTCATCATACTCTGCGAATTCAGGCAGGGTGAGCTCAGTGTCACCTGACAGAGTAGAAATTCCCTCATCTATGTTGCTGGCCACCTCCTCTTCATCCGGCACGCTCTCTCGTACTCTGAAATCTGGTGGTATGAGGTGCTGATTCATCTTGATCATTGTTAACCTCTCCACATTTTTGGGCGAGAGGCGGCTCCGTTTGGGAGTTACAATCCCACCAGCCGCACTGAAAACCCGTTCAGAAGACACGCTTGCGAGTGGGCAAGACAAGTAGTTTAAAGCCAGGTTGGTGAGCTGTGGCCACAATTCTTTTTTCCCATGCCAATACGCCAATGGGTCAGAATTAACATAGACCTCTGTTGAGTCATTCAGATAGTCCTTCACCATCGACTCAAGGTCCTCATCCAAGGTTCCTCCACTTTGCTTAGCTCTTGCTGTGCCTCTGACCTTTTGAGAACCAAACCCACGCAGAGCTAGCCAATCCTCTTCAGCCTCCAATGTTTCTGTTGTCTTTCGTGCAGATGATCCGGTTGCCGGTGTCTTTAACGGCTGAGAGGTCACTTGTGCCACAGCCACAGGTGCAGAAGTGGATTGTTTTGACTGGGGATGGCCTGCTGATGTACTGCCATTTCCTTCAATTTCCAGCCGTTCTGTTTCAAACTTCTTGGCTGACAAGGCTAGCCAACGTTTGTACTTTGGAACATGTTCATCATCAAAAGGAAAGAATGCTTGGCCTGCCAGCGCCTTTTTGTAACGTGGATCCAGAATAGTAGCACAAATGTAATGCTGTTCTGAGTGGATCTTTTTAAGACGTTCATCACCTTGTAGGAGCTCTAATAATTGCTCAGCCAGAAGCAAAGAGTCTTGGTTTTTATCTTTTCCAAACACAGAACACACCTCCTTCAGTTGGTCCTCCAGCATGTACAACAATGGGATAGCTTTTCCCAAATTAGAGTCCTCCTTGCTGACTGCACGCGTGAAGAACTCAAAAGGACGAAGCATGCGTGTCAGGCTTTCAACTATGTTCCATTGCGGCCCACCCATCCTCAGCTCCTCTGTACCCTCTTTAAGGAAATATTGATCGAGTTCCGTATACTGCTCATACAGACGCTCAAGCATGTAGAAGGTTGAGTTCCAACGTGTTACCACCTCCTGGATGAGTGCTTTCACTGGCATTTGACGTTGATATAGCAGGCTCCTCAGCTGCTTCCGGGCCTTAAAAGAATGGCTGAAATGCTTGCACATTTTTCGGCAGGTGTCCAATACACTGTACGCTGCACTGCCTTTATTACCCAAGAATTTTTGGACAACCAGGTTTATACAGTGCGCCAAACACGGCACTCTGAAATAGTAACCGTCCCTCATGGCCTTAACTATATTGGCGCCATTGTCCGTGGAAACATAACCAACCTTGCGTTTTAGTGGGGACAGCCAGTTAAGGACCTTTGTGTTAAAGACATCCAAAATGTTTTCTGCTGTGTGACGTTTCTCCAAACCAAACATGGCTAGTGTTGCATGTTTCCGAGCACCTTTAAAAACAATGTTCTTGTCAACACCTGCGTTTAGCTTTGATTTAGCCCCTGAAAAAGAGACCCAGTGTGCAGTGATGCACATGTAATCAGCGCCTGCGCCACTGGTCCACATGTCTGTTGTCAGATGTATAGTGTGAACAGCACTCTTCTGCAAAGCTGCCCCAATCACCTTCAGAACATCTTCATGTAGTGCTGGAACCGCAACTCGGGCAAAATAGAACCGGCTAGGAACCTTCCATTTAGGGCAGAGCGCTGTCACTAATTCTAGAAAACCAACCCCTTCTACAAAAGAAAAAGGGAGATGGTCCAGAGCTAGCATTTTAGCCAGCTTAGTGTTATACAGACGGGTCATTGGGTGGTTGCGTTCATATTGCGCTTCTGTAAACAACATCTTTTTAATGTTGCCCTGGACCAAGGATTTACGGGATGATGATGATCTCTTCGACCCAGTTACGCTCGCTGATGAACTTTTCCGCATTGATGTCTCACTCTCTCCCACACTCTTAGTGTGGCTCCCATGGGGTGTGCTGCTGACAGGGGAACTGGGTGTAAGTGAAGTGTTTGAATCGTCTTCTTCCCCCTCGTCATCATCAGATGAAAAAACAACGTTTTCATTGCGTGCAATTCCGGCTTCCTTGATCGCGTGTAGGTGCGCAAACCATTGGACATCGTGCGTTCTCCTAAGATGACCTCTCTGGCCTCCGGTACCATAGTTGGAACCCAACTTACCACGACTAACTCGAAGCTTACAAATGCTACAAATGGCTACGTTTTCATTTTTTGGGCAAACACTAAAGAAGTCCCAAACTGGAGACTTGAAATGTCTTCGGGGGCCGGAGGAGGCGGCGATACTGGTGGTGGTGGTGGTCCTGCTGCTAATGTCAGATGAAGTGGAGGATGTGGATTGCCGAACTTCAGTACGTTTTGCACTTTCACCACCACGAATTGAGGTCGAGGACGAGGTGGGTACCTTCTTGCGAGGAAGAAATATGGAAGCGGTAGGTTTTGGTGTACTACTTAACTCCAAATCTAATGATTCCATTTCCATTGCCTCCTCGCCGACATCATCATCACGCTCAGCAGCTTCTCGGGATAGGGTCAAAATGTCTCTTTGCTGCATGCCCGGTGGGGCTGCAGTGACCTTTGTGATGACTGGCTCGTCGTCATCGTGAGAGGCTTCATCACCAGCAGTATCTGTCACTTCTTGTTGAGCCTCATCACACTCCATAGGTTTGAGTTTTTGGACGACCTTCCTTTTACGCTTAGGTACCGGTGTCAGATCATGGTGTGCCTCACTGTCAGACCGCAGTTGTGGTTCCCAAGACAGATCACTTGCATCAGAACGAGGTGGGCTTGAAGAAGATGTAGAGACCCCCCTTGATCTTTTCCTTGCTAGGGATGTGGAAGACAATGAATGATCATCAGGAGGAGTGGCTTCCAATGATACCTCGGGTTCATTGTCGATTTCCTGATGTGCCCCTACTTCGGGAGGAACAACTATTGTGGGCACTTGTGAACCTCCATGCACCTTTGCTTGCGCATCTCCTTTTGCTGCCTCTCCTTCCACATGTACTTGGGCGTGTACTTGCACATGGTGTTGTTGTTGCGGCTGTGGTTGTTCAACACTTGTCAGATGAGTTACAACAACCTGTGTTGATTCAGGGACATTGCTGCTACTTTCTTGCGATGAGCCAACATCACTGGTCGATGGTGATTGGAGAAGTACACTGACTGCCTCTGAAGCACTCAAGGGCTTTGACTTAAGTTGGCGTGGTGGTGGAGGCACTGAACCCAATGGAGCAGGGGTGCTGCTCCCAGCTTGGTCCCCAGCAGATCCTGCTGCTGCAGGCGTACTTTTTTTTTTTCTCCCAAAAAACGTGGCGGGTGGCACACCAGCCTCCTTGGTAACTTGCTTCTTCTGCTCCTTACTAGCAACTTTCTTGCTAGAGGAGCTACGGAGAACTTTCTTTGGGGCCATCTTCTTCAGAGCAGGTCAGACAGCAGGCCGCAGTTGCACGAATTGTAGAGTTGTCTGAGGCCAGACGTGACGTCGCGTGACGTTATGCTGCACACACACACCGCTGCAGGACTTCTTCCTGGCACTGGTGGTTCTCTTGAGTCTTGTGCACCTAAAAAAAATGGAAGACAGAGGAACATCAGTTCAGTTATAGAGCACAAAAAAATCGAAAAACACTGCAAAATCAGCACAATCCCATTCCATCCATGGCCTCCATGATGTTTAAATTCAAGACAACCCACAGAAAGACTAGGCCCATGCAAGACTCACTACCCCTGGGCATAAATAAAGGTTGAAAAGTAGGCAAAATGGTTGGAGGCCTAACAACAAAGCCTGCATTCAAAATGGCCACTTGCCTCCTAGCACATGGCCAGGGCCTGCCTGTACCAGCACTCAAAATGGCCCCCACCCACATGGCCTGTCCCCATGAACACCCCCAAAAATCGAAAAACACTGCAAAATCAGCACAATCCCATTCCATCCATGCCCTCCATGATGTTTAAATTCAAGACACCCCACAGAAAGACTAGGCCCATGCACCACTCACTACCCCTGGTCAAGGCCCCAACAACAGGTCAAAAATCGAAAAACACAGAAAAATCAGCACAATCCCATTCCATCCATGCCCTCCATGATGTTTAAGTTCAAGACAGCCCACAGAAAGACTAGGCCCATGCCAGACTCAAATACCCCTGGTGAAAAGGCCACAAGTACAGGCCCAAAAAACGAAAATCACTGAAAAATCTGCACAATCCCATTCCATCCATGGCCTCCATGATGTTTAAATTCAAGACAACCCACAGAAAGACTAGGCCCATGCAAGACTCACTACCCCTGGGCATAAATAAAGGTTGAAAAGTAGGCAAAATGGTTGGAGGCCTAACAACAAAGCCTGCATTCAAAATGGCCACTTGCCTGCCAGCACATGGCCAGTGCCTGTAGCTGCACTCAAAATGGCCACCAGCCACATGGCATGTCCCTCCCCATGAACACCCCCAAAAATCGAAAAACACTGCAAAATCAGCACAATCCCATTCCATCCATGGCCTCCATGATGTTTAAATTCAAGACAACCCACAGAAAGACTAGGCCCATGCAAGACTCACTACCCCTGGGCATAAATAAAGGTTGAAAAGTAGGCAAAATGGTTGGAGGCCTAACAACAAAGCCTGCATTCAAAATGGCCACTTGCCTCCTAGCACTTGGCCAGGGCCTGCCTGTACCAGCACTCAAAATGGCCCCCACCCACATGGCCTGTCCCCATGAACACCCCCAAAAATCGAAAAACACTGCAAAATCAGCACAATCCCATTCCATCCATGCCCTCCATGATGTTTAAATTCAAGACACCCCACAGAAAGACTAGGCCCATGCACCACTCACTACCCCTGGTCAAGGCCCCAACAACAGGTCAAAAATCGAAAAACACAGAAAAATCAGCACAATCCCATTCCATCCATGCCCTCCATGATGTTTAAGTTCAAGACAGCCCACAGAAAGACTAGGCCCATGCCAGACTCAAATACCCCTGGTGAAAAGGCCACAAGTACAGGCCCAAAAAACGAAAATCACTGAAAAATCTGCACAATCCCATTCCATCCATGGCCTCCATGATGTTTAAATTCAAGACAACCCACAGAAAGACTAGGCCCATGCAAGACTCACTACCCCTGGGCATAAATAAAGGTTGAAAAGTAGGCAAAATGGTTGGAGGCCTAACAACAAAGCCTGCATTCAAAATGGCCACTTGCCTGCCAGCACATGGCCAGTGCCTGTAGCTGCACTCAAAATGGCCACCAGCCACATGGCATGTCCCTCCCCATGAACACCCCCAAAAATCGAAAAACACTGCAAAATCAGCACAATCCCATTCCATCCATGGCCTCCATGATGTTTAAATTCAAGACAACCCACAGAAAGACTAGGCCCATGCAAGACTCACTACCCCTGGCCATAAATAAAGGTTGAAAAGTAGGCAAAATGGTTGGAGGCCTAACAACAAAGCCTGCATTCAAAATGGCCACTTGCCTGCCAGCACATGGCCAGTGCCTGTAGCTGCACTCAAAATGGCCACCAGCCACATGGCATGTCCCTCCCCATGAACACCCCCAAAAATCGAAAAACACTGCAAAATCAGCACAATCCCATTCCATCCATGGCCTCCATGATGTTTAAATTCAAGACAACCCACAGAAAGACTAGGCCCATGCAAGACTCACTACCCCTGGGCATAAATAAAGGTTGAAAAGTAGGCAAAATGGTTGGAGGCCTAACAACAAAGCCTGCATTCAAAATGGCCACTTGCCTCCTAGCACATGGCCAGGGCCTGCCTGTACCAGCACTCAAAATGGCCCCCACCCACATGGCCTGTCCCCATGAACACCCCCAAAAATCGAAAAACACTGCAAAATCAGCACAATCCCATTCCATCCATGCCCTCCATGATGTTTAAATTCAAGACACCCCACAGAAAGACTAGGCCCATGTACCACTCACTACCCCTGGTCAAGGCCCCAACAACAGGTCAAAAATCGAAAAACACAGAAAAATCAGCACAATCCCATTCCATCCATGCCCTCCATGATGTTTAAGTTCAAGACAGCCCACAGAAAGACTAGGCCCATGCACCACTCACTACCCCTGGTCAAGGCCCCAACAACAGGTCAAAAATTGAAAAACACAGAAAAATCAGCACAATCCCAATTCATCCATGGCCTCCATGATGTTTAAGTTCAAGACAACCCACAGAAAGACTCAGTCCACCCACCACTGAGTACCCCTGGGCAAAAGGCCCCAAAACAGCCCAAAAATCGAAAATTCCAAAATTTTAATTGCAGCAACTGTAATGCCCCAAACAAACTTACTTGTAAAATTTCTAATCCAACAGTGATCCAAAGAAAGTCAAAAAGGCCTCAAATCCAAATATCCAGCAGCATCCACAAAAAGTAATCCTTCCAGCTCCAGACCCAAATGAAAAGTGACCAGGAGATGGACAAAGCACTGGGAGGAGCCTGCTGAACAGGAACAGGAAGTTGAAGACTGTGGGGCACTTCCTTCCTCCCACCCCCCTGCCCCCCTCCCCAAAATGGACTCCTCGCTAAAAAAGTGCAGGCAAATGTCAAACTAAGAAGTTATTCAGATAAAAATCATCATTTCTAGAAGGTTTATGCTGCTTGCTGGTGGATTTCTTGTGCAGAATTGCAAATTTATATTTTCGCTCGCCGCACCTCAAATCTCGCAATTGCGAAGTACCGCAAGACGTGATCTCGCCGTACTCGCGTTGACAAACTATTGCTGGCAAGCCGCGATGACGTAATCGCACTCGCCAATTCCCGCGGGATCACACAGCAAGATCCAAAATGGCGCAGCACTCGCAAACTATCGAAAAAAACAACTCGGCAAACGATGATAAACGCCGCGCGCCGCAAAAATTGTATCACCAACGCCGCGCGCCGCCAAAAAAATCCGCTGCGTGCGAATTTGCGGATTTTGCGGGAAATTCGCAAATCTCGCGGATTGCGAATTACCAAAAAATCCGCAAAATCCGCGAGCGTAACAGATTTTCCGCCCATGCTTACAACAGAGGTGCTGAAAGAGGCAAGAGCGGTGCAGAAAAAAACAAGAGAGGTGCAGAAAGAGGAAACAGTGGCGCAGAAAGAGACAAGAGGGGTGCAGAAAGAGGTGAGAGAAGTACAGACAGAAGCAAAAGCGGTACTCAAAGAGGCTAGAAGAATACACAAAGAGGCAAGAGAAGTTCAGATAGAACCAAGAGAAGTGGAGATAGTAGGAACAGAGGTGATGAAAGAGGCATGAAGGGTGCAGAAAGAGCAAGATAAGTGCAGAGAGAGGCAATAGAGGTACAGAAAGAGCCAAGAGAGGTGCAGAAACAGACAAGAGAACTACAGAAAGAGGCAAGAGAGTTGCAGAAACAGGCAAGTGAGGTGCAGTAGGAGGCCAGAGAACTGCAGTAAGAGGCAAAATATTTGCAGAAACAGGCAAAAGCAATACAATAGGAGGGAACAAGTGGGCAGACTGTGGCAAGAAAGGTGCAGAAATAGGGAAGAAGGATGCAGAAAGAGGCAAGAGAGGTGTTGAAAGAAGTAACAAAGGTGTAGAAAGAAGCAAGAGAAGTGCAGAAAGAAGCAAAAGAGGTACAGAAAGAGGTACGAAAAAGTCCATAAAGCAGCAAAGAGGTACATAAAGAGGCAAGAGAACTGCAGAAAAAGGCAAGAGAGGTACAGAAAGAGTCAGGAGAGGTGCACAAACAGGCAAAAGCGATACAGAAAGAGGCAAGAGTGGTGAACAAAGACGCAAGAGAAGTGCAGAAAGAAGCAACAGAGGTGCTTGAAGAGGAAAGAGGGGTACAGAAAGAGGCAAGAAAAGTAAAGAAAGAAGCAACAGATGTGCTGAAAGAAGCGAGAAGGTGCACAACCAGGCAAGAAACACAGAAAGGGGGCAAAGAGGTGCAGAAAGAGGTAAAATGGATACATATATTTGTATGAGAGGTGAAGAAAGAAGCAGGAGCAGTACAGAAAGAAGCAAATGAAATGCAGAAAGAAACAAGAGGGGTGAACAAATAGGCAAGGTGGGTGCAGAAATAGGGAAGAGGAGTGCAGAAAGTTGCATGAGGATGCACATATTTGCACAAAAGGTGCAGAAAGAAGCAAGAGCAGTGCAGAAGAAACAAACAGGTGCAGAGATAGGAGAGTTGCACAAAGAGGCAAAAGGGGCACAGAAAGAGGCAAGAGGGATGCAGAAACAAGCAAGTGAGGTGCAGAAAGAGGCAACAGAGGTGCAGAAACAGGCAGGAAAGGGGCGGAAAGAGAGAACATGGGTGCAGAACGAGGCAAGAGGGATACTGAAATTTGCAAAAAAGGTGCAGAAAGAAGCAAGAACAGTGCAGAAAGAACCGTCAGAGGTACTGAAAGAGGCAAGAGGGGTACAGTAAGAGGCAAGAGAACTGCAAAAAAAGCCAAAAGAGGTGTGCAAAGAGATAAAAGAGGGGTGCAGAAAGAGGTAATGGGGTGCAGAAACAAGCAAGAGAAGTGCAGAAAGAGGCAAGGGAATTGCCAAAAGAAGCAACAGAGGTGCAGACTGAGGCTAGTGAGGTACATAAACAGGCAGGAAAGGTGCAGAAAGAGGAAACAGGGGTGCTGAAAGAGGCAGGAGGGATACAGACATTTGAAAAGAGTGCAGAAAGAAGCAAGAGCAGTGCTGAAAGAACCATCAGAGGTGTACAAAGAGGCAAGAGGGGTACAGAAAGAAAGAAGAGAAGTGCAGAAAGAAACAACAGAGGTGCTGAAAGAGACAAGAAAGGTGCAGAAAGAGGGAAGAAGGGTGCAGAAAGAGGCAAGATGGTTACAGAAAAAAGCAAGTGAGGTACAGAAAGAGGCAACCGAGGTGCAGAAAGAGTCGAGAGAGGTATAGAAATTAGAAGAGATTTACAGAAAGAGGCAAGAGAAGTGAACAAAAAGAAACAAATGTGCAGAAAAAAGCAACCGAAATGAAGAAAGAGGCAAGCGAGGGGCAGAAGGAAACAAGAGTGGCTTGCACACCATTAGTACCAATTTAACACCTACATATAGCAATAAGTTCTCGGTTTGCAAACAGACATCCACCACGCTGTGACACTTGTCGCTGCATTTTTGATAATGTTTGAGCTAGAAACAAGGCTTTTTTTGTTCAAATCTGCAGATTAGGGAACAGATAATGGATAATGTGGCTAATGCGGAAAATGTATAATTGTGCGAAAGTCAGTGCAGCCAAACAGTCGCATAATTCCAGTGGCCCTGCTCATACCTTTGACTAGGTCCACAAGAGGGTCAGAAAGAGGTAATAAACGTCTATAAAGAAGAAAAAGAGGTGCAGAAAGAGGCAAGAGAACTGCAGAAAAAGGCAAGAGAGCTACAGAAAGAGTCAGGAGAGGTGCACAAAGAGGCAAAAGGGATACAGAAAGAGGCAGGAGGGGTGTACAAAGAAGCAAGAGAAGCGCAGAAAGAAGCAACAGAGGTGCTTGAAGAGGCAAGAGGGGTACAGAAAGTGGCAAGAAAAGTACAGAAAGAAGCAACAGATGTGCCGAAAGAAGCGAGAAGTTGCACAACCAGGCAAGAAATATACAGAAAGAGGGTAAAGGGATGCAGAAAGAGGTAAAAGGGATACAGAAATGTGTATGAGTGTTGCAGAAAGAAGCAGGAGCAGTGCAGAAAGAAGCAAATAAAGTGCATAAAGAAGCAAGAGGGTTGCTAAAAAAGGAAAGATGGTTGCAGAAATAGGGAAGAGGAGTGCAGAACGTTGCATGAGGATGCAGAAATTTGCAAAAGAGGTGCAGAAAGAAGCAAGAGCAGTGCAGAAGGAACAAACAGGTGCAAAAAGAGAAAGAGGCAAGAGAACTGCAAAAAAGGCAAGAGAGGTGCAGAAAGATAAAAGAGGGGTGTAGAAAGAAGCAGCAGGGGTGCAGAAACAAGCAAGAGAAGTGCAGAAAGAGGCAAAGGAATTGCCAAAAGAAGCAACAGAGGTGCAGACCGAGGCAAGTGAGGTACAGAAACAGGCAGGAAAGGTGTAGAAAGAGGAAATAGGGGTGCTAAAAGAGGCAAGAGGGATACAGACATTTGCAAAAGAGTGCAGAAAGAAGCAAGAGCAGTGCAGAAAGAACCATCAGAGGTGCAGAAAGAGGCAAAAGGGGTTCAGAAAAAGGAAGGAGAGGTGTACAAAGAGGCAAAAGGGGTACAGAAAGAAGGAACAGACATGCAGAAAGAAACAATAGAGGTGCTGAAAGAGACAAGAAGGGTGCAGAAAGAGGGAAGAAGGGTGCAGAAAGACTCAAGATGGATACGGAAAAAAAGCAAGTGAGGTAAAGAAAGAGGCAACCGAGGTGCAGAAAGAGTCGAGAAAGGTATACAAAGTAGAAGAGATTTACAGAAAGAGACAAGAGAAGTGCAAAAAAAGAAATAAATGTGCACAAAGAAGCAACAGAAATGCAGAAAGAGGCAAGAGAGGCGCGGAAGGAAGCAAGAGTGGCTTGCACACCATTAGTACCAATTAAACACCTACATATAGCAATAGGTTCTCGGTTTGCAAACAGCCTTCCACCATGCTGTAACACTTGTCGCTTCATTTTTGATTATGTTTGACCTAGAAAAAAGGCTTTTTTTGTTCAAATCTGCAGATTAGGGAGCAGATAATGGATAATGTGGCTAATGCGTAAAATGTTTAATTGTGCGAAAGTCGGTGCAGTCAAACAGTCGCATATTTCTAGTGGCCCTGCTCATACCTTTGACTAGGTCCACAAGTGCTCCTCAGTGATTCCTTCTTTTTTCTCTCCGTGAGTTCATAGTTGAGCTTCTATGGAAATGAGGAAGACTAAACCTGAGGTTGCCACTCCACAACAAAGACTAGCATACCACATAATTACTCTCTATAACACATAATCCCACTCTACATAATTCCTACACACTAAATACCATATACTTTCTATCCACATCTTTTCACTGCACAACTCATCACATAATTCCACTACACACAATGTGCATTCCCTCCACTCCAAAAAATATTCCAACACCAACAGCTCTAACTCTTGCAAATGCGAAATCTATTGCATTGCAAACACTTCTTTAACTAGTAGATGCGTTTAGAGAGTGGTGGAGAAAGGTTGCTGGGCCTCCGACCAGCGATCAGGAATTCCACTGGGTAGGGCTTACAGGAGGTAGCAGGAGGGCTTCTTGGCCCCCAAAAGTCCCTCAGGTGTAAAGTGGACTTCATCCCCCATCCCGTAGTCTGGAAGGAGGCACGTTTGCAGAGTGGTGGAGAAAGGGGGCCTGGCCTCTGAAGTTGTCATAGCAATCCTACTGTGTAGGACATACTGGAGGTACAAGAGGGGTACTTGGCCCCAAGGACATCGTTGGGGGCCAACCACACCTCCTATTTCCTCCAGTAAGTACCACAGAGAAAAATGACAAACATAGCCTTGGTACTCAAGGTAGTATTATTATTTCAAGATAAAAGTTTCTATATTATGTTTCCTTACCTAACCAAGAGAGCAGCAAGTGGAGGTGCTTGCTGGTCCCTGAACCCGGGTCCCACGTCAGCACCAACAGGTCTGCTTGGATCCGCATCTCTGGCAGGGAGGATATCGTGCATGAATTAAAGCGAAGGAAAGAGAGAGCCCCCTCCTTCCTGCTAGAAGCCCATACCTATTGTTAGTCTATAATTATGCGGAAACAGCCATAGCCGCCTGTTATATAATTCCAGTGGGCCTTATTGTAACCAACAAGAAAGAATCACAACCATGTCACAAATGAACGGATTTCGGAAGTCATGTAAAGGTATTGTGGCTACTCTTTGGAGACGTGACAGCTTGGTTTTAAATTCTGTTGCACGCAGGAGTAGGGGTGGGCGGAATTTGCGTAGTCGCGATACGCAAAGTTCCTGCGAAAAGGTAAAAAATCTACGCGAACACGCAGAAATTCCGCAAACACGTGGAATTGCTTGTTCGCAATGTTTTTGTCCTGTTCGCGATCGCTGTTTGCGTACTCGGGAAGAAATATCTTGTGAACGCACATTTTGAAAACGAGAACAAGTAAAAAAATTCCACGAAGCCGCGGAACGCAGAATTTTGGGCAATTACGCGTTCTCCGCAGAACATGAAATTACCCAAATTCCGCGAGCGGAACGGAATTTACCGCCCAGGCCTACGCAGGAGATGTTGAATGGAATGGTGCTTAGAAACTGCATGGTGACAAAGATGCCTAATCCTTGTATTTTTGTTTAAGCTCATAGCAAACAATGCTCTACCCCAAATGCACCTTCCTCATTCTACAATTAATAAAGTAAATACAGTCGATACCTTAAACAGTTATATGACTACTCCTGACACCACACCCTTCCTATCCATTCTACACCACAGTTCAACCTTGGCTGTCAACATGAATTCAATCATGCCTTCACTGATTTTGTCGTTTATATTATTACATTACACAGTAATATCGGAAACGTGCTGTAAAATCTTAATATAACTTATTTGCTTCACTTTTCTACATGATTGCATTTTTTTTATCTAAAAAAGTTCATATTGGAGTGGGGTAGTCCTCTTTCATGTATTA
Organism: Lissotriton vulgaris; assembly: GCF_964263255.1. Lineage (NCBI taxonomy): Eukaryota > Metazoa > Chordata > Amphibia > Caudata > Salamandridae > Lissotriton > Lissotriton vulgaris. The sequence goes on from NC_141688.1 coordinate 5,665,125, forward strand.
TTTCTGAGGCTGCCTTGGACACACAGTGTAAGGTCTTCCTGAAGCTCCAACGAGGGACAGAAAAAGGCAGGCCTGGTCTAGAAACTTAGTCTCCTTGAAAGGCAAGAGAGGTACAAAAAGATTCAGGAGAGGTGCACAAAGAGGCAAAAGGGATACAGATAGAGGCAAGAGGGGTAAACAAAGAAGCAAGAGAAGCGCATAAAGAAGCAACAGAGGTGCTCGAAGAGGCAAGAGGGGTACAGAAAGAGGCAAGAAAACTACAGAAAGAAGCAACAGATGTGCCGAAAGAAGCGAGAAGGTGCACAACTAGGCAAGAAATATACAGAAAGAGGGCAAAGGGGTGCAGAAAGAGTTAAAATGGATACAGAAATTTGCACGAGGGGTACAGAAAGAATCAGGACCAGTACAGAAAGAAGCAAATGAAGTGCAGAAAGAAGCAAGAGGGGTGCAAAAAGAGGCACGATGGGTGCAGAAATATGGAAGAGGAGTGCAGAACGTTGCATGAGGATGCAGAATTTTGCAAAAGAGGTGCAGAAAGAAGCAAGAGAAGTGCAGAAAGAACAAACAGGTGCAAAAAGAGGCAAGAGGGGTGCAGAAATTGATAGGAGAGGTGCACAAAGAGGCAAAAGGGGCACAGAAAGAGGCAAGAGGGATGCAGAAACAAGAAAGTGAGGTGCAGAAAGAGGCAACAGAGGTGCAGAAACAGGCAGGAAAGGTGCAGAAAGAAGGAACATGGGTGCAAAAAGAGGCAAGAGGGATACTGAAATTTGCAAAAGAGGTGCAGAAAGAAGCAAGAACAGTGCAGAAAGAACTGTCAGAGGTACTGAAAGAGGCAAGAGGGGTACAGAAAGAGGCAAGAGAAGTGCAGAAAGAAGAAAAAGAGGTGCAGAAAGAGGCAGGAGAACTGCAAAAAAAGGCAAGAGAGGTGCAGAAAGATAAAAGAGGGGTGCAGAAAAAAGCAAGAGAAATGCAGAAAGAGGCAACAGATGTGCCAAAAGAAGCGAGAAGGTGCACAACCAGCCAAGATATATAACGAAAGGGGGCAAAGGGGTACAGAAAGAGGTCAAATGGATACAGAAAGTTGCACGAGAGGTGCAGAAAGAAGCAGGAGCAGTACAGAAAGAAACAAATGAAGTGCAGAAAGAAGCAAGAGGGGTGTAAAAAGAGGCAAGATGGGTGCAGAAATAGGGAAGAGGATTGCAGAACGTTGCATGAGGATGCAGAAATTTGCAAAAGAGGTGCAGAAAGCAAGAGCAGTGCAGAAGGAACAAACAGGTGCAAAAAGAGGCAAGAGGGGTGCAGAAATAGATAGGAGATGTGCACAAAGAGGCAAAAGGGACACAGAAAAAGTCAAGAGGGATGCAGAAAAAAGCAAGTGAGGTACAGAAAGAGGCAACAGAGGTGCAAAACAGGCAGGAAAGGTGCATAAAGAGGGAACGTGGGTGCAGAACGAGGCAAGAGGGAAAGGCAAGAGAGGTACAAAAAGATTCAGGAGAGGTGCACAAAGAGGCAAAAGGGATACAGAAAGAGGCAAGAGGGGTAAACAAAGAAGAGAAGCGCATAAAGAAGCAACAGAGGTGCTTGAAGAGGCAAGAGGGGTACAGAAAGAGGCAAGAAAACTACAGAAAGAAGCTTCTTTCTGCAAAAGAGGTGCAGAAAGAAGCAAGAACAGTGCAGAATGAACCGTCAGAGGTACTGAAAGGGGCAAGAGGTGTACAGAAAGAGGCAAGAGAACTGCAAAAAAAGGCAAGAGAGGTGCAGAAAGATAAAAGAGGGGTGCGGAAAGAGGCAATAGGGGTGCAGAAACAAGCAAGAGAAGTGCAGAAAGAGACAAGGGAATTTCCAAAAGAAGCAACAGAGGTGCAGACCGAGGCAAGTGAGGTACATAAAAAGGCAGGAAAGGTGCAGAAAGAGGGAACAGGGGTGCTAAAAGAGGCAGAAGGGATGCAGACATTTGTAAAAGAGTACAGAAAGAAGCAAGAGCAGTGCAGAAAGAACCATCAGAGGTGCAGAAAGAGGCAAGAGGGTTGCAGAAAAAAAGAAGGAGAGGTGTACAAAGAGGCAAGAGGGGTACAGAAAGAAGGAAGAGAAGTGCAGAAAGAAACAACAGAGGTGCTGTAAGAGACAAGAAAAGTGCAGAAAGAGGGAAGAAGGGTGCAGAAAGAGGCTAGATGTGTACAGAAAAAAGCAAGTGAGGTACATAAAGAGGCAACCGAGGTGCAGAAAGAGCCGAGATAAGTATAGAAAGTAGGAGAGATGTACAGAAAGAGGTAAGAGAAGTGCAAAAAAATGAAAGAAATGTGCTGAAAGAAGCAACGGAAATGCAGAAAGAGGCAAGAGAGGCACAGAAGGAAGCAAGTGTGGCTTGCACACCATTAGTACCAATTTAACACCTACATATAGCAATAAGTTCTCGGTTTGCAAACAGCCATCCACACTGTAACACTTTTCGCCGCATTTTTGATAATATTTGAGCTAGAAACAAGGCTTTTTTGGTTCCAATCTGCAGATTAGGGAGCAGATAATGGATAATGTGGCTAATGCAGAAAATGTATAATTGTGCGAAAGTCAGTGCAGCCAAACAGTCACATAATTCCAGTGGCCCTGCTGGTACCTTTGGCTAGGTCCACAAGAGGGTCAGAAAGAGGTAAGAAAAGTCCATAAAGAAGCAAAAGAGGTGCAGAAAGAGGCAAGAGAACTGCAGAAAAAGGCAAGAGAGCTACAGAAAGAGTCAGGAGAGGTGCACAAAGAGGCAAAAGGGATACAGAAAGAGGCAGGAGGGTTGATCAAAGAAGCAAGAGAAGCGCAGAAAGAAGCAACAGAGGTGCTTGAAGAAGTAAGAGGGGTACAGAAAGAGGCAAGAAAAGTACAGAAAGAAGCAACAGATGAAAGAAGCGAGAAGGTGCACAACCAGGCAAGAAATATACAGAAAGAGGGTGAAGGGGTGTAGAAAGAGGTAAAAGGGATACATACATGTGTAAGAGAGGTGCAGAAAGAAGCAGGAGCAGTGCAGAAAAAAAGTAAATAAAGTGCATAAAGAAGCAAGAGGGGTGTAAAAAGAGGAAAGATGGGTGCAGAAATAGGGAAGAGGAGTGCAGAACGTTCATGAGGATGAAAAAATTTGCAAAAGAGGTGCAAAAAGAAGCAAGAGCAGTGCAGAAGGAACAAACAGGTGCAAAAAGAGGCAAGAGAGGTCCAGACAGAAGGAAGCAGGTGAAGAAATAGGCAAGAGGGATGCAGAAACAAGCAAGTGAGGTACAGAAAGAGGCAATAGAGGTACAGAAACAGGCAGGAACAGTGCAGAAAGAGGGAACATGGGTGCAGAAAGAGGCAAGAGGGATACTGAAAATTTCAAAAGAGGTGCAGAAAGAAGCAAGAACAGTGCAGAAAGAACGATCAGAGGTACTGAAAGAAGCAAGAGGGGTACAGAAAGAGGCAAGAGAAGTGCACAAAGATGAAAAAGAGGTGCAGAAAGAGGCAAGAGAACTGCAAAAAAGGCAAGAGAGGTACAGAGAGATAAAAGAGGGGTGCAGAAAGAGGCAGTAGGTGTGCAGAAAGAGGCAAGGAAATTGCCAAAAGAAGCAACAGAGGTGCAGACCAAGGCAAGTGAGGTACAGAAACAGGCAGGAAAGGTGCAGAAAGAGGGAATAGGGATGCTAAAAGAGGCAAGAGGGATACAGACATTTGCAAAAGAGTGCAGAAAGAAGATATAGCAGTGCAGAATGAACCATCAGAGGTGCAGAAAGAGGCAAGAGGGGTTAGAAAAAGGAAGGAGAGGTGTACAAAGAGGCAAAAGGGGTACAGAAAGAAGGAAGAGAAGTGCAGAAAAAAACAACAGAGGTGCCGAAAGAGACAAGAAGGGTGCAGAAAGAGGGAAGAAGGGTGCAGAAAGACTCAAGATGGGTACAGAAAAAAGCAAGTGAGGTACAGAAAGAGGCAACCGAGGTGCAAAAAGAGTCGAGAGAGGTATAGTAAGTAGAAGAGATTTACCGAAAGAGGCAAGGGAAGTGCAAAAAAAGAAAGAAATGTGCAGAAAGAAGCAACAGAAATGCAGAAAGAGGCAAGAGAGGCGCAGAAGGAAGCAAGAGTGGCTTGCACACCATTAGTACCAATTTAACACCTACATAAAGCAATAAGTTCTCGGTTTGCAAACAGCCTTCCACCACGCTGTAATACTTGTCGCTGCATTTTTGATAATGTTTGAGCTAGAAACAAGGCTTTTTTTTGTTCAAATCTGCAGATTAGGGAGCAGATAATGGATAATGTGGCTAATGCGGAAAATGTATAATAATGTGAAAGTCGGTGCAGCCAAACAGTTGCATATTTCCAGTGGCCCTGCTCATACCTTTGACTAGGTCCACAAGTGCTCCTCAGTGATTCCTTCTTTTTTTCTCTCCGTGAGTTCATAGTTGAGCTTCTATGGAAATGAGAAAGACTAAACCTGAGGTTGCCACTCCACAACAAAGACTAGTATACCACATAATTACTCTCCATAACAAATAATCCCACTCTACATAATTCCTACACACTAAATACCATATACTTTCTATCCACATCATTTCACTGCACAACTTATCACATAATTCCACTACACACAACGTGCATTCCCACCACTTCAAAAAACATTCCAACACCAACTGCTCTAATTCTTGCAAATGCGAAATCTATTGCATTGCAAACACTTCTTTAACTAGTAGATGCGTTTGCAGAGTGGTGGAGAAAGGATGCTAGGCATCCGACCAGCGATCAGGAATTCAACTGCGTAGGACTTACAGGAGGTACCAGGAGGGCTTCTTAACCCCTAAAAGTCCCTCAGGTGTAAAGTGGACTTCACCCCATCCCGTAGTCTGCCCGGAGGCACGTTTGCAGAGTGGTGGAGAAAGGGGGCTTGGCCTCCAAAGATGTCATAGCAATCTACTGTGTAGGACTTACTGGAGGTACAAGAGGGGTACTTGGCCCCAAGGACATTCTTGGGGGCCCACTACACCTCCTATTACCTCCAGTAAGTACCATAGAGAAAAATGACAAACAAAGCCTTGGTACTCAAGGTAGTATTATTATTTCAAGATAAAAGTTTCTATAATATGTTTCCTTACCTAACCTAGAGAGCAGCAAGTGGAAGTGTTTGCTGGTCTCTAAACCCGGGTCCCACGTCAGCACCAACAGGTCTGCTTGGATCCGCATCTCTGGCAGGGAGGATATGGTGCATAAATTAAAGTGAAGGAAAGAGAAAGCCCCCTCCTTCCTGCTAGAAACCCATACCTATTGTTAGTCTATAATTATGCAGAAACAGACATAGCCGCCTATTATATAATTCCAGTGGGCCTTATTGTAACCAACAAGAAAGAATCACAACCATGTCACAAATGAACGGATTTCGGAAGTCTTGTAAAGGTAGTGTGGCTACTCTTTGGAGACGTGACAGCTTGGTTTTAAATTCTGTTGCACGCAGGGGTAGGGGTGGGCGGAATTTGCGTAGTCGCGATACGCAAAGTTCCTGCGAAAAGGTAAAAAATCTACGCGAACACGCAGAAATTCCGCAAACACGTGGAATTGCTTGTTCGCAATGTTTTTGTCCTGTTCGCGATCGCTGTTTGCATACTCGGGAAGAAATATCTTGTGAACGCACATTTTGAGAACGAGAACAAGTAAAAAAATTCCACGAAGCCGCGGAACGCAGAATTTTGGGCAATTACGCGTTCTCCGCAGAACGTGAAATTACCCAAATTCCGCGAGCGGAATGGAATTTACCGCCCAGGCCTACGCAGGAGATGTTGAATGGAATGGTGCTTAGAAACTGCATGGTGACAAAGATGCCTAATCCTTGTATTTTTGTTTAAGCTCATAGCAAACAATGCTCTACCCCAAATGCACCTTCCTCATTCTACAATTAATAAAGTAAATACTGTCGACACCTTAAACAGTTATATGACTACTCCTGACCCCACACCCTTCCTATCCATTCTACAGCATAGTTCAACCTTGGCTGTCAACATGAATTCAATCATGCCTTCACTGATTTTGTCGTTTATATTATTACATTACACAGTAATATCGGAAACGTGCTGTAAAATCTTAATATAACTTATTTGCTTCACTTTTCTACATGATTGCATTTTTTTTAATCTAAAAAAGTTCATATTGGAGTGGGGTAGTCCTCTTTCGTGTATTATTTCTGAGGCTGCCTTGGACACACAGTGTAAGGTCTTCCTGAAGCTCCAACGAGGGACAGAAAAAGGCAGGCCTGGTCTAGAAACTTAGTCTCCTTGAAAGGCAAGAGAGGTACAAAAAGATTCAGGAGAGGTGCACAAAGAGGCAAAAGGGATACAGAAAGAGGCAAGAGGGGTAAACAAAGAAGCAAGAAAAGCGCATAAAGAAGCAACAGAGGTGCTTGAAGAGGCAAGAGGGGTACAGAAAGAGGCAAGAAAACTACAGAAAGAAGCAACAGATGTGCCGAAAGAAGCGAGAAGGTGCACAACTAGGCAAGAAATATACAGAAAGAGGGCAAAGGGGTGCAGAAAGAGTTAAAATGGATACAGAAATTTGCACGAGGGGTACAGAAAGAATCAGGACCAGTACAGAAAGAAGCAAATGAAGTGCAGAAAGAAGCAAGAGGGGTGCAAAAAGAGGCACGATGGGTGCAGAAATATGGAAGAGGAGTGCAGAACGTTGCATGAGGATGCAGAAGTTTGCAAAAGAGGTGCAGAAAGAAGCAAGAGAAGTGCAGAAGGAACAAACAGGTGCAAAAAGAGGCAAGAGGGGTGCAGAAATTGATAGGAGAGGTGCACAAAGAGGCAAAAGAGGCACAGAAAGAGGCAAGAGGGATGCAGAAACAAGAAAGTGAGGTGCAGAAAGAGGCAACAGAGGTGCAGAAACAGGCAGGAAAGGTGCAGAAAGAAGGAACATGGGTGCAAAAAGAGGCAAGAGGGATACTGAAATATGCAAAAGAGGTGCAGAAAGATGCAAGAACAGTGCAGAAAGAACTGTCAGAGGTACTGAAAGAGGCAAGAGGGTTACAGAAAGAGGCAAGAGAAGTGCAGAAAGAAGAAAAAGAGGTGCAGAAAGAGGCAGGAGAACTGCAAAAAAAAGGCAAGAGAGGTGCAGAAAGATAAAAGAGGTGCGCAGAAAAAAGCAAGAGAAAAACAGAAAGAGGCAACAGATGTGCCAAAAGAAGCGAGAAGGTGCACAACCAGGCAAGATATATACGGAAAGGGGGCAAAGGGGTGCAGAAAGAGGTCAAATGGATACAGAAAGTTGCACGAGAGGTGCAGAAAGAAGCAGGAGCAGTACAGAAAGAAACAAATGAAGTGCAGAAAGAAGCAAGAGGGGTGTAAAAAGAGGCAAGATGGGTGCAGAAATAGGGAAGAGGATTGCAGAACGTTGCATGAGGATGCAGAAATTTGCAAAAGAGTGGCAGAAAGCAAGAGCAGTGCAGAAGGAACAAACAGGTGCAAAAAGAGGCAAGAGGGGTGCAGAAATAGATAGGAGATGTGCACAAAGAGGCAAAAGGGACACAGAAAAAGTCAAGAGGGATGCAGAAAAAAGCAAGTGAGGTACAGAAAGAGGCAACAGAGGTGCAAAACAGGCAGGAAAGGTGCATAAAGAGGGAACGTGGGTGCAGAACGAGGCAAGAGGGAAAGGCAAGAGAGGTACAAAAAGATTCAGGAGAGGTGCACAAAGAGGCAAAAGGGATACAGAAAGAGGCAAGAGGGGTAAACAAAGAAGCAAGAGAAGCGCATAAAGAAGCAACAGAGGTGCTTGAAGAGGCAAGAGGGGTACAGAAAGAGGCAAGAAAACTACAGAAAGAAGCTTCTTTCTGCAAAAGAGGTGCAGAAAGAAGCAAGAACAGTGCAGAATGAACCGTCAGAGGTACTGAAAGGGGCAAGAGGGGTACAGAAAGAGGCAAGAGAACTGCAAAAAAAGGCAAGAGAGGTGCAGAAAGATAAAAGAGGGGTGCAGAAAGAGGCAATAGGGGTACAGAAACAAGCAAGAGAAGTGCAGAAAGAGACAAGGGAATTTCCAAAAGAAGCAACAGAGGTGCAGACCGAGGCAAGTGAGGTACATAAAAAGGCAGGAAAGGTGCAGAAAGAGGGAACAGGGGTGCTAAAAGAGGCAGAAGGGATGCAGACATTTGTAAAAGAGTACAGAAAGAAGCAAGAGCAGTGCAGAAAGAACCATCAGAGGTGCAGAAAGAGGCAAGAGGGTTGCAGAAAAAAAGAAGGAGAGGTGTACAAAGAGGCAAGAGGGGTACAGAAAGAAGGAAGAGAAGTGCAGAAAGAAACAACAGAGGTGCTGTAAGAGACAAGAAAGGTGCAGAAAGAGGGAAGAAGGGTGCAGAAAGAGGCTAGATGTGTACAGAAAAAAGCAAGTGAGGTACATAAAGAGGCAACCGAGGTGCAGAACGAGCCGAGATAAGTATAGAAAGTAGGAGAGATGTACAGAAAGAGGTAAGAGAAGTGCAAAAAAACGAAAGAAATGTGCTGAAAGAAGCAACGGAAATGCAGAAAGAGGCAAGAGAGGCACAGAAGGAAGCAAGTGTGGCTTGCACACCATTAGTACCAATTTAACACCTACATATAGCAATAAGTTCTCGGTTTGCAAACAGCCATCCACCACACTGTAACACTTTTCGCCGCATTTTTGATAATATTTGAGCTAGAAACAAGGCTTTTTTGGTTCCAATCTGCAGATTAGGGAGCAGATAATGGATAATGTGGCTAATGCAGAAAATGTATAATTGTGCGAAAGTCAGTGCAGCCAAACAGTCACATAATTCCAGTGGCCCTGCTGGTACCTTTGGCTAGGTCCACAAGAGGGTCAGAAAGAGGTAAGAAAAGTCCATAAAGAAGCAAAAGAGGTGCAGAAAGAGGAAAGAGAACTGCAGAAAAAGGCAAGAGAGCTACAGAAAGAGTCAGGAGAGGTGCACAAAGAGGCAAAAGGGATACAGAAAGAGGCAGGAGGGTTGATCAAAGAAGCAAGAGAAGCGCAGAAAGAAGCAACAGAGGTGCTTGAAGAAGTAAGAGGGGTACAGAAAGAGGCAAGAAAAGTACAGAAAGAAGCAACAGATAAAAGAAGCGAGAAGGTGCACAACCAGGCAAGAAATATACAGAAAGAGGGTAAAGGGGTGTAGAAAGAGGTAAAAGGGATACATACATGTGTAAGAGAGGTGCAGAAAGAAGCAGGAGCAGTGCAGAAAAAAAGTAAATAAAGTGCATAAAGAAGCAAGAGGGGTGTAAAAAGAGGAAAGATGGGTGCAGATATAGGGAAGAGGAGTGCAGAACGTTCATGAGGATGAAAAAATCTGCAAAAGAGGTGCAAAAAGAAGCAAGAGCAGTGCAGAAGGAACAAACAGGTGCAAAAAGAGGCAAGAGAGGTCCAGACAGAAGGAAGCAGGTGAAGAAATAGGCAAGAGGGATGCAGAAACAAGCAAGTGGGGTACAGAAAGAGGCAATAGAGGTACAGAAACAGGCAGGAACAGTGCAGAAAGAGGGAACATGGGTGCAGAAAGAGGCAAGAGGGATACTGAAATTTGCAAAAGAGGTGCAGAAAGAAGCAAGAACAGTGCAGAAAGAACGATCAGAGGTACTGAAAGAAGCAAGAGGGGTACAAAAAGAGGCAAGAGAAGTGCACAAAGATGAAAAAGAGGTGCAGAAAGAGGCAAGAGAACTGCAAAAAAGGCAAGAGAGGTACAGAGAGATAAAAGAGGGGTGCAGAAAGAGGCAGTAGGTGTGCAGAAAGAGGCAAGGAAATTGCCAAAAGAAGCAACAGAGGTGCAGACCAAGGCAAGTGAGGTACAGAAACAGGCAGGAAAGGTGCAGAAAGAGAGAATAGGGATGCTAAAAGAGGCAAGAGGGATACAGACATTTGCAAAAGAGTGCAGAAAGAAGATCTAGCAGTGCAGAATGAACCATCAGAGGTGCAGAAAGAGGCAAGAGGGGTTAGAAAAAGGAAGGAGAGGTGTACAAAGAGGCAAAAGGGGTACAGAAAGAAGGAAGAGAAGTGCAGAAAAAAACAACAGAGGTGCCGAAAGAGACAAGAAGGGTGCAGAAAGAGGGAAGAAGGGTGCAGAAAGACTCAAGATGGGTACAGAAAAAAAGCAAGTGAGGTACAGAAAGATGCAACCGAGGTGCAAAAAGAGTCGAGAGAGGTATAGTAAGTAGAAGAGATTTACAGAAAGAGGCAAGGGAAGTGCAAAAAAAGAAAGAAATGTGCAGAAAGAAGCAACAGAAATGCAGAAAGAGGCAAGAGAGGCGCAGAAGGAAGCAAGAGTGGCTTGCACACCATTAGTACCAATTTAACACCTACATAAAGCAATAAGTTCTCGGTTTGCAAACAGCCTTCCACCACGCTGTAATACTTGTCGCTGCATTTTTGATAATGTTTGAGCTAGAAACAAGGCTTTTTTTTGTTCAAATCTGCAGATTAGGGAGCAGATAATGGATAATGTGGCTAATGCGGAAAATGTATAATAATGTGAAAGTCGGTGCAGCCAAACAGTTGCATATTTCCAGTGGCCCTGCTCATACCTTTGACTAGGTCCACAAGTGCTCCTCAGTGATTCCTTCTTTTTTTCTCTCCGTGAGTTCATAGTTGAGCTTCTATGGAAATGAGAAAGACTAAACCTGAGGTTGCCACTCCACAACAAAGACTAGCATACCACATAATTACTCTCCATAACAAATAATCCCACTCTACATAATTCCTACACACTAAATACCAGATACTTTCTATCCACATCATTTCACTGCACAACTTATCACATAATTCCACTACACACAACGTGCATTCCCACCACTTCAAAAAACATTCCAACACCAACTGCTCTAATTCTTGCAAATGTGAAATCTATTGCATTGTAAACACTTCTTTAACTAGTAGATGCGTTTGCAGAGTGGTGGAGAAAGGATGCTAGGCATCCGACCAGCGATCAGGAATTCAACTGCGTAGGATTTACAGGAGGTACCAGGAGGGCTTCTTGGCCCCTAAAAGTCCCTCAGGTGTAAAGTGGACTTCACCCCCATCCCGCAGTCTGCCCGGAGGCACGTTTGCAGAGTGGTGGAGAAAGGGGGCGTGGCCTCCAAAGATGTCATAGCAATCTACTGTGTAGGACTTACTGGAGGTACAAGAGGGGTACTTGGCCCCAAGGACATTCTTGGGGGCCCACTACACCTCCTATTACCTCCAGTAAGTACCATAGAGAAAAATGACAAACAAAGCCTTGGTACTCAAGGTAGTATTATTATTTCAAGATAAAAGTTTCTATAATATGTTTCCTTACCTAACCTAGAGAGCAGCAAGTGGAAGTGTTTGCTGGTCTCTAAACCCGGGTCCCACGTCAGCACCAACAGGTCTGCTTGTATCCGCATCTCTGGCAGGGAGGATATGGTGCATAAATTAAAGTGAAGGAAAGAGAAAGCCCCCTCCTTCCTGCTAGAAACCCATACCTATTGTTAGTCTATAATTATGCAGAAACAGACATAGCCGCCTATTATATAATTCCAGTGGGCCTTATTGTAACCAACAAGAAAGAATCACAACCATGTCACAAATGAACGGATTTCGGAAGTCTTGTAAAGGTAGTGTGGCTACTCTTTGGAGACGTGACAGCTTGGTTTTAAATTCTGTCGCACGCAGGGATAGGGGTGGGCGGAATTTGCATATTCGCGATATGCAAAGTTCCTGCGAAAAGGTAAAAAAATCGACGCGAACACACAGAAATTCCGCGAACACGCGTTTTGCTTGTTCGCAATGTTTTTTTCCTGTTCGCGATCGCTGTTTGTGTACTCGGGAAGAAATATCTTGTGAACGCACATTTCCAGAACGGGAACAAGCAAAAAATTCCTTGAAGCCGCGGAACGCAGAATTTTGGGCAATTTCGCGTTCTCCGCGGAACGTGAAATTACCCAAATTCCGCGAGCGGAACGGAATTTACCGCACAGGCCTACATAGGAGATGTTGAATGGAGTAATGCTTAGAAACTGTATGGTGGGAAAGATGCGTAATCCTTGTATTTTTTTTAAGCTCATAGCAAACAATGCTCCACCCCAATGCACCTACCTCATTCTACAATTAATAAACTAAATACTGTTAATGCCTTCAACAGTTATATGACTACTCCTGACACCACACCCTTCCTATCCATTCTACACCCCAGTTCAACCTTGGCTGTCAACATGAATTCAATCATGCCTTCACTGATTTTGTCGTTTGTATTATTACATTACACAGTAATATCGGAAACGTGCTGTAAAATCTTAATATAACTTATTTGCTTCACTTTTCTACATGATTGCATTTTTGTAAGCATGCGCTGAAAATTCGTCTGCTCGCGGAATTTGCGGATTGTCCGCGATTTCGTGATCTGCGAATCGCGCAGAATCGCGGTAAAATCCGCGAATCAGCGGGGATGACGTTTCAGCCAAGCACTTACAGGGTTACAGCAGCAGGTGCAAAAGTTGAAGCAATTTTTTTGTAACCTTTTACAAAAGGGTTACAAAGAAATTATCTTCAACTTTCGCACCTGCTGCTGTAAGCCTGTAAGTGCTTCCTGGCGCCTCGTTGCCTACTTGCAACTATTCTCTAACCCTGCTCTGACCCTTGAAGCAGGGTCAGAGAATAGTTACAAGTAGGCAATGAGGCGCCTTTCCCGAAAATTAAACCTCAACAGGAAGCACTGACAGATATAAAAACAAGTATTTGCAATGCAATAGGTCTCGCATTAGGAAAGTTTGAGCTATTGGTCTTGTAAATGACAATTTTTTTATTTATGTGTTGGTTTTGAAAATAGCTAAATTAATAGCTTTGTCATTTACAATGCCAATAGTTATAACTTTCGCAAATGTGACACCTATAGCATTTATAATGCAACATGTTTTGCATTTACGTGACTTAGCTGTATTGATATTACAAATAGCAATGACTTTTAATTTTTTTACATAATTAATACTTAAATAAAAATGATTTTAATTTATAATGGCAATAGCTTAAACTTTTGTAAATAACTTTTGTGAAGATTATGTTCAGTGTATTTTATTGTGACAAAAATCCAAGAACAGAAGTGAAATATTAACAGCTTTTTGTGACATTTGTAATAAAGTTTGAAACATTGAGAGAACTTATTCGTACCAGTTGTTGTTGAATGGTTGCGCGGATTGATGCTGGGGTGGTGCTGAGTGGTGCTGTGGTGGTGCTGAGTGGTGCTGTGGTGATGCTGAGTGCTGCTGTGGTGGTGCTGAGTGATACTGGGATGGTGCTGAGTGATGCTGGGGTGGTGCTGAGTGCTGCTGTGGTGGTGCTGAGTGATGCTGTGGTGGTGCTGAGTGATGCTGTGGTGGTGCTGAGTGGTGCTGTGGTGGTGCTGAGTGATAATGTGGTGGTGCTGAGTGATGCTGTGGTGGTGCTGAGTGATGCTGTGGTGACGCTGAGTGGTGCTGTGGTTGTGCTGATTGGTGCTGTGGTGGTGCTGAGTGATGCTGTGGTGGTGCTGAGTGATGCTGTGGTGGTGCTGAGTGGTGCTGTGGTGGTGCTGAGTGATCATGTGGTGGCACTGAGTAATGCTGTGGTGGCGCTGAGGGATGCTGTGGTGGCGCTGAGTGGTGCTGTGGTGGTGCTGAGTGATAATGTGGTGGTGCTGAGTGATAATGTGGTGGTGCAGAGTGATGCCGGGGTAGCGCTGAGTGATGATGTGGTGATGCAGAGGGCAGAAAGGCACAAAAAGCAGTCTAACAAAGGGCAGAAGGGCAGAAAAACAAGGGAAAAACGAGCCTAACAGAGGGCAGAAGGGCACAAAAAACCAGTCTAACAGAGGACAGAAGGGCAGAAAAACAAGGGAAAAACAAGTCTAACAGAGGGCAGAAGGGCACAAAAAACGAGTCTAACAGAGGGCAGAAGGGCACAAAAACAAGGATTAACAGAGGGCAGAAGGGCACAAAAAACGAGTCTAACAGAGGGCAGAAGGGCAAAAAAACAAGGGAAAAACGAGTCTAACAGAGGGCAGAAGGGCACAAAAAACGAGTCTAACAGGGGGCAGAATGAATCCCGCCCTGTGTGTTTGTATACGAAGATGCCAACTTTTTGTGCAATACCTCTACTCAACTGGAGTACTTTCTACTGTCTAATCAGTAAGTGCTCCCTCGTTGGCTAAATGTATAGGGGCAGTTTTACAATAACTGGTGCATCCCCAGGGATGCACCAGTTATTGTGCGCCGCAGCTCCGCCACCCATAGTGCGCCGCATTTACAATGCGGCGCACCATGTGGCAAAAATGGCACAGAAGCGTCACACATCTGTGCCGTAAAAGCAGCGCATTGCTGGAGCTGCATCACGCTTGCGACGCAGCTCCAGCAATGCTCTGGGGGGCCCTATCTCCCCAATGCTGCATCAAGTCTTGTGCCTGCTTTAAGCAGGCGCAGGGTTTTGACCCAGCATTGGCCTAAAAGTGACTGAGTGAATTCTTGTAGATTTCACTCAGCCACTTTTAGGAGGGGTTCCTGCGCAGGAACGCCCTCCCCTGCGCCGGAACGCCTCCTGGTGGCGCGGGGCTTTACAACGTGACGCATCTCTCAGATGCGTCACGTTGTTAATACCCAGCACCATGGCGCATCTTTTGTGCTGCCGCTGCATCACAAAAGGGCTCAGTAGAGGGTGGGAGTGGTGAACCAGAGGGTGGCAGTGATGAACCAGAGGGTGACAGTGATGAACCAGAGGGTGGCAGGGGTGAACCAGAGGATGACAGTGCTGAACCACAGGGTGGCAGTGCTGAAACATAGGGTGGCAGGGGTGAACCAGAGGGTGGCAGTGATGAACCAGATGGTGTCAGGGGTGAACCAGAGGGTGGCAGTGGTGAACCAGAGGGTGGCATGGGTGAACCAGAGGGTGGCAGTGGTGAACCAGAGAGTCGCAGTGGTAAACCAGAGAGTGGCAGTGCTGAACCAGAGGGTGACAGTGGTTAACCAGAGGGTAGCAGTGGTGAACCAGAGGTGCTGTGATGAACCAGAGGCTGGGAGTCGTGAACCAGAGGTTGGCAGTGGTGAACCAGAGGGTGACAGTGCTGTACCAGAGGGTGGCAGGGGTGAACCAGAGGGTGCTGTGATGAACCAGAGGGTGGCAGTGGTGAACCAGAGGGAGGCAGGGGTGAACCAGAGAGTGGCAGTGGTGAACCAGAGGGAGGCAGTGCTGAACCAGAGGGTGACAGTGGTTAACCAGAGGGTGGCAGTGGTGAACCAGAGGTGCTGTGATGAACCAGAGGGTGGCAGTCGTGAACCAGAGGGTGGCAGTGGTGAACCAGAGGGTGACAGTGCTGTACCAGAGGGTCACAGGGGTGAACCAGAGGTTCTGTGATGAACCAGAGGGTGGCAGTCGTGAACCAGAGGGTGGCAGTGGTGAACCAGAGGGTGACAGTGCTGTACCAGAGGGTGGCAGTGGTGAACCAGAGGGTGGCAGGGGTGAACCAGAGGGTGGCAGTGGTGAACCAGAGGGTGGCAGTGCTGAACCAGAGGTTGACAGTGGGTAACCAGAGGGTGGTAGTGGTGAACCAGAGGTGCTGTGATGAACCAGAGGGTGGCAGTGGTAAACCAGAGGGTGGCAGTGGTGAACCAGAGGGTGACAGTGCTGAACCAGAAGGTGGCAGGGGTGAACCAGAGAGTGGCAGTGCTGAACCAGAGGGTGGCAGTGGTGAACCAGAGGGTGGCAGGGGTGAACCAGAGGGTGGCAGGGTTGAACCAGAGGGTGGCAGTGGTGAACCAGAGGGTGGCAGTGATGAATCAGAGGGTGGCAGTGCGGAACCAGAGGGTGCTGTGCCCATACACGACCGCATGGGTAACTTTGCCATGCAAGTGGCCCGCGAACACGCAAAAAGCCCCGCGAATACGCAAAAAACCCAGCGAACACGCAAAAAACCCCACAAACACGCAAAAAAACAAAAATCCACAAATTCGCATGAATTTGCGGATTTTGCAGATTGTGAATGCGAATTCGCAAATTTTGCCCATACTTAAATTTTTGTTTAATCTAGAAAAGTTCACATTGGAGTGGGGTAGTGCTCTTTCAAGTATTTTTCTCAGGCTGCCTTGGACACACAGTATAAGGTCTTCCTGAAGCTCCAACGAGGGACAGAAAAAGGCAGGCCTGGTCTAGAAACTTACTCTTCTTGAAAAACGGCAACTCTAGTTACACTCCTCATCCCTGCCACTCAGCAAGTGGCTGTGCCCAAGAAGACTAATCTGCATCTTGCATCT
This sequence comes from Lissotriton vulgaris, assembly GCF_964263255.1. NCBI lineage: Eukaryota > Metazoa > Chordata > Amphibia > Caudata > Salamandridae > Lissotriton > Lissotriton vulgaris. The sequence goes on from NC_141688.1 coordinate 5,681,360, forward strand.
TCTTTTTAAACAAAAGGCCTCCTGAAATTTATAAAGGTAGCCTAGTCTCTGCCTCCTCACTTAAGTGTCTGAGTCTCCTCTCACAATCAACAACAATGCAGGCAGTGTCCTTCTGTTTTCTACAAAGCTATCCTCACCCACTTCCTGTGCCGTGCTAAACTAGGGCATACAAATGAACCCCACATTCAACAGTGGTTTAAAATAGAACCTTTTGAAGGTAGAATCGGATGACTAATCCGCCGCCCTCATGAGGTCCTCCAGGCGCACCCTGAGACTAAACGCCTTTGAGGCCATTGCACCTCGCGCCAAGTGTGCACCAAAAGCTCTTGTATTAATACCCACCTCTTGCATAATCCACCTCACCCATCGGGCTATAGTGGGAGATGAAACTGCTTTGAACAGCTTTTTGAGGGCTATCAGGAGTTGTCGCTCGGCCCGGAGGTCGAACGTCCTTCGTTGCTTCCTAATAAGAATTTAAGCATTGTACTAAACAGAGCTTAGGCATCTCTACAAAAGCCGGATATGAAACCGTGGGAATATTGGTCTTGGTACGTCTACTCATCGTGAAAGTAACACCTACTGGGGAAAAACTCTGGCTGTAACCTCCAACGCTCAGACATTCAAAACTCTCCTACAGGATACTAAGCACAACAACATAGCCAATTTAGAAGATAACTCCTTCCTAGAGAGAAAGCGATTTGGCTGCCAAGATAGCAAGAAATTCAAAACCTGATTCACGTACCAAAGGACCGAATAACGTGGCTCAGGGGGTAAGGAAAATCTAATACCCCTGAGAAGCTTACAAACAAATGGTTGCTCTCCTACAGGCGCTCCATCCAAAGGAGCATGGCCCGCCGAAATCGCAGAACGCACAGTGTTTACTAATCTATAAGCCAAACCCTTTGAGCTGACTCAGCCGGGTAATTCAAAACGTGAATTAGGTCTGCGACCACAGGATCCACCTCCTGTTGCATACACCAACATACCCATCGAGTCCAAGCAGACTTGTAACGTTTGGACGTACTGTCCGCCCAAGCGCTAGACTATAGGAGCTCAGCGTGCCACGAAAGGCCCGGCAGTATCCAGCGTTGCCTGTAATCCACCAAGCCATAAGCTGGAGTGAGCCTTCCTCCACCAGCGGGTGAGGACTCCCCTCCGGATTCAAAGAGAGATGGGGAGTTGGGGGGAGTCAAAATTGAGAATCCCAAGAAAATTCCAGTAGAACCGGAAACCAGACTTGTGACCTCCAAAACAGCGTTATCAGAAACAATGGATGCTCCCTGCCTGTGAACCTGGGCTGCGGTCCAAGTGATCATGGGGAAGGGGGAAACGCCTATCCGTTCTCCCGACTCAGTCCTGGCTGAACGCATCCGATGCTACTGCCAGAGGGTCCGGTCTCCAACTAAAGAACCGCTGAAGTTTTCGGTCAAGCCGGCAAGCAAAAACGTCGATGGAAAACGGACCCCAATGTTCCTGCAGGAACTCGAAAATCTCCGGATCCAGCTACCAAATGCTGGTGTACCGGAGATAGCGGGAGTGCCAGTTCGCCACTAAATTCTTCTTCCCCGGGAGATACTCCGCTGTGACTGATATTTGATGAGAGATGCAGTATTCCCAATATTGCTTTACCATGTTCACCAACACCTTTGATCGCGTGCCGCACAGGTGATTGATATACCTGACCGCCGACACTGGCGCCGGTGGAAAACTCCCCACACTGAGCCCCCCAGCCTAAACGGCTGGCTTCCGACTCTATCACCATATCTGGAGCAGCACCGAAGATCGCTCATCCGTTCAGTGCCTCCATGTGGGATAGCCACCACTTCAATTCCTCGCGCACCCCCACCAACAGTGTGACCACCTGTGAGTACGTGAGACCCTTACAGAGGTGGTGTGCTTTCAAACGTTGAAGGGCCCAGAAAGATTGCCTGAAAGGAGGTAGAGAAAAGGCCTACCAGGCGCACAATCTCTCGCAGAGATTTCCTCTGTTTGGCCAAAGTCTGCCGGATCTCGTGGCGGATCTTTGCCCTCTTCCTGGAGGGCAGACTGAGCGTGGCCGAAGTGGAGTCTATCACAAACCCTAGAGAGGAAGCTTTCTATGTCAGAACCAAGAGGGATTTCTGGTTGTTGATCATGAACCCTAGAGGCTGAAGGAGGGATACCGTCATCTGCAGCTGCCCTTGTAGATGACCCAGGCACTGGTGAAGGGGTAGCATATCATCCAAGTAGACGATCAAGCGGACCCCATGTGCTCTAAGATATTCCACCGCTGGCTTGAGGACCTTGGTGAAGCACCACGGGCCGAGGAAATCCCGAATAGAAGGCAGCAGAACTCATAAGCCTGACCTTGCCACCGAAACTGGAGGAATCGCCTTTGCGGGGGAAAGATCGGTACCACCAGGTACGCGTCCTTCAGGTCTAGCCTTACCATCCAATCGAGTGGCAGGAGGACATCCCTGAGCAGGTGAATGCCCTCCATCTTGAAGTGCCTGTACACCAGCCACTTGTTGAACTCCCGGAGGTCGATAACCGGCCCCCGTCTACCTTGTCCACTTGAAAAAGATTGCTGAGGAAATCCGTGGGGTGTACCTCCATCCAACATACTGCCATTTTGCGGAGCAACTCGGTCACCTCTTTGGCCACCATAGCCGCGTCTGCCGTGCAAAAAACTATTGTACGGGAGCAGAATTGACTGGGAGAGCCGTAAAACTCTATTTGGAACCCCCTGACCGCCTGGAGAACCCAAGCGTCCCCTGTCAGCACCTCCCAAGCAGGGAAAAACTGCGCCAGCCGGCCCCCAACTTGCACCTGTGCCGGGGCCAAAACACTTACCGGTGGTATTGCCATTGTTGCCTCTGTATCAACAGCCACAGAAGCTTTGCCCTCTGGTAGGGTAAAAGTTGTGGAACCTCTGGTCCGTCTGGTATTATCCGTGCCCAGAGCCTTTCCCCCTGCCTTGGGGCTGTTGATTCTTGACACGGCCTGGCGGGTGGCTCCTGCCACGACCGGCCCCTCGGAAAACCAGAGGGCTGAATACCCTCTTAGTACTAGCCTGTGCCTTGTCCAACGAGGTGAACGTGGCAACGAACTTTCCAAGTTCTTTGATAAACGGCTCTACAAACAAACCTCCTTCTACCAATGCCCCCAACTCGGAACATGCCAGGTCCCCAAGTTTGAGGTCCACCTTAATCAAAAGTGATCTACACCTCTCCGTCGAGAGTGCGCAATTTGTGTTGCCCATAAAGCAGATCGCGCACTGCGCCTATGCAGACATAACCTCGGGGTCAATTAAGGAGCCTGAGCTACGGGCCTCCTCCACCATGTCCAATATTTTGGTCATTGGACCAATGGCGTCCGACAACTTGTCTTGGCATGCATGCTACAACCGATCTTTCCCTTTCTTAGGGTCTTTAATACATTTTGCCGGAAAGGTAGCCATTTTACCCTCAACCTCGGGGGTGAGTGATACTTTCCCATCCAGGGTAGGCCGAGGGCATTCCACTCGCAACCTACTCTGAGCCTCATTTTCCAATTGTTTCCAGAGGCGAATATCCACCTAATTATGAAAATCGTTGTCTCATTGCAAATAGGCCAAGGAGTCCTCCTCCTCATAATAATTCTCTTCCATTTCTCTACAAACTAGTACCCCACAAGCGTCTGGGACAGGCACTGGGTAAGACCCAGGAATCACACACACGTGGAACGTGAAGTTTTAAGGCTGAGGGTCCCTCAGTGTCATTATAGGGCCAAATGCACAAGCTTTACTGGGCGTACCGCCCTGTGACACCACTGACTCCCAACAGTTCCACAGGGAGTACCACCTGCCAGTGGTGTCAGCGTGAGCCAGCGTGAGGCCTACCACCCACAGAGGTACCTACCCGCTCAAAATGGGCATGAGGAGCAGAAGCTCGCTAGGTGCACCGCACCTCTACCTACCCGCAGCGCGGGCAATTTTGAAATAAATGTGGGGCAGTACAGTCCCAGGCCATTGCAGGCAGTACAGGCGTGGACTTCAGGGTGACCGGAGCGCGATTGTGACAGCCTGTTCCGGAGACCCCAGTTGCGTCGCCCGCACAATGCCATCTTGCGGGTTTAGGACCGCACCGCGTCGGGAAAACAAGCCGCGTAAGGAGCACACTAGCGTTCCCGGGGTCAAGAGAAAGGGGGCTCTGCAGAAGAAATCCCTACGACCCCACAAGCGTTGATAGATTAAAGCAAACACACATCACATAGAAACTGAAAAGCACTTAACTAGAGCCGCCGAGCAGCGAAGAAAGAGGTGATAGCCTTGAAGCCCATAGTAATCAATCGGAAATACTGATTCGGTATTTACCGAATCAGTAAATACCGAATCCTGCCAGGGGGAACGGGGTGTCACTTTGACACCCTGTAGCACCCTAATTTCAGGCTTGTGTGCCATGTGGCACACATACATGCCCTAAGGGCATGTCTGTGTGTCACATGGTATAGGTTTACATGCACAGATGTGCATGTACACTGGAATTCGGTATTTTACCACCCAATAGGATTGGGTGGTAAATTAAGAATTCCTAAGGGCCTGTGGCACTGCAAACTGTGCCACCTACATATGGATTTACAGAATCGGTATATTTACCGATTCGGAAAAAAACCGAAGTGGTAAATTTACAGAATCAGTAAATATACCGATTCTGTAAATTCTGAGCCACCTACATGTCAAAAGCCAAATACCAGTCGGTAACGGCCGAAATCGGCCGTTACCGACCTACATCGGGCCCTTCGTCCTTAAAAAGGTGTCAGTCCTTATAAGGCGTTCAGTCACTATAAGGCATTCTGTCCTTATTTGGAGTTATGTCCTTCTAAGGCTCGTTCATATGAAATGAAGGGGAGATGATGAGGGAAACAGTATGATGTTCTCTAAACCTATGTCAGGTTACCGATATGAAATATAACAGTCTAATCCTGTAGCTTATATTGAGTCGATGATCAGAGATCATATACTTGAGAAGGCGCCTGAAGATCTTACTGTAATGCTCGCCCATAGAGTCCCCTTCCAGAAAATACCAAGAGCTAAGTATCCTAGGACAGTAATTGTGAACTTCTCTGATTACTGCATTAGAGAGGCTGTGTTAACCAAGGGGATTCAAAAAAGGGAGAATGTGTTACCAAACGGGGCCATAGTTTGAGTGTTCTCCAATATGTCGGCAGCAGCAGTACGAAGACAGAAGGACTTTGTGTGGATGATGAGTCAATTTAAGGGCATAGAAGTACCGGTCTCTTTTGCCTAGCAGTCCAAATTGAGAATCTTAAGGAAAGGATGGTTCCATCTGTGTCCCATTCTCGAAGATATATAGGATACAGTGTCCCAATAGGTAGCAATGTCAAAGACAGTTTGAAAAATGCATACAATAAGTATTACAAGAAAGGAAACACAAGGAGTCTCAATGCATTCAAGAAATGGTTATTAATCACCAATTTGTTAAAAATGGAGAGCACAGTTAAGAGGCAGCACTGTACATGAAAACATTCATGAAGCAACCCAAGTAACACTTGGTGACAGGGTGATGACAAAGTGAAGGTGACGACGCAAGTGAACGTGGTGAACAGCGTGGTCGGCGCAAAGTGAGGAAAAATCAAAAAACAGGCTTCACATTAAATATACATGATTAAAATGTTTTGAGTTTTAACACAGTTCTGAGCCTGGGGAAAATGCGCCAAAAGATTGCACTGTGTTTGTCGACGGCGTTTCGATCCTTGATGATTTGGGACCTCTTCAGGACAGGGTTGGCGATGATTTGGAGTGCTGGAGTCTCAGAATGCTGGCAGTAAAGGGGGTCAGTCGTGCAGTGAAAGTAGGACCAGGCGATCAGAGTTGGATCAGTGATCGTGGCTGGGTGAGTCCGGGTCTTGATTATAGAGCCGGTGCGGCGCCTGGAGTCTCAGAATGCTGGCAGTAAAGGGGGCCAGTCGTGCAGGGATAGTAGGTCCAGGTGATCAGAGTTGGATCTGTGATCCTGACCGGGTGAGTCCGGGTCTCGATTATAGAGCCGGTGCGGCGCCTGAATAAATCTGGCGCTGGAGACGGATGAATCCGTAGAGATGGGTTCCCGCGATGGATTACGCGTGGAAGGCCTTCCACGCGTAATCCATAGCGGGAACCCATCCATCGCGGGAACCCATCTCTACGGATTCATCCAACTCTGATCGCCTGGTCCTGCCTCTTAACTGTGCTCTCCATTTTTAACAAATTGGTGATTAATAACCATTTCTTGAATGCATTGAGACTCCTTGTGTTTCCTTTCTTGTAATACTTATTGTATGCATTTTTCAAACTGTCTTTGACATTGCTACCTATTGGGACACTGTATCCTATATATCCTCTATACCCAGTCCCAGTTTGGTTTATGGGTTTCACTCCTGTTCTCTTTCACACCATTCTCGAAGAGGCACAAGAATTACTACAAAAGATTGTTCAGGCAAATGTAAAATAATGGAAGTATGGGTACTCAAGCAGTGACTCTCGTCCATAAGGTGGTCGGCTCTCTGCAGGTGCTGACCATTTGCACCAACTAAAATCTTGTGATCCGTTTTTAATCTTACACCGTCACGATACTACCTAGCTGTGTTCTTATTTCAACTTAGTCTTTGCCTGCATTTTAAACTTGCGCATTTCACTGTTCATTGCACGTGCTCATTTTATTGTTCATTGTACTTACCCTGACATCTCGTGTCTGTCCTCGGTCCGACACGGCTCGTGCCAATTGTGCGGAGGGACGAGGAGGCGCTAGTTTCACTTCTGGTTTGCCTACCGGAATTGGGGCAGCTTCTAGAGTCTCTCTATCTGCTTTCTGTCCTACAAAAGGCGGGGCTGTGCAGCGGACACGTGCAGTGGCGCGCCAAAGGTAAGCCCGTCTGCGCCCGTCCGTGCCAGATCGCTGCCAGCTGCCTTGACCCCGGCCTGTTTTATTGCTAAGTTTACTTTTCTATTCTTTTATAGTCATTCTCCAGATGTCCCCACTCAGGTATTCCAGTCAGTAGTTGAAGGATCCTAATCCTTCTCTGTCTAAACATTTAGCTGGTTTAGCTGTCGCCCCAATTTGTGGGGAGCATACAATCCCTGTTCCTGCTTGTGAAATCTTAGCCTCACTGACATCCACCCATACTAAACTATCCAGACCAATGAAGGCGCTCTTTTCAATGCACATACTATTCCTAAACATGCTGTGGAAATTTGGAGTCTTATTGACTCGGAATCACCTGATATTTGCTTTATCACAGAAACCTGGTTACATGAGCATGCCTCTCCAGATGTGGCCATTGCATTTCCTCCACAATACAAAATAACTAGAGTGGATAGGGAAAAGAATAGAGGAGGTGGACTACTTATTGCCACTATTCTGGCTGTGAATATCATTTCCTTAGAGTCCATAAGCACAAGCAAAATGGAAGTATGTGTCTTCAAAATGGATGGTTTGTCAGGAGGAGCATGGAGAGGTGCATTAGTATACAGACCTCCAGGTCCAAGAAAAGATTCTTCACATAAACTATTGGAGATTATCGCTCCCCATGTATTAACCTCTGACTCCTTCCTTTTGCTAGGTGATTTCAACTATCATTCAGAGTTATTACATGATACCGATACCGATCAGCTCATCTCGAGTATTAGTACATTGTAATTAGTCCAACTGGTAACTGGGCCTACGCACATTGCAGGTCATACACTTTATCTCTTGTTGACAAATTCCACAGAGATCAGGGTTGAGCCTCCGTTACCATTACTGTGGTCTGATAATTTTTTATTAAAATGTATAATTCTGGACCATTCTATTAATATGGTCCCTTGTAAGGAAGTAGTCTGGAGACGATCTTGGTGCAAAGTTACGCTACCTCTTTTTGCCACCACCTTCAGGCCAACTCCACCCAGCCCTAATGATGACGTTGATTCTTGTGCGATCTCCCTAGACGGGGGTATAACCAACACCCTGGAAAAAATTGCTCCTCCTGCTCAGCTCCAATCTTCTACTTCTCAGGACTGGATAGATTCTCTCTCTAAATTTTTCGAGGATAAGATTATGGCTATCCACACTTCCTTTCCAGTGCATGATAATTGTAATGACATAGAAATTCTTTGTCAAGTCCTTTTGATCTTCCATATATTTTGGAGGAATTTACCCAGTGCAGCTCTGCAGAGGTGACTGAAGCCCTTATTAAAAAAAAAATGGGTTCCCCTACTGACCCTCTATCAGCAAAAATGTATCCTAAGGTTGCCCCCGTGCTCATAGACTGCCTCACCGATTTATTTAATAAATCATTGTCAGAATCGCCATTTCCTACATTATGGAAAATTGCCAGGGTCCGGCCCATATCGAAAAAATCTTGCTGCAGACCCAAAACTCCCAACTAATTATCATCCTATATCGCTGCTTCCTCATTTCGGTAAAATGCTTGAGTTCCTGGTCAACAAACAGCTTGTTGCCCATCTGGAGAGCCATGGGCTGCATGACTCTTCTCAATCTGGCTTTAGGGCAGCCCATAGTACCGAAATAGCTCTGCTGAAGGTAACTGATAAAATCAGGCGGGAATCAGACGGGGGATTGTCGTCTATCCTCGCCCTGCTTGATTTATCTGCAGCGTTTGGCACCATCTCCCATAGCATTCTTGAACACCGGCTTTGGGAGATTGGTGTCAGGGGAAAGGCCTTACAGTGGCTCAAGAATGACCTAACTGATCGCACTATGATAGTACAGGTGGGAAGTACAAACTCCTGTAGTAGATCAGTTAAGATGGGAGTACCTCAGGGTTCCATCTTGGGTCTGATACTGTTCAACCTTTATATGACCCCCTGGCCAAAGTGATTCGATCCTTTGGTTTTGAGGTTGTGTCTTACTCTGACGCTGATCTTGGTCACTCTCATTCCAGACCCATTGGAAACTAAGTCTTGCTTCAAAGACTGTATATCTCAAATCGAGAAATGGATGTGTACTAACCATCTTCAGTTGAATGGTGGGATAATGCTTTCTGGCAAGGCAGAGGAGTACTGGACACCTGATTGGTGGCCGTCTAGTCTTGGCCTTTGGCCCACTCCAACTCAGTCAGTAAGAAATCTGGGCTTCCAAATGGACAACAAACTGTCAAGGAAAGATCATGTCAACAAGACCATTGGTGCCTGCTTCGGAGTGTTGTAATTTGGCAGCGATTAGGTTAGCATTAGCAGAAGCCATCCTGTATTTAGAGGCTATCTTGTCCGTTTTGTGGAATCCATTTAGTATTTCTGGCAGCCATTTTGTTTGCCATGTGCTACCACGTGTATGCCATGTGTTCTGTCCCACCTTGCTGTTGTCTGCACTGGAAGTCTGCCTAGAGACAGGTTATATTTAGTCTCTTCCACTTTGCACATACTCAGTTGAGCTTGCAGCTGTCCATGCGGCTGCTGTTAGTCTGTAAATGTCAGGATGTGTTCACCAGAATTATCAACTGTTAGCTCCTCCAACTTGTTGAGGGTGCATTTTTGGTAAGCCCTTATATGTACCTAAAACCTACTTCTTGTACTTGTACCACCTTCTTTTGAGCCCCTGTGTGGGTACAAAAGGACCAAACTCCTACCATTCAGTGTGCTACTTCATACATTGCCGAAGGGTGTTGTGTGAATTTAGTTCTACCTCATGAGGTTAATAAACTTTGTAATTTCTATTCCAGTTTCTGTGCCAACTTCTATCCTATTGGTCTGAGGACTTGTGCAGGGAAGCGCAAACCCCTTGAACTGGTACGCCTTGCTGAGGCTCACCACCACAGGAGTTATGCGTAGCTTGCGTAAACATTTTTAATGGATTCCATAGGAGGTAAGAACCCCTAGTCCAAGGACTTATCATCAACCGTATGGACTACGAGAATGCCCTACTAGCTTCCACCAATAAAAACCTTTTATCTAGGATGCAGGTTCTGCAGAATACTGCAGCAAGGCTGGTACTTGATCTTCCACCTAGATCTCTATCGGCTACCAGTATGAAACTCTTGAACTGGTTGCCTGAATGAAAACGTATCGGCTTTAAGGTACTCTGCCTGACTCACAAGAACATGTATGTAAAAGGCCCTGCTTTTTGGGCAAAAAAACTACCCTGGTATTTACCAGGCAGAACACTGAGATCCAACAACAAGTGCTTCTTAAGTCTCCCAGAATACGCACTACCACATGTTGAGGGAGATCTTTCTCTTTCCTCGCTCCGCTTTTCTGGAATAAACTACCTTTACATCTACGCACCTTAAGTGATCACAACTGTTTCCGTAGGAATTTAAAGACATGATTGTTTGACATCTAGCTGCATTGAAGTCTTATCCTTTCAGAGACATCCACCAGTGCCATGAGACTCTTGAGTGATATGTGCACTCAATAAATGTTTTATGATTTGATTTGATTTGATAACAACTGGTGCATAGTTAGAAATGCAGACTTCATTTTCTTTTTCTTTTTTAATTTTTTCCTTTTTACACTTAGGCACTTTAACTACTTAGACATCAAGTCTATTTTAACTGTATGAACCTTTTGCCACTTTGCACTTTGCTCTCCTTTTGGGGAGAAGATGTACTGTATTGAGCCACTGTCTCACTGTCTGCTGCTACAGGTATTACTCTTTTATTGGCATTTTTTAGTTTTTTTAATTCTTAAATGCACTTTGCACTTTGGACTTTTTGCAATGTGTTTACAGCTGAAATTTGCACTATTGCACCATCGCACTTTACCTTTCCCCCTTTATGTGAGGGGGTAATGATACTATTTCTGCCAATCCGTGCAAAGTCTTGTGACAGTTGCTCCCTTCTGTTAATGTTCAAAGTATTTGCGGGAAGATGTATTGGATTGAATTACTGTTTTTTCTCTGTGGTTAAAAAATGTGCACTACTGCACTTATGCACCTTATTTCTTTTCCCTATATGGGAGTACTCTTTGGTTTTTTGAATATGGAATGCATATTGCACTTTTGCCATGTGTTTATGGCTAAAATTGCAGTATTGCACCATTGCACTTTACTTTATCTCCCCTTATATGAGGAGGGAACGATACTGTTTCTACCGATTGGTGCAAAGCTCTGCGGCAGTTCCCCCATTCCTTTTGTACTCAAAGTATGATGGTTTATATACAGCAATGGAATTAAAAGCTTGATGCTTATTGCATTTTAAGATATTCTGGATATCCTAGACATTCTAGGTATCTAGACATTAAGCTTACTCTAGTTCTAATTCTATTTATCTCTGCCACCGCTACCTTGTTCTTCTTTAGGGGGGAGGATGCACCAGGCACAACTGCTACCATCAGCTCATACTAGATATATTGTTCTCTTTGGCACAAGTATGTAGTAGTTGAGGAATAGACTGCATTAGGGCTTTACCAAGGCTGCACTATTTATTTGAAAAGCACTTTTTAAATAAAATAACTTTATATATGTAGCTCACAGTGGTGAAGGGGGGGGGCGTGCTCCCAGGTGCCAAATCCAAGGTGCCTTGTGGATTGAAGGAGGCTGCTGAGGCAAGGTAAGGGCTTCTTCCCTCCACAGACAGTCCAGGGCAGGCAGGGGCAGAGGGAACATGGGGTATAGCATTAAAAAAGGGCGTATAGATAGAAGTCAAACCTGGGATAATAGGCTAAATGGCAATTTGTTAAGATTCAGAGGCCAAGGGGAATTTAGCAGTGTTTCTGTCATCAAGAGGTTATATGTAACTTTATTAATAGAGCTGATACAGTTGGAAGATCGACATAGGAGAGACTATAGCAGACTTTTCTTAAAGTGGCATAATTTGATTGAAGAATAGTACAACTTCTGTAGGTAATTTCATGTAATGTGAAAGGTTTTTCGAACGTACAGAAAAGAGGAGCAATGTTAAAATGGCTAGGATCCTTCCCCCACAGGTGATTTTTTTACAGGAGACACATTTAAAACCCAACTCCCCAACTTTACACTCCCCAAGAAGTATGCTCAATTATACTTTGCTTCGGCCCATGCAGCGGTGCGTAGAGTGGTGTTTTTTTTTCTTTAGAGTAAGATTGGGAGGTGGGTAAGGTGATTCGTGATGAAGGAGCAAGGTGGATATGGATAGAGTTCTCAGATAATGGGATAGCATCTGTCCTGCTTAATTATTATGGACCAATTGAAGATGACAGGAGGAGCCTTCAACCTAATCCAAGATCTAGGCCTGGATACTTCCAACAAGGGAACAAAGCAAGATGGATAGACTTTTCAAATTTATGAAAGAGGACTTCGTCCTATTAGACCCATGGAGAATAGACCATCCGGGAAGTACTGAGTTCACGTCCTTTTCAGCGAGATCTTAAATAGCATCTCATCTGGATTGTTTTCTGATAAGCAATCATCTCGCAAGAGGGAAGTTCCTGTTTCTCTCTAACCCATTTTCACTCTCTGGTCTCCTTGATAGTACACTTACCCGCCCCAAGAATAAAAATAACAACAGATCGTACTTTGATAAAACATTGCTCTTGGACCAAAAATGGATTGATGAAACCCGTGATTTTATAATGCGTTTTTTTAAGGAAAATGTAAATACAGCACCAGGCTTTATGGTTTGGGAGGCTATCAAGGCCACTTTTAGGGGACGGATGGTGGCATATAGGGCCAATCTTCATAAATTAAGGAAACTTAAGATTTCTGGACTCCAAGATGCGGTGAACCAGGCTAGGAGAGAACATTTGACCAGGCCCTCCGGGGATTCTGAAGAAGAGGTTCTCCAGCAGGAATTACTAAGGGCGAAGGAGGATTTTAAAAGTTTTTTTATTCTTGAGGAATTTGCTGAAAGCAAAGCTTCTCAACAAAAGGTCTACAAAGAGAGCCAGCACATTGGAAAAGTCTTAGCGTGGTCTACAAAAACGCATCAGAGCAAGTAATCAATTCTACAAATTAGAGATCCCAGTACTAAGAGCCTGATTAATGACAAAGACAAATTTGCCTAAATTTTGTGTGCCTCATTTTAGGAAGACTTATGCAGAGGGCCAGAAAGTTAGTCCTCAGGCTCTTGCTGATTATTTAAGGCAGTTCATCTACCTTAGAGCCGTGAGGAGGACTGTATGCTACTGAGTGAACCGATTACAACTGCAGAATTAGGTAAAATCATAAATAAATGTTAAATCTGAAGGCAAGTGGTAACAATGGGATTCCTATGGAAGTTTATAAATTATTTTTAGGCAAACCTTCCCCGTTTTCGGTATTACTGTATAATCAAATTATGTCCGGAGTGTCGGTCTCAGATAGATTTAAGGAGTCAGTTATGATCTCTGTTGGAAATGGCCCTTTTTGCAGGGTTATTCCCAAACTGTTTGCTTCTTCCTCCCTTATTTTTCCTGACCTGTGGCTTTTGGCAAGAGGACTCTGCGCACTTTACCACTGCTGATCAGTGCTAAAGTGCATATGCTCTCTGTGCAAATTGTTATTGTGATTGGTTATCCATGATTGGAATATTTGTATTACCAGGAAGTCCCTAGAAAAGTGCACTGAGTGTGCCAAGGCTGGTGATTCAAATGCTACTAGTGGGCCTGCAGCACTGATTGTGTCACCCACATGAGTAGCCCTAAAATGGTGTCTCAGGCCTGCCACCTCAGTGCCTGTATGCAGTCTGTGAACTGCCATGTCCACTTGGTCAGTGTCCTCACTGACCAGGCCTAACCCTTCCCTTTCTGTGCACATTGGTCACCCCTATGGAAGGCCCAAGGTATCCCCCTGGGCAGGGTGCAGTGTATGTGAAAGGTAGAGCATGTACTAGTGCAGGTGACATGCTCTGATAGTGAATGACACCCATTTTTGTTTTTCACTATTGTAAGGCTACCTTGCCCATAGGCTATCATGGGGAATGCTGGCTACAATGGCTACCAGCATATCTTACCATGGGAGCGAGGTAGGACATAAAAGTCTGGTATCCCTTAACTCAGAATTTAATAAAACATCTTTTAGGAAAGGTTGTTTTTTCAATCCTGTGTTTGAGAACAGCATTTTTAGAAAGTGGCTGTTCTCTTGTCTGACTTTACTGTGTGCCTTGGCCTGTTTGTGAATTGACTGTCTGATTTGAGAGTGACAGAGGCTGGGGAGCCCCCAGGAGGCTTGCTTTGTGAGCCCTAGGCTGAATGACTGCATCTGCATCTTGAGTGGTGGGAGGGGATAGCACCTGGGCCTGAATAGGGCTGTGCCTGCCTTCCACAATGCTGGCTCCACCTCCTGCTGGGCGGCTGACGACCCTGCCCCTCACTCTAAAAGGAAAGGAGTAGCCAGGAAAACAAAGTGCTCGAGGAACACCCAGACCTGGTTCAGACCAGGCTCAGAACCCTCTCTCACAAAAGGAACAAAGACTTTTAGGGGTATAAGTACAGGACCCCTGACTACAGAAAATTAGATCATCCTGGAATCAAGAAGTAACCTCTGCCAAGGAGAAAGCTGTACGTGAAGAAGGAAGGCTGTCCTGCTGTTGCTCTGCTGGACTGACCAGCTGTTGATTTGCTTTGTGCTGTGTCCCCTTTCTTAAAGAAATCTCCAAGGGTCTGAGAAGAGCTGGTTCCCTGTTATGAAGTCCCAGGAACAAAAGGACTTCACCACCAGCTTCCCTGAACTCTACTGAGAGAGTTCTGTCCTTCCTGGAGTGTGTGGCCCATTTGTGGTGCCTCTGGAAGTTGTACCTGTGTTGGGTAGCTGGAAACCAAGCTTTTAAAGAACTTTCTGCAAGTTTTGTCGCAAACCCAGCTGAGCGAGAAAATTCCCACCGCTACGAAGACCGAGATCGTCGCAGCGCCTGTCGCCGCTGCCTGAAGACGTCGTACCCTTCGTTAGCTGGAAGATTTCCGCCGCTGCGAACATCGTCGCAGAGCCTGTCACCGCTGGGTGAGATCACCGCATCACGTAGCTGCAAGAATCGTCACAGAGATATCGCATCGAGGGACTGCAAGAGGAAGATCACCGCTGGACCGCGCATCGTCACCCCGGAGATCGTCGCAGCCCCCGAGAATCATCGCATCGTGCCTTTGTGGGAGAGAACTTCCTACGGAACCTACGCACTGGAATCCATACAAGTCATCACCTTCCTCCCCATACAGACCGGATTTGTCGCAACACGTCCGCTGCTGCAGCAGGGCTGTCGCTAATGCCTCCCCAGGGTCTCAGTAGCAACGCATCGCTTGTTTTCCACCGCTACAGCTTCTGTGCTCGGAACTTTTTATCGCTAACAAAGGTACTGTAGGTAAATGTGACGCAACTGTGATCTTTTCACGCATCTGTGGATTATTTTATCGCTAAACCTAAGAACTCTTTTGCAACCATATTCTTGAACTGTGTATGTTGGATTTTTGTCGTTTTGGTCTTGTGTAGTTTACATTAAATACCTTTATTTTTCTAAACTGTTGTGTAGTCTGTTTATGGTGTTTTCACTGTGTTACTGTGAGTGTTGGTACAAATACTTTACACATTGCCTTTGATAAGCCTTGACTGCTCGTGCCAAGCTAACAAGGGGGTGGACAAGGGTTATCTCAGAGGGTTTCCTACTTACCATGACTAGAATCAAGGGTCCCTATTTGGACAGTGGTATCTATCTCTGCCAACTAGAGACCCCCATTTCTAACAATCTCTATTTTAAAGAAGGATAAGGATCCGAAAGACCTAAGCTCCTAGATCAATAAGTCTATGGAAATCTTGGCTAACGGGATCTCGGTCTGTGCGCAATACCTGATTCATGCGGACCAAACAGGGTTTCAGCCTGGAAGATCGATGGCTGTAAATACTTTTTATCTGATCCCGGCCATCGACTACTTTTCTGCTAGGAAGGATAGTGCGACCATTTTAATGATGGACTCAGAAAAGGCATTCAATTTGGTGGACTGGCAGGCCCTCTTCTTTATCCTTGGGGAGGTTTGGCTTTCCATACCACCTGATTGAGATGCTAGAAAGAACTTATAGGGGAGCTAACACAAAAATAATTATAAACTCTGAGGAGGCGGGAGAAGTGGAGATAAGGCGGGGTACTAAAAAACGATACCCTCTCTCCCCCCTTTTGTTTTCACTCTTTATTGAGCCATTAGCAATGAAAATTTGGTCTCATGTAATAATCCAAGCTCCCCTAGTAGGAATGGCATAAATGTAACTGTTTGCTGATTATTTGATCCTATACCTGAACCCAGAGAAGTCAAATATCCAGGGTACGCCTTTGAGAAATCCAAGCATTTTCAGAGTGGCGGGGGGGGGGTTATAGGGTAATTCAGTCCAAAACTTAACTTCTCCTATTTAATGCATCAGGAACAGAGCTTCCAGAAGGGAGAAACTTGCTGCCTCTAAACCAATTATATATTTGGGCCTGTATGTCACAGCGGACTTTCTTCAACTTTTCCATCTGAATTATGGTAGAACACTTGTTAAAATAAAAAACCTGCTAGAGATGGTACTTTTGTCAATAATAGACCGAGTCTCTTTGAAAAAGATGTCATACTTCTCTTGCTGATATTCTTGTTTTTAAATACTCTTCTAAAAATACAAATCTCATATTTAAATGAAGTAGATAGGGTGGTTCAGGAGTTTGTATGGGCAAAGAAAAAACCTCAGATCAAGTTATCCATTTTACAACTGGATGTAGAGCAGGGGGGACTTGCACTACCTCATTTAGCTACTTAATACCAAGCTGTGCTTCTTAGCTTAACAACCCAGACACTGGCCCCTATCTCGAATTTTGATCATTTTTTACTTAGTCTTATGTTAATAATGAGTGCAATAAAGCTACCAGTATTCCTGCGCACTGCAAAGTTACCAAAAAAGACAAGATATAAGGTTGTGAATATACTCTTAAGCCGCAAGTAGCGGTTCAATAAAAGCTATAATGTTTCAACATACCATGCATATTCTTCTCTTTATGCCTGTGAGTCATGGGGCCTTAAGCGCTTGCAAAAGGGGATCCAGTCTTAAAATATGCTAGGCTTTCATAAGTTAGGTGACTTCTACAACGGCATTAATTTGATATCATGGGATGCTTGCGCAACAGAATTTGAACCTCAGAGCTGTGATCTTTGGTTAGCCTTTAGGCAGATCACATGCTTTCGCTCAACTAATTATAGAAAAATTAACGAGAGAGCCAGAATAATTTTAAAAGTAGCCTTTGAGGTATATCTAACTGATATTGGGAGTTGATATAGGTTACTGCACCAGGATATGAGTAAGAGCCTCGATGAAACAATGCGCCCAATAATTGTGCAGGAAACTAACTGCTGGTTTAATATCCAGGAATGTCAACAAGTCTGTGAGCTTGGCCATAGGACCAGTGGGTGGCCAATTTCAAAGGAATGTCCTCTTTCTCTAGATGTGCACCTAATTACACTCCCTCCAGACTCCATAAATGGTTTTCTTCGACCCGAATGACTGTTTTAGATGTAATTTGCCGGAGGCGGGTGATTGGACACATATATTTTTCGTATGTCAGAGATAACAATTCTTCTGGGAGGAGGTGTTTACGTTTATCAGTAAATGCACGTCAATAGACATCCTACCATGCACATTGTTGGCCTTATTTGGCTTTTCTTATGCAGTTAGTCAGCTCTCAATAGGCAATGTTTTGTTTTCCGAGCCATAGTGATAACCAGATCATTAATATTGCAGAATTGAAAATCTTGAAAAATACCTACATTGGTTCAGGGGCTATTTAGGCTGGATCGGCCCAATGAATTTAAAGAGGCCTACATAAAAGGATAGGGGCGCTGCAGACATTTAGACCGACCTGGGAGGGCTATGCAGGAACTACGCGAGCAAACTATATGATGAAACTCAAGTGATCTATTGTGACAATTTTAAATCAATGGTGATTAACTATTGTTTGTTTCCGAACCAGTCAAAAGTTGGGTAGTTCGTAGAAGAGCGTTAAGGGTGCAGAATAAAAGTAATTATAAGCACCCCTCTTCAAAGACGATGCCTGGAACCCTAGAGTTCCTCGAAGTTAGGCGATAAATGTTATCACGGAACTGCTATCAAGGATGCTGGTTTTGTATACCATTTAAAAATGTAAAATAGAATATGAATTTGCGCTTTTTATCATTGCACTTTTTAAATATGAAACTGGATATTATACAGGTGTAATCTTTTTTTAATATATCTTGCTTATCATATTTATTACGTAACATGGATTATGAATGTGTCCTATTTATTGTCTATTTTAATATGAGATTGGAGATTTTGTAAATCTGTCTGTTGCAAGTCCTTTGGTTATCATGTCTGCTGTTTTACCCTCATTAGAAACAAAAATCTTATAAAAACCTTCTGTGGTTGCATGTAACCATGGCTCATATTGGGCTGAAAGGCACAAGAGAACTGTGATCTCCATCAAAGTAAGTCATTGAGGTCCATACTGGATCGAGGTTTTAGCAGGTCGCCAACATTTATTTTCTGTAGACACTGCCCAAATGTATTTTTGTAAATATTCTTGTTTAATTGTTTTGTGTACAGCTGTATTGTAGAGAAAGCATTTTTCTAGAAACATTATGTGACTGCAATATAGAAATTGAAGTTAAGAACAGTTGTAAGACAATTACATTGAAGATTAGTACTAGTGAGAGACACTTTAACAGGGCACATAATGGCTCCCCTGCAACAGGATCCTGACCTACGTTCAGTCTCCTGTTTTTCACCTGAGGCATCCTAGGCTATGCAGTGCAAATGTCCATATTCAGCTGTATATTGGTTCCAGCTGTGTGGATAATTGAGGAAGTGTCTTTAGGTGTGGAGGCCTGTTAGTTTATCCTAACAGAGAATATGAGATTTACATAATAAATTCAGCTTTTAAAATTGTGCTACATTAAAGCTGAGTTGAAATGTCAAGGTAATCACTTTGTGTCCTTCATTATTACCCATGAAAATTCCCAAAAGTTTGAATTTTAAGCATGTTTTTATTGTATGCATTTTTTTAGTGTGTCTTACTGTACCTTATAATCCTTCAGTATGCCTTAACGCTTTCCGTCCCTGTACCTGTAAAACCTAGAATTACCCAATAATGTTACCCCTTTTGATGCTAAAAAACCCTATTACCCTTTAATGATTTACCCTGCCCTGAATACCAACATCCCTGTTTTATCTGTTAGTGCTACTCTGAACCATAAAAGCCCCTAACTACTCATTAAAACTTCCCTGCTTCTGTCTACTTTGGAAGGAGGCTGCTTAGGTGCCCCTACTCTATTAGGCATGCTAAATTTCCATTCTATTTTTTAAGTAGACAATATTTTTGACACCACTGTTTATCGTTCTATTTGTTTTTCCCAATAATTGTATTGCAAACAACGTATGAGCAGTGAGAAGTATATAAAACATCTCTCCATAGTGCTGTTCAGTTAGTGATGAGACCAGAAATGTTTATAGTACTATAAGGTCTAAATATAGCCTCTTTGTCTGTAAATAGATTAGTTTAAAATTGGGAGAATTTAAAAATAGACTAACTGTAATGTTAAACTCTTTATATGGAAAAATATAAATGTATTTTAGCGTGTTTTCACAGATGGGTACTGGATATATCAGTGATATGTCTTGAACTCATCTAACTGGTGCTGCGCGATGACAACATGATGCTTTTATTGCAATAAATTCAGTGAGCCCGATTCACCAAGGTGAAATTAGAGGACAAGTCTAACTTTACAACTTTCGGTATTCGATACAAAAATGCAAGATGCAGCCAAGGGAAATAGGGCTGCACTGACTGGAATGTCACAACAATCTCCAAGAAAATTGGTTAAAAGGCACAAAAGTGCCCACCTCAATGGCCATAATTACAAAATAATACAAGCAGAACAGACAGGCAACATTTATAAGAGAGTAGGGGAAAAAAGAATATTCTTGAGTCTTGGGAGACTAGAGCACAATAGATCATAGAACATAGGTTCTTTTTGGCCCGTTTTTGTCAACAGTAAGAGTTTTAATTTGTACTTAAATTCACGTTTGGTTTAAGAATCACATGTGTCAACTATGTTCTTTGATCTAATGTGCTCTCTTCTTGACCAGTGCTATGTTTTATTTATTTATATTTTCTTAGCACTCTATACACAATTATTTCTCGCTGAATTGAGAGAGAGCTTGGGTGATTCGAAGTAGTACACCACTTGATGTTTGTTTGAGGTGGAAGAGCCCCTGGATCAAGTTTGAAGATGTACATGGCAATTTGACGGAACATCTGTGCAACATGTGTTACTGAACTGATTGTCGGTTATAACTTAGCAGAGTTTAAATGGCTCAGACAATAGTTTTTTTGATAGTGGGCCAACATGGCACTATTAATCCATTTTTGTCTTAGGTGTTTTGGTTAATTCTGGTAGAGTTTGAGACAAACCAGATGATCATGGCTGCGAATGCAGGCGGATTTCCATGGGTAAGATTCCCACATACACTCTGATGCCCTTGAGGGCATGAGAAAGAGACACTGCGTGAAGGTGACTTATCTGCTTTCGATTTCGATTTTTTTGGTCCCTTTTTCCGCGCCTCTCCTCTTTCCTTTTTTTAAATATTTTTTTAATGTTTTTGAAAGCTATATTTATTTTATTTTGGTGGTCTCACTCTTTTACATGTGGTGAAATCATTTTCTTTTGGTCTTTTTCTGTATTCCACTTTCTGGAGTGTTGGTTGGAGTCTTGTTATGCAATATTAGTATCATTATTCTGGTTATAAAATAGATCTTGTTAGAATATCCTAGTTCTCTTGTCACTCTGATGTGTATTTCAATCTATGATCAGATCAAACCTGTGTTTATGTTTGATGGTTCTATCATGTCGATGAAAGTATCTAATGCAATTTCGAGACCTGATGCTTCAAAAGAATAACTTAAGTTAAAACAAATTGCATATGCATTTTATAAAAAAATAGTCTGAATATTTTTGTACTAATAATAATTTTGGTATTTCTCTAATATTGATTTTTTTTTCTAAACAAGAGGTATTTGATTGTATTGTATTTGCAGCCCTGATGAAGCCTTTTTGAAGGTGAAACACGTTAGCTGCGCTTGCATGAAATTGCACATTGAAGAAAAATAAATCAGTGTGTGCTGCTTTGGATTGGAACAGTTTCCTATTTCTTGTGGTTGGCAGTAGGTAGTTATAGTTAAATGTAAATGTAAATGTATAGGCATTTATATAGCGCACTACTTACCCGTAGGGTCCCAAGGCGCTTCGACCGCTGCGAAACCCTTCCTGGCTTCCCTGAGAGATGGTCCCTTATTGGGTATCTCCAGGGTGAGACCAGGCATCCCCGGCGGTCTGGTGGGGCCGTTAGTGAAGATGAGGCAAGCTAATGCCCAGAGTTGCCGAGTGTAATCGCTGATCAGAGTGGGCACCGAGGCGAGAGAATTATCGAGTCCGCTGACCCTGGTCCAGAAACCTGCTGCGCCGGGAATCGAACCCTGGTCCCGGGCCGTCCTCTGCTCTTGGGTCTGCCGCCTCTAACCAGTGAGCCACACTACTTCACTGAACCTCGTTTCTATAGGAAAAGTGTTTTTTGATTTGGTAATATCTTTTGCGCAGTGTGATGAATCTTCTCAAAATTTTCAAAACGAATGCCCTGCTCAGATGAGCTCCTGTCTTGAAAGTTTTGGGGTGATTCATGAAGCGGGACCAAGAAAAAGGGTGGTATCAAAACACGATTTCTTCCTGTTGTTTTTCATGGAAAACGTAGACAAAGTTACAGCCCGAACTGCAATACGGAATTACACCAAATTTGGCAAAAAGTTATCTCTTGGTTCAGAAAGCAAACTTTTTTTTTAAATGTGTAAATCCATTCAGTAGTTTCTGAGAAATACATACATAAAAAAATCGATGTCTGGAGATCAAGGTGGATCCGTGAACCCTCCTGAGCACGAACTTGATTCTGGTTGGCTGCCAACACTTCAAATCAGAAAGTGTTGGCAGCCATCTTGTGAGTCGGTAAAACCGAGTCACAAGATAAAATATGAAAAACAAGATGAGGGGGCAGGGTTGAAACACCCAGAACTAGGCCTCCTCAGGGGGTACCAAAAAAGGATGTTTTTGAAAATATTGCGGTGGGATTTGTGTAGGATCTGCGAATACGGCAATTTTTTTTTTTTTAAACACAAAGTGAGGGCTTATTTTTTTTAAGCTCCCCAGGTCGACCACGTCCTGGGGACAATCCCTAATTGTGTAGCGGGCCCGTTGGGGACCCCGCAGCCCCTGGGACCGGCACTCCCTGGGGATTCGCTCATAATGTGCATGGGCACGTAGCGCCGAGCAGCTCCAGGGAATGCCACCTCCCCAGGGATTCTTGAAAAAATGGGTGGTGGAGCCCCCCACATTGCCCCGAGGAACACCACCTGCCTGGGGCTACAAAGTTGGAAGGGGGAAGCGTGGCCCCCCTCCAGGAGCCCTCCTTGGCTGTGGGAACCACCACACCCTAGGGCCAGCTCCAGCAATGTCCCGGGGTGCCCTCTCCCGGGACATTGCAGTTTGTAATGGCAGGGTGGGAGCACTGTTCCCGCCCTGCCATTGCAAACTTATGCTTCACTTCATGGAAGTGAGCAGAAAAACTGCTCACACTTCCATAAAGCAAAGCAGGTTTGCAGTTGGGCAAAGGGATCTGCATATTAGAAGCTCCCTTTGCCCAAAAGCAATGCCGGCTCCAGCAGGAGGTGGGGAGCTGGCAGGGACCGCAGGGACATTGGGGCTCCCACTGCAGTCCGCAATGTGAGTCTTATAAAACAAATTTAAAAAATTTTAAAAATTGCCCATGCTTAGGGGATATTGAGAGCAATTAAAAAATGGCTCTGGCACTGAGGAATGGGGTCCCCAAGGCCTAAAAAATATTAAGAGAAGGGGGTCACAAAGCCCCCCTTCTAAAGAAAATGAAAAGAAAAGAGAAGCCGGTATACCACCAGAGTCCCTGCCCCCTCCATTCAACACTCCTCCTGGCATGTTCTGGGTTGGGGATTAAGTCCCCTTGAATCCTAAGGGCGGTTAGGGGCCAACTACCCCACCAGCTACTTCCAGTAAGCCCCACACAGAGTAATTGCTGAGAGGTGGTCATGCCCCTTTTTATACCACTCTGCAATTGCGCCTCTTGGTGCACTGCTGGTGGGGTGATGAGGTCCTCTTGTGTCGTGAGGACCTCAGGGCTAAGGTGGACTTCATCCCCTAAGCAGCAGTGTGCCATAAGCTACGTTTCTTTAGTGGTGTAAAAAGGGTGTGTGTCTCTGACCAGTCTCAGCAATCCAGCAGTGTGGGGCTTACTAGAGATAACAGGAGGGCTAATTGGCTCCCAGGGACCCTCAGGAGGCAAGTAGACTTCATCCCCCAACCAAAAGCACACCAGTAGGCACGTTTGCAGAATGGTGGAGAAAGGGGGCGTGGCTTGTGTCGACCGCTTAGCAATCTCACTATCTGGGGCTTGCTGGAGGTATAAGGAAAGCTAGTTAGACCGTAAGGACCCCCAGCAGTGAAGGGGATTTTAATGAGCATACAAGAGTGCGACTGGAGGCGGGTTTGCAGAGTGGTGGTCAAAGAGGCAGTGGCATGCTATGAGAACTTACCAATCCTGCTGTATGTTTGACTAACTGGAGGTAATAGGAGGGGTAGCTGGCTCCCAAAGATGTCCTTGCGGCCAACTACCCCTCCTGTTACCTCCAGTAAGTCCCACAAAGTGGGATTGCTAAGAGGTCTTCGGAGGCCACACACACCTTTCTCCACCACTCAGCAAACATGCCTCTTGGCACACTACAGGTTGGGGGATGAAGAACACTTTACTCCTGAGGGACTATGGAGGCCAAGGAGCCTTCCCAGTACCTCCTGTAAGTCCTATGCAGGGGAATTACTGAGCACTGGTCGGAGGCCCAGCACCCTTTTTCCATCACTCTGCAAATGCGATTACTATTGTAAGAAGCATTTGAAATGTACTAGGTTTTGCATTTGCAAGAGTTACAGATATTAGCGTTGTAAATGTAAACGTTTTTTACTAATGTTTTTTGGAGTGGATGTACATTGTATGTAGTGGAATTGTGTGGTATTTTGTTCAGTGAAATTATGTGGATAGAAAGTATGTGATATTTAGTATATAGGAATTATGTAGAGTTGGATTATGTTTTAAGGAGAATAATTATGTGATATGGTAGTCTGTGTTGTGGAGTGGTAACATCAGGTTTAGTCTTCCTCATTTCCATAGAATGGAAATGAGTCACCGTTTACTTATTGCTAAATGTGGGTGTTAAATTGGTACTAATGTTGTGCACACCACTCTTGCTTCTTTCTGAGTCTCTCTTGCCCCTGTATTTTCTGTTGCTTCTTGCTGCACCTTTCTTTCTTTTTCTGCACTTCTATTGCCTCTTTCTGCACATCTCTTCTACTTTCTGCACCTTTCTTGCCTCTTCTACACCTCTCTTGCCTCTTTCTGCACTCCTGTTCCCTATTTCTGTACTTCTCTTACCTCTCCCTCCATCCCTTTGCCTCTTTCTGCACCGCTGTTGCTACTTTCTGCCTCTCTCTTGCTTCCTTCTTTACCCCTCTTACCTCTTTCTGCACCCCGCTTGAGTCTTTTTGCACCTCTGATCCTTCTTTCTGCACTTCTTTTGTTTCTTTCTGCACCTCTCTTGCTTCTTTCTGCACCCTCTTGTGCCTATTTCGGCACCCTTCTTCCCTCTTTCTGTACCTCTCTTGCCTCATTATGTACCCCTGTTCCCTCTTTCTGCACCTCTCCTGCCTCTTTCTGAACCTGCCTCGCCTATTTTTGCACATCACTTGCTTGTTTCTGCACATCTGTTCCTTCTTTCTGTACTTCTTTTGTTTCTTTCTGCACCTCTCTTCTTTCTTTCTGTACCCCTCTTGCCTCTTTCTCCACTCCTGTTAACCCTTTCTGCATCTCTGTTGTTTCTTTTTGCACTTCTCTTGTCTCGTTCTCTACCCTTCATCCCTCTTTCTGTATCTCTGTTGCTTCTATCTGTACCTCTCGTACTTCTTTCTGTACCCCTTGTACCTCTTTCACACTCCTCTTCCTTCTAGATGCACCCCTCTTCCCTCTTTCTGCACCTGTTAATGTTAGTTTATTAGTCAATTAAACCATAAAAAAATCACACAGTTAAAAACTACATAACGAATACGAAGTAAAATAGATAAAAAGCGGGTGTGTCATACAACTAGTACCATCACAACTCTTCACGCAACATACCCTTTGCTTTTTTCAACTTTCCTTCCTAGAGATTTAAGTCGGTATACCAAACACTAATCTATGTTAGATAAAAAGTGACTAAACAGGAGTCGATCATTACCCTGATGTCTAAAAAAGCAGGTTTTCCACATAGATAACTAAAATGTCCCTTAAGTAAATAATATATGTAGATAAAATGCTTATAAGTGGGACTGAACTATTCAGAAAAGGGGGTGGTGATGGACAGAGTATCTGAATTAAGCAGACCACTCCTACCCAGTCCAAAGATCAGTGCTTGATCCATCACCGTTTTTTAGCTCACTGCACCATCCTAGCTCAGAACCTGGCTACATGCAAATTAGTCTGTCCCTGGCCCAGTGCATCATGGGAACAGGGCAGACCAAACTACCAAGCCAATTCTTATACTGGAAAGGAAACAAGCTTCCAGGGACCGGTTTCTGGCATTACAGCCGTCTTCGGCCCGGCTTGCTTGAATCCTGATGGTGCAGTGAGCAAGGGACTCATGTCTGAGCATACCCTTCCACGCTTATGGTGGACAAAACGATTCAGAAAAGGGGGTGGTGATGGACAGAGTATCTGAATTAAGCAGACCACTCCTACCCAATCCAAAGATCAGGGCTTGCTCCATCACCGTTTTTTAGCTCACTGCACCATCCCAGCTCAGAACCTGGCTACATGCAAATTATTCTGTCCCTGGCCCAGTGCATCATGGGAACTGGGCAGACCAAACTACCAAGCCAATTCTTCTACTGGAAAGGAAACAAGCTTCAGAGGACCGGTTTCTGGCATTACAGCCGTCTTCGGCCCGGCTTGCTTGAATCCTGATGGTGCAGTGAGCAAGGGACTCATGTCTGAGCATACCCTTCCACGCTTATGGTGGACAAAACGATTCAGAAAAGGGGGTGGTGATGGACAGAGTATCTGAATTAGGCAGACCACTCCTACTCTGTCCAAAGATCAGGGCTTGATCCATCACCGTTTTTTAGCTCACTGCACCATCCCAGCTCAGAACCTGGCTACATGCAAATTAGTCTGTCCCTGGCCCAGTGCATCATGGGAACAGGGCAGACCAAACTACCAAGCCAATTCTTATACTGGAAAGGAAACAAGCTTCCGGGGACCGGTTTCTGGCATTACAGCCGTCTTCAGCCCGGCTTGCTTAAATCCTGATGGTGCAGTGAGCAAGGGACTCATGTCTGAGCATACCCTTCCACGCTTATGGTGGACAAAACCATTCAGAAAAGGGGGTGGTGTTGGACAGAGTATCTGAATTAAGCAGACCACTCCTACCCAGTCCAAAGATCAGGGCTTGATCCATCACCGTTTTTTAGCTCACTGCACCATCCCAGCTCAGAACTTGGCTACATGCAAATTAGTCTGTCCCTGGCCCAGTGCATCATGGGAACAGGGCAGACCAAACTACCAAGCCAATTCTTATACTGGAAAGGAAACAAGCTTCCGGGGACCGGTTTCTGGCATTACAGCCGTCTTCGGCCCGGCTTGCTTGAATCCTGATGGTGCATTGAGCAAGGGACTCATGTCTGAGCATACCCTTCCACGCTTATGGTGGACAAAACGATTCAGAAAAGGGGGTGGTGATGGACAGAGTATCTGAATCAAGCAGACCACTCCTACCCAGTCCAAAGATCAGCGCTTGATCCATCACCGTTTTGTAGCTCACGGCACCATCCCAGCTCAGAACCTGGCTACATGCAAATTAGTCTGTCCCTGGCCCAGTGCATCATGGGAACAGGGCAGACCAAACTACCAGGCCAATTCTTATACTGGAAAGCAAACAAGCTTCCGGGGACCGGTTTCTGGCATTACAGCCGTCTTCGGCCCGGCTTGCTTGAATCCTGATGGTGCAGTGAGCAAGGGACTCATGTCTGAGCATACCCTTCCACGCTTATGGTGGACAAAACGATTCAGAAAAGGGGGTGGTGATGGACAGAGTATCTGAATTAAGCAGACCACTCCTACCCAGTCCAAAGATCAGAGCTTGATCCATCACCGTTTTTTAGCTCACTGCACCATCCCAGCTCAGTACCTGGCTACATGCAAATTAGTCTGTCCCTGGGCCAGTGCATCATGGGAACAGGGCAGACCAAACTACCAAGCCAATTCTTATACTGGAAAGGAAACAAGCTTCCGGGGTCCGGTTTCTGGCATTACAGCCGTCTTCTGCCCGGCTTGCTTGAATCCTGATGGTGCATTGAGCAAGGGACTCATGTCTGAGCATACCCTTCCACGCTTAGGGTGGACAAAACGATTCAGAAAAGGGGGTGGTGATGAACAGAGTATCTGAATTAAGCAGACCACTCCTACCCAGTCCAAAGATCAGGGCTTGATCCATCACCATTTTTTAGCTCACTGCACCATCCCAGCTCAGAACCTGGCTACATGCAAATTAGTCTGTCCCTTGCCCAGTGCATCATGGGAACAGGGCAGACCAAACTACCAAGCCAATTCTTATACTGGAAAGGAAACAAGCTTCCGGGGACCGGTTTCTGGCATTACAGCCGTCTTCGGCCCGGCTTGCTTGAATCCTGATGGTGCAGTGAGCAAGGAACTTACATCTGAGTATACCCTTCCACGCTTATGGTGGACAAAACGATTCAGAAAAGGGGGTGGTGATGGACAGAGTATCTGAATTAAACAGAACACTCATACCCAGTCAACAGATCAGGCCTTGATCCATCACCGTTTTTTAGCTCACTGCACCATCCCAGCTCAGAACCTGGCTGCATGCAAATTAGTCTGTCCCTGGCCCAGTGCATCATGGGAACAGGGCAGACCAATCTACCAAGCCAATTCTTATACTGGAAAGGAAACAAGCTTCGGGGGACCGGTTTCTGGCATTACAGCCGTCTTCGGCCCGGCTTGCTTGAATCCTGATGGTGCAGTGAGCAAGGGACTCACATCTGAGTATACCCTTCCACGCTTATGGTGGACAAAACGATTCAGAAAAGGGGGTGGTGATGGACAGAGTATCTGAATTAAACAGAACACTCATACCCAGTCAACAGATCAGGCCTTGATCCATCACCGTTTTTTAGCTCACTGCACCATCCCAGCTCAGAACCTGGCTGCATGCAAATTAGTCTGTCCCTGGCCCAGTGCATCATGGGAACAGGGCAGACCAATCTACCAAGCCAATTCTTATACTGGAAAGGAAACAAGCTTCGGGGGACCGGTTTCTGGCATTACAGCCGTCTTCGGCCCGGCTTGCTTGAATCCTGATGGTGCAGTGAGCAAGGGACTCACATCTGAGTATACCCTTCCACGCTTATGGTGGACAAAACGATTCAGAAAAGGGGGTGGTGATGGACAGAGTATCTGAATTAAACAGAACTCTCGTACCCAGTCTGACTGAGGCAAGTATGAATACGATGCCAGATGGACTATGAGACCCACTATTAAAAGCAAATATGTAAGAATTTACATCATTAAAAATACAGAAATAGCTAAAGTAGTTATCTGAGTCTAACGGGATAGGGAACTACTAGTTTCAGTCCCTAGCAGCCCATGCTTCACAGTTTCTGGGTTTTCTGCACTTCTCTTGCCTCTTTCTGCACCTCACTTGCATTTTTCTGCACCCCTCTTCCCTCTTTTTGTACCTCTCTTGCCTCTTTCTGTACCTCTCTTCCTTCTTTCGGAACTTCTCTTGTTTCTTACTGTGCCTTTCTTCATATTTCTGCACATGTCTTACCTACGTAGGCATAGTTCAAAATTAACATTTAAAAAACCTTAGAAATTTACTAAAAAAGAACAGAGGTTTCAGGGACATTATAGTTAGTATTAGCATTTATAAAACCTTAGAAATTCCCTGAAAAAACACAGGTTTCAGGGACCTTATAGTTAGTTGGACATTTCACTTGTACAAAACCAGAAACATTTGGCTGTTTTAGTTGGTTGAGCTAACTATAACTTTTGTCCCCACAGTGCACTGCTAATGACATAAACATCATTCATGACATGGTCAGTGATATCACTGATGCCATCACTGAAGACATGTCAAATGACATCACTGATGTCATCAGTGATGTCACTGACCATGTCATTAGTGATGTCAAATGTAACATCATCAGCAGTGCAGTGGCCAAATTTCTCTGGTTTTGGACGAGTGAAATGTCAACCTAACTATAACCTGCATGTTTTTCTGTGAATTGCTATTTTCTTTTCAAAGCTAATTCCTAACTATAACATCCTTGAAACCTCTGAATATAAATATATATATATATATATATATATATATATATATATATATATATATATATATATATATATATATGCAAAAAAAGCACTCCTTCCACTTCCACTGGAACAGCGGCGAAGAAAAGAGAAACGAACCACTTCTTTCTCAGGCAAGATGTTTATTTACAGCCTAGCAGCAGTCAAACAGATGACGCGTTTCGGGCTTTGGCGCCCTTGTTCACATAAAGGCTGTGAATGATTTTCGCCCATTTAAAGTGAAAAGCCCTTCCCACTCAAAGTCACATGTTCTACAAGTTCATGAAAAACATGGTAAACAGACTACATGTTACGAATGCAATCAGTAGCATATAAATAATCACATTAGCGCCAAAAATTTCATATTTACATTGTACATCTCCACATTTCCTATTACAACGGAAAATTATAACATTGTAAGGAGATGTTGCCCCAAATAAAACTTTTTTGGGAATTACAGTCCATTTTTGAAAAAAGACCGACTTTTGGCATTCTAAAAAAATCCCTGGATAAATCCAGATACCGTTTATAAAAAGTATCAAAATTTCATAATGACTGCATAAATGCATGTATTCACTAACAGATCTGTGACTATAGTTTGGAAGTAATGTGCAATAAATATATAAAGTGCATGGAGGAACTAATGATAACCCAAATTTCTATAAATATGTGTTGTGTGAGTTGATTAAGTGTGAGTAAAAAAGAAGTGGGGGGTAACATAATGAAATTTATCATGTGACCCAGCTCCGGTTGAGACATGACACTAAGTAAGACAGAGTGACATTTGTAAAAGGATAACACCCACCTATTCTTGAGGATTTTCGTTATCCCAGGTAAACTCAGAACATGATTTGAGTTTTTAATTTCTTAACAAATTATGCAAAATATACCAATACAGTTTGTCCTACCTATATTGCAATATCTCTGCCGAAGCATACAAAATGAAAAAACACCCATTACTAGTTACTGTGAAAAAAGGTTTGTCCCGGATCAAAAAACATTTTTATCCTGACCACGGAATTTACCAATACCAACACACATATATACACTATCTTGAATCAGATCAGAAAGCAAATTTAAATAACACTGTATGATATCAACAACTGCATTGCTCAGGGTAGCACTCAGAATACCTATTTACAAACACGTGTACATATCTTCCGTGTTGTTCAAACCGTTTGGGCATTTGCTGTCAAAGTTCAAAATGAACTTAGTTTCTAATTTTCTGAGCAAAGCCTCTCTATTCCCTCCTCTGCGAAGTTTTGGTACAGATGATACCACATAGTATGATAAACAAGATAAATTATTACCATGGACTTGTTTAAAGTGGCGCGCCACTGGGTAATTGGGATCACTGTGCAAAATAGCACGGAGATGTTGAAGGATTCTCTCATGTACCTGTAACTTGGTGCTTCCGATGTAATTGAGCCCACAGGTACATGAGAGAACGTATACTGCAAATTCTGTTTTGCAGTTATAGTTTCCCATTATCTTGTGTGGTGTGGGACTGAATGGTGTGCGGTATTCTGTTGTGTTAACCCCGAACTTGCACGCCCGACAAGAAGAGCATTTATAGAAACCATCTTTAGGTTTTAACCAATTGGGTTTAGTTCTTATCTCTGGGCTGGTAGGGTCTAACACAGCTCCCATGTTTCTTGCTCTACTGAATGTTATGGTGGGGCTGGATGGCAAACTCATCCTAAGAACGGGGTCAGTGAGTACTATTCCCCAGTTTTTATTGATGATGGCTCTGATTTTTCGTTCGTTCTCACTATAGGCTGTGATTAGTCTAGGACATTGGGCCCTGTCACTCACCCCCGAATTGACCGGAAGGTCAGATGAAATGGTCGGGACAGGATTCTCAACTGTGGCGGCTGGAAGTAAGCTCGCTCTAGATCTCGAAGATGTTTTGATCAGAGCTGATGTTAGGATCTTTTCTGAATAGCCTCTAGCTCGCATGCGACGCATGGATTCCGCAGCACAGGTGTTAAATTCTGTGTCCGTGCTGCATATCCGTTTTAAGCGTAGCAGTTCTCCATAGGGAATGCTTGCGATCAAGTGCCTCGGGTGGGCACTGGAGGCATGGAGTGTGACGTTACCAGCGGTGGATTTTCTGAATAGGGTACTCTCTATTCTCCCATTGGCTACATATAGTTTGACATCCAGGAATTCTAGGCTGGAGTTGTCTATGTGGTGGGTGAAATGGAGATTCAGATTGTTGATGTTAATCATTTCAATGAATTCCAATGCCTTTTATATATATATATATATATATATATATATATATATATATATATATATATATATATATATATATATATATATATATATTCACTGAAAAAAACCATAGGTTTCACACCAGTTATAGTTAGGAATTAGCATTTAAAAAACCTATTAAATTCACTGAAAAAACCATAGGTTTCACACCAGTTATAGTTAGCTGGAAATTTTACTGATATAAAACCATTGAAATTCCCACGTTATAGTTAGTCGGACTCACTATAACTTGCGCGTGAAATGCACTGCTGATGACATCACATATTACATCACTCATGACATGGTCAGTGACATCACTCATGACATCACTGATGACACCATCCAGTGAATATGTGTCTTTCTGAAAAATAAATATTAGTGAGTTATGTTTTAATATTTAAATTCATATATTAGTGTTTCACTTTGTGTATAAGTGGCTACGTGTGTTGATAAGTAGCTACATGCGTATGTATATGGGTTATTTGATATTTTTAGTAGTATCAGTATGAGTGTCTATATGGTTTGGTGGAGGTATTACTTAGCACATAGATGCATGAGTGACTGACTCTTTGTTTGTATGTGTTTTGAAGACAGCATATGTACAGGACTGTATGGGTGGATGAGTGTCTATATGTGTTTGTTAGTGAGTGAATGACTGTCCCACTAGTGTCTTTATCAGTAACTACATATGTTTTAATCTAGTATATATGAATATTGATGTATATAAGTGAGTATATGTGAGAGTAAGAGATTGTAAGATTTCCTGTTTAAATAAGTATGTGTTTCTATAAGTGATTGTTTAAGAGAATAAATATGTGTAATTTTCAATAGAAGTAAGGTGGAAGTGTGTGTATAACTCTATATTCAAATAAATGGTTGTTCAATAGTTTATTTGCACGTGTGAATATGTGTGTGAGTAACTTTTGGATGAATGTCGGTGTGTAACAGGATGTATAGGTGAATCTCTTCATATAATGAGTGAGTATATGTATGAGTGACTATATAGAACTGTTGGTGAATGAATGGATGTGTACATAGATAGTGGAAGTACAGAATTGCTTGTTGTAACTGATATAGGTATGTCCATTTTTTAAAAATTTCAGTTTCTATTTTTGAATATGTGTCTCAAGGGTTACTTTACACTGAGAGGAGGTCTGTGACTGTGTCACAAGGATGGTGTCATCAGTGATGTCATGAGTGATGTCACTGACCATGTCATGAGTGATGTAATATGTGATGTCATCAGCAGTGCATTTCACGCGCAAGTTATAGTGAGTCCGACTAACTATAACGTGGGAATTTCAATGGTTTTATATCAGTAAAATTTCCAGCTAACTATAACTGGTGTGAAACCTATGGTTTTTTCAGTGAATTTAATAGGTTTTTTAAATGCTAATTCCTAACTATAACTGGTGTGAAACCTATGTTTTTTTTCAGTGAATTTCAAAGGTTTTTTTAATGCTAATTCCTAACTATAAGTTTCACTTTATAAATAAGACTGTTAGCACTCTAGTTGTTCTTTTTAACACTCTGGTACATTCTGTCATTGGGCTACAGTTGGGCTACATCTAGTTGAATTTTGGGCTACATTTACAATTTTTGATCTCTGGTGGCCATCTTTGGGCTACATTGGGCTACTTTGGGCTACATTTGGGCTACATTTTGGCTCTAACATATATTAAGCCCAATGTAGCACAATACATATTTTTATAAAGTTAATTTTTTTACAAACCACTTCAGAATAGGGCTACCTGTCTCTACAATTATCCCATTTTTTTTTTTAAATTTTTGGGGGGAGCGCTCCCGGAGCGCGCCCCGGAGTGCGCCCCGAAAAGCGTATTTCTGAAAAGCGCCCCCGGGCGCGCTCCGGGGAGCGTCTCGTAAGCGTCAATATCGCAAACGAAAACATGATCGTGACGTATCGCGTAGCCGCGACCGCGTGATACGCACGGCGTAAGCGCACCCGGAAGTACTCGAGCGAATACGATCGCACAACGTAAACTTCCGGCGCGCTTACGCTGCGCGACCCGGGCCGCTCCCCCGGGCGCGTAGCGTAAGCGCGTCGGGTCATGTGAGCAGAAAATAACACTTTTCATTGGTTCATAACAGTTTTAGTTTCATAATGATGAAGCCCCTGGTCTTGTGACCTGAAAATAACACTTCTCATTGGTTCAGGACAGTTTTTTTTTCTAAATGATGAAAGACCCCACCTTTTTTCCTTATTCTGACTTTGTCCTTTGACTGAGGAAGACCTGTTTGTTGCTCTCTCTACTTTTTTGCTCTAAATAATGGCTTCATTAGTAGCATCAGCTGGTGCATCTGCCCCACCACCACCACCACCACCACCAAGAGGACCAGCTCCAAATTATATTGGTGGTCAAGAACAGGAGGAGGAGGAAGAGGAAGAGGAGGAGGGGAGAAGAAGATGGCTGCCAGAAGAAAATACACCTTATAAACCCAAACCACACATTATTTGGCAGTTTTTTTCAATTCCAGAGGGGAAAAAAAAGGTGAATGCTCCCAAGGTGACTTGCCTCATCTGCAATGATGAACTTTCACGGGGCAACCCAAACAAGAAATATTCTTTTGGTAACTATTCCATGATTCGGCACATGACAAGAAAGCATCCAAACAACTACTCTCGAGCAGAGTTCCGGGAACTGGCCAGTAACCTCCCCCAGTCATCAAGGACCCCCTCCCAAAGAAACCAACCCACTTCCTCGCAACCAGAAACATCTGAGGTGATGCCTTGCATTCAGCCGAGATTTGCTGATTTTAAAATTACTTGTACTGCTTGTGGCAAGCTTATCTCCTATGGGGAACAAAGTATTAAGCTCATCGTCCTTGCAGGTGATAATCACAAGTGCCCCAAAAAGAAATAATTTTTTGGGTTTTTTGTTTTTTTGCTCCAGTTGAGCCAGTTTCAATTCCCTTTTTTTGTTTCTCCCCCTAAAAAATACAAAAAAATATATAAAACTGTTTTGAAAAGCCAAAAAAAGTTCAAAAAGTTCAAAAAACACAAAAAAAATATAAAACAACAAAAAGAAGAAAAAAAAAAGTTCTTTTTAGAACTACCTCCAATTTCTAAATAAAAACTTCATTTTTTTGAAAACTCTGTCATCTTTTTCCCTCATTTTACGCTCCCCGGTGCGCTACCTGGTGCGCGCACCGTGCGCTTCCCCCGCGCAAAACGAAAAAAAATAAATATTTTAAATGCCCCGCGGGGCCCTTTTATAGCCCCCACATCAAACCTAGGGGGTCAAAGGGGTCTATCCCTGACGCCTTATGGTCAGTTCCCACTTTGTTTTAGCCGCCTCTTATGTCTCGATTTTACCGAGACACAAGATGGCGACCGCTCTGGACTGTTTGGAATGTTTACAGACACCCGAGAGCCAATCAGCTTTTCATGCGCACCTCGCGTGTCGCGCCTGGAGCGCTCTCCGGTGCGCGCACCGGTGCGCTGCTATAGATATATATATTTTTTTTAACCTAAATTACTCAAAATCCACTGGAGCACATATCTTGAGACATAGCAAAGGCACATCGGGCTACCAGTCCCTACAATTTTGCCAAGTTTGGTGTAAATCCATTCAGCCGTTCGGGCTAAAAGTGAAATCGACCGCCCTATGGAAATTAACATGGGGAAAACGCGTTTTGGGATCCCCCTTTTATCTCGGCCCCCGCTTGACGAATCCCCCCCAAACTTTCAAGGAAGGACCGGAGCTCGACGAGGCCATTTTCAGGAAATTTTCAGGCAGATTCGTCAACCGGTGCCAAAGTTATTCCAAATAGAATTTTGAGATTTAACATTGAAAAAAATCCTAACTATAACTACCTACTGGCGACCGCCAGTAGGTAATATATATATATATATATGAACAAAAACTCCTTCTTCCGAATGAGCAGAGACCACGCAGGGGAACACTTTGGAGGCACACTTTATTTCAGATTTGGCGAATGCATTTCGGCATTAGGATCAGCCTTCATCAGCGCCCAAGTCTCCAGGTAGCTTTCAAACACACGGACTGAATTCTGCCTCTCTCTTATTGGTAGAGGGTCCGCCCCGCCTCCCTGATGTCATCTGCTCCCTTGTAGTCAGTCCACAGAATGTGCGTGAACTCCAACACCCAGGATACCTCTGAAAGCTCCCAGGTAAGTGCTGCATGGGGGGATATTCACAACACAGTGCAGCGCGGAAATGTCTCAGCAGTTCATGTGTTTTTGAAAGCAAAAGTCCTGTGACGGAAAAAAGCGCACCTCCTCGGGTCCCCAAACTGCCTCCCCGTAGACCTCGGGATTCCAATATATGTATATATATATATAGCACAGTGTTAGATACTGTTTTCATAGTGCCATACCTCCCAGGGTAGTTGCCCAATGTAGGAAGCAGTAACCTACTTTGTCTCCATTGCACTCTCTCTCTTCACCAAGGAAGAGCAGGCTAGAACTGGTGCGCTGAAAGTGTTTCTTTTATTTAAATATATATTTATATAGCTATATAGCTATCTCTCTCTATATATATAGAAAGAGATAGCTATATAGCTATATACATATATAGCTATATATATATATAGCTATATATCTATCTCTCTCTCTCTATATATATATAGAGAGAGATAGCTATATAGATATATAAATATTCAAAACTCAACCTCAACACAAAAATATGGAGATGAGACGACATCCAATGTGGTGAAACTTCTTTATTTTCTTTTCTCGCCGCTTTTCAACGCGTTTCGCCTGACCCAGCAGGCTTGGTCACGAATAAAGTTTACAAATGACAAACAACATTTAAAGTGCATTAGTGTCACGTGACTCATCACCTGACCCGTAAAACTATCGAACTGAACAACAGACTGATAATAACGTCCGTGATGTGTAATTCCACCATACAAACAAAATTCATTTGCATTTAAAAAAAAGGAGATAAATTAGAAAATGATTACATAACCATTCTTAGCTGAATGAAGAGTGTTAATCCAATTACAACAAGGAATATTCACGCAATAGAACGCAAATAGACACGAACATCTTTAGAGCACGATCTTCAAAGAAAAGGATAGTTGTAACCTGTTATTGACAGCAATTGGGGAGCCCATTACAAACTTTACACAACCAAAGCAGGTGAACGCTACCTTGTGCCTTGCGGAGATCAAGTCTGGTAGCGGGCCCATCACGGTAACAGGAGCAGGAGCCGAGTCCCCCCCGCCGCCGCTTCTCACCATCAACGCGGCCGCAGAGCGGGGGGACTCCAACCCCCAGGAGCCTTTGCGGGGGCGCGCATTGTGACACGGAAGTAGGCACCCGGAGGCGCTTAAAACAGCAGCGCTCCCGGAGCGCCTTGGGAGCCCATTACAAACTTTAGACAACCAAAGGAGGTGAACGCTACCTTGAGCCTTGCGGAGATCGAGTCTGGTAGCGGGCCCATCACGGTAACGGGAGCAGGAGCCGAGTCCCCCCCCCGCCGCCGCTTCTCACATCAACGCGGCCGCAGAACGGGGGGACTCCAACCCCCAGGAGCCTTTGCGGGGGCACGCATTGTGACGCGGAAGTAGGCGCCCGGAGGCGCTTAAAACAGCAACGCCCCCTCCGCGTAGCGGGACGCGAGCGGGACCAAGCGCTGGGCTAAGCCCAGGCAAAGGGCGGGCCCTCTGTGGCCCTCAGACGCCTGAGGAGCCTGGCCTGGGCCACACCCTCTGCTCGATCATCATCAGCCCATTGACTATTGGACACAAAAACTGTAAGCTTGTAGACCCTATATACATCTCACTCTAATCAACAGGGTTGAGAAGTGTGGCTCAGGGGTTAGAGGCAGCAGACCCGGAAGCTGAGATCGGCCCTGGACCAGGGTTCAATTCCCCGTCTTGACGGGTCTTGGGCTCAAAAATTCCACGGACTCGATAATTCTCGCTCCGGTACCTTCTCGACTCACGGGTTCACACTCTGCGACTCTGGGCAATAGCTGCTTAATCTCCACAATGGCCCCTCGCGGCGGGATGCCTGGCTTTCACCTTGTGGATACCCTGCCGGGGTTATCTCACAGGGGAATACCAGGACGGGTTCCCTAAGCAAGCGCCGGGAAACCCTTTGTGGGTAGCTGTGCGCTATATAAGCTCAAATACATTTACATTTACATTTACTGTATATCATTGCTAAGTTCTAATTACATGGGCCTGTTATCACAGTGTTAACATTTCAAACTGCCATTTGTGATTAGTAGCAGGGCCTGTCATGAATTGTCGGGAGACCAGAAGTATGGCTGTTGCAGGAGCGAAAAAGTTAACTGGTACTCTGGACAACTTTATCGTTTGCACCCATGCTTTAATCGATGAGGGGATTGTATTAATGGACAGAAGGGTGTCCCAAGACCTAGCTATGGCTAAGAGATCTTCTTTAGGTCTCATTGCCCAGGCATGTACGCCCAACATCGAGTCCCACCCTAATACTCTTGCCATGGTACACAATGCTGGGGATTATGACATTTTAAACTCACAACAGGACCTGGAGGCCACCCCTAATCTCAACCTTTTGACAGAGAGTGGCTCAGACAGTAATGAGCTAGATAATCCACTCTTGGTCAGTGCTTTAAATCAAAGGGGTTTGAAAGAGGGGGCAATCTCCCTAAACAAAAGGCCAATAAATCCACCACCTATAAAGGGAAGAAAGCACAAACTGCCCACAACCGGGACAAAACCATCTTAGATCCGGTAACTGTGAAAAACAACTTGGCAGCCTGTGCAAATGACATTGGGGGGGTGCTTCCGACAAAAGTTGGCTTGCCAGTAATTCTTCCAGACGACACCATTATAGACAATAGCCTGGAGGAAATTCTGGAACTAAGTGGTGAAGTCAATAATTTAGCCAACTGTAGCCAGGACAGGACTGGGTTAAGCACGGCAAATAATAATATCTTTAATATGTTAACCCCTTCCATGCTGGGCCGATTTTCCTCGTGTGCTAGGCTTTTAAAGAATGAATGACTTTATGACTGCCCCAGCCGTCATCAGCACACGAGCACTGTAATG
This sequence comes from Lissotriton vulgaris, assembly GCF_964263255.1. NCBI lineage: Eukaryota > Metazoa > Chordata > Amphibia > Caudata > Salamandridae > Lissotriton > Lissotriton vulgaris. The sequence continues at coordinate 5,720,001 of NC_141688.1, forward strand.
CATGACGGATGGGGGCCGTCATCAGCATGGAAGGGGTTAAAAGCCCTTCTCGAACCCATAGAGGTTAGTCTACGTTGTTTAGAAACTGTATTGAAAAATATTCATAAGGATATAAGTGCCCCAAGTTTCAACTTGAACACTAAGGCACCCCATGTAGTGAATACAGCTAACAAGCCATCTTTGGCTGGTAAAAGCGTCACTGTGGCTAAAAATAATGTTTCCAAGAACCCTAGTAATACCTCAAACCTGGGAGGTGCTAAAACAAAGACCCCTGATCTTAAACAAACACAGAATTCAACTAAACCCAAGACAACTCCCCAAGTCAAATCTAATGATCCCATACCTCCGACTCCAAACCCGGACCCGGCCCCAAGAGATAAGGCAGCGGCCCGAAGAAACATCCATCTCCCCCCTGATGCCTGCCCTTATGTAGTGATTCTCACGGGAGTCACGGAAATTTCATCACCTGAAGTAGAATCCTACCAGGCTTTGAAAAATAAAGTGTGCCACTGGCTCTCAAAAAATCATCCCCTACCGCCGAATATTTCAAGCAATATTTTAATGGTGGAGAGAACCCCATGGGTGGGCGGGAACAGAAAAAACCTACAAGGGGATTGCATTGTGGTCACTTTTGAGAACACACAGGTGGTAGAATATATATGTAGAGGAACCTCTTGTTACCAAGCAAGCAGCGTTACTGCTAAGCCTCTCTCTTTTTTCTACCTACCTGGGAATCAAGTAGATAAAAGATGGAGCTGGTTAAGGGGCCCACACGAGCAAATAGCCAGACAGCGGTTTAACCCCCCATGGGAGCCGCAATCTTATGGCTGGGATGAGGGTGGTGATGAGGAATGGAACTTGGTCAGGAGAAGAAGAGGCAGACCGCTTCAAGGTGGGTTCGCCGCAGGCCCTCAGAGTAGTCACCCATATTATCACCATCAGACTGTAAATGGTTATGATAATCACTTTAACTTCCCTATTGCTAATCGTTATGAATGTCTGCCAACCATGGACTGGGTCGACTGACAAACACAGGGCTCACCACTTAGACAGAAGCTTAACATTCCCCCCACCCCTTTGCAAAAGGAAAATAGTAATTTGGACATGCAGGTGTTAAATCTAACTCCAACTTTTGACAAGGGTGCTGAAGGTGGGGCCCTATTGTGTAAAAAAACGGATGAGGCACTGGGTAGACGGGAGATTACTCTGGCAACATGGAACATTGCGGGTCTCAAGAATAAAGTGGATGATCCGATCTGGCGGGACTTCATAGGATCTATGGACACAATAGCTATACAGGAGACCTGGGACACTCAAAGCAGGATGTATGACGTTACAACGCATACTTTTACTCCGCATACCATTACAACGCGGTATTCACAACGCATACCACTACAACGCATAGCGCTTTGGGGTGCTGGATAGTGGTAAGTATAATTTACTATTCTAACTCCAGTCCCCGTGGACCCTAGGGAAGGTGTTGGATAGTAAATTAAACTTACCTCTTATCCTAGAGCGCCCCCCAGTGCTATGCGTTGTAATGGTATGCGTTGTAATGCCTGCGTTGTAGGATAAAATTCTGGGTGTTCTTGTCTGTTTAATTCAGGATACGCACTCTGCTTATGCTGCTTATGCTGCTTATGCTGAAGGGCAGTCTATGGTTGAGCTTGGTCTCATTTGTGTGATAAATTAGTAGCTAAATTTGCTAGAGATGAGCCCTGTAAGGGTATAACACTAAATCCCCGGAGACCAGGATGGTATTCTTTCCACTTACTTGAACAAAAAAGAAAACTTAATAAAGAAATAAGATTACTTTACAGGAATAATACCAGGCTACCACGTCTCAATATATCATGTAAAATTAGAGAGTTAAAACAGAGATACAAGAAGGAAATATGGATAGCAAAACAAGCCTATTATGAATCAATTTGGGCAAAGGTCCATCATGCATGTAAATCCAAAGATCTTCGGTTATTCTGAAGTATCATTAATGATATTGAGAATGGTAAAAATAGAGGCAGCAGTGCTAATGTTGATGAAGTGAGTTGGGTGAGCTTTTTTAATGAAAAAATGGATACAGAATATTTAGATGATGATAAATATAGCAATAATAGGTTAGATGACATGCATAAAGTAAAAGATAGGGGGAGTGGGGGTGGCATCTCTCCTCCTCATTGTACAGTGGATACGAAACCCTGGTCGCTCAATAAAGTAAAAAAGGCGATAAAAAGGATCAAATCCAATGGAGCACCGGGTCCAAATGGTATCCCAAATGCAATATTTAAGGCTGAATTGAGTAATTGGCCTGAGTTATTAATGCTTTTATTTAATGAGGTTCTTAAATCAGGTCTTCTTCCGTTATCCTGGCACGGGAGCATTATACAGCCGATCTACAAATGTGGCCCGCAGGATAATCCGGCTAATTACCGTTTAATTACACTCACTGACGTAGAGGCAAAAATATTTGCTAGTTGTTTGCTGGAAGAGTTAGAGACTTGGGCCTCACAGGAGGAGCTGATTCCTAAATTTCAAACAGGGTTTAGAAGGGGCGAATCAACCCATACAAATTTGATTTTATTAACGTTACTAGGTGAGAGAGCCAAAAGTAGGAAGCAAAGATTATATGTTTGTTTTATTGATTTAAAAGCCGCTTTTGATTCTGTACCACGAAATAGACTTTGGAGGAAGCTACAGAACTGGGGTATTCCAGAATCTCTATTAAAAATGATTATATTGCTATACTCCAACACCTGGGTGCAAATCAAAATAGGCGATGGCAAACACATGACCCAACGTTTAGCTACAAATGTGGGACTAAAACAGGGGTGTGTCTTGGCTCCTTGCTTTTTTAATCTTTTTATGGCTGATTTACCAGCCCATTTTAACAATATAAATTCGCATTCGCCTTCTATTCATGGCCAGGAAATCAAATATATGCAATATGCAGACGATACGATCTTAATGAGCCAAACAGAAATAGGATTAAAAAGATTAATTAACTCTTTTAATGGTTGTTACACAAAATGGTCTGACAATTAATATAAAAAAGACAAAGATAAGGACTATGGGAAAAGGGAAGCCTAGGATTAATGAGTGGAATATTAACGGTATGATAATTGAAAATGTGAAATTATACAAATACCTTGGAATCATGTTTGACGATGGTTTGATTTTTAGACAGCATTTTAATAGTCTTGAAGCTAGGGGTTGCTCACTTGCATTTGCTTTTAGAAAATTAAGAGACAAACTGTTATGCCCCAATTACGACCATCTGATAAAGGTGATGCGAGCAAAATTAATGCCATCTTTGGAATATTGCTCATTCATCTTCAGGGGCAAAGACGCCAAAGTGCTCGATGATATAGAGATTAGAATATATAAAACTGTTTTTAAAATCCCCAAATATATTAGTCGAGCAAACATAAGACTGGAATTTGGTTTGAAAAAACAATCCCTGGCGCGTCAATCTACATTCTTGAAGTCTCTTTTAACATTAGTCCGTTCAGAGGAAGGCTCACTGGCAAAGTTATGCTGGCTTGAAATCTCAGAAGGGGAATATTCAAAAAATTGGCAGCTGTATTTTAATGAATGTATAAGTAAATTTGACTGCTCTAATTTGGCTGATGAACTGAGGAGCCGGATCGTTTTTAAAAAAGAGATGAACCAAATGGCCGCATTATTAACGACTATAGCGGACAAGGAGGAATTAAGAAAAAGAAGTCATTTCTGGACAGTTGCAAACTCTTTCGGTAGGCTGTCACCTCAATCTTACTTGTCTTATCATTTAAAACCTAGGCTTAAGAATAAATTTATGTATTTAAGGCTGGGAAGATATCCGACAAAGGACGGTATACCAAAATGGGAAAATCAATGGGAATCTAGCATTTGTAGGCTTTGTAGTCAAAGGGAGGAAACACTAACACACATCGTAACCTTATGTCCAGCTTTGGCAGAGGCTCGGAAGTTGATCCTAAAACCAATTTTTAATGAATTAGGAATTAGAACATGCAGGCAAGCAATTATTACCTGTTTGAGTGGGGCCAATATCAAAGTTACCTACCACTTTGTTAAGTTCATTATTATTGTTGAGAAGAAACTTAAAGACGAAGAACAAGTAAATAACGGTTTATTGTGATCCAAAGTAAAAAAAAATTAAAAAAAAATGAAACCTATTGTAGGAATTGTTTAAATCAAAATGTATGCCAGTTGAAGGGGCTATTAGTTTAATTTACTATAGTTATGCATATTGCACTTTACTATAGCTAGCAAATGGAAAATAGCAAAAAATGTATTATACTAGTATTTCCTACTGCTAACACTGTCACTTTAAGTTAAATGCTGCTATAATAGTGATTGCTGCTAATATATTGTACTCTAGTTAATACCTGTATTTTAATAGTGTGTAAACGCTTAAACATTATTATGGAATTGACTGTATTAATGCAATTTTAGATGATTATTTTAATATGATTATAACTTTGTGCATAGTATATGTTTGTTTATGTGAGTTGCTTTTATCTATTCTTGTTTGTAATGATTTTAATTAATCAACAAATACTACTGGTAGTGCGTTGTAAAAAATGCGTTGTAACAGGTGAATACCCTCAAAACATACTGACAGTGGATGGTTTTACTACTTTTTCCCTACCAGCTGTCGGTTCAACGCGGGGGTGGGCCAGAGGGGGCCTGGTTATTCTGATCTCTGCCAAAATCCCGGGTATATACACGCAAATAGCTACTGGCTGTCCTTATTGTCTTGCAGTTTTAATTACCCATAGGGGTTACCATAATGTTTTGGTCATAAACTTTTATAATTCTTTTGATAGAGACAAGCCAGTCAGTAACTTGATGATGTTAAGTTCTTTCCTGATTGATTTTAAAGAGTCCGTAGAGTATGAATGTACCATCTTATTAATGGGAGATTTCAATGTCTATGGTTGTCAGGATAAATGTCCCCCAAATGTGTTATTTGGCCCCCCGGATGAGGAAAATATCCATTTTGAACACTCAGAGCAGGGTATTTTTTTGGAATCATTATTGGCTGAAAATGGGTTAATACTGCCAAATGGGTGTGATGAGGACATCCCCACGTTTACAGGTCATGGCAGCGGCTCTGTGATTGATTACATTTTTCTCAGTAGTAGTCGTGGAGCCCAAATCAGTAGCTATTCAGTTGTGCGGTCCCACTTCAGTGACCACAATCCTGTTGTATTAAAAGCTAAGAATATAATTGTTACTAAGGAAAGTTGCCCAAACTTGGTAGACAAACATGACATGCGGTTGTCTGACCAAGCACGCAGAATCAAATGGTGTAAGCTAATTCCAGAAGAGTTTTTCTGTAATCTCTGCCTTAGTAGTAGGGAGGATTTAAAGCTATGTATGGATGACCAGGCTGGGGACAGTGAAGTAGTGGAGGCGTATAAAAAGGTTTGCCTCAACATTCTCTCCAACCTGACGTGTCAGGGTAAAGGTAGAACACAAGGGAAGGAAGGCTGGTTTGACAAGAACTGCTCAGCGGCTAACCATAAACTTAAGGTAGCACTCAAGTCTAAACCAGTAGATAGATTGCTCGTGGCTACTCTCAGGAAAGAATATAAGACTGCCATCGAAAGAAGGCTGCGTGAGATTAGAGAGGATGCCTGGGCCGACCTGACCTCAATTGATGTACTGAAAAGTAGCGCCAAGTTTTGGGCTGTGGTTAATCAACCCTATTTTTCTGATCCTAGTAATAATGAATTGGATTGTGGAATCCAAGAAGACAAATGGCACTCGCACTTTAGGTCCGTTTACGAACAAGAGACTTTGGGGGCAGAAGGCACGATTGCCTTCCACCAATTGCCTTATACCTTGATTGTGAACTGGGAAGAGGTGGCCGTGTCCATTGGTATGATGACCAGTAATAAAGCTCCAGGACCAGACGGCGTTCCCTCTGATCTTTTTAAAGTTTATATTTTATTCTGGTCCAAAGTTTTAGCCAATGTTTTTAACAGAGTTTCTAAGACAGGTATCCCAGAGTCATGGACTCAGTCGGTAATTGTCCCTATCTATAAAAAAGGGGATAGGGGTGACCCTGGCAATTACCGACCTATATCCCTCATTGATTCTGCAGTCAAGGTTTTAGGGAGAGTGGTTTTATGTAAAGTGACCGATTGGCTAGAGGAGACTAATACTCTTTCTCCTCTACAGTACGGTTTCAGAAAGGGGCGCAGTACCATCGACCAAAGCCTAAATTTACAACTGCTTATTGGGAAGTACACTTTAGTTAAGCAAGGATCTCTGTACATTGCCTTTATGGATCTGTCCTCGGCATTTGACCGAGTAAACAGATCCAAGCTGTGGGGTCAGCTCCTTAACATTGGAATAGATCCAAATATTGTGCACTTCCTAGCAGACCTCCATAAGGACCTTACAGCAACGGTCCGTTACGACAGAAAGGGGAACCGCACGGAAAAAATTAGCATTACTAATGGTGTAAGGCAGGGATGCATTCTTGCTCCCCTGCTCTTCACACTATATATAAATGACTTAGGTAGAGTTTTGGGCGCAGTGTGTAAGGACATCCCGAGGGCAGGGAAAGATCTACTGCCAGCCTTACTGTACGCGGATGACACCGCCCTCCTAGCCAGAACTGCAGTGGGACTTCAATGCCTGTTGAACTCTTTTTATGTTTTTATGAAAAATCTTGACTTAAGTATTAACTTTGGTAAATCCCATGTCATGGTGGTGGGCCATAAAGCGAAGGCCCAAAAAAATGTGATGTCATGGCACTGTAATGGACATAAACTGTCAAGAGTCCCCAGATTTCCCTACTTGGGGGTTGTTTTTGATGAATGTTCTACGTGGCACCCTCAAATGTTGGAGAAAAAAACAGCCCTGGCACGCTCTATTTCTGCGGTGCTGGGCTTTTCACGTAAATTAGGGGTGAAGCCCATTGAGGCAGTTTTAAAAGTATATGCTGCCAAATGTATTGCCATCGCTATGTATGGCGCAGACTTGTGGGGCTTCAGGCCAGTTACATCGCTCCAGGTTATGGAAGACAACTTCTTAAAAACGCTTCTTTCCCTCCCAAGATCCACGGCAAGCTTCATAGTTCACTAGGAATGCGGCATGGACTATTTGGAGGATAGAATTGCCATGGCCCCCCTTTTAAAATGGATATTAGTCTGGCTTAATTTAGAGCTGGAAGTGAATCATGAAATCTTAAAAGACTGCCTAATGCTAGATCACTGGGAAAAGATCCCTTGGTTGAAATATGTACAACAAATGTGCGCAAAGCTGGGACGGCCTGAATTGTTCAACAAACCTTCTAGTTTGGTGAAAGGTGATTTGAAATGGGTTAAAAATACCTTTTTGTTGAATAGAGGAATGGACAGAGAAGGTAGGGAGCTGTTAAAGCCCTCTGTCAGGACCCATCAACTGATTGTATCCTCTGGCCACGAACCGGAACTCTACCTTAAGGTGTCAACAACTCCAACCATAGGTATCTTTTAACTAAGTTCCGATTGAACAAAATCCACTTATTAATTTCTGGCCACCCTGGCTGGACCAGGGGCACGGACTTAGATCTGTGCAAATGCAACGGTTTCTCAATCATGGATCCTGCTCATTTTCTGTTATTCTGTGATCCCTTTAAAGGCATTAGGAAAAAGTTCATTATACCCCTGTTAAAAGGGAAAGGTTTTAGGCAAGTGAAGCCAGCTTTGCCGTACCTTTAACTTTTAGCGGAAATATGGGAAATCTATAACGTGGCTAAATTTCTAACCATAGCGGTGAGACTCAGTAAAAAGATCACTTGGTCCTAGATGACTCTTCACAAATGTTGACCATTGTAACTTGAATCAAGTTTTCTAAAACTTACAACCTCTTATAATGATTTTTTCAATTATTGATCATCGTATATGCTGTTGTTTTTAAATTCTTGCCACCAAGTGCTGTATATTTTATTGGGTACTCCCTCCCTTTTTATGCTGTATTTTATCACTTGTTATCCTGCTTGGTGACTTGTGGACCTTTTCTATGCTTGTGTACTTTTATGGTTTTTGTAAATTGAACCGAATAAAGTATTTCTTGAACTTGACAGCAATCAAGCCCAAGTGGGCATAACGTCTAACCTTTACCAAATGCTCATTGTATTAACATACAAATGTGTAAATGCATGCTTGAAAAGATTTTTCTTTATGTTCATAAATAGTACAAATGTATTCTCCCATTCCACTCTATGCTAAAATTCATACTCCAAATTATATGATGGAATAACATCAACAATCAAAGTCTGATAGACTTTTGAATCTAGCCCCAGTGGGCGAAACATTCAATTCATTTAAAGTGAAAAAAGCAAAATTCTAACTAGTGATATAACAAAAAACTTTAAAATTAAGAAATGATTGGCACTACCTAGAAAGCAAAAATACAGAAGATATTCAACACTTCAATAGTAATCATAATTCATAGGTGCGTATACAGATCCTCTTCAATATTTAATCCGAATTTAACTCCACAATGTACCACGATTCAAGCTTGCGTAGCCTCTTAATCCTGTCCCCCCCTCTCTCATTAGCGGGTATTGAATCAATTACAAAATAGGACAGACTGCTGGCATCTTTGTCATGAAACCTTTCAAAATGCCGGGGGACCGGATAAGATCTATCTGCATTTTTTATCACCCTTAGATGTTGCAGCACCCGCTGATGAACGGGCTTGATCATGCTCCCCACATATTGCAGGTTGCAATCACATTTCAAGACATAGATTGCGTAATCTGTCTTGCAGTCATATTGTCCTTTTATCTTTTTGATCCTATTGGAGAGACCTGGTTAGTATGTACTCACATTTTTCCCATGCTCGCACGCTTTACATTTATTGCACTTCAGAAAACCATCTTTTTTAGTCAACCAATTACTCTTCTTGCTCTTTTTCTTAATTTTAGTCAACGTGGTTTTAACCAACAATTGCTTGAATGATTTTGCTTTCCGGAATGTTATGAGGGGTCTACTAGTTAGTAAAGGACCTAAAATTGGGTCATTTTAATGATATGCCAATGTCGTGACAATATTTTCCTCACTGATCCATGCAGTTTGTTATGGCTGGTAATCAATCTACACTCGTTCTCAGCCATACTCTTCATCTTCCCCCTGTGTTTAAAGAGGACATCTTCTCTGGTTTTTTGTCTGACTTTTGTAAAAGAAGTGTTCAAACAGTTATCACTGTACCCTCGTTGTTTAAATCGAAATTTAAGGGTATTCACTGCACATTTTCTTTCCATGGGGTCACTACAGTTTCTTAGTACCCTCAGACCTTCCCCATAGGGGATACTGTTCACCAAATTAGTAGGATGGAAACTACTGGCATGATGCACAGTGTTCCCAGATGTTTCTTTCCTATAAAGTTTTGTCTGCAATTTATTATCTTTTATATAGACTGTAAGGTCTAAAAAATTAACAGACTCTGTACTGACAGTACTAGGGAACTTTAGATTCAAACAGTTTTTTTTGTATTTTAGCTAAAAATACATTCAAGTCAGATATTGGGCCTCTCCAGACAACAAACAAGTCATCAATAAAGCGACTCCAGTGGAGGATGTTGTTGTCCCATTCCTCCTGGCACTGCTTCCGGACCACCTGCTCCTCCCACCAGCCCATATGCAAATTAGCATAGCTGGGGGCGAAGCAGGTGCGCCATCGCAGTGCCACACGTCTGATGGAATAGTTCATCATTGAAGATGAAATAGTTGTTCTTCAAGCAAGTTGAAACCATTGACAAGAGCATTTGAGTATGAGCCCATAGCTTAATTGGTCTTGTCCCCAGGAAGTGTCTTACTTCATTAAGTCCATCGCTGTGTTTAATGCTCGTATAAAGGGTGGTGACATCAATTATCACCAAGATCATATCATCTTCCCAGGGAATATCATAGATGGATTTCAAAAATGCCCCAGTATCCAAAATGTATGAAGAAAGCTATATAGATATTTAAATAAAAAAAAAACACTTTCTAGCATATATATATATATATATACGGATTGACCTGTACAAATTCGCACGTAAACTCAAACTCCACAAATTCTTTAAAACAAAGGTACAAACTGGCACACAAAAACACTATGATATCTGAAACTGATCTTCTGGCTGGTAGAGACTTAAATGCTATCATGATACTGGAAGATTTGCGTAATGACGATCAAGGCAACACCCTGACTTCCATCAGCCAGTCACAACAGCTGGCAGTTACGGGAATCGAACAAGTTGGAGGACTTACACCATTTAAACCTGTCTCGCAATTCAATCCTCAATTAGCGAGCGATGCCATTGATGTCTTCTCTGAAGCTGTGATAAAGGATCTAATAGGATTCAGGGGGAAACAAAAATGTATAAAAGCTGAGAATAACAACTTCTCCAAAGAACAGCAGCTCGCTCTCAAGAGCTTGAGTCAAGACGAAGGGATCATCTATAAGCCTGCTGATAAGGGCAGAAATATCGTCCTACAGAGCAAACAAAACTATAATCAGGAGGCTCTTCGCCAATTGACAGATATGGACACTTAGTTGCCTATTACTAACAAGAAATATTTATCAAGCATTGAAGAATATCACTCAATGATAACTAAATGGCATACAAAAGGTCTATTGGAGATGGATGAATTTCTATTTCTCAGACGTTTGAACCCAAATATCCCCACATTCTATCACCTGCCTAAGGTGCATAAAAATAAGGAAGCACCACCGGGACGACCTATTGTCTCATCGCAAGGAATTCTGACTGAACATTTGTCGATTTATATTGATTTTTTTCTGTTGCCTTTTGTACAAACTTTGAAGTCCTAAATTCGGGACACTACAGACTTTCTGGACATACTAACGTCACTGAAATGGAATAAAGGCTATACAATTATGGTTTTGGACATCACTAGTCTATATACATCGATAAAACATGTTGATGGTTTGGAAGCCATGAAATACTTTCTGGACCAACATCCCTTGAAATTTGCCATGCACAGTGTTATGGTGCAGGAATTTGCACGATTCTGCTTATCTAATAACATCTTTCTCTTTCAGTCTCAACTGTACAGGCAATTGTCGGGTTCGGCGATGGGCACCTGCTTCGCCCCCAGCTACGCAAACTTATTCGTGGGCTGGTTGGAGGCGCAGGTGGCCTTGGGGGCCGATAATTCTAAAGGGACTGAGAAAGTGATAAGTAGGCATTGTTTCATCGATCATTTATTCATCGTTTGGAACGGCACTCCTGAAACAGCTAGAGAATATATCAAGGTACTCAATCTCAATAAAGTCTACCTCGAATTCTCAGCGGAAATCAGTGAGACATCTGTCAATTACCTTGACATGAATATTTACATCGAGTCAGGAGAATTGAAAAGTAGGTTATTCCGCAAGGCCACTGCGGGTAATTCCGTATTAGTAGCCAACAACAGTCATCCCTTGAATCTTATACGGAGCATCCCATATGGGGAGCTCCTTAGGATGAAACGGAATTGTACTGACGATGGGGAATTCCAAATTGCAGCCGAACAAAGTATTGAACGTTTCAAGGCAAGAGGTTACAATACAGGGATTCTTAAAACGGCCTATGACAGGGCCAACACCATCAAGCAGGAAAACTTATTTAAGAAAAAGGAGAAGAAACCGAATACTAATTTAGGAAGTAGGTATCGCCTCATTACCACCTATTCGAGGAATGCTCCTTTTCTGAAAAAATATCTTGAAAAAAGCTGGCATATTGTACGTACTGATGAGGTGTTAGCTGATGATCTCCCCTCTAATCCTTTAATAGAGTTCAGGAAGGCCAGATCCATAAAAAACGAGTTAGTTCACAGCTATCTGACAGAGATTCCCAAATCTCCCTTCGGTCCCCTGTAGGGATTTTTCCCATGTGGGAAATGTAAAGCCTGCAAGTTCAGTAAGAGGATGCTCACTTATGACATAGCAAAAATGGGAATCTAAAGGAAAATCAACAAGTTCCTTACTTGTACCACATCCTACTGTGTCTATTGTCTTTATTGTCCCAGCGGGCTCCGTTATGTAGGGAGTACAGTCCACCCTATGAAAATAAGGATATTGGAACATATGCAAGCGATCGCAAAGTTGGATGAGGCGTACCCTGTTGCATGCCACTTCGACCAAGTACATAACCGTAATAGGGATCTTCTCCATTTTTTTGGCCTTGATCATGTACCCAATAATCCAAGAGGGGGAGACAGACTAACTAGACTTCGCAGATTAGAGTCAAGGTGCATTATTGATATGCAAACAAAGATACCCAGGGGTTTGAACATGCATGAAGAACTAGCAGTTCACTTGGGAGAATGAATTCCACATGTTAATGGTTTCCTATGTAATTATCTTGCTATGGGGATCCTAATCATGTTGAGAACTTTCCATTTCTACACTTGACCTCATAATTGCTTCAATATGTAAGGGTGTTTTATGGTTTCTGAGCTACTATGATCTTATGTACTGTATGCCACCTTGTAGACTCTGACTCATGCCTTCCCTAACTTTAAATGCTTTAAATGTATATATTGATGAATCATTGTGCGTGGACCACTTTTGAAACTCCCATGTTTTATGCCAGGATGTTACATCGAGTACAGGACAATTGTGTTTTTGATGCTGCCCACCTGTGGGCATTATTGGTTACGTCACCAGTGGTTGACTTCTGCATGCGCTTTTATAAAATTGAGCATAGCATACAGCCCCACAGTTATATTTATAACCAGCGGTTTGTGAACACGCCAAGATAGCGCCCATGGTTTCCATGTTTTTCATCTTATTTGAAAGAATGATTGTCTGTTGTCTATTTCTCATGTACACTGGTTAAAATGGTGGTTTCAATGACGCTTCGGTAAACATAGAAAAAGGTTAAGACCGAAATGCCTATGTTTGCTGTGTTTGTTTCGCTATAAATTGATTCAAACGGCCCCCGCGAGTGCTTGTTCCCTGTGGAGGAAATCTACTTTTGGGTACTAGAGTGGTATTAGATATGCGGGTGCACCTTCGCATTGTTTGCACCCGCCTGTGAGTGCCTTGCATTGGTGTTTCCTGAGCAGCGAATGGATATATATATATATATATATATATATATATATATATATATATATATATATATATATATATATATATATATATATATATATATATATATATATATATATATATATATATATATATATATATATATATATATATAGATGCAGAAAACTCCTTCTAAGAAAGAAGCAGAGGCCACGTAGGGGATGACAGGAACCACTTTTATTGAAGCTTTGACTCGTACACGGCGGATGCATTTCGGCATTTGTAGCCTTCCTCAGTGCCTAGAGTCTGTGAGCAGGGTGTGGGCACAAGATGGAGTTTTATTAATGTCCTGCCGCACACCGATAGGCTCGCATCCGACCCCACCTCCCAAGTGGTCAATCTACTACACCTGAAGATATATATATAAATAACTTATTACCTTAGTTATAGTTAGGACCTTGTTTCTATTAAAAAAGTGTTTTTTCTTTTGCCAATATCTTTGGTGCTGTTTGATGAATCTTCGCTAAGTTTTCAAAACTAATGGCTCTCTTAGGGAACGTGGCCTGTGTCCACCTATCAGCAATCCCACTATTTGGGGAATGCTGTAGGTATCAAGTAGGCATGTTGGACCATGAGGACCCCCAGAAGCGAAGTGGAATTTAATCCCCATCCAAGAGTGCGCTACTGAGCGTATTTACAGAATGGTGGGGAAAGGGGCTGCGGCCTGCTGTGAGAACTTAGCAATGCTGCTGTGTGGGACTTACTGGAGGTAATTGGAGGGGTAGCTGGCCTCCAATGTTGTCCTCTGGAGCCAACTACCTCTCCTTTTACCTCCACAAGGTCCCACAGAGTGTGTTTGCCAAAAAGTCTTCAGATACCAAACCCCCTCTTTCTCCATCCCTCTGCAAACAATCCTCCTGGCACAGTACTGTATGGGAGATGAAGTCCACTTTACTCCTGAGGGACTTTAGGGGGCAAGAAGCCCTCCTGGTACCTCCAGTAAGTCCTACAAGGCGGAATTACGGGGCACTAGTTGGAGGCCCAGTCCTCTGTCTCAACCACTCTGCAAATGCGACTACCAGTTAAAGAAGCATTTGTAATGCAATACGTCTCTCATTTGCAAGAGTTAGAGCTATTGGCGTTGTAGATCTAAAAGTTTTTTACTAGTGTTTTTGGAAGAGGAGTGGATGTACTTTCTGTGTTAATTTTCATGTTAAGAGGATTTATAGAGCGTGTGGCTCCCCAAAGCCTTCCCAACGCTTAGCAGTGGACTGATGAAATGACAGCGGGAGACCAGGCACTTACTTGACCACGATGACCACCATGTTTTTTTTTTTTTTTATTATGTTGCCTCTGTGGATGTAAATCTCAAATCTCGCAGGTGTGAGTTACACAGCTTGGGTGCCAAGTGGGAAAAAGTGCTCCCACCCAGTCTGACCCTTTTTAGGTCTTGCCTTCGCAGTGCGCATGCGCTGCAAGGCAAAAAGACCTTTTCCCGTTGCTTTGGCTTTTCAGCCAAGCATGTGCATGCATTCCATTGCCATTAATGGAAACACGTGCACGTCTGGAGATTCACTCGCGGGAGCGCGCGCCACCATCTGGCAGCAATTATCGCTCCCACTAGTGAATCGCAGGCTCCCCTCCTACCCCCTGCTGCAGCGCGAGCTTGCCAGCGCACAGTCCTACCATATTGGTCTCCGCATTGAGTCACCTCTCTGCTGCGCTCTCTCTACGAATGTCGAGGTGAGTGTTGTCTCGAATTCTGAGCATGCGATTAAGAGGTATACACACCGGTCCGCGAATGAACGATACTAAAAAGCAGACTTTTTAGAGAAATGCTCCTGTCGGGGTCAGAGGAGGTGAGTAGTGTTCTTTATTTGGAGTCTTTGTTTCTTCACAGCTCCCACGGAGGCAGTTCCCTTTGGTAGCGGGTGACCCTCAGTTTGCAGACCGGGATGCTTTACAGATTGAATTCATGCCCCATACTCCTCAGGCTGACTCCGTAGCATGAGTTGAAGTCCATTGGCTCCAATATTCAGAAATCACTGGAGACAAACGCTGTTGCTCATTTGGCTCAATCAAGTTTTTTGTCAATTGATCTTGTATGTGCATGATATTTGTATAACGTGATGCTTTGTGTGCTGTTAGGCACACTCCTCTGAACCCTCCCACTTTTGGAAAGGGGCGACCACTCGGTCCCCCCGAACGTATGGCAGAGTACCTCGATCCCCCCGGGAAGCCATTTTGGGCGGGAGGCGCGTCTCGGCTGGTATGCCCGAAGCGGCGTAGCCGGGGCGCGCTTTTTCCCGCCCTAGAGTGGGCTGGCCTAGACACTGACGCGGCTGGCCACGCCCTCGGGGCAGGCAGGGGCGGGTTTACGCCCGCCCTGAAGACGGATAAAAAGGGACGCAAGACCAGAAGGCATCCTCTTGTTCCTGTGCTCTGAAGCTGCACCTCCTCGCTGCACGTGAGCTCGAGACGGAACGAAGAGCCAATTTTGAGCGTTGTAATCTTTCTTTTGTATTACAGAGAAATGCCCAAGAAAGGCGGGAAGAGAATGACGACTGAACAGATGGTTCGGGTCCTCATGAAGGAGATGACTGAGCTGAAGAAGCGGGTGGCGGAGAGAGACGGGGAAGGGGGGCCGGAACGTCCGTCGGCTGGAGCAGCTCCAGGAGGAAGAGCCAAGAGGCCAAGGAGGGGACCAGCTGGGGGAGACGTCCCGGTTCCCTGTACCCCGCTCGAAGCGCCAACCCCAGTACCGGCGGAGGGGAATCCGATTCCTGTGGTGGTCACCCCGGTGTCCAATGAGGATATGCCGCCCGAGCTGGCAGCACAACTTGCAGCGTGGTTGGGCGACAGTAGTGAGGGCGCCACGGCTGCCGAGGCCCAGGCGCTGATGAAACAATTGCGCGAGAAACGGGATGCAGCCAAGGTGTCTGCGCCGGCTGCAGTAGTTGACAAGCCACAAGGGACGATTGCGACCGCAGATGCAGCGTCCGGTGCAGGTAAGCGGCAATTGCCGATTGCGAGGGATGAGTCAGCACCCTCTCGTAGAGAAAGGTTGGGTCAACATGTGCCTTTGGCAATTAAGGAGAAGATTTGGGCGGGGGAATATGTGAACATCTTCTCGTTGCTTGTTGATCATTATGAGGTGGAGCATGTTAAGGGTCAGAAAGATCTTATGCATCCGAGTGTTTGGCGCGCAAAAATGGCCGCCTTTAAAGTGAATGAGAATATTGGCAATTGGGGCAATGCATGGGGAATTTTTACGTCGATTTTGGGGGAACGTAGGCCCGAGTTGCTTTCCGAGTTGCCGACCTATCAGTCACGAATCATGGGGTACTCGACATCACACCAGGGTAACCATTGGTTCTGCTACGATAATCTTTTTAGAAAGGCTAAAGAGCATAATAAAAGCTTAACCTGGGATTGTTATGATTCTTTGACATGGGATAAAATGAAGGAGACAGGTATGTTGAAAATGCCATTGGTAGGAAGTAATGTTGGCGAATCCTCCCGCCAATATGGGGGGACGCCCTTTCGTTCAGGTACGAGTACCGACGATTACTCGAGACCTGCCGGCAATACAGGAAAAAGGGGGTTCTGCTTCAATTTCAACAGAGGTAAATGTACCAGGCCCCAGGGATCGTGTAAATTTAAACATGAATGTAGTGGGTGCGGGTCGTCCCATCCTGAGTCCACGTGCAGAGCCAAAACGGGTGATAACGGGGGGAGAGGAGGCGCCAAACAGGTCTAACGTAGTCCGAGGGGCGCCTTTACCTACCCCGATTGATACCTTGGCGATGATTCCCTGGCTCAGTGAATACCCGGATCGTACTTCTGCTGGGGTGCTGCGGAACGGATTTTCGTATGGTTTCCGCATCCCGGTAGGGGACTTTCAGGGTGTGGAGAAGTGTAAAAATCAACTTTCCGTCCTGCAGCATATGACTGTCGTTCAGGATAAGATCCGGAAAGAGGTTACTCGAGGTCGGGTCGCCGGCCCGTTTAGTGTACCCCCGGTACAGAATTTTGTTTGTTCTCCTTTAGGGGTGGTCCCCAAGAAGGACCCAGGTGAGTTCCGACTGATTCATAATTTGTCAGCTCCACGTGGTCTTTCTGTAAACGATGCAATAGATCCAGAAGTGTGTTCGGTGCGGTACGCATCCTTCGATGAGGCCGTAGCCATTTTGAATCGCCTGGGGCCCGGGGCGCTGATGGCGAAGTCAGATATCGAGTCAGCGTTCCGGTTGCTCCCGGTACACCCAGACGACCGGCGTCTCCTGGGTTTCATGTTTCAGGGTTATTATTACATGGATAGGTGTATGCCGATGGGGTGCTCTATATCTTGTGCCTATTTCGAGAAATTCAGTAGTTTTCTACAATGGGTCTTCACAAAGAAGACGGGTTTCCAACATGTAATGCATTACCTTGATGATTTTCTGTTCCTTGGGGCAGCCGGGGATCTCGAATGTGGCCGGGCCTTGGCCGAGTTTTGTGTATTAATGAAGCAGTTTGGTGTGCCATTGGCACCAGGTAAGACGGTGGGTCCTGCGACTTGCCTCGAGTTTCTGGGGATCGAGTTAGACTCCAGAGAGGGTTGTTTTCGTTTGCCAACTGACAAAGTGTGGAAGTTCAGGGCAGCCCTGCAAGTGTGTCTAAATGGATCTAAAGTTACGCTGCATCAATTACAGCAGTTGGTGGGACAGTTGAATTTTGCCCTGAGAGTTATACCGATGGCCCGCCCCTTTTCCCGTTCAATTGCCCAAGCTATGGTCGGCCTAAAGGAGGGCCATCATCGCACGAGACTATCGACTGAGGTCCGCCAGGACGTGCGTATTTGGTTAGCATTTCTGGCGGACTTTAATGGTCGAGTCATCTGGAACAAACCAGCCGTGTCCTCTGAAGAGCTGGGGCTATGGACAGATTCAGCAGGTAGCATAGGTTTTGGTGCCATCTTCGGCACAAAATGGTCGGCACAAAGATGGCCGACATGGTGGCATGACAATGGTCTGACAAGTAATATTGCTTTCTTGGAACTTTTCCCCATTTTGGTGGCCCTGAGAACCTGGCCAGAAGGGTTCAAAGATCACTCTGTGATATTTTGGTCTGACAATATGACCGTGGTCGAGTGCATCAATAGTAAGGCAGCACGATGTAAACTGATTTTAAGGCTGCTCAAAGAAATTGTTTTACTGTGTATGCAACTGAATGTGCTATTCAGAGCAAAACATGTCCCAGGGGTAATGAATCAGGCGGCTGATGCACTGTCTCGTTTTCATATGCAGGCTTTCTCGGGTTTCCTTCCCTCAGCGGACCCAGAGCCGGCACCCTTTCCCGAAGCTCTCTGGTCTCTCGGTGCCCCGAACTTCGTCACCTCGTGGGAGAGAGTCTAGCACCAAGGACGAGGAAGGCATATGAAGGGGCGTTTCGGTCCTATTTAGCCTTTTTGGGGACTGATAGAGAGAGGCTTTGGGGCCACGAGGAATGGGTAGTGAATTTTCTGATGTCCTTACGTAGGGCTGGGAAATCGGTGGCTACGGCCCAGAGGCATCGTGCTGCTATTTCCTTTGTTGCCAGGGCTCATAGTATCCAGGACCCGACAGCGTCTTTCGTTGTACAGAAAGCGCTGCGTGGGTGGCAACGCCTTGAGGGTCGCAGAGTAGATGAGAGGCGCCCGATAGGTTTGGATAGGTTGGCCCAGTTGTTGGCTACACTCCCTGCCACATGTTCGTCTCAGTTTGAGGCGGTGTTGTTCCGAGCCGCTTTTACGCTAGCATTTCACGGGGCGATGCGGGTAAGCGAACTGGTGGCAAGGAACAAACAGGATGTGGCGGGGGGTTTGTGCCAAGAACACGTTCAGATCAGAGGAGAGGCAATGACTGTCTCCTTTGTCAGGTCCAAGACCGATCAAGACGGGATGGGTGACTGCATAATCATACGCAGGATTCCCGGGTCCTCCATGTGTCCGGTAAAGTGTTTAGAAGATTACCTAGCACGAAGGGTGGCATTATGGGCGGGGACCTTGTTGAGACACGCGGACGCCACCCCACTGACGAAATTTCAGTTTCAGCGGGTGCTTGCGATGTCAATTGCCACTGCGGGCTTGAACCCGGGCGAGTTTGGGACCCATTCCTTTCGGATAGGGGCTGCTACGGAAGCTACAGCCAGGGGTCTTAATGTTGAACAAGTGAAACGAGTGGGGCGTTGGTCCTCCAATTGTTATAAGAGGTATGTGCGGTTGCACATGTTGTGAAGCTGTAATGATGTACTCACGCCTCTTGTTTTTGTTTGGTTTTCAGTTGCGCAAGCCTACGAGGCGGGGCGGACTATGCAGTCGACCCAACACCGGGCCAGCGGTCAGACATCACCGGCTGTGAAAAAGGAGGTGTGGGTCGTGGGCCACTCATACGTGAGGCGTGCCGCGGACGTATTCAAAGCAGGTGACATGATTCACGTAGCTGGGGAATACGGGTACAGGGTGTCCTTCTACGGAAGAGGCGGTCTCTGTATTGACCAGTTTCAAGCATTTTTCGAGGGTTTGTTAGGGCGGACGAGGTCACCGCCGTCTATAGTCATAGTACATTTAGGGGGCAATGATTTGGTCACCACCGGTAGACGACTTCTCCTGGAGGCAATGCTTTCCACTGTAAGTTGGTTGGCGAGGAGAGTTCCGGGGTGCACAATTGCGTGGTCCCATATGATCCCACGAAAGGTGTGGCGGGGGGCTATCTCTATGCCTGCTTTGAATCAGTCTGTTAGAAAGCTTAATAACAAAGTGAGTAGGTTGTTCCGTTCCAGGACATTGCATTCTATTCCGCATGGCTGTATTAATGATGACAGTATGTATTTGGGGGATGGTGTGCATTTGTCTCGGGTGGGGAATGAGTTACTCATAGGAGACTTCTTAGCATGGTTAAAAACGTTAAAACATGACCTTTAGGTAGGAGCTTTGTGGGGGTCCGGATAGCCGGTCAACTATCCGGCCTGTGGCGGTAAGGTCATGATCGGTGAGCAGTAATTGGAAGATCCCTATGAGTGGGCGTCACCCAACACGGATGGGAGCGCTCGGGAGAGGTGGCCTTTGGCCCCTCAACGGGGAGGCGGTCCCTTCTAAGGATGGGTCGCCGAAAGAAAAGGAAAGGCGGTCAAGGCCCCTTCCTGTGTAGGAGGGGTTACAGCCCCCTCCTGGGGAATTTCCCGGGGCCAGTGACGTCTGCGACGGCAGATGTGGTAAGTTGTGTGGGGTTTGGGGGGAGGTCTACGCTACCTTCTAGATAACTCACACGAGTCCTCGAACGACCTTTAAGTGGCGTCGAGTTTATTGGGGCCCCCGTCAAGTCAAGGGAAATTGGTAGTTGCACTTGAGGTACGCCTCAGTGCTGTCGCCCCTCCCAAGTGGGGGGGGGTATTTCTGGTTAGGGATCTTGACAACGGTTACGACCTTGCCGTTGGCCCTTAAACGTTAGGATGTACAATTTCAAAATTTCAAGAAAATGTTTTGTAGGTTGTTAGTTCGGCTAGGAGAACCTCTGTATTAGAGAATCTGTTAAGGTTAGCCAAACATCGCAATGTGGTAATGAAATTGTACATTAATATGAAACTGTTTAATGTTTTAATTTTTTGTTTTAATAAATACGGCCGGGGAGGGTCACTCCCTCCCTCTTCCAAAAACTTCAAGAACTGTTTCCGGTTTCCCTTCTTTGGGGATTGTGTTGAGAGGGGGTGGCGGGTATCTCAGCCATATGGAAAGGGGCGACCACTCGGTCCCCCCGAACGTATGGCAGAGTACCTCGATCCCCCCGGGAAGCCATTTTGGGCGGGAGGCGCGTCTCGGCTGGTATGCCCGAAGCGGCGTAGCCGGGGCGCGCTTTTTCCCGCCCTAGAGTGGGCTGGCCTAGACACTGACGCGGCTGGCCACGCCCTCGGGGCAGGCAGGGGCGGGTTTTTGCCCGCCCTGAAGACGGATAAAAAGGGACGCAAGACCAGAAGGCATCCTCTTGTTCCTGTGCTCTGAAGCTGCACCTCCTCGCTGCACGTGAGCTCGAGACGGAACGAAGAGCCAATTTTGACCCACCCACCAGCCCCTGAAGACAGCCAGTTGTTTGTAATAAAAATGGATCGATAATTCTATTTCGTTTACAGGTTGTGGTATTATCGTGTTGATATTGAGTGTGTAATAAAGTTGGTCGATTTTATGTATGTTTTGTGATTAAAGAAATTCGGATTTAGTGTCCATTTATAAGCATGCTTTTTCGGTCATAGTGGCCAATGTATTGTTGGTTTAGTTAGCATTGTCGTATTTATTTTGGTCGGGCGGTAAGGTCATGATCGGTGAGCAGTAATTGGAAGATCCCTATGAGTGGGCGTCACCAACACGGATGGGAGCGCTCGGGAGAGGTGGCCTTTGGCCCCTCAACGGGGAGGCGGTCCCTTCTAAGGATGGGTCGCCGAAAGAAAAGGAAAGGCGGTCAAGGCCCCTTCCTGTGTAGGAGGGGTTACAGCCCCCTCCTGGGGAATTTCCCGGGGCCAGTGACGTCTGCGACGGCAGATGTGGTAAGTTGTGTGGGGTTTGGGGGGAGGTCTACGCTACCTTCTAGATAACTCACACGAGTCCTCGAACGACCTTTAAGTGGCGTCGAGTTTATTGGGGCCCCCGTCAAGTCAAGGGAAATTGGTAGTTGCACTTGAGGTACGCCTCAGTGCTGTCGCCCCTCCCAAGTGGGGGGGGGTATTTCTGGTTAGGGATCTTGACACCGGTTACGACCTTGCCGTTGGCCCTTAAACGTTAGGATGTACAATTTCAAAATTTCAAGAAAATGTTTTGTAGGTTGTTAGTTCGGCTAGGAGAACCTCTGTATTAGAGAATCTGTTAAGGTTAGCCAAACATCGCAATGTGGTAATGAAATTGTACATTAATATGAAACTGTTTAATGTTTTAATTTTTTGTTTTAATAAATACGGCCGGGGAGGGTCACTCCCTCCCTCTTCCAAAAACTTCAAGAACTGTTTCCGGTTTCCCTTCTTTGGGGATTGTGTTGAGAGGGGGTGGCGGGTATCTCAGCCATATAGCGAGAGGCCCGCTCGTTTTTTTATTATTGGAGTTAACGTGTGTTTTTATTTAACCAGCAGAATTTACTTTTATATTTGTAAATAGTCTAATGTCACAAATGGGTTTAGCCGCAGCAACTGTATGCAATTAAAGCTAGTATTGTGGGTTTTGGGCATTTCTTGCATGGTAAATTCAGGGGCTGAAGGGGTTAGTTGTGCTTTGCCAGACTGTGATTGGAGTTTACAGAGGTTTTTGATGGTCGATTGTGCTGCAGAGAGTGTGTAGTGTACATATTGTGATGGGGACGTAGGGGCTACTTATGTGCAGATTGTAAAGGAGACTACAGAGGATGCAGGTTCTGTATTGTGCACAGTTTGTCATGTGGCTGCAGGATGCATGTTGTGGTGGTGAACACCGGCTGCAGATGCTGCGTGTTGTATGGATTTTGATGGGAGCTGCAGGGGCTGTGTGGATTGTGATGGGAGCTGCAGTGGCTGTGTGTTGTATGGATTGTGATGGAGACTGCAGTGGCTGTGTGTTGTATGGATTGTGATGGGAGCTGCAAGGGCTGTGTGGATTATGACGGGAGATGCAGTGGCTGTGTGTTGTGAGGATTGTGAAGGGAGCTGCAGTGACTGTGTGGTGATGGGAGTACCAAGGCTGTAAGTGTTGTGTGTTGAATAGATTGTGATGAAATGGCAGAGGGCTGTCTGTGTATTGTTCAAGGTGTGATTGGAATACACAGAATGCAGGGAGCTATTTGCTGTACAGATTATGGTGTGGGCACGGGGAGGGGCTGTGCTATTATTGACTCCGCAGATTCATCATAAGGGGTAGCTTATGACAGGGCTGCGCACATGCGCAGGAGGTACGCAGTATTTCTGAGGGAGACATAAGCTGCCTTTAGGAGAGCCGAACCAAGTCTTTGGTTTGGCTCCAAGAGCCTAAGCTCCAAAGGAGCCACCAATAGGTATAAATCAGTACAAAATGTCATGAACAATTATGAATAAGACTTTAAAATGCTAAAAAGAAAGTGATTTCATCATTTCTGTGTCCCAATTAGGTATATACAAGTATACCATTAATGCCACTCAGTGACACATAATTACATGCCACATACTTACACTCTCCTCAATGCAACATAAATACACCCCACATGATACCACAAAGTGCCACATAATGATATGTTACATAAATACACTGCCCTCAATGCAACATATACTCCAAATACCACTCAGTGCCACATAATTATATGCTACAAAATTACACTGCACTCAATGCAACATACACTCCAAGTAAAACCACTCAGTGCCATATAATTACACACCACATAATTACACTCTACTGAATGCAACATACACTCCACAAAATACCAATCAGTGCCATATAAGTATATACCACATAATTACACTCCTCATAATACCACTTAGTGCCCAATATTTACACGCCACATAATTGCACTCCACTCAATGCAACATAAATACACTCCACACACATGCACTTTATACCACATACCACCAATCAACATAAATGCACTCCACAACATGACACAATTTTACTAAGCATAATTTCACTCAACACCACAGTTCCAGGCCACATAATTCACCTCCACACATTTCCAATACACACACCATAATTACACACCAAACAACATATTTCCACTCCACAATCCACAACGTACCTCCAATCCACACCATATAGTGTCAGAACCTGAGCACCAAACATCATTCACCACCACCATTTTGCATCAGAGCACCACCTAAGCATCAAGTCAGTATGCCCTTGGAATCTGGCACCTGTTGATTCTCCCCTAGTGTCCGTCTGCTGCTCGTGTTCTAATTAAATTACTGTTTTCCAACCTCTACTCCCTCGTTATTTATGTCCAGCTCCCCCATAACAAAAAACATTATAAAAAACAAGCAGCAAAACAGGCAGGAAGATGTTGCCAGCAGTTAAAAGTACAAACAAATTAGAAGACATGTTTTATATTACAATCTTTTTTTAATCAGGTTTTTCAGTTGTATATAATGTCGTCTTCGTTTTTATAAAGGTAACAAAAATGCCTAACATTTAATATTATATTTTTTCAACATAATACACAGAACCCACAATGCTCTACAACATAACCAAAAGTTCTGGCTAAACACATAAGGTACTAAACAAAAAAAGGGTGTGTGGAGGGTCAAGGAGAAAATATTTACCGACCTGTCAACTCGTATCCCCATTCTCATGATACAAAAACACAACAGAGAAGTACAGGTCCAGAGTGGTGTGCTGTCAATTAGATGACTAGAAATCATAGGGGTTCATGCATGAAAGAATTACTAGAGTCACATATGGCTGAGAAAAACCCATCAAACCGCCCTTTATGGCGGGATTTCATCATGTGGGTGTAAGTAAATAATCCGATCACCGCCCAAACCATCAAGTGACGGTGCGGAAGAGGATATCAGTACTCAAGCCAAAAAGTTGCTCAACAAAAATAGTGATAAAATGCAGTGCTGTGAGAAATAAAGATAAAGGTAAAATTAACTACTAGGACCAGAGATGTATTCACTGGAAATGTTCTGAGTGTCAAAGTTAAAACCACGCCTAGTAGTTGAAGATTGAAACTACACTTTGGCGCTGTGCAGGTCGGTCGACATGTTTCAGCCATTAAGAGAATTACTCCGGCTTTCTTCAGGACCTTCAAATGTATGGCTACTGCAACTAGATATAGTGTGTTCAAAAGAACCTACCGTGAGAATCTATATGAATGAATATATAACTACCAGGAACTTGGAGCCCCAATGTCCACTCGAGAAAAAGGAATGTTCCTGTTAAAAGAAAAAGATACACAACTTGTTGTCACATATAAAACCCCACAATAACACAGAGACCAAACAGACAAACACACCTGCGAGAACAATTTACATTCCGCAATTCAAAAGAGCATACTAGCTCATTCACATAGAGGCATTTCCTCTCAGTGATACTCACCCAGCTTTGTGTGCGTGACAAACCTCACCTCACCCGGCAACCGCTCGGGAGAATGAGGCCCGCTCTAGTGTGTAGAAATAAAAGGACACAGTTAACATACAATTCCTCTGTGCCCAGCCAAATTGCTCTACACATGTAACCCAAAAGACGTGTGCTCAATGCCCATCTGCAAAACCATAGACCAACATAAATTCTAGAACAGCAGGTGCTGTTCGAGGTAAGTGACAAACAAAGATGTTGAGCATTTCTCACATTGGTGTTCAAAAACGAGCCAAAATGGCTTCCTTAGTCAACATAAGTGATAGTAAGTGTATTTGCCAAAATAGGGGCAGACAAACTAACCAGAGACTCAACAACAGAAAGGGATCTAAAGATAAAGAGAGTAGTCCTGGCTATCTTAACTTGTCATAAGAATATAAGAACCCCAGAGGTCTTACCTGTCCGTCGGTACCCGTCGCTCTCAGCAGAGCGGAAGTGGAGGTATGGACGAGACCGCCCTCTTTGCTTAAATCTCAATGTTAATTGGATAATTGAATAATGGGCTTTACACGGAAGGCAACTACCGGACCCTCTGCGGCGATAATTGGTAGTTTTCCAAGGTCTACGATGGTACCAGAAAAAGTTAGGGCAGCGCTTGCTCACTATAATGTGTAAACAAAACGCCGCTGTTAATGCGTGTCATGGGCCGTTTCCGTAGTGGAACACTACTCCCTTCCCCATGCGCCGTAGAGCCGGGGACCGGCAACCATGGATCGCTATTCCCTCGCACATGCGCCGTGGACCGCAATGTTAAAGTGCGGTATACCCTTGATGATAATGGTAAACACACCCATCAGAATATGTCTCACCCTATATAATAAAATATTCAAACCCCGATACTGTGGGTCTATAATAAAATATTGAATCCCCAATACTGTGGGTCTATCATCCACCTTAATGCTGTGTGCGTAGTTTTCGCCAAAACTAAAAATATTTTTCTTGAGCGCTGAGCGATGTTAAAATTGGCAGAGCGCACAAGTCCGCAGGGTTGCACAAGAGCGCACAAGTAAGTAAAAGGAAAGGTGGCTTGATCTTGAAACTGTATATATGAAGCGTTTCAATCTTAACAATAATAGAAAGATACCAAGTTAGTAAAGAGTGTCTGAGGAAGGAAACGTCATTCCTGGAAATAGAAAAAAAAAATTCTTGCAAAGCGATGTAAAGAATGCCCGGACTTATCGCGAATGCCAGGACTTGTCACGCATGCCTGGGGCGGGAAGTATCACTCCCCCAAGCATGCAGGACTGAGCCTGCATACAATAGTATAGCGCTGGTCAACAAGAGGTGGCCCTGGCAATTTTTTTGGGGCAAGCATACGGGAACACACATATCCCGTGTTTTGAGCCATTGACACATGGTTGGGCTCTTTACCTTCCTAATCATACCCACTTAATGCAGGCTGTCCAACTATGTTAGTATGGTGTATTGAAATGATATTGATGCCGTCCCTGATGGCAACTTGTTGGGCTGGGGTATAGGCATGCCACCCCGGGGATGGATGAACATCGGCTGGAAAAAATATCCAAAAAGGACATCCAGAGTATGGTGAACCAACAATAACTAGAATGTGTTACCAATATCAAATATAAAGTAAAAGGCCCCTATTAGAGGGAAAAAAGGGGGGGGGGGGAGATCAAGATTTCTTCATCACATTTTACCCCAGAAAAAGTCGGGCATGGTGAACAGAGGGCATCGCACACAATTAAATTGGGTGAGCTAAAAGGTGTAAACCAAAATTGCGTTTACATCCACATTATATAGACCCGCAACCGGAAGGTGCTCTAGATACTAAACAAAAAAAGGGTGTGTGGAGGGTCAAGGGGAAAATATTTACCGACCTGTCAACTCGTATCCCCATTCTCATGATACAAAAACACAACAGAGAAGTACAGGTCCAGAGTGGTGTGCTGTCAATTAGATGACTAGAAATCATAGGGGTTCATGCATGAAAGAATTATTAGAGTCACATATGGCTGAGAAAAACCCATCAGACCGCCCTTTATGGCGGGATTTCATCATGTGGGTGTAAGTAAATAATCCGATCACCGCCCAAACCATCAAGTGACGGTGCGGAAGAGGATATCAGTACTCAAGCCAAAATGTTGCTCAACAAAAATAGTGATAAAGTGCAGTGCTGTGAGGAATAAAGATAAAGGTAAAATTAACTACTAAGACCAGAGATGTATTCACTGGAAATTGTCTGAGTGTCAAAGTTAAAACCACGCCTAGCAGTTGAAGATTGAAACTACACTTTGGCGCTGTGCAGGTCGGTCGACATGTTTCAGCCATTAAGAGAATTACTCCGGCTTTCTTCAGGACCTACAAATGTATGGCTACTGCAACTAGATATAGTGTGTTCAAAAGAACCTACAGTGAGAATCTATATGAATGAATATATAACTATCAGGAACTTGGAGCCCCAATGTCCACTGGAGAAAAAGGAATGTCCCTGTTAAAAGAAAAAGATACACAACTTGTTGTCACACATAAAACCCCACAATAACACAGAGACCAAACAGACAAACACACCTGCGAGAACAATTTACATTCCGCATTTCAAAAGAGCATACTAGCTCTATCACATAGAGGCATTTCCTCTCAGTGATACTCACCCAGCTTTGTGTGGGTGACGAACCTCACCTCACCCGGCAACTTCTCGGGAGAATGAGGCCCCGCTCTAGTGTGTAGAAATAAAAGGACACAGTTAACATACAATTCCTCTGTGCCCAGCCAAATTGCTCTACACATGTAGCTTGAGTACTGATATCCTCTTCCGCACCGTCACTTGATGGTTTGGGCGGTGATCGGATTATTTACTTACACCCACATGATGAAATCCCGCCATAAAGGGCGGTCTGATGGGTTTTTCTCAGCCATATGTGACTCTAGTAATTCTTTCATGCATGAACCCCTATGATTTCTAGTCATCTAATTGACAGCACACCACTCTGGACCTGTACTTCTCTGTTGTGTTTTTGTATCATGAGAATGGGGATACGAGTTGACAGGTCGGTAAATATTTTCCCCTTTACCCTCCACACACCCTTTTTTTGTTTAGTATCTAGAGCAACTTCCGGTTGCGGGTCTATATAATGTGGATGTAAACGCAATTTTGGTTTACACCTTTTAGCTCACCCAATTTAATTGTGTGCGATGCCCTCTGTTCACCATGCCCGACTTTTTCTGGGGTAAAACGTGATGAAGAAACCTTGATCCCCCCCCCTTTTTTTCCCTCTAATAAGGGCCTTTTACTTTATATTTGATAGTGGTAACACATTCTAGTTATTGTTGGTTCACCATACTCTGGATGTCCTTTTTGGATATTTTTTCCAGCCGATGTTCATCCATCCCCGGGGTGGCATGCCTATACCCCAGCCCAACGAGTTGCCATCAGGGACGGCATCAATATCATTCCAATACACCATACTAACATAGCTGGACAGCCTGCATTAAGTGGGTATGATTAGGAGGGTAAAGAGCCCAACCATGTGTCAATGGCTCTAAACACGGGATATGTGTGTTCCCGTATGCTTGCACCAAAAGAATTGACAGGGTCACCTCTTGTTGACCAGCGCTATACTATTGTATGCAGGCTCAGTCCCGCATGCTTGGGGGAGTGATACTTCCCGCCCGAGGCATGCGTGACAAGTCCTGGCATTCGCGATAAGTCCGGGCATTCTTTACATCGCTTTGCAAGAAAAAAAAAATCTATTTCCAGGATTGACGTTTCCTTCCTCAGACACTCTTTACTAACTTGGGATCTTTCTATTATTGTCAAGATTGAAACGCTTCATATATACAGTTTCAAGATCAAGCCACCTTTCCTTTTACTTACTTGTGCGCTCTTGTGCAACCCTGCGGACTTGTGCACTCTGCCAATTTTAACATCGCTCAGCGCTCAAGAAAAATATTTTTTGTTTTGGCGAAAACTACGCACACAGCATTAAGGTGGATGATAGACCCACAGTATCGGGGTTTCAAAATTTTATTATAGGCCCACAGTATCGGGGTTTCAATATTTTATCATATAGGGTGAGACATATTCTGATGGGTGTGTTTACCATTATCATCAAGGGTATACCGCACTTTAACATTGCGGTCCACGGCGCATGTGCGAGGGAATAGCGATCCATGGTTGCCGGTCCCCGGCTCTACGGCGCATGGGGAAGGGAGTAGTGTTCCACTACGGAAACGGCCCATGACACGCATTTACAGCGACGTTTTGTTTACACATTATAGTGAGCAAGTGCTGCCTTAACTTTTCCTGGTACCATCGTAGACCTTGGAAAACTACCAATTATCGCCGCAGAGGGTCCGGTAGTTGCCTTCCGTGTAAAGCCCATTATTCAATTATCCAATTAACATTGAGATTTAAGCAAAGAGGGCGGTCTCGTCCATACCTCCTCTTCCGCTCGGCTGAGAGCGACGGGTACCGACGGACAGGTGAGACCTCTGGGGTTCTTATAGCCTTATGACAAGTTAAGATAGCCAGGACTACTCTCTTTATCTTTAGATCCCTTTCTGTTGTTGGGTCTCTGGTTAGTTTGTCTGCCCCTATTTTGGCAAATACACTTAGTATCACTTATGTTGACTAAGGAAGCCATTTTGGCTCGTTTTTGAACACCAATGGGAGAAATGCTCAACATCTTTGTTTGTCACTTACCTCGAACAGCACCTGCTGTTCTAGAATTTATGTTGGTCTATGGTTTTGCAGATGGGCATTGAGCACACGTCTCTTGGGTTACATGTGTAGAGCAATTTGGATGGGCACAGAGGAAGTGTATGTTAACTGTGTCCTTTTATTTCTACACACTAGAGCGGGGCCTCATTCTCCCGAGCGGTTGCCGGGTGAGGTGAGGTTTGTCACCCACACAAAGCTGGGTGAGTATCACTGAGAGGAAATGCCTCTATGTGATAGAGCTAGTATGCTCTTTTGAAACGCGGAATGTAAATTGTTCTCGCAGGTGAAGTTGTCTGTTTGGTCTCTGTGTTATTGTAGGGTTTTATGTGTGACAACAAGTTGTGTATCTTTTTCTTTTAACAGGAACATTCCTTTTTCTCCAGTGGACATTGGGGCTCCAAGTTCCTGGTAGTTATATTAATTCATTCATATAGATTCTCACGGTAGGTTCTTTTGAACACACTATATATAGTTGCAGTAGCCATACATTTGAAGGTCCTGAAGAAAGCCGGAGTAATTCTCTTAATGGCTGAAACATGTCGACCGACCTGCACAGCGCCAAAGTGTAGTTTCAATCTTCACTTACTAGGCGTGGTTTTAACTTTGACACTCAGACCATTTCCAGTGAATACATCTCTGGTCTTAGTAGTTAATTTTACCTTTATCTTTATTTCTCACAGCACTGCACTTTATCACTATTTTTGTTGAGCAACATTTTGGCTTGAGTACTGATATCCTCTTCCGCACCGTCACTTGATGGTTTGGGCGGTGATCGGATTATTTACTTACACCCACATGATGAAATCCCGCCATAAAGGGCAGTCTGATGGGTTTTTCTCAGCCATATGTGACTCTAGTAATTCTTTCATGCATGAACCCCTATGATTTCTAGTCATCTAATTAACTGCACACCACTCTGGACCTGTACTTCTCTGTTGTGTTTTTGTAAACACATAAGGTCCCAAAGGCAAGACCTATTGGCTATGCCAATGCTTATTAATATGGTTGTTTCTAGCTGGCGCTCGGAGCCTGACCTCAAATATCTGTTGGGAAGATGTCTTCACAACAGCTTCCTAATCTTGTTGGGCCCCTTTGTTATTTATAGTTCTGTGGGTTAGGCAAAGTACTTTGAACCTAATTCTGGCCTTAATCAGAAGCCAGTGTAAGTTTCTGCAGTGTGCAATTGAACTATGTGGTATGTTGTGCAGTGAAATTATGTGGATAGAAAGTATGTTGTATTTAGTGTATATTGAATTATGTAGAATGGGATTATGTGTTATGGAGAGTAATTAAGTGGTATGGTAGCCTGTGTTGTGGAGTGCTAACCTCACGTTTAGTCTTTCTCATGTCCATAGAAGCTAAATTATGAACTCAATGAAACAAAAAAAAGAAGGAGCACTTCTGGACCTAGTCTGAGGTATGAGCAGGGCCACTGGGATTATGCGACTGTTTAGCTGCACTGACTTTTGCACAATTATACATCTTTCACATTAGCCATATAATCCATCATCTGCTGCCTAATCTGCAGATTTGAACACATAAAGTCTTGTTTCTAGCTCAAACAGCTCAAACGTTACCAAAAATGCATCAGCAAGTGTTACAGCATAGTGGAAGGTCCTTTGCAAACCTAGAATGGTCACCTGTTATTTATTGCTATATGTGGGTGTTCAATTGGTACTAATGATGTGCAAACCACCCTTGCTTCTTTCTACTACTTTCTGCATTTCTTCTGCTTCTTTCTGCTCATACCTTCGACTTTCTGCACCGCGCTTTCCTCTTTCTGTACCTCTTTTACCTCTTTCTGCACCTTTCTTGTCTCTTTCTGCACCTCACTTGCTTCTTCCTACACCGCGGTTGTTTATGTTGTTTTTTATTGCACTTCTCTCGTCTCTTTCGCACCCCTCTTGCCTCTTTCTGCAACCCTCTACCCTTTTTCTGCACCTCTCTTGACTCAGTCTCCCCACCTGCTCCCTTTTTCTGCATCCCTTTTGCTTATTTCTGCAACTCTCTCGCCTCTTCTGCAGTTCTCTTGCCTCCATTTGTACCTCACTTGCCTCTTTATGCAACTTTTGTGCCTCTTTCTGCCATTTTCTTGCCTCCTTCTGCACCTCTCTTTCCTCTTCCAACACTTCTATTGCCTGTTACTGCACCTCTCTTGCCTTGTTCTGCACCTCTCTTGCCTCTTTCTGTACCCCGTTTGCCTGTTTCTGCACCCCCTCTTTGTTCAACTCTGTTGCTTCTTTGCATACCTCCCTTCCCTATTCTGCACCACTCTTGCCTCTTTCTGTACCTCTGTTGCTTCTTTCTGCACCTCTCTTGTCTCTTTCAGCACTCTGCATGCCTCTTTCAGCACATCTGTAGTTTCTTTCTGCAGTTGTCGTCCTTCTTTCTGCACCCTTCCTGCCTCTTTCTGTACCCCTCTTGCATCTTTGTGTACCTCTCCTAACCCTTTCTGCACCCCCTCTTGCCTCTTTTTACACCTCTGTTGGTTCGTTCTGCACCTCTTTTGCTTTGTTTTGCACTTCACTTGCCTCTTTCTGTACTCCTCGTGCCTCTTTCTGCACCTCTGATGGTTCTTTCTGCACTGCTCTTGCTTTTTTCAGCACCTCTCTTCAAAATTTTGACTTCCCTCTTGCCTTTTTCTACACCCCTCCTCCCTCTTTCTGCACCTCCCTTGCCTCAGTATGCCCACCTGTTCCCTCTTTCAACACCTCTTTTATGTGTTTCTGCAACTCTCTTGCCTCTTTCTGCAGTTCTCTTGCCTACATCTCTACCACACTTGCCTCTTTTTTGGACCTCTGTTGGTTCTTTTTACTGCGCTTGCTTCTTTCTGCACCTCTCTTCCAAATGTCTGCACCCTTCCTGCTTCTTTCTGAATCACTCTTACCTGTTTCTGCACCTCTCTTGCCTCTGTGTCCATCCCTGTTCCCTCTTTCTGATCCTGTCTTGCCTATTTTTGCATCTTACTTGCCTCTTTCTGCACCTCTCTAGCTTCTTTCTACACCTCTCATGCTTCTTTCAGCAATTCTCTTGCCTCTTTCTGCTCTTTTCTTGCCTCTTTCTGCACCTTGCTTACCTCTTTCTGCACTTTCCATGCTTTCTCCTGCACCTGTCTTGCTTCTTTCTGTACCCCTGCTGTCGCTTGGTGCACTTGTGCTCCCTTTTTCTGCACCTCTCTTGCCTCTTTTTGCATTTTACTTGTCTCTTTCTATAATTCTCTTGCTTATTTCTACACCTCTGTTGCTTCTTTCATCAATTCTCTTGCCTCTTTCTGCACTTCTCTTACCTGTTTCTGCAACTCTCTTGCCTCTTTCTTCACTTCTCTTGCCTCTTTCTGCACCTCACTTACTTCTTTCTGCACAGCTCTTGCCTCTTTCTGCATCCTTCTCTCCTCTTTATGCAACTCTCTTGCTTCTTTTGACACCTCTCTTTTTTCTTTCTGCACCACTCTTGCATTTTTCTGCACCTCTGTTACTTCTTTCTGCACTTCTCTTGCCTCTTTCTGCATGATTTGTGCCTCATTCAGCACTTCTGCTACTTCTTTTTGCACCTCTGTTGCTTTTTTCTGCACCACTTTTACCTCTTTCTGCAACCCTCTTGCCTCAGTCTCCACACATGTTCCCTCTTTCTGTACCCCTTTTGCCTGTTTCTGCAACTCTCTTGCCTCGTTCTACAGTTAGCTTGTCTTCTTCTTTACCTCACTTGCCTCTTTCTGCAGTTCTCTTCCTTCTTCCTGCACCCTTCCAGCCTCTTTCTGTACCCCTCCAGCCTTTTGTATACCTCTCCTAAGCCTTTCTGCACCCCTCTTCACTCTGTTTGCACCTCTGTCGGTTCTTTCTGCACCTTGCTTTGATTTGCAGTACACTTGCCTCTCTCTGAACCCCTCTTGCCTCTTTCTGAAAACTCTGTTGGTTCTTTCTAAGTATGGGTGAATTTTGTGAATTCTCGCTACGCGAATTTGCGTATTCAAGAATTTGCAATCCGCAAAATCCGCGAACTTTCACAAATTTGCGGATTTTTTCTTTTTTTGTGTTCGCATGGGTTTTCTGCCAGTTCGCGAGAGTTTTTTACCAGTTCGCAAATGCGAACTTACTTATCGGGTCGCAACGGTCGCGCCAAGTTGTTTCTATGTCTGGTTCATCACAGCACCCTCTGTTTTACCACTGCCACCTTCTGTCTCACCCATGCCACCCTCTAGTACATCACTGCCACCCTCTGGTTCAATCACTGTAGATTATGGGGGGAAAAGCACACCTGCCCTGCCTCAACTGACATGAATGATTTAGGGGTTGATTAATGTATCACTGAATTTGAACTTCGAGTCGGGCACCCTGCTTCCTTATCTATAATTGCTTTCTGATGTAGTGTAATTTTTTCTAACAGGACCTTTGTGTCATACTTGTAGCTATTCTGTGAGCCTGCTGTGAGGGTCAGAGCAGGGTCATAGAATAGTTGCAAGTAGGAAACTGAACTCTGGAGGTGCCCCTCAGGAAGCACTGCAGGGAATGATTGCTAATGATGAGCTTGAACTTTTGCACCTGCTGAGTGCTTTCAGTTTGCCAAAAAATAGTTTTTCTGCAATTTCGCGAATTTGCGGGAGATCGAATTCGGAAGCCGCAAATTTTTACGAATGTGCGATTTGTTTTTTTGCGGCGTGTTAGTTCACGTGGTTTTTTGCGTTTTCGCAAGCCGCTGGTAGCACAACGAGGCGAAGTTACCCTAGCGGTCGTACATGGGCGCGGCCATCTTGTTTGCATGACGTATTTCCGTTTCCGGGTGCTATGTGTAATCTCGCAAAGTGTGTGGCTCGCTCGTACAAGTTTGCGTGTGATCGCGGGGGAAATCTCGCGCAAACTTACCCACGCGGTCGTGAACGGGCGCGGCCATCTTGTTTTTCATTCATTGCTATGGTTCTGGGCATGCTTTCTTTATCCTCTCTGAATCTCTGCCATCCTTTGCTTACCTGAAGTTTTTTTTTAATCTATTTTACTTATTATCTATTCCTCTATTATTCTAACTCTATATTTTTGTGTTTTCTGCTACTTTTAGTTAATTTTAAACTACTTTTTTAAACTCATTTTTTTTCTTCTTCCCTATTCAATTTCTTATTTATTATTTACCTTCCTTTCTGCCCAGTCCATGGTAAAGGGAGCCGGGAAGCAGCCCGAGAAGGGGAAGGGTCCCACACCCCATGCCCGGCTCCCGTGTGGGCGTTTGAGGGGGGAGCTAGTGATGCCATGGGAGATCTTCAGCACGGAGGAGGTGGCCGCACTAGTCTTCTATGTACAGCGCCGCCTCCCCATGACCATCATGGCAGGCGGTAAGATCGCAAGCCGCTACGGCTCCGGGAGCACCGGAAGCGGTGGGAGAAGGTGTGCGGGCCATGTATTCTCACTCTCGGGTCCGGCGCACCTACAACAGGCCACCCACCGTTTGACGGATCTCCTGGACCGGGAACGCGACTTGCTCGACCTGCTCGGCATCGAGATCCCCGGGCTTGGTGAGTAGTAGTAGCTATTTAATCACTACTCTGTTTTCTCCTGCACTGCTCTCCTTCTCAGTAGCGTTGCTATTATTCTTATTTGTTTTTGATTTTGTGTTCATTTCATTGGCCTGAGAAATTATGTATGTGTGTAGTTTACAGCACTGCGTAATGCTAGACACTAAGGGGCAGATTTGCAATTACCGGCGCATCCCTGCAAAGTAGCAGGGATGCGCCAGTAATTGTGCGCCACGCGACCACCAGCCATGGTGCGCCGTATTTACAATGCGGCGCACCATGGGCCCAAAACGTCACCGAAGCTTTACGCATCTGTGCCGTAAAGGCGGCGCATTGCTGGAGTTGCGTCGCAACGATGGTTCAGCTCCAGCAATGCTCTGGGGTGCCCTATCTCCCCAATGCTGCGTCAAGCCGTACGTCTGCTTCAAACAGGCGCAGGGTTTGAGTGACGCATCATTGTCCTAAAAGTGACTGATTGAAATCTTGTAGATTTCCCTCAGCCACTTTTAGGATGCGTTCCTTGCCAGGAACGCCCTACCTTGCGCCGGAACGCCCCCTGATGGCACAGGGCTTTACAACGTGATGCATCTCCCATATGCGTCACGTTGTTAATATACGCTGCACCATGGCGCCTGTTTTGTTCTGCCGCTGCGTCACAAAAGTCACGCAACAACGGAGCAAAAGAGCCGCTAGGGGCTTGTAAATCTGCCCCTGCAGACTCAAGTCCAGTCCTTCCTTTGTACACTTGGCAATAAGAAGCAATAGTGGTGGTGGATTGAAAGTTTGAGTATTTTAGTGACTGGTTAATGTAGTATGAAACTTTTTAGTGTTGTCACTGATCTGCAATCACGATGGAGTTTGTCTGTCACTTTGCGTGCTGCGGACTGCTGCCTGCCAGTCCCAGGCGAACCTTTTTAGTAGTTTTTTAGTGAGTTACATAACTTTCCAAGTCGATGGTCCGCAAATCAAGCAATACTAATATCGTAGTAGACCACATGAGATAGGTCAATATATCCTGTGGAATAGTTGTCTATTTGCTATTTCGACAAAATATTTTGTTATTGTTCTTTTGAAATGTTTCATTTGGTTGACAACAATCATCCTTTTTTTGGGTCTTTCTTTCTGTCTTTCATCAGCTCCCCCCAGGGGCAAGAGGACAGAGGAGGAGGGGGTATCGGCTGCTGCTGCTCTACAAGGCCAGGATCGGTCAGGTGAGGGCTCCTTTGCTGGCCCCGGTAAGTTTTAATTTTAATATAGAGTACCTATTTTTTCCTAGCGTTCCTCATTTGATTTTTTCTAAATCGTCTTTGATCTTCTTGTAGACTGTATCTAAATTCTTATCCTGACTCTACTATGACTGCCTGTGGTATTACTAGATTATTCTTATTAGTCTGTCTGTGAAGCTAACTAAGATTGCACATTTGGCAAAAGGTGTTAAACGAAATTCCCATTCTAGTCAGCAATAGCTCTATGCATTGAGTGCAGTCCTCTGGGATTGTCCATAATGTCTTTTCAAGTCTTCTAAATGTTTATGCTTTGACAATTCCCAACAATAAAATGTGAATGACCACCAAGAAAGAATAAGATACTACTTTACTTTTGGTTTGAATAGGATGACAATCCATACTACTACTGTTGCAGGGACAAATCTGCACAAACAGAACTATGGACACTAAATAGTGCATTGTTTATCAATTATAATAGGCGCAGGTAGACTTTCCACATACCTCAGTGATATCAGACTTTGAAGAACCCCAATCTCCTTACTGACTAGATAGTGTGGCAGAGTCATTCAGCTCCCGAATTCAGCGATGATTGATCCCCAATGATGATTATCCAATGCAGGACAAGAGTACGGAGTCAGAGTCCAGAAGTGTCAGAGGCACAGACTCATGCTTGCAAATTGCAAAACCTTTTTCTCAGTCACTCTTGACCAAAAAGCACAGAGTCTATTTAAAATGTACAGCTTTATTAAAAGTAAAAACATTTATTAAAATCAAGCTTGTCATAAAACATAAACGATTGATTAGAAATGGAAAAGTGCCTGTGATTTATTTCACACATTTATTGTGGGCGAGCCGAGCCCTCACCTGGTTTTAACTTTAATTTTTCTTTTTGGTGCTGAATCGTTGGTCACTTCGTCCTAGTGATGATGATCTGATCCTTCTCTTGTTCTTAGAAGTGAAGCTTCTGTCTGTTATGAGAAAAATGGTGCGTGTTAAAAAGCAAGCATTCATCAGTTGTGCCAAAAAGTGCAGCAAGACAACACCCTTTTCTGGAAAAAGGGACATTTTTACTTTAGAGTAGACAGCCACAAATTATTAGATTGGTTTCTGTATTCACGTTTCTTCATTGCCAGACCGAATACTAGTGAGTGGTGTATGTCTATGACATCTAACATTCTTAAATGTACTTTGTAGGTGGAACATCTGGTGCTGGGCCCAGCGCGGAGGTGGAAGAGGACAGTTCTGGGGAGGAGCCGGTGCAAGTGCCGGAGGAAACTGCTGTGCGGGTTGCCACAGTAGTGTCGGGCAGTGGTAAGCTCTTATATTCCTTACTTATTGAGATTGCAGACTGCAGAGTGTGCTCTCTGCATGGGCGTAGTATATATGTTCAACAGTTAAGTTACTATACTGTTAAGCAGACTTTCAAATTTAGAACAAAGTTTTTATCAACCAGGTAGTAGCCTCCTCTAAATTTACTTCAACGCAGCAGTGATTTTTTTTTCGAGAATCCAAATGAGATCTGAGATGAACTTGATGGATGGGATGAACAAAAAGCGAAAGAAGAGTGTAAGTAAGTGTAGAAGGACGAGCAACTTAAAAGTAATGATGACTGACAAAGAAGAATGATACATGTTTGATTGGTGCTCGAGGTGGCTGGGAAGTAATATGATGCATGGCTGGGTGTAGGATGAAGCAAGGATGGGTGGAAGGAGAACAGCCTGGGTGGGTGAAACAGAA
This sequence comes from Lissotriton vulgaris, assembly GCF_964263255.1. Classification (NCBI taxonomy): domain Eukaryota; kingdom Metazoa; phylum Chordata; class Amphibia; order Caudata; family Salamandridae; genus Lissotriton; species Lissotriton vulgaris. The sequence continues at coordinate 5,758,237 of NC_141688.1, forward strand.
ACTGTATGTGTGCAAAATATATATTTTTGGTTGAAATTCAAATGCAAGTCAAGCACGGATGTATGGCTTGCGGTTTCCCAATAAAATGAAAAGGTTGTTTTCCAGTGAGAAAACGTAAGAATTGTCCAAATGAGAGACATGAAGAAGAATGATTGACATATAGTTTGAATGGATGGATGCCTGGATCATGGTACTATCTGACTCTTAGATAGCATATGTGTATCTAGAGAGAGCAGACGGCCAATGGATGAACTAAGTGTTACTTTGAAGAGCATGTAACACCGCACCCGCACGTCCGTCCTAGAGTAGGAAAGGCAAGGAAAAGAAGTTTTAAATTTATTTTGTCCGAATACTAACATGAATAGTAGCAGTAGTTTGTATTCCAAGCACAACATATGTCCGGCTATTACGATGGCCACTCACGACCTCTGTTAATAAGTTTAGTAGAACTCGGTCATTCATGTGTGGATGTATCACTGTTCACTCAATAAAAAGCAAAGCACCTAAAGTCATCCCATATGTAAGCAAATACATACCATGTGCAGTGATAGATAATCAGATTATTTATCTTCTTCATTTTCCTTTTCTAGTATTCATTGGCACTGTAGGGTGAAAGTTAACTTAATTAAGCAGTAGCCCTTGTAACAGAGTATTCTCAGTGCCACCCGTAATAGAAAAGTAAGAGCATCACCACCTGCATGTACTGGACTGGTACAGTAACGCAAGTCTGTCTCACTCATCATGGCGGGCGTCTGTTTTTCTCGGGTGCAAGTTGACTGCGCTAGCATTATGCCGGCTTTCAAAAGTTAACGTACCAATTTTGCTAAACAAGAGAGAAGAAGAAGAATAAGACTGGTGTACTGTCATAGTCGACTCTAATGGAGTGAGTCCATATTGCTCGTAGAATTGATTCCTTAAACTCCCACTAATGTTAGATCAAGCATCAAGAAGTGGGAGGTTAGATAGATACTGGCCACAATAGTTATGTACTGCGCTTGCAAGTTGGTAGTTCAACTGCGACACAACTTTATGCTGAATCATTTTGTGTTAATCTTAAAGAGCATTGATTTCAGAATATGTTTTTCTTTCTTCAAATAGATGCTCCTTCCAAACCAACACGGAAGGAGCTGACTAAAAGGTCCCGGCAACGGAGGCTGGAGGCGAGTGTCGCTGAATATCGGCGGCTGGTGGCCCAGGAGGAGGAGGACACGCAGAGTACGTCGACAACATCCACTGCGACACGTGCATCCTCCTCTGCGCTCCCTGGGTCAGCCAGTCAGCGCAGCAGGTCTCCAGCGGTACGGAGCCGGGTACCGCAGCCACCCGCCACCACCGAGCGACAAATAAATCAGCTGCCCCCTACAGTAGTACCAAAAAAAGGTTGCACTGCCTTTTGCTCAGGGTGTCCTACCTCGAGCAGGAGCTGCTCAACACCAAAACTCTGCTCGAGACCCTCCGCAAGGAGAATGCCGACCTGGCCTGGAAAGTCAACAGCAGCCAGCAGTAGGAGGAGACTGTCCCTTGCCCCTTTTTTAAAGACTTCTGTGGGTGGGAATTGGGAGTTGGGTTTTTTGGACTTTTCACGGACATTCGTTGGGGTTAGGGAGTGGGGGTGGGTTGGGTCTTGTGGGAGATTATTTTTGTTAGGGATATAAATATACTTTAAACTTTATCTTAGCATACGTGTTTTTTTTACTGCTTTTGAGGCTGGTGGGTGGGGTTTTAACAGTAAGTTTGTTTTCCTGAAACTTAAGTGGCATCTTGATTCAAGTTGTGTAATTAATTGCCCAAATGTTTTCAAAACTAAGGGCCTCTCACAGAGTAAGTGAATTCAATAGTCCTAGGACTTTACTAGCGTCAGTCTCTCGTCTCTCCTAATACTCCATTATACTACCTCCCCCCAAACGCTTATCTTACCTGTAATTTGTGTTTGGAAATAGGGCTAGGCACAGGGCTGGCTGCATGGCAAATGCCGATTAAGGTTGGCAATCCTGGGCGGATGAAATGTCATCATTGAGGTGGTACTAGTGGTGTTACACAGTGGCAGTTGCAGCATCTGAAAAAAAAGAAAATGAAACCTTGTTTGTCCTTACCGTAGCATTAGAACGGTACGATAGAGAATATAGCAGGTGACAGTACACTGGAACAGTGCCACAATGTAGCCTAACAAATGGTAAAGTATTGAAAGTATAACTACTACTTGCGTTGAATTTCTTTGACATTGGCTACTACTACAAGAAATAGTACTGAAGATGAAGGACACAGCAGCGTTATCATTTGCCACGTCTAGGAGGAGGATGTTCTTGATGATCAATCAAGTTGATGGCGCACATGAAAATCGGCTTTCATTTGCCAATAGTCATGGGTCTGTGTCAAGCTGAGTAAGAATATATCTTCGGATTCCTTCACCAGCCTGTTGCTATGACCTTCTCCTCCCCAGCATGTGTGTGGAATTATTGCTGTCATTTAGTCACACATCAATCAAAACCACACAGCCCGGGGGAAGAGGGTTAGGGTTTGGAAAATGGATCGGAATGTGGGTTTTTGGGAAAGTTTTGTTGAGAGAAGAAAAAAAAAGCACAGCATGGACAAACAATAATTGAAGATAAACAAATCTTTGGGTACAAAGCTATCCATAAATCTTTTAAGTGACAAAAAGGAAGTGCATGCACTACTGCATGCATGGTTACTGAAAAGTAAGTAGTACTTTCGACAACCGTGAATGAAAGAATGCGACAGTACAGGGCTGCAGTAATAATTATGCGTTTTCACTTGCCTATCTCTGCACTCAGAGAAACACTTCGTACATTAAATTAGGTTTGAAAAATAGCAGAAGCAAAACCTATACAATGGCAGTAGGGATGAATTTAGAAGCAGAGATCAAAGAAATGCAGTCACAATCATAGAAGTTCACAGCAATAACATTACTTAAACGATAATTAGAAAAGAACGGATACTGTATCTGTATGTTGTTGTAGTTGTCCTGTTGAATTTGGTAAGTTGCATGCATCCCATCATTCCTCTTATTAGCGGGACTCCTCCATTCCATCTGACGCTCCGTCCATCAATGTTGGTGACCAGAAGATACCCTGTCCACTGCCTGCCTGGCGGATGCTGAATTGCGGCTCGCTAATGTGTAGCCTGACTTCATCCTTTTTTTCCCATTGCACAGGCTGAAACACAGCCTGTAATTATTGATGGAAAAACAGGAAGTGAACACCACTGACAATTAAATATAAGGTATGTACGCTGTGTAGTGCAAAAAGTCACACTTTGAGTTTCCTAATAGACAGTACAATATTTTTGAAAGTGCGTACTCTGTCTGAGTCTCTTTTTGAAGGATAAATAAGTATGGGCGAATTAATTTAGCTGATCTTTCCCCTCAAACTAGGTGTACTGTAAAATGTGTTTTAGAACAAAAGTAGACCTTCCCAGCAGCGCTCTCAGACCCTTACTAATCCCAGTCGCAAAAATGTAGAAGACCCCCCAATCAGATTTCCAAAAACGAGGCCTAGTAGAAAATGGTGATAAAACGTTTTTTTGAAAGTAAAGTAGGCCCAATTCCCCCCTTACCCACCATGGATTGTATTCAAACCACTTGCCAGCAAGCAAAAGTATCCATACCCAGCATTGCTCCAAGACTCACAAACCCCCCCACAAACACCAGGAACCCCCACAAACAGCCCCCCGAAAACGGTAGAGTGAGCGAAATCTCAGAAAATGCAAAAACTTTTTTCCCCAGGGATTGTCTCCAAAACACTTTCTTTCGGGTATTAGACCTTCCCAGCAATGGCCCCAGAACTGTCAACCCGGGAGAAAACAAGTTTAACCCCAACAACAAGCCGAAAGGCAAAACCCGGGAAAAGCCACACTTAAAAAACTTTGGACCTACCTGGAATTCAGTCCAAATGCGCTGTGCAGCTAAGCCCCAACTCCCCTTTTCCACCATGGATTTCCTGAAAAACAAATGCAATCAACATTAGACTGTGCCAGCAGTACTCCCAGACCCCAAAACCCACCCGAAACACATGGAACCCCCCAAACAGCACCTCAAAGAATAGCTAGTCAGCAAAAACGAAAAAAGAAATTTCATCTCAGATTTTGTCCAAACCACTTTTAACCGGTATTAGACATTCCCAGCAATGGCCCCAGACCCGTCAACCCAGGCAGAAAGAAGGAGAAGACCCCCAAACAGCCAAAAAGCAAAACTACAAAAATGGGGATTTAGACATTTTCAGGCACATTTCCAAAATCACTCCACGCGCGCTCTGCAGCTAGGCCCTAACTCCCCTTTGCCACCATGGATTTGCTTAAAACCTCTTGCAATCAAAAGTATCCATACCCAGCAGTGCTCCCAGTCCCCAAAACCCACCCACAAACACCCAGAACACCCCCAAACAGCACCTCAAAGACAAGCAAGTCAGCAAAAACGCAAAGAAAATTTCGCCTCTGATTTTGTTCAAACCACTTTTATCCAGTATTAGACATTCCCAGCAATGGCCCCAGACCCCTGCAGCCACCCGCAAATAATCATAACAACCCCAAAGTGGCAAAAAGCAAAAATGGGCCTACTACCTGAAATTCAGTCCAAATACGCAGTGCAGCTAGGCCCTAACTCCCCTTTTCCGCCATGGATTTCCTGAAAAACAAATGCAATCAACATTAGACTGTGCCAGCAGTGCTCCCAGACCCCAAAACCAATCCCAAACACATGGAACCCCCCCAAACAGCACCTCAAAGACAAGCTAGTCAGCAAAAATGGAAAAAAAATGTGACCTCAGATTTTGTCCAAACCACTTTTATCCGGTATTAGACATTCCCAGCAATGGCCCCAGACCGTCAACCCAGGCAGAAAGAAGGAGAAGACCCCCAAACAGCCAAAAAGCAAAAACTACAAAAATGGGGATTTAGACATTTTCAGGCAAATTTCCAAAATCACTCCACGCGCGCTCTGCAGCTAGGCCCTAACTCCCCTTTGCCACAATGGATTTGCTTAAAACCTCTTGCAATCAAAAGTATCCATACCCAGCAGTGCTCCCAGTCCCCAAAACCCACCCACAAACACCCGGAACACCCCCAAACAGCACCTCAAAGACAAGCAAGTCAGCAAAAACGCAAACAAAATTTCGCCTCTGATTTTGTCCAAACCACTTTTATCCAGTATTAGACATTCCCAGCAATGGCCCCAGACCCCTGCAGCCATCCGCAAAAAATCATAACACCCCCAAAGTGGCAAAAAGCAAAAATGGGCCTACTACCTGAAATTCAGTCCAAATACGCAGTGCAGCTAGGCCCTAACTCCCCTTTTCCGCCATGGATTTCCTGAAAAACAAATGCAATCAACATTAGACTGTGCCAGCAGTGCTCCCAGACCCCAAAACCAATCCCAAACACATGGAACCCCCCCAAACAGCACCTCAAAGACAAGCTAGTCAGCAAAAATGAAAAAAAAATGTGACCTCAGATTTTGTCCAAACCACTTTTATCCGGTATTAGACATTCCCAGCAATGGCCCCAGACCGTCAACCAAGGCAGAAAGAAGGAGAAGACCCCCAAACAGCCAAAAAGCAAAACTACAAAAATGGGGATTTAGACATTTTCAGGCAAATTTCCAAAATCACTCCACGCGTGCTCTGCAGCTAGGCCCTAACTCCCCTGTGCCACCATGGATTTGCTTAAAACCTCTTGCAATCAAAAGTATCCATACCCAGCAGTGCTCCCAGTCCCCAAAACCCACCCACAAACACCCGGAACACCCCCAAACAGCACCTCAAAGACAAGCAAGTCAGCAAAAACGCAAACAAAATTTCGCCTCTGATTTTGTCCAAACCACTTTTATCCAGTATTAGACATTCCCAGCAATGGCCCCAGACCCCTGCAGCCACCCACAAAAAATCATAACACCCCCAAAGTGGCAAAAAGCAAAAATGGGCCTACTACCTGAAATTCAGTCCAAATACGCAGTGCAGCTATGCCCTAACTCCCCTTTTCCGCCATGGATTTCCTGAAAAACAAATGCAATCAACATTAGACTGTGCCAGCAGTGCTCCCAGACCCCAAAACCAATCCCAAACACATGGAACCCCCCCCAAACAGCACCTCAAAGACAAGCTAGTCAGCAAAAATGAAAAAATAATGTGACCTCAGATTTTGTCCAAACCACTTTTATCCGGTATTAGACATTCCCAGCAATGGCCCCAGACCGTCAACCCAGGCAGAAAGAAGGAGAAGACCCCTAAACAGCCAAAAAGCAAAACTACAAAAATGGGGATTTAGACATTTTCAGGCAAATTTCCAAAATCACTCCACACGCGCTCTGCAGCTAGGCCCTAACTCCCCTTTGCCACCATGGATTTGCTTAAAACCTCTTGCAATCAAAAGTGTCCATACCCAGCAGTGCTCCCAGTCCCCAAAACCCACCCACAAACACCCGGAACACCCCCAAACAGCACCTCAAAGACAAGCAAGTCAGCAAAAACGCAAACAAAATTTCGCCTCTGATTTTGTCCAAACCACTTTTATCCAGTATTAGACATTCCCAGCAATGGCCCCAGACCCCTGCAGCCACCCGCAAAAAATCATAACACCCCCAAAGTGGCAAAAAGCAAAAATGGGCCTACTACCTGAAATTCAGTCCAAATACGCAGTGCAGCTAGGCCCTAACTCCCCTTTTCCGCCATGGATTTCTTGAAAAATAAATGCAATCAACATTAGACTGTGCCAGCAGTGCTCCCAGACCCCAAAACCCACCCACAAACACCTGGAACCCCCCAAAAAGCACCTCAAAGACAAGCAAGTCAGCAAAAACGCAAAAAAGATCAACTCTGATTTTGTCCAAACCACTTTTATCCGGTATTAGACATTCCCAGCAATGCCCCAGACCCGTCAACTCACCCGCAAAGAAGTAGAACACCCCCACAAGTGCAGACTCTTTCTTCATTGGGCGTAATCCAGCCATCTGCTTTGAGGGAAATAGGAGTCTGGAGGAGGAGGATAGAGGAGCATGTTCTTTTGAACTTGTGAACCTGAGGAATGCAGACTGCGGCAACTTCAAATCAATAAGCGAATAAGTGACAACAGTTCTGCTGATGGGCTTGTTTTTGTGATTAGGTGATTAAAGTTTTTTATATAGATTTTGCAAAACAAAGAAAGACAGACACACAGGAATAAAAGTGAATAAGGACGAAAAAGAAAGTTAGTGATTCATTGATTTATTTTCAGGGAAGAAGAGCTCGGTGTCAGGGAAGAAGAGCTCGTCCTCAAACTCTGTGAATTCAGGCGGGAGTAGGTCACCTACCAGAGAAGAATTTCCCTCATCTAAGTTGGTGTCCTCCTCGTCTTCTTCCTGTGTGCATTCTCGTATTTTGTAATCTGCTGGTATGAGGTGCTGATTCATCTTGATCATTGTTAACCTCTCCACATTTTTGGGCGAGAGGTAGGTCCTTTTGCAAGTTACAATGCCACCAGCAGCACTGAAAACACGTTCAGAAGACACACTTGCGAGTGGGCAAGAGAAGTAATTTATAGCCAGGTTGGTGATCTCTGGCCACAATTCTCTTTTCCCATGCCAATACGCCAATGGATCATCATCAACATAGCCCTCTGTTGAGTCATTCAGATAGTCCTGCACCATCGACTCAAGGTTCTCCAAGGTTCCTACACTTTACTTACTTACTTTTGGGACCTTTTGGGAAGCAAACCCAAGCTGAGTTAGTCAATCCTCTTTTTCACACAATGTTACTGTTGTGTCTGGTGCAGATGATACGGTTGCTGGTGTCTTTAACGGCTGAGAGGGAAAATCACTCACTTCTGCCACAGCCACAGATACAGAAGTGGATTTTTTTGACTCCGGATGGCCTGCTGATGCTGATGTACTGCCTTTTCCTTCAATTTCCTGCTGTTCTCTTTCAAACTGACTGGCTGCCACAGCTAGCCAATGTAGCACAAATGTAATGCTGTTCTGTGTGGATCTTTTGAAGACGTTCATCGCAAAGTAATAACTTCTCCGCCAACTCAAATGCTTGTTCCTTTTTTTCCTCTTTTTGAAACGTAGAAGACCCTGCCTTCAGTTGGTGCTCTAACATGAGCAATAATGGGATAGATTTTCCCAAATCACAGTCCTCCCTGCTGACTGCACGCGTAAAGACCTCAAAAGGATGAAGCATGTCTTTCAGGCTTATAATTAGCTTCCATTGCTCCACCTGTATCCTCAGGTCCTTCATAGCTGTACCCTGTGTAAAGAAATACTGATCGACTACCGCATACTGCTCAAACAGACGCTCAAGCATGTAGAAGGTTGAGTTCCAACGTGTTACCACCTCCTGGATGAGTGCTTTCACTGGCAGTTTACGTTCATGTTGCAGGCACCTCAGCTGCTTCCGGGCCTTAAAAGAATGGTTGAAATGTGTGCACATTCTTCAGCAGGTGGTCAGTAACTCGCACACTGGACTTTTTTCACTCACTAATTTTTTAACAACCAGGTTTATACAGTGCGCCAAACAAGGCACTCTGAAATAGTTACCCTTATCCATGGCCTTAACTACATTGGCGCCAATATCCGTGGAAACATAACCAATCATGCGTTTTCTTGGGGACAGCCATTGAAAGACCTTTGTGTTAAACTCATGCAAAATGTTTTCTCCTGTATGACTTTTCTCCATGGCAAACATGGCTAATGTTGCATGTTTCCGAGCAGCTTTAAAAACGTTGTCCGGGTCAACACCTGCGGTTAGCTTTGCTTTAACTCCTGAAAAAGAGACCCCGTGTGCAGTGATGCACATGTAATCAATGGCTTGGCAACTGGTCCACATGTCTGTTGTCAGATGTAAACTGTGAACAGCACTCTTCTGCAAAGCTGTCCCAATCTCCTCCAGCACATCTTCATGTAGTGCTGGAACCGTAACTCTGGCAAAATAGAACCGGCTAGGAACCTTCCATTTAGGGCAGAGCGTTGCCACTAATTCAAGAAAACCAACCCCTTCCACAAAAGAAAAGGGGAGAAGGCCCGGCGCTACCATTTTAGCCAGCTTAGTGTTATACAGACGCGTCATTGGGTGGTTGCGTGCATATGGTGCATCTGAAAACAACATGCTACTAATGGTGGGCTGGACCATTTTACAGGATGATGATGACTTCTTCGACCCAGTTACGCTCGGTGATGATGAACTTTTCCGCATTGGTGCCTCACTCTCTCCCACACTCTTAGTGCAGCTCATATATCTTGCAGGGGGTGTGCTGCTGACAGGGGTACTGGGTGTAGGTGAAGAAATGTTTGACGCTTCTTCCTCCTCATCATCATCAGATGAAACATCAACGGATACAGTTTGTTGACTTGCAATTCGGTCTTCCTTGATCTCCGTTAGGTGCGCATGCCATTTGACAGTGTGCTGTCTCTCAAGATGACCTCTCTGGCCTCCGGTACCAAAGTTGGTACCAAGCTTACCACGACTAACTCGAAGCTTAAAAATAGTACAAATGGCTATGTTTTCCCTGGTTGGGCTAACACTAAAGAAGTCCCAAACTGTGACTTTAAATGTCTGTGGGGGGCGGAGGAGGCGATACTGGGAATGCTAATGCCAGATAAAGTGAAGGATGTTGGTTGCCGAACTTTACTACGTTGTGCACTTGCAGCACCACTAATTGAGGAAATGGAGGTCAAGGTGGATGGAGGTCCCTTCTGGCGAGAAAATATGGAAGCAGTAGGTGGTTGTGTACTAGTTAACTGCATTGGTGGTGGTCCCATTGCCACGTCGCCAACATCACGCTCAGCAGCATTTCGGGCTAGGGTAAAAATGTCTGTTTGCTGCATGCCCGCTGGGCCTGCAGTGACGTCTATGATGACTGCGTCGTTAGAGTCTTCTTCAGCAGGAGTATACGCCACTTCTTGTTCAGGGTCATCATCACACTCCATAAGTACGAGACTTTCGGGGACGTTCCTTTTACGCTTAGCTACCTTTGTCAGATCATGGTGTGCCTCACTCTCAGATGGCCGGTGTGGTTCACAATTTTCATCCATATCATCAGAAGGAAGGATGCTTGAAGAAGATGTAGACACCATCCGTGATCTTTTCCTTGCTAGGGATCTGGAAGACAATGAATGAGCAGGAGGAGTGGCTTCCTCAAATGATACCTCGGCTTGAATGTCGATTTCCTGATGTGCCCCTACTTCGGGAGGAACAACTATTGTGGGCACTTGTGCCGTTCCATGCACCTTTTGCTTGCGCATCTCCTTGCGCCGCCTCTCCTTCCACATGTACTTGATTGAGGGATGCTGCTACTTTCTTGCGATGAGCCAACATCACTGGTCGATGGGGATTGAACAACTATACTGGCTGCCTCTAAAGCACTCAAGGGCTTGGACTTAAGTTGGCGTGATGGTGGTGGCACTGAGCCCAATGGAGCGGGGGAGCTGCTCCCAGCTTGGTCCCCAGCAGACCCCGCTGCTGCTGCAGGCGTACTTTTTTTCCCCCAAAAAATGCGGCGGTCAGCACACCAGTCTCCTTGGTAAGTGGCGCCACTTGCTTCTTCTGCTCCTTACTGGCAACTTTCTTGCTAGAGGAGCTACGGGCAACTTTTTTTGGGGCCATCTTCTTCAGATGTCAGAACAGCAGGCTGCAGTTGCACAAGTTGCAGAGTTGTCTGTGGCCACATGTGACGTTGTGCTGCACACACCGCAGCAGGACTTCTTCCTGGCACTGATGAGGAACGATGAGGCTGATGATTTGTCTTTCTGCACCTAAAAGCAAACAAAGCAAGAGGAACATAAGTTCAATAAATTGTGCATATGTAGAGCTTCAGTTAATAGTTTGCAAGTAAGCATTTTTATTATACCCAGCCCCCAAAATGGAAAGAACAATAAAATGCACCACTGACAGAGTACCCCTGGGCATAATGGATGAAAGCATGGCAGACTGGGTGCAGGCCTATGGCCCCTAGACCCCCACCACATGGCCAGGCCCTGCCTGTACCAGTCCTCGAAATGGCCCCCACCCACATGGACAGGCCCCATCAACACCCCAAAAAGTCGAAAAACACAAATAAATCACCACAATCCAATGCCATCCATGCCCACCATGATGTTTACATTAAAGAGACCCCATAGAAAGACTCAGTCCATGCACCACTGAGTACCGCTGGTCAAAAGGCCCCAACAGCCCAAACATCTAAAAACACGCAAAAATCACCACAATCCAATGCCATTCATGCCCTCCATGATGTTTACATTAAAGAGACCCCACAGAAAGACTCAGTCCATGCACCACTGAGTACCCCTGGGCAAAAGGCCCCAACAACAGCCCAAAAATCGAAAAACACACAAAAATCACCACAATCCAACGCCATCCATGCCCTCCATGATGTTTACATTAAAGAGACCACACAGAAAGACTCAGTCCATGCACCACTTAGTACCCCTGTGCAAAAGGCCCCAACACCACCCCCAAAAATCGAAAAACACACAAATATCACCACAATCCAATGCCATCCATGCCCTCAATCATGTTGAAATTCAACAAAACAGTTGTATCATGCACCCATAACTAACCCTGGTCCTACTGGATACTGTGGCTACCCACAATATATTTTATTTAATGTTCTGAAAAAGTTCCAAAATTGTAGTTGCAGCAACTGTAATGCCCCAAACAAACTTACTTGTGAAATTTCTAATACAAAAGCGATCCAAAGAAAGTCAAAAAGGCCTCAAATCCAAATATCCAGCAGCATCCACAAAAAGTAATCCTTCCAGGTCAAGATCCAAATCAAAGTGACCAGGACATGAACAAAGCACTGGGAAGAGCCTGCTGGACAGGAAGAGGAAGTTGGAGACTGTGGGGCACTTCCTTCCTCCCACCCCCCCAAAATGGACTCTTTGCAAAAAAAGTGCAGGCACATGTCAACCTGAGGAGTTATTCTGATAAAAATCATCATTTTCAGAAGGTTTATGCTGCTTGCTGGAGGATTTCTTGTGCAGAATTACAAAATTTTCAATTTTGCGAGTGCGAGATTGTTGCTGCCCGCCGCATCTACGTGTTCGCAATTGTTTACTCCCGCGAGGCGTGATCACGGGCCTTTATGAAGTACTCGCATTGACAAACTCTCGCTGTGCAATGTGGCAAGCCGCGATGACGTAATCGCGGTCGACAAACTCCCGCGGGATCCCGCAGCAAGATCCAAAATGGCGCAGCACACGCAAAACATGGAGAAAAACAACTCTGCAAATGCTGAATGACGGTAAGTGAAAGCTCCGCGCCGCAATATTGTATCACCAAGCTAAAAAATCCGCTGCGTGCGAATTTGCGGGAAATTTGCGAGAATTTGCGGATTACATATTTGCCGAAAATCCGCAAATTCCGCGAGCGGAACGGATTTTAGGCCCATGCTTAGTTCATTCTGCACTGCTCTTGCTTTTTTTCAGCACCTCTGTTCCAAATTTCTACCTCCCTCGTACCTTCTTCTACACCCCTCTTCCCTCTTTCAGCACCCCTTTTACCTGTTCCTGCAACTCTCTTGCCTCATTCTGCAGTTTTCTTGTGTCCTTTTGCATCTCACTTGCCTCTTTTTGTACCTCTCTTCCAAATGTCTGCACCCCTCTTGCTTCTTTCTGGACCACTCTTACCTGTTTCTGTACCTCTCTTGCTTCTGTTCCCTCTTTCTGTATCTCTTTTGCCTGTTTCTGTAACTTTCTTGCCTCTTTCTGGAGTTTTCTTGCCTTCTGCTGCACCTCTGTTGCTTCATTCTGCACCACCAATGCTTTTTTCTGCACCTGTCTTACTTCTTTCTGTACCCCTGTTGTCTCTTTCTGCACTCGTCTTCCCTCTGCCTGCACCTCTCTTGCCTCTTTTTGCATCTCACTTGCCTCTTTCTGCACTTCTTTTGCTTTTTTACACCTTTGTTGCTTCTTTCAGCAATTATCTTTCCTCTTTCTGCACTTCTCTTGGCTGTTTCTATAACTCTCTTGCCTCTTTCTGTACCTCCCTTGCCTCTTTATGTACCTCACTTGCTTCTTTCAGCACCCCTCTCGCCTCTTTCTGTACCCTTTTTCCCTCTTTGACCATTTCTCTTGCTTCTTTTGACACTTCCCTTTCCTCATTCTACATCACTCTTGCATCTTTCTGTACCTCTGTTGCTTCTTACTGTACTTCTCTTGCCTCTTTCTGCACCCCTCGTGCCTCTTTCAGCACCCTTCTCCTTTTTCCTGCGTCTTTTGGTTCTTTTTGCACTGCTCTTACCTCTTTCTACTCCCCTATTGCTTCCTTCTGAACCCTTGTTGTTTCTTAATGTACTGCTCATGCATCTTTCAGCACCTCTCTTGCAAATGTATGCATCCCTCGTCCTTCTATCTATACTCCTCTTGCCTTTTTCTGCACCTATGTTGCCTGTTTTGGTAACTCTCTTGCCTCTTTCTGCACTTCTCTTGCCTCCTTCTGCACCTCTCTGGCTTCTTCTTTACACTCTCTTCTTCTTTCTGCACCCTTCTTGCCTCTTTCTGCACCTCTGTTGTTTCTTTATGCACTTCCCTTGCTTCTGTCTGCACTTCTCTTGCCTCTTTCTGCACCTATCTTGCCTCTTTCTGCCCCTCTGTTGGCTATTTCTGTACCACTCTTGCCTCTGTGAGCACCCCTGTTCCCTCTTTGTGTACCTCTTTTGTCTGTTTGTGTAACTCTCTTGCCTATTTCTGTACTTTTTTGCTTCTTTCTGCACCTCTGTTGCTGCCTTCTGCACTTCTCTTGTCTCTTTCTGCACCCCTTTTGTCTCTTTCTGCATCTCTGTTGCTTCTTTCTACACCACTCTAGCTTATTTCTGCACCCCTCGTGCCTCTTTCTGCACCATTCTACCCCTTTCCTGCATGTCTCTTGGTTCTTTCTCCACTGCTCTTGCCTCTTTCTGCACCCCTCTTGCCTCTTTATGCGCCTCTGTTGGCTCTTTGTGCACTACTCTTGCTTCTTTCTGCACCTCTGTTGCTTCTTTCTGCTCCTCTCTTGCCTCTTTCTATACCCCATTTCGTTTCTTTCTGCACCTCTTTTGCTTTTGTCTGTACTTTTCTTGCCTCTTTCTACACCCCTCTAGCCTCTTTCTGCACCTCTGTTGGTTATTTCTGCACTGTTCCTGGTTCTATCTGCTACTCCCTTGCACATTTCTGCACCCCTCTTGCCTCTTTCTACATCTCTGTTGGTTCTTTCTGTACCTCTCTTGCCTCTGTGTGTACCCCTGTTCTCTCTTTGGAAACCTCTTTTGCCTGCTTCTGCAAATTTTGTGCATATATCTGTACTTTTCATCCCTTTTACGGCACGTGTCTTGGTTCTTTCGGTACCTCTGTTGCTTACTTTGTTCTTTCTCTTGCTTCTTTTTGCACCCCTCTTGCCTCTTCCTGTACCTCTGTTGCTTCTTTTTACATCTCTCTTACTTATTTCTGCACTTCTCATGCCTCTTTCTGCACCCTTCTTCCGTTTTCCTGCAAGCGTCTTGGTTCTTTCTGCACTGTTCTTGCATCTTTCTGCACCCCTCTTGACTCTTTCTGCACCTCTTGTGGTTCTTTGTGCGCTGCTCTTGCTTCTTTCTGCACCTCAGTTGTTTCTTTCTGCACCTCAATTGCTTCTTTCTGCATTCCACTTGCCTCTTTCTGTACCCTTCTTCCCTCTTTGTGCACCTCTCTTGCCTCTTTCTGCAGCTCTTTTGTCTCTTTCTGCATTCCTCTAGCTTCTTTCTGCATCTCTTATACTTGTTTCTGCTCTTCTTTGGCCTCTTTCTGTACCCCTCTTGCCTCCTTCTGTACCTCTCTTGTTTCTTACTGCACTGCTCTTGGTTCTTTCTGCACCTCTCTTGCAAATGTCTGCACCCCTCTTGCCTCTTTTGGCACCCCTCTTCTCTCTTTCAGCACCCATATTCCCTCTTTCTACACCTCTTCTGTTTTTGTGCCTCTGTTGATACTTTCTGTACTTCTCCTGCTTCTTTTTATACCTCTCTTGGTTTTTTGCACCTCTCTTGCTCTTCTAACACCCTTCTTTTCTCATTCTGCACCTCTCTTGCCTCTTTCTGCACCTCTCTTGTCTCTTTCTGCACACTTTTAAACTGACCTCAGGCTCAGCCATGCACACCTTCAAGTGGAGAAAAGGGGTGCTGGCCTCTAAACTGCCAAGCCCTATTATATGCTAAGGACTTAGAAGTAGTTTTAATCCCTCTGCCCAATTATGTACCAGGGCCTTACAATGGAGGTCATGGCAATCACAGGGGTGCCCCAACCCATAGTGTACCCTAGTGTATGTAGGTGTTTTCACTGTATTCTAAGTGTCTTTCAGGATAGCACTGCTCCAGGGCTGGTTAGGGAGAGCCCAGGGTTAGTCAGTCAGTTACCACCAGTACCAGTCAGCAAAACATTGGGGGTGCCCAGGGCACAGGATGAGTTTGCAACAAGGCCTTTTTCTGTAACTCTATTGGGTCTTTCTGCACATCTCTTGCTTCTTTCTGTACCTTTCTTCCTCTTTCTGGACTTCTGTTGCTTCTTCCTGCCTTTCTGTTGCTATTTTCTGTGTCGTTCTTCCTCTTTCTGCAAATGCCCTACCTCTGTAGGCATAGTTAGAAATGAGCATTTACAAAACCTTAGAAATTCACTGAAAAAACAAATTTTTCAGCGTCGTTATAGTTAGAAATTTTCATTTAAAAACCACAGAAATTCACTGAAAAAAACATTGGTTTCAGGGAGGTTATAGTTATAAATTACCTTTAGAAAAACCTTAGAAATTCACTGAAAAAAACACAGGTTTCAGGGACGTATAGTTAGTTGGACATTTCACTAATACAAACCCAGATAAATTCGGTGGTTATAGTTAGTTGAGCTAACCATAACTTGCACACCCCCAATGCACTGCTCATAATGTCACATATTACATCATTCATGACTTGGTCAGTGATATCACTGATTACATCACTGATGACATCATCCACGTGCTACTCTGATGCACCACCTGGCACCCTAATATAACCATTGATACACCCATTCTAAAATATAGACTACCATTTTTGAAACCATAGACACACCAATACCAGTTACTATACTGCCACTCACTGATTCCTAGGTCTACACACACATCCAGTCATTCACCCATGCAGTCACTCATACATGCAGGCGCTCATCAATGCAGCACTATCATATGCCCTCATACACCTATACAGACACTCACGCACTGCCACTCATCCATAGAGTTACTCATACACCTAGTCAGTCATGCAAAGAAGCAATCACATTCGCATTTACTCAACTATCCAGTTATAAACACACCGCCTCACCTATTCACAAAGATACTAACACATACTTACTCTCTTTACAATCACTGATACAAGCACACACTCACTCACCCATACAGCCCTTCACAGATGCACTCTTGAACCCATACACCCAGCGAATCACCCACTCACACATCTATGCACAGCCAACCTCCACCCACCCACGCAGACACTCAGGCACCCAATAAGATACTCAGACAACCAATCAATAACCCATATAGACACTAATGTAGCTACTCAGTAATGCATGCAGCCGCTTACACACCAACTGACAGACTCAGACAGACATTCACTCAGTTAGTCACTAACCCATTCATTCAGTAAGACACATTTAATCAATCATTTATACAGTCACACACCTACTAAATCATCCAATCCGACACGTATACACCCTCTCATTCTTCAATAAACCATGGTATATATATATATTTGGAATAACTTTGGCGCCAGAGGAGGAATCTTAGCAAAATTCACCAAGAAAATGGCCTGCTCTGCTCCGCTCCTTCCCTGAAAGTTTGGGGGTGATTCATCAAGTGAGGGCCGAGGGGGAAGTAATTTCCCTTGAATACTGGGGGTCCCTGAGGGCCAACTAGCTCACCAGGTACCTCCAGTAAGCATCACAGAGCTGCTTTACAAAGTGTTGTAAAAAGGGGCGTGGCCTCATTACACCTCTCTGCAATGCAGCTCCCTGGCACATACTGGAGGTTCCTGGTGGGCTAGTTGCTCTCCAGGAACCCCCAGTATGAAAGGGGACTTAACCCCCAACTTAGAACGCGTTATGGGGCGCGTTTGCACTGTGGTGAAGGTAGAGGGCGGGGCTTGAGGTGATATGTGTGAAAACGTGCCCTGTGGCGCATTTTCAGTTGGGGAAATAATTCCTCTTCAACCCAGAGGTCCCCTATGGGCCAACAGGTACCTCCATTAAGCGCCGCGGAGCTGCGTTGCAGAGTGTTGTAAAAAGGGGGCGTGCTTTCTGAACACCTCTCTGCAACACAGCTCCATGGCGCATACTGGAGGTACCTGGTGGGCTAGTTTGCTCACAGGGGATCTCATGATTGAAGAGGAGTTAATTCCCCAATATAAAACGCGCCACAGGGTGTGTTTGCACGCATGTCACCTCAGGCCCGCCTCCTTCCTCCACTATTGAGCACAATATTCCTCTGAAATCAGCGGAACTACGAATTCCGATTTACTCACCTGTTATCATGAGAGACGTCAGTGCTGCATCTTTGAGCCCAGTATGGACCTTGAAAAGTAAATCTAAGCATACTTACTAGTAACTTATATTTCCTTCCATCGGAAACTATTTCGTGTTTTCACCAGAAAAGTGTCTATTTTTGAAACGTACAAATATTCCTCTAAAATCAGCCGAACTCCGAATTCTGATTTGCTAACCTGTTATCAGGAGAGACCTCAGTGCTGCATCTTTCAGCCCACTGCTGATCCTGAAAAGTAATTCAAATCGTAGTTACAGTAACTTGCATTTCCTTCCATAGGCTAACATTGACTGATTTCACTTGGAAATTTTTCTAAATGTTGAGTTTTGGAACTTTAAAAAATTCCTCTAAAATCTGCCGAACTACGAATTCCAATTTACTAACCTGTTATCAGGAGAGACCTCAGTGCTGCATCTTTCAGCCCACTACTGATCCTGAAAAGTAATTCTAATGGTAGTTACAGTAACTTGAATTTCCTTTCTAGGCTAACATTGACTGGTTTCACTTGGAAATTCTTCTAAGTGTGGAGTTTTGGAACGTTGAAAAATTCCTCTAAAATCAGCCGAACTACGAATTCTGAATTACTCACCTGTTATCAGGAGAGACCACTGTACTGCATCTTTTAGCCCACTACTGATCCTGAAAAGTAATTCTAACCATACTTACAGTAAATTGAATCTCCTTCCATAGGCTAACATTGGCTGGTTTAATTTGGAAATTCTTCGAAGTGTGGAGTTTTGGAACTTTAAAAAATCCCTCTAAAAGCAGCCGAAATACGAATTCTGATTTACTCACCTGTTATCAGGAGAGACCTCAGTGCTGCATCTTTCAACCCACTACTGAACCTCAAAAGTAATTATAATGGTAGTTACAGTAACTTAAATTTCCTTCCATAGGCTAACATTGACTGGTTTCACTTGGAAATTCTTCTAAGTGTGGAGTTTTGGAACTTTAAAAAATTCCTCTAAAATCAGCCGAACTACGAATTCCGAATTACTCACCTGTTATCAGGAGAGACCTCTATACTGCATCTTTCAGCCTACTACTGATCCTGAAAAGTAATTTCAACCATACTTACAGTAACTTGAATTTCCTTCCATAGGCTAACATTGGCTGGTTTAATTTAGAAATTCTTCGAAGTGTGGAGTTTTGGAACTTTAAAAAAATTCCTCTAAAAGCAGCCGAACTACAAATTCCGATGTACTCACCTGTGAACAGGGGAGACCTCAGTGCTGCATCTTTGAGCCCAGTACTGATCCTGAAAAGTAATTCTAACAATACTTACCAGTAACTTTAATTTTCTTCGATAGGAATCCATTGTCTGGTTTTACCAGAAAAGTTTCTGTGTCTATTTTCACAAACAAAAAATATTCCTTAAAAATCGACTTAAACACATTCTTTCAACTGTTTATAGGAGATGTGCCACTGCTGGAACCAGGATCCACCACTGAGTAAGAAAAAGTAATGCTAACACTACTTACCTGCTAAGTGAATTTCCTCTCATAGGATAACATTGGTGATTCTATGTGAAAAAAATTCTAATTGTCAACTTTTAAAATACAATAATATTCCTTAAAAATCCCTTCTGTAACTAAAACACTTTTACTCAACTGTTTACAGGAGATGTCCAAGGACTGAATCTAGTATCTAATCATGTGGTTAGAGAAGTAATCCAAAAAGTAACTAATTGCATTTAGCTAGAAAAACACATTGAGGTCAATGTTGCATTGTGTTTGAAATTGTGTTGCCCATTGCAACAACTGTAACTACTGTACTTAAAAGTCTATCGCCTATTTGCAAAGTATTTAAACTAAAGTAATTTATTCTGGGAAAGTGTAATTTGTAATGTAATCTATAATGTAATTACAATGTAATTTAAAAAATAAAGTATCTAAAAATAAATAGTTTTAAAAATGTAGTAAATCAGTATAAAAAAATATAACAATTAATACATTTAAAAATTGTCATTTACAAAACCTTCGAAATTCACTGAATAAAAACATAGGTTTCAGGCATGATATAGTTAGGAATTAGCATTTAAAAAACCTTTGAAATTCACTGACAAAACCATAGGTTTCAGGCCTGATATAGTTAGGAATTAGCAATTAAAAAACCTTACAAATTCACTGAAAAAACTGTAGGTTTTAGGGGCGTTATATTTAGCTGGACATTTCACTCGTACAAAACCATTGAAATTCTTCCGATATAGTTAGTTGTACTTAGGCGTGGGCGGAAAATCCGTTCCGCTCGCGGATTTTGCGGATTTTCGGGAAATCCGCAATCCGCGAGATTTGCGAATTTCCCGCAAAATCCGCAAATCCGCGAGCAGCGGATTTTGCTCGCACTGCTCGCACTGTTAGCGTGAGTTCGCGCCCCGCGAATAAGTGCGAAATTGCAGAAATACGATCTTGGCAAAACTGAAAGTAACTACTTACCAGGTTCAAAAGTTCAGGCACATCATTAGTAGCCATTTCCTGCAGTGCTTCCTGAGGGGCCCCTCCAGAGTTCAGTTGCCAGTTGAAACTATTATGTGACCCTGCTCTGAACCTCAGAATAGTTACACATATGCCACAAAGGTCCTGAATTACAGCTAAGGGAGACAAGCAGGAGCCAGGCTGGAAGTTAAAATCCATTAATCAGCCCCTAATTCATTATTGTCAGTTGGGGCAGGGCAGGTGTTGTAACTAATTTTGCAACAATGAAAGCACTTAGCAAGTGCAAAAGATCACTAATCAGGGCGCACTAAGGAAGCAGGTGCCAGCTAAAAAAATATTCTGTGACACATTAATCAGCCCCAAATTAATTCAGGTCACTTGAGGCAGGGAAGGTGTGCTTTGCTTTGCCGAAAATAATGTACACTGGACAACCAGAGGGTGTAGTGATGAAACAGAGGGTGGCATGGGTGGGCCAGAGGGTGGCATGAGTAGTCAGAGAGTGGCAGTGGTGACAGAGAGTGGCAGTGATGAAGAAGAGTGTCCCAAACAGGCTGGACACGTAGAAACAACAAGTTCGCAAAACTTGCGACCCGACAGGTAAGTTCGCAAATTGCGAAATTGTAAAAACCCTCGCGAACTGGCAGAAACACGGGCGAACACAAAAAAAAAAAAAATCCGCAAATTCGCGGGAATTCGCGGATTTTGCGGATTGCGAATCCGCAAATCCGCAAAATTCGCGGATTGCCAATCCGCAAAATCCGCTCATGCTTAGTTGTACTACCTATATCTCGCGTGCCCGAAATCCACTGCTGATCATGTCACATATTACATCCTTAATGACATGGTCAGTGACATCACTGATGACATCTCAAATGTCATCACTCATTTTCTTTCCCTCCCTCCACCCTAATTGACAACACAATTGGGGGAGTCAAAGTAAGGCACTCCTGTTGTAACTGTTTTAAGTTTGCAACACAGTAGGTAGGACACAGGTTAAGAAACACAGCCTCCACCAACCTTGGACCCTCCTGGACCTTGTTACCACCTTGTTTGCTATGTCTTAAGCATTTATTCTTTGCACTTGACCGTAGTCCTGTATTCTCATCATAGTCCAAGCACATACAATCCATCATTTTATCTGTTCTTTCCCATTCTGTGTGGTGGTATCGTCAGCACTTGTTACACATTATAGAATACCTTGAGTGTACCCACCCTCAAAACGTCTCCACTGGCCATTGTACATGCAGACCTTGGACCACCCTTTTCATCCATTCTTGCATCCTGAGATGTAACCTCTTACCTCTGTTCTTCACCTCCTACTTTACCCTTTTAAATATTCAAATATTCTTGGAAAGACATTACTAATCTTTATCATCTAAAAAGTAACAAGTTTCTGAAATCATTTTAAATGTTAGTTATGTATGTTATCCTAATACCCAACATTCCAATGACATCCTTTGTACCATTATGTAATGTGCTTTAGTTGCAGTGTTCTATCTTGTTTTGATTTGTATGTCATTACAATCAAAGGTAACATATTCCTGTACATCCTAAATAAAGCACTGGACACAATGCATAGTGACACTGTATTTATTGTGTTTATCTTTCGAATGTTTTCAAAATAATATACACTCAAGTACAAAATATTGTTGCTTCATTTCCAAGATAAATATTTAATTTATTTTATGAGAATCACCACATATGCTGTTATTACAGTAAGGATAAAATGAAGTGTTTATGTTTTTGTACAAAGACCTACAACATAAGAAATTCAGTATGGAAAATCAACAAAATAATTTGGAAGATGGTTTCGAAATTAGTAACAATGTCTTAGAAGAGCTGAACATACTTTTTACAAGTAGCGGGAATGAAGAGGAAGATATGAATGCTGCAGATATCAGTTGTGATTTCCTAGACGAAATCTTGGATGCTGATTTTGTGGAAGCATTAGATTACATCGAGTGTGATCATATGACTTTTGAAATTGATAATCAGGAAAATGAAATACATGATGAAATTATTTTAGAAGCTCTATTAAATTATGAGATGTTACAAGAATATATTTATTATTATATAATAATATGGTTTGAGATACTCTTCTTGCATAATTGTAATCATTCAGCTAGTACTGAAGTACTCATGATGCAAAGTGGGCCTTAGGGCATTGACTGCTTCAAACCCCCTATAGACTATGTAAGTACTCTTCCATGCACCGTCAAACTTGTGTTTTATACCTTCAATACCCCAGTCTGTATCTTTACACTTCCAGCAAACACTATCACACTTCTGTTCTAATATTGTAGTGAGCCACACCGTACAATGTATCACATTTATTTTCTGTTACCACGTCAAACACTGATATTATAGTAAATAATTTTTTAGAATAGTTGCAATGTATCCAAAAATATTTTATGAAAGCAATTCAAGTTTCAAGTTTATTTTTATTTGTTTGATTAATTAAAATCTTACAAAGAAGTATACATTAAAATATCTTCATTAATAATTTTTTTAAGAACTTCATACAGATAATAGTGCTAATCTTTTTAAAAGAAGAAGTCTACATAAAATTTTCCTTAAGGCCTTTCGCAATCACAGTTAAAATTTTTACAAAAGCAGCATTCATTAATAGATCGTTCGGGTTTAGACATGCCATTATTGCTTGTCTACAAGTCCTTATGCCTCGAGCAATGAATAACCACCTGAGGATTACTTTCCTTTCTGCTTCTATTGCAGGACACAGACACACCAAGTGCAAAATATCTTCTTGTCCCCCTTTACACAACCTACATATCATATTGCCTTCAGTTGTCTTCCAAGGTTGAAGATGGCAAAAACCTGGCCATAGACCAAAGCGTACTCTGATAAATACTCGCTTACTTTGGACAGACCAGGGAGTTTGAAGGTAATTTTGGACTTGCTTTTTTTTGTAGTCGTTTACAATCGGCCATGAGTGCTTTCTTTTTACCAATAGTTCTTTGTCTTTTAGAAGCGATAGATGAATAACCAGTTTATTAATTGTTTTTTTAAAGCTTTCCTGAATGATTGTATTTTCCCAAATTGATGTAATTCCAAATTCTTCTTTAGCTTTATTTAAGTATATCCATGCTTGAAGTTTTTTGTTGACTACTACTTCATGCCACAATGCTCGAGGCAATTGATTGTCCTGATCATTTTTTATATGGTTCCAAAATTTTCAAATTTGGCCTTGCCGGGCATATTGTTGATTGTGTATCCCAAACTCCAGCCTTATTTGTGCCTGTGAGGCATTACGTGGTAGGTTGAATACTATTTTGTAGGTTTTTGCCACCGCGTTGTTAAGTAATTCCGCATCCTTGCCGTTTAAGACTTCGGCTCCGTATGTTAAAGCCGGTAATAGTTTAGCAGCTATGATTTTTAATAGAGGACCGTATGTCAGTGCAGTTAGATTTTTTTGTATGGTACTAAATGCTGCAGCCAAGCTATTTGCTTTCCTTGTGATATCATTCAGTTCGGGGAGAAAGCTTCCACTTTCATTAAATAAGACACCAAGATACCGATAGCTATCAACTTGCTCTAGGTGAGTTTGTCCCAGCATCCATTTGCCTTTTAGTCTTTTTTTCCTTGTGACACCCATTATTTTTGTTTTTGTCTCATTTATTATCATTTGGTTATCCTTTGCATGCATAAGTGTACGATCAATTAGCCTTTGTAATCCCACTTTTGTGTGACTCAACAACAACACGTCATCTGCATTTAGCAAATTCAACATTTGTTTTCCGGCTAGTCATTGGCGGGTGTGAGTTAACTTTTTCTAGAGTTTTGATGAGGTCGGCTACAAATAAGCTAAAAAGTAATGGTGCAAGCACGCAACCCTGCTTAAGGCCGCGTGTCACCGGAATTTTGTTGGATAATGATCGGCCGTCTCCGATCCGCACCTTGACCCAATTTTCAGAATAGAGTAGTTTGATAAGGTTAAGTAGTGAGCCAGGTATTCCATAATCCTCAAGTTTTTTCCATAGAAGAGTTCTATTAACAAGATCGAAGGCCGATCTAAAATCGACAACACAAAAGTAGAGAGACGGTCTAGCTAAAAGTGCTTTATCCGTTAAAACTGATAAGATTAAAATATTAATGGGCCGATTATGATCGCGGACGGACTTGCGTCCGTCCGCGATCATTGAGGAGGAGGGGACGTCCGCATGGGCTGCGGAGTCCCCTCCTGTGCAATTAGGATGTGGCCGCCAGGGTGGCGGTCACATCCTCTATTTTTAACATTGCGGCGGGTGCGGCTTCGAGCTGCACCCGCGGCAATGTTAAAAATGCATGCATTGCATTTGCATGCAGAAAGAGGCAGGCACCGCGCGGTGCCTGCTGCTTTCTGCATACAAATGCAGGGGGGTACCATAGGTACCTCCCATGTGCACCCCCCACCCCCCGTTCACCTAGGGGGCCCGCAACGGGCCCCCGCAGTGAAGCTACACATGCTTTACCTCGGTGGAAAAGCCGCCGCGGAAAAGCATGTTTGCAGGCACATAGTAATATGGCGGACGGTGTCTGAGAGACACCGTCACCAGATTAGTGCTTTTCCTCCGCGGTTGTAAGCGAACCGCGGAGGAAAAGCTGCGGACGGAAACCAGGACCCACCAGCCATCCTAATGTGGCGGTGGGTCTTTGGTGAGTCCACTGCGGATTTTCCGCATCCTCCGGGCCGGCGGTGGCTTCCGCCGGCCCGGAGGATGCGGAAAATCCGCAATCATAATGAGCCCCTTATTGTGGTTCCTAAGCCTTTAATCAACCCTGTTTGGTTTGGGGGTAATATTTGCCTTTCTTTAACCCAATCTGTCAAAATTAGTAATAAAAGTCCCACAAATAGTTTTGCGTCCGTATCTTGGAGAGTGATCAAACGATAGTTTTCGGGTAGTTGCCAATTACCCTTTTTGTACACTGGATATATTTTTACTGTATTTTCTTTTTTTACCTTATTTCTTGCTTTGCAAACTTTTTTCCTTTGTCCCTTTGAAATTTTATGTCTTTGACCATTATCCTTATCCTTTTCTGTAGTTATGGGTAATGAATCGGTTTCCCCGTTCTGACCTATTATATTTTCCGTTTGCTTTGTTTGTTGGATTCCACCAGCTCCCCTTGCTTTCCTACAGGAGATTTAGTATGATCACAGATAGGCTGCGGGCTTGACCTGTTTCCTCTTTTCTGTTAATATTTTTTTTTTAAATAGGTCTTTGACATCCTCTAGTATGGTGTTAACTACTTCAGGGATAGTTGAAAGTTTATTTATAATTGGTTCACAAGTGCATTTAAAGTTGTTGTTAGTTGCTGCATGTTTTTGAGCTTTAGTTATTAGGTGGTTTAGTTCTGACAATTTACGGTCTATTCCAGTGACTGCATTAGCAATTACTCCCAGAATTTCTATTTGGGTGTCCATTTTATTTGACTGATAAGTCAATGCTTCTAATGTTAAAGCAGAAGTTTGGTAAAATATGTCCCATATAGCCCCTGGATCTTGAATTATTGTGTTTTTTGGTTTTTGATCCAGATCTGTTTTGGTATATTGTTGTTGTTTGTTACTGCATCTATATGATGTTCTCCTTCCAATTTTACCTTTTTTACTGGATGTTTCTCGTTACATATGCCATTCGGTATCTTTGATCCTTGGCTTCCGCTTTCTGAGCATATCTCCCTAAAAAAACTATATTCTAGGTTTGGATGACTCACATCTGAATTAATTGGGATAACACAGACTTGTTTTTTTCTGTAAGATTTGTGGGATTATTAGTAAGTTTTTTTATTGGTGAAGATTCAGCTGCATGTGGTTTCGTTGTATCCACATTAATAATAGATGATTCTTGCATTTTCCGCTTTCTTGTTGCGTCCACTTCGACCTCTAATGATAATAGTGGTTGTGTTTCCCGCTCCATATTGTTGGTACTGTTCGCAAACCTTTTTAAAGATGTAGATTCTACTACATGTGATTTCCTCGTGTCAATGTCATTATAACTTGTTTCTTGCAATTTCCTCTTATTTGTTATGTCCACTCTGATTTCTAATGGTATTGGCTTTTTCAATGCTATAGGTTGTTTCTGCAGGTGTGTAATGTGTAATGGCTGAAAGTGTAGTTGTCACTCCTTTAGCCTTCTGCCTTCTTCTACCTTCTTCTACCTTATACCTATAGCCTATAGCCTGACCCTCACCTTCACATTCACCCTCACTCTCCCAAGCCCGTCTACCCCTTAAGGGGTAGCTGCCGTCAGGGAGAGAGCGAGGGCAGGGGGGAGGAGCTGGACAATTACTATTGTAGTCGAAGGTTGAAAGCAATTGAAACACTGATATTATAGTAAACAAGTTTTAAAAATAGTTTCAAAGTATCACAAAATATTTTATGTGAGCACCTATAACCTCGATATTACAGTAATAAAGTTTTGAAAATAGTTGAAGTGTAGCTTACAATAAGGAATGTGAGGAGCAACAAAACACTGTAACAACAAACAAAAGTAAAGAAGTTGTGAAAATAGTTTCAATATGTCACAAAAACTAATTTCTCTTCACTGAGAACATGTTTCTTTTCCATTGGCAGATCTTATATCTTACAGATGGAAAATGTCACTTACACAGTAAGCATTTCTTATTGGCATATAGTGCTGTAGATTTAGATGCTTTTCATAGTCCTGTCCTGTCGTGCTGTTTTTGGTTGAGTTAGTAGCTATAACAAAAAAGGTTCAATAAAAGGCCTTGACTTT
The DNA here is from genome assembly GCF_964263255.1 of Lissotriton vulgaris. Classification (NCBI taxonomy): domain Eukaryota; kingdom Metazoa; phylum Chordata; class Amphibia; order Caudata; family Salamandridae; genus Lissotriton; species Lissotriton vulgaris. The sequence goes on from NC_141688.1 coordinate 5,784,898, forward strand.
GAATCAAAATATGAAATTCAAGAATAATTGATAACCCCAGCCAAGAAAGGCAGCAAGTGTGCAAATTTCTCACTGCCTTTGGCCGGGGTAAGTATTACAACAAAAAGGTTCGATAAAGGGCCTGCACTTTGAATACGGATATGAAATAGAAGAATAGTTGATAACTATATTCAAGATAAGCAGTAAGTAGGTGTGTGTATGTGTAGATGATGTGTTGATTGAGTGGAAGATGAATAATGTAAAAAATAAGAAAGGCTGCAAGCATGGAAATTACCCACTGCCTTTAGCCGGGGAAGTAGTTACAACACAAAGGCTTGTTAAAGTGTCATGAGATTGAATCAGAGTATGAAATTGAACAATAATTGATAACCCCTACGAAGAAAGGCAGCATGTGCGCACATTTTCCACTGTCTTCTGCCGGGGTAGTATCTACATGAAAAAGGCTTGATAAAGGGCCTTGACTTAGAATCGGAATATGAAATTGAAGAGTAATTGATAACCCCAGCCAAGAAAGGCAGGAAGTAAGTGTGTGTATGTGTGGATGATGTGTTCATTGAATGGAAGATGAATAAGGTTAAAAGTAAGAAAGGCTGCAGACGCGCAAAGTAACTGCTGCTTTATAAGGGAAGTAGATCTTTGGATACCCAGCTCATTACACAGACTGTGCGTCACAAGAAAGGATACAAGTGTGGAAATTACCCACTGCTATTCACGGGAACTACTTACCAAAAAGGCTGAATAAAGGGCTTTTGAATTTGCATTACAAGAAGAATAATTGATAGCCCCAGCCAAGAAAGGCAGCAAGTGTGCACATTTCCCACTGCCTTCGGCCGGGGTAGTTGTTACAACAAAAAAGCTCGATAAATGTCTAATGACTAATATTGAGGATAGCAGTGCTCCTGTTTCCTGTTTTTTATCAGGTCGATAGGCTGTTACACGTAACACAAAAGTTAATCACAATAAATGCATAGAAATTTCAGTTTACCAAAATCAAGATCAATATGTGAGTATGGACTGTTTGCCGAGGATACTGTTGCAGCAGTTGATGTGCTTGGTGCAGCAGCAAGTGGGTTGTCCTGCATTCTCTGTGTTGCAGCTCAAGCAAAGTTGTTGGGGTGCAGGTTGTTTACGTGTTGCACCACATTCGCTGTGCCAAAGGAGCATTTTTTTTATTGATCACCCCTTGAAAGAGTTGTTTGGCAAATTTTACAGGTTACTAATGGTTGGTGTGTTTTAGTGAGTATGTGTCTGGACTTCGCTGGAATCTTCAAGGGACACATTAGGGCTTGCATAATACATAAATACCTTGTACTTAGTGACATATAATTCTATTTTATGTAGAACGGTTGAAATCTACATCCGCCTCTAGGACTAGTAGGAGGGTAGCATTTCAAAGTGTTTGACATGTTACAATACATGTTTCCATGCAGCCAAAGAAAACATAGCATGCTTATGCATGGGCACCCTCTCACACAAAACCCAGCACTGAGCATTCAGGATTGTAAAAGCTTGCCATAGGAGTGACTTATGAGTTCATATATGTCAGTGACAGAAGAAAAGATAAACAAGTACGCTTGTTTTACATTACAGATATACAGACCTGAAAGACTATGCATGTAAATCCATGAAATCTTTTTTGAAGGTATGGAAGAAAGCAGTGAAACTGTGTTTAGAAGAAATACAGTCCAGCATAAAATGTGCATAATTGTTATTTTTGTTTACTCTAAACACACCTTTTGGATTATGACCATGGAATAGTGGTGTAACTATATCATAGATTCTATTGTCAGACGTCTACCTTAGTGATAGTGGAATTACCACTACTTTTTAGACTACCATTGAACAATAATGTGTAGAGGAGCGGTATTACTTGTTGACCTTCAAAGAGGAGGAAGATTTGAATTTATATTTCAACACCATAACAAAATAGTTGCACAATTTGAAAAAGAAAACTAAGTAGGAATTTTAAAAGAAGTCTGGCCCAACTCTAAAAGGATTGTGCAAATTGTGACAGCTGAAGGAAGTGTGTCTCAACATTGCTTCTTATGATAATCTAGACACAACACTAGATCGCAGGAGTATGCAAAACATCTAATTAGACATCTTGCATGCCATCACATCTTTACTTTACATAGTGACCTCTCAACACTCAGTGGAAAAGTAGTAATGAGTCCATAACTAGGAGGGGTGCATAGCCAGCTAAGCAACATGGCGGACGTAACTCTGAAAAGACCCTTGCAAATGTCTCAGTTATCTGAGTCATACTAAGATACATGCTGCATCAGACGAATGTGGTTTGGAGACTTAATGACTCCAAAACACCCCAAGGACTTATATCACTTAATTTTGATCTTCAGCATCTACAGTCATTGAGGGTACTTACCATTAAGTTTTGCATATAAATTGATGAAGTATCTTGGTTGCAGACACCACAATACTTTTCAACAGACTCTAAATGTTAAAAATGATGTACATTAGCACATCATAACAGCAATTCAAAACTTATTTTGCAATATATCATGCATGATTCTAAGTGTTTTCAGATCCAGGAATAGAGACAGTCACAACTGTTGCAAACACATTCAAATGGCTTCACTACGTACATTGAAAATTCACAACTATAATGACAATATCTTACTATACTATGTTAAAAATTAATGATATGCCTTTATCTATAAAAGACCCTCTATGAAAAAAGAAAATACAGAATAAACCAATTTTCAGGACAACACAACAGTGTGACACCTTATTTGTCATTGAAATGTTAAAGTCAAATCTGATAACTCCATTAGGTTCATTACAATTTTCAGTAGATAATTCCCTAGAAATATTACATCAGTAAAAATCTCTTCAACTTGCTGTTGAGTTAAGTAGCATTATTCAAACTGAAAACTATAATATCCAATGTATATGTTGAGCAAAAGTCCAGCCTGAATGTTAATGTACATAATAACAATTAATCACAAAAGGTTTGAGGTTGAAAAGCAATCATAGGTTTCAGTGCTCTAGATACATTACAAAATCATTTAGAAAAATTAGCATTTAAAATATTTGAAAAATATTTCTTTGACAATTTGAACTATTACAACCAGTCATTTTCCAACAAGAATTTTCAAAATAGATTGATAAATGCACTTACCAAAAGTATCCAATGATGATCAGTATTTGCACCAGCAACACTGAAAAGTCACATAACAGATATGAATATTTACCTGAAAAGTAGAAGAGCGATATTTGCTAAGGAAGATACAAGAAGGCCCTGTTGCTGATATTGCTTAATTCGTAGGTTAAAATTAAAGGATTTCAGTACAAAGATTGATTTGAATTTATTACTTTAAGATAGGTAACTGTATTAGGAATAAGGGTGGGTGTAAAATCCGTTTCGCGGACGAATTTGCGGATTTTCCGCTATTTCGCGATCCGCGAATCTCGCGAAATCGCTGTAAAATCCGCGAATCAGCGGGGACGAATTTTCAGCCAAGCAAGGGTTACAGCAGCAGGTGCAAAATTTGAACCTAATTTCTTTGTAACCTTTTACAAAAGGGTTACAAACAAATTAACTTCAACTTGGACACATGCTGCTAATTGCTTCCTGGCGCCTCGTTGCCTACTTACAACTATTCTCTGACCCTGCTCTGAACCTTGAAGCAGGGTCAGAGAATAGTTACAAGTAGGCAACAAGGCACCTGTCCAAGGACTTAAACCTCATCAGGAAGCACTTACAGATATAAAAAACAGGAAGAAGGGAGAGGATGGCAAATACACCCATTTTGAGTTGTCAGGAGGGGTTAAACTAAAAGAGACCTTTACAGCACAATTTTCATATGCATTTTGCTAAAAATAAAAAGCTGTATGTTCTGTAGGGGCAGCTCAGGAATCTGGCCCTTCAGAGATCCGGCCTCTCTTTCTTTCTCTCGTTCTCTCTCTCCCTCTCTCTTTCTATCTATCTATCTATCTATCTATCTATCTATCTATCTATCTATCTATCTATCTATCTCTCTCTCCCTCTCCCATAAACGACTGCATGGGTAACTTCGCTATGGAAGCGGCTTGCGAAGACGCAAAAAGCCCAGCGAACACGCAAAAAACCCCGCGAACACACAAAAAACACCGCGAACACGCAAAAAACAAAAATCCACAAATTCGCGAATTATGCGGATCGTCAATTCGCAAATCCACAAATTCGCGGATCGCGAATTCGTAAAATTCGCCCATGCTTAATTAGGAATAGAAATATACATACATTTGGTCTTGACAAACATATTTGAGAGGAAGATATCGATTACTTGTAAAAAAATATATGAAAGCACATGAGCTTCTAAAGAGGAACCAACATGTACATCATACGTTATTAGCCACAGTATACACAATTTACATGTAGTGGAAACTAACATCATCAACTATCTAAAAAAAGTAACAATTCTTAAAGAAGAAATTAGTTTAACAACCTACCACAGACCTTTCTCAAACACAAAAAGTTAATCAGAAATACTTTTCCTATATTAATGTAGTTTGTAAAATATGTTGTGTGCAGAAAGACATAATCATGTACTGTTCTTCAACCTATTAACTTTTCACCTATATAGGAGAGAATTACACCAGCCAATAGAACATCATTAATCTAGACATTCAAATCATGTGCCAATACTGAAAAAATTATACCACCATCAACAGAGAATTTTTTAGATAGTCTACGCAATCCATGCTTCTGGAATTTACTGAAACTATCAGAATACACATTAAGGCTTATATAATCCAGAAGCTATTGGTACTTAGTGGCATTCATTTAAATGGAAAATGAAGATAAACGGGAACAAACGTTAGAAGAAAAGCATTATAGATGAAATAACACATTTTATATGCTCACATTCAAGTATAAAGACATAAATGACTATAAAGATGTGTGAATATATAATTAGTAAAACAACTGTCATTCCGTCTTGACAGCTCAATTACACCCACAAAGTTTAAGCGAAGGATATAGAGTACAGTCTATACAAAGGGACGGGTAAGGCCTGCCAAATGGATGCAGTTTGAAAACATGTCAGTTTTAGAAAGGGCGCTCAGGCACTGCAGTGCCAAGCCTGATTTTTTTTATTTAGGGTTACTTGTGTGGATGGCACAATTACTGTTGCAGGCCTTCTAGTAGCATTTACATGAGCAGCCCTGGTATATATAGTATACTTTACTATCAAGAGTAACATAAATATGACACAGAAATTCAATAAGAATAGAAGCCTGGGAAGGCCATGTGACTTAGCAATAAATATTAAAAGTAACGGGAGGATTAAGAGGGAGCAAATACGATGAAGCACAAAGCATGTGGCACACAAAAATAAAGCAAAATAGAGCTGGGAGGGGCAGGTGACGCAGTAAAAAAATAATACTAATATGAACGCACAAATGGTAACAATACAGAATAAAGCACGTGACACAGTTCAAAAATACGACACAGAAATACATGCATGCACAATTTATTTAAAAAAGGCCTAGGAGGGCCCCGTGACACAGAAGGAAATATTATGATCAACCATATGCGATCAATTAGAATAGAGGCCTGAGAAGGCCATGTGAGGTAGCAATAAATATTAAAAGTCACGGGAGGATTAGGAGCGAGCAAATACGATGAAGCACAAAGCACGTGGCGCACAATAATAAAGCAAAACAGAGCTTGGAGGGCCACGTGACGCAGTAAAAAAATACTATTATGAACGCACAATTTTTAACAATACAGGCTAAAGCATGTGACTTAGCAATAAATATTAAAAGTAACGGGAGGATAAAGAGGGAGCAAATACGATGAAGCACAAAGCATGTGGCACACAAAAATAAAGCAAAATAGAGCTGGGAGGGGCAGGTGACGCAGTAAAAAAATAATACTAATATGAACGCACAAATGGTAACAATACAGATTAAAGCACGTGACACAGTTCAAAAATACGACACAGAAATACATGCATGCACAATTTATTTAAAAAAGGCCTAGGAGGGCCCGTGACACAGAAGGAAATATTACGATCAACCATAAGCGATCAATTAGAATAGAGGCCTGAGAAGGCCACGTGAGGTAGCAATAAATATTAAAAGTCACGGGAGGATTAGGAGCGAGCAAATACGATGAAGCACAAAGCACGTGGCGCACAATAATATAGTAAAACAGAGCTTGGAGGGCCACGTGACGCAGTAAAAAAATACTATTATGAACGCACAATTTTGAACAATACAGGCTAAAGCACGTGACACAGTTCAAAAATATGACACAGAAATTCATGCACGCACAATTTATTTAAAAAAGGCCCAGGAGGGCCCCGTTGCGCAGAAGAAAATATTACGATCAACCATACACGATCAATAAGAATAGAGCCCGGGATGGCCACGTGAGGCAGCAATAAATATTAAAAATCACGGGAGGATTGGGAGGGAGCAAATACGATGAAGCACAAAGCATGTGGTGCACAAAATAAAGCAAACAGAGCTGGGAGGGCCACGTGATGCAGTAAAAAACTAATACTAATATTAACGCACAATTTATAACAATACAGGCTAAAGCACGTGATACTTCAAAAATACAACACAGAAATTCATGCACGCACAATTTATTTAAAAAAGGCCTAGGAGGACCCTGTGACGCAGAAGAAAATATTCCGATCAACCATATACGATCAATAAGAATAGAGGCCTGGGAAGGCCATGTGAGGCAGCAATATTAAAAGTCACGGGAGGATTAGGAGGGAGCAAATACAATGAGGCACAAAGCATGTGGCACACAGAAATAAAGCAAAACAGAGCTGGGAGGGCCACATGACACAGTAAAAAAAAAAATATGATGCAGGTACAATTTACGGTGGAGGCTGATGTTGTGACGGCTACTCCTACCTTTGCTTCTGCTGTCTCTTGTTTTGTCTTCAAAGGCTGAGGCTTTGGCTGGGCCTAGGGTGGGATGGGCGCTGGCGCCGCCGCCACTGCGCCTATGAAGGCCTGGCTGGGCGGCAGCAGCAGTGACACCACGTCGAGTGTCACGAGTCCTCCTCCGCTCGAGCAAGCAGTTCGTAGTACATTCGACGACGATGAGAGTCTGTCTGTTAGTTCAGCACAGGCAGGCAAAAGAGAGCATGCTCACGTCAAGGCCCGCATTATATTGGAACCGCGGGGCTGACCAAGCCCAGGGTCGTCATTGTTAGCGTTTTCACGCTCTACAAGAATGACGGCCCTGGGGGACCTCCAATTGGCTAATATATTGACTTCCAGGCTTAGTAATAGCAAGCAAGCTAGGTGATGACATCTGGGGAGTGTGGGCGGGCATGCAATGCGCATGTGCAAGTGTGAGTGTGTGCACCAACAATGTTGGCGTTACGCGTCGCATCAAAGCTTCCGTGTGACGTCATGTACGGTGCCCCGTATGCGCAAATGTTTTTAATTGTTTAAAATTATATATTTATGTATTTAATGTACATACTAACAGAACACATTATCTAGGATAATTAGGAAAATAGTTTTTTTAACTTTTAACAATCGTATATTACTTTTAAAAGCAATTACACAAATCGCGGTGGAACGTCATGCGTACTCGCATCGTAAGAGCACCGTAAGCACACTCTGTAAGCGTACGCAAAGCCATTTGACTTTAAAAGAAGAGATTTGATTGGTTCATAACACTTCCTATTCCAACTGTTGAAAGGTCTGTCCCATTTTAATCATTCTACTTTGACTTTCTAAGAAGAAGCATCTCTTCTGAGAATCCTGTCAAATAGAAGGAAGGTCACCATAATAACAGCAATAGACTCATCTTCCAGCCATTCTTCAGAGGGAGATTTAATTCCTGAAGAACCTCCAAAGAAGAGGAAAGAAGCTCTAATTTGTGTTCTAATGTGGAATTTTTTTACTTTACCTGAAGGGCAAAAAAGGTTAATGCTCCAAAAGTAACCTGTAAAATTTGCCAAAGAACTCTTTCAAGGGGTGATCCATCTAAAAAATACTCTTTTGGCACAGCAAATATTGTGCGACACGTAAAGAACTTGCACCCCAACAACTTTGCTCAAGCTGCAACACGGAGGTTGCAGGACAACACACCTGCTATTGCACCAAGCACATCAACTGCTGCAGCAGCATTTTCAGCAAGCAGTCCACACCCACAAATTGATCCTGATTTTGGTGAAGTTACAATCCTATGCATTTATTGCAATAAACTTTTGTGTTGTGGGGAACAGTCTATTGACCTGATAAAACGCAGGAAACAGGAGCATCGCTGTCCTCAACATAAGTTTTTTTTTCATTCTTTTGTTCCTGTTGGACACTTTTTGTGTTCCATTTTTTTGGTTTTAAAAAACACTTGTTGACAAACACAAGAAAATAGAAAACTAAAAACACAAAAAAAACAGTTATTTTTAGGACTACCTTCACTGGTCAAAGAAAGAACTATATTTCTATGTTAGTGTATAAATGTTTCTCAGAATGAATGAGTAGTTCATAAATGAATGAATGAATACATTACTAGTGTATGGTGAATGTGAAACTGCAGAAGTATGAGGAACTGCTACAGCATAAATCGATCAGCAGTTTACCTATGAGTGTCCCCTCCCCTCATGGGTTCTGTCACAGCACATCGAAGGACTTGAATGTAACAAATGCACATAAATATGTTACAAGTCTATGCTTCAATTTGCACTGCTGGTGAAACTGCCTGGATGAATTTCTATGTGTTGCGGGTGGATTTACAACCTCCTTGTGCCTCTTTTAACACAGCCGTTGCATCACTTTTGTGATGCACTGGTAGTGCAAAAGATGTGCCATGGTGCGTGGAAGGTGCATCACATTATAAAGTCCTGCCCCAGAAGGAGGTGATATCACAGTACACAATAACTGTCATATCTCTGGGGAAGTACCACTTATTGTACACCTGCTGATTAGTGTTTTATTGTAGTGAATACATTCTTTTAAAATAGTGTATAGATAAGCACAGAGTGCTGTATGGTCACTACAATACTGAAACAGAAGTGTGATAGTGTTTACTGGAAGTGTAAGGATACAGATTGGGGAATTGAAGGTATGAAAGACAAGTTTCCTGGTGCATAGAAGACTACATGCATTATCTCTAGGGGGTTTCCCATGAACTACTGAACGGATTTACACCATTTAACAAAAAGCACAATCTGCAAACCAAACTCTACCTCTCTGCCTAATTTGGAGTAATTCTATTAGCGTACGGTACGATTACCCCAAAAAAGCAATGATAAAGGAATTATATAGATTTCTGTTTTAATATATTGGAAAAAAAAGAATTAATTAAAAAAACATTCAATTTAGTTTTGTTATTATTTTACATTAAGAATATAAAATATAATTTAAAAAATAACATAAATGTAAATATTGATATTGAAAATGAATGGGAGTGTTATTTAACAACAATGGCAGGCTACTCCACAACTCCACAACTCCAAAAGGGAAGGATTGACAACAACACGACTTCCTTTTCAAAAGAACATATAATGAAGATAAAATGTACAAAAAAATGTATCTTTCAGACAATGCGTCCACTTAGGTACTCCCCAAGAGACATGGTGAAATATGATCTCTTACGAGAATTGAAGGCTTCCCTGAAAAAAACAAAATGGGAAGCAAATAGAGCAATGGAGGATAGCTTGTGGACCAAACTACATGCAGACATCAAGCAGAACGACCGGGCAAAATTCTGAAAGTCAATCAACTCCTTTATAAACCCTAGGCATGATGGAGTATCCTCCAATATTACTGAAGAAGCATGGGCAAACTATCCTAAAGATCACTTCACACAACACAGAGTCTCCAATTTAGAGACAGAAAATGAGAATAACAAATCAAACTTACTGTGTGGAGTTCTTTACAAACAAGAGGGCAGTATTACAACCATGAATATACGAGAGATAAACCTACCAAAGATAATTTCGCACCAAATTAAAAAGGGAAGACGAGAGGGGGCGCCAGGACCTCCCATTCTTTATAAACAGAACAAAAGCGAATGGGCTGTAGCACTCGAGCCACTATTTATGGAAATTAAACAGTTTAATATACTGCCTGCTTCCTGGAAGGGCTCGATTATTTCTCCAATATTTAAGTCGGTTGATAAATCTCTACAATGAAACTATAGATTGGCCGCCCTTATGGATAATGAGGCAAAATATTTTGCTGGGATCCTCTTGGAGGAATTGCAGGCCTGGGCTACAGAAAACTCTTTAATTCCAGTTAATCAGACGGGTTTTGCCAAGTCAGTTGGGACAAGAACGAATATTTTAACTATGAATCTGCTAATTGACAAAGCCAAACCTACCAAATGCCAATCCACCTGTGCTTTATTGACTATAAGGCGGCTTTTGACCATATCAATCGGAATCTTCGTCCAAATTGACGAAGTGGGGGATACCGGGGCTATTGTTATTTACCTGCATAGTGAAACATGGATACAGGTGAAGCTGGGCGACTGTTCTCACCTGTCCAGATGCATCCCAACCAATAAGGGTCTCAAACAGGGATGTGCTTTGGCCCCAACGCTTTTTAATTTGTTCCTAGGAGACCTAATTCAGATTCTGAATAATTGCAACTCTCATGCACCGAAACTAGGAGGTCAAATACTGCCATCATTACTCTATGCGGATGACATAGTTCTTATCAGTCATACAAAAATAGGGTTGCAAAATATTGTGGATGCCACACAGAGGTACTCTGATGGAAATCAATTGATGATAAATCTGGAGAAGACACAAACAATGTGAATTATTAAAAAAGGGAAAGCTCCACATGGCTGCTTTTGGATCAATGTACGCATAGAAGACACTACAGTGTCTAGGAGTCAAAATCGAAATAGTGGCCAGTTTACCATTCAGAAATCCAGCATCAGAGGAAAAGGCATTGCAATATCAATTTCTCTAAAAGAAATAAATAGCAGACTTTCCAGTTCCTCTCTACTGCCCATGGCACAAGTTATAAGAGCTAAACTGTTGCCCACAATTACTTATGGGAGTAAAGTACAGAGAGGAAGAGACGCAGCCATCCTGGATAAAACCATGAGAGCTGCATATAGGAACATCTGTTTTGCACCTAACGACCAGTAGTTGAACTGTAGCTTGGTGAAGTTTATGAAGGAGGTAGTAAAAAAGATGCAGAAACTTGACACTTCATCATCCTTTTAGGAGTTATGAAATCAAACAGATTTAATAACGGTTGTCAAAAAAGTATTACATTTATGAAGGTGGCGAAAAAGAGAATGTTGGAACTCGACCCTTCACTCATTTCTTGGAGGACATTAAAACAAACCGATTACTATTTAACAATCTTTATTAAATTGTATTAACCTCATGATTTTAAATAAGAAATGTGAAATGGAACTTATATTTTATGTAGATGTAAGTTTATAGCTGTGGCGGCAAATGTATTGCGTATAGAAATAGTTTTTTTAAAGGAGAAATTGCAATGGTTTTTATTAACTATGCAAATCAAAATTTACTTTACTTACTTACTTACTTTACTTACTATTAAAAATTTAAGAAACTAGTATAACATTTTTTTTTAATAATTAATACATTTAATACCTATCAAACCTTTTAGGAATTAGCATTTAAAAAACCTTAAAAGTTAGTTTCTATTTTTCAATGTGTGTATCAAAGGTTATATTAGGGTGAGAGAAGGTCTGCCACTCTTTCACAAGGATGATGTCATCAGTGATGTCATTTGAGATGTCATCAGTGATGTCATGAGTGATGTCACTGACCATATCATGAGTGATGTAATATGTGGCGTCAACAGCAGTGCATTGCGGGAGCACGAGTTAAAGTTAGCTGAACTAACTATAATGGGGGAATTTCAATAGTTTTGTATGAGTGAAATGTCCAGCTAACTATAACATGTGTGAAACCTATGGTTTTTTCAGTGAATTTCCAAGGTTTTTTAAATGCTAATTCCTAACTATACCGTGGCTGAAACCTATGGTTTTTTCAGTGAATTTCTAAGTTTTTTTTGGCATACATACATATACATATATGTATGCCAAGGTGTATACTTAAACTGTACAGAAACACTCAGTCACTGGATGATGTCATCAGTGGTATCATCAGTGATGTAATTTGAGATGTCCATGACCATGTCATGAATGATGTAATATTTGCCGTTATCAGCAGTGCTTTGAAGGGACCCGAGCTATAGTTAGCTCAACTAACTATAAAGAAAATGTTTTTCTAATTAGGTTTCAGTACAGAACATACTTAAGTTTTATAAATAATATCTTACCTTTTAAATATAAGTTGAAGTTATCAGTTGATTTTTTGTTGTGCACTTCACGAAGTAGCAGTCAAAAGGGCTGTGTTTCCATCTCTTCCTTTATATATATTCAGGTATATAACCAATCAAATGTCAGGTAATAAAAGTTGAAAATGAAAGTAACATTTTCATTGGTTGTCAATTCCAACACTTCAGATGTGTTTTGTGAAGTTATTTACCTCACGGTACTTAGAGAGGTCTACAGGCTAAATGGCTAAATGAAATTTCAATCAAATTTGTGAGAATGAAAGGGATTGTCATGTAGTATGAGCTAATCTATATTTGGTGAGAGTTTCTCTAGTCGTTTTTCTGTAAATTACTTTCCCACCTTTTTTTAGGACCGCTTTCCGGAAAGCGGCCCGGTTAGCGAACCTTAAGCGTCACGGGAGTCCACCATTTTGTGTTTCGGTCGCATTAAGATACAAGATGGAGGGCAAATAATGTTTAGAATGGGTAGAAGGGGTCATGGTAGACTTATCTTGACCCCCTAGGTTTTCTGAGGGTGGCTGAGGAGGCTTATATGTGCGGAAAAAAAACATTTTTTTAAAAAAATCCGCGAGGTTAGCTTTCGGTTAGCGAACCGGGTAGCGCTCCGGGGAGCGTATTTTGTGGAAAATTAGTGAAAAAAGTTAGAGAAAAATAATAATTGTGAGTAATCAGATGTAGGGTAGCTCTGAGAAGAGCTTTTGGGTTTTGGTACATTTAGGTACTTATAAGTAGGTACCAATGCACAGTCTTAAATTCAGAATGAAAATTCTGTTGCCCTCATCTGAGAAGTGAACTCCATCTCCTCTGTAGATATCTTGCATGTAGTAACGCAAGTTATTGTTGTACAGGGAGCCCATTCCATGGTCTCTCATGAAAGCTGAAACAGATTTGTTTACATGCTTCCTCGCTTTCTCAATTTGTGGAGAAAATTGGTTGGACCACCTCCATTACTGTCTTTGGCATATATTGGAATATACCAAGGCAGTTTGAGGAAAAAGTGCCATTAATTGCTCAAAGGTGTCCTTTAAAAGCATTTCCAGACCTACCCCTGTCGAAGTGCCCAAATCATTACCTCCACAGTGCACAATTAACAGGTCAGGTTTTGGCAAATGCATAAAGGTTTTCACCAATGGTATCAATTGGTGACATTTTAATCCTCTTTGGCCCAACCACTTAATTTCCACATCTTGTATATTGAGGTTAGGTAAATTTCTGTTCTCAGCATACCTTTGAGCCCAGTGGATGTAACTATGTCCAACAATCCAGACCGTAAACATGGTTGGAGAAGGTTGTGCTGCAGTCAGATGAAGTGTGGTAATGAAAGGGCAGTTGAAACAGTAGGAGTTTGTAAAGAAAAAAAACTGAGGATTTCCAATGCTAATGATTCATTAGCAGTGATTGGTGCATTTCCATTTCTTAAAACAGAAAGTTAGGGTGCATGGATGTGTTCTTTGAAAGATGTAATTTGAATGGTCAAGGAAGAAACATTTAATGAAAGATTGCACTGGATATGCAGGTGCACTGAGAGTTCAGAGTTCAATTGAAACATTGTTGTGTGAATTTGCAAACATGAGAGGTCTTCCAGGAGGTGGTTGCTATGGAAAAAAGACAGAGAGGGCAGAGGGGGGAAGGGTTTTGATTTGAAAAAAGTGAGGGAAGAGTTATGATTGGCTAATATGAGAGATATGTGAAATGAATATCTGTATTTCTGTGCTTTCAATAGCTGCAGCCTCTGGAGTGCATCCTTTTTCTTCTGCTGAAGACAATTTGGTGTATTTCTGAGACTGTTTTCAAAACTCAAAAAGTATTTGCTAAGGTGAGAAAAGATTTATTTAATTTAGATAGAGAATAGTATGATTTAAGGAGAAAATGATGAAGAAAGCTGTGTTTTTAAAATGTGGCTTTGTCTCTAGTGATATACAAATAGATTTTGTTTCTTTGAGAAATTGTAATTGCATATTCGGTGTAGCATTCTGGCATGCAGTAACAGAAGTTTTTGTTGTACATGGAGCCCATTCCATGGTCTCTTATGTAAGCTGAAACAGATATGTTGTTTTTAAAAACGATTTTTGAAATCACTTACATTTCTGGATATGTACTGCTAGAGCTTCATAGGTTGTTTTGGGTCATATTTATAAGGCATTTGAGTGTCTTTGATGTTATTTTTTCCTTTTCAAATGGAAAGCATTCCTCATGGGGCAAGTGTCTTGTAAATACGCTCCCACCTGCGCTTGGCAAATTTAGATTTTGATTATGGGAGTTACATAGCCATGTTAATAATGTCCAAAAAATGGTGCTAGGGCATTCCAGAAAACGCTTTCATGTGTCTCAAGGACATTTTCAGTCATTTCCTCTTGAATGCAGGTATACAATTGATTTATATGCTGTGTTTAAAAACGTTTTTTTGAAATCAATTACATTTCTGGATATGTACTGCTAGAGCTTCATAGGTTGTTTTGGTCATATTTATAAGGCATTTGAGTGTGTTTGATGTTATTTTTTCCTTTTTAAATGGAAAGCATTCCTCATGGGGCAAGTGTCTTGTAAATACGCTCCCATCTGTGCTTGGCAAATTTAGATTTTGATTATGGGAGTTATATAGACATGTTAATAATGTCCAAAAAATGGTGCTAGGGCATTCCAGAAAACGCTTTCATGTCTCTCAAGGACATTTTCAGTCATTTCCTCTTGAATGCAGGTATACAATTGATTTATATGCTGTGTTTAAAAACGTTTTTTTGAAATCAATTACATTTCTGGATATGTACTGCTAGAGCTTCATAGGTTGTTTTGGGTCATATTTATAAGGCATTTGAGTGTCTTTGATGTTATTTTTTCCTTTTTAAATGGAAAGCGTTCCTCATGGGGCAAGTGTCTTGTAAATACGCTCCCATCTGTGCTTGGCAAATTTAGATTTTGATTATGGGAGTTACATAGCCATGTTAATAATGTCCAAAAAATGGTGCTAGGGCATTCCAGAAAACGCTTTCATGTCTCTCAAGGAGATTTTCAGTCATTTCCTCTTGAATGCAGGTATACAATTGATTTATATGCTGTGTTTAAAAACGATTTTTTGAAATCAATTACATTTCTGGATATGTACTGCTAGAGCTTCATAGGTTGTTTTGGGTCATATTTATAAGGCATTTGAGTGTCTATGATGTTATTTTTCCCATTTAAATTGAAGAGCTTTCTCCATGGGGTAAGTTTCTTGTAAATACGCTCCCACTTGCGGTTGGCAAATTTAGATTTTGATTATGGGAGTTACATAGCCATGTTAATAATGTCAAAAAAATGGTGTTAGGGCATTCCAAAAAAACGCTTTCATGTGTCTCAAGGACATTTTCAGTCATTTCCTCTTGAATGCAGGTATACAATTGATTTATATGCTGTGTTTAAAAACGATTTTTTGAAATCAATTACATTTCTGGATATGTCCTGCTAGAGCTTCATAGGTTGTTTTGGGTCATATTTATAAGGCATTTGAGTGTCTATTATGTTATTCTACCCTTTTCAAATGGAAAGCGTACCTCATGGGGCAAGTTTCTTGTAAATACGCTCCCACTTGCGGTTGGCAAATTTAGATTTTGATTATGGGAGTTACATAGGCATGTTAATAATGTCCCAAAAATGGTGTAAGGGCATAATCAAAATCTAAATTTGCCAACCGCAGGTGGGAGCGTATTTACAAGAAACTTGCCCCATGAGGTACGCTTTCCATTTAAATGGGAAAAATAACATCATAGACACTCAAATGCCTTATAAATATGACCCAAAACAACCTATGAAGCTCTAGCAGGACATATCCAGAAATGTAACTGATTTCAAAAAATCGTTTTTAAACACAGCATATAAATCAATTGTATACCTGCATTCAAAAGGAAATGACTGAAAATGTCCTTGAGACACATGAAAGCGTTTTCTGGAATGCCCTAGCACCATTTTTTGGACATTATTAACATGGCTATGTAACTCCCATAATCAAAATCTAAATTTGCCAAGCACAGGTGGGAGCGTATTTACAAGACACTTGCCCCATGAGGAACGCTTTCCATTTAAAAAGGAAAAATAACATCATAGACACTCATATGCCTTATAAATATGACCCAAAACAACCTATGAAGCCCTAGCAGTACATATCCAGAAATGTAATTGATTTCAAAAAATCGTTTTTAAACACAGCATATAAATCAATTGTATACCTGCATTCAAGAGGAAATGACTGAAAATGTCCTTGAGACACATGAAAGCGTTTTTTGCAATGCCCTAGCACCATTGTTTGGACATCATTAACATGGCTATGTAACTCCCATAATCAAAATCTAAATTTACCAAGCGCAAGTGGGAGCGTATTTACAAGAAACTTGCCCCATGAGGTACGCTTTCCATTTAAAAAGGGTAAAATAACATCATAGACACTCAAATGCCTTATAAATATGACCCAAAACAACCTTTGAAGCTCTAGCAGGACATATCCAGAAATGTAATTGATTTCAAATAATGACTTACTTCATTGGTAGGCCTTCACATGTATTATCTCCTTTGTTTTCTTCAGTGAAAATCTTATCTGGAACCATGTGTTGGCCTCACCTCAAACAAACAAAACAGGTGATGGACCGAATGTGGATCAATGACACACATTCACCCCAGTCCAAAGATCTGGGCCTAAACAAACCTTTAGATAGGCCACACCTTATCGTCATCCTGAATTAATCATTTAAAATATTAGGGAGAGATTTATGATTGTTGTATGCCTGTTTTGTACCACTGTGTGTCATTTTTGTGATGCAGTGCTGGTGCAAAAGATTTGCTATGTTAAATAATAAGTAGGGCATTAAGTTTTTGATGACTGTTATTCATTTACTGTTTGGTAATAGTGGTTAATAAAATTTTTTATTATATTTTTCCACAGATTCAACTGCAGATCTTTTCTTAATTTGAAAAATGCCAACGAAAAATCGAATTAGAAAGGCTAGAAAACGTCAAAGACAGCAGGATGATCTTTTATTGCAGCAGTCCTCTTCCCCAAATACTTTTCAAAACACCAAGAAAGCTCCGGGTAAGAGCACAAAATCATTCTTAAGAAATATTTTTAGTAAAAAAAGAATTTATCCCAAAAATGTTTCAGTTCATAAAAAGAAAAGCAATTTAAATGGAAAGGAAAGACCCATCAAAAATGTTACTGGTAGAGGAAGAGATAACTCTGTGCATGATAGTAGAAGGAAACAACAGTTTAGGGACATTCGAAAACGAATGTTCCGTAACAGGATAATAGTTAATTTATTAAAAAATATTAAGAAAGGCCAACAGAAAGTGGCATTTTATAAGAAGAAGAAAAATGTAGAGAAAATTATTGATCATGCTTTTGAAATTAAGCGAAAGTTGTTTATTTTGGTAATCAATAGAATTAGGAAACTAAGCAAGGTAATTTCTGATTTCAAAACAAAAAGTAGATGGAAGAGAGTAGTAAATCGTAGTAACTTTTGTGAAGTGTTTTCCGGAGAATGGATGCATAGTTCAAGTTGTGAGGCATTTTTTAATGAGGAGAGTTATTTTCAGGATAATGATTTGGTGTTTGCAGTTGACACCAGTGGTCGAGCTTATGAAGTGAAGGATGGTTGTCCAGTTGAAAAAGAAAAACTTGTGACAACAGAGACAGAAGAGGCGCTAAGTGATGAGGTTTTAGGAAGACGTCCTAAGGGTCCTGTGTACATTTGGAAGTGTAGTTCTATTTGCAGTGTGCAACAGGTTTCCATCAATTTGCTTTGTGATTTTATACGGACATTTAATAAGAAAAGTTTGAAGCAGAAAATGAAGTTGTTGCAAGATTTAGATCCTTGCAGAGTGAGACAAATGACAGGTTTGCGTGGTCATTCACTGGCTTGTCTTTCCAGAAGAGTATGCCAGAGTGTTTTTCATCATTTCAGGATGCTAGCAGTGCATCATAATAAAGTGAGAAAATTAGTGAGAATGTTGTATTATGCTAAGAGTCCAGCAATTATGCTTAAACAATTATGTGCTGCTCTTTTGCATGGTTCTGAAATAGATGTGAAGAATATTTGTGAAGAAATTGAGTTTTGTTACTTTGGTAGTAAAGATGAGAATGTTCAAATTGACCCAGAAGTAGAGGGTAATGTTGAAGATAATGTACAGGTTTCCAGTACAGATAATTTTCAGAAGGAAATTGCCACGTTTCAGATGAAATCAAGTGAGAGGCCTAATTTCACTTGTGTATGTTGTCGACGCACTTATTATAAGAATCAGACTAAGTTAGTGGATTTATATGCAAAAAGTGAAAGGGAAAATAATAGTGAATGGAAGGATTTTGCCACATACTTGATGGTAAAAAATTATTTTGATTTGGGATCGGATCAACGTGTGTGTACTTATTGTTGTAATAAATTAAACCAAAACCAGATGCCTGCTAGGGCAGTTCATAATAATCTGGAATTGGTTGAGATTCCTTCTGAATTGAAGGATTTAAATACTTATGAATCTATTTTGATTCAAAGTATCCATCCCTTTCAGGCTATTGTAAGAATGGAGCCAAAGACAGGGAAGTTGCCTCCAGCAGATTTACAGAGAGGATTAAAGGGAAGAGTTGTTTATTTGCCTCTAGATTTGAACAAAAACATTAACACAATTGGAGTAGAAAAAGTGGAAGAGGAACCTCTGGTTATCTTGGTTAATGGGGTTCCGACAAAGAATAAGAAAATATGGCAAGATTTAGTGGATGTTAGGAAAGTCAAAAAGGCAACATTGTATTTGAAGAAAAATAATAAGTACTATAAGAATGTATATGTTGCAGAAGAGGAAATAAGTGATGAAGAGGATAGCGATTTGTGTACTGGCCAAATTGAGAAAGTAGAG
Source organism: Lissotriton vulgaris (assembly GCF_964263255.1). Classification (NCBI taxonomy): domain Eukaryota; kingdom Metazoa; phylum Chordata; class Amphibia; order Caudata; family Salamandridae; genus Lissotriton; species Lissotriton vulgaris. The sequence continues at coordinate 5,804,041 of NC_141688.1, forward strand.
GCCTCTAAAAGTGAAGAAATATATGAACATTATAGTGTTCATCCTTTGCATTCCAAGGAAGTCATGGGGAATGCTATTGAGTTGTTTCAAATGAAACAAGCCAAAGGGAGTCCCATTAGTGTTTGGGAGGAAAGTTTGGAAGCTCGGTGTTTCCCACAGCTATTTCCCACAGGTCGAGGAGGAAGATATGATGAGCGACCTCATCAAATTCCTGCATCTGAATACCGGACTTTACGATTGTATGCAGAAGATCCTAGGTTTCGTCAATGCATTCCCTATTTGTTTCATCTCCTGTTTGAAAGCGATCTGTCTGGACTGTCATATGCAGTGAACCACATCTTAAAAAGTGGTATACAGATGCGAAACATCTCGGCAAGTGATTTTATGCATAAAGTCAATGTCCAAGACAGTATTTTGGATTCTCACTTAATTAATCTCATGGCGTGTCAGCGTGGTACTAATGAGTACTGGTACCGTCGTCATGGTGATTTAAAATGTATGCTCAGGAACTTAGGAACTCCGACATGGTTCCTCACTCTGAGCTGTGCCGAGTATGGCTGGGAAGACTTACTTGAATTTCTACGAGAGGCAAATGGAAATATTGAAAACATTGAATTCAAGACACCTGGAGAACTGTGTTCTTTGGATCCAGTGAATGTATGCAGGTACTTCAATCATAGATTTGAAGCTATGATGTCTTTCATCACAAATAAGAAGAATCCACCTCTTGGAGAGGTGTTGGATTTCTTCTGGAGAAAGGAGTACCAAGCAAGAGGTGCTCCTCATATACATATGTTGTTGTGGATCAAGGATGCACCTAAATTTGGAACAGATCCGGATGACTTAGTGATGAATTTCATAGAACATTATTCTACGTGTTCTGTTCCAAACGCAACGGAGAAGAAAAGCCTAAGAGAACAAGTTCTACGTTTCCAAAGCCATCGTTGTGGAAAGTACTGTCGTCGTAAATTCAGAAACAAGGACAAGTTCTACACCAAATGTCGTTTCAACTTTCCACGACCGGTGATTTCTAAAGGAAGAGTGAACAGTTTGATGTCTTCACTGCGACATAATGTGACGAGGAAATCACCCAAAAATACATACAATTTGAAAAGGAACGAAGAGTCCAAGTACATCAACGACTACAACCCAGTGATTTTGTCCATGTGGAATGCTAACATGGATATACAGTTTGTGGCTGACAACTGTATGGCTGTGGCTCGGTATGTGACATCTTACATCACCAAAAAAGAAAAGACAGAACTGAAGGAGATGTGGGAGGGCATTTCCCATGAAAAGAGCCTCAGCAAGAAGTTGTACAGTTTCAGTCTGAAGATGTTGTCGCATCGAGAAATCGGAGCTTATGAATGTTCTGATCGATTGTCTTCAGCAAGTCTCTATGCCAAATCCAGGAGTATCGTTTGGGCGAGTCTTGGTCTTGCTGCAACGCGAAATCGAGTTCTAAAACCTGTCCGGGAAATTGAGTATTTGGCAGAAAAGGAACCAAACAGTACCGACATTTTGAAGACCAACATGTTGGATACATATTATCCAAATCGAAGCAGTCACCTTGAGAATGTTTGTCTATATGAGGTTCTACAAAATTATATATTCAAGAGGAACATCAAAGAAGATATTGAGAAAGGAGTGTATGCTGTAATTGGAAGTGAGGGATGCCTGGTCAAGCAAAGAAAATGCCAATTAGTAAACCATCGAAAATTGAGTGGCGAATCTCCAGAAAAAAAGGAGTTTTTCTATTTAGCACTTTTGCAACTTTTCAAGCCTTGGCGTGCAGAAGAGGAACTGCTTGGAGATTTCCTCTGTTATGAAGACTCTTTCACTGCTGCTAAGGAGACCATAGAATGTCCTGCTTTTCCCAAATATCAAGAAATGCTAACTTTGGAAATTGAGCAGGAAGCAACGATTGCAGCCGAGATTGCCAGAGACAGTTCTCAGGACAGTCAGAGTTCTGTTTCATTGAGTCAAGATCCACTTGGAGGACCTATTATCGAAAATGAAGCTGCCACTGCTATGAATGAAGTGGAAAGAGCCATGGCACATGCTCAGGAGGATTCAGTTAACTTAGAAGACTTGGAAAAACAACTCAACGTTGAGCAGAGGAAAATATATGATGAAGTTACCAAGCAAATTGAGCACGGATTAAGTCATGAGAAGAAAGAGTGCTCATGTACATCGTTGAAGCCTGTCCGACTGTACGTGAGTGGAGAAGCGGGAACTGGAAAAAGTTTCCTCATTAAAGCAATTTCTTGTTATTTGCAGGAAAGGACTGAGTCATCGCTGTCTTGTGTTGTCACCGCTCCTACTGGACTGGCAGCACATAACATTAAAGGTATTACTTTGCATCGTCTACTGATGCTGCCAGTGGAGCATGACAACAAATTACAATACCACAAGTTATCTTGGGATGCTTGCTGTGAAGTTTCAAGAGTCTTGAGGAACATGAAACTACTTATCATTGACGAAGTAAGCATGGTTTCCAATGTCATGCTTGCCTTTGTGCATTTGAGAATGCAAGAAGTACTTAAAACTGAATATGATGTGTTATTTGGTGGCAAACACATCATTGTTTTTGGAGATCTTCTGCAGCTGACACCAGTAAAAGGTCAACCTGTGTTCAAAATACTCACGCATGAAGATACCAGGAAGTGCCTAGGGAGCATTGGCAACGTCAATATATGGTTAAACTTCAATTATGCTGAACTGCATGAAAATATGCGTCAGGCGAAGGATGAAGATTACAAGAATATTCTACAAGATATTAGAATTGGAAAAGTGACCGAGTATGGAAAAGAAGCTTTAAATGCACTATTACTTTCAAATTTATATCCCGAACAAGAGATTGTGCCTGAGAATATTTTTCAGAAAATTACTGAGAAGAAATCCGGAATATGTTTGATGCCAACTCTTGCAGAATGTGCCATCTTCAACAACAAAATGTTGAATTTAGAAAAGCAAGAGATTGTGAAACTTGAAGCTATTGACAAAATAGAGCATATGGGATCAACAATTATTTTGTCAGAGAATTTGAAATCAAAATTGGATTCATTAGAGAAGACTATATCTAAAACAGCGGGTTTTGAAAAGACTTTGAATGTGTGTTTAAATTGCCGAATCATTTTGAGAAGGAATTTACATGTTGAAAGAGGTCTGCTAAATGGATCAATGGGTAATGTTGTTGATTTTGAGAAATACAGAAATAGAGATGGAATAGAATTTTTAAAAATTAAATTTGATGGCATTGAGGAAGTACAGCTAATTGGTCGTTGTTCTGCTATGTTTTTGCTTGTTAAAGACTTATATGTTCGCCGTAAACAGTTTCCTGTTTGCTTGGCATATGCGGTGACAATCCATAAATCGCAAGGTTTAAGTGTAGACAGTGCATTGGTGAATATTGTCAGTTCTGTGTTCAAGGAGGGTATGGCATATGTGGCATTGTCACGAGTTAGAACTTTATCGGGATTGTACTTGATTGACTGTGATGTCACAAACATTTGTGCGGATCTAGATTGTGTTAAGGAATACAATAGGTTAAGAAGAGAGTATGCGCCACATTTGCCTCAATATCCTTTGTTTGAGAAACGTGTGGTAGGCCGGAAACGTAGAAATATCAGTAATAGTAGGGAGGTTGTAGCAAAAAGACCAAAAGTCAATGAACCGAAAATTGTTAGCAGAAAGAAAGTGGATTCTGTTGAAGATGTTGTCGGTTTTCAATTTGAAAACAGTTCTGGTGTCAACTGCTATGCAAATGTAGTGGTTAATGTTCTCTTTTCACTAGAGAGTTTAAAAGAACAGATTCTGTTGAATTCAGAACAAATTTTATGCTGTTTGTTGAATTCTGTTTTCAAGAAATGTAGCACTGATCGAACAAAAGTAGAAAGTGTGTCTGAAGTTCGTTATCTGTTAGATGAATGTTCAGGTCAAACAGACTTCTCTGAAAATAATCAGCAAGATTGTCAGGAGTTTTTAATGTATATGCTTGATGTATTGCAAGATGAGGGTGTAGATGTAGATCATCTGTTTGGGCTTTCTTATCAATGGCAGCATATGGCCGCGATACCCGCCACCCCCTCTCAACACACTCCCCAAGGATGGGAAACCGGAAACAGTTCTTGAACTTTTGGAAGGCGGGAAGGGAGTTACCCTTCCCGGCCGTATTTATTAAAATATGAAACAAAATTAAAACATTAAAATAACAGTTTCATATTATGTACAATTTCATTACCACATTGCGATGTTTGGCTAACCTTAACATATTCTCTAATACAAAGGTTCTCCTAGCCGAACTAACATCCTACAAAACATTAACTTGAAATTTTGAAATTGTACATCCTAACGTTTAAGGGCCAACGGCAAGGTCGTAACCGGTGTCAAGATCCCTAAACCCGAAACTCCCCCTCACTTGTGAGGGGCGACCGCACAGAGGTGTACCTCAAGTGCAACTACCAATTTCCCTTGACTTGACGGGGGCCCCAATAAACTCGACGCCACTTAAAGGTCGTTCGAGGACTCGTGTGTGGTATCTAGAAGGTAGCGTAGACCCCCTCCCAAACCCCACACAACTTACCACATCTGCCGTCGCAGATATCCTGGCCCCGGGAAATTCCCCAGGAGGGGGCTGTAGCCCCTCCTACCCAGGAAGGGGCCTTGACCGCCTTTCCTTTCCTTTCGGCGTCCCATCCTTAGAAGGGACCGCCTCCCCGTTGAGGGGCCAATGGCCACCTCCCTCGAGCGCTCCCATCCGTAATGGGTGACGCCCACTCATAGGGATCTACTAATTAGTGCTCACCGATCATGACCTTACCGCCCGACCAAAATAAATACGACAATTCTACCTAACTTACTAAAATTACAAAATAATCATAACTTATTACAAGCATGAATACTGATCAACACTAGTGCAAAATTATTTTATTTGCAAAACATACTAAAAAAAAAAAAATTACCATTCTTTATTGCATATTCAAAATTATCACGACAATCATCATAACCTGCAAGAAACAGAGTTACCACATCAAAACTTTATTCAAAACAACTAGCTGTCCTCAGGGGCTGGTGGGTGGGTCAAAATTGGCTCTTCGTTCCGTCTCGAGCTCACGTGCAGCGAGGGGGTGCAGCTTCAGGGCACAGGAACAAGAGGATGCGTTCTTGGTTTGTTGCTCCTTTTATCCGTCTTCAGGGCGGGCGTAAACCCGCCCCTGCCTGCCCTTAGGGCGTGGCCAGCCGCGTCAGTGTCTAGGCCAGCCCACTCGAGGGCGGGAAACAGCGCGCCCCGGCTACGCCGCTTCGGGCATACCAGCCGAGGCTCGCCTCCCGCCCCAAAATGGCTTCCCGGGGGGCTCGTGGTACTCGGCCATACGTTCGGGGGGACCGAATGGTCGCCCCTTTCCATATGGCCGCGATACCCGCCACCCCCTCTCAACACACTCCCCAAGGATGGGAAACCGGAAACAGTCCTTGAACTTTTGGAAGGCGGGAAGGGAGTTACCCTTCCCGGCCGTATTTATTAAAATATGAAACAAAATTAAAACATTAAAATAACAGTTTCATATTATGTACAATTTCATTACCACATTGCGATGTTTGGCTAACCTTAACATATTCTCTAATACAAAGGTTCTCCTAGCCGAACTAACATCCTACAAAACATTAACTTGAAATTTTGAAATTGTACATCCTAACGTTTAAGGGCCAACGGCAAGGTCGTAACCGGTGTCAAGATCCCTAAACCCGAAACTCCCCCTCACTTGTGAGGGGCGACCGCACAGAGGTGTACCTCAAGTGCAACTACCAATTTCCCTTGACTTGACGGGGGCCCCAATAAACTCGACGCCACTTAAAGGTCGTTCGAGGACTCGTGTGAGGTATCTAGAAGGTAGCGTAGACCCCCTCCCAAACCCCACACAACTTACCACATCTGCCGTCGCAGATATCCTGGCCCCGGGAAATTCCCCAGGAGGGGGCTGTAGCCCCTCCTACCCAGGAAGGGGCCTTGACCGCCTTTCCTTTCCTTTCGGCGTCCCATCCTTAGAAGGGACCGCCTCCCCGTTGAGGGGCCAATGGCCACCTCCCTCGAGCGCTCCCATCCGTAATGGGTGACGCCCACTCATAGGGATCTACTAATTAGTGCTCACCGATCATGACCTTACCGCCACAGGCCGGATAGTTGACCGGCTATCCGGACCCCCCAACACACTCCTACCTAAAGGTCATGTCTTAAAGTCCCCAGCCAAGCTATCAGGTCTCCTATGAATAACTCGTTCCCCACCCGGGACAAATGAATACCATCACCCAAATACATACTGTCCCCTTTAATACAACCATGCGAAATAGAATGCAGTGTACTTGAACGGAACAATCGACTCACTTTATTATTAATCTTCCTTACTGAATGATTCAGAGCAGAAACTGAAAGAGCCCCCCGCCACACTTGTCGCGGTATCATATGGGACCATGCGATTGTGCACCCTGGAACTCTTCTCGCTAACCAACTTACAGTGGAAAGCATTGCCTCAAGAAGTAGTCGTCTACCAGTGGACACCAGATCGTTGCCCCCAAGATGTACTATGACTACAGACTGCGGTGACCTCGTCCGCCCTAACAAACCCTCAAAAAATGATTGAAACTGGTCAATACAGAGCCCGCCCTTTCCGTAGAAGGACACACTGTACCCGTATTCCCCAGCCACGTGAATCATGTTACCTGCTTTGAATACGTCCGCGGCCCGCCTCACGTATGAGTGGCCCACGACCCACACCTCCTTTTTCACAGCCGGTGATGTCTGACCGCTGACCCGGTGTTGGGTCGACTGCCCAGTCCGTCCCGCCTCGTAGGCTTGCGCAACTGAAAACCAAAGAAAAACAAGAAGCGTGAGTACATCATTACAGCTTCATAACATGTGCAACCGCACATACCTTTTATAACAGTTCGAGGACCAACGCCCCACACGTTTAACTTGTTCGACATTCAGACCCCTGGCTGTAGCCTCTGTAGCAGCCCCTATCCGAAAGGAATGGGTCCCAAACTCGCCGGGGTTCAAGCCCGCAGCGGAGATTGACATCGCAAGCACCCGCTGAAACTGAAACCTCGTCAGTGGGGTGGTGTCAGCGTGTCGCAACAATGTCCCCCCCCATGATGCCACCCTTTGCGCTAAATATTCCTCTACGCAACTTACCGGGCACATGGAGGACCCGGGAATCCTTTGTATGAGTATGCAGTCCCCCATCGCACCCTGGTCGGTCTTGGACCTGACAAACAAGATGGACATTGTCTCCCCTCTGACCTGAACGTGCTCTCGGCACAGTCCCCCGGTCACATCCCGCTTGTTCCTCGCCACTAGTTCGCTTACCCGCATAGCCCCATGGAATGCCAGCGCAAAAGCGGCTCGGAATAACACTGTTTCATACTGGGATGAACACGTTGAAGGGAGTACAGATAATAACAGGGCCAGCCTATCCAGACCTATCGGGCGCCTTTCATCTACTCTGCGACCCTCAAGGCGTTGCCACCCACGTAGCGCTTTTTGTACAACGAAAGACGCTGTCGGGTCCTGGATCCCATAAGCCCTTGCCACAAAGGAAATGGCTGCCCGATGCCTCTGGGCAGTAGCCACAGATTTGCCTGCCTGATGTAAGGACAGCAGGAAATTTACTACCCCCTCCTCCTGGCCCCAAAGCTCCCCTCCAGCAGCCCCCAAAAAGGCCAAATAGGAACAGAACGCCCCTTCATACGCCTTCCTTGTCCTGGGTGCTAAACTCTCTCCCACGAGGTTTCGTAATTCGGGGCACCGAGAGACCAGAGAGCTTCGGGGAAGGGTGCCGCCACCGGGTCCGCTGTGGGCAGAAAACCCCAGAAGGCCTGCATACGGAAACGAGAAAGCGCATCAGCCGCCTGGTTCATCACCCCCGGCACATGTCTTGCCTTAAATAGGACATTCAATTGCATACACAACAAGACAATTTCTTTCAGCAGCCTCAGGATCCATTTGCATCGTGCCGCCTGGCTATTGATACACTCAACCACGGTCATGTTATCAGACCAGAATACCACAGAGTGATCTCTAAACCCCTCAGGCCAAGTTTTTAGGGCCACCAGAATGGGGAACAGTTCAAGAAAAGCAATGTTACTCGACAACCCATCCTCATGCCACCATGACGGTCATTTTTGAGCCGACCATTGTGTGCCAAAGATGGCACCAAAACCAATGCTCCCTGCCGAATCTGTCCACAGCCCCAGCTCCTCGGAGGACACCGCCGGTTTGTTCCAGACAACTCGACCATTGAAATCCGCCAGAAATGCCAACCAAATGCGCATGTCCTGGCGAACCTCGTCCGAGAGCCTCGTGCGATGGGGACCCTCCTTCAGGCCAACCATGGCCTGAGCGATCGAGCGGGAAAAGGGGCGGGCCATCGGTATTACTCTCAGGGCAAAATTCAGCTGTCCCACCAATTGCTGTAATTGCTGCAACTTAACCTTGGACTGACTATTACACGTCTCCAGGGATGCCCTGAACCTGAGCACTTTTTCTCTTGGTAAATGAAAACAACCCTCCTCCGAGTCGAGCTCGATACCCAGAAACTCGAGGCAAGTCGAAGGACCCACCGTCTTACCGGGTGCCAATGGCACACCAAAATGGTTCATTAAGACACAAAATTCATTCAAAGCCTGACCACATTCCGGATCCCCGGCTGCCCCTAGAAACAAAAAGTCATCGAGATAATGCATAACCTGATGAAACCCCGTCTTCCTTGTGAAGACCCATTGCAGGAAACAACTGAACTGCTCGAAATAGGAACAAGATATAGAGCACCCCATCGGCATACACCTATCCATGTAATAATGGCCCTGAAACATGAAACCCAGGAGACGCTGATCGTCTGGATGTACCGGGAGCAACCGGAACGCTGACTCAATATCAGATTTTGCCATCAGCGCACCGGGCCCCAGGCGATTCAAAATGGCTACGGCCTCATCGAAGGATGCGTACCGCACCGAACACACTTCCGGGTCTATCGCTTCGTTTACGGAAAGACCACGTGGGGCTGACAAATTATGTATCAGCCTAAACTCGCCCGGGTCCTTCTTGGGTACCACCCCTAAAGGGGAACAAACAAAGTTAGCAACTGGCGGTACACTAAACGGACCAGCGACTCGACCTCGAGTAACCTCCTTCCGGATCTTTTCCTGTACTACGGTCGTATGCTGTAAGACCGATATCTGGTCTTTACATTTTGCTACACCCTGAAAGTCCCCCACTGGGATGCGGAAACCATATGAAAACCCGTTCCGCAACACCCCAGCGGAAGTACGATCCGGGTATTCGCTGAGCCAGGGAATCATTGCCAGGGTATCAATCGGGGTAGGTAAAGGCGCCCCTCGGACTATATTAGACCTGTTTGGCGCCTCCTCTACCCCCGTTATCACCCGTTTTGGCTCTGCACGTGGACTCAGGATGGGATGATTGCCCACACCCACTACATTCGTGTCTAAATTTGCATGACCCCTGTGGCCTAGTACATTTACCCCTGTTAAAGTTCCAACACACCCCCCTTTTACCTGCGTTGCCGGCAGGCCTCGAGTGATTGTCGGTACTTGTACCTGATCGAAAGGGCGTCCCCGCATATTGGCGGGAGGATTCGCCAACATTACTCCCTATTAATGGCAATTTCAACATACCAGTATCCTCCATTTTGGACCAGGACACAGAATCGTAACAATCCCAAGTTAAGCTTTTATCATGTTCCTTTGCTTTTCTGAAAATATTATCATAGCAGAACCAATGATTGCCCTCGTGTGATACGGAGTACCCCATGATCCGTGACTGATAAATCGGCAATTCGGGTAGCAATTCGGGCTTATGATCACCCAAGATGGATGTAAAAACCCCCCACGCTTTGCCCCAATTGCCAATGTTTTCATTTACCTTAAAGGCGGCCATCTTTGCGCGCCAAACACTCGGCTGCATGAGGTCCTTCTGGCCCTTAACATGCTCCATCTCATAATGATCAGTAAGCAACGAGAAGATGTTTATGTACTCTCCCGCCCAAATCTTCTCTTTAATAGCTAGAGGGACATGCTGACCTAACTTTTCCCTTCGAGAGGGTGCCGACTCATCCCTCGCAATCGGCAATGGCCGCTTACCTGAACCGGACGCTGTCCCTGCGACTGAACCGGTCCCCTGTGGATCCTCCACTGGCGCAGCCGGCGTGGATGCCCTCGCTGCCTCCCGAGTTTCACGCAGTTGCTTCATCAACACCTGCGCGTCGACAGCCGTGGCGCCCTCGCTACCTTTACCCAACCACGCTGCTAATTGTGCCGCCAGCTCAGGCGGCATATCTTCCCCGGACACGGGGGTGACCACAACGGGAATCGGATTCCCTTCCTCCGGCGCGGGAGTGGGTGCTTCGAGCGGGGTACTGGGATCCGGGATGCCTCCCCCAGCTGCTCCCCTCCTGGGCCTCTTGCCTTTTCCTCCCGGGGCTTCTCCTGCCAAAGGACGTTTCGGCCCCCCTTCCTCATCCTTGTCCGCCATTCGCCTCTTTAGGTCGGTCACCTCCTTCATGAGAACGCGCAGCATCTGGTCGGTAGTCATTCGCTTTCCCGCCTTCTTCGGCATTCTCCAACAGAGTATCTGGAAAACAAACAAGAACGATTATAACGTTCAAAATTGGCTCTTCGTTCCGTCTCGAGCTCACGTGCAGCGAGGGGGTGCAGCTTCAGGGCACAGGAACAAGAGGATGCGTTCTTGGTTTGTTGCTCCTTTTATCCGTCTTCAGGGCGGGCGTAAACCCGCCCCTGCCTGCCCTTAGGGCGTGGCCAGCCGCGTCAGTGTCTAGGCCAGCCCACTCGAGGGCGGGAAACAGCGCGCCCCGGCTACGCCGCTTCGGGCATACCAGCCGAGGCTCGCCTCCCGCCCCAAAATGGCTTCCCGGGGGGCTCGTGGTACTCGGCCATACGTTCGGGGGGACCGAATGGTCGCCCCTTTCCATGACTGCGAGAACTGTATGGTATCAAGTACTACTAGTGTAGACTCAGAAAGATTTATATATTTAACTTTGCCAGACAGTAAATCAGTCTCCTTTAATAAGCTAGTAAATGCAGCGGATCACAACATGGAGTGTAGCCAATGTAAATCTGAAATGAAGTCAACATTATTTATACGTAGATATGGCCAGTATGTCATTTTAATGATCCAACGATGTAGGCCTGATGGATCAAAATTGTCAACTTTAATAAAAAAATTTGTGGCTTCTCAGCTTTCAATATCAGGAAGGACTTTTGTAACTGTAGCAATTATCTATCACGATGGTCCTTCAACAACATCAGGACATTATACAGCTTATTTAAAGTCTCGAAACGGCTGGTCATTCTGCAATGATTCCGTTGTAACTTTCAAGAAAAAATTGCCGTTTGACCTTAAAAATTCTTACCTGGTGTTTTTAAAACCAAAATTTTAAAGAAAGAATCTCGGGATTTCCTGTGAGGAATTGCAAAAGGTTTATCAAGTAGAGGGAATGTAAGTCTGCAATGCTGTCTAGATTATTGGTCCAAAACTTTTAATTATAATGTCAATTTAAAAATCCAACTATATAAACCTGATGCAAGTAAGTCTGCTTCATAGTAAGCAGTATCAGTGTCATAGGAAAAGGAGAACATGAGTGACAAAGAAGGGTAAGATATTAGTAGTCCAGGATTGTGAAAATAATCTTAAATGTTTTCTTTTTGAAAGTTGCGAAAATAGAAAATGACGGGATTTGATTGGAAGAATTACAAGACTTGTGAATCGCTGCAACATGATTTGGCCTAGTGGAAACATGTGGTAGAATGTGAGAAGTCTTTTCTTGTATGTCACATATTTTTCAAAACGATGGAGGTTTTCTTTCAGAAAGTGGCGGGCTGACAATATTTATAGCACAACAGAGTGGACGCTGTTCATAGGACATCCTTCGACGTCATTGAAAGTAAGTTAATTTTAAGGAGTTTTGAATTCAGATTTCTTAGGTTGAATGGGTTTTTTAAACACAATCATTTTGATTGTGTTTTTTTCCCCGCTGTTACATGATGAATACCTTCAAGTCACTGATTTAAGTGAAATTTGATACATTCTGAGAACAGCAAAAATAAACCATTTAACATGTATAATTAATGTTCTACTTTTTGTACTTATGATATACATTTAGAAATGTGAGGTAGATATGGAGAAACTGAGTCTTCTGTAAGTGTCAATTTTAATGCTTACAGTGCTGTACTTCTGGGTACTGTTTTTTTTAAAAAAAGGAATAGGCCTCACCTCAAAGAAAGCTCTTGAAAGCACACATCTTATTTGCATCCTGAAACAATCATTTAAAATGTTAGACACAATTTTATGATGGCTTTACATCTTTTTTGCGCTGCTATTGCATCACTATTGTGAGACATCAGCAGTGCAAAAGAAGCACCATGTTGCAAAATAGGCCTCAGTTCATCAGCATGAAGATACTGTTTGTTTAAAATATATATCTTTAGGATTGTGTAGGGGACGTGGAGAAGCAGAGGCTTCTGTAAATGTCAAAGTTGTTGAAAAACTGTTTCTTCTTGAACCTTTTCCCTTTTCTTTTCTAATTTTTAAATACATGTTTTAATATTTTTGGAAATGTTTGTTCTCTCTTTTACAGATTGAAAGTATGAAAAAATATTTTAAAAAGTTAACAAGAATTATAAGGTAAATGTTTTCTACTCTTTTTACCCGCAATGCACTGCTGATGATGTCACTGACCATGTCATGAATGATGTAATAAGAGGACATGACTTACTTCATTGGTAGGCCTTCACATGCATTATCTGCTCTGTATTCTTCAACAAGTGTAACATTGATCTGTAACCCTGAGTAGGTCTCACCTTAAACAAACCTCAGGAGAGATCACACCTTATCGTCATCCTGAATTAATAAATAGATCTATTAAACAGTATCTCTGGTTTACTCCCTATAGCTGTCTTTCTTTTAACATTACTCTCTGTTTACTTCCCTTATACTAACTCTTCTTTTTTTAAAAAAAATATTTTTTTGGTTCGCTTCAAGTTCGCGAACCGGGCAGCGAACCGGAAAGCGAACCAAAAGAAATAGAGCTTGCCAGAGTGCTAAACATTCTAGCAATTTTATTTGAAAGGGGAGGTAGTTCTGAAAAGAACTTTTTTTTAATGTTTTTGTTGGGTTTTTTTTCTGAACATTTTTTGTTTTTTTTGTATTTTTAGAACAGTTTTATGTTTTTTTGTGTTTTTCATGGAGGGGAAACAACAAAAAAACAGGCATTGAAAAAGGGCTCAACAGGAGCAAAAAAAAATTACTGTTTGGGTGAGTTAGAGCACTTATGGTTTTCAAACACCAAGTTGATTAAGTTCACGCTCATGTTCCCACATGAGAGCAGAGCACCACAATATATGCACGTAAACTTCATGTGCTTGAAGTTTGGCTGTATGTTTGGCACAGTTTCCTGTGCCTCTCTTCCTGTCAAAGATATAGTTGATGTTGATCTGGCCACAGGAGTTGTCGGGGGATTATCTTGAGGGTCCCTTAACTCTGCCCGGCTGTAGTTTAATGGATGCCACCTGGCCATATGGCGATGCATAGTATAGTTGCCCATACTATACTTTTTGTCAGTGCCTCGAGATAATCTGTATTTGCAGATTAGGCAGGTGGCATATTTGGCATTGACCTTCTTCTCCCCTCGAGGGATTGAGAAAAACTGCCATATAAAACTTGTTTTCCTTCGGGAAACACGGGGCAACTCTTGTATAAATTGAGGTTCATCTGTGTCCTCTTCTTCTAGGTCCTCCTCTTCCTCCTCTCTGTTGGAGCTGAATTGTGATGGTGGTCCTCTCTTCTCATGAGGAGGTTGAGGTGGTGGTGGGGGTCCACCAGATGAAGCAAGGATAGAAGCCATTGCTGAAATACTAGAAAATGGTCTTTCTCTCACCAAGATGAAAGTCAGAGTGAGGAAAGAAGGAGGGGTTTACATGATTTGGGAAAAGCAAAAGTTCAGAACCAATGAAAAGTGTTATTTTTAGGTCACATGACCTAGTCATACATCATTTGGAAACCAAAAGTGAAATGAACCAATGAAAAGTTTGATAAACAAGTCACATGACCTGTTCCGCTTACGTTACGCGGTGCGCGCCGCGTCCCGGATCGTTTCCGGTTCGCGGTCCGGAACACTTCCGGGAGCGCTAACGCGGCGCGTCATAAGACGCATTACGCGACAACGTGCTACATCGCGCTTCCGCGACGCGTCACAGTTGCGCTAACGAAACGTTTACCGGTTCGCGGACTAGGTCGCGGCATCAAGTTGAGCTAACGGAAAGCTTCCCGGTTCGCTTACCGGAAGCGAAGAAAAAAAATACTAAAAAAATAATTATCAATAAACATCTAAAATATATTTTGGGATTTAAAGAAGAATACATTTTACAGCTACAGATGTTAGCTTTTAAAAAACCAATGAAATTCACAGAAAAAACCATAGGTTATAGACCATATATAGTTAGGAATTTGCATTTAAAAAACCTTGAAAATTCACTGAAAAAACCATAGGTTATAGACCATATATAGTTAGGGATTAGCATTTACAAAACCTTATTTTACTCGCATAAAACCATTGAAATTTCATATATAGTTAGTTGCGCTAACTATATATCGCGCACCCGCAATCCACTGCTGATGATGTCACATATTACATCATTCATGACATGGTCAGTGACATCACTGATGACATCACTGATGACATCTCAAATGACATCACTGATGACATCACTGATGACAACATCCAGTGACTATATGTTTCTGTAAAGTTAAAATATGTCTTACATATTGAAGAATGAGTGGATGTATAAGTGTCTGGATGAAGGATTTAGTAGGTGCATGACTGACTGTATGAGTGAGTGATTAAATGTGTCTCACTGAGTGCATGGGTTAGTGACTAAACTGTCTTAATTTGTGCATCATTATGTCTGTTGTTCTGTAAACTGTTGCATGTGTTGATAAGTAGCTATATGAGTAACTATATGGGTTATTGATTGGTTGCCCAAGTATTTGTATGGGCGACTGAGTGTGTGTGTGGGTGGCTGGGAGGTGTATGACTCTGTGCATAGATGTGTGAGCAGTTGATTCACTAGATGTATGGTTTCAAAAGAGCATGTGGAAACAGCTGTATGGGCGGTTGACTGTGTGCATGAGTGTATTGGTGAGTGAATGGATATCTCAGTGCTACATGTCAAAGTAAGTACATATGTAAAACACAGTACATGTGAGAGTTGACATATATAAATAACTGTGCATAAGAGCCAGTGAATGTGTGAGTGGCTGTATGGATCATTGTGAACTTGTATCAGGGATTGTATAAGAGAGTAAATATGTGTTAGTATATGTTTTAATAAGTAAAGTTTGTATAACTGTATAGTTGAGGAAATGGAGGTGTGATTGATTCTTTGCATGACTGACTAGGTGTGTGAGTAACTCCATGGATGAGTGACAGTCTGTGAGTGTCTGTTTACACTGATTGTATCTAAGGTTATATTAGAGTCTGAAGAGGTTCATCGTATTATCACATGAATGATATCATCAGTGATGTGATCAGTAATGTCAAATGAGATGTCATCAGTGATGTCATCAGTGATGTCATTTGAGATGTCATCAGTGATGTCATTTGAGATGTCATCAGTGATGTCATCAGTGAGGTCACTGACCATGTCATGAATGATGTAATATGTGACATCATCAGCAGTGGATTGCGGGTGCGCGATATATAGTTAGCGCAACTAACTATATATGAAATTTCAATGGTTTTATGCGAGTAAAATAAGGTTTTGTAAATGCTAATCCCTAACTATATATGGTCTATAACCTATGGTTTTTTCAGTCAATTTTCAAGGTTTTGTAAATTCAAATTCCTAACTATATATGGTCTATAACCTATGTTTTTTTCTGTGAATATATATATATATATGTGTGTGTATGTATATATATATATATATTAAAGGTTTTTTGGAAATGTATTTAAACTGAAAATATTTACACGTTAATGTTTTTTTTTTTTAATTACAATTGTTTTTAACAAAACTAGCAGACATGCATTATGTAGGGTATTTGATTTAACCCGTCAAGAAAGGAATGTAGTATTTTCTTTATGCCTATAATCACGTGACCATGTTCTTTGTAATTGTGGGTGTGCACATAACAAGCAATATAAAAGTAAAAAAATGGTGTAGTTAAGGCTGAATGTGATCAAGGGTCCCTGCTGGCCCAAAACACGTCGTTGCAGGCTGCTGATTTTGAAATAAAGAAATAACTCGCCTGACAAGCTTTGTGGTCTGAGCCTCCTTCTTCGCCGACGATCGTTGGAAATGGTTGGAGTTCTTTGTAGGAGATATATATATATATATATATATTCACTGAAAAAACCATAGGTTTCACACCAGTTATAGTTAGGAATTAGCATTTAAAAAACCTATTAAATTCACTGAAAAAACCATAGGTTTCACACCAGTTATAGTTAGCTGGAAATTTTACTGATATAAAACCATTGAAATTCCCACGTTATAGTTAGTCGGACTCACTATAACTTGCGCGTGCAATGCACTGCTGATGACATCACATATTACATCACTCATGACATGGTCAGTGACATCACTCATGACATCACTGATGACACCATCCAGTGAATATGTGTCTTTCTGAAAAATAAATATTAGTGAGTTATGTTTAAATATTTAAATACATATATTAGTGTTTCACTTTGTGTATAAGTGGCTACATGTGTTGATAAGTAGCTACATGCGTATGTATATGGGTTATTTGATATTTTTAGTAGTATCAGTATGAGTGTCTATATGGTTTGGTGGAGGTATTACTTAGCACATAGATGCATGAGTGACTGACTCTTTGTTTGTATGTGTTTTGAAGACAGCATATGTACAGGACTGTATGGGTGGATGAGTGTCTATATGTGTTTGTTAGTGAGTGAATGACTGTCTCACTAGTGTCTTTATCAGTAACTACATATGTTTTAATCTAGTATATATGAATATTGATGTATATAAGTGAGTATATGTGAGAGTAAGAGATTGTAAGATTTCCTGTTTAAATAAGTATGTGTTTCTATAAGTGATTGTTTAAGAGAATAAATATGTGTAATTTTCAGTAGAAGTAAGGTGGAAGTGTGTGTATAACTCTATATTCAAATAAATGGTTGTTCAATAGTTTATTTGCACGTGTGAATATGTGTGTGAGTAACTTTTGGATGAATGTCAGTGTGTAACAGGATGTATAGGTGTATCTCTTCATATGATGAGTGTGTATATGTATGAGTGACTATATAGAACTATTGGTGAATGAGTGGATGTGTATATAGATAGTGGAAGTACAGAATTGCTTGTTGTAACTGATATAGGTATGTCCATTTTTTAAAAATTTCAGTTTCTATTTTTGAATATGTGTCTCAAGGGTTACTTTACACTGAGAGGAGGTCTGTGACTGTGTCACAAGGATGGTGTCATCAGTGATGTCATGAGTGATGTCACTGACCATGTCATGAGTGATGTAATATGTGATGTCATCAGCAGTGCATTGCACGCGCAAGTTATAGTGAGTCCGACTAACTATAACGTGGGAATTTCAATGGTTTTATATCAGTAAAATTTCCAGCTAACTATAACTGGTGTGAAACCTATGGTTTTTTCAGTGAATTTAATAGGGTTTTTAAATGCTAATTCCTAACTATAACTGGTGTGAAACCTATGGTTTTTTCAGTGAATTTCAAAGGTTTTTTTAATGCTAATTCCTAACTATAAGTTTCACTTTATAAATAAGACTGTTAGCACTCTAGTTGTTCTTTTTAACACTCTGGTACATTTTCTCATTGGGCTACAGTTGGGCTACATCTAGTTGAATTTTGGGCTACATTTTCAATTTTTGATCTCTGGTGGCAATCTTTGGGCTACATTGGGCTACTTTGGGCTACATTTGGGCTACATTTTGGCTCTAACATATATTAAGCCCAATGTAGCACAATACATATTTTTCTAAAGTTAATGTTTTTTACAAACCACTTCAGAATAGAGCTACCTGTCCCTACAATTTTCCCAATTTTTTTTTAAAAAATTATTTTGGGGAGCGCTCCCGGAGCGCGCCCCGGGGAGCGCCCCGAAAAGCGTATTTTTACAAAGCGCCCCGGGGCGCGCTCCGGGGAGCGTCCCGTAAGCGCCAATATCGCAAACGAAAACATAATCGTGACGTATCGCGTAGCCGCGACCGCGTGATACGCACGGCGTAAGCGCACCCGGAAGTACTCGAGCGAATACGATCGCACAACGTAAACTTCCGACGCGCTTACGCTGCGCGACCCGGGGCGCGCCCCCGGGCGCGCCCCGGGCGCGTAGCGTAAGCGCGTCGGGTCATGTGAGCAGAAAATAACACTTTTCATTGGTTCATAACAGTTTTGGTTTCATAATGATGAAGCCCCTGGTCTTGTGACCTGAAAATAACACTTCTCATTGGTTCAGGACAGTTTTTTTTTCTAAATGATGAAAGACCCCACCTTTTTTCCTTATTCTGACTTTGTCCTTTGACTGAGGAAGACCTGTTTGTTGCTCTGTCTACTTTTTTGCTCTTTGAGTAATATTTTGTACTTTAAAATGGCTTCATTAGTAGCATCAGCTGGTGCATCTGCCCCACCACCACCACCACAACAACCAAGAGGACCAGCTCCAAATTATATTGGTGGTCAAGAACAGGAGGAGGAAGAGGAAGAGGAAGAGGAGGAGGGGAGAAGAAGATGGCTGCCAGAAGAAAATACACCTTATAAACCCAAACCACACTTTATTTGGCAGTTTTTTTCAATTCCAGAGGGGAAAAAAAAGGTGAATGCGCCCAAAGTCACTTGCCTCATCTGCAATGATGAACTTTCACGGGGCAACCCAAATAAGAAATATTCTTTTGGTAACTATACCATGATTCGGCACATGACAAGAAAGCATCCAAACAACTACTCTCGTGCAGAGTTCCGGGAACTGGCCAGTAACCTCCCCCATTCATCAAGGACCCCCTCCCAAAGAAACCAACCCACTTCCTCGCAACCAGAAACATCTGAGGTGATGCCTTGCATTCAGCCGAGGTTTGCTGATTTTAAAATTACTTGCAAAGCTTGTGGCAAACTTATCTCCTATGGGGAACAAAGTGTGAAACTCATCGTCCTTGCAGGTGATAATCACAAGTGCCCCAAAAAGAAGTAATTTTTTGGGTTTTTTGTTTTTTTGCTCCAGTTGAGCCAGTTTCAATTCCCTTTTTTTGTTTCTCCCCCAAAAAAATACAAAAAAATATATAAAACTGTTTTGAAAAGCCAAAAAAAGTACAAAAAGTTCAAAAAACACAAAAAAATATAAAACAACAAAAAGAAGAAAAAAAAAAGTTCTTTTTAGAACTACCTCCAATTTCTAAATCAAAACTTCATTTTTTAAACACTCTGTCACCTTTTTTCATCATAGTGCGCTCCCAGGGCCGCTCCCCGGTGCGCGCACCGTGCGCTTCCCCCGCGCAAAACGAAAAAAAAAAATAATTTAAATGCCCCGCGGGGCCCTTTTATAGCCCCCACATCAAACCTAGGGGGTCAAAGGGGTCTATCCCTGACGCCTTATGGTCAGTTCCCACTTTGTTTTAGCCACCTCTTATGTCTCGATTTTACCGAGACACAAGATGGCGACCGCTCTGGACTGTTTCGAATGTTTACAGACACCCGAGAGCCAATCAGCTTTCCATGCGCACCTCGCGTCACGCGCCCGGAGCGCTCCCTGGTGCGCGCACCGGAGCGCGGCTATAGATATATATATTTTTTGGAACCTAAATTACTCAAAATCCACTGGAGCACATATCTTGAGACATAGCAAAGGCACATCGGGCTACCAGTCCCTACAATTTTGCCAAGTTTGGTGTAAATCCATTCAGCCGTTCGGGCTAAAAGTGAAATCGACCGCCCTATGGAAATTAACATGGGAAAAACGCGTTTTGGGACCCCCCTTTTATCTCGGCCCCCGCTTATTGTATCCCCCCCAAACTTTCAGGGAAGGACCGGAGCTCGACGAGGCCATTTTCATGAAATTTTCAGGCAGATTCGTCAACCGGTGCCAAAGTTATTCAAAATAGAATTTTGAGATTTAACATTGAAAAAAATCCTAACTATAACTACCTACTGGCGACCGCCAGTAGGTAATATATATATATATATATATATTTGATGCACTACGACTACGTGGGAGATGTGCTGTAACCTGTGACAACACACTCAGGAGCAAGTTGGGAGAAAAAGCGGCGGAGTGAGGGACAAGCTAAGCTGTTACACCGCCCTGCAGTAAGAACTTGGTGTGCATTGTGGTGACAGGGGCAGACACCGCCCACTTGGGATAGTACTGACGAGTGTGGGTCTGCCCGCGAGAATCCACAAAGGGTTTTCGCTTTCCCCAGTGCTTTAGTCACCTGTGGTTCCTTGTCCAATCGTAGCAAGGTAACGAACATTAAAAGGAGGGCAGGCAGAACTATTGGTGTTGAATCCCGGCAGCATTTGAAAAAGTTTTTTGATAAAACGAAACGCGTCATGCAACAATGCCGAAATAAAAGGATTTTAACAGCTTTTCTTGGAGTCCCGTGGTGTTCCTCTCTTTGAATCTTCGAGGAGGTTGGTGCTGATATTAGGGGTGCTGCCACGAATGCCCCTCTGGAACGCCCACTCCGCAAGGAGTCCTGCATGTTTTTGTGGCAACCTTTTGGATTAACTACAGAACTCTCTGGTAACGTTTGGACATGCCGCTTCCCCGCAACTATGCCTGGTCATATCTGATGCACTACGACTACGTGGGAGATGTGCTGTTACCTGTGATAACACACTCAGGCGCAAGTTGGGAGAAAAAGCGGCGGAGTGAGGGACACGCTAAGCTGTTATACCGCCCTGCAGTAAGAACTTGGTGTGCATTGTGGTGACAGGTGCAGACACCGCCCACTTGGGATAGTACTGACGAGTGTGGGTCTGCTCCGCAAGAATCCACAAAGGGTTTTCGCTTTCCCCAGTGCTTTAGTCACCTGTGGTTCCTTGTCCAATCGTAGCAAGGTAACGAACATTAAAAGGAGGGCGGGCAGAACTATTGGTGTTGAATCCCGGCAGCATTTGAAAAAGTTTTTTGATAAAACGAAACGCGTCATCCAGCAATGCCGAAATAAAAGGATTTTAACAGCTTTTCCTGGAGTCCCGTGGTGTTCCTCTCTTTGAATCTTCGTGGAGGTTGGTGCTGATATTAGGGGTGCTGCCACGAACGCCCCTCTGGAGCGCCCACTCCACAAGGAGTCCTGCGTGTTTTTGTGGCAACCTTTTGGATTAACTACAGAACTCTGTGGTAACGTTTGGACACGCCGCTTCCCCGCATCTATGCCTGGTCATATCTGATGCACTACGACTACGTGGGAGAGGTGCTGTTACCTGTGACAACACAGTCAGGCGCAAGTTGGGAGAAAAAGCGGCGGAGTGAGGGACACGCTAAGCTGTTACACCGCCCTGCAGTAAGAACTTGGTGTGCATTGTGGTGACAGGGGCAGACACCGCCCACTTGGGATAGTACTAACGAGTGTGGGTCTGCTCCACGAGAATCCACAAAGGGTTTTCGCTTTCCCCAGTGCTTTAGTCACCTGTGGTTCCTTGTCGAATCGTAGCAAGGTAACGAACATTAAAAGGAGGGCGGGCAGAACTATTGGTGTTGAATCCCGGCAGCATTTGAAAAGGTTTTTTGATAAAACGAAACGCGTCATGCAACAATGCCGAAATAAAAGGATTTTAACAGCTTTTCCTGGAGTCCCGTGGTGTTCCTCTCTTTGAATCTTTGAGAAGGTTGGTGCTGATATATATATATATATATATATATATATATATATATATATATATATATATATATATATATATATATATATTCCAAAATTGCTTTAGATATGAGGCAGCACACCACTCACAGGTTGGTTCCCAAACCCTTTATTGAGAAACATGCAGCTTTCAAATCCTGTACTTCATCCTTTGGCCTTACGCGTTTCAAAGCATTTTTGCTTCTCATCAGAGGCCGCATAACAGGAAACCAATTCATTGTGGTCACATTTCCTATGTGATTTATTACAATTATGATTGGCCCCAGCTGTGCCTCCATAGTCAAAATAAATTTCAAAATGTTGTCTGCTGGGAACTGTAGTCCAATTAAGCATTTTGTTCCCTCTGATGGGTTCGTTTCCTGTATGCCCATTCAGGATATATTTATAGCCCTCCAGCGTGCTCCAGGATTCAAAACTGCATGTTTAATTCTTCTGCCTGCCGCGCCATTGCAAAAGAGGATCTCTACCTCCCCTGCGGTCCTATGTTCATTCCAGGCAGTGCGATCCCTCCACGGCCGGAGCCGCCGTGAAAACACATTTTCCAAAATTGCTTCAGATATGAGGCCGCACACCACTCGCAGGTTAGTTCCCAAACCCTTTATTGAGAAACATGCAGCTTTCAAATGCTGTACTTCCTCCTTTGGCCTTACGCGTTTCGAAGCATTTTCACTTCTCATCAGAGGCCGCATAAAAGGAAACCAATTCATTGTGGCCACATTTACCTCGTGATTTATTACAATTACGATTGGCCCCAGCTGTGCCTCCATAGTCAAAATAAATTTTAAAACATTGTCTGCTGGGAAATGTAGTCCAATTAAGCATTTTGTTCCCTCCGATGGGTTTGTTTCCTGTATGCCCATTCAGGATATATTTATAGCCCTCCAGTGTGCTCCAGGATTCAAAACTGCATGTTTAATTCTTCTGCCTGCCGTGCCATTGCAAAAGAGGATCTCTACCTCTCCTGCGGTCCTTTGTTCATTCCAGGCAGTGCGATCCCTCCGTGGCCGGAGCCGCCGTGAAAACACATTTTCCAAAATTGCTTCAGATATGAGGCCGCACATCACTTGTAGGTTGTTCCCAAACCCTTAGAAACATGCAGCTTTCAAATCCTGTACTTCATCCTTTGGCTTTACGCGTTTCGAAGCATTTTCGCATCTCATCAGAGGCCGCATAACAGGAAACCAATTCATTGCGGTCACATTTCCCTTGTGATTTATTACAATTACGATTGGCCCCAGCTGTGCCTCCACAGTCAAAATACATTTCAAAACATTGTCTGCTGGGAAATGTAGTCCAATTAAGCATTTTGTTCCCTCCAATGGGTTTGTTTCCTGTATGCCTTTCAGGATATATTTATAGCCCTCCAGTGTGCTCCAGGATTCAAAACTGCATGTTTAATTCTTCTGCCTGCCGCGCCATTGCAAAAGAGGATCTCTACCTCTCCTGCGGTCCTTTGTTCATTCCAAGCAGTGCGATCCCTCCACGGCCAGAGCCGCCGTGAAACCACATTTTCCAAAATTGCTTCAGATATGTCGCCGCACACCACTCGCAGGTTGGTTCCCAAACCCTTTATTGAGAAACATGCAGCTTTCAAATCCTGTACTTCATCCTTTGGCCTTACGCGTTTCGAAGAATTTTCGCTTCTCATCAGAGGCCGCATAACAGGAAACCAGTTCATTGTGGCCACATTTCCCTCGTGATTTATTACAATTACGATTGGCCCCAGCTGTGCCGCCATAGTCAAAATAAATTTCAAAACATTGTCTGCTGGGAAATGTAGTCCTATTAAGCATTTTGTTCCCTCCGATGGGTTTGTTTCCTGTATGCCCATTCAGGATATATTTATAGCCCTCCAGTGTGCTCCAGGATTCAAAACTGCATGTTTAATTCTTTTGCCTGCCGCGCCATTGCAAAAGAGGATCTCTACCTCACCTGTGGTCCTTTGTTCATTTGAGGCAGTGCGATCCCTCCACGGCCGGAGCCGCGGTGAAAACACATTTTTCAAAATTGCTTCAGATATGAGGCCCCACACCACTTGCAGCTTGGTTCCCAAACCCTTTATTGAGAAATATGCAGCTTTCAAATCCTGTACTTCATCCTTTGGACTTACGCGTTTCGAAGCATTTTCGCTTCTCATCAGAGGCCGCAAAACTGGAAACCAATTCATTGCGGCCACATTTCCCTTGTGATTTATTACAATTACGATTGACCCCAGCTGTGCCTCCATAGTCAAAATAAATTTCAAAACATTGTCTGCTGGGATATATACACCAATTACTTCTCCTGGGGTGGGGAAGTGAGCCGCACATACAACACCTTGCTTGAAGCACTTTCTTTGTACAGATGGGCAGTTCTTTTAGTCCTGACACGTTTTGTTCACCTTCACTGTGAACTTTCTCAAAGGTTGGCCCAGGTAGTCGTGGACATGTCAACGGGAAATATCAAGGTGTTCTTGTATACTTGTCGGCCCTCTAGTGGACATCGTTGGTGATGATTGCCCGGCATGATGGTTGTTGAAGTCCTGCTGAGTCCTTGATGATTTTGCTCGGTGTGCCGATATTCTTCTGTTACAATGGAAACCTGGATTGTGTTGCTCCAGTGGCAGTCCGTGTTTGGGACTGCAGGGAACCTTGCCAAACTCTGGTGCTTGGTGGCAGCCGATCACCCTGAAATTTGTTGCCGAGTCAGTAGATTCTGGTCCCAGTCGGGTGATATTCGGCGCTCTTTCAGGTAGTGCGAAGCTCTACGGCCGACCACGCCACTCTATATACACCAATTACTCCTCCTGAAGTGGGGAAGTGAGCCGCACATACAACACCTTGCTTGAAGCACTTTATTTGTACAGATGGGCAGTTCTTTTAGTCCTGACGCGTTTCGTTCATATATATGGTCGCCAGTAGGTAGTTAGGACCTATTATTCATAGGAAATCCACAACATTCTATTGGCAGTAACAATACCGTCAATTGATGAATATTCTTGAAATTTTTTACGATTTTGGCCAGCTCAGTTCCGCTCCTTCCCTGAAAATCTGGGGGTGGTTGATGAAGCGGGGGCTTAGAAAAAAGGGGGGTCCCAAAACATGTTTTCCCCATGCAATTTCCAATAGAACCTTTAGCCACGGCTACAGCTCGAACGGCTGAACAGAATTACACCAAATTTGGCAGAGAGGTAGTCCTCAGTTCCGACTTGTGCCTTTCGCATATCTGGTGTCAATCTGTTCAGTAGTTTCTTTGAATATTACGGTTAAAGTAGTTTATTTATCTATGGGCACGGAGGATCCGCGGATTGTGCGAGGATTGGCCTCATAGGAAAAGCGCACCTTCCCGATCATGCGCTCAATTCTAATTGGCTGTCAAGCGGTTGTAAACATTCAAAATCAGGTACTGTTGGCAGCCATTTTGTGCCATGGTAGAAGCGGGGCTGAGGAAGTCATTGAAATATGTGTGGAAGGGTAGACACACCCTCATCCCCTAGCCCTGCTCTGGGGTCAAGTAAGGACCCATAGGGCCAAAAAAGTAAGATAGCATTTTTTTTTTAAGTTGCTGGATGCAAGTCGGATCCGCAAATTTCGCTGCCGTAGCAAAAAAAGAAGCATGTATTTTTGAGATATACATCAAGCTTGTGTATAGATGTTGGGTGGCTCTAAAAAGAGACCTTGTGTTTATTGAGAGATGTTAGTAATTACAAGTAAGTACCGATGCAGAGTATAAAGTTCATGAGAAAGACTCTGGGGCATATTACCAACAACTAGCGATAATTTTTGTCTCTAACTTGTTTAGAGACAAAAATTATCGCAGCACATCGGCGATTTTTATCGCAGATAAACCTTGCTATTAGCAAGGTTTATCGCAAATGCGATAAAAAACGGCCACAATGCATGAATATCGCTGAAAAGTCAGCGATATTCATGCATTATCGAGCAAATGCTCTTAGCTATGTTATCCACCTCCTATTGGATAACATGGCTAAGAACTGCTCAGGGCAGGTGTTAGCTTTTGGAGATATTCGCGCTTAGCGCGAATATCTCCAAAACTTGGTAATAGGAGATAGCGATGTTAGCGACTGTTTCCAGTCGCTAACATCTTGGCACGCCCACTTTGCATATCATTAGTGATAAATATCACTGACATGCAAAGCGGGGCCCAAGTTGGTCGCTATCTCCTATTAACTGTCACTAACTGGTGGTAGCGACAGCTTGGTAATAGGGAGATAATTTTATCTCCGCTTTCTTGGCTTTTAAAGCCAAAAAAGCGGAGATAAACCCCCTTGATAATATACCCCCGTGTTCCCTTCATCTGTAAAATATACAGCATCACTTCTATAGATGCCATGCATATTGAAACGCAGATTTTTGTGGTATATGGACACCATTCTATAGTCTATTTTCTATAGAAAAGTAGAAACAGATTTATTCACATTTTTTCCTAGTTTTCTCAATCTGTGGACAAAATAGATTGTAGTAGTTCCATTTCTGCCTTTGGCATATGTTAGAATAGACAAAGGGATTTGGGAGAAAAGTGAAATTAAAACAGAAAAGAAAGGATTGGTTGTTTGACAACATTCTAAACAGAAAACTAGGGTGAATGTTTCTGTTTTTTAAAAGCATTATTCTTATTGGTTATCAGAACGCAATTGAAAATAACATTACGTAGGATAAGGTAGTATATTGAGAAGTTAAGCACACTTGCTTTTTTTTTAGCAACAATGTGTGATGAACTTTTGCGTTCTTTGGGAGCCAGTATTGCTTTTTTGCATGGGTAAATGCTAATTTGCATATGGAATTGCAATCTGCTTTGGATTCTGAAAGTGAGAATAGATTTCACTGCTCTGTCTTTCAAAATACAAACTACGTTTGCTATGGGAGGGCAGGAGTCGTGAGAGTCTCGCTCTGTCAAAGAAAACAGCAGTATAGCGGGGGTAGGTACCCCGGGACACTGCAGGAGCCGGTCGTAGTAGTTTCAAGGGCCCTCGAGGGCACCAGGCGGAGGGCCACGCAGTTTACCTCCCGTAATACACAAATTCCCAGGGGTGGTGATTGGCTGAGCTTGAGGGGGGTTGTTGAGGCTCACAGACTTGTAATTTTGTAGGGGGTGTTGGATGGGAAAGTGGTGCAAGAGGGTTCTAAATCTGGTACACAGTGTTTTGTTTTACTTTGCTTTCCATTCTGTCTTGTAGAGGATCCAGGGTAAGTATAACGGTTTCTGTACAGCCAGTAACTTTTAACCCTACCCCCAACCGGCTTTCGACCTGTTACTATAGTAACAGTTCATGGAACACTTGCGTGAGCACAGAGGTTAGAAGTTCACCACACTATGTTGCTAATGGTGTTGTACTTTTTATTCTTTTGAATTGGAACCATAAGTTGTAGCTATACAATCTTGTAAAGATCTGGTGAAGAGCTAGTTTCAGAATTATACTTCAAATTATAAATATAATTTCTATTGTGGATTGCTACCCCCGCAAAAAAAAAGATGTATGTACTTTTTAATTAACTTTTATTAAAACAATAAATAACTGGAAGTATTACTAAATTATAACAATACAATAAACAACTAGAACTATAACTTTAACAAAACAATATAACAAACAGCATATAATATGGACTCCAATAGAAGTAGTGTATTTAATCCGCAAAACAAAAAAGAAAATTAGTGTTTAAAATTAGATCGATGTGACTAAATGAGGTCACACATTACAAGTCAAAGTAACATTTGACGATATTTTCTATTTTTTAATGTGTGCAGTGTACCTGATAGATTTCACTTATCTCATAGGCTTGCATTCAAACGGTGCCTGTGTAGAAGTGCCTAGTGTGTCATATTTATATTACAGATGAACAGGTCTTTAAAATGATTCACAGAGGAGACAGAATTAGGTGAGAGATGAAGTCATTATGCAGGACAATTTAGATTTTTCACAGCCTGCTGGGCAGAAAATGTGGATTTTATTAAGGACACGGAGGCTAATATTATGCAAATCTCCTTTATTGCCACAGCTCAGCAGCAACAATCAAATATAACTTTAGTGAACATTCTGAAGAGATGAAGAGTCCCTATATGACCAGGTATCTTCCTTCTTTGACATGCTGCGAAGAAAGAAATTCAACTTGAAGAAAAACATGGCACCAAACGAAGAAGGCTTCCCAAATTCCTGTCCAGAGGGATGAAAATTCCTATTCTGAAAGAAGAAGAATATCACTTCGTAATATTTGTAACAACAATAGGGAGGGATCAGAATATAGACCAAAAGAGGTGGGATAATATTAGCCTCTGTGTCCTTAATAAAATCCAGATTTTCTGCCCAGCAGGCTGTGAAAAATCTAAATTTTATGGCACGACACGGAGGCCATGTTATGCAAGTTCAAAGTGCATTAAGAACATTATCAATCACATTAGAGATTGGCCTAAAATAACAAGTCTTAAACATACTATCATTAGACCAGTCTGCAGCCTTAAGAGTTTCCTGTAATCCCCCACCAAGGAAGTAGGCTTTAGAAGCTGATGCGCCTCTGATGGAATGAGCTCCAAAGATAGAGGTATCCACACCACTTTCACACATAACTCCCTTCACCCACCTTGCCAGGGTTGGTGATGATACTCCCTTAGGTGGAAATCTATAGGAATCAATAATTGAGTCTCTCTAATTCTTAGATTAACAGTTTTCCTCTCATATTCTTTCAGACATTTAACCGCACAGAGTCTTTCATTCTGTGGAAAGAAGGGGTAAAAGATAGAAGAGGACATAGTTTTGGTTCTTTTCTTAAGATAGAAGCATACACCCTCTGGTTGAAAGGATCTGTTAGAAATATCTAAAGCTTTGACATCAGAGGTTCTTCTGAAAGAGACCAGACATAATAAAACAGTGAGTTTAAAAGAGAAATGTTTCAAGGAGAGAGAAGAATTCTCTCTCCAGGAGGAGATCTGTATACATTACCGGTCCTATAGGAGAGTCCCGAAGTAAAGAGTTCAGATAGATAATTATTAGCATGGACTAGATCAACTGAAACGGGATCATGACCTTGTTGAAAACACCAGCAAACCCATTTGTTCCACGCCAGTCGATGTGCCTTCCTTGTACCTGGGGTCCATGATTCAAAGATGAGTCTGAAAGCATTTGACGAAAGGCCTGGGATTCGCCATTGTCTCCTGAAATCCTCCATGCCGTCAGTACTAGAAGCCCCTGATCTACGAGGGGATTGGTGTCTCCTTCCGGACCCAAGAGTATTTCCCTGAACGAGGGTATCAGGATTGGAAAGTCTATAATCATTTCTAGAACAACCGGAAACCATGCTTGTGATCTCCAAAGGGTAGTTACTACAGTTATGATCTCGTTGTAGCGTTGAGCGTGAAGAAGAAGTCGGGGAAGCAATGCAAAAGGCGAAAAGGCATATGGCTTCAAGTCCCTCCAGTCTTGGAGGAAGGCATCCACTCCTTGAGCTTGAGGGTCCGGCCTCCAACTGAAGAATTCCTTTAACTGGGTGTTCAGGCAGTCTGCAAAAAGGTCTGTCCTGAAAGGACCCCATATTGATTGGATAGTTAAAAATGTTTGTCTGTCTAGTCTCCAGTTGCTGGAATCCATGAAATTCCTTGAGAACCAGTCTGCTACACCATTGCTTAACCCTGGAATATGTTCTGCTGTAACTGAAATCCCTCGGTTCAAGCAATATTCCCCAAATTCTTTCGCCAGATCTGTGAGGCCATTGGAGTGTGGTCTGCCCAGTTTGTTCACATAACGGACTGCTGACACATTGTCCATACGGAATGTCACGTAATGTCTCCCCGAAAATGGCTCTGTCATTCCATGCCTCCGCATTCTTCAACCACCAGAGGAGTTCTGTCCTCGACTCTTGGTCTCGGGATATCATTTGAGAGTATGAATGATTTGATCTCAGAGCACTCGCCTTTAGTCTTTGGAGTGCCCAATAATGGAGGGGTCCCGGGAAGATAGCTTGGATCGTTAAGGATAAGAGGCCCACTATTCTCGCTAGTATTATTAGAGGATAGGTCTTCTTCGTGAAAGCCTTCCTCAATTCCTTTCTCACTTTCCTGACCTTTTCGGCAGGTAATTTCAGTTCTGCTTTCAGAGTATCTACTGTAAAGCCCAGAAACTGTGTTTGAAGGCTGGGTATTGTGCAAGATTTCTTTGTGTTTATGATAAAACCTAGATGTTCTAGGAGTCAGATTACAAGGTTTGTATGAACAGATGCAGTCTCTTTTGATTGGGCCATTATAAGGATATCGTCAAGATATATGATTAATCTTACCCCTCTCTCCCTGAGCCAAGCGGTTACGGGGCGTAATACCTTGGTGAAGCACCAAGGGGAGGACAATAGTCCGAAGGGGAGACTGCAAAATTGGTGGAGTTTCCCTAGCCAAGTGAATTGGAGAAGTCTTTGATGGGGTTCCCAGATGGGTATTGTTAGGTAAGCGTCTTTCAAGTCTAACCTGGTGAGCCAGTCCCCTTTCCTCAAAATGTCTCTTAGGAGGTGTACACCCTCCATCTTGGTAGACTACCCAATGGTTAAAGTCCGCCCGCCATCCTAATGGGGACCTAAGTATCTCAACAACTGATGATTGGAAGGCTATTTTGTGGCTGACCTGGGATTCATCCTCCTGAGACTTCTGTGAATGCAGCAGGGTCAATCCCGCCCGGACTTGTGCTAGCTGCAGAGGTGGGTACTCTACGGAATCTCCCATCATTTCCATTACCTCCTACTCGATAAGTCCCTTTGGAGAGCTGCTTCCCCAGAATGACCCATGCACAGGCATGCATGTCATTCCAGGACTTGAATAGAGTGATTTGTCCCAGTTGGACTATTATTGTTTGAACTGATCTTTCTCTTTTTTTGTTTTGAATGGTTGGGGAGTGCCACTCTTATCCTCTGATGGCTCCTCTTACTCTCATTTTGTTCCATGTGACAGCATTCCCTGCTCCCTGGCACTGGAAGTGCCTCCCATACCGCCCTATATCACCCTTATTATGTTCTGAATGTCCAGGTCCCAACTTTTTGCACATCTGTGCCCTCATTAGGGCCCACAAAAGTCACCTCAGTGCACCTGGGCAATATACCCACTGCCCTCATCAACCCCCACTGGTTTGATTCTCCGACCCTGGTTATTGGTGACCCAGCCACACCCCAAATTTCTGTCTCTAAACGTCTGTGGATTGAGCACCCCAAATAGGACATGCTAGGCATGGTGCTATTTCCTCCTACAAGACCCACACATCTTCTTTCACCAGTAAACTCATCTCCTGAATACTGACATACATCAAATGTCCCATCCTAAATACCTGGTTCATTATTGGCTGTCTTCCACAATAAAAACAGCTGGAGTTGCAATCGTATGCAAGGTGGGTTTCTGCTCTAAAGTTCTGCAGTAGTCAGGGAGGTGAGGGTCGCTTCCTAAAACTCTCAATACAGTGAGGCACCTACATCCTCACCCTCTTCAATATTTATGCCCCTAATCAATAAGAGAACACTTACCTTAGGAGTATACTTTTGGATCAGCGGACACAAGCAGGGAGGTGACGTGTTGGTGGGAGGAGAGCCTAACCCAGTTTTGGACCCTGACTTGGACCGCAGCATTTCTTCTTCCAGGGCACAGGGGCGATGTCATCTGCACTGAAGAGGTTCTTTACTATCCTGGGCCTCATTGACGCTTGTAGTTACAGATACCCAGATATGGGTGATTACTCATTCTGCTCATATGTTCACCATTCCTACTCCTGCAATATATTTTACACCATCGGAGGCCCTCATCACTGTCCTGCCCTTGCTGGGGTCTTCCCTCCTTCCAGCAGAGTGATCCTGTTGATATGACCAAAATGCCGAGGGAGATCTCATATTTTGAGTCTAATGCCTTTCCTGAGACCCCAGCCTTTACCCTATGAGACGCTTTCAAGGTCTACATTCCATGGAACTCTCTCAGTCTATAAACCTTGAAGGCTCAGCCTCTGCAGCGTGGCCTGATGGTGGGAATACTCCACTTATATCCTCTTTATAGGTCATCGTTATAAATATATATGTCATGAACTGGGCACAGCCCTATGGCAATAACATCAACACCTACTGATGTTTCTTTCCCCATTGCCAATACGTGTCTCTATTGCCCCCACTTCAAACCCCTAGGGTTGTGACACATATGTATAGCCCCCTCCTCGCCTCATTTAGGTACTAGAGGCATGTGGGCAAACTGACTGTGCATAATTGAGCAATACACTCTTTGCCGACATCCACAACAGTTTCGGCGCACCATCCACGCACCCAACCACCGAACCAACGCACCCCACAGCCACCCTCCGCACCTGGACCACGGTGACCACCGAAGACACAGCCCGCACGATGAACACCATCCACTCCGGTTCTCCAACCGACCCCTGCCCCCACCACGTCTTCAACAAGGCCGACTCCACCATCGCACCCCAACTCCGAGATGTCATCAACACCTCCTTCAACACTGCCACCTTCCCGGAGAGCTGGAAGCATGCCGAGCTCAGCGCCCTACTGAAGAAACCAACAGCGGACCCCACCGACCTCAAAAACTTCCACCCCATCTCGCTCCTCCCTTTTCCTTCCAAAGTCATCGAGAAGATCGCCAACAGACAGCCTGCTGCCTTCCTCGAGACGAACGGATCCCTCGACCCCTCGCGGTCCGGTTTCAGAGCCAACCACAGCACCGAGACCGCCCTCATCGCAGCCACCAACGACATCCGAGCCCTGCTCGACAACGGGGAAACAGCGGCACTCATCCTCCTGGACCTCTCTGCAGCATTCATCACTATCTGCCACCGCACCCTAGTCCAACGCCTCAGCAACACCGGCATCCAAGAGAAGGCACTGAAGTGGATCATCTCATTCCTCGCCGGAAGAACACAGAGAGTCCGCCTCCCCCCGTTTCGATCCGAGGCCACCGAAGTCATCTGCGGCATACCGCAAGGATCATCACTCAGCCCCACCCTCTTCAACGTCTACATGAGACCTCTCGCTGCCCTCGCATACCAACACAACCTCAACATCACCTCCTATGCTGACGACACCCAGCTGATCCTCTCCCTCACCAGAGACTCCAACACCGCCAGAACCAGCCTCC
This sequence comes from Lissotriton vulgaris, assembly GCF_964263255.1. NCBI lineage: Eukaryota > Metazoa > Chordata > Amphibia > Caudata > Salamandridae > Lissotriton > Lissotriton vulgaris. The sequence continues at coordinate 5,837,072 of NC_141688.1, forward strand.
AAGAAGGGATGAAGGACGTTGCCGAGTGGATGAAGAACAGCCGCCTGAAACTGAACTCAGACAAGACGGAAGTCCTCATCCTGGGACCATCACCCTCCACCTGGGATGACGCCTGGTGGCCCCCAGCCGTGGGCACCGCCCCCAAACCAACAGACCATGCACGCAACCTGGGCTTCATCCTGGACTCCTCCCTCTCGATGACCAGACAAGTCAACACCGTCTCCTCATCATCATGCTTTCACACCCTTCGCATGCTTCGCAAGATCTTCCGATGGATCCCGACCGAAAGCAGGAAGAGGGTCACCCAGGCCCTCCTCACCAGCCGACTGGACTACGGAAACGCCCTCAACGCCGGTACCACAGCCAAGCTACAGAAAAGACTCCAATGCATCCAGAACGCCTCCGCCTGACTCATCCTGGACATCCCCCGACGCAGCCACATCTCCGGCCACCTGAGGAATCGGCACTGGCTCCCCGTCAACAAGAGGATCACGTTCAGGCTCCTCACCCACACACACAAGTCTCTCCACGACCTGGGCCCCAAGTACCTCAACGACCACCTGACCTTCTACACGCCCACCCGCCAGCTACAGTCTACCAGTCTCGCCCTCGCTACCGTACCACGCATCCGACGAGCCACCGCCGGAGGCAGATCCTTCTCCTACCTGGCGGCCAAGACATGGAACTCCCAACCCATCCACCTTCGGCTGACCCAGGACCACCTCGCCTTCAGGAGACAACTCAAGACCTGGCTGTTCGAGCAGTAGCGGACCCCTTCCCCCAATGCGCCTTGAGACCCTTCTGGGTGAGTAGCGCGCTATACAGGTGTTATGATTGATTGATTGATTGATTGATTGCGCATGTACTGCACTTGCTGACGGCACAACAGGTACCCCGCAGGCCTTGACCTAGAATCCCGTGAGTATGATGACCAAGCCACGCATCTTCCGGGTAAGCACTTCTCTCCTTATAGGTTGTCTAACTATCAGTGGTCCCCCCATTTTTCTTTCTAGGGTCAAATCCCTTGCCAAATCCCTTGCCAAATCACTCCAGGGAGCACTCGCAGCAAATTGCTAGCGTGAGAATAAAGTCCTTACGCTCCTGCCACATAGTGTGTGAGTGATGCTTGCTCTCTAGCCTCACCACGCCAACGATATCTCTCGATAAACCACCAGTACTGTTACACTTTCGCCGTTTTTTAGTCTCCCCACGAAGCACTTAATAACCGGCAATCTCGTGATTTGTGTGACCCTAAGCTACATGCTGAATGACTCTCTCTTCTGTGTGTCTTATTTTGGCATATGCTTGGTGAGGGAATCCCTCTCTCACACTAATAGCATCTTAGTGAGTGCGACACATAGTTTGTACACACTCATTTAATTGTTGTTAACCTGCACCTGCACTATAAACGGTCCTGAGGAAAGCCAGCATTACTACAGGCACTGGCTGAAACATGGCGACCAACATCTGGATGTAGGAGGTCTTAATCTTGCCACCACAACATCCACGTGCCTTGTTTTTTAACCGCTGACGGAGGCCCAGTTATTAAAATGTAATTCACCCTCGGGTACTGGGACCAACGCTTAGCCGTTTTAACTTCACTTCACAATTCACCACACTGCACTCTCAGTACAATACCTGCTCCGCTGTTACCAGGCGTCGAAGCACACCCAAGACACATTAGGTGTCACTGGGTGGGCCCGATGATAAAGCATGGTGGGTGAGGGCTTCATGAAAATACCTAATAGGTGCCTGCTGATAATACAGTTCAGAGTCCTATAAATGGTCACACTTAGCTAGTCCTTGTTGATAACATAGAAAGTTTGGTGTGACATCACTAAGATGCACACAAACATCTTCCAGCGTGAAAAAGCCGATAAATTAATGACTAGGTGATACTACACCCCAAACGACTACAGAGAATGTTTTCCACTTCCTCTCCTCATTTTCTGGCATTGCCAATCAGCAACCAGTGAATTTTTCCACATCTAGTGGTCCTGGCCCTCCTTCCCCTATATTGGAAAGGGGTTCTGAGCCACATTAAAGGAACCATAGACTTCCCTCTCCCGAACTCATATAATGCTATCATACTTGGTGTTCGCCCTTCAACACTGACAGCAATAACGCATTCTAACTGGTGCCTCATTCTTCAAATGTTAGGCACGGCTAAACAGTTACTTGGTCTTCATTGGTATAAACTTCCTGTGCCACCAATCGCCCAGTGGTTTACATATCTTTGGCGTGTCATGGAGCTTCCATTCCACAGGGTAACACACACAAGAACACATCTCCCCTAGATCTGGAGACCCCATCCCATAGTGGGGGGACTGGCCCTCCCCCGTAGTGCCATTGATTTGCTTTACCCAGATGCACATATACAATCTCTAATGCTCCCATTCGAGATATCCCCTCACCCATATCCTTCCGGGGAACCATCTCGCTTCATATTACAGTACACTCAACCTATTTTTCATTTTTCCTTTTGTTATATTTTTCATTCCCTTTCCTCCGAGTGTACCCCCATTTACTACTTGTGTGAACCCTGTCACACCTTTGATTGCTTTAATATCCTACTGTTTGGCTGATCCGACTCTTAGAGACATTCCTGGCCACAAAGTTTATGGTAGCTTTAGTTGCCTTGATTGTTCCGACGATGATGCCACTTGCAAAATGTGGATGTCCAGTATATGCTGATTATTGCACTATTTCTATACGCTCTTTTGATTATCTTAAATGAAAAGACTTCAAATATAAGAAAAACAATTCTACCAGCCCCCACTGGCTTACATCATAATATATGGACACAAAATGCTGCTAGTATGTAGAAAACAAACACCAAATAAGTAATGAAACTGATTCTCTATCATGTAATGTTGTGAACTATTTTGCCATGAGCAAATGTTATAAGTGTGTATTTCTATTACACTATGTAGAAGGGCTTAAAAGTAGGATTGGAATGTTTGATTAGGGACTGTGAGTAGATAGTTTAGCGGGACGTCTGGGTTGAGTGGACATGAGCACATCGCCCTAATCAGAGGTCAGATTTTGTACGAGTACCTTTAACAAGAGACTGTTAATGGAAGGATGGCAATAGATTGCCCTGAGTTATTTCAATATGTAATCATATTAGTTATTGTTCTTAGGTTGTTCCTCTACTTACATGTGATTTGTAGCAATAACCACATCCTCATTAGTCACTTGCTCTGTGAGACTGGAAAAAACCTCAGATATTGCCAATGAAGTACTGGGTGTCATGATTGTTTCACTTTCATTAAAGATAGCCTTCTTTTCTCCACAGAATGGATGTTCCCGAAGAGTATCGCCGTAAAGCTTACAGGCTAGTTCGTGGATTACCTGTGGTCGCCGCATTTGCAGACGACTGGGAAAGGATCGCTCAGTTTCAGGTCTTCCCAGATGACCTCATCATCGCTTCATACCCTAAATCTGGTAAAACATTTTACCCCATATAGATGCCTTTGCCATATCTCAGAGTTTTGATTCGGTAGTTATGATCAACATTTGTAAACACTGCCATGATTGCCTGCCACAGAATCCTCTACTATTTATAGTCTACTGTGAAGATTAAAGGCAACACAATTCTGGTGTAATCCGTTCCTAAAATAAAGCTTTGGCCAAAGAGTGAAGGTACCCTTCCCCAACCTCATTACCACTGTGGAGACCAAAAATTAAGCATGAAGCAAAGTTTACAAAAGCGTCCTCAAAAGCAGAAACGAAGGTTTAAAGCCAGATCTCAAATCACAGAGGTTTTCATTTTTTTCTAATACCTAAAGTTACCTTATTTAGACTATTTCTGTTAGTGTCTAAAAATCAAGGTATCATTCTTTTGCATGTGTTTTACTGTCTGTTATTGAGTGTATTTGTGTCACAAGGAGAGGTGAAGCATTGGTTATTACTGGGGCACTGGTGGGAATTTAATGGAGTTATGTTCACAATTCTATTTATTGAACTAGCACATACCAGAAACATTGTCAGACTAATAATAATATTTTTATATATACTTTTGTGAGGTGCAGCTCTACCCCATGCAGGATTCAGAGCACTGTACTGCAAATACATTATGTAGAAATATGCAGTTTACTATATAAGTAGTACATCGGTCAGTGAGGTGTAGGGGGCGTGAAAGTACGTAAAATTGAGAGACATCTGCATATGTACATCATCCCCTTTCCTCATATGTTTCCTCAGTCTACCCGTCTTCTGAGTCAGCTCCCAAACAGTAAAATAGTAACATTCTGTTTGACGAATAAACGTATTCACTGAAGACAACAAAGGTTGACGTGAAATTATTGTTAGGTTAGGTACTACTACCTTAACTTTAGAACAGAAACTCACTGAATAAACAAACGTTAACGTCATTGTTAGCTGTTGGAATTAAACATGAGCTTAAGTCCCAACCATGCAGTGCTTATAACCTCACATATTAAATCACTCATGCCATACTTAATGATATCATTGATGACATAACTCAGTCATATCCTATTGACAGAGCCTGCATTCAATATTCACCAGGACGTGACAACAGTGCCTAGGCGAGTATTAAAACTCCACTGCACACAATCTTTAGCCATTCATAGAAATATTTTGCATGAGTATTAGTCGGTTGCCAGGGTCGGCACCCAGCTTTCAAAAGCGACCAACCATCAATATGCACAGGTTTTGGATAATCTCAGTGAAGGTTATGTGCAAGGCCGCACCGTACCCCCCATCTAACATACAAGAGAGGTTGGGTGGTGGACATGCCCTTTGGTTAAACCATGTGCCTAGTGTCTTGGTTGCTCTTGGACGTGGTAAAGTTGGCCCTCATTTCTGTTATTAAGGGCTCCATGCCTGTATGTCTGCCTCATTTTGCCTACTAAGCTCGCCCTGCTCACTATGGTGCTGGGCTTGGGGTCGGGGTACCTCTTCCCTGGTAGTCTCCTCTGTTGCTAGGGCATGGTATTTGTTGTTAGTAAGCATTTTATCCCATGAGGGGGGCTGCTTAGATTGAACTTTGAAGAAGGAGCCTAGGGATGGCGTCATCTTGATTTCAGTGCCAACGGGTCTGCCCCTTCCCAAAGTGGTGGTAGGATTTTCTGATTGCTCTATAATGTTTTGTTTTGTCTTTCTCCTATTTTGTGTAGATGTTAGCGTTGTGGTATTTATATTCAGCCCCCTATTCCATAAACAGTAAATGATCCCAAGTTTTTTTACTGATGGTTTGCTCTTGGAGCAGGAGCCAGAGAAATGCATCAGTTTATGCGCCCTATACACATAGGCCAAGGGTGTTTCCTGGTGTAGTGATGCCTTCATTATAACGTCCCCTCAGAGAGGGTGTTAGAGTGATTCCTAATCCCTACTTGCGTGTACATTACACTATGTCATAGCAAATCCATTACTGTACACAAGGTGTATGAGTCAAGTAGGGCACAGAACTGATTGGAAATGAATGTTGGGCCATTCTTTGTTATGACACTTGACTAAAATGACGCCTCCTTTCTTGGCAGCTGAGCAAGGTTACACACTGATGCTGTGGGTCATGATTATAGTCAAGAACACACAAAAAGAAGCACACCAGACATACAACCATGCCCTATGCTGTACTAGGCTCAGAATTGAGCTGACTTACAACCATGCCCCATGCCGCACCAGGTCCATAATTGAGCGGACTTTCGGAGTATTAAAATCTTGCTTCCGGAGTCTGGACATATCTGGTGGGTAAAAATATTTTGGTCTGCTGCATTTTTGCAATATCTGTGTCAGGACAAAGGTGCCATATGCAGATGAAAGTGGGGAGCAGGAAGTCCTGAACATTGAGGAGGAGGAAGATGAGTAGCCTCAACAACCAAGACCTAGAGTTGCCGCACCAAGGCGGAGGGACAACATAATAAATAATTTTTACAGAACCATGAATGTTCAAAATCATAGTCAACAATTATGTAATATCACACATTCTTCACAAATCTGTAAATGAATCTCTGAGCACTACCACTGTGTATGCCTTTTATATTTGAAGGTAAAGTAAATGTTTAAGTATCAACATTTTACCTGTTAATTCTTGTCACACAAATTACATATGTAGCTATGTGTTACAAACAGCGATGACTAACATTTGGTAAAAATGACTTTAGTGAGTATTCCAACTACCTGTAGCAGAGAGTCCTCCATTGCCAGCCACAATTACCATGATGTGGTCATATAGATAGTGTGCAATGACTGTGTGTGTGTGTGTGTGTGTCTCTCCTGATGCTAGCAATGTGAACGGCTTCAAACTTGGGGACGATATTGGAGGCCACTCTTTGTATGATGACTTTGAAGTGTTCCACATAGTATCAACAACAGCTGTATACACATGTCTAATCCCTTACATTATCACATCTCACAGAGACAAATACTACATACTAGAATTTGCCAATACAACAGATTTGCATGTGACAACCAATCCTATGCAGAAGCAGCACTGCTTTGAGGCAGAGTGTAGTCATGGTGTGATTTACGTAGCCTTACTGTCAACCATATGTAGGAGGTCCCACCAAGGCATGCATGGTGATCTATCATAGCGCACTCACCATGATTGCAGATCATGTTAGACACATCATATGTAATTGTCACTTTCCTGTGGAGTATATCCCTTTGACATAGAATGCAAATAATCTATCAAACTAATGGCCCCAGTCATACACCCCATTCTATGTGGTTGCAGCCAATTGCTCCACAGTCACAAATTGCCACACAACCTGATGCCTCTACTGAGAGACATAGCATCGTTTGGCAGTAGGCTGAGCAGCTGTAGATGTGGGTCAGCTGATACCATGGCAGTGGTAGTTGCTAGTATCCCTCTGGGAAGCTATTACTATGTCACTGGGTACTATAAATGACTTAGCACAGAGGGCACCTATTGTAAGGTTTGCCATTGTGTTACACAGTGTTTGGGCACAATGCATAGTATTATCCATGAGCAGGAGAAACCCACACATACGTGGATTTCAGAACACACATATAAAACGTATGCAAACTATGTAAACAGGTAAAGTTCACTATTCACACACAACACTGCATCTACTGTAACCACCCTTTTCCATAAATTGCACATCTCAAAACACCCCCAAAAATATTTGAGATTTCTTGTGTCTAAAAAATATAATGAAACACCATTCAGCCTGAACTTTTTCTGCCGCCGAATTAGTGAAGAATGCTTCTTCCCCGCTTATACACGGTGTAGACAGTATTCTCCATAGTCAGACCTTTTTTTAAATAAATGCATTGAGCAGTAGCGTACAACAACAAAAAGCATCAGCTGAAAATATGTCACATCCGCCCGGTAACTGACCTAATGGATAAAGGGAACTGGTGTAATGGATCCTGCATTCTGCAAATTAGGAACTGTGAAGTTACTTTTGCTTTCACAGTAAGTCACAATTTGACTGTCTGAACTTGAGAGTGGTGGTGTTGTGCCTCTGCTGTAGAATGGTGGTGGTGTTTTTGGAGCTGGTGTATCGTGTCTGCTGTCCCTGTTGTGTCCCTTTAGTCATTTTTGTGCATATTTGTTGTAGATTGTTGTTTATTGTCTTGTGTGCTGGTGAGTGTTTGTCTCTTGGGGTTTAATTGTTATAGGAGTAGTAGGGTGTTTTAGTTTTTTGTGTGTGTTTGGGCTAGATAATTGTGGGTGACATCATGCCGGGGCATAGATGTTCTCGCCCCATGAATGAGCAGGAGTTTGGGGCATTCCTGTGGTTTGTATGCCATTGCCTGCCCAACATGTTGTCCAGTGAGGGAAGAGTCATCCAGGGTGTCGTGTCTTCCTCGTAATAACGACAGACTACTTCTTTATGTATCTAAGAGCTTTATTCGACAGGTGCTCTCAGGTCCCCGTCCCTACTCTAACTGACTAGCCCATCCCCTGGATCCTCCTCTTCCCCCAGCCCACTAACTCTGCCCACCCAGCTACTAGAACATTTACAATACCACATCTCCCTCTTTCTTGACAAAACGGAATAACAAGTTAATTCACAGTTCCTCAATTAGTCGTTTAGGCCGATGAACATCTCGTCGGGGCCGTTGGGAGCCTCCTCCCCTGGCAATCTCACTCTCAGACTGGGTGTCCGTATGAATAGGGTTAATGTTCAGAACAGAACTCTCACTGCATTCACCATTGGATGGCTCAACTGTTGTAGCGAGGGCGTTTCTCAGGACTGGGGCACACTCGAGTGCATGCGACATGCTGTTGGGGATTCTCTGACCGGCAGGTGCTGTTGTCACTAGGGCGCCCTTCTGACATGTGGTAGTCAAAGGATCGTCCCAGAATCGACAGTCTGCCTCCGCTGATTGTTCTTGCTTTATCACCACAGGGTAATCTGTTTCTGGTTGTTGCTCTTGCTTTATCACCACAGTGTCCCCTGCCGGCCGGGAGGAGTGTCTCATCTTCCGGCGGTGATCGACATGCAATTTCATTTCTTCAGACTTGGCCTTCTGGGCAGTGTTGACTTCGGAAACACAGCCAGTCGTTGACACATGTCTCAGTGCGCCTTCCCTTGTGGACATTCTTGTCGGGAGGGGTCGACTCAACATCAATGTTGCTGGGCACTTGCCCGTGGTGACATGGGGAGTGTTTCGGTAGACTCTCACTACTTCATCAAGGGTCGCCTGAAAGTCCTTCCGGTTCACAGCGGTTTGTTGAAACGTTTTCCGAAGGATAGCCATGAACCGATCACTAGTGCCATTACCTGGTGGCCACAGCGAGGTGATCTTTTGATGGTGAATGTTGAGCTGCTTTGTAAAATCCTCGAACTCTGAACTAGTGAATGGGGAACCATTTTCTGTTTTCAGCCCTTTGGGAGCACCCCATGCATCAAAGACTTCATCAAGAATCCCTATAATGTTGAGCATACTCGGGGAGGAGACAAGCTGAGCAACTGGGAATCTGGAAAGTTCGTCCATCACCACGAGGACATACTAGCCCGAAGGTAACGGGCCATGAAAGTCTATGACAAGTTCTTGCCACACCTCTTGAGGTAGTCCAGTCTTTGGCAGAGGCTGGTGTGGACCGCCAGCGTTGACTACTTTGCATTCATGGCAATCCGCAGGGCTAGTACAACCATGTGATCGAGTGAGGAAAACCAGACCCATTCTCTCACAGTTCTCTTGGTGGCCCCCACACCACGATGACTGGTGTGCCCTAAATTGATGATTCTCTGACGTAATTTACTGGGAATGATAATCCTTTGATTCCTTAACAGAAGCCCATCAGGGGTGACAGACAATTCCCTCTGAATGTTTTGGAACACTTGCAGTTCCTGCCGAAGTTGTGGATCATTCTCCCCTTCTTTGTTAATGTCTCTCCACCGGTTGTTTCGTAGACAGTATACGATTTTTTTGAAAACAGCATCATCTCTGGTGGCTTGCCGAACATCCTCGAGGGGAACTGCCGGTGACTTGACTTGATCTGCCGCACGATGATAGCATTCTACCGCTGCTGCTAAATCAGTGGCAGGAGATGAAAGCAGAGAGCGTGGCACATGATCACCAATGTCGGCTGACTCCCGGGGTTGAAGGGTAGTTGCATAAAAGTCATCGGCCATAGCCACCTTGTCACTGGCACCCTTTGTTGTAGCCTCCGACAGAATGTGCCCAGAGAACTTGAGGGTAGAACAATGAAACTCACATTTCTCTTTGTTTAGCGTTAAGTTAGCTTTCCACCAGAGCGTGACATACTCTATCCAGTGCCTTGTCATGTTCTTGTGGGCTGGACCCATATACTAGTATGCTATCTTTGTGGTTCAAAGTATTGGGTATATGTTGGATGACTTTGCCAATTGCTTCCTGCAGTATTTCTGCTGCTGCAGGGATGTCTTCACTCAATCGTTTGTAACGGAATAGTCCCATGTGTGTGACAAAAGTCGTGATGTATCGCGACTTGCCGTGTAGTGTTAGCTGGGAATACCCATGGTTGAGGTCAAGTCTGGAAAAACACTTTAGCATTATGTGGCCAGAGGCCCTTGGAAAAGCACCCATCCCGACGGACCACGCACGAAACCTGGGCGTCATCCTGGACTCCTCTCTCTCGATGAACAGACAAGTCAACGCAGTCTCATCTTCATGCTTCAACATCCTCCGCATGCTCAAAAAAACATTTCGCTGGATCCCCACCGAAACCAGAAAGACAGTCACCCATGCACTGGTTACAAGTCGCCTGGACTACGGAAACACCCTATTCGCCGGTATCACCGCAAAACTCCAGAAAAAACTCCAACGCATCCAGAACGCATCAGCCAGACTCATACTAGACATCCTACGCAAAGACCATATCTCTAGCCACCTGAAAAACCTCCACTGGCTCCCCGTCAATAAGAGGATTACTTTCCGACTCCTAACCCACGCACACAAAGCACTCTACGAACTTGGACCCGAATGCCTCAACACACGACTTTCCTTCTACACCCCCCCTCGCCAGCTTCGATCTTCCAACCAAGCCCTTGCTACCATTCCTCGCATCAATAAATCCACCATGGGAGGTAGATCCTTCTCCTACCTCGCAGCTAAAACCTGGAACTCTCTCCCCACCCACCTACGTCTCACACAGAACCACCTAGCATTCAGAAAGCAACTTAAAACCTGGATATTCGACAAGTAACTCCCTTCCCCTCCTCAAGCGCCTTGAGACCCTCTGGGTATGTAGCGCGCTATATAAATTTCTGACTTGACTTGACTTGACACAGGTGTACTCTTGTAGGCGTCCCTTTCCTGGGGACGATAAGAACTAGTGACACCCAGGGGACGGGACCACATGCTCGCTCAATAATGTCATCTTTCAATAGTTCTTGTATCTCCATTTCGACAGCTTGTTGTAGATGCCCGGGCACCCTTCGGGGTTGTTGAGCCACAGGGCGGATTTGTTCATCTATGCGAAGTTTAATCTGAAACTGGTTCATCCTTCCCAGACCCGAGAATAGCTTTGGGAATTGGTGCACTATGCCTGGGTCATCGCCACCTCTATACAGAATTTCTACCAGCCGAAGGCACTCGGCAGTAGGCAGGCTGAGGAGACAGTCCGCCTCTGGACCCTCGATAACATGAATGACAGCTGGTATTGACATTGCTTTGTATTGAAGTGTCGTGGAAAACTTTCCAAGATGGCTCTTTGGCCATCCACGTGTACATCCGGACGTAAGCAGGTCTTAACTGCGGTGATGCTTTCATTTTTTTGTATGTGCAAGAACAACAGGCGTAAAACCCATAAACCACGTCGGGATGGGTGTGGAGTATATAAAAAACATCAATTCCCAACAGGTATCAGTTTAAGGCAGTTAAATGATGTATGCAGTCAGCATTACATGAACAAGAAACAAGGAGGCTCATATGGTTTAAAAGCTAGTAATTCACCAATTCAGAGGAGGGTGTTTCACATGGAAATACAGTTAGGAAGCACTGGACAGAGAAAATCATGTGACAACCCGAAGGCACTTGGTGAGTGATGCTATATACAATTGGTGAAAGGTGAAGATGCAAGTGCTGAACGTGAACAGCGTGAACGGCGCAAAGTGACAAAGAAATTATACAGTGATGGCTCCGCAGGATTAAGTTATAGTCACTTAAATCATGGTATCAAACAATTTTACAAGAGCCAAAAACGTTAAATGCGCCATAAAATTGCGCTGTGATGTTGACGGCGTTTCGATCCCCGTGAGTCAGGATCGTCTTCAGGACAGGGTTGTTGGATTCAGGCAGTGCTGTGGGGAGAAAGGTCGAATCAAGCAGGATAATGGAGGGGCGGCATGGCTGGGGGGGGTTTGGGGAAGCAGGCGGGAAAGCGGGGGGGCGAGGGAGGAAAGGTCTGTAGCACACATGCACGATGGTGGTGAGCTCGTCAAAGATAGGTACCAGGGGAGTAGGTGTGAGAGGTGGGGAAGACGTTTCGGGGGACCTAAACAGCCCCAGAGGATGTGGACTAAAGGTGTGGGGGACAGCCGGCGTGCAATAGAATTGTGAGCAATCACGCACGGAGGTGGCGAAAATTCAAGTGATTAGGTGGGTGGGGCATAACTGGTGGATCGACGGCGGAATCCAGGAGAACAACGCTCGCAGGTTGTTGGATAGTGGTGATGCCGTGTATGGGCGATGTTAAAAAGGGGCGTGAGGGGGTGAATATCTTAGCGTGGCAATCAATAACTACTGTGCTAGAAGGGTGCGTGACCCAGTGAGTGGAAAAGGTATATGGCAAGGCGCTCAAACATACTTATGCACGGAATGTCAATTGCGTGGTTCCTGAGTCCCGAGGCGGAGGCAGCGGATGAAGCGTCTGGGGGAGAAGGACAAGAAACGTCTTGACCGGCAGTGGGCATGATCGAATGACAGGCTCCTATGGTCAAATAATTACCTGCAACTGGAAGGGCTCAGCCGAGGGCAGGTAAGGAGAGGCAGCACCTGTGAAAGGGAGAGAGACGCCCGTTAGGGTTAGCAGAACCCGCAGTTGGCGGGGTGGGTGAAAAAGCGGAAGCATGCAAGGAGCGGCCGCCCATTACAGATGGTTGGTGTCGTGCTCCACGGGTAGAATTAGTACCGTACCTGAATGAATTAAGGCGGCCGGAGGCGATGAGGGCTCTGAACATTCGGGCGGCTCGCAGTGAAAAGGAGCAGCTCCGTGGACCGTTGTTATTGAGCGGTTATAGGGTGGTGGACTCGGGGGGCGTGACTAGACGGGAAGGGGGCGGGGCTAGGACTGTGTCACTGTGTTGCCGGAGCAACAGTGGAGACAAGGAAAAACTTGTTTTGAGAAATCCATGTCGGATGGAAACATACATGGTTAGATAAGCGCAATAGATACTGGACTGAAATAGGTACGAATAGCACAAATAGGAAATAGTAGCCCAAACAAATGGTAAACTGGCGCGTTGTAAGACATAGTTTAAACAAGGGTTGGAGAAAGCTAGACAAGAGTCAAGCGGTGTAAAACCAGTCAGTTAGTTTACATGTTTGTATATTGAACAGAATGAGTTGGCGTTTGTGTTAACACCACAGTACATGATTGGAGCACAATGTTCAAAATGGTTAAAACAACTGTAAATAGCGGCTCAACATTAGCACAGTTGGGGAATAACCGATTAGTATACATGTATTGCCGAATCAATCTGAGTGGGTGGGCGTGGTGTACACAAACCAGTAACAAAGACATCAAGCAGAACCGCTTGCCCTCTGCGCACTGTTGCAATTCCCAAAAGTGGAATAAATGATTAAATTGTATTTAAATACTAAACATTTTAAATGCAAGAACACTCTACAAGTTATGTGTATTTGATTTCTGTCTTTACTGACATATCTTTTAAATCAACTCATGACATTCTTTTAGTGTACAACTCTCATAGGTACAAAAAAATTATAAATTACAAACAACTCATTTCAAAATAAGAAATAAATCAACAATGGGATACTATTCATATGTTCCCTGCCCAATGCATTTCGGGCCTCCCGGCCCTTCGTCAGGGGCAATACCTAAAACAACAGAAAAAATACTTTTACTTTAATGCAATAGGTTCTTTAAATATGCAAAGTACACCGCAAGTCACTATGTGCATTCATTAAACATGCTACTACCCTGGTTAATTGATCGTCCTGTAAATCTATCAACAGTATTGTGTGATCATACTCACTTAGAGCCAAAAAATTAAAGTTGAATGAAGACGGTCAAATGCAAGTGTGTAAATGTGGAAGCTTCCCTCCGTTTCTAAAATTAAAAATGGTTCGCTTTTAGTAACATGTTGCAACATTTGTAAAAATTAACCAGAAACTACATGGAGGATTCCTCATCACTTACTCGTGAGCGCGCAGATGGTAATACCGGCTTCAACGTGACAAACGACCACTGGTCAAACAGAACTCAAGTTATCTATCACTGGACCCGAAGGGTATACTCCATAAGACTGGAAAAAACATGAGGAAACGTGTGATTGAGTTCCGTAACTCTACCCACTACTTGAAAGAAAGCGTGCTACATTCTATTAAGATTTCAACATCACCCGTGCGATACTGACTAAACAATAACAAACACACCTCTTTAACTGCCGCTGCAGGCTTTAACCTTACACGCAATCTCTCACTAGTATCGTCGGACTTGCTCGCGGTCCGCTGCAAAGAGAGAAAAAAGCTGGTTCAAACTCGGGAATGACACCAAACGACACATCCTCCTGCTGGCCTCGTGATTAGAAAGTATCTACCTGTGCTCTCCTCAGTGTTTACTTCTAGATTATCCCGTCCGTAGCTGATCTCTCGTGACGATCCCGGCCCGGCCCGGCCGGGATCGTCACGAGAGATCAGCTACGGACGGGATAATCTAGAAGTAAACACTGAGGAGAGCACAAGTAGATACTTTCTAATCACGAGGCCAGCAGGAGGATGTGTCGTTTGGTGTCATGCCCGAGTTTGAACCAGCTTTTTTCTCTCTTTGCAGCGGACCGCGAGCAAGTCCGACGATACTAGTGAGAGATTGCGTGTAAGGTTAAAGCCTGCAGCGGCAGTTAAAGAGGTGTGTTTGTTATTGTTTAGTCAGTATCGCACGGGTGATGTTGAAATCTTAATAGAATGTAGCACGCTTTCTTTCAAGTAGTGGGTAGAGTTACGGAACTCAATCAGACGTTTCCTCATGTTTTTTCCAGTCTTATGGAGTATACCCTTCGGGTCCAGTGATAGATAACTTGAGTTCTGTTTGACCAGTGGTCGTTTGTCACGTTGAAGCCGGTATTACCATCTGCGCGCTCACGAGTAAGTGATGAGGAATCCTCCATGTAGTTTCTGGTTAATTTTTACAAATGTTGCAACATGTTACTAAAAGCGAACCATTTTTAATTTTAGAAACGGAGGGAAGCTTCCACATTTACACACTTGCATTTGACCGTCTTCATTCAACTTTAATTTTTTGGCTCTAAGTGAGTATGATCACACAATACTGTTGATAGATTTACAGGACGATCAATTAACCAGGGTAGTAGCATGTTTAATGAATGCACATAGTGACTTGCGGTGTACTTTGCATATTTAAAGAACCTATTGCATTAAAGTAAAAGTATTTTTTCTGTTGTTTTAGGTATTGCCCCTGACGAAGGGCCGGGAGGCCCGAAATGCATTGGGCAGGGAACATATGAATAGTATCCCATTGTTGATTTATTTCTTATTTTGAAATGAGTTGTTCGTAATTTATAATTTTTTTGTACCTATGAGAGTTGTACACTAAAAGAATGTCATGAGTTGATTTAAAAGATATGTCAGTAAAGACAGAAATCAAATACACATAACTTGTAGAGTGTTCTTGCATTTAAAATGTTTAGTATTTAAATACAATTTAATCATTTATTCCACTTTTGGGAATTGCAACAGTGCGCAGAGGGCAAGCGGTTCTGCTTGATGTCTTTGTTTCAGTAATTACTTGATGGAGTTTGGACTATCCATCTCCTTCTGCAGCACGCATAGATAATTTTGTTGAATCATTCATTGTGAGAATTGTGAGTAAAGGAGTGCCTTTCCCATTATTAACCTTTGTTTTGTACACAAACCAGTATCACATAGACATGGGGAGGTATGATTCGGAGAGGTCCTCCGGTGCAAGGCCTGGCTGGAGGCCCAGGCTGAGTAAATGGAGGCACAGAGGGTTTGTAAGGGGGGCTGGCAAGAGTGTGTAGCAACCAGGAAGGTGCATGAGGTTCATGGTATTAGATGGTGATAGTACTGTTCCACTCGTCGAGTGTGTTGAGGCCATGGATGACAGAGTCGACGCGTGAAAACCATTTGCATTCTGCTCTGTTCAACAGATTGGACATACTTCCGCCTCTGATCGGCAATGTAGGTTTTTCAATGACCATCCATCTCAGGACTGTGTCAAGGTGTTGTTTATCGAGGAAGTGTGTGACCAGAGGGGCGGTCAACACTTTACAGTTAATTCTGCTCTTATGCTGGATGATCCGCTGCTTTACCATTTGGGCGGTCTGGCCGATGTAAATGAGGTCACATGGGCAGCGGATCGCATAGATCACATTTTGAGTCTTGCAGTAGGAGTGGTGGTTGAGTTTGTGAGTGAGGCCGTTGTAGATGAATTTCCTTTGTGTTGATGGTGATGTCGCACACACTGCGGATTGACATTTGTAGTGGCCAACCACAGGTTCCAGGCTCCAGGCGGCTGTAATGGTGTGTTTGTCCTTGGGTTGCTTGGGCCAGGTGATAGCATGTACAAGATGATTGGCGATGTTATTACCCCGTTGATAGGAGAACAAGGGGGGTTCATGAAACTGTTCTTGGGATCGTAGGAGGGGCCAATTTTTCTTGATTATTTTACTAATCTTGTTGCTATCAGGGCTGAATGTGGAGACGAATATGATTCTGGTCAGAGTCTTTTTGTTGTTCGGGTTCAGCAGGTTTTCACAGTGGTTGTACCAGGCGCGTTTCTTAGCTTTTGGTCACTAGGCGTCGTAGGTAACGATGGGTCATCCTGGTGGGTTCGTGGTGTCCTTGTGTATTTTTGGAAGGACGTAAAGGACGGGCGCCATGGGGTGTGGGTTGTTCAGGTATTCAAACTCCTTTTTGGTGATGATGTCAAGGTCCCTAGCCAATGTCGTGGTAGATAGAATTTTTTCTCTGATGTCGTTCATAGGGTCTCTGGAGAGAGGGCGGTAGGGTTCCGCATTAGAGAGTTGGCGTTTGATCTCCAGGTCATATTGTGTGTTGCTTAGGACGACGATACCTCCGCCCTTGTTCGCGGGCTTGATGATGATTTCGCTGTTGTTTTGGAGGGAGTTGAGGGCATGTTTTTCAATTAAGGGAAGGTTATAAGGAATGAACCGTGGTGTAGTTTTGAGGTCCATCACTTCCTTCATGACTAGCCGTTCGAAAGCCAATATTTCTGGTGTCATCAGATTGGATGGAGGATTGAAGGTGGACGGAAGCAGAAAGGGAGAGACCTGGAATGACGTAGAGTCAGGTCCGTCTGCAAAAAAGTACTTGAGGCGAATTCTCCTGAACAATTTTAAGAGATTGGATTGGAGATCCAGGAAGTTAGTTTGTACGGTGGGTACGAGAGTGAGACCCCGAGACAGAAGTGTGGTTTCTTCGGTGGTCAAAATGTGATTGGAAAGGTTGAAGATGGGGATGGTTATTTCAGTTCACAAGGTAGCTATCGCGTTGGTTACTGGGGTGGACCCCATTGGAGGTAGCGGTTCCGTGTTTGGCGCTCGCCTGGTACCTGAGGTTGGTATTGTCAGGTCCTGGCTGGGCGATTCTGTGGTGGAGGTAGGCCGTGGCCCCGGGCTTAAAAAACGGGTGGCAGAAGAGGTTGAGGTCTGGAGGTAGAGGCGGACGAGCCGGCGTCTGAGTCGTCCGCAGAAGTGTTGGAAGAATCACAGAAGGTGACCCATTGGTTATTCCGGTATCGTCCCCAGTTGCGTGTTCTTGGGGGATTTTGTGAGGTATTGAGAAACTCCTCGTTTAAGTAGGGGTATGTAGTTTCCACTTTGTAGTTTTTATATCTTTTTGTATCTTGTTGACTTTTTTGTTGACTTCAAAATTATTGAATGTAGAGATGGTTGAGTTAATTTTGTCTAAAAGACTCTTGGCGTCAGTTAGAGAGGCATCTGCCAAGATAAGTTTCTCCAATTCATCAATTATCTCCAATTCAAGGCTACTGTGCTTGATGGCCGTGTCTATGCCAAGGACCATCCAGTGGCGGGAGCAAGTGGTCGCTAAGTGGCTGAAGTTTGTTCTAAACTTGGGGTTCTGTGTAAAAATAGCAGGGGTGTTTCGGATTTGAAGGCCCACAGGGATCACACCTGATCGCAGGTAGTCTGTGAGCATCTGAGCGTGGAGATCAGTCCTGATCTGTCTCTTTTTCAACTTTTCAAGTTTATCCAAAAGGACACGGGAGGTGTTCGGGGCAGTAGGGGTGGTAGTCGAGGTGGTCGCTCCCGAAAGGAGTGAGGGACCGGCCAGCCGCGACTGGATATATTCTTCTGAGTAGGTAAGAGACTCCTTGGACATCGTGTGTATGCCTGATGGTAATACACCGATGGGGGCCTTTTTTACTAAGGCAGATATGGCAGGTAACAAGAGGTACAACTCTCGCTGCTCAGCAGCTGCTCACAGTATGTGCAAGAACAACAGGAGTAAAACCCATAGACCACGTCGGGATGGGTGTGGAGTATATAAAAAACAACAATTCCCAACAGGTATCAGTTTAAGGCAGTTAAATTATGTATTCAGTCAGCATTACATGAACAAGAAACAAGGAGGCTCATATGGTTTAAAAGCTTGTTATTCACCAAGTCAGAGGAGGGTGTTTCACATGGAGATACAGTTAGGCAGCACTGTTAAGAGAAAATTATGTGACAACCCGAAGGCACTTTGTGAGTGGTGATATATACAATTGGTGAAAGGTGAAGATGCAAATGCTGAACGTGAGCAGCGTGAACGGCGCAAAGTGACAAAAAAATTATACAGTGATGGCTCCGCAGGATTAAGTTATAGTCACTTAAATCATGGTAAATCATGGTATCAAACAATTTTACAAGAGCCCAAAACCTTAAATGCGCCATAAAATTGCGCTGTGATGTCCTCAGCATTTTTTGTATTCATTCACTGATATATATTTTAATGACGCTCCGCTATCTAACAAAAATTTGGCGGCGTGACTCCCTACCCAGATGTCAAGGAGGGGATACTTCTTTAACTGATCTCGGTCGGTCACCATGCTCACGTATTCATCCGTGTATTCAGGTTCTCTGGATCCTGACTGGGACTCTCGTGACAACGGTCTGCGGGTCCACTAAGATCGTCTCGACTCCCTGCTGGAGTTTGATGATCCGGACAAGGATTTGGTGCGATCTTGCACTGCTCGTGCATGATGACGCCGAGCGCCCGGCCCGGACACTCGTGCGGCGTCACCTTCCTGTTCATGTTGGTGATCTCCACACATAGCTTCAAAATGATTCTGGCGCCCACACTTCCGACACTGCTGGCCCATCGCCTGGCAGGTGTCTGTATGTGGAAAGTCATAGCCACATCTATAGCATTTCTTGGCACGATCCACCCTTTGGTCATGCCAACTGATTTCATGACGCCAGCGTCTGGCTGGTTGGCGCCGCGAGGATGGCCTGGTTCTTCTGGGCTTTTTGCTGGAACGCCAGTGGGATCGGACATTCTAAACCCGGTTGGCCTGTTCTCTTCTTCCTACACGCCCTGACTCCATTTTCTTGGCGTGCTATTAGGCCTGATCGTGCACTCTTGTCATCTCTTCGATTTCGTCAAGATTGTGACTTTTCTTTAGCAGCTTCTGTCTAAGTGCTTCAGACTGACACCCGTCAATGATTCGAAGCCATATGGCATCTTCAGTGGAAAATGTGTCAAAGTCGCAGTATCAGGATAACCGACGAAGTCGTGTTATGTACGTGCTCATCAGCTCTTCTGGGTCCTGACGAGTCTGCTGAAACATATATCTCTCATAATCAACATTACGCTTGTGCAGGAACTTTTTGTTTAAGGCATCACGAACCTTGGCATACGTCCCGTTTTCAGTCGGGGACAGTTCTTTTATCACTTTGCTAATGTCTTTTCCAACTAAATTACGCAATGCAATCAACTGATCTTCATCCACCGTCCCCTTGGACCCTTTGATGTAGTCCTCGAAGTCTTCAACCCACTCCTGCCACCGTGGACCCATGCTTCCACCAGCTATCAGAGTCAATGGCTCTGGAGGCCTCAGGTGGGTCATGCCCACCAGGATTGGCTTGGCTTCTCTTTGTGGTGAGTTGTGCGTTGACATGATGAATGATTTATCTAATGTTCCTGTTTCCTGTAACACTCTATCTCTCTTGACCACGTGTGGTCATTTGGATTGGAATGGCGCGCACTGATGCCTGACTCCAAGATGGCCGCTTCACTATTGACCAGGGAGGTCCTTCGCGTCTTGCCTGACTTCAAAATGGCCACTTTACTGACAGTTTTCACTCTGCGATGTCCGACGACATGCACTCTTCACTCGCACGATGCTTTGCAACTGGGACTCACCGGTCGCCACCACACTGCTGGCACAACGATCTCTCCAATCGTCTGCTTGTCTCTCACCGGCCGCTCCGCTTCACCAGGTACGCTTGGGCCGCAATTCAAACTTCGGCTTTTCGCGCGCATGCCACTTTGCACGCTTTTGGGGTGAGGTTCTCTCGTGGCGAGCTATCTCATCTGTTCAGTATTTTTCCACGCATTCATCCTGATCTCACACTTCTTACGATTTCGTGGCACAGTGGTACTGGGTGACTTCAGAGCTTGTCAGTAGGCCTCATACCATGCCGGGCCTCTTAGCTTCTTACTGCTTCAGGCGCGGACCGGCGCCAAATTCAAAACTTCACCAATGCTAGACTGCGCTTCTTCGCTGGGGGCTCTACGCGATCTCCCGATCACGGAACAGATACGAACTGCTGGCCTCTCTTCTCTGGGCGGCAATTCTTCTTGGGGCACTTGCGTCGCAGCAGCGACTTCCTTCCCAATTTCTATGAACGGGACCGAATGTCATTTGCGGGTTCAGGGACAGCAAGCTGTGCATCCCACCCTCGTCGCCAGTTGTTGTGTCTTCCTCTTAATAACAGTGTGAACAAAAAAGTTTTCCTTTCTGTGTCATTCACTATACCTAGACTCTAGACCTTATTATACAGTTTTAAATGAACCCTGAAGCATATATCTCTACACACAAATTTTAAGATGTTACCACAATTTTATATTCTAAAAAACTGGCATTTAATGCCAAAATACCATAATTTTTCGTACATTTAATACAATATCCAAAGATTGTCAAACTTTAACAAAATACACAATGTACATATTAAAAACAAAATACAATTAAAAAGAAGTCCTTTTGTCGACGCGTTTCTGTGTCTTGTTCTTATTTTGTGAACACCTTCCTCAGGACAGGTCAATATTTAAAAACATATCAAATTTAAAAACATATATCTCAGATTTTTCAAGTTATTCAAGTTATCCTTCGAAGTTGACCAGTAATAAAGGTTTGGTCCTTCTTCCAGGGGTTCAGCGGGACATCCTCATTTATATTCGTATTTTAATCACAAGATATTTTTTGTATATAGAATGCAGGGGCATCGTCTTGGGTACTGTTGCTCCTGAGGGGAATTGATTCCTTCTTGACTTTTTAGCAAGTACGCCTTTATTTTGATAGTGCCACCTTTCAACTCTCGGTGTACATTTAGTAGATATGCACCTGGCGTGAAATCGAGTGATCGTCCGCGTCCTCTTAATAACGACAGACTACTTCTTTATGTATCTAAGAGCTTTATTCAACAGGTGCTCTCAGGTCCCCGTCCCTACTCTAACTGACTAGCCCATCCCCTGGATCCTCTTCTTCCCCCAGCCCACTGACTCTGCCCACCCAGCTACTAGAACGTTTACAATACCACACAGGGCTACACTGTCAAGGCCCGCAAACATAGATGGGACTGCTGTGTACATCTTCCAGATACTGTAGCTCTATGGAGTGGACCGCATCACCAAGCAGTGAAAGCATCACTGGGCAGATGTAGTCAGCAGGGAGTCTGACCTCCTTGACTATGTGGGCATTGAAGTTGGTGGAGTTACATGTACGTACACATAATGTGTCTGCTATCTTATGTTTCTAATGTGCCCATAGGTGATTTATGAAACTATGAAGTATGACTCACAAGAAGGTTTGGCTTTAATTAACCATGCTCCCATGCAAAAGGGCCAAATTCAGTGCTTATAATGTTGTTACCATGTGTGCACCAGTGCTATCTGTGACACTGTGTGGCCCAACTAGCATGTGTATTTCTGTATGTGACAGAGATTAGTACCAGGTAAACATGGATCTGACGTACATTGCTATAGTCTGTCCAGACAACTCATATGATGACAGAGCAGGTAGTGTAGATATGCTCCAGAGCTCCTTATTTCCCAACAGGCAGTTATCATGTACAGTTGTGATGGGCCCTCACATAACATATGTCATACTGAAAGGGGCTTTTTTACAAGGCCCTTGTACTATTGGCATGTCACATCTTACAAAGTCAGAAGTGATTCGCCATCTGCACAATAGCCTTGTAAAGAAGCACCATAGCGATGTGCCAATGATCCTTCTTTGGCATACCTACCATGATTTGGCAAGCATTTATGAGGCCTACCAAGGAGTACACTACTTAACTAACCTCTGAATGTGCAAATACACATAACATTGATAATGTACAGCATTTCACAAGAAATAGGTACAGTTCCTTGATGTCCACTGTGCCTACACAGTGCTTTGTACTGACTTGATAGACTGCATACCCCTGACTGCATTGCAAATCCCACATGCTGCTTTTGCATGGCCTCATGGAGGTGTTTGTGAGGCCAGAGCCTTGGAGCTGTCTTTACATATGTAACTCACATAGTACATGACTCCAGTATGAGAGACCTAATGTATGTCAAATGGGAGTCCACTCACATGGTACAGTATCCAAGTATAGACTAGTCTGAATGAGACAAAACTATACATATACCATACATGTTAAACTTCTAAAATGTAAAAATCAGCTTAGGGATGCATGTGACGTAAGTGTACATTAGCATGCACTCAGCAGCACTGACAGGTACAGTAGTCACGTTACTTAGGGAATAGGTATGCATAAAGTGAGATGTGCATTTGGTACTCATTTATTGTTGTCAGGATTTAAGAAGGACTCCGTATAGCATGACCTTACTGAGCATGTTATGTGAATTAAGTGGGTGCACAGCATCATCCAAGCCGGCTACCATTGTGTAATTTGGTTGTGTGCAGTTTATTACCTGGTTCAGCAAAATGGCCAACAAGGGCATGTTTAAGTTCTTCATATGTTTGTTCTCCTCCGCCAGCATTACAAAAGTGTATCAACTAGACTTGTCAACTGTGTCATCTGAATACTTACAACCTGAAGAGTTACATCGTCAATAGCTTTGCATATGTACTGTGCTGTTAATGCTTATTAAATTTGTTTACTACGTTTAATGATGTTATATATATATAATGCGTTATCTCTCGACTCTTGGATTTGCCGAATAAATATTACTTTGGAAGAACGTTGGCGAGCTACAAGGATACAAACTTCTCTCAAGAGTGCATCCATCAGTGCATTTTGCAAGGAGTGAGTATGGTGTAAGATGATGTGGGAATCGCCAGAATCAATGTGCATCCTCTTCACAAATGAACTTTTGCAAGGAGATAAGTAGGTTATGAAAAGTAGAGTTGGCGTAATGCATGGCTATCAGCTTGCGACTACTGTCAAGGAATGAACTTTGCCAATCTAGGATGGACCACATGATAGTTCCTGTACATAGGAACGAGGATCCCACTGGCAGAAAATGCAAATGTATGTGGTAGTGGATACACATTTGAAAATGGACGTGAATGTCACAGAATGTATATCAGTTGAACATACAATGGCATTGGGTGCATGTAATGATCAGTAGCATGGTCTACCATGGAATAATTACAGGTAAAATATGAGAAGTTTCATATGCCCCTGTGTGATGTGAGGTACAAATCCTGCGCCCATTGTTACCTGTCATACCTGCTAAGTTTTCTGTAGAGGTAGAAATGTGTCCTGATGTGGATCCTTGCCTTATCAATGACGAAACATTGTGATACAATACAAGTATAGTCAAGATATACTGCTTCTTGATGTGGCAATTGTCTATGGCATACTACCCATTGCAAAAACCACAGTTGATGGACAGAATGCAGAACAATGTCATACATTGAATGTATGACATTGTTCTGCATTCTGTCCATCAACTGTTGTTTTTGCAATTGTCACCCCGAGTGGGGTGGGTATGCTCAGACGTGAGTCCCATGCTCTCCACACCACTGGAGTCAAGCTATCTTGGCTGAAGACGGCTGATAGCCAGAAACCAGTCCTAAGATGCTTGATTCCGGTCCAGGAAAGACATGGCTTGGCAGTTCGGGCTGGACTGTTCCCATGAGGCACAGGGTCAAGGCGGATTTGCATATGGCCATGTCTGATCTGGGGGGGGTGGAGTGCAAAAAAAAGATGGATTTAGGCCCAGATCTCTGTACTGGGGTGAATGTATGACATCGTTCTGCATTCTGTCTATCAACTGTTGTTTTTGCAATTGTCACCCCGAGTGGGATGGGTATGCTCAGGCGTGAGTCCCAAGCTCTCCACACCACTGGAGTCAAGCTATCCTGGCTGAAGAAGGCTGATAGCCAGAAACCGGTCCTATGATGCATGATTCTGGTGCAGGAAAGACATGGCTTGGCAGTTCGGGCTGGACTGTTCCCATGAAGCACAGGGTCAAGGTTGATTTGCATATGGCCATATCTGAACTGGGGTGGTGTGGAGTACAAAAAAATGATGGATTTAGGCCCAGATCTCTGTACTGGGGTGAATGTATGACATTGTTCTGCATTCTGTCCATCAACTGTTGTTTTTTGATACTACCCATTGCAGCATGTTGAAGGTACACTGATATTTAGTGATGGTGAAAATGTGTACCATTCCATCGAGGTACCAACAAACTCTGTTCTGAAACATACTCAGTACTGACAAGGTCATACCTAGATATCCCAATGGTGTTGCATTGCATAGTATTCAATTATGTGTCACCATATAGAAATTGGTGACATCCCTGTGGATTGCAGGCACTCCTTTGGTTATTGTACTAAGCAAGATTCCGATAATAGTTGATTTCACACGTTTTTAATCCCATATCATCATTAATTTCATGATAACATGTTTTACTGTTTGTCTTTTCAACACATCAAATCTTCAAATTGCTTCAATCAACTCCAATGCATTTTGGGCTGACCGCCCTTCATCTGGGAGTTCTATAAATAATAGAGGATACAGCACTAATTGTGAAGATAACAGAACTAAACACTAGTAGTATTCGTAACATGCAGGTGCGTGCTCGTGAGGAGTGTACGCTAGGTGGCTAACGTAAAGGTTCATAAGTGTTCGAGTGTGATCATATCAGAGTGCTCGGGTCATAATACACGTGTTAGAGACGTGAGTCAATAATCGGCATTTTTAAAAAAATATCGCAGAGTGGTTAAAGTGACTAAAGCCAGTGATAGTCATGAGCGTGCAAAGCACTCACTTGTCTTCCGACTTTTAGAGCGCAACAGACCTGTAGAAGATCGGAAAAACGGGATTCGTAAGTCGAATGTCCGTGATAATATATCACATTAGAATGAAAACAGCTAAAACATTGTGGCAATATAATGCTGACTTACTAAAAGTTGAGTGTGGTGTTTTCATACGAGTGGGTTCAGCATTCGGCAGTCGCGGTAACAACCGGAAGGGGAAGGGGTGAATAAGGAAGTGCAGTGGTGGGTACAGAAGAGGGACTGCGAGCGAGTGAAGGGGTAAAAATAGGTAAAGGACTAAAATCTAAGGTCCTAGAGCCGCCATATTGAGTGAATGGTAACAGACTGATACTGAATCAGAAAACAGTTCATAAACGAAATCAGGGAGCAGTTCATAAATAAAAGAATATAACAACATTACAATGAGTTGTAAATAAAGAAACAATAGACTAGTCGCATTGAGTGGAATTATGTACTCGATGAATTACACCCGAGGGGGTGTTTCATAGGTAATAAGAAAATTCCAAACGATCATTAAGTCCCCATGGTTTTGTAGATTGCATTCTAAGAGTTGATATATCTGTAGACAGAGTCCTAACACGTGTATTTTGACTCCTCACGAGCACGCACCTGCATGTTACGAATACTACTAGTGTTTAGTTCTGTTATCTTGACATTTAGTGCTGTATCCTCTATTATTCATAGAACTCCTAGATGAAGGGTGGTCCGCCCGAAATGCATTGGAGTTGATTGAAGCAACTTGAAGATTTGATGTGTTGAAAAGACAAACAGTAAAAAATGTTTTCATGAAATTAATGATGATATGGGATTAAAAACTTTTGAAATCAACTATTATCGGAATCTTGCTTAGTACAAGAACCAAAGGCGTGCCCGCAATCCACAGGGATGTCACCAATTTGTATATGGTGACACATAATTGAATTCATTCATAGACGTTACATGGACGGAAACGCCACCTGATAGGAGCACCCTATGAACTTTGCTGTGCATCCCCTGCCCTCCTTTTTGGGCATTGCATAGTATGAAAATTGGCCTGCCTTCGCAATTTTGGCTGAGGACATCTGATATAATAGATAATAGGTATGTGTATGGTCACTCTTAGCTGTGAGATTCATTTAGGCTTTAGGGGCTGCTACCTTAGATGGTATGTAAAAAAATGATATTTCATGATGTTAATAGCTATTCATAGTCAGCCTTTGAGTGGCATCAATCCTTATTGCTTCAACATACAACATGAGCCCAGATGATCTGAGGAATTACAACTGGATAAAGGAGCAATACCACCACCTCCTACTTGTTGCCAGGCACAGAGGGCTATGAAGAGGTGATACGAGGAGGAAAAGTCCCAGAGGAAGAGGTTGAGTTTCCCTATGGGACCACCAATCATAGCAAGGAGAAGCTCTGCCAGGCATGGACTATCTGCTTCAGGTGCCTCCCACCCAGCTGTCTCAAGTTCCTCCACCAGTGGACCATCCATTCCACAGGGACCCATACCTCAGGTCACAGGAGGGCCCCAAAGTTTTGAGATGGACATGCAAAAAGACTTGTCAGGCCTAAAGCTACGTGTGCGACAGCTAGGTAATAGGGAGATAATTTTATCTCCGCTTTCTTGGCTTTTAAAGCCAAAAAAGCGGGGTTAAACCCCCTGGTAGTTTTTTTTTTCAATAGTGTTTTTATAGCTCAGCTTAGGTAAGTGCTGTTAAAGTGATAGTGATTTTATGTCGTTTTTCAGGGATGAGTTCTATTATTTTGTGTGTAGGGGTCCTTTGGGTGATTTGTTGGGGGGTTGTTGTGTTCATATGTTAGAAAAAACGTCCAAAAAATTCAGGAAAAATAAAAAAAACAAATACATGATTGAGTTTTTATGTGTAGGAAGTTGATGTTTAGGTATAGTTCCTGTTGTCTTTGTGTGAAGACGTGACTTAAGGGGAGTGCGGTTTGATGTTTATCATGTTGTGCTAAATGTGTAGTGTAAGCTACATTAAGGTTGTTTATGTAGTAGATAGGCTCCGATAGTGTAGGATAGGTTAGGATAGGTAGTTAATCAAGGTAGATAGCTATTTCTTATTCAAACTTTATTTTTTTATTTTTTTATTTTTTGTCAGAACCAGAGAAATAAAGAGGAGTCCAAATACAATAATATTGTACAATAAATTATTACTTTCATGAAAGATTCATTCTCATATCAAAAAGGGAGGAAAAATAAAAGAAAGGAGAACGGTTGAGGAAGAAGACAGAGAAACAAGAAAAGAAAAAAAAAATAGAAAAAAAGGGCAATAAATAAGCGTATGAAAGGACACATTAGAGTAAATCATTATCTACTGGACAAAGCCCCCTCCTCCAATTAGTGATGGGTTGCCAAATCGCTATGCCACGTACTGCAGATCTTAACCCTCTGGTGACATATATGGCACTCTCCTGATTGAAGACCCCGAGAAGACGTGCTAACCACATTTGAAAGCTCGGTGGATCTTAGTCTTTCCACCTTGCTGCTAGTATTACCCTGAGGACTGCCGAGCTTATAAAAATCATGGCCTCTTCTTCCCTACTCAGGCTCAGTGTATTTTCCAGTACCTAGCAGATATAGAGTAGGGGAAACAGGTATTTTATGGCCGAACACTTCCTCCCAGAATTCGCTGATAATTTTTTAATAAATGTTAATTGGTTGCATTCACTAAACATGCGAATTAGTGTTGCCGGGCCTTTAAGACATCTAGGGCAGTGATTGTTCTCTCTTTTGCCCCAAGCATATACTTTAGTATAGATTATAGATAGTTTTATAGGTCTGGGCTTTTAAATTAGCTGACATAAGTAGTCGTGATGATAGGCAGAGACTCATGTCAATATCTACATTTGGATTGGTAAGTCTGTGTGCCCAGGCTGTTTCTGTGTGTTCTAGATCATCTTGTAGCTTATCCAGCAGTTGGCCATAGATTGTACCTATTCTTGTTGTTTTTGTAGCAATTGTATCGATAATTTCAATTCTCCCCGAGTTGATGTTAGGGGCCTTATGTTTGAGCATAGTATGAATCTGTAAATATTTAAAGTAGTGCCCATTTGGAAGGTGAAATTTGTGCTGTAATTCCATAAAGGAATTACAGCTCCCAAAAGTTCGCCAACTGAGGTAATTCCTACGGAATGCAATTTCTTTGAGATAACGTCGCTCCCAAGCGCTGGAAAAAAGTTAGAGTGCCATAGGGGAGAATATCTATTAAGCTTAGGGAATATGCATATACTTCGCTGTCCTTAACCAGATTTTCTAAGCACTCATGATAACTTTGAATTTATTCTTTTTGTAATAACTTCTCTCCACTCGCCTCAGAAAAAGACCTTTAGCTTTTTCACCTAGGGATTGCTCGTATATAGATGGAGGTGGTGCATCCTCCATAATCTCTGGACTAGGATTATCATAAAGAAGCGGGCCATCTGTTGGAGAAATGAAGCCCAGAGATAGAATAGTATGTTTGGAACTGCTAGCCCATAAATTTGGACATAAGAGAGTCTAGTATTTTAAGGGCCTTCTCCTCAGGCATCAATGGAATAGCTCGAAAAAGATAGAGCACCCTTGGGGGGATATTCATTTTTAAGAAGTTACCTCTACCGATTATAGACAGCTGTAAACTATTAACCCGATCTAAGTCTTTCTTTGTAATGTTTAGTAGTGGCTCATAGTTGAGTTGAGAGATTTGTGTAACATCGGGGCTTATGCTTACTCCTAGGTACGTAGCGTAATCAGTTCTCCTACGATCCTTGCAAATAGTTTTATCCGTGCACAGAATAATTGTCTTTTCTTTATTCAATGAATACCCAGAGCAATGTCCATACGCTAGCGTTACTGCCTCTATTTCAGAGATTGCCTCGGAAGGGTTAGGTGTTAATACCGCAAAGTCATCGGCATAGGCCAATAACTTAGTTTCAAATTGGTTAACCACTGTTGGTGTGATTAGTGGGTTCTCTAAAAGTTTCAAAATTAAAGGATTTATATATAGGGCAAATAATATTGGAGAACAGGGACAGCCTTGCCGTGTGCCTCTGGATACTCTAATTATACTTGATTCAGAGCCCATTATGTGTAGTTTTGCTATTGGTTCAATATGCATAGCCATTATAAACGAGACAAATTTGGGGCCGAAATTATACAGAGTCAAAGCAGCCCATAAGAAATTCCAAGACACCCGGTCAAAGGCCTTCTCGGCATCCAGAAGAATCATCGACATCTGGCCCCCTGTTACAGACATTATATCAAACAGGGAGATTGCTCTCCGAGTATGGTCGGTCGTGCCTGTGCCGGGAATGAACCTGTGCTGCCATGGGGAGACCGATGTTCGATGACCCGTCCGAGCCTGGTGGCCAATATTTTAGCATATAATTTGGTGTTAGAATTGATTAGGGAAATTGGGCGATAAGATGATAGTCGATCTTGTGGTTTGCCGTTTCTTGGAAAGATAATTATATTTGTTTCTCTCCAAGAGGTAGGTGGAATACCACTCCATTGAATCCCTAAAAATAGATCGTATATAAGTGGGCCTAGGGTATGACTAAGAATTTTATATAGTTCCAGAGGAATTTTATCCGGACCTGCCGCTTTCCCAGAAGCCAGTGAAGACAGGGCAAGCTGGACTTCTATAAGTGCAATTTCTTTCTCCAGTTCTTCTTTGATATTATCGTCTAAGGTCTTGTTTGCCTCTGGATGCTCAAGAAGATTTTTCAAAAAGAAATTTGCGTCTACCCTGCTGGTTCTATTAACATCGTGATAGAGGGTCTGGTAGTATTGTTGAAAAGCGCCAATTATTTCAGGTATTTGTGTAAACGTCTGCCTTCCTGATTGTATCTTTATGATGGTATTATGGGAGATTTGCTGGCGTTTATGTAATGCGAGATGTTTGCCAACTTTTTCCCCATTCTCATATACTTCTTTCAGGTGTGTTTTATACGTTTCGGCAGCTTTCTGAGTCAAGCCAGAGTTAAGTTCAATTTTTTAGCACCAGCAGTTGGTACATAGCTAGTTTCCCATTTTTGCCTTGTGCTATTTGCGCAGTGTGCTCTTCCTGCTCTGGTTAGGTGCTCTGGTTAGGTCAGCCAATTTTTGATGGTACTCCATGGAGTTTTGCTTCCGTATTATAGCTTGGTAGCTTGTAGTTTCACCTCTTAGAGCCGCTTTAAAGCTATCCCACACAACAATCCTGGAGGCACTATATCTGTTTATATCAAAAAACTCTTGGGCCCAACTAGTAATGTGAGTAATATAATTCTTGTTAGCTAATTGCTTGCTATCGAATGTCCAGATTCTACGTTCCCTCTTAATTGATGTAAGTTTAATAGTGGGAGTTAGAGCATTATCTTCCGAGATAATTTTAGGTTCCTTTAAGATTTTAGCATTATTGGCCAGATCACTTGTAAAAAAAAGATAGTCAATCCTGATATATTTACTATGGGGTAAGGAATAGTAAGCGTAGCCAGGGTCCGTATAGTTTTTTAGGTCCCACACGCCGCTCAAGCCAAAGCTGTCGCAGAGTCTACTAATAGCTTTAAAGACTTGTGGCTTGCGTCCAACATAGTGTTGGTGTGTATGGCAGTTGAATTGAGGGCCTAGCGAAATGTTTAAGTCGTCACATAGTATTAGTGGGCCGTGTATAGCTGTTAGTTCGAGCTCAAGTGTCTCAAATATAGTAGGATCATCCTTATTAGATCCGTAAATAGAGCAGATAATGATACCAATACCCAGTTTAATAATTAGCCATCTTCCATGAGTGTCTACTATTTTATGAGTGGCTTGTCCCAGAAAAGTATTAGCAAGTACCGCTACCCCCCTAATATTGGAGGTTTGTGTACGCTAATAAATTAAATCCCCTGATTTTGAGAAGGTGTCTTTTCAGCCAGGGCAGGTGCGTCTCTTGAAAGCAGATAATATCTGCTGGATTTTGGTATATTATCTCGCCCAGCCGTTGGCGTTTATCTCTATCTAAGAGGCCTGAAACATTTCATGTTCGTATAGTTAACTTCCCCATGGTCCTATGTTTAATGTGCCACAATATGCCAATGCCCTCAGTTCATATTGATAATGTATTTGATCTGACTTGGTTTTGATTGCCCTATTCCGTGAAAATAATATTGATTGTGTATAAAAAGTAGGATTTGAATTAACTCTGGTTCTGTTTTTTAGATTTCTTTTATATGCTCCCCTCCTCCCCCATTCCACCCCTATCCTCCCCACCCCACTCCACCCACCTCCCTGCGAGACGTCCTGGGTCAAAGGAAACCCAGGTTTAGGCGTCGGTGGTGACAGAACATCCCAGCATGCACCGTGGCCTGATCAACAATATATACATTTTGGGTAAATATAATACATATAAGTTACTTCACTTTGCTGTCTTCACAACCCAAACTTTACAAAATGATATGCTCTCCTTCTTTATCTTAGTCTTTTATCAATGAACTTCCAGTATATAATCCGCTGTTGTGTATGTTCAGGAAAAATATATATTACTTTAATAGTTAAGTCATTTAATGGGTGCCATTAGATTATTTTCTGGTGTTCTGCTTGGTTTTCTCAGTAACTTCTTTTAGGTAGGCTTCAGCTTGGATTTCACTTGTGAAGCTCTTAATTGTTCCTTTATAAATGACTTTGAGACGTGCCGAGTTTTATAGGAACACTGTTGCTCCGATTTGTTCAAATGGGGCGAACAATTGCCTCATTCGCCATCTACGTTCTACTGTCGCGTGGGCGAAGTCGGGGCGCGCAAAAAAGGTAAATCCCTTGAATTCCTTTTTATTTGCGGGTCTAGCAATATTATAGATTGTTTCTCTTAAGATGAAATTTCTAAAGTAGACCAACATAGCTCTCGGGTATTGTGGGGTTTGATGTGAGCGTTTGGGTAGTGCCAAGGGGAAGCGGTGTACACGTTGCATCTCATTGTTCAGGTTCCAAGTTTGGAGTTCGGGAAAAGATGTTTTTAAAAGGTCGGACATGAACCCCCTTGGATCGTTTCCTTCGGCGCCCTCAGGGATGCAGAGAAAGCGCAGGTTATTTCTCCTGCCTCGGTTCTCAAGGTCCTCTACCTTTTGCATCAGATCTTTAATAACACCATCATGCTCTTTTTCCTGGGTTTGGAGTTTTGTGACATCAAGCTAGAGATTTTCGGTGCGGGTTTCGACAGAAGCCATTCGATTAGATATTTCAGAGCATGTTCGGTCTACTTTTTGAACAGCATCTTGAAGTTTTTGTATAGCTGCATGATTCCTATTGCTGTCCATTTCGACATCCTTGTGAAAAACTTTGATGGAATTAAATACTTCGCTCAGAGATGGTTTATTTGCATTTTCATATCCGTCACCGTACTTTTCGATTTGTGCTGAGGCCATTTCAACTGGAACGCCATTAGAGCACATGTGTGATTCATGTTCTCCGTGATTTTTAAATGATGAGTCGTTACGAGTGTGGTTAGCTCTTGCTTTAGCATGCTCCGTGTTACTCCCGGGATCAGTGGTTTCGGTGCCTTCTATGTCTTGTTCTTTTTTTTCCAATTTCTTTTGAGGAGTAGGATTGTGACACGCTTCCCCTGATTTCCCCGGGGATGTGATATCGGAGACCTCCAAAGTTGTTACTGCTAATTTGGGGCTAAAGTTTATTTCATTTAGATTATCTTTCTCACCTGCCTCGCTTGAATCACTTGTCTCGCTAGAAATAGATACTCCTGTCTCATAGATGTCCGAATCAGAGTTTACGGCGGATATTTTGGACTCTAGGAGTAGTTTTCCACCGACAGAGAATGTTTGTACCATGGCCAAGGCGGAAGAGTGTTCAGGTATCAGAGGTTCAGTTAGGAGTACAGGCAAAGGGTCACTCTCTTCACATGTATTTGCGGGTGAGATAGCGTTTTCGATCACACTTATATTTGAATTTGCTGTTGGTTTGATGTGCCCTTCCTTGGAAAATAGTGTAAATATATTAGAAATTCGAGGCTGGAAGAATACCTGTTGGCCTGTGATTTAAGCTTCCGCTTTCAGATTTTTTATAGTTTTGTAGCCTCCTTGCCTTTTTGGCCATTAACTCCAGGTTCTCATTGTCTTTACTTTGTTCTTTGGCTAGGATTGCTCTATCCTTTTCATTTGCTTTCTCGTTGCCTTCCATTTTATTCTTGTCCTTGTCTTTATCTTTATCAGTATCTCTGTCCTTTTTTTTGTCCAAGGCTTTGTCTGCGCTTTTTTCCGTTGTTTTATTTTTGTTTTTTTCCTTGTGCTTAGTTTTCTCCACGTTGCTGCCGTTACCAGTGTTTTTCTCCTCGGGGTTTTCTTTAGCCTTGGACCCTCTGGTTTTCGGTCGCCGTTGGCCATCTTTTGCTTTTTGGACATTGTTAGAGTTTTGTTTCTCTAAGGTGATTTTTCTAGATTCTTCAGGCACTTCTGGCGCTTCTGGATCACTTAGAAGGGTATTTGATTCGGTTAGATGCTCAGATATTTGTTCTAATATTTGCTCAGCATCTTGTCCCTCTGCCCGAGCGAGATCCACCATGTTGTATATCAGAATGTTCTTCTGTGCCCGAGTCAGGCCTTGGCCTGGTGCTAGCCCGCTCCGCTGTGTCTGAACCCGACTTAGCGTTCTTAATGCGAGCGTTATAGTTACTATTATGATTACAACGGGAAATTTAGAAGATTTCGGTCTATCTGCTACCACAGTGACCACTGATGCCGCTGTAGCCCCTCCGGTATTTTTTAGAGGTGATCGTGGATCTCGAGCAGGCTGCCCTCTTATGGTGATTCTGTCACTAGTTACGCAGCGGAGGTAGTACGATGCACATCTGCCCGGTTGGGCTTTGGCACAAGCGCTCGGTTGACCCATCCGTGGTTTAATCTTCACAGACACACGAGTGCCCGTTATTGGAGCCTCCGCTGCCCCCCCAGTTTATCGAAATGCCTCTGTTTTCCTTGTTTGAACAATCCTTCAAAAACCAGCCTTCCACCAGTAATTCCAGTAATTCCAATCCCTGGTTTTTTTTTTTTGGTTGCTTAGCTTTTCTGCTTGCTAGCTTTAGTTTCTTAGTTGCTTAGTTTGTCGCCTTTGTTTTGTTCTAAGTTATTTTAGGGATTATCCTCTTTGCCTCTTTTCCCCTTTGCTTCGTGCCTGCGTGGTCCCAAGTCAAAACAGCAGAGCAGAAGACAGCAGAATCGCAGAGTAACACAATAATGGCACAATAACACCAATATTATTGAAAGCGTGCATACTATAGCTGGCCTTGGTTCTATTCCGCTTAGCTCTGCATTAATTTAGCTTTTTTTTTTTGCCTGTCAATCTGTGCAATCTCAGTTCTTTTTCTTTTTTTCCCCCCCTCTTCCAGCCTTTTCCCAGCTTTCAATCCTATGCAGGCCTAATGAGTTCTTTTTTAAGTTCATAAATCTTTATTCGGTAAATTAATCACCATAAAAGACAACAATACATGTTAAAAAATGTTAAAATACATTCATCATAATGTACTAGCAGCAACTGGGGAGGACCAAACTTACGCTACCACTAAACACTAGCATAGTAAAAACAGGACAGAAAATACTCCAGTTACTCGAACTTAGCAGCTTCAGACAACTCCACTCACGGTAGATAGAGGCAGTGCAATCTTCCCCAAAGATCTAGATCTAATAATCCAGGCGCTACCTAGAAACTTTGCCACCCCGCATATCACTGAGGTAGATGATACATCCGATGTAATCACTCGTAATGCCGAGCGGTGACACCTCAACCCCAAACCTTTACATACTGGTTTTAACCAGTTTTTCCGTGGCACTTTGTACGCTGGGCAAGCAAAAAGAAGGTGGGCCACGGACTCTTTGGGGGCCGCACAACCAGGACAGGATCGCAGAGGACCGCCCTGGTTGGACCATTTTGAGGCAAATTCATGCACCGGGAGGGTACCGAACCTTAGCTTTAAAAAGAGGGACCTGTCAAAAGGTTTAGTTATCAAATCCAAAAAGGGTTCAAGCTTCCTTACACTCTTACACTCCAGAAAGGACTCTGTAAGTGACCCCCCTGATGTGTCACGTGAAGATTCAGCCTGGACCCAATCCCAATATAATTTCTTGATAACCATCTTGGGCGGGGGTTCTTGGGACTCCCAACTATCGCTCAAACCCAATTGGGAGACCAATAGCCTCAGATTTTTCAGCCAGCCAATTTTACCCCCAGAGTCCAATAAAATTAACTCGTCCAGTGCTTCCGCGTATTTGACCAACTCCTTAGTCCTTCTCAGGCGAACCCAAAAAAGTAGTGGTCTCAGTCTCACTATATCTTTTAGGGCGCGTCTGCCAAGGTCAAGCCGCAAGGGAATGAGGGGAGTGGAAACCGGGAGTGCCACCACGTCTCTCAAAAACTTATTTTCCGCTAAGGTTAGCTCGTTTACATTATTGAACCCCCATAATTCGGAGCCGTACAATGCTGCCGGGAGTATCTGGCCATCATAGATGGCCATTACCGGGGACACTGGTTTGCTAAGTGATGCCCGGCGCTCTCGAAGGATCACCCCCGAGACTCTTCTGTGGCCCAACAGCATTTTCGCTAGGTGATCCTTCCATGTCATTCGGCTGTTTATCCGAATCCCTAAATAGTCAAACGCCTCAACCAGCTCC
Source organism: Lissotriton vulgaris (assembly GCF_964263255.1). Lineage (NCBI taxonomy): Eukaryota > Metazoa > Chordata > Amphibia > Caudata > Salamandridae > Lissotriton > Lissotriton vulgaris. Next base: position 5,872,815 of record NC_141688.1, read on the forward strand.
AAAGGCGACCCATTAAGGAGAAAGTTGTTTTTAAAATTTTTGGAGGGTGAAAAGGCCATCAATTTGGTTTTAGTAGTGTTGATGGTTAGGCCCCTCTCTGTACAGAAGGTGGAAAAACGCTGCAGGAGTTTGTGCAGGCCTACCGGAGATTTAGCTATCAGTAAGGTGTCATCAGCAAAGAGTAGGGTTTGTATCTTTTCCCCCGCCAGGGTTGGGGCATCCGTCTCTTCTCCTCTCAGATGGTCCACCACACCATTCACAAACAAGGAGAAGAGAGTCGGAGCCATGACACACCCTTGACGGACACCACTCCTCACCGGTACCCTATCAGTCAGTTGGCCCTGCGAACCCCATCTAATCCTGGCGTAAGTCCCCTCATGGAGTCTTACAATCAATCTTAAGAGTGGGCCAGGGAAGCCCATGCTTTCCAGAATCTCCCAAAGTTTGGCTCGGGGGACCAGGTCGAAGGCCGTCTTGAGATCTATGAAGGCCATATATAGGCTTCCCTTTTTGATGGTAACTGCCTTCCAATAGATCCCAAACAGCCGAAAGACCTGGTCCACCGTGCCCACCCCCTGACGAAAACCGGCCTGCAGATGAGACAGAATGCATTCTTCCTCCATCCAGTCGCATACCCTGGTGATAATAACCCTGCCAACCACTTTCTGGACTATGTCTATCAGACTAATCGGACGGTAGTTGGCAGGGTCATCTCTAGCCCCCTTCTTGTATACTGTTACCACCTCGGCCCCCTTCCAAGAGTCTGGCACGGGGTGCCCCTTTAGGAGCAAATTCATTACGGTGGCTATTAAATTTGCCCATGCCAGGGGTTCAGCAATCAGGAGATCCCCAGGGATCCCATCCGGGCCAGCTGCCTTTTTGGGTGTCAAATGTTTAATAGCTGCCACAACTTCGGAGGCCATAAATAAACACTCCGTCTCCCCGTCAGGATCCCTTCCCTCCCCACAAGAAACCAAAGGGCCAGGTGCATCATCGCTGCCACCATACAGAGATGTGAAGTGATTGAACCATTGCTGGCAGGTTATATGAGTTGCTAGAGGCTGGGATTTACCCTGTCTGGCTCCATTAATTAGATTCCAAAATTGCGTCGAGTCCCTCCTTCTGACTGCCTCTGTTAATTCCCTCCAGTGCTCCTCCTCCCACTCACGTTTTGCCAGATCGATTGCTCTCAAGTACTCCCTCCTGGCCGCTCTAACCAGGTTGGGATTCCTTGAGAGCAAGGCAACTGACAGACTCTTCCTCTTAACCCTGCAGTTAGCAGAATACCATGGGTTGCTGGTTATAGGGGGCAGCCTATTAGATCTACGGGGTTTCCCGTTAGAGGAGAAATAAAGACTTAATTGTTCTATCGTGCCTTTATATGCAGAATCTAGTTGTAAAGAAGAGCCTGGAGAACCCACAACCTCCCGTTCCAACACTCCCAAGTCCCTCTGCAGGTCTTCGATGGTAATTTTGATGGTCTCTAGTTGGTCTGCACTTAACCGAGCTTTATCCCACTTCAATCTACGATTGCTTTCGTAGGGGATCACCTCTTTGGTTCGTTTCAACGAAACACTCATCCCTTCCACTTTCGATTTACCCCATGTGAACTTACAGCAAAGCGGATTATGATCGCTGTCCTGTGAGGGTACCACCTCCATATCAATAAGGTCCATCCACATACTGGCACTCACTAGGATATAGTCAATTCTGGACGGGGCCGTTATCCTATTAAAAGTCGGTGCACCTAATTTATCAGATCGGGACCTGCCGTTAAGGGCTCGTATTTTATGCTCCCTAGTAAGGGCATTCAATTGGATTGCCCTAGCGGACCATTTCCGAATGGGGGGTATCGTCAAGGGGGGGATAGACCACCTGAAATCGTCCTCCTCATTTCCCAGTGGGTCATCACCAAGAAGAGGTTCGAACGTACAGTTAAAATCGCCACCCACCATAATTCTGGCTGAGGAAGGGCAAGTGGCTAGAGCAGAGTCGAGGCTCAATATGGTTGTCGATACATTGTCCCCCACACCCCCTCTCGCATACACATTAAAAAGTTCAAGTCTAAACCCCTCTATATGGCCCCTGGAAGAAAGGTGCATTAAATCACTGCAGTGGGTATTCATAGATGCCATGTCCCAATCTAGGTCAGTTCTTATCCAGACCAATAGACCTCCTGCTGGTCTGCCCTTCCCACTACTTATTGCTGGGGAGAAAAAGGATGTATAGCCAGATTTGTCAATTGGTAACAGACACCAAGTTTCTTGGAACAGGCAAACATCGAACTTCTCGATGAATTCGTGCCATTCAGGAATGTCTAATTTCCTTTTGAGCCCAGCTATGTTCCAGGAAATCAGATTTATTACTCTGGCTCCCTTGTGGACTGGAAAATGCCCTTCCCTGGAGTCCCCCCCCTCCAAACTCCCATCACTAGGCTGGTGGCTGTTACTCACACAGCCAGGTTGGCTTTCAGAATCAGTGCAGGGCACAACATTAAACATATCCGTGGCAACAGAGTGGGGCATATTCGATAGGGATCCAATAGTGTCATCAGTAATGACCCCCTGGGAATTAACACAAATAAATCCTCCATGCTGGGGATCCGCTCCTTGTCTACCGCCTCCCTCCTCCATAGGCTGTAAGCATCAGTCGCAGTCCTCCAAGCCACTGAGCTGCGAAAACCTATTGAAGGTATCTAAGGGGGTGAAGGGTCTGAGATGCTCCATTGCACCTTTGTGGCTTGGGTGGTGACTCTGTGGAACCGTGTACCAACCGGACTGACCGTTAGGATAGTACTGATGCTGGCCAAGTACCTGGTGGGTACTGTTGTAGCCAAACTGCTTGAGATTAATGAATGAAATGAAATGAAATGAGAATGATAAAGACACTGAATGCCACTGAATGCCACTGAGTTTTTCGAAAATTAGATTGAGCCAAAAAAGCCAAGAGTCAAGGGCCCTTTAATCCAAAAAGCCCCGTGTTTCAGAGTCCGAAGGTGACGAGGAAAATCTGCCTGGGACAGCCGAGTGGTTGATCAGTGAGTCCGCGACGCAGGGAAGCCTCGGAGCTGCAGAAACTAAGGCAGAGATTCAGAGAGAACACAGAGTCAGACGCTGCTGTGATGGCCGTTCTAACATGCCGTGTCCCTTCAGGCTTTTGCAGACGAGGAGGTACGTGAGAGCAGGTTTTCCGAGCAGGGTACTGAGCAGTAAGCAGTAAGCAGTAAGCAGGCGGAGTTATGATATATTATAGAGTATTGGGAGAGGAACAGGGGCAGGGGCAGCAGGTCTTGAAGGCACCCAGGAAGCTCTCTCTGCAAGAAAAGGAGGAAAGGAGCGCAGTAGAAAATGCTGGGTATTTTAGAGGTTACTGTACTCACATTGATTTTCAAAAGTGTCCTAAGGCTCTCAATTCCGGCTCTGCACCTGGCTCCGCATCCACAGCCCACATCCAAGTCCAAAAGTCGGGTCTTCTAGCTGTTGATTGGCACTACCCGGTTAGTCCTTCTTTCTTATCTCCCTTATCTCAATCCAAAAGACCGTGCCTTCCATGTCTTCTACGCCGGGCTGTGCCTCTGCTAAACTCGGAAAAGATAGCCCGGAGAAAAGCTGGGGGAAGCGCGTTTTCGTTTCCACAGTCGGCAAAGCCTGGGATCTAAAAGCACCCCACTGCCGCATTACCACATGACAGGCCAGTGCCGGCAGTACCAGCAGCAATGTTTGTTTCTTAGTCCTTTATCCCTTCAGTCCTTCTGCCCCATCTGGACAGCCATCTGCAAGAATAGGCGTAATATCAGAAAAGCGGATATTAACGGAGCTTATTCCAGCATGGCTAGGAGAGAATCATTTGATGCTGATCAGAGCTCACGGAGCAGGCAGCTGGCAAGTCCTCTCACTCCGGCGCCATTTTCTGACTCATCACAAATGCGTCCTTATTCAAACTTTTTATTTACATGATTTTTTATTGTTTTCTACAGACAGGTGTATGTCATGATGTTCTGTGTAGGAGTGAGCATGTGTGCTCAGGTGAAGTTTTGTACATGCATAAACCTTGCCTTCTGGCAACATGTTATTAGATTTCTCATTTATGGACAGGGATCTGTCAGGCTAGCCAGGATGACTCTGTATCATCTCAAAATGAAACATTGTTGAGCAGTGAATCTGGAAAATTTGAATGAATATTGACACAGTGCTATTCATATGTTCACATACAATGTCTATGGATGGTTTGCTAATGCAACATGATTTGGAGAGATGTAGTGGTCATAATCCTTTGACCAATTAATACGATTTGTAATTATACACTGATGGCTGCCCTGTATCCTCTGACACTTGCAGCATTTACTTGCCAGGCTAATGTGGTAAGCTTACAGTACCCATAGGTGGGCCCTGCATTCAGTTGAACTTGATGCTTGCAACCTTGTTTAAGCACTTGCTAGTCATCGCAAAAATTGTGATGTATTATGTTAGACTCTCACAGCCTAGCATGGACCTGGGCTCCACAAATCTTGTGCTTCTTTGGCAAGTTGTTGGTGTCGTTTTCTCCCAGAATGGGCAATGGAAACCTGGTCCTGACTCCTGGAGACATACAACACACATGTAGTAAATATTAGTGCATTTATTTACAAGTTCAAATATTGAAGTGGCTCCCAGGAAAAATTCATTGGATAACAATAACAACCCCAAAGGACGTTTAGAGCAAGGTGGATATCCAGACAGAGTCCATGTAGAGAACCTGTCTCAGGACATGTTGAGGAGAGCAGTGCTTCAGTCAGGAGGATGACCACAATGTCATTAGGGAGAATAGGGCACATAGACAGTCCACAAATGGTCACGGTGAACAGAGAAAAGTCAAAATGAGAACAGTGACAGCAGATGTTCCCTGGCATGTTGATCAGCACAGGGTAAGATGAAACTGGCTTTGTGGCACAGATACATTCTACCGCAGACTTCAACGTTGGAAGGAGGTACCGTCCACATCTTCCTCCTCTATTTGTGCGGTGTCTCCCGTGAGGGTGGTGTTGTAGATGCAGAAGCAAAGGGAGGCACACACAGATCAGGGGCAGAAGATGTGGATTCTGTGCTGGAAGCAGCATTCATCTGTGCCAAAACATTATTAATCACTACAGTGATGAGGATCTGCTGGTTTTACAACACAATAGCAATGCAGCGGTGGTAGGCAGCCATATGGGAGTCCACAACATAGACCCCATGAGGGTTCTGATTGCCTTCAGCTCTTTGGCCACCTCGATGGTGACACTTTGGCAGGGCAGTTGTTGATGCCTCTGCCTCAGGACACCAGTGATGTCAGTCAGGGACTGCTAGAGGCCGTGGAGCAGAGAGTAGGTGGTTCTGATGGCAGCAGTGTTATCCCTATTGGGATTGAGGCACCCACAGACGTCTTCTATGGTGGCCACCACAGTCAACATCCCAGCCCACATCTGATCTGCTAACTCCCACTGGACTCCTTCAACAGTACATTAGAAGGTAATGGCTGGGTCCTCGGAGTCCAGGGTTCTGGAAGGGGTGGTAGGTGGTACATGTGGGTAGCTATGGAGGGTATGTGGAGATGCCACAATGCTGCTGACCCCCCGCATATCTAGAGATTGTGTGCCAATAGAGTTGAGGGGCTCTTGTAGGGAATTCTGGTCTATGGTTGGTAGGTTGTCATCATCGCCATCATCACTAAAGTCCGGGACAGGGTGCTGGTCAGGAGGTGAGAGTTTATCCTTTGTACTGAGATGTGGAAATCCTATTTGTGATGTCTCCTACATGTTGACATGTTTAAAGCAGTTGACCAACAAAGTGCATTACATGACACTTTCAGTTTCTCATTGATGAATAGTACAGCTGCTCCTCAAGGTTATGGGTTGCAAATAGCTCTGTATTTCCATTTCTGATGACTGGATCTCAGCATTGTCCTCACTATCACTGTGCATCTACTCAGAGACGATGGGCCCTGTCATAGTACTCAGATTCCAATCACTAACGTTCATGCTATTTCCTCATGACCAGAGTTGGTGAGTGCTACACATTGTTTTCATCAGACCCATACACTAGTATGTGCACATGCCCCCTCTGGCTGTTCCAAATTTGGTCATGGCAGCTGACTTACTGCCACACAATGATGGTACCCTGCCTACGACACCTACATTATGTGTGGCCATCTCCAATGGGAAGCATGGCGGCTCTTATGGAGTCATATGTGTCAGGCAGCATCCCAAATGGTAGTAGTACCGGGAATGGTGACATCTACCTACTGAGGGGCATGTTCACATAGAAATGGCATAACACAGTGGTGCTAGCACTTAAGCTGTGCGAACCTGTGTCATACCACCCCATGTGTTTTCCCTTGCAGTGTCACCGATAATGACAGCCAAGCAACAACAAAGATACCCTTGAAAGATACCGCGCATGCGTTGGCACACAGCTGTTGTTTTTCAGCAGTGTAGGGGTGTGCACAAGGATGGCACATATTTCAGTAAATATGGCCAATCCATGCATATGTGAATTGATGCTGCTCTGCACTGCTGATTTGTTAACGTCGACGCCCTGCACCTTTTGACTTTAAATATGGCTCATAGTCCACTGATGTACATAACTTGCATTTACCCCCACACCCATCGTATATCTGTAGGTGAAAGGTGTTTACGTGGTCCCTACAAAGGCAGCTGACAATGGTGTGCTTTAAGCCTGCATATCCGGACAGCCGCATACCATGTTGTTTATTCTAGGGAGTATAGATGTGAGTCTTAAAATGTCCCTCTATGAAGGTACTACCCATGGCATATATATCCCCCACCTCTCAGGTGTGTTGTTTCTGCTGTGAGATACCAAATGCATGTTAGGAGTTTGGAGTCTAGGTTAATGTGCACCAAGCTGTGTGAATAGGAAAGTGTAGAGTTGCGCTGTGTTTAGTAATATGCAACACATCCCTGTGCTTTCCTTTTTGCTGGATGCACATTCATGTTGCTTGCAACTTCCACAAGTTCCATTAAACTATGGTGCAAGGGTGCCTGCTTTGGTGTACATCTGCTGTTTGTGTGCCAGCACAGGCATTTAAGACAGGAATTCACGGTATTTAGTAGAAACGGCATATTGCTGCCTTCCATTATGAGGTAGGATATCCCAGCTAGAAGGCTTGCAAAACTGCTCTACACCAACATATGATCGAAATGCCAATGATCCTTCCTCTGATGTCATGTCTGAGCATAGATGAGCCAGGTGCCTAATGTTTATCCTGCTGACAGTGTGGCCGAGCACTGCACAATATGACGTAGTTCCCCCTATTGGCCCTTGTAGGGACTTATCCGGTTACTGTTGTAATTGTTCATAGTCAGCACTGTCTTGTCCAGTGACTTCAACCACTGGTTCTCACTGATGACAGTGGACACCTGCTCCTCCGCGGGATCCAGCTGCCCCTAGGGTGCAGGATTACCACCTTCGGTCTGGAATGCTGCCTGGAGATTGCTTGCCAGTTTCTCCTTAGTTTTGAGCTTGGCATCATGCAAGTGCATTTTACAGTCCATCACTGTCCTCTTGACTTCAACAACACTGTTCACCTTGTCCACTATTCACTGCCATATGGTCTTTTTTCGTGCCCAATGACACTTTGGAGGTGAAGAAGAGGTGGTGTTGTTGGTCCGTCACCTCCGCGATCTAGATCTCATTCGCCTCCCAACTGAACTTGCATTTCCTATTCCCCTGTGAATCTGGCTGGTCATCCTGGCTGGTAGTGGGGTTGTGGGCGTTGTTTTCTTGTGCCAACTCTCGGCTACTCCATAGCTGCTTTCAGGTAAGTTTAACTTTTTTTATCTGTTAGCTATGTTTTTTTTCCCCGATAGGCACTGAAAATGTGCAAACCCACAGACAAAGTAGCCCCTATCAGTAACAGGGACTAATTGCCCAGTGTGTGTTATTTATTTTAATCTGATTCGTCTCCCCACATCCTTTTGCCATTTTCTAAATTATTTTTGCAAGGGCTTGACAACTTCTCAGGCAGTGGTACTAGGCCCCTTTGTCCATTAACCACATTTTTTCTGAATGCTCCATATCTTGAGCATCGGTGGATCATTTCAGCATTTCTTTTCCACAAAGACGCCCTTCCTTAAACCTCACAGGAGACTTTAAGGTGCACTAAAGAAGTCTGGAAAGCTTTTAACCTTTCATTAGTAGGTGTAGATTGGAGTAAAATACAAGACATTGACAGGGAAACCCCGGCTATGAATGTTACATTTACCTTACTTAGCTATCTTATTAATGCTACAGTAAATTCCAGTGGCTCTCAGTCCACAACCATGCACTCTTCAAACTGCCCACTCACACATACAAAGCTTTACACAACATTGGCCCCACATACCCAATCAACTGCATTAACTTGCAGTTGATGAGGTGTGTGGGCCCAATGTTATGTGGGGCTCATTAACTGCATTAACTTGCAGAGTCCAAACAGACATCTATGCCCAGCCAAACTTGCAGAACCAGATCAATAAGTCATGCCTTCTCCTACCTCAAATCAGAGTCACCTCCTCAGTGCTTGACTTCCACAAGCAACAGAAATCCTAGTTGGTCACTTAATCACATCAACCTCCTGCATGAACTCACATACCCACCACTAATGAGCATGTCTAGTTGCTACTTATTTGATATATCACAAAGAAACTGGAGTAAATGCATGCAATGGTTTTCTTGAGAGCACAAAACGAATCCCACTAACCACCAATAACCATTAGATTAACCACCAACCATGGCTTCCTTAGTATTTGATGCCTTGAACTAAGCACTGCAACACTTCATGAGTGTTACAAGTGCTACATAAGTGCTATTACAATACAATTGTCGCACATGCACCCAAAGTGTGGTAGGAATTCCAAAGTCCAGGAGTTGGGATCCTCCAAAATCTCTTTCTTTTCTTGTAATGGTGGTACCTTTGTGGAGACATTGATCAATAACGTGGCCACAAGTTAAGCCTAGTTCCAAACAAATCTTTTTTGTTGTCATTGAAAACCAGAACCTTGCTCAGAAAGGAGATAATGTACAACAACAGAAGTCTGTGATTGGACCTGCACCATGGTGCCTTCTATCCCTGCTCATTGGTCAATGTCTGTCTAAACATATTTTCACTTGGACTATGTCATAATTTGTTTTCACGCATTAAGTCTTTGCCTTGTCAAGTGTGTTTGTTATATCTGAGCTTCATGATACTTTGAAAGGTTCACTTTTTGATATTGATTTACAATCTTTCTCCATAAGAAATGTGAACATAGTGAAGCGGTTTCAACATTCTTACATGTATGCTATGGGTTCAAGCATTGTTTAACTAATTTTACATAGAACTGGCGCTGATTGTGGAACATTGACAATCTATGGAAGGCAGTCTTTAGTTAGCCTGAGTGTAATTTCTCTGTCCCTTTCATTGGTTTTGCATGATTAATTTCAGCTTTATGAAGATATGTGCTTCATTCTCCCGTGGTTTCTTTCTACGTTTTCAGGGACCACCTGGATGACCGAAATAATCGATTTAATAGTTAACAATGGCGATGTGCAAAAATGCCAGAGGGATGCTGTTTACAATCGTATTGGTATGTTAGAATTTGTTGTTCCAGGATCAATACCACCAGGTAAGCCCAACAACACTGCATTGCGTGGGACACAGTGGTGTGAAATTTGTTTAGACAGTAAAACGCACGAGGGTAATGATTTATGAGAATTGTCAAACGTGTTGTAGCTGTACAGCGTTTTTTCCTGCCTCCCTTTCCTTCACAACATTGCCTTGTAGATGTCCATCTTGGAACACATATGTTAGATCATCCAAGCACCACAGACAAAGATGAACAGTCAAGTCACTGTTTAACAATAAAGGACACAGAGAGCAAACCTCCTGCTGTACAACATGTCTGGGGTGGACCGCAAGGTTCGATAATTTAATTGGTCTTCACTTGAAACAATTTTAGACACACATTGGAGGGGTGTGCCTACAGAGTACTGTGACATGAGGACACAAAAACTGGCTGTGTTAGTAGGAGTTGCAACACAGGACTTTGCAAAAGCTTGCAAACAGTATAATGTGTGCGATAAAAGCGACACTTAATTGTATAAGCAGGCGGTTGCTGCCTTGGAATTTTAGAAGTTAAAATGGCCCATGTGCAATACATGCAATGTACATTGCTAGACTGATGAACTTTCTCTCTTGCTCACTTGGCCACTGGATTCAAGATAGCCTGGCTGATGAGGATCATGAATCCGAAACCGGTCCCAGGAAACTTGTTTCCGGTCCATGGAAGACATGGCTTGGCAGTTCGGGCTGGACTGTTCCCATGAGGCACAGGGTCAGACTGATTTGCATAAGGCCATGTCTGAAATGGGGTGGCTGAGTGGGCTAAAGAATGCTGATGGATTAAACCAAGATCAGTTGACTGGGGGTGAGTGTTTGATCTGCTCAAACGCTCCGTCCATCATCCCCTTTTGAATCGCTTTGTTCACCCTAAGTGTGGCAGGGTATGCTCAGACGTGAGTCCCTTGCTCACTTGGCCACTGGATTCAAGATAGCCTGGCTGATGAGGATTATGAATCCGAAACCGGTCCCAGGATGCTTGTTTCCGGTCCATGGAAGACATGGCTTGGCAGTTCGGGCTGGACTGTTCCCATGAGGCACAGGGTCAGACTGATTTGCATATGGCCATGTCTGAAATGGGGTGGCTGAGTGGGCTAAAGAATGGTGATGGATTAAACCCAGATCAGTTGACTGGGGGTGAGTGTTTGTCCTGCTCAAACGCTCCGTCCATCATCCCCTTTTGAATCGCTTTGTTCACCCTAAGTGTGGCAGGGTATGCTCAGACGTGAGTCCCTTGCTCACTTGGCCACTGGATTCAAGATAGCCTGGCTGATGAGGATTATGAATCCGAAACCGGTCCGAGGATGCTTGTTTCGGGTCCATGGAAGACATGGCTTGGCAGTTCGGGCTGGACTGTTCCCATGAGGCACAGGATCAGACTGATTTGCATATGGCCATGTCTGAAATGGGGTGGCTGAGTGGGCTTAAGAATGGTGATGGATTAAACCCAGATCAGTTGACTGGGGGTGAGTGTTTGATCTGCTCAAACGCTCCATCCATCATCCCCTTTTGTATCGCTTTGTTCACCCTAAGTGTGGCAGGGTATGCTCAGACGTGAGTCCCTTGCTCACTTGGCCACTGGATTCAAGATAGCCTGGCTGATGAGGATTATGAATCTGAAACCGGTCCCAGGATGCTTGTTTCCGGTCCATGGATGACATGGCTTAGCAGTTCGGGCTGGACTGTTCCCATGAGGCACAGGGTCAGACTGATTTGCATATGGCCATGTCTGAAATGGGGTGGCTGAGTGGGATAAAGAATGGTGATGGATTAAACCCAGATCAGTTGACTGGGGGTGAGTGTTTGATCTGCTCAAACGCTCCGTCCATCATCCCCTTTTGTATCGCCGAGCTCGAATTTACATTCAGAGCTGTACAGGAGTTTATTTTATATTGGTTTACTGTAGAATTTCCTGTGAAGATTGGCATAGTGTTACACAAGGATCATTCAATGACCTCGGTACTGTCAAACTCAACAAGTAGACTCGCAACAGGTGAGAGGAGGTGGCCTAACGGCTAGTGCGGTCGAGCTTCAAGCTGGGGTACTGGGTTTGAATCTCGGCAGGTACGCTCAACATCCTGTGATTCTGGGAAAATCACTTAATCTCAACGAATGTGCCGTCTGGAATGCGACTGGTGCTTATGTAAAGTGCTCTGATACCTTCGGGTCGAATTTGCTCAATACAAAGCATCCCCCCAAAACAAATGGACACGTTCACTGTGCCTAATGAGCAACTGGCTTCCTTATGTCTGAAACACTCATTTTTAGTCCAGTTAATGCCATCTTAATGCAGAACCTGAATATCAAGTTCGAAATAACAATGGTATTAAATATCCATCAACATATCCTGAGTATAAACCTATCAAGTTTTTTCTTTACATTAACAATCGAAGTTTTAAATATTGAATATTTAAATATTGCGGTATTTAACATTGTTTATTAGATAGTATTTTGTTATTTTGTTTTAGATTTTTAGTAATAATTCATATTATGTTATAAAGATTTCAAGTATAAAATGTTTACTGTTTTATTTTTATTTTTGGGAGCATTGTATGTCCAGCTTTACATAAAATCTATCTTAATTTTAGCTTTTAGCTTCTGAAAAGCTATTTTGCTCTCAGACTCCTGCCTTCTACTCCTTCTCTCATGTCTGTGACTGCTTTCATTTCTTCATTCTTTTCATTCTTGCCTCTGTCTTCTCTGAGCCTCTTTTCACTCTTGCCTCTCATCCGCTTTTGTTTCCCCTTTACTTCACTCTTCTGAGCCTCTGCTCTTTCGACAGTTATTTGGCTATTTTTGTGTCCACCTGCGCCAGTCTCAGTACCAACTTCATCGCCCTAATGAGCTTACATTCTCCTTGGTGACCTCAACTTCCACCTTTGAGATGGAACCAACCCCTGCACTACAGAACTCCTGGATAGCCGGGGCAACATTGGACTTACCCAGCTTGTCTCAGAACCAACACATTTCAGAAGGAGACTTGCTCAGTGCCTCAGCACAGGTCACCCTAACCCCACAGTCAACCTCAACAAGAATATCACTAATTCCAACAACTGGATTGAGAATTGTGGAGAGTCCCTTTCATCCCTCAAGCCTAAAAGCAAAAATGATCCGACAAGAAAGCCAGCTTGTACACAGTGGACCTTTGAGACACCAAAGAGCACTGTAAACAGCTGGAAAGGAAATGGAAAGACAGCTACGACATAAACAATAGAGCCACATACAAGTTAGCACTCAGACGCTACCATCCGTAACTAAGAAACACCATGGAAAGAGCACTAGCTCCAAGGAGATCTTCTTGATCATCAAGGACTTCACCACACCCCTCAGCCTCCATCAACAACATCAACGCCTCCCAAGAACTCTGCTACGATCTCTCAAACTTTTTCTGCAGCAAAATGGCAAACATCTAAAGCATATTTGCACACCAACCTGACCCCATCGAAACAATAGTCATCCTACCCATCACCAACCAAGATGACCACCTGACCGAATTGACAACCCTCACCAGAGACAACACTGCAACAATCGTGCTGACCATCCACTCAGGGACCCCAAAGGATCCATGCCCCCATCACATCTACAACATGAGAACATCACCAATCAGCACCGCTCTCACCCACATTATCAAGGCCTCCATCAAATTTGCCACATTTTCAGTTGACTAGAAACATGCAAAAGTCAATGCTCTCTTCAAGAAAACATTATTAACAACAGGGGGTACCCGGTAAACCATGCGGCATCTGGGTGAATATAGCAATTTAAGAAAGAGGTGATGCCAACGGTATTCTCTTAAGGAAGGTTATTTGTCAAGACAAACACTACTAATTATCTGTCTCATCATATAGTACATTATATAATAAATATCTCATCTAATATTTTTATCTTGTGTGAAAATACTTTTCAAGATTCAAAAGCAATATATCCTGTTCAGAATCAAAAAACTCAAATATCTTATCGTTGTGAATCCTTAATCCACAAGATGTGTGAGAAGCCCAATAGTTTATATCCAAGGAAAATCTGGCAATGTCTTTTCCTGGCCTTATTTCCTTCTTCGAACACCCAGAAAGCAAGGGTCATAAAGAAGCGAACAACAATGTCTTTATGGCTTCTAGTCAAAATAATGCTCCTAGAGATTATATCCAAATGATTTCCAAATCAAGAAAGAAGGTGTCGAAATAAATGGTAACTGTCGATAAGTATTTTCACACAAGATTAAAATATTGCGTGAATTGTATGTATGATGTAAAAACATGAAAAAGGATTTCTAAAAGAAAATTTTGAATCACTTTTGTTTGCAGGTTTTTTCTTTTTAGTTCTAGTTGTTCGGTAATGGCTAGTAGATGAACGTTCAATTAGATGAGATATTTATTATATAATGTACTATATGATGAGACAGATAATTAGTAGTGTTTGTCTTGACAAATAACCTTCCTTAATAGAATACCGTTGGCATCACCTCTTTCTTAAATTGCTCTTCAAGAAAACAGCAGCAGACTTAAACCAACTGAACAACATCTGACCTATATCCCTGCTCCCCTACCAACCCAAAATGATAGAGAATACCATCAACAAGCACCTCTTAACCATCCTCGAGCTTTATCACCCACTGGGCAACACCGAATCAGGATTCATAAAGAACAACAGTACTGAAACAGTACTCATTCCAGCCACCGACAACATCTGGACCCTCCTGCAACAAGGAGAAACAGTGCCCCTCATCCTGCTCGACCTATCCACTGCTTTCAACACTGTCTTCCACAACACTGTCATCAGATGACTCCACAAGATAGGTATCCAATATTACACACTCAAATGGATTTTTTCCTTCCTCCTGAAATGAACCGAAAGGGTCAGAGTGCCACTGTTTACATCAGCGACCAAGAATCTGATCTGCAGAGTCCCTCAGGCATCAACACTGATTCTGGTGCTGTTGGATCTCTCCGCCGCTTTCGATACGGTGTCTCACAAAATGCTTCTTGAGCGACTAAAAGACGTAGGTTTGGAGGGCACGGCACTGGCATGGATGGAAAGCTTTCTGTCAGGACGCTCTCAAGAGGTTAGGCTGGGCTCCCACAAATCCATCCATAGGGAGCTCAATAAGGGAGTGCCACAGGGCTCCTGCTTAAGCCCTACACTTTTCAACATGTATGTGGCTCCCCTAGCCAACCTAGCAAGATCATTTGGGTTTACACCAGTGTCGTACGCTGACAACACCCAACTCCTCTTTCCCTTTAAAGATCTGACATCGGCGATAAAAAAATCTTTCGCAGAGGGAATGAGAGCAATATCTGCTTGGATGTCAGCAAATTGCCTCCAATGCAATATAGGAAAAACGGAGGTCATGTTGTTTGGGCAAGCAACAACACACTGGACACCGGACTGGTGGCCCCTGGAATTAGGCCCCGTCCCTAGCCCTAAAAATACAGTGAGAAATCTAGGAGTGTTAATAGATCAAACACTTACCTACAAGGACCACGTAAACCAGGTGGCAAGCACCTGTTTCCGAGCCATCGGTATGCTAAGGAGAGTGTTTCCCTACCTGCCAGACTGCCATAGAAAAACACTAGTGCAGGCATTAATCATCAGCAGAGTGGATTACTGCAACGGCCTTCTTTTGGGAGCAAATGAAGGGCAGATCAAAAAACTGCAAGTAATCCAAAATACGGCAGCTAGGATAGTCCTCAATGCCCCCCCTAGGACTCCCTCCCTTCCCCTGTTGACCAAACTTCATTGGCTACCAGTGAGGAAACGAGTGCAATTTAAGACCCTATGCACAATTCACAAAAGTGTGATAGGTAAAGGCCCTAAATATCTGGCCAACATCTTTCTGCCTTATGCCCCTGGGCGAATCCTGCGCTCTGTGAACCAACAACTTTTGCAGGTGCCCAGAATGAAGAAGGCCAGACAAGGGGGGCGAACCCTAGCCCACCTTGGACCAAAGCTCTGGAACTCTCTGCCTTTTGAGATAAGGACACTGACCAATCATCTGACCTTTCGCAAGGTCTTGAAAACACATCAATTTCCCATTAACTGAAATAATCTCTCTCTCCAAATGCTCCATTCTCCTCCTCATTTAACATCTGAGGATTCACTTACTGGCAAAGCGCGGAGATACCCCTTCGGGGGTCTATTCTTGCGCTATAGAAGAATATAAAATAAAATAAAATAAACACTCAGCCCAACCCTGTTTAATGTCTATATGACACCGCTAGCCAACATCATCTGATTGGAAGGCATCACTATCATCTCCTATGCCTATGGCACCTTTCCTCTCCCTGATGGATAAGACAACCACCACCAGAGCCAACTTCACCAACTTACTGACTATGGCAGTAGATTGGATGAGAACCAACTGCATGAATCTCAATTCTGACAAGACGGAAATACTGGTCCTTGGAAACACGACCACCCTGTGGGGCTCCATCTGAAGGCCGTCGGAACTAGGACCAACGCCAATACTCAACAAAACGCGCAAGAGATCTGGGGATCATCCTATGCAACCTCTCTCAACACATCATGGCCTCCTTCTTACTTCTTTACTTCCACATGAGGCTGAAGACCTGGCTCTTTGCATACTTCCCCGGGGACCATGCGCCCACACATCTACTCAAGCGCCTGTATATCCTCACAGGTGATTAGTGCGCTGTAGGAACCAACAGCATAACACAACACAACATAACATAACATGACATGGCATGACATTGTATGACGTAACATAAAAATTGTAGACATAGTAAATTCCATTTAAAAGAAGATGGTTCTAGTGAGAAAAGCCTTGTTTATAGCCTCTTCAGCAGATTTAAAGGTCAGCGTCACCAGGAGACACTTTTCATAGGCACGTTCAACCTCGCTCGTGTGATGGACTTATGGTCAGTCCTATGATAAGACATACCTATTATCATAGCAAAGCAGGCACATGCCAAAACCATCCAAGCAAACTACTACCTGAAACGGCCAGCGCATCTTGGGGCATGTTTGTGTAGTGCTCCACCTCAGATGTGCCCCATTGCTGTGCCCAGTAAATGACAGGCCTTAACTTGGCTAAGATCGGGATTCCAGCCTCTGAGGTTTAGAGGCAGCTGACCATTAGGGTGTTAAGGAGTAATCTTAGATATTTTACGAAGGCAATATTAGGCCCTATTAGATTTTACATCTTAGAGTAACCCCAAATCTCGACTCCATGCAGGACAGCATTCTGGCCCTGTTGCTTTATACACTTGGAGAGTGTAGGAAGGCAAGTGTCTCTGCCCTTCTTCTTGCACACTGGGCAATGATGTAACAGCTTCCGTGTAGAGGCTGGCATAACTAATAATTGCCACAATGTTACTTATAATAATGCATAATTGTGTGAGAAGTATAATCCAACCATTTAGCAGTATTTTCTTAGTGCAAAATGCACTGTTACAATAAAAATGGGCCAAAGGATGCATTTTTCTCTAATAAAATAGCACTAAATGCTACAGGACATGAACAGTAGTAGACAACTGCCGTTCCCTCTCTCTTAGTTCATTGTTCCTCTGCTTATGTAGTAGGATTTTTGCACCAAATTACTATTAAATGCTCAAGCTGGAGTAATTGCATAATTTCTGTAATTTTGCATCACAACTGTCTTTTTAATTTCTGAATTTACTCCAGTGTAGGTAAAATTTTGCCCAGACCTAGTTATGTGCTTTTTCTATTTTGCTTTGTGTGTCACACGTTCTCACAGGTAGGTAAACGTTTGCACTTGTTCAAGGCTTCAATTGTCCTGTCTAAACGGGCATTGGGCCATTTATAATATTTACAAAACATTACTAAAGTTCTTTTCAATGGGGGTGTGTGGTCAAAATGATGGCAGGCGCAGTTGCATAATTGCGAGATCCATGCCGGCGCCGTGAAGGCCCTGAGCTAATCGTGGCTGTTATCCACATTCTGCTTAAAGAAGGGATGGGCTTCACCAAATAACTCCCACTCACTCAGCCGAAGGTGAGGGCGACCAGTGCATGGCGCCGCCATCAACTGAACACTGCCAAACTGCCAGACAAGCAGGTGATCAAACCAGCAGCTGCAATTGAGCCTGGGCCCCATCAGAGGTCCACACGGGGGGCCGTGACCAGCCGCAGCGTGCCTGTGGTGAGGTAGATATCTTGGGGATCATGTGCCTGAGCCTGCAATCGGAACGGGAAAGCACCTAAATAAATCTGAGAATAAAGCTGTGAGACCACTGACATTCAGTCATTTGAGGAAGGGCGAAGACCCATTCACCCCCATCACTACTTTTCTGTTACTCTGGAGAAGAACTGGGTATGCAGGCTGGGGACAGCCAATAGCCTGTTGGCCCTCAGAAGCCTGTAGCTGTGCTGCTGCCGGGCCAGGAGGGGACACTGGATGGTGGGGAAGCTGCAATGCCAAGCAGTGAAGACTGAGTGGGAGGGAACATGAAGAAGACTCGTCAACCTGCCTCCCCTATATGCTTTAAATGGTCCGCTACTGTCCAGTACTGAGTACCAGCACTTTCTAATTTTGAGTGGCAGAGTCCCTGAACTCCTCAAGACAAAATGTAATACTTTTAATTGCGGAATACCAGCACTTTTCAGAAACCACAGGTACTATGGTACAGAGTGCCTGCCCTTCTACTTTTTCATTTCAAGAACTGCCCTCCTCCCATTGGATTTTGAGCGTGCAAGGGACCATGCAAGGCCCATCTGGCCTAACCAACATGGAGGAGCTGGGGGCGTGATAGAAGGCACTGGGCCTTCACAGATGACTCTGAGACCGGCCCAGAGACCTGTGACAAATTTGGATCTTCCTTGCCTCTCGCCAGAGCTGAGGAACTACAGGGTGAAAAGACCTCATACTGGTAACTGACTCAGCTGTGGGCCCTAATAGTTTAGTGCACTATTGCAGGACTTTGAGACACAGCTGAGAACATTAGGCGGTAATGGGGGCCTGTATAACCTTGTTCAATGAGAACGGTACTAACTCCATGAGTTAACCTGCTGCTGTTAGAACATTTGTAATCTCCGTGTTCTGAATATGTGTTGCTGGATGAAGTATTAAGAAGTGTTTATACTGGCGGTCTTGAAGGATATGTAGTTCTGTAATGGAGAGCGATTGAGTATTGCCACAGGATATACTATGCCAATCAGCCTTGACCCTGCTACTCATGGGAACAGTCCAGCCCAAACTGCCACGCCAGGTGTTTCCTGGACCAGAAAAAGCATCCTGGGACCGTTTTAGGGCTAACACCCCTCATCAGCCAGGCTAGCTTGAATCCAGTGGCAAAGAGAGCAAGGGAGGTTCACCTACGGGCATACCCTGCCAACTTAGGGCTAACAAAGCAAACACAAGGAGATGATGGACGGAGCACTACAACTTTTCAGACCTCACCCCCAGTCACTATTAGATCTCAGTTGAATCCATCATTGTTCTTTAGCTCACTTTAGCACCCCAGTTCAGACCAAGTCATATGCAAATTAGTCTTGACCCTGTTCCTCATAGCCCGAACTGCCAATTCAGGCCTTCCCTGGAGAGGAAACAAGCATCCTGGGACCAGTTTGTGGATAACACCCCTCATCAGCCAGGCTACCTTGATTCCAGTGCCAACTAGAGCTATTCAATGGGCTGGCAACGTTTATGAAACTAAAATTACTGACATTCAGAAATTTATATAATACTAAGTTGGGAGAGGGTCTAAGGGGAAACTTAATCTTTAAAGACCAAAGAGACAGGACACACCCCCATTCAATATATAGAAAAAACATACAGAACCTGTCACTGGTCTAACCAATAGTAGAGATGAAACAGAAAAACTATGTATCTACCTATGATGTGTGTGTTACAATAAGGAAATGAATCCCATCAGCCCACCCAATTGGCAGAACATCATCATCTGGGATTATTGTAGGCAATGGTCCGGATCGGGAAACACACTTGTAGATATTGTGTGTTGTTCACCAATCCATCAGAACCACCAGTGACGGAACGTGCCAACTCAGCAAATCGTAGTTGTAGTGGTGTGGGATGTAGGTTGCAGTGAAAAAAATGTGAAAATGAGGATCAAAAGTGCAAGGTAAAATTGGCTACCATGATAAAAGGGAGAAATTTTATTAGGAAAACTATCATGGTGTCAAGGTTAAAAGAGAGTGTATGACAGTTTGAAATTATCACTGTCAATACATCGATGGAATATGGTCAACATGTTTCTGCCAATGTAGGTCGATCATACCTACCAGGCTTTCATCAGGACCTTATATACACTACTGCAACAAAAAATGTGGCAAATAATAGTGAATTTATTTATTTACACATACTATGTGATACCAAACACCCTACCATACGTGGAGATGCTCCTATGTGGGATGTCTAGTTCACAGATAGTTAGGATTCTTTCCTGAAAAGTGAAGAACACACACATATGTACATATAACCAACCGGTAAGACATAGACATATTCATACCAAATATCACATGTTTTACAATGCTAAGCAGTCAAACTTCAGAGAGATAGTCATATCATTATTTTTAATGGATTTTTGATCTACTCACCCAATGAATCTTGGGAGTAAACCTCACCTCTCCTGGCCACTGCTCAGGAGGAAAATGGAGGCACCGCTCTATAGTAGTGGGAAAATGAACAGTACATGTATGGGGTTCATGATTAGGTTCCACCAAAACTTTCTTACCACTAAATATTCGATTGAAAACCTTGGTATTTGTTTCGAAAATTAACAGAGGGGCAACACTGTCACGTCGGGGGACTCTCACAAAGTACACAGGAGACGGTAGGGTCCAGGAATCGGTTTCTTTATTCTCTTTGCCACATGTGTGTACAGCTCGCCCTGTACCCTGACCTCTTGCCCCGAGGTCCCGATCCCAACTGCCCCCAGATCCCCTCCCCTGACAGGATGTGGTGTCCGGTGTCCCTGTCCCCAGACCCTGAGTCGCCAGGGTCCTAGTGCCATCATGTAGGCACGACATCTCCCCCCTTGTTGCGAACAAAGTTTCTTGCCAATTGTCCCATGGCTCGTGTCAGCGATAGAGAAGCGTGGAGAGAGAGAGAGAGAGAGAGAGAGAGAGAGAGAGAGGGGGAAAGAGAGAGAGAGAGGGAGATATCGTGATAGGCTGATCATCAGTGGAAAGATAGTCCCCTCACATCACTTCGATCAGTCTCTTGGTCTTCTTGCATTCTCTCCTTGGTCGCTGTTCTCCGACATCTGGGAATTGGTCTTCCTGTGATGTGTCTCTGGTCGGTTCTTTGTTTGGCGTGTCTTCTTCTTCTTTGATTTTTATTTCCTTGAAGTGGGTACTGTTTCTAGTGATCTGGTGTTGGCCGTCCGCAGCTGTGATCATGGGCCCATTCACTTTTACCACTGTGAGCGGATCCTTTGCGAACGCGCTGTCTGACTTCCTCACTTGCCGCTGTTTCACCAGCACCATGTCCCCTTCCTCTATCTTGTGGTCTGTTGCATGTCTTCTTTGATCCGCGTATTCTTTCATCTTCGCTTTCTGCCCCTTATCTCTGATAGCGATGTCAGCCTGGTCTGCTCTTTCTCCTTCCTTTATCTGCGGCAGTCTTGTTCTGCTCACTCGTCCTAGTTCCAATTCAGCGGGACATCCCCCCGTGGAACTGTGGGGGGTGTTCTGATAGTCTCTCAGTACCTGGCATAAGGCTTGTCCAATCGATATTTGGGTTATCTTTGCTCTTTGCACCGCCCTTTTGATGGTCCCCATGAATCGCTCAGCCATCCCGTTTGCTTGTGGCCACAGGGGTGTTATGCGTCTATGATGTATGATGTATGACGTATGATGTATGACGCCATGAATCTCTTGAATTCTTCACCTGAGAACGGTGGGCCATTGTCTGTTTTTAACATCTGCGGCCAGCCCCATGCCGCAAAAATGTCATCAAGGACTGGCAGTGTTGCGTTAGCTGACGTCGATGAAACAGGCTTTACTGTGGGAAATCTTGAGTACTCGTCGATCACGACTAGGAAGTAACTTCCTGTTTCTAGAGGCCCATAGAAGTCTGCTGCCAGCTCCGTCCATACTGCCTGTGGTAGTGGAGACATTTTTAGTGGTTCCGGTTTTGATGGTGGTCCTGTTACTTGACATATGTGACACTTTGTCACCATTTCCTCCACCATTCTGTCAAGTCCCGGGAACCACACCTTTTCCCGCAGCATCTTTTTGGTGGCCACCATGCCCCGGTGTGACTCATGCGCCAGTTCCACTGTCCTTCTTCTCAGCTTTCGTGGCATCACTATTCTAGTGCCTCTCATTATCATTCCGTTTTCGCATTCTGACAATTCCTCGTTTATCCTTTTGAATGCCAGCAGTTCTTCTTTGTCCACTCCTTTACCTACGCACATGTTACTGTTCACGTGTCTCCATCGTTGTGCCTTGTTGATTCTCATTGCTTCTTGCATGGTGTCATCCTGTTTCGTTGCTTGTTCCAGTTCGCTAGCTGTTATTGTCGCAGGTGTACTGAGCTACAGTGCAAAGTTTATGTATTCTTACGCCATTGTGGTCGCTTGTGAGTTTTATGGTAGGGGGTGTCTTGACACGTAGTCTGCTGGGTTTTGTTATTTCCCGGGCTTGTGGATGATTTTAAAGTTATAGTCCATCAGTCTGATTCCCTTACCTTTCTATTCTTAGTGGTATCTTAGCATTCGGGTTACCATATATCGTGATCAGAGCCTGATGATCCGTTATGATCATGAACGGCTTTCCGTATACAAACATGTGGTAGTGTTCACAGGCCCACACTACCGCCAGACTATCTTTTTCGGGTTGTGAATAGCTTTTCTCAACGTCTGTCAAACTCTTGCTCCCATACGCGACGGTGTGTCTTGGGGAATCTCTTCCGGGCTGGTGTTGTGCTAGAATTTCTCCTAAACCCACGGGGCTTGCAACCACTGTCAGCTCTGTACATAGCTTTGGGTCGAAGTAGGCCAGATGATCCACTGCTGTCACTGGCTTTTGTTATTTCCTCGAACCCTTTGTCACACTCGCTGGTCCATCGAAACGGTTGTCCTTGCTTCGTGAGCTCTCTCAGTGGTGCGCTGACGGTGGCGAAATCCTTAATGTAGCGCGCAGAGTAGCTCGCCAGCCCCAGAAACGATCTCACTTCTGCCACATCTGTGGGCTTCTTCCCCTTTTCCAATGTTTCCACCTTGCTGTGGTCTGGTCGCATTCCTTTTTTTGAGAAAATGTGGCCGAAGAACATCAGCTCGTTCCGCCCCAGTTCGCACTTTTCTTCATTTAGCGTTAGGCCTGCTTCTTCTAGATGTGAGCATACCTCTCTTAGGGCCGTGTTGTGTTCCTCATCAGATTTGCCGAACACCAGGATATCATCAATATAGTTCAGGCTGTTCTTGACCGGCCTGATGACTTGACGAATTGTCTCTTGGAAGATTTCCGCAGCTGATGAGATTCTGAAACTCAAACGCTTGTATCTAAATAACCCGAGGTGGTTGGAGAACGTCATGATGTATCGCGACTGAGGGTCTAGCTCTAGTTGGTGATATCCCTTGCATAAATCAAATTTTAAGAATCTTCGCATACCTGTGAGACAGCTAATCATGTCGTCTAGGTGTGGGCCTGGGTGTCGCTCACGTTCAATTGCTTTGTTCGGGATCCTCATGTCCACGCATATTCTTATTTTCGATTTGTCTTTCTTTGGGACGGCCACAATTGGTGACACCCACGGCGTCGGTCCATCTGCCGGTTTTATGATGTCCTGCTTTAAGAGAGCTTCCAGCTCTTCCTCGACTTGCGGTTGTAGGTGTATGGGCACCCTTCTGTGATGTTGCGCAACTGGTCTCACTGTTTCATCAAAGTGTAACGTTATTTGTCGTCCTTTCAGTTTTCCTAGCCCTTCTATCAGCTTGGGGAATTCTCTCAGGATGTTTTTCTTTTCTGACATATGATACGTCATTTCCATCAGCCCCATCACCTGTGCTGTGACGTTGCTCAACAAGCATGGCGCGGGGATGTCTCCTTTGAGCACATGTATCTGTTCCGTTATCCTTTGATCCTTGTATCTTAGTATCTCATCTTTGTCACCTTTACTCTTCAATTTGTACCTACGCCCGCTACTGTACTCCCTAAGAAATGCGAAAGTCACCATCTTTAACTATGCAGACGATCTGCAACTCATCTTCCACCTGAACACCAAGGACTCGTGGAGGAATTTCAAAACACCATGTCACATATCCAGGGTTGGATGAGTTGCAACCATCTGAGACTCAACCCAGGCAAGACTGAATTGGTCTTGCCTGGGCAGAGCGTATTAAGTTGGAGCCCATGCTTTTGGCCATCTGGCATGGGGGCTCCACCTTCTAGTTCGTCCTCAGTTAAAAGTCTGGGAGTACTAATTAGTGAGGATCTCTCTCTGAAAAGACAGGTAGGCGCGGTAGTGTCCTCTAGCTTCTTTCAATTAAAGAAAATAAGAAAAATTGCTTGCTTTTTCTCACAGGCTGCCCTCATCCAGGTCATAATTGCCTTGGTTTTGTCTCGACTAGATTTCTCCAATAGTCTCTATTTGGGGCTCCAAATTGGAGAGTTAAAACGTCTTCAGCTAGTCCAAAATCAGGCGGCCAGACTAATCTTGAGCCTTCCAAAAAGGCAGTCTATTAAACCTGGGTTGAAACATTTACATTGGCTGCCTGTTGTGCAGCGTGTTGCGTTCAAAACAGGGTGTATCCTATTTAAATCTTTACAAGACTCTGGCCCAAAGTTCATAAAAGATCTGTTCCTCAGATACAATCCTTCCCGAAACCTTCGTTCCGCTCAAAAATCTCTATTGAGTGTTCCATGAAGCGTCTAGGAGGCTGCTGCTTTGACCATCTTGCAGCCACCTTCTGGAATTCCCTTCCTCTACAATTGAAGTTGAGCGGTAATCTTCTTAGTTTCAGACACTCCCTTAAAACCTGGCTATTCTCACAGGCTTATTGCTGAGTTGCATTTTATTACTTTTAACTGTTGTTTTGTGTTCTCTCCTATAGCGCCATGAAGCCCTTGGGCGTACGAGCGCTTAATAAATACATACTAACATTTACATTAACATTAGTTCTTCTTTAAATTTCCCAAGGTTGATCACCGGTCGCTTTGCCCCCCATGTGAAGACTTGCACTCGGGATAGCTTTAAGGTTGGCTTAATTTTCATTTTCTCATACTCAGAGACGCACATGATATTGCACGTTGCACCCCTGTCCAACACAAATGTGGTGTCGTGCCGCCCCACTTTTATTGTTACCGACTCCGTTTTCTTTATTTTCTTCTTGTCCACCAGGCATATTGTCTCATCGCACTCTTCCTCATCTTCCTCTGAGTCTGTGTTAACCTCTGTCATGAGGTATAGTCGCTCTGTTCTCTCTTCTTCGCGATCTTCCCCTGACTCTGCGGACGAGCTTCTCGCCCCAGTCTCGACATGCCTCATGTGTCTCCGGGTCGGTATTCTTCCTCTGCTCGTTCTTCCACGGTCACTCCTGAACTGTGCTCCTCGACACATGCTTGCGTAATGGTCTCTTCCATTGCATTTTCTGCATGTCTGGCCAAATGCTGGGCATTGGCCTCGGTGTGGGAACTCCAGTCCGCATCTGTAGCACGTTCCTTCTTGTGGCTTCCTCCCTGCTTGGTCACTTCTGTCTTGTCTACAGTTTCCTGTTTTGTTGTTGCTCGCCATCCAATTAATCTGTTCTCCGCCTCTTCCCTGGCCACGTTCCATTTCTTGTGCCTGTGCTGTTGCTCGCGCTTCTGCCCTCCCTAGTGCAAGGATATTTTCTAGTGGTAGCGGTTCTTTTAGTATTATTGTTCGGAAACCTATGTCCCGACAGCCTGTGATGATTAGTAATCTTATGGCCTGCTCGTTATCAAACTTTTCAAATTCACAGTGGGTCACTAGTTTCCTTAACCTCGTTGCAAAGTCGTCTAGTGATTCATCAGCCTGTTGGAAAGCAATTGTGAAACTGTATCTCTCAAAATCCACATTTCTTTGCGGGTCAAACTTGTCCGTCAGGCATTTTTTTAGTTTGTCATAGGTGTTAATGTTCTCGGTTGGCAGTGTCACCAACAAATCCTCGACCTCCTCCCCCACTAGATTTAGAAACAGTCCTCTTCTTTTTTGTTTCTGTGACATCTGTAGCCTCTGCGTAGTTTTCAAACCTCTTGAGCCATTTCTCCCATCTTATCCCTGTTTGCGGTTCAGATAGGCTGAATGGCAGTGGTCTTCTGTATTGCGCACTAGGTTTCGGGTCTGCCATTTCTTGTTTTCTCCTTTTTTTTTTTTTTCTTTTCTTTTTCCTGTGTGTGTTTCCTTGTTCCCTTTTGCTTTTGTCTCTTTGTTTCCTTCTATATTGTCTTTATTGCACTTTGTTTGTGTCTACACCTTTGTCTGTCTTGGTGTTGTTTCTCTATCACTTTCCTTTATTTGGTGCCTCTTTATGTGCCTTTATTGGCCTTTCCTTCTCTGTGCCTCTTTACTGTCCTTCTGCGTGTGTTTTTCTGAGAAAACCGGCACTTTTCATTGAAAACGATCTTTGCCTGGCCTTTAGATGGCCGCCGAGCCGTTCTGGCTTCCAATTGGTCGTTTGGCCTGTTTCTAAGATGGCCGCCGATAGTCTTGCGGGACTTCGCGGCCAATCCGCTTCTTGCCTGGCTATAAAATGGCCGCCGGTGCTTTCCTGCCTTCCTATTGGTCCTTGGGCCTGACTCTAAGATGGCCGACGAGACTCTCGCGAGAGCTCGCGCCACGGCCCTTTAAACTTCGCGCTTCCACACTCAGTGCTTACCGGCACAGATGGGCAGTCTTCACAGCGGTCGGGGTGGGCTCCCGCGTCGCTGCGTTTATTCCTTTCTTCTTTTTCCGTTGTCCTCACATCAGCTTCTGCTCTGAGCACGACGGTGCGCTCCCGGCATGGAGGACGATCTTCACCTCGATCGGCACGCAGGTCACTGCAGTCGCCTTCGTCGCCAGTTGTCACGTCGGGGGACTCTCACAAAGTACACAGGAGACGGTAGGGTGCAGGAATCGGTTTCTTTATTCTCTTTGCCACATGTGTGTACAGCTCGCCCTGTACCCTGACCTCTTGCCCCGAGGTCCCGATCCCAACTGCCCCCAGATCCCCTCCCCTGACCGGATGTGGTGTCCGGTGTCCCTGTCCCCAGACCCTAAGTCCCCAGGGTCCTAGTGCCATCATGTAGGCACGACAAACACTTGCTTTGGCCATCAAAGGAGAAACGACAATGTTAGTTGGTACACAAGGTTTTTTTTCTCTCAAGCCTAGTGCAGTATTAACTTCAACGAGAGGCAAAAACTAGATAAGGGAAACCGCATGTGCCAAGCTCTAACTACGAATATTTGGTGCAATATTGAATACGAGCAACCTAAAAAATTATGTAGTTAAGGCATACCAGAGCATAGATTACAAAAACAAATGCTCAAGACAAACACTAACGTATTATAAAAACCCTAATCTTTATAAAGAATCTCTAGATGACCGACTCACAATCTCTTTCTGTCCGAGTACCTCTTCCCCCAGGACATGGAGCATTCTTTCATTACTTACCCTGATATTTCATTAGGGATGTACGTAGGTCGTACTTTCTGATTGGTGCTGATTCACGGGATGCTGATAGCCTGGCAGTTTGAGAGCACATCTTGTTCCGCATAGGCTGACAGTCTGTGAGCGTCAGAACATTTTGCTTCGCTTCATCTGGTCCGCTAGTGTATAAATGCACAACATTCTCGATGTAATTTTACATTTAAAGATAGGAGGGCCCCTTTCACTTGTAATCAGATCACTATAGCAAAATAGTTTCAAAAACAATAACTTTTTTGAGCCAAGAGATTTTCAGTAACAACGGGTCTGTTTGGTTTGACTTTCTTTTATACTTGGAGAAGTGTGGGTCAATGATTAGAGCGGTAGACCCTGCTGCAGAGGTCTAGCCCGGGACCAGGGTTCAATTCCCTGCCTCGGCGGGTCTTGGGCTCAAAATTCCATGGACCTGATAATTCTCGTCTCGGTGCCTATTCCAATCATGGAGTCCCACTCTGCATCTCTAGGCAATAGCTTGCTTAATCTCCACAACGGCCCCCACAACGCTAAGGATGCCTGGCCTCCACCTTGGGGGTGCCCAGGAGTGGATGCCTCACATGGAAAGCCAGGATGGGCTCCACAGCGGTATTCGTACAAGCGCCTTGAAACCCTTGCGGGTGAGTAGTGCGCTATACTGTAGAAATCACTTCAAGGAATCCAAGTGATTGGTAAAGAAGTTTCTTCAGAGAGACAGCTTAGACAACCACCTTCAGCATAACACCAGTAAGATCTGATCCAGGTAACACAGAGAATGTTACAGTGAGAATGTATAATAACAATTCTAACATGGAATGCCCTACTAACATGGAATACTACACACCTTCCCCCTTAAAAAAAAAAAAGAAATAAAAAAAAAAAATTAGAAAAGACAAAAATAAAAACAAAAGGAGAAAAAAAAAAACTTCAGCATAAGTAATCATGTAACTTCACAGGAATTTGCTTGATACGAGAACTTTTCCTCTGTACTAGACAAGGAACAACATTTTGTTGAGAAGCAGAACTTTGGGAAACAGGAACATTTTCTTGAACATTGGAATTATTGACATCGCTTTCATTAATGACTGGAGAAGTTTGAGAAGGAGGATTGAATGCAGGAATTGGAACGGTGAGATCTGGACTCTCCTGTAAAAATGTGTCAACCATAGCAGAATAGGAAGTATCATGTTCAACAACAGAATTCTTAGGTGTGTTGACTAACGAGGAGTTTGATGGACATGGATTAATATCTTCCAGACACAGATTCTTGCATAAAGACACTCTCCTGAAATTCCATACTTTACCCCCTTCAACACGAACAGCTTTAGAAAAAACTTCGATCACCTTGCAAGGATCTGACCATTTGTTCCACTTGTTCCCAATAGACTTTCCAAACTTGACTCAAACAAAGTCACCAACTTTGATCTTGCTACTCTGGTTATTTAGAGATAAGAAATTATTTTTCATTCTCTCTTGGTATTTCAAAACTCTATCTTTAACCTCATCACAATTAAAAGAAGATTCAAACGGGAGTTTGGTTTTCAACCACCAAGGGAGGAGCTTAGAACCAGGTTTTCTACCTCTAAGCATCTCAAAAGGAGACAGACCTGTGACCGAATTAGGGGACGTTCGATAAGACAATAGCGTAGCACGTAGAGACTTCCTCCAATCAAGGTTACTCTTAATGGCCAGTTGAATGGATTCCTTGATAACCCTATTGAAGCGTTCCGTTTGACCATTGGCCTGAGGATTATAGTTGGATACTCTCTTATGCACAATCCCACACCTATCAAGAAAAGATTCAAATTCTCTACTGATAAATTGTGGGCCGTTGTCAGATACAATCTCAGCTGGTATTCCTTCCTTACAAAAGACTTCATCCAGAAATTGAATAACTTGTGTGGAACCAACCTTATCCACTACTTTAAGCTCAGGCCATTTAGAAAAATAGTCGATCAAGACTAAAGC
Organism: Lissotriton vulgaris; assembly: GCF_964263255.1. Taxonomy (NCBI): domain Eukaryota; kingdom Metazoa; phylum Chordata; class Amphibia; order Caudata; family Salamandridae; genus Lissotriton; species Lissotriton vulgaris. Next base: position 5,901,952 of record NC_141688.1, read on the forward strand.
AAATACCTCCTTATTGGGAGACAAAGATAGGGGTCCAACAATATCAATACCAAGTTTTTTCCAAGGACAAGTTACAAATTCGATAGGAGAAACATTCGTGGATAAAGGCTTGACAGTCTTGTCACTTTTGGCACACGGGGAACACGAACTTACCCATTTATCCACCATTCTATCAATCCCTGGCCACCAGTAAAATTCACGGATGCGTCTCTTGGTACTGGACATCCCCATATGACCTTCATGCGCCATTGAAACAATTCTTTCTCTCAAGGTGAAAGGGGGAATGATCTTGTCACCTCTAACTACGAAACCTTGGTCAAACATAAGTTCATCCTTGATTTTAAAAAATGAGAGAACATCACCAGAAAGATACCTTTCTTGGGGCCAACCATGTTGCAAGTAGTCCACCACTCCAGATAAGCACGTGTCATTAGTCATTGCTTCTCTCCAAGCAGACTCGGATATGCCATCGGATGAACCAGAGGTGGCACATTCATTAACATCATCAATGTTAAATACGACATCAGAATCACATTGTCCAGGACAAATAGAGTTAATTAATGGCAACCTGGACATACAATCAGCGTGTACATTCAGACGACCAGGGATGTACTCTACAATGCATTGAAACTCTTGTAGTTTTGCTGCAAGACGGGCTAAACGTGCAGTTAGAGTTCTACCACCACCAGCTTCCAACATGTTTATCAAGGGCTTATGGTCAGTTCTTAAACGGAACCTAGTTCCCCAAATAAACTGCCTAAAATGCTCACAGGCCCAGGTGCATGCTAAGAGCTCCTTTTCTATAGTGGAGTAGTTAAATTCCGCACCACGCAGTGTCCTTGAAGCATAAGAAACTACACATTCCTCCCCTTTGTCATTCTGAATTAAGACAGCACCCAAGCCTACATTGCTTGCGTCCACGCATACTATGAATTCTTTACCCAGTTGGAATGGTTTACGAAAGGGAGCATTCGCTACTTCTTGCTTCATTAAATCAAAAGCAAGTTGTTGTTCGTTGCACCAAACAAACTTTGTATCTTTCTTTAACAGGGATCTTAAAGGATGTACTTTAGAAGCATAACTCTGAACAAATTTGCTATAAAATTCGGTTAAACCTAGGAACGACACTAGTTGTTCCTTGTTCAATGGTGCTGGTGCCTTTACGAAGCTCTGTATATGATTAAATTTAGGTTTAATACCATTTGAAGATATTTCGTGACCAAGATATTCGACTTTGCTTTGCCTGAATTTGCATTTTGATAACTTTAAGGTTAAACCTTTTTCTTGAACACATTTTAAGACTTTTTCTAAATTAGCATCATGTTCTTCATAACTCTTTCCATAAATAAGAATATCGTCTTGAAAGGCGATGGCACCGAAACAACCCTCTAAGACAGACTTCATTAGTCTTTGGAAGACCGAAGCCGCACTGGCCAAACCGAAAGGCATTCGGCAATACTGAAACATGCCTTCTGGTGTAATGAATGTCGTTAAAAACTTTGACTCTTCATGGAGCAATACCTGATGGTAAGCACTAGTTAGGTCTAGAGTGGAAAATACTGAGGCACCTGACAAAGTGGAAATGAGTTCATGGATATGGAGCAAAGGATGTCTATCAATCCAAATTTCTTTGTTCAGACTTCGAAGGTCCACACATAGACGGAGTTCGCCATTACTTTTGAGGGACAAAACTACTGGCGAAACCCATGGAGAGGATTCCACCGGCTCTATGATTTTCTTGTCAACTAGATCTGCTAAAATTCCCTTCAGTTTTTCACGGTATGCTAGAAGAACCCAGCTAAAGTGCGCAAAGCAGCTACGTAATTTTCTATGGATTCATCATCCTTTTGTATTCTGGAATAAAATTTAAACCTTTCCATTACTACATTGATTCTCCTTCCAAATCTAGTACTTAGTTGCTTTATGACTACTTCAAAGATATTCACATCACCAGAACCAACATCCTCAATGGGGGGTAAACTTTCTAACTCTTTGAGTCCTGCACCACCTAAGCAGTTTTTTAACAAAGCTAACTTCCTTTTAGGAGAACAACCATCCTCTTCAATGACATCGACATAAGCTAAAAATGTGGGGTACCAAAGGTCCCATTCAACTTTTGGATCACCAGCAGTGGGTAAAAAATGCGCAGGAGAAGTAATATTGTTAGACATTATGAATCAAAAGTAGTTTTCTATATGATAAGTGACCAAAATTGTAAGTAGAGATATACCCAAAATAATAAAAGTAGTCACCGTTGTCTGTAGTCACCGTTGTCTGTAGTACAGGAAACATCCACAGTCAAATTTCAATTTTCTGTGTTTTTTTTTTTTTTTTTTTTAAATGAAAGTGGAAATCGTAGGAAACAGAGTACTTTGCAGTGAAAATGAGAAAAAAAAACCGAAGGGTTAAAGTCAGTCAGCGTGGAAAGAAATCCGATCTTGGTTTCTTTGCTCTGGATTGCTATGTGATCGTGGTTTCGTTGTTATGGAAACGGAGAAATGCTAATAATCAAGATGGCCGCTGAGACGCATGCGTAGGGACGCGATGCGTGGTGACGTCACACAGCAGAGTTGTGTTTCTTCGTTGCAGGTCGGTGCCGGAGGAGCACGGGAAGAAGCGCGCAGCGCGCGTTCGGTGAGTTCTTTGCCTCTTTTGAATAATGCAGCGAAGATGAGATTTAAACAGCGCGTGTTCAGTAACTCTGAAAATTGAACTACGCAATGTCACAACGGGGCCAGATAAAACGGGAAAACATCCTTAAAAATATCGGGAGCAAGGAAACACAATATAGTACACGAGCAGTGCTCGATAGTTAGAAACGGTTTTCCAATCAAAGAGAGCTCCCAAGTAAAAGCGAAAACAGAATAAATAGGGTATAACTCCCGCTGGTGCAATCAAAGCACTTGATATTTAGAACAGCCGCTGGTGCAATCTTCATACACACAAAAAAAAATGGTAAATACCTGGTTAAATTGAGCTGTAAAGGCGAACGCTGTCAGTTTTTCAAAATTTCTTCAATTTTAATCTTGACAAACACAAGATTCTTCTCTGGGTCACTGGGTTAAAGATCCCGTTCGTCGCCAAATTCATGTAGAAATCACTTCAAGGAATCCAAGTGATTGGTAGAGAAGTTTATTCAGAGAGACAGCTTAGACAACCACCTTCAGCATAACACCAGTAAGATCTGATCCAGGTAACACAGAGAATGTTACAGTGAGAATGTATAATAACAATTCTAACATGGAATGCCCTACTAACATGGAATACTACATATACAAGTATCAATTTACATTTTAAACGGACCGTTTTTTCCGGCCTCTGCGCATGCGCACAGAGACAATATGCCGCTTTGGCTTGTGAGTTGGTGGGCCCCACTCTGGCCTGCCACAACACTTCGAGCTCAGTATAGATGGGCGGTCCGGCCTCCGCACATGCGCATTGAGAGGAGACGCCGGCCACCGCACCTTGTATTTTACAGCTTGGGGTTTCCATTCTGGTCCCCATTGGCTTCTGCAGTCGAGTCGTTTGGGTGTAAAATCATTTCATGTGCTGATGACACTCAGCTGCTTTTTGCCTTCGAGGGTTCTCATGCCTCTATTGCAGCACTTTTCACAGACAATAGGCACGCCGTCTTTGATTGGATGGAGAGTAGGCCTGGGTGGTAAAATCCAATCCGCTTGCGGAATATGTGCATTTTTTGCAATTCCGCGAAAAAAATAGAATTACCAAAAATTCCACGATCCGCGGCGTAGAGGAATTTTTCCTTGTCTGCGCTTTAAAATGCGTTTTTGCATGCGCGGCAGCAAATTACCGGGATCCCTGCGTTCACCGACGACTTTTCCTATCCGTTCACGTGCGCCACGAGATTTTGATAACCGGCAGCGCGATCCAGCGAGAGTGTGCGATCGCGAACACATCATACGCATTCCTGAACAGGAAATACTCGTCGCGAACGGGCGCAATACACTACCCAGAACAGGAAATAAGCATCGCGACCGGGCAGGACAAGTGAAAAATAAGATGGAAGCGCCAAAGTTGGTGAGATATTTCCCTGCGAGCACGCAAGCAGCGTCCCTGGAACAGGAAAAACACATCGCGAACGGGCAGAACAAGCAATTCATTGTGCCTGCAGAATTTTGTGTAGCTCGCTGAGATTTTTTACCATTTTGCAGAACTTTCGTAACACAACTACGCAAATTCCGCCCACCCCTAAGAGAGTAGCAAACTTAAATGCAACGCAGAGAAGATGGAAAATATTCCATTTGAGTTACATGTGTCCAATAGGTGAAAAGACTTTAAACCTCTCTCTTGCCAGCCACGTCCCTTCCATCTATGGCTAAAAACTTAGAGGTGAAGTTGGACAACACTCTCTCCATGAGGTACTGGATCTCTGCGGTAGTAGGCCAATTCTTTGCATTGCTTCGCACTAGCAAGAAATTCCTCCCTCCTGCCTTCGAAGGCTAGAAGAGTGGTGATTAAGCCAGGGCGGGCAGCTACGCTCCGTGCACGGAGTGTGCATAGTGCCAGCTTCTACGCATTTTGCGTAGCAGGCGTAGAATTCGGCACTACGCACACTCCGCAGACGGTGCGTAGCTGGCCGCCACCCGCCTCCCTCCCGCCCTCCCTAAATACTTTAATTTAAATGTTAGAAAGAATTAAAAGGCACTTACCTTGCCCACCGCTGCCCGCCGCGTCCCCGGGGCTCCCTCTCTACATCGCTGCCGTCTTGGGTACTAATACGCAAGCGCGGGCGGACGCGCATGCGCATTTCTCATGAGAAATGCGCATGTGCGGCCGCCCGAGCATGCGCATTAGTACCCAAGACGGCAGCGATGAAGAGAGGGAGCCCCGGGGACGCGGCGGGCAGCGGCGGGCAAGGTAAGTGCCTTTTAATTCTTTCTAACATTTAAATTAAAGTATTTAGGGAGCGCAGGAGGGAGGGAGGCCTGCGGTGCGTAGTGGGGCTACGCGGAGTGCGGAGGTGGGCGTAGTTTCTCGCCCATTTCACGTAGCTCCGCGAAGCCCCACTACGCCCACTACGCCCAGGCCTAGTGGTGATACATGCTTTGATCATCTCACGTCTGCATTACGCGAACAGCTTGTTCAAAGCCTTAGCTTTGGTTCACTGGGCAAGGTATCTCTCTAACCCTGGCTATTTGGTGAAGAGATTAGTCCAGTATATTCCCTCCGGAGCTCTGCATTCTGCTTCTGCTTCACTTCTGGCAATCCCATGTTTCAAGTGTGTACTAAGATGTGGTAATGTATTCTCCTTCCTCCCTGCTAAGGCTTGGAATGAGCTCCCTCACAAACTGCGCCTGAACTATTCTGCGCTCAAATTCCGAAAAAACGAAAAACCTGGGTGGCAGTTTTACAAGGCAGTGCCACAGCATGGTACCCCAAGACCTTTTGCTGCATCACTCTGCAACACTTTCAAAGCACATGAATGCAACATATTTTACTGTGTACACCATGGTGCAAGGATGCCTGCATGATGGGGAGATTGCTTTTGTGCAGGAGGGGACACCTTCCTGCACATAAACAATCACCACAGGCATTTTCTTCTTTCAACGGGTGCTGTAGAATTCAGCACACATTGAATGCTACGCCACCCTCCTCCAGTGTTAGTTAGATTGGATTTAGAAAAGTTAATCTGATCCCTAAATACATGGACATAACCCAATGTTAGTTGGATTGGAGTTAGAATAGTAAATCTGCTACCTATAAATATATGTATTTTTTCCAGTATTAGTTGGATTGGAGCTAGAAAAGTAAATTTGGCACGCCCTCCCCCAAATACATGCCCTTACACAATATTAGATAGATTGGAGTTTGAAAATCTGATCTGACTCCCCAAATGTATACACGTTTTCCTGTGTTAGTTGGATTAGATTTAGAAAAGTTAATCTAATCCCCAAATATATGGCTTTACCCCAAGTTAGTTGGATTGAAGTTAGAATATTAAATCTGCTATCTAAAAATATATGTACTTTCTCCAGTATTAGCATTAAATCAGGAGCCCCTCTAGACCCTGCCTCACCTAAAATACTGGTGCAAGGGGTGGAGGTTATTCCCCTTCATCTACAACAGTTGATCTCTCTGTATTTCCGGTCAGGTGAAATCCTGCAAAAATGGAAGCGCACAATACTGTTTGCCCTACGGAAAAATACCTTCTGCCCTGCAATTAGATATTTTTGGCTTCATCTAATTACTGAAAATTACTGCAAAAATAATGGAGAAAACTGCAAATAACCAACTTACAAGTTTTACCAACTCTAATGAATTACTCCATCCAGCGCAATCGAGCTTTAGGGCCTCTTACTCCATGGAGGCATTCCTCTGACTCTGACCAAAACTTTGATAGAGTGTACGAATGAAGGGCAAACACCTACTTTGGTATTACTCGACCTAAGCGTGGCTTTCAACACCATAGAGCACAGCCTGCTCCTTCGGAGGCTTGGGCAGTGTAGGGTCGTTGGTGCAGCACTGCGCTGAATGACCTCTTTTATCCAAACCCAGATAGTTGTCCAAAATCCTCACATGTCAGATAGCATCTCTCTAAAGCCAGGAGTTCCAAAGGGCTCAATACTGAACCCAACCCTATTCAACCTACATATCTGCCCCCTAGCAGAAACTGTGGAAAAACAAAATGTTAAAATTGTGTCATTTATGGATGATACACTGCTCATAGTCAATCTATCATAAGATGCAGAGGCTGCTGCTGCCCAATTTTTCCTACGCCTAAAAGAACTAACATCCTGGATGACCAAAACTGCCTTACTCCTAACGGCAACAAAACAGAGGTGACGATAGCGGGCAAAACACCTTCTATTTGTACATCGGCTTGGTGGCCTCAAGTCCGGAACCAAACCCCCACCCCAAAAGCTAACACAAAAAACCTGGGTGTATGGTTTGACCCCGAACTCTCGTTTGAGAGTCAAATAAGGCATGTAGCCGGTAGACGGCCACCTAAAATTGTGGCCATCTCTCCACCGGGCTGGTCCAATTCGGAAATACTCCCCTCTCGGGGAGGCAATCGGGCACTGGTCCTGTCCTTAAGCTACCCCATTGCACAACAAGCACCCCCCTCCCACTCTCGGAGAAAGATCAAAATGGGGGCCGGCTGAATACTACACCAAGGACTCAATCCCTTACCTGACGATAAGATGGTGGCCACAGTGGTCCCTTCCAGGCTATTCTACTACCCGGGGACAAAAACGGGACTCTGAACAGAACTCGATCCTAACCCCCATCCGGGCTCCTCACCTAACTATTAAACCTGTGATCTTTCCCCTTGCGGTTGAGACCTAGCCTTTTGGCTGATGCCCGGTGGAGCGACACAATAGCTATAGAGGAGATGGGCTATGGACTTTCCCCTCTGCCCTCACCTACCGAACTGGAATTTGGTCAGACTATCATTCGTCTCACCATTGTTCTCTCCCTCCTACCTTTTGACCCTACCCTTTCCTCTCTATGATCCACTCTTCTTGTTCTCCTGCTCTTTTAATGTCTTCCTGCCGAGACCTTGCTTTCTGGCCGATGCCCAATGGAGCTACCTGATAGTTAAAGAGGAGATGGGCTTTGGACTTCCCCCTCTGCCGTCACCTAACCAGCCGGTTGTAGAGCTGACATTTCTATGTCTCTGTCCTATCTCCCCCTTGCCCCCTACCCTACGCCATTACCCTTTTACTTTCCATTTTTATCATCTTCCCTTCTCTTGAAATGTTTTTCGTTACTGATGTATCTTGATACTAATGTTCTTGGTTATTTTGTGGAACCTTTTGCAAAGCGCTCTGATATCACCTATTTCATCTCCCCAATCCCTCTTCCCCCCCCCCCCGGATGATTTATTTCTCCGTTCACTCTGTAGGTAAGTAATATACTATCATTTTTAGCGTTATTGTAGTCAAAATGGAATCCTGAGTGAATGTACTATTTACATAGTTTCAACTCTAACCACTAGTACATGTAGTAGTTCTTTGTACTTAATATCACTATTCTATGATTCAGAGCTTTCCTATTTGCATCTCTCTCCTGAGTGACTCTACAACATACTCATTTCCTTTTCTGCTATCTGCATCTCTTCCTTGTGGGAATCAACTCTTTAACTCCCTCCCTTTGTTCTCCCTGACCTCTGCCTTTTTCTGAATCGCTAATTTATCCTGGTATTAAATGTGTTATCTTTCTGTAATTAATGTGATTTTTCTTTTGTCCTTTGTTCCCCCTCTGTTGACCTACCAGTTCCAACCCGCCTCCTAGCCCCCTGTCCCTTGTTGCCCTTGACTAAGCACTTCTTCTCCCCTTGTTGGGGAAAGATCCAATATGCATACCCTGGAGTCTCAGTGATCCCTCTGAGAGAGTCCACAGCGTCTAGGGAGCCACACACAGTTGAGCTATGGTATGGCGCCCCTAGCCACAGCACTCCCTCTCTCCTTGTTGGGGTAGGATTCAGTAGGTAGACCTTGGAGTTTCAGAGACCCCTCTGAGAGAGTCAACTGCGTAAAGGGAGCCTCACGCAGAGTAGATGTGGGAATGATACCACTTCCCCTGGGTTCACAGCTTACCAGACCTTGGATGCGGGCCTTTCTCGTCTACCGGTCTGTGCTTGCTTCGCCCTTCCCCTTCACCCTCCTCTTTCATGCTCTGTCTCTCAAACTCCCCCACAGCTTTCCCTTTTTCATTCTTTGTCTACTTCCTCTGCTCCTATCCCTTCTCCCCTGAATCTCTCCCCTTGCCTGAGACGCTGCCTTGCCCCCTGTCCCTTGTGCCCTTTCACTAAGCACTCCTTCTCCCCTTGTTGGGGAAAGATCCAATGTGTATTCTCTAGAGTCTCAGTGATACCTCTGAGAGAGTCCACAGTGTCAAGGGAGCCACTCATAGTTGAGGTATGGTATGGCGCCCCTTGCCAAATCACTCCCTCTCCCCTATTTGGGGAAGGCTCCAGTAGGTAGGCCTTGGAGTCTCAGAGACCCCTCTGAGAGAGTCCACTGCATAAAGTGAGCCTCTCACAATGGAGATGAGGGAATGATACCACTTCCCCTGAGTTCACAGCTTACTGGACTTTTGACGCAGCTTTTACTCATCTACCGGCTTTTGCCCCGTCACCCCCCTCGTCTTTCATGCAGTGTCTCGCTCCCTCCCCCTCCTCTTTCCCTCCTTCATTCTCTGTCTACTTCCCCTGCTCCTACCACCTCTCCCCTGAATCTCTCCCCTTATATGATTTTTTCCCTCATGTGTAAGTCCTTATTGTTTGACTCGACCTAACATGTAACTATGTAGCTATGCTCTAAAACTGTGTAACTGCTGTAATGATGTAACCTGCAACTATGGTCTGATACTCTTGTAAAGCGCTCTGATACCTCCGGGTCTTGCCAGTGCTATATCAAACCTTTCAAATAAATAAATAAATAAAGTGTTGTGGGACTCTTAAGGTCCTGGGTAAACTCCTGGACCTACTACCATTAACGGTCAGGAAAACTGTTGTACATGCCCTAGTAGTGTCTCACATAGACTATTGCAACATCCTTTACCTTGGGTCCACCAAAGAGAGTTTTACAAATCTCCAGTGCATTCAAAATGCAGATGCCTGGTTGGTCCCAAATAATCCCAGTAGAACATCCACCTCAAAAGCTTTGACTACTCTACACTGGCTTTAAGTGGAGAAGAGGATTACTTATAAGGCCATGTGTTACTGCCATAGAATCCTGATGGACAAAGGCCCTAGCTACCTACGATCTTTGGTAACACCTTTCACATCTTCAACTAACCTTCAAAGGGTGCCATAAGTGCAGAGGGCCAGGATGGGAGCCTAGTCCTTCAGCTATCTAGCAGCAAAACTTGGAACTTAACACCAAATCTGAGAGAAGGGACTTTTCAGTACTCCAGGAGGCGCTGCTTAGTTCTGATATCTCTGATTTCCTTGGTCATTTACAGTTCTGGGTTTCTCCTCTCCTCTTCTTTCTGTCCACGAAGGGTCAGAATTTCAGCGCTGGGACAGACTGGTGGGTGTAACCATATGTGATTTAAATTAAATAAATTCATTAATTAATTGGATTGGAGGTAGAAACATACATTTGACACGCTCTCCCCCAAATATATGCCCTTATCGAGTATTAAATGGGTTGGGGTTAGAATAGAAAATCTACCCCCAAACAATATAATCCTACCTAATGTTAGTGCGAACAGAGCTGGAATATTAAATCTGACTACCCTATACAAGTTTTCTCAAAAATTCATTGGATTGGAGCTACAATACTCAACCATTTGCAGTTTCGACAATGATAGTGGGACTGGGGTTCCAATAGTGGATCTGAGCCTCCTCCTACCCTTCACATGTATGCACGTTTCCAATATTAGTTGATCTGGTGTAAGAAAAGTAAAACGAACACCTCAAATATATGAATTTCCCCCAGTGTAAATTTGATTAGCGATAGTAACTCTGAAACTCCATATACATATATGTTTTCCCCAGTGTTGGACACAAGTTAGAATTATAAATCTGCCCCACACCCAAATTTGCACTTTTCTCACAATGTTAGTTAGATTGGAGTTTTGAATCTGACAGCCCTAAATACATATTATCGTCCAATAATAATTGGAATAGAATTACAATAGTCATTGTAACTCCCTGCACCCAAAACAAGTATGCTCTTTCTCCAATATTATTTGTTGTATCAAAAATAGTAAATAGTAAATCTTATCCACATACCCTAAATGTATGCAGTTTTCCCAATGTTAGTTGAACTGGAGTTAAAATAGTACATCTGTCTCCCAAAATATATTGTTTTTCCCCAATGTTTGTTGGGCTGACTATAGAATATTATATGTAACTCAGATATGTAAAGTTTATTTTTTACATATGTTTTTATAATTTCAGTTAGTGTTTGTGTATTATATATTGTTGTATGGTTATTTTCTTTTTTTACTCAGTAAATGTTGTTACCACTTGTTATTTTAGAGTAGTTGTTTACAAATGTATGTTTTCTTAAACAATACAATGAATTGTTTGACATTTTTGAAGATATTCAAAAGTTATATTTTCAAAATGTAGAAATGCCATTTATTTGTTTTAAATATTGAATACTTACATTTTGTCGTGTTGGAAATGGCCCGTTTTGCAGGATCACCCCAAACAGTTTGCCTTCCTACTCCTCTTTTACCGACCATGTTTTTTGCTTGTTTAAGACTTAAGCACTTTACCACTACAGTGCTTCCTTAAACATGGTAACATTGGCTGTACCCATTTGATATATTCAATAAGTCCCTAGTAAAGTGCAATATATGTGTCAAGGGCCTGTCATTTAAATAGTACTAGTGGCCCTGAAGCACTCATTGTGCCACCCACTTAAGTATCCCTCTAACCATGGCTAAGGCCTGCAGTTGCAGAGCCTGTATGTGAAGTTTCAAGTGCCATTTTGACCTTGCCAGGCCTAACCTTCCTTTAGTATACCAGTAAGTCACCCCTAAATTAGGCCCTGTCTATCCTATAGGGCAAGGTGCCATGTATTTAAAAGGCAGGAGATGTACTTTTACGTTTTACATGCCCTGGTACTGAAAAACGACCAGTTTTTTTTATCACTACTGCAAGCCTATCCCTCCCATAAGATAACATTTGATTAACTAATTACATCCCAATTATGAAGCAATAGACTGTCCAAGTTTGATGTCACTGAACTCACAATGTAAAATCACAACTTAAGTTGAAGTTGGATTTTAAATTCCAGTTTAGAAAATGCCACTTCTAGAAAAGAGCATTTACTTACTTGAGCAATTTGGTGCCTTCTGCCTGCATCTGGAATATATGTCTGGGATGGGTGACTGCCGGTCTCCTATATTCCCTCTAGACAGCCACATACAAAGGAAAGACAGGTGGGTCTTTGTGGCCATCAGCATGCAGATGGGCCATTCTGAGCAGGATGGGAGGGAGGAGCTGACACTTAGATCTAGGAATGTGTCCTTTCCTCACAAAAAGGATTGACTACCTGTGTGTCTGGAGAAAGGGCATGAAGGGAAAACCTCTGTGCACTTCAAAGCTTTCTTTGAAGTTTCCCCACTTCAAAGGCAACACTGGGTATAAGGGACAGGACCCCCAGCACTACCAAATCAGTACACTCCCAGACTTATGACTACTCTGCCAGGAAGAAGAACAGCTGCGCATCAGAAAGGATTTCCACCTTGCTGGACTGCTGCATTGCTGAACTCTGCATTGCTATGCTCTTGCTGAACTGCCCTGCTGCCTGCTGTTCCCCTGCCTGGGTGAGAGGGATTGGACCTGCAATACTAAATCCCAGAGCGACTCCAAGGGCTTGCTAGCTTGCGTACTGTTGCCTAGGTCTCAGGGACACAAAAGACTCTGAACCCTCCTGTTCTAACAATTCGGCTTATCTGCTTGTGAGTCTCTCATGCCAAGTGGTGCCACCTCATTCCTGGACCCTTGGTAGTGGACCTAGAGGTTTGATCTAATGGAACCGATTCATCCTCTGCTGCGAGAACAGTATCAACTCTTCATCGCTATTGTAGAAACTGAACCAGTGCACCATAATCAGAACCGCTGCATTAAAACTGGGAATACCGCCTCGGAACAGCTTGTAAATGATCGACACATGAGCCGTCCAGCGTGGATTATTCTGGCACATCACCTTCAAAACCGTGGCATTCGGAACCAGCGGTTCTGTTAAGTGAAGCACCGGTTCCGAGTGCTCCAGTGCTTGGAGAAATTTGCTGCAGCAACTCACCTGCGTAAGGATCACCAACTCATTTCGCTGTTGCAACCAGGATCATGTTACTTTTGCTCCAGGGCCTGCGTTTGTCCTGTAGCTGGCCCAAGCTCCATCGCGGTCGACCTGTACTCTTGACTTTTGGCAGGTCCAGAGTGACCAATTAACTCTTTTGATCCTACTTGCTTCTAAACACTACATTTTGCATTATATCATTAAACATGTATCTCTCAACTTCTACTGGATGGATTTATTTAGTTTTGGTCTTATTTTATTTATAAAATAATAATCTATTGTTTTAACCTGGTGTGGGGTCTTTTTTTGTTGTTTTCACTGTGTCGTTGTATGAAGTGTTGCTCAAACCCCCACTCAAGGCCCATCGAACGCCTCCCTGATGCACTGTAAGGTAACGCAGCGACTTGCGCTGTGTTGTGTTACACCATATCTACAAGGTCATGAAAAGTCATGCAAAGCGGCTTTGCGTGGCCTCATAGATGTGGTTCCCCAATCTGCACCTCCAGAAATTCATAAAAACTAACTCAGCAGCAACGCAAGAGGCTTCTATATGAGCCCCTCAGTCTTTACTTTAAAACCTTGTGAAAGGCCAGAATATTGTCAATCAGATGGAGATGAAGAAGGAGGGAGTTTCTCATCTCAGCCACTAAAAAAAAGAGAGAACATTGGCCCTCTGCTCAACACTGAAGTATCCTTGGGACCACTAAAAGTCGATGTTAAATAAAAGAGGGCGAGAGCTGATGCTCTGTTCAAATATTTGAAGTAAACTCATGTCTGAGCGATGTTAGGCATGGTGAACTATACAGAGCACTTTGATCTTAATAGTATAGGAGTTTGGTACGCAGCGAAGAGAAGCCCTGTAGTTAAAGTGATGGGAAACTGAAATATGACACAGACAGGCACTCTTAAAATTGGGGACAGCCTGGCGATGGAAGAGAAAGGGAGTTAAGCAGAGGTTGCTACAATAGTGAGAGAAATAACCTCCTTGACCACCAATTGACACTCATCTAGGGGCAGACAAGGAGTGAATCTGCAAAGCAACTGAATGTGAAACAAACAAGAGGACAAGGTTATACTGATCTGAGAGGAAGGACTGAGCAAATAGTCAAAGTAGAAACTTAAATTCTCGACTACGGGTACTGGAGCTATATACCATTCTATGTTTCTTGTTGTGATCTCGTATGACTGGGCTGTGTGCTTGTATTTGTTCAATGACTGCATCACCCTGTATATGCCTTAATTAAAATTGCTTTCCTAGTGATTGGGAAATTCTCATACATGGAGAGTCAACCAAACTTATTATAGCTTAAGTCCTTGGAAGTAGAAAGCCTCAAATCATTCTTAAGCACTCCTCTCCGCCACCCACGACATCCACTCCCTACTCAACTGGGGTGAGATCGCAGCTCTCATCCTCCTGAACCTCTCGGCCATCTTCGACACCGTCTCCCACCACACCCTAATTGCTAAACTCCATGACGCCGGCATCTGTGACAAGACACTGGACTGGATCCACTTCTTCCTCACTGGCTACACTCAGTGAGTTAAACTACCACCGTTCTGCTCTGAAAACTACAGAGATCAGCTGTGGAGTGCCCCAGGGGTCCTCTCTGAGCCTTACCCTCTTCAATGTCTAAGTGGCCCCCTCGCTGCCATTTTGAGAAACCATGGACTCAAAATCTTCTCCAGCTGATGCTCTCCCTCACCAATGAACCCACAACTGCCAGAACCAACTCCCACAGTAGAATGAAGGCTGTTGCTATCTGGATGAAAGACAGCTGCCTCAAGTTCAACTCGGAAAAGACGGAAGTACTCCTCCTGGGACCCACCCCTTCAACCTAGGACGACTCCTGGTGGCCAGCCGCTCTGGGATCCCCCCATCCTGATGGACCACGTATGCAACCTCAACATCGCTCACAATGAACAGCAAAATGAACACCGTTTCCTCAGCCTGCTTTAACATGCTCTGCCTGCTGTGAAAGACATTTAGATGGATCTCCACAGATTCCAGAAAGACGATCACCCAGGCACTCATCACCAGCAGGCTTGATTCCTGCAATACACTCTATACAGGCCTCACCCTGAAACGGCTTTAGAAACTACAGCCAGACTAGTCCCCGACATCCCCTGATGCAGCCACATCACACAGCACCTCTGACAACTCCACTAGCTCCCAGTCAACAAGAGAAACACCTATAATCTCCTCACTCACGCCTACAAAGCTCTACATGATAAAGGACCAGCATACCTGTACCACCCCCTCACAGTCAATGTACCCGCCAGGCATCTCCGCTCCACCCAACCCACCTTAGCCTCTGTCCCCAGAATCGACAAAACCAGAATCGGAGGAAGCTCGTTCTCCTACGTCGCCGCCAAGACCTGGAACACCCTGCTCCTCCACCTAAGGCAATCTGTATCTCTGACCCAATTCAAGAAGGACCTCAAGTTGGGGCTCTTAGAATGATCCTCCACCTAGTGCGACCAGCAGACCCCCACCGTCAGCACCTTGAGACCCTCACTGGTAAGTAGCTGCGCTATACATGCCCCTGATTGATTGAATGATTGATGGTTATTGAAATAAAAGGTACATGGCTACATTCACTTGTCCTCCCACTTTCAGGACACTTTCTGTGTGACACAATCACTGTTTTTGGACGGGCCTGGGGCCACCTTTATGAGGGAGGTCTATTCTGAACTGATGAAGAGCACACAGATGACTACAGAGGCCGCGCAAAATAGATTTTTACATTGAAGCTCTAATGTGCACTTTGCACACATCTAGAAAAACTACACTGCAACTAAGAAAAGATGAAGTACCAGCACCATGAAGATCTGGGAAGCGTAGTCCCCCTTGTTCGGTGTCCAACAATAGTGCAATTCTTAATGATCACTAATGCATCACGAAAAGAGAAAAGTAGTGCAAAATTCTCATGCAATATGTTACATGGGTAATATTTTCAGTATACATGCTTGACATTATTAGGATCGTAAAACTGCTAAAAACTATTTTAGTAAAATGATTATTAAGAATAATTTACTTGTATGTACTTTGAAAATCATACTAATAGGTCATACTTAGGTTTCGACGTTTCTATGTAATGATCACTGACACTGTTACAAGTATTTCTCTATTTGAGATGTTTGTGTTATTTCGTTATGCTTGAACGTAATTATGACTTTATTTGACTAAATATGAAATGCTAACTTTAAATGCATTGAATTGCCTTTTTCCCCTAAACTGCATTATTTAATTGCCTGGTGTAATGGACTTTTGAAACATTACTTCAAATGTTGCTTTATGTATTTCCTTTATGCAACATTGTTTAATGAATAGAACATTTTTCTATTCTTTCATTGTAAGTGAATCGGTGGGAACTCGAACTTTGGACTTAAACCACAAGGAGCAACAAAGTATATAGCTCTTTGTCAACTAACATTAGGCATGGACAGCTAATTCTCATGAGAAAATATGCTGGAGTATCAAATTTACATCTAGTGATTGGAAGAATGCTCACATGATGATCAGCCATTGTGGAAAAACAACTGATGTCATATACAGACAATTGGAGGTATAAAAAGTGACTCTCCAAAGATGGAGGGATCCTTCCCCTCTCTACCACTTCTGCCGATGGTGCTGTTCTTAGCAGAGAGATCTGGAATCCTTCTTTGCTGCCAGACTGATTGATTATCTTCCATGCCTTTGCCCTTTTCTTTCTGTAATGACCTTGCCCGCTGTAATATTTGGAGCTATTTTGTGGGACACCATATCTGAACTGTTCTGATTTTTGCTCCATTCCCGATTGCCCATGGACTTTCCCCTATTGGACTCTAACTTGATCCCTTTTCCTTTCCGAGAGAACTCTATCGAACCATCTTCCTATCTTCATTGGTAGTAGGAATCTGTAACTTAACCATCCTCTTTATGAATAGAATACTTTGACTAAATTTGTGGTTTTGTACTACATTCTGTAAGACTCTTGACTGAGCTATTTAAAATGTTAATTATGCATTGATTTTGAATCTTTAATACAATAACAAAATTATCTAAATGCCTGAGTCTTGTCATTGTGTCTTAATGTTTTTCCATAGAAACTGTGTTTAGGAGATATTGATTTTAGATGCTTGACAGGAAGAATCTAATATTATTTTCAGAACATCAGGTTCTGTTTCTTTTATTCTGTGTAGCGACTGCAAAACGCTTGTTTGTATTATCCTGATTAGACTAAACTTCTTTAGAAGGTTGGGTCTTCTAAATGCAATACTTTATTTTTATAGCATGTTTCTGAGAGTAGTGTATTCAAACCTTATCTCTAATTTGTGAGTTGATTACCATTTATTGGTCCTCATTGAATAGCAGACAGCTTGTACATCCTGATTTCTGACCCCTCACTACAGTGAAGAAAGGGCCATCTAAGGACCAGTGCCACTGTGGGTGAAAAACAGAATCTGAGTATATTTGAAGAAAGTTGTCAAACATTTATGGGCCCAGAACAGGGAGTTAAGTGGACAAAACCTTCCACTGCAACACTACTTACTGATAGTTCCTTATCTTATTCTGGCTGGCAACCAAGTAGGCCATTACTTGATTGGCTTTTATCCGCCACCTTTGCCCAATCAGTATTTTACATTTAGTAGAGGGTCTGGAGAAAAAATAGAGATAAGAAGAATGCAGCCCCAACCTAGTTAAAAAGAGCTATTTGTTTTTTGTATCCTGAAGTGGGGGATTTATATCAACACACACCCTTGAAGTGTTGGTAGAATTTTGTACAGAAATGTACATATATTCCTTCAAAGTTCCATCCTGGAGAATTCTGTGTTTGTATGTTCATCTCGGCAGGTGGAAGCCATCTCCTTGTTCAAGAAGGTTAAGAAATAAATATTCAAAAATAAAAAGATATAGCTATGTTTGAGGACTAAAGTTAAAATATTTTAGTCCTTAAATGGCTATAGTCTCTGAAAGAGAGAATTCCTGAATTATAGACAGCGCCTCTAGGGTACTTTAAGCTAGATTCCACCCAAACATCCAATGTTTGGCCAGTGCTGACCAAATCAAATCAAAATTGTACAAATCAGAATGAGGAGTCACTTGGGCCTGTTAATGGGAAGGCAATTTATTTGTGTTTCTCCTGTTCTTTCCATCGACTGGAATGCTCGCACAGCTCCTGCTGGGCTGCATGATTTAGTTTTTGCATGCTGTAATGCAACCTTTTTTTCTCACTACTTCTTCTCCTTTCCAAATGCTGTCTCCATGATCCCTCATGTTGTCTGAATCTATATAATTCTGAACTGAGGTCTAGACAAGTTTAACCCTTCTAAAGGTGATAAGATGTCATGTTATCGCTTGAGTCTATAAAATCTGTGGACCAATTCACAAAGCCAAGCAAGACTGCCCACCTCCATTTACTCCAGAAGATTGCTCCCTTTATGCCTGCTAACTAACCACTAACAGATACCTATCAGACTTAAGTGATTTTACTACTGCGTAATTGTATGCAACAACTATGTACAGTTATGAAGTAGTAAAACCTATCCAGCAGGTTTGAGTTTGAGTTTGAGTTTAAAAGTACTTCTTAAGCGCACGTATGCCAGCGGCTTCTTGGTGCTGTAGCTAACGGGGACTAAAGGTGGAGGATGGGAGGTAAAAGCGGGCAATTACTCAAAGGATTTTGTAAAAAGATGGGTTTTGAGGTTTTTACGGAATTGTGAATAGAGGGGAATGGAGCGAAGTTCAAGGGGGAGGGAGTTCCAGAGGGTAGGGGTGAGGACAGCAAATTTGGATCCACCCCACTTCTTTCTCCGGAAGCGTGGGATGGTAAGGAGGGACTGGGTGGAGGATCGTAGAGCCCTAGTGGGGACATAGGGGACGATCTCAGAAGAGATGAAAGCTGGCGCCGAACTAGAGCGGGCCAGGAAAGTGATGCATGCGAGCTTGAATTGAATTCTAGCTCGCACGGGAGCCAGTGCAGTGATTTCAAGAGAGGGGTAGAGCGATGGAATTTGGGGAGATTGAAGGCCAGGCGGGCCGCCTGGTTCTGTATTTGTTGAAGGCGACGCAGGCTGTATGCGGGAATGCCGGCATACAGGGCGTTCCCGTAGTCCAGGCGGGACACTACCATGGCCAAAATGATAAGTTTAAGTGCAGAGAAAGTGAAAAATCGGGACACCCTGCGAATAGTACGCAGTGAGAGAAAGGAAGAAGATACCACAGAGCTGACCTGGGCGTGAAGGGTGAGTTGAGAGTTAAGTTTAATGCCTAAAGTTTTAACTGAGGGAGAGGGAACAGGAGAGGGACCAAGAGAAGGGGGCCAGAAGAGAGGGGACCAGGGGCTGGATGAACCACCCGTCAACACCAGTTCTGTTTTATCGGGGTTGAGCTTAAGGTGGTTGTGGTTCATCCAGTCTCTGATATGAAGCATAACAGTTTGAAAGTTGAGTACAGCAGAAGGAGAAGAAAGATTGAAGACCAGCTGGAGGTCATCCGCATAATTAAACACGGTGACCTCCATCTGTTGAAGCGAGAAAATAAGAGGGGAAATATACAAATTAAATAGGAGGGGAGAAAGAGAGGAACCCTGGGGAACCCCACACTGAACTCTTCGGGTGTCCGCTGTATAGTCACCCAGGCGGACAGCCTGGGTGCGGTCCCTCAAGAAGGAGGACAACCAGACCAGGGCACTCCCCCCGATCCCCGCCGCCGCGATACGGGAAAGTAGGGTATTGTGATCCACCGTATCGAAAGCGGCTGAGAGATCGAGGAGCACAAGCGCCTGGTGCTGATTGGTGTCCATACCCTCCCTGAGGGTGTCAAGGACCGACATAACAACAGACTCCGTGGAGTGTGCGGGGCGAAAGCCGGCTTGACGGGGGGCAAGGACACCATGTTTCTCCACAAAGGAACTCAGAGCGCAGGTGACATGGCGCTCGAGTACCTTAGCCAGAAAAGGTAGGAGGGAGATGGGGCGGAAATTGGCCGGGACAGAAGGATCTGCCCCCGGTTTCTTCAGAATGGGCACAATGACCGCAGATTTCATGGAGTTGGGAACTATACCTTGAGAGAGAGAACTATTAAGGAGGTGGAGGGGAGGGTCTGGGCAGGAGACAAAGACGTGACGAAGGATGTGAGCAGGACAAGGGTCGAGCGGAGATCAGTGGCACTACAGAGGTCAGACTTTCCCAAGTGATAGGGGGAAAGGAAATTAGTGCACCTTTTGGGGGGGGGCATTTAGGATCAACAAAAGATGGGGAGGGAGGGGGGATGTTGGCCTTAATGGTGGTGATTTTATGGATAAAATAATCATTGAGCGAGAGACAGAGGTTTTGGGATGGGGCTGGTTTGAGAGTGGTTCTGTCCGAGAACGCCAGGTTGTGGACGATGGAAAAAATCTCTTTGGACTGATTCTCTGCTGCTAGAATTTTCGAGGAGAAGTAGGATGTTTTTGCCTCCAAGATGGCTTTTTTGTACTGGCTCAGGATGTTGGTGTATTCCAGTTTCAAAGTGGGGCAATAGTTTCTTCTCCAGGCCCGCTCTGCGCGACGGACAGTTAATTTTGTGGCTTTGAGCTCAGTATTAAACCATCGGTTGGCGTCTTTGTCGCGTTTAGAGGTGATACGTTTGAGCGGGGCAACAGAGTCACAACTGTGAGTGAGCCAATGATTTATGGAGTCGGCCTGGGAAGCAGTGGTGAGACCCTGGAGAGCGGGAAGAGAATTAGTAAGAAGGGAGGAAAAATTTTCAAGATTGACACGACCCCATGATCGGACCCAGGTGTTTTTGGGTCGGAGGGTCTTAGCTGGGGGAAGAAAGGGAAGGAGAAAGGAGATCAGGTGATGGTCAGACCAAGGGCAAGGGGAGATAGAGAGTGATTCCACAGGGCAGTTCAGGGACCAGATCTGGTCAAGCTGATGACCCTTAGTGTGGGTAGGGGAGTGGATATGGGGTGTAAAGTTGAGAGAATGAAGGGTTTCGGAGAATTCCTTTGATGAGGGGCATTCGGCAGGATCGGAGGGCCAGAAGTTAAAGTCGCCAAGGAGTAAGATAGAAGTATTGTTGACAGTAATAGTGGGATTGGGAAAATTAAAGGGCAGTTGCCTTGACGGTTTGTTACTACCTTAAACTTGTGTGTGGATATTCATAAACTCCTCTACCACCCTAAATATATGGTTGTAGATTTACTCTTGAAATAGGTTGGAGGGAGCAATTTCAGTCTGGGGAGGGAAATGGAAATGCCCCAAACCCTGTTGGGGTGTAGAAAAAGTAGTTTATCCATTGGCGACAATTTTGTACCCCTTTGAGGAAAGTATGATAAAAACACGAATATTTACCTTTGCTTATTGGCTATATTTTCCCCCTATGGAGTTACCCAGGATATAACTCAGGACTAGCGAAATTGTAGATATCACATGATATTCACATCACATTGACGGAGGCTGGTGCAGCTGCCCTTATGTACTGCTGGAAATGATTAATTCCTAGAAGTCAGACTTATACACCGTGCATAAGAGTAAGAGTATGGTTGTAAATATATTACTTCCCTTTGTGAATTGGTACCTGACTGTTTAGTGTGGTTTGGCCACATTCAAACTTCTAGATCCTCATCTGGAAAGGCCACTTATTATCTTAGAGTTTGTTTTATGAAAAATGTATTAAAAATGCAAGGTTTCTGTGCACACTTCAGATGATTGTTCCAGGATTTTACCAAAGGTCCTAAAATCAGCCGTTCATTTGAAATTTCTGTGGGTGCACATCCACACTTATCTGGGTGATTAGTTGGTGCAGATGTGTTCTTCTACAACCACCTTCACTTATTCAAATCAGGACCTGCATTAAAAACATAGCGTAGTGCCCCAATCTTCATCAAGGTGCACCTTTAACGCCGTGAACAAGTCAAAGACCATATCAGTGCAACCTGTTATAGACAATGTGCTGCCCCCAGTGCAGATACAAACTTTTGGGGGCCAGTGCAAAACTTAGAGACAGACCTGCTCTTTGAAGCAGCTGTTCTGCCTTGCCTTTCACTTTGATAGCAGCATCCCAGCCTGGACCACATCCACTAAAAAGACGGTGCTCTGAGTGATCAGGAGGCAGCCTTCTTGTCTCTTCCATGAATCTGTAATTCAGTATGGGTTCAGCAACAAAGTGTTCCCTCATTGGCTTGTGGCTACACCACCGATGCAAAGGAGGGAACACCAGCCACATAAGCATTTGCAGCCCCATCTGTAATATCGAAGTGCCCACTGAGGTACATGAAGTGGAGGGAAATGCACATTGTTCCAAAAGGGCAATTTGTATAATACATTCCCCAGTTTTGCATACAAGAATCTTTATGTTCTCCTTATTGCGAATGCCTCACAAACTTGTTTAAATTTAAGCAGCTCTTCATATAATCCAATAATTCCAAAATTTGGACTTGATTTCTAAAAGCAAAACATTTTTGGGGCTTTCAAAAGCAAGTTGAGTCTTATTTTTTCACAACTTTTTTAGGCTTGGCAAATGTCAAAATATTGGTAGTTTGTAAAAGCATAGGACCCACATCTGGGCATATTCTTACCACTTATGTTGTTAAATAAAACACCCAATAGGTGATGGAAGGAATGCTTGAAATAAGTCTAGGTGGCCAAGGGTATGGCCGTACGTGGATCCCATGCTCACTGTGTCATTAGAACCAAGCTACACCCGAGTGTAAGAACCCTAATACGGGTGACAGCAGTGTTGGGTTCCTTTTGTTGTGGTTCAGGGATGGCATGACCTGCCAGTTCGGGCTGGACTGTTCCTATTGGAGCAGGGTCAAGACTGATTTGCACATGGGTGGATCTAAACTTAGTTGGCATGGTAGGCAAAATAACAATTGGTTGGGATGCTACCCAAGCAATTTCTGGTATTAATACGCATTGCAAGCATTTTTCCCATCACCGGTTGTGTGTTTGATGTAACACCCTAAGTGGCAAGGGTGTGCCCAGACATGGGTTCTGGGCTCATTGTGCCAGTGGAGACAAGCTACAACCAACTTACGAGCCCAACTCAGGGTGAAACCATCTTGATATACTTAAATTCTCTTTCAGGGATGACCTTGCCTGGCAATTTGGGCTGGGCGATTCCCATTGGGTCAGGGTCAAAATGAATTTGCATTGCCATTGGTTGACTTTGGCTGATGTGAGCCCTGGCCAAGCAACAGCCACAATCCCTGGCAGGATTAAACACAAAAAGTCACTAAATTGACATGTGTTTAACTCTGGGTACCTTGGCACACAAACCAGTCAGGCTCAACTTAGACACAAGGTGTAAATCAATTATGCAGTACCCAAACAGTAATAAAGTGACAACACAACACAAGAAACATCCCACACCAAGTTAGACAAAATAGAGTAAAATATAATACATTATTTGAAACCAAAATGACAAAAATCTAATCAGTATAACCAGAGTTATGAATTTTTAAAGTTTCAGTAGAAACAAAAAAACTAGGGGGTTATTTATAAGCCCCTTGCACCACTGTTGCGTCACTTTTAACATGAGAAAAGTGACGCAAAAGTGGTGCAAGGGGCTTGTAAATCTGCCCCCTAGTGTCCTAAAGATGAAAATGCCAACAGCGCACATCTAGTTTCACAAGATCAGGTCAAAGTCGAAAAAATATGGCTAACCGTGATGGGGCGCAGTTCGGCTGCAAGAAGTAGGCCTGGTCAATGTTTACCTTTTGGAATTTTTAGGAGAAATGTCCTGAGAAGGTAAAGTTGAGCAGTACATGGCTGCAGGGGGTACCTTAGGAAGAAGCGTTGTCATCAGGGAGCCTTGGGCTGAAGGTTCGATTAGGATTTCTACGTTCGTACTTAGTATCTTTTTTGGAAGTTGAAAATGTCTAGCGGGGCGTGGCAGGAGGCTGTAGCCAAAGACAGTTCGAGAGGCTCGAATACCCCTTTGGTGAAGGGCCATTAACAGGATTTGCAGAGAAGAAGAACGCAGCAGTAGCAGGTCAACCGGCGATGCACCGTGGGCAGATAGACAAGCAGGTTGGCCTAAGTCTTCCCTCGGTTCCAAAAGCAGGTTTTAGCCAAAAATGTTATCTGTTTTAGATTTTGGATTTCTGGGCATCTTTAGCACCGCAACCAATGCTTCAGGACTGGTGAGGCACCACTTTGTGTTTAAGGACTCACTCAGGCTGGGTCCAGGTGTGGGTTCAAGGTTTTGGGAGCCTTTTCTGTCCTGTGGTTCTGTACAGGAGGCCAGCAAACTAGCCCTTTGAATCCCTCTGATAGTCATGGGTGCAGGTGGGGATACAGGACTCCAACAGCAGGGCTGGCCTCTGAGGCTTCAAGGCAGGCTCCAGGTAGCAAAGCAGTATTTCCAGGTACAGCAAAGCAGTCTTGCAGAGTCCACAGCCGATCACAGCAGCAGGCAATCATCTGAGAGTCCTTCCTCAAGTCCAGAAAGTGAACTGAAGAATGGGTCTGAGGCTCCTATTTTTATACCTGATGCTTTCCCTATGGAAGGTGGGAGAAGCTCCTAGAAGGTCTCTTAGAAATGCAAGGAATTTCCTGACTCCCCTCCTCTGGCTTCAAGCTTGCTGCAGTGCCGACAGGGGGGATCTTTCTGTTTTAGTGTTGCTAGATATGTCTGCTGCATTTGATACGGTGAGCCACACAGTACTGTTGGAAAGACTACCTTACCTGGGAATAAAAGGTTGTGCTCTACAATGGGTATAATCCTATCTCTCAGGGAGGCAACAGACGGTTACAATGCCACCGTTTGAGGCAAGTCAGGCTCCTGTACTCCACGGAGTTCCACAAGGGTCTGAAATGTGTCCCAGTCTCTTTAATATTTACTTGTGCCCTCTACTCTTGTTAATTAAGTCCTATGGAATCGACCTGATTAACTACACGGATGACACCCAATTGGTGTTCTCCCTCGAAGGAAAACAGGCGGTGTCCATGGACAAATTTTCAAGAGTGTATACTCCAGACAGTAGGCTGGCTTAGGCAAAACTCGCTGCAATTTAACAGCGGAAAAACAAAGGTTATATTTAGCCCGCCTACCAGCCTGCAGCAGTAACCTAGGCTGGAGTTTAAGATCATCCCAGAGAAAGATCCTATAGCCCCTGCCAAAACGGTGCGCAATTTGGGGGTATTAGTGGATGGCGGTCTCCAAATGGAGTCCCAAGCAAACAAAATTGTTAAGGTTTGCTTCTCTCTGTTACGGATGCTACACTAGATCCTCCTGCTTCTGCCTATAGATACCTGCTCATTTGTGGTAAGGAGCGTAATCCTTAGTAGACTGGGCTACTGCAATGCCCTGTATTTGTGTGCACCGCAATACATTCTACAGAGATTGCAGAGAGTCGAGTCGATGGCAGCAAAGCTGGAACTGAACAGGTACCACAGGGCCTCCACGACCGGTGCCCTGAGAGACTTACATTAGCTGCCTGTTAGAGAGAGAGTGGTTTTTAAATCTCTCTGTATTGTGTATAGAGCAGCCCATGGTTTGGGTCCCATCCCATTACAGGAAAGATTTACCTGGCATAACCCGAAAAGACAGCTCCGCTCCTCCAATACGAGACTAATAAGAATAACAAGATTTAAGAAAACCAGGATGGTGGGCAGAGCCTTCAGTGTGGCAGCCACATGTCTTTCGAACGACCTGCCCCAGACAATCAGACAGGCCGACTTATTTTCATGTTTCAGAAAGAGTCTGAAAACATGGCTATTTCCAAGGGCGTAATAGTAGACCTTCCCTACCAGTTCAGGTTGATCTTCCTGCTGACTAGTCTGTAGCCTAAGACTCAGGATACCCGTAGGGTGGCAGTTTTGCGCTATATAAATGTTATATACTATACAATATAATGCAATACAATGTGGAGGTAATACCTTCTTTATGTGAAGGCAGAGTATTGCCTATTCAGTTGCAAGTGGGTCTGGTCTCAGCTCCACCTTCACATTCTGCCAGCAGTTGGCCTTTCAGACACACTTAATCTCTTTGCTGTGTGACAGTCTGAGAGGAATTTACAAAGTCTAAGTTTTGGTTACAGCCAGTTATTTGACCCAAGACCTGCTGCAGGCAAAAAGGGGAAAAGGACAGGAAAATGTCAACATTTTCACAATTGTGTAATTAATGATCTTTAATCTGACTTTACAATTAAAAAGATTTTTCATTCCAATTTCATAGATACCAAACATGAACTGACTTCTTAGTTCCAATCAAAATTTAGCACATATTAAATTTAATAAGGCAACCCAATGTTATCCTATAGGACTGGCAGGCCTCACATTAGCAGGAAAACGAATGTAGGGGTTTTTCACTACCAGGATATGCACAACATATAAGTACATTCCCAACCTTTTAATGACAACACACACTGCCTTATGGGCTACCTAGGGCCTACCTTTGGGGTGACTTATACGCAATAAAATAATGGCAAGGGGGTTATATTGCCAGGTTGAACTAACAGTTTAAAACTGCATTCAGGCTGCAATGGCAGATCTAGCAAATATTTGAAGGTGTAACTTAAATGGGTGGCACAATAAGTGTTGCAGCCCACTACTAGCATTTAGTTTACAGGCCCTGTGTAGGGCATATGGTATACCACTTCACAAGGCACTTATAAGTAAATAAAAAATGCCAATCAGATGTTCTATGGCCAACAGAAAAGAAGGTAAGTAGGCAAATAGTTTGCGGGAAGTCCAAACTAAGGCAGACTGGCTAAACAGTGAGCTTAACAATATCCCCAATAAAAGAAAATTTACACAAACAAATCTAACCACATGAAAATCAATAAAATACAAACCTCACATATGCATAATGCATGCTTTGGGGAAGCCCCAAAAAGACCCAGCCAGACATGACATTTTCTTTCAAACTCTGGTTTCTGTGAGGTTCAGATAGACTAACAATAAGGTGCCTGACAGGGACAGACTGGCAAGAAATTATTCATTTAATCCTTTGGTCTTGCTTTATTGCAAGTTAAAATTCGGTTTAATAAATGACTAGTATAATGATTGTATGGAACAGAGCTGTTTCATGCAATCATTATAGTTACATCTCTTTAGACATTGCATTTATCCTCTTCTGTAGTTTTGCAAAATCTGGAAAACAGAATAAAAACCTAACCATGGAGAAGAACAGGGTTTTCACTAAACATGTATGAAAATCTTTTTTCCAGAAAGAAAATTCTTTTCTAGAGTCCCTCACCCACCAGGATTTCTCCTAAATGGCGTGTTTCATTATTGGGGTCCTCTCAATCCGCTGCAGATTGAGGCGTGCTGAGACTTGCGGAACTATGTAGGAGCACTAAGTTGTGGAAAATGTGTAGCGCGGTGAAAGTGGAGTGGAAAAACAAAAAGTTAAAAATACCTAATTAGTGGGCTAATATAAAATTAAGGGGTTGAGTGCGCTACTGGGGTGTAGGCGCATCCCTGTGATGGGCACACTTATGTGGTACTGTGTACTGCAACACAACACAGTAAATTCCAAAGAAGTTCAAATAAAGTTCCAATACTTGAAGGTTTCAAAATTTAATCAAAGTTTTCCATCGATATATTTCATATTTTCTTCATATGAGTTGACTAACAATCAATTTTATCATCGTCAGAAACTGAAAGTAGCTCCAATGCATTTCGGACAAGGTGTCCTTTCTCTAGGAGCACTGCAACAAAGGATATACAAAAGGACTACATGCGAGTACTTTGGTAAAGTACCACAGAGCGCTTCGAATTCCGCGGGGCCTAAGGATTGCCCTTAAGCCCTTTCTCTGCAAAAATTCAGTAAAGTTCAAGGAGAAGTGGTTCGCGATCCTGAACAAGTGCTCTCTGGACCTCATTCTTCTTATAATAGAGGAATTATCCAGTATCTTGGAGGAATTGCAAAAAGATATAGAATCAGTCACTGAAGAACTCTCGAAGACCATACCGCCTGAGGATTGGGCAAAGATATTGGAGGACATTAAGGTCCAATTAGCAAAACATACACAGGAGGTGAATGAGAGAAAAATTAGAAAACTACGAAGAGATACAGTGGATTACAAGCTCGGTGAGGTGTACACCTGGGCAGAGGTGTACGCCCATCGCAGACAGAACAGGCCATACACTCAAAGCACAGATACATCGTCGACTGGTAGTGACCAGTCTACTAGACCTAAAGCTAGTGGAAGATTCCGACAGCAACAACCACGACAAACGGGTGAAGAACAGATCCAAGAAAGTTCAGCATCCGGCCAGAGTTTGTCACACACCACCAGAGAGGAGCCTTTTTTAGAGGAGGGCCGACAAGAAAAGGAAGACCCAGGAGGGGCAAAGGGAAGAGAAAAGGAGCCACCAACTACCAGGAGTGTAACAGCAGAGAAAAAGAAGGACAAACCGAAAAAACCCACGACCTGAATAATCTGGTCATTAATATTTCCAATACCAAACTGGACGCTATCACTGTGGAAACCTTACAGAAGGGAATGTCGTTTGTCCCCACGACCGGAACTAGTAAGTTGGAGTTAGAAATTTCTCTATATAAATTGATGAGGAAATTGCGTTTGAGGCATTTTTTTGACAACGTGGTTACAGAAAGAAGAGATATGAAAGAAGATCAACTATTGGGATTGACACCACACAGTACCTATGAGGCACCCATAACACATAGGACATTGGATTCTTTTGAAAACCTAGTAAGAGCAGACTTGTCTAAACTAAGCTTCAGGAACAAAACAAGACAACCCAACTTGACACAGAAACAGATCCAGATACTTCGGAACATTGCGAACAATCCACACATCATTTGTCAGAAAGCTGACAAGGGAGGAGCTATTGTGGTAATGAATACCTCTCACTATGAACAGGAGGTGGAAAGACACTTGGGGGACACTCATACATACTTGCTCTTGGATTATAATCCCAAAGACCAGTTTGCAAAGATCATAAACGGCATCATTGACAAAGCCTTTAATGATGGAACCATAAATGAAAAAACTAAAAAACTAAGAAATTTCTCATCATGAATCATCCTAGGAGTCCGGCAATACATATGTTGCCGAAGATTCATAAAGACTTAGTTCATCCTCCCTTCCGACCCATTGTATCGACTGTTGGAAGCATACACCAGCCCATTGGTTAACTGCTAGATAGACATTTACAATCAAGTGTGATGAGGATGAGAACATTTGTGAAAGACACGACCCATTTCCTGGAAAGACTGGACATGGTCCAATTGGAAGAAAATGAAGAAATCTTGTTATGTAGCATGGATGTCAAATCCTTATATACTTCCATTCCTCACCAGGATGGCATTGAGGCGATAGAACATATATTGCTCAATAAAGAAATGGACTCTGACTTTAAAGTGTTTCTCATGGAACTACTTCACTTTACTCTTTTTCATAGCTACTTTGAATGGAAAGGCAAATACTATTTGCAGTTAACCGGGACGGCCATGGGAAATTCGGCGGCCCCTGTCTACGCAAATCTGTATATGGAACACTTTGAAACTGAATATATCCTTAACAGCGAACCATGGAAGTCCAACGCAAAAATGATATTGAGGTATATCGACGACATGTTCGTGATCTGGTCGGGTTCAGAACCTGAACTAAGGAACGCCATTATCGAGCTCAACACACGCGATGAACACATACAGTTCACATCCGAAATAGATGCCAACAAAATTACTTTTCTTGATGTAGAAATACGTAGGAATGGGTTACTTTTTGAAACTGATCTCTACCGCAAACATACAGACCGCAACAATCTGTTGCACTACAATAGTTTTCATAACAACCCATTGAAAACGCACTTACCTTACTCGCAAATGTTGCGAGTGAAAAGGATTGTTTCATCTCCAGTAACATCAGAGATCAGGATCCATGAAATGGAAGACAGATTTAAAAAAAGAGGATACCCCCAAAAGATATTGGATGAAGCGAAATTAAGATGCACCCAAAAAGACAGGAAAGATCTATTGATTCAAGTTCCTAAAAAAGAGAACACAAGAATTGTGGTGGTATCGAAATATTCTACAAAAAGCAAAGCCTTTAAAAAGATTATCACCAAGCACTGGGCTATATTAGCCAAAGAGGTTGACTTCAACAAGATCTTCAATGAAATGCCCCTTTTTGCTTACCAGAGAGGGACTAATTTGGGTAACATGATTAAATCTGGCACGACCAATCCTGAGGAAGTTTTCAATGGCACATTACCCTGTCACAACTGCAGTCATTGCAATAACATTATCAGAGGGAATGTCATCACCCATCCTAGCAAGGGTTACAAGATTAAATTACGCGTTTCAGCAACCTGTGATTCCATGAACGTTATATACCTTTTAAAATGCCCATGTGGACAAGGTTATGTGGGTAAGACTGAGAGAAAGATGAAGGTGAGACTTAACGAGCACAAGTCTAACATTCGCAACAAACAGACTAAATCTACTTTTGCAACTCATTTTTGCGAAGCTTCGCACAATGTAAGCCAACTCAGATTTACCATCCTAGAAATTGTCCAGAAACGTGAGGGTGTTGACAATCACAACAACTTGCTACGCAGAGAAAATTACTGGATGTTTAAACTTGAAACACTGAAGCCCACTGGAATGAATGAGAGAACTGAATTCAAATGTTACCTATGATATTTTGGAACGCAACTTGCATGTTTTCTTATAATTGCCTGTTTTTCTCTTACCTATGAGAATGATCATGTGATACCTAATGTGAATATTTTTGTTTTTCACACACAACTGTTTTTGGTTTACTATGCTAGCTTTTATTGACCCCTTTTATTTACTCATTTATAGATTTGCTGGTTTACTAGGTATTTATATACATCTTTCTATCTATTTGAACATGTTTAGTCACTCAGATGTTGACCATATTTTGTCACCATACAGTCTCGTTTCAGTTTACTTTATTACCAGGCACCTTGGGTTTCTGTGTAACCTTTTCCGTCATGGCGACTCTTTTTCTCACGTCGTTTTCACCCTTTTCGAACCTTCCTTTATCTCTATTATCTTTAGAGGGACTTGGTCTGTTGTTTATTTCTACCTATTACTAACATTGTAAACGCGGGTTTTCGAGCTCGCAGCGGGAACCTCTTTGTGAAGCAGCATATGGGCGCGCTTTCATAACTTTACCGGTAAGCGGAGAGATTAACTCCTTCTAATCTTGCATGCGCAGGGTTGGTTCATTATTCAATTGTTTACGTGACATCTCACCCGACAGCATCCGATTCTTTTACTGTGGGTATCCCACGGAGCCTGCTTCCCTGGTGGTGGCTTACTCTTCACTCCGCGTTTTTATTTCACTTTGCACATACTTTTTCATTTCGCACCGAGTTGCCCCTAGTTCTTTTTAGTGAGTACACACGAGACCATTCCTTTTGATGTATTTTCTGCAGGGTATCTTTGTAACCTACTGATTCACGTGGTGGCTCCTATCGGTTTAATCTATTCTTTTCGCTGATAATCTTATATACAATTGTGATTAATGTATAGAAGTCCCTGACACATCCTCATATTATTTTTTTTAGAATTTTTTTTAGAATCCAGTCCCTGATGAAGGCCAATATACGGCCGAAATGCATTGGATGCTAACTGTATAATTTTCACAAGGCTGGATCGCCTGATTTTTTATTTTGATGACGCAACGTTTTGAAACAATGAAAAAATAAATACAAAAGATCTATGAAGAGAACTTGAACTTATTTTGGATTATAATTTGTGGAACCATTACAGCCCAGTATATGGGTTTATGCTGTGACCAGGGGACGTAACCCAGTTGAGGGTTATGCAATTACTGTTGCAGCACACAGTACCACATAAGTGTGCGCATCACAGGGATGCGCCTACACCCTAGTAGCGCACTCAACCCCTCAATCCATTAGGACGTACCTGAACAGTTACGTCACCTGTAGGAGCACCTTAAATTGACTACCATATCTACCTTCTCAGCGAACTTTCCCAATCACCAACGCTGCGCGCCGTGCCTAATTATTCCAGTCTAATATAAAATTAGGCAGAATTTTGCTTCATGATCTGCTGTGGTAGAGTGGTTTGTAGTTGCACCTTTGTCAAAGCACACCTCTGGCGAATCATCCTAATGACACCCTGGAGACCCCCTGCCGATCATGAAGCAAAATTCTGCATAAACTAAATACAACGTGTCAGCGTTTAACCGTATATATTATGTGTTAGGTGTATACACACTAGGTGTGCAGCTCATTAATTCCTAATTATAGGTTTGCTTAGGACTGGCATGCATAGGGATGGTCCTCGTGTGGTCCTGAAGAAGAGCTTTGAGAGGACAGACCCAAAACTAGGGACTCTATACTGATTATAGTTAGACTTTCCCTATTTTAGTCATACTAACTAGGGGGCAGGAATAAAATATTAGCCCACTAATTAGGTATGTTTAACTTTCCACTCCACTTTCACTGCACTACACATTTTCCACAACTTGGTGCTCCTACGCAGTTCCGTAAGTCACAGCACGCCTCAATCCACAGCGGATTGAGAGGACCCCAGTGATGAGCAGGCCACTTAGGGGAAAACCGGGTGGGTGAGGGGACTCTACAAAATAATTTTTCTTTCTGGAAAGAGGCTTTTCATACATGTTCAGTGAAAACCCTGTTCTTCCCCATGGTTAGGTTTTTATTCTGGTATTCCAGATTTTGTAAAACTTCATTCAGTTAGGAGGTTGAACCTAACCTCAACCTCTATCTCCCCCATCTTTTTATTGCATTTATCCTGTTCTCTCAGCATATTGCAGTAGGTCCATACTCGTGGATTTTCTGATGCACAGGTGATAGCTGTGCCCCTTTATGCACTCATCAGTGTTATGAGACAGCCCTCTTCTCTCTCCTTTCACAGTTTTTGACTGTGTGCATTTTTATTTTTGCTGGTTTTAGAACTCTGGGCACTTTACCATTCCTGATCAGTACTAA
Source organism: Lissotriton vulgaris (assembly GCF_964263255.1). Classification (NCBI taxonomy): domain Eukaryota; kingdom Metazoa; phylum Chordata; class Amphibia; order Caudata; family Salamandridae; genus Lissotriton; species Lissotriton vulgaris. The sequence continues at coordinate 5,934,576 of NC_141688.1, forward strand.
AGTGCACGTGTTCCTTCTGTAAATTGTGATTATGATTGGTTATCCATGATTGGCATATTTAATATACTGGGAAGACCCTAGAAAAGTGCACTGTGTATGCCTACAGCTTGTAATTCAATTGCTACTAGTGGGCCTGCAGCACTTATTTTGTCACTCACTTGAGTATCCCTACAACCATGTCTCAGACATGCCACTGCAGTGTCTGTGAGTGCAGTTTTAAACTGCTGTGTTGTCCTTGACTTGACTTTGCTTTCTATATCCTTCTTGCCAAGGTTTTTCAAGAGCTTGTGTGTGCTTGCCTCCTGTTAGGAAGTCTCAGAGCCATCAAAGACTTAAGTTACAGCCCCTGCACCCCTCTGCTGGGAGTTCTGATCTGCCAAGTGGTGCCAATTCCAATTACCTGGAAGTGGCTTTTGCTGCAAAGGACTAAGAAAATCCACACATCAACATCCAGCACCTGCTTTTCCTGACACAGCATCACTGTCCAGCTGCAAAATCAATGCATCGCTGCAGCCAAAGAATCGACGCAGCACCTGCAGTACAGCTGAGGTATTGCAGCAGCCTGAGTCTCGAGCACCATGTCTCCATTGTCCGAGGTATTTGATCTGACTCAAACACAGGCCATGCTGTGCGGATACAGAAATCAATGCATCACCTGCTTTGCAGCTGGTAGGATGACACAGCACATGTTTAGCCACAGCTGCATTATCCAGCTCGTCCCGATATTCGACGCATCGCACCTGTGCTCCAAGTTCTTCATTGACATTGCTCAGAAGTAAGGAACAGAGGCCGCATGTCCTTAGATCGATGCATCACATCCCCTGACAGTGAGGTTTCAATACATCACCTCCACTGCACTGCAGTAAGGAATAGATACATCACCTCCCCTGATAGTAAGGAATTGACGCATCACCTCCCCTGGCAGTAAGAAACAAATGCATCAGTTTGTTTTTCTGGTGCTTATCTCCCCTGCGCCTGTTTTCATCTTTGATTTTGACTCATCCCAGGTACTTTGTGATAACAGTGATGCATCCATAGTTTTCAATGGGCTGAACTATTTTGAACCTTTTAAAAGTGATATCATTACTTGTGTATGTTGGATTTTTTTTGTTTTGGTCATGTTTTATTCAGATAAATGTTGGTTATTTTTTGTAACTGGAGTGGTGACTTTTTGTAGTGTTTTCACTGATACTGTGTATATTTGTACAAATTCTTTACACATTGCCTCCGAGATGAGCCTGACTGCTCAATCCATCCTACCACTGGGTTAAGCGGAGGTTATCCTGAGTATGTAACTTCCTTACCCTGACTACAATAAGGGACCCTACCTGGACAGGATGCAAGCCACTGCCATTAGAGACCTCCATTTCTAACATTGGTGGTCAGCAGTGATACTAGTACTTGTGTTTGTACTTTACATACAGTGATTGGTGTACACTGCTACTAAAGTGCAGGACATTACGCAACCACATCTTTTTACCTTCTTAGAGTTTGGATACTTTTTGATCTTTCTGCTTCAAGCAGGTCTAAGTCTATAGAGACCATTTTCCCCCTGCAGATTTAATTTTCAACGAGGTCAGATTGGAGTCCCTGAAATTCTCATGGTCTGGGAAGAAGGGATACCCCTGACCTTACTAGGGAAGAGATGGATGAACTGGGCGACTTGCCTGAGCTGACCCCTTGGCAGCAATAAAGGTGTTCCATGAGGGAAACGTTCTGCACTGACATGACCTACTCTTGTGGGTCTTAGGCAGCGGACTGAGGTCTAGGCAGATGGCAAAGAGCCCAGGTCACATCTGCTCTACTGGGAAAATGGTCACCAAGGATCCTGAGCCTTGGACAGCCAGTGATCTCATGGTACCCCTGAGCGACAGAACCTTCCTACTGGGTTTGGCTCATGATTTGACTTTGACAGACTTGCCACCCACTTATGGTGGACCCAAATGCGAAGTCAATCAGATGCATTTTGTCGGCCTTGTCCAACTTGCCATGTAAGTGGCAAGAGTGGAGGAGATGTAAGGCTCCCCGTCAAGCATTCCCTGTCATGAGCACCCCTTTCGAGCATCTGGGCATTGACATTGTGGGGCCTCTGGAGCCCAAGACAGACATGGGCAACAGGTTTAACCTTGTCCTGGTCGACCATGCCACCTGGTACCCAGAAGCTATCCTTCTGGGTACAGTGACAGTGCCTTTCATAGCCTGGGCACTGATGGGGATCTTTACCCATTGAGGTTTCCCTAAGGAGGTAGTATCTGACTGGGAACTTCTTCTCGCTGTACATGAAGGCCATGTGGCAGGAGTGTGGCGTGAAATATAAATTCACTTCTCTTTGCCACCCCCAGAGTAATGGGATGGTTGGGATATTCAACCATATCCTGAAAGGCATGATTGGGGGGATCTGTCAGAACTCATGTGGTGTAAGTGGGATGTCTAATTGCCGTGCCTACTCTTTGCTTAAAGGGAGGTACTGTAGAAAGGGTTTGACTTTAATCCATTTGAGCTGCTGTATGGGAACCCTGGGAAAGGACCTTGCCATTTTGTGAAGATCAGCTGAGAACAAGGTCCTAGGAAGACTCTCCCAGGATGTATTGAGCTATATGCTGACATTCCAGAAACAAACTGCCCACTTCGGGAAACTCACGCAGACAAATGTAGAAGTAAACCAGGAGGACATGAAACATTGGTACAACCAAAATACCACTCTGAGTTTCAGCCTAGTCAGAAGGTGTGGTGATGGAGCCAGTAGAGCCCCTTGCTCCACATGACAAGTGATCTGGCCTATACGAGGTGAAGGAGCAAAAGAGGTATGTGACCTACCTGGTGGACTTGCAGACTCCTTGGCACCCCGTGAGGGTCTTGCATGTGAACATCCTCAAACTCCAGTTCAAGATGTATAAATTGACCATGCTCTTTACTACTGATGATGGAACGGAAGAGGAGTGGGAGCCTCTCCCTGAACTCCTGTCTTCCAAGGAGCCGGATAGGTCAATGGAAGGTGTGGTCCTCGCCCCTACACTGACTCTAGACCACTAAAGGGACTGTAACCAGTTGCTGGGCCAGTTTGCCACTCTGTTCTTGCTTACCCCAGGAGTCACCGATTTGGTGAACTCATGATATTGACAATCGGGACAGTTCACCTGTGAAACTCAGACAGAGGGAAGGTGCCCATCAAGGAGGAGGTGTGCAAGATGTTAGCTTTTGGGGTAACTGAGCCCTCCAGCAGTCCTGAGTCCAGCCCAGTGGTTTTGGTTCCCAAAGCTGCTGTGCCCTGTGCCTCTCCAGAACCGCTATTTTGTGTGGACTGACATGGGCTCAAAACCGCCCACCCCATCCACCAAGCTGCGGAGCACATTGACCGGCTGGGAGCTGCCAAGTTCCTTAGTATGTTTTATCTAACGTCTGGGTACTGGCATGTTGCCTTGCAAGAGGGGGCACAGGAGAGGTCAGTGTTCTCAACCCCAGAGGGGCACTACCAGTTACAGGTTATCCCCTTTGGGTTGAAGAACACCCCTGCCACTTTTCAGAGGTTAGTCAACCAGGTCCTGGCTGGGCTGGTGGACTTCAGTGCCATCTACCTGGATGGCATTGCAGTGTTACGCTCCAGTTGGGATGATCACTTGCACCACCTCTGGGAAGTATTGAAGGCCCAGCAGAAGGCAGGCCTTGTGATCAAGGCCAGTAAGTGCCAGATAGGGCAGGAGTCTGTAGTGTTCTTGGGGCGTCAGGTAAGAAGCAGCTCAGGTGACGCCCCTACAACCCAAGATTGACATCATTCTGGCATGATCACCCTCCAACATCCAGACAGAGGTGCGTGCCTTGTTAGGTCTCACCGGGTACTACTGCAGATTGGTCAAGAGGTATGGCACAATTGGTTTCCCCTTGATGCTGCTGACGTTGAGGGAGCAGCCACGTCAGGTGATCTGGACTGAGGCATGTCAGACCACTTTTGATACCCTGAAGAAGGCCATGTGCACAGCACCAATGCTCAAGGCTCCTAACCTCCAATAGTTTGTGGTGCAGACTAATGACTCGGAGCACAGCTGTCCACCCATAGCTTTCATTAGTAGGAGGCTACTTCTGCTAGAACAGAGGTGGAATGCAATTTAAAAGGAAGATTTGCTGTTGTCTGGGAGCTGAAGAAGATAGGGCCCTTTAGGTTCAGAAAGACTACAGACTGCTATGGAGTATGCCAGTGTCTCCTGAGGATGGAACGCATCGGTATGCATTTGCTGAGTAGCAGGTGTTTTTTAAGTTGTTTTAAAAGAATCATAAAAATACAATGAGGTTAAAGTATGCTATATAAATGAAAAAAAATATGTAAATCCTAAAAATCGACAGTTGCTAAAGCATGTTCTCGTGGTACGGGTGTGTCACTGATATATAATCTCTCTAGGTGATTGCCCAAATGCAAACATTAAGAGTTGTTCATATTCGTTCTACAGTTGTTTTAATTCTTTCAAATCTCTCATTGGCAGGTACAAAAGAGTTTTCTCAAATGCTGCCACCTAGAATTATGCGGACTCATCTGCCCATAACATACCTTCCAAAGTCCTTCTGGGAGAACAAGTGTAAGGTAATGTTTTAAGGTAGCATTTCTGGATGGGGGTTGGGTGTGACAACAGTTTTAATCTCTTACTAAAAATGCAAGATCCCTGGGTATAATCTACAGCAAACACTTAGGCACATTTTTGAATATATTAAACATAATTAGAGGGTTTTTTCAGAATAACACTTTTCTTAGAGTTAAAGATTATTGAGTCTCAAAGGGGAACATATATGTTACTATGATACTATTTATTTTAAAATGATCCAACAGAGAAAAATTAAAGGCACAGAAGAATATATCAGCTAAAAACGATACAGCCCTAAAATTACTAAACACAGTTCCAGTGAGGAGATGCTGTTGAAAGAGCCAACCCTTCAAATTGAAAACCTCAACAAACTAGATTGCATACAAAGATGTATGAAGCATTTTTGCTGTCACAAATAGCCCAATTCACAAAATTGGGCTGTTTTCTGCAGCAAAAATGTTTTTTCAAATATTCAAACTTGCAACTGAGATTCTTCAGAATTTCATTTGGAGTGTAGAAATCGCAAATTCCTAAGGGTGTGTGTTTAAGGCCTTACTTCCAAATAGCGATATCAGTGTTGTACACCAAGGTTTTGTGACAGAAATGCAGCAGTTGCAAAACCTTGATATTTACCACCAACTCAAAGTTTGTCAAAAGGCATTCTCAAATTGGAAGGGGGGCCCATGGGACCCATTCCCTTTTGTTAATGTTGGAAATAAAAAATGTAAAGGATCGCAGTGGCCCCACGGGCCACTGCCAGCTCTTAGAAAATGAAAGCAAAATGTTTCTTTATTTATTTATTGTTGAAAAGTATCTAATTTTCCTTTAAGAAAAATGGGCTTCATTTCAACGGAAAAAAACTTTATTCAAAGGCAATCAAAGAAATAGTGGTTTGCTGACCTCAGCAGGCCACCATCCCTGCTAGGGCACAAATGCAAAAAGAACAATTAACGGGCGTAATGCTGAACAATGTCAAACATTCACCCTCAATACAGAGATATGGGCATAAATCCATAGTTTTTTTGCTCAACATGCCATTCCCTATTAAACCCAACCATATGCAATCAGTCTTGACTCTGTTCCCCATGGGAACAGTCCAGTCCAAAATGCTAGGCTAGGTCCTTCCTGGACTGGAAACAAGTATCCTGGGACCAGTTTCGGGGTATCAACCCTCCTCGTCCAGACTAGCTTTTGTCACTCTAAGTGGAAAGGACACGCCCAGAAGTGGGTCTTGTGTTCATTGAACCACTTCATTCAAGCTAACTGGGCTGAGGAGGGGTGATGTGGTGAACCAAAAAAACGAAGGATTAAACCCAGATCTTTTTGAGTGGGGTGAATATTTGCATTGTTCGGAATTCTGTTCAACATTTGTTCTTTATGCTTTTGTCGCACTAAATGGGAAGAGTATGCCAAGATGAGAGTCCCTTGCCGCTGCACCACTGGATTCAAACTAGCCTGGCTGATGAGGAGTGATATCATGAAACCGGTCCCAGGATTCTTGTTTCCAGTCCAGGGAGAACATGGCTTGGCTGTTCCGGCCGGACCGTTCACATGAGGAGCAGGGTCAAGACTGATTTGGGACAGTATTCCAAACCTTAGATACTGCTCCTGAAAAAGTGCTAACTCCGAACTTCAATGTTCGCAGTTTGGGAACTTTGAGGAGAGACAGCCATGAGCACACTGCTGATAGCCAGGGATGTTCATTTAAATAGGTTGCCAAAAAATCAATCTGGGGTGCTTATTAGGTAGCTCTATTTGTAATCACCCTACTTTTGAAGAACACTCTCTGGCGAAGAGAGCGCCAGTGAAATGCTCAAACTGCAATACTCACCTGTTACAGAATGAAGAGGCAGGTCATCAACTTACTCATCTGCAAAACTGCCCTAGAAACAACCAATCATGGACGATGCCCATACCCGCTGGAACAACCTGGCTGAGTTTTTTCACTAGAAAATACAAAATATTTACTTGACTTTTGGTTCCACTCAGATCTAACAAACCCTAATTCCCACTGCTGTATTAGGATATGGGACTCACGTTGTACTCGAGCTCCTCCCTCCTCTGGACCTCGTAACTCTCGATTCTATCATGGCCTGGGTAAAATCAGGCTCCCCCTCAGACCCTACGCCTCCCTGAGCTTTGACCCCAGTCCTAGGGAACATCCTCCCAGTAGTCCTTGACCTACTCAATGCCTCCATTTCCTCTGGAGTGGTCCCCCTGCTTGGAAATGCGCAATGGTAAAGGCTCTCCTAAAGAAACCCAACCTTGACCAGGACAACCTGGGCAACTACTGTCCTAGCTCCCTCCTTCCAAGGTTAAGCAAGATTTTGGAAAAGCACGTCAGCTCGGTTCCGGTAGAGTTTCTAGAATCCAACAATCTACTTAATCCTTCACAGACCGGCTTCCATCCCCAACATGGAACCAAAATCGCCCTTCTTGCAGTAACTGAGGAGGATCTTGGATCAAGGGGGCACTACAGCGTTCATTCTTCTTGACCTCAGTGCTGCATTTGATACTGTCAACCATGACATACTGATCCTTAGACTTAGGACTTTGGGAGTGACAGGTAGTGCCATCACCTGGTTACAGCCCATCCTAGAAGAACGATCTTTCCAGGTCTTTGAAGGAGATGTTGTATCCAAACATATGCCCCTCAGCTGTGGCGTGCCTCAGGGCTTCTCCCTGAACCCCATGCTGTTCAATGTTTATATGAGTCCTTTGGCAGAGATTGTCCATCCATTTGGCATCAAAATCATTACATACACTGCTGACACTCAGCTTGTGGTGGCATTAAACCACCCTGAGAAGTCACCAAGCGACCTAGGAAGTTGCCTAGAGAAGGTAGCCAAGTGGATGGAACTCTCTTGCCAAAAACTCAACGGGGACAAGACCGAGCTTATGCTCCTCTGTAACTCTCCTTCTTTTACTTTGGAGCTACTTTGGCCGAAATGCCTTGGCCCTGCTCCAGTCCCCAAAGTCCAGATTAAAAGCCTCGGCATCTGGTTGGACCACTCCCTTAGCTTCAACTACCAAGCAGCAAAACTGTTGGCCACTTGCTATGGCCTGCTGAGGATGCTACGCAAAATACTTCCTCTTCTCCCATTTCAGGCAAAAATAATCATGGTCCGGGCTCTCATTCTATCCCTCTTGGACCATGGGAACGCCCTTTATTTAGGAGCCCCTCAATCAACTACACTCAAGCTCCAGATCATTCAAAACTGTGCAGCTGGCCTGCTCCTCTAGACTCCTCATCGGCAATTCACAAAACCAGCTCTGAGGAGCCTTCACTGGCTGCCTGTCAGGGAGAGAATCCAATTCAAAGCCATGTGTATTGCTCATAAGACCTTCTGGAGGAATGGCCCAGCAATCAGCCGATCTATGATAACCCGTTATCAACGTAGTAGAAACCTCAGCTCGGTGTCCTCTTCCCTCACCCTACTCCCTAGAATAAAGAGAGCTAGATGTGGCAGATGATCCTTTTTCTATAACTCCACCAAGTTATGAAACGCTCTCCTCGATGCATACGGGCAGAGCCTAATCTGCTGCCCTTTCGTAAACTCCTAAAAACACTGCTCTTTAAGAACTGCTTATAAACACTGGGCCTCCTGTTGTCCGTGTTTGTCTGCAGTGTTGTGTTGCCTCAGGGCAGCTACTGCGCTATATAAATGTTGTTTTCATTTAATTTAATTTCATCTACAAGTAAATATACCCCTTCAAAGACAAATGTTCAAGACATCATCTGTCACCTTTTACACCTTCAGAAGGAAGATCTAGGATATACCTCTATACACCTTTACTTAACAGCTCTGTTGGCATACATGCAGAAAAAGCAACAATCCCATCTCAGGATTTCCATAATTACGGTGTTTAGGGAGGAATTCAATAGGATATTCCCCCCAATACCACCTCCAGCCTTAGTGTGGAGCCATCACATAGTTCCCACAAGGCTTATGGGTCTGCACCATTTTAGCGCAAACCCAGGTTTACAATTCTTTGTCAATCTGAGTTTGCATCAAAATACATGGCTTGACACATGAGAATGCTCAATCCCCATCCATGTACCGCCCACCGACACAAAGCAACTCAAGACAGCTCTATGCATTGCCTTAGGTTACTTTGTATTTACTAAACCACACAAACACAAAAGTGACTCATCCCGACGCAAAATCATAGTAAATGTGTCACTTAGTTTCTTTCCTGGAATGAAGCCTTTCTAATAACCATAACTTTGCTCCAGCACATCAGCGAGATACAAGCACATCGAGTAACCATTTGTTAAGATGCACAAGAATATGGTAGTCCTTTGAAGGATTCAAAAGCAATTGCTGCCAAAAGTAATCTCACCTTTTCACATTAACCAAACTACAAAGCTGCCTGTATTCTTTACACAAACTGTTTCAATAGTGGAAAGGGCTCTGAGTAGATGGCAAATGGAAGCACAACCTTCAGTCTGAGCAGGGGTAGAGGGAGATTAGGGTAGTGAAGGGGAAGATTTATTAGGAAAAGGGGTGATAGGAATGCTTACCCTTTTCTAGCGAAAATAGTTAGGGCTGACAAGTGAGAAGGTGAGATGTGAAGCAAAGCTATCTAGAAGGAGCATAAAAGTATATTTGCATGAAAAGGCAGGAATAGCCAAGGTTGAGAAGTTCTTTTTAGGTATGTGGAACACTTAAGCAAAGGCAGCCAATGAAAATTACATGAGTGGGAAGTGACTGTGGTGTGGGGAGGCAATTGCTCACAAGCCTGGTAGCGGTGTTCTGAACTGCTAGTAGTCTCTTGATCAGATGTGTCGAAATGCCAACAATGAGAGCATTTACAAAGTCCAGTCTACCTGTAATGGGTTCTCGGGTCACCCTTGTCTGGGTGTTCAGGGGAAGCCATTTAAACATGTGCCTGAGCATTTTGAGAATGTAAAAGCACCAGGCAGACACTGCATTAAATAGGTAAAAAAAAACTGATCATAAACAATGATGCCCCAGTTTTTGGCAGCTCACAATGTGGGAGGACCAGGATTAGGGTACCAGTAATTGGTGGTCCAGAGAGTGGTATCTCTGCCAAAAAAGACAAGCTTGGTTTCTCATTGTTTAGCTTTAGGCATTTACAACTCATATGGTCAGCAAGCAAAGACATACAACCCATGAAACTAGTCTGGATGATTTCTGTGTTTTCGATAGAGAAGCAGCTGAGTGTCATTGACATAAGAGAAAATATTAAAACTGAAAGGTTGAATGATAAATGCCAATGGTGTCATAAAAATCATAAAACAATGTGGGGACTCAGGGAAGACCCATGGGACACCTAGCTCAAAATATTGGAAACATCATATTCAAACAGCCGGTGAAATAGAGATTGGGACCTGTGAGAGAGAGTAAAGAGCCAAGACATTGAAGAGCAGAATAATAGATGTCTGAATAGAAAAGGCGCCTGAGCAGACTGGTGTGAAATACCATGTCAGACCCTGCTAAAAGATCCAAAAGTTTAAAAACAACAGTAGCATTTTTATCGATGGTAGGTCAGATACCAACAGCAATACCATGACATTTTTCTATTAAATGAGGTATACATCATTCTATAGCGGGATGTTAAAATGGCAGAGAGTGTGGGACCGATGGGTTCATGTGCAAGAGAAAAGATATGGGGAGGACTAGGTTCAATGATAGGGCCAGAATTAACTGAATGCATGACTCTCTTGGCCTTTTCCATCGTAAGTTGAGTCAGGCTGGAAATTACTGCCCTGTCCATGTTGAGGAGGGCATACTAATGAAGTTCAAGGAGTATACAGTGGGTGGTGGGGAGAAATTGAGATACATGTGTTTGATCTTATCATAGGAGTAACTAGAAAGCTCAGAGGATTGAGAACCTGGGATGGGTGATGGAGAGGGAGGAGAGGTTGGTAAATTATTTTACAATTGTTAAACATTCCTCAGTGGAAATGATGTTTTCCCGGGTACATTACAACAGGGAGAGGCACCTGGCCTGTCTCAGCTGCTGGCTTAAAGATCCATTTATCATGACTGTTATGTGAGCTACACCAGCACCACTCAAGCTGTTTGCAATGGCCTTTTAAGCTGCCTGAGGTCCTCTGTATACCAACTGCCATTGGTGTGGTGTGTGTCTTTAATGGGGAAAGGATATTAGCTCCATTTGCAAGTCAAGTGTTGAAGCTAGCAATGACAGTAGACTGTTTTGTGAAAGCAAGTGGATGGAATTTGTTAAGCCTTAAGTTTCACTTGTAGGTTGGATCACATATGTTCTGCATTTTAGATTCAAAATCTTGAATTGACATCACTTTCTCCTTTGCCACACTTTTCTACTCTTCTGCCAATGAGTAAATGTGCTGTATGTGCATCTGAGATTAGCATTGAGGCTTTGTAGTCTGTACATTTAGTTCCAGGGTCATACATGTAGAACACAATGTCCCTGTTTTCTTTTTTCTGACTTTCTGATACCTAAGGCAAAGGTGTGGGGGAAGACTATTCTAATTGATCTGGCAGAATGATGCTATCACTATGTTCTTTCTAGTATAGTGTAGATACACATAGGTGTAGGCAAACATTGGCAACAATTAACATGGATGATTTGTTCATCCTGTTTTACATCCTAACAATGCTGATCACAGTACCATGTCTCATCTTTCTAATAATTGTAGCTCACGCTTTTGCTACAAGAATACAATCATTCCAATAAATGTTTAAAAATGCATTGTCGTATTTTTATTGTTGTTACCTTGGTTGTGCGACAGTGACCAAATGAAAGGCTTAGATCTGTTTCCACGGATTCCCTGAGAATCAGAGTGTTTGTATGAGGTTACCAATAGCATCTGTTACCCTGGTTAGTTTAGGGGTGGTACAGTGAGCTAGCAGAACCCCATCAACATTTACTGATGGTATATGTGGCCTAAGTCCTTTTACTGTTACGTTTGTGTTGGTGTAGTACATAGTCCTGCTTTCTTTGTAGGCACCATATTACGTAGTTATCCCTTGAGATTCTGTTCCACTGTTGTATATTAAGATTATGCAAGGTTTAATTGTTAGGTTGAAAGAAGGGACTTTATTTTAAACATGAGAAAAAATCAATCTGTGCATAAGTAATAGGAGCCTCACAACCATAATATGAGAAATGTTGGGAAGATTGGGTCAAGTAAGTGGCCATCAAGATGGGTCTTGAAAAAGGCCTAACAATTTTAGGTCGTCATGGAGGTTGATGCATTCTGGGTCAGAAGAGTCTTTCAAATTAAAGTTAGGTCTCCAAGTATCATGAATGATTGTAACCACAGAGCAAGTGGTAAAATGAGCTCCAAAATAAACTCTTGTTATGCCTGGATACAAGGGATAATAGAGCAAAGACCCTCCTAAGGCCGGGGAACTAGGAGAGAAAACTAAGCCAGATTCACAGATGGATGCTTAATTTAGCACATGCACTAGGCACTGATAGGAGGAATTCTATACCCCAATTCTAACAATTCGCTCACAACCACCCTACCTACTTTGCCAGCCCTTCCTCATTGCCTTACTGTAAGATTACCGAGGTGTTCCTGTTTTAAGATGAAGAGACCCAGTGTCACAAAATTGTCCTCTCTTCTGCTTCATGGCCACTCCCCCACCTGACATATTATATACTGTGTTTCCGTCCAACTGTGGCTGGAACTGTCTAGGTGGGTCCCGGGGAAGAATAAAAGAAGCTAAAAGTACCAAACTACCCTTTTTTCTATCAACAATTTCAGTTCGTCCCACTCCCAGAGAGCTCATACTTCCTAGGTGGCTAGTAGCTAAAACTCAGTAGGCTTTCATGGGCCCAAGGGAGGCCATTGTCCTTTGAGCCAGAATTGTTAACTCTCCCAACCAAAGATGTGTATTTCAGCCCTGGAAATGTGTAAATGTCAGAACTGGTTTTCCTTCCTACTATGACTTTGGTATTGGCTGTCTAGAAATCATGGGAATGAATAAAAGAACCCTGCTGTGGCATCTCCAAGTCAAAAGAGGTAGTGCTTAATTTGACCTTTTGTTCTTCCAATAGTTCCTGTCCACTCCCAGATAGCTAATCTCTGCTAAGCAATCAGCAGTTAACACCTAACTTAATTATGATAATAATTAATAATGCCTAGGACTTATAGGCAAGTGGAGCCATGTCTGCCAAGTAAATAGCTTTTGGCATTTATTTCACTGTGAGGGTAAACTAACACCAATATATAGTGTGCCCTATCTTTATATAATAGCATTCTGCTCTGTGGGTTTATGAGGCACAGTTCATGGGTGACTTATGACTGTATAATAGTCGACTTTTTCTCCTGCCAGTAAATTTAACTGCAGTCTAGCCAGAGCTAAGTGGCTCTCTGGCAAAAATATGTTTTCGATGAATATAATTGAGAACTAGCTCACACTCTAGAAGTTAGATGTTGATGTGTGGAATAACTATTTGTTTTTTATGAAAACCCTCACCCAGAAACCTAGTTGGTGGCATGCTTTATCAAAGGGTCCCACCCAAGGAGCTGAGTGCACCTCGGCTGTGCTTCAAATTCTGATTTAAAGTGGAGCTGGTTTCGAGTGTGATGAGTGCAAAGTGGTGCTCTAGTGGTGAAGTTTTAAAAACTGTCCCTTCGGTCCCTTTAAGTTAAAGGTGAGTATTTTAATGGTGGGCCCTTTGACGGTATTAAAAGTTTAAGTGGACATGGTAGAGAGTAAATTAAGGGCCCGATGTAGGTAAATCTCATTTACAGACTCTAGAATACCGAATTTTACTGATTCGGTATTCTAGATTTGGTAAATGAGATGTAGGAAACAATTCGGTAATTTTTACCGAATCGGTATTTACCGATTCAGAAATTGCCATTGATCCCTATCGGACTTTAGGCCCATAGGAATCAAAGTCAATTACCGAATCAGTAAATACCGATTCGGAAAAATTACCGAATTGTCAAGGGGGACAGGGTGTCACTTTGATACCCTGTTGATACTCTGTTGCACCCCTGCTTTTGGCTTGTGTGCCATGTGGCACACAGACATGCCCTAAGCGGCATACAGGCCCTTAGGGCATTTATGTGTGCCACATGGCACAGGTGTACATGCACAGATGTGCATGTACACTGCAATTCCTTATTTACCACAAAATATTATTCTGTGGTAAATAACGAATTCTTAAGGGCCTGTGGCACTGTTTTCAGTGCCACCTACATCTAGATTTACTGATTCGGTAAATTTACCGATTCCGTATTTTACCGAATCGGTAAATTTACCGACTCAGTACATTTACCGATTCTGTAAAATTTAAGGTCCCTACATATCAAAAACGTAATACCGGTCGGTAACGGTCAAAATCGTCCGTTACCGACTCGCACCTCCTCAATGCGCTGCTGATAATGTCACAAATTTCATCTCTTATGACATGGTCAATGACATCACTGATGACATCTCAAATTACATCACTGGTGACATCATCCAGTTACTGTTTCCTGAAGAAATGCAGCAAACTTAGCTGCATGGCTGAAACATGTAGACCTGAACTGATATTCTAAGGATATAAGAGACTTAAGGCCCGATGTAGCACACCAAATACATCGGGCCTTAAGTCTCTTATATCCTTAGAATATCAGGTCAGGTCTACATGTTTCAGCCATGCAGCTAAGTTTGCTGCATTTCTTCAGGAAACAGTAACTGGATGATGTCACCAGTGATGTAATTTGAGATGTCATCAGTGATGTCATTGACCATGTCATAAGAGATGAAATTTGTGACATTATCAGCAGCGCATTGAGGAGGTGCGAGTTATAGTTAGCCCAGCTAATTATAACAGTTTAATTTCTCTGGTTTTGTATCAGTAAAATGTCAGCCTTACTATGACATCCCCGAAACAAATAGTTTTTTCAGTGAATATGTAAGGTTTTTTTTAAATGCTAATTCCTAACTGTGAAAGTTGACGAAATTGATGTACATAGACAGCATTCATTCCCCTTCTTCTCCCACTCCTCTCCCTGTGGGCACCATGGATACTGTAAATTATTGACCGTATCACCCTGCCAGTAAGAGCCCGTACCCCTATGCATATGTACAGCCATTCTAGGCACCATGGCCTTTTTACCCATTGGAATCCCCGGCTTCCCTCCTGCGCGTATCTTGCACCCCCTCTCTCATGTATAGACCATGAAACCCTTTCCCTTTGCGCGATCCTGATGTGAAAGGCAACCCTCCTGCTTGACCCAGGCATTCCCCATTTCCCTCTCGAAGAAGCATCCTTCGCCTCAGCTGACATGGCCCCCCCAGCTGTATCTGACTGCCCCTGTTCTCTCATGTACAGGTCATAGGATCTCTCTCTCTCTCTCTCTGTGCGACTCTGACCCTGTGTCCACCCTGGCTACCCCTCCCTTCTCCTCACATGGGCAAGTCATAAACCTTCCTCTTCTGCAAGGCCCTGTCCTTGAGAGTCACGGGCGCGCCTGACCAACACCTCCTCCCCTTCCATGAATGCCCCTCTGTTGACAAGCCTTCCCTCCGCGCTCGATTGTCCACGCAGGCATGAATACCACTCCTTTGATGACCCCTTCCCCCGAGTCCGGCTGACCACACATGTCCGAGGCCATCGCCTAAGCCAGGAGATACCATTTACTGCCCTTATTGTATGCCTAGCCACCCCACCCCCTGGGCTATGATCAGGCGTACACATCCTACGAAACACTCAGCTGCATGATTGCCCTCCCCTCTTATCAGCAGGTCAAGGGTCCCCATTGTAAACGTATGTGGAGAAGGATCACCCCGAGGATTATAGGGATGTCTTTCTTTTGCGTCATACTGTCCTGATTGTGTTATCGAGTGTTTTGTAAGATATAAAAGCAAGAGTCTCAGCTCACTTGTTAGAGCACCTCCCGAAAGACACCGTGTTTCGTGTCCGAAATGACTGGCTCTCCTCATGAGAATTAAACTCTGTTCTTGATTCCTGCTTCCAGCGCCCGTCTCTTTATTTGATAACTATTCAGAATGGGAACTAAGAGGCGTCTTGCGCCAGCAGCCTGGGCATCGATAGCAATGCGGGCTCATTTTCTACAATTGGCGCCCCTGGTGGGGCCCATCAGTGACATAAGGTTCGGTAAGAGAGATCCAGACGAAGAAGTGAACATCTAAATGATCGGGGTATGCCTGCCTTGAGAGGGCCCTCGCCCGGCTGCCGATCGACAGAACTTCACCAATTCTGAACGGACCTCTCTTGAGTGACCTATTGTCCTGACTGGAATCCCACAGGAATGCTACATGGAGTAAGAGAACGATCGGGCGCTGGAGGAGGGAGTCGAAGAACTGTCCGTATGGTCCGGTCCGGGTAAGATTAAGTAGGGTGTTTTTACGCCTGATTGGTAGGGTGGCTCTATCCACCTGATTGATTGATTGTTTGTATTGAAAGTCGGTATTTGTATACTGATATTGTTGGTATTGGTTCATTTAGCTTTGAAGGCTACTTGACATATTGGTTCTCTTTTGAGAACGAGACATTCTCTGTTTGCAAACAGCGGCGAATAGGAACGTCGTCCCTCTTTGCAGATAGAGAAGGGTAGGTAATGCAGACTTTTGTCCCCGGTGTAATTCGTCATGCCTACTTTTCTCCCCACTGATTGTTTTGAAGTCGATTAATAATCGATTGTTGCTTGAAGTCGATTAATAATTGATTGTTGTTTGAAGTCGATTAATAATCGATTGTTGCTCTTTGAGATCTTCCCTGTCCACAAACAGAGACGAATAGGAATATTCTGTTCCCTTTATGGATAGCGAAGGGCAGGTAATGCAGACATTTGTCCCCGTTGTAATCCATCATGCCTGTTTTTCTCCCCATTGATTGGTTGGTTGCCTGGACATTGTTGTCCCAGGAATTGTTTCGTTTGAGGTATTTTCTATTTGCAAACAACGTGAAATAGAAATATTCTGTCTAGTCTTTGCAAGTAGAAAAGGGTAGGTTATGCCCCTTTGTGAATTCGTCAGTCCTACCCACTCCCCACTGGTTGGTTATTGGGGGGTAGCTCGCATGGTCCGCCCAGGAGACTACCCTTATGGAGGACATATGCTCCCCGCTCATGGGCCATTTAGTAGAAATAGACCGACTGGTCCGTCCAGGAGGCTACCCTAGTAAATGGAAGTACATCGCTCGGTCCGTCCAGGATGATACCCTAATGAAGGAATATATGTTCCCCTTTTGATCGATAATCTCGTTCCACCCCGGACCATTTATTGGAGGGAACTCGTCTGGTCCGTCCAGAAGTACCCCCTAGTGAAAAGGACGCATAAAAAAAAATATGAAGTGATCACCGTTCCCTACTAACAGAAAGCTTTAGCTCGAAACACGCTAAGGAAGAGAAAGAAAAATAAAAAGAAATCAGGCTAAGTCAGTAACCCCCTGATGAGCTTTTGACTTCACTAAAAATAAGAAACATTAGAAATAGTTCGTAGTAAGAAATATAAAATGGCGAAAAGGTTTGATAGCAGAAAATAGCCACGAGGTAGCTAGGCTTCACTGCCTATTCCTGCTCCCAACCTGTCTGCCTCATTTCCCGCCACGCCCAAATAACGGTCACATGAAATAGAAAGCAAATCAATAGGTACCTACCCCCATCCCGGAAGCTCCCGAAGTGCAACAGGTCCGCGGTTACGCCCATCCGGAAGGCGAGGCCTCGAGGCACGAGGGACTCGCCTGGCCACGGTCAGGAGGAGATGATGTTGGGCAGGCGGTCCAAAGAATGGCAGAGACCTCTCCTTCTCTCCTCTCCTGCTGCCCTGCAGGCCACGGGGGGAGGGGGGCTGTCTTGCCTCAGCCGCCGACCACCCCCCCCATCTTCAATGGCTGGCACGGCCAATATTGAAGCGACGGAGCCGAGGAACGGCGCGGGGTCGCTGGAAGGGGGAGGTGACGCGAACGAACCTCCCCCACCTCCCTCCAGGTGGAGGCTTCCAGCGACACCCCAATGCTCTTACTTAAAGAGGGTCAACATCAAAAAGCGGTCTTCTGCCCAGGACGGGCACACGCTCCATATCGTCTCTCCTCGACCTTGAAGATTCTATAAGAGCCGGGGGGCACCCCGATCCCTCCTCATGGGCGCCCCCGCCCCCTTCGCTGGGAACCACGACATCGGACGAACTCCTGCCGGCACCAGCCTCGGATTGGAAATGGCTAAAATGCAGCCACGGCACAGACTTGTTCAGTTCCGGAGGAACACCAGAATGACCCGGTAGGAAAATTGTTGCCGCCCTCCCCACTCGTTGACTAATGGTCCATATTTGTTAGACTGTTAACCACATAGCACAAAACTTTTTGAACTGCCAACGGAAGGTTCTGGGCCAACCATGCGAGACTAGAGACACTCTGACTGTACTGGAACTCGCCTGACCCCACCCAAAATGGCGCCGACACAAAATGAGACGTTTTGAATAAACTTTGTTGCACCCTGATTGCGCAAGCTTTTTGCCCCGGGATATATATAACGTTTTGGATAATGAAAGTAGATATGAAGGATATTGAGTATGTGCTTGGACAATGAATTGACTTAGGGTGGGTACTGATTATGAGTTGGAAAATGAATTGGTGTAATTTAGGTAATAAATGAACATTGGATAATGTATTTATGAATTTATTAAAGATGAATTACTGACATACATCATGTTTGCTCTGTAGGGGAGTTTAATACGATTTTATTGCACTGCCGCACTTTATGCAATGAACTGCCACCAGCTTTGTTCTTCCTATGTACAGTTCCAATCTGCTCCGTGGCTAGTCCACTGGGTTGTAGGCCTGTATTTATACGTCAACACTTTTTATTAAAAGTATTTTGAAAACGAAAGCATAGTTGTAGCGGTTGCATTAATGAGTTTTGAATGTATTACTACTATGAGCAACGAGAAAGTATGATGAAGGCTAAAGGTTAAAAAGGACCCGATATTTAGCAGCCACACTATGTGTCACAGGCAGCTGGAAAAGTGCTTTAGAAGCCCTAAAACGACACCACAGAAATGCCACCTGACCGCCACCCTTGTACCCGATCAAAAGGGGTTACGACCAAGTAACTCATGTAGATACGCAGATCGTCAATGATTATCTGTCTGACATTTCTGGTCCCTCTGGGCTTAAACGCCGTGATGGCAGAGAAATGCACTACGTGGAGATAGGTCGAGTATGTGGTAGGTAAAAACATTTCCGGATTACTGCATGCTGATGAGGTTTGAATATCGCCCCCCCCACCCCTTCTTTCTCCTCCCTTCTGCAGGTCACGTCGGAACCTTGGCTGATGTATGGAAGGACGATGATCGAACCGCCAATGAGAAGGGGAAGAAGGGAATATGAGCATGGTCCTTATGACAAATAAAAGTTTTTAAAAGACGTAGACTTAAACATGACTGTTCCTCCTTAGAACATAGCAACTGGGAGGATGGACTGACATAGAAACTGGACAGGTACTAAATGACGAAAAATTGACTAGAAACGACGCGTTAAATAATGTAACTGGACGTTTTGACTAGGTAGGGAAAGGACAAAGAAAAATATACGGGTGAGGGTTATCACGGCACCACCCGTCTGGGAAGTTAGAAATGTTGCTGGTGTTCAAAATGCACTGCCCCCCTTTTTCGCACTCTTATAGATGTAGCCAAGCTGTCCGACTGTTCTCCCGATCAATACTTGCCGTTGCCTCAGCCCGGAGAACTTCCCACCAAAGGAAGGAACTGAAAAATGGTTTAAAATCCAACCATGGGTAAATAGCACGACCAGGCTAATTTCTGGCCGACCAACGACTGAGGTGTAAGTATTGGCAATTGGGAACGCTGGCCGACATAACTGGCGAGAAGGAAAAGGAGGGAAGGGTAGAAAGAGCTAAGCACATAGATAAATAAGATAGTAAAGATACGTAGGATATAATATGAATTTTGTTGGCCACCTGTTGTTTCCTGTCCTGTCGTGAATGTCTTATATATGTGTAATGCATGTGCTGTCTTCCCTGTCTGAGTTTGTGTGTGTGTAATGTACGGATTTATGTCTTCCCTCTGTCTGTATTTGCATGTTACCTGACCTTTGCTGTTCTGTGTTGTGAGCGCACTAAATTACCTATTTTCGTACACGTCTCTCTCTCTCACCACCCCCTTATCTCTCTCTCTCCCTCTCTCTCTCTCTCTTTACATGTCATACGTGTACCGAATGGCTCGTTTAGATTGCGGACGACTCTCACTCTCTATGAGAGTCTCCCTATTTTCTGTCCCTCTTTTTGGTAAAATTGTGCCCCACAGGCACCAGTCTGATTTGATACATATTGAACGCGAAGGTGTTCAGCGAAATTGACCGAAACTAAAATGACTGTCTCTCGCCATATTACTGCCTCTCCTTTCTGCAAAATGAATGAACTTGAATTGGCTGAGAAAGAAAGGATAGGTAAGACGACTAAAGTCCCCCAAATCTGGCCACTTATAGGGGAACTGTATGTCAATGGCACCTTATGTCTGTTCTTCAGAAGCGAACGCCAACGTCTAGATTGACCCCCAATGCCCAGATTGCCCCACCCCCCTTTTTGCACCCAAGCGCGAGCGCCCGAAGTATACCCTCCCCATTTGATAGACCCCAGTTGCTGTCCCGGATATAAACATAATGACCATGAGTAGCTGTTGACCCTTGAGGAAATCTTGTTTTACCCGACTGTCGATGATGGCACCCCCCCCCCCCCCGCCCTGTGTGAAAAGGTTAGCCAGTCCTGAAGGGAAATGCTCCGCAAATGTTGAATATGATGTAATGCACAGTTGATGGAAATATTATTTTGTCCTCACTTGAATTCTAAATGGGACGATGAATAAACCTGCCATAAACTCAGTAGGAATGCTGACACATGCACTGCTTGGTAATAGACCTCTGACTGTGACCGATGAGCATAAACTCTCAAATGCGTAGAATTGAGGGAGGAATTCATATGCGTAGATGTCTTCTTCTGCCATTTCTCTAAAACGTTGTCTTGTACCTATTCAAAGATTCACGATCACCGAAGGAGATGGGTCAGATGTGACGTACAGCCTGACTGCAGATCTTGGGACACGTATGACATCGACCAGAGGTGGAGCTGCAGAGCAACAAGACACGGGACGAGACCGCAATTTCAACGTGGAAAATGAAAAATGACGGGCCGCCTTGAAGCCCTCCGACTGCTAACCCACGTGTGCCTGGAGTCTCCGTCCGCCTTCTTTGGGCCCGATTGATGGGCCTGCCTGCTTGTTATCCTTTGCTCCCTTGGTCCCTTTTGTGTGTCCCAGGAACTCTGACCCAACTCCGCGCTCTCTCTCTCTCCTATCGACTATTTGAACTACATTCACCCTCTTTCCCACGTGACTTTTTTGCCAAAGGAAAGAACTGCATTCATATGGGAATAGGGTGTTGCCACAGAACTATAGGTGCCGAGCATAAGGCGCCGCCAAACGGATTGTTTAGGGAACAGGACTGTGGTCTAACAGCAGAGGACTGACCGCACCCTGCAACGCGTAAGGATAGAACCGAGCTGGACCTATAGCTCCACCGCCGGTGCTCAACAGCGCCAACGAAAGTACCCGGATTAGAGCCTACCAGTGATGGCTCGCTGATAAAAAGACACTGTGACGAAGAGATCTTGTGTATTGAACTGAATTCCGCTCTCAACTACCTGGTCAAAACTGTTCATTGGTCACATTTTTAAGTCAGAAAGATTTATGCTATGTAGTGCGTTTAATTGTCAGGAACACAACGAAAATGTAATTTCCTATGTACTGCATTCTTCCCATCACCTTAACTGTCTATGATTGTACGCCACATGTTAGTATCGACAAAATGCTAATTCATCAACGATGCTTGTCTACCTGTAAACACATCAGTTGCAAAAATGACTGCTGTTATGTAAAAAGGGGCGACTGTGAAAGTTGACGAAATTGATGTACATAGACAGCATTCATTCCCCTTCTTCTCCCACTCCTCTCCCTGTGGGCACCATGGATACTGTAAATTATTGACCGTATCACCCTGCCAGTAAGAGCCCGTACCCCTATGCATATGTACAGCCATTCTAGGCACCATGGCCTTTTTACCCATTGGAATCCCCGGCTTCCCTCCTGCGCGTATCTTGCACCCCCTCTCTTATGTATAGACCATGAAACCCTTTCCCTTTGCGCGATCCTGATGTGAAAGGCAACCCTCCTGCTTGACCCAGGCATTCCCCATTTCCCTCTCGAAGAAGCATCCTTCGCCTCAGCTGACATGGCCCCCCCAGCTGTATCTGACTGCCCCTGTTCTCTCATGTACAGGTCATAGGATCTCTCTCTCTCTCTCTCTGTGCGACTCTGACCCTGTGTCCACCCTGGCTACCCCTCCCTTCTCCTCACATGGGCAAGTCATAAACCTTCCTCTTCTGCAAGGCCCTGTCCTTGAGAGTCACGGGCGCGCCTGACCAACACCTCCTCCCCTTCCATGAATGCCCCTCTGTTGACAAGCCTTCCCTCCGCGCTCGATTGTCCACGCAGGCATGAATACCACTCCTTTGATGACCCCTTCCCCTGAGTCCGGCTGACCACACATGTCCGAGGCCATCGCCTAAGCCAGGAGATACCATTTACTGCCCTTATTGTATGCCTAGCCACCCCACCCCCTGGGCTATGATCAGGCGTACACATCCTACGAAACACTCAGCTGCATGATTGCCCTCCCCTCTTATCAGCAGGTCAAGGGTCCCCATTGTAAACGTATGTGGAGAAGGATCACCCCGAGGATTATAGGGATGTCTTTCTTTTGCGTCATACTGTCCTGATTGTGTTATCGAGTGTTTTGTAAGATATAAAAGCAAGAGTCTCAGCTCACTTGTTAGAGCACCTCCCGAAAGACACCGTGTTTCGTGTCCGAAATGACTGGCTCTCCTCATGAGAATTAAACTCTGTTCTTGATTCCTGCTTCCAGCGCCCGTCTCTTTATTTGATAACTATTCAGAATGGGAACTAAGAGGCGTCTTGCGCCAGCAGCCTGGGCATCGATAGCAATGCGGGCTCATTTTCTACACTAACTATAACATCCCTCAAACCAGTGTTTTTATTGTGAATTTCTAAATTTCTACACTAACTATAACATCCCTCAAACCAGTGTTTTTATTGTGAATTTCTAACGTGTTTTAAATGCTTATTTCTAACTATGCCTACATTGGTAGGACATAACCGAAAATGGAAGAAATGAGAAGTAAGAAGAAAGAGAAGTGCAGAAAGAGGTAGGACAATAACAGAAAGAAGAAGAAAGATGCAGAAAAAGGCAAGAAAAACACATAAAGAGGCAACAGAAGACCAAAAACATATCAAAAGGTACAGAAAGAAGCAACAGAAGTACAGAAAGAAGCAACAGAGGTGCAGAAAGAGGCATACTTTGACTGTAACTTTCCACAGACTCATACACAGTAGCCTAATCACAAATCATTCTTCCATGATGTCTTACACCTCACTTTTCTCTTGAAGATTCACTATTCATTGACGGCTCAAAATTGTAGGCCTATCAAAGGTAAAACAGCAATCTTCAACCACATCACTGTTGTAAGTCTCACCTAGTTTGTTAAGGTATGCATGTGTGTGTCTCTGATTTTACAAAGCAACATGTTACATAAAAATAAACATGCAAATACTTGAATTTGAGTACCTGTGTTTCAAACAACATACTCTGTAAATGTGTGTACAAAATGGTGTATGCACTTCTTTCTGCACATAATACAGGGCACATCAGTATTAAATAGTATATTTGAGGGACTCTATAACACCTATATACATAAGGCATGTCTGCCTGGGCAACGGAATGACAGAGCAGAACTGAAAAGATTTGACCACCTGTAGGAGAAGCTACCCGCTTTTTAAGCTACCATCTTCTTAAGAATACATGTACAAGTACCTAAGTCTCGTGAGCACGCAGACCTTTAACCTTAACAGCTTGCACTTCCCATTTGAGTAAAGAAAGAGGCAAGCCAAGTTCAGAAAGAAGCTAGAGTGTTGCAGAAACAGGCAAAAGAGGTACAGAAAGAGAAAACAGGTGTGCAGACAGAGGCAAGAGAGGTGCAGAAAGAAGGAAGAGCGGTACAGAAAGAGGCAAGAGGGGTGTGGAAAGAAGCAAGAGAGATGCAGAAAGAAGCAAGAGGAGTAGAGGAATAACCAACAGAGGTACCACAATAGGCAAGAGGGGTGCAGAAAGAGGCAAGATAGGTGCAGAAAGACGCAAAGTACTTGGAGAAAGAGGCAAGTGGGGTGCAGACAGAGGCAAGAGAGTAGCAGAAAGAGGGACGAGGGGTGCAGAAAGAAGCAACAGCGGTGCAGACAGAGTTAAGATAAGTGCAGAAAGAAGCACAAGAGGTGCAGAAAGAGGCAAGAGTGGTGAGAAAAGAGGCAAGAGAAGTATAGAAAGAAGCATCAGAGGTGCAGAAAGAGTCAATAGGGGTGCACAAAGAGGCAAGTGAGGTAAACAAAGAGGCACAATGGGTGCATGCATTTGCAAAAGAGGTACAGAAAGAAGCAAGAGAGGCGCAGAAAGAAGCAAGAGAAGTGCAGAAAGAAGCAAGAAAAGTGCAGAAAGAAGCAACAGAGGCGCAGAAAGAGTCAATAGGGGTGCAGAAAGAGGCAAGAGAAGTGCAGAAAGAAGCAACAGAGGTGCAGAATGCAAGAGAACTCCAGAAATAAGCAAGAGAGTTGCAGTACCAGGCAAAAAAGGTGCAGAAGGAGGCAAGATGGGTACAGAAAGAGGCAAGTGAGGTACACAGAGGGAAGAAGGGTGCAGAAAGAGGCAAGAGGAGTACACAAAGAAGCAAGTGAGGTGCAGAAAGAAACAAGAGTAGTACAGAAACAAGCAACAGATGTGCAGAAAGTGGCAAGAGGGACACAGAAAGAGGCAAAAGAGGTGCAAAAAGATACAAGAAAAGTGCAAAAGGGACAAGACAGTTGCAGAAACAGGCAAGAGAGGTATCAAAAGAGGGAAATGGGGTACACACAAAGTCAAGAGAAGTGCAGAAAGAGGAAAATGGGTGCAAAAAGAGGCAAGAGGGGTGAAGAAATTTGCAAGATAGGAGCAGACAGAAGCAAGAGCATTGCAGGAACAACCAACAGAGGTGCAAAAAGACGCGAGAATTGTGCAGAAAGAGGCAAGAAAAGTATGGAAAGAAGCAAAAGAGGTACAGAAAGATGCAAAAGGGGCGCAGAAAAGGGCAAGAGTGGTGCAGAAAGAAAAATGCGCACAAAGAGGTAAGAGAGGTACAGAAATTTGCATAAGAGGTGCAGAAAGAATCAAGAGAGGTACAGAATGTAGCAAGAGTAGTGTAGAAAGAAGCAACAGAGGTGCAGAAAGAGGCAAGAGGAGCGTAGAAAGAGAGAAGTGCAGAAAGTAGCAAGAGAGGTGCAGAAAGAAGCAATAGACGTACAGAATGGCAAGAGAACTACATATGTTGGCAAGACAGTTGCAGAAACAGGCAAAAGAGGTGCAGAAAGAGGGAACGGGTGCAAACAGAGGCAAGAGGGGTGCAGAAATGTGCAGGAAAGTTACAGAGAGAAGCAATAGCTGTGTAGAAAGAACTAAATGAGGTGCAGAAAGAGGCAAGAGTAGTGCAGAAAGAAGCAGGAGATGTGTTGAATGAAACAACAAGAGTGCAGAAAGAAGCAAGAGAAATGATTAAAGAGACAAGAGTGTTGCAGAAAGAAACAAGAAGTACACGGAAAAAGCAACAGAAGTGCAGAAAGAAACAAGCGAGGTACAGAAAAAAACAAGAGAGGGGCAGAAAGAGGCAGGAGAGGTACAAAAAGATTCAAATGAGGGCAGAAACAGATAAGAGGGGACATAATAAGAATTGCCTCTGTACAGGGGGAGGCAAGAGTGCAGAAAGAAACAAGAGGGGTGCAGAAAGAGGCAAGAGAAGTACAGAAAGGGCAAGAGAGGTACAGAAACAGGCAACAGAGGTATTGAAAGAGGGAAGATGGGTGCAGAATGAGGTAAGAGGGGTGCAAAAAGAGGCAACAGATGTACAGAAAGAAGGGAGAAGTTGCAGAAAGAGGCAAGAGAAGTGCAGAAAAAAGCAACAAAGATTCAGAAAATGGCAAGAGAGGTGCAGAAAGAAAGAAAAAAGCTAAAGCAATGTGCAGAATGAAGCAAGAGAAATGCAGAAAGAGGGAAGAGAGGCACAGTAACATGTAAGAGTTGTTGCACACCATTAGTACCAATTTAACACCCACATTTAGCAATATGTAGGAGGTGACCATTGTAGGTTTTCAAAGGGCCTTCCACCATGCTATAACACTTGTTGCTGCATTTTTGGTAACATTTGAACCTTTTTGAGCTAGAAACAAGGTATTATTTGTTAAAATTTGCAGATTATGCAGCAGATGATGGATTATGTAACAAATGTGGAAAATGTGTAATTGTGCGAAAGTCATTGCAGCAATATCGTCGCATAATTCCAGTAGCCCAGCTCATACTTCTGACTAGCTCCAGAAGTACTTCTCAGTGGTTCCTTCTTTTTTTGTCTCATTGAGTTTATAGTTTACCTTCAATGGAAAATGAGGAAGACTAAACCTGAGGTTACCACTCCACCACACAGTCTGCCATACCACATCATTTCTCTCTATACACATTATCCCACTCTACATAATTCCTATACTCTAAATACCACATACTTTCTATCCACATATTTCCACTGCACAACATACCACATAATTTCACTACACGCAACGTACATCCACTCCACTTTCAAAAACATTAGTAAAAACAATTCCATTATCAACCCCAATAGCTCTAACACTCGAAATGCGAGAGCTATTACAGTGCAAATGCTTCTTTAACTAGTAGTCGCATTTGCTGAATGATGGAGAAAGAGGGCTGGGCCTCTGACCAGTGCTCAGGGATTCTGCTGCGTAGGACCAACAGGAGATACCAGGAGGGCCTCTTGGCCCCCAAGGTCTCTCAGGAGTAAAGTGGACTTCATACCCCAACCAGAAGTGTGCCAGGTGGTGCGTTTGCAGAGTGTTGGAGAAAGGGGGCATGATCTCTGAAGACCTCTTAGTAATCCTACTGTCTGCTATTTACTAGAGGTAACAGGAGGGGTAGTTGCCCCCCAAGGACATCCTTGGGGGTCTACTACGACCCCTACTTTCACCTCCAGTAAGTCCCACACAGCAGGTTTGCTAAGTTCTCGTAACAGGCCATGCCCCCTTTGCCCACCACTCTGCAAACGCGCTTCCTGGTTTGCTTTTGGATGGGAATGAAGTCCCCTTTAAGCATGGGCGAATTTTGCGAATCTGGCGTTTGCGAATTTTGTGAATTTGCAAACTCGCAATCCGCAAAATCCGCGAATTCTCGCAAATTTGCGGATTTTTTTTTGTGTTCGCAAGGATTTTTGCCAGTTCGCGAGGGTTTTGTACCAGTTCGCAATTGCGAACTTACATGTCGACTCGCAACGGTCGCAATGATGTTGTTTTTACGTCTGGTTCATCATCACAGGTTCCCAGCACCCTCTGTTTCACCCCTGCCACCCTCTGTTTCACCCATGCCACCCTCTGGTACATCAATGCCACCCTCTGATTCATCATCACTGTAGATTATGGGGGGAAAAAGCAAGCACACCTGCCCTGCTTCAACTGACATGAATTAATTTGGGGTTGATTTATTAATGTGTCACTGTTTTAAAATTCCAGTCTGGCACCTGCTTCCTTATCTGTAATTTGCTTTCTGTTGCAGTGCAATTTTTTTTTCCAGGACCTTGGCAGCCTACTTGTAGCTATTCTATGAGCCTGCTGTGAGGGTCAGAGCAGGGTCATACAATTGTTGCAACTAGCAACTGAAGTCTGGAGGGGCCCCAGTCAGGAAGCACTACAGGGAATGGTTACTAATGATGAGTTTGAACTTTTGCACCTGCTGAATCCTTTCACTTTTGCAAAACTCGTTTTTCTGCAGAACAGCATTACAGCAACTGTAATGCCCCAAAAAAGCTTACTTGTGAAAGTTAATTTCTAATCCAAAAGTGATCCAAAGAAATTCAAAAGGCCTCAAATCCATAAAAGTGCAGGCAAATATCAACCTGAGGAGTTATTCTGATAAAAATCATCATTTTCAGAAGGTCTATGCTGCTTGCTAGTGGATTTCTTGTGCAGAATTGCAATTTTTGTAATTTCGTGAGTGTGAGATTGTTGCTGCCCACCGCACCTACCTGTTCGCAAGTGCGATCTTACACCGCACACCGCAAAATTGTATCACCAAGGAAAAAAAATCCGCTGCGTGCAAATTTGCGGATTTTCGGTAAATTCGCGAGCGTTTCGCTGATTGCGAATTTACAGAAAATCCGCAAAATCCGCGAGCGTAATGGATTTTCCGCCCATGCTTAGTCCCCTTTGTTCCTGGGGTCCTTTGGTGCCAACTACCCTACCTATTACCTCCAGTAAGCCCCACACAGTGATGTGCAGAGAGGTAGGCGCAGGCCACACCCCCTTTCTACGCCACTTTGCAAACGCACCTACTGGCATGCGATCTCTCCACAGCAGGCACTTTTGAGTGGTTGATAGTAAGCGGCTTGCCTGAGCCCCAGAGAGAGCCCTGGCGCTGGTTTCCGGTGCTCCCGAAGCGGCGCCAAACGTTGCTGCTTGTGAAGGGTCAGGAACCTGTTTCTTGAAGACTACAAGTGCCAGTGGGGACTCGAGCCTTTGTACCACCACCCACTGGGGTTTTATTTTGATTATACAGGCAAGGACACAACAACTCACTGGAGTAGAATAGCGGCACTACCACTACCATCATGCCACGGAGTGGCCATGCCCACGGAGGCGGAGTGTGTGAACAAAAAGGTGCAGAAAAACTGCCGTACTTTGCATACAATCTCCATTGCCCATGAAGAAGTGATTGACATGAAACGCGTTGGCAGTATGGACAACAATTCCTGTGATGCAAGGCCGTTTTCCTCTCTGGGCGCTTCACTAAACGAATGTTGGCAATAGACTCACCTGGCATGGGATCTCTTCACAGCAGGCACTTTTGTGTGGTTGATAGTATGCAGCTTGCCTGAGCCACGGATAGAGCCCTGGCGCTGGTTTTCGGCGCTCCGAAGCGGCGCCAAACGACGCTGCTTGTGAAGGGTCAGGAGCCTGTTTCTTGAAGACTACAAGTGCCAGTGGGGACTCGAGCCTTTGTACCACCACCCACTGGGGTTTTATTTTGATTATAACGGCAAGGACACCCCAACTCACTGAGGTAGAGTAGCGGCACTACCACTACCATCATGCCACAAATGGCCATGCCCACGGAGGCGGAGTGTGTGAACAAAAAGGTGCCGAAAAACTACCGTACTTTGCATACAATCTCCATTGCCCATGAAGAAGTGATTGGCACGAGACGCGTCGGCAGTATGGACAACAATTCCTGTGATGCAAGGCCGTTTTCCTCTCTGGGCGCTTCAATAAACGAATGGTGGCAATAGACTCACCTGGCATGGGATCTCTCCACAGCAGGCACTTTTGTGTGTTTGATAGTATGCGGCTTGCCTGAGCCATGGAGAGAGCCCTGGCTCTGGTTTCCGGCTCTCCCGAAGTGGCGCCAAACATCGCTGCTTGTGAAGGGTCAGAATCCTGTTTCTTGAAGACTACAAGTGCCAGTGGGGACTCGAGCCCTTTGTACCACCACCCACTTGGGTTTTATTTTGATTATACAGGCAAGGACACAGCAACTCACTGGAGTAAAAGTGTGGCACTACCATCATGCCACAGAGTGGCCACGCCCACGGAGGCGGAGTGTGTGAACAAAAAGGTGCCAAAAAATTGACGTACTTTGCATACAATCTCCATTGCCCATGAAGAAGTGATTGACACGAAACGCGTTGGCAGTATGGACAACAATTCCTGTGATGCAAGGCCGTTTTCCTCTCTGGGCGCTTCAATAAACGAATGTTGGCAATAGACTCACCTGGCATGGGATCTCACCACAGCAGGCACTTTTGTGTGGTTGATCCATATTTATTTATATATGAATTTCTCTTTGGGTCCTTTGGTGCCAACTTCCCTACCTATTACCTCCAGTAAGCCCCACACAGTGATGTGCAGAGAGGTGGGCACAGGCCACACCCCCTTTCTACGCCACTTTGCAAACGCACCTACTGGCATGGGATCTCTCCACAGCAGGCACTTTTGAGTGGTTGATAGTAAGCGGTTTGCCTGAGCCGCAGAGAGAGCCCTGGCGCTGGTTTCGGGCGCTCCCGAAGTGGCGCCAAACGTTGCTGCTTGTGAAGGGTCAGGAACCTGTTTCTTGAAGACTACAAGTGCCAGTGGGGATTTGAGCCTTTGTACCACCACCCACTGGGGTTTTATTTTGATTATACAGGCAAGGACACAACAACTCACTGGAGTAGAATAGCGGCACTACCACTACCATCATGCCACGGAGTGGCCATGCCCACGGAGGCGGAGTGTGTGAACAAAAAGGTGCCAAAAAACTGCCGTACTTTGCATACAATCTCCATTGCCCTTGAAGAAGTGATTGACACGAAACGCATTGGCAGTATGGACAACAATTCCTATGATGCAAGGCCGTTTTCCTCTCCGGGCGCTTCAATAAACGAATGTTGGCAATAGACTTACCTGGCATGGGATCTCTCCACAGCAGGCACTTTTTTGTGGTTGATAGTAAGCGGCTTGCCTGAGCCTCAGAGAGAGCCCTGGCGCTGGTTTCCGGCGCTCCTGAAGCGGCGCCAAACATCGCTGCTTCTGAAGGGACAGGAGCCTGTTTCTTGAAGACTACAAGTGCCAGTGGGGACTCGAGCCTTTGTACCACCACCCACTGCGATTTTATTTTGATTATACAGGCAAGGACACAGCAACTCACTGGAGTAGAATAGCGGCACTACCACTACCATCATGCCACAGAGTGGCCACGCCCACGGAGGTGGAGTGTATGAACAAAAAGGTGCAGAAAAACTGCCGTACTTTGCATACAATCTCCATTGCCCATGAATAAGTGATTGACATGAAACGCGTTGGCAGTATGGACAACAATTCCTGTGATGCAAGGCCGTTTTTCTCTCTGGGCGCTTCAATAAACGAATGTTGGCAATAGACTCACCTGGCATGAGATCTCTTCACAGCAGGCACTTTTGTGTGGTTGATAGTATGCGGCTTGCCTGAGCCGCGGAGAGAGCCCTGGCGCTGGTTTCCGGCGCTCCGAAGCGGCGCCAAACAACACTGCTTGTGAAGGGTCAGGAGCCTGTTTCTTGAAGACTACAAGTGCCAGTGGGGACTCGAGCATTTGTACCACCACCCACTGGGGTTTTATTTTGATTATAACGGCAAGGACACCCCAACTCACTGAGGTAGAATAGCGGCACTACCACTACCATCATGCCACAAATGGCCATGCCCACGTAGGCGGAGTGTGTGAACAAAAAAGGTGCCGAAAAACTACCGTACTTTGCATACAATCTCCATTGCCCATGAAAAAGTGATTGACACGAGACGCGTTGGCAGTATGGACAACAATTCCTGTGATGCAAGGCCGTTTTCCTCTCTGGGCGCTTCAATAAACGAATGTTGGCAATAGACTCACCTGGCATGGGATCTCTCCACAGCAGGCACTTTTGTGTGGTTGATAGTATGCGGCTTGCCTGAGCCACGGAGAGAGCCCTGGCTCTGGTTTCCGGCTCTCCCGAAGTGGCGCCAAACATCGCTGCTTGTGAAGGGTCAGAAGCCTGTTTCTTGAAGACTACAAGTGCCAGTGGGGACTCAAGCCTTTGTACCACCACCCACTTGGGTTTTATTTTGATTATACAGCAAGGACACAGCAACTCACTGGAGTAAAATTGTGGCACTACCATCATGCCACAGAGTTGCCACGCCCACGGAGGCGGAGTGTGTGAACAAAAAGGTGCCCAAAAATTGACGTACTTTGCATACAATCTCCATTGCCCATGAAGAAGTGATTGACACGAAACGCGTTGGCAGTATGGACAACAATTCCTGTGATGCAAGGTCGTTTTCCTCTCTGGGCGCTTCAATAAACGAATGTTGGCAATAGACTCACCTGGCATGGGATCTCTCCACAGCAGGCACTTTTGTGTGGTTGATAGTATGCGGCTTGCCTGAGCCGCGGAGAGAGACCTGGCACTGGTTTCCGGCTCTCCCGAAGCGGCACCAAACGTCGCTGCTTGTGAAGGGTCAGAAGCCGGTTTCTTGAAGACTACAAGTGCCAGTGGGGACTCAAGCCTTTGTACCACCACCCACTGGGGTTTTATTTTGATTATACAGGCAAGGACACAGCAACTCACTGGAGAAGAATAGCGGCACTACCATCATGCCACAGAGTGGCCACGCCCACGGAGGCGGAGTGTGTGAACAAAAAGATGCCAAAAAACTGCCATACTTTGCATACAATCTCCATTGCCCATGAAGAAGTGATTGACATGAAAGGCGTTGGCAGTATGGACAACAATTCCTGTGATGCAAGGCCGTTTTCCTCTCTGGGCGCTTCAATAAACGAATGTTGGCAATAGACTCACCTGGCATGGGATCTCTCCACAGCAGGCACTTTTGTGTGGTTGATCCATATTTATTTATATATGAATTCTCAGGAACTACTGAACAGATTTTATCCATCGCTCTCTGAATCAAGAGCTACCTTTTTGCCAAATTTGATGTCATTCCATTCAGCAGTCCGGGCTGCAGGCTTATCTAAAATTTCCTATTGAAATTAACATGGAGACAACTTGTTTTGAGACCCCCATGTTTCTTGGCCACCGCTTGACGAATCACACTGAAACTTTCAAGACAAGAGCTGACCTGGGCAGGCCATTACTTTTGAAAATTTAGGGAATATTCATCAAACTGCCCCAAAGATATTGGCGAAAGAAAAAATTATTTTTGAATAGAAACAAGGTCTTAACTACAACTACCTACTAGCATTTGCCAGTAGGTACTATATACAAGTATATATACTCACCAAACAACTGTGCTTTTTCTCCGCCGCTAGCCTCTCGGTGCCGGTGAAAGGCATGGAAACAACAACAGTCCAATAATGCTCTCAAGTTATGTTCCACAATTAAGAATGAAGAAGCTTCACACCAAGTGATTTAGCCCCTTGATTTTTGTGCAAAAATGAAGCGTTTTGGCTGTGACGCCTTTTTACAAGTTTACATGATGTGTTCCACTCACCAAAGAAATTCGCTGAAAGGCAGAAAACATAAAGAAAAGACTTTCGCATAATAACATTAGTCACAATTCACACCATTCTACAATCATTTTACTAAGAAAATAATAATCAAATGTATGATAGCAACAATTCTCATGATAAATGAATCAACATTATCAAAGCCTATTCTCTAATGCCAATCGAGTTCAACAGCCAACCCTGAATGCTAAATTCCTCTGTGATTAATAGTGTATTTACAAACCATGAAAAACTGGCACCACAGTTCTCGTAGATCCACACATTTGTTCATTTTTATTCTACATATCCTAATGTGTGCGTTAGGCATACCGTCACACTTCCACATGGGCAACTGAAAAAATAGGTGCAAAGTGGACATATACAGTGGCACAACAAAAAGAAGACTAATAGACTTGTTCTAGGCCTGGTTACCTTTATAATGAAAACCAGAAATACAATACCGGGTGTTAGACCTGGCATTTCTTGGCGTATTTATCCATGACTTTTTGCCTCTACCTCCCCTATTTTTGATTGACTTAGATGCTTTGGGCATTTTGTCACTGCTGATCAGTGTCAAAGTACAAGTGCTCCCTGTGTAAAGTATAATGGTAATTGGTTGTCCATTATTGGTATGTATTAGGGGTGGGAGGAATTTGCGTAATCGCATTACGCAAATCTCCGCGAAAGGGTAAAAAATCTCCGCAAACACGCAGAATTTCCGCAAACATGTGGAATTGCATGTTTGTGATGCTTTTTTACTGTCCGCAATCGCTGTTTGCATGCTTGGGGGGAAATATCTTGCGAACACGCATTTGAGAACGCGAACAAGCAAAAACTTTCACAAAGTCGCGGAACATAGAATTTTGGGAAATTTTGCGTTCCCCGCGGAACGCAAAATTACCCATATTCAGCAAATTCCACGAGCGGAATGGAATTTACCACCCAGGCCTAGTACGTTTGCCTTACCAGTGAAGTCCCTAGTTAAGTGCACTATGTGTACCAGGCTTGGTAATGCAAATGCTACTAGTGAGCATGCAGCACTAATTGTGCCATCCCCACAAGTAGCCTCAAAAAGGGAACTCAGGAGTGCCATTGTAGTGCCTGCGCGCAGTTTGTTAAACTGCCATGTTGGTCTGACAAGTGCACTCACTTGCTAGACTTCACCCTTTCCTTTATATGCACATCAGACACCCCTATGGTAGTTCTAGGGTACCAATACAAAAACCACAGTTGATGGACAGAATGCAGAACAATGTCATACATTCACCCCAGTACAGAGATCTGGGCCTAAATCCATTGTTGTGTTGCACTCCACACCACCCCAGTTCAGACATGGCCATATGCAAATCAGGCTTGACCCTGTGCCTCATGGGAGCAGTCGTGCCCGAACTGTCAAGCCATGTCTTTCCTGGACCGGATTCAAGCATCCTAGGACTGGTGTCTAGCTATCAGCCGTCTTCAGCCAGGATAGCTTGACTCCAGTGGTGTGGAGAGCATGGGACTCTCGTCTGAGCATACCCATCCCACTCGGGGTGACAAATGCAAAACCACAGTTGATGGACAGAATGCAGAACAATGTCATACATTTACCCCAGTACAGAGATCTGGGCCTAAATCCATCGTTCTAGGTCTAGGGTACCCCCTTGGCAGGGTGCAGTGCATGTGAAAGTTAGGACATGTACTAAGGTGTGTATCATGTCTTGAGAATGAAATAATCTCCATTTCGTTTTTCACTGTTAAAAGGCCATCTTGCCCATAGGACAGAATCGGGAGGCTGTGTAATATATTTTCCAGCTTACCTTTCCAAAGGCTTAATATTGAAATGTGAAGTTTACTATGCCTGAACTCACAATGTAATAACACATCCTTTTATGAAGGAAGGTGGTTTTTGCATTGTGTTTTCAGAAGCCACTCTTTTAGAAGTGGCTGGGCTTTTGTGCTCTAACATTTTGTGGATTGTTTGTCTGGGTTTGAAAGCGATAGAATCTGGGTAATGTCTTGACTCCGGGGAGGAGGTGAGACAGCAACTGGCTGACCTGCATCTGGAGTGTAGGGGGAGGAGTAGCCCCTAGAGGTGAAGAGGCCTGGGTTGCTGCCATAAAACAATTGTCCCATCTCCTGCTTAGTGATCGAGAATCCAGACCCCCACTAATCAAAGGAAGAAGGTGTCACTAGCAGGGAGGCACCCAGAACTGGTTTAAACAGGGGTCAGTGCCCCCTGAACACAAAGGCTTCAAAGCCATTGAGGGGTATAACTATGAGAACTGAAGCCCCTGAACTTCGAGAATGTGAACAAGACTGAAGCTAATTTGTGTTCAAGAGGACCTTTGCCAAGGAAGAAACAACTGAAGAGACTGAAGGATAGAACTGGCCCTTGCTGTGCGTTCTGAGGCTGGTCTGCAGTTTGCTGTTTTAACTAGGAAAGGCTTAAGGGACTTTGCTGTGTGCTGTGTCCCCCTGCTTGAAAGGTCTTGTGTCTTGAAGTAACTTATCCGCAAAGACCGAGGTGATCTGGCTCCCTGTTGCGGAAAGACAGGAACACAAATGTTTCCATGAGAGTATCAGAGGCACAGTGTGTGAAAGCATGTTGTAGCGTGTGACGCTCGTAAGGTGTGCCCTGTGATCATGGGCACCTGGAGTCCAAACTGTGAGAAGTTGGCCTGGCATATGGTGTCCACTATTTCAGTGGGCGCCTTGCACCAGTCTAAACGACCCTCATTGATGGTAGGTTAAAGACAACCTTTACAGAAAGCTCTCCTAGTGGTAGCTGTGGAGAACGGCCTTCAGGCTAAGTCTTGGAGGAATGTAAAGAAGCTTGTTTTACCAGTCTATAATCTCATGAATGACCAAATGAAAGGAGAAACAAAGGACAGGTAGTTGGGACCAATGGGAATTTCAAAGACCAGGCTCCAATATGTTCCCTATATACATATTACAACAAGTATATTGGAGGGTCTAGCACACAGTGAGTCCTAACAGAGTATCCTCTAACAATTCCAAACTATATGTATCAAGAATAATGGAGTCATCCCCTTGATGATCAGGGAGGGATGCCCATCAGTCACCCCACGGTACCGCCCTTCATTATTTGGGATTCCACCAAGACTACCAATGGATAAGCCGATATACTATCACGTCGGGGGTCCTAGATGTAGGAGGGAGCTCCACCGCCGGTCAGTCAGGTCTGGCTAGGGTCTTGTTTCTCAAGTTTAGAAAATGAGAAAAATCGGGGACTGATGTTGCATTGCTCAAAAGGTGACCATATATTACACCTAGACGGTCTGCATATTTTTGACTGTCAGTAACTACTACTTTTTAACATTGGAAGGTAGGGTAACAACAGAATAAAGTTATAGGTACCCCCCTATCCAATTTTATCCACACAACCTTTTTGTCTTTGTCTTTTCATTATATCACCTTTTGAGCACTGCAACATCAGTCCCCGATTTTTCTCATTTTCTGAACTTGAGAAACAAGACCCTAGCCAGACATGACTGACCGGCGGTGGAACTCCCTCCTACATCTAGGACCCCTGACCGTGATAGTATATCGGCTTATCCATTGGTGGTCTTGGTGGAATCCCAAATGATGAAGGGCGGTTCCGTGTGGTGACTGATAAGCATCCCTCCCTGTTCATCAAGGGGATGACTCCGTTATTCTTGATACATATAGTTTGGAATTGTTAGAGGATACTCTGTTAGGACTCACTGTGTGCTAGACCCTCCAATATACAAATGAAAGGAGAACCACACCAGGTATATATATATAAAATGTATTTATTTATTCTAAAGACATCCCACTAGTCTCTTTATGAGGCTAGAGGCAAAAGTACATTCAGTAAACTTAATAACACACAGTAAATTAGCACAATATACATTGAGCTCTAGGGGTGTACCAAACCATACATTAAGAAAGTGGTATAAGAACCATGACTTGCAGAGATACAAGGCCTAGAGCCTGTAGAACTGCTGGGGCCAACAGGAACCACCCAGGGTCGTGACACAGAGGACCCATAGGGAACGAGTGCAGTGTCTAAACACAGCCGCGAATCACCTTTAACTTCTATGGGGAAAGTCGCGGTTGGAAATTTAACCCCTTGGATGCTCATGACAAGGTCAACTCATCATGGGTTTTACCTGCCCTGTGCTTATGACAAGTTGACCTTGTCACAAACAATGAAGAATCTGCAAGTCCAGCGCAGGAGGGGGAAAACCCCTTAGCACCCAAGGTGTTAAAGATAGAGGACACTTAGAGGAGGCCTTTGAGCAAACCCTTTTAGACTTAAGGGGTTCTAGAGACAACACTCACTGGAGCACCAGAGTACTCGAGTTACGTCGCCCAGGGTAGCCTGGTGCATAGGTGTCTTCTGGTGTCGGTTACGTCGTCGTTTTCAATGGCGATCTGCTTCAAAGTGCTGCTGCTGAAGAAGTGGAAAGTGTCCGGTGTGATCCAAGCCTGGATCGAAGATCAGAAGGACCTGAAGGCAGAAGGGACAGAGTCTGCGTCACTAGCCAGTAACCAGGGGCATGATAGTCAAATGGCCACCGATGTCGGGTGATTTCAGGTGAAGAAGGTGAAGCTTGACTCTTCAGCCACGAGGACAAGGTGGTATCGACGATGACCAGGATCTTGAATCAAGCTGTCCCACAAAGGATGTCTAGTGCTGCAGTGTCGGCGCCCGGATTGGACCCAAAAAACTTTGGCAACAGCAACCCATGCAGGATTCAAAGAAATGATTTGGAATGAACCGGCAAGGTCCGAAGGACTCACCATTTGGCAGGGAGTCAGGGCATATCTGGAGAAACCAGGAAGCCCAAGGAAAATTAGAGTTGCCTTTGTGGGGACCCAGCAGTCGACGGACCAGGGATTGCAAAGGGGCCTTAAGCGAAAATGCAAGAAGCAGACTCACGGAACACTCATGGAGTGTAGGCCCACAAATTTCGGGGCAGATGGTGCTCAGGGCTTGTGCTACAAGTAACCCAAAGCACCACTTCAAGGGAAGTCAAGAAGTCAATGCACTAGCACATGTGCATGGTGTCCAGGGGTTCTGGCTCCACGTCACGTGTGAGGGCTGTGGGTCTCAGCTTTGCTGGAGACTAGTGTTGACCTCTGAGAAGTCTGGAAATCCTCTTCCTGGTCAGCAAATACTTCGGAGTCTGGCGGGAACTTCGGAAATGCAGGCTGGCAAATGCTTTGTTGGTGCCTGCTTGAGCGGGGTAGTCACTCCTTGACCCCAAGGGAGATTGTTCCATCCTGTAGACTTTAGTAGAGCATCGTAGTTACAGGATTCAGTTTCAGAGTTTTGTCCGGGTGTAATCTAGAGTCCTTTTGCCAGGCATCCCTTACTTATACTAAGAAAAGGTGTTGGACATACTTTGGGGACCCACCTATGGGAGGGTCTGGAAAGAGGGATGGCTACACCCATTTCCTTTGTCCAGTTTTGTACCAGAGCAAGGGCTGATAACTCCTGCAACCGGTTTGAACTGGGCTATGCAGTGGGACACCAAATGTGACCCCCTGTGCTGACTTCAAAGCACTCTCAGAGTGCACCCACCCAGCCCCAATACACTGAAGCCTGTCTGGGAGGTTGATACACCTCCTTGTGACAAGAAACCTACTGTCCAGGCCTCCCCTGCTGGAGTTTCGGTCAGCAGCAGGAGGTCAGACTCGTGTCTATGGCTGCAGCATTCATTTTGTGATGCCAGGGCTCTTTTAAACTATTACCGTTTAGACTAGTGTGTACATGTCTCTCCCTCTAGAAGGGTGGAATTCTACCCCCGGCACCAGGACTGGCAGGGGGTAGGATTCAAAAGTGTTTGACACCAAACACAACATGTTTCCATGCAGCCATTCCAAAGTTAGAATTTACAGCGAGGTTATCATGCACTTAAGAGTATATGGTCTGGCTGCATCACAGAACAGCCTCAGAGAATAGGGTCCGAAAGCTGCAGAGGGACCCAGTTCATGCATGGTCACCCTCTCACACAAAACCAAGCACTCTGCCTTCAGGATTGATAAGGCCTGCCATAGGAGTGACTGATAGGTCTATATATGTCAGTGATTAAAGGTTGATGTATGACGTTAGAACCCATATATTCACACCGCATGCCATCACAACGCAACTATTACAACGCTGCTGCGATTACAGTGCATGGCATTACAACGCATGCCATTACAACATAAGTATAGGTAAGTATTTATTTTTATCAATATTTGTTAAATTTTAAATAAATTTCAAAAACTGTTTATTAAATAATTTTAATTAATTTTAAATGTATTAAAAAAATTAATTTACAAATATAACTCCTTGGGTGTGTAATAGAGGGTAAATGTTGGATAGTGCAAGGGTAAAAATTACTATTCTAAATCCAGGGGGTGTAATAGTAGGGTAAGTGTTGGATAGTGTAGTGGCTAAATTTACTATTCTAACTCCAGGGGGGTGTGATAGTAGGGTAAGTGTTGGATAGTGTGGGGGTAAAAATTACTATTCTAACTCCAGGGGGCGTTAATAGTAGGGTAAGTGTTGGATAGTGTATGGGTTAAATTTACTACTCTAAATCCAGGTGGGTGTAATAGTAGGTTAAGTGTTGGATAGTGTAGGGGTAAAAATTACTAGTCTAACTCCAGGGGGGTGTAATAGTAGGGTAAGTGTTGGGTATTGTAGGGGTTAAATTTACTCTTCTAACTCCAGGGGATGTAATAGTAGGGTAAGTGTTGGATAGTGTAGGGGCCAAATTTACTATTCTAACTCCAGGGGGGTGTAATAGTAGGGTAAGTGTTGGATAGTGTAGGGGTTAAATTTACTATTCTAACTCCAGAGGGGTGTAATAGTAGGGTAAGTGTTGGATAGTGTAGGGGTAAAATTACTATTCTAATTCCAGGGGGTGTAATAGTAGGGTAAGTGTTGGATAGTGTTGGGTAAAAATTACTATTCTAAAGTAAATTTAATTAAAAATTAAAAATGTATTAAATAAATTAAATTATAATTTAAAAATATATTAAATGTATTTAAAAGGTTATAATTATTTTAAATAAATTAATTTATAATGCAAAAAAGTTACAATAAAAATATATAATTTTTTTTAAATTAAATTAATAATAATAAAATTAAATACTTATCTGTACTTACGTTGTAATGGCATGCGTTGTAATAGCACCTACATTGTAATGGCATGCGTTGTAATGCCATGTGTTGTAATGGCACCTGCGTTGTCATAGTTGCGTTGTGATGGTACTGCGTCGTAATAGTTGCGTTGTTATGGTTGTTCCCCATTTAAGGTTGATAGAGGTTACCTATAACTTAGTAAGGGGTGCAGGAACTACCTTACCCAGGCTGCAGTAGCAGTCCTGTGGTGTCATTTTGGAAAGCTTCCCAGGGGTGACATAATACATGCTTTAGCCCCTGGTAGGCCACTGGGTTACCTATACCCTTAGTACCTAGTGTACCATATACTAGGGACTCAAAAGGGTACCCCAGTACCAAACTGTAGTGTACCTAAAGTACATGCAATCAATTTAGAGAGATAGCAGCTAGGCTGGGGTCCTGGATAGCAGGGCCCAAGCCAGACTAAATTTAAAAAACAATGAAACTCCAGCAAAAAGTGGGGGTAATCTTAGTAAGCAGATCCTAGTCTCCTACACAAGCAAGGATCAGCCATGTGGTGTGTGTGCTTTTGTGACATGGACTCTTTTGTGAGGGTTATCCAGTTATTGTGTGCATCAGAATCCTAGTGAGTCTCATCGATGCAATGTGCATATGCATTGTTCACCGTGAGACCTTATTGAGGATTTGCCTTGTTATCATATGCACCAGATTCCAAGTGAGTCTCATCCATGCTGTTTGCGTTGTGCATCGCGAGACCTTCGTGAGGATTTGCCTTGTTATTGCATGCACCGGAGTCCAAGTGAGCCTCATCGACGCTATGCGCATGTGCGTTGTGCACCGTGAGACCTTCGTGAGTATTTGCCTTGTTATCATGTGCACCGGAGTTGGGGGTCGTGGCCAAGATGGCAGCTAGAGCGGACGCTGAGCATTGAGCTCCGCTCCGAACCCACTGTAATCATCCTGATTCGCATTTGCCTGTCCTGAAATCCTGCAGTGGACCCATTGCGGGAGGCAACTGGCATCCACTCCTGCAGCTACTGGACCTCTCTGGGGCCCCGCATAGCATCGGTAAGCCCCAGTCCTCGGCCCATGATGGGGGGTGTTCCGCAGCCCAGAGTGCTC
Organism: Lissotriton vulgaris; assembly: GCF_964263255.1. Classification (NCBI taxonomy): domain Eukaryota; kingdom Metazoa; phylum Chordata; class Amphibia; order Caudata; family Salamandridae; genus Lissotriton; species Lissotriton vulgaris. The sequence continues at coordinate 5,975,511 of NC_141688.1, forward strand.
CAGCGGAACTGTAGTGCTGTGGTGCCGGATGCACAGCGGCAACGCGGTGTGTGCGCACCCTCCCCCGCTGTGAACCCGGGGGTTCATGGAGCTGTGCCTGGAGTGTGGAAACCGGAGGTGCCCACAGACACCGGCCGTGGCGGGAGATGCACCCGGACCATTTTAGATCAGGTGGTCTGTGTGGGACGGACCCGCTGCGGCAAGGGTCTCTACCTAGGGAGCCTAGCGGATGTGCTCTGGATGGGGTGAGTGGCTGACTGGGACCCCCCTCTCTTCCCGGCTCCTGCGTGACCTGTGGGTGCGAAGTGGACTGCGGCTGGTGGACCTGGCCTGTGCGCGTTGGCTTGCCTGTGATCTGCATGACTTGACGGATTTGCCTAGCCTGCGGTTACTCCTAGGGCGGCTGGTTGTACAGTGATTGGACTCCGACCTACAACCCTAAGCTTGGGCTTTGGACCCATGGGGTGAACGGCGGGGTGCCCTGTTGGTGGATCGTGCCCTCAGGTGAGTGCTTGGTGTGCCCCTCTATGGTTGACAGATTGGAAGTTGAGGGGACCCGAAGAACACTGACACCTGACTGCGAGTGCAGCACTGGAGGAATCTGGTGTGGCCCAGGAGATCTGTCACAATTGCAGCTGATGGAGTGCACGTGGCACTGCGGACATTGCGTGACTGCGGGGTGATGAGCGGCGGAATCCTGCACCGAAGGGCACCTTGATCTCGGACGGAGCTGCACACACACCTTAACCTACGCCTCAGCCCGCTGCCTATCCTGACCTCCTGAGGTGTCCTTATACTACGCCACCAGCCCGTGTTTTCTCGTGGGTGCTATAACGGGCAAACCCAGAGTGGACAAACCTCAGGCATAGCATCCGGAAGCGGAGCCAGCATCCATGGACCTCAGGGGTGTGGGCCCCCCACGGCTTCCTGCCCAGGGGAACCACAGTGATCACTCTCTCCATTTCAACTACTGGCGCCAATTCTGGACATAAAAACCACCTTGGGTGCGAAAATTTACTCTCTTAGTATTGATATGGGGTTCCTGCCTGAAGATCACAAGAAACTCAAGGAGCAAGTCGATGAAACTGAATCTGCCTTGGTATCTTTGAGGCTCACAGTGACCACGACGGCCACCCAGCTGCAGGCCCTCCGACAGGAGGTGGACTATATCACTGCGCGTATGGAGGACCAGGAAAGTTGCTCCTGTCGCAATAAAAGTACGCCTTGTGGGCCTTCCTGAGCAGGTGGAGGGCCCCAGCATGGAGTTCTTCCTGGAAGAATGGTTCTTGTGTGAAGTCCTGCAGGGCAAGCAGTCGAACTTTTTCTCTAACGAGCGGGGGCACGGGGTCCCGGGGGGCCCCACGCGCCCAGGTGCATTCCTTTGTCCGGTGGTGACCAGGTTCTTTAATTACCATGACAGGGACCATGTGCTGCAGGTCACCAGGACTTGGGTCTCTTGGCAGATAGACAATGCTACAGTCCATATCTACCCGGACTACACTCTGGCCGTGCAACGCCGCTGCTCCTCCTACTTGGAGGCTAAGACGTGCCTGAGGGAACATGATGTCCAATACTCCCTCCAGTACCCTGCACGTCTCTTTATCCGTCATAAGGAGGGCACTGTCTTCTGTAATACGCCTGAGGAAGCATGGGTTTGGATTGGCCAGCAGGGTTTGGCACATGATCCTCCTACACCGCAGGCAGACACGAAGCAGCAGTAGACTCTAATGGCAAGACATAGAGGTTGGGGCGGGAATAAAAAACACAACATCATACGCAGACACAGGTAGCACAGGAACGAGCGCAGGCCGCCAGAATGGTGGTGTAGCTGGGTTCTTCTACCTCATCTTCTTGATGAGACTCAGACTCTGATGCCCAGATGGAACGCACGCTACGACTCACTGACAGATCGAGGCATTGGCAAGGGTGGCCTGGCCCTCATCCCACAAACAGCAGACGCGCTAGATTGAAGACATCGAGGTTGGAGCTGTTCTTTATCGATGTGGGGACAAGCACCCCGCACACGCCCAAATGGGCCAGACTGAATTATGAGAGGCAAAATGGATGCTGCTCACAAACTCTGCAATAACCCCCCCAACAAGTAATGATACAGCAACTCATTTGTTTCTTTCTCTTATCATGTGTTATGAATTGTGTGTTCTTAAATTTGCAGCTTGGCAACCAGGCCTTGGGTGGGAAGTTGAGGTATTTTGGTTCTTCTCCTTTCATGCTCAAACTTCACAAGATCTGATGCCGAAACATGTCTGAATCCGATAGTCGGGGACTGTGAGTGTACTGACGGGAATGTGGGCTGTCACATACTGGAAGGGTCCTCGCAACGACCTTACACACATCTACGCAGATGGCTTTCTGAGATTACTCCTTTCTGACCTGGAATGTGATGGGGTTGGCGGGAAGTGCCAAGCCACACAAAGTATACCAGTACCTACGCAGTCACACGATCACAGTAGCATTACTCCAGGAGACACATCTCAAGGCACAGACACTGGCGTCGCTCCGCAAGCGCTGGTGGAGTACGTTCTTGGGCACAACGTACTCTGGTTCCGCCAGGTTTGCACTTATTTGGGTGGCTCCTGGGACCCCTCTCTACATTACGCACTCCAGGGTGAACCTGCAGGGCCATTATGCTACCATGGAGGGTGTGTTGAATGGCTCTCCCCCGGCGCTGGTCTCCCTGTATACATCGAGCATACAGGCACTAGCACACCACATGCTGGACTGGGCGCTTCAAAAGCAGGTACATGACGTATGGCGCAGATTACATCCAGAGACTTGTATCATCTCATTACTTGTCACTCCATGATCTACATACGTGGATCGACATGGTGTTTTGCTCGGATACTGCTTTACACACTGTAGTGCATGCTAAGTATTTAGTGTGCACACTCTCAGACCATTTACCCATACAACTGGACATGACCTGGGGTGCTCAACTTCCTGCGATCTCGACTTGGCGCCTGCCTGGGGCAGCACTTGCTGCTTCCTCCTATCGGGCTTTCCTATTGAAGTCCATCACCTCCTACTTTGAGGAGAATTAGGGGACTGCCTCATGAGTGGGGATAGAGGGGGACGCCTTTAAGTCTGTTTTGCGGGGCAATGCCATCAAGGCCACGTATGGGGCTCGTGGGTACCTGATTGCGGTGCTTGCAACACGTGAGTCTGTGATCCAGAGCTATAAGCAGCATATTTTGACTGATTCCCTGCTTGCCGCCCCCTTGCCCAGGCTCGGTTGGCGTATTTATTTATTTATGCAATTTTTAAAGCGCTGCAATTACCCTTAGGTGTCTCGGCGCTGAGGGCTAGGACTGATACCAATAAAATAGATCTCTGAAGCAGAATTTTGAGTTATTTATGAATAATCATATCATTGAGGGAACAGCCATGTCTTTAGCTGCTTTCTGAAGATGATTAGCGTTGGACTGGATTTTATATTAAAAGGGAGGGAATTCCATAGTTTTGCGGCTGCGATGGTAAAACATCTGTCTCCCCAGTTAACTTTCCTTGTTCTGGGTACGTGGAGCAGATGAGCAGTGTTAGAACGAAGCATTCGGGGGGTTGCCAAAGGCTTGAATGAATTCCTGAGAAATTTGGGTCCCACATTATTTATTGCCTTGTAGACAATACAAAGGGCCTTGAATTTCGTGCGACTTCTGACCGGAAGCCAATGCAGTTGGTCCAAATATTTGGAGACAGAGCTAAATTTAGGAATGCCCAGTAGAACTCTGGCTGAGGCGTTTTGTATCATTTGAAGTTTAGAGATGACCTTTTGTTGTGCGTTGAGGAAGAGGGCATTACAGTAGTCAGTGCGTGAAAACACCAGTGTTGATATTAGTGTTTTTCCTGTAGTTGTAGGAAGATAAGGGAGAAGTTTTTTTATTTTCCTTAAGATGTTGACTGATGATGATACTACAGCGTTCACATGATGATGGAAAAGGAGTTTATCATCAAATATAACTCCCAGGTTTCTGACTTTACTGACTGGTTGAGGTGGAGTTCCCATTTCCTCCGGCCACCATAAGGGAGACCACAGAGGCTGAATCCTACCAAAGAGCATGACTTCCGTCTTTGAAGAATTAAGTTTTAGACAGTTGGAAGCCATCCAACTGCTGATGGCCCTCATGCCGTCCTTGAAGTTTGCTGCTATCTTGGAACCATTTTTGTGTATGGATAATACTAACTGAGTATCGTCAGCGTATGTTGTTAGGTTGATGTTATACGCTTTTATTACCCTCGCTTCGTCCGAAACGTAGATATTAAAAAGGGTCGGACTTAGCGAGGAACCCTGCGGCACGACGCAAGGAAGGCTGAAGGTAGGAGAGGTGAAGGTACCTAACTTAACTGCCTGTTTGCGGTCAGCCAGGAAGGATGTGATAAGATCTCTGGCTTTGTGTTTAATACCAATGGCCTCGACACGGCCGATCAAAGTGGAGTGATCGACCGTGTCGAAAGCCGCAGATAGATCCAGCAAAATCAGGACAGCCTGTCCTCCGTTGTCCATTGTAGTTCTTATTTCGTCTGCAGCCTTAATCAAGGCAGTTTCTGTTCCATGACCTTGTCGGAAACCGAACTGAGTGTCATATAAAAGGTCGTTAGTTTGAATAAAGTCAGACAGTTGTTTGTTCATGACAGATTCAAAGATCTTGGCTGGGAACGGCAGAGATGCAATAGGACGGTAGCTGGAAGGTAATGAAGGGTCCAAGGATGGTTTTTTAAGAAGTGGTTTGATTATAGTATTTTTCCAGATGTTTGGATATGAACCTGTTGAAAACTTGATATTACAAATGTGTGTCAGTGGTATAGTAATGATATCTGGGATAGTGTTGAGAATGGAAGGGTGACATGGGTCCAGTGGGGAACCAGATTTAATTGACAAAATTAGTTTATGGATGTGTTGTGAATCAATCTTAGTGAATTCCGTTAAAGCTGTAGTACTCAGATTTGTATGTCTGTTAAATGAATCAGTGGCTTTGGTACTTGGAGTGAAATCTTTAAATATAGATGTGACCTTTTCAGAAAAGAAGTCAGCCAATGTATTGCAAAGAGTTTGAGATGCTTCGGTGGGTGGATTGAGTGGTTCAGCAAGGTGGTTTACTACTTCGAACAGTTTCTTCATGCTGCATTTAGCTTGGTCAATTTGGGTGGTATAATAGAAGTTTTTTTCTGTAGCTATTCTCTGCTTATAGCTATGAAGTGCAGCTTTATATGTTGTTTTGTCTGATGAGTTGTAATGTTTGCGCCAATGGCGCTCTAGGTTACGACAGTGTTGTCGTTGAAGTCTAAGTTATTCAGTAAACCAAGGAGCAGAAGGGGTCTTCCTGTTGTGTTTGGATGTTCTGGATGGAGCTAATGTGGAAAATGCCCCTTCCAGAATGGAGGTGTATCTGATGGCTGCAAGATTTGGGTCAGTTTCATTATCTATACCCATGAAGGCATCAGTGAGGATCTGAGCAAGTTGATTATAATCTAGGTTTTTCCAGTCTCTGGTGGTTTGATAGGAGTTCTGAGAAGTACTTTTAAGAGCTGTAGTTTTGATTTTGATATCAAATAGGATGGCAGAGTGATCAGACCATACTAGAGGTAGTGTTTTATTTATGGTAATGTGTGGATAATTGGTAAAAATACCATCAAGCGTGTGTCCTGCTTTGTGTGTTGGAGTCATTACCAGTTGTTTAAGTTCCACAGAGAGAAAGTCATTAATGAGCTGGTCAGTGTCTTTGTCCGTCAGGGATTCGAGATGAAAATTAAAATCACCCAATACGGTGAAGTATTTGTGTTCCACAGCTAACTCACTAAGTTGATGGAGTTGTGAAAGAAATGTCGTACGAGAGCCTGGGGGTCAGTACAGAAGGGCACCTGTAAATGTTTGATTGGTGGTAAGCATCACAGTAAAGGCAAATGCCTCACAGCTCATGTGTTTTAGGTCAATAGCTTTAACGCGGAGGCTATTGCGATATATTATTGCAATCCCTCCACCCTTATGTGCTGAGATGCGGTCCTGCCTATAGACACAGTAATCTTCCGGCATGGCAGCTTTAAAATCTGGTCCCGATGCATCGTCTCCCCAGGTTTCAGTAAGAAACAGGAGGTCGATAGCGTAGGTGTTAAGCAGCTCCAATATGTCTATTTTATGGCAAGGAAGCGAGCGAACGTTGACAAGTGCCGCTTGTATTTGTTTCTGGGTTGTCGGTATAGCAGTGTTGGTTGTTTTACAGAGAGTACAAAGAAATGGCTCTCCGATGGGATCAGTGAGTAAGCATATCGGGGGGTCATGCGCCTTTTGTAAGGTGTTGTTTAAATTTAAAAGGTCATTAGCTGTGTAGACCAGCCTTGATATCTTCAAAGGTGCAGGGGGGGTGGCCCTGGGCTCGGTCCAGGCTCGGACGGGCGCAGACGGGCTTGGCTTAGGCGCGGCTTCGGCGCGCGCCCGGCGCGCCCGCTGCGCCGTCTGGCCATGACACACATGATATAGGAGGAGGAGGGTGGGAGTCCGGCGCGACTAGAGCGCTGACCCCGCTACTCCCAAGATGGCGCCCACCGCCGCCAGACGCCTGAACAAATCTTCAGAAGCGGTGGTAAGAAATGAGTCAAGCGTGTGGAGGGTGTTAGAGTTCCTGATTTAAATTCCCCAGTTGATCTGAAGTTGAAAGCCCCCAGAATACAATTTATCGATCAAATTAAAAAGTTCTTCCTACGTAGAGAATAAACGCTTCTAAAATAATGCAATCAAAGTTCTACTTCACAGGTAACAAACGATTAGCTCGCAGCCCCAGTTGCAATCACCGGGGAGAGCTTCTAAGGAAATGCGGCCACCGGGAAGACTTGCTTAAGTATTCTGGGAGGGTGGGAGTCCGGCGCGACTAGAGCGCTGACCCCGCTACTCCCAAAATGGCGCCCACCGCCGCCAGACGCCTGAACAAATCGTCAGAAGCGGTGGTAAGAAATGAGTCAAGCGTGTGGAGGGTGTTAGAGTTCCTGATTTAAATTCCCCAGTTAATCTGAAGTTGAAAGTGTATAAGAACCCGATGGACGATCTGTGTGCCTTAGATTACAAAACATATCTGGCGCATAGACACAGAGAGGGAGACAAAACCGGGAAGCTACAAATGTGTGGCTCCTCTGATCCGACACTTCCCAGCCGCTGGATGAGATCGTGGATTCCATCCGGCAGCAAGGAGTGGGAAAGAGGCCAGGCACAGATGGGTGGGCGGCAGAATTTTTTCATACCATCTTTTTCCAGCTGACAACTCAGCTGGCTGACGTGTATGCTGAAGACTTTGAAACTGGTGAGCTACCACCCACTATGTGAGAGGCGACGCTGGTTATTTTACCTAAACCAGCCGGGACCCACTTTTGATGGCCTCTTATCGTCCCCTGTCGATGCTTAATGCCGATTATAAAATCCTTGGGAAGCAATTGGCTAACCGACTACTTGCTGTTGTCCCTCTGCTGGTCCATGAGGACCACAATAGTTTCATCCCAGGCCGCAGTACAGGGCTGAATTTACGGTGATTATTCACGCTCCTGGAGTGTCCGTGACCTGGGGGAGCAGCCCTGGGTCGGCTCACTTGACATAGAAAAGCCGTTTGACACCTTAAGCTGGGCTTTCATCGAGGCGACCCTGACACGGTTTGGCATGGGTCCCCACTTCCTGCAATAGATACGGCTACTGTACCTTGGGCCTCAAGCTAGGGTGAAGACGTGTTGCACTTACACCGCGCTTTTAACGATTGCAAGGGGACCTCAACAGGGCTACCCCCTACCTCCGATCCTTTTTGCTCTGGCCGTGGAGCCGTTAGCATGTAAGTTGCGGTTGCGGGTACGGGACTGGGGTATAAGGCTCCATCAGCGTTGACACATTGTCTGATGATGAACTGATTTATCATCGCAGCGAGGTGGGATTTTACAGTCCTTCAAGGCTCTTTTAAATGAATATGCGGGCTTGTCTTGACTCCAGGTCAACTGGGAGAAATCGGTGGTGTTCCCAATGACACCAACACAAAGACTGCTAGCGCCGCTTACCCAGCTGAAGTGGGCATTCAACACCTTTAAATACTGGGGGTACAGATCTACCATTTGGTATCGGACACGGTCGATGAGAATCTAGGCCTCGCTATCACGTGGGCGCGCACGACCCTCTCATTTTGGACAGGCCTTCCTTTGTCTCCAGTGAGTCGGGTAGCGATATCCAAGATGTTAATCCGTCCCTGTCTCTTACATTTTTTCTGTGTACTCCCATCTCTCCTGCCCCGGACAGTATTCCGAGACCTGGAATCCCTGCTGGTATCACTGATATGGGGTCCTACGCCAGCTCGGGTGGCCCTACATATATTGTACTTGCCTCTGTCGGATGGCGGCCTGGGTGCCTCAAATTATGAATGGTACTGTGCAGCGGCATAACTTCAGTGGCCAATGAGGTGGCTCGCTAAAAGCAATCTTACTGAATTGATTACTGGTTCTGTAACCTGGGATGTCCCAATGCTCCTGGAGTGACTCTCAGGAATGGCTACGCCAACACTGAGGTGACAAGGTAACTTATTAATGACCGTGGCCAGAAGGAACTGGGGCTGACCGCCGCCTAATTCTCCTCGTCTGCCCCTGGAATTGCTCCCTGGCACGTACTCCTACCACAGGTGCCCGGAGATGGGGGATTGGAGGGAGAGTGGGGTCGACACTTCAGGGGACATGTTCGCCGACTCGCAGCTACTGGTGTTTGAGGGTCTAGTGGAAACATGGGGTGCCACATGGCTCCTTCTTACTGCATGCCCTACTGACTCATCTGTCCTTGCAGTGCTGGGATGCTGGTGGGGTGGCACCAGTTACTTAGCACTTACTCCACACCCTGCTCACACACAGCTGTGGGCATCACCCCATAACAGCGATATACACCTTCATTAGATTGGATGATCCTCCTGCATTGCTTTCACTGCGAGCATACTGAGATGGTGAACTGTCTAACTCTGTCAGATAAACAATGGCTGCAATGTCCTTCCCACCCCAAAATGATCTCGATTAACGCCAGGGGTAAATATACTCGATTTAACTGTCAACACCATACGTACCTTGCCCCTCACAGACAGGCGCGCATGTACCCTACTGACATGGATGTCTGGCCTAGATTCAGACATCAAGGAGCTACTTTTACTCACATGGTTTGGACTTGCACCGCCATTCACATACTCTGGCAGGAGGTGGCTGCCGTGCTAACAGCAGCGACGGACACACGGGTGGCGGTAGAACCCCTCCACATTCTGTTGGGAGTTGTGAGATGTAACTCAGCTAGCAAGAGCATGAATACATTTCTGGACCTCGCTCTGGGTCTGGCTAAACAGAGCATTGCCATGACCTAGAAGGGACAGGCGGGCCCCAGGATTGCTGTGTGGCTGCTGGATCTGCAGAGGGCACTGGTTTTGGAGTGTATAATTCAGTGCGAGGTCAAGGCATGGGCGCCGCTCCCCCTGAGGCAAACTCCTGAGCAGTGGCTGGACATTTTAACAGAGATCGAGGCCTGAACTGCTGCCGCCGCTCCCCGTCCCTGAGTTCTCTTCCGCATCAATGGGGATGCCTGCACCTACGCTTGTCTTGCTCCCCCCACCCCCTCCCCGGCCTCAGCACGTACGCTACCCCCCCCCCTTGTCCTTCTACTCCCATGTCCTCCCTCGAGATGCACAACTACCCAGTACCCATCCTATCACGTCCCTGTGCTTACATCTACATCACTTTCTCCAGTACCAGACCGGCAATTGCAGTTGTTATTTATGGAAGATTGGCTCTTGTTCTCTTATTCAGGTCATATGTGAATTTTTATTTTTCTCTCTCTTTTTACTTGATGGTTGAGCTTTTGGTATTCAAATTCATATTGTCTCTCACAGAGATATGTGGTATATAACGAGAAAGGATTTGTGGAGCAATGCCCTGATTCTCCTTCTGTATAATTTTTAGTAATCTGCTTAAGTTTGGTTGAGCGACACTGCGGATTGAAGCAGTGAGCTGCACCGCCCAGTGGACATAGAACTGCTAATTGATTGTGGGTTTCCCTCTGCCCCTACCTCAGCCATTTGATTTTCATATTAATTTGTAATGTGACAAGCATATCCCCATTACCATGCAAATGCTCCGGATGTCATTTTGTTAAAATCAATAAAAATAATTTATAAAAAATAAAATCATGTGCACTGGAGTTAAAGTGAGTCTCAGCAACACTGTGCACGTGATCTACATGCACCCTGGGACCTTTGTGTGGAGTGCCAAGGATCTTCCACCCGAAGCTCAAGGAAGTCTCAGCAGAGCAGAGCTGTGTGTGTGTGCCCTGTGGCAGCCTGAGATTTTTTTAACTGTTGTGGCCCAAACTGGCAGCCCCAGAGGAGCTGAGCTACCGTCCTGAGCCCACCGTTGCCTATTCATAAAGAACGCATTGGAGGCCCAGCCACTGGACAAGGAGAGGAGAGTGAGTTCACGCCCCCCAGGTAACATGTGTCGACTCCTGCGGCGGGGTGCGGGCTCGGAGGAAGACGCTCTTGGCCTCTCTCTCTCGTTCCAGCAGTGCGAGCATCTGCTTTGGCTCGTATCACAGCCTGCATTGCCAAGGGAGTGGCAGTACAGGTGCCGGAGTGCGGAGCTGCACTTTTTGATTACACCGTACAACTGTTGAGAGGCTGCCTGCAAGTCAGAAGAAGAGGTGGAGGGACCGCCTAATGCACAGTGATCATGCCTGAGTGTATTACGCAATATCCCATTTCCGCATAACGGAGCACCTGACTGTCGTATTACACGTTGCATCTTTTCTGCATAACGGAGTACCTGATTAGAGTATTACACATTGTATTATTCGGGCATAGTGAACTACCTGATTAGTGTATGATGCATGGCAATATCTCTGCATAACGTACTATTTGATTGTCGTATGATGCATTGCATGTTTCTGCATAATTAACTACCTGATTAGCATATTGCACATCGCATTATTCCTGCATAATGAATTACCTGATTAGTGCATTACGCAATGCCTTATTTCTGCATAACGACGTACCTTGTGTTTGTGGTTGCATTACGCAGTGCATTATTTTTACCTTGCAAAGTGCCTGACTGTTTTGTTGCGCATTGCTTTCTTTTTACATTGCAGAGTGTCTGATTGTTGCGTTACACCTTACAGTATTTTTACATTGCAAAAGTGCCTGATTTTAGCATACAAACTGTATAACATGATATTAGGATTAGAGAAGAATGTTTGGAGGTATTGGATCGGAGCAACACGACAATCGGATCATCTTTTTGTCTCGTTGGGTGAAGATAGACGAAGTTTGGAGTGCACTGGTGAGCATTCTGAGCTTCTTTAGAACAACAGCCATCCGGTTCATTTGAAGTTTCAATACCCCATAAAAATTGGACTACTCTCCAATAAACTAAAATGAAAGAAAAATCTATGATTAATAGATAAATGAATACTGGATACCTGTGTGTGGCACTTTGAAAGAAAGTACCCTTCATTTAGCTTTTGTGGGTGAAACGTGTTGGCTGTGTGTATCGATCAACCATTGAAAATAATAAAGAAGAATTATCTACGCTCAAGACTCTGAAAACGTTGTCATTTGACTGCATATTTTATGCTATTTAATGTGTGCCTCTATTTGCTTTTGCGTTTAGTAGTGTATTAGGTCTTGTGGCAGTGGACCTACAGAGGTGGGCACGTTTTTTGTTAAAAATGTCACTTTCAAATACATATAGTGATTATAGGGTGAGTGCGGCTGTAATGTTTCCTTCCCTGCCATTGCACTAGTTGAAAGAATGTTTGGAAGTGCTCATTTATACCGCCTGCACTTACAAGGGCTGGCTGGCCTAACAACCGGCCAGGAGAAATAGTACACAAACTCATACATTGGATTGATATTGTGTGGTCTTATCGTATATCTTTTTATATAAACTTTATACTTGTTTTTATCAAAATTTGTGTGGTGTCTACTTGTAGGGTCATCATTGGGTTGTTGTGAGCGTGGTTGCAACTACTTTGCACATTTGCCTTGAAGATAAGCCTGGCTGCTCGTACCAAGCTACCGAGGGGGTGAGCTGAGCTATCTCAGAAGGTGATCTTCCTTTCCATGACGCTGGAACGCAGGTCCCAACTTGGCCTAAGGTACCTACCTACCTCAGCCAACCAGAGATTCCGGGTCTACCACCGGGCAAGTGCCCTTGTATGTAAAATAGTGTAATGACCGCGAATGCTTGAGGTCTTCAAATAAAACTTATAGCTCTGTAATGGAATGCCTAGTGGTAACCTCACAATGCCTATAGGGAATAAGAAATTGAAGGGGCAAGTGCCAAAATGTATTGGACGGTTGTGCGACTACACATTAAAAAGTGCCAGTAAGTGCAACAATGAAGGAAATGTATTATATGCCATTATAAAAAATAGCATGTAAAGATAAGAGGAGAGACTCAAATCAGCCAATATGTGTTGTTCGTTCGTCGCTGCTATTCATCCCATATGGTATTCTTGTATTCAAATCAAATATATCTCTGGATTTCAATGTTTGCAACATTTTCTCTCTATTACCCCCTCTCACATGTTTTACAATACAGTCAATCCCAGAAGCCTTCCGGACTGTTGTTGCTGGTATGTGTTGCCTGGAAGTGACAACCTTCTGGATAAATCAAATGATTGTTAGTGATGGATTGTAAGTGTTGTAAAATTCTCATCTTGAGTGGCAGTTTAGTGCTGCCCACATTTCTTAAGCCACAATGGCATTCCAATATGTATATCGTAAATTCAGTGGTGCACGTGATATGTTTCCGGATCTGCATAGTTTTTCCATTCTCAGTAGTGTAGCATCTATAAATCTGGCTATTCTTCCATGCCTTGCACAAACTACATGAATAGAAGGCTCCCCGTGTTTTATCTAACCAGCTGTAGGGTGGTGTATGTTTTTGAAAACTGTGTACACGTTCATCCCTTAGGGACTGTATTTTACCTGCAGTGTCTTGCCTATTGAACTGCCAATAATTCGATCAGTGACAAGAAGATTACAATGTTTCTTTAGGGTTTTCTTGAACTGTACGGATCTTTTGTTAAATGTTGTAATAAGCTTTGGTCTTTTGTCTTCACTCCTACTTTTATCAGTAACTTTGCTGTTGAATAAGACATCTGCTTGTTTTACCCCTCCAACTTCTTCCTGACTTGTGTCAAAATCTGACGTGAATGACCTTGTTGTATGAATAGATGTTTCATATTCTACTGTTCTTTATTAAAAACATCATCTCTACTACATTTACGTTGAGCCCTAAGGAACTGACCATAAGGTATGCTATGAACAAGTGGGGCAGGGATGGTGGCTAGAAGCATGTACGGTTCTGTTGCCAGCCGTCGTTTTCCTAAAGAATGATGTATGTAGTTTGTTATCTTCAATATGAATTGCTTCATCCAAGAATTCACAATAGATTCTACTTGTAGTATAGGTAAAGCTAAAATTTAGATTATTCCTTTCCAAGAAACTGATAAACTCTCTTGCAGTATATTCATCACCATCCCAGATCAGGAACAGATCATCAATATATCTGATCCAAATGGGGATGTGTTCAGTATATTTTTCATTAAGGTCTGTACAAACTACCTACTCCACCCTCCAGCCCAAGAAAAGATTTGCTAGGCTGGGGGCAAAGCAGGTACCCATGGCAGGACCTGACTTCTGTCTGTATAATGTCCTTTCAAACAAAAGAATATTCTGTTCTAGACAGTAAAGCATCATAGCTCTCAGCATGTTAGTATGCCCCAAAATCAATAGTGATCTACCTTGTAGCAAATGCATGCACGCTTCCACTCCCTTCTTTTATTCTATACACGTCCTTTCCCATCTTACATCATGAATTCTTATCTTGATTTCTTTTTGTCTCGATTAGTAGTTATGCTATGTTATTTTAATTTGTAATGCGCAACAGCTACCCAAGGTTTTCCCGGCGCCTGCCTGTAAGGAACAAAAAGGAATGAAAGAGGATTATTGGTTAAACAGCCAGGTTTTTAGGCATTTAGGGAAATTTCCATAAAGAGTATCAGTGCGGAGTGACACAGGTAGAGAATTCCAAAAGGAAGGACCACGACAATCAAACGTTCTGCCACCCATGCATGAGAGTCTAAATCTTGTGACTGAGAATTTCTTCAGAGTGGCAGAGCAGAGCAAGTGAGAGGGCAGGTAGGGGTGGGCCAGGTCTTACAAGTGTTGAGGAGCCACATCAGATTTGATCTTAAAAATGTAGCTCAGGGCTTTGAACTTAGTCCGGTCTCTACCCTGAGCCAATGAAGGTCTCGCAAAGAGCCAGAGATGGAGGCAGCTCTAGGGACTTGACAGAGCAATCTGGTGGTGGGATTCTGCATCACCTGCAGCTTACATATCACATCCTTGTTGGCCCCCAGATAAAGAATATTGCTGTAGTTTCTAAAGGTGACAAGAGCCTGTAACTACGGTTCTCAGGGTGGAACTAGGCAGCATCCAGATAATCTTCCTGAGCCATTTCAGGATGGTGAAACAGGTGGGGGCCACCTTCACGGCTTGCTGTTGCATTGATAGTTGATCATCAATGATGAATCCTAAGTTGCAGACCTGGCGGGAAGGCTGAGGAAGATCGCCCATCTCAGCTGGCCAGTGCTGGAACCCCAAAGCTCTTTAGCTTTCTCCAAGATCAGGACCTCAGTTTTCTCTCCGTTGAACTTGAGTAAATTAGAGTGCATCCAAGATGAAATCTTCCTCAAGCTCAACCGAAGAGCAGATGACTAGGACGTCCTTTTGGCAGAAAGAGAGAAGATAATCTGGGTGTCATTGGCATAAAAGAACAGACACAACCCAGCCTCCATTGTGATGTCCGCCAGAGGTCGACATATACGTAAACAGCAGAGGGCTAAGAATAGAGCCCTGGGGCACCCCATGAGGAGAGGGGTGAATGTCGGATCTGCCAGTTCGATAGAAGACCTGAAAGGTGAGGTCTGTAAGGAAAGAAATCAGCCAGTTGAGTGCTAGCCCGGCAATGCCCAGAGATTGTAGGGCTTTCACTAGCACAATGTGAGATACTGTGTCAAAAGCTGAGCTCAACTTGAGCAATATGAGAGCCACCGTTTTTCCAGCATCTAGATGGTGATGCAGTCTTTCCATAACTCCAAGGATTGTAGTTACCCTCGAGAAGCCGGCTCTAAAGCCCGACTTCGAAAAGTGTAGATCATTTTGGGAGTTGACAGACTGAGTTAACTGTGCGTTAATGTGTCTCCCCAGAACTTTTGAAAAGGCAAGAAGTAATGAAATAGGCCAATAGTTGGAGGGCTGGTCAGGATTCCGCATTGGCTTTCCTCAGCAGAGGAAGCACCATTGCAGGTTTCCATTCTGGAGGAACTGTTGCCTCTACAATGGAGGCCTTCAAAAGTTCCATATTTTTATAAGTGAGGGTGTCTCAAGTTGCTGTAGTACAGAGGTCGGGAGAGGGTCACACAGTGACCCGGATTTATGCTTGCTAAAAACTGTTTAAAAGAGCTAATCTTAACTAGTGGATTCGGGAAACCTGTTATCATTATAGGTGCTTTTTATAGATGCTTGCGGGAATATAAGTGTTAGGTGCTGGGATTTTCCTGGTTGCCGTTTGTAGCCGTGATCTGTGGACTCTAACGCAGCTGAGTGTATTGCCGTACCTGGAGACTTGCTGTTTGCCTGCCCATCACGGACCCTGATTCGAGAGGACCCTGAGGCTGAAATTGTTCTAACTGCCGGGGCAGGGACTGCGAGACCCAGGGTGCTTTGCGCCTCAACATCCAGCGCACCTGGTGTCTCTTCCCCGCCCACAGCTCCTATATCTTAACCTTTGAAGTCTTGCGCTAGCGGGACGCGCGCGGGACCAAGCCCCGGGCTAAGCCCGGGCAAAGGGCGGGCCGTTTGAGGCTGTTCGAGGACTGGAGAGACTGGACTGGGCCACCCCGTTTTAATTTTTATAATTCTCATTATTCTTTCTGTCTTAGTCTTCCCTTGCCATCCTTGAGGTAAAATGGTGGTGACTAGAGGAAACAAAACTAAGGCCCCGGGCAGTGTGGGCAAATTGCTTGGTCCTATGGATGATTTTATAACTAAGGCAAACACATTCATAGACCAAAGCATATCACTGATAGAAGAAAGGGTATCCCTAGACCTAGCATTTGCCAAAAGATCCTCTCTTGGCAATTTGGCGGATGCTAGAACTCCAGCAGTAGGGAACACCAAAGAGGGGGCGAGGGTGAGCCGTGAGAGACGTAGTTTGCCCAATATTGTGGATTTATCTGTGTCCCACCTTGCAGATTCACAGTTAAGCACTGATTTAGAAATAACACCCGAATTAGTTCCCCAACCCCCCCCACAAATGACTTCCCTAGAAAGAATCCAAGCAAGGGGAAGGAGGGAGGGAGCGATAAGTAAGAGAAAGAACAATCAAAAAAAACCCTACTTGCAACGTATCGGACCATATACCTAGTGTCCAACAGGACTTGCCCACTAGAACAGAACACATAGTAGTTCCTGTGTTAATCCACCACACTGAGCATGAATCCCCTACCCCTGTTAATCTCGATCCCCCGACCCCTTTATTAATTAATTAAGGGACCATGTGATGTTGCTAACTCCGAGCTGCTAAACAAGATTGTTGACCTTTTTAAACTTTCTCTACTACCAGTAGAACAAAGGTTAGCACAGCTGGAGACACAGATATCAAAGCTTGTCAAAATCCAACAATAGAACCAAACAGCAGGGGCCCAAAAAACAGGGACAAAAAATAATAAAAAACAACTTCTCATAAAGCCTATAAATACAACCCTGAAATCAACAATTGCTCAAAAGAATGCACCCCAGGTTGCAACTTCCATTGTGCCAACTACCAACAGTATACCGAATTCAACCACTAAGGCACCTTCTACTCGGCTACAGGGAAACCCACAGGCTCCAACTACACCCGCGCCAAACTTAGTGGCAGTTAATAAGACGACAAACAAAACAACTGCTAACACACCGGTGCCACAACCATTAGCCCTTAATCCCCCGGCTCCAAAAGCCAATAGAAACACCTTTAGAAATTCGGGGGATACCAGGTTCCCAGTTGATCTGCCACCTGAGGCTTCACCCTATGTAGTGGTCATGACTGGCGTCCCAGAACTGGCGGATCACTGTACGGAACCTGGTTGGTCCTTGATAAATAAGGCACAACACTGGCTACAGACTAATCGTCCCATGCCTTCAACTTGGCATGGAAGGATTCGGTCAGTACGCAGAACATCATGGGTGGGTAAAACTAGAAAAACGATTCCAGGGGATTGCATAGTGATAACCCTCGAAGACCCTCGTATTTCAGATTATATCTGCTCCTGGGAAGACACGAATGTAAATGGAGGAATTAGCGTCAAACCACTTTCGTTTTTTTATCCTTTTTTTCCAGGCTAGCGATCCTCATTGGGTTGCACCTGCTCCCCGACAAGTTGATTTTTCAAATGCCAAATATTACGGGGGTCCCAGACATTATGAGCAAGATAATTCCTGGCATCCAATGGGTCCACGTTATCAGGGTGGAGGTTGGGAAGAATGGAGGCCACATATACAGAGGATGACACATAGAGAGCCATCCCGGTGGGATTCGTGGTATAATATCCCGCTGACTAATAGATTCAGTGGACTTGAAATGGTCGATTGACCACCAACAGGAACTGAACCAATTAACCATAACTTATTCCCCACCACCTCGAAAATAAGTACTCCCCCAGCTCCCAAACAAAAAGAAATAGTAGTATCAAAAGATTATCAACACCCCATTCCTATCCTCTTTTGGAACGTAGCTGGTCTGCGATCCAAACTCGAGGATGGGACGGCTCAAATTTTTTTATAATTTTATTAAATAATTTGTCTTCAAGAGTCATGGTCTACAACAGAGCTCCATATATTAGGATACAAAACATTTTTTATTCCAGCTGTGAGTAGCACAACAGGCAGGCCCAAAGGTGGGCTAATAACGTATATAGCAAATACCTTGAAAAATCTAAAAGTGTCCATTGTCCACTCTGATCCTAATTACCAAATTCTTTCACTTTTCTTTGTGAATAAGGAGACAATCCTATTGACCAACCTGTACAATAACTTAGATGAAGACCAATTTATGATTCTTCTCAGAAACATACAGGAGAGATTAAGTCAATTCCATCAATGGAAAGGCAGACATGGGGCAATACATCTATTATGGGGAGGGGACTTCAACCTCCATCCATGCCCACTGGTGAACCTACACTGCTGTGGGATTGTGGATGAATTTGAGGTCCCATTAATACATTTCACGCATAGCAAAGCGGGGAATGCTTTAAATAGTGTGCTCTCCGACCTGGATCTGCAAATTGTTAATCGACCAAGTGCGGATCTAAATTCCCTTAATCCGACCTACGTGGGCAGAGGTCACCAAACGACAGTCGATTTTATTTTCCTGTCTCCTGGTTTATTAGATATAGCCATAGATTTCCAGGTCATCGACAACTCATTGAGTGATCACTCTGCGTTGAGGATGCACCTCTACCTACCCGACTATAAGCCCCAAAACACTAAAATAGCAAATACTCTTACCCAGAATAACCTAGAGGTAGGGAAACAGTATGGCTATACAATTAAATGGGAAAAAATTAACCCTAGTGAAACTACAAAAAAACTGGTTGAGCTGGCTTATCCAAATACAATAAATTGCCTGGACCTCTCGGCTAGCCACGAAGAAGTCCTAAATATTTTTAAACAAATACTAGAAAAAATCAAAGAACTACTTTCGTCCAAAGTAACGTCCAAAAATTCAGATAAGAAAGGGTGGTTCAACCATAATTGTACTACAGCCCTCACTAAATTAAAACTTGCCTTACACAACAAACCCAGGGATATGGGACAGATCCAACTTCTCAGACGCCAATATATAGGGGAACGTAAGCAAAGAACCATAGAGCTGAAACAAAAACTCTGGGAAGATCTACATAAGAGTGCTGTTTCAAAAAATAGCGAGGCCTTCTGGCAAACTGTCAGAGCTCCTTACCTTACCGATACAAATATCCCCAAGATTGAAGTAGCCATAGATGTAGACACATGGGTGGCTCATTTCTCCAAGATTTAAAAAAATAACTCAATCTCAGATTACCCCGATAATTTGCTCCCTAAAGTACAATACCCAATTCCGCTCCTCTTTGATATACCCGACTTATTACAGGCCCTGGAATCAAGCAAAACGGGGAAAGCCCCAGGGCCCGATGGGGTCCCAGTGGACTTCCTCAAGTACAATTTGGATCTTTGGGCACCCATTATTACAAGAGTATGCACGGCTGCTGCAAACGAGGGAGTTCTGAACTCTTGGACCAAGTCTATAATGGTCCCCATTTTTAAAAAGGGGGACCGCCAAGACGTGAAATGCTATCGCCCTATCTCATTGGTGGACTCGCTCGGAAAATTTGTGGGGAGAGTAATCCTAGAGCGACTCCAGCAATGGGGCGAAGAGCAAGGCATTATTTCCGATTTCCAATTCGGATTCCGAGAGGGTGTCGGTACGGTAGAACAGGCCCTCAATCACAGTTTGATAATGGGTGAATATACGCAGGCTAAGGAGAACATGATATACATGGTCTACGTGGACCTGTCCGCAGCCTTTGACTGCATTTCGCACTCAAAGCTGTGGTTGGTTCTACGCCATATGGGAGTGGAATCCCCTCTCTTAGATTTCTTGAGGGAGCTCTATTCAGGAGCCTCGGCCAGAGTACGCTTTGGACTGAATGGCGAGTTGACGGCACCGTTTGGAGTAGAGCGTGGAGTCAGGCAAGGATGTGTCCTGGCCCCCCTCCTTTTCTCATTGTACACCAACGGTTTGGAGGAACGGATGTTGAGGGGGGCCCAGGACCTCCCACGTATAAAACAGACCCTGATTCCCGCTCTGCTTTATGCGGATGATGCCGTCATCCTCGCGCGTACCCCGCATGAGCTTCAGAGCTCTCTGAATAGATACACAACTTTCATGGGGGGGTCTGGATCTACAGGTAAATGTCAAGAAAATGTTTGTCATGATATCAGGTCCGAGGAAAAAAGGAGTAAAAGAAATCTACCTCGATAATCATAAACTCGAGGTTACCACCCAGTATCCGTACCTTGGTATCATGATAGACGAACAATTGAGATGGAAGCCAGCCGTAGAGACAAGATGCCATCTATTTAAAAGATCAATAGCTGAGGTTCCGTAAGAATCATAATGACGTTTTTGACTCGTTCGGATATGGACGAGTTTGGTATCTATGAACCGCAAATGACGAGTTTAGTGGGTGTACACGCTTTCGCTATTCTACGTTACACCATTCGTCTTATTCGTGGGTTTCTTCATCTGAACCCACGGGTTCCATTTTAGATACGGCATCCATTTTGTTTCTTGCCCTCAAGTAGTCAGTGAACGGACACTGTCCGCTTCGTGACCCTGGGATTCCCAAGCTCTTGCGGAAGACACGTGTTTCTTTGAGGGTGTCTTTATGACGAGGGGGATGACACTGCAAAGGCAGATGGCTCCGCTCGAGGCTCATCTTGCCGTGCCGGTCTATTGTTTCAGCCGTGCATGCATTAGGCACAAATCTTTTGATCCTGCAATCGTGCTTCCGATATTGCCCCCCTACACTCTTTTTCAATCTGTTGTTTATTTATGTCTTCCCTGCACCTGTTTCTATCTCTTTCCTTAATTCGTTTACAGCCAGAATGGAATGTACTTACTGATGAGATAACGTACTTTTACAGTTGGGAGTCGGCGATGCTACTGTAATTATGTTCCGGGCTCTTGAATACATGAAAGCAACCCTTTTGAAGTTTACTGTGGGAACTGAGTTGTAAACTTTTGTTCGCCATGTTGTGCTATGACTAAAATATGTATAAAAGGAACGATCCACTATTGCAATTCTAAGCAGTCTCTCAGAACCTACACGCTGTGTACTTCTTGCGATTTCTGTATCCCTGCAGTAAATAAACCTTGATCTTTGACGCCGAAGGAAGTGTCCCGTGTCTCTGTGATTTGTACGCCGGAACAGGTAACCCACGAAGGTTTCAGGTGTTGTCCCCTGGCACCGCTGGGCCTTATAATAGCCCAGTCCTTCAGTTGGCGCCCACGTGGGGCGACATCAGCGGTGCCGATCCAAAGCCCGACGATCGTGAGGAACTTCGTGTGAAATCTCCGACCGAAGGTGCACCCCGCTTCATCGATCCTGTTGTCGAAATAAGTGGCCCGAAGACTTTTCCCGCGAAGATTCCCGCCTCCTGACGGCTGCGACGGACTGATGCCCTGACTGTCGACCTGTTTTGGCGCCTGGCGTAGTTCTTTGTACAGCGATGCGAAAGACGGGCCTTCCTGGTGACGCCATTGCTCCTTCAGTTAAGTATTTGTGGGTCGCTCCCATAGTCCTTGGTCGTTGTTGTTGAAACTTGGTTGTTTGCATGGTTCCATTGTATTTGTGGTTCTTAGTTGTTGGTTCTTAGTTGTTGGGTTTTATTTGACGATTGCAATTGCCAAAAACCGAGGGTCTTGCATTTTTGCGAGGACATCGTAATTCGATAACCCTTTAAGTTTGTAAACTCGGTTAGTGTGCACGATGCCTGGCCGTAGTACTTTGTTTGGTTTCCTTAAATGTTGCGGTACGGATTCCCGGTTGGAGGACTCATGTCCGATACCTCCAGTTGGAACTCCAATTTATGAGCTCTATAGTCGCCACGGAGTGGGTCCTATCGTATATAATGATTATTGGATCCGCTATACTAAAAATGACGGTGTCCTTAGTTGCCCAGCCTATGGTAGTTTCGAAACTGCAATTTTGGACAATCTCCAAGCAAAATTGTTTAAAAAGAAAGCTAGGCCGGCCATGTTTGATTCCTTCCGGTTATGGT
Source organism: Lissotriton vulgaris (assembly GCF_964263255.1). NCBI lineage: Eukaryota > Metazoa > Chordata > Amphibia > Caudata > Salamandridae > Lissotriton > Lissotriton vulgaris. The sequence continues at coordinate 5,997,434 of NC_141688.1, forward strand.
GCAAAGAGGCCAAGCAGAAAGAAATCAAACAGATTAAGAAAAACAAGAGAGAAGGTATCATTACGGTGATGAGAAATGCAGAGCAGTTTCAGCGAGACAAGGAAGAGAAGGAAAAGGAAGTTTTTGCTAGACTGCAACATATGGCGGTGGATAAGTGTTATCCTGTTTTACCGTCAAGTTCTGATAAGAAGGGAGAAGAAGCGGTAGAGGACCCTTTGCTGTCCTATCTACTGAAATCACCACCTCCATACGCACAGGATACTACAGCTCCTGTGGTTCCTCCTGTACCTCAACCTGTTGTTCCGGCGGCTGCTGGTCAGCCTGCCGTTATTCCTGTTCTCCCGAATCCTCTTGTTCCTCAAGTTGTCCCTGCTCCCATACCTGCCCTTCTTCCTACTGCTCCACTGCCTATACCTTCTCAGTCTATTGTTCCCGCTACTTCTGCTCTTTTGGCTACTCCTACTGCTCCTACTGCTCCTACGTTTAGCCCTCATGTTGTTGCCCCTGTACTTCTCTCCTCTTCTCCTTCTGTCCGTAGTCGCATACCTATAGCTGTTGCTAATCTTTACTCTCCATTTGGACCGATCCTTGGGTCCGATGTTTCTGATGTTTCTCAGAGACGAAGTCAAATTCCTGGTGGTAGGGAGAGTGAGACGTTAGTGAAAATGGCGCGTAAATGGATTAGGCATCCTGCTAAGTACACCCCGCGCATAGTTTTTGAGACATTCTCTCAATTTAATGAGCCCACACAAAGATTTGTTTTTGAGGAAATGTGTAAATCCTTACGAGAGGAGTGGGATAATGACGAGGTAGACAATGTACCGCCCAAAATGACTGAACTCCAGAATCAGTTTTCGAACGGTATGATTGTGGGTAGTAATGTTCAACGTGCTTTAGAGCATCTCTTGTCATTTCGATCTACAGTACAACCTCGGGTATTGTTTAATGACGTCACTGAGGAGTGGATGGCACAACCTGGTCAGTATCCCATGCAAGAAGTTCCTCCAGTATGGATGCCAGGTAATCCTGGTGCTAACCCTCCAATTTTGCCACACTTCCAGAGGGTCTGGATACACCTCCCGTGGAAACGATCAGAGGTTTTACAGGTGAAACAAACTTTGCCTGACCCCCGCAAAAATTATTATAAAGAGTTATCCCAATTAATGGATGCTACTATTATGAACCTTGCCGATATCGACATGTTGTTCGGTAATGTAGTACCTCAACCAATTTGGGCAAAAATCCATCAAGAGAATCACGTAGCTGAGTTAGGCGGTGATTGGGCTGCTCTTGCGGCGGCTGACGGATGACAAATTGGCGGGGCTAAGCCTGAACAGCTTATTACTGATCTGCCCCAGAGGATTATTACACTTATGAAGACACTTATGCCAGCAATGAGAGTTAACTGGGATAAACTGTCTGCGTGCAAGCAAAAGAAAGACGAGAGTGTCTCTGATTTCTTTACCAGATTTGAGGAGGCATTCATCGATCACAGTGGTCAGGATATGAGCACTGAGGGAGGTCAGCGACTGTTTGTCGATAAATTTGTGTTGAATCTGTTGCCTGAACTAAGCAACAAATTGAAAAATTCTGAACGTTCGTGGGCTGTTTCGACCACTGCTCAAATATTAGCTACGGCTCAATATTACGAAAACAGAGAAAAGGAAGAAAGTGAACGTGCAGATAAGAAAACGAAGGATCTTAAGACTAAGGTTTTGTTACAGCAAGCGTATCCTCCGCGCTCGAATCAGAATGACTCACAGCAGCAAAATCGATCGCAATCACAGTCTTCTAGGACTCAGTTGCGTACTGACTCCTCTACACCGAGATCTATGCTTGGGTATAATCAATGCGCATATTGTAGAGATGAAGGCCATTTGAAGTTTAATTTTCCGGTTTTGCGTGATCGGAACAATGGTGTTTCGGCTCGAGGAGGTCGTAGTGGTCCTCAACAGGCATCTCGCGGTAGAGGTCGTGGTGTCACTCAGAATCAGAATGAGCGTTCTACCACTTCATCGGACTCGAACAATTGCTTTGATCAGCGCGATTCATCGTCTGGTAGATCTGCACAGTATCATGTGGACGACTATTACGTCGAGCATGATATTGATGCTGACGGTAATTACTAGTACAGCCACAGACAAAGAGAGGGAGTAGTATCAGTTCTGGTTGATCAGAGAGGGCCTTACGTTGCAGTTGCCACATCGGGCGTAGTTGAGCCTTTTCTGTTGGACACTGGTGCAGCGAAAAGTTCCATCATGCATTCGAAACTCCCTGGCGCACCTTTGTCTGGCTTAGCGAATGTTTCGGTTGGATTCTCTGGTGCCCCTGTTAGCAATCCGGTTTCTAGCCCTTTGCCCCTTACAATTGGGCCTCGTGAGCTAGAAGCTCCTTTGATTTTGACTACTGGTTGTGGTGAGAATCTTTTGGGCCTGGATTTGTTGAAACGGTTATATGCGACTCTGTACTGTTCTCCTGTGGGAGTGGAGCTTACATTGGGTCAGAGAGTGATCTCTCCTATGTACTTGTCAACTGATAAGCCCCCACCGGAATTGAGTTCTCTTCCTGAGTCTTTGTGGGCAACAGGTCCCAATGACGTGGGCCTGCTGGACATATCACCCTATGTTGTTCAATTGAAATCGAATGTGCGATTACCACGTATCCCCCAGTATCGTATCTATCTTGATAGTGAACGAGCGCTATTAGTGATCATTTATGACTTGATCAAGAAGGATATTATTGAGGAAACTCGGGGAAATGTGTGTAATAGTCCTGTGTTACCTATTTTGAAACGAACTGATCCATCCAAGCCTCCTGTGTATCGTTTTGTCATTGATTTACGAGAGGTAAATAAAATTGTGATTCCACAATTTCCTGTGGTGCCCGACATTACGGCTTTACTGACTCTGATTCCAGCCTCTGCCTCCTGGTTCTCAGTAATCGATTTGAAGAATGCTTTCTTTAGCATTCCGATTGCTGAGGAAAGCAGAGATATATTCGGCTTCTTATTAGGTGGTCGCAGCTTCAGGTTTAAACGCGCTCCTCAGGGCTACTGTGAGAGTCCATCGATCTACAGCCAAGCTCTTAAGAGTCAACTTGACGCGTTTGTGTTGCCGGCTGGTGCGGCCTTGATTCAATACGTTGATGACTTGTTAGTTGCTGCTGACACTAAAGAGATTTGCAAAACTGCTACAGTATCGCTGTTACAGCATCTCTGTGACTTACATCACAAGGTGTCACCTTCTAAGCTACAATATTGTTGTCAAGAAGTAACCTATCTAGGTCACTTATTGTCAAAGGAGGGAAGAAGGTTGACCCCAGAAAGAATTGCAGCGATCGCTCGAATGACTGTGCCAACAACTCAGAGAGATGTGCGTGCCTTTTTAGGTATCACGTCATACTGCAGGCAATGGATTCCAAATTTTTCATTGCTAGCGAAGCCATTGTTAGCCCTCACGTGCAAGGATGTTCCGACTCCTTTGCCATGGACTGAAGAGTGTCAGAAAAGTTTTTCTGAATTGCGTGATGCATTGTGTTCGGCTCCTGTGTTAGGTACTCCTGACTACAGCAAGCCGTTTACACTATACGTTCACGAGAGAGAGGGTTGTGCGTTGAGTGTTTTGACGCAACAATTTGGCGGTAAGCAGGGTCCATGTGCATATTTTTCCTCGACCTTGGATCCAGTAGCTAGAGCATTGCCAAGTTGTCTAAGAGCAACAGCGGCAACTGCGGTGTCCATCCGGCAATCTGCAGGATTGGTCATGGATAATATGCTTACGGTGATGGTTCTACATGCAGTTGACACTCTCTTAAATCAAACGAAAACTCAGCATTTGACCAGCGCAAGGTTGTCTGGTTATGAGTTGACGCTTTTGGCAAGTCATATACAAATAAAGCGTTGTAATGTGCTGAACCCGGCGACTTTGTTGCTGATTAATATGGAATCAGATGATGTACCACCACATGATTGCTATTTACGAACTGAGGAAGAAACGAAGGGTCGTGTTGACCTAAAAAACACTCCATTGGCAGACCCTTATGGTACTTTGTATGTTGATGGTTGGTCTTTTAAGTTGCCGAATGGCGATGTGACGACTGCGTATGCTGTGGTGACGTTGAGTACGGTTGTGGAAACTGCGAGATTGAGTCAGAATTCAGCGCAAGCGGCAGAGTTGATTGCGTTGACGAGAGCGTGTGTTTTGTCTAAGGGAAAGCGAGTGAATGTGTTTACAGATAGTCAATATGCGTTTGGCGTTGCACATAGCTTTGGTCGATTGTGGAGGGAAAGAGGATTTATGACATCGCATGGTACGAAGATCCAACACGGACAGCTCGTGAACGATCTTTTGGACGCACTTACATTGCCCAAGCAGGTGGCAATCATTAAATGCAGTGCGCACCGAAAGGTTACAGATGATGTTGGTCGTGGTAACGCGTTTGCGGATGAGATTGCTAAGGAAACAGCTAAGAATCTTGCAACCCGAATGTACGTTACGAATTCAGTGAGGTGGCCGGCGGAGACTGGTATGTGTGAGGACACTGTTGAGAGTGTGAAAGCGATTCAGAATGAGGCCACTGAAACTGAAAAGACTAAGTGGAAAGAAAGCACGGGAAAGTTAGATGCGCATGGATGTTGGATTGATTTGTCGGAATGTCAGAGGTGGATGTTACCGGATGCATATGTGCTATCCGTTGTGGCTATGGCTCACGGCTTGTCACATATTAGCGCGAAAGGTATATGTAAGTTATTGTCTCCTGTATGGAAGAATGATGGTATTGCTAAGTGTGCTGAGAGAGTGGTTAAGAATTGTATGGTATGTATGATGTATAATCCTGGCAAGGGCACCCCCACTCCACCTGGCCATTTTGCTCCTCCTACATGTCCCTTTGAAGTCATCCAATTGGACTTCATCCATATGGAGAGATGCAATAACCTGAAGTACGTTTTGGTTGTGGTTTGCGCGTTCTCCAGATGGATTGAGGCCTATCCTCTTAAAGATAATACTGCCCTGTCCACCGCGAAAGTCCTACTGAAGGAATACTTTCCTCGGTATGGAATGCCATGGATTGTATGGTCCGATAACGGAAGTGAGTTTGTGGGGAGTGTGATGAAGAGTGTGTGTAAGGGCCTTGGAATTCGACAAAAATTCCATAGCGCCAATCATCCCCAGTCAGCAGGTTTGGTTGAAGGGTACAATGGCACTCTGAAACTAAAACTTGCTAAGATTCAAGCGACGACTGGCCTGTCATGGCCTGATGCCTTGCCTCTAGCTCTCTTGTCGACCAGGGCGACTGTGCACTCTCGAGTAGGGCTTAGCCCATATGAGATTGAATGAATGAGTACTTTATTGTATAGTTAATTAAAACCATTACAAAGATACAAATATGATAATATGCTAAAAACATACTGAGAATTTACACTAATGTGAAATGATAAAAGTTAAAATTGGGCGTAAAAGCAAGTGTCTTTCTGGAGTAAAAAATAACAATTCCAAGTTCAAGGTTTTGCCAATGTTCTTTGCTTTTTCTCAAAATACTCAATAAATTTGATTGATCTACAAATGAATTGCAGGTCTGCGGTGCATAATGTTTGTATAATCGCAGACCTACAGGTACGTATTCCAAACTGCTTGAACTTGGCTTTCAACCAGTTCCGACGTTCCTGTATGAGAGCCGGGCAGATGCAAATCAGGTGAATAAAGTCTTGTCTTGCTGCACCGCATAGCCCGCACCCTTCACTTTCTTGGGACTTCCACTTAGGATGCTCCGCATTGGTTGGCAAACAACCCAACCTTATATTAAGATATTTGCGTTTGATATAAGGCGAAAAGGCCAGGTCCAGGAAGTGCGCCGGCACTAGTTTTTTGTATGATTGAATAGTCATCCAGGCATGTGATCGGAGACTGAAAGCTATTTTGTCGTCCAACAATGAGTATTTAATGGCTGCCTTCCTGACCACCTGTTTGAATTGAGATACTTGGAGCTTGGATTGCCATAGCCCAGCCAGATTTGTTGATTCCATTGACATTTTAAGGTACTTGGCATCGTTTGAGTGTGGACATTTAATGATGGTTTCCCACATAGCACGATAGATCATGATCTCTTGGTGCATCCAGACATTGTACCAGAATGTTATGGTCTCATACTTCCTCAGTAGCACTTGAGATTTCAGGCCAAGTTCCAGTCTAACCTGGGCCGGGGATGCTTTACTTGGTAGCAAGAAGACTCGTTTGTAAATTTTCATTTGCACTGTATCCAAAAGTTGTGCACTCTTGCCATGGTGCAATATGCTCCCGTAGGCTATCGTTGGTATAAGTTTAGCTTTCATTATTGTTAACAATGGCGAAACCAAAAAAACCTTTGAGTTCGGTAGCAAAGCTCATAAAGGCGTGCATTAGGGCCATGCCCTTCTTTTCCATGCTGTTGAATTGTGCCTGGAAATTGAGACGCTTATCCAGTAGTATCCCGAGATACTTGTAACTTCCAACTGCTTCCAGTTTGACATTGTCTATGGTAAAGGTTGGTGGTGGTTTATGGCGTCGGGTTATGACCATGGTTTTTGTTTTCGTGCTGTTTATTTCTATCATGTTCTGTTTTGTGTAGCGGGTCAGCTCCTGTAGTAGCCGACGCAGGCCTATTTGAGTCTGGCTTAACAGGACCACATCATCGGCGTAGGATAGGTGTGTTACACGAAGCGTGCCCAGCCGAGGAGGATGAGCATTGATCAGATCGAGCCTTGGTGTTAAGTCGGCCATAAATAAATTGAAGAGGTGGGGAGCCAACACACAACCTTGCTTCAACCCATCAAAGGTGTGTATCTTCCTGGTTAGCCTTTGCCCATTATTGATTTTTACCTGCCATATGAGATTGTATTCGGCCGTCCCGCGAACATTTGTGGAGTCCCTAGGCCTAAGGCATTTGATAGTCTCGAATACCCAATGTTGATTGATTATCTTTATGATCTGACTACTAAACTGACGTTAATTCATCAACAGGTTTTTGAAGCTCTACCAGCACAGACAGAGGGTCCTGGACATCGGCTCCAACCGGGTGACTGGGTTTTCACCCGCAACTTTGGGAGAAAACGTAACTTGGAGCCAAGATTTGTGGGTCCCTTCCAAGTTCTGCTGGCTACAAGACTGCAGTTTGGTTGGAAGGCAGAAAGAATTGGGTGCACGCCACCCACACCAAGAAAGTCCCGATCCCTTTGCCAGCAGATTCTTGGGTTCGAACTGGGATTGCCGCAACGGAAACAGAGACCCCTCTACGTTTTGTGCCGTTTAGTGATGCTCAACCTGTAGGAGACACTTCATTGCAGCCAGATACATCTGTCGAATCGTCAGCATTGGAGAATTCAAGGCTTGAACTGTCATCTGATCAATTGAATACTGGTTCGCAACCTGACCAATTATTTGAAGAACAGACTCGTCCTGGAAGAAGTCGATATTTCCTTCGTTCACGAGACAAAGACTAATAAAAATCCTTTTTGTTTTTCTTTTTGAATTCATCTTACCCCCTTACTGTTGCTATGAACATTATGAACACTTGCATCTTCTATTGATTTTTTAATTCTTTTTCACGTGTGTTCCTTTTTTTTCTTCCACAGCTAGGAGTTTTGTATTAAAAATTGAATGTTTGATTAAAGAAAACCTTTTTCATCCGGGTTGACCGTAGGGCCGTGCGGGTACTTCCTTCTGTTTAGCAGGTTCCTGACACTAGGTCGGTTACTTTTGTCGATTCCTGGGAACTCCTGGGAATTGATAATCGCTACTCAGAAGGAAGTGCGTCAAGAACGTTAAGGACGGTTTTTTAGAGGATGGATTTTTCTAAGCTGTTGGAAGTAGAGAGGATGTCGGCTCAAAGATCAAAATTACATAAGGTTGTACGAACAAAATGCTTTCTGTTTCAGGTATTCCTGCTGTTTCTGACTGTTTCTATGCTATTAGTGGGTGGAGTGTATTTTGGAATACAGTCATTGTTGCCTTCCGCTTCACCTACTTCTTCTCCTTCTGAACTGAATTCTATTTCCACTGTTTCTCCACGTTCCTTTTATCCTCTGCCCCAACATGAACAGGTTAGACGTGCAGAATTCATGAACAACTCGTTTGTCCAGCTCCTACATCAGCATCAGTTAGTGATGAATACTAATAACTGTTGAGTGTGTGGCTTAATGCCACATACCATGGATAGGGGTATTCCGTATTTGGTTCTTCCTTATAGCTCCCAGGGGTCAGCTCGAGCATTCCAAACTAGGTTCCGTAGTGCACTAGATTCCTACCCCCATCGAGAGCCACGCTCTGCAGATCCTGGTCTCGGCCCGTACCACAAGCCTTTGGCAAGAGCGATTGTTGACTTAGATAGAGATATTTTTGATGCATCGCTTATTCCAGAGGAAGAGGTGCGAGCATACAAGGACCTGAGTGAGGCTGAGTATAGCATATCAGTGGGTGATAGACAGCTTAAAAGCTCGTCTCCGATCTGGATCGTACCCCACCTCGGTAATTTTTGCTTGCAAGGTCTTGGTCGAAATCCACGAGCTCAGCTTGGGAAGAGTGCTTGTACTGAAATGTATGTTTTACCAATGCTCTCTTCTCCCGTTTTCCTGACTACCAAGGGTACATACTTTGTATGTTATGATCGCGCATATACATGGTTCCCCCGTGACTTCTCGGGCACCTGTTATATTGCGAATCTGTTGCCACCGACTTTCACAGTTGCCTCGGACTATCACAAGATTAGAGTTGTGAGAGGCGTTATTAGCAAAGAGGACACTGCCGGTCAAGAAGCAGGAGACTTCTTTAAGGGTTTTCTGCCATTTTGGGGACCTATGGTTAATAGTAGGAGCCTGAGACAGTTGACTCGGGTGGTAGAATCGACTGCTAATATAACTGCAAGTGCTCTTGGTAATCTGACAGCAGAGCTTCAGGCGGATAGGCTTATGACGTTGCAGAACCGTATGGTTCTAGATGTTGTTCTTGCAGATAGAGGTGGTGTGTGCAAGGTGATCCATTCGAGTTGTTGTAATTTCATCCCTGATAACGCTCCAACTGTATATCAAGCCATCTCGAAGTTGTATAAGATCTCCGAGTCCATACACGTGGACGTAGAAGATTGGACGCTACTCAGACGGTTTTGGGGCCTGATGTCGACGTGGGGTTGGAAAATTCTGATGATCATCGGAGTTGTTGTAGCGTTTCTGTTCACGTGTTGTCTTTGCGTGCAGTGTGGTCCTGCCTTATGTGGCCTTTGTGCTACAACGTGTATAAGACAGCCATCTGTTACCAAAGAAGCATTGATGGATAGAATAATGTTGCAGCAACATCTGAACGATCTGATGAATATCGAGATCGATTCTGATATCGACTAGTGCTTGCCTACCTGAGGGCAAAAGGAGCGTCTGAGGTTCCTTGAGAATCGTAATGACGTTTTTGACTCGTTCGGATATGGACGAGTTTGGTATCGATGAGCCGCAAATGACGAGTTTAGTGGGTGTACACGTTTTCGCTATTCTACGTTACACCATTCGTCTTATTCTTGGGTTTCTTCATCTGAACCCACGGGTTCCATTTTAGATACGGCATCCATTTTGTTTCTTGCCCTCAAGTAGTCAGCGAACGGACACTGTCCGCTTCGTGACCCTGGGATTCCCAAGCTCTTGCGGAAGACACGTGTTTCTTTGAGGGTGTCTTTATGACGAGGGGGATGACACTGCAAAGGCAGATGGCTCTGCTCGAGGCTCATCTTGACGTGCCGGTCTATTGTTTCAGCCGTGCATGCATTAGGCACGAATCTTTTGATCCTGCAATCGTGCTTCCGATATTACCCCCTACACTCTTTTTCAATCTGTTGTTTATTTATGTCTTCCCTGCACCTGTTTCTATCTCTTTCCTTAATTCGTTTACAGCCAGAATGGAATGTACTTACTTGTGAGATAACGTACTTTTACAGTTGGGAACCGGTGATGCTACTGTAATTATGTTCCGGGCTCTTGAATACATGAAAGCAACCCTTTTGAAGTTTACTATGGGAACTGAGTTGTAACCTTTTGTTCGCCATGTTGTGCTATGACTAAAATATGTATAAAAGGAACGATCCACTATTGCAATTTGAAGCAGTCTCTCAGAACCTACACGCTGTGTACTTCTTGCGATTTCTGTATCCCTGCAGTAAATAAACCTTGATCTTTGACGCCGAAGGAAGTGTCCCGTGTCTCTGTAATTTGTACGCCGGAACAGGTAACCCACGAAGGTTTCAGGTGTTGTCCCCTTGCACCGCTGGGCCTTAGAATAGCCCAGTCCTTCATAGCGGCCTTAATGAGTTTCTCCCAGAGACTGGGGAGAAGGGCCCCAGTGGAGTTATTGAAAATCTATAGTGCAAAATGCCAGGCCATTGCGCTGTACGGAGCTGGAGTCTGGGGACACACTGATTCCAGTTTCATTCAGATAGCAGAAAACGCTTTCTTAAGATTCCTATTGGCCACCCCAAAAGGCACTTCAACCTACGCCTCTCATCTAGAATTAGGAATCCCATACCTGGAGGACCTGATCAAGATTCAACCTTTGATGCTGTGGCGGCGCATTTGGACGTCTGTCAAAAATGCGTTGACCCAGTCCATCGTAGCTGATACAATGGCCCTTGACAAGTCTTCTAGAGTAAGATGGCTCTCCTATATTAGAAACTTCTTTAAAGATCTTGGGCTTGAGAAATATTACTTCCAGCCAGAGTCCATAATTGACCTTCCAAAAAGAGCATTAAAACAACAAGCCCTCCGTCATCTAGAGACTCTGAGATTGGCATTTGAATCGTTAAAAACCTTGGTCATTCATGCAAACATGGTACAAACAACGTATGGCATTCACCCCTATTTGACACTACAGGTAACAACTTATGAGAGAATGCTGATGACAAGATTCAGGCTAGACACATTTTTCAGATTAGTTGCGTTCCCTCTGAAAAATGGATGGGATTCTAGTTTCCCCCCATGCCCTTGCGATGAAAAATCAAATCAGTCAAATTTACACGTGACCATGTTCTGTAAATTCCACCGCTCACATAGGAAAATCTGGCTACTTCCTATACTGAGAAGCTGGGGCCTCAGAAAATGTAGGCCGGCAATTCTTAGACTTCAAATGCTTGAATCTGAAACAGTCTGCTATTTTGTTCTCAATTTCTTAAAATGCACTATGAAGCATAGGCAAAATCTATAATAAGTATCTTTCAATATTACTTCTGATGAAATGATATTGTTCAAAAATATTATTTTCGCCTGTTATTTTGTTTCTGTACGAATTTTTAGAGAATTTTGTTATTTAAATTTGCATACTTGTGTAATATTGTAATTTGTATCTTTTTAATGTTTCTTTTATGGTTTTTCTTTGTGAAAAAGCAGAATAAAGAAGTTTATTTATGTCATGCATCTCAGAGTATATATTCTCCACTTTATGGAGGAAAAGTTTGTCAAGGTCTTCACATTGCAAACCATTCAAAGTGGAGGCTGTAGGTTGGGTTTCAGAACCTGAAATTTCTTTGACCATCTGAAATAATGTCTTAGGACAGTTCAGCGCACTTGAGATAGTGAAGGAGACATATTTGGGATGAGCTGACTTACAAAGAGTGTGGTATTCACGTTTAGCCTTTTTCTATGCAAGTTTAGTGTCGGATGCGTACTTCCTCCTCCAGTGTCTTTCCAAAACTCTACATTTGGTTTTCCGTATTTTTAATTTCTCTGTGAGCCAGGGGGCAGGAGGGCGGTGGTTATTCACCTTCTTGATAAAAGAAAGAAGACAGGTATTAATGGCATTTAGAAGGCAATTGTGAATGGCGCCTGAATAAGTGACTGACATCTGTTTGAGTATGGGAGCAGTGGTAGACAGGGTGTTATTAAGGGTTACAATATCTAGTTTACCAGAGGCCCGCACCCTTCCTGCACCACTGTGAAAACGCACCACCTTGCGCGTTGTAAGTTGGGAATTTAAGTCCTCATGAATACTGTGGGTCCCTAGGGCCAACTAGCACACCAGGTACCTCCAGTAAGTGCCATATAGCTGGTTGGCAGAGAGGTAGTCCCAGGCCACGCTCCTTGTTACGCCACTCTGCAAACGCACCTCTAGGTGCACTGCTGGTGGGGCGATGAGGTCCTCTTGTGTTTGCAGAGTGGTGTAAAAAGGGGTGTGGCCTCAGACCACCTCTCTGCAAACCAGCTGTATGATGCTTACTGGAGGTACCTGGTGGGCTGGTTGCCCCCTTGGGACCCTCAGTATTCATAGGGACTTAAATTCTTGGTGCGTTTTCACAGTGGTGCAGGAAGGGTGCGAGGCCTCTGGTAAACTAGATATTGTAACCCCCACGGACCCTCAGTATTCAAGAGGACTTAATCCCCCATCATAGAATGCGCCAGGGGGTGCATTTGCAGAGTGGTGGAGAAAGGGGGCGTTTCTCCAAAACATCTTAACCTCATGGGTACATTCTAGGTGCTATTTTAGACTTATATGAATTTTGAATAATGCTGCTAATTCATGAGATAAAAAGTGTTACATTGTTTTAACTTTTTTTGCTTTATTTTTTATTCATCAATATACGTATGGTTTTATCTAGCTGTGTTATTTTTAGAGCTGAACAGTAATATAGTGAGTATTTATTTATATTTATTTATATATATTTATTAAAATTGCTGCTATTTTCATGATACTTTATCATGTATGCTCCATTTTTTACCAATTTAATATGTGATATTGATGTAGTATTTGTTCCATGTCTGTTACTCAGTAACACAGCTTATGCACAGGAAAACGTCACACTCTTGCACTTTAAATGTTGAATCCCCTTCCTCAACTGTGTCATGTGATCAAGGCCCCAGGTGGGCTGAAACGCGTTATGGCAGCGGTGGTGTTGGGCATTCAATAAAAATATTGCACCACCAATTTGGTTTGATTCATCTGTGTTCTACGGGTTCATACCTTGGTAGAGAGACAATTCTACTACAAGTGTTTTTCGAGATTGCTTCCTCTAATTCAGCGAAACCCCTCCTTTGATTACGGGCCGGACGGCAGGAAGCACTGATTCTGAGCGCTTCGGAATCCTATACTCTCCTAGCAGCAGAAGCCGCGGTTGCCCCAGGACGGTGGAAGTGCACCAAGCAGCCGGGAAGCAGTGTGGTGGAGTCGAGGCCGGAGGTCGGCTTACCGGAGGACCAGTGCTTGCCGGTAACACCTCACTCCGGTAGAGCCCCGCTGAATGTCCCGTAAAGGAGTGTGCAAGAATTGGACCCCGATATTCAATCGGTGCAACAAATCTGAGACAAACATTTACAAGCCCATCACTTTACACAATGTCCGCAGATACGTTGAGGGGTCAGGAGGAGGCATCTAGCAGTATGTTTGATGATTCCCCATCTGGGGAACGTGTACAGAGTTCTATAGTCAGCAGTCTGCTGGATTCACAACCAAAGATCAAAAAGCTCTTCAAAAACCTAGAGAAGGCAAGTAAATCGAAGCAGGCAAAGTGGTGGGAGCATCGCTCTCTCACCAGGTACTTGGAGGTGGGCAGGATACTGCAGTGCTTGTGGATAATGCTTGCACCAAGTTATGAAAACCAAGACCGCTGCATGCTTTCCGAATGATCTGAGTATAACCTAGAGTCCTCTCGGCGTTTGGTGTAAACCCTTGTCAAATACGCCGAGAGTGACCGAGTGGCATTACAGAGTAAATTGACGCCCTGAATACAGTAATAGACAAGTTACAGAGCACTCCCAATATTGCTAAATACAGTGATGAAATGACAGCGCGCTTACACCATGAGGAGGAAGTTATAAAGAAAAGGAGAGCATATAAATTCCAACGAGACCGGTTGGACTATGAACATAGGTAAATATTCACTTTTGTGAAGAAGTATGACATTGTGAAAGCTACCAAGAAGTTAACAGCAAGTCCCTCAGCTTCATCGCAAACAGTTAACAATGACATACTGGCGGCTGCATCACTTTCGGATTTCAGCTCAAATATAGACAGTGAGTCGGATAATGATGAACAAAGGCGACAGCGCTTGGGGTTTCGAAAATTTACACTGGCACAGAAACTAGATTGCATGCGCCAGGATCGGAGGCAGACTCTACGTTCTGGTGCTCAAAATGCAAACACCAACAAAGCATCAACAGGAAGCGGGGCGCAAGGCGGAGATGCAATAAACAACGCAAATGTGAGTACAAAGCCACCCAACAGAAATCCCTGCAAACAATGGAAGCGCAAATAGACTCAAGCACCAACACTAGTGATTCTCAAACAGTCATTAACCTCACCAAAATGTCATTCAGTGAAAAAGAGACAAACATTTTAGCATTGGGGCTTTCATTTAGTGCTAAAAGCAACTTTGACTATGCTGGTACCAGAATTTGCATGTTTAAATACGTGCGCAAGTTGAAACTTCGCAAGTTTCATTCATTACACAAATCAGCATGATCGGTACCACCTGCTTACCATCAACTTATCAAGAAATTGCAAAACAATGTGAATGTCGTTATCTGCCAGTCAGACAAAGGCGGAACGTTGTGTTGTGGCCGAGGGAAATTTATATGGAGGAGGCCCTTGGTCAACTCAATGACAGGGACTGTTATAAAAGATCAACAACAGAGGTCAAATTGGCCTAGAATCTGTTCTACACTAATCTACTGGTGTGGAGGAGCACTATGGACAAGTTTAATTCTTAAAGAATGACCATCCGTTGATGCCCATAGTTTACTTTATACTCAAAATTCATAAAGATAAAATGAAGCCACCAGGACGCCCCATAATTTCAGCTTACAATAGCATCATGGTGAATGCCAGCAAGTATGTTGATTTTTTACTACAGGACCATTTAAAAAAACGTCCTTCTTTTATTCTTGATACTGGTGACTTACTATAGAAACTAGAGGGAATAACCTGGCAACCTGATTACTTACTGATATCTCTGAATGTATCCTCCCTGTACACCAGTATCCACCACAAGGATGGATTAAAAGCTATCGAATATTATTTTAACACAAGACCCATCTGTTTTTATGAACATAACAGAATGTTGTTGTCTGTGATTAACCTGTGCCTTGAAAATAATTTCTTTCTTTTTTCCAACCAAGTATTCCAGCAGTTGAGAGGTGTGGCTTTGGGGGCCTGTTTCTCCCATAGCTATGCCTGTCTGCATAAGGGGTACTGGGAGGAACAGGTCCTCATGCCCAACTACCCTGAAATCATGTCTGAACATGTTGTGAAATGGTTTAGGTATATTGATGACCTTTTGATGATTTGGAATGGATCGGAATGTGAAGCTACGCAGTTCATTGAAAAACTCAACAGAAATAACTTGAATCTTGGTTTGACTGGTCAGATAAGCAACAGGTCAATTTGCTTTCTGGATGTAGAAATTTTTATCAAACAAAATAGACTACAGACCAGAATGTACAGGAAACTGACCGCCGGCAATGCCATATTATATGCCTCCAGTCATGATCCTGTACACTTAATTAGGAGTATTCTCTATGGAGAAATGCTCCGAATAAGAAGAATTTGTAGCACTGACCAAGAGTGTATGGCAGCACAGAGAGATTGCAGGGACAGGTTTTTAGGAAGAGGCTATTTCCCAGAAGTAGTTGACAAGGCCATATGTAAAGCTAATGAACCTGGTAGGCCTCAGGTTTTAGCAGGAAAAATCAAGTTGGTACAGACTGAGCAAACTGAGACCAGACTCATTCTAACTTACAATAATCAACACCAAACAATTCATAAAATTGTAAACAAAAATTGAGCTTTGATTAAAAGTGACCCAGTATTGGGGACCCAGCTGTCGCGATCTCTGAGTTAAACATACAGAAGGGCGAGATCAATGAGCGACTGCTTGGTGTCTCTAGTAACCATGAGGTAAGAATCAGTAGCTCTTGGCTTAACAGCAGCAAGGGCTTCATCAAATGCTCTGTCTATAAAGCCTGTAGAAATGGGGTTAGTAAGACTGAATTTATGACTCCCCTTAACAACAGACCTGTCCGCATCAAGAAAAAACTTACTTGCAAGACAGAATTTGCAGTATATGTGCTGGAGTGTCCCTGTGGCCTGCGCTATGTGGGTAGCACTAAGCTGCAGGTCCACAAAAGGATACTCCAGCACATTTGCGCCATTAACAGCGGTGATGCTGCTTATCCTGTCGCAAGACACTTTGATGAATTCCATGCCAAGAACTCTGTTGATCTGAAGTACTTTCTGATTGACATGGTCCCACCATTGGGAAGAGTTGGGGATTGTGAATCTCTGCAGATCCTGGTCTCGGCCCGTACCACAAGCCTTTGGCAAGACCGATTGTTGACTTAGATAGAGATATTTTTGATGCATCGCTTATTCCAGAGGAAGAGGTGCAAGCATACAAGGACCTGAGTGAGGCTGAGTATAGAATATCAGTGGGTGATAGACAGCTTAAAAGCTCGTCTCCGATCTGGATCGTACCCCACCTCGGTAATTTTTGCTTGCAAGGTCTTGGTCGAAATCCACGAGCTCAGCTTGGGAAGAGTGCTTGTACTGAAATGTATGTTTTACCAATGCTCTCTTCTCCCGTTTTCCTGACTACCAAGGGTACATACTTTGTATGTTATGATCGCGCATATACATGGTTCCCCCGTGACTTCTCGGGCACCTGTTATATTGCGAATCTGTTGCCACCGACTTTCACAGTTGCCTCGGACTATCACAAGATTAGAGTTGTGAGAGGCGTTATTAGCAAAGAGGACACTGCCGGTCAAGAAGCAGGAGACTTCTTTAAGGGTTTTCTGCCATTTTGGGGACCTATGGTTAATAGTAGGAACCTGAGACAGTTGACTCGGGTGGTAGAATCGACTGCTAATATAACTGCAAGTGCTCTTGGTAATCTGACAGCAGAGCTTCAGGCGGATAGGCTTATGACGTTGCAGAACCGTATGGTTCTAGATGTTGTTCTTGCAGATAGAGGTGGTGTGTGCAAGGTGATCCATTTGAGTTGTTGTATTTTCATCCCTGATAACGCTCCAACTGTATATCAAGCCATCTCGAAGTTGCATAAGATCTCCGAGTCCATACACGTGGACGTAGGTGATTGGACGCTACTAAGACGGTTTTGGGGCCTGATGTCGACGTGGGGTTGGAAGATTCTGATGATCATCGGAGTTGTTGTAGCGTTTCTGTTCACGTGTTGTCTTTGCGTGCAGTGTGGTCCTGCCTTATGTGGCCTTTGTGCTACAACGTGTATAAGACAGCCATCTGTTACCAAAGAAGCATTGATGGATAGAATAATGTTGCAGCAACATCTGAACGATCTGATGAATATCGAGATCGATTCTGATATCGACTAGTGCTTGCCTACCTGAGGGCAAAAGGAGCGTCTGAGGTTCCGTGAGAATCGTAATGACGTTTTTGACTCGTTCGGATATGGACGAGTTTGGTATCTATGAGCCGCAAATGATGAGTTTAGTGGGTGTACACGTTTTCGCTATTCTATGTTACACCATTCATCTTATTCTTGGGTTTCTTCATCTGAACCCACGGGTTCCATTTTAGATACGGCATCCATTTTGTTTCTTGCCCTCAAGTAGTCAGCGAACGGACACTGTCCGCTTCGTGACCCTGGGATTCCCAAGCTCTTGCGGAAGACACGTGTTTCTTTGAGGGTGTCTTTATGACGAGGGGGATGACACTGCAAAGGCAGATGGCTCCGCTCGAGGCTCATCTTGACGTGCCGGTCTATTGTTTCAGCCGTGCATGCATTAGGCACGAATCTTTTGATGCTGCAATCGTGCTTCTGATATTACCCCCTACACTCTTTTTCAATCTGTTGTTTATTTATGTCTTCCCTGCACCTGTTTCTATCTCTTTCCTTAATTCGTTTACAGCCAGAATGGAATGTACTTACTGGTGAGATAACGTACTTTTACAGTTGGGAACCGGTGATGCTACTGTAATTATGTTCCGGGCTCTTGAATACATGAAAGCAACCCTTTTGAAGTTTACTGTGGGAACTGAGTTGTAACCTTTTGTTCGCCATGTTGTGCTATGACTAAAATATGTATAAAAGGAACGATCCACTATTGCAATTTGAAGCAGTCTCTCAGAACCTACACGCTGTGTACTTCTTGCGATTTCTGTATCCCTGCAGTAAATAAACCTTGATCTTTGACGCCGAAGGAAGTGTCCCGTGTCTCTGTAATTTATACGCCGGAACAGCTAACCCACAAAGGTTTCAGGTGTTGTCCCCTGGCACCGCTGGGCCATAGAATAGCCCAGTCCTTCATAGCGGCCTTAATGAGTTTCTCCCAGAGACTGGAGAGAAGGGCCCCAGTGGAGTTATTGAAAATCTATAGTGCAAAATGCCAGGCCATTGCGCTGTACGGAGCTGGAGTCTGGGGACACACTGATTCCAGTTCCATTCAGATAGCAGAAAACGCTTTCTTAAGATTCCTATTGGCCACCCCTAAAGGCACTTCAACCTACGCCTCTCATCTAGAATTAGGAATCCCATACCTGGAGGACCTGATCAAGATTCAACCTTTGATGCTGTGGCGGCGCATTTGGACGTCTGTCAAAAATGCGTTGACCCAGTCCATCGTAGCTGATACAATGGCCCTTGACAAGTCTTCTAGAGTAAGATGGCTCTCCTATATTAGAAACTTCTTTAAAGATCTTGGGCTTGAGAAATATTACTTCCAGCCATAGTCCATAATTGACCTTCCAAAAAGAGCATTAAAACAACAAGCCCTCCGTCATCTAGAGACTCTGAGATTGGCATTTGAATCGTTTAAAACCTTGGTCATTCATGCAAACATGGTACAAACAACGTATGGCATTCACCCCTATTTGACACTACAGGTAACAACTTATGAGAGAATGCTGATGACAAGATTCAGGCTAGACACATTTTTCAGATTAGTTGCGTTCCCTCTGAAAAATGGATGGGATTCTAGTTTCCCCCCATGCCCCTGCGATGAAAAATCAAATCAGTCAAATTTACACGTGACCATGTTCTGTAAATTCCACCGCTCACATAGGAAAATCTGGCTACTTCCTATACTGAGAAGCTGGGGCCTCAGACAATGTAGTCCGGCAATTCTTAGACTTCAAATGCTTGAATCTGAAACAGTCTGCTATTTTGTTCTCAATTTCCTAAAATGCACTATGAAGCATAGGCAAAATCTATAATAAGTATCTTTCAATATTACTTCTGATGAAATGATATGGTTCAAAAATATTATTTTCGCCTGTTATTTTGTTTCTGTACGAATTTTTAGAGAATTTTGTTATTTAAATTTGCATACTTGTGTAATATTGTAATTTGTATCTTTTTTAATGTTTCTTTTATGGTTTTTCTTTGTGAAAAAGCCGAATAAAGAAGTTTAAATATGTCATGCATCTCAGAGTATATATTCTCCACTTTATGGAGGAAAAGTTTGTCAAGGTCTTCACATTGCAAACCATTCAAAGTGGAGGCTGTAGGTTGGGTTTCAGAACCTGAAATTTCTTTGACCATCTGAAATAATGTCTTAGAACAGTTCAGCGCACTTGAGATAGTGAAGGAGACATATTTGGGATGAGCTGACTTACAAAGAGTGTGGTATTCACGTTTAGCCTTTTTCTATGCAAGTTTAGTGTTGGATGCGTAGTTCCTCCTCCAGTGTCTTTCCAAAACTCTACATTTGGTTTTCCGTATTTTTAATTTCTCTGTGAGCCAGGGGGCAGGAGGGCGGTGGTTATTCACCTTCTTGATAAAAGAAAGAAGACAGGTATTAATGGCATTTAGAAGCCAATTGTGAACGACGCCTGAATAAGTGACTGACATCTGTTTGAGTATGGGAGCAGTGGTAGACAGGGTGTTATTAAGGGTTACAATATCTAGTTTACCAGAGGCCCGCACCCTTCCTGCACCACTGTGAAAACGCACCACCTCGCGCGTTGTAAGTTGGGAATTTAAGTCCTCATGAATACTGTGGGTCCCTAGGGCCAACTAGCACACCAGGTACCTCCAGTAAGTGCCATATAGCTGGTTGGCAGAGAGGTAGTCCCAGGCCACGCTCCTTGTTACGCCACTCTGCAAACGCACCTCTAGGTGCACTGCTGGTGGGGCGATGAGGTCCTCTTGTGTTTGCAGAGTGATGTAAAAAGGGGTGTGGCCTCAGACCACCTCTCTGCAAACCAGCTGTGTGATGCTTACTGGAGGTACCTGGTGGGCTGGTTGCCCCCTTGGGACCCTCAGTATTCATAGGGACTTAAATTCTTGGTGCGTTTTCACAGTGGTGCAGGAAGGGTGCGAGGCCTCTGGTAAACTAGATATTGTAACCCCCACGGACACCTCAGTATTCAAGAGGACTTAATCCCCCATCATAGAACGCGCCAGGGGGTGCATTTGCAAAGTGGTTGAGAAAGGGGGCGTTTCTCCAAAACATCTTAAACTCATGGGTACATTCTAGGTGCTATATGGCTGAGATACCCGCCACCCCCTCTCAACACAATCCCCAAGGATGGGAAACCGGAAACAGTTCTGAAGTTTTTGGAAGACGGGAGGGAGTGACCCTCCCGGCCGTATTTATTAAAATATGAAACAAAATTAAAACATTAAATCAACAGTTTCATATTATGTACAATTTCATTACCACATTGCGATGTTTGGCTAACCTTAACATATCCTCTAAAACAAAGGTTCTCCTAGCCGAACTAACATCCTACCAACATTTACTTAACTTTTGAAATTGTACATCCTAACGTTTAAGGGCCAACGGCAAGGTCGTAACCGGTGTCAAGATCCCTAACCCAGACATATCCCCCTCACTTGTGAGGGGCGGCACGGAGGCATACCTCAAGTGCAACTACCAATTTCCCTTGACTTGACGGGGGCCCCAATAAAACTCGACGCCACTTAAAGGTCGTACGAGGACTCGTGTGAGGTATCTAGAAGGTAGCGTAGACCCCCCCCAAACCCCACACAACTTACCACATCTGCCGTCGCAGACGTCCTGGCCCCGGGAAATTCCCCAGGAGGGGGCTGTAACCCCTCCTACCCATGAAGGGGCCTTGACCGCCTTCCCTTTCCTTTCGGCGACCCATCCTTAGAAGGGACCGCCTCCCCGTTGAGGGGCCAATGGCCACCTCCCCCGAGCGCCCCATCCGTAATGGGTGACGCCCTTGAATACGTCCGCGGCACGCCTCACGTATGAGTGGCCCACGACCCACACCTCCTTTTTCACAGCCGGTGATGTCTGACCGCTGGCCCGGTGTTGGGTCGACTGCATAGTCCGCCCCGCCTCGTAGGCTTGCGTAACTGAAAACCAAACAAAACAAGAAGCGTGAGTACATCATTACAGCTTCACAACATGTGCAAACGCACATACCTTTTATAACAATTGGAGGACCAACGCCCCACACGTTTAACTTGTTCCACATTCAGACCCCTGGCTGTAGCCTCTGTAGCAGCCCCTATCCGAAAGGAATGGGTCCCAAACTCGCCCGGGTTCAAGCCCGCAGCTGTAATCGACATCGCAAGCACCCGCTGAAACTGAAACCTTGTCAGTGGGGTGGCGTCCGCGTGTCTCAACAAGGTCCCCCCCCATGATGCCACCCTTCGTGTTAAATAATCCTCTAAACACTTCACTGGGCACATGGACGACCCGGGAATCCTGCGTATAATTATGCAGTCACCCATCCCACTCTGATCGGTCTTGGACCTCACAAACGAGACAGTCATTGTCTCCCCTCTGATCTGAACGTGCTCTGCGCACAGTCCTCCCGTCACATCCTGTTTGTTCCTCGCCACTAATTCGCTTACCCGCATAGCCCCATGAAATGCCAGCGTAAAAGCGGCTCGGAATAACACTGTCTCAAACTGAGATGAACATGTTGTAGGGAGTCTGGATAATAACTGGGCCAACCTATCCAAACCTATCGGGCGCCTCTCATCTACTCTGCGACCCTCAAGGCGTTGCCACCCACGTAGCGCTTTTTGCACAACGAAAGACGCTGTCGGGTCCTGGATCCCATGAGCCCTAGCAACAAAGGAAATGGCAGCCCGATGCCTCTGGGCCGTGGCCACCGATTTCCCTGCCAGATGTAACGACATCAGAAAGTTCACTACCCATTCCTCCTGGCCCCAAAGCTCCTCTCTAGCAGTCCCCAAAAAGGCTAAATAGGACCGGAACGCCCCTTCATATGCCTTCCTCGTCCTGGGTGCTAAACTCTCTCCCACGAGGTTACGAAGTTCGGGGCACCGAGAGACCAGAGAGCTTCGGGAAAGGGTGCTGGCTCCGGGTCCGCTGTGGGAAGAAAACCCCAGAAGGCCTGCATACGAAAACGAGAAAGGGCATCAGCCGCCTGGTTCATCACCCCCGGGACATGTCTTGCTTTGAATAGCACATTCAATTGCATACACAGTAATACGATTTCCTTGAGCAGTCTCAAAATCCATTTGCATCGTGCTGCCTGGCTATTGATACACTCAACCACGGTCATATTGTCAGACCAAAATACCACAGAGTGATCTCTGAACCCTTCGGGCCACGTTCTCAGGGCCACCAAAATGGGGAAAAGTTCCAGGAAAGCAATGTTACTTGTCAGTCCACTGTTATGCCACCATGCCGGCCATTTTTGTGCAGACCATCGAGTGCCGAAAATGGCACCAAAACCCATGCTCCCTGCCGAATCTGTCCACAGCCCCAGCTCCTCAGAGGACACGGCCGGTTTGTTCCAGACGACTCGACCATTGAAATCCGCCAGAAATGCCAACCAAATGCGCATGTCCTGGCGGACCTCTGCCGAGAGCCTTGTACGATGATGGCCCTCCTTCAGTCCGACCATGGCTTGAGCGATCGAACGGGAAAAAGGGCGGGCCATTGGTATAACTCTTAGGGCGAAATTCAACTGTCCCACTAACTGCTGTAATTGATGCAGCTTAACCTTAGATTCACTCATACACATTTGCAGGGATGCCCTGAACTTTAACACTTTATCACCTGGCAAACGGAAACAACCTTCTCCGGAGTCTAACTCAATCCCCAAAAACTCGAGGCAAGTCGAAGGACCCGCCGTCTTACCTGGTGCCAATGGTACGCCAAACTGATTCATTAAAACACCAAATGCAGCCAAAGCTTGCCCACATTCCGGATCCCCGGCTGCCCCCAGGAACAAAAAATCATCGAGATAATGCATCACATGTTGGAAACCCGTTTTCTTAGTGAAGACCCATTGTAGGAAACTACTGAATTTCTCGAAATAGGCACAGGATATAGAGCATCCCATCGGCATACACCTATCCATGTAATACTGACCCTGAAACATGAATCCCAGGAGACGCTGATCGTCTGGATGTACCGGGAGCAACCGGAACGCTGACTCGATATCAGATTTTGCCATCAGCGCACCGGGCCCCAGGCGATTCAAAATGGCTACGGCCTCATCGAAGGATGCGTACCGCACCAAACACATTTCCGGGTCTATCGCTTCGTTTACAGAAAGACCACGTGGGGCTGACAAATTATGTATCAGCCGAAACTCACCCGGGTCCTTCTTGGGGACCACTCCTAAAGGCGAACAAACAAAGTTAGCAACCGGGGGTACACTAAACGGACCGGCGACTCGACCTCGAGTAACCTCCTTCCGGATCTTTGCCTGTTCCACGGTCGTATGCTGCAAGACCGATATCTGATTTTTGCATTTTTCCACACCCTGAAAGTCCCCCACTGGGATGCGGAAACCATATGAAAACCCGTTCCGCACCACCCCAGCGGAAGCACGATCCGGGTATTCACTGAGCCAGGGAATCATTGCCAAGGTATCAATCGGGGTAGGTAAAGGCGCCCCTTGGACTATGTTAGACCTGTTTGGCACCTCCTCTACCCCCGTTATCACCCGTTTTGGCTCTGCACGTGGACTCAGGATGGGATGATTGCCCACACCCACTACATTCGTGTCTAAATTTGCACGAACCCTGGGGCCTAGTACATTTACCCCTGTTAAAGTTCCAACAAACCCCCTTTTTACCTGCATTACCGGTAGGCCTCGAGTGATTGTCGGTACCCGTACCTGATCGAAAGGGCGTCCCCGCATACTGACGGGAGGATTCGCTCACGTTACTCCCTACCAATGGCAATTTCAACATACCAGTATCCTTCATTTTGGACCAGGACACAGAATCATAACAATCCCAAGTTAAGTTTTTATCATGTTCTTTTGCTTTTCTGAAAATATTATCATAGCAGAACCAATGATTACCCTCGTGTGATACAGAGTACCCCATGATCCGTGACTGATAAATCGGCAATTCGAGTAGCAATTCGGGCCTTCGTTCTCCCAAGATCGATGTGAAAACCCACCACGCCTTGCCCCAATTGCCAATGTTTTCATTTACCTTAAAGGCGGCCATCTTTGCGCGCCAAACACTCGGATGCATGAGGTCCTTCTGACCTTTAACATGCTCCATCTCATAATGATCAGTAAGCAACGAGAAGATGTTTACATACTCCCCTGCCCATATCTTTTCTTTAATAGCTAAAGGGACATGCTGACCCAACTTCTCCCTTCGAGAGGGTGCCGACTCCTCCCTCGCAATCGGCAATGGCCGCTTACCTGAACCGGACGCTGTGTCTGTGACTGAAACCGTCCCCTGTGGCTTCTCTACGGCCGCAGCCGGCGTGGATACCCTCGCTGCTTCCCGTGTTTCATGCAGTTGCTTCATCAACACCTGCGCGTCGACAGCCGTGGCGCCCTCGCTACCTTTACCCAACCACGCTGCTAATTGTGCTGCCAGCTCGGGCGGCATATCTTCCCCGGACACGGGGGTGACCACAACGGGAATCGGATTCCCTTCCTCCGGCACGGGAGTGGGTGCCTCGAGCGGGACACTGGGACCCGGGATATCTCCCCCAGCTGCTCCCCTCCTGGGCCTCTTGCCTTTTCCTCCCGGGGCTGCTCCCACCAAAGGACGTTTCGGCCCCCCTTCCTCGTCTTTATCCATTCGCCTCTTTAGGTCGGTCACCTCTTTCATGAGAACACGCAGCATCTGGTCGGTAGTCATATGGCTGAGATACCCGCCACCCCCTCTCAACACAATCCCCAAAGGAGGGAAACCGGAAACAGTTCTTGAAGTTTTTGGAAGAGGGAGGGAGTGACCCTCCCCGGCCGTATTTATTAAAACAAAATTAAAACATTAAACAGTTTCATATTAATGTACAATTTCATTACCACATTGCGATGTTTGGCTAACCTTAACAGATTCTCTAATACAGAGGTTCTCCTAGCCGTACTAACAACCTACAAAACATTTTCTTGAAATATTGAAATTGTACATCCTAACGTTTAAGGGCCAACGGCAAGGTCGTAACCGGTGTCAAGATCCCTAACCCGAAATACCCCCCCCCACTTGGGAGGGGCGACAGCACTGAGGCATACCTCAAGTGCAACTACCAATTTCCCTTGACTTGACGGGGGCCCCAATAAACTCGACGCCACTTAAAGGTCGTTCGAGGACTCGTGTGAGTATCTAGAAGGTAGCGTAGACCTCCCCCCAAACCCCACACAACTTACCACATCTGCCGTCGCAGACGTCACTGGCCCCGGGAAATTCCCCAGGAGGGGGCTGTAACCCCTCCTACACAGGAAGGGGCCTTGACCGCCTTTCCTTTCCTTCCGGCGGCCCATCCTTAGAAGGGACCGCCTCCCCGTTGAGGGGCCAAAGGCCACCTCTCCCGAGCGCTCCCATCCGTGTTGGGTGACGCCCACTCATAGGGATCTTCCAATTACTGCTCACCGATCATGACCTTACCGCCCGACCAAAATAAATACGACAATGCTAACTAAACCAACAATACATTGGCCACTATGACCAAAATAAGCATGCTTATAAATGGACACTAAAACCGAATATCTTTAATCACAAAACATACATAAAATCGACCAACTTTATTACACACTCAATATCAACACGATAATACCACAACCTGTAAACGAAATAGAATTATTGATCCATTTTATTACAAACAACTGACTGTCTTCAGGGGCTGGTGGGTGGGTCAAAATTGGCTCTTCGTTCCGTCTCGAGCTCACGTGCAGCGAGGGGGTGCAGCTTCAGAGCACAGGAACAAGAGGATGTCTTCTGGTCTTGCGTCCCTTTTTATCCGTCTTCAGGGCGGGCGTAAACCCGCCCCTGCCTGCCCCGAGGGCGTGGCCAGCCGCGTCAGTGTCTAGGCCAGCCCACTCTAGGGCGGGAAAGAGCGCGCCCCGGCTACGCCGCTTCGGGCATACCAGCCGAGACGCGCCTCCCGCCCAAAATGGCTTCCCGGGGGGATCGAGGTACTCTGCCATACGTTCGGGGGGACCGAGTGGTCGCCCCTTTCCATTCGCTTTCCCGCCTTCTTCGGCATTCTCCAACAGAGTATCTGGAAAACAAACAAGAACGATTACAACGCTCAAAATTGGCTCTTCGTTCCGTCTCGAGCTCACGTGCAGCGAGGAGGTGCAGCTTCAGAGCACAGGAACAAGAGGATGCTTTCTGGTCTTGTTCCTCCTTTTATCCGTCTTCAGGGCGGGCGTAAACCCGCCCCTGCCTGCCCCAAGGGCGTGGCCAGCCGCGTCAGTGTCTAGGCCAACCCACTCTAGGGCGGGAAAAGGCGCGCCCCGGCTACGCCTCTTTGGGCATACCAGCCGAGACTCGCCTCCCGCCCAAGATGGCTTCCCAGGGGGATCGTGGTACTCTGCCATACGTTCGGGGGGACCGATTGGTCGCCCCTTTCCATTTTAGACTTATATGAATTTTGAATAATGCTGCTTATTCATGAGATAAAAAGTGTTACATTGTTTTAACTTTTTTTGCTTTATTTTTTATTCATCAATATACGTATGGTTTTATCTAGCTGTGTTATTTTTAGAGCTGAACAGTAATATAGTGAGTATTTATTTATATATATATTTATATATATTTATTAAAATTGCTGCTATTTTCATGATACTTTATCATGTATGCTCCATTTTTTACCAATTTAATAATATGTGATATTGATGTAGTATTTGTTCCATGTCTGTTACTCAGTAACACAGCTGATGCACAGGAAAACGTCACAGTCTTGCACTTTAAATGTTGAATCCCCTTCCTCAACTGTGTCATGTGATCAAGGCCCCAGGTGGGCTGAAACGCGTTATGGCAGCGGTGGTGTTGGGCATTCAATAAAAATATTGCACCACCAATTGGGTTTGATTCATCTGTGTTCTACGGGTTCCTACCTTGGTAGAGAGACAATTCTACTACAAGTGTTTTCGAGATTGCTTCCTCTAATTCAGCGAAACCCCTCCTTTGATTACGGGCCGGACGGCAGGAAGCACTGATTCTGAGCGCTTCGGAATCCTATACTCTCCTAGCAGCAGAAGCCGCGGTTGCCCCAGGACGGTGGAAGTGCACCAAGCAGCCGGGAAGCAGTGTGGTGGAGTCGAGGCCGGAGGTCGGCTTACCGGAGGACCAGTGCTTGCCGGTAACACCTCACTCCGGTAGAGCCCCGCTGAATGTCCCGTAAAGGAGTGTGCAAGAATTGGACCCCGATATTCAATCGGTGCAACAAATCTGAGACAAACATTTACAAGCCCATCACTTTACACAATGTCCGCAGATACGTTGAGGGGTCAGGAGGAGGCATCTAGCAGTATGTTTGATGATTCCCCATCTGGGGAACGTGTACAGAGTTCTATAGTCAGCAGTCTGCTGGATTCACAACCAAAGATCAAAAAGCTCTTCAAAAACCTAGAGAAGGCAAGTAAATCGAAGCAGGCAAAGTGGTGGGAGCATCGCTCTCTCACCAGGTACTTGGAGGTGGGCAGGATACTGCAGTGCTTGTGGATAATGCTTGCACCAAGTTATGAAAACCCAGACCGCCGCATGCTTTCCGAATGATCTGGGTATAACCTAGAGTCCTCTCGGCGTTTGGTGTAAACCCTTGTCAAATACGCCGAGAGTGACCGGGTGGCATTACAGAGTAAATTGACGCCCTGAATACAGAAATAGACAAGTTACAGAGCACTCCCAATATTGCTAAATACAGTGATGAAATGACAGCGCGCTTACACCATGAGGAGGAAGTTATAAAGAAAAGGAGAGCATATAAATTCCAACGAGACCGGTTGGACTATGAACATAGGTAAATATTCACTTTTGTGAAGAAGTATGACATTGTGAAAGCTACCAAGAAGTTAACAGCAAGTCCCTCAGCTTCATCGCAAACAGTTAACAATGACATACTGGCGGCTGCATCACTTTCGGATTTCAGCTCAAATATAGACAGTGAGTCGGATAATGATGAACAAAGGCGACAGCGCTTGGGGTTTCGAAAATTTACACTGGCACAGAAACTAGATTGCATGCGCCAGGATCGGAGGCAGACTCTACGTTCTGGTGCTCAAAATGCAAACACCAACAAAGCATCAACAGGAAGCGGGGCGCAAGGCGGAGATGCAATAAACAACGCAAACGTGAGTACAAAGCCACCCAACAGAAATCCCTGTAAACAACGGAAGCGCAAATAGACTCAAGCACCAACACTAGTGATTCTCAAACAGTCATTAACCTCACCAAAATGTCATTCAGTAAAAAAGAGACACACATTTTAGCATTGGGGCTTTCATTTAGTGCTAAAAGCAACTTTGACTATGCTGGTACCAGAATTTGCATGTTTAAATACGTGCGCAAGTTGAAACTTCGCAAGTTTCATTCATTACACAAATCAGCATGATCGGTACCACCTGCTTACCATCAACTTATCAAGAAATTGCAAAACAATGTGAATGTCGTTATCTGCCAGTCAGACAAAGGCGGAACGTTGTGTTGTGGCCGAGGGAAATTTATATGGAGGAGGCCCTTGGTCAACTCAATGACAGGGACTGTTATAAAAGATCAACAACAGAGGTCAAATTGGCCTGGAATCTGTTCTACACTAATCTACTGGTGTGGAGGAGCACTATGGACAAGTTTAATTCTTAAAGAATGACCATAGTTTACTTTATACTCAAAATTCATAAAGATAAAATGAAGCCACCAGGACGCCCCATAATTTCAGCTTGCAATAGCATCATGGTGAATGCCAGCAAGTATGTTGATTTTTTACTACAGGACCATTTAAAAAAACGTCCTTCTTTTATTCTTGATACTGGTTACTTACTACAGAAACTAGAGGGAATAACCTGGCAACCTGATTACTTACTGATATCTCTGAATGTATCCTCCCTGTACACCAGTATCCACCACAAGGATGGATTAAAAGCTATCGAATATTATTTTAACACAAGACCCATCTGTTTTTATGAACATAACAGAATGTTGTTGTCTGTGATTAACCTGTGCCTTGAAAATTATTTCTTTCTTTTTTCCAACCAAGTATTCCAGCAGTTGAGAGGTGTGGCTTTGGGGACCTGTTTCTCCCATAGCTATGCCTGTCTGCATAAGGGGTACTGGGAGGAACAGGTCCTCATGCCCAACTACCCTGAAATACTGTCTGAGCATGTTGTGAAATGGTTTAGGTATATTGATGACCTTTTGATGATTTGGAATGGATCGGAATGTGAAGCTACGCAGTTCATTGAAAAACTCAACAGAAATAACTTGAATCTTGGTTTGACTGGTCAGATAAGCAACAGGTCAATTTGCTTTCTGGATGTAGACATTTTTATCAAACAAAATAGACTACAGACTAGAATGCACAGGAAACTGGCCGCCGGCAATGCCATATTATATGCCTCCAGTCATGATCCTGTACACTTAATTAGGAGTATTCTCTATGGAGAAATGCTCCGAATAAGAAGAATTTGTAGCACTGACCAAGAGTGTATGGCAGCACAGAGAGATTGCAGGGACAGGTTTTTAGGAAGAGGCTATTTCCCAGAAGTAGTTGACAAGGCCATATGTAAAGCTAATGAACCTGGTAGGCCTCAGGTTTTAGCAGGAAAAATCAAGTTGGTACAGACTGAGCAAACTGAGACCAGACTGATTCTAACTTACAATAATCAACACCAAACAATTCATAAAATTGTAAACAAAAATTGAGCTTTGATTAAAAGTGACCCAGTATCGGGGACCCAGCTGTCGCGATCTCTGAGTTAAACATACAGAAGGGCGAGATCAATGAGCGACTGCTTGGTGTCTCTAGTAACCATGAGGTAAGAATCAGTAGCTCTTGGCTTAACAGCAGCAAGGGCTTCATCAAATGCTCTGTCTGTAAAGCCTGTAGAAATGGGGTTAGTAAGACTGAATTTATGACTCCCCTTAACAACAGACCTGTCCGCATCCAGAAAAAACTTACTTGCAAGAAAGAATTTGCAGTATATGTGCTGGAGTGTCCATTTGGCCTGCGCTATGTGGGTAGCACTAAGCTGCAGGTCCACAAAAGGATACTCCAGCACATTTGCGCCATTAACAACGGTGATGCTGCTTATCCTGTCGCAAGACACTTTGATGAATTCCATGCCAAGAACTCTGTTGATCTGAAGTACTTTCTGATTGACATGGTCCCACCATTGGGAAGAGTTGGGGATTGTGAATCTCTGTTATGTAAACTAGAGACAAGGTACATCCTAGAAATGGACTGTAATGCACCGAATGGATTGAACGCTAGAGAAGATTTTTTCACTTATCTTTAAATAATCATTATGTGAAGATTGTACACTTATGCTGCTGCCTATCTATCTGAGGAGAACTTTTTTAAGATTTTGAATTTGAGAATTTAATTTTTTGTATTGTTCGTAGCTTGCACTTTTGCACATTGGTTTCCACTTTTTGGCAGGGACGTTTTTGTATTTTTTTGCACTGACTTAAATTATAGTCATGGATCATTTGGTAATTGCCCACTTGGGCTCTATTTCTCCAAAACATCGTGACATCATGGGTACATTCTAGGTGCTATTTTAGACTTATATGAATTTTGAATAATGCTGCTAATTCATGAGATAAAAAGTTTTACATTGTTTTAACTTTTGTTAGCTTCATTTTTTATTCATCAATATAAGTATGGTTTTACAGACCTGTGTTATTTTTAGAGCTGAACAGTAATATATTGAGTATTTATTTATATATATTTATATATTTATTCAAATTGCTGCTATTCTCATGATACTTTATCATGTATGCTCTATTTTGCACTATGTAAATGTTTTTACATTTCTTGTGACCCTTTACCAATTTACTAATATGTGGTATTGATGTAGTATTTTTTTCATGTCTGTTACTCAGTAACACAGCTGATGCACAGGAAAACGTCACACTATTGCACTTTAAATATTGAATTCGCCTCCTCAACTGTGACATGTGATCAAGACCCTATGCGGGCTGAAACGCGTTATGGCGGCAGTGGAGTTGGGCATTCAATAAAAATATTGCACCACCAATTGGGTTTGCTTCGTCTGTGTTCTACGGATTCCTACCTTGGTAGAGAGACGATTCTACTACATATATATATGTATATATATATATATATATTATATATGTATATATTGTACTTTGAAAAGTCGCGGTGCATGGTTATTTTTAACAATAAGTTAACACGTAGTATGTTTACTATGTTTATTACACCGTTGTACATATCTGTACGTTGATTAGCTAACGCCATATGCACTAGCACTTTAAATTTCTGCTATTCCCCTCTGGAATGCCATGTGACCAAGGCCTCTGGGAGGCCGAAACGTTATGCTATCCGTGTGTTGCAGAATAAATTAAATTAAACGTACTCATGGAAAACCTTGGGTCTGCTGTTTTCTGATGGCGTTGGTGTGATACGATACTTCGGCGCTGTTTGGTGAGAACCCGTGTGAATATATATATATATATAAATATATATATATATATAACGTGTGCGGCTCAGTTTCTTTCCGCAAGGGGAGATGTTGTGAACATTAATATCGGCGTGGTTCCGCCGAAGAGCAAACGCACCGCCACAAGAGCGCCGACGCTCTCCCAACTTGAACCCAAGCGCAGACCCGACAAAACGGATCGGGAGAGTGGTGCCACCGAGGACTGGACCTCGGCATTGGTCCTAAGTCAGTCTCAAAAGCAGGCTGACATGGGGAATACTTCTTGCCAAGAAAGCGGGTTACTGAGCAACAGGATTCAATTCACCACCCACTGGAGGGTTTGAAACGCGAGCAGCCGTTTGGACCACAAGCCCCAGAATGCAGCAACAACAAAAAAGAAGGTATTTCACATATCTGTGCCATCTGAGGAAATAAAAAAGAAGTTAAAAACATCGGGCTGTGGAACTTATGGCATGTTCTTTTGGTGCATGACATTTCTTTGAAAAAGTTTCCATGGGGAAACGAAACGCGTCAGAACAAGTCCCAATCCTGCTGTCCCCTTTAAATAAAACGGCTAAAAAGTGAAGTAACGTGTGCGGCTCAGTTTCTTTCCGCAAGGGGAGATGTTGTGAACATTAATATCGGCGTGGTTCCGCCGAAGAGCAAACGCACCGCCACAAGAGCGCCGACGCTCTCCCAACTTGAACCCAAGCGCAGACCCGACAAAACGGATCGGGAGAGTGGTGCCACCGAGGACTGGACCTCGGCATTGGTCCTAAGTCAGTCTCAAAAGCAGGCTGACATGGGGAATACTTCTTGCCAAGAAAGCGGGTTACTGAGCAACAGGATTCAATTCACCACCCACTGGAGGGTTTGAAACGCGAGCAGCCGTTTGGACCACAAGCCCCAGAATGCAGCAACAACAAAAAAGAAGGTATTTCACATATCTGTGCCATCTGAGGAAATAAAAAAGAAGTTAAAAACATCGGGCTGTGGAACTTATGGCATGTTCTTTTGGTGCAGGACATTTCTTTGAAAAAGTTTCCATGGGGAAACGAAACGCGTCAGAACAAGTCCCAATCCTGCTGTCCCCTTTAAATAAAACGGCTAAAAAGTGAAGTAACGTGTGCGGCTCAGTTTCTTTCCGCAAGGGGAGATGTTGTGAACATTAATATCGGCGTGGTTCCGCCGAAGAGCAAACGCACCGCCACAAGAGCGCGGACGCTCTCCCAACTTGAACCCAAGCGCAGACCCGACAAAACGGATCGGGAGAGTGGTGCCACCGAGGACTGGACCTCGGCATTGGTCCTAAGTCAGTCTCAAAAGCAGGCTGACATGGGGAATACTTCTTGCCAAGAAAGCGGGTTACTGAGCAACAGGATTCAATTCACCACCCACTGGAGGGTTTGAAACGCGAGCAGCCGTTTGGACCACAAGCCCCAGAATGCAGCAACAACAAAAAAGAAGGTATTTCACATATCTGTGCCATCTGAGGAAATAAAAAAGAAGTTAAAAACATCGGGCTGTGGAACTTATGGCATGTTCTTTTGGTGCAGGACATTTCTTTGAAAAAGTTTCCATGGGGAAACGAAACGCGTCAGAACAAGTCCCAATCCTGCTGTCCCCTTTAAATAAAACGGCTAAAAAGTGAAGTAACGTGTGCGGCTCAGTTTCTTTCCGCAAGGGGAGATGTTGTGAACATTAATATCGGCGTGGTTCCGCCGAAGAGCAAACGCACCGCCACAAGAGCGCCGACGATCTCCCAACTTGAACCCAAGCGCAGACCCGACAAAACGGATCGGGAGAGTGGTGCCACCGAGGACTGGACCTCGGCATTGGTCCTAAGTCAGTCTCAAAAGCAGGCTGACATGGGGAATACTTCTTGCCAAGAAAGCGGGTTACTGAACAACAGGATTCAATTCACCACCCACTGGAGGGTTTGAAACGCGAGCAGCCGTTTGGACCACAAGCCCCAGAATGCAGCAACAACAAAAAAGAAGGTATTTCACATATCTGTGCCATCTGAGGAAATAAAAAAGAAGTTAAAAACATCGGGCTGTGGAACTTATGGCATGTTCTTTTGGTGCAGGACATTTCTTTGAAAAAGTTTCCATGGGGAAACGAAACGCGTCAGAACAAGTCCCAATCCTGCTGTCCCCTTTAAATAAAACGGCTAAAAAGTGAAGTAACGTGTGCGGCTCAGTTTCTTTCCGCAAGGGGAGATGTTGTGAACACATATATATATATATATATATATATATATATATATATATATATATATATATATATATATATATATATATATATATATATATATATATATATATATATATTACCTACTGGCAGTCGCCAGTAGGTAGTTATAGTTAGGATCTACTTTCCATAGGAAGTCCGCAACATTCTATTGGGAATAACTTTGGCGCCGGTGGACGAATCTTCGCAAATTCCTCAAAGTTCGTGGCCCGCTCCTTCCCTGAAAGTTTGGGGGGGGGGGATTCGTCAAGCGGGGGCCGAGATAAAAGGAGGGTCCCAAAACGTGTTTTCCCCATGTTCATTTCCATAGGGCAGTCAAACTCACTTTTAGCCGGAACGGTTGAATGGATTTCCACCAAACTTGGCAAAAATTGTAGGGACTGGTAGCCCAATGTGCCTTTGCTATGTCTCAAGATATGTGCTCCAGTGGTTTTTGAGTAATTTAGGTTCAAAAAACATATATATATATATATCTATGGCAGCTCCCCGGTACGCGCTCTGGGCGCGCCACGTGAGGTGCGCACGGAAAGCTGATTGGCTCTCGGGTGTCTGTAAACATTCAAAACAGTCCGGAGCGACCGCCATCTCTTGTCTCGGTAGAATCGAGACACAAGAGGTGGGAACAATAAAGGGGGAAATGACCATAAGGGGGAAGAGTAGACCCCCCTTGACCCCCTAGGTTTGATGTGGGGGCTAAAATAGGGTCCCGTGGGGCAAAAAAAAAAAAAAACAATTTTGATTTGCGCGGTGGGAGCGCCCGGTAGGCGCACCGGGGAGTGGAGCGGGGAGCGTACCATGGGGGAAAAAAAATGATAGAGTTTTTAAAAAATGTTGCCTTTTTTTAGAAATTGGAGGTAGTTCTAAAAAGAACTTTTTTTTCTTCTTTTTGTTGTTTTACATTTTTTTTAATGTTTTTTGAACATTTTGTAATTTTTTTGGCTTTTATGAAATATTTTGTATTTTTTTTGGTATTTTTTTATGGGGAGAAACAAAAAATAGGGAATTCAAAATGGCTCAACAGGAGCAAAAAAAAAACTGGAAAAAATTAGGGTTTTTTGGGACATTTGGGACATTTGTGGTTGTCACCAGAAAGGAGGATCAGCTTTATGCTCTGTTCACCATATGAGATGGTCTTTCCACAAAAAATACAGGAGACCCTAAATTCTCCAAACCGTGGTTGAATGCAAGGGATTGTCTCCCTTGTTTCTGGTCCCGATGGAGTGGGTTGTTTTTGTTTTGAGGTGCTGGGTGTAGATTGGGGAAGGTTGCTGGCCAGTTCTCTCATTTCTGCAGCAGAATAGTTGATAGGATGCCTGCGCTGCATGTGCCTTATCATGGTATTGTTCCCAAATGAATATTTTTATTTGGGTTACCCCTTGAGAGTTCCATGCCAAAGAGCAAGTCACCTTTGCTGCATTGACTTTCTTTTTTCCTTCAGGGATGGAAAAAAACTCCCATACAATATGTGGCTTGGGTTGGTATGGGGTATTGGTTTCTTGCAGCCACCTCATCCTCCTCCCCTCCTCTTCTTCTTCCTCCTCCTCCTCTTCTTCATTTCCACCACTGTAGTGTTGTGGTGGGCCTCTTGGTGGTGGAGGTGGTGGTGGTGGCTGAGATGCTCCTGCTGCTGCTGCTACGGAAGCCATTTTATAATAGTTCAAAAAGGTACAGAGAGGTACAAACAGGTCTTACTCAGTCAAAGGACAAAGTCAGAATAAGGAAAAAAGGTGGGGGCTTTCATCATTTGGAAACAAAAAACTGTCCTGAACCAATGAAAAGTGTTATTTTCAGGTCACAAGACCAGGGGCTTCATCATTATGAAACCAAAACTGTTATGAACCAATGAAAAGTGTTATTTTCAGGTCATATGACCTGACGCGCTTACGCTACGTGCCCCCGGGAGCGCCCCGGGACGCGTCACGTAAGCGCGTCAGATGCTTACATTGCGCTATCGTATTCGCTCGAGCGCTTCTGGGTGCGCTTACGCCGTGAGTATCACGAGGACGCGGCTACGCGATACGTCACGATCATGTTTTTGTTCGCGATATTGGCGCTAATGGGGCGCTTCCCGGTTCGTGCACCGGGGCGCTTCAAAAGACTACGCTTTCCGGGGCACTCACCGGGGCGCGCACCGGGAGCGCTCCGAGGCAAAAAAAAACAATATACATAAAAAAATTGTTTAACATACATATACAATATAGGATTCATTTTTAAAAATATTACATTTCATAGCTATAGAAATTTGCTATGAAAAAACCTTTGAAATTCACTGAAAAAACCATAGGTTTCACAACAGTTATAGTTAGGAATTAGCATTTAAAAAACTTATTAAATTCACAGAAAAATTTTACTGACTAAAAACCATTGAAATTCCACGTTATAGTTAGTTGGACTCACTATAACTTGTGCGTGTAATGCACTGCTGATGACGTCACATATTACATCACTCATGACATGGTCAGTGACAACACTCATGACATCACTGATGACACCATCCTTGTGACAGAGTGACAGACCTCCTTTCACTGTAAAGTAACCCTTGAAAAACATATTCAAAAATAGAAACTAACATTTTCTAAAAAGTGGAGATACCCATACCAGTTACAACAACCAATTCAGTAATTCCACCATTTATATACACATCCACTAATTCACCAACAGTTCTATAAAGTCACTCATACATATCTTCACTCATCATATGTAGTGATACACCTATACATCCTGTAACACATCGACAGTCTTCCAGAAGTTGCTCACACACATACTCACACATGGAAATAAACTATTGAACATCCATTTATTTGCATATACAGCTATGCACACACTGCCACCTTACTTCTAAGGAAACTTACACATACTTACTCTCTTAAACAATCACTTATAGAAACACATACTTATTTAAACAGGAACTCTTACAATCTCTCACTCTCACATATACTCACTTATATACATCAATACTCACATATACTAGATTAAAACACATGTAGTTACTGATAAAGACACTAGTGAGACAGTCATTCACTCACTAACACACACATATACACACTCATCCATCCATACAGTCCTGCACATTTGCCGTCTTCCAAAAACATACAAACAGTGAGTCAGTCATTGATGCATCTATGTGCTAAGTAATATCCCCACTAAACCATACAGACACTCATACTGATACTAAAAAAAACATCTAATAACCCATATACACACACATGTAGCTACTCACCAACCCATATAGCCACTTATACACAAAGTGAAACACTGATACAAACATTTAAATATTTAAACAATATTCGCTAATATATGTATTCACTAAGATACACTTAATAAGCCAGTTAACCAATCATTTTTTTTTTAAAACATCCATTAACACCCTTATTAAACATTTATTCATCCATCGACCTTTACAAATACATATATAAAACATATTGATTTTTCAGAAAGACACACATTCACTGGATGGTGTCATCAGTGATGTCATGAGTGATGTCACTGACCATGTCATGAGTGATGTAATATGTGACGTCATCAGCAGTGCATTACACGCGCAAGTTATAGTGAGTCCAACTACCTATAACGTCGAATTTCAATGGTTTTATGTCAGTAAAATTTCCAGCTAACTATAACTGGTGTGAAACCTATGGTTATTTCAGTGAATTTAATAGGTTTTTTAAATGCTAATTCCTAACTATAACTGTTGTGAAACCTATGGTTTTTTCAGTGAATATATATATACGGACACATTAAGAAATGAATTGTTGTAAATATCTCAATTGTTGACCTATTCATTCTTACTGTGAAAAATGAATTTATGAAAAGTATAATTTGTCTGTTTTACAACGTTACTTGTTTTTAATGAGCACAATGCACTTTCACGTTATCACCATTGCACAGCCGTTGTAGAAATGCAATTTGCACATTATAAGATGGCCACTAAAATGCAGTAGAAAATATGTCCTTCTTCTATGTTCATGGAGTGTGTAGCTGACCAATGGCTTTAAAATGGTGATTTTAATCGCACACTAACGTTACACTGACGTAGCCTGTGAAGGCGAAACGCGTCTGTAAGGGGTAAGGGGGGTTTGGTGAATAAAATTCATGAAACGGATACCACCGTGCCGGCCATTCTTTTTCTGACACCGCGAGTGGACACAGAAAGCGTGCAGCGATATATATATATATATATATATATATATATATATATATTGCCACCATTCCCGTCTCGGTACAAAACGGGTCTGACACATGCATGAGCTTCACTCGGGTAACTTTATTTCCACCATTTAAAGCACTGATGCGCATTCACAGAGTCCTGTCTCCCATCTCCTGGCAAACTTTTGGCAGACGCGTTTCAGCATTCTGCTTTCCTCAGAGCCGGTTGCGAGTTGAGAGGAGAAAATCAGCTTTGACTTTCAAAGGCAGTTCAAATAGCCAGGTGAGTGACCCCATTGGACGGCAGGTGTTCGCACAGAGAGAGGACAGGGAACGTTCCGCACAGCACAAGTGCTTTTCCCCTCTCTGATGCCGTGGTTTCTCCAGTGCGTAGATCATGCTTAAACAGGAAAAGTTCACTTAAGACCCGTGAGTTTGATGCAGTGATCTCCTCAGACATACAGTTATGCCCCGACTTCGTCAGCCGTCCAAGCGCCCTGTTTCCTACGTGAGGCACAATCCTTGGCGGAGATTACTCACCCGAGCTCAGCTCACCAACAGACAGACTGTTGCTCTTTCCCCATTGCCTACACTTCCATCCAGGCTGGGGGGGGCGCCGCATTTGTGCAGTCCGTGCACATATACCACAGTTTTTGTCGGCCATATGCGGAGCTCCTGAACAAGAGGCGTGCCAGTAATGCAGAGCCGACCTCCGCATTCATAAATTGCCACCATTCCCGTCTCGGTACAAAACGGGTCTGACACATGCATGAGCTTCACTCGGGTAACTTTATTTCCACCATTTAAAGCACTGATGCGCATTCACAGAGTCCTGTCTCCCATCTCCTGTATATATATATACATATATATATATATATATATATATATATATATATATATATATATATATATATATATATATATATATATATATATATATATATACACATACATACATACATACATATAGATATATATATATATTCCGACTACCACATCAGAAGACAGGTAGTCGCCAAAGACACGGACCAGTTAAGTGCTCAAACTTTTTCATTAAAGCAGGGTACGTCGCATGACGTTTCGTCTGCTTGGAGCCTTGCTCACATGACAACGTCCCTTATACAGTTGCTCAATTTTTAAAGTGCTAGTGACTAATTAGATCAACACCACGTGATGTTCACTTGGTATAGACATGGAAGAAATATTCATAGTCGGATACAATACACAGTTAAATGTAAACAATCATCAGTTACAACTCATCTTGTTATGGTAAAATATTGGTAAAATACCTGGCCCGTTCAATATTTAAATCACGATAAAAGCAAATAAATACATACATCTGTAAAAGCCTATATAAAATCATATCCAGGTTTACTCACACAATCACATTGTGTGCAAAATATCACAATATGTGCAACATGCGCAATGTAAACAACCTCCTACCACATAATATTATTGTGGTAATCAAAAGTGCAAGTCAGTCTCATAATGTGCAAATTCGCAAATCGTGCAAAATCGCATTAATGACAATTTAAATGAATGTGCAAAATACGCCGTTAGTAAACAAACACCGATCTTTTTCTATATACATAAAGCACTGTCTAGGTTCACTCTAACATACTAAAATGGATACCTAGACAGACAGTGCGAGGTCTGTAAACTATACCGGATATGTAAAAAAAACAATTTTTTTTTATAGGCTAACAGATGTTCACTCATTGCTCTCAAGCTCATTCATTTTGTTTCTCCCACTCACTGAAATGAGTGCAGAATAACAGATATTTACACCTAATCCATGGCTGATTCACAAAGTATCCATGTATCCATGTATATATACATACTCACATACTCACATACTCACATACTTACATATATAAGAGGGGGAGACAGACTTTTGAAATTGAGACGTTTGGAGTCGAAACTTATAATAAAGTTCAAAACAAGACAGCCGAGAGGGTTGAACGCAGAGGAGGAGATGTATGTACATCTCTAAAAACTCTGATTACTGACTTTGATAGAAATCCTGTGTGAAGGAATATTGAAATGGCCATAACGTTCAAATCAAGGGGTAACAGTGTGGGACATAGGGCACTCAGCCCGTGTAACGAATCATAACGTAAAACGTTATATGAAGGTCCCTGATGTAAAGTGTTTATTGTTAAAACACCAAATGGACTTATTTTTGAATTTATCTATCAGCATATAATTTTATTTCTTAAAATTTTATGTTTAATATTTCTAATATGAAATGTTACCCACACGCAACCCCCACACAAATGTACTTTTGTTTTTTGAAACATACGTTTAATGATAAACTACAAGGCCCACAATTCCTCATTGTGATCAACTGAGTGAATAGTATAAATTGTGGAAAGTGAAAAGGGACTCTTGTAGAACACTGCCGTGACCAAGATCGTTAGATCGAAACGCGTAGGAGTTTTTGCTAAGAGACCTGAAATAAATACTCGTGTTCAAGAAGAGTGCCGAGTCCTTGCCTTTGTTTATAAAATTACGAAGGAGACACGCTCCCGGTCTCCAAACGCGAGCACCAGCCGACGGAGTTCCCTCTGCTACGGGAACATTTGTGAGGAGATATATATATATAAAGCCAAAAATAAACACGCTTTGCACTTCAAAGTGGCCCGGATTCCTTTTTCCTTACTGGAGAAGTACTGGTTGGATATATATATATATATATATCTATATCTATACTACTATTATAAAGAGAGAACTATGTCCTTTGAGCCAGGTAAACTCGAAAAGTACACCACCAATCGAAACACCCAATACAGCGTTAGAAAGGGGGGTCCAGTAGAAGGACATAGGCTATAAAAAATACAAATAAACGTTATTTAAAAAATAAACAATTAAAAAAAGTAGTCCCTAAGAAGTAGCGCCGGCCGTGTGTGCTAACAATGTACGTGCTGACATCATCGGAGGACAAGAACGCGAGGAGGAGTGGACAACAGCGCGGGGAGGAGTGGAAAACTTAGCCAGACTGGAGCGGAATGGAGGACAACAGCGCATGGAGAAGCGGAGAACGTGGCAAGACTGCCGCGCCATGAGGTATGTGAAACGCGGGGAGGAGCGGTGAAGTACGCGGGGAGGAGCGGTAAGTGAGGGGGAATGGAGCGGGATAGCAGACTGCAGCGGGGCGTGTAGACTGGCTTGGTGTAGCGGGGGGCGGTGAAGTGAGGCGGACTGGAGCGGGATAGCAAAATAAATGATAGGTTTTAAAACGGCTTTCACATTTGGTGCAGACATTTAAGTGAGAATAGTGGGGGGCAGTGAAGTGAGGCGGACTGGAGAAGGGGCCTGGGTTTGTGCGACTGGAGCAAGCGCTGAGGTAAGGTGCACGCAAGCCTGAAATGCTGCCCCCCGCCCCCCTTCTGCCCCGGGCAAAGCTGGGGCAGGCTGCTAGTATAGTATGTATATGAACAAGAGTACGTTAGTACTCGAAACGTTGCATTTTTTGAAGGCATTTGAAATAAACAACATCTTGCCCGGATAACGTGGGGTCTGCCTCTTCTTTCGCCGCTGCGTGTGAAGGTTTGAAGATCGTGTGAATATATATATATATATATACATACATACATATATATATATATATATATATATATATATATATATATATATATATATATATATATATATATAGTTAGTACCAAGTTTGCATAGGAAGAGCCTTTATTTTTTTTGCTTATAACTTTAGCGTCGTTTGATGAATCTTCATTCAATTTTCCAAACTAATTCATTGTTCATATCAGCTCCTATGTTGAAAATTTGGGGGTAAAAAAAACGCAGGCCGACTAGTAGGAGAACAGGCTCCCCCACAACATTGCACAAGAGCTCACATAAAAAATTGATTTGGGACTACTCCGCTACTTCAAACCTTTACAAAGAGGATGAGGAGGGGAAACTAGACCTAATATTTGCAACTCTAAAACAAATCCAATGGAAGCCAGAGCAGAGATTAGAAGAGCCAGGCATGATACGAAAAAAATTCAAGCCTCCATTAGGAGAATAAATAAAAAATATGAGGAAGTGAGCGAAAGAGTTACCGAAGTGGAAGAAAGGACTGGCAGGATTGAGGAGGAAGTAACGGACTGGCAGGCTAACAGAGAAGAGCATTCAAAGGCGATGGAGGATCTGCAATGGAAGGTTGAGGATTTGGAGAATCGCCAGAGGCGAAATAACGCACGCCTTCTTGGAATAGAAGAAGGGGCAGAGGGGCAAGACCCCAGAGGCTTTGTGATAAAGCTGTTAAAGGGGGCCTTTCCGGAGTCCCCATGGCAATGGGAACAAGAGGTGCAAAGAGCACGCAGGTTTCCGCTCACGATAAAGGGGAAAAAAAGAGGGGATGGCTCACTTCCAAGAGCGATGTTAGTGTTCTTCGGGAATTTTCTGGCGAGACAAGAGTTGATGGATAAAGCCAGACCTGACTCTAAAAAGACGGTGGATGGAACTACATTTTTTGCAAGACCGGACTTTTGCCACGTTACAGTGGAAAGGAGGTGGAGACTCAGACAAATGATTGCTGCATTTCAGAGTCAAGGCGCTGAAGCCTATTTGATGTTCCCGGCAAAACTAAAAGTCATTGTTGGGGGCAGAGTCAGAATGTTCTTTTCAGAGATCAAGGCTGGAGAATATCTAGAAGAATTAAAAGAGATGAAGGGGAGAGGCGGAGCTGGTAGATAGTATTAAGCAGATACATAAGAACAGGGCGGGGCAGAGGGGGTAAAAAGTTAAAAAAGAAAAGAAAAGTAGAGGAAATGAAACTGGGGAGAAAACAGTAAGGTAACTTGGGAAACAGTACAAAGACTAGTGAAAATAGGAGTTTTTCTGGGATTGGATTTTCCTTTTCCGTTGGGGTAGGGGAGGAGAGGGGGGCGACGCTACAACGCACAGTGGTCACGCATAGGTCAGCTCTGACCTATTTGCCTGTCACAGGGGGGGGGGGAGCTGCAGGGGAGGGGGGGTACAGAAGGGGAGGGTGGCGGGGGGCACGTTTTGTGGTTGGAGTAAAAATGCAGTACAGATTGATAAAAGTCATTATGTTTTCAAGAGGGAAAGGTGGAAGTAATGGGAGTGAAAAGCTGGGAAAAGGAAGGGGTGAAAAAAAAAACCATGTTAGATGGAAACTAAGATAATTACGTTGAATATATGTGGTCTAAATAACAGAGAGAAAAGACAAAAATTGGGAGCTCTACTGCGATACTGGAAAATTGACATTGTCTGTTTGCAAGAAACACATATAGCAGTTAATGAGATTTACTTGTTGGAGCAAATGGGGTATGATGTTTTAGCCTATACAGGCCAGATGGAGAGGTGTAGGGGGGTTGCAGTGCTGGCAAGGAAAGGCTGCACAATAGTCAAAAGGAAAAAAGAGGACAGTGAAGGGAGGTGGGTGATGATTGAATTGGAAACAAATGCATTTCGATTTAC
Organism: Lissotriton vulgaris; assembly: GCF_964263255.1. NCBI lineage: Eukaryota > Metazoa > Chordata > Amphibia > Caudata > Salamandridae > Lissotriton > Lissotriton vulgaris. The sequence continues at coordinate 6,041,059 of NC_141688.1, forward strand.
AATTGTCTCAGTGTACGGCTCAAATGATGATGATCCGGATGTTTTTGAATTTATGGATAGAGAACTAGCACTTTGGCCAGAGCCTGTGATATGCTGTGGAGATTTTAACATCAATGGTTTAAATGGTTTGTTTGAGAAGCATGGGGGGAGCTACACGGGAAGGAAGAAAAAGGTATATAGATCAGTTCAAAATCTTGCTAGACACAATGCACTTAGTGATATGTGGGCGGAAAAAAACCCAATGGGTTCAGGTAGTACATTTTATTCCGCACCACATAAGTCGATAGCCAGATTGGATTATTTTCTTATATCTAGCTCTCTTGTTGGTATCTCTAGTATAGATCGACTCCCTAGGATTGTGTCGGATCACAACCCCCTGGTTTTAAGTATAAGAACTGCTCAAGTCAAAGAGAGATTAAACTTTACCTGGACGTTTGAAAGAGGGCTACTAAAGGAGGAGGAGTACATCATAAGTATGAAAGCATGGATAAGGAATTTCTGGGACATTAATAGATACTCTACATCGGCAGATGTAGTATGGGATAGCTTCAAGGCAGGTATAAGGGGGGAGACATTAAGCTACACAATTGCAAGAAATAGAAGGGAGAAGGAGAAAACAGAAGAAGAGATTAGAATCCTAGCAACAATAGAAGAGGCTTTGGTAGAGGCAATTAGTAAGAGGGAACCTTTTGAATCGATATTACTTGAATTGGAAACTCAAAAAGCAGAAACAGGGGTCTCGTTAGCGCAGAAGCTAGCTAGGAACTACTTAGCAAAAAAAGAGTTGTGCTATGAATTCAATGAAAGAGTCGGACACCTTCTGGCAATAAGAACAAGACAAACGATGGCAGCAGGGGAAATAAAAGAGGTTAGGGATAACACTGGGGCAATCGTGAATAAGGTTGAGGAGGTACAGGAGGTATTCAGGAGGTACTATGAGGTATTATACGAGAAAGACGCAAATACGAGTGAGTTTGAGGAAGAAAGTATTGCCTATTTAACTCCAAGACCACAGACAGAACTTAGTATAGAGCAGAGGGACAAATTAGATGAGGTGTTAACTCTTCAGGAGATTGGGGATGCTGTCTCTGACCTTCCAGCAGGCAAAGCAACAGGACAGGATCAGATACCCGTTGAGTTTTATAAAACTTTCTGGGACGTCATAGGCATAGATTTGTGGGAGATATGTTGTCTGGCACAGGGGGGTAGGATTGTTCCAAAGTCATGGTCGGCTGCAGACATCATTGTGATATTAAAAAAGGACAAACCACCAACAGAACCAGGGTCATATAGACCAATCACTCTACTCAATGCCGATGTTAAGATATACGCTAAGGCCCTCGCTAATAGACTGAGCAAGATCATTGAGAAAGTGGTGTCCCCGGAACAACATGGGTTTATACCTGGTAAAGGGACTACCCAACATACCAGACAAATGATTACTGTCCTGGATGCAGCAGAGGCCTTGGGAGACCCTGTTGCAGCAATCTTTTTAGATGCCGAGAAGGCTTTTGACAGGGTCTCCTGGGCCTACTTATGGAAAGCGATGGAGTGGGCAGGAATAGGGAAAGGATTTATGGCGGCAATCCAGGCTTTATACAGACAACCTACAGCTAGGATAAGAATAAACAAATCCTATTCAAAAACGGTACAGATTGGGAGGGGGACAAGACAGGGGTGTCCAGCTTCTCCGTTGCTCTTTGCCATCTATTTGGATCCCTATCTGAGAAGGTTAACAGCGAATTGTAGGATCAGACCTGTTACATTGCATGGGAAAGATTATAAATTATTTGCCTATGCAGATGATGTAGCGATTGTCACTCCTGAGCCAGCGCAAGCACTGACCGAAATTGAAGATGAGGCAAGGAAATTTGGTATATTCTCAGGATACTTAATAAATAGAGGGAAAACACAGATAGTGCAGAATAAGTATTCCACCTTTAGAGATAGTAGAGTAGTTCAAGAAGCAACATACTTAGGAGTTAAGGTGACGGCCGACTTAGGGAAACTGGTGGAAATAAACATGGGGCCATTATTAGGGAAAGTTAGGAGAAATTTGGAGAGGGTCAAAAATTTACATTTGACTTTAATGGGGCGTATTAACTTTATCAAAATGGTCACATTCCCCAAATTTCTATATTTTTTTAGGGCGATTCCTTTACTGTTTGATGGGATATGGTTTAATAAAATAGAAGCAACACTGAACGGGTTAATATGGGCACAAGGAAAGACACGAAGAGCATACAGATTTCTGACACTACCACGGGAAAAGGGAGGTTGGGGGGCACCAGATTTCAGATTTTATTATTGGGCTGCAGTACTGCAGTACTCTAAAGCGCTATTAGGTGGTGGTTCTTTTCACGAGGAAGGGATAGGTATAGAGAATGCTTACAAAGCATTATTAGGAGAAAGGGCTGAGAATGCCCTGGTTAATACAGTAGAATTTACATATTTTAAACATACTAGATTTAAAACCTTGGAGGCAGTATATAAAATTTGGAGGGTTATTATGAAGAGAGTAGGGTTAGGCAGATTTAATAGATATCTGAGGCTATACCTAAATGCCGATTTACCAACAGAAATTTTTTGGGATAACACAATGAAAGCCTGGAATGACAAAGGGATCAAGAAATTAGGAGATTTGATGGATGGGGAAGGGGTTTTTTTGTTATTCCAAGATATCCAACATAGATTTGAAATACCCGGGAATAATTTCTTTAAGTATCTACAAATAAGAAGCTACTTTCACCTAAAACAGGGGGGACCAGTAGGTATGTCAAGTTGTAGGATTATGGAATATTTAGGGAGCGATTTAAGGGGTTCAATCAGACAATTGTATATAGAATTACAGGAGTATAAAACCGATGACAGGGAGAAATTCAGTAAGAAATGGGTTGAGCAAGTCGGGGCTCACCCGGAAGCTTTGCAAGCCTCCCTAGACTTTGGAAGAACCATACTTTGTTCTGCTACACTGCAAACACAACATTATAAGACTATTTTCTCGCTATACCATACACCAGCTAGAATAGCACAATGGGGGGGCAACACTGGTATAACTTGTCCACGATGTGACTCATCAAATGCTAATATTACGCATATGTTCTGTCAGTGCCCTCAGTTATGCACACTAAAAATTGCAATAGAGGAGTTCTTTGAGAAATCTTTAAGATTAAAGGTGAAACTCACAGACGAGCTGATAATATATTTAATTAGTATAGGCGATAACAATAACTATCCCGAATTTGTTTTTTTGGCCACAGCAGTTTACAGACTAATTATTGCGAAAGCCTGGAAAGATAAATCTGCACCATTATTTCATATCTGGATGGCAAGGTTACTGCATATATATAACTTGGAGAAAGCCATTTATGATAGGAAAGGCAAAAGAGCAAGAATATTGGGGGGGAAGATATGGCGTCCTATAGAAGAGTGGAAGAATAGCAAGACATGAATTGGGTTTTCATCTTCTTCTTTTCAGGAATACTTTAGGTTACGAATTATTTTGTTGTATTTCTTTAGATCTTGTTTTTCTTTCCTGGCTATGATTGTATGATAATATAAATGACTGTATAATTGTAGGAAAATTCTGTACTGTATATGTTGTAATGTAATCTACGGAAAAAATGGGAGAAAATAAAAAATAATTAAAAAAAAAAAAATAAAGTTTGGGGGTAATTCGTCATGGGGGGGCTGAGAAAAAAAGGGGATCCCAAAATGTGTTTTTTCCATGCAATTTCCATAGGAAACTTTAGACAAGGCTACAGGTCGAACGGGTGAAAGGAATTTCCCCAAATTTGGCAGGGAGAATGGTCCTGGTCTGAAAACACACTTTTGTCTATTTGGTATAAATCCGTTTAGTAGTTTTGGAGGAATATAAAAATTTACAGATATCGATATTTGGGAATTCTGCCATCTGATTGGCTGAGGCGTTACGAGCATGAGCTTTCTGGTTATTGGCTGCGAACGGTTGCAACTAGGAAGTGTTGGCAGCCATTTTGTGATTCCGTTGAAGCGAGTAAGGGGAAAAAAGGGCAAAAAAGTAGGAAAGAGGAGGGTAGTAGCGCTGTGAGCTTTGTGGGGTGGTTAGGGTGTGCTATACAGGGAGTGTGAAGCTAAGTATTCACCCGTACCGGTGTGAAAGTGCTGTTTTGTCCACAGTGAAATGGTGCTGGGGTGAGGTGCCAGCACTCTCAGGGATGAAACCTTGCGCCAAACCATGAGGTGATTGCTGTAAACTGATGTGCTTTGGGCACTGTAGTTTACTTGCCGCTGTAGCATAGCTGTGCAGGTGGTGTTAGTATGCGTTTAGAATATAGCGGGAGTGGGAAGCAAACTGCTCACACCTACCGGTCTAAAGACTCGGGGATGAAACTGTGAGCCTAAGCCGCGAGCTGATTGCTGTAAAATGTTGTGCTGTGGGCGCTGTAGGATACTGGCTGCTGTAGCATACCTTTGTAAGTAGTATTAGTATTCGTTTATACTATACAGGGAGTGGGAAGTGAACTACCAATGGTCTGAAGAATCGAATGCAGTGTTTTAGCAAGCAGGAATAAAGAAATCCTCGTGAAGAATATAATGCAGAATATTGCAATGCCACAGAAGACAAATGGTGAAATCAGGTGTGCTAAGAAAGTGGCTGTGTGTAATAAAGCGATGGAGTCTGCAAGTTATATAAAAAGTGTCTTTATTTAAATGCCATAAATGGACCCACTGGCATCCAGCTGAGGCAAACTCCAGGCAAACTCCAACCGCTTCGGCTGTATTCAAACGTAAGCTCCTGCATCAAATAATTCCACATTACATGTTACAGTTCCATGTGACATAAACAATGCCTATTAGACATGAATGCCTCTAAATTCTATAATGGAACTAAAGGTAGGATACGATCACCACATGTATCCTTTAAGAAAACAACAACAAAAAAATATTGCAAAATGTAATCATCAAAGTTCTTAGGTACCCTCGTATTCCTTTTTTGTAACCCAAAATCATCAACAGCACAACAGTAAGCAATCTCTTCTTCAGTAGATTCAATCTGGTGCTTATAAGAATTGGTAATAGTTCTACCCACATCGAAACTTTGAGGAGGAACACAAACATTGCTCTTCTCAGAAGCACATTTGGTACCCTTCTCGTCAAACCATACATTATTGTTCTCAGCCCTTTCAAAAAACATTCTTGCGCAAGAGCTAAGGCATCGAGCTGAGGCACACTTCAAACGCTTCTGCTATATTCAAACATAAGCTCCTGCTACAGTGAATTCCACATTACAATTTACAGTTCCATGTGACATAAACAATAGCTATTAGACATGAATGACCAGATTCTATAATTAAAATAACAGAAGGATAGGATTACTGCACTGTGAAAACCAGTTCCTAAACACTGTGCCAACCAATTCCTAAACAATGTCTTGTTTTTTTATCTTGATCGCCAGCTCATGCGCAGAGGCTGAGGATGAGCTAATTTGTGTTAAAGGGCTTCATGGATAACATGCAGGCAGAGAGAAGTGTGCACAAAGAATAGACATGGTTTTCAAAATGGATGTCGGGTTTAGGCTAATTTAGCATTTAAATAGTGTATTTCATAGGCCATACATCACCCATCCCAGGTTAGGCTGAAGACATAAGGGGCAATAATGAGAACAGAGCTCAAATGCCCGAGTACACTTAGAAAGTTATAATATGAAAATAGTTCAATTGAAGTGTATTAAAAAAAATTTTTGGAAAAAGTTGGAGAAAATCAATCCAAGAATAACTTAAATTTCTTACAAGTCTTGGAGATTCCAGTCCAGAAGTTCCTTAGCGGCTATTGTTGCCATCGTGTGAGAAAAGCGAAGTGATCCAATTCATATCTTTGAAGGGACAGTAATGTTCCTCGAATGTTGGAGCAGCAAATTGAATTGGCAGGCAATCTGCGATGTTGTCAAAGGTCGCACATTGCTGGAGATCTAGCGCGGCTGCGCGGAAATCCCATTCTGCCAGGATATCTTTTTGCGTTGCATCCGCCATTTCTCCACTGCCCGAACAAACAAGTTCATGATTTTCAAGACACTCAATTACCTGCTGGATATCGGGAGAGATTGTTGGGATGTTGACAAGGCATAGATTCATTCGCTGGTTGAATGGGCAAATTTTGCAATAGAAAGATGGTTGGACGCAGATTGTATATGTTTAAATAAATGTCATGTTGTAGCTGGCTCCAATAATAGATAGAGTCAGGCAGCCAAAAAGTTGTTCCATTTTTTCACTGAATTGATGTAGCTTCACATAGAGGCGTATTCTGTCGGACATGCTTGTTACCACAGGGAGCGCAGCCATTTTTTATAAGCAAAAATAGTAGTAGCATGGCCGCAAAGAGAGCGAGAATTATGAGCACTGTTCCTGTTATTCCAGAGATGATCGAACGAATGAAGTCTGGTATTATACCAAAAACAGTATGAAAGCCTGTGACAAGACTGGAAGAGACAGTATTAAAAAAGTGTGCCAGAGCTTGAGTGTCATATGTGTTGAAAATTGTGTATGCACAAACTGTAATGGGAGGTTTGTATTTAAAAAGGACTGTATTTTACTTGAATTTCGTGGTATCTGCAGTCGACAAATTTCTTTTGCAGAAGTGATGGACACTTCTGTTTGAAACAAAAGCGCTTTCAGTTTGCTCAGTTTAATGAAATCTGTTTTCAAAGTAGGTGTTGAAAGCCAAGTTGAACTTTGGGAGTTACTTTGTGTGGGTGGGAATATACATTGCCAAAGGAAGTTACTCGGTTTGAAACAGTAAGGACATACAGTATGCCAGCTCATATTCCGTAGCGGTCCATGTTTTGAAGAAGCAGCTAACTGCCGTTAGGCTGTGTGACTGTTGGTCTGATTATGGGATTTGGCGTGCTTTCAAGAAAGCACGCAAGATTGGGGGCTGTAAGCTTAGAAGCGTCGTGCAGTTGGACATTCTTATATAGTAATGAATGACTGCCACTGTGATCGCACTTTTCACCTGTGAGAAAAACTTCTGTAACCTTTTTAAGACAGTGATATTTAAATGGGAGAAACCACTTCTAGTGAATAAACGTGGTACCTTATATAATCACATACAACATGACAAACAACATGTACACCTAGCAGACACAACAACACTACGTACTGTGGGAACCGTGGCTAGCCATTTACACAAACCAAACATGGCATGCCACCTCTACCACACAATGCAGAATGCGGGGAGAGATGGGATCAAAGTATGTGTGAAGGTGGCAAGTGATTCTCGATTATAAAAGTATACAGTGCAAAGTGTTGAGGGAATGTGCCGGACAGACTTAAGTATGCAGAGCTCAGACATGTACATGTCAACATACACTGATGGTCTATTGAGTAAAGTGGACAGTGGACACAACCATGATAGTACAGTCAGTAGGGAAGAATACGAAAACATAGTGTGCACGTGCTCCTTCTCCCCAAATCTTTAGCGTAGTCGGCTGGTTCGGCGTACGCAAGGCTAGCATAGGGGTATGAATAAAAGGCACGTTTCTCTGGGTGTGGTTCTCTTCTGGAATGGCAAACGTGTCTTCCAGGTATTCACGCTTACACAACCACAAAACTGAGGCCGTGAGCAAAGGTGGCCGCGTGAATGATGCTCTTAGCCTGCTGGTTCCCAGAAACCGTCATGGCTGCTCCAATGCACATATGCCCCAAAGTTCACCTTTCAGCACCTCTGTATGTGAAAGAGGGCCCACCACGTGCGACCGGAAGCTCCTGGGCTGAGGTCTGCAAGCTCAGAAAGCTCCTGAGATCAACTCTGGCTACCGCGACACAGGCACATAGCACCCAGCCTGAGGCCCAGCACCGTGGAGTGCTATGTATACTACTAACACAATAGTCCAACAGGTACCAACAGTGGAACAGTGTCTTGATACCACAATGGACGCTGTTAGAACTGCATCTGAGAGTAGAGATGAAGGTACTCCCTGTGACCAGGTGCAACCAACTCTAGGTCTCAACAGTGGAACGGTGTCTTGAACCAACAATGGACGATGTCCAATATTACCTGCTGCTTTTTTTCATACAACTCCCTCAGTTGAGGTGCACTACACTCCGTGCTTCAGTAGCTAACTGCTGCACATGATTATTGGGCTTAGCCGACTGCAGTCGCTGGACTACACCGTGGTACAGCAGGTCCGAACATTGAAACGGGGTCTTAATTCTATGATTGAGGATCTCAGTAGTTAAAGTCTGTGATGATTTCTGTGTACCCCCTCCAATCAGGTGCAACCAATGGCACGTGACTGTGAGGCATTAATGACCACTGCCTCTGGCCCACACTGCGGTCAACAGGGCTCACAATTCAGATTGAGTGGTGATTGTTTAATTACAGAATCCAATAGGAAACTAACTACAATGTCTATTGAAATATACACACCATCCTTTGAGTATACTTGCTTGAAGAACGTTTTTTAGATGAGTTATAGGTTTACTACAATAACCAAATTCTTCTTGGTAGTGGAAAAGAACACAATAACAGTCTACACTGTGGACAGCAGAGATCGCAATTTGAACTGTTTTGATTTATTTATTGCAGAGTTTTTTGTAATTTATGTTGTTGTATTTTGTGAAGAGGTATTGAGAAAAAGTATTCATGGATGTCTGTGTTGACTACTGCCTTCAATTTACACTGCAGACAACAGTGTTCACAATTCCGATCAAGTCACTATTGTAGATGACGCAGTCCTGTAGGCAAAAGACATTGCTCCAGTGCGCTCTGTCTGCATCACGCATACACATCATCGTAGGCTCCGCACACGCTTTTTGTTGCTTCGTGAATTACAAACTGGGAAACTCAAGTCAACGCCACATAGTTGTGGGCCCCTGCTGACCCCTCTTTCTGGCCCACAATGCAGACAGCAGTGTTCACGATTCAGAACGAGTTGCTATTGCAGATGATGCAGTCCTGTAGGCAACAGACATTGCTCCTAGTTCGGCCTGCCCGCAGCATGCATCATCACTGGTTGAGCACATACTGAATGCTTTTGATGTGGCTGTCTGAGTGCACTAGAACTGATGGACCCATTATGATACAATCTTTATGTGTATTATTTCAGATCTACTGCCTGTGTCTCAGTATACCACAAGTTATGGTTCTTTTACAATAGAATCTTTTGTGTATTATTTCACATCTACTGTCCCTATCTTACTGCAGTACAAACTATTGACCCTTTTATTATTGAATCTCTGTGTGTGATCCAATGATTACTGTTGTAGTTGATGCTAGCAGCAACCATTCCCTGAGGGCTGGTTTACACTCTCCCCACACACATCCAGCACAGACATCACTGTATATGTGACCCTGGTAATAAAAAGGAGTTGAGCGCACATACCCACTTCCACTATCTATCTGTGTCCGTGTGTTCATTATCTATGCATGATACTGCCCCTGGGCCGTACCACATTGCGTTGTGCTGTGGACAGCGTATGCAACCATGTTACCTCTGGCAGTGGGGAATACTTTGGTTGTGTAACTTTTAGTAGCATGGCTATCACAGGTGGCAGGCTACTTTACAGACCATAAATATTTATGATGATTGCATGTTTTGTGTAGTGTAAGATATTTGTACATTGCAAAAAGTTTTCAAAAAAGCTCTCTAAGTAGAAGAAGTGTGTCTCATCAAATGCTTTAGAGAAAATGGCTAAAATGGATGGCGTTCTACAACTGCTACAATGGAAAATGTTATGAACTAATCAAATGCTTTTTTTTGGGTCACATGGCAATTGCGCACCCAGTGCACAAGAAGACTACACCCAACACGATTTTGACAACATATATTTACCGTAATATAAGTTTATTACAGTTAGAAAAATATAAATGTTTAACATTTTTTAGATTATCGCTTGCTCTCATATTCACTTTAAAGTTATTTAGATATAGTTTTAAAAAAGGGGGAATGGCGTACCCTCGACACCATACGTATATGACGTAACACAGGGCCTGGCAGCGCATACGCAATGTGCAGCGGTCGTGACCCCATACGTACATGACGTAACACGCGGCTTGGTACTGTTTACCCGTCACTTACCAAAGTAGCAGCTGGCGCCACCTCATATGTATATGATGTTACCCGGGACCCGGTGCCACGAACCTGTCGGATACGAAATGCGCATCATTTATGAGTTTAGCAATATGGCGGATAGAATTCACGTGCTGATGGAGCTTGATGCACTACTGGTATGGGACTCCAGTTTTCTAAAAAAAAAGATATACTTTTTTTAAAGATATAAAACATAACATAATTGTTAAATTAAAAAAAAGGATAAAAGAGTTTCAAAATATTACACACAAAAATAGAAAAAATATAGGTTTTATAAATATTAAAATATAAAATTAACATTTAAACATTTTTCAAAATTCACTGAAAAAACCATAGGTTTTACAGACGGAATCGTTAGGAATTAGCATTTAACCCCTTCGAAGCTAATGACGAGCTGGGCTCGTCGTGGCGCTTACCTGCCGTGCACGGATGACAAGGCCAGCTCGTCATGAATTATGGTGATTTTGGATCTTCAGCGCAGGACGGGAAAACGCCTAGCAGCCATGTGGTTAAGAAACTTTTGAAATTCACTAAAAAACCATAGGTATCAGGGACGCTATAGTTAGTTAGACATTTGACTCATTTATATCAGTGATGTCATCAGTGATGTCACTGACCATGTCATGAGTGATGTAATAGGTGACATCATCAGCAGTGCATTGCGGGCGCGTGAGTTATAGTTAGCTCACCTAACTAAAACGGGCGAATTTCTCTGGTTTTATATAAGTCAAAATGTTCAAATAACTATAACGTCCCTGAACCCTTTTTTTTTTTACTGAATTTCAAAGGTTTTTTAAATGCTAATTCCTAACTATAATGTCTGATATATATATATATATATATATATATATATATATATATATATATATATTCACAGAAAAAACCATAGGTTATAGTGGATATATAGTTAGGAATTTGCATTTACAAAACCTTGAAAATTCAATGAAAAAACCATTGGTTTTAGGCCATATATAGTTAGGGATTTGCATTTACAAAACCTTATTTTACTCGCATAAAACCATTGAAATTCCATATATAGTTATAAGCGCTAACTATATATCGCGCACCCGCAATCCACTGCTGATGATGTCACATATTACATCATTCATGACATGGTTAGTGACATCACTGATGACATCACTGATGACATCTCAAATGACATCACTGATAAAATCACTGATGACAACATCCAGTGACTGTATGTTTCTGTAAAGTTAAAATATCTCTTACATATAGAAGAATGAGTGGATATATAAGTGTCTGGATGAAGGATTTAGTAGGTGCATGACTGACTGTATGAGTGAGTGATTAAATGTGTCTCACTGAGTGCATGGGTTAGTGACTAAACTGTCTTAATTTGTGCATCATTATGTCTGTTGTTCTGTAAACTGTTGCATGTGTTGATAAGTAGCTATATGAGTAACTATATGGGTTATTGATTGGTTGCCCAAGTATTTGTATGGGATACTGAGTGTGTGTGTGGGTGGCTGGGAGGTGTATGACTCTGTGCATAGATGTGTGAGCAGTTGATTCACTAGATGTATGGTTTCAAAAGTGCATGTGGAAACAGCTGTATGGGCGGTTGACTGTGTGCATGAGTGCATTGGTGAGTGAATGGATATCTCAGTGCTACATGTCAAAGTAAGTACATATGTAAAACACAGTACATGTGAGAGTTGACATATATAAATAACTGTGCATAAGAGCCAGTGAATGTGTGAGTGGCTGTATGGATCATTGTGAACTTGTATCAGGGATTGTATAATAGAGTAAATATGTGTTAGTATATGTTTGAATAAGTAAAGTTTGTATAACTGTATAGTTGAGGAAATGGAGGTGTGATTGATTCTTTGCATGACTGACTAGGTGTGTGAGTAACTCCATGGATGAGTGACAGTCTGTGAGTGTCTCTTTACACTGATTGTATCTAAGGTTATATTAGAGTCTGAAGAGGTTCATCGTATTATCACATGAATGATATCATCAGTGATGTTATCAGTCATGTCAAATGAGATGTTTTCAGTGATGTCATCAGTGATGTCATTTGAGATGTCATCAGTGATGTCATCAGTGATGTCACTAACCATGTCATGAATGATGTAATATGTGACATCATCAGCAGTGGATTGCGGGTGCGCGATATATAGTTAGCGCTTATAACTATATATGGAATTTCAATGGTTTTATGTGAGTAAAATAAGGTTTTGTAAATGCAAATCCCTAACTATATATGGCCTAAAACCAATGGTTTTTTCATTGAATTTTCAAGGTTTTGTAAATGCAAATTCCTAACTATATATCCACTATAACCTATGGTTTTTTCTGTGAATTTCATTGGTTTTTTAATAGCAAATATGAAAAGCTTTAAAATGTCAAGTACGTGATAGATAAAAACATTTTCGTATTTATGCACGCTGATGTGCTTTGAACGCTGCACCCCCCCTCCCCTCTTTTGTCTTAGTAGTACTCTCTCTTTGCAGATAGTGAACGGTAGTTAACGCAAGCCTTTGCCCCCGTTGTAATCCGTCGTGCCTGCTTGTCTCTCCATTTGATTGATTGTTGTCCAAGCATTTACTGTTTTAGAATTGGTTCTCTTTGGATCATTCTCTATTTACAAACAAGCACAAAGTCGCAATACTCTGTTTAGTCTTTGCAGATAGTGAAAAATCGTGTAAAAAAATAAAAGTAATCGAGCAAAATCAGTAGGCCACTAATTGGATCTCTTTTTGACCTCGCTAAAATAGAAATATTAGGAACAACCCTTCATGAGAAATACGAAAATAGTGAGATGAACTGAGCTCCACACCATGAGGGCTGCAAGACAGCTCGGCTCCATCACCCATCCCGCACAAAATAATGACAAACCCTATGCAAATATTAAAAATATAGACAACACACCAGCAAAGAAACAGGGTAAAACATTTTATTAAAAAACTATTTACATAACGTTGGTTTATAAGATGATGTCAGTAGTGGACCGATGTGTGAATAGATCGAAAGCAGCACAAGGCTCCAAGATCCGGATGGCAAGCTCCTGGATGTTGGGTGCCATAGTTCAGAGTTCTGAGTTTGAGCCTTTTTCAATGCCTGTGCTTTGTTGAATCAAAATGGCGGCTTGACACAAAGCTGACTCAAGCGTTGCTACTGATGCTAAGCAGACCAAAACTGGTTTTCAGTTTGTACATTTTTCTAGATTTTTCAATCCAAGTTTGGTTGACTTTGTAGAACGATGGCTTCAAATTTTCAACATACGGTGTGGTGGCGCTGACTGGGAGGGGGCGCTTCGCTCCTGCCCCCTCCCCAAGTAAGATTTTCATACGTGAAAGTACGTTAATGGTTTTGGTCCCTGAGTTGCTTCGATGTCACTGCCATTCTCAAATAGCATAAGTTCTGGATGTTGGGTGCCATAGTTAAGAGTTCTGAGCAGTGCCTGTAACACTGTCTGAAGCTTATTTCCACCTACTGCAGCTTCACTATTCTCAAAGTAAGTGAGTGTCGTTTGTGGACCTGACTGCATTAGAAAACAATGTGATATGTTACCTTCCTAAACAGCTTGACGGAGGCCCCTGAGGGGCGGTGTGATGGCCATGGACTCGGATAAGACGCTTGGCTCCGACACCCTCCCCAAGTCTTATAGCACTGGTGTAGCCTGAGATCGCCCCCGACATAGGCGGCCGGCTCCCGGGGTCCGGCGGAACTTTTTGCCTTTTGATGACTCTTCAATTCTGAACCTTGTCCCACAATCCGTTTCACCTGAAGACAAGCTGTAGTGGGGCGCCCCTTTACCGTTTTAGTTGCCATTCCGCCCGCTTTTGCTACACTGTGCCTCTTCCGCCATTCAGCTGTTTACCGCCCGCTCTTGCGACTACAGCGTCTCGCTCACCATGTAGTTGAGTTGCTCCCGCTCTTGCGGTGCAGCGATAGGCGGCTGCCACATGGCTCTCAAAATGGCGGCCGGCTCTTCGGTTTTGGGCCTGGTCCACTAAAATGGCCCTGGGACACATTGGAACTCGGACGCTTCCCTGATAGGGCTTGGGTCCCATTCTCGAAAAGCGTCCCCTCAGCCGTGAAGATTCTACAAAAGTCTTGGGGGCCTCCGACTCCCGCAGGCTTCTGGTGGGGAGCGGCTGCCATGATTGCTCGTGGAATGGCCACGACGGAGCTACGAGATGGTAGTGGTCTCATGCTGACGCCAGCTTTAGTCTGAAACATCCAGAAACACTGTAGACTACCAATTCGATCAGTTCCGGTAGCGCCCCAACATGACCCGGAAGAGAAGAACTTGCCCTCCCCTCTTTGACTGATGGTTCTTGTTGCCTGTCCCCTCTGTTGTCATTTAACAGAACTTTTTGGACTGCTGAAAGGGGTTGTGTTCTGAACGCTGGTTGGTGGAGACATTTTGACTATATTCTTGACCTACGTTGTCGCGTAATGCGTTATATGACACGCCGCGTTAGCGCACCCGGAAGAGATCCGAGGCGCAGCGCGCAGCGCGTAACGTAAGCATAACAGGTCATGTGACTTGTTAATTAAACTTTTCATTGGTTCATTTTACTTTTGTTAATTTAATGATGAAAAGCTTGGTCATATGACCTAAAAATTACGCTTTTTATTGTTTTCGAATATTTTTTTTTCAAACATATGTTATAATATTCCAGGCTAATGTACTTTCCCGGAAAATTTACAACTGTCTTGCAAGTAAAATATATTCCTTTTTCAAGAAAAAGGGCGTTTCTTCCTTCCATGACGGAACCGTTGAGTAAAAGAGATTCGGCCTGCTGTCTTAGTCGCCGATACGCCTGATTATCAGATTCTTATCGATCACTTTATGTTGCAGACATGAAAAACACAACTGCCCTTGACCATTTATCTTTACTGCGTTCCTACATATTATACCTTTTATCCGTCATGTAATTGGACTGCTTTATTTCACTTGCCTTTTACTGATTCGAAAACAGTGACTAAAAGTAAAAACTTTACCAATGTAAATACTACTACCGTGTTTTGTTTTAAAAACCTTTATTGTGAAAATGTCAGTATACAAATACGGGCCTATAACCACGTGGGCCGGCCACGGAGCAAACTGAAATCGTATATGATGAGGAGACATTTACACTGTAGAGGAACGTAACGAGCGGGCCATTAGGTTGCAAGAACTAAGGTGTCTAACAGTTGCGGAATCGGTGGACATACATTTTGTAATTAAAATAGGACAGGGCCACTTACAATAACATTTTCTAGATATACATTTGCGGGCAAGGAGTTACGAGTCCCATTTATACCGGCGCCATTTTGGGCGAGGCCGGGCAGGTCCAAGATATAGTCAAAATGTCTCCACCAACCATCGGCCAGACCAGAACCCCTTTCGGCCCTTTATGCTACAAGATGGTGTCTTCCATTCAGAAAATATTGTTGGCAGCATTTTGAAAGGAAACAGAAACAGCCGTTCTCCTAGTGAGTTTCACATTGTTACATTTAGGAAGAATGTTGAAGAGTAGTATGTGGAAAATCTGAAGCCATTTTTCTACAAACTCTTAATCAGACTTGGATGGAAAAAAAAAACATGAAGAATGTACAAACTGAAAACCAATTTTTGTCTGTATAGCATCAACAGTAACGCTTGAGTCAGCTTTGTGTCAAGCCGCCATTTTCATTCAATCAATAGCGTCCCCCTGCACACATTCAGGGACCTGGTCGTGTCTTCAGATGAAACGGATTGTAGGAAAAGAAGCAGAAAGGAAAAGGCAAAAAGTTCCGCCGGACCTCGGGAGCCGGCCGCCTATGTCATGTGCGACCTTTGGCCACACAAGGGCAATAGTGAAGCTGCAGCAGATGCAAATAAGCTTCAGACAATCTTACAAGCACTGCTCAGAAATCTCAACTGAGGCACTCAACATCCAGGACTTGCCATTCGAATCTTGGCGCCTTGTGCTGGTTCCGACCTATTCACACATCGGTCCTGGATCTCGGCGCGTTCGACTCACTGTACCGCAACAGTGACCGCAATTCAGCTGGACAAGCCGCCATTTTCATTCACTCAATAGCGTCCCCCTACACACATTCAGGGACCTGGTCGTGTCTTCAGATGAAACGGATTGTAGGAAAAGAAGCAGAAAGGAAAAGGAAAAAAGTTCCGCTGAACACCACCTTGGGCAATAGTGAAGCTGCAAAAGGTGCAAATAAGCTTCAGACAGTCTTCAACTTACTCTGATTCTTATAATAAACTTCAGATAGTCTTACAAGCACTGCTCAGAACTCTCAACTGAGGCACTCAACATCCAGGACTTGCCGTTCGGATCTTGGCGCCTTGTGCTGGTTCCGACCTATTCACACATCGGTCCACTACTGACATCACCTCATAAGCCAACGGGGCACCCCACGCCGACTTTCGGCGCAGCATTGTAGGATGGCCACACCAGTGCGGCAACTTGCTGGACACAACATCGGGGCCATCCAGATCTCGGCGCGTTCGACTCACTGTACCGCAACAGTGACCGCAACTCAGCTGGACACGCCGTCTTTCGGCGCAGCATTGTAGGATGGCCACACCAGTGCGGCAATTTGCTGGACACCACCTCGGTGCCATCCGGATCTCGGCGCGTTCGAGTCACTGTACCGCAACAGTGACCGCAATTCAGCTGGACACGCCGTCTTTCGGCGCAGCATTGTAGGATGGCCACACCAGTGCGGCAATTTGCTGGACACCACCTCGGTGCCATCCGGATCTCGGCGCGTTCGAGTCACTGTACCGCAACAGTGACCGCAACTCAGCTGGACACGCCGTCTTTCGGCGCAGCATTGTAGGATGGCCACACCAGTGCGGCAATTTGCTGGACACCACCTCGGTGCCATCCGGATCTCGGCGCGTTGTGCTGCCTTCGGCCTATTCGCACATCGGTCCGCTACTGACGCCGCCTCACGTGCCAACGGATTTTCTACGCTTTTTGTAGCCCTATGCCGCATAACAGGTCATGTGACTTGTTTATAAAACTTTTCATTGGTTCATTTTACTTTTGGTTTCCTAAAGATGGAAGGCTTGGTCATATGACCTAAAAATAACACTTTTCATTGGTTTAGAACATTTTTTTTTCCCAAACGATGAAAGCCCCACCTTGTTTCTGGATCATTCAGACTGAAGCTGGCGTCAGCATGAGAGCACCACCATCTCGTGGCTCCGTCGCGGTCATTCCGCGGGCAATCATGGCAGCCGCTCCCCACCGGAAGCCTGCGGGAGTCGGGGGCCCCCAAAACTTTTGTAGAATCTTCACGGCTGAGGGGACGCTTTTCGAGAATGGAGCCCAAGCCCTAGCAGGCAAGCGTCCGAGTTCCAAGGTGTCCCAGGGCCATTTCAGTGGACCAGGCCCAAAACCGAGGAGCCGTCCGCCATTTTAAGAGCCATGTGGCAGCCGCCTATCGCTGCACTGCAAGAGTGGAAGCAACTCAACAACATGGTGAGCGAGACGCTGTAGCCGCAAAAGCGAGCGCAACTCAGCTAGATGGCCGCCACCTGGGGAGGCCCGTTCACGCCGCCTCCCCCCCCCGGGCCGCCGCACGCCAATTTTCGGAGCAGCATTGTAGGATACCAAAACCAGTGCGGCAGTTTACTGGACATCACCTGGGTGCCTGTCGTACATGTTGTGTCAGCCATGTGACACTGGACACAGTCCCATCAACATCTCAACGCGTTCTGCTGCCTTGGGACTATTCGCACAACAGACCGCTACTGACGAGGCCTCCCCCCGCACCACCCGGGACGCCCCACGCTGTTTTTCTGTGCTGCATTGTAGGATCCCAAAACCAGTGCGGCACCCAGGCGACATCACCTGGGTGCCGTCCAGAACTCTGCGCGTTGTGCTGCCTTGGGACTATTCGCACAAAAGACAGCTTCTAACCATTGTTGCTTTTTGTGTTGAAAAATGTTTAAATGTTTTTAGTTTTTGTTCCGTTCGTTATAGTTAATAGTTAATAAAGTTTTATAATCTTACTTTGTTGGAGTGTTATCTATTTTTTTTAAAACGGGTGAATGGGGCCTTGAATCGGGTTATTGTCATGTGTGGGCTTTGGAAGTGTGCTGCTGCAGGATCGGACATTTCAAACTCAAATGCACGTTCTTTTTCTTACCTTTCCGAAGCATGGAGCGCAATAGCAGGCAGAGAAAGGGTGATGCACGTGTTGAACACTACCTGACCTGGCAAGTTGCTGGCAGTGCCCCCCCGCCCGCTCCTGAAAGAGGGCACACACACACCGCCGCCCCGAGTACTTCACAAATCTTTAAAAGACCATGCGCTTGTTCATGAGGCTTAAATGGTTTATCACCTCTTCTAGAACCCCTGCATCGACCCTCTGACGTTTCCTGGAAAAATGACCATGTAACACAATACCAAGCCCTGTCAGCTGAAACCCCCAAGGAATCGTGGGGCATATTATCAAGGGGGTTTATCTCCGCTTTTTTGGCTTTAAAAGCCAAGAAAGCGGAGATAAAAATATCTCCCTATTACCAAGCTGTCGCTAACACCAGTTAGTGACAGCTAAAAGGAGATAGCGACCATCTTGGGCCCCGCTTTGCATGTCAGTGATACTTATCACTAATGACATGCAAAGCGGGCGTGCCAAGATGTTAGCGACTGGAAACAGTCCCTAACATTGCTATCTCCTATTACCAACTTTTGGAGATATTTGCGCTAAGCGCGAATATCTCCAAAATCTAACACCTGCCCTGAGCAGTTCTTAGCCATGTTATCCAATGGGAGGTGGATAACATGGCTAAGAGCATTTGCTCGATAATACATGAATATCGCTGACTTTTCTGCGATAATAGCAAGGTTTATCTGCGATAAAAATCGCCGATGTGCGGCGATAATTTTTGTCTCTAAACAAATAAGAGACAAAAATTATCGCTAGTTGTTCGTAATATGCCCCCGAGTTTTTGCTTGCAGAAATCGGGAGGCGGGAGACTAGCACTGAAATCAGTAGTCACACGCCTGAATCGGGAGGGTTGGCATGTCTGAATTCTCTACAGCTGGGGCCATAAACTACATCCGCAGGGGTAGGTGATAGCCTAGGTCCGGCCTGGACAATCGGACACAGAGGAAGAGGAGTGTCAGAGGGTGCGGTAGTGAATAGGGTGAAAGAGAGGTGTCGGGAGGGCACAGGGTGTGATTCTCAGAGAAGAGCAGCGCAGATGGGGGGAAGTATATGGCCCATGCATGAGAGACAGAGCGGGGATTACCAGTGCGTGGGGGAGATGCTTGCGAGGGTGGGAAGCCATGCTGAGGATCGGCGGCGTGCAGAGAGTGGGCCTGGTCAAGGCATCTAAAATGGCTGCCGTGCACGACAAAATTGTGGCATTGGACAAAAAGGCAAGATGGCGCAGACAATGTTTTTCAATAAGGATTCATTTATAACAAAATATTTACTCGCAGTGACAAAATGGTGGTCAACACTTCCTGATTTCCATCGAATCGAACGTTAACAAACGTCACGCAGCAAAAAAAAAAAAAAAAAAAAAAAAAAGCTCACGCACAGAGCAGTTTTTAACCATGTTATCCAATGGAAGGTGGATAACACGGCTAAGAGCATTTGCTGGATAATGCATGAATATCGCTGACTTTTCAACGATACTCATGCATTGTGGCCGATGTGCGGCGATAATTTTTATCTCTAAACAATTAAAACGAAGCACAAAATGGCGAATTCCCGTTTCGCTACCAGTTTGCGGCCCAGTTCGCGGCCCGTGAAGCGCTTCTACCGTGAAAAATCATTTTTTTTTTCTTTTCCCCACGGGACCCTTTAATAACCCCAAAAACATTCCTAGGGGGTCAAGAGGGGGATACCTTGCCCCCTTTCATTAAATTCCCCTTTCGTTTTTCACCTCTTCTTCTCTCTCGATCCTACCGAGAGACAAGATGGCGGCCGCTCCGGACTGTTTAGAATGTTGACAGACACCGGAGAGCCAATCAGCTTTCTGCACGCAAAGTTCCGAAACGCGAAAAGTAAGCGGACCGGATCGCTGCCCGGAGCGCTGTTACAGATATATATCTTGATTTAAACGTTAATTTCTCAAAATCCACTGAAGCACATATATTGAGACCTAGCAAAGGCACATCGGGCTAACAGTCCCTACAATTTTGCCAAGTTTCATGCAAATCCATTCAGCCGTTCGAGCTAAAAGTGAGTCCAACCGCCCTATGGAAAACTCAATGCAA
This sequence comes from Lissotriton vulgaris, assembly GCF_964263255.1. Classification (NCBI taxonomy): domain Eukaryota; kingdom Metazoa; phylum Chordata; class Amphibia; order Caudata; family Salamandridae; genus Lissotriton; species Lissotriton vulgaris. Next base: position 6,061,333 of record NC_141688.1, read on the forward strand.
AAAACGCGTTTTGGGACCCCCCTTTTTTCTCAGCCCCCCCTTGACGGAACCCCACCAAATTTTCAGGGGCTGCTCAGAAACAAAATGTGCCATTTTCCTGAATATTTCAGCCGATTCCGTCCACAAACGCCAAAGTTATTAGACATAGAATTTTCAGAAATCCCATAGGGAAAAAATCCTAACTATATATACCTACTGGCGATAGCCAGTAGGTAATATATATATATATATATATATATATATATGAGGTACGTGGCGCTCCTTAGACAACTCACAGCATTCAGCCGATCTGAAGACACAGGAACCAGCAAGACCCGTAGTTTGGTGCAAATAGTTTTATTTTAGTATTTTAGCCCGCACCAGTCCGCCATGACGCGTTTCGGCTAGAGATAGCCTTGATCACATGACAACGTCACGAGGGCTGATCACCCTTTTAAAGTGCAATGTGCCATCACGTGGGTTAGAAACAGAAAAAATACTATCAATGTTTCTAAACTTTCCACAACAAATAATCGCGGCATGAATGCCTGTATATTATATATGTTACACAATAAAAACAGCATAATTATTGGATACACTGTAAAACTATGCACATTATTAGAGTACAAAAAATACATGTATAAATACAATTACACACTCAGGCACAGGTAATATAAACTTTTAAAATTTGATATAAAAGTTAAAAGCTCATAAATAGTTATATACATATAAAATATAACTAAAATATTAATATATTAATTCATATATCTACACATTTGATCCTTGTATATATTATCACGGATCAAACCTAAAGTGCAATGATGCCCCAGTGGGCAAATCCCATGGCCTGAGATATATACTCGGTATTGTGCAAAATTGGCTTAATGTGCAACATAGGTGATGGCATGAAAAGTGCTACCAAGTGCATGATAATCAATTAAAAATCAACATTGAAAAATTATATCAGTAGGTCATGGAGGGAAAAAGGGAATAAGGTGTATCAGTGCAGAATGAAAAATCCACAGTTTCTAATGAGAATGCAAAAACTAGAGATGCAGTTACTTTTCTTGAACAACTCAACTAACATTTTCATAGATGGCACATTTAACAGGTCTTGCATATTAAAGAACAGAATCATAGATAGGTGTGGCAATCCTCCCCTGTGTTAAGACCAGACGGTACCTTAGAATCTAAAAGGATTATATAGCGAGTCTCTAGTTTTCTTAAAAGTGACTCCCTATCACCGCCTCTCCTTTGGGGAGGAACACAGTCTATCGCAAAATATTTCAGTAAAGACGCATCCTTTCCATGAATACTCTCGAAGTGCCTGGCTACTGGGTAAGCCTGATCTGCGTGAGTAATCGCTCGCAGATGTTGGAGTATGCGCTTATGTACTTGTGGCCTAGTACTGCCAACATATCTTAAGCCACATGGGCACTCCAAGACATATACAACAAATTCTGACTTGCAATTTAGTTGTTGTTGGATTTTTATTGGAAAGGGTGAGAGAGGAGTGGATACCTCAGTCTTACTGATGCCGTGCTTACAAGCTTTGCAGCTTGAGCATCTTTTAAAGCCTTTACTGTCACTTAGCCATGTGCCAGAAACCACTTCAGGACTGCTAGATACTAGACTATCTTTCATAGAGTGTGCTTTGCGATAGGTAATGCTAGGCTTTCTGCTGATAAGTGGTCCTATTACAGGATCACAGGAGACTAAAGACCAGTTGTCCTTAATTATTTTATGGATACATTTATGTTGTTTATTGTACGCCATAATCAGTCTGGTCTCACTGTTGGTGTTGTCAGTTACAGAATCAGTTTGCCCCTTTCCTGAGCCCAGGAGTGCAATTCTATCCATCCTATTAGCTCTAATAGTGGCTTTATCTATCGTCTCTGTTTTGTAGCCCCGCTCAACAAATCTGGCCCTGCATGCTAATTGTGCCAGTCGGCATTCATCCTCACTGCTACAAATTCGTCTGATACGCAGCATCTCCCCATAAGGGATGCTGCGTATCAGGTGTGCTGGGTGATGACTTCCAGCATGTAGCAGTGTGTTTCCTGCCGTTGGTTTACGGAATAGTCTAGTATGCAATTTTTTGTCACAAGCATATAGTTCCACATCTAGGAAGACAATGGATTCTTTACTCACAGTATTGGTAAATTGTATGTTCAGGTTGTTGTTATTCAATTCCTCTATAAACAAGGTTACCTCTGACTCAGATCCATCCCATATGAAAACCAGGTCATCTATGTACCTTAACCAAAGCTTAACTTTGGTGTTCATGACGGTGGCATATTGCTTCAACAGGACCTGCTCCTCCCAGTACCCCATGTGAAGACAGGCGTAACTGGGAGAGAAGCAGGCCCCCATTGCCACTCCCCTGGTCTGGATAAACAACTGATTGGCAAAAAGAAAGATGTTGTTCTCAAGACATATATTGATCATATCTAGCAACATTTTGGAGTGATCATGGAAACCCTGATTACGTTTTTCCAAAAAATGCTGCACAGCCCTCAAACCATCAATATGAAATATGCTGGTATACAGCGAGGTTACATCCATTGATACAAGGATATAATTGGGGCTCCAAATAAAGTCTTGAATCTTACTCAACAAGTCACTGGTATCAAGAAGAAAAGACGGTAGGCCCTTCACATGTTCCTGGAGGAAAAAGTCAATGTACCTGCTCATATTTTCCAGTAAACTGTTGCAAGCAGATATTATGGGCCTGCCAGGGGGTTTATGTATGCTTTTGTGCACCTTAGGGATGAAATATATCACCGGAGTCACCGGATGGTCTTTTTTCAGGAACTTATATTCATCCATTGTGATGAGGCCCTTGCTTCTCCAAGCGGATAATTTGAGGTAAATAACGTTCCTCGAATTAGATGCCTCTTGCATGGAGATACGACGATAACACTCCTTGTCGTTGAGTTGTTTATGGGCTTCCTCTAGGTACATTTTACGTGGCCAAAGGACCACGTTGCCCCCTTTGTCTGATTGTCTAATCACCAGGTTCTTGTTAGCTTTCAATTTTTTGATTAACATATGGTATTCCTTGTCTCTGTGGTCATATCGTTTGGTTTGGTTTGCAGTTCTGATTTGTAGTTCCTTGAGTTGTGAAACAACACGATCATGGAAGATATCTATACTATCCTTAAGCATCAGAGGGCAAAATTTCGATTTTAATTTGAAATTAGTTGCACAAGGTATTGGCAATGGTTCGCCCCCCAGTGCCTCTTGACTCTCGGTATTGGTACCAAATTCAACTTGATGCAGTTCCAAAAGTTCTTGCGTTAATGCTGCACCCAACACGGTAGTATCGGCCTCATTACCAGTTAGATTGGTGGTAGGTACAGTCACCTCACTGATATTTGCAAGATTCCCGCTGGAGCTAGTCCGGGATGCGAAGTGTTTTCGTAACTTCAGCTTTCGGACAAACTTAAAAACATCAATTTTTGTGGTTGCATAGTCAAAGTTGGCTTTTGGACTATACGATAATCCCAGCGAGAGTATAGAAATTTCCTCAGGTGAAAGATTCACATCTGAAAGGTTGATAACCGCCTGCGAGTTTACATGTGGAGGTTCAAGGGTAGCTACTGTTGTTGGGCTACCGGTGGTTTGTTCCACTGCTTTTTCGCGCGCTGTTTTCGCGGTTTGCCAGTTGCATTTGCGGCGTTTGTTGCAGGCCCGCCTTTCTGCGCGTTTCCTATTTTTGCGCTGGCGCCGGCCGATTGTGTCCCAGAGCGGAGGGTAAGTTTTCGGTCTTGGGTTACCATCTCCATTTCTTCCCCTGGGGTAAATTTGCAAAACCCCGACATTTGTTGACGTCTGATTTCCGTTTCAGACTCACTCTCATATTGTGAACTTTCACCAGAGACAGAAGATACTTCATCTTGTCGTGTTGTTAAAATTGCGTTTTTGTCAGCGTTAGTGGTGGCGGCAGTTTTGGAAAATTCTTTACCGTGGCGCTGCTTGATTTTATCATATCGTTTGGCAAACGTGAAGATTTGGCCATTTTCGTAGTCCAGCCGGTCACGCTGGAACTTGTATGCCTTCCTCTTCTTTATAATTTCCTCCTCGCGTTTGAGCCTTACTGCCATTTCTTCTCTATACTTAGTTATCTCGGCAGATGGGGGAAATTTACCAATTTCAGCGTTAATGGTGTCGATTTCTTCCAACAATTTGACCCTGTCGCTTTCAGCGTATTGTATCAGGATCCCCATCAAGCGTTTCGAATTTTCTAGGTTGCACTGCGCCCAGTCGGTTAACATTTGGGGGTCCGGTTTCTCATATGATGGGGCTAATAAGATTCGCAGGCCCCTTGGCACCCGTCCCACTTCTAGGTAACCCGACAGTGATGTGTGCTCCCACCACTTCGACTGCTCACTTTTGCTACATTTCTCCAGTTTTTTAAACAGTTCTTTTAGCCCGGGACAATGCTCCGGTGCAGCAATGGAACTGGGACGCACGACGGACTCCCCAGCCGGGGGGTCCGTGAACATTCCCTTAGACGCCTCCATGCGCCCCCTTAACGTGTCCGCGGACATGGTGTTCTCGGGCAATAGAAACAACAAGCACACTCAAAAGTACGTCCTACCGGTAGTCCGTGAAAGTAGCACTTCTGGAACTCCTCACAGGGCAATCGTATGGTCCGATCGGCAACCGCTCCTGGTACTAACTCAGCAGGCTCAGAAAGTCCTTACCAACCGACGCTGGTTTCGAAACCTCCGAACCACTTCCGGGTTTTCCTCACGATCGCGGCAGCATTCGGATCCAATGAACCCTGGGGCGTGGCAGCTTCTCCGTACACGGAGCTTGCGAAATTTCCTGAAAGGAAGGTTGCTTCTTGCTGCAACTTCGCCCAGCACGAGGAGGGGTCTCGCAACAAGCCAGGGAAGCTTCCCAGCTGAGATACGAGGTACGTGGCGCTCCTTAGACAACTCACAGCATTCAGCCGATCTGAAGACACAGGAACCAGCAAGACCCGTAGTTTGGTGCAAATAGTTTTATTTTAGTATTTTAGCCCGCACCAGTCCGCCATGACGCGTTTCGGCTAGAGATAGCCTTGATCACATGACAACGTCACGAGGGCTGATCACCCTTTTAAAGTGCAATGTGCCATCACGTGGGTTAGAAACAGAAAAAATACTATCAATGTTTCTAAACTTTCCACAACAAATAATCGCGGCATGAATGCCTGTATATTATATATGTTACACAATAAAAACAGCATAATTATTGGATACACTGTAAAACTATGCACATTATTAGAGTACAAAAAATACATGTATAAATACAATTACACACTCAGGCACAGGTAATATAAACTTTGATATAAAAGTTAAAAGCTCATAAATAGTTATATACATATAAAATATAATTAAAATATTAATATATTAATTCATATATCTACACATTTGATCCTTGTATATATTATCACGGATCAAACCTAAAGTGCATATATATATATATATATTCACTGAAAAAACCATAGGTTATAGGCCATATATAGTTAGGAATTTGCATTTACAAAACCTTGAAAATTCAATGAAAAAACCATTGGTTATAGAACATATATAGTTAGGAATTTGCATTTACAAAACCTTATTTTACTCGCATAAAACCATTGAAATTCCATATATAGTTAGATGCGCTAACTATATATCGCGCACCCGCAATCCACTGCTGATGATGTCACATATTACATCATTCATGACATGGTCAGTGACATCACTGATGACATCACTGATCACAACATCCAGTGACTGTATGTTTCTGTAAAGTTAAAATATGTCTTACATATTGAAGAATGAGTGGATGTATAAATGTCTGGATGAAGGATTTAGTAGGTGCATGACTGATTGTATGAGGGAGTGATTAAATGTGTCTCACTGAGTGCATGGGTTAGTGATTAAACTGTATTAATTTGTGCATCATTATATCTGTTCTGTAAACTGCTGCATGTGTTGATCAGTAGCTATATGAATAACAATATTGGTTATTGATTGGTTGCTCAAGTATTTGTATGGGAGACTGAGTATGTGTGTGAGTGGCTGGGAGGTGTGTGACTCTGTGCATAGATGTGTGAGCAGTTGATTCACTAGATGTATGGTTTCAAAAGTGCATGTGGAAACAACTGTATGGGCGGTTGACTGTGTGCATGAGTGTATTGGTGAGTGAAAGGATATCTCAGTGCTACATGTCAAAGTAAGTACATATGTAAAACACAGTACATGTGAGAGTTGACATATATAAATAACTGTATAAGAGCTAGTGAATGTGTCAGTGGTTGCATGGATCATTGACAACTTGTATCAGTGATTGTATAAGAGAGAAAATATGTGTTAGTATATGTTTGAATAAGTAAAGTTTGTATAACTGTATAGTTGAGGAAATGGAGGTGTGATTGATTGTTTGCATGACTGACTAGTTGTGTGAGTAACTCCATGAATGAGTGACAGTCTGTGAGTGTCTGTTTACACTGATTGTATCTAAGGTTATATTAGAGTCTGAAGAGGTTCATCGTATTATCACATGAATGATATCATCAGTGATGTCATTTGATATGTCATCAGTGATGTCATCAGTGATGTCATTTGAGATGTCATCAGTGATGTCATCAGTGATGTCACTGACCATGTCATGAATGATGTAATATGTGACATCATCAGCAGTGGATTGCGGGTGCACGATATATAGTTAGCGCATCTAACTATATATGGAATTTCAATGGTTTTATGCGAGTAAAATAAGGTTTTGTAAATGCAAATTCCTAACTATATATGTTCTATAACCAATGGTTTTTTCATTGAATTTTCAAGGTTTTGTAAATGCAAATTCCTAACTATATATGGCCTATAACCTATGGTTTTTTCAGTGAATTTCATTGGTTTTTTAATAGCAAATATCAAAAGCTGTAAAATGTCAAGTACGTGATAGGTAAAAACGTTTTCGTGTTTATGCACGCTGATGTGCTTTGAACGCTGCCCCCCTCCCCTCTTTTCTCTTAGTAGTACTCTCTCTTTGCAGATAGTGAAGAGTAGTTAACGCAGGCCTTTACCCCCGTTGTAATCCGTCGTGCCTGCTTGTCTCTCCATTTGATTGATTGTTATCCAAGCATTTACTGTTTAACAATTGATTCTCTTTGGTTCATTCTCTATTTACAAACAAGCACAAAGTCGCAATACTCTGTTTAGTCTTTGCGGATAGTGAAAAATCGTGAAAAATCGTGTAAAAAAATAAAAGTAATCGAGCAAAATCAGTAGGCCACTAATTGGATCTCTTTTTGACCTCGCTAAAATAGAAATATTAGGAACAACCCTTCATGACAAATACGAAAATAGTGAGATGAACTGAGCTCCACACCATGAGGGCTGCAAGACAGCTCAGCTCCGCCACCCACCCCGCCCAAAATAACGACAAACCCTATGCAAATATTAAAAATATAGACAACACACCAGCAAAGAAACAGGGTAAAACATTTTATTAAATAACTATTTACATAACTATTTTATACTTTTTATTGCCCGATCCGGCTAGCTCAATCGATCGAGCATGAAACTCATGCACTCTGATAGCAAGCGTTGCTACTGATGCTATGCAGACCAAAACTGGTTTTCAGTTTGTACATTTTTCTAGATTTTTCCATCCAAGGTTGGTTGACTTTGTAGAACGATGGCTTCAGATTTTCAACATACGGTGTGGTGGCGCGGACTGGGAGGGGGCGCTTCGCTCCTGCCCCCTCCCCAAGTAAGATTTTCATACGTGAAAGTACGTTAATGGTTTTGGTCCCTGAGTTGCTTCAATGTCACTGCCATTCTCAAATGGCATAAGTTCTGGATGTTGGGTGCCATAGTTCAGAGTTCTGAGCAGCGCTTGTAACACTGTCTGAAGCTTATTTCCACCTACTGCAGCTTCACTATTCTCAAAGTAAGTGAGTGTCGTTTGTGGACCTGACTGTATTTGAAAACAATGTGATATGTTACCTTCCTAAACCGCTTGACGGAGGCCCCCGAGGGGCGGTGTGATGGCCATGGACTCGGAGAAGACGCTTGGCTCCGACCCCCTCCCCAAGTCTTATAGCACCGGTGTAGCCTGAGATCGCCCCCGAAATAGGCGGCCGGCTCCCGGGGTCCGGCGGAACTTTTTGCCTTTTGATGACTCTTCTATTCTGGACCTTGTCCCACAATCCGTTTGACCTGAAGACACGCTGTAGTGGGGCGCCCCTTTACCGTTTTAGTTGCCATTCCGCCCGCTTTTGCTACACTGTGCCTCTTCCGCCATTCAGCTGTTTACCGCCCGCTCTTGCAACTACAGCGTCTCGCTCACCATGTAGTTGAGTTGCTCCCGCTCTTGCGATGCAACGATAAGCGACTGCCACAGGACTCTCAAAATGGCAGCCGGCTCTTCAGATTTGGGCGTGGTCCACTAAAATGGCCCTGGGACACCTTGGAACTCGGACGCTTCCCTGATAGGGCTTGGGTCCCATTCTCGAAAGCGTCCCCTCAGCCGTGAAGATTCTACAAAAGTCTTGGGGGCCCCCGACTCCCCCAGGCTTCTGGTGGGGAGCGGCTGCCATGTTTGCTCGTGGAATGGCCACGACGGACCTACGAGATGGTAGTGCTCTCATGCTGACGCCAGCTTTAGTCTGAAACATCCAGAAACACTGTAGACTACCAATTCGATCAGTTCCGGTAGCGCCCCAACATGACCCGGTAGAGAAGAACTTGCCCTCCCCTCTTTGACTGATGGTTCTTGTTGCCTGTCCCCTCTGTTGTCATTTTACAGAACTTTTTGGACTGCTGAAAGGGGTTGTGTTCCGAACGCTGGTTGGTGGAGACATTTTGACTATATTCTTGACCTACGTTGTCGCGTAATGCGTTATATGACACGCCGCGTTAGCGCACCCGGAAGTAATCCGGGGCGCGGCGCGCAGCGCGTAACGTAAGCATAACAGGTCATGTGACTTGTTAATAAAACTTTTTATTGGTTCATTTTACTTTTGTTATTTTAATAATGAAAAGCTTGGTCATATGACCTAAAAAATACGCTTTTTATTGATTTCGAACTTTTTTTTTTAAAACATATATGTTATAATATTCCAGGCTAATGTACTTTCCCCGAAAATTTACAACTGTCCTGCAAGTAAAATATATTCCTTTTTCGAGAAAAAGGGCGTTTCTTCGTTCCATGACGGAGCCGTTGAGTAAAAGAGACTCGGCCTGCTGTCTTAGTCGCCGATACGCCTGATTATCAGATTCTTATCGATCACTTTATGTTGCAGGAGAGGAAAACACAACTGCCCTTGACCATTTATCTTTACTGCGTTCCTACATATTATACCTTTTATCCGTCATGTAATTGGACTGCTTTATTTCACTTGCCTTTTACTGATTCGAAAACAGTGACTAAAAGTAAAAACTTTACCAATGTAAATACTACTACCATGTTTTGTTTTAAAAACCTTTATTGTGAAAATGTCAGCATACAAATACGGGCCTATAACCACGTGGGCCGGCCACGGAGCAAACTGAAATTCGAACTTTCAATAGTACAGTAATCAATAACACATCAGAACTTAATATCAATAGGGATGTCGAAATATTCAATCAATTCTCGTCCCCGCCCGCCATGAGCATCAAAACTGCATTCATATCTCGTGATATCAAGGTTGTTCAACCAGTACACAACAAGGAGTTACGAGTCCCATTTATACCGGCGCCATTTTGGGCGAGGCCGGGCAGGTCCAAGATATAGTCAAAATGTCTCCACCAACCATCGGCCAGACCAGAACCCCTTTCGGCCCTGTATGCTACAAGATGGTGTCTTCCATTCAGAAAATATTGTTGGCAGCATTTTGAAAGGAAACATAAACAGCCGTTCTCCTAGTGAGTCTCACATTGTTACATTTAGGAAGAATGTTGAAGAGTAGTATGTGGAAAATCTGAAGCCATTTTTCTACAAACTCTCAATCAGCCTTGGATGGAAAAATAAATCCTGAAGAATGTACAAACTGAAAACCAATTTTTGTCTGTATAGCATCAACAGCAACGCTTGAGTCAGCTTTGTGTCAAGCCGCCATTTTCATTCAATCAATAGCGTCCCCCTGCACACATTCAGGGACCTGGTCGTGTCTTCAGATGAAACGGATTGTAGGACAAGAAGCAGAAAGGAAAAGGAAAAAAGTTCCGCCGGACCTCGCGAGCCGGCCGCCTATGTCATGTGCGACCTTTGGCCACACCAGGGCAATAGTGAAGCTGCAGCAGGTGCAAATAAGCGTCAGACAGTCTTACAAGCACTGCTCAGAACTCTCAACTATGGCACTCAACATCCAGGACTTGCCATTCAGATCTTGGCGCCTTGTGCTGGTTCCGACCTATTCACACATCGGTCCACTACTGACATCACCTCATAAGCCAACGGGGCACCCCACGCCGACTTTCGGCGCAGCATTGTAGGATGGCCACACCAGTGCGGCAACTTGCTGGACACCACCTCGGTACCATCCGGATCTCGGCGCGTTCGAGTCACTGTACCGCAAGAGTGACCGGAACTCAGCTGGACACGCCGTCTTTCGGCGCAGGATTGTAGGATGGCCACACCAGTGCGGCAACTTGCTGGACACCACCTCGGTGCCATCCGGATCTCGGCGCGTTCGAGTCACTGTACCGCAAGAGTGACCGCAACTCAGCTGGACATGCCGTCTTTCGGCGCAGCATTGTAGGATGGCCACACCAGTGCGGCAATTTGCTGGACACCACCTCGGTGCCATCCGGATCTCGGCGCGTTGTGCTGCCTTTGGCCTACTGTAGCCGCAAGTGCGGACGCAACTCAGTTGGACGGCGAGTGAAACGCTAAGGGGCGCCGCACTGCAGCCGAGGAGCCTCCATCTTGGGGGAGACGCACAGCCCCCACTGACTGACGCGACCTCACAGGCCAACGGGGCGCCCCACGCCGACTTTCGGCGCAGCATTGTAGGATAGCCACACCAGTGCAGCAACTTGCTGGACACTAACTCGGTGCCATCCGGATCTCGGCGCGTTGTGCTGCCTTCGGCCTATTCGCACATCGGTCCGCTACTGACGCCGCCTCACGTGCCAACGGATTTTCTACGCTTTTTGTAGCCCTATGCCGCATAACAGGTCATGTGACTTGTTTATAAAACTTTTCATTGGTTCATTTTACTTTTGGTTTCCTAAAGATGGAAGGCTTGGTCATATGACCTAAAAATAACACTTTTCATTGGTTTAGAACATTTTTTTTTCCCAAACGATGAAAGCCCCACCTTGTTTCTGGATGATTCAGACTGAAGCTGGCGTCAGCATGAGAGCACCACCATCTCGTGGCTCCGTCGTGGTCATTCCGCGAGCAATCATGGCAGCCGCTCCCCACCGGAAGCCTGCAGGAGTCGAGGGCCCCCAAGACTTTTGTAGAATCTTCACGGCTGAGGGGACGCTTTCGAGAATGGAGCCCAAGCCCTAGCAGGCAAGCGTCCGAGTTCCAAGGTGTCCCAGGGCCATTTTAGTGGACCAGGCCCAAAACCGAAGAGCCGTCCGCCATTTTAAGAGTCATGTGGCAGCCGCCTATCGCTGCACCGCAAGAGTGGGAGCAACTCAACAACATGGTGAGCGAGACGCTGTAGCCGCAAGAGCAGGCGCAACTCAGCTGGATGGCCGCCACCTGGGGAGGCCCGTTCACGCCGCCTCCCCCACGCCCCCCCCCCCGGGCCGCCCCACGCCAATTTTCGGAGCAGCATTGTAGGATACCAAAACCAGTGCAGCAGTTTACTGGACATCACCTGGGTGCCATCAACATCTCAGCGCGTTCTGCTGCCTTGGAACTATTTGCACAACAGACCGCTACTGACGAGGCCTCCTCCGCACCACCCGGGACGCGCCACGCTGTTTTTTTTTGCTGCATTGTAGGATCCCAAAAACCAGTGCGGCACCCAGGTGACATCACCTGGGTGCCGTCGCACCCAGGTGACATCACCTGGGTGCCGTCCAGAACTCAGCACGTTGTGCTGCCTTGGGACTATTCGCACAAAAGACAGCTTCTGACCATTGTTGCTTTTTTTGTCAAAAATGTTTAAATGTTTGTTACAGTTTTTGTTCCGTTCGTTATATTTAAAAGTTAATAAAGTTTTATAATCCCACTTTGTTGGAGTGCTATATATTTTTAAAAAATCGGGTGAATGGGGCCTTGAATCGGGTTATTGTCATGTGTGGGCTTTGCAAGTGTACTGCTACAGGATCGGACATTTCAAACTCAAATGAACGTTCTTTTTCTTACCTTTCCGAAGCATGGAGCGCAATAGCAGGCAGAGAAAGGGTGATGCAAGTGTTGAACACTGCCTGGCCTGGAAGTTGCTGGCAGTGCCCCCCCCCCCCGCCCGCTCCTGAAAGAGGACACACACACACCGCCGCCCCGAGTACTTCACAGATCATTAAAAGACCATGCGCTTGTTCATGAGGCTTAAATGGTTTATCACCCCTTCTAGAACCCCTGCATCGACCCTCTGACGTTTCCTGGAAAAATTACCACGTAACACAATACCACGCCCTGTCAGCTGAAACCCCCGAGGAATCGTGGGGCATATTATCAAGGGGGTTTATCTCCGCTTTTTTGGCTTTAAAAGCCAAGAAAGCGGAGATAAAATTATCTCCCTATTACCAAGCTGTCGCTAACACCAGTTAGTGACAGCTAAAAGGAGATAGCGACCATCTTGGGCCCCGCTTTGCATGTCAGTGATATTTATCACTAATGACATGCAAAGTGGGCGTGCCAAGATGTTACCGACTGGAAACAGTCCCTAACATCGCTATCTCCTATTACCAACTTTTGGAGATATTCGCGCTAAGCGCGAATATCTCCAAAAGCTAACACCTGACCTGAGCAGTTCTTAGCCATGTTATCCAATGGGAGGTGGATAACATGGCTAAGAGCATTTGCTCGATAATGCATGAATATCGCTGACTTTTCAGCGATATTCATGCATTGCGGCCGTTTTTTATCGCATTTGCGATAAACCTTGCTAATAGCAAGGTTTATCTGCCATAAAAATCGCCGATGTGCGGCGATAATTTTTGTCTCTAAACAAGTTAGAGACAAAAATTATCGCTAGTTGTTGGTAATATGCCCCCGGGTTTTTGCTTGCAGAAATCGGGAGGCGGGAGACTAGCACTGAAATCAGTAGTCTCACGCCTGAATCGGGAGGGTTGGTATGTCTGGATTCTCTACAGCTGGGGCCATAAACTACATCTGCGCGCAAAGTTCCGTTTCGCGAAAAGTAAGCGAAGCGGAGCGCAGCCCGGAGCGCTGTTACAGATATATATCTTGTTTTGAACGTTAATTTCTCAAAAACTACTGGAGCACATATATTGAGACCTAGCAAAGGCACATCGGGCTAACAGTCCCTACAATTTTGCCAAGTTTCGTGCAAATCCATTCAGCCGTTCGAGCTAAAAGTGAGTCCAACCGCCCTATGGAAATTAACATGGGAAAAACGCGTTTTGGGACCCCCCTTTTTTCTCGGCCCCCCCTCGACAAAACCCCCCCAAATTTTCAAGGGCTGCTCAGAAACAAAATGTGCCATTTTCCTGAAAATTTCAGCCGATTCCGTCCACAAACGCCAAAGTTATTAGACATAGAATTTTCAAAAATCCCATAGGGAATAAATCCTAACTATATATACCTACTGGCGATAGCCAGTAGGTAATATATATATATATATATATCAGTGGCAGGCATCACAGGGTAGTTTTGTAGTGTAGTTCCTATTTTCCCTATAGGCCCTGCGCATTGGAATAACATAAACAGCAGTGTAGACGTAGGACTGCGATCTTCTAGGTCTCTACTGACTATGTTAGACTTAATTTAGGTTTGCGCCAGCTAGCTCAGAGGTCACTGGAAACTTTCTTCACTGAATAGGAAGTGATCAGCTTCCCTGGCTCAGACAAGAAGGGATTCAGCTTCCGACAACCGCATAAACATGACAACTTTGCTCCAACAGAATAAGAGTCAATCTCTAGAGTCGTGTGAAACAATAGACAGCTATTTCACTCAGTCAGTTGTGCAGAATTACTTTCACCAGTATGCAGAGTATAGAGAGACGGGCGTTTTCAATAAAAGGTATTATTTATTGAACAGTCTTCCTTCTCATGCAAGAGAAATGAATTGCCACAATTGAAAGACTTGTTATTATAAAAAGTGCGTACAGTAAAAGGAGTATTACGAAATAATACTGTAAAAGCATTGATATGGTTACTTAGCCATACAATAGTTAAAATGAATAAAATATATACATTCATATATACATTTGGCTAACGTCCTCAACTGATGCTTCTAACTACGCCTACCCCAATGTACCTGACCTAAGCCTAATACGTGGGAGGGAGTAAGTAAGTAGAAGTTTAAGTTTAAGTTGGTTTTGCCAAGGGTTTGCTTTAAGAATTCTCTCTAAGGGTTTAGTCAGCACCGTACCTCTGGAATAAAATGTTGGAGCTCTGGTATCTCCTCTCAGGACTCGATATTCCAGTCACCCGCAAGGGTAGGCTGGAAACGCTGGAGCTGGATTTCTCGGCAGGAGAAAAGACAGCATCTTTCTCAGCGTGTCAAGGAGGAGGGGCAGCGTCCGTGGGCTTCTCGCATCTGCTGGGCTCTCAGCAAGGGACAGCTGTTCTGCTCCAGTATTCACCACCACCGTCGTGCATATTTATTATTTATACCTGAAAGCGTAAGTTATTGGACATAAGACGTCAATAAAGATGTCACTAAGAACCAGTCGTTCTTACAGTGCTCGCAGGAGTTCTATTAGTAATCAAAACAAAGCAAGTAGGGGCTTTCCCAGGTTGCTGGGGGTTTGAGCTGTCGAAAGAACTCGGTGTGTTATCTAGGAATCTAAGGAAGTGGCTTCTGCTGTGTCATGTACTGTAATGAGCTGCAGAGACGAGTTACTGAAATATGGCTCTGATTGTATATGCCATTATAGGGATATGTATTGATTATAGCCGTATAGGGGCATAAGGTGACAATATTGATCAGGGTCCTAGATAGAACACAACATCCACTCCACGAATTTATGTCCATCAAATTACTAAAAACTAAAGCAATAAGATGCGCGTGTATTTCTACCCACCCCAAAATACATATTGCATTTGAAATGGCGTATATGAAATACATGAGAGTATATGTACTGTACGTTTTTAAGCATAGTAATCATTCAAAAATTATTGCATATGCAATCAGTTGAACGATTTTGCGAAAAGTTACACATGAAATGTCTCTTAATACAGAAAAGAAGGGCAAGACTATTTCATCACATATAAATACAATTGCTGTAAAATGTGCTAGAGGCCGAGGTAAAGTTTTTGTCTCTAGATCTACTAAAAATAGAAGCTCTTTTCTTTATGAATAGTTCTACTTTAAGCAAAAGTATTTGTGCCAGAAAAAAGGTAAATATTTAAAAAAAATGTCTGATTCAAAAAATATTTCATGGGGAACGGGGAAATAGAGTTCCAAACGCTTTTCATTAGCTTTTGTTTGTCAAAACTGAAGGCCGAATTCAGAGTTCATGGGAACGCTGTGCGCCTGAATGTTTCTCCAAAAAGTTATTGTTTCTTTTCAAGGGAGAACATCATTTCAGACAGGCTCTCAAAGAATAGGTCTACATATTGAGGTGACAGTTCGACCAGGTTTGATAGTGCAGTAACCTGGCAGTTGTGAGAATGATTGCTATCATCGATGTTTGGATCAGCAATGCTCACAGAAGGTCGTACCCGGGTGATGCTGCTTTCATTTATTGCTTCACTGCCGCCACCTAGTCGTAGCGCAGGAGTCTCAATGAATGCCGTCATCAGGATTGGTAGCCGCTGGGGACAACACGAATCATGAGCCGTTACAGGACTTAGCAAAGTATCGATATCCATTGGTACTGCTGATGGTAGTGCAAGACAGGTGTCTAACACGCATTCTTTTCCACATAGCATACATCGAAGCACAGATAAGATGCAGGTCTGCCGTATAGGTCTGAATGAAAGAAACCAGGTCATGTTCAGATCTCTCAGCCGGGCCAATCCAAGGACCTTAGTTATGCGGTCTCTGTAGCGCATTGCTAGGATCGTTTCTTCCATCCTTGTCGGAGTCATGTCTGTGTTTTGGCTTGCCATATCGGAGCAGGAGGGTCAAAAATAAAATGCCTGCTACAAGTCCCATAAGTAGTGGTAGGCCGCCAAAGACTGAATGGACAAAATTGGGAATAATGCCCAGAACTGCTTTGAATGGTGTTAACAGTCCCGAAAAAATTGTCTTAAATACGTTTGAGATACCACTGGCATCCAACATATTTAGGATTTGGCTGAGCATTTCTGTGGAATGCACGGGGCAATATGTTGATAAAAGTTCATGTATCTCTGATGTTGTCCTTGCAACTTGGAGATCATACATTTCTTTTGATGACGTGATGGGCACTGTTGTCTGCAAAAGCACAGACTTCATTCTGCTCAAAGTATCAATTCGTATAGAAGAGATATTCAAAGGAGGCCAAATCGGAGTCTTGGAATCTCCAGGGCCGTTTGGAAACAATGCTTGCAAACAGCAAGTGACCATTGAGGTCACGCTTACGAGATATGCTTTCCCTGGCACCAAGCAACAACAGCTGTGGTCCGTTATTAGAATGTAACTCCCGTTAGAAAGTTGCCTAAAGAAAGGCTCTATCTGCGTTGCAGGTGTGACATGCTGGTGGCATGAAAGGTTGTTTGAAGTCCCTTCACAGGCCCCATGTAAATTAATACCCTGGCACAAAAGTATACCGCTTAGTGAATGTTTGCAATTTTCACCACTAAGAAATACAATTTTGTCGTTGTCACTGTAGCATGTGTGTGTATAAGGTACTTTCCATGATGACTTAATGTATCTTTTACCCAACTTTTCATACTTGCCTGCCGGTATATGCTCAAGGCAATTTTTAAAATGGAAAGTTGTTATCGGAATTGTGATAATCCCGTGTATTATCCATTCAATGACAGGTCTTTCTGACATTGTCAATGGTAATCTCTCAAGTTTTTCGATGCTCAGAATTGTATAGTCTGCTCCTTTCTGTGCCAAACTGATTTGTTTATCAGTAAGGTTAAAGATGGAAAACAATGACGTTGTGTTGTTTAGACGCCATGGCACATAGCCTGAACGAAGATTTTGCAACGTCCAGCCTAGCTGTACAATAGAACGTAATTGGGAGTGGCCATGTTGTAACATTAGCAAGTCTTTATCTAATATATTGATGGCAGATGATACAATACTGTCCAGTGAATATATTCTGGAGGACAGGGTCATTAACCCATTGTCCACAACAGAAAGTGATTTTTCCAAATTAATACGATCAATTTCTCTTATTTTTTCTGCTGTTTCAATTTGCATTACTTTCCATGCCTCGTTGTATGCCGCATATACACTTGCCGCTATGAAACGTTTTTGATGCTGTTTGCGTGGTCCCATTATGCAATTGCACAAATCAGCACCGTCTTCAAGTAAAGATAAGTGTTGCTTAATTTCTGCCAGTGTGGATGTTTCTAGCCATTCAAGGCACTGTATGTTGTTACTATCCCTGGATGTTGTCTCTGGGAGTATCTAGGGTCTGGTCTGGTCATTTTTAACCCCTGTGTTTTGTTCAGGAATCTATCTTGACAGTTATTAGTGTCTTCTTGCCAGATTAACCACTTTTTCCAATCAGGATGTGTTCTGTTTTGATGTAAAATTTGGTATACGTCTATTTCAATATCTGTGGTAGCATTATCAGGTATTGGCTTTGGAATAGACGGTTTGTTAAGGTCTTTAATCTTTGCAAGTCCAAGACAGGTTGTTTGTTGAATTGTGTCATTCAAGAACATTATTTGTTCTGGGATCATGCAGGCTCGAAATAGTGCTTCTAGGCCTTGTACTGGCCAATCTTTTGTACCCCAGATTGTTTTTGTTTCAATGTTGTTTTTCCAGAAATCAAAACCAAATGTAATCATTTTTTCATAAAATGCTTCTGAATATATCAATTTAGTATTTGTCATCATTGTTTTTATCCCTGTTTTATCCAACAGTTTATGATAAAATGTTTCTGCATTACTTGTGTTAAAACCTGAGAAGTATTGGAATTTCTCATAGAACGTTTTTTAACTACTTTTAGGCGGAGTAGCACAATGTTCCCATTGGTTATATTTAAAAACATTTCTAAGTTGAGCAGATTTATGTAAATAGTGGTCTGCGTAATGTGAAAAACAGTACATCTGTTCATAATTAGATGAACCTTGTAAATAATCATGTTCTGTAAATTTGGCTGATAACACTAAATCCGACATCATATTATTTATACTTTCAAAATCCCAATCATCAGAGAATGTACTTGGTTTTACAAAGTCACTTAAGGAAACCTTGACCTGGTGAGGATATTTCAAGATCTCGACCGAGCCATATATTTCATAGTCAGTCTTGTCCCACACTACCCCGCCGGGTATTGGAATGGCTGTGACATTTACTGATGATAGTTCTCTTTTCTTGACGTGAGATGATTTGTGAGGTTTCAGAACTAAGTTGATGTTCTGACTTGCTGTGTCCATTGAACTGTATTTTCCCTCAATGAATTTTCGCAAACAAAGTACCATGATGAGACAAAGCAGGAGGAAAAATACACCTAGCCCAAACCAAAACTCTAACCAAGGAGAAATAAGATAAGTTTCCTTGAGTTGATGAAAGATTTCTGTTGCCTTTTCTTTAAAAGTCTTTGTTTCTGGCGTCACTTCAGGGTCGCTTTGATCTTCAGAAAAGTTATCGAAATTGATAAAGTAGCCAGAGGCAGTTCTGTCAATTGTTGGAATTGTTTTCTCAATTTGCCTTTCATTAGCACATTCTGATGCTACATCATTATAGACTGGTGTTTCATGACAAACTGTTTCAATCTGTGTTTCAAGAGGCACAAGTTCCATGGCATTATTGCATACTCCTTCTTTGTGCACTGCAGGTTTATCAAATGTGATTAGTCTTTCAGTTTGAACCTCTTGGATTGTTGCAAATTTGGGTATTCTGTTATTTCTTGGGAGTCCACTTGGCCTACTATTGATTATAGGCCACATGCTTGTGGTTTCACCAGGTCGATGGATACAACTCAGTTCTCCTTTTTACCCGCAAGGGGCGGTAGTACTATTGATCTTGTTCCGTTGATTGCTAAGACAGGTACTGCTTTTCTGTAAGAAGGCCCAAATTCCTTCTTCACCGCTATTTTTTCTTTGACCAGATCCCCAATTTCTGGAATCCAGACAGGTCTTGCTGGGACAGGTGGTGTGTCTTCAATGGTAGATGGCTGTTGCTTTATTTTTTTGGTGCTTAAGTGTTTTCTTGTTTCATTCAAGTCCTGTAAAACAGCCAAACGATCTTTGATGTCAAAGTCTTTATTTTTATCTTTTACCACTGAATCCTGACTATCAAGGTCCTGAACATACATTCTAGTTCCGAACAATAGTACGTACGGGCTGAAACTTTTTAGTGAATTTCTTGGCAAATTATTAAGACTACGTTGGACACTTGTTAAATGTTTGACCCACCCATCACCCGAACCTAATACCTTCGCTGTTATAGATTGCTTTATGTCTCGTTTTTTTCTTTCCACTACACTGTTTCCCTCAGGGTGAAATGGACAAGAGAATCGCAATCCAATGCCCATACTGGTCATGGCCTCGTTATAAGCTCGGGAGCTAAAAGCAGGACCGTGGTCAGAATGAAGCATGGCAATTGCGTATGTGCCGATAAAGACTCGCAAATCTTTAATAACAGTTTTGGCGTCAGCCGAGCGCTAGGGCCACATTTTTTGTAGTGAATTTTAGTCTTAAGCATTAATAGGACGCTTGATTGCATGTAGACAGCTCTATGCTACATTCATACAGGCCATGGCATTACTCCGCTTGACTCGTTACTGCGGTCTCTGTCGCAGTCTGGATAGCTCTTTACAAATTTATAATGGTGCAGTCTCATCCCCGGCCACCAGTATACTGATTGTAATTCGGTCAGGGATTCCTTTATCTGTTTGTGCCTTGGACCTTCACCCATGTGTGCGTCTGCTATTAATAACTTTCTCCGATTAATGTATGGAATACCCTATCCCCCACTCCAGGGATTCGAGCAAAAGGAATGGAGTTTGCATCAATTACGTATGCATAATTGAGCAGATAGTTCACAGGTAATGCTGCAGAGTTGCCTTTTGAAGAAGTTTTTACTGCCAGCATGGTTTGCCCGTCTATATATTTTTCTGAACGCTTTTTTGTGGCTACGGAAGCCGGTTTAGTTGCTTCTGCTATGGCTGTATTAGCCAATGAATTCCCTGCAACGTGAACGCCATCACGTTGATGACTCAGAGTGCGTATCACGTGAGTCTTTTGTAGTTCTTTCTGTAAAAGAACTACTTGTTTCCAAAGCATTTTATGCTTGATTGTGGCACCTGTGTCATCTTTGTAATCATTTTGAACCCAGCTCTGCAAATCATTATTGTAAGAATTAACGCAAAAATGCGAATCGCACACGATTAGTGTTGGGAATTCACGCTCGGCATTTCAAGCGCCATCTTTAAAGATGTGATTTCAGCTCGCTGAGCCAAACATTTTCTCAGTGATTCAGTTTTTGTTATTTTTGGTCTGAATTTACCGCAGAGCCAGCGTCCTTTAGTAATCGCGCAGGCTGCATCGTAGGATTTATCTTCTACATTGTAATGCTGTACAAATCTGTCTGTATAGATTATACAGGAGTACTGTTCTAGAGGGAGAATTTCGATTGGCAGAGGATATTCTTATTCATAATTTAAATCATTCAGTTTTTTCATGTGCGGGGAGAAATAGTATTTTACATCTTCTGCAGCAAGAGAATTTTCCCACTGTATCGATTTCTGTAGGCAGGTTTACTGGGCTGAATAGTGCCTCGAAGGTGGATTTTGCTGTGAGAACTGTGATCCTGTTGCCTTGTGCTAGTTCTCGTTCTTTCGCTATAGCAGTTTGCACTGCTTTCACAGTATTTTCTGTGAGACTGAATGTTTTTTCTGCATGTGTGTACAAATGAGATTTGTAAGCTATTGGTACCGTTTCTCCCTCATTAGAGGTCAGGTACGCAAATCCGCATCGTCTTGGGATGGCTCGGATTACAAGGTTGTGTGTATTGTCACGTGTTTCTAATTTTGTTTTTGCTAACATGTCTGTTTGCAATGATCTCAAAATTTCCGTGTGTTTTTGAGTCCAGTTGATTGGTTTAAAATCAGGTTTAAGTAATTCGTAGAGAGGTTTAATCCTTTCTGCATAGTTTAATATGTATGTTCTTCCAAAATTCAGGAAGCCTAGAATCGATTGTAAGTTCTTAAGTGTTTTTGGTGCTTGGAGTACAGCGCACTTCTCTAAGAAGTTGTCCGCTAGGCTTTTTCCTTCACTTGATAATTCGTATCCTAAGAATAAGACTGTCAGATGGGCAATTCTTGACTTTGCCTCATCATCAACATTTGTAGTAACTCTGTTACTCTGGCTGAGAATAGTCCTGGGCTGTTCTTGAATCCCTTTGGGAGCCTACCGAAATTTTTCTGTGACCCCATTATTGAGAAAGCGGTCAAGTACCTGCTTTCTGGTGCAACATTTTGGCAAAAGAACATATTAGATATGTCTAATGTTGTTTTGTATTTTTTGCGAACTATGTTATTCATTAGTGCAGCACTATGCGAATTTTGTACTGTAAATGTTTTGCAACATGAGTTAAGGTGTCTGTAGTCCAAGACTAGACGATACAAATTGTCTGGTTTGGAGACAGGAAACAAAGAATTGTTCATTTGAGAGGTGCATGTTTATTTATTTATTTATTTATTTATTTGTGGTTTTGTATAGCGCTAGAATCACTCCATCAGGCGTATCTCTGCGCTTTTGACCGGTAACTCCACGAACATATTGATATACTGAGATGTTTAGATTTGATTTTTGAATAGAATGGTTTTTAATTGCTTACGAAATGTTAAATGTTCATTACATTGTCGTAAGGTCAGAGGCAGTTTGTTCCACATCTTTGGGCCTAAGGTGGATAGAGCTCTACCTCCATGCCTGGCCTTTTTGACATGGGGGACCACAAGTAAGAGGTTGGTACTTGATCTGAGGGACCGCGCTGGGACATAAGAAACAAATCTCCGTTCGAGATAAGTAGGTCCCTGTCCGTTCAGACACTTGTGGATTAAGCAACAAATTTTAAATTTGGCCCTTTGTCTGACTGGGAGCCAGTGCAGTTGCTCAAGGAGAGGTTTGGAGGGAGTTCTTGGAGGGGCATTCAGAACAAGGCGAGCTGCCGTGTTCTGAATGACCTGCAGTTTGTCTAGCACTCCTTCATTGGCTGATATTAACAGACCGTTGCAATAGTCTATCCGACTCAGTATAAGTGCTTGCACCAAGGTTTTCCTCACTGAGTTAGGTAGAAGAGGGAAGACTTTGCGAAGCAGGCCGATAGTGTGGAAGCATATCCCTGATATGTAACTGGTATGCTGTTTGAGAGACAGATCATGGTCCAGTCTAATGCCCAAGTTCTTCACAATCTTCTTGGGTTCAGGGACAGCCCCCAGCTCAGCAGGCCACCAATCCGGAGTCCAGCGTATCTTAGCTTCTCCAAACAGCATGATCTCCGTCTTGCTGACATTGCATTGGAGGTAGTTGGAGGACATCCAATGTGCCACTGCTTTCATGCCAGCTGAGAAAGAGTTCCTAACTTCGGCGGAGAGAGATTTGAAGGGAAACAGGAGTTGAGTGTCATCTGCGTAGGATACGGGGACAAATCCGTATCTGCGCAACACTCCTGCCAGGGGGGCCACGTAGATATTAAAGAGTGTAGGGCTCAAACATGAGCCCTGTGGCACCCCCTTAGAAATCTCAATTTCCGCCGAGCGATATGTGCCCATGGTGACTCTCTGGGTACGATCAGCTAGGAAACTCTTTAGCCATTCCAGGGCTTTGTTCTTAAGGCCAGCGCTCGACAACCGTTGAGTTAAGATGGAATGAGATACGGTGTCGAACGCTGCCGATAGATCTAATAGAACCAGGATGACTGATAGGCCCTTGTCCTGGTAGGCATGGAGATCATCAGTAACAGACAGCAAGGTGGATTCAGTACTGTATTTGGGGCGGAATCCAGATTGGGACTCATCCAAGGCATGTACTTGTTCAATATGTCTAGATAGATGTTGATTGACATATTTTTCTGTGACTTTCCCCAAGAAAGGAAGCAGAGAGATGGGTCTTAAATTTGTCAGGTCAGACCATGGTAGGGCGGTGTTCTTCCTCAAAGGTCTGACAAGAGCTCGCTTCCATTCTTTGGGGACAGTGCCTGAGATGAGTGAAAGGTTCACTAGTTCTGTGATCAATGGGCTAAGGTGTTCATCCAAAGTGGGTATTAGTCTGGCTGGTATAGCATCCTCTGGGCTACCACTTTTGATTTGTTTTATAAGTCGCGATATTTCTTGAGATGAAACAGGGGGAAAGATATCCAGGGATTGTGAGTCTGGTGTAGAGTCAGAGAGAGTAGGTAGGGGGTTCACCGGAGTAGTAACTGAAGCCTGATTGGTACATAAAATCTTATCGTAGATTTTATCTATTTTGTTGGTGAAGAAACATGAAATCTCATCACACAACTGTTGGGACGAAGTATCAGGAGCTTCACATGCTGTTGGTTTAGCAAATGTCTGTACTATTTGAAAAAGAACTCGAGGGGAGTTTCCAGCTTCTTGTATTTGGGTAGCAATATGTGCTTTACGCGCGCAACGTATTGCTTTATGATAGGTATTCAATCACCCCCTGGTATTCAAGTTGATCTAAAATCTCCCTGACTGGTTTTTTATCTTCTTGCTTAATTGGGTACTGCCTTTGTGCAGTTGGTTGACATTTTAACTGGATTTTGTGAGGAGGAGAGTCCTCATCCCATTCTACATGATTTGTATATAATGCTGGTGCCTGGGCTACTGCCCATTTCCTTGCATATACATATTTAGTGTGAATTGGAATGTGATTCGAGAAGGCAGGCATAATCATTTCTTTGCCATGAGGGCACTCCCTGACTAACTCCGGGGGCCAATCTTTCTCGGCTAACAGGATGTCATAGCCTTTTGAGAGGTTATCCCAAAATAGACCTCTTATTTTCCTAGTCTTATCTCCCTCTATACGCAGTATTATTTCGTATATCTTATGAGGTTCGCTAACTCTGCTGTCTGCAGTTTCTACTTGAATGTATTCATTCGTGTCCACTGTCTCCAGATGACTCATCAGGATCTTGCGAGCTAGGGTGATTTCTGCTGCACTGTCTAGCATTGTCTGTGCCCACTCTCCATTTTTCAGCTGTGTCCTCAGTATTCTCGGCATGTTCGATTACTCTAATACTGGCTACCTTCTTTCTTGGAAATTGTAATTTTTTACTTTGAGCAGGTTCCTTGTCTTTGGACTTGGTGTGCTCTCTTGGGTCTGACCGTCCTCTTCTTTCCGATTTCTGCGAAAAAGATCAAGAGGGACGTGTATCAATACTTTGATATCTATCAGGCTTTTTCAAGTTATCCCTATTTCTAAGGTTGTATCTTTTTTCAGAGTGCTCCCTCTGGGGAGACTGGTGTTCTCGAGTCGGAGTTCTTTCCCTCCGTCGAGGAGACCTCCCTCTGGACAGGAAAAATTTTTCTTTGGGAGTGGATTGTTTATTTCCATCCCAGCTCTTTTTAGGAGTGTTTAGATTATTTTTAATAAATCATTTTTCAGGATTTTCGAGTAGTTGGGCTTTTACTGGTTTCCCACCCAAAATATCTCTACCTAATTCTTCATAGCATTTTTCTATAATTCTGGCAAGCTCAATTAGTTGATCTGTTATATCTGTTTTTTCAATTTCTGGCGGATCGCCACAGATGTTGCTTCTCCTTTTATGTTGGCTAGTAATATAGCCAACACCTGCTTGAAGTCTTTCAGTAATTTCATACCAAGTGTTAAAGCATGCTCTGGACCGTATTCATTTTGAATTTGTTTCAGCACATCTGGTATTACCGCCATGGACGGAACACCATGTGTTTTTGTGTAAATGGAAGCAAAGACTGTACCCCAAGTGTCACAGTCCTCCACGTGTGGTCCATTGGAAGGCAGATGGTCAGAATTCTGTGTTTCTCAATAGGGGTAGTATTCGGGAATACTGCCTCTATTTGAGTAATTTTATGTGCTAACCAGAAAGGGATTTGTTCCCGTTTTATGGGTGTTTTTCCAAGACATGATTGTATGTTTTGTGGTGTAATTTTATTTGTGTTCCCCTGATGAGGGGTCAGCTGTGGAACATTAACAGCTGTTTGGACTGTTGCAGTCCTCATTACATATTGGACTAACTGTCTATGTATTTTAATCAGTCATTTTAGCTGTGCTAAAAGTTCTTCTTTTGACATTTTATCAATATCCGGATGTGGTGTGTAGCTGACTAGAACCGGCCACGTTGCTCCTGGTCTACCTAGTGGACCGAGCCTGGTGATGTGATCATTGTGTTTTAGGGCGCCTTTAAACCAGAGCAGGTGCTCTTGGTATTTTAATGGTATTTCAATCTCCTCGAAAGGAGCGTACTCTTGCGGTGGATCCTCTATTTTGTTATAGTGGAATTCGTGTGTTGTAGCGTTTGCCGCTGGAAATTTTATCCAAGAATAGAATATCTCTGTCTGCCAATATTCGTGTGCCTCTATCACGAAAACTACTGTACCACCTCGTGAGGTCAGTCCGTTTTCTATAAGTTTTAACGTTATAGTTTTTCTTATGTTTGCCGGGATGATAATCGCACCCGATTTATTAATCCCTGTAACATCGGGACCCTGTTGATTCGCGTCTGCTGCGACTTCATTGGTTCCGTTGTTATTGCCATTTACTGACATTGTATTAATGAAGGTTTGCAGAGCAGGTTTCCAAGGAAACAAAGATTAGGTGCACAATATTTTGGAACACTGTATCCTTCAACGTTGACTAAACCAGAAACTCTACATGGGAATCTCTTCCTACTAAGTTCAGGCGGATTTTAACCTTTCACCCACTCCAGACGTCTATTGGAGTATTTACGGGAGAAAGGGTCTGTGTGAAAAAGCACAACTGAGTTACTCTAACGTCTTGCGTTAGTTTTATCGCCTTACCCCACGTTGGGCGCCATGTGGTGTAGTTCCTATTTTCCCTATAGGCCCTGCGCATTGGAATAACATAAACAGCAGTGTAGACGTAGGACTGCGGTCTTCTAGGTCTCTACTGACTATGTTAGACTTAATTTAGGTTTGCGCCAGCTAGCTCAGAGGTCACTGGAAACTTTCTTGACTGAATGGCTCAGACAAGAAGGGATTCAGATTCTGACAACCCCATAAACATGACAACGTTGCTCCTCAGAATAAGAGTCAATCTCTAGAGTCGTGTGAAACAATAGACAGCTATTTCACTCAGTCAGTTGGGCAGAATTACTTTCACCAGTATGCAGAGAATAGAGAGACGGGCGTTTTCAATAAAAGGTATAATTTATTGAACAGTCTTCCTTCTCATGCAAGAGAAATTAATTGCCACAATTGCAAGACTTGTTATTATAAAAAGTGCGTACAGTAAAAGGAGTATTACGAAATAATACTGTAAAAGCATTGATATGGTTTCTTAGCCATACGATAGTTAAAATGAATAAAATATATACATTCATATATACATTTGGCTAACGTCCTCAACTGATGCTTCTAACTACGCCTACCCCAATGGAAAGGGGCGACCACTCGGTCCCCCCGAACGTATGGTGGAGTACCCCGATCCCCCCGGGAGGCCATCTTGGGCGGGGGGCGAGTCCCGGCTGGTATGCCCGAAGCGGCGTAGCCAGGGCGCGCCTTTTCCCGCCCTGTAGGGGGTTGTCCTAGACGCTGACGCCGCTGGCCACGCCCCCGGGGGGCAGGCGGAGGCGGGTTTACGCCCGCCCGAAGACGGATAAAAGGAGCAACAAGCCAAGAAAGCATCCTCTTGTTCCTGTGCTCTGAAGCTGCACCTCCCCGCTGCACGTGAGCTCGAGACGGAACGAAGAGCCAATTTTGAGCGTTGTAATCTTTCTCTTTGTCTTACAGATATCTTCGCTTGAGAATGCCGGGCAAGAAGGTCGGAAAGCGGGTCGGTACCGATCAGATGCTACGCATGCTCATAAAGGAGGTAGCCGATTTGAAGAAGCAGATGGCGGCTAAAGACGGGGAGGGAGGACCGAAGCGAGTCATCGGACCAGCTTTGCCGGGAGTAGTCCCTAGCAGGAGAGGCAAGAGGTCAAAAAGGGGGGCACTTGGGGGGGAAACCCCGGTTCCCGATACTCCACGTGAGGAGCCAACCTCGGTTCCGAAGGAGGGGCATCCGATCCCCGTGGTGGTCACCCCCGTGAACGGGGAAGATATGCCTCCCGAGTTGGCGGCGCAATTGGCAGCGTGGTTGGGGAAAGATAGTAAGGGCGCCACGGCTGACGACGCCCGGGCAGTAATGAGACAGCTGCGGGAATCCAGAGAGGCTGCGAAGGCACCATCTTCTGTTCCCCCGAAGGTTCCGGCGGCTGAAAGTGCAGCAGGCCCAAGTTCGGCGGCAAGTGTGGGATCTACTTCAGGTAAGCGGCCATTGCCGATTGCGGGGGAGGGGTCTGTACCTTCTCGAAGGGAGAAGATTGCCCAGCATGTTCCACTGGAAATTAAGGAAATGATTTGGGCGGATAAGTATGTAAACATGTTTTCATTGCTTACCGACCATTACGAGATAGAGCATGTGAAGAGCCAAAAGGAGCTCATGCATCCGAGTGTTTGGCGCGCGAAAATGGCCGCCTTTAAGGTTGACGAAAACATAGGTACTTGGGGCAGAGCGTGGGGCATTTTTACCTCCATCATGGGTGAGCGCAGGCCCGAGTTGTTGACCGAGTTGCCTATTTATCAGTCACGTATCATGGAGTATTCCCTGACGTACGGGGGCAATCAGTGGTTCTGTTATGACAATCTTTTTAGAAAGGCTAAAGAGCACAACCCAGTTCTAACATGGGATTGTTTCGACTCTGTCTCATGGCAGAAAATGGAGAGTTCAGGAATGCTAAAAGTGCCATTGTCAGGGAGTAATGGGGGTGAATCTTCCCGCCAATCCTCTGGGACACCCTTTCGGACAGGTGCAGGTAACGAACACCATTCGAAGTCGAGTGGCAACACAGGTAAAAAGGGGATTTGTTGGAATTTCAACAGGGGAAAATGTACGAGGCCCCAGGGGTCATGCAAGTTCAGACATGAATGCGGGGGGTGTGGGCAGTCATCCCATCCTGAGTCCATGTGCAGAGCCAAGACGGGTGATAACGGTGGTAAGGGAAGCGCCAAACAGGTCTGAAATAGTCCGAGGGGCGCCTTTACCTACTCCGATTGATACCATGGCAATGATTCCTTGGCTCAACGAATACCCGGATCATGCTTCCGCTGGGGTGTTGCGGGACGGGTTTTCATATGGTTTCCGCATCCCAGTGGGGGATTTTCAGGGTGTAGCAAACTGTAAGAACCAACTGTCGGCCTTGCAGTATTCGGCGGTGGTTCAGGTAAAGATTGGGAAGGAGGTAACTCGAGGTCGTGTTGCCGGTCCATTTGATTTGCCACCGGTTGCTAACTTTGTTTGTTCCCCTCTAGGGGTGGTCCCCAAGAAGGACCCGGGTGAGTTTCGGCTAATACATAACTTGTCAGCCCCACGTGGTCTTTCCGTGAACGATGCGATAGACCCGGAAGTGTGTTCGGTGCGGTACGCATCTTTTGATGAGGCCGTCGCCATGTTGAATCGCCTGGGGCCCGGGGCGCTGATGGCAAAATCGGACATCGAGTCAGCGTTCCGGTTGCTCCCGGTACACCCAGACGATCAGCGTCTCCTTGGTTTTATGTTTCAGGGTCGCTATTACATGGATAGATGTATGCCAATGGGGTGCTCTATATCTTGTGCCTATTTTGAAAAATTCAGTTGTTTTCTGCAATGGGTATTTACAAGGAAAACGGGTTTTCGGCATGTTATGCATTATCTCGATGACTTTCTCTTTTTGGGGGCAGCCGGGGATCCTGAATGTGGTAAGGCCTTACATGAATTTCGTGTCTTAATGAATCAATTTGGTGTGCCATTGGCGCCAGGTAAGACTGTGGGTCCCTCAACTTTGCTCGAGTTCCTGGGGATCGAGCTCGACTCAGTAGAAGGTTGTTTTAGATTACCCAGGGAAAAAGTGTTAAAATTTGGGACATCCCTTGAAACATGTATTCGTGCGACGAAAGTAAACCTGCATCAATTGCAACAAGTGGTGGGTCAGTTGAATTTTGCCCTGAGAGTGATGCCAATGGCCCGCCCCTTTTCCCGCTCGATTGCACAAGCCATGGTCGGCCTGAAGGAAGGACATCACCGCACGAGGCTCTCGGCAGAGGTTCGCCAGGACATGCGCATTTGGTTGGCATTTCTGGCGGATTTCAATGGTCGAATTGTCTGGAACAAACCAGCGGTGTCCTCCGAGGAGCTGGGGCTTTGGACAGATTCGGCGGGGAGTATAGGTTTTGGGGCCATATTTGGGACACAATGGTCGGCTCAAAAATGGCCGTCATGGTGGCACGAGTGCGGGCTGACGAGTAACATTGCTTTTCTCTAACTCTTCCCTATTCTGGTGGCCTTGAAAACGTGGCCGGAGGGGTTCCGGGATCACTCTGTGGTGTTCTGGTCTGATAACATGACTGTGGTTGAGTGTATCAATAGTCAGGCAGCACGTTGCAAATGGATTCTGAGACTGCTCAAAGAAATTGTGTTATTATGTATGCAGTTGAATGTGCTCTTTAGGGCAAGACATGTCCCGGGGGTACTGAACCAAGCGGCTGATGCACTTTCTCGTTTCCGTATGCAGGCCTTCTGGGGTTTTCTGCCCACAGCGGACCCGGTGGCGGCACCCTTTCCCGAAGCTCTCTGGTCTCTCGGTGCCCCGAACTACGAAACCTCGTGGGAGAGAGTTTAGCACCCAGGACAAGGAAGGCATATGAAGGGGCGTTCCGTTCCTATTGGTCCTTTTTGGGTTCTGCTAGGGGGGAGCTTTGGGGACAGGAAGAGCTTGTCGTAAAATTCTTGCTGTCTTTACATCAGGCAGGCAAATCAGTAGCTACGGCCCAGAGGCATCGGGCCGCCATTTCCTTTATGGCAAAGGCTCATGGGATTCAGGACCCGACAGCGTCTTTCGTGGTGCAGAAAGCGCTACGTGGGTGGCAACGCCTTGAGGGTCGCAGAGTGGATGAGAGGCACCCGATAGGTCTGGATAGGTTGGCCCTGTTATTCTCCGTACTCCCTGCAACATGTTCATCCCAGTATGAAACTGTGTTATTCCGAGCCGCATTTGCGCTAGCATTCCATGGGGCTATGCGGGTAAGCGAACTAGTGGCAAAGAACAAGCGGGATACGATGGGGGGACTGTGCCGGGAGCACATCCGGGTCAAGGTCGAGACGATGACTGTCTCGTTTTTCAGGTCAAAAACCGATCAGGGTGCGATTGGGGACTGCATAATCATTCAGAGGATTCCCGGGTCTTCCATGTGCCCTGTTGTTTGCGTAGAGGAATATTTAGCGCAGAGGGTGGCATCATGGGGGGGGACCTTGTTGAGACACGCTGACGCCACCCCACTGACGAGGTTTCAGTTCCGGCGGGTGCTGGCGATGTCAATTTCGGCCGCGGGCTTGAACCCCGGCGAGTTCGGGACCCACTCCTTTCGGATAGGGGCTGCTACTGAGGCTACAGCCAGGGGTCTGAGTGTTGAAAAAGTAAAGCGTTTGGGGCGTTGGTCCTCAAACTGTTACAAAAGGTATGTGCGGTTGCACATGTTGTGAAGCTGTAATGATGTACTCATGCTTCTTGTTTTTGTTTGGTTTTCAGTTGCGCAACCTTACGAGGCGGGGCGGACTGTGCAGTCGACCCGACACCCGGGAACCAGCGGTCAGACATCACCGGCTGCGGAAAGAGAGGTGTGGGTCGTGGGCCACTCATACGTGAGGCGTGCCGCAGACGTATTCAAGGCAGGTGACATGATTCACATGGCTGGGGAATACGGGTACAGGGTAACCTTCTACGGAAGGGGTGGGCTCTGTATTGACCAGTTTCAATCCTTTTTTGAGGGTTTGTTAGGGCGGACAAGGTCACCGCCGTCTATACTCATACTCCATCTTGGGGGTAATGATTTGGTGACCACTGGTAGACGACTGCTTCTCGAGGCAATGCTTTCCACTGTAAGTTGGTTGGCGAGAAGAGTTCCAGGGTGCACCATTGCATGGTCCCATATGATTCCACGTAAAATGTGGCGGGGGGCGATTTCGGTTTCTGCTCTGAACCACTCAGTGAAGAAGGTAAATAACAAGTTGGGTAGATTGTTTCGTTCAAGTGCACTGCATTCTATCCCGCATGGTTGTATCAAGGGGGACAGTATGTATTTGGGAGATGGGGTCCATTTGTCCCGGGTGGGGAACGAGTTACTCATAGGAGACCTCATTGCTTGGCTGAAGAGTTTAAAACATGACCTTTAGGTAGGAGTTTTTGTGGGGGGTCCGGATAGCCGGTCAACTATCCGGCCTGTGGCGGTAAGGTCAAGATCGGTGAGCAGTAATTGGAAGATCCCTATGGGGGGGCGTCACCCATTACGGATGGGAGCGCTCGGGGGAGGTGGCCATTGGCCCCTCAACGGGGAGGCGGTCCCTTCTAAGGATGGGCCGCCGGAAGGAAAGGAAAGGCGGTCAAGGCCCCTTCCTGGATAGGAGGGGCTACGGGCCCTCCTGGGGAATTTCCCGGGGCCAGGACATCTGCGACGGCAGATGGGTAAGTTGTGTGGGGTTCGGGAGGGGGTTTACGCTACCTTTTAGACACCTCACACGAGTCCTCGGATGACCGTTAAATGGCGTCGAGTCCATTGGGGCCCCCGTCAAGTCAAAGGGAAATTGGTAGATGCACTTGAGGTACGCCTCTGTGCGGTTGCCCCCCCTCACAAGTGAGGGGGGTATTTTCTGGTTTAGGGATCTGACACCGGTTACGACCTTGCCGTTGGCCCTTAACGTTAGGATGTACAATTTCAAGTCAAATGTTTTGTAGGATGTTAGTTCGGCTAGGAGAACCTTTGTATTAGAGATCTGTTAAGGTTAGCCAAACATCGTAATGTGGAAATGAAATTGTACATAATATGAAACTGTTATTTTAATGTTTTAATTTTGTTTCATATTTTAATAAATACGGCCGGGAGGGTCACTCCCTCCCGCCTTCCAAAAGTTCAGAACAGTTTCCAGTTTCCCATCCTTGGGGATTGCGTCGAGAGGGGGTGGCGGGTATCTCTGCCATATGGAAAGGGGCGACCACTCGGTCCCCCCGAACGTATGGTGGAGTACCCCGATCCCCCCGGGAGGCCATCTTGGGCGGGGGGCGAGTCCCGGCTGGTATGCCCGAAGCGGCGTAGCCGGGGCGCGCCTTTTCCCGCCCTGTAGGGGGTTGTCCTAGACGCTGACGCCGCCGGCCACGCCCCCGGGGGGCAGGCGGAGGCGGGTTTACGCCCGCCCGAAGACAGTTAAAAGGAGCAACAAGCCAAGAAAGCATCCTCTTGTTCCTGTGCTCTGAAGCTGCACCTCCCCGCTGCACGTGAGCTCGAGACGGAACGAAGAGCCAATTTTGACCCACCCACCAGCCCCTGAGGACAGCCAGTTGTTTTGAATAAAGTTTTGATGTGGTAACTCTATTTCTTGCAGGTTGTGATGATTGTCGTGTTATTTTGAGTATGCAATAAAGAATGGTCATCTACAGTATGTTTTTTCAAATAAAGTAATTCTGCACTAGTATTGATCAGTAATCATACGTGAAATAGTTATGGTTGTTTTGTAATTGAGTGATTTTAGTTAAATTGTCGTATTTATTTTGGTCGGGCGGTAAGGTCATGATCGGTGAGCAGTAATTGGAAGATCCCTATGGGGGGGCGTCACCCATTACGGATGGGAGCGCTCGGGGGAGGTGGCCATTGGCCCCTCAACGGGGAGGTGGTCCCTTCTAAGGATGGGCCGCCGGAAGGAAAGGAAAGGCGGTCAAGGCCCCTTCCTGGATAGGAGGGGCTACGGGCCCTCCTGGGGAATTTCCCGGGGCCAGGACATCTGCGACGGCAGATGGGTAAGTTGTGTGGGGTTCGGGAGGGGGTTTACGCTACCTTTTAGACACCTCACACGAGTCCTCGGACGACCGTTAAATGGCGTCGAGTCCATTGGGGCCCCCGTCAAGTCAAAGGGAAATTGGTAGATGCACTTGAGGTACGCCTCTGTGCGGTCGCCCCCCCTCACAAGTGAGGGGGGTATTTTCTGGTTTAGGGATCTGACACCGGTTACGACCTTGCCGTTGGCCCTTAACGTTAGGATGTACAATTTCAAGTCAAATGTTTTGTAGGATGTTAGTTCGGCTAGGAGAACCTTTGTATTAGAGATCTGTTAAGGTTAGCCAAACATCGTAATGTGGAAATGAAATTGTACATAATATGAAACTGTTATTTTAATGTTTTAATTTTGTTTCATATTTTAATAAATACGGCCGGGAGGGTCACTCCCTCCCGCCTTCCAAAAGTTCAGAACAGTTTCCAGTTTCCCATCCTTGGGGATTGCGTCGAGAGGGGGTGGCGGGTATCTCTGCCATATGTACCTGACCTAAGCCTAATACGTGGGAGGGAGTAAGTAAGTAGCAGTTTAAGCTTGAGTTGGTTTTGCCAAGGGTTTGCTTCAAGAATTCTCTCTAAGGGTTTAGTCAGCACCGTACCTCTGGAATAGAATGTTGGAGGTCTGGTATCTCCTCTCAGGACTCGATATTCCAGTCACCCGCAAGGGTAGGCTGGAAACGCCGGAGCTGGATTTTCTCCGCAGGAGAAAAGACAGCGTATTTCTCAGCGCGTCAAGGAGGAGGGGCAGCGTCCGTGGGCTTCTCGCATCTGCTGGGTTTTCTGCAAGGGACAGCTGTTCTGCTCCAGTATTCACAACCACCGTCGTGCTTGCTTAAGGCAAAGTCGGTATTATTTATACCTGAAAGGTGCCGAGTTTGACGTAAGGTATTGGACATAAGACGTCAATAAAGATGTCACTAAGAACTGGTCGTTCTTACAGTGCTCGCAGGAGTTCTATCAGTAATCAAAACAAAGCAAGCGGGGCTTTCCCAGGTTGCTGGGGGTTTGAGCTGTCGAAAGAACTCGGTGTGTTATCTAGGAATCTAAGGAAGTGGCTTCTGCTGTGTCATGTACTGTAATGAACTGCAGAGACGAGTTACTGAAATATGGCTCTGATCGTTTATGCCATTATAGGGATATGTATTGATTATAGCCGTATAGGGGCATAAGGTCACAATATTGTTCGGGGTCCTAGATAGAACACAACAGTTTTAGGTAGGTCGGCATTTCTATAGCAAATACGTTCTTTGTTTTCCTAATACCTTTAGTGCCATTTGACGAATCTGAACAACTACAAAACTCTCCAAACAGTTTATTTTTTGTCGAGTTAGTGCATGGGAAGTTTTGGGGTGATCTGTCAAGACTCGAGAAAAAAGGGAGCTCCCAAAGCGCAAAATCCCCTTGCATTTTCCATGGACTTCTATTGGAATCAATACTACAAAAACTGCTGAATAGAAGTACACTAAATTTAGCAGGAAGCTAGGTCTTTTGAGATTTGGTGTAAACCAGTTCAGTAGGTTTTGAAAAATTAAGGTTCAAATCTATTTGTATATCTGATTGGTTTAAACCCAGTATCAAAAATAGAGCTTTCTGGTTAGCCCAGGTAGTTTTTTCTGTTTGGCCAATTCTCTCCACAGAAGTCAGACCTGACGGGATGAGTGCTCTAGTTGGCTGCAAGCAACATGAGAAAATTATTGATGGAAGTCATTACAAGACTCTGAGACTTAGTGCAGTGTCCTAAATTTAATGTGTAAATATAATATAAAGGGCCAGAGTAGGGTTGCCCTTCTCCCAAATGCCCTGTGTAACAACCCCTGGGGCCAAGATAAAACAAAGATCAGCAGGATTAGCCAGGATCTTGCGGGGCTCCTGTAGGATTGTAGCAAAAAAAAAATGGCATGTCCCCTTTAAAAAAAATATTTAGTGGGGGCATGACTAGGGTCTATTTAAGGGTCCCCGGAACCACATCTCCCCAGGCTGGGTTCCTTAAGTACAGGGAAGTGCACAATCCCCCTCCACAGGCCCATGCCACCACAGAGATCCCATTCCCAGGGCCTAATGCCTCAAATGCCCCTAGGGACCCTATTCCATTGAGGCCGTATTTGATTAAAAAAGGGAAGAGGCCATGCCACCCCCATCCTGAGCCTTCAAAGACCCCAGAGACCCCATTCCCCTGGGCTGGCTAAAGCACTCGGTCCCAGGGAGCATACCCCAATGGGCAAAGTAATTTCCCTGCCTGCACTAATGTAGGGAGGAAAACCTATGTTTGCTCCCACCTAAGGGGAGAATCTTTAAATCTCCCACCAGACAGGTGCAAACATGCCTTCCTTGCCTGCAGCAGTGCAGCCCAGGAAGACAAGTCTACTCCCACACATCAAGAGTACTCCTACCAAGTGGAATCAGAATTCTGTTTACCTGCCCACACTGATGCAGAGAGGGAAACAGATATTGCTCCCGCCAAGAGGGAGCATGCAAAGAAAGCTGCTCCCTCCAGGCGGTAGCAGCGCTGCTCTCACAGTATGTGGAAAGGTGGATGGGGCCACAGGAGTATTGGGGAATTGGGTCCCTGGGGCCTAATAAGGCTCAAGGGGCACATGGCCCCCTCACCATTTTATTGTTTTTGGCCCCAAAGAATGGGGTACCTGGGGCCTAATAAGGCTCATGGAGTGGAGCCGCTGGCCTGCCCCCCTTAGAATTTGGTCCAGGGGATGGGATCCCTGGGGTTAATAAGGCTTGTGGAGGTTGTTGTACACCCCCTCCCTTTATAAATTGGATTTGGGCTTCGGGGATGTTGTCCCTGGCCTATCGAGGCTCAGGGATGGGACACTGGGGCCTTTCAAGGCTCTGGGGAGGGGGGTCACACATCATTCTACCTATTAATTAATATACTGCACAAGGGGGTTGTGGTCCCTGGGCCTTTTGGGCTTGGGGAGGGAGGCAGTTGTGACCTTTCTCAAAAGTAAGGTATTTGAACCTGGGGATGGGGTCTTGGAGCCTCTCAAGACTTGTGGAGGGGGTCCATGTTCCCCCTTCCCTTATAATTAATGTACAACCCCAGGGGATGGATTCCCCAGGCCATCTGAGCTGGGGAGGGGGGCAAAAGTCGTCCCTCCACTACTGTTAATGTATTTGGCCCTGGGGGATGGTTTCTCTGGGGCCCAAAAGGCCCAAAAGGCTTGGGGAGGGGGACCACCTATACCCGTCCGCTAATATTATATATTTTTGTGCTACAGGGGATTGGGTCCCCAGTGAAAATGGTGGCTTGAGGAGAGGGGCTACGTATGCTCAGTCCCTTTTTTTAAAAAACAATGGGTGATGGGGTCCCTGAGGCCAATAGCTGTTTGGCGACGGGGCTGTGCAACCCCTGCCAGCAGGGGGTTGGTTGCTTATGGGGAGCTGGCTGCAGTGTCTCATAGCAAGATGTTGTATTTACCTATGGTAATAAAATATTACTTTATGTTAGAAAAACCTACAAATTCACTGAAAAAAAACCAAAGGTTAGAGTGATGTTATAATTAGGTGATTATGTCAGTGCCAACATTACGTTTTGAACTGACAAGACCACAGAAATTCACCAATTACAGTTAGCCGAGCTAGCTATAACTTGTGCCCCCGCCATGCACTGCTTATGATCTCACATAGTACATCACTCATGACATGGTCTATGACATAATGTACAACATCACTGATGGTGTTGCAAATGAACTCATTGTTAACTTCACTGAAGACATCATCCAAGCTACTTTTGTACACATTACTCTATAAAGGAGTATGGCATTAGAGGTCTGAAAGTAAGTACAAAAGAGCTCACAATAATTTAAAGCATCATTAATACCATCACACTTACAACCTACTTAGGGAAAACAAGGTTGTGCTATTTGCAACATTGACGTTATACCATACACTTCATGGGTAGCTCAGTTCATAGTAGCAATCAATCACTTGTAGATGAGTAAAGCCCATGATATTCATATATAACATATATATATATATATATATACATGCTCAGGATTCCCAGCAGGGAAATGAAAACGCACTCTCTCGTCTCGCTTAAGTTACAGCGGTTTATTCAACAACCAGTACCCAACGCGTTTCGCTTCTTACAAAGCTTGCTCACGGGATGTTGAGCCAGTTTCTAAGTCCTCCTTTTAACACACAGAGTCATGTCACTTCCTGTGTTGTCAACAGATGCATGCTGGTTAATGTATCCTCCACTACATCTTCATCACCAGTTTGCTCCATTGTGTGTCCTTATAAAGTGAAAAAGAGGGGGGGGGGAGTGCATCTTATAGTATGCAGACAATATAAGTAACTCATTGGTGAGTTTTGTGATTAAAAAATTGGGTTTTTTTTCACCTGTGCCTGTCGAGGTAGTTGCTGCTTTTTTTTCACTGCCTCGACAGGCACAGGTCCAATTATTTTATCGAGATGCGAGAGGCCGTGGAAAATCGGCAAACGAAAAACGAACAACCGCAAAGGGGCAAAGGAAGAGGAGGCCGAGGACGGGGAAGAGGAGACAAACAAGAAGAGGCCAAAGGGGGCAACACAACACTAAGGGAGGACACATGGTCGAAGAATCGTCTAGGACAACCACGCAAGAGAGTGCAATAGATGAAATCTTACCAGAATTGAACATTATCAACCTCTCTAAAAGACAACTAACAGAAATGGAAACCAATATCCTTACCAGAGGCCTGAACTTTTGTCCCACTTCCCACATAAACACCACGGACGTAAGAATCGACATATACAAATATACTAGAAAAGTAAAATTGGCAAAGATCTACGCAGAAAAATCAAAAAGAAATACAAAACACAAAAGTGGGAATGAAACTGAACAACTATTGGTAGAAGACCTTAGTGGACTAAGCACGTTAGTAACCATGGGAGCCACAACTCTATCACAAGAGGAAGAAGCACTAATGACATTGGAAGAGACATTGCCAACTCAGGGAGCCAGTGAGAGTGGTCTGAGAGCCAAATCGAAATTCAAACCACAACTTCCCCCTGGCAACAAAATCGATCTCTTTCAAGATCTAGTAGTGGAAGACCTCTATAAACTACAGCCACCCAGGAAGAAACATAACCTGACAAAATCACAAATGGAACAACTGAAACAACTTGAAATGGACACAACGATAGAGATAAAGTCTGCTGATAGAGATTGTTACATAGAACTGAAGAAAGATCCAACCAAGGAACTACAATCTAAACTAAAAACGAAACTAACTAACTGGCATGCACAAGGCCTAATTGATGACCAAGAACGAAAATATTTGGACAACAAAAATCCAGTGGTACCCACCTTCTACCACCTTCCGAAGGTGCACAAGGACAAACAAAAACCCCCAGGGAGGCCAATTTTTTCAGCCAAAAACTCACTCATGGAGCCCATATCGAATTACGTCGATACAGTTTTGGCCCCCTTGGTAAAAAAAACTACCGGCCTACTTAAAGGACATGACAGACCTACTGCAAAAACTTGAAACTGTCACATGGTCGCCAAATTACCAACTCATCACAATGGATGTGGTGTCATTGTACACCAATATAGAACACCAAGTAGGGACACAAGCCTGCAAATTCTTTCTCGCAAAACGGAACATCCAGTATAAAGATCACAACGAAATGCTAAATGAAATGATCTTTTTATGCTTGAACCAAAGCATTTTCTTTTTTTTTTTTTTTTTTAAAATATTTTTTATTGAAGTCTTGGACACAGAAAAGCATAAAGTTAATTAACCCGAATGTACACAGAACATCAAAAATTAGAAAGCACACATATCACCATGACAGTAAATTTGAACAATGAAGATAAATACTGAAGGGAGATAGGGGAACACAAAGTAGAAAGGAAAAAAAAAAAAACCCTATATGCCCTCAGGCTTAATTAGCATCAATACAGAATGAACCCCATATCTTCTCGAACTTCCGAATCGACCCCACTCTTTGAGTATACACTTGTTCGCTGTTTCTAGCTTTTTGCATTTTATAATGCCATTCGTGTATGTTGGGGCAATATTGCGATCGCCAATTTTGAAGAATTAATGATCTTGCCACAGCCATAGCGATTTATTTATTTATTTATTTTTAACATTTCTAAAGCGCTGCTTATACCCGTAGGCGTCTTGGCGCTGTAAGCCAATTATTTGTAAATGACTCTGAGCATGATTGACTATCGAGTGAACAACCAGGTTTTCAAAAGCTTACGGAATTGAAGGAGGGTGGGACTTCGCTTGATGTTGAGAGGCAGAGTATTCCATAGCTTGGGGGCGGCAACCAGGAAGCGGCGATCGCCCCAGGTGACAGTTTTGGTACGGGGGGTAACTAATTGGTTTAGGGTGGCTGACCTTAGGGCTCTGGAAGGTTTGTGCAATTGTAGTTGGTCTCTTAAAAACTGGGGGCCTTGGTTGTTAAGTGCCTTGAACACAATACATAAAGATTTGAATTGGATTCTTTTCTGCACAGTAAGCCAGTGAAGGTCTTTAATGCTATTGGAGATGGATTCGAATTTGGTTTTGCCTGCAAGCAAGCGTGCTGCGGCGTTTTGAATGGTCTGCAGTTTGGTAATGACTCTAGATTGAGCATTTAGAAAGAGACCATTACAGTAGTCCAGGGAGGACAAAACAAGAGAGGTGACCAGTGTCTTGATGGCTGATTCAGGTAGAAAAGGGTGTATTTTCCTGATCATTTTAAGCTTTAGATGTGCCGAAGACACCGTTTTATTGGCATGGTCCATAAAATTTAGGGCATCATCGAAGATGATGCCAAGGTTCCTGACTTTGGTAGCAGGGATAGGAGGCATACCAAAGGTGTCAGGCCACCAGCTTGAAGGCCATGCTGGCAGGAGGGTTCCAAAAATGAGTACCTCTGTTTTGTCGGAATTCAACTTTAAACAGTTGGTTGACATCCAATCTCCTATATCTAGGAGTCCTTTCTTAAATTGTTCGGCCACTTGATCTCCGTCCCCTTTGATTGCCAACACTAGTTGGGTATCGTCGGCGTAAGAGGTTAGGATCATCCCATGTGCTTTGATGGTTTTAGCAAGGTCCGACACGTAGATATTAAACAGTGTCGGACTCAGGGATGAGCCTTGAGGGACGCCGCATGGGGCTGAGAGTTTGGACGATTGAAAGGGTCCTAGGATGACTGCCTGCGTTCTTTTGGCAAGAAAGGACGCGATTAGGTTTTTGGCAGTGTGACAGATTCCAAAACCCTCGACCCGGTCGACCAAGATGGTGTGATCGACCGTGTCGAAGGCTGCGGATAGGTCTAACAAGACCAGAACGGCTGTGCCCCCCTGGTCCCTGATTACCCTGATATCGTCGGCCGCTTTGATCAGGGCTGTCTCTGTCCCATGGAATTTCCTAAATCCGAACTGGGTATTATCTAAGAGCTGATGTTTTTCTATAAACTCGGAAATCTGGGAATTCATTGTTTTTTCAAGCACTTTCGCCATGAAAGGGAGGCTTGCAATGGGACGGTAATTTTTTAACTCACTTTTATCAAGGGATGGTTTTTTTAACAGGGGTTTTAGTAAGGTATTTTTTAAGGGGGTCTGGATAGTTGCCTGATAGGAGAATGGCGTTGCAGACCTGGGTGACCACTGGAATGATATCCTCCATTACCGGCCGGGGTACTGAGAGTGGGCGGGGATCCAGGGGTGATCCTGATTTGATGGAGGACAATATGGCTTTTATGTGATCTGGGGTAACTGGTTGAAAGCTAGAGAATGTGTTTGCTGGGGGCGGGGTAGGGAGACTGCCTGTGCGCGAGGGTGGGTTAGAAGCAAAAGCCTGGTAAATATCATCTACTTTGGTGTAGAAAAACGAGGCTAGAGCATCACATAACGATTGCGATGGAGGGGGAGTAAGATCAGGGGCGTTACCTGATAGTACCTTGGTAATTTGAAACAGTTGCCTACTGGAGTTTCTAGCGTTCTTGATTTGGTCGCTATAATAGTCCTTCTTTGCTTTTGTTATCATGGCTTTATAAAGAGCCAATGCTTCTTTGTAAATATTTTTACTGTCGGTATCATAATCCTTTCTCCATTGTCGTTCCTTATTGCGATTTATTTGTTTTTGTGCCCTTAATTTGTCATTATACCAAGGGGCGGTTGGTTTAGATCTATTACTGGACCGTTCTTTAGTGGGGGCTGATTGATTCGTAGCCTGGCCCACCCAGGTGTAAAACTGCTGAAGAGCTGAATTAGGCTCCAGGGACAATGTTGGACGGGTAAGTTCAAGTGTTAGTTTTAATTGGTCATGGTTCATATTTTTCCAATCTTTAAAGGACTGTTTGGGCACAGGAATTGGTCTGTCACTGCACTGATTGTGCGTGATTATTTTTGCAAAAACGACGTAGTGGTCCGTCCAGGGCATGGGCAAGATGTTTGTTATTTGCATGCCTTCAAGGTTGGAGAAAATAGGGTCCAAAATGTGGCCCGCTTGGTGGGTGGGAGACATGACACGTTGTTTCAGTCCTAAAGTTTCCAGATCAGATATAAGAGTGGCAGAGTCAGTTAAGTGAGTAAGATCTAGGTGAAAATTTAGATCACCTAGGATTGTAAAAGCACTTTCTGTAGCTACAGATTCCATCATGGAATTAATACTGGATAAGAATGCCGTTTTGGATCCAGGGGGTCGATATATCAGAATCCCCTTAAAATTGAACTGGGGAGAAAAATTAATAGCAAATTGCAAGGCTTCACATGAGTTAGATGGAATGGGGGTTATTCTGACAGGGTAGGAGTCTCTGGTTATTATGGCCAGTCCACCTCCTCTTTGTTTGGGCCTATCCTGACAATAGGCTTTATATCCATCTGGCACTGCGATAGCCAAGTCGGGTTGTGAGGTACCGTCAGTCCAGGTTTCCGTAAGGAATAGTGCATCTACTTTAGAATCAGTAATGAGGTCAAAAACTTCCTGCCTATGCTTTCCAAGAGAGCGTACATTGATGAGAGCTATAGATATACTGACTCCTTCCTCCTGAGTATTAGTTGTAGAACTGATGTTAGAAAGAGGAGGAAAAGTGTAATTACAATGAGGACAT
The DNA here is from genome assembly GCF_964263255.1 of Lissotriton vulgaris. Lineage (NCBI taxonomy): Eukaryota > Metazoa > Chordata > Amphibia > Caudata > Salamandridae > Lissotriton > Lissotriton vulgaris. Next base: position 6,103,595 of record NC_141688.1, read on the forward strand.
GAAATGGCGAGATTCTTGTGGATCTCTAAGAGATTAAAATGTGAACAACTAGCACTGACAGGTGGCCTAAGAGCAAGAAGACTTTGGTTAGAGTATTTTATAACAGCTTCTGCCCTTTCTGCCCTTTGTGAGACAGGGGTTGTGGCCCTCGGCCCGGTCCCGGCGCGGACGGGCGCAGACGGGCTTGCCTCTGGCGCGCCTCGGGCGCGCCGCCGGCGCGCCCGCTGCGCCCGCCCGCTGCGCGGACGGGGTAAACCTCCTGTTTTATGCATCGTGGGGGCGGAAAAGGGGGGAGGGCTGGATTGCCTAGAGCGCAGCCCTTACCTCCTCTAGATGGCGGGTGAGGTGGGTCGGGTCACGTGACTGTGACCGAGTTGGGCAGCTCTGTTATCGGTGACTGCAGCAAACGCGCTAAACACCGCGCGTTCGTCACAGAGGTAAAACAAGTATTCTACAACCGGTTATGTATTGAAAAATACACAAAGTGAGAGCCCTGTGCACAGACAATCACAATCTCAGAAAATATTTTAAAAGCGTTTTAGCATTTTAGCGTTTTTTTAAAAATAGAGGATAGTGGGAGAGTCCTCCGGCTTCCGCCTCAGAGGAGAGCAATTTTACAAATAAAAGGTTTGCATGTAGGAAACAGATCGCCCCTTAAATAGTCCAAGATGGCGGGAGGGCTGGATTGCCTAGAGCGCAGCCCTTACCTCCTCTAGGTGGCGGGTGAGGTGGGTCCGGTCACGTGACTGTGACCGAGTTGGGCAGCTCTGTTATCGGTGACTGCAGCAAACGCGCTAAACACCGCGCGTTCGTCACAGAGGTAAAACAAGTATTCTACAACCGGTTATGTATTGAAAAATACACAAAGTGAGAGCCCTGTGCACAGACAATCACAATCTCAGAAAATATTTTAAAAGCGTTTTAGCGTTTTTTTAAAAATAGAGGATAGTGGGAGAGTCCTCCGGCTCCCGCCTCAGAGGAGAGCAATTTTACAAATAAAAAGGTTTGCATGTAGGAAACAGATCACCCCTTAAATAGTCCAAGATGGCGGGAGGGCTGGATTGCCTAGAGCGCAGCCCTTACCTCCTCTAGATGGCGGGTGAGGTGGGTCCGGTCACGTGACTGTGACCGAGTTGGGCAGCTCTGTTATCGGTGACTGCAGCAAACGCGCTAAACACCGCGCGTTTGTCACAGAGGTAAAACAAGTATTCTACAACCGGTTATGTATTGAAAAATACACAAAGTGAGAGCCCTGTGCACAGACAATCACAATCTCAGAAAATATTTTAAAAGCGTTTTAGCGTTTTAGCGTTTTTTTAAAAATAGAGGATAGTGGGAGAGTTCTCCGGCTTCCGCCTCAGAGGAGAGCAATTTTACAAATAAAAGGTTTTTGAATATATATATGAATTTAACTAAATGCCCTTCTAGCATTATTTCAGGATCGAATCCATACAAAATCATTTTATAGTTAACAGAAATTGGGATTTCGCACTGGTTTTGCAGAGACGTAAATATATTTTCCCAGAAAGGAACAATTTTAGGACATTTAGCAACCACATGCGACCAATTAGCAGAGTCATGCTGTAAACACCAATAACAATTCGAAGAGCATTCAGGATACATCTTATGAATTTTGACCGGGGTAAAATACAGAAGCCATTTACTGAAAAACAGCATTCTGCGCCAATTGGCCCCTCTCAATGCAGAAAAATTCAACACATTAATTCTTTTCCATGCGGCGGGTGTTAGTACCATGTTTTCCTGGTCTAGCCATGTATTACTTGCTTTGCCACATAAATTCGGATCCCTGTTCATGGTTAAACGTCGTTTCCACTCCCCTGGCTTCCTTTCTAGTATTGACAGAAAAAGTTCAGTGAATAGTGAATCAGGGGGGGGGAAGATGTGTGGGATCTAATTGAAGCAAAACACCATAAATCAGCTTATATGAGCCCAGTAATATAAAATTGCCCTGAACCCGGGCCGTCAAATCTGACATCCTAATCCAGGTATCATTTTTTAAAAAATCATCCAGTTTCCTGAACCCTATTTTCTGCCATTTTTCTACTAACTCCAAATTAATATCCACCCCAAAGAATGAAAAAACTGAGTTAATGGGAGAGAATATATTGAGAAATGAGAGAGAGTGCCTCTTTAGAAGTGCTGTGCGTCTTTTAAAAAACCAGTGCAAAACCTTATACCTAACTGTTTTTGGTGATTTGAAAACTTGAAGCGGTGACGGAATCTGAGCTTCTTTACAAATCAAATCAAAGAAAAAATTGATAAAAAGTTGTTGGGTATTGTCCTTAAATCTAGTCAAAAATTGAGCCAAATAAGCATTATAATAGTCTTTCAGATTGGGAAGAGCAAGCCCTCCTTGTTCCTTATCCTCAAATAAAGTGTGCAAAGCAATGCGTGGTGTCTTTTTAGCCCATATAAAGGAAGAAAACAAAGATTCAGCCTTAGAGAAAAATGAGCCAGGCAGAGCGCAAGAAATAGTTGAAAATAGAAAGTTGAACAGCGGAAGAACCGACATCTTAATTAGAGCAACACGTCCCATAATAGTTAATGGTAGGGAATTCCATCTTTCAAACATTGCTCGGACTTTCTGCAGCATTGGTACAAAATTCAAACTATAAAGATCAGCAACTGAAGATGAAAACCAAATCCCCATGCTTGAACCAAAGCATTTTCTTGTTCAACAAAAAAATATACAAGCAAACAAAAGGCTGTGCCATGGGCTTTTCATTCTCGCCCAATTACGCAAACTTAACCATGGGATGGTTCGAACAGCATCTGGCGTGGCATTCCAGCAATTACCAATGGAATGCGAAAATCATCTTGTGGCTTTGATTTATCGATGACTTGCTAATTATTTGGGACGGCACAAGGGAAGACTTTCTAACATACTTTGAAAAGCTGAATAATACCACCACCAATCTGAAATTCACAATGGAATCTGGCCCAGAAAGGGTAACATTTCTGGATACAGAAATCTATATTAGAAATGGAACCATACAAACCACCTTGCATCACAAACAAACAGCCACGAATGCCATTCTCCATGGTGAAAGTTTTCACAATAACAAACTTAAATGGAGTATTCCTTACGGATAATTTTTGCGCTTCAGACGAAATTGTTCAGATAATGAAGAATTTCAGCGACATAGCAGAAATGCCATCAAAAGATTCAAAGCGAAGGGTTACCCAACCGAGGTGGTTGAACAAAGTCTGAAAAGAGTACTCACAAAGGATCGCAACGAAATTTTACAAAAAACAGATGAACAACAACCAAACACTGATGTGATCCAGTTTAATAACTCCCCACAGCGCCGAAAACAACAAATTGTCCAAAATCATACATAAGCACTGGCCAATTTTGAAGACTCTGGCACAAATCATAGGTGACCACCCTAACATAACTTACAGACGGGCAAGAAACCTGGGAGACCGTCTAGTGAGTAAGCATGGGCGAATTTTGCAAATTTGCGATCCGCCAATTTGCCGATTTGCGAGTTCGCGATCCGCAAAATTCGTGAATTTGTGCGAATTTGCGGATTTTTGTTTTTTTGCGTGTTCGCGGTTTTTTTTGCGTGTTCGCGGGGATTTTTGCGTCTTCGCGAGCCGCTTGCATAGCGAAGTTACCCATGCAGTCGTTTATGGGAGAGGGAGAGAGAGATAGATAGATAGATAGATAGATAGATAGATAGATAGATAGATAGATAGATAGATAGAGAAAGAGAGGGAAAGAGAGAGGGAGAGAGAGAACGAGAGAAAGAAAGAGAGGCCGGATCTTTGAAGGGCCAGATTCCTGAGTTGCCCCTACAGAACATACAGCTTTTTATTTTTAGCAAAATGCATATGAAAATTGTGCTGTAAAGGTCTCTTTTAGTTTAACCCCTCCTGACAACTCAAAATGGGTGTATTTGCCATCCTCTCCCTTCTTCCTGTTTTTTATATCTGTAAGTGCTTCCTGATGAGGTTTAATTCCTTGGACAGGTGCCTCGTTGCCTACTTGCAACTATTCTCTGACCCTGCTTCAAGGGTAAGAGCAGGGTCAGAGAATAGTTGCAAGTAGGCAACGAGGCGCCAGGAAGCAATTAGCAGCAGGTGTCCAAGTTGAAGTTAATTTGTTTGTAACCCTTTTGTAAAAGGTTGCAAAGAAATTAGGTTCACTTTTTGCACCTGCTGCTGTAACCCTTGCTTGGCTGAAAATTCGCCCCCGCTGATTCGCGGATTTTACCGCGATTTCGCGAGATTCGCGGATCGCGAAATTGCGGAAAATCCACAAATTCGCCCGCAAAACGGATTTTACGCTCACTCTTACTAGTGAGCAGCCATTACAAAGAAACACCGAAGATCAATTGGCTGCAACAAAAAGGTTTCTTTCCATGCAGACACTGCAAAGTATGTAAAATTGAAAAACCAACGAAAGAAATAGAAATCAGAAAAGGCAAAAAATGGGCAATACCCCAACACCTGACGTGTAAAAGCTCATATGTGGTATATCTAATTGAATGCCCCTGTAACAAAAAATACATAGGGAGCACAACCTTCGAAGCAAAGAAGAGGATACTAGAACACACGAGGGCGACAACAAAATTGGGATCGCTCCAATGCAGTGGCGAGACACATGGAACAATCGCATGAAAGCAACTGGGAATTACTCAAATTCTGCGCCATAGAACAAATTCCACAAACTGAGCGGGGGGGGTGACCGCCTCAGAAACCTGAGAAGAAAGGAGTCGAAACAGATCATTAACTTCAGGACTCTGGAACCTAGAAGATTAAACCTCACGGAAGAACTTTATGTACACCTCTAATCTCACTGACAGAAGAATCATAAAGTGGAACCCCTGAATTCAGCAAACCAAACTTTCCCACTAGAGAGCCACAACTAGAAAACACAGCAGAACAAAAATGACTCTGTGGTAACACTGCTGATAAACAGAAAAACCGCGAATTGCAACACGTGACACCAGATTGCCGATCTAATTGTCTCATTGGAGAGACAAAGAAGTCATCACAAAACTCACCAATGAGCTACTTATATTGTCTGCATATTATAAGATGCACGCTCTCCCCCCCTCTTTTTCTTTAAAAACTTTATAAGGACACACAATTAAGCATGGGCGAATTTTGCGAATTCGCGAATTTGCGATCCGCAAAAGTTGGTATCCTTCCAGCCAGGCGATGTTCATCAAATTGCGTAAAAAATCTCCCGTGTCCTTAATATATGACGTTAGAGAGGGGACTATCGGTGCCAGAAAAGAATCTACATAAATCGAAAGGTTCTCATATATTGAGCCACAGCTGGCAATGATGGGTCTCCCTGGCGGTTTCTTTAGTGTCTTATGCACTTTCGGCAGAAAGTACATGGTTGGCATAATAGGGTCTTCATTGGTTAGAAATTGTACTTCTTGATCTGTAAGTAAGGCTGGAAGGATACCAACTAGCTACAATCGATGTAGTATCATTATATACTTCCATAACTCATAATATGGGTCTCACAGCTATGGAATTTTTCTTTAAACAGAAACCTCTTAAAGAGTTACAGCATTGGTATATGATCAAGGAAATGACAGAACTTTGTCTAAACCATAACATCTTTCTCTTCAATAAAACGTACTATGCTCAATGATGCGGTACAGCCATGGGAGTTGCATTTTCCCCAAGCTACGCCAACCTAGCAATGGGTTGGTGGGAAAGAACAACAGCTTGGGAGAAGAGTACGACCAGTATATATCTAAGGTCGTACTCTGGCTCCGATTTATCTATGACCTCTTCCTGATCTGGAATGGTACTACCATGGAATTTAACAGGTATCTAGATTAATTGAACAACAATGAACTAGGATTAAGATTCACATCCACAATCAGTGATAAGGAAATCGTGTTCTTGGACACCAAGGTCTATGTGGCTAATGGACAAATTGAAACAACAGTCCACCGCAAATCCACGGCAATGAACAGTATATTGCATGGAGACAGTTTTCATCCTACAAATCTCAAAAAAGTATCCCTTATGGGGAATTTATTAGGATGAAGAGAAACTGCTCTAACCTGAAAGAAATGAACTGTAAATATAAAGAAACTGCCAAGAGATTCCTTAAAAGAGGGTACAACTACAATGACGTAAAAAAAGGAGAACTTAAAGCTAGAGCTTTGAATAGAACTGAAACATTGATCAACAAAGCAAAATTGGACATGACAACAAAAAAACAAACTGAACCCATTCGGATGATAACAACTTATAGCAAAGAAAGTCAAAATGTGAGAAAAATATTGAATAAATATTGGAATGTCCTAAAAAAGGACCCGGACATTGGCGAACAACTTGGAGAATATCCGCAAATGACTTATAGGAGACCACAATCGCTACAAGACAAACTGGTGAGAAGCCATTTTCAATTGAAAAAGAAAAAAGACTGGTTAACACTGAAACAAAATGGCTTTAATAAATGTTACCAATGTAAGGCTTTTACCATAGGCCAGTCCTTGAAATCCTTGAAAGATCCACAGGGTAAGATTTTCAATGTGTAGGATATTATCACATGTAAAACAACTCATGTGGTATATATGCTAACATGTGCCTGTGGTAAAAATTATATTGGAATGACTACTTGTCCACTGCACAAAAGGATCCTGGAACATATCAGGGCAATTCAGAATGGTGATATGTCTTATGCCATTGCCAAACACATGTCCAAACACACTGGAAATACATGGAAAGATGTTCGCTACAGTGGACTTGCCACCATCCCTCAACATGAGAGAGGAGGGAACAGGAAACAACTACTCAGACGATTGGAGTCGCGCCTGATCATTAGATTTCGAACAAAAATGCCGAGGGGATTGAATATGGATGAAGAGATGCATGTCCACCTGTGAATTCTATATGACTAAATACTGAAAATAGACTGCTCTAACAACTGTTGAAACCAGATCTGTTGCAACAGTAATAAGATCATAAAGGCACTTAGCCATTACTAAGAAGTATTGAAACAAATCGTACAAAATTATAACCCGGGGCACTTAGCCTATACAAAAAACTGTATCACAAATGAATAAGTGAAAGTATCTTAACTGTTAGATATGTTATTCTTTGTTTAAATCGTTTTTTAACCTATACAATGGTTAAATAGGAAATTCCAATAGTGATAAGCGACAAAAATAATGGGGATATAAACTGTACAATTGAGAATTATTAACTACTCTTATGTTGACAGGTATAACTGGATATCAAACACTGTTTTTTCTGCAAAACAAATGTTATATTTCTTTATGTGTAACTTTAAAACTACCTCACCCATAATGCATCATTATATGCAATTGGATAGGAAGGTATATAAACTAGAAAGCAATGATGAACTAGTGGTAACACTGTGACCAAGACCTGCGGTCGAAATGCGTAGGTGAACGGGATTGTTTGCAGTCTCTTGGTAAATAAACCCAAGTTAATGTATTGAGCGAGTGCGGACATTAATCTTTTCTTGGTGGAAAATATAATTGTGGGGATGTTCATCTCCGCTGTCCTGCACCGGCCGTGCAAAGTGTGCACTTGCTAAATGAACAATTTGGTGGATAATATATATATATATATATATATATATATTATATATATATATATATATATATATATATATATATATATATATATATATATATATATATATATATATATAAATATATATATATATATATATATATATATATATATATATATATATATATATATATACTATCAGCCCGCCCCAGCATTGCCAGGGGCAGAAGGGGCCTGGGGGCAGCATTTCAGGCTTGCGTGCACCTTACCTCAGTGCTTGTTCCCAGTCGCACAAACCCAGGCCCCATCTCCAGTCCGCCTCACTTCAATGCCCCCCACTGCTCTCACATAAATGTCTGCACCAAATGTGAAAGCCGTTTTAAAACCTATCATTTATTTTGCTATCCCGCTCCAGTCTGCCTCACTTCACCGCCCCCCACTACACCAAGCCAGTCTATACGCCCCGCTGCAGTCTGCTATCCCGCTCTATTCTGCCTCACTTACCGCTCCTTCCGCTTACTTCACCGCTCCTCCCCGCGCTTCACATACCTCATGGCGCTGCAGTCTTGCCACGTTCTCTGCTCCTCCATGCGCTGTTGTCCTCCATTCCGCTCTGGAGTTCTGGACTTTTTGGTTCCGTCCAGAGGTGTCAGGGAACAACACCCAAAGACCCCGGAGTTCCACCTGCCTTGGTGCGCAAATGAACAGAAACACGGGCTTCTCGATGGTGGCGTCAAAGACCAAAGGTTTATTACTGCAGGGACACAGAAATCACAGAATCTACACACGGGCAGAATCTAGGAGACTGTTCGATTTGTACATTGAGGGTTGCTCCTTATATACCAAAAATTGTGCTTCAGGCAAATATTTCACATGTCAGTACATTTCCCAAACCTTTGTGTCCTAAACAATAAATATTTGGCGTTACACAGGAACTGTCGATAATATCTGATGCCAAACATCACGAAGAGGGGTTCCCACTAGTCCATCACAATCCCTTGTCAATATTGCATTCAAGAGCCGGACCGCCTCATCGTAAAGTTCGTTACCTCCCCCTAATAAAGGCCCAGAAGGAAAGGAGCAGAGCCAGGTGCAGAAGATAGGAAAGCGGGATAAGAGATGTTTGTGGGTTGTAAATGGGCAAGGCTACCGGCTTCGGCCGCCTAATCATGATCAGGACAATGGACAGAAAAACCAGTTCAGGTGGGCTGGTCTCGGGCAGAGGAGGCAGCCTTTGTCGAGTCATGCAGCTTCAGCGTGATCTGGTTTAAGGTGTACGTGTCATGAAAGAGGTGAATCTCCGGCTAAGGCTACGTGTCCTTAATCAAAGTGGAGTGAAATGAAGTGATCAGAGGCTATTGCATATGTGAGGGCAAGGAAACACAAAATGGCGGCCATGATCTAAGATGGATGCCATGGGTAGATCAGAAATGTGTTCATAACAGGAGTGCTCTTGCTCGTATCGTAGCGAAAACACCAGGATATGCTAAATGGATCATTTGCGGTTCGCTGATACTAATATTATGTATTTCCGACAAACTTGAAAACACGGGTTCAAATCGTCACGGAACCTCAGACCCTCCTTTTGCCCTTACATAGGCAATTACTCAGTCTATATCAGAGTCTAGTTCTATACTCATCAGGTCAGTGACATGTTGTTGTATCATCATCCTTTCTCGTGCCTTTTCTCCAAACGCAGGTGGTTTCCTAAAACAGGTTGCAGCACAAAGGCTACACAGGGCTGGACCACACTGGATAATTAGGCAGCATGAGAAGAGGAATACTAAGATGACACCAATGATCATTAGAACCTTCCATCCCCACGCTGAGATCAGAGTCCAAACCCACTCCATAAAGGACCAGTTTCCCTTGTCTACATGTATAGAGTCGGAAATCTTGTGTAGCTTAGAGATCGCCTCATAGACTGTTGGAGCATTATTAGGAATAAAGACACAGCAGCTCGATTGGATCATTCTGCATACCCCACCTCGGTCTGCAAGGATAACGTCTAAAACCATTCGGTTTTGCAACGTCATGAGTCTATCCGCCTGAAGCTCAGCTGTCAGGTTGCTAAGGGCACCAGCAGTTTCGGTAATAGTAGATTCAACTACCCGTGTTAGCTGACGTATGTTTCTACTATTGGCCATAGGCCCCCAAAACGGAAGGAAGCCTTTGAAAAAGTCTCCAGCTTCCTGACCAGCAGTATCTTCTTTGCTGAAGACACCTCTCGCTACTCTTGTTCTGTGGTAATCAGATGAAGCAGTGTATGTTGGAGGCAACAATCGAGCAATATAGCATGAACCTGAAAAGTCAGCAGGCAACCATGTATAAGCTCGGTCTCGACAAATGAAATAGGTACCCCTAGCAGTGAGGAAGGCAGGGGAAGAGTTAGCCGGAAACACATAAGTCTCAACGCACTCACTCCTCCCTAGCTGAGCTCTCGGATTTCTCCCATTACCTTGCAAACAGACCTGACCTCGGTGAGGTACGACCCAGATTGGAGTTGAGCTTTTACGCTTGCTTTCTCCTAAACTAAGGCGATACTCTGAAGTATTCCAACTCAAATACACTCGTAGTTCGTCTCTAGGGTATGATGGAGTATTATTGACATCCTTGATCATGTCAATAATTCCCTGGACTAAAGCTTTGTTGGCAGAGTTATATTTAGTGGAACGTGGTGGACGTGGAGGATAGGTCTCAAGGGCATAAGCAAAGATGGTTTGAAGGGCCTGAAATGATCCATTGTAGCTGAAAGGCAAAACCAAATAGGGAATACCTTTATCCATAGTGTGGGGTATCAAGCCACACACCCAGCAGTCTGTAGTGTTAACTACCAGTTGGTGTTGGTGCAAGAGCTGTACAAAAGTGTTGTTAATGAACTCTGAGCGTCGGGCTTGCTCATGTTCGGGAAACGAGTGAAAAGAGTGTATAGAAGAAACAGTAGAAGTAACAGGATCAAGGGGAGGTACTGTAGTAACTGGCACAAAAATCAGATTTATACTAAAGGCTATTCCACCCATCAATGTTGCTAAAATAATCAAAAATGTAACGGCACATTGCATCAAAAAGCATTTGCTACGAAGAATTTTGTACAGTCTGTTTCTGCGAACATAAATCACATTTTCTCGTTGCAGCGCAGGAAGCTCCATCTTCTACAATCCGCTCGCGACCACTGATGATGTGTACGTAGATGAAAATGCCTCTGTCAGCCCTGGGAGTTCCCAAAACTAACAGAAAGATCGACCTTGTGTCAGACCCCTGCAAATTCAAACTAGGCACACAGCCACGACCCTACGGCTACCCAGACGGCAAGGCAATTTAAAAACAATAAACAATAGCAAACTTCCTGGCTGAAAAGCAAAAGTTCAGTATATATATATATCTCAAAATTACAATATGCAGTTGCCTGCTTTATTAGTCCTTTTTATGGCTTCTAAGGTTGTATCTCTTCTTCGCTGGTACTGTTTGATCGGAAAATAGTGTATCACTAGCAGCTGTTGCAGAGTTTAAGTTCGCAGATAACAAAGTTTCTTCTGATGCTGAAGACAAATGTTCAATGTTCGAAGGAGTTTTCTCAGGAGGAGAGTCAGGTTTCAAAGTGTCAGTAACCAAATCGGCATCACTGAAAGGGATAAATTTCGGGGTGATTTCAGATTCGGAGGCACCAATTCCTTTCTTCACCCAGTCGTCGTAAGGCAGCGGCAACGGAACACGCTTTACGTGAGAAGCGTGAATCCAGTTCTTGCGGCCAGCAACACGTACGGCTGTCCTCGTTGCCAGCAGGACCTGGAAGGGACCGATGTAGCGAGGCTGAAGATTCTTTGTCCTCGCGAAGTTTTTGACCATCACTTGGTCGCCGGGTTTCAGTTGATGCCCTGGACTCTCCGGAGGTTTTGGTAGTGCATCGAAAACCTGTTGATGAATAAGACTCAATTTAGCAGTCAAGTCGTAAAGGTAGTCTATCAACATAGGATATTCAATAGAGCAAAATTGTTTAGGCCTTGGCACACCCCAGATATTTGCCGGGCGGCCAAACACAATCTCGTATGGAGAAAGCCCTATTCTAGAATGCACTGTTGCTCTCGTTGATAACAAGGCCAAAGGAAGTGCGTCTGGCCAAGCCAAACCTGTGGATGCTTGTATTTTGGCCATCTTCAACTTGAGGGTACCATTATAACCTTCCACTAGACCAGCTGACTGGGGATGGTTCGCACTATGAAATTTTTGTTTCAAACCTAGGCCTGCACATACACTCTGCATAACTTTCCCTATAAACTCACTTCCGTTATCTGACCATACAATCCGTGGCATACCGAATCTAGGGAAATATTCTTTGAGAAGAATTTTGGCAGTTGATAAGGCGGTATTGTCCTTCAGTGGGTATGCTTCTATCCACCTGGAAAAAGCACAAACCACCACCAGGACGTATTTCAAGTTATTACAGCGTTCCATGTGAATGAAATCTAACTGAATCACTTCAAAGGGACAGGAAGGAGGAGCGAAATGACCAGCTGGAGTTAGAGTTCCCTTGCCAGGGTTATGCATCAAGCACACCATACAATTTTTCACCACTCTCTCTGCACACTTACTGATCCCATCATTCTTCCAGACCGGAGCCAACATCTTACAGATACCTTTAGAACTTATATGCGCTACTCCGTGCGCCATTGTCACTACTGCAAGCACATACGCATCCGGCAACATCCAACGTTGTTGCTCTGTCAAATCAATCCAACATCCATTCGAGTCCAACTTGCCCGTACTTTCTCTCCATACACGTTTCTCTTCCTCAGTCGCTTCTCTCTGAATCTCCTTCACACTTTCCATTGTGTCTTCACACATCCCAGACTCAGCGATCCATCTTGCAGACGTTGCAACATACATTCTACTCATCACATCTCTAGCTGTCTGTTTAGCAATTTCATCAGCAAAAGCATTCCCACGTCCAATATCATCCGTGATTGCTTTATGAGCACTGCACTTTACAATTGCAACTTCAGTTGGCAAGGTCAGAGATTCCAACAAGTCGCTAACTAGCTGACCATGTTGAATCTTAGTCCCATGGGACGTAATGAAACCTCTTTCTCTCCACAACCGGCCAAAACTATGGGCCACGCCAAATGCGTACTGACTATCTGTGAACACATTCACTCTCTTTCCCTCAGCTAAAACACATGCTCTCGTTAGAGCTATTAATTCTGCAGCTTGGGCAGAATTCTGACTCACTCTTGCAGTCTCCACAATCGTCTTCAAAGTTGTCACCGCATAAGCAGCAGTCACATCACCATTCTCCAATTTAAAACATGACCCGTCCACATATAGCGTACCATCCGGATCGGGTAACGGAGTATCTTTAAGGTCTATGCGTCCTTTTGTCTCTTCCTCTGTTTTAAAATAGCAGTCATGTGGCTCAGAATCACTCGACTCTTGATCAGTCGGCAACAGCGTTGCTGGATTCAATACATTACATCTTTTGATCTGAATATGACTCGCTAGTAGTGTCAGTTCGTAACCAGATAATCTCGCACTGGTAAGGTGTTGTGTCTTCGTTCGATTCATGAGTGTATCCACTGCATGAGGAACCATGACCACTAGCATGTTGTTCATCACCAAACCAGCAGATTGCCGAATGGAAGCCGCAGCTGCCGCTGTAGCTCTCAAACAACTAGGCAACGCTTTGGCTACCGGATCTAATGTTGATGAGAAATACGCACAAGGGCGTTGTTTATCACCAAACTTCTGTGTCAGGACACTCAACGCGCAACCTTCTCTCTCGTGAACGTAGAGCGTGAATGGTTTACTGTAATCAGGTGTACCCAATACAGGAGCTGAACACAAGGCTTTTCGTAATTCAGTAAAACTCTCTTGACATTCATCAGACCATGGCACCGGACTCGGAACATTTTTCCCAGTCAAAGCTACCAATGGTTTCGCTAAAAGAGAAAAATTTGGAATCCACTGCCTACAGTAGGAGGTAATACCTAAAAAGGCACGTACTTCTCTCTGTGTGCGTGGAACACTCATTTGCGTAATTGCTTTTATTCTTTCTGGGGTCAACTTCCTTCCCTCCTTTGACAAGAGATGACCTAGGTAGGTCACTTCTTGGCAGCAGTATTGCATCTTGGAAGGTGATACTTTGTGATTTAAATCAGACAAATGATGTAACAACGATACTGTAGCTGCTTTGCAAGTTTCCTTGTCATCGGCAGCCACTAAAAGATCATCTACGTACTGTACTAGGGCCGAACCTGGAGGAAGGACAAAAGAATCTAGCTGACTTTTTAATGCTTGACTGTAAATAGATGGACTCTCACAGTAGCCTTGTGGAGCGCGTTTAAATCTGAAGCTTCGACCTCCTAGACAGAAGCCAAAAATATCCCTGCTTTCCTCGGCTATCGGAATGCTGAAAAAGGCATTCTTCAAGTCGATGACTGAGAACCAATTGGCTGTAGCAGGAATCAATGTTAACAAGGCAGTAATGTCTGGAACCACAGGAAACTGCGGAACCACAATCTTATTGACTTCTCTAAGGTCTATGACAAACCTATATACTGGAGGCTTAGTAGGATCAGTTCGTTTCAGAATTGGCAATACAGGACTATTACAAACATTTCCTCGAGTTTCTTCAACCACACCTTTCTTAATCAAATCTTGCACAATCAATAAAAGTGCACGTTCTCCTTCACTTGATATTTTATATTGGGGAATTCTGGGAAATTTTACATTTGCTTTCAAAGTTACTACATACGGTGGTATTTCTAAAAGGCCTACATCATTAGGACCAGTCGCCCAAAGAGAATCAGGGAGTGAGCGCAGCTCTGGCGGGAGTGCGTCCATTGACAAGTACATCGGAGAAGTTAGTCTTTTACCCAAAGTAAGCTGTACTCCTTCCGGAGAACAGTACAATGTCGCATATAGTCGTTTTAACAAATCTAAACCAAGCAGATTTTCATTACAACCTGTCGTCAAAATCAAGGGTGCTTTCAATTGGCATGGTCCAACAGAAATAGACAAAGGATTAGATATCGGGTTGTAAACAGGGGCGCCTGAAAAACCTACGGAAACATTCGTTGAGCCAGACAAAGGTGCGCCAGGGAGTTTCGCATGAATTATAGAACTTTTTGCGGCACCAGTATCCAACAGAAACGGTTCGACTACACCTGATGTTGCTACTGCGACATAAGGCCCACTCTGATCCACTGGAACTGATACTACTCCCTCTCTCTGTCCATGGCTGTCCTAGTACCCATTTTGCTGGAATCCCTCATCAACTTCACAATAATCCTCAACAAGATATTGCTGAGATCTATTCTGTTGAGCTGACTGTACGTTTCGTTGATCAAAGTGATTGTAGGGACGATCATTCGTTTGTGGAGGCATAGCACCTCGCCCTCGACCTCTAGAATTCTGCGCAAAACCACCACGACCTCTCTGAGCTGCTGCTGCATTATTTTGCGCTAAAATCGGACATTCATTCTTGTAGTGACCCTCTTTCTTACAGTACGCGCACTGATTCCACTGATATTGTGGCCTGGTGCAACTATAATCTGTCCTTTGATACGAATTCTGTTGCATATTAGTCTGATTCGTGCGAGGCGGATACGCCTGCTGTAAAAGAACTTTAGTCTTTAAGTCTTTCGTTTTCTTCTCTGATTTCTCCTTTTCCTCTTTATCCCTATTTTCGTAGTACTGCGCAGTCGCAAGTATTTGCGCTGTTGTAGATACAGCCCACGCACTCTCTGAATCCTTTAATTTATTGCATAATTCAGGTAACAAATTATGCACAAATTTATCGACAAACAATCTCTGTCCTCCTTCAGTGCTCATATCCTGACCACTATGATCTACAAAAGTCTCTTCGAACCTCGTGAAGAAGTCGGAGACACTTTCATCTTTCTTTTGCTTGCATGCCGATAATTTATCCCAATTAACACGCAACGCAGGCATCAGAGTCTTCATTAAGTCAATTATTCTACCTGGAAGATTAGCAATTAGGGGTTCCGGTTTTGCACCACCCGTTTGCTGACCATCTGCTGCAGTGATAGCTGCCCAATCACCACCTAAAGCTGCTTGATGATCCTCTCTACGAATTTTAGCCCACACTGGTTGTGGAACTACATTGCCAAATAGCATGTCAATGTCTGCCAAATTCATTATACAGGCTTCAACTGTCTGTGTCAATTCCTTGTAATATCCGGCCGGATTCTTACGCGGATCTGGTAAGGCCTGCTTCACCGCTAGCACTTCAGCTCGCTTCCATGGAATGTGTATCCACACTCGTTGGAACTGTGCTGGAGCAGCTGCAATACCCGCAACCGCATCAGCTTGCACAGCTTCGCGCCAAATTGGAGGAACCTCCCTCATAGGATATTGGCGACTTAGCTTCATTTTACCTTTCTCTAAATCTCTCGGCGAACGAAGAGATGGATCATTCCTAAAACTCAAAATAAGTTCCATCGCTTCTTGTATATTATCACCCACTATCATTCCTGCAGCAAACTCTTTTTGCACCTTAATTAAATCCTCCAAGTCTGATTCGACATCATCTTCCTCTATTTCCTCACGTAACAACGAGCACATCTCATCAAAGACGTATCGTTGCGTTGGTTCCTTCCACTGCATAAACGTATCTAATACATCTCTTGTATTATATCTTCTAACTTTCGTAATCCATCTGAGAGCCGTGGAATCTAAAACTCCCCGTTCTTCAGTACTTGGTAGCTGACTACGTCTCTGAACTGAATCAGAAGTAGGAGTCTTAATTAAGGATTTATATAAAGGAGACAGAATATTAGCAACAGAATCAGTTATTTTTCGACGTACAGAAAGTGGAGTTAACATACTCGCAGACGTAGAGAACACAGTAGAGGTAGGGACAGATTGCGAAGCAGTAGGAGTATCGATGAAAATAGTTTGTGAAGTAGTAGGTGTAAGTGAGACAGATACAGGTATAGAAGTCGGCAACCCAGGGAGAGGAGGAGCCGTAGGAACATTCATATTAACCACAGGAGGTACAGGAACTAGATTCTGAGGAACAAGAACACCAGGTTGTCCAGCAACCGGCAGTTGAACATTCGGTACAATTTGAGCCGTAGCACCTTGTGCGTACGGTGGAGGTGAACGTAACAGATAAGACAACAGAGGATCATTTTCGGGATCCTCCAGTATCTTAGCCGTTTTCGATGGCAAGGCAGGGTAGCACTTGTCAATCGCTAAATTATGCTCTCTAATTGCTACGTCTATAGCCTTTTCGCACTCATTATCTTGCAGTTGTTTAGTTGCTTGCTCTAAAGTTAACTCTTCTTGCTCTTTTTGTTCTTTCTTCAACCTTTTCATTTCTCTCTGTTTAGATTCCTTTCGCCAGTAACGGAAAGAATCAAACATTGCCGGCCGGGCTTTCTTACTAAACAGTTTCGCTTCTAAATTATCAAGGATCTCGGGCTCAAAACTACCATGTAGTGGCCAACTAAGGACACCATCCTTCTTACAATAACGGACCCACACCTCGTTATAGGATATAGGACCCACTCCAAATTTGCAATATAAGTCATAAAGGGGAGTCCCAATCGGAGGAACCAGACAGGAGTCCTCCAATCGTGAGTCACTGTTGCAACTAAAACAAGACAACATTTTCCGACTTACCATTTTCAGTCTGGAACACAAAACAAACAAAACACGAAACAGATATGTGCACTTGAACCAAGAACTTAGGCCTACCAAAACCAAACTAATGTATCGATACCCAAACTGAACCAAATAGATTATCGTAACCAGAACAACTAGTGATAATCTTACGAAACCAAACCAAACCAAGAACCGATCAAGGATTTTAACAATCCTCACAAAGTAACCAGCTAGCTATCACTAAATACTTAACTGAGGCACTGAAGACGTCACCAAGGAGAAACCCGTCACGTTTCGCTGTACTAAGGCTGCACCTCGGGTCCAAGACAGGGCGACGGTCAAGGCAACGGCCCACTGCAGCCGTCCTGAACGGGAACCCTCGTGGAAGAGAACTTCAGGGCCACTTTTGCGATATGCCGGGATCGATGAAGTGGGGCGCCTCCCTCAGGAATCTTCACACGAAGCTTCTCGAACTCTTCAGGCTTTTGGACCGGTACCGAATGACGTCGCCCCACGTTGGGCGCCAATTGGAGTTCTGGACTTTTTGGTTCCGTCCAGAGGTGTCAGGGAACAACACCCAAAGACCCCGGAGTTCCACCTGCCTTGGTGCGCAAATGAACAGAAACACGGGCTTCTCGATGGTGGCGTCAAAGACCAAAGGTTTATTACTGCAGGGACACAGAAATCACAGAATCTACACACGGGCAGAATCTAGGAGACTGTTCGATTTGTACATTGAGGGTTGCTCCTTATATACCAAAAATTGTGCTTCAGGCAAATATTTCACATGTCAGTACATTTCCCAAACCTTTGTGTCCTAAACAATAAATATTTGGCGTTACACAGGAACTGTCGATAATATCTGATGCCAAACATCACGAAGAGGGGTTCCCACTAGTCCATCACAATCCCTTGTCAATATTGCATTCAAGAGCCGGACCGCCTCATCGTAAAGTTCGTTACCTCCCCCTAATAAAGGCCCAGAAGGAAAGGAGCAGAGCCAGGTGCAGAAGATAGGAAAGCGGGATAAGAGATGTTTGTGGGTTGTAAATGGGCAAGGCTACCGGCTTCGGCCGCCTAATCATGATCAGGACAATGGACAGAAAAACCAGTTCAGGTGGGCTGGCCTCGGGCAGAGGAGGCAGCCTTTGTCGAGTCATGCAGCTTCAGCGTGATCTGGTTTAAGGTGTACGTGTCATGAAAGAGGTGAATCTCCGGCTAAGGCTACGTGTCCTTAATCAAAGTGGAGTGAAATGAAGTGATCAGAGGCTATTGCATATGTGAGGGCAAGGAAACACAAAATGGCGGCCATGATCTAAGATGGATGCCATGGGTAGATCAGAAATGTGTTCATAACAGGAGTGCTCTTGCTCGTATCGTAGCGAAAACACCAGGATATGCTAAATGGATCATTTGCGGTTCGCTGATACTAATATTATGTATTTCCGACAAACTTGAAAACACGGGTTCAAATCGTCACGGAACCTCAGCTCCAGTCCGCCTTACTTCACCGCTCTTCCCCGTGGTTCACGTACCTCATTCCCTCCAGTCTGGCTAAGTTTTCCACTCCACCCCGCGCTGTTGTCCGCTCCTCCTCGAGTTCTTGTCCTCCGATGATGTCAGCACGCACGTTGTTAGCACACACAGCCGGCGCTACTTCTTAGGGACTACTTTTTTTTATTGTTTATTTTTTTAATAACGTTTATTTGTATTTTTTTTATAGCCTATGTCCTTCTACTGGACCCCCCCCTTTCCAACGCTGTATTGGGTGTTGCGATTGGTGGTGTACTTTTCGAGTTTACCTGGCTCAAAGCACACAGTTCTCTCTTTATAATAGTAGTATATATATATATATATATATATATATATATATATATATATATATATATATATATATATATATATATATATATATTATGCTCCAAGTCTGCCCAAACAGTGAGAAGCACTCTGACACCGGCACTGGCTTCAAGCCCTTTATTGGTATAGGTTCGATGAACCTGCTGATTCCTTGAGCAGCTGAACACCATATACGCCTGACGCGTTTCGAAGATACAAACTTATTTCTCAAAGGCTGGTGGTAGTAAAACAGGTAAGCACAGTCTGGGTCCTGACCACACCTAAATCCACCAAATTGCACATCACGTGATTGATAGCTCGGTATGAGGCAGCGCAGAGTGTTATGGGAGTGGAAGTCCCAGCTGGAAAATTGTTCTGTTTAAAAGTGACAAATGTACTGCCGTAAGATTGCAAGCCCATGAATGAGCCTCAGCAGGCAGGCGTACCTTTATCCTTGTGTCTGTTCTCCAGAAATAGTGCATGAAATGCCAGGACTCTGTATACCACAATGCTTTGCTGGTTATGGAACCCGCCCATCTGGGGGCGTGTAAAGTTGCATTGGATTAAGAGGAACAAAGTCCTGAGAGCACACATCGATCCTGTAATGGCCTTTGAAGAAGGAAGTCGTATCTTCCTAAACGCGACAGGCATAATGTATGGGAGAGACTGGATTTGGAAGCAGCAGGCAGCTGTCAGCTCATACTGAAAATAAAGGCTTGCCACCTTACGCCTGTGTCTGAGTGCAACTCAATTGTATTGGCAAACGGAGCGTGAATAATAGGCGGCTGCCTAAGCCACCAAGCTTGCACCACCCCAATAAACTGTGGGGGCTACGCGACCAGGAAGTTGCCGAATCGCATCGTGGGACACCGGCTTGGGATGAGAGCTGACACTGTTGGTTGGGGGCCCATCTGAGGGCGCGAACTGTTTTCTCCAGAAATAGTGCATGAAATGCCAGGACTCTGTATATCACAATGCTTTGCTGGTTATAGAACCCGCCAATCTGGGGGTGTGTAAAGTTGCATTGGATTAAGAGGAACAGAGTCCTGAGAGCACACATCAATCTTGTAATGGCCTTTGAAGAAGGAAGTCGGATCTTCCGAAACGCGCCAGGCATAATGTATGGGAGAGACTGGATTTGGAAGCAGCAGGCAGCAGGCAGCTGTCAGCTCATACTGAAAATAAAGGCTTTCCACCTTACGCCTGTGTCTGAGTGCAAGACACGCCTGTGTCTGAGTGGAGGAGTGTGGCTCAATGGTTAGAGCGGCAGACCCTGATGCAGAGGTCTAGCCCGGGACCAGGGTTCAATTCCCCGCCTCGGCGGGTCTTGGGCTCAAAAATTCCACTGACCTGATAATTCTTGCCTCGGTGCCTATTCTAATCATGGAGTCCCACTCTGCAACTCTGGGCAATAGCTTGCTTAATCTCCACAACAGCCCCCACAACGCTAAGGATGCCTGGCCTTCACCCTGGGGGTGCCCAGGAGTGGACGCCTCACAGGAAAAGCCAGGACGGGTTCCACAGCGGTATTCGTACAAGCGCCTTGAGACCCTTGCGGGTGAGTAGTGCGCTATACAAGTATCAATTTATCAATTTACAATTTACAACTCAATTGTGTTGGGCAAACGGAGCGTGAATATTAGGCAGCTGCCCAAGCCGCCGAGCTTCCACCACCCTAATAAACTGTGGGGGCTACGCGACCAGGAAGTTGCTGAATCGCATCGTGGGACACCGGCTTGGGAACAGAGCTGACACTGTTGGTTGGGGGCCCATCTGAGGGCGCGAACTGTTTTCTCCAGAAATAGTGCATGAAATGCCAGGACTCTGTATACCACAATGCTTTGCTGGTTATGGAACCCGCCCATCTGGGGGCGTGTAAAGTTGCATTGGATTAAGAGGAACAGAGTCCTGAGATGGCCTTTGAAGAAGGAAGTCGTATCTTCCGAAACGCGTCAGGCATAATGTATGGGAGAGACTGGATTTGGAAGCAGCAGGCAGCTGTCAGCTCATACTGAAAATAAAGGCTTGCCACCTCAAGCCTGTGTCTGAGTGCAACTCAATTATGTTGGGCAAACGGAGTGTGAAAATATATATATATATATATATATATATATATATATATATATATATATATATATATATATATATATATATATATATGAGTGATGTCACTTACCATGTCATGAGTGATGTAATATGTGACATCATCAGCAGTGCATTGCAGGCGCGCAAGTTATAGTGAGTCCAACTAACTATAACATGGGAATTTCAATGGTTTTATGTCAGTAAAATTTCAAGGTAACTATATCTGGTGTGAAACCTATGGTTTGTTCAGTGAATTTAATAGGTTTTTTAAATGCTAATTCCTAACTATAACTGGTGTGAAACCTATGGTTTTTTCAATGAATTTCATAGTTTTTTTAAATGCTAATTCCTTTCTATATCCAGTTTGTAACCTACGATTTTTTTTTAAATTTGCTGATTTGTGTGGGTATTAATTCATATAATTTTTTTTTATAATAATATTTAAAAAAAAAAAAGTATCATTTTTTTGGGGACGCTCTGGGTTCGCGCACCGGTAAGCTCTCCGGAAAGCACACCCAGAGCGCTACTTGCGTTTGTGTAAAAAAATATGAATGAAAAGTAAATAATAACGCAAGACATTTAGTACCATACATATAATAGCATTTTTTGGAATAAGGAAATTTAAAATAATTTTGCATTTCCGTGAAACTATCAAAACGCCCCCGGAAACGCCTACGTTCGCGCCGCGTATGCACCTACGTTCGCGCCGCGTATGCGCCCCGGAAGCGCCTACGTTCGCGCCGCGTATGTGCACCCGGAAGCGCTCCGGTGCGCGCAGCGTCAAAGCATCAAGTCATGTGACCTTAAAATAACACTTTTGATTGGTTGCTAACAGTTTTTTTTACAAAGAATGAAATCCCCACCCATTTCCTTCACTTCTTCTTTCACTTTTGTGACTGAAAGACCTGCCTTTTTTTCTCTTCGATCTTGCTTGGTTAATCATGGCTGCCAGAACATCCAGCAGTGAAGATGAGCCTGAATTCATTGATGAAGAGCCTCCTCAGCCAAAGGTGAAAGAGCATTTCATCTGGAATTTTTTTTCCATACCAGGGGGCTGCGTTGCAGAGAGGTGTAATGAGGGCACGCCCCTTTTTACACCTCTCTGCAACGCAGCCCCCTGGCCCATACCGGAGGTTCCTGTAGGGCTACTTGGCCCCCAGGGACCCCCAGTATTCAAGAGGAATTATTTCCTCCTCTGCAAACGTGCCAGGGGGTGCGTTTGCAGAGTGGTGCAGGGAGGGGGCGTGGTCTCCTCCCCATCCAGATTTTTAGTTTTATTTTGTTTTTTAGAAGGGAGGCTGTGTAGCCCACCTTCTTTTTCTTTTTTTTGGGCCCTGGGGACCCCACCCCCCAGGGCCTGACCCCCAAAAAGTATGTATTTCTTTTTATAACGGGAAGGGGGCAGTGTGGCCTCCCTCACGTGGCTAATCTAGGCCCGGGGACCCCACCCCCTGGGGCATGGCCACATTTTTTAAAAACATTTTTAAGGATGGGGCCTGCATAGCCCCCCTCCTCAGGCTACTTAAGGCCCTGGGGACCATATCACCCAGGGCCGGCCTGCATCCTTTTTTTATGTTTAATATTTGGGGAGGCGGGCCGCGTCCCCATCCCCCGGGGCCTGGCCCTCTCCGTTCGGGACCGTGGAGGTTCCCCAAACCCCCCACGGTCCCTGCCGGCTCGCCGCATCATGCGGACCCGGCATTACTTTTCTGTTTGGGGAGCATCTGAACCCATGCAGAAAAGCAATCGGCTTTGGTTTTTGAAAGATGGAGCAGGTTTCCTGCTCTCTCTTTAAAAAACCAAAGCAGTTTTCTATGGTAGGGCAGGAGCTGCGAGGCTCCCGCCCTCAATAGCAAACAGCAGTGTCCCGGGGGCGGGCAACCTGGGACACTGCAGGAGCCGGCCCTGGGGGTTGGCGGTCCCCAGAGCCACCACAACGCTCCAGGAGGGGGGCCCCTCCCAACAGTTAAAAGCCCCGGGGTGGTAGTTCCCGGGACTGGGGGGCCCGTTATGGACCTCCCTATTTTGAATATGTAGTGCCCCAGGGAGGAGGCGGTCCCCACGGCTTGTGCGGGGGCTTGAGCCCCCCCACACAGGTTTTAATTTTTTTATTTTAAAAAGAACCCCCTGGGGGTGACGGTCCCCGGGGATGAGGGGGGGGGTCGTGAGCCCCCGCATACTTCATATTAAACCCCGGGGGCGGTGGTCCCTGGGGCTCAGGGGGCCTCAGAGGCCCCTCATCGTTATACAGTTAAGCCCCAGGAGTGGCGGTCCTTGGGGCTGTGGGGGTCGTGTGCCCCCCGTAATAAAACTTACTTTGCCCCGGGGGGTGGAGGTCCTCAGGGCAGTGAAGGGGGGATTGGGACACTTTTTTTTTAAAGCCCCCGTGCTTCGTTTTTTTGTAGGCGTACTATATATATATATATATATATATATATATATATATATATATATATATATATATATATATATACATACACTTCATTACTAAACGCGCAGGTATTTGAGACGCCACAGCTGCATATCTATTATGGCTCAAACGTGCAAACATCATTCCAAATAACACACACAGTATCAAACATAACCTTGATGTTTCATGCTCTCACTATACACACTAAAGTAGCGACACAGTCTACAAATGTATTCTCATATGGAGCAAAATTCTCAGCCTTCTCTAAACAATATTGCAAGTGCGTGTTGTTTACAAACCAGAGCAGGAAAACAAAAATGGCATTTAACCCCTTCGCTGCGGCGGCTATTCCGCCGCAGCGCTAAAGGGGCGGGGCGGCCACGCGGCCGCCGCATGCTGGTGACAGAACCGCTCCGTCACCAGCTACAGTTGAGCTGTGCTGGTGACGGAGCGGTTCCGTCATGACCCGCCCCGCTCTTTAGAACGCCCGCGCAGGCGCGAAATCAGCGCCGCGCAGGCGCGGCGGCCGGGCCATGACGGAACCGCTCCGTCATCAGCACAGCTCAACTGTAGCTGATGACGGAGCGATTCCGTCATCAGCATGGAAGGGGTTAAGCTTCTAATAAACCCATGCTAACTTAACACGGTGTGAGTGCAAGGCTCAGTCCATGACACATTTCCTTGACCAAAGCACATAATGTAAACATGGGCAAATTCCGAACGCAGACTCCAAGCCTAAAAAGCAGAGTCAAGTTCAAAAAAAAAATTATTCGATCTTTGATAAAAAGCAGTAACTAAATAATAAAGAATAGGTAGAAAAATCAAACAGTCTTATTCCACCAACGTATAAGGACAGTATGTAGCAACAGCCTCCAAAAAGAAGTCATTGTTCTCATCTGGAAACATTTCAGCCATCCAATTCAATAGTGGGAATGAACATACATGTTCCTCAACCACCGGAGCCTCTATCACCATCGGAGGAAAACTCTGGTTGTCTTCAATGTAACTGGGTGCCAAGAAGTCATGTGCTGCTGCAAAAACATTCCAACGTCCCATTATTCCATGTGTTGCTGCTAAGGCCATAATCCCACTGCCAGAACAGAGCAATTTATGAGCAACTAAGGGGCTCATCAGCTGATCATAATCCGCGTTGGGAGACACCGTACTGCAGAGACACAAATCCAGGGCCCAGTCGAAATCACAGCCCTGGCAATGGAAGAAAGGTTGAACGCATGTGAAAAAGGAGAATCAAAATGATAATCCATAAGGTGCACTCAACGTTGCAAGAGGCAGCGCTCCATAGTAACTAAGCATTCGGTTGCGGACCAGCAACAACCGAGAAATATTGTCGTCTGCTGCAAAATGTACATCCATATTTAAGTAAACAAATTAATGCAACCACACCGGCAACTAATGTGAGCATTAAGCACAATTCACCAAGGATGCTGGAAAAAATCGAATGAAAAAACACTGACAAGACACCAAATATAGTTTCTACTGAAGTCACAAGGCCAATGCTTATAACTTTAAAAAAGTAAGCTAACCTTACTCGAGGACGCATTAAACATAGTCTAAATTAACTCCCTAACATTCCGGGGCACTTCTGTATTTAATAAAGCATACACGTCTGTGCGGGTGTTTATTACATGAAGGACAAATGTTTCTCTAGCAGATGTAAGAGCGATCTCTTTTTGAGACAATAGCGCTCTTAAACGGCTCATTTGGTTGACTCTTCTTCAAGGTCGGAACTGATGGCCAGATGGAAACATCCAGCTTCCCATACAGAGGACTAAACACATCTTTTTTATAGCAAACCACACGCTCAGTTACCATTATCATGTAAGCAATGCCTGCTAACATCACACAATAAGCCACACAGCTGAATCGGATCTCCAATAAGTGACCACTTCTAACTATTCTCATAGCGCGCCCTGTGCTCTGATTTGACAGAGAGAGAGTGATCGCACCATAGTTTCTACTGCTAATCATTCTCAGCATACGCTACAAATACGATAAAACGGCGATACTTTTAACATCGGGTCGTAGCGCGCCCTGCATCGAAAAATGCGATGCAGGGCAAGGAACGAAGAGGCATATTAGCAACAACATAAGGCGATACATTATCGCCTGTTTCATCAGCAGGAAACTGATGATAAAGCGGCAATAATGAGCTTGATAATCGGCCCTTGTAAATTCCCATAGCAGCCCAGGTTCTGATGTTAACCTGTTTCCTGCCCATAAAACGTAGATAATTTTAACACCGGTCCTTGATAATATCAGTGCCATATTATCAGTAAAGGGTGATAGATTATCGCCGCTTTTATTGGCAGGAAACTGCCGGTTAAGCGGCTATAATGGGCTTGATAATAGGCCGTTGTAAATTCCCATAGCAGCCCAGGTTCTAGTGTTAACCTAGGCTTCTATGGCAATTCACAAGCACATATTATCAAGACCGTTATAAAGAGACGCACAAACTGATATTAAACAAAAAATCATAACAGCATTCATTATAGCAAAACACATTTGCTACTATAAAACGTTTAACAACGGACGAATATAGGGGCATATTATCAAGACAGGCAATAACATTATCGCCGCTTTATCAGCAGTTTTCTACCCATAAAGCGGCAATAATATTATCGCCTGTCTTGATATACCCCATAATTCCTTAATGTACAAAGGTGCACCGCACACCACTCCTTTCAAATGATTTGTAGATTAAGAAGAATACCACTCACACACTGGATATTCTGGTACAGAATCTCTCTAGTTGCAAGTTTGCAGCAGAACCGTCAAATGGAACATTTTCCCCTCTCATTTTACACATACATACATATAAATAACCAATTAAAATCCTGCACACATTAATTCAAAACAAAACACACATTTCTATTGATTTAACATTCCAAACCTTTTCAACTGACATAACCTTCCACCCTACCCCCAACAGATCATGAAAAAGTCAACTGTTACCAGAGGTCAAAAGTTCAGCACTGTATAAAACACTGCTCCTCAACAAATCTAGACTATGGATAAGCACTTACTTATAAGCACCATTAAAGCAAAAACGTCTCATTACAAGCAACAAAGATATACACACATAAACTTGATAAATATCTGTAAAAGATTTATTTTTAATAAGGAAAATTAAGCCGGGTGGTGGCTGATATGGGGCTGGGGACCAAGGTTAGCTGTGAGATAAGGTGCACGGTAGAAGGATGGTAGAAAATTGATAATCAGGCCTTGAAGGAAGTGTGCTGCAGAGTGTGGGTCAGGTGGATGTATTAATGAAGAGAGATTATCTCTGAAAGATGGCAACAAGGGAGACTGAGTAGTGTTACTTGCCTGATACTCCCACCTCAGAAACCTCCTCTTCCCATGAAAGGGACCTTACATGGGGAATGAAACACTTTTTTAGAGTGTTAACGATTAGAAAGATTTGCAAAAACATGCATTTTACTTGGCCTTGTAAGACTAAGGAGAGATAAAGAAGGGCCCTAAAGTAGGCCTTGCTAGATATATGGGCCCATCTCTAGGGGTGGGTGGGACAACAAATTAACAGGAAGAGCCGACGCAGTTGAGCTATCTGTTTGGCTTGGTTCAAAGACCCTAGCAACAAGCCGAGAACTGAAAGTTTGCACTGTAAATTGTACAGCATACCGCCTGTGAAATCTCTTCAATATTAAAAAATTCCTTTCTTGAATGTTGAAGAGATTTTCATCACATCTCTGAAGTGCATAGAGAGTAACAGCACTTCTAAGGAGCAAATAGGTTCTCCGGGAAGAGATTACTGCACGTTCTCAGGAGCAAATAGTTACTCTGAATAGAGAGTACTACCCTTCTCTGGGGCAAATAGGTACTCAGAAAATAGAGCTCCTGCACTTCTGGATTTTTGAGCTCTTACAATGCATCGTAGTCCTGATTTGCAGCCCTACTATTTCTGCATAATTAATCACTAAAGTCCTTTACATTACATTTAAATGGTGACTTGTAGTACTCCTGCTTTGCCGTCTTGAAAACATCCTCCAAGCTGATTATTGCCCTACTGTTTTTGAACTTTTAAATACTCATATGTTAAACCTCACTCACAGTTCACACGGTGCACATCAACTAGGATTTTTGCCTCCAGTGCCATTTCTGTAACAATCAAATCTGAACTAAAAGGCCAGCTGTTATGTGGGACCTACTTGTGGCTAAGATTCTTAGTGCAGAAGAAGCATTATTATACTATACTAAATTAAACAGAAAAAGGTGTTTTCTATGGTGCATAGCTACAACACTTGTATTTGTAGGTGCACTCTTATGTGATGATGAATAAAGGAGGCTGTTGGAAATAAAGATTTGGCTCAGATCACACAATTGGGTCAAGCATGGAAGCCAGGATTGATCACAGGTTTTGTAGTTTCACATTCTGCAGTTCACTCAATAGATAGGTGTCTCACTCTCCTGTTTTGCATTACAGATTAATGCTTTACCTTTCATACGTGGCATATGACATCTCAGCCTATGCAGCAGGCAGAAGCCAAATGAAAGCTAGGCTTGTTTTGGAGTACGAGGATCAAAGAGGACCTTGAGCTGAACCATGCATCTGGCTCAAACCTTAAGTGACTTTTGCAGCAGAACTAACTGTTTCAAAACCATTCTTACAAATGAAAGTCCCAGATGGTGCAGATGTTGCCACCATTTGTGAACTGGTACGTGATTATGCTGAAGCTTTCCCAGCACTTCATGAAATGTATGTATCTGTGCTGGTTATACGGCTTTCAACCGCAGCCTGTGAGAGCTCCTTTTCAAACCTATACCGCGTCCTCACACCTTTCCGACGCACAATGAATCGTGATTGGAAACAGAATTTGACTATTTTACCACATGAGAAAGAGTTCACGGCAAACCTATGTATGCATGAGTTTGTACGGGAGTTTTGAAAGAATAATAGAAGATTACCTCTGTCTGGAACTTGCAGTTTTGAAATGGTCGGTGTGAATACTGCTGGCAGTTTTCAAAAATACTCCTTTCTCTTTTTCGAAATGCGTTACTGTTTTTCAAGAATTTTTATCTATGAAAGTACTTTGCAAAAAAATGACAAGAAAATAAAGAGTACAAAGTTACATTTGTGCAGAGAAATAAGTGTTGGGCAAATTGCAACGAGTAAATTGCCAGCCTTTCTAGTGCAATGGTGTCAAGGCTTTCGTGTAGTAATAGGGACTTCGTTAATCTTGAATACTTCTTAATATGCTTAGCATTCAAATACTTGTGTTGAAGCCAGGGAGCTGGAATTCGAGGGTTCGCAGTTAGGTCCAGACATTGCTCTTACTGCCTGGCCAGCTGGAATTCGAGGGTTTGCAGTTAGGTCCATACATTGGTCTTACTTTCAAATAACTCTCCACATGCTCTGGGTACACACAGAAGCAATCCATTGTCTCATGCTGCCTGTTTGCAAGTACATATGTTGTAATCTAGGGCTTGTAGGCTACCTCCAAAAGCGACATATTGGGCCCACAGTGGCCCACCCGAATGCGCCCTTGGCCTACCCAAATATAAATTCCTGGAGCCGGGCCTGCTACTCTCTCAGACAAAAAACAATCTGCTCTCCTAATTCAAAGAGAACTCTCGCCCAACCAAAGCAAACAGCAGACTCCCACGAATAGGCACGCTATAACACTACAAGAGCCGACCCTCGGAGACGGTGCTCCCCAGGGCCACCAAAGGCTCAACAAAGGCCATCAAAGATTTTAAACTTGGACATCATTGTAAATCCCCCTAAGCAGTCCTACGGGATCAGGAAGTCCTCTAGTAAATAGCAAACGTTTCCGATCAAACTACACACATATACAAATAAATAAAAAAATCATATTTATTCCCACATTAAATTCAAAACGAAACACATTTATATTGCTTAAACTTTTGCACCCTTTCCAACTGACAAAACTTTCAACCCTTCCTCCATTCCACAATCTGTCAGTTACCATAGAAACACTTCAGGGAACACCTAACTCAGCACACACGTGAAAAGTTCATCATACAGTGTTGCAAATTAAAACACCAAGTATGCTTCACTTGAGAATATACCAGCTTATTTTATGTAACGTTCTTTGCTAACACTTATTCTTAACCAATAAAAATCAGCCTTTTAAAACATTCATCGTAGCTTAGTGCAGAATATTCTAGAACAACTAATCAATCCTTTTCTTTGTTCAAAACTGCATGTTTTCCACCATTTTAGACAAAATCTCACTTTTCAAACTGCCACTTCATTTAAAGAGACCTTCACAGTGCATCCAGACGTCGCTTCAAGATGCTTACAGTGTGGATTCCCGAGGACCCCATCCCCCGGGGCTCATATCTAACGTTGTGGACCGTGGGAACAGCTGCAAGGCCTCCATGATCCCAGCCGGCTCCCCACTTCCTGCGGTAGCCGGCATTGCTATTCCTCACAGAGAGCACCTTACATGCTTCCATTCTAATTTCAAACTTGATTTCAACAGTTTGTTATACATTTTATAAAATAATATACTACTGCACGCTAAAGCAGAAAAGTTAGCACATTTATGATAGAATACAAAATAGAAAAAAATAAATATGTACTTCTACACTCAACAAACTCATAACCAGAGTACACAGTTTAATTTAAAAAACACCCTACCACAACTAGTTTTTCAAAAGCATTTTACAATAAAATGCGTCACAAAGTAGGTCACATACATCGTGACTCTATAACATCACATAGAAAAAAGAAGGCCACTTTTACGCAACCAGGAAAACACAACAAAAGTACAAGGCCCAAACTTCCATTGTAGTGATTTCTTAGTTGCAGGTCTAGTTGTCAGATCGACACACACACTCCCTCATGGCTGGTATACACCCACACCACACCCATTCAGCGCATCCGTCACTACACACGTGACCCTATGTATAAAAAAGATGGAGCTCTCGTTTTGTATGCCATTTTAGAGTTGTTCCCAAAGCCCCGAGCAAAGGGCCCACTACTACATCCGTGGCCTCTTTCGTCACTGAGTGAGTAGTGCCCGAAGCACTGAGTGGCTGAAGAACCTGCGATGATGATCATGATGGGAGCACGAGTATGTCGTGAGCCATAGACGTATCAAGACTCGGCAACACGTATGAGTCTTCTTTGTTGAAGATCGTGACTATATCATGAAGAAACTCCTTTCCACAAAAGGTGAGCATTGACACTTGAGTACGCATCAAAAGGAGTCAAAGGGTTGTAGCTGACTACATACAAAAATGCAACTTAAAATTTTAGACAAATGCACTCCTATATATTGTATTAATGTATATATGTAATTTTTTTTCCCAATAGCAGTAACGTTTTTATAATAGCTGAAATGTCCGCAATATATTCACGCAACTCAGTTTACAATGACTAATCAAAATGTCCTCTTGTTTCCTTCAGCAAACATCCTTCAGAAGCAACCACGGCCTATCGAGCAACAGCAATGGAATTTTGAATTTGAATTTGAATTTAAAAACATTTAGATAGCGCACTTCTACCATGCGGTTTCTTGGCGCTTTAGGATTGCGAGGGGGGGTAGCAGGAGTGGAGAGGGATCAGACCTTGTAGGCTTGGGAGAAGAGCAGCGTTTTGAGACCCTTCCGGAACTCAATGTAGGAGGGTGTCATGCGGAGTTCCGTCGGGAGGGAGTTCCAAAACACAGGAGCGAGAACTGCAAATTGTGTTCCTCCGGCCCTTTTCTTTCTAAAACGGGGGGTGGTTAACAGGGCCTGGTGGGTGGATCGAAGCTCTCTACCAGGCAAGTAGGGTTTGATGGCGGAGCAAATGAACTCCGGGGCGGTGCCCATTTTGGCCTGAAAGGTGGTACAGCCAAGTTTAAACAAGGCTCGCTCTTTTACCGGCAGCCAGTGCAGTGCCTGCATTAGGGGAGTGACTCGATGGAATTTAAGCAGGCTGTAGATCAGGCGGACGGCCTGGTTCTGCACTAGCTGCAAGCGGTGAATGGCGTAGGCTGGGGCGCCATTGTAAATGATGTTGCCGTAATCGAGGCGCGAGAGCACCATGGCCATCATTATGATCTTTAAAGCAGGTAGAGAGAAAAAGCGAGAGACCTTCCTAATAGTTCTAAGGGAAAAAAAACAAGAAGAAACAACCGAGTTAACCTGTGAGTGTACAGAGAGTGAAGAGTTAAGAAAAATACCAAGTGTTTTGACCTTGGGGACTGGAAGCGGGGGAGCACCAAGTGAGGAGGGCCAGTGGGAGGGGGACCAGGGACTGCAACCACCTCCAGTCAAGACTAACTCCGTCTTATCTGGGTTGAGTTTGAGGTGGTTGCAGTTCATCCAGTCCTGGATGAACAGCATGACGGACTGGACGTTCTGGGAGGAGGAAGAGGAGTGGGAAAGATTAAAGATTAGCTGGAGGTCATCGGCGTAATTGAACACCGTGACCTGGAGCTGCTGTAACATAAAAATAGGAGGGTAGATGTATAAATTAAACAAAAGAGGGGAAAGTGAGGAACCTTGGGGAACTCCACATACAACCTTGCGAGGGGCAGCGGTGAAACCAGCTAGGTGGACCGCCTGAGCCCTATCACTCAGGAAGGACTCAAGCCAGGCGAAGGCCAGGCCCTCGATGCCCGCCGCCTTGACACGGGTGAGAAGGGTGGAATGGTCCACCGTGTCAAAAGCGGCGGACAGATCTAAAAGGATGAGGGCCTGCGGACGATTGATGTCAATGCCCTCGCGTAGGCTGTCCATCACTGAGGTCACCACCCTCTCAGTGGAGTGAAGCGGGCGAAAGCCCGCCTGCCTGGGAGAGAGGCAGTGGTTGGTTTCCACATAGGTGCTCAGGGTGCTGGTCACGTGGGTTTCTAGAACTTTGCCCAGGTAAGGCAGGAGGGAGATGGGACGGTAATTGGAGGGGGAGGAAGGGTCAGCACCGGGTTTTTTTAGAATGGGAATGATAGCCGCGAATTTGTGAGCAGTGGGGACCGCTCCGTTGCTGAGCGAGTCATTCAAAAGTGTGAGGGGAGGAGTGGGGCAGTTTAGGAAGATGTCTCTTAGGATGTGAGCGGGGGAATTTTCTGCAACGTATTGAATATACTTTGACGTGAAGAAGCAGACAATATATGCTCTATGGAAGAATATGCTCTATGGAATTCCAATCAAAGCTCATGTTAGATGTGAAGGACATCTAACATGAGCATTGATTGGAATTCCATAGAGCATATTATCGAACCCATTATCGCGACTTTAGCGGCACTTTCCTGCCGATAAAGTGGCGATAATTGTGTCGCCCAGGCTTGATATTATGGCCCAGAGTGCGTAGTGTACAGCAGGTTCTCTGTAAAATCTATAATTACCTCCGAGCAGTGACAACAGATAGGTTACAACAGTCTGACAAACATATCCACAACCCTATTACGCCATTTTTGAGTCACTTTTAACATGGGTAAAGTGACGCAATAAGCTTGTAAATATACGTCTGACTTTTCAAGAAAAAATCTCAACTACAGACTCTGCGACACAGTTTTAATGTTGTTTTCTCTCTCTTTCTCTCTCTCACTTTCTGTGACATCATTTCTCTTTCTCTCCTAAACTTATAGACACTGCTGTCTGCTTGGACGTGTAGAAGAACAGCCCAAGTCAAGTTGTGGAATCAACTGGCCGAAGAGTATGACCGCAGTCTTTAAACAACAGTAAGCACGGAGGCCTGGATCTACAAAGCCTTTATAGCAATGCATTAGAAAAAAGTCGGCATAACGGACGTCAGTAACGCAGTAGGCACTTCCATATAGACACCACTTGAACGCGGCACTATAACAAGTGAAATGTACCAGGTACACTGCACTCGTAAAACTGTAGTATTACGTTTATTTGTGAAAGGAGAGAGGGCCATATTATCAAGCCCGGGCGACAAAATTATCACCACTTTATCGGCAGGAAAGTGCAGCTAAAGTGGCGATAATGGGTTGGATAATATGCTCTATGGAATTCCAATAGAAGCTCATGTTAGATGTGAAGGACATCTAACATGAGCTTTGATTGGAATTCCATAGAGCATATTATCAAACCCATTACCGCCACTTTAGCGGCACTTTCCTGCCCATAAAGTGGTGATAATAGTGTCCCCCAGGCTTGATAATATGGCCCAGAGTTCGTATTGTACAGCAGCTTCTCTGTAAAATCTATATTTACCTCTGAGCAGTATCTACAGATAGGTTACAACATTCTGACAAACATATCCACAACCTTTTGTACGCCACGTTTGAGTCACTTTTAACATGGGTAAAGTGATGCAAGGAGTTTGTAAATCTACGTCTGACTTTTCAAGAAAAAATCTCAACTCCAGACTCTGGGACTCAGTTTTAATATTCTTTTCTCTCTCTTTCTCTCTCTCACTCTTTGTGACATAATTTCTCTTTCTCTCTTAAACTTATAGACACTGCTGTCCGCTTCGACGTGTAGAAGAACAGCCCAAGTGAAGTTGTGGAATCAACTGTTTGAAATGTTTGGCCGCAAGGTTTATACAACGGTAAGCACAGAGGCCTAGATCTACAAAGCCTTCATAGCAATAAATTAGAAATAAGTCGGCATAACGGGCGTCAGTAACGCAATAGCCACTTCCATATAGACGCCACTTGAACGTGGCAGTATAACAGAACTGAAATCTATGAGGCACACTGCACACGTAAAACTGTAGAGTAACCAACACTTGTAATGCTTATTAAGCTCATTTACTCACATCTACATAATTCTAAACTCTAATTTTCTTTTTTGTTTTGCAGTTTACCAATCAGACATCTTTTGGAGTCCAATTAAAAATGTGTTTATAATATTGGTTGTTGTTAAAGTTATTTTTCTAGTTCCTTCTATTATAGTTATAATTCAGTTTCATTTACATTTATTGATTTAATAAAAGTTAATAAAAAAAAATACATACTTCTTTTATTTTGTGGGAGAGAGGTATGACGGTCCAGAACAAAAATAATGTTGAAATACTATAGTAAGATATTCAAGACTAGGATTGAAAACTACTGAGTTCTAAGTAACAGATATAATAAAAATAACGGTGAAGAACTACTAAAATGGCGGTGGACGGAGTACGTAATCAACGTTTGGCGCCTCAACACTACCTTTCAAATAAATATAGAAAAAATATAATTATTAATATAATACAAAAGTACAGCAGCGGATGACACACACGACCCAGAAAAAGAAAGTGACAAATTTACTACCTGAAATAAAGAAAGGTTTGCTTGTTGAACTTCAAGAAAAAGAAAAAAACGCGGACTTCAAAACAAGGCTGCGCATGTGTAGAGTACAACTGCTACAGAAAAAAAGGAAAGTTTTACATACTATAATAGAAATGAAGGGGTAAATTATCAACAAAAGGCGATACATTATAGCTACTTTTATTGGCAGGAAACTGCCGATTAAGCGGCGGTAATGGGCTTGATAATAGGCCCTTGTAAATTCCCATAGCAGCCCATGTTCTGATGTTAACCTGTGCTGCTATGGTTATTCACAAGGGCATATTATCAAGCCCATTATCGCCGCTTTATCGGCAGTTTCCTGCCGATAAAAGTGGCGATAATGTATCGCCTTTTGTTGATAATATGGCCCATTGCTCTGTTTTTTTTACCAGTAAACTTAGGTTCATATTGTCAAGGACCAGTGTTAAAATTATCGCCATTTTATTGGCAGGAAACTGCCGATAAAACGGCGATAATAAGCTTGATAATACGGTCTTGTTATTTCCCTTAGAAGCCCATGTTAACACCAGAGCATGCGCTTCTATGGGAATTAACAAGAATGTATTATCAAGCCCAACCTCCCAAAAGTAATAACAAACTCCAGACAATGCAAGTACCCGGAGCTGGAAGGTCATTTTACATATTACTGCCCTAGAAAGGTGGCGTTCTCCGCGACGTGTAAGGGAATAGAGAGAGAGAGAACTACTGAGTTCTCAGTAACAGATATAATGAAAATAATGGTGAAGAACAACTAAAATGGCAGTGGATGGAGTACCTAATCAACGTTTGGCGCCTCAACACTACCTTTCAAATAAATATAGAAAAAATATAATTATTAATATATTACAAAAGTACAGCAGCGGATGACACACACGAGCCGGAAAAAGAAAGTGACAAATTTACTACCTGAAATAAAGAAAGGTTTGCTTGTTGAACTTCAAGAAAAAGAAAAAAACGCGGGCTTCAAAACAAGGCTGCGCATGTGTAGAGTACAACTGCTACAGAAAAAAAGGAAAGTTTTACATAATATAATAGAAATGAAGGGGTAAATTATCAACAAAAGGCGATACATTATAGCTGCTTTTATTGGCAGGAAACTGCCGATTAAGCGGCGGTAATGGGCTTGATAATAGGCCCTTGTAAATTCCCATAGCAGCCCATGTTCTGATGTTAACCTGTGCTGCTATGGTTATTCACAAGGGCATATTATCAAGCCCATTATCGCCGCTTTATCGGCAGTTTCCTGCCGATAAAAGTGGCGATAATGTATCGCCTTTTGTTGATAATATGGCCCATTGCTCTGTTTTTTTTACCAGTAAACTTAGGTTCATATTGTCAAGGACAAGTGTTAAAATTATCGCCATTTTATTGGCAGGAAACTGCCGATAAAACGGCGATAATAAGCTTGATAATACGGTCTTGTTATTTCCCTTAGAAGCCCATGTTAACACCAGAACATGCGCTTCTATGGGAATTAACAAGAATGTATTATCAAGCCCAACCTCCCAAAAGTAATAACAAACTCCAGACAATGCAAGTACCCGGAGCTGGAAGGTCATTTTACATATTACTGCCCTAGAAAGGTGGCGTTCTCCGCGACGTGTAAGGGAATAGAGAGAGAGAGAACTACTGAGTTCTCAGTAACAGATATAATGAAAATAACGGTGAAGAACAACTAAAATGGCAGTGGATGGAGTACCTAATCAATGTTTAGCGCCTCAACACTACCTTTCAAATAAATATAGAAAAAATATGATTATTAATATATTACAAAAGAACAGCAGCGGATGACACACACGAGCCGGAAAAAGAAAGTGAAGAATTTACTACCTAAAATAAAGAAAGGTTTGCTTGTTGAACTTCAAGAAAAAGAAAAAAACGTGGACTTCGAAATGAGGCTGCGCATGCAAAGAGAATACAACTGCTACACAAAAAAAAGGAAAGTTTTACATACTATAATAGAAATGAAGGGGCATATTATCAACAAAAGGCAATACATTATAGCCAATAATAGGTCCTTGTAAATTCCCATAGCAGCCCATGTTCTGATGTTAACCTGGGCTGCTATGGTTATTCACCAGGGCATATTATCAAGCCCATTATCGCCGCTTTATTGGCAGTTTCCTGCCGATAAAACCGGCGATAATGTATAGCGTTTTGTTGATAATACGGCCCATTGCACTTTTTTTTGACCAGTAAACTTAGGTGCATATTATCAAGGACCAGTGTTAAAATTACCGCCGTTTTATTGGCAGGAAACTGCAGATAAAATGGCGATAATGAGCTTGATAATATGGCCTTGTTATTTTCCATAGAAGCCTATGTAAACACCAGAACATGCGCTTCTATGGGTATTAAAAAGGACGTATTATCATGCTCACCCTCCCAATGCCAGGACGGACACTAAGAAAGAAAAAAACATTCTTCGTTGGTGTTTAACCCTGTTATATTATAGATTTACAGAGTAAGCACCCCACAGGGTTAAACACCAATGAAGAATTAGCAGTACACCTAACATGAACACAACAGATAGAATGGAAAATACTTGCTTTTCTTGGTTTTTTCTTTCTTAGTGTCCGTACTGTTCACGATGAATTACTATAGAAATTGATTTTATGATGATTTGCTTCTGCTTTGAATGAATGAAATTAACTGTGACTTCTTTCGAATTGGTCTAATAAGTACTTTTTAGATGTGTATGCCCATCCATGGGCTTCATTACCTGTATAGGGCAGTATAGCCCTTTCAGGGCGATATACACAAATAACGATTATCGTATTAAACAGACCTACTACTTGTAAATAATATATGGAAGAGACATAAGCATTGCAAGGATGTATTCATATTCTTGAATTTTATGTTTTTACAGGTATTGCATAGTACAAAATGGCGAGGGATATTGTAACCACAAGTCCTCTTTCTATGCTACCTCTTGAATTGTGAATGACCAATGTAATGTTTAAAAGAAATGGCGGCGCATTCAATAATCACAATTGACAAAGGCTAAGCGCCGAAACGCGTCTTGTCTGTGCTGGGTTGCCAATAAAGAGTTTTGGTACCGTAAACCCCCCCCTCCCCCCTTGTGAGTGCTGTTTCTTGTTCATGGATTGAACTCGGAGAGAACTTGGGAGCAGTTATATATATATATATATATATATATATATATATATATATATATATATTCCTTGTTCTCCGCTCGATGTAGCAGCCGCCACATCACTGTCCTATATGTCCGGGCAGTTCTCCAAGAAAAGCGAACAAGTCAGACCCAAGTATCTGGTGCAATTTTAGTGTTTTATTTCCATAAAACCTAGCAAGTCCACATGACGCGTTTCGCCTCCAACTCGAGGCTTGATCACATGATACAGTTGCTAAAACATAGACGAGTGTACTTAAGGAGTTCAAAAAAAAAGGGGGTGGTATTAACTAAATACAACCTCACCAAGTTAACCCTTTGTTGTTCACATCCTTGTAAAACAAGATTTGGGTCATTTAAAAGTGAATTTGTGGCATAGTGCCATACATTTGATTCACAAAGATTTTTTGTTCTGTGCAAAACATATGCTGTGCAAATTTCCCAATCTTGAATATATAGTCCATATACAATTTGATAATATATACACACAAATATATATATATATATACAGGCAATACATAAAAAATATATAAGTAGGTAAAAATAGAAAAAATAAGAATCAATTCATTATTATTCTATATACACACTATTTACAATAAAGGGCGAAGTACCCGTACGTAGGAAAATAATCTTGCTCTTACTAATAATTGTAATTTCCTACTAGTGATATGTGTATGCAATCGTTGACCAAAAATTATCAGATTCTGTAAACATCATGTTAAATATTGTGTCAACAACAGAACATATGATTCAGATAAGGGGGTGGTGATGAACAGAGTGTCTGAATTAAGCAGACCACTCTTACCCAGTCCAAAGATCAGGGCTTTATCCATCACCGTTTTTTAGCTCACTGCACCATCCCAGCTCAGAACTTGGCTATATGCAAATTAGTCTGACCCTGGCTCAGTGCATCATGGGAACAGGGCAGACCAAACTACCAAGCCAATTCTTATACTGGGAAGGAAACAAGCTACCGGGGACCAGTTTCTGGCATTTCAGCCGTCTGGGTAAGAGTGGTCTGCTTAATTCAGACACTCTGTTCATCACCACCCCCTTTTCTGTATCGCTTTTGGCCACTATAGGTGTGGCAGGGTATACTCAGACATGAGTCCCTTTCTCACTGCACCATCGGGATTCAAGCAAGCCGGGCCGAAGACGGCTAAAATGCCAGAAACCGGTCCCCGGTAGCTTGTCTCCTTTCTGGTGAAGAATTGGCTTGGTAGTTTAGTCTGCCCTGTTCCCATGATGCACTGGGCCAGGGACAGACTGATTTGCATATAGCCAGGTTCTGAGCTGGGATGGTGCAGTGAGATAAATAACGGTGATGGATCAAGCCCTGATCTTTGGACTGGGTAAGAGTGGTCTGCTTAATTCAGACACTCTGTTCATCACCACCCCCTTTTCTGTATCGTTTTTGGCCACTATAGGTGTGGCAGGGTATACTCAGACATGAGTCCCTTTCTCACTGCACCATCAGGATTCAAGCAAGCCGGGCCGAAGACGGCTGAAATGCCAGAAACCGGTCCCCGTTAGCTTGTCTCCTTTCTGGTGAAGAATTGGCTTGGTAGTTTAGTCTGCCCTGTTCCCATGATGCACTGGGCCAGGGACAGACTGATTTGCATATAGCCAGGTTCTGAGCTGGGCTGGTGCAGTGAGATAAATAACGGTGATGGATAAAGCCCTGATCTTTGGACTGGGTAAGAGTGGTCTGCTTAATTCAGACACTCTGTTCATCACCACCCCCTTTTCTGTAACAACAGAACATAAGCAAACACTTGTACATATAAAATGACACTATTATCTTTCGCAAAGGAACAACATTTCATCATTGAAAAATATATTTTTCATCTAATTCATATGAACTCATATACTCTTCTTGTTTGCCCTCGTCAGTACCTTAACCCTATGTGTGCCTGCCAAAATTATATAGTTCATGATAATAATTCATAATTCAAAATTTCATTTGTAAAGGAAGTCACAAAAAGGATTGTTGTTAAAAAAATTGTATAAGGTTTGGGGAGAAGTTTCAGATTTTGTGGGACATCTTCATACCACCATTAGTCAACGAGTACCAAAACCTAACATGAGAGATTCAATCATAATTCATAATGAGCATTAGGGACAAAGGGAACATTATTCCAGGTTTATAAAATATTTAAAGGCATAGTTTTCATTTGACCAGGTACAACATGAAAGATAGAACTAAAGACAAGTATAAAGATCTACACTCGCATTCATCCCCCGCGGGTCTTACTGTGTAATTCTATTATGTATCTGGTTTCCAATACCCGGAGTTTCGCATCTCTATCTCTTCCTCTCTTTAATGGAGGGACACAATCTATGGCATAATATTGGAGGAATGAGGGGTCACTGTTATGCAGATTTTCAAAGTGACGGGCTACCGGATATGCCTGTTTGTTTCCCATGATAGCCCTAATGTGCTGCAGTATCTGCTTGTGCACCGGAAGGCGGGTACTCCCCACATACTGGAGATCACAAGAGCACTGCAGCACATACACTGCAAATTCAGTTCTGCAAGACGTGCGCTTCTTTATCATCACAGGTTCACTTTTAAAGGGTACTATATACTGTGTCTTGTTGCACCCGTGCCTGCATGCCTTGCAGACTGCACATTTCATAAACCCTCCTCCGAGGGCACCCCAAGTATCCGAAATCTGTTTTTCAAGAAAGTTATGCACCAACTTATCTGCCATAGATACAGATTTTCTAAAGGTAATGTTGGGTTTATTGTGTGTATACTTCCCGATAACCGTATCCCCTGTTATCAAATTCCAATTCTTATAGAAAATTCTCCGAATTTCCTTGTGCTGTCTACTGTATTTGATGATCACTTGTGACTTAATCACTATATCTCCTTCCTTCTGATCACTGGGATTAACTTTGATAGCTAGGGCCTCTTGTCTTGTGATAGAATTGGATCGGTTTATAGCTTTCTGGATAATCTTTGCTGAATAGCCACGAGAAAGAAAGTGTGCTTTGCTTTCCTCTTGCGCCATCTGACAATCTGCATCAGTACTGCAAATCCACCTGATCCGCAGCATTTCCCCAAAGGGAATGCTGCCGATCAGGTGGTGAGGATGCTGGCTGGACACATGCAAGACTGTATTTCCGGCCGTAGGTTTTCTGTGCATCATTGTGGCTATGCCTATTTCAGTTATGTAAACCTCAGTATCCAAAAATATCACTGACCTAGCATCTATAGGTGATGTAAACTTCAAATTTAGGCCATTGTTATTACTTGCTTCTACAAAATCATTAGCTTCACTCATTGTGCCTTGCCATATCAAGAATAGGTCGTCTATGTACCTTAAATACAAGGGAACATGTTTCTGCATTACTTCACTCAGAGTGCCTCCGAGGACCCGCTCCTCCCAAAGTCCCATGTGTAAACATGCCAGACTCGGGGAGAAGCAGGCCCCCATTGCGACACGCCTGACCTGCTGATATAGCTGGTTATTAAAAAGGAAGAAATTCTGTTCAAGGCACATTTCAAACATAGACAACAACATTTTGTTGTGCGCCGAGAGATTCATTGGTCTCTTATTTAAAAATATATATATATATATTTATATATATATATATATATATATATATATATATATATATATATATATATATATATATATATATATATATATATATATATATATATATATATATATATATATATATATATATATATATATATATATATATATATATATATATTATTTTTGCCCTTAGGAGAAATCAGAGGCAAATATATTATGGTCTGTTACATTTTAAAAGCATAATTGGGAATACATCCCCCAATAGTCAAGAATATAAGCTTTATAATATATAGTTTGACCTTATAAATGCCTTATATATCTCCACTGTTATTATTTCAAATGGTATGTAAATAAGATCATGAAATGTTTGTTACACAACATGTTTTTAATGAGCACTGAGCACTTTATATTTAATTGCGCCTTGTTTTTAAACCATGTATTATGAAAGAATTGACGTTACAAGATGGCCACCACGTTGGCGATTTATAAACTTCATTGATGTCAATGATGAAGGAAGTGGCCAATTGGTTTAAAATGGCGCGTTTTTTCACAAACAAACTGACGAAGACGAAGCTAGAGTAGCGAAACGCGTCTGTCAGGGGTGAAGGGGGTTTGCAAATAAATATTTTTCAAACGGATTCCAGTGTGCTCGACTATTTTCAACTTGGACAAGTTGAATTGTTGGAAAATATATGGCGGTCGCCAGTAGGTATATATAGTTAGGATTTTTTTGAATAGGGATTTCTGAAAATTCAATGTTGAATAAATTTGGCTTTGATGGACGGAATTGGATGAAATTTTCAGGAAAATTGTGCATTTTGTTTCTGAGCGTCCCCTTAAAGTTTGGGGGGTTTTCGTGAAGTGGGGGCCGAAAAAAAGGGGGTTCCCAAAACGTGTTTTTAACATTGAGTTTTCCATAGGGCGGTTGGACTCACTTTTAGCTCGAACGGCTGAATGGATTTCTATGAAACTTGGCAAAATTGTAGGGACTGGTAGTCCGATGTGCCTTTGCTAGGTCTCAAGATATGTGCTCCAGTGGATTTTGAGTATTTTAGGTTAAAAAAAATATATATATCTGTGACAGCACCCCGGTTAGCGCCCCGGTTCGCGTACCAGACGCATAACGGAACTTCGCGAGGAGAAGCGGATTGGCTCTCCGGTGACTGTCAACATTCTAAACAGTTCGGAGCTGCTGCCATCTTGTCTCTCGGTAGGATCGAGAGACAAGAGGTGGAAATAAACGAAGGGGGAAATGAATAAAAGGGGGCAAGGTAGACCCCTCCTAACCCCCTATGATTGATGTCGGGGATATTAAAGGGCCACGATTTTTCACGGTGGAAGCGCTACCCAGAATTTAGTCATAAGATGGAGGATAAACAATGTTGGAAATGGGTATAAGGGGGAACGGGAGACATATCCTGACCCACTAGGTTTTCTGAGGGTGGCTGAGGAGGCCCATATATGTTAAAAAAAACTTTTTTTAAAACAAAAAATTCACACGGTTAGCGCCCGGTCCGCGCACCGGGTAGCGTTCCGGAAAGCGTAACAAGGGGAAAAGCAAGCGAAATAGTAAAATAATATTTTAGTGTGCTTTGAGGTAGGGTAGCTCTGAATAGAGCTGTTGTGTTGTGTGGGTGATGTAAGTACCAACATGTAGGTACCAATGAAGAGTCTAAAATTCAATGTACACTGTCTCCTCTGTAGATATTTTGTATGTTCTAATATGGGTTATTTAAATGTAAATGTGTGGAAAAGCACTTCATGCTTTAATGCAATTGTATTTTTGAACTGATTGTTCTTTCCTCTTAGTCCTCCTCTGTGTTTTTTTCCCCCACACTCTTCTTCTGCATGATAGTTGATAAATTCATTCCCTCACCTCCCTTCCCTCTCCCTCACTCCCTTTCCTCGCTCACTTTGCTTACTGTCCTTACAGTGCTTCCCTTAGTCTTTCCCTCACTTTTACTGTATCGTTACTTTTTTTCTTTCACCCTCACTCTCCTCCCCTCGATCTCTCTCACCGCTCTCTTCTTACTCTGATACCTCACTCTCCCTTAGCAGTTCTTGTCTGTCCCTCACTCCCTTTCCCTCACTTGCCTTCCTTCACTCCTTCACTCACTCACTTTCCTTCATTCTCCTACTGCATGAATTACAAATGAAAAAGAATAATGTGTCAAACAATTTTAAATTTCTAAATATAAATTTATTCTGTAGAATTTTCTATATTTTGAAGAACTTGTAACAAGTCTTTATCAG
The DNA here is from genome assembly GCF_964263255.1 of Lissotriton vulgaris. Lineage (NCBI taxonomy): Eukaryota > Metazoa > Chordata > Amphibia > Caudata > Salamandridae > Lissotriton > Lissotriton vulgaris. The sequence goes on from NC_141688.1 coordinate 6,147,266, forward strand.
GGATTTCCTCTTGAATTATTTCCTCAGGAATGTCTTTATTTGAAAGTCTAACTAACAGGTCAACTGCATCCAAACATTTGAGGTATTCCTCATCAAGAGATTGATCCCAAAAATCCCTGTCTTCTTCTGCATTTGAAATGTCATCAATATGTTGGCTCTCATTTTTAGGGTGTATTATAATTTCCTTATAGGTTGATGATATCTCCAAAGTATTTGCAACAGCCTCCTTCGATTGATCCATTTCATTTGTTTTTTTCTTTTTGCTGTAAATTGCAGAAAAAAATAACTTTAATTTATCGTTTTCAGTAGTACCTAATATGAAACTACCTTTATCAAGCATTTAGTTCTTTGCAATTAATATGGACAAATTTGACCATATAGTTTTTAAAGCTATATCAGTAGAGATAATGCTCTGTAGGGGTGAAGTTGATACAGGGTTTTCTGAGTTTTTATCAGTGAAGTTATCTTTGGGCAGTGTATAGTATCAGGCAGGAACTGAACAAAAGAAGAACTGCATGTAATGAAGCCTAACTCAATCCATAACTATACCTGAGGGACAGTACATAACTAACAGAAAACATTTTTTAAAAATAACTTTAGCTGCACAACATATTTTCCCTTAGAAACTATCAACTTACCTGTGGAAAAGTGTTTCAGGTTTCCCTGCAAATGGCTCTTAAATGTACCTCAGGGAGTACCAGTCAAAATGGCTGTCTTTCCCTCTTATTTTTCATATATATTCATGTAGCAAACCAATCAAATGTCAGCACATAAAAATACAACTTGAAAGTAATGTTATCACTGGGTGAAAATGTTAACTCTTTCTAATGTGTTTTTGCCATGTAATTTACCTCAGGATATTTAGACAGGGCTACAACTTGAATGGCTCTATGGAATTCCATCAAATTTGGGAAAATGATAGGGACTGGTATGTAGTAGGGACTATTCAAAATTTGGTGAAAGTGTCTCCAGTGCTTTTTTGGTACATTAACTTCCCACATTTTTTTTTGCTGCGTGTGCCTTTGCGCGCCCCGGTTCGCGCACCGGGTAGCTTACCGGCAGCGTAACGGGAGTCCGCCATCTTGCGTTAAGGTCTAATTTGGACACAAGATGGAGGATAAACAATGCTGGGATTGTGTAAAAGGGGGCAAGGGAGACATATCCTGACCCCCTAGGTTTTGTGAGGGTAGATGAGGAGGCCGAAATATGCCCCAAAAAAAAATAATTCAAATTTTCGCGCGGTTAGCGCCCGGTGCGCGAACCGGGTAGCGCTCCGGAAAGCGTAAATCATGAAAATTAGTGAAAAAAAGTTACATTTTAAATTTATTTAGAGTGATCATAGTTAGGGTAGCTCTGAAAAGAGCTTTTGGGTCTGTGGAAGATTTAGGTACTTATAAGTAGGTACCAATACACAGTCTTAAATTCTGGATGAAAACTCTGTTCCTCTCATCTGAGAAGTGCACACCATCTCCTCTGTAGATATCTTGCACGTAGTAATGCAAGTTATTGTTGTAGATGGAGCCCATTCCATGGTCTCTCATGTAAGCTGAAACAGACTTATTTACATGCTTCCTCGCTTTCTCAATTTGTGGACAAAATTAATTGGACCACCTCCATTTCTGTCTTTGGCATATATTTGAATATACCAAGGCAGTTTGAGGAAAAAGTGCCAACAATTGCTCAAAGGTGTCCTTTAAAAGCATTTCCAGACCTACCCCAGTCAAAGTGCCCAAATCATTTCCTCCACAGTGCACTATTAAGAGGCATAATGCATTTCGGCGCAACAAGCGCCTTCCTCAGATGCCAAATGAAACACAGTCTCTGATGTCCCACACCTTTAATTGCGTCATGGTGTGCTCCCATTCATCAAGGAACACCTCCCCTTGATCACATGTCCGCATACCTGCTGTAGCACGATGGAAAGACTACAGGTCCCAGAGTTCTTTATGTTGGGACTGGCTTTGCTGGGGGAAAAAGAAGGTTTTGATGACCACAATAGTCTGTGTTACCGGGGCAAAAGGTGCAGGATTTTCGTTTTTACCTCCATGTTTTGAGCATGTCCTCAAGCCCCCTTGGGTCCCTGCAATCGTTCAATCCCCTCGAACAGAAAGCAGGCGAGCCTTGCGACGGGATACAATGATTCCCTCCGCTTCGTTTTAGAGACAAACTGCTATCAGCAGAAGCCCTGTCCTGCGTCTGCTCTCCGAGGCGGGCCAGAGGGACCAAATCCTTGGTAAAGTCACGTCGAGTAGCCTGAGCTGAACCAGCAAAAACTCTGGCCCCTTGCTGAACGCTGGCCTCTCCAGCACGCCACTGGCAGCGTGCGAATATCCAAAATAACACCTCTCCGCTAAAAAAAGGTGAGAAGCCACACGGGGGAAACCTGTTGGAGGCTTTTTTAATGAAGACAATGCGGCATAATGCATTTCGGCGCAACAAGCGCCTTCCTCCGATGCCAAATGAAACACAGTCTCTGATGTCCCACACCTTTAATTGCGTCCTGGTGTGCTCCCATTCGTCAAGGAACACCTCCCCTTGATCACATGTCCTCATACCTGCTGTAGCATATGTATATATATATATATATCTGTTTGTAACTGTTCAGAGAAAACCAAGTTGCTCCACAAACTCAACTTCTGAACTATCATGGGCAGACTTCACCTGACTCAAACACTTCAAGGTCACCAAACCTACAGTGAGAAATGAAGTGGAAAAGAGTTAAAAATTGGGAACAGTCTTCACTCTAGACAAACATTTTCCAAATAGATAGTGTTCACTTAAAATACTCAAGGTCTGTAGGTGCTAATGGTCATTCTACTTTCAGCCTTCATTACGTGCTGAAAACATTTTAGGTAACCCATCTTCTGATCTGAATCAATCATATGTCCATAGGTTAGTATCTGGGATACAGTCTTCTGTCTTACGTGACACGTGTATTGCTGAGACAATTCTGTCTAAATGCTCAAGTTAGCTTGCAATACTTAGTATCTACATGTTTGGAGAACTCCCACTATCTAGACAGTCCAGCGGTTATACTTAAGCTTTGGAGGTTACCCTTTCCATTTTGCCAAGAGTACTGATTCTTTTCACTGCGCTTTACGTAGCAGTTGACACAAAGACATATGGGGACGATTTATGTGTTCATGAGGTTGCAGCTCGCATTTTGAGAGGTGCGTGAATGAGGGTCCTGTAATGATTTTCAATTACCGTGCCTTTTGGATACTCGAAGATGGAGTAGAATGTGCTTTTACAGAAAAGGATTGTGTTAGATATCCATAAAGGCACTGCAGAGACCTATTGCATTGGCCAAATTATTGCCTATATACAGCTCTGGATTTTCTGTTACGGTGCCGGATGTCAGGATTTTTCTAGTTTTTGGGGGGACAGCTGTGCTGTTTATATGATATCCGGACTGGCGTTCTGGTCTACTTACTAAAGCGCAAGAATGGACTTTGCCTCTTTAAACCAGTTTTTTTTTAAATCCTATACCTCTGCCGGGTGCAGAGAACAGGAGCTGATAGGTCTAAGGGGACTACGATCAGGAGCTGCATACGAGCAGGCCGCTTACCTGGGGGAGCAAAGCTCCTGGGGTTGGGATCAGCACTGCATGGGCCAACAATCAGCTTAGGAGCTGCCCCACCAGCAGCACTGGGGTGGCTGGGTGCAGAGTACCAAGGCGGCATCGGGGTCCTGCGGATTTGAATAGAGATCTCCAGTTCGGCACAGATGATGCAGACTTGGGCAGGGAGACTTCCTGAAGGTGACCACCAGCTGGAGAGGTAAGTTGGGCTCTTGGGAGATGTCTGGATACCGTTGGCTGGGCCACCCAAAGCAGTAGGGCATCAGGTGTAGGGGTGTCTTTTGGGATTGGGATTTTCTTACCAGTTCGGGACGCGGTCGGGGGGAACCTTCAGGTTGAGGCTGTGGGTGCCAGCTTGGATCTTGAGTAATGGTTGGGGATCACCAGATCCCAGGTCAGGATCACTGGGGAGACCTGGGGAGAGTTACGCAAAATCACGGAGCCACTTGGATCCAGATTCCATAGATGAGTCTTTGTTGAGCGAACCCGGTGCTAACTGGAGACAGAGTCTGTGAGGTGAATGCAGGGGCTACTGGCTGCTGGAAACACCAAGGTTTTCGCTTTAGGCAGTACAGAGTTGGGACAGGCTGGTAGGGCTGTGGCCAAATCAGTTGGTGTCCTCTTTTTCCTGGGTCAGCACAGCTCTTCAGTCCTTTCTTTCTTCCTGGAATCTGAGGAGGCAACGTTCCGGGTCACCCCTGAATACTAAATTTAGGGCCATTAAAGGGGTGTGCCAATGGTTCCTATTCTTGGGGTGGGGACACCCCCTATTATGAAACTCTCCTGTGGGAGGGGGGCAGGAGCCTTATCCTAAATGGTTGTGCCCCCTCATATTGAAGATGAGGGGACTGAGATGTGTGCGCCATCTCGACTCTCCCCCCTGAGGGGTGGGGTTGGCAAAGGTGGGCACAGCTCTTCTCCTAACTTGGTTTTCCTGTTGATTCTCCTGCCCAAAGTGGGGGGGGGAGACAAGTGGAGGCCATTTGCTGAGGGCGGCAAAAGGCAGGGACAGCTACCAAAGGCAGCAGGCCTTAGAGGCTTCCCCTTGGTGGATCCAGCTCATCCTGGGGAAGGAGGCATGATACCTCTGCCCAGGAGAGGCTTTGTTTTTGGACCCAGAGAGTGGAGGCACTCTGCCTAGGAGTCCAGAAACCTGTCTGGTGGTGGCAAATGGCGGCAACCATTCAGAAACCACAACAGGGCTGGTAGTTTTTCAGAGCGCATATCTAAGATGCCTGCTTAGTGCATTTTACATTAAATCCCACAATGGCATCAGTGTGGGTTCAATGTGCTGAGAAGTGTGTTCCCAAACGTCCTAGGTTTTAGTAAAGCCATTAATAAGCTGTGGAGTTTGTAATGACCAACGCCCAGACCATATTCTCTTTATGGCTTCACTATACTTACAATGTCTAAGAATGACGTAGACACTGTAGGTATACAGGGCTCATGCGACAGTACCCTCACCTGGGGGCTATTACACCCTGCCAGAGAGGTGGCTTACCTAGACCCCAGACAGTGGGTTGCAGGCATGGCACACAGGGATATGTGCCATGTCGACTCTTCACTTTTCTCTGCACCAAAACATGCAACCTGCAGTGGCAGTGTGTGGGTGTAAGGTACTGGGGCTCTAAGGATGAAACAATGGGTACTGCAGCCTTAAGAGGCCTTCACTGGTCACAGTGGCCGTGGTACCTATGGTACCTTTTACAAGGGGCTTACCTTTGGCCAGAGATGTGCCCATTGTGGGTACAAAGGTACAGCTTTGGGAAAGATCACAGGCCCTGGAAACCTGATTGCAAGGGACCCAGGGCACATCAAGTCAAAGTGCATCACGTGTCCGGCAAATAAGCTGATATCCCTTTCTGCACGTGCATCTACCTACATGTTTCCACTTGTGTACATGGGATGATGGATGCAGGGTTTCCTTTGAAGGAAGAGTACTTGCACATTGCACTTTCCAGTCTAATCACTTAAGAGCATGTGTACTTTTGGCTATTCATTATGCAGCACTGTAATGCTTTGTTAGGGTTTGATTGTGCTACGGCAAAATGATTGGAGTGGGTGCACCTTATGGTGTGATGAATAACTTGATGTCCATTGTCTAACATATTGAATGGTGTGAGTTATGGCACAAATCTGATATCACGCCTGTTTGAATAGGTTCCTAATGGAGCTACGGTAATGTGAATATGATCTCAGAGGGAGGAGGAACTGGTAGATTGTCATTCCATAGTTAATGGTGTGAGGTGTTTGTGACAGCGAGATTGAGTTTGTACTTTTCTGTGTTCACTGTGGAATTCCGAAGATGCTTACAGTAGGGAGTATGGTCACGCCCTACCCCTCCCAGGAGTACAGGGGGCTGGGAGACCCACCAATAGTTCCCAGGACATGCCCAGAAGTTCCACCACTTCCGGATTCCCTCCTATGAGTACTGGATACAGTATTCACCTTGTCCACAATTTAGCCCATATTTCCCTTCTCACAGTTGTTTTCTGCACAGTTGCTCCAAACAACTGGGGCGCAACCCTAACAATCTCATGCACAATCAACATTAACTAATGTTTTGTGATTATGGGGAAACTTCTGCCAGCATGTCAGCATAAATAAACAAAACGTATAAACAAACATTACAAGTAATGTAGATAGAGGTTTTGATGAGGCAATCTACCACAAGTTAGAACATTAAGGAATTAATTTACGAGCTTTTCAGCTGCTAAGAGCACTTGAGAAACTCCAGGTGAAAGTCAGGCAAAAAACGAGGAATTACCGAGAGGATCAGATTAACAACCCCCCTGGTATTTCCTCATTTAATAATTGACGCAGAGGCAGAGGTGCAACTAGAGCCAAATTTCGTAGAGAGGGCTAAGAAAAAGTTTCTGGGGGCTTATTCTTCAATCAATAGGCAGAGTGGAGCTGCAGGGGCTCTAAGTAAGGGTGAAAAAAACAACAAAGCCTCATTAACAAGCAAATGGTCTTTTAAAGACTTGTGAAATACTCCAGTGGGGTTGTGTGTATGCCCGGAAACTGTCTCAGCCCGGCTTGACACCCTTAGAGCCCAATGGGTTTTGTGCGCCTGCTCTGAAGCTCCAAATCGTAACGGTCTGGCGGTTGCAGTTCCCCCGGTATTGGTAAATCCAGGGGTAGGGAAAATCCTGCTTATATCTTCAGGGCCGAAGAAAAAGGGAGAACATTTTTTATTTTGCTTTTGAAAATGTGTATGTAATTTAATGTGTCCTTTCAGGAAAAGAAGATTGTTTCGGTCTGGATGCAGGTCAAATACGCTCCGTAAGAACTTATCAACTGATTAACTAGTGACCTACAGTCTCCTTTTATGTTTTTTGACTAGATCATCTACGTGGCTCGCAGTGCCAAGGATGTTGTCGTCTCTTATTACTATTACCGCCTGGCAAACAATCTGCACTCACATCCTGGGACCTTTGCACAGCATTTCGAGGACTTTATGGCAGGAAACGGTATGGGACATTCCATATTTCCTTTGGTTTTGTACCTTTGTTGTGGTGTGATGAAAATTGCTGGAAATAAAAGGTTTTTATCCTTTTGCATACGTAGGAGGTTCCCTGAGCATATTACTGAATTTCAATATGTCTTGAAAGGTACCACCCCATTTGGCAAAGTCAGAGACACAGAATAAAGCAGTGTGCATTGTTTACCACGTAATTAAGTTCTCTATAGTGCATACATTATGTCTTCATAATGAATGCTCCAATAATCCCGAATTAAGCACAAATAGAAGTTACAAGTAGTGCATATTTACCGCACTTCAGACTTGTTTTTCCTATTTAAATGTTGCAATGGTCGATTTCAGAAAGAGACACTGTAAGAAATTGGGTTATTAGTTGAGATATCAGGATGACCCACAACAGCCATTAAATAAACCTGTCCTTAATTCTCTGGTAGCACAGTACAAAAGCTGTCAGTCTTAATTTAGAGGAAATGTGTAAAGTATTTATGCAGCAGTATTAAAGTGAAAACACAACACACACAAAATCCAAACAAATTTAGGGAAATAGAGTAATTTTTAATACATAAAATGACTGCACAATGACAAAAATACAACGAGTAGAACCAGATATATGAGTTTTCCAATTTTTAGCTAAAAATAATGCCAAGAACCACAAAATGGAATCACATGATTATCTGGCCAAGTTGGACTGGAGGAAAGTCACAAGTTAAGGCTGACTGGGAAGGAGCACAGGATGGATACATGGACCAGGTTAGTCCTGTTGAGGAGTTACCTTCTCAAGTATGGCGCAAAGATTGCTGTTCGCATTCTTGGGCTGTGAGGAAGACATTCCTCACTAGGAGCAAACTGAGCGTTGCGGACAGTAACTACGATAGCACGAAGCTTTGGTCGTTGCTGGAGATTGCATTTGTGGTCAACGCAGGCTGTTTGCACAAAGAGCAAGCCTCACTAGCAATTTGTATTGGCAGTCATTGTGGATTATCACTGTCGGCGTGAAGAGCAGGTCTCATTGGAATATCATGGGCTGTTGATTCTCACCGCGAAGAGGTCACTTCATGGTCACAAGGAGGCTAAATCCTCCCTTCACCTTTCTTCAGGAGGAGTTCACACTGATGTCAACAAAGGGTCCAGGATATGGTGAGTGGCCACCTCTAAGGGATCAGGTCTCAACTGACACCAGCAGCAGGGCTCAGGCAGATTCAAGCAGGTCCAGTTGGTGAAGGTCAGCTGGGTAGTTGCAGGGAGGTCTCTGGAAGCGTGTTTTGTCCCTGTACCTCACACAGGGAGTCAGCCATCTGACCCTTGGAGTCACTCTGGGTAGCCTGGATTCAAGGCAAGCAGGCTTCGTTGTCCTTCTTCAGTCAGCATGGCAGTCCTTCTTCCTAAGACAGCGAGGCAGTCAGGTACCTCAATTCACCAAAATGCTGGGGATAGCAAAAGTAGCCTCATGCACTCTTTGTTCTCAGTGATAGTATGGCGTTTGACCCTGAATCCCAAGAAATTATGCCCCAAGACCTTTATCCTGATAAAATCATAATAACTGAAGTCTAATGTATACCGCAAAGATAAAATATATAGGTAAATTACAGGGAAAAATTAAAAAAAAAGAGAGTTAGAAATCAGAAGGGTCAGGCCCAATAGCGCTAACTTATAGGGACTAGTAATTTCAGATGAAGTACTATGTTAGCTTATTTTACTTTCTCTTATTATTAATAAGTTTTGACATTATCATTTGCACACTTGCGGAGCACATGAGTGACTATTGTGCTCAAAAATATTTGTTTGTCATATATTCCCAATTATGAGCAATGTAAAAAAATGTGTATTTTTAAAATGTGTTTATATTCATTATGTATTATAGTGTGTATTCCATGCAAAGTGTAATCTCCCAGTGGAATCTGCAGAAAGTAAACAGAGTTTATCAGAGCACAGTTTATCTTCTGTGCTTGCTATTACTTTTACCACCTCTGAGGCTAGGGGTTACAAAATCAGTGCTAGGGGTCAAGAGACAAGCCAGGGGTAGCAGCTGCGACACCTAAATGATGTCCTTGAGGGCAGTCCTTCTGTATGTTCCATAGGACCAGGGTTATTCTAATGAGTGGGTCTGAAGGTCTTACTTTATACCTGGTGTCTGCTTTTGTGTGGGAGAATTCCCTGAACTACCTCCATAACTGGTTCTGGTCAGTTACTTCCCTTCCCCTGGTCTTGATTCCAAACTGTCTAGGGCAACAAAGGCAAGGGCTGGACTGATATCAGGGTCCTTTGAGTGTATTGCAGGTAGGGCCCTTTTTTTTTTTTAACTTTATTGAGTCACCAAACTGTACACAACCTTGGGCCTACAACCCGGAGGCCGGCGGCTATCGGACATTTATCTATCCACACAGCTAGTTTGCCAACAACCTCAGGGGCAGGCAGCGCTACATCCTTCGACAATTGTTGTCAAATACCTTCACCATGTGTCCATCAAATTTCGGTAAGGAATAACAATGAAAATATAAAGAAAAACCCGCCCTCTCCGATATCACCACTTTTATCATTACAGAAGAAAGATATGATATTTGTCAATTAGCAAATATATACTTGAGGAAACTTGTAAACTCTGTTCCAACCGGGTCCCTTCCCCTCCGATGTATCCGTCTCATCGTCAATACTACGTAGAAGTGCTGGAGCCCTCCCGCAGTGCCCCATCTACCATGTGAGTTAGATCGTCGACAACCTGCAAGACAAGGATTATTCTGATTGAAGGTCCACCCCTCCCATTCTGAGCCAGTCAGCAAATGGGGTCCATATACCTACAGGCCTAGAGCCACTCTGCATCTGCTCCAAATACAGCTCTAGTTGATCTTTGCAATATGTGACTGCCTTAATCCAATCAGCTATTGCAGGCAGTCGTTGCTTCCTCCAGTGTATTGCCACCTGTCTCTTAGCCATCAGCAACAGCATCGCAGTAAGCTTGCGGCGCTGCACTGGGACATCTCTCACATACCCCAGCAATGCCAGCATGATCGACCTCTCCACCGTAGTTCCCTATTATGTGTCGAATATGTGTAAATACGTCCTCCCAATATCGTGCCACCGGGGGACAGCACCAAGCCATGTGTGTGAAGGTAGCATCTTGTGTATTGCACCTCCAGCATCTGTCATCCGACTGAACTCCCATGTGGTGCATCTGTGAGGGGGTACAATACAGGCGGTGTAGATAATTAAAATGTACTAGCCGAAGTCTGTAGTTCGGTGACAGGTATTCCAGTTGAGTGCAACAATAAACCCATTGCTCCTCAATTATGTCTATAGTTGCCTCCTCTGCCCAAGCCGCCCGCGACCTGGTACTAGTAAGTGGGATCTCTTATATGTTATTCTGTAAATTCGCTTGACAAGCTTGTGGGGCGATGGATTAGCCAGTACGTTCTCCAGCGCAGGCAACATACAGGGCTCGCTCGGGAATTCGCCATATATGGCTCTACAAACTGCTCTAATCTGGTAGTAGAGCAAGGTATCATCCACAAGAGGTTTGAGTAATGGGTTTCCTCTTAAGGGCATGGATGGGGCATAGAGTACCTTAAGATGTGCCCTCTTCGCGATCTTTCCCCAGCCCATCTTACACTTTCACGGTATCGATGTCTTGGCATGGGTGCTTGTATGCCTGGAAAACTGCCGTGTTAAGAGGAAGTGGAGCGACTCTGTCTATCTCTATGGCTACATGTGGCTGATACGAAGTAGGGTGCTGCCAATAATGTAAAAACTGAGCCTTGGCGCTGTATGCATATAATTCAAAATCTGGAGCCCCTAGGCCTCCCTGGGAGAAGGACAAAGTTAGCACCTGCCAGGAAACTCGAGGCTGTCTAAGACAGTAGTACGTCGACGCTTAAAAAAATGGGTATTGAGCGGTATGGGTAGGCTTACAAATAGGTATAATAATTTGGGGAGGATTATCATTTTTGCGATGTCTATGCGCCCTGTCAAGGATAATGGGAGACTCTTCCACCTCACCACCTTACTCTGTATCCATTCCATTGCTCTGCAGTATTTTGTTGTCCATAGCTCTTGTAACGTTCAGCTTAGTTGGATGCCCAAATAGCGCACCTCCTCATTTGCCCAAGTGATCGGAAACTCTGACACAAAGGGAGTGGTTTCGTAAGTCAATGGGATCATTGTCGACTGAGTCCAGGTAATCTGAATGCCTGTGAGGCCTCCGTATCTAATGAATTCTCGCATTACTGAATCAAAGTTTTCACATGGGTTATTTAGATAAATAGTAACGTCATCTGCATTTAGTGAGATGACAATACCGCGTGTGGTGAAGCCTATGCTTTTGCTCGCATGCTGTTGTCTGAGTTTAGCTGCCAGAGGCTCTGTGGCAATGGAAAAAAGTAGGGGGGACAATGGGTACCCCTGTCTAATGCCTCTGGTGATGGCGATGGGCTCGGATATCTGACCATTTACTCAGGTCCTGGCCGTGGGCCTAGTATAAAGTACTTGAATTTGTTTTATGAATAAAGGGCTGAAACCTAGGCGGCACAACAGGGTGAATAAGAAGTTCCACTCCAGTGAATCAAATGCCTTTGTGGCATCTAGTAGGGCTTCTGATGCCTGTACATGTGGAGCCAGATAGTGGAGCACCCCAAAAATGGTTCATAGGTTGTGTGTAGTGGCCTGCCTGGTACGAAACCCGACTGGTCTGTTAGTGCAATTTGCGGTAGCCTAGGCGTCAGTCTGTCCGCAAGCAATTTAGCGTAGATCTTCGCATCTAGGTTTATAAGAGACAGTGGACGGTACGAGTCTGTCTTAGTGGGGTCTTTATCTGGCTTTAAGATCGTAATGATTGTAGCCTCTCGGACAGTGGGCGGCAGCATGCCAGTCTTCATGGCCTCTTGGTACATCCGGTGCAACCGGGGTGCTAATACGTCAGCATCTTCCTTATAGAAGGCTGCTGTCAGGCCATCCGCCTCTGGGGCCTTATGACCCGGCATGGCGCTGCTAACCGGTTTGATATCTTCTACTGTGAATGGCTGCTCCATGTATTGTCAAGCTCCGTCATTAAACCATGCTAGACATATCTCATCTAAGTAGTCGGTTAAATCGATCTGCGATGGGGTCACCTCAGAGGTGTATAGCTCTGAGTAGTATTCAGTGAATTCCCCTAATATATCAAGAGGCGTGCACAGGACCTCACACATTCCACGTGAGACATTTCAGTGTGTTTACAGTTGGTACATCATTGATTACTGCCATTAATGTTGTTGAGAAGTATTAGAAAGCGGGACCTGTCGGGTCAATGCCTCAACTTCGTCTATTGCAACACCCATCACCAGGGACTCATACGGTGCAGGCTCCGGGCAGTGAATACACATCACAGAGTTATAATTTCCAAGGTCTAATTGTGACTTTGCGTATGGTGACTCATTACTTAACGGCAATACCAATAACCAAAACTGTCCCACTGCCCACCCCCCTCCAATACCAACCCCCCAATCAGGTTGTGCATCCCAGCCTCCCCCCACCCCAACTTGTTCCCAACTCGAATTAGAATGCCAAGCATAGGGAATCATCCCAGTGGGTACAATTGGTTTCCGGCATACACCCCTGTTCTCTTGGCAGGGTGGCCAAGCTGCAACTGGCACATTACATCTCACTCCCCATGCCCACAATCAGTAACATTAAATGTTCACAGTTCGGCGGACTCTGGCACCATTTTACAGTCAGACCCTCATGACAATGCAGGACAATCAGCAGGTCGCTACCTTATCAGCTTCCGTTTTCCATCCACCCAAGCCGGCCAGTCCCTTCACATCCGTCTTGAATACTGGCAAGCAAGTCTAATCGTTGTCACTTAGTCTATCTTGCCATTTTCTGTCCGCCTGTGCTTTTTGCACTTTATGTTCCTTGGCCATCTGTTTCGCAAATGTGAATGCAGCCTTCGCATCAGTGAAGAAGGTAGGTTTCCCAGGGCCCTGTACCCTCAACTTCGCCGGGTATATTAATGCGTATTTCGTTCCGATTTGTTGGAAGATTTTTTTGGCGGGAAGGAACTCTCGTCTTGCCTCTTGCACCTGCACGGTGAAATCCGGGTACAGCGCAATCTCGTTCCCTTGATACTGAAGGGTTCCTTTCTCGCGAGCGAGGCGGAGTATCATGTCACAGTCTCTGTAATTTAAGACCCTTGCCAGGATCGGTCTCGCAGGAGCTCCCGGTTTAGGCCTCGGGCCTAGTGTTCTATGCGCTCTTTCAATTAGGAACATTGGGGAGAGATCAGGTCCGAATTGGTCTTTCATCATACCTTCCACAAAGAGCTCCATGTTGGGTATGTTTGAGGATTCCGCCACGCCTGTAATACGGATGTTATTTCTGCGCGAACGAGCTCCCAAATCCTCATTTTTTGTTGTATAAGTTCCAGAACCTTATCCATACCCCTGAGCTTCTTCTTCACTTCTGTCTGGCCTTCCTCATTCTCCGTGACTCAAGAACACTTACTTGGCCCTCTTGCTTGTTCATTCTCTGGGTAATTTGGTCCATCCTACCCGCTAGCGCGTCCATCTTAGAGTCTATCCCTTGCAGGCCGGCCTTCAGCACTCGGAAAATTGTTTTGACATCCTCTGCAGGAAGGTGCCTTGTCGCGTCACCTTCAGACTGTTGACATTCTCCCTCCTCTGCCTCAGTGTTCCTGGCTCCCTTTTTCGCGCCTTCAAAATTTATGCGGGGTTGGCGTGTGTCCGGTTTCCCTATGTCGCCTTTAGTCTTGGCGCCGCAATTGTACTTCGGCAGGTCTGGTAGGGCCACGCCACCCTCAATCAGGGATCGCTGCAATTACTCCCTTCTGGTTAGCAAGGGCAACAGATCATGAAGGTCGATTTTGCGCGCAGTTTAGGCTCCCAACCACCCTCTCTCAACACTATCAATACATTTTATTTATTTATTTATTCATTTATGTGACTTTTAAAGCGCTACAATTACCCGTGGGTGTCTCGGCGCTAAGAGCTATGTATAGTACCAGTATCTTAAGGACAAGTAAGTTCTGAGTCTAAAAAGCTGAGGGGTCATTGAGAAAACAACCAAGTCTTAAGTTGCTTTCGGAAAGTGAGCAAAGTGGGACTAGATTTTATGATGAGAGGAAGGGAGTTCCATAATCTTGCTGCTGCAACACTGAAGCGTCTGTCTCCCCAGTTTACTTTCCTTGTTCTGGGGGTTTGAAGCAGGTGGGCCGTGTTGGAACGAAGCGTTCTGCGAGTTGGGAGGGGCTTTAAGGAGTTTCTGAGAAATTTGGGTCCCATGTTGTTTATTGCCGCTTACACAATGCACAAGGACTTAAACTTAGTACGGCTTCTGACCGGGAGCCAGTGTAGTTGGGCCAAATGTTTTGTAACAGAGGCAAATTTTGGAATGCCAAGTAGAACTCTGGCAGAAGCGTTCTGAATCATTTGTAATTTGGAAATGACTTTTTCCTGCGCGTTGAGGAAAAGGGCGTTACAGTAATCGGTGCGATAAAACACCAAAGTTGAGATGAGTGTTTTGCCAGTTGTGATGGGGAGGTATGGCAAAAGCTTCTTAATTTTTCGCAGGATGTTAAATGACGATGAAACAACAGAATTCACATGGTGATGAAAAAGGAGTTTGTCATCGAATGTAACTCCCAAGTTCCTCACTTTGCTAACCGGTTCAGGTGGAGTGCCCATCTCTTCCGGCCACCACAGGGGGGACCAGGCAGGCTGGACCTTGCCGAACAGCATTACCTCGGTCTTAGCAGAGTTCAGTTTTAAGCAGTTGGAGGCCATCCAACTGCTAATGGCTCGCATACCGTCCTTAAAGTTGGCCGCTATCGTGGATCCGTTTTTGTGAATAGATAATACCAGCTGGGTGTCATCGGCGTATGTAGTCAGGTTGATGTTATACGCTTTTATTACCCTTGCCAAGTCCGACACATAAATGTTAAAAAGGGTCGGACTTAGCGAGGAGCCCTGAGGGACACCGCAAGGGAGTTTGAATGTTGGTGAGGTGAATGGACCCATCTTCACTGCCTGTTTGCGGTCGGCCAGGAAGGAAGCTATGAGGTCCTTGGCCTTGTGTTTGATACCGATGGCCTCGACACGGCCGATCAGAGTAGAGTGATCAACCGTGTCGAAAGCCGCTGATAGGTCTAACAGAATCAAAATAGCCTGACCATCGTTGTCCATTGTAGCTCTGATTTCATCAGCGGCCTTGATCAGAGCTGTTTCTGTCCCATGACCTTGTCGGAAACCGAACTGGGTGTCATCTAGTAGGTCATTGGCTTGAATGTAGTCAGATAGTTGTTCATTCATGACAGATTCAAATAACTTAGCTGGAAAAGGCAATGAAGCGATGGGACGGTAGCTGGAGGACTCAGATGGATCAAGTGAGGGCTTTTTGAGTAACAGTTTTATTATAGTATTTTCCCAGATGTTCGGGTATATACCAGATGAGAACATGGTGTTACAGATGTGAGTCAATGGTGAAACAATAGTGTCTGGAATGGAATGAAGTACAGAGGGATGACAAGGATCCAGAGGGGAGCCTGATTTGGTTGACAAGATAAGTTTGTGAATACGGTGTGAGTGTACCTGGGTGAATTCCATGAAAGTAGCTGAGTTCAGCTCTGGTTGAGTGTTCGTAGGCACCATAATGTTTGGATTGGGAATGAAGTCCTTAAATATAGAGGTGACCTTATCTGAGAAATAGTCAGCTAATTTATTACATAGGCTTTGTGAAGTTTCGGTAGGAGGGTGAGCTGGTTCTGCGAAGCGCTGTGCTGTAGGGGTGCGGCGTATCTCCCTGCTGTATCAGGATGCGTCTTACACCAGGTGTGGCGTCAGCGGCCACTCAGTCCGCGCTTCTGCAATCGGTATATTCCAGGAAGAGGGCGGCTCGTCCCACCAGCCTCAGGTCGTGGTTGTCCCGCAGGTGCAATCAAAGTTTATTAGGTCGTTTTCCCGCTTCTTTCAGTGGGCTCTATTCAGACGGATTTTATGCTAGTTGTGCTTATGGTATTTGGGTCTCTGTTCTCCTGCCGCCGCTCTCACAATGTCGCATACATCGCAATCGTCTATATGTGCGTGGACTTGTGCACTGAATTACCTGCCCAGGCCGCGGTCTGTCTACAAACTGGCGGTGCAGCTAGCCACCAGCTGGAATTATTATGGGCCCTCGATGCTTATATGGCCGGCATCAAAATTGCGCTGCAGGTTTCAGGCCTACCTCCAGTCTTCAGTTCTGGCCGTGCCCCAGCGCCGCAACACACTCGGGCAGACTCGTGCAGGGGAGCAGCGCCACCTCTCCTCTCCAGTTGCTCAGGCTCCGCGATCGATAATTTATAAGTAAGTAATTCATTTATTGTGTAGTTAATAAAAACCATTACAAAGTTAAAATACGTCATTTAAAATTATTCAGTTTACGTTCTTGATTGAAAATTAAAATCAGTATCAAGTTCATGTATAATTTGAGGTTATTTCTTGACGATCGATAATTGCATCTCTCTGGGGGGGCCCTCGTGTGCCCGCCGCCGCGTTCAGGATGGTCGGAGTTGCGCATTAGGGTCTGGTTGTCTCTCTACCCAGTGCTGCTCGGGGTCGCGATCCGGTGATGTGTCCTCTCAGCTGGGCCTCCCCCTACTCTAGGCCCAGGCTCGCTCGTCTTGGTCAGGCCGCAGGTCTAGTCCAAGGTCAGCCGCCGTTGTAGTGGTGTCTCAGCCAGGGGAGAGAATCTCCGATTCTTCAAAATTACTCGCCAGTGGTCAAGCACTTAATCCGACACAGGCCGGGGAGGAGATCAGCTTCCTAATTATCGGATGAATGCCGGATTCACGAGCTTGGCCGGCGGAGCCGCTTCAGCAGACGGCCATTCCGCTGCTCGGCTAAGCCATGCCCCCAGGTAGGGCCTTTAAAGTGCAGTCAGCTTTTCCTAAGTATCCTGTTATGAAGACTCACTCCTCTCATAACCTAGACCTTATTTGCTCCCACCTCTGGAAGCAATACACTACCTACAACAGCAGAGCCATTCACAGTCATGTGAACATGACACAGGAAGAAAGGCACTGAAGGGTTGGGTAAAAATAAACTGATATTTTATCAAAATTGTAACCGATTTTCTTACTGTGCCACTAAAAAACATTTTTAATGACGATTAATTTTAGTGGAAACAGCATGTCGCTATCTAGTCCCAAACTGAAGTTAGCAATTCTGAAGGGTGATAAGGTAACCTAGTATTAGTCTATGAGAGAGATAGGCTCTACAACTGTGAAAATGACTTTAGGAGTTTTTCTCTGTCAGTACATGTAAAATGTAAGTAGACACTTGCTACTTTTTAAAAAACTGTTCACCCTGCCCTGTGAGACTAGGGCCTACTTTAGGGGTGATTAGAAATATTAAAAGGAAGTTTTGGCCTGGCAAAAGGTTTTTGCATTCCATATTCAAATGGCAGTTTAAAACTGCACGACAGGCTGCAGTGGCAGGCCTTAGACATGTTTTATAGTGCTACGTTAGTGGCTGGCACAATATGCGCTGCTCTACACTAATAGTATTTAATTCAAAGGCCCTGAGTACAGGTAGTACCAATTGCTAGGGACTTATAAGTAATTTAAATGTGTAATTTAATGTAGACCAATTTAAATAACATTTTTATGGAGAAAGTACCTGCAGCTTAGCACTGTTTAGCAGGGGTAATGTGCACGGAGTCCTAATGCCCACAAAAACAAGTTCTGAAATATAAGGGAGTGAAGGGAAAAGGTTTAGGGGAATACCACATCAAGGATGTCAGGTCTAACTGGCACACTATTCCGGATATGCTTTTGCAGCCTACTTTACTGTAAGTAATATTCATTCTGACCTCCTCAGTTCGAAATCAGCTGGTAATCATGATCTGCAAACATATTGCACCTTGTGGCATCGGTGTCTCCCCAGGCGTATTTTCCAGACCTTAATACAGGACACTCATAAAGAGGTCCTAACTCTGTAACAGCAGACAGCACAGCTCCGAAATATGTAGCAGTTGTTGCTTTTCTGTGTTGCTGTCTGTCGGTGTCTGGAGTTTGACTTTGAATTATGTTTTTTATTCATTAGAGCTTTTGAAAAGCCCTGCTTTGCCCAACTAAAAAAAAATTGCTATTTGTTTGACACATGTGACACTCATGGTTAGTGGGCAGTTTATGGCGTCTTACATTTGGCACTTTATAGTGATGATTTATTCTCCAGCACCAGTATTTAGAATTTGTTGCACTGATAATTAATACAATAGATATTATCTTCTTCTGTTCAGTTATATCTATTTTGGAAATCTATGGGGCCCATTAGGATGGCGGGCGATCTGCCCGCCATCCATGCTGGAATGACCCCCCACCATATTAGTATGGCTGGGGGGTCTACGGCGGACGTAAAGACCGCCCGCTGCTTTTCCACCTCGGTCGCCTTGCGACCGGCTGGAAAAGGGTTTATATGGTGGCGGTGTCTATCAAACACCGCCAGCAATATTACATATAGCCATGTCTGAACTGGGGTGGCAGAGTGGGCTAAAGAACGGTGATGGATCAAACCCAGACCTTTTGACTGGTTGTGAGTGTGTGATTGGTTCAGATGCTCGGTCCATCACCACCCCCTTTTGAACCGATTTTTGGCGCCATAAGTGTGGCAGGGTATGCTCAGACGTGAGTCCCTTGCTCACTTTGCCACTGGATTCAAGCAAGCCGGGCTGAAGACGGCTGGAATGCCAGAAAAGAGGTCTTCGGAAGCTTGTTTCCGGTCCAGGGAAGGCATGGCTTGGCAGTTCGGGCTGGACTGTTCCCATGAGGCACAGGATTAGACTGATTTGCAAATAGCCATGTCTGAACTGGAGTGGCAGAGTGGGCTAAAGAACGGTGATGGATCAAACCCAGATCTTTTGACTCGGTGTGAGTGTTTGATTGGTTCAGATGCTCCGTCCATCACCACCCCCTTTTGTACCGCTTTTTGGCGCCATAAGTGTGGCAGGGTATGCTCAGACGTGAGTCCCTTGCACACTTTGCCAGTCGATTCAAGCAAGCCGAGCTGAAGACGGCTGGAATGGAATGCCAGAAACCAGTCCTCGGAAGCTTGTTTACGGTCCAGGGAAGGCATGGCTTGGCAGTTCGGGCTGGACTGTTCCCAGGCTGATTTGTGGTGTGGCTCACTGGTTAGAGGCGGCAGACCCGTAAGCAGAGGACGGCCCGGGACCAGGGTTCGATTCCCGACACGGCAGGGTCGTGGACCATGGTCAGCTGGCTCGATAATTCTCGCCTCGGTGCCTACTCCAGTCAGGGACCACACTCGGCAACTCTGGGCATTAGCTTGCCTCATCTTCACAACGGCCCCCCCAGACCGCCGGGGATGCTTGGTCGCACCTTAGGGATACCCATTAGGGACCATCTCTCAGGGTGAGCCAGGACGGGTTCCCCAGCGGTCGAAGCGTGGAGATACTCCTCCGGGAGTCGAATCCTAGCGCTATATAAACCCACAATTAAATTAAATTAAATTTTTTTAAATGAGGCACACAGTCAGACTGATATGCATATAGCCATGTCTGAACTGGGGTGGCAGGGTGAGCTAAAGAACGGTGATGGAGCAAACCCAGATCTTTTGACTGGGTGTGAGTGTTTGATTGGTTCAGATGCTCCGTCCATCACCACCCCCTTTTGTACCGCTTTTGGCCGCCACAAGTGTGGCAGGGTATGCTCAGACCTGAGTCCGTTGCTCACTTTGCCACTGGATTCAAGCAAGCAGGGCTGAAGACAGCTGGAATGCCAGAACCCAGTCCTCGGAAGGTTGTTTCCGGTCCTGGGAAGGCATGGCTTGGCAGTTCGGGCTGGACTGTTCCCATGAGGCACAGCGTCAGACTGATTTGCATATAGCCATGTCTGCACTGGAGTGTCAGAGTGGGCTAAAGAACGGTGATGGATCAAACCCAGATCTTTTGACTGGGTGTGAGTGTTTGATTGGTTCAGATGCTCCGTCCATCACCACCCTCTTTTGTACCGCTTTTGGCTGCCATAAGTGTGGCAGGGTATGCTCAGACGTGAGTCCCTTGCTCACTTTGCCACTAGATTCAAGCAAGCCGGGTTGAAGACCGCTGAAATGCCAGAAACCGGTCCTCCGAAGCTTATTTCCGGTCCAGGGAAGGCATGGCGTGGCAGTTTGGGCTGGACTGTTTCCATGAGGCACAGGGTCAGGCTGATTTGCATATAGCCATGACTGAACTGGGGTGGCAGAGTGGGCTAAAGAACGGTGATGGATCAAACCCAGATCTTTTGACTGGGTGTGAGTGTTTGATTGGTTCAGATGCTCCGTCCATCACCACCCCCTTTTGTACCGCTTTTGGCCGCCATGAGTGTGGCAGGGTATGCTCAGACCTGAGTCCCTTGCTCACTTTGCCACTGGATTCAAGCAAGCCGGGCTAAAGACGGCTGGAATGCCAGAAACCGGTCCTCGGAAGCTTGTTTCCCGTCCAGGGAAGGCATGGCTTGGCATTCGGGCTGGACTGTTCCCATGAGGCATAGGGTCAGACTGATTTGCATATAGCCATGTCTGAACTGGGGTGGCAGAGTGGGCTAAAGAACGGTGATGAATCAAACCCAGATCTTTTGACTGGGTGTGAGTGTTTGATTGGTTCAGATGCTCCGTCCATCACCACCCCCTTTTGTAAAGCAATATTACAATGGGCATTCCTGAATGCCTTTCTATGGCTGGAATGCCGCCACGGAAAGGGATGCTGAGTCTACCTGCGGGGGCCTTTTGCGGGCCCCCAGGGACTCCCGGGGGGGGGGGATGTGCACATGTTATGCATGGAAGCGGACAGCATGCCTTCCTGTTATTGTGGCGGGCGGTGCTGAGTGCACCGCCTGCCACAATGTTAGGAATGCTGGATGCACCCACCACTGTGGCGGGCGCATCCTAATGCCAGACACGGGACCCCCGCCCTTATGGCAAGCGGTTCCGATCCACGATGGGATGAAGGGTGGACTTTGTCCGCCCGTCATCCTAATGGACCCCTAAGTGTTTAATCTCTGCCAGGTGCCCACAAACCTTTATTTGGGTGTTATTTATTTGTTGGTGTCCTAGAGTGAAGGTTGTTGGCCTAACTAGCTACATAATATTCAAATGAAGTGGATTTTATGGTGTTTCTATACTTTATATTTGTAACACAATGAAGCCCAAATAAATTAAACATGCACATGTTTTCCTGATGATGATCCTGATGTGAATCAAGTTCAGGGAAGAGACATAGACATGTATGGGCTTATCAGAAACTGATATGTATTTTATATGATTGTTTACTTGCAATATTCATGTGCTTTTCTGCCCTCATTTGCTTCTCCTTTCTTTTTTCAGTCTTTTCTTTTGTGAGTACAGGTATTGTTGCGATAATTATCAATGCCCAATATGTTGATATATTAGATTATTATTGTTTAAAGAAATTCTTTCCTTTACGAGTATCTTTGTTGTTGTCTCTCTGTTTACAAACCCTAAGGTCTGGAATTCATTAACATACAGAATTACCAAGTGTTGGTACGGAAATGTTCCTTGCATGGTATATGGACATGTTCCCCTGCCTGAGTGGCTGACTAGTTTCTAGTATCCTGACTTTTTTTATTTTGGACCTTGGTGTCACATTAGTACAGTGTGTGTGCAGATCCCTATGCCTGTTCCTAACTATGAGTGTGTCTTGGACCTGTCCTGTGGCCTAGAAGGGTTATACGACACTCACCATCTGTTGGTGACAGCCAACTACTACTCCTGTCAATGGTGTAGTATGTAAAGCAATGATGATAGGATAGCATAGTTCATGGTTTGATAGGTAAATATGTGACCAGACCTTTTTATCTGAGTCAGAGAGTAGAGGCCTTTTCATCTACTTGTGTAAATCTCTGCTTGTATGCAGCCAGACCTTTGCACTAACATCCCACATGGTATGTCAGTGAGCCGGAGTAATGAATGCCATTTTGATCCATTTTGGGTGTCCCAAGCCAGGCCCTTGACAAAATGAGAGGACTCTGTTCCTAGACAGCGAAAGTGTATTGCTCACCATCCTGGAGGGGGAGAGTGGAGTTCTAGATTTGAAGTTAGGGGGAGAAGACAAGGCTCCTTTTGGAATTCTATTATGCCTTTTGGTTAAGAAGGAGCTGCAAGGAGTAGTCTTTCTGAATACCTCCATTTGTTGAATGGTGGGGGAAAGGTGTGCAACTGCAGATTCTATTGCAAAGGAGAGAAACCTTCAAGTAAGGCCTATCTATTAGTCTTTTCTTGATTTCTCCTTGACTTGGACTAATGATGAAAGCATCTTGCAGTAACCTCACACACAGAAGAAACATTTATCTCTGGAATTCCAATTATAAGGGAGTCAGGACCTCGCCGAAGCGAAAGTAAAAGAGAAACAACACAGCGGAGAAAGTGAAAAAGAAAAGAGCAAAACGCAGAACCTTGAAATAAGCAACAAGAAAACTTACATTTCCACAGTCCCTGGCTTTAGAACAGAAAGATTTGGCTAACATACAAATCTTGAAGTCTCCAGAACCTACTCAAATTATGAAACATCATTTACCATCACATGAAATCAAAGATCAGAAAAAATTAAATCCTTTGTTGCCAAATGTCTCTATTAATGTTTATTAAAGATCACCAACTAATGATTAACTCAGAAAATGAAGTTTAATTTTCCTTGAGGGATTCAAACTGCAAGGGGAGCAGATAAAATCTTGTACTATGAAAATAACTAACCTATTTACTGTTGGAAAATATCCACTGAACCGTGGGAAAATAGTACATTTATTGCAGAAGATCGATGCTCTTCACTCACTTACAACATCTGAAATAAAAGTATTGGTATTCCTGTATAAATCTCAGCTTATGGTGGTAATGTTGAGTTCCAGTCGAACGTGATTCTTCCATTATTCTAACAGAAAGTGATATCTTCCGTAAAAATTGATTTGATGTAGTGAATGTCAAGAAAAATTTAATACAGCACAAAAACCAAAAGAAAAATATTATGGTAGGATCCCTTACCATAATAATTGTCCTGGATCTCTAATCAATGTACCTGAAGGAACACTAACTATCTCAATAAAAGATGGAGAGCGATGAAGTTGGAATTACAACTTAAGAAAACCAAGGACAAAATCAAGGGAACACTCTAGGTCTGGGATTTTCAGCAATTTGAATAGCAACAAACAGGGTAACATAAATATACTCTCTTTTTAGCAGAACCCTAAAAATTGCATCCTGGAACATCGCTGGGAAAGACCTGGAAAAGTTAGCTTTAATCCTGGAAAACTCCACTGGAATGGTGACCTTGCAAGAGACATGGGATTTTGAAACCTTTGACCAAGAAGATTAATTTGTGTACAATATTCCGGCAGAGGCTGTGAAAAGGGGCCATGCCAAAGAAGGTCTTGCAATTTTCCTAATAGAAGAAATTCTTTGGGATCTGGAAGGAGTCAACATGTTCCTCCAGAATGTCCAATGCACTAAGATCAAGCACAGGAAAGAAAACCCGCACACCATACATGATATGCTAATTTTTAACATCTATATCCCCCAGGACATTCATATGATATTTTAATGATTAAAACATTCGTGAAAATAGAACTAGTTATGGAATCTAACGAGTATCCCTCAGTAATGATATTGCTGGACTTTAGTGGAAAAATCTAACATGCATCTTTGGACAAATGGGGAAATCATGCACATGGGGAAGCCTTGTCAATAACATTTCCTTAATTTTCAACAAAGGTAAAAAATTATATACGGTTGAAAATACATCTCACTTCTGTGACCAAAATACATGGAGTCATATTAAACGGAAGAGTAGAAGGTGACATTCCAGGTGCCTATACGACAAAAAGCATTTCAAAGCTCCTCAATGCTTGACTACATAATCTGCAGTTTGGATCTATTCGGAAAAGTGCAATCATTGAATGTTAAAAGTATACAAGAAAGTGATCACACAATTTTGTACCTGGGAATAGAAATCCTATTACAATGTATTTTTCCATGGTCCCTAACTCTCAAAAACTGTACCGCTGAAGTTGAACCTAAAACTAGGCTGATACATTGGAATTCTAATGCAATTAATACAATGAATACTGCAATAATGTCTTCACAATTTGATTCTTGAAGAAAGGCAGAGGGTCCTATACCAAGCTATGAAGATACTGTTTCCATGATTGTGTCCACCCTGAGGGATCTATAAAATGGGCAAGATAAGTGCTGGAGCTACCTTAAAGTAAAGAGTTTAGATTGTGAAGCACCAAAATTAAATAGATTGATTAGATTGCAATTTCATAACTACTCTGGGACCGGACAGAAAGAAACAGCAAAGCTGTAAAAAGTGCAACAACAAAAAGGGGAGAATAAAGTCAAGATCAAAAAGACAAAAACTCGGTTGACATACAAATTGCAATAAAATGTAAAAATAGTAAAGCATTTTGGAGTATAGTAGCTAAAGAAATGGGGACAAGGAAAGCCTTACAATCATTGCCAGTATGAATATCTGAATGCGAAAAATATATACAGGAGTTATACAAACCAAATCCACAGAATTTGGAAAAATCAAATCAACTTAACTGCAGTAAAGAAAAAAAAAAAGAATCAAGATGTTTTAGCTCCAACACCTAAACAAATAGCCCATTATATAAAGGCCTCAAGATCCTCTGCAGTAATAAGTCCAGACAAAATTCTGATAAATATTCTCCAAAGTAACTATTGAAGTCACAGAGTAGAGACCTTTTCATCTACTTGTGTAAATCTCTGCTTGTATGCACCCAGACCTTTGCACTAACATCCCACATGGTATGTCAGTGAGCCAGAGTAATGAATGCCAGTTTGATCCATTTTGGGTGTCCCAAGCCTGGCCCTTGACAAAATGAGAGGACTCTGTTCCTAGACAGCGAAAGTGTATTGCTCACCATCCTGGAGTGGGAGAGTGGAGATCTAGATTTGAAGTTAGCAGGAGAAGACAGGGCACCTTTTGGTATTCTATTATGCCTTTTGGTTAAGAAGGAGCTGCAAGGAGTAGTCTTTCTGAATACCTCCATTTGTTGAATGGTGGGGAAAGGTGTGCAACTGCAGATTCTATTGTAAAGGAGAGAAACCTTCAAGTAAGGCGCGTCTATTAGTCTTTTCTTGATTTCTCCTTGACTTGGACTAATGATGAAAGCATCTTGCAGTAACCTCACACACAGAAGAAACATTTATCTCTGGAATTCCAATTATAAGGGAGTCAGGACCTCGCCGAAGCGAAAGTAAAAGAGAAACAACACAGCGGAGAAAGGGAAAAAGAAAAGAGGAAAACGCAGAACTTTGAAATAAGCAACAAAGAAGCTTAAATTTCCACAGTCCCTGGCTTTAGAACAGAAAGCTTTGGCTAACATACAAATCTTGAAGTCTCCAGAACCTACTCAAATTATTAAACATCATTTACCATCATATGAAATCAAAGAAGATCAGAACCAATTAAATCCTTTGTTGCCAAATGTCTCTATTAATGTTTATGGGCAAGATAAGTGCTGGAGCTACCTTAAAGTAAAGAGTTTAGATTGTGAAGCACCAAAATTAAATAGATTGATCAAGATGTTTTAGCTCCAACACCTAAACAAATAGCCCATTATATAAAGGCCTCAAGATCCTCTGCAGTAATAAGTCCAGAAAAAATTCTGATAAATATTCTCCAAAGTAACTATTGAAGAGTGGAGCAAATTTTTAGCCCCCCTATATTCTACTGGGAAAATTCCAAAATCATGGCAGGGGAGCATTGTGGTCCCTATCTTAAAAAAAGGTTCCAGGTCAATCCCCAACAACGATCGACAGATGCCCTGTTGGATGCCACTGGCAAGATCTTTACACCTTGTGTTCTGGCCCATCTGAAAGACTGGGCAGAGGAGTGATACCTTTGACACAGGCCGGTTTTCGCCCAAAACATTCTGTAATAGACAATTTTGCACTTCTACAGACAATCATAGATAAATATGATATTTAGTGTCAAAACAACAGGTTGTCTACTGTGTTTTCATCTATTTCACTACTGCTTTCGACAGTGTAAATAGGCCAACACTCTGGAAGAAATTAGAGAGGCGAGGATTTCCCAATGACCTACTCACAATAATTATATCATTACACTGCAACATAGTGTAGACTTCAAATGGGGGAAAAAAGGATTAACTCGATCAATACCCATGAGGAATGGATTAAAGCATTCTGTCTTCTGGCCCTCATTTTATTCTCCCTTTATATATGTGATCTCCCAGAGTGTTTTTTACAAATTATTAATTTCATGCCAAAAATAGTATTTAGCAATATTCATATCTTAATGTACACCGTCAATGTTGTAATTTTAGATCTCACAACATTAGGCCTACAAAGAAATTCAACCGCACTGAATTGCTATGCGAACATTTTTTTTCCATGTCCCAAATATCTTTAAAACGAAAGTTGTTCCTTTTAGAGTTAAGAAATCAATATCTTCACTTTAATTGGATACTGGATGGAAAATTGCTAGAGGTTGTCAAAGAATACACCTACTTGGGGCAAATGTATTCACAAACCTTACAAAATTCATCCCTTTTATGCATATTGGGCTTAATGCAGATGCCCACATGGACGTATTACAGAGGCTTTACTCTTCCTTGGGAATAGACATTTTTATTCTTTGCTTGAGGTTTATCGCATGAAAAAACCTCCTATTTTATCTTACGCCCTAGAATATATATTGATTAAGACTTGGGAACCATTAAAAGTAAGAGAAGGGAACCGTTTATGCAAATTGATAAAAGTTAACCAAGAACTCCCAGTCCAAGTTATCTCTAGTTAGCCCTTATGCCAGAGGCATCTCTAATATAATTAGATGGGCATATAGAGGCAGATGTATCATTGTAGCAATGTGCGTGTCCTTAATAGCTATTTTTAGCGAATAGCTACTAAGGGCTCACAAAAATGCTATGTAAGTAAAAAAAATCACAATATTCATTGTGATTCCTACATATTCCTTAACTGCGAATCGCAAAATGCATTTCGTGATAAAGGAATCCCTTCCCTTGCTTTTCTATGGGCCAAGAGGCCCATATGAATGAATGGGAATTCCACATGCCAGTTCAATGGTGCAAGGGTTCCAAAAGGACACCCTAAGGGCATATATGTGTGCCACATGGCACTTTAAAAAAGCAAAAAAGTGCTTTTTTCTGAGGAAATCGCAAATTACTACCAACTTGAAGTTCGTGGTAATTTGGAATCCTTACAACAATATCGCAATTTGCAATGGCTACAGGAAAAGCAGTTAGGGAAACGGAAATTGCGATTCTCTAAATGCATGCACACAGTAGAGAATCTCACATTTTTCGATTCTTTATTTTGTGAGTAGGGTTTTGTTTCCTAAATGGCAAACAGCTAAATTGCGATTGCAAACGCTGAAATACTGCAAACTTCTGCGTTTGCGATCGCAATTTAGCTTAATACTTCTGGCACATAATCTCTTAAATGCTCATTTAGGATCTTTAAGAAATATTTTAAAATTGGAGACTTTTAGAAATGAGTTGTTTCAACTTACTTTTAATGAGAATCTCAGCATTGCACTAAGCCTGTCCCATTGCATAGTAGCACTTTTGCACATTTGAAGCTCTTCTTAAAGAACTTGACTCCTAGAATAAGTAATGACTTGGATGTAGCACATTGTTCTCAATTAAAATCTTTTGCAGAACCAGTAGGCAGTCTAGAATATAAAACCCTGCAATTGTACATATGCTTTTTATCAGAACAAAGGGTCCGGTGCACTATTTTCTTATTACGGTGTGGGATGCTTCCAATTAAAAGCATATACTTCTAATTGGAATATTTGCAAAAATACTACTGCGATCTGTAATTTGTGTTAGTGAGGAGTGCAAGATTTATTTAATGAATTGCTAGTCTGTCCAAATTCGACCTTGCTAGAGGCTCGGCACGGGTATATAAAGCCCATTTGTTTTAGATATAATATCTCCTCTGCTCAAAGTTTAATAAAGTTTTGGAAATCGCCATCTGATGAATTTGTCTGTTATATTTGTAAAAATATTTAAAACGCTTACTGAAGTTGTTTTAAAGCTGAAATATCATAACTGTTTTTAATAATTGTATCTTGTATTTGTTGACCTCAGTTGAGGTCTAAATCAAATTAAATAAAAATCTTGAAATCTACTTCCTCAACTGTGCTCTAATTGTTAATGTCTCATGATTGCATTTGCTGCTAGACCCAGGGTCACCAAGTGCTAAAAGATGAAGGAAGAAAGTGGGAGCTGGAGACACGTGGGAAGATAATGGGGGAATTGAATTAAATTCAGGAACACACACACTGCATTTTACTCAGTGCCTGATTAACATATTGATGACCTTTCTACTTTGGTTCTCAGTTTCCTTCGGATCCTGGTACGAGCATGTGAAGGGCTGGTGGTCAAAAAGGAACGAGCTACGTCTTCTCTATGTCTTCTACGAGGATATGAAAGAGGTAGGCATCAATTGCTCGGTATGCCTAATAGCCCACTTTGATTTAAGATTCCCCTTATACTAGCCCTAAATCGAATCACTGTATTTTTAGAAAACCCTCTTGTAGAATTAAATGAACCTGGATATGTTACTTGGAGGTGTAGGTTTGTCATGTGAATGAATGAATGAATGATTTGAGCTTTGTATAGCGCAACTTAGCCAGTGGGCATCAAGGCGCTGAAGATGGAGAGATGTGTGTGGAGGGGGTAGGAGGTGCGCCGGCTATAGGTAGGCTTCCCTGAAAAGCCAGGTCTTCAAGGCCTTCCGAAAGAGGGGAAAGGAGGATTGATCCTTGAGCTCTGCTGGAAGGGACTTCCAAATACTTGGAACAAGGGAGAAAAAGGCCCTCCCGCCCCGGATCACTGAAATAATATCGAGGGACAAAATATCGACTTGCAAAAATATCGTGGACAAAATATCGACAGTCAAAATATCGAGTTTGTATCTACAAACAGGTAAGTACAAAAATATCGAGTACAAAATATCGTTTACAATAATATAGTTATAAAAAATATCGACTTTGTTAAAAACAGTGTTTAATTAAATTAATATTACAATTTAAATACTAAAATATACTTAAAAATACTTAAATTAAATTATAATAATTAAATAATAAATGAAATTAATAAAAATAATTTTTTACAATCATATTTGTAAAAACATATATATATAATAACATACTATAATTAAATAAGATAGTATTATATTACCGTACAATACCAGAAGTGTAAAAATACTATTCCCACTCCAAAGAGTATCGACGGTCACATTATCGACTTGCAAAAATATCGTTTAAAAACTGAAAACTGACCCTGAACCCTAAAAATACCCCTTTACCCAAAAACCCCAAACTGACCCTGAACCCTAAAAATACCCCTTTACCCAAAAACTGAAAACTGACCCTGAACCCTAAAAATACCCCTTTACCCAAAAACCCAAAACTGACCCTGAACCCTAAAAATACTCCTTTACCCTAAAACTGAAAACTGACCCTGAACCCTAAAAATGCCCCTTTACCCAAAAACTGAAAACTGACCCTGAACCCTAAAAATGCCCCTTTACCCAAAAACTGAAAACTGACCCTGAACCCTAAAAATACCCCTTTACCCAAAAACTGAAAACTGACCCTGAACCCTAAAAAAGCCCCTTTACCCAAAAACTGAAAAACTGACCCTGAACCCTAAAAATACCCCTTTACCCAAAAACCCAAAACTGACCCTGAACCCTAAAAATACCCCTTTACACTAAAACTGAAAACTGACCCAAAACCCTAAAAATGCCCCTTTACTCAAAAACTGAAAAACTGACCCTGAACCCTAAAAATACCCCTTTACCCAAAAACCCAAAACTGACCCTGAACCCTAAAAATACCCCTTTACCCAAAAAACTGAAAACTGACCCTGAACCCTAAAAATACCCCTTTACCCAAAAACCCAAAACTGACCTTGAACCCTAAAAATACTCCTTTACCCTAAAACTGAAAACTGACCCTGAACCCTAAAAATGCCCCTTTACCCAAAAACTGAAAACTGACCCTGAACCCTAAAAATGCCCCTTTACCCAAAAACTGAAAACTGACCCTGAACCCTAAAAATACCCCTTTACCCAAAAACTGAAAACTGACCCTGAACCTTAAAAAAGCCCCTTTACCCAAAAACTGAAAACTGACCCTGAACCCTAAAAATACCCCTTTACCCTAAAACTGAAAACTGACCCAAAACCCTAAAAATGCCCCTTTACCCAAAAACTGAAAACTGACCCTGAACCCTAAAAATACTCCTTTACCCAAAATGTATCAATAATATTTAATTACCAATTAATTATTAATTAACAATAACAATAAAGTAAATATATTAGCACATTAGCTGTAATTATTTTAATAATTAATATTATTTTTTCCCAATTAATTACTTAACAATAACACAAAATTATATATATTAAAAATGTACTCTAATTAATGTAACTAACTAATTACAATTAATTAATTACCAATAAATTACTAATACAAAATATGTACAAAATTATATAAATTAATTAACTAATTAATATTAATTAATTATCAATTAATTATTAATTAAAAATATTTACAAACATATAATAATTAATTAATTATTATTAAATTACTTCCCACCCTATTCCCCTATAAACCCACAACCCGCTACAGAATTACATTACGCAATTATTATAAAAACAAAATTAATTTATTTAAATATTTTATAACATTAATACACACTTTTCACACATATTATTACATAAAAATACACTATAAAATATTATATATTAATAAAAATTCGATATTTTTGCTATCTATATTTTATACAGTCCATATTACTTCACTTACCTGAAAAACGATATTTTTGTAGTCGATATTATGTCCAGTCGATATTTTGTCCAGTCTATATTTAAAACTCGATATTATGTCCAGTCGATATTTTGGAGTCGATATTTTGTCTGTGCACCTCCCGCCCCACCTTGCCTTAGAGGTTCTGGGTACAGCAAGAATATTTTTATTTGTTGAGCGAAGTGCCCTGCCGGGGACATAGAGGGATACAAGGGATCTGATGTCTTCTGCCCCCGATCCATGTAAGGCACGATGGGTGAGGCAGAGGGCCTTAAACTCAATTCTGGCTTGCATGGGGAGCCAGTGCAGACTTTTCCTAATGGAGGAGCCTGATGAGCGCCTTGGCACATCAGCAATGAACCTTGCGGCCGCGTTTTGCACCGTTTGGCGGCGCTGAACGAGTTGCTTGTTGATTCCTTGATATAGCACGTTGCAATAATCTAGTCTAGAAGATATGAGGGCTACCGTGACCTATGTGGTATTGCACATGACAAACTGCACTATAATAGTGATTCTGGCAACTTCTCAGGTTTAGCAAGCATTGCTGGTCTGGATCTAAATATGCTTTTATTCTCAAAAGCTGTTTTCTACAATTCGTATTTATGTAACAGATTCTGAATACTGAAAATTACAGCGCATTCTCCCATCGATAAACTTAGTTTTATACCGAAGCATCTGCAATTGTATTAAAATGTATTTACATTCATTTTGAAACTATCATAGGCGAATGGAGATGGGATCATTATTACTGAGGTTTTTTCTAGTACATCACATTTTTTTATTATCATTAGACGATAATTCAAATGAGGCAGACAGAGAAGATTCAGGTCAACAACTTTAACAGAATTTCAGCCCCTACAGGAAATAAACAGAGAGCAGGGTAACATATTCCAGTGATGATGGGGGAGGAGAAGAGAACAAAGGGTCAAGTGATAATGCTCATGAGGAGAGTTGAAATCGCTAGAGGCTGTAAGTTCTTCACAGAAATTGTGTTTAGTGCATAGAGTGTATCCTAGGAGAATAAAAGCAATAACAAATTTTAAAAAGGGCTGGAACAGTCCAGAAAAATCATTGTGTGACAGCAAAGATGGATTTGGTCCCAAAATCCAGTTTTTAACGGAAAGGGAATATACTGATTATGGTTCTGGCTGTCCTTATCAACCAACAATACATATATTTCTGTCTAAGTATTAAAAGTGTGAAGGGCTTCGATGTAAATAGTGCCTTGAACTGAGAACTGATAACTACATCATGCCCTATTTCTTACTAGTAATCATCATTACTCCTAGTCCTGTTGTCCTTGTCCCATTCATTAAACATGTGAGATATTCCTATCTCACCAACAGAAAAAAAGAATGAAGGAATGTTGGCCCTATCCCACCACCTCCCACCGGGAGTTCATAAACATACCTTACCCAGCATTCCCTCTGAAATGCCAAGCTACAGATGAAGGCTAGCAAGTCCGGGAGGGAGGGAAGTAATGAATGGGACGAGGACAACAGGACCGGGATTAATGAAGATTACTGGTAAGTAATAGGGCATTATCTCCAGGTCCCTCCTGTCCTCCTACCATTCATTAAACAAGTGAGAATACCCAAGCAGCAACCAGCATTCATCAACAAAACACCACCAGGACAGTAACACCCAGTGATTTATTGATGCAGACAAAACAGGAATTTAAGAACACATAGTCTGCAGCACCACCAAACCAAAATTAGAATAATACCCGAGCGAAATCGGAGTCTGATAATGCCTCACAAAAGTATTAGAGAACGCCCAAGTAGCAGCCCTACAGAGCTCAGACAAGGAAACCCCCTGGCCCAGGAGGCCACCCTACACACAGGAGGAGGGGAACCAAAAAGCGAATAGGCAAACATAATGATCTGCTTCGGCTAGTGACCAATGGAAGAAGAAGAAGCTTTCCCTACATAAGAGGAAACTCCAAAAGACACAAACAGCGAATCAGTCTTCCAAAAAAAAAAACAAGTGCGATACGGGTAGATACTCAAAGCCCGGTAAACATTAAGGACAGACCAAGGAAGGTCATCTTCAGACACAGCATCAGAGCACAAAGCAGGCAACACCAACTCCTGGGAATGATGCAACTGGGAACGAACCTTGGGAACAAAAGAGGAATCCAACAGGTGGACAACGCCATCCAAAAACGATGACTAGCGATTAGAGCCACCAACCCCCCAAGGTTCCTGGCCGGAATAATGACAACCAAAAAAAACACATTCAACGTCCTAAACTTGATGTCCACCTCAGCCAAAGGCTCAAAGGGAGAAGCCACCAGAGCATGCAACATTAGGGGAAGGTCCCAAAAAGGAAACGTGGGTTGCACTACAGGAGCGGCCAAAGAAAAAGTCTGCAGCAACCTGGAGACCAAGTCATCTACATCTGATAAATTCACCCAGGGGAAACAAAAGGCCTTAATCATGGCTCACTAATCCCGCAAAGTGGAAATAGACAACCTCTTCTCAAAACCCTCAAACCTCTCCCCAAAAAATTGCAGAACCAGAGGCAGAGAGCAATCCAGGGGGGACGGGTCTAGAGCATTATGCCACCACTGGTAATTCCCCCAATGCCGCCCATTGGATCGAAGAGTAGAAGGTTTCCGAGACTGTTGCAGAGCCAAGACTAAATGCTCA
The DNA here is from genome assembly GCF_964263255.1 of Lissotriton vulgaris. Lineage (NCBI taxonomy): Eukaryota > Metazoa > Chordata > Amphibia > Caudata > Salamandridae > Lissotriton > Lissotriton vulgaris. The sequence continues at coordinate 6,180,837 of NC_141688.1, forward strand.
TGGAAACCCCAACGCCGCAATCCCTACCTCTCAAATTCCAAACTGACCACTGCAGCCATGGGAGGGACACATAGGGCACAACAGCAGGGGTAACGGAAAGCAGGGCAGGAATCAAGGACCCTAAACTGCAGAGTGGGGAACCAAGACCCGTGAGGACAAAATGGCACCACCACCTCCCGAGACTCCATCACCAGGCGAGCCAAAAAACGGTGAATCAGCGCATGGGGCGGGAAGGCATACAACAAACACAATGGCCGAAGAACCATCAGAGCTACCACCCCATTTCCCCCTCCTGACAAACCTGGGAGCAGAAGCGAGGAAGCTGAGCATTGTGCCGGTAAGCAAAGAGGTCAAGAAAGGGAAGACCAAACTTCCTGCACACCAGTTGTAAAGCCTTTAGAGTCAGAGACAGCTCCGGGGAGGTTGGGAAATAACGATTGAGGGCATCCGCCACCCCATTCTCCACTGTCCAGATATGGGCAGCAGACAGAGACAACAGATGCCCTTCTGCCCAACAAAACAAGGGAACCACCACCACATTCAAAGACTTGGACTTGGTCCCCCCTTGATGATTGAGGTAGGCTATTGTCACCATGTTGACAGAATGAACCACAACATTGCGATCCAACAACAGGCTGTGGAATTGCATGAGAGCCTGGACCACTGCTGTCAACTCCTGCAAATTCGAAGACTGCCTCCCCTCCAGGAGGGACCAATGTCCCTGAAGGGAGCCAGACTCCAACGTCACCCCCCACCTGAAAGCACTGGCAATCATTATCATGACCGCCGGAGGAGAAGGCTACAACAGCAGACCCCCTGGAACGATTGGCTGACACCGTCCACCAGTGCAGTGCAGGGAGGATGGAAGGAAACACTAGAACCAGAAGGGCCAAATCGCGAGACAAAAGATCCCAATGGACCAATGGATGCACATGCAGAGGTTGTAGAAACCACGCCCAGGTAACAGTAAATACCACCGCAGCCATGAGACCCCGAAGCATCAACCAGAGATGGACCAGGAAAGAGAAAACCTGCAAGTACCTCAGAGCAAGGGAACTCAAGGTCAGTCCCCAAAAGACAGGCAGGAAAACTCTGTTGAGATTGGTGTAAAAGCGAGCCCCTATGAAAGTCAAATCCTGAGAGGACTCCAGTTGACACTTGGGAAGGTTCAGTGAAAATCCATGAGCCCTCAATGTAGAACATACCAATTCCTGATCCCTCAATAGCTGACCCCAAGATGGAGCATTGATCAGCCAATCGTCAAGGTATGGCTAGAAAAAGACTGCCTGAAGATGGAACAAGGCAATCAATGGCGCCACCACCGTGGAGAGCACCCTGAGGCAGACCTCAGACCAAAGGGAAGAATGCGGAACTGAAAATAACGGCTCAAAGGCAAAACCTCAGGAATCAGCAAGAGCATGGGTGCACCGGGACAAGATAATATGCATCCTGCAGATCTAGTGTGCAAAAATAATGTCCTGGAAGAACCAGTGAAAGCACCCTTTGAAGAGTCTCCATTATGAAGGGAAGATGGACCACAAACTTGTACAGGGCCCTCATGTCCAGCACCAGACAGAATCCTCCTATCACTTTGGGTACAGAAATATCAGGGAGTAAACCCCCCTTCCTCCAGAGGGGGAATTTCCTGACTCACCCTCTTCGCCAAGAAAGACTTGATCCCTGGGACAGCTCAGTCCACTTGGACTTACAGGAGAGCCAAGTTCTGAAACCTCAATGTGATATCCCAGTCGCACAATGTCCTGCACCCACACATCGGAACAGGAGTGCAACCAGGCCAGGAGAAAGAACTGTAGCCGACCTCCGACCAACAATCAAGAACCTCCTTTGACCACTAGAAAACTACCTCCAAGAGGGCTGACGAAAGAAGAACATAGGCTTAGAAGAATCAGCTGCAGTGAAGAACTGCTTAAAAGAAGGAGAGTGTTTTTCTCTTTAAAAAGCCTGTGCAATTTTCCCCCCAACTCCTCCCCAAACATGATAGTCCCCTGAAAAGTCAAGCGCAGGGCAGAAGTTTTCTGAGCAGAATCTTCCAGTCCTTCAAAACCAGATTGCGGCGGGCTGCCACACCAGCCCCCCGAAAAAGGACACATTGGAAAGGAATTCAACTTGATTCTTGAAATGCTGAAAAATGCATCAATCAAGCCTGATCCGGCGGATCATCCAAAGGAAAGAAGGCAGGCGTAATCAAGTCAGCAGAGGCGTCAAAGAAAAACAAAACCGATATGCAGTACTCACCCAGGTCAGCCGTTTTAAGGGTTCCCAAAAAAAACATTCTCACAGCCGACTGGCATACCAAATCCTGATTTCTTGGATTGCCTCCATGCTGGAAGTCAGGCAACATAACCTGAAAGGAAACCTCGGGAGCAACCTATGCCCAGGACACCGCCCTTGAACAAGACGAAGAGAGGAGACACTGCTCCACCTGATGTAACCGACAACCCAGGAGGCACACCCAGGACCCCCTGCACTAATCCAGAACCGCTCAGGAGGAATTCAGCATGACTCCCCCCAAGCCAGGCAGGGAGAGAAACTTGAACACTAGCAACGTCTCCACCGCCCATCAGCAGAGATTTAAGTACACCAGGACCCCCCAGCTCCTGACTCATTCCATTCTGTCAGTAGACCGAAAAAAAGAACAGAGGGAATGCTGGGTAAGGTGCGTTTATGTACTCCCGGTGGGAGAGGGTGGGGTAGGGCCACCATTCCTTTGTTCTTTTTTTCTTTTGGTGAGATAGGATTATCTCACTAGTTTAAAGATTGGGACGAGAACAGGAAGGACCTGGGGTTAATGACATGTACATCCTGCTTGAAAAATATCCTATCCTCTTAAGTCCTTCTTTAAGCATTTCGATAGTTGATCAATGCCTTGAATTTCTTTGTCCCATCTATGTAGTTTCATCCATTTACATCTGAAACCAATTTTTCAACAGGATCTGGAGCGTGAAATTCGAAAGTTGCTTACGTTCCTGGAAAAGGACATGGACGAGGAGGTTCTGAAGAAGATTGTTCATCATGCCTCATTCGAAGTAATGAGAGAAAATCCAATGGCCAACTTTAAAATACATGAAGCCTTTGATCATACCGTTTCACCCTTTATGCGAAAAGGTATGAATCTTTTGTAACTATTGTAATTTATGTATTGAATTAGGCATATAATGGAGTGATGGGAAATAAAGCTGTAGTTGTCCTGTATGTATACCAAAAGAGCAAAGTTCTCTTGGGAACAATTATAATTCACAGATACCTAGAATGTTCACTAATGCTTGTCATTCAACCAGACTTCCCATCTGGACTCATTCAATCACCCATTTGATCACCAATCACCAATTTGATCAACAATCCAGGACCATACTAGTCAATTGTGACACACAATACTCCAAAGAAAGCATATACATAACAAAGTAGATGAATTTTATTAAAATGATTATTTAGTCACAGTGGCAATTTAACCCGTTAACCGCGGCGGTAATTCCGCCGCGGTGCGGGCGTTTCCGTGCGCGGGCTGGGCCACGTCGGCCATTGGCCGACGGCAGCACTGGGGAGGTAGTGCTGCCGTCGGCCTATGGCCGACAACAGCAATTAAAGGGTTAAAAAGCGTGTACAGATCCACAGTCTACACAATAAATAAAAACACAATATAATGAATAAAAAAGTGAAAAGATGGAAGAGACATCAAAATACAGTGCACAATATTTACGACATCCTGAATCAGTTGCTCCACATGGAATTCGTTCTTGACTTTCATCAATGTCCTTAAATCACATCCTCTATAGAGATACAGATGTGTCGACGCGTTTCGGTGGCAAATTTGTTAGTTCAAACCACCTTCTTCAAGACATAAACATTTTTTGGTCTCTCTTGTTAAAAGCAACGACAGTTCATAATGAAAAATATAAATATGGAACTCATCAATATTATCGAGTACACTATTTCAAAACAAAAGTTGACCACATTGCATGATCCCCCATTTATAATTCTCGTCAAGACATAAATCATCCTATCCCAAATACATTCCGTTAGAGGGTCAAAATTATTCTCCTCTTTTAACAGAAAAAAACGGTAATTCACACTTCAACATAAAGAGCAGATGACACATTTTATCCTCAAATACAATGTAAAAACCTATAATTACCCTGCATTTCTAACATAATATTGTAGAACACAACTGTCCTAAGAGTCCCAACGGTAACAAACATCCACTCACCCCCACGTGTATCAGGCTGGAAGACTCATTCCCCCGCCCGCCGTGGCACTACTCCACACACGCTATCATCAAAGGCATTTCACCCACCTCTCGGTTTTCAGAGGTAGGTCAGAGATTTGTATATGTCAATATATTGATAGCGGAGCGCCTTGGGGCTCCAAACGCTTGTAAATACAATCTCTCTGGATAGGGGATAAGAATAACCACTTACAAATATATACCCTAGTTCAGGAACCCTATGTGACTACATGTTTAGATGTTAAACCCTTCTGTGGGAGACCTACCTATTAAGCAGACGTAGCCCTATTCCGTAAAAGAACATTAACAACTGGAAGCGCCGCTCCGGTGTCCTTTTAAGAATGTGCCGTTATAGAGGTCCTATCAAATTGATACAAGAACAGGGGGCAGTCGGTTAATGTCCCCAGTGTCTAATAATGTCAATTATGATCACAATTACTGGCACCCCCACTCACCAATGATTGCGATCTGTTCGATATATTTATATATTAAATACAATCCATGTATTTAGATTCACAGGTGTCCTCCACATTTCGTTAAAACTACTGGTTTAATCTAAGGAAATAAACAATACGCCCCCGTTTATTTTTGTATTGAATGCATGTGGAGAACAGAGTCTAAAGCTATCAATCTAATCTTAAATATTTCCCAAGTTTCCCTGTATGGATGCATTTTCAGTTGTCATACAGATTTGTCAGATGGCACCAAACATATTAGCTGAACAAAATGTGCCTTTACTATAGACTGATAAATCTGTCCATTAGTGCAAAAGCCCTATTGTGGCACATATATTTATATTTGTAGCATGTGTGGTTATAGAGACACATGTTCTACATACACCTGTCATCAAGTGTAAGACTCAGACAATGCAAATTGTTTTTCTTCCGAGACATTTGAATTACAAAACATTTTTTGATTCCACCCTTAGGCATTAATTATGAATCTGGCAGTCCAAGGACCGCCATACTCATGGGGCACTGAGGTGGTGGTTTTCTGACTGCCCTATTATGAATTGGGGTGATGGGACCGCCACAGCACCACTACAGCCGCCAGGAAACTGCCATTCCCTGGCAGTGTTGAGATGGTCTACCTTTCCCCATAAAAACCGGATGACAGCTATGACGCGCAGCGGACGCGCGATCGTAAGAACATAATTGCTGCTACATCGTATTTGCTGCTATTTTGCCTCATTTTGCACAACTCGTTTTAAAATTATAAATGTTCGACTTTTAATTCAGAACTAAGGTTTCTTGGCTCAATTAACTGCTGCACTTACTGTTGGGAACTTAGTCTACCCTTTCCCGGTCCACCGCGGGAGTATCCCGTTTGTTTTGGAGGGAGGAGGCACTTCCGACGGCAGCGGCAGGTGGTGTTAGAGCAGCCTTTCCCCATAAAAACCGGATGACAACTGAAGGACTGGGCTAATTTAAGGCCGAGCGGTGTGAGGGGACAACACCTGAAACCTTCGTGGATGTACCTGTTCCGGCGTACAAATCACAGAGACACGGGACACTTCCTTCGGCGTCAAAGATCAGCGTTTATTTACTGCAGGGACACAGAGATCACTAGAAGTACAACAGAGTGTAGGTTCTGAGAGTCTGCTTCGAATTGCAAAAAGTGGATTGCTCCTTTTATACACATTTTCGTCATTGCACAACATGGCGAACAAAAGGTTACGACGCAGTTCCCACAGTAAACTTCAAAAGGATTGCATTCATGTTTTCAGAAGCCCGGAACATAATTACAGAAACATTGCTGGTTCCCAACTGTAAAAACACATTATTCCACCATTAGGCACATACCATTCTAGCTGTAAACGAGCTAAGAGAAGAAACAGAAACAGGTGCAAGGAAGACAAAGACAAACAACAGATTGAAAAGAGTGTAGGGGCAATATCGGAAGCGTGATCGCAGGATCAAAGGATTCAAGCCTAACGCATGCAAGGCTGAAACAATAGACCGGCACGGCAAGATGAGCCTCGAGCGGAGCCATCTGCCTTTGCCGTGTCATCCCCCTAGTCATAAAGGCACATTCAAAGGAATATGCATCTTCCGCAAGAGCTTGGGAAACCCAGGGTCATCAAGCGAACATTTGTCCGTTCGCCGGCTACGTGAGGGCAAGAAACAAAATGGATGCCGTATCTAAAATGGAACCCGAAGGTTCAGATAGAGAAAACCCGCAAATAAGATGAACCTTTCCAGGTAGTGTAGCGAAAACGCGTACACCTACTAAACTCGTCATTTGCGGTTCGTAGATACCAAACTCGTCCATATTCGAACATGCCCAAAACGTTGTTACGATTCTCACGGAACCTCAGACGCTCCTTTTGACCTCATGTAGGCAAGCACTAGTCGAAATCAGAATCAATATCGATATTCATCAGATCGTTCAGATGTTGCTGGAACATTATTCTATCCATCAATGTCTCTTTGGTAAGAGATGGCCTTCTTATACACGTTGTAGCACAAATGCCACATAAGGCTGGACCACACTGCACGCAAAGACAACACGTGAACAGAAACGTCACAACAACCCCTACAATCATCAGAATCTTCCAACCCAAAGTCGACATCAGACCCCAAAACCATCCTAGAAGCGTCCAATCACCTTCATCCACGTGTATGGACTCGGAGATCTTATGCAAATTCGAGATGGCTTGATAAACAGTTGGAGCGTTATCAGGTATGAAAATACAGCAGATCGAATGGATCACCTTGCACACACCACCTCTATCTGCGAGTACAACGTCTAGAACCATACGGTTCTGTAACGTCATAAGTCTATCCGCTTGAAGCTCCGCTGTCAGGTTACCAAGAGCACTTACAGTTATGTTAGCAGTCGATTCTACCACACGAGTCAACTGTCTCAGATTCCTACTATTGACCATAGGTCCCCAAAACGGTAGGAAACCCTTAAAGGAGTCTCCTGCTTCTTGACCGGCAGTGTCCTCTTTGCTAATAACGCCTCTCACAACTCTTGTCTTGTGATAGTCTGAGGCAGCTGTAAAAGTCATTGGCAAAAGATTCACGATATAACATGTGCCCTAGAAGTCACGGGGCAACCACGTATAAGCGCGATCATAACATACAAAATAAGTACCCTTGGCAGTCAGGAAGACAGGGGAAGAGAGCATCGGTAAAACATATGTTTCAGTACAAGCACTCTTCCCAAGCTGAGCTCTCGGATTTCGACCAAGACCTTGCAGGCAGAAATGACCAAGGTGGGGTACGATCCAGATCGGAGATGAGCTCTTAAGCTGTCTATCACCCACTAACATACTATACTCAGCCTCACTCAGATCCTTGTATGCTCGCACCTCTTCCTCTGGAATAAGCGATGGATCAAAAATATCTCTATCCAAATCAGCAATCGCTATCGCCAAAGACTTGTGGTATGGGCCAGAACCAAGGTCTGTTGAGCGTGGCTCTCGACGGGGTTAGGAATCTAGTGCACTACGGAACATGGTTTGGAATGCTCGAGCTGATCCCTGGGAGCTGTAAGGAAGAACTAAATACGGAATACCCTTATCCATGGTATGTGGCATTAGCCCACACACCCAACAGTTGGTAGTATTCATCACCAACTGATGTTGATGCAGAAGTTGGACAAAGGAATTGTTCATAAATTCCGCACGTCTGACCTGTTCATGTTGGGGCAGGATATGAAAGGAATGTGGAGAAATAGTGGGAATGAGAACAGAATTCAGATCATGAGAAGGAGAAGTAGGTGAAGTGGAAGGCAATAGTGACTGAATCCCAAAATACACTCCACCCACCAATAGCATAGAAACAGTTAGGAATAACATGAAAACCTGAAACAAAAAACATTTTGTTCGTAAAATCTTATGCAATTTGGATCTTTGCGCCGACATCCTCTCTATTTCCGACAGCTTAGAGAACTCCATCCTCTAAAGACCGTCCGTAACGTTCTTGACGCACCTGGTTCTGAGTAGCGATTATCAATTCCCAGGAGTTCCCAGGAGTCGACAAAAGTAAACGACCTAGTGTCAGAAACCTGCTAAACAGAAGTAGGTACCCGCACGGCCCTATGGCCAACCCAGATGGTAGGTTTTAATCAAATAAACATTCAATTTAATAAAAGTCTCCTAGCTGCACAGAAAAGGAACACACGTGATGTATAAAACAAAATTGAAGAGCTCAAAATCAATAACAAAAAATGCAAATATCCACAATATTCGTAGCGACAGTGAGGGGGTAATGTATTCAAAAACAAAAAGGGAGATTTTATTTGTCCATATCACGCGATCGAAGAAAATATCGACATTTCCCAGGTCGAGTTTGCTCTTCAAACAATGATTCAGATGGCAAAACAGTGATCGATTGTTCAGGTGACAGTTCAGAACTTTAATTTTCCAATGCTGAAGACGAAGGTACAGTTCCAGATGATTCAACAGGTGTATCTGACTGAACTGAATCGTTCTCTACAGATTGAGCATCACTGAATGGCACGTAGTGTGGAAGGGCACCGGTCTCAGTCGAGGCGAATCCTTTCTTAATCCAGTTATCTGCTGGTAATGGAAGCGGGACTTTCTTCGTATGGGTGGCATGCACCCAATGCTTCCTGCCGTCCAGCCGAACTGCAGTCCTCGTTGCCAACAAGACTTGGTAGGGACCCACGAACCTTGGCTCAAGATTCCGTTTTCTCCCAAAGTTGCGGGTTAACACCCAGTCACCAGGTTGGAGCCGATGTCCAGATCCTTCTGTTTGTGCCGGTAGAGCTTCAAAAACCTGTTGATGAATCAAACTCAATTTAGCAGTCAGGTCATAAAGATAGTCAATCAACATTGGATATTCAAGTCTGTCGAACTCCTTAGGCCTCGGAACTCCCCAAAAGTTCCCAGGACGGCCGAACACAATCTCATATGGGCTAAGCCCTACTCGAGAGTGCACAGTCGCCCTGGTCGATAAGAGAGCTAGAGGCAGTGCATCAGGCCATGATAAACCAGTCGTTGCTTGGATTTTGGCAAGTTTCAGTTTCAGAGTACCATTGTACCCTTCCACTAAACCTGCCGATTGAGGATGATTAGCACTATGAAATTTTTGGCGGATTCCCAGACCCTTACACACACTCTTCATCACACTTCCCACAAACTCACTTCCATTATCCGACCATACAATCCATGGCATGCCATACCTGGGGAAATATTCCTTGAGTGGAACTTTTGCTGTGGACAGGGCAGTATTATCCTTAAGAGGGTAGGCCTCGATCCATCTGGAGAACGCACAAACCACCACCAATACGTACTTCAAATTATTGCATCTCTCCATATGGATGAAGTCCAACTGGATGACTTCAAAGGGACATGTAGGAGGAGCAAAATGACCAGGTGGAGTGGGGGTGCCCTTGCCAGGATTATACATCAAACATACCATACAGGTCTTGACCACTCTCTCAGCACACTTAGCAATCCCATCATTCTTCCATACAGGAGACAACAACTTACATATACCTTTCGCGCTAATATGTGACATGCCATGGGCAATAGTAACAACGGCAAGCACATACGCATCCGGTAACATCCATCTCTGATATTCCGACAAATCAACCCAACATCCATTCACATATAACTTCCCCGTACATTCTTTCCACTTAGTCTTTTCAGTTTCGGTGGCCTCGTTCTGAATCGCTTTCACACTCTCAACTGTGTCCTCACACATAGCAGTCTCCGTCGGCCATCTCACTGAACTTGTAACATACATTTGATTCGTCAAATTCTTGGCCGTTTCCTTAGCAATCTGATCCGCAAACGCGTTACCACGACCAACATCATCCGTAACCTTTCGATGCGCGCTGCATTTAATGATTGCCACCTGCTTAGGCAATGCAAGTGCATCCAAAAGATCGTTCACGAGCTGTCCGTGTTGGATCTTCGTGCCATGCGACGTCATGAATCCTCTTTCTCTCCACAATCGACCAAAACTATGCACTACCCCAAATGCATACTGACTGTCGATAAACACATTCACTCGCTTTCCTTTAGACAAAACACACGCTCTCGTTAACGCAATCAACTCTGCCGCTTGCGCTGAATTCTGACTCAATCTCGCAGTTTCCACAACCGTACTCAACGTCACTACAGCATACGCAGTCGTCACATCACCATTCGGCAACTTGAAGCATGAACCATCAACATACAAAGTACCATCGGTATCTACCAATGGAGTGTTTTTCAGGTCAATACGACCCTTTGTTTCTTCTTCAGTTCTTAAGTAACAATCATGTGGTGCTACATCATCTGATTCCATATGAATCGGCAACAATGTCGCTGGATTCAACACATTACAACGTTTTATCTGTATATGACTTGTGAGGTAATATACATTTTTATAGTCAATTGTGTCCCCTAACGTGAACCCCACCGTCTCCATGTACGAGCTTAAAGTGCATGTAACTTCCCTCCTCGACCTGCTATGAAGACGCAAATACATTTGCGTCCAACGTTAACATGTCCTCTTTCAGATCCACCATGAATGGATCGATAATTCAGTTCCTAAGTATGCCTTGCCAACGTCTTTTCATGGTGCACTTTCACGTTTTTCCTAGCCCTGCAGAGCTAGGCCCTGATTTCTGCCATCGAGCCCTTTCTGTTCTCTGCCTCCTGAAAGCTGCAACGTGGGATGCATCCCTGACCTCTGTCCTACTCCCTGCGCGGCGAGCGGTGCCCGGCTCGGCCTGCTTGCCTGCCAAAGACAGTATTTTGCCTTCAAGTTATCAGTATAGCCGAGTTCAGCTCCTCGAAAACACATTCCAGTCTAGCAGAATAGATAAACATTTCCCCGGCTGCAGAGCAAAGGGCCCGGCCTCTCTGTCTCCATGCAAGTAATTCATTGCTCCTGTTACCATGGTAGGCCCATGGCCCCTCGCATTACACGCAGACACGTAGTCACATATACACGCATTAATAGTCAGTATAGAGTAGCCTTTGCCCAAGAGACCTTTCCTTCTAGATAATACAGTTCCCCAACCACGAGATATCAGATATGATTTAGGAACGAGTTGATCTGACATGCCAGACTTCTGTCTCTTTCCTCTAGTGCTAAATGTCAAGTCCCCTGCACCCTCCAGCCTCACGTCAGTCACACGTCATGCTGCTGCGCGCGCATCCTTGCTACAGATTTCTGCTGATACTGCAAGATTCCACTATGTATCCACCCACTTGTGACACTTTCATGTGACGTTTCTAGCACACACCTCTGTGTACGCCCTAGTGCACGCCTTCTGATTACGTATTGCTACGCACATGTGTTTTTATCTCGTTCCTCTCAGCTGTTACGCCTTCTGTATTCATCACCATTCTATGCATTAACTATAAAAGTTGTACTCTGTCAATAAAGTATGCTCTATCCCTTCCTGATCCTTTATGGTGAAAGGAACATGATACCCTGGTTCGAACCATTCCATTTTATGGAATAAAACCCTTATAACTCAGATGCCACGGACTTTGACTCTTATTTTCGATTGAGTTATTTTATTAAACTTTACTGCATAGAAATTCAGACGGTAAATATTTATTTACCACATTAATTTGGCGCCCGAACAGGGACCCCTCCCCCACCCCACGCGCCGGTAGGTGCGTTGCGGCCTTTGCCCGGTGCCCCAGCCAAGACGGACAATTACGCGTACCCGCAGGATTTCCTGTATCTCCCTCAGGCCTACGGAGGTGACGGAGACTGCGATCAGCACCCAGACGAGGCGGTGAGGAGTGCGGAGGATCCCGACCAGAGCCCAGCCAAAGAGAACAAGGTCCGAGGTATCTAGAGGCCCACCAGTTCCGAAGTATCTCTGTCACGAGTCGAGTCGAGTCCAGTCCGGTCCAGTCCAGTCGAGTTTCCGAGGCCTTCCGTTCCGTGCTTCCCGGTGAGTACCGTTGCTGGGGACGCATCTAGACGGGTGCATTACTATGTATCCGGTAAAGACGGGTTTTTTGTACACAGACCCGGTCTGCACTGTTTTAGCAGTGTATCTGTACTGTTTAGCAGTATATCAAGATATTCGTACATTCAAGGGTTCGATTTTGTTCTCGTTTTAGAGTTCAAGGGTAGTCAATATGTGTTCAAAATGTTTTTTTGTGATTAATGTCGTGGTATGAGTGACTGTTTTACTGTGTTTTTGTATATCAGCTGTGTTCGAGTTCGAGAAAGTATCAAGTGTCAAGTACCAAGATGCCATTATTCAGCAAATTAAAACAGATAGGAACTAGGAAAGGGATACTAGAGGAAGCAATTCCTGTCCCACCCAGGGACACTCCCGGAAATTTTATGTACCATAAGCATGGCTTAGATGCCATCTTATATCTAGATTTATGGGCCGACTATACTAAGAACCTAGACGAGAGATACAGATGGCCCGTTACAGGGACATGGGATGCAGATTGCATCATGAGAGTAGAAGAAGCACTATGGAAAAAGAAAGCCAGACAATCTCAGAAAGACGCTATAGAATTGTGGCGTAAAGAATCGCATAAAAGAACAGAAAAAGAATTCAGAACAGCAGAAAAACATAGGGAAGATTCAGAAAAAGCCTGAGAAAATGAATTAGTTAAGAAAGGTATACGAGTCAAAGCAGAACAAGTAGACCGACAGCGAAATACTCTTGCGAATGGTATGTATCCTCTTTTGGCCGAGGGTTTACCTAAGGCCACCCCGGAAGTACCAAAAGATCTGCCCCCTCCATTAGTTCCGACTAAATTACGCCACAAGACCGCAAAGGACATATTCCTTTCTTCCTATTTAGACGACGTAGCTCCCGCATATACAAATGCACGTGTCCATGCACCACCTGCTGACGGCAACCCACCCCAAGATAATCTACACCCACTTCCGCAACAACAAACTCCACCTCCTCCCGCTCCTGCGCCTGTTCCCACAGCACTTCCCGCACCTATTATCACTTCCCCTCTCGTTATTCCTGGCATTCATCCACTAAATCCTTTTGGACCTGGCACCTCAGGAGGTGCGACAGGAGGTTTTCGAACACCGCCACCAACACATCGACTGACTTATAGGGATTTAGCAAAACAACGTACACCTCAAACAGCGAGTTACGACATACTTAAAGAGCCTCTCACAGACCGTAGATATGATCCAGTACCCGGTAAAGACGACAGAATGATGCTAGCATCAGTACGTCTACGACGAGTTGCAAACTATTTAATGTTACTACCAGGAATGATTGATCATCTAGACAGAATATATCATTTTGTCCAAACGGGGGAAGGTCCTGAAAGTATTGGCGAGGCCATGGCATACCAGAAAGTTGACACTCAAGGTATGATATTACGCTTCTTCATAAACTGCTTGATAAGAGATCAAGATAGGCCTGGTGTAGACAAGGAAGAGATGAATGCACTTAACAAATGGGGTCAGAATATAGCAGACGGAAAGCATGATAAACAGAGTTGTATAGAGAACATGTACAGAAGGATCCGAAAAGCAGTAGTACAAATACATGAAAGAAGAAAGCCTGAAAGAGAAATAGATACAGACAAGAATGAATCCTCGGAGGAGGACGAACAACCAGAAACCACAGCAGAAACATTGCAATTACCAGCTAGAGAAATGATAGCATATGTAGGTAAGGGAAGACCCTTTAATAATACAATACGTCCGATACGTCCAGAAAGCAAGAGACTTTTTCACGCTGCCATGTCAAACCCGAGGACATTTGTTTCAGGCTACCGATAAAATACTTCAAGAACGAATGGGGTACCATGTACTCGATTCCATGGATGAACAAGAACTAGCCCGGTCCGCCGTACAATGGGCTGATAATTCCAGTACATATAATGATGATGCAGTAGCTCAGACGTTTTTGAACCTTTCCCCTGATGAACAAAAATTAGCTAGTGTATACATGATTCAGCATCTCATTACGTTGTTTAAAGGCCAACATTCTGATCCAGGTCCCTTACCGGATATATTAATAGAACTGCTCTCTAATAGATGGAGAGGCCTAGGTACCGATTTAATTAAAGAAATTCTAGAACATAGACACAAGTATAGTACTTTTCTGAAACCACAGTTTATGTCAGCTCCACCACCCCCAGAAAGAAAAATGTTTTACTTCGACAGACAGAATCCCTTATGAGAAGCACATCCAGTAAGAAAAGATGATGACACACTAGAACGTGTATTTGTATATACACCCCTCACTAAAATAGAATTGCTAGAAATGAAGAAACTAGTACCCTGTCACGATAAAGACCCTGCAGGTTTTCACCGAGAAATTAAAGATATGCTACTCATGGGTGACTACACGTACTCAGATATTATGAAAATGTTAAAAGTACTGTTGCCTGCTGGCATTTACGAGAAACTCAAAGAGAAAGAATGGGAGGTGGGAGATAAAAAGATTAATTGGGCCGAAATAGAAGACGAGGAAAATGGACGTACTCCAGGGTTAGGCCTTGGGCCGAAAGCTAAAGCATTATCAGGATTAATTGTACAGGTTTTGCCAAGATTATTGACAACGAAAAAGGAAGACTGGGACGCAATCTCAGCTTGTAAACAGAAACACGATGAAGACACTAGTGATTTTTATTCTAGATTCGAGAAATGTTTTATTATTAATAGTGGCCTGAAACCAAGTAGCGAGTCATACCCGCACCTTTTTGTAACCAAATTAGTCGAGAATTCCCTGCCACTGGTTAAGAACCGTGTATACAAAGTCGAAAGCACATGGCAAGCAAATACGCCATCCCAAATGTTACAAATGTTACAGTACCATCAGAATAGAATTAGAGAAGAACAAGATCACGAACAAAGACGTATGAAAGATACGAAAATGAAAATGTTAGTCGCTCAGTCAGTCCCAGCTGACAGTCAGAAAAGGGGTATGACACAGTCTAATAATTCGGCAGCTCCCGTTAGAGGGACATGCAACTACTGTAAACAGCCAGGTCACTATGTAAATGAATGTACAGTCCTGAAACACAACATAGCCACAGGTAAAACTAAAGAGAGACCCCGTCAGCCTAGACAGGACCAGGTCCAACACCAAGTTCAGCAGACACAGAACGTTCAGCCAATGCCTGCTCCACAACAGACAGGACAGACAGTAGCGGTACCACGTCCACAGCCTATTGCCGCGACACAGCAAGTTTCACAACAGATGTACCAGTATGCACAATCTGATTATCCCGATTATCAGCGATACACATGAAACAGCCTAGAGAGGGAGGTTGGCTTGCCTCTTATTGAAATCCCTGTAGATCAAGAGGGTCCTTATGTACATAGTCAAGTATTAGGAAAGGATAGAAAGTTTCTGATTGACACAGGGGCAAGTCGAACAACAATAAGTCACGATGAGGTTCCAGGGGCACCCCTCTTAGGCTCACAGAATGTTTCCCTTGGTTTTTCAGGACAACCTATTGTTAATGAAGTATCGAAACCTGTTCCCCTAGCAGTTGGTCCATTGTCACGCACTACAGACTTACTACTCACGAAGTCATGTCCAGAAAACTTGTTAGGTATCAAGACACTGAAAGCTCTAGGAGCTGTAATATGTTGTTCTCCGGAAGGAGTTAGACTGTTTTTACGTGACTTCAAGGGTCACTATGTGTTACGAGATTTTGATGACAGATTGAAAAATGTACCAGAACATTTGTGGGCGAAAGGCCCAACTGATGTAGGTTGTATGCACATTACACCATACCGAGTGACACTCAAGCCAGGAGTTGTACTGCCCCGAATCCGACAATACAAGTTACCACCCGATGCTGTAGTGGCTTTACTGGAAATCATTGAAGAGCTCATTGCACAGGGAGTGGTTGTAGAAACCGACTCCTATCTATGTAATTCCCCTATCATTCCGATTCTTAAACTTACTGACCCAAATGCACCACCAGTTTATCGGTTGGTGATTGATCTGCGAGAATTAAATAAATGCATTGTGCCACAGTACCCTGTGGTCCCCGACATCTCATCCTTATTGACTGCTATTGATTCAGAGGCGACGTTCTTTACTGTAATTGACCTCAAGAACGCCTTCTTCAGTGTCCCCATTGATCCGGAGAGCCAATACCTTTTCGGATTCTGTTTAAATGGCCGAAGCTTCAAATTTGCACGCGCGCCTCAAGGATTCACAGAAAGCCCCAGCATCTACAGCCAAGCATTGAAAAGACAACTTGACAGTATTCAAATGCCAGTTAACACTGCCCTGCTGCAGTACGTCGATGATCTGTTGATCACCGCTCGTAGCGAACCTGAATGTGAACATGCATCACTGACGGTTTTGCATTTCTTAGCTGACAAGGGACACAAGGTGTCCCCTTCAAAGTTACAATTCTGTGTTCAGCAAGTGGTGTACCTTGGGCACTTGCTGTCCAAAAGGGGGAGACAGCTAACACCTGACCGCATCGAGTTAATTGCACACTTACCGCAACCTACGACACAAAAGGAAGTGCGGGCCTTCATTGGCCTCACCTCTTACTGCAGGCAATGGATTCCCCAGTACGCATTTCTAGCCAAGCCACTTATACAGTTGACAACACAGGAGGCAGCGACTTCGACTGTCCTCCCTTGGACTCAGGAACACACACAGGCTTTTGATGAATTAAAGAAAGCATTATGTCAAGCACCAGTTTTAGCAACACCATGTTACAGCAAACCTTTTACACTCTTTGTTACAGAACGTGATGGCACAGCATTATCTGTCCTCACACAAGACCAAGCAAGTTCACATAAGCCTTGTGCTTATTTTTCGAGTACATTAGACCCAGTAGCCCAGGCTCTGCCTGCGTGCTTAAAATCAGTTGCAGCAACAGCCTTAGCAATCCGACAAAGTGATTCCATAGTGTTAGGACATCCTCTGACAGTACAAGTTCCACACTCTGTGGAAGTTCTTTTAAATAGAACACAGACTCAACACTTGACTATAGCACGACTGACAGGTTATGAATTGACATTGTTCCAACCACACATAGAAATCAGACGCTGTAATATACTCAATCCTGCCACATTGTTACCCTCGAACATTACAGATCCAGCTCCACATGACTGTATAGAGATCATTAATGCAGTAACAAAGCCCCGACGAGACTTGACAGATGTTGCACTGACTAACCCAGACCTGACACTTTACGTGGATGGTTCATGTATGAGAACAAGCACAGGCGAATTAGTGGCCGCATATGCAGTGACCACTGAAACTGAAGTCAAAGAAACACACCGCATTGATACACTGTCTGCTCAAGCTGCAGAGCTTATTGGTCTGACCCGAGCCTGTATAATAGCCAAAGACAGGAATGTTAACATATACACAGATTCATGTTATGCATTTGGAGTCGTACACGACTTCGGTGTACTCTGGCAGGAAAGAGGTTTCTTGACCTCTCACGGAGCTAAAATCCAACATGGTCCTCTCATTCAGGAATTATTGGAAGCAATACATTTGCCATCAGCCATAGCTATCATGAAGTGCAAGGCACATACTAAAGTTACAGATACCATTTCACAGGGTAATGATCTGGCCGATCAAACCGCGAAACACACAGCTCTGACTCATACACATGCAGCTGATATGACAAAGACAATAGTACCGACACATTGCATGACAGTTAAGGATCCCGCACTAGATGTAATTGACATACAGACACATGCTACTCCAGACGAAATAAAGAAATCGACTGAACTAGGAGGGATCCAGACAGATCAGGGATGGATGACGAAGGGAAAAGCCACATGGTTTCTCCCCGACTCTATGGTTCAAGTTATGATCAACACTGCACACAGCCCAGCACACCTGGGAGAAAAAGCCATGTTAGACAGTTTACAGAATCTCTGGTACAATAAACATTTACGAGCAGCAGCAAAACAGAAAGTGCGTACTTGCATGATCTGTTGTCAGTTCAACCCGGGTAAAAGCATCCCTGTAGAGCAAGGTGGATTCAATCCTCCCGATTACCCTTTTGAAGTCCTCCAGATGGATTATATCCAGATGGAACGATGTTGAGGATTCAAATATGTCCTCGTAGTTGTATGCGCACTTTCCCGTTGGACAGAAGCATATCCAGTACCAGATTACACTGCTCCGACCACTGCCAAACAGTTGGTTCGTTAATTCTTCCCACGGTACGGTTTGCCTCGTGTCGTGTATTCAGATAACGGCCAACCATTCTCGTCCGAATTAATGAAGCAGGTTTCACTCCTGCTAGGATATCAGTGGAAGTTCCACAGCGTCCGACATCCCGAGGCAGCAGGTCTCGTGGAACGCCACAATCAGACACTGAAAACACGCCTTGCCAAGATCTGTGCCGAGAAAGGGGTAGACTGGATAGTCGCCTTACCAGTTGCATTGTTTTACATGAGAATGGTTGCACACTCTAGAACAGGGCTATCCCCGTATGAGGTGGTCTTTGGTAGGCCACCGAATATGTGGGGGACGCCTCTGCCTCGTAAAATTACAGATGTTGATAGTAACATGTTGACAGATTATCTTGCCTCCTTGATGTCTGCACTACAATCTTGTCGTTCACAGGTAGCTGCAGCCTTTCCCGACAATACCGAGGTGAAGCCGCACGAGATTACACCAGGGGACCTCGTTTTTGTAAGAAATTTCGACAGGAGAAGTCCGCTGGAGCCCCGCTGGCAGGAGCCGAAGCTCGTCTTATTGACCACGAGGACGGCTGTGAAGTTGGAGGGCCGCAAGGGATGGGTCCACATGAGTCATGTTAAAAAACTTTACGGATCGCCGCCAGAGACTGACTCTTCCTCCCCCTCTAAGGACTGCCCAGATTCCAGTGACTCTAAACTCCCCCTGGTAGAGAAAACTCCTCAACAGGAGTATAAATTAAAGCTGAGGTCTAGCAAGTCAGACAGTTTAATTGTTTAAGTCCTCCCCTAGGTGAATCGGTTAGACAGTTTCTGACATGTACCCGTTAGACCCCAATAGAGAGAGAGATAGACAGAAACAGCTCAAGAAACGAGAATATTGTAAATCTCTTCGTAGTCACTGTATTGTGACATTATTGATTATGTTTTTTCTGAGTCTTACGATTATTGCTGCAAGTTTTCTGCTACACATGTATTTCCCTATTTCCATACATGCACATCTCTTTCCAAATAGCACTGTCGAGCATACCTTCAGCGAATTACCCCCGCATGAGTAAGCTTACCGGCTTGCGCTGCGCAACAATACTTTCATCAGTATGTTGCATCATTCTCATCAGACCAGCAATGCTACCAATTGTTGGATATGTGGCCGACTTCCTCCCTACCAGAAATACAAGGGAGTCTTGCCCCTCTTCCCGTATCCGTTCACACATAATGGTTCCTGTGGTGCATGGTTTAGTTTAATAAATTCTTTAGACTCTGAGTCCGTAGTCTACAAAGGCAGTTGGGTATGGGGAAATCTGAACACAGTTCTGCATAAAGCATGTTACCCTAACAAGGAGGGTCTTCCACAAAGGACAGGGACCGATCTAGAAAATGAAGTATATGGATTAGGTAATTATACACTCAACCTCATGATTCTAAATGTTCAGTCTGATACAGGACCAGATTTACCCTCTATGTCAGTATTACCCGTCAAAGGCGAATTATGTGTCAGAAAGAATGGTTCAGTACCTCTAGGTCATAGTAAATGTACTACTGTGATCGAATTCAGTGATAAAGGCAAGTCTACATTCAAAGCTACCCGCCATTCCTATTTCATTTGTGGTCATACAGCCTATATACGTTTGCCACTAGATTGGGATGGGACATGTTACATTGCATTCCTTCTGCCACCCGTTTTTCTAGCTCCCCCTGATTATCATAAGAACTCCCGGCTAGTACCTAATAGACACAAGAGAGATCTCCCGATTGTCGACTATACTGAAACGGCATGGGAACGATACACAGATTTCAACAAAGGTTTCTTTCCCTATTTAGGTGCTGTCTTTAATAGTAAATCTATACGTCACTTAACCAGAACCCTCGAAGCAGTAGTGAATGAAACTACTTCCGCCCTAGGTAACTTGACCGAGGAACAGTCTGCTATGAGACTTGTCGTTCTTCAAAATCGTCTCGTCCTTGATGTCATCCTGGCCGATAGGGGCGGGGCCTGTAAAGTCCTCGGATCGAGCTGCTGTGTTTTCATTCCAAATAATGCACCGTCAGTATATAAAGCCATAACACGTCTCCATAAGATTGCAAGTCAGATACATCAGAATCCAGGTACCTGGACTTGGTCCGGTTGGTTCTGGAGCGTGTTATCAGCCTGGGGTTGGAAAGTCCTATCCTTCCTTGGAATAGCCCTTCTCATAGTATTCAGTTGTTGCCTATGTATACAATGTGGGCCGGCGATTTGCGGCTTGTGCGCCACATCCTGTTTTCCTCATCCAAGTCCACGTTCTAAATCCCGCCTGAAAAAGGAAGAGCAAATGATGTTATATGAACAAATAGATGGACTAATGAGGATTGATGTATCATGAAGGGTCCGTAGGGGACAAGGAGGGAATGAGGTAATATACATTTTTATAGTCAATTGTATCCCCTAACGTGAACCCCACCGTCTCCATGTACGAGCTTAAAGTGCATGTAACTTCCCTCCTCGACCTGCTATGAAGACGCAAATACATTTGCGTCCAACGTTAACATGTCCTCTTTCAGATCCACCATGAATGGATCGATAATTCAGTTCCTAAGTATGCCTTGCCAACGTCTTTTCATGGTGCACTTTCACGTTTTTCCTAGCCCTGCAGAGCTAGGCCCTGATTTCTGCCATCGAGCCCTTTCTGTTCTCTGCCTCCTGAAAGCTGCAATGTGGGATGCATCCCTGACCTCTGTCCTACTCCCTGCGCGGCGAGCGGTGCCCGGCTCGGCCTGCTTGCCTGCCAAAGACAGTATTTTGCCTTCAAGTTATCAGTATAGCCGAGTTCAGCTCCTCGAAAACACATTCCAGTCTAGCAGAATAGATAAACATTTCCCCGACTGCAGAGCAAAGGGCCCGGCCTCTCTGTCTCCATGCAAGTAATTCATTGCTCCTGTTACCATGGTAGGCCCATGGCCCCTCGCATTACACGCAGACACGTAGTCACATATACATGCATTAATAGTCAGTATAGAGTAGCCTTTGCCCAAGAGACCTTTCCTTCTAGATAATATAGTTCCCCAAACACGAGATATCAGATATGATTTAGGAACGAGTTGATCTGACATGCCAGACTTCTGTCTCTTTCCTCTAGTGCTAAATGTCAAGTCCCCTGCACCCTCCAGCCTCACGTCGGTCACACGTCATGCTGCTGCGCGCGCATCCTTGCTACAGATTTCTGCTGACACTGCAAGATTCCACTATGTATCCACCCACTTGTGACACTTTCATGTGACGTTTCTAGCACACACCTCTGTGTACGCCCCAGTGCACGCCTTCTGATTACGTATTGCTACGCACATGTGTTCTTATCTCGTTCCTCTCAGCTGTTACGCCTTCTGTATTCATCACCATTCTATGCATTAACTATAAAAGTTGTACTCTGTCAATAAAGTATGCTCTATCCCTTCCTGATCCTTTATGGTGAAAGGAACATGATACCCTGGTTCGAACCATTCCATTTTATGGAATAAAACCCTTATAACTCAGATGCCACGGACTTTGACTCTTATTTTCGATTGAGTTATTTTATTGAACTTTACTGCATAGAAATTCAGACGGTAAATATTTATTTACCACACTTGCCAGAAGTGTCAACTCATAACCGGACAACCTTGCGCTCGTCAAGTGTTGAGTCTTGGTTCGATTCAAGAGAGTGTCAACTGCATGCGGGACCATCACTGTAAGCATATTATCCATGACCAGACCTGCGGACTGTCGAATGGACACCGCAGCCGCCGCTGTCGCCCTTAGACAACTCGGCAGTGCTCTAGCTACTGGGTCTAATGTCGAGGAAAAATATGCACATGGACGCTGTTTGCCGCCAAATTGTTGCGTCAAAACACTCAACGCACAACCTTCTCTCTCGTGAACGTATAGTGTAAACGGCTTACTGTAATCACGAGTACCTAACACAGGAGCCGAACACAACGCATCACGCAATTCAGAAAAACTTTTCTGACACTCTTCAGTCCAAGGCAAAGGAGTCGGAACATCCTTGCACGTGAGAGCTAACAATGGCTTCGCTAAAAATGAAAAGTTTGGAATCCATTGTCTGCAGTATGACGTGATACCTAAAAAGGCACGTACATCTCTCTGAGTTGTTGGCACAGTCATTCAAGCAATCGCTGCAATTCTTTCTGGGGTCAACCTTCTTCCCTCCTTTGACAATAAGTGACTAAATAGGTTACTTGACAACAATACTGTAGCTTAGAAGGTGACACCTTGTGATGTAAGTCACATAAATGCTTTAGGAGGTAAAGGAGCAGGGCCCACTTGAGGAACAAGGGGATTCGGAGGAACAGGACCAATTGCAGGCTGACCAGCAGCCGCCGGAACAACAGGTGGAAAAACAGGAGGAACTACAGGGGCTGTAGTACCCTGTACATAAGGAGGTGGTGACTTTAAAAAATAAGATAGCAAAGGATCCTCTTTTGATGCTTCTTCCTTCTTTTCAGAACTCGATGGCAAAACTGGATAACATTTATCCACCGCCATGCGATGCTGTCTGGTAGAAACTTCCTTTTCCTTCTCTTCTTTGTCTCGCTGATACTGTTCAGCACTTTGCATCATCGTAATGATACCCTCTCTCTTATGTCTCTTAATCTGCTTGATTTCTTTCTGTCTGGCCTCTTTGCGCCATAACCGGAAGGAATCAAACATCGCTGGCCTATCTTTCTTTTTAAACAATTTTGCTTCGAGATTATCTAAAATCTCAGCGTCAAAACTACCATGGGATGGCCAACTAAGGACACCATCCTTTCTAGTATAACAGATCCAACATTCATTATATACAATGGGGCCCACTCCATGTCGACTATAGAGCTCATAAATCGGAGTTCCAACTGGAGGTATCGGACATGAGTCCTCCAACCGGGAATCCGTGCTGTAACATTTAAGGAAACCAAACAAAATACTACGGCCAGGCATCGTGCACACTAACCGAGCATCAAACTTCAAGGTTTATCGAATTACGATATCCTCGCAAAAATACGAGACCCTCGGTTTTTGGCAATTGCAATTGTCAAAGAAAACCCCAAAAAGAAACAACAACTAAGGACCACAAATGTAATGGAACCATGCAAACAACCAAGTTTCAACAACAACAACCAAGTTTCAAAGTACGAAGCAAATGTCACAAAAAGTGACCAAAGAATTAAACTAAGGACTGGGAGCGACCCACAAATACTTAACTGAAAGAACAATGGCGTCACCAGGAAGGCCCGTCTATCGTCTCGCCGTACAAAGGACTACGCCAGGTGCCAAAACAGGTCGACAGTCAGGGCATCAGTCCGTCGCAGCCGTCAGGAGGCGGGAATCTTCACGGGAAAAATCTTCGGACCACTTATTTCGACAACAGAATCGATGAAGCGGGGTGCACCTTCCCTCGGAGATTTAACATGAGTTCTTCACGACCGTCAGGCTTTGGACCGGTACCGCTGATGTCGCCCCACGTGGGGCGCCAACTGAAGGACTGGGCTAATTTAAGGCCCAGCGGTGCCAGGGGACAACACCTGAAACCTTCGTGGATGTACCTGTTCCGGCGTGCAAATCACAGAGACACGGCACACTTCCTTCGGCGTCAAAGATCAGCGTTTATTTACTGCAGGGACACAGAGATCGCTAGAAGTACAACAGAGTGTAGGTTCTGAGAGTCTGCTTCAAATTGCAAAAAGTGGATCGCTCCTTTTATACACATTTTCGTCATTGCACAACATGGCGAACAAAAGGTTACGACTCAGTTCCCACAGTAAACTTCAAAAGGATTGCATTCATGTTTTCAGAAGCCCGGAACATAATTACAGAAACATTGCCGGTTCCCAACTGTAAAAACACGTTATTCCACCATTAGGCACATACCATTCTAGCTGTAAACGAGCTAAGAGAAGAAACAGAAACAGGTGCAAGGAAGACAAAGACAAACAACAGATTGAAAAGAGTGTAGGGGCAATATCGGAAGCGTGGCCCTCACGAAGCCCTCACGAAGCCGTTCGCCGGCTTCGTGAGGGCAAGAAACAAAATGGATGCCGTATCTAAAATGGAACCCGAAGGTTCAGATGGAGAAAACCCGCAAATAAGATGAACCTTTCCAGGTAGTGTAGCGAAAACGCCTACACCTACTAGACTCGTCATTTGCGGTTCGTAGATACCAAACTCGTCCATATTCGAACATGCCCAAAACGTCGTTACGATTCTCACGGAACCTCACAGCTAGGACGTGCAGCGGCAAAGGCAAGCTTGTCTGCGCCCGTCCGCGACCGGCCGGGGCCTGGGGCCACCACCCCTGCCGGTTTGACTATAGAAATATGCTATAGCGCCCAACAGCTTCACGCACTGTGCCCAACACTGGGGGAGAAATGTAAACATAGTATCAGCCTGGAGAACCACGGCAAAACCTGCACTTATTGCTCTTTTGCCGTAAGCCGCAAACTGAAGCGCAGAGAGAGGGGTCAGAAGCTCATTCTCTACCTAATTAACTGAAGATCTCTAAGGAAGCACCGGGTGGAAATACATGACCATATGGTGGATGAGCAGATGGATGTCCTATTCCTCACTGAGGCATGGCTTTATGATACCTCGGCACCAAAAATCCTAGAAGCTCTCCCTCATGGCTATGAAATCAGCAGAATTGATAGGCCTGCGGGAAGGGGTGGAGGGAGTGCCATTATATGTAAGCACGAGATCCAGTGCACATTCGAGACGGCCGATGTTGTGGACAGTGAATCTGGTTTCTTCTCGATCTCAGCATCAAAAAATCCACATCCTCAAGGGATTCCTGGTATATAGACCACGAGGACCGGGGGCACGTTTTGCTGCAAGCTTGATAAAGAGCCTTACTCAGCCAGCTCGCAGGTAAGAGAGTTCCTGCTTTTGGGAGACTTGAACCTCCATTTTGATGAGGCCACCAGCATGGAGGCGCAAGAAATCCGCCAGGAACTGGCTGCACGCCAACTTTCTCCGAAATCTGAGCTGCCCACCCACTGCCATGGCCATCTTCTGGACCCGATGTTTGCAAATTGGGAGATGCTGCACATTGAGCCCCCTATACCCGTGGTATGGTCCGACCACTTTTTGATCTCATTTAAGGCAGGGACACCCGCAATTCCAACCCAGTGCAAGCGGGGAACAAAGATCAGATGTAGGAAATGGGCAAACTTCTCTACAGATGCACTAAACAAGGCCCTAAGCCAGGATGGGCCCCCAGGAGTTCGGGGGATTAAGGCAGCTTGTGAGGCGCTGGACAAGCACATTATGGAGGCACTGGACAGTATGGCTTCTTGGTCGAATAATGCACCTAGGAGACAGACTAAGTCTGCCCCATGGTTCGGGATTGAACTCCGGGGCAAGAAAGCGAAATGTAAACACCTGGAGAGACAATGGAGGAGAGGGTTTTTTGAGAAAGATAGGGTTGACTATAAAATCATGTTGAAAGAATACCATGCCTTAATTAGGAAAACACGAAAATCCTACAACAGCAATAGGATAGAGGGAGCAGATAACTCAGTGAAGGAGCTGTTCTCTTTTTACAAAGATATCTCCAACCACTCCAGCACTACGGTTTCTTTGACAGGGTCAGAGGAATCCTGTAATCGGATGGCAGAGTTCTTTTCACACAAGGTAGAGAGGATCTTCTCCTCATTCCCGGTAGAGGCCAGAGAAGGCCACTCGGGAGAAGACACCTCTACCAATGTTAAAAGCACGGACTGCCTCAAAACCTTCAGGGTTCCAATCCGTGAGATCCTTTCCACTATAGCGTGCAGTATTAACTCAGGCTCCCCTAAAGACCCTGCATCACCTAAAACACTAAGAGGGAAAGTGGAGACTCTAGAACCTTATATTAGACACCTACTAGAGCTCTCCTTTGAGGAAGGCAAGGTACCTAAAACGTGGAAGGAGGCTGTGGTGCTCCCCTGAAAAAAAAACCTAATATTAGTATGGAGCAACTGGAGAACTTGCGTCCCATTTCACTCCTGCCGTACTTCACCAAGAGAAGGCCGTCAATAATCAGCTGACAGCCCATATTGAGGCCAACAGACTGCTCAATCCCACTCAATCGGGTTTTCGTGCACTCCACTCGACCAAGTCAGTATTGCTGCTAGCCACAGAAACCTTACGGAAACATGCTCATGAAGGCTATACGGCGGCACTGATCCGGCTGGATCTCAGTGCCGCATTCGACACTGTGGCCCATCACACGCTGCTACGTTGCCCAAAGAGGGGAGGAGTGGTGGACAAGGCATGGGAATGGCTGGAGTCCTTTCTGTCTGACTGCAGTTTCCAAGTGGCACAGGGAACCTTCTGGTCCAAAGCCATCAGTCTTAAACAGGGGGTGCCTCACGGGTCCAGTCTAAGCCCAACCCTTTTTAATCTATATGTGGCACCAGTGGCTGAGATCATAGAAAAATTTGGGCAGGAAGTCGTGTCATATACAGACGACACGCAACTAGTGGTGGCCTTGAACCAGCCGAAGGAGCAGGTCGCCGCTTATATTAGGGCGTGTCTGCAGGAATTGGCGTCATGGATGGCCTATAACTGCCTCAAGCTGAATGGAAACAAGACAGAGGTCTTGATTGTGGGGAAGGCTCCTTCAGTGTGGACCTCGGTATGGTGGCCTCCAACGCTGGGTCCTCTACCTACTCCCAGCAATGAAGTGAGGAACCTAGGGTTGTGGATCGATGACAAGATCTCGTTCGAGTACCACATCAAACGAGTGACAGGCACATGCTTTGGCACGCTGAGGGTCCTCAGGAAGACATTGGACTATCTGCCTGTGACAGCCAGGAAGACCATTGTCCATGCACTAATAACATCTAGGCTGTACTATGGAAAGGTCCTATATTTGGGAGCCAGTGCCAAATGCATTCAGATGTTGCAGCGCGTACAAAATGCGGTGGCCCGTCTGGTCCTGATGCTGCCCAAAAGAGCTGTTTCTAAGAGAGCACTGAGAACATTGCACTTGCTCCCAATTAAGGAACGTGTGGCACTCAAAGCACTCTGTGTTGAACACCATATCCTACAAGGGAAAGGACCCACTTACCTGCACAACCTGCTCACGCCGTACTACCCGACCCATCAACTGATATCTAGCGGGACAGGGAGGGTGCAGGCTCCTAAAATCATCAGAGTAAGAATGGGAGGACATTCCTTTTGTGTTTTGGCTGCTCAAAAATGGAACAGACTCCCTCTGGAGCTCCGGCTGGAGAATTCAGAGCTTAACTTCCGCAAAGAGTTGAAAACATTCCTGTTTCCTAAAGACTTGGGCCGGGTTCTGCTATGTTCGAGTGAGCAAAATTAGCAGCTGAGTGGCTTAACGAGGCAGTCCTATAGCGTGGGGACACTCTAGTACAGTGTAACCAGGCGCTTTACAAGCTTAAATAACATAACATAACATGGTACGGAGGCCTCAATATACTTGATGGGACCACCACAGTCCCGCCAAGCATATTGCGAGTTTTCTCTCTGCTGGCGGTGTCATAGAGGTTCCTCCTCCATAAACACTGTGGCAGAGAGGAAACAAAGAGAGCCCTACAGGTCTCCTCCACATTGGGAGGCACACGGGGGCACAACATGTGCCCCCCGGTGTGTATGCACTTCAGTTCCTGAATAGCATTGACTTTAGAGTCCATGCCCTACATGAATTGCTTTTGGTTTTCCTATTGCGGTGCCCATTTTTAAAGGCACCGCCGTGGGAACAGAGAATAACAGCCAGACAGACAGGAGGAAGCTTCTAATCTGGTGGGCAGTATGACCACAGCTTTGGGGGTACGACAGCGGGCAAGCCAGGCACAGCACTACCAAAGTCGTAACTGGGCTGTTAGTGTACAATGCAACAGTACTTGGGCTGCACCTCTGATTGCTTCCTTTTGCTAACAGACTGGACGTTTGAGAACACATATCGGTTTTACTGGTGCTAGCTACTTGCCCTTCGATCGCTGCAATAACAACACCAGTGTGCAATGGAAAGGTTTCCCTGGAATGCTCAGGACTTCTGCTCTGATGGTCATCAACTGTTAGCTATCGATGCATCACACTCTCTCCAGGCTTCCTAGAACCTTGAATCGCGCACTAGGGCAAAGTCAAGAATAATACACCCTCCCAATTTTGCCCTAGATCAAAATACCCATTAATCAAGCAGTATAGTGTCTGTAACTTCTGTCACTCGCCAACCCATGATGAGTCCTTTGTGACACCTGCTGCAACTAATGTTGTAAAAAGACTCTTTGGAGAGAGTATCGATGGACTCACCATAGGATGTAGCCCTATATTCATCAGGAATGTCCAAATACTGTTTAGTGCTGAGGAACAGGCCAGTTCCTCTGGCATTCAAGCAACCCTAGGAGACCATTTTGTCTGAGGCCTCAGAAAAAGAAGAGGAAAAGAAGCAAAGGCTCCCTAGGAGATAGGCGCCATCCCACATTTCAGGCCCAAAGACCAGGTCAATTCCCTGCGGCTTGTCAGTACCCGAGGAGTCACAAGGTCAGGATCCACTCTCAACATTTCCCTTGACAGACTAAAAGCACTGCTCCAGCATCAGTCGGCCCTTGAGTTTGGAGTCAATACGAAAACAGCAAAAACCTTTGAGTATAGCGCCTCCAACAGGCACTCCAGAGATCCAAAACACTTGCTTGACAACTACCAAAGCCTGTACCCTAAGATGCCGAGCCACGTTGTTCCTCAACCTTGAGGCCCTGAAAAGGTTCAACTGGAGATGAAATAGACCCGAAAGCTACCCCACCAATGGTATTAAAACCTTCATAAAAGCCCCCCTTAACACCAAGCTTGAACATCACTGAGGAGTATATTTAAAAAACATCTTTCTGTGGTCCTTGATAATTATTCCTTTAGAAACTGGAAAGTTCCTGGCCATGCCCCTCACTCCAGAACTCATTTAGATCTTAAAGAAACACAAAATGTTCACCGACGATGAACCCACACCACCAGCCCTGAAACAGTGCAAGAGGTTCAGCTACCAGCTACCAGCTCCTTACCTTTTCCCAACATTATCTGCAAAAGTGCCTCCTCCACCACCCCCTCTACCTCATTATTTTCCTCCCCATGACCCAAAGGAAAAAGACTCAGATAGTGGGAGTCCTTATCCTGAGTAGACCTGAAAGAGCATTGCCAATTCCTCTTCTACCACTATGATCATTTACCTCCTACCTCAATCACTAGGAGAGTGACTCAGATCTTTGGAGTCCTAATTTCATGGATGACCTTTATGTTAAATCCTTTTGGCCTTCTGTATGCCTCCTCTCCCATTATGATCATTTTCACTGGGAGAAGCTGGTCATGCCATTCCCAGAAGACCACTGAAAGCGTGGTTGGAAACTCATTTCTGGAGGCAAGACAATCATCTACACTAATGTTAGATGTGCCCTTGATGCATCAAAAACCTCTTCTAGAGATATTAACACAAGCATCCACCTTCACAGACATACCTGGCTTAGGATCTCAGGATTTCAGTCCAAACTGCAGCCACGGCGCTCCAGTGCTCATGACAAGCTCAGCTCATCATGGACCGTGGAACGCTCAGGTGCGGGGGAATTCCACTGCTGTGCTGAGCGTTCCATGGCAGCCGGTGCACCTGTGATGAGCTGAGCTCGTCATGAGCACAGGAGCGCAATGCAAGTAATACCATGTGTTGACCGTTATAACATATGGCATTACTTAGTGGACCTTTACCACACATTTTAGTGGTATTCACAATACACATTCACAATATATACATATACATTCAGATACATATATACTTTTGAAAGCATGATTTGATTTGCTTATAAATGTGGCACTGCTTATTAAATCTTCACAAAACTTTAAAAATATATATATCTCATGCACCTCTGTTAAGACCTGGAAAGCTTTGGGCTGTTCCGTATAATGGGTCTGAGAAAACAAGGGTCCCAAAATGTGGTGCTCTTGTTAATTTTTCCTTCGAACAATTGAACTGCAATACCACAAAAACTGCTAAGCGGACTTACACAAAAATTGGCAGAAAGCTAGATCTTGGTCAACAAAGTGCACTTTTTGTGATTTATTGATAATGTGTTCACTGGTTTTTGAGAAATTAACTCTGTAAATATATAGATCTGTTACTTTGCAGAAGATCAGCGGAGCCAACTGACCTTGAGATAAGATCTGATTGGCTGGCACATTAACAAAGAAGTGGTTGCAGCCATTTTTGGACCCTGGGACTATATCCACTGTCCTAGAGAAAAGTTTAAAAAATACATATTGGGGTAGAGTAGGGATACCCCCCAAGGCCTGGCAATCGCCAAAAAAGGATATTTTTTTCAATAAATCCCATGGATCTGCAGGGGCTCTGCAAAGCTAAAGACCTGGAAAAATCTCTCACCTACTTTTCATAAATCCCACAGGATGGGTCATGATGCAGGGGTGGCACAATGTTACTTGTTACAGCATGCAGGCGCTGTGCGCGCCCCCATCGCCCCCAGCACAGCAGGGGAATTACCCCTGCAGTTAAGGGGTTAATATTCTTTTTGGTGGTGAGCATGTGTTTGAATCCCAGGTGGATCCATGGGTGCCCTGCGGTTCTCTAGCTCCAGATCTGCTGTTCACAGACAACAAAGCAGGGGTGGTACTAAAGTTACTATCTCTATCAGCAGCAATAACAATGATTTAAAGACTCGCAGCTTACCAAGTTCTTTCAGAAGGGTGCCTACTGGGATACTGCTGTGGCATATGTGGCCCCAGTAGAGGCATCTCAGCCAGAAAGCAGTGACTCCCCATCCATTTACACCTTTCAGGTGAAAGCTGAGGTACTTGTTTCCTCAGTGGGAATACCTTACCTCGGATCAGTGGGTGCTCTCTGTGCCAAGCGTACTGCCCCAAATTCCAAAAGGTGCCACCCAACATCTCATCCCACCACCTTGTCCTTAGCTCAGATCACCTACAGCTCCTTAAATAAGAGGTTCAGGCACTTCCTGTAAAGGGTGCAATCAAAACGGTGCTTACACATCAACAAGGAAAAGGTGTGAACTCTCTCTACGTTTTCATCCCCAAAGCATCTGCTCCTCAGGCCATTGAACTGATTCATTGTCTCTAGGAACAACCGCTGCTCCGGCCTAGTGACTTCATGTCAGTGCTGTATCTTAAAGACAAATAATTTCACATCCCCATCCATCCAGTGCACCACTGAGACCTTTGATTCATGATAAATGGACTACACTACCAGTTCAAGGAGTTAATTTATTGTGTCACTACAGCTCAAGGGTGCTCATGAAGATCCTAAGAAGAGTGCAATCCACCTGCACAGAAAGGCAATTTAAGTCTTCCTATACCTCGATGATTGACTGATTAAGAGCAACAGCAAAGCAGCTACCAGGCACAAATGCAAACATCAGTACCTCTACTCCACAGGTTAGGGTAAGCCATCGACATCAATAAGCCACAGCTTTAACCTCCCAAATTCCAGTAAAGCATTCCACAATGATCAGAGAATAACACCAATTGTTCAGATGCAATGTCCTCTTGCTGTAAAAACTGTGATGAACCGGTTGGGCATAATGGCCACCTACATAGTAAAACTGCCATGTTCCAGATTACACATGCCAGGATACACATGCAAGCACTTCTGGAGTGCCTCTCGGAGCAGTGGGCACAAATGGAAGTGGGAACACCTAGTGGGGTACCAAGGCTCAATTCTTTCTGCTACGGTGAAAAAAACCAGCTTTTGCTCAGCAGGCCCTATATTGATGTCTTTCCTCAACTGACTATTACTATTGGCATGTCTCTTGTGGGTGGGGTGCTTACCTCTACGTCATGACTGTACAAAGCACCTGCACTCCTCAGTTTCAGCCAGTGATATCAGTAGGAAAAACACTCCCACTGAAGCTGGAACTTCTCACTCTAGGACCAGCTCATATACCAATATCCTAGACAGCTGAACCTTGTGATCTGGCACCTGAGCTCCTACCTCAAACCTCTAGAGTTAATGCTTATCACGAGGGAGGCATGGAACTCTACTACTCATCTGTGTTACACAGCTAAGTGGAAAGGGTTGATACACACGTGTATCTCCAAGTTTTTAGATCTTTTAAGGTTTCTGTCTAAGAGATTGTCTGTACCTCCTACATCTATAGAATGGTGGCCTTGCTCACACCTCCATAAACTGACACCTGACTGCAGTTACATCATATTTTCAGAACAGCCAATTTAACTTTACACAGTACCTGTCAATAAATCTTTCATGAAAAGTCTCAAAAGAGTAATAACTTTTGTTGTGAAATCTGTTGTACAACATTACCCCGCATGCCATTACAATGCAAGTAATACCATGTGTTGACCGTTATAACATATGGCATTACATAGTGGACCTTTACCACACATTTTTAGTGGTATTCACAATACACATTCACAATATATACATATACATTCAGATACATATATACTTTTGAAAGCATGATTTGATTTGCTTATAACTGTGGCACCGCTTAATGAATCTTTACAAAACTTTAAAAATATATATATCTCATGCACCTCTGCTAAGACCTGGAAAGCTTTTGGCGTGATCCGTATAATGGGTCTGAGAAAACAAGGGTCCCAAAATGTGTTGCTCCAGTTCTTTTTTCCTTCGAACAATTGAACAGCAATACCACAAAAACTGCTGAGCGGACTTACACCAAATTTGGCAGAAAGTTAGATCTTGGTCAACAAAGTGTGTTTTTTGTGATTTAGTGAAAATGTGTTCACTGGTTTTTGAGAAATTAACTCTGTAAATGTATAGATCTGTTACTTTGCAGAAGATCAGCGGAGCAAACTGACCTTGAGATAAGATCTGATTGGCTGGCATATTAACAAAGGAGTGGTGGCAGCCATTTTTGAACCCTGGGACTATATTCACTGTCCTAGAGAAAAGTTTAAAAAATACATATTGGGGTAGAATAGGGATACCCCCCAAGGCCTGGCAATCGCTAAAAAAGGATATTTTTTTCAATAAATGCCATGGATCTGCAGGGGTTCTGCAAAGCAAAAGACCTGGAAAAATCTCTCACCTATTTTTCATAAATCCCACAGGATTGATCATGACGCATGGGTAGCACATTGTTACTTTTTTAGAAGGAGGCATGGTGCCCCTCCACCTGATACTTCCTGAGTCCCCAGGGGATTCATCCCCGGGGCCGGTATTTGTATATTGAGGTGGGCAGAAAGTGGCACCCCACCCCAAATGGTGCATAGCCTCCCCTGGGAGAATAATTGATATTAATGGGAGGGTGGTGTATGCCCCCCACCTAAACTGTTGATCCAGCCATCACTGAGGACCCCATCCCCTAACACCTGATAAATTGCAGTATTCTGGGAACTCAGTCCCTCAGCCACTGTAGTTGTTTTGTATTGTATTATACTGCAGCATTTATATAGTGCTTACTAGTGCTTGCTTGTGGTGCAATGAAGTGCTTGCTTACATGTGTAGTGTGCTACACCATATAAGGTGTGTGGTTTGAAGGATGGTGTTTTTGTTTTGATCCTATGTGGGCATTGTGAGAAGTTGGCCTGGTATATGATGTCCACTATTCTAGTGGGCACCTTGCACCCGTCCAAACAACCCTTATTGATGGTAGGTTATAAAGTCAACCTTATAAAAAGCTATCCTAGTGGTAGCTATAGAGAGCAGCCTTCAGGCTAAGACTTGGAGACAAAATAAACTAGTTGTTTTACCAATTATAATCTCTTGAGTACCAAATGAAAGCACACCACACAAGGTATATAAATATCAAATATATATGTATTTATTCTAAACACAACCCATCCACACTCTTTATGAGGTCATAGGTTACTTCTACTTGATGAGGACACTACTACG
The DNA here is from genome assembly GCF_964263255.1 of Lissotriton vulgaris. Lineage (NCBI taxonomy): Eukaryota > Metazoa > Chordata > Amphibia > Caudata > Salamandridae > Lissotriton > Lissotriton vulgaris. The sequence continues at coordinate 6,214,991 of NC_141688.1, forward strand.
CTACTCTCGTCTACCGACTAATATAGGATACACGCTGGTTTACTGATCCACTCTCCCGTTGCCCTCACTCAGTGTTCTCTATATACTATAACACTGGTATAAGCCATCCACATACCCAAGGTGTACCTGAACACCCCTGTAGTGTGATCAACGACTTGTGCTGTCTTATATTACTTGTTTATTTGATTGTATATGCATATGTTTTATGTATGTTATGATTATTACCATGTTAATGACTATTACACTGCTCCCATTATCTCTGTTCATTCCTACTGCCCCTACCTTGTCCATGTGAAGCGCTCTGATATCTGTAAGGATCTTGTTCGCGCTATATAAAACTTTGAATAAATAAATAAATAAATAAATAGGTAAAAGTACAATACAAGGAACTTAATTAGCATACGATAAGTTGCACAGTATACATTATGCCCTAGGGGCCTCACAAACTATATACTAAAATAGTGGTATAAGAACCACATGAGTGTTAGAAAGCAGGCTTAGGGCCTGTGGAATCGCCGGGGATGCCTAGAACAACCAAAAGTTAGGATGTAGGAGGCCCACGGGAGACGCATGCAGTGTCTCAACACAGCTGCGGGTTACCATTGACTTTCTATGGAGAATTAACAAGTTACAAAGTTACTGTTTAAGGGTGCTTCTAGGTGAACTACGATGGAACCCTTTTAGGCTCGGACACTTCGAGAGTCAAGACCGACGGGAGCACCGTATTACTCATGTTACCTCACCCAGGGAAGCCGGGTGCATAGGTGCCTTTTGGTGTCAGGTTTCGTCGTCGATTCCAATAGAGAGTTGCGAAGAAGTGCTGCTGGCGACCAGAGGAAAAGTGTCTGGGTGGATCCAAGGGTGGATCGGAGATGTGAAGAACCTGAAAGCAGAGGAGACAGAGTCTGGGCCACTAGCTAGTGACCGAATTGGCAATAGGAAGATGCCACCTTGATGTTGGGTGATTTCAGGTGAAAAGGTGAAGCTTGTCTCTTCAGCCACAAGGACCAGGAGGCATCGACGTTGACCAGGAGCTGGATTCGAGCTGACTGGCAAAGATGCTGTTGGTGCTTGTTTGAACAGGGTGGTCACTCCTTGACCACAACGGAGATTTCTTCCATCTTCCAGTCGTTATGGAATGTCTAAAGTCCAAGATATATGTTGCAGAGTTTCATCCAGGGTAATCTAAAGTACCAGGGACTGGGGTACTATACTTATAGTAAGTTTAGGGGTTGGACTAACTCTAAGGTCCCTCCTATATGTGGACCTGGCGAGGGGATGGTTACACCCCTTCACCTTTGTCCAGTTTCACGCCAGTGCTGGGGCTGAGTGACCCAGCAACCAGTTTGTACTGAAAAATGCATGGAGCACCTTGTGTGCCCCAAGCAGTGTCTGGAAAGCATTCACTGAATGCAGCCCTCCCTGACCCAGTAAACTAAAGCCTGTCTGGGGAGGTGTCAGCACCTTCCTGGACAGGACACCTATTGTCCAGGCCTCCCCTGCCAGAGTTTCATCCAGCTGCAGGAGGGCAGACTCGTGTCTGTGGCAGTAGCATCCATTTTGTGATGCTGCGGCTCTGTTTAACTTTAACCGAGTTTAACAGTAACTACATGTCCTCTCCCTCTAGAAGGGTGGAATCTTACCCCCGCTGCCAGAAAAGGCAGGGGTAGTATTCCAAAGTGTTTGACACCTTACACAACATGTTTTGATATAGCCAAACCAAAGTAACGTTAACCGCGAGGATTATAATGCACTTAAGAGTATATGGTATGGCTATATCATAAAACAGCTATAAGGAGATGGTTCCGAAAGCTGCAGAAAGGCTCAGCTCATGCTAGGGCGCTCTCTCACAAAACCAAACACTCTGCCTCCATGATTGTCAAGGCCTGCCATAGGAGTGACTTATAGGCTACTATGTGTCTATATATAAGGTAGATCTAGATATACCATATCTAAGTAAGGGGTGATTACACCACCTTACCCAGGCTATAAGAACAGACCTGTGGTGTCAGTTTGGAAGGCTAACCAGGGCTGGCACAATACATGCTGCAGCCCTGGTAGGCCTAGGGGGCTCCTATGCCCTGGGTACCTAGAGTACCATATACAGGGGATCACAAGGGTGACCCAGTAACTAATCTGGTATGTATCTGTATTAAATTAGAGAGAGTACAGCTAGGCTGTGGGCCTAATTAGCAGGACCACAGCCATACTAAAGTCGAAAAACCAGTGAATTACAGCAAAAAGTGGGGATAACCATAGGAAGCAGACCCTACTCTCCTACACACCCACCCCAAACGCAGGGACAATAAACTGACCTTGCCCAGTTGAGTCTTCATGTTCTAGGAGGAAATATCTGGAGAGTCCATTTGCATTGGCATGGTTACTCCCAGGTCTATGTTCCACTGTATAGTCCATCCGCTGTAGGGAAATGGACCACCTGAGCAGTTTAGGATTTTCACCCTTCATCTGTTTTAGCCACAAGAGGGGCTTATGGTCTGTCTGAAATTTGAAGTGAGTACCGTACTAGTATGGCCTCAGCTTCTTCAGGGCCCAAACCACAGCAAAGGCCTCCCTCTCAATAGCTGACCAACGTTTCTCTCTAGGGGTCAGCCTTCTGCTAATAAAAGCTACTGGCTGATCCTGACCTTCTTCATTCAATTGTGAAAGCACATCCCCTACCCCCAACTCAGAAGCATCTGTTTGAACAATTAATTATTTGGAGTAGTTAGGACTTTGCAGAATTGGTGCAGTGCACATGGCCTGCTTCAGGTCATCAAATGCCTTTTGACAGCTGACTGTCCACTGAACTTTTTTTGGCATTCTTTTAGAAGTTAAGTCATTCAGAGGTGCCACAATGGAACCATACCCCTTGCCAAATCTCCTATAGTACCCAGTCAAGCCCAGGAAAGCTCTGACCTGAGTCTGGGTGATTGGAGCAACCCAGTCCATTATGGTCTGGATTTTGCTCTGAACCTGGCCTCCACCTAAAGGTGGCCAGGTATACAACCTGACTCTGCCCTATCAGGCACTTAGTAGCCTTGATAGTTAGGCCTGCTTTTTGCAGGGCCTCCAAAACATTTTTCAGGTGGATCAGGTGATCTTCCCAGGTGGAACTAAAAACAGCAATATCATCAAGATAAGCTGCACAGTAGTCATCCAGGCCTGAGAGGACTTTGTTCACCAACCTTTGAAATGTGGCAGGTGCATTTTTCAGACCCAAGGGCATCACATCAAACTGATAATGCCCACTAAAGGATGAACATGCTTTCTTTGGCTTGGCATCTTCAGCTAACCTGATTTGCTAGTAGTCAGCTGTCAGATCAAATGTGCTCAGATATTTAACAGAGGCCAACTTATCTATGAGCTCACCTGCTCTGTGTATTGGATGGGCATCTGTCTTAGTGACAGAATTGAGACCTATGTAGTCTACAGAAAACCTCATCTCTCTCTTACCACCCTTGGTTTGAGGTTTTGGCACTAGGACTACTGGACTAGTGCTATCTGAAGGTCCGATCACTCCCAGTTCCTAGATTTTCTGGACTTTTGTCCTGGTACAGTCCCTGACATGAACAGGTTGCCTGTAAATCTTATTTTTAACAGGAACACTATCCCCAGTATCCACTTCTTGAGTGCACCAAGTAGTCTGACTTGGAGTCAGTGAAAACATATGTCTGTATGTCTGCAGATCTTGTCTGCAGTCACTCCGCTGCTGGTCAGTGAGGCTGCCTGCCAAGGCTACACGATCAACTGACCCATCATCAGGGTTCTGAGACAGCAAGTCTGGGAGAGGGTCACTCTCTTCCTTCTGTCCTTCATCAGTAGCCATGAGCACGCCCATGTCTGCCCTGTCAATATATCTTTTCAGTCTGTTGACATGAAGCACCCTGTGGGGGCTCCTGGGAGTTCCAAGATCAACCAAATAGGTGACCTCTCCCTTCTGTTCAGCAATAGTGTGGGGTCCTCTCCACTTGTCTTGGAGAGCTGCTGGGGCCACAGGCTCCAACACCCACACTTTGTGTCCTGTCTGGTCAACAGTAAGCACAGCCTTTTGGTCATGCCCGGCTTTCTGTAATTCCAGACTGGCCTCCAGGTTTATTGTTGACTTTATCATGTACTCAGCCATCCGGGAGCGGAGGCCAAGTACATAGTCCACAATGGCATGCGTAGGGGGTTTGAGAGGTAACTCCCATGCCTCCTTCACTAGACACAATAAACCTCTGACAGGGTGCCCAAACAGAAGTTCAAATGGACTGTAGCCAACCCCCTTCTGAGGAACCTCCCTGTATGCAAAGAAAAGGCAGGGTAGCAGGATATCCCATCTCCACCTGAGCTTTTCTGGGAGACCCTTAATCATACCATTGAATCTCTCAACTAGACCATTGCACTGTGGGTGATTGGGGTGTGGTGAACTTATAGTTCACTCCACACTCCTTCCACATTGCAGTCAAGTAACTAGACATAACATTTGCACCTCTGGCTGATATAACCTCCTTAGGGAAACCCACTTTTGAGAAAACTCCCAAGAGGTCTCTTGCCACAACAGGTGCTTTAGTGGTCCTAAGTGGTATAGCTTCTGAATATCTGGTGGCATGATCCACTGCCACCAGAATAAACCTGTGCCCAGTGGCTGTTTGGGGATCCATTGGTCCAACAATGTCAATCCCTACTCTTTCACAGGGAACCCCCACCACAGGTAGTGGTATAAGGGGGGCCTCTGTAGTGCCACCGGCTTTGCCACTGGCTTGGCAGGTCACACAGGAGCTTCAAAACTCCTTGGTGTCTTCTGACAGGTGAGGGTCAGTGAAAATGAGGGACAAGCCTGTCCCAAGTTTTGTTCTTACCAAGATGTCCTGCAAGGGGAATGTCATGGGCTATTGTCAAAAGAAAGCCCCTGAATGCCAAAGGTATGGCCAACCTCCTGGAAGCACCAGGCTTGGGGTCTCTACCCTCTGAATACAGGAGCCCTTCATCCCAGTAAACTTTATGTGTTCCAGTAGCATTCCCTGCAGCCTCAGCAGCGGCTTGCTGTCTGAAGGGTTCAAGAGAAGGGCAGTCCAACTGCGGCTGCCTCAGATCTGTCCTGGAAGGTTCCCCTGTCCCAAGAAACTCAAGTTGATCTGGTTCAAGCTCTTCTAGGACAGTTCCTTCTTCAGACTCACAATCAGCTTCCTCAGAAGGCTGATCCTCACTCTGAGGCAGGGGGGAAGGCACAGCCTTAACCCTACTGCTCATTTTCGGGTTGGTAACTGGTCCATTATTCCAGAAGCCAGTGCCTGTTCAGTGTTGCAATTTTTGACCTGTGACTTAGTCACCGCAAGAACATGTGCTGCATTCGTCCTAAACTCCACTTCAGACCACGCTGAAGTCTCTAGGTCATTGCCAAGCAAACATTCTACAGGGAGGTCTGAACTAACAACAACCTTCTTAAGGCCAGTTACCCCTCCCTAGGAGAAATTAACAACTGCCAAACTATGTGTGGCAGGGACATTGCTAGCATTGGTCACTTGGTAGGTTTCACCAAGTATGATCTGTCCAGGGTCCACAAAGTCAGGGATCACCATTGTGACACTGGCACCTGTGTCCCTGTTGGCCTGAGCCTTTCTCTCATTGACTAAAGGAGTTTTGTCTGTATTTGCCCAGATCACTGGGACTCACAGAGGAAACAGCTTGAGTTGGTGTTCTGACTAGGCGAGAACCCATCTCAGTTCCCAGGGTTAACCCTACTACACCCTTCTGTTGAGAACCACCACATGGAGATGAACTAGGGGGAACAGTTGCCTTAGGGGCAGTGGTGACTGGAGCTGTCTCCTTCTCTGGTTCAGTGAGTATTAGTCTTACATACCTTGCACCAGGTTCTCTTTGGACCTTCTTTCTTTTTGAAATATTTGGGACCCCCACCATTGGAAGCTTTTTGGGACCTTTTTGGGACCTTTAGAAGACTTCTGGTCTTTTGCTTTCTCCCCACCCTTTTGGTCTTGCTTCTTTTGGCCACCACCTTGGTTCTGTACCTTCTGCTTCAACCTGGTTCTGACCCATTTGTCTGCCCTCTTACCCAATTCTTGGGGGGAGATCAAATCAGAGTCAACCAAGTTCTGATGCAACAACTGGTTCTGACAGTTATTAAGAATCTGTTCTCACATTATACGGTTATACAATCCTGTATAGTCACTTACTTTACTGCCCAGTAACCAGCCTTCCAGAGCCTTAGTAGCACAATCTACAAAGTCAGTCCAGTCCTGAGTCTTTGCCTTCTGGGTATCTCTGAACTGCAACCTATACCATTCAGTGGTTAGGCCAAACCCATCTATTAGAGCACTCTTCAGGACATTGTAGTTGTCAGCATCCTCTTCTCTTATAGTGAGGAGCTTGTCTCTACCTTTATCTGCAAAGGAGAGCCACAAGATTGCTGCCCACTGTTTAAGGGGGAACCTGCTGTACTTTGCAGGCCCTTTCCAGAGCAGTTGTCCATTGGTGGGTGTCATCCCCAGTCTGATAGGGAGGGACGGTCTTGCTTAGGTTTCTATGGTCATAAGACCTCTGCCTATCACTAGGGATGTTACTGCCACCAGGGTAATCTAGTCCCCTCGCTTGTCTCTCTCTTTCAAGAGACAGGGTCTCTTTCTCAGGGGCAACTTCTTGCTTCTTGATCCTAAGCCGGACTTCCTTCATCCTAGCTTCATGTTCCCTCCTCTCAGGTAAACTTCTTCTCCTTTGAGATGAGGCAGAGGACCCTATTAATGAACTAGAATGGTCATATTCCACTGAAGGTGATCTTTCCCTTCTAGGTACACCAGTATGTCTACGTGGGGGGATAGAGGGAGGCCTTTTAAGGCCATCTCCATTTCCAGGTAACCCATTGTCTGCCAGGTTGGGTTAATTGACAACTTCCTGGTCTGCATCCTCATCATCCCTAGAATCCTGGTGGGGAGCCCCACTGGGATCCTTCTGATGATGGATGCCCCCCCTCCCTACAACCTTGAGTATCTGGGTCTGATGCTGTGGCTAAGTCATCTGCCACTAAGATATCTATTATGGATTGGGTGGTGGCACTCTGTCCTTGCTTTAATTTCCTGATGGCACACAACCTCTCAATGTGTCATACTTAGAAGGCAACTCTGGGCTGTCTGCCTTCTGACAGAGGCACACTGGACCCTGTCTTTAAAGCCATGACTAGTGAGGTTTGGTGTGTGAACCTACCTACACTACTTGGTTTCCTATTAGAACCTCTCTAGGAGTTGTAGTCAGGGTGTGCTAAGCCCTCACCACCTACAACTTCTTAGTTCAGTAGAACTTATGTATTATAAGTCTTGATTTATATGTACCTACTGGTACCTTGATGTGATTTTTAAAATGATATTCTCAAGATCATTTGGTAAAACAATGCAAGCTCTTATCCCACCCGCTACACACCAATGTGAGAAGTTGGCCTGGTATATGATGTCCACTATTCTATTGGGCACCTTGCACAAGTCCAAATGAAGCAGCAAGCAAAGTGATTGTACAGAGTTCCCCAGAGGGAGCCGACTGATTGGCTCAAACTAACCTTTCTCTCATTGGGTATGGCAGGGAAAGTGCATGATGTGAACCCTTTGCGGAATTAAGGATACCTCACACAAGTCACCGGTTGGACGACTACTGTCATCCCATCCGATGACCGTCCAGCGTCATCATTGGTTTCCTGCTCCTGCGACAGGCTGGCGGTGCAATGCCCATCGGGCAGCACGGAGGGCTGCACTTTGGCGGAGTTCTTTTATTCCTTGCCAATGGGTGTGTGAGTGTGAGGGGCTTAAAAAAGTGCAATAGTGAGCGTGAGTGTAGTCTAAAAAAAGTCAGTAGAGTCCATTAAACAAAGTTGTAATAGTATGGCTCCCTGCTTTATTAAAAAGAAAATTAAGGGGTATTGAGGCGTGATGGGTAAAGTAATCAATCCTCATTCAACCCTTAGTGTGAGTGTGGTCGACATGTTTCTTGCCTCTAAGGCAATTCATCAGGATCTATAGTGCTCATATGATTGCTTGCGGTCCCTCAAAAATAAGAGGAATCGAATATACGACCTGAATAGTGTCGTAGAATGACCCTTTTCTTTATGGACCTCCCGGGAACCGCTATTCCCGTGTGAAGATTCCACAGGCTGACCTGGTGGGGCCAGCAACACGTGTGGAGCACCTCATAAGTTGCTGGCAGCAGGCCTCTAGGCACCTACCCCACCCACGTCGCGATGATAGCAGGACAGCCGGTGACAAGTCCAAATGACCCTTATTGATGGTAGGTTATAAAGTCAACCTTATAGAAAGCTATCCTAGTGGTAGCTGTGGAGAGCAGCCTTCAGGCTAAGACTTGGAGACGAGTTAAGCTAGTAGTTTTACCAATTATAATCTCTTGAGTACCAGATGAAAGCACACCACACAAAGTATATATCAAATATATATGTATTTATTCTAAACACAACCCATCCACACTCTTTATGAAGTCATAGGTAAAAGTATAATACAAGGAACTTAATTAGCATACGAAAGTTGCACAGTATACATTATGCCCTAGGGGCCTCACAAACTATATACTAAAATAGTGGTATAAGAACCACGTGAGTGTTAGTAAGCAGGCCTAGGGCCTGTGGAATCGCTGGGGATGCCTAGAACAACCAAAGGTTAGGATGTAGGAGGCCCATGGGAGACGCATGCAGTGTCTAAACACAGCCGCGGGTTACCATTGAGGCAAGATGGCGGCAGTGGCGTGGGCTGTGTGAGCAGCTCTACACTCCAGCTCCGCATTCCTGAGAGAAGGCATGTTGGATACGGACTGAATCGCAGTCTAACATCGGATTTGTTCTCTGAATTTGCCCATTATCATCCTGGCTTGACCCGACGGCAACCGGAGGGGAGAAAAAGCTACAACACGCAGAGAGAGAAAAGTGTATCGCAACCCGTGCAGCAGCGATATACCGGACAGTGCGGACCCGGAGCAGACTCGAGTGTAGGACCCGGGATCTAGGGCCTGGCTGTGGCCGTGGAATCCTTTGAAGGTTTTGTTTAGCTTGGACGCCGTCTTTTTAGCGGCGTTACTCCGAGTTTACCGACGGATGCTGCTTGACATTCTCGGACCCCGAAAGAATTTCTCGCTGTGGCTTATTTCTGAGTTTTTTACAGGATTCCAGTGCTCGGTTGTGCTTGGGAGCGGCGGGCCTCGGAGGAGGAAGAAGATGCTTCTAAAAGTTCAGAAGAAGGCTCAGACCCGGAGTGTTAAGACGAAGCAGCCAGCTGAGGGAAAGCTGGCCCAGGCTAAAGATACCGTAAGTGAATCTCTGCTTCCACCAGAAATTGAGACTATTGATAGAGCGGAGAACGTTATGGGTGCTGACTTGCTCGAAAAAGTTCCTCTGCCTCAACGTAATTCTAAACAAGGCACTCTTCCACTCCACGTTTAAAAAAAAAATTAAAAAACATCAGAACACAAGGATACTATATCCTTAAACTCTGTTACATCTACGGCGTACATACTCAAGCCTGTAATTGATGTTACTGTTGCAGTAGCAGAGGGGACAACAGACATAACAGAAGCTATTATGGATTCAGATTCACGGGCTCGTGGCCCGCAAGGGAGTATGGGAGATAGCGTCCAAACTGATCAACCACAGTGTGCAGGGACTGTTGAGACTCTTTTGAGTATTGATTCTAACCTTTTGGAAGAGTCACTAATTCTTCAAGAGGGCTGTGAAAACTTCTACTCCATGTCCGATCACACTTGTGACGATAGTCTGCATCGAAGTAAGGACTGGGTGGACAATTCTGCAGAGAGTAGCTCCCTAGGAGAGGAGTAGATGATGGGGACATAAGAGCCATCTCAGTTTCACCTAATGCAAGTGTTGCTACAGTTGGGGGTCTCATAACCGTACCCTCACCAAACCTATTGTAGAAGGCTCCGAGAATACTGCGCCAGATTACGTAACCAGACCTGATATTCCTTTAGAAAACAATCTAGTGGCAGAAACTGGAACTGCAATTGCAGAGACTTCTGCTAATTCTGAAGGTGGAAATAATCTTGTTGAAACCCCCACTGAAATTACGGTAACTATCATCTATAACACCATGATGGCGCATCGGGCAGAAAGTAAATCTGAAAATCTTTGTACTCAAGCCACCTGTACCAAAATGAAAAATGCTATTCGTCGAGCAATTAAAATTTCTGCTGAGACTGCTGATAGAGTAACTGAAGCTGAGGCACGCATTCTGGCTCTGGAGGAAGAGTCTATGTCCCAGAAGCAAGAACTAGAGAATCTTAAAGCCCATAGGGGCGACCTTTCCTACAAGTTAACGGGCCTAGAAAATCAGGCTCGCAGAAATAACTTACGATTTCTTGGAATACCTGAAAAGAAGGAAGGGACTGATGTTAGACAATTTGTTATTGGACTTTAAAATGAGGCTTTTCCTGACTTAAAATCATGGGACTGGGCAAAAGAAGTCCAAAGAGCGCATTGTTTCCCCTTTTCTATTAAGAAACCTCGTCAGGGTGAGACAGATTATCCCTTGGCAATCCTTGTCAGCTTTAACAACTTCCTCGCTAGAGAGGAAATTTCAGCCTTAGCCAGACCCGAGAAAAAGCAATTGCAAAAGAATGCACATTTTTTATGCGGCCGGACTTTTGTCAGGCAACTGTGGCCCAGCGGTGGCATCTTAGACAATTAATACCTGATTTCCAGAAAAAAGGGGCCACCGTTTACCTCCAGAACCTAGCCAAACTAAAAATCATGTGGAAAGGGCAAACAAAATTCTTCTTATCAGAGATTAAGGCTAAGGAGTTACTACATACATTATAAAATTTAGATCTTTATTAGGCAGGACATTATGTTTTAATTTAGCTTGTAATATCACTATACCAAACTTAATTCTTAAGTCACTAGGATTATATTGGATTCTAATTTTTTGTCTGCTTCTCCTTTTTTCCTCTTGTGGTGTGCGGAGCTGGAGGGACACGGCACTCCACACTTTACAGGAACTGAGAGTTCCTGAGCCTCATGTATGGGGGAGGGGCTTGGGTGGCTGGTCCTGGACCAGGCGCTGGTGGTGGTGGTGGGGGGTGAGGTGTAATGCAGCAACAATAGTTAACCCGGGCATTATAAAACAGATTAGTTGGACTTTTATAAGCCATAAGAGTATCAAGAATCAATTAAAAAGATTATTGTTCATCGTGTTTTTCAAAATTCTAAAATGGGGAGAAAATTTTTAATTTGTTCGTTAAATATCAATGGCCTGAATGATTTTAAAAAGTTAGGATTTTGCAGCATTTGATTCAATCTTTGCAATTTGATATTCTTTGTCCACAAGAGACACATATTCCATGGTCTAAGAGGAGTTTGTTGAAAAATTTGGGTCTTGAGCTTCAAATCTGTTCCAAACAAATGGGTGTCACAAGAGGAGCTGCTGTTCTCATAAAACCAAGGATTGGGAAATGTGTTAGAACTTTAGGCGATAAATGGGGGAGATGGGGACTAGCAGGAATTGTTATTGAAGGGACTAAATTTACTGTGGTCAAAACCTAGACGATAAAAAAGTATTTTATCTAATTAATTCTGAGTTAGCTGATTGGAATCAACCTTTAATTCTGTGTGGAGATTTTAATATTAACATTGATGCTAATTGTAACATCAGGAATACTTGGAATTACAAAGGTCGTACGATCCAAACCTTTAGAGCCCTCAGGGAACTAATCTTAGGGAAGGGACTGATAGATGTGTGGAACAAGCTAAGACCCACGGAGCCAGGCTTTACCTATTTTTCAGCTCCACACCAAAAATGTGTTTGTTTAGATAATTTTTTTATTTCTGCAAAGTTTACTGAAAATATAAGTATAGATGTTCTACCACAAATCGTATCCGATCATAACCCTATTGTACTAGAATTATTACTTTCTCCTCAGGATTATTTTCAAAAAAGGCAATGGTCATTTCAAAGAAATCTACTGTTAGATCAGGACTATCTAGCTCATATGGATATGACTATAAAGGAATTCTTTTTGAACAATAATAATACGGCTTCGATTCAGACAGTTTGGGACACTTTTTAATCGATTATAAGAGGTGAGACCCTGAGCTATTGGAAATACCGTTTTAAAAAAAACAAGCCGAATTTAAGGCCGCCTTGGACAAAGTAATTCAGGCGGAATTAAAGCTAGCCTCTTGTATTAGATTCGGTTCTGGTGTACAGGAAGCTCAAAAAGCTCTGTCCTCTGAGCTGTCAGCCTTCTATTCACTCCTGGCTGAGCAGGTAGCAGTGAAGTACAAATTATTTTAAAAAGAATGCTATGAATTAAGTGAGCAGATGGGCAGAATACTAGCGCAAAGATTGAGGCAGAAAGCAGCTATCACTGAAATAATTAAACTTACTGATCAAGATGGTGTAAGTCAAGAGTCTAGGTCTAGTATATTGAAGGCATTCCGGATTTTTATCAATCTCTGTATAATAAATCGAATGATGGTACTAGTGTAAGGAGCGATGCGTCCAGTTATTTTTCAAACTTAGATTGTTCCTCTTCTCTTACTGAAGATCAAATAGCAGTGCTATCCACCCCAATCACTTGGGAAGAGATAGAAGGGGCTATTCTTGGACTAGCTCCTGGTAAAGCAATGGGTCCGGACAATATCCCCTTGGAATTTTACCGTATGTTCCGTAATGTTCTGAAACCAGAGTTGCTAAAAATTTTGAAAAAGCATTTCATAGCCGGTCTCCTCCCTCATGGTCATTAGCAACTATAGTTGTATTTAAAAAAAAGGAAAAGATTCTATGGATCTTGGGTCATATAGACCAATTTCTTTAATAACTTCTGACAGCAAGATCTTTTCTAAAATTTTAGCAAATAGGCTAAACGATCTGATGCCTAATTTAGCAGCTAAATTTCAACACAGCTTTATAAAAAAGAGAGACACAACGAATCACATAAGAAGAATAATTGCCCTCTTGGATTGGGTGCAGGCCTCGGGATCCCCAGTCGGAGTGGCCCTACTGGATGCCGAGAAGGCGTTTGATAGGGTCGACTTGGGGTTCCTTTGGCGTAATCTGGCTTGGAAATGCTTCCCCGTGGAATTTATAACGGCCTTGAATGCTTTATATAACGAACCCAAAGCCGTAATCCGAATAGCTACCGATACTTCTACCACACTATCAATAAGAAGGGGGACCAGGCAAGGGTGCCCCTGTTCCCCCTTGTTATTTGTGCTTTACATAGAACCATACCTGCAAAAACTCACAAATGAGGATAGCATCCCCCCGGTTATAATCCATCAAATAGGATATAAAATCTTAGCCTACGCTGACGATGTTGCGATCGTCACATCGGATATCAGTTTGGCATTCCCTAAGATCATAGAACTAGCTCGTGAATTTGGCCTATACTCCGGTTACAAATTAAACATTGCAAAAACACAGATAATCCACTCTGCTGCCAGTTCACCAGCCGGTTTGACACTATCAACTACGGCTCTTTACCTAGGTGTGAAAATGTCCGCTAAGGTAGAAGATATTCTAGGGCTTAATCTTGATCCATTACTTGCTTCCACTAATAGGTCTCTTGAAAGATTAAACAATTTACATCTTTCTCTTTATGGCCGTACTAATGCTATCAATATGCTTTTCTTTCCTAAATTTCTTTATTTTTTTCGGACTATACCTTTATTTTTCCTCTCTAGCTTTTTAATAAAACTAGATAGAATAATCTCAAGATTCTTATGGGGAAACAAAAGAGCTAGGAGGTCTCTCAACTGGTGTACCCTACCTATGCTTAGAGGAGGTTGGGGAATGCCGAATTTCCGTCGATACTATCTGGCGGTATCGCTTAAGCTCATGAGTGTTCTTATCTTTCAAGGGATAACTATAGATGAGCCCACATATCCATCAATTTATGTAATGATCCTTGGTACTCAAGCACGACAATGTCTAGTATGTTTTACCGAACCAAACTATTACAAAAAAACAAGATCTTAAGTCATGCTAACGGCTTTCCAGATATAGAAGCAATTTAAGATAAGATTTTGTTTGAATAGCAATTTTAGCTACTACACACCACTATGATAATCCAATGTTGCCAACAATATTCACAGATCATATTGTGCAGCGCTGGCAAAGTTCTAACATATCCCGGTTAGGGGATCTTTATCAGGAAGAACAATTCGCAACATTCACGTACTTACAACAACAGTATAATTTGCCCAAAGCCGATTTTTTTAAATATCTGCAAGTACGCAGTTTTCTAAATACAAATCATTTATTGAACACTAATAAAATTAAGAAAATTGATGTATTGGAATGCTGCTGGAAACAAAATAGAATCGGGGTGATCTATCAGACAATGATAAACCGATTAGAAGACAATCTTGAACTATCTAACATAAAATGGCAAAGGGATTTGTGTATAGAGAGTATTAATGTATCTGATGCATTGGCATTGTCCGATCAAGTCTTGTGTAACAGATCTTTAAAAAGCCAATTCTTTATGAGCATATTCGACCTATACTATACCCCTGCTAAATTATTGAAGTGGAAAGCCAATAGAGGTGACAAATGCAGCCGATGTGGATTTCTTGGTGCAAATTCTATTCACATGTTTTTTCTTTGTCCTAATCTAACCCAATTTATTTCTGAAATTCAAAAGTTTTTAAATAACATTATGAACCCACCAGTAATACTTTCTGCCGAACTCGTAATACTTGGTATCCAATCAAATCCTGATAGGCTTCAGACAGGTGCTGAAGAAGGTTTTTTATTTATATCTATGTCTATTTTTAGATATTGTATAACCTCTCATTGGCTTGATGCTGATCCTCCTTCATTTTCTCAGTGGCAATCTAAACTGTTAAACATTTATCAACTAGAGAAAGCTGTGTATTGTCTAAAGGGGAAGAAAAAGAAAGCTTTTGGTTTAAAAATGTGGGCCCCTATTTATAATTGGATTCAATGCTAAAAGTCTAATCTGTTTACTCATGTCAACGCTGTTAAAGTGATGCTCAGCTCTGTTTATTCTTTATTTTTATCATTTGTCTGATCTGTAATGCTCGGCTAACTATTTATCTGCTGCTATAAAAGTTAATAAAAATATATTTATTTAAAAAATATTCTAAACACAACCCCTCTGCACTCTTTATGAGGTCAGAGGTACAAGTGCAATACAAGGAACTTAATTAGCATATGATAATTTGCACATTATACGTTAAGCTCTAGGGGCCTCACAAACCATATACTAAAATAGTGATATAGGGCCTGTGGAATCGCTAGAGCTGCCTAGAACCACCAAAGGTTAGGATGTAGGAGGCCCATGGGAGACCCGTGCAGTGTTTAAACACAGCTGCGGGTTACCATTGACTTTCTATGGAGAACGAACAAGTTACAAAGTTACAGTTTAAGGGTACTTTTAGGTGAACTACGAAGGAACCCTTTTAGACTAGGACACTTCGAGAGTCAAGACCCACGGGAGCACCAAAGAACTTGTGTTACCTCACCCAGGGAAGCTGGGTGCATAGGTGTCTTTTGGTGTTCGGTTTCGTCGTCGATTCCAATGGAGAGTTGTGAAGAAGTGCTGCAGGCGACCAGAGGAAAAGTGTCCAGGTGGATCCAAAGGTGGATCAGAGATGTGAAGAACCTGAAAGCAGAGGAGACAGAGTCTGGGCCACTAGCCGGTGACCAGGATGGCGATAGGAAGATGTCACCGGATGTCAGATGAATTCAGGTGAAAAGGTGAAGCTTGTCTCTTCAGCCACGAGTACCATGAGGCGTCGACGATGACCAGAAGCTGGATTCGAGCTGTCCCACAAAAGATCTAGTTGGCGGCGGTGTTGGTATCCAGATTGGACTCAACAAGCCTTCAAAAATGCAATCCACGCAAGATGTCAAGATAGGCTTCAGTGCAGACCAGCAAGGTTTTTTGGGGAGAAGTTGGAGCAAGCCTGAAGCAACCAGGAAAGCAAAGTAAATCAAGATTGTTCTTCTTGGGAGCCCACTAGCCAATGGACTAGGAACCGTGAAGATGCATCAAGCGGAAAAAACAAAGCGGGCCCACGGGACACTTGTAGAGTGTGGGCCTCTGAGCTTCGCTGCAAAAGGTGCTCGGGCTGGGGCTTCAAGTAAACCAATGCACAACTTCAGGATACCTCGGGAAGTTGGTGCAGTAGCAGAAATGTAGGATCTCCAGGAGTTCCTGTCCCATGTCTCTCGTGTCCGCCATAGGTCTCAGCTTTGCTGGGAGTGCAGGTCAGCATCAGAGATGTCTGGAAATCTATTTCCTGTGTCACAGTGTGATCGGCATCCGGCGGGGGCCTCGAAAATGCAGACTGGCAAAGATGCTGTTGGTGCCTGTTTGAACAGGGTGGTCACTCCTTGACCACAAGGGAGATTTCTTGCGTCTTCCAGTCGATATGGAATGTCGGATGTCCAAGATTTATATGTTGCAGAGTTTTGTCCAGGGTAACGTAAAGTCCTAGGGATTGGGGTTCTGTACTTATAGTACGTTTAGGGGTTGAACTAACATTTAAGTTCCCTCCCATGGGTGGACCTGGAGAAGGGGTGGTTACACCCCTTCCCCTTTGTCCAGTTTCGCACCAGAGCTGGGGTTGTGTGCCCCAGCAACCGGTTTGAACTGGGAGATGCATGGAGCACCATGTGTGGCCCGGCAGTGTCTGGAAAGCATTCACTGAATGCAGCCATACCTGCCCCAATACACTAAAGCCAGTCTGGGGAGGTGCCAGCACCTCCCTGGACAGGAAACCTATTGTCAAGGCCTCCCCTGCCGGAGTTTCGTCCAGCAGCAGGAGGGCAGACTCGTGTCTGTGGCAGCAGCATCCATTTTTTGGTGCTAAGGCTCGTTTTAACTTTAACCAGGTTTAACTGTAACTACATGTCTTCTCCCTATAGTAGGTTGGAATGCAACCCCGCCACCAGAATTGGTGAGGGGGGGTAGTTTTCCAAAGTGTTTGACACCTTACACAACATGTTTTGATAAAGCCAAACCAAAGTTAGCATTAACCGTGAGGATTATAATACACTTAAGAGTATATGGTATGGCTATATCATAAAACAGCTATAAGGAGATGGTTCTGAAAGGTGCAGAGGGGCTCAGCTCATACTAGGGCACCCTCTCTCTCTGTAGCGGAGCCTCTCCAATCCTCACCCATGAGGTGCGCAGAGAAGACTTCTGGCTTACAGTCAAAACAGAACATATATACTTTCAGATCAACACATGAAGTCACTGTAAATGGAAAAAACACCACTTGGCTCTTGGGCTCCGAGGAAGGACCATATATGGAAAGATTGGATAGGAACAAAGGCATAGCTATCTATTACTGGGGCGGGAAAGAGAGGTGACTCCCTTTCGTCTCGGTGATTGGGAAAGAAGAGGCGGTGCCTTCAGGAATGCTCTAATCACTCCCAAAGCCAGATGCGACCTTGAATCTAAAACAGTAAAGTAAACAGGCTACCTTCAGCTGCTACCAGTAACTCAGATGAACAGGGAGCTTAAAAACAGCACGTGATCAGCAAGTGATCCCATCCCGTGCTCAAGCACATGTGGTGAAAATGGCGTCTGTATGATTCTTGGCCTACTCTGATACACAGGGAAGGAAAAGAGGGTTTCTTCCTAGGAAAAAGACACATATGTCAAGCAGAAAGTATACATATAGATACATCATGCTAACATAACATAGGTCCAATACCTCTTATGCACGGGAGATCTAATTTTTATCCCTCAGAACGGCCCTTTTAGCATGATGTAGCTAACTAAAGCAGTTCAGTCTTCGAATATTCTCTCCATCAGTTCCATTGAAAGTAACAAGTTGACTTTCCATTGCCTGCAGAGAGGTGAAATCACCACTACCTTGCGCAAAACCATTTTACATTTAATTAATCATTTCACTGAAAGCCAAGGAGATTTCATGAGGAAAATATAAATTGAGGCCTACGGCCTAGGTCAACCTTTACTGTTGGATAACATGTATGAAATAAAATTGTTCTGCTTGATTATATGCAGATATCCAGATACATATTCAAATAAAGACATTTCACATTATATTTGTCTAATTGATTCAGCTAAATACACATGTTATTGCACAAAAACACTGACTTGCTCATGGGAAACATTCTGCTAATGGAAAGACCTAGAGTACTCAGTGATGTTGAACCATTGGAAATCCTACACTTCATTTTCTTATCTAGCCAGGAAACATTCATGCTTCCCTCATTACATTCAGGCAAGCACTTAGATGCACAATACCTTTTTCTCCGTCCTTCTCTCAGGATCTAACTCTAATGCCATGCACTGTATTCCAGGACATCTTCATAGCCTAATTTACTTAACTTAGAGTGTAATAAATATATATACCACCATAATTAGGCCTCTCAACCTACACACATATAGCAAGAATAGGGACAAAACCAGATCATCTTTTGCTAGTCAGAATGGGAAGCAATCCATGAACCATACAGCTAGTAGATACTATCATCACTCCATCTGTGTCAGTCCTTGTGTGGAATCAAACGGGTCATAGATATACTCAGGTGAGACAGTGGCGATCCTTATCAATGCTCTCAGGTGAAATGGGGATACTCTTTATCAGAGTACGGACTTGATGCTGTTATACTAAACAGAACACTACTTGAAAACAATGCCAGCAGAACAGTAAGAACAGTCACACAAATTCACTTCTGGTGGACTATTTTTGGATGCTAGAGGCGGAGCCACCTCCTCTTCCATGGCAATTCAGTCAAATGGGAACTTATCTAACACTCACTCTATACAATTGCACTGGAATTGCTTGTGCAACTATGCCCAAAGTCCGTTCTAAGCCTCTTTGGTAGGCTTCTATCGTCCATCAAATCTGCTTCCATTGTCTTCTTCCATGTTGGGCCTCTCGATCCAGACCTTTCCATGAAAATAGTGCTTCCTAGTATCTGTTCGAGTGCCCTCCTGGCAAACACTTACAGCTCACTTGAAAGTCTCAATGTCTCAAGGCAGTGCACCACTGTCTCTCCTCTGTGGCAGGCACTACAGATATCATGCTCTTCGGTGGTTATGGGTGCAGATCATATCGTGCAGACCCAAGCACTGTTTAATCAGGAAAGAGCAACAGAGTTCCAAGTTCAGCAACACTCTCAGGCTCCAACTCTCATTATTCAGTGTCAGAGGACGCCCGGGCTGCTCTTTCATTTTATTTTTCCTTTCAACATGGGTACCACAAATGTAGCGCCTTTTGCCAATCTTAGATCCTCCGGTGCACTGCCCTTCTGTTGGAGCATAGAGAAGGAGGGGGTTGGCCAATACTTAGGCCATGGGGCTCAAGGGACCGCGCGTTGACAGATGTTACCAGCACATGACAAGTAGAAAACTGAAGCCTCAAACCAGCCCTGCCTTCAACAACAGGGATCCTTCTCTTTTGCTCTTTTGCACTGAAACTCTTGTTCCGTGGCAAACAGGGAACCAGCTCCTCCTTCTTCTCTGATGTCCAACACCGTCTGATGGAGCAAGCACAATGCTTTGAGATTCCATTGCTGACATGCTGGCGATCGCTGTCCAGCCTTGCTACTTTCTGGGTGATGGGACTGTAGGTCCTAGACTTTCGACCTTCATCTGTAGCTGTCACTGATGGGAATTAGAACTCATCTTAATCATCGTTCTGCAGGTTATTATAACTCTTCCTTTTACTCCGGAAGATCCAGCAGAACCTAGTGATGTAGCAAATATGACACAGTTGTTAATTTCCTTCAAAATAATGCAAAAACAATTCATTGTATTTAGCAATGGGACTGCTGGCAGGTGTCCTGCAATCTTCAGAGGAGTGGCCAGAAGCCTTGGGACAACTATGGTCTAGAATGCACTGTCACTCTCATAGGATGCAAAGGAAAGGCAGTACTTCTAGTCTTTTTAATTGGGTACTCTTCATTATCCTCACTAACTTCAATGTGAGAGCATTATACTCCTCCTTCTAAGGGTAGATAGCTACATGGACATTCTATCTGAATGTATGTCCTCACACATAGAGGCATTGTCTAATGGGGTCAATATCTTTTGAATTACTACATCTGTGTGTTCCTACATTCCTTGTCTAGAACACCTCAAAAAGGGGAAACACATGATACAAATAATCAGGGGCATGCAGATACCTCCCTTTAATAATTGTGCATCAGGTGCACTATGCAATATACAGGCTAATGATCAAAATGTGGAAGCGGAAGACAAGGACTAGGGAGTCCTGCAGCAGGGAAAAAAGGGTAAAAACCAAACTAAAATAGGCAGTGAAAATATGTCATGTTAAAAAAATTAATGTAAGGTATGCCCTATTGAGGTGGAAAACTTGTACACTATAGTAAAATATCTTATTGAGTCAGTTAACCAGTCCATCACTACCCTGACAGTCAGACTTGAAAACATCGAAGTGGGCATAAAGAAAATTCTTGTAAACCAGTTTTGTCATACAAAAGGTGATTATACATAATATGGGGGTTCCTAGTACCTCATTGCAGTCTGGGAGTGTGAACTTGACTATCCCCTCACAGCACAGGGGAGCTTGTAATAGTATCAAAAGTAAAATTTTAAAAACAACGCAATAACGAAAACATGCATAAAATAAAAATACACATGCCAAGCCATCAGGTATACTTGCTGTATACCAGGCACAGAAAGCATAGACAAATTACAATAGCATATGTAAATGAGCGGTGAAGCACAACACTGTGTTATGCACTTTATGCACAGTGAACCTGCAGCCCAAAAACTGATATTCTGGCCTGCCTAATTTGTCAGGCTTAAAATTAATATTTCATTTCCTTACTTTCCTCACCCCCCTCTGACAGCAGGTCACCAAAGTGGTGACCAGCTGTCAACACAACTTACTGTGTTGCTTCTGACACACAGGACCAGCAGGAACAATTCATAGAAGACAAAATGCACAAAAATATAAAACACACAAACATTTCCTTCCAAAGAAGTTATGCAAAAACACATCTGTTTCAACCCACCGCTGACAGCACCCTCCTTTTTGCAATTCACACATTGATTAGGTCTCACAGGTACATATGGAACACTCATTCCACCACCTCGTGGAATGGACCATCACTGTTGCGTTTGCTGTTGACCCCTGTTTTTCCACTACTTCCTTGCACCTACTGTAACATTCTCAGTCCGTTCTAATCTTCTCTCACCCTGGTTTCTTGCCTATAGCCATTCAGGGCGCTCATTTCACCATTATCCCTTCACAACTATGATGTCTTTTTCAAACTAACTCACATGTCCAACTGTAGTCTTATCAGCCCTAGAACCACCCAGAACAATCCATGAATGATCTGTGGGCAGAAGCAAAAATACACAACACACTAAAGAGAGACACTTCACATAACACACAAAAATATCAACTATAACTTTTATCCCGGGCACAAAACATAATACACATTAACAAAACACAAAATAGAAAATATAAACCTAGATGTACTTAACTGTAACCATCTTGTCAACTCTGCAATGACTAAAACATGTAAGCATGTTAAGCCACCTTAATCTTGACTTTCTAAAAGTAAAGCTGTTTCACAGACACTCTTGTTTCCCTTGCGCCACAATTCCCCTTGTGAAAAATAATTTTTAATTTGCTAATCGTTTTTACCTAGGTATGTAGCCCACAAAATTCTAAAAAAGAGCTTTATCTTATTTTTTGTCTAAGACTTATGCAACATTTTTGTTTTTTAATAAGGCAACTATGTGGACAATATTTTCCAAAGCAGAAATACGAATATATCATTTTCTTGACAGCACCCTTTTTTAGGTCTCGCCCTGCGATTGCAGGCCAAAGGCCTGCTGTCGCAGAGCGAGACTATTGCAATCATTCTCGCTTTCAAGGACTGAAAGGGAGAGGACAAGAGACTGGCACGCGCATGCACGCAGCAGCCTGCCTGCCGGGATCAGGTCGCGCGCGTCAACACGCGCTCTGATTCCGGCAGGCTGTTCACAACACGTGCAAACACACATACAGCCCCCCCAGCATACACACACTCACGCACACACATACATACACAGAGAACCCCCTACCACACACATCCCCTACCTTGTCTCGGCGTCTTCGCGCTCCCTTACCCCCGCTCCTCTGGTGCGCGCGCACCACCGGTTTCGATTCCCGCGTCGGCTCCTCTGTGGTGCGCGCGCACCACAGGTTTCTATTCAGTGTTTATTTCAACAGCCAATCAGGAGGCAGAACTCCTTGAAGACATGCTCCCTCTCTGGTCCGCCATCATTTTAACTGCACGGACGCACCCCAGCAAAAACGGCAGCATGGGCCAATCACCTTTGTTGCTTTGCTTATTATTTCCGTAGGCAGCTTTTGGTTATGCAGCCCGCGTATTGTAATTGCATTTTAATACAGGGCTTCATACCCAAATGTGGAACTCCGAAACACATTATCGTAGGGGCGGGAGGCTGCATCATGTGAAGTGCTGTGTTGTGCCTGCGATAAGCGTATGTGAATTCGTTTTTAGGGTGTTGTACTTGCGATAAGCCTGAGTGGAATGTGTTTTTATTTAATGCGTGGGTGACCCGTGCAGTGCTCTTTTCGTAGCACTTAGCAGTGTGATGGAGAAAAGGTAAGCACAAGATAGGGCGCACTCAGGTGATATTAGCTAGATGTTGTAAATAAATAAGGATGTTATTTACGTAAGTGGCTCATTAGTGCGGATTGTTGTCTTTTGCATAAATTGTTTTCTCTGGATGCGTGATATCTCTGAATTTGTTTTGCTAAAGGGATGATCTCACACTAGAAAAGGAATTTGTGCAGACCTGTGATTTACATCTGCATTATGTGTACCATTTGGTGGCTCTCTTCTCGCATCTTCATCATTTGTTGCAAGGTGTCCTTGCATGCACTGCCTTTGTGTGACTTTTGCATTGTGTCCCTTCTACATGTTAAAAACAAGATCATGCCTTTTCGCCAATCCCATGTGTTTACTTGTGGCCTCAGGTGCATCCCTTTATACCATTATTTTTTTCTCCTAATTCTGCCATTAAACACTTGCCCCCAAATATACAAAGAATGCAGTTATAATAGTAAACTATCCAGTACATTATGTGGAAAGTGAATTGGCTGAATGTAGGAATTACATGTCAGACTTTTTGTAGAGCGAGATCTAAGGTCTAGAGTTTGACTGTATTTTTTTGTAGATGTTTTTGTGATGTTTTCACATGGAACCGCAGAAGTAGTCTGTGATTGCAGTTATACAAGTTTTATCTGAACACCACTTTTATTTTTTAAAACTTTTTTAAATAGAACCCCAAATTTCCTTCCTTGCCCCTAGCTCCCCCCCCCCTCCGTTCTGGCAAACACAGAAAAAAAAATCACAAATAGAAAGGAAAAAACACAGTGCAATTGCCACTTTCTCTATCCGTCGTTTGCTTTCCTTTTTTGATTCTCAAGAATTCCCACTTCTATCCCAAGTATCCAATTGTGTTCTGGAGTTTGCCCTATACTTTGATAGACCATCTTGAATAGCTGTAGAGCCTTCAGTCGAGGCCAGGTAAGTCAGTGAAGATGTCCCCCCTGAACGATATCTCAGCATGGGGTCCCACGTTGCTTCAAGATCAGTAGTATAATCTTTTAGACCCCAGGCCAGTTTATCTATTATCATAATATACTATAAATGCAAGTACCACTGTGTGATGTCAGGCAGATTTTTCTTTTTCACATCCATGCACGTCATCCAGCCATGCACTCCTTAGTACGAGATAGCCCTCTCTGCTTCCTTCTGGCTGTGTTCTGAGTTGTGGTTACCCTGATCTGGGTGGGGTGTTTCACTGCACCCCTGCTGCAGGCCTTTTATGTCCCTGATGAATCCTCTCCTATCACCCTCCACCTTTCCTTCACTTGCCCTGAAACACTCCTTTGAGTAGGCACTCCTGTGTCATGTGGTAAGGTGTGGGTGCCAGAAAGCTTCCTTGGAACACACTGTTCCATAGGTAAAGCAATAAGGGTAGAATCTGCATGCAAATGTGTTTGCATTTTGCAGGGAAAAAATAGCACAAAAACACAAGTAGGACGAGCAACATCTGCTCCCATTCTTGCTAGTCGCATTATTTCCATGAGCTCTCAGTAAAGTTTTGCCACAAACAGTGCATAATTAAGCAACGGGGTGTCATTTCAGGAGTTTTGAGTAACAAGTGTAGCTCGAAAGTACATGAATTAGCCAGGCACGATTTAAAATGTGCCTGGGTCTATTTATGTCTAAAACAGGTAACTTGTGTTTTATCAGTGTTTATTCCTAATGCGTTAGTTTCTCAATGCGTATTTAGGACATTCATTTTCCTCTGCTTATCTATTGGAGTTCAGTCCAGTGAGGCTAAGTCTTAAGAAAACCAATATGGCAACTCCCAATTTTAGAGGAAAAAAGAAGAAAAGCTGCAAATGCAGCCGGATTATCACCCAAAAATAAACAAAATACATTTTGGAGCCAATAAACAGCCATGCATTATGCCATTTCCTTTTGCCATTCTATTAGTTAGTCTACCATTAACCAGTGCCTCTACTCTGGCACAGTTACAAGTCGACAGCAGTTGTATGATCGACAGGAACCCTTCCTTCTTTTTCACTTAGACCATAATTGGTAGTGGTCCATGGAGTTGAAAGAGGATTTCTACTCAACAATACAAAATAAATATCTTTTGGCAACTGTTGATCGCAAAGCATTGATCCCTTGTAGACTGTCCATTTTCTGTCCCTGCTTATTTTAAAGATAAAGGGTTCTCTTCAATGTACCAACTTTGTAATCGCTTTAAAACTAATTTCTAAAGAAAACCTTTAGTCCTATCCATTTGCGAAAAGGAATTGCTAACATTCAGGATTTTCTATGCTTCCCTTTTTAACAAGCGTTTGCAATGCAATAGTTCTCGCATTAATTACATTTAGAGCTACTGGCGTTGCAAATGAGAATGTTTGTAGCAGTAGCATAACTAATAAAAGATTGGTACAGAAGTAAATAAATAGAAAAGAAATGCAGTTGCCGTCCACCTTTTTTTTCCTATTTATTTACTTGTTTAGCAATTGCGGCATGCTGTGCTTTAGCTTCAGATGTTTAAAGCTAAAGCACAGCATGTCGTGATTGCTAAAAAAAAAAAAAAGTAATTTAAAAAAAGGTTGTGCGGCTGCCGTATTTTCAATCTATTTATTTACTTTTGTAACAAGTCGAGGAACGCCGCGCTTTAGCTTAAGATGTTTAAAACTAAAGCGCGGCATGCTGCCACTGCTATAAAAGTAAATAAATGGAAAACAAATGCGGAGTCCCCCGCCTTTTTAGGTCTCGCTGGCGTCGCAGCGCGAAGCGCTGTGGCCAGTGATACTTATTGTCGATGTGTCTGCAACGAAGTGGGACAGGCGAGGTGCACAAGCTTACCAAAGCCATTGCATACAATGGCAGTGACCGCGCGCTTTAGGAGACACACGCGCGCTTTAGGAGACACATGATGTGAACGCGCGCGTCTCTTCTCGCGCTCTCCCACACTTTCACAGCGCTTGTCTCCTAAAGCGCGCGGTCACAGTCATTGTCTGTAATGGCTTTGGTAAGCTCGTCAGCAATGCGTGCCCGGACTATGATAACACCCCCTAACCCTGCCCCCACTACTCGGCGGCAGAACTTGTTTTCAGTGAGCTGTGAGGGGCTTGGTGTACAAGTGTCACTAAAGTACCGAGCGAACACGTTCTAGTAGACCGATGAAGAGCTTGTTTTAAAAGGGGTGGCCAGCCTCCTCACGTTGTACCTGATGAACGCAATCTCTAGCCTCAGTCTGAGCTCTATTTCCAATACTACTCAGTAACACCCTGGGCAGGGGCGTGGGAGAGACCCTCGTCTTCCGTCTGCAGCCACAAGTAAGCTTGTAGCAGCTCCCAGGTGTCTCGAGGTCAAGTCTGGATAGGCATGAGGTCCCAGCCGGCCGACCGTTACCATGGCAGAACGCAGCGTCTTTAAGCCATTCTACTCTGTGTGGAACTTGGCATTGGCCCCAGCATAACGCTATGCATTGTTTGGCTAACAGCGGAAGCATGGCAGTTAGTTTTCTGCTTCCTGCAGGCACATTCTTCACGTACCCTAGCAGCGCAGGTATAGGAGTGCGTTCTATACACAATTCTAACATCTCCTCTATTGCATCAAAAATTATTACCCAGTATTGATTAATGTTCCGGCATTCCCAGGCTCGGCGTAGAAAGGTCGTGCCGGGGGATCAGCATCACAGACAACATGCATCGTCTATCATACCTATTCTGTGGAGCCATTCAGGTGACCTGTACAGTCAGTGTTGAAATTTAAAATGGACGAGGCAAAGCTGATAGTTAGGGTACAGTGCTCTTTCCTGCACGCAGCAGAAGGTCCTGCGTGATCGATGTGCCAAGCAGAGCTTCCCATTCCTCTGCTCTTTCAGGAAGCATATTGGCACTGTGCGCTGCATGTCCGAGGATAACCTTGTGATCAGCCCGCGGGGGGAAGGGTTCTTTAGAAAGCGCTCTAGTGCCTGGAACGTGGGATGCGCAGCTGGGAAGGAGATGAAGCATGTAGCTGGTAGTAGGTCATTCTCTCTAATTTATTCAGCCCAGAGACCCGTTGCTGAAGAGTTATTTAAGGGCTCTGAGAGTTAGTCAGTGAGCGCGCGCACACACACACACACACACACACACACACACACACACACACATGCACATGCACACATGCACACACACACACACACACACACCCCCACACACACACCACTCCCCCCTCCCGCCCCCCCCGACACACCCCCCCCACACACACCACCCCCCACACACACACCCCCCACACACCCCCCCATACACACACACCCCTCCCCCACACCGCCCCCCCACACACACACACCACCCCCCCACACACACACAACCCCCCACACACACACCACCCCCCCACACACACACACACCACCCCCCCACACACACACACACCACCCCCCCACACACACACACCACCCCCCCACACACACACACCCCCCCCCACACACACACACTACCCCCCCACACACACACCCCCACACACACACACACCCCCCACACACCACCCCCCCACACACACACCACCCCCCACACACACACCACCCCCCCACACACACACAACCCCCCCACACACACAACCCCCCCACACACACAACACCCCCCCCACACACACAACACCCCCCCGCACACACAACACCCCCCCCACACACAACACCCCCACCCCACACACACAACACCCCCCCACACACAACAATCCCCCACACACACAACACCCCCCACACACACAACACCCCCCACACACACAACACCCCCCCACACACACACACAATCCCCCACACACACAATCACATACACAAAACCCCACATTCACCCCCCACACACAACACCCCCACACACAACACCCCCCCACACACAACACCCCCCCACACACAACACCCCCCACACACAACACCCCCCACACACAACACCCCCACACACAACACCCCCCCACACACAACACCACCCACACACAACACCCCCCCACACACAACCCCCCACACACACAACCCCCCACACACACAACCACATTCACACAACCCCACATTCACCACCCCACACACAACCCCAAACACAACCCTAAACACAACACACACCCACACACAACTCCCCACACAACCCCACACACACAACCCCAAACACACACACAACCCCAAACCCACACACAACCCTAAACCCACACACAACCCCAAACACACACACAACCCCAAACACACAACCAA
This sequence comes from Lissotriton vulgaris, assembly GCF_964263255.1. Lineage (NCBI taxonomy): Eukaryota > Metazoa > Chordata > Amphibia > Caudata > Salamandridae > Lissotriton > Lissotriton vulgaris. Next base: position 6,242,744 of record NC_141688.1, read on the forward strand.
CCCCAAACACACAACCAACCCCAAACACACATCCCCACACACACATCCCCACTACCACACACACATCCCCACAACCACACACACATCCCCACAACCACACACACAACCACACACAACCGCACACACAACCCCAAACACAACACACACCCACAAAAACACACACAACCCAACACACACAACCCCACACACACAACCCCACACACACAACCCCCCACACACAAAACCACACACACACACAACCACACACACACAACCATCTATCTATCTATCCCACTCACTCTATCTATCCTCACTCTATCTATCGTCCTCACTCTATCTATCTATTGCCCTCAGTCTATCTGTCTATATATCACCCTCACTCTATCTATCTATCGCCCTCACTCTATCGCATTACCACAGCATCACTCAGCATCACCACAGCATCATTCAGGGGCACTACAACATCACTTTGCGCTACCACAGCTTCACTGAACGCTACAGCATCACTCGTCGCAACCACAACCTCACTCAGCGCCACCACAGCATCAATCTGTGCAACCATTCAACAACGGGTTCAAATATGTTCTCTCAATGTTTCAAGCTTTATTACAAATGTAAAATAAAAAAGTTATGATTTCACTTCTGTTCTTTGATTTCCGTCACAATAAAATACACTGAACATAATCTTCACAAAATGTATTTACAAAAGTTTAAGCTATTGCCATTATAAATTACAATAACTTTTATTTAAGTATTAATTATTAAAAAAAATAAAAGCCATTGTTATTTGTAATACCAATACATCTAAGTCACGTAAATACAACACATATTGCATTACAAATTCTATAGGTGTCACATTTGCGAAAGTTATAACTATTGGCATTGTAAATGACACGCTATTAAATTCTCTATTTTCAAAACCAACACATAAATAAAAAATTTCATTTACAATACCAATAGCTTAAACTTTCCTAATGCGAGACCTATTGCATTGCAAATGCTTGTTTTTGTTTTGTCTTGAACAATATGGGAACAGACAGGGCTCTGTAAGGTTCGATTCTCGGCGTCCTATCTTATCAGAAAAGCTCAAAATAGCACCTCAGCGCTGAACTTTCTGGGCTGTTAGCGAGCCACTGCGAGCACTCCTGGCCCCCACCTCTTTCCAAGGCTCTCTCTACTGCAAGCATTACCTTTTTTCATGTCGTAGAAGCTTTCTAATCAGTGATTTCACCTCCTGTTTTTCTCGCTCCTATTTCTATCCCCCACCTTACAGACTTCAAGGTCAACATCTGCCTTCAATTTCTGCATTGCATTAGCCCCCACCTTCTCCTCACTCTGAAGCTGTCAAAGACAAAAAGCCTTCATGATTCTTTTTAACCTTCATTAATTAACCCTATTTAAAAATACATTTTATATATATACTGTCTCCTTTTACCGGCCACAATTTATTTCTATTCTTAAATTATTAAGACACTTACTGTGAGTAATTCACAGAACATAATAACATAACATACCAGCACAGAACAATTGTTTGTTACTACCCCACGCAATGGTACTCATTTTATCAACCTCAAATGGTTGAAAATCTCAGTAGTTCCAGCTAGAATTAGAACTTACAGCCATGATGTTAAACACAAACCTCTGCACCGGGCATGTTGGCTCACTGAGCCATCAAATAAAAAAAAAACAACCCCACTTGGGAACAACCTGCAAATTCCAAATGCACACATTTTATATTTTTTAACCTGAACTTTTGATCTGTCAATATTTACTTTTCATTAGTACTTTTGCACATCAAGGTTATCATCAAATCATAGGGGGTGCTCTTTTTCTAGCTACAACCCTTTCAATTACCTTTTGCAATGCATTGATGGCGATGAGGCCAAATTAAACTCACCCCTTGACAATTGTACTTCTCCCAGTCTCTCACACATTCACATCCACAATGCATTAACCAAAAAGGGTGTAATACCATGCTTTACATACATTTCATGACTCGGGCTGCCCTCAGGCGGGGCAGGTTTACTCTCAAAGCGATACAAAAGGGGGTACAAAAGGGGATGCAAAAGGGTTCACTCTCAGCCAAGCGCGTATCATTTAGGACGACAACAACATCCAAAACAACTCCATTTGCTAATACACGGCATAGTGATAGTTGTCACGTATTCCTCACTTAATCATGAAAACATACTTCCAAACATGGCCATGTTCAACCATTCATGACACATTCACCCTCGCTCTTATTCAAACTCACACAGAACAATAATATATATGTACACAAGTGTATTTCAAAATGACATGTTCAAACAAAGAACAGAGCCTGTCGACTCCTGTTCATGGAGAATCAATCAATTCAGATTCCAGACCAAATAGTTACAAAAACCAAACAGTCCAAAGACTGCCAAGAGACCGTCAGACAGGTATTACCCACAGACTGACCTACAGACCATCCTGCGGTCTTCCTGGTTCACTCTTGGGACTATTCTGACTGAGCCTGCTGCCTTAGCATCACTTCAGATGTGTCCCCAAGGCTACCCAGGTACAACCACAGGCCTTTCCGAGAGCAGCCTGGCCGGGTGCACACCACACGTTCCACACCAAGGTGTTTGAGTGATGTCGCTATTATTCACAAAACAAGTCCGTGGAGCATCTACACGTGCAGCCACAATGATGCCCCGTCGAACCCCCAAAATTCTCTATGGTACACCGACAACCAAATCCAATACTGTTAACTGTTTCAAAAGCACTACTCAACAGCGCATTCCAAATACACCAAAAATAATTCACTCACCTGGTGCACGCAGGTACAATTGCGTATTCACCACTGCCAACTTCTGAAGACCAACACGGTCAGCTCCCAGGTTATGCCCGTAGGACTCCAGCGAAGGGTCACTAGCAGCTGGGTTCCCTGATCGCGAAAGCTGCGAAAGTCAGAATTTTCTGTCAGTCCACCCACTCAACCAGAGCTCCCCTTTCTTTGTCCTTTCTACCCGGTTACGGAAGGACGACCCTATCACAGAGTCCCGGCGGAGTCGCCAACTGAAGTACTACAAAAATAACATATAGGGCTATGCCTACCAATAGCCCCAATCCCATTTACAAATAATCAGTCAGTTGGCAGTGAAGAAAGTTCAATCATTTATTAAGCAAAATACTCTATAGAAGAGCCTCTCCAATCCTCACCCATTAGGTGCGCGGAGAAGACTGCTGGCTTAGTCAAAATAGAACACATATACTTTCAGATCAACACATGAAGTCACCGTAAATGGAAAAAAACACCACTTGGCTCTTGGGCCCCGCGGAAGGACCATATATGGAAAGTTTGGATAGGAACAAAGGCATAGCTATCTATTACTGGGGAGGGCAGGAGGGGTGACTCTCTTTCGTCTCGGTGCTTGGGAAAGAAGAGGCGGCGCCATCAGGAATGCTCTAATCACTCCAAAAGCCAGATGCAACCTTGAGTCTAAAACAGTAAAGTAAACCGGCTACCTTCAGCTGCTACCAGTAGCTCAGATAAACAGGGAGCTTGAAAACAGCACGTGATCAGCACGTTATCACATCCCATGCTCGAGCACATGTGCTGAAACTGGCGTATGTATGATTCTTGGTCTACTCTGATAGCAGTAAATACACAGGGAAGGAAAAGAGGGTTTCTTCCTAGGAAAAAGACACATACATCAAGCAGAAAGCATACATATAGATACATCATGCAAACATAACATAGGTCCAATACCCCTTGTGCATGGAAATCAAATTTTTATCCCTCATGTATATGCTTCTGGGTGCTACTAATGCTGGCTTCCTGCCCTGGATAATGAAGGCATGCCCAGCAAAATTAAAAGGACAAAGGTCATAACATGTGTGTTAATAATGAAATAGTGGATATCTAACCTTTTTATAAAATAATATGAGCAAAAAAGTCCAGGGTATTCCAGATAAAAATCTTAGCGGCACAGTGTGATATTCTTGTTATGGAAGTCAAAAGGCAAATAGCTGGCAATGAGAAATCCTGTGTTGCTCCTGGACCTGCGTTCTAAAATGAGTGAGACTTACATGGGAAGAAAATATTCTGTGATATACTGATGGATATAAGGGTATACATGGATGTTGTTCCAGAAACTGGTGATTTTTGAATGCTGCCTTTTTTATTTTTTGCATTTCTTTCCTTGCACTCTGATGGAGTCCTTGTGTGAATGCACTAAGAACCACTAGAGATGATGAGCTTGTCTGTGAAATAAGTGGGATTGCTGGTCATGATGACTTTGTAAATGATGCAATTGGTCATGAGGCTGGTACTGGCCAGCAAAGTGAGCCAATGGAGTTCCATAAGGATGGGAGACATGTAATTATATTTCTTTAGGCCCTAGATGAGACATGTTGTGATATTTGGTATGCACTTAGAGCCCATGAATTTGAAAAACTGTTCTAAATTTAATTTCTAGCAGAACAGTAACACTTTCTGTAGAAGAGAGAACTAGTACTAGCTTTCTTTGGGTTTTTTGGCTGTCCATTTCTTGAGGGAAAGCTTGTCGTACATGGTGAATCCAAGTGACTTAACATTCAATGAATGTTGGAGTTTGAAGCTGTCAAGGTTCTTAACCTTGAGACAGGTGTTTACTGCTTCCTGCAAGTCACAGGAAGTTTATCTTGCTTGGTTTAAACTTCAGTTAGGCACTGGACATCCAGATCTAGATGATGTGCAGGTAATGTATGAGGCGTTGGTTGTCTGAAGCTGTGGAGTATTTCAAGTAGAGTTGTATCTCATCAGCATATTAGTGAATCGTGATGCTGTTATCCATGAGCAGAGCACCAAGCGGCTCCATGTAGAGATTGACAATGACAAGAGTAGCATGGTACACAGTGGACTCCACAGGAGAAAGGGATCTTTTGGAAACAGGGGCTGACCGAACTGAACAAACTGGTGTCAGTTAGAAAGGTTGGAGAAGAGCCAGTTAAAGACAAAGCTGAAAAATCTCATTTAAGAATCCAGGATGTGCATGAGGGTGGGATGGTAGTTGAGAGCTTTAGCAATCGTAGAAGGCATAAGTCATCTATCATATTGTCTATGATGTGTAAGTTAGCATCCTCCACACTGAGGCAGGAACTGAAGACAGATTGGTAGTTGTACGGAAAGGAGTTGGTTAGCATTAATGTGGCATTGGAGTTAGGCAAAGACTGCTATTCCAATAATCTTGCCAATGACTGGTAGGAGAGTGAAGGGCTGGTAGTTGGCGAGGTCATCAGGGCCCAGAGTAAGTTTCTTTAAGAGTGGGAGGATCTGACATGTCTTAAGAGCAGCTGAGAAGATGCATTAAGTGAGGGAGGCATTGATAAAGGTGAATAGAGGTAGGAGAGTGTCCCCAGAGAGAGCATTGATGAAGGACAAAGAAAAGACATCATGTTCATAAGAAGTGGCTTTGAGGTTGTTGAGCATGTAAGCAAGATATGCAAGAGACAGGGCTTTGATGACATTTGCAGGAGTTTATGAGAAGAGGTGGGCATAAGAGATAAAACAGGTTTACCTCACCTTTTATGCTGGGATACAGTAATAACTCATCACTTCAAATTCAAGATAGATTCATAAAAGTTGGCCACTCTTAGTGAAACTTCAAGAAAAAGTATTCCATCAACTGACTATATTAAAGTAAAACGGAGTCTAAGTAAGGTGAGTGAATGTTATATGCTTTCTATTTAATGTGAAGGCGGAATATCCTGTGCCATCCCTTGTAGTAGGGTGCATAAAGCATATTCATATGTTTTTGCACAAAGGGTATTGCACACAAGGTGCGGACATTGGCTGGGCCCTGCTTGTGCTGCTGAGACTGCACCCTGTATGCAGTGCACACAGTTTGTGCACTGTATATAGTGTAAGCAGCACAGGGTGTGTACTACTTATCTTCTTAGCAATAGGCAGCATGAATGAAATTCAGAAAGAAATTGCCAATCCCTGATAGAATTTGTTACTACGATACAGTGCTAAATTGAGGCTGGGTCTTATTTTTGATGCAAACAGTGTAAGGTCACAAGATGTAACTAGTGTGCAGGGAGAGTACTGCAAATAGAAAATGGTTTGTGTTCATACCTTTTGGTAATTGTGTTCATTAGGGGGCTACAGCAGAATCCTAAATTGGACCTGGTGGATAATGTGCATGTTGCACATGGCTGCAGCATACAATGCATAGATGGCATGGTCTTGGTGATGGAACTGTGACTTTAGCTAAATTTGAGGTTTGAAGAGGGTTCTGGGTAAGAAACAGCTGCGGGACCCACGAAAGCCACACCGCCAGCCAAGAACAGTCCACTAATGCCACCAGCCAGTGCCAGTCCACGCACACTGCCAGCCAAGCACCAGTTGTAAGAAAGTGGCTCTATATATACTGGACCAAAGTAAGGTACAGTGTGTATAGAGTCCTCAATCCCCAGAGGTACATCAGAGGTTAAAGTCAGATCTGACCTTGCACTCTAATGTGGTAGCTTGGTCGCGCAGTAAGGCAGTATCAGAGTAGGGGTGGGTGGAATTTGCGTAATCGCGTTATGCAAATCAGTGGGAAACAGTAAAAAATCTCCGCAAACATGCAGAAATTCCGCAAACACATGGAATTGCTTGTTTGCAATGCTTTTTTACTGTTCACAATCGCTGTTTCTGTGCTCAGGGGGAAATATCTCGTGAACACGCATTTGAAAACGTGAAAAAGCAAAAGATTTTGCGTAGTTGCGGAATACAGAATTTTGGGTAATTTCGCGTTCTCCACAGAATGCAAAATTACCCAAATTCTGCGAACGGAACGGAATTTACCACCCAGGCCTATATCAGAGGACAGTGTAAAGCATTTGTTGTACACACTCAATCAGCAAAAGGTTTCACACACTCAAGAACTGAACTCTAGGCCATTGTTTTTATATCAAAAGATATAGTTGTTTTATTTTAGAACCAACAGGTATCAAAATATGCTTTTCTCAATATGAGTGACTTTGGGTAAATACTTTACAAACAGGCAATAGACTTAGTAAGTACAATAGTTACTGGGGTTGCAATAGGCAACACAATTCTAAACACAATTTAACATTGAGCTCAATGGGTTTTTCTATAAAAGTGCAATAGATTACTTTCAGGATTACTTTGCTAACCACAGAACTGGATCCTGGATTCAGTCCCGGGACCTCAGCTGTAAACAGCTAAGTAAAAGGATTTTAGTTACAGTTGTACTTTTTAAAGGATATAAATGTATTTTCAAAGTTGACACTTAAGAACGTTTCAGAGAAAAACTGGCAATGTTATCCTATGGAAAGACATTCAAGTCACAGATAAGTAGGTTCTAGTTACTTTTGTAATCCAGTATTGGACTCCTAGACTCAGCACTGGGACCTCTACCTAAGCTACCTCAGACAGGTAAGTATTTACGTTTCAGCTGTTGGTACGATTTTTAAGGATTATTTGTAATTTGCAAAAATTGACACTTAAAAGAAATTTCAGAGAAAACTGTCAATGGTTTCTATGAAAAATGCAGGTAACTGGTAAGTACAGTTAAGATTACTTTTGCGGTTCACCACTGAACTAGAAAATACAGCACTAGCTTCTCTCCTGATCCCAGGTGAGTATTTCGGAAATAGTTATTTGGCTGTTTTAAGAGGAATATTTAAAAGTTGCAAAAATCGACACTAGAAGAAATTTGAGTGAAAACCAGTCAATGTTAACCTATGGAAGGAAAGTGAGTTATCGGCTTTCTGGTGAGTACTCGACTGGTGAGCTTAAGGTTCTGGGCGTAGACTCAGGGGTATTCCAGGGTTGGAAAGGTACAGTTATTACACCCTCAGCGGCACAGGGGCAGCTGGGTGCAGAGAGAGTAGGCCCAATGCAATCCAATGGAGGCTAGGGGGCCTTTGGTTGGTGGCTGCAAGCAGGCAGGTCACGCGGCTGTGGGAGCTGAGCTCCTGGTCACTTACCCAGGGCAAGTGGGGAAGTAGAGTAGGCTAGTAGTTGCACTTCCAGCGGCACTAGGGCGGCTGGGTGCGGGTGCTTTTGAGCCGTCGGGCGCGCAATGTTATCCAATGGGAAAGTTACAAAGTGAACAAATGCTGCAGGCTCGGGGAAGGAGATTCTTCAGGTGCGACCACCATATCGAGCGGTACGTTGGACTCTTGGAGAAGAGGGAAGTACCCCAAAGGAGGGCACAAGGGGCCGTGGGGCGCCGTGTGCAGGGGTGTCTTTGGGTGTCAGGAAATCTTATCCTCGGCTGGTCGCGGTTGCAGGGGTCCCTGGTTCTGTGGCTGCAGGCGTCGTCTGGGTCGTCGAGTAGGGTCTTTGGGCACTGGACTTTGGGTCCAAGTCACTGGGAGGATGTCCTTGTGGTCTTGGGTCACTCTGGCACAGACCGGGCTCTGCGGGTGCATAGTGGGCTGGATTTGTGGTCTCTGGCTGCCACAGGGGTATGGTTGCTGGAGCAGAGCCTCTGCTCAGGGGAGTTCCAATCTTTGAGAGGGTCATGGCAATCAGGTCCTCCAGTTTTCCAAGGGTGCCCTCCGCAGGAGTTGCCAGGATTTAGCAGGGGCCAGTTCCAGGGTCGACAGGCCGGTAGGACTGGGCCAAGTCAGTTGGTGTCGTCCTGTTATTAGCAGCTGCACAGTGGGTCTTCTTCTTGATCTTCTTTCTGGTTTTCTTATCGGGATCTGAGGAAGGAAGGTTCAGGGTGCCCCTAAATACTGAATTTAGGGGTGTTACAGGTAGGGCAAGGGCAGGGACCAATAGGTCCCTGTCCTGGGGTGGGTACACCCCCTAGTCTTCTCCTCTCCAATGGGATGGGGCAGGAGCCTAGATGTGATTGGGCAGGGTTACCCATCTTCAAGATGGCCGGAGCCCGGGTTTTGCTTTACCTCGCCTCTTCAACCTGAGGGGTGGGGTTGGCACAGGCTGGCACACCCCCTGTGTCTGGCGTGAGGGTTTCACGCCAGACTTCCCACCAGAGTGGGGGTCAGAACGGGTGGGGGCCAGTTGCTGAGTACAGCAAGTGGCCTGGAGAAGCTCTCAAAGGCAGTAGGCCTTTGAAGCTTCCCCCTACCCATCCTGGGGGGGAGACCTAGCACCTAACCAGGTTGTGCATTGTTGCAGGCCCAGGACAGCGGGGGGGCTCTCCACCCATGGGTCCAGCAACATGTGCCCTGTGTGGCCGCCTAGGCAGACTCTCAGTCCAGACGTAGATTGTAGGTTAGGTTTTCGGGGGCATCTCTAAGATGCCCTCTGGTGCATTTTACATTAAATCCCACACTGGCATCAGTGGGGGTTTAATGTGCTGAGAAGTTTGATATCAAACTTGGCAGTCTTCAGTGTAGGCATTATGGTTCTGTGGAGTTCGTTATGACGACCTCCCAATACCATATACTCTTAATGGTATCACTGTACTTACAGTGCCCAGGAATGGCCCTCGGTACTGTAGGGGCACAGGGCTCATGCACCTGTTCCCACACCACTGGCATAGGGCACCCAGCTAGAGGGGTATGCCAGGGCAGTGGGTTTGTGGGCTCTAATTTCCCCCTTTCCATAGGTGAACCCTGCCCTATGTCCTGGTCAGATCACTTTCTTTCCCAATTCTCTTGGGCGCTTTCTAGCACCGCTCCACGGGTCCAACCCTGCCTGAAACCGGTTTCTGGCAGGGCCGACCCTCTGGAATTCAAACTGGCCCTTGACCACTCCAGACCTGTTTTGTCTGGAGATCTGGAGGAGTGGTTGTCAGGGTTCACCACGTGGGTTACCAGGGCGGTTGCTTCTGCAACCTCTTCTCGGCCCTTTAGACAGGCCAGAGACTCCCCGTCTAAACCTTGGTTTAATGCGGATCTCAAGGGTGCCAAGCATGATTGCAAGGTTTTGGAGCGCGCTTGGTGCCAGGGCGGCTATTGTCCTACAGCTAAGAGGAAACTAAGAGCTTCACCAAAAATCTATTATGAGGCTATAGCTGTGGCCAAAGAACAATTCTTTGCTACTCGCATTGATTCCGCTAGGAATAAAGCCAAATACATTTTCTCCATAGCGCAGAATTTTAAATCTCCCAGGGCCCCGGCGAGTGTTATTCCCTCTTCTCCTGCCTGGTGTGACACACTTTCCTGTTGCTTCAGAGAGAAAATTCAGGCCAATCAATCCTCCTTCGCTCCTGACAACGGTTGTTGCATGGTACCTCTGGCTGCTCAACCGGACGCCCCTGCCTGCCCCTTCACAGTCTTCAGAGCAGCTGCTCCTCTGGAATCTCTTAAAATCCTCCGGGGGCTTAAGTCTGGCTCTCCCTCTGACCCCTGTCCGGCGGGGCTTCTGGCGGCGGTGGCAGAGAGCGTTAACACCAAGGTGAATAGTATTGTCAACTTGTCCCTCCAAACTGCTGTGGTCCCTCTAAGGTGGAAGCAGGCGAAGATACAGCCTCTTCTTAAGAAAGCCTCTTTGGATCCTCTTACTCCTGAGAATTACCGTCCCATCTCCCTCCTCCCTGCCATTGCGAAGGTCTGCGAGAAGGTTGTTAACAGCCAAATCACAGAGTTTGTGGAGACAGAGGGACTACTGCACCCAGCTCAATCTGGGTTTCGTGCCTCCCACAGCACTGAGACTGTCTTACTGGAGGTGGTTGAGGCCATTCGGGAGCGTCTGGACGTGGGCGGGAGGGCGGCATTGATTTTGCTTGATCTCTCGGCCACGTTCGACACGGTCCCCCACGTTCTTCTTCTGGCCTGACTGGCTGAGATTGGGGTATCAGGAGCGGCCTGGGGCTGGCTTAGGTCCTTCCTGGAAGAACGGGCTGAGCAGATCTTGCTCCCCCTTTTTCCTCCTCTCCCCAGCCGGTCCCCACTGGAGTTCCTCAGGGTTCCTCCCTTAGCCCGCTCCTCTTTAACATTTATGTTACGCCTCTTTTATATCTGGCAGAGGAGCTGGGGGCTAAGGGGATGGCCTATGCCGACGACATGCAGCTGCTGTTCACATGGGATAAGACCTCCAGCTCTGTGTCAGCAGCTCAACAGTGTCTGGTCGCCATTTTTAAATGGCTGAATGAAGCTCAGCTGAAGTGTAACGAACAAAAACCTGAAATCCTCCTGTTTGGCTGGTTTCCCCTGACTTCCGTGACCAGCTGTGGCCCCCTGACTCCCAGCTCCCCCCGGGGTCTGAACAGTCTGCTAAAAACCTGGAAGTATGGTTCGATGAGAGTCTTTCTTTCTCCGCCCATATTAAAAAACTGGCTGGCTGTTGCTTCGGTCTTCTTAAGTCTCTGCGGTCCTTTTTCCCGCTGCTCCCTCAAGCGACTAGAGAAACTGTCACCTGCGCTCTTATTCTTTCCCGCCTGGATTACGCAAACACACTCTTTGTTGGTTCCCCCGGCTATCTGCTTAAAAAGCTTCAGGTAATCCAGAATACGGCTGCAAGACTGCTATTGGGTATCCCGGCATGGAATAGCGTGTCCTCTCTTCTTCGTTCTCTTCACTGGCTTCCTGTGGCTGACAGGGTCAGGTTTAAATCTTTAGTGCTGGCCCACCGTGCTCTCCATGGTCTTGGGCCCTTTTATCTTCAGAAGAGGTTTTCCTCTTACTCCCGGCTCGTGCCCTGCGATCTGCGACCCAATGCCTTGCCCGGGTGCCTCGCTTTAGGCTTCAGAGGATAGGCGGCAGTTCCCTCACGGTGAAGGCCAGTGTTGCCTGGAATGCCCTCCCCCTTTCCCTGAGGTCCACCCAGAACCCTGCCATCTTCAAAAAGAAACTTAAGACTCACCTCTTTGTTTGTTAATTTCCTCTTGTACCCTCTCAGGCATCGCGCCAGGACACTCTTGAGTATCCGTGCGCGTTAGAAGTAGACTTAACATAACATAACATGGCACACAGGGATGTGTATGTATGTGGGTGGAGGTCGCACTCAGTTGAACCGATTTGCAATATAATGTGGTATTGGTGCTGTGCTGAATTACTGTCTGCTAAACAGTGAGAAACACATGAATAAAGCCTGACCCCAAATTAATGGCTGTTAGGACTTCAGCACGCAACAACATTGGTGTGTATACTCAGTCTTGAATATTTAATTCATATTCTTCATGAAATTTTTAAAACAAAAACATTTCTATTAGTCAACATACATATATCATTTTGTACAATCCATAAGCATAGGTTTTCAACTATACATAAAAGAAAGAAAACACCACATTTGTTTAAACCCAATGCATTTCGGGACGCGTGGTCCCTTCGTCAGGGGTTCCTAAAAGAGAAAGGAAACAAATTACCGATGCCTGAGGCAACTCGTTGTAAAGCAAAGGAACACTCAATAAATAAGCAACACAAAATTCTGCGTAATACGGACCAATAAGCCTAAACAAAGTCCACTCCTTCTCAATTAATGTGACACAACCAAATAATCACTAGTAATCATAAAGTAACATAAAGAAACAAGAGCAGTTCAAAGGTATTGCTCACCTTCCAACAAAACAAAATGCGTTTCTGTGGCGGTTTGTATTGAAGTCTGTGACCTGCAATCTAAAGACAAGTGAATGTATGGTCAAATACATGTAATGCGAAAGGTTCCTACTGCAAAGACGGCAAGATTTGATGAGGCTTACCTACTGGAAAATTGGCAGGAGTATTGCCTGTGAAAAAATAATATATGAACAAGTGCGAGCGTAAGCATTCAGTGTTTTTCAATGACAGCAATATTCAATGGCTGACCTCGTAGCTCACCTTAAGTGTCTGGAGTCGCGTTTAGCCGACAAAGAACCAAACGTGCTTGAACGGCTACCTGTGCACAAAGAATAAGTGTGTTCTCGTATCAGGGTTCACTCATAGGAACTGCAAAGCTGTGGTTCCCAATCAAACAAAAGTCATAACGTAGCTCACCTTAGCGTTCGTGAGATTATCTTTACTGAGCCGTGAACCGAATCGTGCGTCCTTAAACGACAACCTATACGAAAACAAAAAATGTTGCAAGTGCTAGTAAAAACCCGCTTTACGACACCGTACTGAGTGTTGCTTGAAAACAAGCAAACAGGGTTTGTAACGTAATAATGCGCTTACCGTGGCTATGAATCCTGAACACGAAACACGCTCAACTCCCAAGAGGCGGAAGCACTTCCGCATTCGTTACGGACTCTATTTACTGACGTGTTTGCTCAAACAACAATAACGACGGACTCACGAAATGTAAACTGCCATTAGTGACAGCGATTTCACCTCAAACGTATTCTCCATTCATGAACGTGTTCAAACAAACAACAAAAGGATAGACTACTAGAATCTGTATGTGTCTTATTACAACAACGGCTAAGCCGAAAACCGAAAGGAGAGTTAAACCTTGTTAGCCCGAGCGCCTGAACAAAGCTAGGCGGCCAGGGGCGTTGAGGGCTCTGTGTTCGTGGAAGCAATTCGCGATCAGTGCGAGGCTTGATATAAAATATCCTCAAGCCTCGCACTGATCGCGAATTGCTTCCACGAACACAGAGCCCTCAACGCCCCTGGCTGCTTAGCTTTGTTCAGGCGCTGCCCGACTTCACCCTTAGACGACTGCACGCGACAGAGCCAGACGCCATCCAGGATACCCAGTCCCGGCGTCCATTGACCCACGTCACCACATCCTTGTGACTGACACTGCCTGACTTCGAGAACCCTGTCCTGATGACGATCCCGACTCACGGGGATCGAAACGCCGTCGACACCACAGCGCTATTCTTGGGCGCATTTTTACGTTTTGTGCTCCTATGAAAATGTTTATTCCATGATTTAAGTGATTTCAACTTAACCTTGCGAAGCCATTACTGTATTGCTTTCTTGTCACTTTGCGCCGTTCACGCTGTTCACGTTCAGCACTTGCGTCGTCACCTTTTCACTTATTGTTTATATCCTTCACTCACCAAGTGCCCTCGGCTTGTCACATGATTGCCTCTGTACAGTGCTGTTTAACTGTATTTCCATGTGAAAAAACCCTCCTCAGAATTTGTGAATAACAAGCTTTTAAATCACACATGTCTCCTTGTTTCTTGCTTATGTAATGCAGACTGCATACATTATTTAATTGCCTTAAATTGAAACCTGTTGGGAATTGTTATTGTTTATACAAATGTGTTGTGGCATGGTAACTCCACTTTGCTCTGCTTCACTCTTTCGATAGTGTTGTCTTTTCACGTCGGTCTTTGTGAGTTACTTCTGGACTCTGGTAGAGTTGTATTTTCTGGTCTCTCAGGTCTGTCTTTGTGAAATACTTCTTCTGTTCTTGAATCCCAAGGGCCTTATTTATGAAGGACTTGCGCCGCCGGTACGTCACTTTTTTCCATGTTAAAAGTGACGCACCGGCGGAGCAAGTCCTTCATAAATAAGGCCCTTCAAGTATTTTTTCCCACTGCGGGTTGAACGTGCCCATGCCTGCCGTGCCCCAGAAGAAATTGCTCCGCCTCGTCAGTTTCGTCTGGGGATAGGCATTGTGCAATGTTTGCCAGGGCTTGTGAGGTCAGGAGGACGCCACCGACAGTCTCCGACGTATTGAGGAGCCAGCTTCCTCGCACCGGGTCCTAGACCTCCGCAACTTGCGACTCGGAGCCTCGAGCCACACCAGCACAGGCACCAATCCACATCTCCAGCATGCACGCCTCTTTGCTCCTGATTCCGAGTCAGTGCATCTGCTCCCAACACGTCCTTACAGAACACCTCCTGTTGTGTTATTGCTTATGCAGGGCACAACATGCCTTGCAGTTAACTATGTTGAAAAATGCTATCTCTGTTTCTTTCCTGCAGACCTTCAACAAAAGAAGATCCCCTTGAAAGGCACAACTGTGCAAGTCATTGACAGAAAACGCAGGTGTTGGAGAAGATTATTTGGGGCCAGGGGTCCACTTCCATGCCTCTCACCCACTAAAATTACTCCATCATAGCTTTACCATTCATGCAATATTCTAGCTATATTTTATGCCCTCGCCTTCCTCTGAGCAGAGTCTAGGTCAAATTACTGCAGTTGCACTCATTCTGTGTCTAGGGTTGGCGTCCATTCGGTTTCATACATGCATCACCGATATTTTAATGTCACATTCAGTACAGAATGAGAAAATTCATCTAAAGCCGGTATTTTTTTCTCCTTATCAGAACATACCATTTTCAGTCAATGTTAGAGGAAAATACTTTAAATTATGTTCTTCAGCAGGCCCAATGACCCCTAATTGATACTGTAGGTAACCAAAGACAAAAGAGCCAGGTTAGAATGAATATAATCATGTCATATAAAGTTCTACCTAGGAATATCTGTCATTGCAGAATGTGAATAGAGGATGGTATTTTTCTCTGGGAAAGGTGGCACCCACACCTCTGATCCAGTCAGTTCTGTGTTGCCTCTTCCCCTTAAATACAGCAGTGATATGTGAAAGATGCTCCCTTAGGGGTCCACATCCACTCTTTTAGGTGGCTGGAAGGTGTGAACTAATAGACAAAACAATAAGTTGTGATTGTGTTTCCTTTCAATCCTGTCCGCCCATCTTCAGCTCAGAGCATGCAACACATTGCACACAGAGAGTCACACAGAGAGCAGCCAAGTCTTCTTCATGTAGAGAAGGCCCCCCCCCCCTCCTCCATGGGGACTGCAGGGGTGTCCATTATGCTCCTGCTCTCAAATGTTAGACCAACTACCTCCTGAAAGCGAGTACCGCAGCAGGAGGTGACAGTGTTGGAGGCACAATAATAGGAACATAAATTGTGACAGCAGCATTAAAGTATTATAAGACTAGGTCACATATAAGCATGAAACCAGAAAATCTTTTATAATCATAGGTTCCATATTCATGCTATTATCATTCTTTTTGAGCCAGCATGGGTAGACCTGCATTGGTGGTTAATCTAATCATATGAATCAAGGAGCTTGTCACTGGTAAGTCAATTAAACCTTGATGACCAATGAACTCAAATAAAAGCTTTGTTCGCCTACACTTTTGGTCTGCCTCGAAATGTATGGAACAAAATGTACGAAAGAAGTTAACATAATCTTTGTGTCCGTCTTTACAGGGATTATTGGGGACTGGAAGAATCATTTCACCGTGGCCCAGAATCAGAGATTTAATGAAGATTACGCAGAAAAAATGGAAGGGAGCTCGCTGCCTCTCCGTATGGAGCACTGAGTAGAAAGTAGCAACACTTGAGTACTGTAGTAAGGCTACTGCTAACACTGGCCCTTAACTGTGAATTTGACATTGTCTCCACACATATTCTCAATGTATGTGCAGATACTGATAGGAAACATGGTCACATATTTCAATGCTTTCATTGGGCATTCCTCATGAACACTAATATTCACTGCAAAACATTTTTTTTTAAAGATGTTCTGTATAACATTTGTGTTTATAACAGAATGGTGGAAAGCATTGCTACTACAGGGAGAGGACCATTGAAGAGGTTCAAATAGCAAACGCATATGTATACCTATTTAGAGCAAGACAAGGATAATTACCGTAAAGCTCGCAGGGACTATCACAAGCTTATCCTGAAACACAAAACTGAATATTTCTCTGAAAAAATACTCAAAGCTAATAATAAATCCAGAGAACTATTCAATATAGTGGAAAATCTTAGTACCAGTGATAGAACCTCCCTTCCGATAACTCCCACCCAGGAACTTTGCAATTCACTCAACTCTTTCTTTTTTGACAAAATTTGCACCATCAAACAGAGCATCTCCACCACTCAGCCATCTCTTTTGTTCTCCGATGTTTCTCACAATCCTGCCACCTTGATCTCATACCCTCTTATTGATAATGTTACCTTATCCAAGCTTCTTACCAAAGTTAAATCAGGATCCCCTGACAACATCTGTCCTCCTTTCATTCTGAAAGAAGTAGGCACCCTCATTCCTGAGGGTCTACTTCCCTTGCTGAACGGATCACTCACCCAAGGGAAAGTTCCAAGTAACTTTAAAAAAGCCCTACTCATTCCCCTTTTGAAAAAGATAGGAGCCAACCCATCAGACCCACTTAACTATAGGCCCATTTCTCTGTTGCCTTACTGCGCCAAACTTCTGGAATCCCATGTCTGTGATAGTATCTCCGCTTTCTTGGAGAAATCTGAGTACCTTGCACCCAACCAGGCCGGCTTCCGCCCTTGCCATTCAACCGAAGCAGTTATTCTTTCGGTGCAGAATTCTTTGAGACGGAATGCGGACGAGGGGATCCACCAGGCCTTGGTGCTATTGGATCTTTCCGCTGCGTTTGACACGGTCGACTACACCATCTTGGTCGACCGTGTCGAGCAGGCTGGCCTCAGAGGTCCAGCTCTGAGTTGGATCCGCTCGTTCATTTCTGGCCGAACTCAATCGGTCAGACTGGGTACCTTTACGGCCCCCACCATATCCACCAACTGCGGAGTGCCTCAAGGCTCTTCGCTGTCCCCCCTACTTTTTAATTTATACCTGCGTCCTCTTCTGTTTTCTCTTAGAAACGCCAAGGTAACCATTTTCAACTATGCCGATGATTTGCAGCTCATCTTCCCCCTTAACACCAAGGACTCAGTGGTAGAATTTCAAAACACCATGTCCCACATTCTGAGTTGGATGAGCTGCAATCATTTAAAACTCAACCCAGGAAAGACCGAATTGGTCTTGCCTGGACAGAGTATACATAGTTGGAATCCCAGCTTCTGGCCCTCCTGCATGGGTGCCCCTCCGTCTAAGTCATCTTCGGTAAAAAGTTTGGGCATCCACATCAGTGAAGATCTTTCCCTGAAGAAACAGGTGGGAACAGTCGTTTCCTCCAGTTTTTTTCAGCTGAAAAAAATTTAAAAAATTGCACGCTTTTTTTCCTTTTCCGCCCTTACTCAGATCGTCATCTCTTTGGTTTTATCCAGACTGGATTTTTCCAATAGTCTTTACCTTGGGCTCCCAAAAGGAGAGCTTAAACGCCTCCAGCTGGTTCAGAATCAAGCAGCCAGACTTCTTCTGAACATCCCCAGAAGGCAATCAGTTAGATCTGGCCTGAAACAACTACATTGGTTGCCGGTGGAACAACGTGTGGCCTTCAAGGCGGGCTGCATTTTATTCAAATCCCTGCACGACACTGGCCCCCAATTCATTAGGAACCTATTCCATAAATACAATCCTTCCCGACATCTCCGGTCCACCCATAAATCTCTGTTGACTGTGCCGTCGTACAAGAGGAAACGTCTCAGAGGCAGCTGCTTTGACCATCTTGCAGCTGCCTTCTGGAACTCCCTCCCCCTTCACCTAAAACTAAGCGACAATCTCCTCAGTTTTAGACATCTTCTGAAGACCTGGCTCTTTTCTCAGGCACACCCTTGAGCTGCCTCTTTTTTATCAAATGACTGTCGTGCCCTGTTCCGTCCTATAGCGCCATGAAGCCTCCGGGCGTACGAGCGCTCAATAAATACCAGTTAACATTAACATTAACATTAACATTAACATACAGTTATGGCAATAATGCAAATTAAAATTGCTTATCAATATGTGTAGTTCAATTATTTCTGTTTCTAAATTAATCTTAGCATTTCATGCATAAATCAATTAGCTATCACCCCTGTGCTCCTCCAAAATCTATACAGTGGTTTTTAAAGTAAGTCTGGATATTGGTGGAATCCTTTACTAGCAGTTCATATCTACTTATCATTCGAATCTGTTCAACCTGAATATATGGTGCAATCATATGTGATGAGTTTGCACAGCAATTGTAATACTTTTATTTAGTAAGATATGAGTGTAAGTATACTAGTCTGAAAAAGTATAAGTACAGATTAAAGATGTGACCTATTTTGACAGTATGCTATGCTTTAGCATTCTTGTTACCAAATCTGGTTATCGCTCTATTTGAAACATTCTGTTTTTTTTTCTTTCACAGTCCTTCCATTTTGGTGCGAAATGTGTGTTAGTGACATGATTTCTTGGAATACACATTCTTAACATGTTTAGTTCTTTAGTTGTTTCATTCAAATGTGATAATTAAACTTTCATTCATGTTATTTAGTTGCTTCTGCGGAAGCATTTCATTGGTATCCTTTATTTTTAAACAGAGCTTCTTAAAATGTAGTGTTTTTGTGTTATGTTTTGTTTTAAATTAACGTATATTGTTCAATAATTTGAAGTACCTGAAAGAGCATTTTGCTTTTTAGAATTGAGTGTTGTGAAAGTGAATGTGGGGATGTAGAGGGAGTGAGGAGATCTTCGTGCCAGTGCTATCAGGAAAGGGAATGCATGGATTCTGCACCCATTTTAGTCAAAGTTTGCTGTGAGTTAAACAAGTGACCTTACACTGGCTGTCTGAGTAGTGGTGTTAGTTCTTTGATACACACAGCTGCTCTGTGGCAGAAATAACAGGATTGATGTTTTGGCAGAACAATAGTCCTCGTGTTCTGAACCAGGTATGAGAGTGTGCAACATATTTGAAATTCAAAATAGGCTTGTTAGTTAATATTCTGCTAGATCTAGCATAGTGCCTAGAAGTAGGAAAGGAGGGTCTTGTTGGTAGAAATACAATAACCATTAGAATAGTTATTGCTCTCCACAGATTTGTTTTTCTCTATTTTCTTGTGTACTTTTTGTGTGGGTACATTTCATATCTTATGCACTAGATTTGGGATTTTAAAATAAACATTTTCAAATGGATGTGCTGGGCCTGATTTATCTGGACAATTAGGCCTTTTGCTGTCCGTGATGGAGGTTTCAATATGTCCAATGATCTTGTGGGGCTTCTCCCGCCTTATTTATATGCTGGGCAGGAGAACTGCTGTGAGCCTAGACAGAGGTATTCCTGTATTCCTGCCCGGACAGTGCTTCTCTGCCTTCAACAGTACTTAATAATCTGCCATCGAACGATACTCCATTGTCATCAGAGAGACAGTATGTTGCCTGCCAAATTTATATTGTCTGTCAGAATGTCCGCTTCGCTGCAGTTTACCCTGATCTAATGATGTAGTGTAGGTTAAAGGAAAAAAGGCCCACACAGTGTAGTTATAGAAATATGTCTATTTATTAATAAACATTCACTAACACATTAGTATACCTCCTAGCTAACAATCAACACAAATACACAACAATACTTCAATTGCAAGAGGGAAGTAAGCACAATACACAGTGATCTCTGAGGTAGTACCAAACCATATACTAATGAAGGGAAATGGGGGGGTGCTAGGTGGCGCGCGACCAAGATGGACGCACACCAGTAAGGCTCTTGTCGAGCCGGGCAGAAAAATATCCATAATCCATATCCTGAGATGTAAAAAAGATTATAGATATATATACACGATTGCCGTGAGAATATAACGACGTGGGAGCAGACCGTCGAGGAGAGGTGACTGGAGAGACCCTGTGCCGAGTGCTGAGTCCGACGCCTGAAGTTGAGGGGCTGTGGCAGAAACCAGGAAAGACAGGAAACCGCATGCCCCACCCTCGAGAAAGCAGAGGTGAGCAACAACGGGGAAGGGGAGTGGCGTGCGCACGATGACACTTCATATACAAGACAGTGCTTATATTCATTCACGTAATTCATTCCCTAGGCCCATCCTACCAACTCCGCAAGACAGTCCTTTATCTGCCCAGTACTTACACTATCCCTTAATTTCCCTAAGTGTCCTTACCATTGTAGGTCCTGAAGAGACCCTTCATTGCACAACAGGGTCGAAACGTCATTGACTACTTTAAAAGCGAATCAACACTCAGAACTTTTTATTGTATAAAGTGTTGATTATAAAAATATATATCTGTTAATGGTCGCTTTTTGTTTTTAGGAAACCATGTACATATTTCACAAAAATATGTCACTTTCGTTATAGGTTCCTTATACTTTCACTGGGACACCTTTCACGAAAAAGTTTTTTTGTTCATTGTTATTCATGTTATTTCAATTTATTTCATAAACAGAATTGTTTATCGCTTTGTGGTTGGCTGCTCTGTCTCAGATATCAAACAATAACTCTTACTATTGCCGTTGCGCAGACCTTCCTACTATTATATAAAGGTTATTATTCCACAGGAGCCATTGTTTTTTTAGTCAAATACTTAACTTACTCTAGGCTCCATGTGAGTAGGGTTCACTTGTTCCTTGTTATAAACTCAGTGCAGAAGGCAAGTTTGCGGCTGTAAAGAAAAAACTGCCGGCTCAAGTGATTCCATATGCAATGTTGTACCAGCGGAACTACGAATGACACATCGAGGGAAACAGCATTTCTTCCAGAATCCAAAACAGGCAGAGGAGTATCTCAAGCAATGCCGCCGAGCATCCTCTATGGAGGCCGGGGCTCGCCTGCGCTTCAGGTCCCAGTCACCGATGTTGAACCTGGACTGAAGAAAGAGGCTCCAGCCAGTGAGAATAAGACTGCTTCTAGCAGGTACCTCCTGCAAATTGCTGTAAAATGGTGAAGTATTAAATTAGACATTGCACTGATTTTTGCTCCACCCGGACACTCGCCTCCATCCTGCGGTAGCTGCTCTCCTGTCGAAGGCGGAGTGGCATGTGGGTGCAATAGTGGAGGGGAGTGGGCTAGTCGTGGGCCCCTAGTGACTTTCCCAAGAGGCAGATCCCCCATTTTTTCTTCACTGAGATTTGGTAACTGTTTGACCTAAGTTTCTAAATGTTGGGGAAGGATCAAATGCCCGACGAGTTGGGGATGTTGGAGTGGGTGGCGGGAGGATGTCCTAGCCTGGATAAGTTGTATTTTATTCAGCATACAAATGGTAGTGACTTGTGTTTCAATTTAATCCATATGATGTGGGGATCTGGCAGACACCACACGTGATAAAGGTAAACTACACATATTATTATGGAATATCTGCGGCCTGAATAATCCTAGGAAGAAAAGGCAGGTAATAGGGTACTTAGAAAAGCGCCATATTAATAGAGCCCGACTGCAAGAAACACACTTGAACCAGGAGACCAAACCCCAGTTTGCTACGAAATAGGTGCACCGCTGCTTCGTATCATATTATGTATATTCTAGAGGAGTAGCCATTCTCATCAAACGTGGAGTGAAATTCATATTGGGCGGGTTGGAAATTGACTCAAATGGGAGGTTTTGTCTGATTTGGGGGCGACTAGACTCACACGAAGTGGCGATTGCTAATTATTGCGTCCCTAACACCGATGATCCACAAGCCCTACACATGTTGTGGAGTAAGAGCCAGACTCTAGGTACCACTTATAATATTTGGGGTGGGGACTTCAATACAGTAGTGTGCCCACAGATGGATAGGTCCCATGTCTTCCCCGTACATTACGCAAACACACAAAAGTCACTAAAGGAACTGATAAACACAAATTACCTACTTGACACATGGAGATATAAACATCCTACACATCCTGCACGCATCACTCTGCGGTTCACTCAACATGGTCTAGGTTGGACTACTTTATTGTATCCTTAGGAATGGCGCATTGGCTGGAAACAGTGACTCATCTACTTTGCACGTACTCCGATCACACCCCCGTGATGGTAGTCATGAAAAACTGAGTAGATCAGGCCCTCTATGCTAGATGGCGCCTTAATCCTATGCACCTTCACAACACTGTCTTTAGGACTGAGATTGAACAGGAAATCCAGGACTTCTTTGCAGGCATTGTGGCATCGGTGTCTAGTATGTATGGGAGGCTTTTATAATAACGGCTAGGGGATGGTGCATTTCAAAGGGTGGAGGCATACTTATGGACATACAAAGAGACCTACACAGACTAGAAGGGGATATCAAAGCTCTTGAGAGAGACCTCACCTCCGGGGTAGACGAAAGAGTAAGTAGGGCCAAACTACGGGATAAAATGACAGAATATAAGGACACTTCAGATAGAGAGTGCAAAGTTAGAGGGAAATACCACATGGCAAGAGTGTATGGAGAAGGGGATCGCCCGGGATTGGTATTAGCTAATACGGTGCGCTCTCCCAAGTTTTCCAATTATATAGCAGTGATCCAGGACTCACAGGGCAGGGTCCATAGGAACCTCCTGGAACAACTACAAACATTTGTGGATTATTATAGTTCACTATACACCTCCCAAAGGGGACCCCCACTAGATCTACCATGGTACTTTGAAGATACAGTTTTGGCCTGGCAGGGAGGTACGCAGCGCAAATTTCTCAGTTTGGATTTATAAGTGGATAAAATTACAGAGGCAATTATGCACATGAAATCTGGGAAAATGCCGCGGTCGGATGGCCAACCTATAGAATTCTATAAGACTTATGTGAAACAGTTAGCCCCCATTCTGAAAAAGGTATTCTATGAAGCCTGAGAGAAGGGCTGCCTACCAAAAACCTTGCGTGAAGCCCAGATAGTTTCACTATTAAAGCCTGATAAATCCCCGCTTCACTGCAAGTCCTATCACCCTCACTCCCTACTGAATTGTGACACTACGATCCTTGCTATGGTCCTGTCTAACCGTCTCAGTCTTCTGATGGAACGGCTGATGCTGCCGGAGCAAGCAGCATTTATCCTAAACCGTGCCACGTCACACAATCTTCGAACACTCTTAGCAGTCATGCAGGACATAGACCCTAACATTTCAGCGGTGGCAGTGTTTCTTGATGCCACTAAGGCATTTGATTCAGTAGAGTGGGACTATCTAATAGGAACTTTGGGATACATGGGGATGCCCCCTGAATTTTTAAATTGGGTTCAATTATTGAACTAGCTGCCAGTAGCCACGGTATTGCTGAACGGAGCCAGATCCAACAACTTTGCTATCTCTAGGGGCACGAGGCAAGGCTGCTCCCAGTCCCCAATTTTGCTTGCCTTGGCAAATGAGCGTCTAGCCGCAAAGATAAGGCAGCACCATAAAGAGAGGGCATTAGCCTACCCGTCTCTGCAGTTGGTTATTTCCTATATGCAGATGATCTGACTTTATATATAAAAAAAAAAACAGGAAAATCTAAATCCGGTCCTGTGGGAAATAACTAAATTTAGGGCCATCTCTGGTACACAAATAAACTGCAATATTTCCACTAATGTACAAGAATATCCCACACCAACTGGACTACCCACCATGGTATGGAAGAGTGACAATATTAAATATACACATAACTAGGGACAAAGACGCACTAATGCGTACAAATTATGGGTCTGCTACAGATGAGGTGACGGACAGTATAACCAGGTGGGTGTGATTACCTCTCTTGATGGCAGGGAGGAAATCCCTTATTAAGATGGTCCTCCTACCAAAATTCTTATACCTATTTATCAATATACCTTATCATCTTGGGAGTTTTTTTTTAAAACGCTCAAGACGCAGCTAAAACGACTCATATGGGGAGGGAAACAGGCATGACTAAACCTTGCAACATTGATGTTACCGGACCATCAGGGAGCGTTTGAAGTCCCTAATTTTGAATACTACTACTATTGCGCCTGTGAGAAGTTGGCCTGGTATATAATGCTCACTAGTTCTAGTGATCACTTTGTACCATGCCAAGCAACCCTTATGATGATGGTTGTAATTCAACCTTGTAGACCAGTTATCCTAGTGGTAACGTGGACAAAGCAGTCTTAGGCTAAACTCTGAAAGGCATGTGAAGCCAGCTGTTATACCATACACAACCCCCTTGAATACCAAATGAAAGGGACACCCCACAGATATATATTGAAAATATATATTGATTTATTAACTATAAAATCCCCTGGACTCTTTATGAGCACAGAAGCACAAGCGTTAAATCACAAGACAGTTTAAAATACACAAAAGTTGCACAATATGGATGAGCCCTAGGGGCCACCTAAACCATATACTAAGAAAGTGGTATAAGAGATACCAATAGGAAAGGGAACAGGCCTAGGGCCTTGGGAATCGCTGGAGCTATTCGAGACTAGCAATGATTAAGTCGGAAAAGGCCCGCTGGACTCGGGTGCAGTGTTCAAAGTGCACGCACTTTCCAATGTAAAGTCTATGGTGCGTAAAAGTTACACAAAGTTAGTTTAAGGGCACTTCCGCTGAACCTAGAGGAACAAAACTTAAGACACAGACCCTAGAGGTGTGTACCAGTGTAGGGACACTGGCGTTGCAATGTTACCTCACCCACAGGAAGTGGGTGCACAGGGTCGAAGTGGCGTTTGGTTTTGACACGCAGGTTCTTGGCGCTTGAAGCTGCAGATGCTGCAGGCGATGTGAAGGAGAAGTGTCCGGTGGATCCAAGGGTGGATCTGAAGTGGTGAAGACCTGAAAGCAGAGGGGACAATGTTCAAAGTCACTGACCAGTGACCACCGTGGAACCAGATTGGAACCAGGCAAAGTCGGGTGCAAACAGGTGATCAGGCATTGCTTCTCTCTGCAGCCACGTGGACACGAAGAGGTCAAGGACGTCCAGGAGTCGATCACAAGCTGTCCCTCGAAGGTTCTAGCTGATGGCGGTGTCGGCAACTCGATTGAAGCAAACAAGCCTTGGCTAATGCAAGCCACGGGGAAAGTGAAAAAGGCTTATTACTCGGACCAGCAAGGTCAGAGCGGGTACTCCTTTCTATAGGAGCGAGGGAAGGTCTGGAGCAACCAGACCCACAGTGTAAATTGTAGGTTTCGTCGCCAAGATGGCCGCTGACCACGTGACAAGCGGCGGGATGGCGAGTCGAGTGGCAAAAAGCAAAAGGGCCCCACGCAGATCGTGGAGATGCTGGAGGGCTGATCTTTGGTGCAAATGCTGCTCGGTTGTGGGGCTTCTTAAACTCAAAAGCACAGAGTCGAGGGTGCCTCGGGTGCTGCGCAGTCAGCGTCTCAGGGGTCTTTCAAGATGGCCGCTCCCACGTCTCTCGGTGCCTCCACGGGTCCCTTCTTTGCAGGGACTGTGTATCGGGCTGGGAGAAGTCTGGAAAGCTGTGTCTTGTCAGGCTCTGCACTCGGGCTCCGGCGGGAGGCGGCAGCAAAGCAGACGTCGAGGTGCTGGGTGATGCCTGTGTTCACAGGGTGGCCACTCCTAGGCCACAAGGGAGATGCTCTTCAGTCTTCTGTGCAGCAGAATGTCGAAGTCCAGTCTTCTTCTTGTTTAAAGTTGATTTCAGGATGATCTGCTGTGCAATGGCACTGCTCCCACTCTTATTCCCAATCTGAGGGGTGGATCTCCTGCTAGGTCCCTCCCCTATGGGTGGGACCAGGAAGGGGGGTGGTTACACCCCCTCTCCTTTGTCCAGATCCTCGCCAGGACTGGGGCTGGAAAGCCCCAGAACCGGTTTGGGCTGGCTTATGCACAGGGACACCTTGTGTGCCCCAGGCATGTCTCAATCTATTCAGCCCTGTCCTACCCAATACACAAAACCCTGTCTGGGGTGGTGCTCGCACCTCCCCAGGCAGGAAACCCTTTGTCCAGGCCCTCCTCGCTGGAAGGACTCCCAGCAGCAGGAGGTCAGACATGTGTCTGTGGTGGCAGCATCCATTTTGTGATGCTGAGGCTCTGTTTAACTTTAACCGGGGTTAAGGCTACACACATGTCGTGTCCCTCTAGAAGGGTGGAATGCTATCCCCATCGCCAGAACTGGCGAGGGGATAGTATTCCAATTCGTATGACACCTTACTCGACATGTTTTGATAAAGCCAAACCAAAGATAGCATATAACCACGAGGATTATAATGCACTTAAGAGTATATGGTATGGCAATATCCCAGAACAGCTTAGGGAGTGGTTCCCGACAGCTGCAGACAGGCTCAGCTCACGCTAGAGCACCATCTCACATATTTCCCAGCACTCTGCCTCCAGGATTGATGAGGCCTTCCATAGGAGTGGCTGATAGGAACATATGTGTCCAGTTTAGGGTTAGACACAGGCATACTGTACCTAAGCAAGAGGTGATTACACCAACTTACCCCAGCTGAGTGATCAGCCAGTTGTGTCAAATATGGAGGCCAGGCCAGGGGTGGCACAATACATGCTGCAGCCCCTGGTAGGCCTTGGCTACACCTATGCCCTGGGTACCTATGGTACACTGTTACAGGGGCCTATAAGGTGAACCAATTCCAATTGTTTTATGCACCTAAGGTACATGGAGTCCATTTTAAGGAGAGAGCAATCAGCCTGGGGCCCTGAATAGCAGGATCCCAGGCCAACTAAGTCAAAAACCAGCTAAACACCAGGCAAAAATGTTTCGGGGTAACCATAGTCAGATATCCACCTTCCTACATAACCCCCCCCCCAAACGAAAGGAGATAAGGCTATCCTTGACCAGGTAAGCCTATATTGCCTAAGTGGCCATATAAGGAAGTACCAGCTCTGGCTTGGTAACCCCCTGTTTCATGGTCCACTAAGCAATCCCTCACCCAAAGGGTATCTGAGGGTCTCCACCATAGGGAATCTCTACCTGTGGTGTGTCTTTGCAAAGCCAAAGGCTGGTGTTGAGATGGAGTACTGAAGTGAGTCTCCTCTGTAGGGCTCAGCTTCCTCCAATCACTCTCCACCATGTGTGCCTTTCTTTCTTTGACTGAGTTGCACTGTGCTCTCAGGGTCAACCTCTGGCTACCTAAAGCTGGAGGCTGAGTCCCTCTGTTTGGCTTACTGAAGGGACAGTTCAGGTTTGGGCCCTTAGGGTCCCAGGTTTGGCTGTGCCCAACAATATCCATCTGGGGGAGGTCCCTAACTACTTTTAAGGGGGATCCCTCAAGAGTTTTTAAAGTTTGCACCTCACTAGGGCTACTAGTTTCGGTGCCCCTAATCTGTGGATGGGGGTGCTTTATTTGACAGGGGGCCCTTTGGGTCTCACTGTCCTTCTTGTCCTCTGCAGCCCTGGGCTGAGTAAGGCAAGGTAGAGAGGGGCAGGTTACCTGCTCCAGACTGGGTCCCACCTGAGAAGGGTCCACTGCCATCAGAGGCTCTGTTAGGCCAGGCCTAACAACCTCTGGGACAGTTCCTTTATCAGGGGTAAGATCAGTTCCCTGAGGAAGCTGATCCTTTCCTAAAGTCTGGTGGGAGGGAGATTTCTCTTCCTCCTCAATGCTCTCTGTTTGGGTGGAGTGATCCATCATTTCAGGCTTCACTACCCATGTATCCGTTTGAGTTTGGGCTGTGGCCATCACAGCCCCACCAACCTTTTCAGGAGGAGACTCAGTTTGGGTATGGGCTGTTACTAGTACAGCCCTGCTACTCTTTCCAGGAGGGAAGTTATCTAAAGATGGGGCTGAGGTTTGCTCAGCCCTCCCAACCTTTTCAGGAAGGACATCTTGAATTGGGGCTGTAGTCATTACAGCCCCACTAACCTTTCCATGGAGATTTACCATTCTAGAATGGGTTTGCTGTTCAACCTCAGCCCAGGCTGAGATTTCCAAATCATTACCCAGTAGGCAATCTACAGGCAAGTTTGCTGACACTGCCACTCTCTTTGGGCCAGTGACACCTCCCCAGCTAAGATTGACTACTGCCATGGGATGATTGGTTTCTATGCCATCAATGTTTGTCACCTGATATCTGGCATCAGGTAAAAGTTGCCTTGAGGGGACTAGACATTCAGCCACCATGGTGATGCTAGCCCCTGTGTCTCTGAAGGCCTCAACTTTCAAGCCATTGATGAGGGGCTCCTGTCTATACTTGCTCAAAGTGTTTGGGCAAGCAGTGAAATTGGCAAACCCCATGCCAGTCTCATAGACAAGAGTATCTGAGTTAGGGGACCTGGATAGGCCAGAGTCCACCTGTCCTCCAAAAGTAAACCCACCCAAATTCTTGGGGGTGCTCCCACCACCTGGGGGACCACTGCTAACAGTGACAGGAGGTGTTGGAGCCTTACCTGGAGGTATATTCTCCTTAATGCCATTCTTGGGACAACAGCTATCTGTTTTGTAATGCCCCACCTGTTTACAGGTATGACAATAAGGCTTTTTCTGGGTTGTAGAAGTGTCTTGGCACCCAACCCCATTCTTGGAGTTTTGGGGCCCTGGGGAAGTCTTTTCCTTACTTTTATCCCCACCCTTCTCTTGAGGCTTGGTAGTCTCTTTCTTTTGGTCACCACCCTGGTTCTTAGGCCTGATCCTGGTTCTGACCCATTTGTCTGCCCTCCTACCCAATTCTTGTGGGGAGGTCAGATCAGAGTCAACCAGGTGCTGATGTAGAAGCTGATTTTGACAATTACTTAAGATTTGCTCTCTCATAATTAAATTATACAATCCTGTATAGTCAGTAACCTTACTTCCCAGCAACCAGCCCTCCAGAGCCTTAGTGGCACATTCAACAAATTCAGACCAGTCCTGAGTCTGTGTCTTCTGGGTATCTCTGAACATTAACCTGTACTGTTCAGTGGTTAAGCCTAACCCATCAATCAGAGCACTCTTCAGGACCATGTAGTTTCTAGAATCCTCATCACTAACTGTGAGGAGTCTGTCTCTGCCTCTACCTTCAAAGGAGAGCCACAAGATTGCTGCCCACTGCTCCTGAGGGATCTGCTGTACCATGCAGGCTCTCTCAAGTGCAGTCATCCATTTGTGGATATCATCCCCAGCTTTGTAGGGGGGCACAATCTTACTCAGGTTTCTTGTATCAAAGGACCTGTCTTTATCCTTCTGGATAGTGCTGCCACCAGTGGATCCTAATCCACTCTCTCTAGGCTGTCTTGCTCTAGCAAGTTTCTCCTTGGCCAGGGCAACCTCTAACTCTTGCCTCTGGATCCTAAGCTCAGCCTCTCTCATCTTGGCCTCATGTTCCCTTCTCTGAGGGCTAGTCATCTCCTTCCTGGAGTGACCATGAGAGCCTCTAGAGACATGGGAGGTATTGGTTTTACCTGAGTGATTCCTCCTCCTCCTATGCTCCTGGTTAAGTCCACCTGGGGGTCTGAATGGGTTGTTACCTGATTCATTCCCAAGTAAGCTTAAGTTAGCCTGCTTCAGTCTACTGACCAGCACCTGACTATCTCTGTCATCATCTGACTCACTGCTTTCCACCTCCTCCTCTTCCTCCTCATCCTCTACATCTACCTGAGGAGCTCCAGTGGCGGAGGATTCCTCATCTACCAGGATGATAGGGGCAGGGGTGTCTACAGTGTCATCCTCTGAGGGATGGCCTCCTTCAGCATTCCCTGTGGGGTTTGCTTTAGAGGGCTTTAGAGTCTCAGACTGGTCTAAGAGCTCTCTTAGGTGGTCTGTAGTAGGGGAAGGCCCTGTCTTCAGACCCCTTAAGACACAAAGCTGTCTTAATTCCTTAAAGGAAAAAATAGCAAATTTGGATGGTGCCCTTGGAGGGTCACTCTCAACAGGAGTAAGTCCACTGGACCCCTCTGCTCCAGACATTGCTCTAGTGTGGGTGGATGTGTTGCAATCTGCCTACACTGGTGTTTACCTACTAAACCTATCTAGTAGTTGTAGCTAGGGTGTGCTACTCCCTTTGCTCTACAACAACTAAGTTCAGTAGAACTTAAGTATACTAGTCTTGTTTTATATGTACCTAGCAGGTACCTGTATGATCTTTCAAATGATAATCTCAAAGATTGTAATGGTAAAACAACAGCAAGCTCAGATCCCACCACTGCCACCAATGTGAGAAGTTGGCCTGGTATATAATGCTCACTAGTTCTAGTGATCACTTTGTACCATGCCAAGCAACCCTTATGATGATGGTTGTAATTCAACCTTGTAGACCAGTTATCCTAGTGGTAACGTGGACAAAGCAGTCTTAGGCTAAACTCTGAAAGGCATGTGAAGCCAGCTGTTATACCATACACAACCCCCTTGAATACCAAATGAAAGGGACACCACACAGATATATATTGAAAATATATATTGATTTATTAACTATAAAATCCCCTGGACTCTTTATGAGCACAGAAACACAAGTGTTAAATCACAAGACAGTTTAAAATACACAAAAGTTGCACAATATGGATGAGCCCTAGGGGCCACCTAAACTATATACTAAGAAAGTGGTATAAGAGATACCAATAGGAAAGGGAACAGGCCTAGGGCCTTGGGAATCGCTGGAGCTATTCGAGACTAGCAATGATTAAGTCGGGAAAGGCCCGCTGGACTCGGGTGCAGTGTTCAAAGTGCACGCACTTTCCAATGTAAAGTCTATGGTGCGTAAAAGTTACACAAAGTTAGTTTAAGGGCACTTCCGCTGAACCTAGAGGAACAAAACTTAAGACACAGACCCTAGAGGTGTGTACCAGTGTAGGGACACCGGCGTTGCAATGTTACCTCACCCACAGGAAGTGGGTGCACAGGGTCGAAGTGGCGTCGGGTTTTGACACGCAGGTTCTTGGCGCTTGAAGCTGCAGATGCTGCAGGCGATGTGAAGGAGAAGTGTCCGGTGGATCCAAGGGTGGATCTGAAGTGGTGAAGACCTGAAAGCAGAGGGGACAATGTTCAAAGTCACTGACCAGTGACCACCGTGGAACCAGATTGGAACCAGGCAAAGTCGGGTGCAAACAGGTGATCAGGGGTTGCTTCTCTCTGCAGCCACGTAGACACGAAGAGGTCAAGGACGTCCAGGAGTCGATCACGAGCTGTCGCTTGAAGGCTCTAGCTGATGGCGGTGTCGGCAACTCGATTGAAGCAAACAAGCCTTGGCTAATGCAAGCCACGGGGAAAATGAAAAAGGCTTATTACTCGGACCAGCAAGGTCAGAGCGGGTACTCCTTTCTATAGGAGCGAGGGAAGGTCTGGAGCAACCAGACCCACAGTGTAAATTGTAGGTTTCGTCGCCAAGATGGCCGCTGACCACGTGACAAGCGGCGGGATGGCGAGTCGAGTGGCAAAAAGCAAAAGGGCCCCACGCAGATCGTGGAGATGCTGGAGGGCTGATCTTTGGTGCAAATGCTGCTCGGTTGTGGGGCTTCTTAAACTCAAAAGCACAGAGTCGAGGGTGCCTCGGGTGCTGCGCAGTCAGCGTCTCAGGGGTCTTTCAAGATGGCCGCTCCCACGTCTCTCGGTGCCTCCACGGGTCCCTTCTTTGCAGGGACTGTGTATCGGGCTGGGAGAAGTCTGGAAAGCTGTGTCTTGTCAGGCTCTGCACTCGGGCTCCGGCGGGAGGCGGCAGCAAAGCAGACGTCGAGGTGCTGGGTGATGCCTGTGTTCACAGGGTGGCCACTCCTAGGCCACAAGGGAGATGCTCTTCAGTCTTCTGTGCAGCAGAATGTCGAAGTCCAGTCTTCTTCTTGTTTAAAGTTGATTTCAGGATGATCTGCTGTGCAATGGCACTGCTCCCACTCTTATTCCCAATCTGAGGGGTGGATCTCCTGCTAGGTCCCTCCCCTATGGGTGGGACCAGGAAGGGGGGTGGTTACACCCCCTCTCCTTTGTCCAGATCCTCGCCAGGACTGGGGCTGGAAAGCCCCAGAACCGGTTTGGGCTGGCTTATGCACAGGGACACCTTGTGTGCCCCAGGCATGTCTCAATCTATTCAGCCCTGTCCTACCCAATACACAAAACCCTGTCTGGGGTGGTGCTCGCACCTCCCCAGGCAGGAAACCCTTTGTCCAGGCCCTCCTCGCTGGAAGGACTCCCAGCAGCAGGAGGTCAGACATGTGTCTGTGGTGGCAGCATCCATTTTGTGATGCTGAGGCTCTGTTTAACTTTAACCGGGGTTAAGGCTACACACATGTCGTGTCCCTCTAGAAGGGTGGAATGCTATCCCCATCGCCAGAACTGGCGAGGGGATAGTATTCCAATTCGTATGACACCTTACTCGACATGTTTTGATAAAGCCAAACCAAAGATAGCATATAACCACGAGGATTATAATGCACTTAAGAGTATATGGTATGGCAATATCCCAGAACAGCTTAGGGAGTGGTTCCCGACAGCTGCAGACAGGCTCAGCTCACGCTAGAGCACCATCTCACATATTTCCCAGCACTCTGCCTCCAGGATTGATGAGGCCTTCCATAGGAGTGGCTGATAGGAACATATGTGTCCAGTTTAGGGTTAGACACAGGCATACTGTACCTAAGCAAGAGGTGATTACACCAACTTACCCCAGCTGAGTGATCAGCCAGTTGTGTCAAATATGGAGGCCAGGCCAGGGGTGGCACAATACATGCTGCAGCCCCTGGTAGGCCTTGGCTACACCTATGCCCTGGGTACCTATGGTACACTGTTACAGGGGCCTATAAGGTGAACCAATTCCAATTGTTTTATGCACCTAAGGTACATGGAGTCCATTTTAAGGAGAGAGCAATCAGCCTGGGGCCCTGAATAGCAGGATCCCAGGCCAACTAAGTCAAAAACCAGCTAAACACCAGGCAAAAATGTTTCGGGGTAACCATAGTCAGATATCCACCTTCCTACATAACCCCCCCCCAAACGAAAGGAGATAAGGCTATCCTTGACCAGGTAAGCCTATATTGCCTAAGTGGCCATATAAGGAAGTACCAGCTCTGGCTTGGTAACCCCCTGTTTCATGGTCCACTAAGCAATCCCTCACCCAAAGGGTATCTGAGGGTCTCCACCATAGGGAATCTCTACCTGTGGTGTGTCTTTGCAAAGCCAAAGGCTGGTGTTGAGATGGAGTACTGAAGTGAGTCTCCTCTGTAGGGCTCAGCTTCCTCCAATCACTCTCCACCATGTGTGCCTTTCTTTCTTTGACTGAGTTGCACTGTGCTCTCAGGGTCAACCTCTGGCTACCTAAAGCTGGAGGCTGAGTCCCTCTGTTTGGCTTACTGAAGGGACAGTTCAGGTTTGGGCCCTTAGGGTCCCAGGTTTGGCTGTGCCCAACAATATCCATCTGGGGGAGGTCCCTAACTACTTTTAAGGGGGATCCCTCAAGAGTTTTTAAAGTTTGCACCTCACTAGGGCTACTAGTTTCGGTGCCCCTAATCTGTGGATGGGGGTGCTTTATTTGACAGGGGGCCCTTTGGGTCTCACTGTCCTTCTTGTCCTCTGCAGCCCTGGGCTGAGTAAGGCAAGGTAGAGAGGGGCAGGTTACCTGCTCCAGACTGGGTCCCACCTGAGAAGGGTCCACTGCCATCAGAGGCTCTGTTAGGCCAGGCCTAACAACCTCTGGGACAGTTCCTTCATCAGGGGTAAGATCAGTTCCCTGAGGAAGCTGATCCTTTCCTAAAGTCTGGTGGGAGGGAGATTTCTCTTCCTCCTCAATGCTCTCTGTTTGGGTGGAGTGATCCATCATTTCAGGCTTCACTACCCATGTATCCGTTTGAGTTTGGGCTGTGGCCATCACAGCCCCACCAACCTTTTCAGGAGGAGACTCAGTTTGGGTATGGGCTGTTACTAGTACAGCCCTGCTACTCTTTCCAGGAGGGAAGTTATCTAAAGATGGGGCTGAGGTTTGCTCAGCCCTCCCAACCTTTTCAGGAAGGACATCTTGAATTGGGGCTGTAGTCATTACAGCCCCACTAACCTTTCCATGGAGATTTACCATTCTAGAATGGGTTTGCTGTTCAACCTCAGCCCAGGCTGAGATTTCCAAATCATTACCCAGTAGGCAATCTACAGGCAAGTTTGCTGACACTGCCACTCTCTTTGGGCCAGTGACACCTCCCCAGCTAAGATTGACTACTGCCATGGGATGATTGGTTTCTATGCCATCAATGTTTGTCACCTGATATCTGGCATCAGGTAAAAGTTGCCTTGAGGGGACTAGACATTCAGCCACCATGGTGATGCTAGCCCCTGTGTCTCTGAAGGCCTCAACTTTCAAGCCATTGATGAGGGGCTCCTGTCTATACTTGCTCAAAGTGTTTGGGCAAGCAGTGAAATTGGCAAACCCCATGCCAGTCTCATAGACAAGAGTATCTGAGTTAGGGGACCTGGATAGGCCAGAGTCCACCTGTCCTCCAAAAGTAAACCCACCCAAATTCTTGGGGGTGCTCCCACCACCTGGGGGACCACTGCTAACAGTGACAGGAGGTGTTGGAGCCTTACCTGGAGGTATATTCTCCTTAATGCCATTCTTGGGACAACAGCTATCTGTTTTGTAATGCCCCACCTGTTTACAGGTATGACAATAAGGCTTTTTCTGGGTTGTAGAAGTGTCTTGGCACCCAACCCCATTCTTGGAGTTTTGGGGCCCTGGGGAAGTCTTTTCCTTACTTTTATCCCCACCCTTCTCTTGAGGCTTGGTAGTCTCTTTCTTTTGGTCACCACCCTGGTTCTTAGGCCTGATCCTGGTTCTGACCCATTTGTCTGCCCTCCTACCCAATTCTTGTGGGGAGGTCAGATCAGAGTCAACCAGGTGCTGATGTAGAAGCTGATTTTGACAATTACTTAAGATTTGCTCTCTCATAATTAAATTATACAATCCTGTATAGTCAGTAACCTTACTTCCCAGCAACCAGCCCTCCAGAGCCTTAGTGGCACATTCAACAAATTCAGACCAGTCCTGAGTCTGTGTCTTCTGGGTATCTCTGAACATTAACCTGTACTGTTCAGTGGTTAAGCCTAACCCATCAATCAGAGCACTCTTCAGGACCATGTAGTTTCTAGAATCCTCATCACTAACTGTGAGGAGTCTGTCTCTGCCTCTACCTTCAAAGGAGAGCCACAAGATTGCTGCCCACTGCTCCTGAGGGATCTGCTGTACCATGCAGGCTCTCTCAAGTGCAGTCATCCATTTGTGGATATCATCCCCAGCTTTGTAGGGGGGCACAATCTTACTCAGGTTTCTTGTATCAAAGGACCTGTCTTTATCCTTCTGGATAGTGCTGCCACCAGTGGATCCTAATCCACTCTCTCTAGGCTGTCTTGCTCTAGCAAGTTTCTCCTTGGCCAGGGCAACCTCTAACTCTTGCCTCTGGATCCTAAGCTCAGCCTCTCTCATCTTGGCCTCATGTTCCCTTCTCTGAGGGCTAGTCATCTCCTTCCTGGAGTGACCATGAGAGCCTCTAGAGACATGGGAGGTATTGGTTTTACCTGAGTGATTCCTCCTCCTCCTATGCTCCTGGTTAAGTCCACCTGGGGGTCTGAATGGGTTGTTACCTGATTCATTCCCAAGTAAGCTTAAGTTAGCCTGCTTCAGTCTACTGACCAGCACCTGACTATCTCTGTCATCATCTGACTCACTGCTTTCCACCTCCTCCTCTTCCTCCTCATCCTCTACATCTACCTGAGGAGCTCCAGTGGCGGAGGATTCCTCATCTACCAGGATGATAGGGGCAGGGGTGTCTACAGTGTCATCCTCTGAGGGATGGCCTCCTTCAGCATTCCCTGTGGGGTTTGCTTTAGAGGGCTTTAGAGTCTCAGACTGGTCTAAGAGCTCTCTTAGGTGGTCTGTAGTAGGGGAAGGCCCTGTCTTCAGACCCCTTAAGACACAAAGCTGTCTTAATTCCTTAAAGGAAAAAATAGCAAATTTGGATGGTGCCCTTGGAGGGTCACTCTCAACAGGAGTAAGTCCACTGGACCCCTCTGCTCCAGACATTGCTCTAGTGTGGGTGGATGTGTTGCAATCTGCCTACACTGGTGTTTACCTACTAAACCTATCTAGTAGTTGTAGCTAGGGTGTGCTACTCCCTTTGCTCTACAACAACTAAGTTCAGTAGAACTTAAGTATACTAGTCTTGTTTTATATGTACCTAGCAGGTACCTGTATGATCTTTCAAATGATAATCTCAAAGATTGTAATGGTAAAACAACAGCAAGCTCAGATCCCACCACTGCCACCAATGTGAGAAGTTGGCCTGGTATATAATGCTCACTAGTTCTAGTGATCACTTTGTACCATGCCAAGCAACCCTTATGATGATGGTTGTAATTCAACCTTGTAGACCAGTTATCCTAGTGGTAACGTGGACAAAGCAGTCTTAGGCTAAACTCTGAAAGGCATGTGAAGCCAGCTGTTATACCATACACAACCCCCTTGAATACCAAATGAAAGGGACACCACACAGATATATATTGAAAATATATATTGATTTATTAACTATAAAATCCCCTGGACTCTTTATGAGCACAGAAACACAAGTGTTAAATCACAAGACAGTTTAAAATACACAAAAGTTGCACAATATGGATGAGCCCTAGGGGCCACCTAAACTATATACTAAGAAAGTGGTATAAGAGATACCAATAGGAAAGGGAACAGGCCTAGGGCCTTGGGAATCGCTGGAGCTATTCGAGACTAGCAATGATTAAGTCGGGAAAGGCCCGCTGGACTCGGGTGCAGTGTTCAAAGTGCACGCACTTTCCAATGTAAAGTCTATGGTGCGTAAAAGTTACACAAAGTTAGTTTAAGGGCACTTCCGCTGAACCTAGAGGAACAAAACTTAAGACACAGACCCTAGAGGTGTGTACCAGTGTAGGGACACCGGCGTTGCAATGTTACCTCACCCACAGGAAGTGGGTGCACAGGGTCGAAGTGGCGTCGGGTTTTGACACGCAGGTTCTTGGCGCTTGAAGCTGCAGATGCTGCAGGCGATGTGAAGGAGAAGTGTCCGGTGGATCCAAGGGTGGATCTGAAGTGGTGAAGACCTGAAAGCAGAGGGGACAATGTTCAAAGTCACTGACCAGTGACCACCGTGGAACCAGATTGGAACCAGGCAAAGTCGGGTGCAAACAGGTGATCAGGGGTTGCTTCTCTCTGCAGCCACGTAGACACGAAGAGGTCAAGGACGTCCAGGAGTCGATCACGAGCTGTCGCTTGAAGGCTCTAGCTGATGGCGGTGTCGGCAACTCGATTGAAGCAAACAAGCCTTGGCTAATGCAAGCCACGGGGAAAATGAAAAAGGCTTATTACTCGGACCAGCAAGGTCAGAGCGGGTACTCCTTTCTACAGGAGCGAGGGCAGGTCTGGAGCAACCAGACCCACAGTGTAAATTGTAGGTTTTGTCGCCAAGATGGCCGCTGACTACGTGACAAGCGGCCGGGATGGCAAGTTGAGTGGCAAAAAGCAAAAGGGCCCCACGCAGATCGTGGAGATGCTGGAGGGCTGATCTTTGGTGCAAATGCTGCTCGGTTGTGAGGCTTCTCAAACTCAAAAGCACAGAGTCGAGGGTGCCTCGGGTGCTGCGCAGTCAGCGTCTCGGGGGTCTTTCAAGATGGCCGCTCCCACGTCTCTCGGTGCCTCCACGGGTCCCTTCTTTGCAGGGACTGTGTATCGGGCTGGGAGAAGTCTGGAAAGCTGTGTCTTGTCAGGCTCTGCACTCGGGCTCCGGCGGGAGGCGGCGGCAAAGCAGATGTCGAGGTGCTGGGTGATGCCTGTGTTCACAGGGTGGCCACTCCTAGGCCACAAGGGAGATGCTCTTCAGTCTTCTGTGCAGCAGAATGTCGAAGTCCAGTCTTCTTCTTGTTTAAAGTTGATTTCAGGATGATCTGCTGTGCAATGGCACTGCTCCCACTCTTATTCCCAATCTGAGGGGTGGATCTCCTGCTAGGTCCCTCCCCTATGGGTGGGACCAGGAAGGGGGGTGGTTACACCCCCTCTCCTTTGTCCAGATCCTCGCCAGGACTGGGGCTGGAAAGCCCCAGAACCGGTTTGGGCTGGCTTATGCACAGGGACACCTTGTGTGCCACAGGCATGTCTCAATCTATTCAGCCCTGTCCTACCCAATACAC
This sequence comes from Lissotriton vulgaris, assembly GCF_964263255.1. Classification (NCBI taxonomy): domain Eukaryota; kingdom Metazoa; phylum Chordata; class Amphibia; order Caudata; family Salamandridae; genus Lissotriton; species Lissotriton vulgaris. The sequence continues at coordinate 6,281,080 of NC_141688.1, forward strand.
AAAACCCTGTCTGGGGTGGTGCTCGCACCTCCCCAGGCAGGAAACCCTTTGTCCAGGCCCTCCTCGCTGGAAGGACTCCCAGCAGCAGGAGGTCAGACATGTGTCTGTGGTGGCAGCATCCATTTTGTGATGCTGAGGCTCTGTTTAACTTTAACCGGGGTTAAGGCTACACACATGTCGTGTCCCTCTAGAAGGGTGGAATGCTATCCCCATCGCCAGAACTGGCGAGGGGATAGTATTCCAATTCATATGACACCTTACTCGACATGTTTTGATAAAGCCACACCAAAGATAGCATATAACCACGAGGATTATAATGCACTTAAGAGTATATGGTATGGCAATATCCCAGAACAGCTTAGGGAGTGGTTCCCGACAGCTGCAGACAGGCTCAGCTCACGCTAGAGCATCATCTCACATATTTCCCAGCACTCTGCCTCCAGGGTTGATGAGGCCTTCCATAGGAGTGGCTGATAGGAACATATGTGTCCAGTTTAGGGTTAGGCACAGGCATACTGTACCTAAGCAAGAGGTGATTACACCAACTTACCCCAGCTGAGTGATCAGCCAGTTGTGTCAAATATGGAGGCCAGGCCAGGGGTGGCACAATATATGCTGCAGCCCCTGGTAGGCCTTGGCTACACCTATGCCCTGGGTACCTATGGTACACTGTTACAGGGGCCTATAAGGTGAACCAATTCCAATTGTTTTATGCACCTAAGGTACATGGAGTCCATTTTAAGGAGAGAGCAATCAGCCTGGGGCCCTGAATAGCAGGATCCCAGGCCAACTAAGTCAAAAACCAGCTAAACACCAGGCAAAAATGTTTCGGGGTAACCATAGTCAGATATCCACCTTCCTACAGCGCCCATGCACACTTTGCTGCCTATTGGTTCCATCCACCTCTGTTTATGCCGCACCTGGTGGTTGAGGATGGATATATGGCACGACTCTTCCCTCTGGCTACCTGTTCATGGCGGTGAAGGATCGGGAATGTGACCCGTCCACGGTAGACTATTCCATTGCTGCTTCATGACGAATTGCTAGCAGACTGGAGGCCCCAATGATGTACTCCCCCAGATTGTCTTTGATGCGCCATCCTCCGCTGCAGGTCACATATGAAGGGATATGTCGGAGGCTACTTGATAGTCTCCACTACACCACTTGGGGTGACCTTTATGTTGGAGGACAGATCCGTTCCAGGAAGCAATTCTTTGGAACACACATTCCTACCACTATGGACATTTTCATGTACATACGACTCCGGCAAAGTGATAAAGCTGCTACCCCGGCATTCCCTACAGAGCCAATTACTCTACCACCTCTACACGCACTATTACACACCGAAACTCCTAAGAACGTCACGTCCTTGTTGCACAAACACATATAGAACACACCACATTCCCAGGCCCCACTTGCTCGGATGGAGTGGGATAAAGATCTGGAGGTCCCTCTAACAGATGTGCAATGGGAATTTAGTTGCAATCAGACGGAAACAGTCACAGCTAGGCTTCGACTTATCCACTATAAAGTTTTACACTGATTAATATTATACTCCTGTCAAACTACATACGTTCCGCCTGCGAGAAGATGACAAATGTGCAAGATGTGGGGGGGAAGGGGCGGATTTGCTTCATTTGGTATGGCAATGCCCACAAGTGATGGAATACTGGATACAGGTGTTTGAAGGTATGTTGCACATGATAGGGGTGCAGATACAGCTGACCCCATTAGTAGCTTTCCTGGGCAGTACCCAAGATGTAAGTACAGTTCACAAAAAATATCTTGCACTGGGCCTTTTCCTTGTGAAGCGCTGCGCTGCCTGTAGGTGGGGAAGAGGCTGCGCTCCTAAGTTTAAGGACTAGATACAAGACTTATCCACCTGGCAAGAGCATTTGAAATGTTATGCTGAACTTTTACCCCTGAAATAATGACCAAAGGATATATGGGGTCCTCTGACTACATACCTCTTAGCACAACGAAAAGACATGGATAAAGTCCTGGAGGTGGAAGAGAACGAAGCAGGGGTGGAGGCAGAGATGGTTGAATGTCCTCTGAGCCCTCCGGATGTGGTTGCAGCTCTGGAATCCTGAAGGCTGAAAGTCGTGAAGTGGTGTAGGAACTGGGTAGGTTGGGTAACGGGCTTGAATTTAACATACAAATGAGATAGTAACCCTAAGTACTCAAGAACTGTGTGTACGGACTGGCCAACCAAGTACATTATAAACCTTGACTTCTGGAATTCTGTTCTGCTATACCCTACACTTCACTGTACTCCTGATTGTCTGTAGGGTGGAAAATGTACTTGTTTAAAGGGCTGGGCAGGGGGGAGGAAGTTTGTTTACATTTCTCAAAATCTGCTTAGAAAGGATTTGCTTATGTGGTAACCTAAGTACTGTATCTGGTAATTTGTTGATTGCTGCAGAATCCTTTAACGCTGTAACATGCAAGTTAATAAAAAAAGGTGTTTGGAAACTAGAAAAGAAAAAAGAAAGTGAAATGCAAACTGCAACAGAAGTCAAGACTTGTACCAGGAGACTCAGAAGAGCTGGAGACCCAAGAAACCACCCAAGGTAAGTGCCCAGGAACCCCACAGAGGTTGTGTGCAGTGTAGGAACACAGCTGTGTAATTAACAAAAGTCATGGGAAAAGTCGGTGCTGCAACCCTTCCCAGTGGACCCTGAAGAAACCCAGTAGAAGACAGAAGGTTGAGAGTCACCTCACCCGTAGATATCCCAAGAACCAGGATGCATACACCAGGGAATCTGGGTGCAAATGTGCAAATTGATGCCAGAAACCGCAATAGACCACAAAGGAGGACGTCAGTACAGATGCTGCTGGGGAAGAAGGTGCAAGCGTCTGTTGGAATTTATGGTAAGATTCTTGAAGTGAAGAACATGTAAGTAGAAGGAACAGAATCTATGCCACTTTGAGGTGACCAAGAGGCACAGGGGTGCAATGCCCACCGATGACGGAAGAAGCACTAGTGTTTCCTGTGACCTTGTCGTTCAGCTGTGAGGACCAGGTGATGCTGTGGAACACCCAGAGCCGTGCATGAGCTGACCTACGTCAGAAGTCCAGAACCAGGAGGTCTGTGTCCGGTGGGAGCTCCTGCAAGCTTAGGCAGCAGCAACAGATGTGACAAGGAGCAACAGTGGGACCAAGAAGTTCCAAGGGACACACCAAGTGCAGGAGAGTCAGAGCAGGCCCTGACCTAGTGGGGGAGCCCACTGTAGCACCCCTAGGTTTGTAGGGGTGTCCTGCTAATGATGACACCAACAAAAAGTGGGGGTAACCATGAAAGCAGATCCTACTTTCCTATACAACCACCCCCACACAAAAGGAGATGAGACTAATCTAACCCAGTTGAGTCTTAATTTTCTAAGTGAAAATATCCAGAGTCCATATGCGTTGACATGGTTACTCCCAGGTTCATGTTCAACATAAACGTCCACTCCTTGTAGGGAAATGGACTGCCTATAACGTTTGGGCTTTTCTCCCTTCACTTGTTTCAGCCAGTAGAGGGGCTTATGGTCTGTCTCAAAAATAAAGTGAGTACCAAGAAAGTATGGTCTCAACTTTTTTAAGGCTCAGACCACAGTCAAGGAATCCCTCACAATAGCTGACCAACACTTCTACCTGGGGGTCAATCATCTGTTTATAAAAGCTACTGATTGGTCCTGGCCATCTGCAACAAGTTGCGATAGAATTGCACCTACCCCTATATCAGAAGCATCTGTCTGGACGATGAAGGTTTTGAAGTAATCCCGACTTTGCAGAATGGGAGCAGTGCACAGGGACTGCTTCAGGTCATCAAATGCCTCCTGACAGCTAAGTGTCCACTGAACTTTCTCAGGTATGGCATTGGATATGAGACCATTAACCCCTTCGAAGCTAATGACGAGCTGGGCTCGTCATGGCGCTTATCTGCCGTGCGCGGATGACAAGGCCAGCTCGTCATGATTTATGGACTTTTTGTTTTTTTAGCGCAGGACGGGAAAACGCCTAGCAGCCATGTGGTTAAGATGAGTTGCTGTGGACCCATATTCCTTAACAAACCTCCTGTAGTACCCAGCCAGGCCCAAGAAAGCTCTGACCTGAGTCTGGGTAGTGGGAGCAACCCAGTCCATTATAGTCAGTTGATTGACGGAGCGTTGACAATACAATCTCTCACCCCCAGTCAACTGATCTGGGTTTAATCCATCACCGTTTTTAGCCCACACTGCCACCCCAGTTCAGACATGGCCACATGCAAATCAGTCTGCCCCTGTGCCTCATGGGAACAGTCCAACCCGAATTGCCAAGCCAAGCATTCCCTGGACCGGAAACAAGCTACAGAGGACCGGTTTCTGGCATTTCAGCCGTCTTCAGCCCGGCTTGCTTGAATCCAGTGGCAAAGTGAGCAAGGGACTCACGTCTGAGCATACCCTGCCAACTTATGGCGAACAAAGAAAAACCAAAGGAAATGATGGACGGAGCATTGACAATACAAGCACTCTTCCCCAGTCAACAGATCTGGGTTTAATCCATCACCGTTCTTTAGCCCTCTCTGACACCCCAGTTCAGACATGGCCATATGCAAATCAGTCTGACCGTGTGCCTCATGGGAACAGTCCAGCCCGAACGGCCAAGCCATGCCTTCCCTGGACCGTAAACAAGCTACCGAGGACCGTTTTCTGGCATTTCAGCCGTCTTCAGCCGGCTTGCTTGAATCCAGTGGTAAAGTGAGCAAGGGACTCACGTCTGAGCATACCATGCCAAATTATGGTGAACAAAGAAAAACCAAAGGAAATGATGGACGGAGCGTTGACAATACAAGCACTCACCCCCAGTCAACTGATCTGGGTTTATTCCATCACAGTTCTGTAGCCCACTCTGCCACCCCAGTTCAGACATGGCCATATGCAAATCAGTCTGACCCTGTGCCTCATGGGAACAGTCCAGCCCGAACTGCCAAGCCATGCCTTCCCTGGACCAGAAACAAGCTACAGAGGACCGGTTTCTGGCATTTCAGCCGTCTTCAGCCCGGCTTGCTTGAATCCAATGGCAAAGTAGGCAAGGGACTCATGTCTGAGCATACCCTGCCAACTTATGGCGAACAAAGAAAAACCAAAGGAAATGATGGACGGAGCGTTGACAATACAACCACTCACCCCCAGTCAACTGATCTGGGTTTAATCCATCACGGTTCTTTAGCCTACTGTGCCACCCCAGTTCAGACATGACCATATGCAAATCAGTCTGACCCTCTGCCTCATGTGAACAGTCCAGCCCGAACTGCCAAGCCATGCCTTCCCTGGACCTAAAACAAGCTACCTAGGACCGGTTTCTGCATTTCAGCCGTCTTCAGCCCAGCTTGCTTGAATCCAGTGGCAAAGTGAGCAAGGGACTCACGTCTGAGCATACCCTGCCAACTTATGGCGAACAAAGAAAACCAAAGGAAATGATGGACGGAGCGTTGACAATACAAGCATTCACCCCCAGCCAACTGATCTGGGTTTAATCCATCACCGTTCTTTAGCCCACTCTGTCACCCCAGTTCAGGCATGGCCATATGCAAATCAGTCTGACCCTGTGCCTCACGGGAACAGTCCAGCCTGAACTGCCAAGCCATGCCTTCCCTGGACCGGAAACAAGCTACCGAGGACCGGTTTCTGGCATTTCAGCAGTCTTCAGCCCGGCTTGCTTGAATCCAGTGGCAAACTGAGCAAGGGACTCACGTCTGAGCATACCCTGCCAACTTATGGCGAACAAAGAAAAACCAAAGGAAATGATGGACAGAGCATTGACAATACAAGCACTCACCCCCAGTCAACTGATCTGGGTTTAATCCATCACCGTTCTTTAGCCCACTCTGCCACCCCAGTTCAGACATGGCCATATGCAAATCAGTCAGACCCTGTGCCTCATGGGAAGAGTCCAGCCCGAACTGCCAAGCCATGCCTTCCCTGGACCGGTAACAAGCTACCGAGGACCGGTTTCTGGCATTTCAGCCGTCTTCAGCCCGGCTTGCTTGAATCCAGTGGCAAAGTGAGCAAGGGACTCACATCTGAGCATACCCTGCCAACTTATGGCGAACAAAGAAAAACCAAAGGAAATGATGGAAGGAGTGTTTACAATACAAGCACTCTACCCCAGTCAACTGATCTGGGTTTAATCCATCACGGTTCTTTATCCAACTCTGCCACCCGAGTTCAGACATGGCCATATGCAAATCAGTCTGACCCTGTGCCTCATGGGAACAGTCCAGCCCGAACCGCCAAGCCATGCCTTCCCTGGCCCGGAAACAAGCTACCGAGGACCGGTTTCTTGCTCTTCACCCGTCTTCAGCCCGGTCTGCTTGAATCCAGTCGCAAAGTGAGCAAGGGACTCACGTCTGAGCATACCCTGCCAACTTATGGCGAACAAGGAAAAACCAAAGGAAATGATGGACGGAGCATTGACAATGCAAGCACTCACCCCCAGTCAACTGATCTGGGTTTAATCCATCACCATTATTTAGCCCAACTCTGCCACCCCAGTTCGGACATGGCCATATGCAAATCAGTCTGACTATGTGCCTCATGGGAACAGTCCAGCCCGAATTGCCAAGCCATGCCTTACCTGGACCGGAAACAAGCTACCGAGGACCGGTTTCTGGCATTTCAGCCGTCTTCATCCTGGCTTTCTTGAATCCAGTGGCAAAGTGAGCAAGGGACTCACGTCGGACATACCCTGCCAACTTATGGCGAACAAAGAAAAACCAAAGGAAATGATGGAAGGAGCGTTGACAATACAAGCACTCACCCCCAGTCAACTGATCTGGGTTTAATCCATCACCGTTCTTTAGCCCACTCTGCCACCCCAGTTCAGACATGGCCATATGCAAATCAGTCAGACCCTGTGCCTCATGGGAACAGTCCAGCCCGAACTGCCAAGCCATGCCTTCCCTGGACCGGAACCAAGCTACCGAGGACCGGTTTCTTGCTTTTCAGCCGTCTACAGCCCGGCTTGCTTGAATCCACTGGCAAAGTGAGCAAGTGACTCACGTCTGAGCATACCCTGCCAACTTATGGCGAACAAAGAAAAACCAAAGGAAATGATGGAAGGAGCGTTTACAATACAAGCACTCTACCCCAGTCAACTGATCTGGGTATAATCCATCACGGTTCTTTATCCCACTCTGCCACCCGAGTTCAGACATGGCCATATGCAAATCAGTCTGACCCTGTGCCTCATGGGAACAGTCCAGCCCGAACTGCCAAGCCATGCCTTCCCTGGCCCGGAAACAAGCTACCGAGGACCGGTTTCTGGCATTTCAGCCGTCTTCAGCCCGGCCTGCTTGAATCCAGTGGCAAAGTGAGCAAGGGACTCACGTCTGAGCATACCCTGCCAACTTCTGGCGAACAAGGAAAAACCAAAGGAAATGATGGACGGAGCGTTGACAATACAAGCACTCACCCCGAGTCAACTGATCTGGGTTTAATCCATCAACATTATTTAGCCCAACTCTGCCACCCCACTTCGGACATGGCCATATGCAAATCAGTCTGACCATGTGCCTCATGGGAACAGTCCAGCCCGAATTGCCAAGCCATGCCTTCCCTGGACCGGAAACAAGCTACCGAGGACCGGTTTCTGGAATTTCAGCCGTCTTCTGCCCGGCTTGCTTGAATCCAGTGGCAAAGTGAGCAAGGGACTCACGTCTGAGCATACCCTGCCAACTTATGGCGAACAAAGAAAAACCAAAGGAAATGATGGCAGCAGCGTTGACAATACAAGCACTCACCCCCAGTCAACTGATCTGGGTTTAATCCATCACCGTTCTTTAGCCCACTCTGCCACCCCAGTTCAGACATGTCTATATGCAAATCAGTCAGACCCTGCATCTCATGGGAACAGTCCAGCCCGAACTGCTAAGCCATGCCTTCCCTGGACCGGTAACAAGCTACCGAGGACCGGTTTCTGGCATTTCAGCCGTCTTCAGCCCGGCTTGCTTGAATCCAGTGGAAAAGTGAGCAAGGGACTCACGTCTGAGCACACCCTGCCAACTTATGGCGAACAAAGAAAAACCAAAGGAAATGATGGACGGAGTGTTGACAATACAAGCACTCACCCCCAGTCAACTGATCTGGGTTTAATCCATCACCGTTCTTTAGCCCACTCTGCCACCCCAGTTCAGACATGTCTATATGCAAATCAGTCTGACCCTGTGCCTCATGGGAACAGCCCAGCCCGAACTGCCAAGCCATGCCTTCCCTGGACCGGAAACAAGCTACCGAGGACCGGTTTCTTGCTCTTCACCCGTCTACAGCCCGGCTTTCTTGAATCCACTGGCAAAGTGAGCAAGGGATTCACGTCTGAGCATACCCTGCCAACTTATGGCGAACAAGGAAAAACCAAAGGAAATGATGGACGGAGCGTTGACAATACAAGCACTCACCCCCAGTCAACTGATCTGTGTTTAATCCATCACAGTTCTTTAGCCCACTCTGCCACTCCAGTTCAGACATGGCCATATGCAAATCAGTCTGACCCTTTGCCTCATGGGAACAGTCCAGCCCGAACTGCCAAGCCATGCCTTCCCTGGACTGGAAACAAGCTACCGAGGACCGGTTTCTGGCATTTCAGCCGTCTTCAGCCCGGCTTGCTTGAATCCAGTGGCAAAGTGAGCAAGGGACTCACGTCTGAGCATACCCTGCCAACTTATGGCAAACAAGGGAAAACCAAAGGAAATGATGGACGAAGCATTGACAATACAATCACTCACCCCCAGTCAACTGATCTATGTTTAATCCATTACCATTCTTTAGCCCACTCTGCCACCCCAGTTCAGACATGGCCATATGCAAATCAATCTGACCCAGTCCCTCATGGGAACAGTCAAGCCCAAACTGCCAAGCCATGCCTTCCCTGGACCGAAAACAAGCTACAGAGGACCGGTTTCTGGCATTTCAGCCGTCTTCAGCCCGGCTTGCTTGAATCCAGTGGCAAAGTGAGCAAGGGACTCACGTCTGAGCATACCCTGCCAACTTATGGCGAATAAAGAAAAACCAAAGGAAATGATGGACGGAGCGTTGACAATACAAGCACTCACCCTCAGCCAACTGATCTGGGTTTAATCCATCACCGTTCTTTACCCCACTCTGCCACCTGAGCTCAGAAATGGCCATATGCAAATCAGTCTGACCCTGTGCCTCATGGGAACAGTCCAGCCGAAACTGCCAAGCCATGCCTTCCCTGGACCAGAAACAAGCTACCGAGGACCGGTTTCTGGCATTTCAGCCGTCTTCAGCCCGGCTTGCTTGAATCCAGTGGCAAAGTGAGCAAGGGACTCATGTCTGAGCATACTCTGCCAACTTATGGCTAACAAAGAAAAACCAAAGGAAATGATGGAAGGAGCGTTGACAATACAAGCACTTACCCCCAGTCAACTGATCTGGGTTTAGTCCATCACGGTTCTTTAGCCCAATCTGCCACCCGAGTTCAGACATGGCCATATGCAAGTCAGTCTGACCCTGTGCCTCATGGGAATAGTCCAGCCCGAACTGCCAAGCCATGCCTGTGAGAAGTTGACCTGGTATATAATGCTCACTAATTCTAGTGATCACTTTGTACCATGCAAAGCAACCCTTATGATGATTGGTTGTGAGTCAACCTTATAGACCAGTTATCCTAGTGTTAACGTGGACAAAGCAGTCTTAGGCTAAACTCTGAAAGGCATGTGAAGCCAGCTGTATTACCATACACAACCCCCTTGAATACCAAATGAAAGGACACCACACAGATATATATTGAAAATATATATTGATTTATTAACTAAAAGTATCCCCTGGACTCCTTATGAGCACAGAAGCACAAGCGTTAAACACAAGACAGTTTAAAATACACAAAAGTTTCACAATATGGATGAGCCCTAGGGGCCACCTAAACCATATACTAAGAAAGCGGTATAAGAGATACCAATCGGAAAGGAAACTGACCTCGGGCCTTGGGAATCGCTGGAGCTATTCGAGACTAGCAGTGACTAAGTCGGGAAAGGCCCGCGGGACTCGGGTGCAGTGTTTAAAGTTCACTCACTCACCAATGCAAAGTCTATGGTGCGTAAAAAGTACAAAGTTAGTTAGTTCGGAACCTTCCGAGTGACCTAGAAAGCTGAAACTTGATACACAGGCCTTAGAGATGTGTACCAGTGTAGGAACACCGGCGGAGCTGAGTTACCTCACCCACAGTAAGCGGGTGCATAGGGTCGAAGTAGTGTCGGGTTTCGTCACTCTGGTCGATGGTGCTTGGAGCTGAAGATGCTGCAGGCGGCTCGATGTGAAGAGTTCCGGTGGATCCAAGGGTGGATCTGAAGATGTGAAGACCTGAAAGCAGAGGGTACAATGTTCAAAGTCACTAGCCAGTGACTACCGTGGAACCAGGATGGAACCAGGCGATGTCGGGTGCAAACAGGCGTTGATGTGTAGCTTCTCTCTGCAGCCACATGGACACCGGAGGTCAAGGACGTCCAGGAGTCGGTCACAAACTGTCCCACACAGGCTTCTCACTGTTGGCGGTGTCGGCAACTTGATCGGAGCAAACAGGCCTTGGCTAATTCAAGCCACACAGGAATCAAAAAAGGCTTCTTACTCGGACCAGCAAGGTCAGAGCGGGTGCTCCTTTTTACAGGAGCGAGGGCAAGTCTGTAGCAACCAGACTCGCAGTATAGTTCTTTGGTTTCGTCGCCAAGATGGCCGCTGACCACGTGGCTAGTGGCCCGGATGGCGCATCGAGTGGCACAATGCAAAAGGGCCCCACGCAGATCGTGGAGATGCTGGGGGGCTGATCTTCGGTGAAAGGGCTGCTCGGTGGTGGGGGTTCTCAGTCCCTAAAGCACAACGTCGAGGATGCCTCTGATGCTGCGCAGTCAGCTTTTCGGGTGTCTTCCAAGATGTCTGGTCCCACGTCTCTCTGTGCTTCCACGGGTCCCTTCTTTGCAGGGACTGTGGATCGGGCTGTGAGAAGTCTGGGGGTCTGGGTCTTGTCAGGCTCTGGGCTCGGGCTCCGGCTGGAGGCGGCGGCAAAGCAGACATCGATTCGCTGGTTGGTACCTGTATTCACAGGGTGGCCACTCCTAGGCCACAAGGGAGATTCTCTTCAGTCTTCTGTGCAGCAGAATGTCGAAGTCCAGTCTTCTTCTTTGTTTAAAGTTGATTTCAGGATGATCTGCTGTGCAATGGCACTGCTCCCACTCTTTTTCCCAATCTGAGGGGTGGATCACCTACTAGGTCCCTCCTCTGGATGGAACCAGGAAGGGGGGCGGTTACACCCCCTTTCCTTTGTCCAGCTCCTTGCCAGGCCTGGGTCTGGAAAGTCCCAGGACCGGTTTGGACTGTCTTATGCACGGGGACACCTTGTGTGCCCCGGGCATGTCTCAATCTATTCAGCCCTGTCCTACCCAATACACAAAACCCTGTCTGGGGTGGTGCTCGCACCTCCCAAGGCAGGAAACCCTTTGTCCAAGCCTCCCTCGCTGGAAGGACTCCCAGCAGCTGGAGGTCAGACTTGTGTCTGTGGTGGCAGCATCCATTTTGTGATGCTGAGGCTCTGGTTAACTTTAACCTGGGTTAAGGCTACACACATGTCTTGTCCCTCTAGAAGGGTGGAATGCTATCCCCGTCGACAGAACTGTTGAGGGGATAGTATTCCAATTCGTATGACACCTTACTCGACATGTTTTGATAAAGCCAAACCAAAGATAGCATATAACCGCGAGGATTATAATGCACTTAAGAGTATATGGTATGGCAATATCCCGGAACAGCTTAGGGAGTGGTTCCCGACAGCTGCATACAGGCTCAGCTCATGCTAGAGCACCATCTCACATATTTCCAAGCACTCTGCCTCCAGGATTGATGAGGCCTTCCATAGGAGTGGCTGATAGGAACATATGTGTCCAGTTTAAGGTTAGATATAGGGATACTATATCTAAGTAAGAGGTGAATACACCAACTTACCCCAGCTGAGTGATCAGCCAGTTGTGTCAAATATGGAGGCCAGGCCAGGGGTGGCACAATACATGCTGCAGCCCCTGGTAGGCCTTGGAAACACCTATGCCCTGGGTACCTAGGGTACACTGTTACAGGGGCCAATAAGGTGAACCAGTTCCAATTCGTAATGCACCTAGAGTGCATTGGCAGTAATTTAGAGAGAGAACAGCAGGCTGTGGGTCTGATTAGCAGGCCCACAGCCACATTAGGTCATAAACCAGTGAAGCAAAAAGCAAAAATTTGGGGTGACCATAGGATAGCAGACCCTACTCTCCTACAATGCCTTCCCTGGACAGGTAACAAGCTACCGAGGACCGGTTTCTGGCATTTCAGCCATCTTCAGCCCGGCTTGCTTGAATCCAGTGGCAAAGTGAGCAAGGGACTCACGTCTGAGCATACCCTGCCAACTTATGGCGAACAAGGAAAAACCAAAGGAAACGATGGACGGAGCATTGACAATACAAGCACTCACTCCCAGTAAACTGATCTGGGTTTAATCCATCACCATTATTTAGCCCAACTCTGCCACCCCAGTTCGGACAAGGCCATTTGCAAATCAGTCTGACCATGTGCCTCATGGAAACAGTGCAGCCCGAATTGCCAAGCCATGCCTTCCCTGGACCGGAAACAAGCTACTGAGGACTGGTTTCTGGCATTTCAGCCATCTTCAGCCCAGCTTGCTTGAATCCAGTGGCAAAGTGAGCAAGGGACTCATGTCTGAGCATACCCTGCCAACTTATGGCGAACAAAGAAAAACCAAAGGAAATGATGGAAGGAGCGTTGACAATACAAGCAATCACCCCCAGTCAACTGATCTGGGTTTAATCCATCACCGTTCTTTAGCCCACTCTGCCAGCCCAGTTCAGACATGACCATATGCAAATCAGTCTGACCCTGTGCCTCATGGGAACAGCCCAACCCGAACTGCCAAGCCATGCCTTCCCTGGCCCGGAAACAAGCTACCGATGACCGGTTTCTGGCATTTCAGCCGTCTTCAGCCCGGCCTGATTGAATCCAGTGGCAAAGTGAGCAAGGGACTCACGTCTGAGCATACCCTGCCAACTTATGGCGAACAAGGAAAAACCAAAGGAAATGATGGACGGAGCGTTGACAATACAAGCACTCACCCCAGTCAACTGATCTGGGTTTAATCCATCACCGTTCTTTAGCCCACTCTGCCACCCCAGTTCAGACGTGGCCATATGCAAATCAGTCAGACCCTGTGCCTCATGGGAACAGTCCAGCCCGAAATGCTAAGCCATGCCTTCCCTGGACCGGTAACAAGCTACCGAGGACCGGTTTCTGGCATTTCAGCCGTCTTCAGCCCGGCTTGCTTGAATCCAGTGGCAAAGTGAGCAAGGGACTCACGTCTGAGCATACCCTGCCAACTTATGGCGAACAAAGAAAAACCAAAGGAAATGATGGACGGAGTGTTGACAATACAAGCACTCACCCCCAGTCAACTGATCTGGGTTTAATCCATCACCGTTCTTTAGCCCACTCTGCCAGCCCAGTTCAGACATGGCCATATGCAAATCAGTCTGACCCTGTGCCCAATGGGAACAGCCCAGTCCGAACTGCCAAGCCATGCCTTCCCTGGACCGGAAACAAGCACAGAGGACCGGTTTCATGCTTTTCAGCCGTCTACAGCCCGGCTTGCTTGAATCCACTGGCAAAGTGAGCAAGGGACTCACGTCTGAGCATACCCTGCGATCTTATGGCGAACAAAGAAAAACCAAAGGAAATGATGGACGGAGTGTTGACAATACAAGCACTCACCCCCAGTCAACTGATCTGGGTTTAATCCATCACCGTTCTTTAGCCCACTCTGCCAGCCCAGTTCAGACATGGCCATATGCAAATCAGTCTGACCCTGTGCCTCATGGGAACAGCCCAGCCCGAACTGCCAAGCCATGCCTTCCCTGGACCGGAAACAAGCTACCGAGGACCGGTTTCTTGCTTTTCAGCCGTCTACAGCCCGGCTTGCTTGAATCCACTGGCAAAGTGAGCAAGGGACTCACGTCTGAGTATACCCTGCCAACTTATGGCGAACAAGGAAAAACCAAAGGAAATGATGGAAGGAGCGTTTACAATACAAGCACTCTACCCACGTCAACTGATCTGGGTTTAATCAATCACGGTTCTTTATCCCACTCTGCCACCCGAGTTCAGACATGGCCATATGCCAATCAGTCTGACCCTGTGCCTCATGGGAACAGTCCAGCCCGAACTGCCAAGCTATGCCTTCCCTGGCCCGGAAACAAGCTACCAAGGACCGGTTTCTGGCATTTCAGCCGTCTTCAGCCCGGCTTGCTTGAATCCAGTGGCAAAGTGAGCAATGGACTCACGTCTGAGCATACCCTGCCAACTTATGGCGAACAAAGAAAAACCAAAGGAAATGATAAAAGGAGCGTTGACAATACAAGCACTCACCCCCAGTCAACTGATCTGGGTTTAATCCATCACCTTTCTTTAGCCCACTCTGCCACCCCAGTTCAGACATGGCCATATGCAAATCAGTCAGACCCTGTGCCTCATGGGAACAGTCCAGCCCGAACTGCCAAGCCATGCCTTCCCTGGCCCGGAAACAAGCTACCGAGGACCGGTTTCTGGCATTTCAGACGTCTTCAGCCCGGCCTGCTTGAATCCAGTGGCAAAGTGAGCAAGGGACTCACGTCTGAGCATACGCTGCCAACTTCTGGCGAACAAGGAAAAACCAAAGGAAATGATGGACGGAGCGTTGACAATACAAGCACTCACCCCCAGTCAACTGATCTGGGTTTAATCCATCAACATTATTTAGCCCAACTCTGCCACCCCAGTTCGGACATGGCCATATGCAAATCAGTCTGACCATGTGCCTCATGGGAACAGTCCAGCCCGAATTGCCAAGCCATGCCTTCCCTGGACCGGAATCAAGCTACAGAGGACCGGTTTCTGGCATTTCAGCCGTCTTCAGCCCGGCTTGCTTGAATCCAGTGGCAAAGTGAGCAATGGACTCACGTCTGAGCATACCCTGCCAACTTATGGCGAACAAAGAAAAACCAAAGGAAATGATGGAAGGAGCGTTGACAATACAAGCACTCACCCCCAGTCAACTGATCTGGGTTTAATACATCACCGTTCTTTAGCCCACTCTGCCACCCCAGTTCAGACATGGCCATATGCAAATCAGTCAGACCCTGTGCCTCATGGGAACAGTCCGGCCGGAACTGCTAAGCCATGCCTTCCCTGGACAGGTAACAAGCTACCGAGGACCGGTTTCTGGCATTTCAGCCGTCTTCAGCCCGGCTTGCTTGAATCCAGTGGCAAAGTGAGCAAGGGACTCACGTCTGAGCATACCCTGCCAACTTATGACGAACAAAGAAAAACCAAAGGAAATGATGGACGGAGTGTTGACAAAACAAGCACTCACCCCCAGTCAACTGATCTGGGTTTAATCCATCACCGTTCTTTAGCCCACTCTGCCAGCCCAGTTCAGACATGGCCATATGCAAATCAGTCTGACCCTGTGCCTCATGGGAACAGCTCAGTCCGAACTGCCAAGCCATGCCTTCCCTGGACCGAAAACAAGCACAGAGGACCGGTTTCGTGCTTTTCAGCCGTCTACAGCCCGGCTTGCTTGAATCCACTGGCAAAGTGAGCAAGGGACTCACGTCTGAGCACACCCTGCAAACTTATGGCGAACAAAGAAAAACCAAAGGAAATGATGGAAGGAGTGTTCACAATACAAGCACTCTACCCCAGTCAACTGATCTGGGTTTAATCCATCACGGTTCTTTATCCCACTCTGCCACCCGAGTTCAGACATGGCCATATGCAAATCAGTCTGACCTTGTGCCTCATGGGAACAGTCCAGCCCGAACTGCCAAGCCATGCCTCCCCTGACCCGGAAACAAGCTACCGAGGACCGGTTTCTGGCATTTCAGCCGTCTTCAGCCCAGCCTGCTTGAATCCAGTGGCAAAGTGGGCAAAGTACTCACGTCTGAGCATACCCTGCCAACTTATGGCGAACCAGGAAAAACCAAAGGAAATGATGGACGGAGCATTGACAATACAAGCACTCACCCCCAGTCAACTGATCTGGGTTTAATCCATCACCATTATTTAGCCCAACTCTGCCACCCCAATTCGGACATGGCCATATGGAAATCAGTCTGACCATGTGCCTCATGGGAACAGTCCAGCCCGAATTGCCAAGCCATGCCTTTCCTGGACCGGAAACAAGCTACAGAGGACCAGTTTCTGGCATTTCAGCCGTCTTCAGCCCGGCTTGCTTGAATCCAGTGGCAAAGTGAGCAAGGGACTCACGTCTGAGCATACCCTGCCAACTTATGGCGAACAAAGAAAAACCAAAGGATATGATGGATGGAGCGTTGCCAATACAAGCACTCACCCCCAGTCAACTGATCTGGGTTTAATCCATCACGGTTCTTTAGCCCACTCTGCCAAACCAGTTCAGACATGGCAATATGCAAGTCAGTCTGACCCTGTGCCTCATGGGAACAGTCCAGCCCGAACTGCCAAGCTATGCCAACCCTGGACAGGAAACAAGCTACAGAGGACCGGTTTCTGGCATTTCAGCCGTCTTCAGCCCGGCTTGCTTGAATCCAATGGCAAAGTGAGCAAGGGACTCACGTCTGAGCATATCCTGCCAACTTACGGCAAACAAAGAAAAAGTAAAGGACATGATGGACGGAGCGTTGACAATACAAGCAATCACCCCCAGTCAACTGATCTGGGTTTAATCCATCACCGTTCTTTAGCCCACTCTGCCACCGCAGTTTAGACATGGCCATATGCAAATCAGTCTGACCCTGTGCCTCATGGAAACAGTCCAGCCCGAACTGCCAAGCCATGCCTTCCCTGGACCGGAAACAAGCTACCGAGGACCGGTTTCTGGCATTTCAGCCGTCTTCAGCCCGGCTTGCTTGAATCCAGTGGCAAAGTGAGCAAGGGACTCACGTCTGAGCATACCCTGCCAACTTAGGGCGAACAAAGAAAAACCAAAGGAAATGAAGGACGGAGCGTTGACAATACAAGCACTCACCCCCAGTCAACTGATCTGGGTTTAATCCATCAACGTTCTTTAGCCCACTCTGCCACTCAAGTTCAGACATGGCCATATGCAAATCAGTCTGACCCTGTGCCTCATGGGAACAGTCCAGCCCGAACTGCCAAGCCATGCCTTCCCTGGACTGGAAACAAGCTACCGAGCACCGGTTTCTGGCATTTCAGCCTTCTTCAGCCCGGCTTGCTTGAATCCAGTGGCAAAGTGAGCAAGGGACTCACGTCTGAGCATACCCTGCCAACTTATGGCAAACAAGGGAAAACCAAAGGAAATGATAGACGAAGCATTGACAATACAAGCACTCACCCCCAGTCAACTGATCTGGGTTTAATCCATTACCATTCTTTAGCCCACTCTGCCACCCCAGTTCAGACATGGCCATATGCAAATCAGTCTGACCCAGTCCCTCATGGGAACAGTCCAGCCCAAACTGCCAAGCCATGCCTTCCCTGGACTGAAAACAAGCTACCGAGGACCGGTTTCTGGCATTTCAGCCGTCTTCAGCCCGGCTTGCTTGAATCCAATGGCAAAGTGAGCAAGGGACTCACGTCTGAGCAACCCCTGCCAACTTATGGCGAACAAAGAAAAACCAATGGAAATGATGGACGGAGCGTTGACAATACAAGCACTCACCCCCAGCCAACTGATCTTGTTTTAATCCATCACCGTTCTTTAGCCCACTCTGCCACCTGAGTTCAGAAAGGGCCATATGCAAATCAGTGTGACCCTGTGCCTCATGAGAACAGTCCAGCCCGAACTGCCAAACCATGCCTTCCCTGGACAGGTAACAAGCTACCGAGGACCGGTTTCTGGCATTTCAGCCACCTTCAGCCCGGCTTGCTTGAATCCAGTGGCAAAGTGAGCAAGGGACTCACGTCTGAGCATACCCTGCCAACTTATGGCGAACAAAGAAAAACCAGAGGAAATGCTGGACGGAGCGTTGACAATACAAACACTCACCCCAGTCAACTGATCCGGGTGTAATCCATCACCGTTCTTTAGCCCAATCTGCCACCCCAGTTCGGACATTGCCATATGCAAATCAGTCTGACCCTGTGCTTCATGGGAACAGTCCAGCCCGAACTGCCAAGACATGCCTTCCCCGGACCGGAAACAAGCTACCGAGGACAGGTTTCTGGCATTTCTCCCGTCTTCAGCCCGGCTTGCTTGAATCCAGTGGCAAAGTGAGCAAGGGACTCACGTCTGAGCATACCCGGCCAACTTATGGCGAACAGAGAAAAACCGAAGGAAATGATGGACGGAGCATTGACAATACAAGCACTCACCCCCAGTCAACTGATCTGGGTTTAATCCATCACCGTTCTTTAGCCCACTCTGTCACCCCAGTTCAGACATGGCCATATGCAGATCAGTCTGACCATGTGCCTCATGGGAACAGTCCAGCCCGAACTGCCAAGCGATGCCTTCCCTGGACCGGAAAAAAGCTACAGAGGACCAGTTTCTGGCATTTCAGCAGTCTTCAGCCCGGCTTGCTTGAATCCAGTGGCAAAGTGAGCAAGGGACTCACGTCAGAGCATACCCTGCGAACTTATGGCGAACAAAGAAAAACCAAAGGAAATGATGGACGGAGCGTTGACAATACAAGCACTCACCCCCAGTCAACTTTTATTTTATTTATTTGTTATTTTATAACACTTGTAAGGCGCACAGCTACCCACAAAGGGTTTCCCGGCGCCGGACCAGCAAAACACAAAACACAACTGGATAGAGAATAGTCAAGCACTTATTTGTCGAACAACCAGGTTTTTACGCTTTTTCTGAATTTCATATAGCTTTCCTCCTTGCGAATATGAATGGGCAATGTGTTCCACAGAATTGGGCCCAGATAGGAAAAGGATCTCCCGCCCATTCTAGCCCGTTTGAAGCTCGGCACCGCAAAGTTCGCAGCTGTGCATGAACGAAGACTGCGATTGGGGAGTTAGGGCTTAGCGAGGTCCTGTAAGTATTTGGGGGCAGTGCCAGCTTTGATTTTAAATAAGTAGTTCAGGGTTTTGAAACGAATCCGGTTTTCAACCCTGAGCCAATGCAGGTCCCTAAGATGTTTGGTGATCCTAGCGGATCTAGGGATTCTGCAAAGCAGTCTGGCAGCAGCGTTTTGCACCAGTTGCAGACGTCTTATCACTGCTTTGGATCTGGGTTTAATCCATCACCGTTCTTTAGCCCACTCTGCCACCCCAGTTCAGACATGGCCATATGCAAATCAGTCAGACCCTGTGCCTCATGGGAACAGTCCAGCCCGAACTGCTAAGCCATGCCTTCCCTGGACCGGTAACAAGCTACCGAGGACCGGTTTCTGGTATTTCAGCCGTCTTCAGCCCGGCTTGCTTGAATCAAGTGGCAAAGTGAGAAAGGGACTCACGTCTGAGCATACCCTGCCAACTTATGACGAACAAAGAAAAACCAAAGGAAATGATGGACGGAGAGTTGACAAAACAAGCACTCACCCCCAGTCAACTGATCTGGGTTTAATCCATCACCGTTCTTTAGCCCACTCTGCCAGCCCAGTTCAGACATGGCCATATGCAAATCAGTCTGACCCTGTGCCTCATGGGAACAGCCCAGTCCGAATTGCCGAGCCATGCCTTCCCTGGACCGAAAACAAGCACAGAGGACCGGTTTCGTGCTTTTCAGCCGTCTACAGCCCGGCTTGCTTGAATCCACTGGCAAAGTGAGCAAGGGACTCACGTCTGAGCATACCCTGCGAACTCATGGCGAACAAAGAAAAACCAAAGAAAATGATGGAAGGAGTGTTTACAATACAAGCACTCTACCCCAGTCAACTGATCTGGGTTTAATCCATCACGGTTCTTTATCCCACTCTGCCACCCGAGTTCAGACATGGCCATATGCAAATCAGTCTGACCCTGTGCCTCATGGGAACAGTCCAGCCCGAACTGCCAAGCCATGCCTCCCCTGGCCCGGAAACAAGCTACCGAGGACCGGTTTCTGGCATTTCAGCCGTCTTCAGCCCGACCTGCTTGAATCCAGTGGCAAAGTGAGCAAGGGACTTACGTCTGAGCATACCCTGCCAACTTATGGCGAACCAGGAAAAACCAAAGGAAATGATGGACGGAGCGTTGACAATACAAGCACTCACCCCCAGTCAACTGATCTGGGTTTAATCCATCACCATTATTTAGCCCAACTCTGCCACCCCAATTCGGACATGGCCAGATGGAAATCAGTCTGACCATGTGCCTCATGGGAACAGTCCAGCCCGAATTGCCAAGCCATGCCTTCCCTGGACCGGAAACAAGCTACAGAGGACCAGTTTCTGGCATTTCAGCCATCTTCAGCCCGGCTTGCTTGAATCTAGTGGCAAAGTGAGCAAGGGACTCACGTCTGAGCATACCCTGCCAACTTATGGCGAACAAAGAAAAACCAAAGGTAATGATGGAAGGAGCGTTGACAATACAAGCACTCACCCCAGTCAACTGAGGTTCCGTGACGATTTGAACCCGTGTATTCAAATTTGTCGGAAATACATAATATTGGTATCAGCGAACCGCAAATGATCCATTTAGCATATCCTGGTGTTTTCGCTACGATACGAACAAGAGCACTCCTGTTATGAACACATTTCTGATCTACCCACGGCATCCATCTTAGATCATGGCCGCCATTTTGTGTTTCTTGCCCTCACATATGCAATAACCTCTGATCACTTCATTTCGATTAAGGACACGTAGCCTTAGCCGGAGATTCACCTCTTTCATGACACGTGCACCTTAAACCAGATCACGCTATAGCTACATGACTCGGCAAAGGCTGCCTCCTCTGCCCGAGGCCAGCCCACCTGAACTGGTTCTCGTGTCCATTGTCCCGATCATGATTAGGCGGCCGAAGCCGGTAGCCTTGCCCATTTACGACCCACAAACATCTCTTATCCCGCTTTTCTATCTTCCACACCTGGCTCCGTTCCTTTCTTTCTGAATCTTTATTAGGGGGAGGTAACGAAGTTTACGATGAGGCGGTCCGGCTCTTGAATGCAATATTGACAAAGGATTGTGATGAACTAGTGGGAACCCCTCTTCGTAGATGTTTCGTAACAGATTTTATCAACAGTTCCTGTGTACGCCAAATATTTATTGTTTGTAACACAAAGGTTTTGGGAATGTACCAACATGTAAAGAATTCGCCTGAAGGCCAAAAACTAGTATATAAGGAGCAACCCTCTTTGTACAAATTGAACAGGCTCCTAGACACTGCCCATGCGTAGTTTCTGTGACTTCTGTGTCCCTGCAGTAATAAACCTTTGGTCTTTGACGCCACCATCGAGAAGCCCGTGTTTCTGTTCATTTGCGCACCAAGGCAGGTGGAACTCCGGAGTCTTTGGGTGTTGTTCCCTGACACCTCTGGACGGAACCAAAAAGTCCAGAACTCCAATTGGCGCCCAACGTGGGGCGACGTCATTCGGTACCGGTCCAAAAGCCTGAAGAGTTCGAGAAGCTTCGTGTGAAGATTCCTGAGGGAGGCGCCCCGCTTCATCGATCCCGGCATATCGCAAAAGTGGCCCGAAGTTCTCTTCCACGAGGGTTCCCGTTCAGGACGGCTGCAGTGGGCCGTTGCCTTGACCGTCGCCCTGTCTTGGACCCGAGGTGCAGCCCTTACTACAGCGAAACGTGACGGGTTTCTCCTTGGTGACGTCTTCAGTGCCTCAGTTAAGTATTTAGTGATTGCTAGTTGGTTACTTCGTAAGGGTTGTTATAATCCTTTTTGGTTCTTAGTTTGGTTTAGTTTCGTAAGATTATCATTGGTTGTTCTGGTTACGATAATCTATTTGGTTCAGTTTGGGTATCGATACATTAGTTCGTTTTGGTAGGCCTAAGTTCTCGGTTCAAGTGCACATAATTGTTTTGTGTTTTGTTTGTCTTGTGTTCCTGACTGAAAAATGGTAAGTCAGAGAAATTGTATGTTGTCGTGCTTCAGTTGCAACAGCGACTCACGATTGGAGGACTCATGTCTGGTTCCTCCGATTGGGACTCCCCTTTATGACTTATATTGTAAACATGGTGTGGGTCCTATATCCTATAATGAGGTGTGGGTCCGCTACACCAAGAAAGACGGTGTCCTTAGTTGGCCACTGCATGGTAGTTTTGAACCCGAAATTCTTGATAATTTAGAAGCGAAATTGTTTAGGAAGAAAGCCTGGCCGGCAATGTTTGATTCTTTCCGTTACTGGCGAAAAGAATCCAAACAGAGAGAGATGAAGAAATTTAAGAAAGAACAGAAAGAGAAAGAAGAGTTGACTCTAGAGCAAGCAACTAAACAGCTGCAAGATAACGAGTGTGAGAAGGCTATAGAGGTGGCCATTAGAGAGCATAATTTAGCGATCGACAAGTGCTACCCTGCCTTGCCATCGAAAACGACTAAGATACTGGAGGATTCGGAAAACGATCCTCTTTTGTCTTATCTGTTACGGTCACCTCCACCGTATGCACAAGGTGCTACGGCTCCACTTGTACCAAATGTTCAATTGCCGGTTGCTGGACAACCTGGTATTCCTGCTCCTGCCCCTCAGAATCAAGTTCCTGTACCCCCTGTGGTTAATGTGACTGTTCCTACGGCTCCTCCTCCCCTTTCTGGATTGCCGACTTCTATACCTGTATCTGTCTCGCTTACACCTACTACTTCACAAACTATTTTTCTCGATACTCCTACTGCCTCGCTATCTGTTCCTACTTCCACTGTGTTTTCCACGTCCGCGAGTGTGTTGACTCCACTTTCTGTGCGTCGAAGAATCACTGATTCTGTGTCTAATATACTGTCTCCTTTCTATAAAACTTTAATTAAGACTCCTACTTCCGACTCTGTTCAGAGACGTAGTCAATATCCAAGCATTGAGGAACGGGGAATTTTAGATCCACGGCTCTCAGGTGGATTTCGAAGAGTAGGAGATATAGTACGAGAGATGTACTAGAAACATTTATGCAGTGGAAGGAACCAACGCAACGGTACGTCTTTGATGAGATGTGCTCGTTGTTACGTGAGGAGATGGAAGAAGATGATATTGAATCGAATTTAGAAGACTTGATCAAGGTTCAGAAAGAGTTTGCTGCTGGTATGTTAGTGGGTGAAAATATAGAAGAAGCAATGGAACTGATCTTAAGTTTTAGGAATGATCCATCTCTTCGTTCACCGAGAGATTTAGAGAAAGGTAAGACGAAGCTGAGTCGCCAATATCCAATGAGGGAGGTTCCTCCAATTTGGCGCGAAGCTGTGCAAGCTGACAATGTTGCTGGTATTGTAGCCGCTCTGGCGCAATTCCAGAGAGTGTGGATACACATTCCGTGGAAGCGAGCTGAAGTGCTAGCAGTGAAACAGGCCTTACCAGATCCGCGTAAGAATCCTGCTGGATATTACAAGGAATTAACACAGACAGTTGAGGCTTGTATAATGAACTTAGCAGACATTGATATGTTGTTCGGAAATGTAGTTCCTCAACCAGTCTGGGCTAAAATTCGTAGAGAGGATCATCAAGTTGCCTTAGGTGGTGATTGGGCAGCTATCACTGCAGCAGATGGTCAGCAAGTAGGTGGTGCAAAACCCGAACCCTTAATTGCTAACCTTCCAGGTAGAATAATCGATCTAATGAAAACTCTGATGCCCGCATTGCGTGTTAATTGGGACAAGTTATCCGCATGCAAGCAAAAGAAAGACGAAAGTGTCTCCGACTTCTTCACGAGGTTCGAAGAGACTTTTGTAGATCATAGTGGTCAGGATATGAGCACTGAAGGAGGACAGAGACTGTTTGTCGATAAGTTTGTGCATAATTTGTTACCTGAATTATGCAATAAATTAAAGGATTCAGAGAGTGCGTGGGCTGTATCCACAACTGCGCAAATACTTGCGACTGCACAGTACTACGAAAACAGGGATAAAGAGGAAAAGGAGAAATCAGACAAGAAAACGAAAGATTTAAAGACTAAAGTCCTTTTGCAACAGGCGTATCCGCCTCGCGCGAATCAATCTAATATGCAACAGGGTTCGTATCAGAGGACAGATTATAGTTCGCAGAGGCCTCAATATCAGTGGAACCAGTGTGCGTATTGTAAGAAAGAGGGTCACTACAAAAATGAATGTCCGATTTTAGCGCAAAATAATGCAGCAGCAGCTCAGAGAGGTCGTGGTGGTTTTGTGCAGAATTCTAGAGGTCGAGGGCGAGGTACTATGCCTCCACAGACAAATGATCGCCCTTCCAATCACTTTGATCAGAGAAATGGACAGTCTGCCCAGCAGAATAGATCTCAACAATATCTTGTTGAAGACTATTGTGAAGCGGATGAGGGATTTCAGCAAAATGGGTACTAGGACAGCCATGGACAAAGAGAGGGAGTAGTATCAGTTCCAGTAGATCAGAGTGGGCCTTATGTCGCAGTAGCAACATCAGGTGTAGTCGAACCGTTTCTGTTGGATACTGGTGCCGCAAAAAGTTCTATCATTCATGCGAGACTCCCTGGCGCACCTTTGTCTGGCTCAAAAAATGTTTCTGTAGGTTTTTCAGGCGCCCCTGTTTACAACCCCATATCTGGTCCTTTGTCTATTTCTGTTGGACCATGTCAATTGAAAGCACCCTTGATTTTGACGACGGGTTGTAATGAAAACCTGCTTGGTTTAGATTTGTTAAAACGACTATATGCGACATTGTACTGTTCTCCGGAAGGGGTACAGCTTACATTGGGTAAAAGAATCACCTCTCCGATGTACTTGTCAATGGATGCACTTCCACCAGAGCTGCGTTCACTCCCTGATTCTCTTTGGGCGACTGGTCCTAATGATGTAGGCCTTTTAGAAATACCACCATATGTAGTAACTTTGAAAGCAAATGTGAGATTCCCAAGAATTCCACAATACAAAATTTCCAGTGAAGGTGAACCAGCACTTTTATTAATTGTGCAAGATTTGATTAAGAAAGGTGTGGTTGAAGAAACTAGAGGAAATGTTTGTAATAGTCCTGTATTACCAATTTTGAAACGAACTGATCCCACAAAGCCTCCAGTATATAGGTTTGTCATCGACCTCAGAGAAGTTAATAAGATTGTCGTCCCACAGTTTCCTGTGATTCCCGACATTACTGCCTTGTTAACACTGATTCCTGCTACAGCTACTTGGTTCTCAGTCATCGACTTAAAGAATGCCTTTTTCAGTATTCCGATAGCTGAGGAAAGCAGAGATATTTTTGGCTTCTGTCTAGGAGGTCGCAGTTTCAGATTTAAACGCGCTCCACAGGGCTACTGTGAGAGCCCATCTATTTATAGTCAAGCATTAAAAAGCCAGTTAGATTCCTTTGTCCTTCCTCCAGGTTCCGCCCTAGTACAGTATGTAGATGATCTTTTAGTGGCTGCCGATGACAAGGAAACTTGCAAAGCAGCTACAGTTTCGTTATTACATCACTTGTCTAATTTGAATCACAAGGTATCACCTTCTAAGATGCAATACTGCTGCCAAGAAGTGACCTACCTAGGTCATCTCTTGTCAAAGGAGGGAAGGAAGTTGACCCCAGAGAGAATAAAAGCAATTACGCAAATGAGTGTTCCACGCACACAGAGAGAAGTACGTGCCTTTTTAGGTATTACCTCTTACTGTAGGCAGTGGATTCCAAATTTTTCTCTTTTAGCGAAGCCATTGGTAGCTTTGACTGGGAAAAATGTTCCGAGTCCGGTGCCATGGTCTGATGAATGTCAAGAGAGTTTTACTGAATTACGAAAAGCCTTGTGTTCAGCTCCTGTATTAGGTACACCCGATTACAGTAAGCCATTCACGCTCTATGTTCATGAGAGAGAAGGTTGCGCGTTGAGTGTTCTGACACAGAAATTTGGTGATAAACAACGCCCTTGTGCGTATTTTTCATCAACATTGGATCCGGTAGCTAGAGCATTGCCTAGTTGTTTGAGAGCTACAGCGGCAGCTGCGGCTTCCATTCGACAGTCTGCTGGTTTGGTGATGAATAACATGCTAGTGGTCATGGTTCCTCATGCAGTGGACACACTCATGAACCGAACCAAGACACAACACCTTACTAGTGCGAGACTATCTGGTTACGAGCTGACATTACTAGCGAGTCATATTCAGATTAAAAGATGTAATGTATTGAATCCAGCAACGTTGTTGCCGGCTAATCAAGAGTCGAGTGATTCCGAGCCACATGATTGTTGTTTTAAAACGGAGGAAGAGACAAAAGGGCGCATTGACTTGAGGGATACTCCATTACCCGATCCAGATGGTACGCTGTATGTGGATGGGTCATGTTTTAAATTGGAGAATGGTGATGTGACGGCTGCCTATGCAGTAATGACTTTGAAAACGATTGTGGAGACTGCAAGAGTGAGTCAGAATTCTGCCCAAGCTGCAGAATTAATAGCTCTAACGAGAGCGTGTGTTTTAGCTAAGGGAAAGAGAGTGAATGTTTTTACAGATAGTCAGTACGCATTTGGCGTGGCCCATAGTTTTGGCCGTTTGTGGAGAGAAAGAGGTTTCATTACGTCCCATGGGACTAAGATTCAACATGGTCAGCTAGTTAACGACTTGTTGGAATCTCTAACCTTGCCGACTGAAGTTGCGATTGTGAAGTGCAGTGCTCATAAAGCAATCACGGATGATGTAGGTCGCGGGAATGCTTTTGCTGATGAGACCGCTAAACAGACAGGTAGAGACATGATGAGCAGAATGTATGTTGCAACGTCTGCAAGATGGATTGCTGAATCTGGAATGTGTGAGGATACAATGGAAAGTGTGAAAGAGATTCAGAAGGAAGCAACTGAGGAAGAGAAACGTGTATGGAGAGAAAGTACGGGCAAGTTAGATTCGAATGGGTGTTGGATTGATTTGACAGAACAGCAGCGTTGGATGTTGCCTGATGCGTATGTGCTTGCAGTGGTGACAATGGCGCATGGAGTAGCGCATATAAGTTCTAAAGGTATCTGTAAGATGTTGGCTCCAGTCTGGAAGAATGATGGAATCAGTAAGTGTGCAGAGAGAGTGGTGAAAAATTGTATGGTATGCCTGATGCATAATCCTGGCAAGGGAACTCCAACTCCTGCTGGTCACTTCGCTCCTCCTTCCTGCCCCTTTGAAGTGATTCAGTTAGACTTCATTCACATGGATCGCTGTAATAATTTAAAATATGTCCTGGTGGTAGTCTGTGCTTTTTCCAGGTGGATCGAAGCATACCCACTAAAGGACAATACTGCCCTATCAACTGCCAAGATTCTTCTCAAAGAATATTTCCCTAGATATGGAATGCCGCGGGTTGTATGGTCAGATAACGGAAGTGAGTTTGTAGGGAAAGTTATGCAGAGTGTGTGTGCCGGCCTAGGTTTGAAACAGAAGTTCCACAGTGCAAATCACCCCCAGTCAGCTGGTTTAATCAATCAATCAATCAGTGACACTTGTAAAGCGCGCTACATACCCGTAGGGTCTCAAGGCGCTGGGGAGGGGGGGTGCCGCTACTGCTCGAACAGCCAGGTCTTCAGCTTCTTCCTGAAGGAGAGGTGGTCTTGGGTTAGGCGCAGGTCGGACGGGAGGGAGTTCCAGGTCTTGGCGGCCAGGTAGGAGAAGGACCTTCCTCCTGTAGTCGCTCTTCGGATGCGGGGGACGGCGGCGAGGGCGTGGTTGGCTGATCGGAGGTGGCGTTTGGGAGCGTAGAAGTTGACTCGGCTGTTGAGGTAGCTCGGGCCTTGGTCGTGTAGGGCTTTGTGTGCGTGGGTGAGGAGGCGGAAGGTGATTCTCTTGTTGATGGGGAGCCAGTGAAGGTCTCTCAGATGTCCGGAGATGTGGCTGGACCGTGGGATGTCGAGGATGAGTCTGGCTGAGGCGTTTTGGATCCGCTGGAGTCTCTTCTGGAGCTTGGCGGTGGTCCCGGCGTAGAGGGCGTTGCCGTAGTCTAGTCGGCTGGTGACGAGGGCCTGGGTGACGGTCTTCCTGGTCTCTGAGGGGATCCACCAGAAGATCTTCCGTAGCATGCGTAGGATGTTGAAGCAAGCCGAGGAGACGCTGTTGACTTGTCTGGTCATGGAGAGGGAGGAGTCCAGGATGAAGCCCAGGTTTCGTGCATGGTCTGTCGGTTTGGGTGCGGTGCCCAGGGCGGGAGGCCACCAGGAGTCGTCCCAGGCGGAGGGTGAAGAGCCCAGGATGAGGACCTCCGTCTTGTCCGAGTTCAGTTTCAGGCGGCTGGTCGTCATCCACTCGGCTACCTCTTTCATCCCTTCGTGCAGGTTGGCTCTGGCGGCGGCGGGGTTGTTGGTCAGGGAGAGGATCAGCTGGGTGTCGTCGGCGTAGGAGATGATGCTGAGGTGGTGTTTGCGTACGATGGCCGCGAGGGGGCTCATGTAGACGTTGAAGAGGGTGGGGCTCAGTGATGATCCTTGGGGGACGCCGCAGATGACTTCGGAGGCCTCTGACTTGTACGGTGGTAGGCGGACTCGCTGTGTTCTTCCGTCGAGGAAGGAGATGATCCATTCCAGCGCCTTGTCCCGGATTCCGATGTTGCTGAGGCGCCGTATTAGGGTGCGGTGGCAGACCGTGTCGAATGCCGCGGAGAGGTCTAGGAGGATGAGGGCCGCTGTTTCTCCATTGTCCATCAGGGCTCGGATGTCATCGGTGGCGGCGATGAGGGCGGTCTCGGTGCTGTGTTTGGCTCGGAAGCCGGACTGTGAGGGGTCGAGGGATCCGTTCGTCTCGAGGAAGGCGGCCATCTGCTTGTTGACGGTCTTCTCGATGACTTTGGCTGGAAACGGGAGAAGCGAGATGGGGCGGTAGTTCTTGAGGTCGGTGGGGTCCGCTGTTGGTTTCTTGAGTAGAGCGCTGAGTTCGGCGTGTTTCCAGCTTTCGGGGAAGTGGAGGGTTACAATGGCACCCTCAAGCTGAAATTAGCTAAAATACAGGCATCCACAGGTTTAGCCTGGCCAGACGCACTTCCTTTGGCTTTGTTATCAACGAGAGCAACTGTACATTCTAGAGTGGGGCTTAGCCCTTACGAAATAGTCTTTGGCCGCCCGGCAAATATCTGGGGTGTGCCAAGGCCTAAAGAATTCTGTTCCCTAGAATATCCTATGTTGATAGACTACCTTTACGACTTGACTGCTAAATTGAGTCTTATTCATCAACAGGTTTTCGATGCTTTACCAAAGCCTCCGGAGAGTCCAGGGCATCAGCTGAAACCAGGAGATCTCGTAGTCATCAGGAACTTCGCGAGGACGAAGAACCTTCAGCCGAGATTCGTCGGCCCCTTCCAAGTCCTTCTCGCAACGAGGACGGCAGTTCGTGTAGCTGGACGCAAGCACTGGGTGCACGCGTCCCATGTTAAGCGTGTCCCTTTGCCGCTTCCTTACGATGACTGGGTGAAGAAGGGAATTGGTTCCTCCGAATTTGAAAACACTCCAAAGTTCATCCCTTTCAGCGATGCCGAATTGATCACTGACACTCCAAGCTCTGACTCTCCTCTTGAAAAGACTCCTTTGAACACTGAACATTTGTCTCCTGCATCAGAAGAAACTCTGCCATCTGCGAACTTGAACACTGCAACAGCTACCAGTGAAACGCTATTTGCCGATCAGACAGTACCTGCGAAGCAGAGATATAATTTAAGAAAACGTAATATGGACAAATAAAGCAGGCAACTGCATATTTGATATTTTGAAATTTTGAACTTTTGCCTTCAGCCAGGAAGTTTGCTATTGTTTTGTTATTTTTGAATTGCCTTGCCGTCTGGGTAGCCGTAGGGTCGTGGCTGTGTGCCTAGTTGAATTTGCAGGGGTCTGACACAAGGTCGATCTTTCTGTTGGTTCTGGGAACTCCCAGGGCTGATAGAGGCATTTTCATCTACGTACACATCATCAGTGGTCGCGAGCGGATTGTAGAAGATGGAGCTTCCTGCGCTGCAACGAGAAAATGTGATTTACGTTCGCAGAAACAGACTTTACAGAATTCTTCATAGCAAATGCTTTTTGATGCAATGTGCCATTACATTTCTAATTGTTTTGATAACGTTGGTGGGTGGAATTGTTTTTGGGATAAGTTTAATTTATGTACCAGTAACTACAGTACCTCCCCTTGATCCTGCTATTACTAATGTTTCCTCTATACACTCTTTTCACTCGTTTCCCGAACATGAGCAAGCCCGACGCTCAGAGTTCATTAACAACACTTTTGTACAGCTCTTGCACCAACACCAACTGGTAGTTAACACTACAGACTGCTGGGTGTGTGGCTTGATACCCCACACTATGGATAAAGGTATACCTTATCTGGTTTTGCCTTTCAGCTACAATGGATCATTTCAGGCCCTTCAAACCATCTTTGCTTATGCCCTTGAAACCTATCCTCCACGTCCACCACGTTCCACTAAATATAACTCTGCCAACAAAGCTTTAGTCCAGGGAATTATTGACATGATCAAGGATGTCAATAATACTCCATCATACCCTAGAGACGAACTGCGAGTGTATTTAAGTTGGAATACTTCAGAGTATCGCCTTAGTTTAGGAGAAAGCAAGCGTAAAAGCTCAACTCCAATCTGGGTCGTACCTCACCGAGGTCAGGTCTGTCTGCAAGGTAATGGGAGAAATCCAAGAGCTCAGCTAGGGAGGAGTGAGTGCGTTGAGACTTATGTGTTTCCGGCTAGCTCTTCCCCTGCCTTCCTTACTGCTAGGGGTACCTACTTCATCTGTCGAGACCGGGCATATACATGGTTACCTGCTGACTTTTCAGGTTCATGTTATATTGCTCGATTGTTGCCTCCGACCTACACTGCTTCATCTGACTACCACAGAACCAGAGTAGCAAGAGGTGTCTTCAGCAAGGAAGATACTGCTGGTCAGGAAGCTGGAGACTTTTTCAAAGGCTTCCTTCCGTTCTGGGGGCCTATGGCCAATAGTAGAAACATACGTCAGCTAACACGGGTAGTTGAATCTACTATTACCGAAACTGCTGGTGCCCTTAGCAATTTGACACCCGAGCTTCAGGCGGATAGACTCATGACGTTGCAAAACCGTATGGTTCTAGACGTTATCCTTGCAGACCGAGGTGGGGTATGTAGAATGATCCAATCGAGCTGCTGTGTCTTTATTCCTAATAATGCTCCAACAGTCTATGAGGCGATCTCTAAGCTACACAAGATTTCCGACTCTATACACGTAGACAAGGGAAACTGGTCCTTCATGGAGTGGTTTTGGACTCTGATCTCAGCGTGGGGATGGAAGGTTCTAATGGTCATCGGTGTCATCTTAGTATTCCTATTCTCATGCTGCCTGATTATCCAGTGTGGTCCCGCTTTGTGTAGTCTTTGTGCTGCAACCTGTTTTAGGAAACCACCTGCAGTTGGAGAAAAGGCACGAGAAAGGATGATGATACAACAGCATGTCACTGACCTGATGAGTATAGAACTAGACTCTGACATAGACTGAGTAATTGCCTATGTAAGGGCAAAAGGAGGGTCTGAGGTTCCGTGACGATTTGAACCCGTGTATTCAAATTTGTCGGAAATACATAATATTGGTATCAGCGAACCGCAAATGATCCATTTAGCATATCCTGGTGTTTTCGCTACGATACGAACAAGAGCACTCCTGTTATGAACACATTTCTGATCTACCCACGGCATCCATCTTAGATCATGGCCGCCATTTTGTGTTTCTTGCCCTCACATATGCAATAACCTCTGATCACTTCATTTCGATTAAGGACACGTAGCCTTAGCCGGAGATTCACCTCTTTCATGACACGTGCACCTTAAACCAGATCACGCTATAGCTACATGACTCGGCAAAGGCTGCCTCCTCTGCCCGAGGCCAGCCCACCTGAACTGGTTCTCGTGTCCATTGTCCCGATCATGATTAGGCGGCCGAAGCCGGTAGCCTTGCCCATTTACGACCCACAAACATCTCTTATCCCGCTTTTCTATCTTCCACACCTGGCTCCGTTCCTTTCTTTCTGAATCTTTATTAGGGGGAGGTAACGAAGTTTACGATGAGGCGGTCCGGCTCTTGAATGCAATATTGACAAAGGATTGTGATGAACTAGTGGGAACCCCTCTTCGTAGATGTTTCGTAACAGATTTTATCAACAGTTCCTGTGTACGCCAAATATTTATTGTTTGTAACACAAAGGTTTTGGGAATGTACCAACATGTAAAGAATTCGCCTGAAGGCCAAAAACTAGTATATAAGGAGCAACCCTCTTTGTACAAATTGAACAGGCTCCTAGACACTGCCCATGCGTAGTTTCTGTGACTTCTGTGTCCCTGCAGTAATAAACCTTTGGTCTTTGACGCCACCATCGAGAAGCCCGTGTTTCTGTTCATTTGCGCACCAAGGCAGGTGGAACTCCGAAGTCTTTGGGTGTTGTTCCCTGACACCTCTGGACGGAACCAAAAAGTCCAGAACTCCACAACTGATCTGGGTTTAATCCATCATGGTTCTTTAGCCCACTCTGCCAAACCAGTTCAGACATGCCAATATGCAAGTCAGTCTGACCCTGTGCCTCATGGGAACAGTCCAGCCCGAACTGCCAAGCCATGCCAACACTGGACAGGAAACAAGCTACCGAGGACCGGTTTCTGGCATTTCATCTTTCTTCAGCCCGGCTTGCTTGAATCCAGTGGCAAAGTGAGCAAGGGGCTCACGTCTGAGCATATCCTGCCAACTTATGGTGAACAAAGAAAAACTAAAGGACATGATGGACGGAGCTTTGACAATAAAAGCACTCACCCCCAGTCAACTGATCTGGGTTTAATCCATCACCGTTCTTTAGCCCACTCTGCCACCGCAGTTTAGACATGGCCATAAGCAAATCAGTCTGACCCTGTGCCTCATGGAAACAGTCCAGCCCGAACTGCCAAGCCATGCCTTCCCTGGACCGGAAACAACCTACCGAGGACCGGTTTCTGGCATTTCAGCCGTCTTCAGCCCGGCTTGCTTGAATCCAGTGGCAAAGTGAGCAAGGGACTCACGTCTGAGCATACCCTGCCAACTTATGGCGAACAAAGAAAAACCAAAGGAAATGAAGGACGGAGCGTTGACAATACAAGCACTCACCCCCAGTCAACTTATCTGGGTTTAACCCATCACCGTTCTTTAGCCCACTCTGCCACTCCAGTTCAGACATGGCCATATGCAAATCAGTCTGACCCTGTGCCTCATGGGAACAGTCCAGCCCGAACTGCCAAGCCATGCCTTCCCTGGACCGGAAACAAGCTACCGAGCACCGGTTTCTGGCATTTCAGCCGTCTTCAGCCCGGCTTGCTTGAATCCAGTGGCAAAGTGAGCAAGGGACTCACGTCTGAGCATACCCAGCCAACTTATGGCAAACAAGGGAAAACCAAAGAAAATGATGGACGAAGCATTGACAATACAAGCACTCACCCCCAGTCAACTGATCTGGGTTTAATCCATTACCATTCTTTAGCCCACTCTGCCACCCCAGTTCAGACATGGCCATATGCAAATCAGTCTGACCCAGTCCCTCATGGGAACAGTCCAGCCCAAACTGCCAAGCCATGCCTTCCCTGGACCGACAACAAGCTACTAAGGACCGGTTTCTGGCATTTCAGCCGTCTTCAGCCCGGCTTGCTTGAATCCAGTGGCAAAGTGAGCAAGGGACTCACGTCTGAGCATACCCTGCCAACTTATGGCGAACAACGAAAAACCAAAGGAAATGATGGACGGAGCATTGACAATACAAGCACTCACCCCCAGTCAACTGATCTGGGTTTAATCCATCACCGTTCTTTAGCCCACTCTGTCACCCCAGTTCAGACATGGCCATATGCAGATCAGTCTGACCATGTGCCTCATGGGAACAGTCCAGCCCGAACTGCCAAGCCATGCCTTCCCTGGACCGGAAACAAGCTACCGAGGACCGGTTTCTGGCATTTCAGCCGTCTTCAGCCCGGCTTGCTTGAATCCAGTGGCAAAGTGAGCAGGGGACTCACGTCTGAGCATACCCTGCCAACTTATGGCGAACAAGGAAAAACCAAAGGAAATGATGGACGGAGCATTAACAATACAAGCACTCACCCCCAGTCAACTGATCTGGGTTTAGTCCATCACCGTTCTTTAGCCCACTCTGCCACCCCAGTTCAGACATGGCCATATGCAAGTCAGTCTAACCCTGTGCCTCAGGGGAACAGTCCAGCCCGAACTGCCAAGCCATGCCTTCCCTGGACAGGAAACAAGCTACCGAGGACCGGTTTCTGGCATTTCAGCCATATTCAGCCCGGCTTGCTTGAATCCAGTGGCAAAGTGAGCAAGGGACTCACAACTGAGCATACCCTGCCAACTTATGGCAAACAAAGAAAAAACAAAGGAAATGCTGGAGGGAGCGTTGACAATACAAGCACTCACCCCAGTCAACTAATCTGGGTTTAATCCATCACTATTCTTTAGCCCACTCTGCCACCCCAGTTCAGACATTGCCATATGCAAATCAGTCTGACCCTGTGCCTCATGGGAACAGTCCAGCCCGAACTGCCAAGACATGCCTTCCCTGGACCGGAAACAAGCTACCGAGAACCGGTTTCTGGCATTTCAGCTGTCTTCAGCCCGGCTTGCTTGAATCCAGTGGCAAAGTGAGCAGGGGACTCACGTCTGAGCATACCCTGCCAACTTATGGCGAACAAGGAAAAACCAAAAGAAATGATGGACGGAGCATTAACAATACAAGCACTCACCCCCAGTCAACTGATCTGGGTTTAGTCCATCACCGTTCTTTAGCCCACTCTGCCACCCCAGTTCAGACATGGCCATATGCAAGTCAGTCTAACACTGTGCCTCAGGGGAACAGTCCAGCCCGAACTGCCAAGCCATGCCTTCCCTGGACAGGAAACAAGCTACCGAGGACCGGTTTCTGGCATTTCAGCCATCTTCAGCCCGGCTTGCTTGAATCCAGTGGCAAAGTGAGCAAGGGACTCACAACTGAGCATACCCTGCCAACTTATGGCAAACAAAGAAAAAACAAAGGAAATGCTGGAGGGAGCGTTGACAATACAAGCACTCACCCCAGTCAACTAATCTGGGTTTAATCCATCACTATTCTTTAGCCCACTCTGCCACCCCAGTTCAGACATTGCCACATGCAAATCAGTCTGACCCTGTGCCTCATGGGAACAGTCCAGCCCGAACTGCCAAGACATGCCTTCCCTGGACCGGAAACAAGCTACCGAGAACCGGTTTCTGGCATTTCAGCTGTCTTCAGCCCGGCTTGCTTGAATCCAGTGGCAAAGTGAGCAAGGGACTCACATCTGAGCATACCCTGCCAAATTATGGCGAACAAAGAAAAACCAAAGGAAATGCTGGACGGAGCGTTGACAATACAAGCACTCATCCCAGTCAACTAATCTGGGTTTAATCCATCACTGTTCTTTAGCCCACTCTGCCACCCCAGTTCAGACATTGCCATATGCAAATCAGTCTGACCCTGTGCCTCATGGGAACAGTCCAGCCCTAACTGCCAAGACATGCCTTCCCTGGACCGGAAACAAGCTACCGAGGACCGGTTTCTGGCATTTCAGCCGTCTTCAGCCCGGCTTGCTTGAATCCAGTGGCAAAGTGAGCAAGGGACTCACGTCTGAGCATACCCTGCCAACTTATGGCGAACAAAGAAAAACCAAAGGAAATGAAGGACGGAGCGTTGACAATACAAGCACTCACCCCCAGTCAACTTATCTGGGTTTAACCCATCACCGTTCTTTAGCCCACTCTGCCACTCCAGTTCAGACATGGCCATATGCAAATCAGTCTGACCCTGTGCCTCATGGGAACAGTCCAGCCCGAACTGCCAAGCCATGCCTTCCCTGGACCGGAAACAAGCTACCGAGCACCGGTTTCTGGCATTTCAGCCGTCTTCAGCCCGGCTTGCTTGAATCCAGTGGCAAAGTGAGCAAGGGACTCACGTCTGAGTATACCCTGCCAACTTATGGCAAACAAGGGAAAACCAAAGAAAATGATGGACGAAGCATTGACAATACAAGCACTCACCCCCAGTCAACTGATCTGGGTTTAATCCATTACCATTCTTTAGCCCACTCTGCCACCCCAGTTCAGACATGGCCATATGCAAATCAGTCTGACCCAGTCCCTCATGGGAACAGTCCAGCCCAAACTGCCAAGCCATGCCTTCCCTGGACCGACAAGCTACTGAGGACCGGTTTCTGGCATTTCAGCCGTCTTCAGCCCGGCTTGCTTGAATCCAGTGGCAAAGTGAGCAAGGGACTCACGTCTGAGCATACCCTGCCAACTTATGGCGAACAAAGAAGAACCAATGGAAATGATGGACGGAGCGTTGACAATACAAACACTCACCCCAGTCAACTGATCTGGGTTTAATCCATCACCGTTCTATAGCCCAATCTGCCACCCCAGTTCAGACATTGCCATATGCAAATCAGTCTGACCCTGTGCCTCATGGGAACAGTCCAGCCCGAACTGCCAAGCGATGCCTTCCCTGGACCGGAAACAAGCTACAGAGGACCAGTTTCTGGCATTTCAGCAGTCTTCAGCCCGGCTTGCTTGAATCCAGTGGCAAAGTGAGCAAGGGACTCACGTCTGAGCATACCCTGCGAACTTATGGTGAACAAAGAAAAACCAAAGGAAATGATGGACGGAGCGTTGACAATACAAGCACTCACCCCCAGTCCACTGATCCGGGTTTAATCCATCACCGTTCTTTAGCCGACTCTGCCACCTGAGTTCAGATATGGCCATATGCAAATCATTCTGACCCTGTTCCTCATTGGAACAGTTCAGCCCGAACTGCCAAGCCATGCCTTCCCTGGACCGGAAACAAGCTACAGCAGACCGGTGTCTGTCATATCAGCCGTCTTCAGCCTGGCTTGCTTGAATCCAGTGGCAAAGTGAGCAAGGGACTCACGTCTGAGCATACCCTGCCAACTTATGGCGAACAACGAAAAACCAAAGGAAATGATGGACGGAGCATTGACAATACAAGCACTCACCCCCAGTCAACTGATCTGGGTTTAATCCATCACCGTTCTTTAGCCCACTCTGTCACCCCAGTTCAGACATGGCCATATGCAGATCAGTCTGACCATGTGCCTCATGGGAACAGTCCAGCCCGAACTGCCAAGCCATGCCTTCCCTGGACCGGAAACAAGCTACCGAGGACCGGTTTCTGGCATTTCAGCCGTCTTCAGCCCGGCTTGCTTGAATCCAGTGGCAAAGTGAGCAGGGGACTCACGTCTGAGCATACCCTGCCAACTTATGGCGAACAAGGAAAAACCAAAGGAAATGATGGACGGAGCATTAACAATACAAGCACTCACCCCCAGTCAACTGATCTGGGTTTAGTCCATCACCGTTCTTTAGCCCACTCTGCCACCCCAGTTCAGACATGGCCATATGCAAGTCAGTCTAACCCTGTGCCTCAGGGGAACAGTCCAGCCCGAACTGCCAAGCCATGCCTTCCCTGGACAGGAAACAAGCTACTGAGGACCGGTTTCTGGCATTTCAGCCATCTTCAGCCCGGCTTGCTTGAATCCAGTGGCAAAGTGAGCAAGGGACTCACAACTGAGCATACCCTGCCAACTTATGGCAAACAAAGAAAAAACAAAGGAAATGCTGGAGGGAGCGTTGACAATACAAGCACTCACCCCAGTCAACTAATCTGGGTTTAATCCATCACTATTCTTTAGCCCACTCTGCCACCCCAGTTCAGACATTGCCATATGCAAATCAGTCTGACCCTGTGCCTCATGGGAACAGTCCAGCCCGAACTGCCAAGACATGCCTTCCCTGGACCGGAAACAAGCTACCGAGAACCGGTTTCTGGCATTTCAGCTGTCTTCAGCCCGGCTTGCTTGAATCCAGTGGCAAAGTGAGCAGGGGACTCACGTCTGAGCATACCCTGCCAACTTATGGCGAACAAGGAAAAACCAAAGGAAATGATGGACGGAGCATTAACAATACAAGCACTCACCCCCAGTCAACTGATCTGGGTTTAGTCCATCACCGTTCTTTAGCCCACTCTGCCACCCCAGTTCAGACATGGCCATATGCA
Source organism: Lissotriton vulgaris (assembly GCF_964263255.1). Taxonomy (NCBI): domain Eukaryota; kingdom Metazoa; phylum Chordata; class Amphibia; order Caudata; family Salamandridae; genus Lissotriton; species Lissotriton vulgaris. The sequence continues at coordinate 6,319,192 of NC_141688.1, forward strand.
AGTCAGTCTAACCCTGTGCCTCAGGGGAACAGTCCAGCCCGAACTGCCAAGCCATGCCTTCCCTGGACAGGAAACAAGCTACCGAGGACCGGTTTCTGGCATTTCAGCCATCTTCAGCCCGGCTTGCTTGAATCCAGTGGCAAAGTGAGCAAGGGACTCACAACTGAGCATACCCTGCCAACTTATGGCAAACAAAGAAAAAACAAAGGAAATGCTGGAGGGAGGGTTGACAATACAAGCACTCACCCCAGTCAACTAATCTGGGTTTAATCCATCACTATTCTTTAGCCCACTCTGCCACCCCAGTTCAGACATTGCCATATGCAAATCAGTCTGACCCTGTGCCTCATGGGAACAGTCCAGCCCGAACTGCCAAGACATGCCTTCCCTGGACCGGAAACAAGCTACCGAGAACCGGTTTCTGGCATTTCAGCTGTCTTCAGCCCGGCTTGCTTGAATCCAGTGGCAAAGTGAGCAAGGGACTCACATCTGAGCATACCCTGCCAACTTATGGCGAACAAAGAAAAACCAAAGGAAATGCTGGACGGAGCGTTGACAATACAAGCACTCATCCCAGTCAACTAATCTGGGTTTAATCCATCACTGTTCTTTAGCCCACTCTGCCACCCCAGTTCAGACATTGCCATATGCAAATCAGTCTGACCCTGTGCCTCATGGGAACAGTCCAGCCCTAACTGCCAAGACATGCCTTCCCTGGACCGGAAACAAGCTACCGAGGACCGGTTTCTCGCATTTCAGCCGTCTTCAGCCCGGCTTGCTTGAATCCAGTGGCAAAGTGAGCAAGGGACTCACAACTGAGCATACCCTGCCAACTTATGGCGAACAAAGAAAAACCAAAGGTAATGCTGGAGGGAGCGTTGACAATACAAGCACCCACCCCAGTCAACTAATCTGGGTTTAACACCTTGGGTGCTAAGGGGTTTTCCCCCTCCTGCGCTGGACTTGCAGAGTCCCCATTGTTTGTGACAAGGTCAACTCGTCATAAGCACAGGACAGGTAAAACCCATGACGAGTTGACCTTGTCAGGAGCATCCAAGGGGTTAATCAATCACCATTCTTTAGTCCACTGTGCCACCCCAGTTCAGACATGGCCATATGCAAATCAGTCTGACCCTGTGCCTCATGGGAACAGTCCATCCCGAAATGCCAAGCCATGCCTTCCCTGGACCGGAAACAAGCTACCGAGGTCCGGTTTCTGGCATTTCAGCCGTCTTCAGCCCGGCTTGCATGAATTCAGTGGCAAAGTGAGCAAGGGACTCACGTCTGAGCATACCCTTCCAACTTATGGCGAACAGAGAAAAACCAAAGGAAATGATGATGGAGCGTTGACAATACAAGCACTCACCCCCAGTCAACTGATCTGGGTTTAATCCATCACCGTTCTTTAGCCCACTCTGCCACCGCAGTTCAGACATGGCCAAATGCAAATCAGTCTGACCCTGTGCCTCATGGGAACAGTCCAGCTCGAACTGCCAAGCGATGCCTTCCCTGGACCGGAAACAAGCTACCGAGGACCGGTTTCTGGCATTTTAACCGTCTTCAGCCCGGCTTGCTTGAATCCAGTGGCAAAGTGAGCAAGGGACTCACAACTGAGCATACCCTGCCAACTTATGGCGAACAAAAAAAAACAAAAGGTAATGCTGGAGGGAGCGTTGACAATACAAGCACCCACCCCAGTCAACTAATCTGGGTTTAATCCATCACTGTTCTTTAGCCCACTCTGCCACCCCAGTTCAGACATTGCCATATGCAGATCAGTCTGACCCTGTGCCTCATGGGAACAGTCCAGCCCGAACTGCCAAGACATGCCTTCCCTGGACCGGAAGCAAGCTACCGAGGACCGGTTTCTGGCATTTCAGCTGTCTTCAGCCCGGCTTGCTTGAATCCAGTGGCAAAGTGAGCAAGGGACTCACATCTGAGCATACCCTGCCAACTTATGGCGAACAAAGAAAAACCAAATGAAATGCTGGACGGAGCGTTGACAATACAAGCACTCATCCCAGTCAACTAATCTGGGTTTAATCCATCACTGTTCTTTAGCCCACTCTGCCACCCCACTTCAGACATGGCCATATGCAAATCAGTCTGACCCTGTGCCTAATGGGAACAGTCCAGCCCGAACTGCCAGGCCATTCCTTCCCTGGACCGTAAACAAGCTACCGAGGACCGGTTTCTGGCATTTCAGCCATCTTCCGCCCGGCTTGCTTGAATCCAGTGGCAAAGTGAGGAAGGGACTCACGTCTGAGCATACCCTGCCAACTTATGGCGAATAAAGAAAAACTAAAGGAAATGATGGAAGGAGCATTGACAATACAAGCACTCATCCCCAGTCAATTGATCTGGGTTTAATCCATCACCATTCTTTAGTCCACTCTGCCACCCCAGTTCAGACATGGCCATATGCAAATCAGTCTGACCCTGTGCCTCATGGGAACAGTCCAGCCCGAACTGCCAAGTCATGCCTTCCCTGGACCGGAAACAAGTTACAGAGGACCGGTTTCTGGCATTTCAGCCGTCTTCAGCCCGGCTTGCTTGAATCCAGTGGCAAAGTGAGCAAGGGACTCACGTCTGAGCATACCCTGCCAACTTATGGCGAACAAAGAAAAACCAAAGGAAATGATGGACGGAGCGTTGACAATACAAGCACTCACCCCCAGTCAACTGATCTGGGTTTAATCCATCACCGTTCTTTAGCCCACTCTGCCACCCCAGTTCAGACATGGCCATATGCAAATCAGTCTGACCCTGTGCCTTATGTGAACAGTCCAGCCCGAACTGCCAAGCCATGCCTTCCCCGGACCGGAAACAAGCTACCGAGGACCGGTTTCTGGCATTTCATCCGTCTTCAGCCCGGCTTGCTTGAATCCAGTGGCAAAGTGAGCAAGGGACTCTCATCTGAGCATACCCTGCCAACTTATGGCGAACAAAGAAAAACCAAAGGAAACGATGGACGGAGCGTTGACAATACAAGCACTCACCCCAGTCAACTGATCTTGGTTTAATCTATCACCGTTCTTTGGCCCACTCTGCGACCCCAGTTCAGACATGGCCATATGCAAATCAGTCCGACCATGTGCCTCATGGGAACAGTCCAGCCCGAACTGCCAAGCCATGTCTTCCCTGGACCGGAAACAAGCTACCAAAGACCGGTTTCTGGCATTTAAGACGTCTTCAGCCCGGCTTGCTTGAATCCAGTGGCAAAGTGAGCAAGGGACTCACGTCTGAGCATACCCTGCCAACTTATGGCGAACAAAGAAATACCAAAGAAAATGATGGATGGAGGGTTGACAATACAAGCACCCACCCCAGTCAACTAATCTGGGTTTAATCCATCACTGTTCTTTAGCCCACTCTGCCACCCCAGTTCAGACATTGCCATATGCAGATCAGTCTGACCCTGTGCCTCATGGGAACAGTCCAGCCCGAACTGCCAAGACATGCCTTCCCTGGACCGGAAGCAAGCTACCGAGGACCGGTTTCTGGCATTTCAGCTGTCTTCAGCCCGGCTTGCTTGAATCCAGTGGCAAAGTGAGCAAGGGACTCACATCTGAGCATACCCTGCCAACTTATGGCGAACAAAGAAAAACCAAAGAAAAATGGAGGGAGGGTTGACAATACAAGCACTCACTCCCAGTCAACTGATCTGGGTTTAATCCATCACCGTTCTTTAGCCCACACTGCCACCCCAGTTAAGACATGGCCATATGCAAATCAGTCTGACCCTGTGCCTAATGGGAACAGTCCAGCCCGAACTGCCAGGCCATTCCTTCCCTGGACCAGAAACAATCTACCGAGGACCGGTTTCTGGCATTTTAGCCATCTTCCGCCCGGCTTGCTTGAATCCAGTGGCAAAGTGAGGAAGGGACTCACGTCTGAGCATACCCTGCCAACTTATGGCGAATAAAGAAAAACTAAAGGAAATGATGGAAGGAGCATTGACAATACAAGCACTCATCCCCAGTCAATTGATCTGGGTTTAATCCATCACCATTCTAGGCGTGGGCGGAAAATCCGTTCCGCTCGCGGATTTTGCGGATTTTCGGGAAATCCGCAATCCGCGAGATTTGCGAATTTCCCGCAAAATCCGCAAATCCGCGAGCAGCGGATTTTGCTCGCACTGCTCGCACTGTTAGCGTGAGTTCGCGCCCCGCGAATAAGTGCGAAATTGCAGAAATACGATCTTGGCAAAACTGAAAGTAACTACTTACCAGGTTCAAAAGTTCAGGCACATCATTAGTAGCCATTTCCTGTAGGGCTTCCTGAGGGGCCCCTCCAGAGTTCAGTTGCCAGTTGAAACTATTATGTGACCCTGCTCTGAACCTCAGAATAGTTACACATATGCCACAAAGGTCCTGAATTACAGCTAAGGGAGACAAGCAGGAGCCAGGCTGGAAGTTAAAATCCATTAATCAGCCCCTAATTCATTATTGTCAGTTGGGGCAGGGCAGGTGTTGTAACTAATTTTGCAACAATGAAAGCACTTAGCAAGTGCAAAAGATCACTAATCAGGGCGCACTAAGGAAGCAGGTGCCAGCTAAAAAAATATTCTGTGACACATTAATCAGCCCCAAATTAATTCAGGTCACTTGAGGCAGGGAAGGTGTGCTTTGCTTTGCCGAAAATAATGTACACTGGACAACCAGAGGGTGTAGTGATGAAACAGAGGGTGGCATGGGTGGGCCAGAGGGTGGCATGAGTAGTCAGAGAGTGGCAGTGGTGACAGAGAGTGGCAGTGATGAAGAAGAGTGTCCCAAACAGGCTGGACACGTAGAAACAACAAGTTCGCAAAACTTGCGACCCGACAGGTAAGTTCGCAAATTGCGAAATTGTAAAAACCCTCGCGAACTGGCAGAAACACGGGCGAACACAAAAAAAAAAAAATCCGCAAATTCGCGGGAATTCGCGGATTTTGCGGATTGCGAATCCGCAAATCCGCAAAATTCGCGGATTGCCAATCCGCAAAATCCGCTCATGCTTACACCATTCTTTAGTCCACTCTGCCACCCCAGTTCAGACATGGCCATATGCAAATCAGTCTGACCCTGTGCCTCATGGGAACAGTCCAGCCCGAACTGCCAAGTCATGCCTTCCCTGGACCGGAAACAAGTTACAGAGGACCGGTTTCTGGCATTTCAGCCGTCTTCAGCCCGGCTTGCTTGAATCCAGTGGCAAAGTGAGCAAGGGACTCACGTCTGAGCATACCCTGCCAACTTATGGCGAACAAAGAAAAACCAAAGGAAATGATGGACGGAGCGTTGACAATACAAGCACTCACCCCCAGTCAACTGATCTGGGTTTAATCCATCACCGTTCTTTAGCCCACTCTGCCACCCCAGTTCAGACATGGCCATATGCAAATCAGTCTGACCCTGTGCCTTATGTGAACAGTCCAGCCCGAACTGCCAAGCCATGCCTTCCCCGGACCGGAAACAAGCTACCGAGGACCGGTTTCTGGCATTTCATCCGTCTTCAGCCCGGCTTGCTTGAATCCAGTGGCAAAGTGAGCAAGGGACTCTCATCTGAGCATACCCTGCCAACTTATGGCGAACAAAGAAAAACCAAAGGAAACGATGGACGGAGCGTTGACAATACAAGCACTCACACCAGTCAACTGATCTTGGTTTAATCTATCACCGTTCTTTGGCCCATTCTGCGACCCCAGTTCAGACATGGCCATATGCAAATCAGTCCGACCATGTGCCTCATGGGAACAGTCCAGCCCGAACTGCCAAGCCATGTCTTCCCTGGACCGGAAACAAGCTACCAAAGACCGGTTTCTGGCATTTAAGACGTCTTCAGCCCGGCTTGCTTGAATCCAGTGGCAAAGTGAGCAAGGGACTCACGTCTGAGCATACCCTGCCAACTTATGGCGAACAAAGAAATACCAAAGAAAATGATGGATGGAGGGTTGACAATACAAGCACTCACCCCCAGTCAACTGATCTGGGCTTAATACATCACCGTTCTTTAGCCCACTCTCCCACCCCAGTTCAGACATGGCCATATGCAAATCTGTCTGACCCTGTGCCTCATGGGAACAGTCCTGCCCGAACTGCCAAGCCATGCCTTCCCTGGACCGGAAACAAGCTACTGAGGACCGGTTTCTGGCATTTTAGCCGTCTTCAGCCCGGCTTGCTTGAATCCAGTGGCAAAGTGAGCAAGAGACTCACGTCTGAGCATACCCTGCCAACTTATGGCAAACAGAGAAAAACCAAAGGAAATGATGGACGGAGCGTTGACAATACAGGCACTCAACCCCAGTCAACTGATCTGGGTTTAATCCATCACCGTTCTCTAGCCCACTCTGTCACCGCAGTTCAGACATGGCCAAATGCAAATCAGTCTGACCCTGTGCCTCATGGGAACAGTCCAGCCCGAACTGCCAAGCCATGCCTTCCCTGGACCGGAAACAAGCTACCGAGGACCGGTTTCTGGCATTTTAGCCGTCTTCAGGCCGGCTTGCTTGAATCCAGTGGCAAAGTGAGCAAGGGACTCACGTCTGAGCATACCCTGCCAACCTATGGCGAACAAAGAAAAACAAAAGGAAATGCTGGAGGGAGCATTGACAATACAAGCACTCACCCCAGTCAACTAATCTGGGTTTATTCCATCACCGTTCTTTAGCCCACTCTGTCACAGCAGTTCAGACATGGCCAAATGCAAATCAGTCTGACCCTGTGCCTCATGGGAACAGGCCAGCCCGAACTGCCAAGCCACCCCTTCCCTGGACCGGAAACAAGCTACCGAGGACGGGTTTCTGGCATTTCAGCTGTCTTCAGCCTGGCTTGCTTGAATCCAGTGGCAAAGTGAGCAAGGGACTAACATCTGAGCATACCCTGCCAACTAATGGCGAGCAAAGAAAAACAAAAGGAAATGATGGAGGTAGCGTTGACAATACAAGCACTCACCCCCAGTCAACTGATCCTGGTTTAATCCATCACCGTTCTTTAGCCCACTCTGCCATCACAGTTCAGACATGGCCATATGCAAATCAGTCTGACCCTGTGCCTCATGGGAACAGTCCAGCCCGAACACCTAAGCCATGCCTTCCCTGGACCGGAAACAAGCTACTGAGGACCGGTTTCCGGCATTTTAGCCATCTTCAGCCCGGCTTGCTTGAATCCAGTGGCAAAGTGAGCAAGGGACTCACGTCTGAGCATACCCTGCCAACTTATGGCGAACAAAGAAAAACCAAAGGAAATGCTGGAGGGAGCGTTGACAATACAAGCACTCACCCCAGTCAACTAATCTGGGTTTAATCCATCACCTTTCTTTAGCCCACTCTGCCACCCCAGTTCAGACATTGCCATATGCAAATAAGTCTGACCCTGTGCCTCATGGGAACAGTCCAGCCCGAACTGCCAAGCCATGCCTTCCCTGGACCAGAAACAAGCTACAGAGGTCCGGTTTCTGGCATTTCAGCCATCTTTGGCCCGGCTTGCTTGAATTCAGGGGCAAAGTGAGCAAGGGACTCACATCTGAGCATACCCTGCCAACTTATGGCGAACAAAGAAAAACCAAAGAAAATGATGGAAGGAGCATTGACAATACAAGCACTCACCCCCAGTCAACTGATCTGGGTTTAATCCATCATGGTTCTTTAGCCCACTCAGCCACCCCAGTTCAGACATGGCCATCTGCAAATCAGTCCAACCCTGTGCCTCATTGGAACAGTCCAGCCCGAACTGCCAAGCCATGACTTCCCTGGAGCGGAAACAAGCTACCCAGGACCGGTTTCTGGCATTTCAGCCGTCTTCAGCCCGCTTGCTTGAACCCAGTGGCAAAGTGAGTAAGGGACTCACGTCTGAGCATACCCTGCCAACTTATGGAGAACAAGGAAAAACCAAAGGAAATGTTGGACGGACCGTTGACAATACAAGCACTCACCCCAGTCAACTGATCTGGGTTTAATCCATCACCATTCTTTAGCCCACTCTGCCACCCCAGTTCAGACATGGCCATATGCAAATCATTCTGACCCTGTGCCTCATGGGAACAGTCCAGCCCGAACTGCCAAGCCATGCCTTCCCTGGACCAGAAACAAGCTACTGAGGACCAGTTTCTGGCATTTCAGCCGTCTTCAGCCCGGCTTGCTTAAATCCAGTGGCAAAGTGAGCAAGGGACTCACGTCCGAGCATACCCTGCCAATTTATGGCGAACAAAGAAAAACCAAGGGAAATGATGGACGGAGCATTGACAATACAAGCACTCACTCCCAGTCAACTGATCTGGGTTTAATCCATCACCGTTCTTTAGTCCACTCTGCCACCCAAGTTCAGACATGGCCATATGCAAATCAGTCTGACCCTGTGCCTCATGGGAAAAGTCCAGCCGAAACTGCCAAGCCATGCCTTCCCTGGACCGGAAACAGGCTACCGAGGACCGGTTTCTGGCATTTCAGCCGTCTTCAGCCCGGCTTGCTTGAATCCAGTGGCAAAGTGAGCAAGGGACGCATGTCTGAGCATACCCTGCCAACTTATGGCGAACAAAGAAAAACCAAAGGAAATGATGGACGGAGCGTTGACAATACAAGCACTCACCCCCAATCAACTGATCTGGGTTTAATCCATAACCGTTCTTTAGCCCACTTTTCCACGCCAGTTCAGACATGGCCATATGCAAATCAGTCTGACCATGTGCCTCATGGGAACAGTCCAGCCCGAACTGCCAATCCATGCCTTCCCAGGACCGGAAACAATTTACCGAAGACCGGTTTCTGGCATTTCAGACGTCTTCAGCCCGGCTTGCTTGAATCCAGTGGCAAAGTGAGTAAGGGACTCACGTCTGAGCATACCCTGCCAACTTATGGCGAACAAAGAAAAACCAAAGGAAATGATGGACGGAGCGTTGACAATATAAGCACTCACCCCCAGTGTAGGAGAGTAGGGTCTGCTATCCTATGGTCACCCCAAATTTTTGCTTTTTGCTTCACTGGTTTCTGACTTAATGTGGCTGTGGGCCTGCTAATCAGACCCACAGCCTGCTGTTCTCTCTCTAAATTACTACCAATGCACTCTAGGTGCATTACGAATTGGAACTGGTTCACCTTATGAGCCCCTGTATAAGTGCACCCTAGGTGCCCAGGGCATAGGTGTATCCAAGGCCTACCCGGGGCTGCAGCACGTATTGTGCCACCCCTGGCCTGGCCTCCATATTTGACACAACTGGCTGATCACTCAGCTGGGGTAAGTCGGTGTAACCACCTCTTACTTAGGTACAGTATGTCTGTGCCTAACCCTAAACTGGACACATATGTTCCTATCAGCCACTCCTATGGAAGGCCTCATCAATCCTGGAGGCAGAGTGCTTGGAAATATGTGAGATGGTGCTCTAGCATGAGCTGAGCCTGTCTGCAGCTGTCGGGAACCACTCCCTAAGCTGTTCCGGGATATTGCCATACCATATACTCTTAAGTGCATTATAATCCTCGCGGTTAAATGCTATCTTTGGTTTGGCTTTATCAAAACATGTCGAGTAAGGTGTCATACGAATTGGAATACTATCCCCTCGCCAATTCTGGCGACGGGGATAGCATTCCACCCTTCTAGAGGGACACGACATGTGTGTAGCCTTAACCCCGGTTAAAGTTAAACAGAGCCTCAGCTCCACAAAATGGACGCTGCCACCACAGACACAAGTCTGGCCTCCTGCTGCTGACCGAAACTCGGCAGATGGTGGCCTGGACAAAGGGTTTCCTGCCTTGGGAGGTGCGAGCACCACCCCAGACAGGATTTTGTGTATTGGGTAGGACAGGGCTGAATAGAATCAGACATGCCCGGGGCACACAAGGTGTCCCCGTGCATAGGCCAGCCCAAACCGGTTCTGGGGCCTTCCAGCCCCAGTCCTGGCGCGGAGCTGGACAAAGGAAAGGGGGTGTAACCGCCCCCCTTCCTGGTTCCTCCCAGAGGAGGGACCTAGTAGGTGATCCACCCCCTAGATTGGAATAAGAGGGGGAGCAGTGCCATTGCACAGCAGATCATCCCGAAATCAACTTAAAACTAAGAAGAAGACTGGACTTCGACATTCTGCTGCACAGAAGACTGAAGAAGAATCTCCCTTGTGGCCAAGGAGTGACCACCCTGTGAACACAGGTACCAACCAGCAACTCGACGTCTGCTTTGCCGCCGCCTCCCGCCGGAGACCGAGCCCAGAGCCCGACAAGAACCAGACTCCCAGACCTCTCAGAGCCCGATCCACAGTCACTGCGAAGAAGGGACCCGTGGAGGCACCGAGTGACGTGGGACCGGACCTCTTGAAAGACACCCGAAAAGCTGACTGCGCAGCTTCTGAGGCATCCTCGACGTTGTGCTTTGGGGATTGAGAACCCCCACCACCGAGCAGCCCTTGCACCGAAGATCAGCCCTCCAGCATCTCCACGATCTGCGTGGGGCCCTTTTGCATTGTGCCACTCGACGCGCCATCCCGGCCACTAGCCACACGGCCAGCGGCCATCTTGGCGACGAACCCGAAGATTTAAACAGCAGGTCTGGTTGCTCCAGACCTACCCAAGCTCCTGTGAAAAGGAGCACCCGCTCTGACCTTGCTGGTCCGAGTGAACAGCATCTTTCAACTTCTGCGTGGCTTGCATTTGCCAAGGCCTGTTTGCTCCGATCAGGTCGCCGACACCGCCAACAGCGAGAAGCCTACGTGGGACAGCTCGTGACCGACTCCTGGACGTCCTCGACCCCGGGTATCCACGTGGCTGCAGAAAGAAGCTACACGACAACGCCTGTTTGCACCCGACATCACCTGGTTCCACTCTGGTTCCACGGCAGTCACTGGCTAGTGACTTTGAACACTGTCCCCTCTGCTTTCAGGTCTTCACATCTACAGATCCACCCTTGGATCCACCGGAACTCTTCTCATCGAGCCGCCTGCAGCATCTCCTGCTCCAAGCACCATCGACCAGCGTGACGAAACCCGACACATCTTCGACCCTGTGCACCCGCTTCCTGTGGGTGAGGTAACTCAGCTCCGCCGGTGCTCCTGCACTGGTACACATCCCAAGGGCCTGTGTTTTAAGTTTCAGCTCCGTAGGTCACTCGGAAGGTTCCTAACTTTCTAACTTTGTGCTTTTTACGCACCATAGACTTTGTATTGAGAAGTGCGTGCACTTTGGACACTGCACCCGAGTCCCGTGGGCCTTTCCCGACTTAGTTAACTCCAGTCTCGAATAGTTCCAGCGATTCCCAAGGCCCTAGGCCTCTTCACTTTCCTCCTGGTATCCCTTATACCACTTATTTAGTATATGGTTTAGGTGGCCCCTAGGGCTCATCCATATTGTGCAACTTTTGTATATTTTAAACTGTCTTGTGATTTAACGCTTGTGCTTCTGTGCTCATAAAGAGTCCAGGGGATTTTAATAGTTAATAAATCAATATATATTTTCAATATATATCTGTGTGGTGTCCCTTTCATTTGGTATTCAAGGGGGTTGTGTATGGTATAACAGCTGGCTTCACATGCCTTTCAGAGTTTAGCCTAAGACTGCTTTGTCCACGTTACCACTAGGATAACTGGTCTACAAGGTTGAATTACAACCATCATCATAAGGGTTGCTTGGCATGGTACAAAGTGATCACTAGAACTAGTGAGCATTATATACCAGGCCAACTTCCCACATTGGTGAGCAGCGGATTGGGATCTGAGCTTGCTGTTGTTTTACCATTACAATCTTTGAGATTATCATCTGAAAGATCACACAGGTACCTGCTAGGTACATATAAAACAAGACTAGTATACTTAAGTTCTACTGAACTTAGTTGTTGTAGAGCAAAGGGAGTAGCACACCCTAGCTACAACTACTAGATAGGTTTAGTAGGTAAACACCAGTGTAGGTGGATTGCAACACATCCACCCACACTAGAGCAATGTCTGGAACAGAGGGGTCCAGTGGACTTACTCCTGTTGAGAGTGACCCTCCAAGGGCACCATCCCAGTTTGCTATTTTTCCCTTTAAGGAATTAAGACAGCTTTGTGTCTTAAGGGGTCTGAAGACAGGGCCTTCCCCTACTACAGACCACCTAAGAGAGCTCTTGGATCAGTCTGAGGCTCTAAAGACCTCTAAAGCAAACCCCACAGGGGATGCTGAAGGAGGCCATCCTTCAGAGGATGACACTGTAGACCCCCCTGCCCCTATCATCCTAGTAGATGAGGATGCCTCCACCACTGGAGCTCCTCAAGTAGATATAGAGGAAGAGGAAGAAGAAGAGGAGGAGGAGGTGGAAAGCAGTGAGTCAGATGATGACAGAGATAGTCAGGTGCTGGTCAGTAGACTGAACCAGGCTAACTTAAGTCAACTTGGGAATGAATCAGGTAACAACCCATTCAGACCCTCAGGTGGACTTAACCAGGGCCATAGGAGGAGGAGGCATCACTCAGGTGAATCCAATACCTCCCATGTCTCTAGAGGCTCTCATGGTCACTCCAGAAAGGAGCTGACTAGCCCTCAGAGAAGGGAACATGAGGCCAAGATGAGAGAGGCTGAGCTTAGGATCCAGAGGCAAGAGTTAGAGGTTGCCCTGGCTAAGGAGAAACTTGCTAGAGCAAGACAGCCTAGAGAGAGTGGGGTAATAGAACCCACTGGTGGCAGCAATATCCACAAGGATAAAGACAGGTCTTTTGATAATAGAAACCTGAGTAAGATTGTGCCCCCCTACAAAGCTGGGGATGACATCCATAAATGGATTACTGCAATGGAGAGAGCCTGCAGAGTACAGCAGATCCCTCAGGAGCAGTGGGCAGCAATCTTGTGGCTCTCCTTTGAAGGTAGAGGCCGAGACAGACTCCTCACAGTTAGTGATGGGGATTCTAGAAACTACCTGGTCCTGAAGAGTGCTCTGATTGATGGGTTAGGCTTAACCACTGAACAGTACAGGTTAATGTTCAGAGATACCCAGAAGACACAGACTCAGGACTGGTCTGAATTTGTTGAGTGTGCCACTAAGGCTCTGGAGGGATGGTTGCTGGGCAGCAAGGTTACAGACTATGAAGGATTGTACAATTTGCTGATGAGAGAACAAATTTTAAATAATTGTCAGAACCAGCAGTTGCATCAACATTTGGTTGACTCAGATTTGACCTCTCCCCAAGAATTGGGAAAGAGGGCAGATAAATGGGTAAGAACCAGAGTTAAGCAAAAGAACCAGAACCAGAACCAGGGTGGTGACCAGAAGAAAACAGACCAGAAGGGTGGGGAGCAGAAAGCTAAAGACCAGAAGTCTTCAACAGGGCCCCAAACTGAGACAGAGGGTGGGTCCCAAACTTCCAAGAAGAAGAAGAAAGAAGGTCAGAAGAAACCCTGGTGTAAAACTTGTAAGAACACCTCTCACTGGACAAGTGAGTGTAAAAAGGGTGGAGCCCCCAGCACTGCAGCCCCTAAGGCACCTGCACCCACTAGTACAGTTAGCAGTGCTGGTCCTCAAGCCAAGGGTTTAGTGGGAATCACTTTGGGAACTGGAGGAGATTCTGACCTAGTCAGAACTCTTACACAGGCTGTTCTGGTTTGTGAAGGGGACCTGGATTTGGTCCCTGACATAAGTCCCAGTAATCTGGGCAAATACAGACAGACGCCTTTGATTAACAACAAAGTGGCTCAAGCTTACAGGGACACATGTGCCAGTGTCACTATGGTGACACCTAACTTTGTGGACCCTGGACAATACATGCCAGGCGATGATTACCTGGTGACCAATGCCAGCAATGTCACTACTACACATAGTGTGGCACTTGTTAACTTTTCCTGGGGAGGGGTAACTGGCCTAAAGAAAGTTGTGGTTAGTGCTGATCTCCCAGTAGAATGTTTGTTGGGCAATGACCTGGAGAACTCTCTATGGTCAGAAGTTGAGTACAGGACTCATGCAGAGATGTTAGGGATATCATCACATGTCCTTGCTGTGACCAGGTCACAGGCCAAAAAGTGCCTCTCTGAACCTCAGGTCTTGGATCCTGGAACAATGGACCAAGTACCTCCCAAGAAGAAGAACAGGAGGGTTAAGGCTGTGCCTTCCCAACTGCCTACAAGTGAGGATCAGACTTCACAGGAAACTGATCTTGAGACCCCTGAAGGAACTGTCCCTGAAGAACTTGAACCTGATCAGGTTGAGTTTCTGGGGACAGGGGGACCTTCTAGGGCAGACTTGGGGCAGGCTCAGTTAACCTGTCCTTCTCTTGAACCCCTCAGACAGCAGGCTGCTGCTGAGGCTGCTGGGAATGCTCAAGGTGCCCATAAAGTATATTGGGACGATGGACTCCTTTATTCAGAGGCTAGAGACCCCAAGCCTGGTGCTACCAGGAGGTTGGTTATACCTCTGCAATTTAGGGGCTTCCTACTCACCTTGGCCCATGATATTCCTTTAGCAGGACACCTAGGCCAGAACAAGACTTGGGACAGGCTTGTCCCTCACTTTCACTGGCCTCACATGTCTGAAGACACCAAGGAGTTTTGTCGCTCCTGTGAAACCTGCCAAGCCAGTGGTAAAGCAGGTGGAACAACAAAGGCCCCCCTGATACCACTACCTGTGGTGGGGGTTCCCTTTGAGAGAGTGGGGATTGATATTGTTGGTCCAATGGATCCCCCTACAGCATCTGGGCACAGATTCATACTGGTGGTAGTGGATCATGCCACCAGGTACCCAGAGGCAATTCCCCTTAGGACCACAACAGCTCCTGTTGTGGCCAGGGCCCTACTTGGAGTTTTCTCCAGAGTGGGGTTTCCTAAGGAGGTAATATCAGATAGAGGTACCAACTTCATGTCTGGATATTTGACAGCTATGTGGAAGGAATGTGGTGTAAACTACAAGTTCACCACTCCTTATCACCCACAATGCAATGGGCTTGTTGAGAGATTTAACAAGACCCTAAAGGGCATGATTAAAGGATTACCTGAAAAGCTCAGGCGAAGATGGGACATCCTTCTGCCCTGCCTTTTGTTCGCTTACAGAGAGGTCCCTCAAAAGGGGGTTGGCTTCAGCCCCTTTGAATTGTTGTTTGGGCACCCTGTAAGAGGACCCCTGTGTCTTGTAAAGGAAGGATGGGAGTTACCTCTCAAAAAGCCTAAACAGGACATAGTGGACTATGTACTTGGTCTCCGCTCCAGGATGGCAGAGTACATGGAAAAGGCATCTAAAAACCTTGAGGCTAGCCAAGAATTACAAAAAGCTTGGCATGACCAAAAGGCTGTCCTTGTTGAATTTCAGCCTGGACAGAAGGTATGGGTGTTGGAGCCAGTGGCCCCAGCAGCACTCCAAGACAAATGGTCTGGACCCCATACAATTCTGGAAAAGAAGGGAGAGGTTACCTACTTGGTGGACCTAGGAACTCCCAGGAGCCCCCACAGGGTGCTCCATGTGAACAGATTGAAGGCATATGTCAGCAGGGCAGACATGGGCTTGCTCATGGCTACAGATGAGGGACAGGAGGAAGAGAGTGACCCTCTCCCAGACCTGCTCACTCAGAACCCTGAGGATGGCTCAGTTGAAGGTGTGGCCTTAGGTGGCAGCCTCACTGAACATCAGCAACATGACTGCAGACAAGTTCTACAGGCATACGGGCATATGTTCTCATTGACACCCAGTCAGACTAACTGGTGTACACATGTGGTGGACACTGGTGACAGTCTTCCTGTAAAGAGCAAAATTTACAGGCAACCTGACCACGTCAGGGACTGTATAAAGACTGAGGTGCAAAAGATGCTGGAATTAGGTGTCATTGAGCCTTCAGAGAGCCCCTGGGCTAGCCCAGTGGTTCTGGTCCCCAAACCTCACACCAAAGATGGCAAGAGAGAGATGAGGTTCTGTGTGGATTACAGAGGACTCAATGCTGTCACCAGGACAGATGCACACCCTATTCCAAGGGCAGATGAGCTCATTGACAAGTTGGCTTCTGCCAAATATTTGAGCACATTTGACTTGACAGCTGGCTACTGGCAAATCAGGTTAGCTGAGGAGTCTAAAGCCAAAACAGCATTTTCTACCCCTAGTGGGCATTATCAGTTTGTGGTGATGCCCTTTGGTCTGAAAAATGCACCTGCCACCTTCCAACGGTTGGTGAACCAAGTCCTCACTGGGTTGGATGACTTTTGTGCAGCTTATCTGGACGATATTGCTGTCTTTAGCTCCACCTGGGAGGATCACCTGATCCACCTGAAGGAAGTGCTTGAGGCTCTGCAGAAGGCAGGCCTCACTATCAAGGCAACAAAGTGCCAGATAGGGCAGAGCAAGGTTGTATACCTGGGCCACCTTGTAGGTGGAGGCCAAGTTCAACCACTGGAGAGTAAGATCCAGACCATCAAGGACTGGTCCCCTCCAACTACCCAGACTCAGGTCAGAGCTTTCTTGGGCCTGACTGGGTACTACAGGAAGTTTGTTAAGAACTATGGGTCCATTGTGACTCCTCTTAATGATCTGACATCCAAGAAGATGCCCAAAAAGGTTCAGTGGACAGAAATCTGTCAAAAGGCATTTGATGACCTGAAGAAGGCCATGTGCTCTGCACCTATCCTGAAGAGTCCTGACTACTCAAGAGAGTTCATTGTCCAAACAGATGCTTCTGAGTTGGGAGTGGGAGCAGTGCTTTCACAGCTTAATGTAGATGGCCAGGACCAGCCCATTGCTTTCATTAGCAGAAGGCTGACCCCCAGAGAGAAACGTTGGTCAGCTATAGAGAGGGAGGCCTTTGCTGTGGTGTGGGCCCTGAAGAAGTTGAGGCCATACTTATTTGGTACTCACTTCAAGATTCAGACCGACCATAAGCCCCTCCTATGGCTTAATCAGATGAAGGGTGAAAACCCCAAACTACTCAGGTGGTCCATTTCCCTACAGGGGATGGACTTTACAGTGGAGCACCGCCCAGGGACTGACCATGGCAACGCAGATGGTCTCTCCAGGTACTTCCACTTAGAACATGAAGACACAACTGGTCAAGGTTAGTCTAATGTCCCTGCGTTTGGGGGGGGGTTATGTAGGAGAGTAGGGTCTGCTATCCTATGGTCACCCCAAATTTTTGCTTTTTGCTTCACTGGTTTCTGACTTAATGTGGCTGTGGGCCTGCTAATCAGACCCACAGCCTGCTGTTCTCTCTCTAAATTACTGCCAATGCACTCTAGGTGCATTACGAATTGGAACTGGTTCACCTTATGAGCCCCTGTATAAGTGCACCCTAGGTGCCCAGGGCATAGGTGTATCCAAGGCCTACCCGGGGCTGCAGCACGTATTGTGCCACCCCTGGCCTGGCCTCCATATTTGACACAACTGGCTGATCACTCAGCTGGGGTAAGTCGGTGTAACCACCTCTTACTTAGGTACAGTATGTCTGTGCCTAACCCTAAACTGGACACATATGTTCCTATCAGCCACTCCTATGGAAGGCCTCATCAATCCTGGAGGCAGAGTGCTTGGAAATATGTGAGATGGTGCTCTAGCATGAGCTGAGCCTGTCTGCAGCTGTCGGGAACCACTCCCTAAGCTGTTCCGGGATATTGCCATACCATATACTCTTAAGTGCATTATAATCCTCGCGGTTAAATGCTATCTTTGGTTTGGCTTTATCAAAACATGTCGAGTAAGGTGTCATACGAATTGGAATACTATCCCCTCGCCAATTCTGGCGACGGGGATAGCATTCCACCCTTCTAGAGGGACACGACATGTGTGTAGCCTTAACCCCGGTTAAAGTTAAACAGAGCCTCAGCTCCACAAAATGGACGCTGCCACCACAGACACAAGTCTGGCCTCCTGCTGCTGACCGAAACTCGGCAGATGGTGGCCTGGACAAAGGGTTTCCTGCCTTGGGAGGTGCGAGCACCACCCCAGACAGGATTTTGTGTATTGGGTAGGACAGGGCTGAATAGAATCAGACATGCCCGGGGCACACAAGGTGTCCCCGTGCATAGGCCAGCCCAAACCGGTTCTGGGGCCTTCCAGCCCCAGTCCTGGCGCGGAGCTGGACAAAGGAAAGGGGGTGTAACCGCCCCCCTTCCTGGTTCCTCCCAGAGGAGGGACCTAGTAGGTGATCCACCCCCTAGATTGGAATAAGAGGGGGAGCAGTGCCATTGCACAGCAGATCATCCCGAAATCAACTTAAAACTAAGAAGAAGACTGGACTTCGACATTCTGCTGCACAGAAGACTGAAGAAGAATCTCCCTTGTGGCCAAGGAGTGACCACCCTGTGAACACAGGTACCAACCAGCAACTCGACGTCTGCTTTGCCGCCGCCTCCCGCCGGAGACCGAGCCCAGAGCCCGACAAGAACCAGACTCCCAGACCTCTCAGAGCCCGATCCACAGTCCCTGCGAAGAAGGGACCCGTGGAGGCACCGAGTGACGTGGGACCGGACCTCTTGAAAGACACCCGAAAAGCTGACTGCGCAGCTTCTGAGGCATCCTCGACGTTGTGCTTTGGGGATTGAGAACCCCCACCACCGAGCAGCCCTTGCACCGAAGATCAGCCCTCCAGCATCTCCACGATCTGCGTGGGGCCCTTTTGCATTGTGCCACTCGACGCGCCATCCCGGCCACTAGCCACGCGGCCAGCGGCCATCTTGGCGACGAACCCGAAGATTTAAACAGCAGGTCTGGTTGCTCCAGACCTACCCAAGCTCCTGTGAAAAGGAGCACCCGCTCTGACCTTGCTGGTCCGAGTGAACAGCATCTTTCAACTTCTGCGTGGCTTGCATTTGCCAAGGCCTGTTTGCTCCGATCAGGTCGCCGACACCGCCAACAGCGAGAAGCCTACGTGGGACAGCTCGTGACCGACTCCTGGACGTCCTCGACCCCGGGTATCCACGTGGCTGCAGAAAGAAGCTACCCGACAACGCCTGTTTGCACCCGACATCACCTGGTTCCACTCTGGTTCCACGGCAGTCACTGGCTAGTGACTTTGAACACTGTCCCCTCTGCTTTCAGGTCTTCACATCTACAGATCCACCCTTGGATCCACCGGAACTCTTCTCATCGAGCCGCCTGCAGCATCTCCTGCTCCAAGCACCATCGACCAGCGTGACGAAACCCGACACATCTTCGACCCTGTGCACCCGCTTCCTGTGGGTGAGGTAACTCAGCTCCGCCAGTGCTCCTGCACTGGTACACATCCCAAGGGCCTGTGTTTTAAGTTTCAGCTCCGTAGGTCACTCGGAAGGTTCCTAACTTTCTAACTTTGTGCTTTTTACGCACCATAGACTTTGTATTGAGAAGTGCGTGCACTTTGGACACTGCACCCGAGTCCCGTGGGCCTTTCCCGACTTAGTTAACTCCAGTCTCGAATAGTTCCAGCGATTCCCAAGGCCCTAGGCCTCTTCACTTTCCTCCTGGTATCCCTTATACCACTTATTTAGTATATGGTTTAGGTGGCCCCTAGGGCTCATCCATATTGTGCAACTTTTGTATATTTTAAACTGTCTTGTGATTTAACGCTTGTGCTTCTGTGCTCATAAAGAGTCCAGGGGATTTTAATAGTTAATAAATCAATATATATTTTCAATATATATCTGTGTGGTGTCCCTTTCATTTGGTATTCAAGGGGGTTGTGTATGGTATAACAGCTGGCTTCACATGCCTTTCAGAGTTTAGCCTAAGACTGCTTTGTCCACGTTACCACTAGGATAACTGGTCTACAAGGTTGAATTACAACCATCATCATAAGGGTTGCTTGGCATGGTACAAAGTGATCACTAGAACTAGTGAGCATTATATACCAGGCCAACTTCCCACACCCAGTCAACAGATCTGGGTTTAATCCATCACCGTTCTTTAGCCCACTCTGCCACCCCAGTTCAGACATGGCCATATGCAAATCAGTCTGACCCTGTGCCTCATGGGAACAGTGCAGCCCGAACACCTAAGCCATGCCTTCCCTGGACCGGAAACAAGCTACCGTGGACCGGTTTCCGGCATTTTAGCCGTCTTCAGCCCGGCTTGCTTGAATCCAGTGGCAAAGTGAGCAAGGGACGCATGTCTGAGCATACCCTGCCAACTTATGGCGAACAAAGAAAAACCAAAGGAAATGATGGACGGAGCGTTGACAATACAAGCACTCACCCCCAATCAACTGATCTGGGTTTAATCCATAACCGTTCTTTAGCCCACTTTTCCACGCCAGTTCAGACATGGCCATATGCAAATCAGTCTGACCCTGTGCCTCATGGGAACAGTCCAGCCCGAACTGCCAAGCCATGCCTTCCCTGGACCAGAAACAAGCTACAGAGGTCCGGTTTCTGGCATTTCAGCCATCTTTGGCCCGGCTTGCTTGAATTCAGGGGCAAAGTGAGCAAGGGACTCACATCTGAGTATACCCTGCCAACTTATGGCGAACAAAGAAAAACCAAAGAAAATGATGGAAGGAGCATTGACAATACAAGCACTCACCCCCAGTCAACTGATCTGGGTTTAATCCATCATGGTTCTTTAGCCCACTCAGCCACCCCAGTTCAGACATGGCCATCTGCAAATCAGTCCAACCCTGTGCCTCATTGGAACAGTCCAGCCCGAACTGCCAAGCCATGACTTCCCTGGAGCGGAAACAAGCTACCGAGGACCGGTTTTTGGCATTTCAGCCGTCTTCAGCCCGCTTGCTTGAACCCAGTGGCAAAGTGAGTAAGGGACTCACGTCTGAGCATACCCTGCCAACTTATGGAGAACAAGGAAAAACCAAAAGAAATGTTGGACGGAGCGTTGACAATACAAGCACTCACCCCAGTCAACTGATCTGGGTTTAATCCATCACCATTCTTTAGCCCACTCTGCCACCCCAGTTCAGACATGGCCATATGCAAATCATTCTGACCCTGTGCCTCATGGGAACAGTCCAGCCCGAACTGCCAAGCCATGCCTTCCCTGGACCAGAAACAAGCTACTAAGGACCAGTTTCTGGCATTTCAGCCGTCTTCAGCCCGGCTTGCTTAAATCCAGTGGCAAAGTGAGCAAGGGACTCACGTCCGAGCATACCCTGCCAATTTATGGCGAACAAAGAAAAACCAAGGGAAATGATGGACGGAGCATTGACAATACAAGCACTCACTCCCAGTCAACTGATCTGGGTTTAATCCATCACCGTTCTTTAGTCCACTCTGCCACCCAAGTTCAGACATGGCCATATGCAAATCAGTCTGACCCTGTGCCTCATGGGAAAAGTCCAGCCGAAACTGCCAAGCCATGCCTTCCCTGGACCGGAAACAGGCTACCGAGGACCGGTTTCTGGCATTTCAGCCGTCTTCAGCCCGGCTTGCTTGAATCCAGTGGCAAAGTGAGCAAGGGACTCACGTCTGAGCATACCCTGCGAACTCATGGCGAACAAAGAAAAACCAAAGGAAATGATCGACGGAGCGTTGACAATACAAGCACTCACCCCCAGTCAACTGATCTGGGTTTAATCCATCACCTATCTTTAGCCCACTCTGTGACCCCAGTTCAGACATGGCCATACACAAATCAGTCTGACCATGTGCCTCATGGGAACAGTCCAGCCCGAACTGCCAAGCCATGCCTTCCCAGGACCGGAAACAATTTACCGAAGACCGGTTTCTGGCATTTCAGACGTCTTCAGCCCGGCTTGCTTGAATCCAGTGGCAAAGTGAGTAAGGGACTCACGTCTGAGCATACCCTGCCAACTTATGGAGAACAAAGAAAAACCAAAGGAAATGATGGACGGAGCGTTGACAATATAAGCACTCACCCCCAGTCAACAGATCTGGGTTTAATCCATCACCGTTCTTTAGCCCACTCTGCCACCCCAGTTCAGACATGGCCATATGCAAATCAGTCTGACCCTGTGCCTCATGGGAACAGTGCAGCCCGAACACCTAAGCCATGCCTTCCCTGGACCGGAAACAAGCTACCGAGGACCGGTTTCCGGCATTTTAGCCGTCTTCAGCCCGGCTTGCTTGAATCCAGTGGCAAAGTGAGCAAGGGACGCATGTCTGAGCATACCCTGCCAACTTATGGCGAACAAAGAAAAACCAAAGGAAATGATGGACGGAGCGTTGACAATACAAGCACTCACCCCCAATCCACTGATCTGGGTTTAATCCATAACCGTTCTTTAGCCCACTTTTCCACGCCAGTTCAGACATGGCCATATGCAAATCAGTCTGACCCTGTGCCTCATGGGAACAGTCCAGCCCGAACTGCCAAGCCATGCCTTCCCTGGACCAGAAACAAGCTACCGAGGAACAGTTTATGGCATTTCAGCCGTCTTCAGCCCGGCTTGCTTGAATCCAGTGGCAAAGTGAGCAAGGGACTCACATCTGAGCACACCCTGCCATCTTATGGCAAACAAAGAAAAACCAAAGGAAATGATGGAAGGAGCATTGACAATACAAGCACTCACCCCAGTCAACTGATCTGGGTTTAATCCATCATGGTTCTTTAGCCCACTCTGCCACCACAGTGCAGACATGGCCATATGCAAATCAGTCCGACCCTGTGCCTCATGGGAACAGTCCAGCCCGAACTGCCAAGCCATGCCTTCCCCGGACCGGAAACAAGCTACCGAGGACCGGTTTCTGGCATTTCATCCGTCTTCAGCCCGGCTTGCTTGAATCCAGTGGCAAAGTGAGCAAGGGACTCTCATCTGAGCATACCCTGCCAACTTATGGCGAACAAAGAAAAACCAAAGGAAACGATGGACGGAGCGTTGACAATACAAGCACTCACCCCAGTCAACTGATCTTGGTTTAATCCATCACCGTTCTTTAGCCCACTCTGTGACCCCAGTTCAGACATGGCCATATGCAAATCAGTCTGACCATGTGCCTCATGGGGAACAGTCCAGCCCGAACTGCCAAGCCATGCCTTCCCTGGACCGGAAACAAGCTACCGAAGACCGGTTTCTGGCATTTCAGACGTCTTCAGCCCAGCTTGCTTGAATCCAGTGGCAAAGTGAGCAAGGGACTCACGTCTTAGCATACCCTGCCAACTTATGGCGAACAAAGAAAAACCAAAGGAAATGATGGACGGAGCGTTGACAATACAAGCACTCACCGCCAGTCAACTTATCAGGGTTTAATCCATCACCGTTCTTTAGCCCACTCTGCCACCCCAGTTCAGACATGGCCATATGCAAATCAGTCTGACCCTGTGCCTCATGGGAACAGTCCAGCCCGAACTGCCAAGCCATGCCTTCCCCGGACCGGAAACAAGCTACCGAGGACCGGTTTCTGGCATTTCATCCGTCTTCAGCCTGGCTTGCTTGAATCCAGTGGCAAAGTGAACAAGGGACTCTCATCTGAGCATACCCTGCCAACTTATGGCGAACAAAGAAAAACCAAAGGAAACGATGGACGGAGCGTTGACAATACAAGCACTCACCCCAGTCAACTGATCTTGGTTTAATCCATCACCGTTCTTTGGCCCACTCTGCGACCCCAGTTCAGACATGGCCATATGCAAATCAGTCCGACCATGTGCCTCATGGGAACAGTCCAGCCCGAACTGCCAAGCCATGCCTTCCCTGGACCGGAAACAAGCTACCAAAGACCGGTTTCTGGCATTTCAGACGTCTTCAGCCCGGCTTGCTTGAATCCAGTGGCAAAGTGAGCAAGGGACTCACGTCTGAGCATACCCTGTCAACTTATGGCGAACAAAGAAATACCAAAGGAAATGATGGATGGAGGGTTGACAATACAAGCACTCACCCCCAGTCAACTGATCTGGGCTTAATACATCACCGTCTTTAGCCCACTCTCCCACCCCAGTTCAGACATGGCCATATGCAAATCTGTCTGACCCTGTGCCTCATGGGAACAGTCCTGCCCGAACTGCCAAGCCATGCCTTCCCTGGACCGGAAACAAGCTACTGAGGACCGGTTTCTGGCATTTTAGCCGTCTTCAGCCCGGCTTGCTTGAATTCAGTGGCAAAGTGAGCAAGGGACTCACGTCTGAGCATACCCTGCCAACTTATGGGGAACAAAGAAAAAACAAAGGAAATGATGGACGGAGCATTGATAATACAAGCACTCACCCCCAGTCAACTGATCTGGGTTTAATCCATAACCGTTCTTTAGGCCACTCTGCCACCCCAATTCAGACATGGCCATATGCAAATCAGTCTGACCCTGAGCCTCATGGGAACAGTCCAGCCCGAACTGCCAAGCCATGCCTTCCCTGGACCGGAAACAAGCTACCAAGGTCTGGTTTCTGGCATTTCAGCCGTCTTCAGCCCGGCTTGCTTGAATTCAGTGGCAAAGTGAGCAAGGGACTCACATCTGAGCATACCCTGCCAACTTATGGCGAACAGAGAAAAACCAAAGGAAATGATGGACGGAGCGTTGACAATACAAGCACTCAACCCCAGTCAACTGATCTGGGTTTAATCCATCACCGTTCTCTATTCCACTCTGTCACCGCAGTTCAGACATGGCCAAATGCAAATCAGTCTGACCCTGTGCCTCATGGGAACAGTCCAGCCTGAACTGCTAAGCCATGCCTTCCCTGGACCGGAAACAAGCTACCGAGGACGGGTTTCTGGCATTTCAGCTGTCTTCAGCCTGGCTTGCTTGAATCCAGTGGCAAAGTGAGCAAGGGACTAACATCTGAGCATACCCTGCCAACTAATGGCGAACAAAGAAAAACAAAAGGAAATGATGGAGGTAGCGTTGACAATACAAGCACTCACCCCCAGTCAACTGATCCTGGTTTAAACCATCACCGTTCTTTAGCCCACTCTGCCACCACAGTTCAGACATGGCCATATGCAAATCAGTCTGACCCTGTGCCTCATGGGAACAGTCCTGCCCGAACACCTAAGCCATGCCTTCCCTGGACCGGAAACAAGCTACCGAGGACCGGTTTCCGGCATTTTAGCCGTATTCAGCCCGGCTTGCTTGAATCCAGTGGCAAAGTGAGCAAGGGACTCACGTCTGAGCATACCCTGCCAACTTATGGCGAACAAAGAAAAACCAAGGAAATGCTGGAGGGAGCGTTGACAATACAAGCACTCACCCCAGACAACTAATCTGGGTTTAATCCATCACCGTTCTTTAGCCCACTCTGCCACCCCAGTTCAGACATTGCCATATGCAAATGAGTCTGACCCTGTGCCTCATGGGAACAGTCCAGCCCGAACTGCCAAGACATGCCTTCCCTGGACCGGAAACAAGCTACCGAGGACGGGTTTCTGGCATTTCAGCTGTCTTCAGCCCGGCTTGCTTGAATTTAGTGGCAAAGTGAGCAAGGGACTAACATCTGAGCTTACCCTGCCAACTTATGGCGAACAAAGAAAAACCAAAGTAAATGATGGAGCGAGCGTTGACAATACAAGCACTCACCCCCAGTCAACTGATCCTGGTTTAATCCATCACCGTCTTTAGCCCACTCTGCCACCCCAGTTCAGACATGGCCATATGCAAATCAGTCTGACCCTGTGCCTCATGGGAACAGTCCAGCCCGAACTGCCAGGCCATTCCTTCCCTGGACCAGAAACAAGCTACCGAGGACTGGTTTCTGGCATTTCAGCCGTCTTCAGCCCGGCTTCCTTGAATCCAGTGGCAAAGTGAGCAAGGGACTCACGTCTGAGCATACCCTGCCAACTAATGGCGAACAAAGAAAAACCGAAGGAAATGATGGACGGAGCATTGACAATACAAGCACTCACCTCCAGTCAACTGATCTGGGTTTAATCCATCACCATTCTTTAGTCCACTCTGCCATCCCAGTTCAGACATGGCCATATGCAAATCAGTCTGACCCTGTGCCTCTTGGGAACAGTCCAGCCCGAACTGCCAAGTCATGCCTTCCCTGCACCGGAAACAAGCTACCGAGGACCGGTTTCTGGCATTTCAGCCGTCTTCAGCCCGGCTTGCTTGAATCCAGTGGCAAAGTGAGCAAGGGACTCACGTCTGAGCATACCCGGCCAACTTAAGGCGAACATAGAAAAACCAAAGGAAATTATGGATGGAGGGTTGACAATACAAGCACTCACCCCCAGTCAACTGATCTGGGCTTAATACATCACCGTCTTTAGCCCACCTTCCCACCCCAGTTCAGACATGGCCATATGCAAATCTGTCTGACCCTGTGCCTCATGGGAACAGTCCTGCCCGAACTGCCAAGCCATGCCTTCCCTGGACCGGAAACAAGCTACTGAGGACCGGTTTCTGGCATTTTAGCCGTCTTCTGCCCGGCTTGCTTGAATTCAGTGGCAAAGTGAGCAAGGGACTCACGTCTGAGCATACCCTGCCAACTTATGGGGAACAAAGAAAAACCAAAGGAAATGATGGACGGAGCATTGATAATACAAGCACTCACCCCCAATCAACTGATCTGGGTTTAATCCATAACCGTTCTTTAGGCCACTCTGCCACCCCAATTCAGACATGGCCATATGCAAATCAGTCTGACCCTGAGCCTCATGGGAACAGTCCAGCCCGAACTGCCAAGCCATGCCTTCCCTGGACCGGAAACAAGCTACCAAGGTCCGCTTTCTGGCATTTCAGCCGTCTTCAGCCCGGCTTGCTTGAATTCAGTGGCAAAGTGAGCAAGGGACTCACATCTGAGCATACCCTGCCAACTTATGGCGAACAGAGAAAAACCAAAGGAAATGATGGACGGAGCGTTGACAATACAAGCACTCAACCCCAGTCAACTGATCTGGGTTTAATCCATCACCGTTCTCTAGCCCACTCTGTCACCGCAGTTCAGACATGGCCAAATGCAAATCAGTCTGACCCTGTGCCTCATGGGAACAGTCCAGCCTGAACTGCTAAGCCATGCCTTCCCTGGACCGGAAACAAGCTACCGAGGACGGGTTTCTGGCATTTCAGCTGTCTTCAGCCTGGCTTGCTTGAATCCAGTGGCAAAGTGAGCAAGGGACTAACATCTGAGCATACCCTGCCAACTAATGGCGAACAAAGAAAAACAAAAGGAAATGATGGAGGTAGCGTTGACAATACAAGCACTCACCCCCAGTCAACTGATCCTGGTTTAAACCATCACCGTTCTTTAGCCCACTCTGCCACCACAGTTCAGACATGGCCATATGCAAATCAGTCTGACCCTGTGCCTCATGGGAACAGTCCTGCCCGAACACCTAAGCCATGCCTTCCCTGGACCGGAAACAAGCTACTGAGGACCGGTTTCCGGCATTTTAGCCGTCTTCAGCCCGGCTTGCTTGAATCCAGTGGCAAAGTGAGCAAGGGACTCACGTTTGAGCATACCCTGCCAACTTATGGCGAACAAAGAAAAACCAAGGAAATGCTGGAGGGAGCATTGACAATACAAGCACTCACCCCAGACAACTAATCTGGGTTTAATCCATCACCGTTCTTTAGCCCACTCTGCCACCCCAGTTCAGACATTGCCATATGCAAATGAGTCTGACCCTGTGCCTCATGGGAACAGTCCAGCCCGAACTGCCAAGACATGCCTTCCCTGGACCGGAAACAAGCTACCGAGGACGGGTTTCTGGCATTTCAGCTGTCTTCAGCCCGGCTTGCTTGAATTTAGTGGCAAAGTGAGCAAGGGACTAACATCTGAGCTTACCCTGCCAACTTATGGCGAACAAAGAAAAACCAAAGTAAATGATGGAGCGAGCGTTGACAATACAAGCACTCACCCCCAGTCAACTGATCTGGGTTTAATCCATCACCGTTCTTTAGCCCACTCTGCCACCCCAGTTCAGACATGGCCATATGCAAATCAGTCTGACCCTGTGCCTCATGGGAACAGTCCAGCCCGAACTGCCAAGCCATGCCTTCCCTGGACCAGAAACAAGCTACAGAGGTCCGGTTTCTGGCATTTCAGCCGTCTTCGGCCCGGCTTGCTTGAATCCAGGGGCAAAGTGAGCAAGGGACTCACATCTGAGCATACCCTGCCAACTTATGGCGAACAAAGAAAACCCAAAGAAAATGATGGAAGGAGCATTGACAATACAAGCCTCACCCCCAGTCAACTGATCTGGGTTTAATCCATCATGGTTCTTTAGCCCACTCAGCCACCCCAGTTCAGACATGGCCATATGCAAATCAGTCCGACCCTGTGCCTCATGGGAACAGTCCAGCCCGAACTGCCAAGCCATGACTTCCCTGGAGCGGAAACAAGCTACCGAGGACCAGTTTCTGGCATTTCAGCCATCTTCAGCCCGCTTGCTTGAACCCAGTGGCAAAGTGAGTAAGGGACTCACGTCTGAGCATACCCTGCCAACTTATGGAGAACAAGGAAAAACCAAAGGAAATGTTGGACGGAGCGTTGACAATACAAGCACTCACCCCAGTCAACTGATCTGGGTTTAATCCATCACCATTCTTTAGCCCACTCTGCCACCCCAGTTCAGACATGGCCATATGCAAATCAGTCTGACCGTGTGCCTCATGGGAACAGTCCAGCCCGAACTGCCAAGCCATGCCTTCCCTGGACCAGAAACAAGCTACTGAGGACCAGTTTCTGGCATTTCAGCCGTCTTCAGCCCGGCTTGCTTAAATCCAGTGGCAAAGTGAGCAAGGGACTCACGTCCGAGCATACCCTGCCAATTTATGGCGAACAAAGAAAAACCAAAGGAAATGATGGACGGATGTGAGAAGTTGGCCTGGTATATAATGCTCACTAGTTCTAGTGATCACTTTGTACCATGCCAAGCAACCCTTATGATGATGGTTGTAATTCAACCTTGTAGACCAGTTATCCTAGTGGTAACGTGGACAAAGCAGTCTTAGGCTAAACTCTGAAAGGCATGTGAAGCCAGCTGTTATACCATACACAACCCCCTTGAATACCAAATGAAAGGGACACCACACAGATATATATTGAAAATATATATTGATTTATTAACTATTAAAATCCCCTGGACTCTTTATGAGCACAGAAGCACAAGCGTTAAATCACAAGACAGTTTTAAATACACAAAAGTTGCACAATATGGATGAGCCCTAGGGGCCACCTAAACCATATACTAAGAAAGTGGTATAAGAGATACCAGGAGGAAAGTGAAGAGGCCTAGGGCCTTGGGAATCGCTGGAGCTATTCGAGACTGGAGTTAACTAAGTCGGGAGAGGCCCACGGGACTCGGGTGCAGTGTTCAAAGTGCACGCACTTTCCAATACAAAGTCTATGGTGCGTAAAAAGTACAAAGTTAGAAAGTTAGGAACCTTCCGAGTGACCTACGGAGCTGAAACTTAAAACACAGGCCCTTGGGATGTGTACCAGTGCAGGAGCACCGGCGGAGCTGAGTTACCTCACCCACAGGAAGCGGGTGCACAGGGTCGAAGTTGTGTCGGGTTTCGTCACGCTGGTCGATGGTGCTTGGAGCTGAAGATGCTGCAGGCGGCTCGATGAGAAGAGTTCCGGTGGATCCAAGGGTGGATCTGAAGATGTGAAGACCTGAAAGCAGAGGGGACAGTGTTCAAAGTCACTAGCCAGTGACTACCGTGGAACCAGATTGGAACCAGGCGATGTCGGGTGCAAACAGGCGTTGTCGGGTAGCTTCTTTCTGCAGCCACGTGGATACCCGGGGTCAAGGACGTCCAGGAGTCGGTCACGAGCTGTCCCACGTAGGCTTCTCGCTGTTGGCGGTGTCGGCGACCTGATCGGGGCAAACAGGCCTTGGCAAATGCAAGCCACGCAGAAGTTGAAAGATGCTGTTCACTCGGACCAGCAAGGTCAGAGCGGGTGCTCCTTTTCACAGGAGCTTGGGTAGGTCTGGAGCAACCAGACCTGCTGTTTAAATCTTCGGGTTCGTCGCCAAGATGGCCGCTGACCACGTGGCTAGTGGCCGGGATGGCGCGTCGAGTGGCACAATGCAAAAGGGCCCCACGCAGATCGTGGAGATGCTGGAGGGCTGATCTTCGGTGCAAGGGCTGCTCGGTGGTGGGGGTTCTCAATCCCCAAAGCACAACGTCGAGGATGCCTCAGAAGCTGCGCAGTCAGCTTTTCGGGTGTCTTCCAAGAGGTCCGGTCCCACGTCACTCGGTGCCTCCACGGGTCCCTTCTTCGCAGGGACTGTGGATCGGGCTCTGAGAGGTCTAGGAATCTGGTTCTTGTCGGGCTCTGGGCTCGGGCTCCGGCGGGAGGCGGCGGCAAAGCAGACGTCGAGTTGCTGGTTGGTACCTGTGTTCACAGGGTGGTCACTCCTTGGCCACAAGGGAGATTCTTCTTCAGTCTTCTGTGCAGCAGAATGTCGAAGTCCAGTCGTCTTCTTAGTTTAAAGTTGATTTCGGGATGATCTGCTGTGCAATGGCACTGCTCCCCCTCTTATTCCCAATCTAGGGGGTGGATCACCTACTAGGTCCCTCCTCTGGGAGGAACCAGGAAGGGGGGCGGTTACACCCCCTTTCCTTTGTCCAGCTCCGCGCCAGGACTGGGGCTGGAAGGCCCCAGAACCGGTTTGGGCTGGCCTATGCACGGGGACACCTTGTGTGCCCCGGGCATGTCTGATTCTATTCAGCCCTGTCCTACCCAATACACAAAATCCTGTCTGGGGTGGTGCTCGCACCTCCCAAGGCAGGAAACCCTTTGTCCAGGCCACCATCTGCCAAGTTTCGGTCAGCAGCAGGAGGCCAGACTTGTGTCTGTGGTGGCAGCGTCCATTTTGTGAAGCTGAGGCTCTGTTTAACTTTAACCGGGGTTAAGGCTACACACATGTCGTGTCCCTCTAGAAGGGTGGAATGCTATCCCCGTCGCCAGAATTGGCGAGGGGATAGTATTCCAATTCGTATGACACCTTACTCGACATGTTTTGATAAAGCCAAACCAAAGATAGCATTTAACCGCGAGGATTATAATGCACTTAAGAGTATATGGTATGGCAATATCCCGGAACAGCTTAGGGAGTGGTTCCCGACAGCTGCAGACAGGCTCAGCTCATGCCAGAGCACCATCTCACATATTTCCAAGCACTCTGCCTCCAGGATTGATGAGGCCTTCCATAGGAGTGGCTGATAGGAACATATGTGTCCAGTTTTGGGTTAGGCACAGACATACTGTACCTAAGTAAGAGGTGGTTACACCGACTTACCCCAGCTGAGTGATCAGCCAGTTGTGTCAAATATGGAGGCCAGGCCAGGGGTGGCATAATACATGCTGCAGCCCCTGGTAGGCCTTGGATACACCTATGCCCTGGGCACCTAGGGTGCACTTATACAGGGGCTCATAAGGTGAACCAGTTCCAATTCGTAATGCACCTAGAGTGCATTGGCAGTAATTTAGAGAGAGAACAGCAGGCTGTGGGTCTGATTAGCAGGCCCACAGCCACATTAAGTCAGAAACCAGTGAAGCAAAAAGCAAAAATTTGGGGTGACCATAGGATAGCAGACCCTACTCTCCTACAACGGAGCATTGACAATACAAGCACTCACTCCCAGTCAACTGATCTGGGTTTAATCCATCACCGTTCTTTAGTCCACTCTGCCACCCCAGTTCAGACATGGCCATATGCAAATCAGTCTGACCCTGTGCCTCATGGGAACAGTCCAGCCCGAACTGCCAAGCCATGCCTTCCCTGGACCGGAAACAGGCTACCGAGGACCGGTTTCTGGCATTTCAGCCGTCTTCAGCCCGGCTTGCTTGAATCAAGTGGCAAAGTGAGCAAGGGACTCACGTCTTAGCATACCCTGCCAACTTATGGTGAACAAAGAAAAAACAAAGGAAATGATGGACGGAGCGTTGACAATATAAGCACTCACCCCCAGTCAGGTCTGACATCTCCCAAAGTAAGAAGAGTTAGGCTTAAGAAAAAGGTTTCTTAAAGAGTATAGCAGTGTGCGTACAGTCGCACTAGGAAGGTCACCCTTGACGGCGAGGAATTTGAGTTTCATCCTAAAGCACTAAAAGACTCACTCCTTTATTCACAATTCCTCCGCATCAGGCGGAATTGCTCATCGAAAACTGATTACTTAAAGGAGGCAGGGGTCTTAGGTTTAAAGCTTAAAGCTCGGGGTTACCCGAATAGACTAGTCAGAAATGCCTCAAAGAGGGCGTGGTACTGTCCCCGAGAGGTACTGTTGGAACCAAAAACCAGAGAGAGGTCAGAAAGGATCGCATGTGTTACAACGTACTCCCCAATTTCCAACAAAATTCGCAAAACTATCTTGCGACATTGGCCAATCCTAAACTCAGGCCAACTAATACTGGATAAACCCCTATTTGCCTTCAAAAAGAGTAAAAATCTAAGAGACCACCTAGTTCGGGCGGCTTTACCTGCACCACCGCCCAATAACACAATTGAGTCCGGTTGGGGTCTACCAGTACTAAGAGGGCATGTGAAATGTGGACAATGTGTGGTATGTGATTTGACACTTGAGGGACGCACTTTTAGTCACAATAATATCACAATTCACATGAGGGACTTCACAAATTGTAATACATGTAACGTGATTTATGCGGTTCTTTGCCCTTGCCCCCGTATGTATGTGGGGCAGACAACCCAAAAAATAAAAACCAGGATCAGCCAGCACCGGAGTCGCATAAGATGCGGGACCCTGAATGCCCCTTTGGTAGAACACTATGCCAGTATGAATCACACGGCAGATGACCTAAAATGGACTATCCTGAAATCCATTAAACTGCCACAGAGAGGTGGCAATTTGCAGCAACTTTTGAAGCGGGAGGCATTGAAATCCATCATACAGTTCAACACGATTCACACAGGTCTAGATCGGAGCGAGGATTGGACTACACTACTTTAAATGAACTATACTACCACTGAACTGTTGTTTACATCCAAAGGTTTCCAGTTCAGACATGGCCATATGCAAATCAGTCTGACCCTGTGCCTCATGGGAACAGTCCAGCCCGAACTGCCAAGCCATGCCTTCCCTGGACCGGAAACAATCTACCGAGGAACAGTTTATGGCATTTCAGCCGTCTTCAGCCCGGCTTGCTTGAATCCAGTGGCAAAGTGAGCAAGGGACTCACATCTGAGCATACCCTGCCATCTTATGGCAAACAAAGAAAAACCAAAGGAAATGATGGAAGGAGCATTGACAATACAAGCACTCACCCCAGTCAACTGATCTGGGTTTAATCCATCATGGTTCCTTAGCCCACTCTGCCACCACAGTGCAGACATGGCCATATGCAAATCAGTCCGACCCTGTGCCTCATGGGAACAGTCCAGCCCAAACTGCCAAGCTATGCCTTCCCTGGACCGGAAACAAGCTACCGAGGACCACTTTCTGGCATTTCAGCCGTCTTCAGCCCGGCTTGCTTGAATCCAGTGGCAAAGTGAGTAAGGGACTCACGTCCGGCATACCCTGCCAACTTATGGGGAACAAGGAAAAACCAAAGGAAATGATGGGCGGAGCGTTGACAATACAAGCACTCACCCCAGTCAACTGATCTGGGTTTAATCCATCACCATTCTTTAGCCCACTCTGCAACCCCAGTTCAGACATGGCCATATGCAAATCAGTCTGACCGTGTGCCTCATTGGAACAGTCCAGCCCGAACTGCCAAGCCATGCCTTCCCTGGACCGGAAACAAGCTACCGAGGACCGGTTTCTGGCATTTCAGCCGTCCTCAGCCCGGCTTGCTTGAATCCAGTGGCAAAGTGAGCAAGGGATTCACGTCTGAGCATACCCTGCCAACTTATGGCGAACAAAGAAAAACCAAAGGAAATGATGGACAGAGCGTTGACAATACAAGCATTCACCCCCAGTCAACTGATCTGGGTTTAATCCATCACCGTTCTTTAGCCCACTCTGTGACCCCAGTTCAGACATGGCCATATGCAAATCAGTCTGACCATGTGCCTCATGGGAACAGTCCAGCCCGAACTGCCAAGCCATGCCTTCCCTGGACCGGAAACAAGCTACCGAAGACTGGTTTCTGGCATTTCAGCCGTCTTCAGCCCGGCTTGGGCTTGCTTGAATCCAGTGGCAAAGTGAGCAAGGGACTCACGTCTTAGCATGCCCTGCCAACTTATGGTGAACAAAGAAAAAACAAAGGAAATGATGGACGGAGCTTTGACAATATAAGCACTCACCCCCAGTCAACTGATCTGGGTTTAATCCATCACCGTTCTTTAGCCCACTCTGCCACCCCAGTTCGGACATGGCCATATGCAAATCAGTCTGACCCTGTGCCTCATGGGAACAGTCCAGCCTGAACTGCTAAGCCATGCCTTCCCTGGACCGGAAACAAGCTACCGAGGACTGGTTTCTGGCATTTTAGCCGTCTTCAGCCCGGCTTGCTTGAATCCAGTGGCAAAGTGAGCAAGGGACTCACGTCTGAGCATGCCCTGCCAACTTATGGCGAACAAAGAAAAACCAAAGGAAATGATGGACGGAGCATTGACAATACAAGCACTCACCTCCAGTCAACTGATCCGGGTTTAATCCATCACCATTCTTTAGTCCACTCTGCCACCCCAGCTCAGACATGGCCATATGCAAATCAGTCTGACCCTGTGCCTCATGGGAACAGTCCAGCCCGAACTGCCAAGCCATTCCTTCCCTGGACCGGACACAAGCTACCGAGGAACAGTTTATGGCATTCCAGCCGTCTTCAGCCCGGCTTGCTTGAATCCAGTGGCAAAGTGAGCAAGGGACTCACGTCTGGGCATACCCTGCCAACTCATGGCGAACAAAGAAAAGCCAAAGGAAATGATGGACAGAGCGTTGACAATACAAGCATTTACCCTCAGTCAACTGATCTGGGTTTAATCCATCACCGTTCTTTAGCCAACTCTGTGACCCCAGTTCAGACATGGCCATATGCAAATCAGTCTGACCATGTGCCTCATGGGAACAGTCCAGCCCGAACTGCCAAGCCATGCCTTCCCTGGACCGGAAACAAGCTACCGAAGAACGTTTTCTGGCATTTCAGACGTCTTCAGCCCGGCTTGCTTGAATCCAGTGGCAAAGTGAGCAAGGGACTCACGTCTTAGCATACCCTGCCAACTTATGGTGAACAAAGAAAAACCAAAGGAAATGATGGACGGAGCGTTGACAATATAAGCACTCACCCCCAGTCAACTGATCTGGGTTTAATCCATCACTGTTCTTTAGCCCACTCTGCCACCCCAGTTCAGACATGGCCATATGCAAATCAGTCTGACCCTGTGCCTCATGGGAACAGTCCAGCCCGAACTGCCAAGCCCTGCCTTCCCTGGACAGGAAACAAGCTACCGAGGACCGGTTTCTGGCATTTCAGCCGTCTTCAGCCCGGCTTGCTTGAATCCAGTGGCAAAGTGAGCAAGGGACTCACGTCTGAGCATACCCTGCCAACTTATGGTGAACAAGGAAAAACCAAAGGAAATGATGGACGGAGTGTTGACAATACAAGCACTCACCCCAGTCAACTGATCTGAGTTTAATCCATCACCATTCTTTAGTCCACTCTGCCACCCCAGGTCAGACATGGCCATATGCAAATCAGTCTGACCCTGTGCCTCATGGGAACAGTCCAGCCCGAACTGCCAAGCCATGCCTTCCCTGGACCGGACACAAGCTACCGAGGAACAGTTTATGGCATTCCAGCCGTCTTCAGCCCGGCTTGCTTGAATCCAGTGGCAAAGTGAGCAAGGGACTCACGTCTGGGCATACCCTGCCAACTCATGGCGAACAAAGAAAAGCCAAAGGAAATGATGGACAGAGCGTTGACAATACAAGCATTCACCCCCAGTCAACTGATCTGGGTTTAGTCCATCACCGTTCTTTAGCCCACTCTGTGACCCCAGTTCAGACATGGCCATATGCAAATCAGTCTGACCATGTGCCTCATGGGAACAGTCCAGCCCGAACTGCCAAGCCATGCCTTCCCTGGACTGGAAACAGGCTACCGAGGACCGGTTTCTGGCATTTCAGCCGTCTTCAGCCCGGCTTGCTTGAATCCAGTGGCAAAGTGAGCAAGTGACTCACGTCTTAGCATACCCTGCCAACTTATGGTGAACAAAGAAAAAACAAAGGAAATGATGGACGGAGCGTTGACAATATAAGCACTCACCCCCAGTCAGGTCTGACATCTCCCAAGGTAAGAAGAGTTAGGCTTAAGAAAAAGGTTTCTTAAAGAGTATAGCAGTGTGCGTACAGTCGCACTAGGAAGGTCACCCTTGACGGCGAGGAATTTGAGTTTCATCCTAAAGCACTAAAAGACTCACTCCTTTATTCACAATTCCTCCGCATCATGCGGAATTGCTCATCGAAAACTGATTACTTCAAGGAGGCAGGGGTCTTAGGTTTAAAGCTTAAAGCTCGGGGTTACCCGAATAGACTAGTCAGAAATGCCTCAAAGAGGGCGTGGTACTGTCCCCGAGAGGTACTGTTGGAACCAAAAACCAGAGAGATGTCAGAAAGGATCGCATGTGTTACAACGTTCTCCCCAATTTCCAACAAAATTCGCAAAACTATCTTGCGACATTGGCCAATCCTAAACTCAGGCCAACTAATACTGGATAAACCCCTATTTGCCTTCAAAAAGAGTAAAAATCTAAGAGACCACCTAGTTCGGGCGGCTTTACCTGCACCACCGCCCAATAACACAATTGAGTCCGGTTGGGGTCTACCAGTACTGAGAGGGCATGTGAAATGTGGACAATGTGTGGTATGTGATTTGACACTTGAGGGACGCACTTTTAGTCACAATAATATAACAATTCACATGAGGGACTTCACAAATTGTAATACATGTAACGTGATTTATGCGGTTCTTTGCCCTTGCCCCCGTATGTATGTGGGGCAGACAACCCAAAAAATAAAAACCAGGATCAGCCAGCACCGGAGTCGCATAAGATGCGGGACCCTGAATGCCCCTTTGGTAGAACACTATGCCAGTATGAATCACACGGCAGATGACCTAAAATGGACTATCCTGAAATCCATTAAACTGCCACAGAGAGGTGGCAATTTGCAGCAACTTTTGAACCGGGAGGAATTGAAATCCATCATACAGTTCAACACGATTCACACAGGTCTAAATCGGAGCGAGGATTGGACTACACTACTTTAAATGAACTATACTACCACTGAACTGTTGTTTACATCCAAAGGTTTTCTGTGAATAATTCCGGAATAACTGCGTAGGACTTCAGCCTTATTTTGCATGTAACTAACCAGGCAGACTGATACAGTTGCTACAGACGAATGGGACGTCTTAAAGTTTGATTCCACTGTATAATTTGTCACTAGTCACGTTCACTTGTTTTATCACACCATTATTGTCGCTATATTCACGCACCCTGCACTTCCAAAATAGCGCTCCAGCCCCCTTATTCTAGATACCCAACCCAAGATGGCGGCCATTGCTGCTTCATCCAATTCACCACTCCAAGATGGAGCCCGTAGCCACAGCCACGTGATTCATTCACGTGCTTACGAAACATCCCCATTGGACTCGTGTGAGGACACTGGCATTCCGACCGAGGATCCAGCCCAGACGCGAGTCGTATCACCGACCCGGTAAGTAATTTCTACCAAAAACCCCCGGTTGTGTGGTGTGTCTTCCAGACGCGCACAGATCCGTTTTTTATTTTTTAGCGCCCGAACTCCCCATTGATGGAGCCAAGCACGCGTGGCCATTAAACCACGCCAACAGCCATTGAAGCCCTACCTGCTCACTCCTTACTGAGTAAGGAGCCAAGGTACGCCGCTCGCCGCCCATTGAATATTACGGTAGAATGAATACCTCCTTGTGGCTCACTGTGGTTTCGCTTTTTTAATTATTTGCAGTGCGGAACCGAACGGAACAAGGTCTCCGTTTTTACATCAATTAAAAACCCTCAATTCGTGTGGAATAACACATTGTTCTAGCAGCCTCTGGTATGTTCCCAACTCACTTTATTAATCACTTTTAACCCACTAAATTACAAAAGACACAACTGACATGCAGTCGTTTTGTGTCCTAGCTTGACCCAACGCCAAATACCTCCTTGTGGCTCACTGTGGTTTCGTTTTTTTAATTTACTCGCAGTGCAGAACCGAATGGAACAAGGTCTCCGTTTTTACATCAATCCAATATCCTCATTTCTTG
The DNA here is from genome assembly GCF_964263255.1 of Lissotriton vulgaris. NCBI lineage: Eukaryota > Metazoa > Chordata > Amphibia > Caudata > Salamandridae > Lissotriton > Lissotriton vulgaris. Next base: position 6,357,099 of record NC_141688.1, read on the forward strand.
TGGAATAACGCATTGATCTAACAGCCCCGGGTATGTTCCCAACTCACTTTATTACTTACTTTTAACCCACTGAAGTACAAAAACACAACTGACTTGCAGTCGTTTTTTGTCTTAAGCTTGACCCAACGCCTAACAAATCCCAAATTGCAATCAAGGAGAAACTCACCTTTAAGAGGTGCTACCAAGAATTCCAGCAGGAGACAATACCTCAACAATAGAGGTATGAGTGGGATCCATTTTTCCCATTCCCCCCATTTTTAGCCTTTACCATCAGTAAATAAGTTTGGCGACCACACGTTTTATTCACTATCATGTTCACTTTTGAAGCCCACCATTGCACTCTGTCACTGGTTAAGCCATTCGCGACCATTACACAGTCCATATAGTAACGTATCACGCATGGCACTGTGATTTCGAATATTGTCAAAGCAGTACTTGTTGTGTTTTACTCAGCACGCTCACCCCTCACAAATCACATAAATGCGATTCCGGATGTGTTACGAAGACTATAAACATGCGTGAAATACTCCAAGGTGCATTCTTAAAACTTATGTAATGTCTTTGTTTCTCCTAAACAGGCTTTTACTTTCAGGCATACTTATTTCTAAGTCCTGATGATGATCCCTTCTTTTAATTGAGCAATAGGGATCGAAACGTCGACACCCATGAGTGGATATACATCTATGTGATTACTAATAAGAATGTATATGTTCTACTCCAGGCGATACTGTTAGCACTGTCTAATATTCCCTACAGTACCCTGCTCTGCTCCTTTCTTTTTGCCTGAAAAAACACCCCTTTCACTCTACTCTCATTCCTTTCTTTCCTTTTTCGGTACAGCACAGGCTTGTGTCATACTATATTTGTGAATATATTGTAACGTGCATTTGACATTGCTTGATTTAAATAAATTCCCTGCCCGGCTGGGTAAGGAAATCATAGAGTATAGTTTTCCATTGTGTTCTATACTACATTGTGATGACTTTGAATGAGCTAGGAACCTCTGTTCCCTATAACGTAATCATGGGAACAGTCCAGCCCGAACTGCCAAGACATGCCTTCCCTGGACCGGAAACAAGCTACTGAGGACGGGTTTCTGGCATTTCAGCTGTCTTCAGCCCGGCTTGCTTGAATTTAGTGGCAAAGTGAGCAAGGGACTAACATCTGAGCTTACCCTGCCAACTTATGGCGAACAAAGAAAAACCAAAGTAAATGATGGAGGGAGCGTTGACAATACAAGCACTCACCCCCAGTCAACTGATCCTGGTTTAATCCATCACCGTCTTTAGCCCAGACTGCCACCCCAGTTCAGACATGGCCATATGCAAATCAGTCTGACCCTGTGCCTCATGGGAACAGTCCAGCCCGAACTGCCAGGCCATTCCTTCCCTGGACCAGAAACAAGCTACCGAGGACTGGTTTCTGGCATTTCAGCCGTCTTCAGCCCGGCTTCCTTGAATCCAGTGGCAAAGTGAGCAAGGGACTCACGTCTGAGCATACCCTGCCAACTAATGGCGAACAAAGAAAAACCGAAGGAAATGATGGACGGAGCATTGACAATACAAGCACTCACCTCCAGTCAACTGATCTGGGTTTCTGGCATTTCAGACGTCTTCAGCCCGGCTTGCTTGAATCCAGGGGCAAAGTGAGCAAGGGACTCACGTCTTAGCATACCCTGCCAACTTATGGTGAACAAAGAAAAACCAAAGGAAATGATGGACGGAGCGTTGACAATACAAGCACTCACCCCCAGTCAACTGATCTGGGTTTAATCCATCACTGTTCTTTAGCCCACTAGGCACCCTAGTTCAGACATGGCCATATGCAAATCAGTCTGACCCTGTGCCTCATGGGAACAGTCCAGCCCGAACTGCCAAGCCATGCCTTCCCTGGACAGGAAACAAGCTACCGAGGACCGGTTTCTGGCATTTCAGCCGTCTTCAGCCCGGCTTGCTTGAATCCAGTGGCAAAGTGAGCAAGGGACTCACGTCTGACCATACCCTGCCAACTTATGGTGAACAAGGAAAAACCAAAGGAAATGATGGACGGAGTGTTGACAATACAAGCACTCACCCCAGTCAACTGATCTGGGTTTAATCCATCACCATTCTTTAGTCCACTCTGCCACCCCAGCTCAGACATGGCCATATGCAAATCAGTCTGACCCTGTGCCTCATGGGAACAGTCCAGCCCGAACTGCCAAGCCATGCCTTCCCTGGACAGGAAACAAGCTACCGAGGACCGGTTTCTAGCATTTTAGCCGTCTTCAGCCCGGCTTGCTTGAATCCAGTGGCAAAGTGAGCAAGGGACTCACGTCTTAGCATACCCTGCCAACTTATGGTGAACAAAGAAAAAACAAAGGAAATGATGGACGGAGCGTTGACAATATAAGCACTCACCCCAGTCAGGTCTGACATCTCCCAAGGTAAGAAGAGTTAGGCTTAAGAAAAAGGTTTCTTAAAGAGTATAGCAGTGTGCGTACAGTCGCACTAGGAAGGTCACCCTTGACGGCGAGGAATTTGAGTTTCATCCTAAAGCACTAAAAGACTCACTCCCTTATTCACAATTCCTCCGCATCAGGCGGAATTGCTCATCGAAAACTGATTACTTCAAGGAGGCAGGGGTCTTAGGTTTAAAGCTTAAAGCTCGGGGTTACCCGAATAGACTAGTCAGAAATGCCTCAAAGAGAGCGTGGTACTGTCCCCGAGAGGTACTGTTGGAACCAAAAATCAGAGAGAGGTCAGAAAGGATCGCATGTGTTACAACGTTCTCCCCAATTTCCAACAAAATTCGCAAAACTATCTTGCGACATTGGCCAATCCTAAACTCAGGCCAACTAATACTGGATAAACCCCTATTTGCCTTCAAAAAGAGTAAAAATCTAAGAGACCACCTAGTTCGGGCGGCTTTACCTGCACCACCGCCCAATAACACAATTGAGTCCGGTTGGGGTCTACCAGTACTGAGAGGGCATGTGAAATGTGGACAATGTGTGGTATGTGATTTGACACTTGAGGGACGCACTTTTAGTCACAATAATATCACAATTCACATGAGGGACTTCACAAATTGTAATACATGTAACGTGATTTATGCGGTTCTTTGCCCTTGCCCCCGTATGTATGTGGGGCAGACAACCCAAAAAAAAAAAACCAGGATCAGGCAGCACCGGAGTCGCATAAGATGCGGGACCCTGAATGCCCCTTTGGTAGAACACTATGCCAGTATGAATCACACGGCAGATGACCTAAAATGGACTATCCTGAAATCCATTAAACTGCCACAGAGAGGTGGCAATTTGCAGCAACTTTTGAACCGGGAGGAATTGAAATCCATCATACAGTTCAACACAATTCACACAGGTCTAAATCGGAGCGAGGATTGGACTACACTACTATAAAATGAACTATACTACCACTGAACTGTTGTTTACATCCAAAGGTTTTCTGTGAATAATTCCGGAATAACTGCGTAGGACTTCAGCCTTATTTTGCATGTAACTAACCAGGCAGACTGATACAGTTGCTACAGACGAATGGGACATCTTAAAGTTTGATTCCACTGTATAATTTATCACTAGTCACGTTCACTTGTTTTATCACACCATTATTGTCGCTATATTTACGCACCCTGCACTTCCAAAATAGCGCTCCAGCCACCTTATTCTAGATACCCAACCCAAGATGGCGGCCATTGCTGCTTCATCCAATTCACCACTCCAAGATGGAGCCCGTAGCCACAGTCACGTGATTCATTCACGCGCTTACGAAACATCCCCATTGGACTCGTGTGAGGACACTGGCATTCCGACCGAGTATCCAGCCCAGACGCGAGTTGTATCACCGACCCGGTAAGTAATTTCTACCAAAAACCCCCGGTTGTGTGGTGTGTCTTCCAGACGCGCACAGATCCGTTTTTTATTTTTTAGCGCCCGAACTCCCCATTGATGGAGCCAAGCACGCGTGGCCATTAAACCACGCCAACAGCCATTGAAGCCCTACCTGCTCACTCCTTACTGAGTAAGGAGCCAAGGTACGCCGCTCGCCGCCCATTGAATATTACGGTAGAATGAATACCTCCTTGTGGCTCACTGTGGTTTCGCTTTTTTAATTATTTGCAGTGCGGAACCGAATGGAACAAGGTCTCCGTTTTTACATCAATTAAAAACCCTCAATTCGTGTGGAATAACACATTGTTCTAGCAGCCTCTGGTATGTTCCCAACTCACTTTATTAATCACTTTTAACCCACTAAAGTACAAAAGACACAACTGACATGCAGTCGTTTTGTGTCCTAGCTTGACCCAACGCCAAATACCTCCTTGTGGCTCACTGTGGTTTCGCTTTTTTAATTTACTTGCAGTGCGGAACCGAATGGAACAAGGTCTCCGTTTTTACATCAATCCAATATCCTCATTTCTTGTGGAATAACGCATTGATCTAACAGCCCCGGGTATGTTCCCAACTCACTTTATTACTTACTTTTAACCCACTGAAGTACAAAAGACACAACTGACTTGCAGTCGTTTTTTGTCTTAAGCTTGACCCAACGCCTAACAAATCCCAAATTGCAATCAAGGAGAAACTCACCTTTAAGAGGTGCTACCTAGAATTCCAGCAGGAGACAATACCTCAACAATAGAGGCATGAGTGGGATCGATTTTTCCCATTCCCCCCATTTTTAGCCTTTCCCATCAGTAAATAAGTTTGGCGACCACACGTTTTATTCACTATCATGTTCACTTTTGAAGCCCACCATTGCACTCTGTCACTGGTTAAGCCATTCACGACCATTACACAGTCCATATAGTAACGTATCACGCATGGCACTGCGATTTCGAATATTGTCAAAGCAGTACTTGTTGTGTTTTACTCAGCACGCTCACCCCTCACAAATCACATAAATGCGATTCCGGATGTGTTACGAAGACTATAAACATGCGTGAAATACTCCAAGGTGCATTCTTAAAACTTATGTAATGTCTTTGTTTCTCCTAAACAGGCTTTTAATTCAGGCATACTTATTTCTAAGTCCTGATGATGATCCCTTCTTTTAATTGAGCAATAGGGATCGAAACGTCGACACCCATGAGTGGATATACATCTATGTGATTACTAATAAGAATGTATATGTTCTACTCCAGGCGATACTGTTAGCACTGTCTAATATTCCCTACAGTACCCTGCTCTGCTCCTTTCTTTTTGCCTGAAAAAACACCCCTTTCACTCTACTCTCATTCCTTTCTTTCCTTTTTCGGTACAGCACAGGCTTGTGTCATACTATATTTGTGAATATATTGTAACGTGCATTTGACATTGCTTGATTTAAATAAATTCCCTGCCCGGCTGGGTAAGGAAATCATAGAGTATAGTTTTCCATTGTGTTCTATACTACATTGTGATGACTTTGAATGAGCTAGGAACCTCTGTTCCCTATAACGTAATCATGGGAACAGTCCAGCCCGAACTGCCAAGACATGCCTTCCCTGGACCGGAAACAAGCTACTGAGGACGGGTTTCTGGCATTTCAGCTGTCTTCAGCCCGGCTTGCTTGAATTTAGTGGCAAAGTGAGCAAGGGACTAACATCTGAGCTTACCCTGCCAACTTATGGCGAACAAAGAAAAACCAAAGTAAATGATGGAGGGAGCGTTGACAATACAAGCACTCACCCCCAGTCAACTGATCCTGGTTTAATCCATCACCGTCTTTAGCCCAGACTGCCACCCCAGTTCAGACATGGCCATATGCAAATCAGTCTGACCCTGTGCCTCATGGGAACAGTCCAGCCCGAACTGCCAGGCCATTCCTTCCCTGGACCAGAAACAAGCTACCGAGGACTGGTTTCTGGCATTTCAGCCGTCTTCAGCCCGGCTTCCTTGAATCCAGTGGCAAAGTGAGCAAGGGACTCACGTCTGAGCATACCCTGCCAACTAATGGCGAACAAAGAAAAACCGAAGGAAATGATGGACGGAGCATTGACAATACAAGCACTCACCTCCAGTCAACTGATCTGGGTTTCTGGCATTTTAGACGTCTTCAGCCCGGCTTGCTTGAATCCAGGGGCAAAGTGAGCAAGGGACTCACGTCTTAGCATACCCTGCCAACTTATGGTGAACAAAGAAAAACCAAAGGAAATGATGGACGGAGCGTTGACAATACAAGCACTCACCCCCAGTCAACTGATCTGGGTTTAATCCATCACTGTTCTTTAGCCCACTAGGCACCCTAGTTCAGACATGGCCATATGCAAATCAGTCTGACCCTGTGCCTCATGGGAACAGTCCAGCCCGAACTGCCAAGCCATGCCTTCCCTGGACAGGAAACAAGCTACCGAGGACCGGTTTCTGGCATTTCAGCCGTCTTCAGCCCGGCTTGCTTGAATCCAGTGGCAAAGTGAGCAAGGGACTCACGTCTGACCATACCCTGCCAACTTATGGTGAACAAGGAAAAACCAAAGGAAATGATGGACGGAGTGTTGACAATACAAGCACTCACCCCAGTCAACTGATCTGGGTTTAATCCATCACCATTCTTTAGTCCACTCTGCCACCCCAGCTCAGACATGGCCATATGCAAATCAGTCTGACCCTGTGCCTCATGGGAACAGTCCAGCCCGAACTGCCAAGCCATGCCTTCCCTGGACAGGAAACAAGCTACCGAGGACCGGTTTCTGGCATTTCAGCCGTCTTCAGCCCGGCTTGCTTGAATCCAGTGGCAAAGTGAGCAAGGGACTCACGTCTTAGCATACCCTGCCAACTTATGGTGAACAAAGAAAAAACAAAGGAAATGATGGACGGAGCGTTGACAATATAAGCACTCACCCCCAGTCAGGTCTGACATCTCCCAAGGTAAGAAGAGTTAGGCTTAAGAAAAAGGTTTCTTAAAGAGTATAGCAGTGTGCGTACAGTCGCACTAGGAAGGTCACCCTTGACGGCGAGGAATTTGAGTTTCATCCTAAAGCACTAAAAGACTCACTCTCTTATTCACAATTCCTCCGCATCAGGCGGAATTGCTCATCGAAAACTGATTACTTCAAGGAGGCAGGGGTCTTAGGTTTAAAGCTTAAAGCTCGGAGTTACCCGAATAGACTAGTCAGAAATGCCTCAAAGAGAGCGTGGTACTGTCCCCGAGAGGTACTGTTGGAACCAAAAACCAGAGAGAGGTCAGAAAGGATCGCATGTGTTACAACGTTCTCCCCAATTTCCAACAAAATTCGCAAAACTATCTTGCGACATTGGCCAATCCTAAACTCAGGCCAACTAATACTGGATAAACCCCTATTTGCCTTCAAAAAGAGTAAAAATCTAAGAGACCACCTAGTTCGGGCGGCTTTACCTGCACCACCGCCCAATAACACAATTGAGTCCGGTTGGGGTCTACCAGTACTGAGAGGGCATGTGAAATGTGGACAATGTGTGGTATGTGATGTGACACTTGAGGGACGCACTTTTAGTCACAATAATATCACAATTCACATGAGGGACTTCACAAATTGTAATACATGTAACGTGATTTATGCGGTTCTTTGCCCTTGCCCCCGTATGTATGTGGGGCAGACAACCCAAAAAATAAAAACCAGGATCAGCCAGCACCGGAGTCGCATAAGATGCGGGACCCTGAATGCCCCTTTGGTAGAACACTATGCCAGTATGAATCACACGGCAGATGACCTAAAATGGACTATCCTGAAATCCATTAAACTGCCACAGAGAGGTGGCAATTTGCAGCAACTTTTAACCAGGAGGAATTGAAATCCATCATACAGTTCAACACGATTCACACAGGTCTAAATCGGAGCGAGGATTGGACTACACTACTATAAAATGAACTATACTACCACTGAACTGTTGTTTACATCCAAAGGTTTTCTGTGAATAATTCCGGAATAACTGCGTAGGACTTCAGCCTTATTTTGCATGTAACTAACCAGGCAGACTGATACAGTTGCTCAGACGAATGGGACGTCTTAAAGTTTGATTCCACTGTATAATTTGTCACTAGTCACGTTCACTTGTTTTATCACACCATTATTGTCGCTATATTCACGCACCCTGCACTTCCAAAATAGCGCTCCAGCTCCCTTATTCTAGATACCCAACCCAAGATGGCGGCCATTGCTGCTTCATCCAATTCACCACTCCAAGATGGAGCCCGTAGCCACAGTCACGTGATTCATTCACGCGCTTACGAAACATCCCCATTGGACTCGTGTGAGGACACTGGCATTCCGACCGAGGATCCAGCCCAGACGCGAGTCGTATCACCGACCCGGTAAGTAATTTCTACCAAAAACCCCCGGTTGTGTGGTGTGTCTTCCAGACGCGCACAGATCAGTTTTTTATTTTTTAGCGCCCGAACTCCCCATTGATGGAGCCAAGCACGCGTGGCCATTAAACCACGCCAACAGCCATTGAAGCCCTACCTGCTCACTCCTTACTGAGTAAGGAGCCAAGGTACGCCGCTCGCCGCCCATTGAATATTACGGTAGAATGAATACCTCCTTGTGGCTCACTGTGGTTTCGCTTTTTTAATTATTTGCAGTGCGGAACCGAATGGAACAAGGTCTCCGTTTTTACATCAATTAAAAACCCTCAATTCGTGTGGAATAACACATTGTTCTAGCAGCCTCTGGTATGTTCCCAACTCACTTTATTAATCACTTTTAACCCACTAAAGTACAAAAGACACAACTGACATGCAGTCGTTTTGTGTCCTAGCTTGACCCATCGCCAAATACCTCCTTGTGGCTCACTGTGGTTTCGCTTTTTTAATTTACTTGCAGTGCGGAACCGAATGGAACAAGGTCTCCGTTTTTACATCAATCCAATATCCTCATTTCTTGTGGAATAACGCATTGATCTAACAGCCCCGGGTATGTTCCCAACTCACTTTATTACTTACTTTTAACCCACTGAAGTACAAAAGACACAACTGACTTGCAGTCGTTTTTTGTCTTAAGCTTGACCCAACGCCTAACAAATCCCAAATTGCAATCAAGGAGAAACTCACCTTTAAGAGGTGCTATCAAGAATTCCAGCAGGAGACAATACCTCAACAATAGAGGTATGAGTGGGATCCATTTTTCCCATTCCCCCCATTTTTAGCCTTTCCCATCAGTAAATAAGTTTTGCGACCACACGTTTTATTCACTATCATGTTCACTTTTGAAGCCCACCATTGCACTCTGTCACTGGTTAAGCCATTCACGACCATTACACAGTCCATATAGTAACGTATCACGCATGGCACTGCGATTTCGAATATTGTCAAAGCAGTACTTGTTGTGTTTTACTCAGCACGCTCACCCCTCACAAATCACATAAATGCGATTCCGGATGTGTTACGAAGACTATAAACATGTGTGAAATACTCCAAGGTGCATTCTTAAAACTTATTTAATGTCTTTGTTTCTCCTAAACAGGCTTTTACTTTCAGGCATACTTATTTCTAAGTCCTGATGATGATCCCTTCTTTTAATTGAGCAATAGGGATCGAAACGTCGACACCCATGAGTGGATATACATCTATGTGATTACTAATAAGAATGTATATGTTCTACTCCAGGCGATACTGTTAGCACTGTCTAATATTCCCTACAGTACCCTGCTCTGCTCCTTTCTTTTTGCCTGAAAAAACACCCCTTTCACTCTACTCTCATTCCTTTCTTTCCTTTTTCGGTACAGCACAGACTTGTGTCATACTATATTTGTGAATATATTGTAACGTGCATTTGACATTGCTTGATTTAAATAAATTCCCTGCCCGGCTGGGTAAGGAAATCATAGAGTATAGTTTTCCATTGTGTTCTATACTACATTGTGATGACTTTGAATGAGCTAGGAACCTCTGTTCCCTATAACGTAATCATGGGAACAGTCCAGCCCGAACTGCCAAGACATGCCTTCCCTGGACCGGAAACAAGCTACTGAGGACGGGTTTCTGGCATTTCAGCTGTCTTCAGCCCGGCTTGCTTGAATTTAGTGGCAAAGTGAGCAAGGGACTAACATCTGAGCTTACCCTGCCAACTTATGGCGAACAAAGAAAAACCAAAGTAAATGATGGAGGGAGCGTTGACAATACAAGCACTCACCCCCAGTCAACTGATCCTGGTTTAATCCATCACCGTCTTTAGCCCAGACTGCCATCCCAGTTCAGACATGGCCATATGCAAATCAGTCTGACCCTGTGCCTCATGGGAACAGTCCAGCCCGAACTGCCAGGCCATTCCTTCCCTGGACCAGAAACAAGCTACTGAGGACTGGTTTTTGGCATTTCAGCCGTCTTCAGCCCGGCTTCCTTGAATCCAGTGGCAAAGTGAGCAAGGGACTCACGTCTGAGCATACCCTGCCAACTAATGGCGAACAAAGAAAAACCGAAGGAAATGATGGACGGAGCATTGACAATACAAGCACTCACCTCCAGTCAACTGATCTGGGTTTCTGGCATTTCAGACGTCTTCAGCCCGGCTTGCTTGAATTTAGTGGCAAAGTGAGCAAGGGACTAACATCTGAGCTTACCCTGCCAACTTATGGCGAACAAAGAAAAACCAAAGTAAATGATGGAGGGAGCGTTGACAATACAAGCACTCACCCCCAGTCAACTGATCCTGGTTTAATCCATCACCGTCTTTAGCCCAGACTGCCACCCCAGTTCAGACATGGCCATATGCAAATCAGTCTGACCCTGTGCCTCATGGGAACAGTCCAGCCCGAACTGCCAGGCCATTCCTTCCCTGGACCAGAAACAAGCTACTGAGGACTGGTTTTTGGCATTTCAGCCGTCTTCAGCCCGGCTTCCTTGAATCCAGTGGCAAAGTGAGCAAGGGACTCACGTCTGAGCATACCCTGCCAACTAATGGCGAACAAAGAAAAACCGAAGGAAATGATGGACGGAGCATTGACAATACAAGCACAAAACCTCCAGTCAACTGATCTGGGTTTCTGGCATTTCAGACGTCTTCAGCCCGGCTTGCTTGAATCCAAGGGCAAAGTGAGCAAGGGACTCACGTCTTAGCATACCCTGCCAACTTATGGTGAACAAAGAAAAACCAAAGGAAATGATGGACGGAGCGTTGACAATATAAGCACTCACCCCCAGTCAACTGATCTGGGTTTAATCCATCACTGTTCTTTAGCCCACTAGGCACCCTAGTTCAGACATGGCCATATGCAAATCAGTCTGACCCTGTGCCTCATGGGAACAGTCCAGCCCGAACTGCCAAGCCATGCCTTCCCTGGACAGGAAACAAGCTACCGAGGACCAGTTTCTGGCATTTCAGCCGTCTTCAGCCCGGCTTGCTTGAATCCAGTGGCAAAGTGAGCAAGGGACTCACGTCTGACCATACCCTGCCAACTTATGGTGAACAAGGAAAAACCAAAGGAAATGATGGACGGAGTGTTGACAATACAAACACTCACCCCAGTCAACTGATCTGGGTTTAATCCATCACCATTCTTTAGTCCACTCTGCCACCAAAGCTCAGACATGGCCATATGCAAATCAGTCTGACCCTGTGCCTCATGGGAACAGTCCAGCCCGAAATGCCAAGCCATGCCTTCCCTGGACCGGACACAAGCTACCGAGGAACAGTTTATGGAATTCCAGCCGTCTTCAGCCCGGCTTGCTTGAATCCAGTGGCAAAGTGAGCAAGGGACTCACGTCTGGGCATACCCTGCCAACTCATGGCGAACAAAGAAAAGCCAAAGGAAATGATGGACAGAGCGTTGACAATACAAGCATTTACCCCCAGTCAACTGATCTGGGTTTAATCCATCACCGTTCTTTAGCCCACTCTGTGACCCCAGTTTAGACATAGCCATATGCAAATCAGTCTGACCATGTGCCTCATGGGAACAGTCCAGCCCCAACTGCCAAGCAATGCCTTCCCTGGACCGGAAACAAGCTACCGAAGACCGGTTTCTGGCATTTCAGACGTCTTCAGCCCGTCTTGCTTGAATCCAGTGGCAAAGTGAGCAAGGGACTCACATCTTAGCATACCCTGCCAACTTATGGTGAACAAAGAAAAACCAAAGGAAATGATGGACGGAGCGTTGACAATATAAGCACTCACCCCCAGTCAACTGATCTGGGTTTAATCCATCACTGTTCTTTAGCACACTAGGCACCCTAGTTCAGACATGGCCATATGCAAATCAGTCTGACCCTGTGCCTCATGGGAACAGTCCAGCCCGAACTGCCAAGCCATGCCTTCCCTGGACAGGAAACAAGCTACCGAGGACCGGTTTCTGGCATTTCAGCCGTCTTCAGCCCGGCTTGCTTGAATCCAGTGGCAAAGTGAGCAAGGGACTCACGTCTGACCATACCCTGCCAACTTATGGTGAACAAGGAAAAACCAAAGGAAATGATGGACGGAGTGTTGACAATACAAACACTCACCCCAGTCAACTGATCTGGGTTTAATCCATCACTGTTCTTTAGCCCACTGTGCCACCCCAGTTCAGACATGGCCATATGCAAATCAGTCTGATCCTGTGCCTCATGGGAACAGTCCAGCCCAAACTGCCAAGCCATGCCTTCCCTGGACAGGAAACAAGCTACCGAGGACCGGTTTCTGGCATTTCAGCCGTCTTCAGCCCGGCTTGCTTGAATCCAGTGGCAAAGTGAGCAAGGGACTCACGTCTGAGCATACCCTGCCAACTTATGGCGAACAAAGAAAAACCAAAGGAAATGATGGACGGAGCGTTGACAATACAAGCACTCACCCCCAGTCAACTGATCTGGGTTTAATCCATCACCATTCTTTAGTCCACTCTGCCACCCCAGTTCAGACATGGCCATATGCAAATCAGTCTGACCCTGTGCCTCATGGGAACAGCCCAGCCCGAACTGCCAAGCCATGCCTTCCCTGGACCGGAAACAGGCTACCGAGGACCGGTTTCTGGCATTTCAGCCGTCTTCAACACGGCTTGCTTGAATCCAGTGGCAAAGTGAGCAAGGGATTCACGTCTGAGCATACCCTGCCAACTCATGGCGAACAAAGAAAAACCAAAGGAAATGATGGACAGAGCATTGACAATACAAGCATTCACCCCCAGTCAACTGATCTGGGTTTAATCCATCACCGTTCTTTAGCCCACTCTGCGACCCCAGTTCAGACATGGCCATATGCAAATCAGTCTGACCATGTGCCTCATGGGAACAGTCCAGCCCGAACTGCCAAGCCATGCCTTCCCTGGACCGGAAACAAGCTACCGAAGACTGGTTTCTGGCATTTCAGACGTCTTCAGCCCGGCTTGCTTGAATCCAGTGGCAAAGTGAGCAAGGGACTCACGTCTTAGCATGCCCTGCCAACTTATGGTGAACAAAGAAAAAACAAAGGAAATGATGGACGGAGCGTTGACAATATAAGCAGTCACCCCCAGTCAACTGATCTGGGTTTAATCCATCACCGTTCTTTAGCCCACTCTGCCACCCCAGTTCGGACATGGCCATATGCAAATCAGTCTGACCCTGTGCCTCATGGGAACAGTCCAGCCTGAACTGCTAAGCCATGCCTTCCCTGGACCGGAAACAAGCTACCGAGGACCGGTTTCTGGCATTTTAGCCGTCTTCAGCCCGGCTTGCTTGAATCCAGTGGCAAAGAGAGCAAGGGACTCACGTCTGAGCATGCCCTGCCAACTTATGGCGAACAAAGAAAAACCAAAGGAAATGATGGACGGAGCATTGACAATACAAGCACTCACCTCCAGTCAACTGATCCGGGTTTAATCCATCACCATTCTTTAGTCCACTCTGCCACCCCAGCTCAAACATGGCCATATGCAAATCAGTCTGACCCTGTGACTCATGGGAACAGTCCAGCCCGAACTGCCAAGCCATGCCTTCCCTGGACCGGACACAAGCTACTGAGGAACAGTTTATGGCATTCCAGCCGTCTTCAGCCCGGCTTGCTTGAATCCAGTGGCAAAGTGAGCAAGGGACTCACGTCTGGGCATACCCTGCCAACTCATGGCGAACAAAGAAAAGCCAAAGGAAATGATGGACAGAGCGTTGACAATACAAGCATTTACCCTCAGTCAACTGATCTGGGTTTAATCCATCACCGTTCTTTAGCCCACTCTGTGACCCCAGTTCAGACATGGCCATATGCAAATCAGTCTGACCATGTGCCTCATGGGAACAGTCCAGCCCGAACTGCCAAGCCATGCCTTTCCTGGACCGGAAACAAGCTACCGAAGAAAGGTTTCTGGCATTTCAGACGTCTTCAGCCCGGCTTGCTTGAATCCAGTGGCAAAGTGAGCAAGGGACTCACGTCTTAGCATACCCTGCCAACTTATGGTGAACAAAGAAAAACCAAAGGAAATGATGGACGGAGCGTTGACAATATAAGCACTCACCCCCAGTCAACTGATCTGGGTTTAATCCATCACTGTTCTTTAGCCCACTCTGCCACCCCAGTTCAGACATGGCCATATGCAAATCAGTCTGACCCTGTGCCTCATGGGAACAGTCCTGCCCGAACTGCCAAGCCATGCCTTCCCTGGACAGGAAACAAGCTACCGAGGACCGGTTTCTGGCATTTCAGCCGTCTTCAGCCCGGCTTGCTTGAATCCAGTGGCAAAGTGAGCAAGGGACTCACGTCTGAGCATACCCTGCCAACTTATGGTGAACAAGGAAAAACCAAAGGAAATGATGGACGGAGTGTTGACAATAAAAGCACTCACCCCAGTCAACTGATCTGAGTTTAATCCATCACCATTCTTTAGTCCACTCTGCCACCCCAGCTCAGACATGGCCATATGCAAATCAGTCTGACCCTGTGCCTCATGGGAACAGTCCAGCCCGAACTGCCAAGCCATGCCTTCCCTGGACCGGACACAAGCTACCGAGGAACAGTTTATGGCATTCCAGCCGTCTTCAGCCCGGCTTGCTGGAATCCAGTGGCAAAGTGAGCAAGGGACTCACGTCTGGGCATACCCTGCCAACTCATGGCGAACAAAGAAAAGCCAAAGGAAGTGATGGACAGAGCGTTGACAATACAAGCATTCACCCCCAGTCAACTGATCTGGGTTTAATCCATCACCGTTCTTTAGCCCACTCTGTGACCCCAGTTCAGACATGGCCATATGCAAATCAGTCTGACCATGTGCCTCATGGGAACAGTCCAGCCCGAACTGCCAAGCCATGCCTTCCCTGGACCGGAAACAAGCTACCGAAGACCGGTTTCTGGCATTTCAGACGTCTTCAGCCCGGCTTGCTTGAATCCAGTGGCAAAGTGAGCAAGGGACTCACGTCTTAGCATACCCTGCCAACTTATGGTGAACAAAGAAAAACCAAAGGAAATGATGGACGGAGCGTTGACATTATAAGCACTCACCCCCAGTCAACTGATCTGGGTTTAATCCATCACTGTTCTTTAGCCCACTCTGCCACCCCAGTTCAGACATGGCCATATGCAAATCAGTCTGATCCTGTGCCTCATGGGAACAGTCCTGCCCGAACTGCCAAGCCATGCCTTCCCTGGACCGGAAACAAGCTACTGAGGATCGGTTTCTGGCATTTTAGCCGTCTTCAGCCCGGCTTGCTTGAATCCAGTGGCAAAGTGAGCAAGGGACTCACGTCTGAGCATACCCTGCCAACTTATGGGGAACAAAGAAAAACCAAAGGAAATGATGGACGGAGCATTGATAATACAAGCACTCACCCCCAATCAACTGATCTGGGTTTAATCCATAACCGTTCTTTAGGCCACTCTGCCACCCCAATTCAGACATGGCCATATGCAAATCAGTCTGACCCTGAGCCTCATGGGAACAGTCCAGCCCGAACTGCCAAGCCATGCCTTCCCTGGACCGGAAACAAGCTACCAAGGTCCGGTTTCTGGCATTTCAGCCGTCTTCAGCCCGGCTTGCTTGAATTCAGTGGCAAAGTGAGCAAGGGACTCACATCTGAGCATACCCTGCCAACTTATGGCGAACAGAGAAAAACCAAAGGAAATGATGGACGGAGCGTTGACAATACAAGCACTCAACCCCAGTCAACTGATCTGGGTTTAATCCATCACCGTTCTCTAGCCCACTCTGTCACCGCAGTTCAGACATGGCCAAATGCAAATCAGTCTGACCCTGTGCCTCATGGGAACAGTCCAGCCCGAACTGCCAAGCCATGCCTTCCCTGGACCGGAAACAAGCTACCGAGGACGGGTTTCTGGCATTTCAGCTGTCTTCAGCCTGGCTTGCTTGAATCCAGTGGCAAAGTGAGCAAGGGACTAACATCTGAGCATACCCTGCCAACTAATGGCGAACAAAGAAAAACAAAAGGAAATGATGGAGGTAGCGTTGACAATACAAGCACTCACCCCCAGTCAACTGATCCTGGTTTAAACCATCACCGATCTTTAGCCCACTCTGCCACCACAGTTCAGACATGGCCATATGCAAATCAGTCTGACCCTGTGCCTCATGGGAACAGTCCAGCCGAACACCTAAGCCATGCCTTCCCTGGACCGGAAACAAGCTACCGAGGACCGGTTTCCGGCATTTTAGCCGTCTTCAGCCCGGCTTGCTTGAATCCAGTGGCAAAGTGACCAAGGGACTCACGTCTGAGCATACCCTGCCAACTTATGGCGAACAAAGAAAAACCAAAGGAAATGCTGGAGGGAGCATTGACAATACAAGCACTCACCCCAGACAACTAATCTGGGTTTAATCCATCACCGTTCTTTAGCCCACTCTGCCACCCCAGTTCAGACATTGCCATATGCAAATCAGTCTGACCCTGTGCCTCATGGGAACAGTCCAGCCCGAACTGCCAAGACATGCCTTCCCTGGACCGGAAACAAGCTACTGAGGACGGGTTTCTGGCATTTCAGCTGTCTTCAGCCCGGCTTGCTTGAATTAAGTGGCAAAGTGAGCAGGGGACTAACATCTGAGCTTACCCTGCCAACTTATGGCGAACAAAGAAAAACCAAAGTAAATGATGGAGGGAGCGTTGACAATACAAGCACTCACCCCCAGTCAACTGATCCTGGTTTAATCCATCACCGTCTTTAGCCCACACTGCCACCCCAGTTCAGACATGGCCATATGCAAATCAGTCTGACCCTGTGCCTCATGGGAACAGTCCAGCCCGAACTGCCAGGCCATTCCTTCCCTGGACCAGAAACAAGCTACCGAGGACTGGTTTCTGGCATTTCAGCCGTCTTCAGCCCGGCTTCCTTGAATCCTGTGGCAAAGTGAGCAAGGGACTCACGTCTGAGCATACCCTGCCAACTTATGGCGAACAAAGAAAAACCGAAGGAAATGATGGACGGAGCATTGACAATACAAGCACTCACCTCCAGTCAACTGATCTGGGTTTCTGGCATTTCAGACGTCTTCAGCCCGGCTTGCTTGAATCCAAGGGCAAAGTGAGCAAGGGACTCACGTCTTAGCATACCCTGCCAACTTATGGTGAACAAAGAAAAACCAAAGGAAATGATGGACGGAGCGTTGACAATATAAACACTCACCCCCAGTCAACTGATCTGGGTTTAATCCATCATGGTTCTTTAGCCCACTCTGCCACCCCAGTTCAGACATTGCCATATGCAAATCAGTCTGACCCTGTGCCTCATGGGAACAGTCCAGCCCGAACTGCCAAGACATGCCTTCCCTGGACCGGAAACAAGCTACTGAGGATGGGTTTCTGGCATTTCAGCTGTCTTCAGCCCGGCTTGCTTGAATTTAGTGGCAAAGTGAGCAAGGGACTAACATCTGAGCTTACCCTGCCAACTTATGGCGAACAAAGAAAAACCAAAGTAAATGATGGAGGGAGCGTTGACAATACAAGCACTCACCCCCAGTCAACTGATCTGGGTTTAATCCATCATGGTTCTTTAGCCCACTCAGCCACCCCAGTTCAGACATGGCCATATGCAAATCAGTCCGACCCTGTGCCTCATGGGAACAGTCCAGCCCGAACTGCCAAGCCATGACTTCCCTGGAGCGGAAACAAGCTACCGAGGTCCAGTTTCTGGCATTTCAGCCGTCTTCAGCCCGCTTGCTTGAACCCAGTGGCAAAGTGAGTAAGGGACTCACGTCTGAGCATACCCTGCCAACTTATGGAGAACAAGGAAAAACCAAAGGAAATGTTGGACGGAGCGTTGACAATACAAGCACTCACCCCAGTCAACTGATCTGGGTTTAATCCATCACCATTCTTTAGCCCACTCTGCCACCCCAGTTCAGACATGGCCATATGCAAATCAGTCTGACCCTGTGCCTCATGGGAACAGCCCTGCCCGAACTGCCAAGCCATGCCTTCCCTGGACAGGAAACAAGCTACCGAGGACCGGTTTCTGGCATTTCAGCCGTCTTCAGCCCGGCTTGCTTGAATCCAGTGGCAAAGTGAGCAAGGGACTCACGTCTGAGCATACCCTGCCAACTTATGGTGAACAAGGAAAAACCAAAGGAAATGATGGACGGAGTGTTGACAATAAAAGCACTCACCCCAGTCAACTGATCTGAGTTTAATCCATCACCATTCTTTAGTCCACTCTGCCACCCCAGCTCAGACATGGCCATATGCAAATCAGTCTGACCCTGTGCCTCATGGGAACAGTCCAGCCCGAACTGCCAAGCCATGCCTTCCCTGGACCGGACACAAGCTACCGAGGAACAGTTTATGGCATTCCAGCCGTCTTCAGCCCGGCTTGCTGGAATCCAGTGGCAAAGTGAGCAAGGGACTCACGTCTGGGCATACCCTGCCAACTCATGGCGAACAAAGAAAAGCCAAAGGAAGTGATGGACAGAGCGTTGACAATACAAGCATTCACCCCCAGTCAACTGATCTGGGTTTAATCCATCACCGTTCTTTAGCCCACTCTGTGACCCCAGTTCAGACATGGCCATATGCAAATCAGTCTGACCATGTGCCTCATGGGAACAGTCCAGCCCGAACTGCCAAGCCATGCCTTCCCTGGACCGGAAACAAGCTACCGAAGACCGGTTTCTGGCATTTCAGACGTCTTCAGCCCGGCTTGCTTGAATCCAGTGGCAAAGTGAGCAAGGGACTCACGTCTTAGCATACCCTGCCAACTTATGGTGAACAAAGAAAAACCAAAGGAAATGATGGACGGAGCGTTGACATTATAAGCACTCACCCCCAGTCAACTGATCTGGGTTTAATCCATCACTGTTCTTTAGCCCACTCTGCCACCCCAGTTCAGACATGGCCATATGCAAATCAGTCTGATCCTGTGCCTCATGGGAACAGTCCTGCCCGAACTGCCAAGCCATGCCTTCCCTGGACCGGAAACAAGCTACTGAGGATCGGTTTCTGGCATTTTAGCCGTCTTCAGCCCGGCTTGCTTGAATCCAGTGGCAAAGTGAGCAAGGGACTCACGTCTGAGCATACCCTGCCAACTTATGGGGAACAAAGAAAAACCAAAGGAAATGATGGACGGAGCATTGATAATACAAGCACTCACCCCCAATCAACTGATCTGGGTTTAATCCATAACCGTTCTTTAGGCCACTCTGCCACCCCAATTCAGACATGGCCATATGCAAATCAGTCTGACCCTGAGCCTCATGGGAACAGTCCAGCCCGAACTGCCAAGCCATGCCTTCCCTGGACCGGAAACAAGCTACCAAGGTCCGGTTTCTGGCATTTCAGCCGTCTTCAGCCCGGCTTGCTTGAATTCAGTGGCAAAGTGAGCAAGGGACTCACATCTGAGCATACCCTGCCAACTTATGGCGAACAGAGAAAAACCAAAGGAAATGATGGACGGAGCGTTGACAATACAAGCACTCAACCCCAGTCAACTGATCTGGGTTTAATCCATCACCGTTCTCTAGCCCACTCTGTCACCGCAGTTCAGACATGGCCAAATGCAAATCAGTCTGACCCTGTGCCTCATGGGAACAGTCCAGCCCGAACTGCCAAGCCATGCCTTCCCTGGACCGGAAACAAGCTACCGAGGACGGGTTTCTGGCATTTCAGCTGTCTTCAGCCTGGCTTGCTTGAATCCAGTGGCAAAGTGAGCAAGGGACGAACATCTGAGCATACCCTGCCAACTAATGGCGAACAAAGAAAAACAAAAGGAAATGATGGAGGTAGCGTTGACAATACAAGCACTCACCCCCAGTCAACTGATCCTGGTTTAAACCATCACCGTTCTTTAGCCCACTCTGCCACCACAGTTCAGACATGGCCATATGCAAATCAGTCTGACCCTGTGCCTCATGGGAACAGTCCAGCCCGAACACCTAAGCCATGCCTTCCCTGGACCGGAAACAAGCTACCGAGGACCGGTTTCCGGCATTTTAGCCGTCTTCAGCCCGGCTTGCTTGAATCCAGTGGCAAAGTGACCAAGGGACTCACGTCTGAGCATACCCTGCCAACTTATGGCGAACAAAGAAAAACCAAAGGAAATGCTGGAGGGAGCATTGACAATACAAGCACTCACCCCAGACAACTAATCTGGGTTTAATCCATCACCGTTCTTTAGCCCACTCTGCCACCCCAGTTCAGACATTGCCATATGCAAATCAGTCTGACCCTGTGCCTCATGGGAACAGTCCAGCCCGAACTGCCAAGACATGCCTTCCCTGGACCGGAAACAAGCTACTGAGGACGGGTTTCTGGCATTTCAGCTGTCTTCAGCCCGGCTTGCTTGAATTAAGTGGCAAAGTGAGCAGGGGACTAACATCTGAGCTTACCCTGCCAACTTATGGCGAACAAAGAAAAACCAAAGTAAATGATGGAGGGAGCGTTGACAATACAAGCACTCACCCCCAGTCAACTGATCCTGGTTTAATCCATCACCGTCTTTAGCCCACACTGCCACCCCAGTTCAGACATGGCCATATGCAAATCAGTCTGACCCTGTGCCTCATGGGAACAGTCCAGCCCGAACTGCCAGGCCATTCCTTCCCTGGACCAGAAACAAGCTACCGAGGACTGGTTTCTGGCATTTCAGCCGTCTTCAGCCCGGCTTCCTTGAATCCTGTGGCAAAGTGAGCAAGGGACTCACGTCTGAGCATACCCTGCCAACTTATGGCGAACAAAGAAAAACCGAAGGAAATGATGGACGGAGCATTGACAATACAAGCACTCACCTCCAGTCAACTGATCTGGGTTTCTGGCATTTCAGACGTCTTCAGCCCGGCTTGCTTGAATCCAAGGGCAAAGTGAGCAAGGGACTCACGTCTTAGCATACCCTGCCAACTTATGGTGAACAAAGAAAAACCAAAGGAAATGATGGACGGAGCGTTGACAATATAAACACTCACCCCCAGTCAACTGATCTGGGTTTAATCCATCATGGTTCTTTAGCCCACTCTGCCACCCCAGTTCAGACATTGCCATATGCAAATCAGTCTGACCCTGTGCCTCATGGGAACAGTCCAGCCCGAACTGCCAAGACATGCCTTCCCTGGACCGGAAACAAGCTACTGAGGATGGGTTTCTGGCATTTCAGCTGTCTTCAGCCCGGCTTGCTTGAATTTAGTGGCAAAGTGAGCAAGGGACTAACATCTGAGCATACCCTGCCAACTAATGGCGAACAAAGAAAAACAAAAGGAAATGATGGAGGTAGCGTTGACAATACAAGCACTCACCCCCAGTCAACTGATCCTGGTTTAAACCATCACCGTTCTTTAGCCCACTCTGCCACCACAGTTCAGACATGGCCATATGCAAATCAGTCTGACCCTGTGCCTCATGGGAACAGTCCAGCCCGAACACCTAAGCCATGCCTTCCCTGGACCGGAAACAAGCTACCGAGGACCGGTTTCCGGCATTTTAGCCGTCTTCAGCCCGGCTTGCTTGAATCCAGTGGCAAAGTGACCAAGGGACTCACGTCTGAGCATACCCTGCCAACTTATGGCGAACAAAGAAAAACCAAAGGAAATGCTGGAGGGAGCATTGACAATACAAGCACTCACCCCAGACAACTAATCTGGGTTTAATCCATCACCGTTCTTTAGCCCACTCTGCCACCCCAGTTCAGACATTGCCATATGCAAATCAGTCTGACCCTGTGCCTCATGGGAACAGTCCAGCCCGAACTGCCAAGACATGCCTTCCCTGTGCGGAAACAAGCTACTGAGGACGGGTTTCTGGCATTTCAGCTGTCTTCAGCCCGGCTTGCTTGAATTAAGTGGCAAAGTGAGCAGGGGACTAACATCTGAGCTTACCCTGCCAACTTATGGCGAACAAAGAAAAACCAAAGTAAATGATGGAGGGAGCGTTGACAATACAAGCACTCACCCCCAGTCAACTGATCCTGGTTTAATCCATCACCGTCTTTAGCCCACACTGCCACCCCAGTTCAGACATGGCCATATGCAAATCAGTCTGACCCTGTGCCTCATGGGAACAGTCCAGCCCGAACTGCCAGGCCATTCCTTCCCTGGACCAGAAACAAGCTACCGAGGACTGGTTTCTGGCATTTCAGCCGTCTTCAGCCCGGCTTCCTTGAATCCTGTGGCAAAGTGAGCAAGGGACTCACGTCTGAGCATACCCTGCCAACTTATGGCGAACAAAGAAAAACCGAAGGAAATGATGGACGGAGCATTGACAATACAAGCACTCACCTCCAGTCAACTGATCTGGGTTTCTGGCATTTCAGACGTCTTCAGCCCGGCTTGCTTGAATCCAAGGGCAAAGTGAGCAAGGGACTCACGTCTTAGCATACCCTGCCAACTTATGGTGAACAAAGAAAAACCAAAGGAAATGATGGACGGAGCGTTGACAATATAAACACTCACCCCCAGTCAACTGATCTGGGTTTAATCCATCATGGTTCTTTAGCCCACTCTGCCACCCCAGTTCAGACATTGCCATATGCAAATCAGTCTGACCCTGTGCCTCATGGGAACAGTCCAGCCCGAACTGCCAAGACATGCCTTCCCTGGACCGGAAACAAGCTACTGAGGATGGGTTTCTGGCATTTCAGCTGTCTTCAGCCCGGCTTGCTTGAATTTAGTGGCAAAGTGAGCAAGGGACTAACATCTGAGCTTACCCTGCCAACTTATGGCGAACAAAGAAAAACCAAAGTAAATGATGGAGGGAGCGTTGACAATACAAGCACTCACCCCCAGTCAACTGATCTGGGTTTAATCCATCATGGTTCTTTAGCCCACTCAGCCACCCCAGTTCAGACATGGCCATATGCAAATCAGTCCGACCCTGTGCCTCATGGGAACAGTCCAGCCCGAACTGCCAAGCCATGACTTCCCTGGAGCGGAAACAAGCTACCGAGGACCAGTTTCTGGCATTTCAGCCGTCTTCAGCCCGCTTGCTTGAACCCAGTGGCAAAGTGAGTAAGGGACTCACGTCTGAGCATACCCTGCCAACTTATGGAGAACAAGGAAAAACCAAAGGAAATGTTGGACGGAGCGTTGACAATACAAGCACTCACCCCAGTCAACTGATCTGGGTTTAATCCATCACCATTCTTTAGCCCACTCTGCCACCCCAGTTCAGACATGGCCATATGCAAATCAGTCTGACCCTGTGCCTCATGGGAACAGTCCAGCCCGAACTGCCAAGCCATGCCTTCCCTGGACCAGAAACAAGCTACTGAGGACCAGTTTCTGGCATTTCAGCCGTCTTCAGCCCGGCTTGCTTAAATCCAGTGGCAAAGTGAGCAAGGGACTCACGTCCGAGCATACCCTGCCAATTTATGGCGAACAAAGAAAAACCAAAGGAAATGATGGACGGAGCATTGACAATACAAGCACTCACTCCCAGTCAACTGATCTGGGTTTAATCCATCACCTTTCTTTAGTCCACTCTGCCACCCCAGTTCAGACATGGCCATATGCAAATCAGTCTGACCCTGTGCCTCATGGGAACAGTCCAGCCCGAACTGCCAAGACATGCCTTCCCTGGACCGGAAACAAGCTACTGAGGACGGGTTTCTGGCATTTCAGCTGTCTTCAGCCCGGCTTGCTTGAATTTAGTGGCAAAGTGAGCAAGGGACTAACATCTGAGCTTACCCTGCCAACTTATGGCGAACAAGAAAAACCAAAGTAAATGATGGAGGGAGCGTTGAAAATACAAGCACTCACCCCCAGTCAACTGATCCTGGTTTAATCCATCACCGTCTTTAGCCCACACTGCCACCCCAGTTCAGACATGGCCATATGCAAATCAGTCTGACCCTGTGCCTCATGGGAACAGTCCAGCCCGAACTGCCAGGCCATTCCTTCCCTGGACCAGAAACAAGCTACCGAGGACTGGTTTCTGGCATTTCAGCCGTCTTCAGCCCGGCTTCCTTGAATCCAGTGGCAAAGTGAGCAAGGGACTCACGTCTGAGCATACCCTGCCAACTAATGGCGAACAAAGAAAAACCGAAGGAAATGATGGACGGAGCATTGACAATACAAGCACTCACCTCCAGTCAACTGATCTGGGTTTAATCCATCACCATTCTTTAGTCCACTCTGCCACCCCAGTTCAGACATGGCCATATGCAAATCAGTCTGACCCTGTGCCTCATGGGAACAGTCCAGCCCGAACTGCCAAGTCATGCCTTCCCTGCACCGGAAACAAGCTACCGAGGACCGGTTTCTGGCATTTCAGCCGTCTTCAGCCCGG
This sequence comes from Lissotriton vulgaris, assembly GCF_964263255.1. NCBI lineage: Eukaryota > Metazoa > Chordata > Amphibia > Caudata > Salamandridae > Lissotriton > Lissotriton vulgaris. Next base: position 6,381,647 of record NC_141688.1, read on the forward strand.
CTTGCTTGAATCCAGTGGCAAAGTGAGCAAGGGACTCACGTCTGAGCATACCCGGCCAACTTAAGGCGAACAAAGAAAAACCAAAGGAAATTATGGATGGAGCGTTAACAATACAAGCACTCACCCCCAGTCAACTGATCTGGGTTTAATCCATCACCGTTCTTTAGCCCACTCTGCCACCCCAGTTCAGACATGGCCATATGCAAATCAGTCTGACCCTGTGCCTCATGGGAACAGTCCAGCCCGAACTGCCAAGCCATGCCTTCCCTGGACCAGAAACAAGCTACAGAGGTCCGGTTTCTGGCATTTCAGCCGTCTTCGGCCCGGCTTGCTTGAATCCAGGGGCAAAGTGAGCAAGGGACTCACATCTGAGCATACCCTGCCAAATTATGGCGAACAAAGAAAACCCAAAGAAAATGATGGAAGGAGCATTGACAATACAAGCACTCACCCCCAGTCAACTGATCTGGGTTTAATCCATCATGGTTCTTTAGCCCACTCAGCCACCCCAGTTCAGACATGGCCATATGCAAATCAGTCCGACCCTGTGCCTCATGGGAACAGTCCAGCCCGAACTGCCAAGCCATGCCTTCCCTGGACCAGAAACAAGCTACAGAGGTCCGGTTTCTGGCATTTCAGCCGTCTTCGGCCCGGCTTGCTTGAATCCAGGGGCAAAGTGAGCAAGGGACTCACATCTGAGCATACCCTGCCAACTTATGGCGAACAAAGAAAACCCAAAGAAAATGATGGAAGGAGCATTGACAATACAAGCACTCACCCCCAGTCAACTGATCTGGGTTTAATCCATCATGGTTCTTTAGCCCACTCAGCCACCCCAGTTCAGACATGGCCATATGCAAATCAGTCCGACCCTGTGCCTCATGGGAACAGTCCAGCCCGAACTGCCAAGCCATGACTTCCCTGGAGCGGAAACAAGCTACCGAGGACCAGTTTCTGGCATTTCAGCCGTCTTCAGCCCGCTTGCTTGAACCCAGTGGCAAAGTGAGTAAGGGACTCACGTCTGAGCATACCCTGCCAACTTATGGAGAACAAGGAAAAACCAAAGGAAATGTTGGACGGAGCGTTGACAATACAAGCACTCACCCCAGTCAACTGCTCTGGGTTTAATCCATCACCATTCTTTAGCCCACTCTGCCACCCCAGTTCAGACATGGCCATATGCAAATCAGTCTGACCCTGTGCCTCATGGGAACAGTCCAGCCCGAACTGCCAAGCCATGCCTTCCCTGGACCAGAAACAAGCTACTGAGGACCAGTTTCTGGCATTTCAGCCGTCTTCAGCCCGGCTTGCTTAAATCCAGTGGCAAAGTGAGCAAGAGACTCACGTCCGAGCATACCCTGCCAATTTATGGCGAACAAAGAAAAACCAAAGGAAATGATGGACGGAGCATTGACAATACAAGCACTCACTCCCAGTCAACTGATCTGGGTTTAATCCATCACCGTTCTTTAGTCCACTCTGCCACCCCAGTTCAGACATGGCCATATGCAAATCAGTCTGACCCTGTGCCTCATGGGAACAGTCCAGCCCGAACTGCCAAGCCATGCCTTCCCTGGACCGGAAACAGGCTACCGAGGACCAGTTTCTGGCATTTGAGCCGTCTTCAGCCCGGCTTGCTTGAATCCAGTGGCAAAGTGAGCAAGGGACTCACGTCTTAGCATACCCTGCCAACTTATGGTGAACAAAGAAAAAACAAAGGAAATGATGGACGGAGCGTTGACAATATAAGCACTCACCCCCAGTCAACTGATCTGGGTTTAATCCATCACCGTTCTTTAGCCCACTCTGCCACCCCAGTTCGGACATGGCCATATGCAAATCAGTCTGACCCTGTGCCTCATGGGAACAGTCCAGCCCGAACTGCTAAGCCATGCCTTCCCTGGACCGGAAACAAGCTACCGAGGACCGGTTTCTGGCATTTTAGCCGTCTTCAGCCCGGCTTGCTTGAATCCAGTGGCAAAGTGAGCAAGGGACTCACGTCTGAGCATACCCTGCCAACTTATGGCGAACAAAGAAAAACCAAAGGAAATGATGGACGGAGCATTGACAATACAAGCACTCACCTCCAGTCAACTGATCCGGGTTTAATCCATCACCATTCTTTAGTCCACTCTGCCACCCCAGTTCAGACATTGCCATATGCAAATCAGTCTGACCCTGTGCCTCATGGGAACAGTCCAGCCCGAACTGCCAAGCCATGCCTTCCCTGGACCGGACACAAGCTACCGAGGAACAGTTTATGGCATTCCAGCCGTCTTCAGCCCGGCTTGCTTGAATCCAGTGGCAAAGTGAGCAAGGGACTCACGTCTGGGCATACCCTGCCAACTCATGGCAAACAAAGAAAAGCCAAAGGAAATGATGGACAGAGCGTTGACAATACAAGCATTCACCCCCAGTCAACTGATCTGGGTTTAATCCATCACCGTTCTTTAGCCCACTCTGCCACCCCAGTTCAGACATTGCCATATGCAAATCAGTCTGACCCTGTGCCTCATGGGAACAGTCCAGCCCGAACTGCCAAGACATGCCTTCCCTGGACCGGAAACAAGCTACTGAGGATGGGTTTCTGGCATTTCAGCTGTCTTCAGCCCGGCTTGCTTGAATTTAGTGGCAAAGTGAGCAAAGGACTAACATTTGAGCTTACCCTGCCAACTTATGGCGAACAAAGAAAAACCAAAGTAAATGATGGAGGGAGCGTTGACAATACAAGCACTCACCCCCAGTCAACTGATCCTGGTTTAATCCATCACCGTCTTTAGCCCACACTGCCACCCCAGTTCAGACATGGCCATATACAAATCAGTCTGACCCTGTGCCTCATGGGAACAGTCCAGCCCGAACTGCCAGGCCATTCCTTCCCTGGACCAGAAACAAGCTACCGAGGACTGGTTTCTGGCATTTCAGCCGTCTTCAGCCCGGCTTCCTTGAATCCAGTGGCAAAGTGAGCAAGGGACTCACGTCTGAGCATACCCTGCCAACTAATGGCGAACAAAGAAAAACCGAAGGAAATGATGGACGGAGCATTGACAATACAAGCACTCACCTCCAGTCAACTGATCTGGGTTTAATCCATCACCATTCTTTAGTCCACTCTGCCACCCCAGTTCAGACATGGCCATATGCAAATCAGTCTGACCCTGTGCCTCATGGGAACAGTCCAGCCCGAACTGCCAAGTCATGCCTTCCCTGCACCGGAAACAAGCTACCGAGGACCGGTTTCTGGCATTTCAGCCGTCTTCAGCCCGGCTTGCTTGAATCCAGTGGCAAAGTGAGCAAGGGACTCACGTCTGAGCATACCCGGCCAACTTAAGGCGAACAAAGAAAAACCAAAGGAAATTATGGATGGAGCGTTGACAATACAAGCACTCACCCCCAGTCAACTGATCTGGGTTTAATCCATCACCGTTCTTTAGCCCACTCTGCCACCCCAGTTCAGACATGGCCATATGCAAATCAGTCTGACCCTGTGCCTCATGGGAACAGTCCAGCCCGAACTGCCAAGCCATGTCTTCCCTGGACCAGAAACAAGCTACAGAGGTCCGGTTTCTGGCATTTCAGCCGTCTTCGGCCCGGCTTGCTTGAATCCAGGGGCAAAGTGAGCAAGGGACTCACATCTGAGCATACCCTGCCAACTTACGGCGAACAAAGAAAACCCAAAGAAAATGATGGAAGGAGCATTGACAATACAAGCACTCACCCCCAGTCAACTGATCTGGGTTTAATCCATCATGGTTCTTTAGCCCACTCAGCCACCCCAGTTCAGACATGGCCATATGCAAATCAGTCCGACCCTGTGCCTCATGGGAACAGTCCAGCCCGAACTGCCAAGCCATGCCTTCCCTGGACCAGAAACAAGCTACAGAGGTCCGGTTTCTGGCATTTCAGCCGTCTTCGGCCCGGCTTGCTTGAATCCAGGGGCAAAGTGAGCAAGGGACTCACATCTGAGCATACCCTGCCAACTTATGGCGAACAAAGAAAACCCAAAGAAAATGATGGAAGGAGCATTGACAATACAAGCACTCACCCCCAGTCAACTGATCTGGGTTTAATCCATCATGGTTCTTTAGCCCACTCAGCCACCCCAGTTCAGACATGGCCATATGCAAATCAGTCCGACCCTGTGCCTCATGGGAACAGTCCAGCCCGAACTGCCAAGCCATGACTTCCCTGGAGCGGAAACAAGCTACCGAGGACCAGTTTCTGGCATTTCAGCCGTCTTCAGCCCGCTTGCTTGAACCCAGTGGCAAAGTGAGTAAGGGACTCACGTCTGAGCATACCCTGCCAACTTATGGAGAACAAGGAAAAACCAAAGGAAATGTTGGACGGAGCGTTGACAATACAAGCACTCACCCCAGTCAACTGATCTGGGTTTAATCCATCACCATTCTTTAGCCCACTCTGCCACCCCAGTTCAGACATGGCCATATGCAAATCAGTCTGACCCTGTGCCTCATGGGAACAGTCCAGCCCGAACTGCCAAGCCATGCCTTCCCTGGACCAGAAACAAGCTACTGAGGACCAGTTTCTGGCATTTCAGCCGTCTTCAGCCCGGCTTGCTTAAATCCAGTGGCAAAGTGAGCAAGAGACTCACGTCCGAGCATACCCTGCCAATTTATGGCGAACAAAGAAAAACCAAAGGAAATGATGGACGGAGCATTGACAATACAAGCACTCACTCCCAGTCAACTGATCTGGGTTTAATCCATCACCGTTCTTTAGTCCACTCTGCCACCCCAGTTCAGACATGGCCATATGCAAATCAGTCTGACCCTGTGCCTCATGGGAACAGTCCAGCCCGAACTGCCAAGCCATGCCTTCCCTGGACCGGAAACAGGCTACCGAGGACCAGTTTCTGGCATTTGAGCCGTCTTCAGCCCGGCTTGCTTGAATCCAGTGGCAAAGTGAGCAAGGGACTCACGTCTTAGCATACCCTGCCAACTTATGGTGAACAAAGAAAAAACAAAGGAAATGATGGACGGAGCGTTGACAATATAAGCACTCACCCCCAGTCAACTGATCTGGGTTTAATCCATCACCGTTCTTTAGCCCACTCTGCCACCCCAGTTCGGACATGGCCATATGCAAATCAGTCTGACCCTGTGCCTCATGGGAACAGTCCAGCCCGAACTGCTAAGCCATGCCTTCCCTGGACCGGAAACAAGCTACCGAGGACCGGTTTCTGGCATTTTAGCCGTCTTCAGCCCGGCTTGCTTGAATCCAGTGGCAAAGTGAGCAAGGGACTCACGTCTGAGCATACCCTGCCAACTTATGGCGAACAAAGAAAAACCAAAGGAAATGATGGACGGAGCATTGACAATACAAGCACTCACCTCCAGTCAACTGATCCGGGTTTAATCCATCACCATTCTTTAGTCCACTCTGCCACCCCAGCTCAGACATGGCCATATGCAAATCAGTCTGACCCTGTGCCTCATGGGAACAGTCCAGCCCGAACTGCCAAGCCATGCCTTCCCTGGACCGGACACAAGCTACCGAGGAACAGTTTATGGCATTCCAGCCATCTTCAGCCCGGCTTGCTTGAATCCAGTGGCAAAGTGAGCAAGGGACTCACGTCTGGGCATACCCTGCCAACTCATGGCAAACAAAGAAAAGCCAAAGGAAATGATGGACAGAGCGTTGACAATACAAGCATTCACCCCCAGTCAACTGATCTGGGTTTAATCCATCACCGTTCTTTAGCCCACTCTGCCACCCCAGTTCAGACATTGCCATATGCAAATCAGTCTGACCCTGTGCCTCATGGGAACAGTCCAGCCCGAACTGCCAAGACATGCCTTCCCTGGACCGGAAACAAGCTACTGAGGATGGGTTTCTGGCATTTCAGCTGTCTTCAGCCCGGCTTGCTTGAATTTAGTGGCAAAGTGAGCAAAGGACTAACATTTGAGCTTACCCTGCCAACTTATGGCAAACAAAGAAAAACCAAAGTAAATGATGGAGGGAGCGTTGACAATACAAGCACTCACCCCCAGTCAACTGATCCTGGTTTAATCCATCACCGTCTTTAGCCCACACTGCCACCCCAGTTCAGACATGGCCATATGCAAATCAGCCTGACCCTGTGCCTCATGGGAACAGTCCAGCCCGAACTGCCAGGCCATTCCTTCCCTGGACCAGAAACAAGCTACCGAGGACTGGTTTCTGGCATTTCAGCCGTCTTCAGCCCGGCTTCCTTGAATCCAGTGGCAAAGTGAGCAAGGGACTCACGTCTGAGCATACCCTGCCAACTAATGGCGAACAAAGAAAAAACGAAGGAAATGATGGACGGAGCATTGACAATACAAGCACTCACCTCCAGTCAACTGATCTGGGTTTCTGGCATTTCAGACGTCTTCAGCCCGGCTTGCTTGAATCCAGGGGCAACGTGAGCAAGGGACTCACGTCTTAGCATACCCTGCCAACTTATGGTGAACAAAGAAAAACCAAAGGAAATGATGGACGGAGCGTTGACAATATAAGCACTCACCCCCAGTCAACTGATCTGGGTTTAATCCATCACTGTTCTTTAGCCCACTCTGCCACCCTAGTTCAGACATGGCCATATGCAAATCAGTCTGACCCTGTGCCTCATGGGAACAGTCCAGCCCGAACTGCCAAGCCATGCCTTCCCTGGACAGGAAACAAGCTACCGAGGACCGGTTTCTGGCATTTCAGCCGTCTTCAGCCCGGCTTGCTTGAATCCAGTGGCAAAGTGAGCAAGGGACTCACGTCTGACCATACCCTGCCAACTTATGGTGAACAAGGAAAAATCAAAGGAAATGATGGACGGAGTGTTGACAATACAAGCACTCACCCCAGTCAACTGATCTGGGTTTAATCCATCACCATTCTTTAGTCCACTCTGCCACCCCAGCTCAGACATGGCCATATGCAAATCAGTCTGACCCTGTGCCTCATGGGAACAGTCCAGCCCGAACTGCCAAGCCATGCCTTCCCTGGACCGGACACAAGCTACCGAGGAACAGTTTATGGAATTCCAGCCGTCTTCAGCCCGGCTTGCTAGAATCCAGTGGCAAAGTGAGCAAGGGACTCACGTCTGGGCATACCCTGCCAACTCATGGCGAACAAAGAAAAGCCAAAGGAAATGATGGACAGAGCGTTGACAATACAAGCATTCACCCCCAGTCAACTGATCCTGGTTTAATCCATCACCGTTCTTTAGCCCACTCTGTGACCCCAGTTTAGACATGGCCATATGCAAATCAGTCTGACCATGTGCCTCATGGGAACAGTCCAGCCCGAACTGCCAAGCCATGCCTTCCCTGGAGCGGAAACAAGCTACCGAGGACCGGTTTCTGGCATTTCAGCCGTCTTCAGCCCGGCTTGCTTGAATCCAGTGGCAAAGTGAGCAAGGGACTCACGTCTGAGCATACCCTGCCAACTTATGGCGAACAAAGAAAAACCAAAGGAAATGATGGATGGAGCGTTGACAATACAAGCACTCACCCCCAGTCAACTGATCTGGGTTTAATCCATCACCGTTCTTTAGCCCACTCTGCCACCCCAGTTCAGACATGGCCATATGCAAATCAGTCTGACCCTGTGCCTTATGTGAACAGTCCAGCCTGAACTGCCAAGCCATGCCTTCCCCGGACCGGAAACAAGCTACTGAGGACCGGTTTCTGGCATTTCAGACGTCTTCAGCCCGGCTTGCTTGAATCCAGTGGCAAAGTGAGCAAGGGACTCACGTCTTAGCATACCCTGCCAACTTATGGTGAACAAAGAAAAACTAAAAGGAAATGATGGACGGAGCGTTGACAATATAAGCACTCACCCCCAGTCAACTGATCTGGGTTTAATCCATCACCGTTCTTTAGCCCACTCTGCCACCCCAGTTCAGACATGGCCATATGCAAATCAGTCTGATCCTGTGCCTCATGGGAACAGTCCAGCCCAAACTGCCAAGCCATGCCTTCCCTGGACAGGAAACAAGCTACCGAGGACCGGTTTCTGGCATTTCAGCCGTCTTCAGCCCGGCTTGCTTGAATCCAGTGGCAAAGTGAGCAAGGGACTCACGTCTGAGCATACCCTGCCAACTTATGGCGAACAAAGAAAAACCAAAGGAAATGATGGATGGAGCGTTGACAATACAAGCACTCACCCCCAGTCAACTGATCTGGGTTTAATCCATCACCGTTCTTTAGCCCACTCTGCCACCCCAGTTCAGACATGGCCATATGCAAATCAGTCTGACCCTGTGCCTTATGTGAACAGTCCAGCCTGAACTGCCAAGCCATGCCTTCCCCGGACCGGACACAAGCTACCGAGGAACAGTTTATGGCATTCCAGCCATCTTCAGCCCGGCTTGCTTGAATCCAGTGGCAAAGTGAGCAAGGGACTCACGTCTGGGCATACCCTGCCAACTCATGGCAAACAAAGAAAAGCCAAAGGAAATGATGGACAGAGCGTTGACAATACAAGCATTCACCCCCAGTCAACTGATCTGGGTTTAATCCATCACCGTTCTTTAGCCCACTCTGCCACCCCAGTTCAGACATTGCCATATGCAAATCAGTCTGACCCTGTGCCTCATGGGAACAGTCCAGCCCGAACTGCCAAGACATGCCTTCCCTGGACCGGAAACAAGCTACTGAGGATGGGTTTCTGGCATTTCAGCTGTCTTCAGCCCGGCTTGCTTGAATTTAGTGGCAAAGTGAGCAAAGGACTAACATTTGAGCTTACCCTGCCAACTTATGGCAAACAAAGAAAAACCAAAGTAAATGATGGAGGGAGCGTTGACAATACAAGCACTCACCCCCAGTCAACTGATCCTGGTTTAATCCATCACCGTCTTTAGCCCACACTGCCACCCCAGTTCAGACATGGCCATATGCAAATCAGCCTGACCCTGTGCCTCATGGGAACAGTCCAGCCCGAACTGCCAGGCCATTCCTTCCCTGGACCAGAAACAAGCTACCGAGGACTGGTTTCTGGCATTTCAGCCGTCTTCAGCCCGGCTTCCTTGAATCCAGTGGCAAAGTGAGCAAGGGACTCACGTCTGAGCATACCCTGCCAACTAATGGCGAACAAAGAAAAAACGAAGGAAATGATGGACGGAGCATTGACAATACAAGCACTCACCTCCAGTCAACTGATCTGGGTTTCTGGCATTTCAGACGTCTTCAGCCCGGCTTGCTTGAATCCAGGGGCAACGTGAGCAAGGGACTCACGTCTTAGCATACCCTGCCAACTTATGGTGAACAAAGAAAAACCAAAGAAAATGATGGACGGAGCGTTGACAATATAAGCACTCACCCCCAGTCAACTGATCTGGGTTTAATCCATCACTGTTCTTTAGCCCACTCTGCCACCCTAGTTCAGACATGGCCATATGCAAATCAGTCTGACCCTGTGCCTCATGGGAACAGTCCAGCCCGAACTGCCAAGCCATGCCTTCCCTGGACAGGAAACAAGCTACCGAGGACCGGTTTCTGGCATTTCAGCCGTCTTCAGCCCGGCTTGCTTGAATCCAGTGGCAAAGTGAGCAAGGGACTCACGTCTGACCATACCCTGCCAACTTATGGTGAACAAGGAAAAATCAAAGGAAATGATGGACGGAGTGTTGACAATACAAGCACTCACCCCAGTCAACTGATCTGGGTTTAATCCATCACCATTCTTTAGTCCACTCTGCCACCCCAGCTCAGACATGGCCATATGCAAATCAGTCTGACCCTGTGCCTCATGGGAACAGTCCAGCCCGAACTGCCAAGCCATGCCTTCCCTGGACCGGACACAAGCTACCGAGGAACAGTTTATGGAATTCCAGCCGTCTTCAGCCCGGCTTGCTAGAATCCAGTGGCAAAGTGAGCAAGGGACTCACGTCTGGGCATACCCTGCCAACTCATGGCGAACAAAGAAAAGCCAAAGGAAATGATGGACAGAGCGTTGACAATACAAGCATTCACCCCCAGTCAACTGATCCTGGTTTAATCCATCACCGTTCTTTAGCCCACTCTGTGACCCCAGTTTAGACATGGCCATATGCAAATCAGTCTGACCATGTGCCTCATGGGAACAGTCCAGCCCGAACTGCCAAGCCATGCCTTCCCTGGAGCGGAAACAAGCTACCGAGGACCGGTTTCTGGCATTTCAGCCGTCTTCAGCCCGGCTTGCTTGAATCCAGTGGCAAAGTGAGCAAGGGACTCACGTCTGAGCATACCCTGCCAACTTATGGCGAACAAAGAAAAACCAAAGGAAATGATGGATGGAGCGTTGACAATACAAGCACTCACCCCCAGTCAACTGATCTGGGTTTAATCCATCACTGTTCTGTAGCCCACTCTGCCACCCCAGTTCAGACATGGCCATATGCAAATCAGTCTGACCCTGTGCCTTATGTGAACAGTCCAGCCTGAACTGCCAAGCCATGCCTTCCCCGGACCGGAAACAAGCTACTGAGGACCGGTTTCTGGCATTTCAGACGTCTTCAGCCCGGCTTGCTTGAATCCAGTGGCAAAGTGAGCAAGGGACTCACGTCTTAGCATACCCTGCCAACTTATGGTGAACAAAGAAAAACTAAAAGGAAATGATGGACGGAGCGTTGACAATATAAGCACTCACCCCCAGTCAACTGATCTGGGTTTAATCCATCACCGTTCTTTAGCCCACTCTGCCACCCCAGTTCAGACATGGCCATATGCAAATCAGTCTGATCCTGTGCCTCATGGGAACAGTCCAGCCCAAACTGCCAAGCCATGCCTTCCCTGGACAGGAAACAAGCTACCGAGGACCGGTTTCTGGCATTTCAGCCGTCTTCAGCCCGGCTTGCTTGAATCCAGTGGCAAAGTGAGCAAGGGACTCACGTCTGAGCATACCCTGCCAACTTATGGCGAACAAAGAAAAACCAAAGGAAATGATGGATGGAGCGTTGACAATACAAGCACTCACCCCCAGTCAACTGATCTGGGTTTAATCCATCACCGTTCTTTAGCCCACTCTGCCACCCCAGTTCAGACATGGCCATATGCAAATCAGTCTGACCCTGTGCCTTATGTGAACAGTCCAGCCTGAACTGCCAAGCCATGCCTTCCCCGGACCGGAAACAAGCTACTGAGGACCGGTTTCTGGCATTTCATCCGTCTTCAGCCCGGCTTGCTTGAATCCAGTGGCAAAGTGAGCAAGGGAATTTCATCTGAGCATACCCTGCCAACTTATGGCGAACAAAGAAAAACCAAAGGAAACGATGGACGGAGCGTTGACAATACAAGCACTCACCCCAGTCAACTGATCTTGGTTTAATCCATCACTGTTCTTTGGCCCACTCTGCGACCCCAGTTCAGACATGGCCATATGCAAATCAGTCCGACCATGTGCCTCATGGGAACAGTCCAGCCCGAACTGCCAAGCCATGCCTTCCCTGGACCGGAAACAAGCTACCAAAGACCGGTTTCTGGCATTTCAGACGTCTTCAGCCCGGCTTGCTTGAATCCAGTGGCAAAGTGAGCAAGGGACTCACGTCTGAGCATACCCTGCCAACTTATGGCGAACAAAGAAATACCAAAGGTAATGATGGATGGAGGGTTGACAATACAAGCACTCACCCCCAGTCAACTGATCTGGGCTTAATACATCACCGTTCTTTAGCCCACTCTCCCACCCCAGTTCAGACATGGCCATATGCAAATCTTTCTGACCCTGTGCCTCATGGGAACAGTCCTGCCCGAACTGCCAAGCCATGCCTTCCCTGGACCGGAAACAAGAAACCAAGGTCCGGTTTCTGGCATTTCAGCCGTCTTCAGCCTGGCTTGCTTGAATTCAGTGGCAAAGTGAGCAAGGGACTCACGTCTGAGCATACCCTGCCAACTTATGGCGAACAGAGAAAAACCAAAGGAAATGATGGACGGAGCGTTGACAATACAAGCACTCAACCCCAGTCAACTGATCTGGGTTTAATCCATCACCGTTCTCTAGCCCACTCTGTCACCGCAGTTCAGACATGGCCAAATGCAAATCAGTCTGACCCTGTGCCTCATGGGAACAGTCCAGCCCGAACTGCCAAGCCATGCCTTCCCTGGACCGGAAACAAGCTACCGAGGACCGGTTTCTGGCATTTTAGCCGTCTTCAGGCCGGCTTGCTCGAATCCAGTGGCAAAGTGAGCAAGGGACTCACGTCTGAGCATACCCTGCCAACTTATGGCGAACAAAGAAAAACAAAAGGAAATGCTGAAGGGAGCATTGACAATACAAGCACTCACCCCAGTCAACTAATCTGGGTTTATTCCATCACCGTTCTTTAGCCCACTCTGTAACCGCAGTTCAGACATGGCCAAATGCAAATCAGTCTGACCCTGTGCCTCATGGGAACAGTCCAGCCCGAACACCTAAGCCATGCCTTCCCTGGACCGGAAACAAGCTACAGAGGACCAGTTTCCGGCATTTTAGCCGTCTTCAGCCCGGCTTGCTTGAATCCAGTGGCAAAGTGAGCAAGGGACTCACGTCTGAGAATACCCTGCCAACTTATGGCGAACAAAGAAAAACCAAAGGAAATGCTGGAGGGAGCGTTGACAATACAAGCACTCACCCCAGTCAACTAATCTGGGTTTAATCCATCACCGTTCTTTAGCCCACTCTGCCACCCCAGTTCAGACATTGCCATATGCAAATCAGTCTGACCCTGTGCCTCATGGGAACAGTCCAGCCCGAACTGCCAAGACATGCCTTCCCTGGACCGGAAACAAGCTACTGAGGACGGGTTTCTGGCATTTCAGCTGTCTTCAGCCCGGCTTGCTTGAATTTAGTGGCAAAGTGAGCAAGGGACTAACATCTGAGCTTACCCTGCCAACTTATGGCGAACAAAGAAAAACCAAAGTAAATGATGGAGGGAGCGTTGACAATACAAGCACTCACCCCCAGTCAACTGATCCTGGTTTAATCCATCACCGTCTTTAGCCCACACTGCCACCCCAGTTTAGACATGGCCATATGCAAATCAGTCTGACCCTGTGCCTCATGGGAACAGTCTAGCCCGAACTGCCAGGCCATTCCTTCCCTGGACCAGAAACAAGCTACTGAGGACTGGTTTCTGGCATTTCAGCCGTCTTCAGCCCAGCTTCCTTGAATCCAGTGGCAAAGTGAGCAAGGGACTCACGTCTGAGCATACCCTGCCAACTAATGGTGAACAAAGAAAAACCAAAGGAAATGATGGACGGAGCATTGTCAATACAAGCACTTACCTCCAGTCAACTGATCTGGGTTTAATCCATCACCATTCTTTAGTCCACTCTGCCACCCCAGTTCAGACATGGCCATATGCAAATCAGTCTGACCCTGTGCCTCATGGGAACAGTCCAGCCCGAACTGCCAAGTCATGCCTTCCCTGCACCGGAAACAAGCTACCGAGGACCGGTTTCTGGCATTTCAGCCGGCTTCAGCCCGGCTTGCTTGAATCCAGTGGCAAAGTGAGCAAGGGACTCACGTCTGAGCATACCCTGCCAACTTATGGCGAACAAAGAAAAACCAAAGGAAATGCTGGAGGGAGCATTGACAATACAAGCACTCACCCCAGTCAACTAATCTGGGTTTAATCCATCACCGTTCTTTAGCCCACTCTGCCACCCCAGTTCAGACATTGCCATATGCAAATCAGTCTGACCCTGTGCCTCATGGGAACAGTCCAGCCTGAACTGCCAAGACATGCCTTCCCTGGACCGGAAACAAGCTACTGAGGACGGGTTTCTGGCATTTCAGCTGTCTTCAGCCCGGCTTGCTTGAATTTAGTGGCAAAGTGAGTAAGGTACTAACATCTGAGCTTACCCTGCCAATTTATGGCGAACAAAGAAAAACCAAAGTAAATGATGGAGGGAGCGTTGACAATACAAGCACTCACCCCCAGTCAACTGATCCTGGTTTAATCCATCACCGTCTTTAGCCCACACTGCCACCCCAGTTCAGACATGGCCATATGCAAATCAGTCTGACCCTGTGCCTCATGGGAACAGTCCAGCCCGAACTGCCAGGCCATTCCTTCCCTGGACCAGAAACAAGCTACCGAGGACTGGTTTCTGGCATTTCAGCCGTCTTCAGCCCAGCTTCCTTGAATCCAGTGGCAAAGTGAGCAAGGAACTCACGTCTGAGCATACCCTGCCAACTAATGGCGAACAAAGAAAAACCAACGGAAATGATGGACGGAGCATTGACAATACAAGCACTTACCTCCAGTCAACTGATCTGGGTTTAATCCATCACCATTCTTTAGTCCACTCTGCCACCCCAGTTCAGACATGGCCATATGCAAATCAGTCTGACCCTGTGCCTCATGGGAACAGTCCAGCCCGAACTGCCAAGTCATGCCTTCCCTGCACCGGAAACAAGCTACCGAGGACCGGTTTCTGGCATTTCAGCCGTCTTCAGCCCGGCTTGCTTGAATCCAGTGGCAAAGTGAGCAAGGGACTCACGTCTGAGCATACCCTGCCAACTTATGGTGAACAAGGAAAAATCAAAGGAAATGATGGACGGAGTGTTGACAATACAAGCACTCACCCCAGTCAACTGATCTGGGTTTAATCCATCACCATTCTTTAGTCCACTCTGCCACCCCAGCTCAGACATGGCCATATGCAAATCAGTCTGACCCTGTGCCTCATGGGAACAGTCCAGCCCGAACTGCCAAGCCATGCCTTCCCTGGACCGGACACAAGCTACCGAGGAACAGTTTATGGAATTCCAGCCGTCTTCAGCCCGGCTTGCTAGAATCCAGTGGCAAAGTGAGCAAGGGACTCACGTCTGGGCATACCCTGCCAACTCATGGCGAACAAAGAAAAGCCAAAGGAAATGATGGACAGAGCGTTGACAATACAAGCATTCACCCCCAGTCAACTGATCCTGGTTTAATCCATCACCGTTCTTTAGCCCACTCTGTGACCCCAGTTTAGACATGGCCATATGCAAATCAGTCTGACCATGTGCCTCATGGGAACAGTCCAGCCCGAACTGCCAAGCCATGCCTTCCCTGGAGCGGAAACAAGCTACCGAGGACCGGTTTCTGGCATTTCAGCCGTCTTCAGCCCGGCTTGCTTGAATCCAGTGGCAAAGTGAGCAAGGGACTCACGTCTGAGCATACCCTGCCAACTTATGGCGAACAAAGAAAAACCAAAGGAAATGATGGATGGAGCGTTGACAATACAAGCACTCACCCCCAGTCAACTGATCTGGGTTTAATCCATCACTGTTCTGTAGCCCACTCTGCCACCCCAGTTCAGACATGGCCATATGCAAATCAGTCTGACCCTGTGCCTTATGTGAACAGTCCAGCCTGAACTGCCAAGCCATGCCTTCCCCGGACCGGAAACAAGCTACTGAGGACCGGTTTCTGGCATTTCAGACGTCTTCAGCCCGGCTTGCTTGAATCCAGTGGCAAAGTGAGCAAGGGACTCACGTCTTAGCATACCCTGCCAACTTATGGTGAACAAAGAAAAACTAAAAGGAAATGATGGACGGAGCGTTGACAATATAAGCACTCACCCCCAGTCAACTGATCTGGGTTTAATCCATCACCGTTCTTTAGCCCACTCTGCCACCCCAGTTCAGACATGGCCATATGCAAATCAGTCTGATCCTGTGCCTCATGGGAACAGTCCAGCCCAAACTGCCAAGCCATGCCTTCCCTGGACAGGAAACAAGCTACCGAGGACCGGTTTCTGGCATTTCAGCCGTCTTCAGCCCGGCTTGCTTGAATCCAGTGGCAAAGTGAGCAAGGGACTCACGTCTGAGCATACCCTGCCAACTTATGGCGAACAAAGAAAAACCAAAGGAAATGATGGATGGAGCGTTGACAATACAAGCACTCACCCCCAGTCAACTGATCTGGGTTTAATCCATCACCGTTCTTTAGCCCACTCTGCCACCCCAGTTCAGACATGGCCATATGCAAATCAGTCTGACCCTGTGCCTTATGTGAACAGTCCAGCCTGAACTGCCAAGCCATGCCTTCCCCGGACCGGAAACAAGCTACTGAGGACCGGTTTCTGGCATTTCATCCGTCTTCAGCCCGGCTTGCTTGAATCCAGTGGCAAAGTGAGCAAGGGAATTTCATCTGAGCATACCCTGCCAACTTATGGCGAACAAAGAAAAACCAAAGGAAACGATGGACGGAGCGTTGACAATACAAGCACTCACCCCAGTCAACTGATCTTGGTTTAATCCATCACTGTTCTTTGGCCCACTCTGCGACCCCAGTTCAGACATGGCCATATGCAAATCAGTCCGACCATGTGCCTCATGGGAACAGTCCAGCCCGAACTGCCAAGCCATGCCTTCCCTGGACCGGAAACAAGCTACCAAAGACCGGTTTCTGGCATTTCAGACGTCTTCAGCCCGGCTTGCTTGAATCCAGTGGCAAAGTGAGCAAGGGACTCACGTCTGAGCATACCCTGCCAACTTATGGCGAACAAAGAAATACCAAAGGTAATGATGGATGGAGGGTTGACAATACAAGCACTCACCCCCAGTCAACTGATCTGGGCTTAATACATCACCGTTCTTTAGCCCACTCTCCCACCCCAGTTCAGACATGGCCATATGCAAATCTGTCTGACCCTGTGCCTCATGGGAACAGTCCTGCCCGAACTGCCAAGCCATGCCTTCCCTGGACCGGAAACAAGAAACCAAGGTCCGGTTTCTGGCATTTCAGCCGTCTTCAGCCTGGCTTGCTTGAATTCAGTGGCAAAGTGAGCAAGGGACTCACGTCTGAGCATACCCTGCCAACTTATGGCGAACAGAGAAAAACCAAAGGAAATGATGGACGGAGCGTTGACAATACAAGCACTCAACCCCAGTCAACTGATCTGGGTTTAATCCATCACCGTTCTCTAGCCCACTCTGTCACCGCAGTTCAGACATGGCCAAATGCAAATCAGTCTGACCCTGTGCCTCATGGGAACAGTCCAGCCCGAACTGCCAAGCCATGCCTTCCCTGGACCGGAAACAAGCTACCGAGGACCGGTTTCTGGCATTTTAGCCGTCTTCAGGCCGGCTTGCTCGAATCCAGTGGCAAAGTGAGCAAGGGACTCACGTCTGAGCATACCCTGCCAACTTATGGCGAACAAAGAAAAACAAAAGGAAATGCTGAAGGGAGCATTGACAATACAAGCACTCACCCCAGTCAACTAATCTGGGTTTATTCCATCACCGTTCTTTAGCCCACTCTGTAACCGCAGTTCAGACATGGCCAAATGCAAATCAGTCTGACCCTGTGCCTCATGGGAACAGTCCAGCCCGAACACCTAAGCCATGCCTTCCCTGGACCGGAAACAAGCTACAGAGGACCAGTTTCCGGCATTTTAGCCGTCTTCAGCCCGGCTTGCTTGAATCCAGTGGCAAAGTGAGCAAGGGACTCACGTCTGAGAATACCCTGCCAACTTATGGCGAACAAAGAAAAACCAAAGGAAATGCTGGAGGGAGCGTTGACAATACAAGCACTCACCCCAGTCAACTAATCTGGGTTTAATCCATCACCGTTCTTTAGCCCACTCTGCCACCCCAGTTCAGACATTGCCATATGCAAATCAGTCTGACCCTGTGCCTCATGGGAACAGTCCAGCCCGAACTGCCAAGACATGCCTTCCCTGGACCGGAAACAAGCTACTGAGGACGGGTTTCTGGCATTTCAGCTGTCTTCAGCCCGGCTTGCTTGAATTTAGTGGCAAAGTGAGCAAGGGACTAACATCTGAGCTTACCCTGCCAACTTATGGCGAACAAAGAAAAACCAAAGTAAATGATGGAGGGAGCGTTGACAATACAAGCACTCACCCCCAGTCAACTGATCCTGGTTTAATCCATCACCGTCTTTAGCCCACACTGCCACCCCAGTTTAGACATGGCCATATGCAAATCAGTCTGACCCTGTGCCTCATGGGAACAGTCTAGCCCGAACTGCCAGGCCATTCCTTCCCTGGACCAGAAACAAGCTACTGAGGACTGGTTTCTGGCATTTCAGCCGTCTTCAGCCCAGCTTCCTTGAATCCAGTGGCAAAGTGAGCAAGGGACTCACGTCTGAGCATACCCTGCCAACTAATGGCGAACAAAGAAAAACCAAAGGAAATGATGGACGGAGCATTGTCAATACAAGCACTTACCTCCAGTCAACTGATCTGGGTTTAATCCATCACCATTCTTTAGTCCACTCTGCCACCCCAGTTCAGACATGGCCATATGCAAATCAGTCTGACCCTGTGCCTCATGGGAACAGTCCAGCCCGAACTGCCAAGTCATGCCTTCCCTGCACCGGAAACAAGCTACCGAGGACCGGTTTCTGGCATTTCAGCCGGCTTCAGCCCGGCTTGCTTGAATCCAGTGGCAAAGTGAGCAAGGGACTCACGTCTGAGCATACCCTGCCAACTTATGGCGAACAAAGAAAAACCAAAGGAAATGCTGGAGGGAGCATTGACAATACAAGCACTCACCCCAGTCAACTAATCTGGGTTTAATCCATCACCGTTCTTTAGCCCACTCTGCCACCCCAGTTCAGACATTGCCATATGCAAATCAGTCTGACCCTGTGCCTCATGGGAACAGTCCAGCCTGAACTGCCAAGACATGCCTTCCCTGGACCGGAAACAAGCTACTGAGGACGGGTTTCTGGCATTTCAGCTGTCTTCAGCCCGGCTTGCTTGAATTTAGTGGCAAAGTGAGTAAGGTACTAACATCTGAGCTTACCCTGCCAATTTATGGCGAACAAAGAAAAACCAAAGTAAATGATGGAGGGAGCGTTGACAATACAAGCACTCACCCCCAGTCAACTGATCCTGGTTTAATCCATCACCGTCTTTAGCCCACACTGCCACCCCAGTTCAGACATGGCCATATGCAAATCAGTCTGACCCTGTGCCTCATGGGAACAGTCCAGCCCGAACTGCCAGGCCATTCCTTCCCTGGACCAGAAACAAGCTACCGAGGACTGGTTTCTGGCATTTCAGCCGTCTTCAGCCCAGCTTCCTTGAATCCAGTGGCAAAGTGAGCAAGGAACTCACGTCTGAGCATACCCTGCCAACTAATGGCGAACAAAGAAAAACCAACGGAAATGATGGACGGAGCATTGACAATACAAGCACTTACCTCCAGTCAACTGATCTGGGTTTAATCCATCACCATTCTTTAGTCCACTCTGCCACCCCAGTTCAGACATGGCCATATGCAAATCAGTCTGACCCTGTGCCTCATGGGAACAGTCCAGCCCGAACTGCCAAGTCATGCCTTCCCTGCACCGGAAACAAGCTACCGAGGACCGGTTTCTGGCATTTCAGCCGTCTTCAGCCCGGCTTGCTTGAATCCAGTGGCAAAGTGAGCAAGGGACTCACGTCTGAGCATACCCGGCCAACTTAAGGCGAACAAAGAAAAACCAAAGGAAATTATGGATGGAGCGTTGACAATACAAGCACTCACCCCCAGTCAACTGATCTGGGTTTAATCCATCACCGTTCTTTAGCCCACTCTGCCACCCCAGTTTAGACATGGCCATATGCAAATCAGTCTGACCCTGTGCCTCATGGGAACAGTCCAGCCCGAACTGCCAAGCCATGCCTTCCCTGGACCAGAAACAAGCTACAGAGGTCCGGTTTCTGGCATGTCAGCCGTCTTCGGCCCGGCTTGCTTGAATCCAGGGGCAAAGTGAGCAAGGGACTCACATCTGAGCATACCCTGCCAACTTATGGCGAACAAAGAAAAACCAAAGAAAATGATGGAAGGAGCATTGACAATACAAGCACTCACCCCCAGTCAACTGATCTGGGTTTAATCCATCATGGTTCTTTAGCCCACTCAGCCACCCCAGTTCAGACATGGCCATATGCAAATCAGTCCGACCCTGTGCCTCATGGGAACAGTCCAGCCCAATCTGCCAAGCCATGACTTCCCTGGAGCGGAAACGAGCTACCGAGGACCGGTTTCTGGCATTTCAGCCGTCTTCAGCCCGGCTTCCTTGAATCCAGTGGCAAAGTGAGTAAGGGAATCACGTCTGAGCATACCCTGCCAACTAATGGCGAACAAAGAAAAACCAAAGGAAATGATGGACGGAGCATTGACAATACAAGCACTCACCTCCAGTCAACTGATCTGGGTTTAATCCATCACCATTCTTTAGTCCACTCTGCCACCCCAGTTCAGACATGGCCATATGCAAATCAGTCTGACCCTGTACCTCATGGGAACAGTCCAGCCCGAACTGCCAAGTCATGCCTTCCCTGCACCGGAAACAAGCTACCGAGGACCGGTTTCTGGCATTTCAGCCGTCTTCAGCCCGGCTTGCTTGAATCCAGTGGCAAAGTGAGCAAGGGACTCACGTCTGAGCATACCCGGCCAACTTAAGGCGAACAAAGAAAAACCAAAGGAAATTATGGATGGAGCGTTGACAATACAAGCACTCACCCCCAGTCAACTGATCTGGGTTTAATCCATCACCGTTCTTTAGCCCACTCTGCCACCCCAGTTCAGACATGGCCATATGCAAATCAGTCTGACCCTGTGCCTCATGGGAACAGTCCAGCCCGAACTGCCAAGCCATGCCTTCCCTGGACCAGAAACAAGCTACAGAGGTCCGGTTTCTGGCATTTCAGCCGTCTTCGGCCCGGCTTGCTTGAATCCAGGGGCAAAGTGAGCAAGGGACTCACATCTGAGCATACCCTGCCAACTTATGGCGAACAAAGAAAAACCAAAGAAAATGATGGAAGGAGCATTGACAATACAAGCACTCACCCCCAGTCAACTGATCTGGGTTTAATCCATCATGGTTCTTTAGCCCACTCAGCCACCCCAGTTCAGACATGGCCATATGCAAATCAGTCCGACCCTGTGCCTCATGGGAACAGTCCAGCCCGAACTGCCAAGCCATGACTTCCCTGGAGCGGAAACAAGCTACCGAGGACCGGTTTCTGGCATTTCAGCCGTCTTCAGCCCGCTTGCTTGAACCCAATGGCAAAGTGAGTAAGGGACTCACGTCTGAGCATACCCTGCCAACTTATGGGAACAAGGAAAAACCAAAGGGAATGTTGGACGGAGCGTTGACAATACAAGCACTCACCCCAGTCAACTGATCTGGGTTTAATCCATCACCATTCTTTAGCCCACTCTGCCACCCCAGTTCAGACATGGCCATATGCAAATCAGTCTGACCCTGTGCCTCATGGGAACAGTCCAGCCTGAATTGCCAAGCCATGCTCTCCCTTGACCAGAAAGAAGCTACTGAGGACCAGTTTCTGGCATTTCAGCCGTCTTCAGCCCGGCTTGCTTAAATCCAGTGGCAAAGTGAGCAAGGGACTCACGTCCGAGCATACCCTGCCAATTTATGGCGAACAAAGAAAAACCAAAGGAAATGATGGACGGAGCATTGACAATACAAGCACTCACTCCCAGTCAACTGATCTGGGTTTAATCCATCACCGTTCTTTAGTCCACTCTGCCACCCCAGTTCAGACATGGCCATATGCAAATCAGTCTGACCCTGTGCCTCATGGGAACAGTCCAGCCCGAACTGCCAAGCCATGCCTTCCCTGGACCGGAAACAGGCTACCGAGGACCGGTTTCTGGCATTTCAGCCATCTTCAGCCCGGCTTGCTTGAATCCAGTGGCAAAGTGAGCAAGGGACTCACGTCTGAGCATACCCTGCCAACTCATGGCGAACAAAGAAAAACCAAAGGACATGATGGACGGAGCGTTGACAATACAAGCACTCACCCCCAGTCAACTGATCTGGGTTTAATCCATCACCTATCTTTAGCCCACTCTGTGACCCCAGTTCAGACATGGCCATACGCAAATCAGTCTGACCATGTGCCTCATGGGAACAGTCCAGCCCGAACTGCCAAGCCATGCCTTCCCTGGACCGGAAACAAGCTACCGAAGACCGGTTTCTGGCATTTCAGACGTCTTCAGCCCGGCTTGCTTGAATCCAGTGGCAAAGTGAGCAAGGGACTCACATCTGAGCATACCCTGCCATCTTATGGCAAACAAAGAAAAACCAAAGGAAATGATGGAAGGAGCATTGACAATACAAGCACTCACCCCAGTCAACTGATCTGGGTTTAATCCATCACCGTTCTTTAGTCCACTCTGCCACCCCAGTTCAGACATGGCCATATGCAAATCAGTCTGACCCTGTGCCTCATGGGAACAGTCCAGCCCGAACTGCCAAGCCATGCCTTCCCTGGACCGGAAATAAGCTACTGAGGACCGGTTTCTGGCATTTTAGCCGTCTTCAGCCCGGCTTGCTTGAATCCAGTGGCAAAGTGAGCAAGGGACTCAAGTCTGAGCATACCCTGCCAACTTAAGGCGAACAAAGAAAAACCAAAGGAAATTATGGATAGATCGTTGACAATACAAGCACTCACCCCCAGTCAACTGATCTGGGTTTAATCCATCACCGTTCTTTAGCCCACTCTGCCACCCCAGTTCAGACATGGCCATATGCAAATCAGTCTGACCCTGTGCCTCATGGGAACAGTCCAGCCCGAACTGCCAAGCCATGCCTTCCCTGGACCAGAAACAAGCTACAGAGGTCCGGTTTCTGGCATTTCAGCCGTCTTCGGCCCGGCTTGCTTGAATCCAGGGGCAAAGTGAGCAAGGGACTCACATCTGAGCATACCCTGCCAACTTATGGCGAACAAAGAAAAACCAAAGAAAATGATGGAAGGAGCATTGACAATACAAGCACTCACCCCCAGTCAACTGATCTGGGTTTAATCCATCATGGTTCTTTACCCCAC
This sequence comes from Lissotriton vulgaris, assembly GCF_964263255.1. NCBI lineage: Eukaryota > Metazoa > Chordata > Amphibia > Caudata > Salamandridae > Lissotriton > Lissotriton vulgaris. Next base: position 6,404,380 of record NC_141688.1, read on the forward strand.
TCAGCCACCCCAGTTCAGACATGGCCATATGCAAATCAGTCCGACCCTGTGCCTCATGGGAACAGTCCAGCCCGAACTGCCAAGCCATGACTTCCCTGGAGCGGAAACAAGCTACCGAGGACCGGTTTCTGGCATTTCAGCCGTCTTCAGCCCGGCTTCCTTGAATCCAGTGGCAAAGTGAGTAAGGGACTCACGTCTGAGCATACCCTGCCAACTAATGGCAAACAAAGAAAAACCAAAGGAAATGATGGACGGAGCATTGACAATACAAGCACTCACCTCCAGTCAACTGATCTGGGTTTAATCCATCACCATTCTTTAGTCCACTCTGCCACCCCAGTTCAGACATGGCCATATGCAAATCAGTCTGACCCTGTGCCTCATGGGAACAGTCCAGCCCGAACTGCCAAGTCATGCCTTCCCTGCACCGGAAACAAGCTACCGAGGACCGGTTTCTGGCATTTCAGCCGTCTTCAGCCCGGCTTGCTTGAATCCAGTGGCAAAGTGAGCAAGGGACTCACGTCTGAGCATACCCGGCCAACTTAAGGCGAACAAAGAAAAACCAAAGGAAATTATGGATGGAGCGTTGACAATACAAGCACTCACCCCCAGTCAACTGATCTGGGTTTAATCCATCACCATTCTTTAGCCCACTCTGCCACCCCAGTTCAGACATGGCCATATGCAAATCAGTCTGACCCTGTGCCTCATGGGAACAGTCCAGCCCGAACTGCCAAGCCATGCCTTCCCTGGACCAGAAACAAGCTACAGAGGTCCGGTTTCTGGCATTTCAGCCGTCTTCGGCCCGGCTTGCTTGAATCCAGGGGAAAAGTGAGCAAGGGACTCACATCTGAGCATACCCTGCCAACTTATGGCGAACAAAGAAAAACCAAAGAAAATGATGGAAGGAGCATTGACAATACAAGCACTCACCCCCAGTCAACTGATCTGGGTTTAATCCATCATGGTTCTTTAGCCCACTCAGCCACCCCAGTTCAGGCATGGCCATATGCAAATCAGTCCGACCCTGTGCGTCATGGGAACAGTCCAGCCCGAACTGCCAAGCCATGACTTCCCTGGAGCGCAAACAAGCTACCGAGGACCGGTTTCTGGCATTTCAGCCGTCTTCAGCCCGCTTGCTTGAACCCAGTGGCAAAGTGAGTAAGGGACTCACGTCTGAGCATACCCTGCCAACTTATGGAGAACAAGCAAAAACCGAAGGAAATGTTGGACGGAGCGTTGACAATACAAGCACTCACCCCAGTCAACTGATCTGGGTTTAATCCATCACCATTCTTTAGCCCACTCTGCCACCCCAGTTCAGACATGGCCATATGCAAATCAGTCTGACCCTGTGCCTCATGGGAACCGTCCAGCCCGAACTGCCAAGCCATACCTTCCCTTGACCAGAAACAAGCTACTGAGGACCAGTCTCTGGCATTTCAGCCGTCTTCAGCCCGACTTGCTTAAATCGAGTGGCAAAGTGAGCAAGGGACTCACGTCCGAGCATACCCTGCCAATTTATGGCGAACAAAGAAAAACCAAAGGAAATGATGGACGGAGCATTGACAATACAAGCACTCACTCCCAGTCAACTGATCTGGGTTTAATCCATCACCGTTCTTTAGTCCACTCTGCCACCCAAGTTCAGACATGGCCATATGCAAATCAGTCTGACCCTGTGCCTCATGGGAACAGTCCAGCCCGAACTGCCAAGCCATGCCTTCCCTGGACCGGAAACAGGCTACCGAGGACCGGTTTCTGGCATTTCAGCCGTCTTCAGCCCGGCTTGCTTGAATCCAGTGGCAAAGTGAGCAAGGGACTCACGTCTGAGCATACCCTGCCAACTCATGGCGAACAAAGAAAAACCAAAGGACATGATGGACGGAGCGTTGACAATACAAGCACTCACCCCCAGTCAACTGATCTGGGTTTAATCCATCACCTATCTTTAGCCCACTCTGTGACCCCAGTTCAGACATGGCCATACGCAAATCAGTCTGACCATGTGCCTCATGGGAACAGTCCAGCCCGAACTGCCAAGCCATGCCTTCCCTGGACCGGAAACAAGCTACCGAAGACCGGTTTCTGGCATTTCAGACGTCTTCAGCCCGGCTTGCTTGAATCCAGTGGCAAAGTGAGTAAGGGACTCACGTCTGAGCATACCCTGCCAACTTATGGCGAACAAAGAAAAACCAAAGGAAATGATGGACGGAGCGTTGACAATATAAGCACTCACCCTCAGTCAACGGATCTGGGTTTAATCCATCACCGTTCTTTAGCCTACTCTGCCACCCCAGTTCAGACATGGCCATATGCAAATCAGTCTGACCCTGTGCCTCATGGGAACAGTCCAGCCCGAACACCTAAGCCATGCCTTCCCTGGACCGGAAACAAGCTACCGAGGACCGGTTTCCGGCATTTTAGCCGTCTTCAGCCCGGCTTGCTTGAATCCAGTGGCAAAGTGAGCAAGGGACTCACATCTGAGCATACCCTGCCATCTTATGGCAAACAAAGAAAAACCAAAGGAAATGATGGAAGGAGCATTGACAATACAAGCACTCACCCCAGTCAACTGATCTGGGTTTAATCCATCATGGTTCTTTAGCCCACTCTGCCACCCCAGTGCAGACATTGCCATATGCAAATCAGTCCGACCCTGTGCCTCATGGGAACAGTCCAGCCCAAACTGCCAAGCCATGCCATCCCTGGACCGGAAACAAGCTACCGAGTACCACTTTCTGGCATTTCAGCCGTCTTCAGCCCGGCTTGCTTGAATCCAGTGGCAAAGTGAGTAAGGGACTCACGTCCGAGCATACCCTGCCAACTTATGGGGAACAAGGAAAAACTAAAGGAAATGATGGACGGAGCGTTGACAATACAAGCACTCACCCCAGTCAACTGATCTGGGTTTAATCCATCACCATTCTTTAGCCCACTCTGCAACCCCAGTTCAGACATGGCCATATGCAAATCAGTCTGACCGTGTGCCTCATTGGAACAGTCCAGCCCGAACTGCCAAGCCATGCCTTCCCTGGACCGGAAACAAGCTACCGAGGACCGGTTTCTGGCATTTAAGCCGTCTTCAGCCCGGCTTGCTTGAATCCAGTGGCAAAGTGAGCAAGGGATTCACGTCTGAGCATACCCTGCCAACTTATGGCGAACAAAGAAAAACCAAAGGAAATGATGGACGGAGCGTTGACAATACAAGCACTCACCCCCAGTCAACTGATCTGGGTTTAATCCATCACCATTCTTTAGTCCACTCTGCCACCCCAGTTCAGACATGGCCATATGCAAATCAGTCTGACCCTGTGCCTCATGGGAACAGCCCAGCCCGAACTGCCAAGCCATGCCTTCCCTGGACCGGAAACAGGCTACCGAGGACCGGTTTCTGGCATTTCAGCCGTCTTCAGCCCGGCTTGCTTGAATCCAGTGGTAAAGTGAGCAAGGGATTCACATCTGAGCATACCCTGCCAACTCATGGCGAACAAAGAAAAACCAAAGGAAATGATGGACAGAGCGTTGACAATACAAGCTTTCACCCCCAGTCAACTGATCTGGGTTTAATCCATCACCATTCTTTAGTCCACTCTGTGACCCCAGTTCAGACATGGCCATATGCAAATCAGTCTGACCATGTGCCTCATGGGAACAGTCCAGCCCGAACTGCCAAGCCATGCCTTCCCTGGACCGGAAACAAGCTACCGAAGACTGGTTTCTGGCATTTCAGACGTCTTCAGCCCGGCTTGCTTGAATCCAGTGGCAAAGTGAGCAAGGGACTCACGTCTTAGCATACCCTGCCAACTTATGGAGAACAAAGAAAAACCAAAGGAAATGATGGACGGAGCGTTGACAATATAAGCACTCACCCCCAGTCAACTGATTTGGGTTTAATCCAGCACCGTTCTTTAGCCCACTCTGCCACCCCAGTTCGGACATGGCCATATGCAAATCAGTCTGACCCTGTGCCTCATGGGAACAGTCCAGCCCGAACTGCTAAGCCATGCCTTCCCTGGACCGGAAACAAGCTACCGAGGTTTTGTTGTGATTCGAATTTCGTAGTTTCCAACCAGAAAGACAGACACACAAATAAAAGTGAATAAGGGAGGAAGACAGTAAGAAGTGGAAGCCTAATTGTCAAGAAAGTATAGCTCGTCCTCAAACTCTGGGGGTTCAACCAGAAGTAGGTAATCATCATCTAACCCGCTACTTCCGTCACCTGAGCTGCTGTCCTCATCTTCCTGCTTTGATTCATTTTTTGTGTAATTTGGTGGTATAAATTGCTGATTAATTTTGATCATGGTTAACCTCTCCACATTTTTGGGTGAGAGCCTGGTTCTTTTCACTGTTACAATGGAACCAGCAGCACTGAAAACACGTTCACAAGAGACACTTGAGACAGGGCAAGCCAGATAGTTTATCGCCAGCCTGCTGAGCACTGGCCATTGTCCCCTTTTGACATACCAAAACCGGAATGGATTTTGACCAATGTAGACCTTTGTTGGGTCATCCAGATAGGCCTGAACCATCCACTCAATGTTCAGGGGTGCTACACTTTGTTCGGCCTCTTTTGTATTTGCATCAGCACTGGACCTAGCAAGTCCTTGTTGTAAACACCAATCCTGTGCCGTTTTTCGGGGGCTGATGATCCGGTTCTTGCTGTTGTCGATAGATTTGGTGTTGGTGACAGATGTGAGCTGAACGCACTGCCCTCAGGCTCTGAAGTTGAACTTGAAGCCGGATGCCCTGCTGCAGTACTTGTTGTTGTGGGTTTGAGTAGCGTACCTTTAATTGACAGCCGTTCATTTTCCAATTTACTGGCTGCCTCAGCTATCCAAGTTTTTTACTGGGCAACATCCAGTTCTAAAAAAAGGAGTAATGTCTTACTGTTCAGTGCCGATTTGTACCGTGGATCCAGAGTTGTGGCACAAATGTAATGTTCTTGTGACAAAATCTTAGTTTGCACCCTTGCATTTTCAGTTAAGTGACATGATAAGCCCTCCACCAACTCATATGCTTCTTTTTTTTCCCCCACACCTATGCACACTTCAGACACCTCCTTTAGCTGTTGCTCTAGCATGTGCAACAATGGGATAGCTTGGCCCATAGTACAGTCCTCCTTGCTGACTTCACTTGTGAAGACCTCGAAAGGAAGAAGCATCTCTGTCAGGAATTTACCTAGGCACCAATGGTCCATCTGAAGGGTCATGCCTTTCACAGTAGCATCTGACCTACGCATAACATATTCATTGACTGGTCTGTACTGCTCATACAGTTGGTCAAGCATGTAATACTTTGAGTTCCAATGTGTTGCCACCTCCTGGATGAGTGTTTCACTGGAATTCTATAGTCACGTTGAATGATCCTCAGCAGCTGACTATGCGTTCTTTTTCAGAAAGTCTTGAACTATAATGTTAATGAAGTGCGCCAAAAATGGGACCCTGAAATAGGCACCAAACTCCATGGCCTTAAGTACATTACTGCCATTATCCGCGGCAACAAAACCAATGTTAAGCCCTCTTGGGCACAGCCATTCAACAACATTGCTGTTAAACTCTTCCAAAATGTTTGCAGCAGTATGAGATTTCTCCATGGCGAACATGGCTACAGTTACATGTTTCCAAGTAGCAATAAAAGTCTCAGCTGTGTCAACAGCACCTACTTCAGATAGATGTTCTCTAACCCTCACAAAAGGGACCCAGTGTGCTGTGATGCACATGCACATGCACATGCACTGTAGAGAGGTGTGGCTCACTGGTTAGAGGCGGCAGACCCGGAGGCTGAGAACGGCCCGGGACCAGGGTTCGATTCCCGACGCGGCAGGGTCGAGGACCAGGGTCAGCGGACTGATAATTCTCGCCTCGGTGCCCACTTTGGGCAGTGATCACACTCGGTAACTCTGGGCATTAAGCTTGCCTCATCTCTACAACGGCCCCCCACAGACGCCGGGGATGCCTGGCTTCACCTTGGAGATACCCAGCATGGGACCATCTCACAGGGAAAGCCAGGACGGGTTCCCCAGCGGTCATTCGCGCCAGGATACTCCGGTAGTAATTGAGCGCGCTACAAAACACCTTACATTTACATTTACATTTACCTTACATTTACATGTTATCAGTGGCTTGGCAACTGGTCCACATGTCTGTTGTCAGGGGGATATTCTAAACAGCCCTCTGCTGCAAAGTTTGTCCATCCAATTCCAACATATCATGAGGTAGTGCTGGAACAGCAACTCTGGCGAAATAGGACCGGTTTGGAACCTTCTATTTGGGGCAGATGGCTGACACAAATTCAATTCAATTCTCCCTTCCACAATTGAAAAAGGGAGAAGGGAGAAGGTCCAGCGCTAACATTTTAGCCGGCTTCGCATTGTACAACTGTGCTGTTGGGTGGTTGCGTTGGTACTTCCCCCCCAACCTAAGCATACTGTCAATGATAGGCTGGATTTTTTTTAAGCATGGGCGTAAAATCCGTTCCGCTAGCGGAATTTGTGGATTTTCTGCAAATTCGCAATCCGCGAACTCTCGCGAATTTGCCGAAAATCCGCAAATTCGCACGCAGCGGATTTTTTTGCTTGGTGATACAATATTGCGCCGCACGGCATTCACTTACCGTCATTCAGCGTTTGCAGAGTTGTTTTTCTCCATGTTTTGCGTGTGCTGCGCCATTTTGGATCTTGCTGCGGGATCCCTCGGGAGATTGGCGACCGCGATTACGTCATTGCGGCTTGCCACCTTGCACAGCGAGAGTTTGTCAACGCGAGTACGCCAGCAGCAATTCTGCACAAGAAATCCACCAGCAAGCAGCATAAACCTTCTGAAAATGATGATTTTTATCAGAATAACTCCTCAGATTGACATTTGCCTGCACTTTTTTTGCAAGGAGTCCATTTTGGGGGGGGTGGGAGTAAGGAAGTGCCCCAAAGTCTCCAACTTCCTGTTCCTGTCCAGCAGGCTCCTCCCAGTGCTTTCTTCATGTGCTGGCCCCTTTGATTTGGATCTTGACCTGGAAGGATTACTTTAGGTGGATGCTGCTGGATATTTGGATTTGAGGCCTTTTTGACTTTCTTTGGATCACTTTAGGATTAGAAATTTCACAAGTAAGTTTGTTTGGGGCATTACAGTTGCTGCAACTACAATTTCGGAAATTTTTCAGAACATTAAATAAAATATATTGTGGGCAGGCACAGTATCCAGGAGGATGAGGGTTAGTTATGGGTGCATGATACAATTGTTTTGTTGAATTTCAACATGATTTAGGGCATGGATGGCATTGGATTGTGGTGATTTTGGTGTTTTTCGATTTTTTTGGCTGTTGTTGGGGCCTTTTGCCCAGGGGTACTCAGTGGTGCATGGACTGAGTCGTTCTGTGGGGTCTCTTTAATGTAAACATCATGAATGGCATTGGATTGTGGTGATTTTGGCGTGTTTTTCGATTTTTTGGCTGTTGTTGGGGCCTTTTGCTCAGGGGTACTCAGTGGTGCATGGACTGAGTCTTTCTGTGGGGTCTCTTTGTAAACATCATGGAGGGCATGGATGGCATTGGATTGTGGGTGGTGATTTGTGTGTGTTTTTTATTTTTGGCTGTTTTGCCCAGGGGTACTCTGTGGTGCATGGGCCTAGACTTTCTGTGGGGTGTCTTGAATCTGTACATGATTGAGGGCATGGATGGCATTGGATTGTGGTGATTTTTGTGTGTTTTTCGATTTTTGGGCTGTTGTTGGGGCCTTTTGCCCAGGGGTACTAAGTGGTGCATGGACTGAGTCTTTCTGTGGAGTCTCTTTAACGTAAACATCATGGAGGGCATGGATGGCATTGGATTGTGGTGATTTTTGTGTTTTTTTCGATTTTTTGGGGTGTTGATGGGGCCTGTCCATGTGGGTGGGGGTCATTTTGAGGACTGGTACAGGCAGGGCCTGGCCATGTGGTGGGAGTCTAGGGGCCGTCTTGAAGCCAGGCAGTGTGCTTTGTTGTGCCATACTCCTGCACCCAGTCTGCCATGCTTTCATCCATTATGCCCAGGAGTGCTCTGTGGTGCATGGGCCTAATCTTTCTGTGGGGTGTCTTGAATTTGAACACGATTGAGGGCATGGATGGCATTGGATTGTGGTGTTTTATGTGTGTTTTTCGATTTTTGGGGGTGGTGATGGGGCCTGTCCATGTGGGTGGGGTTTAGGGGCCATCTTGAAGACAGGCAGTGTGCTTTGTTGTGCCATAGGCCTGCACCAAGTCTGCCATGCGTTCATCCATTAAACCCAGGGGTGCTCTGTGGTGCATGGGCCTAGTCTTTCTGTGGGGTGTCTGAATTTGAAAATGATTGAGGGCATGGATGGCATTGGATTGTGGTGATTTTTGTGTGTTTTTCGATTTTTGGACTGTTGTTGGGGCCTTTTGCCCAGGGGTACTCAGTGGTGCATGGACTGAGTCTTTCTGTGGGGTCTCTTTAATGTAAACATCATGGAGGGCATGGATGGCATTGGATATTGGTTATTTTTGGGTGTTATTTTGATTTTTTGGGGTGTTGATGGGGCCTGTCCATGTGGGTGGGGGCCATTTTGAGGACTAGTACAGGCAGGGCCTGGCCATGTGGTGGGGGTCTTGGGGCCATCTTGAAGCCAGGCAGTGTGCTTTGTTGTGCCATAGGCTTGTACCCAGTCTGCCATGCTTTCATCCATTATGCCCAGTTGTGCTCTCTGGTGCATGGGCCTAGTCTTTCTGTGGGGTGTCTTGAATATGAACATGATTGAGGGCATGGATGGCATTGGATTGTGGTGATTTTTGTGTGTTTTTCGATTATTGGGGGTGGTGATGGTGCCTGTCCATGTGGGTGGGGGCATTTTGAGGACTGGTACAGGCAGGGCCTGGTCAAGTGGTGGGGTCTAGGGGGCATCTTGAAGCCAGGCATTGTGCTTTGTTGTGCCATAGGCCTGCACCCAGTCTGCCATGCTTTCATCCATTATGCCATTGGGTGCTCTGTGGTGCATGGGCCTAGTCTTTCTGTGGGGTGTCTTGAATTTGAACATGATTGAGGGCATGGATGGCATTGGATTGTGGTGATTTTTGTGTGTTTTTCGATTTTTGGGGGTGGTGATGGGGCCTGTCCATGTTGGTGGGGGCCATTTTGAGGACTGGGACAGGCAGGGCCTGGCCATGTGGTTAGGGTCTAGGGGCCATCTTGAAGACAGGCAGTGTGCTTTGTTGTGCCATAGGCCTGCACCCAGTCTGCCATGCTTTCATCCATTATGCCCAGGGGTGCTCTGTGGTGCATGGGCCTAGTCTTTCTGTGGGGTGTCTGAATTTGAACATGATTAAGGGCATGGATGGCATTGGATTGTGGTGATTTTTGTGTGTTTTTCGATTTTTGGGCTGTTGTTGGGGCCTTTTGCCCAGGGGTACTCAGTGGTGCATGGACTGAGTCTTTCTGTGGGGTCTCTGTAATGTAAACATCATGGAGGGCAGGGATGGCATTGGATTGTGGTGATTTGTGGGTGTTTTTTTGATTTTTTGGGGTGTTGATGGGGCCTGTCCATGTGGGAGGGGGCCATTTTGAGGACTGGTACAGGCAGGGCCTGGCCATGTGGTGGGGGTCTAGAGGCCATCTTGAAGCCAGGCAGTGTGCTTTGTTGTGCCATAGGCCTGCACCCAGTCCACCATGCTTTCATCCATTATGCCCAGGGGTGCTCTGCGGTGCATGGGCCTAGTCTTTCTGTGGGGTGTCTTGAATATGAACATGATTGAGGGCATGGAAGGCATTGGATTGTGGTGATTTTTGTGTGTTTTTCGATTTTTGGGGGTAGTGATGGGGCCTGTCCATGTGGGTGGGGGCCAATTTGAGGAATGGTACAGGCAGGGCCTGGTCATGTGGTGGGGGTCTAGGGGCCATCTTGAAGCCAGGCAGTGTGCTTTGTTGTGCCATAGGCCTGCACCCAGTCTGCTATGCTTTCATCCATTATGCCCAGGGGTGCTTTCTGGTGCATGGGCCTAGTCCTTCTGTGGGGTGTCTTGAATTTGAACACGATTGAGGGCATGGAAGGCTTTGGATTGTGGTGATTTAGTGTGTTTTTCGATTTTTGGGGGTGGTGATGGGGCCTGTCCATGTGGGTGGGGGCCATTTTTAGGACTGGGACAGGCAGGGCCTGGCCATGTGGTGGGGGTCTAGGGGCCATCTTGAAGCCAGGCAGTGTGCAATGTTGTGCCATAGGCCTGCACCCAGTCTGCCATGCTTTCATCCATTATGCCCAGGGGTGCTCTGTGGTGCCTGGGCCTAGTCGTTCTGTGGGGTGTCTGAATTTGAACATGATTGAGGGCATGGATGGCATTGGATTGTGGTGATTTTTGCGTGTTTTTCGATTTTTGGGGGTGGTGATGGGGCCTGTCCATGTGGGTGGGGGCCATTTTGAGGACTGGTACAGGCAGGGACTGGTCATGTGGTGGGGGTCTAGGGGCCATCTTGAAGCCAGGCAGTGCAGTGTGCTTTGTTGTGCCATAGGCCTGCACCCAGAATGCCATGCTTTCATCCATTATGCCCAGGGGTGCTCTGTGGTGCATGGGCCTAGTCTTTCTGTGGGGTGTCTTGAATTTGAACACGATTGAGGGCATGGATGGCTTTGGATGGTGGTGATTTTGTGTGTTTTTCGATTTTTGGGGGTGGTGATGGGGCCTGTCCATGTGGGTGGGGGCCATTTTTAGGACTGGTACAGGCAGGGCCTGGTCATGTGGTGGGGGTCTAGGGGCCATCTTGAAGCCAGGCAGTGTGCTTTGTTGTGCCATAGGCCTGCACCCAGAGTGCCATGCTTTCATCCATTATGCCCAGGGGTGCTCTGTGGTGCATGGGCCTAGTCTTTCTGTGGGGTGTCTTGAATTTGAACACGATTGAGGGCATGGATGGCATTGGATTGTGGTGATTTGTGTGTGTTTTTCGATTTTTTGGGGGGGTGATGGGGCCTGTCCATGTGGGTGGGGGCCATTTTGAGGACTGGAACAGGCTGTGCCTGGCCATGTGGTGGGTGTCTAGGGGCCATCTTGAAACCCGGCAGTGTTCTTTATTGTGCCATAGGCCTGTACCCAGTCTGCCATGCTTTCATCCAGTATGCCCAGGGGTGCTCTGTGGTGAATGGGCCTAGTCTTTCTGTGGGGTGTCTTGAAGTTGAACACGATTGAGGGCATGGATGGCATTGGATTTTGGTGATTTGTGTGTGTTTTTCGATTTTTGGTGGTGGTGATGGGGCCTGTCCATGTGGGTGGGGGCCATTTTGAGGACTGGGACAGGCAGGGCCTGGCCATGTGGTGGGGGTCTAGGGGCCATCTGGAAGACAGGCAGTGTGCTTTGTTGTGCCATAGGCCTGTACCCAGTCTGCCATGCGTTCATCCATTATGCCCAGGGGTGCTCTGTGGTGCATGGGCCTAGTCTTTCTGAGGGGTGTCTGAATTTGAAAATGATTGAGGGCATGGATGGCATTGGATTGTGGTGATTTTTGTGTATTTTTTAATTTTTGGGCTGTTGTTGGGGCCTTTTGCCCAGGGGTACTCAGTGGTGCATGGACTGAGTCTTTCTGTAGATCTCTTTAATGTAAACATCATGGAGGGCATGGATGGCATTGGATTGTGGTGATTTTTGTGTGTTTTTCGATTTTTGGGGGTGGTGATGGCGCCTGTCCATGTGAGTGGGGGCCATTTTGAGGACTGGTACAGGCAGGGCCTGGTCATGTGGTGGGGGTCTAGGGGCCATCTTGAAGCCAGGCAGTGTGATTTTTTGTGCCATAGGCCTGCACCCAGTCTGCCATGCTTTCATCCATTATGCCCAGGGGTGCTCTGTGGTGCATGGGCCTAGTCTTTCTGTGGGGTGTCTTGAATTTGAACACGATTGAGGGCATGGATGGCATTGGATTGTGGTGATTTTTGTGTGTTTTTCGATTTTTGGGGGTGGTGATGGGGCCTGTCCATGTGGGTGGGGGCCTTTTTGAGGACTGGTACAGGCAGGGCCTGGTCATGTGGTGGGGGTCTAGGGGCCATCTTGAAGCCAGGCAGTGTGCTTTGTTGTGCCATAGGCCTGCATCCAGTCTGCCATGCTTTCATCCATTATGCCCTGGGGTACTCTGTCAGTGGTGCATTTTATTGGTCTTTCCATTTTGCGGGGTGGGTATAATAAAAATGCTTACTTGCAAACTATTAATTAAAGCGCTACATATGCAACCTTTATTTAAATGATGTTCCTCTGGCTTCATTTGCTTTTAGGTGCAGAAAGACGAATCGTCAGCCTCATCGTTCCTCATCATCAGTGCCAGGAACAAGTCCTGCTGCGGTGTGTGCAGCACAACGTCACTTGTGGCCACAGACAACTCTGCAACTTGTGCAACTGCGGCCTGCTGTTCTGACATCTGAAGAAGATGGCCCCAAAAAAAGTTCCCCGTAGCTCCTCTAGTAAGAAAGTTGCCAGTAAGGAGCAGAAGAAGCAAGTGGCGCCACTTACCAAGGAGACTGGTGTGCTGACCGCCAGATTTTTTGGGGAAAAAAAGTACGCCTGCAGCAGCAGCGGGGTCTGCTGGGGACCAAGCTGGGAGCAGCCCCCCCCGTTCCATTGGGCTCAGTGCCACCACCATCACGCCAACTTAAGTCCAAGCCCTTGAGTGCTTTAGAGGCAGCCAGTATAGTTGTTCAATCACCATCGACCAGTGATGTTTGCTCATCGCAAGAAAGTAGCAGCATCCCTCAATCAACACAGGTTGTTGTAACTCATCTGACGAGTGTTCAACAACCACAGCCGCAACAACAACCACATGTGCAAGCACAAGCCCAAGTACATTTGGAAGGAGAGGCAGCGCAAGGAGATGCGCAAGCAGAGGTGCATGGAGCGGCACAAGTGCCCACAATAGTTGATCCTCCCGAAGTAGGGGCACATCAGGAAATCGACATTCAAGCTGAGGTATCATTTGAGGAAGCCACTCCTCCTGATCATTCATTGTTTTTCAGATCCCTAGCAGGGAAAATATCAAGGATGGTGTCTACATCTTCTTCAAGCCCCCTTCCTTCTGATGATATGGATCCAAGTTGGGAACACCACTGCAGTCTGAGAGTGAGGCACACCATGATCTGACAAAGGTAGCTAAGCGTAAACGGAAGGTCCCCAAAACTCTTGTACTTATGGAGTGTGATGATGACGCTGAACAAGAAGTGGCGTATACTACTACTGCTGATGAAGACTCTCACGACGACGACACATCATAAACGTCACTGCAGCCCCAGCGGGCATGCAGCAAACAGACATTTTTACCCTAGCCCGAAAAGCTGCTGAGCGTGAAGTTGTCGACGAGGCAATGGGACCACCACCAATGCAGTTAACTAGTACACCACCATCTACCGATTCCATATTTTCTCGCCAGAAGGGACCTCCATCCACCTCGACTTCCATTTCCTCAATTAGTGGTGCTGCAAGTGCACAACGTAGTAAAGTTCGGCAACACACATCCTCCACTTCATCTGGCATTAGCATTACCAGTATCGCCTCCTCCGCCCCCCACAGACATTTGAAGTCCCCAGTTTGGGACTTCTTTAGTGTTAGCCCAACAAGGGAAAACATAGCCATTTGTACCATTTGTAAGCTTGGAGTTAGTCGTGGTAAGCTTGGCACCAACTATGGTACCGGAGGCCAGAGTGGTCATCTTGAGAGACAGCACACTGTCAAATGGCATGCGCACCTAAAGGAGATCAAGGCAGACCGAATTGCAAGTCAACAAATTGTATCCGTTGATGTTTCATCTGATGATGACGAGGAGGAAGAAGCGTCAAACATTTCTTCACTTTCACCCAGTACCCTGTCAGCAGCACACCCCCTGAAAGATATATGAGCCAAACTAAGAGTGTGGGAGAGAGTGAGACACCAATGCGAAAAAGTTCATCATCACCGATCCAAGATTCTATAAGAAGGTTAGATTAAAGGTGTTAGGGACTGCCCTGAGAAACTGGGTGTTTGTGAGAAAGAAATTAGGTATTCCCTATTACCCACCCCAGGCCCCTATATGGGATTCGCCAGAATGTCTCAGAGACCAATTATCAATTCCTCTTAAAACAGCTGGTATCATGCAGTGGCAGGATCTTTTGGATAATTCCCAGCTACTGGGGTGGGACTCACTCTCTAGGCTGACAAATGGAACTCTCACCAGGTTCAAATACTATCAGCTATCCAGTTGGTGGTCTACTATTCCATGGGAGTTTACAACCAACCCAAAATTTGATCTGAGAAGAGAAAAGGTAGATGGAAAAAGGAGATTTCCTTTTGGTATGAGGCACTAAATGAGAAGGATGAAATCACAGAGGGTGAACTCAACCAGCTCTGGGGAGTAATAGATGACATGTGATAACTTGTTAGCGTTATGGGGAGATTCCTTTAAATTGTTAAATATAGTGGTGAAATCTGCCCCCTTAAAGCGCAATCATCTGTTCACCCTGAACAGAGTTTATATAACTCCAAAAAAACTGGTTAGAATTACAAATCTTGAATATAGCTGCCCACGGTGTAAGGCCCCAGCTGTAGACGATATGCACATGTTCGTAGAATGCCCAAGATTGTTACCCTATTGGACTAAAATTGGAGAGTTCATATCTGATGTCCTAGGTATACATATTGGGATCTCTTCTAGGACAATTTTCTTTGGGTTAGGGGGAGAATACCAGCTTCAGGATATGATGACTAAATTAATCTTTTATGTAATTATCCTAGCAAGGCATGAAATTTGTAAGGCCTGGAAGTCCGAGAATGCCCCTACATTTACGGATTGTCTGAAGTATATTGTGTATGTTAGCGAGTCCGATATGGCTTGTGACAGCTCTAGCCAAGGTAAGATCTGGGCGGCCCTTGTGGCTTGGCGGAACCGATGAAAGTGTTCCTATGATTTCACCTGGGTACTGTTGGTGCTTGTTCTCCTTCCGAAGAAAGGGTCTTCAAGGTCGAAAGGGTATGGAGCGGACATAGTAAACAGCCAAGTCTAGAGAAGGGTTTTCGCCCTCCTCCCCTACAAAGGATATAATCCTTAAGGTTCGTACATCGCAATGTAGGGAGGAGGAGATACCCTAGCTAGAATACCCAATCTGGTATATGAGGAATACAAAAAAAAAAAAGCATTACCAGTATCGCCTCCTCCGTCCCCCACAGACATTGAAAGTCCGTAGTTTGGGACTTCTTTAGTGTTAGCCCAACAAGGGAAAACATAGCCATTTGTACCATTTGTAAGCTTGGAGTTAGTCGTGGTAAGCTTGGTACCAACTATGGTACCGGAGGCCAGAGAGGTCATCTTGAGAGACAGCACACTTTCAAATGGCATGCACACCTAAAGGAGATCAAGGAAGCCCAAATTGCAAGTCAACAAACTGTATCCGTTGATGTTTCATCTGATGATGACGAGGAGGAAGAAGCGTCAAACATTTCTTCACTTACACCCAGTACCCCTGTCAGCAGCACACCCCCTGCAAGATATATGAGCCACACTAAGAGTGTGGGAGAGAGTGACACACCAATGCGAAAAAGTTCATCATCACCGAGCATAACTGGGTCGAAGAAGTCATCATCATCATCCCGTAAAATGGTCCAGCCCACCATTAGAAGCATGTTGTTTTCAGATGCGCCCTTTGAACGCAACCACCCTATGACGCGTCTGTATAACACTAAGCTGGCTAAATTGCTAGCGCTGGACCTTCTCCCTTTTTCTTTAATGGAAGGGGTTGGTTTTCTTGAATTAGTGGCAATGCTCTGCCCTAAAAGGAAGGTTCGAAGCCGGTTCTATTTTGCCAGAGTTGCGGTTCCAGCACTACATGAAGATGTGCTGGAGGTGATTGGGGCAGCTTTGCAGAAGAGTGCTGTTCACACTATGCATCTGACAACAGACATGTGGACCAGTTGCCAAGCTGTTGATTTCATGTGCATCACTGCACACTGGGTCTCTTTTTTAGGGGTTACAGCAAAGCTAAGGGCAGGTGTTGACCCGGACAACGTTTTTAAAGCTGCTCGGAAACATGCAACTCTAGCCATATTTGGCATGGAGAAAAGTCATACAGAAGAAAACATATTGCATGCGTTTAAGACAAAGGTGTTACAATGGCTGTCCCCAAGAAAAGACATGATTGGTTATGTTTCCACGGATAATGGAGCCAATGTAGTTAAGGCCATGGATAAGGGTAACTATTTCCGAGTGCCGTGTTTGGCGCACTGTATAAACCTGGTTGTTAAAAAATTCTTGAGTGAAGAAAGTCCAGTGTGCGAGTTACTGACCACCTGCCGAAGAATGTGCACACATTTCAACCATTCTTTTAAGGCCCGGAAGCAGCTGAGGTAACTGCAGCATGAACGTAAACTGAGAGTAAAAGCCCTCATCCAGGAGGTAGCAACACATTGGAACTCAACCTTCTACATGCTTGAGCGTCTGTATGAGCAGTATGCGGTAGTCGATCAGTATTTCTTTACACTGGGTACACCTATGATGGACCTGAGGATACAGGTGAAAAAATGGAAGCTAGTTAAGAGCCTGACAGACATGCTTCATCCTTTTGAGGTCTTCACGCGTGCAGTCAGCAGGGAGGACTGTAATTTGGGAAAAGCTATCCCATTGTTGCGCATGCTAGAGCACCAACTGAAGGCGGTGTCTTCTACGTTTCAAAAAGATGGAAAGCAACAAGCATTTGAGTTGGCGGAGAAGTTATTACAGCGCCTACTTTGCGATGAACGTCTTCAAAAGATCCACACAGGACAGCATTACATTTGTGCTACTATTCTGGATCCACGGTACAAAAAGGCAGTGGCAGGCAGAGTATTCTTTCCTTTTGATGATGCAGATGTTACAAAGTACAAACATTAGCTATCTGTGTCAGCCAGTCGGTTTGAAAGAGAACGGCAGGAAATTGAAGGAAAAGGCAGTACATCAGCATCAGCAGGCCATCCGGAGTCAAAAGAATCCACTTCTGCATCTGTGGCTGTGGCAGAAGTGAGTGATTTTCCCTCTCAGCAGTTAAAGACACCAGCAACCGGATCATCTGCACCGGACACAACAGTAACATTGTGTGAAGAAGAGGATTGGCTAACTCAGCTTGGGGTTGCTTCTCAAAAGGTCCCAGCAAAAAGTAAGCAAAGTGGAGGAACCCTGGAGAACCTTGAGTCGATGATGCAGGACTATCTGAATGACTCAACAGAGGTCTATGTTCATGATGATCCATTGGGGTATAGGCATGGGAAAAGAGAATTGTGCAAATTGGAAAGGAACCGCTGCACTCCCAAATGAAGAGAAGGGTAGTCAAGTAGTCATTTGTAACAATTTTTTAGGTGCTCGAGGAAAAAACACCTTCTGGTTCCAAAAGGTGCAAAGCAACAATGAGAAAATAGGAAGTCTTACAGCAAGTAAGAACTGACCCAGAGCACTCTGAATGCACAAAAAAGTGTGTAGCTGTATATAAACTCAAAGTAGATAGCGTAATATTCAATACTTCATGAATGTTTTATTCGTTGGAATATTTTGGGTAAATCCAGACGATATCCATTTAGACATATTTCTTCATATGTTGACTAAACTTCTAGTAAGAATAAATCCATTGCAATTCATGGCACATATTCAACACAAGATGAATGGAAACCCCAATGTATTTCGTGCTAGAACAGCACTTCTTCAGGGGGATATATGTCTAAAAGAAAAGAGATGAAACACAATGTAGGTCGCTGATATACAGGAGCGCGAAGTGTACAAGAATACAGACGTGAAAAACTTTGAGGAAAGTGAAAAAACGCAGAAGGAAAATCCAAATATAAGAATTATCAAGACAACTGTGTGAACAGGTAACGAGTGAATCGAAATTCGATGCTCAAAATAAAAAGGAACCGTAAAATCCCGAAGTCAAACAGATGTGACCATGAGAGTTCCTAGTTGCGTGATACTGACGCCACGATGTGGAATATTAGGGAATTTTTAAATGCACCCAGTGTGAAATGGAAATGTAGTACGTGATCAGAAAGCGAAGGAACAATCACCTAGACAAAGAGAAGTGAAGTTAGTAACTTACCCATCGCCAAGAAAGAACGCGTAACAAGGGGAATCACTCCAGTGAGTCCGAGCCGCAACCCGGAAGACGCCGAGTCATGGTCACATCTGTTTCACTTCGGGATTTTACGGTTCCTTTTTATTTTGAGCGTCGAATTTCGATTCACTCAATGAATCACTAACTTTCTTTTTCGTCCTTATTCACTTTTATTCCTGTGTGTCTGTATTTCTTTGTTTTGCAAAATCTATATAAAAAAAAACTTTAATCACCTAATCACAAAAACAAGCCCATCAGCAGAACTGTCTTCACTTATTAGCTTATTGATTTGAAGGTGCCGCAGTCTGCATTCCTCAGGTTCAGAAGTTCACAAGAACATGCTCCTCTTTCCTCCTCCTCCAGACTCCTATTTCCCTCAAAGCAGATGGCTGGATTACGCCCAATGAAGAAAGACTCTGCACTTGTGGGGGTGTTCTACTTCTTTGCGGGTGAGTTGAAGGGTCTGGGGCCATTGCTGGGAAGGTCTAATACCAGATAAAAGTGGTTCGGAGAAAATCGGAGCAGAAAAAGATTTTGTGCTTTTGATCACTTGCCAGTCTTTGGGGTGCTGTTTGGCGGGCTTTAAGGTTGTTGTGGGTGGGTTTTGGGGTCTGGGAGCACTGCTGGCACAGTCTAATGTTGATTGCATTTGTTTTTCAGGAAATCCATGGTGGAAAAGGGGAGTTAGGGCCTAGCTGCACCAGGTAGTAGGCCCATTTTTGCTTTTTGCCAGTTTGGGGATGTTCTGCTATTTTGCGGGTGGCTGCAGGGGTCTGGTGCCATTGCTGGGAATGTCTAATACCGGATCAAAGTGGTTTGAACAAAATCCATGCTGAAAAGCGTTTTGGCGCATTAACTTAGGGCTCGTTAGGGTTAGCACTAGCAGCAGGATTGCATTGCTGGGAATGTCTAATACCGGATCAAAGTGGTTTGGACAAAATCCATGCTGAAAAGCATTTTGGCACATTAACTTAGGGCTCGTTAGGGTTAGCACTAGCAGCGGGATTGCATGTGTTTTGGGGTGTTCTAGATTTTTGCAACTGAGTTCTGGGGTCTTAGAGCACTCGTGGAAATGTGTAATTTTGGAAAGGAACCGCTGCACTCCCAAATGAAGAGAAGGGTAGTCAAGTAGTCATTTGTAACAATTTTTTAGGTGCTCAAGGAAAAAACACCTTCTGGTTCCAAAAGGTGCAAAGCAACAAAGAGAAAATAGGAAGTCTTACAGCAAGTAAGAACTGACCCAGAGCACTCTGAATGCACAAAAAAGTGCATAGCTGTATATAAACTCAAAGTAGATAGCGTAATATTCAATACTTCATGAATGTTTTATTCGTTGGAATATTTTGGGTAAATCCAAACGATATCCATTTAGACATATTTCTTCATATGTTGATTAAACTTCTAGTAAGAATAAATCCATTGCAATTCATGGCACATATTCAACACAAGGTGAATGGAAACCCCAATGCATTTCGTGCTAGAACAGCACTTCTTCAGGGGGATATATGTCTAAAAGAAAAGAGATGAAACACAATGTAGGTCGCTGATATACAGGAGCGCGAAGTGTACAAGAATGCAAACGTGAAAAACTTTGAGGAAAGTGAAAAAACGCAGAAGGAAAATCCAAATATAAGAATTTTTGTTTTGTCTTTTTATTCTGGTACTTCGTCTGTTTGGCTGAGTTCCTGTCTTCTGTTTTTCACTGGCAGCCCTTTTTCAGTCTTCTAATTTCTCTTCTACTGTCTTTAATCTTAGTTTCAGTCTCTTTATGTATGTGGGTTCACTTTTCTTCTTGAGCATTTTAGCTGTCACGGTAGTTTGGCTCTCCTCACAAGCCCTTTTATTTTCGTTCAGTTGTGGCACTGTTACTTCGACTGTATCTTTTTCCCTTCCTGTCTGACTAGTCCCAGGTCTTTCTTCAGTTTCTTCTGCCTGGTTTCTAAGCTGGCCTTGTTCAGGTATATTTTGGATTTGTCTTTGATTTTCAACTGTTTTAGGCTCTGCCTCCTGAACACATTCGTCTATTTCTATCTGTTCCTGTTCATGCACTTCGAACCCATGAACTTCAGCCCTAATTACTATCTGTCCCTTTTCAGTTTCTGGAGTCTTCGGAGGAGTGTCGATAACTTGGTCTGTCCCTACTTTACCTATTTCCTGATCAGGTCTGATGTGATTCTCGATAACATGATTTTCTCCGTCTATTTCTGTCTCATCCTCACTATCCCACTCTCTATCTAGGTAGGAATACTTTCTGGTTCATATTGGATCAAGAATCAGATCGTCTGCTGGGAACCATTCGACGTCTTGACTGGTGCTCGGTAGTTCGACATCAGCTAGTTCCGGACCCTCATTTGGAGACTCCTCAGCTGCACCACCTTCAGCTTCAGTCGCTTCTTCTCCGGTCACCCGCTTAGTATGACTGGCATGGATCCACTTTGGTACACCTGCACACTTCACTGCAGTTGTAGTGACAAGGATTACCTGTCTCGGTTTCCCCCACTTCGGTCCGAGGCAACTCTTCCGGGTGTGTTTCTTTAACACAACCCAATCACCAGGTTTCAGTTTATGAGCTGGAGTTGTAGGCCAGGCGACGGCGTCCTCCCCAATCTGGTGAGAGATAGAATGCACTTGGTCACCCAGCTGCTTGCAGTATTCTAGTACCAAATCATCAGAAATACTTAGCAGTTCGTTTCCAGGTACCCATGCCTGTCGCATCACTATTTGGTCAGCATATCGATTTCCGGCTGTCACATCGTCGTTGCCAGATTTGTGTGCAGCACACTTGACCACCACCAATTTTTTGGGCAACTGGATTGCTTCCAGTAGGTTCTGTACCACTTTTCCATTTCTGATAGGGGTACCTGAGGAAGTCATGAATTCTCTTTGCAACCATAACTGGCCAAAGTCATGCACAACCCCGTAACCATATTGACTGTCAGTGTATATGGTTACCCTCTTATTTTTCCCTTGTTTACAAGCTCTTGCCAAGGCAATTAATTCAAACTACTTGGGCAGATTTTATTTCACTTAAGT
This sequence comes from Lissotriton vulgaris, assembly GCF_964263255.1. Classification (NCBI taxonomy): domain Eukaryota; kingdom Metazoa; phylum Chordata; class Amphibia; order Caudata; family Salamandridae; genus Lissotriton; species Lissotriton vulgaris. The sequence continues at coordinate 6,425,466 of NC_141688.1, forward strand.
AGGATGCTTCTAGGGTCGTTTCTAGAGTGACTACCGCATAGGCAGCACTCAAACCTCCATCCTCATGTCTCAAACAGGAACCATCCACAAACATCACAAGGTCTTCTACAGGTAAGGCTGTTTCTTTTATATCAGGACGTGGTTTAGTGCTAAATTCAGTTAAGTGTATGCAGTTATGCTCCATATCACCCCCAATTTCTGCACTTTGGGTGTTTGGTAACAAGGTTGCTAGATTGAGAATATTACATCGGGAAATTATCACATTTTCTGCACCTATTCGAATTCTCTCATACTTAGTCAGCCGACTGAGTACGAGATACTGGGTCTTAGTTCGGGTCAGCAGAATCACAACTGAATGTGGAACATATACAGTTACAGGATGTCCCATAACAATGTTTTCACTTTGTTCTAGACTAGTGCAAGTTGCAGCTACTGCTTTCAGGCATCCAGGCAATCCAGCAGCCACCGGATCTAAAGTAGCCGAAAAATAGGCCATTGGACGTCTGGTCAGACCATGTTCTTGTGTTAGGACTGAAAGTGCACAATTGTCTCGTGTATCACAAAACAATTCAAAGTTCTTGGAATAATCAGGCATTCGTAATGCAGGAGCTGAACACAGACAGTTCCGCAATTTTATCCAGGCTGTCATACTTTCGTCATCCCAGGTAACTGGATCTTGTACTCCTTTCCTGGTCATTTTTATCAAAGGTTTGGCTAAAACAGCAAATCCCACAATCCACTGTCTGCAGTACCCTACAACTCCTAGGAACATCCTGACTTCTTTCTGGGTTCTAGGTAACTCCATATCTCGAACTATTCTGATTCTTTCTGTAGTGACCCTTCAGATACCTTTTTCTATCTGGTGCCCCAGATATTTCACTGAGTTCTTACAGAACTGCAATTTGTAGGTGACACTTTATGTCCGCCCTTGCCTAGATGATTCAATAAGGCAATGGTGTCAGTAACACAGTCATTCCGACTTTTAGACGCTACCAGAAGGTCGTCTATGTACTGGACCAAAACTGATTCTTTAGGCAGGATTAGTGATTCAAGGCATCTTTTTAAAATCTGGTTGAAAATCGAAGGACTTTCTGTGTACCCTTGAGGGACACGATTCCAGACGTAGACATGACTGTCGAATTCAAATGAGAAAAGAAATTTACTGTCTGGATGTAATGGGATGGAAAAGAATGCGTGACACAAGTCAATAACGGTAAACCATTCCGCATTCCATGGAATCTGGTACAAGATCACTGCAGGGTTCAGCACAATAGGACAGCAAGGTACAGCAATCTGGTTTACCTTTCGCAGGTCCTGTACTACCCTGTACTTTCCGCTAGGCTTTTTAATTCCAATTATGGGTGAATTACAAGGACTGCTCATTACTTCCTGTATTATGTTTGCCTCTAGCAACCTTTTTACTTCAATTGCAACTCCAGCTTTCACTTTTGCACTTATTTTATACTGTCTGGTTTTCGGGTAAACAGCATTTGTTTTAATGGCTATTTTAACTAGGTCCACATTTGCCATTAATCCCACATCTCTCCCAGTGAAATCCGACACATCTGGTATCACCTTTTGTTGGAGCTCTTCAGGTAAGTCCTGTCTTGTCAGTGTCTTAATTTCTGTGTCAGGTCTTAGTAACATCAGTTTGTACAGTCCATCTTCATCTGGGGTCTGAATTTCGACGCCCTTTGGTGTGCAAAAGATGGTACAGTTCATTTTGCACAACAAATCACGTCCCAGCAGGTTCACTGGACTAGAGTCACAGACAACAAATCTGTGCATTTCTTTGAAGTTCCCTATAGAAATCTCCATTGGTTCAGTTACTGGAGTACTTATTATTTGGTTTGACACACCCACTACTTTGATGGCTTGTCCTGAGACGGGTAGGTTTGGAACGTCTACTCTTCTCACAGTAGAACGGGTAGTACTAGTGTCTAACAGAAAGGTGACATTGTTTCCTTCAACCTTTCCTTCAATGTATGGCCCTGTCTGGTCTACCGGTAAGGAGGCGCCAAGCACGCACTCCTCGTCCTCCCGCCTCAGGCCCCGTCAGTATGGTTCATCACAGAGGAATGTATCATTTAACAGGAATTGCGAAGTTGCTGCATTTCTCTCATCCCCTCCTTCCCATACCTCGACCTCCTCATTTGGCTGAGCCTGATTCTTTTAGTTAGGTCTAGGAGCTCGAGGCAACGGATGCTGTTTTACCTGTTGCTGGTTCTTTCGTGGCCCTTTTTCTGCACCTGTGGATTTAAACCATTTATGGGAGCATTACCAGCCTGCAAATGTGGACACTCGTCTCTCCAGTGCCCTCTCTGACCGCACCCGTGGCAAGGAAACTTCTTTTTAGCCTCCTCTTTACTCATCTTTACACGAGGCTTTACCCCTCCCCCAGAGGTAGTGTTTTGAGTATTATTATTCATTTTACTTAACTGTTTCTCCTGTTGTTAAGCCAATTTTACTTGTGCCTACATCACTTTTTCCTTCAGGGCTTTTCTTTTGTTCTCCAACTCATCCTCACAGTACTTGGCGTACTTGAGAACCTCATCTATGGGTTTGCCCTGCCAGCAGATTTTATTATCTCTGATCCACTGGGATATTTCAGGCCTCAAACCCAACACAAATCGATAAATGAAATGGGTCATAGCCTTCATATCAATGTTATTGATTCCACTGTAGGTTTTGAATACCTGTAGTAATCGCTCATAGTAGGAGTGCACTGTTTCATCACGATTCTGGGTAGTTCTATCTATTCGGGTCCAATTAGTTTCTTTTGCTGGCACTTTCTCTTTTAGGTATTGTATGACTTTATCATACTTTCTCATTACATCTGGCGAGGGAGCTCCGGTTCTGGAGTCTCTCTCATATTCTTCACTGGGCCAATCAACTGCAATTTTGCATTCTGTCCACAAATCTACAGGAACTACAATGTCAAAGAACCCATCCAGGTCCTTCAGGAGACATTTTTGGACCTTCACGAATCGCTCAACCTGCCGATACCACTCTACAGGTTTCTCTCTTAATTTTGGGAAGTCATTGGTAAAGGACACAATATCCTGTTGGGACCATGGGACATGTACATATTTCCCACCCGGTACTTCTCTCATGGGATACAGATTTTCTGCCTTGCCCACTTCCTTTAGAACATATTCAGAAGGCTTTGGTTTGGCCTTACTGTCTTCCTTTTTCTTTGCCCACCTGGCTTTCCATTTGTCTAGATCCCCCCATTTCTACAGCAAATTCAACAATTCTTTTATCTGTACCTTTTTTCCTGACACATTCATGTTCTCCAGGTCTTTATATGAAAAATCGGCTCTATAGGGCATTTGTAAGACTTTGGATTTGCTAACATCTATTCCCATATTGGCTGCAGTGTCCATTAGTTTCTCATGGAACACTCTGGTGTTTCGGTTAAGGCTTTTGCTTATAAACAGTAACTCCTCCTCACTAAGAGTATTCAGTCTGTCTAATCCCACATTTCCTGCTATTAGTTCCTCCATTTCTATCCTTAATTTGTAGATATCTAAAGGTTTGGGCTGGGGAGTTTCCTTTTCTATTTCTCAGGTCCATCGATCTAGTTCCTCCGGAGTCACTACTGTGGCACTCCGGGTCCCTGAAGCTGTTTCAATTAGGACTTCTTTGGCCCTAGTCTGATTTCCCGACCGTGGTTCACTGGTTCCTGGTTCCCTTATGGGCAGGTCCATCAGGGAGATCACAGACTCACATTCGCTTGCCTGATCATCAACTATGAGTGGCTCTTTTCTAGGTGGTGCTACAATAGGCGTAATAACTGGAGTTCTTGGACTAGCCTGTCTATCCCCATAAAGGGGAACAACTGGACCAATAGTAACTGGAATTGTCAATGCTTCAGGACTGGGATTTATCTGATATATAGTCTGAATTAGTTCATTTCACTGTTTAATCAATGCTTCTTTTTCCAGTTCATGTAGAACCCTTTCCATAGAGTTGTCATGCATTGCTTGGGGTACTAATGGAGGGTATATACTCGGGGCAGTTGGGATTGCCAACCCTGGTCTCTCATCACCAAAGGGTCGGTAATTTGGAATTGCTGTGCCAGGCCTACAAACTGGGTTTGCTACCAGTACCAGCTACATCTGTCTCACTGGCCCTTCTACTTCTAGGATGTCGGAAAAATTGATTTTTCGAGCTTAGGGGCCCAGACTCTTCAGCATAAGGAGGTGGATTCTTCATTAGTAAATCTTCCAGGTATTCATCCTCTGAATCCCCCATAGCCATTAAATGTCGGGTTTTCTCTGCCCTTCTTCCTCCCCCTTGTTCAGTTACCCCTAACATCGGAAATAGTCCCTCAACCATCATATTCTGTCTCCACTGCTTCATCTTTTTCTCCTTTGTCTCCCGCTGTAATTTTGGATACCACTTACTCACTCCCTTATCCATTCGGGGTCTGTCTCGCTCTAGAGCCTCAATCTCCCATTCCTCTAAAGCTTCATATTGCGTTAGACTGGGTCTGGGGTGTAGTTCATTCATTCGGGTCCTTAAGTTAAACAGGTTTCTACCATTAAAGGTACCATTGAGGGGAAATGCCAAGACTCCGTCATCTTCGGTATACTTTACCCAATTTTCCAACCATACACAGGTATGATACCCCTTGTCAAACATCATAAATAATGCAGGAGTATTAGGTGGTGGAATGATAACACCCTCTCTAGTTCTGATGGCCTCGTCTTTCTTAAAATAGTTCTTAATCTTTTCGGCAAATGACATTTTTCTCTTGCTTATGTACATATTGTAAGGTCTACCTCTTAGCATCTGCTCCTTATGAAAACCTAGATTTTTCGGATTAGGTAAAAATTCAGGATACCACATACACCTCTCCAAACTATCTTCAAGCTCGGATTGATTAATTTTGTTTGCTTATGTGCTTCCAACGCTAGCGCGTCTTTCAATTCACAGCAACCAATCAGCACAGAGGTTGCACAACACTCTCGACCAATGGGTGCGCGGCCCCTTCGTGAGACACGGTCTCTTTTTTTTTTTTTTTTAAATCTTCTTATTGAAAGGTTTTACATTTACATACAGGGCACGGCAATATTACAAAAAAAAATGCATCACATTGAGAGAAAAAGCAGATAAAGCAACAACAGAAATAAAAGAAGAAGCTACATCCCGTTAGGGCAAAAGGATAAAGTAATTTGATCCATAATGTAAATCCAAGTTCTACAACATAAAACTAATCAAGCAAAGTTACCCTTCTCTAATGTTTCCATAGAGTCAATTATGTCTCTCACATTATTACCAACATAACAATTAATACCTCATATGTAATCCTGAATCAGCCGGATTTTACTCAGATCTCGATTTTATTCTATTGGACCCTCCTTCCACCGCGTAATAGGATCCCATATTAGCTTACCCAGCTTCCTTCCCCTTTTTCCTTTCCGTGCATAGATCTCTTTCTCCACATTGTATGTTGTTATTAATTTAGCCAACCATTTATGAAAAGTAGGTGGTGTAGGGTCAATCCATGCCGAGGCTATGCATAATCTCATAACAGACAATGCTACGAATAAAAATTCCCTTCCGCTAAATAATTGTACGTCCTCCAGATTAACTCCTAATAATATAGTTCCGGGGGTTAACACAATTTCGGTTCCTAAAATATTATTTATGAAGCATTCAATATCTTTTTTTAGTAAATCTAGATGAGGACACGTTGCAAATACATGTTTTAAATCAGCATCAAAGCTACCACACCTATAACACTTAATACCCACAGTGCCTCCCCATTGTGCTATTTTTGCGGGCGTATAATATAAGTGATATATCGTTTTATAATGTTGCGCCTGCAAGGGTGCTGAGCATAACAAAGAATGTCCCTTTTCTAGAGAGATGCCAAAACTATGCCCACTTATATTAAGATTATCCTTCCATTTTTCGCTCCATTTTTGGTAGTCATCCTGTTTTGATTTTATCAATTCAGCATAAAACCTCTTAATTGTGCAATCTTCCCCTCTTTGAACTACTTCCATAATTGGATTGCGCCTAAACCCCAAAACACATCCCTTTTTGTTCAAAAGGAAACTCCTAACTTGTAGGTATTTAAAGAATTGCCTGGTTTCTAAGTTAAATCTAGCTTGTAAATCTGAGAATTGGAAAATCCCCTGATCCCCCTTTACATCCCCTATAGTTCTAATTCCCCTATTTTCCCACTCAATAAATATGGGCCCCGAAAAAATATCTTGTGGAAGATTTGGGTTATGTGAGAGTCTGGTATACACATTATATTTCCCCAAACCTATTCTTTTAGAAAAACTTTTCCAAATTGTATATGCTGCCATGAGCGTCTTAAACTTTGTCCTCTTATAATAACTAGCCTCTGTAAATTTCAACAGAACATTCTTCACTTCCATTCCCAAAGTTAGTCCATGAATTGCCAGTGTTCCAAATTTGCTCCAATCTTCTGATTCTTCCCCTCCCAACATGCCAATCATATTTTGGAGAGCAGCTGCCCAATAATAAAATTTTAAATCTGGAACTCCCCAGACTCCCCTCTCTCTCGGAAGTGTCATGAATCTAAGGGCTCTTCTCGTTTTCCCCTTTGCCCAAATAAATCTATTGATTATGCACTCTAGTTTTTTAAATATTTTGACTTCAAATAATAAAGGTATTGCCCTAAATAAATATAGAAATTTTGGGAGAATCAGCATTTTTATTATATTTGTCCGCCCCATTATTGACCTGTGCAAGTTGTCCCACCTATCCAGGTCTTTCTCTACTTTCTTAATTAGAGGAATAATATTCTTTTCTACTAACGCGTCCAGATCTGCCAAGATAATAACCCCTAAGTATATGCCTTCCTGCATCACTCGATTATCTATACAGGGAGTAAATGAGTTTTTTATTATCTGCGTTTTAGATGTATTTAATTTATACCCCGATATCTTTCCAAATTTCATCACCTCGATTTCCAGATATTCTATGGATTCAGAGGGATTTGGAGTGATTACAGCAATATCATCTGCATAGGCTAAGATTTTACAATGCCCGATGAGTGTTGTTAGGGGTACAATCATCCCAGATGTCTCTATTCTACGGATTAATGGATCCATGTATATAGCAAACAATAGCGGTGAACAAGGACACCCCTGTCTAGTACTTCTTTTTATTTGAAATTGACCCGTGTTTCCACCATTCACCCGTAAAGTTGCTACCGGATTTAAGTAAAGAGTCTGTAAAGCTTTAATATATCCTTGTTTAATGCCTGTTCTTTCTAAAGCATACCAAAGATAGCCCCAGGAGACCCGATCAAATGCTTTTTCTGCATCAAGTAACATTACTGCCATCGGGTCTCCTGTGACTGATGTAACATCAAATAGGGTTATTACTTTACGTATATGGTGGGTAGTTCCTCTCCCCGGTATAAAACCGTGTTGACAGCTACTGACTATTTTATGGATTACTCTGGCAAGCCTTGATGCCAATGCCTTGGAGAACACTTTCGCATCCGCATTCAATAAAGTGATGGGTCTATAAGATCCTGGATCTTCCGGGTTTTTCCCTTTTTTTAATATTACTACCACCTCAGCACTCCCCCATGACTTAGGTGCTGATTTGCCCAGCTGTGCCAGATGCATAACCTTCATTATCTTTTCTCCCAACAAATCCCAAAACACTTTATAGAACTCTATAGGTATTTGGTCAGGGCCCGCTGCTTTACCCGAGGGCAGATTCCATATTGCCTCCTTAATTTCTTCTGTCTGCAAGACCCCCTCTAAACTATCTGCCTCATCCTCCTCCACTATATCTATAGGGATCTCTTGAAGATACTCCTTCATTTCCTCTTTATCTCTTTGAGTATCTCGTCCCTCTAATTCATCGTCATACAACTTCTCATAAAAAGTCCTAAATACTTCCCTTATTTCATTCGACTCTGAGTGCACCCTACCCGATGTATCCCTGATTTCTCTAACTGTTCCCACCGCTTCTTGTTGCCTTGTCTGCGTAGCTAAGATTCTCCCTACTGACTCACTCAATTCATAACACTTCTCTCTTTTAGTATTATACATTTTCGCTGCTTTACTAGCTATTTCGCACTCTGCCTCGCCTTTTGCTTTCACTAGTTCTGTCAAAGCCTTATCCATATGACTCCCCGTCAAAACACAGTTTTCTAAATTCTCCTCTCCCTTAAGTACCTTCTCAGATAGCTCTAGATTCCTCAGCTGCATTTGTTTCCTTTTATAAGAATTATAACTCTTTGTTTCCCCCCGTACCCCAGCTTTGAAAGTGTCCCAGACCACGCCCATTTCCGCTGTGTCCTTATTGAAGATAAAAAAATCAATAATGCATTTATTCATATGTTCTATATATTTGTCATCTTTTAACAGCTCTCTTTCGAAGGTCCAATTTGTATATTGTCTAGTGCTTATTTTTGTTGCCATTGTAAGTACTAAGGGGTTATGATCACTTAAAATCCGTGGCAGCCTTTCGATCTTTGAGTTCGATATAGTGGTACTTGAAACAAAAAAATAATCTAATCTTGCACATGTTCGGTGCGGGGCCGAATAATATGTAAAACCTTTGTTGTCCAGTCTCTTTTTCCCCCACACATCCGAGAGAGCATTGTTTAAAACTAAACTATGTAGTGCCTGGTTGACTTTCTTTTTCCGACCTTTATATTTCCCAAAGGAACCCAATCCTAATCCATCTGCTCCATTTATATTGAGGTCACCTCCCAGTATTATTTTTGGTGCCCATGTAGCCAGCTCAACATCTAAAAATTGGAAAATCTCGGGGTCATCCTCTTTTGAGTTATAAACGGTTACAAGCGTTATCCACTCCCCATCTATAAAACACTCAACCATGGCCCATCTTCCCCATTTATCGTGTGCTTTCTTCCTGGTCAAGATGTTATTATTTCTAGCTAAGATAGCTACCCCTCTTTTTTTGACCCCTTGACTTGAGTGTACTAATAAATGAAATCCTAAATGACTAAGGAAGTGTGCTTGTGTTATCATAATATGTGTTTCTTGGATAAATACGAAATTTGTTTCAAGGCTAGCGCAATTTTTGCTCTTTTTTGGGGATCATTTAGACCACATACATTCCATGTTACAGACCTAACACCCATAATACATCTTATCATGTGTCTTTTCCCACCTACAATCTCGTCTGCACTCTAGCCATATAATTATCCAACATATTATCAATACTCCATTGACATTATTTCTTATATTGCATCCTTTAAATTTTCGCCGCCCTAGTTGTTCCCCCTTTCTTGCAAATTCCCTTTTTAAGCTCCGTCTCTCTGTTATATGTCCTGCCGTGCCCTGTTCCCCCCCTAGCTCCCACCCAGCTCCCTCTTCCCCCTCCCCCCCCTTCCCTTACTGGCAAATAGGTCAATCCTGACCTATATGTGACAGCCGCACCCCCCCAGGGGAGTTTCCCCCAGCCACTCCCCCTTAGTACATCTCTTTAAAGCTTTATTCATGATATTAAAAAAAAGGCTCGATTATTTCTTTGTTATGGCAGCTACTTGTTTTAAGCTTTCACTGCGATCAGCTTGTATATTCCGTTCTCTTTGTGTTCTCTCTTCTCGAAGAAAAGTCAGATACTCTTGCGCAACTATTTCAGAGAAAAAAACTCTGAACTGACCGTTAAGACCTACTTTGAGGCGAGAGGGGAACAACAGATAAACTTCACACCCTAGATTCTGAAATGGTATTATAAGTTGTCGCATACGCCATCTTCTTTCCACTGTTGTGTGGCAAAAGTCTGGGCGAGCAAAAAAAGTTATGTCCTTATAAGTTCGTTTCTTCATGGGTTTAGCCTTCATGATTACTTCCTCTCTTGATAGATAATTTCCCACATACACAAGGATTGCCCATGCTCTTGGGCCCGCATTGCCCTTTTTCTGTGTGAGGGGAAATCGATGCGCTTGTTGCACCTCTTTATCCCAGTCCCATGTGTCCATCTCTGGAAAGGCGCCTTTCAGCAAATCCACAACAAAGGCTCTTATATCTCCTCCTTCCTTGCCTTCCTCCACTCCGAGCAGTCTTATATTGTTTCTCCTCTGCCGATTTTCAAAGTCTTCCAGTTTCCAAAGTATGTCAGACTCTGTTTTCTCCTGCCCCTGTCTATATTCTTGCAGCTTTACCATCTCATCTTCCATTTTGCCAGTCCTCTGTTCAACCTCCGTCAATCTACCGGTAGCTTCAGCATACATTTCATGTACTTTGTGGAGAGATCTCTGGATTTTCTTATTAGCCCGCTTGGCTCTTTGACTCTCCAACTGGGCTTCCCCTTGTATCTGTTGCATTGTGGAGAGTAATAGGTCAAATTTATCTTTGTGCGGCTCTTCGAACTTTTGATGTTGATCCTTAATCTGTTCCTGTTGATGCATCTCTTGCAGACTACCACCTCTGGCCCCGTCTTGTAAACTATGCAATGTAGCTGTGCTTGTCTTGTCCCAATCCAGCTTTTTAGGTACTTCTTTTTGTAACATACTTCCTACCTTGCTATTTCGTATGCGGGACCTTCCCCTAGACTTATGAGTTTTAGTTTTGGGTTTCGGGTTTCTTTTTTCCACAGCACTGATCTGCTCCATCTCTAATCGTAGGGAGCAAGTCTCTGATTCTTGAGAATCACTCAATGAAAAATGCTCTGACTCTACAGACAAGGTGGTAGATACCTCAGTTTCATCGTCCTCCTCTTCCTCCTCTTCCTCCAAATCATTATCATCGCTATCGTCACTACTGAGTGGCCCTGTAGGAGATGATCGTCTTATGATATTTGCGTTTCTTTCCTGTCTTTCCTGTTTTGTCCTACAAGAATCTGGTACTATGATAGAGCTACTCGATTTGAGAGATTTCATTTTGCCCTTTTCCTTTTCCTTAGGAATTGCTCCCTTGTTTGGCTCTGCTATTTTTTTTTGCACTTTTTGCTGCAGTTATTGTGGTTGGCTCTTTTTCTGTACTCGCAATAACGTCAGTGGCTGCGCATTCATGACATTCATAACCATTTTGCACAACTTCATGCTCAGTTACGAGTTCCCTTGCACTTGTATGTGGGCCTTCTGCTAGATCTCCTATTTGCGCAGAAAGTATTTCCCCCTCCTCTGTAAAATCTACCTGCATGTTTCGGTGGTCAGCATAACCTATGATTACAGCTTGCCTTTCCCCTTGCAGATCACCTTGCTGCACATCCACATCCACTAATTCAGGCAGTATTAAAGCTGTTACAGCGAGATCGTTCCCTTTCGCTTTCTCTTGTAGATTTTTATTCGTACAGTCTATTCCTTCTTGAAAGTCCCCATTATCCAACACACTGATTTCTACATTGGGCATTTCTGCATTGGTCTGCAAAATATCCAAATCCTCGGGTTGTGATACATCCAACCCAGCACGAGTGCTTTCTTCCACCTCTCCTCGAGCTTCTTTCGAGAGTTCACCCCCTCCTCCATCTCCATGACGACTCTCCTCCTCCGTGTCCTTGACTCCGCCTCCCCTTCGTGAGACACGGTCTCACTCTTCGGCACTCACCCCTCCCTTACAATTCTAGTTTTGCTACACACCCGCTGGCTCAACCAATACCAGCGCGGCTTGAGTGACGTCAGTGCAGCCTTGCGACCGACTCCCTCCTTCACAAGGAAACAAGGTAACGGAAACTTTGAATTTTTCTTAAAGAGCAAGTGCTCAATTTAGTTAACAACGTATAACATTCGCCACTGTGCTTGAGGGTTTTAAAAAGGAAAAGGGTTTTTCTCACACTACAAGTAAACCACTTCTGTCTACTTTTCATTCACTATGGATAGATCTTTCTACCTATCTCCTCACACGAGCATTAGAGAACCTGCTACTCCTTTGACTCATCCACTTCTTTCCGGGATATATACTAAGTCAAACTTTCACCAGCGGACTCCTTTGCTTATCACTCAAGCTCCGAGAAACCTACTACTCCTTCCGCATGTGACCCTTACTAGGTGATATCACAACGGGAGTTTCAACAGTGGACTCGTAGTTATCATTTATTCAATACTTCATTCAAAAAACAAAACCTAATTAGTGCTTCCAGTTCTGCCTAACCATGCACTAATCTCCCTCCCAGCCAGTGACCTCACAGCCAAGTGGATTCTACTCACCACTTGCTTTTCTATTTCCCCGGGGATTGCACACAACATAAAACAATCACAGACAATTATGTTAATTACATGCAATAATATAGCAGCAATTCATAAATCTTATTTCAAAACCTTTATAACATTTAAAGGCAATAATAGAAAACTTATTTTAGCAGCAATACATTTTATCAGCACATTTTATTTTTCACAGTTCATCAAAACTATCTTATCTACCTATTTTAACTAGTCCTAACCATTCTACTGCTACCAGAAAATTACTGATAGAGCGCGCAGGTCGCCCGACTCTTTATTTCACCAGATTTCATGCACTTGGGCCCATGACGTGTTTATGACTGTATTTTTGTGAATCGGGCGAGTTTACACAACACCATCAGTAATTCTATGTGTTTTTCTTACCACTATTACCAGAGTACCTGACTTACCACCTTGTCACAGGTACCTATGTCTCTGACAGATCAGGAGCTATCAGTGGATAGTAGATAAGCCTAGCAAATATATCCTATACATTTAATAACACTTTATACCTCTGATAATGACCACAGACACCTGAAGAGTTTTAAAGACTTTATATAGTAAGTTTAAATTCCAAATGCCATGAGAATAAAATTGATACAGATTAGAATATCAATAATCAGGATTATAACTATAATGTAACAATGAATAAGAGCAAGTACCATTGAGTGCGAGTGAAAACTACAGGGTAAGGGTAACAGGGAACATGCTATTCAGTTTCAGGCTTATACTAAGGCTGGTGAGTTAAAACATATTAATCAGTGGATTGCTAAATTTCTACAAGTGATTCAAACTGCTCTTAGTATAACTGCTAACTTAAGCATAGATTCTAAACACAAGTAACATTAGATCACACTAATTAAGTAAACCATTTCAATAATGTCCTACAGGTAAGGGAAAAATTGGAACATAGCTAATAAAAATTTGCATATAAGTCTTTGAAGATGACAGGGAAAATACCATGGGCAAGAATGCTTTATTAAAGGAAAAAGAAAGAAAGAGAATAGATAGACGGACACCCACGATTATATTTACCTAGGATGGGAATGAGGACTAACCCAGGCCACGGGTCAGTTGGGGAAAAAGGCGAGGACAAGGACCCTCTAGGACTTAGGATGCCAGTAGGCGAGCAGGTACTGGGCTCACCAAAGGGCACGAACAACACCTGCAGCTTCGGATGCAACGCCTGCGCTACTCCCTCTCTGCACGGAATCCGCCAGTAACCCCGATTGGGTTCTCGAATCTCCCAGCAAAGTGCTTCGCCAGCACTTAAGACTATTCCACCCCTTGGAGTTTGTGGAAATTACGGACAGAGTGCTCCGCAGCTCTCTGTATCAATCACCTATAGAGTTCGTGGGGTCGGTGACAGGTCTGCTACTCGGACAAGTCGGACAAATTCTCTAGCTAAGACTAGGCTAGTTATACTATTTTCGGGTCCCTAGACCACCCATAAATGTTGCAAGTGACAGGATCCCCAACTTTGGATTGGTCAAGAGAGGTGGTTAGGTCATTGTCACCACCTAAAATTCAGTGTTCTCACCATGGATATTTAATTTTCATACCCACCCCTTACATTCCAGTTCCCATGGCATGTGGAAGGTGTAAAACAATAGGACACACATAAAAAATATACATTTGTATCAATTTTAGGTACAGCCGAAATGTTCTCCTGGTGCTAGGGTGACTTTCCCAGGCGCATCTCAGTTTCAGAAGCCAGCTGGCTTGGTTTTACTTCTGCGCAGTTCGGTTTTTCCCTCATCACGTGATTAGGGTGACATGGGTTACAAAGATGGAGCGGCTCCCCACTCCCAGGCCCACAGATATGCGGTACATGAAAAGTAAACGAAAACAAATTAGAAACACAGAAAAAATGAATACACTGTACACCATGATTAGCTACACTGCACCCCTTAATTTATAATATCTATAGCATTAGAGGTTACGCAGAAATGGACAGCTGGGCAAAAGCGGCAGTAGCAAGCGGAGATCATGTTAAAGACAAAGCAGCCATATTAGCAGTAATGCGCATGAGCGAAAAAATCCCTCCAGAACTACGAGTGCGTCACATCACCTGGGTATGACCGACGCATGCGCAGACTGGATTTCTGCAAAGCAGCGATTCTGTAGTATGCAAGCATCGTTAAGATTAATAGACACATAGGCAAGCATCTCTGGGACACCCGCGTGTTGTATGAAAGTGCACTATTAATGACAAAACAGGTTGATTAATGACATTATAGATTAAACGAGGTTCTTGAATGTGAGCAAGTCGCTTTACGTGCGAATCCTTGCTCCATCAGCCGCGCCCATGTACGACCGCGAGGGTAACTTCGCCTTGTTGCGCTACCAGCGGCTCGCTAAAACACACAAAACCACGCGAACTAACACGCCGCAAAAAAACAAATCACATATTCGCACGAATTCGCGGCTTCCGAATTCGATCTCGCGCAAATTTGTACCCCGCCAATCCCGCAAAATTGCAGAAAAACGATTTTTGCAAAACTGAAAGCACTCAGCAGGTGCAAAAGTTCAAACTCATCATTAGTAACCATTCCCTGTAGTGCTTCCTGAGGGCCCCCTCCAGAGTTCAGTTGCCTACTTGCAACTATTCTATGACCCTGCTCTGACCCTCACAGCAGGCTCAGAGAATAGCTACAAGTAGGCCACAAAGGTCCTGTGAAAAAAAATTGCACTGCAACAGAAAGCAATTACAGATAAGGAAGCAGGTGCCAGACTGGAAGTTCAAATTCAGTGACACATTAATCAACCCCAAATTAATTCATGTCAGTTGAAGCAGGGCAGGTGTGCTTTTCCCCCCATAATCTACAGTGATGAACTAGAGGGTGGCAGTGATGTACCAGAGGGTGGCATGGGTGAACCAGAAGGTGGCAGTGGTGAAACAGAGGGTGCTGTGATGAACCAGACGTAGAAATAACATAGTCGCGACCGTTGCGACCCGACAAGTAAGTTTGCGTTTGCGAACTGGTACAAAACACTTGCGAACTGGCAGTAACCCTTGCGAACACAAAAAAAAGAAAAAATCTGCAAATTCGCGAGAGTTCGTGGATTTTGCGGATTGCGAATTCGTGAATATGCAAATTCGCAAAATTCGCCCATGCTTAATTTTTTTCCTTTGTGGTGCAGCTGTCAGTGTCTTCTTGAATCCAGTTAGGCTCAACGATGACGCATTTTTTCTCATTGCAGCACTCAGTTGCCTTGTTATCTCAGCCTGACTCTTACTACGGTGCCACTGAGATGTTGCTGAGGATGTGAGCAATATCACTACACTGCTGGGAACAGGTCTAAAAAGGTCTCCGTCTTATTGACCATCCACCGCGAACATATATTCCCCTACTTCTTTATCCCCAACAACAGCAATGGGTTGAGTTTTACTTTTTCCTAAGCAAAGTAGGTGAACCTCCCACTGGATAATGTGGTGCTTTTTTAGATGACTTGTTTGGCCTGGGGTACCGTAGTTTGTACCAACCTTACTCGCCTAACAGCCTGCTGACAAATAGAACATATAGCAATGTTCTCCTCCTTACTGCTAACCAAAAAGAAGTCACAAACTGGGAAGGAGAACTTTCTGGCGCGGCTGGAGGTGCCTCTTTCATACCAGATAACTGGAGGGTGTGCCTGGATTTTGACTCTGTGCGGTTACACTACCACTACCTACTGAGGTGGTGGTTGAGCTGGATGTAGGCCCTTGCCGGGCCTTTGCAAAGGCAAATATGAAAGCTGGAGGTCATGTTGGTGTTGCCTGTGTAGGTGGTATCTGTGCAACATCCCTCGCAGCGATTTGGGATAGTCTAATAACGTTGGTCTCCGTCTCCTCTGGGCCGGGAGGAATGTTCATGATGACTGGCTCATCATCATCATCATCATTCCCTCGTCTACATCTACCTCCATAACTCTAAGGTTTTCGGGAACCTTCCTTTTCACTAGCCTTGTCTTGTGGCGTGCATCACTCTCAGACTGAGCCGGTGGCTTCCAAGAGGCATCTTGATCATCAGAAGCGGGGCTTGAAGAAGTAGTTGATGGATTACCTTTTCCTTGTTGGCGGTCTGAACGACAATGGGTCTTCTGAAACAATGGCTTGCTCCTCATCGTCTGCAAATAGCTTGATTTTCTTAACTGCCCCTACTTCAGGTAGAACAAGTACTTTTGTGGGCTGTGGTTGTGGCTGTGGTTGCGGCTGTTGTTGCGGCTGTGATTGCTGCTGAGGTTGTGGCTGTGGTTGAAGCTGCAGCTGTGGTTGCCCACTTATCTGCTGAGTTTCCACCTGCGAGTGCGTTGATTGGGAATTACTTTGCTATAATGACACAGGAAAGAAGAGGAACAACAACAAAAATACTTTAATATAAGTGGACCCTGTTTGGCATTAAATTATTTGCTCATCACATCATTCAGGGAGCTGCAGCTGGTAAAGGGGATGGATGGAAGCAGTAAGCCTACATGGCCAGGCCGACACAACCACAAGAAACTGAAGACATACAATGCAGGCCTATGGCAAAATGCACACTGCCTGGCTTCAAAATAGCAGCCAACCTCATAACCAGGCCCACAACCACAAGAAGACTAGGCCACAAAGAAAACACATGCAGGCCTATATGACAAAAGCAGCACACTTTTAACTCCCACCAGAAATGGCCACCACCCACATGGACACTGACAAATCACAAGCAACAAGCAGGAGGCCTGAAAAAACAATCCACTGAAAACAGGCCTATAATAGCCAAGCAAAGGTTGCATGCTAAACCACACTGCTTTGCATGCAATACAATAAAATGCTAAAATGTAAATCCCCAGGGCTAAGCAAGGTCAGCAACACACAACACACAACTAAGGCATTTATTTAACACACACCTAAAAACTGAAATACACCAAATAATACACATTTTGAATTCAATCCAATATCATCCATACACCCAAATGATGTTTGGAATAAATAAATACATCACACAACAAAGGAACAGTTGTTTCATCATGCACCCACCCATGACTAGCTCTGGGCCTACTGGCTACACATAACTAGATTTTTTTTAATTGATCAAAAGTACCAACATTGTAGTAGCAGCAACTATAATGACCCAATCATACAAAGAACAACACCAACTTACTTGTAAACCAAATCCAGAAGTCCTCAGATCCAATGATAATGATGCAGCAGACACAAATAAATGAAAAATTACCAGGAGATGGACAAAGCACTGGGAGGAGCCTGCTGGACAAGAACAGGAAGTAGTAGACATTCCTGCACTTCCCCCCTCTCCCTCTAAAAAAATTTGACAAAAAAGGACAGCCAAATGTCAACATGAGGAGTTTTTGTCATCCAAATCATCATTTTATAGAAGGTTTTATGCTGCTTGAGATATGATTCTTCTCCAGATTGAAAGTTTTTCGCGTCTGGGATCGCGAGCTTCACCAACATTTCGCCGGGTGTCCGGTGGCGCGCCCGAATGATGTGTTTGTGACCGCAATCTCTCTCGAGGTACACAATGGCGAGGCGAATGACGTATTCACGATCGCATGTTCCCGTGGTGCCCGATGGCGCGGTAAATGACATGTCCGCAATCGCAAACTGTTGCGAGATCCCGCGGCCGGCTACCAAAATCTCATGGCGCATGCAAACGGATAGGAAATATCGCCAGTGAACGCAGAATCCCATTGAGAATGCCTTTTCAAAGCTCAAACAAGGAAATATTTCCGCTACTCCGCGGATCGTGGAATTGTTGCCAGATTTGCATTCTTGGCGGAACACAAAATTGTCTTAATTCCACAAAATCCACGAGCGGGGCGTAATTTGATGTCCAGGCCTAGTAAAACCCTTGTTTTCAAATCCTTACTCTTCTTTTCCACTGTATCCTTTTCCTCATTTTCTCGATGCTCATAATACTGAGCCATGCTCAATATCACCGAAGGAGGGGAGGTAGTCCAAGTGCTCTTTGAAGCTTGCAACGGAGCCACAATCTCTGGAAGCAAATTTGTGACAAACCTGTTAACAAACAAACAAACACCACCTTCGACTGACAAATCCTGCCCACTGAAATCCCAAAACATCCCTATTTTGCGACATGCCATTAACTTATCCCAATCTATTTGCCTGGGTGGAATAAGAGAATGCATGTAAGTGTTGATACGACTTAGCAAAGCCAGAATCTCAGCTCTAGGTTTTTCACCGGGCATTCGCTCCTTATCCCATGCCTTAATCTCATCCCATGTGCCATTAAATTTCACTCTGTGATCCTGCATATGGACCTGCCTCCATATATCCACTGAGTTACAGCAAACAAATGATGGACGCAGTGCTGACAATGCAAACATTCTCCCCCAGTAAAAATATCCGGTTTAAATTTATCGTTCTTTGGCCCACTAAGCCACTCTAGTTTGGACCCAGCCATATGCAAAACAGTCTTGTGCCTCATGAGAACAGTCCAGACCTAACTGCCAGGCCAGGTCCTCCCTGGACCGAAAACAAGCATCCTGGGACCGGTTTCAGGGTATGTCACCCTTCTTCAGCCAGGCTAGCTTGAATCCAGTGGCAAAGCCAGCAAGTGAGCCACATCTGGGCAAGCCCATCCCACTTAGGGCAAAAAGTGTTACAGCAAACAAATGATGGACGGAATGCTGACAATGCAAACATTCTCCCCCAGTCAAAAGATCTGGGTTAAATCCATCGTTCTTTTGCCCACTACGCCACCCCAGTTTGGACCGCGCTATATGCAAATCAGGCTTGACCCTGTGCCTCATAGGAACAGTAGACCGAACTGTCAGTCCAGGTCCTCCCTGGACCAGCAACAAGCATCCTGGTACCAGTTTCAGGGTATATTGTTTTTGCATTTGTCACCCCGAGTGGGACGGGTATATCCAGATGTGAGTCCCGTGCTCTCCATGCCACTGGAATCAAGCTATCCTGGCTGATGAGGGCTGAAAGCCCGAAACCAGTCCTAGGATGCTTGTTTCCAGTCGAGGGAGGACCTGGCTTGGCAGTTCGGCTGGACTGTTCCCATGGGGCACAGGGTCAAGACTGATTTGCATATGGCTATGTTCAAACTGGAATGGCATGGTGAGCACAAAAACTATAGATTTAGGCCAAGATCTCTGTACTGGGGTGAATGTATGACATTGTTTTGCATTCTGTCCATCAACTGTTGTTTTTGCATTTATCACCCCGAGTGGGACGGGTATGCTCAGACGTGAGTCCCATGCTCTCCATGCCACTGGAATCAAACTATCCTGGCTGATGAGGGCTGAAAGCCCGAAACCGGTCCTAGGATGCTTGTTTCCAGTCCAGGGAGGACCTGGCTTGGTAGTTCGGGTTGGACTGTTCCCATGGGGCACAGGGTCAAGACTGATTTGGATATGGCTGGGTTCAAACTGGAATGGCATGGTGAGCAAAAAAAAAGATGGATTTAGGCCCAGATCTCTGTACTGGGGTGAATGTATGACATTGTTCTGCATTCTGTCCATCAACTGCTGTTTTTGCATTTGTCACTCCGAGTGGGACGGGTATGCTCAGACACGAGTACTGTGCTTTCAATGCCACTAGAATCAAGCTTTCCTGGCTGGTGAGGGCTGAAAGCCAGAAACCGGCCCTAGTATGGTTGTTTCCAGTCCAGGGAGGACCTGGTTTGGCAGTTTGGGCTGGACTGTTCCAATGGGGCACATGGTTTAGACTAATTTGCATATGGCTGGGTTCATACTGGAATGGCATGGTGAGCAAAAAAACAATGGATTTAGACCCAGATCTCTGTACTGGGGTGATGGTATGACATTGGTCTGCATTCTGCCCATCAACTGTTGTTTTTGCATTTGTCACCCAGAGGGGGAGGGGTGTGCTCATACGTGAGCCCTGTGTTCTGCATGCCACTGAAATCAAGCTGTCTTGGCTGATGAGGGCTGAATGCCCCAAACCAGCTCTAGGATGCTTGTTTCCAGTCCAGGGAGGACCTGGCTTGGCAGTTCAGGGTGGACTGTTCCCATGGGGCACAGGGTAAAGACTGATTTGCATATGGCTGGGTTCAAACTGGAATTGAATGGGCAGCAAAAAAACGATGGATTTAGACCCAGATCTGTGTACTGGAGTGAATGTATGACATTGTTCTGCATTCTGTCCATTAACTGTTGTTTTTTTAATTTGTCTCCCAGAATAGGATGGATGTGCTCAGATGTGAGTCCCATGCTCTGCATGCCACTGGAATTAAGTAAGTGTGGGCGGCCAGCTACGCTCCGTTTGCGGAGTGTGCGTAGTGCCGCCTACTCCGCATTTTGCGGAGCCGGCGGAGCCAGGCGGCACTACGCACACTCCGCAAACGGAGCGTAGCTGGCCGCCACCCGCCTCCCTCCCGCCCTCCCTAAATACTTTAAAGTAAAGGAATAAATTAATTTAAAACGCACTTACCTTGCCGGCCGCTGCCCGCCGCGTCCCCGGGGCTCGCTATCTTCCGTCTTCGTCTTCTTTCGTAATGCGCATGCGCGGGCGGCCGCGCATGCGCATTTTCTCGTGAGAAATGCGCATGCGCGGCCGCCCGCGCATGCGCATTACGAAAGAAGACGGAAGATAGCGAGCCCCGGGGACGCGGCGGGAAGCGGCCGGCAAGGTAAGTGCGTTTTAAATTAATTTATTCCTTTCATTTAAAGTATTTAGGGAGGGCGGGAGGGAGGCGGGAGGCGGGTGGCGGGGCTGGCGGCCGGGTGGTGTTTGCGGAGTGGGGCTACGCGGAGTGCGGAGGTGGGCGTAGTTTCTCGCCCACTTCGCGTAGCTCCGCGAAGCCCCACTCCGCCAACTCCGCCCAGGGTTAGAATTAAGCTATCTTGGCTGATGAGGGCTGAAAGCCCAAAACCGGTCCTAGGATGCTTGTTTCCAGTCCAGGGAGGACCTGGCTTGGCAGTTTGGGCTGGACTGTTCCCATGGGGCACAGGGTCAAGGCTGAATTGCATATGGCTGGGTTCAAACTGGAATGGCAAGGTGAGCAAAAAAAATGGATTTAGGCCCAGATCTCTGTACTCGGGTGAATGTATGATATTGTTCTGCATTCTGTCCATTAACTGTTGTTTTTGCATTCGTCAACCCGAGTGAGACAGGTATGCTCAGACGTGAGTCCTGTGCTCTCCATGACATTGTAATCAAGCTATCCTGGCTGATGAAGGCAGAAAGCTTAAAACTAGTCATAGGATGCTTGTTTCCAGTCCAGGGAGGACCTGGCTAGGCAGTTCGGGCTGGACTGTCAAGGCTTATTTGCATATGGCTGGGTTCAAACTGTAATGGCATGGTGAGCAAAAAAGCAGTAGATTTAGGCCCAGATCTTTGTACTGGGGTTAATGTATGACATTGTTTTGCATTCTGTCCATCAACTGTTGTTTATGCATTTGTCACTCGGAGTGGTACGAGTATGCTCAGACGTGAGTCCTGTGCTCTCCATGCCACTGGAATCAAGCTATCCTGGCTGATGAGGGCTGAAAGCCCGAAACCAGTCCTAGGATGCTTGTTTCCAGTCCAGGGGGGACCTGGCTCAGAAGTTCGGGCTGGACTGTTCCCATGGGACACACGGTGAAGACTGATTTGGATATGGCTGGGTTCAAACTGGAATTGCATGGTGAGCAAAAAAACAATGTATTTAGGCCCAGATCTCCATACTTTGATGAATGTATGACATTGTTCTGCATTCTGACCATCAACTGTTGTTTTTGCATTTGTCACCTGGAGTGGTACGAGTATGCTCAGACGTGAGTCCTGTGCTCTCCATGCCATTGGAATCAAACTATCCTGGCTGATGAGGTCTGAAAGCCCGAAACAGGTCCATGGATGCTTGTTTCCAGTCCAGGGAGGACCTGGCTTGGCAGTTCGGGCTGGACTGTTCCCATGGGGCATAGGGTGAAGACTGATTTGCATATGGCTTAGTTCAAACTAGAATGGCATGGTGAGCAAAAAAACGATGGATTTAGGCCCAGCTCTGTGTACTGGGATGAATGTATGACATTGTTCTGCATTCTGTCCATCAACTGTTGTTTTTGCATCCATAAATCCACTGGCACCAAACAGCCCGAAAAACATCACAATATGTGTTAGGGTCATAACTGATGAGGAGGTGGCCTCTGTTAACTCTTTGTAATATGCAATGGGGTTCTTTCTAGGGCCCGGTAACTGACTCTAAAGAGCTAGTACTTCACTTCTCTTCCATGGAGTATAGACCCACTGTTCCTGAAAATGAGCCTCTACCCGCTGCTGAACAACAACACCCTGCTGATTACGCTGCTCTGGGATCTCAGGATGGAAAATAGGATACAACTCCCTCGTCGGGAATTGAGACACACTAGTTGGAGTACGGTGATGTAATGTTTCTCGATAACTGAGTAGCGTCCCAACATTACCAAGAACTTCTGCCGTGGCCATACCAGCTGAATATACATGATCTTGAATGTCATAAATACCTTGAGGAGCTGTGCCTCTAATACACAGTTCCCACAAAGCAATCAATGTAGCCGACATATGCTGAAGCGCATGCTGTTGTACAAATGGGTCAAAATCTTTCACCACACTCCATATATCCTCCACACTATAAATCGGATTCCTAACCCATTGTGCTGCCTACTTTGCAACCATCCTTTTCTCCTCTTCACCCATATCAGACCAAATGGATTCCCGCTCCATTTGCTCCCGGGCCGCCGCCCAATCCCCACAATCTGACCCTCGTGCCAGTGTCCCAACACTACAAAACACCATGGATGAAATGCCTGGGGAATATACAAGAGGTACAGGCGCAGGTGACAGTGTCAGAAATGAGTGTGTGATGGTGTAAGAGAAGGAGGAGAAACATG
Organism: Lissotriton vulgaris; assembly: GCF_964263255.1. NCBI lineage: Eukaryota > Metazoa > Chordata > Amphibia > Caudata > Salamandridae > Lissotriton > Lissotriton vulgaris. The sequence continues at coordinate 6,448,420 of NC_141688.1, forward strand.
AGTGGAAACAGCAGACACTGCAGTGGTGCCTTCAGTCACCACACCTGCAGGTTGCAAAACCAGAGGCAAGACAGATAGGGCTGGAGCCGAAGCTGTTGAATCAGCAGAAAGCCCAGAGGAAGGCGGTAGGGCAACGGAGGACTGAGACGATGGAACAGCAGGATATATTCTTTGTGGGGCATAGGCAGGTGGGGGTGAGTTTCCAGCAGATCCTCCACAAAAGGAGCTTCCTATCTGCACACTCAATACTCTTTTCAGTTTGCTCTTTATCATAAGCTACAGCTTTCTGAACCACTGTTTGCATTGCCTTCTTCCTAGACTCCTATACATCTCTGCTTAGCTTCCTTCTGCCATACGTGCAAAGTATCAAACATCGACTGCCTACTTCTTCTAGCAAATAATTTATCCTGTAAACAATTAAATTTTTTGTTCATCAAAGGTACCATCCAGTGGCCACTGAAGCTCAGTATTGTCCCTCTTATACTTGTGCCACAATGTACAAAAGATAATAGGGCCAATATTGTGCTTTAAATACATCTCAAAACCTCACGGAGGTGCAGGCTGCCTTTCCTCCAGCCGATGGTCAGCACAGCAACAGCGGCACCCCGAGCACCACACTTTACTCCAACAAGGCATCCTAGTATCAGACACATTCACTTATTCACTCAATCAACGTGCACAAACCTAATAAAACACACACACAAACAAAAGAGCTCTCCATGTTAGTCCTTAGACTACACCAAGACAAGCCAATCCGTAGACTGCACCAAAACAAGATAGGCTCTAGCCCCAGGCCTTTTCAAGAATAAGCCAAATTCAACAAGTGGCCTGGCAGAATGGTAAAAAAAATGCTCTGTATCACAAAGATCCACAGATCTACCAAGCTAATCAAGACGGCGCCGCACTTACCAAGAATTCAAGATGAACTCACCCGGTGCACACAGGTCAAAAAAGATTATTGTCCATTGCTGACTGTTCGTACCAAACGGTCAGATCCAAGGGTTTTACCTTTTCAGGATCCCAGCCAAGATGATCACTAGACGAGGAGCCACCCGATCAGAAAGGTCTGGCAGCCACGAGAACCAGGCTCCATTATATGAGGATCCCTGATCTGCCAATCCGACCATACGCAACCCCTACCCCACAGCCCGACTACGGACAGGATGGGCCACCTGGTGGAGAGTCCCTGTTCGGGCGCTAACTGAAGGAAGTGCACCAACTAGGGCCACCTGGGTCACTCTTGACCTCCTCTAGCCTTCCAAGAATGACAAGTCGATAACGCAGTAGAGAATACAAGCAAACTAGTTTATTCATGAAGTACACCTCAGTGGCAACAACGACATCACTCCCTCACAAGATCTCTGCGACTCTCTCGCCTCGTTCTTCCACCGCAAGATCGCTGACATCCACAACAGCTTCGGTGCACCATCCACGCACCCAACCGTCGAACCAACGCCCCCCACTGCCACCCTCTGCACCTGGACCACGGTAACCACCGAAGACACAGCCCACACGATGAACACCATCCACTCCGGATCTCCAACCGACCCCTGCCCCCACCACGTCTTCAACAAGGCCGACTCCACCATCGCACCCCAACTCCGGGACATCATCAACACCTCCTTCAACACCGCCACCTTTCCGGAGAGTTGGAAGCATGCCGAGCTCAGCGCCCTACTGAAGAAACCAACAGCGGACCCCACCGACCTCAAGAACTTCCGCCCCATCACGCTCCTCCCTTTTCCTGCCAAAATCATCGAGAAGACCGTCAACAGTCAGCTTTCCGCCTTCCTCGAAACAAACAGATCCCTCGACCCATCGCAGTCCGGTTTCCGAGCCAACCAAAGCACCGAGACCGCCCTCATCGCGGCCACCGACGACATCAGAACCCTGCTCAACAACGGGGATACAGAGGCCCTCATCCTCCTGGACCTCTCCGCAGCGTTCAACACTGTCTGCCACCGCACCCTAGTGCAGCGCATCAGCAACATCGGTATCCAAGAGAAGGCACTGGAGTGGATCATCTCGTTCCTCGCCGGAAGAACCCAGAGAGTCCGCTTCCCCCCGTTTCGATCCGATGCCACCGAAGTCATTTGCTGCGTTCCACAAGGATCATCACTCAGCCCCACCCTCTTCAACGTCGACATGAGACCACATGCAGCCATCGCACGCCAACACAACCTCAACATCATCTCCTATGCCGACGACACTCAACTAATCCTCTCCCTCACCCGAGACCCCGCCACCGCCAGAACCAGCCTACACGAAGGATTGAAAGACGTCGCCGAGTGGATGAAGAACAGCTGCCTTAAACTGAACTCAGACAAGATGGAAGTCCTCATCCTGGGACCCTCGCCCTCCGCCTGGGACGACTCATGGTGGCCTCCCGCCCTGGGCACCGCTCCCAAGCCAACAGACCATGCACGCAACCTGGGCTTCATCCTGGACTCTTCCCTCTCGATGACCAGACAAGTCAACGGCGTCTCCTCATCTTGCTTCATCACCCTACGCATGCTCCGCAAGATCTTCCGATGAATCCCGACCGAAACCAGGAAGACGGTCACCCAGGCACTCGTCACCAGCCGACTGGACTACGGAAACACCCTCTACGCCGGACCACAGCCAAGCTACAGAAAAGACTCCAACGCATCCAGAACGCCTCTGCCCGACCTCTGCCCGCATCCTGGACATCCCTTGACGCAGCCACATCTCCGGCCACCTAAGGGACCTGCACTGGCTCCCCGTCAGCAAGAGGATCACGTTCAGGCTCCTTACCCACGCACACAAGTCTCTCCACGAATTGGGCCCCAAGTACCTCAACGACCGCCTGACCTTCTACACGCCCACCCGCCAGCTACGTTCTACAAGCCTCGCCCTCGCTGCCGTACCACGCATCCGAAGAGCCACTGCCAGAGGAAGATCCTTCTCCTACCTGGCAGCCAAGACATGAAACTCCCTCCCCATCCACCTCCAGCTGACACAGGACCATCTCGCCTTCAGGAGACAACTCAAGACCTAGCTGTTCGAGCAGTAGCAGACCCCTCCCTCCAAGCACCTTGAGACCCTTCCGGGTGAGTAGGGCGCTATACAAATGTTATGTTTGATTGATTGATTGATTGATTGGAGTCCAGTCTGACTGGCCTGCCATGACTAAAGACGGATTGACTCTAACAAACATAAAGTTACATTATGTATGTTACGGAGCCCACAAAGACCCGCCTGCTATGGAAAAATACTGGTAGATGTCGCAATACAATGGGGGTACAGAACATAAGTTTCAATTCCACAGCCTGGCACAAGCTATCTACTGCCCAAGGTCGTCTGGCTTATCCTACCTTCTAGACAGGTGGGAGAAGGCCTCTATGTAACAGAAAAGGCATGCGCTAATGAGCAAGCCCCAGCATTTGAGAAACAAAACTTATCAAGGACAATTTCTCGTAAATGATCATCTGACAGTTTAATACAAAATGACATCTTCGAGAACTCAAAATGATGGCAGAGATGCTAACCCAACTCACATAACTGTTAATTGTGTATGCATCTAACAAGAATATACTATAAGATACCTAAATAAATGCTTACAAACTCGTGCACAATACAAGCAATATGTCAGTTCTAACAATCAGGTGGGACTTGATCTGGGGGGCGTGCAGACCAAAATAAGCATCACTACTAAAAAAAGGCCCAGCTCCCACTTTTGGAGGGAGGATTGGGGCACTAAACTATGAATGGTATTATGCCTTGGCACAGCTGCAGTGGCTGCTTCATTGGCTCTATGTTCCTGCCAGCTCAGAATGGACCACATTTGAACAAGAGTTGGGGCGTGGTGGGTAATGGAATGGCTCTTTACAGGTAGGCCCATTCAGAACTTGACTGCCCAGAATCTACACGGTTGCACAGAACTGCTGGGGTAGGTTTATACATGCTAGAGGGAGACCTACTCCTATTTTGGAAATTACTGGGCACAAGAAGTATTGTAGACACGTGCTAACACATGCCCATGGACCACAGCTGGCATTCTGAGGGTAGGTGACCTGTATTGGCAAGGCAAGATGAGTACATTAGCTCTGGCTTATTTCTAAAATATGAAGCTTTGGTGAGTGCGATGACTGACACTTAGGACTAGATAGAGCAGAACAAGATATTACACTATCTACTAGACCATGGGGAGAATGCCGGGCAATGGAGGGATTGATGCTGCAGTGTAAATACTGCTGCTGAAAACATGTGATGATGTTAGAGACAGTTGGGTCCAGTGCTTGCAGAGAGCTATTACTGACAAGCAGGGGACTGATTCCAACAGATATTCTGAAGTGGTGCAGTGAATCTCATGGTTTAAGCTACTACACTTTACTATCAACAACAATCCTATCTTTCACCAAAGCGCATACCCCACATGTACCCAGGCTTACCATTAGTGTGCAATGCTCGAGAGGCTGCCTTTTGTCATATCGCATGGAAATGCCCCGATATGCAAATAGGGCAGGGCACTGTCTCCCAACCTGGGCTTCTGCCTATTAGGTTGGATGAGTAGGAGCAAAAAGAATGAATTAGAATGCTGGTTAATTGATTTGGCAATGATATTAGACAAACATCATATTCCAATGGCGGCATGAAAGTGCTCTGAACCCAGTCATTTTCGCTGTGACTCACAGATCCATGGAAGTGGGTGATGACAGAACAGACATCAATGCATTTAGCATCTTGAAGAGCTAGGGCACTGCAGGGTATTACTGCATGGGATGCATATGTCATCAAACTGGAAGTTCAGATGACAGACCATCTTGATAGCTGCTAGTGGGGACCATCGCTCATTGGGCCGGGTCTCTTTGGACTCCTCTGGGTGCTGCACAACGTGGGAGGTTGCGCATGTTAGGGGATTTGGGCTAGGAGAGTGCCTTGAAGGGGATATACCCAGAATCTCGGGAGTAAATAGGTGGGATAAAGTTGGTGAGTGTCCTTCAACTGTGGGGTGGACCAGAGAGCCAGCATGACAGACGGCGCTTATGTAAGAAGGGCAGGATCAGTTACTTTTGGCATCATTGTAGGGGCACGGGGTCTATGGTTTTGTTTACTGTTCTTATTGGCATAGTTGAATCTTGTGTTTTGTAAACATTGTGTCCAGTTATTGAGGGAAATGCATGATTGTATAGCCTGCCACCCGTGGGGATAATGCACACATCATGCTGTATTGAGGAACAGAGCTTACAGTGTTTACTACCATACTATTATTCATTTATAAAGTTTTTGCATTGACCGGCTGCCTGAAGTGCATTCCTGTATAAGTAGCAGGGTTAGCTATTCCATAGGAAAGCATTGGGAGATAATATTAAAATTAATTAATATTATTACCGCCTAGGAACCAGCTACAAAGTTAATTTCAGGACTTTTTAAAATATTTCTTAAAAATCCAATTAATTGACAAAGTCTGATTTGCACATAACATTTTATAAGTAGTACTATTAAAAAGTTACCTCTTGCCTGCATACACTGTATAGAGGTCCATATGTCTGAGCTTCCAGCTGTCACCCAGGAGCTGATTAGCTCCTTCCTGAGGTGTGAACTAGCTCACAGATCTGAGACAAATGCATTGGGTGTAGGGTGTTCTGTTCCTCTGACAGGATTACAATCTGTGCAGTGCCCAGGAACTTAATTGACTTCAGAGAGCCCCACTCTGTCACAGGCAGATGAAGCTAACACCTAGGCTGCCCCTTCTTTTCTTCATCTAGTCAGCCAGGCATCAATCCCAGTGGAAGATGAGCTACACCCAGAACTGGTTTTGAGTGATCACAGAAGAAGGGTTTCTCATTTCCCTGGCCACACCTCTGTGGTGAGTTCAGGAGCCCGCACAAAGGAAGAAAGGTTCTGCTATCTTTAAGTAGCAGGGGGCACTGCAGGATTATTTGCACAGAAGAACTGCTGCATAAGGGGGTTTGCTTAGCCCTGGGAACATTTTCCCATTACTTAGGGCCAGGAGTAACCCCCTATCACAGACTAGTGCCAGGCATAAATGTGGCACCCCAAGTACTATCTTCAGGTTGTGTATTGTTCTTTGGAACAATACAGGACCCGAGGAAGACAGAAGAAGGACTGACTGCATATGCTGTTAAGACCTGTACACAGAACCCTACAGGCTGGACCAGCAATCATGTGAACCTAAAACTAAGAAGTGGACTACAATGGTTAGTTGATTGATCACCCGCTCAGCTACTTTAATACAAATGCTGCATTTATCCCACTTTCCTGGAAGAGCCCAGCTGAACAGTTCCAACTGGACCTGGCCTGGTGCCTTCTGTTAGAGTCTAAACCCCCAAGTACCGTTCCCGTGGTCCTGGAATCCTTGGCCGTCATCAGAGTGTACTCCTACTGCCTACCCCTTAAAATCTGAAGCCTTTACAATTTTTTGTCTAGAGACCCATTGAGGGTCTGGGAGTAAATTCCTAGTCAATCTGACTAGAGTGCCTTACTGGTGACCCTGACTTCGCTATAGCTCCTACTGCATTTTCTAATCGGCTTCAGAGTCTGTTGACACCGAGACCACTTCTAATCCATCCCACAGCTCCCTCAATGTCTGAAGAACCAGAAGATCTCCAGGGTGTGAATCGTGAAGTTCCACTTAGAGCCTACCTACCTTTGTCGATGGCCACATTTGGACGACGCCCTCATGCAGCCTGTCACCGTAAAGCACTGCTTTGGCTTCAACCTGCTGCCTTCCATGCAGATGAAACAATTGACGGCCAGCGGACGTCTAGAAATATTACCATGAAAAATTGGCAACTCATTGAACAGTACGAAGGCCTTCATGATAGCTTGGGGTAGGTGGTGCCCCGTGGGGAATCAGCTCTCAAGGGAGGGTGGTGGAGGGGCTGGACAGCGCGGGATCAGGTAGAGGAGGAGACGGGGGTTTGAGCAGGTGGATCACAGGGTTTACAGGGGAAGATGTAGCATTCTTTGCATCTTCAGGTGCAGCGATTAAGGGTGTGTCTATGTTATTTGCCAAATAGATGAGCAGTCCAATAGTAGAGGTAGTCAGGGACTCAGAGGCATTGTGATCAAAACCACAGGGCAAGCCAGATAATACATTTCATTGGATATTATGGCCCTATCAAAGATTCACCTTCTGCCCAAGAGACAATCTATAACAGTGTTAGCGGGGCATCAGGATCATTCATAATAGGAGGCGACTTTAATCTCCATCCCAAAATCTTAATGGATTCCTCTTGCCCTAATAAATATCAGAATGAACCCCAAACCATCAAGCTTCTAAGACAATTAGATCTAGATCCAGCTTTGATGGACCCTTGATGTAGCAATCAGCCACCAGACAGACATTACAGAAGTTTTTGAAAAACATTTAATTCAGTTTCACTAATTAATTTTATTCTAATTTCACTCTCAGTCCACTGAGGAAAGACATATATTCTGCCAAATGGATTTTCAGAACATTTGTCTATTTTGATAGAACTTTTTATTCTAGAATGGCAGACTATAAGGTCCAAATGGATGTTTGATAAATCCTTGCTTGGAAATGAAAGTTGGCTGAATAGCATGTGGCTAGCTTTAGAACCCTTTCTTGAGTGTAATATATGTACGGCCACTTGAGCTCTCAGTTTATGGGCCATTGAAGGCTTTTTTTTAAGTTGAGGTTATCACTTTTTAAGACAGACAAACCCAGCAAGCAAAAGGGAAAATACACCCTCACCAGTCAGTTTTACATAAAGGCAGTCTGGGCCTCTATTTTAATGAATACACCAGCCTCCAAAGCAGAGCTAGCTCAAGCTAGACAGGATTTAAAAGAGCATTTCACGTCAGTTGAAATATTAAATCATAGCACATACTTACGAAAAAGGTTTGAAGAAAGCGAGCATATGGGTAAATATCTGGCTACGTCAGAGAAACAAAAAAGCAGTAACAACTCAATAAAAATTATCTTTGAATCAGATTTGCGCAAAGCGGTCACTCAGTCACTCAGCCGGAGTTGCTAGCCAAGGTCTTTAGGAAACACTATACAAGATTGCATTCAGACTCGCAAAACACTATGCCTGAGCTGATAAATACGTGGCTGGAAGGTATTTCTTTGGCACCCTTGACTACAGATCTGCAAGGCTCCATTGTTGCTGCAAGGTTCTATTGCTGCCTCAATCACTCTAGCAGAAGTGGAAAATCTGATGAGCTCTTCTCCTAAAGCAAAGGCCAGCGGTAAGGATGGGATACTTGCAGAAGCATATAAAACGAGTAAGCAAGTTTTTGTCAATATCTTCAATAAAATCCTTTCAGGCATCTAAGTCCCATATTAATTCATGGAACCTGTTATAGTTAGTTTCTTGAAAACAGATAAGCCACTCAACGATCTGAGGGCCATATTATCAAGAAAGGGCGATACATTATTGCTGCTTTTATCTGCAGGAAACTGCCGCTAAAGCGGGGATAATGGGCTTGATAATATGCCCTTGTGAATTCCCATAGAAGCCCAGGTTCTGGTGTTAACCTGGGCATCAACACACCCCCTCCCTTCTACCCAAAGACTGAGAGAGCAAAGGAAACAAGAGAGAAAGCACAAACAGAAAGAAAGGAAGATGCGCCAAAGCAGAAGGGAAGTAACAGAAAAGTTAAGACTGAACAAAATCCTTCAAATAGCAAGGAGGCCTTCGTAACCTGGAAGTTTGAGAAACCTCAGCAGCAACACCAGTAGTTAGATCGTAGGGAAAAGAACTGGAAGCAACCCCTGAACCCATTTCCTTTCTAACCTGAAGTCCAGAGGAGGACAGTTCTGAATCACTCATTAACATAAAACCATTGAGATGATCACCAGAATGAACAGGGATTAGTTCTTGGACCACAGAATCCACACCCACACCTCTGCGCTGCAAAGCAATCTTGCGTTTGTTCCACTTGTTGCCATTGTCCAGAAGTACACAACTGTCAAACATTTGCTTGACCTTAAAAGGGCCCCAAAATGTTGATAACCCTTTGCAAGGCCGGCCTTGTCTTACTTTGACCCAATCACCAACCCGCACACCACCACTGTCAACTTTGTTGGTTTCCACCTGAAGGGTTTGCGGTTTGGGAGAAACTAACCAAGGAAGGCAAGAGTTTTGTACCAGGCTTCCTTCCACGCATCCTTTCAAACGGGGTGGAACCATTTGCAGAATTCATAGTTGTGCGGTGAGCCCAAACCATCATGCAGACCATCGCACTCACATCCTTACCACTCTGAATTGCCATGGAAATGGTACCCTTTACTAATATGTTGAAACGTTCAACTAAGCCTTTGGCTTGAGGGTTGTAGAGCTCAGTGCGGTGATGAACAATACCACACTAAGCCAAGAAATCCCTCATGCCATGCAAAACAAGCTGGATACCATTATCCGTGACCAAGGTGTGGGGAAGACCCTCCTCATGAAAAATGGCCCTAAGTTGTTCAATGGTGCTCTACGTGGTGATATTGAACATAAACTTGACAATGAGCCACTTAGAGTAAACATCAATCAAAACTAAAGCATTCATCAAACATTCCTCTATGCCATGCATAGGCCCAATGAAATCCAGGCAAACAGTACTCCATGGAACACCCGGATCATCAATATGGCATCGGGTGTCATAACATCCAGTCTTGAGCCTCTTTTCGCTTTCTCTGCATACATCACAGCCAACCACCCAAGAACTGATTTTATCGTCCATGCCAGACCATCAGAAATCTTCATGCACTATTTTCTTAGTTAGAGTTTGGCCCAGGTGCCCTTCATGTGCAAGCCCAATAATCCTTGACCTCAAACCCTGAGGGTGCACAAATGTATCATTCCTCATGACAATTTCCGTACCATTCATACTCAGCTCATCCAGAATCTTTACATACGGTCTCACAGAGGGTGCCAAAGTTCTCTCCATATGCTCCCCATGAACCAACATTTTTTCAACACATTTAAGGGTGTCATCCAATTCCATAAAATGACTCCAATCTTCGGAAGGGAAGACCGAAGCAGCACACTCCTCAACATCACTCAAAGAGGCCATGGCACCATCGGAGTCTTCATACACGTCTGAAACAACAGCACCAAAGACCTTTAGAGAAAGATGAGACAATCAGTCAGCTTGAGCATTCCTCAAACCAGGAATGTCAGAGATCCGGTACCGATATTCCTGGAGTCTACAAGCAAGTCTGTCCAACCTTGCAGAAGCTTTTCCAGCACCACCAGGACTAAGTACTTTGATTAACGGTTTGTGGTCTGTGCGAATACATAAGTCAACACCCCACAGAAAGGTCCTGAAGTGCCTAACCGACCAGGCAGCTGCCAGAGCCTCACACTCGATAACTGAATAATTGCACTCACAATCAGACAGAGAACATGAGGCTAAAGCCACAGTCCTTTCACCGCCCATGTGCACTTGGCCGGCAGCACTAGCATCCACAGTCAAAAAGGTATTTAATTGTGTGTCAAATGGAGCCAGTACGTTTGCATTACAAATATCCTTCCTAATAAGATCAAACGCTTTTTGCTTTGCATCACACCAAACAAATCAACACCCCTTCCTCAAAAGAGTCCTGAGTGCTTCAATTTTAGAGGCAAAAACTTTTACAAATTTTGAATAGTACTATCGATCCCTAAAAAGATCTCAATTAGTCTTTATTACAAGGAACAGGAGTACATCTAATTGCCTCTAAAAGATCTAACTTTGGTCGGATGCCCTGGCCAGAGATGGTATGTCCCAAGTATTTAATCTCCGCCACCAAAAACCTGCACTTCTCCTTCCTGCGTGTGAGGCCAGCCTCCCTTAGCCTGCACAGAACCTCCCTCAACATTTTGTTGTGTTCAACCACAGACCCACCAAAAACCAGAATGTCATCTTGGAAGAATTTCACCTTTTCCAGGCCTTTGAAAATTCCACACATGATACGCTGTAAGACACTTAGAGCGGATGAGAGGCCGAAAGATAACCAGGTAAATCAGAAAGTACCCTCCATGTTTATGAAGGCAGGAGCCTTATTGAGTCATCATACATTTTGATTTGGTGGTAAACACTTTTCAAATCAAGTTTTGAAAAGTGCTTACCACCCTTCAACAAAAGTAACAATGCGTTAATGCTAGGGAGGGGAAAGGTGTCAGCAACAACATGTTGATTCAAACTGCAGAGGTCAACACAGAACCTGAGCTTGCCATCGCTCTTCTTTGTGATGACGATGGGGAGACCCACTCCGACGCCGCTACAGGTTCAATGACCTCTTCATCGAGCATGTCCTTTAACAATTTCTTAACATCATCCCTAACCACAACAGGAACACTTCTTAACTTGTGTTTCACCGGAATAGTGCCCTCCTGTAACACTATTCTATGAGTGTAACCCTTCAAAACACCCATGTTTTAAAAAAAAACAGCATTCATTTCTGTGAGGATACTGTCCGCTACAGACCCATCAGGCACACACAAAACATGACCAGGGGCATGGAGATCAATGACAATGTGCACATCAAATTGGTGACTCCAACCTAAAATGGGTGGGCCATCTTCTGCCACATAATCTTCCCTTCAACCTGTATGGTTTTAAACACAATGGGAGCATAAAAGAAACCTAAAATACTTATTCTCTCCCCCTGGTAACTCATAGGGTCAATGTCCTTGGGCAAAAGTGAAACCTGGGACCACTCCTTCTCCCACATAGACTTAGGGTCAATGATATACAACGAACCAACGAAAGAGAGGGGGAGGTATTGCCATTGCGGCAAAAGCCCCCATTGAAATTACTAAGCTCGAGTCACTCTCTAATGAATGGCTGGAAATTTTAATAATTAACATGAAACTTAACACTAACTCCTTTGGAAGGGCTGCTCTGGTATATAGACCCCCGGGAGAGAAAGCAAAATTCGCCAACAATCTTTTAGACATATTAGCATCACATGTGCTGGCCACTGATAATTTTATCCTACTAGGGGATTTCAATCATCATGCAGAGCTAACGCATGACACTGATTCTTGTAACCTAATAACCGCCTTGGAAACTTTGGGTCTCACACAAAGGGTTCTCGGCCCTACTCATCAGGCCGGCCACTCCCTTGACTTAATTTTTACTAACATGGCAAATTTCACTTGTGAATCACCCATGCCTATGATTTGGACTGATCACTTTTTAGTTCATTTTTAATTTCCTAAACCACTGGGGTCAAGGACAATCAATCAGAAAGAAACAGCATCTATACGTCCTTGGCACAAACTAACTCCCAAGGCGTTCCTGTTTCACTTCGTACCGCCCAACAACAATTATGAGAATATTGAACTAATGGTAACCCAATTGGATGTATCCATTAAAAACATTCTGTGGAATAGTCTTTTCTCCATCCGCGTTCATATCTCTTACAGATCTTTTTAAGGCCCGCCAAAGTCTCGTCATACCAGGGATTGGCGTCCTGGGTATGTCTCGTACTCCAGGTTACTGGAATAAGTCTATCCAGTGCCTGGGTAAGCCAGGTACAAAACGAGTCGTAACCTGATTCAACGTCAGAAAAGGGGTTCAAAGGATCGGTTTCCAAAAGGGCGTGAGTTTACGCCAGGGCCTTTTAACCTGATTCAACGTCAGAAAAGGGGTTCAAAGGATCGGTTTCCAAAAGGGCGTGAGTTTACGCCAGGGCCTTTTACGTACGGCTGTTTGGGTTTTACATTTGTCAGGGGTGGATATACAAAAAGTCAGTACAACCATAGAGTGATCTGACCAGGCAATAGGTGTCAGAGCAGGAGAGCAGGATGATTCAATGTTCGTAAAAATAGGATCCAGCGTATGGCCTCCATTGTGTGTAACTAATTGGAGGAGCTGGAAGGCTGCTAGATCAGCAATCAAGGTGCAGATCAGTAGTTCTTGCTCCAGCTCAAAATGGAGATTTAGGTCACCCAAAATGCTAAAGTTGGCTGATCTCATGGCACAGGCTTCCACGATCTCCAGAAGAGATGAAATTATCCCAAAAATGTTATGTTATGTTATGTTATGTTATGGGAATTTGTAAAGCGCGCAGCTGCCCCAGCAAAGGGGCGTCCCGACGCTGATCCTGAACAAAACACAACAGAGAACAGAAAGACACCCAGATTTTAAGGGAATAAATGAGCTTATATGGCTTTCCTAAATTGGTACAACTCATTTATTTCTCGAATATGGCCTGGTAGAGTGTTCCATAGCTTTGCTGCTAGGAACTGGAAGGAGCGTCCACCGGCTTTGCTTCGCTTGAACCGGGGGACTTCAACCAGATTCTGACCACCTGAGCGTAGGGCCCGCATGGGCACATACATCTTCAGCAAAGGTTTTAGCATTTTAGGGGTAGACTGTTTTAAAATTTTAAAAGAGATACATAAGACCTTAAACTGTATTCGCTGGGCTACTGAAAGCCAGTGGAGTTTGCGAATGGTTTTGGAGGTAGAACTAAAACGGGGCAGGCCTATTAAAGCTCTTGCAGCCGATTCTGATTGCGTTGCAGACGGCGGTTTCTGCTTTGTTGGTACCAAGAAGCAGAGAGGAGGCATAGTCCAATCTGGACAGCACCGTAGATTGGACAATAACTTGTCTGGTATCTGGGTCGAAAAATTTGAGAATTGCTTTTAAACTACGTACTATGCCGAAGCACGTAGCGGCAACTTTTTTTGTTTGGGTGATAAAACTTAGAGCTGGATCTAATTAGATTCCCAGGTTTTTTACTTCTGGCTTAGGTGCAGGAGCTTTTCCCAGATTAGAAGGCCACCAGTGGTCTCCCCAAAGTTCCGGGTTTCTGCCCACCAATAACACCTCTGTCTTGGCGGCATTAAGTTGTAGACAGTTGGCTGTAAGCCACTCTGCTACAGCAGCCAGGCCTGAGTTAAATTTGAGATGATCCATAGCATTTCCTTCTGATAGAGCGACCACTAGCTGCATGTCGTCAGCGTACGACACGATGTTAAGGTCCCACGCTTTGGCGACAGCAGCCAACGGCTGGAAGTACAAATTGAACAGGGTGGGGCTCAATGCCGAGCCCTAAGGAACCCCTTGCTCAATAGAGTACGCCTTAGAGAGGAAGGGAGTAGCGGAAACACAAAATGACCTGCTGGTCAGGAACGACCTAAACCAGGCAAGAGCCACATCTTTGATCCCTGCCTCTTCAAGCCGGCGGAGCAGGATCTGGTGGGAGACAGTGTCAAACGCGGCACTGAGGTCCAGTAGGATCAGTGCCTCAGTTTGGCCCTGGTCAAGGGAGGCCCGAAGGTGCTCCGTCATAGCCAGGAGCGCCGTCTCCGTGCTATGCCCGGCGCGAAATCCGTGCTGAGTGTCATCCAGAGCATTATTGGAGTTTAAAACATTAGTAAGGATGGAATTTACATGGGCCTCAGCGATCTTAGTGGCCCAGGGGAGCAACGATATGGGTCTAAAATTTTCAGGCTTCTGAGGATCTAAGGTAGGCTTTTTTAGTATAGGAGAGACCCATGCCTGTTTCCATTTAGCCGGCACAATTCCTGTTGAAAAAGAGGCATTAATAAGACTATGTAATGGGGCAAAACAGTACAGGGAGGAGTCTCTGAATTGAGCAGGCTTAGGAGGGTCCATCGGGGAGCCCGATTTAATGAGCTTAGTTAGCTGATCGAACCTTTTATTAGAGATTTCGGAGATAGCTGATAACCTAGAGACAGCACTAGGTCTTGTGTCTAAGCCACCGCTGGGCTGGGTCTCAGGAATAAAGGCCAGGTAGATGCCCTGGTTCTTTTCAACAAAGAAGGATGCTATCTCTTCGCATTGAGCCGCTGAAGTAACAATATTAACAGTGGATTTCTTTGTGTTGAGTTCCTTAAGAATTTTAAAAATCACTTTAGCCGGATTGGGGCTGATTTTTATTTTGGTAGCATAGTATACTGCCCGAGTCCTACAGATGGCTTTGTGATATAATTTGAGTTGTTTTAGATAACAGACCTTTTTTTCTGTGGAATAGTCTTTTCTCCATCCGCGTTCATATCTCTTACAGATCTTTTTAAGGCCCGCCAAAGTCTCGTCATACCAGGGATTGGCGTCCTGGGTATGTCTCGTACTCCAGGTTACTGGAATAAGTCTATCCAGTGCCTGGGTAAGCCAGGTGCAAAACGAGTCGTAACCTGATTCAACGTCAGAAAAGTGGTTCAAAGGATCGGTTTCCAAAAGGGCGTGAGTTTACACCAGGGCCTTTTACGTACGGCTGTTTGGGTTTTACATTTGTCAGGCGTGGATATACAAAAAGTCAGTACAACCATAGAGTGATCTGACCAGGCAATAGGTGTCGGAGCAGGAGAGCAGGATGATTCAATGTTCGTAAAAATAGGATCCAGCGTATGGCCTCCATTGTGTGTAACTAATTGGAGGAGCTGGAAGGCTGCTAGATCAGCAATCAAGGTGCAGATCAGTGGTTCTTGCTCCAGCTCAAAATGGAGATTTAGGTCACCCAAAATGCTAAAGTTGGCTGATCTCATGGCACAGGCTTCCACAGGCTTCCACGATCTCCAGAAGAGCTCTATAAGCTCTTTATTAAACCCGCACATCGTTCCAGGGGGTCTGTATATTAATAGCCCCGACAATGTAAAAAGAGCGTTAACAGGGATATTAAAATGTCCACATTCAGCCCCTTTTAAATTTACTTTCTCAAAGGAGCAGGAATAGATAGTTCTAGGAATCACAGCAATCCCGCCTCCTCTTGATGCCCTTATAATCAGTGTAATCCAGTATCCAGGCGGAAGTGCTAGGTTAGAGATAGTCGTTAGATCATCACTCATTCAGGTTTCAGTAATGAAAAGGATATCCGGAAATTTGTCTACTATGAGATTGAATATTTCAGCATGGTGCTTAGGTAAAGATGTAACATTTAACTGAAGTACTTTCAGTTGATGCTGTGCAAGGGAAGGAATAAAGGCTCCTGTAGTAGTGGGGACCGGAAGACTAAATAGATCACAAGAGCAAGAGACCGGGCCACTCATGGGATCAAAGGGGGGGGGACAGTCCTGAAATATGGCAGGGCGCAGGTTAAGTAGCTCAGTTCTAGAGTATGCTCGCCTACCTGGCCAAATTTCACCAGAATCTTTGGCGAGAGGCGCAGGACTGGCGCGGACGGGCACAGACGGGCTTGCCTTTGGCGTGCCCGCTGCGCGGACGAGGTCCTATACACACTTAAAGGGCGTGAGGAGGGTGGGAAGAATGACAACTAGTCCGCACCCCTCCAGTTTCCCCCAGGATGGCAGCCCGCCCCTTCACAGTCCGGTGTCAGCAAGCAATCTGCTGCGCGAGGACAGGGGATCGGGACCACAGTGGAGCTAGGGCAGAACAGCCCTCTAAACAAAGTAACAAACGCGAAGCACTTCACAATTAAAATCAGGTAATTTTTAAAAATGCGAGGGTTACAAGCACACAATCTCGCGGCATCCGCCTCAGGAGCGTTTCACGAAGGATCTACGCCCGGGCGCTATAGGCTGGATTTTAAGTCTCTGGGAGGGCAGGAAGAATGACAACTAATCCGCACCCCTCCAGTTTCCCTCAAGATGGCGGTCCGCCCCTCCACAGTCCGACGTCAACAAGCAATCTGCTGCGCGAGGACAGGGGATCGGGACCACAGTGGAGTTAGGGCAGATCAGCCCTCTAAACAAAGTAACAAGCGCGAAGCACTTCACAATTAAAATCAGGTCATTTTTAAAAATGCGAGGGTTACAAGCACACAATCTCCCGGCTTCCGCCTCAGGAGTGTTTCACGAAGGATCTGCGCGCGGGCGCTACAGGCTGGATTTTAAGTCCCTGGGAAGGCAGGAAGAATGACAACTAGTCCGCACCCCTCCAGTTTCCCCCAAGAAGGCGGCCCGCCCCTCCACAGTCCGGCGTCAGCAAGCAATCTGCTGCGCGAGGACAGGGGATCGGGACCACAGTGGAGCTAGGGCAGATCAGCCCTCTAAACAAAGTAACAAGCGCAAAGCACTTCACAATTAAAATCAGGTAATTTAAAAAAATGCGAGGGTTACAAGCACACAATCTCCCGGCTTCCGCCTCAGGAGCGTTTCACGAAGGATCTGGCGATAACAATGTTAAGAGCATTGCCTCACCTTGGTTCACTGAGGACTTGAAGCGTGAGAAAGCAAACAGCAGAACAGCTGAAAGGCGATGGCGGAAAAATAGAACGCCAGAAAACCGCGACAGTTATAAACTCACTCACTCTAACTATTTAAAAAACATAAAGAAAGCGAAAACGTTATACCTTTCGCAGAGAAGAAATAAGGCGGCCCTTTCGAGTAAAGAACTGCATAAAATCTTGAAGGAGTTCACCACCCCTCTGGGGGAGCGCTCCGCATTTATCCCCACCTTAGAGTGGGTGAACTTTTATCTTTTTATTTCGATAACAAAATTTAGTTAATCTACTCCTCATTTCCAGCAGCCAATCAGGATGAGCCCATGTCAGGTGCAGCATCTCCAGGGACTGTGGTCTCCACTGAAACCACTGTTATCCCATCCTTTACCGAATTCGAGCCTACCACCTCGGATGAAGTGTTAGAAGCCCTTAAGAAAATTAAATCGGGTTCCCCTACCGATTTACTATCCCCACGTAGATGCAGTCAGATATTCCCGCTTTTGGCCGGCACGCTTACTAACATCTTTAATCACTCATTTGAGAGTGCCTCTATTCCTAGCAGTTGGAAGCTATCCCAGGTCAAGCCCATTCTCAAAAAGCCCAACAGCGACCCCTCCACCCTATCCAATTACAGACCTATATCTCTTGTACCATTCTTTGGGAAAGTACTTGAACATCTAGTAAATAAATGAATTACCACCTACATTGAGACACATGCATTGTTTGATCTCTCGCAGTCAGGTTTTAGTGCCGCTCATGGTACGGAGCCAGCAGTGATTGAGATAGTAGATAACATTTGGCTCTCCCTGGATAGAGGGGAGTCAGCCATTCTGGTCCTGTTGGATCTATTGGCGGCCTTTGACACCATCTCCCACAGCATTTTGAAACATCGGCTGTGGGAGATTGGTGTCAGGGGCAACGTCTTACCCTGGTTTGAAGACTACCTCGCCGGCCGCTATATTTATCTCAAAATGAACACCCTTGTATCCAGGAACATGCCTCTCACTGTGGGGGGTGCCACAGGGGTCGATTCTTAGTACCATGTTGTTCAACCTATATTTGACCCCTTTGGCCAATATAATAAAATCTTATGGCTTCTCCACAGCGTCGTACGCAGATGATACGCAGGTGTTAATCACCTGCAGTTCTCAGTTTCTTGACACCTGTGTTAGGTTAAAACAGTGCATGGTTCATATAAACCGCTGGATGAGTGAGAAAAAGCTCCAACTCAATTATAGCAAAACTGAAATCTTGCTATTTGGCAAGGCCAAAACCATCTGGTCCAAGGATTGGTGGCCTCACGAACTTGGACCCTGCCCGTAGCCTAAAGAAGTGGTACGTGACCTGGGCATCATGTTTGACAGTGCTCTCTCGATGAAATCACATGTCAACCAAGTATCTGGTACTTGTTACGGAATACTTAAACAACTACACAAAAATTTTAAATGGCTTCCTTTAGAGGCAAGAAAGCCTCTAGTTCAGGGGCTTATTATAAGCCGTCTAGATTATGGAAATGCTATGTTTGTGTCGATCAATGAGTGTGTGCTTACCAAACTTCAAATTCTACAGAATGCGGCCGCCCGATTGGTACTGGGACTACCGCTGAGTTCTGCTTCTGCACCTAGTCTAAAAGAATTGCACTGGCTCCCCGTGCGCCAAATATGTCAATTTAAAATCCTAAGTCTTACTCATAAACTCTTCTATGGTACAGGCCCTTCTTACCTGGCAAAAAAACTAGTCTGGTATAGACTGTCCAGAACTCTGCGTTCTAGCTCGAAGTCCCTTCTTTCCCAGCCAAAGGCGCGTACCTCCAGAAATGGATGTAGGGCTTTCTCCTACCTGGCACCGCAACTGTGGAACAAGCTGCCCTCTCATCTATTGTCTCTCTCTAACCACCAAGCGTTCCGCAGGAGTCTGAAAACCTGGCTCTTTCCTAATTAATTCCCCTCACGGCCATTTTCTCTCCTCTCAAGGTTGTTACCTTCTTTTTTCCAAGCGCCCTGAGACCTCTTCTAGTGAATTGTTGCGCTATGCAAAAGCCTTTGACATTTGATATTTGACCGCAGTCCACCATCAATCGCACTTCTTTGTCAAAGATACCAAAAGATGCTTTGGGGCGTCTCTTCCTCTCCAGGTACTCATTGTCAGAGAGGACCATTAAGAAACGATCTTCACAATCTTCATCGATACTGAAGTCTTCCGTAACAGCAACTCTGGATTTGCTGAAGCCTCTGCACATTAGGGCATAGTGACCTTTGCGGACACACTTCCTGCAATCTTGCTTAGAGGCAAAGCACCATTTTGCATCACTAGAGTGGAATGAACTGCCACATCTAGAACAGCCCTTGGATTTAAACGACTTTTGTGGCTTAGATTTAGGCTTATTGTTAGACATTTTCATAGTTTCTTCCTTCTTCCCAATGGCTGCCACAGCTCCATCAGAATTCTCTACCTTACTCATCTCTTTCATGCATCGTTCAGACTCATCCACAACTTTCGCAATGGAAATGGCATCTTTCAAGGAAGAGTTCTTCGCTGCCCAAAGACGTTCTTGAGTCTTACTATGACAATGAACTATGAGTTGGTCCCTTATCAGTTCATCAGTTATTTGACCGAAGGTACATTTAATAGACAACTCCCTTAGTACTGAAATGAATTCATCAAGGGATTCACCCTGTTTTTGAGGCCTAGTATAAAATTTGTAACGGGACATGACTATATTTTCCTCTTTTGAAAATCTCTTCCCTAAACATAGTTTGGCTACTGTAAAAACATCCTCAATGGGGTTACTATCATTACCAAGCATTTGCAGTGAGTACTTGAAGATGCGATGGGCTTCTTTGCTTAAAGAGCCTAACAACAAAGCTTTCTTCCTTTCAGGTGAAAATTCAAGGACATCCAAAGCTATGATGTTATTGTCAAATAAATCAATCCATTCTTCCCAAAGAATTGAAGGTTGATCGTGTTGAGAAAGGCAAGGTGGAGGAATAACAATAGCAGACACAGCAAAAGAAAAATTATTTGTAAACTTTAAATAAATGCTTAGTATTTTCTAGCAAAAAATCAACTTCACAGTAAGAGGTACTTTCCTCCAATAGTCATGTGATGCACGGTAGAAGAGAGCAGGGCTGCAAGAGAGATCAGGGCAGCAGTGAGCAAGCAGTGTGGAGAAATGAGGTAAGGTGAACAGTGTACTTTTAAATAAAGTTGTTGTTGTTAACAGTGTGAGCACATGATGCTCCCATTGTCTGTTAACTGAATCGTGTAGTGCTGAACGCGCTCCAGACAGGTATGGTTAGAAGTATTGACAGTGTGAGCACCAGGTGCTCCCAACTTCTGTCAATCATTGCGGGTGCACCCGAGATTCCCTTGACATCCAATAAAGAATCCTCTTCACAAGGGAGACGGGCACCACTACAAGCAGGAAAACGTTGTGGGAGGGATGCGCTGTGGCAGCTTGTTGAGGAAAGTCGAGGGCAGCATAAGCACTGAATAGCGGGCTTCTCACCGGCAGTGTGACGACAACGCTCAAGATACACCCCCGTAAATCCACAGCTTAGAAACTGCTCACGGGACACACTGTGTGGCTCTGAAGTTAAGTTCCCACGGAGACACCACCTGTGGCTGTCAAGCATCGCCAAAATGTGTTGATGACTTGCAATCAGGTTTAAAGAATAACTCTGTTTATTCAGAAAAGTCAGAACACAGCAAGCGTGGTCCCTCCAACGCCATCCACAGTACAAACGGTCGTTGGTGGAACACACTCATGCAACAACAAATGAAAAGAACACAGGGGATGTAATGCTGCAAGAGATAATTAGCCCTGCTAAAAGCAAGTGCCACGTTACAACACAGTCAAATTGAATCAGGAAGAGGGAGGAGTGTCCCTTCCCAGAATGAATCCTTACAGGCGGCCTTGCTGGATTGGCTCTTTAGATCTGCTAAATCTATTTTGAGCCTCACTAACTTTATATAACACTGAATAGAATGATAAGCAAAGCAGGATTATTTGTAAAAAAATTCCTAGACTACTGAAAAATCCAAATGTAAGATGCCATTTGTCATTTCCGATCGATTTAATAAGATTTGGTAGGAGAACAATGATCCCAGATTGGTATACAACGTTTAGCACGCATTTTTTATCACACACTACCATTACAACGCAGGCATTACCACGCATACCATTACAACGCATTGCGCTGGGGGGCGCTCTAGGATAGGGAATAAGTTTAATTTTATATCCAACACCTTCCCTAGTGTCCACGGGGACTGGAGTTGGAATATAAAATTATACTTACCACTATCCAGCACCTCAAAGCGCTATGCGTTGTAACGGTATTCGTTGTAAATACCGCGTTGTAAAGGTATGCGTGGTAATAGTATGCGTGCTAACGTCATACATCCGCCCAGATTTCATCCACACTTAAAGCTAGACAACTGTATTCCTTTAGGGCTTCCTCTGGGTACTTAAATAATCAATCGGTGGCTTAGCCTAGGGTTTCGTACGTTGAAATATTTTTTCAAAATAATGCTTTTGTTCAATGGCAACAGCTGATTAGAAGTCACCCCCATACAAGTACTAACCTGCTATTTAGTTTTATTCAAATAAGTCACTTCTGTGGCGGTTCTAAAGCGGGAGGAAGCTGCTGGCGAATAGCATTAGTAAAGTATTTCTATGTATCATAGTTAATGGGCATAGGTAATTGGTATTGAGATTTATACCCAAGGGGGGCTTGGGGGGGCAGCCGACTGCAGGGAGGTCCCCCCCCCCGGCGTTTTGGGAGGGCTGCGTGTGGGGCAGGTTTTTTAGCATAGAACATTCATGATTTTGGCCACTTTCAGTAGTATTTGGTAGCCTGGTTATTTAGGCCCCTGACTCCGCCTCCCAGCCACCATTTTAGGTTTGGTGACCTGGTGGCTGGGAGGTTAGACAGTTTAAAATTTTTTAGTCATTATTAGTGTACTTGCCTTTAGTGAATTTGTCTTTATATTTAGTGTTTACTTATCGCTTTTCAATGGAAGACTTTCGTGTACTCGAGGCAATGCATTTGCTGTCGGAGGCTGGGCGTATGGATTTGTTGGTCGGCGGAGGGCCGGCGCGTCCTCAGCGTCAGGCCTCTGCCGGTGTGGCTGCGGTGGTTGCGGCGTGCTCTTCTCCGAAGAAACGCCGGGCAGGTCAGGTGAGTGAGAGGGGCCGGTCTCGCACAAGGAAGCCGGCCCCTCCTGTGTCAGCGCGCGTTGTTGCTGGGAGTGGGGAGGCTTTTGTTGTGCCCGGCACGCCTCCGTGTGTTTCTGCGGCAGTGGGGGGGCCTTCTGAGGTACCGCTAGCGGAGCAGGCAGGGTTGGCGCCTCGCTCGCAGGCGAGCCACGCTGAGGTGATTTCTTCACAGTCTGCTGGCAAGCGAGGGGGCCGAGAGGGAGCAAGAAGCGCTCCGCCTCTGACCCTGTTTTGGATCGTTTGTCTGGGACGGTTTCAGGCGCTTCAACGTGTGGGACACGAAGAGGGTCTTTGCAGCTGGGTGATGGGCAGGGAGTAGGTCGAGGTTTTTTGCAGCCTGCAGAGACTTTATTTAATCCTGTGGGGCAGTTTGTGGCTGAAACACAGTTCATTGGTATGAGTGGCATTGTCAGTGAAGGGACAGGTGGGGCAAGGGAGCATGGGGTTTTTGACTTTCAAGGTGGTCAAGTTTTTTCCGATCATGATGCAAGGATTGCGCTTTATGATGAGCAGGGGACTGTGGGTAGTCCTTTGTTGTTCTCTACCCCTGCCTCTCAGGGGGTTGCATTATCTGTGGTGGGGAGTTTTAGGGGCAAAGGGGAGTGGGCTCAAATGGGAGAAGGGGGTATTAGTCCTGAGGTCATTTTGGATTCTGAGAGCACGTCATTTGGGGCTGGTGTGTCATTAATAGCAGCCCGGAGTGTTCATGGTGGTGCACATCAATTGGTCCCTGATGTTTTTCCTTTTCATGGCAGTGTTGTGGGCCAGGTTGGTGGTTTTCAGGATTTAGGGCTTCACACTTCTAGTGGGGGAGGGGCTGGTGAATTTTTTGAGAAGAGGGCTGCTAGCAAGTCATGTTTTTCTCTTCAGGGTGAAGGCAGGGTGGGGATGGGAGGGCCAGTGGCTACTAGATCTATGGAGGATTGGCAGAATTTGAATAAGGTTGCTTTTGAGGATGTGGTGCCTGGTCCACTTCCTCCATATGGTAGGAGTTTGGGGCAGGCAGTTAGTTTTTCAGTACAAGGGTCTGCTAGGTCGGTTCCTCATCGGTCGGAAGGGACAGGTGTCCCACATGCAGGCCATGATGGCGCATACATGGAGGTGGAGGAACAGGCAATGCCGGAGGGTTTCTTACATAGAGGTAGCTCTTCGGCGGTTTCCGACACTAGATTGGATTGGAGTGATGAAGAGGATGTGGTAGGTGCTTCTCCGGTGAGAGAGGTGCCACTGAGAAATTTTGGTAGGGGCTTGTCACTTGATAGGTTGCAGGGGAGCTCAGTGAGTACTGTGATATTCCGATTTATAAAAGGGGGTGGTGATGAACAGAGTGTCTGAATTGAGCAGACCCCTCTTACCCAGTCCAAAGATCAGGGCTTGATCCATCACCGTTATTTATCTCACTGCCCCATCCCAGCTCAGAACCTGGCTATATGCAAATCAGTCTGTCCCTGGCCCAGTGCATCATGGGAACAGGGCAGACTAAACTACCAAGCCAATTCTTTACCAGAAAGGAGACAAGCTACCGGGGACCGGTTTCTGGCATTTCAGCCTCTTCGGCCCGGCTTGCTTGAATCCTGATGGAGCAGTGAGAAAGGGACTCATGTCTGAGTATACCCTGCCACACCTATAGTGGCCAAAATCGATTTACAAAAGGGGGTGGTGATGAACAGAGTGTCTGAATTGAGCAGACCACTCTTACCCAGTCCAAAGATCAGGGCTTGATCCATCACCGTTATTTATCTCACTGCCCCATCCCAGCTCAGAACCTGGCTATATGCAAATCAGTCTGTCCCTGGCCCAGTGCATCATGGGAACAGGGCAGACTAAACTACCAAGCCAATTCTTTACCAGAAAGGAGACAAGCTACCGGGGACCGGTTTCTGGCATTTCAGCCTCTTCGGCCCGGCTTGCTTGAATCCTGATGGAGCAGTGAGAAAGGGACTCATGTCTGAGTATACCCTGCCACACCTATAGTGGCCAAAATCGATTTACAAAAGGGGGTGGTGATGAACAGAGTGTCTGAATTGAGCAGACCACTCTTACCCAGTCCAAAGATCAGGGCTTGATCCATCACCGTTATTTATCTCACTGCCCCATCCCAGCTCAGAACCTGGCTATATGCAAATCAGTCTGTCCCTGGCCCAGTGCATCATGGGAACAGGGCAGACTAAACTACCAAGCCAATTCTTTACCAGAAAGGAGACAAGCTACCGGGGACCGGTTTCTGGCATTTCAGCCTCTTCGGCCCGGCTTGCTTGAATCCTGATGGAGCAGTGAGAAAGGGACTCATGTCTGAGTATACCCTGCCACACCTATAGTGGCCAAAATCGATTTACAAAAGGGGGTGGTGATGAACAGAGTGTCTGAATTGAGCAGACCACTCTTACCCAGTCCAAAGATCAGGGCTTGATCCATCACCGTTATTTATCTCACTGCCCCATCCCAGCTCAGAACCTGGCTATATGCAAATCAGTCTGTCCCTGGCCCAGTGCATCATGGGAACAGGGCAGACTAAACTACCAAGCCAATTCTTTACCAGAAAGGAGACAAGCTACCGGGGACCGGTTTCTGGCATTTCAGCCTCTTCGGCCCGGCTTGCTTGAATCCTGATGGAGCAGTGAGAAAGGGACTCATGTCTGAGTATACCCTGCCACACCTATAGTGGCCAAAATCGATTTACAAAAGGGGGTGGTGATGAACAGAGTGTCTGAATTGAGCAGACCACTCTTACCCAGTCCAAAGATCAGGGCTTGATCCATCACCGTTATTTATCTCACTGCCCCATCCCAGCTCAGAACCTGGCTATATGCAAATCAGTCTGTCCCTGGCCCAGTGCATCATGGGAACAGGGCAGACTAAACTACCAAGCCAATTCTTTACCAGAAAGGAGACAAGCTACCGGGGACCGGTTTCTGGCATTTCAGCCTCTTCGGCCCGGCTTGCTTGAATCCTGATGGAGCAGTGAGAAAGGGACTCATGTCTGAGTATACCCTGCCACACCTATAGTGGCCAAAATCGATTTACAAAAGGGGGTGGTGATGAACAGAGTGTCTGAATTGAGCAGACCACTCTTACCCAGTCCAAAGATCAGGGCTTGATCCATCACCGTTATTTATCTCACTGCCCCATCCCAGCTCAGAACCTGGCTATATGCAAATCAGTCTGTCCCTGGCCCAGTGCATCATGGGAACAGGGCAGACTAAACTACCAAGCCAATTCTTTACCAGAAAGGAGACAAGCTACCGGGGACCGGTTTCTGGCATTTCAGCCTCTTCGGCCCGGCTTGCTTGAATCCTGATGGAGCAGTGAGAAAGGGACTCATGTCTGAGTATACCCTGCCACACCTATAGTGGCCAAAATCGATTTACAAAAGGGGGTGGTGATGAACAGAGTGTCTGAATTGAGCAGACCACTCTTACCCAGTCCAAAGATCAGGGCTTGATCCATCACCGTTATTTATCTCACTGCCCCATCCCAGCTCAGAACCTGGCTATATGCAAATCAGTCTGTCCCTGGCCCAGTGCATCATGGGAACAGGGCAGACTAAACTACCAAGCCAATTCTTTACCAGAAAGGAGACAAGCTACCGGGGACCGGTTTCTGGCATTTCAGCCTCTTCGGCCCGGCTTGCTTGAATCCTGATGGAGCAGTGAGAAAGGGACTCATGTCTGAGTATACCCTGCCACACCTATAGTGGCCAAAATCGATTTACAAAAGGGGGTGGTGATGAACAGAGTGCCTGAATTGAGCAGACCACTCTTACCCAGTCCAAAGATCAGGGCTTGATCCATCACCGTTATTTATCTCACTGCCCCATCCCAGCTCAGAACCTGGCTATATGCAAATCAGTCTGTCCCTGGCCCAGTGCATCATGGGAACAGGGCAGACTAAACTACCAAGCCAATTCTTTACCAGAAAGGAGACAAGCTACCGGGGACCGGTTTCTGGCATTTCAGCCTCTTCGGCCCGGCTTGCTTGAATCCTGATGGAGCAGTGAGAAAGGGACTCATGTCTGAGTATACCCTGCCACACCTATAGTGGCCAAAATCGATTTACAAAAGGGGGTGGTGATGTCCCTCACCACCCCTTGTTGTAAATATTTTTGTCCACCCTAAGCGTGGAAGGGTATTCTCAGATGTGAGACCCTTGCTCATTGCACCATCAGGATTCAAGCAAACCGGGCCGAAGACGGCTGTAATGCCAGAAACCGGTCCCCGGGAGCTTGTTTCCTTCCCAGTGTAAGAATTGGCTTTTGTAGTTTGGTTTGCCCTGTTCCCATCATGCACTGGGACAGGAACAGACTAATTTGCATACAGCCAGGTTCTGAAACTGGGATGGTGCAGTGAGCTAAAAAACGGTGTTGGATCTAGCCCTGATCTCTTGACTGGGTGAGAGCTTTCTGCTTAATTCAGAGACTCTGTCCCTCACCACCCCTTGTTGTAAATATGTTTGTCCACCCTAAGCGTGGAAGGGTATTCTCAGATGTGAGACCCTTGCTCATTGCACCATCAGGATTCAAGCAAACCGGGCCGAAGACGGCTGTAATGCCAGAAACCGGTCCCCGGGAGCTTGTTTCCTTCCCAGTGTAAGAATTGGCTTTTGTAGTTTGGTTTGCCCTGTTCCCATCATGCACTGGGACAGGAACAGACTAATTTGCATACAGCCAGGTTCTGAAACTGGGATGGTGCAGTGAGCTAAAAAACGGTGTTGGATCTAGCCCTGATCTCTTGACTGGGTGAGAGCTTTCTGCTTAATTCAGAGACTCTGTCCCTCACCACCCCTTGTTGTAAATATTTTTGTCCACCCTAAGCGTGGAAGGGTATTCTCAGATGTGAGACCCTTGCTCATTGCACCATCAGGATTCAAGCAAACCGGGCCGAAGACGGCTGTAATGCCAGAAACCGGTCCCCGGGAGCTTGTTTCCTTCCCAGTGTAAGAATTGGCTTTTGTAGTTTGGTTTGCCCTGTTCCCATCATGCACTGGGACAGGAACAGACTAATTTGCATACAGCCAGGTTCTGAAACTGGGATGGTGCAGTGAGCTAAAAAACGGTGTTGGATCTAGCCCTGATCTCTTGACTGGGTGAGAGCTTTCTGCTTAATTCAGAGACTCTGTCCCTCACCACCCCTTGTTGTAAATATTTTTGTCCACCCTAAGCGTGGAAGGGTATTCTCAGATGTGAGACCCTTGCTCATTGCACCATCAGGATTCAAGCAAACCGGGCCGAAGACGGCTGTAATGCCAGAAACCGGTCCCCGGGAGCTTGTTTCCTTCCCAGTGTAAGAATTGGCTTTTGTAGTTTGGTTTGCCCTGTTCCCATCATGCACTGGGACAGGAACAGACTAATTTGCATACAGCCAGGTTCTGAAACTGGGATGGTGCAGTGAGCTAAAAAACGGTGTTGGATCTAGCCCTGATCTCTTGACTGGGTGAGAGCTTTCTGCTTAATTCAGAGACTCTGTCCCTCACCACCCCTTGTTGTAAATATTTTTGTCCACCCTAAGCGTGGAAGGGTATTCTCAGATGTGAGACCCTTGCTCATTGCACCATCAGGATTCAAGCAAACCGGGCCGAAAACGGCTGTAATGCCAGAAACCGGTCCCCGGGAGCTTGTTTCCTTCCCAGTGTAAGAATTGGCTTTTGTAGTTTGGTTTGCCCTGTTCCCATCATGCACTGGGACAGGAACAGACTAATTTGCATACAGCCAGGTTCTGAAACTGGGATGGTGCAGTGAGCTAAAAAACGGTGTTGGATCTAGCCCTGATCTCTTGACTGGGTGAGAGCTTTCTGCTTAATTCAGAGACTCTGTCCCTCACCACCCCTTGTTGTAAATATTTTTGTCCACCCTAAGCGTGGAAGGGTATTCTCAGATGTGAGACCCTTGCTCGTTGCACCATCAGGATTCAAGCAAACCGGGCCGAAGACGGCTGTAATGCCAGAAACCGGTCCCCGGGAGCTTGTTTCCTTCCCAGTGTAAGAATTGGCTTTTGTAGTTTGGTTTGCCCTGTTCCCATCATGCACTGGGACAGGAACAGACTAATTTGCATACAGCCAGGTTCTGAAACTGGGATGGTGCAGTGAGCTAAAAAACGGTGTTGGATCTAGCCCTGATCCCTTGACTGGGTGAGAGCTTTCTGCTTAATTCAGAGACTCTGTCCCTCACCACCCCTTGTTGTAAATACTGTGATATTCCAGCGGCCAGAGCTTGGGGCAGGTGTTGTTATTAGGGAACCCAGCACACTAGTCCAAACTTTACAGGAGAGGGATAGGTACGGCGGTTCAGACTCGGTAGGGCGTGGCCCAGCCCAGCTTCGCCGAGGTGAAGTGAGGAGAGCCTCACTAAACCTAAGACGAAACGCATGACATGCGTCACTACATTAAGCATGCTTTCGAACCAAGTTACCAAGATTGTCAAGAAACATTGGGGCATTCTCAACACAGGCAACAATACATTGCCTTCCCCACTCTTTGCCTTTAAAAGGGGACAAAATTTGAAGGACAAACTAGTCCGCACGAGACCAAGATTTGAAATTCCCAGAGCAGTAAGTACCTTATGGGATATGCCTGCAGTCACTGGCCATCACCCCTGTGGCCAATGTGCGGCGTGTCCTCAGACTTCAAGGTCTACAACGATTGACATTGGTACCGGACGAGCATGGGAACAACGCAGGTTCACAAACTGCAATAATGCCAATTTAATCTACCCAATCAGTTGCCCATGCGAAAAGAGATATGTGGGCATGACCACCCGAAAAGTGAAGCTAAGGATATCAGAACATAAGAGTTCGATACGTTGCAATAAACAAGCAACTAGACTTACTAACCACTTCATATCAGTCCACCATCTACCCACCGATCTACGCTGGACCGTGTTGGAACAACCAGTGATCCCCACACATATCTGGGACATAAGTACATTTCTATTTAGAAGAGAACAAAGATGGGTGCACAAACTGCAGACTGATAAAACGGGGCTGATTGAAGATATCCCTTGGATGTTACTATAATCCTGTTTAAATCTAATATACTGTAATGACAAAACCCCTACAGTCCTGTTCTTGTATCTCTGTCTGTGAATTAAACACCATTAATGTCGGCACATTGCAATTGAGGTGTGTGACATGATGTGAGGTCACCGTGAAATCAGCTTGTGGAGTGCCTGCTAGGTTATCGTCCTACAAATAACTATCTACACAAACATTTCTCACAATCCATCATAATAAACTTGGGTCACGTATACCTCATTCTGCTGTTGCAACACTACTAAGAGGTTTCAACTGTTCAAATCATATTTCTCACTACTGTGTGAACATTGTCCCACATCACTTGTTAATTTACATGGCCCCCTAATACTGGCTTATTAGTTGGAGATAAATCCAATGCTGTAAAAACGACTACCAACAACACCGAGTCGTTTAAACATGACTTGTCCCAAAGGTAACAGGCCTTAGTTACCATTGAGTCGCGGTAACTACGGAATATATATAATAGGTTACCAATCAGGCGTGGGACCTTCTTCCTACATGCAACTATGACGGCAGGCTTCCTCTGTTTACGCACTTGAACATTTCATCTTAAGTGGCATGAAATCCGTGTGCATTACATGTCCCGTGCAACTGTGACGGCAGTCTTCTTTTCTGTTAGCGTATTTACATATCACGTCTGAAGTAAGATGAAATCCAGACGGACTACATATCCCATCAGACCCTGACGTCTTTCCTACGTGACCATGTGACTCCAGGGCACGTAATGGTAGCGTTCTTATGGCGGCTTCCTGTCTGTCCAGGTACCTCCCACGAAGACAGCCTAGACGGACGTCCGGAGTACCGATGGACAGGTGAGCCAGCCGGGGAACGCGCAGCAATATTTGACGTCTTTAACGGAGCCTAATGCTTTCGGGCTCGCTTAACAGACAAGGGGTTTGACCAAGTAAATGGCCTGAGGCGTTCCTCTATTCTTTAAAATCGAACCACAGTTCGTGAGTTAGAGTTGGCGTGTAGCACCCAATGAAACACGCCGCACATGATCAACTGATCGGTTAAAGTTGGCGCGCTTGCTATACTAATTTGATTGCTCCCGGAGCCTAGTTTGTCTAGTGGAACATATTTCTTGAGCAACAAGCAGGCGCATATACTAAATGTAATACCAAACATAAATATAAACGCCCCACACGAACCACCATCTGGCTCGCGTTTGCTAATGCCCCATGGTTTGTACATGCTGCCTTCTGAAATCGCTGAAACAAACGAGGCAACCAATATATATATTTCAACATAATCAAACATCGGTTAACTAGCATGTACTGTGCTTAATATAAAACAACCGGATACAAAATCTTTTTTTCCAAGATAATGTTACTAAAAACAGCTCGTTAGTCCTTCCTTCACCTTCCTTCTTCTTCTCTTCTTATAGAGCGGTGCTCCATTTATACCTGAGCTGTAGCCAGGTGAGGTGGAGAGTGTATTCCCCACAAATTGGGTGAGTGGATATAATTTTATCCGTTGTCCTCGATCTGAATATGACGACAAATACAGGATTGTTTATTTAGAAGAAACTACTGACCAAAAAACCATTGGCAAATGTAATTTTTCACAACAATTGATTGTTTTATGAACTATGGCCATTAACTGTGTGTCTCTCTTTGTTTGTCTGTCCACTGTTATTGTATGACCACCTGTATCATCTACATGGACGCACTCCAGGTGATATGAATTTCATTTATTTTCTTCACTAATTCTACACTAAGCAGTAGCATTATGTTAAGGTCCTGATGAAGCAGGATGAGATCGTTTGACTCTACACCAACTGCAGAAACATGTCGACCTACAATCCATCCTAGTAGTCATTTGTTGAACACTACTTTGCACTGTTTTTAGTCTTGGGTGTGGATAGGATTCTATTAAAATTGTCCCCTTCCACTTCCACAACTCAATCTTACCCATTTATTTTGCAGAGCACCACTATTATTTATGTTTTGCACTGCTAGTCAGATTACCCCCTGATGCCACTCAATCTTGCCACTACATTCTAGTTTCCTTTCACCAGATTAGGCTACAGTCTACCTAATCTACAGTGGATGTTTACCACTTCCTTCGGGTGAAGGTTCCCAAATGATGTAGGGCGGTACAGGACGGGTATCTGATGGGAAATAATATTTTTCACCACAAATTACTCCCTGCAGATTTCGTGACTGTACCCTTGTTTTGATCACACAGTTTTTTTAGATAGTTCTACCTTTTCTGTCCCATTGCTATTCCATTAATTAGTCTGCAAGAAGTGAGGAGAGCGCCTAGCGCGGCCCTTTCTGTTCAACCGAGGGAGCCCGTCGCGGTCAGCACATGCAGGTCTGGCGCGATCTCGCTGGCCCCGCCGAATAGCAGGTCTAGGTGGTCTACCTTACCGTCGGCTATGGAGCTCCAGAGTCAATGCCCGGGGAGGTACAGGCGAGTACAGTCTGCTCCCCCACCTGGAGGTTCTTCTCATCACCTTAAGAGTAATGTTGTTGATAAAGGGTTGGGTAAGACCCGGAGTGTTGCTTTCCCTCCTGATACGGAGGCAGTGGTTTTGGATTATGACGAAGATACTCCTGAAGAAGGTGAATTGCGTGAGGTGGATGGGGGGGAGCCCGCTAATGTATCTCGTAGTGTTTTTCAGACAAGGCCAGTTCAGGAGAGTCGAGAGCGCGGCCCGCCAATCAGGGCTCCTGGAGGGTGACATACACTTGATGTTTCAGCACCACGGGCGGAATCTGTGAGAGCTGTATCTCTGTTGCCAGGTGAGAACTCAGTCACACAGGACAAACCTACAATGGTGTCTGTGGGGACGGCGGTGGTTGGGGTTCCTGGGGTTGTTGAAGGGAGGTTGTTCAAAGGGAGGTATGTGAAGGTCACTGCTGTGGGCATGGATGAAGGTTTTGGGTCTGCAGGGGGCAAAGTAGAAAGTAGTACAAATACGGAGGCTGCTGGAGGAGTTAAAGAGCCCTTGACAGTAAAGAGTTGAAGTTTAAAAAATTGCCCTACATGGGTGTTACCAAACCTTTGGGCGCTCATTTAATGATGTCCACAAAGGAGCCTATTTGGAAGGGTGAGTTTGTTGAAATACTGAAACTCCTTCATCGTGAGGTACGATCTAAAGAGGGTTCTAAGGAGGAAGAATATGAGCTTGCAAAGCGTCCAAGAGTTCCTTTGACTATTGAAAATTGGACTGCGGCATTTCTTATATATTCAAGTGTTTACTGTGAAAAGTTTCCAGAGCGCAGCCTATCTCTTTTTAAATACATGGATGTCATTCGGAAGGCTGGAGGGGGATATGCTTGGGCCCAGTATGATGAGCAGTTTAGGGCTAGGATGGCATGGGATTCGGAGGCAAAATGGGGGAGTTGGATACAGATTTGTGGCAGCATACGATGGGGGCTGCCTCAGGGGGTAAGACAATTTTTACAGCCAGCGGTCTACCCTTGATTTATCGGCCCTTTCAAGGCAAGCCCACCCGTGGTGGGGTGGGAAGCACGTCCAACACACAGTCTGGTACTGGCACCTGCTGGGAATTTAATAAGGGGACGTGTAGCAGGGTATATTGCAGATATAGGCATGAATGTTCCGGCTGTGGTAAACGGCACCCCTTGGTTAGATGTTGGGATCACAAGCCAGCAGGTGGCCAGCAAGGGCAGCAGTCAGGTGCGGGAGGTTCTGGGACGTCCCGACAGTTTCAAGGAGGTAGGGGTGGTAGAGGTGCACAGGGTACTGGGCCCAAAGGCTCATACGTAGGCTTTCCTGTTTTCAGATTCTATTTTTGGTAAATTCCGGTGGGGTTTTTTCAGTGTTTTCAATAGCTTAAAAAACAGTTGTTATCAGTGGTTACACATTTTCGCGCCACTAAAAATAACAGAAAAAGAGTTTTTCCGGTGTTTATGGAACGTTTTACTTTTATTATTGATTGCTTTCTGCACTGAAAGAACATGGTATATAGACAGTGTACTTATAGTGTATATGAAGTTCAAATAGATTTTTGTAAAATAATCTCTTTGTAGTACACCATACAATACTTCTTCAGTGTGTCTTTGGGTCATGTGTGCTCGCTCTTTCCTTCCCATGTGAACTTCTGTGAAAAGGCCCTCTCAGCATTCATAGTCGGCTGAGAACCATCAGCTAAGGGACACAGTTGGGATGACTCTTTTTTTGATGCCACATAAAGCACGAAATTATAAATATTTGCGTTTTAGTTCCTGTGCATAAGAAAACAGTGCACCAGAATGGACTAAAAAGTCAATAGCATCCCTCATTAACTCTTAAGATTGTAAAGATTGTAAAGATGCTTTCAGCATACCAATTAACAAGTGGCAAGGATCTACTACAGGGAATCACTTCAGCTCGGGTATCAATTTTGACAGGTCATCACACAACTTTTTTTATATACGTAGCGGAATCCCTGCAAATCCCTGCAAATACAAACAATATCACTCCAATCTACGTTAAACTTGGAAAGAACCTTTTTTGAAAAGCATTGCAAGTGACACTGCATTCCATGTTTTCCAAAAGTCTGGTGTCATGTTTTCACCACTAGCCCTGATGCTTGGTGATATATATACTTGTCACTTTACCTTGCATTGAATGTTTAAAGCACGAGGTGTTAGCAATTCACCAACTATCAATACTGACCCACTAGAAACTATGGTTGGATGTATTAAGGGTTTTTACCCATTCTCTGTGGGTAAATGTGATGACACATATTCGGTAAGATGTTTATGAAACCAGCCATTTTACCTATCAGTCAAAGAATCAAATGCAGCCAAAATATCAAATATGGGTTTGATATTTCCTGATTCTCTATAGTTTATAAAATAATTAAACAAAAACATGAAACTAATCCCTGCATCTTTAGACCAAAGGCCACAAAACTGAAAAAGTAAAAGGAAGAAGAAACAATATTTTAGTGGCATCCCTAAAGAACAAAACTCAAGCAGAATAATGTTAGCCAGTCTTTATTTCTGCTAGCTTATATAACAAAATTACATTGAATTGACCCCTTCAGGAAGAAAAAAATAACTCTTTCACTCTCTTTTTCCTTTCTTTGAATAGCATTTAGTTTGTGGTTGTCCAGGTGTTTTTTCAGTGTTTATATGGTTTCACCGGATAGGGCTATTTTTCTTTCAGTGGGGTTTTATCAGTTATTATAGGTTTAAACCTAAAACCCCACAGCCTACTCATACGCCAGTTAAGTTGGCGCAGTTACAGCTTGCCCTTCAGGAGTATGAGGAAGTAGGTGTCAAACAGACATTGCTGGAGGGTTTTCAATTTGGTTTTCATCTGGGCTATTCTGGAGCAAGGCAGAGACGTTGGGCTGACAATTTGAAGTCAGCATCTGAACATAGTGCAGAAAAATTGAATAAAGAGGTACATGAAGGAAGGATGGCAGGCCCTTTTCATGACTGGCCGATCCGTAACTTGATTATTTCACCTATTGGAGTGGTCCCCAAGAAAGAGCTGGGGCATTTCAGACTTATTCAACATTTGTCATGGCCGGAGGGGTCATCTGTAAATGATTTTATTGATACGGATGCTGCTTCAGTTTCCTATTCCTCAGTTGACGTGGCCATGTCACTTGTTGTGACCGCCGGCGCAGCTGCTGAGATGGCTACGTGTGACATTAAGTCTGCTTTCCGGCTGCTTCCAGTCCATCCAGATGATTGGTGTCTTCTGGGTATCCATTATCTATATTGTGTGCCCTTTTTGAATGTTTCAGCACTTTTTTGCAGTGGCATTTTACACACCAGTCTGGTCATTCACTGGTAACGCACTATTTAGATGATTTCTTCTTTGTTGGACCTTCGGGCTCCGCGGAGTTCCAGACAGCTCTGGACACTTTCCAAGGGCTCATGGATGATTTGGGGGTTCCTTTGGCTCCTGAGAAAACGATGGGCCCTGCCACCACCATGTTTTTTCTCGGGATTGAAATCGATTCAGTGGCAATGGAAGCTTGCTTACCAGATGACAAAAAAGTCAAGATGTTGGAGTTGTTGAGTGTTATGTTGCCAAAACGGAAAGTGTTTGTGAAAGAAATTCAAGTGCTATTGGGACACCTCAATTTTGCTTGCAGAGTGGTGAGAGCGGGGAGGACATTTTGTCGTAGATTAGGCAGGGCTTTGGCAGGTCAGCATTTGCCTCACCATCGTGTACGTTTGTAAGCGGGTGTCAAAGAAGATTTGCGTATGTGGGAATTTTTTCTCACTTCTTTTAATGGTGTGCCTTTGGTGAGAGAGGTTGATTTCCAATGGAATGTGCAAATGTTTTCTGATGCTGCAGGCAGTGAGGGTTTTGGACTGTACTGGAATGGTAAATGGTGTGCGGAACACTGGCCTGAGGATTGGTTGAATGGTGGTCGGAGCATAACTTTTTTGGAGCTTTTTCCTTTGCTAGTTGCCTTGTCTCTTTGGGGAGAGGATTTGGCACACAAAAAAGTTATTTTCCGCGTTGACAACTTGGCTGTGGTAGAGATTGTGAATCGGCAATCTGCCAGAGATGCACAGGTTTTGAAACTCATGAGAGTCTTTGTGCTGGGCTGCTTGAAACATGATATTAATTTTCGCGCTTTGCACATCCCTGGTGTGGACAATGACATAGCGGATGCTTTGTCTCGTTCACAGTGGGAGAGATTCCGTGGACTGGCCTGGGAGGCGGACCCATCACCGACACGATGCCGACACATCTGTGGCACGTAGGCAACGTCGGGTCTTACAACTGGTGGTAGGTTCTTTATCTGTGTCTACGCGTTCTGCCTATTCCTTGGCTTGGAGGGAGTTTTTGGAATCTGGAGCTTCCAGGTGTGAAGAGGTTTGGCGTCGTTCTGAGGATGTTGTTAAGTTCATTTTGGACCTCATGGACAAGGGTCTTTCTAGAGTGACTATTTCTGGGAAGTTTGCAGGCATTTCCTTTATGGGAAAACTGTTTTGGGGTTACTCCCCCTCGGCTGGTGAGATTGGCAGGAGAATGCTTGAGGGTTGGGCCAGGGAACAGGGGAGTAATAGGAAGCTGATTCTTGGCAGATTCGGGCGCGTTTGTTAGCAATTTTGCCTTCTGTTTGTATAGATGATTTTGAGGCTTGCTTGGTTGCCTGTTAATGGCCTTTATGTTCTTTGGTGCTTTTCGGGTATCCGAGTTGTTGGGTTCTAAATCCAGGGGAGGGATTTGTTGGCAAGATGTTTTTTGCTCAGAGGAAGGTGTTCATGTGTGGCTGGCTGGCTCTAAAACTGATCAGAAGCACTTGGGTAAAGGAGTGTGGTTGGAGGCGAGTTCCCCTAGAGTTACGTGCCCATTGCAGTTTGCTCGCCGTTGGCATTCTTTATCAAGGGGTGTTGATGATGACCTTGTGTTTCAGCACATTAATAAATCTCCTGTTACAGCCTATCATTTTCGCATGGTTTTGCGTAAGGCTTTGCGGCGCATTGGTCTGGATGAGGAGCATTATGGCACGCACTCTTTTAGGATTGGCGCTGCGACTGAAGCTTTTAATAGGGGTTGGTCACAGAGGGACATCATGAGGTTGGGGCGCTGGTCCTCAAATTGCTTTCAGCGATACGTGAGAGGTGCCACGGAGGAGGCGCTTGCGTCATCTTCCTCTACATGAGTATTTACTGTTTTTTCTTTTTCAGGTTCAGTTGCTGGGCCCCGTTCTCCAGCGGTGACTGTTTGGATTGTGGGGCACTCGTTCGTGAAATGGGCCTGAGTTCAAG
This sequence comes from Lissotriton vulgaris, assembly GCF_964263255.1. Lineage (NCBI taxonomy): Eukaryota > Metazoa > Chordata > Amphibia > Caudata > Salamandridae > Lissotriton > Lissotriton vulgaris. The sequence continues at coordinate 6,485,443 of NC_141688.1, forward strand.
CGGCCCAAAGTTATTTCGGAGAAACATTAGGTTTTAATATCAGAATGTTTAATATTGTTTGGAAGGGGAAAGGTGGGATGCTTTGGAGGGAACTGATTTCATGCCTTAATAACGGTTTGGTGGGAGGTTGCTGCCCGGACATTCTAGTGATACACTTGGGTGAAAACGACCTTTGCGCAACTAAGGGAGTGGTGCTTTTGCGAGCCATCAAGAAGGATTTGGCTCTTATTAAGGAGCATTGGGCTGGTTGCCATGTTTTTTGGACTGAATTGATTCCACGTAGGATTTGGAGAGGAGCAGTGAATCCCAGAGCGGTAGATTGAGCCAGGAAGAAGGTGAATGCGGAGGTCTCTAGATTTTGCCGTCAGCTTGGTTTTGGGGGAATCTCTCATAGGGAGATCCATTTTGAGTCAGTGGAGTTATTCAGGGATGATGGGTTCCACCTTTCTAGAGTCGGTATGGATTTGTACCTGTTGGAGTTACGAGAGGTTTTAGCAAGGTCCTTGACGATGCATCGGTAATTTTTCCCAGGTTTTCTCTTTTACTTTTCCTACTGGGGGGGCAGTAAGGAGAGGTGGGGTAGTTTACTCCCACCCCCACCTTCCTGGGTGGCGGGGTCTAGTTGTTTCAGGACTGTTTGTGTCAGTTTTTGGTGATTAATGGTCAGGTTTGTTTATTGTCAGGGATCTATGAGTTGGTCATTGGTTGACCGTTTAAACGTTTTGTGGGGGTTTGACAGGGGTGAAGGGTCAGGCAGGTGATTGGTTTATGGAGGGCCTGGTATTCATGATATTAGTGGGTTTGTTGATGACGTAAGTTTTGTATTGATGACGTATGTTTTATAATGATGACGACATGTTTTATAATGATGACGTTATGTTTATATGATGATGTAATGTTTTATAATGTTGTTGTAATGTTTGAATTGATGTATTGTATGGGTGGGGGAGGGGCCATAACATTTTAGGGGAGGGGGTGGGTGGCGGGGTTTAGGTTTATTTTTTTATTTAGTGAGGATTAGTTTTGGAAGGCTTTGCCAAGGTTTATTATTTGTGATGTGCACCTGTTCCTAATAAAGCGGCCTTTTCCACACTTAAGTTGTGTGGTCTGCTTTAAACCCCCCCCACCTCGCCCTCCCTCCCAAGGGGGGCTTGGGGGGGGCATCCGACCGCAGGGAGGACCCCCTCGGGCATTTTGGGAGGGCCGCATGGGGGGCAGGGTTTTTTAGCATAGAACATTCCGGATTTAGGCTACTTTCAGTAGTATTTGGTAGCCTAGTTATTTAGGCCCCTGACTCCGCCTCACAGCCACCATTTTAGGTTTGGTGACCTGGTGGCTGGGAGGTTAGACAGTTTAACATTTTTTCCCTCCCTCCCTCCCGTTAAAAAATGTTTTCTTTAGTGCAGATTTTTTCCCCCTTTTTTCCGCTCTTTATATCTTTTTCTCTTTGTCTGGTTGGCCCTTTTTCTTTGGAGCAGGTGTGCAGGGGTTCTACTTTTTGTAATTGTCACGTGGAACAGGTGCGGTGCGGGGTCTAGTTGTTTCAGGACTGTTTATGTCAGTTTTTGGTGATTAATGGTCAGGTTTGTTTATTGTCAGGGATCTATGAGTTGGTCATTGGTTGACCGTTTAGACGTTTTGTGGGGGTTTGACAGGGGTGAAGGGTCAGGCAGGTGATTGGTTTATGGAGGGCCTGGTATTCATGATATTATTGGGTTTGTTGATGACGTAAGTTTTGTATTGATGACGTATGTTTTATAATGAAGACGACATGTTTTATAATGATGACGTTATGTTTATATGATGATGTAATGTTTTATAATGTTGTTTAAATGTTTGAATGGATGTATTGTATGGGTGGGGGAGGAGCCATACAATTTTAGGGGTGGGGGTGGGGGGCTGGGTTTAGGTTTATTTATTTATTTAGTGAGGATTCGTTTTGGAAGGCTTTGCCAAGGTTTATTATTAGTGCTGTGCACTTGTTCCTAATAAAGCGGCCTTTTCCTCACTTAAGTTGTTTGGTCTGCTTTAAACCCCCCCACCTCGCCCTCCCTCCCAAGGATATATGAGGAGGAGGTACCAGACTTCTTGAACAAAATCATATCACTAGCTGGGTGCAAGATTGTGGCTTCCCAATGGAGAATTCAGTACCAGCTCCGCGCTGAGGTTTGTTCGAGCAGCAAATTCCAAGAGAATTACCTTTCTTCGTAGACGGATGCTGTATTACACTCCAATATTAATTCATTAATGCATCCACGGGTCAAGCCTGTTTTAGGTTCAAGATTGAGAACTGGGATTAGTTGCATATGGCAGTGGGGGCTCCTGGGGGAGTGCTGCGGCGCGGAGGATAGTAAACTCCGGCATACGGCGGAACGGAGTTAAGTGTATAAATAAATAAACCAAATTACATTGTGCGCACTGCAACACCAAATAGCAATGCAGCGCGTGCAATGTAATTTGTTTTATTTATTTATTTATGTACTTAACTCCGTTCCGCGGTATGCCGGTTATTACTACCTCCCACCCTGCACCTCCACCGCCCTGCCCCACTGCCCGGCAGCACTCCCTCGAGGAGCCGAGACTGCCATATGGGCTTTACCTGCCCGCTATTGGTTAAGTTCTAGAAAGAGACTTTTTGGGTTTCATCTGAAATTAATCCCAGATGCCTACGGTACTCATTTGCCATCGTAACTCAGCAATCAATGATTTCAATAGCGCAATTCCAATTGTTTTTCAAGTAATAGTAGTTATAGTCTTTCTTAGGCTTAAAAAATACCACAAATGATCCAAATTCATACAGTTTATATATAGTCCATGTTGGTCGAGTTGACGTATATTCACCAAACTCACACGTATAAAAATTTTGGGCTATGTTGCAATAAATAATATTTTACTCTAAAATCTTTATACAAAATTAATAAAAGCTATAAAAACGCCCTCAAATATGACCAATTTCATGGTGGCCATGTCCTAACATTCAAGAAAATAGACATAAAAGAAATAATGAAAATACTGTACACATTAGAATACAGTTGTACTGTAAAAAGTAAAAATATTCATGAATTTCCATGATGTGAAGTAAATTTTGTATGCGCGAAACTCGCTAACATTGTCATGTTTACTAAAAGTTCATTCTTTCCTTTAGTATGGTGCAGCCCTGGTGCCTATGCATCTGTGAGGTCAGGTAACCAATTTAATATGAACAAAATAGGGGGGTACAGTAAATAATATCAAAACACCATGATAGAGGCAGAATGTTAGACACATCCATCTATTTCCACAGTTTTTGTTTGCCCCAAAGAATTGTACATTGGTTTGTCTTGACATTTTCTTTGCATTTGTTATCATTTTGGAATAGCTGATTACATCTATGATTGAAAGGCAAAGTTACTTGTGTATATCATTCTGCCTCTATCATGGTGTTTTGATATAAAATACTGTACCCCCTCTTTGTTCATATTACATTTGTTAATACTCTGAAAAAAATGATATCCGTGTGTTAAATACGTTTTGATTAACTTTATTATAAATATTCAATTGACATTCAGGTTAATCTCATGTAAGCTACCAGGTGGGACTTTACTGTCAAACAATCATTTCAAGTGTGTTCATTTTATGAAATAAAATCCCTTTTAGGCAAAATTACTCATTGGTTGTTGTGCCAAGCCTTCCCATTGTTTAGTTACAGTCTTCCTTTTGGGCACTTTACACTGCCATTTTTTGTGGGATGTATGAACCAGCTGTCCTCGGTATATTCGGCATCTGCTCAACGTTGCTTTTAGGTGCTTGGAAACACTACTAATAATTACTATGAAGTCTCCTGGAGATACCGGCAAAGTTGTGAAGGTGGAATATTTAAAAAGAAAAAACTGGTTTCCGCCCTGACTAGCAGATAAGTTTACAACCTTCGCCAGGCCCCAAGCGGCCATTTCTTATGCTAACCCGAGGCACTGTCTTGACGTCACAACTCTCCAGCAGCATTTTCTGCAGGTGCGATGCCAGAGCAAGGAAAGGAGACACTTACATGGGTCCACCCTCTCCATGGACACTTGGGGCCCGATTCACAGAACTAACTTAAGACAAAATCCTAAACTTACTACTTTTGGTATTCACAGCAGTTAGGATTTAGTCTTAAGTTTGTCTTAAGACATACTTAAGACAGACCTAAAACAGACTTAAGACAAAATCCTAACTTAAGTCTGTCTTAAGACAAATTTAAGACAAAATCCTAACTTCTGTGAATACCAATAGTAGTAAGTTTAGGATTTTGTCTTAAGTTAGTCCTGTGAATCGGGCTCTTGGACAATCACAGGAGTGGGTTCAGGGACGGGTTCCACAGGCGCCCCAGCCTAATTTCGCTCTCCCTTAGAAGGGGAGCTCAGTTCCACAATCTCTTACTACAAACACAGGTAGGTAATGTCAGTCTATAAGACCACCAAAAGCTTGTCCCTCTGTGATTTCCATACACACATATACCTTAATAGTAATTAAATAAATCACTGAAGGACATGGTGCAACAGGTTAAATGTACATGATGAAACACAGAAGAAAAATGTAACACAAAAAATTGTCGAAGCCTAACCTCTTTACTTTCAATAAAGAAAACGGAATAGTAGATTATTATAAGGGAAGATTGGACTCAAGCACTGTGCACAAATCTTCATTTCTTCTGCCACATAATGAAAAAGGTTACACATTTAACAAATTAAGCGAGCAAGTGTGGGTAAAGCAAGTGTAATGGATGGTGCAGCAGTGAGGGTTAGTGAAAGGGTCCATCAGAAAGTACCTCAGTTGCGTCGGGAGCAGCAGACGAGCATGGATTAAACTTGAATTAATCTGTGCTCATTCTCTGTGGCACAGCCAGAGTCAGGAGTGATGTTTCGGATGCACTAGCCAATTACAGACCCCGTAAAGAAGAGTGACGTGAAGACAACAAATGGCAAGTCACAGGCGGGCTCTAAGCCCGTCACTGAATACAGCAGAGTCTCACAGCGAGACGCATGCGCAAGTGCCTGCACTCGCAGACTCGACCCTAAAAAGTAATTTGGGAGCTTTTACTGCCAGGAAATCTGAAACTTAAAGTACATGTCCAACACTTTAAATACACTGAACACCCTGCCCATAGGCTGCTTAGTGCCTACTCTAAGGGTGACTTATATGTTTAAAAAAGGAAGGTTTAGACTTTGCAAAAAGTGTAATTTTGCTAAGTCAAATTGGCAGTTTAACACTGCACACAGGCTACAATAACTGGCCTGTGACATGCTTAGAAGTTATACTTCAGTAGGCGTCACAATGAGTGCTGCAGGCCCACTAGTAACATTTAATTTAATTTACAGGGCCTGGGCACATGCATTTCCATTTTACTAGGGACTTACAAGCAAATTAAATGTGCCAGTTTGGTGTAAGCCAATTTAACCATGTTTAGAGAGAACACAGGCTCTAGAGCACTTTAGCTCTCTGAGCCTTTGAGGACGCGCAGGGGTGGCAGTCCTAAGGAAATGATGATTGTAATGATAATATGGAGAGAGTAGCACTGTCAAAGGATGAGGAGATGGTGGGTGAATTCCTGGGTTCTGAGCTGCACGGAGAACCCTACTCATCCCCATCTGATTCCGTGGATAGGGTAGGGAGCAGAGTGTCTGCCAGGAGCAGGAGGACAGAAATGCAGATAGGGAACTCAATTTGCAACTGACCAAGATGAAGCTGGAAGCATAGAAGAGGAGGACTCAAATCAGAAGAAACATTGGCCAGGGAGAAAGCTGAGGCAGAGTGGGCCTTAGCAGAGAAGACACTTTTTCTTGCACATGAGATGGGACTGAAGGAGCTAGTACTTGAAAGCCAGGCAGTGCCCAGAGTACACCAACAATATGGCAGGGTACCTTCAGTGCCCACTGGAAAGGTTAGGGTCCACATATCACAGGAACTTGTACCCAATTATGTGGTGAAAGATGATATGGATAAATGGGTCTTGGCTTATGAGGTAGCTCTAAGGGTGCACAGGGTCCCCGAGGAGTACTGAGGGGTAGATTCTGTAAGTACATGCTTAGAGTGGTGAGAGACACACTTCTCACATGAATGCCATCTTATCTCTAAATTTGGGCTAACCCCCGAGAAACACCGTAAGAGATCCTGGGACTGCCACAATCTCTCAAACAAGTCCTGGGTGGATTTCTTGGATTATTCCAGCAAGGCACTTATGGGCTGGGCGAGGGGCATCAAAGTTGATGGTTTTGTTGGGATGTACAAAATATTCTTGAGGGAGCACATGCTCAATACCTTCTTTACAGAGCAGCCCCAAACACTGGTGCATAGCAAGATTACTGACCCTAGGAAACTTGTTTAGAAGGCAAGCCTCTGGGTCGTCACCACAGTGTACAAAAAAGTACCTGGAGTTGACTCCAAGAATGGTGGTTCAGGTACCCCCCAGCAGAGTGAGAGGAGGTCATGGGAGACAGACAAGTCTCAGACTAAGGGGAAAGGACAGGGTTCCCATGCCTCTTCTTAGAAGAAAGAGGGAGGTACTGCTGGGTGGTGGCCCAGACACCACATTTCCAACCCTGTGCTTTGGATTGCTCCCAGCTGGGGCACAAGCAAGGGGACCAGGTCTGTACCAAGAAACCACCCACTAGTAGGAACAGTACAGGAGTAGCAAATGTGTTATCAGGGGGAAGTAGTCCACAGAGGCAGGTGGTAGAACATGACCTGGTCTCCCTCAATTGGGAGATCGACTCAGAGAGTAGACATGTGATCTCTTATGGTGGGGGTCCTCACTTCCTCCAGGGCAAAGTGTATGAAGTCCATGTTACTTCTGTAAGGAACATTGGAGCCAGCCAGACCATGCTAGTGGAAAGGTTGGTTTCCGAGAGAAATATGCTGTTTAGTTGTGCAGGATAACTCAGTACCAGGGGCATGTCCTTGTCCGCCCTATGGCCCTGGAGTGGGGCGGGGAGGTTACTCAGATAATAGTCATAGTTAGTCACCGGATGCTGGAGTTCTGGACTTTTTGGTTCCGTCCAGAGGTGTCAGGGTACAACACCCAAAGACCCCGGAGTTCCACCTGCCTTGGTGCACAAATGAACAGAAACACGGGCTTCTCGATGGTGGCGTCAAAGACCAAAGGTTTATTACTGCAGGGACACAGAAGTCACAGAATCTACACACGGGCAGAGACTAGGAGCCTGTTCGATTTGTACAAAGTGGGTTGCTCCTTATATACGGTTTTTTATGCTAGGGGCAAATTCTTTACATGTAATACATTCCCAAAACCTTCGTGTCTAAAACAATAAATATTTGGTGTTACACAGGAACCGTCGATAATATCTGGGGCCAAACATTGCGAAGAGAGGGGTTCCCACTAGTTTGTCACAATTCCCTGTCAATATTGCATTCAGGACCCGGACCGCCTCATCGTAAAGTTCGTTACCTCCCCCTAATAAAGATTCAGAAAGAAAGAAACAGAGCCAGGTGTGGGAGATAGAAAAGTGGGATAAGGGATGTTTGTGGGTTGTAAATGGGCAAGGCTACCGGCTTCGGCCGCCTAATCATGATCAGGTACAATGGACACGAAGACCAGTTTGGCAGGGCTGGCCTCGGGCAGAGGAGGCAGCCTTTGTCGAGTCATGCAGCTACAGCGTGATCTGGTTTAAGGTGCACGTGTCATGTAAGAGGTGAATCTCCGGCTAAGGCTACGTGTCCTTAATCAAAGTGGAGTGAATGAAGTGATCCGAGGCTATTGCATATGTGAGGGCAAGGAAACACAAAATGGCGGCGGCCATGGTCTAAGATGGATGCCGTGGGTGTATCAGAAATGTGTCAATGGAAGGAGTGCTCTTGCTCGTAGCGTAGCGAAAACACTAGGATATACTAAATGGATCATTTGCGGTTCACTGATACCAATATTAGGTATTTCCGACAAACTTGAAAACACGGGTTCAAGTCGTCACGGAACCGTCACGGAACCTCAGACCCTCCTTTTGCCCTTACATAGGCAATTACTCAGTCTATGTCAGAATCTAGTTCTATGCTCATCAGGTCAGTGACATGTTGTTGTATCATCATCCTTTCTCGTGTCTTTTCTCCAAACGCAGGTGGTTTTCTGAGACAAGTCGCAGCACAAAGACTACACAGAGCAGGACCACACTGGATAATCAGACAACATGAGAATAGGAATACTAGGATGACACCAATGACCATTAGAACCTTCCATCCCCACGCTGAGATCAGAGTCCAAAACCACTCCATGAAGGACCAGTTTCCCTTGTCTACATGTATGGAGTCTGAAATCTTGTGTAACTTAGAGATCGCCTCATAGACTGTTGGAGCATTATTAGGAATAAAGACACAGCAGCTCGATTGGATCATTCTGCATACCCCACCTCGATCTGCAAGTATAACGTCTAGAACCATACGGTTCTGCAACGTCATGAGCCTATCCGCCTGAAGCTCAGCTGTCAGATTGCTAAGGGCACCAGCAGTTTCAGTAATAGTAGATTCAACTACCCGTGTTAGCTGACGTATGTTTCTACTATTGGCCATAGGTCCCCAGAACGGAAGGAAGCCTTTGAAGAAGTCTCCGGCTTCCTGACCAGCGGTATCTTCCTTGCTGAAGACACCTCTCGCTACTCTTGTTCTGTGGTAATCGGGTGAAGCAGTGTATGTCGGAGGCAATAATCGAGCAATATAACATGATCCTGAGAAGTCGGCAGGCAACCATGTATAAGCTCTGTCTCGACAAATGAAATAGGTACCCCTAGCAGTAAGAAAGGCAGGGGAAGAGTTAGCCGGAAACACATAAGTCTCTACGCACTCACTCCTCCCTAGCTGAGCTCTCGGATTTCTCCCATTACCTTGCAAACAGACCTGACCTCGGTGAGGTACGACCCAGATTGGAGTTGAGCTTTTACGCTTGCTTTCTCCTAAACTAAGGCGATACTCTGAAGTATTCCAACTTAAATATACTCGCAATTCGTCTCTAGGGTATGATGGAGTATTATTGACGTCCTTGACCATGTCAATAATTCCCTGGACTAAAGCTTTGTTAGCAGAGTTATATTTAGTGGAACGTGGTGGACGTGGAGGATAGGTTTCAAGGGCATAAGCAAAGATGGTTTGGAAGGCCTGAAATGATCCATTATAGCTGTAAGGCAAAACCAGATATGGAATACCTTTATCCATAGTGTGAGGTATCAAGCCACATACCCAGCAGTCTGTAGTGTTAACTACCAGTTGGTGTTGGTGCAAGAGCTGTACAAAAGTGTTGTTGGTGAATTCTGAGCGTCTGGCTTGCTCATGTTCCGGAAACGGGTGAAAAGAGTGTATAGAGGAAACAGTAGAAATAACAGGGTCAAGGGGAGGTACTGTAGAAACTGGAACAAAAATCAAATTTATGCTAAAGACGATTCCACCCACCAATGTTGCTAAAACAATCAAAAATGTAACAGCACATTGCATCAAGAAACATTTGCTGTGAAGAATTCTATTAAGTCTGTTTCTGCGAACGTAAATCACATTCTTTCGTTGCAGCGCAGGAAGCTCCATCTTCTACAATCCGCTCGCGACCACTGATGATGTGTACGTAGATGAAAATGCCTCTATCAGCCCTGGGAGTTCCCAGAACTAACAGAAAGATCGACCTTGTGTCAGACCCCTGCAAATTCAAACTAGGCACACAGCCACGACCCTACGGCTACCCAGACGGCAAGGCAATTTTAAAAAACAATAAACAATAGCAAACTTCCTGGCTGAAGGCAAAAGGTTCAATATATCAAAAATCACAATATGCAGTTGCCTGCTTTATTTGTCCTTTTTATGGCTTCTAAGGTTGTATCTCTTCTTCGCTGGTACTGTCTGATCGGAAAATAGTGTATTACTAGCAGTTGTTGCAGAGTTTAAGTTCGCAGATAGCAAAGTTTCTTCTGATGCCGGAGTCAAATGTTCAGTGTTCAAAGGAGTCTTTTCAGGAGGAGAGTCAGGTTTCAAAGTGTCAGTAATCAAATCGGCATCGCTGAAAGGGATAAATTTCGGAATGATTTCAGATTCGGAGGCACCAATTCCCTTCTTCACCCAGTCGTCGTAGGGCAGCGGCAAAGGAACACGCTTTACGTGAGAGGCGTGAATCCAATGCTTACGGCCAGCGACACGTACGGCTGTCCTCGTTGCCAGTAGGACCTGGAAGGGGCCGATGTAGCGAGGTTGAAGATTCTTTGTCCTCGCAAAATTTCTGACCACCACGTGGTCGCCGGGTTTCAGCTGATGCCCTGGACTCTCCGGAGGTTTTGGCAAAGCATCGAAGACCTGTTGATGAATAAGACTCAATTTAGCAGTCAAGTCGTAAAGGTAGTCTATCAACATAGGATATTCAATGGAGCACAATTGTTTAGGCCTTGGCACACCCCAGATATTTGCCGGGCGGCCAAACACAATCTCATATGGAGAAAGCCCTATTCTAGAATGCACTGTTGCTCTTGTTGATAACAAGGCCAAAGGAAGTGCGTCTGGCCAGGCTAAACCTGTGGATGCTTGTATTTTGGCTATCTTAAGCTTCAGAGTGCCATTATAACCCTCGACTAAACCAGCAGACTGGGGATGGTTTGCACTGTGGAATTTTTGTTTCACTCCTAGACCAGCACACACACTCTGCATAACTTTCCCTATAAACTCACTTCCGTTATCTGACCATACGATCCGTGGCATTCCAAACCTAGGGAAAAATTCCTTGAGAAGAATTTTGGCAGTTGATAGGGCAGTGTTGTCTTTTAGTGGGTATGCTTCTATCCACCTGGAAAAAGCACAAACTACCACCAGGACGTACTTTAAATTGTTGCAGCGTTCCATGTGAATGAAGTCTAACTGAATCACTTCGAAGGGGCAGGAAGGAGGAGCGAAATGGCCAGCTGGAGTTGGAGTTCCCTTGCCAGGATTATGCATCAAGCACACCATGCAGTTTTTCACCACTCTCTCTGCACACTTACTGATTCCCTCATTCTTCCAGACCGGAGCTAACATCTTACATATCCCTTTAGAACTTATATGCGCAACTCCATGTGCCATCGTCACTACTGCAAGCACATATGCATCAGGCAACATCCAACGCTGCTGTTCTGTTAAATCAATCCAACATCCATTTGAGTCCAATTTGCCCGTACTTTCTCTCCATACACGTTTCTCTTCCTCAGTCGCTTCTTTCTGAATCTCTTTCACACTTTCCATAGTGTCCTCACATATTCCAGACTCAGCAATCCATCTTGCAGACGTAGCAACGTACATTCTACTCATCGTGTCTCTAGCTGTCTGCTTAGCAGTTTCATCAGCAAAGGCATTCCCACGACCAACATCATCCGTGATTGCTTTATGAGCACTGCACTTCACAATCGCAACTTCAGTCGGCAAGGTTAGAGATTCCAACAAGTCGTTAACTAGCTGACCATGTTGGATCTTAGTCCCATGGGACGTAATGAAACCTCTTTCTCTCCACAACCGGCCAAAACTATGGGCCACGCCAAATGCGTACTGACTGTCTGTAAACACATTCACTCTCTTTCCCTCAGCTAAAACACACGCTCTCGTTAGAGCTATTAATTCTGCAGCTTGGGCAGAATTCTGACTCACTCTCGCAGTCTCCACAATCGTCTTCAAAGTCGTTACCGCATAAGCAGCAGTCACATCACCATTCTCCAATTTAAAACATGACCCGTCCACATACAGCGTACCATCTGGGTTGGATAGAGGAGTATCTTTTAAATCGATACGTCCTTTTGTCTCTTCCTCCGTTTTGAAATAACAGTCATGTGGCTCAGAATCACTCGACTCTTGATCAGTCGGCAACAATGTTGCTGGATTCAATACATTGCATCTTTTGATCTGAATATGACTCGCTAATAATGTCAGCTCGTAACCAGATAATCTCGCACTAGTAAGGTGTTGTGTCTTCGTTCGGTTCATGAGTGTATCAACTGCATGAGGAACCATGACCACTAACATATTGTTCATCACCAAACCAGCAGATTGTCGAATGGAAGCTGCAGCTGCCGCTGTAGCCCTCAAACAACTAGGTAACGCTCTGGCTACCGGATCTAATGTTGATGAAAAATACGCACAAGGGCGTTGTTTATCACCAAATTTCTGTGTCAGAACACTCAACGCGCAACCTTCTCTTTCGTGAACGTAGAGCGTGAATGGCTTGCTGTAATCAGGTGTACCCAATACAGGAGCTGAACACAATGCTTTTCGCAATTCAGTAAAACTCTCTTGACATTCATCAGACCATGGCACCGGACTCGGAACATTTTTCCCAGTCAAAGCTACCAACGGTTTTGCTAAAAGAGAAAAATTTGGGATCCACTGCCTACAGTAAGAGGTAATACCTAGGAAGGCACGTACTTCTCTCTGTGTGCGTGGAACACTCATCTGCGTAATTGCTTTTATTCTTTCTGGGGTCAACTTCCTTCCCTCCTTTGACAAGAGATGACCTAGGTAGGTCACTTCTTGGCAGCAGTATTGCATTTTTGAAGGTGACACCTTATGATTCAAATTAGACAAATGATGCAATAGGGAAATTGTAGCTGCTTTGCAAGTTTCCTTGTCATCTGCAGCCACTAAAAGATCGTCTACATACTGCACTAGAGCCGAACCTGGAGGAAGGACAAAAGAATCTAACTGACTTTTTAAAGCTTGACTGTAAATGGATGGACTTTCACAATAGCCTTGTGGAGCGCGTTTAAATCTGAAACTGCGACCTCCTAGACAGAAGCCGAAAATATCCCTACTTTCTTCGGCTATCGGAATGCTAAAGAAAGCATTCTTTAGGTCTATAACTGAGAACCATGTAGCTGTAGCAGGTATCAATGTTAACAAGGCAGTAATGTCTGGCACTACAGGAAACTGCGGAATTACAATCTTATTAACTTCTCTAAGGTCTATGACAAATCTATAAACTGGAGGTTTTGTAGGGTCAGTTCGCTTCAGAATCGGTAATACAGGACTGTTACAGACATTTCCTCTAGTTTCCTCAACCACACCCTTCTTGATCAAATCTTGCACAATCAATAAAAGTGCACGCTCACCTTCACTCGATATTTTATACTGGGGAATTCTTGGAAATTTCACATTTGCTTTCAAAGTTACTACATACGGTGGAATTTCTAGGAGACCTACATCATTAGGACCAGTCGCCCAAAGAGAATCAGGGAGTGAACGTAGCTCCGGCGGGAGTGCGTCCATTGACAAGTACATCGGAGAGGTGATATTTTTACCCAGTGTAAGCTGTACCCCTTCCGGAGAACAGTACAATGTCGCATATAGTCGTTTTAACAAATCTAAACCAAGCAGATTTTCATTACAACCTGTCGTCAAAATCAGGGGTGCTTTCAATTGGCACGGTCCAACAGAAATAGACAAAGGACCAGATATCGGGTTGTACACAGGGGCGCCTGAAAAACCTACGGAAACATTTGTTGAGCCAGACAAAGGTGCGCCAGGGAGTTTCGCATGCATGATAGAACTTTTTGCGGCACCAGTATCCAACAGAAACGGTTCGACCACACCTGATGTTGCTACTGCGACATAAGGCCCACTCTGATCCACTGGAACTGATACTACTCCCTCTCTCTGTCCATGGCTGTCCTAGTACCCATTTTGTTGAAAACCCTCTTCTACTTCACAATAATCTTCAACAAGATATTGCTGAGATCTATTTTGCTGAACAGATTGTCCATTTCGTTGATCAAAGTGATTGGAGGGACGATCATTCGTTTGTGGAGGCATAGCACCTCGTCCTCGTCCTCTAGAATTCTGCACAAAACCACCACGACCTCTTTGAGCTGCTGCTGCATTATTCTGCGCTAAGATCGGACATTCATTTTTATAGTGACCCTCTTTCTTGCAGTACGCGCATTGATTCCACTGATATTGAGGTCTTGATGTACTATAATCTGTCCTTTGGTATGAGTTTTGCTGCGTATTAGTCTGGTTCGTGCGAGGCGGATACGCCTGCTGCAAAAGAACTTTAGTTTTTAAATCTTTCGTTTTCTTTTCTGATTTTTCCTTTTCCTCTTTATCCCTATTTTCGTAGTACTGCGCAGTCGCAAGTATTTGCGCTGTCGTAGATACAGCCCACGCACTTTCTGAGTCTTTTAATTTATTGCATAATTCAGGTAACAAATTATGCACAAATTTATCGACAAACAATCTTTGTCCTCCTTCTGTACTCATGTCCTGACCACTATGATCCACAAAAGTTTCTTCGAACCTCGTGAAGAAGTCCGAGACACTTTCGTCTTTCTTTTGCTTACATGCTGACAACTTGTCCCAATTAACACGCAATGCTGGCATCAGAGTCTTCATTAGATCAATTATTCTACCTGGCAGATTAGCGATCAAAGGTTCAGGTTTCGCACCACCTATTTGTTGACCATCTGCTGCAGTGATAGCTGCCCAATCACCACCTAAAGCAACTTGATGATCTTCTCTACGAATTTTAGCCCACACTGGTTGCGGAACTACATTACCAAACAACATATCAATGTCGGCTAAGTTCATTATACAAGCCTCAACTGTCTGTGTTAATTCTTTGTAATATCCGGCTGGATTCTTACGCGGATCTGGCAAGGCCTGTTTCACTGCTAATACTTCTGCTCGCTTCCATGGAATGTGTATCCACACTCGTTGGAACTGCGCTGGAGCACCTGCAATACCAGCATTATCATCACGTGCCACTGCTTCGCGCCAGATTGGAGGAACTTCCCTCATAGGATATTGGCGACTTAGCTTCATTTTACTTTTCTCTAAATCTCTTGGTGAACGAAGAGATGGTTCATTCCTAAAACTTAAAATGAGTTCCATCGCTTGTTTTATTTTCTCACCCACTATCATTCCAGCAGCAAACTCCTTTTGAACCCTAATTAAATCTTCCAAATCTGATTCGACATCGTCTTCTTCCATCTCTTCACGTAACAACGAGCACATCTCATCAAAGACGTATCGCTGTGTTGGTTCCCCCCACTGCATAAATGTGTCTAGCACATCTCTCGTACTATATCTTCTACCCTTCGAAATCCATCTGAGAGCCGTGGAGTCTAAAACTCCCCGTTCTTCAGTACTCGGAAGCTGACTCCGTCTCTGTACAGAGTCAGGAGTAGGAGTCTTAATCAAAGTTTTATATATAGGAGACAGCATATTAGTAACCGAATCAGTGATTCTTCGACGAACAGAAAGTGGAGTTAGTACACTCGCAGACATAGAGAATGCAGTGGAGGTAGGAATAGATGAGGAAGCAGTAGGAGAATCGAGGAAAATAATTTCTGGAGCAGTAGGTACAGAGGTAGGTATAGTGGCTGGCAGTGTAGGAAGAGGAGGAGCTGTAGGAACATTTACATTCATCACAGGAAGTACAGGAACTTGATTCTGAGGGATAGGAGCAGGAGCACCAGGTTGTCCAGCAACCGGCAATTGAACATTCGGGACTAGTGGAGTCGTAGCACCTTGTGCATACGGTGGAGGTGACCGTAACAGATAAGATAGCAGAGGATCGTTTTCGGAGTCCTCCAGTATCTTAGCCATTTTCGATGGCAAGGCAGGATAGCACTTGTCAATCGCTAAGTTATGTTCTCTAATGGCTACATCTATGACCTTCTCACACTCGTTAGCTTGCAACTGTTTAGTCACTTGCTCTAGAGTTAACTCTTCTTGTTCTTTCTGCTCTTTCTTCAACCTTCTCATTTCTCTCTGTTTGGATTCTTTCCGCCAATAACGGAAGGAATCAAACATTGCCGGCCGGGCTTTCTTCTTGAACAATTTCGCTTCCAAATTGTCGAGAATCTCTTGCTCAAAACTACCATGCAGTGGCCAACTAAGGACACCATCCTTCTTACAATAGCGAACCCATATCTCATTATAAGTTATAGGACCCACGCCATACTTACAATATAAATCATATAGGGGAGTCCCAATCGGAGGAACCAGACAAGAGTCCTCCAATCGTGAGTCACTGTTGCAACTAAAACAAGACAACATTTTCCGACTTACCATTTTCAGTCCGGAACACAAAACAAACAAAACACGGAACAAATATGTGCACTCGAACCAAGAACTTAGGCCTACCAAAACGAACTGATGTATCGATACCCAAAACTAAACCAAATAGATTATCGTAACTAGAACAACCAGTGATAATCTAACAAAACCAAACCAAACCAAGAACCGATCAAGGATTTTAACAATCTTCACAAAAGTAACCAGCTAGCTATCACTAAATACTTAACTGAGTCACTGAAGACGTCACCAAGGAGAAACCCGTCACGTTTCGCCGTACTAAGGACTGCACCACTTCGGGTCCAAGACAGGGCGACGGTCAAGGCAACGGCCCACTGCAGCCGTCCTGAACGGGAAACCCTCGTGGAAGAGAACTTCGGGCCACTTTTGCGATATGCCGGGATCGATGAAGTGGGGCGCCTCCCTCAGGAATCTTCACACGAAGCTTCTCGAACTCTTCAGGCTTTTGGACCGGTACCGAATGACGTCGAGCCCCACGTTGGGCGCCAATTGGAGTTCTGGACTTTTTGGTTCCGTCCAGAGGTGTCAGGGTACAACACCCAAAGACCCCGGAGTTCCACCTGCCTTGGTGCACAAATGAACAGAAACACGGGCTTCTCGATGGTGGCGTCAAAGACCAAAGGTTTATTACTGCAGGGACACAGAAGTCACAGAATCTACACACGGGCAGAGACTAGGAGCCTGTTCGATTTGTACAAAGTGGGTTGCTCCTTATATACGGTTTTTTATGCTAGGGGCAAATTCTTTACATGTAATACATTCCCAAAACCTTCGTGTCTAAAACAATAAATATTTGGTGTTACACAGGAACCGTCGATAATATCTGGGGCCAAACATTGCGAAGAGAGGGGTTCCCACTAGTTTGTCACAATTCCCTGTCAATATTGCATTCAGGACCCGGACCGCCTCATCGTAAAGTTCGTTACCTCCCCCTAATAAAGATTCAGAAAGAAAGAAACAGAGCCAGGTGTGGGAGATAGAAAAGTGGGATAAGGGATGTTTGTGGGTTGTAAATGGGCAAGGCTACCGGCTTCGGCCGCCTAATCATGATCAGGTACAATGGACACGAAGACCAGTTTGGCAGGGCTGGCCTCGGGCAGAGGAGGCAGCCTTTGTCGAGTCATGCAGCTACAGCGTGATCTGGTTTAAGGTGCACGTGTCATGTAAGAGGTGAATCTCCGGCTAAGGCTACGTGTCCTTAATCAAAGTGGAGTGAATGAAGTGATCCGAGGCTATTGCATATGTGAGGGCAAGGAAACACAAAATGGCGGCGGCCATGGTCTAAGATGGATGCCGTGGGTATATCAGAAATGTGTCAATGGAAGGAGTGCTCTTGCTCGTAGCGTAGCGAAAACACTAGGATATACTAAATGGATCATTTGCGGTTCACTGATACCAATATTAGGTATTTCCGACAAACTTGAAAACACGGGTTCAAGTCGTCACGGAACCGTCACGGAACCTCAATGCCCATAGAATGCCCTCTGGGAAATTAGTTGCCTCCAGTGTCTGGAGAACTAATATGGGTGGCAGCCCAGGGCTACCTGAAAGCTCAGAATTCTGGGTGCACCACTCCCAAACTGGGGGTAAAGAGGCCCAGATGGAGGGGCAGGAGGAAAAAGGTCTCACCCTTGGCTCCTGTTTATTCTCATGGAACAGACTCTTGCAGGGACACCCTCAAACATTTTACTTTTACCCTACACTTATTTTCTGAATTCATTTTTTTTGGCCTTAGAACTCTGTACACTTTAGCACTGCTAACCAATGCTAAAATGCTTATGTTCTCTCCTTCCAACATGGTAGAATTGGCTTACACCCAATTGGTATATTAAATTTACTTCTGAGTCCCTACTAAAGTTGTACTCAGAGTGTACAGGACCTTTAAATTAAATGCTACTAATGGATCCAGTTGCATACAAAACAGGTGATGGACCGAATGTGGATCAATGTCACACATTCAACCCAGTCAAAAGATCTGGGCCCAAACCCATCGTTTTTTTGCACTCCACACCACCCTGGGTTAGACAATGGCGATATGCAAATCAGCTCTGACCCTGTGCCCCATGGGAACAGTCCAGTCCGAACTACAAAAGCCATGTCCTTCCCAGAACGGAATCAAGCATCCGAGGACCGGACCGGTTTCGAGGTAACACCTCTCATCAGCCCGGCTAGCTTGACTCCAGTGGTGTGGAGTGCCTGGGACCCACGTCTGGGCATCCCCAGCACACTTATAGCGGCAGTTGCAAACAAAACAGGTGATGGACCGAATGTGGATCAATGTCACACATTCAACCCAGTCAAAAGATCTGGGCCCAAATCCATCGTTTTTTTGCACTCCACACCACCCTGGGTTAGACAATGGCGATATGCAAATCAGCTCTGACCCTGTGCCCCATGGGAACAGTCCAGTCTGAACTACAAAAGCCATGTCCTTCCCAGAACGGAATCAAGCATCCGAGGACCGGACCGGTTTCGAGGTAACACCTCTCATCAGCCCGGCTAGCTTGACTCCAGTGGTGTGGAGTGCCTGGGACCCACGTCTGGGCATCCCAGCACACTTATGGCGGCAGTTGCAAACAAAACAGGTGATGGACCGAATGTGGTCCAGTCCTCGGATGCTTGATTCCGTTCTGGGAAGGACATGGCTTTTGTAGTTCGGACTGGACTGTTCCCATGGGGCACAGGGTCAGAGCTGATTTGCATATCGCCATTGTCTAACCCAGGGTGGTGTGGAGTGCAAAAAAACGATGGATTAGGACCCAGATCTTTTGACTGGGTTGAATGTGTGACATTGATCCTCATTCGGTCCATCACCTGTTGTTTTTGCAATTCCGCTATAAGTGTACTGGGGATGCCCAGACGTGGGTCCCAGGCACTCCACACCACTGGAGTCAAGCTAGCCGGGCTGATGAGAGGTGTTACCTCGAAACCGGTCCGGTCCTCGGATGCTTGATTCCGTTCTAGGAAGGACATGGCTTTTGTAGTTCGGACTGGACTGTTCCCATGGGGCACAGGGTCAGAGCTGATTTGCATATCGCCATTGTCTAACCCAGGGTGGTGTGGAGTGCAAAAAAACGATGGATTAGGACCCAGATCTTTTGACTGGGTTGAATGTGTGACATTGATCCTCATTCGGTCCATCACCTGTTGTTTTTGCAATTCCGCTATAAGTGTACTGGGGATGCCCAGACGTGGGTCCCAGGCACTCCACACCACTGGAGTCAAGCTAGCCGGGCTGATGAGAGGTGTTACCTCGAAACCGGTCCGGTCCTCGGATGCTTGATTCTGTTCTGGGAAGGACATGGCTTTTGTAGTTCGGACTGGACTGTTCCCATGGGGCACAGGGTCAGAGCTGATTTGCATATCGCCATTGTCTAACCCAGGGTGCTGTGGAGTGCAAAAAAACGATGGATTAGGACCCAGATCTTTTGACTGGGTTGAATGTGTGACATTGATCCTCATTCGGTCCATCACCTGTTGTTTTTGCAATTCCACTAATGGATCTGCAGCACTCATTTTTCCACCCACTTGAGAAACTGTTGTGGAAATTAACCCAAAATATGTTCTTCCTAGTCTTTGCCTGTCTCTCTGCTCGACCTTAGGAATCTTGACACCTTCCCGCTGTACTGCAGGGGGAAAGCGCACATGCCCACCTCGCCCGCTTGGGGATAGGGCATCCGTACACAATGGGTTTAGGTGCTGTACCTTCATGCATCCCGTGAACAGGTACACCACATGCCCGGGGTGTGGATGGCACTGGCTAGTAGTGGGATGTAGCGTTAATTGCACCACCCACCAGATAGCCTGTCAACCCTCCATTGTAAGTCTGTTAGGCACCATTGCAACCCTGCCTAGATTGGCATCAGTTATTCCTCAACCAACGCTAAGTATGTCATCCCACACAATGAGGGCACTCACAGGGAAGCCCTGATGGGCACGGGAGGTGGAAGGCTGAGAGCTGGGTGGGTTCATATGGATGTCCTCTGCCCAGGTAGAGAGGAAAAGTCCAAATGGGGCTTTGATGCATTGGAGTGCGGCTCTTCCCATGGTATACTCCTGGGGTGTTGCAGATTCTCTTGTGTGATTCTCTGTCAAGGCAGTGTGGAAGTGCGTGCTGCTTCCTACACAGTCTAGTACGAGACACTGACACAATGTTCTGAAAAATGAGCTGGTCTGCCAAAACAGATCGAGATGTGTGCACCGGCCCTGATATTGTTTCAAAAATGTATTCCGCCTGCCATTTCAGTCGGGAACATGCTCCAGATAGCTGCTGAGCCTGCCATAGTGGGCTGGTGAGTGTATAGCTGCATCTCCAGTGTTCTAACCTCTAGGTCAGGCCTGCCAGTGCAGATCTGTGTCTGCCTGGTTACATTCAAGGTGTCAAGGCCTGGGTCGCCCATGTGCCCAGCCTGACCTTGCTGCATCAAAGTGCATGCTACCTTCCTTTATGTGTTTGGAAGTGGCGCTGATTTAATGGTCAGAAACATGGGCCGATCTATTTTTACAGGCCGAAGAGGGTACACTGGCATCTATCATGAGTAGACTCATGAGCAGCTTGATACTGTAGGCTCCTGCAAGTGTGCTCCTGCACCTATTGTGCCCATAATTACATGTGCTGCCTGCCAACATAGACGTGTGTGTGTATGTGTGTGTGTGTGCAGACACATGTATTAATTAAACCTGTGACCAGTCTGCTTAGCAGACTCAGGTGGGTGCCTGTGCACCCCTGGTGATGGGAATTATGTGTCCCATCTGCCTTTCATCACAGAACGGTATGCATGCTAGCGCATGTTCGCCCAGGTGGTGAGAAATACCTATGTGTATTTTTACTACCTATGAGGTCTGCTATTCTCATAGGTTAACGTGGGAAGTGATTGACATTGCTTCAGACTACAATAGTGGATTGGAGTGGAGCAGCCTCATGATGTTTTAAACCCATGGATTGGCAGTGCCAAACCCTTTCCATTGGTAAAGGGGGGTTTGCATGGGGGGTTTGGCATAACTCACTTAGAAATGCCCCTTATAGTATATGGACATTTCTTTGCTTTAAGAGCTTCGGGACCATGGTGCCTGGATTCAGTGCACGCCAGGCGTTGGGGGAGCACATCTGTGCATTCCCCCAAGCGACAGCCATAAAACATGAGCATCCATGGGACATACAGACCTTTGCCATTTGAGGGTGGAATGGCATAGATTGAAGATAGAGGTTTTGACACTTAAGCTCTGGGGGCAAGATCATGGCCCCACTGAATATTAAGATCTGTATTCCATGGCCCCATGGCAGACAGCCCTACAATTTACGGGAGACATCAGTGGTTCAAAGAGAAAACCCCTAGTTTAAAGACACACAACAGTATATCAATCAATCAATCAGGGAATTGTGAAGCGCACTACTCACCTGTGACGGTCTCAAGGCGCTAGAGGGGGAGCAGCTCCGGTCAGTTGAAGAGCCAGGTCTTGAGGGTCTTCCTGAAGATTTGCAGAGTGGGGGCGCATCTGATGTCGATCGAGAGCTTGTTCCAGGTCTTAGCCGTGATGTAGGAGAAGGCTTTTCCACCTACTCTTGCTCTGCGGATGCACGTGGCTTCCGCGAGGGTGAGGTCGGCGAATAAGAGGTTTCTATTGAGGATGTGCAAGGAGACCCTTTTGTTGAGATATTGGGGTCTGGTGTTGTGGATGCATTTGTAGTAAACCTGGGCGTAGTTTGCGAAGTAGCGCTACGCAAATCTACGCAAAGTGCACTTCGCACTAGGTGAGCTAAGCGCAACCACGCGAACTGCATAGTGCACTGTGCTAAATGCTGTTCGCACTGATTGCACAGTGCCGGATGCTTGTCCGCACCTTGCAATCAGTGCAAACTGCATCTTGCACAATGCAATCGGTCATTTTCTGCCGCTCGAGTTGATTTCTACTCGAGTGGCAGCTTTCTCAATGCGGACTGGTAGTTTCTCATTGCGAGCGGTCGCGAGCATACGTAACCACTCGCAATGGGAAACCTGACTTCCCCGAGTTGAGAATCTCGCCGGGAGGTTTATTTTCCACGCTCGCGATCAGCAACTTGATGTAGCTGATCGCTAACGAGGAATAAGTCTCGCCGAGATGTAATTTTGCTTGCTCGTGGTCGCCAACTTGACGTTGAGGACTGCAAGCAAGCATAAAATGACTGCTGTACTGCGCCACACTGCGCTATGGTACGCTAAGCGTGTTTGCGCTGTGCTATGAGCAAGTCGCGTATTGCGAAGTAGCGCAAACTTCGCAAACTACCCGAGCGTAGCATAGTGCTTTGCCCAGGGTTAATTTGTAGGTGTGGGTGAGTATCTTGAAAGTTACTCTCTTCTAGACGGGGAGCCAGTGGAGGTCTCGCAGGTGTTGGGAGATGTGTTTGTGTCGAGGGATGCCGAGGACGAGTCTGGCTGTGGTATTCAGTATGTTTTGGAGTTTGCAGAGTAGAGATTTGTTGATCCTGGCATAGAGGGTGTTTCCATAGTCCAGTCTGCTGGTTATGAGTGCGTGAGTGACTTTCTTTCTTGATTCAGAGGCGATCCATTTGAAGGTCTTGCGAAGGATGCAGAGGGTGTTGAAACAGTGGAGGTGATAGCCTTGATCTGTCGGGTCATGGAGAGAGATAAGTTGAGTATGATACCAAGGTCCCGGGTGTAGTCTTTGTGGTTGGGTGGCTTCAGAGGGCAGTGGGCCACCAGGTGTACTCCCGTGCTGAAGGGGAGGGACCGAGTATGAGGACGTCTGTGTTCGCCAAGCTGAGCAGCTGCTGCTCATCCAGGAAGCGACGTCCTTCATCCATTCCTGGAAGTTGAATCTGGTGGTGATGGGGTCCTTGGTGAGGGAGAGGATGAGCTGGGTGTCGTGGGCTTAGGATACTATGCTGAGTCCGTGCTTTCTGACGATGGCGGCGAGGGGGGCCATGTAGATGTTGAAGAGCGTAGGGCTGAGCGATGATCCTTGGGGTACTTTGCAGTTGATCTCTGTGGATTGAGAGAGGAAGGGTGGTAGTATGATTCTTTGGGTTCTGCCAGTGAGAATGAGCAGCGCCAGACGAGGGCGGTTCCCTGTATGCCAGCATTGTGGCATCTGGTGGTGAGTGTGCGGTGGGAGACGGTGTCGAAGGCTGCAGAGAGGTTGAGTAGGATGAGATCCACGGTGGGACCATGGTCGAGGAGAGTGCGGATGTCGTCTGTAGCGGTTAGTAGAGCAGTCTTGGTGCAGTGGTTGCTGTGGAATCCAGATTGGGAGGGGTCGAGGATGGAGTTCTCTTCCATGAATTTCATTAGTTGGACTTTGATGGTCTTCCCTGTGATTTTGACTACGAAGTGGAGGAGAGAGCTGGGTCGGTAGTTCCTGAGGTCTGTTGGATCTGCTAAGGGCTTCTTGAGCAGAGGCTGGACTTCTTGAGTAGGGGCTTGACTTCTGCGCATTTCCAGTCATCGCATCGGGGAATGTGCCAGTTTCAAAGGTGGGGTTGATGGTGTATCATAGCTCTGGTGCAATGGTGGAGGCGGCCCTTTGTAAGATGTGCGGAGGGCAGAGGTCCATGGGGGCTCCTGAGTGAATGCCGTTCATGGTGTATGTGGTGTCTTTGGTGGTGACTGGGGTCCAGGAGGAGATGGTGGGCTGGCTGGCATTGCTATGGGAGGGAGTTGCTTCGGAGTAGGATGTCTGTTCATTGAAGTTGTCATAGAGGGACTGTAACTATGGGTGCCATCCTTCCGCAAAGGGTGAGATACGCTTGTGGGGATGTGGGACAAGAGAACCTGGACTGTGTGGTGCACATTGCCAGAGGACTCTGTTGTGCACATGGAGGATTCCTGTCTGTCCTGGGGTGAGGACCCGCTGAAATGTGTTGCCCTTAAGTGTGCTCTCCAAAAGCCTGATCACAGTACTTCTTTTATCCTGACAATCTCAGAGAAATCAAAGCTCTCCCGTGAGGGACCTACACCATCTACGTGTCACATCTGGAGAGCGGTGACCTCTCAATTGCCCGCCTCGGCTACTGAATCCAAACTGGTAGCGTGCCTTAAGTGTGGAATTAAGACTTGTGTCTGGAGACTGGATTGCCTAGTGCAGAGCCCCAGAACTCTGACCCAAATCTAAGGTGTGTGGTTCCCGTACTGTGGTGATCCTGATACTCATAAGCTTCTAGTTGGTGGTGAGCGGATTTGCCAGTACAATACTTTGCATGGCCTGTTTAATTGATCTTGCTGCATCTCTCTCATGCGAACATGTTAACTGCATGCTAACTATGTGCAGTCTCAGATTCGCAGGAGGTGGGGGCTCATACTAACGAGCATCAGGTGCTAAACCCGGAATGCCTGGGCATGACCTAGATCATCGTGTACCGATTGGGGCACCTCATCCTATCTAGAGGTTCCCTTTTTGCTCCTCATTCATCAGTTGTTCCCTTGTTGACCCTCATCTCGGCAGACCAACTGTCCTCTCACCTGGCTCCTTTTGAAGACATCTTGGCCCCAGGTTGTAGTAAGAGAGATTTTTGAAACAGTCCATAAGTGGGTCAACAGACTGCAAGACTCCTTTGTGTTTTGAGGCGTGTGTGAACTTCCTGAGTGGCTGCTTAACTTCCCTTGTTTATGTCTATCTCCTAATTAAAACTGCTACATAGTCCCACCTGCTTCCTGAGGATCCAGAATAATTGTGACTTTGGCTGCGTGCCACCCAGTGTCTGGAGGCGGGGTTGGTTATTTTTCATCCGAGGTATAGTACAATTGGGGTGAACTAGAGGGTGGAGGGAGGCTTGGTCCACAGAGTTGCAGATTGTGAAGCATTGCCCAGCTAGGTACCAGTGGCACTGCATTAGAGTGCTGTTTGCATATGTGTATAAGAGCATTCCGTACGGACTTGCTGATACCTGTCGCACTGCATAGCAATTCGGACTGAGTGTGTGTGAGTGGGAGTGATTGTGTGTGGACCGCCTGTGATTCATGACACTGTCTGGCAGTGCCATTTCATACGTTCATTGTATGCCAAAAGCACAATACATTTGACATAGGTTTTCTGGCTTGTATGTGGCTCGCGGTGCTGCTAAAAAGTGTTCTACTTTCGTGTATGGACATATTGTTGAAATTGTGCACTGTATAAGGGTGCTCTCTCTCTCAATTGACAGGGTGATTAGATTAGGAATTGTCCACTATGTGCATACTATTGATAGGATTACAATTTGAGTGGACCTAGTACAGCTAGTAATATTTCTGAATGTGTTTTATGCTCAAAAGTATATGATGTTAATGTTAGGGATTGAATATGGATGTATGTCGTTACAACGCATACTTTTACTCCGCATACCATTACAACGCGGTTTTTACAACGCATACCATTACAACGCATAGCGCTTTGAGGTGCTGGATAGTGGTAAGTATAATTTACTATTCTAACTCCAGTCCCCGTGGACCCTAGGGAAGGTGTTGGATAGTAAATTAAACTTACCTCTTATCCTAGAGCGCCCCCCAGCGCAATGCGTTGTAATGTCATGCGTTGTAATGCCCGCGTTGTAATGGTAGTGCGGAGTAAAAGTTGCGTTGTAACGGGTGTATACCATTGAATATACCTGCTGAATATAAACATTTTTACATACATCCTGTGTGAGGTCTCTTTTGTGGTACTCTGTGTATTTATCGTATGCGGCTGCTGTACCTTTGTTTTACACATTGCCTCTGATAGAAACATGCCTGCTCAATGCCAAGCTACCCAAGGGTGAGCACAGATTGTATACTGAGTATAATCACCTGAACTTGACGAAAGCAGTACTTTCTACCTGGCTTGGAGCATCCTTTCAGTCAACCAGACACTGCCAGTTTCAACAGTAACACTTTAAACATGTCTTAGGCCTGCTATTACAGTCTGAATGCAGTTTTAAACTGCCTATTCGAATTGGCAGTATAGCCCCCTACCAATCCTTAAACTCCCTTTATATTGCATATACGTCTCCCCTAAGATAAGCCCTCAGGATCCCGCAAAGCAGGGTGCACTGTAATTAAAAGTTTGGACATGTACTTTTAAGTTTTACATGTCCTGGTAGCGAAATTATTCACTACTGGGAGGCCTATGTGTTCTATAGGATAACATTGGGTTGCCTTATACATTTAATACATTATTTTTTAAATTACAATTTTGAAAATGCTACTTTTAGAAAGCTGGCATTTTCCTGCCCTTAGCCACATGGGGCCTGAAGCCTCCCCTGAGTCACGTGACTGAGTACTTGTTAATTCAGAACCTATAGCCTGAGAAGATTTCATAAGTTTGTCTATCCCAAAATGTTCCCATATTTGCCTTTGGAATATATTTTTCCAGTCTAGTCTTTCAGACACCTCTTCATGTCGCCTTGCCCTTCCCTTAAATGTAATTTGCTTTTTCCTGCTGTTTCCCAAAATACCATATCTTAATATAATATACCTTTCAAGTATTTTGGGAACTGCTGATCTTTTAATATTTGCATTGCAGTGATTATATGTTTACAGTTTACAGCATGTTAATAATAGCAATGCATTGGTTGATAATACCACTTTGCGAGAACGGACCTGTGCACCTGCTGCTTGCTCCAGCATCAACATGTGTGTACAGGGGGTCTTTGTGGTGGGGAGGATATGGAAACAAGGGGCAGCAAGGTGCCACAAGGGGAAGGATGTAGACTGCCCATGGGATGCCAGGGTCGTGGAAATGGAGGGGATAGGAAATGCATGGGGAATGGAAGGAAACCGGAAAAGATGCTGTAGGGCTGGGGGTGTAAAGCAAGGGGAGGAAATAAAATAATATGGACAATTCAGCAAATTATGTATGCAATTTGGAGGGTCATTCGGAAGGAAATGAGAACAAGAAATTTGGTCTAGAAATTGGCAAAGAATGAAAGTCTGCAAATATGCTCTTTAAATGCAGAGCAGCGACATTCTGTTTTCAGAAGAGAGATAACATGACACAGTTGGGATAGACTAGAACAGGGGTCCCCAAACCGGTCCTGGAGGACCGGATCCATTCCAGGTTTTTTGGATATCCCCATTGAGATACATGTAGTAATTTTAAAAATCTGGCATGGATCCGGCCCTCCAGGACCGGTTTGGAGACCCCTGGACTAGAATGTCAGCGTCAAGCAAGGCAGCAGGCAGAATTTCAAGATGCAGAATACATCTGTGATGACTGTGTCAAAGTGCTATCAAAATGATCAAATATTGAAAAGTTAGTAGGTGAAATGGTTAGGAAAGAGCAAGATACAATTAGACAAACGAAACAGGTTCGTGAGCTAGCAGTAGCCTCCAAACATAGAAATCTTCACTGCAAATTTATCCAGAGGCTCCCTTATGATGACACTCCCTCCTTGGGCACCACCTGCAGCCTTGACAGCGGAACTTTACCTTCTCAGAACATTTTTCTTGAAAAATCTGCTAAATCTTAAAGTATGTGTTAACCTGACCTATTCCGACTCTGCAGCTTTCATGGAGATCCCAACATTAGCAATTTTCAACCCCAAATCTAAGCAATTCCAGTGTGAGTAAAATTCACAGAGAGGAAATATTGCTGGTATGTCCCTAAGAGGAAAAAACAGAGACAGTGAGGCAGAGGGCATCTTTATATTTATTCCCTTACCAAATAGCCCTAACAGTCCTGCTGATCCGCTATCCGTTCTTAGTGGCCTTCTTACCATTGCAAAATTGTAAATTGCCACTAATCATAATTTTTATTGATGAAAAGAAGATGAGGATTGTTCGAGTCAGGCCGACACAATCCATAATCGATGTACAGTCATGGCCGCAAACATAAAGAGCTGGGCAGAGTTAGGAACCGGATTGCCACTCTAAGTCATCCTGCTAGCGAGAGTTTAATACACCATATATATGATACATTGTGCAGTGTGACCCCCCACTAATAGATCCACAAGTTCTGCGCTAAGAAACCCTTGAGGACCCCCCCCTTTTTGATGAAAAAATCCTGAACTTACAAATATAAAATAAATTCCTTGTGATTAAGCGCATACACTCACCTCAGTTCCTCAAAGGACATTATTCTAACTTCGATATAAAAGTACCCATATATTCTGAGACCATGGCACTTCCATCCAAATACATAAGAGTCCCAGAAAACACCTGGGAGGGAGACTGGGATTTTCCTGGATCAGAGTATAAAAGTTAAATCTCCGTAGCCTCAGTTTCTTACGGAGTTCTGTCCAAATTTTATGAGCTCCCTGGATAGTCTTCAAACTGACCTTTTTAAAATAGCTGCACACCATTTGGTGGAGAAGGCACCCCCTAGCACTAATCCAACATCAGATCAAATCCTGGGGAATTTCTTCCCTTACGGATCAAGCTTCATCCACCTCCTCACTTAAAAAAGCCATATATTGTACAGCCACCGCCCAGTAATTCAGTATGAAATTCTGGGTGGCCCAGCCCCATCTTCCTTTAGAAAGAGTCAAAAGCTTAAGAACCCTCATGGTTTTAGAATAAGCCTAAATAAAATCTACTCATCATATCATTGTTTACTTAAACCAAAGACTCCCAAATTTGAGTCTGATGGCCGGGAAGAGATAGAATACTTTCGGGAGAAATATAATTTTACCAGCATGGTTTCTGCTAATTATAGATGAGAGCAGATAATCTGTTCTTGCAAAATCTTTCCATGCCTCTCGAATAACTGGGACAGGTTATTCTCCACTATTTGATCACCCTTAGAGGCAATACTAACACTTAGATGCACCAACTTCTTCACCACCTAGATAACACCCTTCTACCTCATCGGATCTGAATTAATTCTTATTGTCTGCCTCATTAATAAAATATTGGCAATAGGATTGAAATACAGTGCTTTTAAATCCTTGATATACCTAAGCCCAATTCCAAACCAGTTCATCATGACCCATAGATACTTCCAGGAGACCCTATCAAACGCTCTTTCTGTCTTTAATAATATTAAAGCCCTACGGTCTCCTGCTACCGAAAAAGCATCTAAAAGAGTGTTAACCCGTGGATATGATCCCTGGTTCCTATCCCTGGTATAAAGCCATGTTGTCTAGGAGAAACAACTTTACCAGTTATACGGCATAAACGCATGGCCGATACTTTTGAGTAAATTGTGGTATCACTGTTGATCAGTCACTGAGTTATCAGTTGATATGATCAGGGCTCAAGAAGAGGTTTATCTTTTTTTATAGAAAGACTATGTTTGCTATTGACCATGACACCGCAGGTGTCAGGCCCTTGTAGATTTGTAAAAACAAGTCCGTCAGGATTGCCTCTAGCTAGGAGATGAACGTCCTATAAAACTTGTTGGGGATCTTGTCTGTACCAACCGCTTGCCCTGAGGGCAAGCATTTCATAGCTATCCGCAATTCTTCCCATGAAGTATGGAGTTGAGCACTTCTTGATCTTCAGCATTACATTTTGAAGATGGGGTTAACTCTAAATATTGTAATATATCCCCATCCCCCAACTCCTCTTCCTCAGTGTAGAGATTTAGATAATATCTTTGAAAGATCTCCTGTATACCCGTAGGTTCCTCAGCAATGCCCCAACTTGAAGCCCTCAGTTCTCTTATCTCCTCTGGTGTCAACTTTTGTCTAAATAGCTAGGAGGTGACTCCCCTGTTTGCTATACTCATATCAGTCTTGCTTCCAGATGGCATATTTATCTGTGATCTTTCTTGTAGATATCCCTGTTATTGCCGCCTTTGCAAGAGCAACATAATGCTGTAGTTTATAAAAATCTAACCCATTGGATGATGCCTACATTAACACACTTCAACTTCAGCCAGCGCACCATACCATGCCAGCATTTGCTGTTTTTCTTTATTTTGCCTGTTTAAGCTAAACCTGATTGTCTCACCTAGTGTACCCACCCTAAAGGCATCCCATACTACCCCAGCAGGGGCAACATCCCTCTTCTATAAATGCAGGAATCCAATTGTCTATGTATCTAAAATATTCTTCATTGAACTATAGTGCAGGCTCAAAAGTCCAATTCGAGGCTTTTCTCACTAGCCCCTGTGTTGGTAATTCCAATACCAATGGATTATGGTAAGAGATGACTCGAGGAACTTTTACATTTTACAATATTAAAGCAAACCATGAGAGATAAAACTAATAAGCGAAATGTATATGTTTTCAAGGAGGGACAGAAAAGTAAGTGAACCCTGGGTCTGCTACCGTGACCTTGTTTCAGATATCAATTAGCCCATGACCTCTCCCCATATAGCACAATGATTTCAACACTCTGGGTTTCCGACCCATTTAGGAATTAATGCCTGGCTCCAATAAACCTCCCCCCAGCAGAATATTAAAATCACTGCAAATGATGGTCAGAGTAGGCCAGAGCGCCAATTCTTTATCCAGCCAATCAAAAACCACAGGATCATCGATGACCAGGCCATATGCCCAACACACCACAAATACTCTACTGGGATAATAACCCTGAGTGACAAATATGTATCTCCAGGATAAAAGGACAGGTTAGAAAAAGCTGTCAGCACAAGTCTGCTTGAAACTGAAAAGATTCCTTCTGACCAAGATGGCTTCACCGCAAGTCCTTGTCCCTTGGGTTTAACAGCCAATCACCTGGAAGCTCACTGAATCAAGCAGATGTGTCCTTGACCCTTCAATGTGTGTTTCCTACAGACATAGTATATCAGCTTGTAATATCTGCAGGTCAAGGGCAACCATTTTGCCTCTCGAGACTGTCATTCATCCCGTTAAAATTCAGGGTACCTATACGAATCCTACCCCTAAAATAATCTCTGGTAAATCACAACTCAGTCGCCCCTTCTTTTTAAATTCAACACATAATCGATAACCGTCCTGATGTATGCACTGCAATTCATACACAATGTTTAGCATATAGGACCTTTCCCTCCCATAGCATCGAGATTGCTCCTGCTTTCTGGTTTCCCTGTGCAAGTCCTATTCATAATAGCACCAGATATTCCTTATTCATAACTCTCCTCTTGTGTTGGAACCATCCCACCATTAAGGGTCCCCACAAGACCTGCTCCCCCTCCTTCTACTCCCACCCAACAAGCACCACACACCCCAACCCCACCCCTCCATAATTTCTTCTGTTATCACTCCAAGCACCCACCCCCCAGCACACAGACCAGGAAATCAGGACATGTTCTTCATCATTATAAAGGGAAGTATAGAGGGAGGTATGGGAGAAGGAGACCCCGTTATTCTCCTATAAAAATCCATAAACAGCTTCCTACATACCCTGAATGCCTTTCCCAAACCTAGTAAACTCCACCCAAACAGGTTGCAAACCAACATTTTATGGGGGAATCTTAACCCTAATATACTGATTTCAGCATAATGCTATAAAGATTCTCGCTATTTCAAAGTTCTTTGCTCGTGACCCTGGTTTCTCTATAGATGACCGACAGGAGTACTTGCATATACTCCTTGGCTTTTATTTCTGAGGTGAATGTCCTAATATTTCCTTTGAAATTCATTTTCAGATGAGAAGGATTAATTAGGAACACTTTGTAACCAAGAAGCTGAAATAGCTTGATAAGTTTTATTTTATTTTATTTTATTTTAATTTCTTGTATCGCGCAAGAATCAATCCCATGAGGGTATCTCCGCGCTTTGCTAGCCAGGACGTTGACGTAATCTTCAAGTGTGTTAATGGGACTGAAATGCTTCCTGAAAGAGGAGTGTTTTCAGGGCCTTTCTAAAGGCCAGATGATTAGTGTTCAACCTCATTTCTATAGGAAGTTTATTCCATAGGGCAGGCCCAACCGACGAAAATGCTCGGTCTCCCTGTCTCACTCTTTTTGTTGCAGGGGGTTTCAGGAGTGCTTGGTTACTTGAGCGAAGTGAGCGGCTAGGTTGGTATGGTTCAACAGATTGGGAGAGGTATTTAGGGCCATCCCCGTATAAGCATTTGTGGACCGTGCAGCATATTTTGAAACTGATACGCTGCCGTATCGGGAGCCAGTGTAGCTCCATCAACAAAGGCTTAGAAGGAGTCCTAGCTGGCGCACCCATAACCAGCCTAGCCGCCGTAGTTGCCTCAGCCACCACCTCCCTACACCGTGGCATGAAATAAGTCAGGGCCTACAAAAAAGCTATGACTGGCATCAGGACATGCCTTTTCAAAAACTGCTTTTCGGAGAAAGAATTTGCAGAAATACACCAAAAGAGCTCTAGATGTGTCTACCTGATCACCTCTTGGCCTTTTAAGCATCAAGGGCAAATGATGTACACACTGTACCTCCAGGTCCCAGTTCCTCATTGGAAGGTCCGAGAAAGCCCCCTTAAGCAGATTCAAAATGAAAGCAGTACTATTACTCCCTTCTGCTACCCCCAAAAATTTCAAATTGTTTCTCTGATGACTGTTTCCATTTTCCGCATTACAAACATAACTCTTGGGATTGGCTCTGTCCTGTCATTGCACTGATATTCATCACTAATGCTAGCTCCTCCACAGGGTTCAGTGACTAAATATTGAGGGACATAATATAGAATGCCCAAAATATCAACTCGAAAATATCTACAAACAGGTAAGTACTAAAATATTGAATCCAAAATATAGATTGTCAAAATATAGTAAACTAAAATATCTAATTTTTTAAATGTATTAAAAATAATATAAAAGTAATTAAATATATTATAAACAGTAAGATAAACCATACTTAAAATAATGTATAAAAGCTTAAAATGTAAAAATAATAAATGTAATGTAAAGAAAAGTAGAGATATTGTTGGATAGTGAGAGGGTAAAAATTACTATTCCCACTCCAGTGAGTGCAACAGTAGGGAAAGCGTTGGATAGCGGGAGAATAAAAATTACTATTCCCACTCCAGTGAGTGCAACAGTACGGAAAGCGTTGGATAGCGTAGGGGTAAAAATTACTATTCCCACTCCAGTGAGTGCAACAGTAGGGAAAGCGTTGGATAGCGGGAGGGTAAAAATTACTTTACCCACTCCAGTGAGCGCAACAGTAGGGAAAGCATTGGATAGCTTAGGGGTAAAAATTACTGTTCCCACTCCAGTGAGTGCAACAGTAGGGAAAGCGTTGGATAGCGGGAGGGTAAAAATTACTATTCCCACTCCAGTGAGCGCAACAGTAGGGAAAGCATTGGATAGCTTAGGGGTAAAAATTACTGTTCCCACTCCAGTGAGCGAAACAGTAGGGAAAGCGTTGGTTAGCAGGTGGGTAAAAATTACTATTCCCACTCCAGTGAGTGCAACAGTAGCGAAAGCGTTGGATAGCATAGGGGTAAAAATTACTATTCCCACTCCTGAGAGTGCAACAGTAGGGAAAGTAATGACTTATTATTAAAAAAAGATTACATTAATTATCAATACCAATAGAAAATGTATTAAATTAATTATCAATTAAAACATTAGTTACCAATTAATAAATATTAAATACCAATTAATAATTAATTATCAATACATATAAATAAAAATAATGATTTACTTTATTACAATTAAATTACTTTCCACCCTATTCCCCTATAAACCCACAACCCGCTCCAAATAATAAAAATACAATTAACATATTTATCAATTAATCAAATAATAAAAATGAATTACCAATTCATAAAAACGTATTACCAATTAATAAAAATGAATTACCAATTCATAACAATTAATTACCAATTAATAATTAATGATCACTCACTTGATCATCAATACATACAAATAAAAAATTATATTTAATTTACTATAATCAAATTACTTCCCACCCTATTCCCCTATAAACCCAAAACCCGTTACGGAATTAAATTACACAAAAATTAAATTACATAACATTCATTAATTTAAAAAAATTAAACATACATTACAAAAATAATGCATAATTTTAACATGTATACTACCATTCATAAAACTAAAAAATATTCGATATTATGGAAATCAATATTTTAAATTCGATATTATGGAAATCGATATTTCTTACCCCAATTTCGATATTCCTACTAACTATATTTTGGTGATTCCAGAGTCTGTCCTATCTATATTTTGGAGTCGATTCTGGCCTATCTATATTTTGGATTCTATATTTTGGGCATTCACCCCTCTACAGAGGGGTGAATGAAATTGGCCTGATGCCAATTTCAGAACACATTTTATTGACTTTCCTGATTGACCCCTGTAATTTTTAGTGGCTAACCGAGCCTTTCGACTGTCCATAATGGACTCAGATTCTAGTTGCTTTATGAAGCTGTAAAGTCCCAGCAAGGGTTCGCCTGGTTCTTCCAATCATGCTGTAAATAGAGGTTGAGTATTTTCTTGCTTTGCCCCATGCCCGTAATGCTCATCAGAATACATTTGCTGGATTGCTGAACAGTTCAATTTCAGAGTTTGTACAATATGGGGGACTCTCACCAATGCAACCTCCACTTTTTTAATGTTCTTTTTACATTTCCTTTGTGACTTCGTTTTCCTTGCCGTGGAAACAGCTCCTCTAGAGTGCTATTAGAACTATCACCTGACCACCAGGAATGTAGATTAGCTTTCAACCCACTGATATTCGTATCTGAAGTTCGTGATTATTCAGTAAGGGAGAATAACTTTTCCTCATGATCTGGGGTACCAATAGTGACTTCAAACCTCCAAAACTTTGTTGTGAAGGGCATGAGCATTGTCTAATACACCCCGGAGCCCAAGTGGGAGTGCAACTAACAGTGACATTTTGAATAACTTTGGGTGGTTCAAACTCATGTGGCACTATTACATTAGCATCAGCCAATACTGTATTATTGTCATGGTGTGTCCCCTCTAATGTATTTTCCTCCACCTTCACATTTCAAGCACTAACCGGCATGAATACTGATGTCTCTTCTTCCGGGCTTGTTTCATATTGCAGGGATTCGTTAGGTTTTAGCACAGCATCAAGGGTTTGCAATGTTGGTAGGTTCTTTGGTGCTGCCATACTACTGGGTCTGTGAACTTCTTCTAGCACTGACGCGCTCCCCAATGCTAAAGACGGTCTCCCCTCTGCATTGGTGGGTCATGGGCCTGCCCCTGAAGAATCAAAGAAGTCTTGAATTGAGGATTGTAGCTGTCCAATTAAGCTGCATTGTCCACGCCGAAAGTGTCCGTGGCTGACTACATTTTTGGGCGTAGTGTTTTACCCCTGGGGTGCCGATTCTTTCTGAGCACTGCCCTCTGGTTTCTATCCTCCAGCCATTATTCTCGAGTAAAATTACCTAGTTGTTTGTCCCGAAGATGCAGCAACAGACTCTATCTGTTCCCGGACCTGTTTCTTGTTTTTCAGAGGTATGCCTTCTCCCTCCAGCATATGCCATTTTAGCGCGCCGCACAAAACTACGGACACCCAGCGTACAAACCGTGTGGTAGCCACAATTAGCATAGAGTCACAGAGCTCAGCTTCTCTGACTGGAATAGCTCCATATGCCTCAGATGTTGATGAGTGTCTCCAGTTTCCTTTCTTACAACATTGCAAAAAATAAATGACTAGGTCTGGAAGGGAGCGGCGCAGGAGGCGTGCTTCACAGTGGCCATCTTGCTTCAATCTACAGCACCTTTTTTCCACCAAGTGAAAGCAAACACAGGTTTCCCTGCCTGCACCGCTGTGGGCAGGGAAAAACTGTTATGTACTGGAGGTGGACTCTTGGGGACATAGCCTGTGGGCTGACCCCGGGGGATGGGCTCTGGGACTATTCTAGGCTCAGGAAGGGGGGCTGCATGGCCCTCCTCTCCATTTTGCGAATTTTCAGCCCAATTATTAGGCTCCCTGAAACCTTTAGAGCAGAGATCATCAAACGTTTGGATGCCGAGACCCCCCAGTCAACATTTTCAGATGTAAGGACCCCCTCCTGACAAACATCTCTAGAACTTGGTACTCCTTATCATAGACAACCATAACCCCCCCCACCCCCCCTCCCTCCCCAGTTCACACGGCAAATCATTTTTACGGTGGGGAAATAACAAACAGTTTTTAGCAAGACAAAGGTTGGTGGGTGACTGGTCACCCACCAACCTTTGCTGTCTGCTCTTAACATCCGTCCCAGATCCAAGCTTAACTTTCGTTTGGCCCTTCTTAACTCCCGCTCCCTCCCGAAACATAGCTTAGACATCAGAGATTTGATCGGGAGTCAGGAGCTGGACATTCTATTTATAACTAAAACTTGGGGTGATGAGGCTTCTGGCCCGGATTTCTGCGCAGCCACTCCTGAGGGTTATTGCGTGGTAAGACAGGACAGAACCACGGGTAGAGGCGGTGGATTAGCCATCATTTATAGAATGACTTTCCAAACTAAAATCGAAGCTATTCACAGAATGAATTGTGAAGCCTGTACTTTTTCCATCATACTGAATCACAACCAAGTCTTCAAGGGAATTCTCATTTATCGCCCCCTCGGCCCACACATCGGTTTCTTGTCGACCCTTGGTGATCTTACGGAACTCTCTTTGGGCTATCCGGACTACACCATGTTGGGGGACTTCAATTTCCATCTGGAAGTCCTAGGGATAAAGACACTGCCCAACTGATCTCCGACTTACGTTCTGTAGGTTTACAGCAGCTGGTTGCAACTCCCACTCATCAGACAGGACACATACTCGATGGCCTCTTCACCAATAACCCTAATATCGCACTGTCCACAGTTCTTCCGGTAGTATGGTCAGACCACTTGGCAATCATCTTTACCATTCTGGCCCTTAATCCTAACCCCCCACAACACATTTCCCGTACCCCCATTATTACTAGAGTCTGGAAAAATGTAGATTTTCCTCTCTTCACCAAAATTCTGGATGATTCCTCCTATGAGCCATCACTAAACCCTATCCTGTTGTCTAATAGATATCAGGACTGGATTCTGGATGCCATCAATAAAGTAGCCCCGGCTAAATCCTTCAACCCCAACCAGGCTAAGCCATCCGCCCAATTGTTCACTGAGGATCTTCGGCTACAACACCAGTACTGTAGGAATTTGGAAAGGCGATGGCGCAAACATTACAGTATCTCAGATAAACAAACTTATAAAGAAGGCCATCATTAAGCACAAGAGCGCTTTCTTTTGTGATCAGATTGACTCTGCTCAGAACTCGTCTAGAAGGCTTTTTCAGGTCGTTGAGTCTCTCTCCAATCCCCCGACAGGGCCTATAAATGAACCATCTCAAGACCTTTGTAACACACTGGCAAACTTTTTTCTCACCAAGGTCATGAACATTTACTCATCTTTCTCCCTTTCAATGGGTTCAGACCATGCTGAACCTCTTTCTCAGCCCCTCCCTCTCACTCCCGCTTTTCCTAATTTCCATTTGACTACGACAGATCAGATTAGCATGCCAATCAACTCTATTAAATCTGGGTCTCCTTTAGATCCATGTCCCCCTTCTATCCTGAGCGCCTTAAATGAGGTCATTACTTCCCCTCTCACAAACCTGTGTAATTCCATCTTCCAAACAGGTATATACGCTGAAATCTATAAAACTGCGGTCATCAAGCCCTTGCTAAAGAAGCCTTCCCTGGACCCCTCAGACTCAGTCAACTATAGACCGATTGCTTGCCTCCCTTTCCCGGCTAAAATATTCGAAGCCATTATGAATAAACAGCTGGCGAGTTTCATCGATTGCCATCAGCTTCTAGATGACACTCAGTTTGGTTTCAGGAAGGGCCATGGGACTGAGACGGCATTGATAAAGGCCTCAGATGAGATCAGGACTATACTGGACCAGGGCGGGGCAGCAGTCCTGGTACTTCTAGATCTCTCCGCCGCCTTTGACACGGTCGATCACTCCATCTTGATCGACCGTGTCACATCCCTGGGGGTGACCCACTGTGCCAGGGACCTCATTGCCTCCTTTCTGGATAATCGTACCCAGGCAGTAAAACTAGGCTCCTTTTACTCGCCAACATTTACCCTCCCGTGTGGGGTGCTGTAGGGCTCTGCGCTAAGCCCACAATATTTAATATATATGTGGCAGACTTAGCGAGAGTCATTAAAGCACAGGGTCTCCGCTTAACCACCTATGCGGATGATACCCAATTGGTGTTGGCGATACACAAAGATGGACCAGCTGTGGCTGCAAGATTTCAGGAAGGAATGAAGATCATCGTGGATGTCAAGTAATTGCTTGAAGCTAAACTCGGACAAAACCGAGGTTATGACCTTTGGCAATCTTGCACCAGAATGGTCTTCCAGCTGGTGGCCCAGTGAAATGGGACCACCCCGACCCCAGTTGCCAAGGTCAGAAAACCTCGGCATTGTGTTAGATGAGAAGCTGGTGTTTAAACATCATGTTAATACGGTGGTCTCTTCATCTTTCTTCATGCTAAGGAAAATCAAAAAACTGCTGCCATATCTCCCTTCAGGAGCAGGGAAAACCTTGATTACCACTCTTATTTTCTCAAAATTGGACTATGGCAATGCCCTTTTCCTTGGCACACAGGAACAGATCTAAATTGCAGTCTGTGCAAAATGCAGCGGCCAGAATTCTGATTGATATCCCCAGTCGCCGCTCCACCTCCACGGCCATACGCCATCTGCATTGGTTGAGAGTTAAGAGTCGTATAAAATTTAAAGCACTTTGTATCGCCTACAAAGCCATTCATGACTCTGGACCAAGGTTCTTTAAAGATGCTTTTCGAATTTATGCCCCACAAAGATATCTTCGTTCTGCTAGCACCTATCTTCTTGCCGTCCCGCGTACCAGAACCACCAGCTGGGGAGACAGGCGTTTCTTGGTAGCCACCCCCAGGCTGTGGAATTCCCTTCCTTTGCCCATCAAAACCAGTCCAACCCTCACTATCTTCCGAAAACTCCTGAAAACGTGGTTATTTGATCAATGATTTTAAGGTAGTTTCATCTCAGGAGTCCGATCTGCGGCGAGACACCCTCGGGTATTTGCGCGCAATAAAAATCTCAAAAACATAAACATAAACATAAACATGCTGACTGCAAAGAAATCAACAGTAAAAACAGTCCACCAGGCCATAAAACAAGCCAGCAAGCAGCCAATAAAAATCCCACACACTGACCTGCCTGGCACCCCTTTGGCACTGCCAGACTTCCCTATAGGCAGGGCTACTGGAATTCTGCAGCAGAAGAAGGACCAAAATATGCGCAGTTTCAAACTTGGAAAATCCGAGCTGTATAGGTATTTTGCAAGGTATCGGAGACTGCAGGTATTTGTGCATGCTGCAGACAATATTTATGGTCATAGCACAGAAATCAATAGTAAAATCAGTCCACCACACCATAAAACAGGCAAGGAAGCCGCAAAACAAAAACGCCCACACACCGACCTGACTGACCATCCCTTTGGGCACTGCCAGTCTGCCCTAAAGGCAGGGCTACTGGTATTATGAGGCAGGGCAGGACCAAATTATGCGGCAGGGTTGACTAAGTTGTGTGGTGACATTTTTCAAATAATGCTATGTGATGCAGCATTAACATTTATTTTACACATGGTAACACTGGGCAAAGATTTCACTTAATCAGTACCCGTTTATAACCAAAATACAGCAATAAACAACAGAAAAATCTTTAGTCATTCTTTGTGAAGGGCCTTTTACTTTGCAGTGTCACCACATTAGAAGCTCACCTAGCCCTGGTAGAGAGCAGCGGGGTCCCTTCAAACCCAGGCGGTCTTGTGCAGAGTTAAGTAGTTTACACACACACCTCTTTCCTCCCACACCCTCTCTTCTATCCCTCACCACTCTCTCAACCCGTATCCCTCTCTTCCCATTGCAGGCCATTTTCTTTTACCCCTTTTTACAACTTCAGAACTCCCCCATTAAATCTCGCACTTCACCTTTAATCACCTTTCGCTGTTCTGTTTTTTCCAATCCCCTCATCTCTAACAGTCTATCTCATTTATCTCATGACCTCGCTGGCCCGTCTCCTCTCTCAACCCTCAGCACTTCTCATTCATCTCAAGTCTCTCCCTTCAAATGTCTGTCTTATCTATTTATATCTTACACTTCTCCAGTACACCCAATTCATCGTTCCCATCTCCCCTTTGTTCTTGCACACCTTCTTGAAACAACGTCCCTCTTTTCTGTCATCTCAGCACCCACTCCAGGATCCCTTCTATTCCCCTATAGCTGCTCTCCCTCACCCTTGTCACATCAAATTCTCTTTCTACCTCACAGATCACCTCTTGGCTATCTTATTTCACCCTTTAATAGTAGCCCTCCTCTCTGCCTTCACCTTTCTCCCACACTCACCTCTGCTTTTGCGTTTCTGCACTTCTTTCGCCACTTCCCATTTCTCCTCATCCCTGACCTCTCAAATAGAATTCTAGGACTCCCTAGCCACCCTCCTCACCTCTCTCAGCTGTCTCCTCTCATCCCATCCCCTCTCATCCTCATCTCATCTCAACTTTCACACCCTCCCCTCTCACCCCTCCCACTCTACCACATCTCTCCCTTTGCCTCTCCTCACTTCCCTCACATCATCCATCCCTTCTCTCCAGTCCTGACTTCGTCAGAAGCGGTCGCTCCCTACAGCCCCTGGTCTCCTGTGCCTACTCTGACTGGATATCGTAGCGCT
This sequence comes from Lissotriton vulgaris, assembly GCF_964263255.1. Taxonomy (NCBI): domain Eukaryota; kingdom Metazoa; phylum Chordata; class Amphibia; order Caudata; family Salamandridae; genus Lissotriton; species Lissotriton vulgaris. Next base: position 6,525,965 of record NC_141688.1, read on the forward strand.
GCTCTGCTCTGCTGCTTTTGATAGCGCTTGACTGGGTATCGTAGCGCTGCTTTGCTCTGCTGCTTTTGATAGCGCTTGACTGTGCCTGCATAACTTATGTAAAGTGCCTCTATTGCCTGCTCGCATTCTTTATGTAAAGGGCCTTTATTGCCTGGAATACGTAGCATTACCTGATCATTTTAAATCATATTGTGCCCCATTCCTTAAGCGCCTCTCTGCCCACAGCATAATGTAATAATATATTTACCCCAACCGGTTTGCAGTTTCGTTTCTGCCGCCATTGTGGTTGTTGTTGTGCCCGGAGCCCGCCCTCTCCACCACGCACCCGCCTCCCAGCTGCTCCTCCCTCCCACTAAGTGGCAAGGCTCTCCCCGCCGATCAAAGCGCTGTGACCGTCCTGACTTCGTCAGAAGCGGTCGCTCCCTACAGCCCCTGGTCTCCTGTGCCTACTCTGACTGGATATCGTAGCGCTGCTCTGCTCTGCTGCTTTTGATAGCGCTTGACTGGGTATCGTAGCGCTGCTTTGCTCTGCTGCTTTTGATAGCGCTTGACTGTGCCTGCATAACTTATGTAAAGTGCCTCTATTGCCTGCTCGCATTCTTCATGTAAAGGGCATTTATTGCCTGGAATACGTAGCATTACCTGATCGTTTTAAATCATATTGTGCCCCATTCCTTAAGCGCCTCTCTGCCCACAGCATAATTTAATAATATATTTACCCCAACCGGTTTGCGGTTTCGTTTCTGCCGCCATTGTGGTTGTTGTTGTGCCCGGAGCCAGCCCTCTCCACCACGCACCCGCCTCCCAGCTGCTCCTCCCTCGCCCCTCCCCTTCCACTATCCATATATGACAGATGCTTTCGCGCGCAGCGTTCATGTGCAGCGGTAGCACCCCATGCGCGCCGAAGGTGCGCCAAACGTAAGCCCGTCTACGCCCGTCCGCGCCTGGACCGCGCCCAGGGCCAGACCCCCTGGTCCACGCAAACCCCATTCCTCCCGCATAACGTATGACGCCGCTACCCTCCTAGCCCTAAACCCCGGACGCACACCACAATGCTTCGAAGCTGCCCCGGGACGTACCCACGGTCCCTTCGCCTGCCTCTCCTGCAAATTTACCAGCATCAAGACCCATACCACTTCCACTAACCCCAAAAATAGCTCAGAGTCTAACCACCTGAAGTGCATCCTGCTAAACACCTGCTCAGTCCACAGACACGCCACTGAACTCTGGGATCTACTGGACACTACATCACCGGACGTCGCCTTCTTTACTGAAACTTGGATGAACGCATCATCAACACCCGACATCGCCATAGCCATCCCGGACAACTACAAGATCACCCAAAAAGACCGCACCGTCCAAACAGGAGGAGGCATCGCCATCGTCCATAAGAACACCATCCGCATCACAACCAGCGTCGACGACAACCTTACAACCGCCGAACACCTCCACTTCCAGATCCACACCGACCCCAGAACCACACTTTGAGGCACCCTCATCTACAGACCACAAGGAACCCGTAAACAATTCAGCGAAGACATCACTGACTTCATCAGCCCACATGCCCTCACCTCCGAGAACTACATTCTACTGGGAGACCTGAACTTCCACCTGGAAAAGAAAAATGACAGCAACACCACCACCCTTCTTGACAACCTGGCCAATCTCGGCCTCAAATAACTTGTTGACACCCCCACCCATGTAGCCGGACATACGCTCGACCCGATATTCACCTCCAGCAAACACATCTCCTTTGATCGCACCACAGCTCTCCATTGGACGGACCACAGTTGTGTTCACTTCAGCTACAAAACCACCTCGACCCCCAACCCCCCACAATCTATTGCCCGAAGAAAATGGAACAAAATCACCACCGACCAACTCCTAACATCGCTCAGCCAAAACCCACCCGCCCCCTCATCGGACCCAAACCAAGCGGCCATCAAATTCAAACAATGGATCACTCACAGCACTGATGAATTAGCACCCTTGAAAAACCATCACACCAAACAAGACAGCAAAAAGGCCCCCTGGTTCAACGATGACCTTAAGAAATCCAAGAAGCTATGCCGTACTCTCGAGAAAACATGGAGAAAAAACCCAACCACCGACAACATGACCACTTTCAAGGCAGCCACCCACAAACACCACCAGCTGATTCGATCCACCAAGAAATCAGCATTCAAGAATCGACTCGACAACAACGCCCATGACAGCAAGGAACTATTCAACATCGTCAAAGAATTCACCAACCCCACCGCAGCCTCAAACGACATCACTCCCTCCCAAGACCTCTGCGATTCGTTATCCTCCTTCTTCTACAACAAAATTGCAGACATACATAACAGTTTCGAAAACAGTTCCAACGAACAATCCTCTCCACCCCCCTCAGAACCTAAACCTAAACCTCCCTCTAACAACCTCAGCGCCTGGAACCCAATCACCACTGAAGACACCATCCGCCTAATGAACTCCATCCATTCTGGCTCGCCAACCGACCCATGCCCCCACCACATCTTCAACAAAGCAGACTCCATCATCGCACCCCATCTCTGTGATGTCATCAACTGCTCCTTCAACTCTGCTACCTTCCCAGAAAGCTGGAAACATGCCGAAGTCAGCGCCCTCCTGAAGAAACCCACGGCAGACCCCTCTGAACTTAAAAACTACCGCCCCATATCCCTCCTCCCATTTCCGGCCAAAGTCATTGAGAAAGCCATCAACAGCCAACTCGCCGCCTTCCTCGAATCCAAAAACTCCCTCGATCCCTCACAGTCCGGCTTTCGAGCCAAACGCAGCACCGAAACTGCCCTCATCGCAGCAACAGACGACATCCGAACACTACTGGACAACAGAGAAACAGTGGCCCTCATTCTACTCGACCTCTCCGCCGCCTTCGACACTGTCTGTCACAGCACCCTCATACAACGCCTCAGCAACATTGGCTTAAAAGGAATAGCCTTGGACTGGATCATCTCGTTCCTAGCCGGGAGAACTCAGAGAGTTCGACTTCCCCCATTCAAATCAGAGGCCACCGAAGTCATCTGCGGTGTACCACAAGGATCATCACTCAGTCCCACCCTCTTCAACGTTTACATGAGTCCACTCGCATCCATCGTGCGTCAACACAACCTTAACATCATCTCCTATGCTGACGACACCCAGCTGATCCTTTCCCTCACCAAAGACCCCAACACCGCCAAAAACAATCTTCAAGAAGGCATGAAAGAAGTAGCCGTATGGATGAAAAAAAGCTGCCTAAAACTTAACTCGGACAAAACTAAAGTGCTCATCCTAGGATCATCCCCCTCTGCCTTGGACGACTCATGGTGGCCTTCGGATCTGGGATTAGCACCCATACCCACAGACCACACACGTAACCTTGGCTTCATTCTAGACTCCTCACTCTCGATGACCAAACAAGTCAACTCCGTCTCATCCTCCTGCTTCAACGTACTTCGTATGCTCAAAAAAATCTTCCATTGGATCCCCGCCGAAACAAGAAAGACTGCCACCCACGCACTGGTTACGAGTCGACTAGACTACGGAAACACCCTCTACGCAGGAATTACAGCCAAATTATAGAAAAAACTCCAAAGCATCCAAAACGCATCAGCGAGACTCATTTTGGACATCCCTCGCCAAGATCACATTACCGGCCACCTGAAAGACCTCCACTGGCTCCCCGTCAACAAGAGAATAACATTCTGCCTCCTCACCCACGCACACAAGGCCCTCTACAAACTAGGGCCCGAATGCCTCAACACTCGACTGTCCTTCTACTCACCCACCCGTCAACTTAGATCCTCCAATCAAGGCCTCGCCGCAGTTCCGTGTATCCATAGACCCACCATGGGAGGTAGATCCTCCATTGCGGTCGCTCACCCTGCACTCTGCTCGCACATCGGACGCTTCTCTCCCCGCTGCCTGCCTGTCCTGAGACCTGCTGCCTGCCTGCCCTGACACAGCGCATTGCGCAGTTTATAGCGCTTGGTATCGTTTCTATTCCGCTTTTTTAATTGCTGTATATGTTACATTGTGTGCGCTTGGTATCGTTATTTTTGGCATTTCATTTACTGCATACCTAGCATTGTAGAGCGGCTGATTGAATCTGCATAAGAAGCGTGACGGAATACTTTCATTGGGAACCTTACACGAACTCGAACTCCGGCTTGCCCCAGTTTCGATTTAGCTACCGAGCGGCCATCTTATTGTTTATTTACTTTTGCCCGTGTCTCCTCCCCGCTCCCCGCCTCCCAGCTGACCCTCCCACACACGGATAGATTACACTCGCCCCGTCCTCTCCTTCTCTGTGACCACCTGGATTCCCTCCATTGCGGTCGCTCACCCTGCACTCTGCTCGCACATCGGACGCTTCTCTCCCCGCTGCCTGCCTGTCCTGAGACCTGCTGCCTGCCTGCCCTGACACAGCGCATTGCGCAGTTTATAGCGCTTGGTATCGTTTCTATTCCGCTTTTTTAATTGCTGTATATGTTACATTGTGTGCGCTTGGTATCGTTATTTTTGGCATTTCATTTACTGCATACCTAGCATTGTAGAGCGGCTGATTGAATTTGCATAAGAAGCGTGACGGAATACGTTCATTGGGAACCTTATACGAACTCGAACTCCGGCTTGCCCCAGTTTCGATTTAGCTACCGAGCGGCCATCTTATTGTTTATTTACTTTTGCCCGTGTCTCCTCCCCGCTCCCCGCCTCCCAGCTGACCCTCCCACGCTCCGCCCCCTCCACTCTCCATTTATGCCAGATGAATCAACGCGCAGCGTCCACGCGCTGCGGCCGCGCCGAAGGTGCGCCAAAGGTAAGCCCGTCTACGCCCGTCCGCGCCAAGCCCGAGCCCAGCGCCATACCCCCTGGCCCCCGTACCTCCCACCCCACCCGCATTAAATATGACGCCTCCACCCTCTTAGCCCTAAACCCCGGCCGACTCCCCAACTGCGCCCAAGCCGCTCCTGGACACACCCATGGACCCTTCACTTGCAACTCCTGCAAGTACGACAGCACCAAGACCAACTCTTCATCCATTAACTCCAAACAAAGACTCGACACCAACCACCTAAAATGCATCCTGCTCAACACCCGCTCGGTCCACAGACATGCCATCGACCTTTGGAATCTACTAGACACCATCTCCCCAGACATCGCCTTCCTTACAGAAACATGGATGAACGCCTCCTCAGCCCCAGACATCACCATTGCCATCCCGGAAGGATACAAGATCATCCGAAAAGACCGCACCTACCAAACAGGAGGAGGTATCGCCATCGTCCATAAGAATTCCATCCGCATCTCAACCAGCTCAGACGTCAACCTCGCTAGCGCCGAACACCTCCACTTCCAGATCCACACCGACCCCAAGACCACACTCAGAGGAACCCTCCTCTACAGACCACCAGGACCCCGAGCACAATTCAGTGAAGACATCACTGACTTTATCACCCCACACGCCCTCCACTCCGAGGACTACATTCTATTGGGAGACCTCAATTTTCACCTAAAAAAAAGCAATGACAACAACACCACCACCCTTCTGGACAATCTCGCCAACCTCGGACTCAAACAACTTGTTAATACCCCCACTCACTACGCAGGTCACACACTCGACCCTATCTTCACCTCCAGCAAACATATCTCTTTCAGTCACACCACAGCTCTCCATTGGACGGACCACAGCTGCGTTCACTTTATCTACAAAAAGACCACAACCCACAACCATCCTCAACCTACTCTGCGAACAAAAGCTGGAACAAAATCACCATCGACCAGATCTCCTCATCGCTTCTTCAAAACCCCCCTGCCCACTCTTCGAACCCCAACCAAGCAGCCATTAACCTCACTCAATGGCTAACCAACAGCGCCGACAACCTAGCACCCCTGAAAAAACGTCAAATCAAACTAGGCAATAAAAACGCCCCCTGGTTCAACGATGATCTTAAGAAATCCAAGAAACTCTGTCGCTCCCTTGAGAAGGCCTGGAAAAAAGACCCAAACACCAGCACCAGGGACGCCTTCAAAAACGCCACCCGCATACACCACCAACTGATCCGGACTGCCAAGAAAGCCGCTTTCAAAGACCGACTAGACAACAACGCCCACAACAGCAAGGAATTATTCAACATCGTCAAAGAGTTTACCAACCCCACTGCCAACTCCAACGACATCACTCCCTCTCAAACCCTTTGCGACTCCCTAGCTTCGTTCTTCCACGACAAAATCGCAGACATCCACAACAGCTTCGACAACCATCCCGGAGACCAACCCACCCAACCTTCTGCCGTACCTTCACCCCCCATGAACATCCTTAATGAATGGAACCCCATCTCCACTGAGGACACCATCCGCCTGATGAACTCCATCCACTCAGGATCCCCCAGAGACCCATGCCCTCACCACATCTTCAACAAAGCAGATTCCATCATTGCACCACACCTCCGAGACGTCATCAACTGCTCCTTCAACTCCGCCACCTTCCCGGAAAGCTGGAAACACACCGAACTCAGCGCCCTTCTGAAAAAACCCACAGCTGACCCCACCAAACTCAAAAACTACTGCCCCATCTCGCTCCTTCCATTCCCGGCCAAAGTCATCGAAAAAGCTGTCAACAACCAGCTCGCCGCCTTCCTCGAAACCAACAAATCCCTCGACTCCTCACAGTCCGGCTTCCGAGCCAAACACAGCACCGAGACTGCACTCATCGCAGCAACAGACGACATTCGAACTCTACTGGACATTGGAGACACAGTCGCCCTCATCCTCCTCGACCTCTCCACAGCCTTCGACACAGTTTGTAATAGCACCCTGTTACAACGCCTCAGAAACACCGGAATCCAAGGAAAAGCACTGGAATGGATCACCTCGTTCCTTGCCGGAAGAACTCAGAGAGTCCGCCTCCCACCATTCAAGTCAGAGGCCACTGAAGTCATTTGCGGCGTGTCACAAGGATCCTCACTCAGTCCCATCCTCTTCAACGTATACATGAGCCCCCTCGCAGCCATCGCACGCCAACACAACCTCAACATCATCTCCTACGCTGATGACACTCAACTGATCCTCTCACTCAACAAAGACCCTAACACCGCCAAAACCAACCTACATGAAGGAATGAAAGAAGTAGCCGAGTGGATGAAGCACAGCCGTCTGAAACTGAACTCAGACAAAACAGAAGTCCTCATCTTAGGTACCTCCCCTCCACCTGGGACGACTCTTGGTGGCCAGAGGCCCTTGGAAAAGCACCCATCCCGACGGACCACACACGGAACCTGGGCGTCATCCTGGACTCCTCACTCTCGATGACCAGACAAGTCAACGCTGTCTCATCATCCTGTTTTAACATTCTTCGCATGCTCAAAAAAACATTTCGCTGGATCCCCACCGAAACTAGAAAAACGGTCACCCACGCACTGGTTACAAGCCGCCTGGGCTACGGAAACACCCTATACGCCGGAGCCACTGCAAAACTCCAGAAAAAACTCCAACGCATCCAGAACGCATCAGCCAGACTCATACTAGACATCCCGCGTAAAGACCACATTTCTGATCACCTGAAAAACCTCCACTGGCTTCCCATCAATAAGAGGATAACATTTCGCCTCCTAACACACGCACACAAAGCACTATACAAACTTGGACCCGAATGCCTCAACACACGACTTTCCTTCTACACCCCCTCCCGCCAGCTACGATCTGCCAACCAAGCCCTTGCTGCTGTACCCCGCATCAACAAAACCACCATGGGAGGAAGATCCTTCTCCTACCTGGCGGCTAAAACCTGGAACTCACTTCCCACTCACCTTCGCCTCATTCAGAAAGCAACTTAAAACTTAGATATTCGACAAGTAATTCCCCATCCTTCTTCAAGCGCCTTGAGACCCTCTGGGTATGTAGCGCGCTATATAAATTATTGACTTGACTTGACTTGACTCCTACTTGGCGGCCAAGACTTGGAACTCACTCCCCACTCACCTCCGCCTTACACAGAACCACATCTCCTTCAGAAAAGAACTTAAAACCTGGCTATTCGATAAATATTATTCCCCCCTCCCGAAGCGCCTTGAGACCCTCTGGGTGAGTAGTGCGCTATATAAATTCCTGAACTTGAACTTAAACACCCGCATCCTGCCTCTCACCACTGACTCCACACCTCTCTACTTGACTTCCAATCGGTCTTGCATACCCTAATCTCCCATCCCACATCTCTGTCAGTTAAAGTATGTTTGCACTGTTTCTCAATACCTAATACTCACAGACAGTGCCCTGGGTGTCCAGGCTCTTCCCCTTCATCCCTTCAGTGTTATGCCCCCTCCAAGCCCCCACTTCCCCCGGCCCCCACCAAGTACTCTACCCTTTTGTCAGCTGCATGATGGTAGTGCCATTTCTAAAGGGGCAAGAGCACCTGCAGCCTGCACCACAGCCGCACTGTCCTTGCCTCGGGAAGAAAGTAAAAGACAAACCCCTAGCCCCCTGAGTGCTTGAGTTCGAGTGCACACGACATGTGCTGCCTCTGGTTCGATTCTCCTTATTTCATTTGTTGAATACTCAATGAAAATAACAACACATGATAGAGTTTTGTAAAGTATGGCTAGTTTTGTCTTTAAAAAAACTTTTTGTTTGCAAAGATTGTTCCTTTTGGAGGTGCAGGTGGGAATCTAACTGCCTCCCTAGGGAACTTTAAAGCACAGATGAAAGTTTCAAATTTAAAAGACTGTAGTATCAGATATCAGTAAGTGAAACTCAGGGTATTTACGAAATGTAGCTGGCTTGGTAGATTCCCCAAGGACAGTGCAACTGAGCTGATAAGGAGGGCAGAGCAGAGGAATCCCAAAGACAGCAGAGGGGAAAGCGCGGGCCTAAAAATAAAGGAGGATTTTAGATTCCAGTTCCAGGCAGATATGTGCAACCCCTTTTTTATGACTCCACGGCCCCCCTGGGGGTCGAGCCCCACGGATTGAAGACCCCCGATTAAGAGGCTCAGGGAGGAGGGCTTTGCACATCCCCCTTCACATAAAAATTAATGATGACCTCTGGAGTGGTCTCCCTGGGACCTCTTGAACCACAGGGAGGGGGGCCACCTTGCAGGAGGTTGCAAAGATAAAATCTGGGTCTCAAAACGCGATTTTCGCCACCCGTGAATTTTCCATAGACTTTTGTATCTCTTGTAGGGCGAAAACAGCTGTATGGAACTCCATGAAATTTAACTGGTTTACACATTACGGTGCGCAGATGATCCTTTTGAGTAGCACCTGTAAATAGGGTAAGAATGTTTGGAGTTATAAGGCATTTTAACTTAGTTATATATGTTTTTGTGGTATTTTCGTGAAATATCACAGTATTTTGCAGTAGTTTATATAACAATGAGAAGTTATTATCATCCACTCTAGACCTCTACACTATACACTGTTCCACTGTATACAACTACATCCTACAACACTCAACTCCACAAGATACAACTCTATGACACTCCACTCTACTCCACTCCAGAGTATGTTAATCCACTGTATGGTACTTCACTGTACCCCACTCCACTCTAATTGCCCCCACTGTATGCCACTGCACTCTGCTGCACTCCTCAACACGCTATTTCTATCCATGCCACTCCAGTGTATACCACTCTAGTCTATGCGACACCCCTGCACACCACTTCACACATCATTATTCCACTGTACCCCACTCCACTCTAATTCCCTCCACTGTATGCCACTGCACTCTGCTGCACTCCTCAACACGCTATTTCTATCCATGCCACTCCAGTGTATACCACTCTAGTCTATGCAACACCCCTGTACACTACTCCACACATCATTATTCGAGCTTGAGCTAGTACTATGTCCACCTAAGGTTTGTCCACTGTGTCCACCTAAGGCAAACCTTAGGTGGACATAGTACTAGCACAAGCTTGAGGATTAAAACCTGCATCCTCACCCTTAAAGTGCCACATACTCAAATACAATTTGTCGAGTTTTGAAAACATTAAGGAATAAGACGCGCTACTTATTTGTATGCTATGGTAAGATACCAACGCAAAATATACAACATACAACAAACGTAGATGATAGAAGTAACACAAAAAATAACATCATTAACGTATGTCTAAAGAATGTGTTCAATGGATATAAAAGTCAAATCAACGGGTGCAACTGCACCGCTATGTCCTACATAGAATACTAGTACTGATAATATGCTAGCCAGTAACAAACATGTTATTTAAACTTCCTTCATGAAAGTATATACTAAATCAATGGAGAGGCAGTGATTAGATATTTGTAACTGCACCGCTATGTCCTACATAGAATACTAGTACTGATAATATGCTAGCCAGTAACAAACATGTTATTTAAACTTCCTTCATGAAAGTATATACTAAATCAATGGAGAGGCAGTGATTAGATATTTTATGTTAAAACTGCAAATAAGTATCATTAAACAAATAGGGACCCTAACAAAAGTTCCATCCTCTATATTATTAGTGGCAGGAGAATCCCCGCCAAGGTATGAACGCCAAAAGTGATACACAAGCCAATTGAAAAGCTCGTGAAAATATTAAGCAGCCAGTCATTAAAATCTGGGTAAGTGTAAATAATTAGAACCCTTCATGACAATTGACAATCACTCCTTTGATTACAATACGGTAAAAGATGTATTTCTCTACAGCATATCTGAAAACCAATATCGGTGGCTCCTACTACCAGAGTGTGATCCTTCCCTGTACAAATATAAGGTAGTGACGTGCTATATTGATTTGTTACTTAAAAGATTAATAAGAGCACACAAAATATTGATCCATATTTTATTATCACTTCCAGAGATCAATACAGCGTATGTTAGATCAAAAACATCGTGAATGCACATCAGTTAATGACCGGATTTTACAACCGGTTTCCGGCACTCCAGGATATATCTGGAAGCCTTTAATAAATTCAGGTAACTTTTGTTGATTGTTAGACATGAAGAATAAGATGTCTTGACCATACAGGTCTCCCCAATAAATACACCTTGGGATTCACTAAATGGTGCCCCTACCATTAGGTTATGTGCTTTAACAATACCAATAATTTTAAAAAAATCACCAGTTTTTGTCTAGTGGCAACCACCGAACAGTTTAGCCATTAAGTAATGTTGTTTTGGATATATGCTTTGTTTACAAAAAAATTGGAAATGCATGAAAAGTAATTTTCTGTTTCTTTTTAGAACTTGGTCCTGAAGAAGGTTGTTAATTGTTAGCCTGTCACCGAAACGCCGCGTCGACCCCTGTTCTTATGAACTTTTAAACAAATGTTTGTTTTGTCTATTCTTTGTGACCTTTTATGCTTTTAATGAAATGTTCAATATACCTCATGTATTTTTTTAATGATTTGCTATGATTGTGATAAACTGTTAATATTTGAATAAATACACAAAGTATATATATTTTTCCAAAAAACAACATTTCTGGCTTTTCTTTTTAATATCTTGACCTGAATTTAAGTAACGTGTGCCATAGTGGTTTATTTTTTCGGTGGTTGAATAAGTATATTGGTTGGCCTATGTCTTAGAAGTTAGCCTCTTGTTCTATTTACTGCTGTGTGATTGGTATTGCTAAATAACGAAAATTAACCTGGTGCCATTAGTCCACTGCGTACCAACTTAGTGGCAAATGTGTGGGACAATTTTGCTTTACAATACACCTCCCCTGTCCCAAAGTTGACAGAGAAGGGGGCCTCCTTTTACTTTTTATGCACTACAATGTACAACAATGTACTCCTGTCAATTCTAGTTTACAGCACTATGCCTTACTCTTTAGCTCTCTGCCACACTGTACTCCACTGTACTCGTTTCTATGCAACTATGTCACTCTACCCCTGTTAATATACTCTACTCCATTGTAGTCCACTGTACTCCACTACTGCACTCTACGCCAATCCAATGTACCCAAGTGTATACCACTAACAGGGGCGGTTTCTTTAGTGGGGCGAAGGGGGCTTTGCCCCTTGTTTATTTTGATGCCACAGAGCCCCATATTTAACATTTTGATCAGTTTCAATATTTTATTCCTGGCCGCAGTGCACTGCTTTTATTTTAGTGACAGTACGGCCGAGTTTGCCTTTCTGCAGAGAAAGGGCAGATATGGGTGGAGCTTCATTGTCTGGTTCAGCTGAGCTGTGCCTTGGACTGAAGTGCGCATGTTGGCTTGGAGGTGTGCCTTGCTCTGACCAGGCCAACATGCGCACTTGAACCCTATCCTACCTGTGCAATGTTAGGAGGCCTGGGGATTGCAGCCGCAGCCCCCAAGTCTCATAAGGAGCACTGGGTTCACCTGACCAAGCCAATCCTCATGCTGTACGTATGCTGTTTATTAACATGGACAGCAGGGGAGCAGTGTCTAGATTGGCTCAGGGGGTGGGAGAGCCAAGCTGTACAACAAAGCATTGTTTTGTCACCAGGTTCTACTAGCAGTGGATGCTCTGAGACAGCTGCAGCTCATTATGTAGGTAAGAATCATACCCTCTCCGGAACAGGGTATTTTTAAAATTGCATTACTGGTTGTTCGTGGGAGATTAATAATAACAATCAGTCTCTATCTGTTGCTCTCAGATTACAAAGCATTGCTGGTCCTGTGTTCCTTCCCAGACCCTGTGGCCTATTCCTTTGATACCACTTACAGCTGCCTCATTACCGCCTACTGACAAATAGCACTTTCAGTGCCACGGCGCTCAAAGTAAGTCAAAGATAGCATTCAGTGCAGATGCGCAGATCTGAGTCCAATGGGTTTAATGAGCAGAACATATTTCAGGTCCGTGCCCTGCCATAGAAATAGAGAGTGGGGGCTTCCCTCAGAATCCAGAATGTGATAGAGAATTTGCAGCCCAAATATTTTTATGCGCTTGATGATTTTAAATCATAAGCTGTCCCACACACAGTCATTCGGTTTGCTTTCTTGAAGTTTGTTTTATGAATCTTTCTCTGATTTTAGTAGTAAAAAGAAAGGGGGCAAGTCTCAGATCCTAGAGCATGGTTTCGTCACCAGGTTCAGATCCTTGAGCCTATGTGGTCAGACTATTTCAGCAAGCATTCCCGGACCTTGCCGACTGGGATATGGACTCACAGGTTCTGCAGGCACATAGACTACCAACTTCGTTAACTCAGGGACCCCAAGCCCAGCCATCATACTCTCATCCAATGCTTGTGTACATCGGCAACTTCCTAATCCGACAAGCAGTTTATGCTAAACCTGGTCTACTACCCCTGTAGAGGTGGAATCCATCTCTATCTTTGTAAGACTAGATTTGTGTACAGCCACAAAGTACAGGAAATGTAAGTTACAACATTTGATAGATCCTCTTAAAGCAGTTTGCACACAGGTCTTCTTGCAGGAGCCAGCACGTTTTAAGATTATTAAAGATGGTCACTCATAATTTTTCTACACAGAGATTGAAGCTAAACACGCCCTCTCTAGGTTGCAATCAGATACTTCATAAAAAATGTTGGGGTGTATTTTCCTCTTAGCTGTGTAGTAATATGAACATCAGCGTTCTTTTTTCCTCTAGTGGTGGTCAAGGGGTGGGTATGTTGCAGTCGGGGTGGGAATCCGAGAGGTTCGCTCTATGCAGGCAGTCAGTAATCGACAGTAAGGAGGAAGGATGATTTCTTTTTCTTGACATACATGGGGGGAGGGCAGAGCTGGGTGGGTTTGGGGAGGTATAGACAGTTGTTCTCTCTTATTGTTGCGGCATCACTGGATGAGGTGTGTGGGGGGGTGGGTGTGTGTCAAGGAGCCAGTTATAATATTCAAATATTTACAAAGACGGAGTTTTGAAAAAGAACAGGGTAGTACAAATAAAGAACAGAATAAAGGGGAAGATAGCATGAAAAAGATAATTTAATGACTAAATTGAAGTGTATGTGTTGGAATGTTGCAGGACTAAACCAATTTAGGAAGCATCAATTGATTCGTGAAGAGCTTAAGGCATTTGAACCACAGATTTCTGGTTTACCTGAGACCCATTTGGCCTATACGGATAGACATATGCTAAAACAACTGGGATATGACGTTTTAACATGCACCTCTCGGAAAGTTTTACTTTGGGGGGTTGCCATAATGAAATTTAAAAATGTAACTGTAAACATACTGCGTACTACAGCAGATTTTAAAGGAAGAAGGGCAATAGTGCAGCTGTTAATCCTGGGACAAAAAGTCACTATGTGCATGCTATATGGTCCTAACATTGATAAACCTGACATATTTGAACTATGAGAGTGGATGGGAGATTTGGTAATAATGGGGCATTTCAATTGCATTATGCACTATTTGAAAGACACTACAAGTGGAAAAGCAAAGGCAAGAATGGGTAAGTGTCCCGCTTCTATATTTGAACTTATGAGAATTCATCAGTTATATGAAGCTTGGAGGACAGTAATTCCAAGTTTACCAGGGTTCATGTATTACTCATCCCCTCACAAACAATACTTACATATCAACATGAATTTTGCTAAGGGGGCAGCTTTAGAAAACACCTATATTGAGGTCTGTACTAAAATCATATCAGCCCATAATCCTGTTAGGAGGAGATGGTCATCATTCATTTTCATTTCCTCGTCATTTACTCAATAACCCGGAGTATTGTGTGCATCTTAGAGTGGCATTGGAGGAAGATATAGGTAATATTAAGGGTTCCACGTCGGAATCGGTCATTTAGGACTGCATGAAGGCATATGTCAGGGGTATGACTCTGCAGTTCATCCTAGACCAGAAAAGGTGTATTTATCAGGAAGTTAAACAATGTCGTCTAGACTGGTTAAATTTAGAACGTCAGCAGTCAATACTTCTTAGGTTGATAGAGAAGGAACACATGTGAAATAGAAGGCTATCTGAAAAAGTACGTTGAACAAAAATGGGTTAACCCAATCAAGTCACTGGGACCAGGGTGCTAAATGATACATACAGAAAGGGGTCCCAGTAGGAAAAATCTAAAATACACAATAAATATTAAACTCAAAATAAAAACATATCATTCATTAGACACACTGTTGTTTAATCACAATGTGTAAATTCACAGCTGCATAAATTCCTTCGGCAAAGTAATTATAAAGTGCCCCAGGGAGAAAGGGGGAGAGGAGGGGGGTTGTGTGTGAGAGGAAGGATGTGTAAAAATTGGTCATAGTGCAAACAAAACAAAGCAAAACTATCAACACATATAAGCGCATAAAATACACTTAGAACTGACTTCAGAACCCTGAGCCAAAAAGCAAAGATTGAGCAGATAATACTCTACAATTTCGTAAGACACCATGCTACCGCCGCTATTGTTTAGTAATCGTAGTATTGGTTGTGTTGGCTGGTGTATAGTTGTAGCCGTCCACGTTTCGACCCCTATGCATACAGGTAGGTGTACATAAACCTTATAACGGGGTCTTCATCAGGACAAGGGAGATCCAAGGGCCAAGTGGGCGTGTACTTCTGTGAGATTGAGGTGAAATCAGTATTACTATACATGTGTAAAAAAAGGTTCATTAAAACCACGCTAGAGAGCCACAACACCAATAAAACCAACAATTGATTACTCACTAAGGGAAGTTGGGCCGTCCGGCTCTCAACAAGCACTGGAGAATGTGAGGAAACCTGTAAAGACAGGATGAAGGGATAAGTGGAGAAGTGTGGCTCACTGGTTAGAGCAGGCAGACCCTGAAGCAGAGGTCCGACCCGGTACCAGGGTTCAATTCCCGACGCGGCAGGGTCTTGAGCTCAAATGTCCATGGACTCGATAATTCTCGCTTCGGTGCCTGACCTAATCATGGGTTCACACTCTGCAACTCTGGGCATTAAGCTTGCTTAATCTCCACAACGGCCCACCTGCGGCGGGATGCCTGGCTTTCACCTTGGGGATACCCTTTAGGGGCTATCTCACAGGGAAAAGCCAGGACGGGTTCCCAAGGCAAGCGCGGAGATACCCCTTCGGGGGTCGATTCAGGCGCTATATAAGAAACATAATAATAATAATAATAATACTTAAAACATGCTCATTGAAGTACCCAAAAGATCCCTACAGTATGGATCATGGACGGGAACTCACGTGTTCATTAGAGTTATCTAGCTCCTTGATGTCAAATTTGGATAGATGGTCATCTTGTTTCTACAGAGGATAATACAACATAAGGGCCTGTAATTTGCACCTTAAAAATGCACTAATCCATGGACATAAGACTCCGCCAAGTAATACCAAATTACTGACTTGTCAACGGAGCTCAAGCAAAGGGCATACTATCCCTTAAAATTCTTAAATTCGGTCTGATTCCATCAAACGTACTTCAATACTACAGACAAAGATATAACCAAACCATGGCTGTCAATAAATACTCAGGCACCACCTAGTGGTGTACAAAAGGCCACAATATCTACAACCAGCAGTTATACACAATTAACTCACATGCACGGGGCAGTCAGTTGCCTCAGTGCTTCCGGGTGAAGAAGCCGCAGTAACACTAAAAACTAAAAAGATGGAAGAAGGACACCGTAAGCTAACATGCGGAATTGCGATTATGTCATAAAGCACATCTATGATCGCCGCGCACCTCTCAGACAGGAGGGTGTAGGCGACATCCAATAAATACATGTTCCAACCAAGATAGTATTATTCGGGAAAGAAAGTTATTCGGAACTTTATCAATGTACCATATGTTGTGTGACAGGCCGAGAGTGTGTAACAAGTATACATCGTATCACTTCTATACAAATGGGAGGTGACAAGCATAAAATTACGAAATATCTACCACTTTGCAAACATGCGGATCTATGATCGCCACGCACCTCTCAGACAGGAGGGTGTAGGCGACATCCATTAAATACATGTTCCAATAAAGATAGTATTATTCAGGAAAAATTATTCAGAACACTTGAAGAAGCTTACAAACGCCGCGCACCTCTCATGCAAGAGGGTGAGACGGCAGTCACACATTGAGTCAATGTTGTTAAAATGTTAAAAAAGGGGGGTGAAGGCGACACATCATAAGTGTTCCTCACAATGTTATGGGAGCACAGAACAGGCCCCGGTGGCACCTTTACCTACCCAGTCTGGCTAGCTGTGCATGACTACTATCAGCCTCATTAAGGCCATTGTAAATTGAGTCTAAATTGGCCATCCATTTGGACTCACGGATGTTCAAAATCGACACTATATCCCCATCCCTGGGTCCTAGCGTAACTTTTTCAAGGACTAGCCATCGCAAAACATCAGGGGTATGCCTATATCGTTTGCAGTGGTCTACCAACGGGGCCCCAGGTACATTGCATCTAATTCTACTGGTTACTAGCCGCACTGGTTACTAGCTGCCTGGACTACGGAAACACCCTATACGCCGGTACCACCGCAAAACTTCAGAAAAAACTCCAACGCATCCAGAACGCATCAGCCAGACTCATACTAGACATCCCGCGTAACGACCACATTTCTGGTCACCTGATAACCCTCCACTGGCTCCCCATCAATAAGAGGATAACATTCCGTCTCCTAACCCACGCACACAAAGCATTTTACGAACTTGGACCCGAATGCCTCAACACACGACTGTCCTTCTACACCGCCTCCCGCCAGCTTCGCTCCTCCAACCAAGCCCTTGCTGTTGTACCTCGCATCAACAAAACCACCATGGGAGGAAGATCCTTCTCCTACCTGGCGGCTAAAACCTGGAACTCACTGCCCATTCACCTTCGCCTCACTCAGAACCACCTAGCATTCAGAAAGCAACTTAAAACCTGGATATTTGACAAGTAATCCCCCACCCTTTTCCAAGCGCCTTGAGACCCTCTGGGTATGTAGCGCGCTATATAAATTATTTGAATTGAATTGAATTGAATACTCCCTATGTTGTAGAATTATTGCCTTAACTCTCTGTTGTGTCGGTCTCACATATACCTGATCACAGGGGCATTTTATCACATAGATAACATTTGTCGTGATGCAATTGGTATGTGAATTAAATTTGAACGATCTCTCTTGATTTACAAAATCCTTAGTCTGAATAGTGGTTGCGCATGCTGCGCATGACCCACATCTATTGTGCCCCAGAATGGGTGGAAGATTCTATAAGGATAGAATGGTTGGTGGTTTCGTAGACTTCAAAAAATGAGTGGACTACCAAGTCTCTGATGTTTTTCACTCTCTTAAAGGAGTGTAGAGGCAATGCGTTCTGTTTGATATCATCTGAAACCAGAGGCCAGTGTTTGTTAATGACCTTTCTGATATCATTACTCCTGGTGGAAAAAGTGGTCACACAGATCAAACGTTCAAGGGTCTTATTTTCTTTCTCTATAGGTTCAAGGAGCGTCTCCCGTGGGTTATACCTCGCTCTCTTCCGGGCTCATTTCGCGAGTCTTCCTAGATATCCCCATTCAATGAGGCGGTTGGCGAGGTCCTGTGATTCTGTAATATAGTCAATTCTTCTTGAACAGTTCCGCCGAATCCTCTGGGACTGTCCTACCGGTAGACCCTGGGGTGGTGGCTTCCATATTGCAGGAGGGAGTTGCGTTCCGCAGGTTTCCTATATATCGAGTTGTTTGCAAAATATTGTTATCCGAAAAAATCGTGATGTCTAGGAAAGGAATCTGTTCTGAACTTGATTGAAGTGTGAACTGAATATCAGTGCTCCTTTCATTAAGCCACACATAGAAGCACGTCAAATCTGCAAGAGTCCCGTTCCAGATACATAGCACATCATCGATGTAACGGACCCAAAGGTCCATATTCGTGTTTTAGGGGTTGGAATCACTGAAGATAAATTTGCTCTCAAAGTCATCCATAAAAATGATGGCCATATCTGGGGCAAAACTAGCCCCCATCGCCACTCCCTTCGTTTGAAGGAAAAATTCCTCTTGAAACATGAAGAAATTCTTCTTCATTGCAATTCAGAGCAACTCTTAGATGAAATCAGTCGGTACCGGGACTGGTGCGGTTCTTTGATTCAGTGCCCTCTCAATGACTTCAAGTGCCTCCTGTTGTGGGATACTAGTGTATAAGGACACTATGTCGCAGGTCACTAACAGTTGTCGACTGGGATCAAAAGGTCGCTGATCGACCAAGTTAATTGTTTGTGTCATATCACGGAGGTAGGCTCTGGTCTTATTGGCTATTGGTTTTAGGAAAAAATCAATTTAGTGGCAGAGTGGTTCAAGCATTGACCCACAGCCTGACTCAATCAGATGTCCCGGCGGGTTTTCCATGTTCTTATGTACCTTAGGTAAGGTATAGATTGTGGCCAGACCTGGATGACTTTGGTTTAGGAATTTGAATTCCTGTTCTGAGACGAATCATTCATCCATTCCCCTCTGGGTGACTCGTAGGATCTCAAGCCAAGAAATTAGAAAAATTGGCTAGGGACCTATGCCAATTTGATAAAAAGACCGTGTACCCGTACTTGCAGCCCAAGTACTATAAACAAGACAACCAAGGTCGTTTTACTAACCGTGGACGCAGAGGGTACAGAGGAAGGAGGAATTTCACCACCTTCTCCGATTCATCGTACAGCTCTGGGAGTGATTCGGAACAAGCGGACCCTACTGCCGCTTATAACTACCAGACTACAAGACTTTGGCTATCAACAGAATCCTTTTTTAGGCCAAGGCCAGGGACAATGGAGACCACCTCGGGGTCGAGGCAACAACTGGTCCCGTGGACAACAGCGGGGACAACAGTCGAATGCTGCCAACTGGGACAGAGGCAGAGGCAGGGCCCAGAAACAGGTCACCTTCCGACCAGAAAACCACGGGGCGATATCCACGAGGAGGAAAGTTTACCGTTGGTAGCTAATCCAGAATGTAATCAATTGGCTATGACCGACCGGATCATGATGGCTGCATCTAATCCGGTGGTCAACATCTCTAAATACAAATTGAAAGAGGACGAAATCAAGGTTCTGAGCAGAGGCCTGTTGTACGTTCCAACATCACCACCCAATAAATTTCAACTGAAAACTGAACTGTACATGTTCTTTAGGAAGATCCGTTTACGGTATTATTTCAGGAACTCTACCACACAACCAAAGACAATGGTTACTGGACTGAGGGAGCCTTCAACTTTTTTTACCCCCACATATGCCATGAGCAATAAAATACTAGCTTTTGAGGATGTGGTGGTACGAGATGTAGACAAACTCCTGAACCTACCAAAGTATACCACATTTAATTTGAGTTAAATTGAAAAGACAGTACTGACCACTTTGAAGAACAATAAGAAAGTGGTAATCAAGTCCGTAGATAAGGGTGGCTTGATCGTGGTGCAGGACGTTGGCAAATACAAAGAGGAACTGTGTAGACAACAGATGGACGGAATCAGCTACTGGAAACTTGCCAAGGATCCATCAAAAGACCTGGACCTTGAGATTCTATGAGTCACCCAGTGGGGAGGGGATGAAGGATTCGCCTCAGAACAGGAATTCAAATTCCTAAACCAAAGTCATCCACGTCTGGCCACAATCTATACCTTACCTAAGGTACATAAGAACATGGAAAACCAGGACGTCCGATTGTGTCAGGCTGTGGGTCAATGCTTGAACCACTCTGCCAATACATTGATTTTTTCTTAAAATCAATAGCCAATAACACCAGAGCCTACCTCAATGTTACGACGCAAACAATTAACTTGGTCGATCAGCGACCTTTTGATCCCAGTCCACAACTGTTGGTGACCTGCGACATAGTGTCCTTATACACTAGTATCCCACAACAGGAGGCACTTGAAGTCATTGAGAGGGCACTGAATCAAAGAACCGCACCAGTCCCGGTACCGACTGATTTCATCTTAGAGTTACTCCGAATAGCAATGATGAAGAATTTGTTCATGTTTCAAGAGGAATTTTTCCTTCAAACGAAGGGAGTGGCGATGGGGGCTACTATTGCCCCAGATTTGGCCATAATTTTTATGGATGACTTTGAGAGCAAATTTATCTTCAGTGATTCCAACCCCTTCAGCACGAATTTGGACCTTTGGGTCCGTTACATCGATGATGTGCTATGTATCTGGAACGGGACTCTTGCAGATTTGACGTGCTTCCATGTGTGGCTTAATGAAAGCAGCACTGATATTCAGTTCACACTTCAATCAAGTTCAGAACATATTATTTCCTAGACATCACGATTTTTTCTGATAACAATATTTTGCAAACAACTCGATATATAGGAAACCTGCGGAACGCAACTTCCTCCTGCTATATGGAAGCCACCACCCCAGGGGCCTCAAAGACAATCTACCGGTAGGACAGTTCCAGAGGATTCGGCGGAACTGTTCAAGAAGAACTGACAATATGACAGAATCACAGGACCTCACCAAACGCCTCATTGAACGGAGATATCCAGGAAGACTCATAAAACGAGCCCGGAAGAGAGCGTGGTATAACCCACGGGATACGCTCCATGAACCAATAGAAATTAAGATCCTTGAACGTTTGATCTGTGTGACCACTTTTTTCAACAAGGAGTAATGATATCAAAAAGGTCATGAACAAACACTGGCCTCTGGTTTCAGATGATATCAAACAGAACGCATTGCCTTGGTAGTCCACTCATTTTTGGAGTCTACGAAACCACCAACCATTCTATCCTTATGGAATCTTCCACCCATTCTGGGGCACAGTAGATGTGGGTCATGCGCAGCATGCACAACCACTATTCAAACTAAGGATTTTTTACATCAAGAGCGATCGTTCAAATTGAAGTCACATACCAATTGCAACACGACAAATGTTATCTATGTGATAAAATGCCCCTGTGATCAGGTATATGTGGGACAGACACAACAGAGAGTTAAGGCAAGAATTCTACAACATGGGAGTAGGATTAGATGCAATGTACCTGGGTCCCCATTGGTAGACCACTGCAAACAATATGGGCACACCCCTGATGTTTTGAGATGGCTAGTCCTTGAAATAGTTACGATAGAACCCATTGGAGGGGATATAGTGTTGATTTTGAACATCTGTGAGTCCAAATAGATGGCCAATCATGACTCAATTAAAAATGGCCTTAATGAGGCTGATAGTAGTCATGCACAGCTAGCCAGACTAGGTAGGTAAAGGTGCCACTGGGGCCTGTTCTGTGCTCCCATAACATTGTGAGGAACACTTATGATGTGTCGCCTTCACCCCCCTTTTTTAACAATTTAACAACGTTGACTCAACGTGTGACTGTCGCCTCACCCTCTTGCATGAGAGGTGTGCGGCGTTTGTAAGCTTCTTCAAGTGTTCTGAATTTTTTTTCCTGAATAATACTATCTTTATTGGAACATGTATTTAATGGATGTCGCCTACACTCTACTGTCTGAGAGGTGCGCGGCAATCATAGATCCGCATGTTTGTAAAGTGGTAGATATTTCATAATATTATGCTAGTCACCTCCCATTTGTGTAGAAGTGATACGATGTATACTTGTTGCACACTCTCGGCCTGTCACACAACATATGGTACATTGATAAAGTTCCGAATAACTTTTTTTCCCTAATAATACTATCTTGGTTGGAACATGTATTTATTGGTTGTCGCCTACACCCTCCTGTCTGAGAGGTGCGCGGCGATCATAGATGTGCTTTATGACAGAATCGCAATTCCGCATATTTGCAAAGTGGTAGATACTTCGTATTTTTATGCCAGTCCCCTCCCAATTGTATAGAAGAAATATGATGTATATCTGACACACACTCTCGGCCTGCCACACTACTTATGGTACATTGATAAAGTTTATGGGTAGAAAATCTAGTCTTTCTTCTATGCCCCTCGCGTGACGTCAGAGTACACGGTATGCAACAGCAAACAATCGCTGGACGCAGCAGCAGTTTCAAAGTACTACTGGAAGGAGTAGTGTCTGATTGACTTGTCCACCAGACTGAGAGGTAAGAACCTCGTGGTGTTGTGTGGCACCGTACAAATATTTAGTGAGAGAATGCTTCGCTGACGGTCCCCTTCTTCCATCATTAGGTTTTTAGTGTGCGAAGACCGCGGCTGCGGTTTTTTCACCCGGAAGCACGGCGGCGACTGACTGGCCCGTGCATGTGAGTTAATTGTGTATAAACTGCTGGTTGTAGATATTGTGGCCTTTTGTACACCACTAGATGGTGCCTGAGTATTTATTGACAGCCATGGTTTGGTTATATCTTTGTCTGTAGTACTGAAGTACATTTGATGGAATCAGACCGAATGTAAGAAATTTAAGGGATAGAATGCCCTTTGCTTGAGCTCTGTTGACAAGTGAGTAATTTGGTATTACTTGGCGGAGTCTTAAGTCCATGGATTAGTGCATTTCTAAGGTGCAAATTACCCGTCCTTATGTTGTTTTATCCTCTGTAGAAACAAGATGACCATGATGGCATCTATCCGATTTTGACCTCAAGGAGCTAGATAACTCTAATTAACACGTGAGTTACCCTCAATGATCCACGCTGTAGGGATCTCTTGGGCACTTCAATGAGCATGTTTTAAGTATCCCTCCATCCTGTCTTTACAGGTCTCCTTACGTTCTCCAGTCCTTGTTGAGAGCCGGATGGCCCAACTTCCCATGGGGATTAATCAATTTTTTAATTTTTTTTTATTATTTGTCCTCATATATGCCACCAGATGCTATGACTCTAGATGAGATCTCTCAAAGCCGCCAGCACAAATCATTGCTATGCGCCCTGGGATTTTATGCTTAGCGGTTAAGGATCACCCAGAGGTAGGCTGTCTACTAGTCCAACTCCCGTATTCGATATCGGTAGACCTTGCCCCAGGGAGGACCACACCACAAACCCCTGGCATAATCATTGGACTTTTCATCGTTTATCTATCCGACCATCTTACCAACGGAGCCCATTCCTTATCCGCACCCTCTCCACTACACAACAGATCTAATTTACTTATAGCCATGATGTTTCTTAGACAGTCTGCAAACTTTGGGGGGGTCGAAGATTTCCATTCTCTACACACCTCCCTCCTTGCGATGACAATGAACTTAAAATATAAACTGAAAGATACTGTCTCTAATGTCGTATTCATGTGGCAGACCGAAAAGAATCAATCTTGGGCTGCAAATAACTTTTCTTGACAGTACCTCCTCTAAAAAACTACAGTCCTGTTGCCAATAGTTTTTAATTTCTGGGCAATCCGCAAAAATATGTAAATCATCTGCTGCTAAAAGCTTACATCTGGGACAGTAGTAACATTCTCCAGAAATATTTGTCAATTTTGAAGGAGTCCAGTAAACTCTGTGTGCTGTGTAGAGATGGTTCCTTCTAAGATTAGCAGGCCTTATTGTCTTTTGGGATATTATAAATGAATCTGTCCAAACCTCCAGCTTCCTTTCCGGGCTGTCTGCCAGAAGATCACACCAAAGTTTAGAGATTTCTCCCTCCTGTCGATCTTTTGCCCCTATTAGTAAATTATACCAAGAAGAGACCCCCTTTCCAACCTTCCTGTCTGCTGACTAATTCCAGAAATCCACTTCCCTCTTCTTCCAGCTCCCACTTTTTGGCTTCCCCACCAGGATGATAATTTATAGTATTTAAACCTTGTAAGAGATCTTCCTGTTATATTAAATAGGGATGTCCAATCTAGGAGACCTAGGTTGTTGTTCAGGTCTCCCCATCCTACACGGCCTGCATCCCTCAAGGGGGATGATAAGCAATCTAATAAGCATTCGGGTGTTCCGAGGGAGTCCCAGATTGGGGCTAGGGAGTTGTAATAGGGAATTCTCCATATTTTACAGACTGCTTGCCACAACCTAAGTGCCGTAAGTAGGATTTTTAAGCGAACTTTCTTATAAAACTTCTGGGCACCGAATTTAAACAAAAAAAATTCAAGGCCCTGGGGTAGGTCAGATAACATCGCCTGGAATAAACGGCCGTGTGAGGATGAGTCCAACTTGTTAGCCAGGAGTCTAAAATGTTTTTACTGGAACGCATAACAGTAAAAAAGTAAATCAGGGAGGGCCAGGCCGCCTATTTTCTAACTCCTTCTCAACTTCTTCCAAGCAATTCTTGGTGACTTAGTAGCCCAGATAAAGGAGCCTATCTTGCCCTGGAGGCTAGAGATGTCTTTATTATGGAAGGTCAGTGGGATACTGTTAAATAAGAAAGTTACTTTAGGCAATACTACCATTTTAATTAAATTGACTCTACCATATGTACTAAGAGGTAGACCGGCCATCTAAGTAAAAGTTTAGTTATTCATTTAACCACTATTTGACAGCTTGTTCTGGGGACATCAATTAGCTTTTGCGTAAGGTAAATACCCAGGTACCTGATCTTAGTTTTGGCCCCTGGTATAGGGACAGGACTGTTCCAGCTCATTATATCTGTTTTGCTCTTATTAATGCTATATCCTGAAACTGCACCATATTCCTCTGCTAATTGAAATAACTTTGGAATGGCCTCTAGTGGATTAATAGTATAAAGCAATAAGTAATCAGCATATAATGCGTATACAGCTCCAGCCCACCCATTTTAAAAGGAATGATTGTTGGATCCGATCTCAATAACGAAACAAAGGGCTCGATATAGAGATTGAAAAGGAGAGGAGACAGGGGACTGCCCTGTCTCGTCCCCCTTGAAATCATAAACCAATCAGTCAGGCAACCATTGACAGGACTTTCGACCGTGGGTTCCCATGCAATATTTTAACACCTTTGATAAAGGGTAGTGGAAAGCCAAACCTGATCAGAGTGTCCCAAAGAAACGACCAATTAACCTGATCAAAGGTCTTCGTGGGATCAATTGCCACAATGGCCAATGGTAGTCACTTTCTTCTGCAAAATCTATTGCTCCAATGGCCTGAAATGTCAACTCGTTTAACTGTCGACCAGGCACAAAGCCCCTCTGGTCTGGGTGAATAATGGTTTTAATAACTTTCGCTAATCTCCCAGCCAAAATTCCAGAAAATATTTTACGGTCGGAATTCAGAAGGGAGATAGGTCTATAAGACTCTATTTTCATGGGATCCTTATTGGGTTTGGCTATTAAGGTAATCGTAACCTCTAACCATGAGGGTGGAATACCTCCTCCTTGCTGATATATGTTATTAAATAGAGACAGCAAGTGGAGAAGAATCTCTTCTAAGTTATCCTTACAGACCTCCGTTGGTAAACCATCTGGGCCTGGGGCCTTGCTCCTACTCATCTTTTTTTACTGCACCCTGATTTCCCCTTCAGGAATTTCACCAGATAGAGTCTTTTTATCTGCCTCACTCAATTGAAGCAGTGTCCTCTGGCTCCACCACTTCTCCAAATCCTCTGTTCCCATACTTATGTTTTCCTGATATAACTCCTCCATGAATCCCATAGCTTCGGCCCTGATCTCTTCATCGTCGGTCAACTGTTTTCCCGAGCTCCGTTGGGACAGGGTGTTGATGTTGTTCCTAGTCCTATCGGATATGGCTTTCCACGACAAGAGTGCACCACACTTCTCCCCATACTCAAAGTTCTTAAGTTTGCTGGCTTCCAACCTGTTATGGATCAATTTATCTGCTTTGACTTTGAGATTCAGTTGTAGTTCTAGAAGCTCCTTTTCGAGTACCGGGATCTTATCTCTTTCCCCCAGAGCTGGCTGCTGTAATTCCAGTTCTTTCCTCTTAATAAAGACAAGATCTTTAGCTTCTCTTTCTTTTAGATCTTTTCTTTTTTGTTTCATCTGGTATCCTAAAAAGCCTCTAATGAAAGCCTTGAATGACTCCCAGACAGTTTGTTCTGTGGTCGAACCCACATTGAATAAAAAGAACTCCACTATACTGCTCTTAATTTTGGCTCCAATGCAACCCTCCAGTAAGATGGTTCTATCTAGAGTCCATCTACATTCATAGACAAGAGTCTTAAAATGAATAGTTAGTTCTACAACCGAGTGGTCTGAAAGGCCCACTGGGGTATGGGAAACTGAGGTCAAAACAGACTTTAGTATATGGTCTACCAGGAACAGATCAATTCTTGAAAATTGCCTGTACTTTTTACTATAGAAAGAGTACTCTCTTAAGTCACCATTCTTGGCTCTCCAAGCATCCAGCAAATTGAAGTCTTTTATTATATTCTTAAGAACTGAAAGAGGCCTCTTAGGCGGGACATATTTTGCTCTGGAGGTATGATCTAATTAACAATCTAAAACAAGATTGAAATCACCCCCGAGAATAACAAGTGCTGTGCTCAAGATTTGAATCTTCTCAAGGTTTCGAAGAAAGATTTCATTATCTTCATTCAGGCCATAAAATACTGCAAATGTATAAGGTGAACCAGCAATCAGAAGGACCGCCACCAACCATCTCCCTGACTGGTCAGTGTCCCAGCTCTGTACCCTAATTCTCTTGTTTGCCCTGATTATTATTGCTACTCCCCTCGAGATTCCCTTCTGTCTAGAGCACAGCACATCCTGTACCCAACGTTGATCCCAAAAACCTTCTTACACACTTCTGCCTCAAGATGAGTCTCCTGCAGCAAATATATACTGGCCTCTAAGTTCTTTAAAAATTCGCACACCCTTTGCTGTTTCTTTAAACTTCCTATACCGTTAAGGTTCCAGGACATGGTTTTACTACTAGAAAGTATGTTTACAGCCATAGCCAAATATTACCCAGCCACCAATCCTCCATGATGACTGCAACATCTGAGTCAATGTATATTGCATTTCTGCGACCAAATGAGGACTTTTTATTCTTTTTCCCCTCCCCTCCCCAACCCACCCACTCCCTCCCCTGAGGAACCCTCCCTCCATCTCAGGCGTTGTCTAGCCTCTGTGGAGCTCCCCGCCTTTCAGCACCCTGTCTGTCCTATCCCCTTCTAGCTACTATATGTGATTTAATGTGTTTTTTTTAAATTATTCTATGCATTATAGGTGTTGTGTGTTTTTGTTTTTTTGCAAAGAGAACTAATTATTATCCCTTGTATGCAGTGTTCATTTTCATCTAAGCAGTAAATGATGGGTCTAAGAGCGATAAATAGAAACTAGACACACCCAAACCAAACTACTTCCTCATATTCGTTATCAACTCATCTACTTCTTCTGGCTGGTTACATGTGTGCATTTTGTTATTCCACATGATTTTTAGCATAGCTGGGAACTTCATCTGCACTCGCGCGCCTAATGATCTAAGTTCAGGCATTCTTGAACCTAGTTCCCATTGTCTTTGGGCTGTTCGTCCTCCTATATCAGACCTGATTTGGTATGGATTAGCCCGATAGTGGAGTGAGGCGCTCGCTAGGGACCTGCTGAGTATCAGCTCCTTAACATTGTACGTCTGGAAATATACCAGAATTTTCCTGGGTGCCTTACGGTCTGGGTGAAGTCTGAAAGGATCTCTATGGACTCTCTGTATTTCTGCCTCTAGGTCTATGTCTAAACGATCTTTCAACACACCCTGCCTAAGGAGTCTCCAGACAAAGGCTTTAATGTCCTCCACTTCTTCCCCTTCGGGTATCTTCAGTATGCGAAGATTGTTCCGCCGTGAGTGAGTCTCCAAACATTCCATTTCCATCATTAGAGCCCTATTTTGCTTTTTTAAGGTGCAAAGATCAGCGGAGCTCTCTGCCGTAGTGACAGAGGGGGTAGAAACCTTATTTTCCAGTGTGGTTGTCCGAGTCTCTATGCCTTCCAATTTGGCTTCCAAAAGATCAAACCTATCATGTAGTCTTTTTTGATTTGCCTCGGAGATTTAAAACTTCTCAAGTAAATCACCCCTCAATGATTAAAATAAAAGCCCTATTTTATCAAGCTCTGGGGCAGGGGTAAGGGTCCGAGATGTATCCATTTCAGGTCTGGCGTAAGTTTGAGAGGCTAAAGTAATTGCAGTGTCAGGCTGGTTATGCACTGGGATTGCTTCAAAAACTGTGTGCTCTCCTAATAACAGGTGGGATGACCTCGCACCCTCTGCTGTTGAAATAGTCGTAGAGTTTATAAGTTCCGTGCCCTTTGAGGGTGTATGGGGTATTACAGAAGAAGCTTGATGAGTTAGAGCATTCTCCGCCGCACTATTACAGCCACTCATCAGTGTGTCTATGTCCGGATGAACCGGACCCGCTAGATCTTCTAGCACCTCATCAGCTTGCGTTTCCGCGATAGAAAGTACCTGTTCTCCAAGACCAGGGCAGATAGAGAAGAGGTCTGAGTTGGCTGAGTTGGCTGTGCATCTGCTTCTGCACCTACACCCTCCTTCATGGAATTCATTTTCTCCATAACTTTAAAGTAACTTTTGAGACAGGGTGTACTTTTTTGTGCTGGAACCTGCTGGGGGGCTTTACTACTGTCCCCTTTCTTAGCGCACCACTTCCTCTTACTCTTAAGTGGTGTAGGTCTCACTTTTTCACCCAATTCCACTGAGTCCCAAACCCCCTGCTGCCTTAGTTCTTGTTTAGACCTCAGTTGGTACCTGTTTCTTACCATATCCCCCCTGTTTTTAGACTGCTTAATACCAATTAATTCCCTCTCTCCGGTCCCTGAGAACACTGTTACCAGGTTTGTATCTACTGGAGCTGTGGCAGTGAAGCCTCTGCCTAGTCCTACTGAGCTTACTTGATACTGGCTTACCAAAACTGGTGCTCCTGTCAACAAGGCTGCCTCCATACGAACACTTCCTTTAGCAGAGGCTACATATTTAATGGCAGAAAAATGCCCGCAACACACAGGGCCTCTAAAGTGATGCAGAAGCGCTCCTTTTGAATGTTGCCACACTTCCCATTTCCGATCGGCACACCCTGAATCCCAAGCCCCAGTTCCCGAACTTATCTCAAATGTTCTGCTTCCTCGATTCAGGGAGACCGTGGAGATAGTCACCAACGCCTCAGCTGTCATCTCCAAAACCGCTTCCGAAGCAGCGTCTCTCCCGACGTGAATCGGCTCCGCCCCGTCGTCCAGGTGCAGGCTCAATGCTACCATTTCCCCCAGGTCCTAACGCCGCCTCTGCCGCTGTTCGCCTCACTCTCGCAGAATCGAAAAAGCAGGAAAAAGCCAAAAAAAAGAAGCTTATTTTTACCGCATTATACAATTTCTGTTTCCCATATCATCCGCTCTCACCGTAATACTGCTTAGCAGGGGAACATCCAAATACTCGTCTTCGGTGCTTCCACACGGGGAGCTCCGCGACAGCCATTAGCCTGCCGCCGCCATGTCCCTCTCAGGCCACGCCCTGAAGGAGGAGTTTGCATGATTAATCAATTGTTGGTTTTATTGGTGCTGTGGCGCTTTCTAGCATGGTTTTAATTTAAAAAAATTTTACACATGTATAGTAATACTGATTTCACCTCAATCCCACAGAAGTACACGCCCCCTTGGATCCCCCCTTGTCCTGATGAAGACCCCCTTATAAGGTTTATGTACACCTTCCTGTATGCATAGGGGTCGAAACGTCGACGGCTACAACTATACAGCAGCCAACGCAACCAATACTACGATTACTAAACAATAGCGGCGGTAGCATGGTGTTTCACGAAATTGTAGAGTATTAACTGCTCAATATTTGCTTTTTGGCTCAGGCTTATGAAGCCAGTTCTAAGTGTATTTTATGCACTTATATGTGTTGATAGTTTTGCTTTGTTTTATTTGCACTATGACCAATTTTTACACATCCTTCCTCTCACACAAAACCCCCCCTCCTCTCCCCCTTTCTCCCTGGGGCACTTTATAATTACTTTGCCGAAGGAATTTATGCAGCTGTGAATTTACATATTGTGATTAAACAACAGTGTGTCTAATGAATGAGATGTTTTCCTTTTGAGTTTAATATTTATTGTGTATTTTAGATTTTTCTCACTGGGACCCCTTTTGTCTATGTATCATATCTGAAAAAGTAGGCGCCAGCTATAACAAACATAGAATGTTACAATATGAATACGGTGAGAAAGTGGGTCGGCTTTTGGCCAGCCAGATTTCTGATAACGAGGCAAGATCCAACATCAAGCATATTGAAGGGGAGGGAGGGGTGATTCACTCACAACCACAGGCTACTACTGAGCAATTTGGAATATACTATGAAAGAATTTATAGTGAGCTACCTCCCCCCACCAATCTTAGCTTCTGCGAATACGTACAAGAGTCAACTACCCCGGCTTGACACTCAAGAGATGACACTGCGTCAAGGGGATATAGGGTTTGCCGAGGTTGAGGATGCTGTTAGTGCTTTGCTAGCCCTCTGGTAAGGCTGCTGGCGAGGATCCTACAAATTAAATTTGGCTAAAACATAGATAATTCTTAACTACCAACCTAACATCTAGTCAATTACTACAGGGATTACAGACACAGCCACATATTTAGGTACACAACTTAGTAGTCAGATAAAAGATATAGTCACTCTTAATTATGAACCACTCCTAAAACTTGTGACAGCTAAGTTACGATTCAGGTACCGGCTTCTTCTCAGCATCCTTGGTAAGTGCAAAGTAATACAAATAAATGTATTACCCACATTTTTATCTTTGTTTTGTTCAATCCCATTATGGGTACCCGGATCTTTTTTTAAAGGGTTTAGAGAGTGTCATTGCCATATTATTTGGGGATATAGGCGGCCAGAAGGGCCTTAAGTTTTATACAAGGGGGCTTCAAGCTGTAAGATTTAGAATTGTACTATTGAGCTTCTTTTGCTGGGTGGATTCAGAACGTGTTAATAGGGCCTGAAGCCAGTCTGTCTTCATTGGCCTACCAACTGGTATGTGGGCCTTCCGTCAGATTTATACTCCATAAAATCACTGACCCAAACTGTTACAAGAGGGTTAGATTCAAGGGGCCTCATTTATGAGAAATGACACATCATTGTGTGAAAGCAGCGATGCATCACTTCTCAGTGCCCACTCCTTGCGTCATGATTGATGCGTCATATTTATAATATGACTCCTCATGTCGCAAGGAGTTACAGATACGTCAGTATTTCTGACGTATCTGTAGGTACAAAAGTGACGCATTGCTGGAGAGTGTCAAAAAAGTGACGCAGCTCCAGCAATGTGTACTTTCACATGGACAAGTCCCATTTTGTTAGTGCCTGCATCAGTCTTACGCCTGCCATGAAGCAGGCGTAAGATTTTGACGCTTTAGCGGCCAAGAAATGGCGCAGTGAAATCTTATAGATTTCACTGAGTCACTTCCATGACCCTTTCTTGCGTCAAAACTCCCCCCTTGCATACATTATACGTGGTGCAGGTATAATGTGGCGCAGGGTTTACAAAGTGACGCATCTACCTAGATGCGTCACTTTGTAAATATGGCGCAACAAGGCACATTTTTTACGCCACTGGTGCATCACAAAAATTGACGCACCAGCGACGTAAAAGTGACGCACAACCTCATAAATGAGGCCCAAGATAGTTAGGGACATAGCAAGGATATGGCAGAAATTTAGTAAGAAATACTCCTTACCTACGCTGCATAACTTTACTATACTATGGGTGTAGTGTCCTGGTAGGAATAACGACAGACACTACATATGCATTCATCAGGGAGCTTTATTGATTGTCTCTTCCCTCATCCTAGTCCCTACTCTAACTGCCGACTAGCCGGTCCCGGCTCCTCCTGTTCCTGTTTCTAGCTCCGCCCCCCAAGCACTAGACTGCAATGAACAATGTTACATCTCCCCCTTTCTTAACAAAATGAAATTAACTTCTACCCAGTTCGTAATTGTCCACTCAGCCCCATGAGTCGGCAGACAGTCTGTTTGGGCCATAGGAAAGTGTCTCCATGCATGAGCTCAGATTCAGTCCGGTCTTCAAGAATCAGTAAGGTCGAATCAGTGATTGGCCTGTCTTTGGTCGATCTTTCTGTTGTCTCAACGCAAACATCTTTGACCACGGGAGCGCATTCTTGAAAATGTGAGACATTGTGCGTGAACTGCTTGTTCTCAGATTCCACAGTTTTCACAGTTTCTTTTTGCTGTGTGACTACTAATATCTCAGCGTGACAGTGACGGTCTGTTCTCCATTGTGGCACTTGTTTTTCTAAGCATCCACTTGTGATTTCACTTCTTTTACCCATTCGGTCAGGGGCATCAATGCTCTCGTGTTCACGACCCTGCGTATTGGACAATAGAGCACTGAGTGTCCAGGTTCGGTTTTGGGACTCATATGCGGGCTCTATTGGTCCTATCTGCTCCCATTCGCGTTTGTAAATGTTGAACTATTTGAGCATTGGGGCATGAGCACGTTCCGTTCTCGTCCCCTCTTGTCTTCGTGATGCGGATCCATCTTTGCCAACACACCTTGTCTTCTTGACGGAGTGATGAGACAGTCTTTTTCCACGCCAGTGTATAGTGTCCCATATGGTTGTCTTTCTTCTGAAAACCCTTGAGGTCAACCTCGCAAACCCCGTCAGGGGTGACGGTACCCTCCTCAGGTCCGGATATGACAGCAACAGTCAGGACAAGTTGCTTGACGGGGTGATCGAATGTTCCGAGACATCGGCGTGAGATATGTTGTTTTAGACGGGTAGAGCATTCTCTGAGTCCAAAGTCCGTTCAGGTGAACGGTGCCATGGATGTTGTTGTGAACTTGATTCTGTTGACCCCAGTGATCGTACCGACATGTCTTCTGAATCAGAGAGGTTTCTTGCTGCTTTTTTTGGGGACCCTTCTTTCAACTGTGTTTTGACTGATACACTTCTTGAACTGGTAGGCTGTGACAAACTGCTCTTAGAGTCAGAGCTGTCTTTGGGACACTTCTTGGGGTATGTCTCTCGACATGTCTTCCGCGCTGTTTCAGTGGAATGATTGTCTGACAACCAAGCGTGTATTTCTTTTGTTCGATCCCAAAGCCTTTCGTTGCTGCCCCTCTCGTATGATGTTACTGGTCCCCTCTCAGTTCCCTCTTTTTCACGGGTGTCCTGAGTGTGCTTGCATATCACTTTCTGGTGTCGGAGTGAATCACCCAGTTTTGTGAGGTCTCTTTCGTCTTCTCGCTTGTTGGGGGCCCTGGTGTCTGTGTCCTGGGAGTGGTGTTTTCTACGGTTGCATGTTTCTTCTGACTTGTCTGTGAAAATTGGTGACCCGAAGGATTGCTCAAGTGTATTTGTGTATCGGCTCCCAGAGTTGACATGACTGGTCCGGTGTTCTGTAGCTTGTCTTTCCTTCATACTTGTTGAGTAGGCTGACATCGGTTCCATCCATGTGATCTATCCCACTTGACTCTTCTTCAGAATAGTTTGTACCATTTGTTGAGTGACTCCTTGAAGTTGAATAATTCCCTGAGGTCATGTCTGTGAGGCTGTCATAATCCTGGATCATCCCAGTCTTTTGTCTTCGCGTTGTTGACTCAGAGTCTTTCATGTCACTTTGTCTCTCCCGCTGTCTTGTCTCTCGTCTACCTTCGCCCTCCCTCTTTCTGGTTTCGATTTCCTCTTGAATTTTATGCTCTGACATGAGGGATGTCTCCTTTCGCTTATCTTCTCTTCTTGCATTGATATGCAATTCACTTGACAACTCTCTTGTTTCGGCTCGCTCTCCAGCTTTAGCCCTCCTGATGATTTCCTTTAACGAGAATTGTCTTTGAAGTATCTTGCGCTGTGCGTCTGGTTTTGAACAGCTCTCAATCGCCCGAAGGCGGATTGCTTCCTCATTTGTGAATGTATTAAATGGACAGTATCGTACCAACTTTTGTAACCGCGTTACGAAGTTTGATAATGATTCCCCTAGTTCCCGCTGTGCTGCATTGAAAACGATGCATTCATGATCGACATCTTCCTTTGTGGTGAAATGAGCACATAACGTCTTTTTGAGTTTTCTATATGTCCCTGTGTCCTTTGCTGAAAAGGTTCTATTTAGGCGTCGGCCTTCGTGACCCACCAATTGAAGTAGTAATAATAGACGCTTGCTATCTCTTCGCTCTCCGGTAACGTCAAGAAATGCATCCAGTGATTCCAACAACCGGTTCCATTCTGGACCCAGACTCTGGTTGCCGGTCTGTGTCACTGGGGGTGGCACTCCAATGCAGGGGCTAGATGTATGTGTTTCTTCTCTCACCGACATGATGGTGGAATGTGCTGGTATGACAATGTCACAGAACTGTTCCCTTCTTCCTGTCTTCTTTTGCTGACCCTCCTCGACCGCTAGTCTTTGTTTGGTCGTTTCCTTTGATTTTGGTAAGATTCGCCGCTCCCGGGTGACTATTGCATGTTGTCCGCTCCTGACGCGACTGTCTCGGTATGCTTCAGTGAGCTAAGCTTGGATCTCTTGAGTTCAGACTGGCCACCACTCAGCTACACTGTGCGTGACTCGTGACTCCCTTTCTTTAGTGTCGCATGCTAGCTGCAGGTGGTTGATGGCTCTTCCGCGATGATGCCTTACGCATTTGACATCTTGTTCATTCATGCGTCTCTTCTGGACTAGTACGGGTCCTCCAATCACTTCTTTGATGAGAGAAAGTCTTCCTCGACATTCATCTCCTAATGCTTCTGGATCATTTATTTTCTTGACTTCTGGTACTGTCTTCTGCACTTCTGCCCTCTTCCGGATCTTCTGCAGGGTTGCCCTCTTCTGGGCCTTCTGCACTTCTGCCCTCTTCGGGGTCTTCAGAAATTCTGCCCTCTTCAGGGTATTCTGCAGGACTGCCCTCTTCTGGGTCTTCTGCACTTCGGCCCTCTTCGGGATCTTCAGTAATTCTGTCCTCTTCGGGGTCTTCTGCAGGACTGCACTCTTCTGTTTGTGCTCAATGTTGATTTTATTTATCTCTTGCATTTGCTTATGTTTGTTTGATTACGTTTCTTGCATCTGCTTAGGCTCTTTTCCTCACGCTTCTTACGTCAGCCTGTACTTGCTTTCTTGCATCACTTGCCTTTTCATATGCTTGTTTGGTATTTGCCAAGGCTTGTTTGCTTTGCCCTCTTGTCTTTGCTGGTGCTTGTTTATGTTTCCTAATCACACCTCTTACGTTTGCTTGGGCTTGTTTTTTATTATACTACTTGCATTGGCTCGTGATTGTTTGTGTCCACTTATCGCGTCTATCTATCTCTTGCATGTGTCTGTGCTTGTTTCTTTTCTTCACTTGCATTGGCCAATGCTCGTTGCATCACTCTTGTAGTTGCTCAGTGTTTGTTAACTTGGCATTGCCTGACTCAAAGATGGCCGTTTAGGCATTTGAATAGGGTTGTCTCTACAGGCTGCCTGACTCTAATATGGCCGCCAGTCTTGTAGTCTCAGTCTCCACGAGATTTGAGACGATTCACACTTCCAGCCCAGAGATTCAGACACAGATGCACTCGGCCCTTACTGTCAGCCGATCCTTGGATGCAGCAGGACTTTGTCGATGCCTCACACGCTTCCGGGCCGTCAGCACACACAGGTAAGGTCGGGGTAGGCTCCCGACTTCTTCTCTTTTCACGCGTGCCGTTTCTCACGCATCGGGGGTACGTTTTCCTTTACTTTTAGCGCGCAAAGGTCGCATGCCGTCTTGCACGCATCGGGGGTGAGTCTCGGGCTTCAGTGCACACAGTTGCTTTTTTCCCAGCACTTCTTCGAGGCTTCCGCAATGCCTCACTCGCTCCTCAACAACCGGAGCAGCAGGATAGGATCGGGGTAGGCTCCTGATCTCTGTCTCCACAGCGCACCGCTGATCACACGTACCCGGGGTAAGCTCCCCGTTTTGGCGCCACACGGCGCTTCTTTTCAAATCTTCTTCAGCGCTCGACCACGCTGATCCTGCAGAGCTCTACGCGACTGACAATCATGGAGCTGGGGCAATTACCGCTGGCCTCAGGTTCTTGGCGGCGGCTACAATTGGCACACGTGTCGCGACGGCGACTTTCTTTTTCTTGGTGCCCATGGACAGGACGCTTCTTCACAGGGTTCAGGGATGCCAGGCTGCACATCCCACCTACGTCGCCAGCTGTAGTGTCCTGGTACGAATAATGCCAGACACTACATAAGCATTCATCAGGGAGCTTTATTGATTGTCTCTTCCCTCATCCTAGTCCCTACTCTAACTGCCCACTAGCCGGTCGCAGCTCCTCCTGTTCCTGTTTCTAGCTCCACCCCCCCAAGCACTAGACTGCATTGAACAATGTTACATATGGGGTAATCCAATATTTCTAGAGATATTTCATTATAACATAGGGAAAATCTGGCAACGTTTGGGTGTTAATAATTTAGACCATTTGTATAATATCCAGGGTTTTCGTTCATTACATGAGGAATATAAGCTACCTCAGCACTCATTTTTAAAGTATTTGCAAGTAAGGGACTATTTCCTATGTAGGTAGAAACTGCAAAGTGAAGAGGTTACATTGGAAATATTGTCCTGTTTATACGGTACGTCTGTTAGGATGTCAATCAGTGTATTTTATCAGAAACATGTTTCACTGATACAAGATGATAGCTTGCAGATATCTGTAAAATTGAGCATGCTTCTTGCATCTGAGATAACAGTGAATGACATGCTTGGTTACCTTAGATCGATCAGTAATCTCTGTTAATCTGAAGCTTCAGCATTTCAGGGCAATCTTTATGTTATACTATACGCCAAAATGTATCTCTAAATGGGCTACATCTCGAGTCCCTCGTAAGTCTCGTTGCCCGAAATGCAAGCTGTATGCAGCAAATTTAAAGCGTATGTTTGTTGATTGTCCAATGTTAAAGCAATTCTAGACAGATCTATACTCTTAACTAACAGAGCGTTTTGGTTACGAATTCCAATTTACAAATAAAGATATTTTCTGTGGTCTAAGCAAGAGTTTAAGGGCTACGAAAGGTCATTGGCCTCGATTATTATTGTGTGTACCCGGTTATGTATTGCCAGAGCTTGGATAAATCCACTGCACCGACTGTCAAAGAATGATGGGCGCTATTACAACAGGTCTATGAATCTGAAACAGCCTTGGCTAAGGCAAGAGGTCCTTGTTCTTGTATGAAGTTAAAAAGGATTTGGTTTAGTATACGTTGGGAATAGTTCTGGTTTTTACCAAAAACTGTACAAATGATGTTTAAAAAGGTCCTATATTCTGGACCCTCTTTAAGGTTCTTTTTCTTTCTTTCCCTAATATCATATCATATTTTTTCGCTCCATGTTCTATTGGATTAATGTTTGTGTAATTATAAGTTCTGTGCTATGTATTTAACAATTGCTTGTGGCTTTTTTTTCATTTTGAGATATTTATGCTGGCTAAAAAAATCAAACAAATTGGAAACAAAGAGAAATTCAAAAAAAGGGAGGGAAAACACATCGGTATTTATCAACACTTTTCAGCTTGGTGGATAGTATGCTTAGTAGAATTCTATGGTCAGTTGTTTTGAATACTGTGTATAGGTCAAGCATCTTCCAAAGGAAAGCATCGCCCTCTCTACTGATCGTAGAATGTTGTTCTGTATTTTTCTAGTTACAGATACGGTGCTGCATTTATGGTGAAATCCAGTTTTGAAAGAATTTAGAAGGTTGTTTCTTGGACAGATGTGAGTGGAGTTGTATAGATTGTTTATCTCTGATTTGGCCCAAGAATGGGATTTTGGGAACTGGTTGAAGATTAAGGAGGCTCCTGGAATGAAGATGTGATGTATTCTGTAGGAGGCTGTTGAACAAAATGTTGCTTCTTCAAAAGAGGAGCTGATGATTTTAGTATTGAAGGGTCTCACTCCAGCCACAATATTTTATTAAATTCCCTGGGATGGGGGTAACCTTTACAAGTTGAAGGCTTACGGAACACTATGATTTCAGACAAGGTCACAGCTTTTTGCTCTCATCCTTCCCATCCATGTGCTTCATTTGTCCAGCTCTGGAAAGAGACCTGAAGCAAATTACATCTTGCTATGTGATGATGTGTGACAAATGTGCCCTTCAAC
The DNA here is from genome assembly GCF_964263255.1 of Lissotriton vulgaris. NCBI lineage: Eukaryota > Metazoa > Chordata > Amphibia > Caudata > Salamandridae > Lissotriton > Lissotriton vulgaris. The sequence continues at coordinate 6,564,686 of NC_141688.1, forward strand.
ACCACAGTTGGTTCTTGAGTATTCTATTAAGGGTTAAGATCCCTCAATCCTCCTTGTATCCCTAACAGTACCAAACCTGAAAATATGCTATTACATCTCCGCATGTGTCACACTGAGTGAACGCCTATTGTCTGGTCTGGTCTGGTTTCATATACCAGCTGGAGAGCAATAAGTACTCAGACACAACTTGAAGAGATCATGTAAGTCTAGGTTTATAGGTACACAGCACATTCTTAACTGATCAAGTAAGTCATAGATGTAGTGCACATGCCACACAGGTTACCACATATGCATATGTTCCTGTGCGACTTCCTCTAGATACATTCCTGGAGAATGAGCCACACTTGTTGGGAGAAATTTGAATGTCCATGCATTTGGATAAAAATTTATTTTTAATGACCTTGGAAGATATTGCATATTGCTATTATTGACAGTACATAACAATGGTATCCCTTTTACAATATGCAACTGCTTGGACAATATGATTATTTATGTTGTCCCTATATTAAACCTACACCACCCTCCTTAGGTAAATACAGACTGTTCAACATTCTTCCAATTAAAAGTCAAAGCCCAAGAAGGAGATTCTTTGCAATTCAGTGATTAGAGTAGTATCAAGTTATTGTGGATCCACAAGCAAAAGGCTGTATTTGTTATGATTGTCCCATAAACCTTGCGCTTGGAGCCACTAAACAACAGTCATGCTGAAAACATTGAAATCCTAAACATACGTCTCTTGCTTTCTTCTTTCTCATCAGGAGATTAGTACTGTAATTTCTTCCAAACTTACCCTTCCTTCCATCATAATAACTAATTTGGGCATGCACATGCAACCCCAGCTCTTCTAGAGTTCAGTGCATAATTCAAACCCCCTATGAGAACAGTATTTTCCTCCCCAGCTTTTGTGATATAGTGTATTGAACATCTGTATAATGGGGGTCACCTGATCTTGTCTCATTCTTTTGTGATCCCATGCAGCTAACTTGACTTTGGATGCCTGAAAGTTCCCATAATTACCTTTGCATTGTGATCTTACAGTGGTTTGTTGTTACCTACATTGCAGCTTCCTATCAACCACTAGTTATCACATGCTGTGCTTAGTATTCTAGCTATCCTTAGCCTGACTAATATAAAAAAGGTGAAAATAAGGTGTAGCAATTGCGCCTGCAACAATATTCACAGGGGAGTTGAGCAGAACAAGTTTCTTACTTTCAGTAACACTGTTTCAGATGGATACTATATCTAGGGGTTGTTTTCTCACTTTTAATGTATCCCCAGGTGCCAGACTGGATATCGAAGATTTAACAGCAATGTTCCCTCACACCAGTAAGTGGTATTGTGTGCTCCATGCCAACTTCATTCCACCCGGAAAGTAATAAACAAAGACGCATATAAGCGCCATCCCTGAGCACTGACATCAGTTTCTATTTTGACTCTGCGCCCTTGGATGCAGAGCTGAAACATAATGGCAGTGATTTTGGCCGAGGGGACAGGAACCAGACCCCCTTTAATGGGTGATGGGAAGGCATTGAGTCCCAGATGAATATCCAACTTCCACAGGTTAATGGGGAGCTGGGTCTCCATCAGAGAGCAGTTTCTTCTAAACTCCACCACTCCCGGAGGACCTCCCATCAAAAGCAGTGATAAATCTGTCATACCATCAGCTCTAGGTAGGGAAGTCAGAGAGGTCTTCTGCTGCTCCAGTTGTGGCTGATCCACCACTATTTGTATTGAATATCGTGTAGAACCTAGACTGAATCAGCTAGGTTCCCCTGGCAATGAGCACACAGAAAGTTCAGGTTCTACTACAGAACCCACATATTCCACTGGTATAGTCAACAAGCAAGATGCAGGATGCTAAGAGGCCCAGAAGCTAAAGAGCCACTCTTAAAAATCTGAATCATAAACTGAACATCCTGGTGGAGGAAAGGTCATAATGTGCAAGGTATCCAGAATGACACCAATGAAAGGGAGTCTCTACGAATGAGCCAGATGTGACTTCAGCACGTTGACCATGAACCTCCGATAACATGAGGTTCGCTGACATCTGGTGGTGGTCTATGACAGACTGTGGTGAGCCCACCTCCAATAGTCAGCCGTAGAGATAATAGAGATAGGAGAAAATGGCATTCCCAACCTCCAAGAGTCTGCTTCCCGATTACGATGTTGTATTTACCTGAGTCCGTCCGACATCGTTTGGGTACTGGGACTGAAAAATGTTCGGCCGCACTCTTATTCTTTTTAATGGGAGCATACATTTAGACCAGAATGCATGTTCTCTGTGTAAAGAGAAGAAGTGCAGTGCATCCCTGCACCCTGTGGCACCCTTGAGGTGCCTTTCACAGGGTGCAGGACTCAACAGGGGATGTGCACCCGTCGGGGCCCTGTGGGGGCCTTCAAATGTTGACTTCTGACAGCCTTTCTGTGTCCAAAAGGCTGGCAAAGAAAGGCTGTGGGAATCTGACATTGTATTCCCTTGGGCAGAAAGAGCCGGGATTAAAGTAAGCTTTCGAAATAGCAGATGGGCTCTCCGAGCCCGTCGGAAGCCATTCGGAAATCCGGTTCAGATTCCTTTCCAACCAACTCCATGCCATAGAAACAGCTCTAGTGGGAGCTGTTTCCTACAGCATCGTAATCAACCTCTAAATTGTGAACTTCTGTTGGACGCTGGTGAGGCCAAAGGGAATGACAGGAAATTGAAAATGCTCCGGGTCCACATTGCACCACAGATACTGTCTATTGGACTAAGGGAAGGGAACTTTGTCATGCTCCAAAAGTTACAAATGCATCCATAAGTAAGCAGGATGAAAGTATTTTTCCTAGTTTAGATTTTCACCCATCAAATGCCATCTTGCAGAAGGCCGAATTCAAGAGGCTTATTCTGGTCCAGTTTCTATCCGCCCTGGATCCAGGTGACTGAATGCTTTAGATACTTACTTTCCGACTAGAGTATGCCACAGATATTTGGGGCATTAACAAAACACCTGAGGCACACCTTGTGTATTCAAATTCAAATTCAAATTTTATTTAATTCAGACCTCATCTGAGGTCAATAACTGCAAAAGACATAATATTAAATAGTTGTATTCATAATTTTAAAGCTTTCTTTATAGACATAGTAAATTAAAATTTACGAATAAAGATACATGGTTTAGGGTTATTAGATTTCTACATTTTTCAAAACAACTTAAAAAAATTCTTTAATCACCTAAACAAGTTATAACAAGAGAATTCACTTGGGGGAAACTTGCACAACATAATTAAATCTTGAGTTAAAATGGCATTATATCCTTAAGGACTCAATACGAGCTGGCACCAACTGAGATGTTCAGGTATCTGCAAATTCGACATGCGCTACAGACAATCTTCCTTCCTGACTGCCGAATTTCTGAATTGCTGCTCGTGTTGCCACCTGTGCTCTCAGAAACCTACACTGACCCTTACAGCTCATTGCAAACCCGCCCGCCAGTCTCCCGCCGCTCTGCCGCTTTTTTGTCAACCAAAGTGGGAGCCGCCGAGTGGAGACCGGCGAGGGGCTGGACTGCATCTCCCAGCAGCCCTACTGGGGTCCGCGACACCTGCAAGCGCCAGGAGGCGCATATAAACAACGTCACCACTGCTGAAAGTGGGTTCCTTCCTTCCTGACTGCCGAATTTCTGAATTGCTGCTCGTGTTGCCACCTGTGCTCTCAGAAACCTACACTGACCCTTACAGCTCACTGCAAACCCGCCTGCCAGTCTCCCGCCGCTCTGCCGCTTTTTTGTCAACCAAAGCGGGAGCCGCCGAGTGGAAACCGGCGAGGGGCTGGACTGCATCTCCCAGCAGCCCTACTGGGGTCCGCAATACCTGCAAGCGCCAGGAGGCACATATAAACAACGTCACCACTGCTGTAAGTGGGTTCCTTCCTTCCTAACTGCCGAATTTCAGAATTTCTGCTCGTGTTGCCACCTGTGCTCTCAGAAACCTACACTGACCCTTACAGCTCATTGCAAACCCGCCCGCCAGTCTCCTGCCGCTCTGCCGCTTTTTTGTCAACCAAAGCGGGAGCCGTCGAGTGGAGACCGGAGAGGGGCTGGACTGCATCTCCCAGCAGTCCTACTGGGGTCCACGATACCTGCAAGCGCCAGGAGGCGCATATAAACAACGTCACCACTGCTGTAAGTGGGTTCCTTCCTTCCTGACTGCTGAATTTCTGAATTGCTGCTCGTGTTGCCACCTGTGCTCTCAGAAACCTACACTGACCCTTACAGCTCATTGCAAACCCGCCCGCCAGTCTCCTGCCGCTTTTTTGTCAACCAAAGCGGGAGCCGCCGAGTGGAGACCGGCGAGGGGCTGGACTGCATCTCCCAGCAGCCCTACTGGGGTCCGCGATACCTGCAAGCACCAGGAGGCGCATATAAACAACGTCACCACTCCCTCGCGGGACACCCGGGGCGAAGCCCGGGCAAAGGGCGGGCCATCTTAGGCCCTCAGAGGCCTGAGGAGACTGGGCTGGGCCAGACCTCTTGGCAGTTAGTTTTCTAATGAGTAAGTAGTGCACTTTTTACATTATTGTTACTGCATTCCAATGGCCACTATCGCGAACAGTCCGGTTACAGCTGGTTCAGATAAAGTAGGGGGCGCAATAAACCGAACCCTGGATAACTACTTTACCAAAGCTGTTTCTGAAGGACCTAAAGACCTATCCTTAGCAGAGCAGCGGGCAGACCGCCGTCGTTCTATCGAACGCATTAAGAATAGGACTCTATCTGAGTCTATTCCTGCTGTTACCCCGGACAATGAGCATAGTACCACCATCAGGGATGCTACATCACCAGCTGCCAGCGTGCCCTTACTACTTAGGGAATGTTTTGCACCCGCCATTGGCTTAACACAAACTCAAACAGAAATTTATACCGCTCCTCTTGACTCCCCTAGTATATCCAATCCATCAAAGGCCATGATTTCACCAACACCTAGGCCGGGGAAGGTAGTAAGAGGAAAAAGTATGAGGCCTTTGCCACACAAAATTTATTGCCCTCCACCAACTAAAAAGAGACGGAAGAGGATGGACCCAACCAAGCCAAAACTGAGCCACACTCAGTTTGGGAAGAAGCCCAACCCCACTACTAATGAGGCTATGGGAGCAATAGCTGTTAAAGAAACAGCAGGAACAGTTTTAGATCCTCCAACACCTGTACTATCATCTTCCTATCCAGTCACAGAGTCTAATATCGACCACGCTATAATGGTTGAAGGGTCCCAATTAGCCCCTCCGAACACCCTTCTGGACAGCATAGAACTTATTGTGAGAAGCTATATGCTGGCCATAGCCGAAAGACTAAAAGGAGTGGAACTAAGGTTGAGGAAAATAGAGGCGGATTTGGCAACATATGGAAATTCCAGTAGATCTTCAGTACATATAGGGCCAACTATAGCATCAATCCCTTCCAAAGCCTCCACTACGGTACACATTCCTTCAACAGATGCAGTTGTAGCAACCCCCTCTATCACTACCTTACATAACAACCCGAAACCAGCCACCTTAGTTACTACCAATCACCCGCTTACAAGTGCATCATCTGTACGCAAACATCCCCCCAACCTCAACATAAACCAGCCAAAAATAACAACGGCTAGAACAACTATAATACCGAATCGCATCCCTGACATTACAGCTAACATTTTAGCAAGGGAAACGAGTATCCCTCCAAATGGACCCTCAAGATCGGAGGAGAATGAAATTAGTCACATAAGAGGGGGGCAAGTTAGGAGACCACCCACTGAACTCCCACCGGAAGCCGTACCATACGTGGTGGTACTTACCAGCGTCCGGAACTGTCAGGTAGTAAACGGGAAGGTTTCTTCTAATTAAAAAACAAAATAATGCATTCGTTGACACTACATAGACCAATAGCCAGCAATATAAATGGCGAAATAGTCCATGTTCGACGCTTGCCATGGCTGGGTGTAAGACCCAAGGACATAGGGGGAGATGTTGTTGTTGTAAATTTTAGGGACAAAAAAGCTGTACAATACATACTGAATTGGCCATATGGCAATGAAAATAACTGTATTGTACCGCGCCCTCTGACATACTTTTATCCAAGATCTATAGTATTTCCTCCCCAATTTGCAATTAATAATGTCCCCTTTGCCACCATTTTTCTAATATGGAGATTGCTAGGAACCCTGTCTACATGCACCAATTAGCTCCAACTCCAGTGACATTAGGGTGGAACACAATACTCCCCAGTCATAATACTGGTGAATACAGAAAAATGGTTCATTTGATGCCATTCACACCTTTAGAGTTATTAAATAGGTTTGATGTATTTAGTGGTTTGGAGGAGTGTGATTGAAGACTAAAGATCAGGGAGGATGACAGCGGGGACACAAACACCTTTTGTATTGAGGGGTCTAAGGAGGAAGAAGGGACTAGACTCCCAAAGGCAGGGAACCCTATTACTGTAACTGGTGATGAGGCTAATAGTAGTCCGTCCCTATCTATACCTTCAGGGTCCCGCGGGACAAACGAGGGGCCTTCCTTGTTTTCACGCGTTTCATGGAATGTAGCGGGGGTGCGCGCTAAATTATGTGTCCCTGATTGGAACATTTACATGAATACTTTTGATATTTGTGTGTTGCAGGAAACCTGGGCCACGGATCAGATGCATAGGGTTGGTTATAAAACTTACCAATTAGAGGCGGTGCCTTCATTAAGAGGACATGCTTCGGGAGGTCTTTTAATATGGATCAGTGTATCCATCAATATCAGCATAAAAATCCTTAATATTGATTCTTCAGACATTATTGGTCTGGAAATGACCACAGTGGACAAAAGGGTGATCTACCTCCTTAACGTGTATAACAGTCCTCATCCATCCCACAAGGAGTCACCATGTATCGAAAAGCTGGAGCTTTTCATGGACACTTTAAAATCAGACGCAAGTGTAATTCTATGTGGGGACATGAACTGCAACTTTGAACCGATTATGGGCATAGCACAATTGTACGAAGATGAGGATGCTGCTAATGGGATACCTGCCCTGATTGAAAATGGAACGGTTGCTGGTACTACATCAGCTCTTCAGATCACAAGGCTGCTTACAGCCTATGGTCTGAGGGCATGCAATGGGCAAATGCCATCCGACAGTCCGAAAGCACCCACTTTTAAGAGACAAAATTACGAAAGCAAACTAGATTATGTCATTGTTTCTTTTGATCTTTGGCCATTCACAATTGATTTAAAGGTTAAGGAGAGATTTGACAGTGACCATTATCCATTAGAAACTGGCTTTCTTCAAAGTTTATTAATGGGACCGGGAGATACTGAGGGAGGCCACAGCCTAGTACCTCAACCTATAACAGATAATATCGTCCTCAGTAACAATCGAAGCGCTGTCAAATGGGCATATATACTGGGAAGAGAGGACTTACTGGCTAACATTTACTGTACCTTTGTAAATACATTCGAATCATATTGTCCACATAGATGTGATTCTAAAGAATTTATCAAACTACATAAATCCCTTTTCAGTAAATTACTAGAACTTCTCACAAAAAAAACAAAAAAAGGGACCGGTACGATAAATGCAAAACCGGTAGACAAACCTTGGTACAACAAGGAATGTCGTCTTGCCAATACTGCCCTGATTGACGCACTTAAAAGGAAAGGTCCTATAGAAATTAGAGACAAAAGGAAGTCATATAATAAAATAATAACAAAAGCAAAATCTTCTTGGGACGAGGAATTATGGTCTAGTATGTTATTAGCAGCTAAAACCAAGGACTAGAGACAATTCTGGGAATTAGTGGCCAAGGGGAACAAACTTGAAAACGGTTCTAGAGAGGTTTTTCTGGATGAGGACACGTGGGTAAAACATTTCACAACGTTGTATGCAGCTAAAACTTCCACAGAAGTTTCTATAGAAGAACCCGCTTTTTCTCTGCCAGAGAAACCTCACCCTTTGGTAGTTTTTGACATACAGGAAACGGAGTCAGCAATCGCCACAGTAAAGCAAGGGAAGGCGCCGGGGATCGATAAAATTCCAGGTGATCTCTATTTGTATAATGTTGATGTTTGGGCACCCTACTTAAATCACTTATTTAATATCATTGCGGACGGTGACCAAATCCCGGACACATGGAATGGAGCAGAAATTATTACTATTTTTAAAAAGGGGGATCGTGGCGATCCAGCCAATTATCGCCCCATTAGTCTTTTAGACATAACACAAAAGATATAGGCCAGGCCAATTTTAAATCGAATAAACACGTGGTTGGAGGAAGAAACAGTTTTATCTAAATATCAGGCGGGGTTTAGGGGAAAAAACTGGGACCATTGATCAGGTATTAAGGCTATGCTGCTTGTACTGGAAATATGTCATCATTCGCAAAGGTCACTTGTATGTGACCTTCGTAGACCTGCGAACAGCATTTGACCTAATTCCTCGAGATCTACTCTGGTAAACTTTGGAAAGGCAGGGGCTCCCTGGAGAATTGTTAAAACTTGTGATGGACCTGCATCAGGAGAATTATGCCAAGGTTAGGTGGGGTCCAAATGGGTAACTTACAGATCCTATCCCCATAAAAAGGGGAGTACGCCAGGGATGCGTACTGGCTCCCACCCTTTTCTCCCTTTATGTTAACGATATTGCAGCCTGTATGGGGAATTGTGATAATGACTCGCCTCGATTGGGGGGGAACGAGTAGCGTCCCTCCTCTTCGCGGACGACACGATCCTCATTTCACAAACACCACGGGGCCTCCAGACCTTATTAGACAGGTTCCAGCAATATTGTATTTCAAAAGGGTTAGAAATCAACATAAATAAACCAAAATATATGGCACTAAACCCGCACAAAAGTTTTAAAAGAAATTTAATGTTAAACGGCCAAAAATTAGATTACGAACATAGTTTTACCTATTTGGGGGTTCTACTAGGTTCGTCAATGGGATGGAGTCCACAGCTAGAAAAATCAAAACTGGTGTTTAAACTGTCTTCCAATATTACAAAGACACAATAAAAGTGTGAATAAGGCAGTTACCCCAGCAATAGAGATTTTTAGGTACAAGGTTCAATCAGCCGCTTTGTATGGGGCAGAACTATGGGGTCCAGTATGTAGGAAGACCTTCGAAATACAGGAGAATAAGTTTATCAGGGGACTATTAAAAGTACCCAAAACACTCCACTGATACCCTTATTCCTAGATTTAAATATTAAACATACTGACCATCATGTAATGCTGAGACCACTACTACTATGGGTTAGACTATGGACAACCCCTGAACTGATTGATTACAAAAATGGCCTGAAAGAAGTCCTGGACCTAGATAGTGGCGGTAAAATCTTTTGGTTTAAACACGTAAAAGCTTGGCTAACCAAGCTAGGATTAACCCATTTTTGGAATGAGCCGGAGTCTTTAACCACGGCTTCTAAGAAAATTGTCAAACTGTCTTTTTGGTCCTATGTGAGCCATGAGTCTGTGTACACAAGAACCCATGGCCCTCTAACCGAAAAAATGTTAATGGCCAAAAACGATGCTTCTTTCGAACCATTTCTCGATGAGATCCAGCCACCTTTGGCTAAAACACTGTACTTAAAATACAGATACGGAACTCTGAGGACAAAGGCCACTGAGAAAAGCTGGAGGAAGATAAACAGCGACTACTGCACCTTGTGTACAAACAACCAAAGGGAGGACGTTTTACATATACTGTTTTTTTGTCATAGTTATGGTAATGCAAGGAAAAAATGGATAGTCCCTCTGTGTCACAATATTAGTTCTATGTCCCATAAGGAAGCCGGCAGAATCTTAAGTATGGATACCAGCCAAGTAATTGTGCTCGGAATCAGTAAATTCTTATTGGCTGTACATTTTATTAGACAGAAAGTGTCTCTTTCTTTTTAAAATGCTTATCCTATGGACTTGCTTAAACCACGAATCATGCCCAGTTAAGTTGTGCGAATTTAAAACCTTTTCTTGCCTTTGCTCTTATAAACTCAATTTAATGAATTTTTAATCTGAATTTTAAACTTTTATATATATTTATTCAATTTCTGTGATAAATTCCAACCATAATAGTGTGTCCTGATATGATGAAATGTAGAATTGATAATAGGGTGTCCTATTATGATGAAATGTAGTATTGATTACTGATTTCTGATGTGATATTTTGTATTTTATTGCATATCTTTTATGTTGCAAAGCAACAAAATAAAGATTGATTGAATTGAATTGAATTGAATTGACTGAATGCTTTAGATACTTACTTTCCAGACTAGAGTACGCCACAGATATTTGGGGCATTAACAAAACACCTGAGGCACACCTTGTGTATTCAAATTCAAATTCAAATTTTATTTAATTCAGACCTCATCTGAGGTCAATAACTGCAAAAGACATAATATTAAATAGTTGTATTTATAATTTTAAAGCTTTCTTTAAGACATATTATAGACATAGTAAATAAAAATTTACGAATAAAGATACATGGTTTAGGGTTATTAGATTTCTACATTTTTCAAAACACCTTAAAAAAATTCTTTAATCACCTAAACAAGTTATAACAAGTGAGTTCACTTGGGGGAAACTTGCACAACATAATTAAATTTTGAGTTAAAATGGCATTATATCCTTAAGGACTCAATACGAGCTGGCACCAACTGAGATGTTCAGGTATCAGCAAATTCGTTATGCGCTACAGGCAATATTACCACCCGGCACTATCTTACCGGAGGCTTCTCCTTTGGATGATAGGCTACTAACTGAATACATGAACAAAAGGGCTGCATCCTTCACCTATCGCAAACTAATTAATAATTTGCCAGACCCGCTCGTAACGCTCAGACGAAAATGGTCCCAAGAGCTAGGAGACTTCGACCCAGAATGGCAAGTGATATTGTCATCCCCGCTAGAAGCTGCCATACCTTCACAACTAAGATTAGTGCAACTCAAAGTGCTACATCGTTCCTATTACACTAGACTCACTCTCCACAAAATAGGGATGGCTCAACATCAGTTCTGTCAGAGAAAATGTGGGGAGAAAGGCACATTCTATCATACCATATGGCACTGTCCACAAATGGCAGCTGACTGGGCTAAGGTGATGCGTACCATCTCGCAAATAGTGGGTGTAGGAAGGGGGAGGCTCTAGTTGGCGCAGTGCAACACTAGCGACAAGCAGGGACTCTCTCTTCCTCGTCAGGGCTGAGGGTTACCTTCCAGACAACCTCTGCTTACCCTCTAGGTAGTGTGGCTTAAGCAGTCGTAGGCTAATCTTTGGGGCACATAGGGTTAAACACTTGCAACAGTACACCTTCACAACCAACCCACCACACAACGAGACCAGACTGTATTCTTGTAAAAATATATCTCTTTATATAGACTTTACGCAGGTTTGTGAATACAGTCAATAACTTTACGGATATGGTTGCAGGATATTAGCTTTTGTTTACCACAGTTCTTATCGTAGTTCTTGTGAGGCCCGTAGGCCGGCGTTAAACAAAGTTCTTTGTGGAGCCAGCGGCTTCCAGGGGATCTGTCCCACGTCGCGTTGCCTTCCCGGTGTCGCTGATCGTTGCGGCTCTTCGGCCGAGCAGGTCACTGGTCGTCCGGGGCAGCGGTGCTCTGTGGCGGCACGGTCCTCTCTTCGTCGTCTGCTCCGACCTTGGAGACGGCGGCTGTGCGGCGGTGACAAGTGGCAGTACGGTCCCCAAGTGCAGGACGTACCCAGCCAAATGTCGATGCAGCTGTGGGCTCACAGCTGGGCTGTCGGGCAGGCTACCGACCTTGTGGATTCTCGTAGGGCAATAGTCTGTCCTTGCAGGTGAGGGACGGCTCGCTATGCAGTCGCCTCGATAGCTCGGACCGGACGGGCCCTCCTTTACTTTGCTCTCGGGCTCCCAGCGCAGTTGTGGTCACGATGTTCGGGCCAGCGGCGGCTGGTCCTCACTGTGCTTCCGCTGTTGCTTTGGGCCCCGGTCACGGTGGTCGGGAGGGTGTGGATGCCTTAGAGGAGCTTCCTCTTTGTCGGTGCTGCGGCGATGGTCAGCACCCGCAGTCGCTTTCTTCCAAGGGGGTTAGCATCCACTGGTCCTGGGACGCTGGTCAGGGGGCAAGTTCAATTCCAAGCCCTCGGAGATCTCTTGGCAGAGTTTGGCACAAAGTAGCACAAAAAGTCTTTTCGTAGTCGTTTTGTCTTCCTCTCCTTCAGCAGCAAGGCACCAGACACAGGCAAGAGTCAGCACCCTTCCTTGTCTTCTCGCGGTCCTTCTCGTAGGGCAGAGTCGTTCTGTGGCCCAAACTGGATCTGATTGTCAAGGAGCAGGGCTCCTTCTTTTATAGGCCAATTCTTTTGTTCTCGCAGGCCAGGGGGGCCTTTGCATAGCCACTCTCAGTTCTGGAGTACCCCGGCGGGTGTACTCCGGCTTCTGCTTTCAGTGTGAGGGGCAGGCACATCAGACGCCCCACAGGAGGTGGAGCCAGCATTGTCCGGACAGGGGTGGCCAGAGTACCTTGTTGATGGGGCTTCGCCCTTCCTGGGCCAGGTGCCGGCAGAGTCATCCGCCGCTCCCCAGGAGGGTGGAGCCAGCATTGTGGTGGCCGAGCACAGTGACAGTTCGAGTCAAGAGGCACTCCTACCTCCCACTAAGGTGTAATCTGCGCATTCACCACCTGTCATCCCTCCAGCCCTGTCACTCACACATCCCAGACAGTCGGATACACATACTGGCAGAGGCAACTGAAATGGTTAAGCAAGCAAATGCTAACTTTCTAAAAGTAGCATTTGCAAACCCAGGATACTAAAATAAACTTGACTACAAGAAATATCTCATTATCCTGAGTTCAGGCATACTAAACATGACTCACTACCATGCTCCTTGAGCCTGCGGGGGTTATAGGTTGTAATAATCCTCGCAGCTCAGTCTGGCCTAATGGAGCAGGTAGCCTTCAGTAGTGAAATACGGTCTTCGTTGTAAGTCACTACCAGGACATGCCACGCACATCAGGGCTTGTCCTACCTTGTACCTACAATGCACCCTGCCCGCAGGCCTACCATAGGGGTGTCTAATATGTAGTCAAGGGAAGGGTCGGTGCTGGCAAGTGGGGACACTTGCCCAGCTAGCGTGACAGTACGAGACCGCACGCGGGTTCTGCGGCTGCAGTTCCCAGACACGTCTTTACGGCTGCTTGGGTGGGTGGCGCAACCAGCGCTGCAGGCCCACCAGCAGTATTGGCATCTACAAGCCCCGGCACTCTCTCGTGCGCTTTACTAGGGACTAACAGTTAATCCAATGCACCAATCATGGATACCAATCGTATGTACAGGTTACAGCAGGGAGCACTTGCACTGCGGCACGGATCAGCCGTGGCGCAGTGCCCTGAGTATCGGAAAACCAGCAAAACATCGGAGGCACATCAGCAAAAAGTGGAAGGGAGACTCACGCCAAGGTGCCAGGTCTAACATGTGTCCCCTCCAGCTGAAATGTGGGGGGAACTACCCTTCCCCAGGGAGTTCCACATCACTAAGGCGGAAAAATCTGGACAGACCGTCAGCGTTGGCGTGATCGGTGCCAGGGCGGTGTTCCACCGTAAAGTCCATACTCTGTAGAGAAATGGACCACCTCAACAGTTTCGGGTTCTCACCCCTCATTTGCATCAACCATCTGAGGGGCCTGTGGTCCGTCTGAACTCGGAAGTGAGACCCAAACAAGTAGGGTCTTAGCTTCTTCAGTGCCCAGACCACAGCAAATGCTTCACGCTCTATTGCACTCCACCTACTTTCCCGTGGAAGTAACCTCCGACTTATGAAGGCTACGGGTTGGTCAAAGCCCTCCTCAGTCATCTGTGAAAGAACAGCCCCTACACCATGCTCTGAAGCGTCTGTTTGCACAATGAACTCTTTGGAGAAATCAGGGGCCAGGAGCACGGGCGCCGTGCACATGGCAGTCTTCAGGGTGTCGAAAGCTCTCTGACAGGTGTCAGTCCAAATCACATTCCTGGGCTGCTTTTTCGAAGTCAGCTCTGTCAAGGGGGTCACGATCGTGCCATAGCCCTTGACAAACCTCCTGTAATACCCAGTGAGCCCCAGGAAGGCTCTCACTGCAGTCTGGGTCTTGGGGGGTTCCCAAGCCAGGATGGTTTCGATTTTGGGCTGCAAGGGGGCTACCTTGCCACTCCCAACTTGGTGTCCCAAGTACACCACTGAACCCTGCCCAATCTGGCACTTGCTTGCCTTGATTGTGAGGCCTGCTCTGCGCAGGGCCATCAACACTTCCCAGAGGTGTCGCAGGTGTTCGGGCCAGGTGCCGCTGAACACCGCGATGTCATCCAGGTAGGCGGCACTGAACTCGTCCAGTCCAGCCAACACCTGGTTGACCAATCTCTGAAAGGTGGCAGGGGCATTCTTCATTCCAAATGGCATAACCCGGAACTGGAAATGCCCATCTGGTGTAGAGAATGCCGACCTCTCCTTTGCCCCATCGGTCAGGGCGATCTGCCAGTACCCAGACGTCAAATCAAACGTGCTGAGAAACCGGGCAGCCCCCAGCCGATCAATGAGCTCGTCAGCTCTGGGGATGGGGTGCGCGTCAGTCTTCGTGACTGAATTGAGTCCTCTGTAGTCCACACAGAACCGGAGTTCGGGTGTGGCTCCCGGCGCAGCAGCCTTCGGAACCAAGACCACGGGGCTGGACCAAGGACTGCTGGAAGACTCAACCACCCCGAGGGCAAGCATCTTGGAGACCTCCTCCTTGATGCAGGCCCGTACCCTGTCAGTCACCCGGTAAGCCTTATGCTTCACCGGTAAGCTGTCTCCAGTGTCCACATCATGGACGCACCAATCTGTGACACTCGGAACCAGGGAAAACAGGTCTGGAAACTGCCCCAGCAACTGGCGGCAATCCTCCTGTTGTTCGGCGGTCAGGGAGGGTGAGAGGTTAACTCCATCCACTGACCCATCCTTCTCACAGGCCACCAAGAGGTCCGGTAGAGGCTCTGACTCCTCTTCCATTCCGTCATCGGTTGCCAACAACATGCCCACTTCGGACCTTCGCAAGTGGGGCTTGAGGCGGTTGACATGTAGGACCCGCAAAGGGTTCCTGGCCGTTTTCATGTCCACCAAGTATGTCACGGGGCTCTTCCGCTCCACAACCTCGAATGGTCCTGTCCACTTATCTTGAAGGGCACAGGGCTCCACCGGGGCTAAGACATACACCTCTTGTCCAGGCTGAAGCTCGACCAGAGTGGCATTCTGATCGTACCACCGCTTCATTTCCTCCTGGCTTGCTTCCAGATTTGCCTCGGCAAGTTGTCTGAAGCGCCTGGTTTGGTTTCTGAAGGCCAGCATGTAGCTATATACATTCTGGGGAGGTTTCCTGGGAGATTGCTCCCAGCCTTCCTTTACCAAACTCAGTGGTCCTCTCACGGGGTGGCCGTACAGCAGTTCAAAGGGGCTGAACCCTAGGGACTTCTGTGGTACCTCGCGATATGCAAACAGTAGGCATGGTAAGAGGACGTCCCACTTACGCCTCATCGGACCTTCCAGGCCCATGATCATGCCTTGGAGGGTTCGGTTGAATCTTTCAACCAACCCGTTACCTTGGGGATGGTAGGGTGTGGTGAACTTGTACGTTACGCCACACTCTTGCCAAAGGGACTTCATATACTTCGATATGAAATTGGTCCCCCTGTCGCTCACTACCTCTAGAGGGAATCCTACTCGTGAGAAAATCCCCATCAGTGCACGCCCCACCACGGGAGCCGTCACTGTCCTCAGAGGTATGGCTTCAGGGTACCGGGTGGCATGGTCCACCAAGACCAGGATGAACCTGTTGCCCATGGCTGTCTTGGGGTCCAGAGGCCCAACGATGTCAATACCCACTCGCTGGAATGGCGTACCGACCACAGGGAAGGGTTGGAGGGGAGCCTTGTTCTTCCCTCCCGTCTTCCCACTTGCCTGGCAAGTTGGACAGGTTCTGCAATACGTATCGGAACTCTTGTGCATCTGGGGCCAGTAAAAGTGGGTGACAAGCCTGTCATAGGTCTTGTCCATCCCCAAATGTCCTGCTAAAGGCACATCATGAGCCAGACCCAGTAGGAAGGCTCTGAACTTCTGGGGTACCACCAGCACACGGGCTGACCCAGGTTCAGCAGCCTTAGGCTCCGAATACAGGAGGTCGTTCTCCCAGTACACGTAATGTGTTTTGGCCTGAACACCATTGGCCTGGTCTGCAGCCTGCTGCCGCATACCCACGAGAGAAGGGCATTCTTTCTGCTCCCTGCAGAATTCCTCCCTGGAGGGTCCTCCTTCTTGCTGCCAATGGGTCAGCTCAGGCAGGTCCCCCAGTTCAGCGATCTGTTCCCCTGTAGGCTCCAGGGCATCCCCCTCAAGGTCTGCCTCCTCCTGGACCGTAGGAACTTCAGGGGCCGGTTTCCCGCGCCCCCTGCGCCTTCTCCCTAAGGCCGGTTCCTGGGCCTCTCCATCAGGCCCCAGGACCTCTCGATCACCCTTACTGGCTGCCATCGACCGTGTGGTCACGCACGCCCAGTCAGGCAGACCCACCATCCGCAGGTGAGTCGTTTTCTCCACCTTTTCCCAAGGGGAGTGCTCCAAGTCGTTCCCTAGCAAACAGTCAACAGGCATGGTTTTTCTCACACAGACCTGCAGAGTACCAGAGACCCCCCCTCACTCGAAGGGAACTTGAGCCATCGGACACTGGCTCTCGGAATTATCAGCATTGATAACCCTACAGTGGGCATGGGGTACAACCTGCTCTTGAGACACCAGGTGCTGCCTCACTGCAGTCACACTGGCTCCTGTGTCTCTAAGAGCCTCGGCTTCCTTACCATTGATGATCACCACCTGCCCATATTTTTTAGTGTTAGAGGGCAGGTAGTTCGTAGGGATCATCTCGCTGTCTCCTAACGAGACCAGGGTCATGTGAACGGGATCTCCACCCCCCGGGACCATCATTTCTTCTCCCAGGTGAACGCTAGTCACTTGTCGGGGCGGAGCACCAGTGGGTGCGGGTTTTCCAAATAGGCGACACTTGGGGTCACTGGATATGTGCCCAGGCTCGCCACATTTGAAACAATTGAAGGGCCCCTTTGGAACAGGTTTACCTGTCGGGGCCCCATTCTGCTTCGGGGGTGGGGGAGGCTGAGAACCCCGCTGCGGATTCCCTTGGGAACTACTTTGGGGGCCTTTTTGGAACCCCTTCTGTTTTCCCCCTTTGTCCCCCCCACTCTTCTGCTGGGGACCCTGCCCACTCTTGGCGGAATCCCCCACGGGACCCTTGTGGACCCTGGTGCTCAGCCAGCGGTCCGCCTCCTCAGCAAGCTTCCTCGGGTTGGACAGCTTGCTATCGATCAGATGTTGGCGTAACTCAGGAAAACAGTGATCAGACAAGTGCTCCCATGCAATTAAATCAAAGAGACCTTGAAAATCATTCACTTTGTTACCTTTCACCCAACCATCCAGTGCTCTGCAAAAGTAAGTCACATATTCCACATACGTATTCCCAGGCCGCTTAGTACATCCCCTAAACTTCTGTCTATACATCTCAGGGGTAAGCCCGTACCTGTTCAACAAAGCTTCTTTCATGTGGGTATAGGACCTCTGATTCTCAACGGGCAAATCTAGCAAGGTATCTCTCCCTTCGCTAAGGAACCTTCCCCACAGCCCCGCTCCCCAATCCTTTTCAGGGACCCGGTGGGAGGACATGGCTACCTCATATGCCCTAAACCATTGTCCTATGTCATCCCCCTTAAAGAACTCCTTGACTACGTCCTTCGGGATATGCACTCTTGACTCTACCTGCACTGGCGATGTGCTGCCACCAGAGGGAGGCCGGTCCAAGTCTCTCTCCTTGAGACTCATCTCCCTCATCTTGATTTCGTAATTCATTTGGTGCTTTCGTTCTTCCAGCGCCATTCTTTTTGTTTCCAGCTCCAGCTGGATTTTCAATTCTGCCAATTTCCTTTCGTGATTCCGGGTTTCCTTCCTGTCCGCCAGCTCCTCTGGCGACAGGCCTTTACCCAAGCTGTGCTCGCTGTCTTGTCGCTCGAGATCGATCAGATCCCCAAGTGCATTCTGCTCCTCCGTTGCATTCTGCTCCTCTGTTGCATTCTGCTCGGCGAGGACGTCTTGCTCTTCCGGGGTCTTTCTGGACTCCACCCAGGCTTTCAGGGCCTTGTAGAGCTCTGGCTTGTTTTTGCAACCAGTGTGCGGAACCTTTAGTTTCCTACAAAAAAACTTCAGCTCCATCTTTGAGTATTTGTCCAGCTTCGCGGCGTCCCATTCTATCTCCAAGACCTCGGAGGTCGTGGACTCCGCTCCATCCAGGCTCTTTGTGCCCGGCATGGTTTCGGCACTCGGAATCTTCTTTCAAAAGGCAAAGTCTGTGGTTTAGTAACTATACCGTAATCCTTGTGTAGCGGTCAGAAGCTCAGGTATAACTATCGCAAGTGTAAATTCGAAAAATCCTCACCGCTGCGTCCAATGTAGGAAGGGGGAGGCTCTAGTTGGCGCAGTGCAACACTAGCGACAAGCAGGGACTCTCTCTTCCTCGTCAGGGCTGAGGGTTACCTTCCAGACAACCTCTGCTTACCCTCTAGGTAGTGTGGCTTAAGCAGTCGTAGGCTAATCTTTGGGGCACATAGGGTTAAACACTTGCAACAGTACACCTTCACAACCAACCCACCACACAACGAGACCAGACTGTATTCTTGTAAAAATATATCTCTTTATATAGACTTTACGCAGGTTTGTGAATACAGTCAATAACTTTACGGATATGGTTGCAGGATATTAGCTTTTGTTTACCACAGTTCTTATCGTAGTTCTTGTGAGGCCCGTAGGCCGGCGTTAAACAAAGTTCTTTGTGGAGCCAGCGGCTTCCAGGGGATCTGTCCCACGTCGCGTTGCCTTCCCGGTGTCGCTGATCGTTGCGGCTCTTCGGCCGAGCAGGTCACTGGTCGTCCGGGGCAGCGGTGCTCTGTGGCGGCACGGTCCTCTCTTCGTCGTCTGCTCCGACCTTGGAGACGGCGGCTGTGCGGCGGTGACAAGTGGCAGTACGGTCCCCAAGTGCAGGACGTACCCAGCCAAATGTCGATGCAGCTGTGGGCTCACAGCTGGGCTGTCGGGCAGGCTACCGACCTTGTGGATTCTCGTAGGGCAATAGTCTGTCCTTGCAGGTGAGGGACGGCTCGCTATGCAGTCGCCTCGATAGCTCGGACCGGACGGGCCCTCCTTTACTTTGCTCTCGGGCTCCCAGCGCAGTTGTGGTCACGATGTTCGGGCCAGCGGCGGCTGGTCCTCACTGTGCTTCCGCTGTTGCTTTGGGCCCCGGTCACGGTGGTCGGGAGGGTGTGGATGCCTTAGAGGAGCTTCCTCTTTGTCGGTGCTGCGGCGATGGTCAGCACCCGCAGTCGCTTTCTTCCAAGGGGGTTAGCATCCACTGGTCCTGGGACGCTGGTCAGGGGGCAAGTTCAATTCCAAGCCCTCGGAGATCTCTTGGCAGAGTTTGGCACAAAGTAGCACAAAAAGTCTTTTCGTAGTCGTTTTGTCTTCCTCTCCTTCAGCAGCAAGGCACCAGACACAGGCAAGAGTCAGCACCCTTCCTTGTCTTCTCGCGGTCCTTCTCGTAGGGCAGAGTCGTTCTGTGGCCCAAACTGGATCTGATTGTCAAGGAGCAGGGCTCCTTCTTTTATAGGCCAATTCTTTTGTTCTCGCAGGCCAGGGGGGCCTTTGCATAGCCACTCTCAGTTCTGGAGTACCCCGGCGGGTGTACTCCGGCTTCTGCTTTCAGTGTGAGGGGCAGGCACATCAGACGCCCCACAGGAGGTGGAGCCAGCATTGTCCGGACAGGGGTGGCCAGAGTACCTTGTTGATGGGGCTTCGCCCTTCCTGGGCCAGGTGCCGGCAGAGTCATCCGCCGCTCCCCAGGAGGGTGGAGCCAGCATTGTGGTGGCCGAGCACAGTGACAGTTCGAGTCAAGAGGCACTCCTACCTCCCACTAAGGTGTAATCTGCGCATTCACCACCTGTCATCCCTCCAGCCCTGTCACTCACACATCCCAGACAGTCGGATACACATACTGGCAGAGGCAACTGAAATGGTTAAGCAAGCAAATGCTAACTTTCTAAAAGTAGCATTTGCAAACCCAGGATACTAAAATAAACTTGACTACAAGAAATATCTCATTATCCTGAGTTCAGGCATACTAAACATGACTCACTACCATGCTCCTTGAGCCTGCGGGGGTTATAGGTTGTAATAATCCTCGCAGCTCAGTCTGGCCTAATGGAGCAGGTAGCCTTCAGTAGTGAAATACGGTCTTCGTTGTAAGTCACTACCAGGACATGCCACGCACATCAGGGCTTGTCCTACCTTGTACCTACAATGCACCCTGCCCGCAGGCCTACCATAGGGGTGTCTAATATGTAGTCAAGGGAAGGGTCGGTGCTGGCAAGTGGGGACACTTGCCCAGCTAGCGTGACAGTACGAGACCGCACGCGGGTTCTGCGGCTGCAGTTCCCAGACACGTCTTTACGGCTGCTTGGGTGGGTGGCGCAACCAGCGCTGCAGGCCCACCAGCAGTATTGGCATCTACAAGCCCCGGCACTCTCTCGTGCGCTTTACTAGGGACTAACAGTAAATCCAATGCACCAATCATGGATACCAATCGTATGTACAGGTTACAGCAGGGAGCACTTGCACTGCGGCACGGATCAGCCGTGGCGCAGTGCCCTGAGTATCGGAAAACCAGCAAAACATCGGAGGCACATCAGCAAAAAGTGGAAGGGAGACTCACGCCAAGGTGCCAGGTCTAACAGTGGGTATATCGTTACTACCAGACCCAAAGCGATGTCTGTTAAATGTATGGGAACCTAACGATCTCACACACCAAGCGCAGGACTGGGTGACATTTGCCAAACGTAATATTCCTAGGTTATGGGGGTCCCGGGAAACACCTACACTCCGGGAATGGTGCAAGGTCATGGATGAAGCGCTGGTGGTGGAGAAGGTGGTCTTTATCTACCGCAGGTGCCCACGCAAATGGGGTAAAATGTGGGGAGCGTGGAACGAGTTTAGAGGCTGTATTTTTGACCCTCCTGCACTCAAGACAGATGATGTGTCAGATTAGTGGAAAGAGGAACATGAACACAGATCAAGTGTCTTACTGGGGTTTCAACAGGTATTGTCGAAGAATGTAATGTCACTAAACTTTGTAGCTATAAACACAGTCATGTATATGTGCTATACAAATGTATTATGCCCTGATTGTCAAGCCAATAAAAAGTTTATTTTAAAAAATGGCATCATATTTAAAGCTGATGGGTTTTAGAAAACGTTGTCGAGCTTTTACCAAAGTCGATTTGGGCAAATTAAAAGTATGTGGAGAAGGTCTTTTAGTTCACCATTATCTCGTGCAGCTTTAAGAGGGGACATAGTTCCCTTGCACACTAGAAATTGAATTGTTTGAAGAAACAACTTGTCCACTAAGTGGGAGCAAGCTCTATATCCATATGTGAAGTCATGAAAAGAAATTAACTGGAATCAGAGCATAGGGGTGGTGCTTACTTGTGGATTCACTTGTCATTTCTGGGGCAGAACTGTCAGCACGAAGCTGCACGGTGCAACCTACCGGCACACTGGAGCATTGCTTTTAAATCTTCTAGATCCTGTCTGGCTCATTGAGATATTCTAAAAGTGAAGAATCTGTGATTTGAAACTTAAAAATGCAGGCCTTACATTTTCAAATTATTTTGACCTAATCTATCTTCTAATTCCAAATGGAACCTTCACACTGAAACCCTGGTGTGGTAGCCACCCTGACAGATCTTACCAGCACTAAAGAGGGAGCAATCTATCAGGAATTAAAGAAAGTGCTCTCTGGCATTTACCTCAAGGACACTCTCTTCCGAGACACAGCTTACAGGGATAAGTTATCTGTAACTCTCTCTCCTCGAGGTATATTTGGCATTGCAGTACAGTTTCAGAAGGTCAAGCTTATATGTTGAAAGAATCTAAACTGCTGTATACCTTGGTGGTCCTACCACTAAGCACCCTACTCAAGAGTAACTTTTCAAAACAGCCTTAGGTAGTAATTCATTGTGATGAATCATATTGTACTCGAGATGCTGACTCTTGTTCTTCAGGTCAGTACTCCTCTAATGAAGAGGTTACTTGCACCTCGGGCCAACTTGTCACTGCCAGCGAGAATGAAGTAAAAATAATCCTATATTTAATCTTTTAGCAACATACAACATCCCCTAAATGATATCAGCTCATATGGGATGGACAAGTATGAAGACTACTCGATGCAAAGTTCCATTGTGTTGGCAACACCAGAGGGGACTCCTGCCTATATGTAGACACCATTCATTCCTGGCTTCCTTCAGAGGGCAATTTGCCTTTGGATAATGTCAATGTGGAGCTCCCAATTAAATTTAGAGACATACCACTGGTTACAAGCAGTCCAAAATTGTCCAATTTATCCTCTACTGAGAAGGGTGGCAATTTTGGAAGTATGTAATTTTTTTTAACAACAAATTTGTATTGATTTTCCAACGTACCAAATGGGCAAAGCCCAGCGGGGATAATACAAATAGTGTACATGAGATATTGTCTACAGGTACATCATACAAAACCCACATAGTCGGCAGAACAACAGACCAAAAACTCCTTTAAACAGCACCAAACATACTTAGAGAGCATTACATATGCATTATATACAGATCTCCAGCCACAGATAATCAAAGTCAGTACACTAAACAGGTGAATTGCTAACCACCAATTGTTCAATGGGGTCATGGGGGGCAGACTGCGACATTAGGGGCAGATATATACCTCTGTGAGCGGCCCAACGGGTCTAGATATTGCTGTGCTTCTGTGGGCACCCTCTCTCTTAAAATCCCCCATTTTCAGCAGTCAAAAATCTGTCCAGTGCCTTTGTCCATTTAGTCATTCTGGGAGGGAAAAGGGCCTTCCAGAGCTGTGCTATGTCTCTTTTAGTCAAAGTGAATCCGAAAAACAAAAAGGGCTGCTTGTAGCGGTTCCCCCCAATGTCATGTGTGCTATGTAGAAGCACCAGTTTGGGGTCAAGCGGAATAGTCCACGCTAGGACCTGGCCCAGCAGGATGCAGAGCTGGTCCAGAATGGCTGAATCACTTTGCAACTCCACACCGTATCCAGGAAGGAACCATCAACAGTGTGCCAGCGGAGGCACAACAGAGACTGGATTGCACCCATTTGCCATAACCTATGACGAGTTTGCTACACCCGATGGAGGTACTTAAACTGGATAAGTCTGTATCTAGCAGAGACGTCCGCGTATTGAGGGCAAGCCAAAGATTCCGCCCAGTCTTCGTCTGTTTGGGCCGGCAGATCAGCTGCCCATGCCAATCTGGTTTTGTGAATAGTGGTCTTAGTGTGTGTATTAAGTGTCTGATAGATTTTGCCTGATTTTGTGATCCCTGATGTCTTCCATCAGTCAGCGGTCCTCCAACGGGTGGAACTCAGGCAGGGCCTCCTATCGACAAATCTGAGGTTCGAAAGCGTGTCGAAGCTGCAAATAACAATGGAACTGTGATTTATGTAAATCATACTTCGATTGCAGCCTTTGATAGGATTTATTTTTATCATAACTTTTTATTAAAAGCAAAGTTTATACAACAGGGCTTACATATTAGTACTCTTGGATATCACTTTTAGTTTCAACCAATCAACAATTTCAAGGCTTCATTTAGGTTACACACATTAGCCTTTTACTGTACTACTCTTAAGTGACTTATGCAGTGGGTCTTGGGACTGAGGAGGGTCACAGAGGCCACCTCTGTAGTCATTTAATTTCCCCCAAATATGTGTCCATTAGGCAAGGCACCCCCTGGATTAATATACTGTTCTTTCTGACACCATACACCAGTCCATATCTTTCCTTCAATCTTGTAATGTTTGTGATGTTTGTCCTCTCCAGTTTCTTGCTATAATTACGCCTAATGTTACCCACAGTCTTTCTTTATTGTTCAGGTCTGTGGGGCCCAAATATTTAAGAGACTCAATTTGATGTTGCAATCAATGTTATACCCCATCACCCGTTCCATCTGTTTTGTTACTGCTGCCCAGTATCTCTGGATAATTGTGCATGCCCAAAGAACTTGTACAAAAGTGCCCTCTTGCCTGCAGTTTCTATAACAACCCGAATCAGTACTGAGACCCATCTTGACCAGCACCGATCCAACTAGATATATTCTGTGTAATATTTTCAATTGCACCAGCCTGAGCTTGGCAGAGATTGAAATGTCCGTAGGAGAGGCCAAAGCCTCAACCCACTCCCCAGTCCTCAGGAAAACCCTAGAACTATTAGGGGTTTGAAAGCATTGACAGACATCTGGGCAAAGGCAAATACATTTTTTGGGGGTACTGGATGGGAATCTGTTTAAAGAAATTGTGTTCCTAGTGAGCAGACGACCCTCTTCACAAACTGTGCAGCCCTTTTTTTTTTTTTACTTTTTATTCATTTTCAATGTTATGACAAAAAAAAGAGACTGTCTTTTGCTCAAGAAATCATCATAGCACCACATTTCAATATTACACAAGTCAAACAGTATTACATATGCACTGTGTCACCAGCCGTAAACAGCCGTATTCAGGCCCCGTCCTGCCACCCATCTCATCTCAGTCCTCATCCGCCTCTGAGTCATCTTCCTCCCCATCTGATGGTGGATCACAAATACTCCCCTATATTTGTTTCATGTCCCCCAGATTTTGGTCCATTTTTGTGGGCATCCTCTACCAGTAAATACCGCCCGTTCAGCTATCATTGCCTCATGCATGTCCCTACCCCACGCTGCGAGAGATGGTACCTCCGCCCCACCCCATTTTTGTGCTGTATTTCTCTTGGCTATTATAAGTCCTAGTGTTACCCAACTCTGTCCCTGTCTGATCATTTGGCTCCCATATGTTTAGCAGGCATCGTCGTGGTTCCGGTACTAGCGACACACCCTCTGATTGTGACATGGTGCGCATCACTTGCGTCCAGTACGGTGCTATTCTTGGACATTACCATATAGTATGGGAAAAATTTCCCTCCTCCTGCATCCTCGGAGACAGTAGGGGTGTTCTATTCTTCCTTTTCTGTGCAAGACAAATCTAGTGTAATATGATCGATGCAGAATTCGGAGCTGTACCACTCTAAGGCGTGAGGGTATGCCTACCTCCTTGGGGGACGCCAACGCTTCTTGCCATTCTGAGTTGTCCATATTATCTATGTCTTGTGCCCATTTAGCTCTCAGGGGTTCCGTAGGGTCGGGCAGGTTGTTTACTAATTTACTAGAGGTAAAAGAGGTGGCCCTCTTCTGCATGTGATCGGTTAGTAACCTATCCTCTATCGGAGATGCCTCCGGGACTTCAGATCCGGAGGGCAGCGCCGTCATCAGGGCATGTCTTATTTGCGTGTAGCTAAATGATTCAGAGGTCACCAACTCGTAGAGGCGCTGGAGACGTTCAAAGAGCACCACCTCTCCCCCCGGCCACAAATCACCTACCGTTGATATTTCTATATCGTCCCATTGATCGAAGCCTTTGCTATTTCGAAGTCTGCCTAGTATTTTCATGTCCCATAGCAGAGTAAGCCGAGTTATCACTCCCCGCCATTCCAATTTGGCCTGGGTGGCCTGCCATAGCACCAGAGTATGACGCAGTGGGCTGAACATTGCTAATGCCATTTTCTTGTTGTATAGGGGTGAGAGCATACCTCTCGTGCCTAGCTGTGCACTATCTGCCTTGTACGCAGGGTCTGACAGTGGAGCATGTAACCACTGGTTAACTACCTTTAACTGCACTGCCCAGTAATAGAGCTGCATGTCAGGGAGTGATATCCCCCCGTCATACCATCCTCGCACTAATTTGGCCTGTTTATATGCGCTGGTCTATTAACCCATAGGAGGGCATTAACCTGTGCTGAGATATTCTTGAAATATGATGGCCGCACTTGGTATGGCGTATTCTCTAATACACATAAAAACGGGGTAATGCCATCATTTTAAAAAGTGCCGCCTTTCCTAATAATGTTAGTGGTAATGTTCCCCAGTCATGCACATCTCGCCTAAGGCGCTCCAGTGGGGGCTGCAGGTTTTTGCTAAAGAATTCTCCAAAGTCGGCGGTAACGTATATACCCAAATATTTTAACGTAGTTCCCGCTATTTGCAGTGGACAGTTATCGGGAGGATGTGGTGGTGGGGCGCTCAATTCGTATAGTATTGATTTGGACCACTTAATGGTGTAACCAGAAACCATGCCGGAAGTTGCACATATATCCAGAAGGGTTATAATGGAGTGCCTTGGTTGGTCAGGTACAGCAGGATGTCATTTACGTAGAGGGACACTCGGTCCTCTCAGCTATCCATCCACTTGAGGCCTCGGATCGTCGGTTCCCATCGTATCCATTCTGCCAAAGGTTCTACTACTAGCGCAAAAAGTAGTGGCGACAGTGGGCAGCCCTGGCGCGTGCCCCTCGCTAGGAAAAAATCTTACGATATATGACCATTCACCGTGACATGCGCCATAGGCTTGGTGAACAGAAGCAAGGGCCATTTAACCATATAAAACTCCATGTGCGCATCTAAGGAGAGCACCACTGCCGGTTCCTCCAGATAGGCTGCGCGAGCAATCACCCCATGTAGTCTTCGTAGATTAAGGGCCGTGTTCCTAACTGGCATAAAGCCCGATTGGTCTGGGTGCATTAGTGCTGATAGGTGCGGAGTGAGTCGATTGGCCAACAGCTTGGCGAGGATTTTAGCTTCTGCATTTATCATAGAGATGGGGCGGTATGAGGTGCATTTATCTGCTGGTTTTCCAGGTTTCAAAATAGCCACAATTGTGGCCGTCCGTTGATCCGGTGGAAGTTCACCCACTGTCAGACTTTCAGAGAACTTGTTTATTAAATGTGGCGCAGTGGCCCCCATCGCTTTTTTATAGAATTATACCGGGATGCCGTTCTGACCCACCGCTTTACCCGACTGCAGCGCACCAATAGCAGTTTGTAGTTGGTCAATAGTTAGGTCACCCTCTAATTCTTTTGTTGCCTTCGGAGTCAATTTGGGCATGTTAAGGTCTTGTATATATGTCTGCGCCTCCTCTATAGGCATCTCCGACTCCGATGAGTAGATCGCCTTAAAATGTTGTGCTAGTGTGTCAACTATCATGTGAGGGTCGGTTGTAACCTCCCCCATTCTGTGTAAAGTTGCTCTATCCACCTCTCACTTGTTTCTCTTCTGTCTAGCCATGCTAGGAGCTTCCCGGCTGCGTCCCCTATGTCGTATATTTTGTGTCACGTTGCCTGTATCTGTTGTCTGGTTAACACTGTGAGGTGTTCTTTGTGCCTTTGCTGCGCTAGACGAAGGTTGTGGGATGTCGCAGGGGTGGGGTCCATAGCATGTGGAGCCTCTGCCATGTGTACTTCGGACTCCAGAGTCTGCTGCTCTATCCGTACCTCCCTTTTATATGCTGTGATGGAGGTGATGGATTGGCTCCTGACCACTGTCTTAAACGCCTCCCAGAGGATGGTCGGTGAGGTGACCGATCCTACATTATCCGGAAAATATTGGCCTGTTCCTTTTTTAAGCGCTTTTTAAATTTTCTTAACGTGTAAGAATCCAGGGCGTATTGGATAAATGTGGCGCCTTCTCTGCTGATAGTGAGTGTATCTAATCAATATAGAAGAATGGTCAGAGATGCCCCGGAGTCTGATTTCTATAGACTCTACATTTTTAAGACTACCCGTGGAACCCTAGAAATAGTCTATCTAAGTTAAGCTATTACGGACTCCTGAGTGATACGGAAATTGGCGTTCTGTTGGGTGGTGCCTTCTTTATAGATCTTTAAGGCCCATAGCATCCAGGAAACTCCCAAATCGTGACCGTCCTGATGCCCCAGATCTGACGGGAAATCTATCCAAGGTTTCAATCAGAGTTGCATTGAAATCTCCACCAATAACGAACTCTCCCTCCGGAAGCCCAAGCAGAAATTCACTAAGGTCTGGTAGGGCCACTGCATGCAACGCTGGGTGGCTATATACAGACATTATGTTTAGGGGATTTCCTTCCCACTGCGCAATTACTGTGGCAAACCTTCCCATATCATCAGATTTAACATCACGAACAATCAATGGAAACTGTTTCTTCATCAGTATGCCCATCCCTCTAGACCCAGACGTAAAATCTGAGTGAACCACCATTTTGTATCCCCACCTGTCCATCGCCCTGCTTGACATGCCAGTAAGGTGTGTCTCCTGCAGTAACATCAGTGCTGGCCACTCCTCTTGATGCACTGGAGCACTATGCCTCTCTTAATTTTATCGCCAAGACCTCTTACATTCCATGTGAGTAGGGAGAGTGTGGGCACCGTGGTATCAGGGCCTATCGCTGCCTTAGCCTGCACCGCTCCTTGTGTTGTTGCACCTGACATGTCCAGCAAGACCATTAAAATTTTTCTGGATGCTGTGAAAATATTTCGTAATGAGTGCTATGATTGCATAACTGACTGTGTGTTGAACCGTGCTATAGACTTCTTGCAAACAAACTTGAAACAAGCCCTTCCCCCCATACATCCTCCCTGCCTCCCTGCTATGCGGACCTAAAGAAACATCATACCACCTGTCCCATAACCCGACCCTCTGTGAGTCCCCGCCTGGCCACAGCTTGTTTCCTCCCTGTATTGTTGCTGCCCTCAGACCTCAGGCACTTCATCCGGGGGCTAGCGTAGTAGGTCCTTAAATGCACCACCTGTTGCCGTGTTACTCAGTCCCTAGCTCCTTAGAACCTCAATATATCATCTGCCAGACATCAATAGTAGGGGTCTCTGCCCACCTCAGGCCAGGCAGGCTGATGCTGTGGTGCGCTCCAGCACCCGCGTGCCTGCCTCCGTGGTGCTTGCACTTTATTGGCCCCCTCTTACCAGCTATTTCGTGGCGGTTCAGCTTCCGGGCATAATTAGCCCGGTCTTCTCACTTGACACGGGTCTTAGTCAATAGTGCTCCAGAGGAGGGTGGGGGGTGGCAAACACCAAACCACTACCGCTCTGGTCCCAGAGGCTGCATGAGGCCCCTCCCGCGCCTCCACCCGCCGATCTCCAGCCCTCGAGCACCTTCCATCACTACTTCAGTCCTCACCTCCTCCAGAGAGGCCACTCCGCCGGCCCGCCACCTGAATTCAGACCTCCGCTGCCGTCTTACAGGTAAGCCGCAGTGTGCCCCCTCCTGTTGCTCACGCTGTGCTATCAGTGCGCCACAGCTGCTTCGATGGTGCTTGCAGTCCATCCGACCCTTCTCCCGTCACAGGCCTTGGCTCCGGATGTTCCAGGGGGGTGACAACAACCCTTGTCCCCCACTTGCTCAAATCGGCAGGGAGTCCCCTCGGCTTAATAGCTTCCTTCTTTTTCTGCCCGTAGGCGCCCGCCGCCAAAGTCCGGTCGTCTCACCCGGCCGCGTGAGGATATCCCGGGCCAATCTCCAAAATGTAGACCCCGGCTGATGCTCACTTGATAGGCCGCAGGCCGCCTCGCCCAGCAGATAACCCAAATGCCATCAGATTTTTACCAGCGCTGGATCGAAATGCTCAGCTCCATCTCGGCCGTCATATGAGAGGTTCTGGGTACAATTTCAATGACGGATTTTGGAATGGATTGCTGGGGAGACAATCTCACCCTCGGAGCCACTTTAGGCTGTGGCCATCTTGATCGGCTGCTAGCCACGGCCCCCTGTGCAGCCCTTTTACCCTAAACACAGGCAGGACCACTGGAACCGCTAAGGTTCCATCTGTGATCTATATATCAAATATGGACTGGTTCTTTGCAGGACATGTACAGGATATTGATAATTGTATTGGCGTTCACGTTACCTCACATGTATCACATTTATGTGTATTCGTTGTAATGTTGAATCTGTTATGTTGATAAGTATGGCATACTAAATAAGGTGTTTTCTATCTGATGACATTGATAAATACTTTTAATTCACATGTGTAAAAAATTCCTTATAATTGATGTGAAATAAATCACATGAATTTAGGATTGCTGTCTAAGCTCATATATGAATAACTTGAAATAATCTGTCCGGTCACTGTTTTGTTGTTCAATATGGTTGCATCCAAGGACACCACCACAGCATCTTCTTGAATCGTCTCTGCTCGGGCCATCACTCCCTGAAGCATTCGCTAATTAAGAGAGGTATTTCTGGTTGGCATGAAGCCTGATTGATCATGGTGCACTAACCGTGTAATCACACCCAGTCGGCAATTAGCAAGCAGTTTAGCCAAAGTTTTTGCTTCTGCATTCAGCAGCGATATTGGTCTGTACGATGGACACTTGTTTTGGGGTTTCCCTTCCTTATGAATGACCACAGTTGTTGCCAGCCTTTGACCTGTGGGAAACAGGCCCTTCTATTTGCCAGCCTGGAACATATTTCCGCACCAGGACACTCACGATTAGCTGAGCATGTTATAAATTTTCCTAACATAACATAACATTAACCAGATTTCGATGCCATTTTACTCTGGACCAATTTCTACAGTTCAATAGGTAAGCCATTAGGACTCATTGACTGTATTCAACTGTTGTATCACCTTTTTTACTTCCGTCTCTGTTAACTCTTGGTCTAAGTCTACTCTTTCCTCCCGTGTAAGCGCTGGCAATGATATGTCCCTCAAGAAGGAATACGCATCCTCCTCCGTATGTGCTGTATGGGACGTGTAAATGTTTTGGTAGTATTGACCGAAAGGCATCTGCAATATCCTGTGGCTCGGTGAGTAGTACTCCCGAGTCCCACTCTAGTTCTGCCACCACCCTGCTAGCTTGATCCCTTCGATCTAACCAGGCAAGTAGCTTCCCGGCCTTATCACTCACCTCATAGATTCAACTAAGGTTTGCCCTCTGCCGCCCCTTTTCCATGCCCGTAGCTAAAGCCAGATATTCCTTCTTTTTGATTTGCAAAGCATGTCTTGTCTCATCTGTGTCGTCATTCCTGAGGCTTCCCTCCATATGTAGTATATCTGCTTCTAAGTGGGTTAACGCTGCATGATTCTACCTTTAAGCCTCGATATCTGAGCTATAGATGATCCCAGATAACCACCTTATATGCCTTCCACAGAATCAAGGCAGAGTCTACCAAACCCTCATTTTCTGAAAATAGAGCTCTGTGTCCCGAATGGCTTTGTCCTTGACTTGGGGGTTCTTAAGGTACCACAGGTCAATTGGATCATTCACCCCTTGTTTGACTCTCCAACTTCCAATTGACACCAAATGGGCAAATGATCCAAAATACCACGGACAAGATGTTTAACCTCTTTAACAATTATCATCTGGTACGCCAATGGTACTATATAGTCAATTTGCGACATACTTCAGTGGGGGCCCGAGTAGAATGTGTATTGCTGCTCAACTGGGTGGAGTATCCTCCACGTATCCACCAGCCCCATTGGCCCCAGGTAGTTATGAATTTGCGTCCGAGCAGATAGCAGAGTCCTAGTGGGCCTCTGATCCAAGGAATCAAAGACAATGGAGTTAAAATCACCCTCAATTAACAGTCTACCCTCCGGCAACCCCAGAATAAGGGCACCTAGATTCCTGAATGTAGGGGCCTGAAGCCCGGGCGGTACATAGGCAGAAACCAGATTCAGCGTTCTCCACTCCTGCCTTAGGGAAATCGCTACAAATCTACCCAGGTGATCTGTCCACGACCATTCAACAGACATCAAAAGATTTTTCTTGGTCATGATACCCAAGCTCCTTGAACCAGACCCAAATGCGGAGTGCGCCACAAGCTTAAATCCCCACCTTGACAATGTGTGACAGGTATTACCCATCAAGTGCGTTTCTTGCAGTAAAATTACATCTGGGGCACGCCCTTTAATGAATTGTAGCACAATTCCCCTTTTTATTTTGTCCCCCAATCCATTCACATTCCACAACAGTATGTTAAGCTTATGTACAAATGCAGTTGCCATCCACACCCTGAATATGGAACTGACCCCTCAACGGGGTGTCTCCAGATATAGGCCCTTGTCTCAACATCGGAAGTGGCCCTCTAGCCCCGCATCTTACATCTGTAACCGCTTCAATAGTGCCCTGTGTAACCTTTCCAGTGTGCCATCTATCGTCCATCATAGCCAACCTGCTGTAAAAAACAATAAAAATCCCCACCCCCAATCCAGCCTTGCAAACCTTCTTGGAGCATTTTGAAGAATCTAAGAGACTGGATCCTTCCCCCTACTGCCTTAAACCGTACCCCCCTCCCTGCCTCACTGCCTGGTGGTTTTTAGACCTCCCGCCACCCCCAACTTGCAGAGTGCCTATCGCCCACCACTTAAACATGTGGTGCGTGTGCAAACCCCACCCCCTTTCAATCATTATTTACGACTTGCTGCGTTCACCTTTGCAATTTTACCTGAACCATGTGCACAAACTCTACAAATCAATATTGTACCAGCAACGAGTGTCCATACACTATTCTCCTCCTGCATCACCATACAGAATATCCAGGTGTAAGCAGGCCCCGGGCAGAAAAGAAAATTAGACCCACACAGGCCCATAAGGCTTACAGCCCAACTCTCATTCACTGCCTTCAGTCAATGTGGTATCCCCCATCAGAGTTCCTGATGTCAGCTGCTCTTGGGATCTTCCTGGTTCATCTCGTCATGCTTGGCGATTCCCCTTCCCTACCATTTGTCAGCCCTCCAACAAATCCCATTACTCTTCAGGCGTATTGAAGAACCAGGCCTTTTCTTCTGCTTCCACTCTCAGTTTCACTGGAAAAAGCATAGTATATTTCATTTTTTTTCCCCGCAGTGCTCCTTTGATGTTGAGGAAGTTGCGCCGTTGACGTGCGCGGAGAGTGAAATCAGGAAAGAAGGTCACCTTGCTATTGTCCCACTCAATTGGGGATGACACCCTGAATGCTTGGAGTATGGCGTCCCTCTCTCTGAAGTTAAATATTCTTGCTACTATGGGTATCAGGGGGGCACCGGGCTTTGGCCTGCCCCCGGGAAGTCTGTGCTCTCAAGCATGAAGAATTTGTAGAGTCCAGTAGGTTTCAGATGGGTGGTGATCAGCTCCTCCACAATCAAGTCAGATGTTTAACCTTCTGCTCACGCCTTCATAATCATCAAATTGGGCCTCCATCTGCTCCCCCCGGGCCTGAAGCTCGTCCACTCTTTGTCGAAGGGCAGCTGTGTCCGTAACCAGGGAGCCAGCAGTCAATTCCACGTCTTTAAGTCATTCATAGAGCGCAAATCTGCACTCATCAAGGAGATCTCTGAAGAGACTGAGTCGATTCACGACTCTAGTGATGTTTTCACTTATCTAATGGCGGACATGATATCTTGAAGGGTTAGCTCCTGAGCTCCCTCATCCTCAAGTCGCTTCTCAGGTGGGCCATCCTGTTCCTTGTCCTTTGGGTCCCCTGCGTTCCAGGCATATTTGTTCAGTTTAGCCTGCATGGAGGCTTTAGTGTTGCAACCCCCGGCCATTTTCAGTCTGTCCCCACTCCAAATCGGGGTTCCAAATCCGGCTGGGCTGCCTCCTCTACCTTGTACTTTTGGCTCCAGGTGACCACAGCCTGTATCAGCTCAACATTTATTGCTGACTCCTTGGTCACGGGAAGCTACTAATTCTTGATCCCAGGCCTGACCTCTTTGTTATGGTATATTCTCAGAGCGGGTAGTGTGTCCTCCTCATCCGATTTGGAAGCCTCTTAATAGACCCTGTGGTCCTCAATTATGTCCTCCAGCTGCAGATCCCCCTTAATGTTGAAAAATTATATTGGAGAAGACGTCCCCTCACAGTCATTGGGTCAGTGCTCAGTGCAAGTCCTCGGTAATTCCACCGGCAAGCCCCTCCAGCAGTAGCACTGGAAACAGTCAGCGGGCTGTCCTCAGTATTTGCGTTGGTTCAATACCCTTTTAGGGCAGCCCCCTATCTTTTGATAGTGTTCTGTTTGAGCCATAGCAGCGCCCCCAGCCAAACCGTAGTTAAAGCTCACTCTTTGTCTTAAGGTGCAGTACACCGGTTTACTCTAGTCCTGCTACTGGCATTCCACCACTCCTCATGGGCCCCAGTAGGCAGTCATCCCTCTACTCCGGGTCCTCCACCCGACTCCGACCAGGGGCTCACAATGATTCAGCCTCCCTCTCTGTGGCCGCTCCTTCCACAGCACTATTATTCAGTATGCATCCTCCGAGCGCGTCTTTATTTCAGTGCTCACTTTGGGGCAGATTTATGTTAACTGGCGCATCCCCAGAGATGCGCCAGTTAACGTGCGCCACAGTGCGCCACAGCTCCGCCACCCATGGTGCACCACATTTATAATGCGGCGCACCATGGTGCAAAAACGGCACAGATGCATCACGCATCTGTGCCGGAAATGTGGCGCATTGCTGGAGTTGCGTCGCAAGCGCGACGCAGCTCCAGCAAGGCTCGGGGGTGCCCCATGTACACAATGCTGCGTCAAGACCTACACCTGCTTCAAGCAGGCGCAGGGTTTTGACGCAGCATTGCCCTGAAAGTGACTGAGTGAAATCTCATAGATTTCACTCAGCCACTTTCAGGAGGCGTTCCTGCGCAGGAACGCCCCCCCCCTGCGCAGGAACGTCTCCTCATGGCGCAGTGCTTTACAACGTGAGGCATCTCCTAGATGCGTCACGTTGTAAATAGGGCGCATTGTTTGCGCCGCAGTTGCGTCAAATAAAGTGACGCAATTGCGGCGCAAAGAGGTGCAATGGCCTCATAAATCTGCCCCAGTATCTTTAGTTACAACAAGGGGTGGTGAGGGACAGAGTCTCTGAATTAAGCAGAAAGCTCTCACCCAGTCAAGAGATCAGGGCTAGATCCAACACCGTTTTTTAGCTCACTGCACCATCCCAGTTTCAGAACCTGGCTGTATGCAAATTAGTCTGTTCCTGTCCCAGTGCATGATGAGAACAGGGCAAACCAAACTACAGAAGCCAATTCTTACACTGGGAAGGAAACAAGCTCCCGGGTCTGGCATTACAGCCGTCTTCGGCCCGGTTTGCTTGAATCCTGATGGTGCAATGAGCAAGGGTCTCACATCTGAGAATACCCTTCCACGCTTAGGGTGGACAAAAATATTTACAACAAGGGGTGGTGAGGGACAGAGTCTCTGAATTAAGCAGAAAGCTCTCACCCAGTCAAGAGATCAGGGCTAGATCCAACACCGTTTTTTAGCTCACTGCACCATCCCAGTTTCAGAACCTGGCTGTATGCAAATTAGTCTGTTCCTGTCCCAGTGCATGATGAGAACAGGGCAAACCAAACTACAGAAGCCAATTCTTACACTGGGAAGGAAACAAGCTCCCGGGGCTGGCATTACAGCCGTCTTCGGCCCGGTTTGCTTGAATCCTGATGGTGCAATGAGCAAGGGTCTCACATCTGAGAATACCCTTCCACGCTTAGGGTGGACAAAAATATTTACAACAAGGGGTGGTGAGGGACAGAGTCTCTGAATGAAGCAGAAAGCTCTCACCCAGTCAAGAGATCAGGGCTAGATCCAACACCGTTTTTTAGCTCACTGCACCATCCCAGTTTCAGAACCTGGCTGTATGCAAATTAGTCTGTTCCTGTCCCAGTGCATGATGAGAACAGGGCAAACCAAACTACAGAAGCCAATTCTTACACTGGGAAGGAAACAAGCTCCCGGGGGCATTACAGCCGTCTTCGGCCCGGTTTGCTTGAATCCTGATGGTGCAATGAGCAAGGGTCTCACATCTGAGAATACCCTTCCACGCTTAGGGTGGACAAAAATATTTACAACAAGGGGTGGTGAGGGACAGAGTCTCTGAATTAAGCAGAAAGCTCTCACCCAGTCAAGAGATCAGGGCTAGATCCAACACCGTTTTTTAGCTCACTGCACCATCCCAGTTTCAGAACCTGGCTGTATGCAAATTAGTCTGTTCCTGTCCCAGTGCATGATGAGAACAGGGCAAACCAAACTACAGAAGCCAATTCTTACACTGGGAAGGAAACAAGCTCCCGGGGCCGTCTTCGGCCCGGTTTGCTTGAATCCTGATGGTGCAATGAGCAAGGGTCTCACATCTGAGAATACCCTTCCACGCTTAGGGTGGACAAAAATATTTACAACAAGGGGTGGTGAGGGACAGAGTCTCTGAATTAAGCAGAAAGCTCTCACCCAGTCAAGAGATCAGGGCTAGATCCAACACCGTTTTTTAGCTCACTGCACCATCCCAGTTTCAGAACCTGGCTGTATGCAAATTAGTCTGTTCCTGTCCCAGTGCATGATGAGAACAGGGCAAACCAAACTACAGAAGCCAATTCTTACACTGGGAAGGAAACAAGCTCCCGGGGCCGTCTTCGGCCCGGTTTGCTTGAATCCTGATGGTGCAATGAGCAAGGGTCTCACATCTGAGAATACCCTTCCACGCTTAGGGTGGACAAAAATATTTACAACAAGGGGTGGTGAGGGACAGAGTCTCTGAATTAAGCAGAAAGCTCTCACCCAGTCAAGAGATCAGGGCTAGATCCAACACCGTTTTTTAGCTCACTGCACCATCCCAGTTTCAGAACCTGGCTGTATGCAAATTAGTCTGTTCCTGTCCCAGTGCATGATGAGAACAGGGCAAACCAAACTACAGAAGCCAATTCTTACACTGGGAAGGAAACAAGCTCCCGGGGCCGTCTTCGGCCCGGTTTGCTTGAATCCTGATGGTGCAATGAGCAAGGGTCTCACATCTGAGAATACCCTTCCACGCTTAGGGTGGACAAAAATATTTACAACAAGGGGTGGTGAGGGACAGAGTCTCTGAATTAAGCAGAAATCTCTCACCCAGTCAAGAGATCAGGGCTAGATCCAACACCGTTTTTTAGCTCACTGCACCATCCCAGTTTCAGAACCTGGCTGTATGCAAATTAGTCTGTTCCTGTCCCAGTGCATGATGAGAACAGGGCAAACCAAACTACAGAAGCCAATTCTTACACTGGGAAGGAAACAAGCTCACTGCTCCATCAGGATTCAAGCAAGCCGGGCCGAAGAGGCTGAAATGCCAGAAACCGGTCCCCGGTAGCTTGTCTCCTTTCTGGTAAAGAATTGGCTTGGTAGTTTAGTCTGCCCTGTTCCCATGATGCACTG
The DNA here is from genome assembly GCF_964263255.1 of Lissotriton vulgaris. Classification (NCBI taxonomy): domain Eukaryota; kingdom Metazoa; phylum Chordata; class Amphibia; order Caudata; family Salamandridae; genus Lissotriton; species Lissotriton vulgaris. The sequence continues at coordinate 6,601,827 of NC_141688.1, forward strand.
GGCCAGGGACAGACTGATTTGCATATAGCCAGGTTCTGAGCTGGGATGGGGCAGTGAGATAAATAACGGTGATGGATCAAGCCCTGATCTTTGGACTGGGTAAGAGTGGTCTGCTCAATTCAGACACTCTGTTCATCACCACCCCCTTTTGTAAATCGATTTTGGCCACTATAGGTGTGGCAGGGTATACTCAGACATGAGTCCCTTTCTCACTGCTCCATCAGGATTCAAGCAAGCCGGGCCGAAGAGGCTGAAATGCCAGAAACCGGTCCCCGGTAGCTTGTCTCCTTTCTGGTAAAGAATTGGCTTGGTAGTTTAGTCTGCCCTGTTCCCATGATGCACTGGGCCAGGGACAGACTGATTTGCATATAGCCAGGTTCTGAGCTGGGATGGGGCAGTGAGATAAATAACGGTGATGGATCAAGCCCTGATCTTTGGACTGGGTAAGAGTGGTCTGCTCAATTCAGACACTCTGTTCATCACCACCCCCTTTTGTAAATCGATTTTGGAAACTATAGGTGTGGCAGGGTATACTCAGACATGAGTCCCTTTCTCACTGCTCCATCAGGATTCAAGCAAGCCGGGCCGAAGAGGCTGAAATGCCAGAAACCGGTCCCCGGTAGCTTGTCTCCTTTCTGGTAAAGAATTGGCTTGGTAGTTTAGTCTGCCCTGTTCCCATGATGCACTGGGCCAGGGACAGACTGATTTGCATATAGCCAGGTTCTGAGCTGGGATGGGGCAGTGAGATAAATAACGGTGATGGATCAAGCCCTGATCTTTGGACTGGGTAAGAGTGGTCTGCTCAATTCAGACACTCTGTTCATCACCACCCCCTTTTGTAAATCGATTTTGGCCACTATAGGTGTGGCAGGGTATACTCAGACATGAGTCCCTTTCTCACTGCTCCATCAGGATTCAAGCAAGCCGGGCCGAAGAGGCTGAAATGCCAGAAACCGGTCCCCGGTAGCTTGTCTCCTTTCTGGTAAAGAATTGGCTTGGTAGTTTAGTCTGCCCTGTTCCCATGATGCACTGGGCCAGGGACAGACTGATTTGCATATAGCCAGGTTCTGAGCTGGGATGGGGCAGTGAGATAAATAACGGTGATGGATCAAGCCCTGATCTTTGGACTGGGTAAGAGTGGTCTGCTCAATTCAGACACTCTGTTCATCACCACCCCCTTTTGTAAATCGATTTTGGCCACTATAGGTGCGGCAGGGTATACTCAGACATGAGTCCCTTTCTCACTGCTCCATCAGGATTCAAGCAAGCCGGGCCGAAGAGGCTGAAATGCCAGAAACCGGTCCCCGGTAGCTTGTCTCCTTTCTGGTAAAGAATTGGCTTGGTAGTTTAGTCTGCCCTGTTCCCATGATGCACTGGGCCAGGGACAGACTGATTTGCATATAGCCAGGTTCTGAGCTGGGATGGGGCAGTGAGATAAATAACGGTGATGGATCAAGCCCTGATCTTTGGACTGGGTAAGAGTGGTCTGCTCAATTCAGACACTCTGTTCATCACCACCCCCTTTTGTAAATCGATTTTGGCCACTATAGGTGTGGCAGGGTATACTCAGACATGAGTCCCTTTCTCACTGCTCCATCAGGATTCAAGCAAGCCGGGCCGAAGAGGCTGAAATGCCAGAAACCGGTCCCCGGTAGCTTGTCTCCTTTCTGGTAAAGAATTGGCTTGGTAGTTTAGTCTGCCCTGTTCCCATGATGCACTGGGCCAGGGACAGACTGATTTGCATATAGCCAGGTTCTGAGCTGGGATGGGGCAGTGAGATAAATAACGGTGATGGATCAAGCCCTGATCTTTGGACTGGGTAAGAGTGGTCTGCTCAATTCAGACACTCTGTTCATCACCACCCCCTTTTGTAAATCGATTTTGGCCACTATAGGTGTGGCAGGGTATACTCAGACATGAGTCCCTTTCTCACTGCTCCATCACGATTCAAGCAAGCCGGGCCGAAGAGGCTGAAATGCCAGAAACCGGTCCCCGGTAGCTTGTCTCCTTTCTGGTAAAGAATTGGCTTGGTAGTTTAGTCTGCCCTGTTCCCATGATGCACTGGGCCAGGGACAGACTGATTTGCATATAGCCAGGTTCTGAGCTGGGATGGGGCAGTGAGATAAATAACGGTGATGGATCAAGCCCTGATCTTTGGACTGGGTAAGAGTGGTCTGCTCAATTCAGACACTCTGTTCATCACCACCCCCTTTTGTAAATCGATTTTGGCCACTATAGGTGTGGCAGGGTATACTCAGACATGAGTCCCTTTCTCACTGCTCCATCAGGATTCAAGCAAGCCGGGCCGAAGAGGCTGAAATGCCAGAAACCGGTCCCCGGTAGCTTGTCTCCTTTCTGGTAAAGAATTGGCTTGGTAGTTTAGTCTGCCCTGTTCCCATGATGCACTGGGCCAGGGACAGACTGATTTGCATATAGCCAGGTTCTGAGCTGGGATGGGGCAGTGAGATAAATAACGGTGATGGATCAAGCCCTGATCTTTGGACTGGGTAAGAGTGGTCTGCTCAATTCAGACACTCTGTTCATCACCACCCCCTTTTGTAAATCGATTTTGGCCACTATAGGTGTGGCAGGGTATACTCAGACATGAGTCCCTTTCTCACTGCTCCATCAGGATTCAAGCAAGCCGGGCTGAAGAGGCTGAAATGCCAGAAACCGGTCCCCGGTAGCTTGTCTCCTTTCTGGTAAAGAATTGGCTTGGTAGTTTAGTCTGCCCTGTTCCCATGATGCACTGGGCCAGGGACAGACTGATTTGCATATAGCCAGGTTCTGAGCTGGGATGGGGCAGTGAGATAAATAACGGTGATGGATCAAGCCCTGATCTTTGGACTGGGTAAGAGTGGTCTGCTCAATTCAGACACTCTGTTCATCACCACCCCCTTTTGTAAATCGATTTTGGCCACTATAGGTGTGGCAGGGTATACTCAGACATGAGTCCCTTTCTCACTGCTCCATCAGGATTCAAGCAAGTCGGGCCGAAGAGGCTGAAATGCCAGAAACCGGTCCCCGGTAGCTTGTCTCCTTTCTGGTAAAGAATTGGCTTGGTAGTTTAGTCTGCCCTGTTCCCATGATGCACTGGGCCAGGGACAGACTGATTTGCATATAGCCAGGTTCTGAGCTGGGATGGGGCAGTGAGATAAATAACGGTGATGGATCAAGCCCTGATCTTTGGACTGGGTAAGACTGGTCTGCTCAATTCAGACACTCTGTTCATCACCACCCCCTTTTGTAAATCGATTTTGGCCACTATAGGTGTGGCAGGGTATACTCAGACATGAGTCCCTTTCTCACTGCTCCATCAGGATTCAAGCAACCCGGGCCGAAGAGGCTGAAATGCCAGAAACCGGTCCCCGGTAGCTTGTCTCCTTTCTGGTAAAGAATTGGCTTGGTAGTTTAGTCTGCCCTGTTCCCATGATGCACTGGGCCAGGGACAGACTGATTTGCATATAGCCAGGTTCTGAGCTGGGATGGGGCAGTGAGATAAATAACGGTGATGGATCAAGCCCTGATCTTTGGACTGGGTAAGAGTGGTCTGCTCAATTCAGACACTCTGTTCATCACCACCCCCTTTTGTAAATCGATTTTGGCCACTATAGGTGTGGCAGGGTATACTCAGACATGAGTCCCTTTCTCACTGCTCTATCAGGATTCAAGCAAGCCGGGCCGAAGAGGCTGAAATGCCAGAAACCGGTCCCCGGTAGCTTGTCTCCTTTCTGGTAAAGAATTGGCTTGGTAGTTTAGTCTGCCCTGTTCCCATGATGCACTGGGCCAGGGACAGACTGATTTGCATATAGCCAGGTTCTGAGCTGGGATGGGGCAGTGAGATAAATAACGGTGATGGATCAAGCCCTGATCTTTGGACTGGGTAAGAGTGGTCTGCTCAATTCAGACACTCTGTTCATCACCACCCCCTTTTGTAAATCGATTTTGGCCACTATAGGTGTGGCAGGGTATACTCAGACATGAGTCCCTTTCTCACTGCTCCATCAGGATTCAAGCAAGCCGGGCCGAAGAGGCTGAAATGCCAGAAACCGGTCCCCGGTAGCTTGTCTCCTTTCTGGTAAAGAATTGGCTTGGTAGTTTAGTCTGCCCTGTTCCCATGATGCACTGGGCCAGGGACAGACTGATTTGCATATAGCCAGGTTCTGAGCTGGGATGGGGCAGTGAGATAAATAACGGTGATGGATCAAGCCCTGATCTTTGGACTGGGTAAGAGTGGTCTGCTCAATTCAGACACTCTGTTCATCACCACCCCCTTTTGTAAATCGATTTTGGCCACTATAGGTGTGGCAGGGTATACTCAGACATGAGTCCCTTTCTCACTGCTCCATCAGGATTCAAGCAAGCCGGGCCGAAGAGGCTGAAATGCCAGAAACCGGTCCCCGGTAGCTTGTCTCCTTTCTGGTAAAGAATTGGCTTGGTAGTTTAGTCTGCCCTGTTCCCATGATGCACTGGGCCAGGGACAGACTGATTTGCATATAGCCAGGTTCTGAGCTGGGATGGGGCAGTGAGATAAATAACGGTGATGGATCAAGCCCTGATCTTTGGACTGGGTAAGAGTGGTCTGCTCAATTCAGACACTCTGTTCATCACCACCCCCTTTTGTAAATCGATTTTGGCCACTATAGGTGTGGCAGGGTATACTCAGACATGAGTCCCTTTCTCACTGCTCCATCAGGATTCAAGCAAGCCGGGCCGAAGAGGCTGAAATGCCAGAAACCGGTCCCCGGTAGCTTGTCTCCTTTCTGGTAAAGAATTGGCTTGGTAGTTTAGTCTGCCCTGTTCCCATGATGCACTGGGCCAGGGACAGACTGATTTGCATATAGCCAGGTTCTGAGCTGGGATGGGGCAGTGAGATAAATAACGGTGATGGATCAAGCCCTGATCTTTGGACTGGGTAAGAGTGGTCTGCTCAATTCAGACACTCTGTTCATCACCACCCCCTTTTGTAAATCGATTTTGGCCACTATAGGTGTGGCAGGGTATACTCAGACATGAGTCCCTTTCTCACTGCTCCATCAGGATTCAAGCAAGCCGGGCCGAAGAGGCTGAAATGCCAGAAACCGGTCCCCGGTAGCTTGTCTCCTTTCTGGTAAAGAATTGGCTTGGTAGTTTAGTCTGCCCTGTTCCCATGATGCACTGGGCCAGGGACAGACTGATTTGCATATAGCCAGGTTCTGAGCTGGGATGGGGCAGTGAGATAAATAACGGTGATGGATCAAGCCCTGATCTTTGGACTGGGTAAGAGTGGTCTGCTCAATTCAGACACTCTGTTCATCACCACCCCCTTTTGTAAATCGATTTTGGCCACTATAGGTGTGGCAGGGTATACTCAGACATGAGTCCCTTTCTCACTGCTCCATCAGGATTCAAGCAAGCCGGGCCGAAGAGGCTGAAATGCCAGAAACCGGTCCCCGGTAGCTTGTCTCCTTTCTGGTAAAGAATTGGCTTGGTAGTTTAGTCTGCCCTGTTCCCATGATGCACTGGGCCAGGGACAGACTGATTTGCATATAGCCAGGTTCTGAGCTGGGATGGGGCAGTGAGATAAATAACGGTGATGGATCAAGCCCTGATCTTTGGACTGGGTAAGAGTGGTCTGCTCAATTCAGACACTCTGTTCATCACCACCCCCTTTTGTAAATCGATTTTGGCCACTATAGGTGTGGCAGGGTATACTCAGACATGAGTCCCTTTCTCACTGCTCCATCAGGATTCAAGCAAGCCGGGCCGAAGAGGCTGAAATGCCAGAAACCGGTCCCCGGTAGCTTGTCTCCTTTCTGGTAAAGAATTGGCTTGGTAGTTTAGTCTGCCCTGTTCCCATGATGCACTGGGCCAGGGACAGACTGATTTGCATATAGCCAGGTTCTGAGCTGGGATGGGGCAGTGAGATAAATAACGGTGATGGATCAAGCCCTGATCTTTGGACTGGGTAAGAGTGGTCTGCTCAATTCAGACACTCTGTTCATCACCACCCCCTTTTGTAAATCGATTTTGGCCACTATAGGTGTGGCAGGGTATACTCAGACATGAGTCCCTTTCTCACTGCTCCATCAGGATTCAAGCAAGCCGGGCCGAAGAGGCTGAAATGCCAGAAACCGGTCCCCGGTAGCTTGTCTCCTTTCTGGTAAAGAATTGGCTTGGTAGTTTAGTCTGCCCTGTTCCCATGATGCACTGGGCCAGGGACAGACTGATTTGCATATAGCCAGGTTCTGAGCTGGGATGGGGCAGTGAGATAAATAACGGTGATGGATCAAGCCCTGATCTTTGGACTGGGTAAGAGTGGTCTGCTCAATTCAGACACTCTGTTCATCACCACCCCCTTTTGTAAACCAGTATCTTTAGTGGCGGAAACAGCCGGTGCGGACTCACCGCGGCTGCCAATTTCCTTTTCGCCGGGGCTGCATAGACACCGCATCCAGTGCCCAGCAGTTCCGCACCCAGCCCTCGGCCCCAATGCAGACTCCGCCCTTCACGGCCTCTGGCAGTCTCAGCCAACTCCGAGTTTTCTCTTCCAGCTACGACAACGGTCAGGCGTCCTGAGAATTGCCGGGGCCCAAGTGCCCCTCCCCCACTTTTACCGCTAAACTCCTGAGCCGGCCCCACCACATCAATTATATCGGCGTCACTGCCGCCAATCGTTCTGGTTTTGATCGTGCTGTGTACCCAAAGGGTTCCGACCTTTGATTCTGTGTAGGGTTTGGTACCACCCTCTGATTATTGTGCGGATATGCCGTTGAACGGGTAGGTATGACGGAGCCGCCTCACGGAGCGACAATGTTTCTCAGTGTTTGCCACGCCCCCCCTTTGATAGGATTTAAGGAAGTGCCCTGCAAGACATCCTCCAGCGTGGAAATCCCAATTAGGTCCAGTTTACAGAACCCACAGAGCGCTGAAACAGGCCATGGGTAGGTGCCCTGCCAAAGTGAAGTGGAGCCTGTTAGTCTAACCCACCATCCCATGGACGAACCGCCCACCTCCAGTTCTGTATGACTGTCTAGAGATGCGTTGCTATACAGGAGGTGCGGCAAGGGGGTCCCGGAGATGGCATCCGCTCAACTGCCTAGGCCGAGTCCTACTGGGGCCCGTACCACCATTCATTAATCACCAGTAGGTGCGAGGTGGAGTAATACGCATGGACATCCGATGATGCAATGTCTCGCAGTACATGGAAAGCGTAACCTGATCGCACACCCCTGCCACAGGAATCTGTTCAGGAGTGCATTAAGTTGTGTAAACCATGATTGAGATATAGGGTATGGAACGTTTTGAAGCCGATATAGGTGGCGCGGTAAGGACACCATCTTAAAAATACTGGACCATCCGTATAAGGACAGGGGCAGCGGGGACCAAATTGTCGTCTCATTACAGACAGCCGGGAGCAGTGGGGCGATATTGTGCATTGAGGAGACTGTGGGACACAGCGATATAAAAAACCCCAGGTACTAAAAGCCAGTATCAGCAATGAACAGGAAGTATGTTATTTGAAGATATTTTTCTTAAGAACTATTCCACATTTGTGAGCCTCACAGTTGGCTAAAGGTTATGATATAGACCTGGCTCTGTCGCCCGACAGAAACCAGGTAAGAACAAACAGATCAAGAGAGTAAAGAGGGGCATGCAGTCAGTCAGTCATTAACCACAATATTACCAAACAGTAGGTGGGTTACAACAACTTCAAAAAGTATCCAGTTTCTCTGAGGTTGCAGGTTGAATGGCTTATCAGATTGCTATTAAGGCCGCCTATAGGACGGTTATCTTCAGTCTCTCTCAATGTCCTCTTCTCCAGGTCTAATAGTGTGACAAGATGGAGCAAATGACATGCCTTGCTTTGGTCTACCTGCACCTCCTTGGTACTTACCAAGGTAATAAAATGCATTACGGACAGTTTTCATTCTCAGGGAACATATCTAACTGCACGTCTGAATAACATTCTCATTGAGGTACAAAATTATCTTACAGCAATACTGCACACCCCTGTGTTGTTTCCTTTTCATAGAATTGTCTGAGATGGGCATTACCATTTCCCAGAAGACACTGTTTTTGAGTTTCCTTGCCAACACGTCTACCTTCTTCAAACTCTCTAAAATTGTCATAGTACGATGTTGCCCTAGAGCCTCAGTCTCTTCTCTTCTTTTCAGGGAGCTTTCTCGACATGTATGTGTCTTATTTTCTTCACTGAAGTCCTTTTCCTGGGCTCTCTTCATTATGAGTCGCTGAATAATCCCAAGTTATCGTCCCTTTATTGTGGGACTGGCTTGCATGCGGGCCTGCTAAACATTCATTTTATGGTGGAGTATCTAACAGGGCTGAAAATCTAGTTGGCAGATAGCCTTTTTACGTTGCCTATTGACAAGGTGGAAAAGGTTATGCAGGTGACAAATGGGGCCATGGACAAGATGGTGCAGGGTGACGCTACATGTGAAAGTGGTGTTCTGGGTGGTCTGATGACCAAGGTGGTTAAAGAACAGCCTAAATTCAGAAATATTGATGGTAGGAAAGGCTAATAAATATTTATTTTAATGTACTTGAAGTAATAAGAGCAGTGTGGTGAGAAATGCTCCTTTGTCTCCTGTTGTCGCCCTTAACGAGCAGTGGTGCAAGTTGAGGATGGGCATTGTTGGTTCTTTTCAATAGTTAGAACCCTCATAAAATTACATTATATTAATTGTAGTATCCTCATGTTGTTTAAACCATGATGTGTGACCTCAGTCACTTAGGGTGTGGTGTTAGATTTTCTGATGGTTGAGGTTTCTAATGAGGGCATAGCTAAGACCATCATAACTGAGAATAGAGCTTAGTTTGTGCCAGCTGACATGAGGAATTGCCTAGGGACTTAGCCATTACTTATTGCATGCGTTCTTTGTATTCACATGAAGTGTTTAGTGAAAAACATAATAGGAGGTTAATAGCTGCGTACAAAGGGCAATGGAGAAAAGAACATCTCTCAATAGTGTTCTGCATGTGAGCTAACTATACCATGTATAATACAGTGTCTGGCGTTTCTCAGTTTGTGTGTCTCAAGTGACGCTTGGCAGCCTCAAAGCTAAATTCACTATAATTGAAATGTGCTGAAGCAAGACAGAAGTTCTGAGAGTTTCACTATTATAAAACATCGTGGGAAAGTGGAAGAAATACAAAAGGGGATTTGACAAGAGTCATCAAGTGAAAGATGTGAGTTGGAGTTTAGAAATAAGGTTTTTGCGGAAAAAACAAACATTTTGAGTAAAAGGGTCCTGAGTTTGTTTGAGCTGTTAAAGATTGTTGAGGTGAAAAGTAATGTGGTAGTGGGAAATACGGATATCTAGAGGATGACTAGGCTGGTTCGACCAGGTGGGTGTGGAGTTCATAAGGGAGCAATAAATCAATTTGAGACTTGATTTAATAGAGGTGCAAGATATGATGATTTTTCATAGAAGAGTCTTGTCTTATTGAGGGTTTACATGAGCTCACATTTGTTTGTGTGACTGTATACTCAATATGCTACTGCCTAATATATAGTTTTTAATGTGACATGAGTTCATAGTTTTCTGTAATTGTGTACTCAACCACGTACTAAAGTTTCTTAGTGTGAAATCTGTAAGTATAAGTATAATGATGTGTTATGCAATGATTTTCTTATTCCATGTTATTCAATTTTTTGTTTTCTCATATTACCTAATTTCATTATCTATATAATCTTGCCATATCGTGTTATCTTTATTCTCTAGTGGTATGAAGGATAATATATTGTGGTTAGTTGCTTGTTTGTGTTGATAAAGACATATCTTTACTATGCCACTTGGAATGGGTCTAGAATGTGTAAAGTCAGTTGCTTGTGAACTGCCTAGCTGCTGGGTCATTAGTGATCCAAGTCAAGATAAATACACTTTACTTTGGAGTTTATACTTTTCTAGACAACAGGATTTGATATTCTGTTCCTCTGGCACTAAGGAATCAGTCAATGTGCAAACCCGAACCAGAAAATCAGTTATGCTGCAGCCCATAGACAACCCACTCAGCATTTGTTGCTTAAGATGGGTTTCTGGTAACGGTCAGTCCCAGGCGACAAGATAGGGGCAATTATGAAACTCAAATCCTCTTTCATAAATGAACCACATACACAAGGAACACTAGAAATAGAATATGCATTTAAAAATGTTTATTTTAAAAGCATAGTACATAAATATAAATTGTAACCACTCAAAAAATAAACAAGAAAGCAGCGAAAACCTGAATTTATACTGTGAACAGCAATAAATATTTCTAGCAGTAGCATGGTTATTTCCTACTTCTAAACACTATGCTTGCTTAGTAGTTTAGTAAAAGCCAAGCCTATCTTGTGTTTCAAATGTTTTACAAAGTCTCATACCAGATTCAGAACACCAGCACTATTGCTGTGCCATAATAGCAATCCTGCTATTTCTGTCGATGAGCAGCTGTGTCTATCAAAGAACAAATACAGCTACTTGGGCTCTCCTCTCTCCATCTAGCTCTCTGCATTCACTTTCATACTACTTAGTCAGCGGCATGTTAACAACTGATAAAATAAACAAATAATATTAATATACTTTTTCACCCATTTCCAAATATTAAACAATGTTCTTTAAAATAAAACAAAACATAACATGCAATTTCCAGTGTTCTAGAAAATCTGTTTGTTTATCACAGATAACAATGATGTTCTTCAGAAAAGTGATAACTTAACAAAATGTATTCACGTAAGCTTGATTATCAAATTTTCTTGAAACAACTAAATGACTAAACAACATGTTAAAATTGTTTATTTCAAGAAATGTGAATTTCAAGAGATCATAGTATGTATTTTTGGATTGTTTGACTAACACAAATTTTGTATAAAAAAAATCAAAGGACCGCAAAGGGCATACATGGAATTTTTACAATAGAGTGAGAAACTGAGTTTTTTAATCTGTCCTACACCTTTTTTATACTGTTATACATACCTTCATATCCTGCTATTAAAGGAATTACATTTGGGGTGCAAACCCATTAAATATAAATGTACTATATTTTCAAGTTGAACATATTTGAGTGATAAGAAAATGTGAATTGCTCGTAAAGCCTATCATCAATATCTAGAGTTACTTTGGAAACCAATATTTAGATGTTAGAGTAACACACAGGTGTGATAGATGATTGGCTTAGGCAATAACTGCTGGAATTAAATTAGAAACAGATGTAATTGAACTGAAAATAATGCTGATCAATGTTTGTCTTGTAATATCGGCATAGTAGTATACATATGCATTTGTTACGTGAACCTCTTCATTGGTCCTCTCCCCACCATGCAAAACATTTTACTCCATTCTTTTATAAACAGACACTTAATAGAGAATACTTAGAGACATATGATTTATTGCAGTGAATTTTAGTATTCACGAGGAGTGCCCACTGAGACTATGGAAATACGTGCTCATATCTCCTATCAGTATATGCACAAAAACTGAAATTACGTTTAGATGCAAATACACAGTCAAGAGACAATAATAAAAGTAGCCTTCCTATAATACCCTGTCAATGCACTTTGATTCTTTGGTGTACAGGGAATAAAAAAAGATATGGAAATTCACAACTCAATCATTTACTACACAATATCTCAGATGAGACTACTTGTGTACAAAGTGGCAAATACAAAATCAATGTAAGATTAAATTGGTGGCATGAGCTTAATTGCAACAAGTCTGAGATTAATAAAACAATTTTACATACTTCTATAAACAGACCCTAGATATTAATTATTTTAGATTACTGTCACCCTTCTGAGTGCTGTCACCCTTCTTAGTGGCTAAACATGGATATCAATGCAATTGTCACTCTGAAACTGCACCAAAAGCTATGCCCCACGGAGATAGAAAGCAGACATCCTAGATTTTAATTTCTGTGGGGCTAATTGGTCTTCAGATCTCCATACGAAAAGACAGCAGGCTTCCTTCCATTTTTTCTGCATAATCTTCATCAAATCTCTCATTCTGGGCCACAGTGAAGTGATTCTTCCAGTCACCAGTAATCCCTGTAAAGACAGAGACAAAAAAATGGTAGATTATTATGCATCTTCTGTCCCATATCGTTTAGGGAAGACCAAGAGAGAGAGTGAACAAGGCTCTTATTTTGACTTCATTGGTTATATATAATGGCTCTCCTAATATGTCAATGACTTGCTCTAATTCCTTGATGCATGTGGTTAGATTAACCAACAATGCACATGGGAAAATGCTGGCTCAAAGAGAATGCCAATATCATGAATATTCAAATAACGAGCTAATGCACCGAATTCACAAGCTCGTGTGATTTATTCCACTTTTCTTAAACTTTTTTTCAGAAAAGTTAAATTAATTTAAATGATGTCATTGACAAGAATATCAAAAAAATAATAATGATGAAACAATTTAGGTGACATAAACATTTCACGGTTGTACAAATGTATGACAAACATCAACATATATTTACAAGTGTGCATCAAACATCAACATATAATATAAATTGCATAAATGCTGCACAATTGACTGAACACTGTGTAGCTCAATATGAGGTACCAGTCCTTGACTAAAAGATGATAATAGCACTTGGGCAGTGTAAAGAACCAAGCTGTCTAAGTATAAGAACATTTGAATAAATGACACAAGCTTGTGAATTCAGTACCTTGGCTCGTTATTTGAGTAATTTTGAGAATTTGAACTACTGGATACTTTTTTAGTATACAAAATAATAGAGGTCCTATTCAGTTAGCTTGGACCCAGGCCTTCCATTGGTCCTAATATCATGAATATGGCACCTAAGTGTCTGAACTATTTGATGTTCCATATACAGATGTGACTCGTAATGCTGCTGTCACATACTATCTCTAGCTCTTCTTGTGTCTCAAACACTGTCATCTCCCATGGCTATTTTCTATACTCTTGCAGGAGGTGGTTAATCTGACAACTGACAGGACACCCTAACAAGCTTTCCACTTTAGAGCTTAAGGCCCAACAAGGACTAAATGTCCAGAGTTTGGGTAACTGGAAATTGTTGAGCAAAGGCACTTTAAGGCAGCCACAGCTGGCAGTGGGAGTGCCTGCAGGGTGGTGATGTGGCGAGGGGGCGGGGCAGGGTGGGGTAGTAATGTATGTATTACAGAGTTTTACAGGTAAGTAAACATTTTTTTAAATTATTTTTTAATTGAGACCAAACAGTAAATAACACAGGTTCCTACTTATACAGCAGAATTGGTTTAGACATACAGAATAAAAATATACAATCATTAAACACGTTATCCAAACAGTAAGCAAAAACATTCCTGACAATTAGGACTGAAAAAGAAATGCAGAGGCAAAATAAAAATAATAGCACAGGTATCACAGATATGTGGCCTAGACATTCGTTTTCCTTTATGTAATCCATTCCGCCACTGGCGCCCAGATTCGGGTTGCCAGTTGACGCCTCCTCCCCCCTTTACCAGAGAACACAGAGAATTCTTGCCTATATATAGCTAATAATCTTGCGCGCCATTGTACAAATGTTGGAGCTTCTGGAGAAAGCCACTGAGAGGTTATGCACAACCGGATCTGAGACATAGCAATGAATATAAGGGCTGACTCATTTGCAGCGTAGCTGCCAGATATTGTATTTCCAACCTCTACCCCGAAGATCACAAGTGCCGGGGTCATTATACATCTAATCTTTAGTGTATTATTAATAAAACACTCGATATCATCAAGAAAGCCACAAAGTGATTGGCAAGAAAAGAACATATGTATTGAATTGGCTGCCAACAGCCCACAACGAGCACAAACATTTCCCTTTATGGCACCCCATTTTGCAATCTTAGCGGGAGTGTAATATAGATCAAACATTGCCATATAACTTTGAGTCTTAAGTGAGCCCGAAACAATAACCTGCCTAGCAAGTTCTAACACCGGAGATAAATCAACCTCAGCAATTCCTAATTTCGATTCCCACTTAGCACTTTGAGCTGTCAAATCATCCGGAAATGTTGAGACTATATATTGGTACAATATCCCTATTCTACTTCTCTTCTTGATTAAATCAATAAGTGGCACTTTCTCCAACATACCAGGTGTTTTCTTCAAGCATTTTTTAATAAAGCTTTGGATCTTTAGATACTTAAAGAAATCACGTGGAGATAGCTGAAATGTATCTCTAATGTTGCCGTAAGTTAAGACGACACCATCCTCCACCAAGTCACCCAACCTACCAATACCTTTAATTTGCCAGCTGTGCAATATATGGTCCTGAAAGATACAAGGAAACATTTGAGTGGCTTTAAACGGCACATACAGATTCATATTGGGTATACCTATTTTCCTCCTAATCAATCGCCAAATAGTCCATGCAGCTATCAAGACTTTGAAGCGAGTTCTCTTATAATAACTGGGTTCAAGGACCTCCAGGAAAATCCCTTTTGCAGCAGACCCCAATCCAATCTCAAAGATAGTCGGACTATTACATAATAGAACATTCAGTTTATCCCCACAGATCAACACGCCCATTCCTTGAAACATTGCAACCCAATAATATGTAACAAGACTAGGAGCCGACCAGCCCCCTCGATCACGAGGGAGGCAGATCCATTTGGCAGCCCTGCGAGATCGCCTATAACCCCACAAAAATCTGTGGCAAACCCTATCTGCCTTAATTAGACTTGTTTGGGAGATCAAAAGAGGGATGGTCCTAAACAAATATAAGAACTTAGGAAGAACTAGCATATTAGGAACACTACAACGTCCATATAAAGATAGGTGCAGGTTGTCTAGTCGCTCTAATTTAGTGTTGACATCATCTATAACCGGAAGAATATTTAGATCCGGGATAGTATCAACTACCGAAGATATACGAATCCCCAAATACGTAGCGACAGGAACTACTGGAGCATCCGATGTTGCCATGCCGGGTGTCTGAATCACCTTGTTTTTTGAGACATTGAGCTTATATCCCGATATTGCCCCAAAGTTCCCTGCCAATACCTTAAGTTCCCTGAAAGCAGATGTGACGTCTGATGTTATGACAACTATATCATCAGCATACGCTAACAGATTATAGGACAAGTTGCCTGCTCTTATAGGTATTTACTCTGATTATCAATAATCTTGGAGAGGAAGGGATCTATATATAGGGAAAATAACAGGGGGGAGCAAGGACACCCCTGTCGTGTGCCCCTAGTAATATGAAAGGCACTAGTCAGCTGGCCAGAAATGCGAAGTTGAGCTCTCGGGGAAAGATACATCGCACTAAGCGCCTGTATGAATTCCTTAGGGAATCCTTCCACTTCAAAACAGCCCACATAAACCCCCAGGAGACCCTGTCGAATGCCTTCTCGGCGTCCAACAGAATCAGGTTTAAAAAAAGAGAGGGTACCCCACTTTCACCAGGGAACAGGGTAGGAAGACAGTTAGTCAAAGGGGAAATCCCTGGAGTCAACTAGTCCACTAATCACTATTGGCCTTTCTTGTTGTAAAAGGAAAGGTCACAATATGCCATGGGTATTCGGACAAACATAAAAATAGGTTTCCACAAAGAAATGGTCTTGTTTACAATCTAGATTTATTAAAATTACATTTAATTAAACAATAAAAACAAGATAAATTCATACAATTCTTCCAAAACAATTAAAATCCAAGATTAGGTATCTTGGAGGGATAAAAATGATTATTCAACAGTGTTACACAAACACAATATTACGGTACACGATAAATGGAAAGACAATCAAAATATGTTCACAATAAACAACAGACTAAACATAATCACAACAAACCCCTCATGTATAAGTGGCCCACTTGATATCTCTGCCACTGTATTTCACTAGATCCAATGGCCGTAGACAATTTGGTTACTCTAAAGCTTTAGTGGAAAGATGTGATACCCATCTAAAGTTTTACCCGGCCCTATCTGGATTCTTTTAGACCAAACAGTGCGTCGACGCGTTTCGGTGCTTAACACTTGATATCGTGGCACCTTCCTCAGGACTTCTTATTTCTGGGGTTTCGGTTCTGTGAATATATTAGGAGAAATGTGCGCAGTCAAATATCGTGCATTGAAACCTGTTGTCTCATTTACTATAAGGGCTGGATTGCTAAGATTAACACATACCCACTCTGACTTTACACTATTAATTATAACTGCCATTGTTCTCTTGACAATTTATAATTCCTGACACAAATCCGCTTAATTAGAGAATACAATTAATCACACAATGATGTATACAGTGGCTCAATTGCATGTAATTTGTCCTCTACTCTTTCTGTTAGACAATTCCATTCGCCAAGTAGCAAACATGTGATTCACATATGACATATGGGCCCTCCAAGTCTTTTTCATTGTGGAAGACCAACTGGTATGGGAGGGACTAATGAACCCAGGGGCCCGGGAAAATAGATAAATGTAGATTCTCACCCTCGGGACCGTGTAGGAAACGTTCCTAGATGGGGTCTATTTGAAGTATCACTTTTTGCTACTACAGATGTAGTTCTTGGAGCCTTCTGTTAATTAAAAAAACTTTTATTAGGGGTAAGATAGAATCTCCCATCATCTACTCACTGGGAGGTACTTTTTCATTCTCATATTTACCTCTCTCCTGTTAAGGGAGCTCCTTTTTATGGGGTTCCTTGGTTTGTAATTGTAATTGTAATTTTAATAAATCTAGATTGTAAACAAGACCATTTCTTTGTGGAAACCTATTTTTATGTTTGTCCGAATACCCATGGCATATTGTGACCTTTCCTTTTACAACAAGAAAGGCCAATAGTGATTAGTGGACTAGTTGACTCCAGGGATTTCCCCTTTGACTAACTGTCCAACAGAATCAACCCGAGGGGAGAGTTCGTAACCTGGGCCCAGTCAAGTAATACAATAGAACGTCTGACATGGTCAGCAGTGTCTCGGCCCGGTATGAATCCATGCTGATGCATAGAGACCAAAGGTGTAATTACCTGCACTAATCGGCCTGCCATTATTTTTGAATACATTTTCAAGTCGCTGTTGATTAGAGAAATAGGCCTAAATGATGATGGTAACAGCTCCGGTTTACCCTATTTTTAAACAGGACTATGGTAGCGTTTGGCCAAGATTCTGGGACTATTCCCCTCTGGGCTGCTCTTAATACATCAAGAAAGACCTGGCCGAATTCAGCTAAAAACATCTTATAGACTTCTAATGGGAATACATCAGGGCAACTGGCCTTTCCATTAGCCAGAGATTTAACTGCAATCTCGACCTCCTCCCATTGAATGGGGTGGCTAGAAATTCAGCCTGTTCGGGAGATATACCGGCAGTCTCAAGGTCCGCTAAGAAGTCTTCTGCAGCCCTCTCTACATTTAACCTACAGGTGTCCTCTTGATACAGACGG
Source organism: Lissotriton vulgaris (assembly GCF_964263255.1). Lineage (NCBI taxonomy): Eukaryota > Metazoa > Chordata > Amphibia > Caudata > Salamandridae > Lissotriton > Lissotriton vulgaris. Next base: position 6,619,183 of record NC_141688.1, read on the forward strand.
GAATAAAAGTCCACAAAAACCCTGCTAATATTTTCCTGCGATTCATGTATTATTCCACGTTCGTCTTGGATTTTAACTACTTGATTCTGAATGCTTCGTTGACGCAGTCTCTTGGCAAGGACCCTGCCCGAGTTCTCCCCGAACTCAAACATCTCTGTGCGATACTGTGAATATTTTGATGCAAGATCCTGTCCAAGAGACTCCAGCAGACTAGCCTTAAGAACGGCTACCCTTTGAAGACACAGAGCAATATCATTTCCATCCTTTATATTTACAGTCAATTCAATTTCTGCCTCTCTAAGCTCTCTAAAACCAATACACATCTGCTCTTTTTCTAAATTCCACCTATAGGAAGAAAAGCTTTTGGTTTCACCCCGAAGACCTGCTTTCAGCATGTCCCAAAACACTTGATCTGAGGCAGAGCCCCTGTTGATATTTAGAAACTGAACAATCCATTTTTTGATCTGCGAGCAGTACCCCTCATCAGATAATAACTTTCTTTCAAATGTCCAATCTCTGGGTGGTTTCCTAGTTCGTGGCCAAGGGCATTCAGAAATAAGTGGATTATGATCAGAAAGGAGCTGAGGCAAACAAAGGATAAAACTAACAGCTGCCACATGTTTGGACAAAAAAACATAATCTAACCGAACGTTTTTCTTATGGGGTATAGAGTAGAACGTGAAACCATCCTCTGTTTTCTTATGGAGATACCATAGATCTGCAAGGCCATGCTCCTGGATAAGAGCCTGGAGAGCTCGAAAGACTTTTGGTTTTCTCCCCACATACTTGAGTGTACCAGCGAGATCAAAATCACTTGATATATTAATGTTCATATCTCCACAGAGAAAGATCGGACTAGGCCATGTTGCTAATTCTACATCTAAGTATTTAAAAATATCGGGATCATCTAAATTCGAGCCATATACATTACAGATTGTTAATAATTTCCCCCCTATGTGGAATTCCGCTATAGCCCACCTTCCCATTTTATCCCCCAGTGTTCTTTTACACAGAGCAACACCAGTCTTTGAGTATATAGCAACCCCTCTGATCATAGAAGTCTGTTTAGAGCAGGCTAGCAACTCAAACCCAGGCAACCTTAGACATTCCCTCTTCCCCCATGGAATGTGTGTCTCCTGTATACAAAGTATATCGACATGCATGGAATTGACTATTTTAGAGAAAAGGGCCCGTTTTTTTGCATCGTTAAAGCCACAAATATTCCAGGTACCTATAACCAACTTATCCTGCCCCATCAGAGGAAAAAAACCAAAGCATGTAAAGGCTTTCCTCAGCCTATACAGTACATAGTAGAACCTGCCTACTTTTATATGAGCACTCTGTACTGCCAAATCTGCAAAATAAGTCTCATTATTTTTTAATCTTAAAGCAACCCCGGTAACTAACCCCCACCCCTGACCCCCCTCCGAAACTCCCACCCGAACAACCCCCTCCAACCAATTAGAGGCTTAAGATATGTCCTCAGTGATGCTGAGGTGCAACAGCCGTATCCCCACCTAATCAAATTCCCCACTACACACATGTGACACTCTCTAGATCCCACTCTAGAGCTCAATTATTACTCCTCATAACAATAGTAGCACACTTTCGGGTATCAAAGTCTTAAACCAGAAAAACTAAAAAAAAAGGGGAGGAACAGGAAGAATTCACCTATTCCACCAGAGCATATGACATTGTCATCTATAAAGAAAACTTTTGCCAGACAAATAGAATACCCAATTATATCACAAACAGTGATCGAGGAGTAAAAATCTTTGTAGAGAGAGACACACAGATTGATATTTCAATATGACAAATATTGTGATTGTGATTAACCCTACCCACCACCCAATATACTAAACATCTTGAGATCAAACAATACATTATATGTTCTCAAAATCATGCTTTAAGCTTTAAGCTCTGCTCCCAGGTAAACCATTCCCCTTTCATAGCGTTTTTAACTGGGAAAAGGAAGTAATTCGTGCTCACAGGTTCCCGTTTGCAGTGCGACAGCATGGGAGTGACAGACAGGGCGATCAAAACTCATACCCTAGGGCAATATTAATTTGTGTGAATAACTATTTGTTGAGAGAAGCTCTTTATGATCTTGCACGGCCTGGTAAAAAGCGAACTGGTATGGGATGTGAGTTCTTTGTTCGCCCGGACTTCTGTCCAACAACCGTCAACGAACGTTTGTTTAATGCAGAAATTATTTGCTCCCTTTCAAGCAGTAGGGGCCCAGGTTTTTCTTCTCAATCCTTCCAAATTGAAGGTCATGGTTAATGGTCAAACACGCTTCTTCACATCTGCTAGGTTGGCGAAGGACTACTTATCTGAACTGAAAAAAAATGCTAAAAAAGGTAAGTAAACATTTAAATAAATAGAACGAATTTCGTTGCGCGCACTGCGTCGCATTTGGAGATACTATGAGTCCTCATCGAAGCTTGTCTTTTGAGTGCAACAATGGAGCCCATTGCTCAGCTATGAAGTCCACAGTGTCCAGTCTACATTTTAATGACAAATTGTACTGCATCACAGTAATCTTAGGTAGCCTGTGTGATAGAGGAGTGTAAGTCTTCGGGGATAGCAGGGAATACTACATGGGTAACAGAATCCAAAAGTGCATGGGAGTAGTGGCCTTGCAAAATTTCAGTGCATTTGGATTCATGGTCTGATGGATTAGTGGGGAAATAATTCAGTTTATTCTGCTGATAGATGCCTGAACCACCAGACTTTCCAGTGTTAGATTGTGTCAAGAAGGATAGGTTGCTCATAGCAGGGAGATGGAGTCAAGCTACATGCCTGGTTACCATTTGCCAATAATGTTGCCCATTTTATAATCAGGGTATCTGTTAAGGCCTCAATAAAAAGGAGAAGGGGTTTTGTCTGCATCTGTTCAGGTTGTACCTGTGAGAACAGTTGTTCTCACCATGATGGTGTTCTGTTGGGGGGCTGGGACCTCTTCCACCCTCCACATCAACACAGCAAATGAGGCACTTTCCTGAGTGGCAACCCCAGGATCTAAGACTATAAGAAATTTGGGCTAATGGTTTAGGGGGTAACACCCTACTTAAGCCACAACCACAATCTTTGACAGGGTGAGCCACAAAAGTCACTAAATTAAATGAATAACAAACATGGATTTATAGAGGACAGCAGATGCTTTGAAGAGTGACCCAGTTTTGAGACTTTAGGGCAGTGAATTAAGCCAGGTCAAAAAGCAAAGTCTTCATTTATTTCTTAAACGCCAATTAAGACACTTCAAGATGCAGCTCAAGAGGTAGTTTGTTCCAGGCATTGGATGTCAGAATAGAGACAGAGCAACAGTCTTTACTTAAGTGATTAATCTTTGGCAACACTGCCTACACCAACTGAGAGGAACTAAGCCACCTCATGGGCGAGTAAACTGTACTCTATGCTCGAGATAATGAGGGACTGCATGATAAAAAGCTCTATGAGTCAAAATGATCACCTTAAACAGGAACTATTTCCTGACAGGCAGCCAATGAAGCACATGTAAATAAGGTGAAACTGTAGTTTAAAATGGAGCTCAACAAGAAGTTGTGCCGCCAAATCTTGTACTACCCGAAGCCCAATAATCATGTATTCCAGCAGGCCTAGGTATAGACCCTAGCATAACCCTTTGGTTATGCTAGGCTCCATACCCAACACACAAAAATCCCACATCAATTTAGAAAAATAGAGTCAATATAATGACACCAGAGCAAGTTGAATCCTACCAATAGAACCTGAGTTATGAATTAAACATTTTTTAAGTGAAAAATAGTGCCTAAGAGATCAAAGCGCCAACTGAAGGGATCTAGTTGCTCAAGACTCAAAGGTTATGGCCGACCGTGATGGAGTGCCGTTTGACTACATGAGGTGGATTGGGCCCGGTTCAGCCCTTTGGACTAAAAAGAAAAGTTCCTGAGAAGGCAGAGTTCAGTGGGGCAAGGCAGCCGGTGGTGTCCAAGAAGGAGGTGTTGTCGTCAGGGAGCAGATTGGATGAAGTTGCTACTACGTTTGGACTTTGACACTTTTTTGGAAGTTGAAAATCCCCAGTTGGAGGAAGTTGCTGTTGTAGCCGACAAGGGCACCACTTCTGAGAGGGTGTTCTGGACAGGATTTTCTGCTGTGGAGAAGAATATAGCAGGAGCCACCACGAAGTCAGGCTGACCGGCAAATCACCTTGTGCTGATCTGCAAACAGGTAGGTCCTGGTCAGCTGTTGGTTCTATTTTTTGGTGAAAAGTTTTCCAAATCCCAAGTTTCTGGTTTTGTCTGGAGGCACACCTTTAGCTAGGCCTGGGTGGTAAATTCCACTCCACTGGTAGCATGTGCCGAATCTTGGCAATTCCCTGTTCCGCAGAGAATGCGGAATTGCCAAAAATTCTGTGATCCGCAGCATAGCGGAATTTTTCCTTGTTCACGCTTTCAAAATTTGTGTTCGCATGCGAGGTAGCGATTTGCAGAGATCCCTGCATTCGCTGATGAGTTTTCCTATCCGTTCGCGTGCACCACAGGATTTTAGTAGCCAGGCGGAACAAGCAATCCCGAGTGCTGAAGTAACGTTGCGTAACGCAACTATGTTACGTTATATGCTGTTTTGTAACACGCACAACTCCTACCGGAGTATCCTGGCACGGTATACCCCTGGGGAACCCATCCTGGCTTTCCCTGTTGGATGGTCCCTACTGGGAGTCCCCAAGGTGGAGCCAGGCATCCCCGGCGTTGATGGGGCCGTTGTGGAGACTAGGCAAGCTAATGCCCAGAGTTGCCGAGTGGGACCCCTGGTTAGAGTAGGCACCGAAGTGAGAATTATCGAGTCCGCTAACCCTGGTCCACGACCCTGCCGGGAATTGAACCCTGGTCCCTGGCCGACTCCTGCTTCCGGGTCTGCCGGCTCTAACCAGTGAGCCACACCACTCCACTATGCAAATCCTGCCCACTCCTACCTTTAGCCCCACCTCTAAGGGTTCACTTGGTGGGTCACAACTCACTCCAGCCAGAGACCAGGTGCAAGGTTCAAGCTCTCTGGAGCTTGTTATGCCCCAGTAGCTCACACAGGATGCCAAACAACTGGCACTTAAAGTCACTCTGGTAGTACTGGGATCAAGCAGGGTGGCAGGTTCCAAGTAGGAGGGAAGTCCTCTGAGGTTACAAGGCAAGCTTCATGCAGCAGAGTAGTCCTTTGGTAGCAGCAGGGCATTTTCTAAGGGGTACAAATCAGAACTCAGGCCTCAAATAGCAAGACAGTCCTCTGAGGTACAAGGCAGGACTCCTGGGGTCATCCGCAGGTACAGGAGCCCATTAAAAAGTTGGTCCAAGGGTCCAATATATATATACCTGGTTCCAGCATTTGAAGTGGAGGGACTTCTAGTCTACATCCACATCTGGTTCTGGAAATGTCCTTTTTTCCCCTGTCCAAGCACCAAGTGGTCTAGGGTGACTGAAGGCTGGTGTCAAGTTCCTTTTGAGTGTGCTGGAGGCAGTGCTTTAAAATGTAAGTGGGACAGGGAACAGCTTCTGACTGGGTGGGCCATCCTGTCAACACCCAGCCCTCTTTGTCTCACTACCTAGGAAAAATACACAAAGGGAAACTGACAAGCTATTCACAGTCATGTGACCCTTGTGACCTTATATGAAAACTAAATGTTCCAATTGTGTGTTAGCAAATCTTACCGTGTTTGAAGGAGAGAGTGGAAGCACTTTAGCACAGGTAAGCAGTGGTAAAGTGCACAGTGTTAGTCACATTTGTTATCAATGGCAATTTCAGACTTATACATTATAAGTATATCCATCAGTGGTATTACTCTCCGGCGCAGCTCTATAAATTTGGATTGAGAGAATCTGATTGTTGTGTGCGCTGTGGGAAGGAGGGTGCAGATTTTGTGCACTTAGCGTGGGCTTGCGTTAGAATGTCTGTGTTCTGGATGAGCGTGACTGAGGCGCTGTCTGATATGACGGAGGTTAGGATTGAATGTGACCCCAAGGTCTGTTTATTGGGGTTAGTGTCTGCAGTACCGGCGGGGTATGCAAACTGATAGTACTGTCCTTGCAACTGGCCAAACCCAGGGTAGCCATGTGTTGGGGTGGGCGGCGGGCACCTGATTTTAAACTTTGCTTTGACCTGGCATATTGCCGAGACCAATTAACCTGTTACCATGAGGGTCTGCCATCGGCATCTCGACCACGGGACATCTGGGGCCCTTACACTGAGTACATGCTGACGCGGAGGGATGCCATCTGATGCTGGTTATTAATGATGTTGTGACTCACCTTGCCACCTCCAAGAAAGATGTAATATTTTATTGATGATGCTGCTGTGTTGCCTGTATATGCATTCAAAAAGGTGCTGCCTCAACCCCGACTATTACCTTGGACATTTGATGATTATTCGATTTAGCTGTGTAACCGTGATGTACTAATTGATTATGGTTTTAATTGCAAATGGATTGTAACTATGTTGTTATTGCCAAAATGGAAAATAAAGCATAAAAAAAGAAAAAAAGTGCACAGTGTTATAATGTCAGCAAAAATGAAATTCAGATAATAGAAGGGAAGAAGGCAAAATTTTGGGGGGAAGACCTCACAATAGAAGGTCGGGTCTAACAAAGACCAAGCTGGAGTGGAACACCATCGGTGTAGAGCTTCTCAACACCGTCTGTCGGCTCGTGGGGGTATTGCTGAGAAGTTTCCGGATCCAGCCTGATGCCTAGGAAATATTCAAAAGGTGATGAATCTGCGATTAGAAGTGTCCATCATGTTGTTATGTCAAGGGGTCTGCCTCTGTATTTGATTTTGAAGTTTGTCCAGAGTGCTACCCATAAGGAGTTTTTGATGCTTATCTCTAGTTTTTGGTCTACCTTGAGGAGAGCTTGTTTTGTTATTTTGAATATCGGGTTCCCTTTTAGTGCCTTTTTGATGGTGGTTAGGAGGGTGAGCGGATCGGTGTTGCCGAGGATGGCTTTTCTAGTAATAGCCAGGTCAGAGTGTATTGTTGATTGTTGAGCACCCAGTGCATCCCCAGCCTGGCTACCGCGGCCATCTGGAATGTTCTAGGGTCTGCTACGTTAAGGCCCCCTTGCTCTTTCTTTAATCTCAGTTTTGCGAGGCCTATTCTTGTTTTTTTACCTCTCCAGATGAGTTTGGTCTGTTTTCTTGTGGAAGTCATTGGTTAGTGCTGGGGGAAACATGCTGACTAGGTAGTTCACTATTGGGGTGATCATCTTTTTGACTTTTTCTATTCTTCCCCACCAGGTGTTATATTTGGGCAACCAGTTTTTGAGCAGTCCCTTTATTTTGTCTAGGGTGTTTTTCTCGTTCTATTCTAGGGTACTTTTTAGGTTCCTCCCAAAGCTGATGCCTAGGTATTTGATGGATCTCGTTTGCCATGCTAGCCCTGAGCTACCCAGTACCTCTTTAGTTGTGTGTATGTTTAGAGGCATACACTCTGACTTCTCTCTGTTTAGTTTGTAACCGGAGTGAGATGCGTAGGTGTCTATGGTGTGCATGAGGGCGGGTATGGACTTGGCTGGGTCTTCTGTTGTGATTAGTAAGTCATCTGCATAGACAGCTAGTTTGGCTTTGGTGTTGTTTATTGTTATACCTGATATGTTCTCATTTGCAATGATGTCTCCGATCAGTGGTTCTAAAGCTAGTAGGATCGACAGTGGGGATAATGGGCAGCCTTGCCTGGTCCGTCTTTGTAGGTCGAAAGGGGTTGAGGTCGTGCCATTGATACCGATCTGTGCTTTGGGCCTGCATGCATTGTTCTAGGAAGTGCCAGGAGACTCTGTCGAAGGCCTTTTCTGCATCGAGCGTGATTGCGACTGACGAGTTGTATGAATTCGAGCATTGCTCAGTGATTTGACAGAGGAGTCTCGTGTTGTCACTTGACATTCGTGTTTTCATGTATCCTACCTGTGTGTTTCCTATTAGCTGTGGGAGCAGTCTATTGAGTTTTGTAGCTAGTATTTTGGCATAGCTCAGATGGAGGAGAAGGGAATGCCCCTCACTTTCAACAACATGAAGGAAACACATACTCTCCCAGATCTAGAGCTGTACAATTTCCTGGCGATTAAAGCTGCCATCACAAAAACATATCTAGGTAGGCGGACCCCATCAATATTCCAATACATGGAAAACATAAACAAGACCGGCCACCAGGTGTCACAGCTGCACAAACTCCTCCGCCCAGCATCCACAAAACTCAACGCCAAAAACACAGAATACTGGGAAACCCAGATAGGCTTGAAACTGACAGAACAAGAATTACAGACCATATGGAGGGCCCCTACACACAACATAATATCACCAGTACTATTGAGGTAATATGAATTTTTTTGGTCAATTATGTCCCCTATCGTAGACCCCAACGGCTCCATGTACGTGCTTCTAGTACATGTAAGTTCCCTCCACAACCAGCTATGAAGACGCAAATACATTTGCGTCCAACGTTAACATGTCCTCTTTCAGATCCACCATGAATGGGTCCGAAATTCAGTTCCTAAGTGTGCCTTGCCAACGTCTTTACATGGTGCACTTTCACGTTTTTCTGGCCCTGTCGAGTTTGGCCTTGTTTTCTGCCATTCAAGCCTTCTCCTGCCTTCTGCCTCTGGAAGCTGCAACCTGGACCTGCATCTGTATCCATTACCTTTCACTCACTCCCTGCGCGGCTAGCGGTGCCTGGCTCGGCCTGCTCGCCTGCCAAGACTGTATTCAGCCTTCAAGTTATCTGCTCCGCTCCTCGAAAAATACATTCCTGTCTAGTAGTTTAGGTAAACATCCTTCCCAGCTGCAGAGCAAAGGGCCCGGCCTTTCTGTCTCCATGCAAGTAATTCATAGCTTCCGTTACCATGGTAGGCCCATGGCCCCCTTGCTTTACAAGTAGACACGCAGTCGCATATGCACGCATTAGCAGTCAGTATAGAATAGCCTCTGCCCGAGAGACCTTTCCTTCTAGATAATACAGTTCCTCAAACACGAGATATTAGATATGATTTGGGATTAGGTTGTTCTGACACTCCAGACTTCTGTCTCCACATGTAGGGCTAAATGTCAAGTCCCCTTCACCCTCCAGTTACACGTCAATCACACGTCATGCTGCGGCGCGCACATCTCTGCCACATGTTTTTGCTGACTCTGCAGGATCCTTCTAGGGATCCACCCATTTATGACACCTTTATGTGACGTTTCTAGCACACACCTCCGTGTACGCCCTAGTGCACGCCTTCTGTTACGTACTTCTGTTCTTATCTCGTTTCTCTCAGCTGTTACGCCTTCTGCATTCAATACTACTGTATGCATTGACTATATATATGATATCCTGTTAATAAATCATTGTACATGTCCATTGCAATTCCCACCCTGAACCCTCGTGGCGATGGGTCATGCTACCTGGTTCGAACCAATTCCTTTTTAAGGAATAAAACCTTCATAAACCTCAGATGCCACGGACTCTGCCTTTTCATTTTGACTGAGTTATTCTTATTGAACTTTACCGCATAAATTCCGTATAGGTAATTAAAATTTACCACATAATTGGCGCCCGAATAGGTACCCCTCCCCCACCCCACGCGCCGGCGGTGCGTTGCAGGCCCGGTCCCCTGCCACAGCGCTGACGGACAACTACGCGTACCCGCAGGATTTCCTGTATCTCCCTCAGGCCAACGGAGGTGACTGAGGCTGCGATCGACACCCAGACGAGGCGGTGAGGAGTGCGGAGGATCCCGACCAGAGCCTAGCTGAGAGAGCAAAGTCCGAGGTATCCGGAGGCCCACTAGTTCCGAAGTTCCGAAGTGCTTACGTCACGAGTCGAGTCGAGTCCAGTCCAGTATCGAGTTTCCGAGGCCTTCTGTTCCGTGCTTCCCGGTGAGTACCGTTGCTGGGGACGCATCTAGACTAAGCATGAGCGAATTTTGCGGATCTCGCGTTCACGAATTTTGCGGATTTGCGGATTCGCAATCCGCAAAATCCGCGAATTCCCGCGAATTTGCGGATTTTTTTTTTTTGTGTGTTCGCCCGTGTTTCTGCCAGTTCGCGAGGGTTTTGTACACTTTCGCAAATTGCGAACTTACCTGTCGGGTCGCAAGTTTCGCGAACTTGTTGTTTCTACGTGTCCAGCCTGTTTGGGACACTCTTCTTCATCACTGCCACTCTCTGTCACCACTGCCACTCTCTGACTACTCATGCCACCCTCTGGCCCACCCATGCCACCCTCTGTTTCATCACCACACCCTCTGGTTGTCCAGTGTATATTATTTTCGGCAAAGCAAAGCACACCTTCCCTGCCTCAAGTGACCTGAATTAATTTGGGGCTGATTCATGTGTCACAGAATATTTTTTTAGCTGGCACCTGCTTCCCTGATTAGTGATCTTTTGCACTTGCTAAGTGCTTTCATTGTTGCAAAATTAGTTACAACACCTGCCCTGCCCCAACTGACAATAATGAATTAGGGGCTGATTAATGGATTTTAACTTCCAGCCTGGCTCCTGCTTGTCTCCCTTAGCTGTAATTCAGGACCTTTGTGGCATATGTGTAACTATTCTGAGGTTCAGAGCAGGGTCACATAATAGTTTCAACTGGCAACTGAACTCTGGAGGGGCCCCTCAGGAAGCACTCCAGGAAATGGCTACTAATGATGAGCCTGAACTTTTGAACCTGGTAAGTAGTTACTTTCAGTTTTGCTAAGATCGTATTTCTGCAATTTTGCACTTATTCGCGGGGCGCGAACTCACGCGAACAGTGCGAGCAGTGCGAGCAAAATCCGCTGCTCGCGGATTTGCGGATTTTGCGGGAAATTCGCAAATCTCGCGGATTGCGGATTTCCCGAAAATCCGCAAAATCCGCGAGCGGAACGGATTTTCCGCCCACGCCTAATCTAGACGAGCACATTAATTTGTGCCGGTCAAGACGGGTTTGGGTACGCAGACCCGGTCTGCACTGTTTAGCGGTGTATCTGTACTGTTTAGCAGTATATCCAGTATGCAATTAGCTAGTTTTATTCTAATCATTATTGTTCGTTCTACATTATTGTGTTCACTGTATTAGTTGTGTCCAAGTTCGAGTAAGTATCAAGTCCCGAGTAGCACGGCTGAAACATGCCGCTGTTTTCCAAACTGAAACAGATAGGAACTAGAAAAGGGATTCTAGAAGAAGCAGTGCCTGTTCCACCTAGGGACACTCCAGGGCACTTTATGTACCACAAACATGGCCTAGATGCCATATTATATCTCGATTTGTGGGTAGACTATACCAAAGATTTAGCAGAGAGTCAGAGATGGCCCGCTACAGGAACATGGGATGCCGATTGCATCATGAGAGTAGAAGAAGCGTTATGGAAAAAGAAAGCCAGACAGTCACAGAAAGACGCCATTGAACTATGGCGTAAAGAATCGCACAGACGCACAGAGAAAGCACTCAAAAAAGCAGAAAAACATAGAGAGGATTCAGACAAAGCCCAAGAAAACGTATTAGTTGAGGAGGGGATACGAGTAAAAGCAGAACAAGTAGACCGACAACGAAACACTCTTATGAATGGTATGTATCCTCTGCTGGCCGAGGGTTTACCTAAGGCCACTCCGGAAATACCGAAGGATCTGCCCCCTCCACTGCTCCCGACTAAAGCACATCACAAGACCGCGAAAGACATATTCCTTTCTTCCTATTTAGACGACGTAGCTCCGGCATATGCAAATAGACGTATCCACATACCACCCGCCGATGACGGCATCCCACCTCGAAATAATAACCTACTTCCGCAACAACAGACTCTTTCTCCCGTTCTACCCCCTGCACCTGTTCTCCCAACTCTCCCTGCACCTATTCTTCCTATCCTTCATCCACAAAATCCTTTTGGACCTGGCACCTCGGGAGGTGCGACAGGAGGTTTTCAAACACCGCCACAAGCACACTGATTGACTTATAGGGATTTAGCGCAGCAACGTACACCTCAATCAACCAATTACGACATACTTAAAGAACCCCTCACAGACTGTAGATATGATCCAGTACCCGGTAAAGACGACAGAATGATGCGTGCATCAGTACGGTTACGACGAGTCGCAAACTTTTTGTTGTTACTACCAGGAATGGTTGATCACCTAGACAGAATATATCATTTTGTTCAAACGGGGGAAGGCCCTGAAAGTATTGGTGAGGCCATGGCTTACCAGAAAGTTGACACTCAAGGCATGATATTACGGTTTTTCATCAACTGCCTAATAAGAGACCAAGACAGGCCTGGCGTACACCAGGAAGAAATGAGAGCACTTAATAAATGGGGTCAGAATATAGCAGACGGAAAACATGATAAACAGGGTTGTATAGATAACATGTACCGAAGGATCCGAAAAGCAGTATTAAAAATACACGAGAGAAGACGGCCAGAACCAGAAATAGATACAGATAAGAATGAATCCTCGGAGGAGGAGGAACAGCCAGAAACGACAACAGGACAATTACCAGTTAGAGAAATGATAGCATATGTAGGTAAGGGAAGACCTTTTAATAATTCAATGCGGCCGGTACGCCCAGAAAGTAAAAGAATCTTTCAAGCTGCCATGTCAAATCCAAAGACCCCCGAACATCTATTTCAGGCTACCGATAGAATACTTCAAGAACGAATGGGGTACCATGTACTCAATACCATGGATGAACAAGAATTGGCCAGGTCAGCAGTACAATGGGCTGAAAATCCTGATAAATATAGTGATGATGGTTTAGCGCAGACCTTTTTAAACCTTTCCCCTGATGAACAGAAATTAGCTGGAATATATATGATTCAGCATCTCATTACATTATTCAAAGGCCAACATTCTGATCCAGGTCCCTTACCTGATATTTTAATAGAACTACTCTCGCCACAATGGAGAGGTCTAGGTACCGACTTAATTAAAGTAATTCTAGAACATCGACACAGGTATAATACCTTTCTGAATACACAGTTTGTTCCAGCTCCACCTGTAGAAAGAAAAATGTATTACATAGACAGACAGAATCCCTTGCGAGAAGTACATCCAGTCCAGAATGACGATAATACCTTTAGACGCGTGTTTGTGTACACGCCCGTAACTAAAATGGAACTATTAGAGATGAAGAAATTAGTACCCAGTCACGATAAAGACCCTGCAGGTTTCCACCGTGAAATCAAAGACATGTTACTCATGGGGGATTACACTTATCCAGACATCATGAAAATATTGAAAGTGTTAATGCCTGCCGGTATTTACGAGAAACTCAAAGAAAAAGATTGGGAGGTGGGAGAACAAAAGATTGATTGGACTGCATTAGAAAATGAAGAAAATCTTCGAACCCCAGGAACAGGGCTTGGGGACAAATCCAAAGCATTACCAGGATTGTTAGTGCAAGTATTGCCACGTTTATTAGCAACTAAAAAGGAGGACTGGGATGCAATCTCAGCCTGTAAACAGAAACCCGAGGAAGACACTAGTGATTTTTTTTCCCGATTTGAGAAATGTTTTGGTATTAATAGTACCCTGAAAGCAAGTAGCGAGTCCTATCCACATCTTTTCGTAACCAAGTTAGTCGAGAATTCCCTACCCCAAGTTAAAAATCGTGTCCAGAAAGTCGAGAGCAAATGGCAGGCAAATACGCCTTCACAAATGTTACAAATGTTACAGTACCACCAGAATAGAATTAGAGAAGAACAAGAACACGAACAGAGACGCATGAAAGACACGAAAATGAAAATGTTTGTTGCTCAGTCAGTTCCAGCTGACGGCCAGAAAAAGGGCACAACACAGTCTAATAATTCAGCAGCTCCTGTTAAAGGGACATGCAACTATTGTAAACAGCCAGGTCACTATATAAACGATTGTGCAGTTTTGAAACATAATATACTTACTGGAAAAACTAAAGAGAGACCGCGTCCTCCTAGACAGGACCAGGTCCAACAACAAGTACCCCAGAATATCCAGCCTATGCAAGCCTCACAACAGACAGTACAGACAGTAGCGGTACCACAGCCCCAACCGATTGCCGCAACACAACATGCATCTCAGCAGATGTACCAGTATGCCCAGACCGATTATCCTGATTATCAGCGATACACATGAAACAGCCTAGAGAGGGAAGTTGGCTTGCCTCTTATTGAGGTTCCTGTAGATCAAGAGGGTCCTTATGTACACAGCCAGGTATTAGGGAAAGACAGAAAGTTTTTAATTGATACAGGGGCAAGCCGAACAACGATAAGTCATGACGAGGTCCCAGGGGCACCCCTCTCAGGCTCACAGAATGTTTCCCTTGGATTTTCAGGCAAGCCTATTATTAATGAAGTATCGCAACCACTTCCCCTTGCAGTTGGTCCATTAACACGTACTACAGATTTACTGCTCACGAAGTCATGTCCAGAAAACTTGTTAGGTATCAAGACTCTGAAAGATCTAGGAGCTGTTATTTGCTGTTCTCCGGAAGGAGTACGATTGTTTTTGCGTGACTTTAAAGGTCACTATGTGTTGAGAGATATTGATCCCCGATTACAGAATGTACCTGCACATTTATGGGCGCAAGGCCCCACTGATGTAGGTTGTATGCACATTACACCATATCGAGTCACACTCAAGCCAGGATTTGTTTTACCACGAATTCGACAATACAAGTTACCCCCAGATGCTGTAGTGGCTTTACTGAAAATCATTGACGAGCTCATTGCACAAGGAGTGGTTGTAGAAACCAACTCAAATTTATGTAATTCTCCTATCATTCCAATTCTTAAACGTACTGATCCCAATGCACCACCAGTTTACCGATTAGTTATTGATTTGCGCAAATTGAATAAATGCATTGTACCACAGTACCCTGAGATATCTCATCTCTATTGACAGCTATTGATTCTGAGGCAACGTTCTTTACTGTAATTGATCTGAAGAACGCCTTCTTTAGTGTCCCAATTGATCCGGAAAGCCAATACCTTTTCGGATTCTGTTTAAATGGACGAAGCTTCAAATTTGCACGCGCACCTCAAGGATTCACAGAAAGCCCCAGCATCTATAGCCAAGCACTGAAAAGACAACTCGACAGTATTCACATGCCTGAAAACACTGCCCTACTCCAGTATGTCGACGATTTACTGATCACCGCCCGAAGTGAACCTGAATGTGAACTAGCGTCACTGACGGTTTTACAATTCCTGGCTGACAAGGGGCACAAGGTGTCCCCTTCGAAGCTGCAATTCTGTGTTCAGCAAGTGGTGTATCTTGGGCACTTGCTGTCCAAATGGGGGAGACAGCTAACACCTGACCGCATCCAGTTAATAGCAAGCATGTTACCACCCAGGACACAAAAGGAGGTGCGGGCTTTTATAGGCCTCACTTCTTACTGCAGACAATGGATCCCTCAGTATGCATTTCTAGCAAAGCCACTCATTCAGCTGACAACTCAGGAGGCAGCGTCTTCGACTGTCCTCCCTTGGACTCAGGAACATACACAAGCTTTTGATGACTTAAAGAAAGCCTTATGCCAAGCACCAGTTTTAGCGACACCATGTTACAGCAAGCCTTTTACACTTTTTGTCACAGAACGTGAAGGTACTGCATTGTCGGTACTCACGCAGGATCAAGCAGGTTCACACAAACCGTGTGCTTACTTTTCTAGTACATTGGATCCAGTAGCCCAGGCTCTGCCTGCGTGCTTGAAATCAGTTGCAGCAACAGCTCTAGCAATCAGACAAAGTGATTCAATAGTGTTAGGACATCCATTGACAGTACAAGTTCCACACTCTGTGGAAGTTCTTTTAAATCGAACACAGACTCAACACTTGACTATAGCACGACTGACAGGTTATGAATTGACATTATTTCAGCCACACATAGAAATTAGACGTTGTAATACATTGAATCCTGCTACACTTTTGCCATTAACTGAAACAGACCCATTGGCACATGATTGCATTGAAGTCATTACTATCACGACGAAACCCAGACAAGACTTGACAGACACCGCATTACCAGATCCAGACCTGACACTTTATGTGGATGGTTCATGCATGAGAACAAGTACAGGAGAATTAGTGGCCGCCTACGCAGTCACAACAGAAACGGAAGTCATTGAAACAAATTGTATTGACACCCTGTCAGCACAAGCAGCCGAGCTCATCGCTCTGACAGAAGCCTGTATTCAAGCCAAGAACAAAAGAGTTAACATATACACAGATTCCCGTTATGCATTCGGAGTTGTACACGACTTTGGAGTCCTCTGGCGAGAGAGAGGTTTTTTGACTTCTCACGGTGCCAAAATTCAACACGGTCCCCTCATTCAAACTCTGTTAGATGCAATACATCTGCCTACAGCAATATCCATCATGAAGTGCAAGGCACATACAAAGGTTACAGATACTATTTCCCAGGGTAATGACCTGGCAGACCGAACCGCAAAACATACAGCTCAGAATCAGATTCACACCACTGACCTGACAAAGACAATAGTCGAGACACCGACACATTGCATGACAGTTAAGGATCCCGCCCTAGATGTAATTGACATACAGACACATGCTACACCAGACGAAATCAAGAAATGGACTGAACTAGGAGGGATCCAGACAGAACAGGGATGGATGACGAAGGGAAAATCTACATGGTTTCTCCCCGACTCTATGGTTCAAGTGATCATTAACACAGCACACAGTCCAGCACATTTGGGAGAAAAAGCCATGTTAGACAGTATTCAACACCTCTGGTTCAATAAACACTTACGAGCAGCAGCCAAACAGAAAGTGCGTACTTGCATGATTTGTTGTCAGTTCAACCCAGGTAAAGGCGTTCCCGTAGAACAAGGTGGATTTCATCCTCCCGATCACCCTTTTGAAGTCCTCCAGATGGATTATATCCAGATGGAACATTGTCGAGGTTTCAAATATGTCCTCGTAGTTGTATGTGCACTTTCCCGTTGGACAGAAGCATATCCAGTCCCAGATTACACTGCTCCGACCACTGCCAAGCAGCTGGTTCGTGAATTCTTCCCCAGATATGGTTTGCCCCGTATCGTATACTCAGAAAACGGTCAGCCATTCTCGTCCGAGCTTATGAAGCAGGTATCACTCCTGCTAGGCTACCAATGGAAGTTCCACTGTGTCCGGCATCCCGAGGCAGCAGGTCTCGTGGAGCGTCATAATCAGACCCTGAAAATTTGTCTTGCTAAAATCTGTAGGGAGAAAGGTGTCGACTGGATCGTAGCTTTGCCAGTCGCCCTTTTTTACATGAGAATGGTCGCACACTCCAGAACAGGGCTATCCCCGTACGAGGTGGTCTTTGGTAGGCCACCAAATATGTGGGGGACGCCTTTGCCTAGAAAAATTTCCGATGTCGATTGTAATATGTTGACAGATTACCTTACCTCCTTGATGTCTGCACTACAATCATGTCGTTCACAGGTCGCTGCAGCCTTTCCCGACAACACCGAGGTGAAACCGCATGACGTTGTTCCAGGAGACATCGTCCTCGTAAGGAACTTCGACAGGAAAAGTCAGCTGGAGCCCCGTTGGCAGGCGCCGAAGTTGGTACTTCTTACAACCAGGACCGCTGTGAAGGTGGAGGGCCGTAAGGGATGGCTCCACTCGAGTCACGTGAAGAGATTTCATGCATTGCCAGAGACTGACTCACCCTCCCCCTCTAAGGACTGTCCAGATTCTAGTGACTCTAAACTTCCCCTGATAGAGAAAACTCCACAGCAGGAGTATAAAGAAAAATTGAGGTCTAGCAAGTCAGACAGTTTAATTGTTTAAGTCCTCCCCTAGGTGAATCGGTTAGACGTGTTTTCTGACATGTATCCCCTAGACCCCAACAGAGAGAGAGATAGACAGAAACAGCTCAAGAAACGTGAATATTGCAAATCTCTTCGCAGCCACTGCATTGTGACACTATTGATTATGTTTTTTTCTGAGCCTTATGATTATTGCTGCAAGTGTGCTTTTACATGTATACTATCCTATTTTCAAGCATGCACAGTCTTCCTTCAACGTTACTGCTGAGCACTCTTTCAGTGAATTACCTCCGTACGAGTTATCTTACAGACTTGCGCTGCGCAACAATACATTCATTAGTATGTTACATCATTCCCATCAGACCAGCAACGCTACAAATTGTTGGATATGTGGCCGACTCCCTCCCTATCAGAAATACAAAGGAGTTCTGCCTCTTTTTCCGTACCCGTTCACACACAATGGATCCTGTGGTGCATGGTTTAGTTTGATTAATTCCTTGAATTCAGATTCTGTAGTTTACCAGGGTAACTGGGTATGGGGAAACCTGAACACTGTTTTGCATAAAGTATGTTTCCCTGACAAGGAGGGTCTCCCCAAAAGGACAGGAACTGATCTAGAAAATGAAGTATATGGATTAGGTAACTTTACACTTAACCTCATGATTCTCAGTGTTGAATCCAAAACAGAACCAGTCCTGCCCGCCATGTCCGTACTTCCAGTCAAAGGTGAATTATGTGTCAGAAAGAATGGTTCAGTACTCCTGGGTCATAGTAGATGTACTACTGTGATCGAATTCAGTGATAAGGGCAAGTCTACCTTCAAAGCTTCACGTCATTCCTACTTCATTTGTGGTCATACCGCATATATACGCTTACCTCTAGACTGGGATGGCACCTGTTACATTGCATTCCTTCTGCCACCTGTCTTTCTAGCCCCTCCTGATTATCATAGGGATACTCATCTAGTACACAATAGACCGCAGAGAGATCTCCCGATTGTCGACTACACTGAAACGACATGGGAGCAATACACAGATTTCAATAAAGGTTTCTTTCCCTACTTAGGTGCTGTCTTTAATAGTAAACTGATACGAAAATTAACTAGAACCCTTGAAGCTGTAGTGAATGAAACTACTTCTGCCCTAGGCAACTTAACAGAGGAGCAGTCTGCTATGCGGATTGTTGTTCTTCAAAATCGTCTCATTCTTGACGTCATCCTGGCCGATAGGGGCGGAGCCTGTAGAGTCATCGGATCGAGCTGCTGTGTTTTCATTCCAGAAAACGCGCCATCAGTATATAAAGCCATTACCCGTCTTCATAAGATTGCAAGTCTGATACACCAGAATCCAGGCACCTGGACTTGGTCCGGTTGGTTCTGGACCACGTTGTCAGCCTGGGGATGGAAAGTCCTTTCCTTCCTAGGTATAGCCCTTCTTATAGTATTCAGTTGTTGCCTATGTCTGCAATGTGGGCCAGCGATTTGCGGCTTGTGCGCCACATCATGCATTCCTCATTTGAGTTCACCTTCAAAACGTCGTAAGAAGAAAGAAGAGCAAATGATGTTACATGAACAGATTGATAGATTAATGAGGATTGATATATCATGAAGGGTCCGTAGGGGACAAGGAGGGAATGAGGTAATATGAATTTTTTTGGTCAATTGTGTCCCCTATCGTAGACCCCAACGGCTCCATGTACGTGCTTCTAGTACATGTAAGTTCCCTCCACAACCAGCTATGAAGACGCAAATACATTTGCGTCCAACGTTAACATGTCCTCTTTCATATCCACCATGAATGGGTCCGATATTCAGTTCCTAAGTGTGCCTTGCCAACGTCTTTACATGGTGCACTTTCACGTTTTTCTGGCCCTGTCGAGTTGGGCCTTGTTTTCTGCCATTCAAGCCTTCTCCTGCCTTCTGCCTCTGGAAGCTGCAGCCTGGACCTGCATCTGTATCCATGACCTTTCACTCACTCCCTGCGTGGCTAGCGGTGCCTGGCTCGGCCTGCTCGCCTGCCAAGACTGTATTCAGCCTTCAAGTTATCTGCTCCGCTCCTCGAAAAATACATTCCTGTCTAGTAGTTTAGGTAAACATCCTTCCCAGCTGCAGAGCAAAGGGCCCGGCCTTTCTGTCTCCATGCAAGTAATTCATAGCTTCCGTTACCATGGTAGGCCCATGGCCCCCTTGCTTTACAAGTAGACACGCAGTCGCATATGCACGCATTACGAGTCAGTATAGAATAGCCTCTGCCCGAGAGACCTTTCCTTCTAGATAATACAGTTCCTCAAACACGAGATATTAGATATGATTTGGGATTAGGTTGTTCTGACACTCCAGACTTCTGTCTCCACATGTAGGGCTAAATGTCAAGTCCCCTTCACCCTCCAGTTACACGTCAATCACACGTCATGCTGCGGCGCGCGCATCTCTGCCACATGTTTTTGCTGACTCTGCAGGATCCTTCTAGGGATCCACCCATTTATGACACCTTTATGTGACGTTTCTAGCACACACCTCCGTGTACGCCCTAGTGCACGCCTTCTGTTACGTACTTCTGTTCTTATCTCGTTTCTCTCAGCTGTTACGCCTTCTGCATTCAATACTACTGTATGCATTGACTATATATATATGATATCCTGTTAATAAATCATTGTACATGTCCATTGCAATTCCCACCCTGAACCCTCGTGGCGATGGGTCATGCTACCTGGTTCGAACCAATTCCTTTTTAAGGAATAAAACCTTCATAAACCTCAGATGCCACGGACTCTGCCTTTTCATTTTGACTGAGTTATTCTTATTGAACTTTACCGCATAAATTCCGTATAGGTAATTAAAATTTACCACACTATCCCAAACAAAATTCTGGCTGCTGCACCAAGCATACTGGACACCAGTTAGAATAGCAAAGCGAGGCCTAAAAGAGAACAACCAATGCTGGAACTGTGACAGAGAAATAGGAGACCTAGCCCACCTTATCTTCCACTGCAGCAAGGTCAGCAAATTCTGGAAGAAGGTGTTCGACTATATCAATAAGGTCCTAGGCTGCACCCTGAAACAAGAATTCAGCACCTTAACCACAGCACACATCAACACAGACGTTTACTCACAACACAGACAGAAACCTCCTTGACTTCCTCCTCACTAGTGCAACAAAAACAGTATTAGCCAAATGGAAAGACACCACCTAGGCCACCTTTAAACAATGGCTGAACTGGGTGACATACCTAAGAGGGGCAGACTCAACTGCACTAAGACACACACCCTGGAGAAAAACCAACAGAGAGATGTGGTCATCCTTAGATAGCTTCCTTGACCCATACAAACCACCGTAGACAGCAGCGAGAAAGCAAACGTCGAGAACCACCTACAGTGTTTGACGGTCGATCCACAACCATTAGCCGAACGCCTATATGTAATATGTATCCGTTATATATGTTATAACCAAGCTCATGACTGTAAGACGATGGACATTTCAAATGATACCCAAGAACCAACCACCAAACGCTTATATGTAATACGTGTATGCCAAATGAAACAGCGGAATGTTCTAAATGTTATATGTATATCTGTATCCTGTCAAAGAAAAACAATAAAAATATAATATAAAAAAAAGAAGTGTCCATCAGAATACATGAGCTATGTAGCCAGGATTTGCGGGGGGTTTCTTTCCACTGGGACAACAAGAGCTCACTAAATCTCTTCTGCTCTTGCTCACCAGGGTATCCAATGCTGGGGAAGCCATTAGGCTTGTGTCTCCAGGAATACGGTCATTGTCCTAATTACATCAGGACCCGTAGTAAAAGTCATCTGCCTGGATTACCATCCCGATCCATACAACACATTAACCATCTATGTGTTGCACACGCCAGGATTAGAAGAATGAATGGAAGAATGAAAGGTGAATGGTATAACATGAGATAGAGTGAGAAGAGATAGAAGTAAGTGAGACAGTGTGTTTGAAGTGTGGCTGGTACTGGGTAGGTCTTAATGTAGTCCTATCTTCCCTTCCGTTGTTGGCCCCATATCAATGTATGTCTTTTTATGCACTAAATGTATTATGTGATACTAAATTACTATTCACTTTTTATATCTTTGTTATCCCAAAAGAAATAAAAACATATATATTTATAATATGTTTTGTAGAGTCTACTTGGATTGACCTTATGGTTGTTGTGTGCAGTGTCAACTCCTAGGTTAATCACCCCTTCTTATATACCTGTTGGACCCTCTAGTTAGGGCCATCATATCCCTAGGCAGGGTGTTCTCCTCTGTTCTATTCACAGAAGCCATTATCTACACCTAATTGGTGATACTACACCCAATCCACAGTCCTGATCAGAATCAAGAGCAAAATTCCTTGGCCTAACCAAGGAAGTTAGGAAACACTGAGACTCCTCTGAGCAAAAGCCCCTCCTCTATCCACCGTCCCAGGACAATTATGTAGACTGCAATGACTGTACAGAGGCTGTCAAAGCTGTATGGGGGAACAACAAGTGCTAGCATAGTGGGTTACAACAGGCCTAGGCCTAGTGCTAAGACTTGGATCCCAATGAAGGTTCCAGGAGGAAACCCAGCATGTCAAGTGTCAGGTGTCACACAGCATAAGATAACAGCATTGACACGCAGTGGCTCCCCCTTACCTCCTAGTCTATGCTCATCCCAGCAGGCACAGGAAACTAAAGATACACAGTACTTGCTCCAACCCATGAGAGGGGCACCCCCATACTGTCATGGTGCAGCCACTGGAAAAGTGCTGGAAGTTTTGTCTGAAGCCTGGCATCAGTTGTTACATATCCAGTGGTGTACTGTCCATATATTCTAAAGAGGACCAACTCATACACAGGCCTCACTATATTCATAAGGGAAACAACCCAATATTGTAATGTAGTGGTCATATGAAGGAGCAGATATATCTGAGAAGTGGTAGATACATGAACAGAGCAATTTGAACTGATGTGGCACTTCATTACATGAAGTTTGCAGAGCAAGACATATAGCATTAAGACTGTAGCTTATGTGTGCTAGGCTTTGTGCTCAGTATATGTAATTATCAAGAGCACCCAAGTACAACCAGTTTATTGAGATTACATGCTTTCATATTTTGAAGTCCTGTAAGTCGAAAGAAACACCTGCATCACATTGTTGCAAGTATAATGCATATGAGTGGCAAGAGTACATGCAGGGTTAATGAAAAGACAACAGTAACATTGGAGGCAGGAAAACAAGGTATTTAATATGTAATACCAATTAAGTAGAAATACTGTAAAAGACCCAGTACACAATCCTCATTATCTTCAAGCACCAGTAAATGAGTTCTAAAACACAATATAGCAGTAACTAATGGAATAAATTCTATATGTTACATTACACGGAGAAATGTGCAAAATGCCACACTTCTCCTTTCCTCACAAAACATATTAAACAAACCAGACAAAAACTAACCCCATGCAACCAAACAAAAAATACAAACATCTATGGTAACACAAATAAACTCATACACAAAAAACATAACACTCAAAAGGTTAAGGGGTATCCTCTTCACTCCTGCAACATGTAAATACTTCAGAATTGCTACATATCAATTACATCAGAAACTACGTTATCTGTTCTAAACCCCAATTATCATTACAATGGGAACTATTGTAACATTCCCAATTACATTTATTAACAATCGAAGTATTCCACCACTAAGCGCATAGAATTCCCATGTACTTCAGCAATCTGCACATATTTCTTGAATTTAGAAAAATCCTTTTTCAACAATAGAAGACCTTTCACGCACACAACTTGGAACTTACCCCTCTCCATGGCAAGACTTCACAACCATTGCGTGCAGCATTGCTTTCATCACTCTTGTTTTTTGCATGTAAACTGGAATTTTGAACGCTGACCTACTTATTGAAATAAACCATCCAAAAAGGTATAGGACCCAAAACTACTTTTCTCTCTAAAAGGAATGACATCTCTGACCGAATGCGGTGTGGAACAATATGCCAACAGTGTCTTCCTATTTCATTTCAGCGCAGTCTATCCTTGAACTAAGAACACTCTGAATACATTCTGCCAGGACTTTATAATTCTTTTGTGAGAAAGTGGGTTGTTGGTTGACTGGGATGTACACCCAAGTCAATCAACAGCCACAATCCCTTTCAGGGTGAGCCACAAAAAGTCACTAAATTAGTCTGTGAGTAACCCAGGATAGCTTGGCACAAAAAACAGTAAGGCTTAACTAAGAAGGAATGAGTAAAGTATTTATGCAGAACATCAACAGTAATAGAATGAAACCACAACACAAGAAAAATACCAAACTAATTTAGAACAATAGAGCACATTTTAATAAATTATTTGACACCAAAACAACAAAAATCCAATCACTAGAACCAGAGTTATGCATTTTTTAAATTGAATCTAGCACTTAAAAGATCAAAGCCCAAATTGTGGATATCTGGTCGCCATCTGTAAATATCTGGTCACGTGAAACTGGGTCAAAGTCAAAACTAAGGCTGGCCGTGGAGGAGACCAGTTTGGATCCAAGAAGTGGCTTGGACCTGGTCAGCACTTACATTCGGATTTTAATTTTTTTTAAAGAAAAATGTCTGAGAAGGTAGAAGTTCAGTGGGAAAATTCTGCAGGAGTGTCTGAGAATGGAACGTCAGTGGCAGTTGGATGTGGAGCAAAGCTGCAGAGGAGATTTTTACCTTACAACCTATCTGCAGAAATGGAATTCGAAAATCTCCAGTGGGACGAAGCAGAGGGCTGTAGGGAAGACAGTTCCACAAGGTCCAATAGCCCGTTAACGAAGGACTGCTAAAACTGATTTGTGGCTGCGCAGAAGATTGTAGTGGGAGTCGACTGATATACGTTTGTGACTTTTTAACCACTTAATGTTGTGTTGTTCCTTAACTTAGACTCTTGTCAATTTTATCACATAACCTGTAAAGTACTCTGATACCCTCAGGTCTAGATCGCACTATATGAAACTAAAAATAAATAATTCGACCAGTGATGCACCTCGGGCAGACAGGCTAGCAAGTTGGTCCCAGTCTCCTACTGGTTATCAGAGCTCTTTTCTGGCCATAAGTTGTCAGAGTCCTTAGTTTTGGAAATTGGCCTTCTGGGCACCTTTGGCACCACAACCAATGTTCCGGGAGTGGATGGATACCTCTTCGGGGTTTAGTAACTCACTCAGGCTGGGTCTAGGTGCGGTTGAAGATGGTGGGAGCCTGTATGTGCCTGAGGTTCTAAACAGGAGGTCAGCAAACGGATGTATGATGGTACAACACGTACCATTACAACGGATACCTTTACGACACAGGCTTAACAACGCAAGTCGTTACAACGACTTGCGTTACAACGACTTGCGTTGGGGAGCGCTGGATAGTGAATAGTTTAATTGACTATTCCAACTCCAGTCCCCCTGGATAGTAGGGAACGTGTTGGATAGTAAATTAAACTATTCCCTATCCTAGAGCGCCCTCTAGCAAAAGTCATTGTAAAGACTTTCGTTGTAAATCTTGCGTTGTAACGGTACCACTTTGTAACGGTTCCGTTGTAAAGGATGTTCCCCCAGCAAACTAGCCTATAGACACACTTCTGGTAATCCTGGGTGCGGGTGAAGATGCAAGGCTCAACAGAAGAGCAGACCTCTCAGGGTTCAAGGCAGGCTCTAGGCAGAAAAGCTGTCCTTCCAGGTACAGGAGCAGTCTGGCAGTGTTCACAGCAGGTCACACCAGCAGGCAGTCCTCTGAGAGTACTTTCACAGGTCCACTATTGAAGAACTGAAGAGGGGGTCTGAAGGTCCTATTTTTATACCCTGGTGCCCTTCTTCTGGAAGCTGAGAGAGGTTTCTTGAAAGATTCCTTGACGTGCATGGAATTTCCCGACTCCCCTTTCTCCAAGCTGGCTGCAGTGACAATACAGGGTTGCTAGGCCTGTTGTGAGGAGGCAGGCCACAGCCTAATCAGGTGCAAGTGGGTCTGTGCTCAGCTCCACCCCAAATCTGTCAGTGATAGCCTATTGAAGCAAGCTTAATCCCTACATTGTGTGACTGCCTGGGAGGAATTCACAAAGTCTGTCAGGTACAATCAAGCATGTGTCCCAAGATAGGCTGTAGGCAGAAAGGGCTGAGGCCAGAACAATTCCAACTTACTAAAAGTATCATTTTCAAAATTGTAATGAAAAATCCGACTTTAACATTAATGATGGTCTATCATTACAATTCCATAGGTCTCAAGCATGACATATCTACCTCCTCTCAATTCTGAAAACAGCTTATTACATGTAATAAGGTATACCCTATGTTGTTCTATGGGAGGGGTAGACCTCATAGTTCTGAAAAACAAATTTTGTACTTTTCTACTACCAGGATATGTAAAATTTTAAAGTATATGTCGTACCTTTTAATTACACAGCACTCTGAACTATGCGCTACCTAAGGCCTATCTGAGGTGTGACTTGTATGTGATAAAAGAGGAGTTTAAGGACTTGCAGGGTGGTTTAAATGCCAGGTTGACATGGCAGCATGACACTGCATTCAGACTGCAATGGCTGACCTGGGACACATTTTAAAGTACTACTTAGGTGGGTTGCACAATAAGCACTGCAGGCCTACTAACAACAATTAATTTACAGGCTCTAGATATATAGTATGCCACTCAATTTGGGAGTTGCAGGTAAATTAAGTATGCCAATTAGGTATATGTCATGTTTAGGTGAGTGAGCACAAGCACTTTAGCACTGGTTGGCAGTGGTACGGTGCACATACTCCTAAAGCCCACAGAAGCAAAAATCTAGCAAAAAGTATAGGAAGTAGGTAAAACGTTTGGAGGAAGATCACTTAAGGCTGACAGGTCTAACACCTTTCCATCTTACCATTCTATTGAGAGTAATACAGGGGAGCAAGAAGGTATTTGTGTCACATTTATTAAGAAACTCAGTCAGGCAACCGAAGTGAACTGAGCTCCATTATCCATCAATGGCTCCCTTGGTACATCTTTACTTGAAATAACTTCTACAAAAAAACAAATTACATTGCCTGTTGTTGGTTCAGACACCGCTTTCACTGCCACTCAACGTGACAAACGATCAAGCAAAACAATGAAATCATTTCAATGTTTAGGTAGCACATGAAATGGTCCTAGGAAATCAACAGCTAACTTCTGCCATACTTTGTCAGGACACAACGTCATTGTAAGCATAGGCACTGCAGTGGCAAAATGTGTGTCCCTTCCTGCACATTAAACACCATTTCTCACCAGATAATCCACATCTCCATCCATGCCAGGCTACCAAACATTATCCTGTATTTTCGTTTTGTAGCACTCATGCCCAAATGACCAAAATGAGCTGTCTCACGAATGCGCTGCTTAAAGTATTGATGATATCTGAGGCTATCCCCGTCACCAAAACACCATTCTCTAAAGACAGTTTATCCGCAATTTTGCAAAAAGACTGGAAGTTGGCCTTAAGCATCTTTTCGTTTGGCCAGCCATTCACAATAAAAGACATCATCTCATTTAACTCTCCATCTAAATGTAGCATCTTGCAGCAATCCTGCATATCTGCACACACAATACAATCTTCCACCTTGGCAATGATAAACGCGCCAATATCATCTTTAATCAAATCACACTGTTCCTCGAAAGGTAAACTAGGAAAACAATCCACATTCACATTCTTGCCACATGCAATATCAGACATAGTAAAATTATATTCTAACAGTGGAAAGTCCATACAGTGTGTATCAGAGGCTTTCTTAATCTTATTGCCAGACAAAATATCAACTAAAGGCAGATGATCTGTGTACAAACCAAATGATCTACCTCACACATACAGTTTATGAACTTTTCCACACCCCCACACACATGGCAGTATCTCATTTTTGTCAATTTCAGGGTACCTTGCTTCTACCTCTATCAACTGTTTAGACGCAAACCCCACTCACCTTCTTTGAACGTTCCCATTGAAAAAATACAGCCCCCATTGCATACCTACTTGCATCTACAGTGAGAAACGTTTTGCGATTTTGATTATATGCCTTAAGAGCAGGAACACCAACAATGGCTTGTCTGATCAGTTGCAATATTTCCTGGCATACCTAGGACCTTACAAGGTCAGAATTATGTTTTAACAAACTCTGAAAACACTCTGGAAGACTGACATAAGTTTCCATGAACTTAGAATAGAACTCTAACTCTGTAATATACAGGAAACACAGTACTCATTTGTTCAATCCATAAAAGATTTGTGTGGATGGTCAAGAGAGCAGAGTTGTTCAAAGATGAAAAAGTTTAAATTTTCAATGGTAACTCATAAAAGAGGTTTGGGATAAACTATAGAAAGCAATGATATTTGATTTGTATGCACAGATAGAAACGCAAATGTACGCATTTTGTAGAAATCCATTCAAAGGTTTTGAGGATATCTGTAGTTGTAAAGAAAGTGTCAAGCAGGTGAAAGGGGTTTATACAGTTGGTATTTTGAATAGATATACCATAGCTGTGTCTTCACAATTATTTGAAAGACTATTAGGAGTGGTAAATTTTTGCTTAAAAGACATTTTAAGGGAAGATTGTGGAGCCATGTTAGATTATCGTTAGCACAATAAGTCAATAGGAAGAATTGTAACTTATGGTTTTCAATATAAGGAGAGAGCCAAACGTATGGCAGATCAGCGTCTGTAGTATTGAAGTTCAGGGTTTTCAGTTTAGCAAGCTACAGGAGTGCCACAACGCTAATCCTAGCCACCTCCACAAAGTAACCATGGTTTCTAATTGCAACAGAAATCACTGCACCCCCTACAAAGGGGAACAGGATAAGGGCAGGAGAGAGAAAACTCTGATGCGAGACTGTTCACATTTCCTCCTGGACTCATAAGAAAGTCTGTAAGAAACATCAGATTAGTAGCAAACCTTTTGGAGCATCATTATAATATTCAGTCCACCTACCC
This sequence comes from Lissotriton vulgaris, assembly GCF_964263255.1. Taxonomy (NCBI): domain Eukaryota; kingdom Metazoa; phylum Chordata; class Amphibia; order Caudata; family Salamandridae; genus Lissotriton; species Lissotriton vulgaris. The sequence continues at coordinate 6,647,856 of NC_141688.1, forward strand.
AATTACAAGCACTCTAACTTATCCTTTTCTGCTCTAAGCGTAGATGCAGATCTTTCACTGGAATTTAAATAGAGAACAAACACTATTGTCCTTTGAAATCCAAGTGATACGCTTTAACGTCTGACAATAACTAGTTCAGTTTAGAAAATTCAGGAAATGATGATGCAAACAATGGTGGCGATGAAAACAACGGAGACGCAGCAACCAAAATAAGAATATCACTGAAAAAACTAAAATTGAGATGAAAATAGAGTGTGCAAAATATATATACAAATGTAAAAGGTTTGAAACTCGTAGATGATCATATGCTACGAATTGATTCGTCGATTCTCAGCGCTAATAGGCAGGCGTAACGCTCTAGTCGTCAGTAGGACGCTAGGCGGGTACTTAACTGAGGTAAACTGCTGGTTCTTCCTTCTCAGCTGCCAGTTGACCGGTGCATGCGCTTAGTGCGCTTCAGGATTCGAGCTGGTGCTCGTTTTAAAGACTACCTTGTTTTATATTTTATTTCAGCATTGTGTACTTTTCCCCTGTTTTTAATAGCGCCTAATAGCGCCTGGCCCTCACTTGCATTCTAACTTCTGGGAAACTCACCGCTGTTTGGCGGGTCCGCTTCCCGGTGCAGTTCCGATTAGTAGCGCCATCTTGGGTGTGGATGGTGCCGAATCTCAGCGCTAATAGGCAGGCGTAACGCTCTAGTCGTCAGTAGGACGCTAGGCGGGTACTTAACTGAGTCATGCTGACGCGCAGCGGATACGCGCTGCGGGGACGCCAGACTGATGCCGGAGTTACGCCAGAGTTCAGCCCGTCTGCGCCCGTCCGCGCTGAGGACGGGCTGCTGGACGGGCTGGACCCTGGGACTCCCGATCTATCCTCCTCCTCTATCCGGGATGATCTGTTTCGCAACTTGCTGTCTTTGAGACCTCCTACGCACCTCTGTCATCATCGGCTCATACCGGAGGTACTGCATCAGGCGCGGTCGTGCCCCTATTGTAAATCATCTTTTAACTTTTCCTGTTAGGCTACTAGGAATCCTGCTCCCCCTTTGTCTGGTAGGCTCATCTCCCAACCCAAACAGGGCTTTCTGATCAATGCACGTTCCTTGATCAAACATGGGATAGAATTTCATGATTTTGTTAGTAAGAGGCAACCTGACTGGGTCTTTGTCACCGAGACATGGGCCTCTGACTCCTTTGGTCACGAACTTCTCTTAGCCATACCTGAAGGATATATCTTCCAGAGGTTAGATAGAGTACGCTGCAGAGGTGGTGGACTGGCTATTCTCTTTAAATCCACACTCTCTTGCACTATAAAACCTTTATCGGTTCCTACGGACCCATTCGAGGCCTTATATTTCTGTATTGCGCATGCTCCATCGAGTTCCTTCTCTGGAATTCTACTATACAGACCTCCTGGTTCCAGAGCTAATTTCTGCCCAGAACTCTTTAGAATTTTGGAACCCTACTTTGGTAGATCTCATCTAACCATCTTGGGTGATATCAATTTTCATTTAGAGGATAGGGCCTCGAAAGATACCTCTTCCTTGCTTAATTCTCTGGAGGCCTGCGACTTTGTCCAAAGAGTTCTCCACCCTTCCCATAAGGCGGGGCAAACCCTTGATGGGATTTTTTCGAACGACTCTAGATTAATTGTCGGCATGCCGGTACCGATAACTTGGTCTGACCATCTAGCAGTCCCACTGTCCTTAGACATCCCTTGCTCTGATGCTGATTTGGGCACTGGTAAAAAATGCTTCAAAAGGAGCTTCAGAAATTTTACAAATGAGGCTCTGGCCCCCTTCATCCATAATACTAACATCACATCCCAGCGGGTGGTGGATGAGGCAGCTCAAGAACTCACAGATGCTATCACCAGAGCCGCAGATGAACTAGCCCCCCCCTCTCTGAAATCTGTAGCTCGACAGAAGCCAACTGCCCCCTGGTTCACAAGTGCTTTGAGGCTTCTTAGACAAAAAAGCAGACAGAAGGAACGAGGATGGCGCAAAACCTGGGATCCTAAAGATCGAGAAGTCTACAAGAGCCTGTTACGAGAATACAAAAATAAGAGTGATTAAGGAAAAACAGGATTACTTTACCAACTTAACCTGTTCTCTAACATCCTCTAAAGAGCTCTTTAAAATCGTGGACTCGCTGTGCTCTCTCCAGGTACCAGATCCTGTGGTTGGCTCACAGGAGCTATGTAATAACATATCAGACTTCTTCTATAAAAAAATAGATGATATCTATATAGCTCTACAATCACAGAGGAACTCTCTGAGTGATGAGGACTTCTCTCGAATTAAACTGCTGGAATCTTGGAATACAGATGCCCCCCAGTCCCTCAAACATTTCCCTGCTCTCTCTTTGGAGGGACTCAATCTCCTTTTGGACAAAACGAAATCGTCTTCCCCACTGGACCCAGTTCCTTTGAAATTACTAAAGGACTGTAGGGATATCATTCTTCCTACGATGCTGGAAGTAATGAATGGAGCCATGGAACAAGGTACTTTTCCATTAGTCTGGAAGAAAGCTATTGTAAAGCCTCTTCTGAAAAAGTCCACCTTAGACCCCGGCATACTGAAGAACTTCAGACCCATATCCCTTCTGCCGGCCCCTGCTAAGATGTTGGAGACTCATCTGAACTCGCATCTTTCTAACTTCCTTGATGCTTCAGGCTTCTTGGATGGGTCCCAACATGGCTTCAGAAAGCTGCATAGCACGGAGTCTGATTTGACTAAAGTCATGGATAACATCCGCAGGAAAGTTGATCTGGGTCAAACCACCGTGCTGGTACTGCTGGACCTTACAGCAGCATTCGACACCCTGTCTCCCCTTACTTTAACATCCAGGTTAAGGGAGGCAGGGGTAGAAGGACCGGCCCTCAGTCTCCTGAGCTCCTTCTTACATCAACGAGAGCAGCGTGTCATGCTAGGAGAGTTCCTCTCCCCTGCTAAGTCTTTGCAATGCGTGGTGCCACAGGGGTCGGCACTGAGTCCGACCCTGTTTAACATCTACGTGGCCCCCCTTGCAAGACTAGTAAGATCTCAGGGGATGGAGGTAGTGTCGTATGCCGACGACACGCAGATTATGGTATCCCTGACCCACTCTGTGAATGTAGCCGCGTCAAACTTTAGGTCCTGCATGCAACTTTTTGCAGAGTGGATGATTTCCAACTCCCTAAAGTTGAACGGGGACAAGACAGAGGTCCTGGTCTTCGGCAAAGACCAGGGCATGTGGTCAGGTGAGTGTTGGCCTCCATCTTTAGGCATCTGCCCCACACCCACACAATCTGCCAGGAACCTTGGTGTCATTTTTGACACCCAGCTTTCTATGGAGCTCCAGGTCAATAGAACGGTGGCCACCTGTTGGGGCGTCATCAGGACTCTGAAAAGGATCGTCCACTATCTTTCCCCACAGGCACGGAAGCAGGTTGTGATCGCTCTTGTTGGCTCAAGGCTCGATTACTGTAATTCACTTTACGCCGGGGCCAACAAGGGCCTTCTGCAGCGCCTGCAGGTTATACAAAATGCGGCAGCGCGTTTTGCCCTTGCCCTGCCTTGGCTCTCATCTATGACCTTGGCGAGGAAGAATCTCCATTGGCTTCCTATTCCCTCAAGGATCATGTTCAAACTTCTCTGTCTTACATACAGGGCCCTAATTGCAGGTCCGGCTGATGCCCTTGGATCCCCACTTACTAGGTATGTCCCGAACAGATGCTTACGCTCCAGTGAACTTAACCAACGGGTAATCCCTCGTGCCAAGAAGGCTAGCTGGGGGATTAAAGCCTTTTCCATTCTGGCACCCCAGATGTGGAATACACTTCCCCTTGAGATCAAGTCACTGCCTTCACTTGACCTTTTTAGGAAATCATTGAAAACTTGGCTTTTCATTAAAGCATACCAGTAAGCTCTGATTCTGATTGCTGACAGCTAGTTTTTTGAGTTAGGCGCCTTGACGCCCATTGGGCATAGTTGCGCATTACAAATGCCATTTCATTCAATAGGCTACATAGTACAAAAAGCAGGATCTCAGTGTACCAAACTGAGAGTTCAACTACACTCTCCTAAGGGATGTCAACCAGTTCCATAATCTGCTTCTTGGAAGAATCAAGTTGGTTTTGTTTGGTTGCAGTGTTCACTGCTGCACACACCGTGTTTTTCCCATTCCTTCTCATCATCATATCTTTAACTCCAATCGTAGAAAACATTCAACAAACGCCATTTAAACTATTGTTTCCTGTAACCCGAAAGTTTCTGACACATCTATTATGTAATCATGACATGTAGGCCCTAGAGGACAACTGCAGCTTAATTTAACCTTCACTCCAATACATGCATAACTCAGTCATACCTTTTCGCATGAAGGGTGAAACAGTTAGGTCCCTGAAGTTAACTACTGGTGCATTATAGTTGGTCATTGGATTGTCTCTCATTACTTCGAATGAGGCATGATGAACAATCTTCTTCAGAACCTCCTCATCCATGTCCTTCTCCAAGAACATCAGTAACTTTTGTATTTCTCGCTGTAGATCCTGTGGAAAGATGGGCTTCAGATGTAAGCGGGTGAAACTACATCGATGGGACAAATCAATATAAGGTGTTGATCAAGACTGCAACAGAATAATTTAAAAGGATATTTTTCAAGCAGGATGTGCAAGCCATGCTGTTGATATCACTTTTCAAATTGAGGCACTATTTGCAGCAGTACCCTTCACAGTTTTAATATTTAGTTAAATGTTTAGTTGGCAGATAAGGACAACGAGGAACATAGTCTGCAAATTACCTTCCTGCAAAAACAATGAGAGATGGAATTGGGGACCTGTTACATCTTTGTTCTCGCATAATGATATTTTGGGCTCTGTTACAGATCTTTTTACCAAATCTTTTTGCTTAAAACACCCTCACCTATGGTCTAGGCACTTAACATAATTTGTGTGAATACCTTACAAGACTGCCTCTAGAAATTTCAACTCACCTCATAAGCATTATCTCATGACCTTTTGTTCCATAATCCGATCCTCACTTGAATATATTTTCATCCCCTCTGTTTATTTCCTGGATATGCTTAAATATTATTACAGAAGTTTACCTGAATCTGCTGTGTCTGCCTAATTTGAATTATGACCTTATGATAAAAAAAAGTGATGCAAAGAGGGAAACTCAGTAATAATAACTCCACCTCCTTCTAGCAAATGATAGTTTCAAAAATATTGGAAATGCATCTTATTAAACGTGTAGGGTTTGGGTATTACAATACAATCATCGAGGGAAGGATGTGGTATAATTTGCAGTGTTTATTCAGAATAGGATACACAAATATGAATTGAAGTAAATAGCTGTGAGAACAAAAGTATATTTAGCGCCAGACACGCAATGCTTGCTTAAACGGATAAGGTGCAAGAATAATTCTTATGGAACACTTTGCCTGTGGATATCATGTTCAGTTTGCTCTAGCAATACCATATGACAAACCTACACCTCCAAGTGATATATCCTGATTTATTTCAACATACAAGTGAGTTTTCTCAAAATACAATGACAATTTAGGGTTAGTATAATCAGAATCTTAAAATAAGGTCTGAATCAATATTTTTCAAAATGAAAGAGAGATACTCAGCAGCCCGATCACTTCACACCTACCTCTTTCATATCCTCGTAGAAGATGTAGAGAACACGGAGCTCGTTCCTTTTTAACCACCAGCCCTTCACATGCTCGTACCAGGATCCAAAGGAAACTGAGAACAAAAGTAATAGGGTCAACAATATATTGACAAGCAGTGGCAATACTAATAGGTCATTCTTATGAATGAAAGTGCATTTTGTGTCACTGATCGATTTAGGCACTCAGTTTGTCATCATACATGTACTCTGTCACTCATCTTTGCACTCATACATCCATCCACTGAATCCTTGTTGCATTTACTCTCTGACCCAAATGCAATAAAACACACACAAATTCAACATCCTGTGGAGTGGTATGGCACCTCATGGCTGCCCTCCTTCCATGTGCGCTGCTGCCAGAGAAAGACAAACACCACAAATGATCTAGTTATCTAAGGCATTTTTACAGCATTACAATGTCGTGTGTGCCCTTGTAAATTCAAGCGCAGGTAGCTGAATAAATAAGCAAAATTATCACAGCTGTAGAGAGGGCAATTACTTTTTTGTGGAACTACACACCTTCTGCCCAATTGATTCCTAATCCCCTTACCACTTGCCTCCAGCCCCCCACCGTCTTCCTTAATCTCTTAGTTCTTGGTGACCCTGGGTTTGGCACCAAATGAAACCATGAAACATTAACAATTTGAGCATAGTTGAGCAAGTGCAAAGGGTCAAGCTTCATGCAATAAAATAAATATCCAAAAGGAACATCACCACAGCAGAAAGATAAATGCTGTGCTACAACCAGTCCATAAAGATATGCCAGGCATGTAACTTAAACACTGAAGAACAATGTTGGTAAAATGTCACCTTCATACGTACACACAGTGGTGCTGGCACTGATCGGGGTGGCAGGGCAGAGGGCAGGGGCAAGAAAAGAGAAGGGGTAAAGTAAACTTACCTTACCTCCTCGCACTCCTCGTCTTTATACCTTTGCTCCCCAGGGACCAAGAAGCACACACAGGCTCTCCTGACCAATCACAACACTGCAATGCAGCATTTTAATTGGTTTAAGCTCTGTGGTTCGGCACTCAGCCAGGGAATGAAGACCTAGGCATATTCCCCATGCAGGCTGTAATGGAGCCAGCATGGAAGTGCGCATGACTGTTTAGCCATCCCGAGAGGGCCTGCCCAGTAGTCATTGGCACTTAAGAGGGTGGCACTACTCCTCCCTTTTCCTGAGAACAAAGCAGACCTGCCCTGCTTGCCAAGCCACAGCAGGAACAAATAAAATGATAACAACCAGTTATTATAATTTTATTTTTCCTTTAATTCCACTTCTGAAAGCAGTGGGGTGATGCTCCACCGCCTTAGTGGCGGAGTTTCCACTGCATACACACACATTTAAATATAAAGTTGGAACTACACTCCACAGGGGATCATATTGGCCCTTGTGCAGTGCCCACTCAGGAATGCAAAAAGTGCCTACAAACATTTTCAAGGCTGATTCCATTCACAACCCTAGCTTTGCTGGAATATACACAAAAGCACCCCAATGTAGTATAAGTGGCACATTGTATTTACTACCACGCCTCCATGCTGGGATATTCTTGTCCTATTCTGCTTAAACCTCTCCATTGCAATCACAATGTTATCTTTGCTGCTGGGTAGAATGCATCTCATCTATATTACCTTCTACTATAGCTGTATATTCATGATCTTATCTCCTGTTATTTCAATGTGTTGCAAATTACATCAACAAAATCATTTAATACATCTGTACTCGACTCGTACTGTTTTTTACATCTTCTTATTGACATTTCACCATTGTGGTACAATGAATGATCCCATTCCCCTAATGTTTGTGCCTGTCCCTTTCTATCCCTTCCTCTTAAGATACATCCTGCTGTTGAGAGTGTATATTTGCATACTGTTAACCCTGGTTAAAGTTCAGATATGACAGTAGTTTCACCTGATGCCTTGGAAGCGTTCAGGGTGTAGAATCCTAGAATAGGTCTCCTGGATTATGCTTAAATCAACAAGAGAGGAAGGGAACAGTTAAAGCACACTCCTACTCCCCTCGGAATCAATAAAAACATCAACAAAGGAGTGTCTTAAGGAAAAAAGAGAGAAGAGCAAGCATGTTTGTAGATCACAGTGAGAATCTCCAGTGAAGAAAACCTGTTAGGTTTCTAAAAAAGCCCTCACTCACCAACCTGGTTGGTGACATGCTTCATCATCGGGCACCACCAGGAGTGGCCGAATGCCACCCTAGTGTGCTGCGACGCCAGTTTACTGTGAAGCTGGTTTTCAATTGGTGTAAAGTAATATTTTTTTAGTTTTGCCAATCAAACATGAGTAAAAACTAAAGTGTAGGATGAAGTTCAGTTTTATCCCTGGGGTGTGGTCAACATGTTTCTGCCTATGTGTGAGCATTTAGTCAGGCTTCCATCAGGACAAAAAGTGTAGTGCTGAACCCCGGCGGTATGGGCGCGCTAAGGCCCACCCTGACCTGGGGTTACTAGTGTTAAAAATAATTTAAAAACACTAGGTACAGATTCCCTCAAAAGTAGAGAGTAACCGAATTTATTAATAGGTACAAATATTAAATGCACCATGGGTCACAGGGGGGGGGATGGTAGCGGTTCAGCACACCACCCACCAATGCTAGCCACCCGCTAGGCACCTAATTCCCTCTATTATCCGGACCCCGATTATGTCCAGTATACCCCGGGGATGAGAGGGAAGCTCAGTCTCAGAAAAAATTCCTAAGCAACTTCTTAATATCCCTTAAACGAGGGGTGGGTTTAAGTGGAGTCATTCTTTCTAGCGTAATTTCTCGTAATTACTGCAAAATTACTTGTAATTACGTGTATTGTGGGAGGAGCGTAATCCACCATTTTGAGCTATTTTCTAAGTGCAAATTGCACCCTTGCATCCAAAATGGCCAGGTGATGCATTTTGTACTGAGAAAATCAAACTAAACGCTACACAACCCATACAACATTAGTCAGCACCAGCTCACTGTCTCTTATGGGCAGATATACTAACGACTAACGCATCTCAGCAAGACAACTTGCTGCTCTGTGTTGCGTGACAGGGAGAGGGCAGGAATGCACCATATCTATTAAGATATGGAACATTTCTGCCCTCTCCCTGTGCTGATGCCAGTGCTTAATTTGCAAAAAAATATATGCCTGGGTCCTCATCAGAGGCCCACTATGGTTTGCACCATGCATTTCTCCTGTCAGCACTGCTAATGACCATACAGACACAACTTCTAACCATCACAAGCCATAAGTGTAATAATTCTGACTATTCCAGGGGCCCAAAGCTATAAGAATGGCAATGTGGAGAAGTGTGGCTCACTGGTTAGAGCAGGCAGACCCTGAAGCAGAGGTCAGACCCGGGACCAGGGTTCAATTCCCGATGCGGCAGGGTCTTGAGCTCAAATGTCCACGGACTTGATAATTCTCGCTTCGGTGCCTGACCTAATCATGGGTTCACACTCTGCAACTCTGGGCATTAAGCTTGCTTAATCTCCACAACAGCCCCCCGCGGCGGGATGCCTGGCTTTCACCTTGGGGATGCCCTGTAGGGGCTATCTCACAGGGAAAAGCCAGGACGGGTTCCCAAGGCAAGCGCTTAGAGACCCCTGGGTGATAAGCGCTATATAAATCCAACATACAATACAATACAATGGGTGGCAGGTTTAAGTCATTTCAATGTATATTCATTTAATGAACAACTTTTGTTATGCTTTTCTTGAAATTAGAGAAACAGTGCCACCATGTAACAGACTGTCATAAGTGTCGGTACTGACAATTAAGGGCTGGTGTCAAGCACCTGAAACCACAGGCTCAAATGAAACACTTGCTGGCGCACTGAGTGTAGCCTAGCACCAACATTGACATCCTTGCACCATAGGCCAAAGGTACCAGTGTTAAAGCCAGTATTGTTTTTCAAAACAATCTTCTGGGGCCTTTTCCACTTTTTGTATGTGCTGAAGAATGCAGCACACGTAGAAAGAGTAAAAAAAGAGAAGAAATAAACATATTTCTCCTTGTTACACCTCACCTGAGAAGGCGTTGCATTTTGACATGTTCCCAGGTTTACTATTCTTAGTAAATCTGAGAATACACCTAAATCCAAGGGCGGTTTCATTAGAACAAGCAATTTCTACCCAGGCACTGCCTTCTCAGGGCAGAGCAATGCAAGGCACAGACTTACGCTGCCTCGCGTTACTCCAGATTTACCCAATTGTGCAGAGCCACGCAAGGTGGCTTTGCATGACTCAGTAAATCTCACTGAAGCCTTTGTGTTGTCTTCCTAGTTCATTTCTACTGTCCCCCTACAATAGGATTCTTGCCTCAAACTACTCTGAATTAAACAAACTGGCGTAATCACATCATTTCAGATCACAAGAGTAATGTGTAATTGCTGAATTTACTCCGGCGTCATTAACATTTCTACCAGGCCTACATTAAACAAAACCAATCAACATAGAAACACCACCCCTCATGGGCTTAGTATTGGAAAATTAATGAAACTGAAACTAACTGGTTGAATAAAATAGGATTTTTATTTGTATATTTTCTAGGTGGAGGGAAACATCTGCATCTAATCTTTGTCCACCCCGACCAATTTGTTAAAAAAAAAGAATTCTGCAAGGCTCCCACTCTAGTTCTAGGGGGAAAACAGGAGTTGTGTGACCCAGGAATGGGTATGTGTTAAAATCACCCTAAACGGTATTTGTGCTAAGTATTTCAGGTCCTATCTGCTCATGGTTGATTCTCAGTTTGTTCATGGCATGACCAACCCAATCAGCACCTATGGCATGCCTGCAAACTCCACTGAGAGGCAGCATATTAGGAGGCAGTCCTTGGGCATCCCTCGCCTGGAGCTCTGGACCATGCTGGGAGCAGGGCGACAGCAGTCCTGGTTTGACGTAGACCCAACAGGACTGTTGGAGAGTGTTTGGGGCTTTGGGATACTGGTGATGGGGCTGGGTGGTCTCAAACGTACATGCTGATAGGGCTTTGCGACACTCAGGTGCTACATCTGCCACATCGGCTGATCACCTATTTGGCAAAACAAAACTTCTGCAGTTTTCACCCCCAAATGGGTTTCTTTGGCAAAAGAAAATTCTCAGCAGACGAATGTGATGTAACAACAATCATTAAAATGCATAATCGTTATATTCAGTGATCTATCTCCAGACATCACTCCTCGTGTATGACCGAGTACGGTCAGAGAAAGAGTGATACATTTGGACTCCTTTTGATAAATGTACAACTGTAGTGGACGACACAATTATCAGAACCCCTTGTGGGTTGGAAGTATCACCACAAATAAAAGAGAAACGCACAGAGAACATAGTCTTGATAAAGTCACGGGACAATTTCCCTGCTAGTGACGAAACACGTGTCGACTGTTTGGTGATTCAAGAAATAAAAGAAAAGACCAAGAATTTATGATGTATTCTAGCAGAAGATGGATACTTCAGATAGATTACTTAAGATACTTTATTAAGATAAGTTGTTAAGATATAAAGTTAACCCCATCAAGAGCAGCTGTCCTGCTGCTCAGCCCTCACCCAACTGACATTCACAAACCACTAACATTCCATTCATCCAACGTTCCACATCACATGCATTCTAGCTGAGCAGCAGGAAGACTCAAGATACAACAATTTACTTTCCTGTATTCAATTCTGTGACCACACTTATGCATTTTAATGATTGTTGTTACATCACGTTGGTGTGCTGAGGATTTTCTTTTGTATGTGTAAGTGGTTTTACTATGGGTTTTGGGGAGATCAGTGTTCCTCAGCACCCTACAGCACCAAGATTAAACAGAAATACTGATAGCGATATCAGTGCAATTCTCCTGAGTGGCACCCTTTTCCTACAAATACCACTGATGGTTAGTATCTCGATCCTTTGGCAGATTGTGTTATTGCATAGTCACTGATCCTGACTTGAACCATTGGGAAAGTGTTGTAGCCCCTTGGATACTTGGGTCCTCCAAGATCATTCTGGAGAGGTCTGCTTTCTGGGCACCCATAGCTATAAGTGGACACACTTCACCTTCTCCAAAAATGGACAGTCTCCTTTCCTGCAAGGGAAGCAGTCGACTTCCCTCTGTCAGGACACGACACAGCTACTCAAGCAAGGGATCCAGACTTCAAGTGATGTCCCCTCTCCTTTAACAGACTACCTATAAGCCAGACACCTGCAATCAATGCAAATCACCCCTCTGATTAATCTGAGGACCACGCCATTTCTTGGCTAGAGAGAACTTTGAACTGGAAGAAGTGGGGATGTGACTCCACTGTCTTAAACTGTAGAACTGGTTTAGGATGGCTTTCCTTTCAAGTGTACCTTCCAGGCTGTTCTGCAATACAGCCTTTGTGTAGAATGAGGCTTCTTAGAAAAGTGTTGCCTCCAAACTGGAGCACCCACAACAAAGGCAAAAAGAGGTGTGAGATTTTTGTGCCTGACTGTCATTATCAGTCTAAATAAAGGAGTGATTAGGGAAAGACTAATTGTTCGGCCTCAATTAAAGAATTTCCAGATTTCACAACAGGCGGCAGTCCCATGTCATACCGCTACCATCCACCAAATGGAAATATTCAGAAAGACGAATCAGCAGCTCTTTTATAACCAAAAGGCCTATTAAAATAATTAAAGGACCCTATCTCCTTTCCCCTCGCTTCAGTGTGCAGAGCTCCTCCCTACAGCTCAAAAGATTGTGAGCAACACGCTGTCACTCTCTAGAAACAGAGTCCTCCTCTCTTCCATCTTGTGTGGACCTGGTCAGGGACACTCAAAATGGATCCTACTGGTCCCCATCACTCTGATTAACTCACATACACCATGCATGATGTTAGTGCACAGGACTGGAAGCATAAGAGCAGAAATGTACGCAAGTGGGCGAAAAAACCTGCATTCCATTGACTCAGATAAAAAGGTCTGGGCACATTAAGAACTCTCATACCATGCTATGCTGTTACCACCATTCTATGTACTACCCCAATGACAGAAGTCCACTGTCACCAACTGAGGGCAAGCTTGGTGCACCCTTCTTGATCACAGGACAGGTCCAGGAATCAGGAACAGGTGTGAGTCTTTGCACACACACTAGACTTATGTGAAGCCAGGACTCAAATCAAAAAGTCTGGATACTAGATACTTGGAGTCAGGCAATGGAACACACCTTTATACCATTCAAGTCCTAACACTTGATAATTCTGCATGTTAATGCACAAGAGTGTGGATGAATAAAAGTCAATGGATTAAAAAACAGAATCAAAGCCAAACACCAGACACAGACAGCAACACAGAGAAACAATTACTGCTACATATTTCCCAACTGTAAGGTCTCCTGTGCTGATTTAGGGTCTCATTGTGACTGTCCTGGTAATAAAGTCTTGCAGTATTGCTGGGGTATACCGCTTTCTGCAGGGACCACTATGTTTTCAGGTCGGGATTATCAGCTGATTCCAAACTGAGGAGGTGGGAATACACATAACTTGCACTATTGGAGTCCGAATATCATATAACTGAATGTTTATTATGTCTCTTTCTGATTTCGACCATAGCAAAATGTAAATGGAAAAAACCAACTATGGAATGTGGTACATGTAACTCCTGCTTATCTTCCAATCAGGATCATTGCGGTATTCATTATTGAGCCGTTAATGTGTGCACTGTAGACAGCTTGACCTCAATGCAAACAAGGCACACACCTCTGTTCGGTGTCTATTACGTTTCCAAAGGAAGTGACAACTTGTAAGATTTATATTTTAATTCGGTGATATGCTTAGACAACCTTCTAAGCATGTAAAATGAAAACAAACCTTTTCCTTCTAGCAATTTTTATCACACAATGATAAAGGTACAAAACAAAGAGAAATATGGAATGTGGCATACCGTTTCCTGCCATAAATTTCTCCAAATACTGTGCAAAGGTCCCCGGCTCTGGGTTCAGTCTGTGTGCCAGGCTGTAATAGTAAAACGAGACGGCCACATCCTTGGCATTTCGTGACACGTAGACGATCTAGGTAAGGAAATAAAGGAGACTATAGACTACTGCTTATTCAAGGGTCAGGGTCATATAGAGCACATTTAGCCAGCATCTCGAGCAAAGCAATCCCCCTTTGAGAAAAGACACAGAAAAGAGCGTACACGTTTAAAAACATCAAATGAAATATGTTCTACCAGTAATCTTTGGCGCTGACTTCGAGTAGCCCATGAAATTAGCTGGATTTAACCCCTCTCTCTCCCCCTTCCCCCGGAGTTATCTCTATGGGGGGAGGGTGCGGGGGGGGGGGGGGAGTACTAGTAACCCCAGCACACTACAAGGTGGATCCTTGATTAATACATGGTGAAAAAGCAGGCGAGTCTAATGTCCGGATCTAATTCTCCCGGTATTTCCTCATTTTGTGCTCGACTTTCCCCTGGAGTTTTCAACTGCTTTCAGAAGCTAAAAACTAGTAAATGCATTCTTTAATGTTCTTACTTGTGCTAGAATGCCTCTTCAAAACCTCTTTCCATATATATTACTTGTATCTTTTGTTTATGCGTTTTGTTTAATTATATTGTTATCATTTTGTGACTTGGCTACAACAAATGAAGCAGGTGCATTACAGAATTTAAGATGCAAACTATAATTCTGCACTTTAAGGGGTCGATTAGGATCGCGGACGGACTTGCGTCCGTCCGCGACCCCAGAGCAGGAGGGAACCTCCTCATGGCATGCGGAGTTCCCTCCTGTGCAATTAGGATGTGACCGCCACCCTGGCGGTCACATCCTCTATTTTTAACATTGCGGCGGGTGCAGCTTCAAGCTGCACCCGCGGCAATGTTAAAAATGCACGCATTGCATTTGCATGCAGAAAGAGGCAGGCACCGCGCGGTGCCTGCTGCTTTCTGCATGCAGATGCAGGGGGGTACCATAGGTACCCCCCATGTGCACCCCCACCCCCCCTTCACCAGGGGCCCCCGCATGCGCCACTTTTGCGTCATTTTTCCCAAGTTGAAAATTACGCAAAAGTGGCGCAAGGGGCTTCAAATAGAAGATTCCCTTTAAAAACATAAGTAGTTAGCGAGAAGAGAGGTGCATAAAATAATAGCGATAAGGAAATTTGAAATAGAAGATAGTCAGTAAAAACATAAGAATCCATGGAAAAGAGCTGAGCATAAAATAATAGATTAATGAAGTTTGAGTATTAGGTCTAAATCCACCAAAATGTGGCAGATACTCCGTCCGCTGTTTTCTTTAATTTTTTTTATTTCAAAGTGTTTTATTGGGTATTTATACAAACAAATAGAATAGCATTCTGTCACGGGGTTAGCCAAAATAGTCTGTATACAATGGTTACAGAGTGCCATTGACACTCTTAACACGGAAGAGGGGACGTTGGCCACATTTTGTCAGATGTCACTGATCCACCCACATCTGAATCCTGTGCCTAGGACCTCATTTAGAATTTGGCAGCCAGACTGATTTTCGGGTTTGTCAGGCCGGAAGTTAACTAGTGGCCATATTAAGGATTTTAGCCGATGGACCTCCATCCACTGTGGTGGAGGACGGTCCATCGGTAGTCCTTCAGTCCTTTGTTTGCAGTTCCTCTGTCTACACACAACCCTCCATCAAGGATGCTATGGTGGACATTCGTTTGCCGTAGTCAGAGTTTTCCGCTGTCACAGTGTGATGGAGATACTGTTCTGCTAAAGGACAACAATGGCAGATGGTAATTCTGACAGTGGATGCATCTGTATGAGTACACACTGTTCAAAATCAACCAATCAGCAACACCTGCATTGCTGGCTGCAAAAGAGGCTCCAGGAACAAAACAAACCATATAACATATCTTAGAATCTAAGGTCATGTTGTATTGAAATTACTCTGGAATAGTTGTCCTCACTCACCTGAAGGTAACATGATTCAGCATAGGGCTGTGCTTCTCGCCAGGCCGGAGCTGCATTGGCGCGTGGGCCCCGCGAGAGGGCACTTCACCGGAGATATTTTACTGAAAATACGCTGGATGAGCACAGTCGGACAGGGGATTGTGACATTGTTGTTATTCAATACTATGTGTTGTTGATACTTGTAGAATTGGAACAAAGAATGTTTCTACACATAATTCCTTGAGGGAACGTTCCTGTAAGAATGGGATGTTCGAGTTCTATCCTGACAGTTGGAAGCAGGCAGTTTGTGGATGAGGTCCAATAAATCCCACTTGCTTACCTTATATACTTGATTCATCTTTATTTAAATGTGGAAGACACCACATTTATTTGGCGATGATCTGGTGACAGGCAACCTCATTTTTGTCATTTTATTTGATTTGATTTAGTTCTCTTACGAGAACAACAAATTTATACACAATACAAAATACATTTTTGCTAAAAGAGATTATCACATTAATATAATTTTAAAAAAGACTTTAAAAAGTTGTACAGGTTAATACACACAAGTTCTTTGGGTGGAGCATTGGAGAGGGAAATCAACATCTGGACCGAGTTTATATTACATTTTGTTTTGATCGGGGTAATGTATCTGTTCCTAGCTGCTACCACCATCTCGTTTGGACATACAAACAGAACATGTTCTAGGTCTTGCACTCCACCCTTGCATAAGTCACAGTGATTTGTCTCTCCTTGATTTGATGACCACTTAAAAGTGTATGATTTCAGCGGTAATATTCCTAGCCGTATTTGAAGTATAGCTCGCTTTACTCCATGATTTAGATTAAAAAAGATATATGGTTGCGTTTTTTAAAAAAGTATTGTGTCCGCTAACTGTTTGTACATTGAAAGCCTGGAGCAGTGTTGAATATCCAATTCCATGCTTAGCCTTGGTGTTAAGTGCTTCAAGCAGAGTTTCAGCTGGGTTGGTGTCCAAGATATTAACATTTCTAGAGAGACTGATGATAATTTAAAAGCATTACGTAAGTTTTTTCCAAATATATACCTTCGATAGTCTTGGTCCAGTGTCTCTATTTTTAAAAGTGCTCTAAGTGTTCCTGGATCTGCGTGAGCCAGATTATATGCCCATCTAATTATGTTTATGATCCCTCTAGCATAGGAACTAACTAACGATAGTTCTAGCCTGAGAGCTTGAACCAGGACTGCTTGCGGCATCCTGATTAACGTCCGCAGGATTTTCCCTTCTTTGACATCTATTTGAGACCATTCTTTTGTTGGAATATGTTCTATTGCGAATGATAAAACTGCAGGAATTTTCGCATTATAAACCTGGAGCAAGGAGGAGAATTGTCTTCTACCAGTGGATGAGTAAAGTCTTTGGAGAGCCCCTGTATGGGCATCTGCTTTATGTCCCATTTTTTGCAAATGAGGCTGGTTGCGCAAAGTCTGAGTAAATGTTCTCCCTAAATATATATATTCTTTTACGATTTCCAATGGATTACCTCCTAATAACCAGTTATATTTGCAATAAGTGTTCTTTCCTGTAAATGGTAGAATTTTTGTTTTAGTGGTATTTGGGATTAGATAGTTTTCATCTGTATATGTGGTGAGTGCCGTGAGGTTTCGTTGGAGACCTAAGGGAGTCAAATCCAAGATTACTACGTCATCGGCGTACATCAGGCAGTGAATTTTGGTGGAATCAATCTTCGGCGGAAAGTTTTTGACCTGATTAAGAGTTTCTGGTAGATAGCTCAAATATAAGGAGAATAATAGGGGACCAATTTTGGAAAAGGTGATGGACAGGGTTTCTGAATGATGCAGAATACTCCTACCCAGTCAAGAGATCAGGGCTTGATCCATCACCGTTTTTTAGCTCACTGCACCATCCCAGCTCAGAACCTGGCTACATGCAAATTAGTCTGTTCCTGTCCCAGTGCATGATGGGAACAGGGCAGACCAAACTACCAAGCCAATTCTTCACCAGAAAGGAGACAAGCTACCGGGGACCGGTTTCTGGCATTTCAGCCGTCATCGGCCCGGCTTGCTTGAATCCTGAAAGTGCAATGAGCTAGGGACTCACGTCTGAGTATACCCTCCCACACTTAGTGTGGATAAAAGCAATTTTGGAAAAGGTGATGGACAGGGTTTCTGAATGATGCAGAATACTCCTACCCAGTAAAGAGATCAGGGTTTGATCCATCACCGTTTTTTAGCTCACTGCACCATCCCAGCTCAGAACCTGGCTACATGCAAATTAGTCTGTTCCTGTCCCAGTGCATGATGGGAACAGGGCAGACCAAACTACCAATCCAATTCTTCACCAGAAAGGAGACAAGCTACCGGGGACCGGTTTCTGGCATTTCAGCCGTCATCGGCCCGGCTTGCTTGAATCCTGATGGTGCAATGAGCTAGGGACTCACGTCTGAGTATACCCTCCCACACTTAGTGTGGATAAAATAAATTTTGGAAAAGGTGATGGACAGGGTTTCTGAATAATAGGCGACCTCAACACAAGTCCAGATAAGCCGGAAAACATCTCCTCCAGCGGCTGGATGTACAAGAAGGGAAGCGTAGTCTTCACAGCGGCTGATTGTCACGATAGAAACGTGATTTACTGGTGAGGAGAAGGGAGGGTGGCGATTTCTACCTTTTGGGTATGCGTTCCGTTAATTTGTACAATTTGGAATCATAGCATCGGCAAATTTGGGTGTGCGTTTCAATTACGCAGCTTAGTTAAGACTTGGGAAAATCTAATTGGCGGATTCTCTAAGCGTGTCAGTGACGTTGTTCCCATTGTGTTAGCTAACATCTTGCCTGCGCTGCGTTCCAGCAGGGAGAAGGCGTGCGTTTCACCGGGCATCCAAAGACGTGAAACAACGTGTGTTTCATTTAAGTCATAGACCAATTCGACCTATCGAATGTTTCTACTGGGTGATTCACGAACGTCATTCAAAGACGTGAATCAACATGCGTTTCAGTTACGTTGTAATCCTTGAAAGCCTTTGTTGTCAGAAGAAGTTGGTAAGATACAACTCATCGTGTATTTCAGCTGTGCGCTTCATGAACGATTAGCATTTTGCTGGGATACGAGTCGATGTGCGATTCAGCATCTTTGAAGGAGAGAGTATTTCTTTGTGTCTTTTATTTATTTTGAGCCACACTTCGCTGATTCATCTATTTTGGAGTTTTTGAAGATAAAAACTGGGTCGTGGTAAGAATATATGTTGAAATTGAGAAAGATAAGTAACATAATTTATTGAAAGACTTGAGGATAATTATTTCTTGGAACTTTATCCTAAATTTTACAAGTGTGACTAATCTCATTTATAGGTCAAAACATATGATATCATATTATTGTTATCATATTGTTTTATTTTATATTTTTCTCATTTCTTTTCAGGATATTATTCATTTTTTTATGCCGCAATATGTTATCAACAGTATTTCTGTTTTCAAGGATGTGGAACTTATAAGAAGTTGATAGTGGTGTTAGAGAGAATTAGAATGTATAGGTGTTATTTACTTTTTATTTCTCATACATTATATCAATAGTTAGCACTTCTCTTCTCATAAGGATAATATAGCGGTGATTTAGTGAACTACGTGTTATGTGCTGTGTTGTTTATATTCTTATGTGGTATTAGAGAACATTAAGAAAAACTGTAGGGTTTAGTATTTAATATATATTTAATTGAGGTATATATATAAAATTAAAAAAATGCAAAATGTTACTCAACGTCCGTTTTTTTATCAAGTCCTGGGGAACCGAATGTCAAATGGCAGAAAAGGAAAAAGATTTTTATCAATTATGCAAGGGTATGTGGCACTAATTTAAATTCAGAACGCAAACATTCATTACTACTTCACTGTCTTGGGGGTGAGGGTCAGGAAGTTTTAAAACATTTACCAGAACTTAGCGCAGCAGAACAAAGATATTCAAATGAGTATGAAATATGTATTTTACAACTTGATTGTCACTGTTTCACAAGGTTAAGTACCATAATGGAAAGATATCATTTTGGGTTACGTGAGCAGAAAAAGGATGAATAGGCTGAGGAATTTGTATCAGCTTTATGGAAATTGGCTTCATTGTGCAAATTTAGTCAAGACGTGGAGGAGAGAATACAAGATCAATTTGTATTGAAATGTGTGCATGACAATATCAGGAAAGAACTATGGTTGAAGGATGAACCGCCTCTGGAAGAAGTGTTAGCCATTGCGAAATAAGTTGAACATATGATGAAGTGTGTGGATGAACTTAAAGGAGAGAAAGACAACGGATGGGGCAATTAGTGAGAATGATTGGAAATAAGAATTGGAAAAGGATGAAGAAGTAAAGGGTGTTATGAAATCATTAAAGAATACCAAACGTTTAGATGAGCCTTGGTCTCTTGTTAGTGAAGAACTCTCTGTTGTGGATAATGTGTTGGCTCGTGGAATGAAATTGGTGCCTCCTGTAGGTATTAGGAATAAACTCTTAAGTCTTGCTCATAATGGACACCTAGGAATTGTAAAGACAAAAGAGTTGATGAGATTACAATTTTGGTGGCCTGGAATGGATATAGAGATTTAGAGAATGGTTTGATAATGCATAGAATACTGTGCCAGTGACAAAGTTCTTAAAATCAGACAGATGCCAATAGTTTAAAAGATGGCGGCTGCTCACTAGCGGCTGTGGCAGGAGTGCAGTGAGGACGTGGCGGACTAGAGCTCCGATGATTTAATGTTGCCCGGGACTTGGCTCACTCGTTAATTCTTATTCGCTTTGACTGCCTTATGGAATAAGGGATGCAGTTTGCCCTCTCATGCTGCGGGACGACTAAACAGCTTTTACACGCTTTGGCGTCTATTCTTACCGTGTTGCTGCGGAGGGGAGGACGATTCAGCGCTGCTGGGAGGCGGAGGCGGAGCAAACTCTGAAAGCTTCAGCAGCTGAGTAACGCCGCAGCGGCAGCCACACAGAGATCAGTGTGCAGGGGCGGAACTGGAGAGACGATTGACACGTTAGAGCAGCTCCCGCCTAAGAGCTCTGGGTGTTGTATACCGGAGGAAAAACTTGTCAGCCCTGAAGTTATTGCTCACAAAATTAACCCTGTTGGTAAACAACTGGGTAATAGAAAGAAGCACCACATACCCAGAGAGGAAGTAACAGCGTAATCCGGAATGGTACACACACCTCCACCTGACGAGCGCTGCAAGAAGAAGAAGCAACAACAGCAACAGGCTGGCGCAAGAACCAGGCTTGCTACTGCTTCAATAGCTGAACTTTTTGCCAAAGCCGGTAAGGAGAAGGGGGCAGAAGGGGCGGAAGGGGCTGAAGAGTCCGCAAAGGATGCCAGGGCCACAGCTAAAATGACGGATGCTGTGAGTGGAGCTGATGTTGGGCCTCCTAAAAACTGTTTAGTGACTGAAGAGCTCAATACCCCCAGTATGCCTCCCTTAGAAGCGGAAAGTAAGGAGAATGAAATCCCTTCAGGTGCAGGAAGATTGAATGAAACTATGCCTAATATTAATTTAAAGGAGGGTCAGATACAGCAAGCTGACTCAGAACTTTTGCAGGGCTCCGCTCCTCTAGTCTCTGTCATGTCTCTAAGCTCTACTTCCGCTGCAGTAATTCAATCGAATCATACTGAAGATGAAATGCAGAGTGGAGATGTAATTAGCAGCGAAGTCTTGAGCGGCGAAGGGAAGGAGAAAGCCCCTAGTGAAGCCTTCTTTTCAGCATCAGATGGCCAGGAATGGTCTGAAGACGGAGAAGCAGGCTTTTCTGACCTAGACTCTGAGAGTGATCTTTAATTAGATCAGCCTACCACAGCTTTAAAGACTTCAGGGGCTATAAGTAAAGGGGCATTCTCTACTGCTCAGCACGAGTTAAGCTGGGATCACCCTACGGATAAGCCTATGCAGGACAACCCTGGCCAGGAGTTTGCTCAAATGACACTCCTAGAGACGATACATCAAGAGATCCTTGCTCACCGGGAAGAAACTCGTAAGGATAATCAGAAAGTTCACTCCTCCATGAAGAAAATGCAGGGAGTTGTCAGGAAACTCTCTAGTGATAGAGTAGCAAATTTGGAGGATAGGATTGTCTCCACTGAAACTGAGGTTGCGGAAGCAGTCTCTAAAGGCAACACTTATGATGCTCAAATGATCGACGTCCATTGGAAGCTTGAGGAAATGGAAAATAGGATATGCAGGAACAATTTGCGAGTACTGGGAATTCCGGAGGGGATTGAAGGGTCAGAAATTAAGACATATATAATTAAGCTATTTACCAAGGCATTTCCCGAGTTGAGTGACTGGGATTGGTCCTCCGAAATTCAAAGAGTACATCATACCCCTTTCAAATTGAGAAAAAAAGACTAAGGAGGGGGATTATCCAAGGGCAGTTCTAATATTTTTTGGGAATTTTATTTTGAGACAAGCCATTGCAGACCTAGCAAAGCCAAAGGCGAAGCGGAGTGTGGAAAGACGCTGGCGGCTGAGGGAAATGATCAAGCCTTGTCAGGACAGGAACTTACAGGCTTTTCTGGTAAATCCGGCGATGTTAAAGATTATTAACAATGGAAAGACCCTATTTTTCTCCTCTGAGATCAAAGTGAAAGGATACCTTGATTCTCTATCTTTGTAAAAAGTTGCTATTTAAGCCATATAATAGGGTTCCGTTGAAGCAAGTTGCCGATGTATAGGCCCGGGCAAATGCATTTATGATAGAGTATAACCTTATACTGATAATTGTTTTTTTTGTTTTGGATTTACTGTTGTTTAGAGGGAATTTAGATTGTGGGCTCCACTGTGTTTGTAGGTTATTGTAGTAGGTTATATTTGTCCTCACCTCCCTCATTGCGCTCCATCATTGCACAGACAAGATCTGCGCGCCCCACAGCGAGGGGAGAGTAGGGGGGGTTGGATGGGTGGGGTGGGGGTGGTAGAAGGGGGGAGAATGGGAGGGGTGTGGGACAGGGGTCTGGTGGGGGGAGTGGTGTGGTGCAAAAAGGGGAAAAAAGGGAGGTGGTATAGTGAAGGGCAAGACCATAAAGTGATGATTAATACTATGTGGAATGACTTGATTGTTGAGTTTAAAATAAAATACAATGATAAACATTAGAATATGTACTATAAATGCGGGAGGTTTGAATGACTGGAAAAAAAGACAGAGATTGGCATACATGGTTAAACATGAAAAAATAGATATACTTTGCATTCAGGAGACCCATCTGCCTTGGGCTAAACGCAGGCAACTCTTTCTGAATGGCTTTGAATTAGCGGTATGCTCGACTCAGACATCTACAATCAGAGGTGTTGCTATTTTAGTTTGGAAATCTTTGGGCAGAATAAAGAAAGTAAAAGCAGATAGTAATGGGAGATGGGCAGTAGCTGAATTAGAACTAGGCCTCACGCTGTGTGCAATTTACGGTTCAAATTTTGATGAGCCTGATATCTTCGATTTTTTAGAAACTGAACTAGCAGGGTGGCATACCCCGTTGATAGTAACTGGCGATTTCAATATTTCAGCTGATTGGAACGGTCATACACCATATGCAGGACGTAGGCCTAAGGTTTTCTAATCTATACAATCCCTGATGGGCTCGCATGGGCTACAGGATGTATGGGGGGGTTAAATCTCCCCAGGATTATGGGTTTATGTATTTTTCTCACCCCGCTCAGCGGTATACAAAGCTGGATTATTTTTTTATCACCTCGTCAGAATTACCCAAAGTTGATATTAGTAAACTCCCCAGACTGGTATCAGACCATAATATTTAATTCTATCATATGATTTAGGACATATAGAAAGGGAAAGAAACCCCTGGTCCTTTCAGAAAAAACTTGCTTGCCGATGCGAGATTTGTGGATCACCTGAAAAAATGGGCAACACAGTTTTTTGATGCAAACAGGTACAGCACTTCTAGGAATATGGTCTGGGAAACTTTTAAGGCGGCTCTGAGGGGCGAAACTATTAGTTATTCCTCTAGGTTGAGAAGGGAGGATAGGGAAAAGGTTGAGGTTTTAATGTCGAAATTACTGAAAGCCGAAGAACAACATATTAAGGATATAATAGCCGGGTCAGATAGTTCTGAAAGCCAGAATGTACTTTTAGCAGTTAAAGCTGCTCTCCAGAATGAAATAAATTTGAAGGCTATAGGAGAATATCAGACCAGTAGGATCAAAAGATACGAGACGGGGGAACAAGCAGGGAGAGTGCTCGCCCTTCAGTTAAGGCAGGAAAGGGTAAGGAATACCATTGCTCGTATTGAAGAGGATGGGGTAGAGTATCCAGAAACTAAAGATATCTTGAGAGAATTTGAGAACTATTATCAGCGGCTTTATGAGTACGAAATACCTAGTAAGAAACCTGGTGAGGGAATCCAAGACTCTGGCCCACAACTTGAGGAATCAATCAAAAATAAACATGATGAGGATATTACTTCAGGGGAATTAGCACTGCTCTTCATGAATTAGCCTCAGGGAAAGCTGCAGGACCTGATGGGATTCCCTTTGAAGTATACAAAGCTATCGAAGTAGAAGTTGCACCACTCTTATTAGATCTCTTTAATGGTGTTATGTATTCTGGCTTGATATCTGAGTCTTGGAAAGAGATAAATATTGTAATTTTTATAAAAAGGGGAAGCCAGTGGAAAAGGCAGGATCATATCGCCCCATATCTTTGATTAATTCAGATACCAAACTTTACTCAAAGATTCTGGCGGAAAGGTTGAGCAGGGTCATTGACGGTCTCATTTCTCCGTGGCAGCATGGGTTTGTCCCCGGCCGGGGTACAACTAATCATATAGGCAGGGCAATTACCTTATTTGATGCCCAGGCTGACACGGGGGTGGGGGGGGGAGATGGCCATGATCCTGATTGACGCAGTGAAAGCGTTCGACTTGGTCGATTGGAGCTTTGCCTGGGGCGATTTAGTGGTAAGAGGATTCGGGCCTAACATTATTGGAGTGACAATTGCAAAAACCATAGTTGATGGACAGAATGCAGAACAATGTCATACATTCACCCCAGTACAGAGAACTGGGCCTAAATCCATCGTTTTTTTCCACTCCACACCACCCCAGTTCAGTCATGGCCATATGCAAATCAGTCTGACCCAGTGCCTCATGGGAACAGTCCAGCCCGAACTGCCAAGCCATGCATTCCCAGGACCGGAAACAAGCTTTCGAGGACCGGTTTCTGGCATTCCAGCCGTCTTCAGCCCGGCTTGCTTGAATCTAGTGGTGTGGAGAGCATGGGACTCATGTCTGAGCATACCCATCCCACTCGGGGTGACAAATGGAAAAACCATAGTTGATGGACAGAGTGCAGAACAATGTCATACATTCACCCCGATACAGAGACCTGGGCCTTAATCCATCGTTTTTTTGCACTCCACACCACCCCAGTTCAGACATGGCCTTATGCAAATCAGTCTGACCCTGTGCCTCATAGGAACAGTCCAGGCCACACTGCCAAGCCATGCCTTCCCTGGACCGAAGACAAGCTTCCGAGGACCGGTTTCTGGCATTCCAGCCGTCTTCAGCCCGGCTTCCTTGAATCCAGTGGTGTGGAGAGCATGGGATACACGTCTGAGCATACCCATCCCACTCGAGGTGACAAATGCAAAAACCATAGTTTGCGGACAGAATGCAGAACAATGTCATACATTCACCCCAGTACAGAGAACTGGGCCTAAATCCATCGTTTTTTTCCACTCCACACCACCCCAGTTCAGTCATGGCCATATGCAAATCAGTCTGACCCAGTGCCTCATGGGAACAGTTCAGCCCGAACTGCCAAGCCATGCATTCCCAGGACCGGAAACAAGCTTTCGAGGACCGGTTTCTGGCATTCCAGCCGTCTTCAGCCCGGCTTGCTTGAATCTAGTGGTGTGGAGAGCATGGGACTCATGTCTGAGCATACCCATCCCACTCGGGGTGACAAATGCAAAAACCATAGTTGATGGACAGAATGCAGAACAATGTCATACATTCACCCCGATACAGAGACCTGGGCCTTAATCCATCGTTTTTTTGCACTCCAGACCACCCCAGTTCAGACATGGCCTTATGCAAATCAGTCTGACCCTGTGCCTCATGGGAACAGTCCAGGCCACACTGCCAAGCCATGCCTTCCCTGGACCGAAGACAAGCTTCCGAGGACCGGTTTCTGGCATTCCAGCCGTCTTCAGCCCGGCTTCCTTGAATCCAGTGGTGTGGAGAGCATGGGACACACGTCTGAGCATACCCATCCCACTCGAGGTGACAAATGCAAAAACCATAGTTTGCGGACAGAATGCAGAACAATGTCATACATTCACCCCAGTACAGAGATCTGGGCCTAAATCTATCGTTTTTTTGCACTTCACACCACCCCAGTTCAGACATGGCCATATGCAAATCAGTCTGACCCTGTGCCTCATGGGAACAGTCCAGCACGAACTGCCAAGCCATGCCTTCCCTGGACCGGAAACTGTGGTTTTTGCATATTGTCACCCCGAGTGGGATGGGTATGCTCAGACGTGAGTCCCATGCAATCCACACCACTGGATTCAAGCAAGCCGGGCTGAAGACGGCTGGAATGCCAGAAACCGGTCCTCGGAAGCTTGTTTCCGGTCCAGGGAAGGCATGGCTTGGCAGTTCGGGCTGGACTGTTCCCATGAGACACAGGTCAGACTGATTTGCATACGGCCATGTCTGAACTGGGGTGGTGTGGAGTGCAAAAAAACTATGGATTTAGGCCCAGATCTCTGTTCTGGGGTGAATGTATGACATTGTTCTGCATTCTGTCCATCAACTGTGGTTTTTGCAACTGTCACCCCGAGTGGGATGGGTGTGCTCAGACGTGAGTCCCATTACTGGATTCAAGCAAGCCGGGCTGAAGACGGCTAGAATGCCAGAAACCGGTCCTCGGAAGCTTCTTTCCGGTCCAGGGAAGGCATGGCTTGGCAGTTCGGGCTGGACTGTTCCCATGAGGCACAGGGTCAGACTGATTTGCATATGGCCATTTCTGAACTGGGGTGGTGTGGAGTGCAAAAAAACGATGGATTTAGTCCCAGATCTCTGTACTGGAGTGAATGTATGATATTGTTCTGCATTCTGTCCATCAACTATGGTTTTTGCATTTGTTACCCCGAGTGGGATGGGTATGCTCAGACGTGAGTCCCATGCTCTCCATACCACTGGATTCAAGCAAGCCGGGCTGAAGACGGCTGGAATGCCAGAAACTCGTCCTCGGAAGCTTGCTTCCGGTTCAGGGAAGGCATGGCTTGGCAGTTCGGGCTGGACTGTTCCCATTTGGCACAGGGTCAGACTGATTTGCATATGGCCATGTCTGAACTGGGGTGGTGTGGAGTGCAAAAAAACGATGGATTTAGGCCCAGATCTCTGTACTGGGGTGAATGTATGACATTGTTCTGCATTCTGTCCATCAACTATGGTTTTTGCATTTGTCACCCCGAGTGGGATGGGTATGCTCAGATGTGAGTCCCATGCTCTCCACACCACTGGATTCAAGCAAGCCGGGCTGAAGACGGCTGGAATGCCAGAAACCGGTCCTCGGAAGCTTGTTTCCTGTCCGGGGAAGGCATGGTTTGGCAGTTCGGGCTGGACTGTTCCCATGAGGCACATGGTCAGACTGATTTGCATATGGCCGTGTCTGAACAATGGTGGTGTGGAGTGCAAAAAAACGATGGATTTAGGCCCAGATCTCTGTACTGGGGTGAATGTCTGACATTGTTCTGCATTCTGTCCATCAACTATCGTTTTTGCATTTGTAATCCCGAGTGGGATGGGTATGCTCAGACATGAGTCCCATGCTCTCCACACCACTGGATTCAAGCAAGCCGGGCTGAAGACGGCTGGATTGCCAGAAACCGGTCCTCGGAAGCTTGTTTCCGGTCCAGGGAAGGCATGGCTTGGCAGTTCGGGCTGGACTGTTCCCATGAGGCACAGGGTCAGACTGATTTGCATACGGCCGTGTCTGAACTAGGTTGGTGTGGAGTACAAAAAAACAATGGATTTAGGCCCAGATCTCTGTACTGGGGTGAATGTATGACATTGTTGTGCATTCTGTCTATCAACTATGGTTTTTGCATTTGTCAACCCGAGTGGGATGGGTATGCTCAGACGTGAGTCCCATGCTCTCCACACCACTGGATTCAAGCAAGTCGGCCTGAAGACGGCTGGAATGCCAGAAACCAGTCCTCAGAAGCTTGTTTCCGGTCCAGGGAAGGCATGGCTTGGCTGTTCGGGCTGGACTGTTCCCATGAGCTACAGGGTCAGACTGATTTGCATATGGCCGTGTCTGAACTAGGTTGGTGTGGAGTACAAAAAAACAATGGATTTAGGTCCAGATCTCTGTACTGGGGTGAATGTATGACATTGTTCTGCATTCTGTCCATCAACTATGGTTTTTGTATTTGTCACCCGGAGTGGGATGGGTATGCTCAGACGTAAGTCCCATGCTCTTCACACCACTGGATTCAAGCAAGCCGGGCTGAAGACGGCTGGAATGCCAGAAACCGGTCTTCGGAAGCTTGTTTCCCGTCCAGTGAAGGCATGGCTTGGCAGTTCGGGCTGGACTGTTCCCATGAGGCACAGGGTCAGACTGATTTGCATATGGGCATGTCTGAACTGGGGTGTTGTAGAGTGTAAAAAAACTATGGATTTAGGCCCAGATCTCTGTACTGGGGTGAATGTATGACATTGTTCTGCATTCTGTCCATCAACTATGGTTTTTGTATTTGTCACCCCGAGTGGGATGGGTATGCTCAGACGTGAGTCCCATGCTCTCTACACCACTTGATTCAAGCAAGCCGTGCTGAAGACGGCTGGAATGCCAGAAACCGGTCCTCGGAAGCTTGTTTCCGGTCCAGGGAAGGCATGGCTTGGCTGTTCGTGCTCGACTGTTCCCATGAGCTACAGGGTTAGACTGATTTGCATATGGCCATGTCTGAACTGGGGTGGTGTGGAGTGCAAAAAAACGATGGATTTAGGCCCAGATCTCTGTACTGGGGTGAATGTATGACATTGTTCTGCATTCTGTCCATCAACTGTGGTTTTTTCAATTGTCACCCCGAGTGGGATGGGTATGCTCAGACGTGAGTCCCATGCTCTCTACACCACTTGATTCAAGCAAGCCGTGCTGAAGACGGCTGGAATGCCAGAAACCGGTCCTCGGAAGCTTGTTTCCTGTCCGGGGAAGGCATGGTTTGGCAGTTCGGGCTGGACTGTTCCCATGAGGCACATGGTCAGACTGATTTGCATATGGCCGTGTCTGAACAATGGTGGTGTGGAGTGCAAAAAAACGATGGATTTAGGCCCAGATCACTGTACTGGGGTGAATGTCTGACATTGTTCTGCATTCTTTCCATCAACTATGGTTTTTGCATTTGTAATCCCGAGTGGGATGGGTATGCTCAGACGTGAGTCCCATGCTCTCCACACCACTGGATTCAAGCAAGCCGGGCTGAAGACGGCTGGATTGCCAGAAACCGGTCCTCGGAAGCTTGTTTCCGGTCCAGGGAAGGCATGGCTTGGCAGTTCGGGCTGGACTGTTCCCATGAGGCACAGGGTCAGACTGATTTGCATACGGCCATGTCTGAACTGGGGTGGGGTGGAGTGCAAAAAAACGATGGATTTAGGCCCAGATCTCTGTACTGGGGTGAATATATGACTTTGTTCTGCATTCTGTCCATCAACTATGGTTTTTGCATTTGTCACCCCGAGTAGGATGGGTATGCTCAGACGTGAGTCCCATGCTCTCCACACCACTGGATTCAAGCAAGCCGGGCCTAAGACGGCTGGAATGCCAGAAACCGGTCCTCGGAAGCTTGTTTCCGGTCCGGGGAAGGCATGGCTTGGCAGTTCGGGCTGGACTGTTCCCATGAGGCACAGGGTCAGACTGATTTGCATAAACGGAGCTGATGCTCCTGGGCTCTCCAGATCCTAGTATTCCCCCCTCTTTGTGGCCACCCAGCCTGGGCCCCCCACCCACTCCCAAAAACAGCATCAAAAGCCTTGGAGTGTGGCTGGACAGATCCCTGTCCTTTAATATACAGTCTACAAAACTTTCGGCCACCTGCTTTGGCATCATGAAGATGCTGAAAAGAATCCTCCCCCTCCTTCCCTGGGATGCCAAACAAACTGCCGTACAAGGATTAATTCAATCGCGACTCCACTTTAACAATATACTTTATCTTGGTGCCCCCGAATCCACTCTCAGAAGGCTCCAGATAGTTCAAAACTGCGCAGCGCGCATTCTACTAGACCTCCCCCGCAGACAGTCAGTGAGAGCAGGCCTGACTACCCTCCACTGGCTACCGGTGCGACAGAGGGTCCTGTTTAAAGCCATGTGCACTGCGCACCAGGCCTTCTGGAACACTGGCCCTAAAATTACCCAAGACTTAATTACCCATTATGTGCCCAACAGAAGCCTCCGCTCCAGTCAAACATTTCTTGCAAAAACCCCCAAAATAAAAAGATCCAGATCCGGAGGCAGGACCTTCTCTTACAACGGTGCCAGAGCCTGGAACGCCCTCCCACTGCACCTTAGAGCTAATTCTAACCTCTCAACCTTCCGTAGACAACTAAAGACCCATTTATTTCATTCTGTTTAGCTAATTTCACCCCTAATTCTCTTTCGAGGCCTGCTGTAGGTATTCGGTTCTCCTAGCGCTTGGACGCCTCCGGGCAGCAATTCGAGCTATAAAAAAGTACATCCTATCCTATCCTATCCTATATGGCCGTGGCTGTACGAGGGTGGTGTGGAGTACAAAAAAACAATAGATTTAGGCCCAGATCTTTGTACTGGGGTGAATGTATGACATTGTTCTGCATTCTGTCCAT
The DNA here is from genome assembly GCF_964263255.1 of Lissotriton vulgaris. NCBI lineage: Eukaryota > Metazoa > Chordata > Amphibia > Caudata > Salamandridae > Lissotriton > Lissotriton vulgaris. The sequence goes on from NC_141688.1 coordinate 6,678,227, forward strand.
CAACTGTGGTTTTTTGCAACTGTCACCCCGAGTGGGATGGGTGTGCTCAGACGTGAGTCCCATGCACTCCACACCACTGGATTTAAGCAAGCCGGGCTGAAGACGGCTAGAATGCCAGAAACCGGTCCTCGGAAGCTTGTTTCCGGTCCAGGGAAGGCATGGCTTGGCAGTTCGGGCTGGACTGTTCCCATGAGGCACAGGGTCAGACTGATTTGCATATGGCCATGTCTGAACTGGGGTGGTGTGGAGTGCAAAAAAAAACATGGATTTAAGCCCAGATCTCTGTACTGGGGTGAATGTATGATATGGTTCTGCATTCTGTCCATCAACTATGGTTTTTGCATTTGTTACCCCGAGTGGGATGGGTATGCTCAGACTTGAGTCCGATGCTCTCCACGCCACTGGATTAAAACAAGCCGGGCTGAAGACGGCTGGAATGCCAGAAACTGGTCCTCGGAAGCTTGTTTCCGGTTCAGGGAAGGCATGGCTTGGCAGTTCGGGCTGGACTGTTCCCATGAGGCACAGGGTCAGACTGATTTGCATACGGCCATGTCTGAACTGGGGTGGTGTGGAGTGCAAAAAAACGATGGATTTAGGCCCAGATCTCTGTACTGGGGTGAATGTATGACATTGTTCTGCATTCTGTCCATCAACTATGGTTTTTGCATTTGTCACCCCGAGTTGGATGGGTATGCTCAGATGTGAGTCCCATGCTCTCCACACCACTGGATTCAAGCAAGCCGGGCTGAAGACGGCTTGAATGCCAGAAACTGGTCCTCGGAAGCTTGTTTCCGGTCCGGGGAAGGCATGGTTTGGCAGTTCGGGCTGGACTGTTCCCATGAGGCACATGGTCAGACTGATTTGCATATGGCCGTGTCTGAACTAGGGTGGTGTGGAGTGCAAAAAAACGATGGATTTAGGCCCAGATCTCTGTACTAGGGTGAATGTCTGATATTGTTCTGCATTCTGTCCATCAACTATAGTTTTTGCATTTGTAATCCCGAGTGATATGGGTATGCTCAGACGTGAGTCCCATGCTCTCCACACCACTGGATTTAAGCAAGCCGGGCTGAAGACGGCTGGATTGCGAGAAACCGGTCCTCGGAAGCTTGTTTCCGGTCCAGGGAAGGCATGGCTTGGCAGTTCGGGCTGGACTGTTCCCATGAGGCACAGGGTCAGACTGATTTGCATGTGGCCATGTCTGAACTGGGGTGGTGTGGAGTGCAAAAAAACGATGGATTTAGGCCCAGATCTCTGTACTGGGGTGAATGTATGACATTGTTCTGCATTCTGTCCATCAACTGTGTCTTTTGCAATTGTCACCCCGAGTGAGATGGGTATGCTCAGACGTGAGTCCCATGCACTCCACACCACTGGATTCAAGCAAGCCGGGCCGAAGACGGCTGGAATGCCAGAAAACGGTCCTCGGAAGCTTGTATCCGGTCCAGGGAAGGCATGGCTTGGCGTTTGGGCTGGACTGTTCGCATGAGGCACAGGGTCAGACTGATTTGCATACAGCCATGTCTGAACTGGGGTGGTGTGGAGTGCAAAAAAATGATAGATTTAGGCCCAGATCTCTGTACCGGGGTGAATGTATGACATTGTTCTGCATTCTGTCCATCAACTATGGTTTTTGCATTTGTCACCCTGAGTGGGATGAGTTTGCTCCCCTAGTTAAATTACCTCGCACCAGGCATCGGAATTCCCACAGGTGGTTTTCGGACGTTCTCAATGCTCACAAATTAAAAACGCGCCAATTAGAACGCACTTGGAGACGTGACTACTCTGACTCAGCCAGACTGTCCTATCTGGCCACACGTAAAGACTATAAAGCAGCCATTAGGTCAGCAAACACTTTTCTAATAGGATCTCATCGGCAGCAGATAACTCCAAGGAGGTGTTCAGAGTAAGGGTGGGCGTAAAATCCGTTTCGCGCGCGAATTTGCGGATTTTCAGCGATCCGCGAATCTCGCGAAATCGCGGTAAAATCCGCGAATCAGCGGAACGAATTTTCAGCCAAGCAAGGGTTACAGCAGCAGGTGCAAAAGTTGAACCTAATTTCTTTGTAACCTTTTACAAAAGGGTTACAAACAAATTAACTTCAACTTGGACACCTGCTGCTAATTGGTTCCTGGTGCCTTGTTGCCTACTTGCAACTATTCTCTGACCCTGCTCTGACCCTTGAAGCAGGGTCAGAGAATAGTTACAAGTAGGCGATGAGGCACCTGTCCAGGGAATTAAACCTCATCAGGAAGCACTTACAGATATAAAAAACAGGAAGAAGGGAGAGGATGGCAAATACACCCATTTTGAGTTGTCAGGAGGGGTTAAACTAAAAGAGACCTTTACAGCACAATTTTCATATGCATTTTGCTAAAAATAAAAAGCTGTATGTTCTGTAGGGGCAACTCAGGAATCTGGCCCTTCAGAGATCCGGCCTCTCTTTCTTTCTCTCGTTCTCTCTCTCCCTCTCTCTTTCCCTCTCTTTCTCTATCTATCTATCTATCTATCTATCTATCTATCTATCTATCTATCTATCTATCTATCTATCTATCTATCTATCTATCTCTCTCTCCCTCTCCCATAAACGACTGCATGGGTAACTTCGCTATGCAAGCGGCTCGCGAAGACGCAAAAATCCCCGCGAACAGGCAAAAAAACAGCGAAAACGCAAAAAACCTCGCGTACACGCAAAAAACCAAAATTCCGCAAATTCGCACAAATTCGCGAATTTTGCGGATTGCAAATTCGCAAATCCGCAAATTCGCGGATCGCAAATTCGTAAAATTCGCCCATGCTTGGTTCAGAGTCCTTAATGAGCTAACTACAGATGATAGAACCCTCCCCGCTCAGACCCAACCCAGGAGGCCTGAGACACTCTGAACTCTTTCTTTCTGGAAAAGATCATAAAAATCAAAAAGTCTATCCCCCTCCTTCCCCAGTTATCTCCACCGGATATTTCCTCTAGTAACCCCCTGACCTTCACCACCTTCCCCGCTCTGGATCCTACCTCCCTTGTGGAACTTGCCACCCGTGTGAAATCTGGCTCCCCTAACGACTGTTGCCCACCATCTGTCCTGCGGAGTATATGTCTCAATCTGCCAGACTTTGTCCTCTTCTATTTCGGCGTGGAAAGCACTGTGCTATTCCTATGCTTAAAGACTTTGATAGAAAAGAAGACATTTGAGATGAGCATATCTAGAGTGTCGCTGGTGTTGAGAGTGCTCTAACAGGAGCTGCTTTCCACCTAAACTGGAGAACTACCCAGAGTTCTCTCCCTTTTCTTTTTTGCATAATTTATGCATCACTCTATGCCTGAAAGGATTTTGTTTTGACTTATACTGGGTGCTCCCTTGTGTCTGGACAAAGCTATACCGATCTGAAGAGCTCTAATAAGAGTAAAACATTGTGTCAGGGGTTGCTTTTACTCATTTCAGGTTGGCTTGAGTTGGTATTTTACCAATTCAAAGCTGTAATACTGTGCCTGGAGTGATAAATGGCTTTTGTCATTTTACAGCTCGGCAAGGACAGCACTGTGCTAGTCCTATGCTTAAAGACTTTGCTGTAGAAATGGCAAAAGACTTTGTCCTTTTCTATCTCGACGTGGAAAGCACTGTGCTATTTCTATGCTTAAAGACTTTGTAGAAAAAAAGGCATTTGAGATGAGCAGATCTAGAGTGTCGCTGGTGTTGAGAGTGCTCTAACAGGTACTGCTTTCCACCTAAACAGGAGAACTACCCAGAATCCACTCCTTTTTCTTTTTTGCCCACCATCTGTCCTGCGGAGTATATGTCTCAATCTGCCAGACTTTGTCCTCTTCTATTTTGGCGTGGAAAGCACTGTGCTATTCCTATGCTTAAAGACTTTGATAGAAAAGAAGACATTTGAGATGAGCATATCTAGAGTGTCGCTGGTATTGAGAGTGCTCTAACAGGAGCTGCTTTCCACCTAAACTGGAGAACTACCCAGAATTCACTCCTTTTTCTTTTTTGCATAATTTATGCATCTCTTTATGCCTGAAAGGGTATACTGGGTGGTCCCTTGTGTCTGGGCAAAGCTATACCTCTCTGAAGAGCTCTAATTAGAGCGAAACACTGTGTCAGGGGTTGCCTTTACTCATTTCAAGTTGGCTTGAGATGGTATTTACAAATTCAAAGCTTTAATACTGTGCCTGGAGTGATCAATGGCTTTTGTCATTTTACAGGTCAGCAGGGACAGCACTGTGCTATTCCTATGCTTAAAGACTTTGATAGAAAAACAGACATTTGCGGTGAGCAGATCTAGAGTGTCGCTGGTGTTGAGAGTGCTCTAAAGGAGCTGCTTTCCACCTAAACTGGAGAACTACCGAGAGTTCTCTTCTTTTTCTTTTTTGCATAATTTATGCGTCACTCTATGCCTGAAAGGGTTTTGTTTTGACTTATTCTGGGGGCTCCCTTGTGTCTGGAAAAGCTATACCTCTCTGAAGAGCTCTAATTAGAGCGCAACACTGTGTCAGGGGATGCATTTACTCATTTCAGGTTGGCTTGAGTTGGTATTTTACCAATTCAAAGCTGTAATACTGTACCTGGAGTAATAAATGGCTTTTGTCATTTTACAGCGCGGCAAGGACAGTACTGTGCTAGTCCTATGCTTAAATACTTTGCTGTAGAAATGGCAAAAGACTTTGTCCTTTTCTGTCTCGGCGTGGAAAGAACTGTGATATTCCTATGCTTAAAGAATTTGATAGAAAAACAGACATTTGAGGTGAGCGGATCTAGAGTGTCGCTGGTGTTGAGAGTGCTCTAACAGGAGCTGCTTTCCACCTAAACTGGAGAACTACCCAGAGTGCTCTCCTTTTTCTTTTTTGTATAATATATGCATCACTCTATGCCTGAAAGGGTTTTATTTTGACTTATACTGGGTGCTCCCTTGTGTTTGGACAAAGCCATACTTCTCTGAAGAGCTCTAATTAGAGTGAAACACTGTGTCAGGGGTTGCTTTTACTCCATTCAGGTTGGCTTGAGTTGGTATTTTACCAATTCAAAGTTGTAATACTGTGCCTGGAGTGATGAATGGCTTTCGTCATTTTACAGCTCGGCAAGGATAGCACTGTGCTAGTCCTATGCTTAAAGACTTTGCTGTAGAAATGGCAAAAGAGTTTGTCCTTTTCTATCTCGGCGTGGAAATCACTGTGCTATTCCTATGCCTAAAGACGTTGATAGAAAAAGAGACATTTGAGGTGAGCAGATCTACAGTGTCGCTGGTGTTGAGAGTGCTCTAACAGGAGCTGCTTTCCACCTAAACTGGAGAACTGCCCAGAGTTCTCTCCCTTTTCTTTTTTGCACAATTTATGCATCACTCTATGCCTGAAAGGGTTTTGTTTTGACTTATACTGGGTGCTCCCTTGTGTCTGGACAAAGCTATACCTCTCTGAAGAGCTCTGTTTAGAGTGAAACACTGTGTCAGGGGTTGCTTTTACTCATTTCAGGTTGGCTTGAGTTGGTATTCTATCAATTCAAAGCTGTAAGACTGTGCCTGGAGTTATAAATGGCTATTGTCATTTTACAGCTCAGCAAGGACAGCACTGTGCTAGTCCTATGCTTAAAGACTTTGCTGTAGAAATGGCAAAAGACTTTGTCCTTTTCTATCTCGGCGTGGAAAGCACTGTGCTATTTCTATGCTTAAAAACTTTGATAGAAAAAAAGACATTTGAGATGAGCAGATCTAGAGTGTCGCTGGTGTTGCGAGTGCTCTAACAGGAGCTGCTTTCCACCTAAACTGGAGAACTACCCAGAATTCTCTCCTTTTTCTTTTTTGCATAATTTATGCATCTCTCTATACCTGAAAGGGTTTTGTTTTGACTTATACTGGGTGGTCCCTTGTGTCTGGGCAAAGCTATACCTCTCTGAAGAGCTCTAATTAGTGCGAAACACTGTGTCAGGGGTTGCCTTTACTCATTTCAGGTTGGCTTGAGAAGGTATTTTACCAATTCAAAGCTTTAATACTGTGCCTGGAGAGATCAATTGCTTATGTCATTTTACAGGTCGGCAAGGACAGCACTGTGCTAGTCCCCATGCTTAAAGACTTTGCTGTAGAAATGGCAAAAGACTTTGTCCTTTTCTATCTCGGTGTGGAAAGCACTGTGCTATTCCCCTGCTTAAAGACTTTTATAGAAAAACAGACATTTGCGGTGAGCAGATCTAGAGTGTCGCTGGTGTTGAGAGTGCTCTAACAGGAGCTGCTTTCCACCTAAACTGGAGAACTACCCAGAGTTCTCTCTTTTTTCTTTTTTGCATAATTTATGCATCACTCAATGCCTGAAAGGGTTTTGTTTTGACTTATTCTGGGTGCTCCCTTGTGTCTGGACAACGCTATACCTCTCTGAAGAGCTCTAATTAGAGCAAAACACTGCGTCAGGGGTTGCGTTTACTCATTTCAGGTTGGCTTGAGTTGGTATTTTACCAATTCAAAGCTGTAATACTGTGTCTGGATTGATGAATGTCTTTTGTCATTTTACAGCTCTGCAAGGACAGCACTGTGCTAGTCCTATGCTTAAGGACTTTGCTGTAGAAATGTCAAAAGACTTTGTCCTTTTCTATCTCGGCGTGGAAAGCACTGTACTATTCCTATGCTTAAAGACTTTGATAGAAAAAGAGAAATTTGCGGTGAGCACTTTGAGACTGTCGCTTGTGTTGAGAGTGCTCTAACAGGAGCTGCTTTCCACCTAAACTGGAGAACTACCCAGAGTGCTCTCCTTTTTCTTTTTTGTATAATATATGCATCACTCTATGCCTGAAAGGGTTTTGTTTTGACTTATACTGGGTGATCCCTTGTGTCTGGACAAAGCTATACCTCTCCGAAGAGATCTAATTGAAGCAAACACTGTGTCAGGGGTTGCTTTTACTCATTTCAGGTTGGCTTGAGTTGGTATTTTACCAATTCAAAGCTGTAATACTGTGCCTGGAGTGATGAATGGCTTTTGTCATTTTACAGCTTGGCAAGGATAGCACTGTGCTAGTCCTATGCTTAAATACTTTGCTGTGGAAATGGCAAAATACTTTGTCCTTTTCTATCTCGGCGTGGAAAGCACTGTACTATTCCTATGCTTAAAGACTTTGATAGAAAAAGAGAAATTTGCGGTGAGCAGTTTGAGACTGTCGCTGGTGTTGAGAGTGCTCTAACAGGAGCTGCTTTCCACCTAAACTGGAGAACTACCCAGAGTGCTCTCCTTTTTCTTTTTTGTATAATATATGCATCACTCTATGCCTGAAAGGGTTTTGTTTTGACTTATTCTGGGTGCTCCCTTGTGTCTGGAAAAGCTATTCCTCTCTGAAGAGCTCTAATTAGAGCGAAACACTGTGTCAGGGGTTGCTTTTACTCCATTCAGGTTGGCTTGAGTTGGTATTTTACCAATTCAAAGTTGTAATACTGTGCCTGGAGTGATGAATGGCTTTCGTCATTTTACAGCTCGGCAAGGATAGCACTGTGCTAGTCCTATGCTTTAAGACTTTGCTTTAGAAATGGCAAAAGAGTTTGTTCTTTTCTATCTCGGCGAGGAAATCACTGTGCTATTCCTATGCTTAAAGACGTTGATAGAAAAAGAGACATTTGAGGTGAGCAGATCTACAGTGTCGCTGGTGTTGAGAGTGCTCTAACAGGAGCTGCTTTCCACCTAAACTGGAGAACTACCCAGAGTTCTCTCCCTTTTCTTTTTTGCATAATTTATGCATCACTCTATGGCTGAAAGAGTTTTGTTTTGACTTATACTGGGTGCTCCCTTGTGTCTGGACAAAGCTATACCTCTCTAAAGAGCTCTAATTAGACCGGAATACTGTGTCAGGGGTTGCTTTTACTCATTTCAGGTTGGCTTGAGTTGGTATTTTACCAATTCAAAGCTGTAATACTGTGCCTGGAGTGATAAATGGCTTTTGTCAGTTTACAGCTCGGCAAGGACAGCACTGTGCTAGTCCTATGCTTAAAGACTTTGCTGTAGAAATGGCAAAAGACTTTGTCCTTTTCTATCTCGGCGTGGAAAGCACTGTGCTATTTCTATGCTTAAAGAATTTGGTAGAAAAAAAGGCATTTGAGATGAGCAGATCTAGAGTGTCGCTGGTGTTGAGAGTGCTCTAACAGGAGCTGCTTTCCACCTAAACTGGAGAACTACCCAGAATTCACTCCTTTTTCTTTTTTGCATAATTTATGCATCTCTTTCTGCCTGAAAGGGCTTTGTTTTGACTTATACTGGGTGGTCCCTTGTGTCTGGGCAAATCTATACCTCTCTGAAGAGCTCTAATTAGAGCGAAACACTGTGTCAGGGATGGCCTTTACTCATTTCAGGTTGGCTTGAGATGGTATTTACCAATTCAAAGCTGTAATACTGTGTCTGGATTGATGAATGGCTTTTGTCATTTTACAGCTCGGCAAGAACAGCACTGTGCTAGTCCTATGCTTAAAGACTTTGCTGTAGAAATGGCAAAAGACTTTGTCCTTTAGTATCTCAGCGTGGAAATCACTGTGCTATTCCTATGCTTAAAGACTTTGATAAAAAAACAGACTTTTGCATTTAGAAGATCTAGAGTGTCGCTGGTGTTGAGAGTGCTCTAACAGGAGCTGCTTTCCACCTAAACTGGAGAACTAACCAGAATTCTCTCCTTTTTCTTTTTTGCATAATTTATGCATCACTCTATGCCTGAAAGGGTATTTTTTTTACGTATTCTGGGTGCTCCCTTGTGTCTGGACAAAGCTATACCTCTCTGAAGAGATCTAATTAGAGCGAAACACTGTGTCAGGGGTACTTTTACTCATTTCAGGTTGGCTTAAGTTGGTATTTTACCAATTCAAAGCTGTAATACGGTGCCTGGAGTGATGAATGGCTTTTGTCATTTTACAGCTCGGCAAGGATAGCACTGTGCTAGTCCTATGCTTAAAGACTTTGCTGTAGAAATGGCAAAAGACTTTGTCTTTTTCTATCTCGCCATAGAAATCACTGTGCTATTCCTATGCTTAAAGGCTTTGATAGAAAAAGAGACATTTGAGGTGAGCAGATCTACAGTGTCGCTGGTGTTGAGAGTGCTCTAACAGGTGCTGCTTTCCACCTAAACTGGAGAACTACCCAGAATTCTCTCCTTTTTCTTTTTTGCATAATTTATGCATCTCTCTATGCCTGAAAGGGTTTTGTTTTGACTTATACTGGGTTGTCCCTTGTCTCTGGGCAAAGCTATACCTCTCTGAAGAGCTCTAATTAGAGCGAAACACTGTGTCAGGGGTTGCCTTTACTCATTTCAAGTTGGCTTAAGAAGGTATTTACAAATTCAAAGCTTTAATACTGTGCCTGGAGTGATCAATGGCTTTTGTCATTTTACAGGTCAGCAGGGACAGCACTGTGCTAGTCCTATGCTTAAAGACTTTGCTGTAGAAATGGCAAAAGACTTTGTCCTTTTCTATCTCGGCCTGGAAAGCACTGTTCTATTCCTATGCTTAAAGACTTTGATAGAAAAAGAGAAATTTGCGGTGAGCAGTTTGAGACTGTCGCTGGTGTTGAGAGTGCTCTAACAGGAGCTGCTTTCCACCTAAACTGGAGAACTAACATGAGTTCTCTCCTTTTTCTTTTTTGCATAATTTATGCATCACTCTATGCCTGAAAGGGTTTTGTTTTGACTTATTCTGGGTGCTCCTGTGGAAAATTAATACTGTTTGGTGAACATTATCTGCGCCATCTTCCCTTTTGCCCCGATGCCACACTCTTTGTCGCACACACCCACTACTTTAGCTGCCTTGACCAGACCCACCCTGTGCATACCCCTGACCCCCAGCACGGCTCTTCACCTACACAAGCACCCCCACGCACTGATCACTCCCGCTTTCACATGCCTTGCGCGTAAGCGGCAGCCATTTTGAGCACCATGGCCCCTCTGCCCCTTGCTGATAGCCAACGCGTCTCTCTCTATCTCCTCTCTCTCTCTCTCTCTCTCTCTCTCTCTCTCTCTCTCTCTCTCTCTCTCTCTCTCTCTCTCCTATCCTCGCAGGCATCCCCCGCACGCTGACAACCCCCTCGCTCTCCTTGGGTCGTAAACCCCTCTTCAGCGCAGATCTGCCTCAGAATCCCATCCTGTTCCCAGCGCGACACCTCCCTTCATTCCTTTCATAGTCTCAGGCCCTTTGATGCAAACCCCCCCTTTTTCCTGTGTGCCCGTCTGTCTTCCTTGTTCCCAAGCCACCACCTGGCCCTGCGGATACTGTTTATTACCCCGTACAGTAGGAAGCCTCCCCTCCCCATCAAAAGACCCTCGAGCCGATCAAAGCCCCCACCCTACGAGATCCGATCAAACTCCACACATTCCGTGAATCGGCGGAATGTCCTGCTGCGCGATAATCATCACCTGTTGTGACCGGGGTGGGGAATTCAACTGTAAATGTATGTGGGAACGGGCCTGAAGGGGAAATTCCGAGGATGTTCTTTCACATATCAAAGTGTTGCAAGAATGTGTTACATGCAATAAAGATCATAAACCTGTGTATAAGAGGCCAGGCCTCAGAGATGCGGTTAGAGCACCTCGTGACGATACTTGCTGTCCGAATTGATGTGTTCTCCTCCGGAGAGAATAAACCCTCGTTTCCTGCCTTTCAGTCTCCAGCCCCTGCTTCTTCATTGATTAATATTGGTGGGTCATAGAGGCGACACCGCCGGGCAACACAAAAGGGTCTTTGGTTACTGGTTGTCTTTGCACCCTTTTACAATTGGCGTCCCAAGCGTGGGGCCCATCAGCGACTCGTGGATCCAGTGGGAGAGGTCCTGACGACAGAATGAACGACTGCAACGATCGGAAGGTACCCTGTCCGATAGACCCTCGTCTGACAGCCGATCATCCGAACTTCACTGGTTCCGAACGGACCTCTCTCGAGTGATCTACAGTCCTGACTGGGAACCATCAGGAGTGCCACGAGGAGTACGAAGAGAAGAGGACGATCGGGCGCTGGATTCGGAAGACAAGAAACTGTCCATGCGGTCCGGGTAAGGTCGTGTAAACACGACAAATCGCGAAATGATTGATAATTGATGAAAAATACTAGTATTACTTTTTGTTAATTTATTTGGAGATTCGCTGTCTGCAAACGGGGAAACAACCGGCTCTCCCTTTGCAAGCAGTGAAGGATAGGTAACGCACCCGTCGTGCCTATCTTTCTCCCCCACTGATCAATTGCCCCTCCCCATTGATTAACTGTTACGAATTGTTTTCTGGAGATTCTCTGTCTGCAAACAGGAAAGAATAGGTCCCCCTCTTTGCAGATAGTGAAAGGGTAGGTGACGCAGACCTTTGCGGGCCTACTTATTCTCCCCATTGACCATTTTTTATTTTTATTTATTGACCAAACACTGATTGCCCGATATTGGTTCTTGAGGTATTCACTGCATGCAAACAACGTAGAATAGAAATATTCTGTCTAGTCTTTGCACGCAGTGATAAGATAGGTAGTGCTGACTATTATCCCCATTGTGATCCGTCATGCCTGTCTTCTCCCCACTGATGGATAGCTGGTTCAGCCCGGACCGTTTATTAGAGGTGGACCATCTAGCTCCGCTGGAAGGCACCCCTAATAAAGAAATGTTCACAAAGTATGGATTAATTACCATAGCCTATAGTAAGCTATGGCACAAGTATACCAAAGCAAACCAAGAGAAACAATGGCCACTGATAGGATCCTTCGATTTAGACAAAATAGAAACGGTAGAAATAGCCCTTTGTAATAATAAGACAACGCCTATTATGCTCGATAGTCTCGGAATGTGGCGCAAAGAAGCTACGCAACGAAAGGAAAGAGACGAAGTCAAAGTAGGTAAAGAAACGCGACAGGCAACCCTCCAAACGTCTGGGAGGCAAAAGGAAGGGCCAGCGACGACACAGTTCCGAGGGTTAGACACAAAAAGAGAACGGTGTAAAGGGATGTGCCGACGGGACAACCCCGAGACACAACGACCCAAAAGTAATCCCCCGACACTATGCACAGGACGAACAGATTTAAGGCAAAACCAATGTGCTTTTTGTAGATGTCTCGGGCACTGGAAAGCCCAATGCCCGACTCTACAGAACATAGATAAGAGCGGAGGGTCGACAGAAATAACAGGTCGGCAGAAAGGGAGAAGGCGCGAGATAAAAACAAATCAGACTAACACAGACAGGACGGATAGAACCACCACGTTTGATTATGCTCGATGGCACAGATTTCGTCAGACCAATTTCAACGACATGTCTGAGTTCTGGGACTGATTGCGCCCTGTTGCCCCCCCCCCACTCTGAAAAACAGAAGCAATCACAGGCCTGCGTAGACAATCCCCCGTTAGAAAAGGACTCAAGGAAACCAAGCATCTGTTATATAATTTAGGGTTTAATTACGATAAAGATAACACACAACCAACGATAAATAGAAAAACTAGTAAACCATTCTTTAAAGTAAACTGTACTAATAGGAACAAAACAAAACATATTACGCTCACTCCGGAAGTTCTCAAACTGTAACAAGTCAACGGTCCCGACCATCCGGAAGGTGAAACACACAACACGTGTGGGGCGGGGCCAGCCATCAGCCATAGACCAAAAGAAATCACCGACGAGAAGGTACAGGAGGCTCCATGGGCCGACATGAAATGGTCTTCCCATACTCTCCTTCCTCGGGTGACGTCCCCTGGGCCACGAGTAGGGAGGGGGCGGATGCAGATGACCCCCTCCCTCGTATCTCCTGGTCCGGCCATCACGAATTCCTCCATCGAACTGGCGCAGGGGGGGCTGGGAGGGAGAGGCGACGCGGACGAGCCTCTCCCACCTCCACAGGTAGGAGGTTTCCCAGCCCCGGCCCGGCGCCGAAATCCTCCAGCCGGGCGACGGATATACTTGTGCAACACAGAACGTACAATGTCCGACGGATCTATTTGCGTAGCACAGGACGTACAATGCCTGACGGATCTATTTCCGCAGCACAGAGCGTACAATGTTCAACGGGCCTATTTTCGCAGCACAGAACATACAATGTCCGACGGGCATACTTGTGCAGCACCGGACATACAATGGTCCCCCAAGAGTCGGAGTCAGGGGTGTAGGGTGGTCATCATGTGCACCCCTGATTCAAAGGGACGGCGTGGGATGCGCCGGGAGAGGGAAGCAGCACGGACGAGCCTCCCTCACCTCCCCAGGTGAAGGCTCCACAGCTGCACCCTGGCGCCCTGAACCAAATGTCCTGCTCCAACAGCATGGTGTTCTGTCTTTGTCGCCACAAGAAGTTTCTTCCACTCCTGAAAGACACGACGAAGGGCGGCGGCTGCAGGGTCTCAAAATGGCGTCTGGGCCCTCTGGAAGGCGGGTCTAGGCCGCTGGAGTAACTTTGTCCGGAATTGCAACACGGGCACTTGCCCACCTGGGCACGAGCCCCCACCTCTGACAACATCCCCACAGCTTTGAAGATTCTACCAGAGTCCCAGAAGCCCTCGGCCCCTACAGGCTTCCAGTAGGGAACAACTGGAACGACCACGACATAGCCACAAGATGGTGGTGCTCTCGTGTCTGCACCAGCTCCAGTCTGAACCACCCAGGAACATTATGGGCTAACGAACTCGAGTAAGTTCCGGCTGAGCATCAACGTGACCCGGTAAGAAAGATTCTACCCCCCTCCCCCTTTTTGATTGACGGTCCACACCACCAGCCCCTCTGTTAGCACAGGTTTTTGAACTGCCGAAAGGGACTCTGGTCCAACCGCCAATTGTCGGAGACATTTTTCCCCTGATGCTACTTCCGGACTAAACCGGCCTCGCCCAAAATGGCGCCGGTATAAAATAGGAACTAACGGACACCTCGTGGTGTTCTTTAACTAATGAGACTTGATGTACTAAGACATATATGTGAACCTTTACACACTTGACGAAAAGGAGAGGAGGGTTCGCTTGGCGGACATTTGAAAGGGGTCCCGTCAAAATGTTGATTTCAATGAACGATTTATTTTGATATTTATTGTAACTGGTACATAATGTCGCTTATGATGCACACCCACGGTATACATCTAGGAAATGTGATTACAATGAGCTTGACTGTGTTCCCATTTATGAACTAAAATGCCCCTGATCCCTAATCACTTAGCGAGACGTTTTGAGTTATTTGCAAATAATTAATTAGGCCTTTTTGACATGTTCTTATGCGACAAACGCCCCTACTGTATGTGCTTCCACCATCGCCACGTCCAGCCAAAATATGATTGCACTCTCACATTTTACGTACTGAACGATTATGCAAATAAAGGTTTTCCAAACTATGAATGGGTATCATATACTTTTGTAAATGTGGGAATCGGCGGGAGGGCTATTTTGTGCACAACCATTTTGCTCTCTTTTTAAGGTTATTAGAAAAATGGCTGTTCGGCCCCGGATTTATGATCGAATCTAAGGTATGATACGCTGCCTCCAAATATGCGACTAAGCTCAGGAACTAACGCATGAAGAAGGACCCCGACTTCGGAGAATGGGTAAAAGCAAAACAGTATGAATGTTAGAATGTCATAAGGGTATGATGATCGAAGGTACTAAGGGACAGGGTTAGCCGAAGAACTGATATGCCCTAGAACATCACAGCGTTGGGAGTGACTTTAAGGATCCCCAATAGCTGGATACATTTACAAACCAGGTACATCGCGCTAGGCGCCTCTGATTTCTCTTTTTAGCGTTTCCCTACATACGATCTATAATGCCACCCTCAAACCCCCCATGAACAACCTATCACACTGCCCGCCCCCTTGACTTCAGAAACCAAGACCCTAGGGATTATATCCCGAGGAGATAAGTACGAGTATGTGGTAAGTAAATAACTTTTGTGCCCGTACATTTGATATGCTCGAATGTTGTTCCCCCGCCCTTTCTTCCTTTTTCTCCCTCTACAGGTTACATTGGAATCACGACTAGGGTATAGTAAAGATCTGGAACGACGCCATGTCCGATACATGAAGCGGACCTACGCTGCAAGATGGCACCTAAAGACACCCGACTCAATGCATGTCCTCATGTACCCGGCCTAATGCTCTTCCGTCCCAAACTGCATGCTTTCTACATTCTAACACAAACCCAAAATGTCTCATGTTGGGTAATGCAATGAATAGCCTAAATAGTACATGGCCACTCTCCATGTCACACGTGTACTATTTAGCCTATTGTTGATCTATCTCTCCCTCTCTATCTGTCTCTCTCTATCTTTCTCTCTCAATCTATCTCTCTCTCTCTCTCTCTCTCTCTCTCCTCCACTCTTTCACTCTTCCTAGCGACTGGCACCAAATTGGCGAACCACTACCCCTGGTGCACCACCTGATTGGCTCCAAATACCACAAGTATTTGCACAAATTTGTCTTAAATAAAAATTGCATCGATACCACGTTACTACCTCTCCTTTTCTGCTAAATATTGATGAAACCTAGATTGACCGAAAAGAAAAGGACAGGTAAGACGACTAAGGTTCTCTAATCTGACCCATTTTGAGGGAACTACTTGTTAGTGGCATCCATGATAAAATGTTTCTGATAAACGCGACCTCCCCCCCGTCCCGAAGTTATCTCAATACCCAAACAGAAAAAGTGATCGAGACATCCCCGTTTTTCCAGAATGCCCCCGGCTTGGTATCAGTTGCCCTGAACAGGAGTTTGGAAAATGTCCCTTGCCCCAGTTTGCTATATTCCTAGTTGTTTCCCATTAGACCTCGCTCACCCCAAGGATGGGTTGAACAGTCATCACGAGTCCGAGTTTTTTATAAAGTAGCCAGGTTGTAAGAAACTATGTAGAATTTAGAATGATTTTTACGAAGCTAAAATTAGATCGAAAAATGAAAGAACTTGTTGCAGTAAACCTTGTTGAAAATAAAATGTTTAGCTAAAAGATAGGACGCATTGATGTAATAGAGAATCGTTTAGCCTATGTTCATTCCTCAGAAGGAAGCCTATCAGACTATGGTGAATAACACGTTGCACTTTTCCGTAAAATACAAAGTCCTGAAGACCGGTCTAGCCTTGCAAGACTCGTACTAGGGAAATGGGTCTCTACCAGGAGAACTGACATGACTGTAATAAACGAATGTAATGAATGGGTATCAGACCTCGTACCACGACAAATGAATGTAATAAACCGACAAAACGCCAAAGAAATAACCACAAATGGAAGTTGTTGGGAATCCGGCAAACCCATCATCAATTGTTTATACGTTGGCTGCAGACCTCAATGTTGCGGATGTTTACCCCAGTTGCTTGGTGTTGGGAGAGAAATAGATTTACGTAATTACCTTCCTCTGCAAAATCTCTAAAGACTGTCTTTTCAAACTCATTTAAGGGTACCACTGTCGGAGGAGAAAGAGACCGGATGTGGGAGCACACGGCCTGACTGCAGATCGTGGAACCTCAATGACGGAGGCCAAGGCGAGACCACAACAGTAAGGAGTTGCAGGACAAGGCACTGTTTCCGACAAAACTAAAGGAAAGGGCTAACCTGAGGCCCCTGCTCTATGATCGACGCGTGCCGAAAAGTCCCCGCTCTCTGAACGTGATTATGGACCCGCCTGTCTAAAACTTTCCGTCCCCCTGGTCTGTTCCCGATCTGGCCCTGCTCCATCCCCTCCTCCTCCGACCTGCCATAAGGACTATTCACACACCCCCCTCCCTCCACCTGAACTTTCAAAATCCTCTAAATCCTACTGTGCCATCCGGAGAAGGGTATTTCCTGCGTCAAAAGGGAGGGAGCCCTGACTAAGTAGACCACGAACTGTGTTAAATCTCAGAACGGTGACCTAAAAACACCACCAAGGGTCACCCCAAAGAGAAGCTAAACGAAGTATGTGGTTCTGCCCGGTACCGAGCACCTTGAAGATGATGGAAGCAACAGGAAATACCCACCACAGAAACCCAAGGACAGACAGACTCCACAACTCAAAGACAATTGCACCCTTCACCACAATCCTTTTCTGTCTCCTTCTAATGACCACACTCTGGATTATGGAAGAAAAATGCATCTGCTCCAAAACCGTAACGCATTTCTCCCATGAGGTCTGGCGAAACAGAACAAAGACACTCTCCTGCCCGCAGACCTCCAACGGCTCAACCCACATGGACATTCCTACTAAAGAACGAATCGTAGTACAGGTGCTCAACAGTGCCAACAGAAGACGACAAAGAATGCTGAGAACTCACTAGTAATGGTCCACGACCATAAGACACTGGGAACCCTGATTATTGTTTTTACTATGTCTCCTTTCTCTCCCAACCACCATTGAATTGACTATGCTCCAACCGAGTACAAAAAGAACTTACTTACGTGGTAACCTATCGGCTCCTATTCCGAATGACTACAAACATCTATGATCTGTACCTTTCAGGCATCACTCTATGCCTGAAAGGGTTTTGTTTTGACTTATACTGGGTGCTCCCTTGTGTCTGGACAAAGCAATACCTCTCTGAAGAGCTCTATTTAGAGCAAAGCACTGTGTCAGGGGTTGCTTTTACTCATTTCAGGTTGGCTTGAGTTGGTATTCTATCAATTCAAAGCTGCAATACTGTGCCTGGAGTTATAAATGGCTTTTGTCATTTTATAGGTCAGCAGGGACAGCACTGTGCTAGTCCTATGCTTAAAGACTTTGCTGTAGAAATGGCAAAAGACTTTGTCCTTTTCTATCTCGGCCTGGAAAGCACTGTGCTATTCCTATGCTTAAAGACTTTGATAGAAAAAGAGAAATTTGCGGTGAGCAGTTTGAGACTGTCGCTGGTGTTGAGAGTGCTCTAACAGGAGCTGCTTTCCACCTAAACTGGAGAACTACCCTGAGTTCTCTCCTTTTTCTTTTTTGCATAATTTATGCATCACTCTATGCCTAAAAGGGTTTTGTTTTGACTTATTCTGGGTGCTCCCTTGTGTCTGGAAAAGCTATACCTCTCTGAAGAGCTCTAATTAGAGCACACAACTGTGTCAGGGGATGCATTTACTCATTTCAGGTTGGCTTGAGTTGGTATTTTACCAATTCAAAGCTGTAATACTGTGCCTGGAGTAATAAATGGCTTTTGTCATTTTACAGAGCGGCAAGGACAGCACTGTGCTAGTCCTATGCTTAAAGACTTTGCTGTAGAAATGGCAAAAGACTTTGTCCTTTTCTGTCTCGGCGTGGAAAGAACTGTGATATTCCTATGCTTAAAGAATTTGATAGAAGAACAGACATTTGAGGTGAGCGGATCTAGAGTGTCGCTGGTGTTGAGAGTGCTCTAACAGGAGCTGCTTTCCACCTAAACTGGAGAACTACCCAGAGTGCTCTCCTTTTTCTTTTTGTATAATATATGCATCACTCTATGCCTAAAAGGGTTTTATTTTGACTTATACTGGGTGCTCCCTTGTGTTTGGACAAAGCTATACTTCTCTGAAGAGCTCTAATTAGAGCGAAACACTGTGTCAGGGGTTGCTTTTACTCCAATCAGGTTGGCCTGAGTTGGTATTTTACCAATTCAAAGTTGTAATACTGTGCCTGGAGTGATGAATGGCTTTCATCATTTTACACCTCGGCAAGGATAGCACTGTGCTAGTCCTATGCTTAAAGACTTTGCTGTAGAAATGGCAAAAGAGTTTGTCCTTTTCTATCTCGGCGTGGAAATCACTGTGCTATTCCTATGCTTAAAGACGTTGATAGAAAAAGAGACATTTGAGGTGAGCAGATCCACAGTGTCGCTTGTGTTGAGAGTGCTCTAACAGGAGCTGCTTTCCACCTAAACTGGAAAACTACCCAGAGTTCTCTCCCTTTTCTTTTTTGCATAATTTATGCATCACTCTATGCCTGAAAGGGTTTTGTTTTGACTTATACTGGGTGCTCCCTTGTGTCTGGACAAAGCTATACCTCTCTGAAGAGCTCTAATTAGAGCGAAACACTGTGTCAGGGGTTGCCTTTACTCATTTCAGGTTGACTTGAGATGGTATTTTACCAATTCAAAGCTTTAATACTGTGCCTGGAGAGATCAATTGCTTTTGTCATTTTACAGGTCGGCAAGGACAGCACTGTGCTAGTCCCATGCTTAAAGACTTTGCTATAGAAATGGCAAAAGACTTTGTCCTTTACTATCTCGGTGTGGAAAGCACTGTGCTATTCCCATGCTTAAAGACTTTTATAGAAAAACAGACATTTGCGGTGAGCAGATCTAGAGTGTCGCTGGCATTGAGAGTGCTCTAACAGGAGCTGCTTTCCACCTAAACTGGAGAACTACCCAGAGTTCTCTCCTTTTTCTTTTTTGCATAATTTATGCATCACTCAATGCCTGAAAGGGTTTTGTTTTGACTTATTCTGGGTGCTCCCTTGTGTCTGGACAACGCTATACCTCTCTGAAGAGCTCTAATTAGAGTGAAACACTGCGTCAGGGGTTGCTTTTACTCATTTCAGGTTGGCTTGAGTTGGTATTTTACCAATTCAAAGCTGTAATACTGTGCCTTGAGTTATGGATGGCTTTTGTCATTTTACTGCTCTGCAAGGATAGCACTGTGCTATTCCTATTCTTAAAGACTTTGCTGTAGAAATGGCAAAAGACTTTGTCCTCTTCTATTTCGGCGTGGAAAGCACTGTGCTATTCCTATGCTTAAAGACTTTGATAGAAAAGAAGACATTTGAGATGAGCAGATCTAGAGTGTCGCTGGTGTTGAGAGTGCTCTAACAGGAGCTGCTTTCCACCTAAACTGGAGAACTACCCAGAGTTCTCGCCTTTTTATTTTTTGTATAATGTATGCATCACTCTATGCCTGAAAGGGTTTTGTTTTGACTTATATTGGGTGCTCACTTGTGTCTAGACAAAGCTATACCTCTCTGATGAGCTCTAATTAGAGCGAAACACTGTGTCAGGGGTTGCGTTTACTCATTTCAGGTTGGCTTGAGTTGGTATTTTACCAATTCAAAGCTGTAATACTGTGTCTGGATTGATGAATGGCTTTTGTCATTTTACATTTCGGCAAGGACAGCACTGTGCTAGTCCTATGCTTAAAGACTTTGCTGTAGAAATGTCAAAAGACTTTGTCCTTTTCTATCTCGACGTGGAAAGTACTGTGCTATTCCTATGCTTTAAGACTTTGATAGAAAAACAGACATTTGAGGTGAGCAGATCTAGAGTGTCACTGGTGTTGAGAGTGCTCTAACAGAAGCTGCTTTCCACCTAAACTGGAGAACTATCCAGAGTTCTCTCCTTTTTCTTATTTGCATAATTTATGCATCACTCTATGCCTGAAAGGGTTTTGTTTTGACTTATTCTGGGTGCTCCCTTGTGTCTGGAAAAGCTACACCTCTCTGAAGAGCTCTAATTAGAGCACAACACTGTGTCAGGGGTTGCATTTACTCATTTCAGGTTGGCTTGAGTTGGTATTTTACCAATTCAAAGCTGTAATACTGTGCCTGGAGTAATAAATGGCTTTTGTCATTTTACAGCCCGGCAAGGACAGCACTGTGCTAGTCCTATGCTTAAAGACTTTGCTGTAGAAATGGCAAAAGACTTTGTCCTTTTCTGTCTCGGCGTGGAAAGAACTGTGATATTCCTATGCTTAAAGAATTTGATAGAAAAAAAGACATTTGAGATGAGCAGATCCAGAGTGTCGCTGGTGTTGCGAGTGCTCTAACAGGAGCTGCTTTCCACCTAAACTGGAGAACTACCCAGAATTCTCTCCTTTTTCTTTTTTGCATAATTTATGCATCTCTCTATGCCTGGAAGGGTTTTGTTTTGACTTATACTGGGTGGTCCCTTGTGTCTGGGCAAAGCTATACCTCTCTGAAGAGCTCTAATTAGAGCGAAACACTGTGTTAGGGGTTGCCTTTACTCATTTCAGGTTGGCTTTAGATGGTATTTTACCAATTCAAAGCTTTAATACTGTGCCTGGAGAGATCAATTGCTTTTGTCATTTTACAGGTTGGCAAGGACAGCACTGTGCTACTCCCATGCTTAAAGACTTTGCTGTAGAAATGGCAAAAGACTTTGTCCTTTACTATCTCGGTGTGGAAAGCACTGTGCTATTCCCATGCTTAAAGACTTTTATAGAAAAACAGACATTTGCGGTGAGCAGATCTAGAGTGTCGCTGGCGTTGAGAGTGCTCTAACAGGAGCTGCTTTCCACCTAAACTGGATAACTACCCAGAGTTCTCTCCTTTTTCTTTTTTGCATAATTTATGCATCACTCAATGCCTGAAAGGGTTTTGTTTTGACTTATTCTGAGTGCTCCCTTGTGTCTGGACAACGCTATACCTCTCTGAAGAGCTCTAATTAGAGCGAAACACTGCGTCAGGGGTTGCTTTTACTCATTTCAGGTTGGCTTGAGTTGGTATTTTACCAATTCAAAGCTGTAATACTGTGCCTTGAGTTATGAATGGCTTTTGTCATTTTACAGCTCTGCAAGGATAGCACTGTGCTAGTCCTATTCTTAAAGACTTTGCTGTAGAAATGGCAAAAGACTTTGTCCTCTTCTATTTCGGCGTGGAAAGCACTGTGCTATTCCTATGCTTAAAGACTTTGATAAAAAAAGAGAAATTTGCGGTGAGCAGTTTGAGACTGTCGCTGGTGTTGAGAGTGCTCTAACAGGAGCTGCTTTCCACCTAAACTGGAGAACTACCAAGAGTTCTCTCTTTTTTCTTTTTTGCATAATTTATGCATCACTCAATGCCTGAAAGGGTTTTGTTTTGACTTATATTGGGTGCTCACTTGTGTCTAGACAAAGCTATACCTCTCTGAAGAGCTCTAATTAGAGCGAAACACTGTGTCAGGGGTTGCGTTTACTCATTTCAGGTTGGCTTGAGTTGGTATTTTACCAATTCAAAGCTGTAATACTGTGTCTGGATTGATGAATGGCTTTTGTCATTTTACATTTCGGCAAGGACAGCACTGTGCTAGTCCTATGCTTAAGGACTTTGCTGTAGAAATGTCAAAAGACTTTGTCCTTTTCTATCTCGACGTGGAAAGTACTGTGCTATTCCTATGCTTAAAGACGTTGATAGAAAAAGAGACATTTGAGGTGAGCAGATCTACAGTGTCGCTGGTGTTGAGAGTGCTCTAACAGGAGCTGCTTTCCACCTAAACTGGAGAACTACCCAGAGTTCTCTCCCTTTTCTTTTTTGCATAATCTATGCATCACTCTATGGCTGAAAGAGTTTTGTTTTGACTTATACTGGGTGCTCCCTTGTGTCTGGACAAAGCTATACCTCTCTGAAGATCTCTATTTAGAGCGAAACACTGTGTCAGGGGTTGCTTTTACTCATTTCAGGTTGGCTTGAGTTGGTATTCTATCAATTCAAAGCTGTAATACTGTGCCTGGAGTTATAAATGGCTATTGTCATTTTACAGCTCAGCAAGGACAGCACTGTGCTAGTCCTATGCTTAAAGACTTTGCTGTAGAAATGGCAAAAGACTTTGTCCTTTTCTATCTCGGCGTGGCAATCACTGTGCTATTTCTATGCTTAAAGACTTTGATAGAAAAAAAAGACATTTGAGATGAGCAGATCTAGAGTGTCGCTGGTGTTGCGAGTGCTCTAACAGGAGCTGCTTTCCACCTAAACTGGAGAACTACCCAGAATTCTCTCCTTTTTCCTTTTTGCATAATTTATGCATCTCTCTATGCCTGAAAGGGTTTTGTTTTGACTTATACTGGGTGGTCCCTTGTGTCTGGGCAAAGCTATACCTCTCTGAAGAGCTCTAATTAGAGCGAAACACTGTGTCAGGGGTTGCCTTTACTCATTTCAGGTTGGCTTGAGATGGTATTTTACCAATTCAAAGCTTTAATACTGTGCCTGGAGAGATCAATTGCTTTTGTCATTTTACAGGTCGGCAAGGACAGCACTGTGCTACTTCCATGCTTAAAGACTTTGCTGTAGAAATGGCAAAAGACTTTGACCTTTACTATCTCGGTGTGGAAAGCACTGTGCTATTCCCATGCTTAAAGACTTTTACAGAAAAACAGACATTTGCGGTGAGCAGATCTAGAGTGTCGCTGGTGTTGAGAGTGCTCTAACAGGAGCTGCTTTCCACCTAAACTGGAGAACTACCCAGAATTCACTCCTTTTTCTTTTTTGCATAATTTATGCATCTCTTTCTGCCTGAAAGGGTTTTGTTTTGACTTATACTGGGTGGTCCCTTGTGTCTGGGCAAATCTATACCTCTCTGAAGAGCTCTAATTAGAGCGAAACACTGTGTCAGTGATGGCCTTTACTCATTTCAGGTTGGCTTGAGATGGTATTTACCAATTCAAAGCTGTAATACTGTGTCTGGATTGATGAATGGCTTTTGTCATTTTACAGCTCGGCAAGAACAGCACTGTGCTAGTCCTATGCTTAAAGACTTTGCTGTAGAAATGGCAAAAGACTTTGTCCTTTAGTATCTCGGCGTGGAAATCACTGTGCTATTCCTATGCTTAAAGACTTTGATAAAAAAACAGACTTTTGCATTTAGAAGATCTAGAGTGTCGCTGGTGTTGAGAGTGCTCTAACAGGAGCTGCTTTTCACCTAAACTGGAGAACTAACCAGAATTCTCTCCTTTTTCTTTTTTGCATAATTTATGCATCACTCTATGCCTGAAAGGGTATTTTTTTTACGTATTCTGGGTGCTCCCTTGTGTCTGGACAAAGCTATACCTCTCTGAAGAGATCTAATTAGAGCGAAACACTGTGTCAGGGGTACTTTTACTCATTTCAGGTTGGCTTGAGATGGTATTTTACCAATTCAAAGCTGTAATACGGTGCCTGGAGTGATGAATGGCTTTTGTCATTTTACAGCTCGGCAAGGATAGCACTGTGCTAGTCCTATGCTTAAAGACTTTGCTGTAGAAATGGCAAAAGACTTTGTCTTTTTCTATCTCGCCATAGAAATCACTGTGCTATTCCTATGTTTAAAGGCTTTGATAGAAAAAGAGACATTTGAGGTGAGCAGATCTACAGTGTCGCTGGTGTTGAGAGTGCTCTAACAGGTGCTGCTTTCCACCTAAACTGGAGAACTTCCCAGAATGCTCTCCTTTTTCTTTTTTGCATAATTTATGCATCTCTCTATGCCTGAAAGGGTTTTGTTTTGACTTATACTGGGTTTTCCCTTGTCTCTGGGCAAAGCTATACCTCTCTGAAGAGCTCTAATTAGAGCGAAACACTGTGTCAGGGGTTGCCTTTACTCATTTCAAGTTGGCTTAAGAAGGTATTTACAAATTCAAAGCTTTAATACTGTGCCTGGAGTGATCAATGGCTTTTGTCATTTTACAGGTCAGCAGGGACAGCACTGTGCTAGTCCTATGCTTAAAGACTTTGCTGTAGAAATGGCAAAAGACTTTGTCCTTTTCTATCTCGGCCTGGAAAGCACTGTCCTATTCCTATGCTTAAAGACTTTGATAGAGAAAGAGAAATTTGCGGTGAGCAGTTTGAGACTGTCGCTGGTGTTGAGAGTGCTCTAACAGGAGCTGCTTTCCACCTAAACTGGAGAACTACCCAGAGTTCTCTCCCTTTTCTTTTTTGCATAATTTATGCATCACTCTATGCCTGAAAGGGTTTTGTTTTGACTTATACTGGGTGATCCCTTGTGTCTGGACAAAGCTATACCTCTCCGAAGTGATCTAATTGGAGTGAAACACTGTGTCAGGGGTTGCTTTTACTCATTTCAGGTTGGCTTGAGTTGGTATTTTACCAATTCAAAGCTGTAATGCTGTGCCTGGAGTGATGAATGGCTTTTGTCATTTTACAGCTCGGCAAGGATAGCACTGTGCTATTCCTATGCTTAAATACTTTGCTGTAGAAATGGCAAAATACTTTGTCCTTTTCTATCTCGGCGTGGAAAGCACTGTGCTATTCCTATGCTTAAAGACTTTGATAGAAAAAGAGAAATTTGCAGTGAGCAGTTTGAGACTGTCGCTGGTGTTGAGAGTGCTCTAACAGGAGCTGCTTTCCACCTAAACTGGAGAACTACCCTGAGTTCTCTCCTTTTTCTTTTTTGCATAATTTATGCATCACTCTATGCCTGAAAGGGTTTTGTTTTGACTTATTCTGGGTGCTCCCTTGTGTCTGGAAAAGCTATACCTCTCTGAAGAGCTCTAATTAGAGCACAACACTGTGTCAGGGGTTGCATTTACTCATTTCAGGTTGGCTTGAGTTGGTATTTTACCAATTCAAAGCTGTAATACTGTGCCTGGAGTAATAAATGGCATTTGTCATTTTACAGCGCGGCAAGGACAGCACTGTGCTAGTCCTATGCTTAAAGACTTTGCTGTAGAAATGGCAAAAGACTTTGTCCTTTTCTGTCTCGGCGTGGAAAGAACTGTGATATTCCTATGCTTAAAGAATTTGATAGAAAAAAAGACATTTGAGATGAGCAGATCCAGAGTGTCGCTGGTGTTGCGAGTGCTCTAACAGGAGCTGCTTTCCACCTAAACTGGAGAACTACCCAGAATTCTCTCCTTTTTCTTTTTTGCATAATTTATGCATCTCTCTATGCCTGGAAGGGTTTTGTTTTGACTTATACTGGGTGGTCCCTTGTGTCTGGGCAAAGCTATACCTCTCTGAAGAGCTCTAATTAGAGCGAAACACTGTGTCAGGGGTTGCCTTTACTCATTTCAGGTTGGCTTTAGATGGTATTTTACCAATTCAAAGCTTTAATACTGTGCCTGGAGAGATCAATTGCTTTTGTCATTTTACAGGTTGGCAAGGACAGCACTGTGCTACTCCCATGCTTAAAGACTTTGCTGTAGAAATGGCAAAAGACTTTGTCCTTTACTATCTCGGTGTGGAAAGCACTGTGCTATTCCCATGCTTAAAGACTTTTATAGAAAAACAGACATTTGCGGTGAGCAGATCTAGAGTGTCGCTGGCGTTGAGAGTGCTCTAACAGGAGCTGCTTTCCACCTAAACTGGATAACTACCCAGAGTTCTCTCCTTTTTCTTTTTTGCATAATTTATGCATCACTCAATGCCTGAAAGGGTTTTGTTTTGACTTATTCTGAGTGCTCCCTTGTGTCTGGACAACGCTATACCTCTCTGAAGAGCTCTAATTAGAGCGAAACACTGCGTCAGGGGTTGCTTTTACTCATTTCAGGTTGGCTTGAGTTGGTATTTTACCAATTCAAAGCTGTAATACTGTGCCTTGAGTTATGAATGGCTTTTGTCATTTTACAGCTCTGCAAGGATAGCACTGTGCTAGTCCTATTCTTAAAGACTTTGCTGTAGAAATGGCAAAAGACTTTGTCCTCTTCTATTTCGGCGTGGAAAGCACTGTGCTATTCCTATGCTTAAAGACTTTGATAAAAAAAGAGAAATTTGCGGTGAGCAGTTTGAGACTGTCGCTGGTGTTGAGAGTGCTCTAACAGGAGCTGCTTTCCACCTAAACTGGAGAACTACCAAGAGTTCTCTCTTTTTTCTTTTTTGCATAATTTATGCATCACTCAATGCCTGAAAGGGTTCTGTTTTGACTTATATTGGGTGCTCACTTGTGTCTAGACAAAGCTATACCTCTCTGAAGAGCTCTAATTAGAGCGAAACACTGTGTCAGGGGTTGCGTTTACTCATTTCAGGTTGGCTTGAGTTGGTATTTTACCAATTCAAAGCTGTAATACTGTGTCTGGATTGATGAATGGCTTTTGTCATTTTACATTTCGGCAAGGACAGCACTGTGCTAGTCCTATGCTTAAGGACTTTGCTGTAGAAATGTCAAAAGACTTTGTCCTTTTCTATCTCGACGTGGAAAGTACTGTGCTATTCCTATGCTTAAAGACGTTGATAGAAAAAGAGACATTTGAGGTGAGCAGATCTACAGTGTCGCTGGTGTTGAGAGTGCTCTAACAGGAGCTGCTTTCCACCTAAACTGGAGAACTACCCAGAGTTCTCTCCCTTTTCTTTTTTGCATAATTTATGCATCACTCTATGGCTGAAAGAGTTTTGTTTTGACTTATACTGGGTGCTCCCTTGTGTCTGGACAAAGCTATACCTCTCTGAAGATCTCTATTTAGAGCGAAACACTGTGTCAGGGGTTGCTTTTACTCATTTCAGGTTGGCTTGAGTTGGTATTCTATCAATTCAAAGCTGTAATACTGTGCCTGGAGTTATAAATGGCTATTGTCATTTTACAGCTCAGCAAGGACAGCACTGTGCTAGTCCTATGCTTAAAGACTTTGCTGTAGAAATGGCAAAAGACTTTGTCCTTTTCTATCTCGGCGTGGCAATCACTGTGCTATTTCTATGCTTAAAGACTTTGATAGAAAAAAAAGACATTTGAGATGAGCAGATCTAGAGTGTCGCTGGTGTTGCGAGTGCTCTAACAGGAGCTGCTTTCCACCTAAACTGGAGAACTACCCAGAATTCTCTCCTTTTTCCTTTTTGCATAATTTATGCATCTCTCTATGCCTGAAAGGGTTTTGTTTTGACTTATACTGGGTGGTCCCTTGTGTCTGGGCAAAGCTATACCTCTCTGAAGAGCTCTAATTAGAGCGAAACACTGTGTCAGGGGTTGCCTTTACTCATTTCAGGTTGGCTTGAGATGGTATTTTACCAATTCAAAGCTTTAATACTGTGCCTGGAGAGATCAATTGCTTTTGTCATTTTACAGGTCGGCAAGGACAGCACTGTGCTACTCCCATGCATAAAGACTTTGCTGTAGAAATGGCAAAAGACTTTGACCTTTACTATCTCGGTGTGGAAAGCACTGTGCTATTCCCATGCTTAAAGACTTTTACAGAAAAACAGACATTTGCGGTGAGCAGATCTAGAGTGTCGCTGGTGTTGAGAGTGCTCTAACAGGAGCTGCTTTCCACCTAAACTGGAGAACTACCCAGAATTCACTCCTTTTTCTTTTTTGCATAATTTATGCATCTCTTTCTGCCTGAAAGGGTTTTGTTTTGACTTATACTGGGTGGTCCCTTGTGTCTGGGCAAATCTATACCTCTCTGAAGAGCTCTAATTAGAGCGAAACACTGTGTCAGTGATGGCCTTTACTCATTTCAGGTTGGCTTGAGATGGTATTTACCAATTCAAAGCTGTAATACTGTGTCTGGATTGATGAATGGCTTTTGTCATTTTACAGCTCGGCAAGAACAGCACTGTGCTAGTCCTATGCTTAAAGACTTTGCTGTAGAAATGGCAAAAGACTTTGTCCTTTAGTATCTCGGCGTGGAAATCACTGTGCTATTCCTATGCTTAAAGACTTTGATAAAAAAACAGACTTTTGCATTTAGAAGATCTAGAGTGTCGCTGGTGTTGAGAGTGCTCTAACAGGAGCTGCTTTTCACCTAAACTGGAGAACTAACCAGAATTCTCTCCTTTTTCTTTTTTGCATAATTTATGCATCACTCTATGCCTGAAAGGGTATTTTTTTTACGTATTCTGGGTGCTCCCTTGTGTCTGGACAAAGCTATACCTCTCTGAAGAGATCTAATTAGAGCGAAACACTGTGTCAGGGGTACTTTTACTCATTTCAGGTTGGCTTAAGTTGGTATTTTACCAATTCAAAGCTGTAATACGGTGCCTGGAGTGATGAATGGCTTTTGTCATTTTACAGCTCGGCAAGGATAGCACTGTGCTAGTCCTATGCTTAAAGACTTTGCTGTAGAAATGGCAAAAGACTTTGTCTTTTTCTATCTCGCCATAGAAATCACTGTGCTATTCCTATGTTTAAAGGCTTTGATAGAAAAAGAGACATTTGAGGTGAGCAGATCTACAGTGTCGCTGGTGTTGAGAGTGCTCTAACAGGTGCTGCTTTCCACCTAAACTGGAGAACTTCCCAGAATTCTCTCCTTTTTCTTTTTTGCATAATTTATGCATCTCTCTATGCCTGAAAGGGTTTTGTTTTGACTTATACTGGGTTTTCCCTTGTCTCTGGGCAAAGCTATACCTCTCTGAAGAGCTCTAATTAGAG
This sequence comes from Lissotriton vulgaris, assembly GCF_964263255.1. Classification (NCBI taxonomy): domain Eukaryota; kingdom Metazoa; phylum Chordata; class Amphibia; order Caudata; family Salamandridae; genus Lissotriton; species Lissotriton vulgaris. The sequence goes on from NC_141688.1 coordinate 6,707,081, forward strand.
CGAAACACTGTGTCAGGGGTTGCCTTTACTCATTTCAAGTTGGCTTAAGAAGGTATTTACAAATTCAAAGCTTTAATACTGTGCCTGGAGTGATCAATGGCTTTTGTCATTTTACAGGTCAGCAGGGACAGCAATGTGCTAGTCCTATGCTTAAAGACTTTGCTGTAGAAATGGCAAAAGACTTTGTCCTTTTCTATCTCGGCCTGGAAAGCACTGTCCTATTCCTATGCTTAAAGACTTTGATAGAAAAAGAGAAATTTGCGGTGAGCAGTTTGAGACTGTCGCTGGTGTTGAGAGTGCTCTAACAGGAGCTGCTTTCCACCTAAACTGGAGAACTACCCAGAGTTCTCTCCCTTTTCTTTTTTGCATAATTTATGCATCACTCTATGCCTGAAAGGGTTTTGTTTTGACTTATACTGGGTGATCCCTTGTGTCTGGACAAAGCTATACCTCTCCGAAGAGATCTAATTGGAGTGAAACACTGTGTCAGGGGTTGCTTTTACTCATTTCAGGTTGGCTTGAGTTGGTATTTTACCAATTCAAAGCTGTAATACTGTGCCTGGAGTGATGAATGGCTTTTGTCATTTTACAGCTCGGCAAGGATAGCACTGTGCTATTCCTATGCTTAAATACTTTGCTGTAGAAATGGCAAAATACTTTGTCCTTTTCTATCTCGGCGTGGAAAGCACTGTGCTATTCCTATGCTTAAAGACTTTGATAGAAAAAGAGAAATTTGCGGTGAGCAGTTTGAGACTGTCCCTGGTGTTGAGAGTGCTCTAACAGGAGCTGCTTTCCACCTAAACTGGAGAACTACCCAGAGTTCTCTCCTTTTTCTTTTTTGCATAATTTATGCATCACTCTATGCCTGAAAGAGTTTTGTTTTGACTTATTCTGGGTGCTCCCTTGTGTCTGGAAAAGCTATACCTCTCTGAAGAGCTCTAATTAGAGCACAACACTGTGTCAGGGGTTGCATTTACTCATTTCAGGTTGGCTTGAGTTGGTATTTTACCAATTCAAAGCTGTAATACTGTGCCTGGAGTAATGAATGGCATTTGTCATTTTACAGCGCGGCAAGGACAGCACTGTGCTAGTCCTATGCTTAAAGACTTTGCTGTAGAAATGGCAAAAGACTTTGTCCTTTTCTGTCTCGGCATGGAAAGAACTGTGATATTCCTATGCTTAAAGAATTTGATAGAAAAAAAGACATTTGAGATGAGCAGATCCAGAGTGTCGCTGGTGTTGCGAGTGCTCTAACAGGAGCTGCTTTCCACCTAAACTGGAGAACTACCCAGAATTCTCTCCTTTTTCTTTTTTGCATAATTTATGCATCTCTCTATGCCTGAAAGGGTTTTGTTTTGACTTATACTGGGTTTTCCCTTGTCTCTGGGCAAAGCTATACCTCTCTGAAGAGCTCTAATTAGAGCGAAACACTGTGTCAGGGGTTGCCTTTACTCATTTCAAGTTGGCTTAAGAAGGTATTTACAAATTCAAAGCTTTAATACTGTGCCTGGAGTGATCAATGGCTTTTGTCATTTTACAGGTCAGCAGGGACAGCACTGTGCTAGTCCTATGCTTAAAGACTTTGCTGTAGAAATGGCAAAAGACTTTGTCCTTTTCTATCTCGGCCTGGAAAGCACTGTCCTATTCCTATGCTTAAAGACTTTGATAGAAAAAGAGAAATTTGTGGTGAGCAGTTTGAGACTGTCGCTGGTGTTGAGAGTGCTCTAACAGGAGCTGCTTTCCACCTAAACTGGAGAACTACCCAGAGTTCTCTCCCTTTTGTTTTTTGCATAATTTATGCATCACTCTATGCCTGAAAGGGTTTTGTTTTGACTTATACTGGGTGATCCCTTGTGTCTGGACAAAGCTATACCTCTCCGAAGAGATCTAATTGGAGTGAAACACTGTGTCAGGGGTTGCTTTTACTCATTTCAGGTTGGCTTGAGTTGGTATTTTACCAATTCAAAGCTGTAATGCTGTGCCTGGAGTGATGAATGGCTTTTGTCATTTTACAGCTCGGCAAGGATAGCACTGTGCTATTCCTATGCTTAAATACTTTGCTGTAGAAATGGCAAAATACTTTGTCCTTTTCTATCTCGGCGTGGAAAGCACTGTGCTATTCCTATGCTTAAAGACTTTGATAGAAAAAGAGAAATTTGCAGTGAGCAGTTTGAGACTGTCGCTGGTGTTGAGAGTGCTCTAACAGGAGCTGCTTTCCACCTAAACTGGAGAACTACCCAGAGTTCTCTCCTTTTTCTTTTTTGCATAATTTATGCATCACTCTATGCCTGAAAGGGTTTTGTTTTGACTTATTCTGGGTGCTCCCTTGTGTCTGGAAAAGCTATACCTCTCTGAAGAGCTCTAATTAGAGCACAACACTGTGTCAGGGGTTGCATTTACTCATTTCAGGTTGGCTTGAGTTGGTATTTTACCAATTCAAAGCTGTAATACTGTGCCTGGAGTAATAAATGGCATTTGTCATTTTACAGCGCGGCAAGGACAGCACTGTGCTAGTCCTATGCTTAAAGACTTTGCTGTAGAAATGGCAAAAGACTTTGTCCTTTTCTGTCTCGGCGTGGAAAGAACTGTGATATTCCTATGCTTAAAGAATTTGATAGAAAAAAAGACATTTGAGATGAGCAGATCCAGAGTGTCGCTGGTGTTGCGAGTGCTCTAACAGGAGCTGCTTTCCACCTAAACTGGAGAACTACCCAGAATTCTCTCCTTTTTCTTTTTTGCATAATTTATGCATCTCTCTATGCCTGGAAGGGTTTTGTTTTGACTTATACTGGGTGGTCCCTTGTGTCTGGGCAAAGCTATACCTCTCTGAAGAGCTCTAATTAGAGCGAAACACTGTGTCAGGGGTTGCCTTTACTCATTTCAGGTTGGCTTTAGATGGTATTTTACCAATTCAAAGCTTTAATACTGTGCCTGGAGAGATCAATTGCTTTTGTCATTTTACAGGTTGGCAAGGACAGCACTGTGCTACTCCCATGCTTAAAGACTTTGCTGTAGAAATGGCAAAAGACTTTGTCCTTTACTATCTCGGTGTGGAAAGCACTGTGCTATTCCCATGCTTAAAGACTTTTATAGAAAAACAGACATTTGCGGTGAGCAGATCTAGAGTGTCGCTGGCATTGAGAGTGCTCTAACAGGAGCTGCTTTCCACCTAAACTGGATAACTACCCAGAGTTCTCTCCTTTTTCTTTTTTGCATAATTTATGCATCACTCAATGCCTGAAAGGGTTTTGTTTTGACTTATTCTGAGTGCTCCCTTGTGTCTGGACAACGCTATACCTCTCTGAAGAGCTCTAATTAGAGCGAAACACTGCGTCAGGGGTTGCTTTTACTCATTTCAGGTTGGCTTGAGTTGGTATTTTACCAATTCAAAGCTGTAATACTGTGCCTTGAGTTATGAATGGCTTTTGTCATTTTACAGCTCTGCAAGGATAGCACTGTGCTAGTCCTATTCTTAAAGACTTTGCTGTAGAAATGGCAAAAGACTTTGTCCTCTTCTATTTCGGCGTGGAAAGCACTGTGCTATTCCTATGCTTAAAGACTTTGATAAAAAAAGAGAAATTTGCGGTGAGCAGTTTGAGACTGTCGCTGGTGTTGAGAGTGCTCTAACAGGAGCTGCTTTCCACCTAAACTGGAGAACTACCAAGAGTTCTCTCTTTTTTCTTTTTTGCATAATTTATGCATCACTCAATGCCTGAAAGGGTTTTGTTTTGACTTATATTGGGTGCTCACTTGTGTCTAGACAAAGCTATACCTCTCTGAAGAGCTCTAATTAGAGCGAAACACTGCGTCAGGGGTTGCTTTTACTCATTTCAGGTTGGCTTGAGTTGGTATTTTACCAATTCAAAGCTGTAATACTGTGTCTGGATTGATGAATGGCTTTTGTCATTTTACATTTCGGCAAGGACAGCACTGTGCTAGTCCTATGCTTAAGGACTTTGCTGTAGAAATGTCAAAAGACTTTGTCCTTTTCTATCTCGACGTGGAAAGTACTGTGCTATTCCTATGCTTAAAGACGTTGATAGAAAAAGAGACATTTGAGGTGAGCAGATCTACAGTGTCGCTGGTGTTGAGAGTGCTCTAACAGGAGCTGCTTTCCACCTAAACTGGAGAACTACCCAGAGTTCTCTCCCTTTTCTTTTTTGCATAATTTATGCATCACTCTATGGCTGAAAGAGTTTTGTTTTGACTTATACTGGGTGCTCCCTTGTGTCTGGACAAAGCTATACCTCTCTGAAGATCTCTATTTAGAGCGAAACACTGTGTCAGGGGTTGCTTTTACTCATTTCAGGTTGGCTTGAGTTGGTATTCTATCAATTCAAAGCTGTAATACTGTGCCTGGAGTTATAAATGGCTATTGTCATTTTACAGCTCAGCAAGGACAGCACTGTGCTAGTCCTATGCTTAAAGACTTTGCTGTAGAAATGGCAAAAGACTTTGTCCTTTTCTATCTCGGCGTGGCAATCACTGTGCTATTTCTATGCTTAAAGACTTTGATAGAAAAAAAAGACATTTGAGATGAGCAGATCTAGAGTGTCGCTGGTGTTGCGAGTGCTCTAACAGGAGCTGCTTTCCACCTAAACTGGAGAACTACCCAGAATTCTCTCCTTTTTCCTTTTTGCATAATTTATGCATCTCTCTATGCCTGAAAGGGTTTTGTTTTGACTTATACTGGGTGGTCCCTTGTGTCTGGGCAAAGCTATACCTCTCTGAAGAGCTCTAATTAGAGCGAAACACTGTGTCAGGGGTTGCCTTTACTCATTTCAGGTTGGCTTGAGATGGTATTTTACCAATTCAAAGCTTTAATACTGTGCCTGGAGAGATCAATTGCTTTTGTCATTTTACAGGTCGGCAAGGACAGCACTGTGCTACTCCCATGCTTAAAGACTTTGCTGTAGAAATGGCAAAAGACTTTGACCTTTACTATCTCGGTGTGGAAAGCACTGTGCTATTCCCATGCTTAAAGACTTTTACAGAAAAACAGACATTTGCGGTGAGCAGATCTAGAGTGTCGCTGGTGTTGAGAGTGCTCTAACAGGAGCTGCTTTCCACCTAAACTGGAGAACTACCCAGAATTCACTCCTTTTTCTTATTTGCATAATTTATGCATCTCTTTCTGCCTGAAAGGGTTTTGTTTTGACTTATACTGGGTGGTCCCTTGTGTCTGGGCAAATCTATACCTCTCTGAAGAGCTCTAATTAGAGCGAAACACTGTGTCAGTGATGGCCTTTACTCATTTCAGGTTGGCTTGAGATGGTATTTACCAATTCAAAGCTGTAATACTGTGTCTGGATTGATGAATGGCTTTTGTCATTTTACAGCTCGGCAAGAACAGCACTGTGCTAGTCCTATGCTTAAAGACTTTGCTGTAGAAATGGCAAAAGACTTTGTCCTTTAGTATCTCGGCGTGGAAATCACTGTGCTATTCCTATGCTTAAAGACTTTGATAAAAAAACAGACTTTTGCATTTAGAAGATCTAGAGTGTCGCTGGTGTTGAGAGTGCTCTAACAGGAGCTGCTTTTCACCTAAACTGGAGAACTAACCAGAATTCTCTCCTTTTTCTTTTTTGCATAATTTATGCATCACTCTATGCCTGAAAGGGTATTTTTTTTACGTATTCTGGGTGCTCCCTTGTGTCTGGACAAAGCTATACCTCTCTGAAGAGATCTAATTAGAGCGAAACACTGTGTCAGGGGTACTTTTACTCATTTCAGGTTGGCTTAAGTTGGTATTTTACCAATTCAAAGCTGTAATACGGTGCCTGGAGTGATGAATGGCTTTTGTCATTTTACAGCTCGGCAAGGATAGCACTGTGCTAGTCCTATGCTTAAAGACTTTGCTGTAGAAATGGCAAAAGACTTTGTCTTTTTCTATCTCGCCATAGAAATCACTGTGCTATTCCTATGTTTAAAGGCTTTGATAGAAAAAGAGACATTTGAGGTGAGCAGATCTACAGTGTCGCTGGTGTTGAGAGTGCTCTAACAGGTGCTGCTTTCCACCTAAACTGGAGAACTTCCCAGAATTCTCTCCTTTTTCTTTTTTGCATAATTTATGCATCTCTCTATGCCTGAAAGGGTTTTGTTTTGACTTATACTGGGTTTTCCCTTGTCTCTGGGCAAAGCTATACCTCTCTGAAGAGCTCTAATTAGAGCGAAACACTGTGTCAGGGGTTGCCTTTACTCATTTCAAGTTGGCTTAAGAAGGTATTTACAAATTCAAAGCTTTAATACTGTGCCTGGAGTGATCAATGGCTTTTGTCATTTTACAGGTCAGCAGGGACAGCACTGTGCTAGTCCTATGCTTAAAGACTTTGCTGTAGAAATGGCAAAAGACTTTGTCCTTTTCTATCTCGGCCTGGAAAGCACTGTCCTATTCCTATGCTTAAAGACTTTGATAGAAAAAGAGAAATTTGCGGTGAGCAGTTTGAGACTGTCGCTGGTGTTGAGAGTGCTCTAACAGGAGCTGCTTTCCACCTAAACTGGAGAACTACCCAGAGTTCTCTCCCTTTTCTTTTTTGCATAATTTATGCATCACTCTATGCCTGAAAGGGTTTTGTTTTGACTTATACTGGGTGATCCCTTGTGTCTGGACAAAGCTATACCTCTCCGAAGAGATCTAAGTGGAGTGAAACACTGTGTCAGGGGTTGCTTTTACTCATTTCAGGTTGGCTTGAGTTGGTATTTTACCAATTCAAAGCTGTAATACTGTGCCTGGAGTGATGAATGGCTTTTGTCATTTTACAGCTCGGCAAGGATAGCACTGTGCTATTCCTATGCTTAAATACTTTGCTGTAGAAATGGCAAAATACTTTGTCCTTTTCTATCTCGGCGTGGAAAGCACTGTGCTATTCCTATGCTTAAAGACTTTGATAGAAAAAGAGAAATTTGCGGTGAGCAGTTTGAGACTGTCGCTGGTGTTGAGAGTGCTCTAACAGGAGCTGCTTTCCACCTAAACTGGAGAACTACCCAGAGTTCTCTCCTTTTTCTTTTTTGCATAATTTATGCATCACTCTATGCCTGAAAGGGTTTTGTTTTGACTTATTCTGGGTGCTCCCTTGTGTCTGGAAAAGCTATACCTCTCTGAAGAGCTCTAATTAGAGCACAACACTGTGTCAGGGGTTGCATTTACTCATTTCAGGTTGGCTTGAGTTGGTATTTTACCAATTCAAAGCTGTAATACTGTGCCTGGAGTAATGAATGGCATTTGTCATTTTACAGCGCGGCAAGGACAGCACTGTGCTAGTCCTATGCTTAAAGACTTTGCTGTAGAAATGGCAAAAGACTTTGTCCTTTTCTGTCTCGGCATGGAAAGAACTGTGATATTCCTATGCTTAAAGAATTTGATAGAAAAAAAGACATTTGAGATGAGCAGATCCAGAGTGTCGCTGGTGTTGCGAGTGCTCTAACAGGAGCTGCTTTCCACCTAAACTGGAGAACTACCCTGAATTCTCTCCTTTTTCTTTTTTGCATAATTTATGCATCTCTCTATGCCTGAAAGGGTTTTGTTTTGACTTATACTGGGTGGTCCCTTGTGTCTGGGCAAAGCTATACCTCTCTGAAGAGCTCTAATTAGAGCGAAACACTGTGTCAGGGGTTGCCTTTACTCATTTCAGGTTGGCTTTAGATGGTATTTTACCAATTCAAAGCTTTAATACTGTGCCTGGAGAGATCAATTGCTTTTGTCATTTTACAGGTCGGCAAGGACAGCACTGTGCTACTCCCATGCTTAAAGACTTTGCTGTAGAAATGGCAAAAGACTTTGTCCTTTACTATCTCGGTGTGGAAAGCACTGTGCTATTCCCATGCTTAAAGACTTTTATAGAAAAACAGACATTTGCGGTGAGCAGATCTAGAGTGTCGCTGGCGTTGAGAGTGCTCTAACAGGAGCTGCTTTCCACCTAAACTGGATAACTACCTAGAGTTCTCTCCTTTTTCTTTTTTGCATAATTTATGCATCACTCAATGCCTGAAAGGGTTTTGTTTTGACTTATTCTGAGTGCTCCCTTGTGTCTGGACAACGCTATACCTCTCTGAAGAGCTCTAATTAGAGCGAAACACTGCGTCAGGGGTTGCTTTTACTCATTTCAGGTTGGCTTGAGTTGGTATTTTACCAATTCAAAGCTGTAATACTGTGCCTTGAGTTATGAATGGCTTTTGTCATTTTACAGCTCTGCAAGGATAGCACTGTGCTAGTCCTATTCTTAAAGACTTTGCTGTAGAAATGGCAAAAGACTTTGTCCTCTTCTATTTCGGCGTGGAAAGCACTGTGCTATTCCTATGCTTAAAGACTTTGATAAAAAAAGAGAAATTTGCGGTGAGCAGTTTGAGACTGTCGCTGGTGTTGAGAGTGCTCTAACAGGAGCTGCTTTCCACCTAAACTGGAGAACTACCCAGAGTTCTCTCTTTTTTCTTTTTTGCATAATTTATGCATCACTCAATGCCTGAAAGGGTTTTGTTTTGACTTATTCTGGGTGCTCCCTTGTGTCTGGACAACGCTATACCTCTCTGAAGAGCTCTAATTAGAGCAAAACACTGCGTCAGGGGTTGCGTTTACTCATTTCAGGTTGGCTTGAGTTGGTATTTTACCAATTCAAAGCTGTAATACTGTGTCTGGATTGATGAATGTCTTTTGTCATTTTACAGCTCGGCAAGGACAGCACTGTGCTAGTCCTATGCTTAAGGACTTTGCTGTAGAAATGTCAAAAGACTTTGTCCTTTTCTATCTCGACGTGGAAAGTACTGTGCTATTCCTATGCTTAAAGACGTTGATAGAAAAAAGAGACATTTGAGGTGAGCAGATCTACAGTGTCGCTGGTGTTGAGAGTGCTCTAACAGGCGCTGCTTTCCACCTAAACTGGAGAACTACCCAGAGTTCTCTCCCTTTTCTTTTTTGCATAATTTATGCATCACTCTATGGCTGAAAGAGTTTTGTTTTGACTTATACTGGGTACTCCCTTGTGTCTGGACAAAGCTATACCTCTCTGAAGATCTCTATTTAGAGCGAAACACTGTGTCAGGGGTTGCTTTTACTCATTTCAGGTTGGCTTGAGTTGGTATTCTATCAATTCAAAGCTGTAATACTGTGCCTGGAGTTATAAATGGCTATTGTCATTTTACAGCTCAGCAAGGACAGCACTGTGCTAGTCCTATGCTTAAAGACATTGCTGTAGTAATGGCAAAAGACTTTGTCCTTTTCTATCTCGGCGTGGAAATCACTGTGCTATTTCTATGTTTAAAGACTTTGATAGAAAAAAAAGACATTTGAGATGAGCAGATCTAGAGTGTCGCTGGTGTTGCGAGTGCTCTAACAGGTGCTGCTTTCCACCTAAACTGGAGAACTACCCAGAATTCTCTCCTTTTTCTTTTTTGCATAATTTATGCATCTCTCTATGCCTGAAAGGGTTTTGTTTTGACTTATACTGGGTGGTCCATTGTGTCTGGGCAAAGCTATACCTCTCTGAAGAGCTCTAATTAGAGCGAAACACTGTGTCAGGGGTTGCCTTTACTCATTTCAGGTTGGCTTGAGATGGTATTTTACCAATTCAAAGCTTTAATACTGTGCCTGGAGAGATCAATTGCTTTTGTCATTTTACAGGTCGGCAAGGACAGCACTGTGCTATTCCCATGCTTAAAGACTTTGCTGTAGAAATGGCAAAAGACTTTGTCCTTTACTATCTCGGTGTGGAAAGCACTGTGCTATTCCCATGCTTAAAGACTTTTATAGAAAAACAGACATTTGCGGTGAGCAGATCTAGAGTGTCGCTGGCGATGAGAGTGCTCTAACAGTAGCTGCTTTCCACCTAAACTGGAGAACTACCCAGAGATCTCTCCCTTTTCTTTTTTGCATAATTTATGCATCACTCTATGCCTGAAAGGATTTTGTTTTGACTTATACTGGGTGCTCCCTTGTGTCTGGACAAAGCTATACCGATCTTATGAGCTCTAATAAGAGTAAAACATTGTGTCAGGGGTTGCTTTTACTCATTTCAGGTTGGCTTGAGTTGGTATTTTACCAATTCAAAGCTGTAATACTGTGCCGGGAGTGATGAATGGCTTTTGTCAGTTTACAGCTCGGCAAGGACAGCACTGTGCTAGTCCTATGCCTAAAGACTTTGCTGTAGAAATGGCAAAAGACTTTGTCCTTTTCTATCTCGACGTGGAAAGCACTGTGCTATTTCTATGCTTAAAGACTTTGGTAGAAAAAAAGGCATTTGAGATGAGCAGATCTAGAGTGTCGCTGGTGTTGAGAGTGCTCTAACAGGAGCTGCTTTCCACCTAAACTGGAGAACTACCCAGAATTCACTCCTTTTTCTTTTTTGCATAATTTATTCATCTCTTTCTGCCTGAAAGGGTTTTGTTTTGACTTATACTGGGTGGTCCCTTGTGTCTGGGCAAATCTATACCTCTCTGAAGAGCTCTAATTAGAGCGAAACACTGTGTCAGGGATGGCCTTTACTCATTTCAGGTTGGCTTGAGATGGTATTTACCAATTCAAAGCTGTAATACTGTGTCTGGATTGATGAATGGCTTTTGTCATTTTACAGCTCGGCAAAAACAGCACTGTGCTAGTCCTATGCTTAAAGACTTTGCTGTAGAAATGGCAAAAGACTTTGTCCTTTAGTATCTCGGCGTGGAAATCACTGTGCTATTCCTATGCTTAAAGACTTTGATAAAAAAACAGACTTTTGCATTTAGAAGATCTAGAGTGTCGCTGGTGTTGAGAGTGCTCTAACAGGAGCTGCTTTCCACCTAAACTGGAGAACTAACCAGAATTCTCTCCTTTTTCTTTTTTGCATAATTTATGCATCACTCTATGCCTGAAAGGGTATTTTTTTACGTATTCTGGGTGCTCCCTTGTGTCTGGACAAAGCTATACCTCTCTGAAGAGATCTAATTAGAGCGAAACACTGTGTCAGGGGTACTTTTACTCATTTCAGGTTGGCTTAAGTTGGTATTTTACCAATTCAAAGCTGTAATATGGTGCCTGGAGTGATGAATGGCTTTTGTCATTTTACAGCTCGGCAAGGATAGCACTGTGCTAGTCCTATGCTTAAAGACTTTGCTGTAGAAATGGCAAAAGACTTTGTCTTATTCTATCTCGCCATAGAAATCACTGTGCTATTCCTATGCTTAAAGGCTTTGATAGAAAAAGAGACATTTGAGGTGAGCAGATCTACAGTGTCGCTGGTGTTGAGAGTGCTCTAACAGGTGCTGCTTTCCACCTAAAGTGGAGAACTACCCAGAATTCTCTCCTTTTTCTTTTTTGCATAATTTATGCATCTCTCTATGCCTGAAAGGGTTTTGTTTTGACTTATACTGGGTTGTCCCTTGTCTCTGGGCAAAGCTATACCTCTCTGAAGAGCTCTGATTAGAGCGAAACACTGTGTCAGGGGTTGCCTTTACTCATTTCAAGTTGGCTTAAGAAGGTATTTACAAATTCAAAGCTTTAATACTGTGCCTGGAGTGATCAATGGCTTTTGTCATTTTACAGGTCAGCAGGGACAGCACTGTGCTAGTCCTATGCTTAAAGACTTTGCTGTAGAAATGGCAAAAGACTTTGTCCTTTTCTGTCTCGGCGTGGAAAGAACTGTGATATTCCTATGCTTAAAGAATTTGATAGAAAAACAGACATTTGAGGTGAGCGGATCTAGAGTGTCGCTGGTGTTGAGAGTGCTCTAACAGGAGCTGCTTTCCACCTAAACTGGAGAACTACCCAGAGTGCTCTCCTTTTTCTTTTTTGTATAATATATGCATCACTCTATGCCTGAAAGGGTTTTATTTTGACTTATACTGGGTGCTCCCTTGTGTTTGGACAAAGCTATACTTCTCTGAAGAGCTCTAATTAGAGCGAAACACTGTGTCAGGGGTTGCTTTTACTCCATTCAGGTTGGCTTGAGTTGGTATTTTACCAAGTCAAAGTTGTAATACTGTGCCTGGAGTGATGAATGGCTTTCGTCATTTTACAGCTCGGCAAGGATAGCACTGTGCTAGTCCTATGCTTAAAGACTTTGCTGTAGAAATGGCAAAAGAGTTTGTCCTTTTCTATCTCGGCGTAGAAATCACTGTGCTATTCCTATGCTTAAAGACATTAATAGAAAAAGAGACATTTGAGGTGAGCAGATCCACAGTGTCGCTGGTGTTGAGAGTGCTCTAACAGGAGCTGCTTTCCACCTAAACTGGAGAACTACCCAGAGTTCTCTCCCTTTTCTTTTTTGCATAATTTATGCATCACTCTATGCCTGAAAGGGTTTTGTTTTGACTTATACTGGGTGCTCCCTTGTGTCTGGACAAAGCTATACCTCTCTGAAGAGCTCTATTTAGAGCGAAGCACTGTGTCAGGGGTTGCTTTTACTCATTTCAGGTTGGCTTGAGTTGGTATTCTAGCAATTCAAAGCTGTAATACTGTGCCTGGAGTTATAAATGGCTTTTGTCATTTTACAGGTCAGCAGGGACAGCACTGTGCTAGTCCTATGCTTAAAGACTTTGCTGTAGAAATGGCAAAAGACTTTGTCCTTTTCTATCTCGGCCTGGAAAGCACTGTGATATTCCTATGCTTAAAGAATTTGATAGAAAAAGAGAAATTTGCGGTGAGCAGTTTGAGACTGTCGCTGGTGTTGAGAGTGCTCTAACAGGAGCTGCTTTCCACCTAAACTGGAGAACTACCCTGAGTTCTCTCCTTTTTCTTTTTTGCATAATTTATGCATCACTCTATGCCTAAAAGGGTTTTGTTTTGACTTATTCTGGGTGCTCCCTTGTGTCTGGAAAAGCTATACCTCTCTGAAGAGCTCTAATTAGAGCGCAACACTGTGTCAGGGGATTTATTTATTCATTTCAGGTTGGCTTGAGTTGGTATTTTACCAATTCAAAGCTGTAATACTGTGCCTGGAGTAATAAATGGCTTTTGTAATTTTACAGCGCGGCAAGGACAGCACTGTGCTAGTCCTATGCTTAAAGACTTTGCTGTAGAAATGGCAAAAGACTTTGTCCTTTTCTGTCTCGGCGTGGAAAGAACTGTGATATTCCTATGCTTAAAGAATTTGATAGAAAAAAAGACATTTGAGATGAGCAGATCCAGAGTGTCGCTGGTGTTGCGAGTGCTCTAACAGGAGCTGCTTTCCACCTAAACTGGAGAACTACCCAGAATTCTCTCCTTTTTCTTTTTTGCATAATTTATGCATCTCTCTATGCCTGAAAGGGTTTTGTTTTGACTTATACTGGGTGGTCCCTTGTGTCTGGGCAAAGCTATACCTCTCTGAAGAGCTCTAATTAGAGCGAAACACTGTGTCAGGGGTTGCCTTTACTCATTTCAGGTTGGCTTGAGATGGTATTTTACCAATTCAAAGCTTTAATACTGTGCCTGGAGAGATCAATTGCTTTTGTCATTTTACAGGTCGGCAAGGACAGCACTGTGCTACTCCCATGCTTAAAGACTTTGCTGTAGAAATGGCAAAAGACTTTGTCCTTTACTATCTCGGTGTGGAAAGCACTGTGCTATTCCCATGCTTAAAGACTTTTATAGAAAAACAGACATTTGCGGTGAGCAGATCTAGAGTGTCGCTGGCGTTGAGAGTGCTCTAACAGGAGCTGCTTTCCACCTAAACTGGAGAACTACCCAGAGTTCTCTCCTTTTTCTTTTTTGCATAATTTATGCATCACTCAATGCCTGAAAGGGTTTTGTTTTGACTTATTCTGGGTGCTCCCTTGTGTCTGGACAACGCTATACCTCTCTGAAGAGCTCTAATTAGAGCGAAACACTGCGTCAGGGGTTGCTTTTACTCATTTCAGGTTGGTTTGAGTTGGTATTTTACCAATTCAAAGCTGTAATACTGTGCCTTGAGTTATGAATGGCTTTTGTCATTTTACAGCTCTGCAAGGATAGCACTGTGCTAGTCCTATTCTTAAAGACTTTGCTGCAGAAATGGCAAAAGACTTTGTCCTCTTCTATTTCGGCGTGGAAAGCACTGTGCTATTCCTATGCTTAAAGACTTTGATAGAAAAAAAAGACATTTGGGCTGAGCAAATCTAGAGTGTCGCTGGTGTTGAGAGTGCTCTAACAGGAGCTGCTTTCCACCTAAACTGGAGAACTACTGAGAGTTCTCTCCTTTTTATTTTTTGTATAATGTATGCATCACTCTATGCCTGAAAGGGTTTTGATTTGACTTATATGGGGTGCTCACTCGTGTCTAGACAAAGCTATGTCTCTCTAAAGAGCTCTAATTAGACCGGAATACTGTGTCAGGGGTTGCATTTACTCATTTCAGGTTGGCTTGAGTTGGTATTTTACCAATTCAAAGCTGTAATACTGTGTCTGGATTGATGATTGGCTTTTGTCATTTCACAGCTCGGTAAGGACAGCACTGTTCTAGTCCTATGCTTAAAGACTTTGCTGTAGAAATATCAAAAGACTTTGTCCTTTTCTATCTCGACGTGGAAAGTACTGTGCTATTCCTATGCTTCAAGACTTTGATAGAAAAACAGACATTTGAGGTGAGCAGATCTAGAGTGTCACTGGTGTTGAGAGTGCTCTAACAGAAGCTGCTTTCCACCTAAACTGGAGAACTATCCAGAGTTCTCTCCTTTTTCTTATTTGCATAATTTATGCATCACTCTATGCCTGAAAGGGTTTTGTTTTGACTTATACTGGGTGATCCCTTGTGTCTGGACAAAGCTTACCTCTCTGAAGAGCTCTAATTAGAGTACAACACTGTGTCAGAGGTTGCCTTTACTCATTTCAGGTTGCCTTGAGATGGTATTTTACCAATTCAAAGCTGTTGTACTGTGCCTGGAGTAATAAATGGCTTTTGTCATTTTACAGCGCGGCAAGGACAGCACTGTGCTTGTCCTATGCTTAAAGACTTTGCTGTAGAAATGGCAAAAGACGTTGTCCTTTTCTGTCTCGGCGTGGAAAGAACTGTGATATTCCTATGCTTAAAGAATTTGATAGAAAAAAAGACATTTGAGATGAGCAGATCCAGAGTGTCGCTGGTGCTGCGAGTGCTCTAACAGGAGCTGCTTTCCACATAAACTGGAGAACTACCCAGAATTCACTCCTTTTTCTTTTTTGCATAATTTATGCATCTCTTTCTGCCTGAAAGGGTTTTGTTTTGACTTATACTGGGTGGTCCCTTGTGTCTGGGCAAATCTATACCTCTCTGAAGAGCTCTAATTAGAGCAAAACACTGTGTCAGGGATGGCCTTTACTCATTTCAGGTTGGCTTGAGATGGTATTTACCAATTCAAAGCTGTAATACTGTGTCTGGATTGATGAATGGCTTTTGTCATTTTACAGCTCGGCAAGAACAGCACTGTGCTAGTCCTATGCTTAAAGACTTTGCTGTAGAAATGGCAAAAGACTTTGTCCTTTAGTATCTCAGCGTGGAAATCACTGTGCTATTCCTATGCTTAAAGACTTTGATAAAAAAACAGACTTTTGCATTTAGAAGATCTAGAGTGTCGCTGGTGTTGAGAGTGCTCTAACAGGAGCTGCTTTCCACCTAAACTGGAGAACTAACCAGAATTCTCTCCTTTTTCTTTTTTGCATAATTTATGCATCACTCTATGCCTGAAAGGGTATTTTTTTACGTATTCTGGGTGCTCCCTTGTGTCTGGACAAAGCTATACCTCTCTGAAGAGATCTAATTAGAGCGAAACACTGTGTCAGGGGTACTTTTACTCATTTCAGGTTGGCTTAAGTTGGTATTTTACCAATTCAAAGCTGTAATACGGTGCCTGGAGTGATGAATGGCTTTTGTCATTTTACAGCTCGGCAAGGATAGCAATGTGCTAGTCCTATGCTTAAAGACTTTGCTGTAGAAATGGCAAAAGACTTTGTCTTATTCTATCTCGCCATAGAAATCACTGTGCTATTCCTATGCTTAAAGGCTTTGATAGAAAAAGAGACATTTGAGGTGAGCAGATCTACAGTGTCGCTGGTGTTGAGAGTGCTCTAACAGGTGCTGCTTTCCACCTAAACTGGAGAACTACCCAGAATTCTCTCCTTTTTCTTTTTTGCATAATTTATGCATCTCTCTATGCCTGAAAGGGTTTTGTTTTGACTTATACTGGGTTGTCCCTTGTCTCTGGGCAAAGCTATACCTCTCTGAAGAGCTCTAATTAGAGCGAAACACTGTGTCAGGGGTTGCCTTTACTCATTTCAAGTTGGCTTAAGAAGGTATTTACA
The DNA here is from genome assembly GCF_964263255.1 of Lissotriton vulgaris. Lineage (NCBI taxonomy): Eukaryota > Metazoa > Chordata > Amphibia > Caudata > Salamandridae > Lissotriton > Lissotriton vulgaris. The sequence goes on from NC_141688.1 coordinate 6,723,279, forward strand.
AATTCAAAGCTTTAATACTGTGCCTGGAGTGATCAATGGCTTTTGTCATTTTACAGGTCAGCAGGGACAGCACTGTGCTAGTCCTATGCTTAAAGACTTTGCTGTAGAAATGGCAAAAGACTTTGTCCTTTTCTATCTCGGCCTGGAAAGCACTGTCCTATTCCTATGCTTAAAGACTTTGATAGAAAAAGAGAAATTTGCGGTGAGCAGTTTGAGACTGTCGCTGGTGTTGAGAGTGCTCTAACAGGAGCTGCTTTCCACCTAAACTGGAGAACTACCCTGCGTTCTCTCCTTTTTCTTTTTTGCATAATTTATGCATCACTCTATGCCTGAAAGGGTTTTGTTTTGACTTATTCTGGGTGCTCCCTTGTGTCTGGAAAAGCTATACCTCTCTGAGGAGCTCTAATTAGAGCGCAACACTGTGTCAGGGGATGCATTTACTCATTTCAGGTTGGCTTGAGTTGGTATTTTACCAATTCAAAGCTGTAATACTGTGCCTGGAGTAATAAATGGCTTTTGTCATTTTACAGCGCGGCAAGGACAGCACTGTGCTAGTCCTATGCTTAAAGACTTTGCTGTAGAAATGGCAAAAGACTTTGTCCTTTTCTGTCTCGGCGTGGAAAGAACTGTGATATTCCTATGCTTAAAGAATTTGATAGAAAAACAGACATTTGAGGTGAGCGGATCTAGAGTGTCGCTGGTGTTGAGAGTGCTCTAACAGGAGCTGCTTTCCACCTAAACTGGAGAACTACCCAGAGTGCTCTCCTTTTTCTTTTTTGTATAATATATGCATCACTCTATGCCTGAAAGGGTTTTATTTTGACTTATACTGGGTGCTCCCTTGTGTTTGGACAAAGCTATACTTCTCTGAAGAGCTCTAATTAGAGCGAAACACTGTGTCAGGGGTTGCTTTTACTCCATTCAGGTTGGCTTGAGTTGGTATTTTACCAATTCAAAGTTGTAATACTGTGCCTGGAGTGATGAATGGCTTTCGTCATTTTACAGCTCGGCAAGGATAGCACTGTGCTAGTCCTATGCTTAAAGACTTTGCAGTAGAAATGGCAAAAGAGTTTGTCCTTTTCTATCTCGGCGTGGAAATCACTGTGCTATTCCTATGCTTACAGACATTGATAGAAAAAGAGACATTTGAGGTGAGCAGATCCACAGTGTCGCTGGTGTTGAGAGTGCTCTAACAGGAGCTGCTTTCCACCTAAACTGGAGAACTACCCAGAGTTCTCTCCCTTTTCTTTTTTGCATAATTTATGCATCACTCTATGCCTGAAAGGGTTTTGTTTTGACTTATACTGGGTGCTCCCTTGTGTCTGGACAAAGCTATACCTCTCTGAAGAGCTCTATTTAGAGCGAAGCACTGTGTCAGGGGTTGCTTTTACTCATTTCAGGTTGGCTTGAGTTGGTATTCTAGCAATTCAAAGCTGTAATACTGTGCCTGGAGTTATAAATGGCTATTGTCATTTTACAGCTCAGCAAGGACAGCACTGTGCTAGTCCTATGCTTAAAGACTTTGCTGTAGAAATGGCAAAAGACTTTTTATTTAAGACTAATATGGCGATTGACCACGAAATTAACAAAATGCAACATAGGGTCTCTCTTGAACTTGAAGCTGCCCGCAAACTGTCTCTTAATATTGCTTCCTCAAAAAAATCGTCACTTGGGAACCTTGCATTAGCACTCACCCCCGAGAAGACAACTGGCCCTCGCCCCCTGATAGCCACAGCTGATATACACTATTGCCCATCTCAGCCCTCAAGTGACCTGGTTAGGGAATCTCCATCTAACCTGGTGGAGGACATAGTGCCAGTTAAACCTGTAGCCAGCTCATGCTCAAAGATGAAGAGCAAATCACCTAGGGCTGCACCAAAGGCTAATACCACTGCGAACAAAAAGGCGCTGCGGCAAAAAAAGAGCTTGGCCAGATCCGCCTTTGCTCGTAAAAAGGCAAAAATTGCGAGAGCCCAGTTCTTTAATTGCCGCCGCCCTTTGTCCGCCTCAGCTCATGGCGAATCCAACGATGGCACCCACACTGACAATATTGTTTGTGCCACCACCCATGTTCCAGATGGAGCGTCGCCCGTAAATATGGCGGCTGCCTCCCCTGGTCCATACGTTGAGGGATCACTGGGGGAAAGTTCAGGTGGGGCAGAGGGGGACTTGGGGGATGATGAGGGATTTATACGCACCGTCTGGGTCACTCTCAAGAAACTACTCACCCCCTTGGAGCTTAAACTTGCTAAAATAGAAAACCATCTGCTTGAGATGGATAAGACGATAGTCACACTTGCCAGTCTTAGCCTCAAGCAAATGGAGTCTAGACTCTCACAGGGGGGCTCATCATCATTACAATGTATTGAAGTAAGTGCACCTGCCTCGCTTAATGAACGACCAAAACCAGTCCCCAAACCACGTACAATAATAGGAAATAGCACCTCCAACATCCCAAGTGCTAAAGCGGGCTCCACCATGGTGCCCCCTGTACCACCCAAACCTATGCCTATTGCCAACCCCAAGCCTAGTGCGCCCCGAGCAGCGGCCGAATTACATCCTGTAGGACCAAAACCCAAACCCCCATCAGATCGCCAAACTATTCAGCCAGCCCCCAATGTCCAACAATCGCTTGAACATAGCAGACCAAACTTCCGTGGGGGTTATATAGATCTACCCCCAGAAGCTAGTCCATATGTTGCTGTCTTAGCCGGTGTACCGACCCTTGATCCATTTACAAAAGAGGACCATTGGTCCCTCAAAAACAAGGTCACACACTGGCTAAACACAAATAGACAGCTCCCTAGCCATCAAAGAAGTCGGGTTTTAATGGTCCGAAGAGTACCTTGGATTGGACCAAGCCACAAATCCATTCCGGGCGATTGTATAGTGGTGACATTTGCTGATCCCAACACGGCACACCATCTCTGCTCGTGGTCCCCCTGTATTAATGACCAGTCGGTTGTCATCAGACCCCTCACTTTTTTCTATCCCCCTAGGAACTTGGACAGGACAGGAGGGACTTGGTCCACAACCCAAAAGTCTAGAAACAGGGGTTATAGGTATGCAGGACCTAGTCAGAGTAGTTGGTGGCAGGAAGTTCCCACATCTAATATGTTTGGCTGCCTAGAGGAGGTTGACTGACTCGGGGGGGACACCATTACCAAAGGGGATTTGACATTTGCCAGCATGAATGCCATTAGCGATGATAGTATGGGCTGCCATTTGTTGACCACACCTGACCCAATCTGTGTCTCCACTGACCACCATCCTCAACAAGCAGATATAGAAACCCTGGCCCACCCTGCCACCCCTAATATCGATAGCCCAGATAGCCAACTCAATATAATATCTTGGAACATCGCGGGTCTTAGGGGTCGCTTGGACAATGACGACTGGGCCGAATATATTTCTGCCCATGATATCATTCTGTTCCAAGAAACTTGGTCAGTTGGCCCACTTCACAGACAAGGCTATCTCAACTTTTATAAACCGGCTATTCAGGGCATGAAGGGTAGGGCGTCGGGTGGCCTTTGTATTTGGATAAAAGCTAGCCTGGGTTTTAGTATCAGAGAAATTGCAGGGATAAATCCCGATATACTCTGCATTTCACTAAGGAAGGCAAACTGTAAAGAATTACTCCTTATCAATATTTATGCGAGAGGCTGCCAAGGAGGCAAGAAGCAACCAATCCTTAACGATCTGGAAGCCCTCTTGCATGAGCACAAATGCGACCAACTCACTATAGTGGCAGGAGACTTAAACTGCTCATTTGAGCCTATTATGAACCTTGCCGAAGATGTTGGTTTAGATGAGGATTCTGCATGGGATATTCCCCCGTTAGCAATTACTAAGGCAGTCAGGGGAACAGAGGCTGCTCTTCATTGGCTTGGGCTGTGCCTGGAATGGGGATTCCGAGCCGTAAATGGCCGCAGCCCATCTGATAAGGATGGGATGCCAACTTTCGATAACGGTGCTCGCACTAGTCGCATTGACTATATACTCATTAATGTCGAATCTTGGGCATCCATGGCTGACATGATTATAGACAGTAGGCCGGAGAGCGATCACAACCCTCTCTCTCTAGCACTTAAGGTCCCTGGGCTAGCACCATCCCAAGAGGAATCAGACTGTATCACATCCGACCTCGTCTTATGTGATAACAGAAGACGGGTCAAATGGTCCAAGGTGATATCTGACCCTGAGCTTGTCAACCAGATTGAAGAATTGGTTGTTACCACCAAAGAAAAGATGATGGTACCCCCTTCCAGCGACCTTCATATGACAAGTAATGTTGATCTACACGTGGCATGTTTTGAGGCAATTAAAGATCTCCTCACTAGACCATGCCGGAAATCAAAAGCTAAGCAAAGCAAGGGCTGGTACAATAAAAACTGTAGGGAAGCCCATGCTACACTTATTGCTGCAGTCAAGTCTAGGAACTCCCCGGCTATTAGAACAGCTAGACAGATTTATAAGCGCATCATTTGGGAAGCCAAAAGGGATTGGGACGACTCATACTGGCATGATCTTCTTCATGCATGTGAGTCTTCCAATCAAATTAGATTCTGGGAGATAGTCAGGCGAGGAAGGGGTTTGGATATATCATCTCCTCAAAATCATGTCCCAGCCGAAGAATGGGTGAAATTCTTCTCTGCTCAATTTGCCAACCAGAATGCCCCCCAGCTGGCCGAAGCGCACTCACCAGGTAACCAATCTGTTTTACATGAGAATAGTCTTGTCTTTAGCTGCACTGAAACCAAACACGCTATAGGATCTATCCAGTCCGGGAAAGCCCCAGGCATTGACGCTGTTCCAGCCGACCTTTTCAAGCTAAATTTAGATTTGTGGGTCCCCTACATTACTACTTTAGCTAATTCAATAGCTGCCGGGGAAAAAATACCGCAGTCTTGGAAAGGGGCTGAAATAATACCGGTTTTTAAAAAGGGGGATCGATCCTTACCAAAAAATTACCGTCCAATTAGTCTGATCGACACAATCCAAAAAGTGGTAGCACGAATGGCCCTAGCTAGAATACAGGGGTGGATTGAGCAAAACAACATACTCTCCCCCCTGCAGGCAGGGTTTAGGGCTGGCACTAGCACTTTGGATCAGGTCTTTCGGCTAACTATGCTATATTGGAAGGTGGTTTTTTTGGGTGGGGGGGTCATATATGCGGCCTTTGTCGACCTTCGGTCGGCATTTGATATGGTTCCCAGGGCCAAACTCTGGGAAGCCCTTAAAAGTATGGATTGCCCCCCAGACCTTTTAGACCTGGTGAAACGCCTCCATGAGGAAAACTTCGCGCGTGTAAGATGGGGTAATCAAGGTCAGGTGACTCCTAGCTTTCCTGTAGAACGTGGAGTCCGGCAGGGCTGCGTGTTAGCCCCTACATTGTTCCTCTTGTTCATCAACCGGGTGGTTGCTTTTTTTAATGAAATTCAAACTGATGCACCCACCCTAGGAAACACAAAATATCCGCTGTTAATATTTGCGGATGACACCCTGCTCCTCTCAAGGACCCGTAGTGGCTTGCAGGCGGCCTTAAACAGATTTTCTGAGTTTTGCACACAAAACGACCTCCAAATTAACACAGACAAAACGAAATTTATGGTATTTAACAAAAATAAGCCCATCACCAGCTCATTCACTCTAGAGGGCGTTCCGATTGAACAAGTTACAGTGATGTCCTATCTGGGTGTAACCTTAGACCATCAGCTCACATGGAAACCCCAGCTGGAAGTGACAGCCCTTAAGTTTAATCGCCTTTCTGGATGCCTGTTAAAGGAACAAAAAAAATCACTAACAAAACGTATTACACCTGCCCTAAAAATACACGATGCTAAAGTGAATGCAGCTACACTGTATGGTGCGGATATTTGGGGATACATAGGTTTGTCTGCCCTTACCATTGCTCAGAATAAATTCCTCAGGATGTTAGTGGGTGTCCCCCAATCTTCCCCCATTACTCCCTTGCTTTTAGACTTAGGATGCAAACCGCTGGGTGAGATGGCCCAGTACCGCCTTGTTGCTCTTTGGCGTCGCCTTTGGACGACTGAAGAACTAAGTTTATTTTCTCAAGAGCTTGGAGAAGTTAGAGCATTGTGGGGTGCCCAAAAAATCCCTTGGCTCAGGGAGGTAAAACGCATATTATACCTGATGGGCCTCCCAGAACTATGGCTACACCCAGAATGCTCAAGCTTCCCATCAAAACTTGAATTCAAAGAGCTCTACTGGGCTGCTAAAAAATCTGCTCTGGTCTCCCTCTCAGCTGTCGACAACCTAACAGGCCAGTTTCTGACGCATAAATTAACCCCTTTTTTGGAACCATATTGGGACTTGATCGGTAAGACGCTTGATCGCAAGCTGTATCATCAGTTCCGAGTGGGAACCTTACCGATCAAGTCCTTCACTGCTAAGTGGGCATTGAATTCAAGCGATAAATGCCCCTTCTGTCCCGCCCATGCAGAAAGTCTGGGCCATGTATTTTTTGCATGCCCTGTATATCGTCAGCCCAGACTAAAATGGTTAAAACCAATTTGTCAAACTTTTAATTGTGGGGATAGCTACACAGCCCTTCTCAAATTAAGAGATCTGCGCTCCACTAAATCTGTCATTTGTGTAGCCAAATTCTTGGGATGGATGTGGCTCATTCGCGCAAAGAATCTGTAAACTGTTTTATAAATTTTAATGTTCCACATGAATTTTAATGTAAAGGGGGTTTTTTCTTTTTTTTACTTGTATAACATTGTTATTTGGAATTGTTGGTTTTATTTGTGTCTTTTATGAATTTTATTCGAAATAAAGACTCTGAAACTGTGAAACTGTGAGTACTGTGCCTGGAGTTATAAATGGCTTTTGTCATTTTACAGGTCAGCAGGGACAGCACTGTGCTAGTCCTATGCTTAAAGAGTTTGCTGTAGAAATGGCAAAAGACTTTGTCCTTTTCTATCTCGGCCTGGAAAGCACTGTGCTATTCCTATGCTTAAAGACTTTGATAGAAAAAGAGAAATTTGCGGTGAGCAGTTTGAGACTGTCGTTGGTGTTGAGAGTGCTCTAACAGGAGCTGCTTTCCACCTAAACTGGAGAACTACCCTGAGTTCTCTCCTTTTTCTTTTTTGCATAATTTATGCATCACTCTATGCCTAAAAGGGTTTTGTTTTGACTTATTCTGGGTGCTCCCTTGTGTCTGGAAAAGCTATACCTCTCTGAAGAGCTCTAATTAGAGCGCAACACTGTGTCAGGGGATGCATTTACTCATTTCAGGTTGGCTTGAGTTGGTATTTTACCAATTCAAAGCTGTAATACTGTGCCTGGAGTAATAAATGGCTTTTGTCATTTTACAGCGCGGCAAGGACAGCACTGTGCTAGTCCTATGCTTAAAGACTTTGCTGTAGAAATGGCAAAAGACTTTGTCCTTTTCTGTCTCGGCGTGGAAAGAACTGTGATATTCCTATGCTTAAAGAATTTGATAGAAAAAAAGACATTTGAGATGAGCAGATCCAGAGTGTCGCTGGCGTTGAGAGTGCTCTAACAGGAGCTGCTTTCCACCTAAACTGGAGAACTACCCAGAGTTCTCTCCTTTTTCTTTTTTGCATAATTTATGCATCAATCAATGCCTGAAAGGGTTTTGTTTTGACTTATTCTGGGTGCTCCCTTGTGTCTGGACAACGCTATACCTCTCTGAAGAGCTCTAATTAGAGCGAAGCACTGCGTCAGGGGTTGCTTTTACTCATTTCAGGTTGGCTTGAGTTGGTATTTTACCAATTCAAAGCTGTAATACTGTGCCTTGAGTTATGAATGGCTTTTGTCATTTTACACCTCTGCAAGGATAGCACTGTGCTAGTCCTATTCTTAAAGACTTTGCTGCAGAAATGGCAAAAGACTTTGTCCTCTTCTATTTCGGCGTGGAAAGCACTGTGCTATTCCTATGCTTAAAGACTTTGATAGAAAAAAAGACATTTGGGCTGAGCAAATCTAGAGTGTCGCTGGTGTTGAGAGTGCTCTAACAGGAGCTGCTTTCCACCTAAACTGGAGAACTACCGAGAGTTCTCTCCTTTTTATTTTTTGTATAATGTATGCATCACTCTATGCCTGAAAGGGTTTTGATTTGACTTATATGGGGTGCTCACTTGTGTCTAGACAAAGCTATACCACTCTAAAGAGCTCTAATTAGACCGGAATACTGTGTCAGGGGTTGCATTTACTCATTTCAGGTTGGCTTGAGTTGGTATTTTACCAATTCAAAGCTGTAATACTGTGTCTGGATTGATGAATGTCTTTTGTCATTTTACAGCTCGGTAAGGACAGCACTGTGCTAGACCTATGCTTAAAGACTTTGCTGTAGAAATATCAAAAGACTTTGTCCTTTTCTATCTCGACGTGGAAAGTACTGTGCTATTCCTATGCTTTAAGACTTTGATAGAAAAATCAGACATTTGAGGTGAGCAGATCTAGAGTGTCACTGGTGTTGAGAGTGCTCTAACAGAAGCTGCTTTCCACCTAAACTGGAGAACTATCCAGAGTTCTCTCCTTTTTCTTATTTACATAATTTATGCATCACTCTATGCCTGAAAGGGTTTTGTTTTGACTTATACCGGGTGATCATTTGTGTCTGGACAAAGCTTACCTCTCCGAAGAGCTCTAATTAGAGTGCAACACTGTGTCAGAGGTTGCCTTTACTCATTTCAGGTTGCCTTGAGATGGTATTTTACCAATTCAAAGCTGTAATACTGTGCCTGGAGTAATAAATGGCTTTTGTCATTTTACAGCGCGGCAAGGACAGCACTGTGCTAGTCCTATGCTTAAAGACTTTGCTGTAGAAATGGCAAAAGACTTTGTCCTTTTCTGTCTCGGCGTGGAAAGAACTGTGATATTCCTATGCTTAAAGAATTTGATAGAAAAAAAGACATTTGAGATGAGCAGATCCAGAGTGTCGCTGGTGTTGCGAGTGCTCTAACAGGAGCTGCTTTCCACCTAAACTGGAGAACTACCCAGAATTCTCTCCTTTTTCTTTTTTGCATAATTTATGCATCTCTCTATGCCTGAAAGGGTTTTGTTTTGACTTATACGGGGTGGTCCCTTGTGTCTGGGCAAAGCTATACCTCTCTGAAGAGCTCTAATTAGAGCGAAACACTGTGTCAGGGGTTGCCTTTACTCATTTCAGGTTGGCTTGAGTTGGTATTTTACCAATTCAAAGCTGTAATACTGTGCCTTGAGTTATGAATGGCTTTTGTCATTTTACAGCTCTGCAAGGATAGCACTGTGCTAGTCCTATTCTTAAAGACTTTGCTGTAGAAATGGCAAAAGACTTTGTCCTCTTCTATTTCGGCGTGGAAAGCACTGTGCTATTCCTATGCTTAAAGACTTTGATAGAAAAAAAAGACATTTGAGATGAGCAGATCTAGAGTGTCGCTGGTGTTGAGAGTGCTCTAACAGGAGCTGCTTTCCACCTAAACTGGAGAACTACCGAGAGTTCTCTCCTTTTTATTTTTTGTATAATGTATGCATCACTCTATGCCTGAAAGGGTTTTGATTTGACTTATATGGGGTGCTCACTCGTGTCTAGACAAAGCTATACCTCTCTAAAGAGCTCTAATTAGACCGGAATACTGTGTCAGGGGTTGCATTTACTCATTTCAGGTTGGCTTGAGTTGGTATTTTACCAATTCAAAGCTGTAATACTGTGTCTGGATTGATGATTGGCTTTTGTCATTTTACAGCTCGGTAAGGACAGCACTGTTCTAGTCCTATGCTTAAAGACTTTGCTGTAGAAATATCAAAAGACTTTGTCCTTTTCTATCTCGACGTGGAAAGTACTGTGCTATTACTATGCTTTAAGACTTTGATAGAAAAACAGACATTTGAGGTGAGCAGATCTAGAGTGTCACTGGTGTTGAGATTGCTCTAACAGAAGCTGCTTTCCACCTAAACTGGAGAACTATCCAGAGTTCTCTCCTTTTTCTTATTTGCATAATTTATGCATCACTCTATGCCTGAAAGGGTTTTGTTTTGACTTATACTGGGTGATCCCTTGTGTCTGGACAAAGCTTACCTCTCTGAAGAGCTCTAATTAGAGTGCAACACTGTGTCAGAGGTTGCCTTTACTCATGTCAGGTTGCCTTGAGATGGTATTTTACCAATTCAAAGCTGTTGTACTGTGCCTGGAGTAATAAATGGCTTTTTTCATTTTACAGCGCGGCAAGGACAGCACTGTGCTAGTCCTATGCTTAAAAACTTTGCTGTAGAAATGGCAAAAGACTTTGTCCTTTTCTGTCTCGGCGTGGAAAGAACTGTGATATTCCTATGCTTAAAGAATTTGATAGAAAAAAAGACATTTGAGATGAGCAGATCCAGAGTGTCGCTGGTGTTGCGAGTGCTCTAACAGGAGCTGCTTTCCACCTAAACTGGAGAACTACCCAGAATTCTCTCCTTTTTGGCATAACTTATGCATCTCTCTATGCCTGAAAGGGTTTTGTTTTGACTTATACGGGGTGGTCCCTTGTGTCTGGGCAAAGCTATACCTCTCTGCAGAGCTCTAATTAGAGCGAAACACTGTGTCAGGAGTTGCCTTTACTCATTTCAGGTTGGCTTGAGATGGTATTTTACCAATTCAAAGCTTTAATACTGTGCCTGGAGAGATCATTTGCTTTTGTCATTTTACAGGTCGGCAAGGACAGCACTGTGCTACTCCCATGCTTAAAGACTTTGCTGTAGAAATGGCAAAAGACTTTGTCCTTTACTATCTCGGTGTGGAAAGCACTGTGCTATTCCCATGCTTAAAGACTTTTATAGAAAAACAGACATTTGCGGTGAGCAGATCTAGAGTGTCGCTGGCGTTGAGAGTGCTCTAACAGTAGCTGCTTTCCACCTAAACTGGAGAACTACCCAGAGATCTCTCCCTTTTCTTTTTTGCATAATTTATGCATCACTCTATGCCTGAAAGGATTTTGTTTTGACTTATACTGGGTGCTCCCTTGTGTCTGGACAAAGCTATACCGATCTGATGAGCTCTAATAAGAGTAAAACATTGTGTCAGGGGTTGCTTTTACTCATTTCAGGTTGGCTTGAGTTGGTATTTTACCAATTCAAAGCTGTAATACTGTGCCGGGAGTGATGAATGGCTTTTGTCAGTTTACAGCTCGGCAAGGACAGCACTGTGCTAGTCCTATGCATAAAGACTTTGCTGTAGAAATGGCAAAAGACTTTGTCCTTTTCTATCTCGACGTGGAAAGCACTGTGCTATTTCTATGCTTAAAGACTTTGGTAGAAAAAAAGGCATTTGAGATGAGCAGATCTAGAGTGTCGCTGGCGTTGAGAGTGCTCTAACAGGAGCTGCTTTCCAACTAAACTGGAGAACTACCCGGAGTTCTCTCCTTTTTCTTTTTTGCATAATTTATGCATCACTCAATGCCTGAAAGGGTGTTGTTTTGACTTATTCTGGGTGCTCCCTTGTGTCTGGACAACACTATACCTCTCTGAAGAGCTCTAATTAGAGCGAAACACTGCGTCAGGGGTTGCTTTTACTCATTTCAGGTTGGCTTGAGTTGGTATTTTACCAATTCAAAGCTGTAATACTGTGCCTTGAGTTATGAATAGCTTTTGTCATTTTACAGCTCTGCAAGGATAGCACTGTGCTAGTCCTATTCTTAAAGACTTTGCTGTAGAAATGGCAAAAGACTTTGTCCTCTTCTATTTCGGCGTGGAAAGCACTGTGCTATTCCTATGCTTAAAGACTTTGATAGAAAAAAAAGACATTTGAGATGAGCAGATCTAGAGTGTCGCTGGTGTTGAGAGTGCTCTAACAGGAGCTGCTTTCCACCTAAACTGGAGAACTACCGAGAGTTCTCTCCTTTTTATTTTTTGTATAATGTATGCATCACTCTATGCCTGAAAGGGTTTTGATTTGACTTATATGGGGTGCTCACTCGTGTCTAGACAAAGCTATACCTCTCTAAAGAGCTCTAATTAGACCGGAATACTGTGTCAAGGGTTGCATTTACTCATTTCAGGTTGGCTTGAGTTGGTATTTTACCAATTCAAAGCTGTAATACTGTGTCTGGATTGATGATTGGCTTTTGTCATTTTACAGCTCGGTAAGGACAGCACTGTTCTAGTCCTATGCTTAAAGACTTTGCTGTAGAAATATCAAAAGACTTTGTCCTTTTCTATCTCGACGTGGAAAGTACTGTGCTATTCCTATGCTTTAAGACTTTGATAGAAAAACAGACATTTGAGGTGAGCAGATCTAGAGTGTCACTGGTGTTGAGAGTGCTCTAACAGAAGCTGCTTTGCACCTAAACTGGAGAACTATCCATAGTTCTCTCCTTTTTCTTATTTGCATAATTTATGCATCACTCTATGCCTGAAAGGGTTTTGTTTTGACTTATACTGGGTGATCCCTTGTGTCTGGAAAAAGCTTACCTCTCTGAAGAGCTCTAATTAGAGTGCAACACTGTGTCAGAGGTTGCCTTTACTCATTTCAGGTTGCCTTGAGATGGTATTTTACCAATTCAAAGCTGTTGTACTGTGCCTGGAGTAATAAATGGCTTTTGTCATTTTACAGCGCGGCAAGGACAGCACTGTGCTAGTCCTATGCTTAAAGACTTTGCTGTAGAAATGGCAAAAGACTTTGTCCTTTTCTGTCTCGGCGTGGAAAGAACTGTGATATTCCTATGCTTAAAGAATTTGATAGAAAAAAAGACATTTGAGATGAGCAGATCCAGAGTGTCGCTGGTGTTGCGAGTGCTCTAGCAGGAGCTGCTTTCCACCTAAACTGGAGAACTACCCAGAATTCTCTCCTTTTTGCATAACTTATGCATCTCACTATGCCTGAAAGGGTTTTGTTTTGACTTATACGGGGTGGTCCCTTGTGTCTGGGCAAAGCTATACCTCTCTGAAGAGCTCTAATTAGAGCGAAACACTGTGTCAGGGGTTGCCTTTACTCATTTCAGGTTGGCTTGAGATGGTATTTTACCAATTCAAAGCTTTAATACTGTGCCTGGAGAGATCAATTGCTTTTGTCATTTTACAGGTCGGCAAGGACAGCAATGTGCTACTCCCATGCTTAAAGACTTTGTTGTAGAAATGGCAAAAGACTTTGTCCTTTACTATCTCGGTGTGGAAAGCACTGTGCTATTCCCATGCTTAAAGACTTTTATAGAAAAACAGACATTTGCGGTGAGCAGATCTAGAGTGTCGCTGGCGTTGAGAGTGCTCTAACAGGAGCTGCTTTCCACCTAAACTGGAGAACTACCCAGAGTTCTCTCCTTTTTCTTTTTTGCATAATTTATGCATCACTCAATGCCTGAAAGGGTGTTGTTTTGACTTATTCTGGGTGCTCCCTTGTGTCTGGACAACGCTATACCTCTCTAAAGAGCTCTAATTAGACCGGAATACTGTGTCAGGGGTTGCATTTACTCATTTCAGGTTGGCTTGAGTTGGTATTTTACCAATTCAAAGCTGTAATACTGTGTCTGGATTGATGATTGGCTTTTGTCATTTTACAGCTCGGTAAGGACAGCACTGTTCTAGTCCTATGCTTAAAGACTTTGCTGTAGAAATATCAAAAGACTTTGTCCTTTTCTATCTCGACGTGGAAAGTACTGTGCTATTCCTATGCTTTAAGACTTTGATAGAAAACAGACATTTGAGGTGAGCAGATCTAGAGTGTCACTGGTGTTGAGACTGCTCTAACAGAAGCTGCTTTCCACCTAAACTGGAGAACTATCCAGAGTTCTCTCCTTTTTCTTATTTGCATAATTTATGCATCACTCTATGCCTGAAAGGGTTTTGTTTTGACTTATACTGGGTGATCCCTTGTGTCTGGACAAAGCTTACCTCTCTGAAGAGCTCTAATTAGAGTGCAACACTGTGTCAGAGGTTGCCTTTACTCATTTCAGGTTGCCTTGAGATGGTATTTTACCAATTCAAAGCTGTTGTACTGTGCCTGGAGTAATAAATGGCTTTTGTCATTTTACAGCGCGGCAAGGACAGCACTGTGCTAGTCCTATGCTTAAAGACTTTGCTGTAGAAATGGCAAAAGACTTTGTCCTTTTCTGTCTCGGCGTGGAAAGAACTGTGATATTCCTATGCTTAAAGAATTTGATAGAAAAAAAGACATTTGAGATGAGCAGATCCAGAGTGTCGCTGGTGTTGCGAGTGCTCTAACAGGAGCTGCTTTCCACCTAAACTGGAGAACTACCCAGAATTCTCTCCTTTTTGCATAACTTATGCATCTCTCTATGCCTGAAAGGGTTTTGTTTTGACTTATACGGGGTGGTCCCTTGTGTCTGGGCAAAGCTATACCTCTCTGAAGAGCTCTAATTAGAGCGAAACACTGTGTCAGGGGTTGCCTTTACTCATTTCAGGTTGGCTTGAGATGGTATTTTACCAATTCAAAGCTTTAATACTGTGCCTGGAGAGATCATTTGCTTTTGTCATTTTACAGGTCGGCAAGGACAGCACTGTGCTACTCCCATGCTTAAAGACTTTGCTGTAGAAATGGCAAAAGACTTTGTCCTTTACTATCTCGGTGTGGAAAGCACTGTGCTATTCCCATGCTTAAAGACTTTTATAGAAAAACAGACATTTGCGGTGAGCAGATCTAGAGTGTCGCTGGCGTTGAGAGTGCTCTAACAGTAGCTGCTTTCCACCTAAACTGGAGAACTACCCAGAGATCTCTCCCTTTTCTTTTTTGCATAATTTATGCATCACTCTATGCCTGAAAGGATTTTGTTTTGACTTATACTGGGTGCTCCCTTGTGTCTGGACAAAGCTATACCGATCTGATGAGCTCTAATAAGAGTAAAATATTGTGTCAGGGGTTGCTTTTACTCATTTCAGGTTGGCTTGAGTTGGTATTTTACCAATTCAAAGCTGTAATACTGTGCCGGGAGTGATGAATGGCTTTTGTCAGTTTACAGCTTGGCAAGGACAGCACTGTGCTAGTCCTATGCTTAAAGACTTTGCTGTAGAAATGGCAAAAGACTTTGTCCTTTTCTATCTCGACATGGAAAGCACTGTGCTATTTCTATGCTTAAAGACTTTGGTAGAAAAAAAGGCATTTGAGATGAGCAGATCTAGAGTGTCGCTGGTGTTGAGAGTGCTCTAACAGGAGCTGCTTTCCACCTAAACTGGAGAACTACCCAGAATTCACTCCTTTTTCTTTTTTGCATAATTTATGCATCTCTTTCTGCCTGAAAGGGCTTTGTTTTGACTTATACTGGGTGGTCCCTTGTGTCTGGGCAAATCTATACCTCTCTGAAGAGCTCTAATTAGAGCGAAACACTGTGTCAGGGATGGCCTTTACTCATTTCAGGTTGGCTTGAGATGGTATTTACCAATTCAAAGCTGTAATACTGTGTCTGGATTGATGAATGGCTTTTGTCATTTTACAGCTCGCCAAGAACAGCACTGTGCTAGTCCTATGCTTAAAGACTTTGCTGTAGAAATGGCAAAAGACTTTGTCCTTTAGTATCTCGGCGTGGAAATCACTGTGCTATTCCTATGCTTAAAGACTTTGATAAAAAAACAGACTTTTGCATTTAGAAGATCTAGAGTGTCGCTGGTGTTGAGAGTGCTCTAACAGGAGCTGCTTTCCACCTAAACTGGAGAACTAACCAGAATTCTCTCCTTTTTCTTTTTTGCATAATTTATGCATCACTCTATGCCTGAAAGGGTATTTTTTTTACGTATTCTGGGTGCTCCCTTGTGTCTGGACAAAGCTATACCTCTCTGAAGAGATCTAATTAGAGCGAAACACTGTGTCAGGGGTACTTTTACTCATTTCAGGTTGGCTTAAGTTGGTATTTTACCAATTCAAAGCTGTAATACGGTGCCTGGAGTGATGAATGGCTTTTGTCATTTTACAGCTCGGCAAGGATAGCACTGTGCTAGTCCTATGCTTAAAGACTTTGCAGTAGAAATGGCAAAAGACTTTGTCTTATTCTATCTCGCCATAGAAATCACTGTGCTATTCCTATGCTTAAAGGCTTTGATAGAAAAAGAGACATTTGAGGTGAGCAGATCTACAGTGTCCCTGGTGTTGAGAGTGCTCTAACAGGTGCTGCTTTCCACCTAAACTGGAGAACTACCCAGAATTCTCTCCTTTTTCTTTTTTGCATAATTTATGCATCTCTCTATGCCTGAAAGGGTTTTGTTTTGACTTATACTGGGTTGTCCCTTGTCTCTGGGCAAAGCTATACCTCTCTGAAGAGCTCTAATTAGAGCGAAACACTGTGTCAGGGGTTGCCTTTACTCATTTCAAGTTGGATTAAGAAGGTATTTACAAATTCAAAGCTTTAATACTGTGCCTGGAGTGATCAATGGCTTTTGTCATTTTACAGGTCAGCAGGGACAGCACTGTGCTAGTCCTATGCTTAAAGACTTTGCTGTAGAAATGGCAAAAGACTTTGTCCTTTTCTATCTCGGCCTGGAAAGCACTGTCCTATTCCTATGCTTAAAGACTTTGATAGAAAAAGAGAAATTTGCGGTGAGCAGTTTGAGACTGTCGCTGGTGTTGAGAGTGCTCTAACAGGAGCTGCTTTCCACCTAAACTGGAGAACTACCCTGCGTTCTCTCCTTTTTCTTTTTTGCATAATTTATGCATCACTCTATGCCTGAAAGGGTTTTGTTTTGACTTATTCTGGGTGCTCCCTTGTGTCTGGAAAAGCTATACCTCTCTGAAGAGCTCTAATTAGAGCGCAACACTGTGTCAGGGGATGCATTTACTCAT
The DNA here is from genome assembly GCF_964263255.1 of Lissotriton vulgaris. Lineage (NCBI taxonomy): Eukaryota > Metazoa > Chordata > Amphibia > Caudata > Salamandridae > Lissotriton > Lissotriton vulgaris. The sequence continues at coordinate 6,740,014 of NC_141688.1, forward strand.
TTCAGGTTGGCTTGAGTTGGTATTTTACCAATTCAAAGCTGTAATACTGTGCCTGGAGTAATAAATGGCTTTTGTCATTTTACAGCGCGGCAAGGACAGCACTGTGCTAGTCCTATGCTTAAAGACTTTGCTGTAGAAATGGCAAAAGACTTTGTCCTTTTCTGTCTCGGCGTGGAAAGAACTGTGATATTCCTATGCTTAAAGAATTTGATAGAAAAACAGACATTTGAGGTGAGCGGATCTAGAGTGTCGCTGGTGTTGAGAGTGCTCTAACAGCAGCTGCTTTCCACCTAAACTGGAGAACTACCCAGAGTGCTCTCCTTTTTCTTTTTTGTATAATATATGCATCACTCTATGCCTGAAAGGGTTTTATTTTGACTTATACTGGGTGCTCCCTTGTGTTTGGACAAAGCTATACTTCTCTGAAGAGCTCTAATTAGAGCGAAACACTGTGTCAGGGGTTGCTTTTACTCCATTCAGGTTGGCTTGAGTTGGTATTTTACCAATTCAAAGTTGTAATACTGTGCCTGGAGTGATGAATGGCTTTCGTCATTTTACAGCTCGGCAAGGATAGCACTGTGCTAGTCCTATGCTTAAAGACTTTGCTGTAGAAATGGCAAAAGAGTTTGTCCTTTTCTATCTCGGCGTGGAAATCACTGTGCTATTCCTATGCTTAAAGACATTGATAGAAAAAGAGACATTTGAGGTGAGCAGATCCACAGTGTCGCTGGTGTTGAGAGTGCTCTAACAGGAGCTGCTTTCCACCTAAACTGGAGAACTACCCAGAGTTCTCTCCCTTTTCTTTTTTGCATAATTTATGCATCACTCTATGCCTGAAAGGGTTTTGTTTTGACTTATACTGGGTGCTCCCTTGTGTCTGGACAAAGCTATACCTCTCTGAAGAGCTCTATTTAGAGCGAAGCACTGTGTCAGGGGTTGCTTTTACTCATTTCAGTTGGCTTGAGTTGGTATTCTAGCAATTCAAAGCTGTAATACTGTGCCTGGAGTTATAAATGGCTTTTGTCATTTTACAGGTCAGCAGGGACAGCACTGTGCTAGTCCTATGCTTAAAGACTTTGCTTTAGAAATGGCAAAAGACTTTGTCCTTTTCTATCTCGGCCTGGAAAGCACTGTGCTATTCCTATGCTTAAAGACTTTGATAGAAAAAGAGACATTTGCGGTGAGCAGTTTGAGACTGTCGCTGGTGTTGAGAGTGCTCTAACAGGAGCTGCTTTCCACCTAAACTGGAGAACTACCCTGAGTTCTCTCCTTTTTCTTTTTTGCATAATTTATGCATCACTCTATGCCTAAAAGGGTTTTGTTTTGACTTATTCTGGGTGCTCCCTTGTGTCTGGAAAAGCTATACCTCTCTGAAGAGCTCTAATTAGAGCGCAACACTGTGTCAGGGGATGCATTTACTCATTTCAGGTTGGCTTGAGTTGGTATTTTACCAATTCAAAGCTGTAATACTGTGCCTGGAGTAATAAATGGCTTTTGTCATTTTACAGCGCGGCAAGGACAGCACTGTGCTAGTCCTATGCTTAAAGACTTTGCTGTAGAAATGGCAAAAGACTTTGTCCTTTTCTGTCTCGGCGTGGAAAGAACTGTGATATTCCTATGCTTAAAGAATTTGATAGAAAAAAAGACATTTGAGATGAGCAGATCCAGAGTGTCGCTGGTGTTGCGAGTGCTCTAACAGGAGCTGCTTTCCACCTAAACTGGAGAACTACCCAGAATTCTCTCCTTTTTCTTTTTTGCATAATTTATGCATCTCTCTATGCCTGAAAGGGTTTTGTTTTGACTTATACTGGGTGGTCCCTTGTGTCTGGGCAAAGCTATACCTCTCTGAAGAGCTCTAATTAGAGCGAAACACTGTGTCAGGGGTTGCCTTTACTCATTTCAGGTTGGCTTGAGATAGTATTTTACCAATTCAAAGCTTTAATACTGTGCCTGGAGAGATCAATTGCTTTTGTCATTTTACAGGTCGGCAAGGACAGCACTGTGCTACTCCCATGCTTAAAGACTTTGCTGTAGAAATGGCAAAAGACTTTGTCCTTTACTATCTCGGTGTGGAAAGCACTGTGCTATTCCCATGCTTAAAGACTTTTATAGAAAAACAGACATTTGCGGTGAGCAGATCTAGAGTGTCGCTGGCGTTGAGAGTGCTCTAACAGGAGCTGCTTTCCACCTAAACTGGAGAACTACCCAGAGTTCTCTCCTTTTTCTTTTTTGCATAATTTATGCATCACTCAATGCCTGAAAGGGTTTTGTTTTGACTTATTCTGGGTGCTCCCTTGTGTCTGGACAACGCTATACCTCTCTGAAGAGCTCTAATTAGAGCGAAACACTGCGTCAGGGGTTGCTTTTACTCATTTCAGGTTGGCTTGAGTTGGTATTTTACCAATTCAAAGCTGTAATACTGTGCCTTGAGTTATGAATGGCTTTTGTCATTTTACAGCTCTGCAAGGATAGCACTGTGCTAGTCCTATTCTTAAAGACTTTGCTGTAGAAATGGCAAAAGACTTTGTCCTCTTCTATTTCGGCGTGGAAAGCACTGTGCTATTCCTATGCTTAAAGACTTTGATAAAAAAAGAGAAATTTGCGGTGAGCAGTTTGAGACTGTCGCTGGTGTTGAGAGTGCTCTAACAGGAGCTGCTTTCCACCTAAACTGGAGAACTACCAAGAGTTCTCTCTTTTTTCTTTTTTGCATAATTTATGCATCACTCAATGCCTGAAAGGGTTTTGTTTTGACTTATATTGGGTGCTCACTTGTGTCTAGACAAAGCTATACCTCTCTGAAGAGCTCTAATTAGAGCGAAACACTGTGTCAGGGGTTGCGTTTACTCATTTCAGGTTGGCTTGAGTTGGTATTTTACCAATTCAAAGCTGTAATACTGTGTCTGGATTGATGAATGGCTTTTGTCATTTTACATTTCGGCAAGGACAGCACTGTGCTAGTCCTATGCTTAAAGACTTTGCTGTAGAAATGGCAAAAGACTTTGTCTTATTCTATCTCGCCATAGAAATCACTGTGCTATTCCTATGCTTAAAGGCTTTGATAGAAAAAGAGACATTTGAGGTGAGCAGATCTACAGTGTCTCTGGTAATGAGAGTGCTCTAACAGGTGCTGCTTTCCACCTAAACTGGAGAACTACCCAGAATTCTCTCCTTTTTCTTTTTTGCATAATTTATGCATCTCTCTATGCCTGAAAGGGTTTTGTTTTGACTTATACTGGGTTGTCCCTTGTCTCTGGGCAAAGCTATACCTCTCTGAAGAGCTCTAATTAGAGCGAAACACTGTGTCAGGGGTTGCCTTTACTCATTTCAAGTTGGCTTATGAAGGTATTTACAAATTCAAAGCTTTAATACTGTGCCTGGAGTGATCAATGGCTTTTGTCATTTTACAGGTCAGCAGGGACAGCACTGTGCTAGTCCTATGCTTAAAGACTTTGCTGTAGAAATGGCAAAAGACTTTGTCCTTTTCTATCTCGGCCTGGAAAGCACTGTCCTATTCCTATGCTTAAAGACTTTGATAGAAAAAGAGAAATTTGCGGTGAGCAGTTTGAGACTGTCGCTGGTGTTGAGAGTGCTCTAACAGGAGCTGCTTTCCACCTAAACTGGAGAACTACCCTGCGTTCTCTCCTTTTTCTTTTTTGCATAATTTATGCATCACTCTATGCCTGAAAGGGTTTTGTTTTGACTTATTCTGGGTGCTCCCTTGTGTCTGGAAAATCTATACCTCTCTGAAGAGCTCTAATTAGAGCGCAACACTGTGTCAGGGGATGCATTTACTCATTTCAGGTTGGCTTGAGTTGGTATTTTACCAATTCAAAGCTGTAATACTGTGCCTGGAGTAATAAATGGCTTTTGTCATTTTACAGCGCGGCAAGGACAGCACTGTGCTAGTCCTATGCTTAAAGACTTTGCTGTAGAAATGGCAAAAGACTTTGTCCTTTTCTGTCTCGGCGTGGAAAGAACTGTGATATTCCTATGCTTAAAGAATTTGATAGAAAAACAGACATTTGAGGTGAGCGGATCTAGAGTGTCGCTGGTGTTGAGAGTGCTCTAACAGGAGCTGCTTTCCACCTAAACTGGAGAACTACCCAGAGTGCTCTCCTTTTTCTTTTTTGTATAATATATGCATCACTCTATGCCTGAAAGGGTTTTATTTTGACTTATACTGGGTGCTCCCTTGTGTTTGGACAAAGCTATACTTCTCTGAAGAGCTCTAATTAGAGCGAAACACTGTTGCAGGGGTTGCTTTTACTCCATTCAGGTTGGCTTGAGTTGGTATTTTACCAATTCAAAGTTGTAATACTGTGCCTGGAGTGATGAATGGCTTTCGTCATTTTACAGCTCGGCAAGGATAGCACTGTGCTAGTCCTATGCTTAAAGACTTTGCTGTAGAAATGGCAAAAGAGTTTGTCCTTTTCTATCTTGGCATGGAAATCACTGTGCTATTCCTATGCTTAAAGACGTTGATAGAAAAAGAGACATTTGAGGTGAGCAGATCCACAGTGTCACTGGTGTTGAGAGTGCTCTAACAGGAGCTGCTTTCCACCTAAACTGGAGAACTACCCAGCGTTCTCTCCCTTTTCTTTTTTGCATAATTTATGCATCACTCTATGCCTGAAAGGGTTTTGTTTTGACCTACACTGGGTGCTCCCTTGTGTCTGGACAAAGCTATACCTCTCTGAAGAGCTCTATTTAGAGCGAAACACTGTGTCAGGGGTTGCTTTTACTCATTTCAGGTTGGCTTGAGTTGGTATTCTATCAATTCAAAGCTGTAATACTGTGCCTGGAGTTATAAATGGCTATTGTCATTTTACAGCTCAGCAAGGACAGCACTGTGCTAGTCCTATGCTTAAAGACTTTGCTGTAGAAATGGCAAAAGACTTTGTCCTTTACTATCTCGGCGTGGAAAGCACTGTGCTATTTCTATGCTTAAAGAGTTTGATAGAAAAAAAGACATTTGAGACGAGCAGATCTAGAGTGTCGCTGGTGTTGCGAGTGCTCTAACAGGAGCTGCTTTCCACCTAAACTGGAGAACTACCCAGAATTCTCTCCTTTTTCTTTTTTGCATAATTTATGCATCTCTCTATGCCTGAAATGATTTTGTTTTGACTTATACTGGTTGGTCCCTTGTGTCTGGGCAAAGCTATACCTCTCTGAAGAGCTCTAATTAGAGCGAAACACTGTGTCAGGGGTTGCCTTTACTCATTTCAGGTTGGCTTGAGATGGTATTTTACCAATTCAAAGCTTTAATACTGTGCCTGGAGAGATCAATTGCTTTTGTCATTTTACAGGTCGGCAAGGACAGCACTGTGCTAGTCCCATGCTTAAAGACTTTGCTATAGAAATGGCAAAAGACTTTGTCCTTTACTATCTCGGTGTGGAAAGCACTGTGCTATTCCCATGCTTAAAGACTTTTATAGAAAAACAGACATTTGCGGTGAGCAGATCTAGAGTGTCGCCGGCATTGAGAGTGCTCTAACAGGAGCTGCTTTCCACCTAAACTGGAGAACTACCCAGAGTTCTCTCCTTTTTCTTTTTTGCATAATTTATGCATCACTCAATGCCTGAAAGGGTTTTGTTTTGACTTATTCTGGGTGCTCCCTTGTGTCTGGACAATGCTATTCCTCTCTGAAGAGCTCTAATTAGAGCGAAACACTGCGTCTGGGGTTGCTTTTACTCATTTCAGGTTGGCTTGAGTTGGTATTTTACTAATTCAAAGCTGTAATACTGTGCCTTGAGTTATGAATGGCTTTTGTCATTTTACTGCTCTGCAAGGATAGCACTGTGCTATTCCTATTCTTAAAGACTTTGCTGTAGAAATGGCAAAAGACTTTGTCCTCTTCTATTTCGGCGTGGAAAGCACTGTGCTATTCCTATGCTTAAAGACTTTGATAGAAAAGAAGACATTTGAGATGAGCAGATCTAGAGTGTCGCTGGTGTTGAGAGTGCTCTAACAGGAGCTGCTTTCCACCTAAACTGGAGAACTACCCAGAGTTCTCGCCTTTTTATTTTTTGTATAATGTATGCATCACTCTATGCCTGAAAGGGTTTTGTTTTGACTTATATTGGGTGCTCACTTGTGTCTAGACAAAGCTATACCTCTCTGAAGAGCTCTAATTAGAGCGAAACACTGTGTCAGGGGTTGCGTTTACTCATTTCAGGTTGGCTTGAGTTGGTATTTTACCAATTCAAAGCTGTAATACTGTGTCTGGATTGATGAATGGCTTTTGTCATTTTACATTTCGGCAAGGACAGCACTGTGCTAGTCCTATGCTTAAAGACTTTGCTGTAGAAATGTCAAAAGACTTTGTCCTTTTCTATCTCGACGTGGAAAGTACTGTGCTATTCCTATGCTTTAAGACTTTGATAGAAAAACAGACATTTGAGGTGAGCAGATCTAGAGTGTCACTGGTGTTGAGAGCGCTCTAACAGAAGCTGCTTTCCACCTAAACTGGAGAACTATCCAGAGTTCTCTCCTTTTTCTTATTTGCATAATTTATGCATCACTCTATGCCTGAAAGGGTTTTGTTTTGACTTATACTGGGTGATCCCTTGTGTCTGGACAAAGCTATGCCTCTCCGAAGAGATCTGATTGGAGTGAAACACTGTGTCAGTGGGTGCTTTTACTCATTTCAGGTTGGCTTGATTTGGTATTTTACCAATTCAAAGCTGTAATACTGTGCCTGGAGTGATGAATGGCTTTTGTCATTTTACAGCTCGGCAAGGATAGCACTGTGCTATTCCTATGCTTAAATACTTTGCTGTAGAAATGGCAAAATACTTTGTCCTTTTCTATCTCGGCGTGGAAAGCACTGTGCTATTCCTATGCTTAAAGACTTTGATAGAAAAAGAGAAATTTGCGGTGAGCAGTTTGAGACTGTCGCTGGTGTTGAGAGTGCTCTAACAGGAGCTGCTTTCCACCTAAACTGGAGAACTACCCAGCGTTCTCTCCCTTTTCTTTTTTGCATAATTTATGCATCACTCTATGCCTGAAAGGGTTTTGTTTTGACTTACACTGGGTGCTCCCTTGTGTCTGGTCAAAGCTATACCTCTCTGAAGAGCTCTATTTAGAGCGAAACACTGTGTCAGGGGTTGCTTTTACTCATTTCAGGTTGGCTTGAGTTGGTATTCTATCAATTCAAAGCTGTAATACTGTGCCTGGAGTTATAAATGGCTATTGTCATTTTACAGCTCAGCAAGGACAGCACTGTGCTAGTCCTATGCTTAAAGACTTTGCTGTAGAAATGGCAAAAGACTTTGTCCTTTACTATCTCGGCGTGGAAAGCACTGTGCTATTTCTATGCTTAAAGAGTTTGATAGAAAAAAAGACATTTGAGACGAGCAGATCTAGAGTGTCGCTGGTGTTGCGAGTGCTCTAACAGGAGCTGCTTTCCACCTAAACTGGAGAACTACCCAGAATTCTCTCCTTTTTCTTTTTTGCATAATTTATGCATCTCTCTATGCCTGAAAGGATTTTGTTTTGACTTATACTGGTTGGTCCCTTGTGTCTGGGCAAAGCTATACCTCTCTGAAGAGCTCTAATTAGAGCGAAACACTGTGTCAGGGGTTGCCTTTACTCATTTCAGGTTGGCTTGAGATGGTATTTTACCAATTCAAAGCTTTAATACTGTGCCTGGAGAGATCAATTGCTTTTGTCATTTTACAGGTCGGCAAGGACAGCACTGTGCTAGTCCCATGCTTAAAGACTTTGCTATAGAAATGGCAAAATACTTTGTCCTTTACTATCTCGGTGTGGAAAGCACTGTGCTATTCCCATGCTTAAAGACTTTTATAGAAAAACAGACATTTGCGGTGAGCAGATCTAGAGTGTCGCTGGCATTGAGAGTGCTCTAACAGGAGCTGCTTTCCACCTAAACTGGAGAACTACCCAGAGTTCTCTCCTTTTTCTTTTTTGCATAATTTATGCATCACTCAATGCCTGAAAGGGTTTTGTTTTGACTTATTCTGGGTGCTCCCTTGTGTCTGGACAATGCTATTCCTCTCTGAAGAGCTCTAATTAGAGCGAAACACTGCGTCAGGGGTTGCTTTTACTCATTTCAGGTTGGCTTGAGTTGGTATTTTAGTAATTCAAAGCTGTAATACTGTGCCTTGAGTTATGAATGGCTTTTGTCATTTTACTGCTCTGCAAGGATAGCACTGTGCTATTCCTATTCTTAAAGATTTTGCTGTAGAAATGGCAAAAGACTTTGTCCTCTTCTATTTCGGCGTGGAAAGCACTGTGCTATTCCTATGCTTAAAGACTTTGATAGAAAAGAAGACATTTGAGATGAGCAGATCTAGAGTGTCGCTGGTGTTGAGAGTGCTCTAACAGGAGCTGCTTTCCACCTAAACTGGAGAACTACCCAGAGTTCTCGCCTTTTTATTTTTTGTATAATGTATGCATCACTCTATGCCTGAAAGGGTTTTGTTTTGACTTATATTGGGTGCTCACTTGTGTCTAGACAAAGCTATACCTCTCTGAAGAGCTCTAATTAGAGCGAAACACTGTGTCAGGGGTTGCGTTTACTCATTTCAGGTTGGCTTGAGTTGGTATTTTACCAATTCAAAGCTGTAATACTGTGTCTGGATTGATGAATGGCTTTTGTCATTTTACATTTCGGCAAGGACAGCACTGTGCTAGTCCTATGCTTAAAGACTTTGCTGTAGAAATGTCAAAAGACTTTGTCCTTTTCTATCTCGACGTGGAAAGTACTGTTCTATTCCTATGCTTTAAGACTTTGATAGAAAAACAGACATTTGAGGTGAGCAGATCTAGAGTGTCACTGGTGTTGAGAGTGCTCTAACAGAAGCTGCTTTCCACCTAAACTGGAGAACTATCCAGAGTTCTCTCCTTTTTCTTATTTGCATAATTTATGCATCACTCTATGCCTGAAAGGGTTTTGTTTTGACTTATACTGGGTGATCCCTTGTGTCTGGACAAAGCTATGCCTCTCCGAAGAGATCTGATTGGAGTGAAACACTGTGTCAGGGGGTGCTTTTACTCATTTCAGGTTGGCTTGATTTGGTATTTTACCAATTCAAAGCTGTAATACTGTGCCTGGAGTGATGAATGGCTTTTGTCATTTTACAGCTCGGCAAGGATAGCACTGTGCTATTCCTATGCTTAAATACTTTGCTGTAGAAATGGCAAAATACTTTGTCCTTTTCTATCTCGGCGTGGAAAGCACTGTGCTATTCCTATGCTTAAAGACTTTGATAGAAAAAGAGAAATTTGCGGTGAGCAGTTTGAGACTGTTGCTGGTGTTGAGAGTGCTCTAACAGGAGCTGCTTTCCACCTAAACTGGAGAACTACCCAGAGTTCTCTCCTTTTTCTTTTTTGCATAATTTATGCATCACTCTATTCCTGAAAGGGTTTTGTTTTGACTTATTCTGGGTGCTCCCTTGTGTCTGGAAAAGCTATACCTCTCTGAAGAGCTCTAATTAGAGCACAACACTGTGTCAGGGGTTGCATTTACTCATTTCAGGTTGGCTTGAGTTGGTATTTTACCAATTCAAAGCTGTAATACTGTGCCTGGAGTAATAAATGGCTTTTGTCATTTTACAGCGCGGCAAGGACAGCACTGTGCTAGTCCTATGCTTAAAGACTTTGCTGTAGAAATGGCAAAAGACTTTGTCCTTTTCTGTCTCGGCGTGGAAAGAACTGTGATATACCTATGCTTAAAGAATTTGATAGAAAAAAAGACATTTGAGATGAGCAGATCCAGAGTGTCGCTGGTGTTGCGAGTGCTCTAACAGGAGCTGCTTTCCACCTAAACTGGAGAACTACCCAGAATTCTCTCCTTTTTCTTTTTTGCATAATTTATGCATCTCTCTATGCCTGAAAGGGTTTTGTTTTGACTTATACTGGGTGGTCCCTTGTGTCTGGGCAAAGCTATACCTCTCTGAAGAGCTCTAATTAGAGCGAAACACTGTGTCACGGCTTGCCTTTACTCATTTCAGGTTGGCTTGAGATGGTATTTTACCAATTCAAAGCTTTAATACTGTGCCTGGAGAGATCAATTGCTTTTGTCATTTTACAGGTCGGCAAGGACAGCACTGTGCTACTCCCATGCTTAAAGACTTTGCTGTAGAAATGGCAAAAGACTTTGTCCTTTACTATCTCGGTGTGGAAAGCACTGTGCTATTCCCATGCTTAAAGACTTTTATAGAAAAACAGACATTTGCGGTGAGCAGATCTAGAGTGTCGCTGGCGTTGAGAGTGCTCTAACAGGAGCTGCTTTCCACCTAAACTGGAGAACTACCCAGAGTTCTCTCCTTTTTCTTTTTTGCATAATTTATGCATCACTCAATGCCTGAAAGGGTTTTGTTTTGACTTATTATGGGTGCTTCCTTGTGTCTGGACAATGCTATACCTCTCTGAAGAGCTCTAATTAGAGCGAAACACTGCGTCAGGGGTTGCTTTTACTCATTTCAGGTTGGCTTGAGTTGGTATTTTACCAATTCAAAGCTGTAATACTGTGCCTTGAGTTATGAATGGCTTTTGTCATTTTACAGCTCTGCAAGGATAGCACTGTGCTAGTCCTATTCTTAAAGACTTTGCTGCAGTAATGGCAAAAGACTTTGTCCTCTTCTATTTCGGCGTGGAAAGCACTGTGCTATTCCTATGCTTAAAGACTTTGATAGAAAAAAAAGACATTTGGGCTGAGCAAATCTAGAGTGTCGCTGGTGTTGGGAGTGCTCTAACAGGAGCTGCTTTCCACCTTAACTGGAGAACTACCATGAGTTCTCTCCTTTTTATTTTTTGTATAATGTATGCATCACTCTATGCCTGAAAGGGTTTTGATTTGACTTATATGGGGTGCTCACTTGTGTCTAGACAAAGCTATACCTCTCTAAAGAGCTCTAATTAGACCGGAATACTGTGTCAGGGGTTGCATTTACTCATTTCAGGTTGGCTTGAGTTGGTATTTTACCAATTCAAAGCTGTAATACTGTGTCTGGATTGATGAATGTTTTTTGTCATTTTACAGCTCGGTAAGGACAGCACTGTGCTAGACCTATGCTTAAAGACTTTGCTGTAGAAATATCAAAAGACTTTGTCCTTTTCTATCTCGACGTGGAAAGTACTGTGCTATTCCTATGCTTTAAGACTTTGATAGAAAAACAGACATTTGAGGTGAGCAGATCTAGAGTGTCACTGGTGTTGAGAGTGCTCTAACAGAAGCTGCTTTCCACATAAACTGGAGAACTATCCAGAGTTCTCTCCTTTTTCTTATTTGCATAATTTATGCATCACTCTATGCCTGAAAGGGTTTTGTTTTGACTTATACCGGGTGATCCCTTGTGTCTGGACAAAGCTTACCTCTCTGAAGAGCTCTAATTAGAGTGCAACACTGTGTCAGAGGTTGCCTTTACTCATTTCAGGTTGCCTTGAGATGGTATTTTACCAATTCAAAGCTGTAATACTGTGCCTGGAGTAATACATGGCTTTTGTCATTTTACAGCGCGGCAAGGACAGCACTGTGCTAGTCCTATGCTTAAAGACTTTGCTGTAGAAATGGCAAAAGACTTTGTCCTTTTCTGTCTCGGCGTGGAAAGAACTGTGATATTCCTATGCTTAAAGAATTTGATAGAAAAAAAGACATTTGAGATGAGCAGATCCAGAGTGTCGCTGGTGTTGCGAGTGCTCTAACAGGAGCTGCTTTCCACCTACACTGGAGAACTACCCAGAATTCTCTCCTTTTTCTTTTTTGCATAATTTATGCATCTCTCTATGCCTGAAAGGGTTTTGTTTTGACTTATACGGGGTGGTCCCTTGTGTCTGGGCAAAGCTATACCTCTCTGAAGAGCTCTAATTAGAGCGAAACACTGTGTCAGGGGTTGCCTTTACTCATTTCAGGTTGGCTTGAGATGGTATTTTACCAATTCAAAGCTTTAATACTGTGCCTGGAGAGATCAATTGCTTTTGTCATTTTACAGGTCGGCAAGGACAGCAATGTGCTACTCCCATGCTTAAAGACTTTGCTGTAGAAATGGCAAAAGACTTTGTCCTTTACTATCTCGGTGCGGAAAGCACTGTGCTATTCCCATGCTTAAAGACTTTTATAGAAAAACAGACATTTGCGGTGAGCAGATCTAGAGTGTCGCTGGCGTTGAGAGTGCTCTAACAGGAGCTGCTTTCCACCTAAACTGGAGAACTACCCAGAGTTCTCTCCTTTTTCTTTTTTGCATAATTTATGCATCACTCAATGCCTGAAAGGGTGTTGTTTTGACTTATTCTGGGTGCTCCCTTGTGTCTGGACAACGCTATACCTCTCTGAAGAGCTCTAATTAGAGCGAAACACTGCGTCAGGGGTTGCTTTTACTCATTTCAGGTTGGCTTGAGTTGGTATTTTACCAATTCAAAGCTGTAATACTGTGCCTTGAGTTATGAATGGCTTTTGTCATTTTACAGCTCTGCAAGGATAGCACTGTGCTAGTCCTATTCTTAAAGACTTTGCTGTAGAAATGTCAAAAGACTTTGTCCTCTTCAATTTCGGCGTGGAAAGCACTGTGCTATTCCTATGCTTAAAGACTTTGATAGAAAAAAAAGACATTTGAGATGAGCAGATCTAGAGTGTCGCTGGTGTTGAGAGTGCTCTAACAGGAGCTGCTTTCCACCTAAACTGGAGAACTACCGAGAGTTCTCTCCTTTTTATTTTTTGTATAATGTATGCATCACTCTATGCCTGAAAGGGTTTTGATTTGACTTATATGGGGTGCTCACTCGTGTCTAGACAAAGCTATACCTCTCTAAAGAGCTCTAATTAGACCGGAATGCTGTGTCAGGGGTTGCATTTACTCATTTCAGGTTGGCTTGAGTTGGTATTTTACCAATTCAAAGCTGTAATACTGTGTCTGGATTGATGATTGGCTTTTGTCATTTTACAGCTCGGTAAGGACAGCACTGTTCTAGTCCTATGCTTAAAGACTTTGCTGTAGAAATATCAAAAGACTTTGTCCTTTTCTATCTCGACGTGGAAAGTACTGTGCTATTCCTATGCTTTAAGACTTTGATAGAAAAACAGACATTTGAGGTGAGCAGATCTAGAGTGTCACTGGTGTTGAGAGTGCTCTAACAGAAGCTGCTTTCCACCTAAACTGGAGAACTATCCAGAGTTCTCTCCTTTTTCTTATTTGCATAGTTTATGCATCACTCTATGCCTGAAAGGGTTTTGTTTTGACTTATACTGGGTGATCCCTTGTGTCTGGACAATGCTTACCTCTCTGAAGAGCTCTAATTAGAGTGCAACACTGTGTCAGAGGTTGCCTTTACTCATTTCAGGTTGCCTTGAGATGGTATTTTACCAATTCAAAGCTGTTGTACTGTGCCTGGAGTAATAAATGGCTTTTGTCATTTTACAGCGCGGCAAGGACAGCACTGTGCTAGTCCTATGCTTAAAGACTTTGCTGTAGAAATGGCAAAAGACTTTGTCCTTTTCTGTCTCGGCGTGGAAAGAACTGTGATATTCCTATGCTTAAAGAATTTGATAGAAAAAAAGAAATTTGAGATGAGCAGATCCAGAGTGTCGCTGGTGTTGCGAGTGCTCTAACAGGAGCTGCTTTCCACCTAAACTGGAGAACTACCCAGAATTCTCTCCTTTTTGCATAACTTATGCATCTCTCTATGCCTGAAAGGGTTTTGTTTTGACTTATACGGGGTGGTCCCTTGTGTCTGGGCAAAGCTATACCTCTCTGAAGAGCTCTAATTAGAGCGAAACACTGTGTCAGGGGTTGCCTTTACTCATTTCAGGTTGGCTTGAGATGGTATTTTACCAATTCAAAGCTTTAATACTGTGCCTGGACAGATCATTTGCTTTTGTCATTTTACAGGTCGGCAAGGACAGCACTGTGCTACTCCCATGCTTAAAGACTTTGCTGTAGAAATGGCAAAAGACTTTGTCCTTTACTATCTCGGTGTGGAAAGCACTGTGCTATTCCCATGCTTAAAGACTTTTATAGAAAAACAGACATTTGCGGTGAGCAGATCTAGAGTGTCGCTGGCGTTGAGAGTGCTCTAACAGGAGCTGCTTTCCACCTAAACTGGAGAACTACCCAGAGTTCTCTCCTTTTTCTTTTTTGCATAATTTATGCATCACTTAATGCCTGAAAGGGTTTTGTTTTGACTTATACTGGGTGATCCCTTGTGTCTGGACAAAGCTTACCTCTCTGAAGAGCTCTGATTAGAGTGCAACACTGTGTCAGAGGTTGCCTTTACTCATTTCAGGTTGCCTTGAGATGGTATTTTACCAATTCAAAGCTGTTGTACTGTGCCTGGAGTGATAAATGGCATTTGTCATTTTACAGCTCGGCATGGACAGCACAGTGCTAGTCCTTTGCCTAAAGACTTTGCTGTAGAAATGGCAAAAGACTTTGTCCTTTTCTATCTCGGCGTGGAAAGCACTGTGCTATTCCTATGCTTAAAGACTTTGATAGAAAAACAGAAATTTACGGTGAGCAGATCTAGAGTGTCGCTGGTGTTGAGAGTGATATAACAGGAGCTGCCTTCCACCTAAACTGGAGAACTACCCAGAGTTTTCTCCTTTTATTTTTTGCATAATTTATGCCTCACTCTATGCCTGACAGGGTTTTGTTTTGACTTATACTGAATGCTCGTTTGTGTCTCGGCAAAGCTATACCTCTCTGAAGAGCTCTAATTAGAGCGAAACACTGTGTCAGGGGTTGCGTTTACTCATTTCAAATTGGCTTGAGTTGGTATTTTACCAATTCAAAGCTGTAATACTGTGCCTGGAGTGATAAATGGCTTTTGTCATTTTACAGCTCGGGAAGGACAGCACTGTGCTAGTCCTATGCTTAAAGACTTTGCTGTAGAAATGTCAAAAGACTTTGTCCTTTTCTATCTCGACGTGGAAAGCACTGTGCTATTCCTATGCTTAAAGACTTTAATAGAAAAACAGACATTTGAGGTGAGCGGATCTAGAGTGTCGCTGGTGTTGAGAGTGCTCTAAAAGGAGCTGCTTTCCATCTAAAATGGAGATCTACACAGAGTCCTCTCCCTTTTCTTTTTTGCATAATTTATGCGTCACACTATGCCTGAAAGGGTTTTGTTTTGACTTATATTGGGTGCTCTTTTGTGTCTGGACAAAGCTATACCTCTCTGAAGAGCTCTAATTAGAGCATAACACTGTGTCAGGGGTTGCTATTACTCATTTAAGGTTGGCTTGAGTTGGTATTTTACCAATCCAAAGCTGTAATACCATGCTAGGAGGGATACATGGCTTTTGTCATTTTACAGCTCAACAAGGACAGCACTGCAGGAGCAGTGTTAAGCATTTCTTCCACACTAAAAGTAAGTTGGAGAGCGTCAAGCTTGACCTAGAACGGGGGACACGCCGGGGAGGGGCGCCTTAATAGAGGGTTTGTGCAATTGAAGTGGTTTGTATGGCCCTTCTCTCTGAGTATGCTGGAGTGTTTAATCTACCGGACCACCACTCACTAAGAACCATCAGGTGTGCAGCTTTGTATATGGATGTATGTCTGGTGTGACCAGGCCGCCCTCAAAAGTTGTTTTATAGCATTTGGCTGGTGCGATTCTAGCTGGTCACCCCTTCCATAAGAAGTGTTGCGGAGCTGCATCTAGGGTAGTGAAGAAGATCTTAAGTATGGGCTATAGAAAGTCTTGCAGTTGAAATTACATACGGGGGTCCGACCATTTGAAATCGCAGATCTACCCATGATTGAGAGTGGGGCCCAGAAGTCAGTCTTTATGCAGTCCTGCAAGGTGAAGCCACAGGTTTTCATATGAGGCCTCTGGCTGTCCTCTGTGATGTATGTATAGACATAAGTATCGAAAGTCCAGTGCTCACACCTGCAAGACACTTGCCATGGTTAACATGTGCAACTGATCCCCCATCGGGTAGATTTGGAAGTGTTGATATGAAGACCAGAGTATTTACAGAAAAAGTCACAATATTTCTAGGGCTCATGGGCCCGACAGCTGCGGGTCAGACAAAAACAGGAGGCCTTCGATGGCATACAATGCAGTTTCATCTGATATTCCTAGGCCCCATTCAAATACCCGTATGTCTGTCCTCACCCACTACACTGGTAGCTCGATGGCCTGGGCGAAGAGCAGAGGGAATGGAGCCTACTAGGCTACTGAAACACTGTCTCTTCACCTCCCCCCTCCCACGGCCATTCTATTTATAACGTTTTATATAGCGCGAACTTCATCTCGAAGGATATCAGAGCACTTTACAATTTGATGCAAAGGTACCAAATCAGAACATTATTCTAACATATTCCCAACTGCGCCAACCAGGGTTCAATTCTGTTTCAATCTGATTATACACAAACACAGGGGCTGACTGGCCTGTAGAGCAATCAAGCATTCCCTGATGGGGTGGTCTGACATAATAGTGTGCCAACCAGTCTTTTTAACAGGTTGTGGGTTGGTTTTATGGCCAGATGGGTCAGTTGCTTGCAGAAAACACAAATGTATGCAGTCTTCCATATCATGCATAACACTCATACAGCATATCTTTGCAAGTTCAAAACCTCCAAGCATGGGCCACTTTGTAGCTATCTGGTTTGCTGATATGGGCCCAGGACAATATTTTGACCCAATCCGACCCTGCACACACAACATCTTCAGTGATTACCTTAACCAATTGAGTTTTCATGATGTAAAGGTACAACAAAAAGTGCATTTCTTTAACTTGCATGATTTAACTTTCAGTTTATACATAGTTTCCTGAAGATGAAAGACCAACAAAATAGGTATAGAATACTTTGTGCTGTAAGCAGAGCCATGTTTTTGATCCCACCCTTACATTCTAACAGGCATCGATCGCTTTCATTTCACTCACCTTT
This sequence comes from Lissotriton vulgaris, assembly GCF_964263255.1. Classification (NCBI taxonomy): domain Eukaryota; kingdom Metazoa; phylum Chordata; class Amphibia; order Caudata; family Salamandridae; genus Lissotriton; species Lissotriton vulgaris. The sequence goes on from NC_141688.1 coordinate 6,756,862, forward strand.
AGTGGAGTGCCCTGGTGCTGACTCACCTGTGACATTAGAAGTCCTCCAGAGATCGTCTTCATCCACCGTATTCTTGAGCAGTTGGCCAGTGAGTGCACTGGTCATGCTGCTGATTGTAGGGTGTATATGGCTGCTGTCTCATTGTGGGCTGGTACTCACAGGCCTTGCTCCGCTTGTTTATTTGTTGCACACTGCTCTGGCATCTCACTAGGCTCTCTGATAGCCGGTACCCATGTGTTTTTCACTGCCTCTGGCTTCCTCATCGTCCTCCATTCAGCAGCCCTGAGACTGGAGGTTTCATGGCTCTGGGGCACTTTTAAGTATGCGCCTGAAAAACGTCTCTGAAGTCTACAAGCATGACGTGTTCTTTCAGGTGTTTCTAAAAGCACTCGTCATGCTTGTAGACTTGCTGCATTTCATTTGTAAATAGAGCGTGGCATACAATCTGCCCAGCTTTCTTATCAAACGAAATGCAGCAAGTCTATAGGCAGGAGGTGTGCTTTCACGGGTTTCTAAAAGCTGGTAGATTTGCTGCCTTTCATTTGTTAAAAGGGCACAGCTGCAGGGCAGATTGTGCGCCTTTGTTAAAGTAAGCAGGTTAATTGCTGCGCTCATGATTACTTTTTAAAAAAGCACACAATCTGCCCCAGAGCCGAGTCCTTTTAAACAAAAGAAATGCAGCAGGAGCCACTTGCTGTCAAACTTCGAGTGGCCTCCCTCTGCCTTTCGCACCGCACACATTTCAAAAGCAGTGGCGAGACCTGTCCTCAGCTGAGTCTGTGCGCTTTGCATATTGCACTGCACGCTCTGGGAGACATATGGGCGCGGGCACCCAGGCGCGAAGGTTAGCGGGAACAGTGCCCTCTACCCTACCCATACTCTGAAGAGCAGATGTAGTCGTCCTACGCTGTCACTACCTTGAATGTCAATGGCCTTTCTCACTTCATTAAACAAAATAAAGCCCTCCACTATCATCGCATGAACTGAATGGACATCTCCTTATTTTTATTTATTTATTTATTTATTTATTGTGACTTATATAGCGCCCTATAACCCAGGGGTCTCTAAGCGCTTTGTTAGGATCAGCTAGACAATAGAAGATGCATCAGAATTACATTTAAAGGCCACCCCACGCTTGCTGGAAAAGCACAGTTTTTAGTTGTTTGCGGAAAGGCATTAGTTTCTTTTCATTGCGGAGTTTCAGCGGTAATTTATTCCACATAGCTGGCAAAGTATGTGAAAAAGCGCGTCCACCCACAGTAGTCAGTCTACAGCGTGGCTGAACCAGATAAATAGAGTCAGCAGATCTAAGCGCCCTCCCTGGTTTGTAAAGGGACAGACGAGATTTCAGATAGGTGGGTGCTCTGCCATGAAGCGCCTTGTGTACAATGCAGAGCCCCTTGAACATTAATCTCTGCCTCACTGGCAACCAATGGAGTTCCCGCAGGAGGGGGGATGCCTGGGTACTCCTTGGTTTCTTGAAGATGAGCCTAGCAGCATCATTCATTACCGTCTGCATTCTATTTAAGAGACCCTGTGGGAGTCCTATATACAATGAATTGCCATAATCCAGCCTGGCCAAAATCATTGCAGAAACCGCGCTCCTTAAGGTGGAAAAAGAAAGTAACGGGGAAACTTTCCTAAGTTGGCGAAGGAGGCCAACGCAACAGCCCACCACAGCTGAAACTTGCTTTTTCATGGACAACTTACTGTCCACCTGGATGCCCAGACTCTTGACCACCTCTGCCGGTTCTGGCGGCGTGCCCAACTCCCCAGGCCAGAAACGATCACACCAAGGGTTGCCAGCGATGGTAATCGGCAACACCTCGGTTTTGTCCGGATTGATTTTTAGGGAGTTGCCGGACGTCCAGTTAGCTGTGCTTCTCAGAATGTTTTGCAGTCTGGTAAAGGCATTCTGGCTATCCTCCAGCTGGATAATAATCTGGGTGTCGTCTGCGTAGTTATATACCTGACAGTCCATTTGATTAAGCATCCGAATCAAAGGCTGCAGGTATATATTGAACAATAGGGGTGACAGAGCCGACCCTTGTGGGACCCCGCAAGTGATCGTACAGGAAAGTCACCTGAACTCCACTGAATCCTTGAAACTTAAACTGGATTGGGTGGGTGCTGTCATTAGTAACAAGTCATACCTGAATGACCAATGTCCCCCCCACCTACCCCCCCCCACTGGGCCTGATCCAAGAAATGTAGAGTGGTCATCTCCCTTGTACAATGCTTCAATCTTGGACCGATGACAAGGGCTTTCGTTAAAGTTTGCTTCCCTAACCGGACACTGATTCTGGGCTCCAATTATGTGCCCAACAATACTAAATGCAGCTTTCTAGCTGATCCCTGTCACAGACTCATAGCCTTTAGCTGCATACCGTCTTACCTGGCGGTAACTGGAATGTATTCCTCAAACCCCTTTCAGATCAGATGGGGCCAGACACCCTTAATGGAACAGATATGGTGGTTGTACACAATCTCACGTCAGACCACAGCCTTGTAGATAAGTGGCATTTACTAAATCTCTCTGATAGGGCATAAACTTTCCCCTCCTGCCTGCGTGGTACACAATTACGCATTGACTACTTTCTCCACCATAGCCAGCTTCTCCCTCTTCTCACTAATTGCTCTAGAATGACTCTAGTATGCTCCTGCATGCCCATGAGACAAAGTAGAGAGATTTGCCACCTTGTAGTCTGAACTCTACCTCTTTGAGACTACCCCTTCCTTGGAACAGATTGACACCATCTTGCAGCCCATTTGCCTGCCCTCCCTCACAGATGAGTGACGGAGTCTCCTAAAGGGAGATATCATGGTGGAGGAAATGGCGGAAGCTGTCGCCTTCCCTTCCACCTGCAAATCATCAGGGGTGAGTTTAATAAGATCATCAAAGCATCCAATACCTCTTCTGACTTGAGCATACCCACATAGAGTGGCTCCCTATGACTGATCCCCAACACGGACACCATTGCGGTCATCCCTTAAGAAGCTCAAGACCCGCTTGAATGCTCCAGTTACCTCTGATCAATATTGTCCTCAAGATAATCAACAAGATCTTAATCATACAACTGGGGAAGGTTATCCCAGAACGGATTCCCCCTTCCCAAGTCTGTTTTGTACCAGGCCGCATGTCCCATGACCACCTCTGCACCCTCATTCATGTGCTATAGAATGTCAAGGATGACCCAGCAGAGAAGGTGGCCATCTCTCTTGACACCGAAAAGGCATTTGACCAGGTGGAATGGGCAATCTCTTCCACATATTCATAATGATGGGCCTTGAAGACAGCTTTACCTCCAGCTTCTCTATAACACCCCGGATGCTTAAGTCCATTATGGGGGCTTTGTGTCCAGACACTTCCCAATATGCAGAGTTATAGGGCAGCGGTTCTCCCACTCCCTGCTACTGTTCCTCATTTCAATGGGATCCCTCTTGACTTTTCTGCATTCATCCGAGGAGGTGCAGGGATTCTCTGTGGATCCTACAGAGGTGAAAACCTTCCTCTATGCAGATGACATTCTTTTTCTCCTGTCTTGCACGTGCTCCTCTGTGGTCTCCATCATGTCTCTCACCGCTCAACTCTCTCGGCTTGCAGGATGCAGATTTAACTCGACAAAAAGCGAGGCTCGGCCCCACTCGACAGGGACAACCAGAGACTGTCTGTTGACTGATAACATGCTGTAGGTCCATATCAGGCTGAAGTACCTAGACATTTGGATAAATACCGGTCTCCACAGGATGGTGGAAGATAGGCAGGATATTTTCAAATGGGAGACTCTGAATCTTTTTATGTGGGATCGTATACAAACCGTGAAATGATAGTGGCTCCTAGGTACAACTACGTTTTCACTATGTTGCCCCTGAGGATAGCCTGAGTTCTACTACTGGAAATTGAGGCGGGCACCCGTTACTATATTTGGAACGGCAGGAGCCCTAGCCGCTTGGCTTTGGCCTCACACGGCCATCGGCGGTACTCGTTTGCCGCATATCTTTTCTTATTAAATGAGCTTTCAATTGTACCATGTGGCTATTTTGGTGATCCTCTTACCAACCAGGGTGGTTAGCCAAGGGGCACTACCTCACAGGCTCAACCGGCTTTACCCCACTGTGCGACCTCCAACTGTCCTACAGGCCTTAGAAGACAAACACAATATTGAAGGCCATGGCTTCAGCTTCGAAAACAGTCCACACCCTCATAGAGATCAAGCCCCTTCTCCTTGAATCCACCCTGGCATGGCACAATACTATCTTCCATATTTTCAGCACCTCCTTCTACTGAGTGACGGAGTATTCCTTATGGTGTGACATAGATCGAACAATATTCTTGCCGAAGGCTCAGTGAACTGCTTACCCTTGCTAAGGAGAGAACTGAGTCTTAACCAGGCCGATTTCTGGAAACATGACCTACTCACCCATTACCGCCAAGAAGCTGGCAACGGGACTGCCAGGTGGCAGCCTGGTCAAGCCATCATGAGACTAGGGCTCTTTGATAATTTTGCAGTGTGGCAAAAGGAGTGGGGTGACTGCGAGAAATGTGCTTGGATTGGAAGATAGAATTCCTCCATTCATGAGATAGTGTACAGGATAAATCAAGTAGACTAAATCAGCCAATCTGCCATTAATTAGTTTTCCCAATTACCCAGACTTGGGAGAGAGTTTAGGTACTGTATCTCCTGACCAGGAATTCCTTCAGTTTCAACATTTTGGAACACATCTGTTATGGCAGGGTTTTTGGCTTTATTTAGCAGTGATAATAGATCATTATTCTTGCTCGCATCTAGTATAGGCCTTCTTAGCCTGTGTTGGCCCTTTTAAGCCCTTTTTCCAGACCTAGAAGAGGATAGCTGCTTAATATGCCTTTATTCTTGACTTTAACCTGTCTATTGCCTATTGGCTTTGACATATTAGACATATTGGTATGGTTCATGTAGGTATTCTGACAGAGCTAAGGAGCATTTCACCCCTTTCAGGCCTAAAGCTAGAGAGACTCCATCTTGATGGAAGCAGAGAGGCTTTTTAGGGCAAAAGCAATGTTTATAGTTATAACTGTTGTTCGCCCTAAGCGGACCGGAGAGAACCGGCCAGAGCTGAATCTAATCAGGAATTGTTCCCAGGCTCAGTCTCTAGACGAAACAAGCAGACTGGTCACTGTGGGAGCGTCTAGCGCAAGGAGCCTGGTGCATGGGATTGGTCAGAAAAAGCAGCTGGCTGGAACTTTCCATGAGGAAACAGCATTCTATATTTGTGAAGTGCAGAGGCGGAGTCAGTGAGTCGAAGAGCAGTCGAGGAGAGAGTCAAGCAGAGGGGAGTCGAGGAGAGAGTCCAGCAGAGAGGAGAGCAGTGGAGTGGAGTTGGCAGAGAGAGAGAGAGGGTTCAATCTGGAGAAGAGCTGAGTTGAATAGTGAGCTGGAACTGAAGGAAGCAGTCAGAAGCAGTTGCTTATCAGGAGGAGGTGTGAATAGCTGGAGTCTGAAGTAATGCCTTTTAGAAGAGATAGAGGAGAGCTCGTGGATTAACCTATGGGAGCAGATGGAATTGGACATTGGCGCAGAGATAGAGCGAATAAGAGAGACAGAATGAACGGTGATCAGAGCGGCAGGAACTATTAAAAGAGTGAAGACGCAAGGTGGAGAGACAGTTCGTGTGGGGAAGAGGAGTCCAGAGACAGAGCGATCAGCGCAGAGGTGTACCCAAGAGTGCAGGAGAGGAGAGAGAGCATGAGATGAGCCAAGGCACAGACGAGAGAGGAACCCAGATGACAGCTAGAACAAGACTTCACACTAATCAGGTGATATTGTTTTCATCACATTAGCTACACTTAATCTTTTCCCTTTCAGCGGAGTGTTCCTGTTATGTGTAATCTTTTCTCTTTCAAGCGGTGTGTTCTACCTATAGTCTTTGTTAGATGTGCATTAATGTTTATATTACTGTAATAAACCCCCCCCCCCAGTTTTTAACTAACTGGTGTGTAGTCCCTATTCTTGTTCACTAAAGGTAAACGGCGCTTCTAGGTGATTGCCAGGTGCATGAATGGATGAGTAATCCCAATCAGGTGAGTGGTGATCACATAAATAGGGAGTGAGTGAACCTTTGATGCCAAGAGCAGAGAGTACATTATATAATCCGGAACCACATCCAAAGTCATCATTGTAGTTTCATCCCGAGTAGACAGCTGAGATAATATCCCAATATATATATATATATATGTATAGGTGTTCATAGGAATGTGGTCGTCGTTGATATGCGGCGTTAATGAGAGCACTGGGGAGGATTACCAGTGTGTAGGGCTGCCGGATTGCAGCCCGTGTGTAAATGAGAGCACTGGGGGGTCGAACCAGTGTGTAAGTTTCGCAGGATCGCGAACGATTTGGAAAAGGAGAGCACTGGGGCTGCAGACTCACGTGTGTAGACGCACCAGATTGTGTGTCAGATCTGCCCTAGGGTAGAACGGTCTGGGTCAGGGTGGCCGCGAGACCAACTGATGTAAATAAGTGTGGTGTAGGGTATGGATATCCCTAGTAATCAGTGAGTATTCTTAGTATCCCTATAGATTTAGTGGTGTTCTTAATAATATGAGCTTGTATATTGCGAGTTCCCTATCCTCAGGTAGGTACCAGGTGCCTGGATATAGAGGAGTCCTGAGGACGGAAGGTGAGTACGTTTTGGCTGGGTCACAGGGGCCCCTGGGGGCTGATCCCATCTAAACAGAAAATCCAGCCATTACATTTTGGCGTAGTCGGCATCTTACGAACTCTGTGTGCCTGGCCATGTGCTTAGATTGTTTCCCATGTGTTGGGAGTGAGTGCCATGAACGCCATTACATTTTGGCGTAGTCGGACAGTTTACGAATCCTGTGTGACCCCATGTGTTGTGAGTAAGCGCCAAACATTACATTTTGGCGTAGTCGGACAGTTTACGAATCCTGTGTGACCTCCATGTGCTTAGATTGTTGCCCATGTGTTGTGTGGGAGGGTCCTGAACGCCATTACATTTTGGCGTAGTCGGCATCTTACGAACTCTGTGTGCCTGGCCATGTGCTTAGAGAGTTGCCTATGTGTTCTGAGGGAGTGCCCTGAACGCTAGTTCCATCTGGCGTAATGTTGCAGTTTATGTAGCCTGTTAGACCTATTGGCTTGAACAGTTGCAGCGTGAGGAGATTGTATTTCATCATGGCATTTGGTTTATTCAGGGTGGAAGGAATGGTTTTCATCTTGGTGTTTAAACTGTCAGAGTTGAAGGATGGCATTACATGAGGAAGCCAGTTACATCTTTGTGATGGTCCAATTGTATAAATGTGTGTAAAAAATGCTTTTAAATTGCCCATTCAATTGCTTGCTGCATCTGCTTATGCTGTGCAATGTGAAATGTGTTCATTGTTCTATGATCTGTGGAGTTCTGTGAATATAGCTCCTTGTAAATATGACTTGTGAATAGCGCCATATTATTGTGGCTTGTGAGGTGCATGTTCTCATGTTGATCTGCTGTGTTCCTTGTGCATTGCGCCTTGGAGATGTTGTTTGTGAAAGGCTTGTCTTGTAAATATGGCTTGTGAATAGCGCCATGTGGTCATGGCTTGGACAGGGCATGTTATCATTACGTTTGGCAGGAGAGAGCTGGATCTTTCTCGGGTGCTTGGGGATAACGTTTTTGAAAATATGTACGTGTCATTTGTAAACGTGAAGAAATGTGCTAATGATTTTCCCATGTATAAATGGACGTTGGGAAATGTTTCTATTTGAGCTGCCAAAGGGTTAATATCTTGAGTTGAGATGGCAGCCTTTATTTTTTACATGCTGTCAACATGCATGGTTATCTGACCTGACTATAGAAGTCAGTGAATTATTTTAAGGATTTTTGATGGTTTGATTTTGACTTTTTTTTGGTTCCTTGGTCAGCCTACGTGCTTTGTCAGTTTCTTGACGGAAAGGTAACATCTTGTGTTTTGAGAAGGGTTCTGTTCATTTCACATTCCTTTTGAAATGCGTCTACGTATTTGTGTGGGTTCACCTTGGAACTGAAGTGCTTATAAATCAACCAGTGAATTACGGAGAAAGCTGTGTTCTTTTAAAATGAGAGAAATGTTAAAAAGATAGCCCGTTAGAGTGCACGCTACGAGCTGTTTTCATTAATTATTTCTGTGAGGGGTTTCCATCTAGACAGGAATGTGTTAGTTTAACAATAATAAATCTTGCCCGATTGTGCATGGTAACATGTGCTTTTAATTAGTGACTGGCAACTATTTGCCTTTGAAATGAAAATGTTCAAATGAAAATGTATGTTTTTATAAATGTGAACTTAAATACAATGTTGAAATGTATTTGCATTTTTATGCTGTTTTACAAATTATTTCTCTTTGACAAATGGACCCTAAATAAGTGAAATGTCTTGCCTTTAGTTGAGTTAGTTGGACAAACGTCTTTTTAAAAAAAAATGGACCTTTTTTAATTGGCAATGCACTGTAACTGAATTGTTTTTGTTAAATTCGAGCTTCTGTTAGTTACAAAATAAGGCAGGAGAAATTTGTTTTTTGACCTTGGCAAGACCAGCTGGTCTGCGCAGACGAACTTTTTTTTCATTCTGCAAGTTTCGATCACGTCCCAGTGTGTTATGATTGGCTACAGTTCAATTTTCTTCCGCGCACGGCTTGTTTATTTAAGGGCGGGGTGGCCTGGCTCTTCAGACTCTGACCTGGGAAAATGGGAGGCTTGCAGTGCCCTGCTGATGCTGTCACCATTTGGGCGGTACTCCAAATTTTTTTTTTTTCACATTGTGAGCATGGCTCTTGCCCTGAAGGGTGAGACTGGCTTAGTTAGGATTAGGGTATGTTAGGCCCCACTCAATGTTACTAAAAGTTAAATTTTGAATGTTTTTAATTAATTAGGATATTTTCTTTTCAATAATGAAAGGCACCCGGGGTGCTTTTTAAATGGAAAATTTTATTTTACAAGAATAATGATACTTCTTCTCTTGTTTCTAGGATGGCTGCAGTTGGGGTGCGTGCGTGCGTCTGCCCACTCCCTTTATTTGTTTTAGCTTTTTATTTTCATGTTATTATTTTAGTTTATTGTTTTGGATGATGGAACCAGACCAGACCAGACCAGACCAGACCGGGTGATGGATGGCCGCATTGGAGGAAGTGCCCAGGATGCAGGGTGGTGGCCTACACTGAAGAATTTGGACATTAAATAATCCCTTGGACAATCAGGCCCCACTTTTAACGCAAAAAAAATATGTCACCTATTATAGTTTTTCCAAATGAAGGACTTTTTTCAATGATGGTGCGCACATGTGTTCCACCGTGTGATTTAAAATGTTTTTTGTTACTGTTCTTACATTTTCACCTTAATTGATCAAAGGGTGGTTACCTTAAAATTTTGATTATTCTGGGTAGAGTGTCTTTTAGTATGATTATGTATTAATGTTTGCCCAGACCTTGCAATTGTATTTTTCAGATTTCACTTTAAATTGACAAATGTCAGCAGGTAGGCCTCATTTAGGCCTATTGTTATTTTCATCTCACATATTACCACCTACACCAATAGTTTCATGAGTCATCATTAGCTTAAGTTGCCTATAGTACGTAAGGCTCATTTAGGCCCTTTCTTGTTTTCTCATTAGAAATTGAAACACATTTAGTTTTTAAGTTCACAACTGTAGGTAGGCCTCATTTAGCCTTAAGTTGTCCGAAGTAGGCCCATTTAGGCCCCTTGCTGTTTTCATTCAACACATCAGTCCCTACATCACTAGATTTCACTAGTTATCATTAGAAGTTGAGGCACATTTAGTTTGAGGATGCTTTGGTTAGTTTCTTTCGTTATCAAATTAAATCTCAGATATTTTCAGCATTCAAGTCAAGGGTGCTTTGATTTGTTTTTAGGTTTTTATTCCCTACAATTGAGTTTTAGGTGGAATTTTCTTGAGTTGTCATTGTTTTTAGGGAGTTTTTTAGGTTTTGATTTGTTGATAGATTGTGTTGATGTTTGTTTATCTAGATGTTATTGTTTGTCAGATGTTCGCAAGATAAGGATCTAAGGGTGGTTGGCAGAGTTTTTTGGGCTTTATTTAGCAGTGATATAGATCTTAATCTTGCTCACATCTAGGATAGGTATTTTTAGCCTATGTTGGATAGATTATGTTGATGTTTGTTTAGATGGTTGTTGTTGTTTATAAGATGCTCGCAAGATAAGGATCTAGGGTGCAATGTTATGGCAGGGTTTTTGGCTTTATTTAGCAGTGATAATAGATCATTATTCTTGCTCGCATCTAGTATAGGCCTTCTTAGCCTGTGTTGGCCCTTTTAAGCCCTTTTTCCAGACCTAGAAGAGGATAGCTGCTTAATATGCCTTTATTCTTGACTTTAACCTGTCTATTGCCTATTGGCTTTGACATATTAGACATATTGGTATGGTTCATGTAGGTATTCTGACAGAGCTAAGGAGCATTTCACCCCTTTCAGGCCTAAAGCTAGAGAGACTCCATCTTGATGGAAGCAGAGAGGCTTTTTAGGGCAAAAGCAATGTTTATAGTTATAACTGTTGTTCGCCCTAAGCGGACCGGAGAGAACCGGCCAGAGCTGAATCTAATCAGGAATTGTTCCCAGGCTCAGTCTCTAGACGAAACAAGCAGACTGGTCACTGTGGGAGCGTCTAGCGCAAGGAGCCTGGTGCATGGGATTGGTCAGAAAAAGCAGCTGGCTGGAACTTTCCATGAGGAAACAGCATTCTATATTTGTGAAGTGCAGAGGCGGAGTCAGTGAGTCGAAGAGCAGTCGAGGAGAGAGTCAAGCAGAGGGGAGTCGAGGAGAGAGTCCAGCAGAGAGGAGAGCAGTGGAGTGGAGTTGGCAGAGAGAGAGAGAGGGTTCAATCTGGAGAAGAGCTGAGTTGAATAGTGAGCTGGAACTGAAGGAAGCAGTCAGAAGCAGTTGCTTATCAGGAGGAGGTGTGAATAGCTGGAGTCTGAAGTAATGCCTTTTAGAAGAGATAGAGGAGAGCTCGTGGATTAACCTATGGGAGCAGATGGAATTGGACATTGGCGCAGAGATAGAGCGAATAAGAGAGACAGAATGAACGGTGATCAGAGCGGCAGGAACTATTAAAAGAGTGAAGACGCAAGGTGGAGAGACAGTTTGTGTGGGGAAGAGGAGTCCAGAGACAGAGCGATCAGCGCAGAGGTGTACCCAAGAGTGCAGGAGAGGAGAGAGAGCATGAGATGAGCCAAGGCACAGACGAGAGAGGAACCCAGATGACAGCTAGAACAAGACTTCACACTAATCAGGTGATATTGTTTTCATCACATTAGCTACACTTAATCTTTTCCCTTTCAGCGGAGTGTTCCTGTTATGTGTAATCTTTTCTCTTTCAAGCGGTGTGTTCTACCTATAGTCTTTGTTAGATGTGCATTAATGTTTATATTACTGTAATAAACCCCCCCCCCCAGTTTTTAACTAACTGGTGTGTAGTCCCTATTCTTGTTCACTAAAGGTAAACGGCGCTTCTAGGTGATTGCCAGGTGCATGAATGGATGAGTAATCCCAATCAGGTGAGTGGTGATCACATAAATAGGGAGTGAGTGAACCTTTGATGCCAAGAGCAGAGAGTACATTATATAATCCGGAACCACATCCAAAGTCATCATTGTAGTTTCATCCCGAGTAGACAGCTGAGATAATATCCCAATATATATATATATATATGTATAGGTGTTCATAGGAATGTGGTCGTCGTTGATATGCGGCGTTAATGAGAGCACTGGGGAGGATTACCAGTGTGTAGGGCTGCCGGATTGCAGCCCGTGTGTAAATGAGAGCACTGGGGGGTCGAACCAGTGTGTAAGTTTCGCAGGATCGCGAACGATTTGGAAAAGGAGAGCACTGGGGCTGCAGACCCACGTGTGTAGACGCACCAGATTGTGTGTCAGATCTGCCCTAGGGTAGAACGGTCTGGGTCAGGGTGGCCGCGAGACCAACTGATGTAAATAAGTGTGGTGTAGGGTATGGATATCCCTAGTAATCAGTGAGTATTCTTAGTATCCCTATAGATTTAGTGGTGTTCTTAATAATATGAGCTTGTATATTGCGAGTTCCCTATCCTCAGGTAGGTACCAGGTGCCTGGATATAGAGGAGTCCTGAGGACGGAAGGTGAGTACGTTTTGGCTGGGTCACAGGGGCCCCTGGGGGCTGATCCCATCTAAACAGAAAATCCAGCCATTACAACATCTCACCTCTTTCTCTGACTTTTGAATCATTCATGTTCCTTAAGGACCTCAACTTTCATCTAGAAGACTTGTCTGTCCCAGACTCCATCAGCCTCTAAGACACCCTAAAAGTACTAGACCCCTTTCAAGACGTTGAGGGAGCTGCCCATCTCGTGAGCCACTTAACTATTCCTATCTCCTATAAGACATGTCAGTCCTACACTACACCTTGTAGTCATGTATCATGTAACCTTTCCTATACACTGATTTACACACATATGACTGGCTCTGTGCAATGTGTGTGATGTAACTTGCTCTGACACCTTACACAGGTATGAGTGGTGCTCTAAAAATAAACGAATCTGAGAGACTGGTTATGGAGATTTAAGGGGCACTGTTAAAGGGTGCTAGTGAGGGAATCCGTGGCAGAGGTGGTCATTGGGAGGGGGGGGGGTTGGTGCCAACAAACATTGTTGTACAGGGAGCCACCAGTGTTAAAGACGGCCCTAGGCAGCACCTCTGCTATTTCTGCAGTCTCGACGTTTAATTCTTGATAGGCAACTGGCTTTCAAGCGACTGCCCCCATTCTAGAAGGATAGTGTTAAGTGATGATCACAGAGACTTGCGTAGGTTCAATCTTTGTTTATTTCTGGTTTAAAGTTCAAGGTAAAACACCCACTACCAGAGCCGTCCAGTCGTGAGGGAAGCCAACGTCCAATCTGACGTTTGAGGAATCCTCACGACTGAAGGACAAGATTCTAGAATGACTGTAAAGATCTCTCGTGCTTGCAAGCACGAGAGAACCAAAGAGAAAGAGTAATCTCAAATATATAACATCTTCCCCACTAAGAAGGGAAACAAAGAAAACATACAAAAGCAACATGAGCAATAGCAAAAACAAACACGAGTATTGCAAATTTATGCAAAATTATTCTAAAACATAGTCTCTCAATCTGCAGGATAAATGCTTTAAACAAAAAGCCCTTTTTGTTGCCACTTCAGAAGTTTCTTGTGAAATCGATACGTTAGGTAAGGGTAACTCTGCGGGGACAGAGGACTGTAGCAAAACAGAGGTGGAAGGAAGGGAAACTGGAGGAAAAGGGGAAAGTGCGGGAACAGTGGTCTCAGAGGACGTGGAGGTTCCGGCAATTGGATTGGAAGGGGTTTGAGCAACTGGATTGGAAGAGGGTGGTTGAGAGTAAAGGAAATCAAACCAATCACAATGCTCAGAATCTGAAATGGCATGTTTCTTGATGACATGGGCTTGAAGTGGAGAAATCTTAACAAGAGCTCGCTTGTTCCACCATCCACCGTCATCAAGAAGGGCTGAGGTTTTACTAACTTGTGTGACCAAATTTGGAGAGGAAAATTTAGACCTCCCTTTGGAAACTCTTTTGGGATTTTTATTAAGAACCATATCTCCTTTTAACAAAGGTTGATCAACAGAATGTTCACCTTCATCAAAACGTGATTTCATAGACAATTGTTTAGCACTCACATGATCTTGAACAGAAAAAGAAGAATCAGACAAATCAGAATCCTTATGCAACCAACTAGGATTGAGAACAGAATGAACTCTTCTTTTTCGAAGTAAGTTAAAGGGTGAGACCCCAGTAGTGGAATGTGGGGAGGTATTGTAGGCCCACACTTTGTCATGAACGAAAGAAAGGGGGTCAAGCCTAGAAGAAATGGCAGTTTGAACACCCTCCTTAATAATGCGATTACACCTTTCAACTAGACCATTTGAGGACGGTGAGTACAAGGCAACTTTGTAGTGAGAAATATCGTGACAGCTGAGAAAAGAGCACATTTTTTGAGAGACAAAATGAGTTCCATTGTCAGTAACGATGGACTTGGGAAAACCTTCAATATCAAAAACAGACAGTAGGAATTTAATGGCGTTGTCAGTGGAGGCAGAATTGCAAAAAGAATAATAGAGCCATTTAGAGTAATAATCAACAAGAAGGATGAGAAACTTATGCTCAGAGGGTAACACATCATATGGACCAGAAAAGTCCAAAGCTACTTTCTCCCACGGACCAGCCGGTAGGGAAACAGGACATAAAGGTGTGGAAAGAGTTTTCCAATGCTTCTCAGAAAGAATGCACTGAGTGCAATCGTCAATCATCTTCCTGATGTGAGAGTCCATGGAAGGCCACCAATAAAATTGTTTGATGCGTTGACAGGTTTTAACAATACCCAGGTGACCCTGATGGGCAGAACAAATGATATGATCACGAACAGACTGAGGAGGAACAAATAGATCGTTGCGCATGACCATATCATTGACCAAAGAAAGTTCTTCTGAAACATTTGCAAAACCTTTTAGTTTAGTGGGTAAGGTTCTACGTTCAGGCCATTTGTTGACAATGAAATCCTTAACTTTGGAAAGAACAACGTCATTTGCATAAGCTATATTCCATTGTGCTTCAGAAATGGGTTGACATTCAGCAACTGCATCGATGGTGGCAACAACACATTCAATATCATCATTAACAATTGAATCATCAGTTAAAGACATTCTAGAGAGGCAATCGGCCCTGAAATTCTTACCCCCGGGAATGTGTTTGATGACAAAATGAAATTCGTGAAGCTTGGAAAGGAGACGAACAAGTCTGGCGGAAGCCCTATTGGAAGTACTGTCAGAAAGCATGTGCATAAGGGGCTTGTGGTCTGTATAAATCTCAAACTCGCGACCCCAAATGTAAGATTTGAACTTTTGAATTGCCCAAACGCAAGCCAGGGCTTCTCTTTCAATTGTGCTGTACCTGGTTTCAGCAGGAAGAAGTGTTCTGGATGCGAAGGCAACCGTGTGTTCTTTGCCCTCAACCCACTGTCCTAGGACGGCACCCAAACCGGTAAGACTGGCATCTATAGTGATAAAACACATAGAGCCGTCACAAAAAGGATTCAAAGCAGGTGAATCTTCGATGATCTTCTTGACTTGGTCAAAAACTTTTTGCAAGTCTTGAGACCAAACGAATTTTACACCTTTTCTTAAGAGCGTTCTTAAAGGTTCAACAATCTGTGCGTAACCATGAACGAACCTGGCGTAATATTCAGATAAGCCCAGGAAAGAGCGAAGTGCGTCACGATCCATTGGAGGTTTAGCATCTCGAATGGCTTTAATTAAAGAGAACTTGGGTTTAATGCCATTATGAGAAAGGGAGTGGCCCAAGTAATCTAACTCTTGGACACCAAATTTACACTTGTCGTGTCTAACAGTCATGCCGGCTTTTTCCAAGACTTGCAGAACGGTGTTGAGAGTGTGATTATGTTGAAAAGAGTCGTTAGCGTAGACCAAGATGTCATCTTGATACGCTTGCACGCCAGGGATGTCTTGAAACAGGTTGTCCATTAGTTTTTGGAAAATGCTGGCTGCCGAGGCCAAGCCAAAGGGAAGCCTGAGGTACTTCAAAGCACCAAAGGGAGTGATAAACGTGGTTAGCTCTTGAGATCTGAGGGACAAGGGAATCTGGTGATAAGCAGAACTGAGGTCGAGGAGGGAGAAGAATTTAGCCCCGCCCAAATTAGCCAAAAGGTCGTGAATTTTGGGAAGGGGGTGGCAATCCACGATGATATTGTTATTTAGTGAGCGTAAATCGGCACACAATCTCACCTCTCCAGTTTTCTTGAGAACTAAGACAATGGGGGAAACCCATTCGGACGAGTCGCAAGGAGCAATGATTCCTTCGTTGCAGAGATTTTTCAGGACACTTTTGAGTTCATCTCTAGCGCTCAAGGGAAGAGGACGAACTTTGTGAACAACCGGCTGAGCATTGGGTTTAAGTCGAATTTCATGCTTAAAACCAAGCACTGTACCAACCTTATTTTCAACTAAGTTTGGGAAAGAACTCAGCAAGGTGTCTATTTTGACTATGGGAAAGGAAAGATCTGAAATATCAAAGTTCCCAGAATCATGACTAGTATAATAGTCATGAGGAATGTCGCCTAAGGCAATGGGTTGATCAGAATCAGGCTTGAGGATCAAACCCATTCTGGCTAAATCAAACCAACCTACGACATCCCTGCCCTTGAGGGCAACATAAACTTTGGTGAAAGTGTATCTGCCTAGACAAGCAATGTTAGAAAAAAAAAAGAAACCCAACATATCGATGTCCTTTTCGCCAAATGCCTTGAGATTGAGATCTGACTTGGAAAGAACAACTTTACTCCAATTAGCATAAAACGTAAGGTCAGATAAAATGGTGATGGGAGAACCAGAATCCGCTTTGACCTGGATTGTAGTTGTACCAATCAACAATTCACTCAAGGGACTCTTAATTTTAGTAAATTCAAGAGAATCACATTCAATTGACAACATAACATCATTAAGTCTGGTGGAACAAGACTCTACATTTTCTTGAAACTCAATATTATTGACTCTAGTGAATTTTTGCGACCCCTGCAAACAGAAGGAAAATGACCAATTTTCTTGCAGGAGGAGCATTTTTTGCCAGAAGCAGGACACATGGGAGAATTGCCAAGATGATTCCTAGATCCGCATCTGTAGCAAATGAGAGGTTTCCTATTAAGTTGTCTTGAAGAACTGTTAACAAGGTCAATGGAAGTGAAAGCAGAAGGTTGTTCGACCAAATGAACAGAAGGTTGAGATATGCTTTCTTGTAGAATCTTAGAGGAATAAGTTGCGCGTTCAATTCCCTTGGCGATATCAATTATTTCAGTTAAAGAAGGGTTTTTGCAACTTAATAAACGTTCCTGGATTTTTTTTGAAAAACAAGCAAAGATAAATTGATCTCTGATAGAGGTATCTATGCTAGCACCAAAGTCGCAAGTAGAAGCTAGGATTCTGAGTTGAGCGATATAGTCTTCTACGCTCTCATCAATGCTCTGTTTACGTTTGAAAAAATTATGACGTTCTAATACAATACTGGGCTCATCGTCATATTGTTTATTGAGTCGAGCAATGGCTTCTTGGTAAACATCCCAGTTATCACCAGACTCACCAGCGGGAGAAGAAATATGGGGTAAGTTTTCAAAAACTTGTTAAGCAGCAACTCCCAAACAACCATAAAGAATGGCAACCTTGCGAGGAGGATCATATTTGGTAGCATCGATGGCTACCAAATAGTTCTCAAAACCTTTGAGCCAGTTGCGCCAAGCAAGAGTAGGTTTTCCAGGAGTTTGCAGAAAAGGAGCTGGTGTTTGAAATTGTTGAGAAGAAGCCATGGTGAAATGTTTGTGATGGAAAATGAAGAATGTCTATCACTATGGTAAATGAATGACTCTAAGTGTAAAATAACAAGGTAAAATAACGATGGTAGGCAGTAAAGCGTGCCTATCGCTGTGGTTACTTAAAGACTTGTAATAACAATGAAATATCAAATGAACATGGTAGGCAGTAAAGCGTGCCTATCGCTGTAGTTACTTAAAGACTTGTAATAACAATGAAATGTCAATGAACAAGGTAGGCAGTAAAGCATGCCTATCGCTGTGATTAATAAATGACTTTGGTGAAATGATGAAGTCAAATAAACATGGTAGGCAATGGAGCGTGCCTATCGCTGTAGTTGAAAAATGAAATTGAGAGCAGCAAAACGTGCCTAACGCTGCACAGAATGCTGGACGAAGGCTTGTTTATAAGGTCGCTGAAAAATGGCTGCCAGCATCGTCGTCAAGGTGATAGGACAACGTAATTTTCTAGAGGCGGTGGGCTTGTCTGGCAATTAAGGCGTAGTGCGCGTGAAGCAGCGCGAGCAGGAAGTAAGAACGTTGCGCGCGTGACTGAGCGCGAGACAGCAACTGTCAGAAACAAGCAGCGCCGGGGAAATGCCAGAAATGAGAGAAATCCACGCCGGGAGCCAGGTGATGGACAGGGAGAGAGCGTCCAAAAGTATACGACCTGTGACAGGAGTCGGACTGGAGGCAGGTTCAGTTGAAGAAGTGGAAGACGAACAGTGGTCGAGTTCTTGTGAGTCTTGACTGGCGGTGGGTGAGAGAAATCTCGATCGTCGCCAAATATGTTAAGTGATGATCACAGAGACTTGCGTAGGTTCAATCTTTGTTTATTTCTGGTTTAAAGTTCAAGGTAAAACACCCACTACCAGAGCCGTCCAGTCGTGAGGGAAGCCAACGTCCAATCTGACATTCGAGGAATCCTCACGACTGAAGGACAAGATTCTAGAATGACTGTAAAGATCTCTCGTGCTTGCAAGCACGAGAGAACCAAGGAGAAACAGAGTAATCTCAAATATATAACAGATAGTTTGGTCACCTGCCTCTTCATACAGGATGTGGGCAGCAGTGCAATTTCGGCATTTCACTAGCTCTCTCCTAACCAAAGAGTATTCTTCAAATGCAAGCTGAATACACATAGATCTACCTGTTAAGCTCCCTTGATTTTCTGACAGTGAATTCAAATGGCGCGCCTCTGGCCATCATCAGTGCACCACACGCCAGTCTCTTCTCAAAGTTCCCAAACTCTGAACAGTCGAGTTCTGAGAGAGCACATTTTCTGCAGCAGTATCCAGGGCTTGCAATACTCTGCCTTCAGATCTTTGCTCCAATCTAGTTTGTTGAGGTTTTGAAATATTTGAACACGTGGCTTTTTAAACGTGTTTAGTATTTTATGGCCTGTGTTGTTTTGTTTGTGGGTGTATTTCTCTATGCTAAGAAGTTTCATAATTGCAAGCTTTATAAATGAAAAGTATCATAGGAACATATCTATTGCACTCTAAGACTCAATTTTCTCAATACATTTTTTTAAATAAAAGAGGAAAGTTTTATTCTGAATGTTTTACTTATAATTTTATGTGAAGGTGTGCATAATTGTTTTCTATAGATTTTACTAATGAATTATGAGTTTAGAATAATGTATTAAAACTGTGGCCACACCGCAACCTATGCAGAAATATTGCCTTAAAACATTACCTTACACTTGTTCTCCCAGAAAGACTTTGGAAGGTGAGTTATGGGCAGATGAGTCCATAGTAATCTAGGTCTCGGCATTTGAGAAAGCCGTTCAGTACCTGCCAATGAGAGATTTGAAGCGATTAAAAAACTACAGAAAGAATATAGACTAGGCTTAGTGTTTGCATTTGAGCATTCAACTATATGATATGAAAAATGTGCACCATGTCTATAATAGTACCGTTTTTAAGTCTATGCTACACCTGCTCTTTCTATCCAGCTTCACCTGTTCTTTGTTCTCTTCATTGATTCCCAGTCACGCACAGAGAGTAGTTCAAGTCACTGTTCATGAAGTACTATACCTAATATGATAAGGATGTTATATCTCGGCCCAGTAGGAGCGTATGTCGTTTTTACGCATGCCATTCATCGCATGCCATTACAACGCAGTGATTACAACGACCGCCATGTTACATCGCAAACGATTACATCTCAAGTCATTACAACGACTTGCTGTAGGGGGCGCGCTAGATTCATGAATAGTATAATTTACTATTCCTACTCCAGTTTGAGCAACAACAGGGTAGGTATTGGATTGTAAATCCAACACCTTCTTCCCCCTCCAGCAAGTTGTAATGACTTGCGATGTAATTGTATGTGATGTAACAACCCGGTCATAGTAATGACCGCATTGTAATGGCATGCAATGTACCGCATGCAAACTAAACGATATTTCCCCCCAGTAGTTCTAGCCTGATAATCCTGGATGTCTGCAACAGTTGTCAGGAGCACATTTGCTCGTTACACTGCCAATCAAGAGATTATATATGACTGAGACGTACGTACCGGGAGAATATACATCAATGCTTCACCAACTGTGGCTTTTTTAGCATTTTCATTTGTTCTTCCATTTTTACAGTACACTTTCACCTAATTGTATTTTTATGATTCATTTTAAACAATCTTATAAACAACCACTCCTCAGCTAATGCATACTGATGCGCTTCAACCTCAGGAGACAGTGACGTAATTCATAGAGGTCTTACTCGGGTTCTAAAAGTTGCGTTTCTCTATCAGGGCACTGAATAACAAGCACAGAGTGGAAGCACAGAATAGTGTTGAGATTAGCAAATTTCTCATGTTAACATACATAAACATTCATCATACAGGATAATAGTGTTAGCGATCATTCATTGTGAACAGAGAGAAAAGAGGGGTCTCTTATATTACTGATGAGTGTATAATGGAGCATTGCCATCACCCTTCAACTTGTGAGAGTCACCTTGGTGGTCTCACCTGCACATCAGAAAATCTATAAGGCTTATTTATGAAAACTGTTGCATCAATGCATGAGAACAGTGATGCAACAGTTTTCACTACGCTCTCCTTGCAACATGATGTATGCGTCTTATTTACTGTATGATGCATTATGTCAGAAGGAGCAACGGATATGTCAGCATTTCTGACGTATCTGTAGACGCAAAAGTGACACATTGCTGGGGTGTGTCTTAAAACAGATGCAACTCCAGCAATGTCTCCTTCTACATGGGGTATGCGTCAGTCTCTCACCTGCTGTGAGGCAGGGATGAGATATTGACAAATGGAGTCCTAGAAGTGGAGCACCGAAATATCATAGATTTCACTGGACCAATTCTACGAGGCGTTTTGTGGGGGATCGTCCACCCTACATACATTATACAGGTATAATGTGGCGCAAGGGTTTACAAAGTGACGCATCTGCCTAGATGCATCACTTTCTAAATAGGGTGCAACATGGAGCATTTTTTACGTCATTGGAGCATCACAAGAAGTGACGCACCAACAGCGTAAAAGTGACACAAGGGCTCATAAATAAGCATAAGTATTGACCTACTCTAATATGTTGAGAGGACAGGAGCAATGTCTAGAAAGATTTAACTATAATAAATGCGTAATTGAGGCGTTATTATTCAATTAGTAAAAATAGTTGCAATATATTTCTTTTCATGTATAAAATAAGAAACATAGAAGGAAAGAGTGGATAAAATAAAATTTTCAGTTCATAGCCAACGTTAATTCTAACTTCAGTCCTATGAACACTGGTCTGCAAGGATATAACTGGGGATGGGGCATGCCATGTTGACTATCATTATTGCAGCTCAAAGAATATCAGGTTAAAAGCGTATGTCTAAGGATGTGACTGTTATTTTAAAACAACTAATATGGAAAACGCTAATGAAAATAATACTTTAAATATATTTTTTTAAATATATTGTTTTACTTTTCACATCTGCTATTTATTGAGATAAAGTATTTAATGACATAAAAACTTACTTTTGAATAAAAAAAACGTAGTCTTCATTTTGATCTTCAAAATTGTATACTGTATTTTAAATATTACTAAAAATCACAAGCAAGAAAATATCTTGTAATAAACAATATTAAATACCACGATATTTCAGTCATCAATATTTCGAGGGCAGCGACCTTGAATGAGAAGGTGAGTTGGCCTAATGGCTAGGGCGGTCGACCTCAAATCTGCAGAACTGGGTTCAAGTCTCAACAATGACGCTGAATATCCTTTGATTCTGTGCAAATCACTTAATCTCCCTGTGCCTAACAAAAACAACTTTCAGTGAAGCCAATAGGTCTCTCGCTCCAGCATCACCGCACCGCACCGCACCGCACCCACGCTCCCTCCAGCATTACAGCACCGCTGCCCCCCTCCCGCCACTCCGCTCCCGCCTCCCAGCTGCTCCTCCCTTGCCCCTCCCCCACTCTCCATTTATGGCAGAGGGCATGCGTACGCGCAGCGTTGACGCGCCGATTGTGCGCCGAAGGCATGCCAAAGTAAGCCTGTCTGCGCCCGTCCGTGCCTGGACCGCGCCCAGCGCCTGAACCCGTGGCCCCCGCAGATGCCAGCCCGCCCGCCAAACCTTCAATGCAGCCACCCTCAATGCACTCAACACCGGCCAGCACCTGCCACCGAGCCACCCCAGGACGCACCCACGGACCCTTCACCTGCTAATCCTGCAAGTTCTCCTGCATCCGAACCTGCACTGCACCCGCCAAATCAAGCACCAGCAACAACCACCTGAAGTGCATCATGCTCAACACCCGCTCCGTTCACAGACACGCCGTCGAACTCTGGAACCTCCTCGACTCCACATCCCCAGACGTCGCCTTCCTTACGGAAACCTGGAAGAACACCTCCTCAGCGCCCGACATCGCCATTGCCATCCTGGAAGGATACAAGATCACCCGGAGGGACCGCGTCAACCAGACAGGAGAAGGCATCGCCATCGTCCGCAAGAACACCATCTGCATCACGACCAACTCCGACGACACCCTCACAACCGCTGAACACCTGCACTTCCAGATACACACCGACCCCAAGACCACCCTCAGAGGCACCCTCATCTACAGACCCCCGGGACCACGCACACAATTCAGCGAAGACATCGCCGACTTCATCAGCCCGCACGCCCTCCCCTCCACTGACTACATCCTCCTAGGGGACCTCAACTTCCACCTGGAGAACAACAGTGACAGCAACACCACCACCCTGCTGGACAACCTCACCAATCTCGGACTCAAGCAACTGGTGACCACCCCCACCCACTACGCCGGCCAAACGCTTGACCCCATCTTCTCCTCCAGCAAGGACATCTCCTTCAGCCACGCCACCGGACTCCACTGGACACACCACAGCTGCGTCCACTTCAGCTTCAGAAGAACCACGCTCCATCACCACCCGCAACAGGTTCCCCACAGAAGCTGGAACAAGATCACAGCTGACCAGCTCACCTCATCCCTGAGCCAGAACCCTCCCACCAGCTCAGCGAACCCCAACCGAGCCGCCGACAATCTCACAAGGTGGATCATCAACTGCGCAGATGACTTCGCTCCTCTGAAGACCCCCCCGTCAGACCCGGCAACAAGAAAGCATCCTGGTTCACCGACAAACTCAAGAGCTCCAGGTAGAACTGCCGAGCCCTCGAGAAAGCCTGGCGCAGAGACCAGACACCAGACAACATGACCCCCCTCAAGCTCGCCACTCGAAAACACCACCAGCTGATCCACACCACCAAGAAAACCGCATTCAAGGAACGACTAGAAAACAACGCCCATGATAGCAAAGAACTCTTCAACATCGTCAAAGAGCTCTCAAACCCTAGCGCCGGAATCAACGACATCACCCCATCGCAAGAACTCTGCTACTCGCTCACCTCGTTCTTCCACAGCAAGATCGCAGACATACACAACAGTTTGAGCACGCAGCCGACGCACCCCTCGAATGCACCAACGCCCCCCACCACCACCCTCCGCGCCTGGACACCGGTCAACACCGAAGACACCATCCGCACGATGAACTCCATCCACTCCGGATCACTAACCGACCCCTGCCCTCACCACGTCTTCAACAAGGCCGACTACACCATTGCACCCCATCTCCGGGACATCATCAACACCTCCTTCGACACCGCCACCTTACCGGAGAGTTGGAAGCACGCCAAACTCAGCGCTCTACTGAAGAAACCATCAGCGGACCCCTCCGACCTCAAGAACTACCGCCCCATCTCGCTCCTCCCTTTTCCTGCCAAAGTCATCGAGAAGACAGTCAACAGACAGCTGGCCGCCTTCCTCGAGACAAATGGATCCCTCAACCACTCACTGTCTGGCTTCCAGGACAACCACAGCACCAAGACCGCCCTCATCGCAGCCACCGACGACATCCGAGCCCTACTGGACAACAGGGAAACAGTGGCCCTCATCCTCCTGGACCTCTCCGCGGCGTTCGACACGGTCTGCCACCACACCCTAGTACAGCGCCTGAACAACATCGGAATCCAGGAGAAGGCACTGGAGTGGATCATCACCTTCGTCGCCGGAGGAACCCAGAGAGTCCACCTCCCCCCGTTCAGATCCAAGGCCACCGAAGTCATCTGCGGCGTACCACAAGGATCTTCACTCAGCCCCACGCTGTTCAACATCTCTATGAGCCCCCTCGCGGCCATCGCACGCCAACACAACCTCAACATCATCTCCTATGCCGACGACACCCAGCTGATCTTCTACATCACAAACAACCCAGCCACTGCCAGAACCAACCTACACGAAGGGATGAAAGATGTAGCCGAGTGGATGACGAATAGCCGCCTGAAATGGAACTCAGATAAGACGGAAGTCCTCATCCTGGGATCATCACCCTCCACCTAGGATGACTCCTGGTGGCCCCTGCCCTCGGCAGCGCACCCAAACAAACGGACCATGCATGCAACCTGGGCTTCATCCTTGACTCCTCCCTCTCGATGACCAGACAAATCAGCGCCGTCTCCTCGTCACGCTTCAACATCCTACGCATGCTCCGAAAGATCTTCCGGTGGATCTCCACCGAAACCCGGAAGACGGTCACCCAAGCCCTCGTCACCAGCTGACTTGACTACAGAAACACCCTCTACGCCGGAACTACAGCCAAACTCCAGAAAAGACTGCAGCGTATTCAGAACGCCTCAGCACGACTCATCTTGGACATTCCCCGACACAGCCACATCTCCGGGCACCTGAGAGACCTGCACTGGCTCCCCGTCAGCAAGAGAATCACGTTCCGACTCCTCACCCACGCACACAAAGCTCTCCACAACCAAGGCCCCCAGATAACTCAACGACCACCTGACTTTCTACACTCCCACCTGCCAACTCCGATCGACCACCCACGCCCTCACCTACATTCCTCGCATTCAAAGAGCCACTACGGGAGGAAGATCCTTCTCCTACCTGGCTGCCAAGATGTGGAACTCCCTCCCCATCCACCTCCGCCTGACCCAAGACCACCTCTCCTTCAGGAAGCAACTCAAGACCTGGCTATTCGAGCAGTAGAGGCCCCCCCAAGTGCCTTGAGACCCTCCAGGTGAGAAGCACGTTATATAAATGCTTGATTGATTGATTGATTGATCTCCTTTGGGATCTACTTCCTGTGCCAATGGTTTATAGCAATGCAGGACAGCATCTCCAATGCTGTGCAGCATGGCTAAGGATTAATAAAAATAAAAGATTTGGGTGCGGCCGCTTGTATCGCTTTGTAGACTTGCACATACCACAAAAAAAGACAAGCACGCGCGCCTTGCACTGGCAGCAAGGGGAGGGGAGAGAGGAGGAGGTCTGCGCCTGTTTCCTTTGAGGGAGCAAGCAGGAACCATATGGTTTCAAGGCTCGCTCCCGCAAGTGAATTGCCAGACGTGCACGCGTTGACATGGGAAGCAATGCATGCATGTTTTTGCCGCAAAGCTGTGCCCATTGCTAAAGGTCTTTTTTCCATTGTAGCGAGACCTAATGAATGTGTCCTCGTGTAATTAAACTGGTGCTATGTAAAGCGCTCTGATACCCGATTCGGGTCAAGTTTGCGCTATGTTAAACTGTGTAAAAAAAAAATACTGACATTTTTAAAGTAAAACTCGACTATTTACTTGCCCTTGATATTCCCATCCTGAATAGGTTTATACTCACGATATATAGACCGATATTTAATACCATGATATTTCGAACTTAATGTTTAGGCTCTACATCACAATGGCACTGATCTAAGTTATAATGAGTTTTTCAGGGATACGGGAGGAGGGACTTACAGCTGATTGGGCAAAGTGAATGTGTAGATTGTGATTCTTCATGCGAGTTTAAGGGACTAAGGACATCGAGGAGGCAGGACAGTCTCCTGTACGTTTTCAAAGCAGTAGTTTCTAGTCGAAAACTCCCGACAGGAAATGCTACAGCAAACCAATCGCAAAAACTCTAGCATAACTCTTAATTGAAGGCCACGCTCTGCAGAAAGCCCATCGGCTCAGGAGGAAATCTGTGCATCTACACCAATATTGACACACTCAGAATTCATAACCCAGGTACATGTGGCAGTCTACACTAATTTTTCACAGAACTGTGGCTGAGACGTCGTATTGAATGGTTATTGGGCTTACCTGGTGGTACTACTCCCGGCAAAGCAAATTCTAACATAGGAACACGTTTGTAGACAACATCCCTCTGGCTTTTTTGCACATCGCCATTGTTTAGTATTAAATCGATAATCTCACACATCCACGTGGTGCCTGTAAAAAGTTCAAAGAAACCTCAGGAGGATGACGCACATATCTTCTTAACATTGTAATTGATTATGCAATTCAAATGGAAACGACCGAGAAGTTATGCTCAGGCTAGCTAAAGGCTTCCTTCCGTTCCCCAAGCAGCGCCGGTACAAGGCATACAATTAATTCAACAATCCTTTAACTAATAGCAAGTGTCAATAGATTGCAAACGTTTGCCTGTGTTCACATTTCATATGCACAAAGCACATAGATCAATAGCAAAAAATGAAATCAAAAAAAGATTTTTGCAGTAGAAGGCTCGACTCATGGTCACATATTGGCCAATACCCAAAGTCTCCACAATAGCACCACCATTGCCAACTGAAAACAAAGGGAATCAGGGGGATCTCAACTCCTGGACATTAAGATCCCCATTACACAGTGGGCACATGTGTGACGATTGCACTGTATTGTAAATGTACTTAGCGCTCACTACCTTGATGAGGTGTTGAAGTACTTTATTGCAGGCATCAACTGCTCCGGAACCTATGGTAAGTGGTTAATCTATTGGTGGTTAGAGGGATTAGTCACATGCTAGGAAACTATTGCATGTATTTACTCCAGTTAATTTGTGTTATATCGAAATAACAGGAGTTAGACATGAACTGTAGTGGTGGGTATGTGAGTTCATGTAGATAGTTGGTGACATGAATTGATGAGGTAGAGGAGATTAGGTACTATTAATGTGCAAGGGTATGCCTTATAGAGAAGGAAATGCTGTGTACCTTGAAGTGAGGGGGACACAATTGGCTGAAATATAATAATAGAGATCGTATTCAATAATTATAGAGAGTAATGCAAACCTTCAGATGGTTTTAGGAATATGTGCGGCTTTTTGAGATAGAATGCAATTGAAAGCTGCAATCCTCTGTAAAATAACAGAACAAAATGTCACCATATATGTAAAACAGATCCCTTACTGATAAAGTAATTTAGCTACAGTGAAGAATGCCGTGGGACTTTACGGCATAGTGGCCTTGGTTTTGACGTAAAAGGGGAGAGCGACACAGGTCTCCTATCTCTCGGAAAGGAATGAATTAATTTCATTAAAAATTTCTATTTCCACAAATTCTTGCCAATGAAAGGTGCGGTCAATAATGTGAAATGCAACTGTCAAATTTTAGCACAGCAACACCACTGCCATCCATTAATCTAAGTAGATATTTTAGTATTGAAAGCACAACCAACACCTGCTGTACATTGATCCATCAAAAACCAACTGGAAAAGGATAAAGCGCTGTGTTATTGTCATTAAATAAAACCTGAAGTTGGTTAAAGACTAATCTTTCTAAACACTTGCTTAAATATGTAATAAGAAGATGGGGTCAAAATTATTAGGGTTCTCTGTTGTTTTGTTGCTTTACATTCAATCTGAACTATTCCAAGTGAAAAAGAACAGTTAAGGAGGAACGGAAGATCATCTATTAACAATGGACAGCGATGCAGGTTAGACACTATATGGAGCACAAGGTGGGTGGATTTGTGAAATGATATACCTCTGCTGAGTTTGTCTACTGGGATCAAAGAATGAAAAATGAACCAAGCGAGTAGTGGGCGGGCACTTTAGATACATGCCTTTGAAAGGAAGAAATATTATGTAATGGTCACCCCACAACTTTCCTGGTGGTGAAGAAAGAGCTGTATGGACTCGAGCAAGTTAAAGAGCCTCATTTTCAGTTTCTCCTGGAATTCAAGAACTGTGGAGGTGCTTTTGTTGTGCAGGCAAAGTTAATTCCAGGCTTTACAAGGAATGTAGGAGAAGGCATAATCAACAAATCTGGTGTTGGAAATTACCCTTATTGCAAGAATACCTATACCTCTGCATTCCTACTCCTCTTTTTCTGACGTTATTTGTGTTGGCCTTAGGACTCGGAGCACTTTACCACTGCTAAAGTGCATGTACTCTCTCCTCCAAACATGGTAAAATTGGTTTAAACCAGTTTGCCATTTTTAGTTTACCTGTAAGTCCCTTGTCAAGTGGTATACCATGTATAAAGGACCTGTAATCTAAATGCTACGAGTCGAACTGCAGCACTGCTTGTGGCACACACACAAGTATCCTTTCAAACATTCCTCTGGCCTGACATTTCACGGGCTGTGGGTGCACTTTACTACCACTTCAACTTGGCATTTAAAACCACTTGTAAAGCCTCAACCTCCGCTTTGATTACACATATGTCACCCCTAAGGTAGGCCCTAGGTAGCCCTAAGGTAACGGTGCTCTGCAACTAAAAGTTAGGACATGTACTTTTATGTTTGCATGTCCTGGTAGTGACAAACAGCTACATTTGTTTTTTACAACTGTGAGGCCTACTCCTCTCATAGACTAGCATTAGGAATTTCTCAAAACACGTTTAAACTGTAATTCCTGTTTAGAAAGGAGTAGCTAAATCATGTTTCATATCTTTGGATTGGTAACATTAAATCCTTTTTAGTGGTAAAGTACAGTTTTAGAAATTCAACTTTTATAAAGTGGGCATTTCTGTGCTCTTAACTTTGCTCTGTGCGCCTGCAGCCTGTCACCAATACACGTTTTGGCTGGGTAACAGCAACATTTTGTGCATTCCTTCTTGACAGCCAAAAACACAGGAAGGTTGGGTGTGACATAGGACTCCTCTGCATTCTGATAGCCTTCCTGGGCAGGACTGATTGCCCCTGACAGATAGCCCGGTAGACAGCGCTGCGATGAAAGGAGGCCTGTGCACTTCAAAGAAGCTGCTTTGAAGTCACCCCCTCTCCAATGGCACATTTAGGTGTACGTACTGGGGTCTGACCCTACTAAATCAGACACTTCTTGATCTTGAACTAAACCTCTGTCAGAAGGACTGCTGTGTTGCTTAAAGGACTCATCTTTGGACCCTGCTGCTCTCTAACTCTGTTGAATGAGAGCAGGGCTTTGTCTTCCCTTCCAGTGATCGCCAAGGGTTTGTTGGCTTCCCTCCTGTTTCTTGAGACTCAGGGATATCAAAGTCTCTCTCCTGCTCCTTTGCCTGGCACTTTGGAAGTCGCCCAGATATTTGCAACACAGACTTCCATGCATCCCCTGTCTGAGTGTAGCAGACTGGCACATGGACCCAGTTGCGGAAGTAAAAGCCATGCAACACATTGGAACCAATGCTTTTTCTCCAGAGATCGATGCATTGAACTGCGTATTGCTGCCTCTGTAGCTTGGTGAGATCAATGCATTCTCCAGACTGAGTGGCAGAATCTGGTGCATTGCTCGATGCCTCTCGACATCGGCACCTGTCTTCAGAACTGACACATTGCCTTCACTGCGTGGTAAAGATCTACGCATCTCATTGCTTACAACCAGGAAAAGGACTTTGTTCACCGGGGCCTGCGTGGGTACGGTAGCCGGCCTGCAGTTCAACGAGGTCGTCTTGAATTCTGACTTTGCACCCAGTCCAGGGCGACCCAAAGTAACCTTTTTAGAGC
The DNA here is from genome assembly GCF_964263255.1 of Lissotriton vulgaris. Taxonomy (NCBI): domain Eukaryota; kingdom Metazoa; phylum Chordata; class Amphibia; order Caudata; family Salamandridae; genus Lissotriton; species Lissotriton vulgaris. Next base: position 6,786,484 of record NC_141688.1, read on the forward strand.
TACAGTTTCTAAGCACTTTTCTGCTTTCATTCCTTTCAATTTAATGATCTCAACTCCTATACATTAGACTTTTTTCTTTTGGCCTTGTTTTGTTTATAATATAATAATAATCTATTTTCATAAACCTGTGTGGAGTCTTCTTGTGGAGTATTCATTGTGATACTGTGTGTGTGTGTGTGTTGCACACATACTTTACACATTACCTCTTTACATAAGCTTGACTGCTCTGTGCCAAGCTACCAGAGTGTGAGCATGTGTACGAAAGCTATCATCCGAGGGCCCTTAGGGACTATCTCCCATTCGGGCAATTCCTCAGGGTACGCAGGAACTGTACTATAAATACTGACTTTAAACAGGAAGCAAGTGTCCTACAGCACAAATTGCGAGACAGGGGTTACCCAACTAGATTGATTAAAAACTCCTACAAACGGGCTGCAAACAATCCCAGGGAAGCCTTACTGGAGACTCGCGTGAAAGAGCCTGACAATGTGATCACTTGTGTGACCTCTTTCACAAAAAACTCAGCTTTCATAAAGAAAACAATTAATAAACACTGGAGCATCATCAACTCCGGGGGTTTAGATTTTCCACGCACAAGATTTGCGTTCAAACGCACCTCCAATTTAAAGGACGCACTGATCCATACAAGACCTAAAACCAAACACCAATAACCAGAGCACATTATGGGATCTCCCGCCAGTAGAGGTCCATTTTCCTTGTGGGGGTTGTACAGTGTGTCCACAGACTAGTCTAACCAAAGAGATCCAATTGTCAAATACTTTTGTCTGGCATATGCGAAGGCATACCAATCGCAACAGCGCTAAATGCATTTACTTACTCACTTGCCCCTGTGACCAACACTATATTGGGATGACGATGAGACAAATTAAACTGCGCATTCAAGAACACAAGAGTAATATCAGATGCCTTAAGATGCACACAAAACTGTACCAACATTACACACATAAAGGACACCCAGCTGATAGCATCTGCTGTTTGGTTCTAGAATGCCACCCTGGAATCACCAAACAAGGCCTGTTCAGGATTGACCAGAGATGGGTGCATCGATTGAGACTAGATACAGTGGGTCTCAACGACGCCATCCCTTGGTCCTCCTTTAATCACTAAAACAAGAGAGTGACCATCACAAGTTCTCCATACATTCATTTGATTTGGTCTACCCTATAGATAATACAGACCAAGTGCTCATCTACTAGTGACCCCCCAGTGATCCATCCAAGCATTGGTCATGCTCCCCCAGCTTCAATTGCTTCGTTCATCTCACAGTACAGACTACCAAAAAAAAACGCCCCTTGGGGTGTTTCTAAGAGTGACATTCATTCTCTCACGCCCCCCCATTTACCTGTATAGTCTGCCCTATGAACCACACACTATCCCCTTTGTGCGGAACGAACTATTGACATTCGACGCCATTGTGACAAGTTTTTTTACCTTTTTACAACTTGTTGGATTTTATCACCCTGTGGAATATGTATTTCTTAGCATGTTTGTCATGATTATGCACAACATTTAACACATTCATTAGTTTGAGCTCCACGAGAATGCGTGCTTGCTTTCAAATCCACTGTTTTGTATATATGATCTATACACCCAAGATGGCCGCCGGGTGGCACCTTCCATGCCGTCAGCTCAACCAGACCGTCATTAGTTTTTAACATCTACCATAGCACTGGCGCGGATACTGATCGCGTGACCACGCCCCCCGCGGGACTCGCCGGATCATGGAGATGCAGGGTACAAGAGCTCCTTGACTACCGCGACTTTCCACCAGTCGCTCCGGATCCCTAACGGATTACGCGTGGGGGTAGGTTTGCAGGCAGAGACCGCACACCGCTTGGGTAAGTGTCCCACCAGCCTCATTTCGTGTCAGGCTGCTACCCGATTTTCACTATGACAACGATTGAGGCTGATTGCGCCGTTCCACACTGGGATTGTTGTATACGCTTTGACCGGTGAACACGGGGCACACTGGCAATTACAGGAGACGGTGGGCGCAGCTCCGTTCACCAGATGGCTCGCTGGCAGGAAAGCGTGGGCATAATCTCCTCTCAAAGTCCCGCGCCTTCAGTACCTGATAGCGCTGTGGATATGAGGTGGTTGATGAGGCCCAGCGCTTCCCCCTGTCAGTGTTCGCTTGCAAGGTAATGGCTGCCCTTCCGAAACAACCTTGATTGCTTAAATCTGCCAGTGATATCGATCTGAGCAGTGAGCAATACATGCCAGGGAGTGAACTTGGCTCGATTAGCCCGGTTGTGAGTTGTTGTTACCACGATTTGATACCGGCTTAGACTGAGGATATAAATTGTCCTCCTCTTTTTAGGTGCCTGACTCTTCTGTGCAGGTCCCACAGACTGCGGGGCACCTTAGGGATACACTTAGGGTAAGCGTTCTACCATCTTCTTTCTCTTAGGCTCCTTAGGGCCTTTTTACTATTTTCAGTGTGTGTTTTCATTGTGTAGAGAAGAGTGCACCTAGCTTTTATTGGAGACCTACACTGACTATTCTCCGTATATGTTCTCCTTTTCTCCCTAGGTTGCATCATTATAGGCAGGACCAGTTGGCCTGCTCTACTACTGACCTTAAGACTAAAGGTTATATCAACTAATTTTTAATTCGCTGTGTAGTACTGAGCACTGAGGTCCTGAAGAGTTGCTAGAATTGCAAGAAACATGTCGACCTAATAGAGGGTTGTAGGTATTTCGCCGCCAATACACGTGGCGTATATCTCCCCTCCCACCATTTTAACCAAGGGAGCTAGCCACACCATTAAAGTTCTTTGTGGACTAACCTACCTTTTTTAATTCACTATCACTTTTTCACGACTACACATTCACCTGCCCTCCTACACGCATGAACCATATGGCTGGAAAAAAAGATCTCCGATAAAGAGCCCCTTTGCGGGAGCCCGTCAGACATTGCAGCGCCAGTCTGACGAGGAGCAGAACCCATATGATGAAGCATGACACCTAGCTTGCTGGGTGTGTGAGGATTTTAGTTCCCAAGAGGGAATCCCCCTTCCCTCTTGAATACCTTTCTCTCTACACTATATATACACATACACACCCCTCATTTGCATAATCCTACCGGGGAACTTTATACTTTTTTTTGCTGCTAGTGATTCGGACATGTACACTGGACCCCGTTAAATATTGTCCACCCCAGGTTCCACCCCTTGTTGTTATAATCCCATTTCTAACACAGAGTGTTTGTGCGACAAATACACATTTGTGGATTGAGAGCCTGTGGTATTTCCACATTAGCAGTAGCATCTCTTTGGGGATCATATCACAACAGAAGAAAGATCATCACTGAAGTGAGAAAAGATACGGTATGAAGTTCATCTACAATACATCTGCAATACAAAAGAGCTTGGACAGAGTCAATGCATTATAAGAAGTAGCATCTTTTTTATCCGCATGATTTTGTTATAGTATTTGGTCATCTGGGTATTGTAATTGCATTTTGATTAAGGAGAGTAATTATTTTCATTTCCTGACCCTCCCCTGACATCATCACCATAATGCCCAATGGCTACAAAGGTGACACACCGGAACTGCACCAACAAACATGGAGGAGGCCTCACCATCATCCTCAAAGAAATAATCTGTTGCACCACCACTGACGACAACCCCACACTGATCATGGAACACCTCAACTCCAATTCCACAATGAAGGCAGAACAACCATTAGAGACAGTCTCACCTACAGACCCTCAGGACCATGCCCTGACTTCTGGGATGTCACCGCTCCACTGCATATCGACTTCAAGCACTACATCTTCCTCCATGACCTCAACTTCCACTTTGACGACCCCACAGACGCAAACTCTGCCAACCTCCTGGATCGCATGAGCAACATCGGTCTCACTCAGCTGGTTACTGAACCCAGACACAGCGCATTACTCATGCTTGACATGATTTTTACTGCTGGCGACAGAGTAAACTACAGTCATGCCATAGAACTCACCTGGACCGAGCACACCATCTTCCACTTCGCCATTGCAGGATCTCCATGCACCAACACCGAGCCTCCCGGCTCCTCCCTCCACAGCGGGAACAAAGTTACACAGACCCAATGGACGGTCATGCTCAACACCACCTGGTCCGACCCTCAACCAACCTGGAGCATACCGTTCAGAGTTTCACCACCTGAGTTACCAACTACACCGACAGAGTTGCCCCTATCAAGCAAGCTAAGACCTGCAAACCCACCAGAAAAGCCAGCTAGTACACACCAGAACTCAGGACAGTGAAACACAGCTGAAAATAACTCAGAAGATGGTACATCAGCAGAGACCCCAGAGACTGAGCCTCCTTCAAGTCAGCCCTCAACAAATACCACCAACTCCTCGCAGACACAAAAAAAGATGCCCTGGCAAACCGCATCAAAACAAGAACCAACCTCACCAAGGATATTTTCAGTATCGTCAATTGGTTCGCCTGCCCGGCAGCCACTGACAACACTTTCTCCCTTTCACAGGCATTCTGTGAAACACTAGCAAACTATTTGCAAAACAAGATATCCACCATCTACAAGAACTTCAAACCCCAACCCACTGACCTCTACAACCTCCTCACACCAACCGAGGACATTCTGACCACCAGCTCACCGCATGGGACACCCAGAACACCACAGCCATCATGAGCTCCATCCACTCGGAAGCACCCACGACCCCTGTCCCCACATCCTCTTCGACCTAAGAAGCGAGGAAATCAGCTGCCAACTCACCACCATTCTCAAAGCATCCATTGCCTTTCCCCGACATTTGGAAACACTCAGAAGTCAGACTACTCCTCAAGAAACCCTCATCCGACCCCAGCAAACTCAAGAACTACCACCCCATTTTGCTACTCCCATTCACCACTAAAGTTCTCGAGATGGCCATCAATCAACAGCTCACTGAACAAGTAGTCCCTGCCACTGATAGGATATACTTTGTAGGTGAATTTGCACATTGCACAATGCCATCAGTCAATTGAGGTCAGCAATTAACTGAAGAGTCCCGAGTCTGTGCCTGATCGCATGGACATCAGCTGTGGGTTGCCAGGGATTTCAAATGTGAGCCATGGCTTTCCATTTGTGATCCCTGGCACAGGCCTTGCGACCTCTGGCTCAAGGCTATCATGTGTCACAACGAACAAAAATAAAAGCAAGTGTGGCTCGCCTTCTTTGCGGAAACAGCTTCCCTGCCCATCAGCTTCTTGGAATCATGTTAGAGGCGAATGGGGATATAAGTGTTGGGAGAGTGTGCAGCTTGTTAACCCTTTTCGTTTTACCTAGCTCCGCAGATTCCACCTATTGGACAGTGAAGGTCTGTATGGTAAAGTTTGTGAATAATGAAGCTATTCATGTACTGCTGTTGCATCTGTATTTCATGTACCACAGAACCACCACACCAATTTGGTGATGAGCTGGGTTTTGAATCTCGTGGAGGAATTTTGGGGCATATTACCAACAACTAGCGATAATTTTTGTCTCTAACTTGTTTAGAGACAGAAATTATCGCCGCACATCAGCGATTTTTATCGCAGATAAACCTTGCTATTAGCAAGGTTTATCGCAAATGCGATAAAAAACGACCGCAATGCATGAATATCGCTGAAAAGTCAGCGATATTCATGCATTATCGAGCAAATGCTCTTAGCCATGTTATCCACCTCCCATTGGATAACATGGCTAAGAACTGCTCAGGGCAGGTGTTAGCTTTTGGAGATATTCGCGCTTAGCGCGAATATCTCCAAAAGTTGGTAATAGGAGATAGCGATGTTAGGGACTGTTTCCAGTCGCTAACATCTTGGCACGCCCACTTTGCATGTCATTAGTGATAAATATCACTGACATGCAAAGCGGGGCCCTAGATGGTCGCTATCTCCTATTAGCTGTCACTAACTGGTGTTAGCGACAGCTTGGTAATAGGGAGATAATTTTATCTCCGCTTTCTTGGCTTTTAAAGCCAAAAAAGCAGAGATAAACCTCCTTGATAATATGCCCCTTTAATCTTTGTTGGTACCTATCCTGAACAGTCAACTGTTAACCAATGTTAAATCTACTTGTGCTGGTTATGGGGACAGCATCCTTTATTGGTGCTTATTTTGAAAAGTATGCGGAGCGTTGAGTTAAGATTGCAACTTAGAAGACAGTGCTGAATTCAGGCGGTGCATTTTTCAAACCACTTAAAGTTGGAATCTTCGTGGGACATGAAGCAGCTGGCAGTGGATGCTGACTTTCGGAGACCTGTGTGCTGCTGGTGACATATTTGGTACGCACATGCTCTGCATTCGGCATCACATTTGATGCGCTGCGCACAACGGATCAGCACACATTGTAATGTGCGCTGCGCATCAGGACGGGCTGCTCGAACCTCGGCAGCCCGTTTTGAAATTTACTGTGAGCAAATCATCGGAGTCGGCACCGATGTACCGATTGCTGTGAATAGTGTGCCTCCATTGCTATGTGAGCAGTAACGTGAGGCACTGGCAGGATGTGTTTGGCAGGAAAAAAATAAAACACGGGAGCACGTTACCCTTATTTTCATTGCATATTCTCTTAAGTGCTACTGTGGTGTCCTAACTGGTCAGGAGGGAGAACTTTCCTTCTACATTTTTTTTAATTGGTGCACAATTTTCTGAGGAACTGTAACATGGCACAGCAGAATTTTTCAATGAGCCCGCCGTATGCATTTTGGGTGTCAGGATCGGAGTCTTCCATGAAGTGTGTGGAAAGGAAGTGGTATTTCGAAAATTACATTACTGCAAATAAAACAAAGAAAATAGCAGCGGATCAGAAGAGACCGATCCCCTTGCATTCTTTAGGGCCGGTAGGGCTGAAAACTTCTAGTCGCATGCCAAAGGCTATGGTTGGTGGGATGCTAATACGTGTGCAGCTTCATTACAGGACTTGAACACATATTTTGCACCTAAAGTATGCCTAGGTGTTACCAGATGTAAGTTCTTTCAACGTAAGCAAAGTAAAGGTGAGTCCAGCTAATGACTACATAGCAGGGCTTAAGAAACTAGTTATAGAATGAAAATTTGGGGTCATCCATGATGACTGAATAAAGAGATGAGTTGGTTATGCATGCGAAAAATAGAGCCACTCAAGAGCGTGTATGTGTTAATGGAGATTCCCCACTTTCCCACTGCAGGAGGTATTGCATATAGTGCATAAAGCTGAGATATCAGGGAGATGTGCCACAGAATTGAAGCAATCGAATATGGAACAGAATTATGCATGTAAGGTAACTCCTTACAAAGTGGAGAATGAGAAAAAGAGTAGTATTAATGAAAAACGTAGGAGTAATGACAGAAGGTGTTATAGTTGTGGACGTAAGGAACACCTTGCATATAGCTGAACATGTCCTGCACTTAAGCAGAAGTGCAGAAGTTGTTGGACCATTGGCCATTATGCTAAGGTATGAAAGAAAAAGAAGTACAGTGTGAAATGTATCTATGAAGGGAAAAGCTCCTGTGAGATTGAGGTGGACGAGGAATATCCTAAGTTCGACAATGTGATAAATATGCAAGTAAAATTTGTCCTGAATATTGACGAAAGGAGCACCAAAGGTAAACATGTCTACAATATGTCTATAGGTGGGGTTTGCAACAAAATGTATGCAGATTCAGGATTACCTTTTCATAGAGAAAATTGGCAACCGTCTTTCTCTGTCTGATGTCAGTCCCAAAAGGTATACAGGAAAAAGATGGATATGTTAGGCTTCAGATGGTAATACTTTCTTTTTTAAAGGGAAGACATGCAAGGCATAAACAATATGTGGCTAAGAGAGGGTCATCTGTCCTCGGATGGCATGATCAAGGTAAGCTGCATATTGTCCTGGATATGAACAGTGTCGAGAAAGTGTTAGTGGTGGACGATGGAAGTTCCATAAGCGTGGGCATGGTAAAGAGATTTCCTAAAGTTTTTGGCAAGTGGCTAGGGATGTTGGAGGGCTCTGAACACAGTATGGTGCTCAACAGTGAAGCCATTCCAAAAGTTCACAAGATGAGAATGTTGCCAACGGTGGTACAGGAGGAGGTCTCGTAAGAATTGGAAACATTTATGGAAATGTATATATTCGAACCAGTTGAGTGATCTAACAAAATTTGTCTGGTGGTGGTAGCTTGTTGCAGCAATGGCAAAATTAGTCTGTTTTCTTATTTGCCTGACATGAACAATAAAATTCTCATCGATCGATTCCCCCTACTTAAGATCAGGGAGATGGTATCAACTTTGAAGAGGGCTACATACTTTTCTACTATTCATTACTCCAGCACATATCATCAGGTCTCTCTCACGCGGAGGTCCAGGAAGCTTACAGCATTTATCACTCCTTTTGGGTGTTTTCAGTTTAAGCGCATGCCTTTTGGCCTAGCAATAGAGCAGCTGTTTTCTAACACCATATGTACTATTTGTTTGGAAAGGAGAGTGGGGTTATGTTTTTCCAGGATGTAAATGTAAATGTAAATGTAAAGGACACTTCTATAGCGCACCTATCACTCCAAGGAGTATCTTGGCGCTCAAACAACCAGATGACAAGGTTGAGGGAAAGAGATCAACTCGATGGAGAATGCTTTACACTTTACACCAATGCTCTGCAGGCCACATCTGTAAGAGAAAACACCCAAGTTTTTAAAGCTTTCGTAAACTGAGTTTCGTCGGACAATGACCTAAGGTAAGATGGAAGCTTATTCCAAGCCCTAGCACCCAGGACGAAGAGAGATTTTCCTCCTTTGGTAGCCAGTCTGAATCTGGGGATTATTAGTAGGTTCTGACTAGCAGACCTCAGGCAACGGGTGGGATGGTACCGTTTAAAACCGTTACACAGATATTTGGGCCCTTGCTGTTGAAAAGCTCTAAATGTGATCAGCAAGATCTTAAATAGGATCCTTTTGCCAATTGGTAGCCAATGCAGCTCTTTAAGCGCAGCTGACGCAGATGACTTACGGGGCCAGCGTAGCACCAGCCGGGCAGCAGCATGTTGGACCATCTGTAGCCTATGGAGTACAGACTTAATGACTCCAGCATATTGGCTATTACAGTAATCCAGCCTCGAAGTTATTAAGGCAACTGCGACTGATTTTCTGGCTGACAGAGGAAGAAGGTCAAAAAACTTCCTCAGAGATTTAATTATGTGGAAACACATACCAGCTACGGCCATCGCTTGCTGTTTAAAGCACAATTGGTCATCAAATGTAATGCCAAGGTTTCGAGCAGATAAGATGGTATCAGGGGGGGCTTCAGCACCATCCGGCCACCAGTTTTTCGGGGAAAACAGATTTTGATTTCCGTAAGGCAAGATCTCCGTCTTGCCAGAATTGCATTTGAGGTGGTTCTCAGTCATCCATTTAAATGCGGCTGTTAGGCATTTTTTCAGGTTTTCCTCCGCCCCAGGCAGTTCCCCATCCAGGATGACATTTGGATCTTTAGGGAGGATAGAGCAAGACACGATGAGAGGTTGCAGAAAGTATCCGGGGTACTGGAAGGCAGAGGTTTGGCTGTGAAGCTGAGTAAGTGCAAGTTTGCAGAGAGAAGTGACTTATTTAGGATATGTGATTGGAGAAGGGGAACTGGGGGGGGTAAAACCGAAACCCTCTAAAGGAAATGCAATCACTGGGGCTCCGGCTCCCATAAACAAGGATGAGGTAAAGTCATTCCTGGGGATAGCTGAGTATTGCATAAAATGTATCCTCAATTTTCCAGAAACGTTTAACATTAGGCAGTTGTTTAATAAGCATGTAAAATTTACCTGGGTTCCATTGTGTGAGGAGGACTCCTGTTACATTAAGGGTTACTTGGAAACAGTACCTACTTTGAATAGTTTTGACCCCATATTGAAGAGGTATTTAACCCCTTCCACGCTGATGACGAGCTGGGCTCGTCTTGGCGTAGCCTCCTCGCACGCTGATGACGAGCCCAGCTCGTCACGTAACATGCGATTTAAAAAATCTCAGCGTGCGAGCGGAATTCAGCTAGCGCGCATGAGGTTAATGACTGATGCCAGTAACAAAGGCCTAGGGGCAGTCCTAGCACAGAGGAATGAGGAGAGAATGGAGAGTATAATTCTTTTTACATCCAGGTCCTTGTATCCAGATGAAAAGAGATCATTCATAACAGAAAAGAGGCATAAGCTTGCATATGAGAACCAGAACATTTGTGTGCTTCTGTATGGGGAAGACTGATTATTATTTGGTGTGATCATAAGTCTTTGGTTAAGTTACTAATTATGGAGTTCAGTGTTACAGCATCGGCTAGAACTGCGAGATTGTCAATGCGAATGAAGGATAACATTTATAGTATGGTATATTTTCCAGGAAACAACAATTTTAAACTACCCACCCACCTCCCGCTAATACGGCTCACCCACATATGATAGAATTCGGACCTGAGATTCTATCATTTGCTCGTATGCATGCCATGTGAGGGTTGTTAGGTTAGGGGCTTCAGTCAGGTGGCCTGGCACAATAGCCATTAAAGGTAGGCGGGGAGGCCCAGTATTGCCTCATGGCATATTGAGGAGAGAGGGTGTTGAGTATTATGTGCGGTGTGGTGTAAGGGGTTGGTGGCCGTAAGAGCCTGTATCATCTGGTCCCATGCATGGAGATGGGTGTTTTGCGTAACCCACGGTAATCCTCTCATCCAATGGCTGCGCTTTTGGCTCCACCCCACCAAATTACCTCATTGTGCCTAGTGGAGATTGTAGGGGAGGCTGACTTCCACTTCATTATAATGGACCACTTTGCGATGAGAAGGGTCATGTGACAAAGCAGAGCCATATGCTCTGAGAGCAAGCCTCGCTCTGCTGTGTCCTAGGCTGGTATACCTGTTACAGCTCCCACCATTTGCTCAATTGAGAACCAGAACCCACTGAGGTGTGAGCCTGCCCATTACATATGTTATATGTCTGCGTCCCCTACCTGGCATCTAGGGCAGCAAGACACTTGCATCAGGATGTATGCAATTGAGGCAGTGAGGGGTGCGGTAGGCTCTATGAAGGATCACATATTGTATGAGTTTAAATTTGGCATTGTGAGACACCTTTTTGGGGACCAGTCCTTGTCCGTTATGTCCTTTCCGATATCTCTATCCCCATTTTTCTCTAAGGTTTCTAAGGGAGGTCCCTGCGTGTGCTCCGGTGCCTCTGTACAGCCATCTAATTAAGTGCCACCCTTCACCCACCAGGTATACAGCATGCATTAACTCGTGTGTAAGGAGCTCTTCGCCTCTTGGCAACCAGTGTTTCTTTACGTAGCAGATAACAGCTGAATGTAGCAAAAAGAGGGAGCACAGGCCTCCTTGTTCCTGGGAAAAATTCTCGTGATCTATCAGGGCGCCTTCTACAAACAATGCCTCGACGGTGGAAACAGATTCTTCTGTCCAGGGGAGAATACTCCGCCTGGTGACTAAACCTGTTGTGGTGGGAATTCCAAGTAAGGGAAGGTTAGAGGGGTAGGGGAGGAGCTGTCTAGTATAATGTATGGCCCTTTTCCAAAAAGAAAGTGCCATTCGTAGCAGGAGGGGGTGTCAGTGAGCATACTGCTCTGCGGTGATAACAGGGTGTGCAGGGTGCCCCTGCTCAGAGCTTGTATCATGTAGCCAATTTTGTGCAAGTTACGGCCCGCAAGCCAGTACGATAGCCATTGTAGCTGGTTAGCGAAGCAATAGGCGTGGAAATCTGGCACAACTAGCCCGCATTTGTCTGGCCGCAGGTCCAACCTAGCCAATCCCACTATTCTGCGCCCAGTTCCCCAGATGAAGTCCGATAGAAGGGAGTACAGAGTTTTAAAGATAGGGGCGGGGAGCAATAGTGGGAGATTAGTGAAGAAGTATTATTATTGTGAGAGGACCACCATCTTTAAGGTGGCAAGTCTGCCGAAAGGGCCAGAGAAACCCAGAAGGAGATTTGGGTATGTAGTGCTCTGACCGCTTTCAACAGATTGCCTTCTATTAGATCTGGTGGGGTCCTGTATATTTGTATACCCCGATATTTGAATTTATGTGGGTCAACTGTCAGGGTGAGCTGTCCAAACGTAAGCGTTTCGGGGCGTTCCCCTTGATGAAAAAAGAACGCATGGGTGTTCTTTTCATTTATGGCAAGACCAAATATGTGTTCAAATTGTTTAAAAATGCTAGGGGCAACCCTGCCATGTGCCTCTGCCCACTGAGTAGGGTTGTGGGAAATTGGTGCCAGAGAGGACTTGTGCTGTGGGGGCCATGCATAAGACCTTCACCAAGGGCATGTACCCCAGTGGGATGCCGAATTAGTCCATAGTCAAAGTCAGATACTCCCAATTTAGGGTGATGAAGGCTTAGCGCAAGTCGAGCGAGATGTACCCAGCCTCCCAAGTTCATGAGGTGTGGCATCCATAACATGGTGTAGGCGTATGATATTCAGGGAGGTGCTATGGGCGGGGACAAAACCGCACTGATGGGTATGGATCGTTTTTTGTAGATAAGGGAGTAGCCATGCTGAGGATTTTGTATTCCATGACTAGGAGATATAATGAATGGTAGCCCGACATATATCGTGGATCTCTGCCAGGTTTGGGGAGGGACATGACCAGGGCCTACATATTGGAGAGAGGGAGGTTGCCAGCATCATGGGCTATTTTATATTAGCGTGCTAAGTGAAGGTTTACTTTATCTGAGAAGGTTTCAAAGAACTCTGCAGGTAGTAGATCTAGGCCCGGAGCATTATCACGTGGAAATTCTCGGATGGCCTCCTTAATTTCAACCCTGGTGATGGGACTAGATAGGTCCTCATGGGCAGCATCCGTGAGTCAGGGGCAGACTAGATTATTTAAGAAGGCTGCCAGGAGTTCCTCCACTGAGCTATTAGGAGAGCGTTATAGTGTTTCGTAATCTTTGCAGAGAAGGTCAGGTTTATATCATGCTGTGTGGTGAGCCCGAAAGGGCTACCTCGTGTATGGGTTTGGGGGGAGGTGGGGGACACTTTTCGCAATTTATCTGCCTCTGCATGTTTGCACTGGGTAAATGACTATCCCTTGGAGCAGCTCCAGGAATTCAGCGTGTTGTTTGCACATCTCCTTTCGATGGATTGCTGACCGCTTCTTGTTCTAATGAATTTAGAATGGCTTCTAAAGATTTTAGAATATTATGAATTTCTTGTCTGGCCCCCAGGGTAGCGCCAATTGCAGCACCCCTGATCAGTATCGTAAATGCTTTCCCTTCCACCAGGCGTGAGGAGGCAAAGTTAGTGTCTTCTGAGAAACATTTTGTGATAGTCGACGCAATGGTGTGTCAGAAGACAGCGTCTTCCAACATCTGCGGTCATACCCTCCAAGTAGGGACAGGAGTGGGTATTTTTCCCCAGGATAAAGTGACCTCCAGTGGGTTGTGGTCAGGAAGGGTCTTACCCAGATATGTTTTGTGAGAAATTTGGGATGCTTTGACGAGGGTGCAGAATATCCTATCGAGCCAGGTGTATAGCCGGTGTGGCGGGGAGTTGAAAGAATATTCACAGCTGTGTAGATTTATGAGGCACCATACATCTCCCAGTGACCAACCTGCTGCCCCTGCCCGAAAGGACTCAGCCTGTTTGATTGAGGTGGCTACCTGAATGGGGGAGGGGTGGGGGGGGGAGGTGAGAGCGGGCCAGTGGAGCATTTTGGACTTTGTTATAATCTCCTCCTAGCCCCCATTGGTATCCCAACAAGTCCGTCAGTACCATGTTGAGGTTTGTTAAAAATGTATCTCGCTCGTAATTCGGAGCGTATATGCTACTGGTGACTATGTGTGTGCCATCTATTGTGCCATGGACGAAAACATACCTGCCCTGAGCGTCAGTGGGCTGCTCTAGAGCCACAAATGGAACCCCGTGTCTTATTCATATGGCTGTTCCCCTTGCGAAGGCAGAAAATGATGTGGTGAACACCTGGGGCCTCATTTATGAGGCCCCTTGCGCCATCGGAACTTCACTTTTCATGAAGTTCCGTGGCGCAGAAGCCTGGGTGGTATTTATCAAGGAGCGTGCAATGGGTGTTGCTGGGGGCGTTCCCAGCAACATCCATGGCCTTTTGACACTGCCCCAGATTTACGAGAAATCGTAACTCTGAAGCAGTGCCAAAAGCTTACGCCTCCCCAGGGGAGGCGTATGGGAGGCGCAACGGGGAAAAATGTCTTTATTTCTCCTCGTATTTCCTTTTTCTATGTGTTTTGCATTCTACAGCACACATAGAAAGAGGAAAAGCCTCTTGTGATTATTTTTGTACAGAAAGGTTTCCCTTCCTGTACAAAAATAATCTTCCCCGCAACGCAGGCACCCTTGCATCATTGTGCAAGGGTGCCTGCGCTGGCGCAGGCAGCCCATTGTGCGCCGGTGCAGGGGAAAAGGACAGGAATGTGCCGTATCTTATAGATATGGCGCATTTCTGCCCTTTTCTTTTGCCGTAGGGAAGCGCAGCAGGCCTAGGCCTGCTGCGCTTCCCTACGGCAAAAAGTCATAAATGAGGCCCCTGGTCTCTCCATTTTTTGACGAGTTTAGCAGTTTCAGAGTCTGTCAGGTGGGACTCCTGTAACAAGGCAATCTGTGCCTTTCATCTGTTTAATTGGGTGTTAAACACACAGGGGCATCTGACTCACTGCCTCTTTGGAGGTGCTCAGTGGTCGTTTCCCAGGTCGGTGGCTCCCATTAGATCAGAGAATGAGCTGATCTCAGCTTCCTCGCGCCCCAGGGCCACTCGCGTTGCAGACTGGGCCGTTGGTCCGCGCTCACCTTCCAAGCTAGGGAGTTATTTGGAGACCTCTGTCAGTGTGCTTTCTCTAAGTCGCGGCCCTCAAGGCAATGTCGGGCCGTCACTTGCGCAGTCCCTGTAGTGTAGCCACCTCAAAGGGGAGGGGTGATGGGGCACTCCACTTCTAGCAGGCGGTCGCAGTGTTGGTTATCCAGGTCTGTGGTGTAATCCTCTGTTTGCAGGAACTCCCGACCAGAGGGGGGCAGTTTGCTGGGCCCAGATGGTGCGCAACATGCACTTCACAGCATCCCCTGTCCTAGTGCAGTGTGCTTGTTTATTAAATTAAGTTCACAGGTCAATTACTTCATTGACCCCTCCATTTCTTTATTTATTAGTAAAATATTCCATCACAGTATTTAAGGATAAACTTGCACTTATATACAATATACACTCATTTACCGCCCATTCTCCGATGGGCCTTTGAATTGACTTCAGGGTTGCGCCAGCAGGCCACAACCCAGATCACCTGCTCTCTTTACGTTAACCCCCTTCCGGTCAACAGAGCCGCAGGTGAGTAATGTGCCCCCACTTGGGCAACCAGCGGCCTCCGGGGTAGGGCTGAAGAGCCAAGGCCACCAGCAGGTCAGCCCCAACTCTCCCGCCAGCCCAGAGTCCAGAATGATTTAGAAAACCTGTTCAGAGGTAAAAACTGTCACTAGACAAGAAGTTCCCGTGGTATTCTTGTCCGGAACCCCGCCACAGGGCGAGGCGCTTACTGGCGGACTCAACCTCCCCCCCGGCGCTCGAGAGCTTCGGAGATGGCCCCTAGGACTGTTTCTATAAATATCTCAGTGCCCGCCTCAGACAGGTGCACTCCATCCTCCGCGTATAACTCCGGCCTGGTCGTCTCTATCAACTTGTGACGAATCGTTCTAATACTAGATTTTTGGAGGATTTCTGCCACTGACTGGTTCAACCTTTTAATAGATTTGTTCACTGCTTTCATAGGTGCGCCCGGCGACCAAACGAGCCTCGGGATGACTTCTGACCACATTACTATGGTTTCCGAAAAAATGCTTTTGACCGCTGCTAAAATAGAGAACAGGGACTCCTTCACTTCTCTCCTTCCGCCCGGAATAATATTGTTGCCTCCGCAGTGCAACACGAATACATCCGGATAAGGCATGCCTCTGGCCAAAGCCGCCTTAACATCCCTCGGGACGTCCGCTAGGCGCTGCCCGCCTATGCCCCCCCAATGATGATCACAACCTTGCATCTTGTTCGCCCTGTCTTTGAGCGTCTTTTCCAAGTGTGCCCCCGCCCTGCGAATGAAGGAGTGGCCACACCAACATATTTGGATTCTCTTAGGGGAGGTACCTATAGTAAACATTAAGAAATACGATGAGAATGAACCTAGGCAGAAGGGAACGGAAGGTTAATGATACAGCCTTGTTAAACTAATTGCGGGCGGACATAACGTTCATAACACGCTGATTTCCAGCGACCCAATCTCCTAATTGCATGTTCGGGCAGGCCTAGGCCAGCAGCTGTTGTCGCTGCTCCAATTCTGAACGAATGGGATGTGAAGTCGGTGGGATCAACACCGATCTTTGCCAGGGTCATTTTAACTACTCGTGTGAACTGGAACCTGGTAAGGGGTAGACCACTCTCGTGAACTAACAATCTATCATCCGCTCCCTGAGGCCTGACTTGGATGAATCCCCTCAGTAGGTTAACTGGACAGAAGGGCTCCCCCTCTACTCTACCCAATTGTAACCAAGCCCCTTTACCCAAAGGGTCCTTCTTCGATCTACGAACTCTAAGTTTCAGGACATGTTCCGACTCGATTATGTCCGAGCACCTTAGGCCCCCCTCTCTATCTGTCTTAGACGCTGGGAGTAATTCGGAGATCCGCAATGCTCCGCAAAAGGCTAAGGCATAGGCCACCCGGAATAATTGCGTCTCATATGGGGAAAAACAAACGAGCGGCAGTGCCTCCAAGATTTTAACCAACTTCCCTACGTCTATAGGCCTTCTGGAATCTTTTTCCCCTGGTGACAAGCGCTCCCAACCTCTCATTGCTCTTCTTACCCTCTGATCCTTTGTCGGGTCCGAAACTCCCTGTAGCCCTGCATAGCATGCCAATGCTGACAACCGTCTTTTCATGAATGCCACTGATTTCCCTTTCTCTTTTTGTTGCACTATGAAACCTAACACGCTCTGAGGCACGAAGGCGTCCACTAGGCCCGCTCCCCTTAAGTATGCCGTATAACAATCCCAGGACTTTTGATACATACTCTTAGTCTTGGGGGCCAAGGATGCAGATATCAACTCGGCAGCCGTGGGGCACCAAACTTCCATAGCTCCGCTGGGAAGGCTGTCATTGTCGTCTCTGCTTGCGGCCAATGCGCCCGGAATTCTGTCGACTTAAAACGAGACAATGCATCAGCCGCTTTGTTCTCTACACCTGGAACATGTCTAGCAGTGAAATGGACGTTGTGGCCCAGGCACTGCAATACTAACTCTTTCAACAGCCTGAGCACCCAAGTGCAGGTTGCTCTCTGGTTATTGATCACCATGACTACTGACATGCTGTCCGACCAGAATATAATACGCCTGTTTGCAAGCATATCCCCCCACAAGTGCAAAGCTACTACTATGGGGAACAACTCTAGAAAAGAAATGTTATGGGTCAGACCTCGCTCTATCCATTCGTCTGGCCAGTGCTGCATGCACCATTTGGGGCCCAAAATCGCCCCGAAGCCAATACTCCCTGCAGCATCAGTGAATAGCTCAAGGTCAGCGTTTGAGGTGCTGGCTGCCCGCCACAACACCGTGCCATTGAATTCTTGCAGAAAACATTTCCAAATCAGTAGGTCCTCTCTCACCTCGGTTGAAAGCCTCACCCTGTGGTGTTTCGCCCGCAGACCGGACATTGCCCTCGCTATACTCCTGGAGAAAGCCCTGCCCATTGGTATGACCCGCAGGGCAAAGTTCAGTTGACCCAATAGAACTTTTAACTGGTGTAAGGTTACCTTCCTTACTCCTAGGCAGCTATCAATTGCGGCCTTGAAGGCATCTACTTTAGTTTTTGGCAACCTGCACACGCCTGTTGTAGTATCAATTTCAAAGCCCAAAAAGGTCAAACATGTAGTCGGACCTTCGGTTTTTTCCGCCGCCAATGGCACCCCCAGCGCCCCAGCCAAGTGCTGGAAGCCCAGAAGGGCCTTCCTGCAAGACTGGGAACCCTCGGGACCCATGAATAAAAAATCATCCAAGTAGTGCACTACTGCATGCGATTTGTCTGAGGTCAGGAACTGCTCCACCGCCCATTCCAAGAACCTCGCAAACGTCTCGAAAACTGCACAGGCAATAGAACACCCCATAGGCATGCATAAGTCTACGAAGTAGTTACCATCAAAAGTGAAACCCAATAACCTAGTATCTTCTGGGTGAACAGGTAGTAACCTAAAAGCCGACTCAATATCTGCTTTAGCCATTAATGCTCCTTCCCCCAGTGCCTGCAACTTTTCAATGGCCGTGTCAAACCTGGTATACCGCACCGTGCACAGGTCTGGGTCTAGCTTATCATTGACAGATAACCCTGGGGGGCTTGATAGATTATGAATCAGACGGAATTTACCTTCCTCTTTTTTCGGAACTAATCCCAACGGCGAGCAAACCAGATTATGTGTAGGTGGATCTTTGAAAGGGCCCCCGATCCGTCCCAAGGATACTTCCTTCATGATTTTGTCTCGCGCTGCCTCCATATTTCGCAACACTGAGCTTTGATTACGGGGCGGGACATTGGAATGGGGGGCTGAAGACGGGATACGGGAGCCAAACGTAAAACCATGAAGCAGGAATTGAGCCTCCTCGAGGTTGTCATACCTACTGAGGAGGTGTGTCAGGACATGCCGTTTAATGGGAGTTGGTAGCCTTGTCGGAAGTTTTAGGTGGCTTTCCCTTTGGGGTGACATGGCTGGACTGTTCTTTGGGATTTCCAGTTTTCTTAAAACATCTGATTTCAGGATGAGAGGTTCCACCGCAATACGAACAGCAGTGTTTGAACCTGCACGAGACCCCCCTGGTACACTCATTTCTGTTAAACTGCCGCAGGCCTGTTTTTTCTCGCCAACGCCTTTGTCACTCCGAAAGGACTGACTCTGAGCGGGGGGAGCAGTGTTAGGCCTTGAGGGGGAGGAATAAAACACTGTGTGCCATAGATTGATCTCCCACTGGTCCCATGATATACCTGGGTGGACTGCTTTCATCTGTCTAAACATTTTATCATACTTTAACCACCCCTGGCCTGGAAACTCAGTTGCCGCACCATGAATCAGGGAAATATAGCTCATCATTTGAGGGCCCAACACGGGATACTTTTCCAATATAACTGCGGCATAAATAGCAAACCCCGTGATCCAATTTTTCATAGACCACTCCACCCACGACTTCTTTTGATTATATTCACCCTCTTTCCCACTTTTGGGTTTTCCTGCCGCTACCCCTGCATTAAGGAGGTCGAACACCTCCACATATTCACCTCTGAGTATCTTTTCTTTCATATCTGCTGGCACGTGCCAGGTGATCCCTGTGGATGGCGATAGGGTCATTGAGGATGAACCAAACATTAACGGGCTGAATGCTAACAGTGGGTGACCTGTTGGTTGCCCCCCAGCCACCCCTTGTATCTGGCTATTAGGAGACCCAGTCACATCAACAATGGTGCTGGCCATTGGGCCCTGCGTTAGACACCCTAAATTCGAATAGGCATTCATCATTACGGGGGCCCCATTTGTCGGGTAGGACATGGCAGGAAGCATCGAGCTTATGGGGCCGTTACCTATCGCTTGCCCATGTGACCCATATAATTGCATCCCTGGTAACTGCGCGACCCCTCCGGGTTGCACCCACACTTGAAACACTCCGCTACCCAGTTGCGCCACCACTGGTGGTAACATACCCTGCGAACAGGACCCCCCCACAGGAGTGACGGGGAGCCCTCCTATTTGCGTGGGCCTAGCGACCACGTGCTGCCCCTCAGTATCGTCTTTGTCTTTATCTGCGCTTGAATTCGAGTCAATTGTCTCTAGCACCTCCTCCTCACCTGGTGATGCTGGTTGGGGGTCTGCCGGCCTAGACCGTTTGCCTTTTGCCGCACCTTTAAGCTTTTCTGGGGTACGCTTCGCTCTCTTGCCTCTCCCCCTTTCTTCCTGAGAGTTCGCATCTGCTCTAGCCCCTTCTCTCATGTTCTTTAGTACCCAATCCACACCTTTTTCTCTTGTGAACTCCAGCAGCTCCGTAAAAGCGAGGTATTCATCATTTTTGGCTGCGGGTTCTTTGCCCTTTGGTGCCCTCTTCGGCGGCATCCTGCACTTAAAGAAAACAAACGTTAAAAAACCTTTAACTGATATTACATGCATTTAGGCAAGCCGTGCGTGGCTTGAGCTTGTTCCCGGGGAATCAGGTTGTGCTAAATGCGCCAGTGCTCACCCCCCCTGGATATGAAGACAACAAGGGGGCGACCTCAAAAGCATTTAAAATTACCGCTGGACCCCGATCCCCGAGCCCCCATCCCATCTCGGAATTAATGCAATTCCGTAGGGTCCCAATCACACCGCGACTGCCACACACCCGTTCAGCTACTTCCTGTGTGCGCGTGACTCGCGATGTCTGCGATCCGTTCGTTCCCTCAACAAAAAATATGAACCAAGAGATATGCATGCATAACGTTTACACTCAACCATACAACACACTGCACAGCCCGCTAACCTAGATCACGAGTCGGATTGACCCTCACTGTTCACTCCCACGCGATGGTCCCGCGATGTCTTCTCTAGGCGACGTCCGACTCCTGGGCGGTCAGCGGACAAAGAGGGGGCCTCTAAGGTGGTCGCGGGCTTTTAGGCCTCGCGCCCTACGACTACTTCCGGGGCGTTCCGCCGCCCCCCGTTCCTATTGGTCCTTGCGCCATATCCACTTCCGGGTCGCTGACTCGGAAGTGAACCTACTCTGGGTCGGCCCTTTGGCTGCCACTAACGACGCCATTCCCCGAAGGGGGGTGGCGCCTTGCATTCTTTTGGTTTTGATGTGCATTTGCTATTGGGGAG
Source organism: Lissotriton vulgaris (assembly GCF_964263255.1). Lineage (NCBI taxonomy): Eukaryota > Metazoa > Chordata > Amphibia > Caudata > Salamandridae > Lissotriton > Lissotriton vulgaris. The sequence goes on from NC_141688.1 coordinate 6,807,305, forward strand.
GGGGGTTCCTGCATCTTGCATGGTGCACCAAATGGTGTGGCTCTACATGGGTGGCAGGTCCCTGATTTCTTCATAATTGCTTGGAGGAAGCTGGGGGCGGGGGAAAGCAAATATATATGTATGTTTAGTACTTTATGTCTCTTCAACAATTTAGTGCGTCATTATTTCCGAAAGACACCGCTGCCCAGGGCCCTCATCAACCATATAGGTCCTTAATTGTCTGTGGAGTGATCAAGGGAAACAGTGCAACACCGCTCTCTGAGTGTGAGTGCATGGTGCTGTCATCTGAGTGCCCCAGTGATAGCAAGGGTTGGGGGCTCTGAAAGCAGCCGCCACTGCCAATGCTGACTCTTTACCTTGTAGAGCCTGTTCCGGCGAGGGGCTCCTGGCGTTGTATTTACAGATCGATCTGTCGCGGCGTGCCCCCTGCCCTGTTGTCTTCCGTGGTTCCAGCTTGGCCTTTGCGATAGGTCCTAGACCGCTCGAGGGGAAAAGGTGGTCTCCAGCCATGCACCAGCAGCCTCCATGCTATCAAAGAAGTGCGTCTTTTGGTCATGGATGATCATAATGCGGCCCGGGAACAGCAGAGCATATTTGAGGTTTAGGGCTCTAAGTTTCTTTTTGAGTGATTTCTATGATGCTCTCCGACATTGGACCAGGACTGTGTAGTCTGGTTAAGTGAAATCCGGTGGTTTTCATACTTTATTGGTGATTTCTCAATGGCCATTTGGAGCAGAGTGTCTCAGTCCCTGAAATTGAGAATACGGGCTATCATCGGTTGCAGGGGTGCGTCAGCCATTGGTCTTCCAGTGGGAAATCTGTGCACCCTCTCTATGCAAATGAAATCAAATAGACCCTCTGGGAGTACTTTGTCTCGCAGCCAGTGCCCCATGAAGCAGGTGGCATTGGGTTCCTCAGAACGTTCCAGCAAGCCTATAATATGAATATTATTCCGTCGTGCCCTGCCTTCAGCATCTAGGAGGACTGCCAGCTGCGGTTGCATTTGTGATATGTGCTCTGAGTGCTCCTTATGTTGTGGCAGTATTTCCTACAGGAGCTGTTTATTGCGTCTCACTGTGGGGGATAGTTTGTCATAATCTGCCTTAAGGAGCGTGAAGATGGTGGTCAGAGAGCCTATTTGCTGCTCAGTTGCCTTCCGCGACTCTCGTACCTCTTGCAGTATGAGGTCTAGTTTGTCCGGGGCATGGTCCAGGTTGGTTGGTGGGATGCAGCTCATTGAAGGTGTTTGGGTGGAGGTATCTGAGCCATCTTGCGTCTGCCAGCCTGCAGAAGTTGCCTCTGGTGCCTTTCCCTTCGTGCGCGCCATGACGAGGTGTTCAGCAAGGGTTGTGTCTCCTTCCGCAACAGAACTCTTGCAAGGGCTGCAGTGCCGTCAGGCGTACGGACACTGCGAGCAGCCGGCCATCACTAATCATGCAGTGCAAGTATCTGTGCCTGATTTGTGCTCGTAGTTCCAGGGGAATGCCCCCATCATCCAAAGCACCCGGGGAGCGGTCTTGCCTGCTCAGGAGGGTTTGCCGGCGGAGCGGCAGATCCAAACACTGTCCCACATATTCACCAATTCCAGAGCCAAGAGAAAAAGCATTTGCAATGCAATAGGTCTCACATTTACACGAGTTTGAGCTAGTGACATTACAAATTACAATGCCTTTTATTTTTCAAAACATAAATAAGAGTCATTGTCATTTACAATGCCAATAGCTTAAACTTGCGTAAATGCGAGACCTATTGCATTGCAAATGCTTGTTTCCTGTGCTTTAGCTAACAGCTCTATTACAAAATCGTGGTAAAGACAACACATGTTCTCGGAGGTCAACAGTTTCTCTGTGCTTTCAGTGGTACTCGGTACATACGGGCAATGAGGTAATGCAGAAATGTTGATTTATCATCTTCCATTGATCTCTCTCGACCTAATAAGTGACCACTCTCTCTCTTCTCGTCCCGGGTCAAGCCAAACAGACCTCTCTAGATCCCAGCTCTGCAGAGGTTTGCACATCTAGATGTAGTTTCTCAATCTGCATGTGTCTTTTTAATAGTCTTAAATCTCCCCCCTTTATTAAGTCAATGTTCACAATATCTTTGAGCTAAGTAGCTCTACCCTCTACTGTACCACAGACCTCTACAAGGTCTTCAGTCTTTCCCAGAGTGTCATCTATCTTTTCATTGGTGAGATTCAAACTTGAAGAAGGCCATGCCTACATTGATTTTATCAACATTACTAATCTTAGCATTGCTCTTAATAGTCTCTTTGCATAGGAATTTTCCCGGAGCATATCCAGATAACCTATTTTTTTCCTCATGACCCTTTGAGTTTTCCTGCATGTCCTTTTTGTTTGGCATATGTAGCTCAGAATAATCTGTTATGGAAGCTTGATCCTCCTAGTTTGCTTATTTCCCAGGAAGGCCATGGACTGGTACAGCAGTCTAAATTTTGAGTTTTCTTCCCAAACATATGTGCCTCAGCTCGTTGGAGTGTCTTAGTGCTGCAGCTTTTGTAGGTGGCGATTTCTTTCATGCTTGTATGTTGTGTGGCCTTCTTGACTCTAGCAATGGAGTCTAGTCATACTAGTTTTGATGACTAGCCAGTTTTGTGTATTCAGAGGGGTAGAAGTAGTAAGCTTCTTGGCGCAGTTTTTCTTGAAAGCTTTAAAGTGTCATATCTTTGGTTCCCCTTATTGGATTTATGGCATTTTGGTCATTAAAATATACTTTTTAAACTGTTTTGGTACTACTAAATGCTTTACACATTTTCTTAAGTTACACATTTTCTTACGTTACGCCTGAATGCTCTAGCTATCCAAGCTTGATTGAGGATTAAATTACGGAAACCTTTACTGAACCTAGCAAGAATAAGGACATTGTTACTTGTGGTGGACTATCATCCACCCCAACTAATATTCTGTTTTCTCACAGTGTTCTTTTATGCACACTACCTTATATTTGGGACCCAAAAATCTAGAGAAATGTTAGCTATAATAACAAATGTCCTACCATTATGCATTCCTATACTGCTCACAATAAAATCGATGCACAAATTATATGTCTAGCCTTTTGTCTGCAGCAGGAAAGTCTTGAAAATGCAAAGATGGATCATCAAGATTGTTCTTCTAAAATCCAATGATCTAGAATATGGGTTACGTGGTGTTTGGGCTTCAGGGCCACTGTCGTCAAGGGATACCTACTTAAGGCTTCAGCTCCTTTATTTCTTACATGAAATGATCTTAGCATGCATTGCATGTGTTTCACGTTACTGTATTTTTTTACGTCATCTTAGATGATATAAAATAATATAAAAATCAAGATCTTCAGGTGTAGCCCGAGTTTTGAGCCATAAAACGGAATTCCTTTGGTGCTAGCAACAAAGGAGTTTCCTGCTATTATGTGCCGGATGTGATGTTCATGTCTATCACTCAGGGTGGGTTGGGGGGCAGGCTAATGCGTAGGTCAAAGCGTTCTCTGCACTTAAGAGATTGATCTGATGCTAAAGGCATACCTAAATGTGTACAGTTTATTAGTGTTTTGGGTCTGTCCAACTTCCTTCTTGTCTGTGATTGCTATGGCTGTGCCCTGCTGTTTTCATTGTTCACCACACATTCTGTGGCATGTAGCAAGGTACACAGTAACGCTGCACATATAACCTGTGTGTTGCTTGCATTAGCCCATTAACACCAAACTTACTGAGTTTGTCAATGCAAGTTTCTCTATGATTTCAAATCTTTTCTGCAAGACAGACTTCTGTATTAACTCAGCCACCATTTCCTAATCCCGGTCTTTATGTTGAGGAGTCACATCTGAATTCTCTTGATACAGGCACACAATTGTAAAAAAATGATTTTCTTTAAGCTCCTCATTTCTTCAGTAGGGCTTCTATGAGCTGCTTTCTGGCTGCTCTCTCTTGTACATTAACAAGACCTAGGCCAACATGTGGTCAAATTCCATTATTGAGCAAGTGTGGGACATGGAAGAAGATGAGAAGGAACTGGACTCTTAGAACTGGAACATGAATGCTAGGTGTTTTGTGGCATGTGCACTATCATAATGCTTGTGGTGTGTGGTTATGGGTTCAGATTTTGTACTCCAGGATGAAAAATTCAGAAGCCATATTTTAAAATCTATCCTGTACCTGTGGAACCTATAATAACAATAATTACCAACAGGTAAATATAAGATTTCTACTCCCACTCTTGCTTCTGGGCAAAATCTTTGCAAGAAGGCAACGTCATGCATTACATGACACAGACCCACTGGAAATCACCGACGACCTCTGATTCATTCTGGAACACATGTGGAAGCTTCATTAAACATTGCTTCCAGTTGTTCATTGAATAACCAAACCCACTCCTGAGACAATGGATTCAGTATGATCACCTCTCACGTCAATAGTTCATATGGAGATTGTTAGGTTTTAGAGAGGTGTTTTGACTGCTTTAAATATATCAACAAAAGGGACACCTTTATCCCCAGCCCTTGAGCCCCCACCCTTCCACGTGCACCAACTCCAAACAATGTGCGGAGCAGTAACAATCATCAGTCCGGAGCCGAGGAAAAACCCCTTCAGCAATCATTAGCCAAAGTGACATTGTCCTCTTGGCATCAAATGAGTGGAATTAATGTCCTCCTGATTAACTGATGGACCTGCGATTTATCAATCCTGGATAAAAGTAAGAGACCTATGTTTTCCCTCCACCAATGTCCCCAACCAGCAAATTAAATGTACCAAAGAATGAGATCAGGTTCCCCTCTTCTCTTGACATAATCTACAGTCTGTATGTTGTTGACTCGCACTCGAATGATCAGACGGTAATGTACACATGGAGTGTGGTTCTTGAATCTGGATCGCAGGCACTTCAGTTCCCTACTCATATTTGTTTTTCATTGCAATTAATAAATAGCTCTTTGACATTTCTTACTACAGTAATTAACAGGGATTCAAATTGTCCAGTTTACACGTACTCAATGAATGATTAGGCTTGAGGGAAATGTTGTTTTAGCTCGTGTAGTTTCACATAGTTTCCCGAATTTCACGTTATGAATATTATGCAACATATCATATTATGTAAAGTCACATAATGTGAATTGCATTTGGGAATAATACTATTGTAGGGGGGCTACACAAATGATTCAATGTGAGCAGCTGTTGGTCACATCGTGCACAATTGTGCACTATTTATTTTAGAGCGAAATACAGTCTTGTGTCCAAGATGACGGATGTACATCTTACATAATAACGCCTAACTTCACATAGCTTTTTATTGTAATCATTTGTCATCACGCCGGAGGAGATTGCGCCCTTTGGCTCTATGTTGAAGCCAGCGTTTATTGTTTATTGATAAGCAGTGGCATAACGAAAGTCGTAGGGGCCCCCCTGCAAGGTGCACAGAGGGGCCCCGCTCCGGATTTAATCCGGAGCTCTCTGGCGTGAGTTCAGTGCTGAGGGGGCCCCCTGCATCCCCTGGGCCCCCCCGCACTGCAGACGATGCGGGTCCTGTGTTACGCCCCTGTTGATAAGGTTCTCACGACCGGCACCTTAACCCTTCAGCCCTTCCCAAACCTATGCACTTATTCTCACACACCCCTCCCTTCTCACACCTATTGGGGCACAAATGTTATTTCTGAGTAAATGATGCATTTTTTGTGTGATGTACTAAACTCCCAGGCACATTGTGATTAAATAACAGTGTTCCTTCTAAGTGTATGATTTTTTGCTTATGTTATGTTTCTTGCATTAAGTATTTCACCCTGTTTTTAACTACACTATGTACTGGGACCCGCGATGAGAAACTACCAGTTCGCATTGAAAAAGCTGCCGCTCGAGTAAAAATCTACTCGAGCAGCAGAAATCTACAGCTCGCACTGTGCAAGATGCCGTTTTCAATGATTGCACAGTGCCGGATGCTTGTCCGCACTGTGCAATCGTTGAAAACGCATCTTGCACAGTGTGAACATGCTACTACGCAGCTCGCGTAGTGCTACGTGAAGTTTGCGTAGTGCAAAGTGCACTTTGCGTAGCTTCGCATACCGCTACTTTGCGAACTACGCCCACCCCTAGTTGTTTTGAGACCTCTGCCAGTATGCTTGCTTAGAGTAGAGGCTCTCCAAATGCAATGCCGGGCCATCACTGGTGCAGTTCCCGTAGTGATGGGGCCCCCCACTTCCCGGAGGTGGTCCCGGTGTTGGTTATCCCAGGTCTGTGGTGTAATCCTTCGCTTGCAAGTGAAGGAACTCTCGGCCCCAGTGGGGCAGGGAAGAGCACCCGCTCAGTTCACCAGGGCCAGAGCGTGCCAAACCCGTGCCTCACAGCGTTCCGCAGCCCTCATGTCTGCAGTGCCCTCCTCTGGGTCTGAAACTCTCCCTTCATGTCTCCCCAGTCTCCAGGCTTAATGGGCAGGGAGATTAGTGTTGGATGCCCCCCATTTTCACAGGTAGTGACAGGATTGTCAGCTCCTGTCGTGGAGCTCTGCTAAAGTGCAGCCAACATGTTCGGTGGTTAGCAATGACCCTCCTTCGAAAAGATATTCATTACGGACACATCATCAACCCTTCATCTCCAGGGACTGCCTCAACTGAAAGTCTGAGAATACACAAAGCATTATACCCTTCAAATTCCAACCGGACCAGTCCCTCATATAATACCACCCGTGTCAATATATCACATATCTCCCTACCTTTACAGTTAAAATAACCCCATAATATAATTTTAAACCATTTGAGCATTAACTTACCTCCTTTCTGTTCATAAACACAACTTCCTATAATCTGCTAATAATAAGCACACTCTACATTAACCGTACATTATCCTATTTACCACATATAGTTGAGTGGTTCTAGTTGAGTGGTTCTTCATTAAGAATTGCTTACCTACCACCAACCATTCACAAAAATATTTTAAATGAGGAGGCACTCTATTTACCCTACTAGAGTGCCACAATTCCTCTACTTCTTCTTTGCCCATGAAAGCCTTTTCACAGCACCACTCTGATGGAGCTGCTCCCTGTCCTTGTTTCAGGACCATCACCCTATTCAAATTCCAAATTCGATTGTCATTCAGCTTGACCATATTATTGAACAATTTGACTACCCTCATAGGTGGTCCAAATTTAATTTCTTGTTCTGCTCCTATTGGTAACTTTATCCTTACCCAATCACCCACCATCACCTTAGTTTGCTTCTCTGCCTGCCTCTTGTCATAATATTCCTTTCTTTGCTGCATTTTGAGCTGCTGTTTACCAATCCATTGATCACGTCCATACATCTCCCTCACTGTAAACCGTCCAGGCATGGTGGGCACACAATAGAGTAAGGCTGTTTTCTTCAAAATAGTTCAAAGGAGACCCTCACCATGAGAGAATACGGACCGAGATGATATGCTCCGACTCTAGTTTGAATTTCCTCCCACCAATCCTTTGCGCTGTGCTTTGATATTTGAATAGCTTCTTTTTGGACCCTATTCAACTTCTCTCCATGTCATGTGAGACTAGTTGCACCCCATTATCTGTTAGCATCGAATCTGGTATGCCTTCCCTGGCAAATACCTCTCTCAAAGCAGGCTGTTTGATACACAAGTAGACTTTGGAATTTCCTGAAGTTTTTAATGATACTTTAGGGTGCTTGACTGGGTACGCTCACAGTCTTGAAATAAAAGACAATGCCGTACCTGTGGTGTACAACGTAGGAGGGGTTCTGCTATCTATGAGACAAGCCTTGAGGGATGAGATGATTCTCAGGTTAAAGAAGGAAGGTATAATTCAGTAGAAGGAGGTGGCAGAATGGGTCTCACTGGTGGTGTTGGATAAGAAGCCCTCAGGGGAAATCAGGCTGTTTGTGGACTTAAGGTTGATAGATACTCCTTACCCTACATTACTGAAATGCTTACTTAGTTAAAAGGGACTAAAGATGTTTCCACTCTTGATTTACATAGCGCATATCATCAGATAGAGTGGGAGGAGGGTTTCATGTCTCTAATGGTGTTCAGAACACCGTTTGGTATGTTTGAGTTTAACAGGATGCCATTTGGTTTGTTTTCAGCGGGCTCAGCTTTCCAGAGAGTGATGTAGAATGTGCTGGATGGAGTGGAAGGAGTCAGAATTTACCAAGAGGACATGCTTGTATTTTGAACTACAAGAGCAGATCATGATGGTAATTTCAGGATCTTTTTAAAACAGTTCAAAGAGCGTGGGTTAACCTTAAGAAAGAGTAAGTGTAAGTTAAGATATAAAAAGATCGGATATCTTGGTCACAAACTGTCACAGTTAGTGAGGAGCAGGAGTGATGCCTAATAGGGAGTTGGTGGATATTATTAGAAATCTTCAGATTACGGAAAGCATAGTAGATCTGGTTAAAGTTTTAGGCATGGCTGAGTACTATCACAAGTTTAAACCACACTTTGTGAGCAGAGCACACAACATGAGAGAGAAACTGGGTTGCAGACTGTCTATCTAGGTTAGTGCAAGTGAAGGGTGATGAGGGTGAAGCGGTGGATTTAATGGATATGGATCAATGGGATCTGGATGTTGAGGTTCCAGAAGGAGTTATATTGGAACAAGAGTGGAAGGATCATGTAGTTAAGGATGAGGAGTTAAAAGGTGTGACACAACACATAGAGCAAATTTGAAGTCATAGTGAGAGAGTGGCACTTGGATGTTTGATATTTTGAATAGTAAGTTCTCTTCGCTTCTTGGATTGCTGTAGAGGGGAGACGAAAATCATTCCAACGGGTAGTTTGAGAGCTAGATTTGTGGCTCTAGCCAATAAAGTCCACTTAAGCTGTAGTTAAACAAAGGAGCGGTTAAGGCTTAATTTTTGGTGTCCGGGATTAGACACACAGGTGGAGAGAGAAATCTGGTAATGTATATAATAAACACTTATATTGGTGTGAATGTCACTGCATACATGCCAAGAGAACCTGCTGATTTCTCCCAAATAGAGATGGCAGTACACAGCAGGAAGAGTGACTGTAGGCATGCCAAGAGAAACTACTGATTGTGCCCTAAACAAAGATGACGGAACACACAGGTAGGAGTGTCAGCACGTTGTTTCATCTGTCATCTCACCACTCAGCTGCAAATAACCAAGGATGCCGTATATTCACGGGCACAGGAACAGTTCCCCCATATCACCGACCACAGTGACGCAGTTTCTTCCATGCCTCATGATAAAGCAGAATGCTATGTGCTGCATGTATGGAGTCTCGCGCCCTCTCTGCAGGACTCCTCACACAAGTAGCAGTAAGCCACCATCCATAATAAAAATAATTTCTCCACAGTACATACATTTGAGGCAATGTTACTCATGTAGCTCCAATACAGCAATAGCGTTGAGCTTCAGATTCAATGTCATGCTTGAGGTCCCCTCAGTGCAAGTCACACAACCTTGGTGTTGAGACGTCACAGCCGTAGTAGCCTAATATATCCCTCTTCACATGTTGTTCTTTCAGAAGTCAAGATCTTTGCCATTGTTTCAAAGATGCACTGCACAAGCCTTCTTTACCTTGTTTACTGAAAAGATATTTGTAACAGAAACCTCATCCACCCTTCAGCTCCAGGGATTGCTTCAGCTAATGGCCTCACAATACACAAAGCCGTTCAAATCCCAACCATAACCAGTTCATCATATAACTTCACCCTTGTCAAGACACACTTCTATTGACAAAAGAAAATTGGTTGCTAACTTAAGTTTACAATAAAATATACCTTTTCTAATATTTCCAGGACTTTACAAAGGTATTCCAGGAAAGAGTGCAATGACTCATTATTGATGACAAAAATATTGATGAAAAAATATAGACTTCAGAAATATCGACTCTCTAAACTAAAAAGTTAAGTAAAAATATATTGACAACAAATTATAGATTTAAAGTATATAGTTGTACAAAATATCGACTTTATATATACACAAAACTATGGGGCCTATTACGAATGCGGTTTTCCCGCATCCTCCGGGCCGGCGGAAGCCACCGCCGGCCTGGAGGATACGGGAAAACTGCAGCGGACCCACCAAAGACCCACCGCCACATTAGGATGGCTGGTGGGTCCTGGTTTCCGTCTGCAGCTTTTCCGCAGCGGTTGGCTTTCAACCGCGGTGGAAAAGCTCTAAAATGGTGGCGGTGTCTCACAGACACCGCCAGCCATATTAGGATGGGCTTTAAAAAATGCTTTTCCGCTGCGGGTTTTCCGCCGCGGAAAAGCATGTGGAACTTCACTGCGGGGGCCCGTTGCAGGCCCCCTGGGTGAAGGAGGGGTGGGGGTGGGGGGTGCACATGGGGGGTACCTATGGTACCCCCCTGCATTTGTATGCAGAAATCGGCAGGCACCGCATGGTGCCTGCTGCTTTCTGCATACAAATGCAATGTATGCATTTTTACCATTGTGGCGGGTGCAGCTTGAAGCCGCACCCGCCGCAATGGTAAAAATAGAGGATGTGACCGCCAGGGTGTCGGTCACACCCTAATTGGACAGGAGGGAACTCCGCAGGCCATGCGGAGATTCCCTCCTCCTCTACGGCCGCGGATGGTCTCAAGTCTTCTCAAGGCTTCCCACTACTGATAATTTCCACGACCATGGAAGTGCCTTCCCAGTGTATCCCTGGGGTTGGAGTGTCTGCCTCTTTGGAGTATTTTCCATGTACCTGTGTTTTGTGCCCTTTTGTAACATGCACACACCACTTTGCCCTTGTAACACACGATTTGCGACCTTTCACATGTTTTTACCTTTGATACTGGCACAAGTGCCACCTCTGCCTACATAACACTTGTTCTTGTACCGGAGTGTCTAGCACCTTTTGCAGTATTATACCCCAAATGATACTTTGTCTTCTCTTGTAACTGCACACTTGTCACTTTTTTTTCCTCCTGTGCACTTTTTACTACCTCATGTATTTTTGGATGCGCACAATTTTTACTACCTCATGTATTTTGTTTGCTCACAATTGTCACTATTACCTTTACTACCTCATGTATTTTTGACTGCTCACAATTTTTACTACCTCATGTATTTTGTTTGCTCACAAATGTCACTATTACCTTATGTACTGTAACGTATGCGTTTGAAATCTGTTTTGTAATGTTTCTCATTATGTTTCATTTCTGTTCCTTATGTGAAGCGCTCTGACACCTTCGGGTAAAGTCTGCGCTATATAAAAATGCATAAATAAATAAATAAATAAATAAATAAAAGTCCGTCCGCTATCATAATGAGCCCCTAAGTATTAAAGAAGAAAATTATTTTTAACAAAATAAATTAAATTGAATATACATTTTAACAAAATATAACAAATAAACGTAATAAAAAATGTTAACCACATATATATATATAAAAATGTAACCATATATATATATATATATATATATGTTTTCAAAAGTTCCAAAATTCCAAGTGCTCTCAGTCCGCAAAATAATGCAACACCACTGCAATCTCCAAGGGTGTTTATTTAGACTAACAACATGTTTCGGCTGCGGACAGCCTTGATCACGTTAGTTTGAAAGTAAGCAGTTTCCTGTTGATATTCACAAGGTTCATTGTCAAAGAAACAGGACTTCATGACTGGCATCGTCAATGTGTAGTTACAAGATAATAACATACATATACGCAATTGTAGCATCAATTACTGTATTCAATAGTCTCCAAACCCGAGGGGCCGCCGTCAGCGTTTCTTGAGCAGACATTGAAACTTATCATTACCGCTGACATAGGACCCGCGCATTCAGCAATTGCTGTGGACACGGCACGGTGATTTTGGAGCACAGGTAAGAGCGCCAGCCTGGGGAACGACGCAGCTTGCTTTACAGGGGGAGGGGCAGTCTCCTTTTGGCGTCTGTCGCCGCTCTCGCTGGGGCAGGAGCAGTGCGGACCCCGATTCTGGTTTTCTCTGACCCTGCTGTTTCCCTAATTCACCCCCAAGCCTGCTAATTACGGGGCTTACTTCGATATTCACGCGGTAGTACATGCTGGCACCGCGCATCACCGACGTGAAAGTTTTACGTGCAGCTGTTAAACTGCCATATCAAAGTTTGTTACCATACAAGCTATTCAGCGAGGCAGAAATCTAGCAGGCTTTTGACTGAATTTGTGCGCAGGAAGAACTTCACATTCGTGAAGGGACCGCAATTTAATACTTAATCCACTTTCCATCTCAACTCCAAGGGGGGCTATTGCAAGATGGAAGAAGAGGAAGCAAGGAGAGCTGCAGCCCAAGTCCTCTTTACAAGACGAAAGAAAGAGGCAGGACAACCCAAAGATAATAACAGTGGGTCCCCAGCCACCACTAAAGAAAAAATCGACAAATTGGAGAAGCTGAAGAAAAATGAGATCTCCAAATGGTGGGAGGCGATATCACTTCAAAACTATATAGATCAGGATATGGTGCCACGTGGCTTAAGGATCTTCACCACACCCACCTATGAAGCGCCCAACCCAGCGATGCTGAAAGAATGGTCAGACAACTCCGCTCTGAGCTCTAAACGCATGCTTGAAATCTTGGTCAAGTATGCGTGGGTTGACCGTGAGGAACTTCTGAAACAAATTAACGACCTGATGTAAAGTATAAAATCCGAGGTTGATGAAGATACAGCCAATAATCTTATCACCCCCATGAAAACACGCCTCAAAAAATACGAAGAAGATATTAAAGCGAGAAAAGAACGCAAGCTTGATCGTGATTACAATGATTATGAGAGCGGCAGAATCCTGACGTTCAGTCGTAAATATGATCATCTGTATCTAAGCAAAACCAGCGCTACAACTTCTTCACCGCCCAATGTGGAAACATCTGTGGTCTCCAGTGGTACTGAATCGGATGTATCAATGGAAGAAGTCACAGCACCTGATGCACGCCCCCAAAGGGTGAATATTTTGGAGGAATACCGCCACCTGCGCCAGAGCAGACGGGCGGAAGTGGAGACTCCGGCCCCAATCTCACAGACACCGAGGGGCAGAGGACGAGCACGGGGAAGAGGCGGAAGAGGAACAACCGGGGGAAGAGGCTTTTCCAGAGGTGGGAACAAAGACAAAGCTACAGGCGATGCAAGAAACATCGTAACACGCTACAAGAGAGGCCAATGAACAACGACGAACTGGTAAATAAAACAGTGATTAATCTATCCAAAAGAAAAATGTCTTACTTAGAAAAATCGACTTTGAGTCTTGGTCTTTCCTTTTGCCCTTCTATGCCATTTGATTTTTGCACTACACGCATTGACATTTTTAAGTTTATACGCAAACTTAAGTTAAAGAAATGGCATAAGTTGAAAAGATTGAATCAGAACTATGACAAGCGAGGGCATAGCCCTACCATCAGAGAAGAAAACTTTACTATCGGTGATGTTGACAGTATAATCAATATCATCACTCTAGACCAGGGCCAACCAGCCAATGAGGAAGATACAGACTTGTGTTCCGTCACCCAGATGCTCAATGAGGCGGCATTTGTGACGGATGATAGTGCACTATCTGGTTTTAAATCTAAATCGACATTCATCCCGATTATGCCACATGATAATCTTGACACCTTTCAAGATTGTGTTAACAAACAAATCTGTACTCATAGAAGCAAGAAAGGCAGAGGAGCCATGAGGGAGCAAAACCTCAATGTACAAGAAAGAAAGGCTCTGACTTCCCTTATGGAGGATAAAACGATAGTCATCCGTCCAGCAGATAAGGGAGGGAACATTGTTATCATGGACCGAGATATGTACACCAAAGAAGCGTTAAGACAACTAGGTGATACTAAGTATTATACTATTAGTTCATATGATCTATACAACAACAGTATATTGATTCTATGGGAAAACTCATTGAATGGAAAGACCAAGGAATTCTTGAATGGGAGGAATATAGGTAACTAAAAAATGATCATCCTATACTACCAGTCCTTTATTTCCTCCCCAAGCTCCACAAGGACACAACCAACCCACCGGGGAGACCCATTGTGTCTTCTAGGGGATGTGTCTCGGAACACATTTCAAAGTATGTTGACTTTTTTCTTAGAGATTGGGTACAAGCACTTCCTAGTTACATCAAGGACACAAAAGACTTCTTGAAGAAATTGTCATTTGTCAAGTGGAAGGAGAACAATCTGTTGATAACCATGGATGTACAATCTCTGTACACGATTATTGACCATGATCAAGGTCTACGTGCTTGTGCTAGTTTTTTGTCTGAGCGTCCACTGCGTTTTAGAGAACACAGCAAAATGTTAGTGGATATGATGTCATATTGTTTATGTAATAATTTCTTTGTTTTCGATGGTGTCCTGTACAGACAAACCACTGGGACGGCGATGGGTTCATGCTTTGCTCCCAGTTTTGCGAACCTTTTCTTGGGCCACTGGGAGCAAAGCATCAACTCAGACCCCAACCTAAGTTCCTTCTGGCCATTTGTGGATACATGGTGGAGATACATTGACGATCTCTTTGTCATTTGGAGTGGGTCCCCGGAAATGGCAAATGAGTTTGTGAACAAACTCAATGACAATGATCTCAATATTGTACTTACAAGTAATATCAGTAAGAGTACCGCAGAATATCTTGATGTGAAAGTAGAGGCAGTTAAAGGCAAATTACAGACTTGCTTATTCAGAAAATCTACTGCAGGTAACAGTGTGCTGCACGCCCTGAGTAGTCACCCTGAAACTCTCAAATGGAGTATTCCTTTTGGTGAACTACTCAGGGCCAAAAGAAATTGCAGTACAGACCAGGGTTACGATAAGATCAGCCGTGAAATGATGGCAAGATTTAAAGATAGGGGTTACCCGACATGGGTGATTAAAAGAGCCAAAGTACGCGCTGACGGTATTCCCAGAGCAGATACACTACAAGAGAAAGATAATGAAACTGATACTATCAGTGAGGAGGATCAGACACGCCTTATCCTCACCTACAATACTGAATCAAAACAAATTCGTAAAATAGTATCCCACAATTGGAATATCCTTACTGCTGACAGTGTTATCGGCAAGGACTTATCGAACGCACCTTGTATCACGTACAGAAAAGGCAGGTCTCTACGTGATATGTTGGTAAAAATTGACACAACTGTTTATCCCAAAACTCAAAATTTGGGATTATCAGGCTTCTTTCCTTGTGGCCACTGCAAGGCCTGCAGGCACAGTATCCACAAAAAATCGGTCACGTATAACGGTACAACTAGGATACTGACTCAATTCTTGACATGTAGCACAGATTTTGTTATATATGTCATTGTCTGCCCTTGTGGGCTCTGGTATATCGGCAGCAGCACCAAACAAGCCAAACAACGTGTGCTTGAACATTATCGTGCCATTGCCAACAAAAATGAACAATACCCTGTGGCAAGACACTTTGCAGAGGTACACTTTTCCAATCCGGCTGAAATGAGCTTTCACATACTGGAACAAATTGAGAGAAATCCCCGGGGAGGAGACAGAACCCTGAAATTGAGACAGAAGGAGTCCAAATACATTATTGTATTCCAAACCAAAACACCGGGGGGCCTCAACCAGGACGAAGAGCTAGCAGTTCACCTCAAAACATAGTACCTTACACCATGTCAACTCCTCTTTAATATCTGCAACAATGTTACTTCTTCCGTCGATTAACATGCACTGTTTATTTATTTAAGATGTTTTTTAGTGAAATTTCCATATATGTTGAGTACTGAATTTTGGCATTTCATGTCTCCTTTTTATAGATTTGTGTCCACAAAGAACCTCAGCAAATAATCCTTTCAATTGTCCAGCGAAAATTTGGACGTTCACTTTTTGGGAGCACTTTATTTCTTCACTTGACATCTAGGCAGTTTCCCACAAGGTAGGCCCCACTGTGGGGGCAATTATACACCATGGACTTGGCACTTTGGACTTGGGATTTTGACATTTCCCGTCACAAACATTTCATTTGTGCGTTGTGGTATTTGTCCAGTACAAACACACGAGTTAAATTTGGTCATTAGCCCCTATGTATTAATGTATTTGACAAACACAGACTTGAGATCATCACACACCTTGTGTATCTGTCAATGTTTTGTGTTTCACTTTCTGCTATATATTGGCTCACATTTGCTACCTCTACGCAGCTACATTCAACGCATTTACCTATAAACGGAGGTTAAAACGCATGCATCATTTAATCTTACTTGCTTGCCCACAAGTACATCAATGTGCAGGCATTGAGCATGCGTTGGTATTCTCCTCGCCTCAGAGCGCATATAATTTGTTTTGAGGTTAGTGTTTTGGCTTTGGGCTGCAATACAGTTTCCGAGCCCCACATTTGTTTGTACTTGGCTGTCATAGCAACACGTAGTCCTTGAGTCGACAAGCGACTACAATCATGGCGGTGATCGCCGTAGTTTACTTATTTTGACCACACTGGTGCGAATGTATCCTAAAAAGTTACCACGTTCTGTGCAGTTAACAGGGGATGGTACATTAGGGGCACAAATGAATTGTGATATTTACAAAGAAGCATGTATAATGTTAAAAATTATAATTTATTTCTTTCTTTTTAATCCAATATAAGTGTTGGAGACTATTGAATACAGTAATTGATGCTACAATTGCGTATATGTATGTTATTATCTTGTAACTACACATTGACGATGCCAGTCATGAAGTCCTGTTTCTTTGACCATGAACCTTGTGAATATCAACAGGAAACTGCTTACTTTCAAACTAACGTGATCAAGGCTGTCCGCAGCCGAAACATGTTGTTAGTCTAAATAAACACCCTTGGAGATTGCAGTGGTGTTGCATTATTTTGCGGACTGAGAGCACTTGGAATTTTGGAACTTTTGAAAACTTATATAGTACCGGTGTGCTCGGCCGGCATTGGTGCCACTTCCCGAGGGGCCGCCATCAGCGTTTCTTGAGCAGACATTGAATCATATATAAATATATATATATATCCAGAAAATACTCCGTTACCAAAAACAGACATATTCGGACACCTCCAGTTGCTAGTGTGCAAGATAATTTATTAGCAGGAAACAATGCGTTTCACCTTACATCTTGATCACGTTTCAGCCGTTGTAATGTTATGTGCCATATTTATCCTACATCAGAAATTGACATAGGACTTTCACCCCATACGTGTGGATACAGTCGGTAATTATGGCGGCCATTTTACAAAGATATGATAACCATAAGTACATACAGGAATTCGAACCAAATATGCGCTAATACATATTGTACATCAATTTTATACTTTGTATTGAATTAATTCACAATATCAACTAATTAGAGTTTATATAAATGCGCAAACTCCACCAGACTTATTAAATTTCAGGGCTAAAACAGAAATGCAAATCATATATTTTCGCAAATGGATATAAGTGGCAATTCCTATCTCACAATGGTTAGCAGTATAAACACCAAAGGATACCAGAAATATTCCGATGTTGTCCGCCTTCTATCCAATAAAGTTCTCCCATTTTGAACAGTATTAGAGGTGAAGCATCCGTATGTCCCAACATATCCTTCAATCTATTACTGCAAAATGCCAAAAAAATTAGAAAGCGAAAGAACGTCTAAGCCCAAGTGGGGCCTTTGCTTTTGTTTTTGCTGGTCATAAGATTACAGCTGAGATCATCTCTCAGAGAATTACATTTTCTGAAAGTGATCTGTGGATTTTCATTTATGTATGGTTTCAAATGTTCATCTGTCAAAAGAACATGCCAATGTTTATTAAAAATCCTTCTAATTTCAAGGGCTTGTCCTGAGAAATTGGGTATAACCTTACATTTTCATCAATTTCTTCTATTTTGTTTGGATTAAGCAGCTTATTTCTGACAGTAGCATCTACTCTCTTACATGCCTGTTTGATTGTAATGTTTTTGTACCCTCGCTCCTTGAAGCGGTACACATCACTTCTTTTTCATGTTCATAGGCATATTCAGTGCTACAGTTCCTATTGGCCCATACAGCTCCCCATAAGGTATGCTGTCTACCAGGTTACGAGGATGAGCACTTTTTGCACTTAAAATGCTATTGCCAGATGTCTTTTACAGAATAAGCTAGTTGTTACTGCCTGTCCCTGAATTTCTACTTGGACATCAAGAAATTCAATTGATGTTTTGTGGATATGCTCAGTAAATACCAAGTTAAAGTTGTTCTTATTTAGTTGACCCACAAATTTCTTAGCTGCCTCTATGCTGCCATTCCAAACCATAAAAACAACATCGATGGACCTAAGCCACAGGACTACCTTGTTGTTAAACTCCATCATTTGTGTGGACACCTGCTCCTCCCACCAGCCCATAAATAAGTTGGCATAACTGGGGGTGAAGGGGTGAAGCAGGTGCCCATCACAGTGCCCTGTGACTGTCGGTACACTGTATTATCGAAGATGAAGAAATTATTGGTAAGACAGAACTGAATCATTCTACCAACATTTTAGAGTGATGAAGTAATGAAATGGAATTGGTTTTCAAAAAATGCTCTACTGCTTGTATATCAAGTTCATGGCGAATACTCTTGTATAAGTTATTCACATCTAACGTGACTAGCGTATATGTAGTTTCCCACTGGATAACACCAATGATGGTTAAAAAATGAGTGGTATCCTTGAGATAGGCAGGGAGAGAAATTACAAATGGTCTTAAATAATGATCTATGAATTGTGAAGTGTTTTCTAACAGGGGACACATTAATGACACTATGGGTCTCCCTGGGGGATCTACAGCATTTTTGTGGAGATTGGGTAAGAGATATAAGGTAGGTGTTTTGGGATGTGCACACTTCAAATAATTGTACTCCTCCCATTCAAGTAAACCTTTGTCTTTGTATTCCATTAGCAAATTACCAAATTTAGTGTTGGATTCTTTGATCTCAGTAAAGGTCGAGACACAGTAACAGGTGTTATCTCCCAATTGTCTCATACCTTCTGCTAAATACTTCTCCTTGTCTAGCACCACCACATTTCCACCCTTATCTGAGTGGTGTATCACTATTTGGTTATCATTTTTCAAATCCTCTATAGCCTGCATTTGTTCAGAGGAAAGATTTTTCTTTTTGCCTGGAATTTTCTTGTTCCTTTTTTTAACATCACCCAACACTCCCTTTTCAAACACTTCAACTGCCTCACACATGATATTGGGTAAGAATCTTGATTTTGGCCTGAAATTACTTCCTGGATTTGATTCCACAGTAATGCCACATTCATCAAGTAACGCATCTGCCACAACATCACCTGAAGCGATAATCTCAAGTAGTTCCACATCATTAGTGTGAAGGTTGTTAATAGCACCTGATCTTCCATTGGTCACTGCATTTTTTGGATGTAATTCAAACCAATTCTTTAACTTCAACTTCCTAGCAAAATAAAACAAATCAATTCTGGTCTGAGTGTAGTTAAGGTTCATCGAGGGACAACAGGATAAGCCTAGTGCAAGTACCTCAGTCTCTTGAACAGAAAGTGATCTTTGTGAAAGATTAATTATCATCATACTTGGGTCTTGCTACCCCTTGTCATCACTCCCACAGGCAATTTCTCTGCGTTTTTGTGTTCTAATTTTTGCTTGTTTGTTCCTCTCGCTTTTCGGCGTCCACCTCGACCCCTTCCTCTTTGATTCCGTTGTTCTTGTTGAAATTCTGTCCGACCCTGGTTCATTACTTGAAATTGTAATAAAAAATGACTCTTCTTTTTCTGTGGTTCATCATTCATAGCTTGATTCAGCCCCACCACAGAAACATCTGGTAAGCTGCTATCCGATACATCACTTTCACTTACTTTTACCAGTGATGTTGTTCCTGGATTAGAAACATTTGAAAAATTTGCCTTTCCCGGTTTTTCAAAGAGATGGTCATATTTCCGCTGAAAAGTAAGAGTCCAGCCAGACTGATAATCTTTATTGTCTCCTAGAAACATGCGCTGTTTCTTCATGGTTATGTCTTCTTCCAATTTCAACATTTTTGTTTCCAGTCATTTGGTAAATTCATCCAGCGCTTCCTTTGTTATCTTTGAACTCACTTCTGCCTTTAATTTTTCAATCTGTGCCAGCATCTTACTTCTATCTTTAAGGGCATATTTCATGTATATATATATATTTTTTTCACTTTAAAACAATTAATAGACTATTAATGTTAATGTATTTTATTATTTTATAAATATATTTCAAAATGTACATATATATCTATCTATCTAGCTAGCTATATAGATAGATAGATAGATATACCAATCACATAAAATATAATTTAAAAGACATTCTATTCTCAATTAATATATTAAACTTTTTAAAAATATTTAAACTTACATTTTCCAATACAGTCAGTACAACAGTAGGGAAAGTGTTGAAAAGCGGAGGGGTAGAAATTATTATTCCGACACCAATGAGTGCCAACAGTAGGGAATATGTTAGCTTGCAATACGGTAAAATGTACTATTCCAGCTCCAGTCAGTGCAAAAGTAGTGAAAGTGTTGGATATTGGAGATGTAAAATATACTATTCCCACTCCAGTGAGTACAACAGTAGAGAAAGTGTTAGATGGTGGAGGGGTAAAATTACTATTGCCACTCCAGTGAGTGTAACAGTAGGGAAAGAGTTGGGTAGCGAAGGGGTAAGAATTACTATTCCGACTCCAATCAGTTCAACAGTAGGGAAAGTGTTGAATAGTGAAAGGGTAAAATTCACTATTCCTACTCCAATGAGTGCAACAGTAGGGAAATTGTGGGATAGCAGAGGGATTACATTTACTATTCCAACATCCAGGCTGTGAAACAGTAGGTAAAGTGTTGGATAGCTGAGAGGTACAAATGTATATTCCCACTGCAATGAGTGCAACAGTAGGGAAAGTGTTGGATAGCGGAGGGGTCAAAATTAATATTCCCACTCCCTTGAGTTCAATAGTAGGGCAAGTTTTGGATAGCAGAGGGGTAACAATTACTATTCCCACTCCAGTGAGTGCAACAGTAGGGAAAGTGTTGAATAGCGAAAGGGTAAAAATTACTATTCCCACCCCAGAAAATTTTGGATAGCAGACAGATAAATGTACTATTCACACTCCAGTTAGTTAAAAAACTATTAAAAAATCAAAAATCAAAAAAGATGTCAAAAACAAAATAAAGACATAAATATATAATCATGGTAAAAATTAAAATACACATATGGTTAATATTTAAAAAATAATCTTATTATGTTCATTACATATGACAAATACCCACAAATATTATATAAAATATAATATAAACTTCAAAGAAATTTTTTTAACTAGAAAATATTTACAAACAGAAAAATTAATTATTACATACAATATTTAGTTTATTTCCTATCCTATAACACCACATAAATCACAACTCACATCCAAGTTTTTTTGAAAAATTTACTTCGAGAATGAACATAATTAATTAATTACCAATTAAAGAAATATTATTGATTAAACAAAATAAAACGAATGCAAATGTATTAACTTCCCACACATTAACTCTGTAATCCCCACAACACAGCTGAAATGAAACACTAAAAAAAGTAATTACACAATTAAAGCGTATGTAAAAAAAACTATTACTATTAAATAACGAATTATAAAATAAGTAAAATGTATTTAATACCCACCCTTTACCCCTTTAAAAGTAAAAACAACACACAAAAAAATAAACAATTACCCTAACTAAATATCAATCAATTCATTTATAATAATCAACTACTAATTATTAATTAAACACAAATTAGTTCGCAACCTTTACCACTATAAACCCCACTACAAACACCTAAAAGTAATTACACAATTCTTAATTATTTATTAATTAATTAATTCATAATAATTAACATTGAATTATTAATTAATTAAACATAACTTACTTCCCATCATTGACCTCTATAAAATGCACAACTGGCACATACAATTAATGACACAATTTCCATAATGAAATTTAAATTATTTCATTAATATATATTAACAACAAATTATTAATGAATACAAAATAAATAACTTCCCACCCTTTCCCCTATAAACGACAAAATGCACACTTAAAATTAATTACACAATTAACATTTGTGATTTGTGATTTGTGATTGTATTTGTAGAGCGCAACGGTCGCTCCGGAAGGAGCATCCTGGCGCTGTTCTGATGGTATGCAGTCAGTTACGTAAGCAGAATTAGATGGCGGCCATGACAATTAATTAGCAATTAATTAATTAATATTAGTTAACAACCAATTATTAATGAATGAATAGTAAATTACACAATTAACACTATATAATCCCAATTAAATAAATATTTATAAATAAAAAATAATGATTAATTTAATTTAATTTAATTACATCCTATCCTACTCCCCTATAAACCCACTACTTGCTATGGTACGAAAAACACAAAATTCAATTAAAATAAAATTAATAACTACTAAAAATGTAACACATATAATAAAAAATATAAACTTTTTTTACAAAAATAATATATCACATGCAAACGATATTAAACACATTTATATTTTTACAATCAACATTTCTTACCTTAAATCGATATTCTCGACCACAATATTCTTGATGTCGATATTTCTCACTCATGATATTTAGTAACTCGATATTTCTGTAAGCTGGCATTTAAAACTCAATATTTTGTCTCCACATGCCTGGAAAGCAGTAAGCCCATTTACAGTGGAGGAGACCTCTGCCACTTTTCTATGCATGCTGAGATATTCATTGGGTAAATCCACTCAAAGGGTGGGAAAATTGCCATTTTAAGGCATGGTCTGCCCTGAAAGTCTGGAAATATTGAAAAACATTAATTTTGTTTGACATTCCTATACTACAATTACACCTTTTCCAAATGCAGAAATTGTTTAGGTTTACTCAAGGAGAACGGAACCCTACGTATTTGATGGGGTATCAGGGAAGGAGTTTCTCAACTTGTAAAAAGTTTTCCCCTCAGAAAGTGCATTTCTCACTGAATGAAGTTCTCTGCCACAGAGAACTTCGTACAGAGGGAATGGAAACAAATTCAGGAATCATAATTTCTCATGGAATCTAGATGCCAATAAGCACTATAGGGGCATATTTACAAGCCCCTTGCAACACCAATACATCCCTTTTCCCATGTTAAAAATGGTGCAAAAGTGGCGCAAGGAGCTTGTAAATATGCCCCTAGGTTTAGTGTTCCCTGCTGACGCCAGTCAACACTGTTTAATTCCAAAACGTGTTATTTTTGCTCTTTCACAGAAAAGATGTGTGCCCTGGCATGTTTTGTTTAGTTTTGCATCAACCCCATTGTAAAGTATCTAACACACAGAGAGGCAACATAACACAATTTAAAGCATCAATGCAAATATAGTAATCAGATCCAAATTCTTTCTTCGTTTCTTAGTAGCAAATCTTTTAATCTTGTCTCGTCCTGGGCTCCTGCACCTAACGGGCCGGGACTGCTGATTCTGGGTGCCTCCTCGGCGCGGTTCCCGGCCTCGTGGTGGGGACGGCGTCCCTGGGCCTCACACCATTTGGCTTGCTGCTGGGCCTGCCGCTGGGCGGAAAGTGATCCTGTGCTGGGCGCACACTGCGGACCCCGTTGCTGGACCCTCGGCTGCCCCGGTGAGTTGCGCCGCTGCCTGGGGGGTGCCTGTGGGGGTGGGGGCTGCCCTATGTGCGACTTGGTGTTGTGGTGCTACGGCGCTGTGGGGGCCTGGTCAGCTCGTCTGGGACCTGCGCGGGCTGTTCCGCTATCGGCGCTGAGCTGGGTGAGCGGTAGACCCTGCGCGCCTCCTACGCTGGCTGCCCGCCCTGTAGCCGGTGTCGGACCAAGTGCATTGGGTCCATGGAGCCTAACTCTCCTCCTGGCTGGACCTTCCCGACCTCCTGGCCGGGGACGACTGCTGATTCCTGCCTGCTGCCGGATCCTCCCCGCTCCTGGCCTGGCTCGCGCTGTGGGGAGAGGCACCATCTGCTGTGCTGTGGTCCCTTTGCACTGGGCACTCCGGCCGCCTCCTTATGCCCGACGGCAGCAGAAGACTTGCTACGCGGCCTAGCCCTGGAGCTGTCTGCCACTACCTGACGCTGCTCCCAGTACTTCTGTGGTCTCTGACCCTCTGCTGGGGTCAGTCCTCACCTCGCTGCGACTGCAACCACCGCGTGTGTGCCTGCTCATATGAGGCCCCCTCCTGGGGCGCCCTGTCATCACGTCCTGCCCTGGGTTCGGCGGCGCTCCTCTTACCTCGCCCTGGGGGCCCGACCCAGGCCGAACCCTCGCCTGCTCCTGCTCAGCTGCAGCCCGCAGTTGCCCTGGCCTATCAACCTGTGTTCCGCCCTGAATGTTTGGCTGTGGCCGGGGAGGATGCCATCCTGCCCTGACTCTCGGGCTGACTTTGGGGTGTTTCCTGGGCCTACAGAGGGTCCCTCCCTCCTGACCGCCACGGCGGTGGCTGCCATCGCCCTCTGGTCTTCACGGGGGCAGTGCCTTGCTGAGCCTGTGTGGCTGCTGGGCACTCGGTTTGCACTCTGACGCTTCTTGATCACTCTGGCTGGCGTACAGGACGATCCCACTCTGGTGTGCGCGGTGACTGACCCGGTGGGGTCCTCACGGTCGCTGGTGGCCACTGGTCGCTGTGCTTGATCTGCCTCTGTCGCCCCCCTGTGTCGGGTGCCTGATGGCGCCCCTCTTATGTGATGTAGGGGGACCGGCCTTGGGTTGGCTAAGTTCATTTCTGGAGAAACGGATGTTTCAAATTGTTTCCAACTCAGCAACCTCTCACATCCATTCTTCCCCTCATGGTGTACCTCAAAGCTCAATGTTAAGCCCGCTTCTTTTCAACCTTTATGTTAGACAGTTATCAGATATAGCAGAGCAAGAAGGCCTTACACTTTTTACCTATGCGGATGATTCCCAGATCACATTCTCCCTCTCGAATACTGCCCAGGACTCACCATCTCCCCTGCAGTCAGGGTTGAGGAGAATTGCTGACTGGATGAATCTTAATTTCTTGAAACTTAACGGCGAGAAAACTGAGGTGCTAATACTAGGCAGGCAACATGATTTATGGTGTGCCAAGCACTGGCCTTCTGAAATGGGTTCTCTCCCCCTCCCATCAGACCACGTACGTAATTTAGGCTTTGTAATTGACAATGCACTGACAATGCAAGACCAAGCCAACAAGGTCTCGGCCACGTGCTTCATTATACTGCGCTGGCTAAAGAAAATTATTTGGATGCTGTCGGAAAACTCTAAAAAATCCGTAGTCCATGCTCTCAAAACCTCTCGCTTGGACTATGGAAACGTTCTTTTTTTAGGGGCAAACAAAGTCGTTATAAGACGATTGCAACTGGTGCAAAATGCTGCAGCAAGATTGCTGTGCAAATTACTTAGATCCAGCCATATTTCAGGTCCCTTACGCAGTCTCCACTGGCTTAAAATAGAAAGTCACATTAAATTTAAGACACTGAGCTACATGGTTAAAATCAAAGCTGACCTGGCCCCTCAGTATCTTCAGTCCCTTGTCTATTCTCATGTACCTTCACGAAACTTGAGATCTGCCCACATGGCCTATTTTGTTGTGCCTAGAACCAGATTAACCAGAATGGGAGTATAATTTGTTGCTCAGTTAGGTCCCACCTTGTGGAATGCCCTGCCATTGCATATTCGTACTGAAACTCATTACGTACAGTTTCGCAGAGCTACTAAAACCTGGCTCTTTAATCAATAATTCCTCCTGCAGTTGTAACGGAGACTTAACGTAATTTGTCTGTCCAGCGCCGGGAAACCCTTTGTGGGTAGCTGCCGCGCTTAACAAACTCAAATAATACATAAATAAATAAAAACCTGGTCGTTGGAGTTTAGGGCAGCCCTACAATTGGCACTCCCTTGGGCGTCTGGCCTGCTGCGGACTCATCGTTGCTTTACACAATGGGAAAGAGCGACCCTAAACAACCCAAGATAGCCTTCGAACTGCGCAGATCTTCCCGGCAGGACGCTGCGGGCGCCAAAGGCGCGGACTCTGCTGCGGGGGCCATGGAGACCCCGCCTTCCCGAGAAGATGACCTCCAAACCATTATGCTGGATGTCAAATCCACTGTGACCTGGATTGCTGCTCAGCTGGACCAGCTATCGGCCCGCCTCGACCAAGTGAAGTCCCCTGTGGATTCTCATGACAACCGCCTGCTCCACTGGAGTCCCGGGTTTCCGATGTGGAGGACTCTGCCACCCAGGACCGGCAAAAACTGTTGCAGATGGACAAGCTCCTTGCAATTATCCGAGAAAAGAATGAGGATTTTGAGGCCTGTTCTGCGCCACATGGGCCTCCCGGACTCCAGGAACATTGCAAAGATGGAGGACTTTGTGGAGGAGCTGATCAGAGAGCTGTTTGGTGAGGCATTGTCCCCCGTCTTCATTATCGAGTGGGCACATCGCTCGCTGGGGCCCCGTACTTGCCCCGATCTCCCCAGCGTCTGATCATAGCAAAGATTCTGAACTACTGTGATCGGGACGCCATCCTCCGGGCGGCTCATGAGAGGGAATCCATCAACTCCCAGGGTAACAACCTTTCCTTCTACTCTGATTACACCCTCTCCGTGCAGGCCGCCCGGACAGAATTCTTCCCTGCAAAACTAATTCTTCTCAAGCATAAGGTTTCCTATTCGTTGGCCTATCCGGCAAAACTACGAGTTCGCCAGGGGGCAAAAACGCTGGTCTTTCCGGATCCCAGGGAGGCTCTGGCATTCACTAAAGAACTGGACAGGGAGTCCTACTCTGCCTCTTCCACGTCTCAACCTGATGGGTCCGGGCACCTTAGTGACATTGAATGAGTAGTGCTGTTCTTACTGTCTGCTTGATTACTTTTCTCTTTCACTGATGTCTGTCCCTCCTCTGCTTGGCCACCATGCTTATTTGCTGGGGTGTATTCTGGGTCCTTCCATGCCCCAACGGGATGATTCCCAATTCTACCATCTTGTCTTCCCTTCCTGGTTGTGGGTCCCTGTGGTGGTGGGGCTGGTATGCTCAGCCTGATTGGGGGTTGGTGTGGGTGGGTGGTGGTCCGAAGCTGTGTTTCTGGGTTCCAGTTCTAGTTCCGCTGGGGATGTGGGGGCGACTCTCTGCCTGATTGGGGGGCGGTAGTGGGTGGGGGTGGGCGGGGAATGGTGGGTTGTTCTGTTTTTCATTCTCTGGAGACTCGCCAGGGGGTTTCCGGAGGGTGGGCGGGTGGGGTTGTTCCTCTAGCGAGGTGGTGGTTCGTTTTTTTTGTCATTTTGATGCTCCACTTTAACAATGCAGGTTCCAATGCAGACACAGCACCATCTTCATGGTCGGACTTTTCAGCATTTGATGTACGATTCTCTGTTATTTGCTATGTCCTCGGTGTAACACCATGGCTGTTTTTTCATTTCCAGGTACTGTCTCTGATGCGCTGGCTTACTCCCGGCTTCCTCAGTCCTCCTCCCCTCTCTTTAGGGCTGGAATTTTCCCTGCGGTGGTCTCTCCCGCTCTGTACTCCTGCTGAGCTTGTGCTCTCCCACTGGTCATTCATCCCCACTATGGCTGCGCCGGGTTGGATGCATCTGGGCCCCGTGCTCCTCTTCCTCTATCTGGTTGGCCCCCATCTCCTGTCCTATGGCTAATTTGATTTGCTGGTCATGGAACGTCCGCGGCCTAAATGATCATCGCAAGACCCGTCTAACACATGCCCACCTACAGTGTCATAAAGTTGACATTTGCCTTCTCCAGGAGACGCATCTACTCCCCGATTTGATCTCCAGACTCGGCGCGCGATACTGGGGGGAATCCCACTCTTCCACCTATTCCTCCTAGGCTAGGAGTGTCTCGATCCTGCTGCGCCGTGGCGTTCCCTGGCAGACCTCTCACGCCCTAGTTGACCCGGAAGGTCGATATGTCATTCTTCACAGGATGCTGCTTGCTCAGCCTGTTACCAATGCTGCAGTGTATGGCCCGAATTCTGACGACCCTGAATTCTTTTATAATGTTTGGCATCTGATCTCCTCCTGCGGCCCTGCCGCTGTGGTTTGGGGTGGCGACTTTAATGTCACTCTCTCTGTGGATTTGGACAGGTTGGTCTCTTACCGGTCTCACCCGCGTGCAGCCGCCGCTCTGTCTTCTATATTGACTGATAACTCGCTAATCGATTTTTGGTGTCATCTTCCCCTGATGCGCGGGAGGGCACTTGCGTTACGGGTGCTAGGGGCTGTTGGTCTCGCATTGACCTTTGGCTGGTGTTGCCAGATGTTCTTACCTGGACTATGGACGCGGCCCACATGGCGCGCACTCTCTCTGATCACGCGCCGGTCCGTCTTCTTCTCCGACCTCCCGACTCTCCGCGCCGCGCATTCATCTGGCGCCTTTCTTCCAAGGCCCTTCGGGACTCTGTTTTTTGTGATGAGATCCAAACTGCCCTTACTAACTATTTTGAGTTCAATGTAGGCTCTGTTGATTTGACCTCTACGCTTTGGGAGTGTTTTAAAGTATTTATTTGGGGTGAGTGCATATCCAAGCAAGTCGGAGTCCTCCAGGCCATCTGTTCTACACTTACCAGGCTGGAGGGAGAGATCCGGGGCCTTGATTGCTTCATTGCGAGCGGCGCTGGCCCGATGCGTAGGCACGGTTGCCTCAAAAGCACTCTGAATTTTCTGAGGAGTCTGGCCGCGAGCTGTCCTTCCTGGGGAGGGAGGGCTGTGCTCGCCGCTTCGGGGAGGGTGACCGCCCGGGACACACTCTTGCCAACTTGCTGCGCCCGCCGTGCGCTACTTCCTACATCACGGCCCTCAGTGATGGCGGACCGGACCGTACCACCTCTTCAGAAGAGATCAGGTCCCGCTTCCTCGCCTTCTATTCCCGGCTTTACTCTGCTGGCGCCCCCCCTTCTACGGTAGACTTCGATCAGTATTTTGAGTCCATCACCCTGGTTTGGCTGGCGGATTACCACCGCAAATTTCTTGATTAACCTTTTTCAAAGGAGGAAATACTGGTGGCTATTGACAGCCTGCCGTGCGATAGGGCACCCGGCCTGGACGGCTCTCTGCCTACTTTTATAAAATGTTCGCCTCCACTCTGGTCCCACATCTGGCCGCCATGTACTATGAGTCCTTTGACACTGGTACGATCCCATTGTCTCTCTGCAAAGCCTCGCTGACGCTGCTCCTAAAACCGGACAAACCTGCTGACCGGTGTGACTCCTACCGCCCCCTTTCCCTCATTAATATAGACAACAAAATCTTCACCAAGCTCTTTGCCTCCTGTCTTCTCCTATTAATGCCCACCATTGCCCTCCCTGACCAATCTGGCTTTATCCCCGGTAGGGCAACCTCCCATAATATTCGTACTTTTTTTCAGTTCTGCATCAAATTAACCCTGACCTTCCGGCTGTGGCTGCGCTGCTCGATGCCACAAAGGCGTTTGACACGCTGAAGTGGCCTTTCCTTTTTTACGTCCTCTCGCGCATGGGGTTTAGTGTTCGCTGGTTGCGAATTATTAAACTGCTATATACTGACCCCACTGCCTGGTTGCGCATTAATGGCCAGGTCACGGATCCCATCCGCATTTTGCATGGCACAAGTTAGGGCTGCCCATTGTCACCCATGCTTTTTTGCTATTGCTATGGAGCCCCTGGCCGCCCACTTTTGGCAGCACCACACCCAAAGGGGTATTAGTTTTTCATCCCGCTCCCTCTTGGTCTCCATGTAAGTGAACAACGTTACCCTTTACATCCGCCATCCCCAGGAAAATCTCAGCCCCCTGGTGCATTCGGTTCGGTGGGCTCCCGGTGGACCAGATCAAATTGGAGTAAATCCATACTCCTCCCCTTGACGGATTCCACCCTTCCGTTCGTGCCTGACTATCCCTTCAAGTGGGCGTCTGGTCCCACGCGCTATGTCGACGTCTGGTTGAGCAGGGGCCCAGACGACCTCTGGCGGTCCAATTTTGGCCGTGCTGTTGAATCTAAGATCCCCTAGTGGAGTCGATTGCCGCTGTCCTTAGCCGGCCATGTTGCAATCGTCAAGAGGGTGGTCCTCCCCAAATTCCTTTATCTCTTCTCTAACATACCCATCCCCCTGACTGCTTATTTTTTTTGCAGGTTGCGTTCGCTTGTGGTGTCCTTGAATTTGGCGGGGCGACAGCCCAGGGTTGCTTATGAAATCCTGACCCTACCGATGTCAGCCGGTGGACTGGGTGCGCCTGATTTCCGTCTCTACGCCCTTTGTGCTCAGGCCAGCTTTCTGCACTTCTGACTGCATCCCACCGCCTACCAGCCTCACGTAGCGGTTGAGTCTGATATTGCCACCACCTGGCCTCTCGCTACTGCGTTGTTCGCCCCTGCGGTGCGCCCTCGGTTGGAGGTGAACACGGTGGAGACACTGCACTCGCGTGGTCCTTTTCGCAACGACTGGCTGGGCTACCTCTTCTATCCGCTGGCGCTATGCCCATCACTGACCACCCGGACTTTCCCCCACTTCCTTCATCCTGTATGCCTCGGCACGCAGCGCTGTGGGGCCTCAAGACCGTAGCTGATCTTTATCCCGAAGATTCCTTTTATTCACTCATGGAGTCGCCATCACTGACACGCTTTTGTACTATCAGCTGCGTGCCACCTGCCGGACATTGCACCCGACCTTTCCGCAGCCCCCGCCCACTTTCGCAGCCCTGGATTTGTTATATACCTCAGCATCCTCACGTAAACTTGTCACCAGACTGTATGCCTCTGCTTCGTTATCCTCCCCCATCTCCACGACGCGGGCATATGAGGCATAGAGCGCGGACCTGGGTGTGGACATTTCGGAAGCCGATTGGCTCTACTGAACCAAACCACGAATCTTTCCCCAAACTATCGGCTCCGATTAATCCATTTCAAGTTTCTGCACAGGTTCGATCGAACCCCACGGCAGCTTCACCGCCTAGGACTTATTGCTGAGGATTCCTGTGTACGATGCTCCGCCCCTTCCGCGGATTTCGCTCATTTGGCCTGGCTTTGCCCTCGGGTGCAGGTGTTCTTGCTGGAGGTCTGCTCCGCGATCTCCAAAATCGCTGGCACCGCCATTACTCCAGATCCTCTTCTCTGTCTCCTCGGATTTGTTAAGCCCTGTCCGGATGCGTCGCGCTGGTTGATCTCGATGCTCCTGGTGCTGCCCCGGCGTAGGGTGGCTATGTGTTGGGGCCGCCCGCCTGCCCCTGTGGTGCCGGCCTGGCTGAAGGATGCTTCCCTTTGTCAAACACTGCTATCAGAATTTTGGGACCTGTTGCCAACTAGATCACGCCCGGTTGATATCTGGGGTCCCCTGGTCGCCTACCTCCTTTCCCGTTTCTCCTCTAGCAAGCCTGTCTCCCCCACGTTCCCTGCTGCCCCTGCATCCGCGGCTGCTGCCGAGTTGGTCACTGTGTAGCTTCCCTCTCCGCGTTCCCGCTGCCCCTGCTGTACGTGGGGTCTACTTGCTGGTGCCTTCATGCCTGATTGGAGGGTGGGTTGCCTCCAAGATAACGGTGTTGCATTCTGGCCCGCATTCACCCTGCCCCATAGAGAGCCGTAGTGAGTCAAGCCACAGCCCCATTTCCCTTCCATTCCGGCTGTTGCCTCTCCCGCGCTCCCCGTCGGCCTTTGGTCCGCGGCGGCCGCCAGTGCTGGTTGGTTTCGGTCCTCTTCCCAGTATTTCCCCAGGTATCGTCCCTGGCTTGCTAGCCCCACGGAGCATTCACTCTCCTTGCATGCTCCCCTGGGAGAAAATGTACCTGTGAAGCCGTCGTCCTGATGATGGTTTGTTGTGCTATGCCAACGGCAGCGCACTGTTGATGATTGAATAAGATGTACTTGTAATGGATTACACCTTGCTACTCTGTACTGGGTCCCTGCATGGAACTTTTCTATTTGGCTGTATTGCTGTACTGCAATTGCTTTAATAAAAAAGTTTAAAAAATAAAAATAAAAAATCTTGTCTCGTTGTCATATTGAGCGCCAAGAGATGTTACAAAACCAGCCGAAACAGCCAACGCGTTTTGCCCAGCAGGGGGCTTCCTCAGGGCAGACTTCGCAATGTTCACCCTCAAAGAGTGAATTATTTCTGATCCCCGTTAATGCTTCTATCAAAGCTTAAAAGTTCATGACCCTGCAGCCAATGCTTCAACAATGGTTGCTAAGGCCTGTTATCCACATTCAATTCATATAATATAATTCCTGTATATGATATTCTTCAAGTATAGCAGTTGTAGTTCAAAATGGACGTGAGTACTTCAGCAATCCACAGTCGGACAAAGTCTTCATAACGTGTGGTCGTGAGGGAACACTAAGACGGCGGAGCTGGTTAAGCATGCTCTTTTGGTGTCAACTATCGTATTGACCCTTTGTGGATTGCTGAAGTACTCACGTCCATTTTGAATTACACCTGCTATACTTGAAGAATACCATAGTCAGTATGATGACGAGACAAGATTAAAAGATTTGCTACTAAGAAACGAAGAATGAATTTGGATCTGATTACTAGATTTGCATTGATGCTTTAAATTGTGTTATGTTGCCTCTCTGTGTGTTAGATATTGTTTAGCAATTGTTTGAGTCCCATGGCAGTGGATTAAAGAGGTGGGCAACTTTGAACTTGTGTTTCACGGATAACAAACTTGTATAGGTAGGTGGTACGGCCTTCCAGTATCCCTTACTGCCAGTTCTTCTGTCAAACCCATTGTAAAGTACCCATTGTTTTCTGATATTGTCCCTCAGAATCGTTCCTAAACTTCTTTCACTTGTGAGTTAGCTTCAACATGTGTTTGCTGAATCTTAGATTGCGTGAGCATACATTCATTTAAAGTTAGGCCATTATACCACAGGTGAAACCCATGCTCTCCACTCATGAGGTTTTCCCAATTCTGCATGGGATGATAATGTGTCAGCATGATATTCATGAAAATGTGTATGTTTAGCCTAGTATAATATTTTCAGTGCAATTCAGAGGAACTTGCCTAATTGTTTAAGTGATACAAACATGAGTTCAGTTAGGCAGCTCCTCTGGTAGATAGGGAAGGAGCTGAGTTAAAAGTCAAGAGTCCCAGCACCCAAGGTGCATCCATCTATTCACAAACAAACTGGTCAGAGCTACGCAAGACCAGCACTCTCAATCACTCCTAACGTCGGCCTATTTATTTGTCACTTTTCTCTGTACATGGTGTCTGGGATGTGACCCATAAACATCCCCAATTAGTGATCAAAGATCACTTATAGCTAAAAAGCAAAAGATGACCCAGCACCAGAGTACTTTATCAGATATATGTCTCAATATATTAGTTTCATAAATTTCAACGCACAACACAATATAATATAACGATGAATGGATTCTTAAGGATAAGCAATTTCAGAATCTTCATTGTAGATTGTTTCATTCTTTATTTTTCATAAGTCATTAAAACATAACAGGATTGCTTGCCGCCAATGTGTTTCATCCCACTTAGGACTTCTTCAGGGCTTTATTATAATATTGTGACAGAAAATTCACGTCAGCCTTCTGATGTTCTATTTAATGGCGAAAATTGTATATTTTATAGAGAAAGAAGCTATCTTAACCGTCAGATAAATGTTCCAGTTATGTGATCTATGGAGTGTACCTCCTGATGTATTATTCTCAAAATGTAATTGTAACCATGGTGTAATCCGTTAGTGAGATTTCCGGCGTGTGTAGCCCTTCGTAATCGTACAACCACCTTTTATCATCTTTCCAAACATGACACAGAGAACAACAATACTCATAACAACGCCAATCGTGATATCGTGTAGAAAAAATGGTTGATATTTCTGTGCGTACTTTTGTCATATTCTCATCAACATTGTTATCTCACATTGAAATCAGTCCATGCTATATTGCTATATCGTCACCTGTTAATGCTCAAAAGCCTCAAATAATGTGAGTGAAAGGATGCAAGGATACTCAGGGCTTCTAGCATAATAGCCAATTGGCCGTTGGTAAATTCCTCTTTAACATCTGAAAAGCAAGTTTTCTGTTTATTTTCATGTGATACTGGCAACTCTAAATCCTTGTCTCATCTGACAGAAGCCCTGAATGTATGCTGTCTTTCAGAAGCTTCGGGTGAGTTATGTAATGCCCCAGCACTTCCAAGCAATGCATCCCACATGCTCGAGCCAAGTGTTTTCCAGAATCAGGGTCATCAGAACCAATCACGGTGTTGCTCCAGTCTCAGGGGTATGACGTTACACTGCCTTACACCACTAAACGGTACGCATGTTGTCTCAGGGATAAAGATCCCCCTTGTCATGGCTTAATCCTTGTACAATACCTGTCTCACAGGCGTTCAAGCCCACTGCCCACCACAGTTACAGCCTCACTAATTGCCTGGACGTTAAATATCACATGCTGGGAACCTGTTGTTGGAAGAAGAGAGCAAGGATATTTTGCTTTTTTAACCACTCACCAACGATTGGCCCAACCTCCGGTGTCATTGCACTTCTCACAACTGTATGCCCTGCTGTGTCTTAACTTATGCTCCTCTGCAACATTCTGCTCATGTGCGATGCAGCTCAATCGCTTACAAACAAAATGTACAGCATCCACTTTTCCTATTTAGGTCCAACTACATCTTCCCAACATGCACCAAAATGATGCCTAGGAACTCGACAAAGGTTGAAGGCCTCCAATGACCTCTCAAGGCCTCATAGCACTATACAGAGAGCACATACAGAGCAGTTACGTTCTCAACAATCTACAAAACGCTTTTGGCTTCACAACAACCATGGAACACACTATATAAATGCAGGAGTTGCCCGTGCAGGTAAGAGGGATGGCGTGGGGGGTGGAGGGGTGCGGAGAGGGGGTGGTAGTCGACAGACGACGACGAGGTTAAAGTTAAATAAAAAATAAAATGGTGGACAGGAAGAAAAGTGGTTTTCTTTTTATTTTATTTAACTTTACCTCATCGTCGTCTCTCGACTCCCCCCCCCCACAACAACCCCCCGCCCAACACTCTTATCGGCACAGGCACACATGTATAAGTGACCATAGAATATAATACATCAAAATAAGAAAGATTGCCTAATGTTTTTATTACAATTCCCGCTGGCTCCAGGACAGATTTATGTCCTAATCGCATATTTTTAGATTAAGCCTTTGGCTGCTTGCACTTACGAAATGAAGGCCTCTTAGTCATGTGTCACTTTTACTAATATTTCTAAGCACCTTCCCCAAGCACCTGTAGCAAGTTAGCAGATCACATTGAAAAACCTGGGCTACTTTCTCTTTATGGACAATTCTACCTGTTAATGTACAGATTGCCGGTAGCAAGCCGGAATGATTATATTGCTAATGTTAGCTTGAAATCTCTGCATTACATTTCCCAATCCAAATAGGAAACTGTGGGGTATATTCACAAGAACGTGTAATAACTACTGCAAGTGTAGTGTAACGAAACTTTCAGCATTGCAGCCCATCGTGGAAAAATAACCCAGCGACAAAGTGGAATTCACACAACACATCAGTAGCATGCGATAGTTCGCCGACACCGCGGTAAATGTCCACGAAACAACCACCACAACAGAGATAAAAACACATGATTCCTTCATCTTCCGACAGTCCACCTGCGAAACCAGTGATAACCAGCGCGAGGTCAGCAATACGCACGCGCAATGCGGGAAAATAGTACAAGACCGGCACACCGAAAATGCCACTGAACAGAAATCATCAACGGAGTACGACGACTGCACCCTGGCCAACTGCAGAGGACAACATGTACACAACTACATCCAAGCACTGTGGAAGAACAGAACCGACAGGCACACCGCACGAAAGAGACCAGTGGCAGACAGAACAGAGCAGAGACGCAGGAGCAACACACACACCGTGCAGCATAAGCACACAATCCGGAGTGCACCCCGGCAGTGACAACATCCTGGGTCAAACAGCACCCCCAACACATTTGAACACAGAACACAACTGGTTCTGAAAATATGCACAACCTGCCAAATCACAGCAAAATTTACAAGTACAAGCTGAGACCTCCAAAAATGTTTATTCACACATGCAGTGCATTTGGACATTTTCTACTGGCACATGATTGCCATGGACGGTCACAATGTGCCGTGCTCATTAGAAGTAAGTGTCAATGATGGTATTCCTATGGGCCATTCCTGCCACTGCTGCAGTGGGATGTGGGCCACCTGCCACATCACCACCATCATTGGCCGGTACCTCTGGAACTGGGATCCATGGGGCCCTGGTGTGAACACAGATGTTGTGAAACACACAACATGCAACGATCAGCTTGCACACGATGTCTGGGCTGTACAGGAATGGAATGGAATGAGGATTTGTAAAGCGCGATGGCTACCCAGAGGCGTCCCAGCGCTGTAGACAGACTGAAGGGTTGTGCTATAGGGATGGGAATGCGGGAGGCAGAGGAACAGGTTAAGTGTGGGATTTATTGAAGAGCCAAGTTTTTAAGAGTTTTCGAAAGGTGAGCAGGTTGGGTTCTGACCTAATTACGAGGGGAAGACAATTCCAGATCCTGGTTAGGTTGTAGGCAAGCGAGCGGCCTCCGCATCTGGCTCTTCTGATGCGGGGTACGGAGGTTAGGTAGGCGGTCGCGGATCTGAGGGCTCAGGAAGACAGTAGGCTTCCACCAAGCGGTGATTTATGGTTGGGCCTGTTCCCCAGTAGGATCGGTGTGCAACGCACATGCTCTTGAATTCTATTCTGGCTTTCAAAGGGAGCCAGTGAAGGTCCTTCAATCTGGCTGTAACTGGGGATCGGCGAGGAAGGTTACAAGAGGATTCTTGCCGCACAGTTTTGGATGACTTGTAGTTTGGACAGTGTGGACTGTGGAGCGCCTAGATATAGGGCGTTACCACAGTCGAGGCGTGACAGGATTAGTCCTTGGACCATGATCCGTCTGGAGTGAAACGGGAGAAGGAGGAGAATCTTGCAGAGCAATCTCATCAGTCCAAAGCAGATAGCGGCTAGTTTAGTGGCTTGGTAGTTGAAGGTGAGATTGTGGTCGAGCCAGATCCCAAGGCTCTTAATTTGATCCTTAGGTTGTGGGGGCTGCCAAGACAGAGGGGCCAGATGGTGTCAATGGATTTCGGGATGTTATTTCCAAGGAGCATCACCTCTGTTTTGTCTCTGTTAAGTTTTAGATGGGAGGCCGACATCCAGGACGCCACAGCTTTCAGGCAATTGTGTAAGCTGTGGTTGGGGTTGAGAGAAGGGTCCAGAGCTACCACCAGTTGAGTGTCGTCCACGTAGGTGACAATTTTTACCCCGAAAGGGCGGACGACATCAGCTAGGGGGCTAAGGTAAACATTAAAAAGGGTAGGACTCAGGGAGGAGCCCTGAGGTACTCCACAATTAAGAGGTTTACTAGAGGAGGTAAATTCCTTTTCGAATACCTGGAAGGATCTGTCTGAGAGGAATGATTCTAACATTCCAATCATACTGAGGCGATGAAGTAGGATGCTGTGATTTATGGTGTCGAAGGCGGCACTCAGGTCAAGTAGGACTATGGCCGTAGGACCGCCACCGTCCAAGATCCTTCTTGCCTCCTCCGTCACTGCAATCAAGGCAGTCTCAGTTCCATGACGGGGTCTGAAACCAGTCTGGGTGGGGTCCAGTTTGTTATTGGATTCTAGAAAGTCTGTCAGGACTGAATTGACATGTTTTTCCAGAATTTTACTGAGCCAGGGTAGAAGGGATATAGGTCAGTAGTTGGAGGGGTTAGAATGGTCAAGGGTAGATTTCTTTAGAAGCGCTTTGACCATAGCTTCCTTCCATAAGGGTGGGACAATGCCTGTGTCAAGGGAGGAGTTGAGCAGGTCTTGAATGGTAGGTGATATCTGGCTAGTTATTTAGGTGAGCGCCCTAGGAGGAGCTGGGTCGGTCGGGGATCCAGATTTGACCATTCTCATGTATTTTTCCAGATTGGCTTTGTCCAGAGCTGGGAAGTTGTTGAGAACGCTGGATGGGGAACGCTGAAAGGGTCAGTGTTAGTGGGGTCTCTAGGATGGTGGCTATGTGAGGGAAGGAGGAGTTGATCACTTCAATTTTGTGATGAAAGAATTCCGCAATTTCCTCGCAGTGGGTCTGGGTGTTATTGTGGACTTTAGAAGTCTCAGGGAGTCGCAAGAGGGATTTGGCTATACAGTAAATCTCCTTCGGTTTGGACGCAGCATTGTCAATTTTTTGTTCATGAAAAGTGGCCTGAGCTTGTCGGATGTCTGCTTTATAATTTTTAATAGCTGCTCTGTAGCTGACTATGTCTGCTGGGCAGTAGTCAAGGCGCCATTTTCTTTCCATTCGCTTGCAGGCGCGTTTGGCCTTCCGTAGGTCGTCTGTGTACCATGGGGCTATAGGGTTGCCCCGCATGGGACGGAGACTTTTCATAGGGAGTACCAGGTTTAAAGCGTTGGTAATCCACCTGTTGTAGTTATCGTTCCCCTGGATAGGATTCAGTGCGTTGGAGGGTTTTGTACTTTGTAAAGTAGTTTGCCATTCGGATAGGGGAATTTTTTGCCAATTCCGTGACAGCAGAGTTGTCGGGGGCTTTGGAGGGGGGAGATGGGGAGGGGTCCAGGTGAAGGGGATAAGAAAATGGTCAGACCATGGTAGAGGGGAGAGACTTTCAGTAAGAAGATTGGAACAGTTACTGAAAATGGGGTCTAAAAGATGCCCTTTTTGATGTGTGGGCCCAAGGACAAGTTGATGTAAATCCAGGGCTTGTAGGCTCAATATAAGTTCTCTGGCAGAAGGGCCGGTCAGATTATCCAGATGGGTGTTGATATCACCCAGGATTGTATAGTTGGCAGAGCTGAGAGCCAAATTTGCAACAGTCGGTGCAAGATTTGCAAGGAAAGGACCATGGAGTCCTGGCGGGCGGTATATGAGTATACCAGAAAAAGTATGAATAGGACTGAATTTTATAGACATTCACTGTCTGGGAGGTGCACCGGGGTGCTGCTAACTTTGTAAATTGCTTTATGAATTACTGCTAGGCCACCTCCGATTCCCTTTTTACGATCAAGGCGACATATTTGATATTCAGGCGGGAGAGCTTGTACCAGATCATGTTCCGAGTGTTCCTGTAGCCACGTCTCTGTGGCAAAGAAAATGTCTGGGTTGATTTCCTCGAGCATTAGGTGGATTTCCATAGAATGTTTGGGAAGTGAAAGGCAGTTGAGCAGAAGCATAGAGAATGTTTTTGGTTTCATAGGGGGGCGGGGGGAGAAACAAAAGCCGCAGTTGCTGCATGCGGAATGTTTTATTGACGGATCCCATGTGTGTAGGCAGGATGGCTCAGAAGGTTGATATAATTGCCGAAGGGAGTGAGAGCTATAGGCAATGGTTTGGCTTGATAAAATGGCAGGGGGAATGGCCTCTGGTCTCGTGCGGTCGCGGACGGGCGCAGACGGGCTTGCCTTAGGCGTGCCTTTGGCGCGCAAACGTCGCTCCCGCTGCGCTCGTCCGCTGCGGGTCCGGAACATGCACATGATTTATGCTGCTTCCGGTGGGGCCCATGGGGGCGTGGCCTCCAGTTTTAGCGCGCTGGCGCCAAACAGTGTTCTGGGGCGGTGTCGCTACAGCATTGGATCAGCTGCTTTGTACCGCTGGATTCGCCAAGAGCGTAAGTGTATTAAAAAACACAAGTTATACTGTGACACAAAGTTTTAAAATGAACTTCCCACCTGTGCCATCCAGGCACCTCACAACGTGAATTCAACATGCCAAATGTGCATTCCACGATGCCCCAGGTGCGTATGTGGACAGCATTGTACTACCTCTGGGTGGGTGTGTTCGAATCTCAGAGGGGTGTCATCATCCAAGGGCACAGTGCATAACCTTGATCACCTATGACAGTGCAGGGAGGAACGAATCAACACTTGGTTCGGCAGATTGTGAAGGCAGGTCCACCAATCCAGTGACGCCTGTGCTTGCTGTGTGTGGGGTGAGTGTTTCGCCAGCCCGCAGGGATGAGCTGACACTGGCAACTACACCAATAGTCTGTATAGAGTGCAGGGGTAGGCCAGTATGACCATGGAGTGTTGTGGTTGTGTCTGGTAGGTGTACGTGTAGTTTGACATGTTGAATATGGTTTGGTCATGTGTGGAACCCCACAGTAGTGCATTGTGCTGTGAAGGCATTGGGATGTGTTGTGTGTTAACTTGGTACTTACCAACAAGCAGTCCCGTCCCATATGTGCCATCCTGGAAGTGCTGGTTGATGATGGACTGTCGGAAGATGAAGGAATCATGCACACTGCCTGGGTAATTGGCGACGACATTGGTGAAGAGTCCCCGGTGGTCCACTATTGCCTGCACATTGATGGAATGCGTGTGCTTTCTGTTGCGGTAGTGGTGTGCAGTATCCGCTTAGGGGACAAGTGGGACATGTGTGCAGTCAATTGCCCCCAAATCCGGCTATGGCGTAGAAGCCTTGTTTGGTCTCCAGCTGTTCCTGTGCAGTGTTGGGGAAGTTAAGGTACTGGGGTATGAAGCTGAGGATGGCATCCAGGACAGGTGTGATGGACTTTGATAGGGCTGGCTGCGAGACCCCTCCAACTCTAGCAGTTGTGGTTGAAAGGTGCCAGAGGCCAACAGGTGCAGCACAGCCAGCAGCTTTGTTTGTGGAGGGATGTTGCTTCTCTGCTGTGTTGGGATTGTCAGCCTGTGGGCGATGTGGGTCATGATGCGGTGAATGGTTGTCCTTTGAACCTGTAGTGTGCAATGACTTCCTTGGGTGTTAGGTCTGTGAGAGTGTTGCGGTTTTGGTAGATCCGCTGTCTTACTTTGCCCTGCCTCTGTGGTGGTACCGGGGTG
Source organism: Lissotriton vulgaris (assembly GCF_964263255.1). Lineage (NCBI taxonomy): Eukaryota > Metazoa > Chordata > Amphibia > Caudata > Salamandridae > Lissotriton > Lissotriton vulgaris. The sequence continues at coordinate 6,848,007 of NC_141688.1, forward strand.
GGGAGGGCGGGTCCAGGTTTAGGGGGTGGTGGCGGTCCTGGGGGTGGCGGCGGTGGGTGTTGGGGCCCTGTTTGGGCTCCAAGCTGCATGATGAGTAGCTCCATGGCGTTGTTTGTTCTTCGGGTGTGACTGTGTGCGGGGTCCGATGCCTACTGCAGGTAGTAGTCCGGCTTTACACCTGCTTGATGCAGGTGTTTAAATGGCTAACATGGCTTATCGCGTGTTTTTGGTTCACTTTGCGGATCTTTCAGTTTGTTGTGACTGTGGTGTTGCTGTTTTTCGTGTGTTTCTGCGGGAACGCCTACTCTGCATCTCATTAGTGTTAGTTGGTGGTGTCTGCCGTGGTGTTTTGGGGATGTTATTGCGGGAATTCTTGTGATGTCTGCAGTTTGCACCAGTTTGTGAATGGGGTATTCATTCTATCACCACTTTTGATATGTTAAAGTGGGGATAATTTGGAGATGAATCCTTGTGAATATGTCCTTGTGTGGTTTAATATGCCTGCTCTGTGTAACAGCTAGTATAGATTGTGATGTTGGGGACCTTTATAGAATAACATGGATATTGCAAAGCAGATTTGAAGTTCATAGACGGTGCATTCTTGATCCTAGTGCTGGCATATCAGGGTCTGGATTGACAGGCAATGTTGCTGCTTTGTGTTGATTCAAGTACTAGCATATCAGATGGTTCAACAGAGATGTCATGAAAGAGCTGCGTGTTGGAAACAAGATTAGCAGGGGTTCTGCAGACAATCTCTGAGTTGCAATAGTAAATATGTGAGTTTCAGTCCATAAAATAGGGGGGACCTCTGTGGTAGGTTTGAGATGCAAATATAACTGTACTCGGTTATCTGCCTGGAATCTTAAGGATGCCTCCAAGAAGGATTGCGGTGCTCTGCTAACTGTGTGCAAGTCACAATTTTGCCACAACACAGGGTGCTTTGCCTATCACTTGCAATGCACTGCCAGATCTATAGCAGTGGTTCTACACAGCATGATTATGGTGCATAGCAGAGAGGTGTGCGGGTTTGGTATTGTGGAATATCAGAAGCTCAACAAGATTGTCAGCCGGTTAGTGGTTTGTAGCTAATTCAGGCTGGGGCCTTGCAAACCGACAACCACGATCATGCTGTAGTGGGTACAAACAAAATGTAACACTACAGCAGACCAATAAATGAAGCAGGTTCACTGGAAGCCTCTGAGTGTAAGTATTTATATGTACACTTTTACTAAAATCAAAACGTATTGGCTATGCAAGGCCTAAAAAAAAGGTGCAGGTTCACAAATGTATGCAAAACAGATAACATGTTGCATATCCCCGTGTGAAATTCATTGTGGCAGCTGGATTTATGCTTCACTTCTGTATACGGTAAAACATTCATAGAAGGGAGAATGTTTTGTTCTTTATGATATGCTGTAAATTACCTATATGAAAATGGGGTTCCTGTTTTTATAAAAGAATTATGCAGGCACTGATATTTTCTTCAATAGGTTCAGAGACACCAGATCTGTCTTGGCTTTCTTAGTACAATTAGTTTACATGGGAACTAAATTATATCGCTGGGAACTAAATTAGTCAAGTTATGTAACCAGACAAATGGAGTCATACATGAGACAAATCTGAAACAATGGTTCCTGTGAGACACTGGGTTATGGCTTGACTGGGGTGTTAACCCTGGTCAAGCAACAGCCATAATCCCTGTCATGGTGAATCACAAAAGTCATTAAATTAACCGGAGCTTAACCTTCTGGTAGCTTGGCACTAAAAGCAGTCAGGCTTAACTAAGAGGCAATGTGTAAAGGATTTATGCAGCACTCAAATAGTAATAAACACATGACAAACATCACACCAATTTAGAAAAAAATGGAGTAAATTATAATTAATTATTTGATGACAAAATGACAAGAATCCAAATTGTAGGACCAAAGTCATGATTTTTTAGTAAAATTTAGCACCTAAAAGATCAAAGTACCAACTGCAAACATATATGTGCACGATACTGGGTCAAAGTAAAAAAATAAGATTGACCATGATGGAACGCGGGTCGGATACACAAAATGGCGCTTACCTTCGGACTTAAAAGAAATTTTGATGAACATTTTCTGAAAGGGTAAAGTTCAGTGGGGCAAGACTGCAGATGTGTCCAAGGAGGAAGCGTCATCATCAGGGAGCCATTAAATGAAGTTGCAGTAACAATATCTACATTAGGACCCTTTTCGGAAGTCGAAAATCTCCAGCAGGACAAGGCAGGAGGTTGTAGCAGATGAAAGTTCCAGGAGGTGGCAATCTAGCAGGAGTAAATTGTTTGACTTCAGCAAAATTGCACTTCACGATTGTGTACACAGCAGTCAACTGCATTGCAGCATGTTGGTAATGAGAAACTCAAAGTGTGGTTTGTTTTGAGACTTTGTGAACACCCAGAAACTCATGTGTTTTTGACATCAACAATCTCTTATCCAACCATTTCTCATGCTAAATGTAGTTGAAAATTTGCTTCTGAAACTGTCTGTAGTAACTCCTTTTCTAGATTATGAATGGGAAGAAAACACCGCTTAACTTTGCTGACGGGGAAGGGAAGATGTTTCCCCTAGGCAGGAAATGTTCTTTTATCTTCAGGTCCTCTTTTCTTTGGCAGGTCTCTGAAGAGCAGATGTAACACAAAGATTCATCCCATCTTCGTCGCCAAAAATTGTAGTGATCAAGTCCACACATGTAGAGGTGGTTAAGACAGGTTTATTCATGGTAGTTGTAAGATCACAAGAAGACCAGAACAAAACGCCACCAGGAGCAGCCAGCATGCTGCTTTGCCCAGCCAACTGTGAGTCTTTCACTCCCAACATTCCATGTTATGTCATTACACCAAGATTCCATTGGCAGGGCTAGAATAACACCAGAGTCAAGATACAACTCACTGATAGTACCCATATTTGTTCATATGTCCTTTTCCTGACACATATATCTCACTGACCACTATTGCAAACTGCACTTTCATGCATCAGTAAAAGCCAATGCTTCCTTTCGCCAGGTGACTAAAATACACTCAGTTAAAAAAAGATAACACAAATGCAAAAGAATCAAAACCTGATTTTTTTACACTTATGGAAATAATATAAATAAGGCACCTTTATGGACTGGAAAAGAAATGAAAACCTCAGTGATTTGAAATCTTCCATTTAACACTTAATTCTGCTTTAGAAGATGTAACTGTAAACCTTGCTTCATATATGCCATTTGGCTTCTGCGATCATAAGTGAGGTACCTGTTGCTATTTGGCCAAAGCTTCTTACAAATGGTGCTTGCTGAGAGGACAGACCCGGGCCTACTTGCATCGTTACTGCTACCCACAGCCCTGAAACATAGAGACGGTGCTGCTGGGATAAAAGAGAACTGTAAAGGTGAAAATAGGGCAGTAACACTTGTGCGGGGTCCTGTAGTACTTCTATCTGCATAGGCACTGTCATACCAGCAGCGAGAGATCAACACCATGCCGGTACCCAGCTGGAAACTTTGAGGGCAGGCTGAGAAGTAAATCTGAGCAATCGTGGAGGAAGCTGGTGCCTATGCATACTGGACTGTGCTAATTATATGCTGGGTCAGTGGCTAGTTCGGTCGCCAGATAAGGGCCTGGGATTTCCTGTCTGTGCCCATAAAATTCTCCCCCAGGCATCTAGGGAATGGGAACCCTCTGCCGCCACTGTGTGCTAGAATACCAGGAGCAAGCTCTGGCCTGCCAGGAAGAGAGACCTAACTCAATGTTACATATGCCTCTCGCACCCCCGATTTGAATACGAAAAGACATCACAATATGGGCAAGGTTCGGCTCAAAGGGGGGTGCAATAGACAAAAATGGACCAACACACTGTGCAAGAGTTGGCATCCAAACAGGACAATCAGGGTGGGGCCCCCGTCTCTGATGCAGATATGCTGCAGTTAGGGCTTTCGAGGGCCCAAATTCTCACAGCCAGAATCCTCGAGCATGGCGGTCGAGGCAAAAATGGATGCGATGTTGGGTTGCTGAGAGTTGACCTTTGCACGGTGGCTGAAAGGTACCTGGCCACAGAATAGAATGTATCTAAATTAGAAAAAGAAGTCTCTATGCTGAAAACAACCCGCGCTGAGCTTGCTTCAAAAACGGCTATGCTGGAACGCAGAGCTGAAGATGCAGAGGGGAGGTCACTAAGAGGTATCCTCACGTTTTTGGGGTTTCCAGAGGACGCTGAGGGCATAACCCCAGAACTGTGGGGTATTCCTAATGGTCTTCTTAATGCCATTATATCATTATATACATCAACTTGGGTGGGGGTTAAGCTGTCAGATACTGCGCTTACTAGGAAGATTAACACCAATCAAGGGCTGAAGCAAGAGTGTCCTTGCCCCAATTTTGTTCACTTTATACACGGCGGACATGTCCCGGGTACTTAACAACACCAACTTAATCTCCCCCAAAATAGGCAATACTAAGATCACAATATTGCAATACGTGGATGACATTGTCCTGCTTGATAATTCAAAAACAGGACCCCAGAGAGCACTAAATTCACTCCATTCATACAATAGTGCAAACAAGCTGATAGTAAATGAATCCAAAACCAAGGTGTTAACCTTTGGAAGGACACTAGAACAAACAAGCAGTCACTGGTCTCTGGGTCCCCTAAAAATCTCAGGAGCTAAATCTTACAATTATTTGGGCACTTGGTGCTTTGCGAATGGCACATCAATAATCCACAGGCGCCACTTAAAGGATAAGGCAGCATTAATAATTACTAGACTTTGCCAAGTACATACAGACTTTGAAAACCCCATCTAAGCCCCAATTAGAAAAGTGCTTAGGGGAATACTACCCTCTGCATTTACCTATGGTAGCGAGTCAAGCCCGGCTCAACTCACCAAAACTATTGAAAATGTACACCTAAAAACGTATAAAAGAGTGTTCAAACTGCCCCAGTATATCAGGGGATCTCTGGTGAGACTTGAATTTGGCCTGATGGGCATCGCGTTTTCAAGTAATGGATTTTTTTTAAAGTACTTCTCTAGATGTATAACGGCATTGCCAGGTACCTTAAAATGTATTTTGCAAGATATATTCAAACGTAAAAACAACCCGTGGTCCATGTATGTAATGACGGCAGCAGCAACTTTACAAATTGATTTGACCATTCTTAATACCCCTTCAATCACGCATACTGCAGTAAAAAGTATAATGAAAAGACAAATTACTCTCAAAGACCATGGACTTGCAAAACATCAAGTCTACACTACCATTAAGAGCCCTGGCAGTATCATATACCAATGACAGCCAAGTTGTATTTCATGCACAACTTTACCTCAATAGTGCAATAGGGAAAGGTTGCCTGACCCAAATCTTGGCAGCAAGGATGCTGGCATTAGACATTAAAAACTTTAACCCCAACTTGCCACTGCTTTTCAAGATAGTTAAGTGTAGGCTTTGTGGCTACAAATCAGAAACTTATCTACAACTACTTTGTGGCTACCCAGCAATGCTTGGCTCTCGGAGATCTTTACTAAAGCCACTTTTTTTATTTAAAGGTATAAGGACATGCAATAAGGCAATTAACTTGATTTTTAGCACCATGGTGCCCCTCGAATTGGCAAGAATATGCAAATTCTTTAAAGCTATGCAAGAGTCCTTTACAAACTCACAACAAAGCATTGAGCTGATTGTGAACCGATAACTCCTGGGTTTTGTATCATGGACATTAGGTATTGTAGAGTTTGGTCACGTTGCACTGTCTCAGGTGGACTTGGTAAGGTATTTTACCCTTTTTTATAAAACAAAAAAAACTCAAATAGGATCAATTATAACAGTATGCAAATAGTTCAACTATGCGACATTTAACTAAAACTGCAGTATAATTTGAGCTTTAAATTTTTTGGGGTACTATGCTTTAGTCATGTTATAGGGTCTTGCAATGAATTACCGTTCTCTTTGTCATTTTTTATATTAGGTCTTTTTTCTTACTTTTAAATGTTTTATATTGCCATGGTTTGAAGTAATCTATACAATAAACTTAGCATTTACTAAAAAAAAAAACCTCAGAACTCTTTCTAGAGCAATGGACCAGAGACTCCCTACCCACGGCTCGGTTGTCAGCCTTCTTTGTTGTCGAGAGGACACATCGGGCACTCATGCCAAAGCCTCTTCCGGGCACGCCTCCCAGGACACTCATCGCCAAAGTACTTAATTTAATTATAGGGACCAAGATTGCATACTAAGAGCAGCCATGCCTGAGGCTGGTTGGGACTAGCTGGAAGTGCGATGAGAGGGTAGAGCAATTTACAGAGTTACAGAAAGATCGAACGCACCAGGCCCTGGGAAAGCAAGGAGAACTACTGGCAGAGCGGAAAGATCCAAAAAAGCATTGAAGTCATCACAGAGAGCGTTTGTCTGACAGGATGGATCCCTGGAACTGGAATCTGCAGATTCTGGCAGCCGCAGCCTGGGTACTCCCCGTGTGGATCCAGTTGAGCAGAATGTTGATCGAGAGGCGGCGAGGGCTCTGGTAGAGGTGGTCACAGCATCCAGTTATGATGCCAGTACCAGTGACATGGTGGAAGACACACCACAACTTAACAAACATTGGCCACGCCCGAACTATATAAGTATAATTCTGTATGGGAATATTGAATGCACAGATGGTCAGAATGCACGCCATGTAACTGACAAGGATGGGATGGCTGAGTGAATCCTTGTGGCTGCAGTAAAGTTTGATATGGAGATAGCTGTGCTGGCCATATATACACCACAGGCGGGGACGCGCCTATCTTACTACTTTCATTTTATCAATTCTCTTTTAATTACTTTTCGTTCTCTCTATAGTGCTATATCTCACCTAGTTTTACATCTTCTCTCTCTCTGATATAAGTAAGGTGTGTTGGGTGGCTGTGGTACCTGTGTGTGGAATTATATGAATGGCAGCTGAGTGAAAAGAGTCTGGTAGTAGCCATGGAGGCCCAGCGTTGACGTGACTTGTTGTGAGATCCACTGTTGCGGTCTGAGCCATTTTAACCCACTCTGGCTGCTATCTGGATATAGGACGACTGAATGTACTGTGGATGAATGATAGTTGAGAGAATTGATTAACGATGTAGTTGTTAAATAGCGCACTATCTGATACATGACACAGACTTTGATGGGGATTTAATGGTGTTGGTTGTTGACCAGGGTCGGGGTGGGGAGAATGGGGTCTCAAGGACTATAATGGTTGGGAATGCCTGAATTGTTGGGGCAGTTTCTACCCGGGGGTGGTGAAAGTTAAAATGCAGGGGAATATTATGTTTTTTAGCAGCAGTGACTGTGGCAGACTATGTAGGGGACAAGACGGGCCGTAGGCGAATAACCTAACCAGTGACATGGGGCAATTTACGATAATAACATGGAATGTGAGGGGGCTTAATTTGTACACAAAGCGATACCAGGTAAAGACTTACCTGCACAGACATGGGGTGCAAATAGCAATGCTGCAAGAGACTCATTTATTAGACCCCAAAATCCAGAGATTGCATAAGAAATGGAGAGGGCAACCCTATGCTTCCACTTACTCCAGATATGCAAGGGGTTATTAGTATGGGTCACGCCCCAAGTTCCCTTTTAGATGCACAATTACACAGTGGGCATTGAGTGCAGATACATAATAATACAAGGCACACTAGATGGAAAGAAGATATGCCTTGTCGACATATACGCCCCCATTGTAGACGAAGTTGGCTTCTTCCTGGAGCTAGAAAACCTCCTCATTACGTATGAGGCAATTCCCATTATCTGGGCAGGAGACTTTAACTGCATAACTGATGGCAATAAGGACAGATACCCCCCAAAAATGCACACTAAGCCTACCATGACAGCCATGTTGCGTTGTCATCTGCAGTGTGTAGACATTTCGCAAGAAACACACCCGGAGGTTCACAGTTACACCTGCTATACACCTGCACGAGAGGTCCCTAGTAGACTAGATAGATTCCTCCTCTTCAGCGAGGCAGTGGTGGCCTCCATACAGACCTGCATCCTTACACGATTTCTCTCAGATCATGCCCCAGTCCTGCTCAAGTGGGGCCCACTCTGTGGCAAACCAAAACTGGCCTGTAAGACATGAGGTGCTTCAGGAACCCATGGTCCGTATGGAACTTATAGATGCGATTGTAGAATTCTTTCATTCAAACTGGTCCACGACTAGCTCTGGAGGAATGGAATGGGACACACTCAAAGTGGTGATACGTGGGAAGTGTCTCTCCAACATTGGGGAAATGCAACGCAAGTTAGAATGTGACCTAAAGGAGGGGGAAGACAACCTCTCCCAGATGCAGCAGGGCCAGCATCCAACTCCACCATGTCATTACTTCCTGCTGCAGGCGCACCACCAGGTGAGCGATATATGGGACAGACTCGACTGTCTAACCAGGCGGGAATATCATCAGCTGTTGCTCAAAGAGGGTGAAAATTTGGGGAGACTCCTAGCATGGTTATTGGAGAGGCAACAACCGCCCCACTGATCCTAACGTTAACGCACCTGGATGGGAGCATTATAAATACTCAGGCAGGAATTAATAGCTAGCTGTATGAACACTTAGCCACAGTATATTTGGAGCCTCCGGAAAGTACGTAGCCTGTTGATCTTGAGTTTCTTAGGAACATAACACTACCCCACATCTCAGGAGATCTAGTGGGCTGCGATTCAGCTGGATGAATTACTCGAGGCAGTGCGGACAATGGCTAGTTGCAAAGCCCCGGGCCCATATGGCCTACCAATAGAGCTATACCAAATGTACAGGATCTACTGCTCCCCAGATTGTTGGGGACCCTGCAAGAAGCTAAGGGAATTCTCCCATGATCTATGAGAGATGCCTGCATAGTTATTCTCCTGAAACCGGGTGGGGACGAGTGACACCTGGGATTGTATATGCCCATGTCAATGCTGGATGTAGATGTATAAATATTGGCTAAGGTGTTAGCCACCCACCTCAGCCGTGTGGTATCACATCTGGTCCATGAGACTATTGTGGATTCATACCAGAAGGGGAACTCATATGAACATACACTCACTGTCGGGCAGACCGGATAGGGCGGCAGTGGTCATTGACATTGAAAAGGAATTGGATACTCTGCAATGGAAGTACCTATTGGAGGTTCTCAGAATAATGGGATTGGGCCACGGTCACCTGGGATCAATTGTTATATCGAGGACAGCTGGCTCATGTGTGCACAGGGGATCAAATATCAGAGTGCGTTACTATTAAAAGAGGCACCGGCAAGGGTGGCCACACTCCCCGTTGCTCTTCGCCCTGTCTGTTGAGCCATTGGCGATCTGGATGAGGAGAGATATGGGCGAATGAGGAATTACAGTCACTGGCCGCAGCAATGTTGTGTCTCTGTATGCTGGCAACGCATTCCTCTATATTCGGCAGCCAGAGCAGGCACTGCCGGCTCTATTGGGCATGTTACGCTTTTTTGGACAGTCAGCCAGCCTCCGTATGAATAATCGTAAGTCAGTCATCTTCCCATTATCAACTTTAGCATGAGTGGCTCTACAGGATCTCCCGCCAGTAGAGTTGAGCTGGGAAATTGATCATTTTAGGTATTTGGGCATACAGGTGACTCACAGGCCCGAGGATCAATATGCCCCAAATATGCGGATGGTAATCACAAAACTGAACTGGCTCCCTCTCTTCATTATGGGGCAGGTCCCACTGGCTACAATGGTCATGTTACAGAGGTGCCTATATGCTTTACAGAATACTCTTTACCATATGCCAGACTACACGTTTGCCACTCTGAATAAATGGTTGGTCTCGCTGGTTTGGGAAGGGTGAAATTAGACACACTCAAATTAGTTATTGATCTGGGAGGACTGGGTCTCCAGGATCTTAGAATATATTATTTAGCTGGATTGCTTCAATATACAGCACACTGGTGCATGGAGGGGCACAAAATGGAGAAAGCTCTACTAGCAAACCGTAAAAATGGTTCTGAGCTACCCAAATACCTAATGATGGGCGCTGAGGTCCCCAGCTCATGCCCATTCATAATCCAGCAGGTAGCAATGGTTTAGGAACAGGCAGTCACCCGGGTTGTACGAAGGGGTACCCTATACGGCCTCGCTCCCCTTGCATTGGTTGAAGGGTTCTGCCTAATTCAGGCAGTCATCATCACCCCTAAATGGCACGAAGAAGGGTGCTCGACAGCCGGGGATCTCTTTGCTAACAGGACTTTCCTGACATATGAGGAAGCAATAGAATGGTATCAAATACCTCCAGGGCACTTCCTACAATACACTAAGATTGCACATATGGTTAGGGGTATGTGGCCCTTGTTTCCTTATGAACTGAAAGAGTCACACACATTGGCCCTCCTGCTATACCTGGGCTCAACTAGAGGCCTAATCTCCTGTATCTATAAGGCATAAAAGAACACAGCATCATCGAGATAAAAGACAGATGGGTCACCGGAATGATGGTCTCCCTTACAGACGAGAAAATGGAAAAAGGCTTTTGCACAGGTCCGGGAGGTGGCTAGCAACGCTAGGTTTAAACTCACCCAGTTGCACTAATTACATAATTCCTATTTAACCCCTCAGAGTCTAGCTCGCTTTAACTCAGCACACTATTCCCACTGTGTGGCGTAGACCCTGCCACTTCCCTGCACATGACTTGGACATGGATCAAATTACAAACCTACTGGAATCAAATTATTCAGACACTCCGGACCACCACAGCAGTCCGGATAGAACAGACAGTTAAACTTTGCTAATTGGGTGTACTCCCAAAACCAAAAAAGGGAAAACGAACCTAGTACTAGCAAAACAGACCATTGCGATACATTAAACTCAAACACTCCCCCCAAAATTTGCTACATGGCTGTCAGATATGGGGATTGGAGGAAGGCAGAAAAAAGTTGCCTAAAAATTGTACGTCCTGAAGAATATGCTGAACGAGATTTGGAGTACTGGGGACACATGTTGGAAGGGTTGCGTCTGCCGGACTTGCAACTGGAGTTGGAACTAGATACCACTCAGAGAATACAACCTAACACCTCTTTGCCACATACAGAGATGAGGGATATCCTCGACACCCAAGCGCAGGAGAGCCTGATATTGCTAAGTACCTAGGCCTCCACCCAATACTGGTCTCATAAACCCTGAATAACGAACGGTTGTTTGGTCCCACAAAATAGATAATTAATAGTTTTGTAACCTAAATGCTTAGAATGATTTCTGTCACTGGTCACTGCTGCGCAATGTTATAATGTTTTTGTTTTCGTTTTTTTCCTTGTTTATCCTCATAAGTGCTGCGCCGGTTCAATGGCCGACGGCACCACTACCTCCGGAGTGCTGCAGTCGGCCATTGGACATTCCAACTGCACCTGCGCAATGGAACGTTCAGCACTGGAGCTGGACGTTCCATAGCAGCTAAGGTGTTAAACTGTCTGAGCCTTATTGTTGTGATTACTGCACAGGGTATGTAAGTATAAAAGATGATTGGGTGTGTAATCCTGATGTATCAAAGACATTGCAAGGTACTCCTTTTTGAAGGCCCTTGAAAAGATTACCAGTAAATGTTAGTAATAATTTTTGTGATTAACAATGCAGTATTACTATAATAAAAATAAGAATTAAATAAAACACACAGTGCTTGCACATACCTAACACACCAAAAATGTTGATATATGCCAAAAAGCGTCTATATGGGGGAAGAATGGTTTACCAGATTTAGGGTATGAAGCGATGACAAGGTCATCTGGATAGACCTGAAACTGATCGATCCTCTCCCAGTTGTCTGCCAGTGTGTTGACCAGGGGTAAACCACGAACTGGCCTCAAAGCTTTACGATGGTACTCTTCAGGAACATCCATTCTAGGGGGAAAAGAAGCTATCTTTCAATGAAAGAGAAATAAGAATGACATTCAGTGCTTCATTGACAATATCAGAATTTGTTTTTTTTTTCAGAACGGACCTCTGCTGCAAACAATAAGGAATAAGAGAAACAATGGATTTCCAAAGCACCCGAAGATCACCAAACCGTTAAATAATTCCAACAATATATAGTTTGAGTAAATCTTAAACTAACTCAGCACCATCTACACACATCCATCCATCAACAGTCTTGTGTTAAGGTGCATTTACAAATTTGACCTCTGTGTAGGGAAATATATATATATATTACCTATTGGCGGTCACCAGTAGGTAGTTATAGTTAGGACCTAGTTTCCATAGGAAAAGCGTTTTGTTCTCCAATAACTTTGGTGCTGGTTGACGAATCTTCAAAAATGTTTCAAAACTAGTGGCCTACTCCGGTGAGCTTGTGTCTTGAAAGTTTCGGAGTGATTCAACAAGTAGGGGCCGAAAAAAAAGAGTGTTTCAAAACTAACCCTTGATGTGGTTCGCGTAGTAGCACTACTCGTAGCTACGTGAAGTGGACTTCGCACTATGCGAGCTACATGTAGATGCATGAACTGCGTAGTGCACTGTGCAAAATGCTGTTCGCACTGATTGCACAGTACTGGATGCTTGTCTGCACTGTGCAATCAGTGCAAACCGCATCTTGCACAGCAGCTTTCTCAATGCGGACTGGTAATTTCACATCGCAAGCGGTTGCGAGCATACGCGACCACTCGCAATGAGAAACCTGACCTTCCCACGTTGAGAATCTCACCGGAAGGTATTTTTTCCAGACACGGCATCGGCAACATGATGTTGCGGTTCACGACCGAGGACAAAGTTTAGCTGGGAAGTAATTTTGCTCACTCGCAGTCGCGAACTTGACGTTGAGGCCCGTGAGCTACGCGTGTTTGCACTGTGCACTATTTGTGTAGTGCGAAGTATTGCAAACTTCGCAAACTACGCAAGAGTAGCATAGTACTTCGACCAGGATTACCCAAAACATGTTTTCCCCAGGTTATTTTCTATAGGAAACTTTAGACACGGCTACTGCCTGAACTACAGAACAGAATTAGACCAAATTTGGAAAAAAGGTAGCCCTTGGTTCAGAAACAAATTTTTTTTTTAATGGTGTAAATCCGTTCAGTAGTTTTTAAGATATTAAAGGAAAAACACCTTTATATATCTGGGCAGGACCTAACTACACAAGCACGAGCTTGGCTCTAATTTGCTGCCAACACTTCAATCTAGGAAGTGTTGGCAGGCGTCTTGGTGCACTTCTTATTAGGTCTCGCCTAACGACGTAGCACATGCTCTGCACGCTTGGCGAGTTCTATAGCCGTCGACTTTACTTCTAAAGTAGAACACAAGCCCCAGCACGACCCCCTACACTACCTAAACACCACTGAACTACCCTAAAACTCTTCCACCAGCACGAACACCTACACTACCCAAACAACACTGCACTACCCTAAAAAGCTACCCCAGCATGATCCCCTACACTACCCACACATGACTGCACTACCCTGAACCCTAAAACCCTACCCCCAGCATAATCCCATATACTACTGAAACACCACTGCACTACCCTAAACCCTAAAACACTACCCCAGCATGACCCCCTACACTAAACAAACACCACTGCACTACCCTAACCCCTAAAACACTACCACCAGCATGACTACCTAAACTATCCGAACACCACTGTACTACACTGCACCCTAAAATACTACCCACAGCTGACCCAATACACTACCTAAACAACAATGCACTACCCTAAACTCTAATTCCACTACCAGCACGACCCCCTATACTACCCAAACACCACTGCACTACCCTAAACCCTGACACACTACCCCCAGCATGACCCCTACACTACAAAACACCACTGCACTACCCTAAACCCTTACCCAATACCTCAGCATCACCTCTACACTACACAAACACCACTGCACTACCCTAAACCCTAAAACACAACCCAAGCATGACATCTTATGCTACACAAACACCACTGCACTACCCTAAACCCTAAAACACCACCCCAGCACCACCCCCTACACTACCCAAATTCCACTGCACTACCATAAACCGTAAAGCACTACCCCCTACACTACAAAAACACCACTACACTACCCTAAACCCTAAATCTACCCCCTGCATGACCCCCTACACTACCCAAACACATTTGCACTACCCTAAACCCTAAAACACCACCCACAGCATTACACCCTAGACTACCCAAACACCACTGCACTACCCTAAACCCTAAAACACTACCCTCAGCATGACCCCAAATACTACATAAACCCCACTGCACTACCCTAAACCCTAAAATACTACCCTCAGCATGCCCCTAAATACTACAGAAACCCCACTGCACTACCCTAAACCCTAAAACACTACCACCAGCACGACCCCCTATACTACCCAAACACCACTGCAATACCCTAAACCCTAAAACATTACCCCAGCATGATTCGCTATACTACCTAAACACCACTGCACTACCTAAACCCTTAAAACACGACTCCCAGCATGACACCCTACACTACACAAACACCACTGTACTACCCTAAACCCTAAAACACTACCCCCAGCATGACCCCCCTACACTACACTCACACCACTGCACAACTCTAAACCCTAAAACACTACCCCCAGCATGACCCCCTACATTACACAAACACAACTACACTACCTTAAACCCTAAAGCACTACCCCCAGCATGCCCGTCGAGACTACACAAACACCACTGCACTACCCTAAACCCTAAAATACTACCCCCTACACAAACACCACTGCACCGCCCTAAAACCCTAAAACACTACCCCAGCACGACCCCCTAGAGTACCCAAACACCACTGCATTACCCTAAACCCTAAAACACTTTCCCCAGCACTGCCCCATACACTACCCAAACACCACTGCACTACCCTAATCCCCAAAACACAATCCCCATTATAATCAGCTACATTACACAAACACCACTGCTCAACATTAACACTAAAACATTACCCCCAGCAAGACCCCCTGCACAACCAAACAGCACTGCACTACCCTAAACCCTAAAACAATACCCCAGCACGACCCCCTAGAGTACCCAAACACCACTGCATTACCCTAAACCCTAAAACACTTTCCCCAGCACTGCCCCATACACTACCCAAACACCACTGCACTACCCTAATCCCTAAAACACAATCCCCATTATAATCAGCTACATTACACAAACACCACTGCTCAACCTTAACACTAAAACATTACCCCCAGCAAGACCCCCTGCACAACCAAACACCACTGCACTACCCTAAACCCTAAATCTACCCCAGCATTACCCCATACACTACACTAATACCACTGCACTACACTAAACCATAAAAAATGCACCCAGCATGACCCCCTACACTCCTAAACACCAATGCACTACCCTAAACCCTCAAACACTACCCCCAGTACCATACCCTACACTACCCACACACAACTGCACTACTCTAAACCCTAAAGCAATACCCCCAGCACAATCCCTTACAATACACAAACACCACTGCAATACCCTAAACCCTAAAACACTACACCCAGCATGACCGCTACACTACCCAAACACCACTGCACTACCCTAAAACACTACCCCAGCACCACCCCCTACACTATGATCACACCACTGCTCTACCCTAAATCCTAAGCCACTAACCCCAGCATGACCCCCTACATTACACAAACACTAGTCCAAACAGGAACACGGCTCGGGGGTCCGGACACGCTACAAGCCGCTCCTCTGCTAGATACAGCTTGGGGCGTATACTGAAACTAAAACCTCAACACGACATACACGAGTGATTCCCCGCCTATTAGAACTGTACCATGTTCGACGTGGGCGGCAACCTACTATTGAAACTATAATTATCCGTGACCTCCGATACTGAAGATAAGAAATTAAGGCCAAACTAAAAACATACCTATTTACACCCATACCGAAACTGAGTATCTTCACGGTCAAGGGCCCGGCTGGGTCGGAATTATCACCAGCTGAGCGACCTTTTTTTGACCTGGACACAGCCATCTAGCCCTGAGGAATGGCGAGTGCGATGAAACACGTGTCGGCTGGTTGTTTTCTGCATTAAAGACTCCAAGACTTACTCCTCATGAGAGTTTTTGTTTGAACACTTCTGTCAATTATTACTTTTTTTGTTGTATACTGTTACTGAACAACGTATAACACTTTGAGTGCATCGGCAACCAAGTCCGTTTAATAAGGGGTAGTGTTTTCTACTCTAATTGAGTGGTTAGGGTTTCTCTACTCGCCGATTTGCACCTGAATAATAATCCATTTGTATTGTGTGCGTACATACGGGCAGTGCACCCAGAGCTTATACTGATCCAAAAACCGTCAGAATCTATATTACACAAACACTACTAAACTACCGTAATTCCTAAATCACTTCCCCCAGCACTACCCGATACACTACACAAACACCACTGCACTACCCAAATCCCTTAAACACTTCCCCGAGCACGAACCCTGCACTACTCAACAAACGCTGCACTGCACTAAACCCTAAAACACTACCCACAGCACAAACCTGTACATTAAACAAACACCACTGGACAACCCTAAAGCTTTACATCCAGCATGGCCCCTACACTAAACAAACACCACTGCACTACCCTAAACCCTAAAATACTACCCCCAGCACGACCCTCTACACTACCCAAACATCCCTGCACTACCCGAAACCCTAAAACACTACCCCCTGCATGACACCCTACACTACACAAACACCACTGTACTACCCTAAACCCTAAAACATAACCCCAGCAGGTACCCCTCCACTACACTCACACCACTGCACTACCCTAAACCCTAAAACACTAACCCCAGTACGACCCCTACATTACACAAAAAGAATTGCATGACCCTAAATCCTAAAACAGCACAACACCCTACACTACACAAACACTACTGCAATAAACTAAACCCTAAAACACTTCCCCCAGCACGACCCCCTGCACTACCAAAAAACCACTGCACTACCCTAAACCCATAAACACTAGCCCCAGCACAACACCCTACACTACACCAACACCACTGCACTACCCTAAACTCTAAAACAGTATCCCCCTGCACTACACAAACACCACTGCCCTAACCTAAACCCTAAAACACTACCCCTAGCATGAACGCCTACACTACACAACCACAACTGCACTACAATATTCCCTAAAACACTACCCCCAGCACAACACCCTACACTAAACTCACACCACTGCACTAACCAAAACCCTGAAACACTACCCTCAGCAAGACCCCCTACAACCCAAACATCACGGTGCTGTGTTTGGCTCGGAAGCCGGACTGTGAGGGGTCGAGCAAGCCGTTAGATTCGTGGAAGGCGGCGAGCTGACTGTTGACGGTCTTCTCTATGACTTTTGCAGGGAATGGGAGGAGCAAGATGGGGCGGTAGTTCTTAAGTTCAGTGGGGTCTGCTGTAGGTTTTTTCAGGAGGGCGCTGAGTTCGGCATGTTTCCAGCTTTCCGGGAAGGTAGCGGTGTTTAGGGAGCAGTTGATGATATCTCGGAGTTGGGGTACGATGATGGAGTCGGCCTTGTTGAAGATGTGGTGGGGGCATGGGTCGGTAGGCGATCCGGAGTGGATGGAGTTCATCAAGCGGATGGTGTCTTCGGTGCTGATCGGGTTCCAGGCACTGAGGGTGGTGGTGGGGGGCTTCAGTTCGGAGGTAAGGGGAGTGGGCTGGTCGCCAAAGCTGTTATGTATGTCAGTGATTTTGCTGTCGAAAAACGATGCTAGAGAGTCGCAGAGGTCTTGAGAGGGAGTGATGTTGTTGGTGCCAGCGCTGGTATTGGTAAGCTCTTTGACGATGTTGAAGAGTTCCTTGCTGTTGTGGGCGTTGTTGTCGAGTCGATCCTTGAATGCTATTTTCTTGGTGGATCGGATCAGCTGGTGGTGTTTGCGGGTGGCGTCCTTGAGGGCGGTCATGTTGTCTGTGGTTGGGTTTCTTCGCCAGACTTTCTCGAGGGAGCGGCAGTTCTTTTTGGAGTTCTTGAGGTAGTCGTTGAACCAGAGGGCTTTTTTGCTTCCTGGCTTGTTGTGATGGTTTTTCAAGGGTGCTAATTCGTCAGCGCAGTGGGTGATCCATTGTGCGAGATTGATGGCCGCTGGATTTGGTCCGATGGTCTGGGGAGAGGATTTTGGTTTAGCGATGTGGTGAGCTGGTTGGTGGTGATTTTGTTCCAGTTTCTGCGGGAGACTTGTTGAGGGTGGTGGTGGGTCGTTGACTTTCTGAAGTTGAAGTGGACGCAGCTGTGAACCAGTGGAGTTCTGTGGCATGATTGAAGGAGACGTGCTTGCTGGAGGAGAAGATTGCATCGAGCGTGTGTCCGGCATAGTGGGTGGGGGTGTTTAGCAGTTGTTTGAGTCCAAGATTGGCGAGGTTATCCAGAAGGGTGGTGGTGTTGCTATCATTGTCCATTTCCAGGTGGAAGTTGAGGTCTCCTAGGAGAATGTAGTCCTCGGAGGGAAGGGCGTGTGGGCTGATAAAGTCAGCAATGTCTTCGCTGAATTGTGTGCGGGGTCCTGGGGGTCTGTAAATAAGGGTGCCTCTAAGTGTGGTCTTGGGGTCGGTGTGTATCTGGAAGTGAAGGTGTTCGGCTGCTTTTAGGGTGTCGTCGGAGCTGGTCGAGATGCGGATGGTGTTCTTGTGGATGAATGCGATGCCTCCTCCTGTTTGGTTGATGCTGTCTTTTCGGATGATCTTGTAACCGTCCGGGATGGCTATGGCGATGTCGGGCGCTGATGAGGCGTTCATCCAGGTTTCTGTAAGAAAGGCGACGTCCGGCGAAGTGGTGTCGAGTAGGTTCCATAGTTCAGTGGTGTGTCTGTGGACCGACCGGGTGTTGAGCAGGATGGTTGTTGTTTGAGCTCAGTTTGGCGTTTGTGATTGTAGTGTTGGTCCTGATGCAGCAGAACTTGCAGGATTGGCAGGTGAAGGGTCCATGGGTACGTCCTGGGGCGGCTTGGTGGCACTCGGGGAGTCGGCCGATGTTGAGGGCAGAGAGGGTTGCGGCATCGTACGTTAGGTGGGTGGAGAGGTTTTTGCGGGGGCCCGGGGGTCTGGCACTGGGCGCGGTCCGGGCGCGGACTGGCGTAGACGGGCTTACCTTTGGCACGCCTTCGGCGCGCATGGGGCGCGCCCGGTTCGCGTGAACGCTGCGCGCTGGAGCTTCTGTCATAAGTGGGGAGTGGAAGGGGCGGAGCGAGGGAGGAGCAGCTGGGAGGCGGGAGCGGGGTGGCGCATGGGGAAGGGATCGCTTGAGGATGCATTAGGGAGCAGAGGTGGGGCCGCGGGGAGCAGCGGCGGGGAGGAGAGATGGGCTGGGACATCAAATGGCAACGACAACAATAAAAGTCAATGCAGGGCGTGATCGGGGCACAGGCTGGCACAAATGCTTAAATAAGGCAGCAAAAACGATAGCAACAGAAAGAAATGTAAAGCTAGATTGGGGCACAGGCTGTCACAGAAGCTTAATTAAGGCAGTACATACGATACCAACAAGGTGCAAAGCGAGGTCGGGGCACAGGCTGGCAGGGCACGGAGTGGGGGTGAGATGCCAGGACGGCCAGGAGTGGGTGGAGCGACCGGATCTGACTGGGTCAGGACGGTCACAGCTCTCCACCGCTCTGGTCAGTCCTTATGTTCCAGTGGGAGGGAAGAGCAGCTGGGAGGCGGGAGCGGGGTGGCGCGTGGGGAAGGGATTGCTTGAGGATGCAGTAGGGAGCAGGGGTGGGGCCGCGGGGGAGCAGCGGCGGGGAGGAGATATGGGCTTGGACACCAAATGGCAACAACAACAACAAAAGGCAATGCAGGGTGAGATCGGGGCACAGGCTGGCACAAATGCTTAAATAAGGCAGCAAAAACGATATCAGCAACATAAAGAAATGTAAAGCTAGATCGGGGCACAGGCTGTCACAGAAGCTTAATTAAGGCAGTACATACGATACCAACAAGGTGCAAAGCGAGGTCGGGACACAGGCTGGCACAGAAGCTTAATTTAGGCAGTGCATACGATCCCACCAAGGCGCAAAGCGAGGTCGGGGCACAGCCTGGCAGGGCGGCCAGGAGCGGGTGGAGCGCCGGCTGCCTCTCTATTATATTTGGGGAGGCGTTTGGATGATGTTTACTGCCCTAGCACTGCCCCAGTTTTGCCGTGCACCACCAGCATTCTGGCAGCACACCAGCATACCGCACATTTTCTTTTTGTTTGATATATACATATGGCAGAATTCGTACATTCATACATATATGTATGTATTGATATGTTGGCATTTATATATGCATTTAGGAATGATGTTCTGTCACAATGCCCACTTGGGATTTGGCATGAAGTCCCTAACGGCAGCATATAAAAATGTTTTAGTAATTGTTTGCTACTATTAGCATTTAATTTCTACTTCATTTTAAATACATTGTAAATTCATTCTTATCAAATAACTATATATTGATAAAGATTGTTATGATCTTGATGAATGTGATTACAAAGTTCGTATTATTATTTAAAGAACTACAGGTCTGCCTTCACTTTTAATGCATCAGTAGTTTTCACGTGATACGCTTTGAAACAGGACATTAAAAAATGATTGAACAAACTTTATTGAATTGTCAGTGAGCAAGCCTGCTGTGCAGGCGAGACGCATCCAACAACAGTCTCCAGCTGAATTGAAACTTTTAATCAAAGACTCAGCGTCGTCATCCGTACTTTGTGAGGTTGAGTGGAAATTTAATCTGGACTGTGTTTGGGGAGTCCAGTTCGATGAAGTGCCCTCTGTTTTGGAGAAGCGATGGAACATGGGCTAAGAACCTGGGAGTTAAAATTGACGATGAGCTCTCGCTCAAATCCCAGGTGGCTACTCTTAAAGGAACGTGTTTCGGGATCCTCAGGATGCTTCGAAAGTTCTTTCCTCTGCTTTCCGAGGAACATCGGAGGATACTTATAGGATCTTAGCACTTATAGGATCCAGATTGGATTATGCAAATGTTCTGTATCTGGGTCTGCCAGAATATCTCTTACAGCGCATGCAGGTGACCCAGAACGCTGCAGCACGAGCGATTTTTGGCCTGCATCGCCGTACTAGTGCCTCAAACCTACTTCTATCCCTCCATTTGCTTCCTATACGGAAGAGGATAATGTTTAAGGCTATGACCTTAGCCCATAAAGCCCTGCATGCCAATGGTGCAAAATACCTCCAGAAGAGGCTGGACTTTTACCGGCCTGCACGATCCTTAAGATCGGAGTCACTGGCTCTGGCGGTGGTGCCACGTATAAAAAGGGTCCGACTGGGCGGTTGGTCCTTCAGATTCCTTGCCCCCCAGCTATGGAACTCCCTACCGCTGTCCTTGCGGGCCACATCTAATCTGCTTGCCTTTAGGAAGGGTCTAAAGACTTGGCTGTTCTCTGGTTAGTGCGCCTCTCCCTTTTTTTGGTTTCTGTCTTTTTTTTACTGTTATGTTTTCCAGTCTTTCTTAAGGTCTGGAGCACAAAGCGCCGGGACACTCCTTTGGAGTAGCTGTTGCGCTATAAAAGTCCCATATAACATAACATAACATAACAGTCACAAGCAGAGCATTGACATATATATATATATATATATATATATATATATATATATATATATATATATATATATATACCTAGTATCCATAGGAAATCCGCAATATTCTATTTGGAATAACTTTGGCGACGGTGGACGAATCTTCGGGAATTTCTCCAAGAAAATGGCCTGCTCCGCTCCGCTCCTTCCTCAAAAGTTTGGGGATGATTCCTCAAGCGGGGGCTGAGAAAAAAAGGGGTCTCAAAACGTGTTTTCCCCATGCAATTTTCCATAGGACCTTTAGCCAGGGCTACAGCCTGAACGGGTGAACGGAATACACCAAATTTGGCAAAAAGGTAGCGTTCGGTTCGCAGATTACCCTTTTTGTTAAATGGTGTAAATCCGTTCAGTAGTTCCTGAGAAAATTAATAGTAAAATCATGGATATATCTATAGACGACATACTGTACGCGTACCTTCCCGAGCACGAGCTGAATACTAATTGGCTGTCAACACTCCAAACCAGGAAGTGTTGGCAGCCATCTTGTGCCTCGGTAGAACCGAGGCACAAGAAATCAATTTAACAAAGGAGGAAAACATGCAAATGGGGCAGGGTAGAAACACCCTGACCCCCTAGGCCTGCTCATGGGTCCCACAAGGACCCCCAAGGCCCAAAAAAAGTTTAGTTTTTTTTAATTCGGGGTACGCGTAGGTACGCGTACCCCGTGAAAAAAAAATCTGATCTGCTTTTTTTGAAATTAGACCCCGGGGGACCAAATCCCGTGGGCATTATGCCAAAAAGTGTGGGGGGCCCAATCCCCCCCACACTGTCCCGAGGACCAACACCCCCTGGGGGAAAGTAATTATGATAGGGGGGCACACGGCCCCCCCAAAGCCCGGGGACTGCCACCCCCGGGTCTTTGATATTATTATGGGGGCCTCTAAGGCCCCCTGAGCCCCAGGGACCGCCACCCCCGGGGCTTTATTACTAAGTATGCAGAGGGGCTCACGCCCCCACACTGCCCCAGGGACCACCACCCCTGGGGAAAAGTAATTATGATAGCAGGGGGCATACAGCCCCCTCACAGCCCCGGGGACTGCCGCCCCCGGGGCTTTGATATTAATGATGGGGGCCTCTAAGGCCCCCGAGCCCCGTGGACCGCCACCCTGGGGCTTTATTACTAAGTATGCGGGGGATTCATGGCCCCCCACACGCCCCAGAGACTGCCACCTAGCCCACCGGGGCACTAATATTTAAAACAAGGGGGTCCGTGATGGACCCCCAGCCCCGGGGACCACTACCCCCCCGGTGCTTTACAATTGTCCCTTCTGGAGCCCTTGATGGCCCTGGGGACCGCCAACCCCCAGGGCCGTCTCCTGTCGTGTCCCGGGGTGCCTACCCCCGGGACACTGCTGTTTGGTATGGTAGGGCGGGAGCCTCACGGCTCCCGCCCTACCATAGCAAACTTCTTTGGTTTTTGGAAGAGAGAGCAGGAGAGAGCCAAAAACCAAAGACTTTTGCTTTTCTGCATGGGGAGCAGCATGTTAGCTGCTCCCCATGCAGAAAAGCAATGTCGGCTCCCGCAGAATGCGGGGAGACGGCAGGGACAGTGGGGGGCTTGGGGACCCCCCCACGGCCCCCAACGAGGAGGGCCAGGCCCTGGGGGGATGGGGTCCCCAGGGCCAGAAGTGGCCCGGGAGGAGCGCCACGCGGCCCTCTTCCCAAATTTTTTTTTTAAAAAGGCTAGCCCCGGCACTTTAAGGGGGGCATAGTAGGGGGGCTATGCAGCCTCCCTCCACAAAAAAATAAAAGAAAAAATGGCCATGCCCGGGGGTTGGGGTCCCTGGGACGGAATTGGCCATAGGAGGGGGGCCACGCGACCCCCTTCCCTTTAAAAAAAAAGAATTGGGAACAGGCCCTGGGGGATGGGGTCCCCAGAGTAAAAAAAAAAAAGAAATAGAAGGGGGGCTACACAGCATCCTATCTTAAAAGTATTTTTTTTTAATATGGATCGGGAGGAGGCCACGCCCCCTCCCTGCACCTCTCTGCAAACGCGCCCCCTGGCACGTTTGCAGAGGTGGAAGTAATTCGAATTGCATACTGTGGGTCCCTGGGGGCCAACTAGCCCACCAGAAGCCTCCAGTACCAGGGGGCTCCCACGCAGAGAGGTGTAATGAGGCCACGCCCCTTTTTAAGCCTCTCTGCAATGCAGCCCCCTGGCGCATACTGGAAGTTGCTGGTGGGCTAGTTGGTCCCCCAGGGACCCTCAGTATGCAAGGGGAATTAGTTCCTCATCTGAAAAAGCACCAGGGGGCTGCTTTGTAGAGAGGTGTAAAAAGGGGTGTGGCCTCATTACACCTCTTTGCAACGCTGCCCCCTGGCGCATACTGGAGGTTCCTGGTGGTCTAGTTGGCCCCCAGGGACCCCCAGTATGTAAGGGGAATTAGTTCCTCCTCTGCAAATGCGCCATGGGGCTGCGTTGCAGAGAGGTGTAAAAAAGGGCGTGGCCTCATTACAGCTCTCTGCAACGCAGCCCCCTGGCGCATACTGGAGGTTCCTTGTGGGCTAGTTGGCCCCCAGGGACATCCAGTATGCAAGGGGAATTAGTTCCCTCTCTGCAAACGTTCCAGGGGGCTGCGTTGCAGAGAGGTGTAATGAGGCCATGCCCCTTTTTACACCTCTCTACAACGCAGTCCCCTGGTGCACACTGGAGGTTCCTGGTGGGCTAGTTGGCCCCAGGGACCCCCAGTATGCAAGGGGACTTAATCCCCCAACTTAGAACATGCTACAGGGCGCGTTGGCACAGTGGTGAAGGTAGGGGGTGGGGCTAGAGGTGATGTGAGTGCAAACATGCCCTGTGGCGCGTTTTAAGTTGGGGAAATAATTCCTCTTCAATCCAGAGGTCCCCTAGGGGGCAACTAGTCCAACAGGTATCTCCAGTAAGCGCCACAGAGTTGTGTTATGGAGCTGTGTTGCAGAATGTTGTAAAAAGGGGGCGTGCCCTCTGAACACCTCTCTGCAACACAGCTCCCTGACGCATACTGGTGGTACTTGGTGGGCTAGTTGGCTCACAGGGGACCTCAGTATTGAAGAAGAATTAATTCCCCAACCTGAAACGCGCCACGCGGCATGTTTGCAAACATGTTACCTCAGGCCCTGCTCCCTTCCTTCACTATTGAGCAAAATATTCCTGTAAAATCAGCTGAACTACGAATTCAGATTTACTCATCTGTTATCAGGAGAGACCTTAGTTCTGCATCTTTCAGCCCACTACTGAACTTGAAAAGTAATTTTAACTGTACTTACAGTAACTTAAATTTCCTTCCATAGGCTAACATTGACTGGTTTCACTTGGAAATTTTTCGAAGTGTGGAGTTTGGAACTTTAAAAAATTTCTCAAAAATCAGCCGAACCACGAATTCCGATTTACTCACCTGTTATCAGGAGAGACCTCAGTGCTGCATCTTTCAGCTCACTACTTTTCCTGAAAAGTACATTTAACTGTACTTACCAGTAACTTGAATTTCCTTCCATAGGATATCATTGCCTGCTATATTAAATATATATCAAATAAAAAAATATGAAATAAAAAAAATATTACAATTTCAAAAAAATGTAAAACATTTTTTTCAATTTATATTAAAATATGTATTGTAGTTAAAAAAAAATATCTAGAAATAAATACTTTAAAACAATGTAGTAAATTAGTATAAAAAAATATAACAATTAATGCATTTAAAAATTATCATTTACAAAACCTTTGAAATTCACTGAAAAAACCATAGGTTTCCGCCACGTTATAGTTAGGAATTAGCATTTAAAAAACCTTCGAAATTCACTGAAAAAGCCATAGGTTTCACACATGTTATAGTTAGCTGGACATTTCACTCATACAAAACCATTGAAATTCCCCTGTTATAGTTAGTTCAGCTAACTATAACTTGCGTGCCCGCAATGCACTGCTGATGACATCAAGTATTACATCATTAATCAGAAGACAGAAGCAATCAGCAGCTGACCAAGGTTTCTCACATCCACTTCGTCTGTTTCAGAATTATTAGGCGGTGCGACTACTCTCACCATCCGCTGCCAAGGATGTATATCAGACCAATAGTTATATAAGAGCAGAGAGGCGCACACAGTGAAGTCAATAATGTAAGAAAGTCCAAAAGGAATTGTAGATCTTCGGTTCTTATTTATAAAAATGTTCTTTATTTTCATGTACAGCGGCACAGCCAACGCGTTTCATTCCCATTCGTGCCTTGGGAATTTCATCAGGGCATGTATTAGACAGTTTCTCTCGGTCGTACTTCTTCGAGAGCAATATATATGACAGTCACGGTAGGTCACAGTGTGTGCCTGCAAGCCGCTTTGTGCTTGGTTCCGAGTGGATGCATCCAGTATTCCACGAGGAGGAGCGGCGGAAAACGGGGGCCTTATCAAAGGCACCGTTGCGTTAACACGCTATTTAAAACCCTACTGAAGCCGGATACTTTACCGAGCATTCAGACCCCCCCTTCCGTTTCGGAATTCCCCCGAGGGATCCAGAACTTTCCTCTTTATTGACTTGCCCTAGTGACAGTGATCAGACACTCCGGGGGGACTTGGATCAGTATTCCACTCGGAACCAAGCACAAAGCGGCTTGCAGGCACACACTGTGACCTACCGTGACTGTCATATATATTGCTCTCGAAGAAGTACGACCGAGAGAAACTGTCTAATACATGCCCTGATGAAATTCCCAAGGCACGAATGGGAATGAAACGCGTTGGCTGTGCCGCTGTACATGAAAATAAAGAACATTTTTATAAATAAGAACCGAAGATCTACAATTCCTTTTGGACTTTCTTACATTATTGACTTCACTGTGTGCGCCTCTCTGCTCTTATATAACTATTACATCATTAATGACATGGTCAGTGTTATCACTCATGACATCACTGATGACATCGCAAATGACATCACTGATGACATCCCTGATGACATCATCCTTGTGAAAGAGTGGCAGACCTCCTCTCACCCTAATATAACCTTTGATACACACATTCAAAAATAGAAACTAAAATTTTCAAAAAAATGGAGATACCAATACTAGTTACAAAAATGTATTCAGTAATTCCAACATCTACATACACATCCACTCATTCACCAACAGTTCTATATAGTCACTCATACATGTACTCACTCATCATATGTACTCATACACCTATACATCCTGTTACACACTGATACTCATCCATAGAGTTACTGACACACATACTCACACAATCAAAAATCCATTTACTTGCATATACAGCTATACACACACCACTACACTTACTTCTACAGAAACGTAGACATACTTACTCTCTTAAAGAATCACTTATAGAAACACATACTTATTTATACAGGAACTCTTCCAATCTCTCACACTCTCACATATAATCACTTATATACATCAATTTTCACAAATAGTAGATTAAAACACATGTAGTTACTCATAAAGATACTATTGAGACAGTTATTCACTCACTAACACACCCATAAACACACTCATCCACCCATACAGTCCTGCACACATGTTGTGTTTAAAACACATACAAACAGTGAGTCACTCATTCATGCATCTGTGCGCTAAGTAATACCCCTCACCAAACCATACAGACACTCATTCTGATACTCAAAAAAACAACTAATAACCCATATAGACACTCATATAGCTACTCACCAACCCATGCAACCACTTATACACAAAGTGAGACACTGATACAGATATTTAAATATGTAAACATTACTCGGTAATACATGTATTCACTAAGATACACTTTCTAAGTCAGTTATGCATTCAATTTTACAAAAAAAATCTATTTAGACACTTATTGATCCATTTATTCTTCCGTCGACCTTTAGATATACATTTATGAATAATATTTATTTTTCAAAAAGACACACATTCACTGGATGATGTCATCAGTGATGTCATTTGAGATATCACCAGTGATGTCATGAGTGATGTCACTGACCATGTCATGAGTGATATAATATGTGATGTCATCAGCAGTGCATTGCGGGCGTACAAGTTATAGTTAGCTGAACTAACTATAACGGGGGAGTTTCAATGGTTTTGTATGAGTGAAATGTCCAGCCAACTATAGCATGTGTGAAACCTATGGTTTTTTCAGTGAATATACATATACATAGATATTCACTGAAAAAATAACAAAAGTTTACAGTGACCTTCATTGCAGTGAGTTCGAGTAGAAGTAGGAAATAATAAAGTCAAAAAGAGAAGAAGTGTGGTATATGAAGGAGAGATGGAGTGTGAACAGGAGGTGGGGCAATAGAAGCAAAAGAGAGTTAAAAACAGAGGATTGGTCCCAGGATGCAGCCATTTAAGACAGAGAGGAGTTTTGTTGTTGTTGTTATTGTGACACAACATTCATTCATGCACGATGCTAGAAGAGGAAAGTCGAAGCAAAGAACGAGCGCTGACTGTCCTACTGCACAGTTGGGTTGTGGCCTGTTATACTGAAAAAGTGCCACAATGTTACGTCATGCATGTTATGTCATATACAATATTCATATGCATCTCTGAAGGACGTATGTCCGTCCTTCAACATATAACCATGTGCATCCATTTATTATTCTTTGCTAAATACCATAATATCGGTAATATTAATGATAAACCAGCATGTCTGTAGCACCAAATGACTGTACCCTTTTTTATGTATGCTTATATGTTCGCAATCAGCTACTTTCCCCTTTTTAGACTAGTCCTTCATCATTTGGCCTAGGATGAGAGGACCTGCGTTGCATGACACAAATTACCAAGGTGCTTAAGTTCATACAAACACCACAAACCGTTTTGTTTATGCATTGCAACAATATTTGATTTAATTCCATGTTAAGAAAAGGCATTGAATTTTGATAAGGATACACTGTCCAAAATGTGCATGAAATAAATGGCCATCAAATAGACCCGGATATTGCATTGCATGGTGCCTCGTTCGTCTAAATGCTTTTTTATTGACTAGGCTCACTAATTCATATATTCACTTAAAAGTGCTCACAAATACAAAAGTGATAGAGCCAGGGAACGGTAAAGGGCGGAGAGACAGGAGCTTAAATGGAGTGGGAAAACGAGCAAGAGTAATAGAGGTGAAAACAAATAGGAAAAAAGAGAGCGAGAGAGAGCGAGAGAGAGCAAGAAAGGAGAGAGATAATTCTACTTGAGATAGAGGAGAGACATCAAGTCGATGCTCTTCCCTCTATCTCAAATTACATTACTGCTGCTTTCTCTTTGTTATTTGCGGTTACCTTACCCTAATTAGAAGTAGTTTGTCCTTCTAGTCTCTGTCCCAGTCCTGCGGTTGGAGAGGTGAGGGTTGTTGTCGCAGATAGACCAATCCAATTCAATTTCACAATCTGAAGAGCTGAAAGTGAAAACTCTTAGACTCCGGGTGAAAAGCTGTAAAGAGATAGACTTAGCAGAGCACGAGCAGTGTATGTATGTCTTTGCAGCATGAAGCATGTGCTCCGACGTCGAAGTCATGAGTTGAGTCTTATGAATCTGCCAACTTATCACAAGAGTGGGGTCAGATATACTTCTCAACCAGACCCCACCCTGTAGCAACTTAGGCGAGCCTGCAGTCATTATGGGTTTAGAAATCATTGACAAACAGCCCTGGCAAGTACAGCACTGATGCTGTGCACGCCCGGGTCTTCAAAATATGAACATTGGAAATGGAAAGACCTCATTTTTTAACATTTGACCCTTCGTGAATATTTCAGAGAAATATCATCCAGTTATCGTTGCTCCATAGTGGTGGCTCCTGGTGCGGGGCGGAGGGGTTCCTCCCTTCCAAGTTTACAAGCCATGTGGATAATAATTGCAAAAATGATAACACCAGTGCCGAATAAGGATGGTATAAAGCAGCGTTGTGAGTGGGGTCTTCAATTGCGTGAGCAAGTTCGGTTGGCACATATGTGGCCTGCTCTGGCCACGAAGACTCCGCACCGCAAGAAGAGCGGGTCCGTGTGTCCTTGGAATCGAGACACACAAAAGGAACAACGTGTCAGTTCGGAT
Source organism: Lissotriton vulgaris (assembly GCF_964263255.1). Classification (NCBI taxonomy): domain Eukaryota; kingdom Metazoa; phylum Chordata; class Amphibia; order Caudata; family Salamandridae; genus Lissotriton; species Lissotriton vulgaris. The sequence continues at coordinate 6,877,565 of NC_141688.1, forward strand.
CGGCGCAAAACAAGCAGCAAGTTATTCCAGTTTTAATCATCGAACAAACTGGATTTTAATGTTAGAGGATGGGGGACAGCAATACCACTTTGGTTTGAACTGGGACTACGGCATTCACAATGCCAAGTGTGGACACGCCCATAGGGAAAGAACCATGATTTAAATCAACTGCCACCTGCCAAACTGTTTCCCTGCCCCAGAGCCAAGCCGGTGATCAAGGGGAAACCCTCCCCGAAACACGTATGGCGATTATGGCTGAAGGAATCACTGTATGAACTGCTGTTAGCTGGCTACTGCCGGCCGGATAAAGATGGTGTAAAGCAGCGTTGTGAGCGGGGTCTTCAATTGCGTGACCAAGTTCGGTTGGCATATATATATATATATATTCACTTAAAAAACCATAGGTTTCAGGCCTTATATAGTTAGGAATTAGCATTTAAAAAACCATTGAAATTGCTCCTATATAGTTAGTTGTACTAACTATATTTCGCGCACCCGCAATCCACTGCTGATGATGTCACATATTACATCATTCATGACTTGGTCAGTGTCTGTATAATGTATGAGTGCATATGATAGTGTTGTATTGATGAGTGACTGTATGTATGAGTGATTCTATGGGTGAATGAGTGAATGTGTGTGTAGACCTAGGAATCAGTGAGTGCGTATGTAGTAACTGGTATTGGTGTGTCAATGGTTTCAAGAATGGTAGTCTGTATTTAACACTGGATGTATCAAAGGTTATATTAGAGTGTGAGGAGGTGCATCGTATTATCACTTGAATGATATCATCAGTGATGTGATCAGTGATGTCAAATGAGATGTCATCAGTGATGTCATCAGTTATGTCATTTGAGATGTCATCAGTGATGTCATCAGTGATGCCACTGACCATGTCATGAATGATGTAATATGTGACATCATCAGCAATGTATTGCGGGTGCGCAAAATATAGTTAGTACAACTAACTATATAGGAGCAATTTCAATGGTTTTTTAAATGCTAATTCCTAACTATATAAGGCCTGAAACCTATGGGTTTTTAAGTGAATTTGCAAGGTTTTTTTAAATGCTAATTCCTAACTGTATAAGGCTTGAAACCTATGGTTTTTTCAGTGAATTTGCAAGGTTTTTTAAATGCTAATTCCTAATTATATCAGGCGTGACACCTATATTTTTTTTCAATAAATTTCAAAGGTTTTGTAAATGCTAATTCTATTAGCGGATAACGTTTATATATGTTATTATCCTTCTGGGACACCTGAGCAGCCATCTTGTTTCTCAGGAGAAGTGAGGCACAAGAGAGCACAAAACAAGAGTGGAAAACGCGAAAAGGGGGCAGGGTTGAGACCCCCTGACCCCCTAGCCCTTCTCAGAGGGTCCCAGAAGGACCACCAAGACAACAGTATCTTGATAAGACTTGCAGACAAAGGCGGTAATATAGTGATCATGCCTAGAGAAATGTACATACGAGAGGCAGAAAAACAACTATATGATGAAAAAACTTACAAGATATCGAATAGAACTGAATATAACAAGAGCATCAACAGCATATGGGACAAACTTACAGAATGGAGTCAAGTCAAGTCAAGTTAAAATTTGTATAGCGCAGTACTCTCCCAGAGGGTCTCAAGGCGCTTGAGGGAGGGGGGGTACATTATTTATCAAATATCCAAGTTTTGAGTTGTTTTCTGAAGGAGAGGTGGTTCTGTGTCAGGCGAAGGTGGGTGGGGAGAGAATTCCAGGTTTTGGCCGCTAAGTAGGAGAAAGATCTTCCTCCCATGGTGGATCTTTGGATGCGTGGAATCGGGGCGAGGGCTTGATTGGACGATCGTAGTTGGCGGGTGGGGGTGTAGTAGGTCAGGTGCGTGTTGAGGTATTTGGGTCCTAGGTCGTAGAGGGCTTTGTGTGCGTGGGTGAGGAGACGGAACGTTATTCTCTTGTTGACGGGGAGCCAGTGGAGGTCTCTTGGTGAACGGATATGTGATTGTGGCGTGGGATGTCAAGGATGAATCTGGCGGAGGCGTTCTGAATGCGTTGGAGTTTTTTCTGTAATTTGGCTGGGGTTCCTGCGTAGAGGGTGTTTCCGTAGTCCAGTTGGCTTGTGACAAGTGCATGCGTGACCGTCTTTCTTGTTTCCATGGGGATCCAACGGAAGATCTTTTTGAGCATACGTAGGATGTTAAAGCATGATGATGAGACGGCGTTGACTTGTCTGGTCATCGAGAGGGAGGAGTCCAGGATGAAGCCCAGGTTGCATGCGTGGTCCATTGGTTTGGGTGCGCTGCCCAGGGCCGGTGGCCACCATGAGTCGTCCCAGGAAGAGGGGGATGATCCTAGGATGAGGACTTCCGTCTTGTCTGAATTTAGTTTTAAACAGCTGTTCTTCATCCACTCGGCTACGTCTTTCATCCCTTTGTGTAGGTTGGTTTTGGCGGTGTTTGGGTCTTTGGTGAGGGGGAGGATCAGCTGTGTGTCGTCAGCGTAGGAGATGATGTTGAGGTTTTGTTGGCGCGTGATGGATGCAAGGGGGCTCATGTAGACGTTGAAGAGGGTGGGGCTGAGTGATGATCCTTGTGGTACGCCGCAGATGACTTCAGTGGCCTCTGACCTGAAAGGGGGGAGGCGGATTCTCTGGGTTCTTCCGGTGAGGAACGAGATGATCCAGTCCAATGTTTTTCCTTGTATCCCGACGTTGCTGATGCGTTTTATGAGGGTGCTATGACAGACCGCGTCGAACGCTGCGGAGAGGTCCAGTAGGATGAGGGCAGCTGTTTCTCGGTTGTCAAGTAGTGTTCGAATGTCGTCTGTGGCTGCGATGAGGGCGGTCTCGGTGCTGTGTTTGGCTCGGAAGCCGGACTGTGATGGGTCGAGGGAGCCGTTAGACTCGAGGAAGGCGGCGAGCTGACTGTTGATGGTTTTCTCAATGACTTTGGCAGGGAATGGGAGGAGCGAAATGGGAAGGTAGTTGTTAAGTTCGGTGGCGTCTGCTGTGGGTTTCTTCAGGAGGGCGCTGAGTTCGGCATGTTTCCAGCTTTCCGGGAAGGTGGCGGTGTTGAGGGAGCAGTTGGTGATATCTCGGAGATGGGGTGCGATGATGGAGTCGGCTTTGTTGAAGATGTGGTGGGGGCATGGGTCGGTTGGCGATCCGGAGTGGATGGAGTTCATCAAGCGAATGGTGTCCTCAGTGCTGATTGGGTTCCAGGTGCAAAGGTTGGTGGTGGGGGCTTCGTTTCGGAGGTAGGGGTGTGGACTGGTCACCGAAGCTGTTATTTATGTCAGTGATTTTGCTGTGGAAGAACGAGGCTAGAGAGTTGCAGAGGTCTTGAGAGGGAGTGATGTCGTTGGTGCCGGCGCTGGGATTGGTAAACTCTTTGATGATGTTGAAGAGTTCCTTGCTGTTGTGGGCGTTGTTCTCGTGTCGATCCTTGAATGCTAATTTCTTGGTGGATCGGATCAGCTGATGGTGTTTGCGGGTGGCGTTCTTGAAGGTGGTCATGTTGTCTGTGGTTTAGTTTTTTCGCCAGGCTTTCTCGAGGGTGCGGCAGATCTTTTTGGATTTCTTAAGTTCGTCATTGAACCAGGGGGCTTTTTTGATACCCGGCTTGTTTTGATTGTTTTTCAAGGGTGCTAATTCATCAGCGCTGTGGGTGATCCATTGTGTGAGGTTGATGGCTGCTTGATTTGGGTCCAATGATTTGGCGGGAGGGTTTTGGTAAAGCGATGTGGTGAGCGGGCCGGTGGTAATTTTGTTCCAGTTTCTACGGGGGATTTGGGTCGTGGTCTTTCTGTAATTGAAGTGGACGCAGCAGTGGTCCGTCCAATGGAGTCCTGTGGTGTGATTGAAGGAGATGTGCTTGCTGGAGGAGAAGATTGGGTCGAGCGTGTGACCGGCGTAGTGGGTGGGGGTGTTTACCAGTTGTTTGAGTCCGAGATTGGCAAGGTTGTCCAGAAGGGTGGTGGTGTTGCTGTCGTTGTTCTTTTCCAGGTGGAAGTTGAGGTCCCCTAGTAAAGGGTTGCTGGTTTATAGACCCCCTGGACCGGCGAGATCCTTTTTTGATGAACTACAGGCAGCTATTTCAGGGTTAGCTTTGACAGCTGAGCACTGTGTGCTGGCGGGAGATTTCAACTTCCACATGGATGAGGGTGAGGATCCGGATGCGAACAAACTATTCGATATTACGGCTCCCCTTGGTTTTGTGCCTTTTCTTTCTGGCCCCACACACGACAAGGGTCATACTCTGGATCAAGTTTTTTCCCGGGCCCCTTTAGATGACATTGAGCTTGTTCCGGTGCTCTGGTCCGACCACAGGCTGGCCAGGTTCTATGTACCGGGCAGGGAGAAACTGCCTAGCAATGCGCCTAGACAGCATGGACCTCTCTCTAGGGCATTCCACCGGGTGACTCCTGAGATGCTAGCTCAGGCTTCTCTTGACCATCCGTGTCTCCTTTCAGGTGACCTTGATCAGGATGTAGAGACTTTACAGCGGTGGCTGATGGACAGGCTGAATGACTTTGCCCCTGCGATGGCTCCCCGGGTTACATCAAAGCGGGTTTCTGCTCCGTGGTTCATGGAAGCACTGTTTGCCTCTCGTCGCCAGTGTAAGGTGGCTGAGAGGGCCTGGCGCTCCCAGTACGACCCGGCGGCCAGACTTGCATACAGGACTGCGATCAAAGCTTATCATCGTGATATCCGTCGTGAGAAAAAGGATTACCTGGCTAGGAGGATAGAGGCAGCCTCCAATTCATGTAAGGAGATCTTTACTGTTGTGAGGGAGTTTACGGCCCCTAGATCTAATCTTTCTGAAAACGCTCCCTCTGAGTCGTGGGTTTGTGATCTTGCAAAGTTTTTTACGGACATGATTAAATTGATTCAGGACTCCTTTCCTGAGAGGACGGTTGAAGTACATCCCAGTAGTGGGGTTGGGTTAGTTCCAACGCATACCCTGGATTCTGCCTTGACTGTTTTCCCGCCTATCTCTACTTCTGCGTCATTGGCACTTTTTGGCCAACCTTAAATCGGGGTCACCGCTAGACCCCTGTCCGGCCAAATTCCTGGCGAAGATGGCGGCTGTGGTAAACCCATTGGTTAACCCACTTTTGAACCTTTCTTTGAAGGAGGGGGTGGTCCCGCACACTTGGAAGCGGGCAATGGTGATCCCCCTCCTTAAAAAGCCTGGCCTAGACCACGAGGTGTTGGCCAATTATAGGCCTATCTCTCTCTTTCCGGCTTTGTCTAAAATTACGGAGAAGCACGTGCATAGTGTGCTCTCTGTTTTCTTAGAAACCAATGACCTGTTGCACTCTACTCAATCTGGCTTCCACCCCAATATAAGTACCGAGACGGCGCTCTTGGAGGTGTCTGAGGCCATCAAGGAGGCTCTGGATTCAGGAGGCAAAGCCATGCTTGTCATGCTTGATCGGTCGGCGGCCTTCGACACCGTCCCCCATGAGGGGCTCCTCACCAGACTTTATAACATCGGTCTGAGGGGGACGGTGCTCAGCTAGTTTACATCTTTCTTAGCTGGCCGTCGACAAACGGTCTGGGCCTCCCCTAGCTCCGCTGAGATGCCGCCATTGGGAGTCAGAGTTCCGCAGGGTTCTGTGTTGAGCCCGACTCTTTTTAACATCTTTATGACCCCTTTGGCGGCACTGGTGGAGTCCTTTGGGGCCCAGATTGTTTCTTACGCTGATGACACCCAGCTCCTCTTCACGTGTAGGACAGGTGAGGATTTTGACGGAGAGAGCATTCGGGAATGTCTCGGGGCTGTTTTCAATTGGTTTCAGCAGAACAGCCTCAAATGTAACTCTGACAAGTCGGAGGTGCTGTTCTTTGGTTGTACCTCAGACCCTGATTGGTAGGTATGGTGGCCAATGGATATGTTCCCCCCAGCACAGGCATCCCAGCTGGCAAAAAACCTGGGAGTCAAGATCGATATGGGTCTGACGCTGAGATCTCAGATCCTCGGTCTTACGGGCACATGTTTCGGCATTCTCAAGATGCTCCAGAAGTTCCTTCCTCTGCTCACAGAAGAGCACAGGAAGATTACGGTGCAAGCCTTAATTGGCTCCAGATTGGATTACGCCAACGTCCTTTATCTGGGTCTTCCGGAATATCTTGTACAGCGGCTGCAGGTTGTGCAGAACTCTGCTGCACGCGCCATTTTAGGCCTTCACAGGCGAGCCAGAGTGTCCGGCCTTTTGCGGTCGCTCCATTGGCTGCCTATCCGGAAGCTGATAGTTTTTAAGGCGCTGACCCTGGCTCATAAAGCGCTTTTTGGCTCGGGAGCAAAATATCTTCAGCGTAGGCTGGTCTTTTACCGCCAGGCCCGATCTATGCGATCTGAATCTTTGTTTCATGCGGCGGTTCCCCGAGTAAAGAGGGCCCGTATTGGGGGGCGTTCCTTTAGACTGAGGGTACCACAGCTCTGGAACACTCTACGATTGGCCTTACGCGGTACCTCTAATCTGCTGTCTTTCAGGAAGGGCCTTAAAACCTGGCTTTTTACCCTTTAGTATGTTTCCCTCTGCTGTCAATGAATGTTTTTATCTGTTGTTATGTTTCTTTTTTTATGAGCTGCCAATATAAAGCGCCGGGACACTTCATTGGAGTAGTCGTGCGCTATAGAAATTAAATTTAACATAACATAACATAACATAACAATGTAGTCCTCGGAGGGGAGGGCGTTTGGGCTGATGAAGTCGATGATGTCTTCGCTGAATTGTGTGCGGGGTCCTGGTGCTCTGTAGATGAGGGTGCCTCTGAGTGTGGTCTTAGGGTCGGTGTGAATCTGGAAGTGAAGGTGTTCGGCGGCTGCGAGGTTGTCGTCGGAACTGGTTGTGATGCGGATGGTGTTCTTATGGACGATGGCTATGCCTCCTCCTGTTTGGTTGATGCGGTCCTTTCGAATGATCTTGTAACCGTCCGGGATGGCTATGGCGATGTCAGGCGCTGATGAGGCGTTCATCCAGGTTTCTGTAAGAAAGGCGACGTCCGGCGAAGTGGTGTCTAGTAGGTTTCATAGTTCAGTGGCGTGTTTGTGGACAGAGCGGGTGTTGAGCAGGATGCACTTCAGGTGGTTAGTGTCGGAGCTCTGTTTGGCGTTTGTGGATTTAGTGTGGGTCCTGATGCAGTCGAACTTGCAGGAGTGGCAGGTGAAGGGTCCATGGGTGTGTCCAGGGGCGGCTTGGTGGCAGTCTGGGAGACGGCCGGAATTGATGCAGAGAGGGTTGCGGCGTCGTACGTTATGCGGGTGGAGTATGACCATGTCATGAATGATGTAATATGTGACATCATCAGCAGTGGATTGCGGGTGCGCGATATATAGTTAGCGCAACTAACTATATATGGAATTTCAATGGTTTTATGCGAGTAAAATAAGGTTTTGTAAATGCAAATCCCTAACTATATATGGTCTATAACCTATGGTTTTTTCATTGAATTTCAATGGTTTTTTAAATGCAAATTTCTAACTATATATGGTCTATAACCTATGGTTTTTTCTGTGAATTTCATTGGTTTTTTAAAAGCTAACATCTGTAGCTGTAAAATGTATTCTTCTTTAAATCCCAAAATATATTTAGATGTTTATTGATAATTTTTTTTTTAATTTTTTTTTTCTTCGCTTCTAGTTCACGAACCAGGAAGCTTTCCGTTAGCTCATCTTGATGCCGCGATCTAGTCCGCGAACCGGTCAACGTTACGTTAGCGGAACTGTGACGCGTCGCGGAAGCGCGACGTATCACGTTATCGCGTAATGCGTCTAATGACGCGCCGCGTTAGCGCTCCCAGAAGTGCTCGGAACCGCGAACCGGAAGCGATGTGGTACGCGGCGCACGCCGCGTAACGTAAGCGGAACAGGTCATGTGACTTGTTTATCAAACTTTTCATTGGTTCATTTCACTTTTGGTTTCCAAATGATGTATGACTAGGTCATGTGACCTAAAAATAACACTTTTCATTGGTTCAGAACTTTTGCTTTCCCCAAATCATGTGAACCCCTCCTTATTTCCTCACTCTGACTTTCATCTTGGTGAGAGAAAGACCATTTAGCTAGAATTGAACAATGGCTTCTGTACTTGCTGCAGCTGGTGGAACCCCACCACCACCTCCACCTCCTCATAAGAAGAGAGGACCACCTACTCAATTTATCCCTAACAGAGAGGAGGAAGAGGAGGAAGAAGAAGAAGAGGACAGAGAGGAACAACAATTTGTCGAAGAGTTGCCCCGGGTTTCAAAGCGAAAAACAAGCTTCATCTGGCAGTTTTTCTCCATCCCTCCTGGATCAAAGAAGGTGAATGCTAAATATGCCACCTGCCTCATCTGTGATTACAGATTGTCGAGAGGCACAGATAAGAAATACAGTATGGGCAACTATACGATGCACCGACACATGAGCAGGTGGCATCCCTTAAACTACAGCCGGGCTGAGTTAAGGGATCTTCAAGACAATCCCACGACAACTCCTGTGGCCAGATCGACCTCCACAATGTCATTGATGGGAAGAGAGGCACAAGAAACTGTGCCAAACATTCAACCCAACTTCCAGCATATGAAGTTAAGTTGTATATACTGTGGTGCTATGCTGTCATATGGCAACATGAGCGTCAACCTGATGAACATGGCGTACGAAAATCATAAATGCCCTAATGCACCCAAGAAGTAATTTTTTTTTTTGCTCCAGTTGAGCCGTTTTCAATGCCTGTTTTTTGTTGTCTCCCCTCCATAAAAAACACAAAAAAAAACATAAAACAGTTCTAAAAATACAAAAAAATCAAAAAATGTTCAAAAAAAAAAAAAAAATAATAAAACAACAAAAACAAAAAAAAACAGTTCTTTTCAGAACTACCTCCCCTTTCAATCAAAATTGCTAGAATGTTTATCACTCTGGCAAGCTCTATTTCTTTTGGTTCGCTTCAAGTTCGCTGACCGGTTCGCGAACTTTAAGCGAACTAAAAAAAATTTTTTTTAAAAAAAAGAAGAGTTAGTATAAGGGAAGTAAACAGAGAATAATGTAAAAAGAAAGACAGCTATAGAGAGTAAATGAGAGATACTGTCAATAACATCATCAGCAGTGCATTGCGGGTAAAAAGAGTAGAAAACATTTACCTTATAATTCTTGTTACCTTTTTTAAAATATTTTTTCATACTTTCAATCTGTAAAAAAAAGAACAAACATTTCCAAAAATATTAAAACATGTATTTAAAAATTAGAAAAGACAAGGGAAAAGGTTCAAAAACAAACAGTTTTTCAACAACTTTGACATTTACAGAAGTCTCTGCTTCTCTACGTCCCCTACACAATCCTAAAGATATATATTCTAAAGAAACTGTATCTTGATGTTGATGAACTGAGGCCTATTTTGGAACATGATGTTTTTCTTGCACTGCTAATGTCTCACAATAGTGATGCAATAGCAGCGCAAAAAAGATGTAAAGCCATCATAAAATTGTGTCTAACATTGTAAATGCTTGATTTAGGATGCAAATAAGATGTGTGCTTTCAAGAGCTTTCTTTGAGGTGAGGCCTCTTTTCTTTTTTTAAAAAAAACACTACCCAGAAGTACAGCACTGAAAGCATTAAAATTGATATTTACAGAACTCAGCTTACCCATATGTACCTCACATTTCTAAATGTATATCATAAGGACAAAAAGCATAACATTAATTATACATGTTAAATGGTTTCTTTTTGCTGTTCTCAGAATGTATCAAATTTCACTTAAATCAGTGACTTGAAGGTATTCATCATGTAACAGCGGGGAAAAAAAAACACAATCAAAATGACTGTGTTTAAAAAACCCATACAACCTTCGAAATCTGATTTCAAAACTCCTTAAAATTAACTTACTTTCAATGACGTCGAACGATCTCCTATGAACAGCATCCACTCTTGTGCTACAAATATTTTCAGCCCGCCACTTTCTGAAAGAAAACCTCCATCGATACGTAAAATATGTTACATAGAAAAAAAGACTTCTCTCATTATATCACATGTTTCCACTAGGCCAAATCATGTTGCCGCGATTCGCAAGTCTTGTTATTCTTCCAATCAAATCCCGACATTTTCTATTTTCGCAACTTTCAAAAATAAAATATTTGAGATTATTTTCACAATCCTGGACTACTAATAACTTACTCTTCTTTGTCACTCATGTTCTCCTTTTCCTATGACACTGATACTGCTTACTATGAAGCAGACTTACTTGCAGCAAGTTTATATAGTTGGATTTTTAATCTAGACAGCATTGCAGACTTACATTCCCTCTACTTAAAATTTTGGTTTTAAAAACACCAGGTAAGAATTTTTAAGGTCAAACGGCAATTTTTTTTTGAACGTTACAACGGAATCATTACAGAATGACCAGCCGTTTCCAGACTTTAAGTAAGCTGTATAATGTCCTGATGTTGTTGATGGACCATCGTGATAGATAATTGCTACAGTAACAAAAGTCCTCCCTGATATTGACAGCTGAGAAGCCACAACATTTTTTATTAAAGTTGACAATTTTGATCCATCAGGCCTACAACGTTGGATCATTAAAATGACATACTGGCCATATCTACGTATAAATAATGTTGACATCATATCACATTTACATTGGCTACACTCCATGTTGTGATCTGCTGCATTTACTAGCTTATTAAAGGAGACTGATTTACTGTCTGGCAAAGTTAAATATATAAATCTTTCTGAGTCTACACTAGTAGTACTTGATAGCCTACAATTCTCGCAGTCATGCTGCCATTGATAAGAAAGCCCAAACAGGTGATCTACATCTACACCCTCAACTTGCAATATATCAAGCATATACATTAAAAACTCCTGACAATCTTGCTGATTATTTTCAGAGAAGTCTGTTTGACCTGAACATTCATCTAACAGATAACGAACTTCAGACACACTTTCTACTTTTGTTCGATCAGTGCTACATTTCTCGAAAACAGAATTCAACAAACAGCATAAAATTTGTTCAGAATTCAACAGAATCTGTTCTTTTAAACTCTCTAGTGAAAAGAGAACATTAACCACTACATTTGCATAGCAGTTGACACCAGAACTGTTTTCAAATTGAAAACCGACAACATCTTCAACAGAATCCACTTTCTTTCTGCTAACAATTTTCGGTTCATTGACTTTTAGTCTTTTTGCAACAACCTCCCTACTATTACTGCTATTTCTACGTTTGCGGCCTACCACACGTTTCTCAAACAAAGGATATTGAGGCAAATGTGGCGCATACTCTCTTCTTAACCTATTGTATTCCTTAACACAATCTAGATCCGCACAAATGTTTGTGACATCACAGTCAATCAAGTACAATCCCGATAAAGTTCTAACTCGTGACAATGCCACATATGCCATACCCTCCTTGAACACAGAACTGCCAATATTCACCAATGCACAGTCTACACTTAAACCTTGCGATTTATGGATTGTCACCGCATATGCCAAGCAAACAGGAAACTGTTCACGGCGAACATATAAATCTTTAACAAGCAAAAACCTAGCAGAACAACGACCAATTTGCTGTACTTCCTCAATGCCATCAAATTTAATTCTTAAAAATTCTATTCCATCTCTATTTCTGTATTTCTCAAAATCAACAACATTACCCATTGATCCATTCACCAGACCTCTTTCTACATGTAAATTCCTTCTCAAAATAATTCGGCAATTTAAACACACATTCAAAGTCTTTTCAAAACCCGCTGTTTTAGATATAGTCTTCTCTAATGAATCCAATTTTGATTTCAAATTGTCTGACAAAATAATTGTTGATCCCATATGCTCTAATTTGTCGATAGCTTCAAGTTTCACAATCTCTTGCTTTTCTAAATTCAACATTTTGTTGTTGAAGATGGCACATTCTGCAAGAGTTGGCATGAGACATATCCCGGATTTCTTCTCAGTAATTTTCTGAAAAATATTCTCAGGCACAATCTCTTGTTTGGGATATAAATTTGACAGTAATCGTGCATTTAAACCTTCTTTCCCATGCTCGGTCACTTTTCCAATTCTAATATCTTGTAGAATATTCTTGTAATCTTCATCCTTTGCCTGACGCATATTTTGATGCAGTTCTGCATAATTGAAGTTTAACCATATATTGACGTTGCCAATGCTCCCTAGGCACTTCCTGGTATCTTCATGCGTGAGTATTTTGAACACAGGTTGACCTTTTACTGGTGTCAGCTGCAGAAGATCTCCGAAAACAATGATGTGTTTCCCACCAAATAACACATCATATTCAGTTTTAAGTACTTCTTGCATTCTCAAATGCACAAAGGCAAGCATGACATTGGAAACCATGCTTACTTCGTCAATGATAAGTAGTTTCATTTTCCTCAAGACTCTTGAAACTTCACAGCAAGCATCTCCAGATAACTTGTTGTATTGTAATTTGTTGTCATGCTCCACCGGCAGCATCAGTAGACGATGCAAAGTAATACCTTTAATGTTATGTGCTGCCAGTCCAGTAGGAGCGGTGACAACACAAGACAGCGATGACTCAGTCCTTTCCTTCAAATAACAAGAGATTGCTTTAATGAGAAAACTTTTTCCAGTTCCCGCTTCTCCACTCACGTACAGTCGGACAGGCTTCAACGACGTACATGAGCACTCTTTCTTCTCATGACTTAATCCGTGCTCAATTTCCATGGTAACTTCATCATATATTTTCCTCTGCTCAACGTTGAGTTGTTTTTCCAAGTCTTCTAAGTTAACTGAATCCTCCTGAGCATGTGCCATGGCTCTTTCCACTTCATTCATAGCAGTGGCAGCTTCATTTTCGATAATAGGTCCTCCAAGTGGATCTTGACTCAATGAAACAGAACTCTGACTGTCCTGAGAACTGTCTCTGGCAATCTCCGCTGCAATTGTTGCTTCCTGCTCAATTTCCAAAGTTAGCATTTCTTGATATTTAGAAAAAGCAGGACATTCTATGGACTCCTTGGCTGCATTGAAAGAGTCTTCGTAACAGAGGAAATCTCCAAGCAGTTCCTCTTCTGCACGCCAAGGCTTGAAAAGTTGCAAAAGTGCTAAATAAAAAAACTCCTTTTTTTCTGGAGATTCACCACTCAATTTTCGATGGTTTACTAATTGGCATTTTCTTTGCTTGACCAGGCATCCCTCACTTCCAATTACAGCATACACTCCTTTCTCAATATCTTCTTTGATGTTCCTCTTGAATATATAATTTTGGAGAACCTCATATAGACAAACATTCTCAAGGTGACTGCTTCGATTTGGATAATATGTATCCAACATGTTGGTCTTCAAAATGTCGGTACTGTTTGGTTCCTTTTCTGCCAAATACTCAATTTCCCGGACAGGTTTTAGAACTCGATTTCGCGTTGCAGCAAGACCAAGACTCGCCCAAACGAGACTCCTGGATTTGGCATAGAGACTTGCTGAAGACAACCGGTCAGAACATTCGTAAGCTCCGATTTCTCGATGCGACAACATCTTCAGACTGAAACTGTACAACTTCTTGCTGAGGCTCTTTTCATGAGAAATGTCCTCCCACATATCCTTCAGTTCGGTCTTTTCTTTTTTGGTGATGTAAGATGTCACATACCGAGCCACAGCCATACAGTTGTCAGCTACAAACTGTATATCCATGTTAGCATTCCACATGGACAAAATCACTGGGTTGTAGTCATTGATGTACTTGGACTCTTCGTTCCTTTTCAAATTGTATGTATTCTTGGGTGATTTCCTCGTCACATTATGTCGCAGCGAAGACATCAAACTGTTCACTCTTCCTTTAGAAATCACCGGTCGTGGAAAGTTGAAACGACATTTGGTGTAGAACTTGTCCTTGTTTCTGAATTTACGACGACAGTACTTTCCACAACGATGGCTTTGGAAACGTAGAACTTGTTCTCTTAGACTTTTCTTCTCCGTTGCGTTTGGAACAGCACACGTAGAATACTGTTCGATGAAATTCATCACTAAGTCATCCGGATCTGTTCCAAATTTAGGTGCATCCTTGATCCACAACAACATATGTATATGAGGGGCACCTCTTGCTTGGTACTCCTTTCTCCAGAAGAAATCCAACACCTCTCCAAGAGGTGGATTCTTTTTATTTGTGATGAAAGACATCATAGCTTCAAATCTATGATTGAAGTACCTGCATACATTCACTGGATCCAAAGAACACAGTTCTCCAGGTGTCTTGAATTCAATGTTTTCAATATTTCCATTTGCCTCTCGTAGAAATTCAAGTAAGTCTTCCCAGCCATACTCGGCACAGCTCAGAGTGAGGAACCATGTTGGAGTTCCTAAGTTCCTCAGCATACATTTTAAATCACCATGACGACGGTACCAGTACTCATTAGTACCACGCTGACACGCCATGAGATTAATTAAGTGAGAATCCAAAATACTGTCTTGGGCATTGACTTTATGCATAAAGTCACTTGCCGAGATGTTTCGCATCTGTATACCACTTTTTAAGATGTGGTTCACTGCATATGACAGTCCAGACAGATCGCTTTCAAACAGGAGATGAAACAAATAGGGAATGCATTGCCGAAACCTAGGATCTGCTGCATACAATCGTAAAGTCCGGTATTCAGACGCAGGAATTTGATGAGGTCGCTCATCATATCTTCCTCCTTGACCTGTGGGAAATAGCTGTGGGAAACACCGAGCTTCCAAACTTTCCTCCCAAACACTAATGGGACTCCCTTTGGCTTGTTTCATTTGAAACAACTCAATAGCATTCCCCATGACTTCCTTGGAATGCAAAGGATGAACACTATAATGTTCATATATTTCTTCACTTTTAGAGGCCTCTACTTTCTCAATTTGGCCAGCACACAAATCGCTATCCTCTTCATCACTTACTTCCTCTTCTGCAACATATACATTCTTATAGTACTTATTATTTTTCTTCAAATACACTGTTGCCTTTTTGACTTTCCTAACATCCACTAAATCTTGCCATATTTTCTTATTCTTTGTCGGAACCCCATTAACCAAGATAACCAGAGGTTCCTCTTCCACTTTTTCTATTCCAATTGTGTTAATGTTTTTCTTCAAATCTAGAGGCAAATAAACAACTCTTCCCTTTAATCCTCTCTGTAAATCTGCTGGAGGCAACTTCCCTGTCTTTGGCTCCATTCTTACAATAGCCTGAAAGGGATGGATACTTTGAATCAAAATAGATTCATAAGTATTTAAATCCTTCAATTCAGAAGGAATCTCAACCAATTCCAGATTATTATGAACTGCCCTAGCAGGCATCTGGTTTTGGTTTAATTTATTACAACAATAAGTACACACACGTTGATCCGATCCCAAATCAAAATAATTTTCTACCATCAAGTATGTGGCAAAATCCTTCCATTCACTATTATTTTCCCTTCCACTTTTTGCATATAAATCCACTACCTTAGTCTGATTCTTATAATAAGTGCGTCGACAACATACACAAGTGAAATTAGGCCTCTCACTTGATTTCATCTGAAACGTGGCAATTTCCTTCTGAAAATTATCTGTACTGGAAACCTGTACATTATCTTCCACATTACCCTCTACTTCTGGGTCAATTTGAACATTCTCATCTTTACTACCAAAGTAACAAAACTCAATTTCTTCACAAATATTCTTCACATCTATTTCAGAACCATGCAAAAGAGCAGCACATAATTGTTTAAGCATAATTGCTGGACTCTTAGCATAATACAACATTCTCACTAATTTTCTCACTTTATTATGATGCACTGCTAGCATCCTGAAATGATGAAAAACACTCTGGCATACTCTCCTGGAAAGACAAGCCAGTGAATGACCACGCAAACCTGTCATTTCTCTCACTCTGCAAGGATCTAAATCTTGCAACAACTTCATTTTCTGCTTCAAACTTTTCTTATTAAATGTCCGTATAAAATCACAAAGCAAATTGATGGAAACCTGTCGCACACTGCAAATAGAACTACACTTCCAAATGTACACAGGACCCTTAGGACGTCTTCCTAAAACCTCATCACTTAGCGCCTCTTCTGTCTCTGTTGTCACAAGTTGTTCTTTTTCAACTGGACAACCATCCTTCACTTCATAAGCTCGACCACTGATGTCAACTGCATGCACCAAATCATTATCCTGAAAATAAGTCTCCTCATTAAAAAATGCCTCAGAACTTGAACTATGCATCCATTCTCCGAAAAAAACTTCACAAAAGTTAGTACGATTTACTACTCTCTTCCATCTACTTTTTGTTTTGAAATCAGAAATTACCTTGCTTAGTTTCCTAATTCTATTGATTACCAAAATAAACAACTTTCGCTTAATTTCAAAAGCATGATCAATAATTTTCTCTACATTTTTCTTCTTCTTATAAAATGCCGCTTTCTGTTGGCCTTTCTTTTTAATACTTTTCAATAAATTAACTAATATCCTATTACGGAACATTCGATTTCGAATGTCCCTAAACTGTTGTTTCCTTCTACTATCATGCACAGAGTTATCTCTTCCTCTACCAGTAACATTTGTGATGGGTCTCTCCTTTCCATTTAAATTGCTTTTCTTTTTGTGGACTGAAACATTTTTTTGAGCAAAACTTTTTTTACTACAAATATTTCTTAAGAATGATTTCGTGCTCTTACCCGGACCTTTCTTGGTGTTTTGACAAGTATTTGGGGAAGAGGACTGCTGCAATAAAACATCATCCTGCTGTCTTTGACGTTTTCTAGCCTTTCGTATTCGACTTTTGGAAGGCATTTTCCAAACTATGAAAGAATCTGCAGTTGAATCTGTGGAAAAATATAATATAAAATGTTATTAACCACTATTACCAAACAGTAAATAAATAACAGTCATCTAAAACTTAATGCCGTACTAATTATTTAACATAGCAAATGTTTTCCACCAGCACTGCATCACAAAAATGACACTCAATGGTACAAAAAAGGCATACAACACTCATAAATCACTCCCTAATATTTTAAATCATTAATTCAGGATGACGATAAGATGTAGCCTATCTAAAGATTTGTTTAGGCCCTGATCTTTAGACTGGGGTAAATGTGTGTCATTGATCCACATTCAGTCCATCACCTGTTTTGTTTATTTGAGGTGAGGCCAACACATGGTTGCAGATAAGATTTTCACTGAAAAATATCAAAATAAAAAAACATGTGAAGGCCTACCAATGAAGTAAATCATTAAATGAAAACCAATACATTTCTGGAAATATGCACTACTAGTGCTTCATAAGATGTTTTGGGTCATATTTATAAGGCATTTGAGTATCTAGTATGCTATTTTACGTTCTTCCTGGTGCAAATTTATTGTAAATATGCTCCCACCTGCGGTTGGCAAATTTAGATTTTGATTATGGGAGTTAGATAGGCATGTTACTAATTTCCCAAAAATTGTGTATAACCCCAAACAACCTTTGAAGCAAATGCTCTTAGCCATGTTATCCACCTCCCATTGCATAACATGGCTAAGAAGTGCTTGCAAATGTGAAAAAAAACGGCCGCAATGCATGAATATCGCAGAAAAGTCTGCGATATTCATGCAATTTCCAGCACATGCTCTTAGCCATGTTATCCACTTCCTATTAAATAACATGGCTAAGAACTGCTCAGGGCCCCATGAGGAACGCTTTCCATTTAAAAAGGGAAAAATAACATCAAAGACACTCAAATGCCTTCTAAATATGACCCCAAACAACCTAAGAAGCTCTAACAGTACATATCCTGAAATGTAATTGATTTCAAAATTCGTTTTTAAACACAGCATATAAATCAATTGTATACCTGCATTCATGGAGAAATGACTAAAAATGTCCTTGAGACACATGAAAGTGTTTTCTGGAATGCCCTAGCACCATTTTTGGGACACTATTAACATGGCTACGTAACTCCCATAATCAAAATCTAAATTTGCCAAGCGCAAGTGGGACCGTATTTACAAGACACTTGCCCCAAGAGGAACACTTTCCATTTAAAAAGGGAAAAATAACATCGCAGAAAAGTCAGCAATATTCATGCACTTTCCAGCAAATGCTCTTAGCCATGTTATCCACTTCCTATTAAATAACATGGCTAAGAACTGCTCAGGGCCCCATGAGGAACGCTTTCCATTTAAAAAGGGAAAAATAACATCAAAGACACTAAAATGCCTTCTAAATATGACCCCAAACAACCTATGAAGCTCTAACAGAACATATCCTGAAATGTAATTGATTTCAAAATTCGTTTTTAAACACAGCATATAAATCAATTGTATACCTGCATTCATGAAGAAATGACTAAAAATGTCCTTGAGACACATGAAAGTGTTTTCTGCAATTCACTAGCACCATTTTTGGGACACTATTAACATGGCTAGGTAACTCCCATAATCAAAATCTAAATTTGCCAAGCACAAGTGGGAGCGTATTTACAAGACACTTGCCCCATGAGGAACACTTTACATTTTAAAAGGAAAACAAAACATCTTAGACACTCAAATACCTTATAAATATGGCTCAAAACAACCTATGAAGCTCTAGCAGTACATATCCAGAAATGAAATTGATTTCTTAAATCGTTTTTAAAAGCAACATCTCTGTTTCAGCTTACATAACAGACCATAAAATGGGCTCCATGTACCACAATAACTTGTGTTACTGCATGCCAGAATGTTACACCAAATATGCAATTACAATTTCTCTATGAAACTAATTCTATTAGTATATCACTAGAGACAAAACCACATTTTAAAAACACAGCTTTCTTCATCATTTTCTCCTTAAATCATACTATTCTCTATCTAAATTAAATAAATCTTTTCTCACCTTAGCAAATATTTTTTGAGTTTTGAAAACAGTCTGAGAAATACACCAAATTGTCTTCAGCAGAAGAAAAAGGATGCACTCCAAAGGCTGCAGCTATTGAAAGCACAGAAATACAGATATTCTTTTCACATATCTCTCATATTAGCCAATCATACCTCTTCCCTCACTTTTTTCAAATCAAAACCCTTCCCCCCTCTGCCCTGTCTGCCTTGTTTCCATAGCAACCACCTCCTGGAAGACCTCTCATGTTTGCAAATTCACACAACAATGTTTCAATTAAACTCTGAACTCTCAGTGCACCTGCGTATCCAGTGCAATCTTTCATTAAATGTTTCTTCCTTGACCATTCAAATTACATCTTTCAAAGAACACATCCATGCACCCTAACTTTCTGTTTTCAGAAATGGAAATGCACCAATCACTGCTAATGAATCATTAGCATTGTAAATCCACAGTTTTTTTTCTTTAGAAACTCCTACTGTTTCAACTGCCCTTTCATTACCACACTTCATCTGACTGCAGAACAACCTTCACCCACCATGTTTAACGTCTGGATTGTTGGACATAGTTACATCCACTGGGCTCAAAGGTATGCTGAGAGCAGAAATTTACCTAACCTCAATTTACAAGATGTGGAAATTAAGTGGTTGGGCCAAAGAGGATTAAAATGTCACCAATTGATACCATTGGTGAAAACCTTTATGCATTTGCCAAAACCTGACCTGTTAATAGTGCACTGTGGAGGTAATGATTTGGGCACTTTGACAGGGGTAGGTCTGGAAATGCTTTTAAAGGACACCTTTGAGCAATTAATGGCACTTTTTCCTCAAACTGCCTTGGTATATTTCCAATATATGCCAAAGACAGAAATGGAGGTGGTCCAACCAATTTTGTCCACAAATTGAGAAAGCGAGGAAGCATGTAAACAAATCTGTTTCAGCTTACATGAGAGACCATGGAATGGGCTCTCTGTACAACAATAACTTGCGTTACTACATGCAAGATATCTACAGAGGAGATGGAGTTCACTTCTCAGATGAGGGCAACAGAATTTTCATTCTGAATTTAAGACTGTGCATTGGTACCTACTTATAAGTACCTAAATGTACCATAAACCCAAAAGCTCTTCTCAGAGCTACCCTACATCTGATCACTCACAATTATTATTTTCCTCTAACTTTTTTCACTAATTTTCCACAAAATTCGCTCCCCGGAGCGCTACCCGGTTCGCTAACCGAAAGCTAACCTCGCGGAATTTTTTAAAAAAAAGTTTTTTTTCCGCACATATAAGCCTCCTCTGCCACGCTCAGAAAACCTAGGGGGTCAAGATAAGTCTACCATGACCCCTTCTACCCATTCTAAACATTATTTGCCCTCCATCTTGTATCTTAATGCGACCGAAACACAAAATGGTGGACTCCCGTGACGCTTAAGGTTCGCTAACCGAGCCGCTTTCCGGGAAGCGGTCCTAAAAAAAGGTGGGAAAGTAATTTACAGAAAAACGACTAGAGACACTCTCACCAAATATAGATTAGCTCATACTACATAAAAATCCCTTTCATTTTCACAAATTTGATTGAAATTTCATTTAGCCATTTAGCCTGTAGACCTCTCTAAGTACCGTGAGGTAAATTACTTCACAAAACACATCTGAAGTGTTGGAATTGACAACCAATGAAAATGTTACTTTCATTTTCTACTTTTGTTACCTGACATTTGATTGGTTATATACCTGAATATATATAAAGGAAGAGAAGGAAACACAGCCATTTTGACTGCTACTTCGTGAAGTGCACAACAAAAAATCAACTGATAACTTCAACTTATATTTAAAAGGTAAGATATTATTTATAAAACTTAAGTATGTTCTGTACTGAAACCTAATTAGAAAAACATTTTCTGAGAATTATATTCTATCACTCTGTAATACTTATAGAAAAAAATAGACTACTCTGTTTTAGTTATGGCAGAGCCATTCCAAGAATTCACAAGACCATAGTCTAAAAAGGAACGTGCACAAAGCCCCCTCCAATTTACATAAGTGGCATCTTGCAAGGAGACCATTCACAAGCACTGAGGGGGCCCCATTGTCCAGCATTTTGACGCCCCCACAGTTTTAACTTTAAATCCACACACATATCTCACACCTTCATAGGTGTGAGAATTGATTGTGGTCTAAAAGTTAAAACTGTGGGGGCGCAAAAATGCTGGACAATGGGCCCCCTCAGTGCCTGTGAATGGTCTCCTTGCAATTGAGGGAGCGTCTCCTTCTCCCTCCCCTATACCTCCTGACACCATCCATGGGAGGCCCAAGGAGGGGGCCCCCTGCAATAGACCTTAATTGCAGGCAACACCTTTCTTTGTGAAAAAAACACTATATAAATAACCAAACTGCCAATCTGTACTGAAACCCAACAATGCCCTTTCTGTACTGATATATTTTTCAAAAATTCATTTTTCAGAATTGAAAATGGAAGAACAACAAAACAACATGAAAACTGAAACAGAAGAAAAAATTGAGACACAAGATGACATGGATTTCTACGACGACACAATAAATAATGAACTTGTCCAATGCATAGATGCAGTAGATTTTCTACTAAAAAATGAAGAAAAAAATGATCACGATTTTTTAGATTTTCTTTTAAATTTTGAAAAACAAAATGAAAAATAAATTTTAATTTCTTAATTCAAAAATTGTTTCACACATTATTTATTTTTATATGTTTATTGAATGTTAAAAGTTTAATGAATTATGACACACAATCAAAATAAAAAATAAAAATTTAAAATAAAGAAAACAAAAAAAACAACAAAAACAACAAATAATTAACATACAGTACTAGCAAAGTCTATCATTCTTTTATCCTTATAGTACGCTGCCCAGAACGCTTTCCGGTTCGCGAACTTGGCGCTTACCACGCAAAAAAAAAAATAATTTTTTTTTGACCCTCCTGGGCCCTTTTAAAACCTCCACATAAAACCTAGGGGGTCAACGAGGATCTACTATGCCCCCTTATGGTAATTTCCCCCTTTGTTTTGGCCTCCTCTTGTCTCTCGATCCTACCGAGAGACAAGATGGCGGCCGCTCCGGACTGTTTAGAATGTTGACAGACACCGGAGGGCCAATCAGCTTCTCATCGCAAAGTTCCGTTACGCGAAAGGTTCGCTAACCGGATAGCTGCCCGGAGCGCTGTTACAGATATATATCTTGATTTAAACGTTAATTTCTCAAAATCCACTGAAGCACATATATTGAGACCTAGCAAAGGCACATCGGGCTAACAGTCCCTACAATTTTGCCAAGTTTCGTGGAAATCCATTCAGCCGTTCGGGCTAAAAGTGAGTCCAACCGCCCTATGGAAATTAACATGGGAAAAACGCGTTTTGGGACCCCCCTTTTTTCTCGGCCCCCCCTTGACGAACCCCCCCCAAATTTCCAGGAGCTGCTCAGAAACAAAATGTGCCATTTTCCTGAAAATTTCAGCCAATTCCGTCCACAAACGCCAAAGTTATTAGGCATAGAATTTTCAAAAGTCCCATAGAGAAAAAATCCTAACTATATATACCTACTGGCTATCGCCAGTAGGTAATATATATATATATATTACCTACTGGCGGTCGCCAGTAGGTATATATAGTTAGGATTTTTTTCCTATGGGATTTCTGAAAAGTCTATGTCGAATAACTTTGGCGTTTGTGGACGGAATTGGCTCAAATTTTCAGGAAAATGGCACATTTTGTTTCTGAGCAGCCCCTGAGGGGGGTTTCGTCAAGGGGGGGCCGAGAGAAAATGGGGGTCCCAAAATGCGTTTTTCCCATTCATTTTTCCATAGGGCGGTTGGAATCACTTTTAGCTCGAACGGCTGAATGGATTTACACAAAACTTGGCAAAATTGTAGATATGGTTTGCCCGACGTGCCTTTGCTATGTCTTAATATATGTGCTCCAGTGGATTTTGAGAAATTAACGTTTTTAAAAACAGATATATCTGTGACAGCGTCCCGGTTAGCGCCCCGGTTCGCGTACCTGACGCGTAACGGAACTTCGCGAGGAGAAGCGGATTGGCTCCACGGTGACTGAGAACATTCTAAACAGTCCGGAGCGGCCGCCATCTTGTGTCTCGGTAGGATCGAGACACAAGAGGTGGCAAAAACAAAGGGGGAAATGAGCATAAGGGGGCAGAGTACATCCTCCCTGACCCCCTAGGTTTTATGAGGGGGCTTTAAAAGGGCCCGCGGTACAAAAAAAAATAATTTTTATTATCGGTTTTTTTGCGGGGGGAGCGCTCGGTACGCGCACCGGGAAGCGGTCCGGGGAGTGTAATATAGGGAAAATAGAATGAAAGAATGTTCAAATAATGTATGTATATTGATTGTTCTTTTTTTTATTTTTTTTTACTTAAGTACCAACATGTAGGTACCAATGCAGAGTCTAAAAATAAAAATACACCGTTTGCTTTGTAGATATCTTGCATGTTGTTTCAGAAGTTATTGTGGTATATGGAATTCATAGCATAGTCGGTGAGGAAAGCAGAAAGAATATGGAGGCAGGAGATGAAAAAGAGATGTTAAATACACATTGGAGATAAAATAGTGGGAGAAAGGAAGTAACTATGAGCAAACTTACTATGTTACACAAAAAAGTTGCACAGTATATTTAAAGTCTGACTTTACATTATAATCAATTTGGTACTAGTTTAAAAAATACATATAAAAATGAATAATGTCTCAAACAATTTTTGAATTATTAAATAGAAATTGATTTCTCAGATTCGTTTTCAAAATTTAAAAGAACTTCTAAGATTTGATTGTCAGAAATGTCCTCATTTTCAATCAGGAAATCTACTGATTCTACACATTGAAGTAGTTCATAGTCCCGTGATTCATCCATGAATTCTGAGTCATTGGGTTCAATAACTTTATCTTTGTTGCTTTCCAGAACAATTTCGATGGTATTTTTTTACTCTCCTTCCATTTTTGTGCTGTAATTTGAATAAAAAAAAATATATCAGTAGAGATAGGGCACTGTTGGGTTTAAGTTCAGACAGGTAGTTTGGTTTTTTTAACAGTGATTTTATCTTTGGGCAGTGTATGGTATCAGAGTGGAAGTAAAAATATAAAAAAGTGTATGTGATAAAGCCTAAGTAAATTCATAATTATACAAGACAAGCCTAACTCCATCCATAACTATAACAGAGAAGTCTATCTTATTCTATAACTATTACAGAGGGATAGTATATAACTATCAGAAAATGTTTTCCTAATTAACTTAAAGTGCACAACATACTTCAGTTTTTAAAATAACATCTTACCTTTCAAAAAGAAGTTTAAGTTGTCAGTTGAAATGCACTTGAAATGTACTTCAGGAAGTAGTAGTCAACATGGCTGTGTTTCTCTCTCTTTCTTTATATATATTCAGGTACATAACCAATCAAATGTCATGAAATATTAGAAGATAATGAAAGTAGCATTTTTATTGGTTGTCAATTCTAGCACTTCATAAGAGTTTTTGTTAGGTAATTTACCTCAGGATATTTAGTCAGGCCTACAGCATAATTTTCTCAATGGAATTCCATCAAATTTGGGTAAATGGTAGGGACTGCTATGTAGTAGGGCCTATTCTATATTTGATGATAGTGTCTCTAGTGGTTTTTCTGTAAATTACTTTCCCACCTTTTTTTAGCGAGCGCTCACCGGTGCGCGCCCCGGTACGCGAACCGGCAGCGTTACGGGAGTCCTTCATTTTGTGTATCGGTAGAATTGAGACACAAGATGGAGGACAAACAATGTTCGGAATGGGTAGAAGGGGGCACGGTAGACACTTTGTGACCCTCTAGATTTTCGGAGGGGGGCTTAGGACGCTCATATAGGCAAAAAAAAAAAAACGCGTGGGAAGCGCCCGGTACGTGCACCGGTAAGCGAACCAGGGAGCGTACTTTGGTGAAAAAAATAAAAAAAAGTTAGAAAAAGATAAACGTTTTGAATGATCAGATGTAGGGTAGCAATGAAAAGAGCTATTGGGTTCTGTGGCTAATTAAGGTACTTACAAGTAGGTTCCAATGCACAGTTTTAAATTCAGGAGGAATATTCTATTCCCCTCATCGGAGAAGTGCACACCATCTCCTCTGTAGATATCTTGCATGTTGTAACGCAAGTTATTGTTGTATATTAAACCCATTGTAAATTCTCTCATGTAAGCAGAAACAGATTTATTCACATGTTTCCGTGCTTTCTCAAATTGTGGAAAAAATTGGTTGGACCACTTCCATTTCTGTCATTGGCATATATTGGAATATACCAAGGCAGTTTGGGGAAAAAGTGTCATCAATTGACGAAAGGTGTCCTTTAAAAGCATTTCCAGACCAACCCCAGTCATAGTCCCAAAATCAATTCCACCACAGTGCACTATTAAGAAGTTAGGGTTTGGCAGATGCATAAAAAAATTATATTACAAACATATAAAATATATTTTTCATTTAAAAGAATAATACATTTAACAGTTTTTGATATTTGCAATAAAAAAAACATTGAAATTCACTGAAAAAACCATAGGTTATAGACCATATATAGTTAGGAATTAGCATTTACAAAACCATGAAAATTCACTGAAAAAACCATAGGTTATAGACCTTATATAGTTAGGGATTAGCATTTACAAAACCTTATTTTACTCACACAAAACCATTGAAATTCGCATATATAGTTAGTTGCACTAACTATATATCGCGCACCCGCATCACTGATGACATCACTGATGACATCTCAAATGACATCACTGATGACATCACTGATGACATCTCAAATGACATCACTGATGACATCTCATTTGACATTACTCATCACATCACTGATGATATCATTCATGTGATAATACGATGAACCTCTTCAGATTCTAATATAACCTTAGATACAATCAGTGTAAACAGACACTCACAGACTGTCACTCATTCATGGAGTTACTCACACACCTAGTCAGTCATGCAAAAAATCAATCACACCTCCATTTCCTCAACTATACAGTTATACACACCTTACTTATTCAAACATATACTAACACATATTTACTCTCTTATACAATCCCTGATACAAGTTTACAATGATCCATACAGTCACTCACACATTCACTGGCTCTTATGCACAGTTATTTATATATGTCAACTCTCACATGTACTGTGTTTTACATATGTACTTACTTTGACATGTAGCACTGAGATATCCATTCACTCACCAATACACTCATGCACACAGTCAACCGCCAATACAGCTGATTCCACATGCACTTTTGAACCCATACATCTAGTGAATCAACTGCTCACACATCTATGCACAGAGTTACACACCTCCCAGCCACCCATACACACACACTCAGTCTCCCATACAAATACTTGGGCAACCAATCAATAACCCATATAGTTACTCATATAGCTACTGATCAACACATGCAGCAGTTTACAGAACAACAGACATAATGATGCACAAATTAAGACAGTTTAGTCACTAACCCATGCACTCAGTGAGACACATTTAATCACTCACTCATACAGTCAGTCATGCACCTACTAAATCCTTCATCCAGACACTTATACATCCACTCATTCTTCAATATGTAAGACATATTTTAACTTTACAGAAACATACAGTCACTGGATGTTGTCATCAGTGATGTCATCAGTGATGTAATCAGTGATGTCATCAGTGATGTCACTGACCATGTCATGAATGATGTAATATGTGACATCATCAGCAGTGGATTGCAGGTGCGCGATATATAGTTAGTGCAACTAACTATATATGCGATTTTCAATGGTTTTGTGTGAGCAAAATAAGGTTTTGTAAATTCTAATCCCTAACTATATATGGTCTATAACCTATGGTTTTTTCAGTGAATTTTCAAGGTTTTGTAAATGCTAATTCCTAACTATATATGGTCTATAACCTATGGTTTTTTCAGTGAATATATATATATATGTTCCAACAAATGCCAAACAGACTACCGAACTCCGTATGTGCCGGGTGCCTCCTTCGTGCATTTGGCCTGCACTCAATAAATTATTCAACAAATGTCCCTTCATCCAGGAACGCAATAGGAGCACTCTCAGGCTTTGATTTAAAAACATTTATTTCATCTTGCCTGACGCGTTTCAGCCGCCAGGCCTTTATCAAATGCTGTGTGAAGAAAACCGATCATTAATGTTCCAGTGTTTAAATAGCTCATTACACCATAGTCCCTTTGTTGTTTTTTTGCCCCCATCATCAAGTGTGAGTAGATTCCATTTCAGTGGTGCATTTTAAGTTGGGGAATCAATTCCCCTTCAATCCTGAGGGCCTCTGGGGGCCAACTAGCCCACCATGTACCTCCAGTAAGTGCCACAGGTCTGCGCCCTTTTTTACACCTCTCTGCAACGCAGCTCTGTGGCGCTTACTGGAGGTACCTGGTGGGCTAGTTGGACGCCGGGGACCCCCAGGGTTCAAGGGGACTTAACTTACAATGCACCAGGGGGCGTGTTTCCAGAGTGGTGGAGAAAGGGTGCATAGCCTTTGTCTACCTCTAACCAATCCCACTGAATGGGGCTTACTGGAGGTAAAAGGGAGGCTAGTTGGCCCCTAAAGGACCACCTGCAGTGAAGGGGACTTCAATCCCCATCCAAGAGCAGACCAGGGAGCACATTTGTAGAGTGGTGAGCAAAGTGGGCGTGTCCTGGTACGAGTACTTACCAATGCTGCTGTGTGGGACTGACTGGAGGTAATATTTTGAGAAGTTTGCCCCCAAGGATATCCTTGGGGGTCAACTACCCCTCTTGTTAAAGCCAGTAAGTACCATACAGTGGGATTGCTAAAACGTCTTCGGAGGCTATGGCCTCCTCTCTCTACCACTCTGCAAACTTGCCTCATTGCAGACTACAGGATGCGGGATGGAGTCCAATTTAGTACTGAGGGAGTTTGGGGCCCAAGAATCCCTCCTGGTACCTCCTGTAAGATCTACACAGTGGAATTCCTAAGCGTTGGACGCCCAGCACCCTTTCTCCATCACTCCGCAAACGCGACTACTAGTTCAAGTTGCATATTTCTGCACCTCTGACTTAGAAGTAGTTTTAATTCCCCTGCCCTATGATGTACTAGGGCCTTACAGAGGAGGTCATGCTAATCACAGGGGTACCCCAATGCGTAGTGTTTCCTTGTGTATGTAGGGGTTTTCACTGTATTATAAGTGTCTTTTAGCATAGCACTGGCTCCAGGCCTGGTTGGTCAGAGTCAGTTACCACCAGTACCCATCTTAAAAAGTTGTGGGCACAGGATGATTTTGCAACAAGGCCTCTTTCTGCTCCTCTGCTATACCCCCTACACTGGGTGAATACTACTGTAGTTTTCTAAACCCTGAAACAGCACTCCCAGCAAGACCCTCTTTCACTGTAGTAATCATTTTACTGAATTGCAAGGGATACTGTCATTTGTCTAAAATCACAGTGTGAGTCAGTATTCAATTCAGAAAATTGTGGCAGAATAATTTGCTTAGTTGATGTGTTCAAAAATATGGCAATACACATGTACTCATGAAGTGAGCCAGGCTTTAGGACATGTAGTGCTAGAAAGTCCTATGCAGTATGTGTGTCATGCCTCTTAATTCCCAATTCTCTCCATGCTGTGTAGTAAAGATCCTGGGTGTGCTGTAGAAATGCCATAGCAACTCTCTGTGTAGCATGTAGTAATCATTTCAGTGAATTGGAAGGAATATTTTTATGTGTGTAGAATCAGAATGTGAGTCAGTGTGTTTTTGGGAATATTGTGACAGAATCATTTGCTCAGTGCATGTGTTTGCAGACATGGGAATACATGTACTCATGGTGTGAGTTAGGCTTAAGGACAAGCAGTGCTTTATATTCCTAGCACCTGCTTCATACCATACACTGCCCAAACATAACTACACTGCTCTAAACTCAGAAATACCAGTCCCACCATGACCCCTACACTGCCCTAACACAATTGCACTGTCCTAAACCCTGAAACACCATCCCTAGCAAAACCTGCTAAACTCTTTCAACACTACTGCACCGCTCTAAACCCTGAAACACCATTCTCAGCGAATGCCCCTATATTGTTGAAACACATCTGCACTGCCCTAAACCCTGAAACAGCACTCTCTGCATGATCTCCTACACCACCCGAACACTGCTGCTGTACCTTAAACTTACTTATGGAGTGAACCAGACTTTACAACATATAGTGCTTCTAATTGCTAGGTAGTATGCTAGTAGTGGTCTATAATTGTAAAAAAAAAATATTAACATGTTTTTTTTTCTTCACAACAGATTTTAATTATCTACAGAAAGAAAAACAATCATACCTTCAAAGAGTGAGAAAAGAAAAACATATAAACAGGCTTACTTTTCCAAGAAAAAACAAGAACAAGATTTATCTAAACACCACTGTGTGGAGAAAAAGAAGAAAGCTCCTGGTAAGACAACAAAGGATTTTATAAGCAAAATAACCCAAACAAAAAAAAAGTGTGGAGAATCTGGAAAAAAAAATATCTGTAACTACAAAGAAAAACCAGACAAAAAAGAAAAATGATGGAAAACTATGTGGTAAAGAAATTGTGTATAGTAAAAGACGAAAAAATCAGTTTGTTGAAATTCGAAAGCGAATGTTTTATAACAGAGTTGTTTTAAATATATTAAAAAATATAAAGAATTGTAAAAGAAAAACAGCTTTTTATAAGAAAAAGAAACACATTGAAACAATTGTTGAGAAGGCTTTTGAATTAAAAAAGAAGTTGTTTATTTTAGTAATCAATAGAATTCGAAAACTAGATAAGCCAATCAATGTTATGAAGGCCAAAAGTAAGTGGAAAAGACTAAATAATAGAACTAATTTTTGTAATGTTTTTTCTGGAGAATGGAAACATACTTCAAGTTGTGAGCCATTTTTTAATGAAGAAAGTTGCCTTCAGAGTAATGATTTGTTGCATGCAGTTGACACCAGTGGTGGAGCTTATGAGGTTAAGAATGGTCGTCCGATTGAAAAAGAGAAAATTGTCTCTAGAAATGCAGAAGAGGTGTTAACTGATGAAGTTTTAGGGAGACATACTAAGGGTCCAGTGTACACCTGGAATTGTAGTAGTATTTGTAGTGAACGACAGGATTCAATTGATTTTCTTCGCAATTTCTTACGTAAGTATACTAAGAAAAGTGTTAAACAAAAGATTAAAATGTTGCAAGAATTAGACCCTTGCAGAGTGAGAGAAAAAACGGGTTTTCAAGGTCATTTTCTGGCTTGTCTTTCTAAAAAAGTATGTCAGAGTGTTTTTCACCATTTTAGGACGTTAGCAGTGCATCATACTCAAGTGAGGAAATTAGTGAGAAGTTTGTATTATGCAAAAAGTCCAGCACTTAAGCTAAAACAGTTTAACAGTGCTCTTTTGCATGGATCTGTATTAGATGTAATCAAAATTTGTGAAGAAATTGAGGTTAGTTACTTTGGTCCTGAAGAAGACAGTGCAGAAACTGATACATTAATAGAAGGAAATATGGAAGAAAATGTACAGAATTTTAGTACAGAAAATTGTGAGCGAGAAATTACAAGGTTTAAGGTCATTTCAGGTGAAAGGCCAAACTTTTCTTGTGTTGGTTGTGGACGAATTCATTATAAAAATCAGACCAGGTTAGTTGATCTATATTTAAAAAGTGAAAAGGAGAATAATATTCAGTGGAAGGAATTTGCAACTTATTTGTTGGTAGAGAATTGTTTTGATTTTGGTTCTGATCAACGTATTTATAAATATTGTTATAATAAATTAAATGAAAACAAAATGCCTGCTAGAGCTGTACATAATAATCTTGAGTTGGTAAATATTCCTTCTGAACTGATAGATTTAAATACTTATGAGTCTATTCTTATTCAATGTGTGCATCCATTTCAGGCTATTGTTCGTATGGAGCCTAAGACTGGGAAATTGCCTCCTTCAGATTTACAGAGAGGATTAAAGGGAAGAGTTGTATATTTGCCTCTAGATTTAAAGAAAAATCTTGAAACAATTGGTGTAGAAAATGTGGAAGAGGAACCTCTAGTTATTCTAGTTAATGGCGTTCCTACGAAGAGTAAGAAAATCTGGCAAAAACTACTGGATGTTAGGAAAGTGAAAAAGGCAACGTTGTATTTGGTAAAAAATAATCAATACTATAAAAATGTATATGTAGGAGAAGAGGAAACAACCGTAGAAGAGGACAGTGATTTGTCAACTGGAAAAATTGACAAAAGTGGATGTGTTCAGAACTGAAGAAATTTATGAACATTATAGTGTGCATCCACTTCACTCTAAAGAAGTGATGGGGAATACTATTGAGTTATTCCAAATGAAAAAAGCGAAAGGAAATCCCATTAGTGTATGGGAAGAAAGCTTGGAAGCTTGTTGTTTCCCTCAGTTATTTCCAACAGGCAAAGGTGGACGATATGATGACCGACCTGTGCAGATTCCTGCATCTGAATACCAGACATCAAGATTATATTCAGAAGATCCAAGGTTTCGCCAATGTATTCCATATTTGTTTCATCTTCTGTTTGAGAGTGACTTGTCTGGACTTTCATATGCAGTGAACCATATACTAAAAAGTGGAGTACATCTACAAAATGTTTCGGCAAAGGACTTTATGCATAAAGTCCAACAGAAAGATACTGTTTTGGAATCTCAGCTAATTAATCTCATGGCATGTCAGAGTGGTATTAATAAGTATTGGTACAGTCGTCATGGGGAAACTTAGGAACTCCTACATGGTTCCTTACTCTAAGCTGTGCTGAGTATGCTTGGGAAGATTTACTTCAATTTCTTCGAGAGGCAAATGCAAACATAGAAAATATAGAATACAAGACACCTGGAGAACTGTGCTCTTTGGATCCAGTTAATGTATGCAGGTATTTCAATCATAGATTTGAAGCTATGATGTCTTTTATCACACAAAAAAATCCTCCCCTTGGAGAGGTTCTGGATTTCTTTTGGAGAAAGGAGTATCAAGCAAGAGGTGTTCCTCACATACATATGCTACTATAGATCAAAGATGCCCACAAATTTGAAAGAGATTCAGATGATACAGTGATGAGTTTTATTGAACAATATTCTACATGTGCTGTACCAAAAAGTACAGAACAAAAGAATTTAAGACATCAAGTCTTACGGTTTCAAACCCATCGTTGTGGAAAATACTGTCTTCGAAAGTACAAATCTAAGGATAAGTTCTACACAAAAGGTTGTTTTGGATTTCCACGTCCAGTAATATCAAAAGGAAGAGTGAACAATTTTATGTCATCTTTGCGGCATACTGTCACAAGAAAATCACCGAAAAATACTATGCATCCTCGAATTTGCGGATTTGCGAATTTGCCATCCGCAAAATTCGCTAATTCGTGCGAATTAGCGGATTTATTTATTTTTGCATGTTCGCGGGGCGCTTTGCGTGTTCGCGGTTGGTTTTTTTTTTGCCTGGTTAATCACTGCCACCCTCTCGTTTTTTATGCCCTTCTGCCCTCTGTAGCACTCATTTCTGTGCCCTTCTGCCCTCTACCCCACTCATGTTTTGTCCCCTTCTGCCCTCTGTCCCACTTTTGTGCCCTTCTGCCCTCAGCCCCACTTAGAATGGCGCCGGCAAGCTGACAGCGCCATTCTAAAATAGCTACAAAGAGCTTCAACAGGAAGCACTAATAGATAAAGTAAAGCAGGTGCTCGAGTTGAAGGTCAAATTAAGTTACACAATCATTAATCACCCCAAGTGTGGGGTGATTAATGATTGTGTAACTGAATTTGAAACAGTTGAATGGGTTTTTAAAAGACAATCTTATTTTTTTGCCCGCTGTTATATGATGAGTACTATTGAACTCACTGTTTTTAGTGAAATTCAATATATTCTGAGAACAGCAAAATAAGATACATAACATATTGTACAAATTATTTATAACTAAATTGTTTCTTCTCTTCCACAGATACTATATTTATAAAAAAATTATTATTAACTTGTCATTACTTATAAGGTAAGTATGGCAAACAAAAAATACTTTTTCATTACTCTCTTACTTCTCTTTCCCTCTTTCACTTTCTTCACTCTCTCCCTTACTCCCCTTCCTTTACTCATCTTACTCCCTTTCCCTCACTCTCCTTACTCCCCTTCATTCACCTTTATACTCCTTTTCTCACCATCAGTACCCTTCTCTCACCCTCACTCGCCTTCTCCTGCCCCCTCTCTGTCCCTCACTTCTCTTTCCTTTCATCCTCCATCACTACCCTCGTTTTGCTCTATCCCTTACTCTCTTCTCACTCCCCCTCACTCTCTTTCCTTCACACCATCGCTACATGGTTTTCAGTGATCGACTTGAAAAATGCCTTTTTCAGCATTCCGATAGCCGAGGAAAGCAGAGATATTTTCGGCTTCTCACTAGGAGGTCGAAGTTTCAGGTTTAAACGTGCTCCACAAGGCTATGGTGAAAGCCCATCCATTTACAGCCAAGCATTAAAAAGTCAGTTAGATGCTTTTGTACTTCCTCCTGGTTCTGCTTTGGTGCAATATGTGGATGATCTTCTGGTGGCTGCTGATGACAAGGAAACTTGCAAAACAGCTACAATTTCCCTAATGCATCTTTTGTCGGATTTACATCACAAGGTGTCACCTTCCAAACTACAATATTGTTGCCAAGAAGTGACCTACTTAGGTCATCTCTTGTCAAAGGAGGGAAGAAGGTTGACCCCAGAAAGAATAAAAGCAATTACGCAGATGAATGTGCTCAGCACACAGAAAGAAGTGCGCACGTTTTTAGGTATTACTTCATACTGCAGGCAATGGATCCCAAATTCTTCTCTCTTAGCGAAACCATTGGTGGCTCTGACTGGAAAAAGTGTTCCGAGTCCGGTGCCATGGTCTGATGAATGTCAGCAGAGTTTCTCTGAGTTACGAAATGCACTGTGTTCAGCTCCAGTGTTGGGTACACCTGACTATGGCAAACCATTCACACTCTACGTACACGAGAGAGAAGGTTGTGCGTTGAGTGTTTTGACGCAGCGTTTTGGTGATAAACAACGTCCTTGTGCGTATTTTTCATCAACATTAGATCCGGTAGCCAGAGCGTTGCCTAGTTGTTTGAGAGCTACAGCCGCAGCAGCAGCGTCCATTCGACAATCTGCTGGTTTGGTCATGAACAACATGTTAGTGGTCATGGTTCCTCACGCCGTGGACACGCTCATGAACCGAACCAAGACACAACACCTTACCAGTGCTAGATTATCAGGCTATGAGCTGACACTGCTAGCAAGTCATATTCAGATTAAAAGATGCAATGTATTGAATCCAGCAACATTGTTGCCGACTAGTCAGGAGTCAAGTGATTCTGAACCACATGACTGTTGTTTCAGAACTGAAGAGGAGACAAAAGGACGGATTGATCTTAAAGACACTTCGTTACCAGATCCAGATGGCACGTTGTATGTTGACGGGTCTTGTTTTAAATTGGAGAATGGTGATGTAACAGCTGCTTACGCAGTAACGACTTTGAGTACGATTGTGGAGACTGCAAGAGTGAGTCAGAATTCTGCCCAAGCTGCAGAATTAGTTGCATTGACGAGAGCGTGTGTTTTAGCTAAGGGAAAGAGAGTGAATGTGTTCACAGATAGTCAGTACGCGTTCGGCGTAGCCCATAGTTTTGGCCGTTTGTGGAAAGAAAGAGGTTTCATTACGTCCCATGAGACTAAGATCCAGCATGGTCAGCTAGTCAATGACTTGTTGGAATCTCTAACCTTGCCGACTGAAGTTGCGATTGTGAAGTGCAGTGCTCATCGAGCAATCACGGATGATGTTGGTCGTGGAAATGCTTTTGCTGATGAGACAGCTAAACAGACAGCTAGGAATACGATGAGTGGGATGTATGTTGCAACGTCTGTGAGATGGATTACTGAGTCTGGAATGTGTGAGGATACAGTGGAAAGTGTGAAAGCAATTCAGGAAGAAGCGACCGAGGAGGAAAAGCTTGCATGGAAAGAGAATACGGGTAAAATGGACTCGAGTGGATGTTGGATTGATTTGTCGGAACAGCAGCGTTGGATGTTGCCTGATGCGTATGTGCTTGCGGTGGTAACGATGGCGCATGGAGCAGCGCACATCAGTTCTAAAGGGATTTGTAAGATGTTGGCTCCAGTCTGGAGGAATGATGGAATTAGTAAGTGTGCAGAAAGAGTGGTGAGAAATTGCATGATATGCCTGATGCATAATCCTGGCAAGGGAATCCCCACACCCGCTGGTCACTTCGCTCCTCCTTCTTGCCCCTTCGAAGTGATTCAGTTAGACTTCATTCACATGGATCGTTGCAACAATCTTAAGTACGTTCTAGTGGTAGTCTGTGCTTTTTCAAGGTGGATCGAAGCATATCCACTAAAGGACAATACTGCCTTGTCCACAACCAAAATCCTTCTCAAGGAATATTTCCCCAGGTTCGGCATGCCACGGATTGTATGGTCAGATAATGGAAGTGAATTCGTAGGGAAAGTTATGCAGAGTGTGTGTGCAGGCTTAGGGATAAAACAAAAATTCCACAGTGCGAATCACCCCCAGTCTGCAGGCTTAGTGGAGGGCTACAATGGCACCCTCAAGCTTAAACTGGCCAAGATACAAGCCTCCACGGGTTTGTCCTGGCCAGACGCCTTACCTTTGGCCCTGTTATCCACAAGAGCGACTGTACATTCTCGAGTAGGGCTTAGCCCTTATGAGATTGTGTTCGGTCGACCTGCTAATGTTTGGGGGGTACCTAGACCGAAAGAATTCAAGCAACTGGAATATCCAATGCTAATTGATTACCTTTTTAACTTGACTGCTAAATTGAGTCTCATTCACCAACAGGTTTTCGATCCATTATCAAAGCCACCGGAGAGTCCAGGTCATCAGCTGAAGCCCGGCGACCAAGTCGTCATCAGGAACTTTGGACGGACCAGAAA
Source organism: Lissotriton vulgaris (assembly GCF_964263255.1). Classification (NCBI taxonomy): domain Eukaryota; kingdom Metazoa; phylum Chordata; class Amphibia; order Caudata; family Salamandridae; genus Lissotriton; species Lissotriton vulgaris. The sequence goes on from NC_141688.1 coordinate 6,913,324, forward strand.
TCTCCAACCCAAGTTCGTCGGACCATTCCAAGTTCTGTTGGCGACGAGGACTGCTATACGTGTGGCTGGCAGAAAGAATTGGATTCATGCGACGCATGCAAAGCGTGTACCCCTTCCACTTCCTTATGATAACTGGGTGAAAAAAGGAATTGGTGCCTCTGAAACTGAACCAGTTCCTAGATACATTCCTTTCAGCGATGCAGAACTAATTACTGACTCACCGAATCCTGACTCCCCTTCTGAAACTGCTCCTTTGAACTCCAAACATTTGTCCTCTGCATCGAAAGAACATTTGCCATCTGCGAACTCGAACATTGCAACCCCTGCTGAAAATAGACTATTCCCGGACCAAACAACGCCAGGAAAATCGAGATACAACCTACGTTCTCATTCCAAAGACTAATAAAGCAGGAAACTGCCTATTTTTCATATTTCAATTTGATACATTTGCCTCCAGCCAGGAAATTTGCTAATATTTTGCATTTTTCTATGTATATCTTGTTGTTTTAATTGCCTTGCCGTCTGGGTAGCCGTAGGGTCGTGGCTGTGTGCCTAGTTGAATCTGCGGGGGCCAGACACAAGGTCGGTCTTTCTGTTAGTTCTAGGAACTCCCAGGGCTGATAGAGGCATTTTCAACTACGTACATATCATCAGTGGTCGCAAGCGGTTGTAGAAGATGGAGCTTCCTGAGCTGCACCGAAATAATGTAATTTATGTTCGCAGAAATAGACTATACAGAATTCTACATAGCAAATGTTTTCTGATGCAATGTGCAATTACGTTTTTGATTATTTTGATAACGTTGGTGGGCGCAATAACCTTTTGTATTCACTTAATATTTGCACCGATCACAACCACCGTACCTCCCCCTGTTCTTGTTACCCCTACTGTTGTTTCTTCTCACTCCTTTCATTCATTTCCCGAACATGAGCAAGCTCGACGCTCAGAATTCATAAATAACACTTTTGTACAGCTCTTGCACCAACACCAACTGGTAGTTAACACAACGGATTGCTGGGTGTGTGGTTTGATACCACATACTATGGAAAAGGGTATTCCATACCTGGTTTTGCCTTTTTCCTATAATGGATCCTGTTGGGCCTTTCAGACCGTATTTTTCTATGCCCTCGAGACCTATCCCCCACGTCCTCCACGTTCCACCAAATATAACTCTGCCAATAAAGCCTTGGTAAAGGGAATAACTGACATGATTCAAAACGTCAATAGCACCCCATTTATTCCTAGAGATGAGCAACGAGTCTACTTGAGTTGGAATACTACGGAGTATAGCATTAGTTTGGGTGAGAACAAACGTAAGAGCTCCACACCTGTTTGGGTCGTACCTCACCGAGGTCAATTCTGCTTGCAAGGTAATGGGAGAAATCCAAGAGCTCGGCTAGGGAAGAGTGACTGTGTGGAAACTTACGTGTATCCGTCAAACTCTTCCCCTGCCTTTCTACCTGTTAAGGGTACCTACTTCATCTGTCGAGACAGAGCATATACATGGTTACCGGCAGACTTTTCAGGTTCATGCTATATTGCTCGGCTATTGCCTCCGACATACATAGCTGCCCCAAATTATCACAAAACCAGAGTAGTAAGAGGTGTTTTCAGCAAGGAAGACACTGCTGGTCAGGAAGCTGGAGACTTCTTCAAAGGTTTCCTTCCGTTCTGGGGGCCAATGGCCAATAGTAGAAACCTACGTCAGCTAACACGGGTAGTTGAATCTACTATTACAGAAACCGCTGGTGCCCTTAGTAACTTAACAGCTGAGCTTCAGGCGGATCGTCTCATGACATTACAGAACCGAATGGTTCTTGATGTGATACTTGCGGACCGAGGTGGGGTATGCAGAATGATCCAATCGAGTTGTTGTGTTTATATCCCAAATAATGCTCCGACAGTGTATGAAGCGATCTCTAGACTTCACAAGATTTCCGACTCTAATTATGTAGACAAGGGAAACTGGTCATTAATGGAATGGCTTGGGACTCTATTATCAGCGTGGGGATGGAAGGTTCTGATGGTCGTTGGTATTGTTTTAGTGTTCCTGTTCTCATGCTGTCTTGTCATCCAGTGTGTCCCTGCTTTGTGTAGTCTCTGCACTGCTATGTGTTTGAGAAAACCGCCTGTGTTGGGAGACAAAGTGCAAGAAAGAATAATGTTACAACAACATATCACTGACCTGATGAACATAGAGATAAACGACTCTGACTTAGAGTGAGTAATTGCCTATGTAAGGGCAAAAGGAGGATCTGAGGTTCCGTGACGATTCGAACCCGTGTTTTCGACATCGTCGTAAATCCATAATTTTGATATCAGTGAACCGCAAATGGTCCATTTAGTATATCCTGGTGGTTTCGCTATGCTACGAGCAAGAGCACCCTTGTTATGAACACTTGTATACACTGATGGCATCCATTTTAGGTTATGGCATCCATCTTGTATTCTTGCCCTCACATAGTCAATAGACACACAGTGACCTCTGATCAATTCATTTCACTTAAGGACACGTAGGCTCTAACCGGCGATTCACCTTGCTAGTAACACGTGCACCTTAGGACAGAAACGCTGTGACCGCATGACTCGGCAAAAGCTGCCTCCTCTGCCTGAGGCCAGTCCTGCTATACTGGTTCTCGTGTTCGATGGCCTGATCATGATTAGGCGGCCGAAGCTGGTAGCCTTGCCCATTTACGACCCACAAACATCTCTTATCCTGTTTTTCTATCTCCTACGCCTGGCTCTGCTCCTTTCCTTCTGGGCCTTTATTAGGGGGAGGTAGCGAAATTTACGATGAGGCGGTCCGGCTCTTGAATAAGAACATGACATGGGATTATGATTGAACAAGTGGGAACCCCTCATTTGTAATGTTTGGCATCAGAACTTTTGTTGACTGTTCCTGTCTTACACCAAATATTTATTGTTTATGATGCAGATTTTACGAAATGTACGAGCATGTGAAGAATTTTGCCTACAGCTAGAAATCTTGTATTTAAGGAGCAACCACTTAATACAATTCAAACAGGCTCCTAGATTCTGCCCGTGTGTAGTTTCTGTGACTTCTGTGTCCCTGCAGTAATAAACCTTTGGTCTTTGACGCAATCATCGAGAAGCCCGTGTTTCTGTTTATTTGTGCACCGAGACAGGTAGAACTCAGGGGTCTTCGGGTGTTGTCCCTGACACCTCTGGACAGAACCAAAAAGTCCAGAACTCCACAACGGCCCGTATAAGTCACCTGCACCTACAAGTACGACCCGCACACACCCCAATCAAGCGAACACGAACCCCCCACCCCACAACGGCCCGTATAAGTCAACCACACCTACAAATACGACCCACACACACCCCGATCAAGCCTACGCGAACCCCCCCACCCCCCAACTGCCCGTATAAGTCACCTGCACCTACAAGTACGACCCGTACACACCCCGATCAAGCGAACACAAACCCCCCACCCCCTAATGCCCCGTATGTCACCTGCACCTACAAGTACGACCCGCACACACCCCGATCAAGCCTACGCGAACCCCCCAACCCCCAACGGCCCGTATAAGTCAACCGCACCTACAAGTACGACCCGCACACACCCTGATCAAGCGAACACAAACCTCCCACCCCCAACGGCCTGTATAAGTCACCCGCACCTACAAGTACGACCCGCACTCACCCCGATCAAGCAAACACGAACCCCCCCATCCACCAACGGCCTGTATAAGTCACCCGCACCTATAAGTACGACCCGCACACACCCCGGTTACGTGTACGTGAACCCCCCACCACCCAACGGCCAATTTAAGTCACCCGCACCAATAATACGACCCGCACACACCCTGATCAAGCCTACGCGAACCCCCCGAACGGCCCATATAAGTCACCCGCACCTACAAGTTCGACCTGCACACACCCCGATCAAGCGAACACGAACCCCCATACCCCCCAATGGCCCGTACAAGGCACCCGCACCTACATGTATGACCTGCACACACCCCGATCAAGCCTATGCTAACACCCCCACCCCCCAACGGCCCATATAAGTCACCCTTACCTACAAGTATGACCCACACACACCCCAATCAAGCCTACGCAACCCCCCACCTCCCAACGGCCAGTATAAGTCACCCGCACCTACAAGTACAACCCGCACACACCCCGATCAAGCGAACATGAACCCCCCCACCCCCCAACGGCCCGTATAAGTCACCTGCACCTACTAGTACGACCCGCACACACCCCGATCAAGCCTACGCGAACCCCCCCACCCCCCAACGGCCCGTATAAGTCACGCGCACCTACAAGTACGACCCACACGCACCTCGATCAAGCGAACACAAACCCCCCACCCCCCAACGGCCCGTATAAGTCACCCACACCTACAAGTACGACCCGCACACACCCCGATCAAGCCTACACGTACCCCCCACCCCCAACTGCCTATATAAGTCACCCGCACCTATAAGTACGACGCACAAAAACCCCGATCAAGCGAACACGAATCCCCCCACCACCAACGGCCCGTATAAGTCAACCGCACCTACAAGTATGACCAGCACACACCCCGATCAAGCGTACGTGAACCCCCCACCTCCCAACGGCCCGTATAAGTCACCTGCACCTACAAGTATGACCCGCACACACCCCGATCAAGCGAACACAAACCCCCCACCCCCAACGGCCCATATAAGTCACCCACACCTACAAGTATGACCCGCACACTCCCCGATCAAGCGAACACGATCCCCCATCCCCAAAACGGCCTGTATAAGTCACCCGCACCTACAAGTACGACCCGCACACACCCTGATCAAGCGAACACGAACCCCCCCATCCCCCAACGGCCCGTATAAGTCACCCGCACCTACAAGTGTGACCCGCACACACCCCAATCAAGTGTACGCGAACCCCACCACCAAACGGCCCATTTAAGTCACCAGCACCTATAAGTACAACCAGCACACACCCCGATCAAGCCTATGCGAACCCGCCCCACGGCCCATATAAGTCACCCGCACCTACAAGTACGACCTGCACACACCCCGATCAAGCGAGCACGAACCCCCATACCCCCCAACGGCCCGTATAAAGCACCCTCACCTACATGTACGACCCGGACACACCCCGATCAAGCATATGCTAACACCCCCACCCCCCAACGGCCCGTATAAGTCACCCTTACCTACAAGTACGACCCGCACACACCCCGATCAAGCCTACGCGAAACCCCCCCACCAGCCAACGGCCCGTATAAGTCACACGCACCTACAAGTACGACCCGCACACACCCCGATCAAGCGAACACAAACCCCCCAACGGCCCGTATAAGTCACCTGCACCTACAAGTACGACCCGCACACACCCTGATCAAGCCTACGCGAACCCCCCCACCCCCCAACGGCCCATATAAGTCACCAGCACCTACAAGTACGACCCGCACACACCCTGATCAAGTGAACACAAACCCCCCACCCCCCAACAGCCCGTATAAGTCACCCGCACCTACAAGTACGACCTGCACACATCCCGATCAAGCCTACGCAAACCCCCCCACCCCCAACGGCCCGTATAAGTCACCTGCACCTACAAGTACGACCCGCACACACCCCGATCAAGCGAACACAAAACCCCCCACCCCCCAACAGCCCGTATAAGTCAAGCACACCTACAAATACGACCCGCACAAACCCCGATCAAGCCTACGCGAACCAACACCCCCCAACTGCCCATATAAGTCGCCCGCACCTACAAGTACGACCCGCACACACCCCAATCAAGCGAACACGAACCCCCCCAACCCCCAACGGCCCGTATAAGTCACCCGCACCTACAAGTACGACCCGAGCACACCCCAATCAAGCCTACGTGAACCCCCCCACCCCCCAACGGCCCGTATAAGTCACCCGCACCTACAAGTACGACCCGCACACACCCCGATCAAGCAAACACAAACCCCCCACCCCCCAATGGCCTGTATAAGTCACCAACGCCCACAAGTGCGACCCACACACACCCCGATCAAGCGAACATGAACCCCCCACCCCCCAACGGCCTGTATACGTCTCCCGCACCTACAAGTACGACCCGCACACACCCCGATCAAGCAAACACGAACCCCCCAACGGCCCGTATAAGTCACCCGCACCTACAAATATGACCTGCACACACCCCGATCAAGCGTACATGAAACCCCCACCCCAAAACGGCCCGTATAAGTCACCCGCACCTACAAGTACGACCCGCACACACCCCGATCAAGCAAACACAATCCCCCCACCCCCCAACGGCCTGTATAAGTCACCCGCACCTACAAGTACGACCAGCACACACCCCAATCAAGCGAACACAAACCCCCCCACACCTCAACGGCCCGTATAAGTCACCCGCACCTACGAATATGACCCGCACACACCCCGATCAAGTGCACGCAAACCCCCCACCACCCAACGGCCCATAGAAGTCACCCGCACCTACAAGTACGACCCGCACACACCCCGATCAAGCGAACACAAACCCCCCATCCCCCAACGGCCCGTATAAGTCACCTGCACCTACTAGTACGACCCGCACACACCCCGATCAAGCCTACGCGAACCCCCCCACCCCCCAACGGCCCGTATAAGTCACGCGCACCTACAAGTACGACCCACACGCACCTCGATCAAGCGAACACAAACCCCCTACCCCCCAACGGCCCGTATAAGTCACCCACACCTACAAGTACGACCCGCACACACCCCGATCAAGCCTACACGTACCCCCCATCCCCAACTGCCTATATAAGTCACCCGCACCTACAAGTACGACCCACAAAAACCCCGATCAAGCGAACACGAATCCCCCCACCCCCCAACGGCCCGTATAAGTCAACCGCACCTACAAGTATTACCAGCACACACCCCGATCAAGCGTACGTGAACCCCCCACCTCCCAACGGCCCGTATAAGTCACCTGCACCTACAAGTACGACCCGCACACACCCCGATGAAGCGAACACAAACCCCCCACCCCCAACGGCCCATATAAGTCACCCACACCTACAAGTATGACCCGCACACTCCCCGATCAAGCGAACACGATCCCCCATCCCCAAAACGGCCTGTATAAGTCACCCGCACCTACAAGTACGACCCGCACACACCCTGATCAAGCGAACACGAACCCCCCCAGCCCCCAACGGCCCGTATAAGTCACCCGCACCTACAAGTGTGACCCGCACACACCCCAATCAAGTGTACGCGAACCCTACCACCAAACGGCCCATTTAAGTCTGCAGCACCTATAAGTACAACCAGCACACACCCCGATCAAGCCTATGCGAGCTCGCCCCACGGCCCATATAAGTCACCCGCACCTACAAGTACGACCTGCACACACCCCGATCAAGCGAACACGAACCCCCATACCCCCCAACGGCCCATATAAAGCACCCTCACCTACATGTACGACCCGGACACACCCCGATCAAGCATATGCTAACACCCCCACCCCCCAACGGCCCGTATAAGTCACCCTTACCTACAAGTACGACCCGCACACACCCCGATCAAGCCTACGCGAAACCCCCCCACCAGCCAACGGCCCGTATAAGTCACACGCACCTACAAGTACGACCCGCACACACCCCGATCAAGCGAACACAAACCCCCCGCCCCCCAACGGCCCGTATAAGTCACCTGCACCTACAAGTACGACCCGCACACACCCTGATCAAGCCTACGCGAACCCCCCCACCCCCCAACGGCCCGTATAAGTCACCCGCACCTACAAGTACGACCCGCACACACCCTGATCAAGCGAACACAAACCCCCCACCCCCCAACAGCCCGTATAAGTCACCCGCACCTACAAGTACGACCTGCACACATCCCGATCAAGCCTATGCAAACCCCCCCACCCCCAACGGCCCGTATAAGTCACCTGCACCTACAAGTACGACCCGCACACACCCCGATCAAGCGAACACAAAACCCCCCACCCCCCAACAGCCCGTATAAGTCAAGCACACCTACAAATACGACCCGCACACACCCCGATCAAGCCTACGCGAACCAACACCCCCCAACTGCCCATATAAGTCACCCGCACCTACAAGTACGACCCGCACACACCCCAATCAAGCGAACACGAACCCCCCCAACCCCCAACGGCCCGTATAAGTCACCCGCACCTACAAGTACGACCCAAGCAAACCCCAATCAAGCCTACGTGAACCCCCCCACCCCCCCAACGGCCCGTATAAGTCACCCGCACCTACAAGTACGACCCGCACACACCCCGATCAAGCAAACACAAACCCCCCACCCCCCAATGGCCTGTATAAGTCACCAACGCCTACAAGTGCGACCCACACACACCCCGATCAAGCGAACATGAACCCCCCACCCCCCAACGGCCTGTATAAGTCTCCCGCACCTACAAGTACGACCCACACACACCCCGATCAAGCGTACATGAAACCCCCACCCCAAAACGGCCCGTATAAGTCACCCGCACCTACAAGTACGACCCGCACACACCCCGATCAAGCAAACACAATCCCCCCACCCCCCAACGGCCTGTATAAGTCACCCGCACCTACAAGTACGACCAGCACACACCCCAATCAAGCGAACACAAACCCCCCCACACCTCAACGGCCCGTATAAGTCACCCGCACCTACGAATATGACCCGCACACACCCCGATCAAGTGCACGCAAACCCCCCACCACCCAACGGCCCATATAAGTCACCCGCACCTACAAGTACGACCCGCACACACCCCGATCAAGCGAACACAAACCCCCCATCCCCCAACGGCCCGTATAAGTCACCTGCACCTACTAGTACGACCCGCACACACCCCGATCAAGCCTACGCGAACCCCCCCACCCCCCAACGGCCCGTATAAGTCACGCGCACCTACAAGTACGACCCACACGCACCTCGATCAAGCGAACACAAACCCCCTACCCCCCAACGGCCCGTATAAGTCACCCACACCTACAAGTACGACCCGCACACACCCCGATCAAGCCTACACGTACCCCCCATCCCCCAACGGCCCGTATAAGTCAACCGCACCTACAAGTATTACCAGCACACACCCCGATCAAGCGTACGTGAACCCCCCACCTCCCAACGGCCCGTATAAGTCACCCTTACCTACAAGTACGACCCGCACACACCCCGATCAAGCCTACGCGAAACCCCCCCACCAGCCAACGGCCCGTATAAGTCACACGCACCTACAAGTACGACCCGCACACACCCCGATCAAGCGAACACAAACCCCCCGCCCCCCAACGGCCCGTATAAGTCACCTGCACCTACAAGTACGACCCGCACACACCCTGATCAAGCCTACGCGAACCCCCCCACCCCCCAACGGCCCGTATAAGTCACCCGCACCTACAAGTACGACCCGCACACACCCTGATCAAGCGAACACAAACCCCCCACCCCCCAACAGCCCGTATAAGTCACCCGCACCTACAAGTACGACCTGCACACATCCCGATCAAGCCTACGCAAACCCCCCCACCCCCAACGGCCCGTATAAGTCACCTGCACCTACAAGTACGACCCGCACACACCCCGATCAAGCGAACACAAAACCCCCCACCCCCCAACAGCCCGTATAAGTCAAGCACACCTACAAATACGACCCGCACACACCCCGATCAAGCCTACGCGAACCAACACCCCCCAACTGCCCATATAAGTCACCCGCACCTACAAGTACGACCCGCACACACCCCAATCAAGCGAACACGAACCCCCCCAACCCCCAACGGCCCGTATAAGTCACCCGCACCTACAAGTACGACCCAAGCAAACCCCAATCAAGCCTACGTGAACCCCCCCACCCCCCCAACGGCCCGTATAAGTCACCCGCACCTACAAGTACGACCCGCACACACCCCGATCAAGCAAACACAAACCCCCCACCCCCCAATGGCCTGTATAAGTCACCAACGCCTACAAGTGCGACCCACACACACCCCGATCAAGCGAACATGAACCCCCCACCCCCCAACGGCCTGTATAAGTCTCCCGCACCTACAAGTACGACCCACACACACCCCGATCAAGCAAACACGAACCCCCCAACGGCCCGTATAAGTCACCCGCACCTACAAATATGACCTGCACACACCCCGATCAAGCGTACGTGAAACCCCCACCCCAAAACGGCCCGTATAAGTCACCCGCACCTACAAGTACGACCCGCACACACCCCGATCAAGCAAACACAATCCCCCCACCCCCCAACGGCCTGTATAAGTCACCCGCACCTACAAGTACGACCAGCACACACCCCAATCAAGCGAACACAAACCCCCCCACACCTCAACGGCCCGTATAAGTCACCCGCACCTACGAATATGACCCGCACACACCCCGATCAAGTGCACGCAAACCCCCCACCACCCAACGGCCTATATAAGTCACCCGCACCTACAAGTACGACCCGCACACACCCCGATCAAGCGAACACAAACCCCCCACCCCCCAACGGCCTGTATAAGTCACCCGCACCTACAAGTACGACCTGCACACACCCCGATCAAGCCTACGCAAACCCCCCCACCCCCCAACGGCCCGTATAAGTCACCTTCACCTACAAGTACGACCCGCACACACCCCGATCAAGCGAACACAAAACCCCCCCACCCCCCAACAGCCCGTATAAGTCACCCACACCTACAAATACGACCCGCACACACCCCGATCAAGCCTACGCGAACCAACACCCCCAACTGCCCATATAAGTCACCCGCACCTACAAGTACGACCCGCACACACACCAATCAAGCGAACACGAACCCCCCCACCCCCCAACGGCCCGTATAAGTCACCCGCACCTACAAGTACGACCCGCGCACACCCCAATCAAGCCTACGTGAACCTCCCCCACCCCCCAACGGCCCGTATAAGTCACCTGCACCTACAAGTACGACCCGCACACACCCGGATCAAGCGAAAACAAACCCCCCACCCCCCAATGGCCTGTATAGGTCACCAACGCCTACAAGTGCAACCCACACACACCCCGATCAAGCGAACACGAACCCCCCACCCCCCAACGGCCCGTATAAGTCACCCGCACCTACAAATATGACCTGCACACACCCCGATCAAGCGTACATGAAACGCCCACCCCAAAACAGCCCGTATAAGTCACCCGCACCTACAAGTACGACCTGCACACACCCCGATCAAGCAAACACAAACCCCCTACCCCCCAACGGCCTGTATAAGTCACCCGCACCTACAAGTACGACCAGCACACACCCCGATCAAGCGAACACGAACCCCCCCACCCCTCAACGGCCCGTATAAGTCACCCGCACCTACGAATACGACCCGCACACACCCCGATCAAGAGCACGCGAACCCCCCCACCACCCAACTGCCCATATAAGTAACCCGCACCTATAAGTACGACCCACACACACCCCGATCAAGCCTACGCAAACCCCCCCAACGGCCTGTATAAGTCACCCGCACCAACAAGTACGACCCGCACACACCCCGATCAAGTGAACACGAACCCCCTACCCCCCAACAGCCCGTATAAGTGACCCGCACCTACATGTACAACCCCCACACATCAAATCAAGCCTATGCAAAAACTCCCACCCCCCAACGGCCCGTATAAGTCACCTGCACCTACAAGTACGACCCGCACACACCCCGATCAAGCTAACACAAACCCCCCTGCACCCCCCAACGGCCCGTATAAGTCTCCCGCACCTACAAGTATGACCTGCACACACCCTGATCAAGCCTACGCGAACCCCCCCACCCTCAACGGCCCGTATAAGTCACCTGCACCTACAAGTACAAACCGCACACACCCCGATCAAGCCTACGCGAACCCCCTACCCCCCAACAGCCCGTCTAGGTCACCCGCACCTACAAGTACGATCCGCACACACCCCGATCAAGCGAACACAAACCCCCCACCCCCCAACGGCCCATATAAGTCACCCACACCTACAAGAATGACCCACACATACCCCGATCAAGCCTACGTGAACCCCCCACCCCCAACTGCCTGTATAAGTCACCCGCACTTACAGGTACGACCCACACACACCCCGATCAAGCGAACACGAACCCCCACCCCCCAACGGCCCGTTTAAGACACCCGCACCTACAAGTACGACCCACACACACCCCGATCAAGCAAACACGAACCCCCCCCCACCCCCCAACGGCCCGTATAAGTCACCCGCATCTACAAGTATGACCCGCACACACCCGATCAATCGTACGCGAACCCCCCACCCCCCACCGGCCCATATAAGTCACCCGCACCTACAAGTGCGGCCCACACACACCCCGATCAGGCCTACGCGAACCCCCCTACCCCCAACGGCCCGTATAAGTCACCCGCACCTACAAGTATGACCCGCACACACCCCGATCAAGCAAACGCGAACCCCCACCCCCAACGGACCAAATAAGTCACCCGCACCTACAAAAACGACCCGCACACACCCTAATCAAGCCTCTGCAAATCACCCCACCCCTTAACGGCCCGTATAAGTCACCTGCACCTACAAGTACGACCCGCACACACCCCGATCAAGCGAACACGAACCCCCCCACTACCCAACGGCCCGTATAAGTCACCTGCACCTACAAATATGACCTGCACACACCTCGATCAAGCCTACGCGAACCCCCCCACCCCCCAACTGCCTGTATAAGTCACCCGCACCTACAAGTACGACCCGCACACACCCCGATCAACCAAACACAAATCCCCCCACCCCCCAACGGCCCGTATAAGTCACCTGCACCTACAAGTACGACCCACACATACCACGATCAAGCCTACGCGAACCCCCCACCGCCCAATGGCCCGTATAAGTCACCCGCACCTACAAGTATGACCCGCACACACCCCGATCAAGCCTACGCGAACGCCCCCCAACGGCCTGTATAAGTCACCCGCACCTACAAGTACGACCCGCACACACCCCAATAAAGCGAACACAACCCCCCTACCCCCCAACGGCCGGTATAAGTTACCCGCACCTACATGTACGACCCGCACACACCCCGATCAAGCCTATGCAAACACCCCCACCCCCCCAACGGCCCGTATAAGTCACCTGCACCTACAAGTACGACCCGCACACACCCCGATCAAGCAAACACGAACCCCCCCACCCCCAACGGCCTGTATAAGTCACCCTTACCTACAAGTACGACCCGCACACACCCCGATCAAGCCTATGCGAACCCCCCCACCCCCAACGGCCCGTATAAGTCACCCGCACCTACAAGTACGACCCGCACACACCCCGATCAAGCGAACATGAACCCCCCCACCCCCCAACAGCCCGTATAAGTCACCTGCACCTACAAGTACGACCCGCACACAACCCGATCAAGCCAACGCGAACCCCCCACCCCCCAATGGCCCGTATAAGTCACCCGCACCTACAAGTACGACCCACACACACCTCGATAAAGCCAACACGAACCCCCCCACACCCCAACAGCCTGTATAAGTCACCCGCACCTACAAGTACGACCCACACACACCCCGATCAAGCGACCACGAACCCCCACCGCCAACGGCCTGCATAAGTCACCTACGCCTACAAGTGCGACCCACGCACACCCCGATCAAGTGTATGCGCCCCCCCACCACCCAACGGCCCATATAAGTCACCCGCACCTAAAAGTACGACCCACACACACCCCGATCAAGCAAGCACGAACCCCCCCACCCCCCAACGGCCCGTATAAGTCTCCTGCACCTACAAGTACGACCCACACACACCACGATCAAGCCTACGCGAACCCCCCCACCCCCCAACGGCCCGTATAAGCCACCCGCACCTACAAGTACGACCAGCACACATCAAGCGAACACAAACACCCCACCCCCCAACGGCCCGTATAAGTCACCCGCACCTACAAGTATGACCCGCACACACCCCGATCAAGCCTACGCGAACGCCCCCCAACGGCCCGTATAAGTCACCCGCACCTACAAGTACGACCCGCACACACTCGATCAATCGTACGCGAACCCCCCACCGGCCCATATAAGTCACCCGTACCTACAAGTGTGACCCACACACACCCCGATCAGGCCTACGCGAACCCCCCCACCCCCAACGGCCCGTATAAGTCACCCGCACCTACAAGTACGACCCGCACACACCCCGATCAAGCAAACACAAACCCCCCACCCCCAACGGACCAAATAAGTCACCTGCACCTACAAGTACTACCCGCACCCACCCCAATCAAGCCTCAGCAAACCCCCCGACCCCTTAACGGCCCTTATAAGTCACCTGCACCTACAAGTACGACCAACACACACCCCGATCAAGCGAACACGAACCCCCCCACCCCCCAACGGCCCGTATAAGTCACCTGCACCTTCAAATACGACCTGCACACACCACGCTCAAACCTACGCGAACCCCCCCACCCCCCAACTGCCCGTATAAGTCACCTGCACCTACAAGTACGACCCGCACACACCCTAATCAAGCAAACACAAACCCCCCCACCCCCCAACGGCCCGTATAAGTCACCTGCACCTACAAGTATGACCCACACACACCACGATCAAGCCTACGCGAATCCCCCCACCCCCAACGGCCCGTATAAGTCATCCGCACCTACAAGTACGACCAGCACACATCAAGCGAACACAAACACCCCACCCCCCAACGGCCCTTATAAGTCACCCGCACCTACAAGTATGACCCGCACACACCCCGATCAAGCCTACGCGCCCCCCCAACGGCCCGTATAAGTCACCCACACCTACAAGTACGACCCGCACACACCCCATTAAAGCGAACACAACCCCCCCTACCCCCCAACGGCCCGTATAAGTTACCCGCACCTACATGTACGACCCGCACACACCCCGATCAAGCCTATGTAAACACCCCCACCCCCCAACGGCCCGTATAAGTCACCTGCACCTACAAGTACGACCCGCACACACCCCGATCAACAAACACGAACCCCCCCACCCCCAATGGCCTGTATAAGTCACCCTTACCTACAAGTACGACCCGCACACACCCCGATCAAGCCTACGCGAACCCCCCTACACCCCAACGGCCCGTATAACTCACGTGCACCTACAAGTACGACCCGCAAACAACCCGATCAAGCCAACGCGAACCCCCCGCCCCCCAATGGCCCGTATAAGTCACCCGCACCTACAAGTACGACCCACACACACCTCGATCAAGCCAACACGAACCCCCCCACCCCCAACGGCCTGTATAAGTCACCCTTACCTACAAGTACGACCCGCACACACCCCGATCAAGCGAACACGAACCCCCCCACCCCCCAATAGCCCGTATAAGTCACCTTCACCTACAAGTACGAACCGCACACAACCCGATCAAGCCAACGCGAACCCCCCATCCCCCAATGGCCCGTATAAGTCACCCGCACCTACAAGTACGACCCACACACACCTCGATCAAGCCAACATGAACCCCCCCACACCCCAACAGCCTGTATAAGTCACGCGCACCTACAAGTACGACCCGCACACACCCCGATCAAGCGACCACAAACCCCCCACCCCCAACAGCCTGTATAAGTCACCTACGCCTACAAGTGCGACCCACACACACCCCGATCAAGTTTATGCGACCCCCCCCACCACCCAACGGTCCATATAAGTCACCCGCACCTATAAGTACGACCTGCACACACCCCGATCAAGCCTACGTGAACCCCCAATGGCCTGTATAAGTCACCCGCACCTACAAGTACGACCCGCACACACCCCGATCAAGCAAGCACGAACCCCCCCACCCCCCAACGGCCCGTATAAGTCACCTGCACCTACAAGTACGACCCACACACACCACGATCAAGCCTACGCGAACCCCCCCACCCCCCAACGGCCCGTATAAGTCACCCGCACCTACAAGTACGACCAGCACACATCTAGCGAACACAAACACCCCACCCCCCAACGGCCCGTATAAGTCACCCGCACCTACAAGTATGACCCGCACACACCCCGATCAAGCCTACGCGAACCCCCCCCAACGGCCCGTATAAGTCACCCGCACCCAAAAGGACGACCCGCACACACCCCAATAAAGCAAACACAACCCTCCCTACCCCCCAACGGCCCGTATAAGTTACCCGTACCTACATGTACGACCCGCACACACCCCGATCAAGCCTATGCAAACACCCCCACCCCCCAACGGCCCGTATAAGTCACCTGCACCTACAAGTACGACCCGCACACACCCCGATCAAGCAAACACGAACTCCCCCACCCCCAACGGCCTGTATAAGTCACCCTTACCTACAAGTACGACCCGCACACACCCCGATCAAGCCTACGCGAACCCCCCCACCCCCCAACGGCCCGTATAAGTCACCCGCACCTACAAGTATGACCCGCACACACCCCGATCAAGCGAACACGAACCCCCCACCCCCCAACAGCCCGTATAAGTCACCTGCACCTACAAGTACGACCCGCACACAACCCGATCAAGCCAACGCGAACCCCCCCACCCCCCAATGGCCCGTATAAGTCACAATCACCTACAAGTACGACCCACACACACCTCGATCAAGCCAACACGAACCCCCCCACACCCCAACAGCCTGTATAAGTCACACGCACCTACAAGTACGACCCGCACACATCCCGATCAAGCGACCACGAACCCCCCACCCCCAACGCCCTGTATAAGTCACCTACGCCTACAAGTGCGACCCACACACACCCCGATCAAGTGTATGCGACCCCCCCACCACCCAACGGCCCATATAAGTCACCCGCACCTATAAGTACGACCCGCACACACCCCGATCAAGCCTACGTGAACCCCCCAATGGCCTGTATAAGTCACCCGCACCTACAAGTACGACCCGCACACACCCCGATCAAGCAAGCACGAACCCCCCTACCCCCCAACGGCTCATATAAGTCACCCACACCTACATGTACGACCCGCACACACCCCGATCAAGCCTATGCAAACACCCCCAACGGCCCGTATAAGTCACCTGCACCTACAAGTACGACCCGCACACACCCCGATCAAGCGAACACGAACCCCCACACCCCCCAACGACCAGTATAAGTCACCCTTACCTACAAGTACGACCCGCACACACCCCGATCAAGCCTACCTACACCACCTCACCCCCCAACGGCCCATATAAGTCACCCGCACCTACAAGTACGACCCGCACACACCCCGATCAAGCAAACACAAACCCCCCACCCCCAACGGCCCGTATAAGTCACCTGCACCTACAAGTACGACCCGCACACACCCCGATCAAGCCTACGTGAACCATCCCACCCCACAACGGCCCGTATAAGTCACCCGCACCTACAAGTACGACCCGCACACACCCCGATCAAGTGAACACAAACCCCCCACCCACTAACGGCCCGTATAAGTCACCCGCACCTACAAGTACGACCCGCACACACCCCGATCAAGCCTACCTAACCCCCCCCACCCCCCATCGGCCCGTATAAGTCACCCGCACCTACAAGTATGACCCGCACACACCCCGATCAAGCGTATGCGAACCCCCCACCCCCCAACGGCCCATATTAGTCACCCGCACCTACAAGTGCGACCCACAAACACCCCGATCAAGCCTACACGAACCCCCCCACCCCCCAACGGCCCTTATAAGTCACCCGCACCTACAAGTACGACCTGCACACACCGCGATCAAGCAAACACGAACCCCCCCACCCCCCAATGGACCAAATAAGTCACCAGCACCTACAAGTACGACCCGCACACACTCCGATCAAGCCTCTGCAAACCCCCCACCCCCCAATGGACCAAATAAGTCACCTGCACCTACAAGTACGACCCGCACACACCCCGATCAAGCGAGCATGAACCCCCCCACCCCTCAACGGCCCGTATAAGTCACCCTCACCTAAATAATTACCTGCACACACCCCGATCAAGCCTACGCGGACCCACCCACCCCCAAACTGCCCGTATAAGTCACCCGCACCTACAAGTACGACCCGCACACACCCCGATCAAGCAAACACAAACCCCCCCACCCCCCAATGGACCGTATAAGTCATATGCACCTACAAGTACGACCCGCACACACCACGTTCAAGCCTACGCGAAACACTCCACCCCCCAACGGCCCGTATAAGTCACCCGCACCTACAAGTACGACCCGCACACACCCCGATCAAGCAAACACAAACACTCCACCCCCCAACGGCCCATATAAGTCACCCGCACCTAAAAGTATGACCCGCACACACCCAGATCAAGCCTACACGAACGCCCCCCAACGGCCCATATAAGTCACCCGCACCTACAAGTACGACCCGCACACACCCCGATCAAGCGAACATGAACCCCCTACCCCCCAACGGCCCGTATAAGTCACCCGCACCTACATGTACGACCCGCACACACCCCGATCAAGCCTATGCAAACACCCCCACCTCCCAACGGCCCATATAAGATACCCGCACCTACAAGTACGACCCGCACACACCCCAATCAAGCGAGCACAAACCCCCCTGCACCCCCCAACGGCCCGTATAAGTCACCCGCACCTGCAAGTACGACCCGCACACACCCTGATCAAGCCTACGCAAACCCCCCCACCCTCAACGGCCCGTATAAGTCACCCGCACCTACATGTACGACCCGCACACACCCGATCAAGCCTATGCAAACACCCCCACCCCCCAACGGCCCGTATAAGTCACCTGCACCTACAAGTACTACCTGCACACACCCCGATCAAGCGAACACGAACCCTCCCACCCCCCAACGGCCCGTATAAGTCACCCTTACCTACAAGTACGACCCGCACACACCCCGATCATGACTACCTAAACCCCCCCACCCCCTAACGGCCCATATAAGTCACCTGCACCTACAAGTACGACCCGCACACACCCCGATCAAGTGAACACGAACCCCCAACCCACAACGGCCCGTATAAGTCACCTGCACCTACAAGTACGACCTGCACACATCCGATCAAGCCTATGCAAACACCCCCACCCCCCAACGGCCCGTATAAGTCACCTGCACCTACAAGTACGACCCGCACACACCCTGATCAAGCGAACACAAACCCCCCTGCACCCCCCAACGGCCCGTATAAGTCACCCGCACCTACAAGTACGACCCGCACACACCCTGATAAAGCCTACGCGAACCCCCCCACCCTCAACGGGAGGTATGAGTCACCTGCACCTACAAGTACATCCCGCACACACCCCGATCAAGCCTACGTGAACCCCCCCACCCCCCAACAGCCCGTATCGGTCACCCGCAACTACAAGTACGATCCGCACACACCCCAATCAAGCGAACACAAACCCCCCACCCCCCAACGGCCCGTATAAGTCACCCGCACCTACAAGTACGACCCGCACATACCCCGATCAAGCCTACGTGAACCCCTACCCCCAACTGCCTGTATAAGTCACCCGCAGCTACAGGTACGACCCACACACACCCCGATCAAGCGAACACGAACCCCCACCCTCCAACGGCCCGTATAAGACACCCGCACCTACAAGTATGACCCACACACACCCCTATCAAGCAAACACGAACCCCCCCACCCCCCAACGGCCCGTATAAGTCACCCACACCTACATGTATGACCCGCACACACCCCGATCAAGCGTACGCGAACCCCCCACTCCCCACCGGCCCATATAAGTCACCTGCACCTACAAGTGCAACCCACACACACTCCGATCAGGCTTACGCGAACCCCCCACCCCCCAACGGCAAGTATAAGTCACCCGCACCTACAAGTACGACCCGCAAACACCCCGATCAAGCAAACACGAACCCCCCACCCCCCAACGGACCAAATAAGTCACCCGCACCTACAAGTACGACCCGCACACACCCCAATCAAGCCTCTGCAAACCCCCCCACCCCTTAACGGCCCGTATAAGTCACCTGCACCTACAAGAACGACCCGCACACACCCCGATCAAGCGAACACGAACCCCCCACCCCCCAACGGCCCGTATAAGTCACCTGCACCTACAAATACGACCTGCACACACCTCGATCAAGCCTACGCGAACCCCCCCACCCCCCAACTGCCCGAATAAGTCACCCGCACCTACAAGTACGACCCGCACACACCCCGATCAAGCAAACCCAAACCCCCCAATGGCCCATATAAGTCACCTGCACCTACAAGTACGACCCACACACACCACGATCAAGCCTACGCGAACCTCCCCCCACCCCCCAACGGCCCGTATAAGTCACCCGCACCTACAAGTACGACCAGCACACATCAAGCGAACACAAACACCCCACCCCCCAACGACCCGTATAAGTCACCTGCACCTGCAAGTATGACCCGCACACACCCCGATCAAGCCTATGCAAACGCCCCCAACGGCCCGTATAAGTCACCGCACCTACAAGTATGACCCGCACACACCCCGATCAAGTGAACACAAACCCCCCACCCACTAACGGCCCGTATAAGTCACCCGCACCTACAAGTACGACCCGCACACACCCCGATCAAGCCTACCTAACCACCCCCATCGGCCCGTATAAGTCACCCGCACCTACAAGTATGACCCGCACACACCCTGATCAAGCGTATGCGAACCCCCCACCCCCCAACGGCCCATATTAGTCACCCGCACCTACAAGTGCGACCCACAAACACCCCGATCAAGCCTACACGAACCCCCCACCCCCCAACGGACCAAATAAGTCACCCGCACCTACAAGTACGACCTGCACACACCGCGATCAAGCAAACACGAACCCCCCCACCCCCCAATGGACCAAATAAGTCACCAGCACCTACAAGTACGACCCGCACACACTCCGATCAAGCCTCTGCAAACCCCCCACCCCACAATGGACCAAATAAGTCACCTGCACCTACAAGTACGACCCGCACACACCCCGATCAAGCGAGCATGAACCCCCCCACCCCTCAACGGCCCGTATAAGTCACCCTCACCTAAATAATTACCTGCACACACCCCGATCAAGCCTACGCGGACCCACCCACCCCCAAACTGCCCGTATAAGTCACCCGCACCTACAAGTACGACCCGCACACACCCCGATCAAGCAAACACAAACCCCCCCACCCCCCAATGGACCGTATAAGTCATATGCACCTACAAGTACGACCCGCACACACCACGTTCAAGCCTACGCGAAACACTCCACCCCCCAACGGCCCGTATAAGTCACCCGCACCTACAAGTACGACCCGCACACACCCCGATCAAGCAAACACAAACACTCCACCCCCCAACGGCCCATATAAGTCACCCGCACCTAAAAGTATGACCCGCACACACCCAGATCAAGCCTACACGAACGCCCCCCAACGGCCCATATAAGTCACCCGCACCTACAAGTACGACCCGCACACACCCCGATCAAGCGAACATGAACCCCCTACCCCCCAACGGCCCGTATAAGTCACCCGCACCTACATGTACGACCCGCACACACCCCGATCAAGCCTATGCAAACACCCCCACCTCCCAACGGCCCATATAAGATACCCGCACCTACAAGTATGACCCGCACACACCCCAATCAAGCGAGCACAAACCCCCCTGCACCCCCCAACGGCCCGTATAAGTCACCCGCACCTGCAAGTACGACCCGCACACACCCTGATCAAGCCTACGCAAACCCCCCCACCCTCAACGGCCTGTATAAGTCACCCGCACCTACATGTACGACCCGCACACACCCGATCAAGCCTATGCAAACACCCCCACCCCCCAACGGCCCGTATAAGTCACCTGCACCTACAAGTACTACCTGCACACACCCCGATCAAGCGAACACGAACCCTCCCACCCCCCAACGGCCCGTATAAGTCACCCTTACCTACAAGTACGACCCGCACACACCCCGATCATGACTACCTAAACCCCCCCACCCCCTAACGGCCCATATAAGTCACCTGCACCTACAAGTACGACCCGCACACACCCCGATCAAGTGAACACGAACCCCCAACCCACAACGGCCCGTATAAGTCACCTGCACCTACAAGTACGACCTGCACACATCCGATCTAGCCTATGCAAACACCCCCACCCCCCAACGGCCCGTATAAGTCACCTGCACCTACAAGTACGACCCGCACACACCCTGATCAAGCGAACACAAACCCCTCTGCACCCCCCAACGGCCCGTATAAGTCACCCGCACCTACAAGTACGACCCGCACACACCCTGATAAAGCCTACGCGAACCCCCCCACCCTCAACGGGAGGTATAAGTCACCTGCACCTACAAGTACATCCCACACACACCCCGATCAAGCCTACGTGAACCCCCCCACCCCCCAACAGCCCGTATAGGTCACCCGCAACTACAAGTACGATCCGCACACACCCCAATCAAGCGAACACAAACCCCCCACCCCCCAACGGCCCGTATAAGTCACCCGCACCTACAAGTACGACCCGCACATACCCCGATCAAGCCTACGTGAACCCCTACCCCCAACTGCCTGTATAAGTCACCCGCAGCTACAGGTACGACCCACACACACCCCGATCAAGCGAACACGAACCCCCACCCTCCAACGGCCCGTATAAGACACCCGCACCTACAAGTATGACCCACACACACCCCTATCAAGCAAACACGAACCCCCCCACCCCCCAACGGCCCGTATAAGTCACCCACACCTACAAGTATGACCCGCACACACCCCGATCAAGCGTACGCGAACCCCCCACTCCCCACCGGCCCATATAAGTCACCTGCACCTACAAGTGCAACCCACACACACTCCGATCAGGCTTACGCGAACCCCCCACCCCCCAACGGCAAGTATAAGTCACCCGCACCTACAAGTACGACCCGCAAACACCCCGATCAAGCAAACACGAACCCCCCACCCCCCAACGGACCAAATAAGTCACCCGCACCTACAAGTACGACCGCACACACCCCAATCAAGCCTCTGCAAACCCCCCCACCCCTTAACGGCCCGTATAAGTCACCTGCACCTACAAGAACGACCCCCACACACCCCGATCAAGCGAACACGAACCCCCCACCCCCCAACGGCCCGTATAAGTCACCTGCACCTACAAATACGACCTGCACACACCTCGATCAAGCCTACGCGAACCCCCCCACCCCCCAACTGCCCGAATAAGTCACCCGCACCTACAAGTACGACCCGCACACACCCCGATCAAGCAAACCCAAACCCCCCAATGGCCCATATAAGTCACCTGCACCTACAAGTACGACCCACACACACCACGATCAAGCCTACGCGAACCTCCCCCCACCCCCCAACGGCCCGTATAAGTCACCCGCACCTACAAGTACGACCAGCACACATCAAGCGAACACAAACACCCCACCCCCCAACGACCCGTATAAGTCACCTGCACCTGCAAGTATGACCCGCACACACCCCGATCAAGCCTATGCAAACGCCCCCAACGGCCCGTATAAGTCACCGCACCTACAAGTATGACCCGCACACCCCCCGATCAAGTGAACACAACCCCCCCACCCCCCAACGGCCCGTATAAGTTACCCGCACCTACATGTACGACCCACACACACCCCGATCAAGCCTATGCAAATACCCCCACCCCCCAACGACCCGTATAAGTCACCTGCACCTACAAGTACGACCCGCACACACCCCGATCAAGCAAACACGAACCCCCCACCCCCCAACGGACCAAATAAGTCACCCGCACCTACAAGTACGACCCGCACACACCCCAATCAAGCCTCTGCAAACCCCCCCACCCCTTAACGGCCCGTATAAGTCACCTGCACCTACAAATACGACCTGCACACACCTCGATCAAGCCTACGCGAACCCCCCCACCCCCCAACTGCCCGAATAAGTCACCCGCACCTACAAGTACGACCCGCACACACCCCGATCAAGCAAACACGGACCCCCCACTCCCCAACGGCCCGTATAAGTCACCCGCACCTACAAGTACGACCCACACACACCTCGATCAAGCCAACACGAACCCCCCACACCCCAACAGCCTGTATAAGTCATGTGCACCTACAAGTACGACCCGCACACACCCTGATCAAGCGAACACGAACCCCTCACCCCCAATGGCCTGTATAAGTCACCTACGCCTACAAGTGCGACCCACACACACCCCGATCAATGTACGCGACCCCCCCACCACCCAACGGCCCATATAAGTCACCCGCACCTATAAGTATGACCCGCACACACCCCGATCAAGCCTACTTGAACCCCCCAATGGCCTGTATAACTCACCCGCACCTACAAGTACGACCCGCACACACCCCGATCAAGCAAGCACAAACCCCCCTACCCCCCAACGGCCCGTATAAGTCACCCGCACCTACATGTACGACCCGCACACACCCCGCTCAAGCCTATGCAAACACCCCCACCTCCCAACGGCCCGTATAAGTCACCTGCACCTACAAGTACGACCCGCACACACCCCGATCAAGCGAACACGAACCCCACACCCCCCAACGACCAGTATAAGTCACCCTTACCTACAAGTACGACCCACACACACCCCGATCAAGCCTACCTACACCCCCCCACCCCCAACGGCCCATATAAGTCACCCGTACCTACAAGTAACACCCGCACACACCCCGATCAAGTGAACACGAACCCCCCCACCCCCAACAGCCCGTATAAGTCACCTGCACCTACAAGTACGACCCGCACACACCCCGATCAAGCCTACGCGAACCACCCCACCCCCCAACGGCCCGTATAAGTCACCCGCACCTACAAGTACGACCCGCACACACCCTGATCAAGTGAACACAAACCACCCCACCCCCCAACGGCCCGTATAAGTCACCCGCACCTACAAGTACGACCCGCACACACCCCGATCAAGCCTACCTAAACCCCCCCACCCCCCAACGGCCCGTATAAGTCACCCGCACCTACAAGTATGACCCGCACACACCCCAATCAAGTGTACGCGAACCCCCCACCCCCCAACGGCCCATATAAGTCACCAGCACCTACAAGTGCGACCCACAAACACCCCGATCAAGCCTACGCGAACCCCCCCAGCCCCCAACAGTCCGTATAAGTCACCCGCACCTACAAGTACGACCTGCACACACCCCGATCAAGCAAACACGAACCCCCCCACCCCCCAACAGACCAAATAAGTCACCAGCACCTACAAGTACGACCCGCACACACCCCGATCAAGCCTCTGCAAACCCTCCCACCCCCCAACGGCCCGTATAAGTCAACTGCACCTACAAGTACGACCCGCACACACCCCGATCAAGCGAACACGAACCCCCCCACCCCCCAACGGCCCGTATAAGTCTCCCTCACCTACAAATATGACCAGCACACACCCCGATCAAGCCTACGCGAACCCACTCACCCCCCAACTGCCCGTATAAGTCACCCGCACCTACAAGTACGATCCGCACACACCCCGATCAAGCAAACACAAACCCCCCCACCCCCAATGGACCGTATAAGTCACATGCACCTACAAGTACGACCCGCACACACCACGTTCAAGCCTACGTGAAACACTCCACCCCCCCAAAGGCCCGTATAAGTCACCCGCACCTACAAGTACGACCCGCACACACCCTGATCAAGCTAACACAAACACTCCACCCCCCAACGTCCCGTATAAGTCAACCACACCTAAAAGCATGACCCGCACACACCCCGATCAAGCCTACACGAACGCCCCCCAACGGCCCATATAAGTCACCCTTACCTACAAGTACGACCCGCACACACCCCGATCAAGCAAACACGAACCCCCCTACCCCCCAACAGCCCGTATAAGTCACCCGCACCTACATGTACGACCCGCACTCACCCCGATCAAGCCTATGCAAACACACCCACCCCCCAACGGCCCGTATAAGTCACCTGCACCTACAAGTACGACCCGCACACACCCCGATCAAGCGAACACGAACCCCCCCACCCAACGGCCCGTATAAGTCACCCTTACCTACAAGTACGACCCGCACACACCCCGATCAAGCCTACCTAAACCCCCCACCCCCCAACGGCCCATATAAGTCACCCGCACCTACAAGTACGACCCGCACACACCCCGATCATGTGAACACGAACCCCCAACCCACAACGGCCCGTATAAGTCACCTGCACCTACAAGTATGACCCGCACACACCCCGATCAAGCCTATGCGAACCCCCCCACCCCCCAATGGCCCGTATAAGTCACCCGCACCTACAAGTACGACCCGCACACACCCCGATCAAGCCTACCTAAACCCCCCACCCCCCAACGGCCCATATAAGTCACCCGCACCTACAAAAACAACCCGCACACACCCCGATCAAGTAAACACGAACCCCCGAACCCATAACGGCCCGTATAAGTCACCTGCACCTACAAGTACGACCCGCACACACCGCGATCAAGCCTACGCGAACCCCCCCACCCTCCAATGGGCCGTATAAGTCACCCGCACCTACAAGTACGACCCGCACACTCCCCGATCAAGTGAACGCAAACCCCCCACCCCCCAACGGCCCGTATAAGTCACCTGCACCTAACAGTACGACCCGCATACACCCCGATCAAGCCTACCTAAACCCCCCCACCCCCCAACGGCCCGTATAAGTCACCCGCACCTACAAGTATGACCCGCACACACCCCGATCAAGCGTACGCGAACCCCCCACCCTCCAACGGCCCATATAAGTCATTCCGCACCTACAAGTGCGACCCACAAACACCCCGATCAAGCCTATGCGAACCCCCCCACCCCCCAACGGCCCGTATAAGTCTCCCGCACCTACAAGTACGACCTGCACACACCCCGATCAAGCAAACACAAACCCCCCCACCCCCCAGTGGACCAAATAAGTCACCCGCACCTACAAGTACGACCCGCACAAACCCCGATCAAGCCTCTGCAAACCCCCCACCCCCCAACGGCCCATATAAGTCACCTGCACCTACAAGTACGACCTGCACACACCCCGATCAAGCAAACACGAACCCCCCCACCCCCCAACAGACCAAATAAGTCACCAGCACCTACAAGTACGACCCGCACACGCCCCGATCAAGCCTCTGCAAACCCTCCCACCCCCCAACGGCCCGTATAAGTCTCCCTCACCTACAAATATGACCAGCACACACCCCGATCAAGCCTACGCGAACCCACTCACCCCCCAACTGCCCGTATAAGTCACCCGCACCTACAAGTACGATCTGCACACACCCCGATCAAGCAAACACAAACCCCCCCACCCCCAATGGACCGTATAAGTCACATGCACCTACAAGTACGACCCGCACACACCACGTTCAAGCCTACGTGAAACACTCCACCCCCCCAAAGGCCCGTATAAGTCACCCGCACCTACAAGTACGACCCGCACACACCCTGATCAAGCTAACACAAACACTCCACCCCCCAACGTCCCGTATAAGTCACCCACACCTAAAAGCATGACCCGCACACACCCCGATCAAGCCTACACGAACGCCCCCCAACGGCCCATATAAGTCACCCTTACCTACAAGTACGACCCGCACACACCCCGATCAAGCAAACACGAACCCCCCTACCCCCCAACAGCCCGTATAAGTCACCCGCACCTACATGTACGACCCGCACTCACCCCGATCAAGCCTATGCAAACACACCCACCCCCCAACGGCCCGTATAAGTCACCTGCACCTACAAGTACGACCCGCACACACCCCGATCAAGCGAACACGAACCCCCCCACCCAACGGCCCGTATAAGTCACCCTTACCTACAAGTACGACCCGCACACACCCCGATCAAGCCTACCTAAACCCCCCACCCCCCAACGGCCCATATAAGTCACCCGCACCTACAAGTACGACCCGCACACACCCCGATCATGTGAACACGAACCCCCAACCCACAACGGCCCGTATAAGTCACCTGCACCTACAAGTATGACCCGCACACACCCCGATCAAGCCTATGCGAACCCCCCCACCCCCCAATGGCCCGTATAAGTCACCCGCACCTACAAGTACGACCCGCACACACCCCGATCAAGCCTACCTAAACCCCCCCACCCCCCAACGGCCCATATAAGTCACCCGCACCTACAAAAACAACCCGCACACACCCCGATCAAGTAAACACGAACCCCCGAACCCATAACGGCCCGTATAAGTCACCTGCACCTACAAGTACGACCCGCACACACCGCGATCAAGCCTACGCGAACCCCCCCACCCTCCAATGGGCCGTATAAGTCACCCGCACCTACAAGTACGACCCGCACACTCCCCGATCAAGTGAACGCAAACCCCCCACCCCCCAACGGCCCGTATAAGTCACCTGCACCTAACAGTACGACCCGCATACACCCCGATCAAGCCTACCTAAACCCCCCCACCCCCCAACGGCCCGTATAAGTCACCCGCACCTACAAGTACGACCCGCACACTCCCCGATCAAGTGAACGCAAACCCCCACCCCCCAACGGCCCGTATAAGTCACCCGCACCTACAAATACGACCTGCACACACCCCGATCAAGCCTACGCGAACTCCCCCACCGGCCAACTGCCCGTATAAGTCACCCGCACCTACAAGTACGACCATCACACACCCCGATCAAGCGAACACAAACACTCCACCCCCCAACAGCCCGTATAAGTCACCCGCACCTAAAAGTATGACCCGCACACATCCCGATCAAGCCTACGCGAACGCCCCCCAACGGCCCGTATAAGTCACCCGCACCTACAAGTACGACCTGCACACACCCCGATCAAGCGAACACGAACCCCCCTACCCCCAACGGCCCGTATAAGTCACCCGCACCTACATGTACGACCCGCACACACCCCAATCAAGCCTATGCAAACAGCTCCACCCCCCAACGGCCTGTATAAGTCACCCTTACCTACAACTACGACCCGCCCACACCCCAATCAAGCCTACGCAACCCCCCCCACCCCCCAACGGCCCGTATAAGTCAACGCACCTACAAGTACGACCTGCACACACCCCGATCAAGCGAACACGAACCCCCTCACCCCCCACGGCCAGTATAAGTCACCTGCACCTACAAGTACGACCCGCACACAACCCGATCAAGACTACGCGAACCCCCCCACCCCCAACGGCCAGTATAAGTCACCCGCACCTACAAGTACGACCCGCACACACCTCGATCAAGCAAACACGAACCCCTCCACCCCCCAACAGCCTGTATAAGTCATGCGCACCTACAAGTATGACCCGCACACCCCAATCAAGCGAACACAAACCCCCCACCCCCAATGGCCTGTATAAGTCACCCACGCCTACAAGTGCGACCCACACACACCCCGATCAAGTGTACACGAACCCCCCCACCACCCAACGGCCCATATAAGTCACCCGCACCTATAAGTACGACCCGCACACACCCCGATCAAGCCTACGCAAACCCCCCCAACGGCCTGTATAAGTCACCCGCACCTACAAGTACGATCCGCACACACCCCGATCAAGCGAGCACGAACTCCCCTACCCCCCAACGGCCCGTATAAGTCACCCGCACCTACATGTACGACCCGCACACACCCCGATCAAGCGAGCACGAACTCCCCTACCCCCCAACGGCCCGTATAAGTCACCCGCACCTACATGTACGACCCGCACACACCCCGATCAAGCCTATGCAAACAACCCCACCCCCCAACGGCCCGTATAAGTCACCTGCACCTACAAGTATGACCCGCACACACCCTGATCAAGCGAACACAAACCCCTCCACCCCCCAACGGCCCATATAAGTCACCCTTACCTACAAGTACGACCCGCACACACCCCGATCAAGCCTACCTAAACCCCCCCACCCCTCAACGGCCCATATAAGTCACCCGCACCTACAAGTACGACCCACACACACCCCGATCAAGTGAACACGAACGCCCCCACCCCCCAATGGCCCGTATAAGTCACCTGCTCCTACAAGTACGACCCGCACACACCCCTATCAAGCCTACGCGAACCCCCCAAACCACCAACGGCCCGTATAAGTCACCCGCACCTATAAGTACGACCCGCACACACCCCGATCAATTGAACACAAACCCCCCACCCCCAGCGGCCCGTATAAGTCAACCGCACCTACAAGTATGACCTGCACACACCCCGATCAAGCCTACGCGAACCCCCCACCCTCAACTGCCTGTATAAGTCACCCGCACCTACAATGTACGACCCACACACACCCCGATCAAGCAAACACGAACCCCCCACCCCCCAACGGCCCATATAAGTCAACCGCACCTACAAGTACGACCCGCACACACCCCTATCAAGCGAACATGAACCCCCCCACCCCCCAAGTACGATCCGCACACACCCTGATCAAGCCTGCGCAAACCCCCCTACCCCCAACGGCCCGTATAAGTCACCCTCACCTACAAGTATGACCCGCACACACCCCGATCAAGCGAGCAAAAACCACCCACCCCCCAACGGCCCGTATAAGTCACCTGCACCTACAAGTACGACCCGCACACAACCCAATCAAGCCTTTCGCGAACCCCCCAACGGTCCATATAAGTCACCCGCACCTACAAGTACGACCCGCACACACCCCGATCAAGCAAACACAAACCTCCCACCCCCCACCGGCCCATATAAGTCACCCACACCTACAAGTACGACCTGCAAACACCCCTATCAAACAAACACGAACCCCCCCACCCCCCAACGGCCCGTATAAGTCACCCGCACCTACAAGTATGACCCGCACACACCTCGATCAAGCGTACTGATATGATTACGCATCCAACTTTAACATGCACAGTGCTGGTTCTCTAGTCCAATGTGCCTCTCACACGATGCACTAGACCCATCTTATGAACGTTGATGCGTCTTGGAGAAGTGCCACGTTCTAAAGCCATGATCTAGAAGTGGGTGTACAGGTCCAGGGGGGTTGGCATTGGTTGGCCATCATGGAACAGCAACACCTATAAAAAGTAGGTGAATTGAATCAGAAAAATTCCGCTCTGTCTCTTACATTAACATGCTGCATCTAACCCCTGTGCATGCTTGACGCAGGCATAAGGATTGACACTGTATCGTGAATATTGTGTCAAACAGAGCTCTGCTGTATCTGTGTCATGCCGGCAACACAAGCCACAGCAATGGCTGTGTCAGTCATTGTCAAGAGAATGGTACATGGCAAATACCCCTGAGCACATGTTAATTGGATCCCACTACATTCACATACACAAGTGAACAATGACAACAATATAAAGCAGGTGGAACTGTGATGCTGACAATGGATAACAAAAAAAGATGTTTCATGATAGTGCATTAACAGTGTCTGTCTCTCACACCCACAGGGCAACATGTGGAAACCACTCCCAACCACGGGGGAGAAGGATCCCAGTCCCAGGCTCAGCAGGACCTTGACCCCACCGACAGCGACGCCTCTGAACACACCATGGATGACCCCAACCAACCTGGTTCCTCTGGATCCCAAATCCCTGCAGCAACTGGAACAGATACATCTGTGCCAACCACCAGACCCATTCCCACCGCAATCCCAGCATACAGGTCAGAGCCCTGCCATGATCCACCAGAGAGCCAGTCTGAAAACGAAGGACACCCTTCGCCGGGCACCCTGGAGTTGGCAGACAACATCCACCCTGCCAACACTCGGGGTCCCATTGATCTGATGTGCCCACAAGCGCAGGCCGTGCTTGTGTGGGTCAGGGTGGTGGGAGTGGCGCAAGGCAGAGGCGAGATTCTGGCCAGTCAGCTGCAGGGCCCGGTATGACTGAACTGAGTACCATCCTGGAGGTATACCGGTGGGAAACCATGGAGATCAGCCAGGTAGTAGAGGCCCTCAACGAACTGAAACAACAGCAGGCCGAGCAACATTCCAGCCAAGAACGACATCAGGGACGGGTGGAGGCAACACTGGATGAGCTCTTGACGGTGCATCGGGATATGAGCCAATCACTCCGTCAGATTGCTGGCAACATGCAGCACCCTCCCTGTGTTACCAGGCCACAAACGTCAAGGCAATGTTCAACACCTGCCACAGGGAGGGAGGAAGAGGAGGAGGAACTGTCTGACGGAGCGTCCCATGCATCGTCAAGGCCTGCACGTGAGGGTCCCCCAAGGAAGAAGGGTCGTCCACGGCTAAGACGTTGAGAGGCAGTGGGCCATGCACTACTCCCAGGACACCTGACCTGGCATATTGCCCTTGGGTGCAACAGCATCACCTATTTGACTCTCCCACATGGACTTGCTGGTCACAGTCTGCCCAATGATGCCAAGCACTGTGGCCTGGACTCTGTTGACTGAAACTGTAAGGCATCTCATCTCCAGCTGTGAACTTTGGATTCCCCCCCTTTTTGTACAGCACCTACTCACGTTTCCTGCACAAGATCACCAAATAAATCTAAGAATCATCATATGCATTGGTGTAGTAATCTTGTACCCAGAGTCTAAAACATATGTGTGTGGGAATGTATGAAATGCCAGAGTATTTAACAAACTGCAGCCATCCACACACTTGGATCTGAGTTCGGGTGAGGACACACATAGGTCACAATATTCAAACAACTAGATACATGGATGGCAATACACCTCTGTGATGGTTACTAAATGTTGTAGGGGGGTTTGGCTTGCAATACTGCAGTTACAGACAGGCACAGGAGAGTCACTTGGAGGTGTATAGATCAGGGCTAAAATGCAGGTGTCCACATAGGGAGTACCTACATCTGTGTCCTGAGGTAGGAGGACTATCATCAGCATGTTGCTGTAGTGTGGATGTGATGAATGGTGCACAGGCCAAGGGTGGCAGGACAGACTGTGGGCAAGGGGCTGTTGCACTCTCTACAAGCTCACCTGATTACGTGACCGCCCCCTATGCAGCTACAACAACCAAACTCCTGTGATGGGTGCACGCATCCAGAACACCTTGCCACGTCTGATAATTCTCTTCATCAGAACGGCCACGTCCCACCACACCCAAGAGACTTGGTTTGGGTGTGTGTTCCCGGTGGCTTTTTGACTGTCTGTGACGGCTATGTCGAAGTGGTGTGCCGAGGGTGCGTACTGCCACGTTACTGTAAGGAAGGCGAGGTGTGCTGCTGTGGTGATGACAATGTAACACAGTAAAATATTGTGCTGCTGGAAGGTGTGTGTGTGCTGTGCGAGGCACATGACCTGGTTGTACGTAGACACACTGTCATGTGGGGCAGCATAGTCTTGCCAGTATGTGTTGCACACACAGGCAGAGAAGCTGTTATGGGTGAGTTTGAGGTATCGTGATACCAGGTTTATGATTGTCTGGTGTTCTCTGTGTGTAGGGTGGCTGGAGCATGCTCTACAAATGAATGGAAGGAGGAGTATCCTGTAGGCGTGTGGGGTCCAGGATCTGGCCACTCGGTGCTGCATTGTGGCTGTGGATGCAGCAGCAGGAATGAGTGAACACATGACGGCAGAAGGGGTGAGACAACATGCAAAACAAGCACATACCACAAGGGCATTGACAAACCACAAAGTGACATGTGTATGTGAATGCAGGAGTGTCTGGTTGACTCAGGGTCACTGCAAGCAAAATGGCAGAGTAATCACCAGAGATCATGGTCACAGGATCAGGCCCCTTAGGGCCAAGTGGGGCACAGGACACACAGCGTCAGCAGGTGTAGTCTGCACGTAGTGGGTAGCAAGCTAAACAGCACCTACACAGCCATCTACCTCACACACAATATTGTACTTTTGTCTTTACCAACACCATGCATGTTGTCACTATACACATAACCACATATGAACAATGAACGTACATTAGGCCATATTGAATACATGCACATTTGAAAGACATGTGTGTTGACAGCAAGGAGGCACAGTGTTCTGTGGGAATCACACGTCATACACAACATGATGAATTACCTTGGGAGGTCATGCAGCATTATCCAATATACATGGTCAGTGGCATTGCCCTGAAGACAAAAACAGTCAAGCAATGATGTCACCTGTAATGCTGCAGAAAGAT
This sequence comes from Lissotriton vulgaris, assembly GCF_964263255.1. Lineage (NCBI taxonomy): Eukaryota > Metazoa > Chordata > Amphibia > Caudata > Salamandridae > Lissotriton > Lissotriton vulgaris. Next base: position 6,947,351 of record NC_141688.1, read on the forward strand.
TCTCCACAGGACTGCCAGGGACTGGCCGTACCTTTCATCATCAGAGAGGTGCGATGCTGAAAGGGTTCCACCTCCAAATAGCCCCTTGGTCTGAGTACAAATGACAGACACAAAAGGGTGATCAGGCGAGGGAAGGAGAGTATGGGAACTGCAGGGAGGGAGATCTGAAACAGAGGCAAACAAGCATTAGGATTACATTCTTATGTCCCTGATTCAACAAATACCTCATGAGATACACTGTACCAGTCACACCTGTGAAGTGTAACCACTGTACCCTATTTGAGATCACAGATAATGCTATGACATAAGATTAGATGCTTGAACACGGTCACATAAAATCTAGGACAGTCTGTCACCTATTTCAATCTTGTGTAACGCTCACAAGTCTGCTACTATGCAATGATATCCATGTGGACAAGAACTAAGTCACAGTGTATGATGATGTGTCCCAAACCAAGAAATCTAAATGTATGGCAGTGCTACCTACGCAAAGTCAAATATCTGTATTTGGCCCTGTGTATCCGTAAGGGCCATGAAGACAAACTTGACATCACCCACAACAGCTGTAAGCATCTCATATGATGAGGAAGCTAATGACCTAAATCCAATGAAGCCCCTCTGGAGCCAGTCTTTTGCTCTTGCAACTGAGCCTCACTATGCTAAATATGACAAGCAGGTGGAAATTAAGTCAACAGCAAGTAATGAGGAGCCAAGCCACATAAAGAACCCTACCGTCACCATGAGATGCTGCACGGGACAAGAGAATCATGTGAATAACCTCACTCCACTGGTGCCACTGAATAATTTACATTTGCTTCAGCCCACCATTGTGATGTCATCAGCGCAACATACCTGGCATCATGTGACTGGAAACTGAACTTCAACTCACTGTGAAGGCTAGCGTAGCAGTATTCTCAACCTGCACTGAGGTAACGACATGACAGTGACATGACATACTGGCACAAGGGGCAATGTGTCCATGCCATCAGACTCACAGGACAGTTGTCTTAACATGTGGGACATACACCGGCCCACACCTACACAACATGGTTTTTGGGAAACCAAACTGTACTGGCCCACAAGGTTGAGGGGATGATCCAGACACATCCTGCTGCACACAGTGATGCTGCAATCCCCCACACAGTTCGTGGTTGTGATCTCCCACACAATGTCAAACCATGGTATATGCAATGTTTCAGTGTCAATGTTTACACACATTGATGCATTCACCAGAGTCAAAACTCAACGACAGATGACTGTCAGATAGGGTGACTATCCTGTCATGGGAGTGGGGCTACAAGGAATTGGAAACATGATGTTGTTGCATGTATGCATGGTCCAACAACATGCACACGAACATGTACCACACAATTGAAACCATACCAACGCAAAACAGCCTTATAGGAATCCTTACCCAAACTGACATTTCCACATGTCCGTGCATGCTCCGTTGAATCGGCTGACGTTGCTATCATCATGAGCAATAGCAGGCTGACCAAGATGACACCAACGGACAACAGGCAGGGCGACCTGGGAATGAGAGGCACACAAGGGGTCAAGTTCAGTATAATGTCAATCAGACATGGTCATGTTGAATAGACTGAGGTTGTATTACACTTGTACATTCCAAGTTCACACATAGCACGTATGTGTGTGGCATTACATCTGCACCTGTGTGACACTGCACAACAAACATCAAAGTGACATTGCATACAGTCAGCTGGACACACAGCATGCGACCCATGCAACTCTATGGTACATGCTTGAACAAAATGCACCTAGGACTCACCATTATGAAAAGAAGTTGCGGATGAGGGGACTCCGGATATCATCTTCAACCTCCTCGTCACTGGCATCCTGGTCAAGGCCTTCATCCTCAACAGACGGATGTTCCAGCTCATCAGGATCTAGGATGAGTGGCACGGCCTTCTCTACTGCCATGTTGTGTAGCATGCAGCACACCATGAAGATGTTACACACCTTGAGTGGGGTGTATTGGAGGGCTCCGCCTGTCTTGTGGAGGCAACTGAACCGGCTCTTCAGGAGTCCAAATGTTCGCTCTATCACCTGCCTGGTCTGCCCATGAGCATTGTTGTACCGCTGGTCTGCAGCTGTCCTGGGGTTGCGTAGCGGAGTCATGAGCCATGGCATGTTTGGATATCCTGCGTCTCCTCCAACTTGACATCATGGAAATGAGTGTGTATTATGATGCAGTTAAGAACATAATGACATACAGACAACAGAGTTTACCCACCGACAAGGCATGCCCGATGGTTGTGCAGCTGCAGCATCATCTGTGGTACCCTGCTACGCCTCATGACGAATGCATCGTGGCACGATCCTGGAAAACGTGCACAAACATGGGAGATCAGCATGTTGGCAAGACACACCACCAGGGCATTTATCGAGTGGTAATGTTTCCTGTTGCGGTACGCTTGCTCCTGAGCCTGTGGTTGCACCAGAGAAACATGTGTTCCATCAATCGCACCAATTACATGTGGCATGCGTCCCAGGGCATAGAATTCCCCCTTGACATCTGTCAACTGTTCAGGAGTAGGGAATGTTATGAATTCATCTATGTGCAGCAACATAGCAGCCAATACATCACGTAAAACCCGGCTTAACATGGTTTGGAACATCCCCCCCACATCACCTTTGGTAAATTGGAACGTACCTGTGGCAAAGAAATGTAGGGCTGCCATCACCTTTACCTTGGGTGTCAGCGCAGTTGGATACCTGTGTTGTGGTTGGAGATGTGGTTCCAGCCTGTCCGTCAGGTCCTGAATCAACTGTTGTGTGAAGCGGTAACGCCGTATGCAATCACGTTCCCTCATGGCATCCAAGTCTGGCAATGGCCTTGGCAGAGGGGGTGCCCTGCATCAACATATGTAGGAAAAAATGTGTACAACTGTCAGACAAAGACAATTACAATGTACATGGCACAAGCAACACTGCTTCAACGCATCTGGTCAATTTTGAGTCTGGCGTGGGCTACACATTGAGGACACATTTTCCACCTGACTGCCACTCCTCCATGATAACTGATAGACCTGTTGTCTGTGGAATGGACATGACATGCATCCAAATGATCTGCTGGGCTGGGCTGAGTGAGCAGGACAATCTATCACGTCGGTGACACACGTCACCTGAACTGAATGAGGAGGTTGTCTGCACATCCAGACAGCTGACAGCAATGCACACACCCACATCACATGTGCCATCATTTGCACATTTCAGACATATTGTGATTGAGGTGTGCATTTGCAAAAACTACTACATGGACATTATCAGACTGCAGAAATGTGTGTTTGGGTAAAAATGGTCTATGATGCCATCACACATATGAGCGGTTGATTTGCACAAGTGGCATGGTGTGCGTACATGTGAAACCCTGTCATCATGGCAAAGACCCATCATAGATGCTCCTACAGCAGATAAACTTGACAGTATACAAACAGCATGCACAATCTCACACATGGCACACACATGACGTGGTCACACAGGGTCATGCTGGGCGTCAATTTGACATCTGTGACAGTGGGCATGTTGCTGTCATCATGTGACAGATGCCTGTACTGAATGGTGTGACATACCAGTGTTGATGTGCATCACAATATGTTCAAGATGTAACTCAGGTGAGAAGTGTTGAATGTATGTGAAACACATGTGCACAATGATTAATGACATGTCTCAACAGCTCTTCACACATCAACTGTACCACAAGATCACAATCCCTGTGCTATATTACTGTCTGCCACACCTAGGGCCTGCTGATGTAAGGATGCCATGCAAATCTATACATCCACATCCTCAACATGAGCCTACACCTACATCCCTGCCTTGTGATTTCCTGGTATCACTCTCCCAATGGTGCCATGAATGAGGTTATGAAAGCAGCCTACACATGCATTCACTTGAGCATGTCAAACGCACAGTACCCCAATTGAACGTGCGTGTGTACGGGTCGTTTCCCTATTGCATTGTAGCCATACGTGAGCAGAGCGTACCCCAATTGAACGTGTGTGTGTGTACAAGTCGTTTCCCTATTGCATTGTAGCCATACGCGAGCAGAGCGTACCCCAATTGAACGTGTGTGTGTACTGGTCGTTTCCCTATTGCATTGTAGCCATACGCGAGCAGAGCGTACCCCAATTGAATGTGCGTGTGTACGAGTCGTTTCCCTATTGCATTGTAGCCACACGCGAGCAGAGCGTACCCCAAATGAACGTGCGTGTGTACGAGTCGTTTCCCTATTGCATTGAAGCCATACGCGAGCAGAGCGTACCCCAATTGAACATGCATGTGTACAGGTCGTTTCACCATTGAATGAGTTGCATTTGCGACGGCAATCGCACCGTACTAGTGTGGGGATTCCATAAATACATAGGGAACATCTAGGGGAACAGTGGAATGGTTAGAATGCAGCCAGGTTGTCAAGGAAACAGAGATTTGGAGATTGTTCTGCAGGTGTTCTGGAAAATTCAGTTAGGAAAAACTATACAATGTTGCAAAAGTTGTTGTTGAGCTCAGGCTCAGTTTTTAAACCATGCAAATATGTGTTATGGCCTTATTTGCCATGGGATTGGATGAAACATAGGATGCAAACTATTCTGGCCTATCACACTGTACTCCTTGGACTCACAGACCCTCTGTAGCACAGATATAAGGCAGCATGTGGCTGTGAGAGGGCACTTGCCTGCACAACATTGGAGTGGACAACACAGCTGCTGTCTCTGTATCCTCTGGACCCTGATTTTGCTGAGCATGGAGAGGGCACCTGCATTCAGTGAGGGGGAGAACAGTGCCCCGCTGGATGCCCTCCTACTTAACTACAGCAAGCTGTATGGGAGACCAGAGGAGCAGGTGAGTGATGAGTGCACTACCTTGGACTGTGCACCTGTTGTGTGTGTGACACTACAGCCATTGTGTATTTATTGTAAAGAGATGCTATGTTGTTTGGAGTGAGTGCCGGTGTGTACAGTGTGGTATCTCACATGCAGTTAATGATGTGGTGTAATAGTGTTTACTGCTCCTCAGCATTGTGCTAACTGTGACATTAACTGCAATGTGAATCACACATTTTCTGCTGTGCCACACCTTGCATGTTCTTTTTGAATGGTTTCCTGAGCTGTTGCAGTGTTCCCCCACGAATGACAGATGAATGTACTCACTGTAGATGGATTTGTTCATGACCTGTGTGCTTGTTGGACAAAAGCATGCTTTGAAGTGTTGTACATTGAAGAGTGTGATTGATCTTTGTCACCTGGCAAATTGTGTCGGTGATGTTTTGCAAGACTGGTGCATGACGTATGCCACAGCTATACCCATGTGATGAGATAAGTATGCTGCGCTGTGTGCATGACTTGGACCATTCGCATGAGCCCTGTGTCACATCTTTCGAAGGTGTGACATGTGCTAAGTGATGTTGTATACACTATTGACAATGACAAGCAGATGAGCTGTGCCAGGGTGTACATGTGTGGTCTGAAGAGGGTTCTTTGGTGTAGTGGGGTATGTGACAGCATGTCACGTGCTGCAGTGCACCCTGATGTAGCATATATTGCTCAGTGTGTGCCATGCTCAAAGAGTGGTTTGCACCCCTTATGGCATCTGTAGCCTTTCAATGGCATGTAGTGCATTGTTGTTTGCTCACAGGCCACATACACATGGACAATGATGCAAGTGTGGTCAGCATCCTATGCCCTTTTGTTATCGTCTATTTGGTGAAAGTGTGTGTCTTTGGGACATGGACCAGGTGTACTGATGTTGTAACACTTTATATTCGGGACAGGTATCTGCCTATGAGAAGGCTGACATCTGGCTGGACATCGCCAGAGCTGTCAGGAGTGAGGGGGGGCCTCGCAGGAGGCTCAGTAACATCAGGAAGAGGTGGAAGGACATCCGGTGCTGGACCCGCTGCATCGCCAGGGTCCAGCTCAAGCTTGAAGCTCTACGCCGGCATGGCGGCACCCGCCGCCTCACCCCCCACATGCTCCGGATCCTGGAAGTGGTGTTCCCGGACCTCCATAGGCATTTGCAGGAGGGACAGCAGCAAGAAGGGGGTAGGTACATGTCTGTTTGTTGTCATGTGTGTCACATGCTACCTGCAGTGGTCCGAGGCATGGTAACACTCCGACAGTTGGGGTGGTGTGGTCAGACAGGCACTTTATGCATTGGCATTAGAACGGCCCATATTCAGCAGATGCTTGTTTAAATGCCTTGCCCTGCTCCACATTTGTCCAACGCTTTGGCTATAAATTGTTTTTCACATGTACTCCTAAGGTGCAATGTCTTAGTATAAATATTCCTTGGCACATCATTATGTTGGAGGGAGGTCTGTGACACCTGTTGGTACCTTACATGTTGCACCACCTGTGCACTGTGTCTGCCCTTCTACATATTTTGGCACTGATCAGGTGTCTCAACATATTTTTCTGCACAAATCAGCCTCAGTGGCCTTTGTCCATGGTAAACTTCCTAATTCTCATGTGTTAGCTACAGGTGCACACTGTACATGTATACTAATTTTGGCTTATGCATACTCACACTGGGCAGTGCGTGTGTGCATATTCTCAAAATATGTTGCAGGTTGTTTGGAAATAATATTGATGGTCAGCCACACAATGTGAGTTTGGGTGTAGACAGCTGTGATGCCAGTGTGAGGTGAAGGAACACTTGTTTCAGGTCCCAGGATGGCATCACATGGCAGTTCGGGCAGGACTTTTCCCATGTGGCACAGGGTCAAAGCGATTCAAACATGACCAGGTCTGGATTTGGGTGGCAGGGTGGGCAAATGAACAGTGATTTATCATCAGCTATCCTGTTGTCAGGCAGTGGCTCATCATTGTGACTATCATACAAGTTATAGCCTTGCCTGTTACTTGTATCCTACTATACATTGAGCGTTGTGTCTCTTACAATTGCGCATTACTAGGCTGAGCATTGTGCAGAGTTCAGTGGCATGTCACTCATGATGCCATGTTTAGAAATGTGCCCAAATGATTTGTAGCTGATATGTGTGATGTGTACAAGTGACTGATATGTTTTTCTTATTCTCCTTGCCAACAGCATCATCACCACAATCTGGAGGAGACACAGGCGTGGACCAGACAGAGGGACCCAGCAACAGTGCCACCAGCTTTGAGGAGTTGGAGGGAGACAGTGGCATGGAGGGTGAGGAGAGTCAGACAGCCGGACCTCATGATCACGACACCTCCTACCATGTGGACGGCTCGGAATCAGACTCTCTGGTAGGAGGGGGAATATGCGGCTATGCCATCTTCTACATATTTGGCTGTCCCTTCCTCCTTCTCCAGTACCATCTCCACTCTCCCAGTTGTTAGGGTCCCTAGGGTCCATGCTAGCCCCCGTGTCTCCTTTGTTCCCGGCACTGCAGCCCCTGCCCCTGTCTCCCCTGCTGCCCTCAGTGCTGGGTCTGTGGACCTACTCCAGCAGATTCAAGTAGATCAGACATCCATGTTGACTGTCCTCCATGGACAAACACAAATCATGACACAGTTGTTGTCGTTCATGGAGGGCATGTCATCTGCCATGTCTGATCTACGTCGGAGTGTGGCCGGCATAGAGTAATCACTTACGGCAGCACTGTCCGTCCTGCAGCATCTGCCCCCCCCTTATTCAGACACATCCACCTCAGCCTCTCCCATACCTGCCCAACGTACACGCAGACGCCACAGGTCAGACACCACAACAGACACACCCAGCACACCCACACAGCAGACAAAGCGCAAATCTCCACGTAACCCAATCTCAAGGGGATGTAGGCACACCCACAGGGAGAGGGGACAGACGTCACACACGCATCCACAGACCCACGAGAACAGACTCACAGCCCTCTACCTCCACCCCCAATGTGTCCCCGGGTTCAGGTGGTAGTTTTTCTGAACTGGCTGAAGTGTGCAGCCAAGTATATTTAGCCACTTTCAGCGAGGCACCGGCCAGTGTGGAGGAATCCACACCACCTGCACCTACTACACCTGTCCTTCCCTCTCCTGTCCCTGCGGTGCCGGAGGATTCACCAGACGATGCCCCCACTGTTTCCATAGACAATTGAACTCTATGTGCAGGCAAGTTTGGGTGTGACAACATCCAAAATGCCACAACCTTTTTTCCACGTTATTTAGACTGGCCATTGGCCTTCTGTGAGCATGGACTCATATTTACGTTTTATCTTTTAGTGCGGCTGAATAAAGCTTTTTATTTTTGGTTCTGTACTTTTGCTTTTCTGATAATGGCTTTGACTGCTGTGTGCCTGGGAGCTGGTGTGATGTTCAGATTTGGGTATTGTAACATGTGTCTATTTCCTGGTGGTAATGAGGTTCACCATGGTATGTTTATGCTTTAACTGGTGGGCACTGCTGGGCACTGCTGGGCACTGCTGGGGGTCTTAGCCACACATACCCTCTACTGCTGGGCACTGCTGGGCACTGCTGGGACTCGTAGACACACACACCCTCTACTGGTGGGAACTACTGGGCACTGCTGGGGGTCTTAGCCACACACACCCTCTACTGCTGGGCACTGCTGGGGGTCTTAGCCAAATACACCCTCTACTGCTGGGCACTGCTGGGGTCTTAGCCACACACACCCTCTACTGGTGGGCACTGCTGGGCACTGCTGGGACTCATAGCCACACACACCCTCTACTGGTGGGACTGCTGGGCACTGCTGGGGGTCTTAGCCAAACACACCCTCTACTGCTGGGCACTGCTGGGCACTGCTGGGGGTCTTAGCCACACACACCCTATCCTGGTGGGCACTGCTGGGCACTGCTGGGGGTCTTAGCCACACACACCCTATGCTGGCGGGCACTGCTGGGCACTGCTGGGTGTGTTTTCCACACCTCACTTAGATGTGACGCAACATACACAAACATTTCTGACGTATGTCCCACACATCTCACCATTCCACTGGTGATATGCGGTAGCGTGTGGTGCACTGTACCCCGAGGTTGAAGGCGTAGGTGCGGCACGTCTCACTATTACACTGGTGATATGCGGTAGCGTACCGTACCCCGAGGTTGATGGCGTAGGAGCGGCACGTCTCACTATTACACTGGTGATATGCGGTAGCGTACCGTACCCCGAGGTTGATGGCGTAGGTGTGGCACGTCTCACTATTACACTGATGATATGCGGTAGCGTACCGTACCCCGAGGTTGATGGCGGAGGTGCGGCACGTCTCACTATTACACTGGTGATATGCGGTAGCGTACCGTACCCGAGGTTGATGGCGGAGGTGCGGCACGTCTCACTATTACACTGCTGTTATGCAATAGCGTACCGTACCCCGAGGTTGATGGCGTAGGTGCGGCACGTTTCACTATTACACTGGTGATATGCGGTAGAGTACCGTACCCCGAGGTTGATGGCTTAGGTACGGCACATCTCACTATTTCACTGGTGATATGTGTTAGCATGTGGCACACCGTACCCCGACATTACAGGCGTGCAATGGTGATGTGCGCGTGTGGCGCCACGTACAGGTATACTTCAGTTGTTGGGGTTCGTTGTGCTCACCGTCTGCACCATCGTCGGTTTCTATGTACGAGGTGGTGGGCGTACAGGACTGGGATGACACAGACGATGGGGTTCATGTCTTGTTTGTCGCGTACCGGGGTGCGGTTCGGGCCGGACTCTGCTTTTACGGCAGTTTTCAGCTCTCGTAGCAAAAGAGCCATACGGAGTGTCTTCAACACGGATCGTACTTCCTGGTATGGATGACGCGGTCTATTTACGTTCGGACGTAGCGTGAAGCGTCACCCGAATGCAATTCATATGTACTTTCGATTTGTACGGAGTTTGTTACGAGTCGTATGGAGTGTCGCTTTGGGTTGGGATCGTACTTGCAGATTCGTATGGGGACGTTTACGAGTACGATTTGTATGGGGAAAAACGCTCCATACGAAGATTCAAAGAGCTTTTTACCCGATCGGAATTGACCCCTATAGCTCAATTGCACTCACCAACTTACTGTTGTTGAGCCACAGACAGCGGCTGGCAAAATTTGGCCAAAACTCCACAGCGTTACATGCATAATGCTGAGTGGCTAACACTCTGCCAACTCTGCTGGCACAGCGGAATTTACCACCCACCATTAGTAAAAATACTAAGGTCTGATTCAGAATTCAGTAGGTGAAGCAAGAGTTGTCCACCCTTTGAGCAAACATTATTTCCCTGAAATGCCTTTTGTCTTCCTGGTATGTGACACTTAAGAATATTCAAACCTATGTTATCTATATAAACTTACCTTCTCGATATGTTGATCCTTGATACTTTTGGAATGTTATTTTTTCTAACGTGATGTTTTGGTAGTCGATATTTAAACATACAACAATCACTTGCACCAGAGCCAGCTCACTCACTCTATCTGCAGTTCCTCCCTACTGATTCACTGCCATTGAACTCCCACAGTTATGTAACCCTAAAACTGGCCTCCTCGCACTAATAGGATATAGCCTTAGACATGCAAACAGAATACTTCAGGATAACTCTGTTAAACAATGATCTGCGCTCTCATGGCACATCCTGAACCCAAGTGGATCCAATATGCCACTACCATGGTGTAAGTCTATAATTACTACATCAAAATGCTTCTTTGTAATACGTGTAATCCCTATTGTGATGTGCAAGTGAAATACATGAGTGCCTAGTCACATCTGCTATGGTGTCTGTGACAATACCTGTGGTCCTGAGACAGATCTGCAAACATTATGGTTCTTAAACCCAATAGAGACACAAAACTAAACTTAGGAACTGGGCAGTGAAAGCGCAAGAGGCTAGGCGAGTGAAGTGCTAGAGGGGAAGATAAACGTATGTAGTATGAATTAGCAGGAAGGGTATCAGTGTCTGTAAGAGTTAGGGAACGGATGAGTCTGAACGAGAGGAAGCATCTGGAGAAGAAGTACACAAGGAAGCAACAATAGAATGACTAGAGTAAGAGCTGCGGGGGTTAAGACAGAATGAGTGATAGAAAGAGGGAGGTCACAGAATGATGATAGGTGGAAGCTGGACTGAGTGTACGAGGGCAAAGATGCTCATTGGCAGAGGAAAGAAAGGTGGAGTCAGGTGGTGCTAGAATAAGAAGGGAACCTTGCTAAGGAGGAAATGGTTAAATAGAAGTGTAGAGAGAGATAAAAGTGCAGATATGTTGGATATTCGTGTATAAAAGAGAGACATGGGACACTGCCACTGGATTTCCGTATTCCGTATTACGGTGTGTTCCGGCTCTGTAAATTCATTCAGCACTGAGCCTCGCACGGAGGGTTACGTTTACTTTCCAAAGTGCATCGCCCTCTATCACGGTAGTAAATCTGATGACAGGGAGTTAGAATGTTCATATAACGAGGCGTGGAATAAAACAGCACTGAGAGACATAAACTGTAATCAATACTCGGTAATTGGATTTGCTTTGACTTCACTTATCCACGTTGTAAATCAGCCAAGGTGAGAATGCTGGCAGAACACACGCCAAGCTTGCTTTGCATCTCTCTTTCTCTCCTGCTTGCTTGGAGTCACATCAGCCACACCCACTATCACACCAATTGCTACTAGCACAGGAACCTAGTTGCTTTCATTGTCATGCCCAGCTCCTAGTTTTTTCTTCTCGCTTTCCTTGGGAATCAGGAATGATGTCATGTAACCCAATGTTTATTTGTGTCCACGGTCCATGTTCCTCTAGATCTAATATTTAACTATTTCTGTATCAAAGTCTCATGCTCTAACCATCACTGAAAGTACATATTAGCGGCGGTGATTGACAGCGGAGTTTAGAGGGAAGGCTACAGTGTCCTTGATTGACGGACCATTCATGACAATAATTACATTCACAGAGGTACCTTTAAAGAGAGATCAATACGGAATAGGTAGTCACAGAGAAATAAACCTAAAGACACCTTGTTTAACATTTAAAGTACTCCTAAGAGTTAACCACATTACAGTCACATTCTTTCACCTGAGCAAGCACAAAAAGTAGCGCGCTACCGCTCCCAAAAATGATAAGGGACACATGTACAAAGCATTTTTGTGGTCGCAAACTGGCGGATAGCCAAACTCTATTTGTGATTCGGTAACCTAAATTGGGTTTGCGATTTCGTATTAGGAAGCGGTGTGTTTAGGGCATTCCTGCCTAAAGCCGAATTGCAGTGGTATGTGTGAATGTATGGCAACCGAAATGCGGTCGCAAAGCATTTGCCTTTTACTACCTACTTCAATCAGGTGGTAACCCATTCGCATATGAGAATGGGTCACCGAGGGACACCTTCACCTTTGTGAATGTTTGCAAAAATATTTTTTCAGAGAAGGCAGTGGTCCCTGGGACCAACGCCTGCTAATAAAAGTGAAAAAAGAATATATTAATTTTTCATTTAACAAAAAAAAATAGCTTCATTAAAAAGTAGTAACTGACATGATGGTCCTCTGAGCCCAGCAGGCCAACATTCGTTAGATTTTTGCCATTCACAATGAGTCACAAACCGAGGCCTCCCTCATTAATATTCATGATATAGGTCTATTTGCGACCCCCTGGGAATTGCAAAATGGGTCAAACCCACTTTTGTTCATTGCTGTTTGCTTCAAAATTTGCTATTTGGTAATTTCAAACAGAATTGTTTGTACATGTGGCCCTTACTTCCGTATCAGAGGTATGATGAGATAGACAAATGCAATTATAATATAATGTAATGAAAGTGAATTACATGCACCCTCAATTAAATATACTGCAAACTTGAAACTTAGCTCTTAATAGCACCCTAAAACTAACTACAACCCAAGCCTTGGCCTTAACTTTTACTCTAATCTGTAATACTAACCATACCCCTCATGTTAACCATTACCCTGCCCCATAATAGCATCTTTAACACTGAAATTCAAATGGTTCTACTTGTAGTAATTCTCAAAATAATACATTTTAAATTGTTTCTATATTTCATAAAATAATTTGTCTCTATAAAGGGAATTCTCCATAAAAACATTTCTCTGACTTGTCATTTCTCCGTTCAGATGTAATGGTGAAGTCCTGGTGTGCTAATAACAAACTGGGATACTAGTGGTCAAATGGTATGTGGCTAAGAGAGAAACCAAAGTGGCATAAACTGTGTCATATGTGTGTGTCTCCACAATGTACAGAAAACCCATCAGCCCACCCAATGGCGGAGCATCATAATCTGGGATTTTGTAAAAACAAACTGGTATCTCTTCTAGGTGTCTCACTAGTTGTTATCATGAGACATCCTAGTCAGGATCCACCAGTGATGTGAAACAGCCAAAATGAGGATACAGTGGTGCTGAAAAACAAATTGCAGTGTTGAAAATTGTGTAAGAACGAAAAATGTGAAGCTAAAATAACTATTATGATGCCGGAGAAAAAGTTTATTGAGGGGTCATCATAATGTCAAGATTAAAAATAGTGTTTGATAGTATGAATAAATGGTAACTATCTTGTGATGATTAAGAAGGTCGACAAGTTTCAACCATTCATGGATGGTAGGTAGACCAGTGGCTTTCTTCGGGACCAATAATATAACACTACTGCAACATCAGGTACGAAAAAGTAAAATAATCAGAGAAACACCCTATCATTTGTGGAGTTCTAGATTCTGGAAACGATGTCTCTATAATATGATTCTTTTCCCAGAAAACTCTTGGGATCAGACCTCACCTCTCCTGGCGCTCGCTCAGGCAAGGAGGCCCCGCTCTGTCTGTCTGTACCTCGGGCTTTGTCCTAAGCCGAGGTAGTATAGTTGGATTGGGGGATAGGGTACTAGAGGGTCGGTAATCTCAATTCCCCTCGGACCCTCCATTAAATTTGTTTTTTATATAGAAGTCTAGGCGTGGGCAGCGAATTCTGCACAACTGGATAAGGGAATGGTTTGCCCCTTTAAAGATTCAAGTCACCTTTCCTATTGATGATAGAGCCCATACAGAGGCATAAAATCTGATCTCATTTTCAAATGAGCGATGTTACATGAGAGGTAACCCTCTTATTCAAAAATACCTAAAGCTGCTCTGTGGTTCACGGAATATTTATCATCCTTGAAAAATATGTGTACGAATACTGAATGCTGTGGGAGAGAGATCCTTTCTGTTAGAGTAATGTCAAGGTTTTATTTGCACCAGTGTATTCTACTTAATCAGTGGAACAAAGAAAAGCAGACTGGAGATCCTACTCTGAAAACATTGATTTGGCTTTAACATGTCCAGGGACCCAAGGTAGGGATTCCGGGGCTTGTAAAATTGTCCTGGACACCCAACCAATCAACTATGTGATGAGCTACCTGTCTATTTTCCTTACTATATTGACTCCATTCAGCAGGCGATTAGCCACAAAATGTTTGCTACTCCCTCTGACGGACTTGGGCCTTTTCTGGCATATGTGGGACCCTTAAACCTAATACTGACCTCTAATCCTCCATTAAATCCCATACATCAAATTCTTTCCTCGATCCTTTTCCCCATTTAAATATTCAGAGATATATTTTCCATGCTATTATTAGATCGGATTATTATTATCTATCACAGATAGAAATTAACAAGTAGCAAAAATATTTAACCTAATTAAAATAAACATATGAAATGTAGTTTTATTTGATCTGTAAAATAAATGTTAGAAAAGTTTTTGAACATGTAATGAAAATTACTTTTTTTAGAAATGTTCAAAAATAATAATATGAGAAAAAAAATCATCTAAAAACGATATACATAAATAATTATTAACTAAACTAATATATTAAATATAAAAAAGTTTGAAACCCAGTACTCTCAAAAATTGATAATAATTTCTGGACCTAAATGGACCTACATGTTTTTTTCAAAGTAAACCTAAATATTTAAAGTTATTACAAATCCACGGTAAGCAACAGTAGGAAAAGTGTTGGACTTTGGAGGTGTTACTTCTACCAGTCCCAATCTACTAACAGTAGTGAAAGCGTCGGAATTCAGACGGGTTAAATTTACTATTAAAACTCCAATCTAAGCAATGGTAGGGAAAACGTTGAACTACAGAAGGGTTAGATTTCCTAGTCCCACTCCCGAGTAAGCATCGGTAGTGAATGCGTTTTGCTTGGCAACAGTAAGAAAAGTGTTGGAGATCAGAAGGGCTATAAATAATACCACTAGTCTTAAAAATGAACTAAAATATGTCAGAGTAATAACAACAATACATATAGGATATATAAAAGCAAATACTACATTATGTAATAAAAGTATGAAAAATGTGTAAAACATAAAATAAAAATGAAATAAAACTTAAAATACCATCCACATACCTGACTACAAACAAATTACAAAAAATTTAAATAAATACCTGGGGCCCGATGTAGGTGGCCAATACCGGTCGGAAACGGCCGAATTCGGCCGTTTCCGACCGGTATTTGGCCTTTTGAGATGTAGGGGACCTTTTTTTGTCCAATTCGGTATTTTACCAATTCGGTAAAATTACCGAATTAGAAAAATACCGAATCGGTAAGTTTACTGAGTTTTAAAATTCGGGCTGTAGGTGGGACTACTTTCAGTCCCACTGGCCCTTCAGATTCGGTATTTTAACACCCAATCCAATTGGGTGTTAAAATACCGAATCCAGGTGTGCATGCACATGTGTGCATGCACACCTATGCCATGTGACAGGCATACTGCCCTTAGGGCATGTATGCCTGCCACATGGCACCCACGCCTGTATTGGGGGTGCCAGAGGGTGTCAAAGTGACACCCCCTGCACCCTTGATGGATTCGGTATTTACCGATTCGGTAAATACTGAATCGGTAATGCCCATTCATTCCTATGGGCTTCAAAGCCCATAAGAAGCAATGGGCATTACCGATTCGGTATTTACCGAATCGGTAAATACCGATTTTTACCGAATCGGTAATCAAAACATCTGGATTACCTACATTTCCCCCCCCCTCCAATTTACCACTTCTGAAATACCGAATCGGTATGATTCGGTATTTCAGAAGTGGTAAAGTGGAGTTTACCTACATCGGGCCCCAAATGTTTTAATTTAAAATATTTGTTTTTAATTCTGAAAAAACATTCCACATATAAAATGTTAACAACACATACAATTCAAATAATAAATTATTAAAAAATAAATTAATTAACCTAAAAATTACACCTTACACTTATACATAATTAGGGCTCCCGGGTTTATGGAATTTATTTTTTTGCCATTTCCGTCTGTATTTATCCATATTTATTTTTGGGCATTTTGTCTGTATTTATCACCATTTATTTTTGCGACAAGCAGAAGGCAATGCTACAGCTAGTATTTTTCCATATTTATTTAAATTGACAATGAACACATGCATTCGGTTGTTATTGGTCAACACAATACATTCATCGGAAAACTTGGCTATTCCCTGTCGTCCCAAATACGCTTAAAGTTCTATCACAAGCCATTTGTCTCAGAGCTTTGCAGTTTCTGTCATTGGCACAGAGTGCTACATCCTTTCCCCCACTGAACACCATCCTGCCCCACTGAGAGAAACTCACACTCCCTTTAGCTACAACCCAATTATGCCCCACTATAAACACCTAGAAGCAACTCAATTCAAACTATCCACTAGACAAGAGTAATTTGCTGCCTGAAAAAAGTAACAACATTCTGGCAAAATTAAACACTCATAGGGAATACAATTTAAAGCTTTTACACTCATTATGCAGAAAGCTAAGGACATGAAAAGAAAAATAGCGCTTGACTGGAAAACTCTGTAAGGTGGCGCTAATGTGTTTGGGTGTGAATAAAACATTTCATTCCTGCCGCCGTCATGGAGGCGCTGATTCTAGTCATCAACAAACTGCAGGATGTCTTTACCACAGTGATGTCATCCAGTTGCCACAGATCGTGGTGGTGGGGACCCAGTTAAGCTCGCGCGGCCCCTTGGGCTGAGTGATGGTGGCCTGGTATGGACACACTGTTCAAAGAGACACAGTTTCCTCCACTGCCTGCTGCCCAAAACACGGGCCTCTGCAGTGCACAGGCGATGGGTGTGCAGGCTCTCTCTGACATTATCACGCCCAGGTGTCGAATGGTGCGCACTCAAAACAGAAGACCTGTGAAGTTATTTATCTTCGCTGTTGGTTTAATTCCTTTGAATTTACCTCTCATCTTTGTGACACTGGCAAAATGAGTATCATTGAGTTGTATATTAGTAACACATTATTTTGAGTAATTGAAAGATGCACTTCTGTGTCAGCAATGGTGACATAGCACAATTAACAAAGCACCCCAAAATAATGTGTGAACAGCTTTCAGTATTTTAGGTCTGTGCAACTAAGCCGCAAAACTGCATTAAACCAAGAATGAATTCCTAAATTCTCCTACAATTTTATTTGTCTAAATCGCTGGTATGTTAGTGTTCATCCATTGTCAGACTTAATCCCACAAATGAATGTATCATTATCATGAATGAAAACCTAGCCTACTTAGTAAATGCCAGCCTACTCTTAATCCTTCTTTCTGAGACATTTATTTTTGTACTAAAGAAATGCGTAATCAAGCATTAAGCTTCCCCTTCCATGACTCAAAGGAAAGCTATTGTGATAGATTATATTCTAAATAACCACAGGATGGTCTTTGAAACATTTGGAATAACGTGTTATTACATTTGTCACGTTGTTCAGTTTTCTGCAGATGTAGTATATTCACTTATGGGTCTTTTGTTGTTTAAATGTCTCATTGATTGCTTTCTTAAATGTCACTGTAGCGGTCCGTTAGGTTTAAACCCAAGTTTAGCACTCCAACCCATCGTTCCTTTGCTTACCATGCCACACTAGTTTGCCAGTGCTTGTTTTTTTTAATCCATTTCACTGGGGAATGAATGACAGAAAGGAAAGAACAGTCACAGTTTTCTGCAAGTGAGGAGGAGCGCGGCAAAGAGAGGGAGTAAGAGGAAGAAAGAGGGGGGCAGCAGAATTGCATTTCTTCTCTCCGCTGCCCACTCCCCTCTGTCCACCCAAGTCATGTCTGTGAGAGTAAGATCTCAGCCCGAGGCAAGGAAAGGGAGGGGGGCTGAATGCGGTGTGTGTGAGCATGATTCACCTCGAGGTGGGGTGCTGAGAACAATACAGGCCTCCTGGCGCTGGCAGCCGCAGATCATCTGGGAGCTCAGGGCACCGTGCCTCCTGCCACAACTCCCCATTGTGAAGGCACAATGAACAGGAGTAGCAGGCATTGTGATAGTGAGACGAGGGGGGGGCTGCACACAACACAATCTAACGAGCTGAACGGGGCAAACAGCAGTGCCGGAGTGAATTATTTAGAAGTGGTTGAGAATCTATGTGCCCCCAAACTGCATACACCACTGACTCCAGCCCAAGTCCCCCATACATAACTTTCTTTTAAAATGGCTGGCCAGGCTCACTCGAGGGGCAGAGCAGAGCCCCAGACATGGCTGGGGCAGCTAAAAAAAGGCCTAGAGGAGCGCAAAAAGACTGTGAATTGAAAGAAATTTCCAGCAAAATTAAAGCTGGTGTTTCGCTTTACCTAAGGCAGCCACAGCCCTAGAATCAGCAAGAGGGCGTGGCGAGGCAACTCTGCTGGAGCACAGCAGCGTTCAAAATGTGCTAGTATTTTCCCGTATTTTCCAGTTTTTACATATAAATATAAAGGAAAACATGTTTTCCATCTGTATTTATATGTAAAAATCCATTTAAACGGAAAGTCGGGAGCCCTATACATAATCAATTAATATATATTACTTCATTACATATAAAATGCATTACACTATGGGGCCGATTCCGATATGGTAAACTAATCCGTACGACAAATCGAATCCGTAGCCCTTTCTGCACGAATCGTACAATTTTGTCCGAATCGCGTAGTACGATTCGTAGGAAAAATATACGACCGAATCGTTGCAAACCGTACGAAAAGCAAGGAAAAATCCGTACGATACGGACCCTCAAAGGGAACCGTACAAATCGTAAACATACTGTACGGCCCGACAAGTATGATCCAGACCGGGGAATCAGAATGCGATTTGTACGGAAAACCATGCGTATGTGCTGCGATTTGTACGGAAAACGTTGCGTATGAGCGAGCCACACAATCAAATTCGAGACAAACCCACACTGTACTAAGTGCACGTGAACCCCGTAAAAACGTTTTCGTGTGACCGAGCCACACAATCAAATACGAGACGAACCCACAATCAATGAAGCGCACGCGAACCCAGTAAAACAGCACAAGGAGGTTGAAAACGACTCGTACAGCAAGAACGTCGCGATGGACACACAAATAAATAGAAGCAAATACAACTAAACGAGCCGTACTGAACCAGGTGGACACTGTAAAACAGCACAAGGAGGGGGAAAACGACCACAAAACACGTCTCCAGTGTACAAACCATGGAAATGAATGTCCTGGGCAGATCCAAACAGGCAAACAGAGTAGCTAACTCAGAATCAACCCTTATAACACACCCACCAAAAATTCTAAATAAGCCCCACCCACAAATGGACCAATAAAAAGGGCTCACACACAAACCATGATCCTTTGCAACAGACTCAATTTGCAACAGACACTGCCAACACACCACCAACTGCACACATCCACCTTCAAACATACCCCCATTCACATTTAGACCCACATCCATGCACCCCGTCACCCCACACCATGTCCACACAGAAGAATCCAAAGTTCACAGCAGAGGAGATGGAGACCCTTGTCAATGAAGTCAGAGTCAAGCCACAGCTGTATGGCGCATCGGTCAGACGGACCAGCATTGCTGAGAAAACCCGTCTGTGGGAGAGGATAGTCAATAGGGCGAATGCTGTCGCACCCAACAGACACACAAGGAATGAATGACAGGCCAGGTGGTACGATCTGCGGAGGATGATCAAGTGCAAAATGGATGAAGAGTACTCACAGATCCAGCAACCTGAAGGTGGTGGTCCCCGCAGACCAGTACAGTACCAGCCCTGGGAGGAGAAGGTGATGGCCCTGCTTCCACCGGTGGGAGTATATGGAATTGAAGGAGTAGTAGAGCCTAGTGAGTACACAAACAACTCATGTAACATGGGGGTGATGGCATCCACACCCCAAGTACAAAAAATGCCCACACCAACCCCCAAGCGCCCACCGCCCAGAACTACAGCCAAAAACAACGCTAATGCCACTGACATGTGTATGCCCCATTGCGAAAGCAAGGCCATGTTATGTGCCATGCTACAGGAAGCACAGACCCAAAAATGGACATCCGGTATGCAGGGAGGGTGGTTGTCACTAAATGCATTGTGGGACTCCAAATCAGACCCAATTACCAACTTCCCATATGGCCCAGGTACACACCCATGCACCATGCTCAATGCACAGGGAGTGGGAAAGTACTGACAAGATAGCTGACACTGGACCCTGGTGTAGGCAGCACAAGGCCCTCCTGTGACCAGTGCAAACACAAACACCAGGACAACTAGGTCAGATATCTTGGGCAGGAAATCACAACCACTGTCATGACAGCATGCTCCATCAATCAATCAATCAATTAATCATAGCATTTGTAAAGCGCACTACATACCCGTGAGGGTCTCAAGGCACTGGGGTGAGGTGCTGCTACTGTTCGAAGAGCCAGGTCGATCTGCCATATGCGGATAGGGAGGGTGTTCCACATCTTGGCGGCAAGGTGGGAGAATGATCTGCTGCCGGCGATCATTCTTCGGATGTGGAGGACGGTGGCGAGGGCGTGGTCTGCGGAGCGGAGCTGGCGGGCGGGGGTGTAGAGGTTGAGTCGTCTGTTGAGGTACGCTGGTCCGGTGTTGTGGAGTGCCTTGTGTGCGTGGGTGAGGAGCTTGAAGGTTATCCTCTTGTTGATGGAGAGCCAGTGCAGGTCTTTCAGGTGGGATGTGATGTGGCTGCGGTGGGAGATATCGAGGATCAGCATGCTGAGGCTTCTGGATGCGTTGGAGTCGTTTCAGGAGTTTGGCCGGGGCTGCTGCGTAGAGTGTGTTGCCGTAGTCCAGTCTGCTGCTGACGAGGGCCTGGGTGACCGTCCTTCTAGTTTTGGTGGGGATCCACTTGAAGATCCTGCGAAGCATGCGGAGGGTGTTGAAGCAGGAAGAGGAGACTCCATGGGGGGACAGCTACATCACGAGAGAGGCACAGTGCCAACTCAGACTCCAACTACCAGCACGGCCTGTCACACACACCCCTTACACAAACATACCCTCCTGGAACAGGCAATGGAGTGCCCCATTGTCACAATGGCCAAGTAACACAACGAAACCAATACAGATCTGCTGAAGCATCCAAGCAAAAAATGCACAGCGCAGATTTACAAGCCTCTTGCGCCTCTTTCATGCCATTGTTGCGTCACCTTTGTGACGCAGCGGCAGCACAAAAGTGGCGCCATGGTGCTGGGTATGTACAAGGTGACGCATCTGGGAGATGCGTCATGTTGTAAAGCCCTGCGCCAGAAGTAGGTGTTCTGGCGCAGGGGGTGGGGGTGGGTGGGCGTTCCGGCACAGGAACGCCTCCCAAAAGTGGCTGAGTGAAATCTACAAGATTTCACTCAGTCACTTTTAAGCCCAAAACCCTGCGCCTGCTTGAAGCAGGCTTAAGGATTGACACAGCATTGTGCAGATAGGGCCCCACAGAGCATTACTGGAGCTGCGTTGCGCCTGCGACGAAACTCCAGAAAAGCGCCACTTCTACGGTACAGATGCATGAAACAGCTGTGCCTTTTTTCCCCCATGGTGCTCCGCATTGTAAATGTGTCGCATCCATGCAGGCGGAGCTGTGGTGCACAATGACAGGCGAATCCCTGCTGATATGCAGGGATGTGCCAGTTATTGTAAATATGCCCGCACACGTCAATGACTCTGGAGCACATATCAATCTGACCCCACAACATAACCATCCACAAGTAAACATTGATGACAATCCAAAGCATAGACAAATACCAGGTGGAACAGTGCCAACTAAAATGTGTATGAAAAAGGGATGTTGCATTAAATGACATTAACATTATCTGTCTCTCACACCCACAGGGCAACGTGCGGAATCTACCCCCAACAATGGGGGAGATGATTCACAGTCCCAGGCTCTGAAGGACCCTGATCCCACCGACAGCGACGCCTCTTACCACTTCACGGATGACCCCACCCAACCTGGCACCTCTGGTGGCCAAACCCGTGCAGCACCTGGATCAGGAACATCTGCGCCACCCACCACCACCATTCCTGCCACATCTCAGCAGACATCTAGGAGCCCTGCCCACAGTGAACAACTGAGCCAGTCTGACAATGAGGGACTAGGTACGCCGGGCACCCAGGAGGTGGCAGACAACACCACCACTGCCTTCCCTCAGGGGTTCTGTCGACCCGATGTGCCCACAATGGCAGGCCAGGCTCATGTGTGCAGGGGTGGTGGGAGTGGTGGCAGGCGGAGGCGAGAACCTGACCAACCAGCTGTAGGGCCCGGTATATCAGAACTACGCAACATCATGGAGGCATATCGGCAGGACACCAGGGAGATTAGCCAGGTAGTGGGGACCCTCAGAGACATCAAAAACCTGCAGGCCGAGCAACACACCAGTCAACAAGAATACCAAGGAAGGATGGATGCAAGACTGGCTGAGCTACTGGCGGTGCAAAGGGACATAAGCCATTCACTCCGTCGGATTGCAGACAACATGGAGCACCCTCCCTGTGTCACCAGGCAAGACACTTCTAGGCGACGACCGCTACCAGGCACAGGGAGGGAGGAGGAGGAGGAATTGTCCGACGGAGCATCCCATGCACCGTCAAGGCCTGCATATGAGTGTCCACCAAGGAAGGTGGGTTTGTCCACGGAAAAGACTGTGAGAGGCAGCGGGCCATGCGCATCTCCCAGGTCACCTGGTCTGGCACCTGGACTTTGTGTGCAACAGCATCACCTCATTGACTGTCCTACTCTGCCACATGGACTTGCTGTTTGCAGTCTGAACAATGATGCCAAGCACTGTGGTCTGGACTCTGGTGACTCCAACTGCAAAGCATCACATCTCCCTCTGTGAACTTTGGATTCTCTGGATTATTGTAAGGCACCTATCACTTACTCATGAATCACGCACAACATACGTGTGGGGATATAGACAAAGTATGCCTAAGTTTGGAACAAACTCAAGCCATCCATACACTGGGTTCTGAGTCCGGTCAGGGACACACATAGGTCACAATGTATAATCAAATACATACATGGAGCGCAATACTCACCCGTGATGGTTTCAAGCTGGTGAGGGGGGGGGTTGCGATGCTGCTCGGACAGACAGGTTTGGAAGAGTATCATGAAGGTGTAGAGGTCTTGGGTCATGTGGAGGTGCCCGGGGAGGAGTCCCAGGTCTGTTTGGTGAGGTGGGAGAACTATCTCCCTCATGCAGCTGTTCCGTGGATGTGATGAATGGTGGCCAGGGCAAGGTTGGCTGGACGGAGTTGGGGCAACTGGTTGTTGAATGAGAGACATCCAAGGTCGTTCTGGGTCTGGGGTTGTGGAGTGCCTCCTGATTGTGGGCGAGGAGTCTGAAGGTGATCCTGCAGTTGACCGTGAGCCATTGTAGGTATCTCAGGTGGACGGTGATGTGGCTGTGGCGGGGCATGTTGAGGATGAGGCGTGCGGATGCACCCTGGATGCGTACAAGTCCTCCTGGAGTTTGGCTGTTGTTCCTGCATAGGGGGCGTTGCAATAGTTTACCCGGCTGGACCTGGGTGATTGTCTGTGTTTCCTTGAAGTGGATCTATCTGAGGATCATTTGCAGCCTGCGAAGGGTGTTGCAGCACGAGTTAGAGATGGTGTTGAGTTGCATTGTTATTGTGAGCGAGGAGTCTACAATGAACACCAGCTTGCATGTGTGGCCACTGGGTGCTGGTGCGCTGCCAGTGGGACACAAGGAGTTGTCCCAGCCATAAGGGGACAATCCTCAGATGATGACCTCAGTCTTGTCCATGTCCAGCCTTAGGTGGCTGATGTTCATCTATTCGACAACAGACCTCATGCCTTCTTGAAGGTTGGATCTGGCAGTGGCTGGGTCTTTGGTGAGTGTGAGGAGCAGCTGGGTGTCAAATGCATAGGACATGATGATGAGGTCCCGTGCGCATGTGATGGTGGAGAGGGGGGTCATGGAGACATTGAAGATCGTCACGCTGAGAGATGAGCCCTGAGGCATGGGCCAGATGACCCCAGTGTACTATGTGCTAAAGGGGGGAGGTGGACTCCCTGGGCCTTGTTGGTGAGGTACTTGATGATTTAATCCTGGGCCCTCCTCTGGATCCCAGTGTTGGAGATGTGTGATCTGACAGTGTGGTAGCACAGGGTGTTGAATACCGTTGAGAGGTCGAGGGGGGTGAGGGTGGTGGTCTCACCATTGTTGAGCAGGGTCCAAGATGTCGTTGGTGGTGGCAATGAGGGCGGTTGCAGTGGTGTGATTACTGTGGAAGATGGACTGGGGTGGGTTGCCTGGAGGTGTTTGCTTGAAGGTAGTTGGTCAGTTGCTCAGTGACTGTCTTCTTGATGACATTTGCTGGGTAGGGAAGCAGGGTGATGTTCCAGGAGATCCTACGGTACTGCCGTCCGTTGTTTAAGAAGGGCCTGGGTCTCTGCATGCCTCCAGCAACCATGGAATGTGGCGTACTCAAAGGAGACATTCATGACGTGCTGGAGGTAGGCTTCAAGGATGGGGTATGCTGTGATTGAGATGTTGTGTGGGAAGGGGCCTGATGGAGAGCCGGAGTGGATGGTGTACATGAACAGGGTGGTGTCTTTGCTGCTGACGGGAGTCCAGAACCTGAGGGGGGTATATCCCGCGGATAATAGCACTGTCAGCCTCTGTGTGGCGAGGCTGTCGTGTATGTCCACAAGCTTGTAGTGGTAGAATGTTGCGAGGGATTCGCTTGGCCTTGCAAGGGTTGGATGTCTTTTGGATGGAGAGCTGGGGTTAGATAGTTTACTCACGATGCCAATGAGCTCCATGATGTCATTTGTGTTGGTGCCTAGGGCCTATCTGAAGGATGTCTTCTTGTTCGTGCTGATGATATGGTGATTTCTGTGTGTGGCGGTTTTCAGGGCTGAAAGGTAACTGATGGTTGTTTGTGTCGTAAGATTTGCACAAGAGTCTGGCTAGATCCGTATGAGTCCAGTAGGATTGTCTTGTCCCAGGTGGCCTACCTGTTGTTGTGCTTCACAGGAAAGTCAGTCAATGTGTCAAGAGTGTTGGATCAGTCGCTGATCCAGTGTGCGAGGTTGCAGGGTGTGGAGGTAGTGTTTGTTGGAGTGTCCTGGGCGAGGGTGCCACACAGCTCGTCTGTGGTGAGTTAGATCAAGCATCTTTGGGGATCTGTAGCAGGGTGTGGGACAGTGTGTTGCTTGTCAGAGAACTGGATGCAAATGTTGATGTACCAATTAAGAATGGTGGTGTGGTTGTCCTCCAGCCAGAAGTTGCTGTCCCCCAGCCACATGTAGTCTGTGGACATGAGGGCGTGAGTGCTGATGTAGTTGTTGATGGCTTCGCGGAATTGTGTTTGTAGGCCTGGAGATCTGTAGATGAGTAATAGTCTGAGGGTGGTCAGGGGGTTGGTGTAAAACCTGAAGTGCAGGTGCTTGACAATGCTGAGTGTGTCCTTGGTGTTGTATGTGACTCTGAGGGTGTACTTCTGAATTATTTGCAATTCATTCTCCTGGATTGTTGGTGCAGTCCCTGTGAGTGATCCTGTATCTGTCTGTGATGGCAATGTTGAAGTTGTGTGCAGAGGATGCGTTCAATCACGTTACTGTAATGAAGGCGATGTGTGGGGATGTTGTGTTGAGGAGGCAACAGAGTCCAATGGTGTGCTGGTGGGTGGAGCGGGTATGGAGTAGGAGGCACATGAGCTGGTTGTAAGGACATGGTCTGGTAGGCGGGCAAGCGCGGTGTAGGCAGTTGGAGTTGCACACCCAGCTTGCGAAGCTGTCATGTGTGCGCTACGGGGTTGCCTGATAGCAGGTGGTTGATTGTCCGGTATTCATTGCTTGGAGGGTGGCTGGAGCATGAGTCTGTTGTGTTATGTGGGTCATGCAGAGGGTCTTGCACTGTGCACGTTGCAGATGCTGACTGGCGCTGACGGTGCTGTTTTGGCACGTCGTTGGCGCAACAGTGGCACAGACAAGCTGCTGCCTGCATTATGAATGGGTGGAGGGAGGGAGAAGCATCTGGGAGGTCTGTGGGTTGCAGAATCAGGGCATTCGGTGGGGCAGTGCCGCAGGGGAGGCAGCATCAGGAATGCGTGAACATCTGACGGCGGAAGGGGTGAGAAACTAGGCAAAAAATAGCACACAAAGACAAGGTGGTCAGAAAGGCACAGTGTAACAAGTGTATGGAAAGGAAGGAGTGTCAGGTTACTCATGGGTTACTCAAAGAAAATGGATGAACAATCACCAAAAATGATGGGCACAGGATCAGGCTCCAAAAGGCCAAGCTGCGCCCAGGACACACAGCATCAGCAGGTGTTGCCTCCCCGTTGTGGGTAACAACCTGCACAAATACATACAAAACGAAGTACTTAATGCACAATAGGGATCATTAGCCATGAAGAACTGCATGCATGTTGCCAAAGTACACATACACCCATATGCACAATCTCAGACAATTGTGCCATAGATGATGCATGCAAAGTGGCAAGAGATCTGCGGTGACAGAGATGAGGCACATTGTATTGTGGTGAACACATTCACTACACAGACTGATCAAGTATGTGTTGAGGCCATGCTGCATGAGCCAATGTTCATGTCCAGTGCCATTGCTCTGCAGAAAATACCAGTCATGTAATGAGTCTACCTGTACTGCCGGTGAACCAATGTTCACATGACTTACTGTGACTGTCAGGGCCTTGAATCCTCGGAAAAGTGCGATGCTCAAAGGGGTCCATCTCCCGATAGCCCCTTAGTCTGAGTAGAAATAACAGACTCAAAAGGGTGATCAGGCGATGGAAGGAAAGGAAGGGAACAGCATGGAGGGAGATCTGTAACAAAGGTAAACAAGCATAAAGATTCAACACTTCTTGTCAGTTAATCACAGTAACAGTAATTGCTGTAAAGGAAAACAACAGCCACTGTATCCTAGTTGGAATCACAGTAATGAAAGTGCTACTGGATCTGAGGATAGAACAAGGACATTACTACACACTTAGAAAGAAGGCTGTTCTATACGTTTCCATGTATTTATCCAGCAGTTAGCAACATATCCAAAAAGTTTTAAGAGCCACGTAACAGGGGAATTTGAGCTTTCTTTAGGACGAGCTCTACAAGCCCCTGCCGTGAAAACAGAGATGAACAATCCACATGAATTCATAGCACATGGAAAGGTGATGAAACACCATAACACACCAAAGATAATGTTGTACGACTTGCAAAAGAAATGGGCAATATTATGATTAGGGCTCCCGGTTTTCCGTATTTACGGATTTTTACATATAAATACAGACTGAAAAGTATTTTTCCTTGTCTGTATTTATATGTAAAAGCGGAAAAATACAAGTAAAGAAGTCAATTTTGCCGCTCTGCTGCCTTTGTTTAGAGTTGCCGTGCCCTGCTCAGATTCTGGAAATTCCTTCCAGTGACGTACTGTGGACCTATTGGCTCAGGGTCTTCAAGTGACCCTGAGCCAATCCTGGTTGTTTAGAAGCGTCAGTGTGGGTGTGCTGATACCTCCAGCCTTCCAGGGATCCAGGACTCTGCCGCCAGAGTTAGCCTGCACCAGCCCGCCGCCATTTGCAATTTCAAGGTACCTGTAGGTGCCCTAAGTATGTGGGCAGATCGATGGCCTCAAAAGCCGAACCTACCTCTCTCTGTCCCTCTGCAGCCTCGGGCTCCTGCCCTCCCGCCACCACCCACACAGCACCAGCTGTTTGCATCACCGGTGTTCATTTTAGTTTTTCTTGTGATTGCCTTTTTAATCTTAAAAGAGATGACTTTGTTACTTTGCAATCACAAGAAAAACCAAAATGAACACTGGGGAAGCAAACAGCAGGTGCTGCGTACGTGGGTTGGGGGAGGGATGGCAGGAGCCCGAGGCTGCAGAGGGACAGAGAGAGGCAGCTTAGAGAGGCCAGTGATTAAGCCCCAGAATTTGGGGGGGTACATTTCCTTACATAAAATCGCACAAGTATGCGGGTTGTGACTGTGTGTTTTAATGTAAGAAAATGCACCCAAAGGTGGATGTACACACCTGCCCCGCTTGCCGTTTTGATCTGAGCAAAAACTATGTTATGCAAAGTAATAAACCCCTACAGATTGTTCTAAACCAGTTGATACCTGGATATGGTAGTGGTCGGTGATTTCAAAATGACCCGTTTATAAATGTCAGAGGGTATGGGGGTAATATGTCATATCATAGTAACTTGTCAAAACATCCAAGATGGCTTAGCTTTTTTTTTAGACTTAATGTTTTGCGTTAATGTTTAAAATGAGGCATGGTCAGTTTAATCGCAGATTGATTGCCATTTTAACAGCAGTCTTACTTTGCCAGATTAATACCCACAGGACACCGTGGTCTATTGTACAGAAAAAATGCAAACTGTTATTCTTGGTTTCACAATGTTAATTGTTAACATTATTGGTTTAAAGTTTGCTTGAGCTTTACATATCGCAGTGCATTTTAACAAAATAAAAACACACAGATTTCAGTTATATGATTTCTTCCCATTCCTTGTTGTTATATCTTCTGTGTCAGACAGGCAGTTTGACTAGTGGGTACATCATCCTGCATAGCTCTTCAAGTCGAAAGATAGCTCAGTTTGTTAAGCGCCTGCTCCTGAGACTTGTGTGAAAAGATGTGGATTTGTTTATCCACTACTGGCTTTGCAATCTACAGGCACTGCCAGATATTCCGGTGGGCATGGGTTTGGTTCGCTAGGGGACGGGTGAGGCTGGGTGGTGGGAGGTGGGGGGACACACGTATTGTATACTGCATGCTCAGGAAACAGACACATATGACACTACCACATGGCACTTGGTATTCTTCATTGAACAAAGATTTGGCTTTTTAGTCTCAGTCTTTCTGGCGCAGTTAGGTAACCTGTCTGGTCCATCTGGGCTATCCCTAATGTCATGGAATATTAATGGGCCTAAACAATCCCCGCAAGAGACGGCAGGTACTCAATTACTTATCCCGCCACAAAGTCGACATAGCCTGTCTCCAGGAGATGCATTTGTCAAAATCGGATAATTCCCCAGTAGCTGCTAGCTGGGGTACCCACAGATACTTCTCGAACTATAGCAGCTATGCTAGGGGGGTGACCATACTAATTCACAAGAGGATCCCTTTCTCTCCAGGCAAAGTGGTTGAGGATAGCGAGGGCAATTTTTTAATTGTCACAGGTACCTTAATAGGTCATTATGTCACAATAATTGGTGTGTACGGTCCCAACGTAAACTCCCCAGAGTTTTTTTCTTCCTTGCTAGTACACTTGCTGGCATTGCACCCCTGTTTAGTCATTATGGGTGGGGATTTTAATTTGTTACTCAATCCTGTCAGGAACAGCACCTCGTCCTCTCCTGACACTAAAGCTCGCGCTAGCCTTGTATTGCAAGACATCCGTCAGCACTTCTCGTGAGTGAACATTGCATGCACATGCATTTCTGCTACTCCTTATTACACACACTACTCTGGCTACCATAATACCTGGACTAGAATTAATTATTGGGTGGTCTCCCCTGACATGGCGGCTTGGGCCCAGGCGCTTGACACCCTACCACAAACCTACTCAGACCATTCCCCTGTGATACTTAGGCTTGCTGTCCCAAGACCTGGGGGGTTCGAACGGCAGTAGAGGTTTCCAAGCAGAGCACTCCAAGACCCAGTGTTCCTCGAGGAAATTAGGAATGCCATAGAGGACTATTTTGAACTTAACACTGGATCAGTGGATACATGGGCGGTCCTCTGGGAGGGTTTTAAAGCGTACATTTGTGGGGTTTGTATTGCCAAAAATTCAGGTGTACTTAAAGACTTGCGCACCTCCTTGGCATGCATTGAGAGATACATTTCGGCTTTGGGTGCTGAGATACTAGAGAACGCCTATGCCGAAGCGGAAAGGCGCCGCCTGACTCTATTAGTTGAATTCCGGGACATGGAGGATAGGGAAATATTGTATATGGGTAAATATAATGTAGCCAGGAGATGCGGTGAGGGTGAACGCTCTGGTAGAATCCTTGCACAAGTGCTTCGCCCCCCCCACTACAGCAGGGCATACATTACTGAAATTAAAACTCCCACTGGTCATTCGATATACTTCACACAAAAGATAAGTTCCATGTTTCTGACTCATTTTAAATCCCTATACAGTTCCAAGCTAAGCGGTGACCTAAATGCTCAAGAAGAATATTTATCCGAAATTGCGCTGGTTTACCTCAAGAAACACATGCAAGACCTCCTGGCCATCCCAATAACCCAGGACAGTGTTGTAGAAGCCATTGACCCACTTCAGAATTCTACTGCGCCGGGTCTAGATGGGTTTACAGCAGATTTCTACAAGGCACACAAAGACATTCTAGTCCCCCTGACTCATAGAGGTATATGCGGAAGCACTGGAAAACCAAATTCTGCCTCCGACTTTTAGAGAGGCCGTTATTATATTACTCCCCAAACCTGGCAAAGACCCTTCTCAGTGTGGTTCGTATAGGCCTCTCTCTTTATTGAATCAGGATCATAAAATTCTAGCCAAGGTGATAGCGATCAGATTAGCTTTGTTGATGGTGTATATTATTTCCCCTGCACAATCAGGGTTTATTCCTCATCGATCTACATCGCTTAATCTCAGAACACTTTTTTCAGTCATACACAGGATAGATCCAATGGTCCCAGCAGCGGCGGTGCTATTGGATACCGAAAAAGCTTTTGATTCACTGGAATGGCCATTTTTTATTTCAGTATTGCGCCGCATGGGGATGCTGGAGGATTTTGTTACCACCACTGCTCTTTTATACACTAGGCCCACTGCTAGATTGTGCATTAACGACACGCTGTCTACTCCCATTAGCAAGACCCGCGGCACGCGGCAGGGTTGCCCGTTATCCCCATTATTGTTTATTTTAGCCATGGACCCCTTGGTAAGACATTTTCAGGAATGCCAGGTACACCGGAGATTGCAGTTCAATACTGGTCCATTATTGGTTTCACTTTATACAGATGATACTATCTTATATGTGTGGCATCCCCAGACTAACCTTGAGCCAATAATCAGGAAAATTTTGCGGTTTGGTCATTTTTTTTGACTCAGCATAAACTGGCACAAGTCTGTAATTTTACCACTGATGCGCAGCACTGTGCCATGGGAATGTGGTTTTCCGCTTGAGTGGGGTCACGACTCGGTCAAATATCTCAGCATTCACATACATATGGACACCACTACTATAATTCGACTAAATTACGAACGAGCCATGGACTCCTTGGAGACGCTGGTCGAAAAATGGCTCCGCATTCCACTGTCTATTGCAGATAGAGTTGCCATTATTAAAATGATAGTCTTGCCTAAATTCTTGTATCTTTTCAATAATATTCCTATTACCCTCACTCAAGCCTTCTTCAGGCAGCTGCGTCACCATCTTATTAGATTAGTTTGGGGGCGGACAACCTAGGGTAGCCTGGCGGAGATTGACTCTCCCGTATGAAAGAGGTGGTTTTGGTGTCCCAGACATGTATCTGTATTACTTAACAGCACAATGCAGTTATGCTTATGCTTGGTATCACCCGGACGCCCGGATTCCTTTTCTGAAGCCGGAGGTGGACTTGGTGCTCCCTCGGAAATTGTCTACAGTACTTCCCAGGGGGATTCCTAGAGACCCACTTGACATACAAACAGTCTCCACTAAGTATGGGTGGAAAATCCGTTCCGCTCGCAAATCTCGTGAAATTGCCAAAAAATTAGCAAATTCGCTCGCTGGCGGATTTCTTTTTTTTTTGATGGCCAGCTCACTCAAGGGACCAAAGTTACAGGCACACACGGTCACTGGAGGCAAATCTTCTGGCCCTTTATGCAGCTGCAGTGTAGGAAAAGCACTATACATTTACCCAACGAGGTAGCACTTACTGATTAGCCAGTAGAAAGTACTCCAGTTGAGTAGAGGTATGGCACAACCGGTGGCATCATCGTGGATAAATATGCAGGCAGGATTCATGCTGGCACAATGCTTCTGTCACAAAAATTAAACCTCAACAGGAATCACTTACAGATAAAAGCAGGCACCCGAGTTGAAGCTCTAATTCAGTCGGGCATTATAATCAGCCTAAACAACTAGTAGGCACGGTCCAGGTGTGCTTCCTCCCCATATCTACCGCCTACAATTAGATGTAATCCTTGATGGAGGTCTTTGCATCCACAAGTTTCTTGAGCGCAATCCCTGTGTACTTACTGTGACCAGGAGGCTGCTTCCCTCTCATCTCCTGCTCTGATCGGTCTCTGACCCTTTATAAACAAGAGGCATGTGAACTTGCATAGAAGCCCTGCCCGTTTGGCCCTGCCACACACACACTAGAGTATGCAACGTCTTTCCACCCTTTCCTCACTATGATGGACAGCTCACTCGAGGGACCTCGGTGCCTTTCGGTGCAGTGGCAAAGTTACAGACACACATGTCACATGATTTGTGCAAATGGCAAAAAAATCCACGAGTTCGTGGGAAAATCAGCAAACTCGCGGATTTTTTTGCCATTTCGCTCAATTCGCGGACCGCGAATCCGCAAAATTCGCCGATACTTAGTCTCCACCACCAGCTGGGAATGGGAGAAATTGCATAGGTTACTGGGGCTGGATCTTCTCTATTCACCGGCATTGCCGCTTCTAAGCCCTCTATGGCTCCCCATTATGGGGGAAACACTGGTGCAGCGCACACTAACTAAATTTGATATCCGACAAGTGGGGGATCTCTTCCCCAATAATCACATATTCTCGATGTCTGAGGACGCTAGGTTTCAGGGCAGTACTTTAATGGATGCCTTCATAATGAGGCGCATACATCCCACACTACGTGCCACTCTCCCTACATACCCTTTTAGCGCCGGAATCAGCAGCCCCATTAACATTGCTAATAGAGAACGAGACAGGAGCCAATCTGATTTCTAAAATGTACAAAGCTTGTCTTATGATATGCCTGATCTCAGACGCTAAGATTCGCATGGGAGCAGGACCTCAGTCGGCCCATATCGGACAATCAATGGGAACAGTGCTGTAGGGCCACGAAGGAAATATCTCTCAATAGTAGGCACAAACTCATTAATTTTTTATTTCTTCGCAGAATATATCACACTCCCGCCTGGTCCCATAAAGTAGACCCGTCTAGGCCCCACCATTGCTTTAAGTGATCTGCCCCACATGCAGATTTTGCCCATTTAACGTGGACCTGCCCTAAACTACAGCAGTATTGGGAGCAAGTACATGCTACCTTAGGCGAAATGATCTCCCTGTCTCTAACCCCCATCCCGGAGATCGCACTCATGGGCAACATGGATAATGATCCAAAAAGGACAAGGTGGTTTGCTGCACTTCTGTTCCTGCTGGCTAAGCTGGAAATAGTGCTGTTATGGGGTTGAAGGACAGCTTCAACATTGAAGGACTGGCTGTGTAGCCTAGATTATTGTAATGTAAATAGTGAAATATACGCTTCGCTAATGCCTAACTCTTCCCGCCCAAAAGATATATGGGACCCGTACCGTGCATACATCGCCGAGAGATGCAATGACACTGGCTCTCAAATTGAAAATGGCATTGTGCCTGAAGGGGTGGGCCAATGCAATGCGACAGGAAAGGGCGATTATACCTATTTAAGGTGTTTTATGTTTGCACCTCTGCATTATTAGTACTCTTTATCTGCCTTAGATTCTGATGATAACACATGCCTTAACCTCCGAAGTACAGCTACATCGAGACTCTCCTGTTCAATAATACCGAACTGTGTTATCTGTGCACTCCTTAGCTATTTTCCGGGCATAAATTACTTGCTGTACTGATGCCAAATGTTGTTTCACCGATGTTACGAATGTGTTAAGCCATGTGATGACTTGCCTAACAATGGCCCATTTCAACATAGTTTTATGATTATTGTATTTGAAAACGTGAAAATAAAGATTTAAAAATATATATATATTGCATAGCGTATGGGTTAAAATTACTATACCAACTCCAAGGGTGCAACAGTAGGGAAAGTGTTGGATAGCGTAGACATTACAATTGCTATTCCAACTCCTGAGAATACAACAGTAGGGAAAGTGTTGGATAGCGTAGGGGTAACAATTACTATTCCAACTCCAGAGGGCGCAACAGTAAGGGAAAGTGTTGGGTAGCGTAGGGGTTAAAATTACTATTCCAACTTCAAAGGGTGCAACAGTAGGGAAAGTGTTGGATAGCATAGGGGTCAAAACAACTTACTAATAATTAAAATAATAATTGTTTTAAAAAAAAATAACAATTTAATTATTAATTCACAACAAATTAATTAACAATACCAAGAAATAATAATAAATAATAATTATCAATTAATAATTAATCAACCATTAAAATAAATATAATTACATATTAATTATTAAAAATATTTTAACAAATAAAAATTACAAAAATAATTTAAAAAAATCAAAATCAATAAACAATAATTATTAAAAAAATATTTAGCAATTAATAATCAATTAAAAATAGTTTATTGATTAACACAAATACATTTAAAATAATCTAATTTAATTACCAATTAATAATTAATTGCCAATTCATTAAACAAAATAATTATTAAACATTTATTACCATTTAATAATTGATTAACAATAATTTAATTATAAATACTCAAGCCTATTTTTTCTTTTACTTAATTACAATTAAATTACTTCCCACCCTACAAAATTTGGTTAAATCAATCTTTTTCAACTATTTCTTTCAGCATCTGATGATTTTGATGCGACTTTTTTGGGTAAACTTTTATCTTTAGGATTTTGAGAAACCCACAAGTCTTTTGGGGTTAGTGTAATTCAAAGGATGGGTTTCTGTGTTTGCCCCACCTGACATTGTTTCTCACCCTAGACTATTGAGGTGTGCAGTATTGTACCCTTTCACATCTGAGATTTAAATATGCGTTGCAGTGCCCAAATTTGATTAAGGGGATGTACATTGGACAGCCTGCACAGTATGGAATTTCCGGTGGCCATACTTGTTAACTGTTTCTATGACTGTACTTTTATTATTTGTACAGAGTGCATTCTGTTGTGCTTTGTGTCACACATGTTTTTACTTTAGTATTCACCTTGACATTTGTTATTTTTGATGTCCCACCCTGGTACTCTGCCCCTTTGTTGGGACTATGTATATCAGTAGTTTAGATTGTCTCTTATAGAGCATGAGAGATCTCAGTTTTCATGGCACTGATCTCTATATTTACATTATAGGTGTGATCTGGAATGGTCCTACATGGTTCCAGATCGCATTTATGACGTCTTTTGGTCATGAACCTTGTGATATGCACTAGCTATATGGTGGGTATATTCGTTTTCACATATTCTAAAACCAACAAAGGTTTTTGCATTCCATTTGGACTATTCAGGTGTATTATTTCACCCTTCTGCTTCCTCTGCTGGTTAAATTATTTCTTGCTTTCCTTTTCTTCTGACTAATATAGATATGATTGGTAACATTTCTCCTATTAAGTACTAGTGTGTCTTCCTCACACACTATGGTATAGTAATAAATATGTCCATTCTAGAGTAAAAATATGACATCGTTAATGTGTTGTTTTGTGGTTTATTTTGTAATATATATGTTGGCATATACTTTTATATTCTTCTATAGTCACTATGTGTATCAACAATTGTACGTGTACATATGTAGATATTTATGTTTTCTTGTGTGAATGTATATATATATATATATATATATATATATATATTACCTACTGGCGGTCGCCAGTAGGTATATATAGTTAGGATTTTTTCTCTATGGGATTTTTGAAAATTCTATGTCTAATAACTTTGGCGTTTGTGGACGGAATTGGCTGAAATTTTCAGGAAAATGGAACATTTTGTTTCTGAGCAGCCCCTGACAATTTGAAGGGGTTTCATCAAGGGGGGCCGAGAAAAAAGGGGGGTCCCAAAACGCGTTTTTCCCATGTTAATTTCCATAGGGCGGTTGGCCTCACTTTTAGCTCGAACGGCTGAATAGATTTGCACGAAACTTGGCAAAATTGTAGGGACTGTTAGCCCGATGTGCCTTTGCTAGGTCTCAATATATGTGCTCCAGTGGATTTTGAGTAATTTAGGTTCAAAAAAAGATATATATCTGGGCGGAGCCTAACCACACATCTGATCTGATTGGCTGTCAGCACTTCATCCAAGAAGTGTTGGCAGCCATCTTGGGACCAATATACATGATAGCACCTCATTAAAAAGCATTGTAGTTAATAGAGGGTTTTAGGACTTTAGTTACATTATAAATCATTTGTTGATGGTACCATACTCGTTTTAGGAATTGTGGTGGGTTCTAAGGTGATTTTACCATCTGAAAAAACCTTCTGCTGTGATATCATGAATATTGTTTGAAAGAAAACTAATATCTCATGATTTTCCCACAGTGGTTTGGAAGGGGATCTATAAGCTAAACTGAAAGCATA
Organism: Lissotriton vulgaris; assembly: GCF_964263255.1. Lineage (NCBI taxonomy): Eukaryota > Metazoa > Chordata > Amphibia > Caudata > Salamandridae > Lissotriton > Lissotriton vulgaris. The sequence goes on from NC_141688.1 coordinate 6,983,946, forward strand.
TTTTCTGTAAATTCACATTATCTTTCTCAGTCATGTGAAAATGAAGTCTGACATTCTCAGTAAAACATGTACATCCAACAAGGACAGAGACTGTCAGTTGATTCCTTTGTGTTCTACTGCAGCCTCCTAGAGTGTTCTAAAGAACAACTAGAGCGCTAACAGTCCTACTTATTACATGTATGGCACACCTGAAGCCATCTTGATTGGAATAAAGTGGTAACTCTTAAAACATTTAATTTAAAAAGAAACAACATGAGGGGGTATATTTTGCCATAGAAAGTATGATTAGTGCTGCAGAATGAAAAATTAGGGCACATTTTGAGTGACTTCTCAAATCCTTTTCTATTTCATTAAAACATTCTGACATGCAGTCTCCCAAAATGGCCACCAGAGACAAAAGAGCCCAAATGTAGCCCAAATATCACCCAGATGTAGCCCAAGTATAGCCCAATGACAGAATGTCCCAGAGTGTTCTAAAGAACAACTAGAGCGCTAACAGTCCTACTTATTACAAAGGTATGGCACACCTGAAGCCATCTTGATTGGAATAAAGTGGTAACTCTTAAAACATTTAATTTAAAAAGAAACAACATGAGGGGGTATATTTTGCCATAGAAAGTATGATTAGTGCTGCAGAATGAAAAATTAGGGCACATTTTGAGTGACTTCTCAAATCCTTTTCTATTTCATTAAAACTTTCTGACATGCAGTCTCCCAAAATGGCCACCAGAGACAAAAGAGCCCAAATGTAGCCCAAATATCACCCAGATGTAGCCCAAGTATAGCCCAATGACAGAATGTCCCAGAGTGTTCTAAAGAACAACTAGAGCGCTAACAGTCCTACTTATTACAAAGGTATAGCACACCTGGAGCCATCGTGATGGGAATAAAGTGGTAACTCTTAAAACATTTAATTTAAAAAGGAACAAAATGAGGGGGTATATTATGCAATAGAAGGTATTATTAGTGCTGCAGAAAGAAAAATTAGGGCACATTTTGAGTGACTTTTCAAATCCTCTTCTGTTTCATTAAAAAATTCTGACATGCAGTCTCCCAAAATGGCCACCAGAGACAAAAGAGCCCAAATGTAGCCCAAATATCACCCAGATGTAGCCCAAGTATAGCCCAATGACAGAATGTCCCAGAGTGTTCTAAAGAACAACTAGAGCGCTAACAGTCCTACTTATTACAAAGGTATGGCACACCTGAAGCCATCTTGATTGTAATAAAGTGGTAACTCTTAAAACATTTATTTTAAAAAGGAACAAAATGAGGGGGTATATTTTGCCATATGAATTATGATTAGTGCTGCAGAAAGAAAAATTAGGGCACATTTGAGTGACTTCTCAAACCCTCTTCAATTTCATTAAAAAATTCTGACATGCAGTCTCCCAAGATGGCCACCAGAGACAAAAGAGCCTAAATGTAGCCCAAATATCACCCAGATGTACCCCAAGTATAGCCCAATGACAGAATGTCCCAGAGTGTTCTAAAGAACAACTAGAGCGCTAACAGTCTTACTTATGACAAAAGTATGGCACACCAGAAGCCATCTTGATTGGAATGAAGTGGTAAGTCTGAAAACACTCCATTTAAAAAGGAACAACATGAGGGGGTTAATTTTGCCATAGAAAGTATGATTAGTGCTTCAGAAAGAAAAATTAGGGATCATTTTGAGTGACTTCTCAAATCCTCTTCTATTTCATTAAAAAAATTCTGACATGCAGACTGAAACATGCACTTTGAATACCAGCAGCAGACATCCCTGGTGAGCAGTAGCTTTACTACAGTGATCTAATGTGCAACTAGAGTGCTAACATTCAGAATTTATGGCAAATGTGTGACACATCTGAATGCCTTCTTGATGGAACCAAAGTAAACAAGCATTGAAAATGCAATAGATCTCGCCCTCGTTTAAGTTAAAGCCATTCTGTTTGTAATGAGGTGGCTTTTTAGCTTTGCTTTTATTAGTGTTTTTTCAACTTTCATGTAAATAACATGCATCTGTATGCATATAAGTATATGTATGTATGCATTTATGTTTGTATTTATATAGATATACAGGTGATATATGTTTATATATGTATGTATATATATATATTCACTGAAAAAACCATAGGTTATAGACCATATATAGTTAGGAATTAGCATTTACAAAACCTTGAAAATTCACTGAAAAAACCATAGGTTATAGACCATATATAGTTAAGAATTAGCAATTACAAAACCTTGAAAATTCACTGAAAACACCATAGGTTATAGACCATATATAGTTAGGAATTCGCATTTACAAAACCTTATTTTACTCACACAAAACCATTGAAATTCCATATATAGTTAGTTGCACTAACTATATATCGCGCACCCGCAATCCACTGCTGATGATGTCACATATTACATCATTCATGACATGGTCAGTGACATCACTGATGACATCACTGATGACATCTCAAATGACATCACTGATGACATCACTGATGACAACATCCAGTGACTGTATGTTTCTGTAAAGTTAAAATATGTCTTACATATTGAAGAATGAGTGGATGTATAAGTGTCTGGATGAAGGATTTAGTAGGTGCATGACTGACTGTATGAGTGAGTGATTAAATGTGTCTCACTGAGTGCATGGGTTAGTGACTAAACTGTCTTAATTTGTGCATCATTATGTCTGTTGTTCTGTAAACTGTTGCATGTGTTGATAAGTAGCTATATGAGTAACTATATGGGTTATTGATTGGTTGCCCAAGTATTTGTATGGGAGACTGAGTGTGTGTGTGGGTGGCTGGGAGGTGTATGACTCTGTGCATAGATGTGTGAGCAGTTGATTCACTAGATGTATGGTTTCAAAAGTGCATGTGGAAACAGCTGTATGGGCGGTTGACTGTGTGCATGAGTGTATTGGTGAGTGAATGGATATCTCAGTGCTACATGTCAAAGTAAGTACATATGTAAAACACAGTACATGTGAGAGTTGACATATATAAATAACTGTGCATAAGAGCCAGTGAATGTGTGAGTGGCTGTATGGATCATTGTGAACTTGTATCAGGGATTGTATAAGAGAGTAAATATGTGTTAGTATATGTTTGAATAAGTAAAGTTTGTATAACTGTATAGTTGAGGAAATGGAGGTGTGATTGATTCTTTGCATGACTGACTAGGTGTGTGAGTAACTCCATGGATGAGTGACAGTCTGTGAGTGTCTGTTTACACTGATTGTATCTAAGGTTATATTAGAGTCTGAAGAGGTTCATCGTATTATCACATGAATGAGATCATCAGTGATGTGATCAGTAATGTCAAATGAGATGTCATCAGTGATGTCATCAGTGATGTCATTTGAGATGTCATCAGTGATGTCATTTGAGATGTCATCAGTGATGTCATCAGTGATGTCACTGACCATGTCATGAATGATGTAATATGTGACATCATCAGCAGTGGATTGCGGGTGCGCGATATATAGTTAGTGCAACTAACTATATATGGAATTTCAATGGTTTTGTGTGAGTAAAATAAGGTTTTGTAAATGCGAATTCCTAACTATATATGGTCTATAACCTATGTTTTTTTCAGTGAATATATATATATATATATATATATATATATATATATATATATATATATATATATATATATATATACATATGTGAATAGTGTATTTATTTGCGTATATTTTGACATGTCCAGCCTTGAAAAAGTATTTTGCAAGACAAAACACATGTCAGCAAGTCTATTGCTGGGAAATTATTTATGAAGAAATTGATTTTGGAATAAAAACAAATGAACAGCAAGATCACTACTTGTTCTTGACTTTCTGTTTTGGAAAAGTATGGTTGTCAATGTCCCTATAGCTTAATTAATGAGATTGTACAATTAGGTGGTCGTAATACAAGTGTATAAAACTTAATAATTGATAATAGGTGTGCTGGTAAAGCCCTAACAACTTCTCTTGTCTTGTTGCACACCCAGGTATGCTAATAACACCTCCAGGTAGTAGGTGTTCAGGGCGAACAGGGGACCCATAGCTAATACTAGGTATCGAATATGTATATTGCATGCTTTTACTGAATGATCTCTTACAATGTGCTAACAAATGTGCGGACGTTTCCCTGTTAGGGTACACCACTACCTATTTCTCTTTTTGTGTATTACTTCCCACCCTATTACCCTATAACCTCACAACACACATCATTAATAAATTAATACACTTAATATAATTACCAATTAATCAAGTAATAACAATGAATTAACAATTAATATTTTTTTACCAATTAATAAAAAAGAATTACCAATTTTTAATTAATTAACCTAAAAATATTTATCATTGCCAATAAATAAAAATGACATATTTACTTAATTACAATTAAATTACTTCACACCCTGTTCCCCTAAAATCCAAAACCCGCTTATGAACTAAAATGCAAAATTTAAATACAAATCTTTAATAATTCCTAAAATATATTTAATTAATTTATTATAATTAAATTACTTCCCACCCTATTCCCCTATACACCCACAACCCGCTACAGTACTAAAATACATAATTCACTAAAATAAATTATTACTAACTTCTAAAAATGTATTACATATATTTTAAAATGTGTACAATAATTAACAAAAATTATAAAAACAAACATAAAATTAAATACATAACACTAATATTAATAATGATGTTAGTAACATCGATATTTTTGTTATCGATATTACTAACTTCGATATTAACAAAAACTATGCTGAAGATTCCGTTAAGGGTTTTGGAGTGTACAAGAAAAAGTGGCGCCTATGCTGGTAGCGGTTAGTCTAGGTAGAGACGACAAAATAAGAACGGTGCAACAAGGTCAGAGGAGACCCAAAAACCTCTGTATAGGTTGGACAAAGGCCCAGCCAATTCGATAAAACACAAATCCTGTGCACACGTTTATACTGGGTTAATCATGCAGGTTTTTTTCCCATGTATTCGAAAACTATCAAGCGTAAGTTATAGTAATGAGACAAGGTAGACACATGTAGATTTTTTTCTTTTTTTGATGTATTAGGACCATACAGTTCTAGAGGGATGACTTCAAAACAAAAACAACTTAACCAGCCGACACGTGTTTCGTCAAGCGAGCCGATAGCTTGTTGACTCTTCAGGGCTGGAGGAAAAAAACAAATGATACAGTACAGTATAGAATAGAAAACATGAGATGCTAACACACTTGGAGGTGACAAATGCAGAAACACACCTCACATGTTTGTAAACCCCTATATATAAGTGAAAAGGTACATAGTAATTGTGACAACACACAGTTCCTAGAAATAGCCCTAGTGTGACTCAGTTGTGCGAAATGGAATGACAAAAAACGTTGTGGCTGTTTGAAAAAGAAACAGCGAAATGTCCAAAACGAAACCTGTAAAGAAAAAGGGAAAATTTGCAAAAACACAGAGAGATGAGTGCCGTGACGTGTGGGTGGGTCGACATAGAAAAATATAAACATCGGGCGACAGTAACCGGTATTTGTAGCAAACAAATCATAAAATACTCCTTTCTTCTTGGATAAATGTGTAATATAATACAGTGGCATGCAAATAAATGTTAACTAAGCAGTCCCGTTATACCGATTGATAAATGCCAACAAAAAATGATAAAAAAGAATCATAATTGAAAGGACAACCTTAGCCCGTAATGTTCTTAAATTAATGAAAAATTTTTACTTCTTGGGACATTTTGTTTTACTAAAATTATCGCATGCGAATAAGTATAAACTACGTGGTCCCGTTGTTGGCCAAACAATTGTTGCCCACAAAAAAGTGAAATGGCGAACAAGAGGAAACAGTATAATAGAGATCATTAGCCTGTGGTGTTTATAATTAATCCACAAATCAAAACAACGGCCTATTTTATGCCAATTAAAACTTAAGGTTAATTGGATCCAGAAACCGACAAAAGCATAAAGAACACTAGTATCTAACTAAATTCATTGGTCCAATGCACATGTTATTCACAAGCATATTATGTCCTTTAAAAAAATTAAAATTACAAACTAATGGAAAAGGCGAGAAAAAGCCCAACAGTTATGTATCTGGTCATTGTAGAGAGTGCCTAGAGATGGCATCCAGAGTAAAGTTTAAATTTAGAAGAAAACAGTGTATCGAACAGACTTGAAGAAAAGTTTTAAAAAAACGGCACGCATAGTAAATCCTAGTGAACGTACCTGTCACAAGTGTCAGTGTAACAGGTTCTGTGGGGAGGAGGAGAAGGACGGTATTAAGGAAAATGAACTGAGTCTGAATAAGAGGTAGGAAACAAGGAAACTAATCAAAATGATCACAGGTAGGGTAGGTGAAAAACTTACTGGATAGCCGGTGATAATTCCAACCCGGCATTAAACGGGTACAAAGACCAAGGAGTATCATCAGTAAAGGTTCATAGATAAATGGAAAAGACGCGCAGGTACATCCGTCGTTTGGTTGGAGGTCTACAAGAAACAGAAGCACAAAATTATATAGCTTCTGAAAGAGGTTGTAATTGAGGAAAAAAGTGTGAAAGACTCTGTGTGGTGGGGAGGAGATTCACGCTTACCTGAATGCAGAAACCAACAGGAACAGGATCGTGGTGTCTCTCGTCAGTGTCAGAGAACACCCAGCTCTAACACTAGCATGTAGATATAGCCATATCCGGCGGGAAAGTTAATGCGAGCCGGTTGAAGAGCTAGAGCGGTAACCGTTCTTTCTGATAAACCGGAAGTGAGTATATTGAGTTCCACAAAGGTGGAAACAAACAAGGGGTTCTTAGGGAGTCTGTGTGCTGAAATCAAAGGTATCAAATGGTACAGATGATGGGCGACTAATTATGCTGCGATATATTACGCTGCTGAGGTCTAAAATGGAAACGAAATGGCTCGCTATAAACGCTAACTTGAATTTCGTAGAATTAAGAGAAGTAAAAGTAAAGGAGACCAAAGAAATATTTGGTAGAGAAAACAAAAGAACCTGAGAGAGAAAGAAAGAGACGTAATAGATCCAGAGGGCAACAGATGACTACTATCATATCACAAAAACTACATTTCTTACCTTCAGGTCAATGTTCCGGTCGTCAATATTCTTGATGTCGATATTCTGTCCCTCCGAAATTATTGACTCAATATTTTTGCCTGTCGATATAAAGAAATCGATATTTAGACTGTTTACCCTGCTCAGTGTCAGCATGTCCATCATAAGAATTTCTGGCTACTAGCAGAATATTCTCTCAGAGTTTAGTTGAGGGACAGCCCTGAATAAATTGAACTCAGATCTCATCATTTTTATCAGGAAGTGTGCACGTGATGGCCAGATCCCTCAGGCGGGCTTAGGAACAGTCAACAGGTTCCTCTGGTAGTTGTCTGGTCTGATGCAGCAAGAATTATTCATAATCAGGATTGGCCAGAGGCTCAAAGTAAGCAGTTAACGCCTGTTTAATGGTGACACAAGTGTAGGGTGGCCCCACTTCCACAACCCACTCTCCCAGTTTATGTATTGCGGAGCCTCCCAAATGTAATAGCATAGGAAGTTGTCGATCTGGATCCAGATTAATGGCCACAAAGTAGGTCACAGGCGCTTCACCCATTGTTTTGCATCTTGCAGCGTGTCGGATGGGGAACCATCAATTTGGAAGGGCTCCACTGGCGGTATAGCTCACTGAGCCGAACCATATTCATCCTGACTGAGCATGACCTGGGACTGATGTGGATGACCAGTGGAGGATATCATCACTGTGGTAAAACACTCACAGGGGGGCTGCTGGTGCTGTAGCCAGAGTTCTCACTCACCAGCGAAGCAGGAGGTACTGGTAGAATGGATGTCCCTCAAACCATGGAGTCGTAGTGGCAGACTGCGCAGAGACACTGACAATCACCAGATGCCTCATGCAGGCTTGAGTGTGACCACGTTGTGGGAGCATGAAAAGGTAGGACTGGGGAAGCAGAAATGAGGAACCAAAAACGGAGAAAAAGTTGCCGTCAGGGCCACACACGTCTTTCAACTGCAGACACAGGGTGTTTCTGCCTCCAGGCAGAGCTGAGTAGACAATGCCCACACCACAGGGTTGGCAACACAAGCTATGCTCTTTGGGCAGCCAGCAGGAATCCAGGCAAAAGGAGCGTGGGCACTTGAACATTCAAATGACAGGGCACGCATTGTAATTCAGCCTGGACATGCACTCCCTGCTGACACGCCAGCCAAAGCGCCACACCAGACAAATGGCCCTAACGCAACACGGCCTTGCTGAGCAGGATCAGCTGGCGCCTCGGGCACGCAGAGGAGAGCAGAGCCTCAGGAATGAACGGCAGGCTCAAAACTGGTCCAGACTTCCCCTTGTTACCTAGTTGTTGCGAAGCCTCAGCAACAATGGACACATAAAAATGGGTCACGTTCTCCGCACAATGAAAGAGGCCACAAGCTGAGGTGTACTGCTCGCACAAACGGCTCTAACTGCTGTTGTATATTTAATTCCACTTACAACATCATGGTCTATACCATTGTGACCGGACGAGTAGGTGCAACAATCCCAACGTCCAAACGCAACTGTGTTCACATTGGGTGAACCCTCCCACATGAACATAACAGCCATCTTGGCAACACCGACTCTCATTACCTCTCTGCGAGTTGCTCAGCAATTAGAGGGGGGTTGGATATCAGCCCCGGAAGCAGGGAAAACAGGGCCCTAAGAATGATCAGGCCCAATTCCTCATCTTTTCCCAGAATCTGGGCCCGTATCAGTGAACATTTTCTGTGCAGGCATACATTGAGTGTTGCAGTGTCTTTTAAAAGCCCCACGTGGATCCAGTTCCCTTTTCAAGATCTTCTTAGTGTGTCACATGAAGAGGTTTCATAATTTACTTTATGAGGAAAATATATGCTACCTTTTCCAACAAACCTGTAGCCGGTACGAAATTTGTAGTAACTAGGACAGTAGATAACAAAGAAGGAGGACTGACATCCTTTTCAGTTCCTCCTCCTGAGATGCTCTGTAGCCTCTGTCAGGGAATTAAATCGGGTTCCCCTCGCGATCCGGCCCCTCCTAGGGTACTGAGAGAAAGCCTCACAACACTGGAGCCGTATATTAGGCACATACTCCAGGTCTCTTTTTCCACGGAACATCTCCCAGAAGTTTGGAAAAAAGCGATTGTGCTCCCCATAAAGAAAAAACCCAACATTACCCAAGATATACTGGAAAATTTAAGACCTTTTTTTCTGCTCCCCTATCTAGCAAGAGTTGCGGAGAAAGTGGCAAATGGTCAACTAATGACACATTTAGAAAAAACTAATTACCTGCACCCCTCGCAATCTGGATTCCGGGTGGGCTTCTCCACGGAGACAACCCTCCTGAGAGCAACTGAGTTCCTTAGACGGGGGGCGGATGACGGCAACACCATGGCCTTGGTGATGCTTGACCTCAGTGCGGCATTCGACACTGTAGCCCATTCCATTTTACTACAGGGTCTAGTCAAAGCAGGTGTCATCAGCTCCGCACTAGGGTGGCTTCCTCACAGGCAGAAGCTTTATGGTGCAACGAGGCTCTTGTAGATCAGCAGAGATGGCCTTGGAACAGGGGGTTCCTCAGGGCTCTGCCCTGAGTCCAACTCTTTTCAATTTCAAATTTCAAATTTAAAACATTTATAAAGCGCAACGTGCACCATACGGTTTCTTGGCGCTAGTGGAGAGTTCGGCAACTGAGGCAAAATGAAACCTGTCGTGGAAAAGAGGGGAAATTACACGGAAAAGGCCTGTTTAAAGAGAAAAGTTTTTAGATCTTTACGAAAGGAAAGATAATGAGTGGCGGAGCGGAGGTGATCAGGGAGGGAGTTCCAGAACGTGGGGGCAAGGGTAGAGAAGTTAGTTCCACCCCACTTTTTCCGTTTGAAACGTGGGATTAGGAGGAGGGATTTGGAAGAAGAGCGAAGCTCTCTGGAAGGGACATACTCATTTATTAGCGAGGAAATGAAGGTGGGGGCAGTGCCCTGGCGGGCCTGGAAGACCATGCAGCCGGTCTTGAACAGGGAACGTTCCTTGACAGGCAGCCAGTGAAGCTCCCTGAGGAGAGGTGTAGAATGATGATAACGTGGGAGACCATAGACCAACCGGGCCGCCTGGTTCTGGACCATCTGGAGTCTCCGCAGGCTGTATGCTGGAATGCCGTGGTAAAGGGCATTGGCATAATCCAGCCGCGATATCACCAGTGCGGCCATGATCAACTTGAGTGCTTGTGGGGAAAAGAAACGGGAAACAGTGCGAATGGTTCGGAGAGTGAGGAAACAGGAAGAAACTACAGTACTGATTTGAGAATGAAGGGTGAGCTGGTTGTTCATTTTAACCCCCAGTGTTTTAACTGTGGTTGAGGGAATGGGGGAGGGACCAAGAGAAGAGGGCCAGAAGAGGGAGTTCCAGGGACTGGACGAACCACCGGTGAGAACCAACTCGGTTTTGTCCGGGTTCAATTTAAGGTGGTTGTGGTTCATCCAGTCCCTGATGAAGGTCATGGTAGACTGAAAATTGGAGACAGAAAGAGAAGAGGAGGACAGGTCAAAGATGAGCTGGAGGTCGTCAGCGTAATTAAACACGGTGACCTCCAGCTGCTGAAGCGCGAAAATAAGAGGAGAAATATAAAGATTGAATAATAAAGGAGAAAGAGAGGAACCCTGGGGAACACCACAAGTGACAGGAAGTGGAGTGGTCGTAAATTCTCCTAGCCGGACCGCCTGAGTGCGGTCCCTCAGGAAGGAGGAAAGCCAAATCAGGGCTGAACCCTCAATTCCAGCCGCCCTGACACGGGACAATAAGATGGTGTGGTCAACCGTGTCAAAGGCGGCGGAGAGATCGAGGAGTACCAGCGCCTGATAATTGTTATTGTCCATACCCTTCCTGAGGTTATCCAAGACCGAAACCACAACTGATTCGGTCGAGTGCCTAGGGCGAAAGCCAGCCTGGCGGGGGGCCAGTACCCCATTAGCCTCTACGTGGGCGCTGAAAACCGCGGTGGCATGGCGTTCCAGCACCTTGCCCAAATAGGGCAGCAGGGAAATGGGGCGGTAATTGGCTGAGATGGAAGGGTCAGCGCCAGGCTTTTTTAAAATGGGCACTATAGTGGCTGATTTGAGTGCCGGGGTCACTACTCCCTGTGCAAGGGAGTTGTTGAGGAAAGTAATGGGGGATTCAGGACAAGAGGAATAGATATGTTGCAGAATTCGAGCCGGACAGATGTCTGCCGGAGAACCCGACTTTACTTTGGGGAGTATCTCCCGGAATCTAGCCTCAGTAAGGGGAGGGATAGAGGTGAGATAACAACGAACAGCGGGAGGGGAGGGATCCACGAAGGCAGATGAAGGGGGGGGGATATTAGCCTTGATGGTGGCGATCTTCTCTAAGAAGTAAATGTTGAGTTGGTCGCATAGTGTCTGGGAAGGAGGGATTTGAGGTGAAGCTCTGTCGGAATAGGCCAGGTCATTCACTATACCGAATATTTCTCTAGATTTGTTTTCAGCTGCCATTATTTTTGTAGAGAAATAGGTGGTTTTGGCGGAGAGAATCGCAGTTTTGTAGTCGGCAAGTGATTTAAGATAGAGGGTTTTTAATAAGGGGCAATAGTTTTTTCTCCACTGTCTCTCGGCCTGTCGAGTGGACAGTTTTAGATCTTTTAGGTGGTCGTTAAACCACCTGTTGGAGTCCTTTGGTCGCCGAACGGAGATGCGACGCAAGGGAGCCATTGAGTCACAGCCTCCCGTCAGCCAGGTATTGATGGCGTTGGCTTGAGAGTTGGAAGAGAGACCGGAGAGAGTCGGAGTGGAGTTCCGAAGCAGAGAAGACAGGGAGAGAAGGTCGACTCTGTTCCAATTCCGCGCCCAGGTATTTTTGGCGTGTGGGGTTTTAGGTGCACGGTTGTGGGAAATGGAAAAGGAAATAAGGGCATGGTCAGACCAAGAACAAGGGGAGACAATCACCGAGGATATTTGAAGATTTAGGGACCAGACCTGGTCAAGTAAATGACCGTGGGAATGAGTGGGGACAGTTATATGGGGAACAAAGTTCAAAGAAGAAAGAGTTTCTGTAAACTCTTTCGAGGCAGTGCACTCGGAGGGATCCGAGGGCCAGTAGTTAAAATCCCCCAGCACCAAGACCGAGGCGTAGTTAACCACCAAATTGGCCAGTAGATCTTGAAATGCTGGTAGGAACAAAGACGAAGACTGGGGTGGGCGATACATTAGGAGACAAGTGATGGGGGGGGAAAAGGATAGGGAACGAACTAGAAGGAACTCAGTAAGGGCAATGGGGGGGGAGGGAAGGGTTTGAAAGTTTAATTCTGACCGGGCGATTAATGCCACACCACCACCAACCCTGCCTGACGGACGATCGGCACGTAGGGCAACGTAGGAGGGGGGGAGGGTAGCCAGGAGAACAGGAAGGGAAGAATCACAGAACCAGGTTTCAGTCAAGAGCAGTAAGTCAGGCTTCTCAGTGTCAAGCAGGACAAACAGCTCATGATGGTGCTTGACCGCTGACCTGGTGTTGAGTAAAAAAGCAGATAATGACGGAGTAGGGGGGAGAGGGTCAGGCGGGGAAGAACCATGTGGTGAAGGGATCAGTCTAGAAAGCGGCGATGTAGGAGTGGAAGAGGAGACAAGTCCTAATGAGGCGATGTGTCTAAGGGTGGTTTCTGAGAAGGGCCAGTGGCCTTGGAGGCTGGTCAGCTCCTCAGAAGAGTATGAAATAAGTTTGGCATGGGGTCGTGCCCCTGGCCCCGTCCGGCCGCGGACGGGCGCAGACGGGCTTGCCTTAGGCGCGCCTTCGGCGCGCAAACGGCGCGCCCGCTGCGCACGTCCGCTGCGCGTTCTGGGATTGCACATTGATATAGGAAATCTTAGGGGCGAAAAGGGGGCGTGGCCTCTAGGTGGGCGTGGCCAGGCGTGGAGGAAGCCCGAGGGAGGGGGTCACGTGAGCGCTAAAATCCGCTGCACGGCGCCCTCGCGATGTAGATAGCAATGGGAGTCAAGGTAGGTTTTAAAAGCACAAATTACACAGGTATCACAATTTAAAACAACACACTCCCGGCTATTTCGCCTCAGGAGACTCGAAATCAACCGAGCGCTAGTGTCTCAGCGCTTAAGTAGGGCGAAAAGGGGGCGTGGCCTCTAGGTGGGCGTGGCCAGGCGTGGAGGAAGCCCGAGGGAGGGGGTCACGTGAGCGCTAAAATCCGCTGCACGGCGCCCTCGCGATGTAGATAGCAATGGGAGTCAAGGTAGGTTTTAAAAGCACAAATTACACAGGTATCACAATTTAAAACAACACACTCCCGGCTATTTCGCCTCAGGAGACTCGAAATCAACCGAGCGCTAGTGTCTCAGCGCTTAAGTAGGGCGAAAAGGGGGCGTGGCCTCTAGGTGGGCGTGGCCAGGCGTGGAGGAAGCCCGAGGGAGGGGGTCACGTGAGCGCTAAAATCCGCTGCACGGCGCCCTCGCGATGTAGATAGCAATGGGAGTCAAGGTAGGTTTTAAAAGCACAAATTACACAGGTATCACAATTTAAAACAACACACTCCCGGCTATTTCGCCTCAGGAGACTCGAAATCTTTATATGACCCCCTTGGCCGAAGTGGTGCAGGCGTATGGAGTAGAGTTGCTATCCTACGCTGACGACACCCAACTGCTGATCTCGCTGTTTCAAGCACCAGCAATGGCAGCATCTAATTTTAAGGCTTGCATGCAAGCACTAGCTGAATGGATGGACGCTCATTGCCTAAAACTAATTGGATCTAAAAGAGAGGTAATGGTGGTGGGTAGAGGAAACAACTTGAGTTGGTCTCCAGATTGGTGGCCGACGTGTCTGGGTCCCACACCTGTTCCCTGTAAAGAAGCCAAAAACCTGGGTATATGGATGGACCACACTCTATCCTACGAAGGCCACTTTCGTTGCCTCGTAGGAAAATGTTTTGGAGTCCTGAAAACATTAAATCGCACCCTGGATTTACTCCCGCTGGAGGCCAGACGCACTATGACCCAGGCGTTGGTGACCTCCCGTATGGACTACGGGAATGTTTTGTTCCTGGGTGCTACAGAACACAGTTTAAAGCGCCTACAGGTCCTCCAAAATACAGCAGCTCGTCTTGTATTACGACTCCCCAGAAGAGCAGCATCTAAACCAGCATTAGCAGCTCTACACTGGCTATCGATCAAGAAGAGAGTGATGTTCAAAGCCCTCTTAATGTGCCACAGGATACTCCAACGGAAAGCCCCTCCCTATTTGCTTGATCTAGTACTTAGGTATGAGCCAACCAGAGCCCTCTGATCAGAGGGGATGGGTTTGTTGACGATCCCACGTGTAAAAAGAGCAAAACTAGGTGGTCGCTCTTTTAGATATGTAGTAGCTAAAAACTGGAATGCTCTCCCCACATCCCTAAGACTGGAAGAATCTGAAACAAATGCTAAAAACGCACTTATATAAATTATAAGCAGTGGGATAGGGGGTGGCGGTTTTGGAAGGTCTGTATGTCTCTGATAACTTTCTTTCTTCAGCGCGGGGACACGCCGGGATGGCGTCAGCAGGCGCTTTATAAACTACTGTATTATTATTATTACTATTATTATTATTATTATTATTATTATCATTATTATTATTATTATTATTATTATTTATAAATTACCCTATTATTACCTTATTATTATTATTATTATTATTATTAATATTATTATTATTATACTGCGAAAGTTTTTTTGTTGCAATATTACGATTTTTGTCTTTCTCACATAAGGAATATAAGAATACAAGTTAACTTTATTCAAGATTTATCCTTGGTCACAGTAATCAGTCAAGAGAAAAAATTTACTATTGTGATAAATTTTGTGCAAAGTTTGTGTACTGACTATTTTGATTGCATATATTATTATCAGAATCAGTGCAAGAATACTGGGTTTAGTTGCTTGGAGAGGACTCTTCTATTGCCACGAACATTATACCAGTCAGCTGAGTGTTCTGCCAATGAACTCTGAGCACATGAATGATGAACAAAGGGTGCTCTTGCGGATGCTGGCCGAAGGAAAGCTCGAGTGAATATTTTATGGAGCATATTGCTAATAAATAATTGGAAATTCCATTGCCGACCCTTGTCAGCTCTGAAAATCGTGTTATGCATTTTCTATTTGTTTGCATTTTTAATAATTGCATGTGCTAAATTATTTCTTATATTGAATATAGCTGCTTTGCATCTATTATGGTCTAAGTCAGCTTTCAATAAATAACTGTAAATAATAAATACCTCATTGATTGATTTTGACTTACAGGATCAGTGAGCATCCCATGTATCTGAAATGTAGGCTACTGAATATCAGATCTTCTGAATTCTACCTATTATTCCATCATTTGGGTGGGGAGGTTTGGTGAGAGCCCTGTGAGTTTTCTCAGAGAGGCTCCACATGTTAGCAATACAGCTCCACAGGCACAGGAAAACATAAACAGGGCAAAAACCTATTTTTCTGGAAGTAAATTTCAAGAAAGGTGACACCCTGTGAAACAGTTACAATTATGTCAAGACGACAGTAAAGAGAATAAAACACATTCGTGTATATCATTGACACATATGCATACCACACAGGATACTCTGTGGTAGGTTCCAAAGTACGTAGTGTCTCCTGAATGTGATTTGGCTTTTTAGTGTTTTGTGAGTCTAAGACATAATATTCAGTATTAACGAAACTAGAACCCTCTGTTGGTTGTCTAGATCTGTCGTCCTTGTATTGGATGCTAGTAGTAACTTAATGAGTATTATGAGCATTTCTTCAAGAGTGTGAAGTAACCTGCTTACAATCATGCATATAATTGAGTCACCCATAAAGATGATACTTGTCCCTGATTGCTGACCATAAGATTTTGAGATATTTGTTCCAGCGAGCACGGTAGTAAGCTCTGATTTAATTATTCGTGGCTGATGAAGGGGAAATGTAAAATTCCAAGCTTAAAACAATAGAAACTTTGTTTTGCATGAATCAGGCTAACTTAACAACCCTTTTATGCAACGTTGTACTGCACCATGTAATTACCTTGCTGTTTTATTCTCAACTAGAATAATTATTTATTTGGTTCCCCAGAGCAAGCCAAAGACTTATAATCTATCAATCTCTTCCAGAGACTAGGATAATAAAGCACCTGACCAAAAGTAAGGGTTTTAGTGGGTGCATCAAAGTAGCTTCAGTCTGGTGGTGGTCAACTATGATAACTTCAACTAGGCCTGGGTGAAATTTTAATTATGCTGGAGTAATCAGAGTAATTTCCTTAATTGTCGACTACTCTTGTGTTGCAAAATGACTGAAATTACGCAATTATGTCAGATCCAGCCCGAATAATTAAGTGATTTAGATTAAACATTCTACCAGAGGAGCACAGGAACAATGAATTAGGAGAGACTGAGCAGCTGCTGGCCACTGCTGTTCTGTAGCATATAGTGCTATTTTCTTGCTGTGGAATATGCATTTTGCGCTAAGATAATAACTCTAACTGCTGGATTACACTTCTCATGTAGTTACACATACTTACAAGCAATCACACGGTAATTATAAGTAATTACCCTAGAAAGAAGTATGCTAGTTACGCCCACCCCTACTGTCAACCCGTGTTCATTATAGGTTGTCAGTCAGGGAATCTCACCTGTCCCCAAGATGTACAAAGGTATTCAAAGTTATCAGTATAGACAGAAGGCAGTGGCTTTCAAAGTACTCTTGAAAGTTAGTTGTCATCAAGATCAATGGTCCACCTGAGAGATAACATGCAATGTACGGTGGTTGAAGAGCCTAGTTATCATTAAGTAATATCATTAGGCACTATTGGTGTTCATGAAAGGCATCCATAAAGCCTGTAAAGGGAAGAATACCACTGTATTTGACTCTAGTGCAAGGCTATGTTGGTAATATAGAAACATAAATGACTTTACCCATCCATGGACTGTGTTGTAAGCAAGAATCATGTGGCTATGACAGAGGGAAGAGCTGCCTATTGATGGTCCTTCAGAAGGACGATCAGCTAATCTCTGGATTGGAACAGATACTGAATTTCAATGTTTGACCAATTGCACAGAGAATGACATTCTTGGTAGTCAAAGCTTTAGGTAGCTAAAATGAGCAATTCACATGTAAGCTTTAGATCCAATACTCCTTTTGGGGTGATAGATATGGAATTTATTTTATGGGTTTATGGGGGTGTATGCCCATAACTTTCTTGAGTGTTTATACACAGAGATTTGATAAATAACCATAACAGTTTAATAAACATAATTTGTTGGTTTAAACACATAAAACGACTTGCATACGATAATAAAACATTTGCTTATCCCCGTCCTTCCTTTTTAAAAGACCAGCAGATAGACTTGTTGGTACATTACTAAAGGTATAGATTTCATTAATTAGGAGCAGACAATTCTTTACCAATTCACTATGGAATTTACACTCTATAATTATTTAACTCCGAATCCATCAATAAGATGCCATAGTATTTTGTTAAGGAACCCCCAAAAGGCATAACAGGCACTTTCGGTGTAAGTAGATCTTACGTTCACCAATGGACCTCTGATAGATGTCTTTTGAGGTAATTATTTAAAATGATGGGCTTTGTTAAAATAGTGGTACACAAGAATATTCCACAATGAGAGGCCTTCTGCCACTCCTGAGACTTATGAAAGTTTAGACATGTTTGCCAAGTCCTGTCCATATGCAGAGGAAAAAGAGGTGCATCATTGCCAGAAATGACCACAAATCATTTGATAATAATGTAATATCAAATCAAATGGCTTGGACGGAGGTGATCCTTTTTATTTATTGAGTCTCATTTTAAATATCTCCCTTAACAGGGGACAGCCATTAAGTCTCATTGTCGGCCCATACAGCTGTACCTAATGCAACATCAGGTGCTACAGTAGGTTTAAACACAATGTTATGTTATGTTATGTTATTCGGAACTTGTTAAGCGCACGGTCACCCAGGGGTTTCATGGCGCTGAATGAGACAGATGGTAAATGAAGAGACAGATGGAACAGTGCTCTAACCGTGCGCTTGTTTGAATAACCAGGTCTTCAGAGCTCCCCTAAACTCTGTCAGCTTGGTACAGTTCCGAATAGACAGGGGCAAGGAATTCCATGTTTTTGGGGCGAGGTATGCGAAACAGGATCCGCCAAGTCGTTTCTTTTTAAATGTCGGCAGCGTGAGGAGGGACAGGTGGGCAGAGCGAAGGTCTCGGGTCGGTTCGTATTTATTCATGAGTTGATTGACGAACCTGGGGCTTTTTCCGTGGAGAGCCTTGAAGATTATGCAGCCTATCTTAAAGGTAATCCGTTGGGCTATGGGGAGCCAGTGAAGGGAGGCTAACAGAGGTTTGGCTGACTTCCTGCGATTGCTCTTGAATATTAATCTGACCGCTTGATTTTGAACAATCTGCAGGCGTTTGGCAATGGCGAGGGGTAGGCCCAGGTAGATGGAGTTGGAAAAGTCTAATCGCGAGAGGACCAATGCGAGTACTACCTGGATGAGAGCGAAGTGAGTCAGCAGATGGGCGATTTTCTTAATCTTTCTTAACTGAAAGAAACAGGAGGAGATCACTGTTCCGGCCTGGGTTTTCAGTAAGAGGTCGGCGCAACGAGTGACCCCAAGGCTCTTTACTGACTGGGAGGGGGATGGAGGGGTGCCCATTAAGGATGGCCAGAAGTGGGGGCCCCAACTTAGTGTGCTGTTACTGGGGAGTACAAGCTCAGTCTTTCCTGGATTGAGCTTGAGATGGTTCTGATCCATCCAGCTCTGGATGTGCAGCATGGTCTTTTGGAATTCCTCGATGGAGTCCGGTGAGTTGAGGGGGAATACCAGCTGCAAGTCATCTGCTTAGTTGTAAATGGTGACTTTCCTGTTTTTCAGAGAGTGCAGTAGGGGTTTAAGATATAAATTAAAAAGGAGGGGAGCTAATGAGGTGCCCTGTGGGACACCGCAGGTGGTGGAGAGTATAGGTGCTATAAGGTTCTCCAGCTTTACAGCCTGGGATCTATCCGTCAGAAAGGACTTAATCCAAGCGAGAGCCGCGCCGCTAATGCCGGCTTGTTCGACACGGTGTAATAAGATAGTGTGATCCACCGTGTCGAACACAGGTCAAGGAGTACGAGGGCTTGGTGGATTCCATTGTCGGCATTGGTCCTTAGAGTATTCTGCACAGCGAGGATCACCGCCTCGTTAGAGTGTGCCTGGCGGAATCCAGCTTGGTTGGATTCCAGGTAGTCTGATGTTTCTATAAAGTTGGATATGCAGCTGGTTACATGGGCTTCAAGCAGCTTGGCGCCGTAAGGGAGAAGGGAAATGGGGCGGTAATTAGAGAGGTTGGAGGGATCGGCACCCGGTTTCTTGATTAGAGGGACTAGGGTGGCATTTTTAAAGGAATCGGGTACTATTCCTCGTGATAGGGAGGTGTTCAAGATGGGGAGTATGCCCTGAGGGAGTGCAGCATAAACTTCTTTCAGTATATGCGGGGGCAGGGATCGTTGGGGGAGCCAGATTTTACTCATCAGTTCCAGCAATTTGGGTGGATCGATGGGGGGGATATCCTGGAGTGTATTAGGGTTTCTACTGATGTCCGGATAGTCTGCCATGACGTGGTTGGTTTGAATGCTATTTTTTATGATGTCGATCTTCTCCTTGAAGAAATCGTTGAGCCGGTTGCACATCATTTGGGATGTTGGTTGAGAGGGAGAGGTTCTGGAATCGTTACATAAGTCGTTTACGACTCTGAAAATTTCCCTTGATTTGTTTTGGGCATTGGAGATTTTTTCTGAGAAAAAAGTTGCTTTGGCAGATAAGATAGCGCTCTTATAATTTTTGCGAGCTGTCGTGTATAATGATCTGTCTGTGGCGTGGTAGCCGTGTCTCCACATCCTCTCTAGTTGGCAGAGTTCTAATTTCTGCTTTTTTAAGTCAGCAGAGAACCACCTGTGGGCGTCCATGCGACGGGCGCGGGAGAACTTGGTGAGAGGAGCATGTTCGTTGCATGCAGAAAGAAGCCACTCAGTGTGCGCTTTAACCATCAAATTGATGTCAGGTGCCGGGGTAGGGATGGAATTAGTCAGGGTGGATAGGAAATCTTGGAGGTTTAGGGATCTCCATTTCCTGGCTGACCCCCCCGAGGGCGCTTGGTTTTTTGGGTGGCCCTGAGTGGTGATGGAGAATTTCAATAGGTGGTGGTCAGACCATATGCATGGTGAGGCCGTGGGGCAGGAGGTAGGGATATTGTGAGACCAAATGTGGTCCAGGATATGTCCTTTTTCATGAGTGGGGATCAGGACGTGTTGACGGAAGTTTAGATTAAAGAGGAGCTCGAAAAGTTCTATGGCATGAGGTCCGGCTTCCGAATTGTTTTACCAGTAATTGAGATCCCCTATGACCATGACCTTGTCATAGTCAACGACTAGACCTGCTAGTTGCTCAGACAGGGAGGCTGGGAAGGAAGGCATGGATGTAGGTGGTCGGTAGATCAATGCTAGCACCATGGTGCCTGTATCTGTGTCAGATTTAATGACTAAGTTTTCCGTATCTGATAAGTCTAGGGGAGGTAAGGTGGTGAACGTATGGTCTTTATGAATGATGGCGGCGACGCCGCCACCGAATTTTCCTGGTTTTCTATTTGCTGACAGGATGTAATAATCTGATGGTAGGGCAGTGAGAATATCTGGCAAGGAGTCTGCAGTGAGCCATGTCTCAGAGACAAATAGTATGTCTGGTCTATCCGACTTCAGTAGTAGGAATATATCTAATTGGTGTTTAACCAGGGATCTGGTATTAAGATAAAGACAACGGAGGGTCAGGATATTGGGGTTAGGGGGAAGCTTAGTGGGTTTAGGACTTTGAGATGAGATAGGAGGTGGCTCTTGCATGTGATGGTGAGGGAGGATATTGCTGGCCTTTAGGCGAGCATGTGTGATCGGGTCGAGGGATGGGAGAGCGGAATTCTGAAGAGAATGCAGTTCAAGGGAGGAGTACCTTATGAATTCTCCATTCTGCCTGGTCCCTGGGCCCGTCCAGGCGCGGACGGGCGCAGACGGGCTTGCCTTAGGCGCGCCTTCGGCGCGCAAACGGCGCGCCCGCTGCGCTCGTCCGCTGCGCGTCCTTGGGAGGCACATAGTGAGAAGGAGGCAGCAGGAAGAGAGGGAGCGTGGCCTCGCTCGGATGGGCGTGGCTTGTGCGTGATGGAGAGATGGCGGCAAAATTACCCTGAGCTACGTGACAGCGCTATGGTCCGCTGCGCGTCTGCTCTAGGGGGCGCCTAGTCTCAGTAAAAGGTGCTCAGGGGGAAGGAAAGTAGTTTTTAAAAGCGAGCAAATCAAACACAAGTAAAAAATAATCGCAGCACAAATCTCCCGGCTTCCGCCTCAGGAGTAGGATATGTCTCTGGCGCGCTCGTGATCAGCGCAGCGTTTTATAGTCAGAGAGGGGGCGTGGCCTCGCTCGGATGGGCGTGGCTTGTGCGTGATGGGGAGATGGCAGCAAAATTACCCTGAGCTACGTGACAGCGCTAAGGTCCGCTGCGTGTCTGCTCTAGAGGGCGCCTAGTCTCAGTAAAAAGGTGCTCAGGGGGAAGGAAAGTAGTTTTTAAAAGCGAGCAAATCAAACACAAGTAAACAATAATCGCAGCACAAATCTCCCGGCTTCCGCCTCAGGAGTAGGATATGTCTCTGGCGCGCTCGTGATCAGCGCGGCGTTTTATAGTCAGAGAGGGGGCGTGGCCTCGCTCGGATGGGTGTGGCTTGTGCGTGATGGGGAGATGGCGGCAAAATTACCCACCATCCAACGTCATATAACGTCATAATAACGACTGATTATGAGGATCCATGTGGCAACTGTAAGCCACAAAGGAACATGTTGGCCTGACGAGTTGTGGGACATCAGTGAAACAGATTTCTTGTAGTAGTGTTTTGCATCCTTTGGAGGTTGTCCATTAAGTATAATGTTGCTCCAAAGTATACCTGATTTGAAAGGTCTAGTATGGCTAGAACTATGATATTCAGGAAATGCTGGAGAAATTTAAGAAATCAAGCTATCCTGCTCTGAGGTATTCAAATGTGAAATAAAGAGTTTAACTGTGTCAGTAAAAGGGAGACATCATTGTCCAGTAAAGGGTGAGGATTTTACACTATAGATTGCTACAGGTGGAAGAACCAGTTCAGCTGTCAAAGGTAAGGCAGCCCCAGGTGAGGTTCAGGGCTCACTTTCAAGTTATAAAGTTTGAAAGCTTTAAGTTTGAAATGATTCACACTCATTTAGTTTCCCATTGACAAATTATCAGAGGTTAACATTTTTAGCCTTCTTAAGTCTAAGATTTGTTTTGGTATCTTTAGCATTGTTGTAGTTGGTAAGGCCAAATAAGTGAGACAGAACTAACACAGTACTGAGCTATGTGCTGAAGAGTGGGGACACAACTGAACAGCATTTTTATTTATTTGTTTAATCATTGTTTTTATAGCGAGAACATGACCCAAAAAATTGGGTGTCAGGGCGCTTTACAATTCAACAGCATACAATTTCAGATGATAACCCATTCTTTAAAAAATACTACAGGGGATAGGTAACTTATCCCAGTGGTGTATACTAAAACTTACAATAGTACAAAATTGATAATGGAAGCCATCTGTAATGCAATAAGTAATTTCTCACCAAAACAGCTACAGAAAATTACAAGAAGTCCATAATGGTTTAAGTATTGGATGACAAGACCAAAAAAGATAATGGATTGGTCGAGGAACCTGACAATTGTCCTAGCGATTGCCAAAAGGCTGCTAAATTGTGTGGCTAGATATGCAAAAGTATGGTGGGATAGAGTATGTCTTTATCATCACAATGTAAAGGTTCTATCTTTATCATTTTGGTGAGAACTGATTTCCTTACGGAAGCTTTGTACGTCTTCACATATGGTACCAGGTTAGCACAGCCAGCCTGATTGATTACTTTCATCCAGCACCTTGCAGTGGACTTATTGGTGCCTTTGAGAAAACGTCATCTTTCGTGAACCTTTTCAATGTGCATGGTTTAGTATTAATGTGTACCTGTGTTTGACTGGCATTAGGTATTCAAAGGTGTACTTGAAGCAAAGGCTTACTATTGTGATAAATTTTGTGCAAAGTTTGTGTACTGGCTATTTTGATTGCATACATTATTATCAGAATCAGTGCATAAATACTGGGTTTATTTGCTTGGAGAGGACACTTCTATTGCCACAGCACATTATACCAGTCATCTGAGTGTTCTGCCAATGAACTCTGAGCACATGAATGATGAACAAAGGGTGCTCTTGCGGATGCTGGCCTAAGGAAAGCTAGAGTGAATATTTTATGGAGCATATTGCTAATAAATAATTGGAAATTCCATTGCCGACCCTTGTCAGCTCTGAAAATCGTATTATGCATTTACTATTTGTTTGCATTTTTTTTATTGCATGTGCTTAATTATTTTTCATATTGACTATAGCTGCTTTGCATCTATTATGGTCTAAGTCAGCTTTTAATAAATAACTGTAAATGATAAATACCTCAGGGCTTGTTTTTGACTTACAGGATCAATGAGGATCCCATGTATCTGAAATTTAGGCTACTGAATATCAGATCTTCTGAATTCTACCTATTATTTCATCATTTGGGATGGGAGGTTTGGTGAGAGCCCTGTGAGTTTTCTCAGCTCTGAGGTTTCACATGTTAGCAATACAGCTCCACAGGCACAGGAAAACATAATCAGGGCAAAAAACAATTTTTCTGGAAGTAAATTTAAAGAAAGATTACGCCCTGTGAAACAGTTACAATTATGTCAAGACGACAGTAAAGAGAATAAAACACATTCGTGTATATCATTGACACATATGCATACCACACAGGATACTCTGTGTTAGGTTCCAAAGTACGTAGTGTCTTCTGAATGTGATTTGGCTAATTAGTGTTTTGTGAGTCTAAGACATAATATTCAGTATTAATGAAACTGGAACCCAAAAACTTGGGTGTCAGAACGCTTTATAATTCAACAGCATACAATTTCAGATGATAACCCATTTTTTAACAAATACTACAGGCGATAGGTAACTTATCCTAGTGGTGTATACTAAAACTTACAATAGTACAAAGTTGATAATGGAAGCCATCTATAATACATTAAGTAATTTCTCACCAAAACAGATACAGAAAATTACAAGAAGTCCATAATGGTTTGAGCATTGAATGACAAGACCAAAAAAGACAATGGATTGGTCGAGGAACCTGACATTTGTCCTCGCGATTGCCAAAAGGCTGCAGAATTGTGTGGCTAGATATTCAAAAGTATGGTGGGATAGATTATGTCTTTATCATCACAATGTTAAGGTTCTATCTTTATCATCTTGGTGAGAACTGATTTCTTTACGGAAGCTTTGTATGTCCACGCATATGGTACCAGGTTAGCACAGCCAGCCTGATTGAATACTTTCCTCCAGCACCTTGCAGTGGACTTATTGGTGCCTTTGAGAAAACGTCATCTTTGGTGAACCTTTTCAATGTGCATTGTTTAGTATTAATGTGTACCTGTGTTTGACTGGCATTAGGGAGTCAAAGGTGTGCTTGAAGCAAAGGCTCCACCATATAGCGAGCAGTTGCTGCACTGGGTACTGTGAAAGGAGACAAGCTGATCAGGATTCCATTCAGGTCAGCAAGCGATAGGTATGTAGAAGGAACATAGACAAGAGGTGCAACACCTGACAATGACAGAAAATGT
The DNA here is from genome assembly GCF_964263255.1 of Lissotriton vulgaris. NCBI lineage: Eukaryota > Metazoa > Chordata > Amphibia > Caudata > Salamandridae > Lissotriton > Lissotriton vulgaris. Next base: position 7,008,701 of record NC_141688.1, read on the forward strand.
GATGATTGCTAATAGGCACTCTCAGCTAGTAGAGAATAGTGATTCTTAAAGAAAAAAAGCATGGAGACTCGGATTGTGTGCATATGTCCTTTACTAAATTTAAAAACACAATTACCATTCCATAACATTCCAACTCTCATGGAAAAAAATAATTTCCCTTCATATATTTCCTTGGTGTTGTGGTGATCTTACTGCAGCCCCTCATGTTTTATTAGTCTTCACCTCTATTACATTTATATTGACTATTTTGTTATTTTATATTAGATGATGTCTCCACTTATTAGTACATTCTGTCCTTCTCATTATCTATTTAATAATATTTCTATTTCTATTTATACCTTTGGATGTACCTCTAATTTTAATATACAATATATTTAATGTCTATTGTACCCTATCCATTGTCATATAGAGATGTTACTGTACTCCCTTTAAATCTTATTAGCTTTCACTTTTACCCTTTACATAAGTCTTTGTTCAATATATCATGATTATGTATTAGATAATATCTATATTTCTTACTATATTTCTCAATGTATTCATATTCCTCTCACTATTTATTTAATCATCTTTATATCAATTGTCATACTTAAGTCTATTTCTGTCTCTCATTTATATTTATACTTTTCTAATCACCTTCCTCTACTCTATTGCTATACTTATCTAATATTGAATTTGCATATATCTGATATCTCACTATTTATTCTATTAATTTTCTCTTTCCTCCTCAGTTCTTCTTTCCCTTCACTCTTTTCACCTGTTTCTCTATTTCTATTTATTTCAAAGTTTATATTATCATGTCTAATTCACATGTATTTATTGCTAAGTATATCTTAGTTATAGCTGTAAGTTATCAGCTAAATGTTATCCACTATATGTCAATAATTATATATCAATTGTATTTATACATCTTTTTCCATATATCCCTATGTATCCTTTTTACAGATGTTTCCCTTCATTCTATTTGATTATATTTATAACCATATTTATTGTTAAATGAATTTCATTTGGAGTTGAAATATGTTGTACTTTGTTCTATATTTTAAGCCATATTAAGGTAACACTGAATTCATCTCTTTTCACCAATCATTTTTATATCTGTTCATTCTCTATATTTCCTTCACGCACATCTCGCTCTTCAGATTTTTCCTTTATTTTATTCCATGATCCCCATTTAATCCCAACCCTCTTGATGGGGTTCCTACCCGTTGTGGTGGTCTAGAGAGCCTAAACCCTTAGCTACAGTTTTAAGATCACTTACTCTTTTTTACATCTTCTTTTCTTGGTAATTCTTTTCCACTTAACCTTCTTGCTCAACAAATTATCTTACTAGTATCCCCCTACTTTTCCCTCCGCCCATACTTTCTACTGACTTTCTCTACTTTTTCTTTTATTTCAGCCTTTTTTTTCCTCTTCTTTCTTCTGGTGTCTTTGTGGTGGGACAGAGTATTCTAATGCTATACCCACTTCTTTCTCCTTATTGTATTACTTCTATTTTATCATCTTCTTTATCCTGACAAATATATTCACTCTTGCAATTTTAACTAATTTTGACATTTCCCAATATGACAAGCACTCACCCCCTCTGAACCATTACATGGAATGTTCATGGACTCACCAACTATATTAAAAGGAAAAAAGTGCTTTCTTATCCACTACCCAAACATGTTGATGCAGCTCTATTGCAAGAAACACATCTAGATGCACTAGAATCTGATAAACTTTGCAGGGATTGGGTGGGGAAGGTTATCCACAGCAGCGTTCGAGAAACTGAACCCACAGATACTACTGCTATTCGTAAAGTGGTGTTGCGATTCTTATTCGCAAATCACTCCCTGTCACAGTCTCCAAAACATGGTCAGATTCTGATGGCCGCTATGTATTTGCTAAGTTACGCATTGGAAATTCTTCTATCTGTCTAGGATCGGTTTACGCTCCTACAGGAAATAAAAAAATCATCCTTCCTCCAATTAAACCATCTACTAAAGGAGATTGATGCCTCACAATATATTATTGGCGGAGATTGGAACCTGGTACGAGTCACAATTCTAGATAAAACAGGTTCGTTAGATAAAGGGAATGCCGCAGACAGAGCCATCTTAGATTATATAATTGCAGACAATGGATTGTTTGATCACTGGTGTCTTAGTCATCCAACAGACACAGAATACACATTATTTTCTCCCACTCATGGCATATTCTCTTGTCTAGATTATTTTTCGACATAGCATAGAGTGTTCCAATTGGTAAAGGAGTTTCACATATTAGAAGCAGCTTTATCTGATCACTCCCCTGTTCTTTTATCTTTTGATCTTGGACTCTCTCAACGAGGATGCAAATCATGGCGTATGAGCATCCACAGGCATAGGACTCCCAAGGGTAAATTTCAATTGCAAATCCATCTCCAAGGTTATCTTTCAATTAACAAGGATTCTGTAACTTCCAGTAGAACTATCTGGGCCGCGGCTAAAACCACTTTTAGAGGTCAGTTAATGCATGACTCAGCTCTCGCTAAAAGCAGAATGCTAATCGACAAATACAGCTGAAATACGAGAATCAATCTTTCTCTCATTTATACACAACTACCCCAACTTTACAGAACCGTAAATCATTAGAGCAAGCACGTATGGCCTTATAGAATCTTTTCACCTCGAAAGCTGAATATGCTCTACAAAGAATGAAGGGACGACATTACGAACAAGGGGGAAGGCAGGGAGATTATTAGCTGCACAATTGCGTCACAGGAAGGCAGCCATGGCAATTCCATCAACCCAAGGCAACATACTCACTAGACCCCAAGAGGTTGCCAATGAATTTGCTACCTTTTATCAATTCCTTTATACTCCAAGCAATCAAATATATTTAGATAAAATGTTTTCCTTTCCCACAGGAGTGGATGTTCCTCGTCTCTCTGATGATGGTAGAGCCCTGCTTGAGGATAAAATCATTAAAGATGAAAAGTGCAAAGCCATTACTGCTGTGCGTTAACATAAAGCTCCTTGCTGAGTTATACCGTTGGGCAGGGCACAATGTTATTGATACATTACATTCTGCATTTCAGGAGGCAGATAAGGAATCTTCAATAGAGCCTCTTTCTAACAAGGCAGTGATCTCTGTGTTACCCAAGCCTGGCAAAGATCCTTTACTATGCAGTAGCTCTCGCCTCATCTTGTTATTAAACTGTGATATCAAAATCTTAGCCACCATACTAGCATCCCGCCTACATAAAGTCTTACCCTCCATAATACATCACACCCAAGTGGGCTTTGTTCTGGGGCGTTCCTCTCGGAATCATCTACGTATGTTAGCCCATACATTGTGGTCTGCCAAACATCTCACAGAGGATGCATTAGCCCTTTCATTTGAGGTAGAAAAAGGAGTTGATCACATCGAATTGGAACATCTTTTCACAATAATGCAATGATTTGCGTTATGTGATCAATTTATGACCAAAGTCCGCTTGTTGTATGACAATCCTTCTGCTCAGGTGAACTGTGGTGGCTTTTTGTCTGATACATTTCAGATTCAGAGAAGAAAGTGCCAGGGATGCCCTCTATCCCCCCTTCTTTTTGTTTTAGCAATGGAGACCTTAGCTGCCACAATCCATCAATCTGCTGGAATCACTGGTGTTCCCCTCCCAATGGACACTCTAAAATGTACCTGCATGCAGATGATATACTACTTACCCTTACAAATCTCTCCCGTTCTCTTTCATCCCTTCTTAAAATCATTGATGATTTCTCTTCCTTCTCAGGATATAAAATTAACTGGGATAAGAGTGAGGCTTTACCCATCTCTGATGGAACAACAAAAGCAGCTATATTCGGCTTTCCTTTTTATTGGCAATCCTCACACCTTAAATACCTAGGAGTTTTAGTTAATAAAGGTTTGGAAAACATGGTCACTGACAATTTAGCCCCTCTGCTTTCTCAAATGCAACAAGATTTTGATAAGTGGAAAAGTTTAGGGCTATCTCTTTGATACAGAGTCCAAGTCATTAAATGGTCACTCTTCTGCATTTCATTTATATTTTAGGTATGATCCCTCTTCAAATTGCTTCATCTACGCTTCAATTGATTGATTCTAACATTAAGTCCATTGTATGGGGTTCAGCTAAACCTCGCCTTGCATTGGCAAAATTAAAAGCCCATCAACTATATGGGGGAATGGGTCTCCCATCCATTGAACACTATTCCCTTGCATTGCACATCTCTCAATTCTCTTATTTCTTGCCAGGACTAAAAGATATTCCGCAATGAGTCCATATAGAGTGCCATCTCTTAGCTGTGGATTCAGGACTTTCTTTTTTATATGGCAGTGGCAATAGTCGTTCTGATCCTAAAAACCTGGTTTTATCAGGTATGCATAAATCCTGTCAAAGAGGGCATCATCTCTGGAATTCAAACGCATGTATTCACATCAAGGCTCCTTTGTGGAATAATTCAGGTATATGCATTAATGGTCGTATGTTATCCTGGCCACTGTGGCAAGCAGCAGGCATCTTTTCCCCAGATCAGCTTCTACACATTGGTGAATTTAAATCCTTCTCACAATTAATCCTCCTATCCAACATTCTCTTAAATACCTTCAACTTCAACAATCTTTGAAGAAACATTTGGGGGCGCCCCCTGGCTAACTCGAGCATCTCCAATATTATCTTATTTGAGTGTGTGGGGGAAGCATACCGGATTGACTACTGGTCTTTATAAAACCCTTACAATTCATCTTTTTTCACAAACCCTGTCTCATAATCTCCAATTTAAGTGGCAAAAACTCGTTTATCAACTACTTTTACTGCTGTAGTATGGGATCCAATATTAGAAGGCCTATATAAAGGAGTTTGTGAAGCAAGGCTTAAATTTTGTCTGTTAAAAATTCTCCACGATTGGCATTGGTCACACGTAAAACTACATAAAGCTGGTGTACTTTCACACACTGATTGTGGGAGATGTTCCACCTCTGGCTGTGATACAACCCACATTATTTGTGAGTATCCAAAAATTAGACCTTTTTAGGATTATGTTGGTAAAACATAACACTCTACAATGCCCTTACATTTACCATTTACACCTGCCAACATTCTCTTACATGATTTACGTAATTCTCCTAAGCTTTCTAAACCACCACACTGTCTTTTCCACACTGCTTTAGCTACAGCTAAAATTAGCATTGTACGCAATTGGAAATCATCATCCACACCCTCTCAGGAACAATTGGTTAATAGCAATGATTCAGACGGCTTCACATGAAAAACTGATTTAGAATCTTCTGGATCAAGTGGATATCTTCCTACAGATCTGGTCGCCGTTCCTTAAAACGAAAACTGATGATATTCACAACTCTATTGTTCCCCTTAATTCACCTAGTCAAGCAGACTAATTTATCGCTTTTCTTTCTTGTTCATTAACTTCTTCCCACTACTATTTAGTCTCTCTCTCATTCTCTTCTATTTTACATCCTATTAATTTTCCTTCATTCTTATTTCTTCGATCCTTTTTCTTTGTTCTCTAGCTCCACTCCTTCATATAATTCTTAAAGTTTACTTTTTTCTTCTCGCGTTTTTATTCCCCCTTCTTTTGTTCCCTAAACCTTTACTAGATGAGTATTTGCATATGTTAATATATTTCTATACTATTTCCAGGATGCTCTTATGTATAGTCATTGTGCATATTTATATTTATATTTAATCTATTTATATTTCATCAATTAATACTGTAAACTTTAGCACTTTCCTATTTATATTGACTTTCACTATTTCTTTTTTATTTATTTAACTATTCATTTATTATATACCCATTTACATATGTCATATTTATTCGTTCTCATTCATCAGCAAATGTTATACATCCATTGATCTCTTTTATTCTTATAGTATTTATTAATAACACTGCCTTTTTAATTTTGTTCTTACCATGTATTGTATAGTAAAACCCAATAAATAATTTCAACACAAATAAAACACTATACATGTATTCAACAACCCATCAAAGCAGAGATACATGCCTGTACCCTCCACCAAGGCATAATCAAAAGTAGACAAACACAGTCTTTCTTCATCGGCAACACACTTTTGATTTCATTGAAAAAACAAAGGCAAAAATGCATAACCTCCCACTGCTTGCCGTCTCTGAAATAAAGTATCTGCTATCTATGATTCAGGGTCTGGTCTCCAACTGTAGAACTAATGAAGCTTAAGACAAAAAATATCCATTACTGGTGGTCCTCATCTATCCTGTACATTTAGATACAAACAACTGTCCAATATACATTAAGTCAAATCTCTCAAGTACTTTGAGTTGCAGTCCATTACTGTATGCATTTGCCGAAGCACCTGTTCTACTCTCACCACTATTTGATAATCCAAATAATAATGTCAACATATCTTTGTCAATTCTGCTTTGTTTCTCGATATCATATCCCTGTTTTCGGATTGTAGGATTGCATACCAAACTGCTAAAGCATTGTCCATTTTTAAGTAAACAACCTTGTTTATTACTTTTAAACCTGCTAGAATCTACAAACAAATGATATGTAAATCCTTCCCCTGATCTGTCCATTCCTCACCTTTACATGTGGAAATCTCTTTCCTCTCCAACTTAGTTAAGTCTAATTCCGGCCCCCTAGTATACCTCCATTAAAAAAATGTTGTCCAGAGATTTTCATTTTTGATTTGTGTTTTTGGATCATTAGAGAACTAATTTAGCTTGGGTAGACATTGCTGATTTAGGGGGATGTGTTGCAGTGATGATGTAAAATTTCAGGAACCATGAGACTAACATTCTTCAATTTTTTGTCAAAATATAGGTTTTGAGGGTTAAGTAGTCTTATAGAGATAGTAAATAACTCCTCGGAGCAACCCTTCTGCCATTTCCCAAAATGGAGGCTATAAAAGGGAAAGGGGAGACATTTATAGAAATGAAACAAACAATAATGGTTTTTAATCTTTTAACGTGTACACCAAACAATGTTTACGATCTGAATATGAAAATGAAATAATATTTATCACTTGTGTTTACATACATTTTCATAGTTCACTTTATTTACGTGTTTTGGCACTCGCTAGTGGTACATTTGCAGACTGTTGAACATTTGAGAAAAGCATATTGACAGGGATATCTTTTTGTAGCACAGGTTTTGCGATTACACGTATGTATAAGTTCTAAGCATAGAATATGACATCAGTTGGAAGTTCTTTTAGAAGGACTAATCTCTTGAACTCACTGTACTGAAGACCATCAAATATGTGACAGTCAGAACTCGTTTTCCACACGTGCACAAGGTATCTTCTACGTCTTTAAAGTCACATTCTTTTTTGTCTCAGCAAATCCTTTTAGAAACTTGACAGGTTCAGCAGGTAAAGTTTCAAGCTTTGCTCTAATTTTGCTCATAGTGTCATTACCATAAGAATATATGCCTTAATAAGAACACTAGTCATCTCTGGGTCAAGTTTCTTGTACAGAATATGAAGCAGGATTAAGGGCCATAATATGAAGAGTTTTGTAGTCCTTGGACTGTATTACAAGATGGGAGTATTTCCTTTGCAAAGATTGCTGCTGCACCGCCAGCACATGAAAACTGCTGGGGTAGTGGTAGGGAGAAAGCAGCTGCCATATGGCAGTGCAGAGGTGCTACACCCCATCCATATTACAAGCTGTCTTTCTGACAAGCTGGCCACAGCGGGCTGACTGTCAGCTTCAGGTCCGCAGAAGCGAAGGAGTTGGGGTGCATACTCACCCCTTTCCTGTTCTTTCCAGTAGCAGTGGATATGGATCCCTTTCTCCAGATCCCCCTTCACATCAGCATCTTCACCCCAAAGAATAAAACCCTTTATATACCATGTACTCAATGCCAACACTAGCCACATATGGGTCTGACTCCGATATCGGTATGTGGTATTTTCCCACATATGTCATGCATATGTGTGCATTCCATAGATATGCATTTAAAATTATCACACATGCATTGATACACATGGAAAAGTAATCACCACCCCTACAAGATGTCCACTGCCACACTGCAGACACAGCTGTCAACTAGTAATATGGCGATTGGAGGACCACCGGCTTTACATTCTTCAAGAAGACGCGCCCATGGTCTTTGGGCAGGTCAGGCCGCAAAACTTGTAATAAGGCGGAGAGTGTCTATACACGCCTATTCCATAATGTATCCATAATTCTGATAATCCTTAACTTATGAGTATTGCAACAAATCTAAGTAGCACAAAAATAACATCTGTGAGAACATTTGACGAAGGTCAGCTTCTTTCTATTTGCTGTTAAGTTCTTGAACAGTATGGGCTCAACCATTCCACTTGCAATAATTGGAAATTCAATGTTCACTAAAGAATCAGCAATTTTTGGCGAGTTAACATCCCCAAGTTCATCTTGTTCGATGTTGATGACCAGAATTTATCAAGTTGCACAGGTATAGGTGATGAATTTTCAATGCAGGCAAGGTCAGTTGTTCCACTTATAGACATTCGTCAAATGTTCTCACATTCTTTGACAAATAGTTCAAGATAATTGTGAAAGACAAGTGCACACAGACTTTGATATGCATTGAAGAGTCACGCCAAAGTTTTGCATGGATGAAATGTTGACCATTCACAACTGTGACATATAGTCCACAACAACAGCAGTTTTCAATGAGGACATCTTTTTGAATTGAAATTCTTCAGGTGAAATGTATTTTTTGAGCTCTTGTACCAGTTTGTGCTTCACTGGTTTGGTTGCAGCATTTCCATCAATAATGCATTTGTTGTTAGGGGGCGTGGCATGCACCGTAGAGAATGGCGGCGGCTTCCTGCAACCCCGCAGATTATCCGGCTAAGTCCTGTTCCAGAAACGATTCAAAATCAAAGCTGCCGAAAGTATAGTGGCCTCAGAGCCCACCGCTACCAGAGTTTGCAAGCTATGACCCCGCCAGAGTGTGAAAAGCGAGACGGCTTAGTGAATGGAGCCCAGAGGAGTACATGGCAGCGCCGTGACCTCAGATCTTACCACAGAGTCCGGAGCATGCGGGGAGGCCATGGCCAGTTGCTGTGTGGGGACATTCTTCTCCCCCCCCCCCGCAGGACGCGCCCGCCGGCCATCAAGACTGTCCATTGCAGCGGTGCTCGGGAGATGGGAGCGGGGGAGTGGCTGCAACGTAGCTGGGACTGTCTCTGAGAATGCAAAACTTGAGGCCCCGGTTCCCAGGGCCCACCGAGACTGCCGTTGTGTGCGCCACCTGAAGCCCGGATATGCAAGGAAGGAGAGGAGTGGATCACTGATAAAGTAGGCAGAATCCCACCATACAAATGGTTACAGTTGTGGCCCAGGTATCCTACGCCCGAAATAGTACCACCGAGCAATTTACGACGGCCACCGAAAAGCGCAGATTGAATGGGACCTCCCCAATCTGCTCTCAATGGCACATAAAGGATCTGAGTGAGTACTAGCTTGTACCAGATAGGGGTTGAGGGGGTGATTTTACGGTCGGACAGGTGGGATACCAGAGATAACACCCCATGCACTGACTGGGCACTGAGGACCTGTAAGGCCGGCAGGACCCTCATGGGGCCAAAGGCTATATAGACTGCACCAGTGGCTGCCTCGTGCACTGCCAAACGGCCTCTCCATGCGCTTGGAGCCTGTTGAGGCGCCCGTAAAAGCGGTCACACTCTTGATGTCACCCCAGGCCGACCTGAAGCTGAGGCACATCCCAGGATGTAGGTCTTCCTACCAGTTTTAGAAGTGACTTTGGGCATTGAGTGCAATAGACCCTGGTCGGGCAGATCAAGGTAGAGCAATATGACCTGTTTGTTGGTCCATCTACCACTGTGCCCCAATGCTGATAAAGTGATCTTATGCTGTGGACCTCCAAGATGAGCACAGACCTTCGCTACGAAGTAGTGGAGTGTTCATGGAATGGTCTCTCATAGACTGGTCTGTGGGAAACCCGATAGGCCACCGATGGCAGTAATACCTGCTCCGGGTGGGCGGTGGGGACTACCTGGCCTGCGTCTTAGACCGGATACCCTCTCACATGCACTACGGCTCAGGCATGGCAATGGGCAGAGGGCCAAAAGCAAATGCACACAATAAACTTGCCAAATTCACCTGAACTAAATCGGGAGTGCGTCGCAAGACACAACAAATGGAGACACCAGAGTCACTGAAGGTTTTTTTTATACCTAGCCTCCCCAAATAAGTCCATACACAGCGTCTTGAATATCTTTACCAATTTAGGGAAATATTAAGACTACCAAATAAATTGGAGTAAATCAGGGTTGATCATACTTCGGACCCGGTTTCCCTTCTACAGTTAAACTGCAAGGTTGAGGTGGAGGCAGAAGGCTTCCGGTATTTAGGAATATATGCAATTTCCGACTCAACCTTTTTTTATGACCGCAACCTAGCCTCCCCACTGGCCTGGCTGAGGGCAGATGTTAAACATTGGAGATCCTTACCTTTTTCACTAGTAGAGTGTGCTGCCTTGTTTAAGATGCTATCCCTTCCCCGCTTCCTGTACATTCTTCAAAACTGCCCATACGGAGTCCAGGACACTTATTTCCAGGCGATAGAGGGTGAGGTTCGCACTTTGCTCTGGGATGCAAGGCTCCCCTCATTGCTACAAAAAAACTGACGAAAGGGTGGTATGATGGGGGAATTGCCCTTGCCTTTGTTATTGGGCCTCGCAATTGGTGGTAGTAAACCAATGGATCTATTGCTCCCCCGACGACCCCGCCTTTCTATTAGACAAATATCAGACTGGAGGATTTGGTTACTCAGAAGCTCTATATTCTAATCAAGAGGGAGTTATTTCGGGCCCTTCTCCCACACTGTAGCGATTTGGCATCAGGCGAATTCCCGACTGGGCTGGTCCAATGTCCTCACAAGAGCGACACCACTATGGTATACCCAGAGGTTGGGTACTCTCTGGCTTCGACAGGTGGGATACAATTGCGATCTCAACGGTTGAAGATCTGATTAAAAAACGGTCGATCCTTAGCTTTGAGGATCTTCAGAGACAATATCAGATGGCACAAGGGGAACTGTTTAGATATTTACAAATTAGACGCTCACTCACCACAGCCTTCCCAGATCCTACAGAGATACCAGAGTTGTTCCCACTGGAAGATTGACTTCTCGATGGGCCAGTACAATCCAACGCAATCTCATTAACCTATACAAAACTATGTATTAATCTACCAGATACATTCCACAAACTTAGGGAACAGTGGCAGGAAGACTTGGGACCACTCGAAGACGAGGACTGACAGGCGGCCTTAATGTCCCTCAAAGAAGCGACTATTACCCTCCGCTTCCGACTAATACAACTTAAGATCCTTCATAGGTCGTACCTCACAGGAGTGACTTTGGCGAAAATAGGTGCCAGAACTGATGCACTTTGTCTAAGGGGATGCAACCAAACAGCTACTTTTTATCACACGATCTGGGTGTGCCCAGTGCTTTCACAAATATGGGAAGGAGCTACGACTCATCTCCAGACTGCCTTAGGATAAGAAATAAATCTAACACAATGGCTGGGCCTACTTAATAACTGGATGGCCACAGACCTTACTGACATAGAACAGCAGTTGGCTACATTGGGTTATAGCCTTTTAAAACGAGAGATAGCCAGGGGATGAGGGGCGGCGCACCCACCGACTACCCAGGCATGGGCAAGAGAACTCAACAAATCTATGATCGCAGAAAAGGAAATATTTGGGACACGTGGGTGCCCTAAGAAGTTGGATAAGAAATGGGACAAATGGAATTAATACCGAGGATATCCATGTGTCTCCCCATCAGTGGAATTGGAACTGAGACGTACTGGAGATTTGGATTCTTGCTTTTGTGTAAATGTTATTTCTTCCCCTTTGATACCATATTAATGTAATATGTAAGTGTTGAATACAATGAATAATGATGTATGCATAACTACTACGGAACCTGATAAATATCATTTTTTTTTTAAATAATGCGTTTGTCGGAAGAAGATCATGCAACAGAATATTAGATAAATGTACTCCTTTCTTTTGCTACATCCATCTCTCTATGTGCTTGCAAAAGATGTTTTTTTGTAATCTGTTTTGTAGTGGCTTGTTCGATGAAACTCTTACTATGGCAATTAATGAGTGAAAGTTTAGCTTTAGTGATTATGTGAAACAGTTCTTCTCTTTCAATACAAATCTCTCCTGCTTCATTTATGCATAAAGTTTCTATCCATGTTCTAGGACATCTAGTAGACATGTCTTTATATCGTTACCACATAGGGTTTGGACAAAAAGCTTTGTAGTTGCACAGGCTTAGTCATTTCAAAGGGGTTTCCTTGCTGCTGCATGAAAGGAAAAAAGCTGTCATCATGCTTATTAAAACTTTCTGCTCTCTTTCCCAGAAGTTTGTGGTGATAATAATTGCCAATTCATTCTGAATTTGGAATCTCTCCGAAAACATTGCAAATAGAAAGAACTTCATGGTAAACTAGCTGCCATTAAGCAACATATTTACTTTAATATGTCTGACCAACAATTCACTTGGAATTTAGTAGACCAAGGCAAGCTGAATAAAGTTGTAATTAATTGAAAAATTCCATTCAGTGACGGTTAGTAATCTCTTTATTTATATAAAATCCCAGAATGAAAAGCGACTCTTAAAAAATCTGAATCACTTGTGCTAGGTAAGAACAGCCAACACGTATTTCACCAACTTATGGCATACAAGCCTCAGGCTTTTTCAAGGCTGGTGTATAAATGCAAACATAGATAAAACATAAACAATATTTTAAGCAGAAAAGCAAAAATAAAAACAAAATTAGAAAAACATCTGAGCAATGAATAAAAATTCAGTTCCATTTAACAATCATAACATAACAAACATCAATATAAATGAGGTGGAAACTATGAATGGAAAGGAGAAAGTACAATAACACATACACATAGATATGACAAAAATATATATAAAGGAAGAAATAGGGTGTAATTTAGGTATATCATCTGTTATCACAATTATGCACAATATGTTACAATATCCATAAATCAATAGTAATTATGATACAGTTTTGAACGTTGTAGGATATGAAATCATTTCGTAAAAAAAACAATAAGAACATGCGTACAATTTGTGTATCCAGGATGAATTAATACAAAAACAGTAATGTTGGATTGTATCAAAAATATAGAAGCATTCCACCAAGATGGTATGGTGGTGAATATATAATATACAGAACGTGAAGGGTGACCCAGTGACATACAGAGAAACACCAGATGGGAGGTGCAGCGTACGTGGACACCATTAGGGGCTGGGAAATACATTCAAATACATCAGTCAGATGAAACGTCAGCTGTGAAATAATGATGTAATACAAAAAGATATAGAAGGAAAAAACAGGGTAGAAATTTGCATTTTTAAATGGAAGAATAGTAATTCCTATTGGTGTACTGTTTAATAACCTTTGCTACTCCACCGTTCCAAGTTTAGGCCGGAATTCCACGTCTGCAGTCGATAGGGACTAGTCAGTGAAATCCTAGCAGCGTGATGTGGGCACCATCTTTAAAGAACCAGTAAAATAGCTACACGGATTAGTAGCTGTCACTGTGGGCAAGTGGTTAAATGTCTGCATTGTTAAATGAGAAAGAAGGGGGTGGAAGAGCAGAGAAAAGCGAATACTGTGTTGACCATTATGATAGTGTTATATGGGGTTATGTGACCATTAGATACATTGTTGGCATTGCTAAGTTAGCATGAATTTTGCTTGCCCTATGCTACTGCTTTTGCGCACACCTCTGCTAAGAGTATTTTTTAGTGACACTTTGCCTCTGTCTTGTACATGATAATAGATTGTTTTTCATGTTCTCAGCTTTCCCTTCAATTCTGTCTGAACATAATGTGCAAGGTCGAACAATAATGGGGCATATGTAGGTAGCCGGTTGCGATTTGCAAACGCCAAAATTAGGCGTTTGTGAATCGCAAACAGCGTTTTGATATGTAGGTGCATATTAGCAAAATAAGGAATCGCTAAAATTGCGATTCCTTATTTTGCTCAAGCATTTAAGCAATTGCAATTTTGCGATTTCTTAAATGCTATGTAGGAGTCAATTAAAAAATGTGATTCAGGCTTAAGGAATCGCAAAATACCATCTACTCCAAGTAGATGGTATTTTGCGATTTCCTTTAAAAATGCATTTTTAAAAAAAATCAAAGTGCTATGTGGCGCACAGACATGCCCTTAGGGCATGTCTGTACACCACATGTACTTATAGGCACATTCCAAGGGTGCAACAGGTGTCCTTTGGACACCCTGGCACCCTCCAAATTGCGATTCTCAAATTGCGATTTTCTCATAGAAGATCGCAATTTGAGAATGTATCCCCCTTCATTCCTATGGGCCTCTTGGCCCATAAGAATGATTGGGACACTCATTCCTTAATTGTGATTCGCAATTTGCTAATCGCAATTAAGGAATATTAGGTAATCGCAAAAGAATTGCGAATTAATACCTACATTCCATTTTGCGATTCTGAAAAAGCAATTCCTTAAAAATCGCTATTTCAGAATCGCAAAATGGAGATTACCTACATATGCCCCTATGGGACATATGTAGGTACGGGCATGTCTGTGCGCTACATGGCAATTAGAATTTTTTAAAAAAAATGAATTTTTAAAGGAAATCGCAAAATACCATCTACTTGGAGTAGGAGGTATTTTGTGATTCCTTAAGCCTGAATCACATTTTTTAATTGACTCCTAAATAGCAGTTAAGGAATCGCAAAATTGCGATTCCTTAAATGCTTGAGCAAAACAAGGAATCACAATGTTTGCAATTCCTTATTTTGCTAATATGCACCTACATATCAAAGCGCTGTTTGCGATTCGCAAACGCCGAACTTCGCAGAATTACGGAGTTTTTGCGAATCGCTAACATCTACCTACATATGCCCCCAAGTCTCTTGTTATTCTGTTCAGGTCAGTCCCTATTACCTAGACAAAACAAGTTACAAACAGTTGCAATATGGAAGTATCGAGCTTTGATATAACGTTGTTACATGTTTATGAAACACACTCTAAGAAAGCCGTTCCATGGAGCTAAGCTCTGCTGTTCCTATGATGTACACCTTTGAGTGTAGGCTTTCAGGTAGGGTGTCTGCAAACAATGCCTAGAAATCTTCTGTTACATAAAAAACTTCTTACTGTCAAGGGGAAGATGATTTGGCTTAGTTGTTTTGCCTTTTTCGCAGTCTTTATAAAATGACGACTCCTTTTGTATTCTGTGGTATTGTAACGTTGCTAACGATGCTAGCTTTATGCATTCTGCTGCTGGTCGTGGTTCGCATACTATTTTATGAATCACTATAGTCAAAATAAACATTTTAAACTTACTTAGTGATCTGAATATTCTTATTATGTACAAGTACGAGTGAGCGAAAAATTATCTTGTTCCCATGACTCTGAGGTGAGTGCTCATGTTCTGGGTTGTCTAAACATTCGTAGCTTCTTGATATTTGTTAGAGACCGAATGAGATACTATCGCTAGTCGGTTGGGATTTTGGGTACTAAGTTGGTAGGAGGTACACCCCTATTTACTGTGGTCCTGTTTTCTTGTGCATGATGATGATGAGAACAATATCCTATTCAGCTAAGGTTTCAAGTAAGTTAGTATTTGCAATGTCTCGAATAGATAAATCAGATGTGAGAGGGCTAGACTGTGTAGGAAGTTTAGGTGGTTTGCCAGCAGAGAAAACATGCAATTTCAGTTTCCGTGTGAATTCGAAAACTATTTTAGTTCTAATAATATTCCACAAGTCAGTAGGACAGAATGACAACCCTTTGAGTGTATTCAGTTCTTATTCTGACAATTCAACATTCGACAAGCTGGGTACAATATTTGATATTTGATAGGTGTTTTCTCCAATTCCTTTCTCCTGGCTCGAGTAGTTATCCTGGTTTTAATGATAGTAGCAGTCTGGGATTTATAACCTCTGTGTATGAGCAGAATCCTAACAAAAATAGTAATTGGTGCAATGTATTTTACTGCCTACATGGGTGGTTGGGAATGGCTTGAGCCTAAGTGAGGTGGATCTCTCAGTAAGTGAAATCGCATTCATAAAAGACTGCAGCTGTTGTGATTCATATGCTCTATTACTTAGGTATGTAATCAGTTCTTGTCGTTTTTCCAAAAATACGGTATCCTCACTACAATTTATTTTGATCCTCAGCAGTTCACCTTTCTTGTGGATGACAGCTTTCTGCTGTCAGAATGGAGTTAACTGATGTATCTTTCCAACGGATCGTGCTGTTAAATTGATCATCCTTAATAAGCAATGTCAGATCCAGGAAGTTAATCTCTGTTTGAGAGAAGAGGTGGGTACTCCTAATATGCAAAGGGTTCACATCCATTTGATTCAGATATTTTTGGAGTAAATTCACTATGCCCTGCCAAATGCAGAGAATATAATCTATAAAGCGGCCCCAGTACACGATATGTGTGGTAAAATCAGAAAAACGTAGGTCCCAGAGCTAAATTTTTTCAACGTGGCTCATGAAAACTAAATGAATGTGGTGGTGCTCATTTTGCGCCCATCACTGTTCTGTGTTTTTGTTTGTAGATGCTCTGATTGAAACAGTAAACATTTTGGTTTAGGCAGAATTCCAACATGTCGAGAAGCATTTGCTTGGATTAGAGAAATTTAGCTGGTCTAGTCCATAGGGCCCTTTTGATTGCTGCTAGGCTGTCCTGATGTTCAATGGAAGTATTTAGGCTGACTATATTGATGGTCAGTAAAAAGAAATAGGGTTCCCAGGGTATGTGTTGTATCTTTGTGAGGATGTCCTTTGTATCCTGTTTGTATGATGGAATGTCTCCCATTAACGGTTGTAGTTTGTAGTCTATGTTTACCCCCAGCCGAGAGCAAGGTGAATTAATTCCTGCTAATATTGGTCTCCCTGGTGGTGGTGGGGCTCCTTTCTGAAATTGAGGGAGTAGATAAAAAGTTGGCATTGTCACATAGTGAATAAAGAGATGCATTATTTCAATGTAACTTAGTGGATCTCATGTTTTTTATCATCTTATGTATGGCCAAAGTAAGGTCTTGTTCCAAAAGTTGGTAACAAGATATGTCAGCCAATTGTTGTTGAGAACCCTGAAGATAATCATCCACATGTAGTATCACTGTATTACCTCAGATGTCAGCCTCTTTAATGATGAGGTCTTGCCATTCTGGAGTTCCTCAATAGCTCTTCGATCATCTGTAGTAATATCTTGAGGAAGAAATGTTCTATGTTCCTAGTATTTGTAATGTTCTCATTCCAGATCGTACAATAGTAATGAATGAAAAGCATCAATACTATTACCAGCAGGTAATTTTGGACAAAATGTTGACTTATTCGATAGGTGGATATACTCGGTAGCATCAGTCTGAATTCGCTATTCAGTAGCTATAGTTGACAAAGAGATGAGAGCAATATACTATTCAGCTAAGGTTTCAAGTAAGTTAACATTTGCAATGTCTCGAATAGATAAATCAGATGTGAGAGGGAAAGACTGTGTAGGAAGTTTAGGTGGTTTGCCAGCAAAACAAACCTGCAATTTTAGTTTCCGTGTGAATTTGAAAACTATTTTAGTTCTAATAATATTCCACAAGTCATTCGGACAGAAAGACAACCCTTTGAGTGTATTCAAATGTTATTCTGACAATTCAACATTCAACAAGCTGGGTACAATATTTGCTAGTTGATAGGTGTTTTCTCCAATTCCTTTCTCCTGGCTCGAGTAGTTAACCTGGTTTTAAGGATAGTGCCAGTCTGGGATTTATTGCCTCTGTGGAAGTTAAGGTATTAATTTCAGCAGAGGTAGCTTCTGTGGAAGTTGGTTGAGGTTCTTACACCTAGCCTATAGCGTAGAACTTCCTCATAGAAATGTACCTTGTTGGGTCCAAAGCTCACATCTAGAGATGCTACCGGTGATCAATGTCTGAGCTAGAGGTGGGTCGTGTTTGGGTCATAAGGTGTTTAGTACTCGTGCTGGATTTAGGTGGGCATCATATTTCCTCACAGAATTATAGACACGTCAGAGTTGATAGGCGATTTGATTTCATCAAAACTTACAGGGATGGATCTTTTACCCCTCTAACTTTGTTCCAAAAATTCCCTTGGAGCTTTTTTGTCATCTCTGGATCATCTTTTCCAGTTTCATGTCTGAAGCCACAGCATTAAAATTTCCCTCTTTGAATTTCACATTAATATGTCTTTGGATGAATTTTTTGTATAGGTTTGGTTTTTCCACTGCTAGCTTCTTCACTCTTTCTGAATACCAGGACCCATATCTCAAGTCGTTTACGCAATGGATTTTGCGTACCACAGTAATCAGTGACTCCAAAGTTTTCATGTTCAGCTCCAAATCACCTTCCTGGTCAGCATGTACAAAGTTTTTCATTAGAGCTATCATGTGTAAAACATATCTCCAATACTTGCAAAGTTCAGATTTTTTTCAAATTTTTTGACAAATTGTACAAAGTTTGTTATCAGGTTTTCTGATCATGATTTGAGTGTACTACGCTCCAAATGGAGGGGGAAATAACCAGAAAAGTATAAATACTTTTTTGGGAGAACCTGACATATGGTTATGACATTCTTTTGGCTAATAAAGATTGGCTGCCTGAGTTTGTTATGGAGTGCTCAAAGGGGAAAGATGCAATTTTACTGAACTTTCTCTGACCTCATTCTAGAGTCACTAAAACATTAATACTTGCAGGAGTGGCATTTAGCACTAGCTCCTGCACTTTACGGCAATCATGTAGGGTGGGTTGCTGAGTCACCTCACCATGAAATCCCATTAAAATATAGTCCTACTCTACAGTGGCAGTACCCAATAAAACATGATGCAAAGAAACAGGTCAGAGAGATCCTAGATCAACTTGAATACCAAGGTGTGATTGAAAACTGCGCCTCTTCAGTAAATAATTATTTGTTACACGTAAAGAAAACTGACAATTCATATCATCTAGTTTTGGACTACAGGCATTTGAATACATGCACACAAACATTTACAATACAAATAGCACACAGTGCAGCATTATTAAATATTACTGTGCGAAAGAAATACAAAACAACACTAGATATCTCAAAAGGATTTTTCTGCCAGAATATAGTGCCTGGAGGCAGATATTTGATAGCATTCATGACCCAAGGCTCTCAACACCAATTTTGTAGACTGCCCCATGTATAGAGGAATAGCCCCGGGTTATTCTCAGAGAGAGTAACAGAGTGACTTCAGAATTGTGATGAGGAGGCATTGTCCTACGTAGGTGATATTTATCTGATGGACAATGAGTTATCAGAACACTTGTACAAGGTGAGCAATATAATTCTGGGATTCGACAATGTGGGGTTACAAATTTAACTTTAAAAAATCAAAAATTGCCCACCTCTATGCCCTATTTTTAAGATATGAGTTATCAAGTGAACAAAAAGCCTGGCAGCTAATTTTTTAGAAAAATATGTGCTGCTCCAACTTCCAAAGACTCTGAAAGTTTTACAATCAATTTTATGATTCCTAAATTTTGGCAGAACATACATTTTGGACTACGCAGAAAGGGTTAAAACCTTCTACAACCTAATCAGACCTGATTTTTTCATCCAACATGGGACACAGAAACAAACCCAGAAATTCTCAGTTCTGTACAAGCTGACATGATAGCTTCCAAACATTTATACACACTTGTAAAATTTGGTAATCTGTGTAGTCGGGGGTCAAACAGGGTACACTTACCTCACCCTCAAATAAATGCAAAATGGCACCATAGCATAAAAATCACATTTATACACAAATGCTGAAATGAGTTTTGCAGCCACAAAAAAATACTGACAGCAGTACAAACTGCTGTAGTGAGAGAAAGAGCACTAGCTCAAGGAAAACGCATAATTGGCATGACTCCAAAGCAAGCATTCCAAACACAAAAGCATTAGATCTGTGGTGGACACCATGGGCTAATTATCTCAGTTATTCGACTTAACAGGGTGCAGTGTATAGGCCCTTGAACTGTATACACAAAAAAGGATACACTGTTCCCCAGGGGAGGTAGAAGAAGTAAACCAAACACAAAATGAGGCGAAAGGGGGAAGGGGGATACCCCTTTCGGAACTAAAACCTTCACACACCCAGCAAGCTAGATGTCATGCCTCATCATCTGGGTTTTGCTCCTCGTCAGACTGGTGCTGCAATATCTGATGGGCACCCGTAAAGGGGCTCTTTATCGGAGATCTTTTGTTCCTGCCAGTTGGTGCATGTGGGTGTGAGGGCTCCCCACCCTGCCGCAAGCGTGTGTGGGGGCCCCGTGCGGGAAGCTTTCACTCACTTCAGGCACCTGCGGGCCCGTTTGGTCAGCACTGCGCGCTTCTTGTATTGTGCGCTGGCCCCCGCAGACTGATTGGGTCCTCTGCATCCTTTTTTGTGTATACTAATTATCTAATTACTAATTATCTCAGTGAAACAGGTGTAAACTACAAATTTGATTCTACATTAAAAAGACAAGCTTTTCTGCATTACAAACAAGTCATTTACACTGACGGATCTGCCCAGCCTGCCGTAGGAAGTAAACAGCAGTACAGCGATTGTGAAGAGACATATGCGGGATGGCAAGTTCTGTGTAGCAATACACAGACTCAGTCTCTAGGAGATTGCATGACACAGCTGGCAGAACTAAAAGCCCTGATACTGGCATAAAAGAATACGGTTCTGGAATTCCCAACACTAATTGTGTGTGATTCATTTTAGAGTGTCCAGTAATACAATTGATATCTTCACTATTGGAGTCAGAATGGGTTTAGAGATTCCAAAGGTTGCACTATAATGCACAAAAATTACTGTGGAACAGATAGCAAATCTGAAAAAAATGTAATTTTCATAATGAGTCATCAGTGTGTGGGTGTGCCATTTGAAGGGAGTTCATTGGCTGATGAAGCCGCCAAGAACCCCTGCTGTTGCTGCAATCACTCATTATAGCATGAGGATAGACAGACAGATATAGATAGCTGTGAAGGCTACATGCAATAACAGCTCAGCCTTGCCCAAAGGTTTTCCACTCAAGTACTCCTACAAGTTAGATGCGCAAAATATTCTGTATGATCAAATTCCAGCAGTGGGGGATAGAGTAATATCAAACATTGATTGTAGCTGCACACGAGGATGTGGCTGCATCACACCCAGGTATTGCTGCAACTATTTCACTATTGAAGCAGCTTTATTGGTGGCCAGGTCTCACTAAACAGAACAAGGGTTATGACCTAAAATGCAACATCTGTCAGCAGATGATAGGTTCTACTGTAGCGCATCTAACACAAACACCATTACGAATATCAGACAGACCTCTTGATTGTGTCTATTTGGAACACTGCAGACTCCAACAATCTGACAGGGCTTACAAGTCAATCTTTG
Source organism: Lissotriton vulgaris (assembly GCF_964263255.1). Taxonomy (NCBI): domain Eukaryota; kingdom Metazoa; phylum Chordata; class Amphibia; order Caudata; family Salamandridae; genus Lissotriton; species Lissotriton vulgaris. Next base: position 7,030,112 of record NC_141688.1, read on the forward strand.
TGGCAGTGGATTCATGCTCCAGATTCCTGTAGGTTTGGCCTCAGTACTTGGCTGACTCCCAAACTGTTATAAAGGATTTGCGAGTCTTCATAGGGACATATGCAATTGGCCTTGAGTGAACCTCACGGGCTTACAAAGAAGGCAAAGGAAGTTTGGGTGTTGACTTGCAGTACTCCTTTCTGTATCATTCCGAGGGAAATTCGATTGTGAAGAGGAAGAATTGGGACTTAAAAAATACTTAACAGCAAGGGTATAATGCTTGGGTGGCAATTGCATTAATCCCCTATATGGGGTCCAAAGGGCACGCCAATAAGTGCCTTAGGGGGCGTACTACATACTAAGCCTTGTTCGGGATTAGAATGTCAGTACCTGTGGCAGCACAGTATTGGATGAAAAACTGTTTGACATCAATGATCATTTGGCTGTTTTACTGGAACTCATCTGACATCTGGGATTTACAAAGCAACAACAAAGTAAAATGCACCACCACTGGAGAAGTGAAACCTGTTCCGGCAAGATCCGCCTGGAGCCAGAAGATTAGGAATCTAGTTAGAGAAAATATTGTGGACAAAGAAAGAATTTGGATAATGTTAAAGAGCGCTTAAAGCGGTCCTGGCTGTCGGAGGAACAAGAACAGTATTTCTTCTGCCCTTGTCGGCAAGAAAGAAAAGAGATTTGTCTTGAATGATTTGATCAAACCACACTATGTGGCTGACACTCAATAATAGGCCGCATGGGCTCTTGGGTAGCACCAGATCTCCTCTTGCTACCATAAAGGAAGTTCAGATAATAAGATTATTAAGTTTTAACGGCTCCGCTTTGTGAAGTGAAGGAGTTACCAACAATGGAATGCAATTCGTACCTGTTGAAATTGAACAAAATTGAACTACAAATGACTCAGATCTCAACTCGGCCAGATACCAATGTCTATGTGAATATTTCTTTAATGGAGGCAGCTGCCAGTTCCACAAAATCTGCTGAGCTACCGAAGATAGATCAAACTGCATCTGGCTACTTCATTGATTTTGACGATTTCTCATCGGGTCCACGTAAACCCAAGTTACCTCCACTGCCACTGCCTGTTCCTCACAAGAGAATAATTTGTGATTTCAACATTTGGCTGAAAAAAAAAGTTACTTCATTTCTCCATGGCTACAGCTCAAGATTGAAATTGGTCTCCTGTTCCTAGTCCTTTGGAATGGTATAGTGACTGACTTTTTCTTGCTCCTGAATGGACATAACTTCCCAGAACACTCTGCAGTACAACATGTAAACTTGGTCCTGAAACCACATGCACATTCATGCCTTGAACAGAGCGACCTGACCTTTACAACATTACAGCATTTCCAGCTACTGATGGAATAACTTCAGAGTCTCTTATGATGTGTATGGTCCTACTGAAAGTTTGAAAATTCCACATTTACTAAAACTTTCTCCTAATGATATCCTCACCTTCAGTACAAACTCTGATGATTGAGCGTTGAAACTGTGCATACTATGCTATCCTATTTAGAACAGTCTCCACCATTTTCAAATCCCTGACCCAGTCCTGAGGCGGAAGCCGGGAGCTGGAGGTACGAATCAGACCTTGTCTGCATCAACTTTTAAACTGTGTAGTGTCACTTTATTACTTGTATCACCGCTTTTAACCTACCAGGCACGTTCTAAAAAGCATCTAATTGTACTTTACAGCGCTGTTGACGCTGTCGCGCTACCATTTCAAAAGCGGCCGCCATTGCACCTGGCGCGCTCGCCGACCACGCCCACTAGAGGCCACGCCCCCTTTCTCACCTTATATAAAAGCTGACCTCTCAGCGCAACGTTCTCATCCCTGACCCAGTCCTGAGGCGGAAGCCGGGAGCTGGAGGTACGAATCAGACCTTGTCTGCATCAACTTTTAAACTGTGTAGTGTCACTTTATTACTTGTATCACCGCTTTTAACCTACCAGGCACGTTCTAAAAAGCATCTAATTGTACTTTACAGCGCTGTTGACGCTGTCGCGCTACCATTTCAAAAGCGGCCGCCATTGCACCTGGCGCGCTCGCCGACCACGCCCACTAGAGGCCACGCCCACTCCCCCTAGAAATGTGCCTGCATAGGAAGCGCAGCCTAAGGCAAGCCCGTCTGCGCCCGTCCGCGCTAAGACCGCGCCAGGCGCCAGATCCCTTGCCCAATTTCCTACAATCCTTAGGTACACCTCTAGCGACCTCCACCGACTCCGAGGTAAGCCCGACTGCCCCTGCAAATTTGACTTATCTACGGTACTAGTCTCCTCCAATTGCATGAATTGCCACTGGACCCTCAACCTAGAAGCAGAACGGTCAAGCCCCCCCAATACCTCACGACCTTTCTTTACAGGGGCCTTAATAAATGCCAGGCCAATGTGTAAACACAGCCAAGACATCCATGATCTCATCATTGATCACGACCTGGACTGCCTAATGATCACCGAGACCTGGCTCACTGAAGACAGCAACCCTGACATCGCCACCGCCCTCCCCCCGGGCTTCGCCTTTCATATACAAGATAGACAGAAGGGTAGAGGAGGTGGGGTCGCAGTTATTGTCAGGAACATCTTTAACTGTCACACCTTCAGCCTCGATCCCCTCTCCGACGCAGAAGGCTTAGGATTCTGCATAAACCTTAGCAAAACGCTCTCCTTTACCGGTGGCCTCATCTATCGTCCACCTGGAAATGCCACTAAATTCCTAGACTCGCTAGACGACGCTCTTGGTAGTTTCCTCCTTCGCTATCCACACTTTACCCTCCTTGGAGACTTCAATATACATCTTGAATCCATAGCAGACCCGCACTCCAGAAATTTTCTACAGTCGTTGGACGTCTTTAACCTTCAACAAAGCGTCAAGCTTCCCACACACTCCCTAGGGCACACCTTGGACGGTATCTGTTCTAACCTCCCGTCCCTCTCCTCCCTATCCCCTATACCTCAAATCTGGACTGATCATTGTCTAATCCCCTTTCATATTTCTAGCGGCGTCATCCCTACTTGCAATAAACGTTTTCGCCAGCCCGCCCGTTCCATCAACTGGAATACTGTCCAGAAAAACCTCACTCTCCACCCCTTTTCCCCATCTAATGCCCCTTCTCCCTCTGGCGATATAGATAGAGACGCTATAGGTCTCAACAACTGGCTCACTCACGAATTTTCGACTCGCTGCCCTCCCCACAAACGGGACAAGGCCACGAAAACAGTTAAACTCATGGCCCCTTGGTACACGCCGGACCTAACCGCCGCCCATCTCCTTTGCAGAAAAGCTGAGAGGAGATGGCGTAGTACTTACGACAACAGCGATCGCAGGAACTACATCCTACAGAGGAAAACCTACCTTGCAGCTATCAAAACAGCAAAAAAAATCTACTACGTTAATGCTATTAATAACGCTAGCCAAAGGCAAAAAACCCTTTTCTCTATAGTTAAATCCTTTACCAAACCCAAAGCCCTTCAACCGGAAATCCCCCCATCCCAAGAATTCTGTGACAAAATTTCGGACTACTTTGATGACAAAATCACTCTCATCCACAAAAATTTCCCTCCCCCACCCCCAGCTCCCTTACCATGGGACCCTGACCATTTCAACCAGCCTACAAATAGTTTCAAAAGCTTTACTCCGGTTACCTTGTCCCAGACCAGAGACGCGATCCTTGCTTGCAAATCTGGCTCTCCCTCTGACCCCTGTCCACCTAGGATTCTCCACCTTATCATCGACGAAATTAACCCTTCCATCAACACCATAATCAATCAATCTCTCTCATCCGGCTTAGTACCATGCTCTTGGAAACAAGGGGTGGTCAAGCCGCTCTTGAAAAAATCGAATAAACCCCCCTCCGACCTGACCAACCTTCGTCCGATCACCCTCCTACCTGCACTAGGTAAAATAACGGAACAGCTGGTCCACAAGGAGCTCAAAACCTTTCTGGACTCAAATAATTTACTTCACCCCCAACAATCCGGTTTCCGGCCGAAACATTCCACTGAGACGGCCCTGATCGAGCTGACCGACACAATCAAAACCCTTCAAGATCAGAGGAAGAAGGCTATCCTGATCCTTCTCGACCTCACGGCAGCTTTCGACACTATTTCTCATACCATCCTGATCAAGAGACTCTCAGACATCGGCATTTCCAACACTGCCCTATCTTGGATCAGTTCTTTCCTCAGTGACAGGTTCCAGACCGTCTCACTTGGCCCCTATCAATCCAAGGAGAAAAAGGTGTTCTGCGGCGTCCCCCAAGGTTCAATCCTGAGTCCCCTCCTCTTCAATATCTATCTTATCCCTCTCCTTACCCTCATAGAATCGTTCGGCATAACTGTCACTTCTTATGCCGACGATACTCAGCTGATCATCCCCCTTGATGAAAATACCAACACGGCTGAGCTCAACCTGAAACACTGCCTTACAGCAGTCTTCCAGTGGATGGACACCAATCACTTGCGCTGCAACTCGAACAAAACCGAGATTCTCCCCATCGGAAAAAATGCATCCTTCTGCCCTGCCCTGTGGTGGCCGGACAACTCTGCCGCCCCTCCCCAAACTGTCTCATCAGCTAGGAACCTCGGTGTCCTCTTCGACTCCGAGCTATCCTTCGACCTCCACGCTTCGAACACGGCAGGTAAATGCTTCGGCATAATAAAATCATTAAGGAAATTCTTTGACTTCCTCCCGCTCGAAGCGAGAAAAACGGTAGCGGTAGCCCTCATTCTGTCCCGAGTTGACTACTGCAACGGACTCATGGCAGGGACCAAAAAATCGACCCTCGCCAAATTGCAAAGTGTCTTGCACACTGCCGCCCGGCTTGTCCTGAAACTTCCACGAAAATCCTCCATCTCCGCAGCCCTTAAGTCACTGCACTGGCTCCCCCTACACAAGAGAATTCTCTTTAAAATTCTCATTGTAGCTTTTCGAGCCTTCAACATAACCGGCCCTTCCTACTTAACCAAACGTTTCCCCCATTACACTCCGTGCCGATCCCTAAGATCTTCACAAGACAACCTCATGACCTTGTCTAAATTCAACCTGAAATCCAAAGGCGGCAAAACCTTAAGCAACTTAGCCATAAAAGACTGGAATAGTATGCCAAGGCATCTCAGGCTTCAAACATCTGAGAAACCATTCCGGAAGCTGCTCAAAACCTGGATCTTCACGCTCCCTGACGATTGGTCCAAAGCCGCCATTTAGCCTCCCCCACTCCTCTCTATGACTGGAATCAGGTCCTATAGCGCCATGATGCTCCTTCCGGAGCGACCGCTTGCGCTTTATAAATACCAATCCAAATTCCAAATTCCAAATTCCAAATTATGAATTCCATGATGGTACATCTAATTTTGACACCAATGTATGTTACCAACTGTAAAACATATCTCCAGTTCTTTCAAAGTTCTGACTTTTTTTCACATTTTTTGACAAACTGTACAAACTTTGTTATCAGGTTTTCTGAATTTGAACTGAGTGGATAATGAACCGTGCCTGGCTTTGCATTATGTCTTTTGATTGAAGTGTACCCTGCTCCTTGTACACTTCTGAAATAAGACATGCAAAATCTATTTTGTCATTCTTATTCCAGAAAGCATTCCAACGCAATCTTTCTATAGTCTCAGATATGAAGAGCATACTTTGTAACAAAAGGACACAATGAGTACTGACTGGGCAGTCTTGCTTCCAAAGATTTCAGCTTCAACATGTGCATTGTCCATGCCACAATCACTGAGATAACGTCTTGCACACCTCAATGCAGCTCTTTTCTTGTGGAAGATGCACATCATTGGGTAAAGACCATCAAATTCTACTGGATTCCTCATGAAAATATCTGCTAAAATACAGAAAACACCTTCATTGTGGAAAATTGGCAGGATAGAACACAGCTTGTTTTCCAGGAGCTACTTCATTTGTACAGTCTTTAAAAGGCACCAAGGCAGTATCATGTTCCAGACAAAAAACAGCTGTCTTCAAAATCAAAATTATTTACAATAACAATTGTAGATCCTTCCCTGGTAAAGCTCTCTTCTTTTGCACTTGTCGTAGATTGCGTGGGCAGTCATTTTATGTAGTGGAGTTTTCTTTTTGCTGTGAAGTAATTCCTAAAACATGATTGGCAAAAGACAGTACATTTGCACAGCATACATAGCCTGTCCATTCATGGGATTGTCTTCCACGTCTAGGCTTATATCTTTAAAGCCATCAACAATGTTGTTGGCTTCTGTTCTGAACTCAAGCACTTGAGTTTGCAACATTTTTGCTCTGCTGATATTAAACAATAATATAAATATTGTTAAGACGCATCAGGCACTATTGTTGGCTCTCATGATGAGCTCTGGGGCATGACAAAATGTGTCATTCAATCCAAAATCTAAATCTTTCAGGACATTTCTTAAAATGGTTTCTTCTAATTTAACTGCATCCTGAACACTTATTTTGGGAGCAAGAATTTCAGGAGCCAAGTGATCTGAGAACATCATAAGTGTCTCATTATTTATGTTAGACTGACAAAAAATCATTCAGTCATTATACATTCTCACCAAAAAATCTTAATTTCATTATTATGGATCAATAAAGTTTCATCAATGATGACCATTATTTCTCTGATCTCACTGAGTGTGAATACGTGGTCAGCACTCAAGAGTGGCTCTAAAACTTAATTTGCTATTTCAAATTGATGCTGGAATCTTATTGTACATTCATATTTTTATAACAGGCCTGGGTGGTCAACTTTGCTCCGTTTGCACAGTTTTCTGCATTCTGCTCACCATGGAGCTCAAGGAGTGCAGAAAACTCTGCATCGTGATGTGAAGCAGAGTTTTTTTCCTTCTTGCAATTGCAAACGGTAAGTTCGCGATCGCTAACGCTAAGTTTGCGAGCTGCCGCTTGGGTAGAATTTCTACCCGAGCTGCAGGAACACCACTGTTATGTGGGAATCTTGGACCCTAGTGTAACTTTTCCCGATTCATGCCCATATATAGGTATAATCCATCCAGTCCTTATACTGGCATAAAGAATCATTGCCTTATTTAGTTATAGCCAGCACAGCCCTAATACGGCATGGCTAGTTCCACTAAACTCCGAGAATCCACATTGATTTCGAGGTAAAACCAGCCCTTAGCAGTCAGGTACTTCCCCCTCCTTGAATACTGATTTATCCAAGAAATCCAGGAGTTTTCAAGGAACTAAGGCACTAGTGACGATATTATGTTCAATCTTACGTCAGACTCGGCACCTTCAGGGGTATAAATATGCCTACATTTGCCCAGTCAAACACACAGTGGTTCCGGAGCAGATCGACTAACTACTTGCCCGACGCCCTGCTGATGCAAGTCCTGAAGGAAGCCGAACCTCCAACTGATGCACTGAAAAGACGCTGTCTTTTCTCCTGCTGAGAAATCCAGCTCCAGTGTTTCCAGGCTACCCTTGAGGGTTGCTGGGAGATCGAGTCCCGAGAGGGAGATACAAGACCTCTATCATTCTAAAACCAAGGTACGGAGCTGATTAGATCCCTAGAGAATTCTTGAACAGATTCTTGGCAGAGAAAGAGCAAAACTTAAACTACTTCCCACTTACTCCTCCCTCGTTCTAGACTTAAGTTAGGTACACTGGGGTAGTCGTACGTTAGAAGCACCAGTTGAGTACTTTTGGCCATCATTTTATCACTGTATGTATTTTATGCATTTTATGTATTCTATGTTTATGGATTAGAAACCATATCATGCTTTTACAGGACTATTTTATAATAATATTTGTATTACATGCCTCGTACTTCTTAACTAGCATTTCAATTGTAGCAGTGCATTTCTTATGCTTAAGAAATAAGACTGTCCAATAAATACTTTTATTGAAAACGCCTGTCTCTCCATTTCTAAAGCAACTCTGGTGAAACTAAGCATGCACGATTGACTGAGTGAAATAGCCATCTATTGTTTCCGCGACTCTAGAGATACGTTTCATTCTGGGGAAACAAAGTTGTCATGTTATATGGTTGTCAGAAACGAATCCCTTCTTGTTTATTCAAGAAAGTTTCTAGTGACCACTGAGCTAGCTGGCACTCACAATTAAGTCTAATATATTTAGCAGAGACCTAGTCGACTTCAGTCCTACATCTAAGTTGCATGGTATACTATTCCAATGCGCAGAGCCTATTGGGAATATAGGAACTACACTACATGGCGCCCAACGTTTGGTACGGCGATAATATAACTCTAGATACTAGAGTAACTCAGTCGTGCTTTTCATACAGACCCCTTTTTCCAGTAAAATACTCCAATAGACGTCTGGAGTGGGTAAAAGGTTAATATCCGCCCAAACTGAGTAGGACGAAAATCCTATGTATTAGTTTTTGGTTAAATCAACGTTGAAGGATACAGTGTTCCAAAATATTGTGCACCTAATCTTTGTTTCCTTGAAACTTGTTCTGCAAACTTTCATTAAACAATGCCGATTAACGGCGACAACAACGCAACCGGTGGAGCTGCAGTAAATGCAAACCAACCGGGCTCAGACGTTACATGGTTTAATGAAAATGACGATGATGGTGTAATCAAAGTCAAAGTCAAAAGCCAACTTTATTCGATTAGTTAAAATCATAAAAGCAACAATACAATACAATTTATAAAAACAATTGTTAAAAAAAAACAAATTGTTTTACATATCGTATATTTCATATGGATAAAACAGTTAAAAAATCAGTCAAGGTGCTATGATGGTGTAATCATCCCGGCAAATATAAGGAAAACCATAACTATAAAACTTATAGAAAATGGGGTGTCATCGAGAGGTGGTAAAGTTATATTTGTAATAGAGGCATATGAATAACGGCAGACAGAGGTATTCTATTCATGGATTATTTTCCCACAAGCTAATCCAGTTCCACTACTACAAAGCAGAGGAACCTCCAGCGTAATACAATCCTTTTGAGGACGTTGAAATTCCACTAACTTACCAAGAGCATCAGCTCTGGTTTAATGGCGCCCTAAAACATGAAAATCACACTACCAGGCTCGGTCCACTACGAAGACCAGGAGCTACATGGCCGGGACTAGCCAGCTATACACCTCATCCAGACATTGAAAGGATGTCAGATGTAGAATTATTAGCTCAGCTAAAACAATTAATTAAAATACATAGACATTTGGTTCAATATGTCATGCGGACATTAACAGTCCAACCTGCTATAAGAATTCCACAGCACGCCCCTAACCAGGGGAACACAAATAAAATTACACCACAGACTATACAGTCAGTCATTGGTAAACTACCAGCGAAACGAGAACAAATTCCGTTCTGGTTAGCACAAAAAATTACTCAAATAGAGGCAGTATTTCCTGATAGTACACCTCAGGAAAATCCCAGGATTCTGACAATCTGTTTACCCATGGGGATTGCACCACACGTAGAGGATTGTGACACTAGGGGTACAGTCTTTGCTTCAATCTACACTAAAACACATGGTGTTCCGTTCATGGCGGTAATACCAGACGTTCTAAGACGGATTCAAAATGAATACGGTCCAGAACCGGCCTTAAATCTAGGTATGAAATTACTGAAAGATTTCAAACAGGTCTCGGCTATACGATTAGCCAACATCAGAGGAGAAGCAGCATCAGTGGCAATCCGCCAGAAATTAAAAGAAACAGACATTTCTGAGCAACCTTATGAGCTTGCCAGAAATATTGAAAAATCCTATGAAGAACTAGGTAGAGATAGTTTGGATGGGAAACCAGTAAAACCTGAATTAACAGAAATTCCTGAAAAAGTGTTTATTAAAAATAATCTCACTACTCCGAAAAAGAAGTGGGAATATACTAAACAGACACTTCCTAGAGAGAAGTGCTCTCAGTCCAGAAGAAAGTCTCCACAAAGGAGAGTTAGGTCTCCTGAACGAGGAGGTAGGTCCCCCCAATGGGAACCCTCTCAAAAAAGATGCAACCTTAGAAATAGGGATACTTTAAGAAAACCTGTTAGATATCAAGATAATGACACACGTCCCTCTTGATCTTTTCAGACTTCCTTGCAGAAATCTGAAAGAAGAGGACAATCAGAACACAAAGAAGAATGCGTCAAGTCCAAAGACAAAGAACCCGTTCACCAAAGTAAAAAGGATCAATTTTCGAAAGAGAAGGTAGCAAGCATAAAGGTCAGACATGCCAAGGATTCTGAGGACACAACTCAAGAACGGGGAATGGGCTCAGACAATGCTAGACAGCGCAGCAGACGTAACCATAGTTCGCAGGATCCTGAAGGATCATCTGAAGACAGTGGACTTGAATGAAAACATTCAGGTTGAAACTGCAGACACCAGGGTTAGTGCACCCCACAAATTATATGAAGTAACACTCCGGATGGAGGGGGACATGACTAGAAAAATTAAAGCTCTTTTCTGGGACAAGCTTTCCAAGGTTCATGACATACTTCTAGCAGAAAAAGACTGGCCACCTGCAATTGTTAGGAAGTGCCCACACGGCGAAGAGATAATTATGCCAGCCTTCTCAAATCAAATTCCAATTCATAAAAAATATACATATGCCAGGAAATGGGCAGTGGCCCAAGCCCCAGCATTATATAAGAATCATGTAGGATGGGATGAGGACTCTCCTCATCACAAAATCAAGTAAAAAATCAACCTACTGCTCAAAGGCAGTATCCAGTTAAGCAAGAAGCTAAAAAACAAGTCAGAGAGTTCTTAGATCAACTGGAATATCAAGGGGTGATTGAAACATGCACCTCATCTATGAACATTCCTTTGTTTCCTGTCTCCAAACCAGACAATACATATTGTCTAGTTTCGGATTACAACACCTGAACTCTTGTTGCAAAACTTTTGTAGTACAAAATTCACATAGTACAGCACTGATGAATAACATCGTGCGCAAAAAATATGAAACCACATTAGATATTTCAAATGGTTTTTTCTGTCAAAACATTGCACCAGAAAGCAGGCATTTGACCGCTTTCTCAATCTTGGGGTCACAGCCCCCAGGGATTTAAGAATAGTCCAGGGTTATTTTCAACCAGAGTAGCAGAAATACTACAAATGTATGATGATGAGGCATTATCATATGTCAATGACATCTATCTTACAGATGACGATTTGGACAGGCACTTGAAAAGAGTAAACACCATAATACTTGGGTTTGCTTCTGAAGGGTATAAATTCAATTTTAAGAAATCACGAATTGGCCACCTCAATGTCCTATTCTTAGGATATGAGTTTTTGAGTGAAGGCAAAAGCCTGGCAGCAAACTTCCTAGAGAAATGTGCGCTGCTCCATCCTCCAAAAACGCTGAAAAACTTACAGGTAATTCTAGGTTTCCTGAATTTTGGAAGAACTTATGTTCTAAACTACGCAGAAAGGGTTAAACCTCTCTACGAACTAATCAAACCTGATTTCAAACAAACTAATTGGGCCAAAACACATACAGAAATTTTACGTTCAGTACAAACAGACATGCTAACTAAAAGAAAATTAGATACACGCAAAAAAGTGCGCAATCTCGTGATCCGAGTCATCCCAGGGAGATGCGGATTCACATACCTGACCTTTAACGAAGGTGAAAAGGTACCAATAGCATACAAGTCACACTTGTACACACAAGCAGAAATTAAGTTCACTTCAACAGAAAAAATTCTGACAGCAGTTCAAACTGCAGTAGCAAAAGAAAGAACTCTGGCGCAGGTTAAACGCATATTGATCGTTACATCTGTACCTGCCTTAGAGGCAGTAACAAAGGCTAGCATTCCTAATGCTAAGGCTTTACATCCAAGAAGGATACAATGGGTTAATTCTCTTGCTGCTACAGACGTTGAATATGCCTTTGACCCTAATTTAAAGACACAAGAATTCCTACAATACGAATGTCCTATGATGACCGAAATTCTGCCTCTATAACATTACGGATATATAATTTATACAGACGGATCAGCACAGCCCGCAATTTGGGGTAAACAAGCCTATAGTGCTGCGTGCGTGATCTTTAAAGGTCGTTAGCGTGAAGGTAAATTCAGACCTATGGTCACTAAAACTCAATCACTCGGAGACTGTACAGCTCAGCGAGCTGAACTACAGGATTTCAAGATGGCGCTTGAAAATACCGATCGCAAATTTCCCACACTAATAGTGTACGACTCGTATTTCTGCGTTGAATCTTACAACGAAAATTTGTGGAACTGGGTTAAAAGTGGATTCAAAAATTTTAAAGGTTGTACAAGTAAGCATCAAAAGCTTTGGGAACAAGTAGTTCTTTTACAGAAAGAACTACAAAAGACTCACATGATTCATACACTGAGTCATCAGCATGATGGCATTCACGTTGCGGGAAATTCATTGGCTGATGAAGCTGCGAAGGCAGCTGTGCAAACGGCTTCCGTAACTACAATCAAACGCTCAAAAAATAGATGGTGAAACGCTAATAGCAGTAAAAGCCTCAATGGAAGGAAATCATGCAGCGTCAACTCTAAACTATCTACTCGGTAATACATACATAATTGATGCAAACTCCGTTCCTTTTGCCCGAATCCCTGGAGTGGGGGACAGAGTAATTCCAAACCGGACGCGGAGAGTTTACTTGGTTCAAGAAGCACATATGGGAGAGGGTCTAGAATTAGAAAAGATGTACTGGTGGCCGGGAATAGGAGTTGACCTGTACAATTTTGCAATTTACTGCCCTACCTGCAACAGAAATCGCAGCAGCGAAAGCCATGAGATACCTGACTACAGAGTAGCCAGCACAGTTCAGATACCATTGCTAGACAGCATTAGGCTATCTACCTGCAAAACATCTGAATGGACAAATGCAGCCCCACATCTACTAGGACAAGATTTATTTGGATGTGGTCCCAGCGCTCGGCTGACACAGAACTATTATAAAAGATTTGCGAGTCTTTATCGGCACATGCTACATTCTGACCAGGGTCCTGCGTTTAGCTCTCAAGCTTACAAGGAGGCCATGGCTAGCTTGGGCATTGCATTGCAGTATTCTAGTCCCTTGCATCCTGAGGGTAATGCGGTAGTGGAAAAAAAAAACGTGACATAAAGCAATCTATAACAGCTAAGGTATTAGGTTCGGGTGATGGGTGGGTCAAACATCTAACAAGTGTCCCATGTAGTCTCAATAATCTACCAAGAAATTCTCTGGTTGGAGTCACTCCGTATGAATTAATGTTTGATACTAGAATGATAATCGAAGACCTCGATAGTCAGACTTCAGTGGTGAAAAAAAAAACCTTTGATGTCAAAGATCGTTTGACTGTTTTACAGGACTTAAATGAAACAAGAAGAAGTCTGAGTAATACCATACAGAAGCAAACGCCCACTGAAGAAAAACAACCTGTCCCAGCAAGGCCTGTCTGGATTCCAAAGATTAGGGATCTGGTCAGGGAGAAAATTGCGGTGAAGAAGGAATTTGGGCCTTCTTACAGAAAAGCAGTACCAGTCTTGGCCGTCCAAGGAACAAGATCAGTAGTACCACCGCCCCTTGCTGGTAAAAGGGAGAACAGAGTTGTATCTATCGACTTGGTCAAACCACAATCATGTGTCCAATAATAAGTAGTAGGCCAAGTGGTCTCCCGAGAAGTAGCAGATGACCAAATCTTGCTACAATCCAAGAGGTTCAAACTGAAAGACTTATCACTTTTGATAAACCACCAGTAGAAAAAGAAGGTCTATGCAACAAAGTCATGGAACTTGTACCTCTGGAAACCCAAATAACAGTTCGTCAAGAAACACCTGTCTACAATGATGTATCGTCTGAGTATCCAAATATGACAAAGAAAGAGAAAGCTCCAGTGATTTCAAGTAATCCTGATGCAATCCCAACAATTGACAGATCTGCTTCTGGCTACTTTATCATCTTCGATAACTTTTCTGAGGATCCCAGTGAACCTGAAGAAGAGCCAGCAAACAAAACTATCAAGGAAAAAGTAACAGAACTCCTTCATCTACTAGAAAAAACATATCTGGTTTCACCATGGGTGGAATTTTGGATTGTATTGGGTGTATATTTTATCTTGAGTCTTCCTGCTGCTCAGCTAGAATTCATCTGATGTAGAATGTTGGATGAATGGAATGTTAGTGGTTTGTGAATGTCAGTTGGGTGAGGGCTGAGCAGCAGGACAGCTGCTCCTGATGGGGTTTTATCTTTATATCTTAACAACTTATCTTAATAAAGTAACATGAATAATCTACCTTGAAGTATAGTTAATGGTGTTCCCTAGCTGCGAACAATGTGGTTGATGTAATAGGACAAGTATGTGTTCAAGTATTGGATGCCGGTCCGTGAGTCAAGGAGTCAAGATGGAGTCATTATTGGAAAGGTTTTGGAAGCAGAATCTTCGGCCTAGCAGACATTGTAACAAGTTAAAGGTCTCAAGAATAGGCCTGGGTTGGCGAACACAGAGGGAACTTTCAGTGTTTGTTGAAGACGTGGAGGAATGGCCAACATCGGAAATGAGTTGCAAAAACCCTTGAGTGGTGTCATGTTGTTAGTCCACTTGAGGGTTGTGTATGAGTGGAGTCAAGATGTTTGGCCACTCTTTGGTCGGTGTTATGTATGAGGAGTTTGCAGAATGGTCTGTTCTTTCATTAATAGTGAAGTTTGATAGTAGGTGATTAAGTCACCAAGAGCTGTTTTCACATCAAATGTTGTGTGTGAGTTGTGTCAAGGTGTTAGGCAACTCATTAGCTCGTGTTTTAGGGGGGGCTATGTGTATGTGGTCACCCCTTGTTAGTGTTGGTTGGTTGTAGGTGTTTAAGTCACTCAGAGCTGTTCCACAACTAATGTTGTGTGTGAGTTGTGTCAAGTTGTTAGGCAACTCATTGGTTTCTGTGTGTGGGGTCTATGTTGTATGTGGTCACCCTGTATATGAGATGACTATGCTGTATATGGTCAGTCTTTTTTAGGTATTGTGTGGTGTTTGATACCTGGCGCATGAATGAGTTGTGTAAGTGCTTGTTCTTGGTCTCAGGTGTGCATGTTGTTTCCCGGCGCATGAATGAGTTATGTAAGTGCTTGTTCTTGGTCTGAGGTGTGCACGTTGTTTTGTGGCGCATGAATGAGCTATGTGAGTGCTTGTTCTTCGTCTGAGGTGGGCATGTTGTTTCCTGATATGTATGGTGTTAAGGTTTGTTCTTGTGTGCCTTTCTTGTTATACTTGTCTGGCCAACTGGTAATATTTTGTGGCACATGGACGTGGAATGTAGGTTAGTTGTTTATTTCAGGAAGTAATGTGATGCTCTCTTCAGACTGTAGTGTGCGAGATGAGTTAAAATTTATTGTATGCACTGTTTTAAATTTATTGACCAAATGTACTAGAGTGTATTGTTTTAAATGTCATCCTTTTCATTGCACAATGCAGTTGCTCCCCTAACGAAGGGAGATATGTTGTATCTTGAGTCTTCCTGCTGCTCAGCTAGAATGCATGTGATGTAGAATGTTGGATGAATGGAATGTTAGTGGTTTGTGAATGTCAGTTGGGTGAGGGCTGAGCAGCAGGACAGCTGCTCCTGATGGGGTTTTATCTTTATATATTAACAACTTATCTTAATAAAGTAACATGAATAATCTACCTTGAAGTATCCATCATCTTTCCGATTACATCAGTGTACTTTTCCTCCTGCTTTGGCTCGTGCTAGTATTGAGCTTGGGAAGGATGATTGATGCAAAATACAGTACTGTGAATACAGCAAGTAAGAAAATCAACTTGGTCCTGAAACCTTACAAATCCTCTCATCATGAAAAAAGAGGACTGTCAGCAGTGAACATCAAAGCTGTTCCAATACCTGGCGGTATAGCATGGGATAGAACTGATTATGACTTCTATGGTCCGGTTGAGGTTCTGAAGCTTCCACACCAATTTAAGGTTTCTTTGAGTGACTTTGTCGCACCCAGTGAATTTTCTGATGATTGGGACTTTGAGACTATTAATAACATGATGAAAAATTTAGAAATTTCAGCAAAATTTACAGAACATGACTACTTAGAAGGGTCATCAGATTATGAACAAATGTATTGTTTTAATCACTATGGTCATCATTATTTGCATAGATCTGCAAGCCCTAGCCCCTTAGGTGCTGCGCACGTTTAGCGGCCGACGGCACCACTACCTCCGTAGTGCTGCCGTCGGCCATTGAACGTTCGAACCTCACCTGCGCAATGGAACGTCCAGCACTGGAGCTGGACGTTCCATAGCAGCTATGAGGCTAGAAATGTTTTTATTACAATCAATGGGAACATTGTCCAACACCGCCAAAAGGCAGTTCGAAAAAATTCTTGGTAAAATGTCCATACTTCACAGGGTTTAAAGTTACAAATCCAGAAATGTTTTATTTCAAAAATATAAATAACACAGAATGAAAACAATATTGACCAAAACTAAACAAATTTATTCTGCAAACGTTTATGCCCAATTATCTACGTTAGGGTTTGACTACTGGAAAGACAAGATAGAGACAAAAACTGTCTGGGGCACGAAAGATTGGTAGGTAAAAGGTTTAGAAGCACTATTCAGAGCCTGCGTTATACCAGAACAAATTTTGTTTTTGAATGACACTGTTTAACAAACCTCTTGTCTTGGCTTAGCTAAGATAAAAGATTTAAATAAACCGTCTTTATCAAAACCTGCATGTTAGACCTGTCTGGCTTTTTGGCGAAGTCCCTCCTAATTTTTATTTATTTTGTCCCCTTTTTGCCCCTCAAACCCTTGTTAATTTTTGTGTCTACTAACTTTTTATAGGTGCTGACCAGGGGGATAGGTGTTATTTTCCCCTCTTGTAATCTTTTACCTCAGGCCCAGAGGCCTGTGCTGTCAGGAAACCTCATGTTGTCACAAAATGGAGGGCCCTAACTGTCACCAACTGCCACACCATAGTCAGCCCCATAGGATAACATTAGGTCTTCCAGAACCTTCTGGACCCTACTGGACTCTGTGAGGCTAGGCTATAAAAGGGCAGGGGGCAGGAGGCCATTTTGGGTAGTCCAGTGTGAGAGGAGAGAGGCTGCAGTGTGAGGAGGAGGACGCGCTAGAAGAGGCTAGTTGGTTTCATAAACCGACAACATCTTTCAGAGGACGTTCCCCCTTGTGCTTCTGACCGAACCCTTTCATCGGGCTAATATCGATCTGGTCCAGTCAAGGAACCAGGAACTTTGGACACTTTCCCGGTCTTGGGCCGTGTCCCACATTCACCTTCAAGACCCCCCATTGGTCTAATAATCAGCTCCCCCACCTTCCTGCTTCAAGACAGGCCTACCGGATCAGAAGAGCAGTGCCCGGTGCGTTCTGGCATCGTGGGTGGCCGAGGTGTCTCTGTCGGGAAGGCGCGAGGCGCTGTGAAGGAGTGCAGCCGGCGGGAGAGTGGCACGTCTACCTGATGCACGCCGGTAGCGGACTTTGAGGTGAGACGCTGCTCCCCTGCGCAAGAGCAGAGGCGTGTGCTTCCCGGCTGAAGGAGGCGGTGCCGGCCGAGCCACTGGTTCCCCGCGTCTGCGCAGCAGAGGCCTGCGTCAGGGAGAAGCGAGGGAGCACCGAGCAGCGACGCGTTTCCGGCTTCCACGGCGAACCCGGCTGGTGAGAGCCGAGGCGGAGGAGCGCCCTGCCTTCCCAGCGAGGCGGGAACCCTGGGCCACAACCAGCTTGCCGACAGCGTGACCGGTAACAGCCTGAGGCAGCGCGAGGAAAAGCAAAGGGGCTGCTTGCATCAATCTTCCCCATTCCAGCGCTAGATCAAGAGGCTGGCTGGGCGGGGATAGGCGACCGCTATTGCTGCCGGTGTGGTGACGGTGGAGTCATCTGAAAGGCCCTACCCCTGTGGACTGAAGCAGGACAGGAGAATAACAGTAAGGAGAGAGAGGGGGTGAGGAAGGAAAGGGCTACGCCCTCCCTGGTGCAGCGCTAGAATTACGAATCAGGGTGTCCTGTTATCCCGTCAACGTTAAGACCTGAGCTGTGTCAGAGTAGGCGAGGGGGAAAAAGAGTCACATAATCCCAACCTCACTTCTACAGGCTTCTGACAAGTGGCTATTAAGCTAGAAATTAGCGGGGAACTTAAACTATCATCAGGAGAGCGCTGACAGTTCTTGTTAACAAGGGAGCTTCCTTCAGAAACTCCTAGCAATTGCTGGGAAGAGCAGTAAAACCAGTGGAATTCCTGCAGATCACTCTGTGTGTGCAAGCTAGCACTAAGTTAATGTGCAGATAAGGGGAGGGAGATCTTACCACTGCAGAAGAGGGGCAGTCAGCTATTTGGCAGGGTGAAGTGTTGGGATACATTGATGTCATTGATTATAATGCAAAGTGTCACTGCTTAGTGTACTCCTAATGAGATAGTTCTTTCCCAGAAGTAAGCATTTCTGTACTCATGAAGACTGAATGTTTTGAACTGTAATTTTTCCACAGCAAGAAGAGTGTTATTTACTTCTCTAAATCAAAGGTATAATCGCAATTCCTGAGAAGAGCTAAAATGTATTACACTGTATAATTTGAAACTGAAGAGCATATTATTTTTATAAAGCAGCACGTATTTTCACATATTTTTGGTGTAGTGTTTTCCTTTTGAGTGCTATTGCGTGGAGTTACTTTTGGGTGGTCTGCAACCTTTACACTGTGCCTCTGTTATGTTAGTCTTGCCCTAGGCCAGGCTACCTAATTCCAACATATTGGTGCCTAGCGGTGGGATTGCGGACTTGGTTGCAGCTACTTACTAGTAATTTGACGTAATACACCCAACCTACACCAGGAGTTTTCTCCTTGCGGCCCTCCCAATTAGTCTTTTTGTTTTTTCTAAATTTATTCCTGGTGGTGGGTGGAGTTGGCTTAAGGTTGCCCTTGCCCCTTTGAAATTTCTGGTGTGTATTCAGGTTTGCCAGACTCACAATGGAGTTTGCAGTGGAAAACATGGAAGTCTATTCCGTGCCCCAATTGAGAATGTTCTGCCAACAAATGGGGGTCTTTTTCAAACATGGTGCCAGGAAGGGGGAGCTCCAGACTAGCCTTAGGGCCTGGGTGGAGGCACACCAAGAGACAAAGGAGGAGGATGAAGAGGTTGACCAGGGCACGGAAGGGGGGGTGGAAGAGTTATTCCGCCATGAGGGGGAAAACTTACTCACCGGACCAGTGTCCTATTTCAGAAAGGGCAGTAGCATCTCTGGGAAAAGCCTAACGGAAGCTGAGCTCACCGATAGGAGGGAGAAAAGACAGCTAAAGTGGGAGTTGGCTAAGTTGGAGCAGGAGAAAGAGGAGAGGAGGATGGTCCACGAGTTTAGACTGAAGGAACTGGAGCTCCAAAGTCTGCAACGGGGGTCCTCTCCTGTTAGAAATGGTGGCAGCGAACCGAAAGAGTCAGCCAGGGAGACCAAACCCTATATCCCAAAGGACCTGATAGCGAGCTTCAGTCAGGGGGACGATGTAGCTAAGTGGCTGGCCGCTTATGAGGTTTCTCTGAAGGTTCATGGAGTGCAGGAGAAGCACTGGGGGGGTAGTTTGTACAAGTACATGCCTCCTGCTGGTCGGGACACCTTGCTGGCCCTGGATCCAGAGGAACAGACAAACTACCCCACCATGAAGCTGGCGTTATTGAGGAAGTTCGGGCTCACCCCAGAAAGGTACCGACAGAAGTTCAGGGGGAGCCACAAGATGGGCACTCAGAACTGGGTGGACTTCCTTGATTACGCCAGAAAGGCCTTAGAGGGTTGGGTCAAGGGCAGTGAGGTAAAGGATTATGAGGGGCTGTACGATCTGTTTTTGAGAGAACACCTCCTCGAGAAATGTTTTCCCGAGCTGCGCCAACACCTGGTAGACAGCAAGCTGACCAATCCCCGGAAGCTTGCAGAGGAGGCGGACATCTGGACAAGTACCCGGGTGTCCACCAAGGGGACTGGAGGGGAATCTCAAAAAGTCGGACAGGGCGCCCCCCAGAAGAAGGAGGGGGGGAGAAAAAGAAAGAGTTCTCTAAAGGTCCCCAAAATAACTTCCAAGGGAAGGGAGCAGGTTTCACCCCTAGGGCAAACCCGCCCCGGAACCCTCATCCTGGCCAGAGCCAGCAGCCCAGGGTTCTCCACTGTTTTGAATGCGGTGGCGTTGGACATTATAAGGGAGATGTCAGATGCCCAAAGAGACCACCCCCTCCCACCGGAGGAAAGTCACCGGGAGTAGCTAGTGTAGCGCTCGGGGAGGAGTTGCCCTTAGATAAGGGGGGTGAGTGGGCGGGTGTCACCTTAGTGTCCCTGTGAGAGCGGGAGATGGTGCCAAAGATCAAGGTGCCCCCAAATACTACAAAGTATGGGCAATGGGTTACCATCAATGGCCAGAGAGGGGAGGCTCTGAGGGATACAGGAGCCAGCATGACTATGGTGAGAAGTCAGCTGGTGTCCCCAGAGCAGATTGTTCCTAATGTACTCCACCCCGCCGCGATGGCTGACGGCAGAATGGGCCACTATCTAGTGGCTGAGGTTCCCTTTGAGTGGGAGGGGGTTGCAGGTTCACTTCGAGTTGCCGTAAGCCCTGCCGTGCCAGTCGATTGTCTGTTGGGGAATGACATGGAACACAACCCTTGGAGAGAGGTGGAATACCGGACGCATTCTGCGATGCTGGGTACACCTGACTGGGCCTGTGTTAGCACACGGTCTGCGACTGCCCGGAGGGGGAGTTCGCCTGGGTTGAAGCCTGGAACAATGGCCCAACCCGCTGCTAAGAAGGGACAGACCCGGAGACAGGGAAAGCCTGCTCCGGCTTCCACACCCCATGAGACAGATCGGCCACCTGCGGTGGTGGACCAGGAGTCTGTGGAGGGGGAAGTAGACTCTCTGGAGGATTTACCCATCCCTGCGGAGTGGCATGTGGAGGGAGGTCCTACCAGAGAGGAATTCTGTAAGGGGCAGAGGGAGTGCCCCACCCTTGAGGGACTGAGGCGACAGGCTGAAGCCCAAGCAGCAGGTGATGTTACGGGACATTACCATATTTACTGGGAGGATGGACTCCTCTACAGTGAACCCAAGGTACCCTTGCCTGGTTCATCAAGGGCCTTGGTAGTCCCGCAACAGTACCGAGCCTTTCTTTTGGAACTGGCTCATGCCATACCCCTGGCAGGACACTTAGGTCAGGACAAGACCTTTGCACGGCTTGTCCTCCACTTTTACTGGCCTCGAATGAAAGTGGCGTCCGACACATACTGTAGGACATGTGTAACCTGCCAGGCCAGTGGGAAAACAGGGGTGAAGCTAAAGGCTCCCCTGGAACCACTTCCAGTCGTTAGCACCCCCTTTGAGAGGGTGGGCATCGACATTGTAGGGCCTTTGGATCCACCAACAGCAGCTGGTCACAGGTTTATCCTGGTACTGGTGGATCATGCCACACGGTACCCAGAGGCAATACCTCTGAGGACAGTCACTGCACCTGTAGTGGCAAGAGCCCTAATGGGAATCTTTACCCGAGTGGGATTTCCCAAGGAAGTTGTGTCCGACAGGGGGACCAAATTCCTGTCAGCTTACATGCGGGCAATGTGGAAGGAGTGTGGAGTGACCTACCGGTTCACCACTCCTTACCACCCCCAGTCGAATGGGCTGGTTGAGAGGTTCAATAAGACCTTGAAGGGCATGATCAGAAGTCTGCCCGAGAGCCTGCGGAGGAAATGGGATGTCCTCCTACCCTGTTTACTCTTTTCTTACAGGGAAGTGCCCCAGAAGGGAGTGGGCTTCAGCCCCTTTGAGCTTCTGTATGGGCACCCTGTACGCGGTCCTCTCAGCCTGGTGAAGGATGGTTGGGAGAAATCTCCCAGGAAACCCCCCCAGGATGTGGTGAGCTACATGCTGGCCTTCAGGAGCCAAATGGCGAAGTTGTGGAAGCAAGTTTCTGACAACTTGGAGGCCAGCCAGGCAGTCATGAAGGAGTGGTACGACCACAATGCTCACCAGGTGGAACTGGAGCCTGGACAGAAAGTGTGGGTGATGGAGCCTGGAGAGCTTAGCGCCCTCCAGGATCGCTGGACAGGCCCCTTTGAGGTGTTGGAAAAGAAGGGTAAGGCCACATACCTGGTGGACCTTAAGACCCCTCGGCAGCCCCTACGGGTGCTGCATGCCAACCGACTCAAGCCCCACCATGAGAGGCCCGAGGTGTCATGCTGATGATGGTGACTGACGGGGAAGAGGAAGCGGAAAGCGAACCTCTCCCAGATCTCTTTTCGTCCCAAGAGAAGGATGGGTCAGTGGAGGGAGTGAATCTCTCTCCTACTCTAACTCCTGAACAACGGGAGGACTGCCGCCAGATCCTGGAGCAGTACTCTTCATTGTTCTCCCTTGTCCCGGGAAGGACCCACCTGTGTACCCATGATGTGGACACAGGAGACAGCCCACCAGTGAAGTCCAAGACCTACCGGCTGTCTGACAAGGTGAAGGCTAGCATACATGGAGAAGTTGCCAAGATGCTAGAGCTGGGAGTAATTGAACCTTCCAACAGCCCTTGGTCCAGTCCGGTGGTGCTCGTGCCAAAAGCTGCACCCCCAGGCACCACACCTGAACTGAGGTTCTGTGTGGATTACCGAGGACTGAATTCAGTGACAAGGACTGATGCTCATCCGATCCCTAGGGCGGATGAATTGATTGCCCGGCTAGGAGCTGCCCAATATCTGAGTACCTTTGACCTCACTTCAGGGTACTGGCAGATCTCCTTGACAGATGGAGCAAGGGAAAGGTCAGCCTTCTCCACGCCTGAGGGACACTACCAGTTCTGTGTGATGCCCTTTGGGCTCAAGAACGCCCCTGCCACATTTCAGCGGCTGGTGAACCAGGTCCTCTCTGGAATGGAGAGTTTCTCTGCTGCTTACTTGGATGACATTGCTGTCTTCAGTAGCAGTTGGGAGGACCATCTGCAGCATTTGCAGGCCGTTCTCCAGGCCCTGAGACAAGCTGGATTGACCATCAAAGCCAGCAAATGCCAGATTGGGCAGGGGTCGGTTGTGTACCTTGGACACTTGGTGGGTAGGGGGACTGTGCAGCCCCTGCAGGCGAAGATTGAGGCAATCATGGCCTGGGAACCCCCCAAGACACAGACTGAGGTCCGAGCTTTCCTGGGCCTCACAGGATACTACCGTCGCTTTGTGAAGGGGTATGGCACTATTGTAGCGCCCCTCACAGAGCTCACCTCCAAGAAACAACCTCGACGGGTAGTTTGGACAAAGGCTTGTCAGCAAGCCTTTGAAAAGTTGAAACAGGCAATGTGTGCGGCACCGGTCCTGAGGGCCCCAGACTTCTCCAAGGAGTTCATTGTCCAAACAGATGCATCAGAACATGGCATTGGGGCAGTGTTATCGCAACTCAACGAAGAGGGCCTGGATCAACCTGTGGTCTTCTTATCCAGGAGACTGCTTCCCCGGGAACAGAAGTGGAGTGCCATTGAGAGGGAAGCTTTTGCGGTGGTGTGGGCTCTGAAGAAGCTGCGGCCATACCTCTTTGGCTCGCACTTCCTGGTTCAGACTGACCACCGACCCCTTCGTTGGCTGATGCAGATGAAGGGGGAAAATCCCAAGTTGTTGAGGTGGTCCATCTCCCTACAGGGAATGGACTTCCGGGTGGAACATCGGCCTGGAGTGGACCACGCCAATGCAGACGGTCTCTCCAGGTATTTCCGCCTTAGTGATGAGGACTCCCAAGGGGTTGGGTAGTTCTCCCCACTTTCAGCTGGGGGGGACGCGTGTTAGACCTGTCTGGCTTTTTGGCGAAGTCCCTCCTAATTTTTATTTATTTTGTCCCCTTTTTGCCCCTCAAACCCTTGTTAATTTTTGTGTCTACTAACTTTTTATAGGTGCTGACCAGGAGGATAGGTGTTCTTTTCCCCCCTTGTAATCTTTTACCTCAGGCCCAGAGGCCTGTGCTGTCAGGAAACCTCATGTTGTCACAAAATGGAGGGCCCTAACTGTCACCAACTGCCACACCATAGTCAGCCCCATAGGATAACATTAGGTCTTCCAGAACCTTCTGGACCCTACTGGACTCTGTGAGGCTAGGCTATAAAAGGGCAGGGGGCAGGAGGCCATTTTGTGTAGTCCAGTGTGAGAGGAGAGAGGCTGCAGTGTGAGGAGGAGGACGCGCTAGAAGAGGCTAGTTGGTTTCATAAACCGACAACATCTTTCAGAGGACGTTCCCCCTTGTGCTTCTGACCGAACCCTTTCATCGGGCTAATATTGATCTGGTCCAGTCAAGGAACCAGGAACTTTGGACACTTTCCCGGTCTTGGGCCGTGTCCCACATTCACCTTCAAGACCCCCCATTGGTCTAATAATCAGCTCCCCCACCTTCCTGCTTCAAGACAGGCCTACCGGATCAGAAGAGCAGTGCCCGGTGCGTTCTGGCATCGTGGGTGGCCGAGGTGTCTCTGTCGGGAAGGCGTGAGGCGCTGTGAAGGAGTGCAGCCGGCGGGAGAGTGGCACGTCTACCTGATGCACGCCGGTAGCGGACTTTGAGGTGAGACGCTGCTCCCCTGCGCAAGAGCAGAGGCGTGTGCTTCCCGGCTGAAGGAGGCGGTGCCGGCCGAGCCACTGGTTCCCCGCGTCTGCGCAGCAGAGGCCTGCGTCAGGGAGAAGCGAGGGAGCACCGAGCAGCGACGCGTTTCCGGCTTCCACGGCGAACCCGGCTGGTGAGAGCCGAGGCGGAGGAGCGCCCTGCCTTCCCAGCGAGGCGGGAACCCTGGGCCACAACCAACTTGCCGACAGCGTGACCGGTAACAGCCTGAGGCAGCGCGAGGAAAAGCAAAGGGGCTGCTGGCATCAATCTTCCCCATTCCAGCGCTAGATCAAGAGGCTGGCTGGGCGGGGATAGGCGACCGCTATTGCTGCCGGTGTGGTGACGGTGGAGTCATCTGAAAGGCCCTACCCCTGTGGACTGAAGCAGGACAGGAGAATAACAGTAAGGAGAGAGAGGGGGTGAGGAAGGAAAGGGCTACGCCCTCCCTGGTGCAGCGCTAGAATTACGAATCAGGGTGTCCTGTTATCCCGTCAACGTTAAGACCTGAGCTGTGTCAGAGTAGGCGAGGGGGAAAAAGAGTCACATAATCCCAACCTCACTTCTACAGGCTTCTGACAAGTGGCTATTAAGCTAGAAATTAGCGGGGAACTTAAACTATCATCAGGAGAGCGCTGACAGTTCTTGTTAACAAGGGAGCTTCCTTCAGAAACTCCTAGCAATTGCTGGGAAGAGCAGTAAAACCAGTGGAATTCCTGCAGATCACTCTGTGTGTGCAAGCTAGCACTAAGTTAATGTGCAGATAAGGGGAGGGAGATCTTACCACTGCAGAAGAGGGGCAGTCAGCTATTTGGCAGGGTGAAGTGTTGGGATACATTGATGTCATTGATTATAATGCAAAGTGTCACTGCTTAGTGTACTCCTAATGAGATAGTTCTTTCCCAGAAGTAAGCATTTCTGTACTCATGAAGGCTGAATGTTTTGAACTGTAATTTTTCCACAGCAAGAAGAGTGTTATTTACTTCTCTAAATCAAAGGTATAATCGCAATTCCTGAGAAGAGCTAAAATGTATTACACTGTATAATTTGAAACTGAAGAGCATATTATTTTTATAAAGCAGCACGTATTTTCACATATTTTTGGTGTAGTGTTTTCCTTTTGAGTGCTATTGCGTGGAGTTACTTTTGGGTGGTCTGCAACCTTTACACTGTGCCTCTGTTATGTTAGTCTTGCCCTAGGCCAGGCTACCTAATTCCAACACTGCACCTGACAGTAATAACGATTCAGATGAGGAGGTATACGTAACTTATATATTAAAACAGAACAGAACTGATCCTAACTGGAAGAAGTGGGTGATCTGGAAAACAGACACTAATAACCGTCATGAAAGATTCCTGAACAAATCTTTTTTTTTTTATTCAAACATTTTTTATTGAAGTTGTATTTAGTATTATACAGTATATAACACAAATTAAAAATTTCACAAACGCTTATAATTACATTCATTTTCAATTCACCCCAATATGTACCAATTTACTCAAAATAACAACCCCAAATTTGATCAAACTTGTTTGTACTCCTGACTCTTTTAGCATATAATTGTTCACTTCTACTAACCTTTTCAATTTTTTCGAACCATTCCAGAAACGTTGAAACTTTTGTTGAAAGCCAGTTCTGTAGCAATAAAGATCTAGCAACGGCCATTATAATATAAATCAATTTTGTCAAATAGTTTGTAAATGTGCATTCAGGATCATATCCAAATAAAAGCATTTTTGCATTACATGGAATTAATAACATATAATAAGTTTTTAGAAAAACAAAGATTTCTTCCCAAAAAGACTTAATTTTGGAACAATACACTATAATATGAGACCAATTGGCCTGCACGCAATTGCAATGTCTGAAACAACTGGC
The DNA here is from genome assembly GCF_964263255.1 of Lissotriton vulgaris. Taxonomy (NCBI): domain Eukaryota; kingdom Metazoa; phylum Chordata; class Amphibia; order Caudata; family Salamandridae; genus Lissotriton; species Lissotriton vulgaris. The sequence goes on from NC_141688.1 coordinate 7,056,477, forward strand.
AGATGCTTTATTATACATTTGAGCAATGATTACTGGTGTGCGGTATAATAGCCATTTGCTAAAGTAAAGCATTCAACGCCAATTTGCGCCACGCAAAACACAGAAATTAAATTTGTTAATAGTTTTCCATATTTCAGTTGATAATACTTGATTTTCTTGTGTATCCCATTTACGGATAGCTTTAGAGGTCAACTCATCCTCCTGACTCTGTGCCAGGAACTGTTTCCATGCCCCAGGTTTCTTCACCTGATCGTTAACAAAAAGATCTAATGCTAATGGAGAGGAATTATTAGTAATAATACTGGGGTATAATTGCATCAATATAGGGTAGATCAAGTTAGTGTAGGACCCGATTAACAAAAAATTGCCGGAGATCAGGCGTATCATATCGTTGACAGAGAACCAGGTCCCATTCCTTAGGAAATCAGATAATGTTTTAATCCCTGCCTGCCCCCAGTTTTCTATAACAATTGGATCGATTTTAATCCTTAAAAAAGAAAAGACGCCAAGTAAGGGAGTTGTTAAATGGATAGGAGGAAGCGAATATCTCTTATGCATAGCATCGCGTCGTTTAAAGAACCAATTTAAAGTCTTATAACGAACAAATTTGGGTGATTTCGGTACAAGCAAGGGGGATGGGATTCGAGTTTCTGAACATATTAAATCAAATTTTTTTTTATAAAAAACCTGGTACCTGGGATAATATTTTTGAATCTCTCTAGGTACTGCGCAAAGTATGCGTAATAATAATCTTTCAAATTTGGTAAAGAAAGACCTCCATATTCCGTTTCTGCAGTTAAAGTCCGTAAGTCTATTCTAGGCGTTTTTTTCGCCCAAATAAATTTGGAAAACATAGATTCTATTTTCGAAAAAAAAGAACAGGGTAAATAAACTGGAATTGATGAAAATAAGAAATTAAAAAGTGGAAGGATTGACATTTTAATCAAAGCAGTACGGCCAAGAATAGATAACGGCAAAGGGTCCCAGCAGGCAAACATTGATTGAACTTTTTTAATTAAGGGAACAAAATTAAATGTATATAAGTCTAAGATATTAGGAGAGAACAGGATCCCCAAATATCTTTTCGGTTTTGAATTGATGCAGCCTTGTAAATCTACATGGAGGACTGGGTCTGCCCCCCCACAAACCAATATTTCGTTTTTTTTTTATTAATTCGATAGCCTCGTAGGGTTTCGAACTCTTCAAAAATTTTGAGTATATGTGTTCTGATGCAAGGTCGGGTTTAATTAGTAACATGATATCATCTGCGTAGAGTTTGATCCTGGCCACGGCAGTGACTGGTGGAGTGATCTGGAGACAATTCCTGATGGCAACAGCTAGTGGTTCAATAAAAAAAGCAAAAAGAATAGGTGACAAGGGGCAACCTTGCCTGGTGCCGCGTTGCACTGCTATTGAGCCTACCGATGATTTATTTATAATTATGTTTGCTCTAGCACCCGTGTACAGGATCTGTATTAAATTTATGATATGTTGTGAAATCGCAAACTTTCTTAAAATAAAGAAAAGAGTGTCCCAAACCACCAAATCAAAAGCTTTCTCTGCGTCCAACAAAAGTACTAAGGCCTGTATCCCCCGTGAATCAAAGTAATCTAATGCCTCAACTAAGAAATGTGTGTTTGTAAATAATTGTCTGCCTATAATGAACCCGTTTTGATCGGGATGGATCAACTCCGCCGTAAAATTATTGAAGCGAAGTGAAAGCAATTTAGTGGTTTTTTTATAATCTGAGTTTAGTAAGGTAATTGGCCTTTATGAGTTTGGATCTTTGGGTTCCTTCCCCTTTTTCAAAATACTAATGACTGTACCTTCATGGAAGGATTCAGGGATTTGCCCTCCTTCAAGCATTGAGTTTAATAATAACAGAAATAAATCACTAAAGGAGCAAAAGAAAACTTAAAAAAATTCTGAAGGAAGGCCATCAGGGCCGCAAGCTTTACCTAATGGAAGATCTTTTACCACTGCTTCCAATTCTGCCTTAGAGAATGGTTTTTGCATATGTATTTGATCTTCTAGAGATAGACTTGGAATTTCATGTCGCCCCAAGAAATTTGGTGATCGATAATGTGATTTGTAGTATAAATTCTGTTGTAGTGTTGAAGCATAATAGAATTTATTTCAGCCTGAACGAATGTATCAATGTGAGTGACAGGATCTTTTAAAGAATTAATCATATTGGAGGCCGCCTGCTCTTTTACTTGGCAAGCTAGAAATTTTCCTGTAAAGTTGCTCTCTTCGTATACTTTTTGTGATTGTTTTCGAAGGCCTTTTTGCTTTGTTCATAGTAATGGGCACTGAGTTCATGTTTGGCCTCTCTCAGTTGATTTAATACATCGCCATTTGGTTTACAATGTTGACTTAATGTAAGATCCTGAATTTTTTGTAGTAGAGAGTTCCTAGTGATTTTCACAGCAGACCACTCAGCCGCATCTTTGCTAATGACTATACCCCGTATAAAGGCCTTTAAAGAGTCCCAAATTATATGAAGAGGGGCTGTACCTATAGTTCGATCACTATATATTCCATGATCTCTAATTTTAACGCAGATACCCAATTCATATCCTGTAAATAAATTTTATTAAGCATCCATCTTTTCGCAACTTTAATGTTCTCTTCATAGTCAAAATTATTCACCAGCATGGCATGGTCCAAAAACCATTATGGTAGAATTTCTGAGAGAGAAATTTGAGCTGTCTAGAGGCCAGAAAAAAATCTATACGGGATGAGGATTTAAACCTACCAGACCAGCAGGTAAACTCAGTTTTTTGTGGATTTATCAGGCGCCATGGGTCACACAATCCTAATATAGATATATAGTTTAGCATAGTCCTTTAAGATCTAGGTTTGGACTGTCTTTTAAGGGACGAAGTGGAATCTAAATTAGGGTTCATAAGTATATTAAAATCACCACCTATAACGATGTCTCCACCTACCAATAACAGAGATTGAAACAGAGCCTCATATATCTGGGGACTATCCTCTATAGGGGCTTAGAAGCAAACAAAAGTAATTGGAGTACGATAGGATTTAAATCTGCATGAAGCCCAACACCAGCGACCTGAAGGATCGCTTTCTGTCTGAACAATCTCAGTCTCTAAATTTTTATTCGGAAAGAAAGCAACTCCACGTTGTGAACCCATTGAGCATGAAAAACCCCGATACAAAGCCCAAGTTTTAAACATATTAAAATCCTCTTTTTTAGAAGCAGTAATATGAGTCTCCTGTAACATTACCACTGCGGGATTTTCAGTCCTAATCCAAGATTCTATTGCTCGCATTTTTCTACCATTATTCAAGCCATTCACATTAAACTATACCAATTTCAACCCCTTATTGAGCGACATGATACATGATTTACTACTGAGAATAATACAAAGGTTCTAATCACAAAATATCTTATATCACCAAGGTACATAGAAAGTGAATTTTTACAAAAAACAGTTCTACTGCAAACAACCTCAATTTTTTCAAAATGTTCCCCCATTTTCCCAACCCCCACCCCCACATTCATGTTGATACAAGATCTTCAATTTTATCTAAGCGATTCTGGATCCCAACCAATTCAGCCCTTTGGAATTGCTTAACTTCCCGTATCTCATCCATTATCAGAGTTAACATATCTTTAACTGATAGTTGCAGTGACCCAACCGTCTGAATGGTTTCCGAATCCATGTCTAGAATAGGGCTTAGTACTTCCGCCCCTTCAGTTGAGCAAGTTGTCGTATAGGTGGCAGCTGAGCCTGCTGGGTTATCTGTATTGTGCATTGAAGAGAGGGTGCTGCCTTTAGATTTGAAGGATAAGACGATGGTGTAACAGCATTAAGAGATAAAGTATCAGTCTGCGAGGGCTCTGTGTCTGAGACAGCAATTGCTGGGCTGGGGCCGGGGCCGGGGTCTGGATCAGAAATAGTTATAGCGGAATTATTAGCGGCTGATGAGTTGAGCTTGGCATCAAAAAGAGGAAACTGCTTCAATGACTAATTGGTAGTCATCGTATTTCTTAAATGTAGATTACCGTCCGAAGTCTCTTGGTGCACTTCTAAGGTACTAATGTTCCCAAATGTCTCTTCCTCAGAGTCAAGAAAGAATCCTCCTTGCCTTCTTCAGCTGCTAATCTGTCGGCTGCTGCTGCTTCTTCTTCTTTCGCCTGGAGGCGACGGGCTCTGGCTCTGGCTCGAACTCCAGTAAGTTTGCCCATTAAGGCGGCACTATTCTATTCCGTTCCGTTCCGTTTTCCCAAATGAAAAAGGAAGAAATGTCAATGGAAATGGGAAATATAATTTGCTTTTATTTTCCCAGGTCTAGTATTTTTTTTTCTCGTTTTTTTTATTTTTATGGTGTGGAGTCTTCTGCTTTCTGGCAACAATGCCTCTAACGTTATGCCTCGCAAACTTAGAAATCTTATTTTCCCATGAAAAAGCCACCTGCAGCAGTATCCTTTTTTTTCAGTGCGTAATTAAACAGAAGTACCGGTATCAAGCAATTAGCGCTTAACCAACTGGTTGCCGAGTGGTTACATCCACCTCAGTTTCAGTTCATCTCAGCACAAAATTACAAAGAATAGCGCAAAGCCCAATGATACAGTCACAGTGCTGAGTTCACTTTAGAAAAAGTTTCTGTTTTACCATACATCGCAGGGGACAATGCTCACCGTGTTCTGTGTTCATAATGCTTGCACCAGCTCCTGTTCTCACTCTCACACTCTCACACTCGACCCAACTGCTGTTCGGGGTCTGTTGATAAGTGGAGCGTGTCAGTCCTCTGCAAAATCCGAGTCTGAGTTCGAGGGCGTCAGTGCCCTACCGCCGCACAATCACTGAACCATGGAACCGTTGTACTGCCGCAAGTCGCAAGTCACCGTTGGTAGTCTAGGGGAGAAACGCTGTAGCAAACTTTAACTTGAAACTCCCAAGACAAAGATGCCTTCCACACGCCGCCGGTATTCCGCCAAGACACTCGCTCTCGCTCTCAGGATGGGAGGGACATGGATCAGGTAGTCATGTGAGAGGAATGCACGGGTGCTAGGAGGAGGCGTGGAGCTCCACCATAGCCGGCCACTTCCCAGCCCATAAACTCTCAAGGCTAGCGATTCCTGAACAAATCACAAGGATTCAGATGGAATAGGCAAGATCCAAGATATTCCCAGAGACAACATCCAGGGATGGTAACTACTTACAGTGTAGGGAAGCTTTGCCTTGATTGGCTTCAGAAATCTACACTTCCAGAAATAAAACAACACTTGTCTTTACTTAAAGAAAGCAATGATTTGCGAGATTTCTTAACGGGACCTCGCAAGCCAAGGCAAAATCATTTCATATACGCCGGTATATATGCGGCTTACAACGAAGCTTGTAAAGTGACGCAAAAAGAAACTGCAGAAAAAATACGGGAAATTGATCGTATTCATTTGGAGAAAGCACTTTCTGTAGTGGACAATGGGTTAACGACTCTGTCCTCCAGAATATATTCTATGGACAGCATCGTGTCATCTGCTATAGACATCATCGAACAAGACTTACTAAAGTTAGAACATGGTCAGTCTCAATTGCGTTCTATCATGCTGTTAGGCTGGACGTTGCAAAATCTGTATGGCTGAGATACCCGCCACCCCCTCTCAACCCAATCCCCAAGGATGGGAAACCGGAAACAGTTCTGAAGTTTTTGGAAGACGGGAGGGAGTGACCCTCCCGGCCGTATTTATTAAAATATGAAACAAAATTAAAACATTAAATAAACAGTTTCATATTATGTACAATTTCATTACCACATTGCGATGTTTGGCTAACCTTAACAGATTCTCTAATACAAAGGTTCTCCTAGCTGAACTAACATCCTACAAAACATTTACTTGAAATTTTGAAATTGTACATCCTAACGTTTAAGGGCCAACGGCAAGGTCGTAACCGGTGTCAAGATCCCTAACCCAGAAATATCGCCCTCACTTGTGAGGGGCGGCCCAGAGGCGTACCTCAAGTGCAATTACCAATTTCCCTTGACTTGACGGGGACCCCAATAAAACTCGACGCCACTTAGAGGTCGTACGAGGACTCGTGTGAGGTATCTAGAAGGTAGCGTAGACCCCCCCCAAACCCCACACAACTTACCACATCTGCCGTCGCAGACGTCCTGGCCCCGGGAAATTCCCCAGCAGGGGGCTGTAACCCCTCCTACCCAGGAAGGGGCCTTGACCGCCTTTCCTTTTCTTTCGGCGACCCATCCTTAGAAGGGACCGCCTCCCCGTTGAGGGGCCAATGGCCACCTCCCCCGAGCGCTCCCATCCGTGCTGGGTGACGCCCATTTATAGGGATCTTCCAATTAGTGCTCACCGATCATGACCTTACCGCCCGACCAAAATAAATACGACAATGCTAACTAAATGACTAAACTAGAAAGACAGTAGCAACTACAATTTTATTAAAAGCATGCTTACCAATGAACACTAAAGCAGAATTTCTTTATTTGCGAAACGTAACACAAATCGACCATTCTTTATTACATACTCAAAATCATCACGATAATACCATAACCTGTAAACGAAAATCAGAGTTATCCATCAATTTTATTCAAAAACCACTTGCTGTCCTCAGGGGCTGGTGGGTGGGTCAAAATTGGCTCTTCGTTCCGTCTCGAGCTCACGTGCAGCGAGGAGGTGCAGCTTCAGAGCACAGGAACAAGAGGATGCCTTCGGATCTTGCTTCTCCTTTTATCCGTCTTCAGGGCGGGCGTAAACCCGCCCCGGCCTGCCCCATGGGCGTGGCCAGCCGCGTCAGTGTCTAGGCCAACCCACTCTAGGGCGGGAAAAGGCGCGCCCCGGCTACGCCGCTTCGGGCATACCAGCCGAGACTCGCCTCCCGCCCAAGATGGCTTCCCGGGGGGATCGTGGTACTCCGCCATACGTTCGGGGGGACCGAGTGGTCGCCCCTTTCCATATGGCTGAGATACCCGCCACCCCCTCTCAACCCAATCCCCAAGGATGGGAAACCGGAAACAGTTCTGAAGTTTTTGGAAGACGGGAGGGAGTGACCCTCCCGGCCGTATTTATTAAAATATGAAACAAAATTAAAACATTAAATAAACAGTTTCATATTATGTACAATTTCATTACCACATTGCGATGTTTGGCTAACCTTAACAGATTCTCTAATACAAAGGTTCTCCTAGCCGAACTAACATCCTACAAAACATTTACTTGAAATTTTGAAATTGTACATCCTAACGTTTAAGGGCCAACGGCAAGGTCGTAACCGGTGTCAAGATCCCTAACCCAGAAATATCGCCCTCACTTGTGAGGGGCGGCCCAGAGGCGTACCTCAAGTGCAATTACCAATTTCCCTTGACTTGACGGGGGCCCCAATAAAACTCGACGCCACTTAGAGGTCGTACGAGGACTCGTGTGAGGTATCTAGAAGGTAGCGTAGACCCCCCCCAAACCCCACACAACTTACCACATCTGCCGTCGCAGACGTCCTGGCCCCGGGAAATTCCCCAGGAGGGGGCTGTAACCCCTCCTACCCAGGAAGGGGCCTTGACCGCCTTTCCTTTTCTTTCGGCGACCCATCCTTAGAAGGGACCGCCTCCCCGTTGAGGGGCCAATGGCAACCTCCCCCGAGCGCTCCCATCCGTGCTGGGTGACGCCCACTCATAGGGATCTTCCAATTAGTGCTCACCGATCATGACCTTACCGCCACAGGCCGGATAGTTGACCGGCTATCCGGACCCCCCACAACACTCCTACCTAAAGGTCATGGTATAACGTTTTTAGCCATGCTAAGAAGTCTCCTATGAGTAACTCATTCCCCACCCGAGACAAATGCACTCCATCCCCCAAATACATACTGTCATCATTAATACACCCATGCGAAATAGAATGCAGTGTCTTGGAACGGAACAACCTACTCACTTTGTTATTAAGCTTTCTAACAGAATGATTTAAAGCAGGAACCGAAATAGCCCCCCGCCACACTTTTCGTGGGATCATATGGGACCACGCAATTGTGCACCCTGGAACTCTCCTCGCTAACCAACTTACAGTGGAAAGCATCGCCTCAAGAAGAAGTCGTCTACCAGTGGTGACCAAATCATTACCCCCAATATGTACTATGACTACAGACGGCGGTGACCTCGTCCGCCCTAGCAAACCCTCAAAAAATGATTGAAACTGGTCAATACAGAGTCCGCCCTTTCCGTAGAAGGACACACTGTACCCGTATTCCCCAGCTACGTGAATCATGTCACCTGCCTTGAATACGTCTGCGGCACGTCTCACGTATGAGTGGCCCACGACCCACACCTCCTTTTTCACAGCCGGTGATGTCTGACCGCTGGCCCGGTGTTGGGTCGACTGCAAAGTCCGCCCCGCCTCGTAGGCTTGCGCAACTGAAAACCAAACAAAAACAAGAAGCGTGAGTACATCGTTACAGCTTCACAACATGTGCAACCGCACATACCTTTTATAACAATTGGAGGACCAACGCTCCACCCGTTTAACTTGTTCCACATTCAGACCCCTGGCCGTAGCTTCTGTAGCAGTCCCTATCCGAAAGGAATGGGTCCCAAACTCGCCCGGGTTCAAGCCCGCAGCGGTAATCGACATCGCAAGCACCCGCTGAAACTGAAACTTTGTCAGTGGGGTGGCGTCAGCGTGTCTCAACAAGGTCCCCCCCCATGATGCCACCCTTCGTGCTAAATAATCTTCTAAACACTTTACCGGGCACATGGAGGACCCGGGAATCCTGCGTATGATCACGCAGTCACCCATCCCACTTTGATCGGTCTTGGACCTGACAAATGAGACCGTCATTGTCTCCCCTCTGATCTGGACGTGCTCCTGGCACAATCCTCCTATCACATCCTGCTTGTTCCTCGCCACTAGTTCGCTTACCCGCATAGCCCCATGGAATGCCAGCGTAAAAGCGGCTCGGAATAACACTGTCTCAAACTGAGATGAACATGTAGCAGGGAGTCTGGATAATAACTGGGCCAGCCTATCCAAACCTATCGGGCGCCTCTCGTCTACTCTGCGACCCTCAAGGCGTTGCCACCCCGTAGCGCTTTCTGTACAACGAAAGACGCTGTCGGGTCCTGGATCCCATGAGCCCTAACAACAAAGGAAATGGCAGCCCGATGCCTCTGAGCCGTGGCCACCGATTTCCCGACCATATGTAAGGGCATCAGAAAATTTACCACCCACTCCTCCTGGCCCCAAAGCTCCTCCCTATCAGTCCCCAAAAAGGCTAAATAGGACCGGAACGCCCCTTCATATGCCTTCCTCGTCCTGGGTGCTAAACTCTCTCCCACGGGGTTACGAAGTTCGGGGCACCGAGAGACCAGAGAGCTTCGGGAAAGGGTGCCGGCTCCGGGTCCGCTGTGGGAAGAAAACCCCAGAAAGCCTGCATACGAAAACGAGACAGTGCATCAGCCGCCTGGTTCATTACCCCTGGGACATGTCTTGCTCTGAATAGCACATTCAATTGCATACACAGTAAAACAATTTCCTTGAGCAGTCTCAAAATCCATTTGCATCGTGCTGCCTGGCTATTGATACACTCGACCACGGTCATATTGTCAGACCAAAATACCACAGAGTGATCTTTGAACCCTTCGGGCCAAGTTCTCAGGGCCACTAAAATGGGGAAAAGTTCCAGGAAAGCAATGTTACTTGTCAGTCCACTGTCATGCCACCATGTCGGCCACTTTTGTGCAGACCATCTTGTGCCGAAGATGGCACCAAAACCTATGCTCCCTGCCGAATCTGTCCACAGCCCCAGCTCCTCAGAGGACACGGCCGGTTTGTTCCAGACGACTCGACCATTGAAATCCGCCAGAAATGCCAACCAAATGCGCATGTCCTGGCGGACCTCTGCCGAGAGCCTTGTGCGATGATGGCCCTCCTTCAGGCCGACCATGGCTTGAGCAATCGAACGGGAAAAGGGGCGGGCCATTGGTATAACCCTCAGGGCAAAATTCAACTGGCCAACTAACTGCTGTAATTGATGCAGCTTAACCTTAGGTCCACTTATACACATTTGCAGGGATGTCCCGAACTTTGACACTTTGTCAGCTGGTAAACGAAAACAACCTTCTCCGGAGTCTAACTCGATCCCCAGAAACTCGAGGCAAGTGGAAGGCCCCACAGTCTTACATGGTGCCAATGGCACGCCAAACTGATTCATCAAGACACAAAATTGCGCCAAAGCCTGCCCACATTCCGGATCCCCGGCTGCCCCCAGGAACAAAAAATCATCAAGGTAATGCATCACATGTTGGAAACCCGTCTTCCTTGTGAAGACCCATTGTAGAAAACTACTGAATTTTTCAAAGTAAGCACAAGATATAGAGCACCCCATCGGCATACACCTATCCATGTAATAATGACCCTGAAACATGAAACCTAGGAGACGCTGGTCGTCTGGATGTACCGGGAGCAACCGGAACGCTGACTCGATATCAGATTTTGCCATCAGCGCCCCGGGCCCCAGGCGATTCAAAATGGCTACGGCCTCATCGAAGGATGCGTACCGCACCGAACACACTTCCGGGTCTATCGCTTCGTTTACGGAAAGACCACGTGGGGCTGATAAATTATGTATCAACCGAAACTCACCCGGGTCCTTCTTTGGGACCACACCTAAAGGGGAACAAACAAAGTTAAGAACCGGTGGTACACTAAACGGACCGGCGACTCGACCTCGAGTAACCTCCTTCCTGATCTTATCTTGTACCACGGTCGTATGCTGGAAGACCGATAGCTGATTTTTACATTTCTCTACACCTTGAAAGTCCCCCACTGGGATGCGGAAACCATAAAAAAACCCGTTCCGCAACACCCCAGCGGAAGTACGATCCGGGTATTCACTGAGCCAGGGAATCATTGCCAAGGTATCAATCGGGGTAGGTAAAGGCGCCCCTCGGACTATGTTAGACCTGTTTGGCGCCTCCTCTACCCCCGTTATCACCCGTTTTGGCTCTGCACGTGGACTCAGGATGGGATGATTGCCCACACCCACTACATTCGTGTCTAAATTTGCACGATCCCTGGGGCCTAGTACATTTACCCCTATTGAAGTTCCAACAAACCCCCCTTTTTCCTGTATTGCCGGCAGGCCTCGAGTAATTGTCGGTACCCGCACCTGATCGAAAGGGCGTCCCCGCATACTGGCGGGAGGATTCGCCAACGTTACTCCCTACTAATGGCAATTTTAACATACCAGTATCCTCCATTTTGGACCATGACACAGAATCATAACAATCCCACGTTAAGTTTTTATCATGTTCTTTAGCCTTTCTAAACAGATTATCATAGCAGAACCAATGATTACCCTCGTGTGATACCGAGTACCCCATGATTTGTGACTGATAAATCGGCAATTCGGGTAACAGATCGGGCCTTCGTTCCCCCAAGATCGATGTAAAAACCCCCCACGCTTTGCCCCAATTGCCAATGTTTTCATTTACCTTAAAGGCGGCCATTTTTGCGCGCCAAACACTCGGATGCATGAGATCCTTCTGGCCCTTAACATGCTCCATCTCATAGTGATCAGTAAGCAACGAGAAGATGTTTACGTACTCCCCTGCCCATATCTTCTCCTTAATAGCCAAAGGAACATGCTGACCCAACTTTTCCCTACGAGAGGGTGCTGACTCATCCCTCGCAATCGGCAATGGCCGCTTACCTGAACTGGACGCTGCCTCTGCTACTGAACCCGTCCCCTGTGGCTTCTCTACCGCTGCAGCCGGCGTGGACACCTTCGCTGCTTCCCGTGACTCACGCAGTTGCTTCATCAGCACCTGTGCGTCGACAGCCGTGGCGCCCTCGACTACCTCTACCCAACCACGCTGCTAATTGTGCTGCCAACTCGGGCGGCATATCTTCCCCGGACACGGGGGTGACCACAATGGGAATCGGATTCCCTTCCGTCGGCACGGGAGTGGGTGCCTCGAGCGGGGTACTGGGACCCGGGATGTCTTCCCCAGCTGTTCCCCTCCTGGGCCTCTTGTTTTTCCCTCCCGGGGCTGCTCCCGCCAACGGACGTTTCGGTCCCCCTTCCTCGTCTTTATCCATTCGCCTCTTTAGTTCGGTCACCTCTTTCATGAGAACGCGCAGCATCTGGTCAGTAGTCATGCGCTTTCCCGCCTTCTTCGGCATTCTCCAACCGAGTATCTGAAAAACAAACAAGAACGATTACAACGCTCAAAATTGGCTCTTCGTTCCGTCTCGAGCTCACGTGCAGCGAGGAGGTGCAGCTTCAGAGCACAGGAACAAGAGGATGCCTTCGGATCTTGCTTCTCCTTTTATCCGTCTTCAGGGCGGGCATAAACCCGCCCCGGCCTGCCCCATGGGCGTGGCCAGCCGCGTCAGTGTCTAGGCCAACCCACTCTAGGGCGGGAAAAGGCGCGCCCCGGCTACGCCGCTTCGGGCATACCAGCCGAGACTCGCCTCCCGCCCAAGATGGCTTCCCGGGGGGATCGTGGTACTCCGCCATACGTTCGGGGGGACCGAGTGGTCGCCCCTTTCCATGTTCTGGCTATGTGCCATGGCATTTAATCAATACAACGTCATTGTGTGCTGTATTTAACCTTACAGATAAACAAATCTCTTTTGCACAAAGAGGAGCAAACTGTACGGTGCTGAGCATTGAAAAACTCGAAAGATTACAATTAACAGTTTCTGAGAAACCTGTGATTGAGTGGATAATTCATGTCTCTATTTCAATTCCGGTCACGAAATTCCAGTTTCAGTATTGCCTGGAGCATGTACCAGCGGGCCTGTATGAAAGGTTGGGTGAAGAATACATTAAGTGGACCTGGGTTTTACCATACACACACAAGTGTTGGAATGGGAGACAGGAAGTTTTCCTTAGTGGCAATAATTGCAAAAAGTCATTAAGTGGTACACTTCTGTGCATTGAAGTTCATTTACACGGGGCCTGCGACGGTTCTGGAAATAACATTTCATGCCACCTTCACGCTTTGCCCTCTCCTACGATAATACCGGTTTTCAGGCAGCTATCCAATGGCAGTTACATTATGTTGAATGATCACAGCTGTTGTGGCATGTTGCCAGGAAAAAGTTATCTCATAACTGTGTCGTCCACGGGCACTTGTTGTATGAAAGTATTGTATCAAAAACAGAGACACAAAGGGAGACGGCTATATGGCATTCACTGAATATCTCTTCTATACAAATTGATACTTTAAGAAGAATGAAAGCCATTCTTTTACAAAAAAATGTGCCACTGCCCTCGTCTAAAGAAACGTATGGTCTGCAAGTAGCAAGGTCTTCTGCAGAGATACATGCATTATTATCAACAAACTGCCCAGTGCATTTCGCAGAAATGTTAAGCCAAATCTTAAACATGTCTAATACCAACGGCATTGCACATGTATTTAAGACAGTTTTTTTGGGACTGTTATAACCATTTGAAGCAGTCCTCTGTATTTTCCCTAATTTCATGCACTCTGTGTTCGGCGGCCTGCCTCTCATCTTGGTACTAGTAGCAGGAATCCTATTTTTATTCCTTCTGCTCCGATATGGCATGCCCGGTCATCAGCAACACCAAAAATACCATGGAACAATGCCTCCTTGCAACGAGATATCGTGAAAGGATTTCACAGATTCTTGGCTTGGCTCGTTTAGGAGATCTGAACACGATCTGGTTTCTTTCGTTCAGACCATTCTGGCAAGATTGCATTTTACCTGTTCTTCGATGCCTGCTTTGGGGACAGGAATGTGTGTTAGACATTTGTCTTACACTTCCATCAGTACTGCCATCGGATGTCAACGCTTTCCTAGGTCCTGTAATGGCTCATGCATCGTGCTGCCCCCAACGGCTGCCTATTCTGATGACGGCATTCATTGAGGTCTCACCGGCAAGTCTGACTGAGGGTGAGATACGAGAAACTACAGGCGCACAGGTACCATCTACCACAGACATTGCTAATGCATCAAACGCTGATGGTGATGATCCACACTTCTGCACTTTTGATCTGCTAACTAAGTGGTTCCACTTTCACCTACTACGGTAGACGGTTTCTTTGCCAGCCTAGATTATCTGATGTTTTCTCCTGACACTCCTGAGAATAACTTTTGATTAATTCACACAGCATTCCCTGAACTCTGCAATTCGGCCTTCATTTTTCAAAACAATCCAATAATTTGAACTTTTGCACAGAGTATTCTGCTTAAAGTAGAACTATTCTTAGAGAACAAGATTTCACGCTTGTACTTCCTAATTAACAATATTTAGCTTCAACTTCGATTACAAAGATAGTTAGACAATTATGCTATGGGATTGATCTCAGGTATCGATTAATGACTGTACTTTCGTTTTATATAATGTGAAGATATATGCTCATAGTTTATATTTGATTTTATGATGCCTATGATTTATACATGATGTATACTCCCTTCACACAAACAAGCCTATTCGCAATTTCAATTTTTGTATTTTGGGGTGGGATTGTAACACTATGCTTTGAAATATGTTCAGTGCTTATGTATTATTGAACTTAACATTTGTGTAGTGGGTGTTATGTGGGAATCTAGGACCCTAGTGTAACTTTTCCTGATTCATGCCCATATATAGGTATAAACCATCCAGTCCTTACACAGACATAAAGAATCATTGCCTTATTTAGTTATATCCGGCGCAGCCCTAGTACGGCATGGCTACTTCCACTAAACTCTGAGAATACACATTGATTTTGTGGTAAAACCAGCCCTTAGCAGTCAGGAACCTCCCCCTGCTTGAATACTGATTTATCCAAGAAATCCGGGAGTTTTCAAAGAACTAAGGCACTAGTGACGATATTATGTCCAATCTTACGTCAGGCTCTGCACCTTCAGGGGTATAAATATGCCTACATTTGTCCAGTCAAACACACGGTGGTTCCGGAGCAGATCGACTAACTACTTGCCCGATGCCCTCCTGATGCAAGAGCTGAAGGAAGCCGGCCCTCCAACTGACGCACTGAAAAGACGCTGTCTTTTCTCCTGCCGAGAAATCCAGCTCCAGTGTTTCCAGGCTACCCTTGCGGGTTGCTGGGAGATCGAGTCCCGAGAGAGAGATACAAGACCTCTATCATTCTAAAACCAAGGTACGGAGCTGATTAGATCCCTAGAGAATTCTTGAACAGATTCTTGGCAGAGAAATACCAAAACTTAAACTACTCCACACTTACTCCTCCCTCGTACTAGGCTTAGGTTAGGTACACTGGGGTAGGCGTATGTTAGAAGCACCAGTTCAGTACTTTTAGCCATCATTTTATCACTGTATGTATTTTATGCATTTTATGTATTCTATTGAATTGAATTGAATTGAATTGAATTGAATTGAATTGAATTGAAAAGCAATTTATATTGCGCGACTAAAACCCGAAGGTGTCAAGGCGCCTACTAAAACGGATCAAAAAAGGCAAAGGCAAAATTCTATGTTTATGGATTAGAAACCATATTCTGCTTTTACAGTACTATTTTATAATGCTATTTGTATTATATGCCTCGTACTTCTTAACTTGCATTTCAATTGTAGCAGTGCATTTCTTATGCTTAAGAAATAAGACTGTTCAATAAATAATTTTATTGAAAATGCCCGTCTCTCTATTTCTAAAGCAACTCTGGTGAAACTAAGCATGCACAATTGACTGAGTGAAATAGCCATCTATTGTTTTCATGACACTAGAGATAAGTTTCATTCTGGGGAAACAAAGTTGTCATGTTATATGGTTGTCAGAAACTAATCCCTTCTTGTTTATTAGAGAAAGTTTCTAGTGACCGCTGAGCTAACTGGCACTCACAATTAAGTCTAATATATTCGGCAGAGCCCTAGTCGACTTCAGTCCTACGTCTAAGTTGCAGGGTATATTATTCCAATAGGCAGAGCCCATTGGGAATATAGGAACTACACTACACCACCACAAACTGCAGTTCGCACTGCAATCCGATACTCATGGAACTTTGTGGAGTTTTTTTGTAACTTTGCGGAGTTCCGCATAACAAAACTCTGCGAATTACACTCAGGCCTTATTTTTAGTGTCTGCATGCATGCAGCTTGGGTGAACATACAAATCAGCCACAAGTACATTCACCTTGCTGTTTAGGTCAGTTACTCGACTGAAAGATTTATTGTGGAAGAAACTAGCTGCAGATAAAAACATGTTTGTCCTTTGAGACTCAAATACTCTGTATTTTGTTCTTTTGTTAATCCCTTCGGCTCTTGTTCTGGCTAAACCATAGATAATATACAATATTATGAGAGTGGCCCCACGTACCAAAGGGGCAAGGCACAAAGTCAACTGAAAAACAATTAATTCCCTTTGTAATTTGACTCAATTACACCTTTTACTTCAATCAATACCTTCTTCATTCATACGTCATATACACATCCACACTATTCCATGTATAGTAGTCTTATTGCCACACTAGTCAAATAGTTGAGAAAATATTATATATTTAATAAAAATAGTAAATAACATTGTTCCACTGCAGTTAAAAAAGCGATACAAACATTAAAACCATTTCATGAATATAGGCCCCAACACAGTCTACTTGTCTCACAGATTTGACAACACCTATATGGACCAATGTGTAAATAAGTCTCTACTTTTTAACAGTACAGTGAATTCAAGACAAACATGATTTTGTTTTAATAATGTATCTCTTTAAAGTGAGGAAAAGAAGGAAGAAAAACAATAAGAAAGACAAAACATATACAAAAGTACAATTATTTGCAGCTTGTAATATGTGCAGTCAGTCCAGGGATATAAATAGTGAATACTTTTTTTCAACAATGCCGGATTGCCAATAGATTAAGTCTGTCCAGAACGTTGAGGCGTTTCGGTGGTATTGTACAAATTGTGACCACCTTTTTCAAGATCAAAATTTATGTCCCTCTTTGTACACATTATCTGTACAACTAATTGGACCCTTTGGTTTGTCCTAATCTGGGTATAGCAGTTTTTGTGAAACTGGAACAATTTGAATGTTTCTATCCATGGTTGATGCTGATAAATACACTTCACTGTGTCCTCATTCTGGGATCTTTCTATGATATACTGTTTTTAAAAGACCATACTAAGTCTTCCGAACACAGGATTTCTTTTTTCATCAATGCCAGAGTGCCAATGAATTAAGTCTGTCCAAAGCATCAACGCGATTTGGTGGTATTGTACAAATTGCAAAGATTCAGAAAGTAGGGTGTCTTAATTAAGAGACAAGGGGAAACTAGGGGAACTGTTTTTTCGTGGTAATGAGAAGTGAGAGGATGAGGATTCCTCCTCTTGGAATTTTGGGGCCCTCACACAGCAGGCTGCTCCTCATCAGTTCGTTTCTGCAATAACTGATGGGCTCCTTATGAGGGGCTCTTTGGCGGAGAGCTTCTTATCCAAATTTCTGTTTGGTGCCGTCACGTTGAGGGTCCTAACCAGTGTAGATAAGTAAGTTGAGGTGTGTAATCTGATGGAAGTTTAAAACAGGTTAGGAAGTACCAACAAAAACATTTTAATCAATAGGTCACTCTACCTGATTAAAAGAAACAAAGGTGCATGCCTGAGGTTATGTCTCAGTTAGGGTGCTCTATTGTGTGGTCAACATATTTCTCGCCTGGTAGTCAATCAATCTGGTGGCGATTCGTCAGGACCTTCTAAAATCAAATCTATCTACACACTTTAAATAATCGCACTCAGTCTTACATTAACTTCGAGGATTTGATGGCTTTCCGGCTTTTTTTCGAAAATCATGTGATAAAGCTAGAGCCAGAACAAGCAGTTGAATCATTCCAAAAGATAAACTAATCTCATGGAACTCAAGGTTCAAGCTGTTACAATGTAACTATTTACATCAATCCTACCTTTCACCAAAGCCAATAGATCGCATGCTCCCAGGTTCACCATCAGTAAGCCCTCAGTGCAGCGCTCCAGAGGCTTGCCTTTTGTCAAATGATATGGAAATGCCCAAACGTACAAAGAGCTTGGGCCAATATGCCATTGTTTGTGTTAGACCTGGAGGGAAAGGTACTCGCTCTAAACCTGGGCTTCTGCCTATTAGATTCAATAAGTAGGATCAACAAGAATAAATTAGATTGTTGATTGATTGATTTGGCAATGATATTTTACAAACACTATATTGCAATGGCATTAAAGTCCTCTGAAACCCCTCAGTATTGCTGTGACTGCCAGATCGATGGAAGTGGGTGATAGCAGAACTCACAGCAATACATTTAGCTGCTGGGGCACTGCAAGGTATTACTGCATGGGATGCATATGTAATCAAAAGGGATGCTCAGCCAGATGACAAGCTATCTTGATGGCTTCTAGTGCGGACCGTGGCTCATTGGGCGGGGGTCTCCGTGGACTTCACTGGGTGCTGCACCACAGGGAAGGTTGTGAAGGTTAAGGAAATTAGGCTTGGAGAGGGCATTTGAGGGGCATGGCCATTATCTCTGGGGTGAATCAGTAGAATAAAGTTTGTGAGTGTCCCTCAACTAGCCGTTGAACTAGAGAGCCAACATGATAGAGGGTGCCAATGTAATGAGGACAACATCCATTAATTCTTGCACAAGGTCAATAGTTTTGTTTACAGTTCTTATTGGCATGTGCAATCTTGTGTTTTGTAAACAAGGGGTCCAGTTATCGAGGACAATGCGTGATTGCATAGCCTGCCAACTGTGGGATAATACACGCTTTAAGCTGTATCAAGGGAACAGAACTTATAGTGTTTAGTACACTGCATTCATTCATTTATGAAGTTTTTGCATTACCCGGCTGCCTGAAATGCATTCCTGTACAATTAGTAGGGTTAGCTGTTCCATAAAAAAGCATTGGGTTATAATATTACAATTAAATAATGTTCTCACCACCTAGGAGCCAGCTCCAAAGTGTATTCTTGGACTTTTTAAAATATTTCTTAAAAATCCAATTAATTGGTAAAGTCAGATTGGTATTAAATATTTATTAAAGTGTGGAAAAGGATAAAAATGGATACTGTAAATCCATTGTCCAAACTATTGTGGCAGGAAATAAACTTAAACTCAAAAGCCCAGGCGTGGAAATATCTATCTACAGCATTGGAGGAATATTCAGTAAACTCAGTCTGGGAAATGCCAATTACCTTGAATTCGTTTTAAAAAGTCATTAATAGTACAACAAATCATTTTTCACTACTCCTGGAAAAAGATACCTTATCAAAAAGAAAACATGCATGGCCACTCTTGAATGGCTATACCAAAGTAAAAGTTCAACTGTACCTCGAAACACCTTGGTCTGTGAAATTCAAATTTTTTTTTATCGCTTACGAGCATTTCGGGGCACATGTCATCTAATGCCATGGCTGAGAACAAAGGGACCAATGACTTGTAACCTATGCAAACTTGGCGAAGAGAGTATTATGCACCTCCTGTGTGTTTGTCCAGAGCTGAAAGTTGAAAGAATATCTATACTAAAGAGACATTTTAATGTTCGTGGAATAAGAAGTTGCAGACAAGCACTGATAAGATGCCTCCATAAGGACAATATAATTTTAAGCTTGGCTTTTGTAAGGTTTCTAACTCAATTGAGAATTAAGTTAGAACATCAAAATTTGAAAGATTGTAATCTAGGAAGTACATTACATGTAAATAGTGTAACAAACTTCAAGTTTATAATTTTTATAGAACTGATTTTATAACTGATTTTATAATCAAGAATTATTGCATTATATGTAACGGTATAATTAATAAAACAATAAAGACTTTTTCCTGTTTTTCACATACTAAATATTTTAAAAGCAGCAATTTTAAAAAGCTACCTCTTGCCTGCCTAAACTGTATTGAAGCCTATATGTCTGAACTTTCATTTGTCACCCAGGAGCTGAGTAGCTCCTTTATGGGGTGTGAACAAGCTCAAAGATCCAAGACAAAAGTATTGGGTGCTGGGAAGTGTTCTGTTCCTCACACCAGATTACAACCTGGGTTGTGCACAGGAACTTAATTTTCTTCAGAAAGCCCTATCTTGTCACAGTGAAATATGGCTAACACCAGGGCCTGCCCCTTCTATGTTCATCTAGCCAGCTAGGCATCAATCCCAGTTACACCCATACTGGTATTGAGAGATCATGGAAGAAGGGTTGCCCATTTCCCTGGCCACACCTTTAGGGTTGCACAGGATCCCTGCACAAGAGAGGAAATGTTTTGTTCTTGTTATGTACGCAAACTAGGCATAAGAAGCAACCTTTCGCCTATGTTGGTCCTACCTTGCTCTACATAACAGTTCCAGAAGAGAACTTTTACCTTTGTATTGCTGAATAAATGTTCACTTTCCCACTGGATTCAAGCTAGCCTGGCTGATGACGGCTGATTAGCCAGAAACTGGTTCCAGGATGCTTGTTTCCAGTCCAGGGAAGACTTGGCTTCGCAGTGCGGGCTTGACTATTCCCATGAGACACAGAGTCAGACTGATTTGCAAATGGCCATGTCTGAACTGGGGTGGTGGAGTGAGCTAAAGAATGATGATGGATTAAACCCAGATCAGTTGACTGGGGGTGAGTGCTTGCAATGTTCAACACTCCGTCCATCATCCCCTTTGGTTTTGCTTTATTCACACTAAGTTAGCAGGGTATGCCCAGACGTATGTCCCTTGCTCACTTTGCCACTGGATTCAAGCTAGCCTGGCTGATGACGGCTGAGTAGCCAGAAACCGGTCGCAGGATGCTTGTTTCCAGTCCAGGGAAGACATGGCTTGGCAGTTCCGGCTGGACTGTTTCCATGAGGCACAGGATCAGACTGATTTGCATCTGGCCATGTCTGAACTGGGGCGGTGGAGTGAGCTAAAGAATGATGATGGATTATTCCCATATCAGTTGACTGGGGTGAGTGCTTGAAATGTTCAACACTCCGTCCATCATCCTCTTTGGTTTGCTTTATTCACCCTAAGTTGCAAGGGTATGCCCAGACGTGGGTCCCTTGCTCACTTTGCCACTGGATTCAAGCTAGCCTGGCTGATGACGGCAAATTAGCCAGAAACCGGTCCCAGGATGATTGTTTCCGGTCCAGGGAAGACATGGCTTGGCAGTTCGGGCTGGACTGTTACCTTGAGGCACAGGGTCAGACTGATTTGCATATGGCAATGTCTGAACTGGGGGGTGGAGTGAGCTATAGAATGATGATGGATTAAACCCAGATCAGTTGACTGGGGGTGAGTGCTTGCAATGTTCAACACTCCATCCATCAACCCCTTTGGTTTTTCTTTATTCAACCTAAGTTGGCAGGGTATGCCCAAACGTGGGTCCCTTGCTCACTTTGCCACTGGATTCAAGCTAATCTGGCTGATGGTGGCTGATTAGCCAGAAACCGGTCTCAGAATGCTTGTTTCCGGTCCAGGGAAGACATGGCTTGGCAGTTTGGGTTTGACTGTTGCCTTGAGGCACAGGGTCAGACTGATTTGCATATGGCCATGTCTAAACTGGGGTGACGGAGTGAGCTAAAGAATGATGATGGATTAAACCCAGATCAGTTGACTGGGGGTGAGTTCTTGCAATGTTCAACACTCCGTCCATCATCCCCTTTGGTTTTGCGGAATAAAAGTTGATCAGATTCTTTGAAAATTGCCTCATTTATTATGCATGACGATTCTTAGTAATGTCCTCCACATCAATTACATAACCGTATTCAGGCGGGTGACTAGAGCCTAATTTCGGGGGGTGGGGGCTGACAAATATTTGGGGGGGGCTAATTCTTCCAACCACAGACAGAGTGGCTGTAAGAATGGGTGAACACACAACAAAAGCCCCATTTACAGACCTGTTAAGACCTCAGATGCTGCTGCAATTAGATGCTCGCCAGCCCGCGAAGTCGTGCCACCCCGGGCTGACACACATGATGGGGAGGCTGAAGCCCCGCGAGCCCAATGGGTGTTGCGCGCCTCACCGGATAACATACTCTGACTAAACGTCACTGTCATCTTCATCCTAGGGCGAAATAACTACTTTGCATAATTGCAGGTATTGATGTAGGCTCATTGCCATAATCTTACTCTCAACATCTATCGTGGCAGTATCACTGAGGCTGAGGCTATCATTATGGTATTAAGGAACCATACCTTCCCAAGACAGGCAGTGGAGGAGCTTCCATGCTGACTTAACACACTGGGGCCCGGCATAGAGAAACTACAACAAGCAGCAGTCTGACATCCCTAGCGGGGTGTCCAACACGGGACCAAGACGGGGTCATTTCTTCTCTACCATCAAGTAGTGGGATTGGCTGTTTCCTATGAGATTCTTGACCTTACACCCACATACATGTTAGGTACATGTAGGTACACTTAGGTAGAGTTAGCATCGTAGGAGTACACCTAATTACTGCCATGTTTATATGCATGCATATATCCACTGTTTTAGCACCATGGTAGAACTCTACCTTGTATTAACTCTGTTGGTGCTTGTAATCTTTTACATTCATTTCTGTCTAATAATTGTTGCAGAAAACATGTTTCATACTAGAATGATGCTAGTTCAATAAATGCTTATTGAAAACATCCCCAACATTTATTCTGTATCTCTCTGAGACTAAGTGAGCATGAGTGCCTGAGTGAAAAGAACTGTACTGTTTCCACGATCCCTGAAGGGTCAAGAGTAGTCATGTTCAGTGGTTGCCAGAAGCTATTTGCTCCTTGGTAAGGTTTGGGGACTTATAGTGGCACAGTGGGCCAGCTTGTCTATAGGCTGACATATTCTGCAGGGATGTCCGGAATCAGTCTAGACACCAATCCCTTAAATTACATTATCCGAACAATTAGCATATCCTTCAGATTTATAGGAACTACACAACATGGCGCCCCCAACCTTGGTTTGGTTGTTATTTATCGGTCAAATTTGAATAGTTCACTTGTGCTTTCTCAGAGACCCCTTCTCATATTTACCCGGAGACATCTGGAGTGGGAAGGAAAATTGTTGAGGCATGAGGTATTTAGGAAGGAGTTATTCTATTATTGGATCAAATTTCCACCTGCAGATGCATGTGCACATTTGTTTCATACTTACATTAAAGATGAGACTCCCGAAGAATACTCTCCATAAGAGAACAAAGAAGTCTTGATAGCTTACCAAAAACATATTTATTGTATTAAAGGTGCCCTCCCCACACCACAGCAAATGTGAGACTCAGTCCTCTCAACAGAGAAGGAGCGACTTGGCCTGTCCTAGCTGCTTACACACCACATCCAGAAATAGATACATTGCCAGCAGCAGAAATATGTACACTTTACAAAGACATAGTAAAACTATACAGAAAACTTACACAGTTTGTAATGCGAACACTTACAATTCCACCTACAAGGGTCACTCAAGCTGGTCAACCTCAACGGACTTCGACAAAGACAAGCCCTCAAATGCTGAATGCGGTTCTGGGAAGAATGCACACTAAAAACGAACACATTTGGTTCTGGATAGCACAGAAAAATAGCACAGCTTGAAGCAGTATTTCCCCTTACAGGTCCACAAGAAGAACGCAGAATTCGAGGAGGAAAGTTCCACCAAAAGAGGTATTGTAAACACATTGCCTATAGTTTTTGCTGCGTTTATACCCGAACGCATGCTACCCTCTCAATGGCAGTCATACCAGAAATATTGAAACAAATACAGAATGCGTTCAGGGCATAACCTGCCTTGGGCGTGGGGATGAAATCGATAGGCAATTTTACCTAGGTATCAACAATTATGCTAGGTAACATAAAAGGAGAGGCAGCAGCAGTGTCTATATGCCAACGCCTGAGAGAAGTCACTCCTGCACAACAGGAGCAAGACCTCCCTAAGATTATCCAAGAAATGTATGCTTTGTTGGGTAGAGATAATTTGGGAGATAGACCTGGGGAACTACAAACAACAAGCAATCTTGAAAAGGATAACTCAAAGCAAGCACCTGATTATTCTAAAAGAAATGGGATAACAAACAAACAAAAAACAATAAGCTGAATGCATCACAATCATGTGGGGGGTCTGCTCAGCAGGAGCCCTCTTATAGAAAATACAATCTTAGGAACTGTGAATATAATAAAAAAATCTGACAGGTTTCAGGATACAGATGCACATACCTTTTGTTCCTTTCAGGGTTCATCAAAACACTGGGAGAGGGAAGGATGGTCAGAACGCAAATCAGAAGAGCGGGTCATGCCAAAAGACACACATCGCACTTCAGATTACATAAAAAAAGAAGATAAACCCAAACCTACACCTCAATTAAATATGAAGAAGGTAGCTGGCCTTAAAATAAGAAAGCCCATGTTACTGAGGACCCTGCTTTTGAATGAGGAATGGGCTCTGACAATGCTAGACGCAGCAGCAGAAGACACAATAGCTCATCAGAACCTGATGGAATTTCTTGTGAGAGTAGCGTTGAATGATCATATCATGATAGAAACACCAGATACAAGAGTAAGTGACCCACATCGTTTATACTAAATTACACTCCAAAATGGAGGGGACATAACCAGGAAAGTAAAATGTCTTTTTTTCTGAGAACCTGACATATGATTATGACATTCTTTTGGCTAATAAAGATTGGTTGCCTGGTGCTCAAAGGGGGAAGATGCAATTTTACTGAACTTTCTCTGACCTCATTCCAGAGGCACTAAAACATTCATATTTGCAGGAGTGAGCGTTAGCGCTAGCTCCCGCACTTTACGGCAAAACGTATAATTGGCATGACTCCAGTACCAACCGTAGAAGCTGTTACCAAAGCAAGCACTCCAAACACAAAAGCATTACATCTGTGGTGGATACAATGGGCTAATTATCTCAGTGCAACAGATGTAGACTACAATTTTGATTCTACATTAAAAAGACAAGATTTTCTGCAATACAAACAAGAATATCGCTCCTGAACAAAATAATGCCCCTAGATCAGTATTAATACATCATTTACACTAACGCGTCTGCCCAGCCTGCCGTAAGAAGTAAACAGCAATACAGCGATTGGGACATATGCAATTGGCATATTACATTCCAACCGTGGCCCTGAGTGAACCCCATGGGCTTACAAAGAAGGCATAGGATGTTTGGGTGTAGACTTGCAGTACTCCTTTTTGTATCATCATGAGGGAAATTCAATTGTGAAGAGGAAGAATTGGGACTTAAAAAATCCTTAACAGCGCGGGTATAATCCTTGGGTGGCAGTTGCATCAATCACCTATATGGGGTCCAGAGGGCACTTATCAACATGCCAATAAGACCTTTAGGGGGGCGTACTACATACTAAGCCTTGTCCGGGATTAGAATGTCAGTACCTGTGGCAGCACAGTATCGGTAGTAAAACTGTTTGACATCAATGATCATTTGGCTGTTTTACTGGAACTCATATGAAATCTGGGCTTTACAAAGCAACAACAAAGTAAAATACACAGCACTGGAAAAGTGAAAGCTGTTCCGGCAAGATCTGCCTGGGGCCAGATGATTAGGGATCTAGTGCGAGGAAATATTGTGGACAAAAAAATTATTTTGGTAATATTAAAGAGCGCTAAAGCGGGCCTGGCTGTCAGAGGAACAAGTACAGTATGTCTTCTGTCCCTTGTAAGCAAGAAAGAAAAGAGATTTGTCTTGAATGATTTGATCAAACCACACTATGTGGCTGATACTCAATAATAGGCCGCATGGGCTCTTGGGTAGCACCAGATCTCCTCTTGTTATCATACAGGAAGTTCAGATAGAAAGATTATTACGTTTTAACTGCTCCACTTTGTGAAGTGAATGAGTTACCAACAATGGAATGCAATTTGTACCTGTTGAAATTGAACAACATTGACCTACAAATGACACACAGATCTCAACTCGGCCAAATATCTACGTCTATGGGAATAATTCTTTAATGGAGGCAGCTGTCAATTCCACAAAATCTGCTGAGCTACAAAAGATTGATCAAACTGCATCTGGCTACTTCATTGATTTTGACGATTTCTCATCGGATCCAAGTGAACCCAAGTTAACTCCACTGCCACTGCCTGTTCCTCACAAGAGAATAATTTGTGATTTCGACATTTGGCTGAAAAAAAGTTACTTCGTTTCTCCATGGCTACAGCTCTGGATTGAAATTTGTCTCTTGTTCCTAGTCCTTTAGAATGGTATAGTGACTGTCTTTTTCTTGCTCCTGAATGGACATAACTTCGCAGAACACTCTGCAGTATAACATGTAAACTTGGTCCTGAAACCACATGCATATTCATGCCATGAACAGAGCGACCTGTCCTTTTTTGAACATTACAGCAGTTCCAGCTACCAATGGAATAACTACAGAGTCTCTTATGATGTGTATGGTCCTACTGAACTCCACATTTACTCAAAATTTCTCTTAATGATATCCTCACCTCCAGTACACACTCTGATGATTGGGCGTTGAAACTGTGCATACTATGCTACCTGATTTTGAACAGCCTCCAGCATTTTCAAATGATTAATTCCATGAAGGTACATTTAATTTTGACAGCAATATCTGTTACCAACTGTAAAACATATCTCCAGTTCTTGCAAAGTTCTGATTTTTTTCACATTTTTTGACAAACTGTACAAACATTGTTATCAGGTTGTCTGAATTTGAACTGAGTGTATAATGAACAGTGCCTGGCTTTGCATTATGTCTCTTAATTGAAGTGTAACCTGCTCCTTGTACACTTCTGAGATAAGATATACAAAATCTATTTTGTCATTCTTATTCCAGAAAGCATTCCAACGCAATGTTTCTATAGTCTCAGATATGAAGAGCATACTTTGTAACAAAAGGACACAATGAGTACTGACTGGGCAGTCTTGCTTCCAAAGATTTCAGCTTCAACATGTGCATTGTCCATGCAACATTCACTGAGATAACTTCTTGCACTCCTCAACGCAACCCTTTTCCTGTGGAAGACGCCCATCATTGGGTAAAGATCATCAAATTCTACTGGATTGCTCATGAAAATATCAGCTAAAATACAGAAAACACCTTCATTGTGGAACATTGGCAGGATAGGCTATTCTTCAAGCTGAGCACCCACATTTTGGAAATGTATTAGAGCAGTAAATACTGTTGTGTAGGTTGTGCCTGAAGATGGTTTGAATGGAAAAACCCAACCTTCTTTAATGGGATGATATTCTGGGAGTTCAGAGCATGAATTCCAGCCCACAGATGAACTGGTTTTTGTTCATCCTTCACTCCACACCGAATAAGCGATATAATAAATTCAGTTAAATAAGCTTTGAGGACCGTGTTATCAGGTAGAAAAAGATCCATGTCCTCAGCCACTTTGAAACTTTCTGGTAGACTGGGACATGTTGATGGGTAAACAAACTTTACAACGCAACTTTTACCACCCAGTGCCTTTACGACGCAACTTTTACAACGCAAACCATTATAACGCATTGCTCTGGGGGGCGCTCTAGGATAGGGAATAGGTTTAATTTACTATTCAACACCTTCCCTACTATCCACGGGGACTGGAGTTGGAATAGTAAATTAAACTATTCAATATCCAACGCCCCAAAGCACTATGCGTTGTAAAGGCATGCATTGTAAAAACCGCGTTGTAAAGGCATGCGGGGTAGAAGCATGCGTTGTAACGTCATACATCCATGTTGATGGCTTGTAGTGATTTTGCACATGTTAGCAAGGCAGTTGGGATATAAGTTTTCAGTTTTGTTTATTTATGCCTACAGGTGACACAGCTTGTTTTCCAGCAGCTACTTCATTGGTACAGTCTTTAAAAGGCACCAAGGCAGTATCATGTGTGCTGTATGTTCTGGATAAAGAACAGTTGTCTTCAAAATCAAAATTATCCAGAGCAACAATTGTAGATCCTTCCCTGGTAAAGTGATTTCGAAGTGGGGTAGTGTTGGATTTACAAGATTTTACAGCATGAGCTTCTATAAAGTTCCTGCTTCATACTGTGTCAATATAACTTGTTAATACATCAATCCCATTCATTGATGTGCATAGCTCTCTACTTTTGCACTTGTTGTAGATTGTGTGGGCAGTCATTATAGTAGTGGAGTTTTCTTTTTGCTGTGAAGTAATTCCTAAAACATGATTTGCAAAAGACAGTACATTTGCACAGCATATACAGCCTGTCCATTCATGGGATTGTCTTCCACTTCTAAGCTTATATCTTTAAAGCCATCATCAATGTTGTTGGCTTCTGTTCTGAACTCAAGTACTTGAGTTTATAACAATTTTGCTCTGCTGATAATAAACTATGATATAAATAATGTTAAGATGCATCAGGCACTATTGTTGACTCTCTTGATGAGCTCTGGAGTAAGTGCCCCACATCATTTATACTAAGTTACACTCCAAAATGCAGGGGACATAACCAGGAAAATTAAATGTCTTTTTTCTGAGAACCTGAAATATGGTTATGACATTCTTTTGGCTAATAAAGATTGGCTGCCTGAGTTTGTTATGGAGTGCTCAAAGGGGGAAGATGCAATTTTACTGAACTTTCTCTGACCTCATTCCAGAGACACTAAAACATTAATATTTGCAGGAGTGGGCATTAGCGCTAGCTCCCGCACTTTACGGCAATCATGTAGGGTGGGATGCTGAGTCACCTCACCATGAAATCCCATTAAAATCTACTCCTACTCTACAGAGGCAGTACCCTATAAAACATGAAGCAAAGAACCAGGTAAGGGAGATCCTAGCTCAATTCGAAAACCAAGGTGTGATTAAAAACTGCACCTTTTCAGTGAACAGTCATGTGTTTCATGTAAAGAAAACTGACAACTCATATCATCTAGTTTTGGAATACAGGCATCACAACAGATGCACACAAACATTTGCAGTACTAAATGCACACAGTGCCACATTAATGAATAATATTGAGCGAAAGAAATTCAAAACAATACTAGATATCTTAAATGGATTTTTCTCCCAGAATATAGTGCCTGGAGGCAGATGTATGACAGCATTCTTGGCCCAAGGCTCTTAACACCAATTTTGTAGACTGCCCCAAGGATATACGAATAGCCCTGGGTTGTTCTCAGCGAGAGTAACAGAGTTACTTCAAAATTGTGATGAGGCATTGTCCTACTTAGATGATATTTATCTGATGGACGATGGGTTATCGGAACACTTGAACAAGGTGAGCAATATAATTCTGGGACTCGCCAATGGGGGCTACAAATGGAACTTTAAAAAATCAAAAATTACCCACCTCTATGTCCTATTTTTAGGATAAGAGTTATCAAGTGAATAAAAAGCCTGGTAGATGCAGGAGCAACACCACTCTAGAATCGGATATATGTGTTAACGGTGAGCAGGTTCAGAATGATCCTCCTAATGCCCCACTAGCCAGCCCTCAAAATCAGGATTTAAGAGTGCCTGGGATAGAGCCTGGGGGGTCCCAAATTGCATAATTACTGAAATCGCTGTAATCACTCAAACCACTTCACAGGAAGCTCCTGCTAACTCAATAAGCACTGTCATACAACGTTTTGAGAATCACTATGGCAACGAAAAACCCCACTCTGTTGAGTCAGAGAGGTACGAGACTGGTATCTCAACATCTAGTGATAGTAAGAAACAAGACTAAGGAAGCACAGACTCAGGGGCTCAAAGGATTGTTGAAAAGATATTGTTTTAAAAAAAAGCTAGAAAAGAAAAGGAGAAAACAGAAAAACAAAGCAGACACATGAGTGGGGAGTCCACAGACCCAGGGAGGAACACTGAAATTTGATGGGACTATTCATCCTCTCAATTTGCCACTCCCTCAGATCAAACAGTCTGTTCAGGCGGCAACCCCACAACCGTGGAAAACTGGAGAAGCGGGAACTCAGGAGCCCCCAGGAATAAAGAGGAGCCCTCTCTTGCTGACGTCTTGAACTCAATCAAAGGTTTTCAAGAGGATTCAGGATAGATAACCGGAAAAAACGACAGGCCACTCAAAAACTACAGGGTGCGATCCGGAAAGTGGGCCGTACATGCGCAGAGATCTCTGTTAGAATGTCCTCGGTAGAAGTGCGCACAGAAAATCTGGAGAACGACGTCTCCTCCCACCAAATGCAGGGGGATGAGCATGATGATATTGTAAAGGACTTAGGGCCAGATGTAGGTAATTTGTGTTTTATGATTCTCAAATTGCGATTTTTAGGGAATCGCAATTAGAGAATCGCAAAACGCAATGTTGGTAGGATTAGCAAATTTTTTTGCGAATCCCACTTATTCCTTATTTGCAAGTAGAGATTCGCAAATAAGGAATACCTTCTCATTCATTCCTATGGGCTAGAAGGCCCATAGGAATGAATAGGACGATATTCTCAATTTGTGACTCTCAATTAGAGAATCGCAAATTGAGAATGCAATTTCAGGGTTGTAAGGGTGTCAATAGGACACCCTTTTGCACCCCTGAAATTAACATGGGTGCCTATGTGGCCCACATACATGCCCTATGGGCATGTATGTGACCCACATGGCACTTTGAAAAATGCCAAAAAGTGCATTTTTCAAAGAAATCGAAAAAAATACCATCAACCTGAAGTTGGTGATATTTTGCGATTCCTTAAGCCAAAATTTGCGCAACTTGGATGCTTCCTACATTGCATTTAACGTTCCATTGCGCAGGTGCAGCTGGAACGTCCAACGGCCGAGGTAGTGGTGCCGGTGGCCGTTGGTATAGGCGCAGCACTTAAGAGCTTAAGGAGTCGCAATTTGCGATTTGTTAGACCTGACATCATTGGCTTGAGTCTCTCCTCCATTTTTTCTGTTTGCCTCCACTGTTTTACGATGTTTTGCTGGATAATGCTTTGGGCACTGTGCCACTGCTGATCAGTGCCACGGTGCAAGTGCTCCCTTTGTTAAATTGATGTATCGATTGAATTCCATGTTTGGCTTATTTGGTTTACTGTCAGTCCCTAGTCTAGTGCACCAGGAGTGCCGGGGCTTGTAAATACAAATGCCGCTCGTGGGCTTGCAGCACATGTTGTGCCACCCACCAGAGCAGCCTCGTAAAAGAATGTCTAAGGGTCGGTCATTGCGAGACCTACGTGCAGTCTGGTATTGTCACGCTGGCTGCGCAAGTACACCTACTTGCCAGTCCCTCAAACCTTCCCTTAACTTCATGTTAGTCACCCCTATGGTAGGCCCACGGGCAGGGTGCGTTGTAAGTATAAGGCAGAACACGCCTGACCAAGTTGGCATGTCCTAATAGTGAATTACAGCCATCTTCGTTTTTCACTATTGCGAGGTAATCTGCTCTCCATTAGTTAGAATGGGCCGCCGGGATTATTAATGCTATAATCCTAGCGGGCTCGGGGAGCATGGTGCAATGTCGAGTTTGGTATCCCTGAACTTGGGGTTTAATTACGCATCCGTTGGTGTGGATGGTTTTTGGACTCTGGGTTTGAAAATAGCACTTTTAGAACGTGTCTATTTTCTTGTCTAACCATTTCTGGGTTCTGCTGGTTTTGCGTATGTGTGACAGGAGCTGGGTGGCTCCAGAGGTCTGGATGAGTCAGTGTGGGATGAGTGGGACATTTGCGTTTAGAGTAGGGGGAGAGTAGTTGCTGATAGCCTGCCCTGCCGGATACAATGCTGGCTCCACCTCCTGTCAAGCAACTGATGGCTCTGTGCCTGCCATGGACGATCTTAGCCCCACCTCCTACCAGGAGGCCGATAGCTCTGCTCCTGCCAGTGACAATGCTAGCTCCACCGCCTGCTGGGCGACTGAGGACCCAGCCCTGCTCAGTGAATAGGCCAGGTGCTTCTGCCTGGCTCCACCCACAACAGACCCAGGATGTTGAGAAATTCCCCTGCATGGACAAAGGGATCAAATCCAAAAAGGGGTTTAAGAGAAGGACCCCTGAACCAAGAATTTAGATCACTTCCGACAAGGAAACCGGAACCAAGGACAAGAAGCCTTCCGATCCAAGGACTTGCCTACCCCTTCTGCCAGTGTGCTGTTTGCTGGGGGGAATCCTGCAGTGCTTCTTTATTTTTGCCAAGGAACCAGGAGAGAGGAACTGTGTGTGTACTCTCACGCTTTGCTAAGAAAATCTCCAAGGACTGGAAGAGTGCCAGTCTCCTGTTGAAGTCACAGGGCTAAAGGACTTCATCTGCTTAAAGTGCTATTTGCTGGAACCTGTGAATCCAGCACCTCTGAAAGAACCAGCAATCCCGATGCCGACGGACGTCGCTGAATCCAGCTCGACATAGTGAGTAACGGCTCCAGTGTCCCGCTTCCTCGACGCCGGCCGCCGGGCCCGATCGACGCCAGCAGCAACGCCAGTGAGTAGTGAGTTCGGCTCCAGCTCCAAGGGACCTCGTGTCTGCACCGCTGCTGATCGCATCGCCTTCGTGCCCTCTCGACGCCGTGAGTGCTGCTCACTCTTGCAACAGAATCATCACTGAGGCCTGATCAACACCGAAGACGCGACGCCGGATTGCTCGACGCCGCTGATCATCGTGTGCTTCATTTTCCAAGGTACTGTGTTGTTGGGGGTCCGTGTGACTCCGGGCTCAACGTAGCGCTCCTCGCGGTCGACGCCGAACCTTTGGATTAACTTTGCCTCGACGTCGTGTGACTCCCGTGTGGGTTACCTTGTTGCTAAGAACTGTGTTTCCAGGAAGAAGAATTGCTTTTGATACGAAAGACTTTGTGCTAAAGAAGAAACTACATTTGAACTATTAAGTTCCCTTCCAAGAGTATTTATTAAGATTGTGTATATTTTTGTTGTTATTCGGTCTTGTGCTAAGCCTTATATAAAAATCCTTATTTTTATAATACTACTGTGTCGTGTCCATTTGTAGTGTATTCACTTTATTACTGTATGTGGTCATAAATGCTTAACGCAGAGCCTCTGAGATAAGCCTGTCTGCTCTGCCAAGCTACCAAGGGGGTGAGCAGGGGTTATCAAAGGGTGTGATCCCCTTGCCCTGACTAGAAAAGGTGTGTCCCTATTTGTCAGAAGTGCATACCTCTGCCAACTAGAGACAGCCGGTTCTAAAACGATTCCTTAAATGCAATAGCAAAATAAGGAATCGCAAATTTTGTGATTCCTTTTTTTGCATGTGAGATTTTGTGTGCTACATAGCACACTGCCCTAATTGCGATTGCAAATGCTGAAATTCGGCGAATTTCATCATTTGCAAGCGCAATTAGGATTCCTACAAATGGGCCTTAACGCTGAAAATCGAGGACCTGGAGAACAGAGCATGGTCGCATGCTAAAATTGTTGTATTTTTGAAAAAACATAAATGCACACTTTATCCTGCCTCTTACCGCCCTATTACCCTGATAAATGCGGACAGCAACATTTATTCCAAAATCTTGGCAGTTCGAATAGCAGGGGTAATACATAAAGTCATATCCCCGAGATAGCACAGATTCATACTGGGACGAGGTACAGTAGACCACATCAGGAGAACTATCTCTCTCTTCAATGGTGCACACATATTAGGAGATCCAATGGCACTTATTCTTCTTGATGCCGAGAAGGCCTTTGACAGGCTCTCCTGACCTTTTCTATGGGAAACCCTGTCAAGGGTCGGGATAGGTCAGGGATATATACAAGCATTCAAGATGCTGTATCATCAACCCACCGCAAGGCTATTCTTAAATGGAGCAAAAATCATAACTTTTAAATTAATCACACCGGAGCGTGTTTTAGTAAAGATTTGGGCTTTGTATATTCCCCTCTTTGGTTAAAAAAGTCATATGCAATAGACTCCTGATATTGGAACTTGAAGGCGTTGACTTTAGCTGTTGTCTATTATTTGTTTCACACTATGGCGCAGAGGGACTGCTTGCTTCCCTGGTTCCGGAACCAGAGAGGCAGGCAGTCCCTGACGGAACAGCAGTGATATAGGCCCAACCGCCAGAGGGACATGACGAAAGCGCCTCTGGTACCTTTTTTAGAAAAAAAACCCTAGAACCAGGGAAGCAAGCAGTCCCTCTGCGCCATAGTGTGAAACATTATTTCACGACGCAAGGACACGACTGAAGCGCCTCTGGTCTTTTAATAAATAAATGAAAACGTACCACAATGCCTAAATAATAGACAACAGCTAAAGTCAACGCCTTCAAGTTCCAATATCAGGAGTCTATTGCATATGACTTTTTTAACCAAAGAGGGGAATATACAAAGCCCAAATCTTTACTAAAACATGCTCCGGTGTGATTAATAACGAAAATTGGACCACATTCAAAAGAGAATCTCAAGGGAGATCATATTGACCCACTCACTACAACAGATAAATGTTGTCTTGACAAAGGTGGATAAAAACATGGAAACCCACCGAAACGCGCCGACGCACCATAACAGTATAATTCATGACTCATACACCTTTGTTGATATGCTATTCTGTGGTGTGCACAACATAGTTGTTGGAAACAGAGTTGGAATATATATTTAGTACTGTACAAGCTTCATGTCTCACTGTGTTCTGTCTTTATGTTTCAATCTTGCTGGTCAATATTGAACGTCAAACAGTTTTATTGTTGTTTTTTAAATTTTGCTACAGTGGTTCTTGTATGTCCACTTTTTTAACATTTGTATTTTCAATAAATTGTTAAGAATTCTTTTTTACATTAGTGAATCTTTTTATTGTTTTTTTGACCTTCGTGCCCTGTTTATCTAGTTCTGTTCAAGGGAATTCTTTCTTTGTACATTGGTTGGTTGACCCTATTTCCCTTGACCTTGTTTAAGGGGTACCTCTCATACTCTTCCAGTGCAGCTTTATTGGTGGCAAGGTCTCACAAAACAGACCTAAAGTGCGACATCTATCAGCAGATGATAGGTTCCACTGTATCACGTCTACCATAAACACCATTACGGATATCAGACAAACCTCTTGCATGTGTCTATTTGGACCACAGCAGCCTCTTGCAATCTGACAGGGATTACAAGTCCATCTTGGTGGCAGTGGATTCATGCTCTAGAGTCCTGTGAGGTTGGCCTCAGTACTCAGCTGACGCCCAAACTGTTATAAAGGATTTGCGAGTCTTCATAGGGACATATGCAATTGGCACGTTACATTCCAACCGGGACCCTGAGGTTATCTCACAGACTTACAAAGAAGCCATGGGAAGTTTGAGTGTACAATTGCGGTACTCGTCTCTGTATCATTCCGAAGCAAATTCGATTGTGAAAAAGAAGAACTGGGACTTAAACAATCCTTATCAGCTAGGGTATAATGCTTGGGTGGCAGTTGCATCAATCACCTATATGAGGTCCAGAGGGCACTTAACAAACAACATGCCAAGAAGTTCCCTAGCGGACCGTACTGCTTACTAAGCTTTGTTTGGAATAAGAATGTCAGTGCCTGACCTCGAATGTGGCAGCACGGTAGCGGATGAAAAACCATTTGACATCAATGATCATTTGGCAGTTTTAAAGGAACTCATATGAATTTTGGGCATTACAAAGCAACATCAAAGTAAAATGCACCACCACTTATGAAGTGAAAGCTGTTCCGCCAAGATCTGCCTGGTGCCAGAAGATTAGGGATCTGGTCAGAGAAAAAATTGTGGACAAAAAGAATTTGGGTAATATTAAAGAGCACCTAGAGCGGTCCTGGCTGTCGGAGGAACAAGAACAGTACTTCTTCTGTCCCTTGCCGGCAAGAAAGAAAAGAGATTTGTCTCAATTGATCTGATCGAACCACAATATGTGGTTGATACTTTATAGTAGGCCACATCGGCTCTTGGGTAGCACCAGATCTCCTCTTGCTACCATACAGGAAGTTCAGATGGAAAGATTATACACTTTTAAAGGCTCCACTTTGCAAAGTGAAGGAGTTATCAAAAATGTAATACAATTTGTACCTGTTGAAATTGAACGATATTAAATGACACACAGATCTCAACTCAGCCAAATATCAACGTCTATGTGAATATGTCTTTAATAGAGGCAGCTGCCAGATCCACAAAATCTGCTGAGTAAGCATGGGCAAAAAATCTGTTCCGTTTGCGGATTTTGCAGATTTTCGGTAAATCCGCAATCCGCGAACTCCTGCAAATTTACCGAAAATGCGCAAATCCGCGAGCAGCGGATTTTATTGCTTGCTCGCACTATTCGCGGCTTCCCAGTTCAATTTGGTGCTTATTCGCGCCCCGCAAATAAGCGCTAAATTGCAGAAAAACGATTTTTTGAAAACTGAAACTACTTACCAGGTTCAAAAGTTCAAGCTCATCATTAGTAGCCATTTCCTGTAGTGCTTCCTGAGGGGCCCCTCCAGAGTTCAGTTGCCTACTTGCAGCTATTGTGTGACCCTGCTCTGACCCTCAGAATAGTTACACGTATGCCACAAAGGTCCTGAATTACAGCTAAGGGAGACATTCAGGAGCCAGGCTGGAAGTTCAAATTCAGTGACACATTAATCAGCCCCTAATTCATTAATGTCAGTTGGGGCAGGGCAGGTGTTGTAACTAATTTTGCAAAAATTAAAGCACTTAGCAGGTGCAAAAGTTCAAGCACATCATTAATCAGGAAGCACTAAGGAAGCAGGTGCCAGCTAAAAAAATATTCTGTGACACATTAATCAGCCCCAAATTAATTCAGGTCACTTGAGGCAGGGAAGGTGTGCTTTGCTTTGCCACAATAATGTACACTGGTCAACCAGAGGGTGCTGTGATGAAACAGAGGGTGGCATGGGTGAGCCAGAGGGTGGCATGGGTGAACCAGAGAGTGGCAGTGGTGACAGAGGGTGGCAGTGATGAAGAAGAGGGTCGCAAACAGGCTGGACATGTAGAAACAACAAGTTCGCAAAACTTGCGACTCGACAGGTAAGTTTGCGTTTGCGAAATTGTACAAAAACTCTTGCGAACTGGCAGAAACCCGTGCGAACACAAAAAAAAATCCTCAAATCCGCTGGAATTCACGGATTTTGCGGATTGCGAATCCGCAAATCTGCAAATTCGCAGATCGCGAATCCGCAAAATCCGCCCATGCTTACTGCTGAGAGCTACCGAAGATAGTTCGTACTGCATCTGGCTACTTCATTGATTTTGATGATTTCTCATTGGATCCAAGTGAACCCAAGTTACCTCCACCGCCACTGCCTGTTCCTCACAAGAGAAGAATTTGTGAATTCTACATTTGGCTGTAGCTCTGTATTGAAATAGGTCTCCTGCTCCTAGTTCTTTGGAATGGTATAGTGATTGTCTTCTTCTTGCTCCTGAATGGAAATAATTTCCCAGAACAATCTGCAGTACAACATTTACACTTGGTTCTGAAAACACATGCATATTCATACCATAAACAGAGCGACCTGTCTTTTGTGAACATGACAGCATTTTCGGCTCCTGATGGAATAATTTCAGACAGTCTCTTATGATGTGTATGGTCCTACTGAACTTTTGAAAATTCCACATTTATTCAAAATTTCTCTTAATGATATTCTCACCTCTAGTACACACTTTGAGAATTGGGTGTTGAAACTGTGCATGCTATGCTATCTGATTTAGAACAGTCTCCAGCATTTTCAAAGGAGGAATTCTATGATGGTACATCTAATTTTGACACCAATGTCTGTTACCAACACTATGGTCAACATTTTTTGCACAAGGCAAGTATCCCACGTGATGTTTTCACTTGTTACTATCAATGGGAAAATTGTGCAACACCACCAAAAGGTAATTCAACAGCATTTGCACAGACGTTTGCGTATTTTTCTGAGTTTAACACTTCAGACCCGATGTCTTATTGCCAACAGTTAGCACCTACACCTGCTACGAAAAATCTGCTTTCTAACACAAAGCTGCTTTCCTCGGCTTCCTAAAGTTCTCAAGTATCTTTCAGGGTTTCAACTTTTAGAGTAACACTATAGGCACAACATCTGTCTGGTGGACTAAAGATTGGCATACTCAAGGAACTGGGGACTTTATTAGAGTATGCCTCATACCACATCAAAGATTTTCCTGAACAAAACTTTGCAAGAAAGTTCCTGTGTTGGGCTGGCTAATATTAAGGACTTGAACAAACCTCAGATTCTCTCACCAACATGCTTTAGGGATCGGCAACCTTTTACACAACACAGTAAGGATACAGTAGATTCCATACTACACAATGTTTTTTACAATTTATCAGGCCCCAATTGGAAGGGATGGTTGGTTTGGCCTATAAACACGAATAGGTGTCAGTCAAAATTCAGGGGTACCCCGAAGGGTTTAGTATCCATAGATATGTACCACGATATGTACCACCAAAATACCCAAGGGTAGTGACATCTTACAGTGTTGGGAAGTTATACCTAAAGTGGCTAAAGACTTCAACACTGTCCCACGTGAAACAACACTTATCCTTTCTCTCAGATGACATGTATCTTAGGGATTTTTTGTTAGGCCCTCAGAAGCCATGTCACAAGTGCTTTTGTATGCTATGTACATAGAGCCATGTAAAATCTCTCAACAAGAGGCTACTGAAAAATGATATGAAATTGATAGGGATAACCTAAAAAAGGCTTTGGCTGTGGTCGACAATGGTTTGACCACACTGTCATCCAGAATTTATCCACTGGGCAATATTGTGTCTTCTGCAATAGATATAATCGAACAGGATCTGTCTATTCTTCAACATGGACAATTGCAATTGCGATCTAGTCTATTATTGAGCTGGATGCTACAATAATTGCATTCTGGCGATGTGCCCTGGCGTTATATCAACAGTACAACACTGTTCTCTGTATACAATCTGGCGGAGAGACAGATGGTAATGGAACAAAGAGAAGCAAACTATACTCTGTTGAACATTGACAGAATTGTAACAATTACCTTTCATAGTGCCTGAGTCACCTTCAACAGAATGGGTAATCCATGGCTATAATATACTGCTAAACATGACATTACAATATCAACACTGTCTACATTATCACCACGTAGGCAGACATGAAGCCCAGGGAGACTGAAACACGTGTGAGTACTTAGAATTTCTGCACAGATATAGATGCAGGAATAGGGACATCAAAGTCTTTCTTACCGGTTCAAACTGCTAAAGTGCTTTAAGTGGGTATTAGTTTGCAAAGACATTTTGCTTCATGCAGCCTGTAAAGCTTTGGTTGATAACTTGTCCTGTTATTTGAAGGGGATGCCCAGCTGCCTTGATTCATCCGGTGTTTGAGTTGCTCACAAATGGGAGCTATTTAATGCTGAGTGATCAAGGCTTTTGTGAGATGGTACTAGGCATTGCATATCTAGTCACAGTAAGCTCCAGGGTTACTTGTTGTATGCAGGTATTATTTCCACCAAACCACACAGATGCAATGGCCTTCATTGAAAGTTTTCTTTTTTTTGTTAAACAAATTTCATTGATTTACATACAACAAGAAGGGGACCTAGAAGCCATGCCCCTGTCAGTTAGTACAATTACAAACAGGTTATGTGAGATACAAGTATGGCAGCTCATAATGCCGATGGCATCCTTCTCTTCAGGTTGTGAGAATAACACCATATTTGCTCGCAGCTATGCACCTGTATTTGTATGCCATTTCACCTGCAAACACCCTTCCCCAACTGCCCCCCCACCCTGCCCACACCCCAGGCGTGCCACGTTGGTCCAGGTCGTTAAGATGTGGTGGCCCTAGTTACTCAGTGGGACATCAACATTGACTGGGACAATGCTGAGGTGGATGTCCCAGCGAGGTAATTCATTGCCATCTCTGGTAGTGAGGCTTCAGACCACAATACTCCTGTTACTGCCCACGTGCTAGTCTGTGACTGATGTGTGGTCCCCTATGGAGGCATCTTCAGCGTTGTCTCTGGGGGATTTGAGCGACCCCACAAGAGCCTCCCAAGCTCTCAACCCTTCTAGCGCCTTCTCACTCCCTGTCCGTTTCGCTATCTGTTGTCTGATCACCCCTTTACATTCGGCCCATTTAAGGAACTCTGCTTTCCACCTCGCTATGTTTGGACCCTGTTTTGCTTTCCAACGCTAGGTTATGTTTCTCTTGCCCAGGAGAAGACCCAAATCTAAAAATATACTAGTGAATATATTCTTCGACGTCTGAGGGAACCATTGTAAAATGCAGTGTTTCAAGTTCGGCTCTATCTCCCTATCAGTGAGATCAGATAATAGCGTAGTTAGCTCCTTCTAATAGCTGTCTAGAAATTGACAGTCCCAGAGCACATGCTTTAAATCTGCTCCTGCTGCATTGCATCGCTGGCAAGCCACTGAGTGGGTTGGGAAGTATTTATTGAGCTTTTCTGGAGTAAAGTATGCTCTATGGAAAATGTGGAAATACACTAACTGGAACCGGGCATTTTGGGTATTCTTCAAGGCTCTCTCTACCAACTTCCCCCAGGACTTATCTGGGATATCCTTCCCAATATCAGTTTACCACTTGAACTTCAGGTCAGTCAGGGGAAGTAGTGATTGCAAAGTCATGCATCTATATAGACACTTTACTGCTTTGAATGTACCTGCTGTCAACACTACATACTGGCAGCCCAGTCATGTCTTCGGCTCTGTGAGACCTCCTCCCCAGTGTTTTCGAATAGCTGCAGTGAGGGCTGTGTACAGTAGGAAATCTCCCCCGGTCAGGTCAAAATGAGCTTGTAGGTCATTAAATGGGACCATGGCTCCCTCCTCTTACAAGTCTCCTATGCAAGTCTCCTATGCTGCTCCGCCCAGGCCCCCAACCTCTGCCAGTTACCTCCGTGGGGCAGGGCCTTGCACATAAGTCATGGGATTTCTAGTGCATAAGGGCATCTAAGGTTGGCTCGCCGCAGATATCTGTTCCAGCATTTTCGGACTTTAATAAGTTCCAGGGTGAGGGTTGTAGTCTTGACAGGGAGCTTCAGGATAATGCGGGATAGGAGTGATAGTGTCCCGAATTCCTCCCTTATTCCCCTCTGGTGGAGCTCGCTACCCACTGCGTGAGCCATTGAAATTGCGCTGCCAAATAATAGGTTTCATAGTCAGGCACCGCTAGGCCACCCTCTGCTCTTTGTCGCATAAGAATTGCGAGCGCCACTCTATGACTACCAGTGCCTCAAATGAAACCTGTGATCATCGATCGGAGCTGTACCAAGTATTTTGCTGCAATCCTAATTGTTAAGGTACCGAAGTAATATAATAACCTCAGGAGGGTGACCATTTTAAGCAGGGCCACCCGGCCCTTGACTGATAATGACAGGGAATCCCAGAATTCGAAGTTATGTTTTGATTCTCCGATGGCCTTCCCTATGTTGCCCACTAGGATTTCTTCCTGGCTATGGTATATTTGTGTACCCAATTATGATAGGCATCAGTCTTCCCAGGCCACCCCCTCCATTTCTTGTGGGTCTATTCTACCCCTTTGTGCAGGGAACAGGCAGGACTTCGTCCAATTCACTTTCTATCCTGCGACTCTACTGAGAGTTTGTAGCAGGTTTTTCGCCCCTATAAGTTCCGTTCCTGAATCAGCTAGAAAAAGAAAAAGGTCATCAGCATATAATGCTATGTGGTGAATCTGCCCATGCACATTGAGCCCTCTGTATGCCCGTCCCTTCCGGGCCTGTGTTGCCAATGGCTTCATCGCCAGAGCAAACATGAGCTGGGAAAGGGAGCACCCCTGACACGTTATCTTGCCCAAGCATACAGGAGAACCATCCAGCGCACAAAGTCGGTGTCCAAATCCATTTTTTACATCACATGAAATATGAAAGACCACTTCAGGCTGTCAAATGCTTTTTCTATATCCACAGCAAATATCGTTGCAACGTTGGTGCGATAGGAGTCCGCCTCTAGGACTCGCAGAAGTCTTCAGGCATTAAGCGTTGTGTTTCTGGTGGGGATAAACCTGGATTGGTCTTTGTGTATCAGGGCAGTCATATGGGGGAGCATGTGGGTAGCCAGAATTTTACTTAGTATTTTGTAGTCTAAATTGAGCATGGATAATGGGCAATATGCAGTTTTATTCCATGCATGTTTGCCTGGTTTGAGCAATGGGATGATAAGCGCTTCTCTGGTTGAGACAGGTAGTTTGCCAATTGTCTTAGCGTCACTGTATAACTGCACTAGTTTAGGGGCAAGTAGGTCAATGTATGCTAGATAGAATTCTATCAGGAGACCATCAGTGCCTGGGGTTTTATTTTGGGCCATACTCTTGATAGCACCCTCACCTCTCCACCCTCGATCTCTAGCCCCAGTGAGACTGCCGTGTCCTCATCTAAGGCTGGCAGATCCACGTCACACGTGAACTCTTGTAAGTCATCTTCCGTTGGGGACAACTGGCTCCGGTGGAGGTGAGTGTAGTATGCCAGAAAGAGATTGTTGATTCCCTGCTGGTCATGACTCGCCACCCCGTTCTGGTGCCATAATCTTGAAAGTAGTTAGTAATAGCTGATCTTCTCGCTGCATGGAAAGCTTGGTCTTCTAAAGCCTCGGGCACAGGTGCCAGGTATGGATCTTGGGACGTGCGTGAGACCATTGTAACTCTACCAACACAGGGTTGTGATCAGAGACCATCCTGGTGAGGTATTCGCTACTGCGAATCCCCTTATGGACATCAGGGGAGAACAAAATGGCGTCCAGCCTAACATGTACTTTGTGCAGAGCTGAGAAGAAGGAGTAGTCCAGAGCCACAGGGTGTTGAGCCTTCTAGGAGTCTACCAAGTCCCATTTCTGTTGTCAGATGCAGAGCGCCCCTGCCAGTTTGTGTGGGGATGCGTCAGGGAATGGGTGGTGGGAGCGGTCAAGAGTGACATCAGACGTGAAATTTAAATCGCCACCAGTAATACCCAGCCTGTGACGACGGTCGCCAGTCTCCCAGATGAATGGGAAAGGGAGGCTAGCTGGTCCGAATTGGGGGTATATATATTACCCGGGGTAAGGACCCTACCATCCAACCTCCCGGTAACTACCACATATCTGCCCTCTGGGTCGATCAGCTGACTCTGGCATTGAAATGGGATACCTGCTCTTATCCATATTAGCACTCCCCTTGCGAAAGCAGAGTAAGTGGTGTAATATGCCTGGCCTCTCCAGTGGCGTTGTAATGCCTTCCCTTCCTACGCTAATAGATGGGTTTCTGAAGGAATGTGATCTGAATGCCTCTGCGGACTAAATAGGAGTGTATCTTATGGCTCTGGAACATTGAGTGCATTCCCCTCAATTTCCACAAGAAGCAGTTCAGGCCTAGGGGGATCCTATTGTTGTGGTTTGTGCTTGTGCCCATAAAAAAACTACCCCAGTGACATGCCTGGTTCTTCATTGAATGTTCTATTTGTGTGGTTTAATTCTCTGAGCGGAGTGAAAGCCTTGATTTTGCTGAAAATGTGGCCTTAACCTCAGCCGAGAAACTTTTGATCCCCAGGTTGAAATACAGACACTAGTCTATACGAACTTCCCGATCCATGTTGAGGAAATGGTTCCTTGTATCTTTAACATGTCTGATATGAGAGGGATTGTGCATGTAATTAAGGGCATAAATGAAATGAATTTTTTTTATTGTTTCAGTTAATTAAAACCACAACAATACATTTTAAAAGAATCGACTAGTGTATTTAAAATTTCTTATTTTTTGGGTGCAATATCTGTTAATAGGTTCTAAAACATTCTCAGTCTAAGGTAGAGCTTGTTATTTAAAATAGAATACAGTGTAATTAGAATACGATCTGTCTAGCTTAGTTCAGAAGTTCTTTGTTTTTTTCTCTGTTAAGTTCCGGAGAGCCCTCTCCCATAGCTACCACTGTCGTGTTATCCTTTTGTGGACATGGTGCTAAGTTTTGTTTTAGCGCTTGGGAGTGGGCTACAAGGAACTTTAATAGTAAGTTATGGACTATTGAGCACCTTTCAGACAATTTTCTGAGTTTTTCCAGCATTAACACACTATGTAGTAGGAAGAGTTTTTTTGGAATGCTTCCACTGATTCTACTACATATAGTGGGTGTCCTGGTATTCATTTTCATATTACACAATGGACGGCCCAGTTTCTTGAGGGAAGGAAAAAGTACTACTGGTGCTACTTTGCCATGAACGCATGGTAGTCCATTTGGGCACACCTTGGCTTAAGGAACTAAGCGAGCATTGGTTCTTATCATTCAGACCAGTCTGGGTTGACTGCATCTTGCGTGTGCTCCGCTGCCTATTCTGCGGGTACAAATGCATGTTGGACATGTGTCTGACTCTTTCAATGGTTGCGCCACCAGACGTAGATGTACTACTGGACCCCTTAAAGGCCCACGTATTACCGTGTCCTCAGCGTATTCCTGTGTTGACGATAGCATTCTAAGAGCCTCATTGTGGAACAGATAATGGCTCTGTGACAGGCTCACAGATAAGTGTTTCCTCAGCAGCTGCTGTGGGTACTGAAGAAAATCATATTTGCTCCATTGTTTTGATACAAGAGGTGTTAAATGGACAGTCGTCTTCGATTGCGAGCGACAGTGATGTTGTGTCTCCCACACAGGACACAACCATTTGTATCTGATAAGAAAAATTCCTGCGTGCTCAATCAGGCTGATCATATATTGACTCTTTTTGGTGGACTTGTAGAGCTTGTTTTTACATATAACATGTTTTTAGATACTGGTTTTATGATAATGTTTTTATGCTTTTTTTAACGGCATATTTCAGCATTAGTTGACATTATCGACCTTCGGATGAGGAGCGGGTGTTATGTACCCCAAACTAAGCCTAAGCAGCAAATGAC
Source organism: Lissotriton vulgaris (assembly GCF_964263255.1). NCBI lineage: Eukaryota > Metazoa > Chordata > Amphibia > Caudata > Salamandridae > Lissotriton > Lissotriton vulgaris. The sequence goes on from NC_141688.1 coordinate 7,101,047, forward strand.
TGTCACCTACATTTGTCCTACCTTGCTCCACGTAACGGGTTCTAGCCTTGACCAAGCTCAGCGAAACGGTAAAAAATCTCCACGAGCACACAAAATTCCCCCGAACAAGTGATATTGCTTGTTCCGCTCGGTCGCGATGCTTTTTTACTGTTTGCGAACGCTGTCTGCATGCTTGGGGAGAAATATCTCCCGAACACGCATTTTGAAAGCGCGAACAAGCAAAAAATTCTGCAAAGCCACGGCTCAAGGAATTTTTGGAAATTCCGGGTTCTCTGCACAACACGAAATTACCCAAATTCCGTGAGCGGAACGGAATTTGCTGCCCAGGCCTAACTTTTACCCAATTATGTACTGAATAAATAGTCGATCCTTGAAACTGGCCTCATTTATTATGCATGAGGATTCTTAGTCAAGTCCCCTGCACATGATGTGCATAACAAGATTAACAGATTCTATATAAAAGTCATGGTAAAGAAAGAACTACTTTGCATAATTGCAGGTATTGATTTAGGCTCATTTCCATAATTGTACTCACAACCTATTGATTGAGGTAGGAAGCCCAAGGCTATCATTATGGTATAAAAGAACTATACCTTCACAAAATAGGCATCCATGCTGACACAAGACATAGGGGCACGGCCTGCAGAAGCTACAATATGCAGCGGTCTGACAGCCCTTGTGGGCTGTCCAACTCAAGACCAAGACAGGGTCCTACATTCTCTCCCATCAGGTAATGGGATGGCTCTTTCCCTGGGGGTTCTTGGCCTTACACCCACATAGATGTTGGGTACATATAGGTGCACTTAGGTAGGGTTAGCATCCTAGGAGTATGCTTGATTATTGTCATGTTTATATGCCTGCACATATTCACTGTTTGAGCAGCATGATAGAATTTGACCTTTTATTTACTCTGTTGGTGCTTGTAATCTTTTACATTTGTTTCTGTCTAATGATATAATTGGCTTTAGTAGCGATAGGAACTGCAGGATTATTTGCAAAAAGGAACTGATGCAAAAGTGGGTATTCTTAGCCCTGGGAACTTGTTTTGCATTAGTTAGGACCAGGCATAAATGTGGCACTCTCTTCAGAACACTACTGGACCTGAGAAAGACCCAAGAAGGACTGCATCTGCTATTAAGACACGTAAGGACACTACAGGCTGTACCCAAAACTAAGACGTGGACTCCAATGGTCAGTTGATTGATGTCCCGCTGAGCTACTGAGACACAAACACTGCATTAAGCCCACTTTCTTGGAAGAGCCCAGACAAACAATTCCAACCAGACCTGCCCTAAACCCTGCTGGTGCCTTCTGTTGGAGTCCACATGCCAAAGTATTGTTCCTGGGGTACCTGAATCCTTGGCTGGCATCAGAGTGTACTCCTCCTGTCTACCTCTAAAAATCTGAAACTTTTTACACATTTTTGCCTAGAAACCCACTGATGGTTTGGGAGTAAAACGCATGCCAATCTGCTGAGGGTGCCTCACTAGTAGGCCTGAGTTTCTATTTAGCTCTCACTACATTCTTCACTCGGCATCAGAGTCTATCAACATTAATGCCACTTCTAATCCATCCCACAGATCCCTCAATGCCTACAATACGGGAAAATCCAGGGTGTGCATCATGAAGTTCCACTGAGAGATTACCTGCCTTTGTCGTTGGCCGCATTTGGACCTTCCCTCATGCAACCTGTCAGTGTAAAGCCCTGCTTTGGCTTCAACTTGCTGCCTTCCATGCAGATGAACCGGGGACGTCTAGAACCATTTTAAAGAAAATTTGGTAACTCATTGACCAGTATGAATGCCTTCACAAGAGCCTGGGACAAAGGGGACCCAATGGGAAATCAGCTCTGAACAGTGGATGGTGGATGGGCTGGGCAGGGTGGGGTTCGGGTAGTGGAGGGAGTGGGGCTTTGAGCAGGGGGAACACAGGGGTTTATAAGGGGGAGATGTGGCATGCTTTCCAAGGCTTCTGGTAGATATTTCTGCTTAGAATCAGTTGCAACTATGCCTTTTTTTTAAATTAGATATGGCAATCTAGATTCCTGCATGTGAATACATGTGATGCTAACAGCTAGGGCAGTCGACCTCGGATCCGGGGAACTGTATTCGAGTCTCGTCAATGACTCTGAACATCCTATGATTCTGGGCAAATCACTTAATCTCACTGTGCCTACCTAAAAAAAAAGAATGTGTCCTCATGTAATGCAACTGGGGCTATGTAAAGCGCTCGGATACCCGATGTGGGTCAAGTTCGCTCTATATAAAAATTCTGTAAAATAAAATAAAAAATAAAAAACACCTTAAAACCACCCAGCCCTGCTAAGGATACCAGGGTAAATAAAAAAACATACCTTATTTTCATCTTCAGGTCCAGCAATTAGGGGTGTGGCACAGGGTCCGACTGATTTGCATATGGCCATGTCTGAACTGGGGTGGTGTGGAGTGCAAAAAAACGATGAATTTAGGCCCAGACCTCTGTACTGGGGTGAATGTATGACATTTTTCTGCATTCTGTCCATCAACTGTGGTTTTTGCAATTGTCACCTGAGTGGGATGGGTATGCTCAGATGTGAGTCCCATGCACTGCACACCACTGGATTCAAGCAAGCCGGGCTGAAGACAGCAAGAATGCCAGAAACCGGTCCTCGGAAGCCTATGTCCGGTCCAGGGAAGGCATAGCTTGGCAGTTCGGGCTGGACTGTTCCCATGAGGCACAGGGTCAGACTGATTTGCATATGGCCATGTCTGAACTGTGGTGGTGTGGAGTGCAAAAAAACGATGGATTTAGGCCCAGATCTCTGTACTGGGGTGAATGTATGACATTGTTCTGCATTCTGTCCATCAACTGTGGTTTTTGCAATTGTCACCCCGAGTGAGATGGGTATGCTCAGACGTGAGTCCCATGCACTCCACACCACTGGATTCAAGCAAGCCGGGCTGAAGACGGCTGGAATGCCAGAAACCGGTCCTCGGAAGCTTGTTTCCGGTCCAGTGAAGGCATGGCTTGGCAGTTCGGGCTGAACTGTTCACATGAGGCACAGGGTCAGACTGATTTGCATATGGCCATGTCTGAACTGGGGTGGTGTGGAGTGCAAAAAAACGATGGATGTAGGCCCAGATCTCTGTACTGGGGTGAATGTATGACATTGTTCTGAATTCTGTCCATCAACAGTGGTTTTTGCAATTGTCAGCCCGAGTGGGGTGGGTATGCTCAGACGTGAGTTCTATGCACTCCAGACCACTGGATTCAAGCAAGCCGGGCTGAAGACAGCTGGAATGCCAGAAACCGGTCCTCGGAAGCTTGTTTCCGGTCCAGAGAAGGCATGGCTTGGCATTTCGGGATGGACTATTCCCATGAGGCACAGGGTCAGACAGATTTACATATGGCCATGTCTGAACTGGGGTGGTGTGGAGTGCAAAAAAACGATGGATTTAGGCCCAGATCTCTGTACTGGGGTGAATGTATGACATTGTTCTGCATTCTGTCCATCAACTGTGGTTTTTGCAATTGTCACCCCGAGTGGGATGGGTATGCTCAGACGTGAGTCCCATGCACTCCACGCCACTGGATTCAAGCAAGCCGGGCTGAAGGCGGCTGCAATGCCAGAAACCGGTCCTCGAAAGCTTGTTTCCGGTCCAGAGAAGGCATGGCTTGGCACTTCGGGATGGACTGTTCCCATGAGGCACAGGGTCAGACTGATTTGCATATGGCCATGTCTGAACTGGGGTGGTTTGGAGTGCAAAAAAACGATGGATTTAGGCCCAGATCTCTGTACTGGGGTGAATGTATGACATTTCTGCATTCTGTCCATCAACTGTGGTTTTTGCATTATTAGGAGGGCACGTTTGCAGGTGGGAGGTTATGCATGGCTTAACTATGATGAGGAGTTTAGGGCCAGGTTGAGTATTTACACTGACAAGCCTTGGGGGGCGGTAGACCAAGAGCTTTTGCTGCAATGGATGTCTGTACATCAGGCATCAACAACCATACATACAGCAAGTGGCCTCCCTATCACTTATCGGCCTTTTCTGCAGCGTCCCGCTCCAATGGGGGCGGGTGGGGTTGGCAAAGCCCAGTAGCCCGCAACAGGAGCCTGTTGGAATTTTAACCGCGGTTCCTGTATCAGACAATACTGCAAATTCAAGCATGAGTGTTCGCAATGTGGGGGGAGACACCTGATTTCACAATGTTTTCCCAGCCAGCAATTTGGTGACCATGGGAAGGGTCAGAGAGGTAGGGGGGCCAGTACACCTGTTGTCCCAAAGGGCGTCTAACCCCAGTTAGACTGCAGGCTATGTTGCAGTATTTGGATGGGTACACAGATGTGGAAGCCGCCTCTAAGTTGTTTTGGGGTTTTAATTTAGGCTTTTGCATTGGCTACCAAGGCCCTCGTTCTCAGCAGTGGGCGGACAACCTGAAATCAGTGAAAGAATTACGTCAGGTGGTTCGTTTGAAATTGGAGAAGGAAGTGCAATTGGGCAGAATAGCAGGATCTTTTACTGAGTGTCCCCTGCCAAATTTGATGATCTCTCCTTTAGGGGTGATTCCGAAGAAAACAGAGGGTGAGTTTCGCCTCATCCATCACTTATCCTGGCCGGAAGGTCAGTCTGTAAATGACTTTATTGCTCCCGCGGATGCGGCTGTCACTAATGCTTCAGTGGATGACGCTTTGCATCTGGTTCGTTTGGCGGGTACTGGTGCGCTTATGGCCAAATGTGACGTTCAGTCTGCTTTTAGACTGCTGCCTATCCACCCATTGGATTTTGAACTGCTGGTAATGTTTTTTGAGGACGCTTTTTATGTTGACCGGGTTTTGCCAATGGGCTGTTCCATCTCTTGTTCTCTTTTTGAAACATTCAGTACGTTTTTACAATGGTGTTTGGTGAAGAAATCTGGGCATACATCAGTTTGCCATTACTTGGATGATTTTTTGTTTAGTGGCCAGGTTAACTGTGATCAATGTGAAAAGGTTTTGGAGAGTTTCAAAGGGCTGGCTCAGGAATTTGAAGTGCCATTGGCTCCAGAAAAAACGACAGGACCAACTACCAAATTGACATTCCTAGGCATTGAGATAGACACTGAGAGGATGATGGCTTGTCTGCCGGAAGAAAAAGTGAACGAAATTAAGACTTTTTTAAGAGAAGTGCTCAGTAAACAAAAGATTGAGCTCTGGCAGGTACAGCGCCTGTTTGGATATTTGAACTTTGCCTGTCGAGTGGTGAGAGCAGGTAGGACGTTTTGTAGAAGGCTTGGTTTTTCAATGTCCGGAGCTACACTCCCGCACCACCGAATACGGTTGACTAAAGCTGTGAAAGAGGAACTGGTAATCTGGTTGCACTTTTTGGAAGATTTTAATGGCGTCTCCATCAATTTTGTAGAGGATGATACTGTGTGGCAAGTGCACATTTTTTCAGACGCCTCTGGGGCTCAAGGTTTTGGGCTCTTTTGGGAGGGGCGCTGGTGTGCTGAGCGTTGGCCGGCACATTGGTTACGGCACAGCCGTAGCATCGCATTCCTGGAGTTCTTTCCTCTACTGGTGGCTTTACAGGTCTGGGGTGAGGAGTTCAGGGATCGCTGTGTCCTTTTTCACATTGACAACATGTCTGTCGTGAATTTAGTTAACTGGCAGAGAGCTAGAGATGTACATGTCTTGCATTTACTACGTTCTTTTATGTTGAAATCTCTTAAATTGAACATTGTGTTTAAGGCAAGGCATATACCAGGCGTAAATAACTCCATAGCAGATGCTCTGTCTTGTTGTAGTTGGCAGACATTTCGGGAACGGGTGCCAGGGGCGGACAGCTGCAAGACGGAGATTCCTTCGAACATCTGGGACCTGGGGGAGTGAGAATTGCTGAATTGGTGGAGCAATCAATTGCTCAGTCAACAAGACGCAGTTACTGTCAGGCGTGGTCCGAATATTTATCTTATGCTTCTTCACAGGATCAGGGTGTTTCAGCAGTTGGTAATGAACAGTTCATGTTACGCTTTTTTTGTACCTGATGGACAAAGGTCTGTCGCACACAACTATTTCAGGCAAACTTTCTAGAATCTCTTTTTATAGTCAGTTGTTGTTGGGGGTGGAGTTGCAGGTTGGGGTTTTGTTACGTAGGATGCTGAAGGGTTTCAGCAGAAGTAAGGTTCATCCATCCTCGTTACGGGAACCTATTAATTTTGATCTTTTACAAGAATTTTAGTTTGGCTGCCCAAGGTTTGCTACAATGAGTGGGAAGTACTCAGGTGGAGGCTGTGCATGATATGGCTGTTTTTTGGTGTTTTCCTGGATTTCGGAATTGCTGGGATTGAAGGATCAGACGGGTCTTTTAACGTCTGATGTGCAAGTTTTGAAGGAGTTGGTTCTACGGATTCGGTTACGACAGTCAAAAACAGACCAGATGGCAAAAGGAACATGGATCCAGCTGGGTGGGAATGGGGTGGTTGGTTGTTGTCCATTGAGTGAATGGGAATCATTTGTTAAGTCTCCTCAATTTCGGCCTGGGGTTATTTTCTGTCACCAGGATGGGTGTAAGATTACCTGTTTCGAATTTTTGGCTGTTTTGAAGAAAGTGTTAGCTTTGGCTGGGGAAAATTCTCTGCTCTATGGGACTCACTCCATTTGAATTGGAGCGGCTACGGAGGTGTCCAGATTGGGTTGGGGGAGGGAGGAGTTGCAAAAGTTGGGTCGTTGGAAATCTGACTGTTGTTACAGATATGTTCGCAATTGACTGCAGTTCACATTTTGTATCTATGCTGTTTAATTTTGGTTTCTATTCTTAGGTCGAGTTTTATCTTTTCCAAGGAGAAAGAGGACGTGGATTGTAGGACACTCCTTTGTGAAATGGTCAGCTGTATTTGCGGAACAACAAATTTGTGGAAGAGCTTTGGGGTTACACAGTAAAGACCATGAAGTATTGTGGAAAGGAGTTGGAGGAATGAGGTGGAGAGATCTTTGCCCCTTATTGTCTAAATTGGCCGACGAGTGGGGATTTCCAGATCTGTTAATATCACATCTTGGGGAGAATGATCTTGTGGAGCTTTCTGGATGAAGTTAGATTTAGCTGAGATTAAAGACAATTGGGTAGGTACTGCTGTTGTATGGACAGAATGTATTTATCGACAGCAATGGAGGGGGGCTCGTACGCATTCGGCAGTGCAGAGAGTTTGCCGGAAATTAAATAGAGCCATGAAAACATATTGCACAGCAATGGGAATCAATGTTTTGGTTCATGAACTGATTTCTGGGAAAGAGCTGCATTTGTTCAGACAGGATGGAGTCCATTTGTCTCAGATGGGGCAGGCCTATTATCTCATGGAGTTACGGGATTGGTTGGCTCGTTTTTGGGGTGTTTATTTATGGTGTACCAACAAAGTCATATAAACTGTTTTATTTTCTTATTTTAGGTGGGTGGGGGGTGGGGCAGGAAAACTCTCTGGTTTTCCTGGGTGGCGTTCTTTGGGATTAGGATGGTCTAGAGCGGACTTATCCTTTCCCTCTGGGGGTGGGGGGAGAATAGGTGGAAAATGGCAAAAGAGAAACATTTGAAGAGAAAAACATTAGTTTGGAATTTTACAGTTTTGGGATTTTGCAAATGATGAATTGTTGGGGAATTGGTGTTTTAAGTCAGTATGGGGAATTGTGTTGGGGTATTATTCAAAGTTTTATTTATATAATAATAAATGGAAAAGTTGCGGATTTCTGTTTTTGACTGTCCTAAAATAAAAGTGACCTTTTATGCTATTCAAGAGATATGTGTGGAGTGTTCTTGCGCGAGGATGTGTGGGGCGCCTTTAAATCGTTCGAACATGCAGAGAAGATATTATATCCGCGGTCAGTCCAGTCAGGATTCATCTCTCTCAGTATCCGGGTGGGAAAGCGCTCAGAAATAGTCATAGCTAGAAGAAAGGTATGGGGTAAATCAAGTTTGCCCGCTCATGTCCTTGATTTTATTTGCACAGTTAAGCTCATGATTTATCACTCAATGAGAACACACTGCACTTTAAAATGCATTTTAATGTTTTAATCTAAATGAACAAGAATTTATAATGCATTTTATTTTAGTAACTCTGTATATTTATACATTTAGCACTGTACTTCCACAATTTTATTATTGTCCCGATGTATTGATGGTGCCGTCTAACGTTTTTTAATTATCTTTGCACATTAGAACTAGAGTTGACCTTGACGATTTGAATACACGCTATGCTGCCGGAGTAGCAGCGACTGTCTGGAGCACCAGTTCACATCAGAGCAGTTATTGATGCACTAAGGAGGAAAGGGTAGGTATTTCCTGTCAGTCAAAGCCCTACCCGCCTTGAGCCTCATCCGCAGGTGCTTCAAAAGAACAGGAAGTGTCAGATATCGAGCTCCATTCCTGTTACAACGGACTGTAAAAATGCATAGAAACGTTAAAACAGCATAGGCCAGCCATATACTGTCAGCCAACCACTGTTACCTAAGTAATCAATGACCTCCTGGCCTCTGAACTTCAACTCAGAAGAGAGACTTTTATGTTTGTTGCAGATTTTTAATAGGGTGAACTCGACCCAAAGGTATTGGAGCGCTTTTGAGCACCAGTTACGCTACACAATGTGTTAATCATTGTTTGGTAGGTACAGAGAGATTTGTCCAGAATCATAGGATACTGACCCGAGGAGGATCAAACCTAGTTTCCCAGCTCCTAAGTCAGCAGCTCTAGCCATGAGGCCATGTCTTCTCCCTTCCAAGGCACCACAGTGGAGGTAAAATATAGTGCAGTGTTTTGTTATTGTGATTTATCAAGTGAGTGGTTGAGAAAAGGGACCCTAACTCAGGACTTTAAGTGGGATGAAAAAACTGGGGTGAGGGGGTCTCTCGAAGGAGCTTGGCCGATGTAATGAAGGACGTGGCTAAAAACACTTAAGCTTAAAATCAGTGCTCAGCATAGTGCGCCACTCTACTGGTATTTTGCTGCTTCTTTCATTGCATCCAGATATATAATACACCAAGTAACATTACACCTACAACATGCCAGGACTATTGGCTTTGTCAATGGATGTTAGTTGCATAAGATAACAAGCATTGGCACAGCCAATAGGTCTCGCCTTTGGGACCTTATAAGTGTTTAGCCATGCAATAGTTGGTGTTGTTGCACCAAGGATATTGTGCTGCATAACTAAATACTGATAAGGTCTCCAAAGCGAAACCTATTGGCTATGCCAATGCTTGTTATCTAAGGGGTGTAGACTCAGCTGATGGTGTTTATGTGGAACCCAGCCACACCACTCATCGAGAGCTGACCAATAGGACTAATCATAGGATAGCGCAGATAGCTTAAACACCAACAGTGCCATCTAACAGGTTCCAAAACAACCCCACTTCTGCCCTACCCCTATTCTTATTGACCTTTTGATCCAAGTCTCTAAAATATCGTATCCGCTCCACCAGGCTTTCCAGGTTGGAGGGAGGGTCTGGCGCCAAAGCTTACAGATTTTCCTTTCTTGCCAAAAGGACAAGGTAGAATACCAATTTACTCTCGAGCCCCGAAAACCTCAACAGGCCATCCGGCTCCAACATAATACCAAAAATAATAAGAGAGAGGTTTACCTCAACATCCATGCCCAACACATCAGACAGGGTCTTACCCACACTGCCCCAGAGCTCTTGAATCCGGGGCAAGCCACAAAGATGTGAACATCATCCACGTTCAGGGCTCCACATCTCGTGCAGTTAGCCTCTCCACCTCCCCTTATTTTGGCTAGCGTCAAGGGCGACCAGTATATCCTGTGCGGTGTGAAATGTTTTTTCGTGATTGCAGCAGATTTCATTAATGGGTATAACATTTCCAAAGATACTAATCATAACTTTTCCAGGTCTTCACTCGGCAAGCACTTCTCCTAGACCAGAGACGGGAGCTCCATTTTCTTATCTGCTGCCGCAAGAAGATGTTGGTACCAATGGCCTACTTCCTTTTTTTAACCATTGGGTCTTGCGGCTCATCTTCCATAGAGGTATCCTCGGGAATCGACCTACTTAGGCTTTTACACCATGAAGAAATTTGATAAAATTTGAATATAGAAAGGGCTCTGGTAGTAAGGTTCCACCATACTTCCCAAGGATGACAAATGTTCCCATCCATTATATCCTTCTATAAAGCATTCCAGAGTTCCTGGAGAGTCCCACACTGGAGCCCAATCGCTATAATACGGCAATCCTAGACCAGCTCGACACTCAGTCCATAGCTTAGCCGCCATATATAGAGTCTTAAACCTGATCTTTTTAAAATATTTGGGGGCTCCAAATTTGTACATAAACCCCACCTTATTCATATCAGAAAGTATGGCATTGAACATATCACCAATCAGGGAGCTATCTGGTTTTAATATTAGCATCCTGCAATTTTTTAATTGCTATGCTCAACAATACAACTGAAGGTCCGGCAGACCCAAGCCTCCCTTAGCCAGCTTTCGACAAAGTTTCTTCCAGGATAGCCTGATCCCTTTACTTGGCAATATAAACATTGAGATCTTACCCTGTATTTACAAAGGAATAGTTTTATCAAATTCCAGGGAAAAATTATTAAAAAGGAAGGCGAATTTGAGAAGCACACACTTTTTAATGAAATGAACTCTCCCATAGTGGGATAACGGTAGAATCTATCTGCCATCTCTTCAGTAAAAGCTCCACCTCCTTCAAGACTTTATCCTAGTTTGTTTTGGGGATCTTTCTTATGTCCTGGGTTACTATCACTACCAAGTACTTCAGTTCTTTAGAAAGCCTGACCCCCTGTGCTGAGGTATTCCACGCCATGATCTCGGTTTTATCACTGTTAACTTGATAACTTGACACTTCTCCAAAAGACTGTACTTCAGCCATTAGCTCAGATACAATAAGATTAACGTTGGAGGAAAATAAAATAAGATCATCAGCATACAATGCAATCTTCCTGGTAAACCCATTGATTTTAAAAGGAGAGATATTGTCATTCTGTCTTAAACTCTGAGCCAGCAGCTTGATGTACAGATCAAAGAGGGTCGGTGACAATGGGCACCCTTGTCTGGTACCACGCTGTATTGAGACTGCGGCAGTAAGATTACCTTTAACCAAAATCTGTGCCTGGGGAGAATTGTATATTTTTTAACAACTTCCCTAAAGTTGCCTCCAAACCTAAAAGCCTTTAGAGTATTGTTAAGATAATGCCAATTAACTTGATCAAAGTCTTTTGCAGCATTAACCGATTTAATAGAAAAGGGGGCCCCTAATGTTGTTGCAAGGTCAACCGAACCTATTAAGGAATACACCAGATGCAGCATCTGACTACCCAATAAAAAACCCTTTTGATCTTGTTGAATAATTGACCGAATTGCCTTACTAAGCCGAGCATTTAACACACCAGCGAAAACCTTGTAATCACAATTTAGTAGTGAAATAGGGCAGTACATTGGCACTGAGTTGGGTCCTTGCCCTGTTTCAGGATTAGCATGATGACAGACTCATTCCAGGAATCTGACAGGGGCGAATTCCCTCTAAGGAACTTGTTATATAACCTCAACCAGATCGGGATTATTTAATCTAATATTAACGTATAGACTTCTAGTGGGATTGTATCAGGACCTGCTGCTTTCCCTTTCTTGGTTTTGTTTAAGATTACACGTATTTCACCCTCCGCTATATCTCAGGTCAAAATTGCTTGGCTCGCTAGATTCAGTTTCGGTAATTGTTTTTCAGACAGCCACTGATCGATAACCTCATCCTCAACCGATAACTTCTCCCTATATAAGCATTGAAAAATCTCCACAAATGCTTACTCAATCTCCCTTTTTTCCTCTGCTACTTTGGCTCCTATCAGAACTACTTTTCATAGCAAGTAATTTGCCACTGTTCTCCCCCTGATCAAAATCGCTCATCTTGCTTGCCTCCCACTTTTAAAGCATTATTGCTTCGGTTTTTAACCTAAATTTAATCTGTAGATCTTCTGCCCTAGCTTCAAAGGATTTTTTCCCTGCAGAGGGCATCTGCCCCCTTTTTAGGGCTGTCTCGGCCGATGCTAGCTGCGTTTCTAGATCTCTGATCTCATTTGTTTCTGCTCTAGCCCAGCCAACCACTGCTTGCTTTAAGGTCCCCCTGAGCCAGGCCTTAAAGGCATTCCACACTATATGCAAATGAGCCGAATCTAGGTTATGTTGAAAAAAGGAAGCAGTCTCTCTCTTTAATAACTCTGGAGTAGAAGATTGCAAAAGGAATCTTCTATTCAAGGTCCACCTCCTCAAAATAGTCTCCGAAGGAAGAGCCAGATTTAACATCATAGCGCAAGATCCGAGATATGGATCTGCTGATATCTAATTAATCTTACTGACTCTAACTCAGAGAGGTCAATAAACATGTAATCAATTTTTGAATAGTGATGGTTCTTTTTACTATAAAAAGAGTATTCTCTCATCTCTCCCATTTTTTTCCTCCAAATGTCACAGAGGTTAAAGTTTTTTAACATCGTCACTAAATACGCTTTTACGCGGGGTGCTGCAATTTGTGTTCTGGGGAAGATCTATCTAAGTTATTATTAAGCAGAACATTAAAATCACCTCCTAAAATTAAGGGGGCTTTAAAATCCAACAGGGCTGAACACAGTTTATTCAAAGGGTCAGTATCATCCTCATTAGGACCATAATAATTGGCTAAAGTATACTTGATACGATGGAACCTCATCACCGCTATTGCCGACCTTCCTCTATTGTCTATTTGTGACTTAATAAGCTCTACCTCTGCGTTTTTGATTTATTAATTATAACTACTCTGTAGGACTTGGCCGTTTTCCCAGAAATTTTTCGCTTTTTATTCCTAATTTAGGATGTCCCCCATAGTAATAAAAGTGTGTAAGCCTTTTGTAGTGGAGAAAGCCCTGTGTAATGTCAAACTCTTGTTAAGGAGCAGGTATTTTCTTCCCCTAACATGGCTGCCACTGACCCCTGGTACTGCATCGCGGACTTTGTGGGCGCATTCTAGTAGCCAGGAGCCTGCTAGAACCCTCAGACAATGTATCAATTCTAGTCTGCCAGCCTGCCCATAGCCAGAATGGTGGAACCTCCTAGAACCTCCTGGAACCTTCTGGAACAGGTGAGGTGACACCAACTGCCACTGCCAACTGTCAACTGGCACTATATAAGGCAAGGGAGGGAAACTTTCCTGTCAGATTGAGGGAGCACAGACCTGGGGAAGAACCTACGCAGGAGTTTTAGGCAGTGGGGCCTAGTTAGGGTCCTATGATACTGGGAGTGACAGGGCTTAGGTGTTGCCTTCCAAGTGTTGAGGAATCCTGACTGACCCCCTGATCTAGCCCAGTGGAAGGGGAACCCAGAGTCCATCTGAGGGGAACTGGCTGAGGAGATTTGATACCAGCCATCAACTCCAACCCCCCTCTTCAAGGAACCCAGAGTCTGCTACTTACAAGGGCGCAAGAAACATAAAGCGCCGAGAAGAAACCAAATCACCACAGGACTATTGAAATGACAACCAGGTATTGGCGCTGTGTCGCTCCCCGCGCTCCCTGATGCCACCTGGGATCCCTTTTGCTGGTTTGCCACTGCTGTGTGGCCTGTCCTGTTGGTCCTGCTGATCTGATTCCAACTAAGATAAACTGTCTGCTGGATAAGCAATCTTATTCCATGTCACTAGCACCCTGAACTACCTGTCCTGAGGAAAGTGCCCCACTGAAGTGACTGCTAAGCGCTATCACTGAGCAGCGCTGGCCTCCAGAACTGCTAAAATTACCCCCGCTGTTTGGACTGCCTCAGGTGACTAAGCTGCCTTTCTAGCGCTCTCCTATTGAGGCCTGAGGAGCGCTACATCCCTCAGGTGCCAAGAACTGCTGTGGTGTGTTCTGCTGCGCCCCAGACCTACTGCGAAACGCTGTATCCTGCATAGCCTGCCGAGGCTCCTGTAGCGCTATTGCTGTGTGAGGGCCCTGAAGCGCTGTCTCACGAGGCGCTACCTTAATCCCCACTCACCACGGCAGCCCTTGAGAAGCGCTGTTGTGGAGAGCTATAATTTGCCCCCGGCGGCCCTCGGTGCCTAGAGAGGGCCGCCGCTGCATTGCCGAGGGTCCTAATCACCGCCACGACCCGGGAGTCTTCTGAGGGCCTGCCAGCTCCGCCGCGGTCAGGCGCCGAGGTGCTGAGGGCCGCCGGGACAATGTGGGCAGCAGTGGGGCCTCAGCAGCCCAGGGAGGGCCGCCGCGGTGTGATAGTTGGCCGCGTTAGGCCCTGAAGCCAGAATACCCCCATCACGTGGCGGGGGACGCGAGCCACGTCATCGGCCGCGCCCTTTTCTTTGAGACCTACTGCTGGAAGGGAGGCGGGCCTGCCCGAGGTCCGCGCTGCCATTGGTTGCCACGGGCGCGCCTCCCCTCAACCTCCTGTGATTGTTTCTTGGGCCCCAGCAGGCCCGAGAGAGAGGCCGGGCCTGTCCTGCTTCTCCTGCTTCCCGCGCTGTGTCCCCGACCGGTCCTGAGGCCTGAGGAGCCAGGACCGGATCCACTGCAGCGCAGGGCCTGACGGAGGGGCTCAGGAAAGGGTAAGAGCCCTTCCTCGTAACTGACACCACAGGAGGGGGCTCAAGAAGGAGAATAGGAGCCCTCCCCCTATTGAAAACCTCCGCAAGGGCCTGGAAAGGCCAAAGAGAGAAGGTAACCCCTGGAAGGAGGGCGGGAGGCCCTGAAATCACCTCTCCCCTGGGGGAAACTGTTGCTGGGCCCCGTTGGCCCTCACTCACAGGCCAGAACTGGGCAAGACCACAGGTAGTCCCCTGTAAACGGGACTAGCAGAATTAACCCCTCTCTGGGGTGAAGTTTAATGCTTATTGGAGCCCTGTACATGGTTAGGGGCTGGCCAGTGCATTGGTTTATCTTTAATGGCATGGATTACTCCTGCCCAGGCATGGTGCTCATATGCGAATCCCTGACTGATGAAATGGTTATCTCTGAAGAACTATTGATCTCAGATGTAGTGCTTATTCCTACAGAAATGGTGATGCATAATTAATGGAATGTTTAGTCCTGAGTAATGAGGGGTGCACTGCTAATAAATGAAATGTTTTACACTTGCCTGATGCATTGTCCATTTCCGGTTTAATGGAAATGGTTACCCCAGATGAAATGTACGTGCCTAATACCATGTTTATCCTTGCTTAAGGGAATGTTTAGTGCTGAGGAGGGGGAACACTGATTCCTTTGATGAAATGGTCACTGAGTCAAGGCTAGAACCCCGGGAGGCCCCTTTGGGATTTAAGTGAGTCGAGTTAACTCCTCTTTAGGGGACTGGTGCTCCCATCTGCCTTAGGCAGGACTCCAAGGAAGGTTAAGCTGTGCCGTTGTTTTAGAGGTCCCAAAGCCCATAGTTTATAGGCCTCAATTCCTAAAAGGGTAACCCCTGATTAGGGGCTGTAATGGAAATGCTACCGTTCCATGATGAAGACTATTAGCGAGTGCTAGACCCAAACCCGGGGATTATCTGTATTTCGCCTAGTGTTCTGTTCAGCCTAGGCCTTATGTATGGTTTACATGTTATTAAATGTATAGTCCTGCTCAGAAAAGTGGTTACTACCCTAAAGAGATGCTCACTCTTGCTGGGAGCCTTGTTTTTGAATGCCTAATGAAATGGGTAACCTTAATCTAGGGAATGCTAATTCCTGCTGGGATTGATTCTTAAAATGGTTATTCCTGATAAAGGAGATGGCTAATCCTGCACAAGGGGTTGTTTATTCTTAATGAAATGTTTTTTCTCCCACTTAGTGCTACATTTACTGGAAGCCTACAGTTAATTATTTACATGTTTTCTGCTGTAAAACACTCACCCTTGCTTGGTGAGAAGTGGGTAAAATGTCTACAGAACTAATGAGATGCAATGTCATTTGGTTGCTTTTGTGATGTATTCCTTACAGGTGCAGATAAGAAGCAAGGCCAAGGTCAGGCCTGTGGTTATTTATTACTTAATATTTAATATTTAATATTTATCTTATATTGCATATTTATTTATCTAGTCTCCATTGCCAAGTGTTGAAACATATATAATTTGAAGAAAAACTAATAAGTTATTGATACTGTAATGTTTGATCACCCTGACTCTGCTCTATATAAAAGTTATCTAATTTTTATACAAACTAACTGGAGTGGTGTCACTCTTTGCGTGCCAATTTTACTGTCTCAGTGGATGCGTGTGCTGTATGGTCGCTTTACACATAAGCTTTCGGATGCCTGCCTGCTCGTGCCATGCTACCCTCGGGGAGCTGGTGACCCAGTTCCAACACATTGGTGTCGAGCAGTGGGATCCAGGACCTGTGACCATGCAGCACCCTCCAGTGGGACAGGGTGCACAGCAATTAGGCTACACACCTATTGTGTGTGCAAGCCTAAGTAATTGACCCCTCCACTGTCTAGCCTGTAGAGTGTATCAAGACCTGTTTGACCTACTCTTGTCACCCACGTCCTGGTATCTTTTCCCAGATTTATCTGAATCCCCACCTGGCATAATGGAGTTTTGTCAGGGGATGGGGGTGCCTGTTGGGCGGGGAACCGGGAAGAAGGAACTCCGTACCGCTTTGAGGGCATGGGTAGGAGCCCACCCAGAGGGGAGAGGGGATGGGGAACAGGAGGGGCAGGTCACACCCAGGGAGGCGGGCGCACCAGAAGACCCAGGCCTACTCAACATTGTTGTGTCTGACAATGTGCTACCGGGAAGATGTTCCGGGGCAGGGAGTTGAGTATCTGGGGGGTGTGCGTCGTCGAAAATGCTTGAGCACGAGAGGGAGAGGGAGAATCTTGCAATGGAAGAAAGGAAGTTGGTGCACAGGCTTCTGCTAAAAGAGTTAGAGCTGGAAGCCTTAGAATTATGTGCACCAGGTACTCTTAATGGTGGCAGTGTACCCGAGGTTCGGGGTTCAGACCAGTCACAGGGAATAGAACCTGGACCTGGGTTTCAGGTTCAGGAGTTGCCTGACCTGGAGGGTGGGGTACTAGTAACCAAGGACCCTGCCGGTGTGACTTCCAGGGGTACCTTTCCGGGTAGGAGGGTGCAGAACTCTGGGAGGGGGTGCGGAGGGAGGAAGGACTCTCCTCTGGCACCGGACCAGCCACAGGGTGCAGATCCTGGGATGGGTGGCCAGGTTCAGGAGTTGCCTGACCTGGCGGGAGGGATGTCTGTAATCAGAGTCCCCCCGGTCGTGACTCTTAGGGGGACTACTGCAGTTGGGAGGGTGCAGAACTCTGAGAGGGGGTGCAGGGAGAGGGAGGACTCGCTCCTGTCACTAGTTCAACCTAAGGGTTAAGACTCTAGGTTGAGAAGGAGAGTGGTCCAAAGGTACCACAGGCCTGGGGCTACTGCCCCCCACTCTGTGAGAAAGCAAGGGCCAGAGGCTTCTGAATTGTCTAGAGGTCATTCCTGGCCGCATCCCACTAGGGAACACCAGTGGGGTGGTTTGATTGGCGAAGAAATGGTGGATGCCAAGGAAGTAACGGGCCTGCGTCCACCTTTTTCCGCCCCAAGCTGGGAAGCCAATCAAGGTGATGATCGGTCTACCCTGGCTTTTGGCTGGGGGGGAGACGTGTAGGACTTGGCCCTTTTTCCCAGAAATTTTTCGCTTTTTATTCCTAATTTAGGATGTCCCCCATAGTAATAAAAGTGTGTAGGCCTTGTGTAGTAGAGAAAGCCCTGTGTATTGTCAAACTAATGTTAAGGTGCAGGTGCTTTCTTCCCCTAACATGGCTGCCACTGACCCCTGCTACTGCAGCGCAGTCTTTGTGGGCGCATTCTAGTAGCCAGGAGCCTGCTAGAACCCTCAGACAATGTATCAATTCTAGCCTGCCAGCCTGCCCATAGCCACAATGGTGGAACCTCCTAGAACCTCCTGGAACCTTCTGGAACAGGTGAGGTGACACCAACTGCCACTGCCAACTGGTACTACATAAGGCAAGGGAGGGAAACTTTCCTGTCAGATTGAGGGAGCACAGACCTGGGGAAGAACCTACGCAGGAGTTTTAGGCAGTGGGGCCTAGTTAGGGTCTTATGATACTGGGAGTGACAGGGCTTAGGTGTTGCCTTCCAAGTGTTGAGGAATCCTGACTGACCCCCTGATCTAGCCCGGCGGAAGGGGAACCCAGAGTCCATCTGAGGGGAACTGGCTGAGGAGATTTGATACCAGCCATCAACTCCAACCCCCCTCTTCAAGGAACCCAGAGTCTGTTACTTACAAGGGCGCAAAAAACATAAAGCGCCGAGAAGAAACCAAATCACCACAGGACTATTGAAAAGACAACCAGGTATTGGCGCTGTGTCGCTCCCCGCGCTCCCTGATGCCACCTGGGATCTCTTTTGCTGGTTTGCCACTGCTGTGTGGCCTGTCCTGTTGGTCCTGCTGATCTGATTCCAACTAAAGAAACTGTCGTCTGGCTAAGGGCTCTTATTCCCTGGCGCTAGCACCCTGAACTACCTGTCCTGAGGAAAGTGCCCCACTGAAGTGACTGCTAAGCGCTATCACTGCGCAGCGCTGGCCTCCAGAACAGCCTAAATTACCCCTGCTCTTTGGACTGCATCAGGTGACTAAACTGCATTTCTAGCGCTCTCCTATTGAGGCCTGAGGAGCGCTACATCCCTCAGGTGCCAAGAACTGCTGTGGTGTCTTCTGCTGCGCCCCAGACCTACTGCGAAGCGCTGTATCCTGCATAGCCTGCCGAGGCTCCTGTAGCGCTATTGCTGTGTGAGGGCCCTGAAGTGCTGTCTCACGAGGTGCTACCTTAATCCCCACTCACTGCCGCAGCCCTTGAGAAGCGCTGTTGTGGAGAGCTGTAGTTTGCCCCCGGCAGCCCTCGGAGCCTGGAGAAGGCCGCCGCTGCATTGCCGAGGATCGTAATCACCGTCACGACCCAGGAGTCTTCTGAGGGCCTGCCAGCTCTGTTGCGGTCAGGCGCCGAGCTGCTGAGGCCCCCACTGCTGCCCACATTGTCCCGGCAGCCCTCAGAGCCCAGAGAGGGCCGCCACAGTGTCGGAGCAGGCCGCGTTAGGCCCTGAAGCCAGAATACCCCCATCACGCGGCGGGTACGCGAGCCGCATCATCGTCTGCGCCCCCGTCATTGATACCTACTGCTGGAAGGTTGGCGGGCCAGCCCGAGGGCCGCGCTGCCATTGGCGGCCACGGGCGCGCCTCCCCTCAACCTCCGGTGATTGTTTCTTGGGGCCTAGCAGGCCCGAGAGAGAGGCCGGGCCTGTCCTGCTTCCCCTGCTTCCCGCGCTGTGTCCATGACCGGTCCTGAGGCCTGAGGAGCCGGGACCGGTTCCACTGCAGCGTGGGGCCTGACGGAGGGGCTCAGGAAAGGGTAAGAGCCCTTCCTCGTAACTGACACCACCGGGGGGGGCTCAAGAAGGAGAATAGGAGCCCTCCCTCTATCGAAAACCTCCACAAGGGCCTGGAAAGGCCAAAGAGAAAAGGTAACCCCGGGGAGGAGGGCGGGAGGCCCTGAATTCACCCCTCCCCTGGGGGAAACTGTTGCTGGGCTCCGTTGGCCCCCACTCACAGGCCAGAACTCGGCAAGACCACAGGTAGTCCACTGTAACCGGGACTAGCAGAATTAACCCCTCTCTGGGGTGAAGTTTAATGCTTATTGGAGCCCTGTACATGGTTAGGGGCTGGCCAGTGCATTGGTTTATCTTCAATGGCATGTATTACTCCTGCCCAGGCATGGTGTTCATATGCGAATCCCTGACTGATGAAATGGTTATCTCTGAAGAACTATTGATCTCAGATGCAGTGCTTATTCCTACAGAAATGGTGATCATGGTGTTCATATGCGAATCCCTGACTGATCATGGTGTTCATATGCGGATCCCTGACTGATGAAATGGTTATCTCTGAAGAACTATTGATCTCAGATGCAGTGCTTATTCCTACAGAAATGGTGATGCATAATTAATGGAATGTTTAGTCCTGAGTAATGAGGGGTGCACTGCTAATAAATGAAATGTTTTGCACTTGCCTGATGCATTGTCCATTTCCGGTTTAACGGAAATGGTTAACCCAGATGAAATGTACTTGCCTAATACCATGTTTATCCTTGCTTAAGGGAATGTTTAGTGCTGAGGAGGGGAACACTGATTCCTTTGATGAAATGGTCACTGAGTCTAGACTAGAACCCCGGGAGGCCCCTTTGGAATTTAAGTGAGTCGAGTTAACTCCACGTTAGGGGACTGGTTGATCCCATCTGCCTTAGGCAGCACTCCAAGGAAGGTTAAGCTGTGCCGTTGTTTTAGAGGTCCCAAGGCCCATAGTTTATAGGCCTCAATTCCTAAAAGGGTAACCCCTGATTAGGGGCTGTAATGGAAAGTCTACCGTTCCATGATGAAGAGTATTAGCGAGTGCTAGACCCAAACCCAGGGATTATCTGTATTTCGCCTAGTGTTCTGTTCAGCCTAGACCTTATGTATGGTTTACCTGGTATTAAATGTATACTCCTGCTCAGAAAAGTGGTTACTACCCTAAAGAGATGCTCACCCTTGCTGGGAGCCTTGTTTTTGAATGCCTAATGAAATGGGTAACCTTAATCTAGGCAATGCTCATTCCTGCTGGGATTGAATCTTAAAATGGTTATTCCTGATGAAGGAGATGGTTAATCCTGCACAAGGGGTTGTTTATTCTTAATGAAATGTTTTTCTCCCACTTAGTGCTACATTTACTGGAAGCCTACAGTTAATTATTTACATGTTTTCTGCTGTAAAACACTCACCCTTGCTTGGTGATAAGTGGGTAAAATGCCTATAGAACTAATGAGATGCAGTGTCATTTGGTTGCTTTTGTGATGTATTCCTTACAGGTGCTGATAAGAAGCAAGGCCAAGGTCAGGCCTGTGGTTATTTATTACTTAACATTTTAATATTTAATATTTATCTTATATTGCATATTTATTTATCTAGTCTCCATTGCCAAGTGTTGGAATATATGTAATTTGAAGAAAAACGAATAAGTTATTGATACTGTAATGTTTGATCACCCTGACTCTGCTCTATATAAAAGTTATCTAATTTTTATACAAACTAACTGGAGTGGTGTCACTCTTTGCGTGCCCATTTTACTGTCTCAGTGGATGCGTGTGCTGTATAGTCGCTTTACACATAAGCTTTCGGATGCCTGCCCGCTCGTGCCATGCTACCCTCGGGGAGCTGGTGACCCCAGTTCCAACATACTCCCTTTGAGCAACATTGTTGGTCAGAGGCTATTACCTTCCCCAACCATCTAAGATTCCCAGACAACGTCCTACATTCTGACTGTAGCAGGTGAGTCTCTTGAAGCATAAACATCTTAGCCAGATTATCTTTAAGATGTTGCAAAACCAATCGCTGTCTCCTCCTAACTCTTAAACTATTCACATTCCAGCTTAAAATCTAAAGGGATTCTACCCCAGGTCTATCCTCTTTCATAATCCTCGCTCTCCCCCAGACTAAGTCCACAGATAGAAATTAATTTGTAATTTGTCATTTATATTTATATAGCGCGTTATCACCAACGGTCTCTAAGCGCTGACAGAGAGGGGACCTGCTTTAGATAGGTGGTGAGGAGACTGGACTTTACTGTGTGCCCGATGCTTCCTTAAAAAGGAAGGTCTTCAGTTGGTTCCTGAAAGGAAACAAGGAGTGTTCCTTTCGGGTATTATCAGGTAGTTTGTTCCAGATCTGTGGGATGATAGTGGAGAATGCTCTGCCCCCGAAGGAGACCAGGCCAGAGCGGGGGCAGACAAGCATCCTAGCCTCCGAAGATCAGAGTGCTCTGGTTGGGGCATAATTGACTAGGCTATTTTTGATGTATTTCGGTGCCTGTCCGAAAATGGCTTTGTGTGCGATACAGAAGCGCTTGAATTTTATCCTTTGCCTGATCGGGAGCCAGTGAAGTTGGCGCAGGAGGGGAGATACATGGGTGCGACTGGGAACCTTAAACACTAATCGGGCTGTGTCATTCATAATGATCTGGAGTCTGGCTAGTTGGTAGTCTGGAAGTCCTAGGTAGTGTGAGTTTCCATAGTCCAGCCTGGATATAATAAGTGCAACTACCACTCGTTTGAGGGTCTCGAAGGTAAGGAGGGGGGCCTGTTTCCGCAGCTACCTCAGTAGGCTCGAGCAGACACCTACTGTTGTTGATACTTGTAGGGCCATAGTAAGTTTATTATCAATCTTGATGCCCAGGCTTTAACTGCCGTGTCTGGCTCGGGGTATTTGCCCAACTCTTGTGGCCAGAAAAGGCTGTTCCAAGCGTTGGTGTCGGTGGTGACGGCCAGCACCTCAGTCTTATCAGGATTGATTTTAAGAAAGTTGGCCGACATCCAATTGATTGTAAATTTAAGAATGTTCTGAACTCTGGTGTGGGCTGAGGGAGAGTTATCGATCTGGATGATAATTTGGGTGTCATCAGCGTAGTTATATATTTGACACTCCAGCTAGTTTAGTGCAGCTATCAGGGGTTAGAGGTATGCATTAAACAAGAGGGAAGACAGTGCCGATCTCTGTGGGACTCCACATGGGAGTGTGCCTGGTATGGACACCACATCCCCCAGCTGCACTCTCTGAGAGCCTTCTTTCAGGAATGATGTAAGCCAAGTCAGATCCATGCCCTGAACCCCAAACCCAGACAGCCTTGACAGAAGAAGCTTGTGGTTAACGGTATCAAAAGCCGCAGATAAGTCTAAAAGGATCTTGGCATGGAGTTCCTTGGAGTCGGCCCGCAGTCTCAGTCCGTCTAGTACAGATAACATAACTAATTCTGTACTATGGTGTGCTCGAAAACCTGCCTGATTGAATTGTAACAGGTTATTTGCCTCCAGATGGTATGCAAGTGAGGCGAGCACATGCTGTTCGAGGACTTTAGGCAGGAATGGAAGCTGGGATATTGGCGGAAAGTTCTTCAGGTTTTTATTATTGGCCCCGGGTTTTTTCAAGAGAGTTATCACACACGCCTCCTTGAAGTTTCTCGGGACCACTCCAGTTGCGAGGGAGGAGTTCAAAAGTGATATAATCTCGTCTTCAATCCCAGGGAGGGCCATCTTATAGGTCCCAGGCTGACAGGGGTCTGCTGGTGAGCCAGATTTTACACGTCCTAGAAGTGGGGCCAGGGCTTCGTGCGCAATCGTGAAAATGAAGTGAGGACTGACTACGCAGGGGGACAAATGAGTATTGGTTCTAATGGGCATGGGAGCCTGGGAGTGTTCTCAATTGTGGTCAGAAGATCCTCCACTTCGGTGGCAAAGAAGGTTTGAAATTTATTGCAGTCTTCTTTCCCGAAGGGAGGCTTCTGCTCTTTAACCTGTCTAAGTTCTTTCAGGACTTTGAACGTTTCTTTTTGCGTGTTATGAGCAGATGTAATTCTATTTTCATAGAAGACAGCTTTCTCAGTTTGGATAGCGTTTTTGTATATCGCGAAAGCTTCAAGAGATTTTGACAGGGCGATTGGGTCATATACTTTCCGCCAGGCTCTTTCACTTTGACAGAGCTGTTGTTTTTGGATGCGAAGGTTCTCATTGAACCATGGGGCCCCCTTCCCCTTGTCTCTGATCTTTTCCCTCCGTGCGGGTGCTAAGGTGTCGATGGCAGTGTTTAGTCTTTCCGTTGGTATCCCCAGGAGGGTAGCCTGGCCGGCTCGGTCTTCTAAGGGTGGAGACGAGAGCGTCTGCCCTGATTTTATTCCAGCCTCTAATTATTCTCCAACTGGGGGGTGGTGAAGATCCCAGCTTAGTGGGCTGGAGGGTGCCATAGATGATCTGGTGGTCAGCCCAAGAGCATGGAATGATAATTGGGGGGCGATGAGGGGCTGGGAGGACCAGACTAAGTCCAATGTATGACCTTTTACATGGGTGGTGCCGGTAACGGATTGACAGAGTCCCGAGGCGGTCAGCGCCTCGTCTAATTGGTTGGCTTGGCTCGCTTTGGGAGATAATTCCCAATGGAAGTTAAAATCTCCTAGCATGAGAAGGCATTGGTAATGTGAGCATAGGTCGTGTGCCAGTTCCGTCAGCCACTTAATAAATTTGGGCGATGTTTTTGGGGGACGGTACACAATCAAGATGGAGACACTCGCTGAGGAGGAGTGGAGTTTTGCCCCTAATATTTCCGCCCTCAATGCTTTCTGTGAGGAAGTTCTGAGCCTTCAGGGAATTTTTGTAAAGTATGGCCACCCCACCCCCTCGGGTACTACCTGGCCTGTTGTGATAGAGTGCCGCGTAGTTAGTCACATGAGGTCATATTTAGGATATGTTTTTGTATTTTTTCACCAATGCTCCCCACCCACACACATGTGACACCCTATCACCTACCCACTCCACCCTAGGGAACCCTCCCTGACTGTTCCTTGGCAAATCCATTTTGCCAATTTGGGTCGAGGCCCACTAACCTCAAAGAAAAAAAGAAAATTGTAAAGAAATGTTTTCCTACTGAGCTTCCTTGACTGAACCCATGCTTCACTTTCATTTAACTGCTGACTTTTTATGTAACAAAACATTCTCCACCTCTTCTGGGGACCGAAAGTTTTACATCTTATTATCAAGCATGGAAGTCAGTGAATCTTAACTGGACTTGCTCTCCCAATTCTTCTAGTGAGTCAATCCGCTTACCCAGTTCCCGTCTAGAACTACAATTCTGTTGCCCGAAACAGCCCTTCTTAAATAGCTGTATACTCCCCCCGCGCTGCTGAAGAGCTAACTCCATGTACCTAATTCCTCTCCTGTGAGCAGGGTCATACCTAAGCTCATCCTCCTTAACCACTATAGGATGGCTACATATATTTAAGCAGCAAGGTTTCCAAAAAACTAGGGAATCAGCACAACACTTTGTACAAGGCCAATTTGTTCTCCTTGTGCTTACTGAAAGACAGGACGCCTAATGTGTAAGGATCTTTCCTGGAGATATCTGGTAACAAGGAATGGGCTTGGTCGGATCAGAACGTCGGGAATGAGCTCGACGCGACTCGCCAAGCACTCTAGCGGCCCTGAGGCAGGCAAAAGTTGGCCCACCACACATCAGGTTAGTGAGAGAAGGTGGAAAGAACAACTAGAGAAAAGAAGAGAGGGGAAAAGGAAGGGAGGATTGCAAATGCCAAAGCTAGCTAGATTACCTCTAACCCACCGTACAAACAGCTTATAATAAGCTTAGGGCTCTTAAAAGATTCCCCTTCTAGAGCTTTAACAAGGCCTTATCTCCCTCCACTGCTTTTATATAACAGCACCCTTCCAGCATCCAAATTCTAGCACCCCTGTCTGGTGCAAAAGTGACTGTGACACTGACAGAAACAGTAACAATAACAGTAACAGTCAGCATTGACAGTGACAGTGCATAGCTGCCAAGGTTTCAGATTGCTTTGGGTGACATTTTCCTAATTTCAGCTTAATTATGAGTGACATTGCAACAACTATGAGTGACACTTTTTTCGCAAGCAAAATCATGCAATTAAAATGAGGCGGAAAACATAAATATCAGAAATTACACCCAAAAGGGTACATACATAGGGTCACAACCCGGATGCAGGCTTTCAAAAAGACACACTGAGCAGTTTAATAAAAATCAATTTGCGGCTTATAGCAGGGTGCGCAGCCCCACTCTTTATTTATTATACGCCATTAACAATACGACACAGTAGGTGAGGGGGTTGCAGGGCAAGCCTCAGGAGAAGAGGCTGACTGAGGTACACATAGCCTGTTTCAGAGACCGACTGTAAGCTGTATTATCTAAAAAATACACTTTTTGAGAGAGTGAACAGTAATATTAATAAATAGTTGCGCGGCCGTCAGCCCTGGCCATGGTTCAGTGGCATGTCACCCCAACTACCTAAGAGTACTTGCACCAGTGTGTTTCATGCAGCAGGCTGACTAAAAACACATATATGGCACAGAAGTGTTAACTTTAAAACATACCAGCACTCTCTCTATGGTACATACTTCATTCTGTTGACCAATGACTCCTTGTGGCAGCTGAGCCCGGCTGCTCGTGCTACGGCAGCAAGCTGGTATTGGATCCTCTCCGGGAAGTCTGATGCCAGCAAGCTCTGCTCCTTTATTGCTGCACTGCTTTGCCGGCAAATCATGAGGCCTGCCAGGTGTCTCACTCAAGTAAACCACAGATAGGCCTGGGGTCAAGGGTTCAGTCTCTGGGCAGGCAAGATCCCATCATCCTGCACAGCTTTGATCAGCGCCTCCTACTCCGTTCACAAAGAAAATTCAGCTGTGGCCGGCGTTGCCTGTGCCCGGCTGTCCCAGGGTGGCATGAGAATCGTGACAATCTTCAAGATCCCCAGCGCAACAGCGTCAAATAGCTTGAAGCAGGCTCCCAGGCTGCTGCGCAGTTCAAAATTACGGCGGCCCCTGAAGTGCAGCAAAAACTTAATAAAATGCTTCCCGTTCGCACTGCGTGTGGCAGCTGAGTTCAGCAGGGCGATGGGGAACCTGTGACTCATCCACCACCTTAGACTGTGTCTGTCTATGATGCACTCACTTGTAGTCAACCATGGGCACTGACTCCTGTGAGGGCGATGGCAGTTATGCGCATGTGAACTCGGTACTCGGCGGTGGGGGTATCTCACTACAAGAGAAACATTAGAACAAGCAGAGTAGAGCTGCAGGAAGATCTAGAGGCAGCCCTCCAGCATACGGGAGCATCGCCAGCTGCAGCTCAGTCATGCGTTATAGCACCGCGATGCTTGTCAGCAGAGAAGGCACTATAATGCTTGATTTTGCATTTCAGTGCGGTGATCCAGACCACCACACTGAAATGCGTTAGTGTCACGTCTGATGCGTGATATTTGGCAGGACTGACAGTGAGTAAACGCTGCCAAACCACAACTAGGGCTCAGACTTAAACCAGAATATACCAGATTCCAGTTTTTAATTTAATTAAAAAAATTTTTTTTTAGCTCACTAGTTCCAAAAGTCACAGCCACAGCAGTTATTACAGTGTGTATCCCGGTCCCCCATACGCAACTAGCCAAGCGGATCAGCAAACCGACTCAGTTAGCACCGCCAAGCCAAACATCCATAGCGCCACCCCTTCACCTCCCGTCTCAGGCTCCAGATGACGGTCCTCCCCTGGAGTTCCACTCCTAAACCCAGTAAGGCGAAAGCAAAACCAAAACAACAGGAGAAAAAACAAGAGTTCCAGGAAGCTAGCCGAATATCAATGAAGTTTGGGGGGCCGTTCCGAGGACCGCTGGTCAGCCGACCAGCTGCTCACAACTCGCAGCTCACATCCGCTGCCATGATCCTCTACGGAGGAGACCACCGAGGCAGCCGAGCAGAGCCAAGCTGCGGCTCAGAAAGGCCGTTGCTTTTCCTTTAGCAGTGAAAAAGGAATGTCCCTAAAGAAATGGACAAACGCCAATAACTACCGCCAACCTGCAGCGTCGTGGCGCCCGGAGCTCAGCATTCATTAGAGGTTAGTGAGAGCTTCAGTCGGCTTTAAAGAAAGGCAGTCTGGGCCTCTACTTCAACGAATACACTGGCCACCAAAGTGGTGCTAGCTTAAGCGAGGCAGAATTTTAAAGAGCATTTCAAGTACGTTGAAATATTAAATCATAGCACATACTTACAAAAAAGCGAGCATCTGGGTAAATATCTGGCTTGGTCAGTAATACCAACTCTATAAAAATGATCTTTAAATCAGATTTTCACAAAGTGGCCATTTAGTCACTCAGCCGCGGATGGTAGCTTAGGTCACACAATGCAAGATTATACTCAGACCCACATAACTCTGAGCCTGAGGTGATAAATACGTGGCTGGATGGTATTTCTTTGCCTAACTTGACTAATGATCTACAAGGTTCCATTGCTGCCACAAGGTTCCATTGATGGCACATTCACTCTTGCAGAAGTGGAATTGGTATCACCCGATAAGTTTACTAAATATCGACTACAAGCTCTTTACTAACTAAGGTCTTGGCAAATCGACTACCCCATTAGCCCAAACTGTGATTCATAATGATCAAAATGGCGTTTTACCAGGCAGGCTAATCTCTTTCAGTAGCAAATATTTAGTCTAGTCAATTGAGTTCTATTCCACTCACAAAATCAAGGAGGCATTTCTTATGTTGGTGCTGAAGAAGCATTCGATTTAGTCCAGTGGGAAGTCTAATTTGCTATTCTTACCAGATTTTTTTATCCAACTAAGTTTGTGCAGCATTTAAGAAATGTGTATAATAATATGACAGCGTATATACAAATTAAGGACAGGCTCGTTGGACAAATTACTATAGGGAGCAAGACCCCGGACCTCGGATCAGTAGCATGCTTTCTCCCCCAGTGGTTCCACCATTGTGCCTCTGCCGCCACTGATCTGGTAGGTTTCGAGCCTGTCCCTGTGGCCTCTTGCCTCGTTGGGCCAATTTTTTCTCCCTTTGCCACCCTTCTCGTTTAATTTGGCATCCTTCTAGCTTGAATTTTATTGTTTTGTTTTACTTGTCATCGTTCTTGTTTTAAATTATATTGTTTGTTTTGCTACTGGTAATTTCTGTCAGAGTTTTTCATCTGTTCTCCCCCGCTGCTCCCCCATGGCCCCTCCCCCTGCCGCTCACACTCCCGCCTCCCAGCTGAGCTTTCCCTCCATCCTCCACTATTTAATGGTGGCCTCTGTGCGATCCGACCTAATTCAAGCCCGTCTGCACCTGTCCGCGACCTGACCATGACCAGCACCAGGGACCCTGGATCTCCAGCCATCCGCTGCTATGGCTCAGCAACCCACCTTGCACTCAACCCCAGGTGGAACAACAACTGCCAATTGTCCATGCTGAACACCACCCACGGAAAGTTCTCTTGCCGTCAGTGTCGCCATACCTTCAACAGCATCAGCACTCCCACGGCCAACACACCTGCACCGAATGCCAACACCTCCGAAACCCTGAGGGGCATCCTCCTCATTGTGCACTCCATGCACAGACATACCGTTGAGATCAGGGACCTCCTCAACACCCTCTCACCAGACCTCGGCTTCTTCATAGAAACCTGAACCAATGCTTCCTCCGCCCTCAACATCACCACTGCCATCCCCAAAGGATAAAAGATCCAGAGGAAAGACCGCCCCAACCACCCAGGAGGAGGACTTGTCATCGCTCACACAACAGCTCCCTCCGACTCTGCACCGACACCACAAACGATTCCCTCTCTACCACCGAACACATTCACTTCTGGACCCAGACCAGCCCCAGGACCACATTTCACGACACCCTCGCTTACAGACCCCCCCAGATCTTGCGCATCATTTGCCACGACCATCGCTGACCTCATCGCACCCCACGCCATTGCTGCCATGGACAACATAGTCATGGTAAACCTGAACTCCCACCTCGACAACCCCGGCGACCCCAACTCCAGCAACCTCCTGGACAACCTCACCAACATCGGACTGAAACAGCTTGTTACCATGTCCACCCACAAGGCAGGATATACCCTTAACCCTATTTTCACAGGAGGTAACAGTATCCACTTCAGTCACATCCTGCAACCTCTCTTGGACGGACCACCACTGTGTACACTTCAACGTCGACAAACCCACTGCCCCCAAACCCACACCTCGCCCTCATGAAGGAACTGGAGCAAAATCACTGAGGAGCAGCTCAACTCAACCCTCAACCACGACACCCCCACCACCTCGCTGGCGCAAACATCTCAGCCAAAGAACTCCACAGATGGATGTCTAACTAAGCAGATGAGCTTGCACCCCTATGCAACTATGACAGACAATGACCCAGGAAGGCCACCTGGTACACCACTGAACACCAAGAAACCAGAAACACCTAAAGATGTCTTGAAAAGAAATGGAGAAACAGCAAAATGGCAGAAGATTGCACCACCTAGAAAGAACACCATGACAGAATATCATCAACGTATCAGATCCACCAAAAGGACCTTCATCCAAAACAAGATCCTCGCCAACTCCAGCAACGCCAAAGAACTCTACAGCATCATTCAGCAATTCACCAAGTCCCCCAGCAAAACCAAGGACATCACCCCCTCCCAGAACTTCTGCGACAAGCTCAGATCCTACTTCCATCTGAAAATCAAAGGCCTCTATGACCACTTACAACACCTGACTCTAAAACTTCCTCCTTCCCCAGCAATGCGGCCGGCCTACCATCTCCTCCTGGCCCCAGTCACCACCTAAGACACCACCTCAACCATGAAAGGCATCCAATCAGGAGCTCCCATTGACCCCTACCCACATCTGATACACAGCCGCCACCACTATCGCTCCAGAAATGCAGCGCACCATCAACACCACCTTCAAGACCAGGACCTGACACCCAGCTGATCCTCTCCCTCACCAACGACCCCGCCACCGCCAGAGCCAACCTACACAAAGGGATGAAAGACGTAGCCGAGTGGATGATGAACAGCCGCCAGAAACTGAACTAAGACAAGACGGAAGTCCTCATCCTGGAATCTGCGCCCTCCGCCTGGGAAGACTCCTGGTGGCCCCCTGCCCTGGGCAGCGCACCCAGACCAACAGACCATGCACGCAACCTGGGCTTAATCCTGGACTCCTCCCTCTCCATGACCAGACAAGTCAACGCCGTCTCCTCGTCATGCTTCAACATCCTGCGCATGCTACGTAGGATCTTCCGGTGGATCCCCACCGAGATTAGGAAGACGGTCACCCAGGCCCTCGTCACCAGCCGATTGGACTACGGCAACTCCCTCTACGCCGGAACCACTGCCAAACTCCAGAAGAGACTCCAGCGGATCCAGAACGCCTCAGCAAGACTCATCCTGGACATCCCCCGACACAGCCACATCTCCGGACACCTGAGAGACCTGCACTGGCTCCCGGTCAACAAGAGAATCACGTTTCGACTCCTCACCCACGCACACAAAGCCCTACACAACCAAGGACCAAGATGCCTCAACAACCGCCTCAACTTCTACACTCCCACACGCCAGCTTCGATTGACCAACCACGCCCTCGCCGCCGTCTCCCGCATCCGAAGAGCCACCACAGGAGGAAGGTCCTTCTCCTACCAGGCCGCCAAGACGTGGAACTCCCTCCCGACCCACCTCCGCCTGACCCAAGACCACCTCGCCTTCAGGAAGCAGCTCAAGACCTGGCTGTCATAACCTCTGCTCAAGAAGTCCTCAGCAGACCCCATGGATGTCAAGAAATACCAACCCACCTCCCTCCTCCCTTTCATGGCCAAAGTCACTGAAAAGATCGTCAATGCCTATCTAACAAAATAAATCGAAGAAAACTCTATCCTCGATTCCTCCCAATCTGGATTCTGCATCAACCACAGCACTTAGACCGCTCTACTCACTCACTGAAGATTTCCGCACCCTCCTCGACCAAGGACAGACTGTGGCCCTGATCCTACTGGACCTCTTGGCAGCATTCAACACAGTCTCCCACCACACACTCACCCCCAGACTTCACCACGCCGGCATACATGGAACCACCCTCGACTAGATCCGCTCCTTCCTAAACGGCAGAACCCAAAGAATAAGACTGCCACACTTCCTCTCTGAACCCAAGGAAATCAACTGTGGAGTACCCCAAACATTGTCGCTCAGCCCCACACTAATCAACATCTACATGGCCTCCCTTGCTGCCATTGTCAGACAGCAGGGAATCAGCATAGTATGCTATGCAGGTGACATCCAGCTCATCCTCTCCCTCACCAAGTACCCCGTCCCCACCAGACTCAACTTCCAGGAAGGAATGAAGGACATTTCATCCTGGATGAGCTGAAACTGCCTGAAGCTCAACTCGGAGAAGACAGAGGTCCTCTTCCTGGGACCCTACCCCTCTGCATGGAACAACACCCAGTGGCCCACTGTCCACGGCAGCACTCCCACCCCCACAGACCACGCCCAAAATATTGGCATCCTACTTGACTCCTCCCTCTCCATGGACCGACAGGTCAACGCCGTCAACTTCAGCTTCTTCCTCACCCTCCGTATCCTCCAGAAGACTTTAATATGGATGCCCCCGAATCAAGGAAGACAGTCACACACACACTCATAATCAGCAAACTGGACTACGGAAACGCACTATATACTGGGATCAACAAGTTTCTGCTCCACAAACTCCAGACCGTACAGAACTCCACAGCCAGACTCATCCTCAGCATTCCTCGAAACAAACATATCACCCAACACCTGTGTGACCTCCACTAGCTTCCCGTGGTGAAGTGAGTTACTTTCAAGATACTTACCCAACCCCTTACCCCCCAGCACCTTGAGACCCCACGGGTGAATAGCGCATTTACATTTCTCCTGATAGATTGATTTCCTCTGATTGATATAAGCAGGGGTACTCGACAAGGGTGCCCCATGTCACTCATTGTTTTTTTTTTTCTTTAGTTAACCTTTGACTTGTGCTATTAACCAGGACCTTAGTATTCTTCCACTGGTAAATGGAGCAGCCACATTGAAACTGTTTGCAGATGAGATGGTTTTATACTTGGCAGCAGAGGAAGTTAACATCGCCAACGCATTTTCTAAAATGAGAGAATTTACAGATATTGGTGGATATAAAATCAATCATTCGACGTCAGAGGACTTAGTCTTCTATTGTGCTTCAGACTTTTTGCCAACAACTACTCAGGCCCATTATTCTTCTACTCCCCGAATTAGATATCTCAGGATATTTATTACATCCAAGTTTGGTGATCTCTTTGCACTCAATTATGGTCCTACAATAAAGAAGATTCACAAACTACTCGCCCAATGGCAGACGTTTCCAAAGAAGATTATAGGCAGGCTTGCATTGATAAGAATAAATATTCTTCCTTTATTCTTATTTCTGTTCCTGAATGTCATGGTCAAACTTCCGCAGCAATTGATTCTGGTTTAAGACACTTTATCTGGCAGGGTAGGAAGCTTCGCATCAAACTTCAAGCAGTCCAACTAAATCTGGAGAGGGAGGGCTGGCACTTCCCAGAATGAAACCTTACTATCAGGCAACCTTTCATTTAATGTACTTTGGGATCTCTAGATCTGTTAAATCAAGTTTGAGCGACAGTAACTGTATATTAACTGAATAGAATAAGCAAAGCAGGATCTAAGCTTTTCTAACTTAAAAAAATTAGTAGACTACTGAAGAAATTCAGATATACGATGGCACTTGTCATTTCGATCGATTTTATATGATTTGGTAGGAGTACGATGTGCCCAGATTTCATCCATACTTAAAGCAACTGTATCCCTTTAGGGCTTCCTCTTGGTACTTAAATATTCAATGATGGGTCTAGCCTAAGGTTTCATATGTTGAAAGATTTCATTCAAGATGCATTTATTCAATGGCAACAGGGATTAGCACTCATAGCCCACACAATCCTAACCTGCAATTTAATTTTATTTAAATTAGGCACTCCTGCAGTGGTTTTAAAGCGGGAGAAAAGGTGCCTGCGGTAGCATTAGTAAAGCATTTCTATGTATCAAGGGTAATGGGCATAGGTAATTGGTATTGAATGTATATCCAAAGATCTATGAAGAGATGGTACCAGACGTCTTGAAAAAAATAACATCATTAGCGGGTGCAAGACTGGGGGTTTCCAATGGAGACTTCAGAACCAGATCTGTTCTAAGGTTTATTTGAGCAGCAAAGTGCAAAAAACTAGCCTTTCTCAGTAGATGGATGCCGCATTATATTCCAGCATTAATTCATAAAATGCATCCACGAGTCACGCCCCTCTGTTTTAGGAGCAAGAATGAGAACGGGGATTGGTTCGATATGGGATTTTCCTGCCTGCTATTGGCTAAATTTGAAAAGAGATGTTGTGGTTGAT
Source organism: Lissotriton vulgaris (assembly GCF_964263255.1). Classification (NCBI taxonomy): domain Eukaryota; kingdom Metazoa; phylum Chordata; class Amphibia; order Caudata; family Salamandridae; genus Lissotriton; species Lissotriton vulgaris. Next base: position 7,134,807 of record NC_141688.1, read on the forward strand.
TATTCTCATCTGAAAATAATCTCCGATGCCTATGGTGCTCTTTTTGGTATTGCAACTCAACAGTCAATGATTTCACTACGGCAGCTTCCATTTTTTTTCCATTTCTGCCCGTTGCAAGATCACTGATATCAACAACTTGGAAATCCAGGTAAGTCATTACTCTTAGCTAATTGATTGCACAAATGTAGAGTCATAAATCATTTGAAAACCTTTACGCATTGAGAATTGGGACTATAAGGAGATTTTTGAAGCTAGGAAAATCTTGGGATGATTGAAGTGTCTCGTTCTCTTTCAGGTTTCTTTGTTTTCTCTCTTTTGTCGCTCTTTCTTTGTTCTTCTTTTTTCCCCTTTGGGGTGTATTTTTTATTTGGCCTCATTTGAAATATTTAATTAATTTTCATCCCTTACTTTTGCACATAATACGAATGCATTTAATTACTTTCAGCAACATCTCCAAAATAAAAAGTTAAAAAAATAAAGGGTATGTGTTTGTGTGCCTCCAGTCACTTCTTCTGGTACCACTTATCACTTTGCTAAATGGGGATTAAGACCTTGATTTAGACCTGGGTGGAGGTGTCTCCGCCTTGCTCGAGCCTTTCCATACTTCCTCTTCAAGAGCAGGCAGCAGCTGCCCTCGAATACAGGGACGTTTGGATCATGGATGTCTTGGGGGAAATCTACAGATTAACACCATCACTGCTTGAGATCTTCCCCTCCTGTGCTGAGGGTCAATGTTAATGGGTGTGGGCATGACGGAACGGTTCCGTCATGAGCATCGAAGGGGTTAAAAGTATTTGTTATGGCTATGGGAGGAACTGGTGTTTGGCCCATGTTATCAAGGACACATGGGTCATCCATAAGGCTAGAATTTTTTGTACCAGGAATGCTAATTATTAGAGGTATACATTCTTAGATAGAGGTATGTCAGATCCCAATTCCCCTTATCCCCCCCGCGATGTCCATTAGTGCTGGAAGAAATAAAAAAGAAAAGATGGAGAATGAATGCATGACTTAAGACTTGTACTATCCTGCCTCAGTGAAGCAAATAGAATTTAGATTTTTCACTGCCTGCTGGGCAGAAAATCTGGATTTTATTAAGGACACGGAGGCTAATATTATGCAAATCTCCTTTATTACCACAGCTCAGTAGCAACAATTGAAGAACATAGAACCTCAATCAACATTCTCAATTAGTATAAAGTTCCTTAGAGACCATCTCTCATCCTTCTTTGTCCAACTGCGAAGAAAGATCATCGTGAAGAGATAAACATGAGGATCAAAAGCTGAAGATCCACATTCCAAAACCAAGGTCCAGAAGAAAAGAATTGATTTTATTCTGAAAGAAAAAAGTAAATAACGTAAAATCATAAAATAGGGAGGGTTTAAAAAACGAGAGGAGGGGTAATATTAGCCTCCGTGTCCTTAATAAAATCCAGATTTTCTGCCCAGCAGGCTGTGAAAAATCTAAATTTTATGGCATGACACGGAGGCCATATTATGCAAGTTTAAAGTGCACTAAGAACATTATCAATCACATTAGGGATTGGTCTGAAATAACAAGCTCTAAACATACCATCATTAGACCCATCTGTAGCCCTAAGTATATCTTGTAATCATCCTCCTAAGCAAAAGGCCTTTGAGGCCGAAGCACCTCTGATGGAATGAGCACCAAAAATAGATACATCAACAACACTTTCATGCATAACGTTCTTAACCCATCTGGCTAAGGTTGGAGAAGAGACTTCTTTATGAGGAGATCTATATGAAATTACCAATTGGGATTCGTTCTTCCTTAAATGTTTGGTTCTTCTCTCATATTCTTTCTAGCACTTGACCACACAAAGTCTATCATTCCCAGGGAAAAATGTATAAAAGATAGAGGAAGATAAAGTCTTTGTTCTTTTCTTGAGGTAAAAGCAAACCCCTTCGGGTTAGAAAGCCCTAATGTCTGAAGTTCTTCTAAAAGATACCAGACATAATAAGACAGTAATTTTAAAATAAATACGTTTAAGAGAAAGAGAAGAATTGGCTCACCAGGATGATAAAGTTCTAAGAACAAGGGTAACATCCTGGTTCCAAAGAGCCGAGCCTTGCCTAGAAGATGCACCCAGAGCCCCAGGAGGAGTGCAACTTAAAGTTAAATTTTGTATCATTTCGGCCAGTTCAAACTCATATGGCACTATTACATTAGATTCAACCAATACTGTAATATGGTTAAGGTGGGTCCCCCACTACATTTTCCTCAGCTTCACATTCCCAGCACTAACAGATGTGATAACTGATGTCTCAACCTCCGGGCCTGTGTCAGAGAACTCTTGCATGGATTCATGATGTTTTACCACACCTTCAAGGGTTTGCTGTGGGGCAGATTCTCTAGTGCTGCCATACTACTGAGTTTGTAAACTCCTTCAAGCACCGATGCGCTCCTCGAGGGTAAAGACAGTCTCCCATTTGCATCAGTGGGTCATTGGACTGCCACCTAGGAAACAAAAAAGTCTGCTATTGAGGATTAAGTGTATGTGGCTGACTCAATTGTTTGCTGTGGTGTTTTGCCCTGGGGTTGCCAACTCGTGTCTTTCCTCTGCTAGTAATTCTCAAGGAGACTTGCCCACCTTTATGTTGCGAAGATGCAGCGGCAGACTCTGTCCGTTTCCTGCACCTATTTCATGTTTTTCAGAGGTATGCCTTTTGCATCCAGTGTACGCTGTCTGAGCCTGCCGCACAAAGCTCCGGGCACCAAGCGTACAATCCGGGAGATAGCGGCAATTCGCATTTACAAGAAGCAGACCTCCGGACCCAGATTTTATCTGTGTGGAGCTCGGCTTCTCTGACAGCAATAGGTCCAAATAGTTTCTTCATTTGCCTTTACTGCTACATTGTAATAAAGAACAAGGTTTGGAAAGTAATGGCTCATGAGGCGGGCTACACAGTCACCTTCTCATTTCAATCTACAGCACTGGCTTTCTGTGAAGCGAGAGCTAACACAGGTTTCCCTCTGTGGACAGGGAAACCGTTATGTCCCAGGGGTGGCCTCCCTAGGACATAGCCTGTGGGCTGGCCCTGGGGATGGGGTCTGGGAGGGGGCTGTCTGGCATCCCCTCTCCTAAAGGAATCGGACCCGTGGATGGGCTTCATGACTATCTTTAGGCTGGGGGGCTGTGTGGCTCTCCTCGCTATTTTGTGAATTTGCAGCCCCAGGAGAGGGTTCCCCAAGACCTTTAGAGGATTGGGGAAGGTGGGGGGTCGCATGGCCCCCTCCACATTAAAATATTTACAGTGTGGGCATGTTGGCAGATTGTGCCCTGCTTCTTTAAACAATAAAATCGGTTTACAAAAATTATTTACAACCTCAGAATTTGGCTTCCCAGTTGTTGCAGTACTTTTGTGAAATATCATGGTATTTGGCTGTAGTTTTGCTGAAATACCTCAGTGTAGAGCGATGACAAGTTATTATTAACCACATGGGTGCTCATGACAAGCTCAGCTCATCATGAGGCACGGTGGTTGTGTGCTCATGACGAGCTGAGCTCTTCATAACGACCGCAATGCTCGCACGCCACTGACAAGCTGAGCTCGTCACGAGCACCGGGGCGCTGTGCGCACCCCCCCCAGCACAGCGGGAGAATTACCCCCGCTGCGAAGGGGTTAACAATTCTATGCCTCTACACTATACACTGTTCCACTGAATACAACTACACCCTATGCCACTCAACTCTACATGATTCAACTCTATGCCACTCCCCTCTACCACACTCCACTGAGCTCCACTCCACCGTATGTAAATCCGCTGTACCTCATACCACTCTATGTCACTCCACTGTACACCCTTGCACTTTGCTCCACCCTTCTGGTGCTATTCCAATCCATGCCACTCCAGTGTACACCACTCCATTGTATGCAACTCCACTGCATCCCATTTCACTCTACGGTACTCCAGTCTATATTATTTCACTGTATGCTAGTCAAATTTGCCACTCCACTGTACACCACTCCACTATAGGCTGGTCGTCTCTATGACACTCCACTACGCTATGCTAGTCTATGCCACTAAAGTGTACCTCACTCCATGGTCGGGCACTGCACTCTATACTACTCCACTGTATGATAATAAGGTCTACCACATTCCATTCTATGCAACTCCACTTGTTACCACTACTGTATGCTATTCTACTGTATGCACTCCACTCTACTGTAGCCTATTCCACTCTATGCCACTCCACTGTATGCAACTCCACACTATGCCACTCCACACAACACTGTTCCACTGAACGCCACTCCACGCCACTGCAGTCAATGCCACTCCACTGTATGCCACTCTATTCTACAACACGGTACTCTGCTTTTGCACCATATGTAGCACCACTCTACCCCACTACACTCTACAGCACTCACCTGTGCTCCACTCAACAACACTAAACTCCACTCATGAAATGTCTAAGCTCCTCTAGTGAACTACATTATACTCCACTGTTTAGCACTACAATGTTAAGCAATGTACTCCTGTCAATATCAGTGTATATGTTAGAGATGGGATTTTTGGTAGGCTATAGCATGTGCCAATGCCAGGCAGAAACCACCACTCTAGTCAGGATAAGGGAGTTACACTCTTAAAATAACCCCTGCTCACCCCCCCCCCTGGTAGCTTGGATTGAGCAGTCAGGCTTATCTTAGAGGCTGTGTGTAAAGCATTTGTACATAACCAACAGCAATACAGTGTAAGCACTACAAAAGGACACCGCGCCTGCTATGGTGTCAGGCAGACCCACAGACAGTACCTTTTACAAATGCAGTGCGTCTGTGACCTCTTGTTGAGCTTCCGAAAGCCCGGTGTCCACAGGCGTCGGTTCCGGAGGTCGGTGCCGGAGTCACGAGCATTGCAGATCAAACTCCTCTCTGTTGAAGTCAGGAGCGCTCAGAAAAGGGGGTGGTGATGAACAGAGTGTCTGAATTAAGCAGACCACTCTTACCCAGTCCCAAGATCAGGGCTTGAACCATCACCGTTTTTTAGCTCACTGCACCATCCCAGCTCAGAACTTGGCTATATGCAAATGAGTCTGACCCTGGCCCAGTGCATCATGGGAACAGGGCAGACCAAACTACCAAGCCAATTCTTATACTGGGAAGGAAACAAGCTACCGGGGACCGGTTTCTGGCATTTCAGCCGTCTTCGGCCCGGCTTGCTTGAATCCTGATGGTGCAATGAGCTAGGGACTCACATCTGAGTATACCCTTCCACGCTTATGGTGGACAAAAATGATTCAGAAAAGGGGGTGGTGATGAACAGAGTGTCTGAATTAAGCAGACCACTCTTACCCAGTCCAAAGATCAGGGCTTGAACCATCACCGTTTTTTAGCTCACTGCACCATCCCAGCTCAGAACTTGGCTATATGCAAATTAGTCTGACCCTGGCCCAGTGCATCATGGGAACAGGGCAGACCAAACTACCAAGCCAATTCTTATACTGGGAAGGAAACAAGCTACCGGGGACCGGTTCCTGGCATTTCAGCCGTCTTCGGCCCGGCTTGCTTGAATCCTGATGGTGCAATGAGCTAGGGACTCACATCTGAGTATACCCTTCCACGCTTATGGTGGACAAAAATGATTCAGAAAAGGGGGTGGTGATGAACAGAGTGTCTGAATTAAGCAGACCACTCTTACCCAGTCCAAAAATCAGGGCTTGAAGTCAGGAGCGCTGGCGTCGGCAGGCGTTGGGTGCTGGGGTGCAAAGTTCAGCGGTGCGGCATGCAGTGCCCTCAGATCCCGGTGCAAGCAGAGGCTCGGTGGCAGGGTCGGTGAGACCAGGGTTGTGGTACGAAGTGAATGCGGTGCTTGTCGCGGTGCTGACAGGTTGAAGTGCAAGCAGTGGCATCGTAGTTTGTGAAGCACTGTCGCCGGCTGATGAACTGGAGTCAATGGCGCCGGAGACGGTAGGCTAAGGATGCTGTGTGGGATGAGAGCCGTGTGTCGTGTGACTTTGCAAGGAGTGCCCTTGAACAATGGTTCAAGCAGCGGCATCGATTTTGGCACGGAGCGGCATTGTTGGGGATGCCAAGGCATTGTCGTGAAGTGAGGCAGTGAGAATTGCGGGGCTCACAGGTTACGGTGCGAGCAGCGGCTCAGTGGTGGCGTCAGCAGGAGTCGTCAGTGAGACGAGGGTCACGGTGCGCTGTTGCAGCGGAGTCCTCTGCGGTGCCTTCAGGACACAGAATAGGCAGCAGCGTCAGATGTCGTCGGGTGGCTTTTCTTCACAAAACACACAGTTCCCAGTGCTGAAGGCAGAAGAGCTTGAAGTCTTTGCTGTTCCTGAGACTTCTTGAACAGGGGGCAAGCTCCACCTAAAGCCCTTAGAGAAACTCACAAAGTAGATTGCAAAAATGTCAGTCCAGTCCTTTCACTGCCCAAGAGAGAAGCAGCCACTGCAGGCAACAAAGTAAAGCACACAGGAAAGTGGTAGTTCTCCTCACAGCTTCTACGGCTCTTCTTCTTGGCAGTCTTCCTTGTCAAAAGAGTTCTCAAAATTCAGGGGTCTGGGCCTTAATATTTATATTCCAAAATCCTTTGATCTCTTAGGAGGCGAGTGTCGGTGCCCAGCCAGAACCATTTGTGCCTTCTCTGGTGTGACTTCCTGGCAGGAGGTGGAGACAGCATGGTCAGGGGCAGACCAGGCCCTTTGAGGTGCAAGGAAATCTCTTCCCCCTTCCCCAATTGCAGCCCAGGTTTATTCAGCCCTTTCCTGACCCACCTAGACTATCTGGGCCACTCCTGCTCCCCAGCCTTCTGTCATCCAAAACTAAGACGCGTAATCCACATTGCAGCAGAGGCACACTGGATGACTGAGCAAGAAAATACCGACTTTCTAAATGTGGTACTTTCAAACACAGAATGTAAAAATCACCTTCACTAAAAGATGCATCTTAAGATTCTGAGTTCAGGTCAGTGGAAGGATCACACCGTCCACTGACCCATCGCACACCTTGGTAGACAGGTCAGGGAGAGGTTCACTCTCCTCTTCCACCCTATCATCTGTTGCCAAGAGCATGCTCATTTCAGGCCTTTCAAAGTGGGGCTTGAGGCGGTTCATGTGGAGGACCTTTAAAGGGATACTTGGAGCCCCCAAATCCACCAGGTAGGTGAATTACTTTTGCTCTCCACCACCTCAAATTGCCCAGTCCCCTTGTCCTGCAAGGCGCTAGGTTCCACTGGGGCCATGACCCACACTTTTTGCCCAGGTTTAAATTCGACCAGAGTGGCATTCTGGACATACCACTTACTCATTTCTTCCTTACTTGCTTCTAGGTTCGCCTGCGTGAGTTTCACGAAGCGGGCTGTTTGGTTTCTGAAGGCCAGCATGTACCTAAACACATTCTGGAGAGCTTTACTGTGAGCTGCCTCCCAACCTTCCTTCACCAAACTCATAGGTCTTCTCACAGAGTGACCATACAGAAGCTCTAAGGGACTGAACCCAAGAGACTTCTGTGGTACCTCCCTGTATTGAAACAGAAGGCACAGCAAGAGGATGTCGACAAGAGGATGTCCCATTTACACCTCATGAGTTCTAGTTGACCCTTAATCATGCCCTTCAAGTTCTCGTTGAATCTCTCCACCAGACCGTTACCTTGTGGGTGGTAAGGGGTGGTGAACTTGTAGGTTACACCACACTCCTTCCACAGGGATGTCATATACTTGGATATTAAATTGGTCCTTCTGTCAGAAACCACCTCTCTGGGGAACCCCACTCGGGAAAAGTACCCCATTAACGACCGGCCCACCACTGGCCTTGTCGTCCTGAGAGGGATTGCCTCCGGGTCCACCAAGACCAGGGTCCATAATACTTAGTCAACAGCATGGTAACAACTGTTAAAATGAATAATATATATACTTTTTTACTTATTTCAAATTAATAAACAATGTTCTTTGAATTGCAAACAAAACATAACATGCAATCTCTAATGTTTTTGAAAATATTTTTGTTAGTAACAGCTAACAATAATGTGCTTCAGGAAAGTGGTTACTTAACACAAATGTATTCGCAAAGGCTCAATTATCATGTTTTCATGAAACAACCAAATGACTAAACATCATGTTGAGTGTGTGTTTTTCAAGAAATGTGTATTTCAAGAGATCATAGTATGTACTTTTTGATTGTTTGACTAACACATTTTTTTCTAAAATCAGAACAGAGAAAGACAAACAAACAAACTAAATGTTTACAATAGAGTGTAAACTGATTCGATAAAAAGAATGCTTAAACATAACACACTACCAAAAGTGTTATCATTTTTTTTATCTGTCTTGCACTTTTTTATACTAGTATACTTACACTCATAATCGACTAATTAACACTTTCAGTGCTCATGACGCAATCGTCATTACAATGAAATTAAAAATGAAACTTAGTTTCGGTGCTTGTGGGGCTATCTCAGCCCCATGAGCACCGAAAAAGATGAGAGCGGTATCATTGGAAAGGGGAGAATCTCCACTTTCCAATGGTACCCCTTCACTAGTGGATCCCTGTTGGGCACAAGTCTTTTTGCCCCTCCCCCCCAGGGGGGGCAGAAAACCCATTAGACGCCATGGATTTTTTTAAAGTTGACATTAGGGTGGGGGCTTCCCAAAAAGGGCTTGGCAATGCCCCCACACCCCCCAAAAAAAGTCAGTCTTCCTGCCCCCACCCGGCGGGGCAGAAACCCCACTAAAAACCAGGGATTTATTTTTTAGATTGACGTTGGGGTGGGGGCTGCCCAAAAAGGGCATGCCAATGCCCCCACACCACCTGAGAAATGTCAGTATTTCTGCTCCCCACGGGTCAGATCGGTCAGTAGCCCCCAATCTGCCCCCTTGGGTGGGCAGAAAGCCCACTAGATACCAGGGATTTTTTTTACTGACATTGAGGTGGGGGCTGCCAAAAAAGGGTACAGCAATACCCCCACACTCCCACAGAAATGTCAGTCTTTCGGCCGCCCCCAGGGTGCAGATGGGGGCAGCAGCACCCAAACTGCCCCATAAGGGCAGAAAGCCCACTAGAAACCAGGGAGTTTTCTTTTATTGATTTTGGGGTGGGGGCTTCACAAAAAGGGCATGACAATCTCCCACCACCGTAGAAAAAATTTCAGTCTTTCAGTCCCACAGGTGGCAGTAGCTCCCAATCTGCCCCCGGGGGCGCAGAAAGCCCACTAGAAACCAGGGTATTTTTTTTACAATGTAGGGGTGGGGGCTGCCCAGAACGGGCATAATAATGCCCCCATCCCATAAACAATTACCACAGTCTTTCTGCCTCTCCCCAGTGGCATGTTGGGCAATAGACCCTTATCTGCCCCCCGGGGGGCCAGAAAGCCCACTAAGGCCTCCAGATTTTTATTTTTAATTCAGGGGTGAGGTCACTAGGTACCAGCAATTATGCTGGCTTTATTTATGCATCGGATAGGGGGCTGCCCAGAATGGGCATACCAATGCCCCCACCACCCAAAAAATAGCCACAGTCATTCTGCCCCCCTTTGGGGCATATTAGGACCGATTTTCCACTAGGCGGCAGAAAGCCCACTAGGCACAGACTTGTTTTAACAATGTGCCTACCTGTGGATTTTGGGCCCGAGCGCAGCCGGCACATCAGGAAACCTAGCAAACCTGTACATTTTTCAAACTAGACACCAAGAGGAATCCAGGATGGGGTGGCTTGTAGGATGAGGTGATTTGTGTGCCTCTCACCAGGTTCTGTTACCCAGAATCCCTTGCAAACCTCAAACTTAGTTAAAAAACACTTTTTTTCTCACAATTCTGTGATGGAAAGTTCTGGGATCTGTGTGGACCCACAAAATTCCACCCACATCGCATTACCCAAAGTCTTCCGAGAAAAATGGTACCTCACTTGTGTGGGTAGGCCTTGTGCCCGTGACAGGAAATGCCACATTTTCATAGTACCTAGCTGTCGATTTTGAACCCTTGCTCTTCCAGCACCTAGGGAAATCTAGCAAAACAATACATTTTTGACAACCAGACACCCAGGGAAATCCAGGATGGGGTAACATGTATGGCTCTCACAAGGTTCTGTTACCCAGAATCTATTGCAAACCTAAAAATTTTTAAACAAAAACACATTTTCCTCACATTTCTCTGGTGGAAAGTTCTGGAATCTGCGTGTAGCTACAAAATTCCACCCACCCGCATTCCCCAAAGTCTCCAGAGAAAAATGTTACCTCACTTGTGTGGGTAGGCCTAGTGCCGCGACAGGAAACCGCCCAAAATGCATCATGGACACAACACATTTTCACAGTAAAAACGGACCCATTTTTTGTAAAGTGCCTAGCTGTAAATTTTGAACATTAGCTCTGCCAGCACCTCGCAAACCTATACATTAATTTTTTTAAACTAAACACCCAAGGGAATCCAGGATGGGTTGACTTGTCTGGCTCTCACCAGGTTCTGTTACCCAGAATACCTTGCAAACCTCAAAATGTGTAAAAAAAACAAAACAAAACACATTTTCCTCACATTTCTGTGGTGGAAAGTTCTGGAATCTGTGTGGATGCCCATAATTCCACCAAGCCAGCATTTCCCAAAATCTTTCGAGAAAAATGGTACCTCACTTGTGTGTTGGGTCAAGTACCCAAACCATATTGAGGTAACATCAAAATTATCTATCACAAAACAACCTGGTTTTGCAAGGGGGGTCCCATGAGTTTGTGGCCCCGGGCTCACCGGCCGTCTAGGGAAAGCTACCAAACCTACATATTTCTGAAAACTAGACACCCTGGGGAGTCAAGGTATGACTTGTGTTGGTCTCTCAACATTTCCCTACGGAGAATCTCCTGCAAACCCCAAATTTAGATTTAAAAAATATTTTTTCTCACATTTCGGTGTGGGAAAGTTGTGGAATCTGCATGTATCCACAAATTTTCCTCATATGCTACTTTCTCCTAAATCTCCCATTAAAAATGGTACCTCACTCGCGTGGGTGGGTCAAGTACCCGTAACAGGCAAGGGCCCAAAACCTATTGAAGAAACATCAAAATGACCTATCACAAGACCACCTTGTTTTGCATGGGGGGGACCAATGTGTAAAAAAACAAAACAAAACACATTTTCCTCACATTTCTGTGGTGGAAAGTTCTGGAATCTGTGTGGATGCCCATAATTCCACCAAGCCAGCATTTCCCAAAATCTTACGAGAAAAATGGTACCTCACTTGTGTGTTGGGTCAAGTACCCAAACCATATTGAGGTAACATCAAAATTATCTATCACAAAACAACCTGGTTTTGCAAGGGGGGTCCCATGAGTTTGTGGCCCCGGGCTCAGCGGCCGTCTAGGGAAAGCTACCAAACCTACATATTTCTGAAAACTAGACACCCTGGGGAGTCAAGGTATAACTTGTGTTGGTCTCTCAACATTTCCCTACGGAGAATCTCCTGCAAACCCCAAATTTAGATTTAAAAAATATTTTTTCTCACATTTTGGTGTGGGAAAGTTGTGGAATCTGCATGTATCCACAAATTTTCCTCATATGCTACTTTCTCCTAAATCTCCCATTAAAAATGGTACCTCACTCGCGTGGGTGGGTCAAGTACCCGTAACAGGCAAGGGCCCAAAACCTATTGAGGAAACATCAAAATGACCTATCACAAGACCACCTTGTTTTGCATGGGGGGACCAATGAGCTTTTAGCCCCAGTCACGGCGGCCACCTATGGAAACCTACCAATCCCATATATTTCTGAAAACTACACACCCGGGGGAGTCTAGCAAGGTATGACTTGCGTGGGTCCCCCAACATTTTTCTACCCAGAACCCCCTGCAAACCTTACATTTTGTTGAAAAAAAATCTATTTTTTCACACATTTCTGTATGGGAAAGTTGTAGGTTCACTGGGCTAACACAAATTTCCTACCACCCAGTGTTCAACCAAGTCTCCTGATAAAAATGGTACCTCACTTGTGTAGGTAGGCATATTGGCTGCAACAAGAAATGGCCCAAATCGTACTGCGAAGACTTCAAAATGACCAATAACAAATTTACCTGGTTTTGGGGGGGGGATCACCTGGGGTTTTTGCCCCAGGCTCGCTGCCATCTAAGGAAACCTACCAAACCCACATATTTCAGAAAACTAGATACCCTGGGGAGTCCAATGCGGCATAGCTTGCATGGATCCCCCATCGTTTCCCTACCCTGAATCCTCTGACAACCTCAAATTTAGCTGAAAAAAACACATTTTCCACATATTTTTGTGTGGAATCACTGTGGCGGCCCAAATGTCCTACCCCAAAGCGTAATCTATAGTGTCCCGAGTAAAATGAAACCTCACCTCAGAAATGTGTGGGTTTGGTAGTTTTCCATGAATGCAGCCGAGCCTAGGGCCAAAAACCCAGGTGACCCCTCTTCGAAAACCAGGTTGTTTTGTAATAGGCCATTTTGATGTCTCCTCAATATGTTTTGGCCCTTGTCTGTTGCGGGTACGTCACCCACCCACGGGAGTGAGGTATCATTTTTATCGGGAGACCTGGGGAAACGCTGGGTGGTAGGAAATTTGTGGATCCACGTGGATTCCTGGACTTTCCCACACAGAAATTTGAGAAAAAAGTGATTTTGCTGAGCTAAATTTGAGGGTTGCAGGGCATTCTGGGTAAGAAAATGTTGGGGGATCGAAGCAAGCTACACCTCGCTGGACTCCTCTGGGTTTCTGGTTTTCATAAATGTGTGGGTTTGGTAGTTTTCCAAGATGGCCGCCGTTCCCTGGGCCAAAAATCCAGGTGACCCCCCCCTTGCAAAACCAGGTTGTTTTATGATAGGTCATTTTGAGGTCTCCTCAATATGTTTTGGGCACTTGCTGTTGCGGGAACTCTCTCCACCCACGCTATTGAGTTATCATTTTTATCAGCAGACCTGAGGAAACACTGGGTGGTAGGAACTTTGTGGATCCACGTTTACTCCAGACCTTTCCCACACAGATATGTGGGGAAAAAGTGATTTTTTTTCAGCTAAATTTAAGGTTTGCAGGGCATTCTGGGTAGGGAGATGTTGGGGGAACCATGCAAGCCATACCTCGCTAGACTCCCTCGGGTATCTAGTTTCCATAAATGTGTGGGTTTGGTGGGTTTCCCTTGATGGCCGCCGAGCCCCGGGCCAAAAACTCATAGGCCCCCCCCTGGCAAAACCAGATTGGCTTGTGATAGGTAATTTTGATGTCGCCTCAATAGGTTTTGGGCCCTTGCATGTCGTGGGTACTTGACCCACCCAGGCGAGGGAGGTATAATTTTTATCGAGAGACCTGAGGAAACACTGGATGGTAGGAAATTTGTGGATCCACGTAGATTCCAGAACTTTCCCACACAGAAATTTGAGAAAAAAGTGATCTTTTTAATCAAAATCTGAGGTTTGCAGGGGATCTTGGGTAGGAAAACTTCGGGGAAACAACACAGGCCATACCTCCCTTGACTCCCCTGTGTCTGTAGTTTTCATAAATGTGTGGGATTGGTAGGTTTTCTTTGATGGCCACCGGGCCAGGGCCAAAAACTCATGGGACCCCCTTGCAAAACCAGGTTGGTTTGTGATAAGCAATTTTAATGCTGTCTCGATAGGATTTGGGCCCTTGCCTGTCGGGGGTCCTTGACCCACCCACGCAAGTGAGATACCATTTTTATCAGGAGACCTGAGGGAACACTAGGTGGGAGGAAATTTGTGGGTCCACACAGATTCCTGAAATTACCCACACATATTTGAGAAAAAAGTGATTTCTTCAATGAAATTTGAGGTCTGCAGGGGACTCTGGGTAAGAGAATGTTGGGGTACCCACCCAAGCCATACCTCGCTGGACTTCCGAGGGTGTCTAGCCTCCAGAAAGTTGTGGGTTTGGTGGGTTTCCCTAAATGGTTACTGAGCTGCGAGCCAAAAACTCATGGGACACTCCTTTGCAAAAAAACAGGTTGGTTTTTGTTAGGTCATTTTGAGTGCCTCAGTAGGTTTTGGGCCCTTGCCTTGTCATGGGTGCTTAACCCACCCACGCATGTAAGGTACCATTTTTCTCAAAACACTTTGGGGAACGCGGAGTGAGTGGAATTTTGTGGATCCATGCAGATTCCAGAACTTTCCACCACAGAAATTTGAGGAAAATGTGTTCTTTTGGTCAATTGTTTAGATTTGTAAGATATTCTGAGGAACAGAACCTAGTGAGAGCCAGTCAAGTCACCCCATCCTGGAGTCCCCTGGGAGTCTAGTTTTCACAAATGTATAGGTTTGCTAGGTTTACCTAGGTGCCGGCAGAGCTAGGGTTAAAAAACTACAGCTAGGCACTTTGCAATAAAAGGGTAATTTTTCACTGTTAAAAAGTGGTCTGTCCATGTTGCATTTATTGCCATTTCCTGTCGTGGGCTCTAGGCCTACCCACACAAGTGAGGTACCATTTTTCCTCGGAAGACTTTGGGGAACGCGGGTGGGTGGAATTTTGTGGCTCCAAGCAGATTCTAGAACTTTCCACCACAGAAATGTGAGGAAAATGTGTTTTTTTTTTACAAATATTTAGGTTTGTAAGGGATTATTGGTAACCGAACCTGGTGAGAGCCAGTCAAGTCACCCCATCCTAGATTTCCCTGGGTGTCTAGTTTTCAAAAATGTATAAATTTGCTAGGTTTCCCTAGGTGCCGGCAGAGCTAGGGTTCAAAAACTACAGCTAGGCACTTTGCAAAAAAAAGGGTCATTTTTCACTGTGAAAATGTGGTGTGTCCACGTTGCGTTTTGGGCCGTTTCCCGTCACGGGCACTAGGCCTACTCACACAAATGAGGTTCCATTTTTCTTGGAAGACTTTGGGGAATGTGGGGTTATTAGAGTTTTGTGGATCCACGCAGATTCCATAACTTTCCACCATAGAAATGTTAGGAAAATGTCTCTTTTTCGACAATTTTTTAGGTTTGCAAGGGATTCTGGGAAACAGAATCTGGTGAGAACCAGTCTATACACCCCATCCTGGATTTCCTTGGGTGTCTAGTTTTTGAAAATGTATAGGTGTGCTAGCTTTACCCAGGTGCCGGCAGAGTTAGGGTTAAAAAACTGCAGCTAGGCACTTTGCAAAAAAAGGGTACATTTTGTGAAAATGTGGTGTATCAACTTTGCATTTTGAGCCATTTCTTGTTGTGGGCACTAGGCCTACCCACACAAGTGAGGTACCATTTTTATAGGGAGAGTTAGTGTAACATAGGATTGTAGAGCAACTGTTTTTTCCTATTGACTTTCGATGCATATCTGCCTTCCAAATGAAAGACAATGTGTAAAAAATTATTTTGAAAAATGACCTATAATTCTCATGCTAGTATGGGTATTCACAATTTCGGAAATGTGAAAATATCTACTGTTTCTAAACTTTATATTTTGTTCCCATTTCAGAAATACATAGGTGTCTTTCATACCGATTTTTCCATGTATACGTTTTCCCAGAATAAATGCTATGTACCCAGTACATAATAAAAAATCATTGCAAGTCGCTGCTTAGTTATTGGCTCTGGGTTCTTCGGATTCTTGGTGAACCTACAAGTCCTATATATCCCCACAACCAGAAAGGGCCAGTGGATGTAACGGTATATTGCTTTCAAACAGCTGTCATAATTAGAAGAAGTTATAAGTAAAAACGTTTTTTTAAAACTAATTTTCAATTTTTCATATATACAACGGTTAGTTTCTATAGAGAAACCTTGGAGGGTCTACACAAATGACCCCTTGTTGAATTCCGAATTTTATTTACTTTTCTAAAATGTATAGCATTTCAGGATCCAATATTGATTTCATATTCATTTCAACCACTAACTGGAAAGAGGTTGAAAGCACACCAATAGCAAAAATAGGCTATGTCCCAGAAAAATGCCAAAACTGTTTAAAATATTTTGGTTTTCTGACAAAATTCTGCCTGTCCCTGAAAGCTGGGAAGATGGTGATTTCAGCACACAACACCTTTTTTTATACCATTTGCTGGGAAAAATCCAGACGCGTTCACCTGTAGCACTTTTTTCGAATCTTTAAAAAAAATTAATTTTGCTATATTTTGGCTACTTTCTGGGTCCTCTCCAGGGGACTCCATATACCCTGGGTAGCTTTAAAATCCTCTTGATGTTGGAAAAAAAACGACGCAAATTTGGCGTGGATACCTTATGTGGTCAAAAAGGTTTCAGGGGCCTAAGTGCGAACAACCCAAAATAGCCAACAAAAGGCTTAGCACGGGGGAAAGGAGGGGGGCAGATGCCTAGCAACAAAGGGGTTAAAGGAATTATATTAAGAGTAAAAACCCATTATATATAACTTAACTATATATTCAAGTTAGACACATTTGAATGATCAGAAAATAGGAATTACTCGAAAAGGCTATCATCAATATCTATAGTTACTTTGGAAACCAATATCTTGATGTTGGAGTAACACACCAGTATGATAGATGATTGACTTAATCAAAAACCGCTGAAATTAAATTAGAAACCGATGTAATTGAACTGAAAACAATGATAATCAATTTTTGTCTTGCAATACTGGCATAATTGTATACATATGCATTTGTTATTTGAACCTCTTCATTGGTCCTCAGCATGCCCTGCAAAACATTGCCCTCCATTCTTTTATAAACACAAACTTTATAGAGCATATTTAGAAACAAATTCTTGTGTAGGTCCTATAAACCTATATAGGATTAGCGCGTTATGACAACATGGTGTCCAGACTGATTCCACACACCCACACTGCGTATGTTCACCTGTATACCTGCTAGCTCACAGTTCCACAGTAAACTCCTCTTACCAAGGAGAGAATAGTTCTTGGCAACTCACATGACAACCCTGTCCCATCAGGGATTGTGGAAACAGTGTAATACTTTTCGCTCAATCACTTGTGCTCACTTTGTTTCGGAGAGAAACACAGAATAAACAGTGGGGGCGTTTCAATAGGCATTTATTGAACCAGCGTAATTCTAGTGTAAAATGGGTGTATAGACAACCATAAGACAGAAACAGATATAAATGATTATAGTATAGCATAGTAGATTTCTACCATAGTGCTAAAACAATGAATACAGGAAGGGATATGAATATATGTCAGTAACAGTGTGTACTCCTACGATGCAACCCTAACTAGATGTACATAATTTACCTTGCATGTGTGTAGGTGTAGAGCCAAGAATCCCCCTAGGCTGAAGCCAACCCCATTACCTGAAGTGAGAGACAACGTCTTAGTCTCAAGATGGACACCCGCGAGGGATGTCAGACCCTGTGAGCTGGAGTGTCAGAGTGCAGGAACCTCAGTGTCTATCTTCAGCATAAAAGTCCTTTTTTCCTCTCCCTCCTCAGTAAAGATATGGTGTTTATATACCCAAAGTGGTACCCACAGGGGATCTACCTTGCTGTGTCATGTCAGACTAGGATGACGGAAGGAATGACCCTTATACATAGTTATTATGCAGGAGATGGTAGTCCTGCTGAGATTCCAAGAAGCCTCATCCATAATAAATGAGGCTCGTTTTCAGAGAAAATCACCCGTCATTTAAGCAGTACCATAACTACATAAAAAGTCAGTACCAAGAACCATTATGTAGGGTAACGGCAGGGTAAATATAGGTGAAAGGTTTGGTTACTATCTGAGCCGATATCGGGGCATCTATGAAACATAACAAAATGATTTACTACAGTGAATACAAGTATTTATGAGGAGTGCCTAATGAAACCATTGAAATATGTACTCAGATCTCCTATCAGTATCTGCATAATAATTGAGATTACGATTACATACTAATGCAAATTTACAGGCAAGGGTCAATAATAGCAGTAGCCTGCCTATAGTACACTGTCAATGCACTTTGATTCTTTGATGTACAGGCACTACAAGATAATTAGTCACTATTCATTCATTCACTACACAATATCTCAGGTAATAATGCGGGTGTAAAAAGTGACAAATACAAAATGAATGCACATTGAATTAGTGGCATGCACTCAATGGCAACAAGTCTGAGATTACTAAACCCATTTTACAGATTAATTATTTAGGTTTCTGTCATCCTGTATGAGTGGCTATTCATTAATATCAAGGCAGATGTCTCTGAAATTGCACCAAAGCTTTTTCAATGCTACAGAGATACAAAGCAGCAGTTGTGAATTTTAATTTCTTTGTGGCTAATTGCTTTTCATGCCTCCATATGGAAAGAAAGCGAGCTCCCCTCCATTTTTTCTGCATAATCTTCATCAAATCTCTCGTTCTGGGCCACGGTGAAGTGATTCTTCCAGTCACCAGAAATCCCTGTAAAGACAGAGACAAAGATTATGGTTGATTATTTAGCACCATTCTGTTCCGTATCCTTTAAGGCAGACCAAGTAAGAGGGTGAACAAGGCTCTTATTTCGACTTCATTTGTTATAATTTCTCTATTGATGTGTCAAAAGCTAGCTGTACCTCCTTGATGCAGGTGATTAGATTAACCACCAAAGCACATGCAAAATTCTGGCTCAAAGAGAATGACAAAATCATGAATATGGCACCTATGTGTCTGAACGATTCATTATTTGATATACAGATGCAACCTTGTCCTGTAATGCGGTTGTCACACACTTTCTGTATATCTTCTTGTGTCTCAAACACTGTCATCTCCTGTGGCTGTATTCTATACTCTTGCAGGAGATGCTTAATATGATAACAGACAGGAGACCCTGAGGGGCTTCCCACTGTGTATCTTAATGCCCAAGAGGGCTGAATATCCAGAGCCTGGGTAATTGGAAATTGTTAAATAAAGGCACATTAAAGTCACATTTGGGAATATGGATCCCTGCCTTATGTTATACTTATATTGTCAAGAGTGCCTCACCTATAAGCTACCTACTGAAAGGGAGGGGCGTTTAAGTAGAATGTTTGCCAGAGTAAGTCAATAAATGCAATTCTAACAAAAAAAGGAATTTTACTAGAAAGATGGAATAACAATTTGTAATTTCTCCTCTACACAGGATTATGCAGGATGAAGGGTCTGTCAGAAAAACAGTTCTGAGCAATGGCCTAATCTCTTGAGCAACATTGAGGCAGACATTGAGTTAGTCTTAATGGTGTGATAATAAACTGCAGCAGATTAAGATATTCTCTGAGAAGAAAAACTGTGTTAATATCATACTCCTGGCCCAAACACAAGTAGTTCCATAAATATTCCGTTATCTCACAGTTCGAACTGACCACAAGTGGAAAGATCATAAAATATCTATAGTAACAAGGTAAGCAATACAGACTATATCCTGGAATACAAATGGTGGATGTTAAAATCCAGTGAAGAGTTCTCATATCACCCTGCTACTAACTAGTGTTGCAAAGTCAAATAACATCTTGATGAAGCTGCCCAAGGTGGGTGCCGCAATAGCCAACAAGCTCTTGAAGCCTACCCTGCAATGCAAAAGAAATTTTTATTGCATATGGTCTGTATTTGCCCTTGTCTACTCCAAGCAGATCGAACCTTGTTGAACAATAGATTACTGAATTTGGTGTGAGATCACGCTGTCAAGCCATCACATTCTGCTTCTTTGATAAATCAATCCTTTTGACTTGACGGTTTCCAAGTTCTTGCTTTTGGTGTATAATATTTTGAAATTAAATTTACAATCTTTATAGACTATCACTGGGTAGAAGGAGTAGTTTCTTACCTGTAACTCCAGTTCTGTAGTAGGGGTATCTCTGTTATAGTCATAATCTAGTGAATAGTCCCGCTCATGTGCGGGGAAACCCCGGAGCAATAGAAAATAATCTCTTAAACTGTCTTCTTTGCAGTACTGCATACACACTTAAGAGAAAATTAAAGACAAATAATGCAGCCTATACATGTAAGGCTTCAACTAGAAATGCAAGGATATTAAAAAAAAATCCCACTTTAGACCTGTCTGTCAGGTTTAACCATGGAAAAACACTTCCCCCTTCACCAAATCCTTGGAATGATAGAGAGGAAGGACAGGACAGACAAGCCCCCATAGGCTGCCATTATGTGGCTTACAAAGGGATACCCTGACTTTAAGGAAACTTTCCAGAACTCTCGTGGTATCCCAGAACTCCCTCCACTTTCAGTTCTTTTTGGAGGTGTATCAGCTAGACCTGTAGCATTCCTCATTTCATCACTTTCTCCACCGGGGAGGAGGGCGGGCGCTTTGGACTAAAGCAGAGAAACCCCTACTACAGAACTGGAGTTACAGGTAAGAAACTACTCCTTCTGTAGTAGGGGATCTCTGTGTATAGTCATAATCTAGTTAATAGAATGGCAAGCCCATCCCAAAAACAACCCGGCGGTGCAGAACAGACAACACCACTATTATGCGAACACATTTCGCAGCAAAGCCTGTCCGACCTGAGCATCTGCCCTGGATTCAGAGTCCAGACAGTAATGTTTAGCAAAGGTATGGACCGACTTCCAAGTGGCATCCTTGCAGATTTCTGCAATGGGAACATTACGAAGCAAAGCAGTTGTGGCCGCTTTGCCCCTGGTGGAATGAGCCTTAGGCTTACCCCCTAAGGTCTTATTCACTTTCTGATAACAAAGCTGGATACACAACACAATCCACCTAGAGATAGATTGCTTCGAAGTAGCCAGACCAGTCCTAACCGACCCATAGTTGACAAACAATTGGTCGGACCTACGAATGTCTTTGGTCTTATCCAGATAGAATTTCAACACCCTTCTAACATCCAGGGAATGAAGAGACCTTTCCGCTGGAGTGGAAGGAATCTGGAAAAAAGTTTGTAAAGTTATAGTCTGATTAACATGAAAATCAGAAATCACCTTAGGAAGGAACTTAGGGTGAGTACGCATCACAACCTTAGCAGCATGAAAAACAGTATAAGGTTCCTGGCAACACAATGCCTGAATTTCACTCACCCTGCAGGCCGATGTGATGGCCACGGGGAACGCCGCCTTCCATGACAGGTGTTGCAGCGAGGCCTTATGAATGGGCTCGAAAGTTCCCTTCATCAGCCTGGGCAGCACCACATTCAGTTCCCATGAAAGCGAAGGCAGCCGAACAGGAGGAAACACCTTCTTCAAACCTTCAAAGAATTCCTTTATCACAGGGATCTGGAAGAAGGATGTCTGTGAAGGGCATTTCCTGTAGGCAGTCAGCGCAGTGAGATGAACCTTAATAGAATGGAAATTAAGTCCAGACTGCGCCAAATACAAAAGGTATGGAAGGATGACATCTTCCTTGCATGTTGTTGGATCATAGTTCTTGGACGTGCACCAGATGCGGAACCTCTTCCACTTGTAAGCATAGGAAGTCCTAGTGGAAGGTCGCTTAGCCTCCTTCAGTATGGCCATCCAATATTCAGGGAGATTCAAATGGCCATATTGCACTATCCCAGGAACCATGCCGCCAAACTCAAAGACGAGAGGTTGGGGTGCACCATCTGCCCCCCGAACTTCGTGATAAGGTCCGGCCTGCACGGCAGCCGTATGTGCGGAAGGAGAGACCGGTGAAGTAGGTCCGTGAACCACCACTGTCTGGGCCATTCCGGAGCAATGAGGATCATCCGTGCCCTGGACTGGGACAGCTGGCTGAGCACCGCCGGAATCAGGGGAATGGGTGGAAAAGCATACAGAAAGCTGTCCAACCAGTTGATCCATAACGCATTCCCCAGAGTCCCCTGCTGATAGTACCTGGATTCAAAGTCTCGGCATTTCCTGTTTTCGACAGTGGCGAACAGATCTAATTCTGGAGTGCCCCACCTGGCGAAGACGCCTTTGAGTACTTTGTCGTTTATGACCCACTCGTGGTTTTCCTGAAATAGTCTGCTGAGGGCGTCCACCTGAGCATTCTGCACACCTGGCAGATGGGTGGCCGTTATCGTCAATCCTCTGGCTAGCAGCCAGTGCCAGATCGCCTGCCCTTCCTGTGACAGTGTGCGCGATCTCGATCCCCCTTGCTTCTTCAGATAATACATAGTGGTCATATTGTCCGTCTTTACAAGCAGAGAGTTGGTCTGGAAGGACAGAGGAAAAGCCTTCAGTGCCAAGTGAACAGCTCTGAGTTACAGGAAATTGATGTGGTACGTTGACTCCGTCGGGGACCACAGTCCTTGGATCTGTAATTGTCCGGAATGCGCTCCCAGTCCATGGAGAGAAGCATCCGTCACGATAGTCTGAGAGGGAATGTCCTTGTGGAACGCAACCCCCTGGAGGAGGTTTTCCGCTGAGCACCACCATCTCAGGGACTGCTGAGCATGTAGAGACAACTGTATCCTGTTGTCCCAGGTCCCTCGTCTCTGGTCCCACTGATCCTCCAGACATTCCTGCAGCGGCCTCATGTGCAGGCGTGCATGTGGAGTGAGGAAGATGCAAGAGGCCATCGACCCCAGTAGAGAAGACACCATCCTCACTTATCTAGATCGAATAGTCGTGAGAGCCTGAGCCTTCCGAAGGATCGATATGGGTCTCTCCTCCGTAGGAGACACGTTTGCTGACAATGTATTGATCGATGCCCCCAGGTATTGTAGGCACTAGACAGGAGTCGGGACCGACTTGGACATGTTGATGTGCAGACCCAGCTGGCTCAACAGAGCGGCCGTCCTGTTGAAATGCAGTTGTGCTTCCTGGAAGGTGGAGGCTTTGATCAGCCAATCGTCCAGGTACGGGTAGACAAACACCTTTTTCTTTCTCAGGTGTGCCGCCACCACTGCCATGCACTTTGAAAAAGTCCTTGTAGCAGACTTCAGTCCAAACGGTAGTACGGTGTACTGATAGTGATTGATGCCGACCAGGAAGCGCAGGAACTTCTGGTGTTTCCGTGCAATGGGCACGTGGAAGTACGCATCCTGTAAATCTATCGCGCAGAGCCAGCCTCCCCTTTGCAGCTGAGGGTAAATCTGGTGCAAAGATAGCATGCAGAACTTCTCCCTGCGAATCCATTTGTTTGCTTGTCGCAAATCCAGAATGGGCCTGAACTCCTTCTTGTCTTTCTTGCGCACCAGAAATAAGCGTGAGTGAAGACCCTTTCGCTTTTGAAGCAGAGGAACGTCTTCTATTGCCCTTTTTCTTAACAGGGTATTGGCCTCCACCTGGAGCTCGCGTAGTTGGAACTGCGAGCAAACCGGTGGAATCGCTGGAGGCGGGCTGATGAAATGAAGACTGTATCCATTGCAAACAATATTCAGCACCCACTTGTCCTGAGTAATTTTTCTCCACTCTGCCAAGTAATGTTGTATGCTTCCCCCCACCGGAGTGGGTAACAGACGAGGGGGAAGTAGCACCTCAGGGCTCAGACCCGGCCAGGCCCTTATTCACTGACTGCTGTCCACCTCTGTCCCTCTGGCGCTTCTGGAACGGTCGCCGCTGGTATTGCTGCTGCTGCTGTCTAGCCTGCCAACCCTGTCCTCTGCCCTGCGCACCATACCGCCGTTGGAACGGGCGGTAGGTCTTCCTCTGTTCCTTCGGCTTCTCCAACCCAACACCCGTCAGGGTCTCAGCCTCCGCCTTCATGCGGGCCA
Organism: Lissotriton vulgaris; assembly: GCF_964263255.1. Taxonomy (NCBI): domain Eukaryota; kingdom Metazoa; phylum Chordata; class Amphibia; order Caudata; family Salamandridae; genus Lissotriton; species Lissotriton vulgaris. The sequence continues at coordinate 7,158,260 of NC_141688.1, forward strand.
TCTCCTCATCCGCATGTCTGCCGAACAGGGTCGCTTCAGAGAAGGGCAGATTGGCGACCCTCTGTTGAGCTTTGGGCTTCAGCGACGTTAGACGCAGCCAGGCATGTCGGCGCAGGTTAATACCGTGGCAGTACCCGTGGGCTGCCAACAGCGAGGAATCCGCAGCGGAGCTGATTATCTGGTTAGAGACCATCATCCCCTCCGTGATGATCTCCTGGAAGTCCTCTCTGCGTTCCCTGGGAAGATGTTCCGCGAACTGCTGCAGGGACTCCCACATAGCTCTATCGTACCGCCCCAACAATGCTGAGGCACTGGTGACCTTCATGGACGTGAAGGCCGTACCACATACTCTCCTGCCCGCTGAGTCCATCAATCGACTCTCCTTATCAGGAGGCACCGTTGGTGATGGCGCGGTGGAATGTTGTTTCCTGGCTGCCGTCACTATCACTGAGTCCGGCACAGGATCCAAACGCAGAAAGGCAGGGTCCGACTCAGGGGCCTTGTACTTCTTTTGTAGCCTTGACAGTGCAGCCTTCGTAGAGGCAGGCGTGAGGAAGAGATCCATGGCTGGTTCTTCTAGTCCTGGCACCAAAGATAGTAGAGGACGAGACAGCTGTTTCTTATGCAGGGTCTCGAATATAACTGAGGTTGAATGCGTGGGAACCGTCAGCGTGATGCCCAGTTTTGCCGCTCCTCGCAACAAGACCTCCTGAAAGGAGGCAAATTCGTCCACCGGAGACACCCTCATCCGAGGGGAATCCGTAAGCATTGGTGAATAGTCCCTGGCACTGGATGACTCCATGTGGGGGGACCTGGACCTGTCTCTCCTGTGACGTCGTCTGGATCTAGTAGACGGCTGACGATCATCTCGGGACCTGCATTGTCCGGAGTGGGACCTCGGTCTCCTTAATCTTGGCCGATCCACTGGCCGTACAGGCGCGGGTTGTGGAGGCTGAGTTGGCAGCCTAGGCCTTGGAGGGCCTGAGGGTGGCGTAGGGAGATGTAACAAGTAAGACCTCGGAGGAGGAGGTGGGGGAGGAGGCGTTGGAGTCCTCGGAGGAGGTGTAGGCGTCCTTGGAGGCAGAGGAGGTTTAGGAGTCCTCAGAGGAAGGCCCCTAGGTAACGGAGGAGTCGGTGCTCCATGCCTAGAGGGCAAGTAGGCTTGTGAGTACCCAAGCCCAGAGACTGTTCCCCCCTCTTTCTCTTTGGCTTCCGTACCCTTGACGGGGACCTTGAGGTCGACCGCTTCCTTGACTAGCGGCGGCGCCGCCGCGACCGTGAGCTAGTGGTCGAAGAAGAGAGGCTGATTACTGAGGACTCTGTTCTGGCTTGAGAACGTCTTCTGGACCTGGATTCTCTTCTTCTTGATTCCGATCTGTCCCTCGACGTCGAACGCGTCGACGCCGACCTCTTCGACGTCGCAGATCTCTTTCTCGACATCAATGAACGCTTCCTCGACGACGAACGTTGAGTCGACGATGACCGGCGGTGTCGCCTCGACGGTGAGCGCCGATGCCTGCTAGACCCCTCTCGACGTCGGTGGTACCTCAACAACGAAGTTGTCTTCCCTCAACGTCAAACGACGCCGCCACTTCGACCCAGAGCCCTGGGAGAAGGGGAACACACCGTGGTCATGCCTCTCAACGTCAACGGAGAAAAATGCCCCAGAGGCCTCAGCACGGGCAGAGGAAGGATCCCCTTCATGCCCAGACCCACCTTGGTCACGCTGTCTTCGCTTCTCCAATCCTTGAAGCTGAGTCTTCTCCCTGTCCCTCTGGGTCCTATTGGAGAACTGTTGGCAGATCTCGCAATCCTCTGGGACATGAGAAGAGGGCAGACAACGAATGCAAACTCTGTGCTTGTCTGATTTGGCCTTCTTTCCATCACACTCTGGACACCTATCAAATAGGGATGGCATATTTGATAAAAAGAGTGGCTAAACTTACTAGAAAAACACCAGCAAGCGCAGAAAGGGCCAAAAGTGTAAAAAAATTAGAACACCCAAAAAGTGAGGGCTCAATGCTCCAGGGTCCTGCTAGCAGGAGCCGGAAAAAAGAACTGAAAGTGGAGGGAGTTGCTGTGCATTCTGGGATACCAGGAGAGTTCTGGAAAGTTTCCTTAAAGGCACGGTATCCCTTTTTAAGCCACATAATGGCAGCCTATGGGGGCTTGTCTGTCCTGTCCTTCCTCTCTATCATTCCAAGGATTTGGTGAAGGGGGGGGGGGGAGTGTTTTTTCATGGTTAAACCTGGCAGACAGGTCTGAAGTGGGATATTTTTTTAATAACCTTGCATTTCTAGTTGAAGTACTGGACAGTGTAGCCTTACATGTATAGGCTGCATTATTTGTCTTTAATTTTCTCTTAAGTGTCTATGCAGTACTGCAAAAAAGACAGTTTAAGAGATTATTTTTGATTGCTCCGGGGTCCCCGCACATGAGCGGGACTATTCACTAGATTATGACTATACACAGAGATCCACTACTACAGAACAAAATCACCTTAGTTTCGCTCTTAGGGGCCGATTCCAATCTCGCTAGTAAGGGCTCAGAACACGATCCAGGCAGAAAAAATATGAGCCATACGCATGTTTTCCGACCGACATGCACAGCTGTACGAGCGAAAAACACAGTTGATGGACTGAATGCAAAACAATGTCTTACATTCACCCCAGTACAACGATCTGGGCCTAAATCCATCGTTTTTTTGCACTCCACACCACCCTAGGTCAGACAATGGCTATATGCAAATCAGCCTTGACCCTGTACCTCATGGGAACAGTCTAGCCCGAACTACCAAGCCATGTCTTTCCTAGACCGGAATCAAGCATCCAAGGACCGGTTTCTGGCTATCAGCCTTCTTCAGCCTGGATAGCTTGACTCCAATGATGTGGAGAGCCTGGGACTCACGTCTGGGCATACCCAGCCCACTCGGGGTGAAAATTGCAAAAAACACAGTTGATGGTCAGAATGCAGAACAATGTCTTACATTCACCCCAGTACAAAGATCTGGGCCTAAATCCATCGTTTTTTTGCACTCCACACCACCCTAGGTCAGACAATGGCTATATGCAAATCAGCCTTGACCCTGTGCCTCATGGGAACAGTCCAGCCCAAACTACCAAGCCATGTCTTTCCTAGACCGGAATCAAGCATCCAAGGACCGGTTTCTGGCTGTACGAGAGAGCAAGTATGAAGCGAGAAACGCATCATTTCCGGGTTTGAACCGCTCCGTACGTCTCATCCGTAAGCCAACCATGCCATGCAATGGAGGTGATTTCCGACCGAGCCAGCACGATGCACTATTCGGACATCCGGATTGAGTCGGTGCCTTTGACACGTAAACGCTCCAGGAAGCGGACTTCCAGGTTCGGCGCGTGAACCCCCTTCACCCGTAGTCGTACAAGTCGATCACAGGAGGGAGTGGAGGGTCCCCCTACACATGCATGCATGCAGGTGGCACAGATGCGTCCCCTCTACAGGAGGCGCCCTTGTGTGCAACCTACCTTTTTCATTAATGGAATCCTATGTACGCGTCGTATGACAGGATCCCATTGACTTCAATGGGGCTCCGAGCGACCTGTGTCCGTCAGCGCTTGTTCGCATCATACTCGGACGCTCGCAGCACCGGAGCACGAGTTGGTCGGAAAGCCCTCCGAATCAGAGTCGGACAGAGCCTTCTCTGAGCGAGATCGGAATCGGCTCCTCAATGTAATGAAATGTATTCGTTTTATTTTGAAAGACCTGACATATTTTAAGAATTGTTGAATTTTATACAAATCTGTAATTTCAAAACCAGTAACAAACAGTTGCGGAATTGAGTGGAATATGCAAAGTCAATCCATTACCTTACATTTTAGTAATTTCAAAATCTGTGCCTAATAGTTACGGTACTTAGTGGAACAAGCAAAATCGATTCACTGTCTAATATTTTAATAAGGATTGTAATCATTGAAGCACTTTAGGATTAGTTTGCACCAATCTTTGCATAATGATAGCTATTGTTTTTAAAGTACACTTTTACCTAATTGCAAAGGCTAATATCCAATCGCTATATTTTACGTCCAATGTATTGCTGAGCGAAGGGTTCAACTAATGGATATTGTAATGATTGTTTATAATCAAACAATAACATTCTTGACCATCAAGAAAGCTAGTGTTGCAACGTTGGGGGTGCCCTGGGCACCCCCAACTTTTTTCTGACTGGAACTGGTGGTAACCTACTCTGGTTGACCCTGGGCTCTGTCTTGCCAAGCCCAGGGCCAGTGTAATGCTGAAAACACACTTAGACTACAGTGAAAATACATACAATCTCTAGGGTATAACATGGGTTAGGGTACCTCTATGATTGGCATGAACTCCCCTATAAGGTCCTAGTACATAATAGGGCATGGGGATTTAAATTACCTTTAAGTCCCTAGTACATGATAAGGCATGGCAGTTTAGAGGTCAGCAGCCTTTCTGCACTTGCATGTGTGCACTGCTGAAGCCTGAGGTCAGCTTAAATGCAGCCCTGTGTTGCAGGACTGCTTTTAAAATTCAAATGTAATAAACTACAATGTTTCGGCATATTGGCCACGCCCAGGGTCTCCACTATGTGTCCCAGGGGTGGTGGGTCAAGTACTTATAAGGAGGAGACTTACAACATGATTTTTATATGTGCTGGGGTTAGTGAAATTGCACATTTCACTCCCAACATTGTAGTAAAGTGCTTTCCAAGACTGACTGTTGTGCTAGGAGCACTGTGAAGTGAGGACCTGCAATATGTTTGGATATTCAGAACCCCTTAAGTCTCCCCTAGGTATTCCAGGGTGTGGGGTCCTTTAGATATAGGCAGGGTCCTTATAAAAGATGTTTTTTAAGCGCTGGTGTTGGAAAAATTGCCTGGTGTTTTCTCCCCATTGAAGATCCACAGACACATATATTAAAATATGTTAACTAATAATTCACACCAGGTGAATCATGAAACCACCATTTTAGGACTTCCTGCAATGCTATTGATAAATCCAACAATATGCTATTGTTGAATTTCTCCTAAGATGGCCAGACAAGAAGTTATAAGATATTCTTATCTGTAAGCCAAACTTCAGCTAGCCAGTAAGTTGTTCTGATTTGTCAGAGTTTAGTGGATTAGTCTGGCTGCTTTGATGAAGTGATAAGGGGCCCTTGTGGTTAGCCAGCCCTTATGAGGGGGCAGGGTTCTGCTACATAGGAATGCCAGAGCAAGGGGTACGAAAACATCTTCTTCAAAGAGGGGAGGTACAGACATTGTAAGTTAGGTACAGTTATAGACCTAACCTTTGAACCCATCCAAATGGTGGGATTAAGGAAGGAATTAGAAGAAATAAGGGGTAGGGACAGTATGGCAATTAACCATCCTGAAGGAGGGATTAGCCAGCTCTTGTCTCTCTGCTGGAAAATGTGCCATGAGGAATTTGGAGAAAGTGTGCACTCTTGGAGAATGTAGTGTCACTCTTTGGAGGATTTGGTTAGACCCTGGAGTGTTGCCCTGCACTTCACTGTACAGGAGTACCCTCCTGCTTGACCCACAGGACTAGGAATAAGTATCTGAGAGGGGCACTGCCTCTCAGATCTGCTGCTTAAAAGTCAAGGAAAAAGGGTCCATGCTGAGAAATTAGATCTGCACCAACCGGGCACGCACTCTGAAGACTGTGCCTGCTGCACAATCTGGAACTATAGTCCTGTGGACTAACTTGCTTCAAAGTGACAGAAGAGTGGACTACCCGCAAGCTACAGGTTATCAAAGCTCCCCTGGAATATCCCAACAAGAATACCCAGCCTGGAGTACAACTAGTAGATTTGTAGGGGTTTTGCCCAAGTGGATTGTGGGAACTAAAGTCCCAAACTTTAAAGGACCATCTTGGAACCTCCAGCCCCTTAAAGTATGTTTTGACACTTTGGGGCCCTTTGGGGAACTTCAGGAAGCAGTTCCAGAAGTTGGTAGAACTTTTGAGCAACTCTGGAAAAAATCTCAATGAGTGGACCGAATCAACCTGACCAGTCAAGCAAGCGACCCTCAACCATGAGCTGTCCAGCTGTGCCATGCTGAAACGCTCCGGAGATCTGACTTCCAGAGTTTGACCTGGAGTAAGCTGAAACACAAACTGGCTAAGCCTCACTGAGGCTAGCCTGGTGAAGAGCATCGACGTACCCTTGAAGAAAAAGATCTGTAAAAGTTTAAAAATCCAAACGTGGGAGAGGTGACCGGGCCCAACCGCGAGATTCAGGCCGCCCACCTTCAACTGTGTTCTGGCCTGGATCTCTGGGTCATCCCACTGGAAAGCTCCGGAGGTCTGACTTCCATGCAAGCTAACAAACCTCACCATATTCCTACATATGGTATGAAGCCCATCTATAGAAGCGAGTCAGTCTGTCTGCTGTTGGCCAAAGACCTGAAATAAAGGTCATTTGGCCAACAGCAAACAGACTGATGCTGTTGTGCTGCCCGCATAGTGGATCGTCACGCGCTGTGAGGACTGCTATTATTGAAGGATTTGTCTTCATTGAAAACTACTCGCATCCATAGATGGGCTTCATACTATATGTAGGTACAGACCACCATATTGAACATTTGTGATTCACAGGTCAGCGCGACAACACAGCTTGTGATTAACCCCGATTCCAGAGTTACTCATCACTGTCTTCATACACGTCTCTGTGTATCATCAAAGCAGTAACAGTGCTCAGTTACCCATAGAGTGCCAGCCTTCACTCTCACTTGAGTACCTAGCTGCGTGTCCTTCTCAGTATTTCGATTTCCTTTTCCTCCTTCACCCACTGTTGGCACGTACACCTCACGCGGCTGTGCATTCTACCCATCAGATTCTACCCTAAATCCATAGGTCCTGATGACACTAGATCACCTATAGGGTCGAAACGTTGTCAACAACAAAAGAAAGTGAACCATTAACAGTGCGTATTATTGTATATTGCTGCTGTATATTATGTATTGAGTGCTAAATGGTCGACTTTTTTGAATACCTAGGAAGCCTTGTAAAATACTGTCAAAATTATGTCACCAATGTTTAAGGTTCCTGTTTCTCACTGGGGACACTATGCACATTTTTCTTTTTCATTTTATATAGAATTTTGTTTGTAAAATATAAAATATGATTGTATCAAACTAAAACCATAGGTGTATGTGTTTTCTTTGCCCTCTGACATCATTTTAATCCTTCCATTGCGACTGTGCACCTTATTATCTATGTTGACTCTATTATTCCACAGGAACCACTGTTTCTGACAATAATCTATTCTGCTTAATGACATTTACCAAGCTAGTACACACAGAGGATTCAAAGCTTCAACATGTGGATATTGTGGTTGTGGCTTCTTCCGCCATGGACTGTCACTGTTATGCCACCCATATAATCTGACTAAAGGAACCAATAGTGGCATACAATGTATCTCGTCATAACAATTAGGTCTACATGAGGCCAAACATTTACTCAAGGTTATCTGTCTAAAGGAACGAGTTACTTACCTTTAGTTACTCTCAAGCTGGTGGATACACTATCTAACAACAGTGTCCTCACCTTTTGAATGTCCCTAGGAGTCAGAAACAAAACTTTTCAGAAGTGCCTCAGCGCACCTAAATCACGAGGGTCCACAACTACTTCAGCATATAAGTGTCACCCATGCGTGCTGACTACATTTGTTTTATGGGCTGTTCGCATCCCCAGACGCAGTGCCAACAACAGATTGGCTTTGACTAGTGTGCAGATGCATGCAGATCTCCAAACTCAGGACCTTATTAGATAGAAAATCGGACAAGTTCTTAGAATAGGAAGGGTGGAATGGTCGGAGGAGAATCTGCAGTGAGATCGAGTATCCACCAGAAAGAGTGTTACCGAATATAATTAACTTTTTTTTCCGATGGATACTTCTAATTACAGATTCCTCACCTTTTAAATAGATAACAAAGTAGTATCTCCAAGGTAGTGGGTCTGTGAACTGGCTCAGAGTAAAATGTCATGGATGACAGCAAGGGGAAAGTGACCCTCTCTATGAATCTGGCCATCTAGGCAGTAGTGCTTCATGAACACATGAAGCGACACCCACTTAGCAGCCTGACAGAGGTCCAAAACATGCACACATGTGCTAACACAGTGGTAGCAGATTTGGCTCTAGTAGAATGAGCCCAAAAGCTTTCGGGTGCTTATTTCCTAGCCAGTGCATAGCAGATGTTGATGTAGTGCTATCCAGCAAGAGATGGTACATTTCGGCACTACTTGCTTTACTTTAGCTAATCCAACAAAGAGCTGATCATCCACATGATGATCCATGATACAATTAATAGAAAAGCTGAAGGCTCCTTTAGGATTTAGCTGATAAAGTGGCTATTCCTCCATATGGGGTGAAGGAGAGCATGGGATGCCAGTAGAGTGATATTTGTCCTGATTTAAAAATAACTGACCCCTTTCAGAACAAAAGAAACGTGTGTCCTCAAAATCAGTTTAGAAGAAAGAAAGTTCTATACAGCGGGTTGGCAGAGAGGATTTGTAGCTCATTCACATGTTGCACCAATGTCATAGCGATAAGGTGGACTGTCTTGAGAGTGGCTGTGCAGCTGGACTACACATTAGGAATGGGAGGAATAAATTCTTGTCCCACTGGGGCAAGATGAGAGCTAAAGGTGGGAACATATGTTAACCTGTCAAAAAGCACATCACAGCATGTACTTTAAATAATGAGACCTGGTCTGCATCCTTGAAAAAGCCGAAAGAGCACTGGGCTTAAATTAAGTCCTTGTTGGGCTAGGGACAACACAAAAAGCAATACTTCGAATATCATAGCCTGTAGTGGGCAATCTGCAGAGTACCACACCAAGGCACAAACTTGTCCCAATGGCAGGTTGCCAAAATGACATCAACTACTTCAGGAAGGAGGTTGAATGTAATCAACTATCGCAGCTCAGTCTTCAAGAATTGAGATGAAGATTGCACAGGCCCGAGTGCAGGACCCTGCCCTGCTGCTGTGACTTAAGAGCATCCCAAAGCGGCAGCCTGATCAAAGGACAAAGCTCATGACAAGAAGTTCCAGGGACCATACTTTCACTATTCAGTCTAGAACTACGAGCATGACCTGGGCCCCGTCATTACTGATGGTGGAGGGAAGGTGTACAGGGGTCCTGATATCCATACTAGGTAGAATGCATCTCCAAGAGAAAGCTATAGTGGCAGCAGCAACAAGCAGAATGCTGACATTGGTGGTGAAAATTACTGAGCCAAGGTTTTGAAGAAGATACCTAGTGCCACCTCAAGGTGTAGCTGTCATTCATAATAATCTAGGTATCAACAGCTACGTTTGTCCACTCTAGATTTTAAAGATCTGGCCAGGTGGTGTGTCACCAGGAAAATCTAATGATCCAGTCATTTCCATGGCTGCAGTGCCTCCTGACACAGAGTCCCCGACCCATCCCCGCCACGCTTCTTGCAATACCACACTGCAGTGCTGCTGTCTATGAGCACCTGTAGCAGCCTCCCTTTGATGGTTGGCAGGAAGGCTTTCAGTGCCATGCAGATGACCTGCAACTCCAGTAGGTTAATGTGGAGCCACATCTCGGACATCTTCACCTATCCTAGATGGCATCCCAAGCCCAGAAGTGATGCACCGGTCATCACTAACATCTTGGAGTGGAATAAGGAGGCGTGCTTGCTGCTGATCCAATTGTGGTCCACAACCACCAGTGCAGGTCTCTTACAGTCTCCCCCAAAATCTGGACTCCGTAAGGCAGATCCTTTTGGTGCTGTGCTCACTGGGAAAGCAGACCCTGATGCAGATACCCCATTATGACAAGAGGCCAGTAGCCCCAACAGCTTCAGAGTCATCCTCAAAGAAATCCAGAACCAAGGAACATAGGGATCATAGGCCGAATGTCCAGAACTCTCCTGCACTCTCTGCTCCAGGGAAGAGGCACAACGCTGCACCATGTCCATAATAGCCTAGATCACGGTTACTAATATTACGGACCGCGGGCCGCCAGCGGCCCGGCAAGCCTTCTGTGGTGGACCGCGGACCTTGAGACATCGTACCCGTGTTTTAAAAAGATATTTTTAAAGAGTGTCTGCAAACACTGCCGGTTGCAGTGAGGGATAAAAATCCAATTTCCCCTATATTAGCAGTATTAGTCATAACTATATATTGTGTTAGCATGATGTATCTATATATTCTTTGCGTTTTATATGCATAACGCTGTTTTAGCTACTTGATAAGGGCATATGCTGCTTGTGTGATCTGTTTACATCGAGTAGGCTGAGAACTATACAGACGCCATCTTTTCTCTGCCTGTGCCATGCCCGAGCATTGGTCACGTGTTATTCTCCAATAGTTCTCAGGCCCCAGTTCCGTTGAGTTATTGAGAGCAGCTGAATGCACACCATTCTTCCCCTGTCTTGGGGCTCAAGGTCGCATCTGGCTTTGGGTGTGATAAGTGAATTCCTGAAGGCGCCGTGCCTGCACTCCCGGGCACTGGGACGAAAGGGAGTCCCCCTCCTGACCTCCCCAATAATAACTAAGCAGAGCTTTGAACTAATCATGTGTGCCATATATGGTCTTTCTTCAAGGCCCAAGAGCCAAGTAGTGTTTTTCCATTTACAGTGACTTCATGTACTGTGCAGAAAGTATATATGTGCTGTTTTGAATATAATCCTGCAGTCTTCTCCGCGCACCTGATGGGTGAGGGTTGGAAAGTCTCCTCTATAGAGTATTTTGCATAATAAACGATTAAACTTTCTTCAATGCCAACTGACTGGTTATTTGGTAATTGGTATTGGGGCTATTGGTAGGTATAGCTCCTTATATTATTTTTTATGGTATGTCAGCAGCAGAGACACTCTGAGAGACTCTGCTGCTCTGTGGGGGCCAGGCGATTCATTTCATCAGTGGAGCTGCAGGGGCTCTAAGAGGAGGTGAACTACATCAAAGCCCCATTAACATGCAAATGGTCTTTTAAAGACTTGTGAAGTGCTCGCATGTGGCTGTGTGTGTGTGCTCAGGAAGCTGTCTCAGCCCGGGCACACAAAGGCAGGGTGAGATAACAGAGGGTGACAGAGGGAGAGAGGGAAAGGGAGGGAGACCGAGGGAGGAAGGGAAATGGAGGGAGACCGAGGGAGGGAAAGGGAGAGAGAGGGAGGGAAAGGGAGACCGAGAAATGGAGACAGAGAAAGGGAGACAAACAGAGGGAGGGAGACAGACAGAGGGAGGAGGGCGACAGAGGGAGGGAGAGGGGAGTGAGGGAGTGAGTGAGGGAAGGGGAGTGAGTGAGGGAAGGGGAGTGAGGGAGGGAGGGAGGGAGAGAGGGAAGGGGAGTGAGTGAGGAGAGGGGAAAGGGGAGAGGGGAGAAGGGGAGTGAGGGTGAAGGAACGGGAGTGAGAGTGAGGGAGGGATGGGAGAGGGTAGGGGAGGGAGAGGGAGTGAGTAGAGGAAGGGAGGGAGAGGGAAGGAGATGGAGGGGGAGGGAAGGAAAGGAGTGGTGTGGCTGTGGCTCACTGGTTAGAGGCGGCAGACCCGGATGCAGAGGTCGGCCCGGGACCAGGGTTCGATTCCCGACGTGGCAGGGTCTTGGGCCATGGTCAGCGGACTCGATAATTCTCGCCTCTGTGCCTACTCCAACCATGGGTCCCACTCAGCAACTCTGGGCAATAGCTTGCTTAATCTCTACTAACGGCCCCATCCGTGCTGGGGATGCTTGTCTTCACCTTGGAGATGCCCAGGAGGGACCATCTCACAGAGAAAGCCAGGATGGGTTCCCCAGCGGTATACAGCGCTGGGACGCCCCTTTGCTGGGGCAGCTGTGCGCTTTACAAGTATACAACATTTACAACATTTAAAGGGAAGGAGAGGGAGAGGGAAGGAAAGAGAGGGAGACCGAGAGAAAGGGAGTGAGACAGTCAGGGAGAGGGAGAGAGAGGGAGAGAGAGAGAGAGAGAGAGAGAGAGAGAGAGAGAGGGAGAGGGAGTGAGTCAGTCAGAGTGAGGGAGAGATAGGGAGAGAGACACTCAGAGTGAGGCAGAGGGAGACAGGGAGGAAGGGAGGGAGAGAGAGGAATGGATGCATAGAGAGGGTTATGGAGGGAGGGAGACAGAGAGTGAGAGAGAGAGAGAGAGAGAGAGAGAGAGAGAGAGAGGGAGAGAGAGAGAGAGAGAGAGAGATGTGTGTATGCCGGGTCTGGTAACTCAGTGGAAGAAGGCGTCTGCTGCAGGGACCTGTGTTCAACCTCATGGATACAGTTTTGTTTGTTGCTCTAGCCCCGCCCCTCCCCCTCTGACCCCGCCCCCACTGGTGCGGCCCTCAGACACAAACCACACTGTAAATTTGGCCCCCGAGAGAAAGTTTGTGAGTACCCATGGCCTAGATGAACAGGAGCAACTGTGAAGGAGTCAGGTGTGACTTCAGCATGTTGATAGTGAACTCCAACGATGTAAATAGGCTCATTGTAGTTAGGAGGTGGGTGAGAACTGCTTGGGGTAAGCCCTTCATCTACAGCCAGTCATCAAGGTAGGGAAAGACTGTGACCCCTGGCTTCCAAAGATGTGCTGCAAACTCTGCCAGCATTTGCAGAATTAGGAAGAGATAGTTTTGGAGGAAAAGCTTTAAAGCCTCAACTATAGGGCAGTCCTGAGAAGGACACTGTTAAACAAACACCTACTTCATCTAAAAAGAAGCGGGATAAAAAAGAAATCTCTAAGGATAAGAGCTCTCAGTCCCGAGGTAGGTCTCCTCAACAGGAGTCCTCTGAAAAGAGGTATGACTTCAGGAATAGGGATAATATTAGAAAACCTGACAGGTATCAGGATACTGATACACGTTCCTCTCATTCCTTTCATCGCTCGAAGAAAGGCTCCGAAATAGAAGGACGGTCAGAACACAGAGAGGAGCGCACACAGTCCAGAAAAAAACAGTGCGCTTAAAAAGAAGATAAGCAAAAACCAAAACCTCAATTTAAGAAAAAGAAAGTTGCAGGTCTGAAAATCAGACATGCCAAGAATTCTGAGGATACAACTTCTGAATGACGAATGGGCTCTGACAATGCTAGAAAGTGTGGCACCAGTAACAATAGCTTGCCTGAACCTGAAGGAATTTCTGGTCACAGCAGAGTTGAATGAATACATCACAGTGGAAACACCAGACACCAGGGTGAGCGTCCCACATAGGTTAAATGAAGTAACACTCCAGCTAGAGGGGGACAAGCCCAGGAAAGTAAAAGCTCTTTGGAAGAGCTTATCATCTGGTTATGACATCCAGTTAGCAGAACAAGATTGGCTGCCTGCATTAGTTATGGAGTGCCCCAGGGGAGGAAGTATAATTTTTCCTGCATTTTCCAACTATGTTTCAGGTCACTTAAAACATGCTTATGCACAGGAGTGGGCAGTAGCCCAAGCTCCAGCACTGTACAAGAATCACGCAGGGTGCTGAGCTGGGAGCCTTTGCAGGGATGGCGCGTCCCACTAGCGTGTAGTTCCGGGTGATGCTCCTCCCCCTCTGCCGATGGCGGCTTTGCTGGTTTTGGCGTGGTGTGAGCGGACGCCGAGCAGCTGCGGCTGAGACCTTGATCGCGCACCCTAAAGAAAGTGCTGTCCCAGCAGATCGGCTGCTGTTCTGGCTGCTTCCTGGTTGCTGCATGATGTTTTATGGAGCAGTAATCAGCGGTATTTGGCGATGGAGAACACAAATGATGGTATAGGGTTTGAATGCTTGGCGCTGGATATTGACTTTTGTCTGCTTCGATTTCAATATCCCTCACATTTGCCAGCTGTGTGGAGGCTTCGCCCGCCCCTTTTTTATCTTTGCTGCTTGACAGCAGTTGTTGAGTGGAGGCTTCGCACACAGAGAGGTGGTCAAGTGCAGAGAAGTGCAGAAGCGTGGCTGGGCAGTGAATCCTAGAAGCATTAAAGGTAGGAGAGTGGCAGGAGGGCGGCATTACCGGCGAGTCTGATATTCTTTGACACGCAAGACCTGATAAGAGACTTGGGCTGGTTTTTACTTGCGATTCAGGAACTGGTGCGTTTAATTAATAGTCATATAATGAGGAAACAGTTGAAGCTTGCCCCAGCTGCAGCGAAAGTGGATGCAGCGATTGCAGCAAAAGCAAAAACGTGTTTAGCCAAAGCTAAGCTGAATCAGGCTCTAACTAAAGTAGGAAGTGAAACGCATCAAGGGGAGTCCTCATTTATCTCTCAAAGTTCAGAAACCTATTATTCATTACTAAAGAGCTAAATTTAACAGAGGTTTCGGGACCTAAGCTAAGGGATAACAACCTAGTTTTTTGCCCGGGAATGTTCCAGCTCGGAAAAATCAAGAGCAAAAAGAATGCTAGAGATTTCCCTCTCTTCGTTAAAAAGGCAATACTTCCTACCACTTCGCCACAGACAGAGAAGCTTAATCAAGACCCTTCAACACATAACACGTTAGCCATAATAGGAGATTTGATAATGCCAGTAGCATTACCAGAATCATAGCTAGAGCTTGAGCAAGTATTAGTTTCAGGGCCAGTATCCTCCTCTCTTTCAGGGGTTCAGGGTGCCCCGACATCAGTAGAGGAACAGCTGATGGTTTTATCAGACCTGGATGCGGACCAGCTTAATAATACTGCTTTAACTGTGGCGATGGCTATTGCGACTCCGCTTCCTCAGTCTCTGCTCTCTCTCCTCACTGCCCGTGAAAAGGATATTTCAATTCAATCTAATGGTACCACCCCAGCCCAGCAAGGTCTACAAATTCTGCAAAGCCAGCAAGATCAACAAGGCAACGAGTACCTTTGGTCTTTAGGAAGACTAAATCATTAGATTTTGGTTTGATTGAAGACAATAGGTATTTTATATCAGATGGATATCCAAAACATGCTTAATATGTTTCTTGAAGAAATTCACGACATCAAGAAATCAACACAATCCAAAATTGCCGCCATACATCAGCGATTAGGGAAGATAGAGGAAGCAGTTGCCAGTCTTCCAATTCGTATTCAGGAGGCTGAGGCAAGAATTTCCTTGGTCGAGGACCAAATGAATGGCATTTTGCAACCGATAGATCAAGCCTCCCTTGAGAAAATAAATATCGAAATTAAAATTGAAGAACTTGAAAATTTCTCACGTCGGTTAAATCTACGTATAGTGGGTGTTGCAGAGCGACTTGAAGGTGCAGATACCCTCAATTGGGTCGAGTCCTTTATGAAGGTTGTTATTCCTGAGTTTTCTGGCAATCTAACTGTTACAAGGGCTCATCGGGTCCCAGCTCATCTTCCCCCTAATTGGAAGTTTCCCGCACTATACTTGTTATTTTGCAGACTACCATATAAAGGAAAGAATTTTGTCCAAGGCAATCCAGTTCAGACAGTTTGAGATTGAGAATGGAGCTAAATGTAGAATCTTCTCTGACATGTCAGCAACGGCTGCAAGAAGACGCAAAGAGTTTGTAAAGTTATTGTATCTCTTTAAAGCACAAGGGGTGCATGCTTCCATTGTGCAACAATCCAAACTTAAAGTCCTTGTGCGGGGCAAGTTTCATTTGTTTACACGTATCAAAGAGGCGCAGGAGCTTCTTAAGGCAATTTCAACTGGAAAATAACTGGATTTGATAGATTACTGTTTTGATTCCAATCATGTCTTTGTTTGTATGAACCAGGAGCGCAATACTGAGATTCTGCTGTCTCTTTGAATGTTTTTTTTTTAATGCCTGTTCTAGGATTTCTTCTTCTTTCGGATCATGATTTGGTGGTTATGAGCTTGTCTTTTTTTGGGGAGGGGGGCGAGAAGGGTAGGTCATCCTTGGTGCAATAACAGGGCACAAATATTAGTAGTTGGGGGGGGGGGAGATGCGGGCTGCGGGGTTTGCCGCATTTTCCAAGGGTGGGGTGGTTTGAGATAGAGGTGTAGGAGGTGGGCAATTGGTAAGGGTAGGTCCGAAGGGGCAGATAAATACAAAAAGAGCAGCAGTAATCCAGTTAGAAAAATCTCAGAAATGGAAAAGCATTGTTAAGATCTTTAGTTATTGGCATTATAAATCCAAATATTAGATCGCGCATTATATCGCTCAACGTTAACAGCATTCTAAATAGGCAAAAATATGGCAGCTTGATTAGGTGGCTGGTAACCTTAAAACTCCAAGTTCTTTTCATGCAGGAAACCCATATAAAGACTCATTTTCCAAAACTTTTTATTCCGGGCTGGTTTTCAAAAGCCTTTTTTGCATCAGCCGGGACAGCTGTGAGAAGGGTCGCAATTTATTTTTCTAGAGATACCGATTGTGAATTTATACAAGAAAAACAAGACCCCCCAAGGTAGATGGATCTGGATAAAAGTTACAATCAACGGTAATTTTCCAAATGTTGTTAATTATTATGGGCCTATTACTGAGGATTCATCAGAATTATCAAGAATTCATAATTTACTTATAGGTGAGCTTGGGCAAATTGTTCTAAGCGGTGACTATACAAAACCTGAAAACCGATACTTCGAACAAAAACAGAAACCAGTTAAAACCTCAAACTAAGAAGGTTTTTGATGGTTAATCAGGCAGCACTGGAATATACTTGTTACCCTCGTCAATTTCACACCGCCTCACACATTTTTTTTTGTTTTTTTGATTTCTCGATCATTGGTCCTTGTTGCTGCAGAAATTAGTTCTAATGCTTTCTCCAATCACTCATTTGTTCAAATAGATTTGGAATTGGGGAATGGGGGAGGAGTAGGACCGGGTGGCAGATGGACCCCCTCCTACTACAGGACCCTCTATGGCTGGAGAATTTCAGGGTCTGGATTCAGGATTATTTCAATACGAACGAAGGGTCAGCCAACATTTATTCTGTTTGTGGAGGTTTTAAAGCAGCAGCCCGGGGCCAAATGATCGCTACATCTGCAGGAAAGTGGAAAAAGCGTCTGGAAAAAATTGCGGCATTTCAGTTAACTCTTCACAATACTTCCAGGCTTCGTAACCCTCAAACACAGGGCCAGTGGGAGGAAGCCAAGAAATCCTTGAGAGATTTTTTTATCCTTGAGAAAATCAATAGCTCTCCAACTTATATGTAAAAGATCTATGAAGAAAGCCAAATTGTGGGGAAAATGTTAGCCGGGGCAACAAAAGCACATCAGAAATCAGCTTGTGTATTAGAGTTAATTGATCCCAAAACAAATACAGTAGTATCTGAGAGATCAGAGATTGATCGGGTTTTTTGGGAACATTATTATCAGCTTTATACTACATAATATACCATAAGTTCCAAAGCGATTCCGGAATACTTTGCAGCTGTAGAACTTCCCAGATTAGATACGAATTCAGCATCACAACTGAAAAATGTAATTACAGTATCAGAAATTTTGGAAGTTATAAAATCTATGGCGGGGAAAAAAGCTTGTAGGGAGGATGGACTACCCATCAAATTTAAAAACATTTTTCAAAAGAGTTAACCCCATTCCTTTTGAAACTTTTGAATTATATTAAGACAGTTGGTCCAGTTCCATCGGAGTTTAAGAGGGCGATCGTAGTAAGTTTTACGAAAAAGGGTAAACCACCTAATAACGTGAATTCATACAGACCCATTAGTCTTTTAAATGCTGATTACATTATTTTGATGAAGATCTGGGCACAGCGTATCACCCCTTTGGCCCAAGAAGTAATCCACATGGATAAAACGGGTTTTGTCGCTGGGTGGGCCATGTCATCCAATACTGAATACTTGATACAAGCATTGGATTATTTCAACGTTAATAGGACACCAGCTTGTATCATGATGATTGACGCTGAAAAAGATTTCGATTTAGTTAATTGGGATACTTTATTTTTTGGACTTAAAAATGTTAATTTTCCGGTCCAAGTTATTTCTATGTTACAAAACATTTAAAGGGGATCTCAGGCCTAGTTAGTAATAAATGGCAATCAAATAGGCTCTGTGGATATTAATAGAGGTAGGAGGCAAGGTTGCCCCTTTATCATCTTTAATATTTACTTTTTGTATAGAACCACTAGCAATTAAAATAAGGGATAATAGGAATATACAAGCACCGATCCCCGGAATGGCTACATTTAAGTTATTTGCTGAGGATGCCATTCTTTATTTATCTCCTGAGAGGCAAAATATTGACCAGATTTTGATCAAATTTATCCAATTCGAATCAATTGGGGGATTTAAAATTAATCCAACTAAAACAGAGATCATAATATTAAATACAGAACCTGAATTCTTGGCCCAAAATCTCCAATTTCAGGCTTGTAAAACAGATCCTATATGGTATCTTGGTATTTATGTAACAGGGCAATTAGGTGAGTTTGCTAAATTAAACTAAGAGGCCACCAGTAGTAAAATACAGAAACTTTTTGAAAGCTGGGCAAGTCTCCCGTTAACTTTGATAGGGCGAGTGGCGCTTATCAAAATGTCTATATTACCTCTATTACTTTTTATATTTTCCAACATTATCAAGGATAATGCTACTTATTTTAAGGGACTCGACTCAATTATTAAATCTTTTATTTGGAACAATAATGCTTTAAGAGTCAAACTCTTGGTTTTACAATTAGATATAGAATCAGGTGCTTTAGCCGTAACACATATGCATACATATTATAATGCAGCGTTTTTAGATTTTGTTGCTTGCTTATTATTCAATACAAAAGGTAGAGATAATTAATTTATTAATAAAATGATTGTAGAAGCGGGTTCTCAAATTCCCACTTTTCTCAAGAGCTCGAAACTCCCCAAAAAAACAAGATATAAAACGCTTATTGATTTCATAGAAAGATTGGATCTATTTTTCAAACAAATCAGGTTTTCGGGTCTATATGCCTTAAAGCTAAATGAATGTAGAGATCTGGGTCTCTATATACATTCTTCCCATATCAAAATCTGGCTGGATTCTGGCTTGGGTACAGTTAATCAGTTTTATATACAGGATACGATCATAACATGGGAAGAATTGCAGAGAAGGAGCCTATGGTCATACTATGCCTTTATTTTTCGAATATCTTCAAATTGTCCATTTCTTAAATAAATATAAGTTAATATTGAGTTGTACGCCATCTAAGGTAGCTACTTCTCTTTTCTCCGCTAACATTAGAGGGGTAGGTAATTGGTATCAAGTATAGGGATCCCAAAATCAATCCCTTTTGGTAGAATCTTTTTTAGAGAAGGTTACTCTAGAAACTGCATGTTCAATCTCTAGCTTAGAAATTCAAAAGATATCAGTTGCTGGCAACAAGGTTCTTAGAGCTGCCAACTTTAAGAGAATGGCGTTTCTCTCACACTGGATGGAGTATTATACTCCAAGGGCACTTAATAAATTCTACCCCCAGGTTGGAAACAGATGCTTTTGTTGCCTCTCTCCCACTGAAGGGGTATGGAGGCACATATTTTTTTCTTGTTAAAGCCCGAGACATTTTGGTGTAAAATATTTGACTATTTTAGCCAAGCTATAAAAATACCTTATCCCCCAATAGTGGAAGCAGCTCTTTTTGGTATAACAAGCAGGGAGGTCAGTTTAGTTAAATCTGATGGTTGTTTTCTAGTTATTTCAATGCTAGACATGAAAGCACACATCAAATCAATGTCAAAAAGTGCCCGGTTTCACCTGAACTATATTAGAAAAATGAAACCACTCATCACTACTGCGGACCTCAAGCTAGCAGTCCACTCCTTAGTTATCTCAAGGATTGAATACAGTTGTACAACTCTAGCAGGTCTGTCAAAAATGTCCACGGCTCCACTAAAAGCATGTCTAAATGTGGCAGCAAGGATCATTACTGGATCCAGAAAATATGACCATATCTCCCACCACCTGAAAGCATTACATTTACGAAGCCATAAGGACAGGCTGCCTTGTCGGGACAAAATGCCTTATAAGGTCTGCAGCCTTTTATGGACTAAACCTTTCACCTAGTTCATGACGAGGGTAGGTCCTGCCCGATCGATATTGCTAAGACGTCATCCTTAGCACATATGAATAATTTATGAGTACACTCTACATGAGGTCCACTACACCTCCCCCATTGACGCAAAAGGTTTCATACCCAAACATCATCCTCATGCTAAACAATGGGAACATACGCACATAGACTGTAGAAATACAGCACCACTTGCTATCAGTAAGCAGGAGGGAACCAAGACTTCAAGGCTGACACACTGACCAGAGACGCTGCAGCTCCGACATGACATCGCTCCAGCTGACAGTGGTCTGACGATCCCTTGCGGGTTGTCCAGCTCAAGTCCAGGACGAAGTCCCACACTCTAACTTTTCAGGTATGGGGGTTTGACTAAAGCCTAGCTGGATTCTTGGCTCTTAGGCTCTTTAGTAACTACTCACATGCTAGGTACACTTAGGTACATCTAGTCAGACATCTTAGGAGTATGCACTTTATTTTATAAATGCATTCTATATTCATTTATAGGTTCATGACTGTTGCAAAATGGTAGAACAATACTATTTCTTCATATTCACTATACTGTTGGTTCTATATCTCTGCTACTGTGTTACAGTCGTAACTGCACACTTATCCTACATGACAAGAACTACTGTACAATAAATTCTTATTGTAAACACGTTCAACTGTCTCTTCTCTGTATCCCTCTGAGAGCAAAAACAAGCAAGCACGAGTGACTGGGTGAAAAGTAATATATTGTTTCCACGAGTCTGAGATTATTGTGTTCCAAAGTTGCAAAAACGAATCTCTCTTGTAACATGAGATTCTAGTGGCACTGCGAGCAAGCTAATGTGAACCATAGGCTAATATATGTGATGGGGGCGTACAGAGTCAGTCTGCCACCAGACCAGATTATGTTATCCGTAATCGTCGTAGGTCCTGCGTGACATGGTACTATTTGGGGCTACACTAGAATGGTAGCTTTGCAGTATACCTCGGTACATGCTGGTGAGAAGGCAGTATGTGATTGGGCAATGGCTTTCTTTATAAAATGTAAAAGGCAGCCATTAATTTTCGGCACACTTCCTCTACTTTTAGGGTTAGGGCCTTAGATATAGATAAGTAGTAGGTTTCACTGTTGTTTCCTACCTATTGCCATTTTATGAAAGTGGTAATAGGTAGAGAAATGTATCTTTTGTCTATATATTTTCACGGCACTTTACGGAGAACTGTGCTTTTTTAATAAACTTTTAGTGTGGACATTTGTAGGTATTAACAGGGATTTCCATATACTTTTTGTAAAGAATTAAATATGTTAAGAATTGAAAATACAATGTGGTACACTATATTTGCTAAATATAAAGTAGTACAGTGATTTTTTTATTTTCTACCATATTATTTGTTTTTTTAAATTGTTTGTAAATTCTGCAGCAATTCCTTGGAAGTATTGCAGTACTCTGTGCACTTTTTTTTTAACTATATAGAAACTTATAAATATAACTTACCTATAACCATTTTAATATAGTGGCAATTGGGAAGGAGAGAAATATAAAACCTAATATGTACCTATATCTTAGGTCAAAATGCATACCACCGCCAAAGTGTACTTCAAAATAACATGGCAGCAACAACAAATATTACTAAAGTAAAATGCTTTATATCTTAAAAAATACTTATTCTACTTACCTTAAGTACCCAAAAGGATCATGTTCACAACATAATGTAGAATCCTGCCAGCTTTCATGAAAATCCGTTTAATGGTCTTACGCTACGTCCGATACAAAAGCCTATGGAAACTGTGGAAAAAATGCGTTTTGGGAGCCACTTTTTTTTTGTACTTTCCATACTCTTTCAATTTAGAAAAAGCTGTAGGTCTGGAAAGTTTAGTTGAGATTCATCAATCAGGGACAAAGTTATTAGCAGGATCAAATCCGAGGAATGACATATACCTAGACATACTAAATACAGGGTGACTACTGCCACTCTGTAATATATAAGAAATACAGAACTCATTTATTCAAGCAATAACAATTTGTGCATATGGTAAAGGGAGAAGAGTTATTCTAAGATTAAAGAGTTAGATTTTTCAACTGTAACTCTCAAAAAGGAGGTTTGGGGTGAGCTACAGGAAACAGCGATACTGAGGGCCTCATTTACAAATGTTTGATGCATGGCAGTACAGCAGGCCTTCCTGCTGCACTGCCATGGATCAAAAGAAAAGGGTGAGAATGTGCCGTATCTACAAGATAAGGTGCATTCCTGTTCTTCTCCCCTGTGCTTCCACACAAACAGTAGCTGTGTCAACACAGACACCCCTGCATCATGTTGAAAGGGTGCCTGCATTGCGAGGATTATTGTTTTGAGTAGGAAGGGACACCAGCCTGCACAAAAACAATCATCTTTGGCATTTTCCTTTCTACACATGCTTCACAATGCAGTATGCATAGAAAGTGGGAAAAACTAGGCGAGATACAAGTATTTCTCCTTGTTACGCCACCCTTACGTTTTCACTTGGGAGGCGTTAGAATCTTACGCATTCCCAGGTTTACAATTCCTTGTAAATCTGGAAATGCTTCAGATTCCATGGGTGTTGCTTGTGAACACCCAGAGCAACATCCATGGAACGGCCCTTTCACACAGTTTTCTGCGTGAAAGGGGGACATATTTTTAAGGCCATGAAAAGCCATGTTAAGTGGCTTTGCGTGGCATTGTAAATATGCTGCGGCACATTATGCCCCTAAGAGTCAAAAAAGTGACTCTCAAGGGGTGCAAAAGTGCCGCTAAGGCCTCATAAATGAGGCCCTAAAATTGTATGTACAGAGTGGAAAGTTTATTATGTGCACATTTTAGCATTTTTTTAGAAATCCATCCAAATGTTTTGAGGATATTTGAAGCTGTAAAGAAAATGTCAAATAGTTTTAAGGGGTTTACACCTCTGGTATTTTGAACTGATATACTCAGTGTTGAGTCCCCAAAATTATTTGAAAAGACGAACAATAATATGAACCGACCATCTAACTGCCCATTAGGAATGATACATTTTGCTGAATAGACATTTTTAAAGGAAAATAAATTGTGGAGCCGTGTTAGATTACTGTTAGCGCAATAGATCCTTAGGAGGAATTGGAGCATACTTCAGAAAGACCAGTATGGTTCTTCATGCCGATACATTCCAGCCTTTGACACTGAAAACATACAAATGCCAAAGGCCACTCCTTGAGTAACCTACATTTGGGACATAGGCAGGGTTAATGCCTTGTCGGAAACACTTAAAGTGAAAATTCTTCTCAATATCAGGAGAGAGCCCAAAGTATGGAAGCTCAGCATCTGTAGTGTCTAAGTTTAGGGGTTTCAGTTTAGCAAGCTACATGAGTACAACAAAGCTTGTCCTATTCACTGTCACAGCGATACCATGACTTCTAATTGAAACAGAAACACAGCAACCCCTACAGAGGGGAACAGGATAAGGGCAGGAGAGAAAAGACACTGATGTGAGACTTGTCACACTTCCTACTGGACTGATAAGAAAGTCTGTAAGAAACAACATCAGATTAGTGGCGAACCTTTTGGGCCAATATTTTAATATACAGTCCTCTTACCTAATTATCTTAAGTAACAATCAGTCTAACAGCCTTTTCTCCTCTAAACTTAGATACAAATTTCTCCCTAAAATCAAATAGAGAAAAAAACACTATTGTCCTTTAAAATAGATGTGATGTGGTTTTTATGCGTGACTCTGAAACTTACTAAATAGTTCAATGGATGAGCCAAATAAATAGTTCAGTCTTAAAAATCCCGCAAATTATGACATATACAATGGTGGCGATGAAAACAAGGGAGACACAACATAAAAAATATGAATGTGTTCGAAAAAAAACAAAATCGCACTGTGCAAAATATATATACAAATGTACAGGGATTGAAAATTATAGATGATCGCATGTTACGAATTGAATAGGCTTCATAAAAACTAGGATGCCAAAGTTCCAAACTGAAAGTGCAACTACACTTTCCAACAGGATGTCAACCAGTTCAATAATCTTGATCCTGGAAGACTCAAGTTGGTTTTGTTTTGCTGCGGTGTTTACAGCTGCACACTGTGTTTCCTCTAGTCCTTCTCACCATCATATCTTGCGCTCTAATTTCAGTAAGCATTCAACAAACACAATTTCAACATAATATTTCGGGGGGCGTGGTGTACACCCGCGGAAGATGGCGGCTTTTCCTTGAGTCTCCCGTGAGGCGGAGCGGAGACCGGGCCGACGCTACTCCTTTTTCCCGCAACACGGCTTCTCACCTGAAGGTGATGCCGTAGGAGGGTCTTATGTGTCTGATAACCTGGTTTGGAGGCTTTGCAGACAAGTTCGGGACTTTTTAATGCCATGTGAGTGTCTCACGCACCTGCCGCGGTAACGACCGCCATTTTGTGCTACCGCTGATGGAGTGCTGCTCCTAGCGGTTTCTTTATTCACACACGCAGCTGCTCCCAACTTGCTGCACATGCCTGCTTTGTTGTAGCGTTCTTCTTTTGTGAAGCGCTGATAAACCCGGGCAGCCTTCTGTGTCCGTTTGCATGTGCTGAAGTTTCTCTCACTCACAGACTGCCGCCAATATGATAAGGGTGTCATTGAAGTCGCTGCTTTGCGGCGGTGCGTCCCTTCCAATTTTGCAGCGCTGAAACACACTTTACATAATTTTCCCCAGTGCAATATATGTATATGGAACTTTTTAGTGACTGATATGATTTTTTAACGTTTTTAACTCACTTTTGAGGCACTATTTGCTTGCTTTTCTTCAGTAACGGCTATATACTACTAAACACCTCTATATTTGCTCCTACAACATGTTTTCAGCGTTTCTTCACCACCACGTGCCTTCAGCCTACTTCAAGGACTGTTAGCTCTTCTCTCACTGCATGACTGATTACCTACATGCTTTCATATTTAATGGTGTATTTTATATGCATTGTTATACTGTATTATTGAGATTTTTCTTATGTCAATGGTCTCAGTGACATTAGGTTTAATCTAGGCATGTTTTTTCATAAGACCTACCATATTTATTTGTGCTAAGTATCCTATTAGATGTATTATCTTATGGTGATTTACAAGTACTTTTTTCTATAGTCCTTGCATTTGCTTTCCTTGTTGTTCTCATACTTTGTGGATCCATTTCCATTTCTTCTTTTGCTCTACATTATTGCAAGTAATTTTCTAGTTATTTCCATTATTTTGCATACCTGTTTCCTATTTAACAAAAGCTATTAATACTGTTTTAAACCCTAAGAGTCTCATTTCCCTTTTCTTCTTGAGTCTCTTTCTTTCTTGTGATACCTATCATCTATATGGGAAGACTCTCTAAGGTCCTGCATAAACCTTCCCCCACTGCACGGAAATTTCTGGTACATACTAGCTCTCGCTATCAGTGTTTATCAATGGAGGACACGCCGGACACACCGTCATCTAAGGCCTCATCAACATCTTCTACTCCATCAATGTCTAATACCAGCAAGGGCTCCATTAAGAGACTAAAAAAAGATCCTCCTTCTCCCCAAAGCAGCCCACTTCAACCACGATGGACCTACTGCTAGATGAGATAAGGGCCTTGCGACCTTTTATTGAAGACACCAAATCCCCCCTCCAAATGCTCTCCGATAAGTGGTCAAATGTAGATGAACCGGTTACCGCCTTGGAACAAAATGTGGTTTCACTTGAATCTACTGTATCCAAAGTAGATCCATTATGTGCACAAATATCAGTCCTACACAAGCAGATTGAAAACGTAGAAAATAGGAACAGAAGAAACAATCTTCGCATCTATGGCTTGGTGGAAAACTCAGAAGGGTCTGACCCTATTGCTTTTTTCAAATCCTTTCTACCAAAACTACTTCACTTGCCAGAAGATACCAATCTCAATATACAAAGGGCACATCGTATGGGCTCACTTTCTGGTGGATTATCATCTTCGGCTGCAAGGAAACCAAGAGGCGTCATCCTTTTTTTTCTTGAATACACGTATTGCGAGTCCTATCTGCTGCAAGAGCCATGAATCGTATCACTTGGTCGGGGAATCCTCTTTATTTTTCACAGGATTACGCCAAGCCCACAGCGGACCACCGCAAGGAATTTTTGTCTCTTCGTCCACAACTACGTTCTATGGGAGCACGCTTTGGGCTTTTCCACCCTTGCCTTTTCAAAGTAATTCTCAACAACAAAACTACTACTTGGGACCCGATGAGACTGAAAAGTTTTCTGTATTCTCACGTCGACAAAATGGACATTGCCTCTACATCAAGTTCTAAGTAGTTTGTTTTTCGTGTAACACTTTCTAGTTTTTTCGGACATCAACTTAACAGTTATATTTCTTACCAGATATTCATTGGTATTATGATTTGATTTATACATGTTTTATGTTTATGTCCAACCATCCTGTGTTACCTTTTTGAGTTTTTTGTCCAACACAGATATCCATCCTGCGCACCACTTCCTTTCCCTTGTGTTCTTGGAGTCCGTGGGAACCGTTCTTCCCTCCTGCCCTCCCCTTTGAGTCTTGGAACCGTCATTGTTCTATGTGGCTTCCACCCTCCCACCCTCTCTATGTTTTGGATGTTATGTAAATTACTTCTTCTTGGTATAACTTTCTTGGTCTTTCTTGCTTCTTTTGTTTCTCCTTTTCTTCTTGCTTCTCTTTTCTCATAGTTTCTCTTTTTCTCTCACTACTAATTAATGCTATATTTAATTCTCCTATTCTTCTCTTATCCTTATCACCTCATCTCGCCTTCCTCTTTTTCTTAATCTTCTTTCTTTATCTTCAGTTCTGCCGAATTACATACAGTTGTTGCAATGCAAAACATGGTTTTCAATTCTTGTTAAAATGTCATAGCTGGTTTTTGCTATATTTGTTTAAAGTTTTTACATGCCTTTAAAAATTGTATCTTGGAATGTTCAAGGTTTGAATTCTCCCATTAAGATACAAAATAGTTTTAACTCATGTAGCTAAACTTGGGACAGATATTGCTTGTCTACAGGAATTCCATTTATCTGCTGAGGAATCTGCCAACCTGAAAGAAGGTTGGGTGGGGGAGGTTTTCTTCTCCCCGGGCGATGGTAAAGGCAATGGAGTTCTTATTTTATTTCAGAAATCAAAAATGTATGCAATCTTACATACCATTTCTAAACCACAGATTAAAGGTAAGATAGAACTTGATTGGGAAACTGCCCTCGAAGTTTCCTGGCCCGTTGAAAAATAAGATAGAATATGGACTAAATTACGTAAATCATCCAGAGCAGCAAACACAACTCAGACACTCTTCTTCGTATATAATCGCCTCTTACTGACCCCATTCATCCTTCATGAAAGATACCCTAATACACCTGATACATGTTGGACTTGCTCCTCACCACATGCAGATCTATATCATATGCTTTTTGGTTGCACCCAAGTTCATAACTTTCGGATTAAAGTATGGTTCCAGGTTAACCTTATCTTTTCAACTGCTCACTCTTTTTCTGTCCTTCATATCTTTTTAGGTAGCATCTCACCTATTTGGGACCAGTGTACCTTTAGCATCAGAATAATTGATTTGCTATTGGCAGTGGCATTTCAGCAGATCACTACACATTGGAAAGACTTCTCCAAACTATCTTTTCAGGCGTGGTGGTACGCTGTATGCTATAACCATAGATTAGACACCACCTTTGTTTGCCCATCACACTTAGCTCCAAAACGGAAAGAATTATGGGATCCAGTTACAACATTTCTTAGTACGTGTGCTAAACGATCTTTGTCTCAAACCCCTTCTCAACAAGAAGTTGCTAAACCTCCATAACTTCCTCTTTTTAGTCATTTCTTTTTCTTTTTTAACCTTATTATTGTTCATTTCTATTTTTCTGCAAATGTTCCTCATCTGCTCAACTATTTTATGCTTATAATTTATCAACTATTCTTGCATATAATTCTAATCCTTTTAATTACATATTTTAATGATATGTTTAATTGTTTTGCTGTATGTTTTTCTTATTCGTATTATTGTATTATCGTACATGCGTTTATTTTATTGGCATTAATAAACTAGTTTCTGAACTTGAAAATATTATTTCCTGTAAGCCTAAAGTTCCTGACACCACTATGTCTTGTAACCATGACATGTAGGCTCTAGAGGACAACTACAGCTTAATTTCGCATCACTCCAATACATGCATAACTCAATGCATACATTACAATGGCTGTATAGTTTCCATACCTTTTCGCATGAAGGGTGAAACTGTGTGATCCATGAGGTCAATTACTGCTGCCTTATAGTTGGTCATTGGATTGTCTTTCATTACTTCGAATGAGGCATGATGAACAATCTTCTTCAGAACCTCCTCATCCATGTCCTTCTCCAAGAACGTCAGCAACTTTTGTATTTCTCGTTGTAGATCCTGTGGAAAGATGGGCTTCAGATGTAAGTGGGTAAAACTACATAGATGGGACATAGATGGGACAACCAGGACCATAGTCTGCAAATAACCTTATTGCAAAAACAATGAGAGCTTAAATTAGAGACCCCTTCCGTCTTTGCTGTCACACAATGATATTTTGGGCTCAGTTTAGCTCTTTTTACAATTAGATGTTGCTTCTATCTCCCTCACCCATTCTCTAGGCACTTCACATAATTTCTGTGAAGGCCTTGCACGACTGCCTCTTGAAATTTCAACTCCCCTCATAAGCATTATTTCATGACCTTTTGTTCTCCTATCCCACCATCACTAAAATATATTATGCTTCTCTCTGTTTATTCCCTGGAGTTGCTTAAATGCTAATGAAGAAGTTGACCTCAATCTACCCGGGCTGCCTCATTTGAATTATGGCCTTATGATAATGAAAAGTAATGCATCAGAGGGAACCTAAGTGATAATAAACCTACCTCCTTCAAGCATATGATAGTTTCAAACTAATGTAAATACATTTGATTGAAAATGCAATTGTTTCGGTATTAAACTAAATTCAGCGAGGGAAGGATGTGATCAAATTAGCAGTTTTTATTCAGAATACGTTACATAAAAATGAATTGAACAAAATGTCAGGTAGAACAAAAGTATATACAGACCCATACCAGCAATGCTTCCTTAAACAGATAAGGTGCCAGAATAATTCTTATAGAGAACTATGCTTGTGCATATCATGTTCAGTTTGCTCTAAAAAATACCATATTGCAAACGTACACATCAAGTAACATAACATTATTAATTTGATCATAGAAGTGATTTTTCTCAAAATAGAGTAACACAATTTAGTGTTAGTATAATCAGAATCTTAAAATAAAGTCTGACTCAATCTCCTTCAAAAAATGAAAAAGGTACTCCGCAGCTCGATCGCTACACACCTACCTCTTTCATATCCTCGTAGAAGAGGTAGAGAACACGTAGCTCGTT
This sequence comes from Lissotriton vulgaris, assembly GCF_964263255.1. Lineage (NCBI taxonomy): Eukaryota > Metazoa > Chordata > Amphibia > Caudata > Salamandridae > Lissotriton > Lissotriton vulgaris. Next base: position 7,187,539 of record NC_141688.1, read on the forward strand.
CCTTTTTGACCACCATCCCATCACGTGCTCGTACCAGGATCCGAAGGAAACTGAGAAGCAGATTATTAGTGTCAACAATATATTAGCAAGTGCTGCCAATGTCAATAGATCTGTCTTATCAATGAAAGTGCCATTTGAGTCACTGACCGGTGTAGGCACTCAGTAGGTCCTCATACATGTACTCTGTCACTCATCTTTGCATTCATACATACATACACTGAATTCTTGTTGCATTTACTATCTGATCCAATCGCAATAAAACACAATCAAATTTAACATCCTATGGAATGGGATAGTTCCTCCTAGCTGCCCTCCTTCCAACTGTGCTCCTGCCAGAGAAAGACTAACACCATAAACTATCTATTTACTCAAGGAATTTTACAGCATTGCAATGTCATGTGTGCGCCACTGAAAATTCAAACTCAGGCAGCTGACTAAGTAAGGAATATGCTACTTACCAGTATGCATCTGTTCTTGGCATGTAGGGCTACTGACATTCATATTTGTGCATAGATCGCCACCTAGTGTTGGGTCCGGGTGATTGCACCTTGTTGTCCTGGAAGAGTCTTCGAAGTATCACAAGATAGGTGACTCCTCCCCTGGACTACAGTGCGCATGGGCATCTTCTCCATCCTCAGATTGTTTTTCGCCATTGTGGCAGAGATGGAGATAGTAAAGTAAGAGATGGCAATGCAAAAGATAATGCTGCAGCTGCGACAGGCACCGGGGAGGAGGGCGGGCAATATGAATGGCAGTAGCCCTACATGCCAAAAACAGATGCATACTGGTAAGTAGCATATTCCGTTCAAAGCATGTCGGCTGCTGAATTCATATCTGTGCATAGACTGTATAGCAGTATCTCCTCTAGCGGTGGTTACCTGTGCCAGCTGCAGCAGTTTGAAAAAGAGTTTTGAGGACAGCCTGGCCTACAGCAGCTTGCTGCTTTGCTTGCACGTCTACACAGTAGTGTTTTGTGAAAGTGTGTATGGTAGTCCATGTGGCTGCTCTATATATGTTTTTAAGAGGAATATTTCCTAGCAAAGCCATGGATGCTTTCATTTTTTTCCGCGTAGAGTGTGCTCTTGGGGGGACAGTTAAAGTGTTTTTAGTCTTTTGATAACATATTTGAATGCATTTAACTATCCATCTGCAATTCCTGACTTTGATATTGGATTTCCCTTATGTTGTGGTGAAAAAGCAACAAATAATTGCTTTGTTTTCCTAAATGATTTCGTTCTGTCCACATAATAAAGCAGAGCTCTCGTTACATCCAGTGTGTGTAGGGCTCTTTCAGCTACTGACTGTGGATTTTTGAAGAACACTGGCAGTTCTATTGAATGATTAATATGGAAATTGGATATGACCTTTGGCATAAACTTAGGGTTTGTTCTAAGAACCACCCTGTTGGCATGTACTTGCATGAAGGGTTCTTGAATTGTTAGTGCTTGTAACTCGCTAACTCGCCTGAGTGAGGTAATGGCAATCAAGAATGCCACCTTCCACGTTAGGAATTGCAGTTTGCATGAGTGTAGAGGTTCGAAAGGAGGTCCCATAAGTCTGGTAAGTACTATATTTAGATTCCAGACTGGGGAAGGTGGGTATCTTGGAGGGATCGCCCTTTTAAGACCCTCCATAAAAGCCTTGATTGCTGGTACTCTAAACAGTGAAAGGTGTTGCCTGTTTTGAAGGTATTTTGCTATAGCAGCGAGGTGTAGTCTTATCGAAGAGTATGCTAGGTTGCATCTTTGAAGATGCAGCAGGTAACATATAATGTTCTGCATGGAAGCATCTAATGGGTTGATTTGGTTATTGTTGCAGTAAATAACAAATCTCTTCCATTTAGCTGCATAGCACGCTCTCGTAGTTGGTCGTCTTGCCTCCTTAATTTTGTTCATGCAGTCAGGAGGCAAGTTAAGGTATCCAAATTCTAAGACTTCAGGAGCCAGATCGCTAGGTTCATCTGATTGGGATCTGGTTGTCTTATTTCTCCATGGTTCGGAGTTAGAAGATGGGGTGCGAGGCACAACCTTTGATGAGGAACTACTGAAAGCTCCAGGAACGTTGTGTACCATGGCTGTCTCGCCCATGTGGGAGCAACTAGGATCAGTGTGAGTGACTGTTGCCGCAGTTTGCGTTGCCACCAGCAGAATCAGTGGTGCTGTGGGAAAAGCGTACGCAAATCTGCCTGACCAGTTCATCCATATCGCATTGCCTTGTGACAACGGATGTGGGAACCTGGCGGCAAAGTACTAGCATTTTGAGTTTTCGTTTGTGGCAAACAGGTCTATCTCTGGGTGTCCCCACTGCCTATAGAATGGTTGGAGAACTTGGGGATGAATCTCCCATTCGTGTAGTTGCTGGCTGTGCCTGCTGAGCAGGTCTGCAATTTGATTGTCTTTCCCTGGGAGGTGTTCTGCCAGGAGAAAGATATCTTTTGGAATTGCCCACTTCCATATGCTCTGCCAAGTAGGACAGCTGTGGAGAGTATGTTCCTCCCTGTTTTTGGATATAGTACATTGCTGTCATGTTGTCCATCCGGATAAACACAGTCTTGTTGTACATTTTTGGAATGCTTTCAGGGCTAGGAATATCGCTAGCAACTCTAGTTGGTTGATATGCAGTTTCTTTTGTTTGATTGTTCAGAGCCCTTGTACTGTGTAGTGAAGGAGGTGGGCTCCCCTGGCTGTCAGTGATGCGTCCGCTGTTAGTACTAGTTGTGGAACCGGCTCTTGGAACAGTCACCCCTTGGAAAGGTTTTGTGGGTTTCACCACTGCAGAGAGTTGTGAGCGCAACTGTCTACCAACACTAGGTCTTTTAGTTGTCCTTGAGCTTGTTTCCACTGCCGTGCTAGGCATTCTTGCAATGGACGCATTTGAAGTCTGGCATGGGGGACAATGAATATGCAGGAGGCCATCATGCCTATGAGCTGCATGAAGACTCGAGCTGGTAGAGAGTGTTGTGGCAGAAATTTGCGAATGAGCATCTGCATGCTGGCTATCCTCGCTGAGTTTGGGTATGCCTTTGCCACTGAGGTATCTATAGTAGCTCCCAGATATTGTTGTGTGTGGGACGGTTGTAGATGGGAATTTGGGTAGTTTATTGAAAACCCTAGGCTGTGTAGCAGCTGAAGTGTTTGAGACGTGTCTCTTGCACACTGTTTGTACGATTTTGCTTGTATCAGCCAATCGTCTAGGTACGGGAACCTCCTGAGATGTGCAGCCACTGTCGCTAAGCATTTTGTAAACACTCAGAACCTTGAATTGGTAGTGTTGACCTTCTATTGTGAACCTGAGATATTTTCTGTAAGCTGGACGGATGGGTATGTGAAAATATGCATCCTTGAGGTCCAATGTTAATAGGAAGTCTCCTTGCTGTAGCAACGGGAGCACTTGCTGTAGTGTGATCATACGGAAGTGCTCCGACAGTATGTACTGATTTAGGTGTGTTTTATGTCCAATATTGGTCTGAGGGAACCGTCCTTCTTGGGAATAAGGAAGTATAGGGAGTATACTCCTCTCCCTTGGTGTTGGAAAGGGACTGGCTCTATGGCCCCCTTTTCCAGCATACATTTCACCTCTTGTTGTAGCAGGGTGATGTGTTCTTTGGACATAGGACGGTGTCTTGGTGGTATGTTTGGTGGGGTAGAGGTGAGTTCTAGGCAATAACCATACTGGATAATTTGTCCCACCCACCTGTCCGTGGTAATTGCATTCCAGACAGGTAGGATTTGTTGGAGACTGCCTCCAACCGGTGTTAGGTGGTCTGGAGGTAGCGTGATGAAGTCACTGTTTTGTGGCACTGAAGGCTCTGGTGTTATTGCCTCCACGTCCTCTACCCTTGCTATTGTTGCCCCTATAACCTCCTCTTTTGGAGTTCTTGTTAAAGGAACCTTGGGTGTTGTCTTTGTATGTAGATGAGGTCTGTGTAGTATTGCCCCGTGTACCTGCTCTGTATGAGGAGCGTCAAAAGGAACCTCGGTGTTGCTGCAACTGCAATGCGCCCATTGATTTTGCAGTTTCCGTGTCTTTCTTCATTTTGTCTAAAATGGTGTTGACTGCAGGGCCAAAAAGGTAGTCTTGATTGGCTGGTTGGTTAAGAATGGTGGACTGCACCTCGTTCTTAAAGCCCGAAATACGCAGCCATGCGTGTCGTCGTAGTAAAACGCTAGTGTTAATAGACCTGGCTGCAGTGTCAGCTGCGTCAAGCGCACATTTGATGGAGGCGTTTGTAATAAATTTTCCCTCCTGTATGAGGTCATTAGCTTGGGCTTTGAAAGGCTCAGGCAGGTGTTGCATTAAGCTTTCGAGCTGGTCATAGTGTGCTCTGTCGTAACGAGCTAGCAGAGCTTGTGTATTCGCAATTCTCCATGAATTGGAGGCCTGTGATGCTACCCTTTTACCCGAAGCCTCTAGTATTTTTGACTCTTTATCAGGAGGAGGAGCCTCTCCTGGTGTCTGTGAGTCGGCCCTTTTGCGTGCATTAGCCACTACCAGTGAGTCTAATGGTAACTGCCCTCTGATATAGGTAGGGTCTGTAGGGGCTGCTCTATATTTCTTTTCAATCCTGGGATTGATTACGCGTGCTCTGGCTGTATCTTTGAATATATCAGGCGCGTGTTTTAATAGCCCCTTTAGCATAGGTAGTGTTCTGACGTTTTTCTCTGAAGTAGGGAATGTGTCAAATAAGAAGTTTTTGTCTATAGGGTCATTGTGCAAGTCTACGTTGTGGTACTGCGATGCCCTATCTATTAGTTGGTTGAAGACAATGGTGTCATCAGTAGGTGACGGCTTTGTTGGGTATGAGGAGACGTCAGAGATGGGATGTGTGTCATATGGGCAATTTGGCTCTCCCCATGGTACATTTTGGGGGTTAGGATCCTCTGGATAGTCATAATCATGCTGAGGATCTTCCCCTGTGTCACCCTCATTGTCCCCATAGTGAGAAGAAGAGTAAGGAGCAAAAGGCGTAATAGGCATAGTGGGATAGAAAGGAATGAAGGGTCTAGAGGGAGAAGTCACAAAGTCCTTCTTCTTTAGAGGAATGGGGGAATGAGAGTCCGTGTCCAGTGGTCTCTTCTTCCTGTGTAGGATTGTGACTTTACCAGTCTCAGGATTAATATATATTTTTGCCTGGTCGTCTGATGGATCTGGATGGAAAAGTTCTTCTTCCACTGTCCGTGGCTGTGTCTTTGACTGTTTTGGCTTAGTCTGTTTTGGATCGACTATTGGCTCTGGGTCGATAATCCTTTCTGGTTCGACGACTTTTGTTGCCTTATTGCTTTTTCTCGGCTCGGACCCTTTGTACGGGTCGATGAGTGATTTCGGATCGACCGGGTTTTTCGGTTCGACACGCTTCTTGTGCTCGACAGATTGTTTCGGTTGACTGTCCTTTGTCGAGTCTATGGCTTTTTTCGGATCGACCAGTCTTTTTGGAGCACTTGTCTTTGGTTCAATAGCCTTCTCCGGCTGGACCACAGGCTTCGGTACGGCACCCTTTACGTCGGCGACCTTCTTCGGCTCGGCACAGCAGGCTTTTTTGGGTTGACGACCTTCTTCGGGTCGGCGCCCTTCGGCTCGGTGGCCTTTTTAGGTTCGGCGCCTTTTGGCTCAACAGCCTTCTTTGGTTTGGCGCCCTTCTTCGGGTCGATGCCTTTAGGCTGTACGGCCTTTTTTGGTTCGGCACCCTTTGGGTCGACGACCTTCTTGGGTTCTAGAACCTTCTTTGGGATCAAGTTACTGTGCCCTGGGGTCTCTGAAGGCTTAGTTTTTGGTTTCGGAGCCAAGCCAGACGGCGGAGCTGGCGAATGTTTCTTCGGATCTTGGCTAAGGCCTTTTGGCAATGCCTCGGCCGGAGCCTTCGGTAACGGGGCAATCGGTGTCGGGGGCAGTGTACTCAGAATTTGCCACGGTGGGATCTCGTCATCGGAGTCCGAGTGGTCCTCGACGGTGACGATGTCTAGGTCCGAATCTGTCACTTCTGAAAGTTATTGGTCATCATCGAAGATGTTGTCTGGTTTCCGGTGCCTGTCGCTACATTTCTTGCCTAGAAGCCCGTCGATTTTGGATAGTTTTCTTCGAACGGAACTGGGCACAGGCTGGGCAGGTTTCTTCCTTATGGTCTGGTGATAGGCACTTGTTGCATACTGAGTGTTTGTCAGTATGCGGGAACTTGGAGTGGCATTGTGGGCACCTTTTGAACGGGCTCCTTTCCATCGACAACAGGCCCACGTGGCGTCGAAAAGGCCCAACGGCCCGCGTCGATGGCCGGTCCGAGATGGAAAGTTCGATCGAGTCAATAAGTACCGAGCGAGAACAATACCGTCGAAGTCGAAGGCCTTTTGGCCTTTAGAAAAGTTTTGTTTCGATTCCGAAGTTGGAGTATAGGAATAACATCCGAACCCAATGGCGGAAAAAAACAATCTGAGGATGAAGAAGATGCCTCCAACATAAAATTATCACAGCTGTGTGAAGGACAATCACTTTTTGTGGAAGCTTACAACTTCTTTCCAATCAAAACCTGCACTCCTGACTATGAAAGTGTGGGTGAACTCAAAGCCATAATAAGGCACGTGAGTAAATTGCAATAAGTGTGTGCCTGGGAATTGATTTTAATTACCCCATCATCGTCTAACTTGCCTCCAGCTCCCAATGTCTTTCTTCATCTCTTAGCACTTTGTGACGCTGAGTTTGGCACCAAATGTATTCATGAAACATTAATAATTTGAGCATAGTAGAGCAAGTGCAAAAGTCATGCCTTATGCAATAAAAGGATTGTCAAAAGGAACATTTCCATAGTGCAGAAAGATAAATGCACTGCTGCAGTCAGCACATCAAGATAAGCTAAGCAAGTGACTCAAACAGTGAAGAACGATGCCTGTAAAATGCCACACCTTTCCACATACACACACATTCAAATATACAGTTGGAACTGCAATCCACAGATGATCATTTTGGCCCTCGTGCAGTGCCCTCTTAGAAATACATAAGGTGCCTACAAACATTGTCAAGTCTGATTCCATTCACAATCCTACCTGGAGAGGTAGAAGAAAGGACACCTATATGGGTTCTGCGTCACAGTGTATTTACTACCACACCTCCATGCTGGGATACTCTTGTCCTATTCTGCTTGATCTTCTACATTGCAATATCAGTGTTATCTTTGCTGCTGGGTAGAATGGATCTCATCTATATCACCTTCAACTACAGCTGCATACTTATGATCTTATCTCATGTACTTTGGATTTGTTTCAAATATTACATTCAAACTATTTAATGCATCTGTACTCGACTCATACTGTTCACTTTAGAAAGAGCGACTCTCCCTGCTAAAGCTAGCGGTAACTCCTGCCAAAACCGCATTTGTGACTTGAGGGCTTTTGCTGCTTGTTGCAAATTACCCTCAAATAGGTCCTGCTGTGAGTGATAAAGATGAACCCCAAGATATCTAACCCCTGCAGTTGAACAAGTCAATGCATCTCCACCTAGTCAGATTAACTGCAGTGAAGCTTCACAACTGAATAGGAAAACACAAGATTTCCCCCAGCTCACCCTTTACCTCAAAACCTGCTCAGAATCACGGAAAGACACCGAAATGGGGCCCATGTTGCATGATGCATCATGAAGATTTAATAAAACCCAATCTACATATAGAGACAATACATGTCACACACCATCCAGGGGAAATCCGCAATATCGTCCACCAAATTGTAGTCTCTGTGCCAATGCTCTATCGCAGGAGTAAACAGGATTGGAGAAAGAGGACACCCCTGTGGTGTTTAACGGTCTACAGAAAATGAATTTGAGATTAAATTCCCTTTACACACCTGTTCCTAAACAATTATTTTGTGTAGGCTAAGATACATTGTCCCAACCCAGGACCCTTAAAATGTAAAACAAGTACTCCCATGACAGGGAATCAAAGGCCTTGTCAGGATCTAATATAAGACAAGCCGCTAGGGGGTAACAGAGAGAGACCTGGTTGATAACATGAAAGAGTCACCTAATATTATTTGATGTATTTGGCCCGGCGCAAACACATTCTGATCTGAATGGATCAATGTGGGCAGAAATTGTACATAATGCTCTGCTAGTACTTTCCCATGTAATCAGCACCTAATATTGCTACTGGTCTATATGCGGAGAGGTCAGTGCGATCTTTATCGGGTTTTAGTAGGTGCAAGGAGAGGTATTCTTGTAGAGAATTAGTAAGCAAGCCTGAGGTAAGCACCTCATTATAAATTTCCACTAATTTGGGGGCTAAGAGAGTAGCAAATTGATCATAGTATTCTAAGTGTAATCAGTATGACCAGGGGTCTATTCCTGTCCAGATTATAAATTACACTCTTCATTTCCTCCACAGTGATCAATTCATCAAGCTCCTCTCGAGGGATAGTAGGAGTGATAAAAGGTAAGGTTAAGGGCTCTTAAAACTGTCTGATGCCCTCTTCAGGAGGTACAGGTAAGCTTCGATATTATACATAGTAGTTGTTAAATACTTGCAATATGTCCACCTGAGCATGCTGAGCTGGACCCCTATGCTGTTCAGTGATTGGTGGAGTAAGTACCCCGCAACGAGCCAACCAAGCAAGCATGTACCCAGGCTTAGCCGCCGCCTCTCAATCTATCATTCCTAGTTGGACTGCAATCATCAATGCCTCCCTTCTATAGGTGTCGATACCTGACTCTTTAAAATCCAGTCATGTCATCCCCTTCTTAAAAATCGTACGCTGAATCCTGCTTCCCCTGACAACTTTTGACCTATATCCAAAATCCCACTCCTTGCTAAAGTTCTGGAGAAATGTGTGCAACAGCAATTGTGCCAACACATCACCAACTTCCACCTGCTAGACGACTTCCAATCCGGGTTGAGGCCTGGGTACAGCACTGAAACCACCAACATCCACATCGTGGATGATGCCCTCCAAGCCCTTGACCAAGGTAAAACCTGTCTCCTAATGCTCTTAGACCTATCCTCGACTTTTAATATGGTCAATCACGAATAACTCCTCGAATGCCTCAAACTTAGGGTGGGAATAGATGTCCCCATCCTTGAATGGTTTAGGTCCTTCCTACAGAACCACTCTCAGAGACTCCTAATCAATGGTTGCTTGTTTGCTCTCTCTCCGATCACGGTCTGAATCCCCTAAGGATCAACCCAGCCCCCTACCCGCTTTAATCTTTACCTTGAACTGCTAGCAGAAGAACTAAGCACCACCAATATATCCTACCACATGTATGTAGATGACACCTAGATCTACATCAAAACTCTTCTCCTGAGGAGAATTTTTCCCTGCATGAGGCCTTAAAGTTGATGGTCTACCTCTAACCAGTTCAAACTTAACGCACAAAAAACTAAATTTCTTCTAATCTCCCCATACACTAAATCCTCTGCATTTCTCGCCCAGAAACTCATGGTATCCGGAGGAGCCAGAAACTCCTGGTCCGCCAGAGACCTCTTGCTCCAGCCTCCGCACTTGCGAACGAGAAAAACGTACAATCGGGCTTTCTCTGGGCCCACACCAATAATATGGTACTCACTCCCGCCCACTATTAGAAGAATTCCATCTCTGGCATCCTTTAAAAAGGAGGCCAAAACCTTCCTAATGGGCAAATCTCTCTCCTAATTATTCTATTGCATTCCCCTCAGCAACTTTGTTTTATATCCTAATACTGCCACACCTTGTATTAACAGGATGCTATCGAACCGACACCTCCGGGCATCCCACCACATAGGATCTTGGACCTTTAGCTTTTGTTAAATGTCTATACTTGTTTTTATCCCAAATGTTTCCACCCCCTACGTTCTTTTGCATACAACTTGTAATCCTCTGATACCCTAACAGGTCAAGTTTGCGCTCTATAAAATACAAAAATAAAAATAATAAATTATCACCCATACCATGAATCAAGGTGGTGTATTACGCATAATTATAGCAGAAGACCTGTTCTATCAGTGCTGCTTGACATGCATTAGCATCAGCCAAAGCGCAATGGATGGATTGCCTCATCAGCGGGCGATTGTCTATGTTCGCAACCTTCTCCTTAGCAGTTTTTATGTCCTGAGTCAGCTCTCTGCAAACCCCAGCTATATTTTATATACAGAAGCCTCGAGTAACCAATTGAGAAGAGTCTCATTCTACTGCCCGTGCAGATGCAGTAGCGTGATTACTTGCAAAGTGGTTGGTTATATGTATGACCTAGGCTTCACGGACGGCAGCATTGTCTAATGCATCTTTTAATAGTCACCATGTAAGAACCGGGGGATGCAGCACTCTCCCTCTGATGTCTACAAAATGATCTGCATGTCAGAGCACTCACCCTAGATAATCAGAAGTCACTACTCACAAGATAAGCTCTGGGGAGTAAAGAAAACATTCTAGTCTGACATGAAGTTCATGTGGGGCAGAGTAATGAGAATACATACGCAGGCCACAGTTATGAGTTTTCTATAAATCCAAGAGGGGTCACTGCTGGGACCATAGTGCAAACTGCCATGAATGCTGATGGGCTGGGGCACAGAGAAGAAGAGAGTGCGGTCAATCTAGGTTGAGATCTAGGAGATTATTGCCGCCCCCCCCCCCACCTAAAATACACGAGATTCCCAACAATTGCGCTAGAATCCCAGACAGTGCATCTTCGCTCAGAATTTGGGACAAATATACATCCTAAAAGAACTGATTGACTGTCTAGTTGGCCTTCTGCAAACGCGTATCTACTCCCTATCAATCTCTGTTCTGAGACATTGAAAAGGTGGATCCATAGTAAGGCTCCCTGTGCATTAGAGGAGCTTACTGTACCAGAAACTATATCAGACAACTAGTGAACAGGTTGATATAGCTTACTCTCAACAGGGTATGTTTTGATAGTCAATGAATCTTGAGCATTGGAGTATTATAGCAAGTCATCTGCCAATTGCGGCATAATAATAGGCCCAATCAAAAGCCCTCCACAACTCGAGCCTGCCAATTTCATTTTATCATACTTGAGGCTGAACTTGTGTCAGTATGGTGTAAGAATGAGGGAAGACGTAAAGCATACGTTGCTTCTATGGCAGATTTCTGGCTCTGCCGCAGTTTATTTGGGGCTGGTAATCTCCCCAGCATTTTTGTGACTGCCACCCCCTCAGAGCCCTCGCTGACCACACCACTGTGCTTGATTACCAATCTTCTACGATGGCAGCTCCTCTAAAAGTGTTTTTTTCACCCATTCTGGGGCAGATTCTGGATCTGTACAGAAGTGAGTATGTTGTTCATATAATACCCACAGCTTTGCTGGAAACGTTAGAGTACTGAACCTTTAGTTGTAAAGACATATTTTTACTGGTAGAAAAGTGGTATGCTGTTGTTGGATCATGAGAATATAATCAGGGAAAATAGAAACACAACTGTTCTCATATTTCAGAGGAGTCGCATGTATGGCCCCCTGCAGAATTGCATCCTTGTCATTATAATGAAGCAAATTGGTGATTATTGGATGTGGAGGTGCACCTGGTTGGGGGTAAACATGCAGGTGCTCTGTGCCCCCTGTCTATTGAAAAAGGACGGGAAAGGTTCTGAGCTGGTGTAAAAGCCTTCACCCATTCTTCCAGAAAGGTGATCATGCTACGGGATCCAAACACATTCTCTTGCAATGCCCACCACCAGGATATTATTTCTACAGGCTCTACCTTCCTCCACCCCGAACTCCAGTTGCTGCATTCTGCCTTTCAAGTTGCGAGTCATTTTGACTTAGTCTGTTAGCACTATGTCTAAGATGTTACATTCAGTTTCAGTGACCCTGCAAGCTAGTTTCTGTTGGTCTTCACGAAGGAAGCCAAAGTCAGCACGGGTCTCTCCACAACATGACTCAACTGAGGCTTGTGAACTCTCTATAACTTGTAGTATGACATTAAACTTATCTGTAAAGTCTTGTGTTAGCTTGCCTTGTGTAGATCCTTGGATACAACGGTTTGGTGAGCGAAGCATTGGCAACGGTGCTCAGGACTGGCCTCTATGCGCTTCCATTTTACCCATTGTGATTATTTTATGTGAATACTTTCAGCGTACACTGTTTGGACCCACTAGTAGACCTACAGCAGGGGTCTCCAACCTTTTCTTTAATAAGATCTACTTTTGATCAAGTGACATAGAGCGGCAAAAGGTGGCTTTGCATTACTTAGCAAATCCCACTGAAGCCTTTGTTGCCTTGCTCCTCCTTGTGTGATGTATTGGCAATACAAGGGCTTTGCAAATCTGGGTTTAGTCAATCTTTTCTGTGCTCCTACAGTAGGATTGTTGTCTCAAATGACACTTAATTACTCAAACTGGTAATTGCTTAATTTACTACAGCTTTATTACAATTTGTCCCAGGCATACTTTACACCAATATGCACATACAACCCCTTGTGGTCATAGTCAACAAACACAACCCCTCATCCCCATGGCCTTTGTACTGGAAAATTCATGACATTGAAAGTAACTGGTTGACATTTTTTTTATTTTTGTTAATGTTTTAAAGTATACTTTCCGCGTGGAGAGAAAAATCTGCATGTCATTTTTCTTCAGCCCCCTCACTTTATTAAAACAAGAATTCTGCAAGGCTCTCCACTCTAGTTCTAGTGGGAAAACAGGACTTGTGTGAATCAGGCATAAGTATAGGTTACCCTAAACAATATGTGCAGTAAGTCTTTGAGGTCTTAGCTCTTGGGCGATTCTCAGCTTTGTAATGGCATGCTCAACCCGCCTAGCACCTAGGGCAGGCTTGCACACTCCGCTGAGTGGCAGCATTTGAGGAGTGTGTCCTGGGGCATCCCCTGCCTTGAGCACTGGGACATGTTGAGAGAAGCGAGACAGCAGTCATAGTTTGGAGCTGTCCCAAATGAACTGATGGAGAGTGTATGTGGCCTTGGGATATTGGAGATGGTGCCGGATGATCTCAAATGTACATGCCAATAGGGCTTTGTGAAAATCAGTGGCTACTGCTGCCACATTTGCTGATTATCACCAATTTGGCAGTACAAAACATCTGCAGTTTCAACCCGACACGGGCAATCCTTTGATAAATTATGTTGCCGCAGTGTCACGGTTCCCAACTGGAACCGTTGGGAAAATCTGGTAGGGCCTTGGATGCCTGAGTCCTCCAAGATCACTCTCCAGCAGTCTCCTTTCTGCACACCCATAGCTATCAGTGGATACACTGCACCTTCTCCTTTCTGAAAAATCTCCTTTCCTGCGAGGTAAGCAGGCTCCTATCCTCGGTCAGTTGGCTGAAAGGCTTATAGGTACTTTAGGAGACTACACAGCTTTCTCCAAAAAGAGATTCAGACTTCAAGTGATGACCCCTCACCTCTGAGAGTCTAGCTATTATCCAGATATCAGCAATCATTGCACATCACCCCTCTGAATACTCAGAGCACAATGCCGTTCCTTGGCCAAAAAGCAATTTTAACTGGAATAAATGGGGCCCCACATTTGCATCCACAGCTAGGAGTTACGGGATGTGACTCCACTGTCTTGCGACAGTAAAACTGATTTAGGATGGCTTTCCTTTCCATGTACTTCCAGGCTGTTCTCCAATACAGCCTTTGTGTAGAGTGAGGCTAGATACTAGATACTTGCAGTCAGGCGATGGAACACTCCCATAGACTTTCATCCATACTCTTGTCCTGCATGGTATATGCAGAACAAGAGTATGGATGAAAGTCTATGGATTAAGGAAGCAGAATCAGAGCCAAACACCTGACACCAACAGCAACACAGAGATTTGCCATCACTGCTACTTATTTCCCAACTGTACTGTCTCCTGTTAGAGAGTTCGGGTCTCCTGACTGTCCTGGTATTACAGTCTGGTAGTGTTGCTGGGGTATTCCGCTTCTGCAGGGAGCAATGTGTTTGCAGGTGAGGATTACCAGCTGATTCCAAATTGAGGAGGTGGGATTGAACATATTGGAGTCTGAACATCTGATTACTGCATGTTTATTTTGTCTCTTTCTGGCCTTGACCGTGGCAATATTTAACTGGGAAAAACAACTATACAATGTGGTAAAGCTGCGCTACATGTAATTCCTGTTTATCTTCAAATCAGGATTATTGGCGTATTCATATTGAGCCATCAATGTATGCACTACAGGCAGCTTGTCTGTTGGTGAGGAGGACCCTAAGCTCTCACTCTCTGCCGTGAGGGGAACGGCTCGCTGTTGTCCTGGGTCCCGCATTCCATCGCCGTGAGGGGAACGGCTTGCAGCGCCAGCACCATCGCCACCGTGAGGGCAGGACCTTCAATTCCCAGGTGCCCCGGTGGCAACGGCGCGCGAGTGACGCCACCAGAGCGCCCGGAGGCGCGTGAAAAGAGAGGAACGCCTCTCGCCCAGCGAGTCGCACGCGGGCACGGGCGGGACAGTCTGTGACAGTCCGGGGAGGTACGAGGCTGGGCTGGGCCACCCCCCTTGGCAGGACATTCCCTCATGGACACTTCTTACAGCTACCAGTAACATCAGGTTAGTGTTAAGAAGTGGTTAAATATTCCACACTCCTGTAGCAAAATAGGATTACTGGTTGGAAGGATCCTATCTGTTGTACAGTGTCTCACAGCTAACGTATATTACGGGGAAAAGAATACCAGCAGTGTCCAGGCCAAAAGACAAGCAGAAAATGGCTGTAACTACATCTACCACCCCATAGCCAAGCTTAACGGCCATAGATAAAATGCTCCAGAAGACTATTGGTGTTGTTGCAACGGCCATACAGAACACTGAAAGGCGCCTTTCGCTTCCACCGAGTATGCCCCCACTCACTCACCAAGACAATTCATTGGACTCTTTGCTTGCTGCATCATATGCAGGACTTCCTGGTGCTGACCTTAATGATAACTGTATAAACGTGGACATGGTGCCTCCAGAACATTTTTCTATAGAAAGTAGGCTCTCATCAACCCCCACCATGCTCAGGCAAAACATGAATATGAGCCAAGAATCTTTCCCCCCACTAGAGAATGACCTGGCACACCTAGAGGGCATGGGACCGCGGCCAGACTCTTATATGTCAAACTCTGATAGGGACAAAAGTGTTAGTATTCCGGCACGAACCAGGGGACAAAAGGCTAAGAGGAAATTGAAACATATAGACACTGAACCATCGATTAATAAACAGAGAGATAAGGGTGGGCCAAGCAACGACGGAGGGCCCCTGGCCCCGCAGAACAGAGAGGGGACAAGGGGGAGGGACAACCCAATGACATAAATATTCAAACTATAGAGGCCAGTGCAGTGTTGGGGGATGAAGGATTTTGGGGGAGGATGGAGACTTTGCTAACTACCCTATTAGGGCCAATTAACCAACAAATCCTAGATATGGATAAGAGGCTGAGAGTGTTTAGATGACCATGTATTGAAACTGGGCATAGGGCATAACCCAATTTATAATTCCAACCCAGGGGTAATAATTGGATCTAAGGCCAAAAACAATGTGGTTAGCACGAACACAGTCACCCATAACAAAGTCCCTACACCAACATCAATACCAAGCACAAGCAAAAATCTGGCACATGCTCATCCCCTTGCTAAACGGGGTCCTAACCCTAACATGACAAAGGTAGTCAACCCAGAAAGTACGGCCCCTACTATTGATATGAGTAAAAGGGCGCCTACTGAACAAAATGATAACAAAAATGCCCAAAACCCTTTATCAGACAAGTTGGACCAAACTGTGGCAACCACTAATATGAGGCAGATCCCGACTCGCATTAGTTTACCCCCTGAATGTGGGGCTTATGTGGCGGTTCTAGTCAATGGGCCCAAATTGAGGAAAGATCAAGAGGAAAATCCTGCAAGCCTTAAAAATAGAACCCTCCACTGGCTATATGGAAATTGTAAATTTCCAATAGAAGAATCGAGGGAGATAATCCATACCCAAAGAGTGGGGTGGATTGGTCCGCTGAGAAAAAAGTTCGAGGAGGACTGTATAATTATAAACTTTAGGTCCCCCCAATGGGCCCAAAATACCCTTGCCAATGCCCCACCGCCCTGACTCTGGGAATTCAACACCACTTTGCTCCCTCTGGGCTATTTCTATAGGCACCTAATGGACCCAAATTTTAATCTTGAGAATAATCCCACAGTGTATCATCAGGATTCAAATTTTAATATTGGGAATAATCCCTCATTTCGCTATCAGGACCAAAATTTTAATTTTAGGAATGGCCCCTCATTGCGTCATCAGGCTATATTCCCAGCATATCCAATGCCACACCTATACTTCCCTATTCCGCCCCAGTACAACCCAAGGGAGAGGCCTAATCAAGGGGCTAATCAAAATCGAAACATGCCTCAGAACAAGTTGAGGTACACATACAACATTCCAACTCACAACCGTTTTGAACCTGTTTTTTCGAACCTAGAAGATCAGGATTGACTGGGAATCGGGGAAAGTAATATAGTATGTGAGGAGGCAAACAATGACAAAAGGGAGGATTTAGTGCCAATAAAAACTAAAACAACACAAGGGTTAACAGTGCATGATTATATTGTCCCACCCACAGTTACACCTGAGGACATAACCCCAACACCGATTAAATCTAAGCAGAGTATAGACAAAAGTGTTAGGAGCAAGCCAGTCAACCCCTCCAGTCACTCTGACTTGACAGTCCTTAGCAGGAACGTTGCTGGGTTAGAATCAAGATTGTAAGACCCACAATGGGTCCAGCTATTGGATGGTAAAGATATCATCATGTTTCAGGAGACATGGGCCGTAGGGAACCTACACATAGAGGGCTACCACTGTTTTAGTGTGACAGCACCTAAGCCTGATTTTGGTCGCGCAGTAGGTGGATTATTTATTGGGATTAAAATATCGGCCGGTGGCACTATGAGAGATTTATCAGGAGGGAACCCGAATATACAGGTCCTTGAATTTAAGAGAAAGACCAGGATTTATTTAATAAATTTTTATAATAATGATTTTTATTCCACACCCAACAAGAACTTTGTAGCGCTCTCTAAGATTCTACGAAATTTGGAATCGAACCTAGATACAGAGGAGGTGACAGGGATCCTCATCGGGGGGGATTTTAATGCGAAAATCATAAAGAATCGCCAGTCTAAAGATAACAACTACTTAGACCAAGCAGAACGTAGGAGTATAGAATTAGATAATATATTAACTGAGAACATTCTTAGCAATGTCATGGATGTAGGTCATACCCCTAACATCCATTGTGCTCCTATGTTAGAGGTAGGGAATGCCTCTCGACCTTCAATTTTATCTTTATGTCCCCCCACTTAATAGATCGCGTAATAAAATCCTCAGTGATGGAAACAATATTTGGAGATCATAACCCCCTTACAGTTACTTTGTACCTAGGGCCCAGCCCAGTATATGCTAATTTAAATGGCGCGAGAGATATCACACCTTCGGGAGATGGTCTGCGATTAAAATGGAGGGGAGTTAACAGTGGGGCAATATTAGAAATTGTGAAAAAGGAACATCCCCATATAATCAATACCTGCTTATCCCTGGATGGGAATTGCCACAGGTTAATCGCGGACTTTGGCAAACTGTGTCTTGCTATAAAAACCTGCTTATCAGTCCCATTGCCAAAGATAAGAAAAGACCCAAGGTGGTTCAACTCCGCCTATTCATTAGCAAATAGGGCATTGCGTAGGGCATTAATCACTAATCCCAGATGCACAGAAGAGGTATAGGCAGCTAGAAGATTTTATAAACTTAAAATAGCTGAAAGGAAGGCTGCATTATTGACGGAACAGTGGGAGTCGCTGGTTGGAAGTGCTAATCTGAAGAGCAGCGGCCCCTTCTGGACGGCCGTGAGGAAAATGCGAGACATAGGCAAACAACTAACCCCAATAAGCTGTAATATTACCAGCTGTGCTTGGGAGGCCCATTTCTCTAAAATATATGCAGCACCACTCAAGGAAATAACAAGCTTTGTTCCTGAACAATTGTGTGGTTTACAGATTGACCTCTATGAAGTAGAAGTAGCCATCAGACAGAGCCTTGGTAACAAGGCCCCTGGTCCTGATGGACTCCCCATAGATGTCGTTAAACATAGTCCGGATTTATGGGCACCAATCCTTCTTAATGTCTTTAACAGTTTGTCAGCAGCGTCAATGCCAAATACTTGGTCCACCAGCACCATAGTCCCAATTTTTAAAAAGGGCGACAGGTCAGACCCAGGCAATTACCGTCCGATTTCACTCTTGGACAACACCCTAAAAATTTTGGGGCGAGTCCTCTATAACAGGGTGGTAGAGTGGACAGAAGATACAAACCTATTGAACTCCTGTCAGATGGGATTCAGGAGCAAGGTGGGCTCGGTGGAGCAATGTTTGAATCTGAAGTTGATAATTGATAAGTATAACATTGCTCGATCGACCCCTATCTACCTTGCGTTTATGGATCTCTCATCCGCCTTTGATTTAGTCAACAGATCCAAACTTTGGTCCATTCTTCTGGACTATGGACTGGATGAGGCACTTGTTAACTTTCTGGCCTATCTTCATACTGACTTAAGGGCACAAGTTAGGATTGGGATGGGTGGCGAAATATACGGAGCTATTAAAATTGGTAGGGGGGTAAGACAGGGGTGCGTTTTAGCATTCCTGCTGTTTATTATTTATATTAATGGGTTAGCCAAAGCCCTAAAACAAGTGACTAGAGACGTGCCTACAATCCAGGGGCAAGCATTACCAGTTCTATTATACGCAGACGATGCGGTGCTTATGGGCTGCACACCTAATGCCCTCCGCTGACTTGTTAAAACTTTTGTTCAACATATGGAGGGTTTAGATCTGCGTGTAAATTTAAAAAAATCTTTTATGATGCCATGTGGGCCCGGCAAACGAAAGCTCAATACTATATATGTAGGGACAGATAAATTAGAATCTGTGACCACATTTCCATATTTAGGGTTGGTCTTCGCTGCGGATGGCTCATGGAGTGGGCATTCGGCCCACGCCACGGGCAAGTTCTCGAAGGCCACCAATTCTATTTTGAGCTTGTCCCACCCAAGAAAATAGGTGCCACTAGAGTTATTTAACATTTTTTAGATTACAGTGCATACCAGTAGCAACATATGGGGCAGAGGTTTGGGGTTTGGGAAAAAATCCCAGTATTCAGCAAGAAGAAAGCCGCTTTTGTAGAAAAATACTGGGTGCTTCAATCTCATCCTCTGAGTTCATTTGTCACAAGGAACTAAACCTCCCCTACGTATGTGATTTTATTAGAACTAGACCAGCTCTATTCTGGATTAGGATTTGGAGGAATAACTCAGCCACTTTAACACAAGACATTATGAAAGATTGTCTAAAATGCGAGCATGGCCTGGAAATTCCCTGGCTCGCAGGAGTTTTAAAGACACTGCGCGCCGTGGGCAGGGGAGACCTTTTCTCCCACCCATCCATAATCGAGCGAAAAGATAAGATTGAAGTCAGACATGCACTATATGCACTTTATAACTTAGAAAGAATGGGAAAGGAAACACTAAAATCTACTGTTGTGATATATATGGGGAATGAATTGTGTAGGCAACCACTCCCATCCTACCTCACTCTCCCCATGACCAATTGGGAAAGATCATTGTTATTCCGCCTTAGAGCGGGCTCTGTAAAATTTTTATTGGGTTTTCCCTTGGGTTATCACCACACCACACAATATAACCCATGTCCCTGCGACGGCACAAGCACACAGAATGATTTGCACTTCCTATTCTTCTGTAAATTTTATCTAAAGTATATTAATTGGTTTTTAACCCCGTATTTTAGAAAACAAATACCCCTCTCCTTGGGGGAGTCTTATTCTATGTTGCTCTCCCTGGACACAGATGAATTCATCTTTCGCACTAGCACTTTTTTGAGATTAATAACGCGTGTACGTAAGATGATGGAAAACCCCTGAATCCAACTTATGAGAGCTGCAAAAGACTTTACTGATTATGATTACTGTGATTTAACTTGTTATGCTGTACTTTTATGAATTTTATGAAATTCGAATAAAGGTCTTTTGAATTGAATTGAATTGATTTAGGGTGGCTTTCCTTTCCATGTACTTCCAGGCTGTTCTCCAATACAGCCTTTGTTTAGAGTGAGGCTAGATACTAGATACTTGCAGTCAGGCGATGGAACACTCCCGTAGACTTTCATTCATACTCTTGTCCTGCATGGTATATGCAGGACAAGAGTATGGATGAAAGTCTATGGATTAAGGAAGCAGAATCAGAGCCAAACACCTGACACCAACAGCAACACAGATTTGCCATCACTGCTACTTATTTCCCAACTGTACTGTCTCCTGTTAGAGAGTTCGGGTCTCCTGACTGTCCTGGTATTACAGTCTGGTAGTGTTGCTGGGGTATTCCGCTTCTGCAGGGAGCAATGTGTTTGCAGGTGAGGATTACCAGCTGATTCCAAATTGAGGAGGTGGGATTGAACATATTGGAGTCTGAACATCTGATTACTGCATGTTTATTTTGTCTCTTTCTGGCCTTGACCGTGGCAATATTTAACTGGGAAAAACAACTGTACAATGTGGTAAAGCTGCGCTTTATGTAATTCCTGTTTATCTTCAAATCAGGATTATTGGGGTATTCATATTGAGCCATCAATGTATGCACTGCAGGCAGCTTGATGTCATGGCAAACAATGCACACACCTCAGTTCTTTGTCTCTTATGTTTCCAAACGAAGTGACACCTTGTACGATGTATATTTTAATTCAGTGTTATGCTAAGGCCAGGCTTTTCCAATGAGTAGCTCATTAGCTACTTGTAGCTCTTCAGCTACCTGTAAGTAGCTCTCCTGTGTGAATCCAAGCCTCCTAAACTGGAACCTTTTGCGTGGTGAAAATAATCTATGTATGACAAAACTGAGCATTCCAGAAGAAAAATGTGTGCCTTTTTGGAACTGACTCTGAAGATGATGTTAGGAGAAAAACGGATGAATTTCCAAAATATATTTAAAGCCGGTCTGAGTGATAAATCGTGTGGGTAGACGTATTACTAACATTCTCACTTTTGTGCCAGGGACACTGCTGCAAATACTGGTATGTACTACTGATGAAGAAGCATTCCAAATTGAAAGAGCCTTTTTTACATTTCTTCTAGCAACTCTTCCCATTGCACCGAGGGGATGATAGCTGGTAGTCTTGAATAAGGTGGCCACTAATATACTGTTGACTTATGTGGTTACTATTACAAAACTAATAATATTAGTATCTAGTGATGAGTTTTGTTGAACATAAGTAGGTCTTCTTGCACAAACTGTTAGAGTCCCCTGGCTTAGGCAACCTCCTAAGCCTGTGATGTAGCGCAAAATCCAATTTTCATTATAGGGGGTGCATTATAATCACACCTATAGACTGCATCTGCGTATAATCATCTATTGTGTTTACCTGAGTGTTAGGATCTTGTAATGTAATAGGATGAATGTGACATGTCCCAAAATGTAGCATAAATTGAGAATTATGTAGAAAATAAAATGTAAACAGCAGTGAGAACAAAAAGAAGGCACTTGGTTGTGCAACTCACAATTATTTTGTTATTGAATATGTTTATTAATTGTGTTATTTTATATGTAGATGAAATAAAAATATTAACTGGATATGTCTTGAATTCTATGTATTTTTGTGAATCTCATGCTATGTTTCCTGTTTATGGTAGGCCTGAAATGCATTTCTCCTGGAAGCTCTTGCATTAGAAAATAATAGATTCTGTTTTTTCTCACATTTATGTTGCAGGTGGAAGAAATGCCCTTGTTAGTTAGATTAATGTCTTTGTTTTAGGAGTTAGACAAGGAGAGAAGAGGATACAATGGGAGCTGGCGCGTATAAGGGGGACTCTTGTACTTTCTTACCAGAGAGGACCTGGGAATCAAGTTCATCATGCAAAATCGGCGTCCCATGAAAAACTACCTACGAGAATGTGGCCTGACCAGATGGCATGACCTAAAATGTATCTTGCGAAGATACAGGAGATATTGTGAATACTGTATATAAGGATGGAGTCCACTTCTTCTCTGCCCTTTGGAGAGAGAGCATCTTAGAGCGAGTTCTGTCTCAGTAGCTTCATGCCTCATGACTCAATAAAGTGGAGAGTCTTCTATAGAAGACTCCACACCCTGACACCTTAACTGATCTTGTCCCCAATGTGCTAAACTAAGGATGTCACGTTAGTGTTAGTGTAGGGACAGAGTAATGCTTTATTTCCATGAACTCTCAATGTGGGGATTTGGACTTTTGTTTCATGATATTTTGTATCTTGATTTTTTAATTGAACGTCTTGTGTATGCTGCATCGCCTTAATTTTATTTATAGATTTGGCTATGTACTAGTCCCAATATATTTCTACACTCTTGTTTTAAGGTGTCTGTATATCCAGTAGTTTTTGGCTTTGTAATAAATAAACAAACTTTATTCGGTAGTCTGTGATTCTTAATGGCCGCAGAGAACTGAAATTGGATTGATTGACATTGATAACGATATCTCTCCCCCTATGCTTTCATGCTGAGAAAAAGTACCATTGACTCGAGGTTCTAGAGCCAATCTAGAACATGTCCTCTGGCTCCTTCAGTTGGTAGCCAAATAGGATGGTTCTGTACCAGGGCGGTGCTCCACCGTGAAATCCATACCCTGTAGGGAAATGGGACACCTCAACAACTTGCGATTCTTACTCCTCATCTGCATCAACCATCTAAGGGGCCTGTGGTCTGTCTGTACCCGGAAGTGAGTCCCAAACAGGTATGGTCTCAACTTCTTCCGGGCCCAGACGACAGCAAATGCCTCACGCTCAATGACACACCACCTCTGCTCCCAGGGAAGTAACCCCCTGCTTAGGAAGGCTACCGGTTGGTCTAGTCAATCCTCATTCATCTGTAACAGAACAGCCCCTATATATTCATCTGAGGCATCTGCCTGGACCACAAATTCCTTTGAAAAGTCGGGCACCTGAAGCATGGGTGTGGTGCATGTAATTTGGTCAGGAACCCTTGAAGAACTAAGTGATTTCCATGATTGGCTTAATGGCAGATCTAGGGACTTGAAATTCACTATGGCCCATAGCCAGGAGGGAATTAATTTCCTGGACCTGAATGTACCTCACAAAGACGGAAGGCTAGAGGTTAGTCTGTATTCCAAACCTACAGACCGGAACACCTTACTTCATTTTAATAGTGGACATCCTAAAACATTGAAAGAGAACCAGCCCTACGGGCAATTTTTAAGGATTAGGCGCAATTGCAGTAATAGATGTGATTACTTTGCGAACGCAGAAAAACTCCAAATGAAATTGATAAACAGAGGGTACCCTAGGAAATTGGTGAAAGCAGCACTTAAACGGGCTTGGTTTACACCACGGGAGACTCTGCTTACACCAAAAGAAAAACAGAATTCTGAAAAAATGACTTGTGTCTTAACATATAGCCCTAAAGCGAATATGATCAAACGTATCACTTTGAGGAATTGGCGACTAATACAGCAGTTCGACATCCCTAAACCTTTATTTGCCTTTCGTAAAGCTAAGAATATTCGTCAACATTTGGTGAAGGCAACTAGGCAGACATCAGAAAAGGGTGATTTGAGAAGTATGTTGCACCGCCCCCCTGTAGTTGGACATTATAAATGCAACGGATGTGTTGTTTGTCAACTGACTAACAATACTAAACATGTAATGATCAACAACCGTAAGCATATACAAAAAAGCTTCTCCAATTGTAACACCAAAAATATGGTGCACTGCATCTCCTGTCCGTGTGGGAAAACCTACATAGGGCAGACCACCCAGAACGTGAAAATGAGAGTAATACATCAATCCAGAATTAGATGTCAGTATTTGGGAGCGCCATTGGTCCAACATTACATTGAAAAGGGCCACAATGAAAATGATATACATTGGTCTGTTCTACTAGTAGTGAGAACACAGAGAACCCCAATGATGCAGGCAACCCTTAACAGACTGGAAGCCAGAATGATTGAGAAATATGAAACTGCGAAAAGTGGTCTGAATGACCGGGACGAAATATGGGCATTGATTACAGGATAATGTACTTGAGATATCAACTGTGCACCTATTCTGTTGTTTTACGTTATGATTTGCTGAATATGTAACATTTTGTACAAAAAAATTTATGTATATAGATTTGTATGACAGAGTAAAATATGATATGGTCCTTGTGTGAATACTTAGGACTGTATTTTATGTTTGTATAGGTACAGACACACAGAAGTGTTTTGAATTAGGTTTTTGTGTACACACTGTGTTTTTAATATTGGTGGAATGATGTTCACCCTCTGTGCCCCCGTCCATAGTTGTTCTCCGATCCGTTTTCCCTTGTTTGTAGCACGTGCCACACCACATGTGACGATGTTTTTGTCCCCTTCGTGGGAGTCACACATATTGTAGCCAGTTGTGGGCTCTTTGACCCCTAGTGAGAAGCAGCTCTACTTTACGGATTTTAGCATAGGGAGGAGCCGCGTTTTTCTCTCATTATTTGCGTGGCCCGTAGGAAGTGTTGAGTTATTTTCCCCACATTGGCCAGAGTGTATGTTCGATGCCCCGGTTTACACGCATACTTTCCTTTTTCACACCAGGTTGGGCAGGGTGAGTGAACGTTGTTCAGACAAAACTCGTTGGCCCATCATTTATTTTTGTGACGGAGAACCCCGGTCACATGGGGTATGACATTTGCTACTTCCTTGTGGAGGTACTGGCGGGCGTCCTACGGAGCAAACCCGACCTGTTTGGCTGCAGTTTTCCATTGAAGGAGAGAAACGTTCTGGAGTTCCCGGGCTAGTAATAGGTAAGAGAAGTGGCAGACCGCTATTAGATGTAGAAAGTGGGGTAAGGGTTGTAGAGGAGTTAGGCTGTGAGTCACTGACAGTTTTGTTTTGGTCTCCCTGGCAAGCTGGTGGAGTGTGGATACATTTGCACACACGTGAGACGATTTGTTGAGACGATTTGTTTGTACCCAGCCAGACTTCGTGCTAAGGTAGGAGACCGGCTCACTCTGATAGAGGTTAACTGAATGAATCACCACGAGAAGCACTGTTTACAATTCATGGACTTTGTCATTTCATCTTGCAGAATTTGCCTTTGGTTTTGGTTTTTGTGAACAATTCCCGGCTGCCCCTGGATTGATTTCTTTTGTAAGTAGCGAGTATGTAGTGACTTGGAGATGCATGCTGGGTGCATAGAGTACCTTGAGGTCCTGTTCCCTTCAGTTGCGGTTAGTCAGTCTTGATAGTGTTCCTTTGAATAGCATGTGGCATTGGTGATTGGGTCACTCCAACCTGTGTAGCGCATAAAGCACTTGGAGTGCATGGATATGGTCCTAGGATCGCTTCTAACACCCCACGCCTGCCGGTGGTAGGATGATGGGTCTAAGTTACACATGACCCCCTTTTTAAGTTTTTGTTATTTTGGGCACGGTGACTACCGGGCACGGATTGTGAGGATTGGTGAGGAGGGCACAGAGTACGTGAATGGATTCCTAAAATGGTTTTGCTATTTTGGATTATATGCATTTTTAGGTGGATTTTCACCCTGTCCTGAAGAGGCCAGATTGACTGGAAGGCCGAAACGCGACCGCGTCGACACTTTCATAATGGAGGAGTGTTTATGTTTATATTTAATTTGGGAACTTGTAGCCTTTGTGACACAGGTTTCGATTGAGTTTCGGTAATTTGGGTTTTCGAACCATCTGTGCTATACTACCTCCAAGTGCACCTCCTAGAGTGAATGGAAGGGCACCCAGCCTTTGCTGAAATATTCTGTAGGGTGTAAATCGTATAAGTCCTTGTGTTTTTGTGTTATGATTTTCTTCATTGGTCAATTTTTTGTGAATGTTTTGTAAATAGGTGTGTATATAGTTATGTATATGATGGTATATGTTTTACAAAAAGCTTGTGTATAAAATTATTTTTGATGTTTGTTACAAAGAAAAAAGAACAAAGAGATATGAGTTTAGTGATTACAAAAAACAATAAAAAATGTGTAATCTAGTCCCTGTGTATGAGTGATGGGGTGGAATAAATTGGATTATTCTGAAGTGCACTAAATGGCATTGAAATAGGTGAATTAATTGTCCCCTATTTAGATAAGTTATTGTAGATCTTTTCCTCCTTTTTCCATTGTTTTTTTCTTGCATTCTGTTCTTACCCAGGTAAAGGAGGGTAATTTGGGTAAACCTCGCTCTTTTTTGGCTTACATAATTGTTTTACACTTTGTTAAGTGTGAGGGTTACACATAATTGTAACTAGAGTAATAGTTTATGACATATGATATAGAAATTAATGAAGTGGCCCTATACGACTAATGGGGACATGTTTAAATGATGCCTTGAATGAATGATGTGTTGAGAGAATGGTGTGTCTGTACAACTGTGAGAATAGTGTGTTGAATATTGCCCTTTGCTGCCCGGATATGATTGAGCCACATATGGTACAATATTCAGAAGAAGATATCAATCGATTGTTACTTATTCCCTCCTTGTTAGGGGGTGAATCAGGTACATCTGGAACGCTGAGTTCTGATAAAAGTGAACGCCTTATACAGTTGCGTAAAAAAAAACACCAGGACACAACTCCATGCGCAAGTACTGTTAGATCACCTTAAGAGCAATACAATTCCTGTAGGATTACAGGTTAAAAACATTCCAGTTATTTTTGTGAATGACAAACCTTATCTCCTAGATTTTAGTGGAGTAGGCAATAAATGCTCCTGTGAATGGATAGTGTTGTCTATCCAAACAGCTCTAGGAATTAGTGAGGAAGAGCTTAAAGAGATAAAGAAATTGGAAGAAGAAATCGGGACAGATACCACTATAACTGATGCTAAAGCATTGCTTGAAACTATTGAAAAAACTATTTGTGACTTTAAAACACATACAGTAAATTTAAAGATTACTAAAGTGGCAAGGGATATTAAGAATTTCAATTTTGAAACTGTTTACCCTTACTTAAAGGAGGATTTTTTTAAGAACAATAATCCCAGTACCCATAACCTACAATATAGAGGAAGATCGAGAAGGAACTTTATTACATTCTCTGATTCTTCATCCGACTCAGATCAAAGTTCTACTGGTCAGTACCAACACTATCAACCATACCCAAATTATTTTCAATACCCCAGAACCCTTCCTTTTTTTGGCAGAGGACGGGGGGGAAGAGGATCCAGAGGAGGATGGAGGCCTCCCCCTCCGCAACCACCCCCAAACCAGGGAGTTTTCAGAACACGACATCGCACATACAACAGATAAATTGTGCAGAGACTGAGATGACTAATACAAATGAACTGATCCCTATCTATAATCTCTCAAAACATAAATTGACGAATGTAGAAGAAAAAGTGCTCCATAAAGGCTTGTCATTCGTCCCATTGACGCCACAGGACCCTGTGAATACTAAGATGGAAGTGTTACAATTCCTGCGCTAAATTAGGCTGAAAATATTCTTCACAGATATGGACGAAACCACTGAAATAAAAACTAGTGGCCTTAAAATGAAGTCCACATTTTGTCCTGAAAGTGCTACTATGCCGGATGATATTCGGATATTCGAAGAACAAATTTTGAATGAAGAGGATGAAGTTAACAGTAAAAAAGTATACTTCAAGCCAAACTTCTCCAAACAGGAAATGGCAGCCCTGAAAGATTTATCTAGTTACCCCCTTACTGTTATTAAACCTGCAGACAAAGGGGGTGGGATTTTACTGTGGGATGTCAATGAATATGATAATGAGATTTTGAGACAATTGCAGAATATAGATCACTATCGTCCCATTAAGGAAGACCCCACAGAGAGTCTCAAAG
This sequence comes from Lissotriton vulgaris, assembly GCF_964263255.1. Classification (NCBI taxonomy): domain Eukaryota; kingdom Metazoa; phylum Chordata; class Amphibia; order Caudata; family Salamandridae; genus Lissotriton; species Lissotriton vulgaris. Next base: position 7,215,322 of record NC_141688.1, read on the forward strand.
CACAGATTATGGAGATTACCACACTAGCCTTAGACATAGGATATATCTGTAAAAAGGAACATGCTTTTCTGAATGCCAGTTCACCCAAAATACCAAACATATATGTCCTACCTAAAATGCATAAGGACTTACAGCATCCTCCAGGTCGTCTCATCATTGCTGCTTGTGGTTCCTTGTTGGAGCCACTCGCTAAATATATTGATGTCTTCTTAAAACCATTTGTACCAGAAACCGAGGCATATATTAGAGATTCAATGGATTTCATTTCCAAGATAGAGGGCTCGGTGTTTGAAAGTGACCACCAGTTGCTGGTCACTTTCGACTTTGAAAGCCTGTATACTAACATCCCTCAGGATGAGGCCCTGCTAATACTAGAGATAGTATTAGATAAAACGACGAGACCCCATGCAGTACCTACCAGTATCATCGCATCCCTGGCTAAACTTTGTTTAAAAAATAGCTTTTTTGCGTTCAAGGAGGATTTATTTTTGCAAATTAAAGGGGTAGCCATGGGCTGTTGTTTTGCCCCAGAAATTGCTAATTTGGTTATGGACATGTTCGAAAGAAATTACATTTTCAATGATAATACACCATTCCGTTCCCACATTACGAAATGGAGTCGATTTATCGACGATATTTTTGTAATTTGGTCAGGAACCCTTGAAGAACTAAGTGATTTCCATGATTGGCTTAATGGCAGATCTAGGGACTTGAAATTCACTATGGCCCATAGCCAGGAGGGAATTAATTTCCTGGACCTGAATGTAACTCACAAAGACGGAAGGCTAGAGGTTAGTCTGTATTCCAAACCTACAGACCGGAACACCTTACTTCATTTTAATAGTGGACATCCTAAAACATTGAAAGAGAACCAGCCCTACGGGCAATTTTTAAGGATTAGGCGCAATTGCAGTAATAGATGTGATTACTTTGCGAACGCAGAAAAACTCCAAATGAAATTGATAAACAGAGGGTACCCTAGAAAATTGGTGAAAGCAGCACTTAAACGGGCTTGGTTTACACCACGGGAGACTCTGCTTACACCAAAAGAAAAACAGAATTCTGAAAAAAAGACTTGTGTCTTAACATATAGCCCTAGAGCGAATATGATCAAACGTATCATTTTGAGGAATTGGCGACTAATACAGCAGTTCGACATCCCTAAACCTTTATTTGCCTTTCGCAAAGCTAAGAATATTCGTCAACATTTGGTGAAGGCAACTAGGCAGACATCAGAAAAGGGTGACTTGAGAAGTATGTTGCACCTCCCCCCTGTAGTTGGACATTATAAATGCAACGGCTGTGTTGTTTGTCAACTGACTAACAATACTAAGCATGTAATGATCAACAACCGTAAGCATATACAAAAAAGCTTCTCCAATTGCAACACCAAAAATGTGGTGTACTGCATCTCCTGTCCGTGTGGGAAAACCTACATAGGGCAGACCACCCAGAACGTGAAAATGAGAGTAATACATCAATCCAGAATTAGATGTCAGTATTTGGGAGCGCCATTGGTCCAACATTACATTGAAAAGGGCCACAATGAAAATGATATACATTGGTCTGTTCTACTAGTAGTGAGAACACAGAGAACCCCAATGATGCAGGTAACCCTTAACAGACTGGAAGCCAGAATGATTGAGAAATATGAAACTGCGAAAAGTGGTCTGAATGACCGGAACGAAATATGGGCATTGATTACAGCATAATGTACTTGAGATATCAACTGTGCACCTATTCTGTTGTTTTTGATAATTATTTGTGTTACGTTATGATTTGCTGGATATGTAACATTTTGTACAAAAATATTGATGTATATAGATTTGTATGACAGAGTAAAATATGATATGGTCCTTGTGTGAATACTTAGGACTGTATTTTATGTTTGTATAGGTACAGACACACACAAGTGTTTTGAATTAGGGTTTTGTGTACACACTGTGTTTTAAATAATGGTGGAATGATGTTCACCCTCTGTGCCCCCCGTCCATAGTTGTTCTCTGATCCGTTTTCCCGTGTTTGTAGCACGTGCCACACCACATGTGACGATGTTTTTGTCACCTTTGTGGGAGTCACACATATTGTAGCCAGTTGTGGGCTCTTTGACCCCTAGTGAGAAGCAGCTCTACTTTACGGATTTTAGCATAGGGAGTAGCCGCGTTTTTCTCTCATTATTTGCGTGGCCCGTAGGAAGTGTTGAGTTATTTTCCCCACGTTGGCCAGAGTGTATGTTCGGTGCCCCGGTTTACAGGCATACTTTCCTTTTTCACACCAGGTTGGGCAGGGTGAGTGAACGTTGTTCAGACAAAACTCGTTGGCCCGTCATTTATTTTTGTGACGGAGAACCCCAGTCACATGGGGTATGACATTTGCTACTTCCTTGTGGAGGTACTGGCGGGCGTCCTACGGAGCAAACCCGACCTGTTTGGCGGCAGTTTTCCATTGAAGGAGAGAAACGTTCTGGAGTTCCCGGGCTAGTAATAGGTAAGAGAAGTGGCAGACCGCTATTAGATGTAGAAAGTGGGGTAAGGGTTGTAGAGGAGTTAGGCTGTGAGTCACTGACAGTTTTGTTTTGGTCTCCCTAGCAAGCTGGTGGAGTGTGGATACATTTGCACACACGTGAGACGATTTGTTGAGACGATTTGTTCGTACCCAGCCAGACTTCGTGCTAAGGTAGGAGATCGGCTTACCCTGATAGAGTTTAACTGAATGAATCACCACGAGAAGCACCGTTTACAATTCATGGACTTTGTCATTTCATCTTGCAGAATTTGCCTTTGGTTTTGTGTTTTTTGAACGATTCCCGGCTGCCCCTGGATTGATTTCTTTTGTGAGTAGCGAGTATGAAGTGACTTGGAGATGCATGCTGGGTGCATGGAGTACCGTGAGGTCCTGTTCCCTTCAATAGCGGTTAGTCACACTTGATAGTCTTCCTTTGAACAGCATGCGGTATTGGTGATTGGGTCACTCCAACCTGTGTAGCGCATAAAGCACTTGGAGTGCATGGATATGGTCCTAGGATCGCTTCTAACACCCCACGCCTGCCGGTGATAGGATGATGGGTCTAAGTTACACACGACCCCCTTATTAAGTTTTTCTTTCTTTGGGCATGGTGACTACCGGGCACGGATTGTGAGGATTGGTGAGGAGGGCACAGAGTACGTGAATGGATTCCTAAAATGGTTTTTCTAATTTGGATTATATGTATTTTTAGGTGGATTATCACCCTGTCCTGAAGAGGCCAGATTGACTGGAAGGCCAAAACGCGACCGCGTCGACACTTTCATAATGGAGGAGTGTTTATGTTTATAATTAATTTGGGAACTTGTAGCCTTTGTGACACAGGTTACGAGTGAGGTTCGGTAATTTGGGTTTTCAAACCATCTGTGCTATACTACCTCCAAGTGCACCTCCTATGAGTGAATGGGAGGGCACTCAGCCTTTGCTGAAATATTCTGTAGGGTGTAAATCGTATAAGTCCTTGTGTTTTTGTGTTATGATTTTGTTCATTGGTCAATTTTTTTGTGAATGTTTTTTACATAGGTGTGTATATAGTTATGTATATGATGGTATATGTTTTACAAAAAGCTTGTGTATAAAATTATTTTTGATGTTTGTTACAAATAAAAGAAGAACAAAGAGATATGAGTTTAGTGATTACAAAAAACAATAAAAAATGTGTAATCTAGTCCCTGTGTATGAGTGATGGGGTGGAATAAATTTGATTATTCTGAAGTGCACTAAATGGCACTGAAATAGGTGAATTAATTGTCCCCTATTTAGATAAGTTATTGTAGATCTTTTCCTCCTTTTTCCATTGTTTCTTTCTTGCATGGCAGTCTTCAGGGCATCAAAAGCTTTTTGACAGGTTTCAGTCCAGTTAACCATCTTTGGCTGCTTTTTAGAAGTCAGCTCAGTCAAGGGTGCAACAATGTCCCATACCCCTTTAGAAACCTCCTGTAGTACCCTGTGAGTCCTAAGAAGGCCCTCACCTGCTTCTGAGTCTTGTTGGTTTCCCATGCCAGGATAGGTGCAATTTTAGGATGAAGGGGTGCCACCTGACCGCTGCCCACCTAGTACCCCAAATATATGACAGAACCCTGCCTAATCTGGCACTTACTGGCTTTGATTGTGAGGACTGCCCTCCCCAGGGCCATCAATACCTCCTAGAGGGGGTGCAGGTGGTCCTCCCAAGAGGAACTAAACACCGCAATGCCATCCAGGTAGGCAGCACTGAAGTCTTCCAGCCCTACCAACACCCTGTTGACCAACCTCTGAAAGGTGGCAGGGGCATTCTTCATTCCAAAGAGCATCAACTGGAACTGGTAGTGCCCATTGGGGATGGAGAAAGCTGACCTCTCCTTTGCTCCCTCGGTCAAGGCGATCTGCCAATACCCAGACATCAAATCAAATGTGCTGAGGTATTTGGCAGCCCCTAACCAATCTACAAGCTCATCAGCTCTGGGGATGGGGTGTGTGTCAGTCTTCATGACTGAAGTGAGACTCCGAAAGTCAACACAGAACCGAAGTTCTGGAGTGGCACCAGGCGCTGCAGCTTTCGGGACCAGGACCACTGGGCTGGACCACGGGCTGCTAGAGGACTCAATCACTCCAAGAGCAAACATTTTGGTAACCTCATTGTTAGATTTGGGGGTCTCTGGTTGGCACAGGTAGGTACTTGTGACAAACAGGGACCCTCTCCTCTAGTAAGGGAAAGGGGATTACACTCCTAAAATAACCCCTGCTCACCCTCTAGGTTGCGTGGCGCGAGCAGTATAGGCTTATTTCAGAGGCGTTGTAAGTTAAGCAGTTGTGACCACAAACAGTAACCCAGTGACAATACTACAAACGGACACCACACCGGTTTTATATCAAAAATAAGTAGACTTTTTATAGAGTTACCACAAGACCATGAACGACAAACAAATACACACTATGATTACTTTAAGATGGTAGATTAAGCTTAGTTCAGTTCTTAGATGAGACACTCTGCGTCAATGTACCTTAAGTTGCATTGCGCTTCCAAGACAAGCAATGTCGCTCTTCTCCACGATGCGTGAAGCTTCCGCTCGATGTGACAACTACAGCGGCAACATCCAAGATGCGATAGCAGCAGCTTCGACTGCGGCGCGCTTCTCGAGGATGGGAGATGCTCTTGGTCGATGCGGTGCAATGCGACAGTTCCAGCGGTGGCACTCTCCTTCTCTGGAGTTGCGACGGCAGGCACAGCGACGGTGACACGCTCCGACCTCGTTGCGAGATTCTTCTCCTGATGCTGTGTAGTGAGACAACCACAGCGGCGACACCCTCCTTCTTCGGAGTTGCGACAGCAGCAGCAGCGACGGCAACACGCTTCCTCTTCGTTGCGGCACACTTCTCTCCGATGCGGTGCAGTGCGACAGTTCCCGCGACAACACCCTCCTTTTTCCGCACTTGCGACAGCAAGCACAGCGACGGCGACACGCTTCTTCTCGTTGAGTCGCGCTTCCAGCTCCTTGCATCACACAATTCCTCAGAAGGCCCAAAACAGCAGCAGGCACTTCCAAAAGAACTCTGGGGAGCTGGGGGTGAAGTCTGTGGTCCCTGAGACTTCAGCAGGAGGCAAGTTATTTTCCAAGCCCTTGGAGATCCTTCACAAGTTGAAAGCAAAGTACACAAAGTTCCTTTCTCCTTCCTTTGGCATTAAGGCAACTACTGCAGGCCAACCCCCCAAGCAGCACTGCAGCTTGGGAATTGTCTCTCCTCAGTAAAGGTTTCTTCTTGTAGTCCAAAAGTGATCTAATTTCATGGGATCAGGGTCCCAATATTTATACCCAGAAATCCTTTGTTCTCTGAGGGGAGAGGGGCCTTTGCCCAGTCCAAACCAGTTCTGAAGCGCTCTGTTTACCAGACTTCTCCTTTCCTTTCACAGTACAGGGCATGCACATCAGACGCCCCACAGGAGGTGGAACCAGCATTGTGGAAGGCAAGTACAGTCCTGGAGCACTTTGTTGAAGGACTCCTTCTCTTCTTTCAGTGTGCAGGGCAGAGACATCAGCCGCTCCCCAGGGGGTGGAGCCAGCATTGTGGAAGGCAGGCACAGCCCTTTTCAGAGTTCAGGTGCACTCCTCCCTCCCATCAAGATGCAGATCTCTCTATTCACCACTGGGTGACTCAGCCTATCATCTGGAGTTCGCAGCCCTGACACTCACACAAACCAGACATAGTAATACACATCCGAGCAGAGGCAGGTTTGAATGGTTAGACAAGCAAATACCTACTTTCTAAAAGTGGTATTTGCAAACACTGAATATTAAAATAAACTTTACTAAAAGATGTGTTTTATTATTCTGAGTTCAGGTATACTAAACTCGAATTTCGACCATGTTCTCCGAGCCTGTTAGGATTATAAAATGTAACAATTCTAACAGCCCATTCTGGCCTATGGAGGTAGCCTTGCAATAGTGAAAAACGAAAATGGCTGTAATTCACTATTAGGACATGCCACACACATCAGGGCTTGTCCTACCTCATACTTACAATGCACCCTGCCCTTGGGCCTACCATAATGTTGAGGAGCTGTTGTGAGAAGTCATTTGCAGTGCCACCTAAGACAGAGAGCTTTGTGTGAATGGGACATGTGGAAATCATTTGGTGAGCCTTGTGTAAAGGGTGGACCATACTGATTCAGGTGACTAACGCAGGTCGAAAGGCTGTGTGTGAATGTTCTTGGATGATTTAATTCTATCGAACTACTAGATGGCAGAGAAATATGGAGTTTGGGACAACTGTGTGAGTGAACATGGATGAAGAAATTGTGAAGGAGGGTGAGCCACTGCGAGAAGCAAAGGGGAGGTCAGACTGTGCCGCGCTGTGATAAGTTGGTAGTCATCAGGAAATCTTGTCCGTCGAGGAGAAACGTTTTGATTAAATCATGCAATGTTTTAGAGTATTGCAGGATCTGTTGAGGGGAGATCAGGGAGTCAGTACTCAAGTGGGTGAAGAAGTGCCACCCGAGGATACTCTAGCACATTATATGTCGACAAAAGTAGGAGTTCATACTATAGTTTGGCTTCAGAATTGGCAAATGTTCACTGAAAAGGAAGGGGGTTTGAGATTTCCACACTATGGGTCATTTCAATTGGAGGTGCTGCATCAGTTGAAAGGAGTGATGTTTTTTGCTGAGGCCTTTGCCTAGACCAATACAGATTGAGGCATTAGACGTATGAATGCAGGCAGTACATGTAATTAACAGGGAGAAATTCCAAGAGAAGAGGAAGAAGGCTATGAGGGCATGTCAGGAAGCACGATGGGATGCACAACTCAAGAGATGGAGAGTAGACATCATAGAGGGAGACAGGTTGTATCCAAATCTGGTGAGACAGGGAAATTCTCAGAATTAAAATGGAGGGGAACATGGAAATTATGGGAGTGATAAGGATGACAGCATGGACCAGAATGGACCGTATGTGGAGACAAATGATGGTGGCCATCCCATAACATTCTGGATGGATACTGGTGCTACCCGGTCCATTGTGAGATCTGCAGTAGTACCAAACCTACCCGTCTCGGAAAAATGTCAATCAAGTAGTAGGAGTTGACAACAAAAGAATGACAAACCCTTTGACAGAAGAGGTCCTGATGAAAATCGGAACCTTTCAGGATCATCAGCAGTTGGTGGTTTGTACTTTAGATCCAGTCTGTTTATTAGGACATGATCACTTCTGTAAACTGAATTGCACCATCTACTGTACGCCAAAGAGAATTGAGCCTGTGGACTATTGATGATGACATTGCTGTTAAGTTAGCAAACCAGAATCATTGCATAGCCTTGTTTGCTTTAATGACAGTGAAAGTCATGCCGCTGGACTTAAGAAATACTGTCTCTCCAGTTGTGTGGGATTTCACAGGAGGGACGATAGGACTGATTCGAGGGGTCAAGCCAGTCCCAATACAGATTAAGCCAAATGCACAGTTTCTGAGAACGCCTCAGTACAAATTGACCCCGGAAACGGTGGCAGGCCTTAAACCTGTGATTGATTCCATGATTTTGCAGGTTATACTGAGGGAGATCATAGGAAGTCTGTGCAATTCGCCTATCATGGAATTGCAGAAGCCAATCAGAAAATATTGCATAGTTCAGGATCTTAGGAAAATAATTGCCATTGTGATTCCATGTTGTCCTGTGGTACCGAAGCTATCTGTGATCCTGTTTCAACTCCCTTGCAAAGCTGTTTAGTTTACTGTGATTGATTTGTGCCAAACATTCTTCTCTATTCCATTGCAAGAGGAAAGACAATTTGTATTTGCTTTTTGTCTGGAGAACGTGTATTATTGGGTGTGCATCTCTCGAGGGTATACAGAGTTCATCCATCTTTAATCAAGTTTTGAAAAAGAAACTTGAGAGCTTGATTTTACCCCAGAATTCCGTGCTAGTTCAGTTTGTAGATGATGTTCTAATTGCAACTGCAGTGGGGCCAGACACTTCGGGGCGCAGCACAATAAGTTTACACGGGATACAATTCTCTTTCAATAAATGTTTGTTAAAAAAGGTGTGCTCACACCCACACCTTCTAAAGTAATTAATTCAACTTCCCACTGCAGGGTGTAGCACATGTGTAGCACCCACAAGTCATCATGTCATTTGATACTATAGCAAATGTCACAGAGAATAGAGCATCAACTAAAGCCTATATGGCAGAACAAGCTGCAGAAATATATGGTCTTATTAAAGAATTTCAAGATTTTTAACACACAGAGGGGTGCAATTGCTCAACAACTCAAACAACTTGAATATTTGACGCGGCGTGAACTTGATCAACAGTTACACGCCTCAACATTGATTCAGTATCATAAGGTTAAATGCATACCATGAGGCTTACGGCGTGCCATTAAACCTATGCTTTTTTTGCAACATAACTAAGCATTTATGGATAAACGGTTCGCCATTTTAAACACATGCTCATTAGATGTGATACTTCTATTGATCGAAGAACTTTCACGTACAATTGGAGTTTAGGATTGAATGTGTGAAAAGTGATCTGGCAAATCGTATGGAAGTGAACAATTGGGAACAGTTTTTGGAGGACCTTGACAAAAAAGTGGACACTAATGGAAAAGAACTACAAGAGACTAAATTAGGAAAATTTAAACGAGATACAATTGACTATTAAGTCAACAAAACATATACCTGGGTAGAAGTCTAGGCCCAGAGGAGGTTCAGCAAAAGAACCAATATTTCATCTGAAGAGAGCGTTGGGATATAGATATTGCACGTATTCCTGCAAAAAACATGACGTCTCGAATTATAGTTCCTCAGGATTCTACCACAGGCACAGAAAGTACAGATCATGCTGCATCAGTTTCTTTTTAGTCCCAGGTCCCAGACGTGGGACAACCACCAGATCAAATCATAAAAAAATCACTGACCTTCACAAAACAATCAGCAGATGAAAAAGAAAGAGAGAAAATAAAGAAGGGATTAAGAAGTCAGAACAAAATGTAGTTATCAACATCTCTACCTTTCCTTTGACTCTTGCTCAAACCACAGTTTTAAATAAAGGCACCTCAATCATTCAGGCCTACAAGAGCACTCCTCTAGCAATGGATATAGCCATATATAAGTTTATGAGAAATGTTAGGCTCAGAAAATATTTAGAAATTGTCCTTCCACCCCAAACTGAAATACAAGACACTGAAATGTTTTTTCTACAGCTACACAGGACTTCTATGGGTTTTGCAGGGGCCCCTGCATACGCAAACACATTTTTGATAATCCTGACTGGTCTAACAATTTGGTATTTTTATGTGGATACATTGCCGATATTTTTCTGGTTTGGTAGTACACTGCAATCATGTTAACTGAAAACATTGTCAAATTAAATACCCAAAATCCTGGCATTCAATTCACTCATACAATCAGTAAAACAGGTCTACCATTTCTGGATGTATGGATCGAACTAACAGAATTAGGATTTCACACTTCTGTGTACAAGAAGCCCGTAGATCGAAATAACACACTTCTTTTTCAAAGCTTCCATTCACCAAGTCTTGTACGAAATGTACGTTTTAGTCAATTCTTGTAAACAAGACGGATTACTTCAGAGGAAACCAAGTGCAAATTAACATTGTGTGAGCAAAAAGAGAGATATATATATACAGAGAGGTTATCCAGTACTGCTTCTAGACACTCATGAGCACAGAGCACTTTCCTTTTCACATGAACAATTATTCACAAAAGAAAAAGTGAGTTTGAATAGGATGGCTTTTGTCTCGACATATTCTTCACAGTCAGCTAAAATAATCCTTCACATACGGTGGGAAATACTACAACAAGAACCTGATTTCCATGGTCTTTTGATCTCAAACTCTATTTGAGCACAGAAGAGCGGTCTCCAGTCTCCGCCAGACCTAGCGGCTTGCCTGGAGGATGTAAAGAGCTGGATGATGAGCTCATGTCTGAAGCTCAAGGATGACAAAACTGAGCTCTTGCTCCTGGGCCCAGCGGCCCCCTCCACCCTGGAGCTGATCTGGCCCTCAAGCATGGGTACGGCCCCACCCCCCAGGGATAACATCAAAAGCCTGGGAGTATGGCTCGATAAATCGCTGAGCCTTAATACACAGGCCACAAAGGTGTCAGCCACCTGTTTCTGCCTCCTCAGGGTGATTAAAAAAATCCTTCCCCTTCTCCCATTCGAGGCCAGACAAATTATCATACAGGGCCTTATCCAATCCCGTCTGGATTTTAATAATGCCCTCTATCTTGGAGCACCGGACTACACCCTACAAAAGCTTCAGCGCACTCAAAACTGTGCTGCCCGGGCGCTACTGGGAGTCCCTCGGAGGACCTCAATAAAAACTGGCCTAAAAACTTTACACTGGCTGCCTGTTAGGGACAGAGTGAAGTTTAGAGCTCTTTGCATTGCCCACCAGACTTTCTGGAAAATGGGCCCAGAAATCAACTGCTCCCTGATTTCTCCATACCTGCCCAACAAGACTCTTCGTTCCTCAACTGCTTTACTAGCCAAAATCCCTAGAATTTTTAGAGCAGGAGGACGCTCTCTTCTCGTACAATGTATCTAAACTCTGGAACACCCTCCCTCTGCAGATGCGAAATAATGTCAACCTAACTAGCTTCAGGAAACAGCTTAAAACTCTCCTGTTCAATAAATAGTAACCTATGAGGGCAGTTTCTGTTTTTCTCCAGCGCCTGGACGCCTCAGGGCAACTGCAGCGCTTTACAAATCCCATTTTCATTTCATTTTTTTTTCATTCATTTCATTTGCTTACAAAAAGTCCATTAATCTCAAGGAGATCTTCACAAGAAAATCCCAAGAAGCACATCAGAAACATGAAGAAACAAGAAAATGTGTGAATTGTATTCATTGCAATGTGAAGCCTGACAATATTCTGCGACACCTGTGAACTGGAGAATCAATCAAGTTATTACATTCAGTGGACTGCAATTCTAATAATCTTATGTATGTCATAAAATGCCCATGCGGCTTACTGTATATGGGAAAAATGGAGAGAAAAATTAAAATAAGATTGACAGAACACAAGAGTAAAATCTGTAATAGGCACATCTTGAAATCTTGCTGCACATTGGATTTAAGAAAGACATACAATTGCTGAAAACAAATTTCAAGTTGTGGAAATTGTACAGAAATTAACGGAAATGGACAACACAAAAAATTGCTGCAAAGTGAGGTTTATTGGATCAAAAGACTTGATACTTTAAACCTGAAAGGGTTGAATGGCAAGATAGGGATGAGCTGCTTTTTATAGGCCAAGCACTCACATAGTCACTCAGGTTCAAGCCAATCAGTGTAGCTATCATAACTAATATTTGCAACTTCTTTTGTCCTTGTTCACACACACATATAATCTTGTGAATATTTATGCATCATTCAGCATATTTTCATAGATGAATAGGTTACACTCAGCGGCACTGACATGCACTTTATATATGATGCATTATTCACCTACATATTAATTGAGTAACGAACTATCTGGGTTTCTCTACCTTACACTTGGTGATTTGATTGTGATAACAAATTGTGTTCATGGTTTTGCATGCTCATTACACATGTGATACCTCTTGGGTTTTGCACATGAGCGTTGCTCTTCCTTTATTTATACCATTAGTGGGAACCCTCATGACTCGGCTCATCATGCTAAACAGATCTGCGAACTCCCCCCTCAGCGCTTTGAGACCCTCACAGGTGAGTAGCGTGCTTACAGTTCCCTGATTAATTGATTGATAGAATACACAGGCTCATGTTACAGTATTTTACCAACAGGGCATGTATATTTATTTGGGTCATACTTTCATATTCTCCCAAACATGGCACATGTATTTGCCACATCATGAGCATATCCCACCACGTCACACTGGTGGCTTACGCAGTTCCGGGTATTTTATGAGGTTAGCGCTTGCGTACATATCGTTGCGGGTCTCTGAAGCTGATCGCCATAGGGATCCAGATTTTGTTAGAACATCGGTAAGCAGATGGCTGGATTATATCACTATTGTAGACTAAGATTCTGTTGCAATGGTTTCGTTTGTTTGACGGTCTACATTTTTCATTTGGCAGATACGTTATGTGCACCGAAGGCAATGCCTAATTCACAGCATATTGATTCACAATTAGGTACGGATCTGCTTTTGATGATAATATTATCCAATGTGGCAGCTTTCTGCATTTAGTGTGTTCAGACCACGTACATAATGGTAAATTGCACACTCTGTGTTCAATCGTTTGTTGTTGTTATCTGCGTTATTCTCCGTTCAAGATTTATAGAAGGGAACAACACATATGTTTGTCTGAGTTCTATCTGTTGTGTGTGAGCACCAATCTTCTTTCAATATACACTTGGTTGTTTTCAGCTCTAATCATTGTCCCTTTCTGGCAATTGTGTGATGGCAATTATTAATGGCACTACGCTGTGACGTAATACATTTATATTTTGTAGAGGTACATCCATCTTAATGTTTATGTGCAGATCCTTGAGGGCAGAGTACACTAGGTTTACAAGGGATACAATTCTGTTTCAATGCATTTTTGTTAAAAAAGGTGTGCTCAGACCCACACACTCTAAACTAATTTCATCTGCGACACAAGAGGCTGGCTGGGATGATACCATTGCCTTAGTTGTTTGGTTGAAAATGGACACAAGGTGTTGCCGAACAAGCTTCAGTACCATTTGACTGAAGTTCAGTACTTGGGTCATCACATTATGAAGGGCAGGAGGAAGGTGTCACCAGAGCCAGTAGATGCTATCCAAGATGGGGGACTGGTAGGAGCTGCTTCGAAGATGCTCCTACGCTTCAGATCCCTCCATGGAGATTATCCCTGTTAGCCTCAGTCATCTACCGAAACCAAATTCTTACAAGTAACAGGATGAAAGCCAGCTTCAGGTTGTTCTAATTACATGCCTATCGCCCTCAATCTGAGCATACTATCAGCCCATACCTTGTTTTCACCGGAGCCTGACAAACATCTGGCCGCCCCCCACTGCCGCCCCCTCGATAGGACCCAGGCGTGGATCTGACGCCGAGCCCGACAGCCAATCTGAAGTGACCGGGAGAGAGACGCCTGACGAACCTGTGTCCCGTTGCGGCCCCTGACGTCCCGCAAAGCAACACAGCGTGGTCCCTCCTACGACGCATCGGCGGAGCCCCGATCTCTCAGCAGCATCAGCCCCTAGAGCGGGGTCTTCTACCCTCTGGTAAATCCTCTATGCGGCACAGCTGGGTCCATGGCTACCTCAGCCTCCGCAGCGGTAGCCCCTAGAGCAGGGCTGTAGGACCCTGCACAGTGGAGTCGGAATCAGAACCCAGGACCCTCAGGACCGAAGCAGCATCGAGACCGCTGACAGTGGCATCTCCCACTGGACCTAGTCAGTTTCCACGATTTCCTCGAGCTCCTTCTTGATGTAGGACTGACGTGCCTGCCCTCTTCGCCCTCTTGTCCCCCAGTGACTGATGTTTGTTAGAGCGCGCTATACGTCGGAGCTGGATCCTCGATAGCAGCGGGGGCATGGTGCCTGCTGATCGCCTTGAGTTGGGAGCTTGAGTTGCTGGCCCTCCGAGAGAGCTCGAGGTGCAGCTCCGCCCCGCCTGAATAGCGCACACAGCAACGACGACTGCAAGTTTACTTTAGATCTAGCACCATATCCTTAGAGAGGTTAAAAAATGCTTGTGCAGCGGCCGCTACCACGGTGTACTCGAACCTATAGAACATAGAGCGACCAGCAATAACGAGTAAATCAATCCTCTCTGGATACTACTACAGCCACAACAACGCTACCAAGGTAACTTTATCTATGCTCAATTGACTTTTTCTTCGTGACAAGGCTCTTTATATGCTGTTGCAGGTCAGTGGCTCTCGGTTTCTTGGTTTCTTTATTGTCCCAAAATGGCTGAATGGGTTCTCATCTGTTCCAAAATGGTTGTCTTTCTTTGAAAATTAGGGTAAGGGGCCCCCTAACCCCCTCACTGAACACCTCCAAGGGGTCTTTTACAACTCTTCTCTATGGGTCTACTTTCACTGCAACTGAAATAGGACAGCAACTGAAATAGGACCACAGTGGGATAGTCAGTGAAACAGGACTATTCTGCTCTCCCATTCACCCTATAAATCCTCCTATGGGCACAAACAAAGGAATTCATAACTCTCTAGTAAGATCTCCACTAAGGAGTTGGCCATCTTAGACTGCCTCAACCACTACCACAACCATAGTACTCTAGCCCTGATTTAACTCTTAGCCCAGCCAGCTATGACACTCTAGCCTTTACTATAGCACACACTCTCACAATCTACTCCCCTCACCTACACCTCACAACATGGAACTTACAGGCACTCACACATACAATATAATGAATCCCCCCAAACTCTCAAAATAATCTGCCAAACGTTTCAAACATATTTTTTTACAATCTCACCCAGAACCTCCCTTTGCTGATCCTTATTTTTCACTACACAACGGGATCACAACCACTGACATCATTTTCCACACCAAACGTAGATCCCAATGGAGGAAAGCATTCCTAGCCTTACTCTCGATTTCTTCCACTAGGAAATCCGCTCATGGTCTAGTGATTTCTTTTGCACCATCACAACTCTTCCAAGCGACAGCCACCATCACCATCTACAATAACAGAACTATTCTCATTCAGTCCACGGACTGTAGTTTAAATCTACAGGATAACATCTTCCCCATTATTAAAGAGCATGTGTCTAAAACTTACTACTACCCAATCGACTCCCGCATTGTGCCGTTTGTGCGGAGGGTCGTTCAACCGAGCGCCACTTCCTGCCCCTGACACCACTTCCGCCCTGCCTCTCCACCTTGCAGGTTAGCGGTCTAGTGGCTCACTTCACTGCCTGTATAATATGGCGGCCTGGCGGAAGCACAGCGGACGAGCGCAGCAGGAGCTCCGACTTCGCGCCGAAGTTGCGCCTAAGTTAAACCCGTCTGCGCCCGTCCGCATCCAGCGGCCACCCACTATGTCCGACGCATCACGTATTCCTCTCAGGACCTGTGCTCCCTCCAACACCCTGGCCCCCTTGACCTCCGCGCCATCGGCATTGCTCAAGCTTGCGGTATCTTGAAATCGTACCGCCACCACCCTAGTTCCCCAGACGTGCCTACTCCCATCTCTTGCAATAACTTCTCCCCCATGTCACTCGCGGATGGCCCAGCAGCATCCCATTCCATCTCTGTTGTCTACCTTAATACCAGCTCGCTACCAAAGCATCAACTTGAAGTCTTCCAACTGCTGGACAACAGTAATATTGATATTCTTCTCCTCTCCGAGACCTGGTTAACAGATGACTCCACCCCCGACATCCTCGCTGCTATCCCCTCGGGCTATTACATCCTACAGTCTAACAGGGCGACGGGCAGAATGGTTGGGGGGTTGCTGCTATCATCCGCTCCCAATTTAACTTCACAAACTTGGCAACTACCTCCATTCCGAACACCGACATCCTTACGCTGAAATTCATCTCCCCCAAACTCTCTTTTATCTGTGTCCTTGTTTATCGTCCCCTGACAATATGCCTCTCTTTTCCCTTCAATTCGGAGACCTCATCTCCCGGTTAGTTATTAAATCCGCCAAAATCCTCATTGTTGGCGATTTTAACTACTGGCCACTGGACCCTCAGGAAAGCAGTCTCTCTGCTGAATTCACAGATCTGCTACATGGCCTGAACTGTAAACAGCACATTTCAGTAGCTATCCACACTAAAGGTCATACTCTCGACCAAGTATTGACGGCCAACCTTTCACTAGAGCTTGCTCTGCCCAACCGCCCCTTACCCACTACTAACTTGACGGCACGTGACTGGAAGCGAGCCGATATCTCTCAATTTCACTCCATTTTACTTACCACAACCCCCAGTGACATGACCATGACAACTACTCAAACAGCCGTCCTTGATCAATGGTTGAAAAAGGCGAGCGATGTGGTCGCCCCGCTGAGAATCATGAAAACTAAACGCCCGCATGATGCTCAGCGTTGGTTCACAGACCAACTAAAACTGGATAAATTAGCTCTCAGACAAGCTGAGTGCCGGTGGAGGCGTAACTACGATCCTTTATTAAAAACTGCCTATGTTGATCTAATAAAACTGTATAAAAAATCTATCCTATCGGCCAAATCCTCCTACTTTTCCCAGAAAATTCTTAGCTCAGCATCCAAAACCAAGGATATCTTTTCAATCGTAGAAGAACTCTCCCTGCCCGACCGCGTTACTGCTCAACCCCAACCCTCAAAGGCCCTCTGTGATTCCCTCAGTTCGTTCTTTATTGATAGGATTACCACTATCAAAAATATTATTCCTTCCCCTTCCTCCTCCACTGCTTGCTCCTTACCTCCCATGAACCCCTGCTGCTTTTACAAATTCCCCCCCATTTCCCAGTCTGAGTTCACTTCCCTATTACATGCGGTCAGTTCAGGCTCCCCTAATGACTGTTGTCCCCCTCAAATCTTGAAAGCCACCTTCTTGGCTGTCCGGGCCCCCCGTTAGCACTCCTTAACAACTCACTTGATACAGGCTTGTTCCCGATGCTTTCAAACAGACAGTTGTTGTACCCATACTCAAAAAGCTTGGTGCTGACCCATCTGTCCTGAGTAATTATCGGCCGATCTCCCTCCTCCCCTACTTGGGGAAGGTTTTGGAGACCTATGTCACCAGCTGCATCAGAGCTTTCATTGAAAAATCCTCCTTTTTAGATGACCAGCAAGCCGGGTTTAGACCGGCCCACTCCACAGAAGCTGTCATCGTGGCTGTAATGCATGTGCTGAGACAAGGTGCCTATAAGAACCTGGCCCAAGCCCTTGTTCTATTAGATCTGTCAGCTGCTTTTGACACGGTCGATCACGCTATCTTGATCGACCGTGTCAGAAACGCGGGCATTCAGGGCTTGGCCTTAACATGGATCAGTTCCTTCCTGCACCAGCGTTCCCAATCGGTTCATCTATCCACCTTCTCTGCCCCATACTCCTCACTTTCCTGTGGTGTCCCTCAAGGTTCTGCTCTTTCGCCCCTCTTATTTAATCTCTACATGCAACCCCTTTTAGCTTCTCTCCGTCACACCCCCGTCACCAACTTCAACTATGCGGCTGACTTACAGTTAATCTTCCCCATCGACTCCTCCCCTTCTTCCTGTACCAATTTCCAATCCACTATGCTTGCCATCTCTGAGTGGATGCATTTCAGCCAGCTGAAGCTTTATCCCAGCAAGACGAAGTTGGTATTGACAGGAGGGTCCTAGCTTACGAATAATCCTCACTGCCTATCCTCCCTGCTTTTGTCTATGAGCACCATGAAACCGACTTGTGACCTTGCGTGGTAGAAATCTTTTTAACATAACATAACATAACCTAGTACTCAAGATACCACAGCTCCAACCCATTATGTCACCCCCCAATTCCCCAGCCACCGCAGATATCACAGACTTCTAGCTTGCACAACTGAGACAACAACTGCACCCCCTACTCAATCCGAATGCCCCCCCAGAACAACCATAGCCCCCCTTCTGTAGCCTCTCCCCATCACCATCCCTCCCCCTACCTCAGCCTTGCTTCATAACGACATTTACTACTCCCCCCATCCCAGTACTGAAACAACTCACGTACCTACAATAGAAGCTGATCCCCCATCGGTTTCGATCAGAGGTCACTCCCCCTCTAACAGCACCCCGTCTTAATTCTCTCCCCCCTGCATCATTCCTACGCCACCTGTCCACCTCTAACATTTAACCCCCCTTACCAGCCAACCCCCCTCCGATCACCTGGTGGCATACAAAAGGACTCCCCACCACTATCATTCAATAAACATCCCACCCCCCTCTAATCCACACAAGTGCATATTCCACTCCCAATTACACCTCCCACAGCCCCTCACCTACCATCCGCACCTACAACTCAGATATCTTCATCAACGATTCTCCCAACCACACATGCAACACCCTCTCCTATGTCTCCCCCAAATCCTCCATCAGAGCACACTCCACTCCCAGCTACACCTCCCACACCCCCTCACCCTCCAACCACTCCTACAACTCAGACATCTATACCAACGACTCTCCCAACCACATACGTAACACCCCCTACTATTCTTCCCACCCCTGCACCAGATTACACATCTACCCAGGCCAAGACACTGCAACCCATACCACAGACACCTACCCCTAACATAACCGTTCCAAACACAAGTCTGGATGAGATTATGTCCACACTTCACCAAATCAAAGATGAACTCCATACTTTTAAAGAGTTGATCTCTAATCAACCAAGGCGTTCCAGACCCTCTAGAACCTATATACCAAGAAAGCCCCCTACCCACCTGCCACTCTCCCCAAACATGATCTACCCTACTGGAAATCAATTCCCTCTCGTAATTCTGCCACCCGCCCAATGCGAAGCATCAATCTACTTTTGGAGTACGACAAACGCTCCCTTTTACACTCTTACGAACCCGCTCTTATGACCCACATAGCCCCCACGCACCTGCCTATCCCCACTATCCACCCCAACCCTCACAGGTCCTCCACACACAACAATAGAGGTATCATCGAAAATATTCTTAGAAAAGGCACACTCACTCAGGATCCCTCCTCTTCCTTCATCACTCCCCGTCCCAAATGCACACTCCTGAACTGTAGATCGGCCTCCAGACATGAGGCAGACATAGCTGAACTTATTATCGCGCAGGACCTGACAATGCTCACCGAAACCTGGTTAACAGAATCCTCCTCGCCACTCAAAGACATTCTAGTACCCCCTAATTACAACATCATCAGATTGGACAGGAGTGGCAAGACAGGGGGTGGAATGGCATGTATACACTGTAGCAACCTCTCCGTAAATAGAGCCATATCCCCAGTATTCCCCTCCTTTGAACACATCTGCCTTTGACATTAACAGCAACGGCAATCCAGTATGCTCTTTACATATGATCTACTACCCACCAGGTGGGTGGTAGATCACCTCACCTCACCTCACCTCAACGGAACACCTCACCTCAACGGAACACCTCATGGACATGGCCACAACGAACTCTGGATGACAAAACACACAAATATTCCTTGGCGACTTCAATCTCCACTGGAACGATCAGAACAATCAGTGGTCAATAGTCTCAAAAATGTCCTCGGCGCTCTAGACCTCACACAAATCTGCAACAGCCCTACACACAATAAAGGTTCTATCTTGGATCTAATAATCTCCAAAGATGACTCCATTCAACTTAAATCGATCCAACCCTGTGATTGGTCAGACCACCATATTATCACCTTTTTTATCAATAAATCAGTGAAACTTAATCCGGCTCAATCCACCAAACTGATGATTTTGAAAAGAGACCTGAAAAAACTCAAGCCCAACACATTACCTTCTCCCAGTTACAATCTTCTTCCACCCCTTGCCGGCGTCGCCAACATACAGGATCTCACCAACCACTACCTCAAATCTATGACCTCGATAATCAATGAGGTTGCTCCCCTTCAACTAAAGAGAGTTTCCTCTAAAGACTAAAAATGCTGGTATGATGGGCTACTTAACGAAGATGGACATTCCTTGAGAATGGCGGAACGCAATTGGAGATCAGTACCATGTGCTATGCACCTCAAAACTCTAAGGAAAAAAAGAAATGCATACTTCAGAAAGATCAAGTGCTCGAAAGCAGACTTCTTCAGCCACCAGCTAGACCAAGCAAGAAACCGTCCAAAAAAACAGTTTGAGTTAATCCAAACTCAATCCAAGGATGAACCTCAACGACTACAAAACACAACTCTTACACAATCGACCTGTGAAGAATTCTCTACCTTCTTTAATCTAAAGACTGATAACATCAGGAAAAATCTCCTCATTGACCTAAGCTTAAACTCTAGTTCCCATACCAAAACATCCCTCAACCGAAAAAACAACGCTTCATGGTCTTCCTTTGACACTTACACAGAAGAAGCTATAGGCAAGATTCTAAGTACCCAGAAGCCTTCCAATCACAGCACTAACCCTCTCCCCGCAAACGCTGTAAAGGACTTTACCCCATTGCTTCTGCCTCTCTGAACCAAAATCATTAATAGTTCACTTCAACAAGGATGCATCCCGGACTCCCTTAAAGTGGGACAAGTATCGCCCATCCTAAAAAAACTCACAGCTGACCCTACCGACCTAAATAACTATCATCCTATTTCCAATATTCCTACCTTGGCCAAACTGTTGGAAAACTGTATAAGCCTCCAATTGACAAAACACATCGAGCACTTTGACCTCCTCAACTTACACCAATCAGGCTTCTGAGCAGGCCACAGCACGCAATCAGCTATGACACACATAATTGATGATGTGCTTCAAATACTTAATCAGAACTGTACTTGCCTCTTCATCCTACTTGACCTCTCTTCTGCCTTTGATACAGTAAAACACGAGAACCTATTGGATCTGTTGAATCACAGAATAGGTCTATCAGGGACAGTACTTAGGTGGTTTACCTCCTTTCTTCATAACTGGACGCAAAAATTCAAGATCAACAATACCCTGTCCACACCCGTTCCAGTAACATTAGGAGTCCCACAATGATCCACCCTATCCCTGATATTGTTCAATTTAGTCATGGAACCACTCACCACACTGCTGCAAGCATCTAACGTGCAATTTTACATGTACGCAGACGATACCCATCTCTACCTTAAAATACACACCCCTGGAGACATCAAACTGCTCAACACAATGCTTAGGAACACACAGACATGGCTGGCAGAGAATCATCTCAAACTGAACGCTCTAAAAACAGAATTCCTCCTAATAGCACCATCCGCCAAAGTCCCCATCATACATGATTGGCTCAAACATCTTATTGCATTTAACGTTCTACCAACCATTGTGGACTCAGTGAAATCATTAGGTATAACCCTCGACTGCAACCTCAATATGCAGAAACATATCAGTAATGCAACTAAGGGTGCACATTTCCTGATTAATACATTGAGGAAGCTGAAACCCTTCCTGCATGCCAATGAGTTCAGGATGGCAGTCCAAGCTCCAGTTATCCCTCGAGTAGATTATGGAAGTGTCGCTCTCTGTGGCCTCACTAAATCGACAACTGCGCCCCTAAGAGCCTCTATTAATGCTGCAGGGAGACTCATCACTGGCTCTAAAAGAAGCGCCCACATCTCACCAGACTTAAAATCCTTGAACTGGCTGCCATACGAAGCTAGAATACACCTGAAAATTGTGTGCATGACGCATAAGGCCATACATCACAAGTGACCCAGTTACCTCACTCAGAAACTGACAATCCACAAGAAGTGCAGAAAATCTACTACTGAAACCACAAAGATTCAACAAGAAAAAAATATATAAACGGTCCTTCTCAGGGATGGCGCCCAGGATCTGGAATACACTCCCTCCAGAAACCAGACTTATCTCATCCACAGCATCCTTGAAAAAAGAAGTAAAATCGATTATCATGGTAAAATTCACATGAATCTAGGGTAAGGAAATCTCGCGAACAATCGCACCTTCCCCAGTATTCCTTTTATGACAAGCGTCAGCTAGATCACCTAGGCACTTTTGTTGACTTTGCCTTGACTTTATGAGCCCTCATTGTATTGCACAGTTTTGCTCATCGTTGCACAAAATGTTTTGTTACATGATTTATGCTGTTTGTATAACCTCTATGTGTGGAAAGCGCTCTGATATCCGCAAGGATCTTGTACGGGCTCTATAAAACTTTCAAAATAAATAAATAAAATGAATCCGCCTTCTACACAAAAGAAAGTCAGGATGTTTTTGGGAATAGTTGGCTACAGCGGACAGTGGATACCGAACTTTGCTTTGAAGGCCAAGCCCTTGCAAATGCTAACACAAAAAGATGTGAGTGATCCGGTACCTTGAGATAACGACTCCTTTCTTGCTTTCTTGGAGCTGAGAGAGTACCTTTGTCGCTCTCCAGCTTTAGGAATGCCTGATTACAACAAAGCATTTTTGCTGATCTTCAGTGACCCGCAATTATGTGCTCTTTCTGTACTCACATGGGGTTGTCCATAGACCAGTGGCTTATTTCTCAGCTACATTAGAACTTATAGCTTCAGCATTGGCTGGATGTCTGAAATCCATTGCAGCAACGGGTGCCAACATCTAAAGGTGTGACTGTCTGGATGTTATTGAGCTTTACACTAAACCGAGACCTGACATTGTCGAAGTACCGTTGCCTGATCCTGACCAAGTAGTTTTTGTTGATGGTTTGTGCCTAAGGGACAATGGGGGTAATCTGAGAGTAGCATTTGCTGTCTGCACCATTTCTGGAGTTGTGGATATTGCTTATTTACAGGGAGTATACTCTGCACAAGTAGCCAAGAACGTTGTCTTGACCCACGTATGCCTTGTTTCTGAGCAAATACAAGTCACCATCTACACCGATAGCCAGTGCGGTTTCGGTGTAGTTCATGACTTTGGATTGTTGCAGGTGTTCTGTGCAATCACAGAACTATTTGAAGTATTATGGGACCTTATTATATAGGGACGGAGTCATCCTACTACCTTAGTACCCGTGAGCCCAGGACTGACTTTCTATAGTGTCTCACTTGCCCTCCCACTCACTCACATAGGAAGAATTGATTAGACACCCCAGAACACAACACTCCAGACTCTCTCAGGAATCGCGGTTACAATACATAACCTTTAGCTCACATTCTTGAACTCATATTAACTAAGGTGCTCTAATATGCAGTATACGTTCCACAATAAGCAGAAAAATGCATAACACAATAAAGAAATGGAGGACAGCTTATGGGCAAAACTACAGGCCGACATAAAACAGAACGACGGGGCGAAATTCTGGAAATCAATTAATTCCTTTTTAAATCCTGTGCATGATTGGTTATCCTCCAATATTAGTGAAGCTGCATGGGCAAAGTATCTTAAAGATTACTTTACACAAGAAAAGGCCTCCAACTTTGAGATAGGAAACAAAGGCAACAAATTAACAACACTGTGTGAAACTTTTTATAAACAAATAGGTGGCAATACAATCATGAATACAGGAGAGACAAACCTACAAATGATAATCATGCGCCAAATCAAAAAGGGAAGAAGAAAAGGGGCGCCAGGCCCGAATGGTATTCCTCCCATTCTTTACAAACAGAGCGAAAGGGAATGGGCTGGAGCACTAGAGCCACTATTCAAGGAAATAATACAGTTTAATATATTACCTACTTCCTGGAAGGGCTCAATTATCTCTCCCATATTCAAATCAGGGGAAAAATCACGACCAAGCAACTAAAGACTGATCGCCCTCATGGATAATGAGGCCAAGTATTTTGCCGGGATCCTCTTGGAAGAATTACAGGCCTGGGCTACAGAAAATTCCTTAATCCCTGTAAATCAAACAGGTTTTGCTAAAACTGTTGGGAAAACAATGAACATCTTGACAATGGGACTGTTAATTGATAAAGCCAAAACCACCAAAATGCCAATCCACCTGTGCTTTATCGACTATAAGGCAGCCTTTGATCACATTAATCGGAATCTCCTGTGATCTAAACTGAATAAGTGGGGGATCCTGAAGCCCTTGCTAGACTTACTGATTAATCTGCATAGTGACACATGGTTACAGGTGAAGTTGGGTGATGGATCTCATCTATCCAGACGCATCCCAACTAAAACGGGCATAAAACAGGGATGTGTTTTGGCCCAACCCTTTTTAATCTGTTCTTAGGTGATCTAATCCCGATTTTAAACAACTGTAATTCCCATGCACCGAAATTAGGAGGCCAACTACTACCATCATTACTATATGCGGACGACATAGTGTTAATCAGTCAAACAAAAATAGGGCTACAAAATCTTGTGGATGCAACTCGGTTGTACTCGGATGATAATCAACTGACGATAAATCTACAGAAGACACAAACTATGTCAATTAATAAAAAAGGGAGAACCAATTATGGCTGGTTTTGGAACAATAACCGTATTGAAGACACAACAGTGTATAAGTACCTGGCAGTCAAAATCGACAACAGCGGCCAGTTTACCATTCAGAAAGCAAGCATTGGAGGAAAATGCATTGCGATATCTATTTCACTAAAAAAATTAAATGGCAAACTCACTAGTCCCTCTCTCCTGACCCTGGCACAAGTTATAAGCGCTAAACTGTTGCCCAAAATTACCTATGGGAGCGAAGCACAGAGAGGAAGGGATGCGGCGATTCTACATAGAACATTGGCAGCGGCATATAGAACCATATTCAGCTTGCCAAAACAAAACCTCTCCGGCCCAACTCAGGCTGGAATTTGGAGGCCAGAAACAGTCTCTGGCAAGACAAGGTGCATACATAATGACTTGGGATAATGTCCGTAAGGCAAACAAAGGAACCCTAAATAGCTACTTATGGTCAGAATTGGAACGGAATCCAGCATCGCCAGCCACCAGATACTGGAAAAACAGCCTAGTGAATCTAGGGTTACAGGAGCTGTGGAACACCCCTACTAATCATATTACGATCAAAAGATTAGTAAAAAAAACAATAACACACCTCTCATGGATTGAAGATAAAGTGTGTGTTGCAATGAGGTCACATGGGTGGATTATTCCAAACTCTTACTCTAAACCAGGCCAACAGAGTTATCTTGACCTCGGGTACTCACGTTATATAAAATTGAAGTTCCTCAATTACAGACTGGGCGTGTTACCTTGCACACGCCATTATCTGCAGTGGCTGAGGGTTAATGGGGGTTCCCTCTGTCGTCTATGTGGCATGGCGCCTGAAGATATGGAACATTTGCTGTGCTCCTGTGAGAAGCTGTTGGTGGAAAGGAAACGGTTATTGAAATACCATTTCAACCAGCGTGGAATACGTACATGAAGACAGGCAGTTCTTGCCTGCTTTGCCCCCAGCGACCCGCAGTTGAACTGCAGCCTGGTGAAGTTCTTGAAGGAGGTAGAAACAAAGATGCAGACAATTGACCCTCCATCATGTCTTTAGAGGTTATTAAACAAAGCAGAATCCCCTACCGGTATTCTATAAAGTATTAAATTTAGGAAGCTGGAAGAAAAGAGAATACTGGAACTTGTCCCCTTGCCATAACTTACAGAGGACATTTAGAACAATATGTTTACTATTTTAATTTTTACTCACACATTAAATCTCATGAATGTTTGATAGGAATTATAAATATACATTTTATGTGAATGTAATTTTACTCAAGTATTGTGTGCATGTTAGTGTTTTAAGGATGAATTGCAATGGTTTTAACTAACTATGCTAATAAACTATTACTTACTTGCATAACACAAATGCTGTCAGTATAGCAAGTAGTTTGTAGATCATAAAAAAAAATGTCATGGTGAGAGAGAGTGTAGCCTAACCTCCCTCCCCTTGCATAGAAGAAGGATGATTATATATCAGAAAATCTCTGGGTGTTATCTGCAAACCCTGTACAATAGTCTATAGCTGGTAGATCTACATCATAGGTGCGGGCATGCTCTTCTCCCTGGAAAGGTCCCTCTCCAGGTGTGTGTGACCTATCCATGTATTCCAATATGACCAAAGTACATATTCCAAAACATTAGCTGTATCTGTATGTTTTGTAGATCCTGTAACATAGCACAATGGATGTCTACATCAAGTGTTGCGGCAGCCGGCACAATGTCTAAACTGTCATGGTCTGGCAAAAATATTTGAATACCAAAGGGCATTTCGTACAGGGTCTGCCCCCCAGAGATCTTCTTGGGAGATTATTTAGTTCACAGTGAACCCCATATAGATGAGTCAACCAGCCCTGGCCTGTACCTAATACCCTTGCTGTTAAAGATTGCTTTAAGTCATGTTTCACGTGCTCCACAACAGAATTGCCCTCAAGCCAATATGGAGACAAGAAATACACCGTACAGGTGTATCTAATAAATCGTACCAGAGTAAGCCTTTTTTTTTTTTTTGGAGTTTTATATAGCACAAACTAGACCCGAGACATCGGGTATCAGAGCGCTTTACATGAGTAGCAGTTTTGTTACAGATGGACACATTCATTTTTGTTAGGCATGGGGAGATTGAGTGATTTGCCCAGAATTATCAAGACTCAAACCCGGTTCCCCAGCTTTGAAGTCGACAGCTCTATCAGTAAGGCTACCTCCCCTTCTCCGCTTTAGAGGCAAATGCCGGACATAATGGAAGGTGCCACAGACATAAGTCCCGACAAAGACATGCAAATTTTTTATAACAGTACGAGCGTCAGCAAAGCACTGCAGCCAAACCCTGAGGAACCTAGTGCAGGAATCTACTCACAACAATAATATATTTGAAAGCATTGTCTGATGTCAAAGGACTGCAGTAATAAAGATAAATGCGACCAAAAGGTTGGTTGGAAATAAAAAGTTGAGTATGTGGTTGACAAGAAACAGTCGATTTAATCTGTTGAAAAATGTCACAGGAAAGAACATATTCATGACTTTGCTGATATAAAACTCGCCACCAATACCGTTGCTGTAAAAGAGAAATTGTGACTGACACCCCTGCATGCACCGTAGTCATTACTTCATGAGTGGCTACAATTAATAAAAGGCCATGGTCCTTGCTGAGAATCAAGCGATCAACAAATGTGGGAATAGTCACCAACGGCACCCGATCAGTGGTTAAATGATCGGAATAATGCAAAGAAAGACCCTAGAGAACACAGTTCCTTCCTTCGTCGAATCACTAGCTGCTAAAATATCGTCATCAATTTTAGTCATGGACCTTGTAACTGCTGCTATGGAGCACGTGACCGCTGGAGGTTTGGCTGCCTCATAAGCCATAGAATCACCAACAGCGTATGCTCCCACACGTATGAATAAAATATGCGAGTGATAAATGGTCTTTAAGAGTGGCCACTCGATCCAAAGCATGTTATGCTTTATTACGCAATCTTTAGAATCACAAAAATCATTCTGTTTCCAAAATAATTAGTTGTCATTAAAGGATTAGGCATATCAGGGTCAGCAAACTCAAGGGCTAACATTAAAGTGACCAACTCAGCCAATTAGGCCATGCAATCCCCAAGTGATTGTGTGTGAACTAGGGAGGATTTAAAATCACCATCCACTATTGTGCTCGCCACAATAGCATAGGCTGCAGAATACGCATGTTTAGAACCAATAGCTAGCTCTGCAGACACATTGGTGTAAATGAAACATTTGTACAGGTCAAGAGGGAGTAAAGACAAAGGAAGAGAATGAACCTGTTCATATTTCGAAAACTCTTCTGTCTGCAAAGAATGATCAAAGACGATACTTACATCAGCCGAAGTCAACAAACTAGCCCATTGTATCCAATGAGGATGTAGAGCCTTAGAATTTGTTATATTTGCCCTTGTTACAGCTTCCAAAGTGGGTACAGGTGAAACCATGACAACGGGTTTGCCATGTGCTTGAGAGTGTTCCTTCAGAGTATATAAATGCTATTTATAAGCAATGGGAAACTTGTACCCTTGATGTAAAGTCACGTAGGTGAGCCCTAACCATTTTTGTACAATCCTTATGATCAAAATTTGTGTTGTTATCTCTAGTTAACAAGCATTAAGTTGCAAGCAGATCAGACTGCAAAGACTGCAGAATTGCGGTATATTCTGGTAGCCAACTGGAAGATAAAAACGTAGGTTGTATCAATGCATTTAGCAGTTCGATACTCTGGAATGTAGGTTTGGTGGAAATTCAAGAAAAATACTGTAATTTCTTGAGGGCTGTAGGAGGTTGCAATTGAGTGCATTTCTTCAAAAAGTGGGGTGCTAACCCCCTTCACTCATTAGTCAATGTGTAACCAAGAAAAATAACTGCCAAAAAGGCAATATGTGATTTAGCAAAATTTAATTTGTAACTTCAAGTTGCAAAATGCTTAGTAATGTGATACACCCACTTGAGATGCAGATTTAGTTAACCACTTCCCTGCGGGCATATTCCCCAGCTGTGCTGGGGGGCGGGGAGGGGCACACAGCGCCCCCATGCTCATGACGAGGTCAGCTCGTCATGAGTCACAGTGCTTGTGTGCTCATAACGAGCTGAGCTCATCATGACCACACCCATTTATGTGGAACGCTCGCACAGCAGGGGAATTAGCCCAGCATGCGAGCTCGTCATGACCATACCCGTTTGTGTGGAACGCTCGCACAGCAGGGGAATTAGCCCAGCATGCGAGCTCGTCATGAGCACATGAGCACCGTGGTTCATGACGAGCTGACCTCGTCATGAGCATGCAAGGTGTTAATCATCAGTAAATATCTACAACATATGAGAAGGCATCAGGGTTGAGTTGTTGTAAAATCAAAACAATGCGTGCTGCAAACACCCCAGGGCTATTTTTATACCCCATTGGCAATCTCGCATAGAGTCTCTGATTGAAGAGAGCGCTGAGTGTGTCAAATCACGGCTTTCAGGATCCAAATGTGGCTGAAAAAGCCATGGGAAATATCCAACCTAGTTTTGAACTTCTTTCGGAGAATGTTATTTACTAACGCAGAGGTATGTGTGTTCTGCACTGCAAAGGTACGAACATGACTGTTAAAATGTCTGTAGTCCAAAACTATGTGCTATGAACATTTTCAGTTTCAATACAGGAAAAGAGGATTATCATAGCTGAGACACAGGGTTCAATTACACCCTGATATTCCAATTGAGGGAGAATTTACCATCTCGTTTAATGGGATATTGCGGTTGGGGCTGATGTGTAGATCGCAAAGGATTAACATGCAATTGGGAATCCTTATCCCAACCCGCTTGATTGCGATATAAAGCAGGAGCGGAGGCTAGAGCCCACTCCAAAGTATAGGCTTTTTTAGTTACCTCTGGGACATATTGTGAAAAAGACGGGAGGATCACTTCCTTGTCCCTAGAGGAAGTGAGGACAAAGGGTGGAGGCAAATCAAAATCCGCAAGCAAAATGTCATAGGAAGACGTCAAATTGTTCCTTCAATGTGGAGGCTCACTTCATAGAGTCTATCAGGTGGGGCAACACGGGTGTCCGTGGTTTCAACAGTTATAAAAGTGTCAGTTGCTTGCCGACAGACACTGGTGGAGTGTCTACCGAACTATGATAACCTCCGCTCTGCTTCGAGGAGAGTTACTGCCAAACTCCTGTCTATGAGAAGGGTTGTCGCATATGGGGCATACTTTGGAGTCAGAGCAGCCAAATTTTTCTTCAGAAATGGGGCTAAATATTGAGGTTGTTCCTCCCATTTGACCTTTACGTCAAACTGGTGCTGCAGGTCTCACCTTTGTTGCGTGGAGGCACCCTGTCTGCAATCCTGTTGTCTCCCTCCACTACATTGTTGAAAGGAACGAGGAGAACAGGGATCAGGAACCTGGTAGCTCTCAGGTGTCTTAATCTTAGAGCGGTTACGTAAATTATACCCACGCTCAGAAGTGTCTGGTGGTGGTGAACCAGCATGAGACCTAGGCTTTTGCATGTTTTTGTCCCATGCCTTTTTTGGAATGACTCGTTGCCTCTCCTTGTCAGGAGTGGGTTTACTCTGTACTTGTGCAAATGGTCTGACTCCTAAATTATTGCGCTCAGGCATGAATATTCATTGGCAATATTAATCTGCAACTGTTGCTCTCGATTAGCGCCGCCACAGCCACAAGGCGTTGGCGCACCTGTAAGCAAACTGCCTCACCTTTAATGTTAGACAGTATCATATCGGAGACAACAGGGAACATTCCCACTAATTTCATCCCCAAATCTAGGGCGGGAGTAGCCCTGTGATCATCCTGTACATGTTTCAGAATTGTCAGCAGAACGGTCATGGTGCGGGTGCCAAAGCACAGTGTATCCACTGACGCAAACGCCGTCCCCCAGGTGGTGCAGTCCGCTCAAGGAGGAATCAGGCGACACGGCAAACACATAGTAAGGATTCTGTGTTTTTACACAGGACTAGTGTGTGGGAAAAAAGCATCAAGCTTTTCAATTTTATGACCCAACTAAATTGGTAGGTAGATTCTAAGGATGTTTGCCCATCACTGAATTAATCATGGCGGGACTAATCACAAGCCCTCCTGCTGGAGCTACTGCGAAAGAACGAGAAGCAAATTGTATGACCAGTCTATAGAGCTGAATTACTTGTCATATAGCAAACAAAGCTCAACCACAGAATCATTTAAATAGCTTCAATGCGGTGTGAATCCAGACAAAACTGGCCGAGGCAATACTTATGGGACCCATAGGAACAAAAGAGTACGGGTGAGCAAGGGTGCCATTAAACCAAATAGTATGCTCTCAGGACATCAACAAAACTTCAAGCATTGCGTAAAGACGAAAAGCTACTGGAGGGGTAGATACCGTGTAAGCATTAAAAGAATTATCATTATCATCAACTGCTGGAATGGTAACCCATGAATAAAACATTTTGAAGCAGAACTTTGGATCTGCCTCGACTAAAAAATAATGGTAGCCCCTACATTGAGGACCCCATGCTGTTTCAAATGGTGTGTAACCACCGGCAGGTTATGTGCCGGAATGGCAACCGGTTGTGCCAATAAAGCAAACACAAGGCAATGATGGACAGGGTGCTGAAACTTTTCGGACACTCATCCCCAGTCACAGATCTAAGGTGAATCCATCAGCATACTTTAGCTCACTTCACTACCCCACTTTGGACCCAGCCATGTGCAAATCAGTCTTGACACTGTGCCTCATGGAAACAGTCCAGGCCGAACTGCCAGGCAAGGTCCTCCCTGGACCAGAAACAAGCATCCTGGGCCCGGTTTCGGGTAACACCTCTCATCAGCCAGGCTAGCTTGAATCCAGTGGAAAAGTGAGCAAGGGACCCATTTATGTGCATACCCTGTCAAATTAGTGTGAACAAAGCAAACACAAAGAGACGATGAACGGAGCCCTGAAACTTTTCAGATGCTCTACCCCAGTCATAGATCTGGGTTGAATCCATCCTCATTCTCTGCCTCACTTCGCCATCCCAGTTTGGACCCAGCTAAATGGAAATCAGTCTTGACACTGTGCCTCATGGGAATAGTCCAGCCCGAACTGCCTGGCCAGGTCCTCCCTGAAAGAAAACTGTGGTTGCGCCGAGTAACATTTGGAGATCGGGGGTACTTTCAACCAAATTCTATTGGACTTTGTTGAAATGCCTCTGTGTAATGGATTGAGGTACATTATGGTTGTTGTGTGCATCTTTTAACGATGGGTGAAAGTGTATCCGACTGGAAGGTGTGATAGCCTCACAGTACCAAAGTTATTGTTCATGCTTATCCTGCACTTCGAATTTCCGACTACATTGGAGTTGGATAGAGGAACACACTTCCACAGGGAGATCATGAATATGCGGTTTACCGCCTTAAACATGGATCAGAGATTGCATTGTAGCTACAGATGAGAGGCATCAGGAATTGTGGAACAGATTAATGGGACGCTAAAGATGATAATAGCAAAAGTGTGTGTTTGGTATCTTTGAAATGGCCTGATGCATTGCCTTTGGTTCTAATGAGTTTGCTCAACATTCATGATAGGATGACTGTGCTATCTCTGCACAAGATTCTCATGAGGAGAGGGAATCGCTTACCTGCAGTGCAATCTACAGTATTAATTAAGATCACAGACACTTTGGTCCTTGTTTACTGCAAGGGATTGGCTGATATGATTTGTTTTGTGTCTCACCAGGTTGAAGCTGTGACATAACTGACCTTGAGAGACCTCTACCATGACTTAGGCCCAGGAGACTGAGTGTTGGTGTGAAGTGTCTTGACTCACAGTGGCAGCCTGTTGTGAAGTTTGGAGGCCTGCTGAACTAGATACACGCATCGCACACCCATTGACTCTCAGGGTCCTTGAAAGAAACAGTTCCTCTACCAGAAATAACGCTAGCCTTGGCCGCACACTCACAGCAGAGGACAAGCCAAGCTGTCGGAGTTCCTGAAGAGGCTGGATACTCACCAAGACGAGCTGAGGGGGCTCAAGCTACACAAGGCATAGTTACTGGCTCAGCAGGAGACGATAACGTTGCAAGTGGAATAGAGTATTATTCAGCAGGAGAAACTGGTGAGAAAATTGGTCATGTCTGGTTAAGGAAGAAAGAGGTTGAAACCGAGTAATGGACAGTGAGGCATAGAAGACAAAATCTGAGACTTGCAGCTGAGAAAGATCTTGCACAGATAACTGAATCTGATCAAGGATAGTCAGTATAAGCCCAATGTTGTATGGGGGATTTAGATTCCATATGCATTTTCCCGATTCATGCCCTTATATAGGTACAATTCACATTAGCCTTATATAAGCATAGATATCAAGCCCTTATTTAGGCATAGTCCATACAGCCCAAATATAGACGTGGCTACTTCCATCCCTTCATCAAAAGGCACAACTATTTCTTGGAAAACCAGACTCTTAAGCAGAAGGGATTTCCCCTAGCCTGGATATTGATTTCTCCAAGAAACTCATTATTATGCATGAACAACTATTCCTTAGGGGTTCATCCATGACCTTCATATGCCCAACTTTACGTCAAAGCTGGCATTCCTAAACATGTTCAAGGTATAAATACACCTTCACTTGCTATGGCAAAGCATGGTGTGGTTCGGTGCAGTTCGACTACCTACTTGCACAACGCAGATCGCTACACCAAGTGCCGAAGGAAGCCAACACTCCAGCGGGTGCACTGATCAGAAGCTGTCCTCTGCTGAGAATCCAGCTCAAGTGTTTCTGACTCCCCTTGCGGGGTACTGGGAAATCGAGTCTGAGACAGAGATTCCAACCTCTTTCATTCTAAGGTATAGCGCTGATTAGAACCTAGAGAAACCTTTGGCAATTCTTGGCAAACACTAAACCTATGCTAAAGACCACACTTACTTCTTCCCTCGTACTAAACCTAGGTTAGGTACATTGGGGTAGGCATATTTTAGAAGCACCAGTTGAGTATTTTAGCCTGTGTTATTTATGTATATATTTTTATATGTCATAGCACTAGAAAATGCAATTACAATATTATTTTATACTACTGTTTACGCTATACGCATTATACTTTGCATTCTGTCTAACGATTGTAGCAGTTCACCTTTCTTGCATGAGAAAGAAGACTGTTCAATAAACCCCTTTTATTGAAATGCCCGTCTCTCTAATTCTGTGCAACCCTGTAGAAACGAAGCATGCACGATTGACTAAGTAAAATAGTTATCTATTCAAGAAAGCTTCTAATGACCTCTGAGCTAGCTGGCACTCACAATTACACAATTACACACTACACTACATCAAGAGAGCATGAGGCGGTCAAGGAGAGCAAAGGTGCTTTATTGGAGATACGCCTCCCCTGAGTGGACCTATCTAGACACAAATGCCAGGGAGATTGAGATCCGAGACAATCATACTGATTATCGAGATTCAGCTGAAAGTTCCTGGAATAGAGGTTGATGCAATTCTGTCATTGACCGTGCCTTACCTACCAAGGTTGAGTGGCTTACGTATATTGATTTTGGAAGACATCCAATTTCTGAGTTCTGGAAATCAGCCTCCGTCACAGGAGATTGCAACATTTTGAGCTGAACCGTTACGGTATGCAGCGTTTAGAACGCAAGCATTACCACGGAATACCTTTACAACGCGGGCGTAACAACGAAAGTTGTTACCACGCATTGCACTGGGGGGCGCTCAAGGATAGTAAATGATTTAATTTACTATCCCAACACCTTCCCTACTATCCACGGGGAATGGTGTTGGAATAGTAAATTAAATTAATCAATTTTGCGCCCCCCAGCTCAATGCGTGGTAACAACTTTCGTTGTTACGAACGCGCTGTAAAGGTACGCGATGTTAATGTATGCGTTCTAACGTAATACATCCGTTACAGCGAGTCATCAACAAAATTGGCTCTGATATCATAAGGGATGTAAACGTAACTTTGAATTGTAAATAAATACGAAAAAACCTTGCTTGAAAGATAACCTTGGCCCAAGTGGAAGACTGTTATAGAATTTCCACGATCCCAAAGAAGCTGTTCCAGGACTTTGCTGCACAAAAGTAAGAGTCGAATAAAGACACATTGTGTTGAACCTCTTACAGCTACATTCCAAGCCAATTTGAAAATGGAGCCTGGAAATTCAGACGGTAGTTACAAATGTATAATAGGCGCACGTATTATAGGAGTATTCATAGGGATAGCTGTAGTGATTGCTGAGTACATTATAAACACAGTATGAGGTTAAGGGAGTGGGGGTACATAAGACATCCATACCTACTACAATCACCATAAAGAAGAGGGTAATTCCGGATCTGATAGAAGCTTAATAGAGGAAACTACTAATTTGCTACATGCAGATTTGTATAAAGGTGATTATACGCTGAATGCTTATGCAAATTACTGTACGAGTATGTGGACACCATGTTTGTGAGAGACAGTTATGTGGGTATACAATTGCCTGCTTCAGTTGAGGAAGGTATAAGGTATCACCATCTGCCATTGACATATCGAATTAGTTGCAGTCTGCTTCTTATCATATTTTATGGAAAGAGTCACTATGAGTGCTATTTCTCAAATTATGATTTGATGCTTTCAGAGGTTCCAGTTTATAAACATCTGAACAAATATGACTACTACAAGCAAGAAGAGAGAATGGGAAAGTATTTTGTACCTAGATTCACACTGGATACAGCTTATCCGCATAGATACAATTTAACTTATACTTTAACAGATATGGAGAAAAAGTTTGTAGATCAAGTAGAAGCTGGACACAGGGGACTAACAGTTCATCTTAATAGTAGGGAGGAAACTTTTAAATGGACTGAGGAAGAACTAGCTGACAAGGCTGAGGGAAGGTATGGTCCTATAGCTCTAGATTGGGAAGAACAAGGCAAACTTTGCATTCGATATCTGCAGATATGTTACAACACCATATTTGTGGGACAGAGTGCATGTAAACACACGTTTCTGATTGATGCCTCCTCAAAGAAATTTGTGCAGGAAGCTGATGAAGTGATGCCAAGTGTGTACTTTGTGCGTGGGAGTAAGGAGTATGTTCATCTTCTAAATAATGAGTGTGGTACTTGTTATGTGGCTGTTGTGTTTCCAAAAATATACCATTTGGAGAGTTTGGAAGGAATGGCAGCTCATGTAGAGAAACATGGAACAAGTGCTGGTGAAATCATGGGGTATATATTTAGAGCAATGTTGCAGATGTTTGGGAGTGGTTTTGAATGACATCAAGATTAGGAAGTTATCTCCTATTGTGAATACGTTGTCAGTTAATACAGATCAGTCACTACTACTTGTAGATGGAGAGATGGTTTCAATAAGAGCTTTGGTAATGCAAAGCAGTCTTGCTTTAGATATGTTTTTAGCAAAATTGGGCATAGTCTGTAAAATCTGAAGGTTTAATAGTGTTGCACCTATATACCAGAAAACAGTAAGGCCCTGAGGAAGTATATCATTGAGCTACATCACGAGATACATGATATGGCAACTGAGGGAAGTTGGGATATAATTGGGAAAGGATTTGGAAAAGTTGAAAGTTGGTTTGCAAATCTTGGAAGAGGGATTTTTGGTTATATTTGAAGCCATTTTAATTATTGTAGCTTGTGTTATAATCTTGTTAGACATAGTGAGGGCATGCAAATGGCACAAGTCAAGACAATAGGAAAATTCCTATGAAGGGAGAGAATGGAAAATGGAAAGACTGCAGGACAGTCATAATGAAAATCTTAAGCATTTAGACAGAAGGGATAAGCTATGACATAGGATTAGGTCAGTCTACTCTACAGGAAGTTAGAGAACGTTGTGATGACACAGGTCATCAGAGGGAGTGACTGATATAGCATAAAATCCAATTTCCATTGTAGGGGTGCATTATGATCACATGCGTAGACTGCATCCGCATATAATCTTTTGCTGCGTTAACCTCAGTGTTAGGGTCTTGTAATGAAATCCCATGAATGTGAAATGTGAAGGCCAAAATGTAGAATATATGGAGAATTATTTAGAAAATCAAATTTAAACAGCAGAGAGCCCTAACAGAAGGGTCTTGTATTGTGCAAGTGACTATAATTTTAATATTGAATATGTTTCTTAATCATGTCATTTTATAAGTAGATGAAAATAATAACTGTATATGTCTTACATTTTATATAATTTCGTAAAGCTAATGCTCATTTCGCCTATGTTAGCTGCTTATTGTAGGCCTGGAATGCATTTCTCTTGGAAGCTCTTTCATTAGAAAATAATAGTTGAATTCCGGGTGTCTGTTAGATTCTGTGTTTTCTCACATTTATGTTGCAGATGGAAGAAGCGCCCTTGTTAGTTAGAATAATGTCTTTGTTTTAGGAATTAGGCAAGGAGAGATGAAGATACCTCGGGTTCCAGCACCAGTAAGGAGAACTGTTGCACTTTCTCACCGGAGAGGGCCTGGGAATTAAATTCAACATGCAAAATCGTCGTCCCATGGAAAACTATCAACAAAAATGTGGCCTAATAGGATGGTGTGACTGAAAATACATCCTGGGAAGGTACCTAAGATACTGGGAGTATTGTATGTAGGGAAAGAGTCTACTTATTCACTGACCTTAGGAAAGAGAGTATGTTAGACTGAGCTCTGTCTCAGTTGTTTAATGCTAGTTGACCCAACAAAGTGAAGAGTCTTCTAAGGAAGACTCCACATGCTGACACCTTAACTCATCTTGTCCACAACATTCTTAACTAGGGATTTCAAGTTAGTGTTAGTGCAGGGATAGATGAATGCTTTATTTCCATGAACCCTGAATGCAGGGGAGTTTGGACTCTTGTTACATGATATTTTGTATATTGATCCTTGAATTGATTGTCTTACGTATGCTGCATTGCCTCAACTCTATTCGTAGATTTGGCTTTGTACTAGTCCCAATGGATTTCTACACCCTCGTTTTAAGGTGTCTGTATTTCCGGGTTGTTTTTGGCTTTGTAATAAATTAACTAACTTTATTCTGTAGTTTATTCTGTAGTTTGTGATTCTTAAGGGCTCGGGAGAACTGAAATTGGATTGATTGATATTGCTAACAATATATATACCCCTACGCTTTCATGCTGAGAAAAGGTACCATCAATTCGAGATTCTAGAGCCAATCTAGAACATGTCCACCTGGCTCCTTCACATGCAATATAAATAACAGCCTTTTCCTTCTAGCAATTTTCATAACACCACAACAAAGGCAGAAAACCCATTGAAATATGAAATGTCACATACCGTTTCCTGCGATAAAGTCCTCCAAATACTCTGCAAAGGTCCCAGGCTCTGGGGGCAGTGTGTGTGCCAGGCTGTAATGGTAAGATGAGACTGCCACATCCTTGGCATTTCGTGCCACATAGACTATCTAGTCAAGGAAATAAAGGAGAATGTAGACTACTATTTATTCAAGGGTCAGATTTATACAGAGCACATTTAGCCTGCATCTAGAGCAAAGCAATCCCCCTTTGAGAAAAGACACAAAATTTCAAAAATCAAATAAAATATTTTCTACCCTAATCTTTTGCACTGACTACGAGTGGCCTGGGAAATAAGCTGGATTTAATCCCCGGCCTCCCCCTCCCTCCTGGACGTACCTATATTAGGGGGGGGACTAGTAACTACAGCTCACTACAAATTGGATCCTGAGAGTCCATCTATAAATTAGGAAATACCAGGTGAGTCATAATTGCTGATCAAAATCTCCCAGTAATTCCTCATTTTATACTTGACTTTCACCTGGAGTTTTCAACTGCTTTCAGCATCTGAAAATTCGTAACTTGGGGCCCGATGTAGGTAAATCCCATTTACCGATTTTGAAATACCGAATCCTACCGATTCGGTATTTCAAAATCGGTAAATGGTATGTAGGTCCCAACATCTGGATTCGATACCGAATCCTTAGCTATTCTTTAATTACCGATTCGGTAAATACCGAATCGGTAATGCCCATTCATTCCTATGGGCTTTGAAGCCCATAGGAATGATTAGGCATTACCGATTCGGTATTTACCGAATCGGTAATTAAAGAATTCACAAGGGTGCAGGGGGTGTCACTTTGACACCCTCTGGCACCCCCAAAACAGGCACAGGTGCCATGTGGCAGGCAGACCTGCCCTAAGGGCAGGTCTGCCTGTCACATGACATAGGTGTGCATGCACACATGTGCATGCACACCGGAATCGGTATTTTACCATGGATTTGTATTCCATGGTAAAATACCGATTCTGTAAGCCATGTGCAGAAGGTACATTGC
Source organism: Lissotriton vulgaris (assembly GCF_964263255.1). NCBI lineage: Eukaryota > Metazoa > Chordata > Amphibia > Caudata > Salamandridae > Lissotriton > Lissotriton vulgaris. The sequence goes on from NC_141688.1 coordinate 7,254,012, forward strand.
CTACCTACATTGCATTTTCGGTAATTTTACCGAATCGGTAAATGTTACCGAATCGGTAATTATTTTACCGATTCGGTACATATTACCGAATCGGTAAATTTACCGATTCGGTAATGATACCGATTCGGTAAAATTACCGAAAATGTGCCCCTACATCTCGGTAGCCCTTTACCGATCGGAAACGGTCGAAAATTGGTATTTTCGGCCGATTCGGATCGGTAAAGGGCTACCTACATCGGGCCCTTAATTCTTTAATTTTCTAACTTGTTCCAGAATGCCTCGTTTTAACCTCCATCCAAATACATTACTTCTATCTTTTGTTTATACCATTTGCATTTATATTTTTAATCAATTTGGGACATGGCTACAACAAATGAAGAAAGATCATTACAGAATTTAAGATGCAAACTATAACTCTGCACTTTTAATTTCCACATAAAAGTATGTAAACTTTGTTCACAAGGTGCAAGCATAGGTTTTCAGTGGGCCCGATTCACAGAACTAACTTAAGGCAAAATAATCAACTTACTACCATTTGCTCATTTTGGTATTCACAGAAGGCACTTACTCATTTTGGCATTCACAGTAGGCACTTACTCATTGATGAGTAAGTGCGTTCTGTGAATACCAAAATTTGGTATTCATAGAAGGCACTTTACTCATCAATGAGTAAGTGCCTTCTGTGAATACCCAAATGAGTAAGTACCTTCTGTGAATACCAGAATGGTAGTAAGTTTAGGATTTTGTCTTAAGTTAGTTCTGTGAATCGGGCCCTAAGTGTATATTTACATTCTGGGAAAAGGTAGGAGAGGGACATTCTTCGGATGTGTATATTTGGCTCCGATGTTATTTGCTTCTTTGTATAGAGTATCAAAAAAGAAGCTAGAGTGTTTTTGAAGGGAGAGCTGAGATCTCCAGCCTACAGGCATCTCTTATTCTATATAAGGATAAGGAAATTTCAAATAGAAGATACTCTTTAAAAGCATAAGAAGCTAGCTAGAAGAGCTGAGCAAAAAATAATAGATTAATGAAGTTCGAGTATTGGGTCTACTTGGCAAAGTTGACGGGACAGCCACCAAAAAGTGACAGATATCCCATCCGCTGTTTTCAAAGTGCCATCGCCAATTTTTGTCAGATGTCACATATCCATCCATATCTAAAAAACGTGCCTAGGGCCTCTTTCAGAAATTCGCAGGTGGACGTTTGGTCCTGACTGTCAGGCCAGCAGTTAACCGACGGCCGTATTTAGGATTTTGGCAGATGGATCTCCATCCACAGTGGTGGAGGACGGTCCATCAGTAGTCAGTCAGGCCTTTGTAATTCCCCTGTTGACAGACATCCTCCATCAAGGTTGCCATGGTGGACAGTTGTCCACTGTGATGAAGGTACTATTCTGACAAAGGACAACAATGGCATATGGGGATTACGTAAGTGGATACATCTGTCAAATTTGATGTCTACATCAGTCAAAATGCACTGTTCAAAGTCGACCCATCAGCAAAACCTGCATCACTTCAGAAACAAAACAAATCATATAACATACCTTAGAATCCAAGGTCCTGTTGTATTATAAATATTGACATGGCTGGCAGAAGTTCCCCAGATTCATTAAACAATTGATACCTTTATAGTTAGGGTTGAGCCCTAATCAGTTGAAGCACAGGTGCAGACAACAGTCTTGAGCCAAGGAAAGGAAATGCAGGCCAGAGTTGTGGATAAAGAGAATACAGTAACCAATACTAGATATTCACAGGAGATCATCCAAAAGTGGTATAAAAACCTGCATCGGAGAGTCAATTCCACCACCCAACATGCAATGAGAATAGGTGGTGGCACTCCCAGACCCCTCAACCCCTGGAAGTAGGAGGTGTCGGCCATGTACCACTTGAAGGCAGTGTAAATTACTAATTACAAAATACATTTTGTTGTCACAAACACCTCACATAATTCCCTATGCAATGAAAATTCACCAATTCCTCACTCTTGGACACATTCTTCTTACCACAGCTCCCATTAAGAACCTATTCAAAATGTCAGGCTGTCAGATTTGTGCCACAACTCACATCATAACTTATGTTGTATGTACAACACCATAATGTGGACCCACTCAAATCATGATCCTGTAGCACAATCAAACCCTATGGAGGCACTACAGCGCTACATAATGAATAGCCAGCAGCACACTACAGTGGTACATATGTTACTAAGTGACTAGAGTGAATGATGCACAGTGAAAGTACTCTTTTACTTTCAAATAAAACTTCACATTCATCACCCCATGTGCATACGTGGGAACAGAGGAAAGTAGATGTAAGTGCAGGAGAGCATTTCATCATCATTGAATGACTGATGGTAACTTTAGATAAGTCAAGAGTACACCAGCTGTATCCAGAAAAGACACACAACACCACTTACCAGGAGGGAGGGGTATGACATATGAATAGAGATGGGGCTCAATCACACAGGTACCAGGGTTTGAGAGACAGAGGTCTTTTTGGTTTCCATTTAAGTGGAACAGGGGATATTTGGCGTACACACTGAAAAAGAATAGGAGGGCATGCTCACAATGGTAGGTGTTTAAGGAGTTAAAAAATAAATCACTCTAACTTAGACAGGCACAAAGTAATATCTGTCACTTTTTTCTTAATCAAATAAGTGAAGGACTGGATGTGTGATCAAAAAGAAACATCAGCCAGATATAAATAAGCCGGTGACAGTCTTCTTGTGATAAGAATTTGAGAAGGCTTTGATAAATACACAACAAGCCATAGTAAGAGGCTGATTTCACCAAATCTAGACTCTCCCATTCGATTATGCCTACATCAAGATGAAGCTACTCTAACTAGAACAGTCAAGTTAAATGCATAGGTAGAACACAGAATAAGAAAATGGTAGTACATTTAAAATGTGTATAATTCTGCAATTAATGTAAAATCATAGTAGTGCCTTAAGAAAGTTGTAAATAGTTGGGTTACTGGTTGAGGGAGGTGAAACTCCACTCAAGCAATTTTCCAATTTCAAATTTAAAACATTTATAAAGCGCAACGTTCACCGTACGGTTTCTTGGCGCTAGTGAAGGGTCCGGCAACTGAGGCAAAATAAACCTGTCGTAGGGCAAGAATGGGCCGGTTACACGGAGAAGGCCTGTTTGAAAAGGAACGTTTTTAGGTCTTTGCGGAAAGAAACATAATGAGTGGCAGAGCGAAGGTGGTCGGGGAGGGAGTTCCAGAATGTAGGAGCCAAGGTAGAGAAATTGGCTCCACCCCACTTTTTGCGCTTGAAACGTGGGATTTGAAGGAGAGACTTGGAAGAGGAACGAAGCTCTCTGGTGGGGACGTATTCGTTTATCAGCGAGGAAATGAAGGCGGGGGCAGTGCTTTGGTGGGCCTGGAAAACCATGCAGCCGGTTTTAAAAAGGGAACGTTCCTTAACAGGAAGCCAATGGAGCTCCCTGAGGAGGGGTGTGGAGTGGTGGTAACGTGGGAGACCATAGACCAACCGGGCCGCCTGGTTCTATACCATCTGGAGCCTCCGCAGGCTGTATGCCGGGATGCCGTTGTATAGGGCATTGGCATAATCCAGCCGCGATATCACCAGTGCGGCCATGATCAACTTGAGTGCGTGGGGGGAAAGAAGCGGGAGACGGTGCGGATGGTTCGGAGGGTGAGGAAGCAGGAGGAGACTACAGAGCTAATTTGTGAATGGAGGGTGAGATGGTTGTTCACTTTGACACCCAGTGTTTTGACCGTGGTTGAAGGAGTGGGGGCGGGACCAAGAGAGGAGGGCCAGAAGAGAGAGTTCCAGGGACTGGAAGAACCACCGGTGAGAACCAACTCGGTTTTGTCCGGGTTCAACTTGAGATGGTTGTGGTTCATCCAGTCCCTGATGAAGATCATAGTGGACTGGAAGTTAGAGACAGAGAGGGGAGAAGAGGATAGGTCAAAGATGAGCTGGAGGTCATCCGCATAATTGAACACGGTGACCTCCAGCTGCTGAAGTGCGAAAATGAGAGGAAAGATATAAAGGTTGAACAGCAAGGGGGAGAGAGAGGAACCCTGGGGAACACCACAGGTGACGGGGAGTGAGGTGGTCGTGAAGTCTCCTAGCTGAACCGCCTGGGTGTGGTCCCTCAGGAAGGAGGAAAGCCAGACCAGGGCTGATCCCTCGATTCCAGCCGCCTTGACACGGGACAGTAAGATGCTATGGTCCACCGTGTCAAAGGCGGCGGAGAGATCGAGGAGCACCAGCGCCTGGTGTTTGTTGTGATCCATTCCCTTCCTGAGGTTGTCTAGGACCGATACCACAACTGATTCGGTCGAGTGCCTTGGGCGGAAGCCGGCCTGGCGGGAAGCCAGACCCCCATTTGCCTCTACATGGGCACTGAGTACCGTGGTGACATGGCGCTCCAGCACCTTGCCCAAATAGGGCAGCAGGGAAATGGGGCGGTAGTTGGCAGAGATGGAAGGGTCAGCGCCAGGCTTCTTTAAAATGGGCACTATGGTGGCTGATTTGAGCGCAGGGGTCACTACTCCCTGCGCTAAAGATCTATTGAGGAAAGTAATGGGGGGTTCGGGACAGAAGGAGTAGATTGGAAAGGGGCGACCACTCGGTCCCCCCGAACGTATGGATGAGTGCCTCGATCCCCCCGGGAAGCCATTTTTGGGCGGGAGGCGCGTCTCGGCTGGTATGCCCGAAGCGGTGTAGCCGGGGCGCGCCTTTTCCCGCCCTAGAGTGGGCTGGCCTAGACACCGACGCAGCCAGCCACGCCCCCGGGGCGGGCGGGGGCGGGTTTTCGCCCGCCCTGAAGACGGATAAAAGAAGGCGCAAGACCAGAAGACGTCCTCTTGTTCTTGTGCTCCGAAGCTGCACCTCCTCGCTACACGTGAGCTCGGGACGGAACGAAGAGCCAATTTTGAGCGTTTGATCTTTTTCTTTGTCTTTCAGAGACTTCGTCGGAGAGATGCCCAATAAAGGCCCAAAGAGAATGACGACCGAGCAGATGGTTCGGGCCCTTTTTAAGGATATGTCCGACATAAAGAAGCGGCTGGCGGAGCGAGATGGGGAGGAGGGATCGGGCCAACCACCGGCTGGAGGGAGACCTAAGAGATCGAAAAGGGTTCCAGCTGGGGGGGACGCCCCGGCTCCCTCTGCCCCGCTCGAGGCGCCGACCCCAGTACCGATCGAGGGGAATCCAATCCCCGTTGTCGTCACCCCGACGCCTAAGGAAGACATGCCCCCCGAGCTGGCAGCACAGCTAGCGGCATGGTTGGGGGATAGCAGTGATGGCGCCACGGCTGCTGAGGCACAGGCGCTGATCAAAAAACTTCGTGAGAAGAAGGAGGCAGCTAGAGTGGCCGCACCGTTGGCAGGGATAGACAAGCCGCAAGCGGCAGAAGCTGCGTCCGGTTCAGGTAAGCGGCCATTGCCGATTGCACGGGACGAGTCAGCACCCTCTCGTAGAGAGAGATTGGGACAGCATGTGCCTTTAGCCATAAAGGAAAAGATCTGGGCAGGGGAATACGTGAATATTTTTTCCTTGCTTGTTGATCATTACGATGTGGAGCATGTAAAAAGTCAGAAGGACCTAATGCATCCGAGTGTTTGGCGCGCAAAAATGGCCGCCTTTAAGGTAAATGAGAACATTGGGAACTGGGGCAATGCCTGGGGTATTTTTACGTCGATCTTGGGGGAACGTAGGCCTGAGTTGCTTCCTGAGTTTCCCGTTTACCAATCACGAATTATGGGTTACTCGACGGCGTATCAAGGTAACCATTGGTTTTGTTATGATAATCTGTTCAGGAAGGAAAAGGAACATAACAAGAGTTTGACCTGGGATTGTTACGATTCTTTAACGTGGGATAAAATGAAAGAATCGGGAATGTTACGAATGCCATTGGTCGGGAGCAATGTTGTTGACTACTCCCGCCAAAATGGGGGGTCGCCCTTTCGACCAAGTACGAGCACCGACGACCAGTCGAGGCCCACAGGTAATAACGGGAGAAAGGGTTTCTGTTATAACTTCAATAAAGGGAAATGTACCAGGCCTCCGGGGTCTTGTAAATTTAAACACGAATGTAGTACGTGTGGGTCGTCCCATCCTGAGTCAGCGTGCAGAGCCAGAACGGGTGAGAATGGGGGCAAGGGAGGCGCCAAACAGGTCTAATTTAGTCCGAGGGGCGCCTCTACCGACCCCGATTGATACCTTGGCAATGATCCCCTGGCTCAGTGATTACCCGGATCGTGCGTCTGCCGGGGTGCTGCGGAACGGTTTTACACATGGTTTCCGCATCCCGGTAGGGGACTTTCAGGGTGTAGGGATTTGCAGGAATCAGCTTTCTGTTTTACAACATTCATCTGTGGTGCAGGAAAAAATTCAGAAAGAGGTTAGCCGGGGACGGGTCGCCGGCCCGTTTAGTGTTCCCCCGGTACCGGATTTTGTTTGTTCTCCGTTAGGGGTGGTCCCCAAGAAGGACCCAGGTGAGTTTCGTCTGATCCATAATCTGTCTGCGCCACACGGCCTTTCGGTGAACGACGCAATTGATCCTGAAGTTTGTTCGGTGCGATACGCATCGTTTGATGAGGCAGTAGCCATCTTGAATCGCCTGGGGCCCGGGACGTTGATGGCGAAATCCGATATCGAGTCAGCGTTCCGGTTGCTCCCGGTACACCCAGACGACCAGCGTCTTTTGGGATTCGGGTTCCAAGGATCATTTTACATGGATAAGTGTATGCCAATGGGATGCTCTATATCATGTGCCTATTTTGAGCAATTCAGTACTTTCCTGCAATGGGTGTTTACTAAAAAGACGGGTTTTCGAAATGTGATGCACTACCTTGACGACTTTTTGTTCCTTGGCCCCGCCGGAAATCCCGAATGTGCCCAGGCCTTAAACGAATTCTGTGGGTTGATGGGTCATTTTGGTGTGCCGTTGGCACCGGGTAAAACTATGGGTCCCACGACTTGCCTCGAGTTTTTGGGGATCGAGTTGGACTCAAGGGAGGGGTGTTTCCGTTTACCGGCTAGCAAAGTGTTACAATTCGGGTCAGCCCTCCGAGTATGTTTAAATACACCCAAGGTTACACTGCATCAGTTGCAACAATTAGTGGGGAAGTTGAATTTTGCCTTGAGAGTAATCCCAATGGCTCGCCCTTTTTCCCGCTCCATTGCCCAAGCGATGATCGGCCTGAAGGAGGGTCATCATCGCACGAGGTTATCGGCTGAGGTCCGCCAGGACATACGGATATGGTTAGCATTCCTGGCGGACTTCAATGGCCGAGTCGTCTGGAACAAGCCAGCCGTGTCCTCGGAAGAGCTTGGGCTATGGACGGAGTCAGCAGGAAGCATAGGGTTTGGCGCCATCTTCGGCACGAGCTGGTCTGCTCAAAGATGGCCCCTATGGTGGCACGAGAAGGGGCTAACGAGTAATATCGCTTTCCTTGAATTATTTCCCATTCTCGTTGCCCTGAGAACCTGGCCAGAAGGTTTCAGAGATCATTCTGTAGTTTTTTGGTCCGACAATATGACCGTGGTAGAATGCATCAACAGTCAGTCAGCCCATTGTAAATTGATTTTGAGGCTGCTCAAAGAAATTGTCTTACTATGTATGCAACTGAACGTGGTTTTCAGAGCAAAACATGTCCCAGGGGTGATGAATCAGGCTGCTGATGCACTGTCTCGTTTTCACATGCAGGCTTTCTCGGGTTTCCTTCCTTCAGCGGACCCGGAGCCGGCACCCTTCCCAGAAGCTCTCTGGTCTCTCGGTGCCCCGAACTTCGTCACCTCGTGGGAGAGAGTCTAGCACCCAGGACAAGGAAGGCATATGAAGGGGCGTTCCAGGCCTATTTAGCCTTTTTGGGGGCAGAGAGAGGGGGTCTTTGGGGTCAGGAAGAGTGGGTAGTACTCTTTCTTATGTCTTTACACAGGGCTGGGAAATCGGTGGCTACGGCCCAAAGGCATCGTGCCGCCATTTCCTTTGTTGCCAGGGCCCATGGCATCCTGGACCCAACAGCGTCTTTCACAGTACAGAAAGCGCTGCGTGGGTGGCAACGCCTAGAGGGTCGCAGAGTAGACGTGAGACGACCGATAGGTCTAGACAGATTGTCCCTGTTACTGGCCACACTCCCGAATACATGCTCGTCCCCTTTTGAGACCTGTTTGTTCCGGACTGCATTTACGCTGGCGTTCCACGGGGCTATGAGAGTTAGTGAGCTGGTTGCAAGGAACAAACAGGATGTTACGGGGGGCTTGTGCAGGGAGCATGTTCAGATCAGGGGGGACGCGATGATTGTCTCCTTTCTCCGGTCTAAGACTGACCAAGATGGGAGAGGGGACTGTACGATCATTCGCAGGAACCCCGAGTCATCCATGTGTCCGGTACAGTGCTTAGAAGATTACCTAGCACAGAGAGTGGCATCATGGGGGGGGACATTGTTGAGGCATGCAGACGCCACCCCGCTGACGAGGTTTCAGTTTCAACGGGTGCTTGCAATGGCCATTGCCGCAGCGGGCTTGGACCCGGGCGAATTTGGGACCCACTCCTTTCGTATAGGGGCTGCCACTGAAGCTACAGCCAGGGGTCTTAATGTAGAACAAGTGAAACGTGTGGGGCGTTGGTCCTCCAATTGTTATAAGAGGTACGTGCGATTGCACATGTTGTGAAGCTGTATTCATGTACTCACGCCTCTTGTCTTTTATTTATTTTCAGTTGTGCAAGCTTACGCGGCAGGGCAGACTGAGCAGTCGACCCAACACCAGGCCAGCGGTCGCACGTCACCGGCTGTGAAGAAGGAGGTGTGGGTCGTGGGCCACTCATACGTGAGACGGGCCGCAGACGTATTCAAAGCAGGTGACATGATTCACATAGCTGGGGAATACGGGTACAGAGTGTCCTTCTACGGAAGGGGCGGTCTCTGTATTGACCAGTTTCAGGAATTTTTTGAGGGCCTGTTAGGGCGGATGAGGTCACCGCCGTCCATAGTCATAGTGCATTTGGGGGGCAATGATTTGGTCACCACCGGTAGACGACTGCTCCTGGAGGCTATGCTTTCCACGGTAAGTTGGTTAGCGAGGAGAGTTCCGGGGTGCCTAATTGCGTGGTCTCATATGATTCCACGGAAAGTGTGGCGGGGGGCTATCTCGATCCCTGCTTTGAATCATTCTGTTAAAAAGTTGAATAACAAAGTAAGTAGGTTGTTCCGGTCCAAGACATTGCATTCAATCTCGCATAATTGTATTAATGATGATAGTGTGTATCTGGGGGATGGTGTGCATCTGTCGAGGGCGGGGAACGAGTTACTCATAGGAGACTTCCTAGCCTGGTTAAAATCTTTAAAGCATGACCTATAGGTAGGAGTTTTGTGGGGGGTCCGGATAGCCGGTCAACTATCCGGACCTGTGGCGGTAAGGTCATGATCGGTGAGCACTAATTGGTAGATCCCTATGAGTGGGCGTCACCCAACACGGATGGGAGCGCTCGGGAGAGGTGGCCATTGGCCCCTCAGTGGGGAGGCGGTCCCGTCTAAGGGCGGGTCGCCGGAAGTAAAGGAAAGGCGGTCAAGGCCCCTTCCTTTGTAGGAGGGGTTACAGCCCCCTCCTGGGGAATTTCCCGGGGCTAGTGTCATCTGCGACGGCAGATGCGGTAAGTTGTGTGGGGTGGGGAGAGGTCAACGATACCTTCTAGATACCACACACAAGTGTTCGAACGACCTTTAAATGGCGTCGAGTCTTAAGTGCCCCCGTCAAGTCAAGGGAAATTGTTAGTAGTTGCACTTGTGGTAAGCCCCTGTGCCATCGCCCCTCCTAAGTGGGAGGGGTAAGTCTGGTTAGGGATCTTGACACCGGTTATGACCTTGCCGTTGGCCCTTAAACGTTAGGATGTACAATTTCAGTGTTCTTAGAGAATGTTTTGTAGGATGCTAGTTCCGCTAGGAGAACCTCTGTATTAGAGATTATGTTAAGGTTAGCCAAACATCGTAATGTGATAATGAAATTGTACATAACATGGAAACGTTTAATGTTTTAATCTTTTGTTTTAATAAATACGGCCGGGATGGTCACTCCATCCCACATCCAAAAACTTTAAGAACAGTTTCCGGTTTCCCTTCCTTTTGGGGATTGTGTTGAGAGGGGGTGGCGGGTATCTCAGCCATATGGAAAGGGGCGACCACTCGGTCCCCCCGAACGTATGGATGAGTGCCTCGATCCCCCCGGGAAGCCATTTTTGGGCGGGAGGCGCGTCTCGGCTGGTATGCCCGAAGCGGTGTAGCCGGGGCGCGCCTTTTCCCGCCCTAGAGTGGGCTGGCCTAGACACCGACGCAGCCAGCCACGCCCCCGGGGCGGGCGGGGGCGGGTTTTCGCCCGCCCTGAAGACGGATAAAAGAAGGCGCAAGACCAGAAGACGTCCTCTTGTTCTTGTGCTCCGAAGCTGCACCTCCTCGCTACACGTGAGCTCGGGACGGAACGAAGAGCCAATTTTGACCCACCCACCAGCCCCTGAGGACAGCAAAGTTGTTGTGCAATAAAGTGAATTGATAAGTTTGTTTTTCCGTTTCGTTTACAGGCTATAACAGTAGCAGTTTGTAGTTAATAAAGATGGTGAATATCGTTTAGGTTGTTATGATTAAAGTGATTTGATGTGATGTTGCATTTTTAGCATGTTCCTTCGGTCGTAGCGACCAATGTTTTCATAGGTTGAAGAACTGTCGTATTTATTTTTTTTTTTTGGTAGGCGGTAAGGTCATGATCGGTGAGCACTAATTGGTAGATCCCTATGAGTGGGCGTCACCCAACACGGATGGGAGCGCTCGGGAGAGGTGGCCATTGGCCCCTCAGTGGGGAGGCGGTCCCGTCTAAGGGCGGGTCGCCGGAAGTAAAGGAAAGGCGGTCAAGGCCCCTTCCTTTGTAGGAGGGGTTACAGCCCCCTCCTGGGGAATTTCCCGGGGCTAGTGTCATCTGCGACGGCAGATGCGGTAAGTTGTGTGGGGTGGGGAGAGGTCAACGATACCTTCTAGATACCACACACAAGTGTTCGAACGACCTTTAAATGGCGTCGAGTCTTAAGTGCCCCCGTCAAGTCAAGGGAAATTGTTAGTAGTTGCACTTGTGGTAAGCCCCTGTGCCATCGCCCCTCCTAAGTGGGAGGGGTAAGTCTGGTTAGGGATCTTGACACCGGTTATGACCTTGCCGTTGGCCCTTAAACGTTAGGATGTACAATTTCAGTGTTCTTAGAGAATGTTTTGTAGGATGCTAGTTCGGCTAGGAGAACCTCTGTATTAGAGATTATGTTAAGGTTAGCCAAACATCGTAATGTGATAATGAAATTGTACATAACATGGAAACGTTTAATGTTTTAATCTTTTGTTTTAATAAATACGGCCGGGATGGTCACTCCATCCCACATCCAAAAACTTTAAGAACAGTTTCCGGTTTCCCTTCCTTTTGGGGATTGTGTTGAGAGGGGGTGGCGGGTATCTCAGCCATATTGTTGCAGGATTCGTGCCGGACAGATGTCTGCCGGAGAGCCCGATTTTACTTTAGGGAGTATCTCCCGGAATACTTCCTCAGTGAGGGGGGGAATGGAGGTAAGATGGCATTGAACAGTGGGAGGGGAAGGATCGACAAAGGCAGACGAGGGGAGGGGGATGTTGGCCTTGATGGTTACGATCTTATCCAAAAAGTAGGTGTTTAGTTGGTCGCACAGAGGCTGGGATGGGGGGATTTGGGGTGAGGCTCTGTCGGAAAAGGCTAGGTCATTCACTATACCGAAAATCTCTCTAGGTTTATTTTCGGCTGACGTTATTTTAGTTGAAAAATAGGTGGTTTTGGCGGCGAGGATTGCTGTTTTATATTCGGCAAGTGATGTGAGATAAAGGGTTTTTAGTGAGGGGCAATAATTTTTTCTCCAATGCCTCTCTGCCTGTCGAGCGGTCAGTTTTAGCTCTTTTAGGTTGTCGTTAAACCACCTGTTGGAGTCCTTGGGTCGTCGGATGGAAATGCGACGCAGAGGAGCCACTGAGTCACAACCTCCAGCCAGCCAGGCATTAATAGCATTGGCTTGAGAGTCGGATGAAAGACCGGAGAGGGTCGGAATGGAGTTCCGAAGCAGGGAGGTCAAAGAGGGAAGATCAGCTCTGTTCCAATTCCGCGCCCAGGTGTTTTTGGCGTGTGGGACTTTAGATACCGGGTTGAGAGAAATGGAGAAAGAGAAAAGGGCATGGTCGGACCAGGGACAGGGAGATACAATCACCGGGGAAAGTAGAAGGTTAAGGGACCACACCTGGTCAAGTATGTGGCCGTGAGAATGGGTGGGGACAGAAATGTGCGGAACGAAGTTCAGAGAGAGAAGAGATTCTGTGAATTCTTTCGAAGCAGTACACTCAGAAGGGTCGGAGGGCCAGTAGTTAAAATCGCCTAGCACCAAGACCGAAGCGTAGTTGACCACCAGGGTGGCCAGTAGGTCTTGAAATGCCGGGAAGAACAGGGACGAAGACTGGGGTGGGCGATACATCAGGAGGCATGTGATGTGGGGGGAGAAGGAGAGGGAGCGGACTACAAGGAATTCAGTGGGGGGCATGGGGGGAAAGGGAAGGGTTTGAAAATTCAATTCAGACCGAGCGATTAAAGCCACACCACCGCCTACCCTGCCCGCCGGGCGATCAGCGCGTAGGGCAACGTAGGAAGGGGGGAGGGTAGCCAAGAGAACGGGGAGGGAAGAATCGCAGAACCAGGTTTCGGTCAAGAGCAGTAGGTCAGGCTTCTCGGAGTCGAGCAGGACAAACAGCTCATGATGGTGTTTGACCGCTGACCTGGTGTTGAGTAAAAGAACGGATAATGAAGGAAGCAGGAACCACAATCCTTATCAGGTTGAAGTCACAAGCACGGTACAAAAGGGGGTGGTAATGGACGGAGCATCTGAATCAATCAAACACTCACACCCAGTCAAAAGATCTGGGTTTAATCCATCACCGTTCTTTAGCCCACTCTGCCACCCCAGTTCAGACATGGCTATATGCAAATCAGTCTGACCCTGTGCCTCTTGGGAACACTCCAGCCCGAACTGCCAAGCCATGTCTTCCCTGGACCGGAAACAAGCTTCCGAGGACCGGTTTCTAGCATTCCAGCCGCCTTCAGCCCGGCTTGCTTGAATCCAGTGGCAAAGTGAGCAAGGGACTCACGTCTGAGCATACCCTGCCACACTTATGGCGGCCAAAAGCGGTACAAAAGGGGGTGGTGATGGACGGAGCATCTGAATCAATCAAACACCCACACCCAGTCAAAAGATCTGGGTTTAATTCATCACCGTTCTTTAGCCCACTCTGCCACCCCAGTTCAGACATGGCTATATGCAAATCAGTCTGACCCTGTGCCTCATGGGAACAGTCCAGCCCAAACTGCCAAGCCATGTCTTCCCTGGACCGGAAACAAGCTTCCGAGGACCGGTTTCTGGCATTCCAGCCGTCTTCAGCCCGGCTTGCTTGAATCCAGTGGCAAAGTGAGCAAGGGACTCACATCTGAGCATACCCTGCCACACTTATGGTGGCCAAAAGCGGTACAAAAGGGGGTGGTGATGGACGGAGCATCTGAATCAATCAAACACTCACACCCAGTCAAAAGATCTGGGTTTAATCCATCACCGTTCTTTAGCCCACGCTGCCACCCCAGTTCAGACATGACTATATGCAAATCAGTCTGACCCTGTGCCTCATGGGAACAGTCCAGCCCGAACTGCCAAGCCATGTTTCCCTGGACCGGAAACAAGCGTCCGAGGACCGGTTTCTGGCATTCCAGCCGTCTTCAGCCCGGCTTGCTTGAATCCAGTGGCAAAGTGTGCAAGGGACTCACGTCTGAGCATACCCTGCCACACTTATGGCGGGCAAAAGCGGTACAAAACGGGGTGGTGATGGACGGAGCATCTGAATCAATCAAACACTCACACCCAGTCAAAAGATCTAGGTTTAATCCATCACCGTTCTTTAGCCCACTCTGCCACCCCAGTTCAGACATGGCTATATGCAAATCAGTCTGACCCTGTGCCTCATGGGAACAGTCCAGCCCGAACTGCCAAGCCATGTCTTCCCTGGATCTGAAACAAGCTTCCGAGGACCGGTTTCTGGCATTCCAGCTGTCTTCAGCCCGGCTTGCTTGAATCCAGTGGCAAAATGAGCAAGGGACTCACGTCTGAGCATACCCTGTAGCAGGGTTTCCGTTCTCCCACAGAACTGTGCACAGAGATCAAGAACCTCGGTGAATTAGGGTGACCCAAAACCCACCTTAGTATCCAAAATCCCCTTACCGAACTAGCTACAGTGTCTCATTGGTCATAACAAACTCCCAATGACTTAGACAAACCAGAACATGAACTTGGGTTACCTCAGGTATCGTGGAAAACACAAACACTCTTTCGCTCTGTAATCATTTCAAACCACGACGGGGAGTAAAAGAACACACGTGCAAGTTTGAAATATTTATTTTTCAATGCAAGGTTCTCAAACGCAGTATCTTATATAATACCAGAATACATATGATAAAAATCAGAGTTATCAGCATAGTCACTAATCCATAGTAAGCGAACGGTGATAGCATATTATAATGCAAAAATCTATAGAAATCTGTATCACCTATATTTCGTGCACCCTATTTAGCATACGATATTATATCTAAGAAGGTCTCATTTGGGTTTTAGCAGGGCGGGCCCATACCTCTAAATGTCAGTAGGAGAAGATCACATCATCAGCTACCAGCTCTCTGCATGCTAAGCACCATCAAGTGTGTTTTTGCATTCTCAGTAACTCTATCTTAAACGCGCTTAGAGCCCAATGTTGGCAGCAACATTATTTGTGTTATGTCTAATGTGGTGCGAGGATCAGGCCTCCCAGCAACCTTGTGTTAGGTTATTCTTAGAGGGTTCAGTTCTCAGTGTGCAGACAGTGTACCAAGTGTACCAAGCACAACTGATATCAGAGCAATAACATATTATTCTCAAAGAAATCACATCTTTCGTCTAGGTTGAAAGCTACAATAACAATTATGTGTTGTGTGCAAACTGAAGCCGAAGGAAAACATGTCTTTTAAACATTTAATAAACTCATGCTAACTTAACGCAATATATAGAAAAGCAGTAACTATATGACACCCCCCCAATGATCCGAGGACGGTCAAAAAAACAAGCCAATACTATAATAAAGGCATAACATGAAAGCAGAGTTCAACAATATTGAGCCAAGCTAAATGTATGTAGATGTATATAAAAATTAACAATGCAAAAATATGTATGAATGCCTATAGTGGCCAAACAAAAATGTAATAAAAGTCTTGAACTTGAGGCCAAATATAAAATCATAGGCCTAGAACACATAAAAGATGAATGTCCATAAGTGAAAAGGCACCATTCAGAATTACTAAAAAGTCACGTGCCAGTATAGTGAAAGTCTCCAAAGCCACTCATGGGTGGATAGAATATGCAAAATAGGTAGCCACAGCTTCCAACATGAAATCCCTGTCATCATCCGAAAACAGTTCAGCCATCCAATTAAGCAATGGGAAAGAACATACGTGCTCCTCCAGCACCGGACCCTCTAGCAACATCAGAGGACAACTCGGTGGGTTCTCAAGAACGCTATGTGCCAGAAACTCATGCGCCGCTGCGGGGATGTCCCACTGACCCATTAGTCCATGCATCGCTGCCAAGGCCATAATCCTTTCGCCAGAACAAACCAACTCGTGAGCAACTACGGGGCCCATCAGGTGATTAAAATAGACTTCAGGAGATAACGGCAAGCAGAGACACAAATCAATGGCCCAGTCAAAATCGCAGCTCAGGCAATGAAACACAGGCTGGACACACGTGAAATAGGAAAATCGAAACGATAATTCAAATGCCGTGCTTTAAGTCGCAAGCGGCAGGGTGCCATAGTAATCAAGCATCCGGTTGCGAAACAGTGTCAGAAGGAACTGAGCGCCTTCTTGCGCAGGATGGGCATCCATGTTTTAGGAAGCAGAATAATATCAAAACGCCTGCAGCTAAAGCCAGAAAAACAGGGAATCCGCCAAACAAACTCGAAAATATTGAATGGAAGAAAGCGGGGATGACACCAAAAATCTTTTCAAATGTAGTCACAAGATCACTGCTAACCAATTTAAAATAATGAGCTAAGCCAGACGTAGAGGAGGCATTAAAGATTTGATGAACTAATTCGCAGAAATGAAATGGCAAGTCAGTATTTAAAAGTGCCTGCACCTCTGTGCGTGTGTTAGCTATGTGAAGGACATAAGTTTCACGGGCCGAGCTCAGGGCCACTTCCTTTTGAGACAAAAGAGCCCTTATTCTGCTCATACCATTGAACTCCGCTTTCAAGGTTGGGATGCGTGGCCAGATGGAAACATCTGAATTCCCATGCGTGGGTGGATATAACACGTTCTTGCAACACACCACACGTTCTGATCCAGTAACCACATAGGCGATACCGACCATTAACCCACAACACTCCTCATTATTCAAAAGTAAATAACTACCGTTTGTCAATAAAGTGAATGTGGGAACTATTGCAGGAACTGGTGTGCCTTTTAAAACACAGGCTAAATTAGGCCGGTCCTGATCACAAGAACCATGCAACTGGATGTGTCTGCATATCAGTGAATGGTCAGGCGACTGTGTGCATTCTTCACCATTCAGATTCACTTCCTTTCCATCCTTCAAGCATCTGTACGTGTATGGTAAAGACCATGCCTCATGGAGGAAAGCACTGCCTAGTGGTTCATATCGCCCTATTGCAATATACCGCATACAATTAGTAAATTTGTACAAAGCAAATGGCAACGTAATAACACCATGGATAAGCCATGTAGCAGCAGCTGCCTCAGCTACAGAAAAGGGCAAAGATTCTAACTTTTCAATGTGTAACATAGAAAATTATGCATCTCGCATGGAAAGCATGCGCTGCTTGTCAGTCAAATTAAATGGGGCAAATAGGGATGACACGTTCATGTAACTCCAGGGCACGCGACCCGCCTTAAGAGTCTGTAGTGTCCATGCAAACTGCATCACAGAACGCAATTGATTTTGTCCATGGTACAATACAGACACTTCATCATTCACAATGTCAACTACAGAAGAGACAATATTGTTCAACGTGTAAATTCGGGAAGAAAGCATGTTAACCCTTTAGTGCTAAGGCAATATTATTATTTTACATTGATTTCCATTTAAATGAATGGTAAGTGCATGACGAGTTACCCTTGTCATTAGCATCCAAGGGGTTACTGTTATCGACAACTGCAAGCACTTTTTCCAAATTTGCTTGGTCAATCGCCCTTAGGCGCTTAGCAGTCTCAATTTGCGAAAATTTCCAAATTTCATTGTAAACTGCATAAATCCACCGTTTAGACCTACCGTTAGCCGGGCCTTTTATAAAATCATTTAAATCCACATTATCAGTCAACTGAGACAGATGTAGTTTAACTGCAGCTAAAGTGGAATGTTGTAACCAATTCTGACACAGTTTCCCCACAAGTAAGTGGTGACAGTATAATCAGTTTCAAAACGGGGATCAGGTCTGACTTGTGTGAACCCTTCAGCCAAACCCAGAAAACGACGTTGGCAAGAATCAGCACTTCTTTGCCACATCAGCCAACCCTTCGGATCCAAACTGGATACATTAAAGGATGAATTGTGAAATAGAGTTTGTAACTCACGAATAGACAATTCAGTAAAATTACCCCCAACCTGAATATTTTTCCAATTCGGGGATAATTGGTGTATTTAATTTTTTAGAAGTAGCCAATCCAAAGCATGTTGTTTGGGAAATAGTAGAATTTAGAAACAACATGTGATTCGGGATGAGACATGCACGGTGCAAAGCCTCAGTGCCTTGTACCTGCCAATCTTTGGTACCCCAAACCGATTTAAGTTCAATTATTCCTTTCCAGAATTCGTAGCCATCTACAGCTAATTTGTCTAGAAAGGACTTCGAATACAGCAATTTTGTTTCGGTAAGTCTAACTTTGAACATGTCATTTTGAAATAAAACAACTCAGGATTTGATTGATTAAAGTCTGTAAAATAAGTGTATTTTTTCAGAAATGTATTAGAGCTGCCTATTAATGGAGCTGGGCAGTGTTCCCACTGTGTGTAATTCACAGCAACCCTCCTGGAATTCGTCTTATGCATAAAATGATTAGCATAATGTTGGAAGCAAAACAAATGACCATAATTAACAGAATCTAAATATAAATCCTCAGCATCAAAAGCTGCATAATATTTAAAATCAGAGAATAATGCTTCTACGGCCTGAATATCCCAATCATCAGAACGTATATTTTGTTTAATCACATCCCCCATATTTACTCTAAGCACATTCGGAAAATTAATCACTTCAGTGGGCCCATGTATCTGAAATCTAACTGCATCCCACACAATCCCATCAAGGACAGGCCAAGCAGTAATGTTGACTGTATTCAAGTCTCGTTTCAGTCTGTGTGCTGAATGTGAAGAGGAAAGAGGGGCCAATGTTCCATTAAGGTACCGAATTCCTGTTCTTTCCTTGACATAGTGGCCATCGATCAGGCGGAAAAAATAAAACACAAAACCAATTGACATAAAAAGGTAAAATGAAAATAAAATCAACCAAATGTATGTCCAAGGGGGAATTAAAAAATGTTTTTTAAATAGAGTGGCATATTTTGCAATAGTCGAGGGTTTCTTTGAAAGTTCCGAAACAGAGTCAAAGGAGAATCTGGACTGGTTGGCCAAACGAGTCTGCAAATCTGGCATGGATAAATCAGCAGGATAGGTGTAATTCAGCTCATCAATGTTAGTAACAGGAATAGTATTTAATAAAGGACTGGATATAGCAGGCATCTCGAGGGACACCTCCTGTTCTGCACCAGAAGTAATAGCCAGCACAGAATGCCTCACCATGGAAGGACAGGATACAGCCAGTGTCATGCTATGAAGAATCGGCCACCCTGTGTGTCTTGACATTGTCAATAGAGATAAATCTGTTTTCCTTACGACCTGGAAGTGGTGGTAATATGACTGTTCTCGTGCCCTTCACTCCAAGAACTCGAACCGGTGCACGATATGAGGGACCAAACTCTTTCTTGTTATCGATCTTCTCTCGGACCAGTTATCCAACTTGGGGTAGCCAGCCAACTACCGGGATCTGCAACGCATCATCCGATGTGGAGGGCAAATGTTCCTTTGCTAGACTGTCTCTGGTCTTTTGTAGATCCTGTAAAACATTGCAATGTTCATCTACGTCAAAGACCGCGGCCTGGGCCTTGCAGTCTAGACCGTCGAGGTCAGGGACATACATCTTGATACCAAAGAGCATTTCGTATGGGGTCCGCCCACCCAGAGACCTTCTAGGGAGGTTATTAAGCGCACGCTGCACGCCATTGTGGTGGGCTAACCAGTTTCTGCCAGTGCCTATAACTCGAGCTGTCAAAGATTGCTTTAAGTCACGGTTCATTCGTTCCACTACACTGTTTCCCTCGGGTCTGTACGGAGACGAAAACTTGGACCTCAACGAAACCATAGCATCCTTATACGCCTTAGAGGCGAAAGCCGGACCCTGATCCGAATGGAAGGTACCACAGGCTAAAATCCCTACAAAGACTCGCAAATCCTTAATGACAGTCCGTGAATCAGCTCTCCGATGGGGCCATACCCACACAAAGCGTATGCATGAATCAACTGCTACTAAGATGTACTTATATGCAGTATCAGAAGAAAAAGGACCACAGTGATCTAAATAAACGCACCCCAGTGGTTTATTAGAAATGTACAACTGTGTCTGAGGCGGACGCGCAGCAGTTGAAGGTTTAATCTGCTGGCAAATGTCACATTAAAGGACATAATCGCGCATCTGTTTGTACAGTCCCCGCCACCAGAACCTCTGTTGTAGCTGAGTTACAGTGGCCGAGACGCCCGCATGCACAGACGCCACACCTTCATGAGCCGCTGTAATCAAAGAAGCTCTGTGATCCAAGTTGGGAATTAAACGTTCGCCAACTTCAGGAATTTTCACATAAGGAACCTTATCGGGACTTAAGTGGTATGTGTACTTCGAAGGGAACCCCGCAGGATATTTACCTCCCTTCTCAGTGGCAGCAACAGCCGCCATGATGTCATCATCTATCTTACTTTTGGATCTCGTGACTGCTGCAACTAAGTATTTAGATACTGCTGACTTCGCTGGTTCATCAGCAAGCGAATTACCGACAGCGTGGACTCCCACGCGCTGATGGCCAAGAGTATGAATCACAAACACGAGTGGCAACTTTTCTTTGAGTTCCGCCACCCGGACCCAGATCATTTTATGTTTTATTGTGCTACCTTTGGAGTCACGAAATTCATTCTGAATCCAAAAAGAACAAGTTCTCATTGTAAGACTGGACACAGTAGTAAGAGTCACTTACGATCAAAGTCGTCACACTAGGATCTGCGTACTCCAATGCAAGCATCAGAGCACGAAGCTCTACCAATTTTGCGGTGCAGTCCCCAAGCGTCTGCGTGTGCACGACACTGGACTTGAACTCATCGTTCACCATGGCACCGACCACAATGGCGCAAGCGGAAACGTAGGCATGTTTAGAGCCATGCGCAACCTGCGCCGAACCATCAGTGTAAATGATGCAGTGGAAATCCTCCAACGGCCGCATTGCTAAAGGAGCAGGATGAACAAATTCATACTGTAAGTACTCCTGCGACCATAAAGTGGCATCAAAAATAGACGTGACATCCTGGGATGACAAGGATGCAGCCCATTGAATCCACCGAGGGTGCAAAGCTTTAGAATTAGGTACACTGGCTTTCGTAACTGCCTCCAAGGCAGGACAATGGGTTACAACCAACATGCGTTTTCCCTGTGACAGGGCACGTTCCTTGAGAATTGCCATCTGCACAGCCGTCAAAACTTTCTCCAAGTAGAAAAGCGCATTTCAGCCGGAGTGTACAAGTGTGACTTGTAAGCCATAGGTACTGTATCTCCTTCATTAAAAGTTAGGTTCGTGAAACCTACCGTCCCCGGGACAATTCTTATCACCAGGTTGGTCTGGTTATCACGAGTCTGTAAGTATTCAGAAGCGAGCAAATCAGCTTGCAAAGACTGCAGAATAGCTGAATGCTCAGGCAGCCAGCATGATTTGGAAAACGATGGTTGAATCAAAGCATACGAAGGTTTCATACGCTGGGCATATCCCGGAATGTATGTTCTTCCGAAATTCAAAAAGCCCAGTAAAGACTGTAATTTTTTCAGTGTTGTCGGAGAGCGCAACTGTGCGCATTTCTCCAGGAAGTGAGGTGCTAAGCCTTTTCCTTCATTACTTAGTTCATAGCCTAGAAACAACACTGTGTACTCTGCAATGTGTAATTTTGCAAAATTAAACTTGTAACCCATGTCTGCGAAGTTACAAATAATACTGTTCACTCGACACAGATGCTCCCAAAGTTCGTCGTCTGTGAGATTGATATCATCCACATAAGAACAAGCGTCCGGGTCGACCCTCTCCAACAGAGAGACAATGCGGGCTGAAAATACTCCAGGACTATTCTTATAGCCCATTGGGAGACGCCGAAACATTTTTTGGACCCCGCCGCATGTGAAAGAAGTCCATTGGGAACTTAGACTGTCCAATGAATGGGCATAAAAACCATTGGAAATGTCAAGTGTGGTTTTGAACCGCTTACGCACAAGACTATTTACAAGGGCCGAGCCGAGAGTATTCTGTACTGCACAGTTACGGCAATGTGAGTTTAAATGCCGGTAATCCAAAACCAAACGGTAAGAGCCGTCCGGCTTGTTTACAGTAAAAAGGGGGTTATTCATCGGTGACACACACGTTTCAATTACACCTTGATATTCCAATTGTTCGAGGATCGCTGCGACTGAAGCTTTGGCTACACGTCGTATGGGATATTGAGGTTGAGGCTGCGGCTGAGACCGTAAAGGAATCTTGTGGCTCGGGACAATTTATCTCAGCCACACTGATTGCGGTACACAGCAGGTGCAAGTGCCAAAGCCCACTCTTCTGCAAAGTGCAGCGCTTCCACTCTCGAAACGGTGTTGGCGAAACTGGGGAGGATTACCTCCTCCCCACGTGGAGCTGCGAGCACAAAAGGTGGGGGCCAGTCAGCCTCCGAAAGCAAAATGTCATACGTAGACGAAAGATTCTCCCAAAATACCCCTTTTATGGTACGCTGTATGTCACCTTCAATTAACAGGACAATTTCAAAAAGTCTATCAGGGGGAGCAACTCTTGTATCAGCTGTTTCAATCACAACATAAGTGTCAGTCGCTGTCACCTTCAGTAGTGGACGGAGGGCCTCTCTCACTATGGTAATCTCCGCCGCGCTGTCCAGCAAGGTCAGAGCCCAAGTCAGATTCAGAAGCTGCGTTCTCACAATCTGGGGCATATCGATGCGCCGTTAAGGCTGCGACTTTCTTCTAGGCAAACTGCGGTCTCTGAGGCGTAGAGCCTTCCTGCTTGTCTGCACTGTTGCGCGGGCGGGGCTTACCACGTCCTTGCTGGCCACCCCGGCCCATGCCGCCCCCTCCACCACCAGTAGACGGAGCCGATGAGTCCTGAAAGGAACGAGGAGAGCGTTGGTCAGAAGCCTGAAATCGTTCAGGTGACTTAATCATCGCGCGGTTACGCAAATCATAAACCCGTTCTGACTGCGCAGGCAACGGAGACGCAGGGCGCGAAACCTGTGTTTGTTGTTGTTGCCGTTGCTTATCCTGATTCTGTTTTTTAGGCAAATTCTGTTTCTTGGACTTGGGTTGAACGTCAGTTTCCGAAGCTTGTCCCAGGGGCTGCTTCTTCTCCTTAGTAGAAAAAGGCTTATTACCCTTACTATTGCGACCCACGGTTTTATAAGCCGCCACAATTATCCTTGCAAACTGTCGGGGTTTCTCGGCATTGGGAACCAGCGCCAAAGCGTTAGCCACCTGAAAGTTCACTGCATCCCCCTTGACATTCGCAAGGATCAGCTCGCAAACCACATCAAAGGAGCCACATAGGCGCAAACCCAACTCAACAGCCGATTCCGGCCCGTGATCATCTTGAACACGTTTAAGGACCGTAGACAGATTGGACACAGACGGGGAGCCAAAGCACCTCGAATAGACAGCCGCAAAAGTCTTACCCCAGGTCTCACAGTCAACAAGCTCAGGGGCCAAATCTTTCGGCAAACTAAGCGTAAGAATCCGGTGTTTTTCACCAGGAGTCGTATTAGGAAACACCGCCTCCAGCTGGTCAAATTTCTCGGCAAGCCAGAAAGGAAAATCATCCTTATCCTGGGGCTTCTTGCCCATAACGGAATTCACCATGACAGGACTGATTTTCAAACCAGCCTGCCCCGCCGGAAGGGCTGCACCTCTAGGGGCTGCCCCTTGAACATTACGACTTGTGTAATGCACAAGGGCTCTAATCACGGCAATGGCGACTACATGAAGACGCCTAAGGTCACCCACGTTACAAGTGGTGTGATTAGGGTGAGGCGTAAATCCAGCCAAGGCGGGCCAATTTGCGCCCGGAATGGACAAAGGACCTAACCTCGGAGCGGTGAAAGAGTGGGGTAGGGCGCCACCAAACCAAACTCCATGCTGCCAAACATCAATAGGTACTTCCTGTGCTCTGTACGGAGCATATTCAGCAGGTACAGCTGATGCAGTGTACGAGTGGAACACACCAGAATTTGCGTCCACCGCCGGAAATGTCACCCACGAATAAAATAGTTTGTACGAGTAAGCATGTTCCGCACTCCCCACCAGAACCACAGCCAAGCCTTCCAAAGGCACATCATAAGTCCGCAAATGATCACGCACCGCAAAGCGACTATGCAGCGGGATGTCCACGGCTTGTGCCATGACTGCACAGGAACGTGAAAAAACAAAGATTACTTTGTAGCACAACTGGGTAGTAATTCAAGGAAACCGTTTTAGATAGATTCAAGCTTGAAAAGACCTATTTCAAAAATAGGTAGGTTTTTCCGACACCACCGTTTTCCAGAAACGGGAATGAAGGGGTTAAGGTTTGAATGATATACTACTCGAGTGTCATGATATAAGGCCAACAATGTTGGGCGCCATGTATCAGAGTTTCCGTTCTCCCACAGAACTGTGCACAGAGATCAAGAACCTCAGTGAATTAGGGTGACCCAAAACCCACCTTAGCATCCAAAATCCCCTTACCGAACTAGCTACAGTGTCTCATTGGTCATAACAAACTCTCAATGACTTAGACAAACAAGAACATGAACTTGGATTACCTCAGGTATCGTGGAACACATGAACCCTCTTTCGCTCTGTAATCATTTCAAACCACAACGGGGAGTAAAAGAACACTCGTGCAAGTTTGAAATATTTATTTTTCAATGCAAGGTTCTCAAACGCAGTATCTTATATAATACCAGAATACATATTATAAAAATCAGAGTTATCAGCATAGTCACTAATCCATAGTAAGCGAACGGTGATAGCATATTATAATGCAAAAATTCTCGTGAGAAATGCGCATGCGCAGGCGGCCGCGCATGCGCATTAGTACCCAAGACGGCAGCAATGAAGAGAGGGAGCCCCGGAGACGCGGCGGGCAGTGGCGGGCAAGGTAAGTGCCTTTTAATTCTTTTTAACATTTAAATTGAAGTATTTAGGGAGGGCGGCGGGTGGCGGCCAGCTACGCACCGTCTGCGGAGGGTGCGTAGTGCCGAATTCTACGCCTGCTACACAAAATGCGTAGAAGCCGGCACTACCCACACTCCGTGCACGGAGCGTAGCTGCCCGCCCAGGCTTATTATTAAGTCCCTTCACATTAAGGGAGAGGATGCAAATTCTGTCAACTGTCATAGATGTGTGATTGTTCCGCTTGCCCTAGATCGTGCTCCGAGCCACCATTCCCCAGGACGCCCGGCCATAGTCCGCATTGAACACACCGAGTGCCCTCCCCCACGCCCACCCTAACCCCAACTCCCCCACCAACCTTCGCCCCATCCCCCCTGCCCCCCAACAGGTGAACATAGTCCCAGGCCAATCATTTGACAGTCTAGGCCTGTGGTAAATGAGTCAAAGTAAGGGTGTGTGGCAGTGGCGGCCCTTGGCCCCCCGACCCCCCCGACCAGTAGCAAAAACTTAGCTGATGTCGACCGTCGCTGAAGTCGTCTCACGAGTCTGCACCAGTGTCTTTGGATACTACTTGGATCGCTGCGGCCTGTTCCTGGGCTACTGTGTCGGGATTAGGCTTAAGTCACTTCTTCTGCTGCCTGTCTCATCGCACTTTCTGCCAGCCGTCCCCCGTCATCCGAGGGGAGCCAGATGTATTCCCAGATGACCGCCCCCCGTCCGCGTCGTCCTGCAGCGGCTCCTCACACGGGATGTCCAGTACGGCGCAGGTGTCTCGTAAGGATCGCAGTTGGTGCAGGGCGCCGTTCCACTTAAAGATGAGACAGAAAAGGGTGCCGCCAGGAGTAGGGGACCCCCTCCTTGCATAGGAAGGCTGTGGCAACCCTAAATGACCTCCGCTTCTGTAGGGTGATCGCCGACAAGTCTTGGAAAAGTTCCACGTTGTGGTCTTGGAAACGAAGGGGCTGCTTGAGACGTGCCGCCTTCAGTATGCGCTCCTTTAGGGGATAGTCCGGCAGGAAGGCCAAAATATCCGGGGGAGGGCCCTGGGTCCGACGGGCCAAGCCCACCCGGTGGGCTCTATCGATGCGAATCGCAAAGTTATCATCTTCGCCCAACACCATCCGGAAGAGCGCTTGTAGGTACCCTGCCACGTCGTCACCCTCTGCCTTGGGTGGCACGTTCCGGACTCGGATGTTATTTCGTCTGGAGCGGTTCTCCAGGTCCACCGTGTGGGACTGGAGGTCTGTCTGCTGGTCGTGGAGTCGGACGATCTCCTGCCGGAGGAGTTCTATTTCTTCACTCCTGGCGTGGCCCGAGAGCTCGTTGGCAGCCACTCTCTCCCCCAGATCGTCGACATCGCGCCTGAGTTCTTTGTACTCCCCGGTCATTTCCTGCCTGAAGGTCTGGATGTCCTCCTTAAGGGAGGTGAAGAGGACCTCCATGAAAGGCTTAGTCGCCGGGGTCTCGCCTTCTGATTGGTCCTTCCCCTTTGGGGAGGGGGCACCGGGGCCGGCTTGTCCGGTGTTTTGTCGCCCTTGGAGGAACCCTTGACCAGCATGTCAGAGATGTTGCGGTTCCCTTTGCGGTTGTTGGATGCCATAGAGTTCCCAGTCCCGGCCGGGGGCCCCAGTTGAGTCGTGGTCGCCGGCAAGACTGCAGACTTCTTTGGCGTGCCCGGGCCGGTTAATGGGGGGGCGGCCCGTGCACGCTCAGCGCCTCAGTTCTGCGCCCTGATCATCTCCGTATCCTCCGTGCCTCGGCCGAAGGCCCTCACGTTGCAGCCCCCTCCTGTGTGTAGCGTTGGCTGTGGCGCACGTGGCAAATCCCAGGTTTCCGCCGGGCGGCTCGGGCCTCCATCTCCCAGGGCCCTCTG
Source organism: Lissotriton vulgaris (assembly GCF_964263255.1). NCBI lineage: Eukaryota > Metazoa > Chordata > Amphibia > Caudata > Salamandridae > Lissotriton > Lissotriton vulgaris. The sequence goes on from NC_141688.1 coordinate 7,280,506, forward strand.
CCCCTGCGATTCGCAGCTGTCTCGGGGTCTTCCCTTAGGCCCCGTCGTGGCCCGGCCTGGCACCTCGTGCGTCCCCGGTTGGGGTCTCCGTGCTACACTTCCATGGCAGCAGGGGCCCCCACGCCTCTGGCCGAGCATGTGGTTCCACTGCTAACCGAGTCCCCGGTCCCGGACGGCCCAGTCTGTGGCCCGCACACTCTCTCCTCCTCCTATGGGCCTCTGTCCCCCTTTTGCCCCTTTCTGCAGGTCACTCGTGGGGTGTCGGGCGCTGTTGCGGGCATTGTCCCGCCGTGTGGGCCACATGAGGACTCCTTGCTTTGGGCGCTCCTTGCTGGACACCACTGGTGTGTCCCCTGGCCACCTACAAAGCACTGTGTTCCCCCGAGCCCAATGCGCCAGGGCCCCACCGCTGTCCGGTGCTTTCAGCCCTTCACCCGGGCCACTTCAGTTCTTGCGTGGGGGGGGTCCGCCCTCTCGGCCCTGCGGCAGTACACTTGCAGGCCGTCGCTGTTGTCCCCGGGGCTCCTCACCTTGCTGCGCGCCGGTCGCTCCGGCCGACAGAGACCCGGCACCCCGCTGTCCGCCTTGGTTCCGCCGGGCTCCCCCGTCCGCCGCAGCCAGGTCTCGCCCCCCGGCCTCCGCGAATGCTGCGGGTGTCCCCGACTCTTCTGCTCCTGTGGCGGGAGCGCTGTGGGGGTCCTCCCCGGGTCTCCTTGTGTCTAGGCCCAGGCACTACCTTCGTGCCAAGCCGCGGTGGCGGGCCGTCTCCGCTCCGCGGCACCTCCCGCCTGCTTCGGGCCCCGTAACCGGCCCCTGCTTCACTGCGGCAATTGCGGACATTGTCCGCCGATGGTGGCTGGCTCGGTGGAGGCGATGGTCCGCTAGAATCCCTGTCGGGGGATCGGGTGCAGGGAGCCACCGCGGAACACGTCCTACCGAGCCGCCATCCTAGCCACGCCCCCCACTCAAGTTTTTTTAAGTAATTTACGTTCAAGGTTTGTTTTTGGAGACTGCTGAATGTACTGCCAGAGACTTTCATAAGCTTTGTTAAGATAAAGGCTTGAACACATGAAAATGCAGAAGGAAATTGAGAACTCCTTTGCCTTTAGAACGCTTACATTGAGAGTGGCCAACTCCAGTAAGTTTCCTTGGCGCAAGGGAGGGACTCTCTGGAACCTTCTAGTCTGTTTTGAGACTATAAATCTGGGGTTTGTTGACTTAATTACTGGGATTTGAGACTGAACAGTGAACGCATCTTCAGTGCAGGAATCTGTTTGCTGAGTTTCTTGACCCCGGCTGTAAATCCCCAAGTCTGAAGTGGACCAAGATGAAATTTGCACCAGGTGATGTGTTTTTTTTATTATTATGCCATTGTGATGTGAGTGTCTGTGTGCACATTCAAGTTTACAGTGGCTATAACAGTCATTGTGGTGTGACTGCTTGTGCACATTCAAGTTTCTAGGGGCTATAATCATGTGATGTGTTTTTATAGTATTGACTTTGGGATGTGTGAGAGTCTGTGTGCACATCCAAGTCTGCAGTGGTTGTAACATTTGATGTATTTTGTGTATATATCTTTCTGATTTCTTGCAGGAAGTCCAGCATACCCTGCTTCAGTTTCATTTCATACTATCTGCTTGTGTTTCATTCTATTATTATTATCTGCTTATGTTTCATTTTATTATTATTATTATCTGTTTGTGTTTCATTTCATCCATGCATTTAACAGTTGCATTTGCGGTCGATAGTAGGTAGTTATAGTTAGGACCTATTTTCCATAGGATATATGCAACATTCTATTTGAAATAACTTTAGCACAGGTTGACAAATCTTTGCGAAATTGTCAAAACTTGTGGGGAGCTCTAGTCTGCTCCGATCCTGAAAGTTTGGGGGTGATTCGTCAAGCGGGGGCTGAGAAACTTCTGAACGGAATTACACCAAATTTGGCAGAGGTAGTCCTTGGTTCACACTAGTGCCTTTTGGTTAAATCGTGTAAATCTGTTTGGTATTTTATTTAGATATTAAAGCAAAAAATATATATATCTGGGCGGAGCCTAACGACGCATCTCATCATGAGATCTGATTGGCTGTCAGGACTTCATCCAAGAAGTGTTGGCAGCCATATTAGGACAAATATACATGATAGCACCTCATTAAAAGGAATTGCAGTTAATAGAAGGTTTTAAGACTTTAGTCACATTATAAACCAATTGTTGATGGTAACATACTCATTTTAGCAATTGTGGTGTGTTCTAAGGTGATTTTACCATGTGAAAAAGCCTTCTGCTGGGATATCATGAATCATGTTTGAGAGAGAACACATGCTTTTCTCACAGAGGTTAGGAAGTTAATCTATAAACATTCAGAATATATTGCAAATGTGTGACATCTAATGCCCTCTTTATGGAACCAAAGTAAACAAGCATTGAAAATGCAATGTTTCGCCCTCGTTTAAGTAAAAGCAATTCTGTTTGTAATTAGGTGGCTTTTTAGCTTTGCTTTTATCAGTGTTTTTCAAACTTTCATGTACATAACATGCATATGTATGCATATATGTATGTGTATAGGTATGCATGCATTTATTTTTGTATTTCTATAGATATGCAGATTATATATGTTTATATATGTATGTATATATACACATATATATATATATATATATATATAAATGAATATATATATATGCATATATATGTGCATATGTGTGCGTGTGGAGAGGTAGAGAGGCTAGATGTGTAGAGGTGTAGAGGTAGAGAGTAGTAGAGAGAGGTAGAGAATGAGTAATAGAGAGTAGAGAGTGAGTAGTAGAGAGTAGTATAGGGAGTAGCAGAGTGAGTAGTAGAGAGTGAGTAGCAGAGAGTGAGTAGTAGAGAGTGAGTAGTAGAGAGACAGTAGTAGAGAGTGAGTATGAATGATATTTGAATGAATGAATGAATGAATGATATTTATTGTTTGGTTACTGAAAACCATTACATAAAACCAAATACAAGAATAACAACATTACAAAAGTAAAAATCAAGAAAATTACAAAAGTTCAGTTTATCTAATTGCTCCATGGGCCCTGGTGCTACATCGGAAAAGGATCATGGGCCGGCAGGAGCCTCTGTAATCAGACCAGTAGAAGTCATCAACATTGCCCGTGCTTAAAAGATGAACTTTCCAAAGGCTGCCATATGCTTTACCGTGGACAGGATATAAAGATGGGTAATCCCCTCCTTTGCAGTACATAACCCCGGTTGTCTTAGTAATGGCCTAAAATAAAGACTGCAGGCCAAACGCAGGGCCGGGCAGCAGAAGAGGAGGTGGGCCAAAGACTCGCGTTTATACAGGCAAAGCCTGCATTCCCGGACTCCTGAGCTGTCCTGACCGCAAGGATATAGGGGCATATTATCAAGAAAGGTTGTTACATTATCGCCGCTTTTATCGGCAGGAAACTGCAGATAAAGCGGCGATAATGGGCTTGATAATATGCTCTATGAATTACAATCGAAGCCCATGTTAAATGTGAAGATATGTAACATGGGCTTCGATTGGAATTCCACAGAGCATATTATCAAGCCCATTATCGCCGCTTTATCGGCAGTTTCCTGCCGATAAAAGCGGCGATAATGTAACGACCTCTCTTGATAATATGCCCCATAGTTCTTTGAGGGGCAATGGGTGTAGTCTATAAGCCAAGATCTTGTGGAGGGCAGCACGGCACACGGCCTGCGTGAGATGATGTTTAGAGGTATGCAGGGTATGCGGAAAACACAGGGTCTCATGCAACTCTTTCCTTCCCAGAGACTCAAGATCCAGTTCCCGTGACCAACTTGTGCCACAGAATTGCGCGGTCAACCTCATCTGTGGAATTCCAATCGAAGCCCATGTTACATAATTTCACATTTAACATGGGCTTCGATTGTAATTCATAGAGCATATTATCAAGCCCATTATCGCCGCTTTATCTGCAGTTTCCTGCCGATAAAAGCGGCGATAATGTAACGACCTTTCTTGATAATATGCCCCATAGTTCTTTGAGGGGCAATGGGTGTAGTCTATAAGCCAAGATCTTGTGGAGGGCAGCACGGCACACGGCCTGCGTGAGATGATGTTTAGAGGTATGCAGGGTATGCGGAAAACACAGGGTCTCATGCAACTCTTTCCTTCCCAGAGACTCAAGATCCAGTTCCCGTGACCTCGCATGCACTTGTTTTTTAATCACATTTTTAATGGCGGAGTATTTGACGTATTCAGGGTTCCATGAATCCATGGCAAGATTGAGTTGGACCTTAGCCACTTCGAGGATGGCCGACCAGGGGTTCCCTGGCTCTCTGAAGATACCTTTCAAGATTGCCTTTAATGCGTTCTCCTGTGCCGCCGTTGTTAAAAAGTAATATTTACTTAAGGCGGCCAGCTCTTCCAGGTTTTGCTGGTTGAGTGAGAACTCCAGGCGAATGAGGGTGTTTCTAGTGCACCTTGGAAGATGGAAAAGTTTCTTATATGCACTACAGTGAATTTTTTCTATTTCATTACTCAGTTTGCCCGGAAATGCTTGTAGAGCATAGTTGAGTGCTGGCATAAGCTTGGCTTTAAGTACTCTGTTGATGGCCGTGGTGGACAGGCTGTATTAGGAGGCTTGCAGCTTTCAAAAGGCATAGGTGATGGATTTGCCTTTAGCCTGGATTGACTTAAGTCCCTAGAGAGTTTAATTCGCACCCATGTTTTTTGGTAGAAGGACTGTATCACTCTTAACAGAACCGGATTGATGTTCCATTGGACCAACTTGTGCCACAGAATTGCGCTGTCAACCCCATCAAACGCCGCCGAATAGTCAATAAAGCAGGCGAAGAGGGGAAGACTTTTGCGTGTCCGTGCGCGGTGCGCCAGGAAAGAAAGTTCAATAATGTTGTCAACTGTGGCAGACCCAGGTCTAAATCCGGTTTGGCAGAATGGAAGGATGCCTTCAGCACTCTACCAGTCTGCGAGGTCCCTCAAGATGGCACTAGCGTAAGCTTTTCCCTCAATATCCAACAAGGTAATCATGCGGTAGTTGGAAGGTTCAGTTTTTGGACCTTTTTTATGGATAGGTTGTAAAAGCGAGCCTCTCCATGAATCTGGTACGTCCCCCTGGAGCCAGCATTCAGAGTACAGGTGGGTCAGATTTTTGGACCAAAAGTCGATGTTTGCCTTGAATAGGTGTCCAGGGAGACCATAAGGACCTGGAGCGGCGTTTTGTATGATGTTTTTTATGATTTTGGCAACAAGCAATTTTCCCGGTGGTGTCATCTTCTCGATGAATGGGTCTAGGTTGTCTCCAGCATTAGATGTTTCATTTTGCATGTGAGCCGGGCCATCATTAGTATAGAGTGCTTTTACATGGGCGACCCAAGTGGAGGATGCAAGGGAATTTTCTCTATGGTTTGGGCCTCGACCCAGGTTGCATATATACTGCCAAAACTCCTATGATTTTCCTGGGCTCAGCAAGTCAAAAATTATTAACCATTGTGCTTCGCAATGGGCACGTTTTGCTGCCCAAACCTTCTTTGCATGGCTTTTTTTGGCTTCTTGTAATTGGTTCTTGTTTGGGCTAGTCCCGGTTTTGCGGAAGAGTTTGCGTTGCTTGTTTAGTTTTTTGGCGCTTGTTTTGATTTCAATATTATAACCATATGTAGGTAAAGGGCGCCTGTGCGATGTGCTGTTCAAGCTCCCGAGAAGAATCACCGCCAGGGTCTCTGTTGTGGCATTCCAGGTTTCTATGGCGCCCTTTTTCTGTTCGCTTGGTGGCCAACCTGTACACTGATTTGCCCAGCTGTTAAATCCATTAATTGCGGTCTGTTCCCATTTGATCCTTCTGGGCAGCTTTATTAGTTCTTCTCCATCGACTTCTCCGATGAATTCAATCTTATAGCGGTGGTCCGCTATGATGTTCAAAGTGATGGTTAGGGCATCGTGGTCGCTGTCACCACGTGAATGGACTGAGAAGTTTGACATTAAAAGTTGGAGTTTGCCACTTAGGATTATATAGTCGACCGTAGTTTGAATGTTAAATGTGGGGCCGACAGTCAGCCCAGGGCTGTTCTTTAGAAGGACTGAGTGCGCCATCGCCAGATTGTAGGATTGTAGAGAATAAGTAGTAGTGAGTGAATAATAGAGAGTAGTAAAGAGTGAGTAGTAGAGAGATAGTAGTAGAGAGTAGTAGTAGAGTGAGTAGTAGAGAGTAGTACAGAAGTAGAGAGTGAGTATTAGAAAGTGAGTACTAGAGAGTAGCTGAATAGTAGAGAGTGATAGAGAGTAGTAGAGAGAAGCAGAGAGTGATTAGTAGAGTAGTAGAGCGTATTCAGTCAGTCAGTGTCAGTCAATCAGTGTCAGTCAACCAGGGTCAGTCAACCAGGGTCAGTCAATCAGTGACAGACAGTGTCAATCAGTCAGTGTCAGACAGTGAGTGTCAGCTAGAGCAGCACTGCTGACCGGGTTCTCTGGCTCTAAAGCAGCTCTGCTGAACAGGTTCTCTGGCTCTAAAGCAGCTCTGCTGACCTGGTTCTCTCCCTCTAAAGCAGCTCTACTGACCTGGTTTCTCTGGCTCTACAGCAGCACTGCTGACCTGGTTCTCTGGCTCTACAGCAGCTCTGTTGATCTGGTTCTTAGGTGCTAGAGCACCTCTGCTGACCTGGTTCTCTGGCTCTAGGACAGATCTGCTGACCTGGTTCTGCAGCTCTGCTGACCTGGTTCTATCCCTCTAAAGCAGCTCTGCTGACCTGGTTTATCTGGCTCTACAGCAAGTCTGCTTACATGGTTCTCTGGCTCTAAAGCAGCTCTGTTGACCTACTTCTTAGGCTATAGAGCAGCTCTACTGATCTGGTTATCTGCCTCTACAACAGCTCTGCTGACCTGGTTCTCTGGATCTAAAGCAGCTGTGCTGACTCTGTTCTATTGCTCTAAAGCAGTTTTGCTGACATGGTTCTCTGGCTCTAGAGCAGCTCTGCTGACCTGGTTCTCTCCCTCTAAAGCAGCTCTACTGACCTGGTTTCTCTGGCTCTACAGCAGCAATGCTGACCTGGTTCTCTGGCTCTAGAGCAGCTCTGCTGACCTGGTTCTTAGGCTCTAGACCTGGCTCTATGGCTCTAAAGCACCTCTGCTGACCTGGTTCTCTGGCTCTAAAGCAGCTCTGCTGACCTGGCTCTCTGCCTCTACAACAGCTCTGCTGACCTGGTTCTCTGGATCTAAAGCAGCTGCGCTAACTCGGTTCTATGGTTCTAAAGCAGTTCTGCTGTTATAGTTCGCTGGCTCTAAAGCAGCTCTGCTGACCTGGTTCTCTCCCTCTAGAGCAGCTCTGCTGACCTGGTTCTCTCCCTCTAAAGCAGCTCTACTGACCTGGTTTCTCTGGCTCTAGAGCAGCTCTGCTGACCTGGTTCTTAGGCTCTAGAGCACCTCTGCTGACCTGGTTCTCTGGATCTAAAGCAGCTGTGCTGACTCGGTTCTATGGCTCTAAAGCAGTTCTGCTGTTATAGTTCGCTGGCTCTAAATATGCTCTACTGACCTGGTTCTCTCCCTCTAGAACAGCTCTGCTGACCAGGTTCTCTCCCTCTAAAGCAGCTCTACTGACCTGGTTTCTCTGGCTCTACAGCAGCACTACTGACCTGGTTCTTAGGCTCTAGAGCGCCTCTGCTGACCTGGTTCTCTAGCTCTAAAGCAGCTCTGCTGACTCTGTTCTATGGCTCTAAAGCAGCTCTAGTGACTTGGTTCTCTCACTCTAAAGCAGCTCTGCTGACCTGGTTCTCTCCATCTAAAGCAGCTCTGCTGGCCTGGTTCTCTCCCTCTAAAGCAGCTCTGCTGACCTGGTTCTTCGGCTCTAGAGCAGCTCTGCTGACCTGGTTCTATGGCTCTAAAGCAGCTCTGCTGATTTGGTTTCTCTGGCTCTACAGCAGCACTGCTGACCTGGTTCTCTGGCTCTACAGCAGCTCTGTTGATCTGGTTCTTAGGTGCTAGAGCACCTCTGCTGACCTGGTTCTCTGGCTCTAGGGCAGATCTGCTGACCTGGTTCTGCAGCTCTGCTGACCTGGTTCTATCCCTCTAAAGCAGCTCTGCTGACCTGGTTTATCTGGCTCTACAGCAAGTCTGCTTACCTGGTTCTCTGGCTCTACAGCAGCTCTGTTGACCTACTTCTTAGGCTATAGAGCAGCTCTACTGATCTGGTTATCTGCCTCTACAACAGCTCTGCTGACCTGGTTCTCTGGATCTAAAGCAGCTCTGCTGACCTGGTTCTTAGGCTCTAGACCTGGCTCTATGGCTCTAAAGCACCTCTGCTGACCTGGTTCTCTGGCTCTAAAGCAGCTCTGCTGACCTGGCTCTCTGCCTCTACAACAGCTCTGCTGACCTGGTTCTCTGGATCTAAAGCAGCTGCGCTGACTCGGTTCTATGGTTCTAAAGCAGTTCTGCTGTTATAGTTCGCTGGCTCTAAAGCAGCTCTGCTGACCTGGTTCTCTCCCTCTAGAGCAGCTCTGCTGACCTGGTTCTCTCCCTCTAAAGCAGCTCTAATGACCTGGTTTCTCTGGCTCTAGAGCAGCTCTGCTGACCTAGTTCTTAGGCTCTAGAGCACCTCTGCTGACCTGGTTCTCTGGATCTAAAGCAGCTGTGCTGACTCGGTTCTATGGCTCTAAAGCAGTTCTGCTGTTATAGTTCTCTGGCTCTAAATATGCTCTACTGACCTGGTTCTCTCCCTCTAGAACAGCTCTGCTGACCAGGTTCTCTCCCTCTAAAGCAGCTCTACTGACCTGGTTTCTCAGGCTCTACAGCAGCACTACTGACCTGGTTCTTAGGCTCTAGAGCACCTCTGCTGACCTGGTTCTCTAGCTCTAAAGCAGCTCTGCTGACTCTGTTCTATGGCTCTAAAGCAGCTCTACTGACTTGGTTCTCTCACTCTAAAGCAGCTCTGCTGACCTGGTTCTCTCCATCTAAAGCAGCTCTGCTGGCCTGGTTCTCTCCCTCTAAAGCAGCTCTGCTGACCTGGTTCTTCGGCTCTAGAGCAGCTCTGCTGACCTGGTTCTATGGCTCTAAAGCAGCTATGCTGATTTGGTTTCTCTGGCTCTACAGCAGCACTGCTGACCTGGTTCTCTGGCTCTACAGCAGCTCTGTTGATCTGGTTCTTAGGTGCTAGAGCACCTCTGCTGACCTGGTTCTCTGGCTCTAGGGCAGATCTGCTGACCTGGTTCTGCAGCTCTGCTGACCTGGTTCTATCCCTCTAAAGCAGCTCTGCTGACCTGGTTTATCTGGCTCTACAGCAAGTCTGCTTACCTGGTTCTCTGGCTCTACAGCAGCTCTGTTGACCTACTTCTTAGGCTATAGAGCAGCTCTACTGATCTGGTTATCTGCCTCTACAACAGCTCTGCTGACCTGGTTCTCTGGATCTAAAGCAGCTCTGCTGACCTGGTTCTTAGGCTCTAGACCTGGCTCTATGGCTCTAAAGCACCTCTGCTAACCTGGTTCTCTGGCTCTAAAGCAGCTCTGCTGACCTGGCTCTCTGCCTCTACAACAGCTCTGCTGACCTGGTTCTCTGGATCTAAAGCAGCTGCGCTGACTCGGTTCTATGGTTCTAAAGCAGTTCTGCTGTTATAGTTCGCTGGCTCTAAAGCAGCTCTGCTGACCTGGTTCTCTCCCTCTAGAGCAGCTCTGCTGACCTGGTTCTCTCCCTCTAAAGCAGCTCTACTGACCTGGTTTCTCTGGCTCTAGAGCAGCTCTGCTGACATGGTTCTTAGGCTCTAGAGCACCTCTGCTGACCTGGTTCTCTGGATCTAAAGCAGCTGTGCTGACTCGGTTCTATGGCTCTAAAGCAGTTCTGCTGTTATAGTTCTCTGGCTCTAAATATGCTCTACTGACCTGGTTCTCTCCCTCTAGAACAGCTCTGCTGACCAGGTTCTCTCCCCCTAAGCAGCTCTACTGACCTGGTTTCTCTGGCTCTACAGCAGCACTACTGACCTGGTTCTTAGGCTCTAGAGCGCCTCTGCTGACCTGGTTCTCTAGCTCTAAAGCAGCTCTGCTGACTCTGTTCTATGGCTCTAAAGCAGCTCTACTGACTTGGTTCTCTCACTCTAAAGCAGCTCTGCTGACCTGGTTCTCTCCATCTAAAGCAGCTCTGCTGGCCTGGTTCTCTCCCTCTAAAGCAGCTCTGCTGACCTGGTTCTTCGGCTCTAGAGCAGCTCTGCTGACCTGGTTCTATGGCTCTAAAGCAGCTCTGCTGATTTGGTTTCTCTGGCTCTACAGCAGCACTGCTGACCTGGTTCTCTGGCTCTACAGCAGCTCTGTTGATCTGGTTCTTAGGTGCTAGAGCACCTCTGCTGACCTGGTTCTCTGGCTCTAGGGCAGATCTGCTGACCTGGTTCTGCAGCTCTGCTGACCTGGTTCTATCCCTCTAAAGCAGCTCTGCTGACCTGGTTTATCTGGCTCTACAGCAAGTCTGCTTACCTGGTTCTCTGGCTCTACAGCAGCTCTGTTGACCTACTTCTTAGGCTATAGAGCAGCTCTACTGATCTGGTTATCTGCCTCTACAACAGCTCTGCTGACCTGGTTCTCTGGATCTAAAGCATCTGTGCTGACTCTGTTCTATTGCTCTAAAGCAGTTTTGCTGACATGGTTCTCTGGCTCTAGAGCAGCTCTGCTGACCTGGTTCTCTCCCTCTAAAGCAGCTCTACTGACCTGGTTTCTCTTGCTCTACAGCAGCACTACTGACCTGGTTCTTAGGCTCTAGAGCGCCTCTGCTGACTTGGTTCTCTAGCTCTAAAGCAGCTCTGCTGACCTGTTCTATGGCTCTAAAGCAGCTCTACTGACTTGGTTCTCTGACTCTAAAGCATCTCTGCTGACCTGGTTCTCTCCCTCTAAAGCAGCTCTGCTGGCCTGGTTCTCTCCCTCTAAAGCAGCTCTGCTGACCTCATTCTTCGGCTCTAGAGCAGCTCTGCTGACCTGGTTCTATGGCTCTAAAGCAGCTCTGCTGATTTGGTTCTCTGGCTCTAGAGCAGCACTGCTGACCTGGTTCTCTGGCTCTAGAGCAGCTCTGCTGACCTGGTTCTTAGGTGCTCGAGCACCTCTGCTGACCTGGTTTCTCTGGCTCTACAGCAGCACTGCTGACCTGGTTTCTCTGGCTCTACAGCAGCTCGGCTGACCTAGGTCTTAGGCTCTAAAGCAGCTCTGCTGACCTGGTTCTCTGGCTCGACAACAGCTCTGCTGACCTGGTTCTCTAGCTCTAAAGCACCTCTGCTGACCCGGTTCTATGGCTCTAAAGGAGTTTTGCTGACCTCGTCCGCTCACTCTAAAGCAGCTCTGACCTGGTTTCTCTGGCTCTACAGCAGCTCTGCTGACCTGGTTCTATGGCCTTAAAGCAGCTCTTCTGACCTAGTTCTCGGGCTGTAGAGCAGCTCTGCTGACCTGGTTCTCTGGCTACAAAGCAGCACTGCTGACCTGGTTCTCTGGCTATAAAGAGCTCTGCTGACCTGGTTCTCTGGCTATAAAGAGCTCTGCTGACCTGGTTCTCTGGCTCCAAAGCAGTTCTGCTGACCTGGTTCTCTCCCTCTAAAGCAGCTCTCCTGACCAAGTTTCTCTGGCTCTACAGCAGCTCTGCTGACCTGGTTCTCTGGCTCTAGAGCAGCTCTGATGACCTGGGTGTCTGGTTCTAGAGCAGATCTGCTGACCTGCTTCTTAGGCTCTAGAGCAGCTCTGCTGACCTGGTTCTCTGGATCTACAATGGTTCTGGTGACCTGGTTCTTTGGGTCTAAAGCAGCTCTGCTGACCTAGTTTCTCTGGCTTTACAACAGCTCTACTGACCTGGTTGACTCACTCTACAGCAGCTCTGCTGACCTGGGTCTCTGGCTCTACAACGGCTCTGCTGACCTGGTTCTCTGGCTCTAAAGCAGCTCTGATGACCTATTCTATTAATCTAAAGCAGCTCTGTCCACTCCTACAATCACCCTGACAGAAGCATGTCCTTATCTAATCACTCTGCTGAAACATAAGTGCTCATAAATGTATCCTGCTGTCAACTACTAGCACTCAAGGAACCCAGTCACTGTATATGCACTTGCAGAATAACTCAGGCATTGAGACCAGCAGTGGTACAATCATATGTGCACAATATATTCTGTCCCTTCACAACTTGCAGACTACTGAGTCAGTCCCGCAAAAGTCCAGGTAATAGTCATGCTTGTCTGGAATCACACAGTGAGTCTGTAACATTATCTTGCTTTCAACTACTAGCACTCTAGGAACCCAGTCACAGTCTATGCAGTTGCAGAATGTCTAAGGCGTTAAGCCAAGCAGTGGTACAGTCAAATGTGCACAACGTATGCGGTCCCTTAACCCCTTGCAGACTACTGAATCAGTCCTGCAAAAGTCCAGGTAATAGTCATGCTTGTCTGGAATCACACTGTGAGTCTGTGTCCACTCCTACAATCATCCTAGTAGAAACATGTCCTTATTTAATCACTGCTGAAACATAAGCAAGTATAAACGTATCCTGCTGTCAGCTACTAGCACTCTAGAAATATAGTCACAGTCTATGCACTTGCAGAATGACGCAGGCATTGAGACAAGCAGTGGTACAGTCAAATGTGCACAATATATGTGGTCCCTTAACTCCTTCCAGACTACTGAGTCACTTCTGCAAAAGTCCAGGTAATAGTCATGCTTGTCTGGAATCCCACTGTGAGTCTGTGACCACTCCTACAATCACCCTGACAGAAGCATGTCCTTACCTAATCACTCTGCTGAAACATAAGTGCTCATAAATGTATCCTGCTGTCAACTACTAGCACTCTAGGAACCCAGTCACTGCCTATGCACTTGCAGAATGACTCAGGCAGAGACAAGCAGTGGTACAGTCAAATGTGCACAATATATGCTGTCCCTTAACCCCTTGCAGACTACTGAGTCAGTCCTGCAAAAGTCCAGGTAATAGTCATGCTTGTCTGGAATCACATGTGAGTCTGTGTCCACTCCTACAATCATCCTGACAGAAGCATGTCCTTATCCAATCACTCTGCTGAAACATAAGTGCTTATAAACTTATCCTGCTGTGAACTACTAGCACTCTAGTACCCCAGTCACTGTCTATACACTTGCAGAATGATACAGGCATTGAGACAATACCTAAGCACTTATAAATTACCTAGCACTCTGTTTGCAGCACTATAATCATTCTAGTTACTAGTGATGTTCTTATAGAATGACCTAGGCACCAACCCAAGTACACGTACAATATTATGTGCACAGTCCCTACAAACCTCTAACCAGATACATACTATTGGTACACTCCACTAAATACGGAAGTAGTACTCATGCAGCCTAGGATACCTCCTGTCAGTCTCATGCAGTTCGTCAATCAGTCATCCAGCACTATGTTCTTATTGTATCACTCTGCCAATACCTAAGCACTTATGGGTCAGATTTACAAGCCCCCTGCACCACCAGTAAGTCACGTTTTTGTAACGTAGTGATGGCGCTGAGGTCTCCTCCATATTTACAAGGAGAGGAAAAGTCACTCTGCGTGGCTTTTCTTCTCCTTTCAAATACAACCTATTCAAACGCAGCACTTTGCGTTGAAGAGGTGTTCCATGGGTGTTGCTGTGTCTGTTCCCTCCAACATCCATGGAATAACACATCTCAAGACTTACGAGAAAGTGCAAATCTATAGATACGTGTGAATGGTGCACCACCCTACAGGTGGTGTAGCAAGGCACAACAAGGAGAAATTTTTCATTTCTCCTTGTTTTTTCCTCTTTCAGCGCATGCTGCATTCCACAGAACACATTGAAGGTGGAAAATGCCTTTAATGATTGTTTTTGTGCAGCAAGTAGTCCCTTCCTGCATAAAAACAATCTCCCCACAACACAGATATCCTTGCACCATGGTGCAAGTGTGCCTGCCTCATTCCATGGCTGCATTTTGTGTGCTAGTGCCGAGGGAGCACAGAATTGCGACATATTCATGTAACTATGTCACATCCCTGTGCTTCAGAAGTGCCGCAGCACGGTGCTGCGAAAGGGTTTGCAGTGGCATGCTGCAGCACTTCCTCAAATATCTGCCTAATAAATTCACCATGCAGTGCTAATGCATTATTTCAGTCAATCATGCTCTACACATACTTTAAACCAAACTTTCAGACATTACCATGCAATTATAGTTCTTTTTTTTATGCCAGATAAGGTAGTTCTGAACTTTTTTTTGTTTCGTCTGTTTTTTGTTTTCAATTTTTTTTGTAGTTTACCAATTTTGTACTTTTTTTGGTGTTTTTTGAAAAATTGAACAAAAAAATGAAGTAAACAGTCAGCTTTTGGAATTCAACTTCATTCCAAAAACAACAAAATAAAAAGAAATTGCATTTGTGCGTTTTGTTGAGCTGCACAAATAGCGTTCACTGACTGTGCACCATAACAGAGGATGGTTTTGCACTAAGTGCAGTGCTGCTGCAGAAAAGCAAATTCTGGGCAAATGTCTACTGGTAGTGCTGAAGTGGAGGCTCCAGAGGTGCTAGCAATGCCTGGTGGTCCCAGGAGCCCCAGCAGCAGGAAGCCGCTCCCGCCCTTTCCGCGCCCGGAGGCGCTTTAAATCGGACGAGAGCCCCCGCGTCACGGGACGTGCGCGGGCATCGCCGGGCTAAGCCTGGGCAAAGGGCGGGCTGTCTGAGGCCGTCCAAGGCTGGACGTGGCTGGGCTGGACCGGACTCCTTGGCTTTTGAACATTAGGATCCCTAACAACAACGAAGCAAGACTCACGAGTGCCATTAATGTCTGTATGAGGGAACGATAAAGTTCATGTTGTGTTTTTATCCCCATATTTTATTTTTCTGTTAATGAAGAATCTTGGGTTATACTTTATCTAGTTTTATTTTTTGTCTCATTCATAAAAGCTTTTGTATATCCTATATAATTTACATTTAGCAGCCCATTGCAAATATGTCAAAACGAAAGGGAAATAAAACCCCTCTTGAGCTGGCTAGTGCTACGCTCGACAATTATCTGGTAAAAGCAGTAAATAAAATAAACACTGAAATTGACAAAACAGAACGGCGACTATCGCTGGGTTTAGGCAGTTTGCCAACAATGCCCTCGACACCTCTGGCAGTACCACCCATAGATAATAGTAGGGAATCTAGCAATTTAGTTGGTACCACCCCTGAGGCTCTAGTCCAAATACCAATAACACCTACTAGACTGGTTGATATCTCTAATACTCCTACCCATAGGTCCCCGGTGCTTAGAATAAGAAGGGGCTGTAGAAAAACCCAAACAAAACGTGGAGGAAATTATAATAAAAAGGGAGCTAAAACACCCCCAACAAGCACATTACCCAGGCACAGTAAGTTAGTCAGCATTATGGGTGCCAAAATAGAAAATTTAATCAAACCTCTAACAGACAAGCTAGATTTTATCTCTAATGAGGTTTCTAGGTGAGGTGACCAATTATCTGCCCATATTGAATTGGCGAAGAGACCTAGGAACAAGGGTGAAGGACATAGGGCCAGTAACGTTGCTCTAAGTATATCTAACCCAGCTGTCGATTGTAGTGGGGAGACGAACATGATAGTAACAGGCAAGCCTAATCCCCAATCAACAGGATGCCAGAAGAACCGGGTAGTAGTAGAACCTGAGAGCGGTCCAGCGTCGAAATAATTCAAGAGAAGCCATACCATTGTCCCCATATGTGGTTGTTCTAACAAATGTGCCACCTTTTGAACAACATTTGAACCAGAACCAACAGGAATCGCATGATTCCCTTAAAAATAAAACAGTGTTCTGGCTCCATAAACAATGTGGGTTCCCTATGAACTATTCGAATCAGCTCCCGAAAGAGCAGTGGAGGAGACTGGGTTATTGTTAATTTTAAATATCCTCAACATGCTGCAACTACCTTGCTAAGAGCGGCTTCGCTACCATATTTTGAGAAGGGTATAAGTCTACACCCACTTGGTTTCTTCTATAGTCATATCATTAATGGACCCTCTGACAAAGATAGAGGAGGCCTCTCTACCCTTAACAAACGTACCAATTTCTGTCCTGCATTTGAGGTACCAGTGTTAAATCGTTACCAAGCCCTAAGCACCTTAGATGCTAACGATTGACTCAGCCAAGATTGTTGTTCCAACCCTGAGGTGATTCCAGCTTTCAAGGTTGTAGAAGCAAGGGAACAATCTGTAGATCCCGGACCATTATCTATGGTCTATTCGAGTGTAGAAGCAGTTAATAGGGATATGCAAAATGGTGATCATAATGTAGGGGCTGTACAACATCAAGTGCCCATTCTAAATAGTATTGGGATTGGTGGTAAAAATGGCTTATCTGTCGTTAGCTGGAATATCGCCGGCTTGAACTCTAAGGGCGATGTTTTGGGCTGGATGAATTTGATAAACCGCTATGACATTGTCTGTTTCCAGGCAACGTGGTGTACGGATTTTGTTAAATTGAGGGGTTTGTCTCTTATAATTTATTAGCACAGGGTTGTATGTCAGGAAGAACCAAAGGTGGACTTTTGATTTTAGTTTCTATTAATCAGTCTATAACTGTAAAAAGGTATTGACCGTGGGTGCTCATGTACAGATCCTTTGGCTGCATGAGAGACAAGGCCGTAATGTACTCCTTCTTAATTTTTATAACAATATCTTTGATAATACTAGGATGCAAAATGTAAAGGAACTGGCCGTTGCCATTGATAATTTGATTGCAGAATCGAATGTTCTTTTTGATTTCATTTGGGTGGGTGATTTTAACATCCTGATTTGTGAAATGTCAACCCAAAAAGTCTGTGGGTTCAAAAATAATGCTGGTTTGGATGATCTAAATTTCTGCCATAAGTTACGGAGAAACACTTAAACTCATGGGTGACCATGATTTGGAAATCTTAAACTACTCAAAAGATAAAAATGGTCAGACTGTCCCTACGTTTAAGAATCGGTACACTAGTTCAATCATAGACCATGTAATCGTTTCTTCTAATATTGTCCCCTATTGTCAGGCCCCTAGGATAGAAGTCTCCTCTTTGAGCGATCATATTTGTATTATCATAGAAACTACAATCTGGGGAGGCAGGCCTGTCTGTCCAGGGAGAATTGTAATGAATATTGAACTACATAGGCTTAATGGAGTATGATTGAGATGGAAAGGGGAAAAATCTGATGAACTATTGAGCTCTATTGTTAAAGAGTGCTGTTCAGATATTACCCTTATCCTAAATAATAATAATGAACCAGACCGGGTTTTAGATGTTTTTAATGGCATTAATAAATGCATAGATGCGAGGTTCACTAGACCTGATAGAGTGCAATCTAAGCATAGACTGGGTTGGTTCGATCTTACTTGTACCACACTTTTAACGGAATTAAAACATGCATTGACGTTAAGCCCCAGAGATACAAAATTAATCATTAAGCTGAGATCAGATTACAAATCCGCTCTGAAATGCAGGAAAGGAGAGTTGCAGCAGCAGGATTGGGAAACTGTAAATCAAGCCGCTGAACTGTCTAATTGTGCTCTTTTTTGGGCCACGGTCAACTCTCCTTTCCTCAAGGAGGAATCTATCACGGAGCTTACCTCGAACGTCTCTAGCAAGGGGTGGAATTCCCATTTTTCCATGATTGTTAAATCTGATAACTGCTATGAAACCAACCCTAGTAACTGGCCGATTGTGCCTTTGGACATCACTGTCCCTGAGGTCGAACTAGGTATTTGCGCAAACAAGGGGGGGAAGGTCCAGGGGCCAGACGGGGTACCCATCAACATCTATAAGCAGCCCCGGAGATGTGGAGCCCTATTTTGGCTATTGTTTTTAATGCAGCTCTATGTACCGAGTCCCCCATGACCTGAGGGGAGTCAATTATAATCCCGATACATAAGAAGGGCAACAGGTCAGATGTTAAAAACTACCGCCCCATCTCTCTTTTAGACTCAATAAAACTTTCAGCATAACCTACCTGTTACGGGCCTTTACGTTTTGGGCAACCTTTGTGTGTTTGGATAGAAATGGCGAGCCTACGCCGTGGAAAAAGCACCACTGCTAAGGAGCAGACCCTCGGAGACGCTGTAATGGCGTTCCCGGACGAAGGGACAGGAGCTGTTTTGAAGGTTTTGAGAAGTCTGTGAATGCGATGAAGGATGTGCAATGACCCACTGGGGTTAACATTTGACTTTTATTTATTGGGCGGCATCGAGCCCAGGAAGAAGTGCAGGAGCATGAAACGCGTCGGCTTTGAATTACTTGTATTGCCATGCCTCTGATGATTCATAGACAGCCTTCAATAAAACTTTCAGCATAATCAGTCAATGTGCCTAGATCATTCCCACCAAAGTGCACAATTATAAGGTCTGGTTCTGGGAGATCTAAAAAAGGACAAGGGCGTCCCCACATACAAAAACACACAAAGTGAGTATTTTACTCTAAGACCAGCATGCCGTCATTCCGGCGGGAAAGGTAAAGTTACAAGATTTTTAAATCCAATTTCTAAAAGCGTATTTCAACTGGGGATGCGGGTTCTGTGTATTAATAATCCTGTATATCTACAGTTACCAAGTCCTTAGTGAAAGGCCTATTTTGATTCACAATTAAACATTGAACTCTACAAGAATGAGAAGACACAAATAAAACAATTTAAAACAATTTAAAGTCAATTTAAAGAGATGTTTTCCACACCATAAGTTTCGTAAACCTCTGTAATACATTTATTGCATTTCAAAACAAAATTGATCATAGTACAGTATACAAATTTTTAAAAAACATGATTATACATTTCATAAAAACGAATTAAAAATAAAGAATCACAAGTCGACGCAGCGTTTTACCGAAACGCCACGTCGACTTGTGATTCTTTATTTTTAATTCGTTTTTATGAAATGTATAATCATGTTTTTTAAAAATTTGTATACTGTACTATGATCAATTTTGTTTTGAAATGCAATAAATGTATTACAGAGGTTTACGAAACTTATGGTGTGGAAAGCATCTCTTTAAATTGACTTTAAATTGTTTTAAATTGTTTTATTTGTGTCTTCTCATTCTTGTAGAGTTCAATGTTTAATTGTGAATCAAAATAGGCCTTTCACTAAGGACTTGGTAACTGTAGATATACAGGATTATTAATACACAGAACCCGCATCACCAGTTAAAATACGCTTTTAGAAATTGGATTTAAAAATCTTGTAACTTTACCTTTCCCGCCGGAATGACGGCATGCTGGTTTTAGAGTAAAATACTCACTTTGTGTGTTTTTGTATGTGGGGACTGCCTTGTCCTTTTTTAGATCTACTATCCCCCCAGTCCCCTATTAGCCTGTGCGGGGTCCTCCTTTAATTTTATAACTGGTTCTGGGAGATGCATAAAAGTTTTCACCAATGGTATCAGTTGGTGACATCTCAATCCTCTTTGGCCAATCCACGTTATCTGCACATTTGGTAAATCAAGGTTGGAAATTCATCTGTTTGCTGCATATTTTCCACTCCAGTGAATATAACTGTGTCCTAAAAGCCAAACCTTCATTTTCAAGGGATATGCAGTCGTACTCTGATGGGTTCTGGAAGTGGAATGGTAGTTAGAAGCTGAAAGTCAGGATAAAAAAATGGATGAGGCTTGGTGTGGTTGAAAAAATAAAAATGATTGGTTGATTGTAATACCTCAAGATTGAAGACTACGTTGCATGTTAATGTTTATGTAAAACGAAAAGTACTATTGGGTGTGAAAAAAATGACATGTAACATAGCTGTGGATAGGCAGGTGTTTCTGGAGGGAAAACAGTCTTCTTAGTTTGCTGTAGAACGTTGAGATATGAACTTTTGACCTGTGCCTCAGCCAGGTGCAGAATGAGGTGTTACCATGGAAACAGCCAGAGATGGCAGTGGGTGATGGGTGACTTTTATGTGACATTAAAAATATTGTGAGGGAGAACCAACTGAAATGTAAATTTGATTTCAAAATATTGCGGGAAGAAATATGATTGGCTGAAGAGACATATATGAGTCTGTATTGACAGGATATCTGTGCCATTGAATTTTGGTTGCAGTGATAGAAGCATAATTGAGAGTTCCGTCAAACGAATATCTGTTTTGTGACTGTCACTGTTGTACATCGTACAACACATTGGTAAAGGTAAGTCTGTAACTGTTTGTTTTGTCATGTACCGTAAAATATGGTTTAGTCACAAACATTGATTGATTTTCCTGATAGTCTGAAACTAAACTTATTTTTGGCTGTCATAATGTGTTGTATTTCTAAAACTATTTTTCCATTTCGTTTAATCACACTTTATCAACATTATTTGTTTAAAAAGTATTAGTTTTACATTTTGGATAATAAATTTCAAAAAGGTAAATGGTGTTCAGTCATATTGTTATGTAATGTTTTACTGTTAGTTATTTAAAATCACTGTGAGTCAGACGAAACTGGAACGAAATTTTTTGGAGGGGGGGAAATTAAAAAAAATTGATAGGCGAACTTGAAGGTTTAATTAGTTGGCAGAGTAAAGGTGCAGGGGCTTTTAGGAGGGGTAAAAAAATTGCAAGGCCTACTTAACATTCAAATGGATGTTTATAGAGATGTTAAACGTTGAGGTGCGTCGGTGTGTGTAGCTAGAATATATATGTAATCTTGGGCTGGTACAGCAGCAGACGGGAGGGGCGTGTGGGCCTGAAGTCCTGTGAATTTAATGGGGGTTGTGCGCCTTTTCTACAAATTTTTTCAAGTGTAAATTATAGTTTTGTATATATTTTTGGTGAAATATGGAGTATAAAATATGTTTAATACAGAGAGTAATTATTTGTGTGATTTTGAAGCCTTTATATAATGAGAGAAGTTGTTTATGAAGTGAAAAAATGGTATTAGCAGAGAGACAGATAATGGAGATAGAGAGAGAAATGGTAAATTACATGTGGTACCGTCGTTCAAAAATGCTAATGGTTAATGAATTCGTAAACTTTCTGTCAGACGACAACATTACAGTGTAGTTTGTGGAAGTGGCGTACACTGGTGGGGGTGGGGTGAGAGGGTGGGGGGAGGGGGCCAAAGTGGTAATGATTAAGGTATTCATAAACTTTCTGTCAGACGACAAAATTACAGTGCGGTTTCTGGCTGCGGCCTGCATTGGTGGGCGTAGGGTGAGAGGGGCAGGTGGTTGAGTGAAATAAAATAAAAAGTTGGTATATTACATGTGATACCGTCTTGAAAAAGTGGTAATGCTTAATGAATTCCTAAAGTTTCTGTCAGACGACAAAATTACAGTGTGGTTTGTGGCCGTGGCCTGCACTGGTGGGGGTGGGGTGAGAGGGAGGGGGGAGGGGGCCAAAGTGGTAATGATTAAGGTATTCATAAAGTTTCTGTTAGACGACAAAATTATAGTGCGGTTTCTGGCCGCGGCCTGCATTGGTGGGCGTTGGGTGAGAGGGGCAGGTGGTCGAGTAAAAAAAAATGAAAAGTTGGTACATTACATGTGATACCGTCTTGAAAAAGTGGTAATGCTTAATGAATTCTTAAACTTTCAGACAGACGACAAAATTGCACTGTGGTTTGTGGCCGCGGCTTGCACTGGTGGGGTGAGAGGGGGAGGTGGTCGAGTAAAATAAAAGAAAAGTTCTGACCATGAGGTTGTACACAGATTTGTGCAGTAAATGTCTTCGTAAATTGAGGTACCAAACCGAGTATAAAAATATCTCTCTCACTCCTGCTGTTTGACTGCATCTTAATCTCCCTTCTGTTTTCCGTCTTCGTTGCCCTGTGTTATCTTATTGTGTATGTGTCTGTCTGTGTCTGCCTTCAGTCCGGGCGGAGGAACTTTGCTGTGGAGGCACACACAGATAGTCCCATCAAAGTAGTTGGAACGTTTTCAAAAAAATATTTATATAATTGAGATGCTTTTTTGAAGCGCTAGTGAATGTCTTCTTTAACAATTACCGCTCGGTTGCTTCCATAGAGCAGAGGGTATGTCGTATTTCACTACTTAGTGCCTCTGCATCTGCACTCTGTTCTCTGGTGGCTGGCGGAGAAGTGTTTGTTATTGTGGAGATGAAAGGGTGATAAGGAGTGAAATACGACATAGCGTCTGGTCTGTAGAAGCGTGGGAGCAGTGATTAACACTGAGTCAAGCGGAACTGCGGTGGTGCTAGGTAACAGTAATAAATTATTTTTTTTACAGAGGTACAACTGTTTGCATGGTGCGCGACCCACTAAGAAAGGGTTCACGGGCCGTCAAAGGCCTGCGGGTTCTAGTATGAGTAAGTCAGGTCGACAAAAGAAAACATGAAGTTAGTACAGCTGAGGTTATGTGGAACACATGAATATTCTTTTAGTATACAATCATTTCAGTTGAGATTATGGATTAAAAGAGAGAACGTGTATATTTGAAATGTTTATTCAGAAATGCACTGTTTTCAAGGCAAGTCCCTTATCTAATACGAGTACAGACATTGCAAGAAACAAAGTAATCGGTATAGTCACTAGTACATAGAATAGAAACGGTATAGTTGATGTGAAATGAATATGGTTTAGCAAAATTAATTGTACACTGTTATGAGGAAGTACATTATATTTTAATAAATGTAAGAAGGTCTCTGGCCTTTCAGTTTAGGAACGATACACGAAAATGCTAGTGGTTAGACATCATGTCTTTATCAAAAACCTCTCTGCATGCGAAGCATTATCAAGTTTGTGTTATGCTGTTGTGTAAGGGAAAAAAAGGCGCCAACAGCGACAAGTTGGCGAGAGGGGCATGTATGTAATCTGTTGGATCGTTCGCAAATCAGTGTTGAGAAGAACTACTGTATTGAGATATCTTTTGAAGGTTGCAGTATTGCATTTGAAATACAGTACGAAAAACAATGGAAATATTAGTGAAAGAACATATTTTTCTCTTATGTATTAAAAAATATTTTAGTTTATGGAAAATTATAGGAGCAGAGGTGTGTGAGGCGGAAATAAGCAGTTCATAGGCGAAATGGCGTTTACAGTTATAAAAAACTCATTCTATATTTACACATTAATCAGGGCACATGTAGCATATATTAGCAAGTTTTGCTTCGAGTACGTTTGAAATAACATAAGATAAGATATGCAATAGAATTGTTGAGATTAGAGTTTAATAAAAAATAAAGTTCGAAATCGAGTAGCTGAAGAAAAAAAATTTAGTCCACATAAAAGACAAAAATTTAACCAGCAGGAAATCATAATGTCCACTGTTAGAAAAGCCAATAGGTCTGTTCATGTTAAAAAAATATCCAAGAAAACCTGAAAAAGATAGGGAGGCAAAACGAAATGTGGACGTCAATGGCTTGCATAAGAGTTATCCTACAATTGTGTATGCGAAGTAGGCAGCAACTGCTTCTAACAGGAAGTCACTGTTATCATCCGAAAACATGTCAGCCATCCAATTGAAAAGAGGAAAGCAGCATTCATGGTCTTCTATTACTGGAGCCTCTATTACCATCAGAGGACAGCTCGGTGGGTTTTCAATGTAGCTGTCTGTCAGGAAATCTTGCGCCGCTGCTAATATATTCCAATGACCCAGAACTCCTTGTATCGCTGCAAAGGCCATAATCCCTCCGTTGCAACAAAGCTGTTCATGATCCATTAACGGATTCATGAGATGATTGTAATTCACTTCAGGAGGTACCAAGTTGCAGAGACATAAGTCCAGGGCCCACATGAAATCACAGCTCAGGCAATGAAATACAGGCTGCCCACAGGTGAAATAGGAATATCGAAATGATAATCTATATGAAGCATTCAAAGTCGAGAGTGCTAAGATGCCGTAGTAGTCAAGCATCCTCTGGCGAAATAGTTCTAAGTGTTCCGGCTCGTTTGCGAAGACAGGAGGGACATCCATTTTGAAATAAACAAGATGGGAACACAAACGTCGCAAGCTTGGCAGTTCAACAGGAAGTCCACAGAAATAGGTCGCCAACTATGGAGTGAAGAGTAGCAGAATGACTTGATATAATTTCTGGCAGAGTAGTCACTAAACCATTGCTTAGTAGTTATAAAAAAAATAGCCTGTCCTGAACTGGAGGATGCGTTAAAAATTAAGGGAGTCACTTCAGCAAATTGTAAAGGAAGGTCACTCTTTTATAACGAATGCTCTTCTCTGTGAATATTAGCTAAGTGAAAGATATGTGTGCGAACAGATGCTACGGTAACTTGTTTTTGTGACAATAAGGCTGTTGTTAATTTCTTGTGATTCAAGGCCGGAATTCGCTGCCAGATGGAAACATCAAGGTTCACATGCGTGGGGTAGATAAACTACATTCTTAAAGGGAAGCAAATGCAGAGTGATTTTTACCGCGTAAGCTTTGTCATTTAAAAAGTCATAGTAATTTTCATTATATGTAAAAAAAAATATCACTGATGAAGAATGAAAAAAAATGGAAAGGGAAGACCACTCGGTCCCCCCGAACGTATGGATGGGTGCCCCAATCCCCCCGGGAAACGATTTTGGGCGGGGGCGTGGTTCGGCTGGTATGCCCAAAGCGGCGTAGCCAGAGCACGCCCTTCCCGCCCAGAAGGGGTTGTCCTAGACACCCGCCCGGAAGACCGCGCCCAGGGGCGTACCTGAGGAGGGTCCCCGCCCTCCCGCAGACGGATAAATAGAGCGGGAATCCAAGGAAGCGTCCTCTTGTTCCAGTGCTCTGAAGGCTGCACCACTCGTTGCTCGTGAGCCCTCGACGGAACAAGCGGCAATTTCAAGAACTTGTAATCTTTATTGTTTCTTTTTCAGTATCAGGCGTGTGAAGGATCTTGGGACCTTGTCGAGCAACTCAAACGGAGTGAACGAAGCCATGGCCGGCAAAAAAGCGGGAAAGAGCTCCGAGTTGGAGAAGATACTGCGCACTTTGTCGAACCGAATGGCGGTCATGGACCGAAAACTGGGTAAAGTAGATTCGATCGGTCGGGGCTTGGCAGAGGTGAAAAAGCAGATAGCAGCCCAGAACAACCTCTCGGGCCGTCCTAAGAAGGTGATAGGTCCGGCCTTGCGGGGAGTCGTCCCTGAGGGTAGGGGGAGGCGTAGTAAGAAGAGGGCGATTTCTGGGAGGGCCCGGTCCCGGAGATACCCCCCATCAGGCCCCGTCACACCGGTGGACACCCCGGTACCGAGTCCAGACGTGGGTTTACCAATCCCTGTTGTAATAACTCCGGTTGATGATGATCAGATGCCCCCAGAACTGGCCCTTCAGTTAGCGGCAGTATTGCCCTGGCTTAAGAAGAAATCAGGGGGGCTGTGGCTGCGGGGGATCCGGCCGAAGAAGCCAGATTAATAATCGAGCAGTTACGGCAGTCAAGAGAAGCCGGGACGGCGAATGTTCCTTCTATTTCCCCACAGGTGACACCGGGAGTGACAACGGTTGGCCGAGAAAAGTCAGCAGACACGGCGGTTGAACCCGGTAAGAACCCATTGCCAATGGTGGGGGAGAGTTCAGTACCTTCAAGGCGCAAAAGGGTGGCCCAGCACATCCCAGCGGCCACGAAGGAAATGATATGGGGGGACAAATATGTTAATATGTTTTCATTATTGACCGACCATCGTGAGATAGAGTACGCAAAGACCCAGAAAGATTTATGGCACCCCAGCGTATGGCGGGCCAAGATAGCGGAATTTAGGGTCGACGAGACCGTAGCGAACTGGGTGAAGGCCTTCTCTATATTTACGGCAGTAATGGGGGAACGTAAACCTGAAGTGTTGCCCGATCTATCCTGTTACCAGAACAGGATCATGGATTTTTATAACATGTACGGGGGGAATGAGTGGAAAGGTTATGATGTGCACTTTCGAAAGTCAAAAGAGTTTGATGTAACTTTAACGTGGGATTGCCTCGACACAGTATCGTGGCACAAACAGCTCTTGCCTGGATCGGCAGGTACGTCCTCGCCGGGCGGGAGCGGGTCTGGGACAGTTCAACAAAGGCCGGCGCAGCCCTTTCGAGCAAGCGCCGGTGGGGAATCACTGCCCAAGACCGGCGGAAATGGGGGCAAGCGCGGGGTTTGTTGGGGCTTCAACAGAGGTAACTGTAACAGGCCCCATGGAACATGTAGGTTCCGGCATGCTTGCGCCGGGCTGTGGGAACTCCTCACACCCGGAAAGTAGCTGTAGGTCCAAGAACGGTGGTTCGGGAGGAAAGGGGGGATCCAAGCAGTATTGAAGTGATGCTTGGGAGACAATCGTCTTCACCCATTGATGTCATGGCTTTGACCCCCTGGCTGAACAGAAACCCTGATCATGTATCCGCCGGGATTTTGAGGAATGGTTTCCTATATGGCTTCAACATCCCGGTGGGGAATTTTCGGGGGAGCCCCTCTTGTAAAAATCAGCAATCCGTTCAACACAACCCGGCAGTGGCAGCCAAGAAAATTACCAAAGAGGTCAGCTTGGGGCGGGTAGCAGGACCTTTTCAATGCCCGCCAGTGGCGGATTTTGTGTGTTCACCTCTAGGAGTGGTTCCGAAGAAAGACCCAGGGGATTATATACTCATTCCCAATCTGTCGGCCCCGAGGGGCGCCTCGGTGAATGAAGCCATTGACCCGGATGTCTGTTCTGTTCGCTACGGATCGTTTGACGATGCCGTTGCCCTACTGAATCACCTGGGCCCCGGTGCTCTGTTGGCGAAATCAGACATCGAATCAGCATACAGGTTGCTCCCGGTACACCCACGGGACCAGCGCTTGCTAGGATTTACGTTCCAGGGGAAGTATTACATGGATAGATGCATGCCCATGGGCTGCTCAATTTCTTGTGCTTATTTTGAGATGTTCAGCTGTTTTTTAGAATGGGCATTCACCGAGGCCACAGGGCATAGACAAGTGATGCACTATTTAGACAACTTCCTGTTCTTAGGACCGGCCGGCACTGCGGATTGTGCACAGGCACTGCAGGACTTCTGCATTCTCATGCAGGAATTTGGAGTCCCATTAGCACCAGGTAAGACAGTGGGGCCATCTACTTCACTGGAGTTTCTGGGGATTGAGCTCGATTCAGTGGAGGGATGCTTCCGTCTGCCAATGGAGAAGGTGGCCAAGTTCAGGGCTTCCTTAATACAATGCCTGGGCAAAGAAAAAGTGACCCTGCACCAGTTACAACAAACAGTGGGTCAGCTTAACTTTGCCTTGAGAGTAATACCGATGGCTCGCCCCTTCTCACGCTCCATTGCACAAGCTATGGTCGGCCTCAAGGAGGGACACCACCCCACGAGTCTATCGGCAGAGGTTCGCCAGGATATGCGCATTTGGTTGGCATTCCTGGTGGACTTCAACGGTCGAGTGGCGTGGAACAAGCCCCCAGCATCGGCGGACGAACTGGGTTTGTGGACTGACTCAGCTGGAAGCGTGGGATTGGGTGCCATCTTTGGTAACCGATGGTCGGCACAAGTATGGCCGACATGGTGGCACTCCAGTGGCCTAACAGGTAACATTGGGTTCTTGGAGCTGTTTCCCATTTGGGTGGCTCTGTTGGTATGGCCAGATGATTTTAGGGACCGCTCAGTAGTGTTTTGGTCGGACAATATGACAGTGGTCGAGTGCATTAATCAGCAGGCAGCACGCTGCAAGTGGATCTTGAGACTGTTGAAAAAAATTGTTTTTCGTTGCATGAGATTGAATGTACAGTTCAGGGCAAAACATGTGCCGGGTGTACTGAATAATGCAGCTGATGCACTCTCTCGTTCACACATGCAGGCTTTCAGGGGCTATCTACCCATAGCGGATCTAGTGGCGGCACCGTTCCCGAAGCACTATGGCTGATCGGTGCCACGGATTACAAGACCTCGTGGCAGCCAGCTTAGTGCCCAGGACGAGGAAGGCTTATGAGGGAGTGTTTCGTTCTTACTGCGCCTTTTTAGGCCCGGCAGGGAGACATAGCTGGGGGCAGGAGGAATCCTTCCTGGGGTTCTTAGTGGCGCTGCATAGAGAAGGCCGATCAGCCGCAACTGCCAACAGACATAGGGCGGCCATATCATTCATGGCACAGCTCCACGGCATAGGGGACCCGACGGGTTCCTTTTTAGTCAAGAAGGCGATCCGCGGTTGGCAACGCCTGGAGGGTCGCAGACAAGATACGAGGCACCCGATTGGTTTAGAGAGATTGTCTCGGCTTTTAGCAAAGCTGGATGGGACATGCTCCTCCCCTTCCGAAGCAGTTCTGTTCCGGGCAGCTTTCGCCTTGGCATTTCATGGGGCCATGCGGGTAAGCGAACTCGTGGCGAGGAACAAGAAAGATATGGAGGGAGGCTTATGCAGGGATCATGTACAAATACGGGGTGATTCGATGCTAATCTCGATAGCCAGGTCCAAGACAGACCAGGAAGCTATGGGGGATAGTGTTGTTGTGCAGCGCGCTCGAGGGAGCCCCACTTGTCCGATAAAGTGTTTACAGGACTACTTGGCACAGAGGCCGGCAACATGGGGAGGGAGCCTGCTTAGGCACAAGGATGGCACCCCTCTGAAGAGATTTCAGTTTCAGAGGGTGCTAGCACTTACAATCGCCGCGGCGGGCATGGACCCGTGCGATTTTGGGACCCACTCATTCAGAATAGGGGCCGCTACTGAGGCTACGGCTCGGGGTCTGGGTGCGGAAGAAGTGAAACAGCTAGTCCGTTGGTCCTCGAACTGTTTCAAGAAGTATGTGCGATTGCACATGTTGTAAAAGACTGATGAAATGCACTCATGCTTGTTGACTTTTGTTTGAATTACAGTTTCGCAAGCCGGTGACGCGGGGCGGAATTTGGGATCAACCCATCACCAAGGGACGAGCGGTCGAGGATCACCGACTGGAGAGCAAGTGGCATGGGTCGTGGGCCACTCATACGTGAGGCGCGCCGGGGACGTATTCATGGCAGGTGACGCGACTCACGCATCTGGGGAATACAGGTTCAGAGTGACCTTCCATGGGAAGGGAGGCCTCTGTTTTGACCAATTTCAATCGTTTGTGGAGGGTCTCTTAGGGCGGCAAAGGTCACCGCCATCTATAATCATAGTACACTTGGGGGGCAATGACTTGGGAAGACGAGTGTTAGAGGAACACATTTTGTCGGCAGTCAGCTGGTTGGCTAAGAGGCTCCCGGGGTGCATAATCGCCTGGTCCCACATGATCCCCA
This sequence comes from Lissotriton vulgaris, assembly GCF_964263255.1. Classification (NCBI taxonomy): domain Eukaryota; kingdom Metazoa; phylum Chordata; class Amphibia; order Caudata; family Salamandridae; genus Lissotriton; species Lissotriton vulgaris. The sequence goes on from NC_141688.1 coordinate 7,309,578, forward strand.
GGAGAGTTTGGCTGGGGGGTTTCTCTGTGTCAGCGTTGAACCACTCGGTAAAGAGGGTCAAAAATAAAATTGGGAAATTGTTTCGCTCCGCGCATTTGCATAGCATTCCCCATGGGTGTATTCGGGGTGATCACTTTTATTTAAATGATGGGGTTCACCTGTCCAGTGCGGGGAATGATTTACTCATAGGAGACTTCATAGCATGGCTAAGGGGATTGAGGAGGCATGACCTTTAGGAGGTGTGGGGGGGCCGGATAGTCGGTCAACTATTCAGCCTGTGGCGGTAAGGGTCATGATCGTTGAGCAGTAATTTCAAGGTCCCTAGGGGGGGCGCCACCCAGAATGGATGGGAGCGCCCAGGGGGAGGCGGCCATTGGCCCCTCCCACGGGGAGGCGGCACCCACTATGGATGGGTCGCCTAGGGGGAGACGGCTAGATGCCCCTCCTACGAATTTCCCGGGGGCCGGAGATCCGCTCCGGCGGAAGAGAGTGTGGGGAAGGGGGGGGAGTCCACGCTGTCCTTCTTACAGATACCTCACACGGGAACTCGGACGACCTCTAAGATGGCGTCGAGTGAAAGGGGGCCACCACGACAAGGGAAGTTACAGTTGGCAACGAGGGTAAAGTCCTCTGCGCATGCGCCACTCACACCGTGAGGGCGGGAGTTTGGTAGTAGGGATCTGACACCGGTTAAGACCTTGCCGTTGGCCCTTAATGCTAGGATGTACAATTTTATTTTAGAATGTATAAATTTTCAGGATGCTAGACTTGGCTAGGAAACCTTTGTATTAGAGATCTGTTAAGGTTAGCCAAAGAACATGTCTTCATCAAAAATGTAATGAAAGTAAAATTGTACATAATTCATGAAACGTTTCAATTTAATGTTTTAAATTTTGCTTCATATTTTAATAAATACGGCCGGGGGGGGGTAACTCCCCCCCACCTTCCAAAAGCTCAAACTTGTGTCTGTCTCCTCCCCTTGGGGAATTGGTGTTGGGAGGGGGTGGCGGGCATCCCGGCCATATGGAAAGGGAAGACCACTCGGTCTCCCCGAACGTATGGATGGGTGTCCCGATCCCCCCGGGAAACCATTTTGGGCGGGGGGCGTGGTTCGGCTGGTATGCCCAAAGCGGCGTAGCCAGAGCACGCCCTTCCCGCCCAGAAGGGGTTGTCCTAGACACCCGCCCGGAAGACCGCGCCCAGGGGCGTACCTGAGGAGGGTCCCCGCCCTCCCGCAGACGGATAAATAGAGCGGGAATCCAAGGAAGCGTCCTCTTGTTCCAGTGCTCTGAAGTCTGCACCACTCGTTGCTCGTGAGCCCTCGACGGAACAAGCGGCAATTTCGACCCACCCACCAGCCCCTTCTTGCAATGTTTGTTGAATAAAGTGATTGTTGGTGATAATCGAATGTATTAAAGAGATGCAGTCACATTTTACAGCATTTATATATGCCTTGATTTGAATAAATGTGTGTAGACCTTTTTCCCTTGTAGAAGAAGTGAAAGAGTGTTTCATATGATAAAGTTTGTCTTGTGCTTTAGGACTTTTTTCCCTTTGTAGAAATGATAAAGTGGACGAATCATCAAGCTGTGCAGATTAGGCGTAATTTCTCTCCTTAGTAGGTAAAATAACTGTCGTATTTATTTTGGTCGGGCGGTAAAGTCATGATCGGTGAGCAGTAATTTCAAGGTCCCTAGGGGGGGCGCCACCCAGAATGGATGGGAGCGCCCGGGGGGAGGCGGCCATTGGCCCCTCCCACGGGGAGGCGGCACCCACTACGGATGGGTCGCCTAGGGGGAGACGGCCATAGGCCCCTCCCAGGGGGGAGACGGCTAGATGCCCCTCCTACGAATTTCCCGGGGGCCAGAGATCCGCTCCGGCGGAAGAGAGTGTGGGGAAGGGGGGGGAGTCCACGCTGTCCTTCTTACAGATACCTCACACGGGAACTCGGACGACCTCTAAGATGGCGTTGAGTGAAAGTGGGCCCCCACGACAAGGGAAGTTACAGTTGGCAACGAGGGTAAAGTCCTCTTCGCATGCGCCACTCACACCGTGAGGGCGGGAGTTTGGTAGTAGGGATCTGACACCGGTTAAGACCTTGCCGTTGGCCCTTAATGCTAGGATGTACAATTTTATTTTAGAATGTATGCATTTTCAGGATGCTAGACTCGGCTAGGAAACCTTTGTATTAGAGATCTGTTAAGGTTAGCCAAAGAACATGTCTTCATCAAAAATGTAATGAAAGTAAAATTGTACATAATTCATGAAACGTTTTAATTTAATGTTTTAAATTTTGTTTCATATTTTAATAAATACGGCCGGGGGGGTAACTCCCCCCTGCCTTCCAAAAGCTCAACTTGTGTCTGTCTCCTCCCCTTGAGGAATTGGTGTTGAGAGGGGGTGGTGGGCATCCCGGCCATATCGTCATAATAACAGGGACTGTTGTATTTTTGAAAAGATATGCAACATTACAGGGATTCTATTTAAATAAGTAATGTAATTGAAAGTGCCTGCATGTGGACGACAAAATACATGTTTGAGTACAGTTATTTGTATAAACATTTAGGGGTAGATTAACATGGGTCGTGGGCCACTCATACGTGAGGCGCGCCGGGGACGTATTCATGGCAGGTGACGCGACTCACGCATCTGGGGAATACAGGTTCAGAGTGACCTTCCATGGGAAGGGAGGCCTCTGTTTTGACCAATTTCAATCGTTTGTGGAGGGTCTCTTAGGGCGGCAAAGGTCACCGCCATCTATAATCATAGTACACTTGGGGGGCAATGACTTGGGAAGACGAGTGTTAGAGGAACACATTTTGTCGGCAGTCAGCTGGTTGGCTAAGAGGCTCCCGGGGTGCATAATCGCCTGGTCCCACATGATCCCCAGGAGAGTTTGGCTGGGGGGTTTCTCTGTGTCAGCGTTGAACCACTCGGTAAAGAGGGTCAAAAATAAAATTGGGAAATTGTTTCGCTCCGCGCATTTGCATAGCATTCCCCATGGGTGTATTCGGGGTGATCACTTTTATTTAAATGATGGGGTTCACCTGTCCAGTGCGGGGAATGATTTACTCATAGGAGACTTCATAGCATGGCTAAGGGGATTGAGGAGGCATGACCTTTAGGAGGTGTGGGGGGGCCGGATAGTCGGTCAACTATTCAGCCTGTGGCGGTAAGGGTCATGATCGTTGAGCAGTAATTTCAAGGTCCCTAGGGGGGGCGCCACCCAGAATGGATGGGAGCGCCCAGGGGGAGGCGGCCATTGGCCCCTCCCACGGGGAGGCAGCACCCACTACGGATGGGTCGCCTAGGGGGAGACGGCTAGATGCCCCTCCTACGAATTTCCCGGGGGCCGGAGATCCGCTCCGGCGGAAGAGAGTGTGGGGAAGGGGGGGGAGTCCACGCTGTCCTTCTTACAGATACCTCACACGGGAACTCGGACGACCTCTAAGATGGCGTCGAGTGAAAGGGGGCCACCACGACAAGGGAAGTTACAGTTGGCAACGAGGGTAAAGTCCTCTGCGCATGCGCCACTCACACCGTGAGGGCGGGAGTTTGGTAGTAGGGATCTGACACCGGTTAAGACCTTGCCGTTGGCCCTTAATGCTAGGATGTATAATTTTATTTTAGAATGTATAAATTTTCAGGATGCTAGACTTGGCTAGGAAACCTTTGTATTAGAGATCTGTTAAGGTTAGCCAAAGAACATGTCTTCATCAAAAATGTAATGAAAGTAAAATTGTACATAATTCATGAAACGTTTCAATTTAATGTTTTAAATTTTGCTTCATATTTTAATAAATACGGCCGGGGGGGGTAACTCCCCCCCACCTTCCAAAAGCTCAAACTTGTGTCTGTCTCCTCCCCTTGGGGAATTGGTGTTGGGAGGGGGTGGCGGGCATCCCGGCCATATGGAAAGGGAAGACCACTCGGTCTCCCCGAACGTATGGATGGGTGTCCCGATCCCCCCGGGAAACCATTTTGGGCGGGGGCGTGGTTCGGCTGGTATGCCCAAAGCGGCGTAGCCAGAGCACGCCCTTCCCGCCCAGAAGGGGTTGTCCTAGACACCCGCCCGGAAGACCGCGCCCAGGGGCGTACCTGAGGAGGGTCCCCGCCCTCCCGCAGACGGATAAATAGAGCGGGAATCCAAGGAAGCGTCCTCTTGTTCCAGTGCTCTGAAGTCTGCACCACTCGTTGCTCGTGAGCCCTCGACGGAACAAGCGGCAATTTCGACCCACCCACCAGCCCCTTCTTGCAATGTTTGTTGAATAAAGTGATTGTTGGTGATAATCGAATGTATTAAAGAGATGCAGTCACATTTTACAGCATTTATATATGCCTTGATTTGAATAAATGTGTGTAGACCTTTTTCCCTTGTAGAAGAAGTGAAAGAGTGTTTCATATGATAAAGTTTGTCTTGTGCTTTAGGACTTTTTTCCCTTTGTAGAAATGATAAAGTGGACGAATCATCAAGCTGTGCAGATTAGGCGTAATTTCTCTCCTTAGTAGGTAAAATAACTGTCGTATTTATTTTGGTCGGGCGGTAAAGTCATGATCGGTGAGCAGTAATTTCAAGGTCCCTAGGGGGGGCGCCACCCAGAATGGATGGGAGCGCCCGGGGGGAGGCGGCCATTGGCCCCTCCCACGGGGAGGCGGCACCCACTACGGATGGGTCGCCTAGGGGGAGACGGCCATAGGCCCCTCCCAGGGGGGAGACGGCTAGATGCCCCTCCTACGAATTTCCCGGGGGCCAGAGATCCGCTCCGGCGGAAGAGAGTGTGGGGAAGGGGGGGGAGTCCACGCTGTCCTTCTTACAGATACCTCACACGGGAACTCGGACGACCTCTAAGATGGCGTCGAGTGAAAGTGGGCCCCCACGACAAGGGAAGTTACAGTTGGCAACGAGGGTAAAGTCCTCTTCGCATGCGCCACTCACACCGTGAGGGCGGGAGTTTGGTAGTAGGGATCTGACACCGGTTAAGACCTTGCCGTTGGCCCTTAATGCTAGGATGTACAATTTTATTTTAGAATGTATGCATTTTCAGGATGCTAGACTCGGCTAGGAAACCTTTGTATTAGAGATCTGTTAAGGTTAGCCAAAGAACATGTCTTCATCAAAAATGTAATGAAAGTAAAATTGTACATAATTCATGAAACGTTTTAATTTAATGTTTTAAATTTTGTTTCATATTTTAATAAATACGGCCGGGGGGGTAACTCCCCCCCGCCTTCCAAAAGCTCAACTTGTGTCTGTCTCCTCCCCTTGAGGAATTGGTGTTGAGAGGGGGTGGTGGGCATCCCGGCCATATCGTCATAATAACAGGGACTGGTGTATTTTTGAAAAGATATGCAACATTACAGGGATTCTATTTAAATAAGTAATGTAATTGAAAGTGCCTGCATGTGGACGACAAAATACATGTTTGAGTACAGTTATTTGTATAAACATTTAGGGGTAGATTAACATGCTCCGTGCGGCAGTTTTGCTTCACTTGTCCCATGTTAAAAGTGACGCTAAAGTGGCGTAAGGGGCTTGTAAATCTGCCCGACTTTTTTTTGCCGTCTCTAAGGCATTTGTAAGTGAAAGGGAGCGACTTCGTTTTATGACTGTAGGAGGTAGTGAGCCGCTGGTATCCATTTATGTGAAGAAATCTATAGAATTTAAAGAGTAAAAAAACGGAAAAGGTACACTAATTAATTGGTGCATTAGTCATGTTGCAGTTGTGGCTTCGGATTCTAAAAAGAGAAAAGTGTTTAGGCGTTTAATATGCAGCTTTGAAAAAAAACGTGTGTATGGTTTGAAAATGAAATGTAAAAGTTTAAAGCAGGAGTATCCAAAGCGGTCTTGGAGGGCCAGATGCATGGCAGATTAAAAAAATTACTACATGTTTTTCAATGGGGTTATCTTAAAAATATGTTTCTTTATCTACTGTGCAGTTTTTCTGCATGTTGCCTATTCTTTGATTTTTACTGTTGCTGTGTCTTATACATTTTCCAGGGGCGGCTGTAGGCTAACGGCGGCCCTGGGCAGGGAGCGTAGGTAGGGGGCCCCGTAACAGGGGGTCCGGGCGGGGCGGAGCGTGGAGCCAAGTGAAGAGGGGGGGGGGATCAGGGTGTTTGGAAGTGGAACAGAACCAGAGCACGCCAAATTCCTGGCATGGGCTGCCACGCAAATATGTATCCATCCTCAGAGGATTATTATATTAAGGATATATATTAGCATGGTGGCCCCTGGGGTTTGGTGGCTCTGTGCAGGTGTACTGCTTGCATATGCCTAAGGCCGGCCCTGTATTTTCTGTCTATGCACTTGTTCTCCGTCACATGGGCTTTTAGTTATGAAGGCCTTGTGTCGCTGGTGCATCACTTTTAACATGTGAAAAAGTGACGTATCTGTGGCGCAACGCTTTTATAAATGAGACGTTTTGTATCTTATTCTAATGATAGAGAATCTTGGGGGATTTATCTGTTATGCTTGTTCTTTGCTACAATGGCTCTATGTTGTGTAAGAAATAAGTCTGTAATATGTTAATTAAATTTTATTATTTTCTTTTTTATAGTGATTGGTGCTGAAAAGCAACAACCTGCCTTCTGAATTACACAATTTGAGGAATTATATTCTTTTTTTCAGGTGAGTTGGTATTTTTGCAAAGGCAAATTTTTTGGGTGCACATGAAAATAATAAAGAATATTTTTTTAAATGTTTGTAAAATTTCATTTTGGAACATGATTTTATCTTGAATTTTTCCCATGGGTTGTATCTGCTTATACTAGATATGTATTTTGAGATATTCTCCACTGACAGTTGAAATTATCTTTTAATGGGCTTGGTGCATGTGTTCTTTTTGATGGAGTTCAGATTTATGGATCATTTGAGTATAATTCTTTCAGGTTTCCATTAATTAATTCTTGTGAAGTGCTCATTATTTTTGAAATCTTGTTGTATTATGTTTGGCAGTCTTTCTTCTTTATTTACAGAGAGGTATTATGATATGGTTCTTGGTGTGATGGGCATCTTTCCTGCATATCTGTGATTATACTATGTATAGGCACTGTTTTACATATATATGCAGAGCTTTATTATGAGGTGGTTCTTCATGGTTAGCATGACATTTTGTATATGCTATGACATTTACATGGTGAGTATGCTGTTGAAACATAAAAGGAACTGTTTCTGTGGGAAGTAGTAATCTGTTAAGTGAATGTTATGGTTTGTATAATGTGAGCCTTCTCTTTAGAGTGTATATAGTTTGCATAGCCCTTTGTACTGGTGAACTCAGAAAATGGGTCTCTAAAAATTAATTCTACAGTTAATCAATATTTCTGATATCTAGAAAATCTAAAAAGAAATTTTACAGTAAAACGTCTTTTAACAACAGTAATTATTTAATGCAAAAAAAAAGATCAGTGTTAATGTTTAGGGTTATACTGCCAATTTCTTTTCAAAACAAGAGGAACGTGCTATCTTAAAATATATAGAGTTAATAAGTTAGAAATTATAAAAATATATGTAGTTTAAAAATTAGTAAAGGTACTTTTAAGTTATATATTGATGAAAAAAGATATAATTTAGTCTCTATATTTTTTTAAAAGGATACAGAAGAATAAACTGAGTCTAGTTATGGAGAATTCCTCAGAAGAGAAACAAATTCATTTTGAAATCATTGAAGAAGTGATGGAGGAAATTTTAGAAGCGGTCTTTGAAGAGGAAATAGATCAAAATGATGATTTTATGAACATTTCTTTAGACTCTGCTTACTTGGAGATGGTAGAAGAGGATGAGGACTTTGGACTTGAAGAAGTCCCTGATGATGTAATGCTGGAAGTTCTACTAAATTATGAACTTTTGAATAAGTAAACATTTTTTTAATAGTAAAGCATTCTTGAAGACAGTTTTCTTGTCCTATTCGTCGATGATCTGCTTTATGAGAGTGATAAGACATGTTCTCATGAAGTGTAAAAGAGATTGTAGTAAACAAGATTAAAACATCTGCGATGACCGATAGTTCTTGAAAAAAGTGCACTGTTTGTATGCTTTAAAAATTAGAATTAAAAACTATGTCTATAATGTTAAAACAGATATGGAGTGTGATAAATTTAGAACCAACATTCACTACAGGATTTCCTACTCTGTTCAGAGACTTTCTGTTATTCTCTTTATTCTACTTAGAAAATGAATCTGTGGTTTTAATTTGTACGTTATATGCTAGTAGTCAACTATAATATTTGTTATGTTTGTGTTTTACAGATTGACATTTTCATCAAAATCTTAAATTAAGATGCCGACCAGAAGTGAAAAAAGAAAGCTCTATAAACGGACTTACCATTTGAAGAAGAAAGGAATTCAAGAATTATCAAAAGAACAAAGGACGGATAAAAAGAAGAGTGCTCCTGGTAAGAAAACCAAAACGTTTTTGAAAGCAATATGTGGAAGGAAAAATGTTAGTATTGAAGTCCGCAAGGAAAAAAGTATACCAGTATCGAGAAGGAGACATGGAACCAAAGATAAAAATGTTTCTGGAATCAGCAGACAGGAAAAGGTATACAGTAAAAGTCAGACGAATCAATTTAGCCAAATCAGGAAGCGTATGTTTTACAACAGAGTAGTTTCGAATTTATTAAAAAAGGAGAACGTTTCTAAAAGAAGAACTGCTTTTCTTAAGAAGAAACAACATATAGAGGGTATTGTTGAGCGCGCGTTTGAGACAAAAAGAAAATTATTTATTTTAGTACTTAATAGAATAAATACACTAAATAAGGCAATACGAGTTTTAAAAGCTAAAAGTAAATGGAAGAGACACATAAATAGGAGTAATTTTTGTAAAGTGTTTTCTGGGAAGTGGATGCATACTTCAACTTCTGAACCATTTTTTAATGAAGAGAGTTACTTTCAAAGTAACGATTTGTTGCATGCAGTTGACACCAGTGGTAGAGCATATGAGGTGAAGGATGGTTGTGTAATTGAGAAAGAGAAAATTGTGGTTAGAAATGCAGAAGAGGTGATGGCTGTAGAAGCTTTAGAGGGACGTTCTAATGTTCCTGTTTACAGTTGGAATTGTAGTAGCATTTGTAGTGTACGACAGGATTCAATTGATTTCTTTCGCAATTTCTTACGTAAGTACACTAAAGAAAGTCTTTAAAAAAATTGTAATGTTGCAAGAATTAGATCATTGCAGAGTGCAAGAAAAAATAGGTCTGCAAGGTCATTCTCTGGCTTGTCTTTCTAAAAAAATATGCCAGAGTGTGTTTCATCACTTCAGGATGTTAGCAGTGCATCATACTAAAATGAGAAAATTAGTGAGAAAGTTGTATTATGCAAAAAGTCCAGCACTTAAACTTAAACAGTTAAATAGTGCTCTTTTGCATGGATGTGAATTAGATGTTAAGAAGATTTGTGCAGAAATTGAGGTAAGTTATTTTGGTCCAGAGGAAGAGAATGCAGAAACTGATATAATTATAGAAGGAAATGTGTTAGAAAATGTTGGCAATGTTAATATTGAAAATTTTGAACAGGAAATAATAAAGTTTAAGGTAATTGCAGGTGAGAAACCAAATTTTTCTTGTGTCTGTTGTCGACGCATTCATTACAAAAGTCAAACTAGGTTAGTTGATTTATATTTAAAAAGTGAAGATGAAAGTAATAGTCAATGGAAAAATTTTGCAACTTATTTGTTGGTGGAAAACTATTTTGATTTGGGTTTTGAGCAACGTATTTGTAAATATTGTTAATAAATTAAATGAAAATAAAATGCCTGCTAGAGGTGTTCATAATAATCTAGAGTTGATAAATATTCCATCAGAATTGATGGATTTAAATACTTATGAGACTATTCTGATTCAATGTGTACATCCTTTTCAGGCTATTGTTCGTATGGAGCCTAAGACTGGTAAATTAAATCCTTCAGATTTACAAAGAGGATTAAAGGGTAGAGTTGTATATTTGTCACTTGATTAAAAAAAAATATGGAAACAATTGGTGTTGAAAATGTAGAAGAGGAACCTCTAGTTATTCTAGTTAATGGTGTACCTACAAAGAGTAAGAAAATCTGGCAAGATTTAGTGGATGTTAGAAAAGTCAAAAAGGCAACGTTGTATTTAGTCCAAAACAATAAGTACTATAAAGATGTATACGTAGAAGAAGAAGATGTAAGTGAAGAAGAGGACAATGATTTGTCTATTGGACAAATTGAAAAAGTTGACGTATCCAGAAGTGAAGAAATTTATGAACATTACAGTGTTCATACACTGCATTCCAAAGAAGCAATAGGGAATGCTATTGAATTATTTCAGATGAAAAGGCGAAAGGAAATCCTATTAGTGTGTGGGAAGAAAGTTTGGAAGGTCGTTGTTTTCCACAGTTATTCCCTACAGGTGAAAGTACACGATATGATGATCGACCTATACAGATTCCTGCATCTGAATACCGGACAACAAGATTATATGCAGAAGATCCAAGGTTTCGCCAATGCATTCCATATTTGTTTCATCTTCTGTTTGAGAGTGACTTATCTGGTCTGTCTTATGCAGTAAACCATATCTTAAAAAGTGGAGTTCATCTGCAAAATATTTCAGCAAAGGAATTTATGGATAAAGTGCAACAGAAAGATAGTGTTTTGGATTCACACCTAATTAATTTAATAGCTGGTCAGCATGGTACTAATGAGTATTGGTACCGTCGTCATGGAGATTTGAAGTGCATGCTTAGAAACTTAGGAGCACCAACATGGTTTTTAACTCTAAGCTGTGCAGAGTATGCTTGGGAAGATTTACTTGAATTTCTTCGGGAGGCGAATGCAAACATAGACAATATAAACTACAAGACACCTGGAGAACTGTGTTCGTTAGATCCAGTTAATGTTTGCAGATATTTTAATCATAGATTTGAAGCTATGATGTCTTTTATTACAAACAAGAAAAATCCACCTCTTGGTGAAGTACTGGATTTCTTTTGGAGAAAAGAATATCAAGCAAGAGGTGCTTCTCATATTCATATGCTGTTATGGATCAAGGATGCTCCTAAATTTGGAACGGACTCGGATGAGACTATACTGTCTTTTATTGAACAGTATGCCACTTGTGACATACCTAATAGTACAACTGATAAGGACTTAAGAGGAAAAGTGTTACGTTTTCAAAGTCATCGTTGTGGAAAATATTGTCGGCGAAAATTCAAATCAAAGAGTAAATTCTACACCAAATGTCGTTTTGGATTTGCACGACCGGTACTTTCAAAAGGAAGAGTCAACAATTTGATGTCATGTTTGCGACATAATATCAGAAGAAGGTTACCTAAAAATACGTACAATTTAAGAAGAGGTGAAGAATCCAAATATATAAATGACTATAACCCAGTTATTTTGTCCATGTGGAATGCTAACATGGACATACAATATGTTGCAGACAACTCTATTGCTGTGGCTCGATATGTAACGTCTTACATCACGAAATCTGAAAAGACGGAACTGAAGGAGATGTGGGAAGACATTTCTCATGAAAAGAGCCTAAGCAAGAAATTGTATACGTACAGTTTGAAGATGTTGTCTCATCGAGAAATTGGAGCATATGAATGTTGTGACCGATTATCATCAGCAAGTCTTTATGCTAAATCAAGGACTATTCTCTGGGTGAGTTTGGGTCTTGCAGAAACACGAAACCATGTTCTGAAACCTGTGCAAGAAATTGAATATTTAGCCCAGAAAGAACCAAACAGTACAGACATTCTGAAAACAAACATGTTGGATACATACTATCCAAATAGAAGTACTCTGCTTGAAAACATTTGTCTGTATGAAATACTTCAAAACTACACTTTTAAAAGGAATGTTACAGAGAGCATTGATAAAGGTGTACACGCTGTAATTGGACATGAAGGATGTCTGTTGAAACAAAGAAAGGACACTTGATTAATCATCGGAAACTGAGTTGCGATACACCTGACAAAAGAGAATTTTACTATTTTGCTCTTTTGCAACTCTTTAAACCATGGCGTAGAGAAGAGGAACTACTTGGGGACTTTGATAGTTATGAAGATTCATTCAACACATCTAAAAGTAGTATCGCATGTCCTGTTTTTAGTAATTATCTCCAAATGTTGAATGATGAAATAGAGCAAGAAGCGACAATTCCAGAGGAGATTGCTAGAGCTAGTTCACAAGGTAGTCAAAGTTCAGCCTCATTAAGTCAAGATCCACTGGGACAACCAATTATCCAAAATGAAGCAGCCACCGCCAAGGATGAGGTGGAAAGAGCAATGCAGCAAGGTCAAGAGGAAGTAATCAACTTAGAAGAATTAAAGAAGCAATTTAATCTTGAGCAAAGACAGATATATGATGAAGTGACAGAGCACATTGAGCATGGCTTTCGTCATGAGAGAAAAGATTGCTCATGTATGTCATTTGAACCTATTCGACTATATGTAAGTGGAGAATCTGGAACTGGTAAAAGTTCCCTAATTAAAGGAATTACTACATATTTACAGCAAAGAACTCAGTCAACACTGTCATGTGTTGTTACTGCTCCAACTGGATTGGCAGCACATAATATTAAAGGTATTTCTTTACATCGTTTACTGATGCTGCCAGTTGAACATGAAAATAAATTACAATATCACAAGCTATCTGGAGAAGCTTGTTTTGAAGTTTCTAGAGTCCTTAAAAAAATGAAACCTCTTATTATTGATGAAGTAAGCATGGTATCCAATTTAATGCTTGCTTTTGTGCATTTAAGAATGCAACAGATACTTATTTGGAGGTAAACATGTCATAGTTTTTGGAGATCTACTGCAGCTAACTCCTGTGAAAGGACAACCTGCATTTGAAACTGTTACGCATGAGGAGACCAGAAAGTGCCTGGGCAGTATTGGAAATGTTAATATATGGTCACATTTCAAATATACTGAACTGATTCAAAATATGCGACAGGCAAAGGATACTAAATATGGAAATATTCTTCAAGATATAAGGATTGGAAAACTAACTGAAGATGCAAAAGACACTCTACGAACACGATTACTTTCCAAACTGTTTCCTAATGAAGATAATGTACCTGAGAAAATATATAGTAAAGAGGTAGCAGATAAGTCAGTGATATGCTTGATGCCAACTCTCAAAGAATGTTCAGTTTTTAATGAGAAAATGTTGAATTTAGAAAATCAAGAAATTAAGAAACTCTAAGCTAAAGATAGAATAGAGCTTGAAGGTAGTACTATTGTTTTGTCTGAAAAGTTGAAGTTAAAATTGGATTCTCTTCAAAAAACTATATCTAAAACTGCTGGTTTAGAGAAAAATCTGTATGTATGTTTAAATTGTCGGATAATTTTAAGGAGAAATTTACATGTAGAAAGAGGATTGGTAAATGGAGCAATGGGTAATGTTGTTGGTTTTGTCAATTACACAAATAGAGATGAGATTGAATTTTTAAGAATAAAATTTGATGGAATTGAGGAAGTTCAACAAATTAGTCGCTGTTCAACTCGTTTTTTGCTTGTGAAAGACTTATATGCGCGTCGGAAGCAATTTCCAATTTGTTTGGCATATGCAGTGACTATTCACAAATCTCAAGGTTTAAGTGTAGATTGTGCTTTGGTAAATATTGGAAGCACTGTATTCAAAGAGGGTATGGAGTATGTTGCTTCATCGCGAGTTAGAACTTTATGTGGACTTTATCTAATTGATTATGATGAGACAAAGATTAGTGCAGATTTAAATTGTGTGAAGGAGTATAATAGGTTAAGAAGAGAATATGCTCCAAGTTTACCTCAATATCCTTCAATTGAAAGGCGTATGGTTGGTCAGAAAAGGAGAAATGAGGAGAAATGTGCTGAAGTAGATGTTGCTGTTGTTGATAGGCGTAAGAAAACGGTTAGTATTGAAGAGATTGTTGGATTTAAGTTTGAAAACAGGTCTGGTGTCAACTGCTATGCAAATGTAGTAGTTAATGTTGTTTTTTTTCTAAAAAATTTTAAGGAACAGATTGTAGAAAATCAGGAGCAAACATTTTGCTATTCATTAAATTCTATATTTGAAAAATGTAGTAGTGGTGATAGTGAAGTAGCAAGTGTTTCAGAACTAAGGAATGTTTTAGACATATGTGCAGGAGTAAATCAATTTTCTCAGAATATTCAGCAAGATTGTCAGGAATTTATTATGTATATGTTTACAGTTTTGGAAGATGAAGGTGTAGATATTGATAGTCTTTTTGGCCTTTCTTATAAATGGGAACATAAGTGTGATAATTGCTCATTTTCAAGTATCACTGATTTACACAGTGAAAGATTTATATATTTAACATTACCAGACTGTAAAGAAGTGTCTTTTAATAAACTAGTTAAAGATGCGCATCAGAACATGGTCTGTTCTCAATGTAAGTCTGAAATGTTATCAACTTTATTTATCCATAGATATGGACAATATGTAATTTTAATGTTTCAACGATGCAGAGCTGTTGGGAGTAAATTGTCAACTTTAATAAAAAATGTTGTGGCTTCTCAAGTATCTATTTCTAGAAGAACATTTGTAACTGTAGCCATTATTTTTATGAAGGGCCTTCAACATCATCAGGGCATTATACAGCTTATTTGAAGTGTGCAAGCGGCTGGACGCTTTGCAATGATAGTCAATTGACTTTTAAGAAACGTTTGCCTTTTGCCTTAACCCCTTAAGTGCTGCCTCGGTGCATTGGCCGACGGCAGCACTACCTCCCCAGTGCTGCGCACGACCATTGAACGTCCATTCAGCACTAGTTCTAATGGACAGCGCAGCACTGGGGAGGAATGTGTAATAGCAGCTATGAGGTTAACTAACTCCTATCTGCTATTTTTGGAACCCAAATTTCAGTAGAATGACTTGCTGTAGGAAGAATAATACTGTAAAGATATGAAACTTTCTTGTTTACAAATATCATATGACCGAGGGTGTACAAATCTATAAATGAAATTTGTGTCTGGCATACTGATAACATCCGGTACAAGTTTACTTAATGTTTTATGGTATAAAACATGTTACAAATTTTAACTGTAAAGGTTCACAAAAGAATAGATAAGACTAAGATTAAGAAATTTCAGAAAAAAACTACTTAACTCATAGTATTTGGCCACGTGGAAAAATATGACAGAAGAAAATGAGTACTTTAGATAATTATTTTAGAACATATATGGACGCAAGTTTTTGGAAGAGGTATTTAAAAGATAATGAGTTAACTTATACAATTTGCCCACGCGGAAAGGTATGAGAGAAGAAAATGTGTACTTAAGATAGATTTTTATAGAAGATACTTTCACGGAGCTTTGTTGAGATATATTTAAAAATAGGTCGTATAGTTTAATTAGTTTGTAACTGTGGAAGATGTAGTGTGCTTACTCAATAAATTGCGAATTTGAGAAAAACATTTAAGACATGTTTTTTTCAGGTATTTATATTATGTATGGAGATTTTGTATGGTTTTTTTTAACACAATCATTTTGATTGTGTTTTTTTTCCCCGCTGTTATATGATGATTAATATTGAAATCACTGTTTATAGTGAAAATCAATGTATTCTGAGGACAGCAAAAATAAACCATTTAATATGTTGTTTAAGTTATTTTGTTACATTGAATTTAGAAATATGTATTATAACAGATTTTTTTACTGTCTTCCACAGATATTATATTTATAAGGTAAGTACAACTAATAACATCCGAGAGTTTTCTCTGCCTCTCTCTTATTGACTCCTACTTTTTTTTCTTTTATGAAATGTACATTATAATCTTATTTTTACTTTTCTTCCACAGGTACTACGTTTTTAAAAGAAATTTACTTTACTTTTTTACTATTTTTTAGGTAAGTTTAAAAAATAAAGTAACTTTGGCATCACTGTGTCATTTCTTTGTGTATCTTGGTTATATCAATGTCATGTTTAATATAAGCACTTCCACATAGGATTGGGTGCATTGTTATAAGGCATGCTTTAAAAGTGATTTAATGAAATGAGCGACATTTCACTGAGTGAGTTCAGCAACACTGATATATGAAAACATTGGTGGGAAATGATATTAAATGTTACATGGTGTTCTTTCCAGGAGTTTAAGTCCTTTGCTGCAGTGGCAATTCTGCCTCAGCATTAGGGGGGCGGGGGGCTGAGTGGTACTTGTATGCTCATGATAGAGCCACTCCTTCACGAGCCACGGTTGAGATGTGTTCATGATACAGTGGTTCTGTCATGGCTCCGCTTAGTCAATAGAACGTGTCATGGAGGCGTAATATTAGTGCTGCGCAAGCACAGCGGCAAGGCCATGACAAAACTGGTCCGTCATGAGGACAGCTCAGGTGATGCTCGTGACGGAGCGGCTCTGTCATGAGCATGGAAGGACTTAACAGGTGTTAAAAAAAACTGAGGGGTCTCTTCAAAGAGAGTGTTGGTTGTAATTTAAAGGGCACTTTAAAACACATTGTGGCAGCTTTATGTTGACCTTGCGTCTCTTTGCGCCACAATTTTGTCACTTTATTTAATACAATGACAGTGCAAATAATGTATCATATTTACAACGTTATGGATCTAGGAGATATGTCACATTCTAAAGCCCTGCACCATAAGGAAGTGTTCCTCTGAAGGAATGCGTCTTGAAAGTGGCTGACTGTAATCCATGAGATTTCACTCAGTGACTTTCAGGCCCATGCTGTTTCAAAACTGTGCATGTGCTTGAAGCAGGCGTAAGTATTGACGCAGCATTCTGAATATAGTGCACTGGTGAGCCTTGCTGGAGCTGCATCATACTTGCGATGCAACTCTGGCAATGTATTACTTTTTCGGCACAGATGTGTTACGCATGTATGCTGTTTTTGTACCATGGTGCGCCACATTTTAAATGTGGCACACCATGGGTGACGGAGCACTAGCATACTGTGGTGCACATTAACTGGTGCATATCTGGGTATGAAGTAGTTAACATAAATCTGCCCCATAGGTTACAAATCTGCGTTTAGTAGAGTGTTCAGCTTTTGTAGTGTTATGTTTTTTCTGTTATTCTATGTAGATATGTAATATTGCAAGATTTTTGTCACGAAAAAGAAGCCATGAGTATTGGGTTTGTGAATGATTGCAAGAATTTTAAAATTAAAAAGCAACAACCATGGCATTGTTTAATGTAGTATTGTAAATACTTATCTTTAACAATGATGAGAGAGTAAAAAAAGGTTAACCTGATGTTTTAAAGTTATTCACAGGCTTCTTTAGAGGAAGTGTTCTATATGATTGTAGCGTGGGTGTTTCACTTTTTTATAACTAACAGAATGCATTCTGTATGCTGTAGCAGGAGGAGTACTACATACTTGAATATTCTTCAGTGCTTATTTTCATTTTGTAAGTGGTATTGAGACCGACACAGAACTTCAATGGATGGGAGGGGCTGTTCCTGTGCTCCTGGAGGACTGCCAAGCCGCTGCAGCAGTGGGAGTGAGGCCTCTCAGAGGGGAGCAGCGCAGCTCCTTTTGATGCCCACAATTGCAGATAACAGGGTAGAGATGTCCGTGGAATTTATGGATGGTTAGTCACACTAGAGTGTGCGCGGCGCCCCTGGTGCCTCATTATGGCACATAGGGGAGCCGCGTTGCACAGTTTGAGAATCAGAGACTTAGGAGATAAACCTTCATAATAGCAAGGCCTCTAAGCGATAAAAATCGCTGGTGCTCGGCGTTAAAAATATCACCGCTATCGGTGGTATTTTCCACGGTGTTAGTGCTTCAACATCAATGGGAACACATTTGTGATAGAAAAACCAGTAACAGCCTCAGTATTTCACATTATCGCGTGAAAACAAAAGTTTTTTTCACACAGTAATGTGTGCCTTGTAATTAGGGGATGGGTGGATTTAGTTTTATTTACTACACTGTTATGTTAACGATGTCGAATGTTTGATTAGAGGAGGCTTTAACAGTTTTGCGATAAACTTTTTCTCGCAACGCCTCTTTTTGTGATAGGGTGTTTTGCCCTCCAACCATATTTTAAATGTGCTTTGACCTACGCCCACTTTGCCTGTTACTTTCTTAGTATACGTAACATATGCAAAGTGGTCTTACGGCAGGCGATGTAATGCAGTTTTTAAGAAGGTGCAGCAGAATATTTTCAGGGATAGGTAAAACATTAACGCCCTTTTATTGGCAGAAAACTGCAGATATAGTGGTGATAACGGCGTTGATAATATGCTTTATGAATTGCAATCGAATCTAATGTTAGATGTAAAGACAAGGAACGTAGGTTTCGGTTGTAATTCATACATCATATTATGAAGGCTATTATCGTTGTTTTATCAGCAGTGTCCTGTGGATGAAATCGACGATAATGTATTACATCTCCATCATAATATTCCGAAGTATCGTCGCTTTTTTGCATAATTGTCCTGAAAAAAAGCGTTGATACTTCAGCTTCTGAATAGAGGGCATATTACCAAGCAATAGCGATAATTATAGCTATTGCTTGGTTAGAGACAAAAATTTACCGTGGAGATGCGGCGATTTTTATCGCAAATAAACCTTGGTATTACCAAGGTTTATCGCAAATGCGATAAAAATCGGCTGTAATGCATGAAAATCGCTGAAAAGTCAGCGATATTCTTGCATTACCGAGCTAATGCTCTTAGCCATGTTATCCACCTTAGCGCGAATATCTCCAAAAGTTGGTAATAGGAGATAGCGATGTTAGCGACTGTTTCCAGTCGCTAACATCTTGGCACGCCCACTTTGCATATCATTAGTGATAAATATCACTGACATGCAAAGTGGGGCCCAAGATGGTCGCTATCTCCTACTAGCTGTCGCTAACTGGTGTTAGCGACAGCTTGGTAATAGGGAGATAATTTTATCTCCGCTTTCTTGGCTTTGAAAGCCAAAAAAGCGGAGATAAACCCCCTTGATAATATGCTCCTGGAGCTCTTTTTGGTACAATGAGTTAGTTCTGAAAAGGAACTTTTTTTTTCTTTTTTTTTTTAAAACAAGTGTTATGTTGTTTTTGATTTTTTAAACTTGCAACGACATTTTCAAGTGTGACACAGGATCAAAATGAAATGAAAAAATTTATCTTTTCTCGGGGCATTTATGACTCTCAATTTTTAGTTTAATAAGATTGAGGCTCTGCTCTACGTACAGAAAAATTTCTCCACACTCGTTGCATTTCATGTGCACCTTCGCAAGATATGGTCTCAAGTCCATCTCTGCACTCGATGGAGATACAGGTCGTCGACCAGAAGATGTGCTGGCCACCTCTGATGGTAATAGCGTGGCCAGGGCTCTTGTCGATGCCTTTGCAAAATCCACAGGGTGCACTTGTTTGACATGCCGCACCATGGTATGCATGGAAAAGGAATATTTTTTTGTTGGATTTCCTCTTGAGAGAACCGAGTTGCATATCGTACAGGTTACTTTTGGCGCATTCACTTTCTTTTGATCTTCAGAATAAGTGAAAAATTGCCAGATAAAAGATTCCTTTTTTCTTTTTAAAGGTAGTCGCTCATTTCCTTCAGATTTGGAAGATGAATGCGGAACGGCAGCCATTTCAGCAAAGTCTTCCGATAGATGTTGGACGTTGTTCTCTCTTGAGAGTAGAAAAGATAGTGAGGGAAGTGGGTGGAGTGCTCCGTGTAAATTCCAGAATAGAAACTACTAAGAACCAATTGGAAGTGTTGTTTTCAAGTCACATGACTTCACATGCGCGTCTCAGGACGTGTACGCAGTGACAGTATCTAGTCACGTACGTTATTTTGAAGTAGCGGTCTAATTCAGCGAAATTTCAAAACGTGAAAAGGAGTAAATCCAAACACATCCGGATTTTGTATATCTTCTGAGCTCGATTCAAGCATACAATTGTTAAACTATAAAACCTTTTATATTTCTTAAAAAAATACCAAGGTGTGTACATCCGGTCACGCACGAAAGTTTAAAAAGACATTCAGCACCATTTAATGAAAAGTTTCATAACAATAAAAAAGAAGCCTAGGTTCAGTCTCTTTGACGTACTATAAGTTCTTTGATGGGTGTATGAAGAAATTCAATAAGTTCAAATTGTAAAGTTTTCACGAAATATATAGGCGGGTGCGCGCACTCGGTCGCGCACGAAAGCCTGGAAAGGCGATATCCATTTTATTGACAACTGGTGCCGAGAGTGCGCGCACGAAAGGTTGTGAAGGCTATTTTTATTTACAGACAAATTTCAATACGTTCAAAATAAGGCAAGGTACAGACTTTCTAATTCTGTACCGCTTTACAAGGAGTCTCTATGCAACCTGAACAGTGAAGAAAACGGCTTGTTTTCGAAAAAAATATTTCCAGAACTTTATTGACAAAAGTATAGGTTGCATTCATGATATAGTTCTGAATTAGCATTTTAAAAACCTATGAAATTCACTGAAAAAACCATAGGTTTTACACACGTTATAGTTAGGAAGTAGCATTTAAAAAACCTATGAAATTCACTGAAAAAACCATAGGTTTTACACACGTTATAGTTAGAAAGTAGCATTTACAAACCTATGAAATTCACTAAAAAAACCATAGGTTTTACACACGTTATAGTTAGGAAGTAGCATTTACAAAACCTATGAAATTCACTGAAAAAACCATAGGTTTGACACATGTTATAGTTAGCTGGACATTTCACTCATATAAAACCAATGAAATTCCCCCCGTTATAGTTACTTCAGCTAACTATAACTCCCGCACCCGCAATACACTGCTGATGATGTTACATATTATATCACTCATCACATGGTCAGTGACATCCCTCTTGACATCACTGATAAAATCTAATATGTCACATATGTTGTCTCCAACATATAGGTACAGTATGTCACTGATTCAGGCATGTATGGAAAGGGGCGACCACTCGGTCCCCCCGAATGTATGGTAGGGTGCCCTGACCCCCCCCGGGAAACCATTTTGGGCGGGGGGCGTGTCCCGGCTGGTATGCCCTAAGCGGCGTAGCCGGGGCGCGCCTTTTCCCGCCCAGGAGGGGTTGTCCTAGACACCTACACCGTTGGCCACGCCCCGTAGGCGGATCGGAGGAGGGTACACGCCCTCCCGAGGAAGAATAAAAGAGCAACAATCTAAGGAAGCATCCTCTTGTTCCTGTGCTTGGAAGCTGCACCTCCTCGTTGCACGTGAGCCCGAGACGGAACAAGGAGCCAATTTTGAGAACTTGTAATTTTTGTGTTTCTCATTTCAGTGATTCCGAAGCTTTGGATCCAGGACCTCGAATTGAATAGCTGTGAACGATGCCTGGCAAGAAGGTCGGAAAGAAGGTCGGGACCGAACAAATGCTTCGCATGCTGTTGAAGGACATGGCGAACATGAAGAAGCAGATGGCGGCAATGAATGGTACGGGTAGACCGAAGAAAGTCATTGGGCCAGCATTGCCGGGAGAGGTAAAAGAGCCAGGAATAGTGCGGCAGGGGGGGAGGCACCGGTGCCCGAGTCACCTCCGGCGAGCCCGGTCAGTCCAGTTGAGGCCCCAGTTCCGATCCCGAACGCGGGACAGCCGATCCCTGTGGTAGTTACACCCGTGAACGAGGGGGATATGCCTCCCGAACTGGCCGCCCAGTTGGCGGCATGGTTAGGCAAGAGCAACGAGGGTGCTGTGGCACCGGGAGACACGGCCGAGGAAGCCAGGTTAATAATGAAGCAGTTGCGGCAATCGAGAGATGCTGCGAAGGCACCTTGTCCTCTTGTTTCCCCGCAGAATCCCTCGGAACAACCGGCGTCGAGCGTTGGAACAGCGACAACAGCAATTCCAGCTACTGGTTCGGGTAAGCAGCCGTTGCCAATGGCGGGGGAGGGATCGTTACCCTCAAGGAGGGAAAAGGTGGTCCAACATATCCCGATGGATGTGAAAGAAAGGATTTGGGCGGATAAATATGTGAACATGTTTTCGCTGTTGACTGATCACTACGAGATAGAGCACGTTAGAAATCAGAAGGAGTTGTTGCATCCGAGTGTATGGCGTGCAAAAATGGCGGGTTTCAGAGTAGATGAAATGATCGCTAATTGGGCCAGAGCATTTGGAATGTTCACTGCAATCATGGGGGAACGTAGGCCTGAAGTATTGTCGGGATTAGCTTGTTACCAGACACGTATAATGGAATTTTATGAAACGTATGAAGGCAATCAATGGATGGGTTATGATAACAAATTTCGTAAGGCCAAGGAGCACGACTCATCCCTGACGTGGGATTGTTTCGACTCCATTTCTTGGCAGAAGCAGGTTATGCCGAACACGACGAAGTCGTCTTCTTTCGGCGGGAATGGGGCGGAGCCTTCCCGCCATGTGGCGGCGCCCTTTCGGGCGGGCGCCAACAGCGATCAGCACACAAAGAATAACGGGAACTCGAGTAGAAAAGGGGTCTGTTGGAGCTTTAACAGGGGTAAGTGCACTAGGCCTCAAGGGACATGCAAGTTCAGGCATGAGTGTGCAGGGTGCGGACAGTCTTCACACCCCGAGAGTTCGTGCAGAGCCAAGAATGGTGATACAGGAGGTAGAGGGGGGCCAAACAGGTCTAACATCGACCGAGGGGCATCGTTACCTACTCCCGTTGATATCATGGCAATGATCCCTTGGCTGAATGAATATCCTGATCATGTCTCTGCCGGGGTGTTGCGAGACGGTTTCTCATATGGTTTCCGCATCCCGGCGGGGGATTTTCGGGGGGAAGCACAGTGTAAGAACCAACTATCGGTTCAACAAAATACGGCGGTGGTACAGGCAAAGATTGCAAAGGAGGTGGCCCGAGGTTGAGTTACGGGCCCATATGAAAACCCGCCGGTTGTTAACTTTGTTTGTTCACCATTGGGAGTGGTCCCCAAGAAGGACCCGGGTGAGTTCAGGTTAATCCATAATTTGTCCGCTCCTAGGGGTCTTTCGGTGAACGATGCGATTGACCCGGGAGTTTGTTCGGTGCGGTATGCATCCTTTGATGAGGCCGTCGCCATGTTGAATCGCCTGGGGCCCGGAGCGCTGATGGCTAAATCAGATATCGAGTCAGCGTTCCGGTTGCTCCCGGTACACCCACACGATCAGCGTCTCTTAGGTTTTGTGTTTCAAGGACGCTACTACATGGATAAATGTATGCCGATGGGTTGCTCCATCTCTTGTGCGGATTTTGAGAAGTTCAGTACTTTTTTGCAATGGGCGTTCACCAGAGCCACGGGCTTTACGCATGTTATGATTACCTTGATGATTTTCTGTTTCTGGGGGCAGCTGGGGACACGGAATGTGCACAGGCTTTGAGGGAATTCTGTAATCTCATGAAACGTTTTGGCGTGCCACTGGCACCAGGAAAGACGGTAGGGCCATCTACTTCACTCGAGTTTCTGGGAATTGAGCTCGATTCTGTAGAGGGGTGCTTCCGTTTGCCCAAAGAGAAGGTAATGAAATTTAAAGCCTCACTTGAAATGTGCCTCGGCGAGAAAAAGGTAACTCTCCATCAGTTGCAACAAGCTGTGGGTCAGCTGAACTTTGCCCTTAGAGTGATACCGATGGCACGCCCCTTTTCCCGCTCTATCGCCCAAGCCATGGTTGGCCTCAAAGAAGGGCACCACCGCACACGACTGTCAGCAGAGGTTCGCCAGGATATGTGCATATGGCTGGCATTTCTGGCGGACTTCAACGGTCGTGTCGTGTGGAACAAACCGCCAGCTTCCTCCAAGGAGCTGGGGTTGTGGACTGACTCGGCAGGGAGTGTGGGCTTTGGCGCCATCTTTGGTAATCGATGGTCGGCACGAACATGGCCGGCGTGGTGGCACGATAGTGGGCTCACAGGTAACATTGGGTTTCTTGAGCTGTTCCCCATTCTGGTGGCGTTGGAAACATGGCCAGAGGGGTTTCGTGATCGCACTGTGGTGTTCTGGTCTGATAATATGACTGTGGTTGAATGTATCAATAATTAGGCAGCACGCTGCAAATGGATTTTGAGATTGCTGAAAGAAATTGTCCTGCTATGTATGAGACTAAACGTCCACTTTAGGGCCAGACACGTGCCTGGGGTACTGAACCAGGCGGCTGATGTGCTCTCTCGTTCCCACATGCAGGCCTTCCAGGGTTTTCTGCCCTCAGCGGACTTGGTGACGGCACCATTTCCTGAAGCTCTCTGGTCTCTCGGTGCCCCGGATTACAAAACCTCGTGGGAGAGAGTCTAGCACCCAGGACAAGGAAGGCATATGAAGGGGCGTTCCGTTCCTATTGGGAATTTTTGGGTTCAGCTAGGGGGGAGCATTGGGGGCAGGAGGAGTATGTCCTGAAATTTCTGGTATCACTACATCAGGCAGGCCGATCACTGGCAACGGCCAATAGGCACAGGGCGCAGGCTCATGGCATCCAGGACCCCACATCGTCCTTTCTCGTAAAGAAGGCTCTGCGTGGGTGGCAACGCCTTGAGGGTCGTAGGGTGGATGAGAGGCACCCGATAGGTCTAGAAAGGTTGTCCCTGTTAATGTCCGTACTCCCTGCGACATGTTTATCTCAATCAGAGACAGTGCTGTTCCGGGCCGCTTTTGCATTAGCATTCCATGGGGCTATGCGGGTAAGCGAACTGGTTGCGAGAAATAAGCAGGATATGGGGGGAGGTCTGTGTCGAGAACACATTCAAATTAAGGGTGAGACGATGGTAGTCTCAATAGCCAGGTCCAAGACCGATCAGGGAGCGATCGGGGACTGTGTGGTAGTCCAGCGGATTCCAGGGTCTCCCATGTGCCCGGTAAAATGCGTGGAGGAGTATTTAGCGCGGAGGGCGGCAGCATGGGGGTGAAGCTTGCTGAGGCACACCGACGCCACCCCACTGACTAGGTTTCAGTTCCAGCGGGTGTTAACAATGGCAATCGCAGCAGCGGGCTTGAACCCGAGCGATTTTGGGACCCATTCCTTCCGGATAGGGGCTGCTACAGAGGCTACAGCCAGGTGTCTGAGTGTTGAAAAGGTGAAACAGTTGGGGCGTTGGTCCTCGAATTGTTATAAAAGGTATGTGCGGTTGCACATGTTGTGAAGCTAATGTCATGCACTCACGCTTCTTGTTTTCTGTTTGGTTTACAGTTTCGCGAGCAGGCTTTGCGGGGCGGACTGTGCAGTTGACCCGACACCTGGGGACCAGCGGTCAAAGATCACCGGCTGAGGGAAGAGTGGTGTGGGTCGTTGGCCACTCATACGTGAGGCGAGCCGCGGACGTATTCAAAGCAGGTGACATGATTCACGTGGCTGGGGAATACGGGTGCAGGGTGACCTTCCACGGAAGGGGCGGACTCTGTATTGACCAGTTTCAAACTTTTATGGAGGGACTGCTAGGGCGGACGAGGTCACCGCCGTCTGTAATCATAGTACATCTTGGGGGCAATGATTTGGTAACCATTGGTCGACGAGCGCTTCTTGAGTTAATTTTATCCACAGTGAGTTGGTTGGCAAGAAGGGTTCCGGGGTGCACGATTGCATGGTCACACATGATTCCTAGAAGGGTGTGGCGGGGGGCCCTCTCTGTGCCAGCTTTGAATCAGTCGGTAAAGAAAGTTAATAACAAACTTAGTAGGTTGTTTCGTTCAGGCCAGTTGCATTGTATTCCACATGGATGTATTCGGGGGGACCATATGTATCTTGAAGATGGGGTCCATTTGTCCCGGGAGGGGAATGTCTTACTCATAGGAGACTTCATAGCTTGGTTAAAGAGTTTGTGTAGCCATGACCTTTAGTAGGAGTTTGTGGGGGGTCCGGATGGCCGGTCAACTATCCTGCCTGTGGCGGTAAGGTCATGATCGGTGAGCAGTAATTGGAAGATCCCTAGAGGTGGGGCGCCACCCATTATGGATGGGAGCGCCCGGGGGGAGGCGGCCATTGGCCCCTCACACGGGGAGGCGGTACCCCTCTAAGGATGGGGCCGCCGAAAGGGAAGGCGGTCATAGGCCCCTCCCTGGGGAGGAGGGGCTACGGGCCCCTCCTGGGAATTTCCCGGGGCCAGGACATCCGCGACGGCGGATGTGGTAAGCAGTGTGGGGTGGGAGGGGGGTCTACGCTACCTTCTAGACACCTCACACGAGTCCTCGGACGACCACTAAGATGGCGTGGAGTAAATATGGGGCCCCCGTTAAGACAAGGGAAATTGGAAGTTGGCACAGAGGTACAGTCCTCTGTGCGCCCACCCCTTACAAGTAAGGGGGGAGTTCTGGTATTAGGGATCTGACACCGGTTACGACCTTGCCGTTGGCCCGTAATGTTAGGATGTACAATTTAATTATGAGTATATGCATTTGCAGGATGTTTAGAATCGGCTAGGAGAACCTTTGTATTAGAGCTGTGTTAAGGTTAGCCAATAAACATCGTAATGTGAAAATGAAATTGTACATGATATGAAACTGTTATTTTAATGTTTTAATTTTTGTTTCATATTTTAATAAATACGGCCGGGAAGGTAACTCCCTCCCGCCTTCCAAAAGTCAAGAACTGTGTCCGTCTTCCCATCCTTGGGGATTGTGTTGGGAGGGGGTGACGGGTATCCCGGCCATATGGAAAGGGGCGACCACTCGGTCCCCCCGAACGTATGGTAGGGTGCCCTGACCCCCCCGGGAAACCATTTTGGGCGGGGGGCGTGTCCCGGCTGGTATGCCCGAAGCGGCGTAGCCGGGGTGCGCCTTTTCCCGCCCAGGTGGGGTTGTCCTAGACACCTACACCGTTGGCCACGCCCCGTAGGCGGATCGGAGGAGGGTACACGCCCTCCCGAGGAAGAATAAAAGAGCAACAATCTAAGGAAGCATCCTCTTGTTCCTGTGCTTGGAAGCTGCACCTCCTCGTTGCACGTGAGCCCGAGACGGAACAAGGAGCCAATTTTGACCCACCCACCAGCCCCTTATGGCAACGATTAGTACTGCAATAAAGTCGATTAACGGTGATATTATCTCGTTTACAGGTTGTGTTAATAAAGTCTGGATTGTCTTTTTTTTTTGAGGATAATAAAATGGTTGCTATTTAGCATGTTCTTAGTCGAAGTATCACAGCCTAGTTGATTGATGTGTTACTTGTGTAAATAAAGGTTATTGTGTGATATCCAGTCTAACCGTTTATTCCGTCCTCATTAGGTTCAAAATGTCGTATTTATTTTGGTCGGGCGGTAAGGTCATGATCGGTGAGCAGTAATTGGAAGATCCCTAGAGGTGGGGCGCCACCCATTATGGATGGGAGCGCCCGGGGGGAGGCGGCCATTGGCCCCTCACACGGGGAGGCGGTACCCCTCTAAGGATGGGGCCGCCGAAAGGGAAGGCGGTCATAGGCCCCTCCCTGGGGAGGAGGGGCTACGGGCCCCTCCTGGGAATTTCTCGGGGCCAGGACATCCGCGACGGCAGATGTGGTAAGCAGTGTGGGGTGGGAGGGGTGTCTACGCTACCTTCTAGACACCTCACACGAGTCCTCGGATGACCACTAAGATGGCGTTGAGTAAATATGGGGCCCCCGTTAAGACAAGGGAAATTGGAAGTTGGCACAGAGGTACAGTCCTCTGTGCGCCCGCCCCTTACAAGTAAGGGGGGAGTTCTGGTATTAGGGATCTGACACCGGTTACGACCTTGCCGTTGGCCCGTAATGTTAGGATGTACAATTTAATTTTGAGTATATGCATTTGCAGGATGTTTAGAATCGGCTAGGAGAACATTTGTATTAGAGCTGTGTTAAGGTTAGCCAATAAACATCGTAATGTGAAAATAAAATTGTACATGATATGAAACTGTTATTTTAATGTTTTAATTTTTGTTTCATATTTTAATAAATACGGCCGGGAGGGTAACTCCCTCCCGCCTTCCAAAAGTCAAGAACTGTGTCCGTCTTCCCATCCTTGGGGATTGTGTTGGGAGGGGGTGACGGGTATCCCGGCCATATGCAATATGTAAAAACTCTTAATGTCCCATATTAACACTTAGACACTAAGACACTCTTGGTAATAATAAAGAAACGATAACCTATATAGATATAATGCTTCAATGATATAGCTACTCATCAACACATTCAGCCACTAAAATAGAAACTGATAGACAGACACAGATATGTATATATTTAAATATTACTCAGTAACCCATGTACTCATTAAGATATATTTAGTCAGTCAGTTATAGAATCTATTTTTCACCTAAAAAACAACCGGTTATACATTTATATACTACATTTTTGTTCAACCAACTTTCAGATCTACATATATAAAATATATGTAATTTTTAAAACTAACCCATTTAATAGATGATGTCATGAGTGATGTGATGTATTCACTGAAAAAACCATAGGTTTGACACATGTTATAGTTAGCTGGACATTTCACTCATATAAAACCAATGAAATTCCCCCGTTATAGTTACTTCAGCTAACTATAACTCGCGCACCCGCAATGCACTGCTGATGATGTCACACATCACATCACTCATGACATCATCTATCAAACAGTCCGGAGCGGGCGCCATCTTGTGTCTCAGTAGGATCGAGACACAAGAGGTGGCAAAAACAAAGGGGGAAATGATCAAAAGGGGGTAGAGTAGACCCCCCCTGACCCCCTAGGTTTGATGTGGGGGCCATAAAAGGGCCCCGCGGGGCAACTTTTTTTATTTTTTTTCGATTAGCGCGGGGGGAGCGCCCGGTACGCGCACCGGGGAGCGTACCGGGGAGCGTACCATGGGGAAAAAAGAATGACAACGTTTTTTAAAAATGTAGCCTTTTTTTATAAATTGGAGGTAGTTCTAAAAAGAAGTTTTTTTTCTTTTTTTTGTTATTTTATATTTTTTTTTAACATTTTGTACTTTTTTTGGCTTTTATGAACAATTTTATATTTTTTTTGTTATTTTTATGGGGACAAACAAAAAACAGGGAATTGTAAACGGCTCAACTGGAGCAAAAAAAATCAGGAAAAAATTAAGTTTTTTTTGGACAAATGTGGTTGTCACCAGCACGGTTGATGAGTTTAATGCTTTGCTCACCATAGGTAATTGTTTTTCCACAAAATATACAAACGATTTTGTACTGTCCAAACTGGGTTTGTACGTTTGGGACCATCTCCCTTGTCTCTTGACCCGATGGAGTGGGTTGCTTTCTTTTGGAGGTGCTGAGAGAAGATTGGGGAGGGTTTCTGGTCATTTCTCGGACCTCTGCCGCAGCATAGTTGTTAGGGTGCAGGCGTTGCATGTGGCGAATCATGGTGTTATTGCCAAAAGATTACTTTTTGTTAGGGTTCTCCCTGGAAAGTACAGTGCCACAGATTAAACAAGTAACCTTTGGCGCATTTACTTTCTTGAGGTCCTTTGGGATTGAAAAAAACACCCAGATAATGTGCTCCTTTGGCCTAAATGGGGTAGTATCTTCAGGCAGGAACATCCTCCTCTCCTCCTCCTCCTCCTCTTCTTCATCTCCACCACTGTGGTGTTGTGGTGGTCCTCTTGGTGGTGGTGGTGGTGGTGGTGGTGGCTGAGATACTCCTGCTGCTGCTGCTACTGAAGCCATTTCTGAGTACAAATTAGTAATAGCTCTGGAAACAGGTCTTCCTCACTCAAAGTACAAAGTGAGAATAAGGAAAAAAGGTGGGGGCTTTCATCATTAGGAAAAAAAAACTGTCCTGAACCAATGAAAAGTGTTATTTTCAGGTCACATGACCAGGGCTTTCCTCATTTGGAAACCAAAACTGTCCTGAACCAATAAAAAGTGTTATTTTTAGGTCACATGACCCGACGCGCTTATGCTACGCTCCCAGGGGCGCGCCCCGGGGCGTGCCCAGGGGTGCATCGCGTAAGCGCGTCGGATGGTTACGTAGCGCGATCGTATGTGCTCGAGTGCTTCCGGGTGCGCTTACGCCATGCGTATCACGCGGACGCTGCTACGTGATACGTCACGATGATGTTTTTGTTCGCGGCAATAGCGCTAACGGGACGCTCACCCGTACACGCCCCGTGGCGTGCCGCAAGACTGCGCTTACTGGTGCGCTCACCGGGACGTGCACCGGGAGCGCTCCAGGGCAAAAAAAACAAAAAAACATGAACAATATACATAAAAAATTAGTATTGCATAAATATACAATATAGGATTCAATATACAAAATATTACATTTCATAGCTATAGAAATTTGCTATTAAAAAACCTTTGAAATTCACTGAAAAAAACATAGGTTTGAGGTCCTATATATAGTTAGGAATTAGCATTTAAAAAACCTATGAAATTCACTAAAAAAAACATAGGTTTCACACCAGTTATAGTTAGGAATTAGCATTTAAAAAACCTATGAAATTCACTGAAAAAACCATAGGTTTCACACCAGTTATAGTTAGGCATTAGCATTTAAAAAACCTATTAAATTCACTGAAAAAAACATAGGTTTCACACAAGTTATAGTTAGCTGTAAATTTTACTGACATAAAACCATTGAAATTCCCACGTTATAGTTAGTTAGACTCACTATAACTTGCGCCTGCAATGCACTGCTGATGACGTCACATATTACATCACTCATGGCATGGTCAGTGACATCCCTCATGACACCACTGATGACACCATCCTTGTGACAGACTGACAGACCTTCTTTCAGTGTAATGTAACCCTTGAAACACATATTCAAAAATAGAAACTAACATTTTTCAAAAAATGGAGATACCCATACCAGTTACAACAACCAATTCAGTAATTCCACCATCTATATATATATCCACTCATTCACCAACAGTTCTATATAGTCACTCATACATATACTCACTCATCATATGTAGTGATACACACATACATCCTGTTATACACTGACAGTCATCCAAAAGTTACTCAAACACATACTCACACATGCAAATAAACTATTGAACATCCATTTATTTGCATTTACAGCTATACACACACTAGCACATTATTTCTAAGGAAACTTACACATACTTACTCTCTTAAACAATCACTTATAGAAACACATACTTATTTAAACAGGATCTCTTACAATCTCTCACTCTCACATATACTCACTTATATACATCAATACTCACATATACTAGAATAAAACATATTTAGTTACTGATAAAGACACTAGTGAGACAGTCGTTCACTCACTAACACACACATATACACACTCATCCACCCTTACAATCCAACACATATGCTGTCTTCAAAACACATACAAACAGTGAGTCAGTCATTAATGCATCTATGTGCTAAGTAATACCCCCACCAAACCATACCGACACTCATACTGATACTAAAAAAACATCTAATAACCCATACACAAACACATGTAGCTACTCACCAACCCATGCAGCCACTTATACACAAAGTGAAACACTGATACTTATATTTAAATATTTAAAAATTACTTAATACTAAGATACACTTAATAAGCAAGTTAACCAATCAATTTAAAAAAAAAAAAACATCCATTTAGACACTTATTTAAAAATGTATTCTTCCATCGACCTTTACAAATACATATGTAAAACATATTTATTTTACAGAAAGACACACATTCACTGGATGGTTTCATCAGTGATGTCATGAGTGATGTCACTGACCATGTCATGAGTGATGTAATATGTGACGTCATCAGCAGTGCATTGCAGGCGCGCAAGTTATAGACAGGAATGCCTGGTGGCAGCAGGGTCTCGCCATCATGACACAGGGGCTGCTGAATAATTGTGCAGTACAGCAAACAGGAAGTGCTGCAGAAGGAGTGATATGACTGCAAGAAATTTTCTTGGATTGAAGAATAGAATTCCTCCATTCACGGGCTAGTGCACAGGGTATATCAAGCAGGATAAATCTAACAATATCGCAAAATTAGCTCTCCCAATTACCCAGCCATGGGCAGGAGTTTTAGTACTATGTCTCCGGACCCAGGAACAACTTTAGTATCATTTCTTTGGAACTCATTTCACCTCTTGCTCTGACTTATAAAGCATTCATGTTCCTTGGTGACCTCAGCGTTCATCTGAAAGACTAGTCTGACCCAGACTCCATTAACTTTTAAGACAAACTAGAAGAACTAGACCACTTTCAAGATGTTGAAGGAGCTTCCCACCTTGTGAGCTACCTAACTATTCCAATCGTCAACAACTTTTCTCATATTAGGGAAGAGAGGCCTCTGCCCGTTAGGTGGTCAGATCAATTTTCAGTCATCCTTAAAATTCCCATCTTTCAGGCTAACAGTGTGCCCGCACATAATCTTAATTTACAACAATGGAACAAAATCTCTATGGATAGCTGGAACATGGAATTTAACACATTCCCTCCACTTCCCTCCATTAAAGTGTCTACTGTCATCACAAGCTTCAAAGCTGGACTTATGAATGTGGCTAATAACCTTTCCCCATTAAAGACACACTCCACATCATGGCACGCTCCCTACGGTTGGTTAGGCACCATTGCAAACAACTTGAGTGTAGCTGGTGAAGCTCACATAACATTCATGATAAATGCACCTTTAAGTGAGAGTTCAGTAATTATCACCAGCACTTTATACAGACCAGATGCCTCTCCCTGACTTCCAGGATCCAAGAAGGTGGCTTGCACTAAAGACATTTTCACCATTGTTTAGGAATTTGCCACTTCCTTTGTGTCTTTTAGCTCCATCACCCCAGTTCAGAACCTCTGCTCTTAACTCCCATGATAAGATCGAGTAAGGTTTTCTAAATTTCTTTCTGAACTTTATAAATATGCCATCCTCAACATCTTCGTAGACAGTCATGCCCATCCTAACTCTGCTAATAATGTAAGGGGCCATGAGGACAACACATTCAGGAACATATGGCTCCCTCTTGATCCCTGGCTTTCTACATCTTTCATCTCATTAATCCCACACTCACCACCCTTTTTAACATCCCGCTATTAAATGCCACATAGCCCATCAAATGGAAACATGCCAATGAATGTCTATTGCTTAACAATTTGTACAGAGTTCAAACAGTGATTGCTCATAAATACTTCTCGGGCACGTCAACGCATTTCAATATCCTCGTGCGACAAAAAAGCTCAAAGAGAATTTGCTTGGGGCCAATGGTATTTTTCAAAGCATAAGTCAGGAAGGGCTTTTAATCTGTTGTTGCGATTCTGTGGATAGAGGGGCGGGGGGGAATATAGCGTATGATCTAGGATTAACATTAATCCTTTCACCTGTAACCTGTAGTAACCAACATTGTGATCTCACCTTCTGGAATCAGGCATTTCTTCATGTTGAGGTCATTCATGTTCTTGAGCTCCTTTGCTTTAGCTGGGGGCAAGTGAGCTTCCTCCTAGACGACATCTGATCAAGGTCCAAGCGTGGGGCACGCTCCAGCTCTGCAGAGCAATATTCTTCGGTATATAGTTGTGTTGGGATGTAAGTACCTCATTTATTCATGACCAGTTGCTGCCTTGGAGCTGTCAGGACTGTTCATGAATAAATGAGGTACTTACTTACATCTGGTTTGTCCCTCTTTTCAAGTTGTCAGTAAATCTTATCCCACCCTGGCACCTCGGATGGGATAATAATTGGGTGAAGTGTAGTAGTAGGCCTTCAAACTCCTTTGGTTGTCATTCACCTTGAGTTGCTCAAAGTGTTTAAAGCACGGGATCCCAGTAATGTTGTGCACTTCATGAAAGCGGTCAGACACAGACTTCTATTTCTGCAGTCTTGATGTTCAGTTCTAGATGGGCAAATGGCTATCAGGCACTGCCCCATTCTATATGAGTAGGTTGATAACCTGCCTCTCTATGCAGGAGGAGGGCAGCCGTGTAATGTTGGCATTTAATTATTTCTCTCCTCGCCGAAGAGTGTTCTTCAAATCCAAGGTGAATACACACAAATCTACCTGTTACGTTCCCATATTTTCAGACAGCCAATTTATATGGCACACCTCTGGCAATCAGTGCACCACACGTCAGTCTCTTCTCAAAGATCCCAAACTGTGAACAGTCAAGTTTGGCGATAGCACCTTTTCTGCAGCAGTATCCAGGGCTTGCAATACTCCCCCTTCAGATCTTTCCGAACAATCTAGTTGTTGAGGTTTTGAAATATTTCAACACATGACTCTTAAATTTGTTTAGTATTGTCTGGCCTGTATTGTTTTTTATGGGTGTCTTTTCTCTGTGCCAAAACGTTTCAAATTGCAATCTTTATAAATAAATTGTATCATAGGAACATATCTGTTTAACTTTAAGACTCCATTTTCTCAATAAAATATGTTTAAAATAAAAGAGGAAAGTATTTTTCTGGAAAAAATAAGTTCATTTGATTGAAGGTGCGCAGGTTTGTTTACTTTAGATTTTACTAAGGGATCATGAATTTAAAATAACGTATTAAAACTGTGGCCACACCGCAACCCATACAGAAATGCTGCCTTAAAGCATTACCTTACACTTGTTCTCCCAGAAAGACTTTGGAAGGTGTGTTATGGGCAGATGAGTCCGCAGTAATCTAGGTGACGGCATTTGAGAAAGCAGTTCAGTACCTGCCAATGAGAGATTTAAAAGGATTAAAAAAATCTGCAGAATGAATATGGACTAGGCTTAGTGTTTGCAGTTGGGCATTCACCTATATGATATAAAAGGAGTGCACCATGTACAGAATGGTACTGTTTTTTAAACCAATGCTACACCTGCTCTGCAAACCCAGCTACACCTGTTCCTGTTCCTTGTTCTATTCATTCACACCCATTCACAATACAAGTCACTGTTCATGAAGTACTATGACTAATATGATAAGGCAGTCATATCCCGGCCAAGTAGTTCTAGCCTGATAATCCTTTATACCTACTTCAGTTGTCAGGGGCACTCTTACCCATTATACTGCCAGGCAAAAGATATTATAAGATCAAAAAATGCGCTCCAGGAGAACAACCTAAAAAGCTTCACCAACTGTGCCTTTTTTATTATATTTTCATTTTTTTCCCATTTATATAGTACACCTCCACCTTATTGTATTTTGATGATTAATTTTAAACAATTTGTATAAGTAACTGATGCTCAGCTAGTGCATGCTGATGCGTTTCAACCTCAGGAGACAGTGACGTAATTCATATAGGTTGGACAGCTGCAACCGAGTAGCGGAGTTTTTTGCCAACAAGGTAGCAACTATTTATTCGGCCTTTCCAAGCCGGGCTATCATAGATCCCGAGACTGAAGAGGTGCACAGGGTAAGGGGAGAACAACGAGTGTTAACTACATTCGTTACCCCGCCGACTGAGAAAATTATTCAGATCTGTGGATAAATAAAAAATGGCTCCCCTAGAGACCCTCCTACACCCAGACGCCTGATGGGCAGTCTGCATGTACTAGAGCTGTATATCCGCCACCTCCTGGACATCTCTTTTGGGACCCACACTGTCCCTGATGCTTGGAAACAGGCGGTAGTCTTTCCTCTCTAAAAGAAGCCCAATATCAGCTATGACAGGTTAGACAATCTTTGTCCTATTTCTCTTCTGCCATACATGGCGAAGGTTGCTGAGAAAACTGTGAACCTCCAGCTGATGGGCTTTGTAGAGGAAGCTTCCCTACTCCACGACTCTTAGTTTGGCTTCCATCCACGGCACTCGACTGAGTCAGCACTGCTCATGGCAGTAGAGTGCATACGGCAGGGAGTGGATGAGGGCCAGACTATAGCCCTGATCCTTTTGGACCTAAGCGCAGCATTTGACACTGTAGCTCATTCTACCTCGCTACAGTGTCTGAATGATGCAGGGGTATCAGGAGCCGTGCTTAGATGGATCCGGTCTTTCCTGACAGGTAGATGCTTCCAAGTTCACCAGGTAGAATGTTATTCTAGGGAGATTAGGTTGGCCAGGGCGTGCTGCAGGGCTCGTCCCTGAGCCCGACTTTGTTCAACCTATATGACTCCCTGCTGGCGACTATAGTTGAAAGCTATGGATTGCGCCTTGTGTCTTATGCCGACGACACGCAGCTGGTCATATCCCTCTCACATGTGCCTGGTCTTGTGGTGGACAATTTCAGAGTTTACATGCAAGAACTGGCAACCTGGATGTCCGCCAACTGCCTGAAACTTAATGGCAGTAAGACCAAGGTGCTCGTGGTGGGGGAGGGCCATCTGTATGGTCGTCGGCGTGGTGGCCACCCTGTCTAGGAGAAACACCTGTTCCTTGCCAGGAAGTAAAGAATCTTGAGGTATGGTTGGATGTCGACCTTGCCTTTGCCCCCCAGATTTGCCGAGTGGTGGGGGCATGCTTTGGAGTTTTAAAAACTCCGAGGAAGGTCTTGGATCTTCTGTCCATTACAGCTCGTCGGACGCTGGTGCATGCCCTAGTCACCTCGCGCCTAGATTACGGCAATTTGCTGTATCTGGGGGCCACGGGAAAGGTTTCAACCGCCTCCAAGTGCTGCAAAATGCAGCCGCTCGCCTTATTTTGAGGCTTCCTAAAAGATCATCCTCTAAGGCAGCACTCCAGGCCCTGCACTGGCTTCCTGTCAGGAGCAGGGTGGAATTCAAGGCGCTGGACTTGTGTCACCGCATTCTGGGTGGCAAAGCCCCTGCCCTGTTACAGAGTCTGGTTACACGGTATGATCCCACAAGGAATCTGCGCTCCTCCTGCACAGGACTTCTGAAAATCCCAAAAATAAAGAAAGCGTGTATGGGGGGAAGGTCTTTCAGATATCTGGCTGCTAAGCAGTGGAATGACCTGCCATCAGAGTTACGTTTGGAGCATTCAGAATCCATGTTCAGAAGGAAACTTAAGACTCATCTATTTGGAAGGTAGGCGGCTGTGATGGCTGCTTGGACTGCTTATCCCACTTACCATAGCGCGGGGACACGCCGGTGCACATAAACCAGGCGCTTTATAAAACTCCCTAATAATAATAATAAGGTTGATGCATCTGAATGCAGCTAGATCCTTTAATACATTTCTAAATCAATAAAAGCATGCAGATAAAGAGTAGCATAGATTAAGTCATATTAATTGAATGATTTAGGTTCCTATTTTTGACCAGCTTTAGTTGTTATCTCAACATGTAGTGAAAAGCTAAAGTGAGATACTTATGTTGTATAAGATTCTCAACCATCCTTTTTTAATGTAAGAATTAATGAAATTTAACATGATTTAGATAGTTTTACGTATGATATAGAAGGGTTTAATTCTGAATTTCATCATTCCATAT
Source organism: Lissotriton vulgaris (assembly GCF_964263255.1). Classification (NCBI taxonomy): domain Eukaryota; kingdom Metazoa; phylum Chordata; class Amphibia; order Caudata; family Salamandridae; genus Lissotriton; species Lissotriton vulgaris. The sequence goes on from NC_141688.1 coordinate 7,346,642, forward strand.
GTGAAAATGAGCACTGAAACTGACAAGAGAAAAAAGTGGTGCTGCATAGTCATATAGTGTAAATGATCTGAAACCTCTAAGTTATGATCATTACATATGTACTAATGTAAATCATTTAGAAGGAACTTAATATTTTATGATTTGAAATTATTTTACATGATAGTACTTTAAAAAATTGTAGTAATATGGCATTCTTATGTGTGATATTTCCAATTAAATAATCTGGGTGCTTATAAACTGAGAGAAAGTTAGAATATTGATTTTCTTTAATTTAATGCATCTCTCACTTCTATTTTACCCATTTAAAATTGACTTTATTGTTGGCCTGTTTTATTCCCATTTCTGTGCTGCCTTACACTCGTGAAAAAGTCTCATAAACTTGCAATGTGAAGCAGAATTGTGTCTAACTAGAAGAGTTTTCTCTCGCTTACTAGGACAATATGCAGTATAGTCGGCACTTTGGGAACATTTGCTTTGGGAAACTGTCCTCTTGAACTCACTCATGTGCCTTCTGCTAAAATATCATTGCTTGGCAGTTACATACAATCGGATGATCTGACAAAGTATGTGCTCGCAGAAAAATCACCCTGCATGAGCTGCCCAATGGACTGAGTGGTCTGACACAATGAGGTGACCAAGGAGGTGTCACCACTGGAACTAGAGGAATATAATATACACTGAATGTAAGAGAAGCAGCAGATATTCCAGGCAGATTTTTAGGAAGAGGACTTGGAACAGATAATACTTTTGCAGATTTGGCAGAACTTTTTTACTTTTCTGGCCAGACACTGACTATGGAAACTTTGCAGATTCTACATGCTTTTACTTTTGGATTGGCATACACTGTGTGTGTCATTCGTGGACTCCTTCTTCATGGGAAACCGTCTAGAAGCTGATATGGCTCATGTCTTTGCTGAACTTTCCAGATCTTTGTCACCCTGCTCTAATATTGACTAGCATTCCTTAATTCTTAAATGTTCATTAATGATGTACTACCCTTTGACCTTTAACTAAATGATCGACTAAGTTTTGTACTGGCTTGTCTCCTAAAGTTGATTGTGCCTTCCAATGTATTTATTAGTGACAAGGACAGAGCAATATAGGGAGATCTTTGTGAGTCGTTTATCCTATTCCTGATCCTCATTGGCTATACCGGGAGCAAAATCTCTTATATCCAACCACTCAGTGGAACACTACAAGATCTATCGGAGGAGCAAGTGAGTGCCTTTGAGTTATATCTTATGAAAGTGAAAATGGAGAAAGTAAGTAAAGAGAAAAAGGGCCCAATGTCCACTGCAACAAGGTCTTCCTCGTGTCCTAAAAGATGTGTTTCTCTATCAGGCACACTGAATGAAATTACACAGAGTGGAAGGGTTTAGTAAACTTCTGATGTCAGCATACATAAACATTTATCATACAGGATAATAGTGGTAGCGATCAGAGATTGAGAGAAGAGGATAGGAGCATTGTGTAGAGAGATTTAACTACAATGAGTGCATAAAACAGTTCTCCCTAAGTGAGGTCTGAGGAGATGACTGCTGCTCAGATGAGGTCATCACCTTGTGCAGACCTAAGTTTGCGGCCCTTGTATGCTGGCGGAGGAGCGCAGGAAATTGAGCCATATGCACTGCTGTGCTGATCGGGTTGGAGTCTGTTTGTACATAAAAAGTGGTAAACTCATGTACCAGGAGGGGCCACCACAAGAAGACTGCTTTGTGGTGAGGGCAGTAGCCGTTGTGTGCATTAGTGGGCCATGTGCCCATATGCCAGCCAGGAGGGGGCTGCTGCCCTGTTCTGATTAGACTGGGGCCCTTGCACTGTGAGGATGCAGAGACCCAGTGTGCCATGGGTTACTGGGACCAGCAAGTCATGTGACCTGGTTGTAGTCTTCACTGAGAGGAACAAGGCCGCTGTGGACCCTGCACACCAAGAGCTACATATTATCACCCTCCAATCATGTGAGAAACCAAAGGCTTAGCTGGCAAAGAGGATCCGTCGAGAACATCCGCTCATGAACCTTATGAACCCCAGTCACTCCGATCCTTCAAGGTGCAGGTAAGATTGAATTTTGGCCAGTCGTTTGAGGCAGAACTTGCTGCTACTTAGCACTATGGATCTGGAACACTGCTGACATTATAAATAAAGTTGTAGTGGACCCTTGAAACTCAGATTATGTTAGATCTTACAGCCTTAGGGTCATCTTCCCCCAACTTTTTGTCTGCCTTCCTCCATTTTTCTGGACTAACATTTGCTGAAATTTGGACTCTGTGCATATTACCACTGCTGATCAGTATACAAATGTGTATGCTCTTTCCCCTGAACTTGAAAGCATTGGCTTACCTAATTTACTTATACATCCTTATTAAAGGGCATGCATGTGCCCATGGCCTGTAAATTAAATGCTATTAGAGGTCATGTGCTACCCACCCCTTAACCATGTCGCAGTCCTGTCACTGCAGAGCCTGTGTGTGGAGCTTCACGCAGCAATGTCGACCTGGCAGGTAAACCCTCTTGCCAGATCTCCACCTTCCCTTTTTATACACATCGGTCACCACTGAGATAGGCCTGTAAAACCTGCAGGGCAGGGTGCAGTGTATTTAAAAGGTGGGACATGTACTTCTAAACTTTACATGTCTTAGTAGTAAAAAAACTCACACATTCGTTTCTCAATACTGCAAGGACTATGTCTCTAATCAAATAACATTGGTATTTCATTATTATATCGTTTAAGTATAGTTCCAATTGTGAAGATACACACTTTTCAAGTTCAGTGCCACTGATTTCACAATTTAAAATCACTGCTTATGGTGAAGTTGGATTTTAAATTCCAGTTTAGCAAATGCCACTTTTAGAAAGTTGGTATCTACTTACTTTAGTCTTTTTGTGCCTGCAGTCTGTATCTGGAGAACATGCCTGGGGTGGGTGACAGTTAGTTTCCTGCATTCCCTCTAGACAGTCACACACAAATAAAGGGTAAGTGGGCCTGAGTGGTCATCTGCATGAAGATGGGCCATCCTGTGCAGGATGGGAGGGAAGTGCTGACACTTACACCTGAAAGGGTTGTGTGCTGTCCCAACACAAACGATTAATTACCCCACTGTATGTTGTCTGGAGGCAGGGCACGAAGGTGAGAGCCTATGTGCACTTCAAAGCTTCCTTTGAAGTTCTCCCCCATAAAAGCAAAGGACTGCTTGCACTACCAAATCAGAACACTTCTGGAACTGTGACCACGCTGCCAGGAAGGATCTGCTCTCCTGCTCAAGCACTGCCAATCTGCTGTAACTGCTGTTTGATAAACTCTTGTCTTGGTGCATTGATCTGCTGCACTGTCTGCCTGAATTAGAAGGACTGGACCTGCATCACTTGAACCCACAGTCGTTTCAAGGGCTTAATGGCTTGCCTCCTCTTCTCCAAGTCTCAGGTACGCAAAAGACTAGGGCCAGATGTACAATGTGACTTTAGCAGCAGTTTTCTGCAGCTAAAACGGGGATAATTGTAACACCTTGCTTGATAATATGCCCCATAAATAATGATAACGGATTCCTCCTAAACAGTTACCGTTAGCTAAGCTAATCTACAAGGGATTTGCAATGCAGTGTTTCAGAAAACTGCAGTGTTTACATGTTGAGCCAGAAAGGAAAGCACAGAAATAGTCTTTATGTACAGAAAATACGCTCAAAAAGTAAATATGACTCAAATGTAATTTGGGTCGTAAACTATAGATAAGTGCCACACCTGTGTACTACAATACGTCTGCAAGCTCAGTGTGTTGGCAGCAAGTAACCAGGAAGTACTTCTAGGCACGAACAGAAAAGCCTTTACTGGCTGACCAAAACACAGCATGGAAGTGCTATGAGGTAGCATTCAATAAGAGCTTTGTTAAGTCCAACACTACAGTCCTGACAGCTGGTGGTAAACAAATCTGGTCATAACAGAAAAGGGGCTAGAGACAGATAGAATAAAAGAAGAGAATATAAACATTGCTTCATGCTATATGGGACTCTCTCTAAAGTATAGGGCTATTATTAGGGTATAAAATCAACACGGAAAAAGAGACACTAAGTCAGGAATGTTAGGTGGTGACACATGAGGCGCCTAGGGCCTCGCAATGATGGGCGCATATAAATAACAATGACACTCAATATCAATGTTGTGTTGCCACTCGCCTCGTGTGGCCACGCCCCTTTTATTTATGCGCGCCAGACCACGCCTGGTCCTGGCGCTTGGGTGCAACACATCCGGCCTATGCTGGTCTGGACACTGCAATGTTGACTCACTACATGCCATCTCGTTTCTTTTATTTTGCTTTGCGGGCTGGGCCATGCCTGCCACATGGCATGCAAAGTCTCTTAGTCTGGAACTCGGGATGGGATTGTCTCTTAGTCTGTATCTGGGGTGATAACCTCTACTCGGGTCGAGCGGCTGTTGATGTCGGCACTGCAGCTTGTTCTCCTAGGTCGGGGGTTATCTCCAAATATGTCTCACTCGATTCTTCTCAATTTGTGCTTGGTAGGCTGTCTGGACCTTCCGCTTCGGAATGTTCTTCCTTTGATTCTTCTGTGGACAAATCTTTTTCTACACCTGTGGTGCCGTCCACTTTCTTGAACTATGAGACATTCCTGGTTACTTCATCTTCTCCCCTCTCCACAGTGATCATTGTCCCCTTGACCCTGGTCTAGTAACCCTGATCATATGGGGAATGGGATTTTCCTCCTGGCCTCGGGTCTCGCATTTCTACCTAGTCTCCAGGTACCAGATTACGGGACCCGGCCCATCTCCTGTTGCTGGCCCTTCGGTTTTGATGTTCTCTCCTTCTGAGGGCTTCTTTCTTATTGTAGGGAGGAGAGGTCCACCCCGGCCAGGTAGGGTTGGTGTCTCAGCGCGGACCGTTGAACTTGAGCGACCATGGGGCTGATGTGATGTGCTGTGTGGCATGCTTCTATACTCCCAGAGGAATAACTGTAGATTGCATTCTGGGTCTGCATTCTTGGCCACAGCAATGCAGAGGGTCTTGTTAAGAGTCCTCATGAACCTCTCAACTTTGCCATTGGACTGTGGCCATTGAGGGGGTGATACAGCAATGTTGTATCCCATGGTACTGCATAAACCCAGGTAACTCTACACTCCGGGGAGGTCCATTGTCACTTTTGATCTCTAGCAGGCATACGAACATCGCAAATATCTTCTCCTGGATATGGGTGATCCCACTAAAAGCAGCAGAGACGACTACTTCTACCACTCGATACTCAAGAGTAACAGGACCTCCTTCAAACTTACCACCCGGAAACACCACCAGCTGATCCGCGCTGCCAAGAAAACAGCTTTCAAGGACCGGTTGGACAACAACGCACACAACTGCAAGGAACTCTTCAACATCGTGAAAGAGCTTTCCAACCCCAGCGCAGGAAACAACGACATCACCCCATCGCAAGACCTCTGCAACTCCCTCGCCTCATACTTCCACAACAAGATCGCGGACATACACAACAGCTTCAACAACCAACCAACGCACACCATGACCGAACAACCACCCCCCAACACCACCCTCCACGCCTGGACCCCGATCAGCACCGAAGACACCATCCGCACGATGAACTCCATCCACTCCGGATCACCGACCGACCCCTGCCCTCACCACGTCTTCAACAAGGCCGACGCTGTCATCGCACCCCACTTGCGAGACATCATCAACACATCCTTCGACACCACCATCTTCCCTGAGAGCTGGAAACACGCCGAACTCAGCGCTCTACTCAAGAAACCAACAGCAGACCCCACCGACCTCAAGAACTACCGCCCCATCTCGCTCCTCCCGTTTCCAGCTAAAGTCATCGAGAAGACCGTCAACAAGCAGATGGCCGCCTTCCTCGAGACGAACGGATCCCTTGACCCCTCACAGTCCGGCTTCCGAGCCAATCACAGCACCGAGACCGCCCTCATCGCCGCCACCGATGACATCCGAGCCCTGATGGACAATGGAGAAACAGTGGCCCTCATCCTCCTAGACCTCTCCGCGGCATTCGACACGGTCTGCCACCGCACCCTAGTACGGCGCCTCAGCAACATCGGAATCCAGGACAAGGCGCTGGAATGGATCATCTCCTTCCTCGACGGAAGAACACAGAGAGTCCGCCTACCACCGTTCAAGTCAGAGGCCTCCGAAGTCATCTGCGGCGTCCCTCAAGGATCATCTCTGAGCCCCACCCTCTTCAACGTCTACATGAGCCCCCTCGCAGCCATTGTACGCAAACACAACCTCAGCATAATCTCCTACGCCGACGACACCCAGCTGATCCTCTCCCTGACCAACGACCCCGCCGCCGCCAGAGCCAACCTGCACGAAGGGATGAAAGAGGTGGCCGAGTGGATGACGACCAGCCGCCTGAAACTGAACTCGGACAAGACGGAGGTCCTCATCCTGGGCTCCTCGCCCTCCGCCTGGGACGACTCCTGGTGGCCTCCCGCCCTGGGCACCGCACCCAAACCGACAGACCACGCACGCAACCTGGGCTTCATCCTGGACTCCTCCCTCTCCATGACCAGGCAAGTCAACAACGTCTCCTCGGCGTGCTTCAACATCCTACGCATGCTACGGAAGATCTTCTGGTGGATCCCCACCGAGACCAGGAAGACCGTCACCCAGGCCCTCGTCACCAGCCGACTGGACTACGGTGGATCCCCACCGAGACCAGGAAGACCGTCACCCAGGCCCTCGTCACCAGCCGACTGGACTACGGCAACGCCCTCTACGCCGGCACCACCGCCAAGCTCCAGAAGAGACTCCAGCGAATCCAGAACGCCTCAGCCAGACTCATCCTCGACATCCCACGAACCAGCCACATCTCCGGACATCTGAGAGACCTTCACTGGCTCCCCGTCAACAAAAGAATCACCTTCCGCCTCCTCACCCACGCACACAAAGCCCTACACGACCAAGGCCCGAGCTACCTCAACAGCCGACTCAACTTCTACGCTCCCAAACGCCACCTCCGATCAGCCAACCACGCCCTCGCCGCCGTCCCCCGCATCCGACGAGCGACTACAGGAGGAAGGTCCTTCTCCTACCTGGCCGCCAAGACCTGGAACTCCCTCCCTCCCGACCTGCGCCTGACCCAAGACCACCTCTCCTTCAGGAAGAATCTGAAGACCTGGCTGTTCGAGCAGTAGCGGCACCCCCCCCCCCCCCCCCCCCAGCGCCTTGAGACCCTACGGGTATGTAGCGCGCTTTATAAGTGTCATTGATTGATTGATTGATTGAGTAGCTGTCTATCATGATCAAGTTCGCTCAGCCGTGTGGGTAGCTCCCAGAGTCAATGCTCACTTTTTCCCACGGGCACTTCTTCACCATTTCTTCCACTCAGCCCTCAAGCCCTGGGAACCAGAGCTTTTCCTGCATCCTTGCTTTCATCTTTTCAATCCCCTGATGCCGTCCGTGACCAACTGGGTCACCTGATGTTGTAGCGCAGCCGGGATGACTATGTGAGATCCTCGCAGCAGGATCCCATCTTGGGTCACGCTCAGCACATGTCAGATTCTCCACATTTTAGTGAGGCATTCCCTGTCAGGCCCGACCAGTCGTTGGCGGCCTGAAGGAAGCAATTTCAGTTGCCCTCTTGGACTGCGCTACACACTCTGGTGAGAACTAGGTCCAGTTCGACAGCCGACATGATATCTGCTATGGTTAACGCCTTGGGGCATGTGATCGTCAAGATCATATTGAGGTGGGCTTCCAGTGCTTCGACCTTCCTCTCTTCGTCTTGGCACTCCCTTGGGGTTAGGTGTTAGAAATAAAATTGGCTGGATTATTGGTGCCTGGTGGGTATATTACCTCCATATCGTATTGTTGTAGTCTGATTGCCCACCGCTCGATTCTCGGGGGTGGGTGGGATGCCAATCCCTTGATCAGGGGCACTAACGGCTGGGGGTCTGTGATGACCTAGAACGGCTGCCGGCAGACATGCAAGTGGAAATGCCGGCAGGCCCAATGGATGGCCAGGACTTCCAGCTCAATTTGTGCATAGCGTGTTCCGGTGGGTGAGAAAGACTTAGTGGTGTAGCCTAAGGCAGCCCATTTTCTCGGCTCCTGCAGGAGCAACGCTCTGAGTTTCACAGGACTGGCATCAACGATGAGTTCTGTCTGCTTGGCTTGGTCAAAGTACACCAACGTAGTGTAATCGAGGTGGGCACTTTTGACCTTCTGGAATGTCGGCTCATCTTGATGTCCCCACTTCCACGATGTGTCAGATCGAGTGAGGCTTTGGAGGGGTCCTGCGATGGTAGGCAGATCCGGGATGAATCGGCCACAGTACGTGGCCATCCCAAGGAAGCTTCGGACCTCCGATACTGTTGAGTGGGGTGCTGCGTCATTTATGGCCTGGGACTTTTAGGTGTCAACCTGTATCCCTTTTTGGTTGAAAAGCTAGCCGAAGAAGTCTATGTCCTTCTGGAAAAAGAGGCATTTTTCTCTGTGCAGGGTAACAGTATGTTCCTGGAGCCATTTCACGTGGCCCTCGGGTGCAGGTAGTGCTCATCAGTGGTGACGGAATGGATGAGGATGTTATCACTTACATTAAATACCCCTGGTAGACCGGTTAGGATTCCCCGTACTGTTTCCTGGAACACCTCGGCTGCTGAGGATATCCGGAAGTTGAGTTGTTTGTACCCCTGCAGCCCCAGGTGGGTGCTGAATGCAGTGATGTACCTGCTTTCTTTATCTAGGACCAGCTGGTGGTACCCTGCATTTAGTTCCAATTTTCAAAACCACTGTGACACGTTGACATTGGCCACTATGTTGTCCATTTTTGGTCTGATTGCCTTGTTGGGAAGGAGCATGTCAATACAAAATCGGATCTTTCCGGGCTGTCTTGGCATCTGCTATGACCATGGGTGACACCCATGGGGTTGTTCCAGATACCTCCTTGATTACCACTTGGTATTCAAGTTTAAGTAGCTCCTGTTCAACAAGCGGCTGGAGATAGAAAGGGTTCCTGTGACCTCTGGCATAGGGTTGTCGGGGCAATCGATTGGTCAATATGAAGCTTTACCAGGGGTCTCTTGATGTACCCTATGTCTTTGAACAGGTCCACAAATTGGCCCAACAGCTCCTCTGTCTGGTTCGGTCATACGCATCTTGTAAACATTACCAGCTGTAGATCTTCAGTGGCGTGGCTGCTGAGCAGTATATCCGCTTCTTGATCGATGACGTGGACAACTGTAATTATTTCAAGGTCTTCCGATCGGACTGGCACCCATATGCCAAGATCTTTGTCTTGGATGGTGTCAGCGCCGCCTTGGGTTGTATTCTATTGTATTGTTGGATTATCATGACATTCACAGATGCATTGGTGTCAATGAGCGCTTTTACCTCTAATCCAGCTATCTTCACGGTGCACATGGGCTGTGGTCTTCTCGGTTTCTTCAGTTCTTTGGTGAAGGAGACCAGGTAGGGTCTTGAACTCATCTTCTTCAGTGGACAGGTCTTCTACTCAACAGGTTGCTGGTTTGGTCTGTTTGGTGCTGCTCTACATTGCTAGTGAGGCACTCAATAGTTGGCGCACCAATTTCCTCACTGGCTTCCCCCCTCTGCTGTCTTTGCATTGGTTTTGTTTCCGGCATACTGACACAAAATAGTTTGGAATACCACAGTGGGAGTATGTCGGCGGGGCATGCGTGGACGGGATGTTCTTCGCGTCCGCAGTAGCCACATTGGCCTTTTGGAGTTCGGGGATGGACGCCCTGGTGGCTTTCTCCCCCAGTCTCGTGGCCTCACTGCATCGACCTTCTCCTTCTTGATGGTCATGGTTTTCTTTGAGTGCAGCGTTAGCGCTAGATCAATTTTGTCGGCTCTGGTTGGTAAGAGATTGTGTGTTCTGGCCATAACTAGTATGTCGTTGATGGGTATATTTGGTTGTCTCAGTATCAGTTCATGCAGTGTCTTACTGCGGATGCCCTGGATAATTTGGGCGCAAATTTCTTCAGTGGCGCGGTCATCCGTGATGTAGGTTCTTGCCAACTGTCTTTCTCCTGCATAGTGGAGCAGTTTCCCTTGTTGCTACAAAATAGTTCTCCAGCTGCCCTATCCACGTCTTCCATCGTGGGTACACTGTGGTGAGGTCGGCAGATTCACTGCATGGTGGAAGGACTCCTGTTGGAGCGTGATGCAAGATTGGATGATGAATTTAACCCAGATCTCTGAAATGGGGGTGAATGGTTTGATTTGTTCTGAAATCCATCCACCAATTGTGTGTCTTTTGCTTTCTCGCCTTAAGTGCGCCAGGTATGCCCAGACGTGGGTCCTGGGCTCACTGTGCCACTGGAATCAAGCTATCCTGGCTGAAGAGGGGTGAAACCCCAAAACCGGTCCTAGGATGCTTGTTTCCGGTCCAGGGAGGACCTGGCATTGCAGTTCAGGCTGGACTGTTCCCATGAGGCATAGAGTCAAGATTGATTTGCATATGGCCAGGTCTACACTGGGGTGGCATGGTGAGCAAAAGAATGATAGATTTAACGGAGATCTCTTGACTGAGGGTGACTATTTTGATTTGTTCTGCATTCCGTCCATCAATTGTGTGTATTTTGCATGATTATGTGAGCAGGTGACTGCTCTGCATTGGGGCCTCCCATTCTATTCCCTTGGGGCAGTGCTATCGTAGCGCTGAAATTTGCCTCGCACTGCTCCTGCCATAGCAACACTAATTGTAAGACTAGAGCGCACTAATTAGGATCATCGCAGCGCTCCATGAGATCGTGATTTGCATTGTACTGTGACATTATCTATTGCTGTGCCACTCGCCTCGCATATTGTTGCCTGATTGTGCTGCTCAGTTGTTATTGCCAAAGTTAGATTGTGCCCAATCTCGCCCTGCTCCCACTTGTGGCTTGCAGCCATCTTGTTGTTTGTTTGTTGTGCCTCCCAGCCCGGCCCGGCCCTCCAACCCGCTCCCGCCTCCCAGCTGCTCCGCCCTCCCACAGAGAGTGTAGGCTGTACCTTCGCAGCTTCAGCGCTGTGACCGTCCGGAGCCTCTCTGAAGCGGTCGGTCCCTCGCTGCTCCCTGCTCTCCCCCACACGTGGTATCGGAGCGCTGAAATTTGCCTCGCACTGCTCCTGCCATAGCAACGCTTATTGCCAGACTAGAGCGCACTAATTAGGATCATCGCAGCGCTCCATGAGTAGATCGTGATTTGCATTGTACTGTGACATTATCTATTGCTGTGCCACTCGCCTCGCATATTGTTGCCTGATTGTGCTGCCCAGTCGTTATTACCAAAGTTAGATTGTGCCCAATCTCGCCCTGCTCCCACTTGTGGCTTGCAGCCATCTTGTTGTTTGTTTGTTGTGCCTCCCAGCCCGGCTCGGCCCTCCAACCCGCTCCCGCCTCCCAGCTGCTCCGCCCTCGCCCCTCCCCCTCCACCATCCACATATGACAGATGCTTCCACGCGCAGCATTCACGTGCAGCGGTCGCGCCCCATGCACGCCGAAGGTGCGCCAAAGGTAAGCCCGTCTACGCCCGTCCGCACCTGGACTGCGCCCAGCGCTAGACCCCCTGGCCCCCGCAAAGTGCACTCCTCCAGCATAACGTATGACGTCGCCACCCTCCTAGCCCTTAACCCCGGACGCACACCTCTATGCTGCGTAGCTGCCCCAGGTCACACCCATGGACCCTTCGCCTGCCACTCCTGCAAATTTACCAGCATCAAGACCCATACCACTTCCACTAACCCCAAACACAGCTCCGACTCTAACCACCTGAAGTGCATCCTGCTGAACACCCACTCGGTCCACAGACACACCACCGAACTCTGGGATCTACTCGTAACTACATCACCGGACGTCGCCTTCCTTACTGAAACATGGATGAACGTATCATCAACACCCGATATCGCCATAGCCATCCCGGACAATTACAAGATTATCCGAAAAGACCGCACCAACCAAACAGGAAGAGGCATCGCCATCGCCCATAAGAACACCATCAAATTCACGACCAGCTCTGACGATAACCTTACAACTGCCAAACACCTCCACTTCCAGGTCCACACAGACCCTAGAACCACACTCAGAGGCACCCTCATCTACAGGCCTCCAGGAACCCATAAACAATTCAGCGAAGACATCACTGACTTCATCAGTCCACATGCCCTCGCCTCCGAGAACTACATTCTATTAGGAGACCTCAACTTCCACCTGGACAAGAAAAACGACAGCAACACCACCACCCTTCTTGACAACCTGGCCAATCTCGGCCTCACACAACTTGTTGACACCCCACCCATGTAGCCGGACATACACTCGACCCAATCTTCACCTCCAGCAAACACATCTCCTTTGATCGCACCATAGCTCTCCACTCGGCGGACCACAGTTGTGTTCACTTCAGCTACAAAACCACCTAGACCCACAACCCCCCACAACCTATCTCCTGAAGAAAATGGAACAAAATCACCACCGACCAACTCCTCACATCGCTCAACCAAAACCCACCCGCCCTCTCATCGGACCCAAACCAAGCTGCCATCAAATTCAAACAATGGATCACTCACAGCGCTGATGAATTAGCACCCTTGAAAAACCATCACACCAAACATGACAGCAAAAAAAGCCCCCTGGTTCAACGATGACCTTAAGAAATCCAAAAAGCTATGCCGCACTCTCGAGAAAACATGGAGAAAAAATCCAATCACCGACAACATGACCACCTTCAAGGCAGCCACCCGCAAACACCACCAGCTGATCCGAGCCACCAAGAAATCAGCACTCAAGAATCGACTCGACAACAACGCCCATAACAGCAAGGAACTATTCAACATCGTCAAAGAATTCACCAACCCCACCGCAGCCTCAAACGACATCACTCCCTCCCAAGACCTCTTAGACTCGTTATCCTCCTTCTACAACAAAATTGCCGACATACATAACAGCTTCGAAAACAGTTCCAACAAACAATCCTCTCCACCCCCCTCAGAACCTAAACCGCCCTCTAACAACCTCAGCGCATGGAACCCAATCACCACCAAAGACACCATCCGCCTAATGAACTCCATCCACTCTGGCTCGCCAACCGACCCCTGTCCCCACCACATCTTCAACAAAGCAGACTCCATCATCGCACCCCATCTCCGTGATGTCATCAACTGCTCCTTCATCTCTGCCACCTTCCCAGAAAGCTGGAAACATGCCGAAGTCAGTGCCCACCTGAAGAAACCCACAGCAGACCCCTCTGAACTTAAAAACTACCGCCCCATATCCCTCCTCCCATTCCCGGCCAAAGTCATTGAGAAAGCCGTCAATAACCAACTCGCCGCCTTCCTCGAATCCAACAACTTCCTCGACCCCTCACAGTCTGGCTTTCAAGCCAAACACAGCACTGAAACCGCCCTCATCGCAGCAACAGACGACATCCGAACACTACTGGACAACGGAGAAACAGTGGCCCTCATTCTACTCGACCTCTCCGCCGCCTTCGACACTGTTTGTCACAGCACACTCATACAACGCCTCAGCAACACCGGCATAAAAGGAAAAGCCTTGGACTGGATCATCTCGTTCCTAGCTGGGAGAACTCAGAGAGTCCGACTTCCCCCGTTCAAATCAGAGGCCACCGAAGTCATCTGCGGTGTACCACAAGGATCATCACTCAGTCCCACCCTCTTCAATGTTTACATGAGTCCACTCGCTTCCATCGCACGTCAACACAACCATCATCTCCTACGCAGACGACACCCAGCTGATCCTCTCCCTCACCAAAGACCCCAACACCGCCAAAACCAATCTTCACAAAGGCATGAAAGAAGTAGCTGTATGGATGAAAGACAGCCGCCTTAAACTTAACTCAGACAAAATGGAAGTGCTCACCCTAGGATCAACTCCCTCTGCCTGGGACGACTCATGGTGGCCTTCGGATCTGGGCTCAGCACCCATACCCACGGACCACGCACGTAACCTTGGCTTCATCCTAGACTCTTCACTCTCGATGACCAATCAAGTCAACGCCGTCTCATCCTCCTGCTTCAACGTACTTCGTATGCTCAAAAAAATCTTCCACTGGATCCCCGCAGAGACAAGAAAGACTGTCACCCACGCACTGGTTCCGAGTCGACTAGACTACGGAAACACCCTCTACGCCGGAATTACAGCCAAATCACAGAAAAAACTCCAACGCATCCAAAACACATCAGCGAGACTCATTTTGGACACCCCTCGCCAAGATCACATTACCGGCCACCTGAAAGACCTCCACTGGCTTCCCGTCAACAAGAGAATAACATTCCATCTCCTCACCCACGCACACAAGGCCTTCTACAAACTAGGTCCCAAATGCCTCAACACTCGACTATCCTTCTACACACCCACCCGCCAACTGAGATCCTCCAATCAAGGCCTCGCCGCAGTTCCGCGTATCCAAAGATCCACCATGGGAGGTAGATCCTTCTCCTACTTGGCGGCGAAGACCTGGAACTCACTCCCCACTCACCTCCATCTTACACAGAACCACATCTCCTTCAGAAAAGAACTTAAAACCTGGCTATTCGATAAATAATGGACCCCCTCCTCAAGCGCCTTGAGACCCTCTGGGTGAGTAGTGGGCTATATAAATTCTTGAACTTGAACTTGAACATGGGTCTATTCTGGGTGGTCAGCCTGCTCCTGTTGGTGCGGGGTCCTGCAAGGTCTTGGCACTGGTGAGCTCCTCTGTGTCAGACTTGCCACAGCGGCGACTGGGGCCCAGTGTGGAGCAGGGTTTCTCGAGCTGTCGCTGATTTGTACCTTTTACCCTTCTTGTTTTGTTTTTTTGCTTGCAGTGCTCCTGCCCTGCTGCTCAGTGTGTGATGCCCCTTGTTGGTGCTGCACGATTTACTTGGTGTGGCAGGGCCTATGCCTTTGTGCCTTACCCTTTGCTGCCTCTGCGGCCAAAACACATGTGTTGCGCTGGTTGGGGCAGGCTTTCAGCCACTGCGGGGGCAGCGCTCTTACCAGCTGCTGTAGGCAGCTGTGGATGCGCTCCAATATGCCTGCGGGCCCCTCCCCCACGAAATTCACAGTCGGGGTAGGCCGGGGAAAGCCGGCAGCACTCCTGCCCCTCTCAGGAATGTTTGCAGCGTTCGTGGTGTCGGGCGTGATGCCGGCTATGCAGTGGTAGTGCAGGGGAGCGGATCTGGCTCTGATCCTCATTGCCAGTGTTAGGTGGTGACACATGAGGCGCTTAGGGCCTCGCAATCATGGGCGCATATAAATAAATAATGCTGACACTCAGTATCAATGACGGGTTGCCACCCGCCTCAGGCAGCCACGCTCCTTTTATTTATTCACTCCCAGACCACGCCTGGTCCTGGTGCTTGGGTGCGACACATCTGCCTACACTGGGGCTGGACACTGTACCACTGACTCACTAGAAGGGACACAAATGAAACATTCACTGGCAAATCCAATGCATCTGACTTGCACTCTGTGAAGGGATCTGTGGACAGTTATCTGGAGAGAGTGGCGTTCAGCAAAAGCAGGCTGATCAAGTATAGCTAGCCGGGCAATGAGCCTCTGGTTTAAAGGTCTGAGAGTTGGAGAAGCAAATTCTGCTTCTGGCAGACCTTCTCTGGCTGTATGTGCCTTAAGAGACTACTAGGCGCATCACCACAGCAATAATGTAAGGCTAGTGGCTGTAATAATAGCTATTCTATACTTTACTGATCTCACCTCATGCTTCTGCATTGTCTCTACATACCTTGTGAGTTGTGTTGTTGCAATCTAGGTTCCATGTCCTGCTCTGACACTCTTGGGAGTTCCTTGGTGCTTGCTGGTCAGTTGGTTGATTCCCTGACAGTGAACGGACCTGCACGTGGGCTTTTGTTAATGGAATAAACTCACATTTAGCGACAAGCTGTGGCTGTTTTCGTTTCTGGAGCAGACTGTCTTATTCTTGGCTCCTGTTCTGTGCTGGCTGCTGTCTTTGCGGATTCTTCTTTGCCAAAACCGGAGGCGGTTCCTCAGCGAAACATGTGGTGCTGCTTTCCTGAAGGCTACTATGCAGTGCTGATGGATTACATTTTGGCACTGCCACCGTGTCCCTGCCAAGAGTGGTAGCATCGGCAGCAGTTCATGCGGCAGGCCGACCATCGGTAGCTCGTGCTACCTGATTATCACTAGAAAAAAAATGTTATGTCATGCACTGGTCATCATAGTGCTACTTATGAAGGCAGACAAATGAGATCTACACTTTATTAATAGCATTGCTTGGTTCGAACCTTCTTATTGGCTCTCAAATGGCATGACTACCTTGGATTGGCTTAATACAATGTGCCCTCTAATTGGATTTGGCTACAGTTGGGAAATCCTTCAATTCTTTGATTATCTCACATTTGCTTATATTTGCAGCAGCCTTTCCGATGGATTGTAAGGGATTTTGAGGTAAATACAATGTCCTTATATTCATGAGTTGTTGTGCAGGAGTGTTCGTCATCGATCCTACAAATTTTAGATACTGCTGGTTTTTCATCGTCCATATCACTATTGCTATGGTCTTCACTCAATGTATGGTTCAAATTTCCCCAGCCCTCATCATGGAAAAATGTTTAGTGGCTATTACTGCTACCAAGTATGAACAAACCAGGAAGGTGGTCTTTCTATTAAGTCACTTGGGCCGCGACAATTTACCACTTGTTGAGATGCCTGGAGTAAAATAAGAGGATTGCAATGAATATACTGCAGCTGTATGACTTTTGCAGGACACGTTTTTTAAACAACGGCCTGTTAAACAGTGGATAGATGAAAGTATTGAGGAGTTTATTTCTTTTATTAGGCTGATGGCCTCAACCTGCAACTTTGAAAAGTAATTGGACATTTACTTAAGATATCAGTTCGGCTTTTCTTGTTTTATAAAAAAAAGAAATCAGGTATGTTTGTTGATTTGCAGGGATCTTATTTTGGCCAAGTTATTGATGTGGCTAAGGCTATGTTGTGGTGAGTTTCAGCTAGGCCTACCAGTGCTAGGGGTAAGCCCTTCTCTGCACAAGTCCTCAGACCAATAGAATAGAAGTTGGCACAGAAACTGGAATATAAAACAAAGTGTTTGTTAACCTCATGAAGTGGAACTACATTCACACAACACCCTTCGGTAGTATGAAGAAGCACACTGAACAGAAGGAACATGGTCCTTTTATACCCACACAGGAGCTCAGGAGAAGGTGGCACAAGTACAGAAGAGAAGGTTTACATACATAAAAGGTCATACAGAAATGTACAGTCAACAGTAGGGCGGAGCTTAACAGTTTGTTAATTACGGTAATTACAATAAAAAATACTGACAGTTACAGACTAAGACATATGTGAACAGTTGCAGTGTCTTCTGCGCAAGTGCAGAGTAGCAGAACCTAAATATAGTTTGTCCGTAAGCAGAGTGCAAGAGTAAACGACAGTAAGGAAGGACAGAGCACATGGTGAGCACATGGCAGACAAGATGGCTGCCAAAAACAAGAAGGCTTCTGCTAAATGCTAACATCGATTGCTGCCAAATTACAACAGCTATTACACGGTTCTATGATATCCAGGAAACTCATGGCAGTGGAACATTAACTCAATTCACATGTCAATGTTTATTCATATTCTGACGAAAATTATGCCAGCACTACATCTACAAAAGGTAGATTTGAGAACATTTATTAAAAACAGGTCAAAGTTTTTGTTTTCGATGTGGCTGTAAATCTCATCTGAACAATAACATCAATTGTCTAGTTGTGGGAAAACAATGTACCAATGATGTAAGAAACTGGGCCATTGTTTGCAGAGGTGTGGGGAAGCGGCCAGGGTGACTGACTCTGGAACCTTAAGGCTTGAGGTTCCATCCCCAGTGCCGGCTGCAGATCAGCCCAGCACCATGTGACTCTGGACAATAACTAGCTTGATCTTCCCGAAGGCTCCCAGCACTTGACACCTTTGAGTAATTGTTCGCGCTTTGCAAATACTGGACATACTGGGCACACAAGTCGCAAAGTGAATGACGTGCCAAATTGTTCTAAGAGGGAGTAAACCAGCTCTCAAAATAATGAGAATGTGGGTATTCGTATGGAAGATTGCACTTCTGATTTGTCCATGGTTATTCTAAATATTGCAGAAAATAAATCACCACAATAAAATTTCTAACCTGACTAGCAAAATTAAAGGAATCTAGTGAGGGAGCTATGTTGGAGATGTCCCGAATAAATTGATGGATGATTCAAGTGCTTCAATAATTGTTTTGTCTGATGTTTGTTTCTATTTGCATTGGGGTGAGGATTTCTCTTTCCAACAGCCTGATGCATCCCATAAGGCTTTTGGGGAGCAGGACATTGATTTATAGGGATTCTTCAATGACTAACATGCCTGAGTAGGACAACTACTATGAAAATTGATTTTGCTATCAAGGGTAGACATCTGGTTGGATGGCAGGACTTGGCCAAATTGGGTATTATGTTAATCCCTGGAGTGGAGACACCGTAGTGGCAATTGATACGCTCTTAGATGATTTGCAACTCAAGTCAGACTCTTCAAAAAATGCAGGTAGTCTATCCAGAGCATTTCTGTCACTTGTTGAAACACCCTTCACACCAGCTACTTCAGTCATGGGTCTGCAGACAGGTCTACAACTGATTTTTTCAAACAATGTCAAGAGTCCTGAGATGTTGACCTGTCCCTTTAAATGTCAGGGAAGAACTTTAAAAGGTATTACAGACTTTTAAAAGTGTTACTGTACCTACAAAATCTGATGAGTGGGCGAGTCCTATAGTCATTGTGCATAAGAAATCTGGGGAGATATAGTTATGTATGGACATTTGCACATTAAAAACATTGTGGTTGATTGCCATTCCCTCACTAAAGTCCATGACCTCCTAGACAACTTAGCCTGAATGGTTTGCTCTCAGCTTATCATCAGATTCCTCTAGTGGAGGAATATCAAGACTTAACCATATTTGTCAAGCTTTTTCAGGCATTTTCATTTGTAGGTCTTCCTTTTGGTCTGGCATCTGCTGCCAGTGCATTTCAGAGATTTATGGATATTTTGGAGATGTGGTAGGTACCCAGGCCTTCCAGGATGATGTTCTGATTTTTTTCAGATACCATTGAAAGACACAACCTGATTTTAAAGAGAGTATTACAAATTTTCAAAGATGTTGGAGTAACATTCAGAACTGACAAATGCAAGAACCAGACTACTTAGGACATCCCATTTCGAATGAAGGGATCAAGCCAACATTTTCTTTGGTGCAGGCCATTCAGGATGCAGCCCCACCCAAAGACACATACTCGCTTCTGTCATTTTCAGGACTTAGTGAATACTGTTCGAGGTTTTTGGGAGAGTATTGCTAGAATGATTACATATACACCTGCTCCTTCCTCTTTTGACTCAGAGAGTAGCTGTTTCTTGATGGTAAATGTAAGCCAAGTTGGCCTGGGTGCATTTGTTTCACAATGGGTGAATGGCAGGGAGCAAACATTAGCATTTGTCGCCTGCTGTTTAAATTAGTCAGAGACTAATTACTCCACTATTGAGCACAAAGCTCTTGCCTGTTGTTGGGCAGTTGAAACAAGACCTTAATATTAATGCAAGATGGGAGTGGCACAGGTAAGGCCTCTTATAGGCTTGTAAAACTGTTATCATGCCTCCAAGAATTTGCATTCACTGTTAAATACATAACTGGTGGGAAAAACAGAAAGGCAGACTATTTATCAAGAATGTTTTTAGAATTGGGAGCATGGCCAAAGAAGATGGCCGGCAGGATGTGCTACTAGGGAGACATGTCATTCCACCAAACTGTCTATCCTGCCTAAATCTGCCCTAATTAAGCTGTGTTATGCCAGGGCTTGCTCCTGTAAGTGCAGGGGTTGTGGTGCAGGGTGCTTTGCTCAGCCTGGCCCATCCATTGCTGCCATTGAAATGGGTAGGCAGTTGGGTCTGCCCTGGGGCCTGGATTGTGTCTGACTGTGGTTGGTAGACTTGCCAGGCCCCCGAATGCCTGTCAGGTGCCATACAGCATTGAGTGGTGCTGCTGCGCCTTCCCACATACTGCAATCTCATTGAGATCCTGGCACCAGACGCCTGGCTGGCTCCCGGACTGTGGTGTAGGGGAGGAGTGAGCAGAGTATGAGACTTAGCCTGAAGGGATAGGGCCAAACCCCATGCAGCTGGAAAGTTCAGTAGATCCAGCCCCACAAGTGGATTACATTGGGGCCTCGCTCGGTCGGAACAGGCCCCGTGGAGGGTGAAAAATGGTGCAGTGGCTTATCTATCCTTGACTCTGAAGAGCAATAGCGGCGACCCGAATTTCTTATTTGCCAGTGTGGGCCTGGCCCCCCTGGTGCCAGCTAGTGGTGGGGCACATCATTGGTTTGGTGGCCACGTCACCTCCCTCAATAGATTTATACTCTTAGTATATTGACCTATATTTAATGCCATTTACATTTCAAACTTAATATTCAGGATCTACATCACAATGGAACTGATCTGATTTAGAATGAGTTGATCAGGGATAAGAGAGTAGGAACTTGAAGCTGATTGGGAAAACTGAATTTGTACATTGTGCTTCTTCATGTTGAGTTGAATGATACCCAGGAGACAGATCAGCACCTCTAGGCCATTGTCCAAGTTTTAAAGCAGTAATGTCCCTTTGTGTAATAGTCGGACACTCCTGACAGGAAATGCTACACCCAACCAATAGCAAAAACTCCAGCATAACGCTTAATGGAAGACCACGCTCTGGAGAAAGTTAATCAGCCTAGGAGAAAATCTGCGCAGCTATAACAATATTGACCACGTGCATGTGACAGACTACACAATTTTCACATAACTATGGCAGAGGCGCCATGTTGAATGGTTGTTTGGCTTACCTGGTGGTACTACTCCCGGCAAAGTAAATTCTAACATAACAACGCGTTTGTAGACAGCATCTCTCTGGCATTTTTGCACATTGCCATTGTTAAGTATTAAATCGATAATCTCACTCATCCACGTGGTGCCTGTAAGAAGTTCAAAGAAACGTCAGGCGGATTGGGCACATATCTACTTAACAATGGAGGTAATTGTGCAATCAAATAGAAACAACGGAGAAGTTAAGCTCAGGCTAGCTAAAGGCTTACTTGTGCTTCCCAATCAGCGCCAGTTCTAGGCATAAAATTTGTTCAACAATGCTTTAACCAGTAGCAAAAGTTTCAATACATTATAAATGTTTGCCTATGTTCACATTTTGTATGCGCAAAAGAATATATAACAATAGCAAAAAGAAAAAGGCAACAAAAAAGATTTTTGCAGTAGGAGGCTCAACCCATGGCCACATATTGGCCAGTACCCAAAGTCTCCACAATGGCACCACCATTGCAAACTGAAAACAAAGAGAATCAGGAGGATCTCAACTCCTGGACATTGAGATCCCCATTACACAGTGGTCACATGTGCAACAATTATACTGTATTGTAATTCATGCAGATGGTTGGTGAGATAATTTGATGAGATAGAGGCAGAGAGAGGGACCTAATCTCCTCTATCGGTCTCTGCCTGCGTCTGTCTCTGCCTCGGTCAGTCTGTCCCTCTCTGTGCCTCGGTTAGTCTGTCCCTGTCTCTGCCTCGGTTAGTCTGTCCCTGTCTCTGCCTCGGTTAGTCTGTGCCTGTCTCTCTGCCTGCGCCTGTCTCTCTGCCTGCGCCTGTCTCTCTGCCTGCGCCTGTCTCTCTGCCTGCGCCTGTCTCTGCCTGTGCCTGTCTCTGCCTGCGCCTGTCTCTGGCTGCGCCTGTCTCTGCCTGTGTCTGTCTCTGTGCCTCGGGCAGTGCACACGTACTGTGTCTACACGTCCCCATCACCAGCCCAGAAACAGCTCCCCCTTCTCCCTGTGTAATGTTAAAGCCAGCTCGTTTTCTCTCTGAATTTGCTGCTTCCCGGGGTTTGTGTCCCACCACTGGGCCTGGGGTCACATCTGTCCCTGGCTTTAATGCTGACTCTTACCCCCCCCCCTACCTCAGCTATCAGATCAAAGACCCCCTTTGGCACCGGTCACCCGAGTACTTCACAGGTCTTTAAAAGAGCATTTACTTGTTAATAAAGCTTTGCTGTATTTGACCTCTTCTTAGCGCCCCTGAAGCTTCACTCTGACTATCGCTGGAATCGCCAGGGCCCCATAGAGCAGCAACTGGCGATGTTTGCTGACACTCTTTAGAAAAACTAAAAAAAACACATGTTCATGTCTGCAAGGTCCGTGGGCGGCCCACGGGCCGTACTTTGAGTACCTGTCGCTTAACCACATGGCTGCTAGGCGTTTTCCCCTCCTGTGCTGCAAATTATTGTTTTACATTATTTCATGACGAGCTGGCCTTGTCATCCGCGCACGGCAGGTAAGCGCCATGACGAGCCCAGCTCGTCATTAGCTTCGAAGGGGTTAAACAATTAGTAGAATGTGAAGAACACTGTGGGACTTTACAGCATGGTGGCCTTGGTTTTGAAGTAAAAGAGGAGGGTGATACAGAGTGTACACTTTCTATCGGAAATGGATGAATTAATTTTTAATTTGCCCAGAAAATCCTATTTCCACAAATGTTTTGATAAGAATGGTGCGGACAAGACTGCTAAATGCAGCTGTCAAGTTTAAGCATAGCAGCACCACCACCCTTCATCAATCTATGTAGATATTTTTGTATTGAACGCACAGCACCTGCTGTACCTTGATCCATCTAAAACCAATTTGAAAAGGGTAAAGCACTATGTTACGTTAAAAAAACTGCTGTTGCTTAAAGACTAATCTTTCTCATAATTTGTAATAAAGAGATGGGTCATAATTATTCAGAGTACTCTACATTGTTTTGCTTTTATATCTGAACTATATCAAGTGTGAAAGGACAGTTAAGGAGGAACAAAAGAATAAAGATCTTTTAAAAAGGCACAGAGATGTTTTGAGAAAGATAGGGTAGGTTTTTAAATGTTATCCCTCAGCTGAGTTTGTCTAATTTATTGTATTTCTTTTTATTTTACTGATTTGTAGAGCGCATGGCTGCCCGTGAGCGTCCCAGCGCTAAATGACATAGAACCAGCTAAAGGTGGACCTCACGGGAACAGCCAAGTTTTAACAATCGACCGTCAGAGCGGGCCTTCTTAATTCTGCTTTTGGTGGTGTGAGGTGTGATGAGGTTTTGTAGTATTGGTGGGGCCTTGCAGTGCAGAATTGTGTATGTAGTGCAGAGAGCTTTGAATTGTACTCTCTCCTGGACGGGGAGCCAGTGTAAGGCGTTCAAAGCGGGTTTGGCTGAACAGCGGCGATGGGTTCCTGTGAGGATGCGGGCTGCAGTATTTTGTACCGTATGGAGTCTTGACAGTACTTATTTAGGAGCCCCCCGATATAGGGCATTCCCGTAGTCCAAGCGAGACAGCACAAGGCCATGGATTAGGAGTTTACGGGATTGTGCTGGGAATAGGGGTAGAATTTTCCTCGCTGACCGTAGGAGGCCATGGCACGTTCCAGCCGTTTTCCATGCCTGGGCGGAGAAGTTGAGGCGTTCGTCTAGCCATATACCCAGGCTCTTAATTTCTTGTTTCGGAACAGGAGGAGTACCCATGCAGGGTTGCCATAGGGATTTAGAGTGGTAGAGGGATTTATTGCCCAGGATCATTATCTCTGTCTTGTCGTTGTTCAGCTTGAGGTGGGAAAGATTCATCCATTTAGTTATTTCAATTAGACAGGTTTGGAGGTAAGGGAGGGAGTGGTCTTGCTGACTTAAAGATACCACCAATTGAGTGTCGTCAGCATAGGTTAGCAGCTTGATCCCAAAAGGGGCGACGACTTTTTCAAGGGGGGACATATAAACATTAAAAAGGGTCGGGCTCAGGGACGAGCCCTGAGGGACCCCGCAGCTGATGGCCGTGGGCCTGGACGTGAAGTTACCATCTGCTACCTGGAAAGATCTGTTCTCAAGAAAGGATTTAAGCCAAGCCAGGGCCGTTCCCACGATTCCAAGCTCACTGAGCCTGTGGACCAGTATTGAATGGTTGACGGTGTCGAAGGCTGCGCTTAGGTCCAGGAGGATCACTGCCACTGATCCTCCTGAGTCCATGATTTTCCTTGCCTCTTCGACAACCGCCAGTATTGCAGTTTCTGTGCTCTGGCCCGGCCTAAATCCCGCCTGGGAGGATTCCAGTAGTCCATTGGTTTTAGGATGGTGCGATAAGCTGTAGTTGACGTGTTTCTCAGCTATTTTGCTAATGCGTGGGAGCAGGGAAATCGGCCTGTAATTGCCTAATTCTAGTGGGTCTAGATGTGGTTTTTTGATCAGTGCTTTCACCAATGCTTTTTTCCAGCTAGGGGGAACGATGCTGAGGGTGAGTGAACTGTTGATTAGTTTAGTCAGGTAGGGGAGAATGGTGGGCGCAACTAATTTAAGGATGTTGAGTGGTGCGGGGTCAGTAGGACAGCCGCTTTTGATAGAGTTGAGTATGGGAAGGATAGTGTCAATAGTCAGGGGAGTGAAATGTGACAGTTGGCATGCTTTTGCATGGTGTGTGTGACTAGGCTGATCGACAGCGGAAAGAGCGTCCAAAGTTGGCAGAGGGAGGGAGTTGATGATGTTTGTAATCTTCAGATTAAAGAATTCTGAAAGTTCATTGCAACGGATAACTGACGGCTCTACTGGGGGGGGGCTGCGGCACTTTGAGAAGTTTCTTGGCTATTTGAAACGTTTCCCGAGATGAGTTAGTAGATGATCTTATTTTCTCCTCGAAGTAATTGACTTGAGCTGTTTTAAGTGCTTTTTTATAGTTGAGAAGGATTTTTTTATATTCGTTTTTTTGTGGGATCGAAATTTTTTCTCCTGTCTCTTTCTGATCTCTTGCAAGCTTTCTTTAGAAGCCGCATTTCACAAGTAAACCAAGGGGAGGTGGCTTTACTCCGTGGTTTACAGGAGAGTTTTTTTGGAAGTGTTTTATCCAGTGTATCTCCTATCCAAGTCGAAAATTCTGCGCCCGCGTGAATGGGGTTAGCATCAAGTTCAGGAGGGGAGCGCTCTAGATGATGTTTCCATTTTTCTGGATCTAGTTTGGACCAGGAGCGCGTAGTCTTATTGGGTGGGGTATTAGGACGTGGAGTGGGAGTTAGCTGCCAATTTAGTGGGACTAGGAAGTGGTCAGTCCAAGGTACCGGGATAGGGTCCAGGACAGTAAGATTGTTAATGTTGGAGAATATCGGGTCCAGCAAATGTCCCAGTGAGTGGGTAAGTAGTTGGCTTAGTAACTTTAATTGGAGAGTTTCGAGATCTGTTATTAGGTCAGCGGCTGGTTTGGCTTCCTTTTTATTCAAGTGGATGTTCAGGTCGCCTAGGATCATACAGGTGGAATGCGTGGCGTCCAGTGTATATGTTTGCTCCATAAGAGATTCACAAAATTGGCCTAGGGGTCCTGGAGGGCGGTAGATGAGGAAGCCCGACATGGATTTACATGGGGAAACTTGTATTGAGAACAAGACATTTTCACAGTCTAAGAGAGGACTGCCTTGCAGTCGGCAGGAGAGATGGTCCTTGTAGATTATAGCGATACCCCCACCTTTTCCTTTGGGGCGGTCCATGTGATGAATTAGGAAGCCCGGGGGCAGGGAATTTACAATGTCGGGATCAGAGTCCGGTCCTAGCCAGGTTTCCGTTATGAAGAGAGCGTCAAGGTCATGGTTTTCCAGTAATTGATAGATTTCTAATGAGTGCTTGGGAAGGGATCTACAGTTGATCAGAGCCATGTGCATTGGGATAAGGGATGGGTTTTCAGGCCCGGTGAGTGTAAATTTATACGGGCAGTGAGCGCATCAGTTATGGGGGTGTTCCCCGGATACAGAGTGTAGACAGGGGTCTTTTAACTCTTTATTAAGATGTATTAGTACATCCCTTGAGTATCTGCGCGTGGGGTGGATGGTGTTATCTATAGGGTCTGGCTCTGCGCTCTGCCTAGCGCGGACGAGCGCAGACGAGCTTGCCTTAAGCGCGCCTTTGGCGCGCCATCGACGCGCCCGCTGCGCTCGTCCGCTGCGCTTCCGGCAGAGACACATGATTTATAGTAGATGTTCTGGGCGTTGGAGGGGGGGCGTGGCCAACAGAAGTGGGCGTGTCTTGTGGCTCCTCGAAGCAGGTAATGGCGGCAGGGAGGCGAGTTCTACCCGTGACAGCGTTCAATCTGCTGCTCGGGGAAGGCTCAAGTAAGTGCCAGGGGATCGGTGCAAGATTCTACAAACACAGTATTTCACAATTTTAAAAGTATAAATTCAGCTAACACGACTCCCGGCTTTCTGCCTCAGGAGGTTCTTGATCAATGCAGCGCTAGTGCTCAGCGCGCACTGTTTATACCTGGTGAGGGGGGCTTGGGATCCAAAGATGATAAAAATGAACCAAGTGGGCAGGCACTTTAGATATGTGTCCCCGAAATCAAGACATATTATTTTACGCTGTGTCTATCTGTATAGTCCACAACTAACCTGGTGGTGAAGGAGCTAAATGGGCTCAGGCAAGCTGTAGAGCCAAGTTGTCAATTTCTCCTGGAATTCAAGAACTGCGGAGGTGGATTTTATGGCCGGGGAAAGATCGTTCAGGTTTTGTAAGGAAGGTAGGAGAAGGCCCGACCGCCGGATCTAGTTCTGCACATGCATGATGTTGTAAATGACCCTTTTTGCAAGGTTACCCCAAACTTTTAGCTTTCTTCCTCCTCTTAATCTGACCTTTTCGTTGTTCTTAGGACTCTGAGCTCTTTACAACTGCTAACCAGTTCTAAAGTGCCTGTGCTCTTGCCTCTAAACATGGTATAATTGGCTTAAACCTGTTTGGAATATTTAGTTTACCTTTAAGTCCCTTATAAAGTGATATACTGTGTTCCCAAGGCCTGTTATCCTAATGCTCCTAGTGGGCCTGCAGCCTTTCAACCCTGTTTCACGCCTGCCATTGCAGGACCTGTGTGTGGACTTTACTCCCACTTACAGTTGGCATTTAAAACCACTTACCAAGCCTCAAATTCCTTTTTTATTACAGATAAGTCACACCTAAGGTAAGCCCTAGGTAGACCTATGGGAAGGGTGCTATGTTAATAAAAGGTAGGACATGTACTTTAAAGTTTTATATGTCCTGGTAGTGACAGACATATACATTTGTTTTCACTGCTGTCAGAGGCCTACTCCTCTCATAGGATAGCGTTGGGAATTTCATGAAAAACCTTTTAAGCTGTAATTGAACCTCTCTCCCCAGCTCAAAGGCCAGGAGACTCAGCCAAACCTGGGAAAGTCTTCCTAGTCTTTCAGGCGAGAAAGAGTAGAGGAAGTTGTATGAGACTTTCAGAGCCTACTCTGCCTTACATCCTTCTGTCCAGGGGAGCCGACCTACCTCAACAGTTTCAGGACCTATTTCCCAATGCTCCTTTCCTAGCTCTTTAGTGCCACTATGCCATATTTTTTGTTTGGGGTCAGAGGTGCCTTCCCCTGCAAATTCTAACTAAGCTAGGGTAAGTCCCAGCTTCCCCAGAGAAGTTACCCACAGCTCGGGTATCCTCCCCATGACCAACAGGTTCAGGTGGCTTAACCTGCTATTTGGCAGGGGGCTAGACCACCATGCCAAGGACAGTGCTGCCATGAAGGCTAACACCCAGCAGAGGCCACTGACAGCTGTCAGTGCTCAGAACCACACCTTTAGCTCTTCACTGATAGGTGGAGGGGCTAACTTACAGGCTTCTCTGGGTTCTGGGGCATGTCTGCTTTTTTAGGATCTGGGGCCACTGCACTTGGTAGCAAACACCCTTCTTCCACCCTCTGTTTCGTCAGCTCAGAAGGCACCAACTTAGGCTGGGCAGTTGCCTGACTGGTCTGGTTATTTTGTGGTCTAGGGACGCCTTCACCAGTGCCTACTTTGGAGTTCTCCCTTATTGAGATTGAATCTCCCTGGCCTACTGGCCTACTAGAACTGTGGCTAGCAGTTGTCCACCTTCCCGACAAGGTCTCTTCTTTTTCTTGGGGGCTTATCTGCAATAACTGCAGGGTCAGTCTTCCTAGATCCTTGGATGGGGACTGACCGTGGGCCAGTACCCCAGTTTGGAGCAGACCATCCTCTGAGTAGTGACTCATTTCCAAGGAGACAATAAAGTGGAAGGTCTTTATTGACTACCACCTTTCTCCAACTAAGGGACTCAGATATTTGTAGGGGCACTACAGCAACAGGCCTAACAGTGACCTCCACTAGGATAGCCCTTACTATTTTTGTCTACACTGGGACATACTGGTTTGAGAGTACCAACCTGTCATGCAACACATTGTGACTGGCACAGGTATCTCTGAGTGCAGTGGTTGAGATTCTGTTCACCAGTAGGTGGTGGGATTGTCTACTCCCCTCTAGAATCACTGTTGGACCTGGCCCTTTTGGCAGGTTCACCCCGAAACTTTTTGCTTTTTCTTAGCCTATTTCTGTAACCTGGTGTTGGTGATTTTAGGCCTCTGCGCACTTTTTCACTGTGGTCCAGTGTAAAGTGCGTGCGCTCTCTGTGTGTGTGGTGAAAGTGGCCTGCCCTCCCATAGGAATGCAAGGGGAATGTGTGTGTCCCTGGTAGTTCCTGATGCGTGGGGAGTGCAGGGTCGAGTTTGGTATGTGCAAACTTGTGAGATTGAATGCTGTGCAATGATGTATGCGGCATGATTGTGTCTAGTGTGGAAGTGCCACTTCTAGAATTTGGCATGTTAGTATAATTTGTGTCTGGCGTGTGATTGGCTGGAGCTGGCTGGTGAGCCTGGCTCCAGGAGTCAGGATGGGTCTGCCCCGGTGGTGAATGGAGAGATTAGCATGCTGATGTAAGGGAGGGGTACACCTGGGACCTGAATAGTGCTGGGCTTTCCCCACACAATGCTGGCTCCACCGCCGTGGTGCGTCTGATGTCCATAGCCTGGCCAGTGAAAGGAGTTCCCCATAACCAGTTGTAGCTGGTTCTCACTTTGCCTGCACCCTGCTAGACAAAGGATTTTGCTGTATAAAAGAGGGGCTGTGACCACATGTTAATGTTCTTGTTCCTGACTTGAATCTACTAGGGGTGTGCTGCTGCTGGAGCCCAGGGGAAGGCTTTCCTCCCTGTGCCCTGCCCAGCCCCTGGATGCTGGAGGACATTTCTTTGCTGGGAGCTGTGTTGCGCCATCTTTATTCCTCCAGGACTGCTGAGACCTTCTTTTTGATGGCTGTTAATTTTGCCAGGACCTTCAGCAGCCTCCCTGCGCCTTATTTGGGACAGGAAGCGCTTTTTATTTAATTTGTGTGGCAGGGGCTGAGCAGCGCGACGCTGCAGCCCTTATGGAGGGAAGAGCCCTCCTCCTTGTGGGCTTATTGCGGGTGCCACCGCGCTCCTTTAATTATTTATTTTTGCGGGTGCCCACCCTGCTTATATCATGATAAATGCTGGCAGGTACCCACCCTGCATTGTGGCCGTTCATTTTCATCGCAGGAGCCCACCCTGCTTTGTGTTTTGCCTCACAAGGGAGCCTACCCCTCCATTGCTGCCTTGCCAGAATTGTCGCGGCCCGCCTGACTGTGGGCGGGGCCAGCGCGATGGAAGCAGGAAGAAGGATCCGGCCGGAAGGGTGCCAGCGTGAGGTAGACTGTGCGGGGCTCCTGGGTGGTCGAGGGAGGCCCCGCGCTGAGAGGAGAGTTGCCAGTTGCATCGTGGTGGCCGGCGGAAGCAGCGCCTGTTCCTGGTCCCGGGGCTGCGAGAGGAGCAGAGATGACCGGAGAAGTTGCCGTCAAGAGACGACCGCCGCCCAAGGAGCAGAGTTCTGCCACCGCCCCCTCGCCGGTGAGTGTCCGAGAGGGCTGGGGGGACTCCATGTGGCTGGTGGTTTCTCGAGCTGCCCCACTTGGCAGCTGGCCGCTCCAACAGGAGGGGTACATTCAGTTTAGAGCTGACAGGGCTCCGTGTGGGGCGCAGGTCGGTGCCCGTGTAGGCACAGCATCCGGGGGCATTTAGGTCGGCCCCGGATGGCAGTGGGCCGCCCCACTGTTTTCTGTGCCAGTGTTGCGAGCAGCCCCGTTGACAGAGGGCTGCTCCCACTTATGGGGCCACTGTCAGTTATTTAGAGAGCCTGTGGGGCTCTGACTGGGCCCTATGTGTGTAAAGGACCCAGGGGGGTCCCGAGGGGCCCGTGAGCATTTGGTTGGTGCCTCCAAGGTAGGGCAGACCTCCACAGCAGCCCTGCAGTTGCGGGCCACTGCAGCACCAGGGGCATGTTTATTTTCAGAGCCACAGGGCTCCAACAATGGGGCAAGTTGTTGAGAGGCCCGAGGTCCCCCAGGGGACATGTGTAGCTTTAACCCCTTCGATGCGGCCGCGATTCCCCTCGTTTGCTGTAAACAGCACGAACAGGGGCGGGCCGTGACGAACCCCAGCCGTCATCAGCACACGAGCACCGTAGTGCATGACGGCTGGGGTTTGTCATGAGCATGGAAGGGGTTAAAGCCAGAGGGCTTCAACGTCCCCCATGTTTTATTTCTAGAGCCTAGATGGCTCGGTGTGCCGCATTTGTTCCCGAGGGCCATGGAGATCCCAGGCAGCATTGGTAACATTCCCAGCTGCCCAGCAATTAGTGGGCAGCTGCACCGTTTAGGGGCCAAGGGAGAGAGAGTCCCTGAGAGGGACAGAAGTGGCATGGAGGTGCCAGGCCTTCTACAGCTGCGCAGCACTTAGTGCCAGCCGCAACGTTTAGGCCCTGTTGTTGTCCTCAGCTGGCCAACAAGTAGTGGGCAGCTGCAACATTTATGTTTGCGCCAGTGGCGCACCCCTGACTGGCGCCGCATTGGCAGCGCGCCCTGACATTCTGGACACAGGGCATTTGAGCCCCTGCTTGAGATGGCCAGTTGGCGAGGGGGGCTGGTATATTGATAGGGCGCAAGGCCCTAATGTGATTTTTGCGCAATGTGATTTTACTTACTAGGTTTGTGATGATAATTGCTTAATATGAGTTATGGATATCTAGAGGGAAGTGGTGCTAGGAAATGTAATGCATTTAGTATGTTTTATGCACCCTGGGTTGATACCTCTAGATATGGTTTTACCTGTGGAGGTTTGTGTTAGTGAGATTGTGTTTCGCTATGATTTACGCCCCTAAATGTGATTTATTCTTAGGAGGCAGAGTCTAATGTGTTTAGACTAGTGAGAGATTGCCTACTGTAGTTATACTGCTTAGCCCTAAATGTGATTGCTGCGTAATGTGCTTTGCCTTCATGCTTGTGTTATACTTCTAAAGGTGTTCATGCTTAGAAGTTTGCTTTGCTTAGTATGTTATACTAGAGAGGTTATGTGTCCATGCGTGATCTATGCCTATGGTTATTAGTATTGCATAGTGTGTACCTACCTGTTGCCAGTGGTTACTGGTTGTGGTCTATAATTGTTATTTTGTGCTACACTTATTCTATGTTTTAGAAGTGCTATTTCTGCTTAGTGTTGATTCTGACAGTGGCCCAGGTGGCCCTGTCCTGGTGTAAATAATCCCTTGTGAATATTGCCCTTGCCAGTTGGCACAATGTATATTGTGTGATTACTATCTGATGTGTTTTGACAATACAAAAGTTATTTTATATAACCTTGTGTGGAGTTTCTTTTGTGGTGTGCCTACGATGTTGTTGCTGTTGTGTGCGTGCGCAAATGCTTTACACATTGCCTCCGGGATAAGCCTGTCTGCTCATGCCAGGCTACCAAGGGGTAGGTATGGGCGGAAAATCCGTTTCGCTCGCGGATTTTGCGGATTTTCGGGAAATTCGCAATCCGCGAGATTCGCGAATCTCCCGCAAAATCCGCAAATCCGCGAGCAGCGGATTTTGCTCGCACTGCTCGCACTCTTCGCTTGAGTTCGCGGCTTCCCAGTACAACTTCGCGCCCCGCGAATAAGTGCTAAATTGCAGAAATACGATCTTAGCAAAACTGAAACTACTTGCCAGGTTCAAAAGTTCAGGCTCATCATTAGTAGCCATTTCCTGTAGTGCTTCCTGAGGGGCCCCTCCAGAGTTCAGTTGCCAGTTGCAACTATTATGTGACCCTGCTCTGAACCTCAGAATAGTTACACATATGCCACAAAGGTCCTGAATTACAGCTAAGGGAGACAAGCAGGAGCCAGGCTGGAAGTTAAAATCCATTAAGCAGCCCCTAATTCATTATTGTCAGTTGGGGCAGGGCAGGTGTTGTAACTAATTTTGCAACAATGAAAGCACTTAGCAAGTGCAAAAGATCACTAATCAGGGAGCACTAAGGAAGCAGGTGCCAGCTAAAAAAATATTCTGTGACACATTAATCAGCCCCAAATTAATTCAGGTCACTTGAGGCAGGGAAGGTGTGCTTTGCTTTGCCGAAAATAATGTACACTGGACAACCAGAGGGTGTGGTGATGAAACAGAGGGTGGCATGGGTGGGCCAGAGGGTGGCATGAGTAGTCAGAGAGTGGCAGTGGTGATAGAGAGTGGCAGTGATGAAGAAGAGTGTCCCAAACAGGCTGGACACGTAGAAACAACAAGTTCGCAAAACTTGCGACCCGACAGGTAAGTTCGCAAATTGCGAAATTGTAAAAACCCTCGCGAACTGGCAGAAACACGGGCGAACACAAAAAAAAAAAATCCGCAAATTCGCTGGAATTCGCGGATTTTGCGGATTGCGAGTTCGCAAATCCGCAAAATTCGCGAACGCGAGATCCGCAAAATTCGCCCATGCTTACCAAGGGGGTGAGCAGAGGTGATCTTGGCGTGTGACTCCCTTGCCCTGACTAGAATGGTGGTTTCTGCCTGGCTTTGGCGTAAGCCTTAGCCAACCAGAAATCCCAGTTCTAACAATCACCAACTTACCTTTTGGGCCTACTTTCCAGCTGAAGCCTATCTGGACTTCTTCATCTGAGGGACTACCCCCACTGACCACACTGGCAACCCATCAAGCTGCATTTGAGGTTTGGGTTTTAGGGCAGCTAGGTGCTTGGTGTGGTGTCTTGTCTTTTGACAGTTCTAACACCATACCTTGTTGAGATCCGAATTCTTTCCTGTAAAGCCAGTTTTAGGTTTTGAGCTGTCTTTGGGCCCACCCTTCTGGACAGGTTTTGGGGGGACCTGGGATTCTTTACTTTTATCTTTAAGATGCTCTCTGTCTTTCCTCTGGGGAGGTTTTGTAATCCTTTCTTTAACTCCCCCCCAGGGGACCTCCTGGTCACGCATGTATACCCAGTGGTCCGCTTTCTTTCCCAATTCTTGGCAAGAAATTGGACCTAGGTCTACCAGATACTGATGCAACCTTTTATCAATGCAATTACTTAATATGCATTTTTTTATAAGCACATTATAAAGACCATCATAATCTTGCACTTTACTTCTAGTCAACCAGCCACCTAGTGTTTTCATTGAGTAGTCCACAGATTCCACCCAGGGCGGACCCTGAGTTTTTTGAGCCCCCTGAATATAATTCTATACTCTCAGTAGTGAGTCCAAATCTCTCAATCAGGGTGCCCTTCATGATTCCATAGGACTCTTGTTCCGCCCCCCTAGGGGTTCAGAAGCCTGTGTGCTTACCTTTCTGGCTTCACAAGCCCTCTCAAAGCCTTGGTGATGTAATCACCATTCTCTAATTTGGGGACAATCCCTATGAGGATTTTGGGATCATAAGGTTGCTCTCTGTCCCTATTTATTAAGTTGTTTCCACCATTGATGAGAGCTAGGTCCATCTTTTCCTTGTCTAGACACAGGAGTCTGGTCTTTAGGTCTAATCTTTTTGCCAACCTTACTAAGGGGTTGGTCTCTTCATTGATGCTGTCCTCAACGGTCACAGAAGTACCTGACCCACTCATGTGGGATCTAGGTGCTGTGAGTAGTATTATTGGAGTTAGGGGCACAGGGCCCTTTCTTCCCTAGGAAGTGAGGGGTGTAAGTTAGCTTTATCCCCTCCACTTTCTTCCCCATCTGAGAGGTCCTCACCTTGCTCAGATGGGTGGCCATTAGCATACCCTGCCAAGAACTTATGGAGCTTTTTCTTGGAGGGATGGGACCCCAAAACAATGTTTTTGAGTTTGCATAGACACCTTAACTCTCATCTCTAGATGGAGGTAAGGGGTGAGGTAGAGCATGTTTTCTGTGTCACTTGGCATTTTGTCACTAATAGTTTGGATGTTTTTAAGAGAGCTAAGAAAAAAATGCTAAACCCTCTTACTCTTGACTATGATGATTTTTTATTTTCTAAAAAAGACTAAAGGACCTACCCAGATTTTTAGAAATTTGGAATTATCGTCAATTCAAAAAATTCTGAATTCTAAAGACAATTTAAGAGTTCTGTTGTGTGATCAGGTGTTGACCAAGTCAGTCCAACAAATACAAAGTTGTAGACCCCACCGCTGATCCACCAATGTAGGAAGCTGGCTCTGTATATACTATACCAACGTGAGGTATAGTGTGCACAGAGTGAAGTGGATCCCCAAAGGCTTACAAAGGTAAAGTAGACAAAATCTTACTCTCTATTTGTGGTAGTGTGGGTGAGCTTTAAGGCTTTATCAGGGTGTGAGTGTTTGATTGATTCAGATGCTCCGTCCATCACCACCCCCTTTTGTACCGCTTTTGGCCGCCATAAGTGTGGCAGGATATGCTCAGACGTGAGTCCCTTGCTCACTTTGCCACTGGATTCAAGCAAGCCGGGCTGAGGACGGCTGGAATGCCAGAAACCGGTCCTCGGAACTTGTTTCCGGTCCAGGGAAGACATGGTTTGGCGGTTCGGGCTGGACTGCTCCCATGAGGCACAAGGTCAGACTGATTTGCATATAGCCATGTCTGAACTGGGGTTTCAGAGAGGGCTAAAGAACGGTGATGGATTAAACCCAGATCTTTTGACTGGGTGTGAGTGTTTGATTGATGCAGATGCTCCCTCCATCACCACCCACTTTTGTACCACTTTTGGCCGCCATAAGTGTGGCAGGGTATGCTCAGACGTGAGTCCCTTGCTCACTTTGCCACTGGATTCAAGCAAGCCGGGCTGAGGACGGCAGGAATGCCAGAAACCGGTCCTCGGAAGCTTGTTTCCGGTCCAGGGAAGACATGGCTTGGCAGTTCGGGCTGGACTGTTCCCATGAGGCACAGGGACAGACTGATTTGCATATAGCCATGTCTGAACTGGGGTGGCAGAGTGGGCTAAAGAACGGTGATGAATGAAACCCAGATCTTTTGACTGGGTGTGAGTGTTTGATTGATTCAGATGCTCCGTCCATCACCACCCCCTTTTGTACCACTTTTGGCCACCATAAGTGTGGCAGGGTATGCTCAGACATGAGTCACTTGCTCACTTTGCCACTGGATTCAAGCAAGCCGGGCTGAGGACGACTGGAATGCCAGAAACCGGTGTTCAGAAGCTTGTTTCCGGTCCAGGGAAGACATGGCTTGGCAGTTGGGGCTGGACTGTTCCCATGAGGCACAGGGTCAGACTGATTTGCATGTAGCCATGTCTGAACTGGGGTGGCAGAGTGGGCTAAAGAACGGTGATGGATTAAACCCAGATCTTTTGACTTGGTGTGAGTGTTTGATTGATTCAGATGCTCCCTCCATCACCACCCCCTTTTGTACCGCTTTTTGCCGCCATAAGTGTGGCAGGGTATGCTCAGACGTGAGTCCCTTGCTCACTTTGCCACTGGATTCAAGCAAGCCGGGCTGAGGACGTCTGGAATGCCAGAAACCGGTCGTCGGAAGCTTGTTTCCCGGCCAGGGAAGACAAGGATTGGCAGTTCGGGCTGGACTCTTCCCATGAGGCACAGGGTCAGACTGATTTGCATATAGCCATGTCTGAACTGGGGTGGCAGAGTGGGCTAAAGAGAGTGATGGATTAAACCCAGATCTTTTGACTGGGTGTGAGTGTCCGATTGATTCAGATGCTCTGTCCATCACCACCCCCTTTTGTACCGCTTTTGATCGCCATAAGTGTGGCAGGGTATGCTCAGACGTGAGTCCCTTGCTCACTTTGCCAATGGATTCAAGCAAGCCGGGCTGAGGACGGCTGGAATGCCAGAAACCGGTCCTCGGAAGCTTGTTTCCGGTCCAGGGAAGACATGGCTTGGCAGTTGGGGCTGGACTGTTCCCATGAGGCACAGGGTCAGACTGATTTGCATGTAGCCATGTCTGAACTGGGGTGGCAGAGTGGGCTAAAGAACGGTGATGGATTAAACCCAGATCTTTTGACTGGGTGTGAGTGTTTGATTGATTCAGATGCTCTGTCCATCACCACCCCCTTTTGTACCGCTTTTGGCTGCCATAAGTGTGGCAAGGTATGCTCAGACGTGAGTCCCTTGCTCACTTTGCCACTGGATTCAAGCAAGCCGGGCTGAGGACGGCTGGAATGCCAGAAACCGGTCCTCGGAAGCTTGTTTCCGGTCCAGGGAAGACATGGCTTGGCAGTTCGGGCTGGACTGCTCCCATGAGGCACAGGGTCAGACTGATTTGCATAAAGCCATGTCTGAACTGGGGTGGCAGAGTGGGCTAAAGAACGGTGATGGATTAAACCCAGATCTTTTGACTGGGTGTGAGTGTTTGATTGATTCAGATGCTCCCTCCATCACCACCCCCTTTTGTACCGCTTTTGGCCGCCATAAGTGTGGCAGGGTATGCTCAGACGTGAGTCCCTTGCTCACTTTGCCACGGGATTCAAGCAAGCCGCGCTGAGGATGGCTGGAATGCCAGAAACCGGTCCTCGGAAGCTTGTTTCCGGTCCAGGGAAGACATGGCTTGGCAGTTCGGGCAGGACTGTTCCCATGAGGCAAAGGGTCAGACTGATTGCATATAGCCATGTCTGAACTGGGGTGGCAGAGTGGGCTAAAGAACGGTGATGGATTAAACCTAGATCTTTTGATTGGGTGTGAGATTCTGATTGATTCAGATGCTCCGTCCATCACCACCCCCTTTTGTACCGCTTTTGGTCGCCATAAGTGTGGCAGGGTATGCTCAGACGTGAGTCCCTTGCTCACTTTGCCACTGGATTCAAGCAAGCCGGGCTGAGGATGGCTGAAATGCCAGAAACCGGTCCTCGGAAGCTTGTTTCCGGTCCAGGGAAGACATGGCTTGGCAGTTCGGGCTGGACTGTTCCCATGAGGCACAGGGTCAGACTGATTTGCATATAGCCATGTCTGAACTGGGGTGGCAGAGTGGGCTAAAGAACGGTGATGATTAAACCCACATCTTTTGACTGGGTGTGAGTGTTTGATTGATTCAGATGCTCCGTCCATCACCACCCCTTTTTGTACCGCTTTTGGCCGCCATAAGTGTGGCAGGGTACGCTCAGACGTGAGTCCCTTGCTCACTTTGCCACTGGTTTCAAGCAATCCGGGCTGAGGACGGCTGGAATGCCAGAAACCGGTCCTCGGAAGCTTGTTTCCGGTCCAGGGAAGACATGACTTGGCAGTTCGGGCTGGACTGTTCCCATGAGGCACAGGGTCAGACTGATTTGCATATAGCCATGTTTGAACTGGGGTGGCAGAGTGGGCTAAAGAACGGTGATGGATTAAACCCAGATCTTTTGACTGGGTGTGAGTGTTTGATTGATTCAGATGCTCCGTCCATCACCACCCCCTTTTGTATAGAGGTTGCACTGAGACATTTCCTAGACAAAGGTAAGTAAAACAGTTTTTCATTAAAACACAGTGGCGGGTTTCCATACAAACACAAATCCACACTGGGAACTTTTTCGGAGGAATACAGTAAAAGCAACCAGATGGAGGAAAATGAGGTTATTGGTTTACAGGTGAGCAATAGGTCTTTCGGGTTGGGTTCCTGGGGTCAGATTAAGGGTTCCGCTAGGGTTTAGGATGCACTCAAAGAGCACCCTCAGCTGCACTAGGTCAGGCTGGTGCAAAGTGCTGAGCCCAATGTTAGCCCAGGGGGCTAGGGGCAGTCATTTAGAGGTTGCTCTTGGGCAATCCACAGGGTTGAGTGAGCAATGCTCCTAGTGTTAAGCACAGACCAAAAGGGATCCAAGTTAGCACACAAGGTGTACCCACAGTGGCACAGGAGCGGCCAGCCACAGGGTGCTGATCTGGTATGTGGTACACCGTTGTTTTTAATGGAAGTTGCAAGTTATGAGCTTTGGCAGTAGGCTCTGTCCAAGAAGTCTTCCGGGAGAAACCAACAGCTGGGCAAGTAAGTTGGATGGCTTGGGGACATAAATGCACCTCAGGACCACTTCTCCAGGGTGCACGGTGGCTGGAAGCAGGGGTGCCTTTTGAGGTTGGATTTCACCTTAGCGGGCTACTTGGGGTTGGGGGGTCTCGGTGAAGAAGCTGCAGGAGACATCGGGGAGTTCTGGAGGGGTAAAACCGCAGTAGACTCAGATTTTGGAGCACTGTGGGACCACGCTGGGAATGGCGGGCCACTCGGAACATTGGTGAAGGGTGAAGTGGTGGTACCAGGCTTCTGGTTTTTTTGTCTTCATCAGGCTCAGAGTCTTTCTTTGGAGATTCTTTAGAACAGAGCTGCTGTTCACGGGAGATCTGGTCTTTGTTGAAGGCAGTCAGTCCTCTGAGGGGTTCTGGAGGTTGCAGGCTGCAGAACAAGGTGACTTTTATTTATTTATTCATTTATTTATTTAAAATTTTATATAGCGCACAGTTACCCTCGGGCATCCCAGCGCTTTTAGAGCAAGAGCACTGGAAACTGCAGAAAGGCGGTAGGGCTGGGGCCAAGTCAGTTCTTTTCTGCAGTCTCCTCTGCTGTGCATATTCTTTCATCCTTCTCATTTGTAGGTTGCAGGGCTCTGCGTTCTGGGTTCAGGGCTTCCCCAAATATACTATATTTAGGAAGAAATGTAAGAGTCTTGAGGTAATAGCCGAAGGGCTACTGACCTTAGGGTCACTACACCCTTGGTGGGTTCACCACACGTGGGGAAGTGGGCACAATCCTTTATCCTGATTGGAGAGTGCCTGCTATCTGCAAGATGGTGGGCCCTGAAGAGTGGGCTTCACCGTGCCTCCCCACTGAGGGGTGGGGTTGGCAGAGGTGAGCACACCTTCTGGGCTGCTATACTTTTTCTAGCCTGTCTTCCCGCCAAAAAGGGGGTGAGTCAGGAAAGTGGCCTGCTCATGATAGCAGGAGAGGATGGTGGTCGTGTTGCAAAGGCGGCAAGGTCTTTGAAGCTCCCCTGCCACAGAAGGCTCTTCCTGACCTGAGGGAGGTGTGAACACCTCGGTCCAGGAAAGGCTTTGCTTCTAGGTTTATGAAGCAAAGGCTGCCACTCCAGGGGTCCAGAAACATGTCTTGTAGTGGCAGGCTGGTGTTTACCAGTCAGGGAACCCACCAGAACCTGGTCGGTTTTCAGGGGATATCTCTCAGATGCCCTCTGAGTGCATTACATAATAAATCCCACACTGGCATCAGTGTGGGTTTATTATGCTGAGAGGTTTGCCAGCAAACTTTCCAAAAAACAGTAAAGTCATTATGGTGCTGTGGAGTTCTTAATGACAAATGCCCAGACCATATACTCTGTTATGGGTTTAATGCACTTGTCTAAGAATGGACTTAAACACTGTAGGGGTACAGTGCTCATGCAACTGTACCCTTACCAGTGTTAAAGTGCACACAACTAGAGGGGTGACTTACCTATACCATAGGCATTGGGTTGCAGGCATGACACACAGGTAAGTGTGCTATGTCGACACTTCACTTTTCTCTGCACCAAAAATCCTCAGCCTGCAATGGCAATGTGTGTGTAAGTGTGCATGCGCGTATATATATTTGGGGAGAAGCAGGTTCGAGTCTCGGCAATAACGTTGAACATCCTGTGATTCTGGGCAAATCACTGAATCTCCCCGTGCCTAACAAAAATGAGTGGGCCCTCAAGGAACACCACTGGTGCTATGTAAAGCACTCTGATACCGGGTCAAGCTTGTGCTATATAAAACTCTGTAAAAATAAAAAATACAAAAATAAATCTGCAGGGGAGCATGGAATCCTTCTCCTTTACCTCCCTCGATGAATATTGTTTTTCAGGGAGAGTTCAACCATCAAGAGGAACGGGAGGAAGAGGAGAGTCCAAATATGCCTTATGGGAGAACAACAATGCAGACAAAACAAAAATGAAGGGTGACTGTGGTTAACCTTTCTTCTCACATTCTGACGCCACAAGAGAAATCCATCTTAGAATTAGGACTAACATTTTTTCCTACTGCAAATCTGGACCACTGCAGAACTAGGATTGGCATTTTTTAATTTATACGTAAGCTTAAGTTGAAGAAGGTATTCCTTCAAAATCCGAAAAAGTCTAAGAAATCTCGGAGTTCTGCACTAGCCCCTGCTTATGACAAAGATTCTGAGGATCTGCCACTGTGTGACTTAAGAGGTCTTTCCACTTTGGTCGAGTTGGGAGAGGACTCTAGCAACTGGGCCACGGAGAGGGAGCTCTGCGAATCTATAGATCTGGAACTAAGCAGGGCCAAAGGAACCCCTTTTAAATCAAAATCGCTTTGTAATCCAGTTACACAACACGATATGAGGTTGTCATCAGGGATTTCCATGACATTTGGCTCAAGGCTACAGACAGTTACCGCAACAATTTGAGTGAAGGACAGGGAGAAGCCCTTAAGTCTTTGATGGATCACCATAATATGGTCATAAACCTTCGGACAAGAGTGAGAATGTGGTTCTTTGAGACATTGCTAAATATACCAAGGAAGCATGCAGACAGTTGGATTATTTGGGGAATTATGAAAGAACTACTTTGCAGACATACCATCAAGCTGATGTGCAATATTAGGGTATGTTACCTTTATGAAGAGATAAAGCGCCGATTAGCATGGATGAGTGTCTATTCTTACAGATCAAACAACCAGTAGCTCCTTGCTTCTGTATGCATCCGAAGATTCATAAGGGCAAAGAGAAGCCCCCTGGAGTCCTATAGTTTCTGCTAACAACAGTTTCCTAGAGCCTACATCCAGGTTTCTTGATTTTTTCCTGTTGCCCATGTGCAGTCTTTGCCATCATATTGCCAAGACAGCACTGACTTTGTCACCAAGATCCAAGATATTCCCTGGCAGCCACATTATCTTCTTTTCACATTAGATGTAGTTGTACTGTATACATGCATTATTCACAGCCAGGGCATAGAACCGTGCAGATACTTCTTTAGAGACAAACCTGTGAAGGGTTATGATCATTCCAACATGCTAATTGAAATACTGTTTTTATGTTTCCATAATACATTTTTTTTTAATGACACCTGGTTTCACCAACTCACTGATACTGTGATGGAAAGTTGCTTTAAACTGAGCTATGCAAGGATCTTCATGGGCTGATTGGAAGCAACTCAAGTGTGGATTGTGGATAATGAGAGATGGACGAAGCAGATTGCATTTTTACTGGGAGAGATGAGATATTAGAAAACAGGATAACTACGAGCCTGTATTGGAAAGAAACCACAGGCAGCAGCATTTTGCACGATGGCAGTCAACACCCATGTAATCTCAAATGGAGTATACCATATGGGGAACTATTGAGGGCCAAACGGAATTGTAGCTCAGAGGAGGGTTACAATGAGGAAAGGGACAGGACGTTTGACAGATTCAGGGCCAGGGGATACCCTAGGAAAGTACTTGAGACAGCTAGGTTAAAAGCAGAGAGCATGTCACATGAATCACTTCTGACAAAAAAACAGGGTATAAAAGACGACACTGTGGTGCGACTGATTAAAACATTTCAAAGCGAAAGCCAATCAGGCAAAAGAGAATGATCATCAAACATTGACACTTGAGTGACCCTTTCATTGGCAAGGAAATTCCACCGTAACCACAAATCACCCACTGTAAATCGAAATCATTGCAAGATGCTTTAGTCCATAGTCACTTCAGCACACAGAACAGGAGGGAAGGTTGGTTACAAGAGCAAGAATGTGAGAACATATCAGTTTGCAACAGGCAGGGAACAGAAGATCAAGAAATGTATTACATGCAGGAGTGATTTCTGTATTTATGTTCGGATGTGTCTTTGTGGACTTAGTTATGTGGGGAGTACCATAGGTCCAGTGAAAAAGAGGGTGTTGGAACCCTACCAGCCAATAAAAATTCTTTATACAGCATATCCTGTTGAAAGACATTGGGCCCTAAAATATGGTCAGGATGCTGATCTTGTGTTTTTTGGCAATGACAGGATTAAAAGGAGTGCCAATCGGTAGCAACAGACAGAGTCAGCTAAGATAGAAAGAGTCTGAAATTATGATCTTGTTCGACAGAAAGTGCCCAGGAGGATTTTGAGACGGAAGAACTGCACATCCAAATAGGCTATTGGGGAAAGTACCGTATTTTTACTAATACAGATCAACAGGCCAGGAATTGATCCACGAACATAGCTTAGTTGGCTTTGAATACATTTGGTTATTATGTTTTTGTTTCATAGCCTTTTTTCTCTCCTTTCCCCTCTGTTCTCTTTCTCCCTCGCCCTCCAGCTTTCAGTGTCCCCTATAGACAATACTAATTAAGAGAAATTGAAAATTCTGGACTCAGTGTATAGTGAAATGAAATATTGTGCAATTTCGGATTATTGTGTATTCATGATTTTTTTTTTCACACGGTACATCATGTATTCAGGTGGAGTTTGGTGTTATTAATTCATGTAGGTGGGACATCTTTCTCTATTCAGTTTTATACCTTTCTCTGTTCGATGGAATGCCGTTTTGAGATATTAATGGGATAACGAGAAGTATCAGATATCCTGGCTCATTTATTTTCTCCTTCCTTCAAAGTTGAAATGTGTCTTTTAGCTAAGGGGCTATTATTACACGTGCTTTTTGTATAGACATGAACTAACAAATTTGATGTTAGGATGTACTGTTCTCTTTTAGCCACTTGGCTGTTAGTTGTCATATATTTAGCAGTCTGCGCATGAAACGTATCTGCTACATCAGCAGAATTTTTTGAGAGATAATGTATATTAGCGTGAAGTATATCAGCCACTGGGCTATTCTCAATTTTGCCTGCTTGCAGTCTGCATATTATATGCTTCATTCTAGCACATGATTGTCTAGCACTGGCTCAAAATTATCATGGAGTAACATGCTTATTATGTATGTGCTTTCATTATTATTGATTTGAGAACGTGGTCATGTATTGTTAAGTACAAGCCATTACTGACTGAGCTAGTGCATAAGTTGCATTTTCTCCCACCGTTCACTTTAAGTATTTTTTCTATCTTTATCACTAAAATGTACTTTTCAAGCGAGATTGAGCAAAAACATATAGTTCATGCTGTGTCCAGCCAATCAGGATTGAAAAGCCCTCTTTAAACTGGCTATTGTGAGGGTGTCTCGACACCAACAGTCCAAACATTTAACTAAATTTTTTTATGTCCAACCGGTGCCTCTTTTTAAAATGCTAATTTTTTGGAAACAGCTAAACGGGCTTACCCCAAATCATAACAAAAAGCACGATTCCTCAGTAACATTCTTGCCAAACTTGGTGTAATTCCTATATCAGAAGGAAAAGTTTTCCAATGGGAATTAACAAGGCAAATTACACTTTTGGAGACACCCCCTTTTTCTCGGTCCCTGCTCGCTGGAGCATAAAATAGGTTTTCATGACTAAAGAACCTTTTTGCTTGCAATTTTAGTGCAGGTTCATTAAGAGAGTCAAAGTTACCAGCGAAGCAACAGACGCCCACCCGATGGAAACTTTGGCCTAACTATAAGACAGAGTGGGAACTACCACCATTTAATAGATATACATTTGTGAGTTGTAAAGGGAGGTGAAACACTCCTAAAACAAAGGAAGGAAAACTTATCTACGATGTAATGACTGCAGATATACTTAACATGACGTAATAAATCCCAATGTAAGGAGGCCTACATCGTTTATTAC
Source organism: Lissotriton vulgaris (assembly GCF_964263255.1). Lineage (NCBI taxonomy): Eukaryota > Metazoa > Chordata > Amphibia > Caudata > Salamandridae > Lissotriton > Lissotriton vulgaris. The sequence continues at coordinate 7,390,459 of NC_141688.1, forward strand.
ATTTGATGACACCTGTCCTCTCCAAATCAGGGTAAATCTCCCATATCTAAAGATGCTTCAGTTCTATTTTTAGTTATGTAATGATTCTACCTAAAATGTATACATCCGATTATTTCAGTCTGAAACGCCAAGGGCCCCATTTATGAGAAATGACGAATCGCTGTGTGAAAGCAGCAATGCGTCACTTTTCGGTATGCACTCCTAGCTACATACCTGATGCGTCATATTTACTGTATGACGCATCATGTCGCAAGGAGTTACAGATACGTCAGTATTTGACGTATCAATTCAGCTCAAAAGTGACGCATTGCTGGAGTGTGTCACAAAAGTGGAGCAACTCCAGGAATGCGTCCTTTCACATGAGGCAAGTCCCATGTGAAAGGGCCTGCGTCAGTCTTACGCCTGCTGTGAGGCAGGCGTAAGATTTTGACGCAACGGCGTCCTATAAGTGACGCAGTGAAATCTCATAGATTTCACTGCGTCACTTCTACGAGGCATTTTGCGGGGGAACGCCCCCCTGCATACATTATACCTGACGCAGGTATAATGTAGCGCAGGGGTTTAAAAAGTGACGCATCTGCTTAGATGCGTCCCTTTGTAAATAGTGTGCAACAGGAGGCCTGTTTTACGCTGCTGATGCGTCACAAAACTTGACGCATCGGAAGCGCAAAACTGACGCTAGGCATCATAAATGAGGCCTCAAATGTTTTGTACCGATATTACCGATATTTTTTTACACTCTTTGTTACTGATATTTTAAACTGCATTTTCGTGCAAGGATCATGACCAATGATTCCTCTCGTCATGTGACTAAAATACACTCAGTTGAAGGATAATACATAAGCAAAAGAATCATGACCCGGAAAATAAATGAAAACCTCAGCGATTTGAACTCTACCATTCAGCCTTTAGTTCTGAAAAAGCCTATCTACATGGAGAAAGAATGGCTTACCAGATTTAGGGTATGAAGCGATGACAAGGTCATCTGGGTAGACTTGGAACTGATCGACCCTCTCCCAGTTGTCTGCAAACGCACTGATCACGGGTAAACCACGAACTACCCTCAAATCTTTACGGCAGTAGTCTCCACGAATATCCATTCTAAGGGAAAAGAAATTGATCTTTCAATGAAAGTTAAACAGCGATGACATTCAATGCGTCATTGACATGAAAACAACAATTAAGTACAGAATCAAGGGAAGAAAAGAACAGCCAAAGGTCACACAACTGTTGGAAAGTTCCCAAAATAACTAGTGTGAATACATCTTAAACTAACTCAGCACCATTTACACATATCCACCCATCAGCAGTCTTGTGTTAAAGGTACGTGTGCAAGATTTGACCTCTATGTAGTGCAATGGGCTCATTCATCCAATTCATACTCTCGACAGAGTCATCTCAGACAACTATGGCCTCACCTACTCATAGTCAAGATGAAAGAGAGCATTCCAACCCTACTTTCAAGCCATGTACATGCAATAACAGAAATACACTCTTGAAAACTTTGCATATTGGGAAAATAGCTAGTAAAATGATGTGGCAGTGAATCTGTTTCATATAGCTCGTCCTTTCCTAATTTATGTTTATTTCCTTTTGTCAGCAACATTTTATGACCACATTTTATAATGCAAGCCAGTGGATGCTGGTGGGATTTGAAAGTGGTGGGGCATAAGACCAATTAAAAGGTCTGGGAATTTGAAAATGGTAGGGCGTAAGACCAATTAACAAATACTAGCTTGGAAAATGTTTACCAACCCAATGCTGTAATACTCTGCCTGGAGTGGTAAAAGGATTGTGTCTTTTACAGCTCAGCATGGATGGCACTAGCTAATCCAGTGCTTAAAGATTTTGCTGTAGAAATGGCGAAAGACTTAGGTCATTACTACGAGGTTTGCGGTCTGTGGAACAACATAACCCACGGTCAGACCATATTGACTTCGGCGGTTTGACTGCCATATTGTTAAATGGGTGGATTGGGTTGGCAAAGACCGTTGCCGAACCACCGACACTGCCAGCCAACCTCCACCACTAAGGTCATGGTAAAGGAGTTGCCATAGAGCTGTACTGAATAGTTCCACCATCATCCATATTATGAGTTGTCTTTTCAAGACACTGACCACAGCGTTGGGACCGCTAGCTTCATGTCGGCAGAAAGAAAGGAATTGGGGTTCATATTCATTGCTTTCCTGTTCCACCCATATGCATTTGACATGGATTCCTTTCTTCAGGTCACCCCTTCACAGGAGCATTTGCACTTCTAGGAAACCAACACCATTTGCAGCAAAATACAGGTGATTTATTTTTAAACTATATATCCATTGCAAGGACTGGCCACATATGTGTCAGACTGCGGCAATAGGTGTGTGGTATTTTTCTAAGTGTATCATGCATCAGTGTGCATGCGACACATATGTAGTCACAATGCTCACTCAGCCATCTATACACATTGAAAAGTACTCACCAGCTCCTCAAGAGTCTAGCAGCCACATCTCCAGCCAGATGGTAAACTCGTAATACAGCGCACTGAAGACCATCAAGAGCTGTTGTCTCCTAGCAGTCGTGGATGCGGTGTTTGAATGGTCATACCGGAAAACATGTAATCAGGCCTTTTTTTGGCCTTTCTAGCTCAGCATCGATGGCACTGTGCTAATCCTAATAATAAAAACTTGGATAGAAAAACATACATTTGAGGTGAATAGATTCAGAATGTCACTGGTGATGTAGGTTACTCGATATATGAACTGCTCTCTACCTAAATTTCAGAACTATCCAGTGTTATCGTCTTCCATTTTTGCATAATGTTTGTGCCACATTAAGCCTGAAAGGATATATATGTGATCAAGCGCTCTGGGTAGCGCGAAACGCGTCATGACGATTGACTGCACTAAATAAAAAATCATACTTGCACAAATCTTGGGCCCTTATCCGCTTCTTTGCCTGGATTGCTTCGAGTGTTCTGGAGATCGGAGTTTTGGAATATATATATATATATATATATATATATATATATATATATATATATATATATATATATATATATATATGTGTGTATACATATATATACATATACATATACACACCCTTTTTTCCTCGACCCTCGCTTGACAAATCACACTTAAACTTTCAGCACAGCAGCTGAAGTGAGCGGGTCATTCGTTTTGAATATTCCGCGAAGATTCCTCAAATGGTGCCAAAGAAATTGGCAAATCAAAAAAAGCTTTTCCTATGGAAACTACGTCTTAACTATGAAATTCTGTGGTCCCGGGGCCAAAATGGGCGTATGGAACAGGGTTTTTTTTTTTTCTCCTGTGATAAGAGTCGCAACCCTATCACAGGGATTGGCGTGGCCCCATGTGTGATGTTGCGGTGGATTCACGGATCCATATTGATTAAATAATTAAATACCTAACTAATTCAGAAGGTAGTGTTACAGTTGTGTACTTTTTTATTCATGTTCTCAGACTGAACTTCATAATCACATTAACATTGTATTGTATTGTATTGTATTTAAATGTATAATGCACGCTGCTACCCGCAAGGGGTCTCCCAGCGCCAGCTAAAGGCAGTGGTAGTGGGGTCAGGTGGTCATCACTGAGGGAAAAGCAAGGTTTTAAGCTTTTTACGAAATTTCGCCAGGGAAGGCTCAAGTTTCAGTGGAGCTGGAAGAGAATTCCACAGTTTGGGGGCAAGGCAGGAGAAGGAGCGTCCGCCCATTCTTGCCAGTTTGAAACGTGGAATCAGGAAATTCCCTGGAGACGAGGATCTGAGAAGGCGGGAAGGAGCGTAAGATTGGACGAGAGACTGGAGGTAGGCAGGGGCTAGCCCCTGCTTGTTCTTATGCATAAAGCAAAGGGTCTTAAATTTGATTCTACCTTTAATGCGGAGCCAATGTAGATCATTAAGAAAAGGGGAGATGGGGGATCTCCAAGGAACTTTACAGAGTAGACGAGCGGCCGAGTTCTGAACAAGCTGGAGTTTCCTCTGAGTCTCCGCAGTGACTCCAAGGTAGAGTACATTAAGGTAGTCCAGGCGCGAGATGACTAAAGCCTGGACTACCGTACGCCTTGTCGAGTCCGGGAGCATCCAGAGGATTTTGCGAAGCCACCCAAGGATGGAAAAACAGGTGGCTGCCACTCTGACTACTTGGTGCCGCATGGATAGTGAATCATCCAGAACAAAGCCAAGGTTCCGTACCTTTGTGACAGGCAGGGGTAGTGGACCCATTTCTGGTGGCCAATGTTGAGGGCCCCAGAGGTGTTTATGTTTGCCTAGGATGACTACCTCCGTCTTATCTCCGTTCAATTTCAGGAGATTGGTCTGCATCCATTCCGCCACTCGGCTGAGCCCCAGTTTAAGAGCAGACGGAGCACAAGCCTTGGCCGGGGAAAGGGAAAAGATGATTTGAGTGTCGTCTGCATATGAGTAAAGGGAAAGACCAGAGTCTTCCACAATGCTTGCCAAGGGCCTCACGTAGATGTTAAATAGCATAGGGCTAAGTGAGGACCCCTGTGGCACCCCATGCGCAGAAGAACGAACAGAGGAAGCTGAGTTGGAAGAGAAGACCTGGAATGAGCGATCGCTCAAAAAAGAAGAAAGCCAAGCCAATGCAGGGCCGGTCACCCCGGCCACCTTCAATGCTTTCAAAAGGACAGGGTGTGAAACTGTATCAAATGCGGCGCTTAAGTCTAAAAGAATAAGCGCCGAGGTTACGCCCAGGTCGAGGCGGGAATGTAAGTACTCAGTAACCCCTAAAAGAGTAGTTTCTGTTGAAAAATGGGTGCGAAACCCAGATTGAGACGGATGTAGAAAGCCTGTGGCCTCGATGTGGGAGGTAAGGTGAGTATTAATATGCCTTTCCAGAATTTTTGAAAACATTGGCAGCAAGGAGATAGGGGGTAATTGGAAAAAGTCTTGGGGTCTGCACCAGGTTTTTTTAAGAGTGGTATCACCATGGCTCTTTTCCATTCCTCTGGGACAATAGCTTCTCGTAGTGAGGAGTTCAAGAGATCTTGAATGACCAGGAGTAGATCTGGAGAAAGCTGACGGAGAATATGAATGGGAATTGGGTCAAGGGGAGAGCCTGAATTTACCTTGGCAATGCAGTCGCAAAGCGAACTCTGATGGAACTGGGGCCATTCTAAGAACTGTGCCGCCAAGGAAGAGGGGCCAGATGTGCCCGGGATGGAAGGATCGTGCAGTGTTTTATAGGGAGCCGAAGAAAGCGATTTATAGATCGTGTCAACTTTAGAGATGAAGAAGTCTGCAATTTCGTTACATTGGGTTTCCCTCAGAGGCGGTGGGGTAGGGGAGGTATTTGAACCTGCTAGCTTTTTCATCATTGAGAATAAAGCTTTCGGCCGGTTAGTGGCGCTGTTTATGGACTCCAAGACATAAGAGGCTTTCGCCTTTCTGCAGGCTAGGTGGTACTGCCTAAGTGCCGAACTATAAGTTGATTTATCATTTAGGGTGTATGTCTTTCTCCAGGATCTTTCTAGCTGTTTACATTTGGACTTCAACATTTTTAGATCGTCCGTGAACCAATGTGCTGGAGGGAGATGGGTGATGGGGCGTCTGGAGCTTAACGGCAGATGACGGTTAATGTTGGAGGACAGCCAGTGGGAGACTTCCTGGTTCAGTGAGGTACACGTTAGCTTGGAAGTAGGGCGGCTAGCAAGTAGCGCAACGTTGGACCAGGCTCTATAACTGCCCATAGTGACCGGGAGGGACACTTTACTAATGCGCTCTACGGAGAGGCTAAAGAAAATGGCAAAGTGGTCTGACCAATCAAGGAGAAGAGCAGGGGTGCGGCAATCGAGCGGGATGTTTGATATAACTGGGTCAAGTAAGTGGCCAGCCTGATGAGTTGGGCCCTGATTGCGGAGTATTATATTAATAGCCTCACAATCAGATAAGAACATACTACTTGAGCTATTTTGGGTGTCTTCTAGGTGGAGGTTTAAGTCCCCCAAGATCGTAAAATTGGGTGACTTCAATGCCAGCGGGGCTACTCGTTCAGCAAACGTTGATAGCCATCGGGTGGATTTGTCGGGGGGGGGGCGGTAGATGAGTATTCCCGAAAGTGTCAGTTGGGAGGAGACTGAGAGTTTAAATAAAGAAGCTTCACAGTCGGGGAATGGAAGAGCTTCCAATTGGCAAGAGTGAGTATCCGTAAAAATAATTGCTATCCCGCCACCTTTCCCAATATGCCTGTCTTGTCTGACAATAACATAGCCGGATGGTAAAGCACTGGCCACATCTGGGCCAGAGCTGGCATGAAGCCAGGTCTCAGTCAGGAACAGCGCATCTGGCTGGGCAGAGGTAAGGAGGTCAAAAATGTGGTCTTTGTTTCTTGGTAAGGATCGACAATTAATATTCCAAAACTTGTAAGGTAAGGTCGAAAGCATTGTGGACATAATCTCCTGACTGAAGGAGAAATTACACTTAGGGCATTTAGCCAGGTCGCTAACTAATGGGTCGAGGAGCGAGCAGGTGAGAGAGTGACCTCTGAGCCGATGTAACTCCTCGAAAGAGTAGGCAACTGGTTTGCAATGATCTGGTGCAATTTGGGCAGGGTTTGTGGCCGCTGGGCGCTCCGGGGCGTGGACGGGCGCATACGGGCTTGCCTTTGGCGAGCCTTCGGCACGCTGCCGGCACGCCTGCTGCGCTCGTCCGCTGCACCTCCGGGAGGGGGGTACCATTTTATACTGTGCAGGGTGGGAGGGACGAGCAAGTAATCTGCTCGCCCTCTGACTCACCCAAGATGGCGCCGGCAAGGAGTGACTCGGGCCGATGCAGCGCCTAATCGGCTGCTGTTGGCTCCGGGTTGCCGTGTAGGCGTCCGCGGGGGTCAGGAGATGAATGGGTGAGTGTCCAGAATATACAGTTTAAAAACAGACTCCGAAATTTTTAAATTACAAAGTGCAGAAAATCAGTTCTTTAAAACGTAAATTGCACACACCGTTCCCGGCTTCCGCATCAGGAACCTGAAAACACACTCTCCCTTAAGCTGCTGCGCCTAAGAATGAAGGAACTTTTATACTGTGCAGGGTGGGAGGGACGAGCAAGTAATCTGCTCGTCCTCTGACTCATCCAAGATGGCGCCGGCAAGGAGTGACTCGGACCGATGCAGCGCCTAATCGGCTGCTGTTGGCTCCAGGTTGCCGTGTAGGCGTGCACGGGGGTCAGGAGATGAATGGGTGAGTGCCCAGGATATACAGTTAAAAAACAGAGTCCGAAATTTTAAAATTACAAAGTGCAGAAAATCAGTTCTTTAAAACGTAAATTGCACACACCGTTCCCGGCTTCCGCCTCAGGAACCTGAAAACACACTCTCCCTTAAGCTTAACATTGTAAAAGTATTTAAAATTTAAATTAAAAGATAAAGTTGAAAGGTTATATGTGTTGTAGTCATTGAATTTGTGCTTTTATTTTGTGAATTCGCGAAGGGTTTGCGAATCAAAAAAAAATAAAAGTATATATGTTAAAACATATATAACTTTCAGTGTTGGGTTATAGGGTGGCTCTAAGAAACGCTGTTGCATTTCTTATGACTGTGCATGTCAAAGTGTATATTGTTGTTATAGATGGAGCCCATCACAAGGTGTCTGAGGAAAGCAGAAACAGTTTTATTGACATTCTTCCTAGCCTGTTCACTCTGTAGACAAAATTGATTTGACCCCTTCCATTTCTGTCTTTGGAAATCATTAGAGTATACAAAAATATCATTAGGATTTCTAGCCCTACCCCATTCAATGTGCCTAGGTCATTGCCACCATGGTGCACAATCAAGAGGTCATGGGGTTGGAGATACAAAAAGGTTTTAACCAAAGACGTCAATCGGTGCAATTTTGATCTTCTCTGGGCAAACCATTTAATATTTACATTTTTCAAACCTAGGTCTGTCTCAATATTTCTATGTTCAGCATACGTTTTGCCCCGGAAAATAATGATGTGTCCTACAATCCATACTGTTAGCTTTTTGGAAGGATGAGAGCAAGGAATCAAAAGAAGTCTGTTGCTGAGTAAGTCAGTTGGTGGAATGAGAGGTATCTTAAATTGTAGAGAAGGTGCTGTTTTAGAAAAAGCAGATGACTGATTGGCTGTTCATAAAGATTGAGTACTGAAAAATAGGATACATGTTACTTTGTAGAAAAAGCATCTTTGTGATTGGTTAGACAACATTTTTTGAATGTTACAGTCCACAGGATAAGGTAATATTTGCACGACTCAACCACACTTGCTGTTTACATTTGTAAGCTTGTGTGCTGAACATGAGAATATGGTGAACTTGTAACCTGGCAGTACAGTTGAATGTTGCAGAACCCGGGCACCCAGCTTCAAAGTCAGCAGTTGTGACTGCAAGACCATACCATTATTGGTACGGCGATACAAATTCTCACATTCAATCGTTACCACACATGCTTTTTATTAAGACCATGTAATTCATTTGAGCCTGAAGCGGCAATGTTGAGAGGGGATCTCAGACACCATGCCTCAATTGGAAGTCCCACATTGAATGCTCTGCAGCATCCTAAACGCCTACAAATAATGGGATCCAACATAGCTGCCAAAGTTTTGGATTGGTTATGTGTGACGTTTTCAGAATTTCAGTGCAATTATGAGTGACATTTCAATGACTATGTGTGACACTTTCTCGCGAGCAAAATCAAGCAATAAAGATGAGGGAAACATAGAAATTCCTGAAATTACAGCCATTTAAGCAACGAGAAACTCTAAGATCATCTTAAAACTGCTGTAAAGCACCGGGAATGGAAGAGCTTGACATCAGGGATTTAAGTGGGATGAAAAACAAGCATTTGCAATGCAATAGGTCTCGCTTTTGCCAGAGTTTTGACGTAAATAATTAATTTACTCTCTTAATTTCTATGCAGGTAAGTACTTAATCAATGATAGCTCAATAAAAAGAAAGGAAACAGAGTCCGTGGTGTTAGAGTTTCTAAGGGTTTTATTCCTCATAAAGGAATCAGGATATCATGTTCTGACCACCACAGGGGTGTCAGAAGGGATAGATGAGCGCGCTCTCGTTTATTGACATTACATAGCTTATATACTTGATTTACATCATAAGTTTCAATGTGAGAGGCGTAACAGCTGAGAGAAGACAAGATAACAGTATACACGTGGTACCAATACATCATCAAGAGGCGTAAACTAGGCGTGAACTAGAGGTGTGTGCTAGAAACGTCACTGATAGGTGACGCAAGTGGGTGGCACCAAGGGGTGGTGCTAACAGAATGTTGCAATGTCAGCAGAAATCGGAAGCTTGGATGCGCGCGCAGCTGCATGACGTGTGACTGACGGGGTGCAGGGGTCTTGACATTTACACTGACGGAAAGAGACAGAAGTCTGGCATGTCAGATCAACTTGTACTTCTATCATATCTGATATCTGATGTTTAGGAACTATACTATCTGGGCGGAAAGGTCTCTAGGGTAGAAGCTATTCTATGCTAACTGTGGATGCGTGTATAAGCGCCTGAGTGTCTACATGTGAAGCGTGGGGGCACGGGGCCTTCCATGGAAGCATGGCAACGGAGGCTATGAATTACTTGCATTAAGACAGGTCGGCCTTTTGGCTCTGCAGCTGGAGAGGATGTTTACAGAATCTAGTAGGCAGGAATGTATTCTCGGGGAACGGAACAGATAACTCGAAGGTTATAGTCAGTCTTGGCAGAAAGCAGGCTTGAGCTGAGCACGAGGGGCCGCGCTGAATATAGGGCATAGTTCATGAGTACAGAGGTAGCCTGGGCAGAGCCAGGAGCCACAAAAGAGGTTCAGATGGCAGGAATTCAGGGCCTACTCTGGCTAGAGCAGGAAAAAGCGAAAAGTGTACTACAAAAAGACGTTGGCATAGCATACTTAGGAACGGACTATATAATTCATTCATGGTGCATCTGAAAGAGGACAAGTTGACGGTGGACGCAAATGTATTTGCGTCTTCATAACTGGTACAGGAGGGAAGTTACATGCACTTTAAGCTGGTACATGGAGTCGGTGGGGTACGCGCTAGGGAACACAACATGGCCAAAATTTAATTTTCCTCATTCCCTCCTTGTTCCCTACGGACCCTTCATGAAATATCGATCCTCATGAATCGATCAGTCTGTTCTTGTAACATCATTTGTTCTTCTTTCTTTCTGTTACGTTTTGAGTGAAAACTGGAATGTTCAATACAAGAAGTGGCACACAGTCCACAAATCGCTGGCCCACACTGTAGGCACAGGCAGCAACTGAATACTAGGACTAGGCCAATGCCTAGGAAGGATAGGATCTTCCATCCCCAAGCTGTTAACGTTGTCCAGAACCAACCGGACCAAGTCCAGGTGCCTGGATTCTGATGTATCTGATTTGCAATTTTATGAAGACGGGTGATGGCTTGATATACGGATGGTGCATTCTGTGGAATGAAAACACAGCAGCTTGACCCGATGACCTTACAAGCTCCACCTCTATCTGCCAAGATGACGTCAATTACAAGACGATTCTGAAGGACAACAACCCGCATAGCGGACTGCTCCTCTGTTAAGTTTCCTAAGGCGGAGGTAGTTTCATTTACTACAGCTTCAAGTGTTCTAGTTAATCTGCGTATTAATTTACTATTCTGGACAGGGCCTAAGAAGAAAAAGAATCCTTTATTAAAATCAGTGTACTGTTCCCATGCCGTTTCTGTGTAGTCGACTAGGGGGGCATCTCTTCTGGATCTATTCTTTACTAGATTGCTATTTCTATGGTAATCAGAAGGAGCTAGAAAAACGGGTGGCAGAAGGAATGCAATGTAACAGGTACCATCCCAATCTGGAGGTAGACGAATGTATGCGGTATGACCACACACAAAGTAAGAATGACTGATAGCTTTGAAGGATGACTTTCCATCATCACTGAATTCGACCACAGTAGTGCATTTGCTATGACCTAAGTGTACGGAACCTTTCTTCTTGATACACAATTCACCAGTGACTGGCAGTACTGACATAATAGGTAGAACTGGTGCAGCTTCGGATTCGACGGTAAGAATCATAAGGCTAATTGTGTAATTACCTAATCCATATACTTCATTTTCTAGATCAGTTCCTATTCTAATGGGGAGTCCCTCCTTATCCGGGTGACAGACGTTTAGTAGGACCAAGTTCAAGTTTCCCCAAACCCAACCCCCATCGAAAACAGCAGTGTCGGGATCTAGAGAATTAATTATCTTAAACCATGCTCCGCAGGAGCCATTATGAGTGAACGGGTACGGAAAGAGAGGCAAGGCTCCCTTGTAGTTCTGGTAGGGAGGGAGTCGACCACATATCCAGCAATTTGTAGCATTGTTAGTTTGATGAGAATGATGTAACATACTAATGAATGTATTGTTGCGCAGCGCAAGTCTGTAGGAAAGCTCATGAGGAGGTAATTCACTAAAAGTGTGTTCAGCAGAGACATTGTAAGCAGATTGTTCACGCTTGAAGATAGGATAGTATATCGATAACAAGATACTGGCAATAATTATTAATATACTTAGAATAAACATAATTATTAGTGTCACTATGCAGTGACTACGAAGTGATTTGCAATATGTTCTTTTCTTTTCCTCTCTCTCTCTAACTCGATCTAGGGGATACATGTCAGAAACTATTTAACCGATTCACCTAGGGGAGGACTTAAACAATTAAACTGTCTGACTTGCTAGATCGTAACTTCATACGATATTGTTCTTGAGGAGTTTTTTCTCGTTTGCTTTCGGAAAAGTTTTTCGTATCAGAGTCTTTGGTGGGGGTGGGTGTGTCTTGGTCCGGTTTCAGTCCTGGGAATGTTTTGATATGGCTTAGGTGAACCCACCCCTTTCTTCCTTCCAATTTGACTGCAGTCTTTGTTGTTAATAGAACGGTCTTCGGAGATTTCCAGCGGGGCTCCAACGGACTTTTCCTGTCGAAGTTGCGGACTAAAACAACGTCACCGGGGCGGACATCATGCTCCTTTACATCGGTGTTGTCAGGGAAGGCTGCGGCAACCTGTGAACGACATGATTGGAGTGCAGACATCAAGGAGGCAAGGTAATCTGTCAACATATTAGAATCAACATCGGTTATCTTTTTCGGAATGGGCGTCCCCCACATATTCGGTGGTCTTCCAAAGACCACTTCGTACGGAGATAGCCCTGATCTCGAATGGGCGACCATTCTCATATAGAATAGTGCCACCGGCAGGGCGACTATCCAGTCGACCCCTTTGTCCTGGCATATTTTGGCAAGGCGAATCTTTAATGTCTGATTATGCCTTTCTACAAGGCCTGCTGCTTCTGGATGTCGGACACAATGGAACTTCCACTGGTATCCCAATAACAAGGAAACTTCTTTCATTAGGGCAGACGAGAATGGCTGACCGTTATCTGAGTACACAACACGAGGCAAGCCGTACCGTGGGAAAAATTCACGAACCAACTGTTTGGCAGTGGTCGGAGCAGTGTAATCTGGGACTGGGTAAGCTTCGGTCCAGCGGGACAGAGCACAGACAACTACGAGAACATATTTGAATCCTCGACAACGGTCCATCTGGATATAATCCATCTGGAGGACTTCAAAAGGGTGATCAGGAGGATGAAATCCACCTTGCTCTACAGGGACGCTTTTACCTGGATTGAACTGACAACAGATCATGCAAGTACGCACTTTCTGTTTTGCGGCTGCTCGTAAGTGTTTATTGTTCCAGAGATTTTGCAAACTGTCTAACATGGCTTTCTCTCCCAGGTGGGCAGGACTATGTGCTGTATTTATCATGACTTGAACCATAGAGTCAGGGAGAAACCATGTAGATTTTCCCTTCGTCATCCAACCCTGATCTGTCTGGATCCCTCCTAGTTCGATCCATTTCTTTATTTCGTCTGCAGTAGCATGTGTCTGAATGTCAATAACATCTAGTGTGGGATCTCTGACTGTCATGCAGTTTGTCGGATCTGTTGTCTTGATCGTGTCAGCTGTCTGAGTGTGAGTCAGTGCTGTATGTTTTGCTGTCTGATCTGCCAGGTCGTTACCCTGGGAAACAGAATCTGTGGCTTTAGTATGTGCTTTACACTTCATGACTGATATGGCTGAAGGCAGATGTATTGCTTCTAACAGTGCTTGAATGAGAGGACCGTGCTGAATCTTGGTACCATGAGAGGTCAGGAAACCTCGTTCCTGCCAGAGCATGCCGAAGTCGTGTACGACTCCGAACGCATAACGGGAATCTGTGTATATGTTAACATTTCTGTTCTTTGCTAGAATACAGGCTTGGGTCAGAGCGATGAGCTCTGCCGCTTGAGCAGACAGTGTATCAATACGATGTGTTTCTTTAACTTCAGTTTCAGTGGTCACGGCATATGCGGCCACTAACTCTCCTGTACTTGTTCTCATGCATGAACCATCCACATAAAGTGTCAGGTCTGGATTTGTCAACGGAACATCTGTTAAATCTCGTCTGGGCTTTGTTACTGCATTAATAATCTCTATACAATCATGTGGGGCTGGATCTGTCATAACTGTAGGTAACAATGTTGCTGGGTTCAAGATACTGCAGCGTCTGATTTCTATGTGTGGCTGGAATAATGTCAATTCATAACCTGTCAATCGTGCTATAGTTAAGTGTTGAGTCTGGGTTCTGTTTAATAGAACCTCTACAGAATGTGGAACTTGTACTGTTAACTGATGACCTAAAACAATTGAATCGCTTTGTCTGATTGCTAACGCTGTTGCGGCTACTGACTTTAAGCATGCAGGGAGTGCCTGAGCTACTGAATCCAATGTACTTGAAAAATAAGCACAAGGCTTATGTGAACCTGCTTGATCTTGAGTGAGGACAGACAATGCTGTACCATCACGTTCTGTAACAAAAAGTGTAAACGGTTTGCTGTAACATGGTGTCGCTAAAACTGGTGCTTGGCATAAAGCTTTCTTTAATTCCTCAAAGGCTTGTGTGTGTTCCTGAGTCCAAGGAAGGACAGTCGAAGTCGCTGCCTCCTGTGTCGTTAACTGGATGAGTGGTTTAGCTAGAAATGCATATTGAGGAATCCATTGTCTGCAGTACGAGGTGAGGCCTATGAAGGCCCGCACTTCTTTTTGTGACTGGGGTCGGGACATGTTTACTATTAACTGAATGCGATCAGGAGTGAGCTGTCTCCCCACTTTGGACAGCAAGTGACCCAAGTACACAACTTGCTGAACACAGAATTGTAGCTTCGAAGGAGACACCTTGTGTCCCTTGTCGGCCAGAAAATGCAAAACTATCAGAGATGCTTGTTCACATTCGGGCTCACTTCGTGCGGTGATCAGCAGATCATCGACGTACTGTAGTAAAGCTGTATTAACTGGCATTTGGATACAATCTAGTTGTCTTTTCAGTGCTTGACTATAGATGCTGGGGCTTTCTGTAAATCCTTGAGGTGCGCGGGAAAATTTGAAACTTCGTCCATTTAAACTGAATCCGAAGAGATATTGGCTCTCCGGGTCAATGGGTACACTGAAGAAGGCGTTCTTGAGATCGATTACAGTAAAGAACGTTGCTTCTGAATCAATAGCAGTTAACAGGGTGGAGATATCGGGGACCACAGGATACTGTGGTACAATGCATTTGTTCAGTTCTCGAAGATCAATCACCAGCCGATATACTGGCGGTGCATTGGGGTCTGTACGTTTAAGAATTGGAATGATAGGCGAATTACAGATATTGGAGTCGGTCTCTACGACCACTCCTTGGGCGATAAGCTCTTCAATGATTTTCAGTAAGGCCACTACAGCATCGGGTGGTAACTTGTATTGTCTGATTCTGGGTAGAACAACACCTGTCTTGAGTGTAACACGATATGGTGTGATATGCATACAACCTACATCAGCTGGGCCTTTTGCCCATAAGTGATCTGGTACATTTTTCAATCTGACATCAAAGTCACGTAGGACATAATGTCCCTTGAAATCCCGTAGAAAGAGTCTGACTCCCTCCGGGGAACAGCAAATTATTGCTCCTAGAGCCTTTAGTGTTTTAATTCCTAACAGATTTTCGGGACATGATTTCGTAAGTAACAAGTCTGTAACTCGGGATAATGGACCCACAGCTAGTGGTACTGGTTCTGATACTTCATTTACAATAGGCTGTCCTGAAAAACCAAGGGAAACATTCTGTGAGCCTGAGAGGGGTGCCCCTGGGACTTCATTGTGACTGATAGTAGTGCGACTTGCCCCTGTGTCAATTAAAAACTTTCTGTCTTTTCCTAATACGTGACTATGTACATAAGGACCTTCTTGATCTACAGGAATTTCAATAAGAGGCAAATCACTTTCCCTCCCTAGGCTGTTTCATGTGTAACGCTGATAGTCCGGATATGCCGACTGGGCATACTGGTACATCTGTTGTGAGACTTCTCTAGTTGCGGCAGTAGGCTGTGTCTGAGCATGCTGTGGCTGCGGTACTGCTACTGTCTGTACTGTATGGGACTGATCATGCATAGGCTGTGTATTCTGCATTGGCTGTTCGTTCTGCGAGGTCTGTTGATGACCCTGTTCATGTCTAGGCGGACGCGGTCTTTCTTTAGTTTTACCTGTCTCGATGTTATGTTTCAGGACTGGACATTCATGTACGTAGTGACCTGGCTGCTTGCAATAATTACATGTCCCTTTAACGGGAGCAGCAGAATGATTTGTCTGAGCCCCACCTTTTCTATGACCCTCGGCTGGAATTGTCTGAGCTACTAACATTTTCATTTTCGTGTCTTTCATACGTTTCTGTTCCTGGTCCTGTTCTTCCCTAATTCTATTCTGGTGATATTGTAACATTTGTAACATCTGGGATGGCGTATTTGCCTGCCAAGTACTTTCAACCTTGTACACTCTATTTTTAACCAGTGGTAGGGCGTTCTCTACTAATTTCGTTACAAAAAGGTGTGGATATGACTCGCTACTTGTTTTTAGGCCGCTATTGATAATGAAACATTTCTCGAATCTCGAATAAAAGTCACTAGTATCTTCATCTTGTTTCTGTTTGCAGGACGAGATTGCGTCCCAATCTTCCTTTCTAGTTGTCAATAATCTTGGCAGAACCTGTACTATTAAACCTGGTAATGCTTTAGTCTTGTCCCCAAGGCCTACCCCTGGGACTCGTTTCTTTTCTTCGTCTTCTATCTCCGCCCATGCTATCTTTGACTCTCCCACCTCCCAATCCTTCTCCTTTAATTTCTCGTAAATGCCCGTGGGCAACAGTACTTTCAACATTTTCATAATATCATCATACGTGTAATCTCCCATCAATAACATGTCTTTAAGCTCTCTGTGAAAACCTGCAGGGTCTTTATCATGGCACGGAACTAATTTCTTCATTTCTAATAGTTCTAACTTAGTCAGTGGTGTGTGAACATACACACGTTTCAGGCGTTGGTCCGCACCCATAACTGGGTGTACTTCTCGTAAGGGATTCTGGCTTTCAATGCCGCCACCGCATTGCATGTGGTACATTTTTCTTTCTGGAGGCGGGGCGGGGACATATTCAGAGCTCAGGAAGGTGTTATACTTACGTCGTTGTTCTAGAATTATTTGTATTAACTTGGTACTAAAACCTCTCCATCCATCCATGATTAGTGCTTCTAATGTTTCGTGTAAGGGACCTGGATCAGAATGATGGTTTCTGAACTTGATAAGGAGGTGCTGAATCATGTATACACCTGCTATTTTCTGCTCTTCCGGGGAAAGGTTCAAGAATGTCTGCACTAACGTGTCATCATTATATATGTCTGCGTTTTCGGCCCACAACACGGCGGACCGGGCTAGTTCCTGTTCATCCATAGAATTAAGTATATGGTACCCTACTCGATCTCGAAGCCTTTTATCAGTTTCCTGGAACTGATGTTCAGAAGAATTCGGATTTGTTAAAGCGGAGAAAAGAACTCTCTTGCTCTCCGGACAGACACCTTTCCTAAGGTAGTTTCCCCTACCTACATATGCTATAGTGTCTGTAGACTTTTGCGATGTTTCATCTTCATCTTCCTCCCCGGAGGAAGTTTTATCAGTTTCTTCCTGATGTGCAGTTAATACTGCCTTTCTAATTTTCTGGGACATGGTGGCTATGCTAGTCCCCTTGTCATGTTTTGCTTCTGCTATATTTTGGCCCCACTTGTTCAATGCGTCTAATTCACTCTGGTCTGTCCCGGGCCTGTCTCGTTCTCTTATCACACAATTAATGAAGAATCGTAATATCTGTTTTTGGACGTCAACTTTCTGTTTATACATGGCAGCTTGGACACTGTCGGGGTCTTTCCCCGTCTGTATGAATTTGTATAGCCTGTCGAGAACTTCCTGCATTCCTACACAGCATAGCAAGCTATCGGTGGCAGATCTTAAGCGTAGTGATGCTAATACCATCAGATCGTCTGTTCCGGGTACTGGATCATACCTGCAGAATGACATCCTATCTTTGAGTGCGTCAAGCCGGGCTGAATAGGGAGACTGGAAAGGATTCTGTGTATCTTTTAAATGTAATCTGTGTGTCGGTGGAGGGGTCTGTAGACCCGCCGTCGCACCTCCTGAGGCCGATGCTTGGGCATTATCTCTCCGCGGAGTCTGTATCTGAACTTGAATCTGTCTTTTAGTAAGATCAGGTAGTACTGGTTTCGGTAGATCCGTTTTAAGAACGGGGAGTGGCGGAGCTGGGGGAGCGGGAGAGGTCTGTTGCGATACCGGCGGAGCTGGATCTGGGGGCGTAGTGCCACCCCCATCCCTGTCAGTAGGCAGGGCACGAACAGGCAGATTGGTGTAAGCTGGTGCTACATCCTCTAGGTACGAATTCAAGAATATGTCTTTAGTAGTTTTATGCATTACTTTAGTTGGTACTAATGGTGTCTGTAAGTTTTTCGGTATTTCTGCTTCAATTTCGGATGGGCCATCTGCTACGAGGTACATACCGTTTACAAGATTATTTCGGGCACGGTCTATTTGTTCTGTTTTTACTCGGATCCCTTCAGTAACTAATTCGTTTTCCCGCTCTTTATCTGATTCTTTAAGTCTGTCTTCTCTACGGAGTGCTTTGTCCGCACGCTTACGTGATTCCTTACGCCAAAATTCTATGGCGTCCTTCTGAGACTGCCTAGCTTTCTTTTTCCATAATGCTTCTTCTACCCTCATGATGCACTCGGCATCCCACGTTCCGGTAACAGGCCATCTGTGTCTCTCGTCTAGGTGTTTGGTGTAATCGGCCCATAAATCTAGATATAATATGGCATCTATGCCGTGCTTCTGATACATAAAATTGCCTGGAGTGTCCCTAGGGGGGATAGGGATTTCTTCCTCTAGTAACCCTTTCCTAGTTCCTATCTGTTTTAACTTGCTGAGGAACGGCATCTTGTTTACTTATTACTTGAACGCTAGATCTTTATTCCTTGATACGAGTTGCTAGTTGATACAAGAAATACAATAATACACAGTAAAACAGTCACATTCATACCACGACATTAATCACATGAAAACATTAAAGACATCGTTAACCACCCCCTACACTGAATGTACCGCTCAACGGTACGGATACACTGCTGTAACAGTGCAGAAATTCGGAATACTTTATATACTGCTAAACAGTACAGATACACTGCCTAAAAACAGTGCAGACCGGACTTGCGTACCCAAACCCGTCTAGATACGACCCAGCAATGGTACTCACCGGGAAGCACGGAAACAGAAGGCCTCGGAAAACTCGACTGGACTCGACTCGGAACTTCGGAAAACTTCGGAAAACTTCGGAAAACTTCGGAAAACTTCGGAAAACTGGTGGGCCTCTTCACACCTCGGACCTTGCTTCTTTCGGCTGGGCTCTGGTCGGGATCCTCCGCACTCCTCACCGCCTCGTCTGGGCACTGATCGCAGTCTTCGTCACCTCCGTGTGTCAGAGGGGGATGCAGGAAATCCTGCCAGTACACGTGTTGTCCGTCTAACTGATGGCAGGGGACACGGATTGCAACGCACCTTCCGGCGCGTGAGGTGGGGGAGGGGTCCCTGTTCGGGCGCCAAAATGACGTAAATAATTAATTTACTCTCTTAATTTCTATGCAGGTAAGTACTTAATCAATGATAGCTCAATAAAAAGAAAGGAAACAGAGTCCGTGGTGTTAGAGTTTCTAAGGGTTTTATTCCTCATAAAGGAATCAGGATATCATGTTCTGACCACCACAGGGGTGTCAGAAGGGATAGATGAGCGCGCTCTCGTTTATTGACATTACATAGCTTATATACTTGATTTACATCATAAGTTTCAATGTGAGAGGCGTAACAGCTGAGAGAAGACAAGATAACAGTATACACGTGGTACCAATACATCATCAAGAGGCGTAAACTAGGCGTGAACTAGAGGTGTGTGCTAGAAACGTCACTGATAGGTGACGCAAGTGGGTGGCACCAAGGGGTGGTGCTAACAGAATGTTGCAATGTCAGCAGAAATCGGAAGCTTGGATGCGCGCGCAGCTGCATGACGTGTGACTGACGGGGTGCAGGGGTCTTGACATTTACACTGACGGAAAGAGACAGAAGTCTGGCATGTCAGATCAACTTGTACTTCTATCATATCTGATATCTGATGTTTAGGAACTATACTATCTGGGCGGAAAGGTCTCTAGGGTAGAAGCTATTCTATGCTAACTGTGGATGCGTGTATAAGCGCCTGAGTGTCTACATGTGAAGCGTGGGGGCACGGGGCCTTCCATGGAAGCATGGCAACGGAGGCTATGAATTACTTGCATTAAGACAGGTCGGCCTTTTGGCTCTGCAGCTGGAGAGGATGTTTACAGAATCTAGTAGGCAGGAATGTATTCTCGGGGAACGGAACAGATAACTCGAAGGTTATAGTCAGTCTTGGCAGAAAGCAGGCTTGAGCTGAGCACGAGGGGCCGCGCTGAATATAGGGCATAGTTCATGAGTACAGAGGTAGCCTGGGCAGAGCCAGGAGCCACAAAAGAGGTTCAGATGGCAGGAATTCAGGGCCTACTCTGGCTAGAGCAGGAAAAAGCGAAAAGTGTACTACAAAAAGACGTTGGCATAGCATACTTAGGAACGGACTATATAATCCATTCATGGTGCATCTGAAAGAGGACAAGTTGACGGTGGACGCAAATGTATTTGCGTCTTCATAACTGGTACAGGAGGGAAGTTACATGCACTTTAAGCTGGTACATGGAGTCGGTGGGGTACGCGCTAGGGAACACAACATGGCCAAAATTTAATTTTCCTCAGTTTAAATTATTTGCCATTGTAAATGATAATGCCTTTTATTTATCTGTTTTGCTAATTAACACACACAAAAATTTTTACAATGCCAATAGCTCAAACTCTTGGCAATGCGAGACCTTTTCAAAGAAGCAGCCGCAATTGTCCCGGGCTCCTCTGAAAGGGAAAGCATGCATGGCACGCTGAATGTTTCAGGAAAGCATGTTGTGACTGCAGTAGGAGAAACTCATTGAAGAAAATAGTGCTTACATCTCCCACAAATTACTTCACCTTTTCTTTAAACTAAGTATCAGACTGATTTATAGTGTGAGTGGAGGACAGTACGTCAATCACTGGGGAAAATGTTCCAACCAGGTTACAATTATGAAAATTTGGTGGCAGAGTGTTTTGTGCCATTGTTAATGTGTGAATGAACCACTCTGGAGAAGAAGGGGTAGTCCTTTAGTGGAAATTCTGCCAATGTTCATCTCTGATGAGTCTCTGTTATCTGATGTGGGGAACTAAAAAAGCACCCACAGGGTGGGGTACATAGTAGTGATCACATAATTGCCCTCCCTAATATCCTGTCTTGGTTAAAGCATTTAGGAACACTACTGACCCTTCCCTGAAAGTCTGAAAATATTTGCCTAAGTAAGGTTTTCACAGGGTTAACTGGGTTACCATGTTGAAGGAATTAACTCTAAAATGACTAAACTGTTGGGGAAGTTGGAGGATTCTCCTACAGCACTACGTCCACCCCAGGTAAAAAGTAAATAGAACTAGTGCACCACTGGATGTGAGAACTATGCTTGTTTGTGCAGATTCTCCTTGACTGACTACCACTAAATTAGGCCAGATGTCTTTTTCATTCATCTTTAATAGGCATCATTACTTCTAGCAACACACATAAAAACATTTGCAACCACTTTGGGGCACAAGCTTGGAGAGTTTCTTGACTGGTCGCAGTGACGGATAGAGGATTAACTCTTCCACGTAGCTGTGTTCACAACAAGAGTGGTACAAACTACAGAGGCATAGCAATGTTAAACACTTAAAATGTACAGCATTGAAGGCGAGCAGTACTGAAAGAAAAAGACTAGAATCTAGTACTTGGACACGAGTGCAGCATTCGCTGTATGGCACTTGTTGCATATCAGAAGGGTGAAACAGGTGGAAGATTTGACAGAGACAGATGAGAAGAGACAGCTAAGAGACAGAAATGGACGGGGAGACACGGTGTGAGAAATAGGTAATAAGTTTGGAGATGGATCTGGGGAGCAGGTGCAAAAGAGACATCTGACAGCAAGGAGAGCAAGGGACTATTAAGAGGGGGAGAATAGGAGAAAAGAATAAGACAGGCGATAAAAAGAGACTCGTATGAGAGCACTTATGGAATTTCAGAGGGACCATCGACAGGTTAGAACTGGCTGAAAAGTGGGAAGTGGGGACAGGTGAGATGTACTTGATATAGAGACAGCCCGAGGTGAAAAACAGACATTTGCAGGGAAGAGCCAGACACAGAAAACTCATGAGACAGAAGCGAGAGAGAGACAGATGAGATGAGATAGGTACAAGGGAGCTCGATGCATCTGAGAGTTATATTACAGGTAAGAGACAGGCGAAAGAGAGACCATTTGGAGAGTCAGCGATGGTGAGTAGGAGGCAGGTGTAAGAGAGGGGACAAAAAGACAGACATAGGAGGGAGAGATATCAGAGAGAAAAGGAGAGGTGAGAGAGAGGGGTGAGAAATAGACTATCTAGTTAAGAAGAAACTTCTGGGAAAGTAGGGAGGGTGCACGTGTGTGGAGTAGATGATCAAGAGAGAGCTGAGGGTGAGAAGGTAAAAGGGATGTGATAAAGAGATGAAAATAGGTGGAGGACAGCTGAGAGCAAATGAGATGTGAGAGAGTTGATAAAGAGACAGATAAGAAAGAGATAGCTAAGAGAAAAGAGGTGATAAAGAAGCCATAGAGCGAAATGATAAGAATGAAATAGGAAGACAGTTGAGAAGTAGGCAACCTATGGCTGAGGAGGTTATGTAAGAAGTACAGCAAGGTGATAAGGAGACAGACTATGAGAAAGAGACAGTTGTTAAGAGATGTTTGAGAGGGCCCGTGACAAATGTTCAAGTGACAGAAAAAAGAGAGATGAATGTTGATTAGATGGAAGAGATAGGTGGAAGAGATAAAAATGGCAGGAGAGAGCAAGTGAGGGCAGGGCAATAAAGTAAGATGAGAGACAGAGCAAAGAAGGTAAGTAAACCAAGACCTTACATGAGAGACAGGCAAGACAAAATCGACTTTGGAGGAAAAAAGATTTAAGCAGCTAGTAGTGAAGAGAAAGAAAGCCAGAGCAAAGAAACAAGGGGAATGAAAATAGGCACATTCTCGGGCAAATGTCTGTTTATAATATGATACAGTATGGCAACTGCACTTTCTTCTAGTATGAGATGGTGGGCATGCGGTCTGCACTGACCTATGAAACTAGGTGCAGAGTCCTTAGGTATCTCTGATGCAATCTGGGATCACTCACCCAATTACACTCACTATGATCTCTCAAGTACGAGAGTGCAGCAGTGAAAAATAAAGCAGTGCATTCCAACTGCAGCTCCGTCTGTCAATTCGTGTGGACTGGCCTGCCTTTGATGGTACGTATCATCAGCTTCATGGTGCAGGCAAACGGGCAAGGATTTATCCAATTTCGCGGGCGAATTCAGAACACTCATCTTGTAGGACGCCGTCTCCTTGACGAAAGCTTCCTGGTATTTTATACGGCTACCCGGAACCTTAACGAGCTCCGACAACTAAAAGTTGAGTGGTTTACATACTCCACCACTCTGCATCTTAGTGGGATTTTTTGCCAACGCTAATAGTAATCACCTGGATCTTTTGGACGATTAGTGCACAGATATTTATGGTGCATCTATGGACCTAATGTTGTGAAGATTCGTGACCACGCGTATTTAGCTTTTTTTTGCAATAGGACGATTCTTACCTCTCCCTCGTCAGCTTGTCTTCACATCAGATATTACCTATCTTCAGCCTTGAGAAAGTTATGGTACTTATTTAGCACTTACGAAACACGTGTCGGCTGTTTTCATTGTGATGAATTGAAGAATAAAATGAAATGAAGATTCTCAGATTCTGAAGGATATCGACTGATTTTTTCTGTCTTGTATTATTTACTGTTACAAAATATAATGCTTTATGGTGATTATTAGATCCCTAAGTCTGACTATTGTTATTTAGGATGGTGCACGCCTGACCCAGTTCTTTCGTGATATTTACATGCTGAGTTTTTTTCTCAACATTTGGTCACCCCTGGTAGTGAGTTGCACTCCGCTAGTATCATTATACTAGTTTAATATTTATTTTCCTTTAATTGTCTTGAGAGAGCGCAAACTGACCTAAATGTATAAGTACATCACACTTACACGTAGTAAGCACAAGTCATGAAGAGAAATGCCATGAGTGCTGATATTATATGCATTTATATTCTGAGATGTGCAGTTAACTTAGTGATTTAAGTAGAAGTGGAACTAATGCAGAAATGTGTGAAATTATATGCCGGGGATTACAATCACCTCTATCTCGCCGGTGGAATGGACTGACCACTTTTTGGTGTCCATCCTATGCCCGGTCTTAGCCACCCCTTCCATCTCCTCGGCTAGACGGGTTCAGAAGAGGGCCTGGAAGAAGCTTAGGTTAGAAGACTTCCATCGTCTTCTATTAGAGGAGCCGCTGGGCCCGTTGACGGAGGTAGAAAAGGGGTATGACCTCTTCTGTTCCTGGATTACTAGGGCCTTGGACTCTCTGATACCTATTGTATCTACTAAAATCAACTCCAGAGAGTCGAGCCCCTGGTACGATAGTGCCCTTCGGGCCCTAAAGGGTGCCTGTAGACGGGCTGAGAGGGCCTGGAGGAAAACCTATGGAGCTGATCTAAAAGCTGCATACGCCAGGTCCGTCAAGCTCTACCATCGGGCTATCTGTCGAGCTCGAGCGGCTTTTTATGCCGCGGAATTCCGGAACAGTACTAATCCGTCGAAAGCCATCTTTAAGGCCGTAAAAGATCTTATGTCAAAGCGGACTACCTCTACGACCGTAAGCTCTCTTTCCCACTGTGAATCCCTTGCTTCCTATTTTCTGGGGAAAGTCCAAGCTATTTATCGGACATTCCCTAGCATAGGGTCCGGTCGGGAAAGTATCAATGGGACCCACCATCAGTCTACTCTGCTTGTCTTCCCCCCCCTTACCTTGGACGGGTTTGATAAACTTGCGTTGCAAGTCAAATCTGGATCTCCATCCGATCCAGTAAGGCCTGCTCTCTTTCGAGATCAGGCTTTTATGGGACGTGCAGCTGTATGTTCCCTCGTCAACCTTTCCTTGGAAACGGGAGTAGTTCCAGCTAAGTGGAAGCAAGCTGTGGTGTCCCCAATTATCAAAAAGCCCTCCCTGGACCCGGCCAAGCCTGAAAGCTATCGCCCCATTTCGTTGCTACCTTGGCCAGCCAAGATCACTGAGGCCCATGTCAACTTGGCCCTGTCTGAACATCTTGTACGGACCAATGCCCTCGACCCCACACAAAACGGATTCCGTGCCGGCCACAGCACGGAAACCGCGTTACTTGTGATGGTGGAACATCTCCGTGCAAGGTTGGATGCTGGTCAAACGGCGGCGCTTATATTGTTAGACCTTAGCGCCGCCTTTGACACGGTAGACCACAGCATCCTCCTGCATCGGCTTGAGGAGACCGGCATTGGCGGTCAGGTGTTGCAATGGTTCCACTCCTTTCTAGATAACCGCTCCTTCTGTGTTGCCATACCTCCCTTCAAGTCCAATTTCCAACCGCTGGCCATGGGGGTTCCGCAAGGGTCCTCGCTGAGTCCCACGTTGTTCAATCTTTACGTGAGACCGCTGGCTGATGTCGCTAGGCAGTGGGGCCTAACTTTGGTCTCATATGCCGACGACACACAGCTGGCGGTTACTCTCAGCGGGGATGCGGAGACTGAGGCCCCCAGGTTTCAGTCTGGACTGAAGGCGGTGGCTAGCTGGTTGACAGGCAACTGCCTTCAGCTAAATGCCACAAAAACGGAGGTGATGGTTGTCGGTAAGGGAGTGGAGCTGTGGGGTGACCAATGGTGGCCCTCTGAGCTGGGACCCACTCCGACCCCGGTATCTGAGGTGAAAAACCTGGGGGTCTGGCTGGATGCGGGCCTCTCCTTTGTAGGGCATACTAAAAAAACTGCGGCCTGTTGTTTCGGTCTCCTAAGGGGCTTGAGACCTGTTCTCAAGTTCTTTGACGCCCCGACCAGGCAGCTGGTGATCCAGGCAACTATCATCTCCCGCCTGGATTATGCCAGCTCTCTTCTGGCTGGGGCTAACCAGGCCGAGCTAACCCGTCTGCAGCGGGTTCAGAATGCTGCGGCGAGGGCGATTGTCGGCCTGCCCAGATTCAGCTCGGTGGCAACTGTCCTTCGTACCCTACATTGGCTCCCTGTCAGGAAGCGCATCCTTTTTAAGGTCTTGTGTCTCGCTTTTAAGATTCTTAGAGGTATTGGCCCGGAAATCCTATCCAGCTGTCTTTCCTTTTATGTTCCCATCCGCACCCTCCGTTCCCAGGGTTTGGCCCTTGCGGTGGTCCCCAGATTTAGGCTTAGTCGCATGGGTGGCCGCTCGTTTAGTGTAAAGGCCGCGTCAGCATGGAACTCCCTTCCTGTTGAAATTCGTCTGATGGAGGACCTCTTGACTTTCCGGAGGGCTTTAAAAACTTTCCTGTTTTAGCTGCTTTCATGTTTTTAGTTTCCTGTTATGTTCTACCTTGTCTCTGCGCCGGGACGCCCCTTGGCTGGGGTATCTGTGCGCATAATAAATCAATATAACATAACATAACATATAACTTATTAGACGTGATTAATCCTGAATCCATGTCGTGTAGGTGCTAAAATGTAAGATGGCATGCGGTTAAGAACGTAGAACGTGGTAGGCCTCAGGGCCAGAGCTGGTAGGGATGGGAAAGGTGTTTCCTTTCACGACATGGATTGCACTAATGTCTTTTAGTAGTAGCGTTAAGGGGCCATATTTTATAGATGTGTTTACCGAATCATAGAATTGAGTATTAACGTGCTACTAATTAATGAAGGATTTGAATGGTATAATCATTATGAGAAATGCTGTAGGCCTGAAATGTTTATAGACATTGATTTACACGTATTGGTCTGGGCCGAGAAATGTTGCAAACTTTTGTTGGAAGTCTATGAGAATTGGGATCTTGGCTGCAGATGTCTGTCTGCAAGAGAAAGGGGGGATCCAATTATAAATGAAATGAATAGAGGTTTGTTCAGGAGACGGCCCAGACACGGAGGAGGGTTCCGGAATGTTTTAAGGGGTATCAGCGGGCCGGAGAAGAGTCTGAGAAGCAAGGTCAACTCTAACGCACGAGGCCTCATCATGGAAAAAGCCAGAAGATACACCACGTGAGGGGCGTCTCACGAGGGGCGTCTCAAATGCTATTGTATGTTTTGTATTAGGGACAGCACCCCTGGGAGGAGTTAGAGCAGATGCCTGAGGACCCTTTAGAGAGCGGATGGGTAGGCAGAGAGGGGTCATGACTGGAGAACTATAGGGTTTTCACCAAGAGACTAAGAGTGGGTGACTTCCCTAGGGGGTCATTCACCGCTGACACCTTTTGATAGGGTGGGACCTTGTTAAGTAGGGATACCATCCAGAGCAGGGTAGGGACAGCCTAACCTGTGTTTTTCCTCCAACTTTAAATGACGGAGAGATCTCAATACGTGTCAATGCTTATAGCTTTGTTATTCTTAGAACTTGTACTTGTAGTCTTCTTTGCTCGTCTGAGGGTTTTCAGAGAGCACATGTATGTAGTTGGGCCCGTGTATCTTGTGAATCTCATTCTGAGATGCCTGTACTTGCAGCTTATCCTAACTATATAATAAACCTTTGAAAGCTAGAAGTTGTTTGTGATCTTTCAGAGCGGAGTCCGTTATTGGGTGAACTAACTTGGTAAGAGATGCACTTTCTTCCTCAATGACAGCGAACAAAGGTTCAGTCGACCAGATCGGGGTTTTAGATCAATAGTGATAAGGTATCGATCAAAATCTCGCCCCAGCAGTTGGTAGCTATAGAGGATGGTTGCCTTCTTGAGGAAGGTGATCTAGGCCAGGTTAGATTACCCCAAGGCCCCTAGAGATCGATGATCGGAAGAACCGCCCGCCGAAGAAGGTCCGGATGACGTGAGACAGAAAAGCAGCAGTATCGGTCGAGAGTGAGTATAAAGGGTCATGCGTGCTAGATTGCGGTGTTTTTGTATTGTATCTATGTTGTAATGTCTGGCGGAGTTGAAGGCCTGTAGAGTGACTGTGGAACAGGTTGTGAGCGCGCGCAACCGGTGGAAATCTTAAGTTCAAGGAGAGCTTAAGTGGTTCGGGTGTATCGGACATCCAAAGTAATTGTCAACCAGTGTGAAGGGGGTCATGAGGTACCATTGATCACCCGAAAGACCGAGATAGGGGGAACGTAAGAGTGAGTGCGTGAGTAACGGACGCTGGTCGGAGGTTACTGTGTGTGCAAGCAACCTATCAGAGAGACGATATACATTTCGTCAGTTGTGTTGACAATTACAGATAGACTGTGGACGTACAGTCAAGGGAAGTGACCGCTTGGTCGGAAGTAGTCATTTTTCAGGGTATGAATGGGACGCATGCATGACCGGGAGAAGAGCTGAGAAAGGAGGGGTGCTGCTGCGAAGCGGAGACGAGTGACGTCAGAAAGTGCCGCGCTGGGATTGGCCGGCCGGAGAAAGACCGCGCTGCGATAGGCCAGCTAGCAAAGCCGCGCTAGGATTGGTGGATTATCATCAGGAAGTAAACAGGGTATAGAGGCTGGAATTTGTGCGTATAATCATGAAGTGTTTTAAATGGTTGAGAGCGGCGTTTAAAAAAGAGAGGCGGGGATCGTATGAAGGGGAAGAAGCCCCGCCGGAGGGTACGCCGGCTCGTTATATGGCGGCAAATGTTGGGCTGCATACAATTTTGTGGATCTCAGAGTGGAGTAAGATTACAGAAGGAAATGAGGAACTGACGTTTCCGAAGTACGGGACGTTCAGATTAGAGGTGTTACACCGATTAAAAGCAGTTATGACCTCAATGAGACCCTTGCCTAGACCGACCCAGTTTGAAGCTCTCAATGCCTGGATTAGGGCAGCGCACGAGAAGAACATGAATAGACGACAAGAAAGGGTGAAACGATCGGTAAGGGCAGTGCAGGATGCCAAGTGGGATGCAGATGCCAAAAGATGGAGAGTGCATAACATGGAAGTAAATAAATTGTACCCAGTGTTAGAGATGCCCGGGAACAAAAGCCCCCTAGAAGAAGATGATGAGAGCGAAACAGAGGACAGCTTGATAAACAGGTTACTGACGGATAGGCCACCCCCGTATAACAGAGCAGGGGGAGATGTCGAGCATAGCGAAAGGGAGGGGAGCCACGTAGGAGAGCATGGACCGCTTCCCAGTTCCGATTGGGATCCCGAGGCAAAGAAAGAACTGTCCCAGCCTAGTTCGGTGCAACAGGTAGTCGGGAGGTTTGTGGTACAAAGGGTGCCGGAAACGGAGTGTGCCACATCCTACGCACTGCCAGATGCACTACAAGTACCTGTTACCATAGGTCCTATAGTATTGATTTATGACCCAGAGAGAGAGAGAGAATGGAGACCGGAGGGAGAATAGCAGAGAGTCCTACTGTGAAAAGAGAGAAGAAAGAGAGAATGGGCAAAGTAAGATTGGGGGTAACAGGCCCGTGTTCCATCACCTTCCAAGATCGGATGGCCGAGCATGGGACCTGGAGAGATGGGAGCAAGGGAGAACACTCCTTAACTCTCCCGAACCCAAACGTAGGGCTCGGAGTTGGGATGGGAGAGAGACCTGTGAACCTCCTTCGAAAGACATATTGCGAGCTGAGATAAAAGCCAAGAGACTCGATGTCGCCAGCTTAAGGTCAGATCTGGATGACATGGTAGATGGTACCCTGCCTTTAGAAAGAATGGAGATGTATGAGCAGGATGAAATACTGTTCATGGCAAAGGACATCACTCGAAAGGCGAGAACAATCCATGAGAAGCTAGTCGAACTAGCAGGCAAATATATGGTGGACCTGTCAAGGACCAAAGCATTACAGGGTAACCACAGGCTACGTTATTCAGATCGAGACCTAGATGAGAGGAGAACGATCGGACTGAAAACGCACATAAGGGAACTAATCACTGGAATAAGGACATGGAGGGCACTAGATAAATGGGAAGAGAGGTGGTCCAAGAAGGGGACCGTCAGGAGAAGCATGCTTGGTATGACACCAGGAGGACTGCAGGGAATAGAGGCATACCCTTTGCGTGAAGTCGCAAATGGGAACTATGTGCACGTCCCATGGAGTAGGGGAGATTTAGCTGCTTTTACCACTTCCTTCCCCAAATTGCGGGAGAACCCAGTGGAGTGGTACAAGCAAGTTGAGAGATTCGTAAAAATCTCAAAGGTCCTATGGATAGATCTGAACACGCTGTTTGACATTGTAGTGCCAGGAGATTTGTGGACAGCATGCAAGGTTAGCGCTGAGTGGCCCACAACAGAGCCGGAGAGAGACGCTAAGACTAACGGGCCGTCCGAGACTGTGATGGCCAAATACGAGAGAGTGATGACTTGGCTGAAAGATAAAGTGCCAATGCAAGACATAGATTGGGTCAAAATAGATCGAACCAGACAGGAACCAAAGAGACAGTTCACGAATATTACGAGAGATTGCTGAAGGCGTTTAAACAGTATAGCGGTCTGGATGTAATGGATCCAAAGGACATAGGGCAATTTGTGTCCAAGTTCGTCTTGGGCCTGAGACCGGATATTAGTTTAATGATTCAGCAACACTTGATTTGTTGGCAAAATAAACCCCTAGACGAAATCCTGAGATATGCCAGGTACTGCTGTGATGAGATAGACTCCAAGGCAAAGAAACTAAAGGAGAAACTGATGGTGGTACAGATGCAGGCAGCCGGGAAGGGGGGACAGCAGCAACAGCAACAAGGAACAGGTACTGGAGGAAAGAAACAGTATAGTCAGAACAAGGGCAATGAGGAGAACTCCACCTTTAGACCCAGGATAGACATAGCTGCCTTGAAGAAAACGACTAGGTGCCACCAGTGTAACGAGGTGGGGCATTGGAAACGCGAGTGTCCCTACAATGTTGAGATAGGAGAACAGGAGGTAGAGGAGGAAGAGGTCCAGAGTGCGCCTACGAGAGGGGTAACGCAATACCAGGGAAAGGTGCTCAAAGGGGGGGGCCCTCCTCCCCGAGCCCAGTTCCCTCAGCCACCCAGAGTAGGGACTATGGGTAAGACGTATAGACAGATGCCCCTGTTTGTAGGAGGCGAGGAGTGCTATTATGTAGACCCGCTAACTGGATAGAGAGTGGAAAGGGAGGACTGTACCCTCGGGGCAGCCTTGGAGGTGGATCAAAGGGGACCCTATGTTGAGGCCGAAGTGGCAGGGTGCCCCACGACATTTCTAGTGGACACAGGAGCCACTAGATCCACGATCAGATCAGCCGCAGTTCCAGGCCTGCCCATGTCTGGAGAGACCATACAAGTGGTAGGGGTCGCTAACAGGAGAATGACCAGCCCACTGACTGAACCCGTGCAGGTGAAAATAGGGAAGTACAGCGATGAGCACCAGTTTGTGGTTTGCGATTCTAGGCCTGTATGTCTGCTAGGAAGAGACCTTTTGTGCAAGTTAAATTGTACCATATACTGCACACCACAAGGAGTGGAGGTATTGACTAATGACGATGATGCTGACTTCAAAGTTGCAAATTCCAGAATATGTGTGGAGCTGTACCCCACTCTGACAGTAGATGAGCTCCCCTGGGATCTGAGAGAGACAGTGGCACCAGAAGTGTGGGATTTCACTGGGGAAGAGATTGGATTGGTCAAGGGGGTGGACCCAGTGAAAATCGTAGTGAAACCGCATGCTGAGTTTCCAAGAACACCCCAATATAAATTGACTCCAGAAACGATTGCAGGCATAAAACCCGTGATCGAGTCCATGATTAAGCAGGGAATACTGAAAGAAATAGTGGGTAGTCCATGTAACTCCCCGATTATGGGTTTGCAGAAACCAAATGGGAAATTCCGGATAGTGCAGGACCTCCGAAAGATTAATAACATAGTTGTTTCATGTTGTCCAGTGGTACCGAATCCATCAGTGATACTGTTTCAGATACCTTTCCAAGCAGAATGGTTCACTGTGATTGATCTTTGCCAGGCTTTCTTTTCGATCCCTCTGGACGAAGAGAGCCATTTTCTTTTCGCATTTAAGCTGGAAGGTCGCGTCCTAACATGGTGTCGTATTCCTCAGGGGTATACAGAGAGCCCATCGATCTTCAACCAGCTTCTGAAGAAAAATCTTGAAAGTCTAGTGCTGCCCCAGAGGTCAGTTCTGGTCCAGTACATAGACGACCTCCTTGTGGCGTCAGAAACAGAAGAAGCTTGCAGGGAGGACTCCATTGCTTTGTTAAATCACCTAGCTGCAAATGGGCACAAGGTGTCCCCGGGAAAGTTACAGTATTGCCTGACAGAAGTGCAGTACTTGGGACACAGAATTGAGAAAGGCAAACGAAAAGTGTCCCCAGACAGGATAGAGGCCATCATGAAGATGAATGCGCCTAAAACACAGAGAGAAGTCAGGATGTTCCTGGGGATGGTGGGGTATTGCCGACAGTGGATTGCGAACTTTTCACTGAAAGCAAAGCCCTTGCAAAAACTGACGCACAAGGAGGTGAGCGATCCGGTACCATGGGACAAAGACTGTTTGATGGCGTTCCTACAGCTGCGAGAGGACCTGTGTCGTGCTCCGGCTTTGGGAATGCCTGATTACGATAAACCATTCTTGCTTTATTGTTGTGAGAGAGAGGGGTGCGCGCTGTCTGTGTTAGTCCAAATTCATGGGAATGCCCGTAGACCAGTCGCTTATTTCTCGGCTACTTTAGACCCAGTAGCCGCAGCGTTGCCCGGATGTCTCAAATCCGTTGCCGCAACAGGTGTCAGCATCGAGAGGTGTGAGAATATTGTCATGGGGCATCCGTTAGAGGTGTACGTGCCCCATTCTGTTGAACTGTTAATGACCAGGACCAAAACACAGCATCTGACCAACAGTAGGCTCACGCGCTATGAGCAAGTTATCCTTGCTGCAGAGAACGTGACCCTCAGGAGATGCTCTGTTTTGAATCCTGCTACCTTGATGCCACTCCCAAATGATATCGATGATGATGATGAATGTACAGACCATGACTGCCTCGATGTAACTGAACTATGCACCAAACCTAGACCCGACATCGTAGATGAGCCACTGACTGACCCAGATGAAATTTTCTTTGTCGATGGCTCATGTGTAAGAGACGAAGTTGGGCAGTTGAGAGCAGCTTACGCTGTTTGTACGATTACTGGAGTTGTGGAAGCTGGATGCCTGGAAGGAGTACACTCCGCTCAGGTAGCTGAGATTATTGCCTTAACGCGTGCTTGCCTGGCAAGCAATCAAATTCGAGTCACCATATACACCGACAGCCAATATGGTTACGGGGTAGTTCATGATTACGGGCAGTTGTGGTCTCAAAGAGGTTTCATGACTTCCTCAGGCTCTCCCATTCGCAATGGGGAGTTTGTGCGCTTGTTGTTAGAGGCATTGCAATGTCCAGCAGGTATCGCAGTTGTGAAGTGCACCGCACATACCAGAAACATGGACTTCGTGTCACAAGGCAATAGATATGCCGACGAAGTCGCGCGGTATTGCGCGGAACAAGGGTACTCTTTCACAGAGGTGGAAGTGGGTGGAATAAATGTAAGAACTGAATTAGCTATGATACTAGAAACTGTTGACTCTTGGGACGAACTAAAGTGCATGCAAGAAAATGCTCCTGATTTTGAAAAACAAACATGGGAAAAGGCAGGATGTGTGGTGGGTGAGGCCCATTTCTGGGTCTCAGCAGACGGCAGAGCAGTGTTACCCAATGAGATGGTGAGCCCAATGGCTAGACAAATCCATGGTCCCGTACACCTAGGGAGAGACGCTATGCTGAGAGTGTTTAGGCAGACCTGGTATAATCCTAAGTTCAGAGTAGCAGCCGAAGCAGTGTGCCAGCGTTGTGTGACCTGTCAGCAGTTGAATGTAGGGAAAAAGACACCAGTTGCACTGAGCCACATTGGGAGGTCAGGGGGTCCATTCAACCGCATGCAGTTGGATTTTATCGAACTGCCAAGGTGCAACCGCCTCCGTTATGTCCTGGTAGTTGTTTGCGTATTCTCCAGATGGATTGAGGCATACCCTACACGTAGGTGCGACACCCTCACAGTAGCCATGTTACTGCTTAGGGAGCTCATTCCGCGCTTCAGGGTGCCGGCCTTTTTGGAATCAGATAGGGGAACGCATTTCAACAGCTCGCTTGTGAAAATGATTTGTGCGGCTCTGAACATAGATCAGAAATTGCATTGCAGTTACCGGCCAGAGGCCTCAGGAATTGTGGAGCAGATCAATAGCACTATTAAAGCCAGAATTGCAAAAGTGTGTTCATCAACGTCCTTGAGTTGGCCTGACGCTCTGCCATTGGTCCTTATGAGCCTCCGTAGTACCCCAGACAGAAGAACGGGGCTGTCACCTCATGAGGTGTTGATGGGGAGAGCAATGAGGTTGCCGTCTGTCCCAACTGCCGCACTGTTAAACATCACAGATGATATGATCCTGGACTATTGCAAGGGGCTGTCTGACGCCATTCATTCTGTGTCCCTTCAGGTGCAGGCTGCCGAGGTTCCATCGTGCCAGGACCTGTGTCACGACCTGTGCCCTGGAGACTGGGTGCTTGTACGAAAGCACGTGAGAAGAAGCTGCCTGGATGTTCGTTGGCGTGGGCCCTTCCAGATCATCCTGATCACGAACACTGCTGTGAAGGTGGGAGGCCTGCCCAATTGGATCCACGCGTCGCATACGCGGAGGGTTCCAGCACCTCTGGAAGAAACAGCTCCTCTCTCGGATAGACGTCCAGCTGCGGACCGAGAAGCCATAGAGGGGGCCAGCCAAGCTGTAGAGGTGCCAGCAGAAGCAGGGAACGAGTCTGACCAAGCTGAGGACGGTCAGTACAACAGCGAAACAGACGACGCTACGGAAGGAGAAAGTAGCTGGGAGTACGAGTCCGACACTGACCGGTCTGACAGAGAGTGTGAGCCGACCAGACGGAGGAGGAGTAGAAGGGTACGTGGAGAAGCTAACTGGCCGTAAAGAAGGAGCTCTAGCCTGAGGTCAACTCCAGAGAGAACCCTTCCTCCGATATCAGAGGATTCAGACCCGGAAGAAGGTGCTCAGGGCGCTGAAGCACCGGACTTGAGAAGGTCAAGAAGAGTGCGTGTGCCTAGCAGAAGATACGCCACCCCTGAGTGGACATATCTGGCGACAAATGTCTTTGGAACAGGAGACAGGGAGGATACGAGCGGTGGTGGTGTCCAGCTCTGAGCCCATCATCACAGTGGAAGTACAACTGTTAGTACCCGGAGTCGAAGCAGAAGGGTCACTAACTTTCACACTCCCCAGCCCTCCCCGCCTCAGCAAGTTAAAGCACATGTTTTTCACAGAATTGCAATTCCCCGACTTTGGTACAAAGATAACAAGCCATGAAGAGCATATTCTTCGTTTGGAAATATTGAACTATGCTGTCAAAGCTGCAGGCACAAGCCTGATTGTAGATGCTTAGAGACTTTGTAAATAAGCAAGAAAAAGAAGATTACCTAGCGCCCAGGAAGCAGAGAATCTTAGGGACCTTCCCTTGAGTTGACGGAGAAGGGCTAGGGTTGTCTGTGTTGAAGCTTTTAAAAAGACTTTTTGCGAAGAAGGTTGTCAGCTTCCAGTTGTGTGGTTCTAAGGATAAAGGGAGTAAAAGAGACTGTAAAGGAACGAGAAGAGAAGAACTTTGTGCTGAGATAAGAGAGAGCCATACTGTCTGACAAAATGGAAGCCGGCACCCCAAACCGCAGAGCCAAATGTATAATAGGCACACTAATAGTAGGAGTGATAATATTAATCGTTTTAGTAGTCACAGTCTCCTATGTAAAGGGACATGAGGAAGAGGCAAAGGTAACCGATGCGAAATCTGTAGTGCCACCTAAACCCACCGTTGCTGGTGAGAAAGGGGAAACCATTCAAGAGAAAGCGTTATTAGCTGCAGAAGCTCGCAGGTTACACGTGGATGAGTCCCAAGGCGACTTTAGGTCAAATGCTTATGCTAAACTTTTATATGAATACATGGATGCCATGGAGGTTAAGGACTGCTATGTCTGCATGCAGTTGCCGGCGTCTGTAGATGAAGGCATTCGATATCATCACCTCCCGCTGACATATGGCATTACATGTAGCTTATTGCTTAGTATATTTTATGGGAGGGATAGTTTTGAATACTATTTCTCCAATTATGATTCAGTGTTACCAGAAGTCCCAAATTATAAGCAAATGAACAAATGGGACTACTGGAAGAGTGAAGACAGATTGGCCAAGTTTTTCATTCCTTGGATTACCTTAGATACTTCACATGCCCGTAGAAACAATCTGACATGCAAGGTGTCAGAAGTCGAGAAAAAGTTCATAGGGCAGGTGGATGATCGATACCGGAGACAAAAGATTTTGAAAAAATCAGGACAATGGAAAACAGATTGGACCGAGGAAGAGAAGGCACACAAGAGAAAGGGTAGTAGTGGTCCAATAGCTTTAGATAGAACGCAGAGAGGAAAGCTATGTCTTCACCGAGCCAAAACGTATTATGAAAATGTATACGTGGGAGAAGTCAGCTGTGAACATGCTTTCAATCTAGAATATTATACTAAGGATTTCCTAAAGGGAATGCAAGTGATTCCAAATGTGTATTTTGTATGTGGAAGAAATGCCTACGTGAGACTACCTGATAACTGGTATGGATCATGTTACTTGGCAATTATCTTCCCCAAAATATATCATGCCCAAGACTTAGAGATCATCGAGGGCAAGGCATCAGCAAGAGGAAAGAGAGATATAGGAGATGCAGAAATGGTTGGAGATGTATTTGGAGCTGTGTTCCCTCTTTTAGGATTAATCCTTAATGATGTCAAAATTAGACGACTGGCAACAGTCGTAGACAGGTTGTCTGCCAGCACTGCTCAGTCCTTAATGCTGGTGGAAGGAGAGATGCAATCGATAAGGGCCATGGTTCTTCAAAACCGTCTTGCATTAGACGTCCTATTAGCAAAGGAGGGCGGAGTCTGTAAGGCTTTGAAGGTCCAGGAATGTTGCACTTACATTCCAGACAATTCAAAGCCCCTTGAGAAAGTTATTATGAACATAACCGATATTCACAAGGAGATCGAAGACCTGAGTAGAGAAAATGTCTGGGAAAAAGTGGGCCATGGAATGAGTGAAGCTGGAGGTTGGCTCACCACATTAGGCAAAAGCTTTGTGTGGTATGTGCTGAAACCTATCATCATAATATTGATCTGTGGGATCGTGTTGTGGGGATTGGTGAGGGTATTCAAATGGTACAGAGCAAGGAGGTTGGAGAGGGCCCAGAGGGAACAGCTACAGAGATTAGCTGCCATACATGATAATCAGTACAGGAGTCTGAGGGCTCTGGAAACGCAGAAACGAGGTGCACTAGCAATCACTGCAGTTTAAGTGTTAGTGATGACCCCAAGAGGTCATCAAAGGGGGGAACTGAGAGAGCGCAAACTGACCTAAATGTATAAGTACATCACACTTACACGTAGTAAGCACAAGTCATGAAGAGAAATGCCATGAGTGCTGATATTATATGCATTTATATTCTGAGATGTGCAGTTAACTTAGTGATTTAAGTAGAAGTGGAACTAATGCAGAAATGTGTGAAATTATATAACTTATTAGACGTGATTAATCCTGAATCCATGTCGTGTAGCTGCTAAAATGTAAGATGGCATGCGGTTAAGAACGTAGAACGTGGTAGGCCTCAGGGCCAGAGCTGGTAGGGATGGGAAAGGTGTTTCCTTTCACGACATGGATTGCACTAATGTCTTTTAGTAGTAGCGTTAAGGGGCCATATTTTATAGATGTGTTTACCGAATCATAGAATTGAGTATTAACGTGCTACTAATTAATGAAGGATTTGAATGGTATAATCATTATGAGAAATGCTGTAGGCCTGAAATGTTTATAGACATTGATTTACACGTATTGGTCTGGGCCGAGAAATGTTGCAAACTTTTGTTGGAAGTCTATGAGAATTGGGATCTTGGCTGCAGATGTCTGTCTGCAAGAGAAAGGGGGGATCCAATTATAAATGAAATGAATAGAGGTTTGTTCAGGAGACGGCCCAGACACGGAGGAGGGTTCCGGAATGTTTTAAGGGGTATCAGCGGGCCGGAGAAGAGTCTGAGAAGCAAGGTCAACTCTAACGCACGAGGCCTCATCATGGAAAAAGCCAGAAGATACACCACGTGAGGGGCGTCTCACGAGGGGCGTCTCAAATGCTGTTGTATGTTTTGTATTAGGGACAACACCCCTGGGAGGAGTTAGAGCAGATGCCTGAGGACCCTTTAGAGAGCGGATGGGTAGGCAGAGAGGGGTCATGACTGGAGAACTATAGGGTTTTCACCAAGAGACTAAGAGTGGGTGACTTCCCTAGGGGGTCATTCACCGCTGACACCTTTTGATAGGTTGGGACCTTGTTAAGTAGGGATACCATCCAGAGCAGGGTAGGGACAGCCTAACCTGTGTTTTTCCTCCAACTTTAAATGACGGAGAGATCTCAATACGTGTCAATGCTTATAGCTTTGTTATTCTTAGAACTTGTACTCGTAGTCTTCTTTGCTCGTCTGAGGGTTTTCAGAGAGCACATGTATGTAGTTGGGCCCGTGTATCTTGTGAATCTCATTCTGAGATGCCTGTACTTGCAGCTTATCCTAACTATATAATAAACCTTTGAAAGCTAGAAGTTGTTTGTGATCTTTCAGAGCGGAGTCCGTTATTGGGTGAACTAACTTGGTAAGAGATGCACTTTCTTCCTCAATGACAGGCAACAAAGGTTCAGTCGACCAGATCGGGGTTTTAGATCAATAGTGATAAGGTATCGATCAAAATCTCGCCCCAGCAGTCTTTAACCATACTTGTTTTTGTGATAGTGCGGATATTCCTCCCAGAGAGACACCACTACCTCCTCTCTCCTTTTCTCCTTCGAATTCAGAACAGTCCCTTCAGGCATCAGCTGCCGTGACTTTAACTTGTAAATGCCCTGGGAAATGGATGAAAAAAGCTATTTCACTCTCCTGCTACTGGCCCAGCTCCCCTCAATGTCCCGCTACTGACCCAGCTCCCCTCACTGTCCCGCTACTGACCCAGCTCCCCTCACTGTCACGCTACTGACCCAGCTCCCCTCACTGTCCCCCTACTGACCCAGCTCCCCTCACTGTCCCGCTACTGACCCAGCTCCCCTAACTGCCCCACTACTGACCCAGCTCACCTAACAGTCCCGCTACTGACCCAGCTCACCTGTCCCGCTACTGACCCATCTCACCTAACTGTCCCGCTGCTCACCTAACTGTCCCGCTACTGACCCAGCTCACCTCATTGTGCCGCTTCTGACCCAGCTCACCTCACTGTCCCGCTACTGACCCAGCTCACCTCACTGTCCCACTACTGACCCATGCTCACCTCACTGTCCCGCTACTGACCCAGCTCACCTCACTGTCTCGCTACTGCCCCAGCTCCCTTCACTCTCCTGCTACTGACCCCGTTCTTGCGCTCCAAGACCTCCGTACACACTGTTCCGAATGATTTAACTATTTAAGCACATCTAAATTGGGCCCAGCACCGTCCTCACTGCCCCCGTTGAATATGCAGGAGCCTATTCACTGTCCTGCTCTGTGTTCACCCTCACTGTACCAATACAACCCGAGGGCCCCTCATTTACCAACCAGTGACCTACTGGAGCTTTGCCCCCTAACTTCCAATCCGCTTCGAAACTATTTCCCTGCTCCACGCTCACCCATCGCTGCCTTGTTTCATACTCTGACCCCTCACTGCCATTTTCAAGACTGTGCCCCTCACTGCCCTGCTGCACACTCACCCCTACAACTCAACTCCACACTCACAACCTCACTACTGCGCCTCTTGAGTCTAAGCCCTCCTTGCTCCCCTGGTCCATGCTCTGCCTCTCACTGACCTGCCCCATGCTCTGCCTCTCACTGACCTGCCCCATACTCAGCCCAGTCACTGCCCTGTGCCATTTTCAGCCCCCACTTTGCTGCTCTTCAGTCTGAGCATTCATCGCTCCTGGTCCAACCTCAGAGCCCTCACTGTCCAGCTCCATACTCGGCTCCTCACAGCTCAGCTGAGCTCCAGACTAAACTCTACACTGTCCCTCCTCAATATGAGCCTTCCTCAACCCCTGGTCCAGTCTCAGCCCATCCTGCCTTGCTCCGATCTCAGCACTCGCACTGCCCCTCTCCAGACTCTGCTCCTCACTGCTCCTCTCCATTCTCATCCCCTCACTGCCCCTCTCCATATCCAGCCCCGAGCTGAAGGATAATTAGAAGGTATAACATTGGGTTAATTGCAAAGTGTTCAATAAAAGGCTTTTTTTTTTTAGAAAGATGTCCAAAAACATTTGACAGGAGAATCAAACCCCAACAGTGAATCAAAAGTCTATAGAATGAAAACCTGGCACCACTTTACCAAAATAAAATACACCCAGGAATGAAGGTATGCGATATAAAGTGTCCCTCATAAGTTATATCCTCGTGGCACATCAAAACAGATGATAAATCGGTGACTACAAATTAACTCCATCGCGCCAAAAAAGCCTGAGTCCCAGAGATACCATTAAACACGAGGCAAAAAACTCAAGTGAGTCTCCCCAAGGGCTTCTAAAGATGAAATACTTTTATATGTTAAAAATGGTACTTAACAGATTAATAGTCTTCAGTAACTGCAGTGGTACGTGCCAATACCGCTTTGCAGATCTCACTAACTGCAAGATGACATTTTGGGCAGATTCAAAAACTGCTTTTTGTAGTACATTTAGTGGTACTACAGTACGTAATTTACAGGATATGTGCGGAGACCTCTGCCTACACCGATTCCATCTTTTCTGCGTGGATGTCTCTGGACACGTAGATATAGTTTTGATATTAATGTGGGCGGGACCATTTCTAGACTTATCATGGAGGTGCAAGTGTTCCATGCCGCTCACCTCAGTTTTATGTTTTAAGATAGCCGGATCCTGTTCGGTTTACTCTCCTCTTGCAAGTTGGGTATCGTAGATACATTGTCTGTAGTATTGTTGATGGGTTCAAAAGAACTCATTCACCAGGTTTGCCCAGAAAGGAGAATTTCTCGCCAAGGATCCAGTGTCATCTTAAGGCATGGGTGGGCACGCTGGGCAGTTGCCTCGGGACCCCACGTTCATAAGGACCTCATGCAGACCAACAATTTACACTAACTTTCCCTTAAACGTTTTTATTCCTGTGAATGGTTGTCTAGGCAGGGTCAAGTGCATTGCTTTGCCCAGGGGCCTATATTGCTAAGTAGAGGCCCTTTCTCTACTGAGCTGAACAACTAGCACGAGATGCCGCAGACGGAAACAGACTGAGCCTGGATGAGTTCTTCGACAAACCCCTTGGCATGCGGCAGAAGTGGTCAAGAAAATGAGAAAGTGACCCAAAACCAACCAAGTTTGATTTGTGGAATAGGAGAATTTCTTACAGCATTAACCGCTGTGATTAAACCAAGTAGTTTGGGCCCTGTTTATAGGTATCATTAGAACAACAGGTGCAGTGGAACTGGAGCCCAGGCATAGGAGGGGTTGGTTGTGCAGGGAACTCATTCTCCGTGCTTGCATTGGTGACCACGGCATCCGTGCGGTGCTACTAGTTAGCGGTGAGGTATGAATAGCATATTACAAATAATAATGTTAGAATGATTTTTGTTTTTATAATCCTGCACTTCAGTTCGACTTCATACCATTTAAGGTGTATAACCAAGCGGCCATGTTGTGTATGATGTACTTCAGTGCAGGAACTCTACGTCATTGAATGTATCAGCCTTTGTTTTAGGATTCATTACATGTTTTGCCTCTCTGCACAAAGGAAAGCACATTTCCCTCTTAGCGCATACGAGCTCTCCAAGGGCTTTGTGACTTTTTAATCACACCGA
This sequence comes from Lissotriton vulgaris, assembly GCF_964263255.1. Classification (NCBI taxonomy): domain Eukaryota; kingdom Metazoa; phylum Chordata; class Amphibia; order Caudata; family Salamandridae; genus Lissotriton; species Lissotriton vulgaris. The sequence goes on from NC_141688.1 coordinate 7,431,915, forward strand.
TTCTGGTGTGGCAAAGACTAGTGGTGGGCGGGAGTGAAGAGAAAGGGCTGACAGTGTGGTCCCTTGCCTGTGCTCCTAATTCCTAAATAGAAGCATGCAAAAAGGTATTTTAATCGAACAAACTGTGCTTAATTGCTCTTATTAGACGATGGAACACAGGAATGTGGATCTCCAGTCGAAACTGTGAAGATTAACGTAAATGACATTCCAACACTTCCAGGCGCTGAGCAAAACCGCCGTCCAGTCTCAGCCCATCCTGCCTTGCTCCGATCTCAGCACTCGCACTGCCCCTCTCCATACTCGGCTCCTCACTGCTCCTCTCCATTCTCATCCCCTCACTGCCCCTCTCCATATCCAGCCCCGAGCTGAAGGATAATTAGAAGGTATAACATTGGGTTAATTGCAAAGTGTTCAATAAAAGGCTTTTTTTTTTTAGAAAGATGTCCAAAAACATTTGACAGGAGAATCAAACCCCAACAGTGAATCAAACGTCTATAGAATGAAAACCTGGCACCACTTTACCAAAAAAAAATATACCCAGGAATGAAGGTATGCGATATAAAGCGTCCCTCATAAGTTATATCCTCGTGGCACATCAAAACAGATGATAAATCGGTGACTACAAATTAACTCCATCGCGCCAAAAAAGCCTGAGTCCCAGAGATACCATTAAACACGAGGCAAAAAACTCAAGTGAGTCTCCCCAAGGGCTTCTAAAGATGAAATACTTTTATATGTTAAAAATGGTACTTAACAGATTAATAGTCTTCAGTAACTGCAGTGGTACGTGCCAATACCGCTTTGCAGATCTCACTAACTGCAAGATGACATTTTGGGCAGATTCAAAAACTGATTTTTGTAGTACATTTAGTGGTACTACAGTACGTAATTTACAGGATATGTGCAGAGACCTCTGCCTACACCGATTCCATCTTTTCTGCGTGGATGTCTCTGGACACGTATATATATTTTTGATATTAATGTGGGCGGGACCATTTCTAGACTTATCATGGAGGTGCAAGTGTTCCATGCCGCTCACCTCAGTTTTATGTTTTAAGATAGCCGGATCCTGTTCGGTTAGATCTCCTCTTGCAAGTTGTGTATCGTAGATACATTGTCTGTAGTATTGTTGATGGGTTCAAAAGAACTCATTCACCAGGTTTGCCCAGAAAGGAGAACTTCGCGCCAAGGATCCAGTGTCATCTTAAGGCATGGGTGGGCACGCTGGGCAGTTGCCTCGGGACCCCACGTTCATAAGGACCTCATGCAGACCAACAATTTACACTAACTTTCCCTTAAACGTTTTTATTCCTGTGAATGGTTGTCTAGGCACTGGCAGGGTCAAGTGCATTGCTTTGCCCAGGGGCCTATATTGCTAAGTAGAGGCCCTTTCTCTACTGAGCTGAACAACTGGCACGAGATGCCGCAGACGGAAACAGACTGAGCCTGGATGAGTTCTTCGACAAACCCCTTGGCATGCGGCAGAAGTGGCCAAGAAAATGAGAAAGTGACCCAAAACCAACCAAGTTTGATTTGTGGAATAGGAGAATTTCTTACAGCATTAACCGCTGTGATTAAACCAAGTAGTTTGGGCCCTGTTTATAGGTATCATTAGTACAACAGGTGCAGTGGAACTGGAGCCCAGGCATAGGAGGGGTTGGTTGTGCAGGGAACTCATTCTCCGTGCTTGCATTGGTGACCACGGCATCCGTGCGGTGGTACTAGTTAGCGGTGAGGTATGAATAGCATATTACAAATAATAATGTTAGAATGATTTTTGTTTTTATAATCCTGCACTTCAGTTCGACTTCATACAATTTAAGGTGTATAACCAAGCGGCCATGTTGTGTATGATGTACTTCAGTGCAGGAACTCTACGTCATTGAATGTATCAGCCTTTGTTTTAGGATTCATTACATGTTTTGCCTCTCTGCACAAAGGAAAGCACATTCCCCTCTTAGCGCATACGAGCTCTCCAAGGGCTTTGTGACTTTTTAATCACACCGATTCTGGTGTGGCAAAGACTAGTGGTGGGCGGGAGTGAAGAGAAAGGGCTGACAGTGTGGTCCCTTGCCTGTGCTCCTAATTCCTAAATAGAAGCATGCAAAAAGGTATTTTAATCGAACAAACTGTGCTTAATTGCTCTTATTAGATGATGGAACACGGGAATGTGGATCTCCAGTCGAAACTGTGAAGATTAACGTGAATGACATTCCAACACTTCCAGGCACTGAGCAAAACCGCCGTCCAGTCTCAGCCCATCCTGCCTTGCTCCGATCTCAGCACTCGCACTGCCCCTCTCCATACTCGGCTCCTCACTGCTCCTCTCCATTCTCATCCCCTCACTGCCCCTCTCCATATCCAGCCCCAAGCTGAAGGATAATTAGAAGGTATAACATTGGGTTAATTGCAAAGTGTTCAATAAAAGGCTTTTTTTTTTTTAGAAAGATGTCCAAAAACATTTGACAGGAGAATCAAACCCCAACAGTGAATCAAACATCTATAGAATGAAAACCTGGCACCACTTTACCCAAAAAAAAATACACCCAGGAATGAAGGTATGCGATATAAAGCGTCCCTCATAAGTTATATCCTCGTGGCACATCAAAACAGATGATAAATCGGTGACTACAAATTAACTCCATCGCGCCAAAAAAGCCTAAGTCCCAGAGATAGCATTAAACACGAGGCAAAAAACTAAAGTGAGTCTCCCCAAGGGCTTCTAAAGATGAAATACTTTTATATGTTAAAAATGGTACTTAACAGATTAATAGTCTTCAGTAACTGCAGTGGTACGTGCCAATACCGCTTTGCAGATCTCACTAACTGCAAGATGACATTTTGGGCAGATTCAAAAACTGCTTTTTGTAGTACATTTAGTGGTACTACAGTACGTAATTTACAGGATATGTGCGGAGACCTCTGCCTACACCGATTCCATCTTTTCTGCGTGGATGTCTCTGGACACGTAGATATAGTTTTGATATTAATGTGGGCGGGACCATTTCTAGACTTATCATGGAGGTGCAAGTGTTCCATGCCGCTCACCTAAGTTTTATGTTTTAAGATAGCCAGATCCTGTTCGGTTTACTCTCCTCTTGCAAGTTGTGTATCGTAGATACATTGTCTGTAGTATTGTTGATGGGTTCAAAAGAACTCATTCACCAGGTTTGCCCAGAAAGGAGAACTTCTCGCCAAGGATCCAGTGTCATCTTAAGGCATGGGTGGGCACGCTGGGCAGTTGCCTCGGGACCCCACGTTCATAAGGACCTCATGCAAACCAACAATTTACACTAACTTTCCCTTAAACGTTTTTATTCCTGTGAATGGTTGTCTAGGCAGGGTCAAGTGCATTGCTTTGCCCAGGGGCCTATATTGCTAAGTAGAGGCCCTTTCTCTACTGAGCTGAACAACTGGCACGAGATGCCGCAGACGGAAACAGACTGAGCGTGGAGGAGTTCTTCGACAAACCCCTTGGCATGCGGCAGAAGTGGTCAAGAAAATGAGAAAGTGACCCAAAACCAACCAAGTTTGATTTGTGGAATAGGAGAATTTCTTACAGCATTAACCGCTGTGATTAAACCAAGTAGTTTGGGCCCTGTTTATAGGTATCATTAGTACAACAGGTGCAGTGGAACTGGAGCCCAGGCATAGGAGGGGTTGGTTGTGCAGGGAACTCATTCTCCGTGCTTGCATTGGTGACCACGGCATCCGTGCGGTGCTACTAGTTAGCGGTGAGGTATGAATAGCATATTACAAATAATAATGTTAGAATGATTTTTGTTTTTATAATCCTGCACTTCAGTTCGACTTCATACAATTTAAGGTGTATAACCAAGCGGCCATGTTGTGTATAATGTACTTCAGTGCAGGAACTCTACGTCATTGAATGTATCAGCCTTTGTTACATGTTTTGCCTCTCTGCACAAAGGAAAGCACATTTCCCTCTTAGCGCATACGAGCTCTCCAAGGGCTTTGTGACTTTTTAATCACACCGATTCTGATGTGGCAAAGACTAGTGGTGGGCGGGAGTGAAGAGAAAGGGCTGACAGTGTGATCCCTTGCCTGTGCTCCTAATTCCTAAATAGAAGCATGCAAAAAGGTATTTTAATCGAACAAACTGTGCTTAATTGCTCTTATTAGACGATGGAACACAGGAATGTGGATCTCCAGTCGAAACTGTGAAGATTAACGTGAATGACATTCCAACACTTCCAGGCGCTGAGCAAAACCGCCGAACTAAAATAATTTCTATCATTTGGCAATCTGATCAGGAAGCAAAGAGAAAGCGTTATCTGAAATAAAGATTTTAGTTTAGTTTCCACTCTAATATCTTCAGATTGAAACGTTGTGTTGTTTTGTATATTTGAATGGTTATTCATATTGCAAAAAATGTTGAACAGATAGACAACCAGTTAGCTCAGTTTGAGCCTTAATCGCCCCCTGGTCCAGTCTCAGCCCTCACCTCCCTGCACCAGACTCGGGGACAGGAGGGCGGCGTCTCAAAGTGATCTTAAAATACAATTGAAGCAGAGGCACTTACAACTATATTCTGTGTGCCGGAGGAAAAAAAGGGATATATGGGATCTTCTGGTTTCAAAAAACGTGTCAATTATGCCACTCACGGTCCAAGCCAACCTAAGGAAAATATTCGAGAGGAATAAGATTGAAATTAGGGCAAAGGGCACACTGAGAAAGTACTACAGTCTGCGGACAAGGCAGGCTAAATCATTCCCTTGAGATCCAATTTCTATCAGCTTCTATTTTGAGATTGGGCATTGGCAGGTGAACGACTCGCCTATAGGAAACTGGTGTTTGCTGTACGGCAATGAAAGAAAAATAGAAAAGGCTCATTGTAATATACGGTGTCCCAAGGTCTTGTTTAAAACAATTCAAGGAATCACACCACCCTGGCACACCAGACGCTTACCAATAGCATGGATCCTGGCTCATGTGCCTCAGAATGTGGATTGAGGACCCTGCCTCACCGGAGCCTCAACGTTCCCAAACACGGCTGATGGAATTTACATTAGCATAGCTGCCAAGGTTTCAGATTGCTATGTGTGACATTTTCGGAATTATGAGTGACTTTTCAACGATTATGAGTGACACTTTCTGCATATATGACACTTCTAGTTGTTTGAGTAGATGAAACTCACTTATTTTATGTAGGGGGGGTATTGTGATGATTTTAATTAATCAAGCAATAAACATTAAACTGACAAACTGACTGAGTGACACTTTCTTGCGAGCAAAACACGGCAATGAAGATGAGGAAAACACATAAATATCAAGAATTGCACACATTTGAGCAACGAGAAACTCTAAGAATATCTTAAATCTGCTGCCAAACATCAGAAACGAAAGGGCACTAACCTAGTGCCTACTAGTTTACTTATGCTCATAAGCATGGCCCGCTAAAAGCAAATTAAATAAGGATTGGAGAAGGTACTAGTGACACTTATTCCTCTGTAGAAAGCAGCACATGGCTTGATAGACAATAAACCAATCAAACGCTGCAGTTAGTGTGTTTAATTCTTATATCATCCTGACCAGCATGGCTGCCAAGTTTTCAGACTGCTTATGTGTAAGATTTTGGTGGTTTTAATGTGCGTATAAGTTGCATTCACTACCTAATGAGTGACACTTTCTTGCAAGTAAATCGAAGCTGTAACTAGTATTTTTGCGCTTGCCTATGAATTTATGATTATTATGCAAGGTAAAAACCCAGCTACAGTAGTTAACAGTCATGGCCAGACAAACAGAAACCTTGCAATACAAACAACTCATCAACGTGTCCAAGATGACAAGTACATGAAGATGTAACAAAGATAAGCATGTGCCCCTACATTTGCTGTACCTGAAATAGCTTTCTTGTACAATGCCCCTAAGTTACATCATTTCATCACTAGAAAAACCCAGAAGTTCCTCCAACTTTCAAATAACTAAAGGGTTCTGCTGAAAACAAAACTGCCCACCCGACCTACCGGCTGAGAGGCGCAAGAGCGGATCTCAGCTGCTACTATTGCTTAATAAAGATTAATAACCATCTAAAGTTTGGTAAAGCTCCTCAATCGACCCTAATGGCACATACAAAGTACCACTACCAACACCCTATCAACCATGCACCCAAAGCTCGCTGAGAAACCTCGCTGTGAGTATAAGCAATATACACTGGACGAACACGAAGGGGCACCCAAGTGCTCAACAATTCAAAAGTGTCTCAGGTCTATCATATGGAACGTGCTACATAAATACTAACACAGTACTTGCAAAAAATCCCTATTAAAATATGCTCCACGTGTTACCTCTTTAAGTGGCCGACCAGCCTGTGACCTCGTGCAGATATCTGAAATCCTGCCGGATCTTTCAGTGACACGCTGCCCTCTTCTGTTTTAATTTTCCCACCTTTACTGTCCCTCCCCGAGACTCCACTTCCGCAAATATATGATGCTGCTTAGAACATCACTTCAGGGCCTCTCTGTCCCAGGTGGCGCCTGACTCAAATCCAAACAGGATGTGAGGTCCCAACAACACTCTTCATTCTCACTGGTGCCTAGTGTTGGCAAGTGGGGCAGAAGAAAAACACATTAAAACAGATTGCCAGCCTTTGCTTACTTACTGAGCAGGCCCCCTCCCTTCAGGAATCAATCAGGAAAGCATCATGATAATGGGGACCCGGCCAAACAGGAAAGATGTGCGAGGCCCACATGAAGAAGTTACGGACCGATGCAGGCTTCGGGGCGGCGAAGGGTCCGAGTCTCAGCTGACTCGCACCATGTACTACCCTCACAAGCTGACGGAGGTCAGCGCAGTATTTTCACATACAACTAAGTCGACTGTTAGCACGGTCAGAAAGTAGCTTTTCAAGTATTCACGGATCTTTGGAGAAATAAACCGGAAAGATATTAGGGGGGCCAGAAACAGTTGTTCGGAGCCAGGCCTGCACCCGCGCCAGGGCAGACTTTGTGAGTGAGCTAGCTACACGTCTTGTAACACGGCCGGGGCACCCACTGACTGCAAGCAGTTGCCCAAAGTAATTATTTGTATAATGTAAATAACTCAACACACACACATACTCAGATGGCTGCAATGCACCCCCTGTCTCTCTTACTCATTTACTCTACATATTATCAGGCAAGCGTTAAAAAGAACATTTGACACTCTGGCCTTACATGCAAGGAAAGCACGGAATTCCGGTTATTCCCCAGAGTCTGGTCGCAAGTTTTCACTCGACTCCAGTCCACTGGGAATGGCAAACGTGCGCGCACTTCCGGCGATCCCCATTCGAATTCCTCAGGCTCACAGCAGGTGCAGCAGCTCAGAGCGGGTGACGTGTGATCTTGGATCTAAATGTACCGCCGCAGGCGGTGCAATCAGTGCTTTCACGCAGCCTAGGCTGCCAACTTCTCAAACTTTGAACCGCGGTCGTATTAGGAGCCAGTAGCAAACGTGTAAGTCATCGTCAGCGCTCCGCAAGTAGAACAGGGAAAAAATACTACTCACAAAATGGGAGGCCACAAGCAATCTAGCAAAGTATCCAAAGTGCAAAAAAGTGGCAATGACTATGGAAAGAATAAAATATGAAAAGTACAGAAATAAAATGTAAAAAAAAACGAATGTGAAAAAATGATAAATAATCTAAGTAAACAAGCATTGAAAATGCATTAGGTCTTGCCCTCCTTTAATTCAGTTCGGGCTGTACTGTTCCCATGAGGCACAGGGTCAGACTGATTTGCATATAGCCATGTCTGAACTGGGGTGGCAGAGTGGGCTAAAGAACGGTGATGGATTAAACCCAGATCTTTTGACTGGATGTGAGTGTTTGATTGATTCAGATGCTCCGTCCATCACCACCCCTTTTTGTACCGCTTTTGGCCGCCATAAGTGTGGCAGGGTATGCTCCGACGTGAGTCCCTTGCTCACTTTGGCACTGGATTCAAGCAAGCCGGGCTGAAGACGGCTGGAATGCCAGAAACCGGTCCTGAGAAGCTTGTTTCCGACAGTTCGGGGTGTACTGTTCCCATGAGGCAGAGGGTTAGACTGATTAGCATATAGCCATGTCTGAACTGGGGTGGCAGAGTGGGCTAAAGAACAGTGATGGATTAAACCCAGATCTTTTGACTAGGTGTAAGTGTTTTTGATTAATTCAGATGCTCTGTCCATCACCACTGGCCGCCATAAGTGTGGCAGGACGGCTGGAATGCCAGAAACCGGTCCTCGGAAGCTTGTTTCCGGTCCAGGGAAGACATGGCTTGGCAGTTCGGGCTGTACTGTTCCCATGAGGCACAGGGTCAGACTGATTTGCATATAGCCATGTCTGAACTGGGGTGGCAGAGTGGGCTAAAGAACGGTGACGGATTAAACCCAGATCTTTTGACTGGGTGTGAGTGTTTGATTGATTCAGATGCTCTGTCCATCACCACCCCTTTTTGTACCGCTTTTGGCCGCCATAAGTGTGGCAGAGTATGCTCAGACGTGAGTCCCTTGCTCACTTTGCCACTGGATTCAAGCAAGCCGGGCTGAAGACGGCTGGAATGCCAGAAGCCGGTCCTCGGAAGCTTGTTTCCGGTCCAGGGAAGACATGGTTTGGCAGTTCGGGCTGTACTGTTCCCATGAAGCACAGGGTCAGACTGATTTGCATATAGCCATGTCTCAACTGGGGTGGCAGAGTGGGCTAAAGAACGGTGATGGATTAAACCCAGATCTTTTGACTGGGTGTGAGTGTTAGATTGATTCAGATGCAACGTCCATCACCACCCCTTTTTGTACTCCTTTAATTTAAAGCAATTCTGTTTGTAATTAGGTGTCTTTTTAGCTTTGCTTTTATTAGTGTCTTTCAAACTTTCATGTACACATCAAGCATATATGTATGCATATATGTATATATATATATATATACGTATGCATGTATTTATATTTTATTTATATAGATATGCAGATTATATATATGTTTATATATGTATGTATATATACACATACATATAAATGCATATGTATATATATATATATTCACTGAAAAAACCATAGGTTTCACACCAGTTATAGTTAGCTGGAAATTTTACTGATATAAAACCATTGAAATTCCCACGTTATAGTTAGTCGGACTCACTATAACTTGCGCGTGCAATGCACTGCTGATGACATCACATATTACATCACTCATGACATGGTCAGTGACATCACTCATGACATCACTGATGACACCATCCTTGTGACACAGTCACAGACCTCCTCTCAGTGTAAAGTAACCCTTGAGACACATATTCAAAAATAGAAACTGAAATTTTTAAAAAATGGACATACCTATATCAGTTACAACAAGCAATTCTGTACTTCCACTATCTATATACACATCCACTCATTCACCAACAGTTCTATATAGTCACTCATACATATACTCACTCATCATATGAAGAGATACACCTATACATCCTGTTACACACCGACATTCATCCAAAAGTTACTCACACACATATTCACACGTGCAAATAAACTATTGAACAACCATTTATTTGAATATAGAGTTATACACACACTTCCACCTTACTTCTACTGAAAATTACACATATTTATTCTCTTAAGCAATCACTTATAGAAACACATACTTATTTAAACAGGAAATCTTACAATCTCTTACTCTCACATATACTCACTTATATACATCAATATTCATATATACTAGATTAAAACATATGTAGTTACTGATAAAGACACTAGTGAGACAGTCATTCACTCACTAACAAACACATATAGACACTCATCCACCCATACAGTCCTGTACATATGCTGTCTTCAAAACACATACAAACAAAGAGTCAGTCACTCATGCATCTATGTGCTAAGTAATACCTCCACCAAACCATATAGACACTCATACTGATACTACTAAAAATATCAAATAACCCATATACATACGCATGTAGCTACTTATCAACACATGTAGCCACTTATACACAAAGTGAAACACTAATATATGTATTTAAATATTTAAACATAACTCACTAATATTTATTTTTCAGAAAGACACATATTCACTGGATGGTGTCATCAGTGATGTCATGAGTGATGTCACTGACCATGTCATGAGTGATGTAATATGTGATGTCATCAGCAGTGCATTGCACGCGCAAGTTATAGTGAGTCCGACTAACTATAACGTGGGAATTTCAATGGTTTTATATCAGTAAAATTTCCAGCTAACTATAACTGGTGTGAAACCTATGGTTTTTTCAGTGAATTTAATAGGTTTTTTAAATGCTAATTCCTAACTATAACTGGTGTGAAACCTATGGTTTTTTTCAGTGAATTTCAAAGGTTTTTTTAATGCTAATTCCTAACTATAAGTTTCACTTTATAAATAAGACTGTTAGCACTCTAGTTGTTCTTTTTAACACTCTGGTACATTCTGTCATTGGGCTACAGTTGGGCTACATCTAGTTGAATTTTGGGCTACATTTACAATTTTTGATCTCTGGTGGCCATCTTTGGGCTACATTGGGCTACTTTGGGCTACATTTGGGCTACATTTTGGCTCTAACATATATTAAGCCCAATGTAGCACAATACATATTTTTATAAAGTTAATTTTTTTACAAACCACTTCAGAATAGGACAACCTGTCCCTACAATTTTCCCATTTTTTTTTTTTAATTTTTGGGGGGAGCGCTCCCAGAGCGCGCCCCGGAGTGCGCCCCGAAAAGCGTATTTCTGAAAAGCGCCCCCGGGCGCGCTCCGAGGAGCGTCTCGTGAGCGCCAATATCGCAAACGAAAACATGATTCTGACGTTCGCGTAGCCGCGACCGCGTGATACGCACGGCGTAAGCGCACCCGGAAGTACTCGCGCGAATACGATCGTGCAACGTAGGCGTCTGACACGCTTACGCGGCGCGCCTCTGGCCGCGCCCCGCGGCGCGTCGCGTAAGCGCGTCGGGTCATGTGACCAGAAAATAACACTTTTCATTGGTTCATAACAGTTTTGGTTTCATAATGATGAAGCCCATGGTCATGTGACCTGTAAATAACACTTTTCATTGGTTCAATAATTATTTTTTTCTAAATTTAGAGAAACCCACCCATTTCTCTCACTATTGATTTTCACTTGGAGAGAGCAAGAGGTGTTTTGTGAATTCTCTACTCATTAATTTTCCTGATCTACAGCAATGGCTGCAAGGGAGTCCTCCAGCAGTGATTCAGATGGATTTGTGCAAGAGGACCCTCCTCACCAGAAAACAAAGAACCACTTCATCTGGAAATTTTATGACATCCCTGAAGGACAAAAAAAAGTTAATGCAAGTAAAGTAACTTGTAAAATATGTGGAAGTATTTTATCCAGAGGCAATCCTCTAAAAAAATACAGCTTTGGAAATGCCAATTTAATTAGGCATGTCAAAAGAAGACACCCCAACAATTACTCCAGGGAGAGTGTCAGGGAGCTGGCAGAGAAGGCACGAAGAGATGGCAGCAGCACCTCCACTGGTGGAGCAACACCTTCAGGTTCAGCACGTGCAAGAATGGTCCCTAACATCCAGCCGGTATTTGCAGGAATAAAATGTTTATGCACAAACTGTGACGAACTACTCTGTTACGGGGAGCAGAGCGTTGAACTCATTGCAATAAAGAAACAGGAACACCAATGCTCTCCCCGTCCCTAAATTTTCTCATTTTTTTTGCTCCTGTTGAGCATTTTCTGAATCCCTGTTTTTGTTTTTCCCCTGAAAAAAAACCAAAAAAAATATAAAATCGTTTCAAAAAGTATAAAAAAAAATATAAAACAACAAAAACAAAAAAAAAGTTCTTTTCAGAACTACCTCCAATTTATAAAAAAATGCTATTTTTTTTTTAAAAAAAAGTGCCATTCTTTTTCTCAATCGTACGCTCACCGGTGCTCGTACCAGGCGCTCCCTCGGCGCAAATTTTAAAAAAAATTTTGGGGGGCCCTGTACGGCTTTTTTATGACCCCCACATCAAACCTAGGGGGTCAGGGGGGGTGTACCCTGCCCCCTTTTGCTCATTTCCCCCTTTGATTTTTACCACCTCAATCCTACCGAGGTACAAGATGGCGGCCGCTGCGGACTGTTTCGAATGTTTACAGACACCCGAGAGCCAATCAGCTTTCCATGCGCACCTCGCGTGTCGCGCCTGGAGCGCACTCCGGTGCGCGCACCTGTGCGCTGCTATAGATATATATATTTTTTTGAACCTTAATTACTCAAAATCCACTGGAGCACATATCTTGAGACATAGCAAAGGCACATCGGGCTACCAGTCCCTACAATTTTGCCAAGTTTGGTGGAAATCCATTCAGCCGTTCGGGCTAAAAGTGAAATCGACCGCCCTATGGAAATTAACATGGGGAAAACGCGTTTTGGGACCCCCCTTTTATCTCGGCCCCCGCTTGACGAATCCCCCCCAAACTTTCAGGGAAGGACCGGACCGCCATGAGACCATTTTCCTGAAAATTTCAGGCAGATTCGTCAACCGGCGCCAAAGTTATTCAAAATAGAATGTTGAGATTTAACATTGAAAATTATCCTAACTATAACTACCTACTGGCGACCGCCAGTAGGTAATATATATATATATATATATATATATATATATATATATATATATATATATATATATATATATATATGCATTCGAATTTGGTCCAAGTCGGAGGCTCCCGGGTGCTCTCCGGCGGTGCACGCGAGGCGCAGCAGGACCCGCTGCGGTGAAATGAATTCCCGTTTTCTTGTTCTGAGAAGTTTTGTTGCCTCATGCACTCCCGTGTCAAAAAATAAAGTACCAGCCACAGAGGTTTCACTCGATTGTGGTTTTAATCAGCATACAGCTACCAGCAACACCTTACGCGTTTCGGTCTCAACGTAGACCTTGCTCACAGGTAACTGAAATTGACATTGTTTAACATTTAAATAAAGTGTTTTTTTTAAGGAAATACATCACTTCCTGTTTCTCACACAGGCTTTGTGGGACATGTAGTTAACCATTTCAGTTATATCACAACCAATCATTGAAAAGCCATTCAAAAGTCACTCTCTTTGGAAATGAACTAATATAATAAATAAAATTAAAATAAAATAATATGTGCAACCCAGAATAAGGCCCTCCGGTGGTCATTTCAAATCATGCAGAAAGTTAATGCCTGCTCTTCATCATCATTTAAACCAAAAATTCAAATTTTTGAGTAATGAATCATAACTGAGCCCTCCAGTGGGCATTTGGTATACAGTATCAAACAAACAATAGGCTTATTAGTCTCAAAGACAGCAGTGCTAATGTCTTATGTCACAATTATGCTTACGTGTCCATAATTATGAATGAGAAATAAGGAATCTAATTAAGGAAATTTATGTACAATTTAAAATCAGGCAGGGTAGGTATCAGGGAGTCTCTGAACAATTTAAAGTTGCAATTTTACAGGTGGTAATGTAGTTCTTCGTCCTGATTATGCCCATGAGGGCTCAGAGTTCGAAAGTTCATAATGTGTTTGGATTCTTTTTGTCTCATCACTCGCTCTCGATCTCCACCTCTTTGGTTGGGTCCCACACATTCAATTCCGTAGAAGATTAGAGCTTTCCAATCCCCTTGGTGTTCCTTCTCCATGTGCTTTGCCATGGCATTGCTGCGATCAGTGTTAATAGTGGCACGAACATGCTCCAAAATCCGAATTTCAACTCTTTTTTGGTGCTTCCGATATATTTTAGGGAGCAAGGGCATTCAAGGGCATATATGACAAATTGTGTTTTACAGTTGATCAGTTGTTGAATCTTCCAAGTTTTTTTATTTGCCATTTTTATTTCCTTGGTAGTTTTAGCTATGCAACAAACTTTGCATCCAGAGCATTTATAGAATCCTGTGGGTCTACGCCATACCTCTGGTTTCTTTTGTTCTTGAAAGTGACTGAAGATAAGTTTGTCTTTTAGGTTTTTTGCCCTACGATAAGTCACATTAGGATGATCTCCTACGATTTCTGCCACTTTGGGGTCCATATGTAGAATATGCCAATTTTTTCGCAGTATTTTGACTATGGCTTGATTTGTTGTTGAGTGTGTGGTGATGAAACGGATTTTCTCTTGTTCTTCCACATCTGGTTTTGATTTGTTTCTGAGCAGATCAGTTCTTTTTATACTGGAGGAGCGAGTCAAAGCCGTTTGAATCCATAATGGATTATATTTCCTTTTTTCAAATCTTGTTTTGGCTAGGTTTCGGTGTTTGTGCCAGTCCTCTTCGTTAGAACAAATCCTTTTTATGCGGAGAAACTCTCCGTATGAAATGTTCTGTATCAGGCTTGGTTGGTGGAAGCTTTGGGCGTGTAGCACCGCATTCGTTGCAGTGCTCTTGCGATGTAGAGTTGTGTGTAGAACATTGTCCTTTACGAAGATTTCTGTGTCCAAAAATACAACCCTTGTGTCACTGATTGTATACGTGAAGGTTAACCCAAAGTCAGAATTGTTGAGAGTTTCGAAGTAGCTTTCAGATTCTTCGTTTGTTCCCTCCCATATTAGCAACAGATCGTCTATATATCTTAACCAGGCTATGGTTTTCTGTACCGCTTCATCGTTTTCTGATCTCCATGCCCATGTTTTCTCCCATTGACCCATTGTAAGGCATGCATACGAAGGGCTAAAAGAAAAGCCCATCGCTGTGCCTTTTGATTGACGATAAATTTCTTTGCCAAATAAAAAGATGTTTTGCTCAAGGCACATTGTGATCATCTCCATAAGCATATTATTATGATCCATAAATTGTATGCTTCTATCCATAAGGAAAGATTTGCAAGCTGCCAGGCCAATGTGATTTTGAATGTTCGAATATAAAGAAACCACATCCATCGTTATCAGTTTATATGAGGGTTGCCATGGAGTGTCCTGTAGCCTTCTCAGCATGTCCCCTGTGTCTTTTATGTAGGAGGTTAGGCCTTTGACATATGGTAGTAAGAATACATCTATGTAGTTGGCAATAGGTTCTAATAATGCTCCTTTTGCTGAGATTATTGGTCTTCCTGGTGGTCTAGTGGGATGTTTATGTATCTTCGGTAAGAAGTATATTGTAGCCATTTTGGGATGTTTGGTTTGGAGGTATTTGTACTCCTCGTTATCAATTAATTTTTGGTTGAACCACGTTTCCAATTTTTTGTCTAGCTCTTCTTTTAATTTTGGGAGTGGGTTGCTTTTTAGCTTTTCATAATATTCCTTGTTTTGTAATTGTGAGTGGGCTTCTCGCATGTATGCCTCCTTGTCTAGGACAACGACATTGCCCCCCTTATCAGCAATCTTTATTTCAATAGTGTCATCTTTGCAAAGTGAATTTAAGGCTTGACGTTCTTGTTTAGTTAAGTTGTCCTTGGTGGGCGGAACTTTGAGTTGGTACAGATCCTTGACCACACATTCTTGAAAAAAAGATCAATTTTATTCCCTGGTGGTAGTTGAGGGTAGAATTTAGATTGTGGCTTCATTTTGGAGATTCCTGCTCCAAGTTGTACACAATATGTTTGTACTTGTCCGCCCCCTTCTTGTGGGGTCTGGCTTAATTTCATCAGGAGTGAAACCTCTGTGGCTGGTACTTTATTTTTTGACACGGGAGTGCATGAGGCAACAAAACTTCTCAGAACGAGAAAACGGGAATTTATATATATATATATATATATATATATATATATATATATATATATATATATATATATATATATATATATATATATATATATATATATATATATATATATATATATATATATATATATATATATATATATATATGTGTGTGTGTGCATGTGTGTGCGGGTAGAGAGGTAGAGCAGTAGAGAGTAGAGAGGTAGAGAGTAGTAGAGAATGAGTAGTAGAGAGTGAGTAGTTGAGAGTGAGTTGTAGTGAGTAGTAGAATTGTAGAGAGTGAGTAGTAGAGAGTGAGTGGTAGAGAGTGAGTAGAGAGTAGTAGAGAGTGAGTATTAGAGTGAGTAATAGAGAGTGAGTAATAGCGAGTGAGTAGAGAGTAGTACAGTGAGTAGTAGAGAGTAGAGAGTAGTAGAGAGTAGAGAGTGAGTGGTAGAAGTGTAGAGAGTGAGTAGTAGAGAATGAATGGTAGAGAGTGAGTGGAGAGTAGTAGAGCGTGAGTAGTAGAGTGAGCAATAGAGAGTGAGTAGAGAGTAGTAGAGAGAAAAGTAGAGAGTAGTAGAGAGTGGTAGAGTGTCAGTAGTAGAGAGCGAGTAGTAGTGAGTAGTAGAGAATGAGTAGAGAATAGTAGAGTAGTAGAGACTGAGTAGTTGATAGTAGTAGAGAGTGAATAATAGAGAGTAGTAGAGAGTGAGTAGTATAGAGTAGTAGAAAGTGAGTATTAGAGTCTATAGAGAGTTAGTAGAGCATAGTAGAGAGCAGCCGCAGTCTTTAGTAGGAATTTCTGCAGGGCGGTGCCGTGGGGAGTGGGGGGAACTAGTGTATAGACTACAAAGTTTAACAGGTAAGTAAACATATAAATAAATAAAATTAATTTAGTTGCGGCGTGCACTGCATCACCAAATGCGATGCAATGCGCGCAACGAAATTCGTTTTATTTATTTATATGTTTACTTACCTGTTAAACTCCGTAATCCATACATTACTACCGACCACCCTGCCCCTCTCCTTCCCCACATCACCGCCCTGCAGAAACTCCTACTACCGACGCGGCTGGTTGAGAGCGAGTGTTAGAGAGTGAGTTGTAGAGATTGGAGTAGTAGAGAGTGAGTAGTAGGGAGTAGTAGAGAGTGAGTAGTAGAGTGAGTAGTAGATAGTGAGTAGATAGTGAGTAGTGGAGCGTATTAGAGTGAGTAGAGTATAGTAGAGTAGTAGTGAGTAGCAGAGAGTAGTCAAGGGTAATAGAGAGTAGTAGTTAGTAGTAGAGAGTAGAAGTGAGTAGGATAGAGTAGAGAGTGAGTAGGAGAGAGTAGAGAGTGAGTAGTAGAGAGTGAGTAGTAGAGTAGTAGCATGTGAGTAGTAGAGAGTGAGTAGTAGAGAGTGAGTAGAGAGTAGTAGAGAGTGAGTAGTAGAGAGTAGTAGAGTGAGAAGTAGAGAGTAGTAGAGAGTGAGTAGAGGTGAGTAGTAGAGTAATAGAGAGTGAGTAGTAGAGAGTAGTACAGAGTGAGTAATAGAGAGTAAGTAATAGAGAGTAGTAGAGTGAGTAGTAGAGAGTGAATAATAGAGAGTGAGTAACAGAGAGTGAGTGAAAAGTAGTAGAGTGAGTAGTAGAGAGTAGTAGAGTAAGATGTAGAGTGTAGTAGAGAGTGGTAGAGAGTGAGTAGTGGAGAGTGAGTAGTAGTGATTAGCAGTGAGTAGTAGTCAGTAGTAGAGAATGAGTACAGTAGTAGAGAGTGAGTAGTAGGGAGTGAGTAGTAGAGAGTAAGTAGTAGAGAGTAGTAGAAAGTGAGTATTGGAGAGTAGTAGAGTGAGTAGTAGAGAGTAGTACTAGTACCAGCACGACCCTGCCCGACCCCTAGTCCGGTCCATACACTCAAACACTACCCTGCTCGACCCCCCAGCACTACCCTAAACCCTAAAACACTACCCTACACTACACAAACACCACAACACTACCCTAAACCCTAAAACACTATTCCCAGCATGCCCCTCCCCAGACCTCCAGTTCGGTCCCCACACTCAAACACTACCCTACGCGACCCCTGAGCACTACCCTAAACCCTAAAACACTACCCTACACTCACAAACACTACAACACGATCCTGAAAAACTAACCCCGGCAATACCCTCCCCAACCCCCAGTTCTTTGGCCACACTCAAACACTACCCTGCACGACCCCCCAGGACTACCCTAAAACACTACCCTTCACTACACAAACACCATAACACTACCCTATACCCTAAAACACTACCCCCAGCACGACCCTACCCTGACCCCAGTCCGGTCCCTACACTCAAACACTACCCTGCACGACCCCCAGCACTACCCTAAACCCTAAAATACTACCCTATACTACACAAACACCACAACACTACCCTAAACCCTAAAACACTACCCTAGCACAACCCTCCCCCGACCTTCCCCCACTCCATTCCAAGCCCCAAACTTAAACACTACCCTGCATGACACCCCAGCACCACCCTAAACCCTAAAAAAAACACCCTACACACACACCACAACACTACCCTAAACATTAAAACACTACCCCCAGCACGAGCCCCAGATCCCCAGTCTGGTCCCCACACTCAAACACTACCATGCACGACCCTCCCAGCACTACCTTAAACCCTAAAACACTATCCCTAACATAAACCTCCCCAGACCTCCAGTCCAATCCCACACTCAAACACTACCGTGCACAACCCCGAAGACTACCCTAAAACCTAAAACACTACCTGACACTGCACAAACACCACAACACTACGCTAAACCCTAAAACACTACCCCCAGCAAGATCCTCCTCCGACCCCCAGTCCGGTCCTTACACTCAAACACTACCCTGCATGACCTCTCAGCACTACCCTAAATCCTAAAACACTACGCTACACTACACAAACACCACTACACTACCCTGAACTCTAAAACACTACCCCCAGCACAACCCAGCCCCGACCCCCAGTCCGGTCCCCACACTCAAACACTACACGGCACTACCCTCCAGCACTACCCTAAAACACTACCCTACACTACACAAACACCACAATACTAACCTAAACATTAAAACGCTACCCCCAGCACAAACCCCGACCCCCAGTCAGGTCCCCACACTCAAACACTACCCTACACGACCCTCCAGCACTACCCTAAACCCTATACACTACCCTACACTACACAAACACCACAACACTACCCTAAACATTAAATCACTACCCCCAGCACGACCCCCTGACCCCAAGTCAGGTCCCCACACTCAAACACTACCCTACACGACCCCCCAGCACTACCAATAAGTGTGAGCGGGAAATCCGTAACGCTCGTGGATTTTGCGGATTTTTGGGAAATCCGCAATCCGCGAATTTTGCGGATTCCCCGCAAAATCCGCAAAAAAAATCCGCGAAAGTAACGGGTTCAAAAGTTGAACCCCCACTCATGCAACTATTTTACAATGGCGCCAGCAAGCTGCCAGCGCCGTTGTAAAATAGTTACAAAGTTAGCTTGCACAGGAACCACTAGATAAAACGAAGCAGGTGCTGCTTTATTTTATCTAAGTGCTTCCTGTGCAAGCTAACTTTGTAACTATTTTACAACGGCGCTGGCAGCTTGCTGGCGCCATTGTAAATTAGTTACAGCTCACAGCTCACTCAAGGGACCCCTGCGCCCTTTGGGACGATTGCATAGTAACACACACATGGACGCTCGAACTAGTTGATGCTCAAATTCAGTGACTCATTCATTAGCCCAAAAACAATCGTGAGCGTCGTTGAGGCTGGACAGGTGTGCCTTCTTCCCAAATCTACCGTGGAAAATCAGCTGTGATGCTGGATAGGCTTTCCATCCTTGACTTTCACGAGCGCAATACCCGTGCTGTTCCGGTGACCAGGAGCTTCTTTCTCTTTATCTGCTGAACTGATCTTTCTCTGACCTTTTATTCACACAAGACGAGGCACATACCCCACTGGGCACATTGTGTTCGCACGGGTTTCTGCAAGTTCGCACGCGTTTTGTACAATTTCGCAATTTGCAAAATTGTACAAAACCCTCGCGAACTTGCAGAAACCTGTGCGAACATAAAAAAAATCCGCAAATTTGCGGGAATTCGCGGATTGCGAGTTCGCAAATCCGCAAAATTCGCGAACGCGAGATTCGCAAAATTCGCCCATACTTAACTACCATACCCTAAAACACTACCCTACACTATACAAACACCACAATACTACCCTAAACCCTGAAACACAACCCCCAGCACAACCCTCCTCTGTCCCCCAATCCGGTCCCCACACTTAAACACTACCCTGCACGACCCCCGGCACTACCCTAAAACCTAAAACACTACCTTACACTATACAAACACCACAACACTAAACCCTAAAACGCTATCCTCAGCACGACCCTTCCCCAACCCCCAGTCCAGTCCCTACAATCAATCACTACCCTGCACGATCCACCAGCACTACCCTAAAACCTAAAATAGTACCCTACACTACACAAACACCAGGGGGCATATTACCAAGCAATTATCGCTATTGCTTGGTTAGAGACAAAAATTTACAGCTGAGCTGCGGCGATTTTTATCGCAAATAACCTTGGTATTACCAAGGTTTATCGCAAATGCGAGAAAAATCGGCCACAATGCATGAATATCGCTGAAAAGTCAGCGATATTCATGCATTACCGAGCGAATGCTCTTAGCCATGTTATCCACCTCCCATTGGATAACATGGCTAAGAACTGCTCAGGGCAGGTGTTAGCTTTTGGAGATATTCGCGCTTAGCGCGAATATCTCCAAAAGTTGGTAATAGGAGATAGCGATGTTAGCGACTGTTTCCAGTCGCTAACATCTTGGCACACCCACTTTGCATGTCATTAGTGATAAATATTACTGACATGCAAAGTGGGGCCCAAGATGGTTGCTATCTCCTACTAGCTGTCGCTAACTGGTGTTGGCGACAGCTAGGTAATAGGGAGATAATTTTGTCTCCGCTTTCTTGGCTTTTAAAGCCAAAAAAGCACAGATAAACCCCCTTGATAATATGCCCCCCGAATAGTATAATAAATAAGGCATAAAAATATATAATAAATAAGGCACCAATCTACCATTCAGCAGGCAGCTTGAATAGAATGTTAATAGTAGTCTGGGTAAAGTCCAGTAGTATTCAAATTGTTTGTATTCACTAAATGTTCTGCATTGTAAAAGAAGACTATGCGATTACAAATAAGTATGTGCTTAGTATTCTGTTAGTATTAAAGAAGTACCACTCACACATCAGTAGTCTTCATGCACTAGCCTTCCCCAAAAGGACACTATTGAATACTAAAAATGGCATAAAATAGTCTTCAAATGCTATAAAAAGACAGGTTAACCACTAAATGTAGTATTCGACTTCGGTAAGGGCAACCTCAGTCATCAGGCCCAGGGAGAAGAAATGTGAAATATTAGGGTGAGATGGAGGGGTGTAAACAGAAGGTAGGGCAATTGAAGCCAAAAGAGAGTTGAAAACAGCGGATCAGTCAATGCTAGAGCCTATATGAGACAGATAGAAGTGTTTGTTTTGATGTGATTGTGTCACAACTTTACTTAACACATGCTGGTTGGAGAGGAGAGTAGAAATGAAGAACTTGCGCCTACCGTACTACTGCACAGTTGGTTTTCGGCACATTATACACAGTAGCTTAAGCAAAGCGCTCCAAAAAGTCGCACAAATATTTCTTTATGCATCTTAGGTCATAGACAGTATTCATATGCATCTCTGTAGGTCGCATGGCCATCCTTGAATATATACCCACACATACCCATTTAATGTCCTTTGCAAAGCACTATATTACTGATAATATTCATGATAATTAAAACAGAAAGACTTATAGCACTAATTGACCATGCCCTTTATTATGTTTGCTTAAAGGTGTAGGATTGTGCACCGCTTAATCTGAGGTTTTATGTTTTTCCGTGCAACCAGGGTATTGTTCCCCGCCTGGAACGCACTGAATACTCTCAGGTAGCAGCTGTACTGCTATAGTATAGCTGTCACCCTGAGCACAAGTTTGTGCTGGTCCTCCAGCGAGTTTTATCAAAATCAGTATTCCGAAATTCTTAAATTAATTCATGAGTGTCTTTATTAGCACTTCTCCATAGTTCATGACCAAATAATAGCAATTCCCAATTATAACATCCAATGCATTCTGAAAATCCCAAAAACTTTCAATCAGATTCAACGCTCACCTAATTCATAATAAATAAGTCAAACAAGTTGAACACTTGATTAAATAAACATAGTCATCAGTTTAAACATAGTTCATGCTTATTCCTGCGAGTATTTTTAGTGCACTATAAATGTCCATTACATAAATTCAAAACGAATCAGTGATTACATGTTACATTTACCTCACTTAATTCGACCAGATTAGGGTTCTAAATGACTGTCGCTCGTTGCGCTAAACACACAGGGATACAATGCTGTACCGCCCCCCCTCCGTAAGGTGGCTGGCTGCGCTGCCGTTATAACCTGTACCTTTAATGCCTCTAACGTTGACTATTGTATTAAACGTTGCTCTTACCTCGGCTAATTTCTGACGAGTTATTCTCGGAAGTGTGCAACGCGAGTAGAGCGTGCAGGCTTCTACTTCCGTGTTTCTATGATCGCGCTGTGCCGCGCATGCGCTGATATGCCCTTACGGCGCTGTTTTTTTTATTATTAAAGGCGCACTATCCTTTCAACCAACTATATGGCTATAATGTGCTAACGTGGTCGGTTCGATCCTCAGCGGGGGTGGATGCTTAACTATGCATTAGCGAGCTGCGCATAATTAGCTCATCTAAATGACCAGCTTAAAAAATAAATAAAAATACTCAAGAACTGAGAATATGGCAAGTGTTTTTTTAAAGCTTGCCGGTGGTGGCTTTCAAATTGTAATAGGTTATTCCTGTCTGTGGCTTGTCGAAACAGGTTTGTGGTGAGATTATTACCATTTTTGCTGATTTCTACATCCAAGAATTGGATTTGCCTTTCGTTGAGGAGAACTATATCTATCAAGACCCAACTTGGAATCAAAACATTTCAATGTACGTCCGTTTTATTGACGACATCTTCGTGATTTGGAAGGGCACAAAACAATCACTACAAGAACAAATTGAAATTCTGAATACCAAAGTGGATAGAATAGGATTCACATGGACTATCAACGAAAGGCAAATCCAATACTTGCATGTCGAAATCAGCAAAAATGGTAATAATCTCACCACAAACCTATTTCGAAAAGCCACAGACAGGAATAACCTATTACAATCTGAAAGCCACCACCCGCAAGCTTTAAAAAAACACTTGCCATATTCTCTGTTCTTGAGAGTCAGAAGAGTGGTTTCAGAGGTCCCACAATGTATACAACAAATGGACAACATGACACAAAGATTTCGGGATAGAGGATATCCTGAAAAGATAATACAAGAGGCCATAACCAGAGCGACATCTAAATCCAGACAGGATCTCCGGAAGAGCAACCAAAAGATACAAGAGAAACGCATTACCTGCATTAGTAAATACTCTACACTTAGCACGCAATTTAAAAAAATCATAAAACGCCATTGGCCAATCTTATCCATGGAATCGGATTTTCAAGGAGCCTTTGCTCAAGAACCAGTATTTGCTCACACTCGAGCAAAAAATTTGGCAGATTTTTTGAAACCCACTTAAGTACCACAAATAAAACCAACGTATCGGGGCACAGTTGCCTGTCTCAATTGTAACACTTGTCATAATATCATGAAGGGAACGCCCATAACACATCCAAGGAAGGGATTCCCGATCCATCTTAAAGTAAACGCAACATGCGATTCTATGAACTTGATCTACATGCTTAAGTGTCCGTGTGGAGATGTATACGTTGGGCACACCGAGAGAAAACTGAAAATTCGTGTTAATGAACATAAAAGCAACATACGCACAAAATCCTTGAACTCTTCCGTGGCAGAACACTTCACAGTTAAGCAATATCACATAAGCCAACTAAGAGTGTGCGTGTTGGAAATGTTGGAGAAAAAAGAAGGGACTATCAACAAAAATAATTTGTTAAAACAGGAGAATTACTGGATATATTATTTGAACAGCCTCAAGCCGAAAGGGCTAAATGAACGAACAGAATTCCTGTGTTACTTATAAATCATGTTGACTGCTTTTGTCGTTCTTGACGATATCACATATGCATTTGTCTAAATGTTTATTTATTTTTTAAGCTGGTCATTTAGATGAGCTAATTATGCGCAGCGCGCTAATGCATAGTTAAGCATCCACCCCCGCTGGGGATCGAACCGACCACGTTAGCATAGTATAGCCATATAGTTGGTTGAAAGGATAGTGCGCCTTTAACAAACAAGCACTGGCGTTGCCAATAGGTCTCGCAGTAGGAAAGTTGGAGCTATTGGTTTTGTAAATGACATTTTATATTTATATATTGTTATTGACAATGCCAATAATTATATATAAATATAAAATGTCATTTACAAAACCAATAGCTCAAACTTTCCTACTGCGAGACCTATTGGCAACCCCAGTGCTTGTTTCCCTTCTTTTCAGCTGCAGCAGATGTAAAGAACAAATATTTTCCAGCCAGTGGATCTCGAGGATAGAAGGATGCCAAACAAATTTCACAAGCCAGTTAAGCCTCCACTGGCACCTAATGGTTGCCAGATGTTGAGGAGCAGAGCTAAGGACATCAGAAAACCTTGGCGGAAGAGGCTCTTTTCAAAAACAGCAAAGGAAAGGGAGAGAGAGAGAAAAGAAAACCAAACAAAGAAAGCTTATAGGTGGTCGAGGGGAAATGTGTGCCGCAGGAGGTCAAAATGCGAAATGATGGCTTTCATTCTGTCTTTGCTGCCTAAAGCTGAATGCGTGCCTATACTAAAGTTACAGTGATTCAGAAATGTACAGAGTGGTCCTGCACAAGGGACGTAACACACGAGTCACAGGTTTTAAAGAAAAGGACTTAAAATGCACATCTTCGGGAAATCACAAGAGACCCTAACAAAAATAAACGCCAACAAGCTCCACAATCAGCACAACTTAAACAGTTACACACTTAAGGCTATAAAAAAATAAACGAAGCCAGTCTCACAATCAGCATATTTTAAACATTTACATACATAAGAAAGAACAAAAATAAACCCAGGCCAGCCCCACATCTTAAATATGACACCCTGGATAAACCACAGGCAGGCTCCTGGACGGATGTATGACGTTACAACGCATACTTTTACCACGCATACCATTACAACGCGGTATTTACAACGAATACCGTTACAACGCATAGCGCTTAGAGGTGCTGGGTAGTGGTAAGTATAATTTTATATTCCAACTCCAGTCCCCGTGGACACTAGGGAAGGTGTTGGATATAAAATTATACTTATTCCCTATCCTAGAGCGCCCCCCAGCGCAATGCGTTGTAATGGTATGCGTGGTAATGCCTGCGTTGTAATGGTAGTGCGTTGTAAAAACATAGTTGTAACAGTTGTATACCCTCCTGGACACCTGACAGTTAAGCGCTACAGAGATTGCACACCAACAACATTCACGGTGTAAGAGCCTGGATATGTGTTAAACAATAGCAGGGTACTCTCTCTCATCAGGCACATGTGTCCCTCTCCCTCTGATGTGTTCGACTGTTCGTGCAGTCTAGTTGTTTCAAAAAAGACCATGGAAAGTTTGAGGAGGAAAACGTGTTCTGCTCTCTCCTCGCCGCACAGCCCTGAAGAAACCCACAAAAATGTCACGAGAGAAAAGAATCCCTGACTCTGCAAGCACGTGTTTTGTACATTGGCCTGCTCCTCACCACTCCCCCTCTCGCCCCCTCCCCAGAACTTGTCAGTCGGCCCCCGGTGAGAGGGGGGGGAGTGTGAGGGGTGGTGGTGAGGCGCGCGGCCCAGGAGTTTGCTTCCAGCGGCTTGGAGGGGTGCAGGGGACAGGGGAGCGTGTGACATGCCGAGGAGAGAGGGTCTGCTTGAGGGGTGTGTCATGTTACTGGGGGGTTGAATGTAGGCGTCAGGGGGTGCAGTGGGACAGAAGGGCTGGGATTCATTAGGCTTCAAAAAGAAGCACTGGGGCTAAGGTTTAAGATGCATTTTTAACAGGCATTTTGCAAACAAAACAAACGAGGATGTGTGGCAGTCAGAATGACTGGAAAGAAAAAAAAGTCAAGAACGCACTTGATTTTAACTATATAACCCCCCATTGCTACAGATAATGAGAGAAAGGGAAAACTGTTGTCAGAGCAATAAAGACTGGATTTATTAAAATTACCTTTAACTGTGATTTCCTACATATTTTTTATGTGTAGAAATGTTTACAGCTGTACTACTCGAAAAAGCTAACGCGTAATAAAACGTGTTTTCATTTGTAAACTTTACTACAACAGGACTAGGTTGCAGAACTACATTTGTCACTTTTTGCACATATTTAACGTGTGGCCTCTGCTTCGAATGTATTGAAATAAAATGAAAACACATGAAGGATTGTACACTAATATAATGTTTGATGCCTCACAAAGGCCAACAAGGCAAAGTTCCCATCAAGCTAGATGGGGTGTTGCCGTTTCGTGTATTCAGTCATTAAAATAATGCTGCGAGGGACAATCGGCCTGGAAACTGAAAGTACGGCCGGCAGAGAAGAATGTAGAAAGACGCTAGGAGAGGGGTAGAGAGGATGAGGCAGGCAGGGAGGGATATGACAGCATGAAGCGAAGAAAGGGGACGAGAAGTGCAGATAAACAGGCATAGGGGAGGAGAAGCCGCACAGCACACGCTGGGAGAAGCCCTTTGATGTGCTGTGTGGCCAGTGAAAGGAGGGATGGAGGCTGATGCGCTTGCTTGTTTGGTCACGTGATTCATGTGAACTTAAAGAAAACCGCACGAACGAACCCCTTGGTTTCACGAGCGTTTTGAGGACATGAATTCTCGCTCCGCTCAATGCGCTTGCGCGCATTAAGTAGAAAACAGGCATAAATCAAGCACCCTCACGAGTTGTGTAAAGGTCCAAATAATGATCATAAGTTTGTAGAATAAAGTTAATCAATAAGAGATATATTTTCCAAAATATGGATCCAGAGTCAGGCGTTAGACTTCAAATCTTTTATTTCATAATCATTTAAAATTATTTCCAGCTTGTCCTGCCGACACGTGTTTCGTCTCCTTTGAGACTTTTTCAAGGCCAAAAAGATGAGAAGAGTGCAGTGTAAGTGCAGGTAACTGACAGCAGTGGAGGTGGTGCGGTGACGCTGCGACTGACGAGGGACTTATCATGGTCTTCTGTCAATGTTAAGAATACTTGAACTCACCTTCACGAAGCATGATTTCTGAGTAACTAAGTCTATTTTTCCTTACGCACTACCATTGCTTTGGATGCCAGTTCGTGTCCACTAGGAATATACACCAGGATACCGGATTATAAAGATTGTGTACCTAGGAAATCTCACCTTTAGGAACAACACTTTTGGTGTGATCGTAGAACTTGGCCTCCTCGACCTTTGAGAACAAGAATCGTGATGCCCAATACCACTGCACTCTTCTCATCTTTTTGGCCTTGAAAAAGTCTCAAAGGAGACGAAACACGTGTCGGCAGGACAAGCTGGAAATAATTTTAAATGATTATGAAATAAAAGATTTGAAGTCTAACGCCTGACTCTGGATCCATATTTTGGAAAATATATCTCTTATTGATGAACTTTATTCTACAAACTTATGATCATTATTTGGACCTTTACACAACTCGTGAGGGTGCTTGATTTATGCCTGTTTTCTACTTGATACTTAACATTAGCGAAAGATTTCCTTTTTTGCTAATTTAACACTCCTGGTGGTGGGTGTTTTACAGGTTAATAGTGCACCTCACACTAAGAACTGTTTAAGAGTAACAATACACGTAGACGTGTTTAGAGATTTTTATTACTTCAAGGTGCTGACGTTTTCTCATTTTGAGAAACACTACCACCACAATACTGTTTTGCGCTTGCGCGCATTGATAGGGCGCCAGACCTAAAAAAAAAACAGCGTTGTAAGGGCATATCAGCGCATGCCCGGCACAGCGCGATCATAGAAACACGGAAGTAGAAGCCTGCACGCTCTACTCGCGTTGCACACTACCGAGAATAACTCGTCAGTAATTAGCTGAGGTAAGAGCAACGTTTAATACAATAGGCAACGTTAGAGGCAGTAAAGGTACAGGTTATAACGGCAGCGCAACCAGTCATTTCCCTGATGAAGGCGGGAGACCCTGCCGAAATGCATTGGATGTTATAATTGGGAATTGCTATTATTTGGTCATTACCTATGGAGAAGTGCTAATAAAGACACTCATGAATTAATTAAAGAATTTTGGAATACTGATTTTGATAAAACTCGCTGGAGGACCAGCACAAACTTGTGCTCAGGGTGACAGCTATACTATAGCAGTACAGCTGCTACATGAGACTTTATTATGTTTGCTCACATTTTCACAATCCCCTACTTTTGCCCTCTTAAACCCGTCTTTTATAATTTTGACTTGGATTAACTAACCTGCCACAAATGACACAATTTACCACAAGGACTTAATCTCACACATATCCAAAAATGGTTTATTTAAAAATTGAAATTCATATTTGACAAAAAGGATTGACAAAGAGCACTGTACGAAATGAATAAGTATCATATCAATCCAGTTATTGTACTTCATGGTGTCGAGATAACCAAAATGTTTTTATGATTTACTAGGCTGTCTAATTCATATATAAACATAACAGTTAACATGAATACCATAAGTAACAGAGCCAGAGAAAAGAAAAGTGGGGACAGACAGAGGGGCAATGGACGGATAAAGGGCAAAATACAAACAGTAAAAGTGAGGTAAACATTAAAGTCGGAGATAGAGAGAGCAAGAGAAGAGAGAGATAATGCATCTTGAGATAGAGGGGAGGCAATCAGTCAATGACCTCCCCTCTATCTCAAGTTGCATTATTACTGCATTCTCGTCATCATCCTCAGTTGCCTTACCCAATTTAGAAGTAGCTTGTCCTCAGAGGCTTTGTCCCAGTACTGTGGTTGGTGAGGTAAGGGTCTGTGTTGCTCTCAAAGGCGGACCAGTCTAATTTGATTCTACACTCCACAGAGCTGAAAGTGAAAGGTCTCTGGATAAAATGCGATGATCTATATATATGGTGTGTGAAGCAGAAAGAGGAAGTAACAATGAGATATACTTAGCAGAAGCATGTGCCTCAAGGTCAGCATCATGAGTTGAGTCTCATGGGTCCGTGATGATTCCCAACTTGTCACATGGTTGGGTGGGGCAGTGTCCTTGCTGACCACACACCACCCTGTGCCAAATTGGGAAACTGGGACCGTGACAGCTTTATAAATAATTTGGCAAACGACCCAGAGATGTACAGGGCTGATGCTGTACATGACCACGGCTGCTTCAAAACATGATGCAGCCTCCTGTTATTAGCTGGTAGTCTCTGAAGACCCACAGGTCTTGTAGGACAGGAATGGCACCATGTCAGTCTGTTTTCACTACTACCATGCATTACCAAAACTATTTTATTGTTGACACTAGCGCACTAGCCTATGGGCCTCAGGCAAACTGCCTGCTTGACATCTGTGTGGAGGGGTCAGATCGGGCAGGCATCCGAAGCATAGTGAAGTAGTGTGGCTCACTGGTTAGAGGCGGCAGACCCGAGAGCAGAGGACGGCCCGGGACCAGGGTTCGATTCCCGGCGCGGCAGGTTTCTGGACCAGGGTCAGCGGACTCGATAATTCTCTCGCCTCGGTGCCCACTCTGATCAGCGATCACACTCGGCAACTCTGGGCATTAGCTTGCCTCATCTTCACTAACGGCCCCACCAGACCGCCGGGGATGCCTGGTCTCACCCTGGAGATACCCATTAAGGGACCATCTCTCAGGGAAGCCAGGAAGGGTTTCGCAGCGGTCGAAGCGCCTTGGGACCCTACGGGTAAGTAGTGCGCTATATAAATGCCAATACATTTACATACATTTACAATGCCGCAGTGTTAGCATTCTAAAAGAAATGTGACTGGTAATTGCTTATTGCAAGTACCATCCAAATCGCTTGTAAAATTGGAAGGGCAGAGCGTTTCCACCCAACATCAGAAGCAGCCCCTGTGGAGCAGTGATACCAATGTAAACGGATCTCTGAACTATTCAATTAGTGCTTTCACTTTAATGCCTTTGTCTAGAAGGACATTATTGGAAAGCTGCTAGAGTCCTATATATAATGCTTGCGTTTTCTTGTGTTAGCAATAGGTTTGTGTGTAGAAAACATGAACAAATGCATACGAGCAAGAAGAAGATGTAAATGGCCCCTAGAAATGATGAGTTAAAGAATACAAAATAGGTAGGGGAGACACTGGGTGATGACCAAAGGTGTGTAAGAAACAATAAAGGAACTATTATTTTAAATGCACTGATTAGCTCTAAGCATTATAACACATGTTATGGATATAGCTCTCATCAGACCCAGAACTGTGGAATGTGGATAACATATTTTATTCCCCTACGCTAAAGAGACCGGGGCCTACTAATGCAGAGAACTACTCTCTGGGCTTGCCCTGCCACCTTATGGCTCAGAACTAACAATGTACTGTTCCTGCCCTTCTTCTTCCTTCCCAGTTGGTCACAACTGATGTGCTCAGCTCAGTGTCGTTACGTGTGGCATGTGTTATTATTTCATGACAGAGAATTCAACAGAAACATTTTGGGGGAAGAAGTCAGTTCCTCGGATTAAGTGAACAAACCGGATCGGATGTTTGCTATTGAGTGCTCTTTAATTTCGAGAGTTAAAAATGGTGCTGATTTTATCATTGCTAAGAGGACAGCTAAAAGAAATAATCGAGTCATTCTTTAGACAAAACTGTCACTTGAACAACTTTCTAAACTGTGTGATCTTATAGGCATGCATGTTGTTTAGTTAGCAGCATGTGATTTGATTTACCAAAATAAGGGTACATAACCAGTGATATTATGCCGCTTTGACCCCATGACATAACAAGGCTGAACCCTTGAACCGTTGCCCGCCAGTAAATCCCTTAACAGCTTTCTCTATGCTTATCCGAGGCTACTGGAAGGACAAGGACTGCAAAAATACAGAAGGCAAAGAAAACCCTAGGAGCCTTATGTATTTCTGTTTCTGTCACAACCTCTGTGACTCCAGAGACTAGGGGATGGAAGGTCAATACCAAGAAGATGAAGTGACAAGCTAGAGACAGAGGCTTGTACCACTGGCTGATACTAATTAATTTCTATTGATTAGCTTTGCCTTGATAGTGCGAAGAGTTACCAGTTGGCATTTTATTTTTCAAGAGCGATACCCATGATAATACAGATGAATAATTGTAGCATTCTGGAATAAAATAGCTTTTGATAATATTGAAAGAGTCCAAGAAGACATCCACGAACAGAGGGGCATATTATCAAGGGGGTTTATCTCCGCTTTTTTGGCTTTAAAAGCCAAGAAAGCGGAGATAAAATTATCTCCCTATTACCAAGCTGTCGCTAACACCAGTTAGTGACAGCTAATAGGAGATAGCGACCATCTTGGGCCCCGCTTAGCATGTCAGTGATATTTATCACTAATGACATGCAAAGT
The DNA here is from genome assembly GCF_964263255.1 of Lissotriton vulgaris. NCBI lineage: Eukaryota > Metazoa > Chordata > Amphibia > Caudata > Salamandridae > Lissotriton > Lissotriton vulgaris. The sequence goes on from NC_141688.1 coordinate 7,463,151, forward strand.
GGGCATGCCAAGATGTTAGCGACTGGAAACAGTCCCAAACATCGCTATCTCCTATTACCAACTTTTGGAGATATTCGCGCTAAGCGCGAATATCTCCAAAAGCTAACACCTGCCCTGAGCAGTTCTTAGCCATGTTATCCAATGGGAGGTGGATAACATGGCTAAGAGCATTTGCTCGATAATGCATGAATATCGCTGACTTTTCAGCGATATTCATGCATTGCGGCCGTTTTTTATCGCATTTGCGATAAACCTTGCTAATAGCAAGGTTTATCTGCGATAAAAATCGCCAATGTGCGGCGATAATTTTTGTCTCTAAACAAGTTAGAGACAAAAATTATCGCTAGTTGTTGGTAATATGCCCCACTGTTCTTTGGTTGAGTCTGGAAATTATTATTGCAAACTTTAGTAGTCTCGGGTTCACACAGCAACTGACAAGGAGTATCCCCCACACCACAGCGGAGACAAGCTTGAAGGCAAATGCGGTTTATAATATTAATAACATAACTACATTCTCACCAAGAACCCACGCAGGTGCATAGATGACTTAATGAGTGGGCATGCTGATGGTCTTTAAGTGCAGACAATGTAAACATTCACTGCTTGGACTCATGCAAATGGTGCAGTTTCCTTCCTCACAAACCAGTTCTTAAGACGCTTGAATATAATTGCCATGCTCTACCATATAAGTGTCTAGTACATATTAGGGCAGGGAGATTAAAACCACCTTTAAATCCCAAATACATAAAAGGTCATGGGAGTTTAGAGACTAGCAGCCTTTTCTGCACTTGCATGTGTGCACTGCTGAGACCCTGAGGTTATTTTAAAAGCAGTCCAGTGTTGCAGCACCACCTTTATATGTAAATCACTCCCAAACTCAACTTTGGTGCTAAGGGCACTTAGAAAATGATCATCTTAAAGCTCCCCAAGGTCTGGGTGTGGGGGGTGTCATGTGATTATGGGGAGGGCCCTATAATAGATGTTTTATTTGCTCTGGGGATAGAGAAATTGCACATTTCACTTTCTCCATTGTAGTAAATTGTCTCCCAAAATTGACTTTAGTGCTAGGAGCACTATGGAGTGAGTGAGGATCTACACAATTTTTGCATATTCAGAACCCCAAACAAGTTTCTTAGGTGTTCCAGGGGTGGGGTGTCATATAGCTATAAGCAGCCTCCTTATAAAATATGTTTTATAAGCCCTGGTGTTGGAGAAATTGCACTTTTCACTTTTGCCATCTTAGATCCCAAGTCCCATAGGATAACATTGCAATAGTTAATGAATGCAAACTATTTTTAGGAATCAAAGAAAAATATTGTTCAAGGACTTAGGTAATTGGTACTGATGAATACGACAATATGCTATGGTTGAATGTATCCTAAAATATACAGCAAAGAAGTTAAAATACGTTCTTGTATGTAAGCCAACATTTCTCCTTTCTATGTGTTTTGACTTAAATGTTGCCATACCTTTTCCTTAGCTCACCTTCCCTATTACTCGGCAAGGGTAAGTGATAGCGTGCTTGGTGATAAGTGGAATGCTGAATGCTTGGTGATGTCACAGAAAGCAGGGGTGCCTGGTGAGGTGCTGAGTGTTGGTTGCAGTATGCAGGCTGAGCAGCAGGGAGGCTACTCTTGATGGGGCTATTTCCTACATTCTTACCCACTTACCTGAAACTTACCATCATGCTAACCTGTAAATAAGTCTTAATTAAACATCTTCTACACTGTACCCTACAGCTACCTGGACTTCTTTTACTCAATACAACACTATGTTCTTCCCTGATTGGTCAGATTGAGACATAGCCTAAATCCGTACATTAGCAGCCGGTTTAGGAGGTAGAGGCTGCGACATTTATCCTGCCTACTTTTAAAATAATATCATTGGTTGTACTGCACTGTTTTAAAAAAAAAATGTTTTAAATCTGTTTAGCCTTTATATGTGCTACATTGCTCATTTGCACTGAATCAGTGGAGGAGCTGTGTTCAATGCTCCTGGGGGGATCGCAACTTGCTTATTTGCACTTAACCTGATGAGGAGCTGTGTTCAATACTCCGGGGGGGACCTCTAGGCGGGCTTTCCAACACCTAGGTCTTTTGTCTAGCTGCGACGGCATTGACGCTCACCACTCCTCTTAAGGGGCGGATGACGCGGCCACGCAGCGAGACATAGCCTAAATCCGTGCATTTTTGGCCGGTTTAGGAGGTAGAGGCTGCGACATTTATCCTGCCTACTTTTAAAATAATACCATCGGTTATACTGCATTGTTTTTTTTAAAAAAATGAAAACTGTTTTAGCCTTTATATGTGCTGCATTGCTCATTTGCACTGCATCAGTGGAGGTGCTGTGTTCAATGCTCTTGGGGGGATCTAGGCTTGCTTATTTGCACTTAACCTGAGGAGGAGCTGTGTTTAATGCTCTGAGGGGACCTCTAGACGGGCTTCTCTACATGTAGGTCAGCAGTCTAGTTGCAACGGCATCGACGCTCACCACTCCTCCTAAGGGGCAGATGACGCGACCCGCACGGCTGGCGCGCCGAAGGCAAGCCCATCTGCGCCCGTCCGCGCCTGTCCGGGACCAGGGGCCAGGACCCCTGGTTCTCCAATAAGAGGAAAGTTCTTTTATTCTTCTGACCAACTGATTCATCTCAAAGACTCTGTGCCCCATAAATGTAGTCACTCAATGGTGCTAGCTAACAGATATAATAAATGCCCCCACTGCCTCTTTGAAATTAGACCATCATTCAGGACTTATGCCGAAAATTCCCCTCTCTACCAAAGGACTCTTAAAATGTCCCTTTTGAACTGCCGTTCATTAACGAAGCACTCCACCGAACTTCGTTTATTGCTGGAGGAATACGATCTTGATGCACTGTTTGTAGGAGGTAGAGGCTGCGACATTTATCCTGCCTACTTTTAAAATAATAACATTGGTTATACTGCACTGTTTTTAAAAAAATGTTTAAAACAGTTTTAGCCTTTATATGTGCTGCATTGCTCATTTGCACTGAATCAGTGGAGGAGCTGTGTTCAATGCTCCTGGGGGGATGGTGACTTGCTTATTTGCACTCAACCTGAGGAGGAGCTGTGTTTAATGCTCCCTGGGACCTCTAGGCGGGCTTCCCTACTCGTAGGTCAGCAGTCTAGCTCCGACAACATCGACGCTCACCACTCCACATAAGGGGTGGATGACGCGGCCGCGCAGCGAGACATAGCCTAAATCTGTAAATTAGCGGCCGGATTAAGAGGTAGAGACTGCGACATTTATCCTGCCTACTTTTAAAATAATAACATCGGTTTTACTGCACTGTTTTTAAAACATTAATTGAAACTGGTTTAGACTTTATCAGGTACATGCATCAAAGGATTTTGCGATCGCAAATGGTGCAAATTGCAAAAATCGGCCATTTGCGATCGCAAAATCTGCTTCTGGAAAGCATCAAGGGTGAAGGTCCTCACAATTTGAGAATTCGCAAATATTTGAGAATTCTCAATTTGCCATTGCATTTAAGGAATCGCATTTTGCGATTCCTTAAATGCAATGCATGAAACTTTTAAAAAATGCAATTTCGCAATTAGGGGTAGCAAATTACCATGAATTTTGAACCTCATGATAATTTGCAAAAACTTTGAAAAATGCACTTTTGTGCATTTTTCAAAGTTTCATGTTGTGCACACACATGCCCTAAGGACATGTGTGTGCACAACATATGTGCACAGATTGATTTCAGGGGTGCAACAGGTTGTCCTTTGGACACCCCTGCACCCTTGAAATCGCATTCTCAATTTGCGATTCGCTAATTGCAAATTGAGAATGTCTTCCCATTCACCCATAGGAATGAATAGGGAGGTATTCCTAATTGCGACTCGCAATTAAGGAATATTAAGAAATCGCAATTTATTTAGCAATTTTTTGATGCATTTGCGATTCCTTAATTTTCGCAATTAAGGAATCGCAAAAAGCAATATTGATGCATGTAGTTGTATATGTGCTGCATTGCTCATTTGCACTGAATCAATGGAGGAGCTAAGTTCAATGCTCCCGGGGGGATCTTGACCTGCTTATTTGCACTTAACCTGAGGAGGAGCTCTGTTTAATGCCTCTGGGAGACCTCTAGGTGGGCTTCCCTACACATAGGTCAGCAGTCTAGCTGCGATGGCATCAACACTCACCACTCCCCTTAAGGGGCGGATAATGCGGCTGCGCTGCTGGTGCACCTAAGGCAAGCTCCCGACTAGGACCAGGGGCCAGGACCCTGGTTCCCCATTAAGGGGTAAGTTCTTTTATTTTTCTGACCAACTGATTCAACTCAGAGACTCTGTGCCCTCTAAATGTAGTCACTCAATGGTGCTAGCTAATAGATATAATAAATATCTCCACTGCCTCTTTGAATTTACACCACCATTCAGGACATCTACCGAAAATTTCCCTTACTCCCAAAGGACTTTCAAAATGTCCCTTTTGGACTGCCGCTCATTAACAAAACACTCCACCTTGCTTTGTTTATTGCTGGAGGAATACGATCGTGATGCACTGTTTCTTACTGAGACGTGGCTCTCCAGCACTGCAGACCCAGCGGTAGTTCAAACCCTGGCCCGGGCTACCTAATTCAGCGACATGATCGAGAATTAAGTAGAGGCTGGAGTCTAGCTATTATATACAAAGATAATTTTACCTGTCAAATCACAGCCAGCTTGATCCCTGGCTGCGAAAGTTGTTTTCTTGGACTCTGCTTTTCTTCTACAAGTACTTTTTTCTGGAGTTCTTATTTATTGGCCGCCAGGATCTATTGGCTATTTCAGTTGGGAGCTTCCAGAAATTATAGCCAAGCCGGTGAGTTCCCTTTCGAATTTCCGCGTATTAGGTGACCTTAATATCCATTTTGATCAGGCATCCACCCCTGATGCTGAGGCTGTTATTGACAATCTGGATGCACTGGCCCTGAAGTTAAAAATGTCCGGTCTCACCCACCAAAAAGGACACCTTCTTGACCCGCTCTTTTCCAATATTGACAGCCTTGTGGTGGAAAAGCACATTCCCCTGCCATGGTCAGACCATTATATTGTCCCCTTTATTTGGACCACACATTAGGGTGGTGAACTCTCCAAACTCTCTATGGACTCTTGGGCGTCTATTCTTGACAACATGAGATCTATGTTAGGTAATGACCCTGAATCTGCCAACAATAAAGTTAACTAGAGACATCATTAGATACGCTAATACCTAAAAACTGCATGACCAGTCAAAAAGTTGGGCACTGTGCAGTATGGTACTCTCCCATACTTAAAGAATTGAAACAACTTTGTAAGTGCCTTGAGAGAGGTTGGAGAAAAGACTTCTCCACCTCTGAGAAAAACAAATATAGAGATGCCATTAAGGACTATAAGGCAGAAATTAGAACTGCTCAATCTGGATATTATGAGAAGAAAATCCTTTCAGCCTCAAACTCCCCCCGTGAATTCTTTAAAATAACCAAATCCCTTCTGAAACCTCCTGAGCCCCCTTTGCCTTCAGTGAATACTTTAGGATGATGTAAAAATTTGGCACATTTCTTTTATAATAAAATCGAAGATATTTATTCTGCCTTCCCCCCCCCCCCCCCCACACTTCAGCTTCGGCCAGCACCCCCGGCTGAGGACTTATCCCAATCCATAGTCCCCCTCATTGAATCTATGCCACCCATGGACATAGAAGCTTTAAAATTTTATTTTGATCGTTTGAAATCCTGCTCCCCTTGTGAAATTGCACCCCCTAGATGGCTGTAATGCCAGAAACCGGTCCCCAGAAGCTTGTTTCCTTTCCAGTTAAAGAATTGGCTTGGTAGTTTGGTCTGCCATGTTCCCATGATGCACTGGGCCAGGGACAGACTAATTGGCATGTAGCCAGGTTCTGAGCTGGGATGGTGCAGTGAGCTAAAAAACGGTGATGGATCAAGCCCTGATCTGTTGACTGGGTATGAGTATTCTGTTTAATTCAGATGCTCTGTCCATCACCACCCCCTTTTCTGAATCGTTTTGTCCACCATAAGCGTGGAAGGGTATGCTCAGACATGAGTCCCTCGCTCACTGCACCATCAGGATTCAAGCAAGCCGGGCCGAAGACGGCTGTAATGCCAGAAACCGGTCCCCGGAAGCTTGTTACCTTTCCAGTTAAAGAATTGGCTTGGTAGTTTGGTCTGACCTGTTCCCATGATGCACTGGGCCAGGGACAGACTAATTTGCATGTAGCCAGGTTCTGAGCTGGGATGGTGCAGTGAGCTAAAAAACGGTGATGGATCAAGCCCTGATCTGTTGACTGGGTATGAGTATTCTGTTTAATTCAGATGCTCTGTCCATCACCACCCCCTTTTCTGAATCGTTTTGTCCACCATAAGCGTGGAAGGGAATGCTCAGACATGAGTCCCTCGCTCACTGCACCATCAGGATTCAAGCAAGCCGGGCCGAAGACGGCTGTAATGCCAGAAACCGGTCCCCGGAAGCTTGTTTCCTTTCCAGTTAAAGAATTGTCTTGGTAGTTTGGTCTGCCCTGTTCCCATGATGCACTGGGCCAGGGACAGACTAATTTGCATGTAGCCACGTTCTGAGCTGGGATGGTGCAGTGAGCTAAAAAACGGTGATGGATCAAGCCCTGATCTGTTGACTGGGTATGAGTATTCTGTTTAATTCAGATGCTCTGTCCATCACCACCCCCTTTTCTGAATCGTTTTGTCCACCATAAGCGTGGATGGGTATGCTCAGACATGAGTCCCTCGCTCACTGCACCATTAGGATTCAAGCAAGCCGGGCCGAAGACGGCTGTAATGCCAGAAACCGGTCCCCGGAAGCTTGTTTCCTTTCCAGTTAAAGAATTGGCTTGATAGTTTGGTCTGCCCTGTTCCCATGATACACTGGGCCAGGGACAGACTAATTTGCATGTAGCCAGGTTCTGAGCTGGGATGGTACAGTGAGATAAAAAACGGTGATGGATCAAGCCCTGATATGTTGACTGGGTATGGGTATTCTGTTTAATTCAGATGCTCTGTCCATCACCACCCCCTTTTCTGAATCGTTTTGTCCACCATAAGCGTGGAAGGGTATGCTCAGACATGAGTCCCTCGCTCACTGCACCATCAGGATTCAAGCAAGCCGGGCCGAAGACGGCTCTAATGCCAGAAACCGGTCCCCGGAAGCTTGTTTCCTTTCCAGTTAAAGAATTGGCTTGGTAGTTTGGTCTGCCCTGTTCCCATGATGCACTGGGCCAGGGACAGACTAATTTGCATGTAGCCAGGTTCTGAGCTGGGATGGGGCAGTGAGCTAAAAAACGGTGATGGATCAAGCCCTGATCTGTTGACTGGGTATGAGTATTCTGTTTAATTCAGATGCTCTGTCCATCACCACCCTCTTTTCTGAACCCATGGACATAGAAGCTTTAAAAATGTATTTTGATCGTTTGAAATCCTGCTCCCCTTGTGAAATTACACCCCCCAGCATCCTTAATCAGGTCTTTGATTCTGTCGCCCTTGTTATTCTGGATCTGGTTAATAGGTCTTTCTCCTGTGGGATCGTTCCTACCTCTTTGAAACGAGCCATGGTTGGAGCGTTCTTGAAGAAACCGTCCCTGGACCCTGAAGACTTCGCCCAATTTCGCTCCTGCCAGGGATCGCTAAAATCAGCTAAACGTATGTTAACTCCATTCTCTCTGCATTTTTGGAGGAGAATGAATGTCTTCACCCCTCTCAAACGGGCTTTAAACCCCATCAAGGGACAGAGACAGCCTTACTAGCAGTGGTTGAAGATTTGTTGTAGGTTCCGCGGCCATCATATTACTCGACCTCAGCGTGGCCTTCGACGCGGTAAATCATCAATTACTGATAGCGAGACTTAGAGAAAGTGGTGTCACTGGAACTTTACTAAAATGGCTTGAGTCCTTCCTGGTATATAGATCTTGCCAGGTCTTAGAGGACAATGTAGTCTCGGAAAGGTTGCCTTTGAGATGCGGGGTGCCTCAGGAGTTCTCCCTGAGCCCCACACTCTTTAAAGTGTATATGCATCCTATGGCCGAGGTGGTCTGGCCCTTTGGGGTTAGGATCATCACGTACGCTGATGACACTCAGCTGATTGTGTCGTTCAATCTCTTGGACAATATTAAAACTAATCTGGCCTCCTGTATGGAAAAGTGTCTCAATGTGGATGGACGACTCATTTTAAAACTGAATGCGGCTAAGACCGAAGTGATGTTTTTAGGTAAGACCACCTATTTGGAGACCAGCGCTTTTTGGCCTAAATGTCTAGGCGCAATGCTACCCCCCAAAGATCAAATAAAAAGACTTGGGGTATGGCTGGACCACAACCTGGACTTTAGGGAACAGGCGCGTAGGGTGGCAGATACCTGTTATGGTTTCCTAAAAATGATCAGGAAGATTCTACCCCTCTTGTCCTTTAATGCCAGGAAATTGCTGGTGCAGGCCCTGATTCTCTCGCAGCTTGATTATGCCAATGTGCTCTATCTAGGCTCCCCCTGTTCCACCATTGAAAAACTGCAAATGGTCCATAATTGTGCTGCAAGACTTCTTATGCTGGCTTGTAATCAGGAATCTGATAAGCCACACATTATTTCTGTGCACTGGCTTTCAGTGGCCAAAGGAATTCAATTCAAGGCGTTGTGCATCACTCACAAGTCACTTTCGGCTACTGCTCATTTATTCTCTGATCCATCATTCCTGCGTACCTCCCAATAAGATCAGTCCACTCTGAGAAGAAACATCTTGCTATTGTTCCTAGAGTTAACAGAGACTGGAGCGGTGGCCACTTTTTCTGTCATCACGGCGAAATGCTGGAATCAGCTACCAGATCATATCCGGCTTGAGGCCAATCATCTCTCAATCCGCAAATGGCTGAAGACTATTCTCCTGAATCTCTACATACTTCTCGGTTTAGGCTCTGTCTCTAGCCCTGAGAGGCCTTTGGTAGCCATGCGCTTTATAAGTACATATTCATTCATTCATTCATTCATTCATTCATTCATTCATTCATTCACAGGATTAGCCAGCTGCTTTGACAAAGTGATAAGTGGCTCACCCCATAGAGGCTATTTGTTGGGGAGAGCACTGCTGCACAGGAATGACAGAGTAGGGGGAGAGGTCATAAAGAATGAGCATCAAAGGTGAGAAACTACAGACAGAAAAGGCCCCTGGCCCTCTGACCCAGCAAGATGACAGGCTTAAGCAGGAATCTGCAGATAGTAGGGTGAGCGACCTATGAAAATAAGCCATACTGGTGGTTGGTTTTACTAGTTCTTGCTCCTCTGCTGAGACTTCAGCCATACTGAATTTTGGAGGAATATTGCTTTCCGGGAGAAGAATATGCCACACTTTGGAGGAACTGGTCTTGCTTTGGGGTGTTGCCCTTCACCTCGTGAGTAGGCCTGGGTGGTAAATTCCATACTGCTTGCGGAATTTGCTGAATTTGGGTAATTTTGCGTTCCGCGCAGAACGCAGAATGGTCAAAAATTCAGCGATCCGTAGCTTCGTGGAATTCTTTGCTTGTTCGCGCTTTCAAAATGCGTGTTCTTGAGATATCTCTCCCCGAACACGCAAACAGCATTCGTGAACAGGAAAATAGCATCGCAAATGGGCGGAACATGCAATTCCGCATGTTCGGAGAACTTTTGCATGCTCGCGGAGATTTTTTTACCTTTTTGTGGAGCTTTGCGTAGCGCGACTACGCAAATTCCACCCACCCCTACTTGTGGAACAGAAGAGCTCTACTTCTAGACCCCAGAGAACACTGAATAAATATGTGCAAGTTGCAGAGCCTCTCAGATCTGCTGCTTGAAACTCAGAGAAGAAGGCTTCCTAAATTTGAAATTTGATTTGTACTAATAAATGCGCCTGCTACATTATATGGAAGTACAACCATCTGGATGTACCTTGCTTCAAGAAGAATAAGGAGAGGACACCTTGTAAGCTGCAGGGTAAGAGAGCTCACTTAGACCCTCAGTACCAAGAATCCCCTGCCTGGAGTGCGTCCAGTAGATTTGTAAGCGCTTTCTCAAGGTGCATTGTGGGAATTGTGGTCCCAAAGACCATCTTGGAGATTCCAGACCCTAGGATTGTGCTTTGGATACTTCTGACCCTCTTGATGAACTTCAGGAAGAGATCCCAGAAGTTTGAAGCAACTTTGGAAAAAAGCTCCATATAGGGGCTGATTCAGATGTGAGAGCCGAGCCGGCAACCTTCAACCGCGAGCTGGCCTGCCCTGCTGGTTTGTCCCGCTGACAAGCTCCAAAAATCCAACTGAGAGAGTTTGACTGGGGGCCCCTTGTAAAGCAAACCAGTGAACCCTCACCAAATCCAATCATCTACTATATTGAAGCAAATAGAGTGAAAAAGGTTAGACAGCCCGAAGATCGACGATTGGCACCTGATGACTGCTGGATTGGGGTAGCCAGGAGCAGTCTGAGGAGCGGCCCGGAATTAAGGAGAGGGCACAGAGCTCAAGGCCCCCATCTGCATCTTTGCTGCCTGTGCTGTTGTGGCTGCCTGGGCCTTCACTGTGGATTTCCCTGGAGTTGTGCGGTGGGGTGTGCCCTTGGCTTTCGCCTTGCTCCGATGCTGCACCGCCCTTGCTGCTAGCTGGACCCCCGAGTTACTCTGTCGGTGCTACTTCTTGCCCCTGTGTCTGCTTACGGCGGAGGGGGATCAAAAGAGCGACCGAGATTTGCGGCGGAGGCGGCTGCAATAACAGTGGGTGAGTTCCCACAGACTGCCTGGCTTGAGCGGCGGAGGGCGAGAGCGAGGTAGGACTTCCCTGCGAACTCCTTGGAGGGCGGACCATGGCGGTGAGGGAGAGGATGGCACGCCGGATTGGAGGGCCAATTGGTAGGTGGCCCTAGAGGACGACTTCAAGGGACGACTGAGGCCTGTGAGACAGAGGGACTGTGACCCTACTGGTGGTGCATCTCGGTATCGCTGCGCCGGTGGCAGATTTGTGGTGAGAACGGACAGGAGATTAACTGGGTCACCCCCTAGCAGGCGCTGCACCAGAGACACTGCTTAGAGACTTCCTGCTTGACGGCAGGCAGCCCGGCACTGTGAACCTCCTCTGAAGGGTGCTACCACAAGGTCGACGGAGGGTGGACAGATGTCGATCACCGACTTGCACGGTCCTGATGATTGCACCGGCAGTGGGGGTCAACACTGGCCCGGAGAGCTACTGCAGGGGCGTTGCTCTTACTCTGGGAACCTTGCATTGGTGGAAGGGGGCGAGGTGCAAATCTGTGAAGGGCAGAGTGACCTGGTTGGGGCGGACCAGCGACGGACGGGTTGGTCCTGCACAGGGGGGAGTCGGGGGCTGAGAATTCCAGAGCGGGCATCGAGGGACGGCAGTGCCTTGCTGGTGCGGGGTAAGATCTCGGGCCTCCTCGAAGCTACTGGTGTCAGCAGTGTGTGGCGGTCACGATGGGCAGGGTGTCAAAGAAAAAGGGATTTGAGGTGTTACGCTTAGACGAAGTGGAGCAGTACACAGAAGATGAGGATGGCGACTTTGGGAGGCGGAGGCCAGGAAGGCCGGGAAGGAATGGAGACCCACTGGGGGAAATAATGCAGGCCAGTGTGGCTTCACGGGAGGCACTTGAGAAGAGGATGGACACCATTGGACCGGATCTCACCCTCCTGAAGGATGACTAGTGAAAACTTAAGGAGAGAGTGGCGTCCCACGAAACCACTATGAAGGACATCCTTCTGATCTGACCTGCGTCTCTCATTGATTGAGGTAACACATAAAGTCAATGTGCTGGCAGTACGAGCAAAGGACAGTGAGGGGCACTCATGACGCAACAATCTCCGCATTGTGGGGATCCAGGAGCGCAAGGAGGGAGCGGATGCGGTCCAGTTCTTGGAAAACTGGCTGAGAACAGAGGTAGCACCAGAAGGCCTGTCCTTATTCTACGCATGGAGCTCCACCACGACTAATGGTGGTGAGACTGTTACACTATCGCTACCGGGACTTTATCCTGAAGGTGGCTTGAGAACAGCAGAATTTGCATATAGGAAACAGTATGGTGCTGATTTTCACGGATTACACCAGGGAGGTCCAACGTCAACGGTCATCCTTTCTGGCTGTTAAGAGAAAGCTGCGTTAGTTTCGTCTCCCCTACGCCATGCTCTTTCCAGCACGCCTGCGGGTGACTGCATATGAGGAGACCCATTTCTTTCTTACACCGCAGGCAGCATGGGAGTGGCTGGAGGGTTGCGGTGGCGCGGCTGCTCCCACCTCCCGGGTGGCCTCACCCCGAGAATGACAGGGGATTACTCCGCCGAGGGGGAAGCCTACTTCTCCGGTGGATCAGCGTCAGGAGCGAGCAGTGCGGTGCAGGCAGTGGCGGTCATCAGTCAAGGAGTAGTTAGCCCGGTGAGCAATGATACCGACATTGAGAAGAGCGGAACAGAGAGCCCAAGATCTAGTAGCGCCCAAGGACTTTCAGACAAGGAGATGCCGGACGTCACCCTGCAGACATCTGATGGGATATTTGGGTGATGGGACTGCAGAGGGTATGCAGGGCAAATGTTACAAGGTCAATTTCGCTTGCTGGGCTCGGGGGCCAGTCAGATGTAGGGGCGGCACAGCAGAAGATGACTTACTAGGACTGCCAGGGACCCAACTGGCTATGCAGGTTTCTAAAAAGGAGGGAGGGGCCGGGGGTTCTGGGGGCATTGTGCGCGAGCCACACAGTACCTCCTAGTTACGGTTCTTTAAATGAACAGTTTGGTTTGGATGGGAACCTTTTCTTGTGTGCCTCTCCTGGGATTTTGGAGTTGGGTGAAGTTTGAAGCTTGGGTGGGATGGGGGAGGGTCAGACATGTCGCTAGGGGGGTTTTAGAAGAGCGAGTGCATGCGTTGGATCCATGGGCACCTCCATAGGACTTAAAGTTATGTCTTGGAATGTACGGGGATACACACTATGTGTCGGCGACACAAAATACACGTCGGGGAGTGCAAATTGCTCTGCTTCAAGAAACTCACTTGACGAAGGCAGAGGGGATGGCATTACAGCGCCGCTGGAGGGGGCAGGTATTCCACACTACTTAGTCGGCCTATGCCAGGGAGACATTGATTTGGGTGCGGGTAGGGGTTCCATTTCAATGTGTGAGGCAGGTGATTGATCCAGAGGGCTGGTTTTCAGTGGTCACGGGGTGGCTTGATTGGCGGGATATTACACTTGGAAGCAAATATGCCCCCAATATCGACCCGTCTTCCTTTTTAGCACAACTTTCACAGAAATTGGCTGGGGAACTAACGGGCCCTAGGGTGCACTTCAATTGTGTGACTGACGTGGATCTGGACCGCTCCCACCCACCAATCCCGGACGCCGCTTCCCGTAGGCTTGCAGACATCAGGCGCGACTAGCAGCAGCGCTGGGGGCTTACCTACCCTTGGAGGGCCCATCCCTCTAGGGACCGAGACTACTCTTTTTTTTCAGCTGTCCATGAGTTGACCGTCAGGCTGGACGCTGTCTTGTGTTGCCCTGATGTCCACATGATGATCATGATGAGTGAGTATCTGGCTAGGACAACCTCTGATCATAATCCCCTCTTGGTGACCCTGAACTGGTTTCGACTTAGGATGGTAATCCCGAACAGAGGTCTTGGAGGACCAGGTATTCCAAACTACTATAGGTACCGCCATAGAGGACTATTTCAAGCACAACATGGGCACTTCTTCCAGTCTGCATTATGAGTGGGACGCATTCAAGGTAGTGATACGCGGACGGTGCATTGGGGAAGCTGTAGGAGTTCGTAGAACTCTATTGAGTGAGGTGCAGCAGGCAGAACGACAACTCAGGGAGAAAGAAAGGGAGAGACCGGACGGGAGGACAAACAAGCAGGGCTACTGAAGCTGAAGGAAGAGTTGGCAATACACGTGGAAAGGCTGAGGTGCTTCGATTACAGGGCATACATGGTTCGGGTGCATGCCGAACGAGATAAGTCTGGGGCACTCCTAGCTTGGTTGGCATATCCAATGCGCAGGGGTACACCGATTCTTGAACTAAGGGAAGAGGGGGGGCAGTGCACTACGGACAGCAGGCCAATAACAAGCAGTTCCTGGAATACTATTCCACAATTTATTGCAGCAAGTTGGACCCTAGAGAGCTTGAGGAAGGGAATTTTCTTGACGTAGAGTTACCTCAGATTAATGCGGAAGAGGCGTAGAGCCCGGGCCGTCCAGTAGAATTGGGCGAGGTCTGGGGAGCTATCAAGCATATGGCCAGGAACAAAACGCCAGGTACTAATGGGTTACCATCAGAGTTCTATGTCACTTATATTGACGTGCTGGCTCCGCAACTGATGACCCTTTATAATTGGTCAAAACAGACTGTCTACTTGCCTACCGTGACAAGGGAGACAGTGATGGCACCACTCCTTAAACCGGGTAAGCCAGAGTGGGACCGTACAGCGTATCGCACTCTGGCGATGTTAAATATTGATTATAAGATTTTGAGAGGAATTTGGCCAATCGCCTGATGGTGCACATGACAATTCTGGTGCACGGGGACCAGGCTGGATTCATTCCTACCAGGAACACGGCCATGAATATTTGAAGGTTGTGTCAATTGCCGCACGAGGTCGCAGCGGGGGGCGATGAGGCATGTGTACTATCGATAGACATTGAAAAGGCCTTCGATAGCTTAGAGTGGCCTTACCTGTTTCGGGTTTTGAGGGCATTTGGCTTAGGTGAGGGATTTGTGGCCTAGACGAAGATTCTCTACACTCGCTCGACAGCCAGGGTTCGGAGCAATTTCTGCGGCTTGTGACGATGGCAGAGGGACAAAACAGGGCTACCCACTGTCTCCCCATCTGTTTGCCCTGGCAATGGAGCCACTGGCGGCTCGCGCACAGACAGGGAGACACTACAAGGGCCAAGAGGGGAAGGGTCAGATGCACTATATTGCCCTTTATGCTGATGATTTGTTAATGGTCTGAATTCATCATGAGGCTGCTGACATATTTGAGGGTAATGTAGGGCGGGCCCTGCGAACTACCAAGAGTAATCTTGAATTCTGGGGGTCTCTACCTCTATCGGTTGCGGGACGAGTGGCATTGCTAAAAATGATCACCCTGCCCTGTTTCCTTGATTACTTTGTTACGCTGCTGCCCTGGGTGTCTGGGAAGTGCTTTGCCCAACTAAACTCAATGGTTTTGAGCTTTCTATGGGGATCAGAGAGTGGTGCTGACTACTATGATGCGTCCCAGACAAGAATGGGGCTTTGCAGTACCTGATTTCGAGGCCTACTACCATGTGGCCCAGTTCCAGTGGTTCACACAGCGGATGGTGGGGAAACTGGGAGTTGAGGTAGGTCAGAGAGGAAGGGACCTGGGGCTTCGCCACCTGATTCAGATTCTGTTACAGCTTCTGGTGTGTGAATGAGAGATGCTCAGAGATTTATGGGTGGTAAGGCAATGCTGGAACAGGGTTCTATGATGCAATAAAGTGAGTCCCGCATATGCACCTGAGATTCCGGTGTAGTTCTGCGAGGAACTGCCTCATGGAGGGGATTGGCAGTGGCTGCAGAAATCGGAGGAGCTGGGGATTTCCTCCATTGGGGATCTATCTGAGGATGGTACCCTCTTACCATTTCAAGAACTCATGGAAAGGCACTAGCTACCTGCTCAGGACTTTGAATTTGAATTTGAATTTAAAATATTTATTAAGCGCAACATTCACTAGCAGTTTCTTGGCGCTGTGGAGGGCAGGGTAACAATGGGGAAGAGTGACTACCATACCAGACGACTGGTGGACCTGAAGAAAAGTGAGAGCATATCACAAAGGAAAGGCCTGTTTGAAAAGAAAAGTTTTGAGGTCTTTCCGAAAAGGAAGGTAGTGTGTTGCCAGTCTTAGGTGGTCCGGTAAAGAGTTCCAAAAGGTGGGTGCCAGCGTGGAAAAGTTCGACCCACCCCACTTCTTGCGCTTAAAGCGGGGGACCACCAACAAGGACTGAGACGAAGAGCGAAGCTCTCGAGTGGGGATATACTCCCTAATCATAGAAGAAATAAAGGCGGGAGCCAAGCCCCGCCGTGAGTGGAAAACCATGCAACCCAACTTAAACAAGGCCCTCTCTTTGACAGGCAACCAATGAAGTGCTTTTAGAAGAGGAGTGCAGTGATGCGAACGAGAAAGGCCATGAATAAGTCGGGCTGCCTGGTTTTGAACCAGCTGGAGTTTCCGTAGGCTATACGCTGGAATGCCGTTGTATAGGGCATTCGCGTAGTCCAGCCGGGAGACAACAAGAGCGGACATAATCAACTTGAGTGCCGGAAAAGAAAAAAAACGGGAAACAGTGCGAATAGTGCGAAGTGTGAGAAAGCAAGAAGAAACCACATGACTGACTTGTGAGTGAAGAGTGAGTTGATTATTGAGTTTGACACCTAATGTCTTGACTGAGGCAGAAGGAGAAGGAGGGGGCCCAAAAGAAGAAGGCCAGAATAGAGAATTCCAGGGACTGGAGCAACCACCCGTGAGGACCAGCTCGGTCTTGTCCGGGTTCAACTTTAGGTGGTTGTGATTCATCCAGTCCCTGATGAAAACCATAACTGACTGAAAATTAGAAATAGAATGAGAAGAAGAAGAAAGATTGAAGATAAGCTGGAGGTCATCCGCATAATTAAAAACGGTGACCTCCAGCTGCTGAAGAGCAAAAATCAAAGGACAAATGTAGAGATTAAACAAGAGAGGGGAAAGGGAAGAGCCCTGAGGAACACCACAAGTGACAGGTAATGAGGTAGCCGAAAAGTCTCCCAGCCGGACCGCCTGGGTGCGATCCCTTAAAAAGGAGGAGAGCCAGACCAAGGCCGAGCCCCCGATTCCTGCCGCTCCGACACGGGACAACAAGATGGAATGGTCCACCGTGTCGAAGGCGGCGGAGAGATCGAGGAGCACCAGGGCCTGATGATGGTTTTGGTCTGCTCCCTCCCTAAGGTTGTTAAGGACCGACACCACAACGGACTCCGTGGAGTGTCTTGGTCGAAATCCTGCTTGTCGGGGCGCTAAGGCGCCGTTCTCCTCAATGAAGGAGCTGAAAATCGTTGTTACATACCGCTCCAGCACCTTGCCCAGGTAGGGCAGCAGCGAGATTGGACGATAATTGGCTGGAGCGGAAGGGTCAGCCCCCGTTTTCTTGAGGATCGGCACTATAGTGGCGGATTTTAGGGAAGGAGTCACCACCCCTTGAGTCAAGGAATTGTTAAGAAAAGTAAGAGGGGGCAAGGGACAAACAGTATAAATGTGTTTGAGGATGCGGGCTGGACAGACGTCCGTCGGAGAGCCCGATTTAACTTTTGGGAGAATGGCCAGAAACGCATCCTCAGTGAGCGGAGGAATAGAAGTGAGGGAAGACCGGGCAATAGGGGGGGAAGGATCAACGAAGGCCGGGGAAGGAGGAGGAATATTTAGTTTAATGTTGGTTATTTTATCCAAAAAATAAGAATTAAGGGAATCACATAAATGTTCTTCTACATACGGCAGTGACAGCTGCTGAGCGCAAACATTAGGAAAAAGGGATGGAGGAACCACAGGTCTTCCTCCCTTGCCAATACGTTGTCACCTCCGCGGGTATAATAAAGGCGGTTACATGTTTGTACCGGAGACTGCGCAGGGCTTAAGGGCTCCTCTGGAGGAACTGCGCACGAAATGGGAGGCTGATCTGGGAACGCCTATAGAGGTAAAACCCTGGGAAATGCTACTGGAACAAGCGTGGTCATGCTCTCGGAATGCGAGATTCCAACTCATACGATTCTATTTGTTTCATCGGGCGTATCTCACTCCTTGCAAAATCAATTAATTTTTTTTGGCTCCCGCACTGCCTGCCCGCAATGAAGACTGGAGGACGCATTGTTCATGCACATGTTCTGTGGTTAGGGGGAGGTCATGGCCAAACTGACGGAGGTGACGGAAAGGGAACTGCAACCTACTCCAGGGGTGTGCCTGTTACACTGGTTCCCCCACACTGCCCGCACCAAAACCACTAGTAAATTCCTCGATCAGGAGTTAGTTCTAGCCAAATGAGAAATATTACTAGCCATTGGAAGGCGGTCATAGGCTACAGTGCGGCGCGCTGGCTGCCGGAATTCATAAAATGGGCGGACTGCTAGGGGACCCTCCGGGTCCAGCTGGCTCAGAGAACTGACAATGACAAATTGTGGGGCACGGTGAGAGTATGGGTGGTGATGGTAGATCATCTTAAAAACCCGGTCGATGATGATGACTGACCTTGTCGGATATTGGTGTCACTATGTCAAAAACGTTTCCCCTTTGGGTAAGTTTATAGCATCCCCCAGCCTCAGACACAGCTTGGGGCAACGACGGATAGAGCGTGGCCTCCCTTACTCTGAGCTTGGTCCAGGTGAGGTGAGGTTATTTCCCTTGTCAAGAAGGATGATTCATACACCAGCTGACATGGAGGAATAGGAATATATCCTTTAAAATATGTCACTGTATATGATTTATGTATTGGTTTGATTTGGTTTGAACACTTGCAGTAGCAAAGGTTTTTAAGAACAGAGGCCCTGAGGAAAGCCAAGAGAGTATATCCCCTACTGGTAGAAACATGTCGGCCCTAAAGCAGTCATTTGTTTATACTGCTGTTTTTGCGCTGTTCTGGTTTTTAAATTGAAAGAGGTTCTTCACTTATTAAAGTTTACTGTGAGTCCTCTATTCCTTTTTAATGTCACTTTCTCTTTACACCTTCACCCTTTGCACTGCACCTTTTTCCAATTGGTGATCCCACGCATGGTCGGCTAGTGACCCCAGTCCTGACAGGCTGTCTTGGTTGTAGTCTCAATTGATCTAGAGACACACCAGACTAGCCCTGTGGATGACCACATGAGAAAACTATATCACCAACAAGAGTTTGATGGTAATCCATCTCTGGATATTGGATTTCACCTAAAGTTGCTGGTGGTTCCATGCGTTGGTTTACTATACTCTATATAACTAGACCATTTAATTACCGCACAGATATTCTGTTGTTTAATACTATGTTTGGCTTTAGACACACCTTTGTCTTGATGATAGACCCCCAGGTTTCTTGTATTTTGATTTTAAGTTTATAGCATAACAACAGTTATTTCCCACACCATTTCATACAAGAATACAATTTCTAGACAACAAACAAAGACTAAAGGAGTAAAGGTGATAAGTTTGCCAAAGAATGTACAATTTATTAAAAACAATAGGGCATCAATAAAAACACAATTAATACATATCAAATCCGTGGGAGAAAAGCATAAAGGAAAACAGTTCAAATTAAAAAGTGAAGAAAAACGCTAGTTGGGAAGAATTTAATCAAACTCCAAATCGTAGTTCGATCGCAAGAGGAGTAGTTATATCACCTGACTTAGTGTGTCAACACTTAATATTAGCCTCCACGCGTTTCAGTTTTGGCGTTTATATTCTACAGCCAGCAAGATGTCTATTCCGAACAAAGCGATAATGATCGCTTCAGAATACCCTTTGATATCACGGGTATAGACACACAAAAGCATGTGCACAGTATTATATTTATATGTCATAGATGTAATAAAGTATTTTGCTGACGCAATTTTAAAAAAAAACCTGCAGACAAATCGGCCCGTCTATAATAGTGCCG
The DNA here is from genome assembly GCF_964263255.1 of Lissotriton vulgaris. Lineage (NCBI taxonomy): Eukaryota > Metazoa > Chordata > Amphibia > Caudata > Salamandridae > Lissotriton > Lissotriton vulgaris. The sequence goes on from NC_141688.1 coordinate 7,482,771, forward strand.
TTTTATGAATAGTTAAGCTTCTAATAAGAGATATCCAATGTTGCTAATACACAGTATAAAAAGCTTAGTGTATTGTTTACCTCATCAAGGGCCACAAAACGACCTCAGAATCTTTCTCAGCTATATCGATATATACATTATTGTAAATAGTTTTCAAGAAAAAATAGGATCAATATTAACTTTATTTAATTTCAGTGAGTTTCTTAAGTATATACTATTAGAGTCTTCCCTGTATTTTTTAGGAAGTACTATTCTAGGTAGAAGGAATGCTATTGGTATATTAAGATATTCAATACCAATGGTATAAATAAACACTATGATGTTTCATCGTTTGACAACAAGAATGATGGAGACCTAGGGTACAAAGAATACCATACTGAACAATATGTGTCCTATGTATATGTTAAAAAAACGCTAGGCACGACATATTCTCAGTTTAAATGACTTGAGTCGATAACTAAGTTCGAAGATACGAACTGTTGTATTGTATTGTATTGTATTGTAAGGGGTGCTTATAGAGCGCACTGACACCATGGGTTTCCTGGCGCTGGTTGGACATAGAGAGGACAGAGGGACTAACCAGATTGAGGGAAAAGCCAAGTTTTTAAGGACTTGCGAAAAAGTATCAGAGAATTAGAAGTTTTGAGAGAAAGAGGAAAAGAGTTCCAGAGCTTGGGGGCCAGGTGTGCGAATCTCCGGCCTCCGGATCTGCAGAGCTTGTGGGGGGGACAGTCAAGAAGTGAAGATGAGAGGATCTCAGATTCCGGGATGGGCAGTAGGGTCTAATAAGAGATTTCACAAAGGCGGGACAGGGCCCGGTTAGCGATTTAAAAGTAAGGCAGCCGACCTTGAAGGCCGCCCTTGCGGTGATAGGGAGCCAGTGGAGTTTGGCAAGGAGGGGCCTGGCGGATTGCCACTTCGGGATCCCTAGGGCCAATCTCGCCGCTTGATTTTGAATCACTTGCAGTCTAGCCACCGATGTTTTAGGCAGACCGTGATAAATCGCATTAGAAAAATCTAAGCGGGAGAGGACGAGGGCCATGATGACCTGCAGGAGGGCATCAGGTGTGAAGAGGGATGCCACTTTCCTGATCCTGCGTAGCTGGTAAATACAGGACGAGACCACCGTCCCCACCTGTGGCCCAAGGGATAGGCCGGAGTCAATTGTGACCCCTAGACTCTTCACCGAGGTCATGGGGGTGGAAGAGGGACCAAGTTCCGCCGGCCAGAATTGTGGCCCCCAGGAGGTGGCGCTCCTACCGGGAAGGAGGAGCTCCGTCTTGCCGGGGTTCAATTTTAGCTGGTTATGGCCCATCCACTGGAGAATGTGGGACATGACTGCCTGGAAGTTGGGGATAGCAGAAGAGGAGGTGAGAGGAAAGATGAGTTGCAGGTCGTCCGCGTAATTAAACACGGTGACGTCCCACTGCCTCAAAGAAAGAAGAAGGGGGCGAAGATAGAGATTGAAAAGAAGAGGGGATAAGGAAGAGCCCTGGGGGACCCCGCAGGGAGAGTGCTCCCTAGGAGCCCTGAAAGTGCCCAGACTGAGGGTCTGAGACCTGCCGGCCAGGAAGGATTTGACCCAGGCCAGCGCCAGGCCCTGGATGCCAGCCTGCTCGACACGGTGGAAAAGGATGTTATGATCCACCGTGTCGAAGGCGGCCGACAGATCTAATAATACCAAGGCCTGGGGGGTACCCTTGTCAACCCCGTCTCTCAAGGCATCCAGCACGGCCAAGATCACTGTCTCCGTAGAGTGGCCGGGTCTGAAGCCGGCCTGGTTGGTCTCGAGAAAGTTGGAACTCTCGATAAACTGTGAGAGACAGGTAGTGACGTGGGCCTCCAAGATTTTAGAAAAGAAAGGTAGAAGGGAGATAGGACGGTAATTCGCTGGAACAGCGGGATCGCCCCCTGGCTTCTTCAAGAGGGGCACCAGCACGGCTTCCTTGAAGGAGCCAGGCACCGTACCGGAAGAAAGAGAAGAGTTTAACAGGGGGAGAGTGCAGTCGGGTAAGGAGTGGCAGATGTCCCGAAGTATGGACGGGGGGCAGCAGTCGTCAGGGGATCCGGATTTGATACGAGTGGCAAGAGTGGCCAGAGAAATGGGGTCTAAGAGGGGGAATTGTGTGAACGAAAAGGTATTGTGAGGAGGGGAAACAGAACCAGCGCCAGGAAGAGTAACTGGAATGGTGTCCTTAATCAATACAATTTTTTCAATAAAATAGGTGCTAAGAGTGTTACATGCTTCCTGTGTGGGGGCCTGGGTAGGGAGCATCCTGGGGTCGGAAGTAAATTCATTTAGGATTTTAAAAATTTCTTTAGATTGACAGGGGGCAGATAAAATTTTTCCTGAGGCGTAGGCTTTTTTTGCTGTGAGAATGGCAAGTTTGTACCTATTGCGGGCGACCACATAGGCATCTCTACTTGAGGGGTGGTAGTCTCTCCTCCACTTGCGCTCGAGTTGGCGAAGTTCCAAGTGGAGGGATTTGAGATGGGGGGTAAACCATTTGTGGGAATTACTGTGCCTGGATTGAGGGAACTTAGTTAGGGGGGCAAAGATGTCACTGGCTGTCGTAAGCCAGTCTACTACCAACCCATGAAGCTTATCGGTACCAGTGTCATTATGTAACAAGGGACGAGTTTGAAACAGATGGGCTAGCAGTTTGGGGGAGTCGACAGCCTTCCACTTGCGGGCCATGCCGCCCTCCCGCGGGAGGACTCTGATCTGGCCAACCGCCGATATTGTGGTGTCGATCATGAAGTGATCTGACCACACACAAGGTGTTATTAGTGGGCGGGAGGACTTGACCCCATGAGTCCAGATATGATCGAGGATGTGGCCACCCTTATGGGTGGTAGACCTGACTAGTTGAGTGAAGTTCAGGCTCGAAAGACCCTCGAACAATTCGGAAGCATGCGGGCCATGTTGATCAATATATATTGCTACTATCCTAATCAAATCATACATAAACTGAGGGTAGAACTATAGGACTTAAACTTTTAGTCTTTAGACACTTGCATAAAAATGTGCTCTGTGGTTGTCTGTAAAGATCAGAGATATTTATTCTTTCAGTTCAGAACGGGGCTGTTATATTAATGTCGTTATCCCCTCGCAGCTAGGCCGCCCGGAGCCTGAAATTTAAACAGACATGAAAAGGATTGTAAGAGTAAGCTGTTCATTTAGTTTCCCCTATTAATGGTCTAAAACCGTTACTCTAACATGCCTCATACCTGCTATTGGATCAGCACGGTGTTCACGTTAGAAAGCCTCGTAGCGATATGCCAATTGGGGCCGTTTTCTAGACTTCCGTTTATATATCCTAGTTCTCCCGCGTTTGTAGATGCGACTACTCTACATCTCAAGAACGTTATCCGGGTCATTTCAGATTTCTTCCAGTTCATGGCTATCACTATTGGTAAAAGAAATTGGACTTGCTGTGAATGCGGTCAGGTTGGAATCGCGTGTATTTAACCTATTAGAGTCTACAACCCGAATGCCTAATTATGTTTCCGTATACAGCACATAAGGAAACATTTACCGTGCAATTTTTAACGACAATACCACAACAAATATTTATGGAAACAATCGTAATTTTTTAGTTAACTAACTTCTAAACAACATAACAGCTAATATTTAAAACACATTTTTCAAACGACATTCTTATCTTTTTTCTTTACACATAGTATGATGTCTCAATAGCTACAGTCGTTATGTATAGACTCACATGTATATAGCAATCACCAGTTCAGGAAGGTGACAATTAACTAACAAATGGTAGTATATCTCAAACGGCAAAAATTCATTTTTTGTGTTACATATATACTTAACATTCAGCTCAATACACAATAAGTATCATATTTCACATCATATATAAAAAGTCAAAATCATGACAGAAGCTAAAAAGACAAGCATATATTATTATTATTGGCTCTCCTATATTTTGAGCGATATGTACAGATGACAGTAGGTACGCATATAGTACATTCAAATAATGTTATTAGTCCAATTCGACATTGATCTAATGAGGCATTTCCACTAATCTTTAGAATTTAGGCCATTTCTCACATTATTGAGATAGGAAATATACCATTGTACTCGGGCTTTCCGTTTAGAAATTATATTGCCACCTCTTTTGCCTATTTTGATTTTCTTCTAGATGAACCACGTGAATTCATTTTCGTTGTGGCCAGCTTTGACACAATGTTCTACAAGAGGTGCTGTGACCTTTTTGGAATAGCAGATCTGTGCTCTTGGAATCTGGTCCTGGCCTCTCTCCCTGTCTCCCCAACGTAGCCAAGGCCACAGGGACATAAGAGAAGATATATTATGTTACTGCTCCTACAGTTGTTGAGGCTTTTGGATTTAAGAATTTGATCTTTATATTTCAGTTCATTTGTCTTCAAGCATTGGGGACACATATTACAGTTTCCACATCTAAAGTTCCCTAATGCTACACTCTTGTCCAACGTTCCATGGGTAGTCTGGACTTCTTCTCTGTATGTATGAACCAACAAATCTCGTAGGTTTTTATTCTTTTTAAATGCAAAGAGGGGTTTTTCAAGCTTAGTTGCTTCATCATGATTGAGAATATGCCAATTTCTATTGACCACATTCTTGATCTGGTTACTAAGAGTTGAAAATTGGTTCACAAAAACTGCTTTCTTTTGAGGCTCCTTGTCTCTCACCTCTTTGTTTAGCAGAGCTTCTCGGTTATAAAACCTATCTCTTTTCATTGAATGGGATAGAGTTTTTTTGGATATCCTCTATCCTTAAATTAATTTTTCAGGATTTCTGAATGTCTATAGAAATCCTCAAGTTCCGAACAGTTCCTCCTTATCTGGAGGAACTGGCTAAAAGGAATACTCTCTGTGTGAGTCTTAGGGTGAAAACTGGTAAAATGGAGAAGGGTATTCTTAGCTGTAGGTTTATTGAAAAGTTCAACTTCAAGTACACCATTCACCTCTTTGATTGTTATATCCAGAAAATCAACCTTCGAGGTACTGTAGGAAGATGTAAATCTTAGGTTAGGATCACCTGAATTTAGCCATGATATAAATTCATTCAAAAGCTCTATGGGGCCCTCCCAGATAAAAAAGATATTGTTAATGTAGCCGGACCGGCCCGCTACATTTTTGAAAAAAGGGGCTAGTTCATAATAGATATGTTTAATCTCAAAATCTTCAACATAGAGGCAGGCCAGACTTGGAGCGCAAGTGGCCCCCATGCTGGTCCCCTTTAGTTGTTTAAAATATTCATCTCTGAATAGAAAAACATTATTCATTAGGATTAGTCTGATCCATCTCACAATATATTCTTTATTGGCTCCTCCTAGGTCATGTGACTCTAAAATGTTACTAATCACATTGACCGTATCCAGCTGGGGAATATTTGTATACAAAGACTCAATGTCTAGCGTAACCAGACACTGAGTCTCTGCACACAAATCTCTACCCTCAATGAGTGAGATCATGTGGGCTGAATCTCTGACGTAGGATCTCAGATTACAGACAATTGGTCGTAAAAAATGATCCACATACTTGGTAACTGGTTCAAGCAAAGAATCAATACTGCTTACTATGGGTCTCATGGGGGGTGGTATCTAAGTTCCTATGGACTTTTGGAAGACCATAAATAGCTGGAGCTCTGGGTTCAGTATTTCTAAGAAATTTAAATTCTTCTTCACAGATCCAATTTTGATCTTTGGCTTCAATGAGAAGATCTAAACAATCCTTGGATATTTTAGAGATACTGCTCACTTGAACACGTACATAGTGTACCTTTACTTCAAGGAGATCATACATCCTCTTATTATAGTCTTCAGTGTTAAAAACAACCACCCCACCCCCTTCATCTGCAGGCTTTATAGTGAGGGATCTGTCATCTTTCATTGAGTTAAGGGCCAATCTTTCTTCCTTACTGATATTGTGGGTATTTGGTCTATTGGATCTGGCGTCACCCTTTGCTACATGAGAACACAACCATAGGCCGCAGGGTGAGAGGGTAGATGAGGAGATGGCCAATGTAGGTGCATCCTCCTAAGTGAGACATGGATCACTGCCGTAGGGAATCCAATTGAGTATGCGGAATAACTATTTTGCAGCAAGTGAGCTGTTAGGAAGAGCAACATGTCTGAGGGGAGGAGGGAGGCGGGGCTAATGAGAAGGGACCAGGGTGGGAGGAGTGAGCTGGGGAGGGGTTTACGTTCTTGGTTGTCTGGTATGGTGAATAGGTGTTGACAGTGCTTGCATAATCTTGGAGTTCCTCGATTCATCCCCTTAGGGCTATGACATCAGCCGGGTGGGATATGACTCCTACATTTGATGGACTACTCTCCCTGTGAAGAAGGAAAGGCCGGTCTAGACGATCCAATGGGATGCGGGGGTGTGTCATGATGTGGACACAACCGTCTGTTGAGTTGCGCATTTATAATGTATTTTATAAGATTATATGAATGTTGCACTTCAAAATGCGAAATCTGAATAAAACCTGTTAAAAAAAAAGCAGGGCAGGCCTCAAACAGCAGGGCAGTGCCCTGGGAAGAAAAGGCAGAGCTCAAGCAGCAGGGCAGCCCTCTGGAGAAAGAAGGTGTGCCTCAAGTCCCAGGACAGTACTCTAGTAGCAGCAGGGAACTCCTCTGAGGAACAAGGCAGGCCTCAAGCATCAGGGCATTCCTCTTGGGAACACAGCAGGCTGCTAGCAGCAAGGCAACATTCTGGGAACAAAGCAGTCCTTCTTCTGTAATGTCTGCAGGCTCAGGAGATCCAATATTTATACCCGATGCAAGCCTTTGAAGTTGGGGAATTCTCTATACTACCCCACACCTCGTTCTAAAAAGTTCTTCTCTTCCCCTGTCAAGGCTCCAAGAAATCTGTAGTGAAAAAACACTAGTCTCGGGTTCATTTGTAAATGCAGGAGGCATGTTACTTGAAATTTAAGTGAGGCAGGGAACAGCTTCACCCCAACCACTCGAGCAGGATGGCCCATCTTGTGCACATCCATTCCTCTATTGTTCACTGTCTGGGCCCAACACACATTCCTAATGGGAAGATATAAACAGGCCCAAGCAGCTGTAAACTCCTAGAACGCCATAGAAGCTTGTGTTCAGGACAATGGCAACTGTCTAAAATTGGCATTTTAAAAATTGTACTCTAAAATCTGGCTTTACCATTAGAGGATTTTAAGTTTGTAATCTTTTTATTGTTTGCAAGAAACTACAACAATCAGCCCACATACATCCACTGGCCAGTGAGAACAGTAAGAAATCAATAACACATAGACAAAATAGAAGGAGGAAGGAGGAGGAACAGTCAGGATGAGGGGTGTGGGAGTCAGGGAAAGTTGTGAGTTGTGAATACAGGAATAGGACCAGGCACTAGTTGCATGAGAAGGACAGTGAAGAGGAGTTGTGGAACATAAAGAGCAGTGTCCCAGCATTAGGTACCTTAGATATTGCGGTCATGTCAGTTCCCTAAATTCGTCCAACTGGTATCAGATGCATGGTCCCCAAGTCCTGTCAACATAGGTAACGCACTTGATGCCACAGCCATCAGTTTTGCTAGTCCCATTAGTTCTCATAATTTGTGCAACCTGTCCAAGCTCGTCAAGATTGCATCATTGCATCACAGCCCCAGCAGCAGAGTAAGAGCTGTTTTAGCGGCTCCTAGCTCCAATGTAATTATGTGCCACCTTTCAGATTTTAATGGGAATGTCAGGGGGTTCGGGAGGTCTAATAAAATGTGGGGTGGAACCCATGGCACGCTAGCATTGTTCATTCAGTTCACAGCCTCCAAGACCTTGGTCCAGAAAGAGCCTAGTTTGGGGCGTTGCCATAGAATGCGTGTGAGGGTAACAGTGCCACCAACAGGTGCTGTGACTACCTGTCTTTCACTGTGTAACTCTGGCTGGCTTAAAGTACTGGTAATGCAGGATTTTAAGAACATTATTTTTACCGAAAGCACTGTGGGGCAAAGCTCGGGCGTGATGAAGGTGTTTTAGTGGAACCACAAGATGTAACAAGGAAGGAGTATATATCGGAAAGGATTTGCTTATCAGAAGAGTGAGAAAGAAGATATTTTTCAAATGATGTAAGAGGTCTAGTAGCATGTGGGCGAACCAGAGGTTGAGCTAGCCAATGGAGAACAGCTGTATATTGCCAATGGGGACCTGGTGGAAGGCCATAAGCCAGTTAAGCTTGAGGAAAGTCCATAAGGTCATCCACATCGAAGAGGCCATCTACCCTCTTGCAATTAAGCTTTTGCCACACAAGACATGCTGAGCCATAGTGCACAGGTGGGAAATCAGGGTTGCTGAGTCTGCACCCCGTCCTAGACGCCCAGGGTAGCCTGAAACAACCGGGATCTATAGACTCCAACCGGCCTGTGCGATCTCAGAAGCCACGGGACCTTCCAGATATGAATGTCTGCCAACCGCTGATCAATAAAGCACCAGCACTTTTCAGGGCTGGGTCAGGACCACTCTACCATGCAACACAACTACACTGCCTGATAATAACCCCTTAGATTGGCAACACCTAGTCCTCCATCCGCTTGAGACAGATAAACCTAATTCTTGGACATCTGTACCTTTCACTGTCCCAAATAAATTCCCATATAAGCCGCCGCAACTTGTCATGTGACCCCGGTGGACGGGTGAGGGGGGTGGAGTGGCATACTTTGCATAATATAGAGGATTTTCTGTAAAAGTCTCATCTTGAGTGCTGCTAATGGCCCAGTCCGGAGAGGCAGCTTCCCCCCAACATAGACAGTATGGAGTGAGCTGTCACGAGGATTGCGGCATAATTATGTTCTAATGTGCTCCCAGGCGTGAGGTATAGCTGTAAAGCCAGATAACCTACCTCTTATGAAACCCAGAAGAACATAAAGTGACTCTTAAGTTGATCTTCGTCAGCAATGGAGATTGCAAAATTCAAGATGGAGGATTTCTAGAGGCTAGTTTTAAAGCCTGAGGCTGCACCAAAGGCTAACAGTTCATTTATCACAGCAGAGAGGGAGGATGACGGACGGATTTGATCATATCAATAGTACATCGTTGGCATAGAACATGGCTTTGTGTTTCCTGACCCCCATGGTCACACTGGTAATATTGGAACTAACACATATCCGTTCTGCAAAGGCTCCATATACAGGGCAAATAGTAAGTGTGAGATGGGTCAGCCCTGATGAGTGCCCCTGGAGATGCTGAAGGTCTGGGATAAAATCCCATTCATCCTCACCATTGCCTTAGGGGAGGTATAACTACACTGGACCCACTGTCGGAATTGGGGACGCAAAACAAACCACTTCAAGACCGAGTGAAGGTGTGGCTAGGGTGCCCGGTCAAAGGTCTTCTCAGTATGTTATGTTATGTTATGTTAATAACACTTCAATAGCGCGCAGCTGCCCCAACCAAGGGGCGTCCTGGCGCTTCAGACAAAGTACCAAAAACACAGCACAGCCGAGCAAACACAGCGACACACAGAACAAGAACTAGGATGGATGGGGGAACAAGTGCGTTTTAATCGCCCTTCTAAACTTCAGGAGCTCATCAAGATCACGAATGTGTGGCGGAAGAGAGTTCCACAGTTTCGCGGCCAGAACTCGAAAAGATCGGCCTCCCGCCCTACTCAGCCTAAATTGAGGGACCACAGCCAAGTTTTGGCCCGCGGATCTAAGAGAGCGCGAAGGCACATATGGCACCAGAAGATTCTCGAGAATCTGAGGGGAGGCCAGCTTAAGGATCTTAAAAGCTAGGCACAAGGTCTTAAAATGGATCCTCTGAGCCATAGGCAGCCAGTGCAAAGAACGGATGTTTTTTTCCACAGAACAGAACCTTGGTAGTCCTACCAGTGCTCTGGCTGCGGCGTTCCAAACCCGTTGCATCCGGGCGACTTCAATGTATCAATGGACAAGAGAAGAGTCAGTGTACGAAAGCGCTGCACTTTGTCTAAAAGGTGACAAATGCATTTTATATTATCCTTACTCTCAGGTTTAAACCCTGTCTGTCCAGGGTTCACGAGGCCTTACATATACAGAGCAAGTGTATTTGCCAAGACACCCAGAAAGCTCTTAGCATCCACATTCAATAATGAAATGGGGCTGTAGGAGCAACAGTGTTTAGGGTCCTGCCCAGGTTTGGGGTTTACTGTGATTGTTGCAAGCTCCATCAGGTCTGTAAGGGGTTGTGGAGAAGGCATTGTACAGCTTTACCAGTGTGGGTGCCAGCAGTGACACAAATGTTTTATATAAATCAACATTGTATTCATCATGCCCAAGAGCCTTACTAGGTTCCAGGCATTAAAATGGCCATGAGGTAGGGGTAATGTCTCTGTCTGGGGTGGAGGCAGTTGCTGGGGGGAAAGAAGCCAGAGACATCAGCTCCAAATATGCAGCAATGTCCTCAGGGTTGAGAACTTCTGCTTAGTAGATAGTGGTATAAAAATTGTTACATTCATGGGCGATCAGCCCACCCTGATGTTTTGTATTGCCATCTACCAGTTCATCCACCCTATGTTGTACCACCTGGGAAAGGAGGTGGTGAGTCAGTCGGCGTCCCACCTCGTTTCCACCTATATAATATAAGTTCCTCCTGTTTTATCTTGTCACAAGGGAGCCAGTATTTATGTGGTACTCCACCAGTTCCTGATCTTGTGTCGCTAGCTGGGTCTGGGTATCATGTCGAGCCTTATTTAGACGGGCCGATATGTCGATTAATTGACCCTGTATTATATCTTTCATTGTGTCCCAAACTAGTACTATGGGTGCGCCTGGTGTGATATCAGTAGTCAAGAAGATGTTGATGGTGGCCCCAATTTCAATCAATATTTGTTCATAAGTGGGGATCTTGGTATTTAGCTGCCGGGTGCGGGGGAGGGGTGGAGCTAGGTGGTGCATAACTAAGGAGAACAGGAGAGTGATCGGAAAGGCCAGTGGCCTCAATCACCACAACCCCCATAGCAGTAGTAATGCAGGAGGAGTTAAGGATAGAGGTTTGCTAATGTAAAACAGTTACCTTTGGAACAGATGTGCAGTGACAGAAACCTGCCAGACAACTCAGAGCGGTCTGGAAGCGCCTACCAGGAGCGTAGGCGCTTCCAGACCGCCTTGAGCAGGTGTGAGTTACCCGGATGAGGCAAGCTTCGCATTTAGTATCTCTGAGGAAGGAAAGGAGCGCAAAACGCATCACAGGTGCATTAAGCCCACGGACACTCAAGATAAGTATATGGATCATAGTTATGTGGGATCTAAAGGGAGCTGGGAGTGCCCAGATGTCCCCTATATTCCCTTGAACATGGTGTCTGCAGCAGGCATATGATTGTGAAGGTTGTCAGGTGTGTAAGGAAAAACTGAAAACAACAAAAGAATCAACAAGGCATTTCCCCGCACAGGAACCTAAATAATGAACATATTATGATTCAAGTCATTCCCAGCAGATCTCTCCAGTCTCAAATGTGGTGCTACCAAGGAGGTCCGCCATCAAGAAGCAACATAAGTTTTGGTTTGTTTTGTGGACCCGTTCACCAGGCCAAGGCATTTTACAAGCAAAGGGAAGCTGAGGCCTCCAGCGATAGAGGTTCATCCTTCATCAGCGATCTGTACTGAAACAGTTTTCACCCAGTTAGATCATCATTGAACGCTGTCTGGGTCTGATGCACTGTAGCTGCTAGTTCTTTGTGGCTCTCATAACTGGAGAGCTTTTTTGGGCACATAGTACTGTGCAGTTCTGTGGGTAGGAACGTTGCTGAAGAGCGATTGAGAAGAGCGGTCTCCCAGAAGGGCCACCGCATATACAAAAAACAGCGGGCTTCTTCCTAGGTTCAAATACTCTGAGCTTCATTATTCCAGAGAAATTAAAGTCAGAACGGGTGACCTCACTTGCATTTGGTCGTAGGGCCCTTCGGCACTGTGGTGTTATCAGGGAAAGGTCTTGATAGAGCCAGAGTCTAGTGCCCTCAAACACAATTGTGCTGACATGACGGCCTTTTTCTGCCTATAGAAATGTAGACATGTGACAATCTCCTATGTGTGTACTGGTGAGTTAGCTGGAGGTCCGCTCTATCAGATCTATTGAGAATGATATCTTGATAAGCAAGTTCTTGGGCCACATGACAGAACAGCGGGGCAACACAGTCCTCCAGTTTTCCAGACACTGCCTGCAACTGCACTCCATTGATGCAGATGTTAGACCTCTGAGATCTATTTTTCGAGATCCTCCGGCTAATACTGAAGTTCCATGTTTTTAATTCATAGCTCCAGGAGTTCCTGATGGTGTCTGTCCAAATCCTCCTCCCAGGAATAATAGGGTTGTTCCACTTGCTGACCAGGTTGCTGAGGTTTTGTCGCAGATCTTTCAGTTTGGTCTCTATATTCTGCTTAAGTGCAACATATTCATCCCTAAGAGTCCCTAAGATCTTCTCTAGGACTGTTCTTGTCACAGGAGCATCAATCTTGTTAGCACTTCCCATGGCAGTCTTGCCTGTCAGGGGAGGGGAAGGTAAAGATATCTCTCCATTCTGGTTATATTTCTTCGCTGGTATTTTGAACAGATCTTTGAGGATGTAATAATTTTTCTGGTTGCATTGGGAGTTCATTGTGGTGATGTACACAAGCTCCTGTTGTATCAGATGTGAGGCTCCTCTACCTGCATTGTGCAACTGGTAGCACTGGGGCAGAAGGCCAAATATCATAGGGTCCACTTCCCTCCTCAAAATTGTGAGCCATAAGAAAGGATACGGAAGGAAGAGTCAAGAACAGCTTCACAGATAGATAGGAGTCACCTTCATGAGTGGTAAAGTCTGAGCCCTATGTTGAAGTACCGAAAAATATTTACTACCTCCCAATTAGCGTTATATTCCCAACCAATCCCATTCCCATTACCAATAATCAGTCGGTTGGCAGTGCAGAGGGTCCAATTGTTTATTATAACTAGGCTTTCCTGTTTTCAGTTTCTATTTTTGGTAAATTCTGGTGGTGTTTTTTCAGTGTTTTCCAGTGATTTCCATACCTCAAAAAAACAGTGCTTTTCAGTGTTTACTCATTTTCGCGCCATAAAAAACAACTGAAACGGTGTTTTGCCGGTGTTTATGGATGGCTTTGCTTTTATGATTGCTTTTTCAATTTTTCCTCAAACTGTATACTGCTCTACATTTCAGAAGCTTAATAAAGTCATGACATACTTTCCATTGTCCTTTGATTCTGCAGCTCAGATTTAACAAGCATTTGCAATGCAATAGGTCTCGCATTTATGTGAGTTTAAGCTATTGGCATTGTAAATGACAAAGCCTTTTATGTTTTAAAAACGAAAACAAAAATAAAAGGCATTCTTTTCAATGTGAATAGCTCAAACTTGTGTAAATGCAAGACCTATTGCATTGTAAATGTTTGTTTAAAATGAAAGCGTGCATTGGTCACTCAACAAGTGTTTGTCAAATATACGTAGAGAACTTTTTTAAATACTATTATAAAATTGCAATGTGGCCAACGTGGTGTGCTGTTGATGGCCGCCTTCTATTGTACAGAGACACCTATGAATAATATTTATAAAATTACATAATACATGATGTAAACAGCTAAACATTATTGCACTTAGTAAAGATATACCCTCCCCACCTTAATAAAACAAAGAACTCTTCCCACTGTAATAAAACAAAGAACTATGTTGTGTGTCTTTTTTTTTGTAGAACTTTGCACAGAAGGCCTATTACTTAGCGCCACTGGAAAGGAAGTTCCCTGTATCAGTTCAGCACTTTAAAAACAATGGGGCATATTACCAACAACTAGCGATAATTTTTGTCTCTAACTTGTTTAGAGACAAAAATTATCGCTGCACATCGGCGATTTTTATCGCAGATAAACCTTGCTATTAACAAGGTTTATCGCAAATGCGATAAAAAACGGCCGAAATGCATGAATATCGCTGAAAAGTCAGCGATATTCATGCATTATCGAGCAAATGCTCTTAGCCATGTTATCCACCTCCCATTGGATAACATGGCTAAGAACTGCTCAGGGCAGGTGTTAGCTTTTGGAGATATCCGCGCTTAGCGCGAATATCTCCAAAAGTTGGTAATAGGAGATAGCGATGTTAGGGACTGTTTCCAGTCGCTAACATCTTGGCACGCCCACTTTGCATGTCATTAGTGATAAATATCACTGACATGCAAAGCAAGGCCCAAGATGGTCGCTATCTCCTATTGGCTGTCACTAACTGGTGTTAGCGACAGCTTGGTAATAGGGAGATAATTTTATCTCCGCTTTCTTGGCTTTTAAAGCCAAAAAAGCGGAGATAAACCCCGTTGATAATATGCCCCAATGTTTTGTAGCGTAACGCCATACTCAGTACCAATGTACTGCACTTTGAGATCTTACATGTGCCACCAGTTAGACGTGTTATAGGTGCCATCGCGCACTGCACTCTGATATGTCACATGAACAGCCAGTGCACTGCAGTCAGATGTTATAGGCAACACTGTGCAGATTGTTTTGCTTTTATAAATATCACACACAGCAACAACCAGAGATAATGTGATTGCTGCCCTAATTGTAGTTAATGTGACCCCCTCCTTCTGTCCTACAATCTCAGGTATTCCAGTGCAACCCTACGCTACGTACAAGTGCAGCTGGGGAGATGCGTCCAAATGTTAGTGCAGTTACTGCCTCTGTGTGCTGATTCACTAGAATGGCTGCCCTTCAGACATTCCCAGTACTGTCTGTATCAATACTTCCCACTTGCTGGCACCGGTAACACTGGCCTGTGTTTGAAGGACTGCATGCATTCCCTAAGAACGAATTCAGAAATTTTTGGGAGGGTGGGCCTGCATGTTTGACCTCTGGGGCTACTCCTTGCTGTGGTAATAAGCGGTGTGCCCCCTGCCGTCCTTGGGGGACTTTTATCTGGCTTCAAAATGATTCAGGTGGAAATATGTTATTGTTTTCTCCTTGTGTTGTCCTTAAGTTCAAAAACGATGATGCATTAAACAAAGAGCAGAAACTGTAAAGGAAGACTATAGCTGGGCTCTGCATGTATCGGCTTTTATTCTGGTAAAACATTTGAATAGATTAAAATAAAAGTGTGCTAGTGTCGCCTGGACATTTTAAACCCTTGCCGTGTAAGCAGCCTTTTCCCCAAAAAATGTGAAGGCCATCATTATGTCAAAGTCCTAGAAATTATAAATTTCCTATTTTCTCTGGCAATCCTGCCAAACACTGAGCTATGGGTCTGGACGATGGCAGGGAACTCTACTATGGCAGATACTAGGAAAACAACAAGCAAAGATTCAAAGGCTCCCTCACAGCCCCATAAAAGTGCAGCTGAGATAAAGCTGGCACCAAACGAGAATAGCACTTTTTGGCTGGGGTTTTGATGAATCACAGGCTTGGCACTCGGCACGCAGCTGAAATAATCACAAGGCCAGTGATACTTTGACGCACAATCGAGCACTCTTCACACATATGCATAGCGTCTGACATTCTGTCACTGACACAATTAAACATAGACTTGTGTAGAGTGCCTGACACCACATGCACATTTGTCAAAGTGTCCACGTATAAGCAATCTGACTCACTTTTCAAATACAGGATGACAAATGCCAATTCAATCATACATGCATGCACCAAACAATCACACAAAAAGTGACAAGCACACTGAAAACATGGTACACTTGCCCAATCTGACAATCACGCACAAGACTTCACCTACACAAATATCACACACACATCACATAATACACAAGCACAGGCTTGTACTTCTACAGGTGTAGGACCCTCAATTACCATAGTGAGTAAACAGCAACGGAGCTGGGGAGAGTTCCAGACACTCGGCGGCTGTGACCTCCGCACTGGCTCGGGTCACCTCTAGGGGTGAAGGAGAGGACTGGCACTGGCAGGACGAGAGAGTGACTCGATGATTCTTTGATACTGACAACAGTCCTGGGAGTAGAAAAGTACAATTCTTGCTTAAGCTGCCAATCAATATCACATTAGTGAAGGAGAAAAAAGCTGTAGGCGGAGAGGGAGGAAGCTGCAGTGTGCGCCAGACAGCCTTAGCGCTGCCTCCTCGTAATTGTTGACACACAAACTCTGGGGAAGGTTTCTCCCCCATCTGATGAGAAGGGGGCCGAATATTCCCCAGAAGATCTGGTCCAGCGCATGGCCGCTCCAATAGCAGCACAAGGACCTCCTGGTCGACAAGACCCCTTGAAAGGAGGCAGAGCTTTGCCTCTGACACCATTAAAAAGTCTGCTCGCTCTTCACGCCCCCGGCTGCGAAAAGAGAAGTTGCTGTCTCTGTAGCTCCTTTGTCACACTCTGCCTGCATGAATGAGGGTCAGTATTTTCAAACATACCTGACTTCAATGCGAACACACAACTCCCATACTTTATTTGTTCTTTCTTATTTTTAAATTAACTTGTACCTTTCAATTTACTCTTTCTTTTCTGGCTCCCGTTTTCTTTTCTCCATTTTGAAATGCTTCTAACTACACACTGTGTCTTTTTTCATGCCTCTTTCCAAGCCATGGTGAGGCATTGTTCTGTGCCCGCACCTGTCCTAGTAGATAGTGCCTGCCTTAATGCTAGCAAAGAAAATATATGTGGAATAACGCTATCCAATGGGATTTAACTGGTCACAATGCACGCATAATATCAGGGCTACCGATTTCTGGTCCTCTTTCTTTTTTTTTTTTTACTCTCATACAGGAAAATAAACACAAAGTCGTGGCATTGCGGACATACAGCCTCGCCTGCAGCAGGGCTCGCTCCAGCGCCCGTGCACTTCTGAGCCGAACACTGTCTCTTTGAAGTGGCTGCAAATGTTACCTCTCCTTTCCATTCAAAAACACAGCAGGGCGGACCATCTGCTCTGCACGGCCTCCCCCGGTGCCACTCTCGGCTGATGGTTTGTACAGCTACAGGCCACACGCAGAATTCTTGCGCTCACAGCCCTTTGCTACAGATTCCACAGTGAAGAGATTTGTCTGATGAGTGATAACAATTGTAAAGTGAAGTGTAAAAAGGTCACAGTCTTCCCAAACTGAAATGTTTCAACACTTTCATTAGCATATATTTGCAATGAAAGTGAGCTTTATATGATGCTGATGGGGTTGAAACTTTATATAACAATTGAAATCCGCGAAGGAAGAGGGTGTGGTCCTGACAAAGATCATGTATATTTACAGCTGCACCATCTTCCACCTCAGCAGCTGGCCACGCGTCTCCCAGGGATCTCTGAGATTGCCATGATTTTTTCAGGTGTTGATGTCACGAAATAACCAATCCCAGTCCTTCCAACGGTGTATTACAACATGGGCGGCATCCCAACTAACTACAGAGGTCAAGTATTAATCTATGAAGGCAGGCAGCATCAGGTGATGCCCCGATTTTTTCAGAACTTATCAGGGACAGCATTCACTTTCTCCTCTCGTCTGTCCCACGCTCTGACCGCGTGACTGTGTGACTGGGACTGCAGCAGCCCCCTGCGCTGTCCTGTCACTGTTCTCGAGGATGCCAGGCCCCTCCCTGGGCTGTCAGGGAGCTAGCGGCTGCGGCGTCCCCCCTCGCCAGCCTTTCTCTGGCTGTCAGTGAGCACGGGATAGCTGAAATACTGCTATTCCCACCTTTGAGCCCCCCCCCAACCCTCGGCTCCAGGGCTCCTTGTCCTGCACTTTGGCACGCTCCCTGAATATTTTACAAAGATGATCGTGCGCTCCTGGAAACTGAGAGCGATTCTTTCCTTAAAGCAACAGGAGCATTCCTAACGTCACCGGCCAGGAGTGAGGGTGGGGGGGTCTTCTGCACTGAGCCCCCCCGCCCCCCCAGCACATTGGGCTCTGCCTGCCCCCCTGCACCAAACTGAAGATGAGGGGCAGACAGGGTGGGCCCTTTGCGCGTGGACCTGGGTACCCTGGCAAAGCAATCTGCCGATCCAGGGTGGATTATTTATTCTTAACCTCCTTGAAGTCCTGTATTAAAATAGAGAAAAATATATATTTAAAGCCTAAAGTCTGCCTTGGCTCACAATGCGGGTAGGGTCCATCCCAGTAGGACAGTTTGTTGTGTTGTGTGGCACAGATCTAGACTTCCCTTGCTAGTGAAGTGTGCATCCGAGGCCTCTCACCTCCGCGCCCGGACTACCCTTGTGGAATCCGAAGCCTTCTCCTGTCGTTCCCGGGCTACCCTTGATTACAATGTGCGGTGCCCGCCCCCACCCCCCAAACCCATTGCACACTGCTCTATTAACAGAGTCGTTAGGTAAATGGTCTTTTGAAAGACCTGTGAAGTACTCGGCCGCTGCAGTAAAACAGCAGACCACAACAGCTCCTCTTCCCCCACGTGAGCCAGGCAGGCGGCCTGGTGTTACTCTGGCCCTTGGGCCATTCACACCTCGGCTTCCCATTTGCATAAGCAGTGTTTTTTCCCCTGACACCTCCGTGCCAGACGCCCCAGACAGGCCAATGGTTTCTATTACTTTGGCTCCATCAAGTGGACAAGAGACGCAACAACAATGAAAATCAGTCAGACTCGGTTTAAACCGGTCAGCTGATTTTTCATTCGGTAGTGTATTGTCCAGCATAGTCGGTTTAAACCGAATTCCGAACAGCCTAATTATAACAAACAAACTCTGCCAGAGGAGCTCCTTGCGACCTAACCCCACGAGGTCCGCCAAGAAGACTACTGGCACATTGTCAGAACATCACATATATACTGTTACATTTGTGAAACCGTTACCCAAGATGGAAAAATACAAGTTGGTACAGGTTGGTGCAGAGGGAATGACCATATATGGGAGGCAAAGCGCTCTTGGTTTAGCTCATCCTAGGTTAGCAAGGTCGTACGGGTGACTCCCTTCTGCTAACTCCGAGAAAGTCCGCCCCGCACCTCTCCAGGAATGTGCCTATCCGGCCTCCTCCTGCTACCTACAACCTTGACAGGCCTAACGAGCAGAGACAGCAGTATTGCAACAGTTGGGCTATTTCTCATGTGAACGACTTCGGTGTAATAATTGAATACAGTCTGCTAATGTAGGGCTTCGAGCGAGGCCACAAAATGGCGTCGGTCAAGTCAAGCAAGTGTAAAACGTGCAAAGCGGTGCATGTTAGAACCCTAAGTTACTGCAATTTGTGTGTAGGCTAGTGTTTGCGTACTTGTGGTAAGTAATATAAATACCTCATGCTAATTCTTAAACATCGATTATATGCTTCACATAACCGGAAATCAATTCCGGTTCCTCAAACCCTCCTTTTAGCGTTATGTAGCTAAAGAAAAGGTGGGCGTTAATCTTGGAAAACCTCCTCATCAATAGCCATTAATTCATGAATCTCCTGTTGGAGCATCTGGATCTTAGCGGAAACTGGGGCAGGGACGCACAGGGTCGGTACTCTGGAAGCACAATAGGAGCAACAAGCCGGACCACATTGTATTAGGACGCAACAGGTGAAAATGACACCGGCCGCTCCACCCAATATTAACAACAATGTCCAACCCCAGGTTGTCAGGAGCCCCCAGAACCAGCAGGCTAGTGACCAGGATCCATTTTCGGTATGCATTTCGGCCGCTATGCGATGCAGCTTTTGAATGGCCAAATGAACAGTGGAGGCGTCTGAAATATATACACAGCAGGAGCTGCCAATCACTCGGCATGCTCCGCCTCGATCGGCCAAGATGACGTCTAAAACCATACGGTTTTGGAGCGCAACGAGCCTGGTCGCCTGAAGCTCAACCGTAAGATTGGTCAGGATATCAGTAGTGATGTTAATGACATTTTATACTATTCTGGACAATCGTCTTATTTCCCTGCTATTAAATATAGGTCCCCAGAATGGGACTAAACCTTTGCTAAAATCCGTGAACTGCTGCAAGGAGGTGTCAGTCTGATCGACTTCTGTTGCTATGAGCTGTCTACGTTGCCTATTGGGTACTGCGCTCGCTGAGTGTAGCTGGTGTGTTCTGTGATAGTCGGACGGTGCTATGTATACAGGCGGGTACAGGAAGGACAGATAGCAATGCCCAGCCCAACCACGGGGTAACCAAGTGTAAGCATTTTCCCCGCATATGAAATACACATTGGGTGGCGTTAACAATGGACGACTGCTAAGTATGTTCATACGATAGGTATAATTGCAAATACTGTCACCAACCTGTACATGCCCCATCCCCTGTAGACAGAAATCGGAGGAAGTATTTAAAATAGGAATGGGTACAATGCGGTCACTTGTAACATTTCGAGCAACAACTAGCTGAAAATATTGGGAAGCATTAAAATGGTTAAAATCATAGAGTTCATCCTGCAACCAGGTACTGTTCCTAACCTCCATTTACCTATTCATACACGCCTGAGGGTCTAACGATTCCCGTCCGCCGTTACCTTGTGGGTCAAATCCCTGATGCTCCTCGATATATGCTAAAATCATATCATAATCTTTCGCGGTGTACTGTTGGTGATTTTCTATATAATGATTGTACATGGCGGAAAACATTTTGAACCATGCTTCACAACTCCCTAAATAGGACAGGGGCAGCGAGAGGAACAGATCATGATTGTGCACAACAGAAGGCAGAAGCCCACAAACCCAGCAGTCAGTAGTGTTGGTAGTACTGTGCGTCTGATGAAACATTTCTACAAATACATTTTTCGCATAGGTCTGGCGATGTCGTTCTTTGTGGGGTGCCAAGGTCCACATAAAATGCTCAGGCGGTGCAACAGTAGAGGGTAACAGAGATTGCAAAGGGTATTTATGCTCTAGATATACGAATAAGCCCATAAAAACAGCTAGTATAACAGTTATAACCAACACAAAGGCTACCTTGACCCTCGTGGTCCAGGTTGAAAACATTGGTTCATAGAACGGCAGGTATCGAGGTGCAATGGGAAATTCTTCTTCAAGTACAATACGAACAAAAGGGTACATTCCTAGCTAAAAGTCCAAAAATAAACTCGGGCCTAGCAGTCCGTTCTGCCAGAGGGTTCTTCTCCCTGTGTCCGTCAGAGTCTCAAAGGTAGACTCCTATCGTTCATCTCAAGAAAACAAAGAGTTGTGGTCAGAATGATCCCGTTGTACAACCTGGCTATTCACAGGAGTTAGTCTTTCTTTCTGAACAGAGAAGAGTGATCAAAGTTCCAGCTCTCAACGGGTTCAGTCCAGTGTCTCGCTCAGTACCTCAGACCTGCAAACTAGCAAACCCTATCTGTTCAATCAAGTCTTTCCTTATCTCCTAGTGGTGGGGTCTGAGGCACCGTGATGTTTTCTCGGCCGCAGGTTGTATCTCACATGACCCGGAACTTCCTGATCAGAAAATAGCACTGTAGGTATCTCTTTCTCATTAGAACTTTCGCTTGCCGGGGTACTTAAAACAGTGATTAAAGCAATTGCAGATTAAGCAGAGACCGGTTCACCCGATCTCATCACTCCCTCCTCTTGCCTTTGTTTGGTCTCGAATACAGCAGCTCTCTCAGTTTCCTGTGTCAGAATTCCCCCTGGGCGTCGCTGATCATATGGAAGTTGAAGCTGCAGCTTTTTCAGATGCAGGCCTAACAACACTGACTGCATTCAAAATGGCCACTTGCCTCCCAGCACCTGGCCTGCCTGTACCAGCAATCAAAATGGCCCCCACCCACATGGCCTGTCCCCATGAACACCCCAAAAAATCGAAAAACACAGAAAAATCAGCACAATCCCAAGCCATCCAAACCCTCCATGATGTTTAAATTCAAGACACCCCACAGAAAGACTAGACACATGCAACACTCACTACCCCTGGGCATAAAGGTTGAAAAGTAGGCAAAATGATTGCAGGCCTAACAACACTGACTGCATTCAAAATGGCCATTTGCCTCCCAGCACATGGCCTGCCTGTACCAGCACTCAAAATGGCCCCCTTCCACATGGCCTGTCCCCATGAACACCCCAAAAAATCGAAAAACACAGAAAAATCAGCACAATCCCAAGCCATCTAGGCCCTCCATGATGTTTAAATTCAAGACACCCTACAGAAAGACTAGGCACATGCAACACTCACTACCCCTGGGCATAAAGGTTGAAAAGTAGGCACAATGGTTGCAGGCCTAACAACACTGACTGCATTCAAAATGGCCAATTGCCTCCCAGCACATGGCCTGCCTGTACCAGCACTCAAAATGGCCCCCACCCACATGGCCTATTCCCATGAACACCCCAAAAAATCGAAAAACACAGAAAAATCACCACAATCCCAAACCATCCAGGCCCTCCATGATGTTTAAATTCAAGACACCCCACAGAAAGACTAGGCCCATGCAACACCCACTACCCCTGGTGAAAAGGCCACAACAACAGGCCAAAAAACCGAAAATCACTGAAAAATCAGCACAATCCCAAACCATCCAGGCCCTCCATGATGTTTAAATTCAAGACACCCCACAGAAAGACTAGGCCCATGCAACACTCACTACCCCTGGTGAAAAGGCCACAACAACAGGCCAAAAAAAACGAAAATCACAGAAAAATCAGCACAATCCCAAGCCATCCAGCCCCTCCATGATGTTTAAATTAATTCAAAACACCCCACAGAAAGACTCCGTGCACCCACCACTGAGTACCCCTGGGCAAAAGGCCCCAAAACAGCTCAAAAATCGAAAATTCCAAAATTGTAGTTGCAGCAACTGTAATGCCCCAAACAAACTTACTTGTGAAATTTCTAATCCAAAAGTGATCCAAAGAAAGTCAAAAAGGCCTCAAATCCAAATATCCAGCAGCATCCACAAAAAGTAATCCTTCCAGCTCCAGATCCAAATGAAAAGTGACCAGGAAATGGACAAAGCACTGGGAGGAGCCTGCTGGACAGCAACAGGAAGTTGAAGACTATGGGGCACTTCCTCCCTCCCACCCCCCTCCCCAAAATGGACTCCTCGCAAAAAAAGTGCAGGCAAATGTCAACCTGATGAGTTATTCAGATAAAAATCATCATTTCCGGAAGGTTTATGCTGCTTGCTGGTGGATTTCTTGTGCAGAATTGCAAGCTTTGTATTTTCGCGAGTGCGATATTGTTGTTGCTTGCCGCATCTACAAGCTCGCAATTGCGAAGTACCGCGATACGTGATCACGGCGTACTCGCGTTGACAAACTCTCTCTGTGCAAGTTGGCAAGCCACGAATGCGTAATCGCGCTCGCCAAATTCTCGCGGGATCCCGCAGCAAGATCCAAAATGGCGCAGCACTCGCAAAATATCAAGAAAAACAACTCAGCAAACGCTGAATGACGGTAAGTAAACGCCGCGCACCGCAAAATTGTATCACCAAGAAAAAAAAATCCGCTGCGTGCGAATTTGCGGATTTTCGGTAACTTCGCGAGCGTTCGGGGATTGCGAATTTACCGAAAATCCGCAAAATCCGCGAGCGTAAGGGATTTAGCGCCCATGCTTACCTAGAATCCCCTAACCAGCTAGCATCAGTGTTTCATTAGCTCTTTGTCCTATAGCAAAGGAACCAATGATTAGACAACCTAGAACATGCAACTTAGATTATACTCAGGAATGGTGGGAAGCAAGAACACTCTTTTGTTATACTCTCATACCAGTCCACAACAGGTGTCAGAAAGAGACACGGGAAGGGTTAAAATATTTATCTTAATGACGTGCTCTCAGGCGCAGTATCTTTGATAGCATAAGCATACATATGATTAGAAATATTATGATCAGCATTGTTACAATTCCATAAAACACAAAAGGAGAAATCATATTATAATGATGGTGAAAAAAGGTACTATAGCGCCTAGTACATCACCCTCCCTAGATAGGAACTATGTTTTGTAAACTACAGAAGGTCTCTTAGTCTTGTGTGGAGGACCCTCGTACCTCTAAGATCAGCAGCGATGTATCACATCGGGATCTGCAAAAGCTCTTTCTCTCTGGAAACTGAATTTTTCTAACTCTCTGAAATCATGATTAGAGTGTCGTGTTAAAGGGGCCAAAATCACCGTTGGCTCGCAGCTGCTTCTATGTTATGGCTAAAACGTGAGCCGGTTACTTTCGAAAAACAGCTACTCTATTATGATAACCTTGAAGACTCGAGCACTCACTCATTATTGTTAGTCATGCAAGACCCAGTGAGATTTTTTTTTTTTTTTTACTATTCACTTCTTGGTCCCTTCAAAGAGTCATTTTAGGTTTCTTACTGAAGATGGAGCTCATTCTTAGGCATAACATCAGATCTCATTCTATGAGCTATGTAATCAAGAGGTTTATCCGCTAAGTCAAAATACCTAAAGGTGCTCTGTTGTTCACCAAATATCTACTATCTTTTAAATATATGTGCATGAATGCTGAATGCTGAGGGAGACACTGCTGTGAGAGTAATGCTAAGGTGTTATTTGTACAGGTGTAATCTATTTATTCAGTGAAACAAAGTAAAGTGTAATGTGCATGCTAGTCTGAAGCATTGATTTGGCTAAAACACATTCAGGGTAGTATTTAAAACTATCTGTTCCAGTCCTTGGAAAAACGTCCTAGACACCCATACAGTCAACCATGTAATGAGGTGACTGTCTTTCATCCTCCAAAGTTGACTCGATTTATGAGGCGATGGGCAAGGGACTCGTTGCTACTCTCAGAGATGTGCCCCTTCTGTCCTATTTGGGTTTATATTCCCCAAGGCTAACCTCTGGCCCCCACATTAAATCCCTTAGGCAGAGTTTCCCCTGATCCTTTTCCTGTTAAAATCTTCAGAGATATGGCTACTATGGTAATAATAGGTAGCATTATTTATCCCTTCCATAGTTAGCGTTATCCTCAACAAATTTAATGAAGATATTATCTTCCACAAAAAGCAGTGACAATACCCTAAATTGCCTTCTAACCTCAAACGTCTATCTCTCATTCCAGCAGCCACTAAGTGCCAGATGTAGGTAATCTCATTTGACCTATTCTTAAATACCGAATTTTACCGATTCAGTAATTAAGTATAGGTAAATGGGATGTAGGTAATTTTTCGTTAAAATTTACTGAATCGATAACCTTTGGTAATTACCCAACCAGTATTTACCGATTCGGTAATAGCCATTCATTCCTATGGGCCTGGAGGCCCATAGAAATGAATGGCAATTACCGAATCAGTAAATACTGATTCAGTAAAAGGGGGAAAACATTGAAGGGTGGCAGGGTGTCACTTTGACACCATGTTACACCCCTCAATTGTGTATGGGTGCACATGTGGCACGCATACATGCCCTTATGTCTGCCACATGGCACCTTTGAAAATGCACAGATTTGCATTTTCAAGGGTATTTGTTATTTACCACCAACTTATAGTTGTGGTAAATAACAAATCCTAAAATAGGACAAGCACTCATTTGAGTGCTCCCTACATTTCACATTCGATAATTTACCGATTCGGTCTTTTTAAGAATTGGTAATTTACCAAATTCTTAAATACCAATTCAGTAAATTACAGAATCTAAAAAATAGCCACCTACATATAAAAAGCCTAATTCCCGTCGGCTTCCTACATCTGGCCCTAAGTTATTAAAATATAATGTAGTAAGACATCTTTCTTGATATGTAGAAAGATCCTATCTTATATTATTGTTAACTGAAATATGGGGCCAGTGCTGATCTCAGCCTTAGACAATCCGCATCTAGTAGCCAAAGTCAGCAGTATGCTAATATGCAGGATCTGACCCTGTTGTCCATTGTCTTCTACTCCTAGAATTCACAGAACACCATGCAAGAAACCACTCTGCCTTAAGGTACAAGATTAACTACATTATACAGGACTCGCACGTAAGAGCGAACGGGTTTTGCCTCCTGCACATTCGCTGTAAAAACTTCCTATGATTATGCCATTCCTTTCTGCTGAAGGCAAAAATATAGTCAGGTCCAGTACATTCCTTATATATATATATATATATGTCTTCCCTTATGGCACCTCAAACAATTGCAGGTAGTTAAAAAAAATTCTGCTGCTAGATCTACATTAATGTGCTTCAGATTTAGAGATGCAAAGCCTCTGTTGTTCTTCCTCATTGTCTTATTGTCCCTGTGTATTTTCCCTTCAAATCCAATATCTTGTGCACAAATTCATCTATAGCTGTGCACTGTGCTTTTTGAAATGCTACCTTAGGCTTTGTATTTCCAGAAGACTGCACTACTTCTCTTCCGAAAATCTGCTGATCTACTCATGAGTCAGGAATACTAAACTAAGCAGTAGAAACTTCTCAATTCTTGTTACAAACTGTGGCATTCTCTTTCACCGCACCTAACACAGATTCCCAACTTGATCTGTTACTGTAAACCTGAAAAACTGTATTTTTACCAGCTACTTAGAGACATAGGTGACCAAGACCTTTGTTTGTCCCTTCTTAGCACCAAGAGACCACCTGGGAGACATGTACCTTATATAAATATTCCTCAGTTTAACATACAAATACATCTGTCTACTAATTTTGTGGATGGCTAGATTCGTTTTTTTCTTGTTGATAAGTTAGGTTATCAAAAATGCTTCCAAATCAACAACCAAGTTACCACTTCCTAAACCCTACAAAAAATATATGTAACTAAATTAAGGATTGTGGTGTATAACATCATTCCATCCTGAATCAATGATCCTTATGTACACTCTCTAGAGAGAGTGGACTGGATATCCACCAATTTCATGTATTGTTATGTTCTCATAATAGAGAGCGCACAAAAGGAGTTAGGTCCTAGAGGGGCTGAGGGAGGGCTGGACCGTTTCTATATCACAACACACACAAAAATGCCCCCTTCTCACACTTACTTACAATATGATTTAGACAAAGACCAAATAAACAATTTCATTAGATCTGGTCTGGTACAGACGCTGAGGCATGGATTCACACGATAGCATGACCTTGCTGATCGTGCGATAAAATTATCGCCGCTTTTTGCCCGAAAATGGACGCTAAAGCAGCGATAATTTTATTGAGGCGCCTAGTTAATATGCCCCTAAGTCTGCCACATCATGGGCCCGATGTAGGTAAGTTCATTTTACCGGTTCATAAATACCAATTCATACCGAATCGGTATTTATGAAACGGAAAACTGTATGTAGCAAAAAAATCGTTAAAAAATACCGAATCGGTAAGAGTCGGAATCCTGACTCGGTAAATACCGATTCGGTAATCTCCGATTCGGTATCACCCATTCAACCCTATGGGCCTCCAGGCCCATAGGAATAAATGGGAGATACCGATTCTGTTTGGAGAGCTGGAGGGGAGACAGAGGAGCAGGTTGCACTGAGCCCAGCAGAGCATCACCATGGAGACCCAGGAAGGCCAGAAGGATGAAGGTGACAGAAAAAGGAAGCTAAAATGCAGCACATCTGAGCTCCAGGTGCTGGTGGAGGAGGTAGTGCAGCATTACAGCCAGCTTTTTGGGAGACAGTCCCTGCAAGTAGCAGAGTATGTCAAAAGAAACATCTGGGTGGTGATCCAGAGCAAAGTAAATGCCCTAGGGGTCACACATCGTGAAATTGAAGACATCAAAAAAAGGTGGTATGATCTGAGGATCACCACCAAAAAGAAGATTGCAACCCAGAGGAAAGCATCCTCAGCCACAGGTGGAGGGAAGAGCCGTGCACCAAGCCTCAATGAACTGGAGCAGCTAGTGGAATCCACCATGGAGCCGGAATGCATACACGGGATTGGGGATGCTGAGAGCTCAGCCAGAGCTGCAAGAAAGAAAGGTAAGATGCATGGACATGAATCCCCACCCATTCCCTGGCCCCTTCCCCAATGTGGGTGACTCAATCACAATCCAGGACACATGTCAGTACTCACCAGCAATGCATCATGGTAGTCGTAGTCATAGGAACATTCATCAAAGCAGCCAACACAGAATTCTGAATGCCATGCCAAACTCCCCATACACAAGCAGTTGAGGTTTAGGAAATTGTGTGATAGGAATGTGTGTAATGAAGATCATTGTCCATGTCTGCCCACAGGAGAGTCATCGCGCAGTGCAGCGCAGGGAGGGGAGGCGAGTGCACCAGCAACGGCTGCGAGGGAGAAGCCTTCAGACACATCAAGACCCAGCACTGTCCCTGAGGACACTTCCACAGCGCAGGCACCCACAGCATTGGAGGAAGACACCACAGCACAGCCACTGTCACCCCTGCGGTTTGAGACACAGACTCCGGCAGCACCTGCAGGTGCCACAACACCAAGCTCAGGGTCCTCTGTGCATTTGAGGCCAAGGAGGCAGGACGTTCCACCACTCAGGATCCTAGAAATCTCTGATGAAGAAGAGGTGGAGGTTCACACACCTAGCAATCCACCACTGGCTGGCAACGCAGGGCAACAGGGGTCATCAGGATCTGTGCGTGCTAATGCCCGTGGTTGTAAGGCACTTGAGCGAGACGAGGGGCATGATATGCAGGGGGTCTTTGCTGGTTTGGAAAGCACTATGGTGAGGATCCAGCGCATGCAGGCCAAAGGGATCATGGCAGTGCACAGACAGGTGCGCATCCTGAACAGCAGGATGTCAAACATTGATCGGGGGATATGCTCCATGGCCCTAGGAATGAAGTCCATGGCAAAAGGAATGGAGTCCATGGCAGAGGGGGTGAGGGAAATGGGTGTGCGCATGGGTTCCCTCTGTGACAGGCTGGAGAGTGACCAGACAGAAAGGCGCAGGAATAGGCACGAACTTAAGCAGCTGAATAAGTCCATCAACCGTCTGGCAACTGCAACCACCCTGCTATGCCGCCGGTGAGTGAGCATGCAGACTGACATTGTGCACTGCTGCAGTGACTTGTCCAGGGGAATGGGGATAGTGACCTCTGCTATGGAGGTACTGCTGACACAGCAGACAGCCACTGCTGGTAACACGTGTGTAGGGGACACAGAGGAGTCCAAAAGCAGGAGTGGATCCAGCACGCCTGTACAGGACGTTCGTCAGAGCAGCAGGCTCCATGCAGATGACCCTGGCACCACTGCGTAAGTTGACACCCTGGCCCGTAGCTCCCACAACATAATGCGTAAGAGCAAATATTAACAAATAATCCTGAACACAGGACAGGTCACAGTGTTGTGAACTTTGGCCACCCAGTGTGAAAAGCGGATTTTATTTGGTTTATGTGGTCTGGTATATGTGAAGTGCAGTAGTGCATATTAAACTGAGTGCTTCAAGAACTAAACATGCCTGTGTCTCCTCACTCTATTAGAAATATCTGGTTGTGATTTCTGCGCGTCTCAGTCTCCCATCTGTTGCTGGCGCTGCTCCTGCTGCATTGTGATCGGCTTGTTCTGTCCCATCATCTATGTCCTCATGATATGTGAGTTCTACCTCTGTGCCTTCCTTGGTGGCAAGATTATGCAGCATGGCACAGATCGCAATCATTTTGCAACAGATCATTGGCGTGTACTGCTGTGCACCTCCACTCTTATGGAGGCACCTAAATCTGCTTTTAAACAGTCCAAAAGTGTGTTCCACCACGCAACGTGTTGTTCTGTGTGCCACGTTGTAACGCCTTTCACTCCTGGTGGATGGATTCAGGTGAGGACAAATGAACGCAGGGCATATGCACTGTCACCTGGGTGGAAAATGAAATTATGATTAGTCACATACTCATGATTGATCCTTCTGCATTGACTATCAGGGTGTCTCACACTTATTTACCTAGCAGGTATCCATCCTGTTTGACCCGGCCCTTTGGGCAGGTTCACCCCGAGACTTTTTGCTTTTTCCTAGCCTGTTTCTGTAACTTGGTGGAGGTGATGTTAGGCCTCTGCGCACTTTTTCGCTGTGGTACAGTGTAAAGTGCTTGAGCTCTCGGTGTATGTGTGGTGAGTGACCTGCCCTCCCATAAGAATGAATGGGGAATATGTATGCCCATGATAGTTCCTGATGTGTGGGGAGTGCAGGGGCGAGTTTGGTATGAGAGAACTCGTGAGACTGAATGCTGCGAAATGGTATATGCGGCATGAGTGTGTCTAGTCTAGAAGTGCCACTTTTAGAAGTTGGCATATTTGTGTCTGGCGTGTGATTGGCTGGTGAGCCTGGGTCAGGAGTGCCTGGGCCTGCTTGTGGATTGACTGTCTGGTTTGAGGGTGACAGGGGCTGGAGAGCCCAGGAGGTTGTCTGAGTCAGCCCATGGATGAAAGGCAGCATCTGCTGCCAGGGAAGTGGGGGGAGCTGGCACCTGACAGTGAAGGGCTGTGCCTGCCTGACTACAAAGCTGGCTCCACCTCCCGCTGGGCGACTGTCACCTCTGTCCCTGATACTGACAGGACTTCCCTATAACCAGTTCTAGCTGGTTCTCACACTGCCTACACAAAGACTTCAAAGACTTTTCTGTGTATAAGAAGGGGCTGTGTCCCCTTCCAAAATGTTCTTGTTTCTGACTTGAATCTTGCCAGGGGCTGCTGCTGCTTGGGCCCAGGGGAATGCCTGGGCCCTGCCCAGCCCCTGGACCTCTGATGGACTTTCCTGGACTCTGGAACGACTTTGTGTTGGCACCTGGAAGCGCTGGCCTTTTTGCCTTTAGCGCTGGAAGCGCTTTATTTTCTCTTTTGCCTAGCGCTTGGGAGCGCTTCATCTTTGGCCATAGCGCTTAGGAGCACTTTATTTTGTTCTAGCGCTGGGGAGCGCTTTGTGTGCTTTGGCCGGTGCCCACCCGGCATCTTATTACCCCGTTTCTACTTTTATATTTTAACTAACTCGAGGGGGCCCACTGCGAGGGTGCCCGCAGCGACCCGGAAGTGGTTGGCCGGCCGGCCGGCCAATCCCAGCGCGGCCGGCCGGAAGTGCCAGCCCCCGCAGCCCGGGGGGAAGAAAGGAGATGCTGCTGGCCCGTGGAGCGAAGGAGAAAGGAGGCTGGTGCTCACGGGATTCCCGTGAGGAGGAGGGAGCCCCTGGAAGAGGAGGAGAGCCCTGCTGGTTCCGTGGAGGATGTTGCCGGTCTCCGGTGATCGAGAGGGAGACCGGGGAAGAAGGAAGCCGCCTGACGTGTCCGCCCCGGGGCTCCTGAGTGAAGGGAGAGCCCCGGGGAGGGAGAGAAGTCCGGCCGCCCGAGCCACGAGGCGTCCCTACTGTGAAGAGAGCCCCGCAGTAGGACCGCAAGCAGAGGGTGAGTCTGGGCTGGGCCGGGCAAGGTGGGGCCTGTCTGTTCTGCTCCCCGAGGGAGCTAGGGGACTATCGTGGTGCCTGTTGCGAGGCACAGAATCAGGGTGACCCCGGTTGGCAGCGGGTCGCCCCAACGGTAATTAGAGCCCCGAGGCCCCCGGTCCACATGGTTGTTGACGAGCCCAGCGAGGCTCGGGGGCCATTTTCATGACGTTGAGCCCCAAAGGGGGCTCCAACGACCTCACCATTATTTGCAGAGCTTAGAGAGCGCTAAGGGGCACAATATGTAGGTGCAGAGCCTGTGTGGCTCCAACAGAGGGGTCTGTGCAGATCTTGGTGCAATTTGGTTTAAAGGACTAGTGCGAGCTTGTGGCGCAGACTTTGCTTCTAGGGTCAGGGAGGACCCTGCCACAGTTTTTAAGATTCTCCAGCTGCCCAGCAATTAGTGGGCAGCTGCACCGTTTAGGCGCAAGATGGAGAGCGAGTCCCTGAGAGGGACAGATATGGCACAGAGGTGCCCGGCCAGTCACAGCTGCGCAGCACTTAGTGCCAGCTGCAACGTTTAGGCCCTTGTGAGTGTTCCCAGGTGCCCAGCAAGTAGTGGGCACCTGCTACGTTTAGGCTTGTTCTTGGACTGGTGCTGCATGGCAGCGCGCCCTGACATTGGACACAGGGCGTCTGAGCCCCAACAAGGCCAGTTGGCCTAGGGACTGCCACAGGTGGTGGCTTATGTAAGTTATGCGCAATGTGATTTCTATGTTTTTAATAGTAATTGCCTACTGTGTGTTTTTGCGCTATTGTGTTGTTCTGGCACCTCTGAATGTTTTTAGGCATCATGTGTCTTTCTTTCCATGTGCTGCACCTCTGAATGTTTTAGCCATTATGTGTCTTCTTGCGCTGCACCCTTGAATGTATTTTATTGCATCATGTGCTTTATTCTTTACACCTCTGAATGTTTTAGGCATCATGTGTTTCTCTTTATTACTCCTCTGAATGTGTTTCATGCATCATGGGTAATGTGTTCTTGTGTATACCCCTAAAATGTATTTTATTCTTAGGTGGTTGTTCTTTTTAGTACAGGTGGTCCTAGTAAGGTCCTGGTTCCTGTTACCAGTGGATACTGGTTGTGATCTTTTTGATTACCATTTTATGTTTATTAGTTCTTATTCTAAAAGTGCCATATCTGATTCTGACAGTGGCCCATGTGGCCCTGTCTTGTAAATAATCCCTTATGCATGTTGCCCGTGCCAGTTGGCACAATGTACATGTGTGATTTTTATCTGATATGTGTTTTGACAATACAAAAGTTATTTTATAATAACCTTGCGTGGAGTTCCTTTTGTGGTGTGCCTAGTATGTTGTTGCTGTTGTGTGCTGGCGCAAATGCTTTACACATTGCCTCCGAGTTTAGCCTTACTGCTCGTGCCAAACTACCAAGGGGGTGAGCAGGGGTTATCTTGGCGTGTGACTTCCTTGCCCTGACTAGAATGGTGGTTTCTGCCTGGCTTTGGTGTCAGCCTTAGCCTACCAGAAATAGCCAGTTCTAACACATCCCCAAAATCACCAGCCCTAATTCCACTATTCTGGAAGATGTGCGGCGTTAAACAGAATAGTGCAAAGCGGGAAATGCGATATTTATATCACGTTTCCTTGATAATATGCCCCAAAGTGTTTATGTATTTATTGTAAGTTATACTGCGAGATATGTGTCTTACTTGTTTGATTTTTTATTCTTCATATTCATCAATGAAAGTCCACTATTGTGCTAAATACTGTACATAGTTAGCCTACTGTCTCTTTATCGCGTGGATTATTTCCAGATTCAGTGTAAAAAAAGACTGGGTTTAGGTCACCCCGAAAGGACTTTTGTATTTCAAGAGTGCAGTATACCAGTCAACTGAGTGCTCTGCCAAGAGCTCTGAGCACATGATGAACAAAGGCTGCTCTCACTCATGCTGACTGACCCAAGGACAGCTACTCTGAATATTTAATGGGGCACATTTGTAATAAACAAGTGATAATTCCAATACAAGTCCTTGTCAACTCTAAATATCGTGTTAAGTATTGACTACATATTTAAATTTTTAATAATTGTGTGTTCTAAAATTGGTTCAAATATTGACTAAAGCAATCTTGCATGCATTATGGGTCGGGTCAGTTTTAAATAAATAACTGAATTATAAATACCGTAGTGATTATCTTTGACTTCCAGGATCAGTGAGGACCCCATATATCAGAGTTTTAGGCTGACGAGTCTCTGCCAGATCTGCTGAATTCTACATATTGATCCATCAGTTGGGAGGGGAGGTTTGGTGAGAACCCTGTCTGTTTTTTCAGCTCTGAAGTTCGACCTGTTAGCTGTACAGCTCCACGGGATCAGGAAAATATAATTTGGGTCAAAAAATTATTTTGGCTCTTTTCAAGTTCTCTAGAAGTAAAGAATGGTGAAAGTCTCTAAAACAGTCACTCATCATTCCGAATCTCTTTCTGAATTTTTGACCAGTTCATCACTGGAAGCTGCTAGCCTAGGCGGGAAAGTGAAACAGAGAATTTGATGACATATTTCCTACTATTTCTGCAGGATTTCTAGCACTAGCCTAGTCTAGGCAGACTCCTACCACCTCTGTCTGATTGCTAAACATTGAGGGTCCGTTTCACAAAGGGAAACTGTTGCAAAAGTCTAACTTTACTACTTTCGCTATTAACAAAGGGAATTTCCAAGTAGTAAAGTTAGACTTTTCTCTCAGTTTTGGTCTCAGTTAAATTTAAGACCAAAACTTACGATTAACTGAGACAAAAGTCGAACTTTACTACTCGGAAATGCCCTTTGTGAATACTTAAAGTTGTAAAGTTAGACTTACAGCCAGTTTACCAGATTCAAGCCCTGAGTGTATGGTTGGTCCAAACGGCTGCTAGCTGGACAGTGGTGGCCTTGTTATTTCATTTGTGAGCCAGATGGTTGCCATTATTGACTTCCCAAACTGTATGTTTATTGGTGGATGCAGTCCTGAAGCATGCTTGGGCATAGAACACATTCATATATACCACTGACACATATGGAAACCGCAAAAGATACTCTGTGGTAGTCTCTAAAGTATGCAGTGTTTCCTGAATGTGAGTTGGCTGATTAGAGTTTTGTAACTCTAAAGGCCTAATTGTTGTTAATTAAACTTGAGAGCTCCTCTAATTGTTTTACATCTGTCGTCCTTGTGTTGGATGCTCGCAACAGCTGAATGAGAATCATGACAAACAATTCAGTATTGCAGTCAATGGAGGAAATCTGGTAATGGGTAGGACCACTGTTGTGTTGTGCGCGAGTCAGCGCGAGGGCATGCTTGATGCGAGGTTTCCCTCGTGTGTTCATCGCATGGACTCGCGCCGACTCGTGCCATTCTTTTCCTTGATCGCGCTGGCTAATCCTTCCTGTACGCGTATTGGCTGTTCATTAAACGGAACTGCGTTGTGGCTGATTGGATAAAACGGAGCACATTACTGCAATTCCTGGCGAAATTAAAGACGCCGCTCTCTATTGGCTTTCTATCTTTGGTGAAACCGACAAGGTGACTTTGTTTTCATCGCTTTACTTAAAAACGAAGAGACATATTTAAATAACGAAGTAAAAACCTCAAGGACACAGCAACAGACGAATGGTGATAAAATTTGAAGGGCAGAGAAGCAGATGGATGGTGATATATGAACACAGGAATTTTTTTTTAAATTTTTTCTGTTATCCTATGTGACTGTTTTTTTTTTCTCTGCAATTCTACCGTTTATTTTTAAATAAGACTATTTTATTTTTCTTGCCATTAGTATTCAGTGTAAAGTATTCTATTTATTTACTTATTTCTGTTACAATGTGTGCTCAAGGATATACACTTTCACCTCCACAAAGTTATTGGTCAGCTGGTAGTTCTCCTTGTATGCCTTGGATCGAATGGAAAGCCTATTTTTTAAACTATATTGAGACTCTAGATGCAAATGGCAAAATGAAAGCTCCAGAAAAGAAAGGTATTTTCTTACACAGTTTAGGACCAGAAGGATTAAAAGCCTTCAATCAACTTCCTATCTCACAAGCAAGTGGTGACATGGATGTATTTGACAAGGCAGTGTATGATTTTGATAGATACTGTTCTCCTAAAGTGTGCATAGGAATTTCGAGGTTTAAGTTTTTTCAAAGAAAGCAATTAAGTGAAGAGACTGTGGATAATTTTGTTTCATCTCTAAAAACATTAGCATTAGATTGTAAATTTGGTAACCTACAAGAAGATTTTATTAGGGACCAAGTAGTCATGCACTCTAAAAATGAAACTATACAGGAGAGACTTTGGATTAATGGTGATGAGAATTTAGACTTTGTTTTGTCTATTGACAGAAAAGCTGAACTTTCCTGTAGGAGTGCACTGCAAGTTAAAGGGAAAGAAACTTCCGTTAGTAAAAATATTGTTGCCAAAATTAATCAAAAGTATGACAGTAATAATAGGGATGCTTTCAAAAAGAAGCAAACATTCTCTTCCAAACCTAATGCTGAAATTTCTAGAAGTAATCTGAAATGTTTTAGATGTAACAGCAAATCACATTTAGCAAATGATAAAACTTGCCCTGGTTTGAGGCAAAAATGTGCCAAATGTGGGTTAAAAGGACATTTCACTTCTGCTTGCAGAAGAGGTAATGTAAATCAAAAGGTCAAGTGTATTGAGGTGAATGAGAATAGTGATGAGGATGATTTTACAGATGAGCCCAACGACTGTTTGTTTGTTTTGAACATAAAAGATACCGCTGTTCTGAATGTAAATGACCATTCCATAAAGAAAAAACCATTGTGCGACATGGTTATTGGAGGTGTAAAGATTAACATGTATGCAGATTCTGGGTCACCCTATTCCATAGTGTGTGAATCTGTCTGGAAAAAATTATTTGTACCCAGACTTGGTAGTCATTTGGAAGAGAGTGATATCAATCCTGAAGGATATTCTGGAGGAAGGATTGATATCTTAGGATTCAGAACCTTAGTTTTCAGATTTAAGAACAGAAAATGCATTGCAAAATTATATGTTTCAAAGAAGGGTCCCTCAGTTCTTAGCTGGTTTGATTTTGGAAAACTTGACATTGTGTTGGATCCAAATAGTCCTACTCCAGTGATGTTGATTGATGAACAAAATGGTATTTCTTCTTTGATGTTAAGCAAATTTCCAAATGTTTTTTTCAAAAGACATTGGAAGATTAACCAGCTTTAAACATGAAATCCGTTTAAGGGACAATGCTTGTCCTAAAATACATAAGGCTCGTAATATTCCCTTTGCTGTCAGAGAGGAAGTTAAGAATGAATTGAATGCTCTAGTAGAAGGAGGAATAATAGAGAGAATAGAGTCCTCTGAGTGGGTTTCGCCCATAGTGGTTGCCAGGCGGGCCAATGGCAAGGTGAGATTATGCATTGACCTTCGCCATCTTAATAATAATATTCTTGTAGACCAATTTCCCCTTCCTCGCATTTCCGAAATGTTATCTGTAGTTGGGGGGTCTAATATTTTTTCAACAATTGACCTATCTGCTGCATATCACCAGATTGAGTTAAGTGAAAAGAGTAAGGATTTGACGGCATTCATTACACCATTTGGGTGCTTCAGATTCAATAGGATGCCTTTTGGACTGTCATCCGCTGCAGCAATTTTTCAGAGGGTCATGCAAGATATTTTGAAAGATTGTAAAAATGCCATCTGCTTTCAAGATGACATTTTGGTGTTCAATGATGATAAAGATAAACATATCATAGCTTTAGAGGAAGTCTTGAATGCACTTAATGTACATGGCCTTACCATTAAGCATGAGAAATGCAAGTTTGGTGTCCATTCTGTAAATTACCTAGGCCATGAATTGTGTGCAGAGGGCATCAAACCTAAACCCTCACTTTTAGAAGCTATTAAATCGGCTCCTCATCTGTTATCTAAAGATGATGTAAGATCCTTTTTAGGGTTAGTTGAGTTCTACGCTAGGTATGTACCTGACTTCTCGTGCAGAACATATAATATCAGGCAGTTAATTAAAAATAGGGTTGCTTTCGAATGGACAAGTGATTGTGAGAAAGAGTTCAGTGATGTGAAGAATGCAATCTGTTCTGCAAGTGCATTATCTTGTTTTGATTCTTCTCTGGATAACATTATTACTACCGATGCTAGCGCGAAGGGACTAGGAGCTGTGTTTTCGCAAAAGAATAAAGAGGGAAAGGAAGTTATTATTGCGCATGCTTCAAGGGCACTTACTCCTGCTGAGGAAAAGTATTCTACAATAGAAAGAGAGACTTTAGCGTGCATCTGGGCGTTGGAACATTTCAGAGTGTTTGTCTGGGGTAAGGAATGCACTCTTAGGAGTGATCACAAACCGTTAGTACGGCTACTTACTACAGAAGGTATGTTAAGAGCCTCAGCACGAATTGCACGCATGTCCATGCGTTTGCAGCATTTTATTTATAACATACAATACTTACCAGGAAGAGAGAATGTTTCTGCGGACTTCTTGTCTAGGATGCCTTTACCTATTCAAGAGGATTTGCATAATGAATGGGACAATTTCCAGATTGCCATGATACATGATGAGGGTCCCATTTCAATTGACCAGACTTTGTGGAAAGAGAAATTTGAGAGTGATGATATCTTGAAAGATGTTGCCAGATATATTGTTAGCACGTGGCCTGAAAAGAAGTGTTTGAGTCCAGAGTTGAGAAGCTTCTGGGAAGTAAGGTCGGAACTTTCATGTTGTGGGGACATCATTAAAAGAGGTGAGCGCATCGTACCACCAGTGGGTGTAAGGAAAATTATAGTGTTACAGGGTCATGAGGGTCATAGTGGCATGGTTAGAACCAAGCAACAAGTTAAACATTTATTTTGGTGGCCAGGGATGGACATGTTTATCGAAAGATTGGTCAGAAATTGTGTGATATGTGCCAATTCTGATAAGTCTTTAGTTACTTTGAAACCCAATATGGGTACACATAGTATTCCTAATAATCCCTGGGAAACCATTGCCATAGACATTATGGGTCCCATTGGCTGTGAATCCAAGTATGTCATAGCAGCTATTGACATTTTTTCTAAATGGCCTATTATCAAAATTGTCCAAAAGATAGATATGGATTCAGTCCTGTGTTTCCTAGATAAGGTTTTTATCGAAGAAGGGCTACCTGTAAAGATAATATCGGACAATGGTGTACAATTTATCTCCAAGAAAGCTAATGACTATTTTTCAAGACTTGGCATTGTTCACTCTACTACTTCCTTATATAATCCCAGTGGGAATGGGGTTATAGAGAGATTCAATAGGGTTCTGAAAGGGGCCATACAGATCACTAGTAATGATGACAAAACATGGGAAGTAGAGATTTTTAGGAAGGTGTGGATGTACAGAACAACCACAAACTCAATGACTGGGTATTCTCCTTTTGAGATCATGAGAGGAAGAGTTCCTAGGACAAAGGTAAACCCCTCGTGGTTGGTGAAGTCCACTCCTTCCAATGTGGATTTGGGTATAGTCAAGGAAAACCTCATTCGCACCCATTGTTCAAACAAAATATATTTTGATGAGAAATGCGGGTCAAAAAAAGATCCCAAGGTAGAAGTGGGCATGATGGTAAAGGTCAAGAAACCATGGAAGGTTAAGAAAGGTGAAAGTTCATTTATGGGTCCTTTTGAGGTTTCAGAAGTTTTGAAAAACTCTGTGAGATTATCCAATAATAAGGTTTGGAATCTGAGTAGAATTGCTGTCCTCAAGGCCGACAAGGATGTCTACCGTAAGGAGGTTGTTTCTGAACATCCTGATTTCTCTTTTTTAGATGAGGATTCTTGTACTGCAGACGTTTCACCTTGTTGTTCTAATAGTAGTCTTACCAACCAGGATACTGCTCCT
Source organism: Lissotriton vulgaris (assembly GCF_964263255.1). Taxonomy (NCBI): domain Eukaryota; kingdom Metazoa; phylum Chordata; class Amphibia; order Caudata; family Salamandridae; genus Lissotriton; species Lissotriton vulgaris. Next base: position 7,521,710 of record NC_141688.1, read on the forward strand.
AATGTAGCTGCCTGTTCAGATATGAGTGTCATCAACCAAGATGTTACTGTCCAGGATAATGTTTCCTTACCTAAAAGAGTCACTAGGCAACCGAAGTGGTTGTCTGATTTTGTCGCTTTCATTACTAGAAAAGTGTAATTCATTGTGTTTTTTTTTTTTTCTCTTTAAGGGGGGAAGGTGTGTTGTGTTGTGCGCGAGTCAGCGCGAGGGCATGCTTGATGCGAGGTTTCCCTCGTGTGTTCATCGCATGGACTCGCGCCGACTCGTGCCATTGTTTTCATTCAGTTTGGCCTCGAGTGATATTATTGTTCAATTGTGCATCACTCGAGACCATCTCCAGTTGGCTACTGTGTACTACTTGCCCTAACTGTATTGTGTTCAGTTACTGCCTATCTTGTCTGTTAGCGGAGCTGTATGCAGGGAGTGCTTCATTTCCAGGAATAAACTTATTTCTTCAACTTCAATTTGTTGGTATTTACTCAACAACCACCAAACAAAAGACTGTTCAGTCAGGGGTAAAAGCACTCAGGCTTTGCAAGTCTTGTGCCAACAGGCACTTAGGGTTGGATTTCGTTTCTATTCTTTCAGAGTAGAGGTCTTTGGTGTCACTGAATCAGAGTGGAAAAGGCGGTTCTCAATTACCTTGTCCAGAGACACTGGATGCTAGGAAACGTGAAAATGTCTGTCACTGGGGGTGTTTGTGCCAAAGATCAGGTTGGTCCAACAATGAATTGCAGGCCTCCCTAGACGGTCTCTGCTACACACTCAACATCATCAAACAGGAGATGCAAAATCACAGGAGTGGGGTTGCTTCCGATATTGGTCACAGGTGCTCTGGAGTGCACGCTTGTTTAAGTGAAAACTGAAGGGGTTGGTGGTAGGACTGGCTAGCCACAAACCCTGGCTGCTAAAAATGAAGTTGAAAGGGACCTCACAGTCTGTGGGGCCGTTGGGAGTGAGTTAGGCGCTCAGTACATCATTGATAGCCAGCTGCCACTCTTGGAGCTTTCTTGCAGCTATGAGTCACCACCTAGACGGAATTAGCAGCAATCACTTTGTTAATGCTTCAAACTTGGCCTGCGATGTGTAGGGGACTGGTTCCAGCAATCCAAGAGAGTTCCTATTTCTTTGTCAAAGGTTTCTGGAGGAGAGCTACAAGAAGAGTTGGCTTTGTGCAGAAGTCAGAGACCACAGGCAGCCCAGCAGGGTTGGCACAAGGTCTGTTACACATCCTTTTCTCCTTCCTCATTGCTGCTCTTCGGTGTCCTTCTTCTTAGGTTGGCAGGATCAGAAGATCAGGGTTGAGGGGCACCACCGAAATACAAAATGTAGGGAAGTTAAAGGGAGTACCAGGTAGTAGCCAGTGGCCTACCTACCTTTATGGCGACTACACCCTCCTATGGCCACTTCCATTAGGTAGTGGGCATAACCTTGACCCGGTTTGTCTAATTCTCTCCAACACAAGATGGAGGAACTGGAAGAGTGAGGTCCCTATCATCCGCCCCACCTTAGGGGTCCACCTGTCCTCTAACCAAAGGTGGAGCAGGACATGGGAGTTAGTATCCTCCACTACCTCGAGATGCCTGTGTTGTATTTCAAAGGTAGCATCACCATTGAAGCTTCCCGCCTTAGCATGTGGAAGCACCCCCGCCTAGACAGGCATTGTTCCTGGCCTCTGAAAGCGAAGACACCCAAACCTTGAGGTTCAAAACATGTTTGGTGGTGGCCGGCTGGCTAAAATGAGTCAGAGATCACATCAGTGGTTGGTAGGTTTTTCAGGGAGCACCACTAAGTTGCGTTCTGTTTGCAATTATTAAAAAATCCAATACTGGCTTCAGTAAGGATTGGTACCAAAGGTCTGTGGATACAGTGAAGTCATCATAGAGCTAGGGAACTTGTACTGGTAGGTATCCCTCCCATGGTCAGTTTATGGCTTCCCTGTGCACTTAAAATTTTCAAGAATGGATTTTGAGATTATAGGGTCAAATCCACTAAGGGGATATAGTGCACCCTGCATTAAGGCTGTACCGCCTGCTGTAGATGTGGCTTACTTATTTCTCATGCAGTGCCTGTGGGCATGGCACACAAAGATGTGTGCTATCTCGAATCTTCAGTTTTCTCTGCACCAATACATGCAGCTTTCAATGGCAGTTTGCATGATCTTGATGAAGGGTCCCTAGGGTGGCACATTTGTGCAGCAATCCTAGTCAACCCTCTTCAGTGCCAATGCTGAGGTACCAGAGGTATCATTTACTAGGGACTTTCAGGGGTGTGCCAATCGTGGTACAGTTTTGTTTAGGAGCTCTCACACTGGCATCCTGGTTAGCAGGGACCCTTTACACTTTCATTCAAAATCACAACTTTTCCAGGCAAACTATGTCAAACGAGACACTCTCCTACAAGCATGCACAAAGCTGACCGGGTCTGACCCAGCATTGAGAGAAACAAAGTAACATCTTATTTGTTTCTCTTGCAGTCAGAGCCTGCCAGACACTTGTGTCTAATGCATGGCCATGTTGTTGTTACTTGAATTTGTTTCCTGGCAACTGGTCTTGTGCTGTGAGTTCTGGCCTGGGAATTCTATTGTCCAGTAGAACTGTCAATAGGAGCTGTTTGCCAGTGGTTGCATATATTATTTACCTTCTTAAATAACCGGTGGCAACACCATATCTGCACGAGATATCTTTTAAAAAACACTTTACAATGGTGGATGGAGCACCCTGAGAGAGAGAGAGAGAGAGAGAGAGAGAGAGAGAGAGAGAGAGAGAGAGAGAGCGAGAGAGAGCGTGCTCCACAGAACACTGCTGTATGAGAAAAGAGGCAGCACAGAGCTGACTAGAGCAGAGATACATTTGCCACTTTTTACAGAGAAAACCATCCTCTGTTCACACTTGATTGATTTTTCAGTAGAACTTATGTATTAATTTTACCATGGCCTTTCTCTCTATTTCCGTAAATCATCAGGCTGGGGTCATTAAGGCTGCTGTAAAACACATTTAAAGTGTTTTCTTCATACATTTACTATGTAAAACAAGTATTGTAATAAGAGAGAAATACCTGATTTTCATGATTTTTCTATTTGTTGTACTGGCTGGGACATTAAAATATCAGACATGCCTGCATTAATAGGTGGCAACCCTTTGCAGAGGATGTGTGAAACTCCAGCAGCAGGACCAGGACTTTGCTTGGAGGCAGGGAAGGTTACAAAATATAGCTAGAATGTTCAGTAAATGGTAGGGATATGTAGGGGTGATCACACATAGGTGATTGTGATGGGTGACATTTAAGTAGGAGGACTGCTCCCCCAAATGAATTTCCTCCAACACCTGCCTCTTTTGTCAATGATTCACCCAGTAATCCCTTTGACAGGAATCTGGTTTCCTTGAAAGTCTGCTGGAAGCGGACAAGGAAATTATATGTGAACATAGTTGAGTACAAGCATGGTGGCACTTGCATATGCAATACAATGAGGAAAGCTGTTCTGTAGGGTCATGTGATTGATTTTAACCCAAGCAAATGCTTTGAAACTGCCAAAACAGATGTTATACTGAATCGGAACCTCTCAACAAGTACTATACATTTATTACCAGGGTTGCTAGAATTATGCAGCATGGAAGAGCCAAATTATACAGCAGGGTTGACTATATTATGCAGCATGTTATGCCAAATTATGGGACGTAATATAGCACATTTTGTGACAGCAATACTTCATAATTTAGCCATTTTTTAACACAGTGCCTAGGAAAAGGTTTCCATTTGCATGAGCTTAACATACAAATACATAAAAAAACAACAGAGCGGTGACCAGTTAACTTTTGCATAGTGCTTTCTCCTGTGCAAAAAATGTGCTGCAGAGCTTTTAGTAACTTTTGAGTTAGAAACAAATGTTTTTTTTTTCGAAACTCCACAACGTCACAGTTGTGCACAAATCCAGAGCCAAGTGTATTACCCAAAACAGCAATTACCCAAGCCAGATTGTGTCATCACATACATATGTATTACTTTATGCATTTGTTAAAACTGGGGTCTCTAGTTGGCAGAGGTATGCACCCTGTCCAAGTAGCGACACATACACTAGTCAGGGTAAGTGTAGTACACACTAAACGTTTACTTATGTTCACCTTCTGGTAGCATGGCACAGAGCAATAAGGGTAGACTAAAGGGACAATGTGTATATCATTTGTGCAAAAACAAACTGTAACAGCAGAAAAATACTCCACACCAGTTTAGAACAATAGGCAATATTTATCTGAGTAAAACATGACTGAAAAACCAAAAAGCCAACATTCACAAGTCAAGCTATAAATTCCTAAACATTAAAGATTAAATAAAAATGCATGCTTAGAAATTAATAGCTCCAATTGGGGCTATCTGGTTATGCTTGACAGGGACAAGTCCAAAAGTTCAGTCCCACCACAATGGAGTGCAGGCCGAATACATGAATCATGCAGACCCCCTTCACAGTACCTTGGAGGCTTTGGAAATCGTAATGAACGCATATCACAGAGGAAATGAGGCATGGTGGATGCAGGTGATCCTTAAGGCAATGCAAGGTCGTTAAAGATTTAACACTCGGGTCAATGCCTTGCTCAGAGAAGGTGATGCGTTGGTTGCTGGGGCGAGGCCTTGGTTCCTGAAGGTGACGCGGCATCGACAACGCTTTGATGTCAAAAGTGCAGTGCATCGATTCTACATTGTCAAAGTCGACCTGCTGGGCTGAAGACGATGCATCAGTTTATAGCCACATAGGACAGGGACTGTGTCAGAGGTGGAGTGGTGGTTACAGAATTTGGTGAAGCAGTGCTTGGGACTCACACATTGTCAGTTCTTTGGCGGCACTGTGACAAAGTCGGGCTGCATTGTAAGTCACGGTTAATGCATCATGCACTCAGCGAGCGGGGAACATGATGTTGGTGCAGGCAGGGACGATGCCTCGATATCACAGTGATGCACAGGTTCCAAACTGATATTTTGGAGTAGGTGCTTTGATTTCTTGGTTGCATGACCAAATTCAAATCCAAGGGCCGAGAACTAGATTGTCACCACTTGGCAGGGCAGTACTCACAGCAGAGGACCACAGGTGCTGGTAGCAGGATGCAGGTGAAGTCTTTGATGTCCCTGAGACTTCAGCAACAGGAGGCCAGCTCAGTCAAGCCCATGGAGAACCTGACAAAATAGGATGCAGAGAGTAAAGGTCAGTCCGTTTACTCCCAGGCAAGAAGCAGCAGGCGAACACAGAAAGGCAAGCGGCAAAGTGGCAGTCCCTCCTGTCAGCACAACAGGTATTTTTCCTGGCAAAGTGTCCGTAGTCCAGAAGTATTCTGTGTATATGGTGTCAGAGGTCAAATATGCATACCCATTTTAGAATTTGAAGAAATGGAATTTGAAAGAAAGGTCTTTGTAGGACAGAAGAACCTGCCCTTCCTGGCCCTGTCTCTAAGCACACTACAGGGGAGTAGGCAGCTCTTTGTGAGGGGGCAGACAACCATAATCAGGTGTAAGTGTCAACTCCTCCAACCATCTACTCAGGAAGGCCCTTCAGCCTGGTGATAGGCCATCAGTATATGCCTCAGTTCCCTTTGTGTGTGTGTGTCTAGAGTGAATTCACGAAGGCCAACTCTCATTTAACTCAGACGTGTAATCTAGGGACAGGCATAGGCACAGAACGATAAAAGTAAGAAAATTACAACTTTCTAATACTGCCTTTTTCAGAACTGCAATTCGAAAACCAACTTCACTAAAAGATGTGTTTTTAAATTGTGAGTCCAAAGACACCAAACTCCAAGCTTCTATCTTCTTCTAATTAGAAGTTACACTTACAGTGTTATACGGCAGCTCTAATGCATACTTATGGAAGTGATAGACCTTGCTGTAGTGAAAAATAAATGTATCATTCCTTCACTGCCAGGACATGTAAAACTTAAAAGTGCATGTCCTGCATTATAATTGCACTGCACCATGCCCATGGGGCTACTTAGGGCCTACTTTAGGAGTGCCTTACATGTAATAAAAGTGAAGGTTTGGGCGCGGCAAGTCATTGAACTTGCCAAGTCATCAATGGCTATTTTAAACTGCACACACAGGCTCTGCAGTTGCAGGTCTGAGACATGTTTGAGGGGCTACTCATTTGGGTGGCACGATTAGTGCTTCAGGCCCCCAAGTAGCATTTGACTCACAGCTCCTGGGTACATGTAGTGCACAGTACCAGGGACTTATTAGTTTAAAAGATATGCCAATCATGGGAAATGGAGAAACCAAATAATTACATTATAGACACAGAGCATATGCACTTTAGCACTGGTCAGCAGTTATAAAGTGCCCAGAGTCCTAAAACCAGCAAAATGAAGTTCAGCACTGTTAGAAATGGTGGGCTCTAGTTGCCAAGGGCCTGCACCTTTCTCCAAATAGGGACTCTTCTTCCTAGTAAGGATAAAGGAGTTACACTCTTAAAATAACCCCTGCTCACCCTTGGCACGAGCAGTCAGGCGTATCTCAGAGGCAGTGTGTAAAGCATTTGCACATAACCAACAATAATACAGTGTAAGCACTACAAAAGGACACCACACCAGTTTAGAAAAAATTCCAATATTTTTATGTACTTAAAACAAAACCAAAACAATAAAAATCCTAATACAGTACTTAAAAATCTTCAGTCATCAAAATAAACTTGAAACACAGATCCTTGATGTCGATAGCTCCGTCCGGGGCTATTACGGCATTGCCACCAAACAAATCCAAACATTTCTGGCTGACCGTGGCATTGTGGGCCAGCTACGGTGTCGGGAACAGTACCTTTTAGAAATGCAGGGTGTCAGCAACCTCTTATTGAGCTTCAGAAAGCTCGTCCTCTGCTGGCGTCAGTTCCGGAGGTCAGTGCAGGAGTCCTCAAAGTCACACGCATTGCAGATCGAACTCCTCTCTGATGAAGTCAGGAGCACTGGCGTCTGCAGGCGTCGGATGCTGTGGTGCGAAGTGCAGTGGTGTGGCGTGCAGTGCCCAGTAGGCCAAAGCTGCGGTGCCGGATGAGAGAGCTGTGTCATGTAACTTTACGAGCAGTGCCCACGAACAGTGGTGCAAGCAGTGGCGTCAATGCCGGTGTGGAGCGTCGTTGTCAGGGATTCCACAGCGTCGTCGTGAATCGAGGCGGTGCGAAGTGCATTGCCCACTGGGAGGTGTCAGCAGGCATCGTCGGTGAGACTAGGGTCGCTTTGAGGCGGTGCCCTCTGCGGTGTTATCATGACACATATTCGGCAGCGGAGTCGTAGACGTCGTCGAGTTGCTTTTCTTCTGTTGCAGCACAAAACACACAGTTCCCAGTGGTGAGGGCAGAAGAGACTAACGTCGTTGCTGTTCTTGAGACTTCTTGAACAGTGGGGAAGCTCTACCTCAAGCCCTTGGAGAAACTCACAAAAGAAGATTGCAGAATTTTCAGTCCAGGCCTTTCACTGCCCAAGACAGAAGCAGCCACCACAGGCCAACACAGCAAAGCACACAGCAAAGTGGTAGTTCCTCCTCACAGCTTCTTCTTGGCAGTCTACTTGATCCAAAAGAGTTCTAGAGTTCTGGGTTTTGGGCCCCAATATTTATACCACCAAATTATTTGTCCTCTGAAGGCAGAGGGTCCTGTACCTAGTCCAAACCAGTTCTGGACATTCTTGGAGCACTTTGTTTTTAAGATTCCTTCTTTTCCTTTGACAGTGTAGGCCAGGGACATCAGAAGCACCACAGGAGGTGGAGCCAGCATTGTGGAAGGCAGGCACAGCCCTATTCAGGACCCAGGCACTCCCCCTGCCACCACTCTACACGTAGATGGGTCTATTCAGCCCTGTACTGACTCACCCTTTCTCCTGGAGCCATCTCAGCCCCTGTCACTCACAAACCAGACATGCAATACACAACCTACCTGAGGCAGGCTGGATGGTTAGGCAAGAAAATACCTGCTTTCTAAAAGTGGTATTTTCAAACACGGAATGTTAAAACCAGTTTCACTAAAAGATGTATTTTATCATTCTGAGTTCAGGCATACTAAATTCGTTTTTCTACCAAGTTCCCTGGGTCAGTTAGGATTATAAGATGCTATGATCAAGCTGCCCATTCTGGCCTATGAGAACAGGTAGCCTTGCAATAGTGAAAAAGTAAATTGGCTCTAATACACTATCAGGACATGCCACACACACCAGGGCATGTCCTACCATTCACATACAATGCACCCTGCCCAAAGGGGTACCTTTGGCCTACCTTAGGGGTGACTAAAATATAGATAAGGGAGGGTTTAGGGACTCGCAAGTGGTTGCACTTGCCAAGTCGGCATGGCACACAGGCTCTGCAATGGCAGGCCAGAGTTACACTTTATGGGCTGTTTGCGTGAGTGGCACAATTCAGTGCTGCCGCCCACCACCAGCATTTGATTTATATGCCCAGTGCACTTTAATAGGGACTGACACATAAATCAAATAGGCCAATGATGGAAACACCAATCCACAACACATTTTACACAGAGAGCATATGCACTTTAGCACTGATCAGCAGTGGTATAGTGCCCAGAGTCCTAAAACCAACAACAGCAGGTCAGGAAAAAATAGAAGGAAGAAGCAAAATGTTTAGAGATATCCCTGCAAATAGGGCCATCTCAAACAAGCACACAATAAAAAACAATAGTTCTGAAGCAAAACGACAGGGGAAACCACACAGAAAGATGCCAGGCCTAATAGCATTTTATTATATGCAATTTTTTTAATAGTACTACTCAGACAAGCTGTGGTGCCGCTAGACGTGTATTTTATGGAGGCACACTTTAGGCCACAAGCAAAGTGTTGTGGCCAACAATTACAGCTAAGCCTCTCTGAAGAACTTTGATGATAGTGAAAAACGTATCAGCAATTGCCTTTATATATTCCAGGTTGGCTTAGATGGTATTTTTATTAATCCAAAGCCGTAATATTGTGCCTGGAACGGTTAAAGGCTTTCATCATTTTATAGCTCAGCATGGATGGCTCTGTGCTAATCTATGCTTAAAGACTTTGCTAGAAAAATAGATATTTGAGGTGAGCAGATTCTGAGTGTCACTGGTTTTGTAGGGTGCTCCATACGAATATAGCATGTTACAACGCATGCTATAACATTGCCTACGATTACATCGCAAGTTATTACAACGATTTTCAGTAGGGAGCGCACTGGACTTAGGAATAGTATTAATTACTATTCCTACTACACTTTGCGCAACAGTAGGGAAGGTGTTGGAATTTATTTCCAGTACCATATCGCTCCCCAGTGCAAGTCATTGTAATGACTTGCCTTGTAATTACATTACGTACTAACAAAGCGGTCGTTGTAACAACTGCGTTGTAATGGTAGCGTGATGCAATGATGTTGTAAACACTGTTTCCCCTCCATACAGGAGCTGCTCGCCACCTAAACATAGGAAATACCGAGAGATCTCTTCTTTTTTTTGCATAAATATGGTCGCCGGTAGGTGGCGGGACTACCATCATCACTCTACCATTGCGTTTCCAAGGCCTCCGTCAATATGATGGAATCCTGCCCGTCCTATGTAGATGTTTCCAGGGTCCATCTTTGTCCACGTACACAGATTATTTAACGTTGAACAAACAGGTCTCCCCTGCCGACATTCCTCAAAAGGATGGCAGGCTTGCTTCAAGCCTATTTAGATTTCAAAGTTTGCTGGCGGTGTTCTAGTGGCGGTTTGCCGATGGAGTGATTCTGTCGCTGAATGTGATTAGCATTGCACTATTGCTCTGGCTGTAGGATGGTTGCTAGCATCACACACCTGATGTGTTTTTCCTATTAGTTAGCACCTGCATACCACACTACAAAACACATCCCATTTCAAACCGTGATGCTTTGCCATTCTAGCACACCACAACATTTTGCAGGAGAAGTTGTATCCAAGTGTTCAGGTTTTTTTTATTTGCTCCCTCTGTTTCATGAGCATTTTTTATAGTATTTGTGTTTTACTTGTTATTTCACAAAGTCATTTAATTTCATTTCATCATACTGGCCGGGAGGAGAAATCCTAATTTTAAAGAGGTAGAATTGCTAGTCTTGGTGGATGAAATTATAAGAGTAGAGGCGCAAGCAGCGGCTGCTACCGGACGGGGGAGGTGGGGCGTGGGGGGAGACTTGTAGGGAATGAAAGAAAGGGGCTTCCCTGGAATAGCCGGCTGTCGCCTCTCCTCCCTCCTCGTCCTGTTCATCAGCACACAGGCTCCCCTGAGCCAATCACAATGCTGCAATGCAGTGTTGTGATTGGTTTAAGCGGGTGGTTTGATGCTCAGACTGGTGTAGGGAACCTGTGTATGTTTCTAACCAGGCTGTGTAATGCAGCCTATTGGGGAACATGCAAAGTGTGCAGGACCTTCCTTTAACCTTTGTGAGGTCAAAACTCAGCTGTTATAGCCAGTTCTTAATGAGGTTTCTGGTGCTCTGCACCTGCACTTAATTCTCAACACCGGTTCTTAGGACAGTCTGTCAAACAGTAATACTGTTGTTTAATTTTGAGTTGTGCACAACAATAGTAATTTAATCAATCAATGTTCTTTAAGAATGAATAATATCTGCAGCTTAAACCATTCTTATTTGTTTGAGTGGCTTAAATATTCACACGTGTAGGTGTGTGGTGGTTAGTAGTTGTGAATAAGATGGGGTGGAGGCCTACCTGAGGCCTTGTTAAATCTAAGTGAGAACAACACATTTTAACACACCCTAATACTTTTATTTCAATCGCAATAGCTCTCTGACAGAGTGCATTTGTGAACTGAGAAACAGAGGAACAGAGCAACTATAGGTATTAATGCACATTTGAGTTCAAACCCACAAAAGCTCCACTCTCAGGCATGCTGTAGCTCTATTACCAGATAGGCATTCCTGCATCAGTGTGGGCACTCCCTGCCCAGCACTGGAACTAAGATTACAATGTCCAGGAGGAGCTCTAAAATGAAAATCTAAAAATGCAAATTTCTGATAATAAAGGCAATACAAAAAGCCAGTTTTAGGTTTCACATTCTACCTAACTGTTGTGTAAAACGCTGGCTGCAGCATGTCATTTTCAGATCCATGGGGTGGAGGCATGGGCGCCTCTTAGTTACTAGCTTTAAATGCCTGTGACCATGTACAATATCAGCGTGCAAGTTCCCTGTCGCTGTGTAATTTACAAACCAGAGCTGGAACTCCCGCTCTCTAAATTGGTAAACATAAGCGGACGCCTAGATTTGCAGAAAGATCTTGCCTTTTGTACCTGCTCTTGTGGCTCCATGCTAGCTATTACTGCTGTTGTGACACCTCAATGGTATGACAAGTAACATCTGTTATCAAGAGAAGGTCTGGAAAAACAGATGTCCTGCTCTCTCTGAGCCCAGGTTGGCCTCACTTTCTATCGGGAGAAGATTTCACAGGTCGGAGCCTCTTGGACTCATTACGATTTAAGAGGTGCTCTCTTTCAAGTTCAAATTGTTTTTTATTAGTCATAAAAAAGAATAAGGTGTCAATGTAAAAAGTAATAATAAGCATTGAAAATCATACAACAAGCAATGTCAAAAGTAAAACATGGGCTAAAAAACTAAGGAGAAGAAATATAATAATTGCAAAAAAAAGTTACAGCAAAGAATAAAGAAAATACATATACATGACATGATAAAGAAGAGAAAGAGGAATGCATAAGGCAGTTAAGGGGGTTTGGAAACTTCCTGCTGAGCGGGATGCAATTGAAACGAAGAATTAGCACACATATCAAGATACATAGTTAAAGGAGACCATAAGTCCAAGCGTGAAGTAGTGTGGCTGTGAAGTAGTGTGGCTCACTGGTTAGAGGCAGCAGACCCGAGAGCAGAGGACGGCCCGGGACCAGGGTTCGATTCCCGGCGTGGCAGGTTTCTGGACCAGGGTCAGCGGACTCGATAATTCTCTCGCCTCGGTGCCCACTCTGATCAGCGATCACACTCGGCAACTCTGGGCATTAGCTTGCCTCATCTTCACTAACGGCCCCACCAGACCGCCGGGGATGCCTGGTCTCACCCTGGAGATACCCATTAAGGGACCATCTCTCAGGGAAGCCAGGAAGGGTTTCGCAGCGGTCGAAGCGCCTTGGGACCCTATGGGTAAGTAGTGCGCTATATAAATGCCTATACATTTACATTCACAGCGTTTAGTTGCTAAATGAAGAGGAAAAACAAAAGCAGTATCCAACCTATGATTATGGCATACATTAAACCACCATGCCTAAAAGGAGATATCAGAGGAGTTTTGCCAGTTGAGTGTAATTTGTTGAAACGCCACAGCCAACAGTAAATCTACAATGCATACATTAAGGTCAATGTGGTCCCAGCAGGAGGAGAGACTTCCCAAGAAAACGTGAGTGTAAGAAAAGGGAAAGCAGGTATGAAAGATTACATTGATTTGTGCCCAAACCTGTAAACAAAAGTTGTGAACTGATTTGCAGAGAAATAACATGTGGAATAGAGTGGCTTGTGGAGAAGAGCAAGACCAACAGGTGTCTGGAGTGGCTGTAAAACGTATGTGAAGGTCAAAGGGCATGAGTGGTAATCTATTATAGATGAAGAATAGGGATTGCGTTAAGTTCGCTGCTCTGGACGATTTGCGAATTTTAATCCATATTCTGTCCCACAGGGATACCGGCCAAGACGTAGCAAGATCATGTTCCCATTGTTCCTCCACTTTAGATTTAGGCCTTATGGAGTCCTTGGTATGAAGATATTTGTATATGAGAGATGCCTTGGTAGTAGTATGTAAAAAGGAATGAAGCCTGGTAGTAGAGATGAGGGATGCAGGAGGAGCATGCAACTGTGGGAGTGAGGAGTATACCTCCATCACCACCTCCTTAAGCATAAGATACTTGTGGAAAAAAGAAGTGGGTAAATCAAAAGAGGAGCAGAGGGGAGGAGCCAAGATGGCGGCGGAGACGGACGTGTGGTCGCCCGGCTCCCCGAGCCTTTGTCTCCTGCAGCACTATCCTGTCCTTTATCCTGGTGTAGCGTTACTGCGGGAGGAAGAAGACAGCGCATTGTTACCGGGGGTGTTTCTCCGGTTTCTCTACCCGCCTGTTCGCCAATGTTATTGGCATGCTGATCTGACGACCATTGCCGAGCCCTGAAACCGGAACCCGTGTCCCTGCGCGCCGCCGGAGAAGGCTGCAGCTCCGAGGGCTGCTTGAACAGTGGTGTGGCGGGTGTCCCCTGCCGGGTTATCTGCTGTGCAGGCACCTACACTGGCCCTTCGGTGAACAGTATCCATCGACCGATTGTGGATCTACCCTGCTGCTCCGTTTCTGTGTGACGCTGAGGTGAGCCGCGCTGCTCCTTTCTTTACGTGTGTGGGACTGGCTGCTGTGACTCGCCTTGATGCTTGCTCCTGCCCGAATCTACAAGAGGGGAACTTTCGTTAATTGTCGCCCAATGGTGACGGGCCCAGTTGGTATCGGGAGATCGCATCTGTTTATTGACGGATTCGCCTACGCTATCTGCGAAACCCCTTGCTGAAATAAACATGGCGGCCGTCCCCACTGTGGTGATTGTGAGCTCTACCTCGGCTCCGGATTGTATCGCACTGCATGGACTCAAGCGATGTGGGGGACGCGGTGCTGCGCTTCGGACTGTGGACACGACGGATCACCCGCCTGTTTACACCTATGCCTCCATTATGGCCGCGATTGCCGAATTGAGGGCTGAATGGCATGAGCGCTCTCGAGCATTGAGCATAAAGCTGGATGATGCCGCACTTGGGTTGGGGGATGCATCGCCTGACTGCTCTCCTCACTACGCCGATCGGCCCCCTCTCGGCACTGTGCGAGCTACATTGTTGCCGCGCGACTGTGAACTGGGGCAAACTTCTGGCACTGGTAATTCTAGCGGACTCCCGTCTGCCTATCCCGGCGAGGTTACATTGTTTCCTACCCTGCCGAAGCTTTCCATCGTGGCTACAGAATCGCTACTCTTCTACATGGATCCGCTGACGCTGCAGCTGTTTTTCTTGATTGCCTATGCCATACACGCTATGACCTCATTTCGCTGTGTACTGCAACATCAGATGGACTTGGGAATGGCGCCCCTCTGGGTTGCTATATCTGCGTGTGTCTGGAAGTGTCCATTTTGTCTTGGGGGGTCTTCTACTTGCCGAATGCGGCCATTTTGCCCCTTTGTTCTACCTGAGGCGGGTCCTTCTCCAGAGCCATGTTTGGGAGGACGCTTGAGATCTGGCCAGGGCTAGAAGGGCCCTCATTCCTACGAACTGTGTCTGATGGGCGGGTTGAGACTCGGAATGGGACGCCTCCTCGGTGCGTGATGTTGTGCTATAAGATGTCTTTCCCTATTCATTTTGTGCTTGATGATCCTTGATTTAGTCACCATGTTTAGGGGGGAGAGTATTCTATGGTCGGGGAAGTCCGGGAGACCTAGGATTTGGCCCTCCTCGTGTATTAAAATTGTCTTTTTCTTTTCTTCCTTTTCTTGTCTCTATATTTCGGGTTCTTTATTGGGCGACAGACACACTGCTGGGGGGGGTAGGCCGTAGCCTCTGCATGAGTGTAGGGTGGGGGGGTGCGACTTAGTTTATTTTATTTAGTTTCTATGGGCCTTATTTTTCTCTCTTTATCTGCGCTTTTCTTACCTATTTCTGCTCTGGGTCCGTGATAGGGGTTAGTAGGGAGTGGGTGGCTATGTACATGATGCGCAAATGCTGACAGACGATCCTGCTGTTTCTATTTTGAACCGTCATACTACCTGGGGGGTGTTGGCTCCCGCTGTTGTCACACGTGCTGATGTTGCCTGCTCATGTTGTTAAGTTACTGTGCGGACTCAGTTCTCCTTGGTCACTATTCTTCATTGCTTTATATTTAGAATGGGAAAAACTTTAAAAAAATTAACCTTCAATGCTCCTGCTTCTCGGTGACACAGTTTAATTCAGTGTAACGTTACTTGATTGTCTAGTTGTATTGTGATGCCACTGGGAACCTGTATTGACCGCACTTGTGCTCCAAAAGTATCGTGGCCGGCCTGACGGTTGTGGGCCCGTATTTGTTCTTCTCTTCATGCACAATAAAGGTTTACAAAAATTAAAAAAAAAAAAAAAAAAAGAGGAGCAGAGGGTTGCGAAAAGTTGGGAAACCCAGATCAGTCCTTTAAGTCTCCATGACTTCCAATAAAAGGGTTTGGTGCGTATCAATATATGAGCATTGTGCCAGATAGTGGAATTGAGAAAGTCAGTCACAGTGGTGGGAGGATGAGGAGTGGAGTACAAAAGTAATTTAGTGGTAAATTTATGAATGGGCGTGGGAATGGAAGAGGGTTTACGTGAAAAGGAAATATATTCAGCGAGGTAAAAGGGAGAGAGAAAAAGGCGCTCAACTTTAGCCCAGGGCAAGGAGATACGGGGTCTTGTAACCAAAAAGCAGCCTGCCTGAGCAAAAAGGCTTTGTGGTAAATTGGAAAATCTGGGAAATTGACTCCACCCTCTGATTTAGGACGTATTAGTCTAGCGAGGGACATCCTAGACTTTTTGGTATTCCAAAGAAAGGAGGACAAAATCGAATTTAATTTCTTGAGAAATTTGGAGGGAATGGGCACTGGTATATTGGAGATTGTGTACAAGATGATGGGAGAAAGCATTATCTTGATAGTGTCAAGGCGTCCCCACCATGATAGGTAAAGAGGATGCCATTTAGTTGTAAGATCCAGTATTTTTTTAGTACATTAGTTAAGACAGAGAGAAACTGTGTCGGAAATAGAGGGAGTAATGTGAAAGCCTAGGTTTTTGATATGGGAGGAGCTTCATGTAAAATTGGAAGCACTGAAGTCAGGTTTAAAGGTAAACTTAGTCAAAGGTAAAATCTCACACTTGTCGTTGTTAAGTTTGTATCCAGATATCGCAGAGTATTCGCGGACTTCGGCAAGGAAAGCAGGGATTGATTCAGTGGGGTTAGAAATAAACAATAAAATGTCATCCGCATATGCAGCGAGCTTGATTTGGGACTGCAGGGCCTGGAAGCCATGTATATTAGGAGTTTGGCGGAGTCGGGACAGAAAAGGCTCCAAAGGTGAATTAAAAAGAAATGGGGATAGGGGACAATCTCTGCCTAGATCAAAGAAGGAAGAGACCAAGTCATTAGCGCAGACCGCAGCCCACGGTCCGGAGTATAGTAAGGAGATTAGAGAAATAAATCTGGGGCCGCAGCCGAACCAGGTGAGTGTGTAAAAAAGATAGGACCATTCGGCCTTATTAAATGCCTTTTCGGCGTCTAAAGCAATTGCTGCAAGGGCATAAGGTAAGCATGTAGATTTAGATAAGATATTAAATAAAACTCTAGTGTTATCGGTGATATATCGACCCTTGACGAAGCCAGATTGTTCCTCCCGCAAGAGGTCAGGAAGTAAAAGGTCTAATCGTGCAGCTAGTGATTTTGCAAATATTTTTTAAACGATATGTACTAAAGAGATGGGTCTGTAATTTTTGCAATATTGTGTATCCTTCCCTTCCTTGGGGATGAGACAAATATGGGCATCGGAAAAAGAGCCTGAGGAATGACCTAGAGCGGCAAAAGCATCAATGAGGGAATGTAATTTTGGAATGAGGAGTGTAGAGAAGTGAAGAAAGAATTCAACTGGGAAGCCGTCTGCCCCAGGAGCCTTGTCTTTTTTGAGATGTTGGAGCAAAGTAAGCAATTCTTGTTGGGAGATATCTGTTTCTAGATGAGAAAGATCAAGAGGGAAGTGTTCCGGCTTGGTTATAGTAGAGAAAAAGTGCGTTAAAGAAGCAGAAGAGGGTTGAGTTTCAGAGTAGTAGAGGGATTCATAGAACGAGGAAAACTGGTCAAGAATATCAACATTTTTGTGTTTAAGATTAGCATTATTATCATATACAGACTCAATATTCAACTTATTGTGCTTGACCTTGAGATAATTAGCTAGGATTTTCCCCGCTTTATTTTTGCCTCCATAAAACTTTGCACTTGATTTCAATAGGTACAAAGAAGCATCTTCTGTAGATTTTTTGTTAAAAGGCATTTTAGCGGCTACAAGGGCAGTCAGACTATCTTTCGAATGAGAGGTGAAATAGGGGTGTTCCAATCTCTTTATATCCTGGAGAAGATCTCCGGTAAATTTACGGACAATTTTTCATTTTTTCGCCACATATCCAATTATAAAATCTCGTGCTGCAGCTTTGAAGGTGTCCCAAATAGTATGCTTGGGAAGAGAGGGGGTGTCATTAATCAAAAAGAACTCCTCAAAGAATGCAGTAAAAGAGGCGGTAAACTTAGGGTCCAAAAGAAGGCTATTATTGAAACGCCATCTTTTTGGGCCAACCACTCTAGGCAATATATCAACAGAAATCAAAACAGGAGCATGGTCTGATAGTAAAATCGGAACAATTTCAGCCCTGGTAAGGGTCTGAGCAATGTTATGAGTTACAAAAATATAGTCAATCCGTGACTGGGAATGGTGGGAAGGGGAATAGAAAGTAAATTCTTTTGTCACAGGGTGGCATAAACGCCATGCGTCAATAAGCTTGTGTTGAGGAAATGGCTTGGGCAAAAAGCTTCTGAGATTTGTTTGGGACATAGGAAACAGTGGAATTCCTGTCTAAAAAGGGATCATGAGGTTGATTAAAGTCCCCTCCTAAAATGAAATTGTCATCAACAAATCAGGTAATGTGCTGAGACATCGAAATCCAGAAACCGGGGTCACCACCAGTGGGGGCATATACATTGAGGAGAGAGATTGGAACGCCTCTAAAAGATAGTCTGACATGAACCCATCTACCATTATCATCCGATTCCTGAGTAAGCAAGGAATGGGCGAGAGACTTACGACACATAATTGCTACCCCATTGCGCTTACCATCACCCTGAGAATAGTAAACATCACCCACCCAACTCCTTTTAAGTTTCACAGACTCTGCATCAGAAAAGTAAGTCTCTTGCAAAAATGCAAAGTCAACATTCAATTTAGCTAGATGGGTCAAAATCCTTTGTCGCTTAATCGGGGAATTGATGCCTTTAACATTCCATGTAACAATATTTAATGACATAATGTACAAAATAATTTAAAGTATGCAACCATAACAGATGTAAGAAATAAGCCCATGAGAAACAATATATGAGCGCATAGCAAATACTTGTATAGAAGAAAAAAGTAGGAAAGAGAGAAGGAGAAAATGAAAGAGAATAGAAAGAGAGAAAAAGAAAAATAGTCAAAGGTGGAAGGGAGGAAAGAAAGTAAGAGAGTTAGAGTTGTGTCTAAAGGTGAAAGCCATGGAAAGAACAAGAAAAGGAGAGGAAGAAAGTCACCTGAATGAATATAACAAGTACCTTGATATAAGAAAAGAAAGAATTTGTTCAAGTAAGAAGCATATGAGAAAGAATCAGGAACAGGAAGAAAGACCATAAGCAAAGAGAAGGGTAGAGCCATGAAAAAGAGAACTGGCAAAGGAGAATTAATATAGACAGGAGAATGTGGTAGAAAAATCCCCAAAATGAGTGTTGAAAGATAAAAAGAAAGGAGAAAGAAAGATCGAGAGTAGTAGAAAAAAAGGTGAAACCTTCAAGCAGAAAATGAATAGGGAGGGTAACATGAAAGGGGAAATGGGAACATAGGCATAAGCAAACATGACAAGAAGGGAAAATAAAAGTGTACTTACAGGGGAGGAGAGGAGGGGATCGTAACCAAGGAAAAGATCAGACGTGAAGGGAGGGGGGGGGTAGAGTCAACTGGTGGAGACAAGACGTCCGGGGTCAGCGAGCTGCCCAGCCGGAGAAACAACACGGAACGAGTTATATGATCTGAAAAAAACCAGAGGAAAAACATTAGGGAAATAAAGCAGCAAGACATAACATATATAAAGGAGAGTAACGAATACAGATTATGATGAGAGCCGACCAACATAACCAACATGAAAACCTGGTGCATTATGCACAAGAAAGCATTTAGTATCTGATAAACTCATAGATAAAAAGTAAGAACTCAAAAACAGATAAATTTGAACAGGTTGGGAGAAAAAAGTCACAGAGGAAAGGAGGAAGAAGAACCAGAAGCATCCATGTCAGCAGAACAGCAAGAGTTCAAAAAGCTTTGGAGTCGCACAGGATCCTCGTAGGTGGTTGTTTTATTGTTATAAGTGACCCTAAAGAGGCATGGATGAAAAAGCCCATATCTGGCACCAATGGATGTAAGGGCAGGTCTCATATCCAAGAAGGCTTTACGATGGCTGGCCGTAGCTTTGGCATAGTCCTGCGCAAAAAACAAGAGGGACCCAGACCATGTAAGCCATGGAATTGCTCTGGCTGCTGAAAGGACCTTCAAAAGATCGGTGTATTCTAGAAAATACATAATCACTCCTCTGGGTCTCGCTGAAGCAGATGAAGAGATTTGGCCAAGCCTATGAGCTCGCTGTATGTTAAGCAAAGTGCCGTCTGGAAGATGTAGAAGCTTTGGAAGGAAGGATTTGAAGAAAGTGATGGGGTCACTCCCCTCGCAACCCTCCGCAAGGCCGTAAATACTCAGGTTATTGTGTCGATTTCGGTTTTCAAGGTCCTCAACCTGTCGTTGAAGAGAAGAAATTTGAGATTGCATATGAGAGACTTTGGTAGCTGATTCCTGAAGAGAGGAGACACTGCATACCACTGATGTGACTCTCGCATCCATTTGTGTCCAGTTATCTGTCAAAACTTGTAGCTTAGCATTTGTTTCCTCCATGAAGGGGCGAAGTGCTCGTATCCCTGTTAGAAGCAACTCCATGGAGACATTGGATGCCGAAGCCGATGGTGAAGGTGGGTCTTTTTTTAACCGTTTAACAGTGGCTATCCCAGGGGGCTGTGGAGAAGGCTCCATGGTTGACTGTGACATAGAGGCAGGAGGTGCTTGAGAAGCTTCCAATTGGGCTAGCTCAGAAAAAAGTTTAGAGTTCTTGATGAAGGTGCGTTTTCCAACCTTGTTAGCGCAGCCCGATGTAAGCTTGCCCATAGGATATTAGCCTTTGCCAAGAAAACACCTACAAAACAACAGTTAAAAGACCTTCGCAGCTTTCAAAAGATATAAGCTGTAATATGAGATCGATAGTGCTCTAACAGAGTTTGCTATAAATAGAAACAAGCCAATAGGAGTCAAAGGGTCATATCCACGAAGAATTGATCACATGTGACAGGTTGCGGGTTGAAAAGGTGCAACCATAGGACCGCATTTAAAAACATAAGGAAGAAAGAAGCGGCAATCAAATGGAAGTCGCAACAAAGAGTGTCCAGCCTTATGAGATCTTGCGCATGTAGGATCCGCACCTACTAAGAGAGATGCTCAGCAATACAATTCACCGCCCTCTTCAGCCTTCAATGCGTGTGGATGGCAACGAGTGGCGCATTAACAGCAAAGAAGGTCATTAGAGAAGGAGAGAAGTCCAGCTAGTGCACTATAACATGTTAACGTAGAGGCAGTCATTCATCGTAAATAGGTGAGGGTATGTGGTAAAAAATCACAAAATGGCTGCCATAAAACGAAGGAGAAGCAAAAACTTGCAGAAACACATGAAAAGTTGCGCCAAGCACACACAATCCTTTCAAAATGAATAAATTAGCCCACCATATGTATTATGGGAAGAGTTGAGTTTGCAGGACGCTGTAGAGGATGTGTGCACATCGTCCGTGCGAAGCGCAGAAGAATTCGGTGTCTCAAAATGGGAAAACATGAACCTTTAAATTATCGTCCCGAATTCACAATGTTTTCCCTGATTCCGGGCTGTTTCAGTGATGTGCAGACACACGTTTAGTTTTACAGTGTCTGCCAGAGTCCCGCAAGTTCTAAATCTGCCACATCAAATGTTTAGGTATTTATTGTAAGCTATACTGCGAACGATTTTTTTGTTGTAACAGGGAGATTTGTGTCTTGCTTCCTTGCTTTATTATTCTTCATATTCATCAATGAAAGTCCACTATTGTGCTAAATACTGTACATAGTTAGCCTACTGTCTCTTTATCGCGTGGAATATTTCCAGAATCAGTGTAAAAAAGACTGGGTTTTAGTTACCCCGAGAGGACTTTTGTATTTCAAGAGTGCAGTATACCAGCCAAGTGAGTGCTCTGCCAATGAACTCTGAGCACATGATGAAGAAAGGCTTCTCTCACTCATGCTGACCCAAGGACAGATACTCTGAATGTTTAATGTAGCACATTTGTAATGAACAAGTGATAATTTCAATATAGGTCCTTGTCAACTCTAAATATCATGTTAAATATCGTGTTAAGTATGGACTATATGTTTGCATTTTGGTCTGGGTCAGTTTTAAATAAATAACTGGAAATTATAAATACCTTGGTGATTATCTTTGACTTCCAGGATCAATGAGGATCCCATATATCAGAGTTGTAGGCTGACGGGTCTCTGCCATATCTGGTGAATTCTGCCTATTGATCCGTCAACTGGCAGGGGAGGTTTAGTGAGAGCCCTGTCTGTTTTTTCAGCTCTGAAGTTCCACTTGTTAGCTGTACAGCACCACAGGCTCAGGAAAATATAATTTGGGTGAAACAATATTTTGGCTAATTTCAAGTTCTCTAGAAGTAAATGTAGTAAACAAAGATGCACAGTCCACTGTGTATGTAGGATTCTTTATTAGTAAGTTCTCTCCAAGATGACAAGTACAAGAGTAGATAAGTAGAACAGGAGAAGAACCCCACCAGGAGCTAGCTCTCATCAGCTCAGCCTGAGTAGATCAACTGACGCTAAGAGCCAGAGAGTCACCCCAGGCATTCTATGATGTCATCAACATTCCAATAAGCAGAGCACCACAGAGAAGTAGTTTACTACACATCCTCTCTCCTTAGTGAATGAGGAAAGAAAGAAGAAAACAAAGACAAAGATACCTCAAGTGTGACATTGCATAAAAGTACAAGAGTGAAGTACGCAAATAAATAAAGTACAACAAGTACTGCATGAGGTATGATTAGCATGAACAGAAATACTATAATCATAGGTATGAGCAGAAGTAGAACAACATGCTAAATTCTAGATAGAAAGAAACTACTAAATGCTACTATATGCCACATCCCCTTCCCTTAGAGTAAAAACATGGCATGGATGAATAAAGAGCAGAGTAGCAAAGCAAAAATGGTCACGCTGCCAACTGGGTACACTAGAGAAAACACCCCCTGAAAAAAAAACAAAGGCAAGCGTAGACACAGACCCTACAAGCTCCCCTAACGAAACAATCTGACAGAGAAAAATAAAAACTCCTCACCCAAAGTCCCACCAACATGAAACCCTTGGCCACGAATCTCAGGCAGGTAGACTTTGACAGAAGCAGAGTGTCAAAAAGAAACGATGTTAAACAATCTCCACCAAAAATAGGGAAGACAGGGTACTAATACTTAAGAATCACAACCTCCCCAAAGAAGGGTACACCACAGGAAAGACAACCTGGAAATAGGGCATTGACTACCCACAAATCAACAACCTCCCCTCAAAAGGGTACACCGCAGGTAGCGAACCTGGGACATGGGGCATGGGCTACACGCACACACCATTACCACAAAAAAACTAAAAGAAATGGGCTTTGACTACCCACAGACACAACCTCCCCTGTCCACCGCAGGACAATACCTGGGAACAAAATGGGGCATGGACTACCCACACAGACCACTTCCCCTATGTAGGGTACACCACAGGACAATACCTGGGAACCAAAATGGGGCATGGACTACCCACACAGACCACTAGCACAGAAAACACATAGAAATGGCATTGACTACCCACTCAAACACACAACTTCCCCTAAGTAGGGTACACCACAGGACTATATTCCTGGGAACAAATGGGGCATGGACTACCACCAAGCATATGACGCAGACTCAAAGAACCAACCCTGACAAGATGGATGGGCATTGACTACCCAAAAGAAAAAGACAGCAAACTACATCCCCAACGCAGAATACACACTGTCAGAAGAGCACAACAGATTTGCTATATTAAAAACACACACCACATTCCCTAAAAAGACAGTGTTAACTAAAATGCAGAGATGAAATAACTGCAACACAACTAAATAAATAAATAAATGACATTAGCTCCGGTGAGCGATCTCTCACCCGGGGTCTTCATACTCAGCTC
The DNA here is from genome assembly GCF_964263255.1 of Lissotriton vulgaris. Classification (NCBI taxonomy): domain Eukaryota; kingdom Metazoa; phylum Chordata; class Amphibia; order Caudata; family Salamandridae; genus Lissotriton; species Lissotriton vulgaris. The sequence goes on from NC_141688.1 coordinate 7,544,824, forward strand.
TCCGCAGTCGCCGCTGAACTTGGTCACAAGAATGAAACGCCAAAGAGACTATGGAATGCCACAGGCTCCACTCGCTTTCAAGCCGATGCATCACAGGTTTCACACGTTGCTCAGACTGTCCACAAGCACAACATGAAAGAGAACTGACATCGATGACAAAAACTGAGCTCAAACGTAGGCAGACAGTAGCTCCGGAAACTTCTCTGCCAAAACTGCTCAGCTTCAAATTAACATGTGAAACGTGAAAGAAACACGGGTTCACGCTCGAAGAAGAAAAATCACAGAACATCAGTAATGACGAGCGTATCGTCGTAGAAGTAAACATTACGCTGCTGGAGGTGAGTCTGGTGTTGGCATAACAACCAAAAATGGCTTGCAGACGTTATGGCCAAAGGACGTGCTGACGCGGGTCACTCTGTGGAGCGGTATGCAAGAAAAACAGAAACGTCACAGGAGTGAGGTTCCGTGACGATTTGAACCCGTGTTTTCAATATTGTCGGAAATACATAATATTGGTATCTGCGAACCGCAAATGATCCATTTAGCATATCCTGGTGTTTTCGCTACGCTACGAGCAAGAGCACTCCTTTTATAAACACATTTCTGATCTACCCACGGCATCCATCTTAAATCATGGCCGCCATTTTGTGTTTCTTGCCCTCACATACGCAATAACCTCTGATCACTTCATTTCGATTAAGGACACGTAGCCTTAGCCGGAGATTCACCTCTTTCATGACACGTGCACCTTAAACCAGATCACGCTGTAGCTGCATGACTCGACAAAGGCTGCCTCCTCTGCCCAAGGCTAGTCCTGCTAAACTGGTCTTCGTGTCCATTGTCCTGATCACGATTAGGCGGCCGAAGCCGGTAGCCTTGCCCATTTACAACCCACAAACATCCCTTATCCTGCTTTTCTATCTTCTGTACCTGGCTCTGCTCCTTTCCTTCTGGGCCTTTATTAGGGGGAGGTAACGAAATTTACGATGAGGCGGTCCGGGTCTTGAATGAAAAGTTGACATGGGATTATGATGGAAAAGTGGGAACCCCTCGTTCGTAATGTTTTGACATCAGATATTGTCGACGATTCCTGTGTACACCAAATATTTATTGTTTATGACACAAAGGTTTGGGAATGTACTAACATGTGAAGAATTCGCCTAAAGGCCAAAATTTAGTATATAAGGAGCAACCCTCTTTGTACAATTCGAACAGGCTCCTGGTTACTGCCCATGTGTAGTTTCTGTGACTTCTGTGTCCCTGCAGTAATAAACCTTTGGTCTTTGACGCCACCATCGAGAAGCCCGTGTTTCTGTTCATTTGTGCACCAAGGCAGGTGGAACTCCGGGGTCTTTGGGTGTTGTTCCCTGACACCTCTGGACGGAACCAAAAAGTCCAGAACTCCAATTGGCGCCCAACGTGGGGCGATGTCATTCGGTACCGGTCCAAAAGCCTGAAGAGTTCGAGAAGCTTCGTGTGAAGATTCCTGAGGGAGGCGCCCCACTTCATCGATCCCGGCATATCGCAAAAGTGGCCCGACGTTCTCTTCCACGAGGGTTCCCGTTCAGGACGGCTGCAGTGGGCCGTTGCCTTGACCGTCGCCCTGTCTTGGACCCGAGGTGCAGTCCTTAGTACAGCGAAACGTGACGGGTTTCTCCGTGGTGACGTCTTCAGTGCCTCAGTTAAGTATTTAGTGATAGCTAGCTGGTTACTTTGTGAGGGTTGTTAAAATCCTTTTTGGTTCTTGGTTTGGTTTGGTCTCGTAAGATTATCACTGGTTGTTCTGGTTACGATAATCTATTTGGTTTAGTTTGGGTATCGATACATCAGTTCGTTTTGGTAGGCCTAAGTTCTTGGTTCGAGTGCACATATCTGTCTCGTGTTTTGTTTGTTTTGTGTTCCGGACTGAAAATGGTAAGTCGGAAAAACTGTATGTTGTCTTGTTTCGGTTGCAACAGTGACTCACGATTGGAGGACTCATGTCTGGTTCCTCCGATTGGGACTCCCCTGTATGACTTGTATTATAAATATGGTGTGGGTCCTATATCTTATAATGAGGTGTGGGTCCGATACACTGAGAAAGATGGTGTACTTAGTTGGCCACTGCATGGTAGTTTTGAACCCGAAATTCTCGACAATTTAGAAGCGAAATTGTTTAGGAAGAAAGCCCGGCCGGCAATGTTTGATTCTTTCCGTTACTGGCGAAAAGAATCCAAACAGAGAGAAATGAAAAGGTTAAAGAAAGAACAAAAAGAGCAAGAAGAGTTGACTCTGGAGCAAGCGGCTAAGCAGCTGCAAGTTAACGAGTCAGAGAAAGCCATAGAGGTGGCCATTAGAGAGCACAATTTAGCGATTGACAAGTGCTATCCTGCCTTGCCATCGAAAACAGCTAAGATACTGGAGGATTCCGAAAACGATCCTCTGCTATCTTATTTGTTACGGTCACCTCCACCGTATGCACAAGGTGCTACGGCTCCACCTTTACCGAATATACAATTGCCGGTTGCTGGACAACCTGGTGTTTCTGCTCCTGTCCCTCAGAATCAGGTTCCTGTACCTCCTGTGGTCAATGTAAATGTTCCTACGGCTCCTCCTCCTCCTGGATTGCCGACTTCAATACCTGTATCTGTCTCGCTTACACCTACTGTTCCACAAACTATATTCCTCGATACTTCTACTGTTCCATCATCTGTTCCTACCTCTACTGTGTTTTCTGCATCTGCGAGTATGTTGACTCCACTTTCTGTTCGTCGGAGAATCACTGATTCTGTGTCTAACATGCTGTCCCCTTTCTATAAAACTTTAATCAAGACTCCTACTTCCGACTCTGTTCAGAGACGTAGTCAGCTTCCGAGTACTGAGGAACGGGGAATTTTAGATTCCACGGCTCTCAGATGGATTTCGAAGAGTAAGAGATATAGTACGAGAGATGTGCTAGACACGTTTATGCAGTGGAAAGAACCAACGCTACGGTATGTCTTTGACGAAATGTGCTCGTTGTTACGTGACGAGATAGAAGAAGACGATGTTGAATCAAATTTAGAAGACTTAATTAAGGTTCAGAAAGAGTTTGCTGCAGGAATGATAGTGGGTGATAATATAGAAGAAGCGATGGAACTGATTTTAAGTTATAGGAATGATCCATCACTTCGTTCACCGAGAGATTTAGAGAAAAGCAAGACGAAATTAAGTCGCCAATTTCCAATGAGGGAGGTTCCTCCTATTTGGCGCGAAGCTGTGCAAGCTGATCATAATAATGGTATTGTAGCCGCTCCAGCCCAATTCCAAAGAGTGTGGATACACATTCCGTGGAAGCGAGCTGAAGTGTTAGCAGTGAAGCAGGCCTTGCAAGATCCACGTAAGAATCCTGCTGGATACTATAAGGAATTAACACAGACAGTTGAGGCTTGTATAATGAACTTAGCAGACATCGATATGTTATTTGGCAACGTAGTTCCACAACCAGTGTGGGCTAAAATTCGTAGAGAGGATCATCAAGTTGCCTTAGGTGGTGACTGGGCAGCTATCACTGCAGCGGATGGTCAGCAAGTAGGTGGTGCAAAACCCGAACCCCTAATTGCTAACCTTCCAGGTAGAATAATTGATCTAATGAAGACTCTGATGCCCGCATTGCGTGTTAATTGGGACAAGTTATCAGCATGCAGGCAGAAGAAAGACGAAAGTGTCTCCGACTTCTTCACGAGGTTCGAAGAGACTTTTGTAGATCATAGTGGTCAGGACATGAGCACAGAAGGAGGGCAAAGACTGTTTGTCGATAAATTTGTGCATAATTTGTTACCTGAATTATGCAATAAATTAAAGGATTCAGAGAGTGCGTGGGCTGTATCCACAACTGCGCAAATACTTTCAACTGCACAGTACTACGAAAACAGGGATAAAGAGGAAAAGGAGAAATCAGAGAAGAAAACGAAGGATTTAAAGACTAAAGTTCTTTTGCAGCAGGCGTATCCGCCTCGCACGAATCAGACTAATATGCAACAGGGTCCGTATCAAAGGACAGATTATAGTACATCGAGACCTCAATATCAGTGGAACCAGTGTGCGTACTGTAAGAAAGAGGGTCACTACAAAAATGAATGTCCGATCTTAGCGCAAAATAATGCAGCAGCAGCTCAGAGAGGTCGTGGTGGTTTTGTGCAAAATTCTAGAGGTCGAGGGCGAGGTGCTATGCCTCCACAAACGAATGATCGTCCTTCAAATCACTTTGATCAACGAAATGGACAGTCTACCCAGCAAAATAGATCTCAACAATATCTTGTTGAAGATTATTGTGAAGTGGATGAGGGATTTCAGCAAAATGGGTACTAGGACAGCCATGGACAGAGAGAGGGAGTAGTATCAGTTCCAGTGGATCAGAGTGGGCCTTATGTCGCAGTAGCAACATCAGGTGTAGTCGAACCGTTTCTGTTGGATACTGGTGCCGCAAAAAGTTCTATCATTCATGCGAAACTCCCTGGCGCACCTTTGTCCGGCTCAACAAATGTTTCTGTAGGTTTTTCAGGCGCCCCTGTTTACAACCCGATATCTGGTCCTTTGTCTATTTCTGTTGGACCGTGTCACTTGAAAGCACCTCTGATTTTGACGACAGGTTGTAATGAAAATCTGCTTGGTTTAGATTTGTTAAAACGACTATATGCGACATTGTACTGTTCTCCGGAAGGAGTACAGCTTACGTTGGGTAAAAATATCACCTCTCCGATGTACTTGTCAATGGATGCACTCCCGCCAGAGCTACGTTCACTCCCTGATTCTCTTTGGGCGACTGGTCCTAACGATGTAGGCCTTTTAGAAATACCACCATATGTAGTAACTTTGAAAGCAAATGTAAAATTTCTAAGAATTCCTCAATACAAAATATCTAGTGAAGGTGAGCGTGCACTTTTATTGATTGTGCAAGATTTGATTAAAAAAAAGGTGTGGTTGAAGAAACGAGAGGAAATGTCTGTAACAGTCCTGTACTACCGATTTTGAAACAAACTGATCCTACAAAGTCTCCAGTTTATAGGTTTGTTATCGACCTTAGAGAAGTTAATAAGATTGTAGTCCCGCAGTTTCCTGTAGTCCCAGACATTACTGCCTTGTTAACACTGATTCCTGCTACAGCCACTTGGTTCTCAGTCATCGACTTGAAGAATGCCTTTTTCAGCATTCCGATAGCCGAGGAAAGCAGAGATATTTTTGGCTTCTGTCTAGGAGGTTGAAGTTTCAGATTTAAACGCGCTCCACAAGGCTATTGTGAGAGCCCATCTATTTACAGTCAAGCATTAAAAAGCCAGTTAGATTCCTTTGTCCTTCCTCCAGGTTCTGCTCTAGTACAGTATGTAGACGATCTTCTAGTGGCTGCCGATGACAAGGAAACTTGCAAAGCAGCTACAATTTCGTTATTGCATCATTTGTCTAATTTGAATCACAAGGTGTCACCTTCGAAAATGCAATACTGCTGCCAAGCTAGGTCATCTCTTGTCAAAGGAGGGAAGGAAGTTGACCCCAGAGAGAATAAAAGCAATTACGCAGATGAGTGTTCCACGCACACAGAGAGAAGTGCGTGCCTTTTTAGGCATTACCTCTTACTGTAGGCAGTGGATCCCAAATTTTTCTCTTTTAGCAAAACCGTTGGTAGCTTTGACTGGGAAAAATGTTCCGAGTCCGGTGCCATGGTCTGATGAATGTCAAGAAAGTTTTTCTGAATTACGAAAAGCATTGTGTTCAGCTCCTGTATTGGGTACACCTGATTACAGTAAGCCATTCACGCTCTATGTTCATGAGAGAGAAGGTTGCGCGTTGAGTGTTCTGACACAGAAGTTTGGTGACAAACAACGCCCTTGTGCGTATTTTTCATCAACATTAGATCCGGTAGCTAGAGCGTTGCCTAGTTGTTTGAGAGCTACAGCGGCAGCTGCGGCTTCCATTCGACAATCTGCTGGTTTGGTGATGAACAACATGCTAGTGGTCATGGTTCCTCATGCGGTGGATACACTCATGAATCGAACGAAGACACAACACCTTACCAGTGCGAGACTATCTGGTTACCAGCTGACATTACTAGCGAGTCATATTCAGATCAAAAGATGTAATGTATTGAATCCAGCAACGCTGTTGCCGACTGATCAAGAGTCGAGTGATTCCGAGCCACATGATTGTTGTTTTAAAACGGAGGAAGAGACAAAAGGACGCATTGACTTAAAGGATACTCCGTTATCCGATCCAGATGGCACGTGGTATGTGGACGGGTCATGTTTTAAATTGGAGAATGGTGATGTGACTGCTGCTTACGCAGTAACGACTTTGAAGACGATTGTGGAGACTGCAAGAGTGAGTCAGAATTCTGCCCAAGCTGCAGAATTAATAGCTCTAACAAGAGCGTGTGTTTTAGCTAAGGGAAAGAGAGTGAATGTCTTTACAGATAGTCAGTACGCATTTGGCGTGGCCCATAGTTTTGGCCGTTTGTGGAGAGAAAGAGGTTTCATTACGTCCCATGGGATTAAGATTCAACATGGTCAACTAGTTAACGACTTGTTGGAATCTCTAACCTTGCCGACTGAAGTTGCGATTGTAAAGTGCAGTGCTCATAAAGCAATCACGGATGATGTTGGTCGCGGGAATGCTTTTGCTGATGAAACTGCTAAACAGACAGCTAGAGACACGATGAGCAGAATGTATGTTGCTACGTCTGCAAGATGGATTGCTGACTCTGGAATGTGTGAGGATACCATGGAAAGTGTGAAAGAGATTCAGAAAGAAGCAACTGAGGAAGAAAAACGTGTATGGAGAGAAAGTACGAGCAAGTTGGATTCGAATGGGTGTTGGATTGATTTGACAGAACAGCAGCGATGGATGTTGCCTGACGCGTATGTGCTTGCAGTGGTGACAATGGCGCATGGAGTAGCGCATATAAGTTCTAAAGGAATCTGTAAGATGTTGGCTCCAGTCTGGAAGAATGATGGGATCAGTAAGTGTGCAGAGAGAGTGGTGAAAAATTGTATGGTATGCCTGATGCATAATCCTGGCAAGGGAACTCCAACTCCAGCTGGTCACTTCGCTCCTCCTTCCTGCCCCTTTGAAGTGATTCAGTTAGACTTCATTCACATGGATCGCTGTAATAATTTGAAATATGTCCTGGTGGTAGTCTGTGCTTTTTCCAGGTGGATCGAAGCATATCCACTAAAGGACAATACTGCCCTATCAACTGCCAAGATTATTCTCAAAGAATATTTCCCTAGGTATGGAATGCCACGGATTGTATGGTCAGATAACGGAAGTGAGTTTATAGGGAAAGTTATGCAGAGTGTGTGTGCCGGCCTAGGTCTGAAACAAAAGTTCCACAGTGCGAACCATCCCCAGTCTGCTGGTTTAGTGGAGGGTTACAATGGTACCCTTAAGCTGAAACTAGCTAAAATACAAGCATCCACAGGTTTGGCCTGGCCAGACGCACTTCCTTTGGCTTTGTTATCAACGAGAGCAACTGTACATTCTAGAGTGGGGCTTAGCCCCTACGAAATCGTTTTTGGCCGCCCGGCAAATATTTGGGGTGTGCCGAGGCCTAAGGAGTTTTGTTCTCTAGAATATCCTATGTTGATAGACTACCTTTACGACTTGACTGCTAAATTGAGTCTTATTCACCAACAGGTTTTCGATGCTTTGCCAAAGCCTCCGGAGAGTCCAGGGCATCAGCTGAAACCAGGAGATTTTGTGGTTATCAGAAATTTCGCGAGGACGAAGAACCTTCAGCCGAGATTCGTCGGCCCCTTTCAAGTCCTACTTGCAACGAGAACAGCAGTTCGTGTGGCTGGCCGCAAGCATTGGGTGCATGCATCCCATGTAAAGCGTGTACCTTTGCCACTTCCTTACGACGACTGGGTGAAGAAGGGAATTGGTTCCTCTGAATTTGAAAGCACGCCAAAATTCATCCCTTTCAGCGATGCCGAATTGATCACTGACACTCCAAGCTCTGACTCTCCTCCAGAAAAGACTCCTTTGAACACTGAACATTTGTCCCCTGCATCAGAAAAAACTCTGTCATCTGCGAACTTGAACACTGCAACAGCTACCAGTGAAACGCTATTTGCTGATCAGACAGTACCTGCGAAGCAAAGATATAACTTACGAAACCGTAAAATGGACAAATAAAGCAGGCAACTGCCTATTGTAATATTTTGAAATTTTGAACTTTTGCCTTCAGCCAGGAAGTTTGCTATTATTTTGTTGTTTTAAAATTGCCTTGCCGTCTGGGTAGCCGTAGGGTCGTGGCTGTGTGCCTAGTTGAATTTGCAGGGGTCTGACACAAGGTCGATCTTTCTGTTGGTTCTGGGAACTCCCAGGGCTGATAGAGGCATTTTCATCTACGTACACATCATCAGTGGTCGCGAGCGGATTGTAGAAGATGGAGCTTCCTGCGCTGCAACGAGAAAATGTGATTTATGTTCGCAGAAACAGACTTTATAGAATTCTTCACAGCAAATGCTTTTTGATGCAATGCGCCATTACATTCTTGATTGTTTTGATAACGTTGGTGGGTGGAATCGTTTTCAGTATAAATTTGATTTTTGTGCCATTTACTACAGTACCTCCCCTTGATCCTGCTACTTCTACTGTTTCTTCTATACACTCTTTTCATTCGTTTCCCGAACATGAGCAAGCCCGACGCTCAGAATTCATTAATAACACTTTTGGACAGCTCTTGCACCAACACCAACTGGTAGTTAACACTACAGACTGCTGGGTGTGTGGCTTGATACCCCACACTATGGATAAAGGTATTCCTTATCTGGTTTTGCCTTTCAGCTACAATGGATCATTTCAGGCCCTTCAAACCATCTTTGCTTATGCCCTTGAAACCTATCCTCCGCGTCCACCACGTTCCACTAAATATAACTCTGCCAACAAAGCTTTAGTCCAGGGAATTATTGACATGGTCAAGGACGTCAATAATACTCCATCATACCCTAGAGACGAATTGCGAGTGTATTTAAGTTGGAATACTTCAGAGTATCGCCTTAGTTTAGGAGAAAGCAAGCGTAAAAGCTCAACTCCAATCTGGGTCGTACCTCACCGAGGTCAGGTCTGTTTGCAAGGGAATGGGAGAAATCCGAGAGCTCAGCTAGGGAGGAGTGAGTGCGTAGAGACTTATGTGTTTCCGGCTAACTCTTCCCCTGCCTTTCTTACTGCTAGGGGTACCTACTTCATCTGTAGAGATAGAGCTTATACATGGTTGCCTGCCGACTTTTCAGGATCATGCTATATTGCTCGATTGTTGCCTCCGACATACACTGCCTCATCTGATTACCACAGAACCAGAGTAGCGAGAGGTGTCTTCAGCAAGGAAGATACTGCTGGTCAGGAAGCTGGAGACTTCTTCAAAGGCTTCCTTCCGTTCTCGGGGCCTATGGCCAATAGTAGAAACATACGTCAGCTAACACGGGTAGTTGAATCTACTATTACAGAAACTGCTGGTGCCCTTAGCAATTTGACAGCTGAGCTTCAGGCGGATAGACTCATGACGTTGCAGAACCGTATGGTTCTAGACGTTATCCTTGCAGATCGAGGTGGGGTATGTAGAATGATCCAATCGAGCTGCTGTGTCTTTATTCCTAATAATGCTCCAACAGTCTATGAGGCGATCTCTAAGCTACACAAGATTTCCGACTCTATTCACGTAGACAAGGGAAACTGGTCCTTCATGGAGTGGTTTTGGACTCTGATCTCAGCGTGGGGATGGAAGGTTCTAATGGTCATTGGTGTCATCTTAGTATTCCTGTTCTCATGTTGCCTGATTATCCAGTGTGGTCCTGCTCTGTGTAGTCTTTGTGCTGCAACTTGTCTTAGAAAACCACCTGCGTTTGGAGAAAAGGCACGAGAAAGGATGATGATACAACAGCATGTCACTGACCTGATGAGCATAGAATTAGACTCTGACATAGACTGAGTAATTGCCTATGTAAGGGTAAAAGGAGGGTCTGAGGTTCCGTGACGATTTGAACCTGTGTTTTCAATATTGTCGGAAATACATAATATTGGTATCAGCGAACCGCAAATGATCCATTTAGCATATCCTGGTGTTTTCGCTACGCTACGAGCAAGAGCACTCCTTTTATAAACACATTTCTGATCTACCCACGGCATCCATCTTAAATCATGGCCGCCATTTTGTGTTTCTTGCCCTCACATACGCAATAACCTCTGATCACTTCATTTCGATTAAGGACACGTAGCCTTAGCTGGAGATTCACCTCTTTCATGACACGTGCACCTTAAACCAGATCACGCTGTAGCTGCATGACTCGACAAAGGCTGCCTCCTCTGCCCAAGGCTAGTCCTGCTAAACTGGTCTTCGTGTCCATTGTCCTGATCACGATTAGGCGGCCGAAGCCGGTAGCCTTGCCCATTTACAACCCACAAACATCCCTTATCCTGCTTTTCTATCTTCTGCACCTGGCTCTGCTCCTTTCCTTCTGGGCCTTTATTAGGGGGAGGTAACGAAATTTACGATGAGGCGGTCCGGGTCTTGAATGGAAAGTTGACATGGGATTATGATGGAAAAGTGGGAACCCCTCGTTCGTAATGTTTTGACATCAGATATTGTCGACGATTCCTGTGTACACCAAATATTTATTGTTTATGACACAAAGGTTTGGGAATGTACTAACATGTGAAGAATTCGCCTAAAGGCCAAAATTTAGTATATAAGGAGCAACCCTCTTTGTACAATTCGAACAGGCTCCTGGTTACTGCCCATGCGTAGTTTCTGTGACTTCTGTGTCCCTGCAGTAATAAACCTTTGGTCTTTGACGCCACCATCGAGAAGCCCGTGTTTCTGTTCATTTGTGCACCAAGGCAGGTGGAACTCCGGGGTCTTTGGGTGTTGTTCCCTGACACCTCTGGACGGAACCAAAAAGTCCAGAACTCCAGGAGCGCGGGGATTGGACAGAGTTCAACGCGTCATGAAGAAGTCCACCAACTCCCTCCGAGAGTTCTAACACGTCATCAGATGGATGGGAGAAGAGAAGAAGTTAGATCGCTGTCGGCCAACCGTCAACCAAGAGACATTGGCAACCAGGACGGTGAGTAGACGAGCATGGGCACAGAAAGCTGAGGCGGTTCAGTCTTCACGCACAGCTAAAAGCATGTGCGCGCTGTGGCATAAATGCAGAAATTAAAAAAATTACAGCTCGCGCTGCGTCTTGAGATCAAACTGCTAAGCCACACAGCATTTCAACATGCACCATACCTTAATAAAATTTGCCAGGCTACGCAGTCACAGCCAGAGTGACTGCCCCGTGTCTGTTGTTCACCGGACCTTGAATGCAGCAGAGCCGTTTCTTCCAAAAGTTAAGGCAGAGTTCAGAATTTCCACCAAAAAGCAGTAAGCAGGCAGAAGTAATTGCACCAGTCACCGAATGAGCTCACCTAGACCAGCGCTGCCAAGCCAGTTAAGTGAGTGTGACGTCTCACACCAGACCAATGCTTTTCCTCAAATTGTAGAACCAACAGTGATGTCCATACGTACGCTTCTCCACACAAAAGAGTTAGAGATGACAGCAGAGTCAGCCAACACAACAAACGCCAGGTTGTAGGCTGACAACACAGGAACAGATACCAAGGAAAGACACACGCCCAGGGTGTAGGCTGTCCAGATGTGAAGGGACACTGGTGGGGTCAGCTGGGCGTTACCTTCTGTCTTTTGTAAAGTTTTCACAATGTCTTTAGTTCCTTTCTTAAGCTGCTTTACTTGAAATTGTTACCTTAATTCACACGTAGGTTCATCCTTCAGAAAACGTCGCCAAACTGTAGTAAACAAAGATGCACAGTCCACTGTGCATGTAGGATTCTTTATTAGTAAGTTCTCTCCAAGATGACAAGTACAAGAGTAGATAAGTAGAACAGGAGAAGAACCCCACCAGGAGCTAGCTCTCATCAGCTCAGCCTGAGTAGATCAACTGACGCTAAGAGCCAGAGAGTCACCCCAGGCATTCTATGATGTCATCAACATTCCAATAAGCAGAGCACCACAGAGAAGTAGTTTACTACAGTAAAGAATGGTGAAACTCTCTAAAGTAGTTACTCAACATTACGAATCTCATTTTGAATGTTTGACCAGTTCAGCACTGGAAGTTGCTCAGTGGGAAAGTGAAATAGAGAATGTGACTACATATTATCTATCATTTGTGCAGCAGTTCTAGCACTAGCCTCGTCTACACAGACTCCTACCACCTCTGGCTAGCTGCTAAGCATTGAGGGTCAGATTCACAAGAGTAAACTGCAACAAAAGTCTAACTGTACAACTTTCGGTATTCACAAAGGGCATTTCCAAGTAGTAAAGTTAGACTTTTCTCTCAGTTTTGGTCTCAGTTAAACTTAAGACCAAAACCTATGTTTAACTGAGACAAAAGTCAAACTTTACTACTCGTAAATGTCCTTTTTGAACACTAAAAGTTGTAAACTTAGACTTACATCTCAGTTCACCTTTGTGATTCAAACCCTGAGTGTATGGCTTGTCCAAACAGCTGCTAGCTGGACAGGGATTGCCTTGTTAATTCATTTGTGATCCATACGGGTGCCATTACTGACTTACCAAACTGTATTTGGAGTAGGGTATTGGTGGATGCAGTGCTAAAGCATACTTGGGTCAATAGGACAATTCATATATACCATTGACACATATGGATACCGCAAAGGATACTCTGTGGTAGTCTTCAACATATGGAGTGTCTCCTGAATGTGAGTTGGCTGATTAGAGTTTTGTAAGCCAAAAGGCCAAATCATCGTTGATTAAACTTGAGAGCCCACCTAATTGCCTACATCTGTTGTCTTTTTGTTTAATGCTCACAACAGCTGAATGAGAATCACGACCAACAATTCAGTATTGCAGTCAATAGAGGAAATCGGGTGACGGGCAGGACGCCAAACAAAAGACTGTTGCGGTCAGGGGTAAAAGCACACAGACTTTGCAAGTCTTGTGCCAACCGGCACTTAGTGTTGGATTTTGTTTGTCTTTTTTCAGAGTAAAGGTCTCTGGTGTCACTTAATCAGAGTGGAACAGGTGGTTCTCAGTTACCTTGCCCAGTGACACTGGATGCTGGGATACGTGGAAATGTCTGTCACCGGGGGTGTTTGTGCCAAAGATCTGGTTGATCCGTTAATGAACTGCAGTCATCCCTAGACGGTCTCTGCTACACAGTTGACATCAACAAACAGGAGATGCAAAATCCCAGGAGTGAGGTTGGTTCAGTTATTGATCACAAGTGCTCTGGAGTGCATTCTTGTTTGAGTGAAGACTGAAGTGGTTGGTTATCCACAAAGATTAGCTGCGACAAATGATGTTGAAAGGGACCTCACATGCTGGAGGCCTTTGGGAGTGATTTAAGGGCTAGGAATATCAGTGAGAGCCAGCTACCACTCTTGGAGTTTTCTTGCTGCTATGAGTCACCAGTGCCACCTACATGGAATTAGCAGCGATCACTTTGTTAATGCTTTGAACGTGGTCTGCAATGTGCAGGGGACCGGTTCAACCAATCCAAGGAAGTTCCTAGTTCTTTGAGGTAGTGTGGCTCATTGGTTAGAGGCGGCAGACCTGAGAGCAGAGGACGGCCCGGGACCAGGGTTCGATTCCCGGCGCGGCAGGTTTCTGGACCAGGGTCAGCGGACTCGATAATTCTCTCGCCTCGGTGCCCACTCTGATCAGCGATCACACTCGGCAACTCTGGGCATTAGCTTGCCTCATCCTCACTAACGGCCCCACCAGACCGCCGGGGATGCCTGGTCTCACCCTGGAGATACCCATTAAGGGACCATCTCTCAGGAAAGCCAGGAAGGGTTTCCCAGCGGTCGAAGCGCGGAGATACTCCCCCGGGAGTGATTCTAGCGCTATATAAACACGCAAAATTAAAATTAAATTAAATTTGTCAAAGGCAGGCAGGCACCCAAGGTTTTTGGAGTACAGCTACAGGATGAGTCAGCTTTGGTGCAGTAGTCGGAGACCACAGGGAGCCCGGCAGGGTTTGCTTAAAGGTCAGATACATGTCCTTTTCTCCTTCCTCCTTGCGACTTTTCAGTGTCCTTCTTCATAGGATGGCAGGATCAGAAGTTTATGGTCAAGTGACGCCACCTGAATACAAAATCTAGGGAAGTTAAAGGGAGTACCAGGTAGTAGTGCCTGGCCTACCGACCTTTAGGGTGACTAGACCCTCCTATGGCCACTTCCATTGGGTATTGGGCATATTCCTGACCCTGGTTGTCTAATTCTCTCCAACACAAGATGGAGGTATTGGAAAAATGAGGTCCATATCATCCGCCCCACCTTAGGGGTGATGCTGGCTGAGTGGGGACACACCTCCTAATCTAACATATATGTCCAGCTGTCCTCCAACCAAAAGTGGAGCGGGACAGGGGGTTAGCATCCTCCACTAACTGGAGATGCCCCTGTTGCATTTCAATGGTGGCATTGCCATTGAAGCTTCCCCCCTTGGCGTATGGCTTGGAGGAGGTGTGAAGCACACCCGCCCAGACGAGCATTGTTCCTGACCTCTGAAAGCGAAAACACTCAACCCTTGAACTTTGAAAGGATGTTTGGTAGTGGCTGGCTGGCTAAAATGAGTCAGAGATTACATCAGTGAGGGGAGCAGCCCTAAGGTGCCTTCTGTATGCAATTATTAATACATCCAATACTGGCATCAGTAAGTATTGGTACCAAATATCTGTGGATACAGTGAAGTCATCATGGAGATAGGGAACTCGTACTGGCAGGTATCCAACCCATGACTACTTTATGGCTTTCCTGTGCACTTACAATTTTCCAAGAATGGATTTGAGGAGTGTAGGATCAAATACACTCAGGGGATATAGTGCACCCTGCCTTAAGGCTGTAAGGCATGCTGTAGAGGTGGCTTACCTACATCTCTTGCAGTGCCTGTAAGCATGGCACACAGGGATTTGTGCCATCTCGAATCTTCAGTTTTCTCTTCACCAAGAAATTTAGCCTTCAAATGGCAGTTTGTAAGATCTTGGTGGAGGGTCCCTAGGGTGGTACAATTTGTGCTGCAGCCCTAGTCAAACATCTTCAGTGCCAATGACCTAAGTACCATGGGTATAATTTACTAGGGACTTACAGGGTTTGCTGATGTTGAGCCAATTGTGGAACAGTTTTGTGTAAGAGCTCTGGCACTGGGAACCTAGTTAGCAGGGACCCTTTGCACTTTTGTTCGAAATCACATCATGTTTCAGGCAAACCATGTCAAAAAGGCACTTTCCTAGAAGCATGCTCCAAGCTGACACGGTCTGACCCAGCATTGAGAGAAACAAAGTAACATCTTATTTGTTTCTCTTTCAGTCTGAGCCTGCCAGGCACTTGTTGTCTCTAATGCATGGCCATGTTGTTGTTACTTGAATTTGTTTCCTGGCAACTGGTCTTGTGCTGTGAGTTCTGGCCTGGGAATCCTATTGTCCAGTAGAACTGTCACTAGGTGAGCTGCTTGCCAGGGGTTGAATATATTACTCATCTTCTTAAATAACCAGCGTCAACACCTTATCTGCATGAGCTATCTTTTAAAAAACACCTTACAATGGTGATGGGGCTCCCTGAGAGAGAGCGAGTGAGAGAGAGAGAGAGAGAGAGAAAGAGAGAGAGAGAGAGAGAGAGAGAGCGAGAGAGAGAGAGAGAGAGAGAGAGATAGAGAGCGTCGTCCACAGAACATTGCTGTATGAGGACAGAGGCAGCACAGAAATGACTTCAGATGAGGTAAATTTGCCACTTTTTCTAGAGAAAAATACCATCCTCTGTTCGCACATGATTGATTCTTCAGTAGAACTTTGTATGACATTGCATGTATTAATTTTAATATGGCCATCTCTCTATTTCTGTAACTCATCAGGCAGGGGTCATTAAGGCTGCTGTAGAACACATTTTAAAGTGTTTTCTTCATACATTTATGAATTAAAAAATGTATTGTAAGAAAAAAGAAATACCAGCTTTTTGTGTTTTCTATTTGTTGTACTGGCTTGGACATTAAAATATTAGTCATGCCTGCATAATGATGGCCAGGTGGCAACCCTATGCAGAGGATGTGTGCAACTCCTGCAACAGAACCAGGACTCTGCTGTGAGGCAGAGGAGGTTACAAAATATACTTAGAATGTTCAGTAAATGGTAGGGATATTAAGGGGTGATTACACATGGGTGACTGTGGTGGGTGACATGTAAGTAGGTGGACCTCTCCCCCAAAAGAATTTCCTCCAACACCTTCCTTTTTTGTCAATGAATCACACAGTAGTCCCTTGCACAGGGATCTGGTTTTATTGAAAGTCTCTGGAAGGAGACAGGGATAGCATTTTCTAACATAGTTAAATACAATCATGGCAGCACCTGCATATGTAATACAATGTGGGAAGCTGATCTGTAGCTCATGTGATTGATTTTAATCTATGCAGATGCTTTGAAAGTGCAAAAACAGATTTTATACTAAATACGAACCGCACAAGTACTATACATGTATTACCAGGCCTACTAGAATTATGCAGCATGGAAGAACCAAATTATACAACAGTGTTGACTCTATTATGCAGCAGGTAATGCCCAAATATGTGACATCATGCAGCACATTTTGTGATAGTATTATGTAGTATCCTGATTCTGGAGTGTTCTCACTCTTGCTATGTTAGACACCTGGAATGTGGTATGTGAAGGGCTATAGAATGCAAGCAACTGGTCAATTGACAGTTGCAGGGCTTGATGTTGGATGGGGTCATTACTGCTGTACTCAATAAAGCCTTATTGAGTTACCTCTACGCTGCTGCCTCATTCCTCTTTTATCGTCACCCCACTCTTACATTTGGCGTCTGTAGAGACCCACACGGGCTCTCCTAAACAATGTTTCTATCTGAGCACTCATCCACGCATACCCCGGGGCGGGCTCGCACCGAGGTATAAATAAACAAGGAGGAAGACCGCTTGTGGTCTTTCCGGCTAACCAGTCAACCTGTGTCTGTGTCCCTGTTGTCCGTAGCCAGCAGCCACGTGTCAGGCCCTGACCTTGCCCTCCCCACTGGCGACGAGGCCGGTCTGTGCACACACGTCCCTGGCCGCCCCCAGCCTGCCGAGCCACAGCCTGTCTGTTTTCAACAGCAGAGCCCACCCGCATTCACTCCGGTGCCTGGCTCCGGCTTTGAGGCCCGCCCACGGGCCTCCCCGTCGGGAGCGCCTTCAGCTGGCGGGGATCGCCGGGAGTTCCTCTCGCGGCCATCCAGCCTCCTGCAAGTGCAGGTGAGTCTACCCCCTTTGCCACCCCGCCCGGGCAGCCTCTTGCAGCTTACCTGGCCCTGTGTGCTCCCTCCGCGGCGTGGCGAACCCTGCTGCATGGAAGCCTGCGTGATCCAGCAATTCACTCTAGGCCGGAGAGGAAGAGCGATGCGTGGCGAGAAGCACCATAGCGCCGCGTTGAAGCAGGGAGGCCCTGGGAACGCCCCCCCAACAGCGCCGAAACCTTAAAAGTACCAGCAGGTGTGGGAAAAGCCTCATACCCCCACAGCTACAACAAACATTGGCAAGCACAAGGGCCTACTCGGACATTCCTGGCCTCTTCCACGTCTGGAACAAGCATTGGCAAATCCAAGCAACCCAGCTCAGAACGTGGGGGAAGGACACAGAAAGCAATCGACTCCCTCTACCAAACAAACAAGCACTGGACAGTTCCACAGTCTTGGCAAGAGGGCACAGCGCGCCAGGACTACTCAGGCAAGCACTGGAGGACCAGCGAATAGCCTGAATAATGTCCAATACAGCAACGGGAGCAGGCCAAACTGGGGCAGGACAGAATCCACCCGCAGTGGTCGCCCCGCCACCCGTGGTAGTCGCACCGCCGCCACCAGGCCAGAACCAGGCCGGGGCCATTGCACCAATACCACACAAGCACATGCACTCAGGCGCAGCGCCAGTCCCCCCATTTAGCGAGGTGGCAGACCCTGCAACGGCGGCGCTGAGATGGAAGGTGTGGATCGGAAGGCTAAACCTTTATTTCAAAGGCACCCGGGAGACCGTTGGGACAGTCAAGAGGTCGCTTCTCATCCTGTATGGAGGTCCAGAGATCTACGACCTGTTCGAAACGCTCCTCAACACCGGACCAAAGCACGACTACGACGCCACGGTCGCTGCACTTAACACTCATTTTGATCCCCAACTCAGTAATGACTTTGAGAAATTCAAATTCAAAAGAGCGTGGCAGACCGAATCTGAATCAGTAGACATGTTCTACGCCCGGCTGCGCCGGCTGGCCAGCACCTGCCCGTTCACTAACCTGAGGGAAGAAATCCGAGACCAGATTATAGTGGGCTCTCATTCGCAATTACTGAGGAAGCTTATTCTCCGGCAGCCCGGCATATCGCTGGTTGAAATACTGGTTCAGGCCAGGTCACACAAGCTTTCGGACGCGAGAGCGGAAGAGATGGAGGTCGCTCTATGAACACCGGTGGTCGCACCGGCTATGACGAGAACAATGCTGATCAAGGAGGAGAGAGTCAACGCTATCCAGAGGAGTCCCCAGACAGTCCGCCCACGGGCCACCGCCTCCCGAGGGAGCCGGTGCGGGTATAGTGGTGAAGACCACCCAGCGAAGGCGACGTGTGGGGCGAAAGGAAAGACGTATTTGAAGTGTGGTCGTCTAAACCACTTTGCAGCAGTGTGCCGAGGAGGAAAGTACAGACCAGCAGGTCAGAGGCCCAGGAACATGACGCAATGCATTCGGCAGCTGTCGCTAGACCAAGAACTACCTCCCCCAGATGGTCAAGCCCAAGGGAGACGACCCTGGTATGAAGATGATGAGGACGATGAGGTGTATGTCATCTCCTACGTCAGAAGAGCTTCAACCAAGAGGAGGCCGCCACCCATGTGCTCCGTCTCCATAGAAGGCACAGAGATAAAAGCTTTGATCAACACGGGAGCCTCAGTAAATGTCATGGACTCAGACCAGTACAACAAGATGTCTCCCAAGCCCCCTCTTGCACCTTGTAACGCCAGGATCTATACATACGGTGGCACCGAGCCGCTGCCGTTGAGAGGAGTAATCCAGACGACCGTCGTAAATGGCGAATACTCCACTGAAACACGTTTTCACATCACGGAAGGGAAGAAAGGCACCCTGCTGAGCTGCCACACGGCAGAGGACCTTGGGCTCGTGTTCTTTGCGAACCAGGTGCACCAGGCACATGCAGACATCCTCTTGAAGGAATTCCCAGAACTGTTCCAAGGCCTTGGAAAACTGAAAAGAAAGAAATCCAAACTCCACATCGACACCTCTATAAGACCAGTAGCCCTCGGACACAGATGGGTGCCATTCAATCTGAGACCGCAGGTGGAAGAAGAGCTACAGAAATTGGAAGACCTAGGAGTGATAGAAAAGGTGTCGGGCCCGACACCCTGGGTGTCCCTGTTGGTAATAGCGCCCAAGCCAAAACAGACTGGGGCGATCAGGCTGTGCGTAGATATAAGGTTGCCCAACGTGGCTGCAAAAACGGGAGAGACACATCCCAATACCATGGACGACATAGTGGCTGACCTGAATGGGGCCAAATGGTTCTCGAAGCTGGACCTTAACTCGGGATATCATCAACTTGAACTGGAACCAGCGAGTCGGTACATAACTACCTTCTCAACCCATGTAGGACTTCGTTGCTACAGACGGCTGAGCTTTGGCGTGTCCTCCGCCGCAGAGGTATTTCAAAACGTCATACGTGAAGTGTTGTCAGGGCTGAGTGGTGTAATTAACCTCAGCGATGATATCCTGGTATACTCGTTGACCCTTGAAGAACACCATGCCTACCTGAGGGCAACCCTCCAAAGGCTAGCAGACAGTGGACTGACCATACACCGGTCAAAATTCTCTTTTTATTAGGAATCTATAGATTTCTTCGGGTACACCTTCACGATGGATGGACTGAAAGTTGACCCCAAAAAGGCAGAAGCGATCAAAGCAGCCAGCACTCAGCGGAACCCCACCGAAGTGCGCAGCTTCCTGGGCATGGCCACCTATTGTGGCCGGTTCATCCCCAACCTGGCAGCTCTAGCAGAGCCCCTCAGAGCCCTCACGCAGCTGGACCACAAATGGGAATGGACTGTATCGTGAACAAAGCTTTTCAAGACATAAAAGCAAGCCTCCTGGACACGACGGTGATGGCCTACTTCCAACTCCGTCGCAAAACAGAGCTGATAGTTGAGGCCAGCCCGGTGGGCCTAGGTGCAGCACTCCTGCAGGAGCATGGACCGGATGTATGGAAGCCAGTAGCGTACGCCAGCAAAGCTTTGACCGACACAGAAACCAGGTACGCCGAAATCGAACGCGAAGCACTGGCCATAAAGTGGGCGTGACACCACTTCCACCTATACCTGTGTGGTCAAGAATTCACCGTGGTGACGGACCATAAGCCGCTGCTGACACTATTCGCGGGATCTTCCAGGCTGGCACCCCCACGGATAGAACAATGGGCCGTCCAGCTACAAGGGTACAATTTCAAGATTGTTTTCGGACCTGGAGCGCACAACTTGGCTGATTACTTGTCCCGACACCCCAACATCACCAGCTCGATCCCCCCACAAGAAGATGGAACGGGAGCAGAGGCTTTCGTCCACATGATTTCGCAAGCAGCGTGTCCTGAAACCATGACACTGAAAGAGATAGGAGAAGCAACTGCGAAGGATGAAATGTTATCCAGAGTCCGCCATGCTCTAGAAGGAAACCGCTGGGCCCACTTCCTGGACGGAGCACAAAGTCTTCGATCGGATGTCAGCCACATGCACCAGCAGTTGTGGCAAGTCAGGAGTGTGGGGGACGACGGGGTCATCCTAAGAGAACATCTGATCGTAATACCTGAGAACCTTCAGCTTCGCATACTAGCGCGGGCCCACGTGGGTCATCAGGGGATGGCCAAGACGAAAGTCCGCCTGAGAACCAAGGTCTGGTTCCCAGCCATGGACAGCATGGTTGATGAGATGGTGCGCTCCTGCCATGCCTGAACTATCACCGGCAGTGATCCAGTGCCCGCGCCTGTGATCACGGAAGAGGCCCCCCAGGCGTCGTGGACATACCTCAGCATTGATTTCAGGAGCATCCCGGACGGCCGGCACACGCTAGTTCTAGTTGATTTGTTCTCAAAGTTCCCGGTGGTGGAAGTAATATCCTCAACGGCGTTTCCCCAGGTGAAGAAGGCCCTGAATCGCATCTTCGCCACCATGGGGCTGCCAGAGGTAATCAAATCAGACAACGGGCCACCCTTCCAAGGCAGAGAGTTTCAGAACTACCTCGAGGGCCTCCAGATCACACACCGGAAGATCACCCCACTGTGGCCCCAGGCAAATGGGGAGGTCGAAATGCTAATGAGGACCCTCAATCGAGCCCTTAGTGTTGCCGTAGACAGCTTGGAGGATCCTGAAGCTGCCCTTGATCAATTTTTAGGGGCCTATCGGCAGACGCCACACAGCACCACCAAATGTGCCCCAGCACACGTACTATTCAAGAGAGCAACCCGAGAGGGCATCCCGACTGACCGCAAGTGGGTGCATGAAGACAGGAACAACGAGGCCATTCAAGCTCGGAGGCGAGTCACTAATTGGAAAGCGAGTGAGGCACAACACTCCAAAGAGCCGACGCTGCAAGTAGGAGACACCGTGGTGGTTCGGGATCGACACCATGGATGGAAGTTCCGAACACCCTACGAGCCAGAGGTGTGGATCATAGACAGAGTTCAAGGGACCATGGTCACCGCCCGGCGAGACAGGCAGGTTGTGACCCGCAATGTGTCTTGCTTCAAGAAAACGAGAGAACCGGCGACGGCTCGCGAAACGACGGAAGACCAGGAGACTGGAGAGGATGTTGGTCAGGACCTTGGGGCGTTGTTCTCAGGGTCACCGTTGGCAAGGCAGGAAGGAGAAAGTCCACTCAAGACACCAGGGTCAATTCCAGCAGACCGAGTCTGATCCCAAGTGGTGAGAGTGAAGAGACAACCCCGGCTGGGGTTGTAGCATCTCCATTTGCCCGAAGTCAGCGGTACAGCCTGCGATCTAATCCAAGACCAAGCCAGCGGTTGAGAGACTTCGCTTGGACATCTCCGTAAGGTGAAGAATGACTTTGAAAGATTAGACTAAATTGAAGGAGGGATGTAGAGAGCCACACGGGCTCTCCTAAACAATGTTTCTATCTGAGCACGCATCCACGCATACCCCGGGGCGGGCTCGCACCGGGTATAAATAAACAAGGCGGAAGACCGCTCGTGGTCTTTCCGGCTAACGAAATGAAATGAAATGAAATGAAAAGCGATTTTAAAAGCGCAACTAAGCCCAGATGGGCGTCAAGGCGCCTGACCAAATAATACCAGGTAACAGAGAATAATCCTAATTACGGATATGCCCTGACAAAACACCAGGTCTTGAGCGCCTTTTTAAAGGAAGGCAGAGAGGGTTGCACCTTAATCTCAAGAGGTAACAAATTCCATAGTTTGGGAGCAGCAATGGAAAAAGCTCTGTTTCCCCAGCGAACCCTTTTGGCACGTGGGACAACCAACAAATTCATCCCTGAGGATCTTAAAGATCTACCAGGCTGGTAACGGGTCAGCAGGGCACCCAGGGGATCAGAAGAACCCTCTGCCAGAGCTCGATAGACAAGACAAAGGATCTTAAACGAGATCCTGAGATGAATGGGCAGCCAATGCAGGCTCTTTCTGGCCATCGTAGCAGATGATGCCTTGGGAAGTGCTAAGACAAAGCGAGCAGCCGCATTTTGAACCACCTGTAATCGCTGAATGAGCCCCTTGTTGGAGTCTACATAAAGCGCATTACAGTAGTCCAATCTCGAGCCTATCAATGCCACTGCCACCTGTTTACGTGCTGAGTGAGAAAGATAGTGAAGAATCCTCCTGAGGATCTTTAACACCCCCCAGCAGGTGGCCACCGTGCGGTTGACCTGTAGAGTCATGGATAAGGAGGTGTCAAAGATTACCCCAAGATTTCTTGCCGACTGGGAGGGAGATGGACAAGTTCCCAGTGAGGCCGTCCACCACTCATCCGACCAGATATCCTGGTCCTTACCAAAGACCAGGATCTCGGTTTTATCGCCATTCAACTTCAGGGAATTCTGAAGCATCCAGTCGGAGACTGTCTGCATACAGATCCTGAAGTTGGTGGCAGACGATGAAACTGAGTGGGCCAGTGACACCATAATCTGGGTGTCATCGGCGTATGACACCAGTTCCATCCCCTGAGATTTTACTAGCCTTGCAAGGGGGGTGACATAAATGTTAAATAGGGTCGGACTGAGAGCCGACCCTTGTGGCACCCCACACTGCAAGGACATAGCAGGGGAAAGGAACTCACCAAGCTTGACTCTTTGCTCCCTGTGCTGTAAAAAGGAGTGCAGAAGGTTCAGAGCCATGCCGGAGATCCCTGCCTCCCTCAACCGAGATGTAAGCGTTGAGGGAGACAGGGTGTCAAACGCCGCTGTGAGGTCCAGTAGCACCAGCACAGTTGTTTGGCCAGCGTCCACCTTCCTACGGATGTTATTTGCCACCATAGTCAGAGCTGTCTCAGTACTATGCGCCTTTCGGAACCCATGCTGGGAGCTGTCAAGATACCCAGATGAGTCCAGGAAGGCGGTAAGATGGCCGTTGAGATGTGTCTCAAGAATCTTAGCAGGAGCGGGTAACAGTGAAATAGGTCTGAAATTTTTCAACTGCTCCGGGTCTAGCGTGGGCTTCTTGAGTAGTGGCTTCACTATTGCCTTCTTCCATATTGAGGGGAAGGTACCTTGATTTATAGCACCATTCATAACTTCCAGGAGAGGCGGGAGCAGTATCGCTCTGCATTCCTACAATATCCTCAAAGGGCAAGGGTCTAGGGGTGATGATGATTTGATCCTATCGAGTAGAAGCTCAAGTTCTTCTTGAGTAAGTGGTGGAAAGACCGTTAGAATATCAGGGTGGTCTCTAGTCCAGGCTTCTAATTTTTTCAGGGTTTGGAGTGAAGAGTCGGTCAGGGACTTACTCTGAGTTTCCAGCGCAAGATAAATGTCCTCAATTTTCTTGTGGAAGAACTCTGATATGTTGTTGCAGAACTCCTGCGAGCCCACAACTGGATCCGGGACCTGTAGGGAGCAGAGGGAGTCTACAATCTTGAAAAGCTCCCTGGAGGAAGTGAGGGAGGTAGTAAGATTAGAGAAGTACTGCTGCTTTTCCCTAATAACACTAGATTTGTAATCAGCAAGTAGACCCTTATGTAATTCCCTTTCTATAGGATCCCATGCTTTCCTCCATTTTCTTTCCTGTCTTCTACAACCCTGTCGAAGGAGTCTTAGTGAATCCGTGTACCACGGAGCAGTGGGCTTACGGCGCGCCGAATATTTAAATGACGGGGGAGCCAGCTCATCAACCGCCCTGGTGATGGAGTCAGAGAGCAATACCGCTGCATCCTCCACATCTCCCAGGGAAGAGTGGGTGAACTTTTTTATGTATGGTTCAAGAGTGTCATTGGTGATGTTCTTAAAGCTCCTTTTTGGACCTCTGGTAGTGGGGAGCAAGTTGGATGTTCCTTCCCAAGGAAGGGCCATCAGGAGAGGGATCGCCGAATGGTCCGACCAGACCAGAGGCACCGGGGTGTCAACAGACAGTCTGTCGTCGTTAGTAAAGACTCCATCAAGAATGTGGCCCGCCAGATGAGTAGGGCTGTTGACCAGCTGTATACATTCACAGGCTGCTAGTGCGTCCACTAACCTGATGGTATCCGGGTCCCTTGTGTTGTCCAAATGAAAGTTAAAGTCCCCAAGAATGGACAGATGGGGATTGCCAAAGTAGGGTTCCAGGATTCTGAGAAGGTCATCAGTGAACGCAGCTCTGGAGCGAGTCATCCTGTGTCTGTGTCCCTGTAGTCCGTAGCCCAGCTGCCACGTGTCAGGCCCTGACCTGGCCCTCCACAGCGACGACCGGACTACCCACATGTTCCTTCTGGACCTCAACACATTGAAAAAATTCTCCCGAAGAAAAGAAGCCCTTTGCCTTCATCTTTACCTTCTCAAAGACTCTTTTGAAATTCATCGTACTTCCCAGATACGGCTCCCGGTTACTTCCTGTAAAAGGAGAGCTGCACGTACTTTAACGAGTGAGGCGATGTAAGGACTGTGATTTTTTTTATTCACTGACTTTGTTGAAGGGAAGAGCAGCATGCGCGTGCACTTGCGTGTGGCACACACGTCACTGAAATGCAACGTTAGCGTCAGTTTATGTCACATGGAAGCTCACACGTACCATCAGTGCTTTCCATGGTGATTCTTTGGATGGCTATTGTTTGTCTTGCGCTGCAGCCTTCTTTATCCTATGCGCACAGCGTTCAATGCACAGCTTCGCTGATGTGCACAGCTTTTTACATACTGTATGTCAGTATTGGGAATTATTGGATCAAAGCGCAACCTCGCTGATGCGCACTGCTTTCTACATTTAACGCGCTCCAATGCCAGGAGCGCCTACGTAGATTATGGTACAGCGCCAGTGGTCGAAGTGGGGAAAAAAAGTAGGGGAACTGTGGGTGGAGAATCAGGGGGCGGAAATAACCGAAGATTGGATCAGTGGGCGGAGTCAGGGGTGTGGCTAGAAGGAGCAAAACATACCAATTTTTGTTCGTTTAGCATTTCACTGACTAGTTACAGCTTATAATGTTATTTAATTCAAACAATGGATAAACGAGTATTTGAGGTTTAATTAAGGAAAAAGCAAACACTCATAGGGAATACAGGTTTATGTAAAGCGTGAAAAATATAAGCAGGAAGAACATGTTACCCTAATGCCTTTACTCTCATTGTTCAGAAATCCATGAGTATTTTTTGTTTCAAACATTGAGGACATGAATACAGGGCTCCTTCTGTGCACATGTATTAAGGAGGGCTCAGAAAAGAAAGGGACTCTTCAGGAGAATCTAGACTCAAAGAAACCCACAAAGGCTCCTTCATATTCATGTCAGCCCGCTAGCTGCTCAATCATAATATAGCAAAAAGAACAACTGGTGGATAGAATGCAGAATAATGTCATACATTTACCCCAGTACAGAGATCTGGGCCTAAATCTATAGTTTTTTTCTCACCATGCCATTCCAGTTTGGACCCAGCCACATGCAAATCAGTCTTGATGCTGCGCCCAATGGGAACAGTTAAGGCCGAACTGTCAGGCCAGGTCCTCCATGGACTGGAAACGAGCAACCTAGGACCAGGCTTGATTTCAGTGGCATGGAGAGCACAGGACCCGAGTCTGGGCATACCCAGCCCACTCAGGGTGACAAAAGCAAAAAGAACAACTGATGGGCAGAATGTAGAATAATGTCATACATTCACCCCAGTACAGAGATCTGGGCCTAAATCCATAGTCTGTTTGCTCACCATCCCATTCTAGTTTCCTCTTCTGCCCCATCACTTCTCCTGCCCCGTCCCTTCTCCTGTCCCATCTCTTCTCCCACCCTGTCCCTTCTACCGCCCGTCCCTTCTCCTGCCCCGTCCCTTCTCCTGCCCCGTCCCTTCTCCTGTCCCGTCATCTCTCCTGCCCCGTCACCACTCCTGCCCCATCACCTCTCCTGCCCCGTCACCTCTCCTGCCCGGTCACCTCTCCTGCCCGGTCACCTCTCCTGCCCGGTCACCTCTCCTTTCCTGTTGCCTCTCCTGGACCGTCACTGCTCCTGGCCCATCACTGCTCCTGCCCCATTACTGCCCCTGCCCCATCACATTTCCTGCCCCATCACTGCTCCTGCCCATTCACCACTCCTGCCTGTTCACCACTTTTGCCCGTTCATCACTCCTGCCCGATTACCGCTCCTGCCTGATCACCGCTACTGCCCCATCACTTCTCCTGTCTCATCACTTCTCCTATCCCTTTCACTGCTCCTATCCGTTCACTGCCCCTATCCGTTCACTGCTCCTGCCCGGTTACCGCTCCTGCTCATGACAAATCACCACTACTGCCCTGTTACTTCTCCTCGTCACTTCTCTTGCCCTGTAAACTCTCCTTTCCTGTCGCCTCTCTTGTCCCGTCACCTCTCTTGCCCAGTCACCGCTCCTGCCCAGTCAATTCTCCTGCCCTGTCACTTCTCCTGCCCCGTCACTGTTCCTGCCCCGTCACTGCTCCTGCCTTGTCATTTCTTCTGCCCTGTCACTTCTCCTGCCCTGTCACTTCTCCTGCCCATTACGTCTCCTGCCCGGTCACCTCTCTTGCCCCGTCACCTCTCCTTTTTTGTCGCCTCTTCCGTCCGGTCACTGCTCCTGCCCAATTCACTCTGTGTAGAAGATTGACAAATTACCTAAGAGGGCAAGTTCCCCAGAGAACTCTGTTTGGGGAAAGCTCCTCTGTTATGCCCTCCTCTTTCTTGAGCTCGTCCATGTGCTTCTCCCCATTACTTCCCCACAAGCGGCCTCCGTGTTGCTTTCCACCAATCCTTGAATTGCATTTTCTCCTTCCTTTCCACTCTTGCTTTTGTGTCCCCTTCATCTCTCTCCATCTGTTGCTCCTGCATCCCTACTGTCTTGCTGTGGTGCTCCCTACCCTCCCGTTCACTTACAAAAAAACCACACCTTCGCACATTCATTTTTTTAGTTACCTGGTACAACTTGGATCAGTAATAAAAAGGTTTTTAAAGCAACACGTAATTTTGTAGGGGCTCACATGTATGGTGCGTGCGCCTATAAATATACACAGTTGGCCATGTCGAAGGCTTTCGTATTATTATCTTGTTACTTTAGCCACACTGCATTGAATCACTGATGCTGTGAAGCGTTACTGAAAACTATTGCCATTTGTAATGGCTCACACAGGCGAGACCTAACGGCTTTGTCTGGCACATGATATGCAAAAATGGCTGGCAGTGGGCCGGCAGGCGCATTGTCATACCAAAGGGGATAATCAGCCTCAATCGGAATGACAGTGGGCCTGCCCTCGTCTGTGAGAGCTCAGGGAGGGGCTGCTGCAGCCTCTGGAGCTCAAAAGAGAAGTGCGAGCTGCAGCAGGAAGCTGGATGAAAAAGTTATCGTTTTAATGAAGTACAACTATTCTTACTGTCCCGGGATGCTTCTTTGAAAGAAAGAAGTAGGGGAACGGACTGAAATAATTTTTTAGATTAGGGGCACACCATGCCCTTCCGTCCCCGCCCACTTCTATCACTGTACAGCGCCCTTTATCAAAGTGCCCTTTAACAGCATTCCTTATCTCCTATGTGCACAGCGTTCAATGCGCATCTTTGCTGATGTGCACATCTTTATACATTCTGCATGTCAGTATTGGGAATTACTGGATCAAAGTGCAACCTCGCTGATGCGCACAGTTTACTCAGCATATTTATTGTAATTTTGCTGTCATCACTGTGTGCATCTAAGCTGATGCACACAACTGTATTACAACCTTTATTGTGACAGTTTGAATGTCCATCTATACTGATGTGTACAGCTGCTTGGGTGTGCATCTTTGGTGCATTATTTTTATTTCAGTAACACTGATGCGCACAGCCGCCTATTGCAAAGATTACTATGTGCATTGCTGTCTGTTTCTAGTAATAATTTTGGAACTACTCTCCGTTCATCATTGCTGATACACACAGCTATTGCATCTACACCAAAGTTTACCTTTGCTATTTCTGTCTGTTACATTATTTGTTGTCTTAAACTGTAGTGTAGTTCCTATATTCCCAATAGGCTAGGCGCATTGGAATAATATGTACTGTAGTTTAGAAGTAGGACTTTGGTCGACTAGGTCTCTACCGAATATATTAGACTTAATAGTGAATGCAAGCTAGCTCAGAGGTCACTAGAAACTTTCTCGAATAAAATAGAAGGGATTAGTTTCTGACAACCGCATAAACATGACAACTTTGTTTCCAATAATTAAGAAAGCAATCTCTAGAGTCGCGGAAACAATAGACAGCTATTTCACTCAGTCAATCGTGCATGCTTCATTTCACCAGAGGTGCCTGAGAAATAGAGGTACGGGCGTTTTCAATAAAAAGGTATTTATTGAACAGTCTTCTTTCTCAAGCATTGGAAATGAACTGCTACAATCGTAATACTGGTTATAAAGTACAAGATATATAATACGAACAGAATTATAAAGTAGTACTGTAAAAGCATGATATGGTTTCTAAGCCATAAGTTGCCTAAAAAGTATAAAACACATACAGTGATAAATAATGACTAAAAGTACTCAACTAGTGCTTCTAAAATACGCCTACCCCAATGTACCTAACCTAAGTCTAGTACGAGGGAAGAAGTAAGTGAGGAGTAGTTTAAGTTTAGGAGTTCTCTGCCAGGAATCTATTCCAAGAATTCTCTAAGGGTCTAATCAGCTCCGTACCTTGGTTTTAGAATGAAGGAGGTCTTGTATCTCTCTCTCAGAACTCGATTTCCCAGATACCCGCAAGGGTAGCCTGGTAACACTTCAGCTGGATTTCTCCGCAGGAGAAAAGACAGAGTCTCGCAGTGCGTCAGCTGGAGGGTCGGCTTCCTTCTGCACTTGCTGCGGCAGGGCGTCGGGCAAGTAGTTAGTCAATCTGCTCCAAACCACTGTGTGTTTGTCTGGGCAAACCTAGGCATATTTATACTTTGAAGGTGCCGAGTTTGACTCATGTTTGGACTTAATAAAGTCACTCTAAGGCTAAATTCTTGGAAAATGCTAGGAGTTCTCAGAGAATTTAATACTTAAGCAGGGGGAAGTCCCTAGCTGCTGAAGGTGTTCTTTTCCAAGAAATCGTTGTTAATTCTAGGAGCTTAGTGGTAGCAGCCATGCCGTATTTGGGCTGTGTGGCTTAGGCCAAATACGGTAGTGATTTCTATGCCTATTTAAGGATTTGATAAATTATACCTATATAAGGGCATGAATCTGGAAAATTACACTATGGTCCTAGATTCGTTCACAACACCCACTCCACGATCTTAAGTTCAATAAGCTAACCTAACAAGCTCTGAACATATCTAAAGCTAGTGTTTACAATCCCACCCCAAAAATACATAAAAATGCACTTGAAATGGTTGCATACAAGAAAAATGAGCATTTCTACAGTACACATTTAAGGAAGTGAAGTCATTCTATGCATAGAGTATGCTGTCTAAATTATGCAAACTGAACGCGTCATGAAATTACATTTATGAATATGGCTCTTATAATACAGAAGAAAAGGTCGAGACCATTTCATAACACATCATATCAATAGTTATAATAATAGGGACAAGGCCAAATAGCTACTCTAGGCAGTGTTCAAAGAGGAAAAATAATTTCTTGTTCTCTAAAAATAGTTCTACTTTAAGCAGATTAGTCTGTGCCCCCCCAAAAAATAAATGTTTGGGGAGAGAAAAAATGCAATTGGTTGTGAAAAAATTAGAGTCCCAAAGTTAGCAGTCATTTGTTTTTGAAAAATGAAGGGCGAATTTCACAGTTCAGGGAACGCTGTGTGCATGAATCAAAAGGTATTCTCGGTGTCAGGAGAAAACATCAGATCGTCTAGGCTGGCAAAGAAATCGTCTACCACAGCAGGTGAAAGTGGAACTACTTGATCCAGCAGATCAACTGTGCACATATGAGAAGCATTGCCGTCAGCGCCAGGTGCAGCATTAGCAGTGTTCAAATCAGATGGTACCTGTGTGCCTGTTGATCCTCGCATCTCACTTTCAGTTAGACTTACTGGTGAGATCTCAATAAATGCCGTCATCAGAATTGGTAGCTGCTGGGGACAACACGATGCGTGAGTCGTTACCCGACCTAGCAAGCCGTTGACATCCGATGGCAGGACTGATGGAAGTGTAAGACAAATGTATAACATGCATTCTTCTGCGCAAACCAGGTATCGTAGAACAGGTAAGATGCAATCTTGCCAGATTGGTCTGAACGATAAAAACCAGGTAGTGTTCAGATCTCCTAAACGAGACAAGAGAAGAATCTGTGCAATTCATTCACAATACCCCATGGCAAGGAGGGTTCCTTCCATTGTAGTCTGGGTATCGCTGGTGACTGGACTTGCCATATCGGAGAGAAGGAATAAAAACAGAATTCCTGCTAAGAGTCCCAAGATGAGAGGCAGGCCGCCGAACACAGAGTGCACGAAATTTGGAAAAATGCAGAGGACTGCTTCAAATGGTGCTAACAGTCCCGAAAAAATCGTCTTAAATACATGTGCGATGCCACCGGTATCAGACATGTTTAAGATTTGACTTAACATTTCTGCAAAATGTACTGGGCAATTTGTTGATAATAATCCATGTATCTGTGCAGATGTCCTCACAACTTGCAGATCATATGTTGCTTTAGACGAGGTCAGTGGCACAGATTTTTGCAAAAGAATGGCTTTTAGTCTGCTAAAGTATCAATTCGTATAGAAGAGATATTCAGTAAAGGCCATAATGCCGCCCCACTGTCTGTCTTGCGCGTTGGATACAATACTTGCATACAACAAGTGACCATCGATGACACACTAACCAGATAAAGTTTTCCTGGCACCATGCCACAGCAGCTGTGACCATTCAACATAATGTAATTGAAATTGGATAGCTGCCTGAAAATGGGCTCTATCTGTGTGGAGGGTGTACCATGCAGGTGGCAAGAGAGGTTATTTACAGAACCGTTGCAGGCTCCGTGTAAATTAATACTGTTGCACAAAAGTGTACCAGTTAGTGAGTTTTTACAGTTTTTACCACTGAGAAATACCTCTTTTCCCTTATTCCAACATTTGTGTGTGTAAGGTAAAGTCCATGTTGACTTAATGTATTCTTTACCCAACCTTTCATACAGGCCTGCTGGTATACGCTGTAGACAATACTGAAATTGGAAAATCGTCACTGGTATCATGATAGTGCCATGAATTATCCATTCTATGACAGGCTTCTCAGAAACTGTCAATGGTAATCTTTCCATATTTTCAATGCTCAGCACCGTATAGTCTGCTCCTCTTTGTGCCAAAGAGATTTGTTTATCTGTAAGGTTAAAAACAGAAAACAATGACGTTGTGTTGATTAGCCACCATGGCACGTAGCCTGAATGAAGATTTTGTAAAGTCCAGCCAAGCTGCATTATGGAACGTAATTGAGACTGGCCATATTGTAACATTAGCAAGTCCTGTTCCATTATGTCAATTGCAGAGGATACAATGCAGTCCAATGAATATATTCTGGAGGACAGAGTTGTTAACCCATTGTCCACTACAGAGAGAGCTTTCTCTAAATTAATACGATGAATTTCTTGTATTCTTTCTGCAGTTTCCATTTGTGTTATTGTTAGACCTGACATCATTGGCTTGAGTCTCTCCTCCATTTTTTCTGTTTGCCTCCACTGTTTTACGATGTTTTGCTGGATAATGCTTTGGGCGCCGTGCCACTGCTGATCAGTGCCACAGCGCAAGTGCTCCCGATGTTAAATTGATGCATCTATTGTATCCATGTTTGGCTTTTTTGGTTTACTATCAGTCCCTCGTCTAGTGCACCAGGAGTGCCGGGGCTTGTAAATCCAAATGCCGCTCGTGGGCTTGCAGCACGTGTTGTGCCACCCACAAGAGCGGCCTCGTAAAAGAATGTCTACGGGTCGGTCATTGCGAGACCCACGTGCAGTCTAGTACTGTCACGCGGGCTGCGCAAGTATACCTACTTGCCAGTCCCTCCAACCTTCCCTTAACTTCATGTTAGTCACCCCTATGGTAGGCCCACGGGCAGGGTGCGTTGTAAGTATAAGGTAGGACACGCCTGACCAAGTTGGCATGTCCTGATAGTGAACAACAGCCATCTTCGTTCTTCACTATTGCGAGGTAGCCTGCTCTCCATTAGTTAGAATGGGCCGCCGGGATTATTAATGCTATGATCCTAGCTGGCTCGGGGAGCATGGTGCAATGTCATGTTTGGTATCCCTGAACTCGGGGTTTAATTACGCATCCGTTGGTGTGGATGGTTTTTGGACTCTGGGTTTGAAAATAGCACTTTTAGAAAGTGTCTATTTTCTTGTCTAACCATTTCTGGTTTCTGCTGGTCTTGCGTGTGTGTGACAGGAGCTGGGTGGCTCCAGAGGTCTGGATGAGTCAGTGTGGGATGAGTGGGACATTTGCTTTGAGAGTAGGGGGAGAGTAGTTGCTGATAGCCTGCCCTGCCTGATACAATGCTGGCTCCACCTCCTGCCAAGCGACTGATGGCTCTGTGCCTGCCATGGACGATCCTAGTCCCACCTCCTGCCAGGAGGCCGATAGCTCTGCTCCTGCCAGTGACAATGCTGGCTCCACCTCCTGCTGGGCGTCTGAGGACCCAGCCCTGCTCAGTGAATAGGCCAGGTGCTTCTGCCTGGCTCCACCCACAACAGACCCAGGATGTTGAGAAATTCCCCTGCATGGACAAAGGGATCAAAGCCGAAAAGAGGTATAAGAGAAGGACCCCTGAACCAAGAAATCAGATCACTTCTGACAAGGAACCCTGAAACCAAGGACAAGAGGCCTGCTGATCTAAGGACTTACCTACCCCTTCTGCCAGTGTGCTGTTTGCTGGGGGGAATCCTGCAGTGCTTCTTTATTTTTGCCAAGGAACCAGGAGAGAGGAACTGTGTGTGTACTCTCACGCTTGCTAAGAAAATCTCCAAGGACTGGAAGAGTGCCAGTCTCCTGCCGAAGTCACAAGCTAAAGGACTTCATCTGCTTAAAGTGCTATTTGCTGGAACCTGTGAATCCAGCACCTCTGAAAGAACCAGCAATCTTGACGCCGACGGACGTCGCCGAATCCAGCTCGACATAGCGAGTAACGGCTCCAGTGTCCCGCTTCCTTGACGCCGGCTGCCGGGCCTGATCGACGCCAGCAGCAACGCCAGTGAGTAGTGAGTTCGGCTCCAGCTCCAAGGGACCTCGTGTCTGCACCGCTGCTGATCGCATCGCCCTCGTGCCCTCTCGACGCCGTGAGCGCTGCTCACTCTTTTGCAACATCATCATCGACATCGACGTCTACTGAGGCCTGATCGACACCGAAGACGCGACGCCGGATTGCTCGATGCCGCTGATCATCGTGTGCTTCATTTTCCAAGGTACTGTGTTGTTGGGGGTCTGTGTGACTCCGGGCTCGACGTAGCGCTCCTCGCGGTCGACGCCGAACCTTTGGATTAACTTTGCCTCGACGTCGTGTGACTCCCGTGTGGGTTACATTGTTGCCAAGAACTGTGTTTCCAGGAAGAAGAGTTGATTTTGATACGAAAGACTTTGTGCTACAGAAGAATCTGCATTTGAACTATTATTTTCCCTTCCAAGAGTATTTATTAAGATTGTGTATATTTTTGTAGTTATTTGGTCTTGTGCTAAGCCTTATATAAAAATCCTTATTTTTATAATACTACTGTGTCGTGTCCATTTGTAGTGTATTCACTTTATTACTGTATGTGGTCATAAATGCTTAACGCACAGCCTCTGAGATAAGCCTGTCTGCTCTGCCAAGTTACCAAGGGGTTGAGCAGGGGTTATCAAAGGGTGTGATCCCCTTGCCCTGACTAGAAAAGGAGTGTCCCTATTTGTCAGAAGTGCATACCTCTGCCAACGAGAGACAGCCGGTTCTAACAGTTATTTTCCAAGCTTCGTTGTACGCAGTGTATATACCGGTGTATATGAAACGTTTTTGCCGTGGTTTGCGAGTTCCCAGTAAGAAATCTCGCAAATCATTGCTTTCTTTAAGTAAAGCTAAGTGTTGTTTGTTTTGTGGAAGTGTGGATGTCTGTGGCCCCTCGAGGCATAGTTTTCCTACACTGTATGTTGTTACTATCCGTGGAGGATGTATGACGTTACAACGCATACTTTTACCACGCATACCATTACAACGCGGTATTTACAACGAATACTGTTACAACGCATAGCGCTTAGAGGTGCTGGATAGTGGTAAGTATAATTTTATATTCCAACTCCAGTCCCCGTGGACACTAGGGAAGGTGTTGGATATAAAATTATACTTATTCCCTATCCTAGAGCGCCCCCCAGCGCAATGCGTTGTAATGGTATGCGTGGTAATGCCTGCATTGTAAGGGTAGTGCGTGGTAAAAACTTTGTTGTAACAGTTGTATACCCTGGATGTTGTCTCTGGAAGTATCTTGGATCTGGCCTGTTCAGTTTTAAACCCTGAGTTTTGTTCAGGAATCTATCTTGACAGTTATTGGTAAAGCACTCCACAAAGTGTACTTTTGACAATAGTAATCAATACAATAATCCAAAAGGAACACTTCAGTAGGACTCAGAGTTCTTTTCTTATTTTTATTCACAATCTTCAAAAAAACATAGCCAACGCGTTTCGTCCATGGGACTTCTTCAGGGCTACAACAAACAAATATACAAAAATACATATATTATACAAAAAGCTATTTACAATGAAAACACACATGGTAATACATCATAATTTTAAGAAACAGTATACAATTGTATGTCACTGCATCATTTAACAAAGATGTCCTACTGAAAAAACTTGCTCTTGAGCATATAAAGTTCATTAACGGGTGAGGGAAGGCATGTTTTTTTTAAAACACACAGCTTAATATTAGATAGTTTACATTTTCTCTGATTCTAATGTTCAAAGGTTTATCTATTATTCATAACATGTGATCATCCAGGAAGAGCGGAGGGATCATAACATTGTTAAATCGCAGTATCAACTGCACTATGGGTAAGGCAAAGAGAGGTAAAGACCGTTTCAATGTATTAAGATAAAGTCTAAGCATCACCTCAGAGGACTAATAACGAAACCAGCACTGAATCTTACCGAAAAATATTCACACGTTTTTTTCAAAATCTTTTTCGCAGAGCTTTCTATATTATCCGTGGTTATCCGTTCAAAGGTAAGTAGTAAATGATATTATCGGTCTATTATTAAAGAAAATACAGTATTTTGTAATTTGTGTCAAAAGATATTGCTATTTCGCAAATACAGGGAGCATGTATGCCACGAACCTTATTATATGTAGCAGTGGTCAAATTCTTTGTTTTTCAAATTTTAATTTTCAGAGCATCAGACGTGTAAGACATAAATGGCCTGGTTAGAAAAAGAAGGGGGTGCATAATCTTGTATCATTATATATGTCACAATGTAAGCATATTAATTTAATTGATTAATGTTCGCACCATGAATGTACATGACATACCTTGTTACGAAGGATAACAATCAAATCCTTCTGTATATCATGGTCACGGGGTCACCAAAGGACGTGTTTATTCAGTATCCGCAACCCATCAGTTCTGAGAAAAAAAGGATTATCATGATTTTACTTAATTGTTTGGCTCATTCATTCTGGAAAAAAATCATAATTTCAATGAAAAAGCAGGACCCTAATTCTTTATCATGTACTGTAATCTCTAGACAGCATTTGAGGATGTCACAGGGTCAGACAGTGACTGGATAATACATGACTGGTGCATGTGTAATACGCACATGCATTGTAACAGATGACAAATAAACCACCAAAGTAAAAAAAGGAGAAAGAAAAATGTCTAAAGCTATGGCTGCAGTGAACTGCACACGTGCCACTATGAATTAAACATATGGTTCCATAATTATATTCTTCGGCAGGATTGCTAAATTATCAGACTAACGTGAAAATAAAAGTATCTCACTACCAGGAGTGGCAAGTTACTGAAGATGACAAGAGCCGGCTGTGTCAAAGGCTATGGCTACAGTGTGTCATCAAAAACAGAGCGAAAACGGCACACGTAAATTTTTGAAATAAGCCTGTAGTTGCTATACTAGCAAAAATAACACGTTACCAGAAATGAATGGCTGCGCCTATACTGTTTCATTGACACGTGCTGAAGATGGCATGCATATAACTATAAGATAAACACGTAGATCGGACAAACGTGTCTTTTACCAGAATCGCTTTTTTTAAATTAAATCACTGAATGCGAAAGCGCATCAAATTACATCACATTGCCCTATACGAAGAAGTGAGAATTACCAGCCTTCCGTGAAGATAGAGTGCTTCACTGACTGGGATGACAAATTGCTGGCATTAGCAGTATAAAAGCCTCCCGAATTTCTACTTACTTCAGTCGTGAACAGCGTGAGCTTTCTCCCTCGATACCGGTAGTTCGAAATGTGAGTGAGAATTGTGGGTTTAAATAGCCCGCAAATTAGCATCAGCTGTGTCTCCATGTGCGCAAGCACTGATATCAAAAGGAAAAACGTCTACAAACACGGCCGCCATCTTATAATGGATATAAACACTGTGATGACCATTGAACTGAGTGGCATTGTTGTAATGTTTTATCCATAAATTAGAACAAGTCATTGGTCTTTGTATTGACTAACATAAGGGCATATTCTCCAGAAATTCTCACAATTTAGGAAGATAATCATTAATGTGATGTAATTAGTGTGTAATATTAAGTCTAGTGTTTTGCAATTCGTTTTCGCGATAATATGTCTTTTCATGAGTCAGAAATTTTTTTGTTACTTTATATAGAGGGACCTGGTAGAAAGAGGCTAGTGATCTGAATTAGCCCTGAAGAAGTCCCATGGACGAAACGCGTTGGCTACGTTTTTTTGAAGATTGTGAATAAAAATAAGAAAAGAACTCTGAGTCCTACTGAAGTGTTCCTTTCGGATTATTGTATTGATTACTATTGTCAAAAGTACACTTTGTGGAGTGCTTAACCATTGTGTTGTTTGAAATTTTGTTGGGAGTCTAGGGGTATACGACTCCTGGTTTTTAGCACCCGCAATCAATTTATTTCACCAGACTAGGTTGGATAAAGTGCAGTATCCTTGGCCTGATACCCCTTTACTTGTATTTTGCATTGACAGTTATTGGTGTCTGTGGGCCAGATTAACCATTTTTTCCAATCAGGATTAGCTCTGTTTTATGTTAAAAAATATTGTACGCCTACCTCCTTTTCTGTTGTATTATTTCTCTCATATATGAGTTTAGGTATAGACGGTTTATTTAAATCTTTTATCTTAGCCAGGCCAAGACAAGAAGTCTGTTGAACAGTGTCATTTAAAAACATTATTTGTTCTGGTATAATGCAGGCTCTGAACAAGGCTTCTAAACCTTGCACCTGCCATTCTTTCGAGCCCCAGACAGTTTTTTGTCTCAATGTTGTCTTTCCAAAAGTCAAAACCTAATGTAGACAGCTGAGCTAGAAAGTTTGCAGAATAAATTTGTTTAGCATTGGTCAACGTTGTTTTCATACCCGTCTTATTTACATTTCTGAAATAAAACGTTTCTGGATATGTAACATTAAACCCTGAGAAGTACGGAAACTTTCCATAAAATGTTTTTGAGCTGCCTTTTGGGGGCGTTGGACAATTTTCCCATTGATTATATGTAAAAACATTCCTTGGGCTTGCAGATTTATGCAAATATTGGTGACCATAATGATTAAAACAATACATTTGTTCATAGTCTGATGACCCTTCTAAATAGTCATGTTCAGTAAATTTTGCAGACATTTCTAAATCTGACATCATATTATTAATAGTTTCAAAGTCCCAATCATCGGAAAATGTGCTGGGTGATACAAAGTCACTTAAAGAAACCTTGAACTGGTGTGGAATCTTCAGCAGTTCCACTGGGCCATAGATGTCATAATCAGTTCTGTCCCATCCTATACCACCAGGTATAGGAACGGCTGTGATGCTCACTGATGAGAGCTCTCTTCTTTCACGATGGGATGATTTGTAAGGTTTTAGGACCAAGTTGATTTTTTGACTTGCTGTGTCTATCATTTGTCCTAAGCTTAAAACTCATATCAACCAGAACAGGAGGAAAAATATACCTAAAATAATTCAAAATTCAATCCATAGTGAAACCAGATATATTTTTTCAAGTTAATGAAAGAGTTCTGTTATTTATTCTTTGAAAGTTTTATTTGCTGGCTTTTCTTCAGGTTCACTGGGAGCCTCAGAAAATGTATCAAAGTTGATGAAATAGCAAGAGGCAGTTCTGTCAATTGTTGGAATTGCATCAGGATTGGTATTCATCTTTGGAGCTGCTTCTTCCTTTGTCATATTTGTATATTCAGATGATACATCATTGTAGACCGGTGTTTCTTGACAAACTGTTATTTGGATCTCAAGAGGCACGAGTTCCATGGCATTGTTGCATAGTATTTCTTTGCTTACTGCAGGTTTATCAAAGGTGATAAGTCTTTCATTTTGAACCTCTTGGATTGTAGGAAGATTTGGTCTTCTGCTACATCTTGGGAGTCCACTTGGCCTACTACTTATTGTTGTCCACATGTTGTGGTTTGACCAGGTCAATTGATACAACTCTGCTCTCCCTTTTACCAGCAAGGGGCGGTAGTACTACTGATGTTGTTCCTTGTATTACCAGGACAGTGCTGCTTTTCTTGTAAGAAGGCCCAAATTCCTTCTTCACCGCTATCTTTTCCCTGACTAGATCCCCAATTTTTGTAAGCTTACAAGGAGGCCATGGTTAGCTTGAGCGTTGCATTGCAGTATTCTAGTCCCTTCCATCTTTAGGGTGATGCGGTAGTGGAAAAAAAAACGTGACACAAAGAAATCCATAACAGCGAAGGTACTAGGTTCGGGTGATGTGTGGGTCAAACACCTAATAAGTGTCCAACGTAGTCTTAACAATCTGCCAAGAAATTCTCTGGGGGGAAGCACTCCATATGAAATACTGTTTAGTACTAGAATGATAATCGAGGACATCGATTGTCATACTTCAGTGGTAAAACAAAAACCCTTTGATATCAAAGATTGTTTGGCTATTTTACAGGACTTAAAGAAAACAAGAAGAATTCTGAGTAACACAACACAAAAGCCACCAGCCACTGAAGAAAAACCACCTGTCCCAGCAAGGCAGGTAGAGGTGTAACGAGCATTATGCGTCTACCCTGTGCAAGAGCTCTCTCTTTTGCTACTGCAGTTTGAACCGCTGTCAGAATTTTCTCAGTAGGAGTGAATTTCATTTCTGCTTGTGTGTACAAGTGTGATTTGTATGCTATTGGTACCATTTCTCCTTCATTAAAGGTTAGGTATGTGAATCCGCATCTCCCTGGGATGATTCGAATCACAAGGTTGCGTACGTTTTCGCGTGTGTCTAGCTGTGTTTTAACTAACATGTCAGTGTGGACTGAACTCAAAACTTCTGTGTGTTTTTGTGTATAATTAATTTGTTTGAAATCAGGTTTGATTAATTTGTAGAGAGGTTTAACCCTTTCTGCGTAATTTAGAACATAAGTTCTTCGAAAATTCATGAAACCTAGAATTGACTAAGTATTTCAGCGTTTTTGGAGGCTGGACAATGCACATTTCTCTAGAAAGTTAGCTGCCTTGCTTTTGCCTTCACTTGACAACTCGTAGCCCAAAAATAGGACATTGAGATGGGCAATTCGTGATTTCTTAAAATTGAATTCATAACCTTCAGATGCAAACCCAAGTATTATGGTGTTCACTCTTTTCAAGAGTACGTCCAAGTCGTCGTCTGTAAGATAAATGTCATCGACATAGGATAATGCCTCATCATCAAACATTTGTAGTAACTCTGTTACTCTGGCTGAAAATAACCCTGGGCTATTCCCTGGGGGAGACGGCAAAATTGTCGCTCGGTCCCCATTATTGAGAACGCGGTCAAATGTCTACTTTCTGGTGCAATATTTTGACAGAAAAAAACATTTTAAATGTCTAATGTCGGACTCTGGCAAGATGGCCGCTGACAGACTGTAGGGAGAGGACGTGCTTTCCCTTCTCTCCCTGAGGCCGTTTACCGAGTAAAAGGTGATGCGGGTACGATATTTGGCGGACGGAGTTTTTTGAAGCATTGGATGCATTGGATGCACGAGAGAGGAAAAGAAGATATGGTGCATAGTTCGAAGGATATTACCTCAACTCTAACTGTTACGGAATACAGGCTGTATGGAAAGGCTTTAACCTCTCTAACGGCGAGATCGGCGCTGGCGTGGACATTGGCTCACACAAGTCAGCTGATAGTGAAGGTGTCTGCCTGGAGGCAACGGCGTTACCAGAGAGCGGTAGACGCTGCGTCTAACTTGTGGCGAATGATGGCTCCGAAGACTGCTAAGAGCTTGAGGGATGAGAAAGAGAAGGCTGCCTGGAGCGAGTCGGATGCTCCAGCAGCTAACCTTCGAGCGAAGAAGCTGCTGCGGGCACAGGAAGAGCGGGAAGATTTGCGTGCTGAGCAGGGGAAGAGTGCCGGCAGAAATAATGAAATTGACAACCCGATGGGGGAAAAAAAAAAGAAGAAGGAGAAGAGCAAAGCGGCATCCAGCAAGAAAGGAAAAATTACAGAGCAGGCAAACATGAGACAGCCCTCAGTGTATGAGGCGTTTCTACCCACTGTCACTGCTACTACACGTGGGATATCAGCTGCCGGGTCATCCTCTGTAGACCCTGCCGTGAGTTTATCAAGCATCGTTGCCCCTGCAGCTCAGCATTTGGCTCAAAACGGGTGCACAGCAACAGATCCAGAAATGGAAGGCTTCGAGGCAGTTGTTGAGGTAACTGGTGCTGTGAATGAGCAAGGGGCGGGTCATGTGGTTGCTGAGCTGGCAGGAGGGGTAACGATTCAGGAGCAGGCGGAGGATGCAGAGCAAGGGAAGGCCAGGAGAGAGACTGATGCTCGGGTGGAGCAAATGAATGATAAAACTTGTGTTGAAGAGGTGCTGGCTACACAGGAAAAGGAAAATGAAGCGGCAGATATTGTTGGCAGTGATAGCTGTCAGGTTGAGGAGAGTATTATGTCTACAGGCGCCAATAAGATTTCTGCATTAACAGAGGTATTGACAGAGGCACTAACAGAGAGACATAGAGCTGATATTCCGGATGAAGTAACGGCTCGAAACCCGGTAGTTATTACGGGAGAGGCGAACTTTGGACTTAATATGAACAGTTCGGTGACAGCAGGGAATAATATGGCTACTTTAAAAACTGATGGTCTGCTGGCAATACCAGGCTCCCCAACTGATGAATGTTTCTTTTCTGTAAATGAGGGCGAGGGGGAGGAGGATGAGGATGAGGTGGAGGTTGGGGAAGGGGAGGAATCAGAGGCCTCCTCTAGTGCCGAGGAGACGGGGACGGAGAGTGATCAAACAATGTCGGGGTAGTAACAGAAACAGTAGCCACATCAGAGTCTGAAGGGGCTTCAGCTCAAGAGATATCTGCAAAGCGCACATCTAAAATTTTGACCAAAAAACGTCGAAAATCGAAAGGCATTGTGAGTCCTATAAATACTGGCGTCGCAAAGAGACTTGACTGGGATTATTCGGCTACGTCACAGATGTACCAAGAGACTGCTAGGGGGGTCAGCAGATAAAAATATGGGCACTCTAGGGATATTTGAGCAAATAATGGAACAAAGATCTAGACAGAGCCAGTCAAGTCAAGTCAAGTCATAAAATTTGTATAGCGCACTACATACCCAGAGGGTTTCAAGGCGCTTAGGAAGGGGAGGAGGATTATTTGTCAAATATCCACGTTTTAAGCTGCTTTCTGAACGCTAGGTGATTCTGGGTGAGGCGAAGGTAAGCGGGGAGTGAGTTCCATGTTTTGGCAGCCAAGTATGAAAAGGATCTGCCTCCCATGGTGGTCTTGTTGATGCGAGGTACAGCGGCGAAGGCTTGGCTGGAAGAGCGAAGTTGGCGGGAGGGGGTGTAGAAGGACAGTCGAGAGTTGAGGCAATCTGGTCCGATGTCGTAGAGTGATTTGTGTGCGTGGGTAAGCAGTCGGAAAGTGATCCTCTTATTGACGGGTAGCCAGTGGAGGTCTTTAAGGTGACCAGAGATGTGTTCGTTGCGTGGGATGTCTAATATGAGCCTGGCTGAGGCATTTTGGATTCGTTGTAGTTTCTTCTGGAGTTTAGCGGTGGTACCTGCGTAGAGGGTGTTTCCGTAGTCCAGTCGGCTCGTGACTAGAGCGTGGGTGACTGTTTTCCTTGTTTCGGAGGGGATCCAGCGAAATGTTTTTCTGAGCATGCGAAGAATGTTAAAGCAGGAAGAGGATACGGCGCTGACTTGTCTGTTCATTGAGAGTGAAGAATCCAGGATGACGCCAAGGTCCCGTGCATGGTCTGTCGGGATGGGTGCTTTTCCGAGGGCTTCCGGCCACCAGGAGTCGTCCCATGCAGAGGGGGATGAACCTAAGATGAGCACTTCTGTTTTGTCTGAGTTCAGTTTCAGACGGCTTTGTTTCATCCATTCGGCGACTTCTTTCATTCCTTCGTGTAAGTTAGTTTTGGCGGTGCTGGGGTCCTTGGTGAGAGAAAGGATTAGTTGAGTGTCATCCGCGTAAGAGATGATGTTGAGGTTGTGTTGGCGTGCGATGGCCGCGAGGGGGCTCATGTATACGTTGAAGAGGGTGGGACTGAGTGAGGATCCTTGAGGTACGCCGCAGATGATTTCAGAGGCCTCGGACTTGAATGGTGGGAGGCGAACTCTCTGGGTTCTTCCGGTGAGGAACGAGGTGATCCATTCCAGTGCTTTTCCTTGAATTCCGATGTTTCTGAGGCGTTGTAAAAGGGTGCTGTGGCAGACTGTGTCGAAGGCTGCAGAGAGGTCGAGGAGGATGAGGGCGACTGTGTCTCCATTGTCCAGTAGGGTTCGAATGTCGTCTGTTGCTGCGATGAGGGCGGTCTCAGTGCTGTGTTTTGCTCGGAAGCCAGATTGTGAGGGGTCGAGTGATTTGTTGGCTTCGAGGAAGGTGGCGAGCCAAAGCCAAAGTCAGAACCGGAGTCAGAGTCAGAGTCAGTCCCAGGGGCAAACATCACCAAAAGGGTTTGAAATGATGTTTTCAATGTTGAAGCAAATACAAACTGAGGCGAGAGTGGAAAGCCGCAGAGCTAGGCAGGAAAGCAAAAAGATACAAGGATCCCTTCGTAAAGTAAATAAATTATACGCAGGTCTGGCAGGGAGAGTCACAGAGGTAGAAGAAAGAACTGGGGTGTTGGAAGACGAAATGAAGGGCTGGAAGGAATTCAGGCAGGAGCAAGAGAAGACTACAACTGATGTGTTATGGAAGTTGGAAGATTTTGAGAACAGGCAACGTAGAAACAACATTAGACTTTTGGGTATTGCGGAAGGCTGAGAGGGGCATGATGTGAGATCCTATGTTATAGAGCTTCTCAAGGGTGCACTTCCTGACATAAAAGGGTGGGATTGGGAGTCAGAGATACAGCGCGCACATAGATTCCCATTCACACAGAGAAAGGGGGATGTTTCAAATAAGCCTAGAGCAATACTTATATATGTTGGAAACTACCTGTTGAGAGAGGAGATAATGGCGAAGGCGAAACCACAGACCAAGTGCAGATACAAAGATGTCGAGTTCTTTGCTAGGCCTGACTTTTGCCATACAACGGTAGAACGGAGGTGGAGATTGCGGGAATTGATATCACCATTTCAAAAAATGGGATGCAAGGCATATTTGATGTTTCCTAGTAGACTGAAAGTGGTAAGGGATGGTCAGTTTAAAATTTTTTATTCTGAAATCAAAGCATATGAGTTTCTGACATGGCTAAAAGAAAATAACTCACAGTCCCAGACACAGGCTGATAGAGAACGAGCAGTAG
Source organism: Lissotriton vulgaris (assembly GCF_964263255.1). Lineage (NCBI taxonomy): Eukaryota > Metazoa > Chordata > Amphibia > Caudata > Salamandridae > Lissotriton > Lissotriton vulgaris. The sequence continues at coordinate 7,589,355 of NC_141688.1, forward strand.
CTCTGGCTGCCAAAGGAATATAGAAGTCAGAATGTATATATGTATAAAAATAGACAAGAGTTCCAAAGAATAGAGTAAAGCAATGTATGAAACTTGTATATATATATATATATATATATATATATATATATATTATAGGATGGTATCACCTTGTTTGTATAGGTTGTTATTAAGGAAGGGGGAGGGGGGCACGGTGGTCCCGCACAGTCACAGCTGTCACATATAGGTCTCATGGACCTATTTGCCTGTAGGGGGGGTGGGACAGTCAGGGTGGGGACTCAGGGGGGAAAGGGGGGGTGAGGAACAACAAAAAATTTGGTATTATTGCAGAGGGAAGAAGGAAACAAACTGGCACATAAGGATCAGTAAAATAGAGAAAACCTATGAGTTTTATATGGCTGTTAGTCCACTATGTATAAATAATGAGTTGTGCACTTGTATAATTAACGATGACTTACCTGAAAATCCAGGATGAATACTCGAATAATGACGTGGAATGTCTGCGGACTAAATGATAAATTAAAGAGACAGAAGGTGGCTATTTTGATTAAGAGTCTCAGACTAGATTTTCTAATACTGCAAGAGACACACATTCAGGCATCTGAAATTCAATTACTTGAACAATTAGGCCTCACTGTGATAGCGTATTCTAGACAGGGGGCTAGGAATAGGGGGGTGGCTGTAATGGCAAGACAAAGAGACATTACTACCAGGAAAAAATGGGAGGATGCCTGGGGGAGATGGGCCTTGATAGAATGTCTGGTAGGAGAACAATGGGTAACCCTTGGCTCTATCTATGGGTCTACAGGAGATGATGCGGAAATCTTCGAACAGATTGATATTGAGTTGGCGACCTGGGCCCCATATGTAGTAATAGGAGGGGATTTTAATATTAATGGTGCAGGTGGATTAGGTTTGGGGCTAGGACCTCCAGTAAAATACAAAGGAAGGAAGAAAAGAGTGTTTCAAGCAGTTTGCTCTTTAGCTAGGAATAATGGTCTACTGGATGTCTGGGATACTCTTAAGTCAGGAGAAGATGGTTATACGTATTATTCAGCACCACACAAAGTAAGTGCAAGACTAGATTATTTTTTGATCAGTAGTCAGGGCATTGATGGTGCAGGTATCGAGAGACTACCAAGACTACTGGCGGATCATAATCCTTTAATTGTTACCTTAAAGGGATTGGTAGTGGCAAGGGGGGTTTCAGTGTGGACCTTTGAAAGAGCACTGCTGGAAGACGAGGCATATATCCAACATATGAAGAGTTGGATAACTGAATTTATGACAATAAATAGAGATACAGCATCTATAGGGACGGTATGGGATTGCTTCAAGGCAGGGGTGAGGGGAGAGACTATTAGTTTTGGAGCTAGGAGAAGGAAGCAGGAGAAAGAGAGAAGCGATGCTTTAAAGAGGGAGATACTCTTAGCAGAGGAAGAAGTAACAGCTCAGATCCTTCTAACAGTAATGGAGGTGTACTAGATCCTGCCTTTATGAAGCTAGCAAAACAACGAATGGAAGCAGAAGAATGTATAGCAACGAAGGCAGCAAAACAATATGTGGTTAATAGGGAAAATTGTTACGAGATGAGCGAACGAGTTGGTAAAATGCTAGCAATCAGAGCAAGGAAAAAAGCATCACTTGGAGAGATAAAGGCAATAAAAGATAGCTCAGGAGAGGTTGTAACAAGTGTGCAACAAATCAGAGAAGTTTTTAGGAAATTGTATACGAATCTATATCAAGAAAACGATGTAAAAGACCCTGAAGAGATAGCGGAATATTTGAATTATTATGAAGGGGCTGAGCTGGATGAAACAGAGAAAAAGAGGCTAGACAACCCATTAGATCAAAAGGAGATAAGAGGTGCCTTGAAGAATCTTCCATCTGGGAAAGCGGCCGGGCCAGATAAGATCCCGTTAGAATTCTATAAGGTGTTCTGGGAGGAGATAGGGGAAGATATGGTACGCACTATGAAACAAGCACAGCTGGGATTGTCAATACCAAACTCTTGGTCCGGGGCAGAAATAGTTGTTATTTTAAAGAAAGGAAAGATACCTATAGATCCGGGATCGTATAGACCAATCACGCTTATGAACACTGACACAAAGATCTACTCAAAAGCACTGGCAATAAGATTCGCCAGCGCAATAACACCATTAGTCACTACTAGTCAGCACGGATTTATACCTAGACGAGGAACTATGCATCACACACGAAAATTAATAACCCTAATGGATAAAATGGAGGTTACTGGGGAACCATTTTCGGTCTTATTGTTAGATGCTGAGAAAGCATTCGATCGTGTATCTTGGGTATATCTGTGGAGCATTCTAGAAAGAATAGGGTTTGGAAATGGCTTTCTTACAGCAATAAAGACTTTGTATAGAGACCCAGTAGCTACGATTAGAATAAATTCGGGAACAACTGACCAAGTGAAAATTAATAGGGGCACTAGGCAGGTTTGTCCGTGTTCCCCGCTACTTTTTGCAATATATTTGGACCCACTAATACGCAGAATGGAAGCAAATGACAGTATACCCCCAGCTGTCACACATAGGGGGGATTGTAAAATACTTGCTTATGCCGATGACGTGGCTGTCGTAACACCAATACCCACAGAGGCTATTAGACATGTGGAGCTGGAGGCCACAAAATTTGGAAAAGTGTCAGGATACTCCTTAAATACTGGGAAAACACAAATTATAAAAAATAGTAAGGCAGTATGCCAAGACTCGCGAGTGGTACAGACAGGAACATATCTGGGCATAACTATAACTGCAGAATTAGAAAAATTAGTAGAGTTAAATATAGACCCTATTATAAGAAAGGTGGGGAAAGACTTAGATAGACTTAATAATCTACATCTTACAATAGTCGGCAGAGTAAACATCATAAAAATGCTAATATTACCGAAATTTTTATATTTGTTTAGGACAATCCCGTTATGGTTTGACAACCTTTGGTTTAAAAAAATCGAAGGAATGATTAATAGATTTATCTGGTCTAAAGGTAAAACTAGGAGAGCAGCAAGATATATGGTACTTCCAAGGGAGAGAGGAGCAGGGCATTACCGGATATGAAATCTTACTATTGGGCTGCAGCTTTACAATATATGGTCGGATTAATAGGTGGAGCAGAAGTGGAAGGTGAAGATGATCTAGGTTCATTAGCGATATATGGTTTATTGATGGGAGAAGAAGTTAAAAACATATTTTTGAAACACTTTGATACAGCTTATTTTAAAAGAACACGATTTAAGACTATTTGGGGTGCATACAATATTTGGAAGGCCTTCACTAAGAAATACGGACTGGGCAAAATTAATAGATATACGAGAATAAAAGATAATACAGTATTTCCAGAAGATATATTTTCTGATTTAGTGTATATAGAATGGTATCGAAAGGGGATAATAAAAGTGGGGGATCTGATGGCTCCACAGGGGATGAAACAGTTTGTGAAATTACAGGAGAAATATGATTTGGCAACAAGGCACTTTTTCAAATACTTACAAGTAAGAAGTTTTCTCCAAAATAAAAGGGGGGGACTGAGAGGATTTGAGAAAAGTCAAATACTAGAGACAATACATAATGGAGTAGATTGTACTATCAAAAGGTTTTATGCAGAGCTAATTGAATCAAAACCGGATGATATGGCTAAGTGGGGGGAAAGTTGGTCGGCAAAGCTGGATATAGAACTGGAATGTTTTAGTATCTCAGTAGAATTAGGAAATAATATTTTGTACTCTGCATCTTTGCAGGCTCAGCATTATAAAACCATATATCGGTTATACTACACTCCAGCAAAACTTGCACAATGGGGGGCGACTACCGGCATAAATTGCCCTAGATGTAGAAGTCTAGAGGCAGATGTGATCCACATTTTTGCAACATGCCCATGTCTATCGACAATACTGAACGAAATAGAAATGTTTCTTCAAAGGGCACTGAAATTAACTATCAATTTAACACCTACGATAGTATTATTGGGTGTAGATTCGGGCAATGAATATGGAGAGGGTAACTATTTTATTTTTGTTGCTATGGCAGTTTTTAGATTATGTATTGCCTCAGCCTGGCTTGAGCAGTCTGCACCAGTATTTCAGCAATGGTTAGCTAAGGTTTTAAGTATATACAATTTGGAAAAAGCAATATATTCAAGAAAAGGAAGGAATTGGAGGAAACTAGGATTGAAAATATGCGAGCCAAAAAATGAAATGGAAGGAAGAAATATAATGTATATAATGTATATAAAGGTTGTAAAGACTGTTGGGTTATAAGGGAGGGTCGCTAGCACTAATAAGAAATAAAGTGATGTATGAGTTGTTAATATGTAAATAGAAGAAGTATAATGTATATATTGTATTTGCGATAAATATGGTTTGTAAAAATATTAAGATAGGAGGGAGGAGTTTCAGGTGTTACATAAGTAATAATGTGTCATACTATGTTTATACTTTAAGATTATATATTGTTTCTATATTTCCTGGGTTGAAATATGTTTGAATTGATTTAGCAAACTGCTCCTCACCCCCTCCCGGTGTAGGGGGGGGAAATAAAATGTAAAAAGCTGTTAATAAAAAGATTAAAAAAAATAAAAAATATAAATGAAATGTCTAATGTCATTTCATATTTTTTACGCACAATGTTATTCATCAGTGCTGCACTGTGTGCATTTTGTACTGCAAACGTTTTGCAACAAAAGTTTAAATGTCTGTAATCCAATACTAGACGATAGGGAAACAAAGGATTGTTCATTGACGAGGTACACGTTTCAATCACCCCTTGGTATTCAAGTTGATTTAAAACCTCTCTGGCTTGTTTTTTAGCTTTATGCTTAACTGGATACTGCCTTTGTGCAGTGGGCTGATTTTTTAACTGGATTTTATGGTGAGGAGAATCCTTATCCCATCCTATATGATTTTTATATAATGCTGGAGCCTGAGCTACTGCCCATTTTCTGGCATATGTGTATTTTTTCTGAATTGGAATGTGATTTGAGAAGGCTGGCATAATTATCTCTTCGCCATGTGGGCACTTCCTGACAAATTTAGGTGGCCAGTCTTGTTCAGCTAGAAGAATGTCATAGCCTTTAGAAAGCTTCTCCCAAAATAGTGCTCTTATTTTTCCAGTTATGTCCCCCTCCATCCTGGCGACTATAGGTGTGGCAGGGTATACTCAGACATGAGTCCCTTGCTCACTGCACCATCAGGATTCAAGCAAGCCGGGCCGACGATGGCTGAAATGCCAGAAACCGGTCCCCGGAAGCTTGTCTCCTTTCTGGTGAAGAATTGGCTTGGTAGTTTGGTCTGCCCTGTTCCCATGATGCACTGGGCCAGGGACAGACTAATTTGCATATAGCCAGGTTCTGAGCTTGGATGGTGCAGTGAGCTAAATAACGGTGATGGATCAAGCCCTGATCTTTGGACTGGGTAAGAGTGGTCTGCTTAATTCAGACACTCTGTTCATCACCACCCCCTTTTCTGAATCGTTTTTGTCCACTATAAGTGTGGCAGGGTATACTCAGACAGGAGTCCCTTGCTCACTGCACCATCAGGATTCAAGCAAGCCGGGCCGACGACGGCTGAAATGCCAGAAACCGGTCCCCGGAAGCTTGTCTCCTTTCTGGTGAAGAATTGGCTTGGTAGTTTGGTATGCCCTGTTCCCATGATGCACTGGGCCAGGGACAGACTAATTTGCATATATCCATGTTCTAAGCTGGGATGGTGCAGTGAGCTAAATAACGGTGATGGATCAAGCCCTGATCTTTGGACTGGGTAAGAGTGGTCTGCTTAATTCAGACACTCTGTTCATCACCACCCCCTTTTCTGAATCGTTTTTGGCCACTATAGGTGTGGCAGGGTATACTCAGACATGAGTCCCTTGCTCACTGCACCATCAGGATTCAAGCAAGCCGGGCCGACGATGGCTGAAATGCCAGAAACCGGTCCCCGGAAGCTTGTCTCCTTTCTGGTGAAGAATTGGCTTTGGAGTTTGGTCTGCCCTGTTCCCATGATGCACTGGGCCAGGGACAGACTAATTTGCATATAGCCAGGTTCTGAGCTGGGATGGTGCAGTGAGCTAAATAACGGTGATGGATCAAGCCCTGATCTTTGGACTGGGTAAGAGTGGTCTGCTTAATTCAGACACTCTGTTCATCACCACCCCCTTTTCTGAATCGTTTTTGGCCACTACAGGTGTGGCAGGGTATACTCAGACATGAGTCCCTTGCTCATTGCACCATCAGGATTCAAGCAAGCCGGGCCGACGACGGCTGAAATGCCAGAAACCGGTCCCCGGAAGCTTGTCTCCTTTCTGGTGAAGAATTAGCTTGGTAGTTTGGTCTGCCCTGTTCCCATGATGCACTGGGCCAGGGACAGACTAATTTGCATATAGCCAGGTTCTGAGTTGGGATGGTGCAGTGAGCTAAATAACGGTGATGGATCAAGCCCTGATCTTTGGACTGGGTAAAAGTGGTCTGCTTAATTCAGATACTCTGTTCATCACCACCCCCTTTTCTGAATCGTTTTTGGCCACTGTAGGTGTGGCAGGGTGTACTCAGACATGAGTCCCTTGCTCACTGCACCATCAGGATTCAAGCGGGCCGGGCCGATGACGGCTGAAATGCCAGAAACCGGTCCCCGGAAGCTTGTCTCCTTTCTGGTAAAGAATTGGCTTGGTAGTTTGGTCTGCCCTGTTCCCATGATGCACTGGGCCAGGGACAGACTAATTTGCATATAGCCAGGTTCTGAGCTGGGATGGTGCAGTGAGCTAAAAAACGGTGATGGATCAAGCCCTAATCTTTGGACTGGGTAAGAGTGGTCTGCTTAATTCAGACACTCTGTTCATCACCACCCCCTTTTCTGAATCGTTTTTGACCATTATAGGTGTGGGAGGGTATACTCAGACATGAGTCCCTTGCTCACTGCACCATCAGGATTGAAGCAAGCCGGCCAACGATGGCTGAAATGCCAGAAACCGGTCCCCGGAAGCTTGTCTCCTTTCTGGTGAAGAATTGGCTTGGTAGTTTGGTCTGCCCTGTTCCCATGATGCACTGGGCCAGGGACAGACTAATTTGCATATAGCCAGGTTCTGAGCCAGGATGGTGCAGTGAGCTAAATAGCGGTGATGGATCAAGCCCTGATCTTTGGACTGGGTAAGAGTGGTCTGCTTAATTCAGACACTCTGTTCATCACCACCCCCTTTTCTGAATCGTTTTTGGCCACTATAGGTGTGGCAGGGTATACTCAGACATGAGTCCCTTGCTCACTGCACCATCAGGATTGAAGCAAGCCGGGCCGACGACGGCTGAAATGCCAGAAACCGGTCCCTGGGAGCTTGTCTCCTTTCTGGTGAAGAATTGGCTTGGTAGTTTGGTCTGCCCTGTTCCCATGATGCACTGGGCCAGGGACAGACTAATTTGCATATAGCCAGGTTCTGAGCTGGGATGGTGCCGTGAGCTAAGTAACTGTGATGGATCAAGCCCTGATCTTTGGACTGGGTAAGAGTGGTCTGCTTAATTCAGACACTCTGTTAATCTCCACCCCCTTTTCTGAATCGTTTTTGGCCACTATAGGTGTGGCAGGGTATACTCAGACATGAGTCCCTTGCTCACTGCACCACCAGGATTCAAGCAAGCCGGGCCGAAGACGGCTGAAATGCCAGAAACCGGTCCCCGGAAGCTTGTCTCCTTCCTGGTGAAGAATTGGCTTGGTAGTTTGGTCTGCCCTGTTCCCATGATGCACTGGGCCAGGGACAGACTAATTTGCATATAGCCAGGTTCTGAGCTGGGATGGTGCAGTGAGCTAAATAACGGTGATGGATCAAGCCCTGATCTTTGGACTGGGTAAGAGTGGTCTGCTTAATTCAGACACTCTGTTCATCACCACCCCCTTTTCTGAATCGTTTTTGGCCACTATAGGTGTGGCAGGGTATAGTCAGACATGAGTCCCTTGCTCACTGCACCATCAGGATTCAAGCAAAACGGGCCGACGACGGCTGAAACGCCAGAAACCGGTCCCCGGAAGCTCGTCTCCTTTCTGGTGAAGAATTGGCTTGGTAGTTTGGTCTGCCCTGTTCCCATGATGCACTGGGCCAGGGACAGACTAATTTGCATATAGCCAGGTTCTGAGCTGGGATGGTGCAGTGAGCTGAATAACGGTGATGGATCAAGCCCTGATCTTTGGAGTGGGTAAGAGTGGTCTGCTTAATTTAGACACTATGTTCATCACCTCCCCCTTTTCTGAACCCCTCCATCCTGGTGTCTGCAGTTTCAACTTGAATGCATTCATTCAGGTCCACTGTCTCCAGATGAACCTTCAGGATCCTTTGAACTATGGTGACTTCTGCTGCGCTGTCTAGCATTGTCTGAGCCCTCAGCATGTCTGATTTTCATGCTTGTTACCCTCTTTTTGGAAAATTGAACCAATTGTCTATATGCTCTATGTCTCTATCTGACATATTTTCAATGTCAGGATGTGGTGTATAGCTGGCTAGTACTGGCCATGTAGCTCCTGGTCTACATAGTGGACCGAGCCTGGTAATGTGATTTTGATGTTGTAGTGCGCCATTAAACCAGAGCTGATGCTCTTGGTATGTTAGTGGAATTTCAATGTCCTCAAAAGGAACGTGTTCCGCTGGAGGTTCCTCTGCTTTGTAGTAGTGGAACTCCTGTGTTACTGGATTTTCTTATGGAAAAGTAATTCATGAATTGAATACCTCTGTCTGCCGATATTCATGTGCCTCTATCACAAATATAACTTTAACACCTCTCGATGATACCCCATTTTCTATATGTTTTATAGTTATGGTTTTTCTTATATTTGCAGGGATGATTATAGCATCATTGTCTTCTTCATTAAACCCTGTAAAGACTAAACCAGGTTGGTTCACATATACTGCAGCTCCACCGGTTGCGTTGTTGTCACCGGTATTCGACATTGTTTAATGAAAGTTTGCAGAACAAGTTTCAAGGAAACAACGATTAGGTGCACAATATTTTGGAACACTGTATCCTTCAACGTTGAATAAACCAGAAACTAATACATAGGATTTTTGTCCTACTCAGTTTGGGCGGATATTATGCCCTTTCACCCACTCCAGACGTCTATTGGAGTTTTTACGGGAAAGAGAGTTCTGTGTGAAAAGCACGACTGAGTTACTCTAGTATCTAGCGTTAAATTATCGCCTTACCAAATGTTGGGTGCCTTGTAGTGTAGTTCCTATATTCCCAATAGGCTCTGCGCATTGGAATAATATATACAGTATTTTAGACGTAGGACTGAGGTCGACTGGGTCTCTACCAAATATATTAGACCTAATAGTGAATGCCAGCTAGCTCAGAGGTCACTAAAAACTTTCTCGAATAAACAAGAAGGGATTAGTTTCTGACAACCGCATAAACATGACAACTTTGTTTCCAATAATTAAGAAAGCAATCTCTAGAGTCGCGGAAACAATAGACAGCTATTTCACTCAGTCATTCGTGCATGCTTCATTTCACCAGAGGTGCTGAGAAATAGTGGTACGGCGTTTTTAATAAAAAGGTATTTATTGAACAGTCTTCTTTCTCAAGCATTGGAAATGAACTGCTACAATTGTAATACTGGTCATAAAGTACAAGGCATATAATACGAACAGTATTATAAAGTAGTACTGTAAAAGCATGATATGGTTTCTAAGCCATAAGTTGTCTAAAATGTATAAAACACATACAGTGATAAATAATGACTAAAAGTACTCAACTGGTGCTTCTAAAATACGCATACTCCGATGTACCTAACCAAAGTCTAGTACGAGGGAAGAAGTAAGTGAGGAGTAGTTTAAGTTTAGGAGTTCTCTGCCAGGAATCTATTCCAAGAATTCTCTAAGGGTTTATCAACTCCGTACCTTGGTTTTAGAATGAAGGAGGTCTTGTATCTCTCTCTCAGAACTCGATTTCCCAGATACCCGCAAGGGCAGCCTGGAAACACTGGAGCTGGATTTCTCGGCAGGAGAAAAGACAGAGCCTCGCGTCGTCTGGAGGGTCGGCTTCCTTCGGCACTTGTGCTGCAGGGAGCCGGGCAAGTAGTTAGTCGATCTGCTCCAAATCACTGTGTGTTTGTCTGGGCAAACCTAGACATATTTATACTTTGAAGGTGCTGAGTTTGATGCATGTTTGGACTTAATAATGTCACTCAAAGACTAAATTCTTGGAAAACGCTAGGAGTCTCGGAGAACTTAATATTCAAGCAGGGGGAAGTCCCTAGCTGCTGAAGGCGGGTTTTTCCAAGAAATCATTGTTAATTCTTGGAACTTAGTGGAAGTAGCCATGCCGTATTTGGGCTGTGTGGCTTAGGCCAAATATGGTAGTGATTTCTATGCCTATATATGGATATGATAAATTATACCTATATAAGGGCATGAATCGGGAAAATTACACTATGGTCCTAGATTCGTTTACAACAAAGCTAATAACTATGCAAAACTTTCCTGCTGCAGCTTTCTTCTTATCATCACCTGGAGAACCTAGCATACCCTGGTTGAAGTGAAAAAAGGTTTTCAACAACTATGCTTGTGACTGTGGGACATCTCTCAGCGCTGAAAGAAAAACCTCTTTATTAATACACAGTTTAGGGGCGTAGGGCCAAGAAGTATTTGAGCATCTGCCTGACCTCTCGGACAGTGAATCGTCCACTCTCAATACAAAAATACTAGATCTACACTACTTACCAAAGGTGAGCATCGTTCTAGAAAGATATCACTTTAGTGGGCGAATGCAGAAACGTGATTAATCCGTGGAGCAGTACATCCATGAATTGCGTAAGTTGACTTCAATTGCAATTTTGGCTCATCTTTAGAGCAGCGTTTCAGGGATCAAATGATGTTAGCTTGAGGCATTGATAAAACTAGAGACACTTTGTGGCAGAAAGATAACCCTTCCTTACATGAAGTAGTTACGATTGCTGAAATGTGTGAACATTCCAAAGCCTGTTTAGAGACTATACAAAAGAATGATTCACTTGATAAAAGTGAGAGTTCTGTGTTTACTAAAGATAAAGATAAAGACAAGAATAAGCATGACTGAAGAATAAAACGTTAAATAAGGCTGTCTCACATCGAAGCAATTTCAAGAACTTCCAGGCTAAGTGTTTTTGGTGTGGAAACTCAGGGCACATAGCTAACTTAACACATAACTAAGGACTGTCCTAGTTAAAAAGCTTCCTGCACCACCTGTGGTTCAAAGGCCTATTTGCGAGGTGTTGTGGATCTGGAAGAGATCTAAAGAAAGTCAGAGAAGTAAATTTATTTGAGGAAGATGTTGATGAAGTTGACATTTGTCAAGTCAAGGGGTCCCATTGATATTGGGTTAATCAATGATGCACCTGTAAAAATGCTATTTGATACTTGTGCGAAGATAACGTTGATTCCCGAGAAGTTCTTTGACCAGTATCTGTTAAAAAAGGTAAATCTTATGAAACCAGATATAAAACCGAGGGGATACGGAGGAGAAATTATTGATCTCCTAGTGGAAGAGGTGTGACGCAGCCGTCAGGGTGCCTGACTCTAGTCTACGGGGTTCACGGGTCGATCCCCGGTGCTGGCGGCAGGTTAGCACCGCACCATGTGACTCTGGGCAGTAGGGCGCTTAATCTTCACGATGGCCCCCAGTGCCAGGACACCCCTTCGGAGGTAGCTGTGTGCTTTGCAAATACTGGTATTTCATTTCATTTTTGGGGAACAATAGATTACAAAAACAGAATCATTCCCGGGAAAGTGTATCTGTCCATGAAGGGAGATTCTTTAATGAGCTGGTTTCACCAATGCGATTTGCTTGTCTTTTTAGACCCTAATGAGAGTCCCTTTGTTTGTTTGAGGGTGAAAGAGAGTATGAAGGTTGAGCTTGACCAATTAATGGCCAATAGGATTATGGTGGTAGTAGATCACTATCCACTGCCCAGCATTCGTGAGATGTTGTACTCTCTTTGACGGGGAAACACTTTTCATCACTCAATTTATCTTTGACCTACCATCAGGTCAAATTGCATCTTTCCTCACAGAATCTTATGGACTTTATAACTCCCTTTGGTAGGTTCAAGTTTTTGAGAATGCCATTTAGCCTTACCTCAGGAGCCTCTGTCTTCCAGAGGTTCATGGAACGCATCCTCAAGGGTATTGAAGGGGTCAAAATATATCAGGACGATATTCTGGTGTTTGGTGTGGACTCTCAAGAGCATGATGTTAGGTTGAGATTAGTACTGAAGAAGTTGAGTGATGCTGGATTAACTTTACGGGCCACTAAGTGCAAATTTGATCTAGCTGAAATCGAATTTTGGGGCACCAAGTTTCTACAAGTGGAATTAAGCCCAAGGCTGCTTTGATTGATACCATTTTCAATCTCAAAGCTCCCCCAAAATAAAGATGATCTTGTAAAATTTCTTGGAATGGCAGAATGTTATCACAAGTTTGTGCCTTATTTTGCAGGGCTCACATGAAATGTAAGCGGTCTTCTTTAAAAAGGATGTGAGTTTGCATGGTCAAAAGTTTGTGAGGAGGAGTTCTTACATCTTAAGAAATGTCTTAGTAATGCGCAAGATCTCGGCAGTTTTGATCCAAGAAAGGAGTCTTATTTGATGGCGGACGCCAGCTCTAAAAGTTTGGGCGTGGCCTTTTTTCAGGAATCTGAGGGAGTAGATAAAGTTGTGTTATTCATGTCCAAACCTTTGAGAGGGGCAGAGTTCAACTACGCCATTGTGGAAAGGGAGGCCCTAGTTAGTTATTGGGCTATCCGCAAATTGCGTACATTTCTTTGGGGAAGCAAATTTGAAGTACTCATGGATCTTAAACCATTGAAAGAAGTTTTTGCAAAGAAAGGAATTGATTTTGAATCTCATCGAATTCGGAAGTGGGTTGTTGCGTTGCAGGAGTTTAATTTTGTTGTCTCATATCTGCCTGGTGTCTGCAATGTTCTTGCTTCTTGTTTGTCAAGGTTGGGCAATTATCAAGAAGATGTGGTAGAGTGTGATAATTTCGGTGGTGAAGAATTCAAAGAAGTTGATGTTTGTTCGATTAGTGATGGTATTGTTTCTGAAAGTGATTGGAGCGGTATTAGCGAAGGATGTACTTTTGTGAAAGGTGTTGACCATGGTTTCAAAGGGTTGGTGTGAAAAGAAAGTTTTTGATCTTGAGTTGATTGGTTTTTGGCAGATTAAGGATGAATTGTTGGTTGTGGATGGTCTGTTCATGAGAGGTAGCTGAATGATTCCCTCACATACCTTATGGGATAGATTATTGAAGAACGCCCATGCCAGCCACATGGGTATAGTTAAGACCAAGGAGAGGCTAAGCGAGGCTTATTGGTGGCCAGCCATGGATGTCTAGATTGAAAGGGAGGTTAGGAAGTGTACAGAATGTGGGTGCAGCGATAAAGTTTTGAAGTGTAGAATCCAAACCCTGGTATTGAGAGAGAGAGATCTGATGGGTCTTGGTTGGACATTGCAATTGATATTTTGGGGCCTGTTAAAATAAGGTCTCGTGATCAGTATTTATTGGTTTGTGTGGACATGTACTCACGCTAGCCAGAAGTTAAGGCAGTGGGCTCGCTTGAATCTTCTGTTGTGATTGAGTTTTTGAAAGGTCTTTTTGAAAGGGAAGGTTTTCCTCTTTCTTTGCTTTCCTTCAATGGTGTGCTTACCTCAGCTGTGGTGAAAGAGTTTTTGTCCTCTAAGGGCATTAAACACAAGTACGCAGCTCTGTATCATCCGGAAAGTAATGGGGTTGTTGAGAGGTTTGTGAAGGTGATGAAAGAGACCATACAACAGGCTGTAGCAAATTAAATTGACTGGGAGGAAGCCATAAAAAAGAAGGTAAGAGATACAGATTTACTCCATACTCTTCCATGGGTGTGTCCCCTTTTCACTTATCAAAAAGAGGGTGGCGAACATGGAAGTTTGTCCCTCTTGGGTTTCCTCTAAGAGACTATTTGTTGATGAAAAGTATGATTGTGTGGAAGGCTGGTGCGAAAGGGAATTTGCAGTTAAGGAGAAAAGAAAGCGATGGTATGATGAAAGGAGGGTTGTCAAACACACACTTGTTTCTGTGGGTGATTGTGTGAAAATAAAAGCTCCTTGCTTGGGAAAAAGTACCTTGAAATTTAGTGTACCTTTTAAAGTAATAAAGGTTTTCAAGATAGCCATTAAGACCAGTGACCGTAGAGTATGGAACTTATACAGAGTGATTATGTGTTAATCACCAAAAGTGTCTGCAAGTTCTAGTGTTGTTCCACAACGAATGTCTCTCAGGCCTCTCAGGGTGCTTCAACGGCCAGCCAAGCTTCAAGACTATGTGTAGACATCTTGATGTTGTGCAGAAATTTTCTTGTGTGTTCTGTGAGTTTGCTTTGGATTTTTCTTACTTAGTTTGTCTAACGCTTATTTTGTTTTTCTTGTTTTCCATTGAGAGGGGGAGGTGATGTAGTGTCCTGATTCTGGAGTGTTCTCACTGTTGCTATGTTAGAGACCTGGAATGTGGAATGCGAAGGGCCATAGAATGTAAGCAACTGGTCAGTTGACAGTTGCAGGGCTTGATGTTGGATGGGGTCATTACATCTGGACTCAATAAAGCGTTTTTGAGTTAACTCTACGCTGCTGCCTCATTCCTCATTTATCGCCACCCCGCTCTTACATATTACTTTATAATTTAGCCATTTCTTTAAACACTGCCTAGGCAAAGGTTTCATCCCATTTGCATGGGCTTAACATACAAATACTTAAAAAACAACAGAACTGTGACCAGTTAACATTTGCATAGTGCTTTCTCCTGTGCAACAAATGTGCTGCAGAGACTTTACTGACTTTTGATCTGTTTGAGCTAGAAACAAATGTATCAAATGTATTTTTTTGCTAAACTCCACAATGTCACAGTTTTGCACAAATCCAGAGCCCAGTGTATTACCCAAAACAGCAATTACCCATGCCAGATTGGGTCATCACATACATCTGCATTACTCTCTCTGTGCATTTGTTAAAAATGGGGTCTCTAGTCGGCAGAGGTATGCACCCTATCTAAGTAGAGACCCATACACTAATCAGGGCACTAAAGGTTTACTTGTGTTCACCCTCTGGTAGCTTGGCACAGAGCAACAAGGGTAAAATAAAATGGCAATGTGTATATTATTTGGGCACACACACAGTAACTCCACAAAAGTACTCCACACCAGTTTAAAAAAAATAGGCAATATTTATCTGCGTAAAACAACACCAAAACACCAATAAGCCAGCATACATAAGTCAAGATATCAATTCTTAAATATCAAAGATAAAATTAAAATGCACGCTTATAAATGAATAGTTCCAATTGCGGCTATCTGGTCATGCTTTACAGAGAAAAAATCCAAAAGTTCAGTCCGACCATGATGGAGTGTAGGCCGGATACATGAATCATGCAGACCCCCTTCACAGTACCTTGGATGCTTTGGAATTTGTAGAGAAAGCGTAACACAGAGGAGATGAGGTGTGGTGGATGCAGGTGATCCTTAAGGCAGTGGAAGGATATTGAAGCTTTAACACTCGAGTCTCCATTGCTCAGAGCTGGTGATGTGTTGGTTACTGGTGCGAGGTCTTAGTTCCTGAAAGGTGACCCGGCATCGTTAAAGCTTTGATGTCAAAAGTGCGGTGCATCAATTCTATATTGTCAAAGTCGAACTGCTGGGCTGTAAAGTCAATGCATCAGTTCATAGCCACGCAGAACAGGGGCTGAGTCAGAGGTGGAGCGATGGTCGCAGACTTTGGTGAAGCGGTGCTCAGGACTCACTCAATGTCAGTTCTTTGGCGGCACTGTAACAAAGTCAGGGCTGCATTGTATGTTGTGGTCGAAAAATCACAAATACTCAGTGAGCGGAGAACACGGCTTTGGTGCAGGCAGAAACAATGCCTTGATTTCACAGGGATGCGCAGGTTCCAAACTGACATTTTGAAGTAGGTGCTTTGATTTCTTGGTTGCATGACCAAATTCAACTCCAATGACCCAGGGCTAGATTTTGCACCACTTGGCAGGGCAGAACTCGCAGCAGAGGAACCCAGGTGCTGGTAGCAAGATGCAGATGCAGTCCTTGATGTCCCTGGGACTTCAGCAACAGGAAGCAAGCTCAGTCAAGCCCATGGAGAACCTTAGAAAACAGGATACAGAGAGTAAAGTGCAGTCCTTTCACTTCCAGGTAAGAAGCATCAGGCAGCAGGAGAACACAGCAAAGCAACCAGCAAAGTGGCAGTCCCTCTTGTCAGCACAGCAGCTCTTCTTCCAGGCAGAATGTCCTTAGTCAGAAGTATTCTGTGTATATGGTGTCGGAGGTCCAGTACGTATACCCATTTTAGAATTTGAAGTATGAGAAGTTCAAATAAAGGTCTTTGTAGACAAAATAACCTACCCTTCCAGGCCCTGGCTCTAGACACACTACATGGGAGTAGGTAACTCTTTGTGCAAGGACAGACACAACACTATTCGTGTGTAAGTGTCAACTCCTCCAACCACTCTACTCATGAAGATCCATCATCCTGGTGATTGGCCATCAGGATATGCCTGAGCTCCCCTTGTGTGTGTCTGTCTCGAGTGAATTCACAAAGGCCAACTTTCATTTAACACAGACGTGTATTCTAAGACAGTCAGGGTGATTAAAGTAAGAAAAGGCCAACTTTCTAAAACTGCCTTTTTTCAGACCTGCAAAAAACCAACTTCACTAAACAATGTGTTTTTGAATTGTGAGGCCAGAGACACCAAACTCCAAGTTTCTATCTTCTCCTAATTAGAACTTTCACTTAAAGTGTTAGACAGCAGCTCTAATGCAAACTTAAGGGAGAGATAGGCCTTACTGTAGTGAAAAACAAATGTATCCATTTTTCACTACCAGGACATGTAAAACTTAAAAGCGGATCTCCTACCTTTTAAATTCACTGCACCCTGCCCATGGAGCTGCTTAGGG
This sequence comes from Lissotriton vulgaris, assembly GCF_964263255.1. Classification (NCBI taxonomy): domain Eukaryota; kingdom Metazoa; phylum Chordata; class Amphibia; order Caudata; family Salamandridae; genus Lissotriton; species Lissotriton vulgaris. Next base: position 7,606,311 of record NC_141688.1, read on the forward strand.
TTGCCTTACATGCAATACAACGGAATGTTTGGGCCTCTCAAGTAGATGAACATGCCCGGTGAACAATGGCTGTTCAAAACTGCACATACAGGTTCTGCAGTGGCAGCCCTGAAACATGTTTTAAGGGCTACTGATGGGAGGGGCACAAGTAATGTTTCAGGCCCACTAGTAGCATTTGACTTACAGGCCCAGGGCACATGTAGTGCACCGTACCAGGGACTTATTAGTAAATCAAATATGCCAATCATGGAGAAAACAAATGTCATTACATTTTAGACATTGAGCATATGCACTTTAGCACTGGACAGCAGGGATAAAGAGCCCAGAGTCCTAAAACCTGCAAAAACAAAGTTCAGCACACAATAAAAACAGGAGGCCAAAAGCAAAAGGACAGGGGAAACCACGCCGAAAGATGCCAGGTCTAACAACATTTTATTATATGCAGTTTTTCAAATCGCGCTACTCAGACTAGCCGTGTCCCTAGGAGTGCGTTTTATGGGGGCACACGTTTGGCCTCAGGCAAACTGTTGTGGCTAACAATTACAGCTAAGCCTCTCTGAAGAGCTTTCATGATAGCAAAACACATATCAGGGGTTGCTTTTATACATTCCAGGTTGGCTTAGATCGTATTTTTACCAATCCAAAACTGTAATATTGTGCCTGGAGTGTTAAAGGCTTTTATCATTTTATAGCTCAGCATGGATGGCACTGTGCTAATCCTATGCTTAAAAACTTTGCTAGAAAAACAGATATTTGAGATGAGCAGATTGAGAGTGTCACTGGTGTTGTAAGGTTCTCCATACAGGAGCTGCTCTCCACCTAATTTAAGGAACTACCCAGACTTCTCTGCTTCTTTTTTGCATATTTATGGTTGCCAGTAGGTGGCGGGACTACCATCATCACTCTGCGATGGAGTTTCCTAGGCCTCTATCAAGATGATGTAATCCTGCCAGCCCTATTTATATGGATGCAGGCTCAATCTTCATCCACGACGACAGAGTGTTTAACGTTCCACAAGCGGGTCTCCGCTGCCGACCTTGCTCTGTTGCCAACAGAATGGCAAGATTTCACCAAGCCTATTTACATTTCAAAGTTTACAGCAGTGTTATGGTGGCTGTTTGCCAGCGGATTGATTCCATCACGGAATGTGGACAGCATGCACCATTCCTGTGGTTATAGGATGGATGCTAGCATCCCACATCTGATGTGTTTTGCCTCATTGTTAGCACATGCATACCACACTATAAAACACATACCATTTCAGACCATGATGCTTTGCCATTCTAGCACATCACAACATTTTGCAGGAGAAGTTCTGTCAAAGCGTTTCGGCTTTTTTTGTTTGCTGCCTCTGTTTCTTGTCCATTTTTCATTGTATTTACTTTTACTTGTGGGTTCACAAAGTCATTTACTTTCATTTCATTATACTTGCAGGGAGGAGCTATCCTAATTTTAAAGAGGTAGAATTGTCAGTCACGGTGGATGAAATTATAAAAGCCACAAGTAGCGACTGCTACCAGATGGGAGAGGTGGGGCAGTGGGGGGAGGTAGTGGTAGTCAATGAAAAAAAAGGACATCACCTCTCCTCCGTCCTTATCCTCTTCATCAGCACAAAGGCTCCCCTGAGCCAATCCAAATGCTGCAATGCAGTGTTGTGATTGGTCTGAGCACCATGTCTGATGCTCAGACAGGGGTAGGGAGCCTGTGTATGTTTCTCACCAGGCTGTGTAATGCAGCTGAGTGGGGAACATACAAAGTGTGCTGGACTGTGTGGCCAGCTCAAGAAGGCTGGCCAAACAGTCATAAGCACATGGAGAGTGCAAACCACTCCTTCCCCTGCTCTGGCCAGCCCCATCCTATCAATGACTGCAATAAGAAAAATAAAATGATAATAACCTTACGTTATTAGCATTTTCTTTTTTCTTTTGAATAGTTTGTGCCACTTCTCCATTTTGGCTGAGGAGCCGCTACTGAGAGCCACAATTGTTTAGAGTTCAAGTCCAAAATACAACCATATCTTAGAAAAGGCAAATGTGGGCCAGAATATTTGACAGCGTGAATACTGTAGCAAGCAACCCGTGCGCACAGGAGGAAATTAGGAAGAGGTGGAATGACCAGTGGGAATAGTGCATTCCGTGGCCTTCAAGTGTCACCTGGAGACCGAGAGGACTGGTGGTCTTTCACCCAGCCCCCCATTACATCTCTTTTCCTGGGAGAAGAAGATCTCACCGATTTTAAATCCTATAGGCTTGACAGGAATCCCTGGTGGGGTAGAGACTGTAAAGTTAGACTTTTCAATATGTCACTAAGCTTAAATGTCCTGTTTGCTTATAAGTTAACTGTTGCTAATATCTTCAGCAAATTAGGTTTTTTACATAGAAACTTAAATATATCAGTAACATCTTGTTTGTTCCTTCCTCCGGGCTCCTGATTAATAATGCCCCCAGAGCAACCGCGCGCAGTGGGCCCGCTGATTGTGCGCTGAAGGCGCGCCAAAAGCAAGCCCGTCTGCGCCCATCTGCGCCTGGACCGCGCCCAGCGCCAGGACCCCTGGCCTCCGTCGACACCAGACCAAACGACGGACCTACGACGCCGCCACCCTCAATGCACTCAACGCCGGCCGAACCCCCGCCTGTTACCGAGCCACCCTGAAACGCACCCACGGACCCTTCACCTGCCAAGCCTGCAAATTCACCTGCCTCCGGACCTGCACCGCACCCGCCAAGCCGAGCACCAGCAGCAACCACCTCAAGTGCATCCTTCTCAACACCCGCTCCGTCCACAGACACGCCATCGAACTCTGGAACCTGCTCGACACAACATCACCAGACGTCGCCTTCCTCACGGAAACCTGGATGAACGCCTCCTCAGCGCCCGACATCGCCATCGCCACCCCGGACGGATACAAAATCACTCAGGGGGACCGCGTGACCCAGACTGGAGGAGGCATCACCATCGTACACAAGAACACCATCCGCATCACGACCAGCTCTGACGACACCTTCACCGCCGCCGAACACCTCCACTTCCAGATACACACCGACCCCAAGACCACACTCAGAGGCACCCTCATCTACAGACTTCATCAGCCCGCACGCCCTCCCCTCCACTGACTACATCGTCCTAGGGGACCTCAACTTCCACCTGGAAAACAACAAGGACAGCAACACCACCACCCTGCTGGACAACCTCGCCAACCTCGGTTTCAAGCAACTGGTGAACACCCCCGGCCACATGCTTGACCCAGTTTTCTCCTCCAGCAAGTACATCTCCTTCAGCCACTCCACCGGACTTCATTGGACTGACCACAGCTGCTTCCACTTCAGCTTCAGAAGAACCACGACCCACCACCACCCGCAACAGGTTCCTTGCAGGAACTGGAACAAGATCACCACCGACCAGCTCACCACCTCCCTCAGCCAGAACCCTCCCGCCAGCACAACTGACCCCAACGAAGCAGCCAGCAACCTCACACAGTGGATCCCCAACTGCGCAGACGACCTCGCCCCACTGAAGACCTCTCCCAGCATGCACGGCAGCAAGAAAGCCTCTTGGTTCACCGACGACTTTAAGAACTTCAAGAAGAACTGCCGCACCCTCAAGAAAGCCTGGCGCAATGACCAGATCACATACAAAATGACTGCCCTCAAGCACGCCACCCGCAAACACCACCAGCTGATCCGCACCACCAAGAAGACAGCATACAAAGAACGACTGGACAACAACGCCCACAACAGCAAGAAACTCTTCAGCATCGTCAAAGAGCTCTCCAGCCCCAGAGCCGGAAACAACGACATCACTCCCTCGCAAGACCTCTGCGACTCACTCGCCTCGTTCTTCCACCGCAAGATTGCCGAAAGACACAACAGCTTCGGCGTGCCAACCACGCACCCAACCACCGAACCAACGCCCCCCACCACCACCCTCTGCGCCTGGACCCCGGTCAGCACTGAAGACACCACCCGCACGATGAACACCATCCACTCCGGATCCCCAACCGATCCCTGCCCCCACCACGTCTTCTACAAGGCCGACTCCATCATCGCATCCCAACTCCGGGACATCATCAACGCCTCCTTCACCACCGCCACCTTCCCGGAAAGCTGGAAGCACGCCGAGCTCAGCGCCCTCCTGAAGAAACCAACAGTGGACCCCACCGACCTCAAGAACTTCCGCCCCATCTCGCTCCTCCCTTTTCCTGCCAAAGTCATCGAGAAGACCGTCAACAGACAGCTTGCCGCCTTCCTTGAGACAAACGGATCCTTCGACCACTCACAGTCCGGCTTCCGGGCCAACCACAGCACGGAGACCACCCTCATCGCAGGAACTGATGACATCAGATCCCTGCTCGACAACGGGGAAACAGAGGCCCTCATCCTCCTGGACCTCTCCACAGCGTTCGACACTGTCTACCACCGCACCCTAGTGCAGCGCCTCAGCAACATCGGAATCCAAGAGAAGGCACTGGAGTGGATCATCTTGTTCCTCGCCGGAAGAACCCAGAGAGTTCGCCTCCCCCCGTTCAGATCCGAGGCCACCGAAGTCATCTGCGGCGTAACACAGGGATCATCGCTCAGCCCCACCCTCTTCAACGTCTACATGAGCCCCCTCGCAGCCATCGCACATCAACGCAACCTCAACATCATCTCCTAAGCCGCAGACACCCAGCTGATCCTCTCCCTCACCAACGACCCAGCCACCGCCAGAATCAGCCTACAGGAAGGGATGAAAGACATCGCCGAGTGGATGAAGAACAGCTGCCTAAAACTGAACTCAGACAAGACGGAAGTCCTCATCCTGGGATCATCGCCCTCTGCCTGGGACAACTCCTGGTGGCCCCCTGCCCTGGGCACCACTCCTAAGCCAACGGACCACGCACGTAACCTGGGCTTCATCCTAGACCCCTCCCTCTCGATGACCAGACAAGTCAACGCCGTCTCATCATCGTGCTTCAACACGCTGCGCATGCTCCGAAAGATCTCCAGATGGATCCCCACCGAAACCAGGAAGGCGGTCACTCAGGCACTCGTCACCAGCCGACTGGACTACGGAAACACCCTCTACGCTGCAACCACAGCCAAACTTCAGAAAACACTCCAACGCATCCAGAACACCTCCGCACGACTCGTCCTGGACATTCCCCGACACAGCCACATCTCCGGCCACCTGAGAGACCTGCACTGCCTCCCCGTCAGCAAGAGTATCACGTTCAGACTCCTCACCCACGCACACAAGGCTCTCCACAACTTGGGCCCCAAGTACCTCAACAACCACCTGACCTTCTACACGCCCACCCGCCAGCTACGGTCGACCAGCCTCGCCCTCGCCGCCGTTCCACGCATCGGGAATGACATACTACTGAGGAAAAAAAATGTATATGTCCTGCTTTATGGAAAAAGGCCATGATGGGCATACCTTCAGCATCAGATGTTTATGCATAATATGGATTTCATGTGATAGAACGAATTGGAAAACTGAAAGATTTAAAAGATTGAAACAACAAGAATAAAATGTTTCAACGGAAATTAATTGTGGCATATATTTCTTGCAACGCAACAGTGCTCACGGAATGGGAGCGACTTTGTTCCCGACTAATTGCTTTTCTATTATGAGACAGAGGATCTGGCTCCAGTTGATGACAAAATCCATTATAGCTTGTCTATTCAATTTCAGTTTTTTGATAATATTGCATTCTTCAATAGTGGCAAGGTCTGGAAATGATCCGAACACTTGAGGCTGTCATCTTCTCACTCACCCTTGATTCATATGTCTGCATCAAACATTTGGCAACATTTTAAAACAATTACAATTTTTTTTAGATAAATGACACAAATGTCATAAAAATATATGGTTTCATAACATATTTGAACATTTCTTACCCAACGATTGATTGAAAAAAGTGTATGTACATGATACAAAAGTGTCAATGTATGTGGAAAACATTTCACAATTACCTTGTCAAACCACCACATATAAAAAAATGTTTTAAATGAGTAACATCAGAATTTTGCATGTGTAAACAAAGTAGCCAACATTTTGAGTGGCAGTAACACACAAAACATTCACAAACACACTATTTGACCATTTAAAATGATTGCCGCCTGACCTCGCCTTCAGGACATTTGGAAATAGACAGCCTTGTCGGAGGTTGACTGGCTGGTCTGTATTAATCGCCATGAAGGACACTGCCATAGGCTAACAAGTGTTGATGCAATGTACAACAGACAAGTGTCAGTCTCCGTTGAAAATTGCAGACATCATGTACATGTAGGCAGTGTTTCAAACAAAACTAAACTGCCTCCTAACACTGCAGTCAACAAGACATCCTCAATCTTTGCAGCTTTTTGTAACTTCTGGGAGCCAAGATAAGATGCCAGGAAAAACAGGTGACAAGCACTCAGTCTTCTCGCCAGGAGCTGGATTTACTGGATGTCCCTCTATAGCCAGCTCTATGGCTCACATTAAAATGTATTAGTAATCTGTCTATTGTTTTTTAAAACACAGGCTAGAATGTCCCTTTGCGTTCCTGACTGAAGTGTAGTGATTGAAGTAAGTCTACATTTTATTATATACATTGATTAGAAGAATGATGTAGTGAATGTTTAAGCACGTTGGGACCGATTCACAGAACTAATCTGAGATAAAATCCTAAACTTTTGATATTGACAAAAGGCATTTGCTAGTAGTAAAGTTAGGAGTCCTAACTTTACTACTACTTATTTCCTTCTGTGAATACCAAGAGTAGTAATTTTAGGATTTTATCTCAGTTTAGTAGTAGTAAAGTTAGGAGTTCCAACTTTACTAATACTAAATGCCTTCTGTGAATACCAAAAGTAGTACATTTAGGATTTTATCTCAAATTAGTTCTGTGAATCGGCCCATTTATGATTAGAGAAAAAAACATTTGTATTTGTTGTGTGTTTTAAGCCCAACATTTTATTTGTTATGTATTTAAAGATATATCTCTATATATGTATGAAGTTTATGTTAAATGTAGAAATTTCCCATTGCGTGAACTTAGAAAACACATTTTAGTAGCTATCAGACATATTCAGAGTATCCCAAAGGCTTTAGTTCAATTTCAAATGAGAACAAGTTCATATTTTCATTTCAAAGTTAAGTGCTGTGTTCATTTGGCATCATGATCATCAGGCGGCAAATAACAGGGCCTGACAATAAGCAGTGCTCAGTTAGATGTGTGGCCCCGGCTGGGGCTGGGTTACAGCGGTGAACAACTGAAGCACTCAGGTATGTGAATCTTAAAAATAATTCCTTGTCAACTCAAAATAGGAGTGGTGAACCAAATGATGCTTCAGAATGCTTTTAAAATTCACAAAAAATAAAATGAAAAGTTGCCTTAATTTTTGTGTTTACACTTACTGTAAATTTTCTCCCATTTCAAAGTCTTTCATTAACAAATGACACACCCCTTACTCACAGTGGGCAGTATACACTGTGACCTAAGTATATAGGAACAATACACCCTTTTTAGGTCGAGCCTAGGCAGCGCATGCGCTGTTTGGAAGACCTGTTGTAATCCACATACCAAGTATAATTGTGCCTTCTGCATCCATTGGGCCACTCCAGTATTGCTCTGCTTTCCTGGGTGCTTTTTGGCTGGGGCTCCAACATGTCACTTCTGTTTCATGTCTGACAGCACTGACCAACTACAGTTTAGTTGCGCAGTAGGGCTCTATCAATTTAGTTTAGGGACTACTTCAGCTTTTTTTTTAATTTGCTGTTGTACCTGCTTCATGAGCGGCCATGCGCATATGTTTAATATGCATTGGCGTGGCGCCCGCTTTCATTATTACTTTTGTGTTGCCAATTACCATGGATCTGCTTCACAGGCGCGGCGCTTTTGAAAGCAGCCCATAGCTTTCAGTGTTAACATTTGGTAGTCTGATTTCACTCATGTAGTCAAAAAGGCTGGACAGTGGAACCCTATAGGACTCATCACCTAACTTACTATCCCTAATGTATGTATATGTACTTTTGACCTACCCAAAGATTTGTGTACACACTGACAAACACCCACTGTCGCAATGTGATTCCTGTAGTGATCCAGAATCACGGTCAGCAGTCTAGTGCTTTGTAAGCCAGCACACTGAAAACCCACCCACCACTGATGTCACTGGTCAGGTGACACAGCTTTAATAAAAGGGGCCGAGCGCACGTGCTCTGGGCCAGTTGCACTATGTAGCTGTTGGTGTCTGCGTCAGTCATTCTCTAGCATGAGGGCCCAGGGCCCCCAACATTACATTGGCGACAAGGAGGGCGGACGCTAGCCACGCGTGCCGCAGCTGAAACACTCCGGAAAGAAGAAGGGAAGTGCCCATGTGCAGGGCATTCCCCTGGGGAAGTGGCGCCGGCCGCTGAGAGGCCTGCAGGGCGTAAGCCAAGCCCTGGGCCTGCCTGCAGACACGAATGTGACCGGGAGCCTACCCCACACCTTTGAGCCCAGCCTGCAAGGCCCCCTGCGTGGGGTGAGGAAGAGTGGACCGACCGGAGCCCACCCGCGTCGGCCGCGACTGCGCCCCTGCCTGGGGTGTAGAGAGAGAGCCGTGCAGAGCCCACCTGCATCCGCCACCACCGCTCGGTGAAACCTCCGCGGAGCCCACCCGCGTGGAGGAGGAAGGCCCGTTGGCCAGAGGTGAGCCTGAACGCTGAAGCGACCCCCTCATGATTGAACACTTGCGGAGCCCACCCGCAGGATCAGCGCGCCTCGCCGGGCGTAATTGCAGCCACCTTAATTTTAAAATAAAGCAGCGCCGGCGGAGCCCACCCGCGGCCTGCCTGCAGCGTCCTCGCCACATGTGTCAAGTGCGGCGGCGAGGGAATAAACTTTATGTGAAAGCAGGACCAGCGGAACCCACCCGCGGCCTACCTGTGATGCCTCCTGTCCCCTGCTACGAGGGTGAATGAACATTAATTAAGCCAGGCTCGCGGAGCCCACCCGCGGCCTGCCTGCAGCGCCCCCTCCCCCGCCGCGTGTGTGAAGTGCGGCGGAGGGGTGAAAGACTACCGGAAAGCGCCCGCAGCATGAGGGGAGCTGCCAGGCGCCTAATAGCGGAAGGGAGCCTACCCGCCGTAGAACGCCAACACCCCACCCCCGCGAAGCGTGTGGTTGTCAAGGTGGAGGAGGAAGACTGGAATGCGGAGCCCACCTGCAATGAGCACACAGTGAAGCGGAGCCCACCCGCAATAAACACACAGTGAAGCGGAGCCCACCCGCTATCAGTGAACACTGCCACAAGTCCAAAATAGCCGGCGGGTGCCACCCCACACGGCTACAGCGCCGCAGGAGGAAAAGAAACTGCCGCCTGCACCGCCTCTCGGTGCCCTGAGTCGAGCACTTGGCACAGAAGTGCATTACCCCGTGTGTCGGTGCCATGCTGCCTCCACCACTCTGAAATGAACAGAGGAGGACTTACCAGTAGGAGGTGGTGTCCTGTCCCTGGGGTCCGGTGATCGGTAGCCGATCCACCCTCCTACACAGCCTGGGGAAAGCCAACCCAGGAAAAGGAAACAACACGGAAGAAGGCAGCTGCAAGGCAAGCCGCTGCTGAATCAAAGCTAAGTGCAACACTGCCAACACTGCCATCTAGTAGTCAGATGCTGGAACTGCAGCCAGGGGGAAGGTAACAGAAACAAGCCCGCGACAAAGCAAAGACTCAGAGGAAACACAAGGCTAGAGTCAGCTGAAGGACAGCACAAGAACGCGCCAGCGTGGTGTCAGCCACCACGCAACTGCCAAGGATCAAGGGACACCACACACACACGCATCAAGTGAGTGCGGAGCAGTGCGAGCGGCAGCGCACGAATGCGCCAGAAACGCAGAAACACGCCACGAGGCGCAAGGATGCGCAGGAGGCAATAACTCCACTGAACCAGCGAGAAACACTTCAGGAACGCGCCAGAACATTCCGGAACGCGCCAGGAGTCAGCGCAGGAATGCGCCAGAAACAGCATTGTGCAGGACCGCGCACGGAGTGAAGGAACTCCACACCTCAGGACCAAACAGCATTGCGCAGGACCGCGCAAGGAGTGAAGGAACTCCCACACCTCAGGACCAAACAGCATTGCGCAGGCCCGCGCAAGGAGTGAAGGAACTCCACGCCACCACGACTGAGTGACGCAGGGATCGCGTCCTCGGAGACCTGTCAGTAGGTCACAGCAAAGATGACTTGCCAGAAAGTCACCGCTCGAACCTGAACAGTCGGTTGGTCGCCCGGAAACAAAAGGAGAAGATGACCAGTCAGTTGGTCGCCCGGAAAGAAAAGGAGAAGATGACCAGTCAGTTGGTCGCCCAGAAAGAAAAGGAGAAGATGACCAGTCAGTTGGTCGCCCAGAAACAAAAGGAGAAGATGACCAGTCAGTTGGTCGCCCGGAAAGGAAAGGAGAAGATGACCAGTCAGTTGGTCGCCCGGAAAGGAAAGGAGAAGATGACCAGTCAGTTGGTCGCCCGGAAAGAAAAGGAGAAGATGACCAGTCAGAAGATCACGACTGCGATGACATGCCAGAAGATCAAAGGCATGGTAACTGAATAGATCAAGAAGAGGTCCATGGCGGGACCCAGAAGAAGTCTGATGACACCGACCCGAAGTAATGAAGGAGCGACAGGAAGAAAGGTGCGATGCCTGGTCTGGCCATTGGAAGAAGAGAAGGCGTGTCCTAAGGGTAGGACGCAACCAGGGAGATTCGTGTGGAGTGCACGCCACACGGAGATGGCCTGGGTGGTTGAAGAAAAGAAATGGGACAGACCACGTCATGAAAGGAATGGAGGAGAAGAAGGGCAGTGAGTGCCACGGTGCCACTAGAAGATCACAAGAAGAGAAGAGATGTGACCAGCCAACTCACACAAACATCAGGAGAAGATGGCGACATGCACCAGAACACCGGAGTGCAGCGGAGAACAAGGCCTGGCATGAACACCGGCGGCACAAGTCAAAGATATCCACCTACAAGCCATCCATCAATGTGGCGATCGCAGAAGAGGGAAAGTTTAGACTGTTGACAACAATCTACCTTTGGGGTTGAGCGGAAGATTGGATGGCGAGAGTGCTCACACATCCGGCTGAGGAACTGACCACTCCACACCAACCCGTGGCAGCCCAAGAAGCAAAGGCCTCAAGGGACTCTGGTGGCAGCAAGTCCCGCAAGAGAGACGGATCCACGACGGTGCGTTTGCAAGACCCACTGAGAAGGAAGCTTCGCATTCAAGAAAAGAGTCAACAGCGTAACCTTCAGGTGGAACTAGGACACAACGGTGAAGATCGTGGAGCGCCCCGCTCACGGCCCGAAGGCAATGGTGGAGCAACATGACCGACAACACCAGTCCAGTGGAAGCCTGGCAAAGAGGTCCTCCCGGACATCTTGTGAGAGAAGAACACCGGTGAAGAGGGGCATCCTAGTGAGAGGGACGTATGCTCCTACTCCTTTCATCTGCCCAGAAATACTTTGAAGCCTGCCCCGAGACATCACCAAGGACCAGGACTGAAGAGGAGAACCGAGAAGACAAACAATTCTCGGATCACGTCACCCTTCTATCTAACTACCAACTGTCACCAGTGGTGCCAAGCAAAGGCAAGACCAAGAACAACGTCCAGGCGGCGCAGACAGAAGATAGGACCCGCCAAACAACGGCAAACCATGCCACAGTGACTCATGAGTCCTGGATGCAGCAACTACACCATCTGCAACCTGCAATCCACCAAAGAGACTCACTTCAAAGTATAGAGTCAGTGTTATTTTGTATGTACATTTTCTTTCCCACAGGTGGAACTTTGTCGTGTGGTTTTTGCGAACTACACCTTTCTCTCCCATAGGTTGGACTTTCTTTTGTTTTCAATTTTCCCCGAAGTTTGGGAGGGGTGTAGTGATCCAGAATCACGGTCAGCAGTCTAGTGCTTTGTAAGCCAGCACACTGAACACCCACCCACCACTGATGTCACTGGTCAGGTGACACAGCTTTAATAAAAGGGGCCGAGCGCACGTGCTCTGGGCCAGTTGCACTATGTAGCTGTTGGTGTCTGCTCAGTCATTCTCTTGCATGAGGGCCCAGGGCCCCCAACATTACAATTCCCATACAGGAATGTAACAATTTCAACACAACAGCACAGGTGCACCACACAGCAAATTAGACAGAACATTGTATAAAATCCATGTCAAACTAATTTTCCAAGATTCTTCCTTTATTTCAATGAAATATTTTTTAAAATATATTCAAGATGATTGAGACACAGCAGACGCATTTTGTCCTTTTCAAAAGTACGTCTTCGGGGCCAATTAATATTCGATGTTGATTCCATAAGGGAATGGGCCACCTAGTCGGTCAACTATAGACTACTAAGATGCCTCCGTCCTTAAATATATTACATGGGACAAATAAATTTAGCGAAATTCGCTTGGCCGCTGACTGGCGAGGAACGTGCCGACTGATTCTGGCCGGCAATTGAAATCATTTTCATATATTCCCCAGTTCCCTGACCTGGGACCGAGGATTGCTCAGACTGGGAGTCATCATATACCCACTCATCTTTTTCTTTAAAAAATGGGCGCTAAATGTAAAGGACTAAACGCGTGGGCTGTGTCTCAAGCATCTTGAATATATTTTAAAAAAGACTTCATTGAAAATAAAGGAAGAAACTTTGAAAATTAGTTGGACATGGATTTTATACAATGTTGTGTCTAATTTTCTGTGTGATGCACCTGTGCTGTTGTGTTAAAATCTTATTTCCCTTATGTGTTTTTTTGTTTTGTTTACACCCTCCCCTCAAGTTGTAGGTTGTAAACACTAATCGTACCACCCGTCAGAAATATCATAAACAATTCCGGGAACCAGGATGGCACTAGGCGAGTTTTCAGAGATGTAACTCCTGGTACATCCTGTGATTTTTTTAAGCTGCAGCAGCTAGAACTCTAGTTCTGGCTGGTATTTTCACTTTCCCATTATAGTCTCCAGCATGACAACTTCTAGCGGCTGAAATGCACACCACATGGTTGAAAGCGCCACACATGGCCCGGGGAATCTTTGCAACTATTAAGACTTTATGAATGTAAAGCAAGCAAACGCTGAAAGATAACATAAGCCAGCGAAACCATCTTGCACCACCAATTCACTTTTCCAGCCGAAGACGTCTCAAGTTGCATCAAAAACCAAACCCGGCGTCATCTCGCAAATGGCACAGTACAAAGAAATGTGTACTATCCGATTGCAACAACAGAAAAAAAAGCATTTTTGAAAGCTGGTCTTTTCATCAGCCCTTTCTTTTTGCAGCATTCCGATACAACTGAAAGCCACTGCATTAGTAAACTTTCCTTCCAGCACTCGTGGTGTAGCGACTTCATCACCACCAGTTTTCAGACTCCCCTTTTAGCTTTCGATTTACTGTCTGCGTTGTAGATGGCAGGAAATGAAAGCTTTCACACACTTTGGCGAAGTAACTAACTAGGTCGCAAACGTAAGGTGATAGGATAAGCAAGATACGGAATTCCATTTCAACGCATCTTATCTAGTGATGCTTTTTTATGTCCCTGAACTGTGGAATTCCAGTTTACTAATCCTAAACAATTGCAAATATATTTAGTTGCAACAGGACTTTCCGGTTTCTGGGTGTGCCACTGACAGGAGAGCTCCCTTTGCTTTTGCATAGAAGGGTATTCCTACCGAAGATAGGTTACCCAAGCTTCCTACTGTTGGAGAGAAATGGGCAGTGACCTTCAGAAGTGTTTTAAATGTCCTCTTATCTTTTTCACACAGAAAAACAATGAAAATAGGCCTAAAATCAGTGCTATATTAAAGCTGTCCAGCCAGACAGAAAATGTATTAATGTATCAAATCACATAAAACACAAGAATAAAGTGAAGAGAATATCCTGCGTCCAACGCAACTTATCTAACAAAGACACAAATGAACGGAAATTCACAAATTCAGAAAAAGGCTCATGCAGAACAAAAAATGCTTGTAACTTGTATACAGAAATGCAACAAGCAAACAATATGTAGAGACACGTTACACATCAGTAATTAATTTTATTGCGTTTACGGTGCATATAAGATTAACAATGTTTCGATCCCGTAAAAACAATATTGGGGTCATCATCAGGACATACAAATTACATGCCTGAGGGAGTTTTAGCCTGAAAGACAATAGTGAAATGTAGAGGGGACAAAAGAAAAATAAGTGGATCAAAAAGACTTTAGAAAAAATGGTCTGTAACATGGTAATCAGACAAAATATCGAAAAAAAAATATCGGAAAGACAAAATATCGAAGTAAAAATATCGAAGGTCAAAAATATAGGTAAGCAAAAATATCGGATACAAAAATATCGAAATAGGTGAGTATGCAAAAATATCGACAAAAAAAATATCGAGTGTCAAAATATCGTTAAAAAAAAAATATCGTGTAGTAATGAAAATAATCAATAGTATAGGAAAAAGTAAAATAATTGTATATAAAAAGTATTAAAAAAGTTGTATTATTATAAATAAAACAATTATAAATAAAATATTTAAAAATACATATCTATGTTTAGGAGCGGGTTATTGGGTTTATAGGGGATAAGGGTGGGAAGTAATTTATTAATAATTAATTAATATATGTTATTAAAAAATACTAAATTATACCTATTTGTTAATTAATTATAATTAATTAGTTAATTAATTAAGCTCATATAGTCTATATTATTAATTAATAATTAATTGATAATTAATAAATATTAATTATGAAATTATAAATATATTTTTTTAAAAATATATGTAGATACATGTTGATTTTGTATTTCTACATTTAGTAAAATATTATTTTTAAAAATTACATTTTCAGGTTTAGGAGCGGGTTATTGGGTTTATAGGGGATAAGGGTGGGAAGTAATTTATTAATAATTAAATCATTAATAAATAAATGTTATTAAATATTTGTACATTATACCTAATTGTTAATTAATTATTATTAATTATAATTAATTAGTTAATTATTTAAGCTCATATAGTCTATAATATTAATTAATAATTAATTGGTAATTAATTAATATTAAATAAGAAATATTAAATATTTACTTAAATAATTCAATGTACATACATGTTTATTTAATACTTCTAAATTTATGTAAAATTTTGTTATTTGTAAATTACATTTCTAGGTTTAGGAGCGGGTTATTGGGTTTATAGGGGATAAGGGTGGGAAGTAATTTATTAATAATTAAATCATTAATTAATAAGTGCAAATAAATTTTTGTACATTAAACCTAATTGGTAAATAATTAATAATAATTAGTTCACTAATTAATATTATATAGTCTAAATTATTATTTACTCAATTCTTTGTAATTAATTAATTTTTATTGTAATTAATTGTAATAATGTAATTAATTTTTTTTTAAGGGGTATTTGTTGAGTTTTGGGTCAGTTTTCAGTTTGTAGTTAAAGGGGTATTTGTTGAGTTAAGGGTCAGTTTTTAGTATTTGGGTAAAGGGCTAATTTTAGGGTTCAGGGTTAGTTTTTAGTATTTGGGTAAAGGGGTATTTGTTGGGTTCTGGGTCACTTTTCAGTTTTTGGGTAAAGGGGTATTTGTTGAGTTAAGGGTCAGTTTTTAGTTTTTGGGTAAAGGGGTATTTGTTGAGTTCTGGGTCAGTTTTCAGTTTGTGGATAAAGGGGTATTTGTTGGGTTCAGGGTCAGTTTTCAGTTTTTGGGTAAAGGGCTAATTTTAGGGTTCAGGGTCAGTTTTTAGTTTTTGGGTAAAGGGGTATTTGTTGGGTTCTGGGTCAGTTTTTAGTTTTTGGGTAAAGGGGTATTTGTTGGGTTCTGGGTCAGTTTTCAGTTTGTGGATAAAGGGGTATTTGTTGGGTTCAGGGTCAGTTTTCAGTTTTTGGGTAAAGGGCTAATTTTAGGGTTCAGTGTCAGTTTTTAGTTTTTGGGTAAATGGGTATTTGTTGGGTTCAGGGTCAGTTTTCAGTTTGTGGATAAAGGGGTATTTGTTGGGTTCAGGGTCAGTTTTCAGTTTGTGGATAAAGGGGTATTTGTTGGGTTCAGGGTCAGTTTTCAGTTTTTGGGTAAAGGGCTAATTTTAGGGTTCAGTGTCAGTTTTTAGTTTTTGGGTAAAGGGGTATTTGTTGGGTTCAGGGTCAGTTTTCAGTTTTTGGGTAAAGGGCTAATTTTAGGGTTCAGGGTCAGTTTTTAGTTTTTGGGTAAAGGGGTATTTGTTGAGTTCAGGGTCAGTTTTCAGTTTGTGGGTAAAGGGGTCATTGTTGGGTTCTGGGTCAGTTTTAAGTTTTTAGGTTAAGGTCTATTTTTGGGGTTCTGGGTCAGTGTTCTGTTTTTAGGGTAAAGGAGTATTTGTAGGGTTCAGGGTCAATTTTTTGTTTTTGGTACCTAGTTCTACAGGATAACAATATATTTATTTTTCATTTAATCAATTAAAGGAATTTATACATATATAACATTACATCAAGTTTAATTTACTGTAGACTACTGTTGGAATAATCTATTCAAATTAATTAGTGTATAGTACATATTAACATTTTATGTAGAGTGCAGTAGGAATATTAATACTTATGTTATTACTGTGCAACACCTATTGTAATTTAATGTACACTGGATTTTGTATATTATTCATTACATTATTAGAGTCCAACATATACTCACATGTAATATACAGTTAATTATTTTTTATTACATTGATACTTTTTAGTAAGATAATAAAATAAAATATTCAGCATGATTTTATAAACTTTTATTTTATTTACATTTTAACAAATAACATAAATGCATAATAATATATTTTATTTACATTTCATTAGAAAAAAACTTTTATAAACACACTTAATAACAACTATACAGAACCATTATTAATTTTCTTCTTTTTCATATGAAATTAACATTCTTTATTATCTCTTTTACATATTGTTATGTCAGAAAATAAATGCAAATAACACAAATATTTTTCTGTTAAGCTTTTCTCAGCTTCATTTGTGAAGATCACATTTTTAAAATATAAATAAACATTTTTCCGTTTTTTTTAAGTTTTTTTTCAATTTGTGACAATGTACTTACATTTTTTAACATTGTTAACATAAACATCATTGTTTTTATCATATTAAATTATTATATTCATGTACATTTTTTTCATGATTTATTTGTAGGATAAAAAAATACAATTTTTCTATATAACATAAATTAATACTTATTTTTTTACACATTTGGTTCTGTATAGATATTATATTTTACACTTGGGACTATTTTATTCATTTTTGGTGCTTTCTTTTGTAACCGGTTTGGTCGTTTTGGGTTATTTGGAAGAAGGGCTGATCGCGGTTGGGAGACACTTCACGTCGCTGCAGGTAAGGTTCATTTTATATGTTATATGTGTATTATTATTATGGTTTGAGACTAGTGAGCTTATATTTAGTGCTGTTGACTGTGAGGGAGCTATGTTTCAGATTTTGAAATCACATATTTACGTATGGTATATACACGTCGTGTTAGTTAGTTAACTAATTATTTATAGAGTTCTTTTAAGTCTTTTAGGTTATATCGAACATTAAATCATCAATGTTAATATGTTGGTCTCTAATTATTTGTTAAATATTGTGGGTGGGAATGTCTGTTTTCTATGTTTTTTTCATAGATGTACGCAACATCGGAAGTTCCGTTTTTTTTTTTAAGGAAGTGTTAGTTTTTTTCATCCAACACTGATTTACAAACACTTCTTTACATTTTTCGGGTTTTCCGGAGCGATTCTTTCTTTTTTTCTACTTTTTCGGGTTTTTTATGGTAGTTCGATGGCTAAGGACCGCGTGGAATTCGTAATTGTGGAACAGTTGTATTTTTACATTTTTTTTTGGGTTACTTTTGCACTACCTGGATTACTTTGGTGATAATGGACGTTCTTGGATAGAAAACAAAATTGGTAAGTGTTTGCTTTCTATTATTTTTGTGGGTGGGTAATGTCATATTTATTATGGAATTGTTTTTAACTTATTATTTTGTTTTAATGTGTGCATATATTAAAATAATATCATTATATATTGCATACATTAAATACTTTAGAAGCTCACGTTACATATTTTCACATACTTAGGTGCTACATTTGGTGTTTTATAACAGTTTCGGCATTATTTACAGTAGTGTTTTGGCTATGATGTTTAGGTATTCTATGCCTTTCGTATTAGGGTAAAGTTTAACCTGCTCTTCCAGGTACTTGTGCATTTGTTTATTTTGCTTGGATGTTTTAGGGACAATTTCGGTTACAGATTGGTCCATTCTAAATTCTTGATAGCTCTGTTCTTTCTGTAGGCATTTTATGAATTTTTCGAGACTAGGTTTGCTTCTGCCAGTTGATTGGACAAATGCCTTGTGCCAACCTTCAACGGCATTGTTAGTTTTTGACTCCCCGTTAAGGGTACTATTGTACACATTCCACCAGGGAATGAGGAATTTTGGATTTCTTCTGTGGCCAGATCTGTGGAGTCTGCCTACCCAGGTGTCTTCAAAGTAATCAAGAAAAGGAGTTAATCTAGCTTCGTTTTGTTTGTAAAATGGACTGTCTATGATAATATTGTAATGTTCAGCTACATCTGTTGTAGGGACATAGGCAAGTGCTATAAGTTTTTTGATTTGAAAAGCAAATGAAGAATTTGTAGCATATTCGACACTTAGGGTAGTTTTTTGAAGGTGTCGCCATAAACACTGGTTGAAATGATAATAGCACCCTTGAATGGAGGTATGTGGGTGGATTTTTAGAATAGTTGAGAGCATTGCATGCTCAAAATCAAGAATGATTTTGTCTGGAGAGAAATCATTGGTTTTTTGTTTTATGACATTTAATAATTCCATATATGTAGAATTGTTTTTGTTAGGCAATAGTGCATATAACAAAGGGATATTGCAGTTGTGATAGAGGCCATGTATTGTGTATAATTGGAAGAATGGTTTGGGACAGATGTTAAATGTCCCATCCATCATCCAATATTGGCTTTGCTGCAGTTTCACTAAATTCATACTGGTACCAAAAATTATAAGTCTATTCTCATTGCTTTCGTTGTCATAAATTATAAAGGGTTGTTTATTTAAAGTTATTATTTCGGTAGCACTAAAACTAATATCCTGATATGTTCTAGGACATGGTGTTGAAGAAGTTGTAGCTTTTTTGGTCCGTGCTATAGTTCTTTTTAATGATAGGATGTTTGGCATTTGGGTTGAGGCTGTTTTGGGAATTTTTGGAATGGCTTCTTTTAAAATGACATTAGTTTGCTTTTGGGATCCGGTACTAGCTTCTTTTATACTTTCCATAGCTGTTCTGACTTCTATTTCTGTAATATTAGGTGGATGATTATGTTCCCTAGTATATAGTACTGTAGCTTCTTTTGTTGTTGCTCTGCCATAGCACTTGTTGGAATAATATTTGCAACATTTCCAATTCACTTTCATGCCATATTGTTTTTCCTGTGTGTACGTGTAACCCATGTAGCATAATAATAATTTTCCTTTTTGGCTGGTCACAAATTCGGCTCCTTCGGTCATTTTGTACTTTGTTTATCTATAAAATATATATAATAGTTAATGTCAATTTAAATGTGATCAATAATCTATGTTAGTGATAAGTAGGAATGTTTATACTTACGTGTTTTAGAATGTACAGCTAAACTTAGGACTTTCTTGCTTCTTTAGTTGAGGATAAATAGTTTTGATGTTGTTGTAGCTGTTATGAGAAATATGAAAGTAGTATATTATTAATTAATGTTTAGGTAAATTAGCAATTATAAAGCTCATTTTTACTACAAAAGTGTGTCTTCATTATTCACATTGTGAAGATACTTACATAATTTTTGTGGTCGGTATTTGGCAGTATAATTCTTTCTTCAGCTTCTGTAGAATACTTTGTAGTGTTATCTTTAAAAAATAAGGAACATATGAGTGACTTTAATCACCATGTTGGTAGGTTTTTTGAAACATGTGGTAAATATGTTATTTAATATACTTACTTAGTGATTTGTTTTACTGTTGTTTAGAATGTGAAGTTCTGTATGTTGTCTGTATATCTATTCACTGTGTTTGCTCTGTAAATAAAGAATATGTCATAGAAAATTATTAAAACAGTTATAAATGTTAGTATTGTTTTTACACATTTATTGCAGTTGCATAATACTTACTTACTAAAATGTATTTTAGAAATAGTACTGAGGTCCTTAGTTAATTAGTAGTGCAGTTTTCAGAAGTCGAATCTACAGAGAAAATAATATATGTTGAGGAAAACTGTTTTTTTTCTGTGTTTAGATTTTTGAGCACATAATTACACAATGTAACCTAACTTACATAGTTATTCGATTCTGTGTTCCTATGCTTTCTTCACAGTTAGTTTGAGAAGAAAATTCAGTTGTTGTAGTATCTAAAAAAATAATAATATGTTATTATTTAGGATGTTAAGTAGTATGAATAGCAAAGAGCAACTGGGTATTTAGCAGGTAAATAATTAGTAGTACTAAATTATGCAGTTTCTATTTTATGTACTTACTTATGACAAAGTATTGTAGAAATAGTTCTGATGTTCTTAGTTCAGTAGTAGAGCATATTTTAGTAGTATAATCTATAGAGAAAAATAAATATGTGGGAGAAAAATGATTATTTCATTGTGTTTAGATTTATGTGGACATAATGAAACAATGTGCAATTATTTACATATATTTTGGCATCTGTATTCCTATGCTTTGTTCACAGTAATTTGGAGTAAAATATTCAGTTCTCGTAGTATCTTAAACAAATAGTAGTAGATAATTTATTAGCATGTTAACTGCAATGAATAGCAAAGGGGTACTGGGTATTTAGCAGGTAATTACTAGCAAATGAAGCACTTTCTATTTTATTTACTTACTTAATATAAAGGATTATAGATGTAGTACTGATGTCCTTAGTTCTGTAGTAGTGCAGTTTTCAGTAGCAGAATCTACAGAAAAATAAAAAGATGGTGTGGAAAAAATCATTATTTCAGGGTGTTTAGATTAATGTGCACATAATGTCAAATTACTTACATACTTATCTGAATCTGTATTCCTATGTTTTGTTCACAATTATTTGGAGTACAATTATCAGTAGTGGTAGTATCTAAAAAAAATAATTTTATATCATTATTTAGAATGTTAAGTAGTATGAATAGCAAAGGGCCACTGGGTATTTAGCAGGTAAGTAAATACAATTAGCAAATAATGTATTATATATTTTATTTACTTACTTAGTAGATGTAATAGTAGGTTTAGAGTCTCGTTCTTCTACTTGTTGTGCAGCAATTCGGATAGAGATGAATCTCCTTCTGTGACTTTTGGCAAGTAGTTTGTGCTTACGTTTTCATTGCTTATATAGGGGAGTGTCAGTAGTAATTACTTTACTATTGGTTCATTTAAAAAATTAGGGTTGTGATTGGTTAGTTAGTAGATTTGAATTTCTGTTGACATTAATTAGTATTAGAATATAAAATCAAACAATAATTAGAAAAGTATACACAGTACCATAGAATATTTTTATATGTGTAGGTGACATTTTTTTAACCAATATAAAAAAATATTTGATTTTATAGTGTGTGTATAGTAGAAATGAAAGTGTTGCATGTTATTTTTGATGTGAAAACATATAAAGCGTTAATTAATTATGTAAAGAAAAGCTTTACAAAAGTCGATATAGTTCATAATCCGATATTTATGTGCACGATATTTTTGTTTTCGATATTTTTGTAAATGTCATTATATTTTGCAGATAGCGATATTTTTGTATTCCGATATAAATGTAGTCGATATCACAGTAAACGATGTTTTTGTATATCGATATTAAAAAATCGATATTTGTGTAGATATATAGTTAAGTATAGGATCCCGATATTTTTGACATCGATAATTTTGTTCCGATATTTTTGTACTTCGATATTCTAGTTTTCGATATTTTGTCAGACATTCCTGTAACATAGTGCAAGTGAGAGACAAAGGTGGTAAACTCTTCCATTTAGACGTTGTGTACTAGGTGTTGATACAATACACATGCTGGGTGAAAATTGGTTAGAAACAATGATCTCAAGGTGCAGCAATGGATCAACACCTTAAAGTGTTACGGCATGGGTGCTACCGGTGAAATAGCAGCCTTGCATGCAAGTGCTATAATGGAGTGAGTTGTGATGGGCTAAGTTGTTTCTAACATAGCTAACCAAGCGTAAAAGCAGGAGGCAGGCAATGAGGCAATTGAGATAATTCCAGGAAGGGATTACTGTGGTCGCACGGAGGTACGTTAGATCACGCAGGCATCTTGGCACTGGTAAAAGGAAACACATTTCAGGAATAGCCACCAATTGTATGGCCTAAAAGCAATACAGGCATGGGTTAACTCTTACCATAGCAAAGGAGGTAGGGTGGGAATGGGACAATTCCCAATTGATGGGACTGGTATGGAGAAGCGCGGAAACCTAGTAAGAAGAGAGAAGGAGCACAAACAGTGAGAGTACTGAGGGGGTAGGAACGAGGAGGATAAAAATGCTAGCTGCTGAAGGGCTTACCTAATTATACGAATAGCGGCAGCAAATCCAATTTGGAAATATATGAAAGGTGCTGTGAGTCACGCAACTATGATGTGAGTACTCCTGAGCCCGTACAATGACCTGTGTGGGCAGTTAACAGCGTGTCAAGGGAGTGAGAAAGGATATCTATGCAAGAAGGTTTGTGCCATTGAAGGGGCTTACCTGTTTATCCTTAGGTATTCCGGTATGCTCGGGGAATGTGCGAGCCGGGAGTAGGGTATATAAGGAAGAGCAGGGAGGGTCACATGATCTGAAGGTACCAGTGACTCGGAAGTAGAGGACATATTGAAAGGGTAGAATTAGCCAAGCGACACAAATATTGAAAGAAAGAGAAGGTTATAGGCAATGAAAAGATAGTAAAAAGATTGTGGGCATCATTTTTTATAATAAACAGATCCGTTAAGCTGACAGATGGAGCTGTAAAGACAATGAGGTACCCAATAGGCAGAACAATTACATGTTAATGGTGGCCATCTTGGAGGGATAGAAAATTCATTGGCTACTTGGTAGTTAGATGACCAAATAACAAAGAAACAGTGCGGCCATCTTAGAGTTGTGGAAGAGCTCGAAATTAGAAAATATTGAAAGAAAGAGAAGGTTAAAAGCAATGAAAAGATAGTAAAACGATTGTGGACATCATTTTCTAAAATAAACGGATCTGTTAAGCTGACAGATGGAGCTGTAAAGACAATGGGATGCCCAATAGGCAGAAACATTACATTTTAATGGAAGCCATCCACAGTGGTAGAAAATACATTGGCTGCTTGGTAGTTAGAAGACCGAATAACAAAGAAACAGCCCAGCCATCTTAAAATTGTAGAAGAGGTCAAAAATAGGGATAGGCCAATTAATTGTTATGTATGACATTATACAAGGTTTAGCATGGTAACCAGGTGTGAAGACATCACATCTTTAAGTCAAACATGAGTGGTGGAAAGAAAGTGCTCTGGTTCACTCTAAAGAATTCATACATACTAGTACATTTGAAATCAGAGAATGACCTGCGGGAAAAAAATAGATAAAAGGATCAAAATTGTAAATAGTTCAGGTTCAGGTTGTATCTTATAATAAAGTCATCCAATCTTCAAGTCTGTTGAGTAAAGTTTTGATGCTTCCAGTGTGCATGGCCCACTTGAGTTCCTCTTTATTCAGCAGTTGTCTGAGATCTGCTAATCTTGGTGGCGGTTTGATCACACTGATTACAGTCCATCTTAAATCATCCTCACTGTGGGCATTGTTAGAGTAATGTCCCAGCAATGATGCATTAGGTGTTTTGCAGCGGTGCTGGCAAATTAGCATTCACACTTTTTGCTTAGTCTGTCCGATGTAAATTTTGTTGCATGGCCATACAATAGCATAGATTATGTTACATGTAATACAGTTAGAAGATAGCTTGGATTCAACCTTGGTGTTATTAAAAGTAAACTCCTTGCCCTCAATAGTGAATTTGGAGACCATACAGCTTCCGCATTTGCCATGCTTAATCAAGGTTTCCAACCCCCATTCTTCATTCAGTGTGCCTGCTTGCTTTGTAGTTGGTAGTGTGGCTCTGACCAGGTGATCTTTTACATTCTCACTCTTGCAGAAAGCAAAGAGTGTGCAGTCAATTGTCATATTGCCAGCATTAAGAATACCCCAGTATTTCAAGATGCATTTGTGCACCCTATGCAAAACTGGTGAGAAGGGCGTGACACACACTAGTTAGTTTTTTGAGGATTTGGGTTTAGGAGATAAGAGGCATTCCCTGGGGCAATACCAGGCTCTTTTTAATGAGGTTCACACAAGTCTCCATGGATAGCGGAAAGGAATGATGCGTCACGGTGATAGTCTTCCTTCAAGGTACAAATGCGTCTAATCCTAAACTATTGGGAGTAGTGTAGGAAGTCATGAAGTGCTTGAGGACGGTTATTCTCATACTTGGGAAGTGTCTTACGCTCAGTGGGATTCCTGTACAGGGTAGTAATGAGTTCACCATTGAGATGTTGAATGGTGAGATCAAGAAAATCCCTGACAATTGTTGTTAAGCCAGTGCAGAAATTGTTTATGGGTCTTTTCTGTGTCAGCCAAATTAGAAAGCTATCATCAATGTATCGTCTCCACAAGCCTATGCCTGTGAAAGGGATTGCTTGTGGAGAGGATACGGGATGTTTCAAGGGAATCCATGAACAGTATGGCCAGATTGGGGGGCGAAATCAGCCCCCATCAAAGTACCCTTGACTTGTTTGTACTATTGGTCATTGAAGCTGAAGAAGTTCCCAGTGAGACATATTTCAAGTAATTGAAGAATGCAAAGAGTAGGAACTGCATGGGAGTATGGTCTGATGTTAAGAACGTATTTGATGACAAATATTGCTTCTATTTGGGAAAAATAGGTGTAAAGGGACTCAACGTCCTTGGTACATAGGATGTCTGAATCACAGTTGAATGGATGGTGTTCCACAAGGTTAATCATAGCCATACTGTCTCTTATATAGTACTCGCTCTGCAGGACAAAAGCTATGATAAAGAAGTCCACTTATTGTCCTAGTAGTTTGAGAATTGACCCGCATTATGATCCTATGGGGCGTTCTGGTGGATTTGTAAGATTTTTGTGAATTTTGGGGAGTGTGTATATGACAGGAGTGCGAGGTGTTTTGGTATTGAGGAAGAGAAAGTCGTTCTGACTAAGGAAACCTTGGGTTTTACCATCATTGGTGATTTGAAGAATACGTCTCTATAGTTCTTTGGTAGGGTCAGTAAGGAGTCTACAATACTGGTCCGTATTTGACAGTTGTCTTAAGTATTCCGATTTGTATAGATCTTTTTCCTGCAGGTGTATTTTTCCAACTTTTTCGTCAGGCTTTATGATCAAGGAGTCATTGTTTTTAAGATCCGTAATGGCCCTCTTTTCCTCGAGTGAATTATTGTATGGAATGTAGCGTCTGTAGTTTCAAGAATAGAAACATCCTTCATTACAGAATCATATTGGCAATAGGAGAGAAGGTAGAGAGAGGGCGCAGGGGGGTGTTGGTGATGCTAGTAGGAGAGGGGTCGAGTAGAAAGCAGGTATGTAGTCTGATTCTACCAAAAAAACAGAGAAGTTCTGTTGTAGCTCCAGGAAGTTGGGGTGGGTAGTAGGGACATATGAGAGGGCCTTACTCAGAAGTGATTGCTCAGGGTTAGTTTGGGCATGTCTGGACAAAATGAAGATTGCTATGGTGAGGGGATCATAAATAATCTCTGTATTATTAGTTACCACTGGTAAAATTTCTGCCTGGTCTGGCGTTCGCCTGGAGGGTTATACCATTGTTGCTGCCTCGTGCTGTTTGAGTCTGCCTTGTATTGGAGGCTCGTTTTGTACTCTGCCTAAAAAAGAGTAATTCTATGGTTTTGTATGAGTGAAATGTCCAGCTAACTATAACACCCCTGAAACCTATGTTTTTTTATGTGAATTGCTAATGTTTTTAAATGCTAATTTCTCACTATAACGTCTCTGAAACCTATGTTTTTGTCAGTGAATTTCAAAGCTTTTTTAAATGCTAATTTCTAACTATAACATCTCTGAAACTTATGGTTTTTTCAGTGAATTCCAAAGGTTTTTTAAATGCTAATTTGTAAGTGTAATAGTAGTTATGCCTATTTTTTGTACTGTTTATTTATAAATATTTTAGTCATTAAATAACATTACATATTTTTCTGAAAATTGCACAAAAAATTAAAATAAATGCAACTGAAATATTGTTTTTTTTTTATTTTAATATATATATATTATTTTCTTTTTTACATTTTTTCTCCAATTTTTTTTCGGAGTCGCGCATCCAAAGCGTACACATCACAGTGGGTGCGCGGATTCTAGCCCTCATTTTAGAAAAGTTGTGAAGGATCCACGTACGGTGTGTGATGACTTCGTGTTTTTCAGTTACATCATATACATTTAATATTACGTGATGTGCGCGATTGGTAGGCGACCAGTCCGCAACTCATGCTTCCGCGCATTCGCGACACATGCGCATTACGGTACGCGAGGCTTGCGCGGTGGCGGGACGTCATATACGTGCTGGGACGCGCTTGGTGCGTGGTTCCTGCAAAAAATGTTTTTGTTCTAAAATGATAGGTATGTGTCTTTAATATACATATTAGGGCAAGAGATAATCTAAGATATTCGAAAAAATTATATATTTGTACTTAGAATAAACTTATATTATTTTTAAATATATATTCACAAAGTCGTGTGCGTGCTTCGTGAGCGCAGAGTGCGCGGATCCCATGTGACCTTAAAAAAAAATATTTAATTGGTTCATAACATTTCCCACTGTAACTATTGAAGAACACCACCCATTTTAATCATTCTTGTTGAAGCATCTTTAGAGAGACATCTCTTTTCCTACCATAACCCTTTTTTCTTGTTTTTTTTGGTGTTTTAAAAAAAATATCAAACAAAATGGCATTTGGACAGCAGCAGCAGCAGGAGGAAGTATCTTCTGAAGAAGAATTCTTGCAGGAGGCACCATGTCCACAGAGGCCGGAATCTGTTGTGTGGAAATTATTCACTTTTCAACCTGGAGAGAAGAATGTAGATGTGAGAAAGGTGACGTGCAAATTTTGTGACCGAGTCCTGTCAAGAGGCAGTGGAAAACCAATAATACTCTTGTGGCACTGCTTCTATGTACAAGCATCTCCGGACCACATATCCTCTCTATCTTTCTCGGGAGGAAATGAGGCAAGCTGCTTTGAACCCCTCACTTGCTGTAGGTGGCAAGTACGTCTAGAGCGTCCTCAGGAACACCTGCAATGGACATTAGGCCAGAATTTGCCTTTCCCGAGCAACACTGCGTGAAGTGTAAGAAACGTATATGCTTCGGCGAGCAGTCGGTGGATGCAGTTTGTGCTGCTCAATGCAACCATCGCTGTTAATTTTTTTGTTTTTTTTGTTTTTGGAATGATAAGTAATTCAAAAAGATTCCTGTTTTATTCGTTCTTTTTTTTGTTCATTTTTTAAAAAAACAACCCCAAAAATACCAAATTGTTAAAAAAAAATAATACAAAAGAAAAAAAAAGTTCTTATCAGAACTACCTTATTTGGTTGAAGAAAGAACTATAATTGCAAGGTAATGTGTGAAAGTTTGGTTGAATAGATGTATTCAGCATGATTGACTGAAAGAATGCATTAGCATTGTATGGTAAATTTATTGGTGAAGATTTATGAGGAAGTACTGCAGTTTGACACTGCAAGCTCTTTAGCTGCACTACACTGTGGCACGTCCGAAGCACAGGGATGTGACATATGTACATGAATATGTAGCAAATCTGTGCTTCCCTCTGCACTGCTGCACAAACTGTTGCCATGCTGTGACACAGGCACCCTTGCACCATGGTGCAACGATGTCTGTGTCGTGTGGAGATTGTTTTTGTGCAAGAAGGGACACCTTCCTGCACAAAAACAATCAGTAAAGGCATTTCCTCTTTCAATGTATGCTGTGAAATGCAGCATGCATTGAAAGAGGAAAAAATGAGGAGAAATGAAAACAATTCTCCTCGTTGTGCTTCGCAGAAGAACCAACCCCGTTGCCAATCCAGGAATTAAAACGCTGCATAGCCTCAGTTAAATCCAAACCTAATGTTGGACGGCCCTGCAGTAGAGCGTCAGAAAGAGCAGGGAAGCTGATCTTCTGGGGACGTACCCCAAGAGAATGAACAAAGGCACAAGGCCTCTTCCCTAAAGACCGGGAAAACCTAATCAAAAGGTGATCGGACCAGGTAACATATTCTGCGTCCGATAAAGATAAGTCAAAGTTGGAGCAGACTAAATCCAATAGATGCACCCCCGAGTGAGTAGGTATCTTACCCCACTGTGTTAGTTGTGCTAAATTTAGGGAGTCAAGCAGACTTCTTGAGTCGGGGACTTCATAAGCGTCCAGATGGACATTAAAGTCCCTCAGTAGTAAGAACTTAGGGAACCGCAAAGCACGTGGCACAATAGCCTCCTCCAAGGCATTGAGGAAAGACACCGGTGGTCCTGGGGGATGATAAACCAACGTACCTCTCAGCGTAAAATGGGGGGTAAGAACGAGAGAGAAATGTAAAACCTTCCCCTCGCCCAGTTCTTCCGATGCCTCACTGGAGAAGGACCAGATGTCCCTGAACACCACTGCTGTATGTATCTGCTTAGAGATTTGTAGGGTTTATGCACAGACTATTTTATGGGTACTTGTGTTGGTGCCTAGGTCATTTTATAAGAATACCACTTGTAACTGGAATGATGACAGTGCTGCAAACAGAGTGAACAATTTATAAGTGCTTACGTATTGGTGGAGTGATAGGATAAGTAGATATTGGTAGATAAGTGATTAAAGAAGTGCATGGGATAGCTTGGAAGATTCATCCACCTCATGAGTAATAACTCGGTATTTAGTAGAGTGTATCAATAGTATGTAGCTAGTTAAAGGTCTGCTTGGATAGTGCACAACATATTATAGATGTTCTTGTGTTAGCAGCTAGGCCATTCCATGAGTTTATGACTAGTAACTAGAATAATTACAGTATTACAAACAGAGTGTATAGTGAATTTATAAGTGCTTAGGTATTGGTGGAGTAATAGGATAAGTAGATAGTGCTGGATGGGGTATTAAAGAAATGCATTGGACAGACAGGAGGAGTCCTAGGTTGCATGGGTAGTACTTTACTAAGTAGCTGGTTAGAGGTTTATATATATATAGTGCACAGCTGAATGTAGTTGTGCATTGATAGTGTTTGGATTACTTAATCTTACCTTGACAGTAGTACATATCAAAACATGCTAAACATTTTTTCAGTTATTATAAGTGCTTAGGTATTGGTAGAGTAATAGGATAAGTAGCTAGTGCTGGATGGGTACTAACTTAGTATTCAAAAAACTGTATCAATGCTATGTAGCTCATTAGAGGTCTGCATGCATAGAGCACAGAATATAGTAGCTGTACTAATTTTTCTGGCTAGGCCATTCCTTAGGTACATGACTAGTAACTGGAATAATTTCAGTGCTGCAAAGAGAGGACATGTTGAATTTATAAGTGCTTAGGTATTGGCAGAGTGATAGGATACGTAGATAGTGCTGGATGGGTGATTGGAGAAATACATGACACAGACAGAAGATTTCCAATACTGCAAAGGTATTAAATGGGTATTTAGAAGAGCGTATTAAAAGTATGTAGCCTGTTAGTGATCTGCATGCATAGTGTACAAAACATTGTACCTGTATTGGGTTAGTGGCTAGGCCATTCCTTAAGTATATGACTAATAACTGGAGTAATTTCAGTGCTGCAAAGAGAGTGCATGCTAAATTTATAAGTGCTTAGGTAATCGCAGGGTGATTGGAAACTACTGCATGGGTGAATGGACAAGTGCATGGGGCAGACAGAAGGATTCCTAGACTGCATAGGTACTAACTGAGTATTTAAAAGACTGTGTCAATGCTATATATAGCTGATTAGAGGTTTCCATGCATAGGGCACATTATATTGTAGCTGTACTAGTATTGGTGTGTCTATGGTTTCGAGAATGTTAGTCTGTATTTTAGGGTGTGAGGCAGTGCATCAAATGATCACATGGATGCCGCCATCAGTGATGTCATTTGAGATATCATCAGTGATGTCATCAGTGATGTCTCTAACCATGTCATGAGTGATGTAATATGTGACGTCATTAGCAGTGCATTGCTGGGGCGTGAATTACAGTTAGCACAACTAACTATAACACCCGAATTTCTCTTGTTTTGTACTAGTGAAATGTCCAACTAACTATGATGTCAATGAAACCTATGGTTTTTTCAGTGAATTTCTGAGGTTTTTTAAATGCTAATTTCTAACTATAATGTCCCTGAAACTTGTGATTTTTTCAGTGAATTTTATATATATGTATTTAATCTCCTCTCACTCTTACAAGGAAGGAATCAGCACTCAGGTTGTAGTTTGGAAGTATTTAATCTGCAAAGGACGTGATCCACACGTTTCGGCTCGTCTGAACCTTGATAACGATGCAAGAAGTCATTGTAGCATCCTTATTTAAATATACAAATGCCTCCAGATGGCAACATTAACAAAGGAATACATATTACTTCAATCCAAAAAGCTGGCAGCCATATTGGACTGGTCACGATGTGAAAATTCAGGAATTGATACAATAAAGAAAAGAAAGCAAGTGTTAATATGCACACAATGTAATTTCAGCACATCTTGCCCCGTGACCGCAATACCTGTATATTTGTCAACATTACTTATTCATAATAAATATACTTAGGATTGCAAACATCAACATAAACAATGGACTACACATTACTTTAAAGTGAAAGGTTATCGGCCATAATAATCTGGGCATGTTGCGTATTATAATCGTTCTTACACGAAAGAAACGACAAAAAGGGCTGTTAATATACACACACTATCCCTAAATAAAGTTCTAGCGTTTATAGTTCCATTCCATTCACAGCTCATTTGAGATGTCATGAGTGATGTCATGAGTGATGTAACTGACCATGTCATAAATTATGTAATGTCTGAAGTCATTAGCAGTACATTACGGGGGCGTCAGTTATAGTTAGCTCAGGTAACTATAACTGCTGAATTTCACTGGTTGTGTATGAGTGAAATCTGAGTCTAACTATACCGTCCCTGTAATCTTAGTTTTTTTCAGTAAAACTCGAGTTGTTTTTTTAACGTTAAGTAAGATGCATATCACAATGGATGATGTAAGCAGGGCCTGGCATTGTTTTGCCCTCACCCAAGCTTGCTGCTCCTGCCTTCCCTCCTCCTAGCCATTCATTGTTCAAGTCCATGTCCCTGCTCCCTTATTACAGCCCTGTGTGGCCGTTGTTCTGCCACTGGCCTTCCTGCCTTCTCTGAAGAGTTAGCTTCTACCTCCCCCCTATACTCTGTTGTCTGAATCCATGGACTAGCCTCCTCCCTGCTGCCATGCATGGTCTGATGTGCCGCCACTGCCCTCCATTTAACATGATGTACCAGTCCACTCCTCTTGCCCTCCAGTGCCCTATTCTATGCCCTATCATTGACCTCCTGCTTGGCCTCTGTGCTTAGCTTGTTGCCCCTATTCTCCTTCCCCCTGCCCTCGATGTCTGTGTGCATGTCCCTGCTCCATCCTTTTTGCCCACCATGTCCCATGGACCTGCCACTCTTATCCACTCTGAGTGTTCTATTGAGCTGCCAGTCTACTGCCACCTGCGTAGCATTGACAGATGACTGTAACCTGTCCCTGCCACCTTCACCCTGCCTGTCCACATTCCATGCCCCTATCCCTTTCCTCCTGTCCTCCATGGTCCGATTTACTGCCTCACCCGTCTGCCCTCCCTGGTCTGTTGTGCTGCAACTGCACCTCCTGCCTGCCCTGTGTGGTCTGTTGTGAGGCCCCTTCCCCTGAGCTCTCTTGTCCGTGCCCAGGTCCTGACCCTCGCTTCTATCCTCCATGGTCCTTTGTGCATGCCCCTGCACCCTCCTTCTTGCCCATCATAGCCATTGTGCTGCCATTAACCCTCCCGCTTGCCATGCATGGTCTCCTGTGCTGCCACGGCCTCTCCCACTTTCCCTGTGTGGCCAGCTAGCTGACCCTGACCTCCCCCACCTTCCCTCCATGGTCTGTGTGTATGCCATTATAGTCTCACTGTTGTCCTCCAAGATGTGTCTTGCTTCTAGTGCCCATCCTGCCTGACCTCCATGGTCATCTTGCTGCTCATGCCCTGCCTCCTTGCCCCCAGCCCTCTGTTTCCATGTGCAGACCCCCATTCCCTCCCTCCTGGCTTGTCTGTTCCATTGTTCCATTATGCAGCTCTGGGCAACAAGCTTGCTTAATCTCCACAACGGCCCCCCCCCCCGCAGCGGGAGGCCTGGCTTTCACCTTGGGGATGCCCAGCATGGGTGATTTCACAGGGAAAAACCAGGACGGGTTCCCAAGGCAAGCGCCGAGATGCCCAAGGGTAACATCGAGCGCTATATAAGAACACACATACATACATGCATACATACATTGTAATGCCCCTGGTCCGCCCTTCCTGCCCTTTATGGTCTGTTATGCTGCAGCTTTCTCTCCTGTCTGTCCATTATGGTCAGCAAGCTACCATTGCCTTTTTCCCCTCTGTTCTCTGTTGTCCATGTGCATGGTCCTGTCCCCTCCGTATTGGTTTCTATGGATTGTTGTGCTGTACTCCCGTCCAGCATGCCCTGTGTATTGTATTGTGCTGCTGCAAACCCTGATTTCAGCCCTGTAGGGTCAGTTTGGTGTACCTCTCCATGTCCCTCCTGTCCTCTATTATCTGAGTCCATGTCTCTACCCCAACTCCTCCTGCCTTCCATGAGCCAATGTACCATACTTGCTAACATTTTGAACTTGGTAAGAGGGAGATTTTGAAAAAAAGCTGGGGGCATTGACTTACATTAAAAAAGAGGAGATTGTAGACAGGAGACAAATCAAATAAAGCCTTAAAAACATTGGGCGTTTCCTGGCTGAATTGGGTCTTTTGGCATGTATGGTTGTACTACCACTGCCTCTTCCTTCTGCCCACAATGGTCTATTATATTGCCACAGCCTCTCTTGCCAGTCCTGTATTGTTGGCTTGTTATCCCTGCCCCCCTTTCCACTGCCCTCCATAGTGTGCTGTGCTGCCACTGTCCTTCCTGCCTGCCAGCCGACTGGACTACGGCAACGCCCTCTACGCCGGTACCACCGCCAAGCTCCAGAAGAGACTCCAGCGGATCCAGAACGCCTCAGCCAGACTCATCCTCGACATCCCACGAACCAGTCACATCTCCGGACATCTGAAAGACCTTCACTGGCTCCCCGTCAACAAAAGAATCACCTTCCGCCTCCTCACCCACGCACACAAAGCCCTACACGACCAAGGCCCGAGCTACCTCAACAGCCGAGTCAACTTCTACGCTCCCAAACGCCACCTCCGATCAGCCAACCACGCCCTCGCCGCCGTCCCCCGCATCCGAAGAGCGACTACAGGAGGAAGGTCCTTCTCCTACCTGGCCGCCAAGACCTGGAACTCCCTCCCGACCGACCTGCGCCTGACCCAAGACCACCTCTCCTTCAGGAAGAAGCTGAAGACCTGGCTGTTCGAGCAGTAGCGGCACCCCCCCCCCCCCGCACCCCCCCAGCGCCTTGAGACCCTACGGGTATGTAGCGCGCTTTATAAGTGTCAATGATTGATTGATTGAGTGTGGTCAAATTGTTGCCTCTGCACCCTCCTACCTGTCCCTGTGGATTGAGATACGTCGGTAGCACGATTAACCCAGTTAAACTATGTATATTGGAGCATATGCGTGCAAATAATAACACCGATAAATCCTATCCCGTAGCCAGACATTTTAACAAATTGCATGGGCACAATAGGGATCTATTGGCCTACTTTTGTCTGGATAGCATACCCCCTCCCTAGAGGAGGAGACCGTCTGCAGAAACTACGACGGTTAGAGTCACGCTATATCATTGATTTACAGAGTAAAAGTCCACTTGGTTTGAACACACATGAGGAATTGGCAGTACATTTGGGATACTAGAATGT
The DNA here is from genome assembly GCF_964263255.1 of Lissotriton vulgaris. Classification (NCBI taxonomy): domain Eukaryota; kingdom Metazoa; phylum Chordata; class Amphibia; order Caudata; family Salamandridae; genus Lissotriton; species Lissotriton vulgaris. Next base: position 7,640,396 of record NC_141688.1, read on the forward strand.
ATATATGTTGTTTATAGTCTAACCTTGGTTGAATTAACTAAACATTGAATCACCGTTTGCCTATATGTTAGATTGATCTGGTTTCTGATGTATATATATTTTTTCAAAATGTAAATACTTTATTTAAATCCGTGTTTGTTGAACTGAAACATTAGATATTGCATTGTTTACAAACAGATGTGTACTTGCCAATACACGCCCATCTAGGGGCGAGATTAATTATGTCCATAATTAAGCCCATCCAGGGCTATATAAAATGGTTACCTCTAAGTAGCAATAGTAGGGTATTTTACCTCTACGATCTTAACATTGAAGACCGTGATTTTCGTTGGTATATACTTTCTTTTTTCACGTTACAATTGCATGTTTACAGATGGCGACCAACTTGCCAAATGCTCAGTCTTCTTTCAATGTTGATGGCAATTCGTACCGTAATTGTATCTATGCTCTTTAAAAAGAATGGTGGCGCGTTCTGTGTTGCAATTGACAAAGGCTAAGCGCCGAAACGCGTCTTGTCTGCGTTGGGTTGCCAATAAAAATTTGTTGGCACTGATACCCCCCCGTGAGTGCTGTTTCCTTGTTCACATTGAACATTCTGGAAGTTTGGGAGCAGGTATTTGTTCGGCGGGCACCCCCCCGCATGGAGTAGCACCCGCTCGAGTGTGCAGCAGGCTGGTGGTTTGTGGAGCAGTTATATATATATATATATATATATATATATATATATATATACATATATATATATATATATATATATATATATATATATATATATATATATATATATATATATGTATCATCTCCACAACGGTTCCTGCTCGGGATTTGTGCAGCGCTCATGCATGTGCGTTATCCTGCGGCTGAACCACGCCGCTTAATCTCTCCACAACTTTTCCCAAATACCAACTTATTAGTGCACCAAAACAAAATAATTTGAACTTAGTATTACTGAACATTTTGCTAGTCCTTCATTCAACTTGTTAGTTGTTAAACGCCTTCCAATAGGCTGATGTCTCTATTGTTGTTCTGCCTCCAAATAGGCACACATTTGCCATCTTGCTTTCAAATTAGTGTTCAATGTCCTATTCTAAATTACATTAGTGCTATTTATTTACAGGTGCACATATAGTTCCTCCGATTGATTCAACCCATTTGGGTGCAGGGTCCTCAGGTTGATGATAAATCTCGATTCTGCTTGCCTTAATTTTCTTTCTCGATCACCTCCCCGCTCACCTTTGGCGATCGTTTGTATGCCATAAAATCTCAGTTTGTTTTTTTGGTGCACTAATAAGTTGGTATTTTGTTTTGAACAACTTGTAAAACTACAAGGACCAGAATCCTTAGCATAAAATGTGACAGGAAGTGACAGTATTTTGAAAAAGAATGGTTATAAATGTACATGGGTGGGGCAAACCCGATGATCGTGAGCAAGGTGGCGACACACCGAAACGCGTAGATCAAGTGCGCTATTTGCCCTATGTTTATTTGAAAAATAAAAGGAGATTGCTGTTAAAACTCCAGTTGGTTGTGCGACCCGTTGTTTTCCCCTTGGGAAAAGTTGTGGATATATATATATATATATATATATATATATATATATATATATATATATATATATATAAATATATATATATAGAATCCATCTTGTCCCAAATGTGCTTCGCAGCGCAGACAGGTACGCAAACTTCAAAATATTGCCAGAGTCAGACTTCTTATTTAATTGCTTTTATTTTTCCATGCTGGTGAAGTGGTGCAAGCCTTCAAACGCGTTTCGGACGCTGTGTCCTTGCTCACTGATAACAATATATTATGCCGGTCAAATAAATGCGCTGATCCAAGCAAGCGCAACGAATGTAGCCACACAAACAAACAGGAACCAGCGAGACCCAGGAAGGTGCAAATTTTTCTTTTATTTAAATTTTAGCCCAGCACCAGTCCGCCATGACGCGTTTCGGCTAGAGATAGCCTTGATCACATATGTATGTATATATATATATATATATATATATATATATATATATATATATATATATATATATATATATATATATATATATATATATATATATATATATATATATATATATATATATATATATATATATATATATATGTATATGCAGTTCCACTTCCTTCGCAAAAGTGCCGGGACACCAGGACAACGGTGCAATCCAGGGGCAAAGGTAACCCTGTGTTTAGATTCAGGCTCACAGCGCGTAGCAGCAGCAGCTACGCAAATGCACTCTCCTTGATAGAAAAAAGATCACTCCCAATCCTTTTTGCGCATTCCAATATTCTTTAATTCATCAGATGCAGCATATATATATATATATATTGTTGCAACAAATCTCGAACCACAATCCCCAGGAGTACTCCCCTGGAAAGAAGAAAAGAAGACCACCAGAGAAAAGAAGCGAGAGCCAACCCAAGCTTGACGGTGAATTAATTAATTATTTTCAAATTTCCCCACCAGCATAACATTTCGGCCTACCCAGAGGCCTTGGTCACATAACGTTAATGAGGCAACAGTTAGCTTTTTAAAGTGCAAAAGTGAAAAATTCTGTTACATGATTGGATATCGTCATGGTTAAGGTAGCTAGAAATAGAAAAAATATTTTAACTGGAACTTAATGCTATATTTAAGCACTAAGAGTTCCAGCAACTTAGGTATTGACATACAAATTAGTGATATTTGCAATCAATACATGATTTGTTTATGTAAATATAATCACAAACAATAATAGCAAAGTGATGTGGTATAATCGAACCATGTTGCAATTCATATCTCAACAATAAAATTAATTGTATGCCAAATGGCCCCATCACAGACAAAAAATCATAGGCATGTTTAAAATTGCAAATGTTCCACAGAATAATCAAAAACGGTGATACAACCCAAGTGGGTAATGTTTGTAGATCTTGTGGAGAAAAAGGATCCCAGTGCTGTTCACGATTTAGCTGGAAGATACGTAAGTGATACAATATAAGCGGTAATAAAAACAGCTCTAGATCTAAATATTGCAACAATATAAATTCATGTCAAGCAAATTAGGGAAATGTACCCTGAGAAAGCAACCCACTTAATATAGCTAGTCCATGTAACAGGTATAAAAAAATGAGAAAGAAAAAGGAGGAAGTGCAACAAAAACCTGAGCAAAAATCAAAATACATCTTTTTATCTTTTCTTTTTTTCCCTTGTTTTCTTAATCTGTGTATTTTCAAAAAATGTTAAAAAGCATAACGTGCATAAAAATTGTTTTAACATGTTATGCATGGTATGTATTTTCTCACTGAACTAAGTACAGAAGGGAGACCATAAGCCAACGGAACCTCACAAAGTGGAATCCCCAGGCAGTTGTTAATACATTATTATGCCTTAGAGAAGAGAAACTGTAGAGTGGCTAATGAACACATGAGGGGGATTTTTATTGAGAGAGAAGTGTACAATACGCTACACCAGGCATGTGTAGAAATCAACACTAGTGTTAAGCCCTGATGGATATTTGCAGTCCAAGTCCGGAATATACCTGGTCTCGAGTGCTCTTAAAATTGCCTCACGATTCCCTCCCCTGCGAAGGGGTGGCACTGCATCGATCACAAAATACCTGAGCAAATGACTCTGGTTATCGTGCTGCTCCTTTAAGTGACGTGCAACAGGATATGTTGCGTCACTCGTGTTGATTGCCCTGATGTGCTGGAACATCCTTTTGTGGACCTGCAGCTTGGTGCTACCCACACAGGGCAGGCCACAAGGACACTCCAGCACATAGACTGTGCAAACTCGGTCTTACAGGTTAATTGTTTTTGAATCAACCGAGGAATGTTGGAAAAAGGAGTTAGATATTCTGCACATTTACTGGCTGAAAGCCAAGAGGTGTTAGTAAGGACTTCCGGGCTGGATTCGACCAATGCATCGCTCAGGGAACGAGCCTTTCTACAGGAGATGTCAGGTCTGAGAGAAAGTAAGCAATGACCGGGTCATTGCAAACCAGATTCTAGTTCTTCGAGATGATTTTACGAAGTGTAGAGTACAGTGGGTTATAAGTGATAACCAATCTAACCGGTTGTTGAGCCACCACCGCTTCCGATGGTAGTGTTCTTTTATGCAAGAGGGCCTCACTTCTAGGGATGGCGTTCGCCTTCTGAATTGCCATATCTATGGCCGTCCCTGTGTAACCTCTTGCTAAAAATCTGGCCTTACTTTCTTCCTGTGCTGCTTTGCAAAATAGTTCCGTGCTGCAGATACGTCTGATCCACAGCATCTCCCCATAGGGAATACTGCGGATCAGATGTGCAGGGTGATGACGGTGCAGCACGGTATTACCAGCTGTAGGCTTTCTATAGAGCCTGGTATATATATATGTAAATGTGATCAAGGGCTGCATAGCCCGAAACGCGTCGTCGTGAGGGGTGACAAATAAAATACTTCTTGCCTGAAAATACTTGCTACAGAGGCCTGAGTTTCCTTCTTCGCCAGGTGCTTGTCTGGAAGTGGTGGGAATCGTTTCGAATATATATATAGGTCCTTGTGCCCTGCGGTATGTTGGTAGTACCAAGCTGCAGGTGCACAAAAGGATACTCCAGCACATAAGGGCCATCAACACAAGTGATCCGGCATATCCGGTGGCCCGCCACTTCAAAGAGCACCACAATAATGACAGTTCCCTGCTACGTTACTATGCTGTAGACTGTGTGGGCCCTCTTAAAAGAGGAGGTGACAGAGATGGAGCTCTAAGAAAATTGGAGACCAGGTACATACTAGTTATGGACAGTCGAGCCCCGGGGGGATTGAATTCCACAGAAGATTTTTACACGTGTCTCTGAAATACCAACGATTGTGTAAACCTGTGGGCCTCCCCCACTCCTTAGATCATTGCCCTCCTAGTTGAGTTGAGAATATATTTGACTGTTTACGAGCAAAAATGTATCTCCTTACCAACTAATATATATCTAGTTTTGCGGATGGTCTCAGTGTGGAGTGCAGCCTAGGCTTAGGCTGCACAAAGATGTATCAATAGCTCAACACTTTGACCACATATAAATGAAAGAACTGACAGGAAAGATAAAAGAGAAAAAGAGTAAAAAAACTTTATATACACAAAAAAACTTTCACAAAAAAATATATACATAGTTTTGTTCTTCTCACAACTCACTTAGATACATCATTGGCATGGTGTAGTTGAATCTGGGGTCACCAGTGTCAGCTGGAGGACGGGGGAGGAGAGGCTGCGATGGTCTCCTAACTTTGCGGTGGGGTAACATCTCCTCTCCTCCCAACCCCCCAGCTCTACATAGACAAATGAGCAATTTGTATGTGCAATACGAATAGGGTGCTGCGTACTCAGTGATAAGGCTTTACATGCATTTATGCAGTTAAACTTTATTAGCCCACTTGAGGTCTCATCCTGTGTAAATAGTGTTTATTGGGTGTATATATATTTATTGGCAAGATGCTTGTACATTCATGTCGTTATATATATATTTATATATTTATGAACTCGTAATTTATGGATATGTTCTTTTATACCTGATTTTAAACATGATTTTGTACATGATGTGTATTGCGTATATTGATAGCTAGAACAACTATGTGCATGACACTATTTGCACTTTACTCACTATTTTGCACTGTTGCCTAAATTTGCACTGTCTATTTACTGGATTTGCCAATAACTCCTGTACTGTATTGTTTACTATGATTAGACAGCACTTGCACTTTAAATACCAGTATCTGCATTTTGCCACATGGGCGGAACTCAGGGATTATCCCGTGATGCGACGTGCTCTCAATCAGTTGTCTATGTCTATGATACTTATTGTATGACATGTGACCTTAATCCACCAATGGTATCACACTTCACTGAGCACTAGCACTTTAAAAATTGCCTCTTCCCTAGCGTGCGTCATGTGATCAAGGCCTCTTTGAAGGCCGAAACGTCATGCTGAGGTGTGCCGTCTCCTCGAGGAAATAAAAATTAATGCTCACCTGCACCTGAGGTCTCCTCTCTTCTTCCTGCGCAGCGGTTTCCAGGACTGGGCTCCGGGCGAGAGGTAGCAGGGATTGCTACATATATATATACATATATATATATATATATATCGTCGCTCCGTTGCACCAAAAGTAACCGGGTCACTCGCAGACGGGTGCCTCTGGTGGTGGCGCCCCACGTCACAAATTACCGCTCCGATTGTCTCTCGTTTTACAAGAAAGAAAATCCGGCACTCACAGGGGAAGTGTTCAGTTCAGTTTAATTCAAACACTCAGCAGACAAACGCGTTTTGGTTTTCCTTCGTCAGTGTCTACTATTGACACGGAAGGAAGCAGGTTTAAAAACATTTTGTCACTTTTAGGCATGTGTATAAAAAGAGGACTGCCATTTAGCCCCGTGAGAAAAGTATTTACGTTTGTGTATTACCATTACCTTTACATTAATTTCACAAACACTTTCAAAGGCAATGTAGTTGAAATTCATATCATAATTTCAAACAGTAATTTCAGACATGTTAAATAAACAATTCCTGAAAAAATTAATGTACAAATTTTTTTTTTATATTTGATTCGCGCACCGATCACAAATCATACAGTGCTTGTTTCTTCAAGTTGCCCTTTTTACTAGGTGGAAAAGTGGAAAAAAAAACTAGAAGTCCGTTTTAATTCTTAATTAGCTCCCGGGGGGGTGGGGGGGGGCAAATTCCGGGGCAATTTTTTTCTATAATGGGTGGCTTGTAAGTGTGCAACAGGAACAAAAGAATGAAAAAAATAGTAATGTCGAGGACAGCGATGCTCCTGCTTCCTGAGTTTTATCAGGTTAATAGACTGTTCCCTATAACACAAAAGTTTATTGCAATAAATGCAAAGAATTTTAACTTTAGCAAAATCAGGATCAATTTGTGGGTGTGGACTGCTTGCTGAAAATGCTGGTACAGCAGTGGATGTGCTTGGTGCAGCAGCAGGTGAGTTGTCCTTCAACCTCCGTGTTGCAGCTTGAGCAAAGTTGTTGGGATGTAAGTTCTACATGTGTCGCTCCATATTTGCTGTGCAAAAGGACTAATTTTGAGATGGATCACCCCTTGAAAGAGTTTAGAAAATTTTACAGGTGACTTTTGGAGCATTAACCTTTTTTTTGCCCTTCTGGAAAAGTAAAAACTTCCAAATTAGAGCTTCTTTCCTCTTCTTTGGAGGTTCTTTAGGAATGAAAGATTCCTCTGAATAATGGCTGGAAGATCAGTCCATTGCTGTTTTTATGGTAAACGGAAGTTTCAACAGTTGCAATAGCAAGTGTTATGAACCAATAAAATCTCTCCTTTTAAAGTCACATGGCTTTGAGTACGCTTACGCTGTGCTTACTGTACTCTTACCATGCGAGTACGCATGACGTTCCACTGCGATTTGTGTAATTGCTTTTAAAAGTAATATAAGATTAATGAAACTTAATTTTTTTTTGTTTTTCATAAATATGCAAGATAATGTCTTCTATTAGTATGTTCATTAAATACAGAAATGTATGTATCTAAACAATTAAAAATATTCGCATCTTTGCGTACAGGGCACCGTACATGACGTCACACGGAAGCTTTGATGCGATGTGTAACGTGAAAGGATATTCATAGCGTATGCTGAGAATGATTATTAGCACAAACTATGGTGCTATCACTCTCTCACTGTAAAATCAGAGCACAGGGCGCGCTATGAGAATGGTTACAAGTGGTCACTTATTGGAGATCCGATTGAGCTGTGTGGCTTATCCACGGTATCATAACGTTACTTTGTAGCCTGTTTAAGGTTGAGGTTTGCATGAAATACTATGCTATAGGCAGATATGGATCTTTAGGCAGCGCTTATCTCTATGAAGCTTAGTTATTATCATTTACATATAGGTACCTGAGGGAGGGCAACGAAGTGCATCTGATTGGCGAGGATTGCACAATAGCACCAGATCACACCTTAATTTGTAGACACATACAATTGAATGGCTCTTGTAATCAAGATGCGCCTAATTTGGCCTGAGTTTTGAAAGGCACTCCGACACCTGCTTTCATAGCAACGTTCAGTTTACTGGCAAACAGGAGTTATTTAATTGGAATAATGCAAATTGTTGTGCAATGTTAGCAGGCACCTCTTACATGATTACGGTAACTGAGCGTGTGGTTTGCTAAAAAAAAAGTTGTGTTTACCTCTCTGCATGGGAAGCTGGATGTTTCTATCTTGCTTCGATTCCGACCTTGAAAGCAGAGTCAAATTAATGAGCCGTATAAGAGCCCTATTGTCTCAAAAAGAGGTCGCTCTTACATCTGCTAGAGAAACATTTGTCCTTCATGTAGCAAACACCCGCACAGAAGTGCATGATTTATTTAATACAGACGTGCTCCTGCATTTTGGGGAGTTAATTCAGAGTATCTTTAATGTGTCCTTAACTACGGGGTTACCTTACTTTTTTAAAGTTAGAAGCAGTGGCCTTGTGACTTCTTTTCAAACTATGGGGTCGATTAGGATGGCGGACGGAAGGACGACCGCCGGCCTGGAGTAGGCGGAAAATTTCTTTTTACTGTCCACCAACTGCGGCCAGTCCATCCGCCATATTAGATCCTTTTCTATCTTACACGAGCACTAATTTCTCACTCTATGCACTTTACCCTTTGGTACCCCCTGTTCTACAAATACTGCATATTTGTGTACTGTACCATGAGGAGGAATTTTATTGAGAATAAACAGTAGAGTCTTCTCTCCTCTACTTTTAAAACGATTGAAAAATTCTTTTTTGTGTGAGTTGGACATTTGTTTATTTTGGGCTATTGTGTTTCCTCTTTTATGTTTCCAAATTCTTCATTGCAGGATTAATTTCGCATGTGGAATAAGAGTTGAACATAGTTCTTTTGAAATAATATCACAAATTGTGTGTGGAGTTAACGTCTAGGACCACCATATCTGTAATGATATTAGGATGGGAAGCACTGTCAAATTTCCGTACCCTGCGGAAGAACAACCACCGCCTCGTAAATACACACGATCCTGCGGGGAGGTAACCAATCCAGAGACACCGCCATACGGAATGACTTCTCTGACCGTCTACATAATCACAATGGCGTAAAAGACACAGCAAATCGCAGCAGAAAAACCACCAGCCTGAACACGGCGTATTCACCACAGCGGAGAGGTAATACATTGCAGAGAGATACTCACCACAGGCAGATCGCCGTCATAGACCCAGCTCTGCACGAATTTCTGAAACTCTTTGTGCTCCACCACCAGCAAGTCATGGACCGTCGCCGACGACGACGCAGGTACGTAAACACACCAATCACTGTCGGAAGGGGAGTACCTTCAGGGGCTGTGGCGTGGGGAGAGGGAGGTGCATGTTGGGAAAACAGCATTTACGATAGCACCAATATATAAACAATGCAAGGAGACAACCAGGAATGACACTGAGAAACCACTACACACGAATAACTTGCTTTATTGCACATATTAGTAAATGACTGCTTGAGTAGGCAGGAGCATGGGCACTGGATAAAACAGAATAGGTAAATCTGAGTTAGCACATGAGAGGGCACAATGCAGTATCATAACAGCAACAGGGCAGTGTACGTAACAGAGCAGGTACATCTGAGGCAGCACATGAGAAGGGTTAAGTGCATCAACAGTCCATGGCACAGAGCAGGTACATCTGAGGCAGCACATGAGAGGGGCACAGAGCATCAACAGTCCATGGCAAGGCACAGAACAGGTACATCAGAAGCATCACATGAGAGGGGTTAAGTGCATCAACAGTACATGGCACAGAGCAGGTACATCAGAGGCAGCACATGAGAGGGGCACAGAGCATCAACAGTCCATGGCAAGGCACAGAGCAGGTACATCAGAGGCAGCACATGAGAGGGCACAATGCAGCATCCTAATAGCAACATGGCAGTGTTCATAACAGAGCAGGTACATCTGAGGCAGCACATGAGAGGGGCACAGAGCATCAACAGTCCATGGCAAGGTACGGAGCAGGTACATCAGAGGCAGCACATGAGAGGGCACAATGCAGCATACTAACAGCAACAGGGCAGTGTTCATAACAGAACAGGTACATCAGAGGCAGCACATGACAGGGGTTAAGTGCATCCACAGTCTATGGCCCAGAGCAGGTACATCAGAGGCAGCACATGAGAAGGACTAAGTGCATCAACAGTCCATGGCACAAAGCAGGTACATCAGAGGCAGCACATGAGGGGCGCAGAGCATCAACAGTCCATGTCAAGGCACAGAGCAGGTACATCTGAGGCAGCACAAGGACGTGTGTCAAGCGCCCCGTCCCATGGACATTAATAATGCAAGGCTGTTTACAATGGACCATCTACACACCAAGTTCAATGACATATGAGTGATGGGAGGTACACCTCACAGCACAGAATCTGGTGGACTGCTTGACCTAGTGGCCCCGGACACAGTGGCAGGATCTGATACCGGATTGGGAGATACAGCCATAGCTCTAGTGACTGACACATGAGCCATAGACCCAGACACACTGCCAGCACCAGAAACAGGAGTGTGAGATACAGCCACAGCTCTAGTGACTGACACATGAGCCATAGACCCAGACACACTGCCAGCATACGAAACAGGAGTGTGAGACACAGCCACAGCTCTAGTGACTGACACATGAGCCATAGACCCAGACACACTGCCAGCACCATAAACAGGAGTGTGAGACACAGCCACAGCTCTAGTGACTGACACATGAACCATAGACCCAGACACACTGCCAGCACCAGAAACAGGAGTGTGAAACACAGCCACAGCTCTAGTGACTGACACATGAGCCATAGACCCAGACACACTGCCAGCACCAGAAACAGGAGTGTGAGACACAGCCACAGATGTAGTGACTGACACATGAGCCATAGAACCAGACACACTGCCAGCATACGAAACAGGAGTGTGAGACACAGCAACAGCTCTAGTGACTGACACATGAGCCATAGACCCACATACAGGAGTTTGAGACACAGCCACAGCTCTAGTGACTGACACATGAGCCATAGACCCAGACACACTGCCAGGAAATGTCCCTGTACAGTGACCAACAAATACCATGCCAGCATCTGAGACATGAGAGTGGCGGACACACACACAGTGGCAGTACCTGAAACAGGAGAGGGCACAACTGACACAGTGCTACTACATGAGGCATGACAGCGAACAACAGACACAGTGCCACTATCTGACACATGAGAGTGAACTGCAGCTGACCCACTAGGACCACTGAAATGATGAGGAACAGGGCTGTATGATCCAGGAGGCAGGGTGGCTCTGGGAGCTGGGGACAGCTGTACTGGAGGGACATTGGGGTGGGCAGGTGTCACTGGTGTTTGTCTCCGTTTCTTTGGGATATGGAAGGGCACACTGGACATGACTGGACTGGTAAGTGGTGTGGCCTCATCAGAAACATCACCCATCAAAGGTGGATCATGTGCTGGTGGGGGTCTGCTCTCTGGGGACGTGCTGGACTCTGCTTGACGTTTGCTGCGGCCCTGCCTTCTGCTCTCAGTATCATGTGTTATGAAGGATGCAACAACAGTGTACTCCTTCCTCTGCTTCAGCGGGATGTGGATGGGAGTAGAGGTATGAGGGGACTCTTCGCTGACACATGTGTTTTACGTTCCTTCCCCAACATCAGCCTCAGGGCACGCAGGGGTGATGTATGCCTGTCCTTGGTGGAGCTCGTGTCCATGGGAGAAACCTTGGCCCTGGGAGGTGCCTTGGCCGTAGGAGGTGTCCTGTCTCTGGAATGTGCCTGATCCGTGGGTGGTGCCCTGTCCCTGGGAGTTGGCTTCTCCTTTGTAGTGTCCCTGTTCATTGTAGTGTCCCTTTCCTTTGTAGTGTCCTTGTCCTTGTGAGTGTCCCTGGCCTTGGGAGGTGGCCTTTCCTTTACAGTGTCCTTGTCCTTGGGAGTGTCCCTGGCCTTGGGAGGTACCCTTTCCTTTGCAGTGTCCTTGTCCTTGGGAGTGTCCCTGGCCTTGGGAGGTGCCCTGTCCTTTGCAGTGTCCTTGTTCTAGGAAGTGTCCCTGTCCTTGGGAGGTCCCCTTTCCTTTGCAGTGTCCTTGTCCTTGGGAGTGTCCCTGGCCTTGGGAGGTGCCCTTTCCTTTGCAGTGTCCTTGTCCTTGGGAGTGTCCCTAGCCTTGGGAGGTGTCCTTTCCTTTGCAGTGTCCTTGTCCTTGGGAGTGTCCCTGGCCTTGGGAGGTGCCCTTTCCTTTGCAGTGTCCTTGTCCTTGGGAGTGTCCCTGCCCTTGGGAGGTGCCCTTGCCTTGGGAGTACCTTTTGAGGAGGATGCCTGTGTCACATGTGAATACCTGTCCCCCAACACCCCTTGAGGATCCTGTGTGTCAACTCCAGGGTAACTGATATTGTGTTCTGTGAAAGATTTCCCTGTCCTAAGGGATGGTGTCTGTGCCCTCCAAGCCCTGCCTTGCTGCCTGTGGCTGCTTCTAGTGCAATACCCCGAAAATGAGGCCTGCTCAGAAATGTCACTCTCCGCTGAAACATCAAGTGGTGTGGATGGGGGAACAGAAGTAGAACCTTGTCCATGCGACTGTTGAATGGCTGCAGACACTGTGTTGGATAATGACTGAACTGTTCTGTGGAGACCAGCAACATCGCCATGCATCCCCTCCATGAATGCTACCACCTGCCCCAACTTACTATCGTGATTGATCATGTTGGTCTGCCCTACACACAGCTGTTGCAGCAGACCAACCGCCTCAGCACAAAGGGCACTTTGTGTCACAGGGGCAGGGGCAGCTGTGCGTGCACCGAAGGCCACTCTGCTCCCCCTACTCTGGCGAGCACGAGCAGTACTGGCTGCAGTTGGTGGCAGTGTGGGCCCTGTGTGCTGTGTACCGACTGAAGATGTTGATTGCCCACTCCCTGTGTCTACCAACAGTGCTGACTCACCAACACTGTCTGAAGATGAGGACGATGGTGTCTCCACATGTGAGTCCTCAGGGACAGTTCTGTCCCCCTCTCCGGGGCTGCTCTCTTCAGTCTGCGTGTGTGTGATCTCCGATCCAGATGCATTGCCACCACTGAGCTCTGTCGTTTGTGGGTCAGTGCCCTCGGCCAAAGCAGAAAGAGAGAGAAAATAGATATACCTAAGTGCCACACTCACGTACTGCAAATTACAAAATCAAAACTTCTATGACTGCTGAACAACATGTAGCACCCATCCTGCACACAAACCACCCCTACCAGACATCCTCATGTCAAAGAACCGGGGGTGCCTGTGAAACATGTACATCAAACAAACAGGGCAAGTGCATGAATACCACAACACATGTGGTCCCATGGGAACATAGACCTCAACGGCATGTCCTGGGACCCTGCACTACAATGCATCTGGTATGTCCACCTGACTGACATGAATGCTAACGCTCACTCCGCTAATGGCACCAACATGCAATTGCAGCACAACATACACACCACGGATGTCACTACTGTGTCTGAGCAGCAATACATGCATGCACTCACAAGTCACAAACACATTCTGTGTGCTTACCGCTAGTTTGCTGCTGCTCCCCTCTCAACCGGGCGGACAGGTCAGAATGCATCACAGCAATGATACGGAGCATTAGAGGGGTCATGGTGCGTGGTGCAAGCCGGGATGATCTTGGAATCAGCCCCAGTGTCATCTCTGCCACATTCTTGCTGAGCCTGGAGATGTTGTCCCAGCGCTTGTGGCAGTGTGTGTGTCGCCTATTGCACACCCTCATTGCAAATACATCACTTGCTATGGTCCTCCACATGGCCTTGCAAAGGTGCAGCTTGACCTACCATGATGGGAGACAAGAGGGCAAAGTCAGTGGACATTTGGCCATTCACACAGATAGGAGCAACAAGTATCCTTCAGCAGCCATGCACAGTACAGCATATGTGAAGGTCCCACAGCACACCGCCAAGATTGCAGAAGCCAGGAGTCAGTGACCACCTCATGCACACCAACATGTCCCCCACTGCACTTACCACCTGTCCAGGGGCACCGTAGAGCCATTCATTGTGGCCGAGCACACCGTCCACAAGGACATCCTGCTCCGCTGCGGTGAAGGGACGAGACCGGATCTCTCGCACTCTCGGCATGGCAAGGTCCAGGACTGTGGCACAACAGCAGCAGTTGAAGTGCTCAGCAGCAGCAGGTAGAGGTGATGGGTGCAGGCAGCAGTTGGTAGATTGCTCAGCAGCAGCAGGTAGAGGTGATGGGTGCAGGCAGCAGTTGGTGGATTTCTCAGCAGCAGCAGGTAGAGGTGATGGGTGCAGGCAGCAGTGTCTGGAAGCAGTGGATGTGTGCTGCAGAAATTCACACATTTATAGGGCCCTGAGATGATATCAGTGGCACACATCTGAAGCAATTGGTTTCCCTGGGCTGCCTCATTCAAAATGAGGCAATCACTGGCCCTGCTGTGGCGGTGCACGGCTTCGGCTATTTTTGAAATCGCTTACGCGCCCCGCGTTACCAGTTTCTAATTGGCTACATGTGCAAGGACCGTCACACACCGGCAACCGCATGTGCGTGCTACCGCGATGGTGCATCATTTGAAATTCAACACTCACTGGCGTCGCAATGGCGGAGCACGCATTCTGCGGGGGCGAGGCAGGCTAACACATACATTTGATTGTGCAAGTGGGAATGGAAGTTGGTACCCCCCCTTTCAGGCACATTGCAGCACCCACCACAGACCGCCGGGCCTGGCTGGTCATCCACCGCCGGGCCTGACCGATCACCCACTGCCGGGCCTGGCCGGTCACCCACCGCTGGGTGCGGGTGGTGGGTGACCTCCCTGTGTATTGATGTTAGCCTGGCATGGATGGCCCTGGCCGGTCACCCACCACCAGGCCTGGCCGGTCACCCCCCGCCGGCCCTGGCCGGTCACCCACCGCCGGGTGTGGACGGTGGGTGACCGCCCTGTGTATTGATGTTAGCCTAGCATGGATCGCCCTTGCCGGTCACCCACCGCCGGCCCTGGCCGGTCACCCACCACCGGCCCTGGCCAGTCATCCACCGCTGGGTGCAGTGGTGGGTGACCGCCCTGTGTATTGATGTTAGCCTGGCATGGATGGCCCTGGCCGGTCACCCACCGCTGGGCCTGGCTGGTCACCCACCGCCGGCCCTGGCCGGTCACCCACTGCCGGGTGCGGGCGGTGGTTGACCGCCCTGTGTATTGATGTTAGCCTGGCATGGATGCGCTGGCCGGTCACCCACCGCCGGGTGCGGGTGGTGGGTGACCTCCCTGTGTATTGATTTTAGCCTGGCATGGATGGGCCTGGCTGGTCACCCACCACCGGGTGCGAGTCATGGGTGACTGTCCTGTGTATTGAAGTTAGCCTGGCATGGATGACCCTGGCCGGTCACCCACTGCCGGGTTCGGGCGGTGGGTGACCGCCCTGTGTATTGATGTTTTCCTGGCATGGATTGCCCTGGCCAGTCACCCACCGCCTGGCCTGGCCGGTCACCCACTGCCGGGTGCAGGCGGTGGGTGACTGCCCTGTGTATTGATGTTAGCCTGGCATGGATGATCCTGGCCGGTCACCCACCGCCCGGTGTGGGCAGTGGGTGACCGCCCTGTGTATTGATGTTAGCCTGGCATGGATGGCCCTGGCCGGTCACTCACCGCCGGGTGCGGGCGGTGGGTACCGCACTGTGTATTGATGTTTTCCTGGCATGGATTGCCCTGGCCAGTCACCCACCGCCGGGCCTGGCCGGTCACCCACTGCCGGGTGCAGGCGGTGGGTGACCGCCCTGTGTATTGATGTTAGCCTGGCATGGATGATCCTGGCCGGTCACCCACCGCCCGGTGTGGGCAGTGGGAGTTCGCCCTGTGTATTGATGTTAGCCTGGCATGGATGGCCCTGGCCGGTCACCCACCACCAGGTGCGGGCAGTGGGTAACCGGCCAGGGCCAGCAGTGGGTGACCGGCCAGGGTCATCCATGCCAGGCTAACATCAATACACAAGGCAGACACCCACCGCCCGCACCCGGTGGTGGGTGACCGGCCAGGGCCATCCATGCCAGGCTAACATCAATACACAGGGCGGTCACCCACTGCCCACACCCGGCGGTCACCCACCGCCCGCACCCGGCAGTGGTCAACCGGCCAGGGCCATCCATGCCAGGATAAGATCAATACACAGGGCGGTCACCCACCGCCCACACCCGGCAGTCACCCACCGCCCGCACCCGGATGTGGTTGACCTACCAGGGCCATCCATGCCAGGCTAACATCAATACACAGGGCAGTCACCCACCATCGCACCCGGCGGTCACCCACCACCTGCACCCGGCGGTGGTTGACTGCCCTCACCCGGTGGTCACCCACCACCCGCACCCGGCGGTGGTTGACTGGCCAGGGCCATCCATGCCAGGCTAACATCAATACAAAGGGCGTCACCCACCGCCCGCACCCAGCGGTCACCCACCGCCCGCACCCGGCAGTGGTTGACCTACCAGGGCCATCCATGCCAGGCTAACATCAATACACAGGGCGGTCACCCACCATCGCACCCGGCGGTCACCCACCACCTGCACCCGGCGGTGGTTGACTGCCCTCACCCGGTGGTCACCCACCACCCGCACCCGGCGGTGGTTGACTGGCCAGGGCCATCCATGCCAGGCTAACATCAATACAAAGGGCGGTCACCCACCACCCGCACCCAGCGGTCACCCACCACCCGCACCCAGCGGTGGTTGACCAGCCGCACCCGGCGGTCTGCGGTGGGTGCTGCAATGTGACTTAAAGGGTGGGTACCAACTGCCATTCCCACTTGCACAATCAAATGTATGTGTTAGCCTGCCCCGATTTTCAAAAGATGCACCGTCGCGGTAGTGCGCACATGCGGTTTGTGGGGTGGGACCGTGATGGTCCTTGACCATGCAGCAAATGTTATGCACTATTGCAGTATCAAGATCATATTCTGTGTTGGGGGAAGGCGTACCTGGGTGACGTGTGTACACACACTGCATGTCTCCGCACACATGTAATGTTCATAGTTGTACATGTGTGTCAGGACATATCCGGAATTCGTCAATAATCATTATGTCATGTCAATGGCCCATGTACACGTCTCATTTATGTCCATTACTTACATGTGTGGTCATACTATTGACCTTGCCAGTAGTTAACAAAGGCCAGTGATGTGAGCCCAAGTTGCATCAGATGTGCATGGCTATGTGTTGATGTCTTGGTTTTGAGGTCACACGTTTCAATTGGTACACATCTACACAGGACATCAAGACTGTGTACCCACATTCTGAAGCTGTCGTGAGTGTGTGGTTTGTGTGTGCAAGTAGCATTGATGGGGTATACATGCATACTGTGTATGCGTATGTGTGAAGCCTGTTGTATGCCCATGCCTGTCATGTGAGGATGCAGAGCATTGTAGGTAGGGTCATGAGTGCATGATGACAATGAGGGTGTGGTCCTTGTTTGTGTGGTGTGTGCACATCCATGTGTGTCTGTGGGGACGCTTGTCCACGCTTTGGCACTCAGTCATGTGATGTTGGCTGTTCATTCAACATGTGTGCACCTAACATTGGACATGTTTGCACATATGATGTTGTATGTGGGTGAACATTGTGTGTGTAGTCAGCTGTAGTACCTTATATTTCGGTCATGTCACACATACAATCAGTGTCTGCAACATGTATTATTAATATTGGGTTGGTCAAGATGTGATAGTGTGGCACAGCTGTGCGTTGTTGGTCAATTGACATCTGCTCCCATCTACTCACACACAGGAGAGCTCCAAATGTGCATCAACCATACACTGTGCTGGAGGACATGGTTGAAGAGGAGGTAATCCGCAAATTCGGGCTGGACGTACGGAGATTGCAGGAGAAATTACATCCACAGCAAAGGTGATGGCCGCACTTCACTTCTTCGCAACAGGCACCTTCCAAGAGACAGTTGGTCATGCTGGGGGGATTTCCAAATCCATGTTCAGCATGGTATTGCGGGATGTGCTGGATGCCATGATGCGTTACAAGGATAATTACATCCATTTTCCACATCCGGCAGAGCTGGGTGCAGTGAAAGGTGACTTCTATGTCCTGGGCCAGATCCCACACGTAGTGGGTTCCATTGATGGGACACATATTGGTCTGATTCCACCCCAGGCACGTGAAGCCGTCTATCGCAATCGGAAGCACTACCATTCTATCAATGTGCAAGTGGTGTGCCTGTCTGACAACATCATCTCCCATGTGTGTGCAAGATTTCCTCGGTTCGCACATGACTCCCACATCCTGCAGAGCAGCATTGTCCCCCAACTGATGGCTAATCTGCGTCAAGAACGTGTGTGGCGTGTAGGTGAGTGTGCTGTGATGACTACTGTGTTGTATGTGTGCCATGCTGTTCCCAACAATCCTGGTAATGATGTATGTGTCTGTCATCCCCCCACCTAGGCGACTCTGCATACCCAAACCGACCGTGGCTGCTGAGCTCCCTACGGAATGCTACTACCCCAGGTGAAATGCGCTATAATGAGGCCCATGGGAGGACACGTCGGGTGGTGGAACGTACATTTGGACAGCTGAAGTCTAGGAATCGCTGCCTGGATAGAACCGGAGGGGCCCTACAATACTCACCCGGAAAAGTATGCAAAATCGTGATTGCCTGCTACATGCTCCACAACCTGGCCTTACGCAATAATATTGCACTGATCATGGACCCTGCAGACTAACAGGTTGCTCTGCCTCCCATACCACCCATGTCCAGTGATGAGGAGAGTGGGGAGGATGAAGGTGTGGACCAGATGCGTCAGCTCATTGCTCGCTACTTTCCTTGAATGTGAGTAACTTCCTCCTGTGCTGGTGTTCAAAGCGTGATGTATGTTTGTATGTTTGCTGGTGATGTGTGGCTGTGGTGTGTAAATGCTGCCTGTTCTGGTATGTTCTGTTCGCAAATGGGTGTGGGAGATGTGTGGTATTGGGTTCTCCAGGCCTACATACTCCGCAGAATACCCTCTACACCATAAGAACTGTTGGCACGGAAACTAGAAAATGCAAAAGACAAGTTTATTAAGACCCCATGGGGTGGTGGTACATTCCTACAGCACCCTTCGGTAATGCAAGAAGTATCACACCGAACATCAGTGCAAGTCCTTCTTTTATACAGTTTTACAGTAATAAAAATATAGGCGGTACACAGTTACAGAGTTTTAGGTACATATATGGTCATTTTTGGAACACAGCCAACTCGTGGGAGGAGCTATAACACCACTGGTCAGTTTGGCGGAACATTCCTAAGTGATTACTGGTCAATCTAAACTGCGCATGTGTGAGCTTGACCATTACTAAAAATAGCCTGTTGCTGGGCAAACTCGAGTGGTCAGTGGTACAGAGGAAGGACAAAGGACATGCTGACCACGAGGCAACGCATTCAACTAAAATGGCCGCCGATACATACAAAATGGCGTCCGACAACTATAGTCAAGATAAGAGGAAAATATGTGTAGCAAAGCTTAACGCTAACTCGATCACCGTCAAATTACAACAGACGACCCTTTTAGCGTTTAGCTGACGCTACCTCATAGTGGACGTAATCGGGGTACTCATCTTCAATATCAATAGACATGATTTGTGCTACTTCTTTATGAATCATTTGTTCATGTTTAGCAAATGCTCGTTTGGATGGAATACAAGCAGAAAGGCATATGGAGCATAATACAGGGCCACACTGGATACAAAGGCATAAAAAATAATATCCCAATTATTACACATAGAATCATCAGCAACTTCCAACCCCAGGTACTAAGTATTGACCAAAACCACCCCGAAAATGTCCATGTACCATTATCAGGATGTATCTCAGCAGCAATGTTATATAATTTGGATATGGCATCATACACAGAAGGTGAATTATCTGGCACGTATACACAACAACTACTTCCGATAATGCGGCATGCTCTTCCACGATCAGCTAATACTACATCTAATACCATTCTGTTTTGGAGCGTTACAATTCTGGTAATTTGAAGTTCCTCAGTTAAGTTTCCTAGAGCAAAAGCGGTATCATTAGCAACAGCTTCTACAACACGAGTTAACCGTCTTATTTTTCGACTATTCAAAGCAGCTCCAACAAATGAAAAGAGACCCAAATTAAAATCGACATATTGTTGCAACGCAGTGTCAGTTTGGTCAATGTCTTCAAGGACTAATGCTCTCTTTGCCCTATTCAATATGAAGTCGTGATAAAGGACATAATTGTTATGATACATAGGTGGGGCAATAAACACAGGGGGTAATGCAAAAGATATATAACATGTTCCTAACCATCCTATAGGGAGACGATGATAGCCTTTATTTCCACATATAAAATACGTATTTCGGGAGGCCACAAATGAAATGCCATTTGGAGTGTCGAAGGTAAGAGTAATGTTACATTCACTTCTGCCAACTGGGATTGTACCTTTATTACGAACACAGAGATCAGCTTTGGTATGGATACCAGTAATTACATGTGAACTGGACATATTGACACTCCTTTGGTTATTATAAACTCGTGGTGCTGACACGTTGTCGGGGCGGTACTCCTCCCATTCAAACTTAGTTCCTCCAGCTTGCGGATAACCATCTCGATCATTGTAACATATTTTGTTGAGTCGAAAAAGCAGCCCCCCTTTCGTTGGCCATCGCAAGTGAATAGGAGTGTGTACCAGGCATTGCAAGAGCCATTATGGGAAAACGGGAGTGGGATAAGCGGTGTGCCCCCTTTCTTTTGATGTCCCGGCAACATCCCACATACCCAGCAGTTCGAAGTGTTAGTCATATTGTGGGTGTGATGCAGAATCTGAATAAAACTATTGTTCAAATAAGTTTGTCGGTGTCGCTCTTCATGATAAGGCAGAGTAAAATGGAAATGTTCAGATGGAATCGGGGTAGTTGGCAACAAATGTTCTCGTACCGGTACCACAAGTTCTACTACCCAAGCTATCACAGCTATCACAACAATTGTCAGTACAAATAATACTGAACCAAGAATTCTCTTGTCTCGTACTGCAGAAGATGCCATAGTTCAAAGTTCGAAATGTCTCAAAAACACCACTAAAAAAATAAAAATATGAGTGCTGAGCTCCGAGGTAGCCGTTGGTTTCTTCTCCGAGATTCAAGACGGGTGTCGCTACACTTGGCAGAACAGATCCCCCCCCCCTTGATATTCCCGGCTTCCGTTTCACAAACCCCAGAGCGGTAACTCAACCAGTCTCGCACAAAAAAAAACTGCTTATCGTGGTCGTAAGTTGTATCTCTCTCTTCCAGAAACAGTGTGGTCCAGGAAGGCTCCCTCCGATTCGACAGACATTACAGCTAGGCTCTTCTCCTCATCCAAGATGTCTCGATAATCAGACAGCACAGTTGGGCTCACCAGATCCGGAGAGACACAGCGGCAGTGAGTAGAGTGCACCCACTGCTTCCTGTTGGTGACTCGCACAGCCGTACGAGTTGCAAGCAATACCTGCTCGGGCCACGCCACCTCGGTTCCAAGCTGCTTGTTCTCTCGAAAGAACGGATTGGAAAGGGAAGACCACTCGGTCCCCCCGAACGTATGGATGGGTGCCCCGATCCCCCCGGGAAACCATTTTGGGCGGGAGGGCGTGGTTCGGCTGGTATGCCCAAAGCGGCGTAGCCGGAGCACGCCCTTCCCGCCCAGAAGGGGTTGTCCTAGACACCCGCCCGGAAGACCGCGCCCAGTGGGCGTACCTGAGGAGGGTCCCGCCCTCCCGCAGACGGATAAATAGAGCGGGAATCAAAAAAAGCGTCCTCTTGTTCCAGTGCTCTGAAGGCTACACCACTCGTTGCTCGTGAGCCCTCGACGGAACAAGCGGCAATTTTGAGAACTTGTAATCTTGTTGTTTCTCTTTCAGTACCAGGAGAGTGAAGGATCTGGGACCTCGTCGATCGACTAGAGCGGAGTAAACGAAGCTATGGCCGGCAAAAAAGCGGGAAAGAGCTCCGAGCTGGAGAAGGTACTGCGCACCTTGTTGAACCGAAAGGCGGTCATGGACCGAAAACTGGGTAAAGTAGATTCGATCGGTCGAGGTTTGGCCGAGGTTAAAAAGCAGTTAGCGGCCCAGAACAACCCCTCGGGCCGTCCTAAGAAGGTGGTAGGTCCGGCCTTGCCGGGAGTCGGCCCGGAGGGTAGGGGGAAGCGTAGTAAGAAGAGAGCGGTTTCCGGGGAGGACCCGGTTCCGGAGGTGCCCCCAGCTGCCCCCATCACACCGGCGGACAGCCCGGTACCGAGTCCGGATATAAGTTTACCAATCCCTGTTGTAATTACCCCGGTTAATGATGATCAGATGCCCCCAGAACTGGCCCTTCAGTTAGCGGCAGTGTTGCCCTGGCTTAAAAAGAAAGCAGGGGGGGCAGTGGCTGCGGGGGATCCGGCCGAGGAAGCTAGATTAATAATCGAGCAGTTACGGCAGTCGAGAGAAGCCGGGACGGCGAATGTTCCTTCTATTTCCCCACAGGTGGTGCCAGGAGTAACTACGGTTGGCCGGGAAAAGACAGCAGACACGGCGGTTGAACCCGGTAAGATTCCATTGCCAATGGTGGGGGAAAGTTCAGTGCCTTCAAGGCGCGAGAGGGTGTCCCAGCACATCCCAGCGGCCACCAAGGAAATGATATGGGGGGACAAGTATGTTAATATGTTTTCATTATTGACCGACCATCGTGAGATGGAATACGCAAAGACCCAGAAAGATTTATGGCACCCCAGCGTATGGCGGGCCAAGATGGCGGAATTTAGGGTCGACGAGACCGTAGCGAACTGGGTGAAGGCCTTCTCTATATTACGGCAGTAATGGGGGAACGTAAGCCTGAAGTGTTGCCCGAGCTATCCTGTTACCAGAATAGGATCATGGATTTTTATAACATGTACAGGGGGAATGAGTGGAAAGGATATGACATGCAATTTCGAAAGTCTAAAGAGTTTGATGTAACTTTGACATGGGATTGCCTCGACACGGTATCGTGGCACAAGCAGCTCTTGCCTGGATCGGCAGGTACGTCCTCGCTGGGCGGGAGCGGGCCTGGGACAGTTCAGCAAAGGCCTGCGCAGCCCTTTCGAGCAAGCGCCGGTGAGGAATCACAGCCCTAGACCAGCGGAAATGGGGGCAAGCGGGGGGTTTGTTGGGGTTTCAACAGAGGTAACTGTAACAGGCCCCAGGGAACATGTAGGTTCCGGCATGCTTGTGCGGGCTGTGGGAACTCCTCACACCCGGAGAGTAGCTGTAGGTCCAAGAGCGGTGGTTCGGGAAGAAAGGGGGGGTTCAAGCAAGAATGAGGTGATGCTTGGGAAGCAATCGTCTTCACCCGTCGACATCATGGCTTTGACACCCTGGTTGAACAAATACCCTGATCATGTATCCGCCGGTATTTTGAGGAATGGTTTCCTATATGGCTTCAACATCCCGGCGGGGAATTTTCGGGGGAGCCCCTTTTGTAAAAAATCGGCGATCCGTCCAACACAACCCAGCAGTGGCAGCCAAGACATCGAATCAGCATTCAGGCTGCTCCCGGTACACCCACGGGACCAGCGCTTGCTAGGATTTACGTTCCAAGGGAAGTATTACATGGATAAATGCGTGCCCATGGGTTGCTCAATTTCCTGTGCTTATTTTGAGATGTTCAGATGCTTTTTAGAATGGGCATTCACCGAGGCCACAGGGCATAGAAAAGTGATGCACTATTTAGATTACTTCCTGTTCTTAGGGCCGGCCGGCAATGCGAAATGTGCACAGGCGCTGCAGGACTTCTGCATTCTCATGCAGGAGTTTGGAGTCCCGTTGGCACCAGGTAAGACAGTGGGGCCATCTACTTCACTGGAGTTTATGGGAATTGAGCTCGATTCAGTGGAGGGATGCTTCCGTTTGCCAATGGAGAAGGTGGCCAAGTTCAGGGCTTCCTTAACACAATGCCTGGTCAAAGAAAAAGTGACCCTGCACCAGTTACAACAAACAGTGGGTCAGCTTAATTTAGCCTTGAGAGTAAAACCAATGGCTCGCCCCTTCTCACGCTCCATTGCACAAGCTATGGTCGGCCTCAAGGAGGGACACCACTGCACGAGACTGTCGGCAGAGGTTCGCCAGGATATGCGCATTTGGTTGGCATTTCTGGCGGACTTCAACGGTCGAGTAGTGTAGAACAAACCCCCAGCATCGTCGGACGAACTGGGTTTGTGGACCGATTCAGCCGGGAGCGTGGGATTTGGCGCCATCTTTGGTAACCGATGGTCGGCGCAAGTATGACCGACGTGGTGGCACTCCAGTGGCCAAACAGGTAACATTGGGTTCGTGGAGCTATTTCCCATTTGGGTGGCTCTGTTGGCATGGCCAGACGATTTTAGGGACCGCTCAGTGGTGTTTTGGTCGGACAATATGACTTTGGTTGAGGGCATTAATCAGCAGGCAGCCCGCTGCAAGTGGATCTTGAGACTGTTGAAAGAAATTGTTTTACGTTGCATGAGATTGAATGTACAGTTCAGGGCAAAACATGTGCCGGGTGTACTGAATAATGCAGCTGATGCACTCTCTCGTTCACACATGCAGGCTTTCAGGGGCTATCTACCCACAGCAGACCTAGTAGCGGCACCGTTCCCCGAAGCACTATGGCTGATCGGTGCCCCGGATTACAAGACCTCGTGGCAGCCAGCTTAGCGCCCAGGACGAGGAAGGCTTATGAGGGAGCGTTTCGTCTTACTGCGCCTTTTTAGGCCCGGCAGGGAGAAATAGCTGGGGGCAGGAGGAATCCTTCTTGGGGTTCTTAGTAGCGCTGCATAGAGAAGGCCGATCAGCCGCAACTGCCAACAGACATAGGGCGGCCATATCATTCATGGCACAGCTCCACGGCATAAGGGACCCAACGGGTTCCTTTTTAGTCAGGAAGGCGCTCCGCTGCTGGCAACGCCTGGAGGGTCGCAGACAGGATACGAGGCGCCCGATTGGATTAGAGAGATTGTCTCGGCTTTTAGCAAAGCTGGATGAGACATGCTCCTCCCCTTCCGAAGCAGTTTTGTTCCGGGCAGCTTTCGCCTTGGTGTTTCATGGGGCCATGCGGGCAGGCGAACTCGTGGCGAGGAACAAGAAAGATATGGAGGGAGGCTTATGCAGGGATCACGTACAAATACGGGGTGATTCGATGCTAATCTCGATAGCCAGGTCCAAGACAGACCAGGAAGCTATGGGAGATAGTGTTGTTGTGCGGCGCGCTCGAGGGTGCCCCACTTGTCCGATAAGGTGTTTAGAGGAATACTTGGCACAGAGGCCGGCGACATGGGGAGGGAGCCTGCTTAGGCACAAGGATGGCACCCCTCTGACGAGATTTCAGTTTCAGAAGGTGCTAGCACTTACAATCGCTGCGGCGGGCATGGACCCGTGCGATTTTGGGACCCACTCATTCAGAATTGGGGCCGCTACTGAGGCTACGGCCCGGGGTCTGGGTGCGGAAGAAGTGTAACAGTTAGGCCGTTGGTCCTCGAACTGCTTCAAGAGGTATATGCGATTGCACATGTTGTAAAAGACTGAAGAAATGCACTCACGCTTGTTGTCTTTTGTTTGAATTACAGTTTCGCAAGCCTGTGACGCGGGGCGGAGTTTGGAGTCAACCCATCACCAGGGGACCAGCGGTCGTGGATCACCGATTGGAGAGCAAGTGGTATGGGTCGTGGGCCACTCATACGTGAGGCGCGCCAGGGACGTATTCATGGCAGGTGACGCGACTCACGCATCTGGGGAATACGGGTTGAGAGTGACCTTCCATGAGAAGGGAGGCCTCTGTTTTGACCAATTTCAATCGTTTGTGGAGGGTATCTTAGGGCGGCAAAGGTCACCGCCATCTATAGTCATAGTACACTTGGGGGGCAATGACTTGGTAAGACTGGGAGGACGAGTGTTACTGGAACACATTTTGTCGGCAGTCAGCTGGTTGACTAAGAGGCTCCCGGGGTGCACAATCGCCTGGTCCCACGTGATCCCCAGGAAAGTTTGGTGGGGGGGTTTCTCTGTGTCAGCGTTGAACCACTCGGTAAAGAGGGTCAACAATAAAATTGGGAAATTGTTTCGCTCCGCGCATTTGCATAGCATTCCCCATGGGTGTATTCGGGGTGATCACTTTTTGAATGATGGGGTTCACCTGTCCAGGGCGGGGAATGATTTACTCATAGGAGACTACATAGCATGGCTAAGGGGTTTGAGGAGGCATGACCTTAGGAGGTGTGGGGGGCCGGATAGTCGGTCAACTATCCGGCCTGTGGTGGTAAGGTCATGATCGGTGAGCAGTAATTTCAAGGTCCCTAGGGGGGGCGCCACCCAGAATAGATGGGAGCGCCCGGGGGGAGGCGGCCATTGGCCCCTCCCATGGGGAGGCGGCACCCACTACGGATGGGTCGCCTACGGGGAGACAGCCGTAGGCCCCTCCCAGGGGGGAGACGGCTAGATGCCCCTCCTACGAATTTCCCAGGGGCCGGATATCCGCTCCGGCGGAAGAGAGTGTGGGGAAGGGGGGGAGTCCACGCTGTCCTTCTTACAGATACCTCACACGGGAATTCGGACGACCTTTAAGATGGCGTTGAGTGAAAGGGCCCCCCACGAAAAGGGAAGTTACAGTTGGCAACGAGGGTAAAGTCCTCTGCGCATGCGCCACTCACACCGTGAGGGCGGGAGTTACAGTTGGCAAGGAGGGTAAAGTCCTCTGCGCATGCGCCACTCACACCGTGAGGGCGGGAGTTTGGTAGTAGGGATCTGACACCGGTTAAGACCTTGCCGTTGGCCCTTAATGCTAGGATGTACAATTTTAATTTAGAATGTATGCATTTTCAGGATGCTAGACTCGGCTAGGAAACCTTTGTATTAGAGATCTGTTAAGGTTAGCCAAAGAGCATGTCTTCATCAAAATGTAATGAAAGTAAAATTGTACATAATTCATGAAACGTTTTAATTAAATGTTTTACATTTTGTTTCATATTTTAATAAATACGGCCGGGGGGGTAACTCCCCCCCGCCTTCTAAAAGCTCAAACCTGTGTCTGTCTCCTCCCCTTGGGGAATTGGTGTTGGGAGGGGTTGGCGGGCATCCCGGCCATATGGAAAGGGAAGACCACTCGGTCCCCCCGAACGTATGGATGGGTGCCCCGATCCCCCCGGGAAACCATTTTGAGCGGGAGGGCGTGGTTCGGCTGGTATGCCCAAAGCGGCGTAGCCAGAGCACGCCCTTCCCGCCCAGAAGGGGTTGTCCTAGACACCCGCCCGGAAGACCGCGCCCAGTGGGCGTACCTGAGGAGGGTCCCCACCCTCCCGTAGACGGATAAATAGAGCGGGAATCCAAAGAAGCGTCCCCTTGTTCCAGTGCTCTGAAGGCTGCACCACTCGTTGCTCGTGAGCCCTCGACGGAACAAGCGGCAATTTTGACCCACCCACCAGCCCCTCTTGCAATGTTTGTTTGAATAAAGTAATTGATGATGATATCAGATTGTATTAAAGAGATGCAGTCATGTTTTTTCAGCATTTATGTATGCCTTGGATTGAATAAGTGGGTATAGGCCTTTTTTCCTTTGTAGAAAAGTAAAGAAGTGTATCACATAATGAAATTGTCTTGTGCTTTAGGACTTTTTTCCCTTTGTAGACATGAAAAGTTGATGAATCGTCAAGCTGTTTCAGATTAGGCGATTTTTTTCTTTCCTTAGTAGGTAAAACAACTGTCGTATTTATTTTTTGGTCGGCCGGTAAGGTCATGATCGGTGAGCAGTAATTTCAAGGTCCCAAGGGGGTGCGCCACCCAGAATGGATGGGAGCGCCCGGGGGGAGGCGGCCATTGGCCCCTCCCACGGGGAGGCGGCACCCACTACGGATGGGTCGCCTAGGGGGAGACGGCCATAGGCCCCTCCCAGGGGGGAGACGGCTAGATGCCCCTCCTACGAATTTCCCGGGGGCCGGATATCTGCTCCGGCGGAAGAGAGTGTGGGGAAGGGGGGGAGTCCACGCTGTCCCTCTTACAGATACCTCACACGGGAACTCGGACGACCTTTAAGATGGCGTCGAGTGAAAGGGGGCCCCCACGACAAGGGAAGTTACAGTTGGCAACGAGGGTAAAGTCCTCTGCGCATGTGCCACTCACACCGTGAGGGCGGGAGTTACAGTTGGCAACGAGGGTAAAGTCCTCTGCGCATGCGCCACTCACACCGTGAGGGCGGGAGTTTGGTAGTAGGTGTCTGACACCGGTTAAGACCTTGCCGTTGGCCCTTAATGCTAGGATGTACAATTTTATTTCAGAATGTATGCATTTTCAGGATGCTAGACTCGGCTAGGAAACCTTTGTATTAGAGATCTGTTAAGGTTAGCCAAAGAACATGTCTTCATCAAAATGTAATGAAAGTAAAATTGTACATAATTCATGAAACGTTTTAATTTAATGTTTTAAATTTTGTTTCATATTTTAATAAATATGGCCGGGGGGTAACTCCCCCCTGCCTTCCAAAAGCTCAAACCTGTGTCTGTCTCCTCCCCTTGGGGAATTGGTGTTGGGAGGGGGTGGCGGGCATCCCGGCCATACATGACATGATCCCCAGGACGAAGATTATGAGCCTCTCCAATAGAATTGTCGAGGAGCGCTTCTCGAACCTGTTGATGAATGGAAAGTAAATCATTTGTTAATTGTGCCAAATAATCGTTCATCATTATACAAGGCACATCATGTAACAATCGAGGCTTAGGAACTCCCCATATATTCATAGGCCTTCCGAACACCACTTCATAAGGTGTGAGGCCAGTTTGGGAATGGGGCACTGATCTGATAGATAGTAATGCCAATGGCAGGGCATCCGGCCATTTCGAAGAGGTGGATGCCACAATCTTTGCTAGCTTCAATTTCAGAGTAGCATTATACCGTTCAACGAGACCTGCTGTCTGAGGATGGAACACAGCATGAAATTTCTGCTGAATTCCCAATCTCTTCATCACGTATTCCACAATTTTCCCAACAAAATGAGGACCATTATCGCTCCACAAAAATTTACAAACGCCGTATCGAGGGAAGTACTCTTTGAGCAAAACCTTAGCTGTTGTCAACGCTGTATTATCCTTCATGGGGAAGGCCTCAATCCATTTACTGAAAGCACACACCACCACTAAGACATACTTAAGATTATTACAACGCTCAAGCTGGATGTAATCCATTTGCAGTACTTCAAACGGTGCAGTAGGTGGAACAAACCCTCCTTTCGGAGTATGCATCCCTTTTGCAGGAT
The DNA here is from genome assembly GCF_964263255.1 of Lissotriton vulgaris. Classification (NCBI taxonomy): domain Eukaryota; kingdom Metazoa; phylum Chordata; class Amphibia; order Caudata; family Salamandridae; genus Lissotriton; species Lissotriton vulgaris. The sequence goes on from NC_141688.1 coordinate 7,669,660, forward strand.
TGTGCTGTAAACATATCAGACAGGTCTGCACTGCAGACCTGCATCTGGTGTACTTATTCCATAATTTACTGTATAATATAGGGGGACGGACAAATTTTATGTACATCTCCCGATTGGGAGTCCCCTCTGGGGGAGCCGGCTGAGATTCATTTAATCGATAATTGGTACCATTTCCAAGACAGCACATTCCTCGAAGTGTGCTTAAAACAGGCATGTTCACGGAAACGTGATACCACAAAAATGGCACTTACTATACTTCACACAAATGTGCCGCTTAAACACAAACAAATTTAGAGAAATATCTCTACATGCCTGCCTATGTGAAGTGCACTGCACATATAGTTCAAATCATAGGATCAAATGTTAGCTAACTCAAAACATATTCATAGAACCACAGTAAGCGTCCGAAGACTACCTTACCAATCACAAGCTTACCAAAATCTCAGATATCCAGGTTCCAACTGCCAAGGTCTGTGATCAAATCAGCCAAATCGGCACTGTACGACAACTCGAACGAGCAGGATCTCAGTCGAGGACCGGCGCCACCTGGAAGGTCAGATCAGAAGGAAAGGAAGAAAACACCGTGGGTGCCAAGACTCGGGTCACTCAGAGGCAGCGTACGCGTCCATGGCGAGTTTCCAATCCTTCGTCACGACCTCTCCTTCGGGCATCCGAGTCGCCGATGAGTCCCTTCTAGGCATGGGCGGAAAATCCGTTCCGCTCGCGGATTTTGCGGATTTTCGGGAAATCCGCAATCCGCGAGATTTGCGAATCTCCCGCAAAATCCGCAAATCCGCGAGCAGCGGATTTTGCTCGCACTGCTCGCACTGTTCGCGTGAGTTCGCGCCCCGCGAATAAGTGCAAAATTGCAGAAATACGATTTTAGCAAAACTGAAAGTAACTACTTACCAGGTTCAAAAGTTCAGGCTCATCATTAGTAGCCATTTCCTGTAGTGCTTCCTGAGGGGCCCCTCCAGAGTTCAGTTGCCAGTTGAAACTATTATGTGACCCTGCTCTGAACCTCAGAATAGTTACACATATGCCACAAAGGTCCTGAATTACAGCTAAGGGAGACAAGCAGGAGCCAGGCTGGAAGTTAAAATCCATTAATCAGCCCCTAATTCATTATTGTCAGTTGGGGCAGGGCAGGTGTTGTAACTAATTTTGCAACAATGAAAGCACTTAGCAAGTGCAAAATATCACTAATCAGGGCGCACTAAGGAAGCAGGTGCCAGCTAAAAAAATATTCTGTGACACATTAATCAGCCCCAAATTAATTCAGGTCACTTGAGGCAGGGAAGGTGTGCTTTGCTTTGCCGAAAATAATGTACACTGGACAACCAGAGGGTGTGGTGATGAAACAGAGGGTGGCATGGGTGGGCCAGAGGGTGGCATGAGTAGTCAGAGAGTGGCAGTGGTGACAGAGAGTGGCAGTGATGAAGAAGAGTGTCCCAAACAGGCTGGACACGTAGAAACAACAAGTTCGCGAAACTTGCGACCCGACAGGTAAGTTCGCAATTTGCGAAAGTGTACAAAAACCTCACGAACTGGCAGAAACACGGGCGAACACAAAAAAAAAAAAAATCCGCAAATTCGCGGGAATTCGCGGATTTTGCGGATTGCGAATCCGCAAATCCGCAAAATTCGCGAACGCGAGATCCGCAAAATTCGCTCATGCTTAGTCCCTTCGTGGTCGCCAATTTGTGGTATTGGGTTCTCCAGGCCTACATACTCCGCAGAATACCCTCTACACCATAAGAACTGTTGGCACGGAAACTAGAAAATGCAAAAGACAAGTTTATTAAGACCCCATGGGGTGGTGGTACATTCCTACAGCACCCTTCGGTAATGCCAGAAGTATCACACCGAACATCGGTGCAAGTCCTTCTTTTATACAGAGTTTTAGGTACATATATGGTCATTTTTGGAACACAGCCAACTCGTGGGAGGAGCTATAACGCCACTGGTCAGTTTGGCGGAACATTCCTAAGTGATGACTGGTCAATCTAAAATGCGCATGTGTGAGCTTGACCATTACTAAAAATAGCCTGTTGCTGGGCAAACTCGAGTGGTCAGTGGTACAGAGGAAGGACAAAGGACATGCTGACCACGAGGCAACGCATTCAACTAAAATGGCCGCCGATACATACAAAATGGCGTCCGACAACTATAGTCAAGATAAGAGGAAAATATGTGTAGCAAAGCTTAACGCTAACTCGATCACCGTCAAATTACAACAGACGACCCTTTTAGCGTTTAGCTGAAGCTACCTCATAGTGGACGTAATCGGGGTACTCATCTTCAATATCAATAGACATGATTTGTGCTACTTCTTTATGAATCATTTGTTCATGTTTAGCAAATGCTCGTTTGGATGGAATACAAGCAGAAAGGCATATGGAGCATAATACAGGGCCACACTGGAAACAAAGGCATAAAAAAAATAATATCCCAATTATTACACATAGAATCATCAGCAACTTCCAACCCCAGGAAAATACGTGTAGCAAAGCTTAACGCTAACTCGTTCACCGTCAAATTACGACAGATGGTGTACATGCAATGCTCCCTGATTTGTGTCCTGTGATCTGCTAAAATAGTGATGAGTTTGGTTTGTGGCATGTTGCTGTACGGTGTGCTGTGATGGGTGTGATTCAGTTTCCTGGCCTGTGCTTGTTGTTCTCTCATTATCCAGAGGTAACTCCCACAGAGGCATGATTCTCAAGAACATTGATCCCTGAACCTGGTAATGACAACTACTAAGACAAACCAGTGTTTGAAACATGGAGGTCACACAGCAGTGAGTGTTTACGTGGTGTTTATTTACAGGGTGTGGATTACTGTTTGTGCATATTTACAAATAGGTGTTGGGGGAAGTGAGAGTTGAAGGTCATGTCTGATGAAAACACCTTGGGTACACCACATTGTGTGATGTACACCTAGTCCAACAGTCGTGTGCCAATGCTTGGCATTGTGGGCCAAGATAATTTGCAGAGTGAATGCCAGGCTCAAGGAAGGGTGAAGTCAGTGGCGGCTCCTCTTCGAGCAGGTGGATGGTGCATTGCCACTGCTCTCAGCTGGATCCAGCCTCGGACGGCCCCTCCGTCTAGGAGCCGGAGCGGGACCAGCTGTGGGGGCAGGTTGTTCAGTGACGACATCCCTGTCAGTGGCCTCAGGTGATGGTGACGGTGGTGTTCGTGCCCTGTCCCGCTGGCCACTTGGGGGAGGGGAAGGTGGTGTTGGTGCCCTGTCCCGGTGGCCACTTGGGGGAGGGGGAGGTGTTGTGGCGCAGGATAACCACTCCCTCATAAGAGCTGTTTGCTGCCCCATGAGGTCAACAATTTGTCCCATTCGGGTGTCCAAGGACCGCAACAGCTGGCAGGTCTGTAGCGAGTCTTCGTGTGCCCGATCCGCCTGTGCCTGCGACCGCTCGTAGGAGGCTTCCACTCTGACAATGGCATCCAGAGTCTAGGTCCCAGGATGGGCTGGGTGTTGTTCCCGACCTCGCCTTGCACCTGCACTCCTGTTTGTGACCTGTAGCCTCACCTGTGTCCTCCCCCTTCCACTTTCCCTGCTATCCTGAGATGTTGATGGCCCAGGCAGGAGTGGTGGTGGTGGTAGCTGCACAGCTCACAGTGGCAGGTGTTGGTGTTGTGACAGTGGCCAAGGTGGTGGAGGCAGGGATGTCCTGGGAGTCTGATGGCCCTGGGAGTGTGCTTGAGCCAGCATCGTCCTCTGCACCCGAGGTGTCTATGGAATCTTTACAGGAGAGTCCTGGCTGTGAGGGGGGCGACTGGTGCTGGCAATAGCTGGTTTCGCCTGTCAAGTTGCGATCACCTGAGTGGCAAGAAATTAACAATCAATGCTGTGGACATGACAGGTTTGTTGTTGTTATATTACAAATTACTATGAAATCAGGACATGGTTGTTGGTGTCATCATGTTGGTGTGGTAGACAGTCCTGGGCATTATGGTGGTGTGGAGGTGGGGAGACAAAACTTGGATACGTGTGGTCCAGTCCTGCTATTGAATGGTGCCCCTATGAAGATGTCTACCTACCTGTAGGTTTGAAGGAGAAGATGCACTGGTCAGCAAATGGTGGGCGGGCTCCATCTTGCTCTGGGATGGGACATGGAGGCCTGTTGGGTGTTGTAGTGCTGGTCTCTCACCCCCACCCACCCTCCCTGTAGACATGGGGGCCTGTTGGGAGTTGTAGTGCTGGACCCACCCCCCACCAACCCCCACCCTCCCTGTACACATGGGGGCATGTTGGGAGTTGTAGTGCTGAGCCCATCCCCCCACCAACCCCACGCTCCCTGTATACATGGGGGTCTGTTGGGAGTTGTAGTGCTGGTCTCTCACCCCCCCCCACCCCCACCCTCCCTGTAGACATGGGGGCCTGTTTGCAGTTGTAGAGCTGGGCCCCCACCCTCCCTGTAGACATGGGGGCCTTTTGGGAGTTATGGTGTTGGCTGCTTTTATTTTATTATTTTATTTTATTTATGCATTTTTATATAGCGCGGACTTTACCCGAAGGCGTCAGAGCGCTTCACATTAGGAACAGAAATGAAACATAATGAGAAACATTACAAAAAGAGCAGATTACTAAAACATACGTTACTTACATAAGGTAATAGTGACAATTGTGAGCAAACAAAGACATGAGGTAGTAAAAATTGTGAGCAACCAAAAATACATGAGGTAGTAAAGGTAATAATGACAATTGTGAGCAAACAAAATACTTGAGGTAGTAAAAATTGTGAGCAACCAAAAATACATGAGGTAGTAAAGGTAATAGTGACAATTGTGAGCAAACAAAATACTTGAGGTAGTAAAAATTGTGAACAACCAAAAATACATGAGGTAGTCAAAAGTGCACAAGAGGAAAAGTGACAAGTGTGCAGTTATAAGAGAAGACAGAGTATAATTTGAGGTATAATACTGCAATAAGTGCTAGGCACAAGAACAGGCGTTACGTAGGCAAGGTGGCACTTGTGCAAGTATCAAAGGTAAAAACATGTGAGAGGTAGCAACCGTGTGTTACAAGGGCAAAGTGTTGTGTGCATGTTACAAACGGGCACCGAACACAAGTACATGGAGAATACTGCAAAAAGGCAGACACTCCCACCACAGGAAAACACTGGGAAGGCACTCCCATGGTCATGGAAAGTAGAAAATATCAGTAGTGGGAAGTCTTCCTCCAAATAGCGAGAGGACGTGAATTACTTTTGGAGGTGTCTCTGGAGGAGGAGAACTTTGAGGTCCCTTTTGAAGGCCTGGGAGGAGGCGGTGGTCCGGAGCTCAGGCGGAAACGAGTTCCAGATTCTCACTGCGTTGCCTGAAAAGGATTGGGCCATTGTTCTTTCCTTCTTGAAAGTGGGAGGGTCAAGCAGTAGATTCTCGGCATTGCGTGAAGGTCTAGAGCCTCCAGAGAGTTTCAGTTTATTCGCTTTGACAACATGCACGCCTGGGAACATAGGAGGCAACATTTGTGGTTGGTCATGGTGGGTGCATTTGAGCCCAGGCCTTCACATTTGGGTGACTGTGTGGTCCACATGCATGGATTGGAGCCTGGGAGATGTGTCTTGGCAGTTGTGCATGGCAGACCATGACAGTGTGATAGTGGTCATTGGTTTGTACTTACCAGCCTCAAGTCATTCTTCTATTCCTTCCAGGCTCTCAGGGTGCAGTATGCCCAGCACCTTCTCCTCCCATTCGGCAAATGGTATAGGCTCCGGGGGGAGTGCCGCCGCCAGTATGGTGTGCCCGCAGGGGGTTCTTCGCCCTGATGTCTTTCACCCTTGCCTTGAGGTCGTGCCACCGCCTCTGAATCTCGTGTTTGGTGCATGGCACGGTCCCTGAAGCATTCACTCTGGTCACTATCCTGTCCCACATGTTGGTTTTGGTTACCAAGGTGGTCTGCTGGACTAGGTTACCGAACAGATGTGGTTTGACTCAGATGATTTCATCCACCATGACCTTCAACTCACTCTCTGTGAACTTGGGGTTTTTCTTGGGTGCCATGGTGTGTGATGTGCAAGGTGTTGGAGGGGTGGGGTGGGGTGTGCAGGTGTGTGGTATGTAGGGATGGTGTTGTGGGGGTTTGTGTGGTGGGTGTGTTGCTGTGCAGGTTGCATGTGTGTTTGTGTGTGTCTGCTGTTTGTGCTATTCTGCCTCTTTCTTCCAGCTGTGCTGTGATGCAAAGGATTGTGGTAATGGGAGGGATTCATTTTATACTCTGTGGTTGTTGTGTCCCAATGGTTGTTGCCAGTCAGGTGTTCTGTGGGTGTGGTGACTTGGGTGCTCTTGTTTGTGCTGGGGGGTGTGTCATTGGGGCGTGTAGTTGTTGGGGGTGGGTGTTTCAGGTCGGTGTGTGTCCTGTTTTGTGTGTTTTCTATTTACTTCCGTACGCCATTTTTGAATCGGTTCGACGGCAGGGGTGATGTTCGTTTGGTCCTTCCGCAGTCATGCTCCGTTTGTCGATGATTTTTTTCTGCGGCGGTCGTGTGAGGTGGTGAGTTCCGTTGGGATGGCGGGGTTATCCATATCGTGTGGCTGGACCCTCCGCAGGTCTTGGGGCGGTTGGGCCTGTTTCTGCGGTGAATGCGTCTGCGGCGGAGGGTCTTTCTGTGGTACCGTCCGCTTGCAGCAGTCTTTGATGTGAACCGTCTGCCGCAGTCGGTGTTTAATGTGATCCGTCCACCGCGGTCGGTGTTTGATGTCAGTAATATCCGAATTGCTACCGCGGATTATCCGCTGAGCGGTCAGGAGTATTTTTGCCGCGACCATGGCGGAGGGAACATGTTTCCGTCCACCATCCTAATGACCCTGCAAATTTGGTGTCTTCTCAGCATTTTTTCATTCGATGTTTTCCAGCATCTTTGGTGGATTCCCCTTATTACTTGCATTAGTTGCCGTGGTGTGCTTCTATTAATTTATTTACTTAAATATGGATGCACATCCTGTAGCACACGAGAATATCTCCCGGCTGTTGCTGCTCCGCAACCGAATGCTTAGTTATTACGATGCGCTGCCTCTCGCTGCATTGAGTGCAGCTTATGGATTATCGTTTTGATTTTCCTTTTTCACATGCGTTCAACCTGTCTTCCATTGCCTGAGCTGCGATTTAGACTGGGACCTAGATTTGTGTCTCTGCAGTACTTTGACTCCCAACGCGGATTATGACAAGCTGATGAGCCCCTTAGTGGTTCATGACTTTCTCTGTTCTGGCAGCGGGATTATGGCCTTAGCAGCGATACATGGAATAATGGGACGTTGGAATGTTTTTGCAGCGGCGCTTGACTTCTTGGCACGCAGTTGCATTGAATCTGACCCGAGTATTCCTGCGATAGTGATACAGGCTCCGGTCCTTGAGGAACATGTATGTTCATTCTCACTATTGAACTGGATGGCTGAAATGTTTTCAGATGAGAACAATGACTTCCTCTTGAAGGCTGTTGCTACATACTGTGCTTATACGCTGTTGGATTAAGACTCTTTGATTTTTCTACCTATTCTTTATTATTTAGTTACTGTTTTCTATCAAACAGTGAATTATGTTTTTGCAAATTTGAACTTGACTCTGCTTTTCAGGCTTGGACTCTGCGTTCCTAATTTGCCCACGTTTATATCACGTGCTCACATCGAGGGAGGGTATTGTGGGCTGAGCTTTGCACTCACAACGTGCTAAATTAGCATGGGTTTATTAGAAGCTTAAACGCCATTTTTGCTTTCCTGCTCTGCTTTGCACACAACACGCACTTGCGCTATTGTATAGGGAACACTGAGTATTTTGCTTCACATGAGAATAACATGTTTTGCTGAATTTCTAAGCTGTCTCGTTAGTTTAGTGTGCATAGTGAGAGCATGGAAGATCAAGGTTATCTTGGATACTATGTCTGTTATACGGAATGTTCGTCGCACGTTCGATCCATAACACATATGCAGCTGCATAACACATATGCAGCTGTGGCCACCTCTGATACTGGCACGTTTAATAATGCATTGTGAAGGAATAATTACAAATAGTTGGAGAACATTGGTATCCTGACAGTCTGTGCAGATCTCAATGTGATCGACTACTGCTGAGTACCAGAGGTATGGGTCCGCCCATGTAATCCTCTGAGACCTTCTGTAGTTATAAACTAACCTGCTAGGTAGGGAGGGTGAACTGTAGGTATATTTTAAATGTGTTTTTCCCTTCAGCATTATAGGAGGCTTTCTCCCTTTGTATTTTATGGAATAGTAACAATGCTGACAACCTTGTTTCTGATAATATGTTTGGTTGTATTCTCTAAGGTACTGCACATGAGATCACGGCATTAGAAATAAACATTTCAAACTTGCACGTGTCTTGTAAACATGGGGGCCTGTTGGGAGTTGTAGTGCTGGACCCATCACCCCCCCCCCCACTAATCCCCACCCTACCTGTACACATGGGGGTCTGTTGGGATGGGAAACATCCTTTACGACTCAACCTTTACCATGCAGTGCCTTTACAATGCAGGGTTTTCAACGCAAGTCATTACAACGAATTGTGCTGGGGCGCTCTAGGATAGGTAATAGTTTAATTTACTATCCAACACCTTCCCTACTATCCACGGGGACTGGAGCTGGAATAGGGAATTTAACTATTCACTATCCAGCACCCCCCAAGGCTTGTCGTTGTAACGATTTGCGTTGAAAAACCTGCGTTGTAAAAGCATGCGTGGTAAAAGCATGCGTTGTAACAACGTACATCCGTTGGGAGTTGTAGTGCTGGACCCACCCCCCACCCTCCCTGTAGACATGGGTGCCTGTTGGGAGTTGTAGTGCTGGTCTCTCACCCCCCCACCCACCATGTTGACATGGGGGCCTGTTGGGAGTTGTAGTGCTGGTCTCTCACCCTCCTCCCTCCCTGTAGACATGGGGGCCTGTTGGGAGTTGTAGTGATGGCCTCTCACCCCCCCCGTCCCCCCATCCCCACCCTCCCTGTACACATGGGGGCCTGTAGGGAGTTGTAGTACTGGTCTCTCACCCTCTCCCCCACTCTCCCTATTGAAATGGGGGCCTGTTGGGAGTTGTAGAGCTGGTCTCTCACCCCCCACACCAACCCTCCCTGTAGACATGGGAGCCTGTTGGGAGTTGTAGTGCTGGACCCACCCCCCCACCCACCCCCACCCTCCCTGTAGACATGGGGGCCTGTAGGGAGTTGTAGTACTGGTCTCTCACCCTCTCCCCCACTATCCCTATAGAAATGGGGGCCTGTTGGGAGTTGTAGAGCTGGTCTCTCACCCCCACCCCCACCCTCCCTGTAGACATGGGGGCCTGTTGGGAGTTGTAGTGCTGGACCCACCCCCACCCTCCCTGTAGACATGGGAGCCTGTTGGGAGTTGTAGTGCTGGTCTCTCACCCCCCCACGCACCATGTTTACATAGGGGCCTGTTGGGAGTTGTAGTGCTGGTCTCTCACCCCCTGCCCTCCCTGTAGACATGGGGGCCTGTTGGGAGTTGTAGTGATGGCCTCTCACACCCCCCACCCCCACCCTCCCTGTACACATGGGGGCCTGTAGGGAGTTGTAGTACTGGTCTCTCACCCTCTCCCCCACTCTCCCTATAGAAATGGGGGCCTGTTGGGACTCGAGTTGTAGAGCTGGTCTCTCACCCCCCACCCCCACCATCCCTGTAGACATGGGGGCCTGTTGGGAGTTGTAGTGCTGGACCCACCCCCCCCCCCACCCACCCCCACCCTCCCTGTAGACATGGGGGCCTGTTGGGAGTTGTAGTGCTGGACCCACCCCCACCCTCCCTGTAGACATGGGAGCCTGTTGGGAGTTGTAGTGCTGGTCTCTCACCCCCCACGCACCATGTTTACATAGGGGCCTGTTGGGAGTTGTAGTGCTGGCCTCTCACCCCCTGCCCTCCCTGTAGACATGGGGGCCTGTTGGGAGTTGTAGTGATGGCCTCTCACCCCCCCACCCCCACCCTCCCTGTACACATGGGGGCCTGTAGGGAGTTGTAGTACTGGTCTCTCACCCTCTCCCCCACTCTCCCTATAGAAATGGGGGCCTGTTGGGACTCGAGTTGTAGAGCTGGTCTCTCACCCCCCACCCCCACCATCCCTGTAGACATGGGGGCCTGTTGGGAGTTGTAGTGCTGGACCCACCCCCCCACCCACCCCCACCCTCCCTGTAGACATGGTGGCCTGTTGGAAGGTGTAGTGCCGAAACCAATCCCCCACCCACCCCCACTCTTTCTGTACACATGGGGGCCTGTTGGGAGTTGTAGTGCTGGACCCACCCACCCCCACCCTCCCTGTACACATGGGGGTCTGTTGGGAGTTGTAGTGCTGGTCTCTCACCCACCCCCTACCCCCACCCTCCCTGTAGATATGGGAGCCTGTTGGGAGTTGTAGTGCTGGACCCACCCACCCCCACCATCCCTGTACACATGGGGGTCTGTTGGGAGTTGTAGTGCTGGTCTCTCACTCACCCCCAACCCCCACCCTCCCTGTAGATATGGGGGCCTGTTGGGAGTTGTAGTGCTGAACCCACCAACCCCACCCACCCCTACCCTCCCTGTAGACATGGGGGCCTGTTGCCTGTTGGGAGTTGTAGTGCTGGACCTACCCTCACCCACCCCTAACCTCCCTGTAGACATGGGGGTCTGTTGGGAGTTGTAGTGTTGGTCTCTAACCCACCCCACCCCCCCACCCCTACCCTCCCTGTAGACATGAGGGCCTGTTGGGAGTTGTGGTGTTGGCTGCTTTGACAACATGCACGCCTGGGAACGTAGGAGGCAACATTTGTGGTTGGTCATGGTGGGTGCATTTGAGCCCAGGCTTTCACATTTGGGTGACTGTGTGGTCCACATGCATGGATTGGAGCCTGGCAGATGTGTCTTGGCAGTTGTGCATAGCAGACGATGACAGTGTGTGTAACGACTGGATTTTCGGACCAGATAGAATCAGCTCACAAAACACCACCAATCCAGCCAAAACTTAACCATCTCCCTCCTCAGGACCTATTTATCCAGGCACCTGGGTACCTACCTGAGGATGGGGAATTAGCAATATACAAGCTCATATCATCAAAAACACCACTAAATCTATAGGATTACTAGGAATACTCACTGATTACTAAGGACTTCCATGCTTTACACCACACTCATACCTTATAGTCTTGCGGCAACTCAGACCCAGACTATGCTACCCTCCTACTCATAGTGAAGGGGGCAGTTCCGATAACTTACCATTACACACTGATCACAATCAGTGCTCGCGCAAGCCACAATCCTGTGGGTATAAGCACTGTATCCCCCCAGTGCTCTCACTACTTCATACATACACAAGCCATAATCCTGTGGGTATACACATTGACCACAGTCAATGCTCTCATTAACACCACTTTCCCTAGCAGCAATCTCATTACACACTGATCACACTCAGTGCTCATTCAAGCCACAATCTTATGGGTATACACATTGACCACAGTCAATGCTCTCATTAACGTCGCTTCATTGGCAAAAATGTTTTACAGAAAACAGGAAAACTATAAAATAGGTGAAAGATAAACAAGTGTAAAATCAATCTGTATCAATAATGAAATAGCGTAGCATACTAAAATCAAAATATCATGTATCACAGATTATTAAAGCATCTCACTAATTATATACTGCACCCTATGACTTTCAAACAATATCATTTGCATATATCAAAAGGAATCATTGAACCAAAGGCCAAATCATTAATGTGGCACTGCATCTTTTAAATTGGAAAATCAAAACCATGAACAGGATTGGCATTGGGGCCTGTTAGTGGTAACTGCAAAAGTGGCATAATGTCCATCTGAAATAGAAACATGGGAAAAATGCAAGACTCAAGAATGCAGGCCAAGGAATTACATTGCAGATTCCTTTTGTGAGAAAATATTATTATAACCAAATAAAAATGGGTTCTTTTAGATCATCACTTGCAAAAGTCAATTAATCATTTTTTTTTTCAAAAATAGAACTATTGGCTTTGTCCCAAAAACTTTTTTTAGGAAATCCAGATATGTTATATAGAGTTTTACCTGACTGCTAAGGCGGCCAACTGTAGATTGTAATACCAATGTCAAAAGTTCAGTCAATATATTTCAGTGAAAAGTTCTCTTCTATAGGAATCCATCGTTGGTTTCTCCTTAGGAAAACAGTTCATTTGTGTAGACCACGATCCTCCATCTTCATCTGTATCCTTTGCCAAGGAAGCACGCCACCAAGTCTGGTTGTCAGCTCCAGGCACGTCAGCTTCCGGTCTGGGTCCAGGCTTGGGGGTTTTTGGGGAAGGGGCACGCACTCCGAAAAAAAGAAAAACACACCACTCCAAAATAAGAAAATACAACACTCATACAGGGCCCCCACATATCAGTCATCTGAAACGAAAAACAAGCATCATCAATCTTGCAAAAACAAATTTTCCATTCAAAAAGCACCCCATTTGCTTTTCATCTCTGTAAGAAACCCTACATTTTATAAAAAAAACTCTTCTAAATCCAAGGAATGATTTAAAGATTCTACCTACACCATATTCCTAAATTTGTTTGGGCAAAATCTAATTTTTTTCATACAAAGCCATAAGGGCTGGGCCTAGCCTGACCATTCTCTCACTCCTTTGAGAAGCAGAACCCTCCCTCCAGAAAGATGTCCGCGACTCAGAGTTTTGAATCAGCTCCAAATATTAACAAGCAGTAGACGGGCTGCTGCACTGCGATCTAAAATTGAATCACTGCCAAATGCTGCATCAAAATCAAATGCATTAGTAACAACATAGAAAATCACGACACATTTCTTAAAATAACACGTGGGACACCATCAATTCAAACAAGGGGGAAAAAAATTTATACATGTAATTTTGCACTGCATATCCAGGAATTCATAAATTTGTGCACAAGCTTTTCTGTTCTAATTATTAAAAGAGTCAGATTTATTTTTGCAGACAGCCTTTTTTCCTATCTGAGTGGGAACATTTTATCACATTTTTCTCTCTCACGCTGTTCTGCTTCATATCAGCGCAAAATAAAGAATCATGTGCATTTTTTAAACAAAAGGGGCAGCTTGCTTCAGGGAAATAATCAGTTATATTGTTTACAACTGCAAAATACACTTCAGAGCATTTTTTAAAAAGCACACGGTTGCATTTCACTTTTTTCAAGCACATTCTACATTGGGTCTGTTTTATTTCCACAGCCGGTGATCACTAATTCTAAAATCCCGGTTTGTTTATCACTCTGCACCCTCCATTCTCAGCTGAAAACCCTCTCCTAATTTATAACACTCCGACCTCTGAATCAGACACATTTAATCATGTGTCCAAAGGCAAACCCACACAGACTCGTGGACGCATATCAAACTGTATATTTAATGAACACTGCTTTTTTTTCTGTGCAAGATGTTACCCATCCGTCAGCTAAATGTCAAAGTACATAGGTGAACCCTGCAACTAATTAAAAAGTCAAATCAAACCATCCTTAATCCAAATAGTCACTGACTTTCAGTGTCAGCTCTTGTGACTATGCATATTAAACAGCATATTGAAATAAACACTGACGTCTCAATCCAAGATATTAACCCTTTGGCAGCTCAAACACAATCGTTCCCCGATGCCTGCAGATACATGGGCAATTCAAGAACTTATCTCTCACGTTTTCACATAACATTTGTGCACAATTTCTAAATATTTTCTCTAATCATTTGAAAGAGATCCAGCTCTCTCCTGCCTAACGTATTGATAACATGCTATGTACAAGCCATATTCACAAGGCGCTATTTACAAGGAACTCAATGATAACATGCTATTCACAAGCCAAATTCACAAGGCGCTAATCACAAGGAACTCAATGATAACATGCTATTCACAAGCCATATTTACAAGGAGCTATTCACAAGAAACTCAACAAGTCATATTACACTGAATACATTTCACATTTCATAGCATAAGTAAATGCAGCAAGCCATTTAATAGGCAATTTACAAGCCTTTTTCATATACATATGTACAACTGCATCATCACCAAGATGTAATTGGCTTCATCACGTAATGTTACCCTTCAAGCCTGTCAGTTCAAATACCAAGATGAAAAGCATTTCTTCTACACTGCATAAGTCAGATGCCATCATGTACTGCAATCTCCTTACACTCCAACTGTTCAAGCCCATAGGTCAGGGACCACACCTCACCATGCAATTCACAGACTGTTCCCAGATGTCAAATTTCTAAGGGTTCTAAGTCCAAATACATGTCAAGGGCCACTCCCCCGCAACCTGTGCGAACTGCCCGACTACGCCAAATGTAACGACCTGATTTTCGGACCAGATAGAATCAGCTCACAAAACACCACCAATCCAGCCGAAACGTAACCATCTCCCTCCTCAGGACCTATTTATCCAGGCATCTGGGTACCTACCTGAGGATGGGGAATTAGCAATATAAAAGCTCATATCATCAAAAACACCACTAAATCTATAGGATTACTAGGAATACTCACTGATTACTAAGGACTTCCATGCTCTACACCACACTCATACCTTATAGTCTCGCGGCAACTCAGATCCAGACTATGCTACCCTCCTACTCATAGTGAAGGGGCAGTTCCGATAACTTACCATTACACACTGATCACAATCAGTGCTCGCGCAAGCCACAATCTTGTGGGTATAAGCACTGTATCCCCCCAGTGCTCTCACTATTTCATACATACACAAGCCACAATCCTGTGGGAATACACATTGACCACAGTCAATGCTCTCATTAACACCACTTTCCCTAGCAGCGATCTCATTACACACTGATCACACTCAGTGCTCACTCAAGCCACAATCTTGTGGGTATACACATTGACCACAGTCAATGCTCTCATTAACGCCGCTACACAACGACGATCACTTTCCTATGAATACCTTCAGCTCTCTCTCTCTCTCTGTTGGGAAGTGTTTCTATATATATCTAATATCTACTAGGAATGTCTCATATACAATTGTTATATTATATGTGGTACAGAAGAATGGCCAAATCACAATATGCAAAGGTTATTATCAAATACAAGTGCTCCTCTACTCCCTTGCTCAGTTACCATTTACCTGGACGGGAGATGCATCCAATCACATAACAGCATCTGACTAGAAGAAAGGTTAACTTTATTATGAATAATAATACTTGCACAACTGTTCACCAAGAACTGGGGTTCCATTATTATTATAGCAGATTATAACACTACAATAACTAGCAATCTAGACATAGCCTCAAAAGTAAAGGGGAATAGACACATACACAGATCTGCGGGGTTTCTTTATGAAAGCTTTGTTACTAACATATAAAAAGGGAAATGGATTATAACAGACTGCACACCGCTGAAAGAAAAAGGATTAATCAGTGTGACAATACAGTAGGGAATCTAGCCTAGGAAATAAAAGACAAGATTAATGTATATGGGCACTAATATAACAGGACAGATATCACCTGATTAGTATGAAGTCTTGTTCTAGCTGTCATCTGGGTTCCTCTCTCGTCTGTGCCTTGGCTCATCTCAGATTCTCCCCTGCACTCTTGGACACACATCTGCGCCGATCACTCTGCACTGGATTCCTCTCCCCCACAAACTGTCTTCACCTTCCAACTTCAGTCTAATGATATAGTTTCTGCCGCTCTGATAACTATTCGCTCCACTAGCTTCTTCACTTTGTCTGATTGTTCCAGCTCCAATGTCCAACTCACTCCAGCTGCTCCCACAGACTAATCCACGATATACCTTCAGTCTCTTCCAAAAGGCATCACTCCAGACTCCAGCTGTTAACTGCCTGCTCCAACTGATCACAACTCCTTCTGACAAGTAACTGCTTCTGACTGCTTTCTTCAGCTCCAAAAATCATCTGACTTCTCTCTCCAGCTCCAGCAACAAACTGACTTCTCTCTCCAGCTCCAACTGACTTCTCTCTCTCTAGCTCCAGCAACCATCTGACTGCTCCGCTTCTTCTGCACTTCGCTAATACGGAATGCTCTCTCCTAATGGAAAGTTCCAGCCAGTAGCCTCCTCCCACCAAATCCGTGCACCAGGCTCCCTGATCCAGATGCCTCCATAGTGATCAACTGCTTGTTTCGTCTAGAGACTTGAGCCCAGGGACATTTCTTGATAGGATTCAGCTCCGTCCGGTTCTCTCTAGTGTGTAAAGAGTGAACAACACCTCATAACTAAAATATCACCTTTATCCTGAAAGCATCTCAGTGTGCAGGGGCAGAAAGTAAAATGGAGTCTCTCTGGTTCTGGGCCTTGTAGGCCCTAAAAAGGATGAAATAGTCACTTAACTCTATACACAAACCCTACCAATAGGTTATATAAAGTCAGAACTACAGGATCCACCCTCTACTATAGGTAGGATGATGAAAGGACACATAATTATGTCAAAACCAATAGGCAATAGATGGATTAGAGTCAGGAATAAGGGATCTATCATCATATAAAGCGGCTATCCTCTAGTTTATGCTTCTAGGTCAGAAAAGAGGCCTAAAGGACCAAAACAAGCTAAGAATAGGGATCTAGGATGGTAGCAAGCTTAAAGTCACCATCACTCAGAAATAGAGCCAAAAACCAGGTCAGCACATTGCACCCTTGACTTTAACTTGCTAACATCCGTTAACAACAACAAACGAATAAACAAACACCAACATAATCTATCAACAAAATCAAAAACAAAATGAATCCCTAAAATGAATGACAACTAAGAAAAATACCACCTAAGACTTGATGTAGGGAATGTAAATCTGATAACCAATTGAAAACAAATCAAAGCACCCTTGATCTAAATGTTGAAATGTAACTAAGATTGATCTGATAACAACAAAAACTAACCAAAGCACCCTTGAACTAAATGTGCCTCAACTTCTAGTGATAACTCATGAAATCTAATGATGTGGGGAAATGTCTGTGAAATAAAAATAACAAAGGGCCTAAATGAGGCCTAACTACTTCGGTCAACTTAAGAAAGGATTTGGGAAAATCTGACAAATAAACATAACAAAGGGTCCTCAAAGTCTGGGCAACTATTACTAATAGATCCAGGACATGACCTAACTAAAAGAAACACCTCCCAAGATAACTTAAAGTCTAAGGTGACCACCCTTGGAACTAATCCCACTGTTCTAATTAAGAGTTGATGGATCAAAGTGATAGTGTTATAGTAGGGAAACAAAGACAACCCATTTCTACAAAATAGCTGGTGTAGCACTATGCATATCAAGCAAGAAATCAGAAAAAGTGATCTAAGTGTGGTGTATATATTCTTCTACAAGATAATTCAGACATAAATAGTCTGTCCAGAAATCACTATAGCTAAAATAGCTAAATCATAGACTTAAACTTAAGAAATTGAGTAATAGTAGACTATGCCAAAGGCAATAGTCAAAGGTCATAAGTCATCTAACTTAGGAAACAGTTTGCACCTAATCCCTCTGTATCAATCTGTGGAACACATGTGTGCACCATCGTTCAGAACACTGCTTTCCCTTCATTGGCAAAACTGTTTTACAGAAAACAGGAAAACTATAAAATAGGTGAAAGATAAACAAGTGTAAAGTCAATCTGTATCAATAATGAAATAGCGTAGCATACTAAAATCAAAATATCATGTATCACAGGGCATCAGATTATTAAAGCAGCTCACTAATTATATACTGCACCCTATGACTTCAAACAATATCATTTACATATATCAAAAGGAATCATTGAACCAGAGGCCAAATCATTAATGTGGCACTGCATCTTTTAAATTGGAAAATCAAAACCATTAACAGGATTGGCATTGGGGCCTGTTAGTGGTAACTGCAAAAGTGGCATAATGTCCATCTGAAATAGAAACATGGGAAAAATGCAAGACTCAAGAATGAAGGCCAATGAATTACATTGCAGATTCCTTTTGTGAGAAAATATTATTATAACCAAATAAAAAATGGGTTCTTTTAGATCATCACTTGCAAAAGTCAATTCATAATTTTGTTTTCAAAAATAGAACTTTTGGCTTTGTGAAAAAAACATTTTAGGAAATCCAGATATGTTTTATAGAGTTTTAACCTGACTGCTGAGGCAGCCAACTGTAGATTGTAATACCAATTTCAAAAGTTCAGTCAATATATTTAAGTGAAAAGTTCTCTTCTATAGGAATCTATCGTTGGTTTCTCCTTAGGAAAACAGTTCATTCGTGTATGCTACGACCCTCCATCTTCATCTGTATCCTTTGCCAAGGACGCACGCCCTCCAGTCTGGTCGTCAGCTCCAGGCACGTCAGCTTCCGGTCTGGGTCCAGGCTTGGGGGTTTTTGGGGAAGGGGCACTCACTCCGAAAATAAGAAAAACACACCACTCCAAAATAAGAAAATACAACACTCATACAGGGCCCCCACATATCAGTCATCTGAAACGAAAAACAAGCATCATCAATCTTGCAAAAACAAATTTTCCATTCAAAAAGCACCCCATTTGCTTTTCATCTCTGTGAGAAACCCGATATTTTATTTAAAAAAACTCTTCTAAATCCAAGGAATGATTTAAACATTCTACCTATACCATATTCTCTAAATTTGTTTAGGCAAAATCTAATTTTTTTCATACGCAGCCATAAGGGCTGGGCCTAGCCTGACCATTCTCTCACTCCTTTGAGAAGCAGCCCCTCCCTCCAGAAAGATGTCCGCGACTCAGAGTTTTGAATCAGCTCCAACCATACAAGCAGGAGACGGGCTGCTGCACTGCGATCTAAAATTGAATCACTGCCAAATGCTGATCTCATTGCAGGAGTGAAGCTCCTGCTAAGTTTTTTCTCTACACTGCCTTCTCCTCATCGTGATGTCACCCGCGGGGCTCCTCCACCCTTTCAAAACTCTGTGAGCGAAGAGCTCCTGAATATTTGCCAAAAAATAAGAAGGCAAGGGCAAATCTGCATCAGACGCTACAAAAAGGGCCCCTCCTTCCAAAACGCTACTGAGAGCCTGGCTGAGCTATCATATCAGCCAAGGTCAAAAAGCAAATTCCTTCTAACTACAAACATACCCGTTCTCAGGCTTCAGAGAAACCCTGCATTTAATTTGAAACACTGCACAGTTATTTCTAACTAATTTAAGCAAAATAGACATGGTGGAAAGCATCCTGAAAACACGAATTAATAAAGACATTTTTGCAACCTAGACACATGCTAACATTCTCAAATAAGAAGCAAAATATTTCTGCAGCCCCATGGAAAAGTAATCCAAGACAAACTATATACCATAATGTACTGTTACTTGCTGAAAAGCAAAGACATTAAGCAGCATCAAAATCAAATGCATTGGTAACGACATAGAAAATCACGACATATTTCTTAAAATAACTTGTGGGACACCATCAATTCAAACAAGGGAGAAAAAAAAGTTATACATGTAATTTTGCACTGCATAACCAGGAATTCATAAATTTGTGCGCAAGCTTTTCTGTTCTAATTATTAAAAGAGTCAGATTTATTTTTGCAGACAGCCTTTTTTCCTATCTGAGTGGGAACATTTTATCACATTTTTCTCTCTCACGCTGTTCTGCTTCATATCAGCGCAAAAATAAAGAATCATGTGCATTTTTTAAACAAAAGGGGCAGCTTGCTTCAGGGAAATAATCAGTTATATTGTTTACAACTGCAAAATACACTACAGAGCATTTTTTTAAAAGCACACGGTTGCATTTCACTTTTTTCAAGCACATTCTACATTGGGTCTGTTTTATTTCCATTGCCGGTGATCACTAATTCTAAAATCCCGGTTTGTTTATCTCTCTGCACCCTCAATTATCAGCTGAAAACCCTCTCCTAATGCTCATTCTAAAACACCCCCTCGCAGTCTGACTGGTTGATTTATAACACTCCGACCTCTGAATCAGACACATTTAATCATGTGTCCAAAGGCAAACCCACATAGACTTGTGGATTCATATCAAACTGTATATTTAATGAACACTGCTTTTTTTCTCTGTGCAAGATGTTACCCATCCGTCAGCTACCTGTCAAAGTACATAGGTGAACCCTGCAACTAATTAAAAAGTCAAATCAAACCATCCTTAATCCAAATAGTCACTGACTTTCAGTGTCAGCTCTTGTAACTATGCATATTAAACAGCATATTGAAATAAACACAGACGTCTCAATCCAAGATATTAACCCTTTGGCAGCTCAAATACAATCGTTCCCCGATGCCTGCAGATACATGGGGAATTCAAGAACTTACCTCTCACGTTTTCACATAACCTTTGTGCACAATTTCTAAATATTTTCTCTATTCACTTGAAAGAGATCCAGCTCTCTCCTGCCTAATGTAATGATAACGTGCTATGTACAAGCCATATTCACAAGGCGCTATTTACAAGGAACTCAATGATAACATGCTATGCACAAGCCAAATTCACAAGGCCCTATTCACAAGGAACTCAATGATAACATGCTATTCACAAGCCATATTTACAAGGAGCTATTCACAAGAAACTCAGCAAGTCATAATACACTGAATACATTTCACATTTCATAGCATAAGCAAATGCAGCAAGCCATTTAATGGGCTATTTACAAGCCTTGTACATATACATATGTACAACTGCATCATCACCAAGATGTAATTGGCTTCATCACGTAATGTTACCCTTCAAGCCTGTCAGTTCAAATACCAAGATGAAAAGCATTTCTTCTACAATGCATAAGTCAGATACCATGATGTACTGAAATCTCCTTACACTCCAACTGTTCAAGCCCATAGGTCAGGGACCACACCTCACCATGCAATTCACAGACTGTTCCCATATGTCAAATTTTAAAGGGTTCTAAGTCCAAATACATGTCAAGGGCGACTACCCCGCGACCTGTGCGAACTGCCCGACTACGCCAAATGTAACAACCGGATTTTCGGACCAGATAGAATCAGCTCACAAAACACCACCAATCCAGCCGAAACGTAACCATCTCCCTCCTAAGGACCTATTTATCCAGGCACCTGGGTACCTACCTGAGGATGGAGAATTAGCAATATACAAGCTCATATCATCAAAACACCACTAAATCTATAGGATTACTAGGAATACTCACTGATTACTAAGGACTTCCATGCTCTACACCACACTCATACCTTATAGTCTCGCGGCAACTCAGACCCAGACTATGCTACCCTCCTACTCATAGTGAAGGGGGCAGGTCCGATAACTTACCATTACACACGGATCACAATCAGTGCTCGCGCAAGCCACAATCCTGTGGGTATAAGCACTGTATCCCCCCAGTGCTCTCACTATTTCATACATACACAAGCCACAATCCTGTGGGAATACACATTGACCACAGTCAATGCTCTCATTAACGCCACTTTTCCTAGCAGCGATCTCATTACACACTGATCACACTCAGTGCTCACTCAAGCCAAAATCTTGTGGGTATACACATTGACCACAGTCAATACTCTCATTAACGCTGCTACACAACGACGATCTCTTTCCTATGAATACCTTCAGCTCTCTCTCTCTCTCTGTTGGGAAGTTTCTCTATATATATCTAATATCTACAAGGAATGTCTCATATACAATTGTTATATTTTATGTGGTACACAAGAATGGCCAAATCACAATATGCAAAGGTACAATAAAAAAATACAATAAATACAAGTGTTCCTCTACTCCCTTGCTCAATTACCATTTACCTGGACGGGAGATGCATCCGTTCACATAACAGCATCTAACTAGAAGAAAGGTTAACTTTATTATGAATAATAATACTTGCACAACTGTTCCCTAAGAACTGGGGTTCCTTTATTATTATAGCAGATTATAACATCACAATAACTAGCAAACTAGACATAGCCTCAAAAGTAAAGGGGAATAGACACATACACAGATCTGCGGGGTCTCTTTATGAAAGCTTTGTTACTAACATATAAAAAGGGAAATGGATTATAACAGACTGCACACCGCTGAAAGAAAAAGGATTAATCAGTGTGACAATACAGTAGGGAATCTAGCCTAGGAAATAAAAGACAAGATTACTGTATATGGGCACTAATATAACAGGACAGATATCACCTGATTAGTATGAAGTCTTGTTTTAGCTGTCATCTGGGTTCCTCTCTCGTCTGTGCCTTGGCTCATCTCAGATTCTCCCCTGCACTCTTGGACACACATCTGCGCCGATCACTCTGCACTGGAATCCTCTCCCCCACGAACTGTCTTCACCTTCCAACTTCAGTCTAATGATATAGTTTCTGCCGCTCTGATAACCGTTCGCTCCACTAGCTTCTTCACTTTGTCTGAATGTTCCAGCTCCAATGTCCAACTCACTCCAGCTGCTCCCACAGACTAATCCACGATATAACTTCAGTCTCTTCCAAAAGGCATCACTCCAAACTCCAGCTGTTAACTGCCTGCTCCAACTGATCACAACTCCTTCTGACAAGTAACTGCTTCTGACTGCTTTCTTCAGCTCCAAAAATCATCTGATTTCTCTCTTCAGCTCCAAACACCATCTGCCTTCTCTCTCCATTCCAAAAACCAACTGACTGCTCTCTCCAGCTCCAGCAACCAACTGACTTCTCTCTCCAGCTCCAACTGACTTCTCTCTCTCTAGCTCCAGCAACCATCTGACTGCTCCGCCTCTTCTGCACTTCGCTAATATGGAATGCTCTCTCCTAATAGAAAATTCCAGCCAGTAGCCTCCTCCCACCAAATCCATGCACCAGGCTCCCTGCTCCAGACGCCCCCACAGTGATCAACTGCTTGTTTCGCACAGAGACTTTAGTCCAGGGACATTTCTTGATAAGATTCAGCTCTGGACGGTTCTCTCTAGTTTGCAAAGAGCGCCTCATAACTAAAACATCACCTTTACCCTGTAAGCATCTCAGTCTGCAGGGGCAGAAAGCAAAATGGAGTCTCTCTGGTTCTGGGCCTTGTAGGCCCGAAAAGGATGAAATAGACACATAACTCTATACACAAACCCTACCAATAGGTAATATAAAGTCATAACTACAGGATCCACCCTCTACTATAGGTAGGATGATGAAAGGACACATAATTATGTCAAAGCCAATAGGCAATAGATGGATTATAGTCAGGAATAAGGGATCTATCATCATATAAAGTGGCTATCCTCTAGTTTATGCTTCTAGGTCTGAAAAGAGGCCTAAAAGGACCAAAACAAGCTAAGAATAGGGATCTAGGATGGTAGCAAGCTTAAAGTCACCATCACTCAGAAATAGAGCCAAAAACCAGGTCAGCACAGTGTGATAGTGGTCATTGGTTTGTACTTACCAGCCTCAAGTCCCTCTTCTATTCCTTCCAGGCTCTCAGGGTGCAGTATGCCCAGCACCTTCTCCTCCTTTTTGGTAACTGGTATAGGCTCCGGGGGAGTGCCGCTGACAGTGTGGTGTGCCCGCCGGTGGTTCTTGGCCCTGATGCCTTTCACCCTTGCCTTGAGGTCGTGCCACCGCCTCTGGATCTCGTGTTTGGTGCGTGGCACGGTCCCTGAAGCATTCACTCTGGTCACTATCCTGTCCCACATGTTGGTTTTGGTTACCAAGATGGTCTGCTGGACTAGGTTACCGAACAGATGTGGTTCGCCTCGGATGAATTCATCCACCATGACCTTCAACTCACTCTCTGTGAACTTGGGGTTTTTCTTGGGTGCCATGGTGTGTGATGTGCAAGGTGTTGGTGGGGTGGGGTGGGGTGTGCAGGTGTGTGGTATGTAGGGATGATGTTGTGGGGGTTTGTGTGGTGGGTGTGTTGGTGTGCAGGTTGTATGTGTGTTTGTGTGTGTCTGTTGTTTGTGCTATTCTGCCTCTTTCTTCCAGCTCTGCTGTGATGCAAAGGATTGTGGTAATGGGAGGGATTCATTTTATACTCTGTGTGGTTGTTGTGTCCCAATGGTTGTTGCCAGTCAGGTGTTCTGTGGGTGTGGTGACTTGGGTGCTCTTGTTTCTGCTGCGGGATGTATGTCATTGGGGCGTGTAGTTGTTGGGGGTGGGTGTTTCAGGTGGGTGTTAGTCCTGTTTTGTGTGTTTTCTATTTACTTCCGTCCACCATTTTTGAATCGGTTTGACGGCAGGCGTGATGTTCGTTTGGTCCTTCCACAGTCATGCTCTGTTTGTCGATGATTTTTTCCGTGGCGGTCGTGGGAGGTGGTGAGTTCGGTTGGGATGGCGGGGTTATCCTAATCGTGCCGCCAGACCCTCCGCAGGTCTTGCCGTGGTTGGGCCTGTTTCCGCATTAAATGCGTCTGCGGCGGAGGGTCTTTCTGTGGTACCGTCCGCTTGCGGCGGTCTTTCATGTGATCCGTCCGCAGCGGTTGGTGTTTCATGTCAGTAATATCCTAATCGCTACTGCGGATTATCCGCGGAGCGGTCGGGAGTATATTTGCCTCGACCATTGTGGACGGAACACGTTTCCGTCCGTCATCCTAATGACCCCGCAAATTTGGTGTCTTCTCGGCATTTTTTCATTCGATTTTTTCCAGCATCTTTGGTGGATTCCCCTTAATACTTGCATTAGTTGCCGGTGTGCTTCTATTAATTTATTTACTTAAATATGGATGCACATCCTGCAGCACATGAGAATATGTCCCGGCTGTTGCTGCTCCGCAACCAAATGCTTAGTTATTACGGTGCGCTGCCTCTCGCTACATTGAGTGCTGCTTATGGATTATCGTTTCGATTTTCCTTTTTCACATGCGTTCAACCTGTCTTCCATCGCCTGAGCTGCGATTTCGACAGGGCCCTAGATTTGTGTCTCTGCAGTACGGTATCTCCCAACGCAGATTATGACCAGCTGATGAGCCCCTTAGTGGTTCATGACTTGCTCTGTTCTGGTGGCGGGGTTATGGCCTTAGCAGCGATACATGGAATAATGGGACGTTGGAATGTTATTCCAGCGGCGCTTGACTTCTTGGCACGCAGTTACTTTGAATCTGACCCGTGTATTCCTGCGATGGTGATAGAGGCTCCGGTCGTTGAGGAACATGTATGTTCATTCTCACTATGTGCTAAGTTAGCATGGGTTTATTAGAAGCTTAAACGCCATTTTTGCTTCCCTGCTCTGCTTTGCACACAACACGCACTTGCGCTATTGCTTAGGGAACACTGAGTATTTTTCTTCACATGAGAATAACAAGTTTTGTTGCATTTCTAAGCTGTCTCATTAGTTTAGTGTGTATAGTGAGAGCATGGTAGATCAAGGTTATCTTAGATACTATGTCTGTTATTCGGAATGATCGTCGCACGTTCGATCCATAACACATATGCAGATGTGGCCACCTCTGATACTGGCGCGTTTAATAATGCATTGTGAAGGCATAATTACAAATAGTTGCAGAACATTGGTATTCTGACAGTTTGTGCAGAACTCAATGTGATCGACTACTGCTGAGTACCAGAGGTATGGGTCCGCCCATGTAATCCTATGAGACCTTCTGTAGTTATAAACTAACCTGCTAGGTAGGGAGGGTGAAATGTAGGTATATTTTAAATGTGTTTTTCCCTTTAGCATTATAGAATGCTTTCTCCCTTTGTATTTTATGGAATAGTAACAATGCTGACATCCTTGTTTCTGATAATATGTTTGGTTGTATTATCTAAGGTACTGCACATGAGATCACGGCATTAGAAATAAACATTTCCAACCTGCCCGTGTCTTTATTTACTCCTTGTTTTGGACTGGTGTAAGACTATAACGAAAGAGTGCTCTTGTTATCCACCTTACTTGAGGTAATCTAAGTCGCATGTTCTGGGTTGACTAGTCATTGGTGTTTTTGCTATAGGATGAAGAACCAATGAGTCAGTGATTGCTAGTCTGGTAGGGGCCTTGTCAGTGAAGTGGATCTTTGCGTTTCCAGTCCATTATACAGATAGGGTGTTGCATTCCGTATTGGGAGCAAGAGAAACGAGTACTACATCTAAGGAAGCAAGCTAGTGCAGAAAGTACACACAGTGTGCGGTAGAAAGGATGCAAGAAAGGACACAAGTGTGCAAATTACCCACTACCCTTCACGGGTAGTAGTTACCAAGAAGGCTGAATAAAGAGCCTGAACTTTGAATTTGAATTAAAGAAGAATAATTGATAACCCCAGCCAAGAAAGGCAGCAAGTAGGTGTGTGTATGTGTGGATGATGTGTTGATTGAGTGGAAGATGAATAAGGTGAAAAATAAGAAAGGTTGCAGACATGCAAACTTTCCACTTCTTTGTAAGGGAAGTGGGTGTTTAGTTTTCCAGTATGTGTGTATATATATATATATATATATATATATATATATATATATATATATATATATATATATATATATATATATATATATATATATATATATATATATCTATCTGTATATATATAAATATATCTATACTACTGTTATAAAGGAAGAACTTTGAGGCTTTGAGGCGGGTAAACTCAGGAACCACAGCACCAATCCACACACCCGATACATCGTTGGAATCCTCAGGGTGTGCAGATGGACATAGGCTATATAAATTTAAAAAATATGTTATATTTAAAAAATTTACATTTAAAAAAAAGTAGTCCCCTCGGGTTGTATGACGATCCATCGGCCGCAATGTCCTCGCGGGCGTTCACATCGCGGCCAATACATCGCAAATGCAATTACACCGGCCATTTTGGCATTGCACGTCGTTGCGACGCAAAGGCGGCCACAGACTAGGAACGCGTGTCACATCGGCGACATGACATCACGCAACATGACAACGCGATGTTTCACACAGCCAATGAGTTGGTGGGGTGGTGGGGGGTATATATTGTATATATTGTGTTGCACACCGCTGTGTCTGCACCAATTTGTGCCTGTGTAAAAGACCGGGTATTTACATATAGATATTCCAATGAAAAAGCGAGTTTCACACTTTTAAACGGACACTTTGTACAAGGTGCTATTAACCGACGGGGTTTCTGGGTGCTGGTAAATAAAGGCATGGGACAGACACGTGCACGTCGATGAATACGTCCCCTGCGCAGATTTACTCACTAATCAAACTTGCAGTTATAGCTGTCATCGGGGCCAACTGTTCTTTTCATCCTTCCAAGGTCAGTCACATTCATACTGTTGAGTATTGTAACAATCACACTTGTTGTTCCTATTATCTTAAAATGTGCGAAACAAAAGCAGAGTATTTCATTCGCATAGCCCATGTTATATGGGATGATAGGTTGACAAATAATAGAGGTATTACAGCCTCTGTTTGTAGCAGAGGTTACGCAGAGCTGTTACATAACACCACGTTAATGTATAGATTGCTGATTAAGGGTTCTAACCCCGCTTAGACTGATAAGGGTGTTGTGGCTCGGCTGCAGGGATCTATAACACAGCTTCGAGAGCATGATAGTTCTGTAGGTTAATGCACGAGAGAGGAGGATTGATTTACCGCTCTGATTTAAAAAAGAAAAAAACCGAAGTCAGGTTAATTCACCCACTGCTATCTTCATGCAACCTAGAGTGATTTGCCTGCTCTAGAAAAATGTATGTAATCTGTAGGTTACACGTCATTCTCAGTAAGATAGCACTTGTTGTTAATGCGCCTACTGAAAGTTCCTGTTTGCCTCAAGGCACAGCTTCCAAACCCCGTGGTTGTTTGCAAGTGCACATGTCTGATGAAGAGATGTACTTGTACCTGGAGGCAGCATGTTCTAATTCCAGGGGTGCAATTAAGAGGCTCCCCTTACAGCTGAGTTCTTTCTAACTAGGAGTTGCAGGGTCGAATCTATACATGACCTGTAAATTCATTCTGCACTAACCATAAAATAGGTTTCTCGAATTTGTAGTTAGGACTCGAGTACAGACTTATATTTTAACCTCTCTCCCAGTCCCCTGCGCTACTAATGGAAAATAGGGGAAGAAACTCCCAATATTTTGCAGAGTGAATTTTAAGAAACAAAAAACATGTTTCCGAATGTAGACAGAGCCGCTGAAACTGTGCCCTTCGGCAGCTGCAGCATTTTCTAGCATTATTACGTATTTGCGACAATTGCCACAGAATCTGCCTGCTGCGTAATTTGCATATTTTTACAAAAATGTCTCTAGCTCAAAGGGTTCAAAAGTTACAAAAAAGCAGCTACAAGGGTTGCTGTGCAGTGGAAGCACCAAAGTCGGCAGAGGTATCCGCCAGACCACATCCTCTCCGTGTCATCGGTGAGTTATTTCTTAGATACATCAAATGATAACAACTTGCACCATTTTTTAAAGTTGCACGCCGTTTTTAAAGTTGCACCATTATCATAACAACTTGCATCATTTTTTAAATGTATTCGCCCGTTTGTGTTCTGTTTTTTTTGCGATGTAATGGCATTCTAACATTTCATGCGTTGTCATTGCATGCGATGTTAATGCCATCGCGCCTAAGTAGCATGCGGAGTAATAGGCTGCTATATGAATGCTCATGCGATGTAAACGTCGGGGTGCGATAGCGCCGCAATGTATTTACATCGATGTAATGGGTGTTTCCCATCCCCTCGAAGTAGCGCCGGCCGCGACCTGCGTGCTGATGTCGTCCAGGAGCGCGAGGAGGAGCGGAGTCCAGGAACGCAAAGAGGAGCAGCGGACATGGCACGGGGGAGGAGCACTGACGAGCGGCACACAGGCGGTGAGCAGTAGCAGACCGGCGGAGCGGCGAGGAGCACTGAACTGAGGAGCGGCGGCTGAGGTAAGGCTCCAGGGGACAATGTCGGGGCAGGTGGGGGTCGGGGCACTCGGGGGACGGGGAGTTACAACAAAAAAGCTCTGGGGGACAATGTCGGGGCAGGCGGCGGTCGGGACAGGCGGGGGACCCTCTGGCATAATTGTGCTCAAGCTCCTGACGGCCGCTCCATACTCTGTTAACTCCTACTCTTATCCCTGCAACCTCTGCTCATCCCCTGCCAACAGAGCGCCAGAGCCCCACTTACCCAGAAAGCTCCCCAGTGCCTCAGGCGCTGCTGCTTGCCACCACTGCAACACTGGGCCTCTGGCATAATTGTGTGAGGTTAGCCTCCGGAGGACAATGTCAGAGCAGGCGGGGGTCGGGGCAGCCGGGGGACGGGGCGGATGGGGGCCCTGGCTGCTGGCCAATGTCGGGGGAGGCGGGGGTCGGGGAAGCCTGATTGCTCCCGGACAAGGTCGGGACGGGCTGCTAGTATGTGTATACAGCCACGCCCATCCAGGGCGGGAGGTTAGAACTTTAAATACTGCGTGAGCAACGCGTTCTTTCTATCCTACTGCCAAGCCACTGAAGAAAGGAGTCAATCCTGAAACGCGTCTGGCTGGTTATCTGTGGATGCCTAATCTGGTGTTGTGAATGCTGGCAAGTTACCGATCGTCATTAAATACATTGAACTTCTCTGCGTCCTGTGGCTTCTCATATGGATGCTACCTGAACTGTGGAATATATATATATATATATATATGTATCTATATATATATAATTCAAACTGAGTCTCCCAAAGAATACAAGATCCCCCAGGAAACAAATGAAGCCGCCACTCCAGTCACTGGATTAGTGTGAGACAACTGATTTATTCTTAAATCCTTTGCAGCATTATTCACAGCACAAAAAACCAACGCGTTTCGTTAGCTCCCCACTAACTTGATCACGGTTGTTTCAAACACTGTTTGCTGGTTGTGTTTTAAAATGGGAGTTCCCGCCCACCTAGGTCACGTGATTACACCAATCTGTTTACTTTCACAGTGGTATTCTGGGATATGTAGTTCGCATTTCAAATAAATGTAAACGTAACACAATTTATCACAAGATTTAAACCCAATCCTTTCTTTATGTTTCCCTCATTCCCTGCTGCACTAAGTTTTATCACACTTAAATGTTTATCTAATTATGAATGAGAAATTTTCTCCATAAAAATTTTTTTTTTTTTAAACCAACGAGAAAAGTTTTCGAATGCAGGGTTATGCTCCCAAGTCTGTTTCCTTTGAAATATTTGGAGCCCTCCAGTGGGCTGACATTACTGAGGGATTGTAAAGTTTTTCAGAATATTTATGGGTCTCTGTGTTTTATTTCAAATGTCCCAGATACTCAATCGTTATTGACCTGTGACGTGGGCTTGTGGGATGGAAAAATTATGGAGATTAATTCGAGAAGTGGTCTTAGTCTTTTTTCAGATGTGTACATAAAGTTCAGTCCGAAAGGGGTCATTGTTCGAAAGTTCAAAATGTGACGTGACTCCTTTTGGCATAGAAGTTTTTCATGATGTCCACCTCTGTCTGACAGTGACATTGTTTCCAATCCCAGGAATTTTAGCGATCGCCAATTTCCGTCATGATGTGTCTCCATGTGTTTGGCCACTGCGTTTCCTCTGTCCTTGTTTATAGTGGCCCTTACATGTTCCAAAATTCGATTGAGGGAAACATAAAGAAAGGATTGGGTTTAAATCTTGTGATAAATTGTGTTACGTTTACATTTATTTGAAATGCGAACTACATATCCCAGAATACCACTGTGAAAGTAAACAGATTGGTGTAATCACGTGACCTAGGTGAGCGGGAACTCCTATTTGAAAACACAACCAGCAAACAGTGTTTGAAACAACCGTGATCAAGTTAGTGGGGAGCTAACGAAACGCGTTGGTTTTTTGTGCTGTGAATAATGCTGCAAAGGATTTAAGAATAAATCAGTTGTCTCACACTAATCCAGTGACTGGAGTGGCGGCTTCATTTGTTTCCCTGGGGGATCTTGTATTCTTTGGGAGACTCAGTTTGAATAATTAAGCGGTTTGGTTCCACCGCATGAAGCCACGCACCTGCAAGAAGCGCCCAACACGAAAGGAGACTTGAACCAACCTGTGTTGAATATATATATATATATATTCACTGAAAAAAACATAGGTTATAGACCATATATAGTTAGGAATTCGCATTTACAAAACCTTATTTTACTCACACAAAACCATTGAAATTCCATATATAGTTAGTTGCACTAACTATATATCGCGCACCCGCAATCCACTGCTGATGATGTCACATATTACATCATTCATGACATGGTCAGTGACATCACTGATGACATCACTGATGACATCTCAAATGACATCACTGATGACATCTCAAATGACATCACTGATGACATCACTGATGACATCTCATTTGACATTACTGATCACATCACTGATGATATCATTCATGTGATAATACGATGAACCTCTTCAGACTCTAATATAACCTTAGATACAATCAGTGTAAACAGACACTCACAGACTGTCACTCATCCATGGAGTTACTCACACACCTAGTCAGTCATGCAAAGAATCAATCACACCTCCATTTCCTCAACTATACAGTTATACAAACTTTACTTATTCAAACATATACTAACACATATTTACTCTCTTATACAATCCCTGATACAAGTTCACAATGATCCATACAGCCACTCACACATTCACTGGCTCTTATGCACAGTTATTTATATATGTCAACTCTCACATGTACTGTGTTTTACGTATGTACTTACTTTGACATGTAGCACTGAGATATCCATTCACTCACCAATACACTCATGCACACAGTCAACCGCCCATACATCTGTTTCCACATGCACTTTTGAAACCATACATCTAGTGAATCAACTGCTCACCCATCTATGCACAGAGTCATACACCTCCCAGCCACCCACACACACACTCAGTCTCCCATACAAATACTTGGGCAACCAATCAATAACCCATATAGTTACTCATATAGCTACTTATCAACACATGCAACAGTTTACAGAACAACAGACATAATGATGCACAAATTAAGACAGTTTAGTCACTAACCCATGCACTCAGTGAGACACATTTAATCACTCACTCATACAGTCAGTCATGCACCTACTAAATCCTTCATCCAGACACTTATACAGCCACTCATTCTTCAATATGTAAGACATATTTTAACTTTACAGAAACATACAGTCACTGGATGTTGTCATCAGTGATGTCATCAGTGATGTCATTTGAGATGTCATCAGTGATGTCACTGACCATGTCATGAATGATGTAATATGTGACATCATCAGCAGTGGATTGCGGGTGCGCGATATATAGTTAGTGCAACTAACTATATATGGAATTTCAATGGTTTTGTGTGAGTAAAATAAGGTTTTCTAAATGCGAATTCCTAACTATATATGGTCTATAACCTATGGTTTTTTCAGTGAATTTTCAAGGTTTTGTAAATGCTAATTCCTAACTATATATGGTCTATAACCTATGGTTTTTTCAGTGAATTTTCAAGGTTTTGTAAATGCTAATTCCTAACTATATATGGTCTATAACCTATGGTTTTTTCAGTGAATATATATATATACATACATATATAAACATATATCATCTGTATATCCATATAAATACAAACATAAATGCATGCATACATATACTTATATGCATACAGATGCATGTTATTTACATGAAAGTTGAAAAAACACTAATAAAAGCAACGCTAAAAAGCCACCTCATTACAAACAGAATGGCTTTAACTTAAACGAGGGCGAGATCTATTGCATTTTCAATGCTTGTTTACTTTGGTTCCATCAAGAAGGCATTCAGATGTGTCACACATTTGCCATAAATTCTGAATGTTAGCACTCTAGTTGCACATTAGATCACTGTAGTAAAGCTACTGCTCACCAGGGACGTCTGCTGCTGGTATTCAAAGTGCATGTTTCAGTCTGCATGTCAGAATTTTTTTAATGAAATAGAAGAGGATTTGAGAAGTCACTCAAAATGATCCCTAATTTTTCTTTCTGAAGCACTAATCATACTTTCTATGGCAAAATTAACCCCCTCATGTTGTTCCTTTTTAAATTGAGTGTTTTCAGACTTACCACTTCATTCCAATCAAGATGGCTTCTGGTGTGCCATACTTTTGTCATAAGTAAGACTGTTAGCGCTCTAGTTGTTCTTTAGAACACTCTGGGACATTCTGTCATTGGGCTATACTTGGGGTACATCTGGGTGATATTTGGGCTACATTTGGGCTCTTTTGTCTCTGGTGGCCATTTTGGGAGACTGCATGTCAGAATTTTTTAATGAAATAGAAGAGGATTTGAAAAGTCACTCAAAATGTGCCCTAATTTTTCTTTCTGCAGCACTAATAATACCTTCTATTGCATAATATACCCCCTCATTTTGTTCCTTTTTAAATTAAATGTTTTAAGAGTTACCACTTTATTCCCATCACGATGGCTCCAGGTGTGCTATACCTTTGTAATAAGTAGGACTGTTAGCGCTCTAGTTGTTCTTTAGAACACTCTGGGACATTCTGTCATTGGGCTATACTTGAGCTACATCTGGGTGATATTTGGGCTACATTTGGGCTCTTTTGTCTCTGGTGGCCATTTTGGGAGACTGCATGTCAGAATGTTTTAATGAAATAGAAAAGGATTTGAGAAGTCACTCAAAATGTGCCCTAATTTTTCATTCTGCAGCCATAATCATACTTTCTATGGCAAAATATACCCCCTCATGTTGTTTCTTTTTAAATTAAATGTTTTAAGTGTTACCACTTTATTCCAATCAAGATGGCTTCAGGTGTGCCATACCTTTGTAATAAGTAGGACTGTTAGCGCTCTAGTTGTTCTTTAGAACACTCTGGGTCATTCTGTCATTGGGCTATACTTGGGCTACATCTGGGTGATATTTGGGCTACATTTGGGCTCTTTTGTCTCTGGTGGCCATTTTGGGAGACTGCATGTCAGAATGTTTTAATGAAATAGAAAAGGATTTGAGAAGTCACTCAAAATGTGCCCTAATTTTTCATTCTGCAGCACTAATCATACTTTCTATGGCAAAATATACCCCCTCATGTTGTTTTCTTTTTAAATTAAATGTTTTACGAGTTACCACTTTATTCCAATCAAGATGGCTTCAGGTGTGCCATACCTTTGTAATAAGTAGGACTGTTAGCGCTCTAGTTGTTCTTTAGAACACTCTAGGAGGCTGCAGTAGAACACAAAGGAATCAACTGACAGTCTCTGTCCTTGTTGGATGTACATGTTTTACTGAGAATGTCAGACTTCATTTTCACATGACTGAGAAAGATAATGTGAATTTACAGAAAATATGCTTTCAGTTTAGCTTATAGATCCCCTTCCAAACCACTGTGGGAAAATCATGAGATATTAGTTTTCTTTCAAACAATATTCATGATATCACAGCAGAAGGTTTTTTCACATGGTAAAATCACCTTAGAACCCACCACAATTCCTAAAACGAGTATGGTACCATCAACAAATGATTTATAATGTAACTAAAGTCCTAAAACCCTCTATTAACTACAATGCCAGTAGGTATATATAGTTAGGATTTTTTCTCTATGGGATTTTTGAAAATTCTATGTCTAATAACTTTGGCGTTTGTGGACGGAATTGGCTGAAATTTTCAGGAAAATGGAACATTTTGTTTCTGAGCAGCCCCTGACAATTTGGGGGGGTTTCATCATGGGGGGGGCGAGAAAAAAGGGGGGTCCCAAAACGCCTTTTTCCCATGTTAATTTCCATAGGGCGGTTGGCCTCACTTTTAGCTCGAACGGCTGAATGGATTTGCATGAAACTTGGCAAAATTGTAGGGACTGTTAGCCCGATGTGCCTTTGCTAGGTTACAATATATGTGCTCCAGTGGATTTTGAGTAATTTAGGTTCAAAAAAAGATATATATCTGGGCGGAGCCTAACCACACATCTGATCTGATTGGCTGTCAGCACTTCATCCAAGAAGTGTTGGCAGCCATCTTGGGACCAATATACGTGATAGCACCTCATTAAAAAGCATTGTAGTTAATAGAGGGTTTTAGGACTTTAGTTACATTATAAATCATTTGTTGATGGTACCATACTCGTTTTAGGAATTGTGGTGGGTTCTAAGGTGATTTTACCATGTGAAAAAACCTTCTGCTGTGATATCATGAATATTGTTTGAAAGAAAACTAATATCTCATGATTTTCCCACAGTGGTTTGGAAGGGGATCTATAAGCTAAACTGAAAGCATATTTTCTGTAAATTCACATTATCTTTCTCAGTCATGTGAAAATGACAAATGACAAAGTCATGTGACTTATTACAAAGGTATAGCACACCTGGAGCCATCGTGATGGGAATAAAGTGGTAACTCTTAAAACATTTAATTTAAAAAGGAACAAAATGAGGGGGTATATTATGCAATAGAAGGTATTATTAGTGCTGCAGAAAGAAAAATTAGGGCACATTTTGAGTGACTTTTCAAATCCTCTTCTATTTCATTAAAAAATTCTGACATGCAGTCTCCCAAAACGGCCACCAGAGACAAAAGAGCCCAAATGTAGCCCAAATATCACCCAGATATAGCCCAGGTATAGCCCAATGACAGAATGTCCCAGAGTGTTCTAAAGAACAACTAGAGCGCTAACAGTCCTACTTATTACAAAGGTATGGCACACCTGAAGCCATCTTGACTGGAATAAAGTGGTAACTCTTAAAACATTTAATTTAAAAAGGAACAAAATGAGGGGTATATTTTGCCATATGAATTATGATTAGTGCTGCAGAAAGAAAAATTAGGGCACATTTTGAAAAAATTCTGACATACAGACTGAAACATGCACTTTGAATACCAGCAGCAGACGTCCCTGGTGAGCAGTAGCTTTACTACAGTGATCTAATGTGCAACTAGAGTGCTAACATTCAGAATTTATGGCAAATGTGTGACACATCTGAATGCCTTCTTGATGGAACCAAAGTAAACAAGCATTGAAAATGCAATAGATCTCGCCCTCGTTTAAGTTAAAGCCATTCTGTTTGTAATGAGGTGGCTTTTAAGCTTTGCTTTTATTAGTGTTTTTTCAACTTTCATGTAAATAACATGCATCTGTATGCATATAAGTATATGTATGCATGCATTTATGTTTGTATTTATATAGATATACAGATGATATATGTTTATATATGTATGTATATATATTCACTGAAAAAACCATAGGCTATAGACCATATATAGTTAGGAATTAGCATTTACAAAACCTTGAAAATTCACTGAAAAAACCATAGGTTATAGACCATATATAGTTAGGAATTAGCATTTACAAAACCTTGAAAATTCACTGAAAAAACCATAGGTTATAGACCATATATAGTTAGGAATTCGCATTTACAAAACCTTATTTTACTCACACAAAACCATTGAAATTCCATATATAGTTAGTTGCACTAACTATATATCGCGCACCCGCAATCCACTGCTGATGATGTCACATATTACATCATTCATGACATGGTCAGTGACATCACTGATGACATCACTGATGACATCTCAAATGACATCACTGATGACATCACTGATGACAACATCCAGTGACTGTATGTTTCTGTAAAGTTAAAATATGTCTTACATATTGAAGAATGAGTGGATGTATAAGTGTCTGGATGAAGGATTTAGTAGGTGCATGACTGACTGTATGAGTGAGTGATTAAATGTGTCTCACTGAGTGCATGGGTTAGTGACTAAACTGTCTTAATTTGTGCATCATTATGTCTGTTGTTCTGTAAACTGTTGCATGTGTTGATAAGTAGCAATATGAGTAACTATATGGGTTATTGATTGGTTGCCCAAGTATTTGTATGAGAGACTGAGTGTGTGTGTGGGTGGCTGGGAGGTGTATGACTCTGTGCATAGATGTGTGAGCAGTTGATTCACTAGATGTATGGTTTCAAAAGTGCATGTGGAAACAGCTGTATGGGAGGTTGGCTGTGTGCATGAGTGTATTGGTGAGTGAATGGATATCTCAGTGCTACATGTCAAAGTAAGTACATATGTAAAACACAGTACATGTGAGAGTTGACATATATAAATAGCTGTGCATAAGAGCCAGTGAATGTGTGAGTGGCTGTATGGATCATTGTGAACTTGTATCAGGGATTGTATAAGAGAGTAAATATGTGTTAGTATATGTTTGAATAAGTAAAGTTTGTATAACTGTATAGTTGAGGAAATGGAGGTGTGATTGATTCTTTGCATGACTGACTAGGTGTGTGAGTAACTCCATGGATGAGTGACAGTCTGTGAGTGTCTGTTTACACTGATTGTATCTAAGGTTATATTAGAGTCTGAAGAGGTTCATCGTATTATCACATGAATGATATCATCAGTGATGTGATCAGTAATGTCAAATGAGATGTCATCAGTGATATCATCAGTGATGTCATTTGAGATGTCATCAGTGATGTCATTTGAGATGTCATCAGTGATGTCATCAGTGATGTCACTGACCATGTCATGAATGATGTAATATGTGACATCATCAGCAGTGGATTGCGGGTGCGCGATATATAGTTAGTGCAACTAATATATATATATATAAATATATATATATATATATATATATATTACCTACTGGCGTCTCGCCAGTAGGTATATATAGTTAGGATTTTTTGTCTATGGAACTTTTGAAAATTCTATGTCTAATAACTTTGGCGTTTGTGGACGGAATCAGCTGAAATTTTCAGGAAAATGGCACATTTTGTTTCTGAGCAGCTCTTGAAAAGTTGGGGGGGTTTCGTCAAGGGGGGGCCGAGAAAAAAGGGGGGTCCCAAAACGCGTTTTCCCCATGTTAATTTCCATAGGGCGGTTGGCCTCACTTTTAGCTCGAACGGCTGAATGGATTTGCACGAAACTTGCCAAAATTGTAGGGACTGTTAGCCCAATGTGCCTTTGCTAGGTCTCAATATATGTGCTCCAGTGGATTTTGAGAAATTAACGTTCAAAACAAGATATATATCTGTAACAGCGCTCCGGGCTGCGCTCCGGTCCGCTTACTTTTCGCGAAACAGAACTTTGCGATGCGAAGCTGATTGGCTCTCCGGTGTCTGTCAACATTCTAAACAGTCCGGAGCGGCCGCCATCTTATCTCTCGGTAGGATCGAGAGAGAAGAAGAGGTGAAAAACGAAGGGGGAATTTAATGAAAGGGGGCAAGGTAGACCCCTCTTGACCCCCTAGGAATGATGTCGGGGTTATTAAAGGGTCCCGTGGGGAAAATAAAAAAAAAATGATTTTTCACGGTAGAAGCGCTTCTCGTGCCGCGAACTGGGCCGCAAACTGGTAGCGAAACGGGAATTCGCCATTTTGTGTTTCGTTTTAATTAAATTACTAGGTTTAAGGGGGTGCGGGAGACGTATCCTGATCCCTTATGTTTTCTGAGGGTGGCTGAGGAGGCTCATATATGTTGATACATGTCTTCCAGCGGCAGTGCGTGTTTTTTTTTTTTTTTGCTGCGTGACGTCTGTTAACGTTCGATTCGATGGAAATCAGGAAGTGTTGTCCGCCAATTTGTCACTGCGATAAAATATTTTGTTATAAATGAATCCTTATTGATAAACATTGTCTACGCCATCTTGCCTTTTTTCTAATGCCACAATTTTGTCGTGCACGGCAGCCATTTTAGATGCCAGGCTGGTCCCAGGCTATCACCTAGCCCTGCGGATGTAGTTTATGGCCCCAGCTGTAGAGAATCCAGACATACCAACCCTCCCGATTCAGGCGTGAGACTACTGATTTCAGTGCTAGTCTCCCGCCTCCCGATTTCTGCAAGCAAAAACCCGGGGGCATATTACCAACAAGTAGCGATAATTTTTGTCTCTAACTTGTTTAGAGACAAAAATTATCGCCGCACATCGGCGATTTTTATCGCAGATAAACCTTGCTATTAGCAAGGTTTATCGCAAATGCGATAAAAAACGGCCGCAATGCATGAATATCGCTGAAAAGTCAGCGATATTCATGCATTATCGAGCAAATGCTCTTAGCCATGTTATCCACCTCCCATTGGATAACATGGCTAAGAACTGCTCAGGGCAGGTGTTAGCTTTTGGAGATATTCGCGCTTAGCGCGAATATCTCCAAAAGTTGGTAATAGGAGATAGCGATGTTAGGGACTGTTTCCAGTCGCTAACATCTTGGCACACCCACTTTGCATGTCATTAGTGATAAATATCACTGACATGCAAAGCGGGGCCCAAGATGGTCGCTATCTCCTTTTAGCTGTCACTAACTGGTGTTAGCGACAGCTTGGTAATAGGGAGATAATTTTATCTCCGCTTTCTTGGCTTTTAAAGCCAAAAAAGCGGAGATAAACCCCCTTGATAATATGCCCCACGATTCCTCCGGGGTTTCAGGTGACAGGGCTTGGTATTGTGTTACGTGGTAATTCTTCCAGGAAACGTCAGAGGGTCGATGCAGGGGTTCTAGAAGGGGTGATAAACCATTTAAGCCTCATGAACAAGCGCATGGTCTTTTAAAGATCTGAGAAGTACTCGGGGCGGCGGTGTGTGTGTGTGTCCTCTTTCAGGAGCGGGCGGGGGTGGGGGGGGGCACTGCCAGCAACTTGCCAGGCCAGGCAGTGTTCAACACTTGCATCACCCTTTCTCTGCCTGCTATTGCGCTCCATGCTTCGGAAAGGTAAGAAAAAGAACGTGCATTTGAGTTTGAAATGTCCGATCCTGTAGCAGTACACTTGCAAAGCCCACACATGACAATAACCCGATTCAAGGCCCCATTCACCCGATTTTTTTAAAATATATAGCACTCCAACAAAGTAAAATAAAACTTTATTAACTTTTAAATATAACGAACGGAACAAAAACTGTAAATACATTTAAACATTTTTTGACAAAAAAAACAACAATGGTCAGAAGCTGTCTTTTGTGCGAATAGTCCCAAGGCAGCACAACGTGCTGAGTTCTGGACGGCACCCAGGTGATGTCACCTGGGTTTCGCACTGGTTTTTGGTTTCCTACAATGCAGCTCAGAAAAACAGCGTGGGGCAGCCCGGGTGGTGCGGGGGGAGGCCTCGTCAGTAGCGGTCTGAAGTGCGAATAGTCCCAAGGCAGCAGAACGCGCTGAGATGTGGATGGCACCCAGGTGATGTCCAGTAAACTGCCGCACTGGTTTTGGTATCCTACAATGCTGCTCCGAAAATTGGCGTGGGGCGGCCCGGGGGGGCGTGGGGGAGGCGGCGTGAACGGGCCTCCCCAGGTGGCGGCCATCCAGCTGAGTTGCGCCCGCTCTTGCGGCTACAGCGTCTCGCTCACCATGTAGTTGACTTCTGCCTACTCTTGCAGTGCAGCGATAGGCGGCTGCCACAGGACTCTCAAAATGGCGGACGGCTCTTCGGTTTTGGGCCTGGTCCACTAAAATGTCCTTGGGACACATTGGAACTCGGACGCTTGCCTGCTAGGGCTTGGGCTCCATTCTCGAAAGCGTCCCCTCAGCCGTGAAGATTCTACAAAAGTCTTGGGGGCCCTCGACTCCTGCAGGCTTCTGGTGGGGAGCGGCTGCCATGATTGCTCGCGGAATGACCACGACGGAGCCATGAGATGGTGGTGCTCTCATGCTGATGCCAGCTTCAGTCTGAAACATCCAGAAACAAGGTGGGGCTTTCATCGTTTGGGAAAAAAAAATGTTCTAAACCAATGAAAAGTGTTATTTTTAGGTCATATGACCAAGCCTTCCATTTTTAGGAAACCAAAAGTAAAATGAACCAATGAAAAGTTTTATAAACAAGTCACATGACCTGTTATGCGGCATAGGGCTACAAAAAGCGTAGAAAATCCGTTGGCACATGAGGCTGCGTCAGTAGCGGACCGATGTGCGAATAGGCCGAAGGCAGCACAACGCGCCGAGATCCGGATGGCACCGAGTTAGTGTCCAGCAAGTTGCTGCACTGGTGTGGCTATCCTACAATGCCGCGCCGAAAATCGGCGTGGGGCGCCCCATTGGCCTGTGAGGTCGCGTCAGTCAGTGGGGGCTGTGCGTCTCCCCCAAGATGGAGGCTCCTCGGCTGCAGTGGGGCGCCCCTTATCTTTTCACTCGCCGTCCAACTGAGTTGCGTCCGCACTTGCGGCTACAGTAGGCCGAAGGCAGCACAACGCGCCGAGATCCGGATGGTACCGAGGTGGTGTCCAGCAAATTGCCGCACTGGTGTGGCCATCCTACAATGCTGCGCCGAAAGACGGCGTGTCCAGCTGAGTTGCGGTCACTCTTGCGGTACAGTGACTCGAACGCACAGAGATCCGGATGGCACCGAGGTGGTGTCCAGCAAATTGCCGCACTGGTGTGGCCATCCTACAATGCTGCGCCGAAAGACGGCGTGTCCAGCTGAGTTTCTCCCGCTCTTGCGGTACAGTGACTCGAACGCGCCGAGATCCGGATGGCACTGAGGTGGTGTCCAGTAAGTTGCCGCACTGGTGTGGCCATCCTACAATGCTGCGCCGAAAGTCGGCGTGGGGTGCCCCGTTGGCTTATGAGGTGATGTCAGTAGTGGACCGATGTGTGAATAGGTCGGAACCAGCACAAGGCGCCAAGATCCGAATGGCAAGTCCTGGATGTTGAGTGCCATAGTTGAGAGTTCTGAGCAGTGCTTGTAAGACTGTCTGAAGCTTATTTGCACCTGCTGCAGCTTCACTATTGCCCTGGTGTGGCCAAAGGTCGCACATGACATAGGCGGCCGGCTCCCGAGGTCCGGCGGAACTTTTTTCCTTTTCCTTTTCGCTTCTTGTCCCACAATCCGTTTCAACTGAAGACACGACCAGGTCCCTGAATGTGTGCAGGGGGACGTTATTGATTGAATCAAAATGGCGGCTTGACACAAAGCTGGCTCAAGCGTTGCTGTTGATGCTATACAGACAAAAATTGGTTTTCAGTTTGTACATTCTTCTGGATTTTTTTTCCATCCAAGGCTGATTGAGAGTTTGTAGAAAAATGGCTTCAGATTTTCCACATACTACTCTTCAACATTCTTCCTAAATGTAACAATGTGAGACTCACTAGGAGAACGGCTGTTTATCTTTCCTTTCAAAATGCTGCCAACAATATTTTCTGAATGGAAGACACCATCTTGTAGCATAAAGGGCCGAAAGGGGTTCTGGTCTGGCCGATGGTTGGTGGAGACATTTTGACTATATCTTGGTCCTGCCCGGCCTCGCACAAAATGGCGCCGGTATAAATGGGACTCGTAACTCCTTGTTGTGTACTGGTTGAACAACTTTGATATCACGAGATATGAATGCAGTTTTGATGCTCATGGCGGGCGGGGACGAGAATTGATTGAATATTTTGATATTCCTATTGATATTAAGTTCTGATGTGTTATTGATTACTGTAGTATTGAAAGTTCGAATTAACGTCACCCATGGTACTTGCCCGCAAATGTATATCTAGATGATTTTTTTGTAAGTGGCCCTGTCGTATTTTAATTACAAAATGTACGTCCACCGATTCCGCAACTGTTAGACACCTTAGTTCTTGCAACCTAATGGCCCGCTCGTTACGTTCCTCTATAATGTAAATGTCTCCTCATCATATACGATTTCAGTTTGCTCCGTGGCTGGCCCACGTGGTTATAGGCCCGTATTTGTATACTGACATTTTCACAATAAAGGTTTTTAAAACAAAATATGGTAGTAGTATTTACATTGGTAAAGTTTTTACTTTTAGTCACTGTTTTCGAATCAGTAAAAGGCAAGTGAAATAAAGCAGTCCAATTACATGACGGATAAAAGGTAAAATATGTAGGAACGCAGTAAAGATAAA
This sequence comes from Lissotriton vulgaris, assembly GCF_964263255.1. Classification (NCBI taxonomy): domain Eukaryota; kingdom Metazoa; phylum Chordata; class Amphibia; order Caudata; family Salamandridae; genus Lissotriton; species Lissotriton vulgaris. The sequence goes on from NC_141688.1 coordinate 7,712,227, forward strand.
TGGTCAAGGGCAGTTGTGTTTTCTACTCATGCAACATAAAGTGATCGATAAGAATCTGATAATCAGGCGTGTCGGCGACTAAGACAGCAGGCCGAGTCTCTTTTACTCAACGGCTCCGTCATGGAACGAAGAAACGCCCTTTTTCTTGAAAAAGGAATATATTTTACTTGCAGGACAGTTGTAAATTTTCCGGGAAAGTACATTAGCCTGGAATATTATAATATATATGTTTAAATAAAAAAAGTTCGAAATCAATAAAAAGCGTATTTTTTAGGTCATATGACCAAGCTTTTCATTATTAAAATAACAAAAGTAAAATGAACCAATAAAAAGTTTCAGAATAGAAGAGTCATCAAAAGGCAAAAAGTTCCGCCGGGAGCCGGCCGCCTATGTCGGGGGCGATCTCAGGCTAAACCGGTGCTATAAGACTTGGGGAGGGGGTCGGAGCCAAGCGTCTTCTCCGAGTCCGTGCCATCCCACCGCCCCTCGGGGGCCTCCGTCAAGCGGTTTAGGGAGGTACCATATCACATTGTTTTCAAATGCAGTCAGGTCCACAAACGACCCTCACTTACTTTGAGAATATTGAAGCTGCAGTAGGTGGAAATAAGCTTCAGACAGTGTTATAAGCGCTGCTCAGAACTCTGAACTATGGCACCCAACATCCAGAACTTATGCCATTTGAGAATGGCAGTGACATCGAAGCAACTCAGGGACCAAAACCATTAACGTACTTTCACGTATGAAAATCTTACTTGGGGAGGGGGCAGGAGCGAACCGCCCCCTCCCAGTCCGCGCCACCACACCGTATGTTGAAAATCTGAAGCCATCGTTCTACAAACTCAACCAACCTTGGATGGAAAAATCTAGAAAAATGTACAAACTGAAAACCAGTTTTGGTCTGCATAGCATCTGTAGCAACGCTTGCTATCAGAGTGCATGAGTTTCATGCTCGATCGATTGAGCTAGCCGGATCGGGCAATAAAAAGTATAAAATAGTTATGTAAATAGTTATTTAATAAAATGTTTTACCCTGTTTCTTTGCTGGTGTGTTGTATATATTTTTAATATTTGCATAGGGTTTGTCGTTTTTTTTGGGCGGGGTGGGTGACGGAGCCGAGCCAACTTGTGCTTTGAAGCCCTCATGGTGTGGAGCTCAGTTCATCTCACTATTTTCGTATTTCTCATGAAGGGTTGTTCCTAATATTTCTATTTTAGCGAGGTCAAAAAGAGATCCAATTAGTGGCCTACTGATTTTGCTCGACTAATTTTATTTTTTTACACGATTTTTCACGATTTTTCACTATCTGCAAAGACTAAACAGAGTATTGCGACTTTGTGCTTGTTTGTAAATAGAGAATGAACCAAAGAGAATCAATTGTAAAACAGTAAATGCTTGGATAACAATCAATCAAATGGAGAGACAAGCAGGCACGACGGATTACAACGGGGGTAAAGGCCTGCGTTAACTACTCTTCACTATCTGCAAAGAGAGAGTACTACTAAGAGAAAAGAGGGGGGGGGGCAGCGTTCAAAGCACATCAGCGTGCATAAACACGAAAAAGTTTTTACCTATCACGTACTTGACATTTGACAGCTTTTGATATTTGCTATTAAAAAACCAATGAAATTCACTGAAAAAACTATAGGTTATAGGCCATATATAGTTAGGAATTTGCATTTACAAAACCTTGAAAATTCACTGAAAAAACCATTGGTTATAGACAATATATAGTTAGGGATTAGCCTTTTCAAATCCTTATTTTACTCACACAAAACCATTGAAATTTCATATATAGTTAGTTCCACTAACTATATATCGCGCACCCGCAATCCACTGCTGATGATGTCACATATTACATCATTCATGACATGGTTAGTGACATCACTGATGACATCACTGATGACATCTGGTTTTTTCAGTGAATTTTCAAGGTTTTGTAATTGCAAATTCCTAACTATATATGGCCTATAACCTATGGTTTTTTCAGTGAATATATATATATATATATATATTCACTGAAAAAACCATAGGTTTCACACCGGTTATAGTTAGGAATTAGCATTTAAAAAACCTATTAAATTCACTGAAAAAACCATAGGTTTCACACCAGTTATAGTTAGCTGGAAATTTTACTGATATAAAACCATTGAAATTCCCACGTTATAGTTAGTCGGACTCACTATAACTTGCGCGTGCAATGCACTGCTGATGACATCACATATTACATCACTCATGACATGGTGAGTGACATCACTCATGACATCACTGATGACACCATCCAGTGAATATGTGTCTTTCTGAAAAATAAATATTAGTGAGTTATGTTTAAATATTTAAATACATATATTAGTGTTTCACATTGTGTATAAGTGGCTACATGTGTTGATAAGTAGCTACATGCGTATGTATATGGGTTATTTGATATTTTTATTAGTATCAGTTTGAGTGTCTATATGGTTTGGTGGGGGTATTACTTAGCACATAGATGCATGAGTGACTGACTCTTTGTTTGTATGTGTTTTGAAGACAGCATATGTACAGAACTGTATGGGTGGATGAGTGTCTATATGTGTTTGTTAGTGAGTGAATGACTGTCTCACTAGTGTCTTGATTGTTTAAGAGAATAAATATGTGTAATTTTCAATAGAAGTAAGGTGGAAGTGTGTGTATAACTCTATATTCAAATAAATGGTTGTTCAATAGTTTATTTGCACGTGTGAATATGTGTGTGAATAACTTTTGGATGAATGTCGGTGTGTAACAGGATGTATAGGTGTATCTCTTCATATGATGAGTGAGCATATGTTTGAGTGACTATATAGAACTGTTGGTGAATGAGTGGATGTGTATATAGATAGTGGAAGTACAGAATTGCTTGTTGTAACTGATATATGTATGTCCCTTTTTTAAAGATTTCAGTTTCTATTTTTGAATATGTGTCTCAAGGGTTACTTTACACTGAGAGGAGGTCTGTCACTGTGTCACAAGGATGGTGTCATCATTGATGTCATGAGTGATGTCACTCACCATGTCATGAGTGATGTAATATGTGATGTCATCAGCAGTGCATTGCACGCGCAAGTTATAGTGAGTCCGACTAACTATAACGTGGGAATTTCAATGGTTTTATATCAGTAAAATTTCCAGCTAACTATAACTGGTGTGAAACCTATGGTTTTTTCAGTGAATTTCATAGGTTTTTTAAATGCTAATTCCTAACTATAACTGGTGTGAAACCTATGGTTTTTTCAGTGAATTTCATAGGTTTTGTTAATGCTAATTCCTAACTTTAAGTTTCACTTTATAAATAAGACTGTTAGCACTCTAGTTGTTCTTTTTAACACTCTGGTACATTCTGTCATTGGGCTACAGTTGGGCTACATCTAGTTGAAATTTGGGCTACATTTACAATTTTTGGTCTCTGGTGGCCATCTTTGGGCTACATTGGGCTACTTTGGGCTACATTTTGGCTCTAACATATATGTAGCACAATACATATTTATATAAAGTTAATTTTTTTACAAACCACTTCAGAATAGGGCTACCTGTCCCTACAATTATCCCATTTTTTAAAAAAATTTTTTGGGGGGAGCACTCCCAGAGCGCGCCCCGAAGTGCGCCCCGAAAGCGTATTTCTGAAAAGCGCCCCCTGGCGCGCTCCGGGGAGCGTCCCGTGAGCGCCAATATCGCAAACGAAAACATGATCGTGACGTTCGCGTAGCCGCGACCGCGTGATACGCACGGCGTAAGCGCGCCCGGAAGTACTCGCGCGAATACGATCGTGCAACGTAGGCGTCTGACACGCTTACGCGGCGCGCCTCTGGCCGCGCCCCGCGGCGCGTCGCGTAAGCGCGTCGGGTCATGTGACCAGAAAATAACACTTTTCATTGGTTCATAACAGTTTTGGTTTCATAATGATAAAGCCCATGGTCATGTGACCTGTAAATAACACTTTTCATTGGTTCAATAATTATTTTTTTCTAAATTTAGAGAAACCCACCCATTTCTCTCACTATTGATTTGCACTTGGAGAAAGCAAGAGGTGTTTTGTGAATTTTGAACTCATACTTTCCTGATCTACAACAATGACTGCAAGGGAGTCCTCCAGCAGTGATTCAGATGGATTTGTGCAAGAGGACCCTCCTCACCAGAAAACAAAGAACCACTTCATCTGGAAATTTTATGACATCCCTGAAGGACAAAAAAAAGTTAATGCAAGTAAAGTAACTTGTAAAATATGTGGAAGTATTTTATCCAGAGGCAATCCTCTAAAAAAATACAGCTTTGGAAATGCCAATTTAATTAGGCATGTCAAAAGAAGACACCCCAACAATTACTCCAGGGAGAGTGTCAGGGAGCTGGCAGAGAAGGCACAAAGAGATGGCAGCAGCACCTCCACTGGTGGAGCAACACCTTCAGGTTCAACACGTGCAAGAATGGTCCCTAACATCCAGCTGGTATTTGCAGGAATAAAATTTTTATGCAAGGACTGTGACGAACTACTCTGTTACGGGGAGCAGAGCGTTGAACTCATTGCAATAAAGAAACAGGAACACCAATGCTCTCCCCGTCCCTAAATTTTCTCATTTTTTTGCTCCTGTTGAGCATTTTCTGAATCCCTGTTTTTGTTTTTCCCCTGAAAAAAAAACAAAAAAAATATAAAATCGTTTCAAAAAGTATAAAAAAAATATAAAACAACAAAAACAAAAAAAAAGTTCTTTTAAGAACTACCTCCAATTTATAAAAAAATGCTATTTTTTTTTTAAAAAAAGTGTCATTCTTTTTCTCAATCGAACGCTCACCGGTGCGCGTACCAGGCGCTCCCTCGGCGCACATTAAAAAAAAAAATTTGGGGGGGCCCCGTACGGCTTTTTTATGACCCCCACATCAAACCTAGGGGGTCAGGGGGGGTGTACCCTGCCCCCTTTTGCTCATTTCCCCCTTTGATTTTTACCACCTCAATCCTACCGAGGTACAAGCCGCTGCGGACTGTTTCGAATGTTTACAGACACCCGAGAGCCAATCAGCTTTCCGTACGCAAGTCGCGTGGCGCGCTTTGAGCGCTCCCCTGCGCGCGTACCGGGGCGCGGCTATAGATATATATATTTTTTTGAACCTAAATTACTCAAAATCCACTGGAGCACATATCTTGAGACATAGCAAAGGCACATCGGGCTACGAGTCCCTACAATTTTGCCAAGTTTCGTGCAAATCCATTCAGCCGTTCGGGCTAAAAGTGAAATCGACCGCCCTATGGAAATTAACATGGGGAAAACGCGTTTTGGGACCCCCCTTTTATCTCGGCCCCCGCTTGACGTATCCTCCCCAAACTTTCAAGGAAGAACCGGAACTCGAAGAGGCCATTTTCAGGAAATTTTCAGGCAGATTCGTCAACCGGTGCCAAAGTTATTCCAAATAGAATTCTGAGATTTAACATTGAAAAAAATCCTAACTATAACTACCTACTGGCGACCGCCAGTAGGTAATATATATATATATATATATATATATATATATATATATATATATATATATATATATATATATATATATATATATATATATATATATATATATATATATATATATATAGTTAGGACCTGGTTTCCATAGGAAATCCGCAACATTCTATTGGGAATAACTTTGGCGCCGGTTGTTGAATCTTCGCAAATTTCTCAAAGAAGATGGCCCGTTCCGCTCCGCTTCTTCCCTGAAAGTCTCTGGTAAATTTGTCAAGCGGGGGCCAAGAAAAAAGGGGTGTCCCAAAACGTGTTTTCCCTATGTTAATTTCCATAGGACGATTACACACTCCTACAGCCCGAACCGCTGAACGGAATTACACCAAATTTGGCAAAATGGTAGAGTCTGATTCGCAGATCACCCTTCTGCTTAAATGGTGTAAATCCCTCCAGTAGTTCCTGAGAAAATCAAAAGAAAAAATATATATATATCTTGGCGGAGCCTAACCACACATCTAATCGTGAGATCTGAGTGGCTGTCAGCACTTTATCCAAGAAGTGTTGGCAGCCATCTTGGGAACAATATACACGATAGCACCTCATTAAAATGCATTGCAGTTAATAGAAGTTTTAGGACTTCAGTTACATTAGAAATCATTTGTTGATGGTACCATACTCATTTTAGGAATTGTGGTGTGTTCTAAGGTGATTTTACCATGTGAAAAGCCTTCTGCTGGGATATCATGAATCATGTTTGAAAGAAAACTATTATCTCATGCTTTTCCCACAGTGGTTTGGAAGGGGATCTATAAGCTAAACTGAAAGCATATTTTCTGTAAATTCACATTTTCTTTCTCAGTTATGTGAGAATGAAGTCTGACATTCTCAGTAAAACATGTACATACAACAAGGACAGAGACTGTCAGTTGATTCCTTTGTGTTCTACTGCAGCTTACCAGAGTGTTCTAAAGAACAACTAGAGCGCTAACAGTCCTACTTATTACAAAGTTATGGCACACCTGAAGCCATCTTGATTGTAATAAAGTGGTAACTCTTAAAACATTTAATTTAAAAAGGAACAAAATGAGGGGGTATATATTGCCATAGAAAGTATGATTAGTGCTGCAGAAATAAAAATTAGGGCACATTTTGAGTGACTTCTCAAATCCTCTTTTATTTCATTAAAAAATTCTGACATGCAGTCTCCCAAGATGGCCACCAGAGACAAAATAGCCCAAATGTAGCCTAAATGTCACCCAGATGTAGCTCAAGTATAGCCCAATGACAGAATGTCCCAGAGTGTTCTGAAGAACAACTAGAGCGCTAACAGACTTACCTATGACAAAAGTATGGCACACCAGAAGCCATCTTGATTGGAATGAAGTGGTAAGTCTGAAAACATTTAATTTAAAAAGGAACAAAATGAGGGGGTTCATTTTGCCATAGAAAGTATGATTAGTGCTTCAGAAAGAATAATTAAGGCACATTTTGAGTGACTTCTCAAATCCTCTTCTATTTCATTAAAAAATTCTGACATGCAGACTGAAACATGCACTTTCAATACCAGCAGCAGACTTCCCTGGTGAGCAGTAGCTTTACTACAGTGATCTAATAAGCAACTAGCGTGCTAACATTCTGAATTTATGGCAAATGTGTGTCACATCTGAATACCTTATTGATGAAATCAAAGTAGAAAACGGAAAGAATTTTCTATTGAGGAGACTGTAGTAAATGAGGAAATTAGGAAACTTCATAACAATAAGTCTCCCAAGATGGCCACCAGAGGCAAAAGAGCCTAAATGCAGCACAAATATCCCCCAGATGTAGCCCAAGTATAGCCCAATGACAGAATTTCCCAGAGTGTTCTAAAGAACAACTAAAGCGCTAACAGTCTTACTTATGACAAAAGTATGGCACACATAAAGTCATCTTGATTGGAATAAAGTGGTAACACTAAAACATTTAATTTGCAAAGGAACACAATGAGGGGGTTCAGTTTGCCATAGAAATTATGATTAGTGCTGAAGAAAGAAAAATTAGGGCACATTTTGACTTCTCAAATCCTCTTCTATTTCATTAAAGAAATTCTGACATGCAGACTGAAACATGCACTTTGAATACCAGCAGCACACTTCCCCGGTGAGCAGTAGCTTTACTACAGTCATATAATGAGCAACTGGAGTGCTAACATTCAGAATTTATGGCAAATGTGTGACATATCTGAATGCCTTCTTGATGGAACCAAGGTAAACAAGCATTGAAAATGCAATAGATCTCGCCCTCCTTTAAGGTAAAGCCATTCTGTTTGTAATGAGGTTGCTTTTTAGCTTTGCTTTTATTAGTGTTTTTCAAACTTTCATGTAAATAACATGCATATGTTTGCATATGTGTATATGTACGGTACAAAAGGGGGTGGTAATGGACGGAGCATCTGAACCAATCAAACACTCAGTCAAAAGATCTGGGTTTAATCCATCACCATTCTTTAGCCCACTCTTCCACCCCAGTTCAGACATGGCTATATGCAAATCAGTCTGACACTGTGCCTCATGGGAACAGTCCAGCCCGAACTGCCAAGCCATGCCTTCCCATGTCTGAACTGGGGTGGCAGAGTGGGATAAAGAAAGGTGATGGATTAAACCCAGATCTTTTGACTGGGTGTGAATGCTTGATTGATTCAGATGCTCTGTCCATCACCACCCCCTTTTGTACCATTTTTGGCCGACATAAGTGTGGCAGGGTATGCTCAGACGTGAGTCCCTTTCTCACTTTGCCACTGGATTCAAGCAAGCCGGGCTGAAGATGGCTGGAATGCCAGAAACCGGTCCTCGGAAGCTTGATTCCGGTCCAGGGAAGACATGGCTTGGCAGTTTGGGCTGGACTGTTCCCATACGGCACAGGGTCAGACTGATTTGAATAAAGCCATGTCTGAACTGGGGTGGCATAGAGGGCTAAAGAACGGTGATGGATTAAACCCAGATCTTTTGACTGGGTGTGAGTGTTTGATTGATTCAGATGCTCCGCCCATCACCACCCCCTTTTGTACCACTTTTGGCCGCCATAAGTGTGGCAGGGTATGCTCAGACGTGAGTCCCTTGCTCACTTTGCCACTGGATTCAAGCAAGCCCGGCTGAAGACGGCTGGAATGCCAGAAACCGGTCTTTGGAAGCTTGCTTCCGGTCCAGGGAAGACATGGCTTGGCAGTTGGGGCTGGACTGTTCCCATGTGGCACAGGGTAAGACTGATTTGCATATAGCCATGTCTGAACTGGGGTGGCAGAGTGGGCTAAAGAACGGTGATGGATTAAACCCAGATCTTTTGACTGGGTGTGAGTGTTTGATTGATTCAGATGCTCTGTCCATCACCACCCCCTTTTGTACCGCTTTTGGCCGCCATAAGTGTGGCAGGGTATGCTCAGACGTGAGTCCCTTGCTCACTTTGCCACTGGATTCAAGCAAGCCGGGCTAAAGACGGCTGGAATGCCAGAAACCGGTCCTCGGAAGCTTGTTTCCGGTCCAGGGAAGACATGGCTTGGCAGTTCGGGCAAGACAGTTCCCATGAGGCACGGGTCAGACTGATTTGCATATAGCCATGTCTGAACTGGGGTGGCAGAGTGGGCTAAAAAACGGTAATGGATTAAACCCAGATATTTTGACTGGGTGTGAGTGTTTGATTGATTCAGATGCTCCGTCCATCACCACCCCCTTTTGTACCGCTTTCCTGTAAAAGGCATGCTGATTGGCTGCCACTGTCGGTCAACACTCCAAACCAGAAAGTGTTGGCAGCCATCTTGTGCCACGGTAGGACCAAGACACAAGAAAGCAGTGAAACAAAGGGGCAAAACATGCAAAGGGGGCAGGGTAGAAGCACCATGACCCCCTAGGCCTGCTCAGGGGGTCCTACAAGGACCCCCCAGAACTCCCCAAAATGTATTTTTTTTTAATCGCGTGGGTGTGCGCACCGTACGTGATTTTTAAAAAAAATAGTTTTTTGTGGGCCTGGGGGGTCCTTGTGGGACCCCCTGAGCAGGCCTAGGGGGTCAGGGTACTTCTACCCTCCCCCTTTTTGAGTTCTACACGGTTGTTTTTCTGCTTTCCTGTGTCTCAGTCTACCGAGGCACAAGATGGCTGCCAACAATTTCTGTTTTGGAGTGTTGACAGACAGTGGCAGCCAATTAGCATGCAGCTCGTACTCGGGAAGGTACAGAGTACAGTAAGCTTACAGTGCACTCAGGGTGCAATGCCTATAGATATAGATATTTTTCAAATTCGATTTTCTCAGAAACTACTGGAGCGATTTACACCATTTAAACAAAAGACTCTGCTGTGTACCAGTCTCTACCATTTAGCCAGGTTTGGTGTAATTCTGTTCATCTGTTCGGGCTGTAGCCTTGTCTAGATGTCCTATGGAAAATTGCATGGGGAAAACATGTTTTGTGACCCCCCTTTTTTCTCGACCCCCGCTTCACGAATCCCCCTGAAACTTACAGGGAAGGAGAGGAGCGTAACGGGCCATCTTCTTTGAGCAAATCGCGTAAATTCATTAACCGGCGCCAAAGTTATTCCCAATAGAATGTTGCGGATTTCCTTTGGAAACTAGGTCCTAACTATATATACCTACTGGCGACCGGCAGTAGGTAATATATACAAATATATGTATATATATATATATATATATATATATATATATATATAATGATGTTGCATGCTGGGAAATGTGGTTCACCTGCGAACACAGAGGCGACTCCACACCGTGTTTTGGAGGCAACCCACGCTACTTCAAGTGGTGGGAAGGACACACTTCTTTGATGAAGGGATTGTTAGCAGCAGTGGCGACTTACTCACCAGGGGGGCATTTTGACAAAGGAAAGTAAACCCCCGAAACGCGTTAATGCCCATGGTGTTAATTGAAAATAAAGGATTGAACGGACCTCGAGTGCTGCCTCAAGTCTTCTTCTTGTGGGGAAGACGTCTGTGGAAACATATGGCGTGGTTAGCGACGCGACTTGGAGTGTTGCTGCGCGCTAAGGCTGGCACCCCCCGCAAGTGTTAAGGGGGTCGCTACATGGAAGATCCCCTGACTGCCCCGCACGAAATCTGGAGTGGACACGGCTGCGGATGCGCAGTCCATACTTTATGGGACTACACCCTTACTTTAACGGTGTTCTCGGCGCCACGACGGATGGAAGTGCATGGGAGGGGGAGAGGACCGTGATTGACTTTTTAAATGCCCCGAAAACTAGCTACACTCCCTGCCTGCTCACACAACCCATCGGTCACTCACCAAACAAACGCACCGATGGATGGGATCGCCGCCAGCTTGGGAATGATGTTGCATGCTGGGAAATGTGGTTCACCTGCGAACACAGAGGCGACTCCACACCGTGTTTTGGAGGCAACCCACGCTACTTCAAGTGGTGGGAAGGACACACTTCTTTGATGAAGGGATTGTTAGCAGCAGTGGCGACTTACTCACCAGGGGGGCATTTTGACAAAGGAAAGTAAACCCCCGAAACGCGTTAATGCCCATGGTGTTAATTGAAAATAAAGGATTGAACGGACCTCGAGTGCTGCCTCAAGTCTTCTTCTTGTGGGGAAGACGTCTGTGGAAACATATGGCGTGGTTAGCGACGCGACTTGGAGTGTTGCTGCGCGCTAAGGCTGGCACCCCCCGCAAGTGTTAAGGGGGTCGCTACATGGAAGATCCCCTGACTGCCCCGCACGAAATCTGGAGTGGACACGGCTGCGGATGCGCAGTCCATACTTTATGGGACTACACCCTTACTTTAACGGTGTTCTCGGCGCCACGACGGATGGAAGTGCATGGGAGGGGGAGAGGACCGTGATTGACTTTTTAAATGCCCCGAAAACTAGCTACACTCCCTGCCTGCTCACACAACCCATCGGTCACTCACCAAACAAACGCACCGATGGATGGGATCGCCGCCAGCTTGGGAATGATGTTGCATGCTGGGAAATGTGGTTCACCTGCGAACACAGAGGCGACTCCACACCGTGTTTTGGAGGCAACCCACGCTACTTCAAGTGGTGGGAAGGACACACTTCTTTGATGAAGGGATTGTTAGCAGCAGTGGCGACTTACTCACCAGGGGGGCATTTTGACAAAGGAAAGTAAACCCCCGAAACGCGTTAATGCCCATGGTGTTAATTGAAAATAAAGGATTGAACGGACCTCGAGTGCTGCCTCAAGTCTTCTTCTTGTGGGGAAGACGTCTGTGGAAACATATGGCGTGGTTAGCGACGCGACTTGGAGTGTTGCTGCGCGCTAAGGCTGGCACCCCCCGCAAGTGTTAAGGGGGTCGCTACATGGAAGATCCCCTGACTGCCCCGCACGAAATCTGGAGTGGACACGGCTGCGGATGCGCAGTCCATACTTTATGGGACTACACCCTTACTTTAACGGTGTTCTCGGCGCCACGACGGATGGAAGTGCATGGGAGGGGGAGAGGACCGTGATTGACTTTTTAAATGCCCCGAAAACTAGCTACACTCCCTGCCTGCTCACACAACCCATCGGTCACTCACCAAACAAACGCACCGATGGATGGGATCGCCGCCAGCTTGGGAATGATGTTGCATGCTGGGAAATGTGGTTCACCTGCGAACACAGAGGCGACTCCACACCGTGTTTTGGAGGCAACCCACGCTACTTCAAGTGGTGGGAAGGACACACTTCTTTGATGAAGGGATTGTTAGCAGCAGTGGCGACTTACTCACCAGGGGGGCATTTTGACAAAGGAAAGTAAACCCCCGAAACGCGTTAATGCCCATGGTGTTAATTGAAAATAAAGGATTGAACGGACCTCGAGTGCTGCCTCAAGTCTTCTTCTTGTGGGGAAGACGTCTGTGGAAACATATGGCGTGGTTAGCGACGCGACTTGGAGTGTTGCTGCGCGCTAAGGCTGGCACCCCCCGCAAGTGTTAAGGGGGTCGCTACATGGAAGATCCCCTGACTGCCCCGCACGAAATCTGGAGTGGACACGGCTGCGGATGCGCAGTCCATACTTTATGGGACTACACCCTTACTTTAACGGTGTTCTCGGCGCCACGACGGATGGAAGTGCATGGGAGGGGGAGAGGACCGTGATTGACTTTTTAAATGCCCCGAAAACTAGCTACACTCCCTGCCTGCTCACACAACCCATCGGTCACTCACCAAACAAACGCACCGATGGATGGGATCGCCGCCAGCTTGGGAATGATGTTGCATGCTGGGAAATGTGGTTCACCTGCGAACACAGAGGCGACTCCACACCGTGTTTTGGAGGCAACCCACGCTACTTCAAGTGGTGGGAAGGACACACTTCTTTGATGAAGGGATTGTTAGCAGCAGTGGCGACTTACTCACCAGGGGGGCATTTTGACAAAGGAAAGTAAACCCCCGAAACGCGTTAATGCCCATGGTGTTAATTGAAAATAAAGGATTGAACGGACCTCGAGTGCTGCCTCAAGTCTTCTTCTTGTGGGGAAGACGTCTGTGGAAACATATGGCGTGGTTAGCGACGCGACTTGGAGTGTTGCTGCGCGCTAAGGCTGGCACCCCCCGCAAGTGTTAAGGGGGTCGCTACATGGAAGATCCCCTGACTGCCCCGCACGAAATCTGGAGTGGACACGGCTGCGGATGCGCAGTCCATACTTTATGGGACTACACCCTTACTTTAACGGTGTTCTCGGCGCCACGACGGATGGAAGTGCATGGGAGGGGGAGAGGACCGTGATTGACTTTTTAAATGCCCCGAAAACTAGCTACACTCCCTGCCTGCTCACACAACCCATCGGTCACTCACCAAACAAACGCACCGATGGATGGGATCGCCGCCAGCTTGGGAATGATGTTGCATGCTGGGAAATGTGGTTCACCTGCGAACACAGAGGCGACTCCACACCGTGTTTTGGAGGCAACCCACGCTACTTCAAGTGGTGGGAAGGACACACTTCTTTGATGAAGGGATTGTTAGCAGCAGTGGCGACTTACTCACCAGGGGGGCATTTTGACAAAGGAAAGTAAACCCCCGAAACGCGTTAATGCCCATGGTGTTAATTGAAAATAAAGGATTGAACGGACCTCGAGTGCTGCCTCAAGTCTTCTTCTTGTGGGGAAGACGTCTGTGGAAACATATGGCGTGGTTAGCGACGCGACTTGGAGTGTTGCTGCGCGCTAAGGCTGGCACCCCCCGCAAGTGTTAAGGGGGTCGCTACATGGAAGATCCCCTGACTGCCCCGCACGAAATCTGGAGTGGACACGGCTGCGGATGCGCAGTCCATACTTTATGGGACTACACCCTTACTTTAACGGTGTTCTCGGCGCCACGACGGATGGAAGTGCATGGGAGGGGGAGAGGACCGTGATTGACTTTTTAAATGCCCCGAAAACTAGCTACACTCCCTGCCTGCTCACACAACCCATCGGTCACTCACCAAACAAACGCACCGATGGATGGGATCGCCGCCAGCTTGGGAATGATGTTGCATGCTGGGAAATGTGGTTCACCTGCGAACACAGAGGCGACTCCACACCGTGTTTTGGAGGCAACCCACGCTACTTCAAGTGGTGGGAAGGACACACTTCTTTGATGAAGGGATTGTTAGCAGCAGTGGCGACTTACTCACCAGGGGGGCATTTTGACAAAGGAAAGTAAACCCCCGAAACGCGTTAATGCCCATGGTGTTAATTGAAAATAAAGGATTGAACGGACCTCGAGTGCTGCCTCAAGTCTTCTTCTTGTGGGGAAGACGTCTGTGGAAACATATGGCGTGGTTAGCGACGCGACTTGGAGTGTTGCTGCGCGCTAAGGCTGGCACCCCCCGCAAGTGTTAAGGGGGTCGCTACATGGAAGATCCCCTGACTGCCCCGCACGAAATCTGGAGTGGACACGGCTGCGGATGCGCAGTCCATACTTTATGGGACTACACCCTTACTTTAACGGTGTTCTCGGCGCCACGACGGATGGAAGTGCATGGGAGGGGGAGAGGACCGTGATTGACTTTTTAAATGCCCCGAAAACTAGCTACACTCCCTGCCTGCTCACACAACCCATCGGTCACTCACCAAACAAACGCACCGATGGATGGGATCGCCGCCAGCTTGGGAATGATGTTGCATGCTGGGAAATGTGGTTCACCTGCGAACACAGAGGCGACTCCACACCGTGTTTTGGAGGCAACCCACGCTACTTCAAGTGGTGGGAAGGACACACTTCTTTGATGAAGGGATTGTTAGCAGCAGTGGCGACTTACTCACCAGGGGGGCATTTTGACAAAGGAAAGTAAACCCCCGAAACGCGTTAATGCCCATGGTGTTAATTGAAAATAAAGGATTGAACGGACCTCGAGTGCTGCCTCAAGTCTTCTTCTTGTGGGGAAGACGTCTGTGGAAATATATATATATATATATATATATATATATATATATATATATATATATATATATATATATATATCCGCAGCTATCCTTCTCAGTTGAAAAAGATGAGGGAACACGGCAGGGCTTCCAGGGAATCTTAAATAATTATTGGCATGCCGCGTTTCGGCGGTAGCCTCATCAGATGCCTCCGTTGTTGCAGTCTCACAGTGTCCTTATATTCGTATATATGTGTATTGTGATGTTATTTCATGTCTCTCTTCTTTCTTTACTCCTTTCCTGCTGTTTAGCTTAGTTGTTAACAGAATCTTATGACTTCATAGAATGTTGGGTGTATGATCTTGTTCAGTTGGGGCCAGCAGGCTGAGCAGTTAGGAGGCTGCTCCAGGTGGGGCGTACTTTATGGCCTAGCTATCATTTTGGCCCAACATAAAGCTTCTGTAACTGTAATCTACATAAAGTTAACATTTGGAACCTACAACCTGGCTTCCTGTAAAGACTCATTCTTCAACAATATTTCATATCATGTCAGCTATAGACCTTTCACTTTCCGCTCTCTGGAGTGTAAAATCGAATTAGGCTGGTCTGTCCTTGATAGGCACACCAACCCTCACCTCAACTACCGCAGAACTGGGACTGAGCCTCCGAAAACAAACTACTTCTAAATCGGGTAAGGTAACAGAGATAGAGGGGGAGGTCATTGACGCAATGCCTTTTCTCTGTCTGAAGTTGCATTATCTCTCTTCTCTTGTTCTTGCTCGCTTCTTTTATTGTTCAACTCTCTTTTACTGTTCACCTCTCTTTTACTCTGTTACTCTTTCACCCTTCCTCTGTCTATTTACGCTTCTGTCTATCACCTTTTCCTTTCCCTGGCTCTGTTTCTTATGTTTTCATTTGAACATTTGTGTGTGTTAAAAGATTAGTGAGCCTAGTCAATAAAAAAAAAAATTCACTTTTGTGTATATATAGATTAGTGAGCATGGTCAAAAACATTTTTTTAACAAGACACACTGCAAAGGAATGTCTGGCCTGATATGATGCTTATTTATTTTGAGCACATTTTATACAGTGCATCTCCATCAATCCTTTCTATCAACAATAAATTCAATAAAATATGGATTGCAATTTGTAAATCAATAGGTTGTGGATTTGTGTGAATTTAAGCCCTTGTGGTAAACTGTGTGGTTGCAGTGAGTTTGGACATTTCATCCAAGTCCAAATTATAAAAGACGAGTTTCAAAGGGGCAAAAGTATTTATTAGTGAAAATTTGAGCAAACATATTAAAGGGCATCGTCATTTAGGGCCATATGTATCAAGCTAATTTTTTGTCGCAACGGCTGCGATTCGCAAAAAACAGCGGTTGCAACTAAAAATGTGCTATTCCCAATGTATGAAGCACAATCAAATAGCAAAACTAGAAATCGCAAAAATAGCGATTTCCTACCTTGCGAGACACTGAATTCTGAGATTTTACTTGCGAATCCTTTTATTGCGATTACCACAGTTCGCGAATATCGCAAATGGGGTATTCGCAAAATAAGGAATCGCAATGGAATGTATGTAAAATTCGAAATTAGCGATTACACGAAATTCGTATTTTAGAGAATTGCAATTACCACCAAGTAGGAGCAGGTGGTAACCAGGTGCAAACTATATAAGGAGTCCCACAATGCAAAAGACTTTTTTCCACACTGGCTGGGCTGAACGTGATAGCCAGGAGGCTGTGACTCAGAGCTGCTGCACAGAGGAGGAGACGCCAGGAGAGGATATTCCTTGCACGCATTACCATATTCCAGCTCACTGAGGAGGACATCCATACACACTACAGTCTGGATGAAGAGAGCATCCTTGATTTAATTGAGGAACTCCAACCCTTTCTTGAGCACCCCTGTGCTCACTCCAACTCTTGGCATCTGGTAGTTTCCAGGGTGTTATTGCCACTGCAGGAGGGATGTCACAGAGTGCACTTTCCCGTTTTTGATGCCATGGTACAGAGGATGCATTACCACATTCACTTCCCAAACACCCCACTGGCACTAGACCAGACCAAAAAGGACTTCTATCAAATAGCCCAATTTCCCCACATCATCGGATGTATAGATGGGACACACGTTGCAATATCCCCACTCTCCCAGAATGAGTACGTGTTCAGGAACCGCAAATCCTACCATTCCCTGAACATACAGGTGGTGTGTGATGCCAAACACATCATCACCGGCATTGTTTCCAAATACCCTGGCAGCACGCACAACTCTTTCATCTTCTGCCACAGTGGCATACACCGTAGACTCATAAGTGGGGAGTTTGGCGGGGGCTATTTACTAGGTAAATGAATTTGAACAGAGGCCACACTTGTTTAGGGTTGCATGTGCAGGACAGTGTCTAACCTTATACCTCCCACCCCACAGGTGATAGTGCATATGCGGTCCATGACTTCATACTGACGCCCTACCTGAATCCAGCCAATCCAGAGGAGCGGCGGTAAAACATCGCCCACATAGCCACAAGAGCCACCATTGAGAGGACATTTGGGATAGTCAAAAGCATATGCATCCACAAGAGTGGAGGGGCACTCCAATACAGCCCAAAGACCTGTGCCAAGATAGTGGTAGCATGTGCCATGCTGCACAACATCGCCACCAGGAAAGGCACACCGGTGGAGGTCAGTGGATCTGACACATCAGATGTAGAGGGGCCAGCTCCAGGACGCATGCCAGCCAGTGTAGTTGGTGCAGCTGCTGGGCACCAGAGGCGGGATGAGATCACACACAACTATTTCTAGGTGAGAGAAAATTACACAATGCTATATATCAGTTGTCAGACTGAGTTTTTTATTCCTTAACATCAGGATTAGTAACGTCACACAGGCTGAGAGACACACAATGTCCTTCGAAATGTCCAGCACATGTTCCTGCACAGTGCCAGTCTCCCATCAGGGGCAATCCTCATAAGCGGCGGTGTCGGGAGGAAGCCCCTGTTTCCGGATGCACAGTGCCTCCCTCACTTGGGCCACAAGGCCTACTGTTACAGCACCACGGCGCCTATCCATGGTGGGTGGGGGGTGGTGCTGCTCCTCCCTGATAGGGCGTCCTCATCAGTGGGAGCCAGGACTCCTGGCCCATTAGTGCGGAGTGCATGCAGCTCATCCACAGCCATAGTGACTTGGAGCAGGGCCCTTGCCACATCCTGGATGTGGTTATTAAATCAGATACATTTCACAAAAATGAGTGGCTCAAAACGCTAAAGACAGTCTTGACTGAGCTTGGTATGAGCTCACTTTGGGCTGACCCAGCGGGAGCAACTTTTCCAACAAAAAAGGTGCTGAAAGAAATCTATTGGGAGAAGGTAGCATCCCGGGCTTGGGGCAGCTCTGGTCTAGGATCTATGACTAAGAGTTTTCTAGACGTTAAATTGTATCCTTGCTTGGAACCTTATTGGGATATTATAGCTAGGCCTGGCGATAGAAAGCTCTTGTTTCAACTGAGAGCAGGCTCACTCCCTCTCAGATCCTTGACAGCCAGATGGGATGGTGGACTGAGTGATATATGCCCTGCATGTGGTTCGGCTAAAGAAACAACGGGCCACCTTCTATTTACTTGCCCGGCTTACTCTGACCCTAGATGTGTATGGCTAGTACCGATGTGTAGGAACCTGGGGGCAATCAGGGGCACCGTAGCTCTTCGTGTAATATGCACTAGCACATTAACATGGATAGCAATAGCCACTGCTAAGTACCTAGGATGCAAGGAAGAGGGAAAGGCTGGGTCCTGTCTCTGACCGGCTTGGACCACTCTTAGGAAGCAAACACCAACAGATGCCGGACAGTCTGAATAAATACAAACGAATGCACACCTAGTATGAATAATTGCTAGGTGGACAACCCATTAGTGATTGGTCACTTGTATTTTATGGAAAAGTTTTTTTGAAAAGTTTTTTGGCATCAAAAGATACACACCTCATTCACAATGATACACAAATGCATTGAAACCAAAACACAGTACATAACATTACAATATACACGTAAAATAATTGTGATTACAATGAACAACTATGCTATGCCTCAAAATAAATTGTTGTGCTGAGGCACCAATCCTAAATTGCAAATGGACAAGTGGACAAGGAAATGAAATACTAGCCTACTTGTTTCCACCACCACTAGACACGTGTTACTTTTAACATATGGTACAACAACATAGGAACACACAAAAAACTAAGCAGACATGTAGAATTTGTGCGAATTCTGTTCCTATTGTGCCCTAATATTTTCGGTATCTGGGTGGTGGAGGACGCCGACGCGTTTCGAACCCATAGAATCAGTAGAGGGTTCTCCTCAGGACAAGGATTGGGGGTCGTTGTTGCTGTGGATTTAAAAAAACGTGGTATCAATACGATGTTGACTACCACCTTACTGAAACTATCACACTGTACATACACGTATGGGGTACCTTAAACTTGGAATGTCAGGAAACTCTCTGCGGGTTAACCTGTGGGTAAGATGATGTAAACCCTAATTAATCATTTAGCCATATGCAACACGTACGCCTCCAAATGATCAAGGGGAAGTGGGCACGTACCTTGATGAATACAACCCTACATGGTAAACGGGGGGTGCCGATGTGCGAGAAGTCAGGAATAATGAAGGTTATGCCTGAAAAGATAAACCACACTGAGTGTCAGAAAACACCCTCCATATGCCCTTATTAGTTTTTTGCGCATGTAGCTAGAAGTGCTACGAAGGTAAAGTGTACTCCTACCTTGTTAGGTAGACTCTTGTAGGAATACACGAACTCGAGCGGCAGCCGCCGCTGTAGTTCGGAAACTGTGGGGACAAAGGAAGGAATTGATCAGTCGAGGGCTAGATAGGCTTTTGCTAGCTCTCCATGGTAACACTATATTAAAGCGGGACTTACGTTTTCTGCGATTTAATCGGACTTCACATCAGCACGCCCAAGCTGCACTGGAATGGTAGCGCGAGTGAGTTGGGGGCGTGTCCCGGTCTTTTTAACGCGTGATGCGTTAGCAAAGACGTGCTGGGACTTGTAGTCCACTGTGTCTTGTTGACGCGTGATGCGTTAGCACAGGTGTGCTTGGACAGTAGTCCACTTTGTCTCGAGTAAGTAGGGAGCGTGTCCCGATGTTAGACCCGTAGTGAGTGAATATGTAGGCCACCAGGACCCCGGCAGCCACAAGTGTAATTATAAGACTGGGGATGGGTGAATTCGAGCGGAGGACAACTGAAGCATTGTATATCTACTGAGATTGTGATTCAGAGGTGACGTGTGTTAATGGCAATCCGGCCCTTGTGTGTTAAGGAAAAACGGGGGCTGGCATAGTGGGTACATCAATACGTACAGAGTTGAAGATATTCACAAGCACATGAGCGACTGGCAGCAAAAGCAGACAACGGATGCGGGCAGGCTATCTAGAGATTACTCAGTTCATTGAGATCATTCAGTCCCACCATCGCAGTGTTGAACCTTAGAATGAGGTAAGCCTCTTTCTGGGCAAGGCGGACATCGGGGTCCCCTCCAGCTCCCGGTGTGTTCTTGATGTTTGATAGAATTGTCCACTTTAGATCA
This sequence comes from Lissotriton vulgaris, assembly GCF_964263255.1. Taxonomy (NCBI): domain Eukaryota; kingdom Metazoa; phylum Chordata; class Amphibia; order Caudata; family Salamandridae; genus Lissotriton; species Lissotriton vulgaris. Next base: position 7,732,648 of record NC_141688.1, read on the forward strand.
TTGGATGAATGTTCTTTATGCAGGAAGTGAGATACCAGGGGAGCGGTCAGAACTTTATTATTTATCCTAGATCTGTGCTGGATGATGCGTTGGCGCACCTCCTGCGTTGTTTTGCCGATATAGACCTTTCCACACGGGCAGGTTATTGCGTATACTGCGTATTTGGTCTTGCAGTTGGTGAAGTTGTTATGGCGCCAGAATTTCTGACCGTCGGTGAAGAGGGTTCCTTCTGTCGTCAGGTTGCACACTGAACACGTGCCACATTTGCGGTGACCCATGACCGGGCCCATATTGAAGAGGGTACCCTGTGATTCTTTTTTCGTGGCACCTCTCGTGGACGAAATTTGTTGACCAATGCTCCTATTTTTTCTGAGAGCAAACAGAGGTTTACCGACGTGTGGCAGAATTTCTTCAATCAAGTGCCAGTTACTGCGGATTATTTTTTGCACCGGGTTGGTGTGGGGACCAAAGGTGGAGACGCAGACCATTCTCTCTGTGGTAGATTTTTCTCTTTTTTGCAGAAGGTGTTCCCGTGGGGTCCATCTTGCTCTCTTCATGGACTGCTTTAAAAGTTTTGCTGGATAGCCTCGTGCCCTCAGCTTGTTCGTCAGTGCGTCCCCATGGGTGGTGAAGTCTTCTGTTCTTGAGCAGTTCCGTCTAACCCGGAGATATTGGCCATATGGGAGGTTGTTCTTCAAGCTTTTCGGGTGAAAGCTTGCGTAATGCAACGCATTGTTCCTGTCTGTTTTCTTTTGAAAGAGTGTGGATTTCAGGCCCTCTGGTGTGGATTTTATTTCTACGTCCAGGAATGGCATGGATCTACAGTCGTATGCTAGACTGAATTTGATGTCTGGACTGCGGTTGTTCAGCCACTGATGGAACTCCTCTAGGGACTCAGGTGTGCCATTCCAAATGCACCAGACGTCATCTATGTACCTGAGCCACTGCCCAATATGTGCTGCATACGGGTTGTTGTTATAGACGAATCTGTCCTCGTACTGTGCCATATACAGTATGGCCATTTCTGGGGCGAACGGACACCCCATCGCCGATCCCTTGATCTGTAGGAACATTTCGTCCTCAAAGATGAAAAAATTCTTTTTCAGGGCTAGGGAGGCCAGGTTCACAATTAGTTCAGTGGGCACTCTATGCGGGCGTGGTCTTGAGTTGAGGTACAATTCTATCACATCAATGCCATCCTGCTGCGGGATTTGGGTGTATAGAGAGGACACGTCCATTGTGACTAAGAGTTGAGTGTTGGGATCGAACTCAACTCCCTCAACTTTATTCAGGAAATCCATCGTGTCTCGAAGGAAAGATGGTACTTTGATGGTGAATTCCTTCAGAAACACGTCCACAAACTTTGAAATTGGTTCCAACACCGAGTCGCAACCCGAGACTATCGGGCGTCCAGGTGGGGCACTTGGATCTTTATGCACCTTTGGAAGGAAATACAGATGGGGGGTGCGTGGAAAACGTTTTACAAGGTACTCTGCTTCCTTGGGGCCAATGATTCCATTATCTCTTGCATCTTTGACAATCCGTGAGATTTCATAGGTAATCTCGGCTGTAGGGTCCTGTGTAATGAGGCGGTACCAGTCGGTATTATACACGTGTTTCCTTCCTTCGATTTTGTAGAGGTCTTTAGACCAGAGGACCACCGCGCCTCCCTTGTCTGCTGGTCTGATCACAGCTTCCTGCTGGTTCTTCAGAGATGTTATGGCCTGTCTTTGGTCTTTAGTAAGATTGTTCGGTATAAATCTTCTTTTCTTTTCCAGCTCATTAAGAGAAGATAACACTTTCTGCTCGAAGGTAATGATATTCTTTGCCATGTTGTTATTCGGCGGACAGAAGAGAGATTTATTTCTAAGTCCTGATACCTCAGTATGTGGTTCGTATGTTGAGTCTTTGAAGAACCTTCTGAGGCGAATTTTACGGAAGAATTCAATCACTTCGAGTTTCACCTTCGTGAAGTCGATATGTGTGCCAGGTACAAATGAAAGTCCCAATTGGAGTAGTTCCTCTTCTGCCCTAGTCAGGACTTTCTTGGAGATGTTAATAATGGAGGAGTCTTCTAAGACTTGTAATTCCGTTTGCGCGTTGACATTTCCCATTGTGTTGGTTTGAATTTGGTCCGCTGTTGCGGTTGGCCCTGTCCTAAAAAAGGCCTCTTCTGTTGACCCCTGTTCGACGATCCTTCGCCCGGGTCGGATTCCGCGGACGAGTCAGAAGATGAGGTTTCAGAAAATGTTAGGAATCTCTTCTTTGATCTTCCTTGGTACGTGTTGAGGTATCTAGTTGACTCGGAACGGGTATGGAAGTCCTCCTTCAAATATGGGTACACGGTCTCTAGATTGAACGCCTTTTTGTCTTTCTCAAACTTCGTTGTTTTGAAGTTTATTGTATTGTCCTTGAATATTGTAATCTCCTTTTCTATCTTTTCAAGAAGAAGTTTTGCCTCTGACTCTGTATGGTTATCTTTGATAATTTGGAGCTGCTCTTCGATTTCCTCTATTTCTTTTTTACAGATTCTGTGAGCTGTTTCGACAGTGTGGACCATAAGGTCTCTGCTGCATTTAGTACTAATGCAGCTGAAGCCTTTCTTATATACCGGATCGTCGGTGAAGAGAACAGGAACGTTCTTAATCTGTAGCCCCCACGGGATTGTACCAGCTCTTAGGTTGGCCAGCAAGAACTGGCCATGGAGTTCTGTTCTGATGTGCTTCTTTTGAAGTCTCAGAAGCTTGTCTGCCACGTTTTGCTGCTTAGCCGCGCCGCTCAATGTGAATGAAGTGAACAGTGGGGAGTCAGCAAGGAGTTTCTCAATGTGTTCCTCACTAAATGAAAGTGTGTCCTTATCTGATACATTTCACAAAAATGAGTGGCTCAAAACGCTAAAGACAGTCTTGACTGAGCTTGGTATGAGCTCACTTTGGGCTGACCCAGCGGGAGCAACTTTTCCAACAAAAAATGTGCTGAAAGAAATCTATTGGGAGAAGGTAGCATCCTGGGCTTGGGGCAGCTCTGGTCTAGGATCTATGACTAAGAGTTTTCTAGACGTTAAATTGTATCCTTGCTTGGAACCTTATTGGGATATTATAGCTAGGCCTGGCGATAGAAAGCTCTTGTTTCAACTGAGAGCAGGCTCACTCCCTCTCAGATCCTTGACAGCCAGATGGGATGGTGGACTGAGTGATATATGCCCTGCATGTGGTTCGGCTAAAGAAACAACGGGCCACCTTCTATTTACTTGCCCGGCTTACTCTGACCCTAGATGTGTATGGCTAGTACCGATGTGTAGGAACCTGGGGGCAATCAGGGGCACCGTAGCTCTTCGTGTAATATGCACTAGCACATTAACATGGATAGCAATAGCCACTGCTAAGTACCTAGGATGGGCATGGTCGATTAGACAGAGACTGCTAGTCATTTGATTATTCTCTGTCTGGATTGTCTCTCTGCATTTTTATATTTTACAAAAAGAGTTTTACTATAAACTGTCTTAATCTATGCAATTTTATCTCTTTTTAGTATTCTTAAATCTATTTTACCCTGTAAATGTATCTAAATATCGCATTGGTTTTCATTGAGTCAAAATCTGTAAATAGTATGCTTAGTATTCGTAATAATGAATGGTAAATTTAATTGAACTTTTAATTATTGTATGTCTTGCTTTTATGAGTGAAATCTCGAATAAAGCATACTTTGACTTGACTTGACTTGAAATTTAAATACACCACTCCATTAACATGGAATAGATATACCTAAATTACTTTTTTATTACATGGATAGTACAGTAGTCTTTGTCTTAGTAATCACCTGATTTTCATTAACATGCTACTATTACAATTGTTTTCATGCCTTAAAAGCAGCTAACCGTTCCTTTCTTTCACATTGGCAATAGACCCACGTTTCCGTTCCTCCTCTATATTCCATTGTAAACCATTTCACAATTGTAGTATTGTCTTAAAAGCCATATCATATCACCAAAAATGTGTTATTCTTTTTGTTTCCAGGAATGGTATATTGACAAAACCCTTACCATGGTACTTGTGCACACACAGCTGCACTTTTGCAGATTGTTTCTGTGACATTTCAGTGCCTTATCTGTGCCATTTTGATTGACACTGTGAGAAATTGGTTTGTTTGTTGGGTAGGTAGATGCCCTGCTCGAGCAACAACCACAATAACTATTAGGGAGAACCACAAAAGTCACTAAATTAACCTATGCCTAATCCTCCGGTAGCTTGGCTCAAAAGCAATCGGGCTTAACTTAAAGGCAATGTGTAAAATATTTAAATCCATCAAGGATGTATAAGAGCAGCAAATCACCAGTGAGGGTCCCAAGGAGCTGGAGTGGCTAATTGCTTTGTGGTGATCTGTTCATTCAAACAGCATGGTTTTGAGTCCATTCCTGAATTGCCCGGAGCAATGAGGTGGTCCTGAGGTGCAGGGAAGGCGGTTCCAAGCTTTGGCCACAAGGTGCGAAAAGGAGTGTCCTCATCTGTTGCGTCTGTGGATTCGGGGGGGTGTCAGCGAGGAAGAGAGAGGCAGATTGTAGGTGTCTGGTCGGTTGGTGGAAGGTCTTGCGTCTGTTGATGTATCCTGGCCCTTCATTGTGCAGGGCTTTGTAAGCATGGGTCAATATCTTGAACTGGCATCTCTTCTGAATCGGGAGCCAGTTTAGCTTTTGAGGTTGGGTGCGATTTATGTATACCTGGGAAGATCGAAGATGAGTCATGCCTCTGAATCTTGTATATTCTGTAGTCTCTTCAGGAGGTGAGTGGCGATGCCTACTTAGAGTGTGTTCCTTTAGTCCAGCCTGCTGGTGATGAGGGCCTGTGTTATGGTCCTTCTGATGTTGACTGGGAGCCATCTGATCTTGCAGAGAATAGGAAGGGTGTGCAAATAAGTGGATGAGACTGCATTTCCTTGTTTCTTCTTGGCAAGCTTGCTGTCCAAAATCATACCGAGGTTTCAGGCATGTTCTGTAGGGACGGGGAAGGGTCTAGTTTAACAGACCACCACGTGTCATTCCATGATGACGGGTTCTTCCGAAAGATGAGGACTTCTTCTTGTCCATGTTGTGCTTGGGACACTTGTCCTTCATCCAGTCGGTGACGTTCATCATACATCTATGGATGGTGGCTCTGGTGATGGAGGGTTGTTCTGCCAGCGAGAGGATGAACTTTGTGTGGTCGGAGATGATGTTGAGTCCATGCAATAAGACGGTGTTGGCCAGGGAGGGTCATGTACATGATGAAGAGGGTGGGGCTGAGGATGATCCTTTTGGGAAAGCTGCAGATGACCTTCTCGAATTCCAAGGTAAACAGTGGGAGATGGATTCTCTGGTTCTTCTGGTGAGGTATGAGGCGATGCATTTTAGGGCATCTTCCTGGATTCCAATGTGGTGGAGTCTGTTGAACAAGATGTGTGGTATTTGTACAGCACACAAACAGCCATAAAGTGAAAACACCACACAAGAAAAATCCCATGCCAATTTTGAATAATATGGTAAATAGCAATAAATTATTTTACACCAAAACAACAGAAATTTAATTAGTAGAACCGGAGAAATACAGTTGTAAAGATTTAGCTCAAAACAGTGATCAAAAGCACAAAGGGTGAACTTGAGGTATCTGGTCACACCGGACTGGGACAAAGTCACAAGTTTAGGCTGACCACGATGAAGTGCAGGCTGGATAGAGGGAGCAAGTTGGGCCCACTAAACAAAGTACCTTTAATCCTGGTTACACAGTGGTGCAAAGTCCTGTGTCGAGGATGCATCATGCTACACCAGTTCTGGGAGGTCTAGCATTAGGGATGTGTTGCACTACTGCAGTTCCAATGTGGAGCGGTGATGTGATGCATCGTACTTCATTGGTTCTGATTGGACCACTGCAGGGTTGGCAGAGCGCGTCCAGGCCCACAACTAAGGGTTCGGGGATGGAGTGGCACATTTTGGGGGTTTAGGACTCAAGCAAATAAAGTCCAGGTGCAGGGTTCAAGATAGCTGAAGACTTTTCTGTCCCTGAGGCTCTAATCATCAGGTGGCCAGTCAATTATAACTCACATGACAGAGAAGCACTACAAACTACACTCTCATCTGAACAATGCCAAACAGACTGAGACTACATTGAACCAAAAAAAACTATAAATCAGGTATACCCTTATACCTAAAGCAAAAACAAGGGAAGACAACACATGTCTTAATACTGCCCTCACACATTTTGCAGTGTCATGTTTCATCATTGGGACGCATCATACATCTAGGTGCAAACCAACACAATAGATGGAGCGCAATCTTTTTTAGACGAATAGTGGTGAGGGTAGAAAAAGAAAAGAAAAAGATGTGATGGTGCACATACAACACATAAAACAACGTGACACAACAGAAAAGAAAGAAAAAGAAGGGAGGTCTATTCCCTTCTATGGCGGGACCAAAATGTGCAGTATTGATTAGTTAAAACAACCTAAGGGTCACCATCAATATTTTTATTCTGTCTGTAGACCCCTGGATTGATTAAAATATACCTATGTCAGGGTATAAGGGGAAGGCGACGATCCCTATAGCCCCAAAAGAAGCCCTGCCCACTGCCCCGCCAATTTTTTCATTGGCTTGTATCTTTGTCCTTCGTAAATGCTGTCTTATGATTGATTATGAGGTGTGTTAGTCCCTCCTTATTATGGCCATGTCATAATTTGTACCCTCCCATGGCTACTTGCCCCTTTCCTTCGAGTGATGGACAGTATGGCATGTGTTATTTAGACTGTGAGCCCTTTTTATTAAACCCAGCCCGCACTCCCATTGTCCATGCCTTTCAACCCCTTCTCCCACCCACATTTATGTTGACCATGCCTTCTCTTCATTCCCCTGCCCGCACTCCCGTTGTCTGTGCTCCCCCCCTCCTGTAGTCCGTGATGCAATGCAATAGGTCTGGTATAAATGCGAGTCCTATTGCATTGCAAATGCTTGCTTTTATTTATTAAGCTTCGCTGGGCATAAACATTTCAGGCCATATTTACACTGTGTGCGTTGGTACATCACCGGGTTAAAGGTTGTGTTGTGTGGATTAGGGCCACCTTATGCATGTATGTTATGTTAGCATGGCTTTTCTGAATTTAAACACCTTTTTTTCCCTTGACTGCTTTTTGCGCATGGCACTGCTGCTGGTTGTTTTTGGAAGTTAGCTTTCTCGAAGGTCCTCACATGGGAAAGGGTTTGTTTTTCATATTCCTAGAAATACATCGTACCCTCAGCCTGTACAGTGAGTGCTGAGCCGCCAAGGTCATCATAACGTGTGAGCCTGTTTTTCAGCATGCCCGTGTAACACTTTCTAGACACAATATTTTGGCAGCTGCGAGCTGAGTGAGATTCTGCTGCGTTTGTCATAGCACACTTGACATAATCACACACACTTGGAAGAATCCAGGAATGCAGAGACATGCTGATCCTGATGTAATTTACACTTACTGAACGGAAAGGTAATGGGGTCCCCCGATGCTCATGAGACCTTCTATATTTTATAATATAATAATCATATATAGGGAGGGTGTTTAAACTAGGCACTATATTTTACCTTATTTCTAATCATATGTCTGCTTATGTTGTCTAAGATACTGCGTATGCAGACACGTTGTTAAAATAAACATGTTAAACTTACTGTGTCTCTTTATAACTCCAGGTGCGAACTAGTATGATAGTATAACCAAAGCGTGTTTTCACTTCCCACCATTCCTGAGATTGTCCTAAGTCGCATGTTTGGGTTGTCTAATCATTGGGAACTGTGCTATAGGACGAAGTTCTAATGTGACAATGATTGCTAGCTGGTTGGTGTTTTTAGGTACGGAGGTGAGTTTTTGGCACACCATAATGCTCTGTGCACAGTTCTGTATATGAGCAGAAATCCTTGCAACATGGCGCATCTAACGAGTGTAGTCTTAATGAGATACACTTGAGTAGTGCTTATTTTAGTCCGTGACACCATCACTCTTGTTTCCGGATAACAATAGTGACGGATAAAACTTACCTATATATCCTTTCAAACGGTTTTCTTTGAATTACTACCCAGTTAGACACATCGTACCTGCTCTGTTGCTGGTGGAGGGAGAGCGGGGGACACCATGCACAGAACTCTATGCCCCAGAAGGCTGCAGGCAAAGCAGCGAAACAGCAGCCTCTCCCACCTGACACCTGGGATTTCAAAAACTCCTCGCGCCTCCCGCTTCGCGGGAGATGGATCGTACCTGCTCTGTTGCTGGTGGAAGGAGAGCGGGGGACGCCGCGCACAGAACTTTACGCCCCAGAAGGCCGCGGGCAAAGCAGCGGAACAGCAGTCGCTCCCCCCTTACACCGGGGACTTCAAAAACTCCTTGCGCCTCCCGCTTCGCGGGAGATGGATCGTACCTGCTCTGTTGCTGGTGGAGGGAGAGCGGGGGATGCTGCGCACAGAACTCTACGCCTCAGAAGGCCGCGGACAAAGCAGCGGAACAGCAGCCCCTCCCCCCTGACACCGGGGACTTAAAAACTCCTCGTGCCTCCCGCTTCGCGGGAGATGCATCGTACCTTTTCTGTTGCTGGTGGAGAGAGAGCGGGGGACGCCGCACACAGACCTCTATGTCCCAGAAGGTCGCAGGCGAATCAGCGGAACAGCAGCCCCTCCTCCTTGACACCGGGGACTTCACAGGAGACACATCGTACCTGCTCTGTTGGTGATGGAGGGAGAGTGGGGGATGCCGCACACAGAACTCTACGCCCCAGAAGGCCGCGGGCAAAGCAGCAAAACAGCAGCCCCTCCCCCTGACACTGGGACTTCAAAAACTCCTCGCGCCTCCTGCTTCGCGGGAGACGCATCATACCTGCTCTGTTGCTGGTGGAAGGAGAGCGAGGGACGCCGCGCACAGAACTCAACGCCCCAGAAGGCCGCTGGCGAAGCAGCGGAACAGCAGCCCCTCCCCTTTGACACCGGATATAGCTAACAACTCTTCCCCGCATCGAGAGCCGCGTGTGGGCAGCGCAGGGCTAAGCCCGGGCAAAGGGCGGGCTGTCTGCGGCCATCAGGGGCCAGAGGAGGCTGGGCTGGGCTACCCCCCTTGCTATTATCTCTTGAAGGTACTGTTGATATTGCACGAGTACTTTAATAACACTAGGACCTAAGTAATGGGGAAAAGAAAATGTATGGAGGGAGGGGGTGAGGGCCCAAGTGTGTTGACAAAGGGGAAGAAGCCAAGAAAGACTAAGAAAGTAGCAACGCATGCAGGGGGAACTGTGTTATGGACCGTATTGACGAGTAAATCGAGGAATGTGGAACAGTACTTACGACCAACCATCTCCCTAATTGGGGGCCTGAAAGGGGATCTGGGAGCCCCCTGGAAGCACTGAAGGGGGGGGGGGGGGTTAAACAAGGCCCAATAGTGGTTCCTGACATGTTCCTAGGGAGAAAACAAGGTTATAGAGTTGAAGAACAAGGGAATGCTGAGGGGAAAAATTAGATCATCATTTCTGGTATACAACATAGAGCAATATGCCCCCTTGTGGTTGATCCAATTATTTATTTATTTATATTCTTGTATAGCGCAGGACTCGACCCCCGTAGGGGTATCTCCGCACTTGTGCTTCTACCAGAATAGCCCAATCAAAATGTTTACGCTATAGAGTGGCTGATATTTTAGGATGTAGAAAATAAATGGGTTTTTAGAAACTTCCTGAAAGACTGAAAATTAGTGTTTTGTTTCAAAGTGGGAGGGAGTGAGTTCCAAAGAATGGGGCCTTTATAAAAGAGGGCTCGACCTCCTTGTCTAGCTCTCCTGACTCTAGGAACCTGGAGTAGCTGCTGACTACTGGAACGCAAGGAGCGTCCTGGGCGGTAGAGGTTGAATTTTTCGATCATATATTTGGGGCCGGTACCAAATAAACATCTATGTATGGTGCAACAGATTTTAAATTTGACACGTTGCCTAACCGGCAGCCAGTGAAGTTTGGCCAAGAGGGGACGTGATGGAGTCCTAGGCTGGGCATTTAGAACAAGTCTTGCCGCAGTATTCTGGACCTCTTGTAGTCTATTTAGTTGTTCCTCATTGGCCGAGATGTACAGGCCATTACAGTAGTCAAGTCTACTGATCACTAGGGTCTGAACAAGTGTCTTCCTGTAGTTATCAGGCAGGAATGGAAAAACTCGACGTAAGAGTCCGATGACACAGAAACAGGATCCAGCAACTTGGCTTGTGTGTTCTTTCAGCAATAGTGCCTGATCTAACCATACTCCGAGGTTTTTTACAGACTGTTTCGGGTTAGGTGCAGGTCCAAGCTCCAAGGGCCACCATTTTGGAGACCACAGGAGAGTGGCCTCTCCGAACAGCATGACCTCTGTCTTGCCTACATTGCACTGGAGGCAATTTGAGGCCATCCAGTCCGACACTGCCCTCATGCCGTCCGCAAAAGATTTTTGTAATGTGGGTGTGAGGGTCTGAAAAGGGAACAGAAGTTGGGTGTCGTCAGCATATGAAATCGGGTTGAACCGTATGCTCTTACAATGTCTGCCACGGGGGCCACGTACACATTGAAGAGTGTCGGGCTTAGGCATGAGCCCTGTGGTTCTCCCTTGGTGAGCTCCCTTGAGATGGAATAGTGGGAGCCCAATCTGACTCCTTGCAGGCGACCTGAGAGAAAACTCTCCAACCAGGACCGAGCCATGCCTCCTATACCCACCTCTCTCAAACGCCCGAGAAGTATCTCATGTGACACCGTGTCGAAGGCAGCGGATAAATCTAACAGCACCAGAAGCATGGAACCCCCTCCATCCAGTGACATCCTGATGTTATCGGTCACTGAAAGGAGGGCATATTCGATGCTGTGATTGGGTCTAAACCCAGATTGAGAGTGGTCTAGACCTTCCACTGTCTCAATGTAGTTAGACAAGTGGGTGTTCACATGCCTCCCGGTCATTTTGCTAAGATATGGCAGGAGAGAGATGAGTCGGAGGTTTGAAAGATCAGTCCATGTAAGTGCTGCGTTCTTACGAATGGGTTTCACCACCGCTTTCTTCCACTCCATAGGCACCTGTCCTTCCTTTAAAGAAAGGTTTATGACTGATTGAATTTGAGCCCAAGCAGAGCTCTCAGGGAGGCAACCATTTTTGCAGGCAGAAAATCATCTGGGGAACCCTATTTTATGTGGCTAATGCGGAGAGGAAGGTCTAAATCACTAACTGCCGGGAAAGTCATAAGTGAGTGGTCTACACATGTGGGCAAAAAGGAGGGAGTTAAGATGTTGTTCCCTTGACTGGGGGCCTTCATTATTTCATCATAAATCATGTTGATCTTGTTTTCGAAAAACAAAGAAATGTCATCGCATAAGGACTGGGAAAAATCATCTGGGCTTTCGCAGGCCGCTGGTTTAGTGAAAGCCTGTAAAATTTTGTATAGTTCCTTGGGGGAGTTGCCTGCCTCTGCAAGTTGCTGCGTAAGACTGTTCTTCCTGGACAGCTTTATGTTTTTATAATATTTAGTTTGGGCGTCTTGATAAGTTTTCTTATTTACCTCTGTTCGGGCTTTCCTCCATATTTTTTCTGCCCTTCTACATCCCTGTTTCTCTATTCTTAGTGCTTCAATGTACCATATTTCTTGCTTAGAGGAGGGGTATTGTTTGTGTAGTTTTAGAGGGGCTAGTGAATCAATTGCTTCTTTAAGCGAGTTATTAAATTTAGACAATGCGGACTCCACATTATCCGTTTCAGTTAAAATAGGCCGTTTCCACACCCTCTGCATCTCTTCCACCGTAACTTTATGCCACTGTCGACGCCAAATTGTCGGGAGAGTGTTTTTTTGTAGAGGTTTGTTTATGCCCAGTAAAGAGAATTCCACTAAGAAGTGGTCAGGCCAATTAATCTGACCAGCGGGTTGACATCGTACTTTAGGGCAGTTTGAAAAAATTAGATCAAGAGAGTGACCCCCTATATGCGTAGGCCCACTATTATGTACTTATAGGCCTAGGGTGGATAGATCAGCAAGCAGGGATTGGGTTTCTGGGTGTGTGGGGATGTCAACGTGAATGTTAAAATCTCCGAGAAGAATAAAATCTTCCTTTGCTTTGAAATATGGGGCTAGTTATGTTATGTTAACAATGGTTTGTATAGCGCACTGACACCGGTTGGTTTCCTGGCGCTGTAAAGACAGAGTGTGGTCAGAGATGGAAGCTTATGGGTTAGTGGTATGCTTGTAGGTAGAGCCAGGTCTTTAGGAGTCTCCTGAATGACAGGAGGTCAGGACATAGCCTGATCTCGAGAGGAAGGGAGTTCCATAGGCTAGGTGCCAGAGTGCCAAATCTGCAGCTACCAGACCGCTTGCGTTTGAAGGAGGGTGTTTGTAGAAGACAGTGATGTGCTGAGCGTAGGCTTCGGGGCGGAGCGTATTTTATGATCACTTTAGAGATGAATTTGGGGCTTTTGCCATAGAGTGCTTTAAACATCATACAACTGACTTTAAAAATTCAGCGTTGAGTTACCGGAAGCCAGTGGAGTGTTTTCAAAAGGGGGGTTGCTGGGTGCCATCTAGGCTGGCTTAGAATCAATCTTGCTGCATGGTTCTGCACCATCTGCAGGCATTTTAGGAGGAACTGAGGAAGACCTAGGTAAATCGAGTTGGCATAATCTAAGTGAGAGATCACAGTAGCGATCACCACCTGTATCAGGGCTTCACGGGTCAGAAGGCGACGAACCTTCCGGATTTTCCTTAGTTGGAAAAGGCATTTGGAAACTACCTGACCTACTTGCGTTTTAAGCGACAGGTCGCTATTTAAGGTAATGCCAAGCGTCTTTGCCGATGGTGAGGGGGACAGGGCTGGACCCATGTCTGTTGGCCAGTAGTGTGGACCCCAGTATTTGACACTGTCCCCGGTCAGGACCAGCTCAGTTTTCCCAGGGTTCAGTTTCAGATGATTCTGGTTCATCCAGGCTTGAATGAACCTCATTGTAGACTGGAAAAAAGCGATGGACGTATCTGAATTGTCAATTGTGAATAGGAGCTGTAGGTCGTCCGCATAATTCAGCACCGTAACCTGTTTCTTTCTAAGGGCCTGAATTAGGGGGAGATGTAAAGGTTGAACAGGTGTGGTGATAGGGACGAGCCCTGAGGTATGCCGCAGGTGATGGCTTGTTTAGTGCCCACTAAGTTACCCAGCCGAACTGCTTGGGAGCGGTTTGTCAAGAAGGACTTCAGCCAAGCCGCTGCCATGCCCTGGATGCCAGCCTGTGTGACCCGGTCGATCAAGATGGTATGGTCGACCGTGTCAAAGGCGGCTGACAAATCCAGGAGCACTAAGGCCTGCGGAATACAGTTGTCTGCACAGTCCCTAAGGGTGTCCATGACTGCCACTACCATAGCCTCTGTTGAATGTGCAGGGCGGAAGCCTGCTTGGTGGATGTCTAGGCAGTTTGATGTCTCGATAAAATTAGACAAGCAGTTGGCAACATGCGCCTCCAAAACCTTCGCCAGGAAGGGGAGGAGGGAGATAGGTCGGTAGTTTAAGTTACAGGTGGGGTCTGCGCCCGGTTTCTTCAGGAGGGGTATTACTGTTGCTTCTTTGAAGGCGCGTGGAACTTGTCCAGTGGTCAGTGAGCCATTCAAAAGAGAGCATGCGGGTGCCAGAATCACTGATAAACTGTCTTTTAAGATGTAAGGGGGGCATTTGTCAGAAGTGATCAAAGAACAGTGAGCGACCCAAAATACCCTTGAGGGCTTGGGTGATTAGATAAAGGGGTAAAATTGCCTTCAAGGGAATTCGTTTGAATAATATATGTTGATTTTAGATTAATTTAGAAGGATAACTTAATGATCCCTATGTGTAATTGATACACTACATAAGGTATTTTGAATGACCTCAACAAGGTCTAAACATATACACAACATATAAACAACAAGCACAAGGGTGTATTTTAGAAAAATAGAATTTATCAAAAAAATTAAGTGGAAAACAATGTCATATACAGATGAAAACAATTCAAATAGCAATTAGGACTGCAGGTACATAAGGGAATAAAATTGATAAGTGACACAACAGAACCTAATGAACAACTATCCCAGGTCAAAATCAATAAGACAATAGAGGGATAAGATGAGTGTCGACGTTTTGGTCTCCTAAAGAATACTTTTCGAGACCATCCTCAGGACTGATGTCAATTGCGTACTGTATAGGACCAAATGTAATCTCAGTCAAAATGCTGCTGATTTAATGATGAAAATGGGTCGACCACAGAGTTGTGTTACCAAGAATACTGGAAATGCTCCTATTTATTTTTAGCAACGCCACTTAAGTGTGTTAAAAATGGCGATCAAGGTTTTCTTAGGCGATGACCAGATCGGAAAGTGCTCTAAATGAAGGTGAATTGGCCGCCAAATAGTGGAGGTAGTCTAAACACCGAGCAGAAATGAAGAAAAAGTCTTCTACCGTCATGAAGTTGATTTTGGGACTTAATCTAAAAGGTCCACCAAGTCAGTATGGACATCTGTTAACACTGCATATAGTCGGAGCAAGTTCTCTAGTATCACAGGGTAGATCGAAGTGAATGCGTCAAGCAGCAAAGCAGAGGCAAAACCAAGCTAGCATGTCCGAACAAACTAACAACAAAATTGCTACAATGGACAGAGGTAATCAACAACACCATGCCAATCTGAATGAGACACCGAAAGTTTACTTAGTGAATGTTCCGAAATTGGGCCAGGATCGAGAATCAAGTGAATCTGTAACTAATAAGGCTATTCATTGGATTAGGCATACCAGGGGTTGTCGATCCGTGATAAGAGATGATATTGTCAGGGCACAAAGGCTTATTACCCAAGGGGGCAAAACTGTATTGAACTGGTCTTTAAACAGGCAAATATGGCAGAAAATGTAATATTGTTGGAATTTAGAAGGTACTCTCCAGATTATTCTGCCATACAAATGAGATCTTCTCCCCCCCCCAACAATGGCTGGCCAAAACTGGAAAGCGAGTTTTTGAAAGTCAACAAGGCTGTTCGGGATTAGAGTCTAATGATTGACTACCAGATAAAGGTGACCAATCAGGCCTCTCAGTCTCTATCGTAGCGGAAAGTCCGAGCCTGCTTGTAGATTCTAATCCAGGCATTATTTGCACACCAGTAACCTCGTGGTTGTTGGAAGATCAGGATAACCCCATGTCAGGTCACGTCCTAGAAGGGCCAAATTTAAATTTGAACCCTAATCTCCCTGATGGCCTTGGTAAATTTGGTTCAATCTTATCTTGGAATGTTGCAGGATTGAACACGACGATTCTAATTCCGGAATGGGCCTTGTTTATTAATTTGTATAATATCTGTCTATTCCAAGAAACCTGGCTACTTGAAGCACAGTATTTCCCGGGGTTTCTAAATTTTAGTGTACCCGCGGAAAAAGTTGAAAGAGGGCGACCTTCAGGGGTTTAGCTATCTGGATTAGCCAAGACCTAGGAGTTAGTGTAAAGGTGCTCCCTTCAAATCATAGGGATATACAGATTGTTACCCTTAAGTATAGACAGGCTAAACCTGTAGATATCTACAATGTATATGCGAGGAATACTGGGGGCAAAAAATCAGAGACTATTGCCCCCCTAGAAGAACTTATTAAAAGATACTCCACGCAATCACATATAATTGTAGCAGGCTATTTTAATACGACTTTGGAGCCGTTGTTAAGTGGCGACTTGAACCTCACAGATGAAGAAGATAAGCAGTGGGGAGTTCCTAAATTAGAATTGGAACCTGTAAAGAGGTGGACTGAGCTGACAATTCAGATTAATTGCATTTGCTTGAATAAGGGGTTGTGGGCAACCAATGGCAGGACATCGCAGGATAAGCTGGGTGCTACTACTTTCAATAGCGGCCTACGGGAAAGTAGAATTGACTACATTTTAGTGAGGCTTGGAATGTGGAAACACCTAGAGGACATGATGGTTATTGATCGGTTGGAGAGCGATCACAATCCTCTATGCATATTCTTGTCTTATTGGAAGGCACCTACGGTTCAGGGGAACAAATGAAGTGTCCTTCCCAAATATAGTTCTTGCGAATGATATACGCCACATAAAATGGGCAAAATTGCTAGAATGCAAGGAGCATATAGATTTTATTTCAAGCAAGCTGGAGCAAGCAACAAGGGAGTTGGGGGTACACGCCAGTAGTGGTGGTACAGACCTAGATTTAGAATCTGGTACTAGGATACATGAAACATTGTTTAACCAATAAAAAGGTTTGTTTGTCAGACCATGTAAGGCGAATAAGGCACAAACTAACCACTTTCCACGCTGGTATTCGAAAGCATGTTGACAAGCACATCATGATTTGGGTCAGGCTATAAAGTTTGGATCTAGTATCGCTGTACGCCTTAGAAAGGACAGCCCATAAAAGTGTAATATCCAAATCAAAGCAACTTGGGATGAGAAGAGGTGGCAAGAGCTCAAGGAAGCTAGTGCCCCAAAGAATTCTAAATGTTTTTTGGAATATACTTAAGTGGGGTTGTGAGGGCCAACCTGAAAAGCTGCAAAACTGGGTAGCCCAAGAAGAGTGGGTGGCTTATTTTAAGCCGCAATACGCGAAAAGTGTGGAACCAAATACAAGGGCAGAGGTTATACGCCCACCCTTCTTGGAAGATCCATTTAATATTGGGGATATAAATTGCGCCTTAGATTCTGTGGTACCAGGTAGGGCGCCAGGTATAGATGGCGTACCAGCAGATTCTTTTGCATGATAGAGAATCTTGGGGGAGGTATATATTATTGCTGGCAAATCTAATAGCAAAGGGAGCATCTATACCCGAATCGTGGAATGGTGCGGAAATTATACCAGTTTTTAAGAAGGGGGGATAAGTCACTCCCTGGTTATTACCGCCCAATCAGTCTGATTGATAGCATGCAAAAGATCTTTGGTAGACTGATTTTGAAAAAAGTGCAGGAATGGGAGCGTGAGCAGAATATTTTATCCCACCTCCAAGCAGGAGTTAGAGCCTGTATTAGCACAGTCGCCCAAATATTGCATTTTGCAATGCTTCATTGGGAGACTGTCCAACTAGGTGGGGGTAGTTTATAATCTGCCTTCATTGAATTGAGTGTCCCTATAGGAATTATTCAAAAAAACATTCAATGAATTTCAAACAGCCACAAACGTGGTCAATTATTTCGCAGAAAGCAAGGCAAACAGAATTAAACTGTTTTATTATTCAAAATATATTTTTATCTATTATCTTTCTTTGTACTTTTTCCACATACACAACTTCAATATGGCAACAGAAATACTACGATATTGGCAAACAGAGTTCTCAGTAGTATAAGGCAACTTTTGTCATACAGATGGGACAATAAATAAATACCATGTCCAAAACAGTATTAGTCACTGAATAGTCATTTAACAGCCAAAAGATGAGACAAAAGGTAAACAAAACGTTGCCAAGCGTCGACGTTTCGGTCCTCAATCGGTTAAAATAATCCAAAGGACCATCTTCAGGACCACACGTTGCACATATTTATCTAAAAACAAATACATACATAAGTATATAATTTACAAAAACCTCGCCAGAATAGTAACGTCCACCTACTCCAAAAGAAAACACCGAAAATGTGACACCCAACACTTAAAAGTAACACTCAGAATGTCCACCATCACCAAAAACATAAAGACACCAATACCAACGTGCCATTACCAAAAATGGACTAAAATACACGAAAACATATTTACACAAGCTGGATAGCAGAGGGCTTACCCAGGACCTCCAGCCGGAAGCCAAAGCTTTATGCACTGCATAAGCCTTATGTCTGTTGACAAAGAGAAAACCACTATCATTATAGAGTGTGCTCAAGGAACCCTACCTAGGAGCTGTAAAAGCGACACGCACTCTAATGTGGCACATACCTACAGGGGAGAACAATATCCCAAAAAGACACTTCAATTGTACCGGAACGAAATCAATCCAAGAAGTACACACGTCACCTAAAAAGCAAAACACTGCATTACTGAATGTTAGCGTGCGTGTCTAGAAACCATCTAATCAAGCCCAGCCCTAAGGATAAGCAGGGAACTTAACAGCAGAAACTTACTGAAAGGCGTGGGACATGCACTGTCGTTACACCTCGATCCGCAACAGCGTTCGAACAGAGCATCGGAAATGAACCGTGTGAGGGCGTTTAAAGACGTCGTGACATCACACGTTCGAGGGAGCCATCTTGGTGCAGTCTGAGGTTTTCGGTGTAAGTGTTTGTGACTAACGCAAACCATGCGGAAACATCGGTACCGGTTTCAGAATAGAGCCGCTAACAATGGTGCCGTGTTACTCAAGGGGAAAGTGAAACCCTGCGTGGAACCGGCAACGTGCACAACTTCAATTCATATAAAATAGATGTGCAGTAATAGGCATCAGGAGGGGGCCATAATGGAAAGGAGTCCTCCCAACCACGATCTAGCGAAGAAGAAATAAAGCGCTAACATCTGCTCCCAAAACGGAACATCCAGCAAGAAGGAAAAATGCATGCACTCACAGGGTGGCCACAGCATGCCACTCAATCATGGAATTCAAGCCCCTGTCTACGGTGTCACAAGTCCAGATCCATTTATTTTCCTTTAGAGTAAGCAAACGTTCCACATTCTGGCGCCGCTTGGTGACTTTAATGACATCACTAACAAACTAAAGCATTTCGTTAGGTTTATGCAATTGTTGCTGATAATGTTCAACTAACGGGGCAGTGATGACATTACACCTTATTCTAGACTGATGCTGTGCCACTCTTTTCTTAACTTGTTGTGTGGTTTTACCAATGTACGAAAGCATGCAGGGACATTGGATACAATAAATAACATTCTTTGTGTTACAGTTTGAATGGTGATACAGTTTGATGTCCTTACCATTGATGGTGCAGTTTTTTAGTATCTTAGTAGTATCACAAGCCGCACATGAGCCACAGGGGAAATGCCCGACCACGGGTGGCAACCTCCATTGGGACTGAATGGTAATAGGTGATGGTTCATTGTAGGCCCGTACCAAGAAATCTCTCAGATTTCTCCCTCTTTTAAAGGCAAACCGGGGCTGTTCAAGATGAGGTTCGACTTTACTGATTAAATGCCAATTGTTCTTTATGATGGATTTTATTTGATTAGATTCAGAGCCAAAAGTAGTTACACATGTAAGAGATCTTGTGTCCGGCTCAGATATCCCACTCTTTTCTCTTTTGGTCAGCAAAGCCTCCCGGTCATAATACCAGGCACGCTTCATGGCCTGTTTCACTAGTCTACGAGGGTAGGACCGCATCACCAATTTCAGTTGTAGCACCTTAGCCTCGCGAAAATAATCAGTCTTCTTGGTGCAATTCCGTCGAAGACGTAAAAACTGCCCAAAAGGAAGATTATCGCGTAGGTTGCGTGGGTGGTGACTATCATATTTTAAAAGGGTGTTCCTTGCTGTAGGTTTCGTGTACAGCCTCATTGCCAAGGTGTTATTATCGCTATAGATGGACAGGTCAAGGAAATTAATGGATAGTTTATCATTCTCAAGGGTGAATTGCAAATTGCTATCCTGTAAGTTTAACCATTCGTGGAACTCTTTTAATGCAGTCTCCGTGCCATTCCAAACTAGACAGACGTCATCAATGTAACGTAAGTAGTGGCGTAAGTTGTCACCATAGGGGTTGTTGTTATATATTACCCTCTCCTCAAAAGATGCTACATAAAGGTTCGCTATATCCGGCGCGAAAATCGCGCCCATTGCCACACCTTTAAGTTGGCCATAAAAATCAGACCCGAAGATGAAATAATTCTCTTTAAGAGCAATACTAGCACATTGGACTATAAAATCAGTGGGAACCTGATGGGGTCGTATTCGTGTCTCCAAAATATCAGTAATTATGGAGAGTGCATCTTCTTGAGGGATATTGGTATACAGGCTACTAATGTCCATGGTAGCCAATATATCGGTGGTGGGATCAAATGGTTGACCTTCAAGTTTTGTAATAACATCTCTGCTGTCTTGTGTGTATGCTCTGGTCAAAGGGACAAAAGGTTTCAAAAAATACTCAACATATTCTGCTAAGGGTTGGAGTATCGATTGGCACCCTGCCACGATAGGTCTTCCTGGGGGGGATCTGATGTCTTTATGAATTTTGGGAAGAGTATAAAACGCTGGTATTGTAAAATCCTTTTTATTCATATAATCAAATTCTTTAGTGCTTAGCCAAAGACCCTCAAGGCCTGTCGTTGTCAGTGTTAGAATCTCTTTTCGTATTCTTGTGGTGGGATCTCCTCTGAGTTTTTTGTAATGTGTAGGATTATTGAGTTGGCGGAGGGCTTCCTCATCGTAATCTGTTTTGTTTTGCAGAATGATCCCGCCCCCTTTATCCGCTGGTTTAACTATAAGCTCATCCAGATTGGAAAGGGTTTGGAGTACTACTTTAGCCTCTTTAGAAAAGTTATATTTAACATATTTTCTATGTTGAAACATTTGCTGAATTTCATTGAGCACTACATTCTCAAAGGTGATGAGATCTTTGGGCATCATATTAGTAGGCGGAAAGAAAGTGGAGGGACACTTCAAACCACTGATGTTAGGGATATATACAGTTTGAGGATTTGCAAAAAAATAGTATTTCAGACGTATCGTGCGAAAGAACTTGTACAGCTCCACATATGTCATGAAGGCATCATTCCTATTGGTCGGGACAAAAGATAACCCATGACTCAGTATCTCCACTTCTTTCGAACTTAACTCGTGTGAAGATAAATTGAAGATCGGAACAATGGTCAGATTTTGATTATTTTGCATCTCTTTCTCTGCTTCTAGAGTTACCACTCGTAATAACTGTTCCGTGTTTGGCGGAACCCTGGGGTGTATTGGTTCCTGTACCAACCCCTCCTGTTGTTCCGAGCACGACCTCTCTGTTGTTGTGCACCCCTCCCTAAAAAAGGAGAGGAATTGTGTCCTCTGCCCCCTCTATAATTTGAACCACTACCCCGATTCAAATTTTCATCGGAGCTTGAAGACCCAGTTTCAGAGAAAGTGGTATGTTTAGGGGCCCAGTTTGTTTGGTTATTAGTGGACTGAAAAAAATCTTTTTTTAAATATGGGTAAGTCCGTTCTTTGTTGTAGTTTTTTAGATCTTTCTGCAATTTCTCAGTCTTTTTTAAGATATTATTTCTTTGAAAATCAGTGATAACGGTATCAAGCTTTTTCAAAAACTCCTCAGTATCCGTGGCTACAGAGTCTTCACGGATCTGTTTCTCCAATTCTGCAATCTCTAGCCTAAGTTTGTCAATGTGTTTCAGTGCCGTCTCTATGCTCAAGACCATCCAACTTCTCGAACACTTATTTCCTACAAAACTAAAGCCAACCTTATAGTCCTCGTCCTCTATAAAAATTGCTGGTATATTGCGGACTTGTAATCCAATAGGGATAATGTTATTGCTCAAACAGTCGGTCAAGAATTTAGCATGTAACTCAGTTCTTATGAGTTTTTTATGCAATCGTTCTAGGGTGTTACGAGCCGTGGATTGTTGGATGTTTAAATTGTTGCCACTATTTTGAGGCCCTAACAATGAGGGGCCACCAGCTATTTTGGTTATGTAGTCATCGGTATAGGTGAGGGTTTCTTGTTCAGACATAGGGAGATGTATCTCTAGCAACACTACTATACAGTTTCAAATATAAACAATACACCAATACATAAACAGATATAAATAGTATATATATACACATATACACAAGGTGGACAGATACCTATATACAGAATAAACCACTTTCGTTAAGAAGGGCCCTTGCAGACAATAGTCTGCGCTTATCAAGTTTACACAAAACAGAGCCACCCAATATTCCCAGAGGGACTGGGTATAATCAATAACAATGAACACAAGTGTCCCTATAGGAATTATTCAAAAAAACATTCAATGAATTTCAAACAGCCACAAACGTGGTCAATTATTTCGCAGAAAGCAAGGCAAACAGAATTAAACTGTTTTATTATTCAAAATATATTTTTATCTATTATCTTTCTTTGTACTTTTTCCATATACACAACTTCAATATGGCAACAGAAATACTACGATATTGGCAAACAGAGTTCTCAGTAGTATAAGGCAACTTTTGTCATACAGATGGGACAATAAATAAATACCATGTCCAAAACAGTATTAGTCACTGAATAGTCATTTAACAGCCAAAAGATGAGACAAAAGGTAAACAAAACGTTGCCAAGCGTCGACGTTTCGGTCCTCAATCGGTTAAAATAATCCAAAGGACCATCTTCAGGACCACACGTTGCACATATTTATCTAAAAACAAATACATACATAAGTATATAATTTACAAAAACCTCGCCAGAATAGTAACGTCCACCTACTCCAAAAGAAAACACCGAAAATGTGACACCCAACACTTAAAAGTAACACTCAGAATGTCCACCATCACCAAAAACATAAAGACACCAATACCAACGTGCCATTACCAAAAATGGACTAAAATACACGAAAACATATTTACACAAGCTGGATAGCAGAGGGCTTACCCAGGACCTCCAGCCGGAAGCCAAAGCTTTATGCACTGCATAAGCCTTATGTCTGTTGACAAAGAGAAAACCACTATCATTATAGAGTGTGCTCAAGGAACCCTACCTAGGAGCTGTAAAAGCGACACGCACTCTAATGTGGCACATACCTACAGGGGAGAACAATATCCCAAAAAGACACTTCAATTGTACCGGAACGAAATCAATCCAAGAAGTACACACGTCACCTAAAAAGCAAAACACTGCATTACTGAATGTTAGCGTGCGTGTCTAGAAACCATCTAATCAAGCCCAGCCCTAAGGATAAGCAGGGAACTTAACAGCAGAAACTTACTGAAAGGCGTGGGACATGCACTGTCGTTACACCTCGATCCGCAACAGCGTTCGAACAGAGCATCGGAAATGAACCGTGTGAGGGCGTTTAAAGACGTCGTGACATCACACGTTCGAGGGAGCCATCTTGGTGCAGTCTGAGGTTTTCGGTGTAAG
This sequence comes from Lissotriton vulgaris, assembly GCF_964263255.1. Lineage (NCBI taxonomy): Eukaryota > Metazoa > Chordata > Amphibia > Caudata > Salamandridae > Lissotriton > Lissotriton vulgaris. The sequence goes on from NC_141688.1 coordinate 7,755,663, forward strand.
TGTTTGTGACTAACGCAAACCATGCGGAAACATCGGTACCGGTTTCAGAATAGAGCCGCTAACAATGGTGCCGTGTTACTCAAGGGGAAAGTGAAACCCTGCGTGGAACCGGCAACGTGCACAACTTCAATTCATATAAAATAGATGTGCAGTAATAGGCATCAGGAGGGGGCCATAATGGAAAGGAGTCCTCCCAACCACGATCTAGCGAAGAAGAAATAAAGCGCTAACATCTGCTCCCAAAACGGAACATCCAGCAAGAAGGAAAAATGCATGCACTCACAGGGTGGCCACAGCATGCCACTCAATCATGGAATTCAAGCCCCTGTCTACGGTGTCACAAGTCCAGATCCATTTCTTGGTACGGGCCTACAATGAACCATCACCTATTACCATTCGGTCCCAATGGAGGTTGCCACCCGTGGTCGGGCATTTCCCCTGTGGCTCATGTGCGGCTTGTGATACTACTAAGATACTAAAAAACTGCACCATCAATGGTAAGGACATCAAACTGTATCACCATTCAAACTGTAACACAAAGAATGTTATTTATTGTATCCAATGTCCCTGCATGCTTTCGTACATTGGTAAAACCACACAACAAGTTAAGAAAAGAGTGGCACAGCATCAGTCTAGAATAAGGTGTAATGTCATCACTGCCCCGTTAGTTGAACATTATCAGCAACAATTGCATAAACCTAACGAAATGCTTTGGTTTGTTATTGATGTCATTAAAGTCACCAAGCGGCGCCAGAATGTGGAACGTTTGCTTACTCTAAAGGAAAATAAATGGATCTGGACTTGTGACACCGTAGACAGGGGCTTGAATTCCATGATTGAGTGGCATGCTGTGGCCACCCTGTGAGTGCATGCATTTTTCCTTCTTGCTGGATGTTCCGTTTTGGGAGCAGATGTTAGCGCTTTATTTCTTCTTCGCTAGATCGTGGTTGGGAGGACTCCTTTCCATTATGGCCCCCTCCTGATGCCTATTACTGCACATCTATTTTATATGAATTGAAGTTGTGCACGTTGCCGGTTCCACGCAGGGTTTCACTTTCCCCTTGAGTAACACGGCACCATTGTTAGCGGCTCTATTCTGAAACCGGTACCGATGTTTCCGCATGGTTTGCGTTAGTCACAAACACTTACACCGAAAACCTCAGACTGCACCAAGATGGCTCCCTCGAACATGTGATGTCACGACGTCTTTAAACGCCCTCACACGGTTCATTTCCGATGCTCTGTTCGAACGCTGTTGCGGATCGAGGTGTAACGACAGTGCATGTCCCACGCCTTTCAGTAAGTTTCTGCTGTTAAGTTCCCTGCTTATCCTTAGGGCTGGGCTTGATTAGATGGTTTCTAGACACGCACGCTAACATTCAGTAATGCAGTGTTTTGCTTTTTAGGTGACGTGTGTACTTCTTGGATTGATTTCGTTCCGGTACAATTGAAGTGTCTTTTTGGGATATTGTTCTCCCCTGTAGGTATGTGCCACATTAGAGTGCGTGTCGCTTTTACAGCTCCTAGGTAGGGTTCCTTGAGCACACTCTATAATGATAGTGGTTTTCTCTTTGTCAACAGACATAAGGCTTATGCAGTGCATAAAGCTTTGGCTTCCGGCTGGTGGTCCTGGGTAAGCCCTCTGCTATCCAGCTTGTGTAAATATGTTTTCGTGTATTTTAGTCCATTTTTGGTAATGGCACGTTGGTATTGGTGTCTTTATGTTTTTGGTGATGGTGGACATTCTGAGTGTTACTTTTAAGTGTTGGGTGTCACATTTTCGGTGTTTTCTTTTGGAGTAGGTGGACGTTACTATTCTGGCGAGGTTTTTGTAAATTATATACTTATGTATGTATTTGTTTTTAGATAAATATGTGCAACGTGTGGTCCTGAAGATGGTCCTTTGGATTATTTTAACCGATTGAGGACCGAAACGTCGACGCTTGGCAACGTTTTGTTTACCTTTTGTCTCATCTTTTGGCTGTTAAATGACTATTCAGTGACTAATACTGTTTTGGACATGGTATTTATTTATTGTCCCATCTGTATGACAAAAGTTGCCTTATACTACTGAGAACTCTGTTTGCCAATATCGTAGTATTTCTGTTGCCATATTGAAGTTGTGTATATGGAAAAAGTACAAAGAAAGATAATAGATAAAAATATATTTTGAATAATAAAACAGTTTAATTCTGTTTGCCTTGCTTTCTGCGAAATAATTGACCACGTTTGTGGCTGTTTGAAATTCATTGAATGTTTTTTTGAATAATTCCTATAGGGACACTTGTGTTCATTGTTATTGATTATACCCAGTCCCTCTGGGAATATTGGGTGGCTCTGTTTTGTGTAAACTTGATAAGCGCAGACTATTGTCTGCAAGGGCCCTTCTTAACGAAAGTGGTTTATTCTGTATATAGGTATCTGTCCACCTTGTGTATATGTGTATATATATACTATTTATATCTGTTTATGTATTGGTGTATTGTTTATATTTGAAACTGTATAGTAGTGTTGCTAGAGATACATCTCCCTATGTCTGAACAAGAAACCCTCACCTATACCGATGACTACATAACCAAAATAGCTGGTGGCCCCTCATTGTTAGGGCCTCAAAATAGTGGCAACAATTTAAACATCCAACAATCCACGGCTCGTAACACCCTAGAACGATTGCATAAAAAACTCATAAGAACTGAGTTACATGCTAAATTCTTGACCGACTGTTTGAGCAATAACATTATCCCTATTGGATTACAAGTCCGCAATATACCAGCAATTTTTATAGAGGACGAGGACTATAAGGTTGGCTTTAGTTTTGTAGGAAATAAGTGTTCGAGAAGTTGGATGGTCTTGAGCATAGAGACGGCACTGAAACACATTGACAAACTTAGGCTAGAGATTGCAGAATTGGAGAAACAGATCCGTGAAGACTCTGTAGCCACGGATACTGAGGAGTTTTTGAAAAAGCTTGATACCGTTATCACTGATTTTCAAAGAAATAATATCTTAAAAAAGACTGAGAAATTGCAGAAAGATCTAAAAAACTACAACAAAGAACGGACTTACCCATATTTAAAAAAAGATTTTTTTCAGTCCACTAATAACCAAACAAACTGGGCCCCTAAACATACCACTTTCTCTGAAACTGGGTCTTCAAGCTCCGATGAAAATTTGAATCGGGGTAGTGGTTCAAATTATAGAGGGGGCAGAGGACACAATTCCTCTCCTTTTTTAGGGAGGGGTGCACAACAACAGAGAGGTCGTGCTCGGAACAACAGGAGGGGTTGGTACAGGAACCAATACACCCCAGGGTTCCGCCAAACACGGAACAGTTATTACGAGTGGTAACTCTAGAAGCAGAGAAAGAGATGCAAAATAATCAAAATCTGACCATTGTTCCGATCTTCAATTTATCTTCACACGAGTTAAGTTCGAAAGAAGTGGAGATACTGAGTCATGGGTTATCTTTTGTCCCGACCAATAGGAATGATGCCTTCATGACATATGTGGAGCTGTACAAGTTCTTTTGCACGATACGTCTGAAATACTATTTTTTTGCAAATCCTCAAACTGTATATATCCCTAACATCAGTGGTTTGAAGTGTCCCTCAACTTTCTTTCCGCCTACTAATATGATGCCCAAAGATCTCATCACCTTTGAGAATGTAGTGCTCAATGAAATTCAGCAAATGTTTCAACATAGAAAATATGTTAAATATAACTTTTCTAAAGAGGCTAAAGTAGTACTCCAAACCTTTTCCAATCTGGATGAGCTTATAGTTAAACCAGCGGATAAAGGGGGCGGGATCATTCTGCAAAACAAAACAGATTACGATGAGGAAGCCCTCCGCCAACTCAATAATCCTACACATTACAAAAAACTCAGAGGAGATCCCACCACAAGAATACGAAAAGAGATTCTAACACTGACAACGACAGGCCTTGAGGGTCTTTGGCCAAGCACTAAAGAATTTGATTATATGAATAAAAAGGATTTTACAATACCAGCGTTTTATACGCTTCCCAAAATTCATAAAGACATCAGATCCCCCCCAGGAAGACCTATCGTGGCAGGGTGCCAATCGATACTCCAACCCTTAGCAGAATATGTTGAGTATTTTTTGAAACCTTTTGTCCCTTTGACCAGAGCATACACACAAGACAGCAGAGATGTTATTACAAAACTTGAAGGTCAACCATTTGATCCCACCACCGATATATTGGCTACCATGGACATTAGTAGCCTGTATACCAATATCCCTCAAGAAGATGCACTCTCCATAATTACTGATATTTTGGAGACACGAATACGACCCCATCAGGTTCCCACTGATTTTATAGTCCAATGTGCTAGTATTGCTCTTAAAGAGAATTATTTCATCTTCGGGTCTGATTTTTATGGCCAACTTAAAGGTGTGGCAATGGGCGCGATTTTCGCGCCGGATATAGCGAACCTTTATGTAGCATCTTTTGAGGAGAGGGTAATATATAACAACAACCCCTATGGTGACAACTTACGCCACTACTTACGTTACATTGATGACGTCTGTCTAGTTTGGAATGGCACGGAGACTGCATTAAAAGAGTTCCACGAATGGTTAAACTTACAGGATAGCAATTTGCAATTCACCCTTGAGAATGATAAACTATCCATTAATTTCCTTGACCTGTCCATCTATAGCGATAATAACACCTTGGCAATGAGGCTGTACACGAAACCTACAGCAAGGAACACCCTTTTAAAATATGATAGTCACCACCCACGCAACCTACGCGATAATCTTCCTTTTGGGCAGTTTTTACGTCTTCGACGGAATTGCACCAAGAAGACTGATTATTTTCGCGAGGCTAAGGTGCTACAACTGAAATTGGTGATGCGGTCCTACCCTCGTAGACTAGTGAAACAGGCCATGAAGCGTGCCTGGTATTATGACCGGGAGGCTTTGCTGACCAAAAGAGAAAAGAGTGGGATATCTGAGCCGGACACAAGATCTCTTACATGTGTAACTACTTTTGGCTCTGAATCTAATCAAATAAAATCCATCATAAAGAACAATTGGCATTTAATCAGTAAAGTCGAACCTCATCTTGAACAGCCCCGGTTTGCCTTTAAAAGAGGGAGAAATCTGAGAGATTTCTTGGTACGGGCCTACAATGAACCATCACCTATTACCATTCAGTCCCAATGGAGGTTGCCACCCGTGGTCGGGCATTTCCCCTGTGGCTCATGTGCGGCTTGTGATACTACTAAGATACTAAAAAACTGCACCATCAATGGTAAGGACATCAAACTGTATCACCATTCAAACTGTAACACAAAGAATGTTATTTATTGTATCCAATGTCCCTGCATGCTTTCGTACATTGGTAAAACCACACAACAAGTTAAGAAAAGAGTGGCACAGCATCAGTCTAGAATAAGGTGTAATGTCATCACTGCCCCGTTAGTTGAACATTATCAGCAACAATTGCATAAACCTAACGAAATGCTTTGGTTTGTTATTGATGTCATTAAAGTCACCAAGCGGCGCCAGAATGTGGAACGTTTGCTTACTCTAAAGGAAAATAAATGGATCTGGACTTGTGACACCGTAGACAGGGGCTTGAATTCCATGATTGAGTGGCATGCTGTGGCCACCCTGTGAGTGCATGCATTTTTCCTTCTTGCTGGATGTTCCGTTTTGGGAGCAGATGTTAGCGCTTTATTTCTTCTTCGCTAGATCGTGGTTGGGAGGACTCCTTTCCATTATGGCCCCCTCCTGATGCCTATTACTGCACATCTATTTTATATGAATTGAAGTTGTGCACGTTGCCGGTTCCACGCAGGGTTTCACTTTCCCCTTGAGTAACACGGCACCATTGTTAGCGGCTCTATTCTGAAACCGGTACCGATGTTTCCGCATGGTTTGCGTTAGTCACAAACACTTACACCGAAAACCTCAGACTGCACCAAGATGGCTCCCTCGAACGTGTGATGTCACGACGTCTTTAAACGCCCTCACACGGTTCATTTCCGATGCTCTGTTCGAACGCTGTTGCGGATCGAGGTGTAACGACAGTGCATGTCCCACGCCTTTCAGTAAGTTTCTGCTGTTAAGTTCCCTGCTTATCCTTAGGGCTGGGCTTGATTAGATGGTTTCTAGACACGCACGCTAACATTCAGTAATGCAGTGTTTTGCTTTTTAGGTGACGTGTGTACTTCTTGGATTGATTTCGTTCCGGTACAATTGAAGTGTCTTTTTGGGATATTGTTCTCCCCTGTAGGTATGTGCCACATTAGAGTGCGTGTCGCTTTTACAGCTCCTAGGTAGGGTTCCTTGAGCACACTCTATAATGATAGTGGTTTTCTCTTTGTCAACAGACATAAGGCTTATGCAGTGCATAAAGCTTTGGCTTCCGGCTGGAGGTCCTGGGTAAGCCCTCTGCTATCCAGCTTGTGTAAATATGTTTTCGTGTATTTTAGTCCATTTTTGGTAATGGCACGTTGGTATTGGTGTCTTTATGTTTTTGGTGATGGTGGACATTCTGAGTGTTACTTTTAAGTGTTGGGTGTCACATTTTCGGTGTTTTCTTTTGGAGTAGGTGGACGTTACTATTCTGGCGAGGTTTTTGTAAATTATATACTTATGTATGTATTTGTTTTTAGATAAATATGTGCAACGTGTGGTCCTGAAGATGGTCCTTTGGATTATTTTAACCGATTGAGGACCGAAACGTCGACGCTTGGCAACGTTTTGTTTACCTTTTGTCTCATCTTTTGGCTGTTAAATGACTATTCAGTGACTAATACTGTTTTGGACATGGTATTTATTTATTGTCCCATCTGTATGACAAAAGTTGCCTTATACTACTGAGAACTCTGTTTGCCAATATCGTAGTATTTCTGTTGCCATATTGAAGTTGTGTATATGGAAAAAGTACAAAGAAAGATAATAGATAAAAATATATTTTGAATAATAAAACAGTTTAATTCTGTTTGCCTTGCTTTCTGCGAAATAATTGACCACGTTTGTGGCTGTTTGAAATTCATTGAATGTTTTTTTGAATAATTCCTATAGGGACACTTGTGTTCATTGTTATTGATTATACCCAGTCCCTCTGGGAATATTGGGTGGCTCTGTTTTGTGTAAACTTCATTGAATTGAGGGCAGCCTTTGATCTTGTTCCACACTTGACCCTGTGGTCTGTTCTACATGATATGGGTATGCCTCGTGCACTTCTTTCGTTAATTATGAGACTCCATGAGAATAATTATGCATAGATAAGATAGTGTTCTCCTGGAAGCGTTACGGCCAGTTTCCAGTAGAAAGAGGGGTGCGGCAAGGCTGTGTGCTAGCGCCAACCCTTAACTCTAGCAGAGGCGAAAGTACTCATTTTAATGTTTTCTGACGATTGTCTATTTATTGCTAAGACCCCGAGTGGATTGCAAAAAGCGCTAGCTATTTTTGAAAATATTTGCACCAACCGAGGTCTGGAAGTAAATGTTTTAAAATCCAAATTTATGTCTTTTAATCAACATAAATAATATAAGGGCAATATATTCATGAATGAATTACCCCTTGAGCAAGTCAAGGCTTTTAACTACCTGGGTGTTAGTATCCAGCATGATTTGAGATGGAACCAACAGGTTGAGTTGGCAACGCTCAAACATTGCCAATTGGCTAGAGCATTGAGCCAAGAGCATGCAAAGTCACGAAAAAAACCAGTTGCCCCTGCTCTACGTGTTTACAACGCAAAGGTGGTTAGCTCAGCCCTTTACGGCGTAGAGATTTGGGGCTTTGAGAATTTAGGTAAAATGACTGCATCTGAAAATAGGTAACTGGGCTATGCCTTTAGTCAGTAGGGATGACCCTATTCTTTGTGATTTTGAAAAATTCAAGACTGAATTCCTTAGGATTTTTGACAGGAGAACGATTTCCCAGGCCACAGACAACGAGTTGTTAGAATTGCGCCAAGGTTCAAGAGATTTAATCGCCTATCTTACTCAGTTTAATAAATTAATCTTGGAAACTAATTGGCCAGGAGAGAAAAGAACTGCCCTCTTTTATCGTGGATTGAGGGATGAAATCAAGGATGTACTAGTTCAAGTTCCGAATCGCCCTACGGAGCTGTTTGCTCTGGTTGACTTGGTGTTGGAGTTGGATTTCAGAAAATCGGAGCGTAAGGGAGAGAAGAAAAAATATTGAAGAATGAATGTTCCTCATTTTGATCGGATGCGAAGTGACAGCGGAAGTAACTCGAAAGGTGAACCCATGCAAATTGGAGCAGTGAGGGGTCCTCTGAGCAAGGAAGAGAAGGAATTGAGGAGACAAAAGAAATTATGTCTTTATTGTGGAGGCTCCGGTCACTTTGTGAAGGAATGTCCTAAGCGTCCAAAGACTCCGTTGAAGGGAAACGAGTTGAGCCATCAGTAGACGGAGTCGCTCTGGTGGTGAAGGATGAGAAAACGGCTCCTGAATCTCATTTGATCCTCAATACTTTACAGACTATGACCCCACATGTGATTTTGCATATGACTATCAGATTTCGTGGACAGCAAATTGCTGGAGTGGCAATTATGTTGGATTCTGGAGCTACGGGCAATTTCTGTGACATAAAATATGCTCGTCGAATGGTCATCCAAGCCATTCGAAAAGAGAAGAAGGAATCGGTCTGAGCGGTGGACGGAACCAACTTACCATCGGGACCCATTACTTGCCACACTGAGAAATTGGAGTTAGTCCAAGCCGATGGTCATAGGGAGTTGTTACAATTTAATCTGATTGATGCCCCGCAGTTTCAGTCAATTTTGGGGTTGCCCTGGTTAGCAACTCATAACCCTACCATTGATTGGGAAAATCGTACACTGAGCATGCAATCCGAGTATTGTCAGGAATATTGTTACCATGCGGAAGTAAGCTCTTCTGAACCCTCTGTAGCTACTCTGTTGTCTTACGGAGGGCAGTCTATTGGAGTTATCCATATGGGAGAAATTCCTGAAGAATACCAAGATCTGGAGACTGTCTTCAGTGAGCAAGAGGCTAAGTGTTTGCCCCCTCATCGGGCTTATGATTGCACAATTGATTTGGTACCTGGGGCTGCCCTTCCGTGTTGTCGGATCTATGCTTTGACGGAGGCGGAGAATGGTCATTTAAAAGAATATCTGGACCGATATCTGGCTAATGGGTTTATTCGACCTTCGCAATCACCGGTTTCGACGCCACTCTTTTTTATACCAAAGAAGCAGGAAGGAAGCCTCAGGACGTGCATTGACTACCGTGCATTGAACCAAGCCACCATCAAGAATCGTTATCCTTTACCCTTGATTTCGGTGCTGTTAGACCAAATCAAAGAGGCACAAGTGTTCACCAAGCTAGACTTACGTGGTGCCTGTCACCTCATCCGTATGAAGGAGGGACACGAATGGAAGACCGCCTTTCGCACCATGTTTTGTCTTTTTGAATATTGTGTGATGCCCTTTGGGTTGTGTAACGCACCCACAGTATTTCAACATTTCATTAATGATGTGATGGGGGATTTGCTGGATAAGATTGCAATCATTTACCTGGATGATATTTTGATCTACTCTAAGCATGTGCAAGATCATTCAAAACATGTGCGGGCGGTGTTGGAACGATTGCAGACCCATCGTTTATTTGTAAAACTGGAAAAGTGCGTCTTCCATGCAACCAAGGTGGAATTTTTGGGGTTTGTTATCTCCCCTCAAGGAATCACAATGGACCCAGGAAAGGTGCAGGCAGTGGAGACCTGGCCTTCACCCCAGAATATCAAAGAAATTCAACGATTGTTGGGATTCGCTAATTTTTACAGACGTTTCATCCAGGGTTTCTCACAACTCATTGCACCAATTACACGTTTGCTGAAGGAAGGAGTCAAGTTTGAGTGGAATGCGGAGACAGAAAGATCCTTTTTAGACCTTAAGAATCAATTTGTGACTGCTCCCATTCTGCTTCATGCTGATTCTTAGGAACCTTTTTTCTTTGAAGCAGATGCTTCTGATCAGGCGATTGGAGGGGTACTTTCTCAGCGACATCGTTCTACTGGTCAACTTCATCCGGTCGAAAATTTAATGCGGACGAACTCAATTATACCATAGCTGAGAAGGAGCTCTTAGCAGTAAAGGATGCATTTGAGGACTGGAGGCACTATTTGCTGAGTGCTAAACATACTGTCACAGTATTCATGGACCACAAGAATTTGCAGTTTCTTAAGTCTGCCAAGACCCTCACCCCTCGCCAGTTGCGCTGGTCACTTTATTTCGCCGATTTCAATTTCGTGATCACGTATCGACCAGGCGCCAAGAATGGAAAGGCGTATGCTTTATCCCGTTTGAATACTGAGGAAACGGAGCACCCAGTGGACCCCCAACCAATTATCCCAGAAGAAAAGATTGTGTGTACTATCTCTTTGGATAACTTTCAGGAGGAAGTCCGTAAGAGCTTCCCTATGGAGGAAGTGCAGAATACAAGGAGAAGAAAGGAGTTGTCATCAACAATTGCCCTATTATAAGGAAGAGTTGTATCTCCCTACTCTGACTTTCAGCAGAAGGCCTTACAAAGTTGCCATGATCACCCTTTGGCTGGTCATAAGGGTATTTCTAAGACCTTGGATTTGGTGCAATGTTATTTCTGGTGGCCTGGGTCATCCTCTCATGTGAAAGAATATGTACAGTCCTGTGAGTTGTGTGCTCGAAGCAAACCGGTGCGACAGGCCCCTCAGGGGTTGTTACAGCCGCTCCCAACCCCCACCCATCCTTGCCACACCATCTCTATGGATCTAATTGTGGATCTGCCCCTAAGCAAAGGTTTTGACACCATTCTGGTTATAGTGGACATCTTTACTAAGATGAGTCCCTTTATTCCGTTGACAGGCACACCAACGGCCCGGTGTTGGCACGAGTATTTGGGGAAAACATTGTGAGGATCCATGGGGTGCCATCATGGTCTCCAGTTTGTTTCCCATTTTTGGCAGGCTTATCTTCAGGGGTTGGGCATCAAGAGAAGATTGTCTACTAGTTATCACCCAGAATCTGATGGCCAAACAGAACGAGTAAATCAGGAGCTCGAACAGTACCTTCGATTGTTCCTTATTGACCAAGGGAGAGAATGGTTCGATAGATTGTGGATGGCCGAATTTTTTTACTTGAATTATGGTCGTGATCCTAATCTTTTTGTTTCTCCAGAAGAGTTAAAGGTACCGGCAGTACAAGATTTAATGGTTGATTTAGTATCTCCACGTAAATCTGCTGAGCACAATTTACTAAAAGCTAAAGTTTCCTATAAGAAATGTGCTGACAAACACCGACGATTTGCTCCATCTTATCAGGTGGGAGATCAAGTGTGGTTGTGCACTAAGAATTTACACCTGAAAGGAAACAGAAAGTTTCAACCAAGGTTTGTGGGTCCGTATTCAGTTGAGGAGGTGTTGGGGCCAGTCACAGTTATATTAAAGTTACCAGCTAAGTTAGGTATTCACCCAACCTTTCATGTGTCCTTACTTAAAAAGATTAAAACACCAATGAGATTGACTAAACCACCAGACCCATTAGTTCTCCAGGGACACCCTGAATACGAAGTAAAAGACATTCTTGATTCCAAGTATAAGCGATGAAAACTCTTTTATTTGATAGATTGGAAGGGATATGGCCCAGAGGAGAGATCATGGGAGCCAGTCACTAATATTCATGCCCCACATGTGTTAAAAAGATTTCATGCTAGGAAACCCCTCAAGCCAGGGCCGATGAATCGGTCTTTGAGAGGGGGTACTGTCAGGAACCTTAGGATAGCCACTGTGTGTAGTACTGTAGTACCAGCTAAAAGACGTCCTGTGGTTAAACCTAGTAATGTTAGCAATTGGTTCCCTTGTAGCAGTAAGAAAAACCTCCCCCAAGATGGCCGCCGCAGTGGCCGTTTTCCCCCTCAGTGAAGTTGCAGTTTAGTGTATCTGGGTCTTGTGCGCATTTGTAACTGCGCACTTCAATAATGACCCTGAGCTGAGTGGAAGTGTTTTCCGCATCTCCGCGTCAATAGTTGTGACGGGAGAGTGCAGACTTTCTGAGGAGCGAGTCGGGTGCAGAGTATCCTGCGTCAGACACGCTCAAGTTTAGTCAGAGTCCCGAGCAGTATTTTCAGTGAAGTTCGGGGCTTCCGAACTTCTTTGACAGCAACTCGCCTGTTTCCTGAAGTGACTCCAGCAGCAACAGGTGAGAGTTCTTGCTGTTGCTCAGCCCGAGTGTTTGAGGTAAAAGGACATAGAAGTCAGGACCAGCTAGTGAAGTAACTAGTCGAAGCAGCACATAAGAATTACAGAACTTAAAACAACTCCCTGTTTCAGAGGTTGAATTCAGTCAGCTTACTCGACATTGGCACAAGTGAAAGAGCAGTTGAACTCAGTGAGTGAAACTTCGTCCAGTCTGCCTTTCAGAAGGAGGAACCCGAACTTTTGTCATATAAAAACTGTAGAAAGGTCAAGTACTAACCAGCAGCGTAATTCCCCTCGCGCCCTTCTTCATTGCGCTTGTCCTATTCTTTCCTTCCCCCTTGCCTTCCTTTTCCCTTTTTGCGCGCTTGAGGATATTGGAGTCTGAACCTGCGTAGTGTTGGATTTTCCTTCTACATCAGACCCCCAGATTACTACCTCTGCAAGAGAGTAACAGGTATAGGAGAATGCATAGAAAATCATAGAGAAGAACTAAGTAAAGAAGTAGTTTAAATATTAATTCACTGTCTATTCCCCCTCTCCCCTTCCTAGAAAGAACTCTCCCTGCAGAGTGAAAGATTCCATAGAAGAGAAGCATTGCATTGAGAATACCTGTTAGGACCAATTTTGATTCTATATTTTAGAGCCGATATACAGTAGAGGTGAGGTCTTATGTATCCCTGTTCTGTGCATTAGGTATCCACAAGGTGCGGAGGCTGAGAAGCATCTCTTCTCACGACAACCAAGAGGGTACCAGGCGTCGCTAATTACAAGGTGTCTCTTCTCTGTCCAATTCCCCTTTCCCCGACTTCTAGTGACATTGCTCTTGCAGCGGTGGTACTGGAGGGCGGGGCATTTGAGATAAGCATCAGGACTGCTCCTGCGAAGATTCTGGAAGCCTTCTGACAGAGTTAGAGGCATTGTTAGGATTTTTGAATTTCGGTCGTACTTACATAACGGAATATGCTCAATATATCAAGCCACTTTACGCACTGATACAACCCTTTTTAACCCAAAACGTGTTGGCTGCCAGAACATTCAGCCATTTTGCAGTCTTTGCAGGATGATTTACTTGAATCTAAATTCTTGTTGACTCATGATAACCACAGGAATCTGGTAATCAGAATCGTACCTGGTGCCGTGGGTTTCACATACATCACTTTTAATGAGGGTGACACAGTCCCTATCGCTTACAAATCACACTTGTACACTTTGGCTGAGTTGCGCTTTTCCACTGTGGAAAGAGTTTTGACAGCAGTGCAAATGGCGATTCTGAAGGAACGTGCACTGTCACAGGGTAAGCGCATTTTGGTGGTTACTCCATATCCTGCCTTGGAGGCAGTGACGAAAGCCAGTGTGCCGAATGCCAAAGCCTTGCACCCTAGGTGGATACAATGAGCTACATCCTTGACTTCTCTGGATGTGACTTTCATTTTTGATCCCTCATTGCAAAATCATGAGTTCTTGCAGTATGAGTTTGTTCATCCTGCCCCCCTGACTATGCGCCCACTTGAGGAGTTCCGTTGTATCATATACACTGATGGGAGTGCGCAAGCTGCTACGGGGTCACTACATGCATAATCTTCGGCTTGCGCGATTGTGGTTGGTGCTATGGTGAATGGAGAGTTCAAGTACAATGTTGTGCAATCACAGACATTGGGGGACTGCAACGCCCAATTGGCAGAGCTGCGTGCTTTAGTACTAGCGTTGGAGTATGCTGACCCAGGTGTGCCTATTTTATTTGTAAGTGAATCATTCTACTGTGTTCAATCCTACAATGACAATCTAAATTTTTGGACACAAAATGATTAGCGTGACTTCGAAGGTCGCACAAAAAAACATAAATTATCTGGGTTCGAGTTTGCTGAGCTTAAAGAACGGCTCCCGCTCGTCTTTGTAATTCATACTCTTGGTCATCAGCATGTAGGAGTTCACACTGTTGGCAACTGTCTTGCTGATGATGCAGTTAAGACAGCAGTAGCAACATTTGCAGCAGCAGCGGTTACAAGTTTTAAAAGTAAGATTGATGATGATATCTTTGCAGCTATTGCCGCTACAGAGAAGGGAGGTAAATGCCCACAGGGTTTCCCTTCTAAATACTTTTATCACTTAAGTTCTGGTAAAGTTGCTTTTGTAAAAATTAAATGGGTTGGTGAGAGGTTAATTCCCAACGTGGACCGCAGACATGGTTTGATCTCTGCAGCTCATGCAAGTATGCCGTCGGCGCATGCTGGAGTATCAGCTACTGCTTCTCTCTTACAACAACGTTTCTGGTCGTGGGGCTTGTACAAACAGGCACGTGAGTTTGTCACACATTGTGGCATTTGTCAGCAAATTAAAGGTTCTTCTGCTGCACGCCCACCCCAGGCTCAGTTACACATCACTAATAAACCTCTTTGATGTGTCTTTTTAGATCACTACGGTCCTTTCTTGTCAGATACTGCATATAAGCATATCTTAGTCCCAGTAGACTCATGCATGCGTTTTGTTTGGCTGTGGGCTCAGAGGTGCGCTGATGCTAGGACTGTCGTAAGAGACTTGCGTATCTTTGTTTTTTTTTTTGCGTCTGGTACCTTCCACTCAAACCAGGGTCCAGCGTTCGCCTCTAAGGTGTACAAGGATGCCTTGGCTTCATTGAGGGTCCAGGTCAAATTTTTGTCTCCCTACAGACCTGAGGGTAATAGTGTAGTGGAGCGAATGAACCATGATTTAACCCCTTCCATGCTCATGACGAGCTCAGCTCGTCATGCAGCACAGTGCTCGTGTGCTCATGACGAGCTGAGCTCGTCATGACCACACCCATTTCTATTGCGGTCCAGCACAGCAGAAAAAGAACTCAAGCAGCCAAGAGGTTAAAGCAGTCATTGACAGTGAAGGTTATAGGTGCTGGTAGAGATTGGCTCACACATCTCAATAGTGTACAGCGTGCATTAAATAATCTCCCTAGAAGGTCTCTGGGTGGGCGGACCCCACACGAAATGCTCTTTGGCATCAAGATGTACGTTCCGGACCTTGATGGACTGGATACGGCGGCGACCGCTGCCTCTTTTAACGTAGATGAACATTCTAATGTTTACCAGAACCTACAAGAGACCAGAGACAGTCTTGCAAAGGAACATTTACCCTCCACGACAGAACCTGCGTTGCAGATCCCGGTAGTCGGCTGGCTACCCAAGATCGGAGATCTGGTGCGAGAGAAGATTGAAAAAATATGTAAATTGCTTGCGCACTCCTTATGTTTTGAAAATTGTATTCTGCTATTTGACTTATTTACAATAGTGTGTGTGCTGTTTTTGGTCTAAGGCAGCCAGCCTATTGCATGTACAACGTCTGGTGGAAATCCCACTAGTATACCAAAACGCACTACAAATTCAAAGTATGACAATTGAAAACATTAATGCCCATGCTTAATTAAGGGTATCTGAAATGCAATGTTAAAGTAACAAATAACTAAACACTGTACACATTTTGATATTGCATTATCTAATCATTTTATATGTTTGTTAAATTTGATCAGCAGATAATAATGAATACAATATTGACTCATACAGAAAACAGAAGGAAAGAATGCTTTAAAAAACTTTACAAAGGCTGTCGCGATTTAACTGAATGGCCCAATGCATTTCGGGATTACTCCCTTCTTCGGGGGCACTATAAAATAAATTAATCAAGACACAATATATTACCATTCTGTTAAATCAAGGAACAGTGTATGACATTTTTCCATTTACCACATATCACTTCTAGACATGAGTATTCAAGTGAATATATTCAGAAAAACGGTTCAAAGCACAGTTAAACTTTACACAGTCAAATGCCATGTGGTTACCTGATGGGTTTATTAATAGGTCAAGAAGAACCCCAGTAATTACTTTATTTGAAGAAAAAGTAGAGAAACCACCTATGAAGTTGCCCTCCACCAGAGAAGAACGTTTTGAATGTACATAAATTTAGGACCCATATCCAAGTGAAAATGTGCGATACCTGAAAGTAAACGAACTTACTTATGAAGGTAAAGTTAAATCTTGAAACTTTCGCTATTTTGTCGATGTATCTGTAGCTGTTTGGTGATGTGACCTAAAAAAGTACCACTTGTTAAGAAAAAGGTCCATTCGCAGCATATTCTGTGCTTTATCGTGGGCAGTCTATGGAACGTCCGAGGACGAGTATTTAAACTTCTGCTTACAAAACCTAAAGCCTATCGTTAATATTAATACACACGTATTGCTGCGTGCATAAGGGAAAACTGTATGCTCCTATATGGACCACTGCATAAACTATTGCTCTCTGCCAATGCTTCTACAACCAAAACATAAAACCACCGTAACAACGTGAACGGAATGACCAATACTCCTTTTGTCCAACTCACCAAGATGTATTGCGAAACACAGCTTCTGTGTTGATTGTTAACTGCTATTGCCAATAAAGCTGCCTGTAATCTTGTAATGCCTCTTTATCCCTCTTGTTGGTCTGCTACCGTTCTTTACAACCAGAAAGAAACGCGATCACCAACTGAAGCATTTTTATTCCACCACGTGGAATACTTACGCAATCTATACTCACCATCTGCTGTTGATATCAACATCTACCCGAGTCGGCTGGTGGATAAACAAGAACCCATCGAACAGAAGCCCTGTCCAGTAAAGAAACGGAAAGTAACTAAGTTGTGTTACCTAACGTATACTAGCGCTTAGGTCCCTAATGAAAAACCGCTCACCTTCGACGAAAAGTTGCTCCGTTAGTTTATCCCGCTCTGAACTCCTAACATCTGTGCAAAAGAAAGCCTGTTCAGCATCACAGACGTGGCATCCGCCTACAATCCCCGAAACATTTTAAACCCGCGCGGGCTCACGATAGAGATCGCGGACAAAGAGAAGGGACTACAGCACTGGTTCCCAATTAAGATTGTGAATGCAAAGACGCTAAGTTACGCCATCTTGGAGTGGTAAAATGAGAGGATCGGATAGTCTGGCATTTATTGTTGTCTAAAAAGAAAGACCTCATTATACTTATTGCAGCAATAACTATGAAGGGTTAAACAAAGGCGAACCGTTAAGTTGCACCACCAAACGGTGATATGAGTTATTATCACTGCAATCTAACGTCATAGGAAGCCAAGAGGTTAAAGCAGTCATTGACAGTGAAGGTTATAGGTGCTGGTAGAGATTGGCTCACACATCTCAATAGTGTACAGCGTGCATTAAATAATCTCCCTAGAAGGTCTCTGGGTGGGCGGACCCCATACAAAATGCTCTTTGGCATCAAGATGTACGTTCCGGACCTTGATGGTCTAGATACGGCGGCGACCGCTGCCTCCTTTAACGTAGATGAACATTCTAATGTTTACCAGAACCTACAAGAGACCAGAGACAGTCTTGCAAAGGAACATTTACCCTCCACGACAGAACCTGCGTTGCAGATCCCGGTAGTCGGCTGGCTACCCAAGATCGGAGATCTGGTGCGAGAGAAGATTGACCACAAGAAAGAATTTGGTCCTTCCTATCGAGCTCGAGTTGCCGTGCTTGGTGTGCAGGGTACAAGAACAGTAATTTTACCTTCTCTTACTGAGCGAAAGGGGAACAGGTATATTTCAATAGACAATGTCAAACCCCACAGGGTGGCCGATTCTGTATAGTATGATGCCTGCAGTTTCGTGTCCAGCAATGAAGCAGCAATCAGTTCTTGTTCAAGAGCCTGCTGTAGAACTTGATGTTGCCATTAAAATGAGCCCACTAGTGAATACTTCAACTGCTGTTGATCCACTAAATGACACTGAATATACATATCCTTCTGATCTCCCTATGCCTGATTTGGAGACTTATTTGGCTACAAAATCAAGATTTTCATTTGACTCTGTTTCCAATGCGTCCAAGACCCTTCCGAGACCTCAATTTTTGCTGCCTGGTTTAAGAAACATTTTTTGATACCTCCTTGGACTTACATTTGGCTGGTGCTTGTAGCATTTTTTTTAATTCATGTCCATAGGGTTTGTGGTATATTTTTTCAGATTTATTGACGGACATTACGTGGAAGAAATAGATACTATTCCTGTGATTGATTGAACTTTGGCTCCCCACTCCTCTTCTCACATCATGAAAAGGGACCAGACTTTTGTTAATATAACTGCTTGGCCCGTTTTGGATGGGATTGTATGGGATGCTGTCAAGTTCCAAATTCATGGTCCAGCTGAAGGTAATAATGTACCCAATGTGCTCCGTGTTTCTATGGGTGATGTGGTTAACCACATTTTCGCTCTGATGATTGGGATGTTAAAGCTGTAGAAGCTTTATTTTCTGATTTAAAATACTATGCTGCTTTTGATGCTGAGGATTTATATCTGGAATCTGCTAATTATGGTGATTTGTACTGTTATCAGCATTTTGGCAACCATTACCTGCATAAAACGAGTTCATTTAGGCATATTGTAAATTACGCACTGTGGGAATACTGTCCTGCTCCTATAGAAGGCAGTTCAAAAACTCTTTTGAAAAAGTTTTTCTATTTTACTGATTTTAACATGTCAAACACAGACGCATTTTATTTTAAGTTGCCTGAACAGTCATTTGCCAAGGTTAGACTAACTCATACAAAATTTTTGTACTCAAAGTCCTTTATTGACCAGTTGACAGTTGGGGGCTATGAAGTGTGGAAAGACACAATCGATCTTAAATCCGTTTGAGGTACTAAACATTGGCAAGTGCAAGTCACAGAGGCTTTGCACCGTGCATGTCTTATCCCGAGCCATATATTGTTTTTGAATGACACAGTCTCTCCAACTACCTGCTTTGGATCGGCTACATCTAAAAAATGTAATGCTCCGTCTTTTCCTGATTTGGGTGAGTTACCAAGGTGGGATAATTACACCAGCGTGTCCCTCAGTGACTTGAAAGCCCGAGTGCAGAATTCCTTATTTAATGTCCCTGCCATTAATCCTAAGGGCTGGTTGCTATGGCAGAAAGGTGCAGATCAGTGCCAGCACTGATTTCTGGGTTTTTCCACTGGATACACTGAAGTTAGATCAGATCCCCGATTTTTGGCTCATCATTCGGTCACAACTTATTCAGTGGGTAAACTGTGCCAGGGTTGGCTCAGACATTCATCCTTAGCGTCTGTGAAGCTACATTTATCCAACCTTAATGAAAATGTCAATCTGAATGATTTTGTGAAAGGACCTCCTAATAGCAGGATGAAAAGATTTGTGTATGCTGCTTATAATGAGATTTGGAAACTATCACAAATTGAAGCTGCTTCTAGGCTTAGAGCCATTGACCAAGCCAACTTGGAGAAAGTACTTGCAGTTGTGGATAATAGAATTACTCTATCACGGACAAAATCAATTGCGGGCTGTAATGCCGTTTGCATGGACACTACAAACCCTTAAAAGTGGCCGTGTTCCGTGGGATTACATGAACACGACCTTGATGTTTATGCCTTTTAATTTGACTGTTAAAAATTAATTCATGTCAATTAAAGATGCCACGTTCTCGTTGCTGCATATTGGAAGACTAGAACCATTACCTTTTTCGGTAGCGGAAACGAATTTGGCTGTTTGGCTAATACATGGGCTAATAACTCTCCCGTTCTCGCTTTTAAAATTTGAACACTGCATGAAACATTATGCCATTGGCCGATTTGAGCCCCTGGGTGGTGCGTTTCCCCATAAAGTATGGAATCTCCCATTTACATAAAGTTGCTTAAGGGATGGAAAAGAAGTTTATTTGAATGCCGTGGACTGCACCACTAGCCCAGATCATTCATTAATATATAGAAATCTGCAATTGCATGGCTCTTGCAACATCTCAGCCCCGAACCTTTGAAAGGTATTTCGGTCCCTGCAATTATCCTGACTTTTACTTTGCTTGCAAACGGTCGTTATTTGTTATTATATAGTGAGGATTGTTGTGGGATGGTTGCTGGTGTACCTTAAGTAGTTTCCGTTTCCCAGCGCGTTATGTGCTGTAAGAATGTCTTGTTTTCTCCTCCACATGGGAGGCTCGATGTTTCCATCTGGCCTTCTATTCCGACCTTAAAGGCAGAGTTCAACAAGATGAGTAGAATAAAAGCTCTGTTGTCCCAGAAGGAAGTTCCTCTCACATCTGCGCGTCCTTCACGTTGCTAATACTCGTACTGAGGTAACTGCCTTATTAAATACGAACATGCCCCTGCATTTTGGGGCTTTGATTCACACAATCTTAAATGCCTCCTCAACTACGGGCCTGGCACATTTTTTCCAAAAAGTATGTTCTTGCCTTGCGACCTCGTTTCAAACTATATTTGGTGTGATTCCTGCCTTTTTCCATTCGATTTTTTCAAGTATCTTTGGAGATTTACATCTGCTTCTGGCTACAGGTGTCGGCATTCTGCTGTTGTTTTGTTTGATACAAAATGGATGCGCAGTTTGTGCCTGACGACTTCCTGCCCCAGCTGCTCCAGCTACGTGACCGGATGTTGCAATATTATGGTCCGCTACCTCTGGCAACTTTGAGTGTGGCATACACTTTGTCCTTCCGGTTTTCTATCTTCACTTGCGTGCAGCCTGTTTTCCATTGCCTGGGTTGTGGATTTCAATGGGCCCTGGATTTGTGCCTCTGCAAGTTAAGTGTCTGTTATGTTAGCATGGCTTTTCTGAATTTAAACGCCATTTTTTCCCTTGACTGCTTTTTGAGCACGACACTGCTGCTGGTTATTTTTGCAAGTTAGCTTTCTCGAAGGTCCTCACATAGGAAAGGGTTTGTTTTTCATATCCCAAGACATACATCGTACCCTCAGTCTGTACAGTGAGTGCTGAGCCGCTAAGGTCATCATAGCGCGTCAGCCTGTTTTTCAGCATGCCAATGTAACACTTTCTAGACACAATATTTTGGCAGCTGCGAGCTGAGTGAAATTCTGCAGCGTTTATCCTAGCAAACTTGACATAATCACACACACTTGGAAGAATCCAGGGATGCAGAGAGACATGCTGATCCTGATGTAATTTACACTTCCTGAAAGGAAAGGTAATGGGGTCCCCCAATGCTCATGAGACCTTCTATATTTTATAAAATAATGATCCTATATAGGGAGAGGGTTTAAACTAGGCACTATATTTTACCTGTTTGCACTATCATTGTAATATGGTTTCTCCTTTTGCATTTTATGGAATTGTAACCCTGCTAATCACATTATTACTAATCATATGTCTGCTTATGTTGTCTTAGATACTGCGTATGCGGACACGTCATTAAAATAAACATTTTAACCTTACCGTGTCTCTTTATTACTCCCGTTGCGGACTAGTATGATAGTTTAACCAAAGAGTGTTTTCACTTCCCACTATTCCTGAGATTGTCCTAAGTCGCATGTTCTGAGTTGTCTAATCATTGGGTACTTTGCTATAGGACGAGGTTTTAATGTGACACTGATTGCAAGCTGGTTGGGGTTTTTAGGTACGGAGGTGAGTTTGTGGCACACCATAATTCACTAATGTCCTAATGCTCTGTGCACAGTTCTGTATATGAGCAGAAATCCTTGCAACAGTTGGGCTGCTTGTGATGTTTGCCCAGCCCAGTGCGCGGCAGCTTGGGATGCCTTGCTGAAGTCATGTAGTTTTCTGGTGCTGTTTGTGAAAATAAATGTCTTCGCGAATACCAGCTGGGGGCAGCAGCGCATTCACAACTCTCAATCAATCAATCAGGTCTCTTGTAAAGTGCACTACATACTAATGAGGGTCTCAAGGCGCTGGGGGGTGGGAGCTGCTACTGATTGAAGAGCCAGGTCTTGAGGAGTCTTCTGAAGGCCATTAGGTCTTGGGTCTGCTGTAGGTTGGTGGGGAGGGTGTTCCTGGTGTTGGCGGTGAGGTGAGGTGCGCATGCTACGGAAGATCTTCCGGTGGATCCCCACCGAGACCAGGAAGACGGTCACCCAGGTCCTCGTCACCAGCCGACTGGACTACGGCAACGCCCTCTACGCCGGAACCACCGCCAAGCTCCAGAAGAGACTCCAGCGGATCCAGAACACCTCAGCCAGACTCATCCTCGACATACCACGACACAGCCACATCTCCGGACATCTGAGAGACCTGCATTGGCTCCCCGTCAACAAAAGAATCACCTTCCGTCTCCTCACCCACGCACACAAAGCCCTACATGATCAAGGCCCGAGCTACCTCAACAACCGCATCAACTTCTACGCTCCCAAACGCCATCTCCGATCAGCCAGTCACGCCCTCGCCGCCGTCCCCCGCATCCGAAGAACGACAACAGGAGGAAGGTCCTTCTCCTACCTGGCCGCCAAGACCTGGTACTCCCTCCCGACCGACCTGCGCCTGACCCAAGACCACCTCTCCTTCAGGAAGAAGCTCAAGACCTGGCTGTTCGAGCAGTAGCAGCACCCCCCCCCCCCAAGCGCCTTGAGACCCTCCAGGTAAGTAGTGCGCTCCACAAATGTCTTTGATTGATTGATTGAGAGAAGGATCTGCCACTGGTGGTCGTCCTTTGGATGCGGGGGATTGTGGTGAGGTCAGCGGAGCGGAGCTGGCGGGCGGGGGTGTGGAAGCTGAGTAGTCTGTCGAGGTATGCTGGTCCGGTGTTATGGAGGCTTTGTGTGTGTGGATGAGGAGCTTGAAGGTTATCCTCTTGTTGACGGGGAGCCAGTGCAGGTGTCTCAGGTGTTGTGTGAGGTGGCTGTGGTGGTGATGTCAAAGATCAGACATGCAGAGGCATTCTGGATGCATTGCAGCCGTCTCAGGAGCTTGGCCTATGTTCCTGCGTAAAGGGCGTTTCCGTAGTCTAGCCTGCTGGTGATGAGGGCCTGGATGACCGTTCTTCTTGTTTCGATGGGTATCCACTTGAATATCCTGAGGAGCACTCGGAGGGTGTTGAAGCAGGATGAGGACACGGCGTTGACCTGCTTAGTCATGGGGAGGGTGGAGTCGAGGATGCTCCCAAGGTTGCCTGCGTGGTCGGTGGGTGTCAGGGCTGTGTTGTCGGCCACCAGGAGTCATCCCAGGCTGAAGGGGTGGCATCGAGGATGAGGACCTCCATCTTGTCCGAGTTCAGCTTCAGCTGGTTGTTCTTCCTCCATTCGGCGATGGCCTTCATTCCTTCGTGGAGGTTGGTCTTTGCAGTTTGAGGGTATTTGGTGAGGGAGAGTTTCAGCTGGGTGTCATCGGCGTAGATGATGTTGAGGTCGTGCTGTCGGGTGACATGGGCGAGGGGTGTCATGTTGATGATGAACAGCGTAGAGCTAAGGAAGGGATGAGCACTGGGGTACACCGCAGATGATCTCAGTGGCATTGGAGCGGAAGGTGGACACTCTGAGTCCTGCCGGAGAGGAGGGATCCCGGTGTCGTGTAGCCGTGTTCGTAGTGTGCGGTGGCAGATCATGTTGAAGGTGGCTGATAGGTCCAGGAGGATGAGGGCTGATGTTTCTCCATTGTCTAGCAGGGTCCTGATGTCGTCGGTGGCAGCAATGAGGGTG
Source organism: Lissotriton vulgaris (assembly GCF_964263255.1). Taxonomy (NCBI): domain Eukaryota; kingdom Metazoa; phylum Chordata; class Amphibia; order Caudata; family Salamandridae; genus Lissotriton; species Lissotriton vulgaris. The sequence goes on from NC_141688.1 coordinate 7,779,318, forward strand.
GTCTTGGTGCTGTGGTTTCTGCAGGACCCATACTGGGATGGGTCTAGGATGCTGTTCTCCTTGAGGTAGCGGTTCAGTTGCTTGTTGATTTTCTCAGTGACCTACGCCAGGAACAGGAGCAGGGAGATGGGTCGGAAGTTTGTGAGGTCCTTAGGGTCCGCCTTGGGTTTCTTGAGTAGGGCGTTGATCTCAGCGTGCTTCCAGATTTACGGGAAGGTTGCTGTCTTGAAGGAGATGTTGATTACTTTTCGGAGATGGGGTGCGATGGATGTGCTGGCTCTATTGAAGATGTGGTGAGGGCAAGGGTCTAACGGTTATCCGGAGTGGATGGTGTTCATGATCTCGCTGGTTTCCTTGTCGTTGATGCTGCTCCAGTAGAGCAGACGGTTGGTGCAGGTGGTGGTTGTAGGGACGGTGGTTGTCGGGGCAGTTGAGGTGTTGAAGCTGTTGTGGTTGTCGGCGATCTTGCGTTGGAAGAAGGTGGCCAGTTAGTCACACAAGTCTTGCGAAGGTGGGATGTCGTTGGTGTTGGAGCAGGGGTTGGAGAGTTCCTTCATGATGTTGAAGAGCTCTTTGCTGTTGTGTGCGTTGTTATCTAGGTGATCTTTTAATGACGTCCTCTTGGCGGATCTGATGAAGTGATGGTGTCTGCGGGTGGCGTTCTAGTGGGCTGCGTAGCTGTCCGGTGTTCGATCGCGGATCCAGTTCTTCTCCAGTTTTTGGTATGTCTGTTTGGAGGCCTGAAGGTCTTCGGTGAAGCAGGTGGCTTTCTTGCTAGTGTGGCTGTTGGAGGGTATCTTCTTCGGGTGAGGGTGTTGGTGCAGTCGTCGATCCACTGCCTGGGGTTGCGGGCAGCAGTGTCGGTGTCGGTGGGGTCGGCGGGTATGCTCTGGAGCGAGGGTGGTGGTTACCTGGTCTTCTGTGACTTCACCCCAGTAGCGGCCGGGCATCTGTTGGTGCGGTGGTGCATGGTGGACTTCTTGAAGGTGAAATGAATGCAGCAATGGCTTGTCCAGTGGGGTTCAGTGGTGTGGTCAAAGGAGACGTGGGGGCTTGCGGAGCAGATGGGGTCAAGCGTGAGGACGGTGGCATGGGTGGGTTTTGTCACTAGCTGTCTGAGTCCGAGGTTGGCGATTTTGTCGATCAGGGTGGTGGAGTTGGTTTTGTTGTTGTTCTCGAGGTGGAAGTTCAGGTCCCCGAGGAGGATGTAGTCCGTGGAGGCGAGGGCATGGGTGTTGCTGAAGGCGGCAATGGAGTCACTGAACTGTGGTCGGGGTCCGAGGGGTCTGTAGATGAGGGCTCCCCTGAGGGTGGTGTTGGGGTTGGTGTGGATCTGGAAGTGCAGGTGTTCGGCGGTGCTGAGGGTGTTGTCGGAGATTGTCGAGATTCAAAGGGTGGTTTTGTGGACGATGGCGACTCCTCCTCCTACTCCGTTGGTGTGGTCTCTGTGGGTGATCTTTTAGCCTTCTGGGATGGCTATAGTGATGTCGGGTGCTGACGCGGGGTTCCGCCAGGTCTCTGTCAGGAAGGCGATGTCTGGGGAGGATGAGTCGATGAGGACCCTGAGTTCGACGGCGTATTTGCGGGCGGAGCAGATGTTGAGGAGGATGCATCTGAGCTGGTTGGGTCTTTTGGTTGGTGGTTTGGCCGGCCGGGTGCTGGTGAAGCTGAAGTTCCAGCATGTGAAGGGGCCTTGGGTGCAATTTGGGGTGGCCCGGTAGCAGGTGTGGTCTCGTTCCGAGGTGTAGTGCGTTGAGGGTGCTGGCATCATAGCGGATTTGGGCATCGCGGCATCTGTGGGCGCCAGGCGTTCTAATGCTGGGCGCGGTCCAGGCGCGTACGGGCGCAGATGCGCTTGCCTTTGGCGCGCCTTAGGCGCGCCAGCAGTGTGGCAGCGCACGGACTCCATATGAAGGGGAGGTGTGAGGGATGAGCAGCTGAGAGGGGGGAACAGACGAATGGGAGTGGGGGGGCTGGGCCACAGGGGACGCAGCGGCGAACAGGCACAGGAGAAAGGCAAAACAAGGACAGACACCGGCAAAGGCAGGAGGAAGCACTGAATACAAAATAACCGTCGCTAGCAAGATACCAAAATACAGTCAGAGAGCACAGATAAAGCGGGAATAGCAAGCGGCGGGAAGCGGGAATGACAAGGGGACAGGAGGCAGAAGGGCACAGGGAAAAGGCAAAACAAGCACAGGCAAAGGCAGGAAAACAAGTACTAAAAAACACAGGGAAAGGCAGGAAAACAAGCACTGAAACAAAATAACAGTCACAAGCAAGGTACAAGGTTACAGTTACAGAGCACAATTAAAGCGGGCAAAAAGCAAACCTAAGGCCTAATTCTGGCCACCAGGGATGAGCCACAGGTGGTAGCTGCGGGTGAAGCGGGCCTCGAACTCCCTCAGCAGAAGCAGCTGGGAAGAGACATGGGCGCAGTTAGGTGGAGCTGCGTGGCGTGGGAAGCGACCTGCCTGGAAACAGGGTCAAGGGTCACCTTCCGGTCATTACCCTGTACTGTGTCAAAAGTGGAAGTGGACGACAGTTCCTGAATAGCCCCTGACGGCTTACTCTTGGGGAACACAGCTTTCGATAAAGAAGGTGTCGAGTATGGCGAGGAGGAGTATGTTCAAAAGCGTTTTCGGTAGGTCTAGTAATCCTAACTGTGAGCTCCTTAAAAAGACATGGTATGTTGTGGGGTTGATAACAAATGAGTGCGCTATGGATACAATATGTACAGATGAGTTTCAATGTAAATGTAAAAATAAAATTAAACAAAGTCTTTTTTCTGGTTGTCAAAGATCAAAATAAGTTCAAAAACCTTTTCGAAGACAGTTAACTAGTCCTGTTAACCATAGATTGTTTTTATTTCAAAAACTTTTATTGGTTTTATAAAAGCAATACAGAAAAAGAGGCAAGGCAAGGAAATAAAACTTCAGAAGCACATCAAAGGTCAGAGTGGATAGAGGAAGTAGATCTGATAATGCCTTTGGGCACTAGTTTCCACAAATATTAGAGTAGAGATGTCAGAAATAACAAATCAAACAGATAAGAGTACATATGTTTAGCTGTCTGTTGTAGTCAGGATACAAATATCGCAGTTGAGATGGTAGTGATAGCTTACCAAAGTAGGTAAGTGTAATCATGCTGGTATTTCTGTTGCAGTCCAGTGTCCATCATGCCCATTGGGAAAGTCTAAGTAGTAACTGAGGAGACCAATGTACCAAATGTTTCAGTTGTACACGTGGGGAGAGCATGTAGCACAATATTTAACATTCCTGGTAGGTGTCTTCTATACTTCTTTAAACATATAAAGAGGATAAAAGAACGTAAGTAAATAAATAACTAATTAGTTGATAATATAAAGTAGAAGAAAAGAACAATCTCAGGGTCAAGGTATGTTATGTTATGTTATACTTTTTTACAAAGCGCATAGCTGCCCTGGCAAAGGGGCGTCCTAGCGCTGATAGCAGAAATTAGGAGGCTACTAACAAAAGCAAGGCCTATAGGGGAGGGAAGAGGTGAGATTTAACAGCCTTACAAAATGCCAGGGAGATATTTATGCTGAAAATATGTATAAGAAGAGAGTTCCAGAATTTGGCTACCAGTGTACGAAAGGAGTGCCCACCAGCATGCACCCGCCTCACTTGGGGAACAACCGCCAGATGTTGGCCCATCGAGCTAAATTGGTGGGTGGGTGTATACGGTAAAAGCAGGTTGGCCAAAATGCCAGGAGAGGAGAAATTTAAAATTTTAAAAGCAATGCAGAGGGACTTAAACTCTACACGTCTGGCCACCGGCAACTAGTGTAGCCGACGGATAGCACTGGTAGTAGAACAGGTTCTAGAGATGCCAAGGAGAGTTCTAGCAGCTGCGTTTTGTGCCCTCTGCAATCTCAGGATTTCAGTCTTGTTCATCCCCAGGTAGAGCCAGCTAGCATAATCCAATCTCGACAGAATGGAGGCCTGAACAATAACCTACTTCATGGACGTATAAAAAAAAACAGCAGCGGTTTGAGCCCACGCAGGTCTACTCCTATTGACTGTGTATGGGCTCAACTCTTTGTTCTAACAGTGTGTTGATAGGTTAACCATAGCTCAATCCTTGCTGGAAAGCTTGAATTTTATGGCAAGACCGGAGGCTCCTATTATGCTTTCTTATCTTGCTTAATTACACAGCAGCCAAGATAAGTAAAAAACTACAGTTCCCAGAGGGCCAGAGGACAAACTGGGCCATGGGAATGAAAAACGCGAGAATACCATAACCAATCATCGGTGAGCTATCAGATAAAGACCCTAACTGACTGCGCAGCTTCCTCTTTTCTTGCTGCTCGCAGTCAGATAAGTGCCTTTATCTTTTGCTCTCACTATAATTGTGCTTGGTTTGACAGTTATTGTGTCCGTTTTATAATATTTCCATGATATTTGTACAGCGCGTCCTCGCGCTATTGCTTTCGCGCTCTACGCGCGTGTCTTCACAGAGCTCCGGCGCTTTGTTTTCCTCGCTCCCCCCTACCCCCTCTTTCAGACGCTCTTGGTAGCGTCTTAGCGCGCGCTGCTTCGCGCGTCTTCCTCGACCTCTCTTACCTCTCGAGGGTCGCTCCTGTCACCGGCTCCTTGCGTGTGCCTGCAGCTCCAGTTCTGGTGCCTCCATTCCTCCGTGTGGGACGTCGTTTCACGCTCCCTGCCCGGCCCACCTCTTGAACACGCCCCCGCTCTGGAAATTAACCCTCGCCTACCTCCTGTGTGTTTTACTTGCTTCTTCACCACAGCCTGCTATGGAACTCGATAGTTCCTCGGAGGAAGTCCCTATCCAGGACTCTCAGACCTTCAAAGGAGACTTAAATAAATGTATTAATAATTCTGTAGAAACAGCTGTGGAAGTCTCTATGAAAAGAATGTCAAAAAACATGGAAAACTCCATGTTAAGCATCATGTCCAAAGTTTTGGCCCAGTCTGCGGGGGAAAGCAGAAAGAAAAAGGTGGAATTCTCTGCTCAATCTCGTGTCCCTAAAAAAGCGTCTTTGATTAGCGAGTCTTCCTCGCTCTTGACTGAGGACCCAGTTCCTCCCAGGCCTCCTTCTAAGGAGGGGTTTGTTGGCTCCGAGGGCAAACGTAAACAAAAAGAGAAACACGCAGAGTCTCCTAGGAGAAAATTGGTAATTTCCACCATATTGGACACAGATGATGATGATGATGATGATGCTACTTTTGATGACGCTGATCAATTGGTTGACCTGTTTGATACCACTGACCCTTCCCCCCCCCCTGCTAAATCTGCTAAATTGGATTCCTTTTCTTTTGAGCCTGTTTTTGACTCCGAGGGTTTTCCCATGTTTGATCCCTCCACTATTCGTCACCCTAATTCTACCGAATGGTTCCCTTCTCACCATGTGGGAGAATATATCTCTGCCAGGTTGCGTCTCCCTCTGGAGGCACCGGTAAGGGCCAGGCTTAAATCAGAATGCCCTAAGCCCTCTCTCCCCGACAAAATCACTATGGTTCCTGCCATCGACCAACCTCTCCTCACCTTCTTCTCAAAATTCGGCAAGGACCCCCGCAGAGGGGTGGACAAAGCTTGGACCACTTGCCAAGACAAATTGTTGGACATTGTGGGCCCTCTTGCCCGCATCTTTGATTTAGCGGAAGCATCCCGCTTAGAAGGTTCTGAACTTTCTGCTGAAGATATCTCCATGTGGGCTCAACGCGCCTTCTGTCTTCTAGGAAACGCTAACTCCGCTATTACTCATGAGCGCCGCAAAGGTCTCCTAATCAAATTGGATCCTAAACTTTCAAATTTGGCGCCCATGGATCCTGGCCCCAAGGCGAATGGTCTCCTCTTTGGAGAAAATTTGGTTCGTGACCTTAGTAGATTTGTTTCTACTTTTGCTTCTTTGGACAAAGCCCAGCAAACAGTGAAAAAGGTTTTCGCCCCTCGGGTTTTTGGACGGGCCGGCAGAGGCAGGGGCCGCTCTTCCGGCCGTCCCTACAACCAAGGCTCCAGAGGTTCGTCCAACAACAACCAGGACTACAAGCCTCAATTCTACCCCCAACGTGGCCGTGGTTTCAGAGGGAAAGGTCAACGAAACTATCGTCAAAACTCCAATCAACAAGGTAAGCCTTTCTTCTTCCCCTCCTGTGGGGGGTCGCTTAAAACTGTTTCTTCAAAAATGGTGCACTCTCAGTTCAGACCCGTGGGTCTTAAACACAGTACAAGGCTACCTAATAGAATTCCTTTCCCCTCCCGTTCAATCTTCTCTTCCCCCCCTCTCGTCTTTTCAACTCTCATGGCATCTCAAATTTCAAACGAGATCGAGGCTCTTCTCCTCAAAAGAGCGATTCAAATTTTTCCCATCGACTCCTCAGGCTTTCTAAGCTCCATTTTTCTTGTTCAAAAGAAAAACAAGAAACTCCGCACGGTCATCAGTCTGAAATGGTTCAATCAGTTTGTGGTTTACCGCCATTTCAAAATGGAAACCATTTTACATTTGTGGGACACTCTTCGCCCCAACGACTGGATGGTCCGTCTGGATCTTCAAGATGCATACCTCACGGTTCCCATTCATCACTCTCAATGGAAATTTCTTCAGTTCCAGTGGGCAGGTGTCAACTATTGTTTCACCTCTCTTCCCTTTGGCTTATCATCCGCGCCCTGGTGTTTCACAAAACTCTCAAAACCAGTGGTCGCTTATCTTCGATCTCTTGGCATAAGACTAATCATTTATCTGGACGATATCCTTCTCATGAATTCAGACAAACAGTCTCTCCTCTCCGACCTGCTTTTGACTCAGTCTCTTCTTCTAGATCTGGGTTTTCTCATCAACGAAGACAAGTCTTCTCTGACTCCATCTCAGAACACGGAATTCTTGGGTTTCCTGGTGGACTCTGCTGCAGCGTCCCTGCGCCTTCCCCTATCCAAAGTTTCCAAGATCAAAGCGGAGATCTTATCTGTTCTTCAATCCTCTCTCTTGTCCCTCCGATCTCTTGCACGGATCGTCGGTCTCCTGTCCTCCTCCATTCAGGCCATCTTCCCGGGCCCTCTCCATTATCGCGCTCTTCAGCGCCTAAAGATTCGTCACCTTCGTCAAGGCCTCGCATATTTAGATCTCGTGGCTCTAGACCCCGAGTCCCGCACCGAGCTTCAATGGTGTATAGACCATTTGGATGCGTGGAACGGGCGCACTATCTTCGCCACGGCCCCAGATCTAGTCTTAGAATCAGATGCAAGCCTGTCGGGCTGGGGCGCCCGTTGTGGACCAATCTCGACTGGAGGTTCATGGTCCGCTGAGGAGTCAAAGTTGCACATCAACTGTTTAGAGATGCTTGCAGGTTCCTTTGCGATCAAAAGCCTTTCCAAAAACAGGATTCACTGTTCTATCCTCCTACGCATGGACAATGTTTCTGCGGTCCGCTACATCAACCATCTTGGCGGAACAAGGTCCAAACCCCTGGCGGACTTGGCAAAGAGTCTGTGGGAATTTTGTCTCGCCCATCATCTTTCTCTGACAGCAGAGTATCTCCCTGGAGATCTCAACACCGTGGCGGATTGGCATTCGAGATTTCTTCGAGATTCCAGCGATTGGAAGCTTTGTCCATCCGTCTTCCTCTCTCTTTCCCATCTTTGGGGTCCTTTCTCTATCGATCTTTTTGCATCCCGTCTCAATTCCCAATTGCCCCGGTTCTACAGTTGGCGCCCAGATCCCCTGGCTTTGGCGACAGACGCTTTCCTGCAAGATTGGTCTCGTCATCTTCATTATGCCTTCCCTCCTTTTCTGATGATCAACAAGGTTCTTTCTCAGGTTCGCCGCCAGTCTTCGTCTCTGGTTCTAGTTGCCCCCTTCTGGCAAGCCCAGGTTTGGTTTCCGACTCTTCTCGAAATGGCAGTGGACTTCCCGGTCCTTCTTCCCTCCTTCGGGGATCTCCTCCTCAATCCTCAAGGCGAACAACACAGTCTCATTCTCGACTCCTCCCTGCATCTCTCGGCCTGGAAAGTTTCCGGCCTTACTCTTCTGACGTCCTCATTTCACAAGAGGCTTCGATCTTTATCAGCCAGGCTTGGGCTCCGGGAACATCCAAAGCATACAGATCCGCCTGGTCTCTTTGGACAAGCTGGTGTTTGGAAAGGGACCTCGATCCCATTTCAGCCTCTCTAAATTTCATAATTAATTTCCTTGGCTCACAAGCCAGTGCCGGTAAAGCTTATCGCACCATCAATCTCTATCGTTCAGCCATCTCTCTCTACCATTCCCAAATTGATGGTAAACCAGTTGGTGCACATCCTATGATTTGCCGTCTACTCAAGGGCGTACGTTGTGCGAAACCACCGTTGGCTAAGTATACCTCTTTGTGGGATGTTACAGTGATATTTAACTTGTTTACTAGTTGGCCAGACAATGCTGTTCTTTCACTAAAAATGCTATCTGCTAAACTTCCCGTGTTACTGTGTCTAGTTTCCATTAAGAGAGTTTCTGATGTTAAGGCTCTAGATGTTTCTGCTCGCCAATATTCTCCTACAGGTGTTCTGTTTCAGATACGCAGACGTACCAAGACTAATTTGGATTCAGTGTTTTACCCTTACTTTCCAGCTCATCCCAAGCTGTGTGTGGGACAATGTTTAAAAGTGTACGAACACCGAACTGCTGATCTCAGAACGCCCTCTCATTCTCAACTCCTTATTTCTTTTCGTAAACCCCATCTTCCTGTCTCTTCTCCTACCCTTGCCCGTTGGGTCCGTTGGGTCATGTCTCTTGCCGGAATTGATGTCTCCGTTTTCGGGGCTCATTCGGCCAGGGGAGCCATGGCTTCTACAGCCTTTTGGTCCGGCTCTCGTCTGGAAGACATTCTGAGATCAGCAGACTGGTCAAATGACAGTATATTTCGCATGTTCTATTGTAAACCTGTTCATACTGTGGCTTCTGATGTTGTTAATATGCTATAAACAAGCATAATAGGAGCCTCCGGTCTTGCCATAAAATGTAGATTTTTCTAGTATTCATGATGGAAAATCTTAATTTTATTAAAGACACGGAGGCCAGTATTATCCCGCCGCAACATTCTTAACATTTGTTCTCCCTCCCTACAGCGAATCCAGCCCTGCCACTGGCTTCATCTTAGAAGATCTACCCTTCGACTCCTTCGATCTTCTCCTTCGAGTTCTCCAATTCCAACGCTCCTGGATCCTCCTCCTGCACTCCTGTTTGGTCTTCTTCCTTGGATTCCTCTGATACAAGACTTATGTTCCTGGACTTTGGCTATATCCTTAATTTTATGCATTTTCCTTTGTTTAATGTCTATACTTGATCTGCTCGCCAGCGAAAAGAGGAAGCTGCGCAGTCAGTTAGGGTCTTTATCTGATAGCTCACCTATGATTGGTTATGGTATTCTCGCGTTTTTCATTCCCATGTCTCAGTTTGTTCTCTGGCCCTCTGGGAACTGTAGTTTTTTACTTATCTTGGCTGCTGTGTAATTAAAGCAAGATAAGAAAGCATAATACTCGCCTCCGTGTCTTTAATAAAATTAAGATTTTCCGTCATGAATACTAGAAAAATCTACATTCTTGTTGGAAAATATGCAGGTTTGCCATATTGAAGCCCATTCAGTCCGGTTGTTTCAAGGCGGTTTAAAAACCATGGAGGCGGAATCAAGAGATTTCTAAATTTTCCACTGTTTATGTTTCTGTGGGGATGTAGGTAAGGCAATATTGTCCCCTCCTCTTAAAAAGGTTAGCCATTCTTGCCATTTTTTAATGAGATTTTCCCCAAACGTTTCCTTTTACACAGGACTATTTTACATGCCAAAGTTAGCATTAAATCTAGCAGAAAGAGGTCATCTTCTGCCTTTAGTTCCAGATCTTGGAAGCCAGCTAAGATATATGATAATTTTTTAACTAGGGAGATATTGAATGTCTAAGTGATATACTTGAAGACTTTATTCCAAAAGTTTGGTAGCATTGGACAACAGAGAAGCATGTGTGATAAATCACCTGGTTTGAGAATTGTGGTTCCAGCATTGTGGTGATAGGACTAGTTTAAGCTTATAGAGTCTGGCTGGGGTCCTGTAGTTCCTGTTTATGATCATAAACCTTGTTTGTGATAGAATAGGTGGCATTTTTTGTTTGTAGGGCATCACGTGGACCCGGCCAAATCTAGTTTCGTTGTCTTACTTTTCGGTTCCACATCCCATTTTGCTTCATTACTCATATGATTCTTAACGTAGATTTTTTAAATGTCTTTAGAGCACATCTCAAACACACTTTAGGCACAGTAATAAGCACGCTAGTTACACAAAAGATGATGTTTTTTTTTATGTTTGTCAAAGATGAATAGGAAGTAATATCTCCGAATCCTGTAGCCAGCAATTCCTTGAACAAAAAATGTGTACCTCTACCTACAACATGCACTGTCTCAGCATTTCAACATTGAATTATAACAAACTCATGTATTTGCCTAATACCTTGTAAAATGTAGCGTTTACATATGTCGCCAAATTTTCAAGAAAGCTCTGTTCAAAAAGATACAAAAGAAGAATTTTGCAGTATTACTATTCGGTTCTTAAAATAGAATATTTTTCTTTTATTACGATTACATTTTTGTCTTTGGGATTTTGCTGATCCTTCACAAATACATTTTGTGGCTGTCGAGTCCTCTAGCAATTTTCTCACTTGCTGACCTATCTGTCTACACCACATGCGTCATTTCCTTCATTAATTAGAAAAAATATAAAACGCATATGTTTGTTAAGGTTCTGTGTCTCAGTCCAAAAGACTGACAGACTGGTAGCAGGATGCGACTGATGGGATGGCACAGTGGGAGGTTGCTGTATCAGCACTAATGTAATTACGGATTCAACAGAACTCACCTACACAAGCTACAAAACCATCCTAAACTCCGCTGCCAGGCTCGTCCTTGGAACACCGCAGCATGAACATATGACCCAACTCCTACGAAACCTCCACTGGCTCCCCATCAAGAAGAGGGTCACCTTCAAGCTCCCCACCCACGTCTACAAATCTTTCAATACCATCGGACCCAAATACCTCAACGACTGAGTATGTTTCCATGCTCCCAAGAGAAACCTCCGCTCCTCCGACCTCGCCCTGTCAGAGGTCTCCCGCATCTGTAGAAGCAGAGCCGGCGGAAGAGCTTTCTCCTACATCACAGCAAAAACTTGCAACGACCTCCTGATCAATATCAGACTCTTCCCAACCCTCAACGCGATCAGTAATGACCTCAAGACCTGGCTATTCGACTGACCCGGAGCTGTCTCTCTTACCCCCATCCTCAGTGCCTTAGGACCCTCACGGGTGAGTAGCGCACTCTATAAACCTCTGATTGATAGATTGATTATGTTGAAGTCAATCGGGCTACTATTTAGTGTTTTGTTCTCATTTAGAACAAAGAATGATTCCATGGAAAATGCCTGTCATTGCATTCTTAACATTAGGGGCCATATTTATGAAGGCCTTGCGCCGCCGATAAGCCACTTTTAAAATGGTAAAAACGTAAATAAGGCCCTAGGAGTTTATCAAGTAGCAATAGTTTCTTGGTTTCTTGGTTTCTCTTTTTTTTGGGAGGAGACCTTAATTTCTTTTAACTTAGGCTTTCAGATGTCATATTTTATTTGCATTTGGATAGTTCTTAGCATACACAAGACTTAAAATCGTTAATCTGAATAAAATGTCGCATGAATCAAATGTAAACAGGTAGCAAGGTGGTATGACTAGAATCAGAAAAGCAAGAGCAACGAGGAGCGAAAGCCCAACGAAAAGAACAAGCTGCTTATCATGGTGAGCCGCATGATTTCATAGGCCCCGCCCTTTTAAATTGCTGCAATACCCTTGTCCATGGAAAAATTAAAAAACATACATAATGCAAATGTGGTGTGGTGGAGGAAACACAAAATGGGTGCCTCAGGGCCACATCAAAGGAGAATACAAAATCTCCTAAAAATATCGGGGGTTAATGCTTGTATCAGTCTCAGCCATTGATAATCACTCTGGGCACTTTTCATACTTTTGCTTTTTAGCGCCACTGTCTCAACACACAGGAAACACCGTAAACAAGCATTTGCAATGCAATAGGTCTCGTATTTGCGAGAATTTGAGCAATTGGCATTGCAAATGATAATGCCTTTTATTTACGTATTGGCTTTTAAAAAACATAAATAAAAGACATTTTCATTTGCAATGCCAATAGCATTTTTTAAAACATATTTTATTGGGTTTTATAAAAGGAAAACATTTCAATATAGCGTTATTAGCACTGTGACATCATCGCTAATTTACAGCATATAATTATCTGCAGAGTAACAGTACTGCTTATGCAATGCCAATAGGTTAAACTCTCGTAAATGTGAGACCTATTGCATTGCAAATGCTTGTTGCTAATAGCTGCCAAAACCAATATTTAAGGAACCATCCATCCAACCTACACAGCAAAACAAACGATGAATAGACTTTTCATAGGGGGAAAAAAGTATCACAATGTATTAGAATTGATGTGATTTAAAAAAAAACTATCCAGTATCCCACTAGTCATAAAACATTAGTGATAACATAATAATAAGACTAAATCACTAGAGCAAAAGCTTATCAATCACATGAAATCGAATGGAATTCCATCGTAAGCGATTCCAAAGTAATAGCTCAAGTATTTAAAAGAACTTATGTAAAGAGATCATGTTGTTCAGTGCAAAGAATCAGCCTGCAATCCCCAACTCCTTGCTTGAAGGTTAAGTGATAACGGCTACCTCTAATGTTAAACACAATATGAAATTGCATGATTGTGTCCTAGAGGAAGAAATAGTTTCACCTTTAACAACAAGCCTGGCTCAAAGCGCATAGTAAAAGCAACCTTGTGTTTGCAGACTGACTCTTATTCCATCCCTGGGTACGACCGCCATATAGAGCAGGTGCTGCCCTAACAATCATTTTCTAGGTTTTGCTTCCCATAAAGTGATCGGGATTCCTCTGGTCGACAGCCCAGAAATTCTTTATGTGGTCATGGGTGTGACAGCTAAAATCACTATTAAATGTCTGCTGATCTACAGAGTGCTGGGTTCCCTTATCTTGCTTCTGAGCATCTTTGTGAATGTTTTCTTCCACTTTTTACGAGTCATCTGAGGTCATAATTTTGAGGGATTTCAATTTCCATACTGATAATATCATCATCCATAGAGCCAACTTCCTATTAATGCCTGTGCCAATGTGGACCTAGACCAATATATCAACATACCCACTTATTAATAATGCATATTCTGGAACTTATTTTTTTTCTACTTAGCTTATTACGATGCAGAAGGTAGTCATGCTTGTTTGTTCCAATCATTCCCGAATGACATTTCACCTTAATTACATTATGTCATAACTCTGTTGACAAAACTGCCCAGCTCTAGGCATTAGTGCTGATTCTCATCTGAGTGAGTTGCTCTATCTCTTTTCTAAACTTCACCCACCATATTCTAGTAGCACCATATGCTCGAAGTTAAAGCCATTATTGTCATGCATGCAAATCTATAAGTTGCTAATTCGTCTCGTTCATATTCAATATTGTAGCAACGGTGTCTTTCTAGTATCTGAGAAATCCACAGACATTAAATAATCGTTAGGCTGAGGTCTGCAAACAAGCTATTCTCTTCTCCCAAGAACTATGCAACAATCTTTCATGCAAAAATGTACAATATCCATAGCTCAATTCAATCTTCTTCTGAAGGTCAGCATATCACACCTCAATCCCATTCTCATTTAGCTCGCCCTCCTTTTTTCCTCTCAAATTGACCTCCTATTGAGCTCCTATAAAACACTGATGACCTTTGAAAATGTATCTCTTTGTCCTCTGGTTCACTTCTCTATCCATACACTGCCATATATGTATTACCGTGTCACTAACTTGTTTAACCTTTTGTTCAATACAAGATGCCTACCTCTTTGCTGAACAGTCAGTCCCGATTGTAACGTTCTTGAAAAAAATCAGCAGGCCCCTCTGTCCTCACAAATGTTTGTCCAATCTCACTTTTCCCTGCCCTCCCTAAAATGATTAAGGGCCTGAAAACAAGTTTGGGGGTCTTGTAGTTGGCCGCAATGCCAGAAGCCTGCTCCAAGACCGACAAATCAGTAGTCTGTCAACCCCTTTAATCTGAATGGAATACAGGTCAGAGTTTGCCTTTCACAGGCTTGTATGTGAGCCTTAGAAAAGCAACGCTGTAGGAGCTCTGCAGCATGTTCCTACACAATACAAACTGTGCAGTCCATACCATGCAAGAAACGGGGGTGCCTTCCTACAGGGGGAACACCATGTGCCCCCCTACATGCACCCCAGGCCCACAGGCAACATGGGGCCCGGGACGGCTCCTTGGTTTCCTGACCGACACACTTTTCCTGGCGAGCTCACTGCCATGAAAACTGTGGCAGTGAAGAAACGTGTCATATATGCTTGATGGTGCCGCAGTTGCAACACCAGCATACTGTGGCCCCAGACCGCTGCAAGACCACAGCAGGATCCATGATCACTGGTGGTTGCAGCAGTCCTTTGGGGGTCTGACTGTCCAACTGCGTAATTGGGCGGTCGGTCCAACAGTGCAGCTCCAAGTCCATAGGACCACCATAGTCATAATTAACTCCTAAATCTTTTGTAAATATGCAGCTTTCCTCTGATTTGTAAGCCGCTGAAATCATAGATGGGTTTCAGAGCTCTGTTTAGCACTGAAGCAGTTCTGGTGTCAATCACAAAATCTTTTTTTAATGCAACATGATGCAGAACGTGTATACTATGCAAACTCTCTTATGCTTTTTGATACTGTCTATGACTGCATTCTAAATCATCGTCCATATCAGAGTAAGAGCTAGGGCCCTTGAGTGGTTTCAATGTTTTCTCACAAACATTCTCGCACAGTTTATATGCTCCCTTTTCGCTCAGAATTTAAAATATTTAGGTGTGGATTTCCTACTCATATTCATTGAGCCGAACCATTACAGCATGTTACCCTATTGGCTTCTATGATCAGGTCAATTTGTTTTTACTTAAAGTGGCACCTCCTTCCTGTACGACTGGTTTAAACATTGCCCCGAATGCCATCAACAACAGCAGAAAGACTAATCAACTGGGATTTAACTCATTCACAATTGAAATGCTGAGCTTTAGGCCTTATTCCCTTCCATTGTGCATTATATACCAAGCCAGCTTCTTGCATTGGTGTCAGCGGTGGGATTCAAGCTTGCATAGTTTTACCAGATAATCTTCATGTGGATTAACTGAAAAACCATCGCTAATCCTAGGCACATAAAAAACTGTTTATAATAAGTAAATTCTATTTATCGTTGTGTAGTTATGGGTCTAGCGCAACTCTTTCTCCAACCTCAGAGAGTTTAGTTTTCACTAGGTTTGGTAGGTGCAACACCTCACCACACCAAGAACCATGTCTTTAGTTGAGGATACTAGTGTACCTCAGTCTGCTAAGTACTGTGGTCTAAATCTTCAGGAACTCAGGACCCTGTGTAGCCTTAGGAAGATAAGGACAGGTGGCAACCCCACCATTAAGCTGCTCTTAGAGCTGCTGCATCAGGATGATAATCGTCCTGTGAGGGCAGAAGAACAGGAACATGTGGGTGGGGATAGTCCTAAAGAGGGAGAATCAGGAGCTCTTCCTGATGAACTCAATTCTGAGTATGGACAGGAGGACTCTAATGAGTCCAACCTGCCAAAGTCTGTTCCCTCAGGGCACAGTGCAGACGGCACAGAGGACACATACTTTGTTCCTCCTGGGAGGATCCAGAGTAAACTGAGGAGGTGTAGATCCCCTAGAGAATCCAATACTTCAGGACATTCTATAGGGACCTTCATATCTAGTAAGAGGGACAGCTCTTTTGATAGGGAGTACCAACTGCTTGAACTTGAGAAAGCAAGGCTTAGGCTCAGGAAAGATCAGTTGGCCCTTGACAAACAGTCCCTAGAAGTCCAGAAATCTAGGACAAAATTGGGACTAGAGTCCCATGGTGCCAGCAACAGTGTCCCCAAAGTCAGGAAAACTTCTTTTGATAATAGGAACCTGAGCAGGATAGTCCCTCCTTACCAGGAGGGGGGGATGACATCTAAAAATGTATCTCTGCTTTGAAGAGGGCCTGTAAGCTTCAGAGGGTCCGTACTGAAGAGTACTCTCAAAGATGGGTTTGGCTTAACCACTAAACAGTACAGGATTACGTTCAGAGACACCCAGAAAGCACAGGCCTAGGACTGGGTGGGTTTTGTAGACAGTGCTATTAAGTCTCTGGAAGGCTGGGTTAATGGAAGCAAGGTACAGGACTATGAAGGATTGTACAATTTGAATATGAGGGCTACATCCTTAATAACTATCATAATCAGCTTTTCCATCAGGACTTGTTGGACTTAGATCTGACTTCTCCCCAAGAATTAGGAACAAAGGCAGATAAATGGTTCAGAACCAGGGTTAAGCAGAAGAACCATGGTGGTGGTGACCAGATAAAAGATAGTTATAAAACCCAAGAGAAAGGTGTGGATATGTCTAAAGACAATTCCTCTGAAGGTCCCCAGAATTCTCCCTCTGTGAGTGGCTCCCAAACTCCTTCTTCCCTTGGAAAGAAACCTAATTGCTTTGTTTGCAACAGCAAGGCCACAAGAAATATAATTAAATTGCCCCAAGGCCAGCAACAAGGATACTACTACTACTACTACTGAACCCCCTAGTGCCCCAAGCAGTAGTTCTCCAGGTAGTAGTAGCACATCCAAAAGTTTAGTTGTGTTCTCATGGGATGAGAGTCTAAAGGGATGATTTTACCCTGAATAGTACTAGCGCTCACAAACTACGGTACTCTTTTCAATTAATCAATTTGTGCTTGGGTACATAGGGAAGAGGTAATCATCCAACACCTCTAGATTGGGTCCGCAGATCCACAAGTTTATGTCCAGCCCTTGCACACCATGAAAGCAATTATTGCAGTTATATCAATTTAACAATCCAGACGCGCTTAATCATGTACAGAAATATTTTAATATTCATGTCTTGTTCTGCAGCCAGCCACAAGACATGAATATTAAAATATTTCTGTGCATGATTAAGAGCGTCTGGATTGTTAAGTTGATGTGTTCTCATGGGATACTAAGGTGGATCCTGGCTTAACATGATCCCCCACACCTGCCACCTTAGTCTGCGACGGTGGAATGGGGTTTGTCACTTTTACTGTGAGTCCCAATAACTTAGGTAAGTACAGACAGGAACCTCTGATTAATTTATTTTATTTATTTATTACTGGCATTTATAGAGCGCAACCAAATACCCTTGGGTGTCTCGTCGCTAGACTGCAGTAATGTCTCTCCTTAGAAGTAGGAACAGTGGGCTGAGTGATTGTGTTACTGGTCGAATAACCACGTTTTCAATTTTTTCCTAAACTGTAGGAGTGAGGGGCTGGATTTAACGTAGTGAGGTAGGGTGTTCCAGATCTTGGAAGCTGCGGCCAGGAAGCAACGGTCGCCCCATGTAACTGTCCTACTACGTGGAGTGATTAGTTGATTCAGTGCAGAGGAGCGGAGTGCTCTGACTGGTTTGTAAGGTTTTAATTGCTCTTTAAGGAAACGAGGCCCCTGATCCTGCATTACCTTGTAGACTATACACATGGCTTTAAACTTTATCCTATTTTGGATAGAAAGCCAGTGATAAGTTCTCAGAGTGTCTGAGATGGGGGCGAATTTGGGTGTTTTGGATAGCAGGCGTGCGGCCGCGTTTTGTACCGTCTGAAGCTTTTTTGTGACTCTTTTTTGAGCGTTCAGAAAGAGTCCGTTGCAATAGTCTAGGGAGGTAGGGACCAGTGATGTGACCAGGGTCTTAGCGGCTGTGTCAGGTAGAAAAGGCAGGATTTTCCTAATCATCCTGAGTTTAAAATGGGCCGTGGAAGCTACCTTATTGGCATGGGCCATAAAGTTGAGCTGGTCATCAAACACAACTCCCAGATTTCTGACCTTGGAGGTAGGACAAGGTGGAGTGCCAAAAGTTGATGGCCACCAAGATGTCGGCCAGGATGGTGAAAGATTGCCGAAGATGACTACCTCCGTTTTGTCGGAGTTTAGCTTCAGGCAGTTACCTGCCATCCACTCACCTATGGCAGTCATGCCAGATTGGAACCGTTCGGCTACCTCCTGACCGTTGCCCTTAATGGCCAGCACCAGCTGCGTGTCGTCAGCGTAAGAGGTTAGGCTCATCCCATGTGCTTTGATGACACTAGCAAGGTCCGACACATAGATGTTGAAAAGTGTCGGACTTAGGGATGAGCCTTGAGGAACCCCGCAAGGTAACGACCGACTGGCAGATTGGAATGGGCCTAGTGTGACAGCCTGGGTTCTGTTAGCCAGGAAGGAGGCCAGCAGATTTCTCGCAGTAGACTGGATACCCATTTTTTCGACACGGTTGACTAAGGTCTTGTGGTCAACCGTGTCGAATGCTGCGGAGAGATCTAAGAGTACCAGCAGGGCTGTCCCTCCTTGGTCCCGGATGGCTCTTATATCATCCGCTGCTTTAATAAGAGCGGTTTCCGTCCCGTGATATTTACGGAACCCAAACTGGGTGTCATCGAGCAGATTATATCTCTCTATGTAATCTGACAGCTGTTGGTTCATAGCTTTCTCCGTAATTTTCGCTAAAAATGGGAGACTTGCTATAGGTCGATAGTTTTTCAGCTCTTGTCTGTCGAGGTTGGCTTTTTTTAATAAAGGTTTGATCAGAGTGTTTTTGAAGGAATCCGGGTAGGATCCGGAGCACAAGATGGTGTTGCAGACTAGGGTGAGAATAGGAATAATAGTGTCTGGGAGGTCGTTTCAGATCTTCGATGGAAAGACAGTATCCTCCAGGAAACCCTTGAGCTGCGGAGTGCCACAGGGCTCTTCCTTGAGCCCTGTGTTGTTCAACGTCTACATGAGGCCGCTGGCGGGTGTTGTCGAACCGTATGGCATTAAAATCGTGTCATATGCCGACGACACCCAGCTTGTGGTCTCGCTGGCAACGGAGAACAATACTCACTCCGCAGCAGACCTGTTAAACTGCCTAGTGGACGTGAAGGGATGGATGACCAACTCCTCCCTTAAGCTGAATGGTGAAAAGACGGAGCTCATGCTCCTGGGCCCAACCTCTCCTGTGTCTTTCACCTCCCTATGGCCCAGTGCCCTGGGTCCCCCGCCCATTCACAAAGAAAGTGTTAAAAGCCTGGGAGTATGGCTAGATAACAAACTTTCCTTCTCCACCCAGGCCAAGAAGTTGTCCGCCACCTGCTTTGGCCTACTCAGAATTCTGAGGAAGGTGCTCCCGTTACTTCTCCTATTCAATCTCGCCTGGACTCAAATAACGCTTTATACTTGGGGGCCCCGGAGATGACCCTCAGGAAATTGCAAATTGTTCAGATCTGTGCAGCACGCACTTTGCTGAAAATTCCACGGACCCAGTCGGCCAGACCTGCTCTGAAGAGCCTCCACTGGCTGCCAGTGAAGCAGAGAGTGTCCTTCAAGGCGCTATGCCTGGCACATCGCACCTTTTGGAAGACGGGACCTGCCATAAACACTGGCTTGGTTACCCCCTACCATCCTAAAAGGAACCTCCGGTCTTCGGAGGCGTTCCTGGCCGTTGTACCTAGGGTGAAGCGAGCTAGGTCTGGAGGCAGGCTGTTTTCCTTGAACACAGCTAGGCTATGGAATGCTCTTCCCATCACACTCCGCTCCAACCCTGACCTTCTTGCATTCCGGAAAAACCTAAAGACACTGTTGTTTGTTCAATCCTATGTACCTTAAGCTCCCTCAGTCACTTTCCCTCTATCCAGCGCTTGGACGCCTGCGGGCAGCAACCGCGCTCAATAAATACTGTTACAATTACAATTACAATTACAATTACAATTACAATTACAATTACAATTACAATTACAAGTGTCTGAGACCGTGGTCAACACCGACGTAGGGCATGGGTCCAAGGCTGATCCTGATTTAACTGATTTCAGTAAGATCTTAGTTTGATCAGTAGTTAAAGGATTAAAACTCGTCAGGGAATTGCTCAGGACAGACAGAGGAGGGGGGGTGGGGGTGGTAAATGGTTCTGAGGTGAAAGCTTGATATATGTTGTTTACCTTCGCAAAGAAAAACTCTGGCAAGGCATCGCATAATGATTGCGAGGGGGGGGTTAAATCAGGTGTATTACCCGATAATGTTTTAGCGATATTGTATAGCTGTTTGCTAGAATTTTTGGCTTGTTCTATATGTTTAGAGAAAAAGAGCTTTTTTGCTGCCGTTATCATGGATTTGTAAGTGGCTAGAGCATCTTTATATTTGTCCTTACTTTCGCTGTCATAAGCTCGTCGCCAGTGCCTTTCCCTGTTCCTTGTTAGTTGTTTTTTTGTTTTTAGCTCTTTGGTCAGAAAGCTGTAGCCTCTAGGGACACAGGAGGTAGTGTCACCATGTTGACAGGAATACTGGTGTCTCTACTTCAGCTTTCACCTGGGTACATGTACCAGGTGACCGACACTGATGTTGTTAGGACATATCATCCCATGGCCATGGTGAATCTCAGCTGGGGGGGTCACTGGCCCTAAAAGGGTTGCAGTGTCCCCAAACTTGCCTGTAGATTGCTCGTGGGCAATAATTTGCAAACTTCAGCCTGGGCTGAAGTAGAACTAAAGGCCCACCCTGAAATGTTGGGCCTCCTTGAGAAGGTTAGTGTGACCCTTAGGGCCCAGGTCCACCCCCAGGGAAATTCAGTAGCAATGTAGACCAAAAGAATAGCCCACTCTGCTCCAACAGAGAGCAGAGGGAAGAAAGAAAAGTATGCCCCCCCTAGACTTTAGGTGAGGGTCAGCCTCCTCAGGGAACTGATCCTGCCACTTGTAAAGAAACTGTCCCAGAGGAGGTCAGGCCTGTCTTGACAGAGCCACAGTGGGCAGGGAAACCTTACAAGGAGGTACCCAGTCTGGAGCAGGTATCCTGCCTCTCTCTACGAGGCCTCAGTCAGCCTAGGCATGCAGAGGCCAGGGATGTCAGTGGACCCCACAGGGCCCACTACCTAAATAAATCCCCTCATCCACTAAATAGGGACCCCCTGCCTCGTAGTACTAGTCCGGTGGATAATCCACATCAATCTGAGGGATCCCTCTTACACTTAGCAGGTGACATGCCCCAAATGGACTATGTTGGCAAAGTAAAACCTAGGACAAGGTTGTCCCAAAACTTCACTGGCTCTCCATTGTTCCAACCAGACAGGATCAACCAAATGCTTCACACAGCTGGAGGTTGAACCCTAGGGATAAGGTACAAGTCAGGCATGGAGAGAAAGGCCTCAATGGTGGCCAGTGCTCTGAGGAAGTTGAGACCAACACTGTTAGAGCCTCCCTTTCCAAGTCAGACACTCAACCAGCATCTTTTTTGGGTCACACAGATGACAGGTAGACACCGGAAACATTTGAGAGGATCCAACTTCTCAGTGGACCATAAGATGGGGATGGCTGCCTTTGACGATAACAGGATAACTACAAATGCCTCCCACTTTCGCAAGTGTACGCCAACAACCAGAGAACCATCAGCTGTGTTAGAAAGTGAATCTACTGAGGACACTCAAGCACCAGGCAGTGAGTCTACGTCTCCCTCCTCTCCAGGTGAAAGATCTGATCAAGACTTCGCCAGGAGGCGAAAGCATGCTGATCGAAAACCTGCATGTCTTATTGATGAAATGTAAATCGTGTTTTCCTAAAAATTAGACTAAGTTGTGCAGCAGGTGAGATATAATGTTGTGGAAGTAGTTACATGTGGGTCACCAGGACCCTGCAGACAAAGAGTAGGCAGGACAGGAAAAGGGAAGCTAGGAACTGGAAAGGGAGAGATTAGACAGATAGGTTTTAGAGAGGAGCAAAGCAGAAGCATGGGGTTATGTCCCCTTGAGTAGTTAGAAGAAATACATACCTACCTATCTCCATGGTGTCTAAGTCTTCTGTGGTGGGCATCAAAGCATGACAGTAATGCAAAGATGATAAGATCTGAAGAACTCCAGTCTTTGTTCATAATGATATGATAGAATTCCACCAAGAGGCCTTGATGTGTTGCTCAAATTGTGAACTAGATGCAGCCACCTACTGCCGGGGCCAATTGTATTTATGTCACCCTTTAACTACCAGTCTGGCGTGTACTTATTTATTCAGCATTCTCTGCTTAATGTACCATGGCAGTTCTGCCATGTAGTGATAGATATTCAAAAGGATTTTAAGACCATGGTCAATACTGAAAAATAAATGAAGGCTCTTAGACCTGAAGGATCCACTTCAGAATCTGTAGTCCGGAATTTGAGGACAACCTTGTAATAGCGTTATGATTGCTTTGTGGTCAGTTGGGACCTGAAACGTCTGTCCAAAGAGGCAATGATGGAACAAATGGGAAGTGCCAGCATCCCCAGTGAGTGGTGATGATGCTGGAGTCCTGCTGCTCTGGAGGTTTCCGACAAATAAAGTTTCTTATGGTTTACCGTAGTTATGTCTCCTGGAAGCATCACATAATTTTCCTGTCTTACACAGTTTAATTTTAGCTCTATTATTTGTTAACTATGGTCACTCCCATTTGTTCCCCCAATCCAGTAAAATGAAATATTTTTAAATAGATTAAGAGACACTACTGAATAATCAGTCCCGGATTTATTACCAAGTGCGTGGTAAGTGTCATGCGGGGGTGAATCTTGCGTGAACTGCCCATTTAAAACCCTTAGGCCCAAGGATTCTAGATCTTCTATTAAGTTCTTACCAATTATCCCTTTTTGCCCCTTAGTGTCTTGAATAGGTGGGTGGTTGCGAATTGGCCATGGATAATCCTGTTGTTATACAACTTCATCTAGAACATAAAACCACAACATATTCATGTTAAAGTCACCCGAGATGATGATTTCAGGTTGGATATCTTTATTCAGTTGCTGAAGTAGTAGAGCTATTAAATTGCTAGCCATTGTTTTTCTTGAACTAGGATCTGGGTGAAAATATACATTCCACTTTCAGTTCTATTGAGACTAAAGTTGCCAAGCCCCCACTGGATCTACCATAGTTGCTTATTTTGATGGCGGGCTTATAGCATCCCATAAAACCTTCTGATTTAAAAGAATTGGATGCCCAGGTCACCTGAAGGAAAATATTTTGAAAATGATCCGATGTTGCAATCAGGTACTCATTTTGAGTCTTTGTTTGTATACTTTTTATGTTCCAAGTGCATATTTCAATCCGTTCTTTTGGATTAGTTATCTCCTCCTGGTCACTGTCAGTCAGATTTTGTCAAACCTGCTTTACTCCATGTAGAGCTGCTGTCAATCAACAAAATTTAGGTTCCTCCTCTGTTTTTCTTTCATGCTCCGTAGTGGATATTGAACCATGTCCTATTGTTTTACCAATAGGATTTTTCAATATTGACAATACCTGCTTATTATCCAACGCTTTACTTTGTTCATCTAATTTTTGGGGGGAAATAAACAGGCTTGGATAGGCGGGTTGAAGTGGCCTTGCGATTTGTATTCCTTCCCATAGGTCAAAAAGACTTTATATTCCTGTAGGATTAGGTCTGCTGATGTGGAGGAAATCCAGGACGCCAGTGTTGATTCTTGAATATTCATTTGATTTGATAGAAATTCAATTGATTCTATATCGTCACTTCTAATTCTTTCTAGTGACACCACTCTCATTAATGAAATCCCCTCTTTCATTCATTATGTCCATGCTCCAGGCTCATTCAATCTGTCCTTGCTCACTCATTCATGCGCTCACCTATAGCGATGTTCCTTGACTCATCTGGTTTTCCGCTAATAGACACACTGAAGACACCTCATCTGAATCATTAGGACTCTCAAAATCGCCCTGATCTTTCTCACTCATCTAATGCCTGTCTCACTCATCCTGAAAATAATACACTTACACACCCCGTTCTTCCTTCAGCCATTGGGCCACTAATTCATATTGTTAGTACCGTTGAGCAGGGCCACTGAAATTATGTGATGATGAGGCTGTGGACTTTTCTGCTTACTGTCAGCATAATTTCGGATTTATCACACATTCGTTTAATCTGGCATCTAAAAATAATTGCTTCTAGTTCAAACTGATGAAAAGTTACGGAAAAATGCACCTGAGTTGGTGTGCACAGTGGTATAGCTTTGGAAATAGATTTAGATTAACCTGCCCCCAATTAATATGTTTTAAATGGGTAAATAAGGAAACAAATAATAGGACACAGAATATGATGTAGAGCTATGGCAAAATAGTTTCTCTATCGTAATTCTTCCCAATTTGGTTATTTGTATCATGATATTGCACACCTGATTCAAGTGGGTATGATTCGTGCAGCATATTTTCCCTGAATTGCCAAACATTATTCTCATACATGTGCCATTTGTCAAGCTTAAAATGTTATTAAGAGCATGCGGACTATATGAGCAGTCCGGCCTGCTCCAGGGCATCTATGTGTAGCTAGATTGCATTCAAATGCCTCAATGTTGCTCCTATGTGTATACTTTAGTTTCAGTCTGAATGTTCTTGGGATGGACAGAAACCTAAGACTGATCTATGAATTTTTTTCCATATTTGAAATTCTTCTCAAGACCGGAAGTGAAAAAGCAGCTCATTTAAGTCCTCAGTGGTCCTGAAACCATAACAGGCTTTAGGTATCAAGCACTATATCCACCACACCTAACAACCAATGTCTTTGAGGAAGGCGGATTGTTTAATGTGCAACTAAAAAAGATGTTTCTGGTATCTAAGAATATTTGTACTGTTCCTTTCACCCTGAGTGTTTTTGGAGGGATGAGCAATTTATTGGGACACTGAAAACCATCAAGAATGTGAATTAGACTTAACTGCCCAGATGCCCCACCCTCAGCCCTCAAGTCTATGAAAGCCATTCTTAAACCACAAGACTACGTGGATCCCTCATGAAATAAAGTGGACAGACCTATGATTCTCCCATACACTTCTCCAGTGTCACCAGCTTGACCTGATTTGCACTTGTCTCAGAAGCTTCTATTTTGAGGTATAAGGTGCTTTTCCCTCCAGTCTTACTGGAGCAAATTATCATATGCAGTCTGCTGGTTATATTCATGTCAAGGCATGGATATAGCAGCATGGGTATTTAACAGCAAACTTTACCTCATCAACCTTGGTGGAGAGGTGCCTTCTAGATTCTGCTCGTCATCAACAACCCCATCAGTTTCCAAGTACTGACCTTCTGGTTTCACGTATCACATTGCAAGTGGACTACAGAAATGTGAAATTCCAAACCCACCGACAGAAGAGAACCTGCCCCTGATGGTACACCACAAAAGGCAGAACAAGGCACCCCTCTCCTCCTACTCACTGGGCTTGCATGGATTAATCCTGCAAGCCAAGTAGTGGCAAGCTTCTCAGGTTTCTAATCACCTATTGGGTCTAGCCAGCTGTCTTTCTAAGGCCCATTTGGTTGGTTTTATTTGTGGCTGTATCACGAGTGGTGGAGTGTGGTCTTGACAAAGTAAATCCCATGGAGCCCACTGCAATCAATCTATGAAGACAATACTTTCCTTCAGTTTCTGGATCAATAGAATTAGCTACTAAAACATACTGGCAAGCTCATATAGCGCGGTTATGGTTAGTTTGGTCACCGACCTTATTGCATGATGTTTAACACACTGCGGTTACGTACTTCAGACTAGTTTTTTCTTCACTCTCTTTTTCCTTTTTCGCTCGCGATCCCGCTCACCGTTTATTTTCCGTGTTCGCTCACTGTCACTGACGCTTGCACTCCAGGCATAGAACTACTCTGCACATGTTTAGTATATTTGTATACCTGGAGCAGGTTCGTGATACTGATTATTCAGGTTACTCACAGTCCATTCTTTCATTGTACACCTTGAGTCTTGTCACCTGTGCATGGATTTTAGTCTTGGCCACCCACACTCATTTAGGCATGAGTTATCTGAGTACATTTAACTAGATGCTTCTCTTCCTGGGTCAGCGATACATGTATTTTTCCATTTTTGTTTTCTTGTAGAATAATTCCCCTGAAGAAGAGCCACGGCTCGAAATGCATTGAGGACGCATGTGTTATCAGGCTTATTGAGGCACCAATGTTGGAGAACTAGTAATGATTTTCATTTAAAATCTTGTTTGAATTGATTACCCATGGATGTTTCATCATGTGACGTAATATGATATACATAATCAGTTGAAATAAAGTCCACAACAACTGGAGACTACTTTAATTTGTTTCCTTCACTACCATTGCAATACAGCGATTATTTCGCTTAAGGAGCACTCGAGGTTCTAACCTCACGGTGTAAGGTTTACTGGAAAGCCATATGCATAACTGCCAGTTCCCAAACATATGCCAATTTGGAAATCATCACAGACTCATGAGACTCAACTCATGATCTTGGCCTCGGGGCACTTGTTTCTGCTAAGTATATCTCATTGTTTCTTCCTCTTTCTGCAGCATGCATATATATTTCATATCAATTCAGCTACAGACCTTTTTATTCTTTCAGTTCTCTGGAGTATAAAATCGAATTAGACTGGTCTGTCTTTGCTAGGAACACCAACACTCATCTCAACTACGCAGAACTGGGACAGAGTCTCCGAAAACAATTTTTACTTCTAAATCGGGTAAGGTAACAGAGGGTGATGATGAGAAAACAGCAACAATGCATCTTGAGAGAGAGGGGAGATCATTGATGCAATGCCTTCTCCCTGTCTGAAGTTGCATTATTTCTCTTCTCTCTCCCTCTTCCATTATTGTTCACCTCTCGTTTACTCTGTTGCTCTTTTCTCAGTCCATTTACGCTTCTGTCTATTCCCTTTTCCTTTCTCCTGGCTCTGTTACTTATGTATTCATTTTAACTTTTATGTGTATATATAGATTAGTGAGCCTAGTCAATTAAAATAAAACATTTTGTTAACGCGACACACTGCAAAGGAATATCTGGACTGATATGATGCTTATTTATTTAGAGAACATGTTATAGAGTGCATTTCCATCAATCCTTTTTGTCAACAATGAATTCAATAAAATATGGATTGCAATTTTTAAATCAATCGTTTGTGGATATGTGTGAATGTAAGTCCTTGTGATGTGTGTCGTCGCAGTGAGTTTGGACAGTTCATCCAAGTCCGAATTATAAAAGACGAGTTTCAGGGGCAAAAGCATCTGATTGTGAAAATTTGAGCAAACATAATAAAGGGCATGGTCATTTAGTGCTATAGGGGTTTCTGTTTTAATTACCATGACTATTACCGGTAATGTAGCGCTTAACAAAGGACATTACATGGGTATGTGTGGTTATATATTGAAGGAAGGCCAGGGGTCCTACAGAGATGTATGTTCTTATTGTCTATGACGTAACATGCATGAAGAAATATTCGTGCCACTTTTATGGTTGCTTTGCTTGAGCCACTGTGTCTAACGTGCCACAAACCAACTGCGCAGCAGTGTGATGGGCGCTCGTTCTTCTTTTCTAGTCTTCTACCAGAGTGCGTGAATGAAAGTTGTGCCATAATAACATCAAAACAAACACTTCTCTCTGTCTCAAATAGGTTCATGCAGTGACCAATGCACTGTTTTGAACTCTCTTTTGGTTCAATTAAACCCCTCAATCTCACCCTAATATTGCACATTTCTTCTCTTTGTGACTTTCTTCATTATCTCCCACTTCTACTTGAACTCAGATGTTGTGAGAAGAGGTTGGGGCACAAGTCTGGTATCTGACATATCTCCATAGCATGTCACATTGTTTCTTGTCTTATTGTCTAAACACATCCCAGGCGGTGTCAGTGGGTGTTTCCAGAGGCTCCTCTGTCACTTCACAGGAATATCTGCTGTTGGTGCTTGAACGATGATCAAAATGAGACCTTACCCATGCAATTCACCACTGTGCCAACTGCACCATTTAGTTTTAGAACTGGCTACAAGTTATTCTCATTTAGACAGTATATAAGTCCTTCATCTATTACCAAGATACATTTCCCTTAAATGCCGCAAATTTATACGTGTTTGTTATGTCTTGAAAATGGTTAGCCCATGCTCTTTTTCACTGTGGCACTAGCCCTACACATTTTTTTCAGACACTCCTTCTATAACTTATACCCAAAATTAAGGGACATATTCACATAAAACAGGGCAGCAAGCCAAGTCGCTGCGCGGTTGAATGTGAAAGAGGTGACAAGTAGCATATTTACTAAGATATGGTGCTCCTGTGCTCTCTACCTGGTCTGGTGCACTTGATGCTGCCTACCGCCAACGCAAGGAGCCTTGCTCCATGCTGCAAGGGTACCTGTGTAACAAACAGAATTGATTTTGTGCACGAAGGGACACCTCTGTGCACAAAAACATCACTACGGATGCACTTAAGAGTGCGCGTTCAGTAGTGTGTGAACTCGATTTTCCCTACTTTATTTTTCCTTGCAATATTATATAGCGCGAACTCGACAACATGGCATGAGCACAATTTACATTACAGAAGAACACATTCATTTGTGGTGGGCACGTGGAGACAAAGCGATTTGCCTGGAATCACAGGATGTTGAGCTGATGCCGATATTCGAACGTAGCTCCCCAGCTCTAAAGTTCCCAATTCTAGAACTTGTGTCCGGAGGTGTGTCTAAAAGTGTATGTCGGTGCTGCCCATCAATGAGAGAGACCTGTGCATTTTTCAAATCGGTGGGCGAAAAATATGAGTATGTTGCTGGAGATGTGGGCCGCCGTGCCACCAATGTACTTACTGGGGGAGGGTAAACACCCATTATTCCGCAACTTTCTTTCCGCATACCATCACTCCGCATACTTTCATTACGAAAGTACCATGACTCCACAATGCCATTATAACGCATGGCATTACATTTTATATGCTTTTACCACGCATACATTTACAACGAAATTCGTTGTAAATGCATGAATGGTAAAAGCATGTTTTTTTTAAATGTTTGGATAAGGTAGGTATGGGTATAGGGGGTATATGTTTTGTGGTACTGAGGTATATGTTTTGGGGTGTTTGGGTATTTTAAGGGTTCAGATATAGTTTTGGGTTATGGGGTACAGGGGTAGTTTTAGGGTTTAGGGATAGGTATGGGTTTTGGGGTACAGGGGTATTTTTAGGGTACAGGGCTAGGTTTGGGTTTTGGGTATAGGGGTATTTTTACGGTTATGGGGTAAGTTTGGGTTTTGGGGTACAGGGGTATTTTAAGGGTTCAGGGCTAGGTTTGGGTTTTGGGGTACAGGGATATGTTTAGGGTTCAGGGCTAGGTTTGGGTTTTGGGGTACTGGGGTATTTTAGGGTTCAGGGGTAGGTTTGGGTTTTGGAGTACAGGGTTATTTTTATGGTTCAGGGCTAGGTTTGGGTTTTGGGGTACAGGGGTATTTTTAGGGTTCAGGGGTAGGTTTGAGTTTTGGGGTAGAGGGGTATTTTAGGGTTCAGGGGTAGGTTTGGGTTTTGGGGTACAGGGGTATTTTTAGGGTTCAGGGCTAGGTTTGGGTTTTGGGGTACAGGTGTATTTTTAGGGTTTAGGGCTAGGTTTGGGTTTTGAGGTACAGGGGTATTTGTAAGGTTCAGGGCTAGGTTTGGGTTTTGGGGTACAGAGATATGTTTAGGGATTAGGGAAAGGTTTGGGTTTTGGGGTACAGGGTATATTTATAGGGTTAAGATGGGTTAGTGTTTAAGGGTGTTGGGGTATTTTAAGGAGTAAGGGTGAGTTATAATTATGGAGTGCAGGGGTATTTAAAAGAAGCAGGGTGGACACCCGGAGCTGGAATGTACAGAACCTGGGAAGAAAAAAACAATGAAATATTGGGCACAACACTCGCTTTTTTTTCCGTAATCCCGCGCCCCACACACGCCCACGCCCCCAGCACATGCCCACAGCACAAGATATGAGACATGGCATGAAGGGCGGAACGTACCACACGCCCCCAGCACAACGCAAACACGCCCACAAGGGACTACTTTGCTGGCATGGTTCTTTTACCTTTTCAATGTATATGGTGGGCGTCTGCATAGCCTATGTCCTTCTGCTGCAACTGCCCTTTCCAATGCTGTATTGGGTGTTGTGATTAGTGATGTGGTTCCTGAGATTACCCGCCTCAAAGGTTTGGGCTATCTCTTTATTATATTAGTATAGATAGAAGATATATATTCACTGAAAAAACCATAAGTGTCTGGCCTGATATAGTTAGGAATTAGCATTTAAAAACTTTAGAAATTCACTGAAAAATTATAGGTTTTAGGGGTGTTATAGTTAGCTGGACATTTCACTCATACAAAACCATTGAAATTCCTCCGATATAGTTAGTTGTACTAACTATATCTCGCGCACCCGCAATCCACTGCTGAGGATGTCACATATTACATCATTCATGACATGGTCAGTGTCATCACTGATGACATCTCAAATGACATCACTGATAGCATCATCCAGTGAATGTGGTTTGCTTCTTTATTTAAATATGTATTATATATATAGCAATTTGCATTGAAAAATGAGTGGATATATAAATATAAATATTTGGATGGAGGATTTAGTAGCAATGTAATTGACTGTTTATTTGACTAATTTATAGTGTCTCATTAAATATAGTGGATAGTAACTAAACTGTGTGAATATCTGTATCACTTTGTCAGTTGTTGTGTAAACCGGTTCTCCAGTTGGTTACTAGCTATGTGAAAGTCTATATTAGTTATTGATTAGTTAACGGAGTATTTATATGGGAGAGTGATTGTCTGTGTGGTTCGGTGGGGGGTGTGTGACTGCCCAAAGATGTGTGAATAGTTGATTCAGTAGGTATATGAAGGTAAAACGACATGTTCTAACAGTTGCTGAATATCTTTATGGGTGTGGTGATGAGCAAATATATTTCTCAATGGTGCATGTCCAACAAACTAGAAAAATAAAAGGCAGTGTATGAGTCAGTTGTTGTATATAAATAAGTATACATAAGACTCAATGATTGAATGAGTGACTGTAAGGATAACTGTATACTTGTAATAAGGATTTTAAAATACACAATGGGGCCCATTAGGATGGCGGGCGAACTTAGTCCGCCCGCCATCCCATCGGTGACTGGGACCGCCCGCCATAAGGGCAGGGGTCCTGTGGGGGGTTATTAGGATGCGCCCGCCACTGTGGTGGGCGCATCCTGCATTTTTAGCATTGTGGCTGGCAGTGCTTTCAGCACCGCCTGACACAATGCTAAAATTGCATGTGACGCATTTACATAAACAAAGCGGCAGGCACCGTGCGGTGCCTGCCACTTTGTTTATGTAAATGCAATGGGGTACCACCGGTACCCCATGTGTGCACCCCCCACATCTCCTTCACTCTGGGGGCCCATCCTAATATGACACCATATTAAACCTTTTCTGCCCTGGTTTCCAGAGGTCACCTGTGAGCCAACTAGCCCACCGGTACCTCCAGTATGCACCAGGGAGCTGGGTTGCAGAGAGGTGTTCGGAGGGCACACCCCCTTTTTACAACACTCTGCAATGCAGCTCTGTGGCGCTTACTGGAGGTACCTGTTGGACTAGTTGGCCCCTAGGGGACCTCTGCATTGAAGGGGAATATCTTCCCCAACCTAAAACGCGCCACAGGCCGTGTTTGCACACATATCACCTCAAGTCCCACCCCCTGCATTCACCACTGTGCAAACATGCCCCGTAATGCGTTCTAAGTTGGGGGATTAAGCCCCCTCGCATACTGGGGGTCCCTGAGTGCCAACTAGCCCACCAGGAACCTCCAGTATGCGCCTGGGGCTGCGTTGCAGAAAGGTGTAAAAAGGGGCGTGGCCTCAGAACACCTCTCTGCAACACAGTCCCCTGGTGCGTTTGCAGAGGGGGAACTAATTCCCCTTGCATACTGGGGGTCCCTGGGGCCCAACTAGCCCACCTGGAATCTCCAGTATGCGCCCGGGGGCTGTGTTGCAGAGAGGTGTAAGGAGGCCACGCCCCTTTTTACACCTCTCTGCAACGCTGCCCCTTTGCGCGTTTGCAGAGGGCGAACTAATTCCCCTTGCATACTGGGGGTCCCTGGTGGCCAACTAGCCCCCAGCAACCTCCAGTATGCGCCAGGGGGCTGTGTTGCAGAGAGATGTAAAAAGGGGCGTGGCCTCATCACACCTCTCTGCAAGGGAGCCTCCTGGCCCATACTGGAGGCTCCCGGTGGGTTAGTTGGCCCCCAGGGACCCCCAGTATGCAAGTGGACTTAGTTCCACCTCTGCAAACGCACCAGGGGCGTGTTTGCAGAGAGGTGCAGGGAGGGGGCGTGGCCTCCTCCCGATCTCGTTTTTTTTTAAACCTACTTTGAGGAAGGAGGGCTGTGTAGCCCCCCTTCTTTTTCTTTTTTTTTGGCCCTGGGGACCCCATCCCCCAGGGCTTGCCCCAGATGTTTTTTTTTTCCGGGAAGGGGGCAGCGTGGCCCCCCTCCCGTGGCTAATTCCAGCCCCAGGGACCCCATCCCCCGGGGCATGGCCAACTTTTCTTTTTTTGTTTTTTGTGGAGGGGGCTGCATAGCCCCCCTCCTATGCACCCTTAAGGCCCTGGGGCATAGGATGGTGCCCTCCTGGGCAACTTATGGCCCCTGGGCCTGCCCTCTCTGTTGGGGACCGTGGGGGGGTCCCCAAGCCCCCCATGGTCCCTGTCGGCTCCCCGCATCTTGCGGGAGCCGGCATTGCTTTTCGGCTTGGTGAGCAGCTAACATGCTGCTCCCCATGCAGAAAAGCATTCGACTTTGGTTTTTTAGCTCTCTCTCTCAAAAACCAAAGTAGTTTGCTGTGGTAGGGTGGGAGCCGTGAGGCTCCCGCCCTACCATAGCAAACAGCAGTGTCCCGGGGGTAGGCACCCTGGGACACTGCAGGAGCCGGCCCTGGGGAGTGGCGGTCCACAGGGCCGTTGAGGGCTCCAGGAGGGGGGCCGCGCAGCCCCCCTCCCACTTGTTAAAAGCCCAGGGGGGTTGTGGTCGCCATGGCTGGGGGTCCATCACTGAGCCCCCTATTTTACATACTAGAGCCTGGGGAGGTGGCGGTCCCCGGGGCGTGTGGGAGGGGCTTGAGCCCCCCACACAGGCTTTTTTATTTTATTTTTAAAAACGAAGCCCCGGGGGAGGAGGTCCCCGGGGCTTCAGGGGGGCCATGAGCCCCCCTGCATACTACATAATGAAGCCCCAGGGATGGCGCTCCCCGGGGCTCGGGGGACCTTAGAAGCCCCCCATCATACATATACAAACGCCAGTGGGTGGCGGTCCCTGGGGTGGCGGGGGGGCCGTGTGCTCCCAGCTATTATAATTACTTTGCGCCAGGCGGTGGCGGTCCCAATATTCAATTGGTCCTCTCGGGGGCTAATTTGAAAAAAAAGCAAACCGGGTTTATTTTTTTCCCATGGGGTACATGTACCTACGCATATCCCTAGGCCTAGGGGGTTAGGGTGTTTCTACCTTGCCCCCTGTGAGTGTTTTGCACGTTTGTTTCACTGCTTTCTTGGGCCTCGGTTCTACCGAGGCACAAGATGGCTGCCAACACTTCCTGCTTGAAGAGTTGACAGCCAATTAGCATAAAGCTCGTGCAACGGAAGGTAGGGAGTACACTACAGAGTACAGTACAGAGTACGGTACTTCAGCTATAGATATATCTATGATTTTACTTTTGATTTTCTCAGGAACTAGTGAACAGATTTATACCATTTAATAAAAAGGGTAATCTGCGAACCGAACTCTACCTTTTTGCCAAATTTGGTGTAATTCTGTTCAGCCATTCGTGCTGTAGCCTTGGCTAAAGGTCCTATGGAAAATTTCATGGGGAAAACATGTTTTGGGACCCCCCTTTTCTCTCACCCCCGCTTCACGAATCAACCCCAAACTTTCAGGGAAGGAGCGGAGCAGAGCAGGCCATTTTCTTGGGGAATTTCGCGAAGATTCGTTGACCCGTGCCAAAGTTATTCCAAATAGAATGTTGCAGTTATCCTATGGAAACTAGGTCCTAACTAGATATACCTACTGGCGACCGCCAGTTGGTAATAATAATAATAATATGGAGGTTTATAAAGCGCCTGGTTACGCACACCGGCGTGTCCCCGCACTATAGTAGGTGGGAGTAACAGAGTCACAACAAAGAAACGGAGCTATTCTACTGGATAAACAGATACGTTTTAAGTTTCCCCCTGAATCTAGACTCTGATGATTTAATGCTGAGTTCTGGGGGGAGCCTATTCCAGCTTCTCGCTGCTAGAAACTAGAAGGACCTTCCCCCCATACGTGCCTTTTTTACTTTGGGAATTTTTAGTAGTCCCGAACCCGAAGATCTCAAGGCTCGGGCAGGCTCTTAGGGAGTAATACGATTCTGTAATATCTTTGGTGCTCTGCCACATATAATACGGTGGCACGTGCTCTGAGCCTTAAACTCAATTCTGCTCCTGACAGAAAGCCAATGAAGTGCCTGCAGCGCTGCCTTGGAGGCGGATCTTTTGGGTAGCCTCAGGACCAAGCGAGCCGCTGCATTTTGTAACACCTGAAGTTGGTCAAGGCTCTTTAGCGTGGCACCCAAATAAAGAAGATTGTCATAATCCAATTGTGCAGTGACCAAGGCATGCACCAGCGTCTTACGGGCCTCCGTGGGGAGAAGGTCAAGAGTTTTCCGTAGGCCTTTCAGAATGCCAAAGCATACCCCCACCCCGTGACTACTCTGGGGCACAAATGTTAGCTCCGCATCGAGCCAAATGCCCAAGTTTTTGGCTTCCTGACAAGGAGTAGGGGCCGACCCCAGGCAGGATGGCCACCATGCCGATGACCACACAGACGGGCCCGCCCCACCACAAGCACTTCCGTCTTGCTACCATTCAGCCTCAGGCAGTTGGTCGACATCCAGGATGCAAGCTCCTGCATGCATGCTCTGAACCTGTCAGCAGCAAGACCGGGCGTGCGCGATATGGAGATGACCAGCTGCGTGTCATTGGCATTAGACACTATGCCCAGCCCATGGGCCTCAACTATGGCTGAAGATAAGAGAAGAGATGTCCGGTCAAAGGAAAGTGTGTGCTGCACTGAATACTAAAGACAGAATGAGATCAGGTAATAACCAATTGAAATAACACTAGGCTGAGAAACTCCCATCAGCCCACCCATATGGCGGAGCATCATCATGTGGGATACAGATAGTAAATCCAAACCTCGTCCAACCCATCAGTTGATGGTGCAGAGATGGATTTCTGAGGTAGAACTCTAGCCACAGTGTTGTTCAATTGATGCTGATGGTGTGCAGTGCTGTGAATAAGCGTGTAAGATATTAAAATTAACTACTGGGACAAAAAATAAGTTTAATAAGCAATGTCCCAGTGTCAAAACATAAAATAACGTCCAATAGTCTGAAAGTATAACTATGTTAAGGCGCTGTGCAGTGAGGTCAACATGTTTCAGCCAAGCGGAACAACTGTCCGGCTTTCTTCGGGACCTAGAATGGATAGCTACTGCAATAAAGTGCAAGTGCAGAAAATATAGAAAACCATTAATGTGTCATACATATTCAATTACTCCTACCAGGAACTTGGATCCCCAATGTATACTGGAGGGATTGAATTAGTTATCCTTTCCTACATGAGAAAAAAGGAGAACAAAACACATAATATATTAAGGCCCTGATGTAGGTAAATCTAATTTACCGATTCTTAAATACCGAATTTTACCGATTCGGTATTTAAGAATCGGTAAATTAGAAGGGGGTACATGTAGGTATTTCAGATTCGGTAAATACCGAATCTGTAAAATTCGGCATTTACCGATTCTGTATTTGCAGAATCGGTATCCCCCATTGATTCCTATGGGCCTTGAAGCCCATAGGAATCAATGAGGAATACCGAATCAGTATTTACCAATTCGGTAAATACAGATTCCTGCAAGGGTGCAGGGGGTGTCACTTTGACACCCTCTAGCACCCCAAATAGAGGCACGTGTGCCATGTGGCACACAGACACGCCCTAAGGGCATGTCTGTGTGTGACATGGCACAGGTGTGCATGCACATGTGTGCATGCACACCTGGATTCGGTATTTTACCACCCAATTGGATTGGGTGGTAAAATACCGAATTCTAAAGGCCGGTGGGACTCAGAAGAGTCCCACCTACATCTGGGAGATTCAGAATCGGTAAATATACCGATTCTGTATTTTACCGATTCGGTAAAATTACCGCATCGGTAATTTTACCGAATCGGTAAAATGGGCCCCCTACATCACAAGCACCCATTTACCGGTCGTTAACGGCCGAAATCGGCCGTTACCGGCCGGTAAATGGCCAGAAACAGCCTCCTACATCTAGCCCTAAGTGTAGGGTTATATACATATATCCCAATGTGACATTTAAGAGACATCACACACATTGAAGAGAAGATATCCCTTCACTGAACAGAAGGCTTCAGTCCTTCTATTTGACTGATTCTATTTGAAATATTAATTTAATAAAATTCATTACTCACCCAGCGTTATGTGGGAGAAAACCTCACCTCGCCCGGCAACCGCTCGGGAATATGAGGCCAGCTCCATTGTGTAAAGAAAAAGTAGAGGGCACAATCAAAATCATGTTTGTTGTGTCCAAATGACTTTGTGATAGGCCTTTCCACCGAATTTTATTGACAAAATTTAGGTTTAATTTAATTCATTTTGCTTTGGGAGTGTTTGATGGGTGGAGTAAGCCTGAGGATACGGCACTTTGCAAATGTGATGATATGTCTATACAAGATACAATGCACTTTACCTTCTTCTGCGAATTTTATAACGAGAGCAGGTCAAAATTCCTAAAACCCCTGTTAAGAAGTCTGGGGATTGCCCAGATGGGGCCTGCTTTATTATAGCTACAGATGCTTGATACTCCCTGGGTAATTTTTAATGTAGTAGTTTTCTGGTTGCTGCTATACGTGCAAAGAACTTAAGATGTATAAATAATGGTGTTGGTATGGATATTCTGTGCTCATGATCACTTCTACTGATTGTTCTAACTACCTCACGTTTTTAAATTATGCCTTTTGATAAAATTGTAAATAGATTGTTAATGTTGATTTAAAAAAAAAGGTTTTATGGCGTTTTTAAACAGCACAATGAATGGAATTTTTGTATGTTTATGTGTACTTTGTATGATTTTAATTAATCAAATAAAGTGGTATTGACTTGACTTGACTTGTGATATTATCTTTACGTCTAAAAAGTAACCCAGTTGTTGTGTCATCAACATCCCATCTATGAGCAAAGCTGGAACCCAACAATACTTGGCGCAAGATGTAACCTCCCTAGTACTGGTAGAGATTCACTTAGTACTATAAGCATAGGTAGATGATTGAAAGTTCACTAAATGAGAAGGAAAAAAGTGAGCCCATTCTTTGGATGAATTGGATATACAGAGAGTGCCCATTCCTATATCTTAAGAGAATACAACAGGATTTGTATACAGCATTCAAGTTGAAAAAGGTCCCTTTTGTATGGATCCATTACCCCGAAAAGGACTGAGACTGAAAGGGACGAAAACCGGGACCTACCTCTCCGTCTGTACCCCTCTCTTGCGTCCGAGAGGAAGTGGAGGTACCGACCGAGGCAGTATCGCGCTCTTTATTGTGCGCTTGATTGGACAATTAGGTCCAATTAGTTGGTAGATTGCCAAATTTGCCCACTGCTGTTGCGTGCTGCCCGCGACACTATCCTGCTCGCGCACGCGCTCCTGCTTTGACCTAGGGCGCATGCGCGAAAGTGTAGTGAAAGGAAACTAGCGTCGCGCACTGTTGGGGAAGTGACACGGCGCATGCGCTAGGTTGTGTCAGTTGAAGTGCTGGGCTTGCGCTAATGCCCCAAGCTTGCGATAATGGATATGAGGCATTCTAGCAGATGTACACCTTCATCTCTGTTGGTCAGTCAATAGTATCTACTGATACTTAAAAAAGGTAAGATGAGCCACTACGTTTATTTATCAAGTAAGCCTAAGGTTACATAAGCACAACTCATGATGACTTTATTACGCTATATCTTTCGTCTAGCCTGTCGGGTACCCCAAGTCTATATTGAATAAGGGCTGTTATCGAAAATTCGAACTTTAAGAATTTAGATCATACTGACATTGTTTGTTGTAAATTGTAATTCTTATGTGGCTAATCTGTGTTTCGAAAAGGCACAGTCAGAGAAAAACAAATTTGAACCCAAGATAGGCGGGTCCACAAAATAGTTTTATAAGCACTCCATACAGTAGTACCTCAACTATGGCTGCCACTGGGGAGATATATAGGTTAAATAAGGTTGGGCTCAGGGACGAACCCTGAGGTACGCCCTGGCCCAAATTGATGTCTCTAGAGTAGCAGTCCCCCAGCCGGACCTGAAAGCTCCTGTCTACCAGGAATGACTGAATCCATTTCAGAGCAGCACCTGAAATCCCACCTTCATTCAGACAATGGAGCAGAGTGGCATGTGCTACAGTGTCAAATTCCGCGCTGAGGTCCAGGAGGACCAAGGCCATAGTTTGACCCTCATCCACCCCCTGTCTGATGGTCTCGACCACCATAAGCAGGGCCGACTCAGTAGAGTGGCGTGGTCGGAATCCAAACTGAGTGGTGTGAAGAAGATTAGCTTCCTCCACATATTCCATCAGTTGGATGTTCACGACCTTCTCCGCCACTTTAGCCATATAGGGTAGAAGAGATATAGGGCCGAGGTTCTCCAACTTCTCAAAACGGATGTTTGGCTTTATTTTAAGAGGGAGTGTTTCCACCCTGTAGGTACCGTAAGAGTCCTGAAGGATACCTCCAGCAGATGTCTGATATAAGGTTCAAGGGTCGCCAGGCTTTCAGCGAGTCGCTTAGGCGAGGCTGGATCCCTCTGGGAGCCCGACTTTATCGATCTGCAGATCTGTATAAGTACCTCTGGAGAAGGGGTAATACATTTCTCCAATCCCTGTCGTCCCCTGACTACCCCTGTATCTTCTGAAAACTCAGACCCTGTTACAATTTGCCCCGGAAAAGAGGAGTACATTTTTGCCACTTTTTCTGCGAAGAATTCTGCAATACGGTTACATGAGTCCACAGAACAATCCGCCGGCACAGCGGAGGAAATAGATTTATAGATTTTAAACAATTCCTTCGCGGAGTTCTCTTTCTCCCTAATCCTCTTGGCAAAGTAGGCTGTCTTAGCCCTTCTAATCAGCCCATGGTAGGCTCGCCTCTTTGCCAAGTACTCCTGTTTTACCTCGCTCGAGAAGGCCACCCTCCTCTGCCTCTCATAGCGCTTACATGCTGCCTTTCCCATCCGCAGCTTGTCGTTAAACCAAGGAGCTGTTCTCTGTGAGCGGCGGCCCGCATTAGTCAAACACAGTGGGGCGGTAGAGTCCAAAGCCTCTGTAATGCGCTTATCCAAATTACTGCTAGCTGTTTCCATATCCACCCCGCCCGGTTGCCCTCCTTTGTATACAGTATGTATACATATATATATATATATATATATAATATATATATATATATTCACTGAAAAAAAGTAGGTTTCAGGGACGTTATAATTAGTTGGATATTTCTCTCATACAATATCATAGAAATTCCCTGATTATAGTTAGGTCAGCTAACTAAGACTTGCGCCCACACAATGCACTGCTGATGACGTCACATATTACATCATTCATGACATGGTCAGTGACATCACTGATGACATCTCAAATTACATCACTGATGACATCATTGATGTCATCCAATGACTGTGTTTTTCTTTAAAGCTTAAATATGTATTATATTTATGCCAATATGTGTTGAAGAATGAGTGGGTGTATAAGTGTCTGAATGGAGAATTTAGAAGGTGCGTGACTGACTGTTTAAGTGAGTGATTACATGTGTCTTCCTGAATGCAGGGGTTAGTGACTAAACTGTGTGAATGTCTGTATTAGTTTCTCTGTTGTTATATAAGCTGCTGCATGGGTTGGTCAGTAGCTACATGAGTGTCTATATGGGTTATCGATTGGTTGGCTGAGTATTTGTATGGGTGCCTGAGTGTGTGTGTGGGTGGGTGGGAGGTATGTGACTCTGTGTGAATGGGTTCAAGAGTGCATGTGGAAACAGCTGTATGGGTGGGTGAGTGTGTGTTTGGGTGTGTTGGTGAGTGAATAGATGTCTCAATGTTACATGTCCAAGTAACTACATATGTAAAAGACAGTGTATGTGAAAGTTGAAGTATATAAATGACTATATGTGAGAGTCAGTGATTGTGAGAGTCGTGGTATGGATGAGTGTGTATTTATATCAATGATTGTATAAAAGAGGAAGTATGAATTTGTTGCTGATTGACTAATTGATGTGGTATGTTTATAACTGTATAGGTCAGTAAATGGATGTGTGATTGATTCTTTGAATGACTGACTAGGTGAATGAGTAACTCTGGATGAGTGGTGGTGTGTGAGTGTCTGTAAAAGTGTATGAGTGCTTATGATAGTGTTGTATTGATGAGTGACTTCATATTTGAGTGATTGAATGGGTGAATGTGTGGATGTGTGTGTAGACCTAGGAATCGCTGAGTGCGTATGCAGTTACTGGTAAGGGTGTGTCGATGGTTTAAAAAATGGTAGTCTGTATTTTACAGCGGGTGTTTCAAAGGTTATATTAGAGTGTGAGGAGGTGGATCAGATTTTCCCATGGATGATGTCATCCGTGATGAGTTGTAGTTAGCTAAACTAACTATAACTTGGGAATTTCTATGGTTTAGGACGAGAAAAATGTCCATCTAACTATAATGTCCCTGAAACCTGTGGTTTTTTCAGCGAATTTCTAAGGTTTTTTAAATGCAAATTTCGAATTTTAATGTTCATTAAACCTACTTTTATTTTAGTAATTTAGATTTTTTGGGGTGATATTTTGTAACTATAATGTCATAAAAATCGTTTTTGTAATTTTTTTGTTCGTTATTAAAATAATATAATGTCTTCTGTTTTCTTAAATATTATAATATACATATATTTTTGGGGAGGAGAAAAAAGTGAAATTGCGTACCCACTGTGTACTTTACTCAGTGTGTGTGCGTATTTACCACATTGGTAAAGACGTGAAGGATGCGCGTTTCAGCCAGCCCACTCTGCTTACGGTTACAGGGAGGAAACTACAACACTACATGTCCCAGGTCTTCCCTGTAGTGGTCTGCTGATCACAGATCTAGTTGTCAGCATATCACAGCCACTCCCTCACGGCTGGTTTACAATCACACCACACCCAAGCAGCACAGGTGTCACAGGACATGTGACCCTGCCAATAAAAAGGGCTGGCACACGTGCTCAATGCCATTTCCACTCTCTATCTGGGTGTATCCGTGTGCCTATGATGTTGGTGGCCGCCGAGGCACTTTGGCCGACATCAGAGCTGAGCGGGTGTGTAACCTGCGATGATGCATAGGCCTCGATATACCATCCTGGCAATCAAGACCCAATTTGTATTGTGAGATCGGCTTAGCCGTGTAAACTAAATACAGCTGGTTGCACAGACATGACTCTTCGGTGCGGTGCAGCAAGATGCGCTGGGAGCATGTGCCGCAGAATCCAGCGACGGCTGAGGAGGTTGCTCCGGCAAGTTGTGGACCGTCTTGGAGAAGAGCCGGTGGCAGCAGGTGAGAATGGTCTGGGTGTGCAGGATCGGGCATTCATCGCTGGACGGCAGACTGGTCTGGGGACAAGGGCTGGGATGCTTGCAAAAGATGTAGGAATCATGCACACTGCTTGAGAAATTTGCGATGACATTAGTGTACAGGCCCCGGTGGTCCAGTTTTCCTGCACATTGTTGGAATGCATGTAGTTTCTGTTGCTTACAGGTATGATAAATCCTGCATAATGAGACCGTAACAGAGGTTTGTGTGGTTGTAACATTCCTTTTCTGTCCTAAAAGGTTTACAACCACACAAACTTCTGTTACGGTCCTTTTGTGCAGGAATGATCATACCTGTAAGCATTCCGGTTTGTCCAAGTGAAATACATTGTACAATATTACGTTTGTGACCATACTAACGCTTGACCATTGTCTTCATTTATCCAACAGGTTTCTGAATACAGAGTTTTGGGATTTCCAGGACGATCTACAGTTATTTTGATCCGAAAGTTGATGTTCCCCGTTGGGAATGTAACTCATGGTTTGATGTTTTTGTCTTGTTAATTTATGTTTTTCTAATAAAGTACTGTTTTTCCACTACTGTTGACTACTACACTTCATGACCTGGTGCACCCCCATTTCAGTGACTATAATCGTGGATCTGGAGCACAGAGGCGTCAAGCAACAGCTGGGGTTGGGGTTGGTTGTGTTGGAATACTACGAATTGGGACGAGCGGGTGGTTTGGATACAGGAGCCCTACGTTGCTTTTGTGGACATGCATCCAAAACGTGTGAGGAAGTTTAATAAGGCTGTGAGACTCCTCCAACTCTCGCAGTTGTTAGTTGAAAGGTACCAGAGACCAACAGGAGCAGCACAGCCAGCAGCTTTGTCTGTGGAAGGATGTTGATTGTCCGCTGTGTTGGTACCATCAACCTTTCTTTTACGAGCCCCGGGCGGTGGTGGTCCCCAGGGCTGGGGGGAGCTGTGAGCACCCCTGCATCTATTTGCGAAAATCCCCAGGGATGGCGGTCCCCAGGGCAGGGCCCACCCAGGGGCAAAATAGTAACAAATACAAATATTGACCCCGGGACTTGGCCCACCCAGGGGCTAAATAGTAACTAAGCGCGGGAGCTCGTGCTTCTTTTATTTTTTCGTGGCTGGATGCCTTGTGGGACCTCCTGATCAGGCCTAGGGGGTCAGGGTGTTTCTACCCAGCCCCCTTTTTGTGTTTTGCACATTTGTTTTTCTGATTTCTTGTGCCTCGGTTCTACCGAGGCACAAGATGGCTGCTAACACTTCCTGGTTTGAAGTGCTGACAGCCAATTAGCATAAAGCTCATGCTCGGGAGGATCCGCAGCCTTAGATATCGAAAAAAAATTATTTTTCATTTTCTCAGCAACTACTGAACGGATTTACACCATTTACCAAAAAGGGATCTTTCTAAAACAAGGGCTACCTTTTTTCCAAATTTGGTGTAATTCCGTTCAAAAGTTCGGGCTGTAGCCGTGTCTAAAATTTCCCATGGGAAATTGAATGGGGAAATCACGTTTTGAGACCCCCATTTTTTCTCACCACCCCCTTGCCGAATCTCCCTGAAACCTCGAAGATAGGAGCGGACCGGAGCGCCCCATGAGTTTTGAAAAATTTGCAAAGATTCGTCAATCGGCAACAAAGTTATTGGAAATAGAATTTTGCCATTTTCCTACAGAAAATAGGTCCTAACTATAACTATCTACTGGCGACCGCCAGTAGATAATATATATATTTACACAAATATATATATATATATATATATATATAGACATATAAACACACACAGGTTTGGCGTGCTTAGGCCATCTTCGACGGCGGGCTCTCGACGGGGAACGCCAACCCCTATTATTCAACACACTCCTGGTTACAGCACTTCATTAATGAAAGAACCAGAGTCGGAGCCCAAATCAGATGCGGTGTCGTCAAGTTTAATTAGCAAAGGAAACACCCAACGCGTTTCGGGACCCGTGAGAAAGAGATCAGCGGATCTCGAAACGCGTTGGGTGTTTCCTTTGCTGATTAAACTTGACGACACCGCATCTGATTTGGGCTCCGACTCTGGTTCTTTCATTAATGAAGTGCTGTAA
The DNA here is from genome assembly GCF_964263255.1 of Lissotriton vulgaris. Lineage (NCBI taxonomy): Eukaryota > Metazoa > Chordata > Amphibia > Caudata > Salamandridae > Lissotriton > Lissotriton vulgaris. The sequence goes on from NC_141688.1 coordinate 7,823,005, forward strand.
CCAGGAGTGTGTTGAATATATAGACATATCTATAAATAATATAAATAACAACATCTCCAAAACAATGTGAATATGCACTTTGCACTTAATACTGTACAACGGATTGATCCCAGAATGTTTATATATTTTAATAGTCCATGCTGCTATGTATTTCCAATTTATCACACAAAATCACGATGACCCGAGCATAGAGAGAACGTATAACAGTATTTATTTCAGTTTTACTAATCATGTGACGTAGTGTATGGTGAAGGTTTTTAAAAGCAATGAGGGACTAGGGTCTCGACATGTGATCAAGCCCACTGGATGGGCAAAACGCGTCATCCACCATGCTGAGAGTCAGCTAATAAAGAAAATTTGCACTTACCTGGTGTCCGTGACCCGCTTTTCAACTTGGAGTAGTCGTGGGAATCTTGATGAAACACATCATTGCTTCGGGAACAGGCTGTGCCTGAAATCCTTTGTGGGCCACCCAGCTTTCAGCCTACCCCGCAGCCGAAGGAACCCGGAGGCGTTCATTGGAGGATCAACGATTCCTGGCAAAAACCACCTAGTAAGCTAGGTATTTGCAGGTGGGGAGGTGTGCGGACAAATGAACAGTTGGCTAGACAAGGGGCCTAAATTAAGGACAGTAACTGGGGCTCCGTGAAACTGACAATGGATCTCCCTTGTTTAGATTTTGCCAATTTTACTTGTTTATATCTTCATATACTTAGCGAAAAGCTATATCCAGCTCTAAGCACAGCTGACAAGATAATTATAGAGCTGGAAACAGTGGCCACAGAATTATTTGGTAACCTGCAAGTAGTCAAAGATAATGGACGTAAGAGAATGACCACCATTAACCCACTGGAGGGTGAAGTATGGACATTGCTTAAAAAATTGGAAAAGCTGATGAAGTCAGAAATGACTAAGTGGTGGGGACAAAAATCAATTGAAAAGTATGTGAAGGCAAGTAGGGTACCACGTGGGTTGCGGATACTGCTGACCCCAAGTTTTTGGAACCCAAATCCAGAGATGTTGAAGAATTGGGCCAGCAGTAACCTAGAAGCATCCATGCGTATAGTCCAAATATTAATTAAATATGCCAGAATAGTCCGGGAAACTATTTTAAAATAAATTCAAACCACGAATGATGATTTGGCTAAACTGGAGTTCAAAGATTTGAGTGCAAAAACTAGACAAGAAATTTAGATACGTTTAAAAAAACAAGAAGCAATAATAAATACAAGAAAAGCGTACAAGTTTGCACGGGATAAACAAGATTAGGAGACCGGACATATTTTCAAAAAATTATGATGTCTTGAAAAAGATCCTCTGAGCAGGCCTAGGGTGGTCAGGGTGTTTGTACCCTGCCCACTTTTCTTGTTTTTTCATCTTTTCTCTTGAAATTCGCATGTAACTACACCAAAGTCCTAATAAACACAAGGGCTCGTTTTAGACAAACCCTATAACCCAACAGTGGGGACTTATTGCCACTTATCACCATGTTATCGGCCCTTTGGTGCACACTGCCACATAGCACACAGTGTTGTAAAAAGGGGCGTGGCCTCTGAACACCTCTCTGCAACGCAGCTCTCTGGCTCATACTGGAGGTACCTGGTGGGCTAGTTAGCCCCCAGGGACCCTCGGGGTTGAAGAGGAATTAATTCCCCCAGTTGAAACACACCACAGGGCATGTTTACAGACATGTCACCTCAGGCCCCACCCCCTTCCTTCACCATTGTGCAAACGCGCCCCCCTCACGAGTTGTAAGTTGGGGAATTAATTCATCTTCAATACTGAGGGTTCCTGAGGGCCAAGTAGACCTCCAGGTACCTCCAGTATGCGCCAAGGAGCTGCATTGCAGAGAGGTGTTCAGAGGCCATGCCCCTTTTTACACTTCTCTGAAACGCAGCTCTGTGGCGCTTACTGAGGGTACCTAGTGGGCTACATTGACCCTAGGGACCCTCAGGATTTAATTGGACTTTATCTCCCAACTTAAAACGGCCACAGGGCGCGTTTACACAGTGGGAACGGAGGGGATGGGGCCTGAGGTGACGTGCCCTGTGGTGAAATGAAATAGGGATTTATTGCATTTTAAGTTGGGGAAATAATTCCCCTTCACTCCTGAGGGACCCTGGGGGCCAACTAGCCCACCAGATGCTTCCAGTAAGCTCCACTGCGATGCTTTGCAGAGAGGTGGTCCAGGCGGTGAACCTTTTTACACCTCTCTGCAATGGCGCATACTGGAGGTACCTAGTGGGCTACTTGGACCCTAGAGACCCTCAGGATTCAAATGGCCTTAATCTCCCACCTTAAAATGGCTACAGGGCGTGTTTACACAGTGGTGAAGGGAGGGGACGGGGCTTGAGGTGACGTGTGCAAACACGCCCTGTGGTGCGTTTTAAGTTGGAGAAATAATTCCCCCTCAATTCTGTGGGTCCCTGGCGGCCAACTAGCACACCAGGTGCTTCCAGTAAGCGCCACTGCACTGCATTGCAGAGAGGTGGCCTAGTCCGTGCCCCTTTTTACACCTCTCTGCAACGCAGCTCTGTGGCGATTACTGGAGGTACCTAGAGGGCTAGTTGGACCCCAGGGACCCTGAGGATTCAAGGGGACTTTATCCCCAACTTAAAATGCCCATATGGCTTGTTTGCACACATGTCACCGCAGGCTCCCCCCTCCCTTCACCAGAGTGCAAACGAACCACGTGACGCGTTTTATGAGGTAGGTTTAATCCCCCTGCCCTATTATGTACTAGGGGCTTACAGAGGAGGTCATGCTAATCACAGGGGTACCCCAACGCATAGTGTTACCTAGTGTATGTACGTGTTTTTATTGTATTCTAAGTGTCTTTTAGCATACCACTAGCTCTAGGCCTGGTTAGCAACAGTACCCGCCAGTACCCGCCTGAAAAGGTTGTGGGCACAGGATGGTTTTGCAACAAGGCCTCTTTCTGCACCTCTGTTGGTTCTTTCTGCACATGTCTTACTTCTTCCTGCACTTTTCTTCATCTTTGAGGACTTCTGTTGCTTCCTTCTGCATTTCTTTTTTTTCTATATGTGCATTTTTTCTTCTTTCTTCACATGTCCTACCTCAGTAGGCATAGTTAGAAACTAGCATTTAGAATACCTTTGACATTCACTTAAAAAACATAGGTTTCAGGCACATTATAGTTTGGAATTGGCATTTAAGAAACTTTAGAAATTCACTGAAAAAAACATAGGTTTCAGGCGTGTTATATTATTTGAGATGTCATCAGTGATGTCATCAGTGATGTCACTGACCATGTCATGTGTGATGTAATATGTGACGTCATCAGCAGTGCATGCGGGCGCGCAAATTATAGTTATCAGAACTAACTATAACGGGGGAGTTTCAATGGTTTTGTACAAGTGAAATGTCCAGCTAAATATAACGCCCCTGAAACCTATGGTTTTTTCAGTAAGTATATATATATTCAGAGGGCAATTCCAGATCAAGATTTGGTCCTTTGTCAAATGCAGAGGAAATGGAGTTTATCTGTGAGCAAAGAAAACAATCCTTACGACCGAGAAACACGCCTGCACACAAACAAAGAAAGAAATCGCCGAAGGTGCGAGCGGCGTAGGTGTTGTAAACACAAGAGGCAGGGGCCAGCAGAAAAAGAAAAATTGGCATTTACAACAACATCAGTAAACCAAACAATTGTTAATTTAACAGACATCCAACTTAACGACGCCGAAAAACAACTTTTGGCTCTTGGTCTAAGCTTCTGTCCAGAGTGCAATTTAAACTACGTGCAGACAAGAGTCGATGTCTATATATTTATTCGGAAATTGAAACTGACTTCACGATCAAAAACCATGGAAAAACAAAACAAGTCTCTCACACGAGTCCCCGGCAGTGGCCTCACAGCTGGAGAAATACCTTTGGTAACCACACTACATTCTCTATGAGATGAAGCCACAGAAACACGTGGTGATGAGTTCAATACACAAGATATTGCTGTAGCAGAGGACATTAACATTTCAGCTCCTGGCCACAGTTCATTTAAAGCACTGTCTTTTCTTGTGCCAATCATGCCGCATGATGCTCTGGATATATTCTATGATCGGATTACAGACGAATTCAGAACACTGTACCGGAAATCCATCAGGTACAGAAACAATTCTAGCAACAAGACCAACGAATATTTTCAATTTATGGATAAGTTAAAGAACAATGCTACTGTGGTCATCAACAATTCCGATAAGGGAGGCAAAATTGTTCTGTGGGGCAAGCATCTATACAGAGCAGAAGGGTATCCGCATTTTACCAACACTGAATGTTATGAGCAAACAAACGCTTCTTTTGTCAGGAAAATGAACAGAGATTTCAAGGATAAGCTCACTGCATGACAGAGGGAACGTCTCATCTCCAAAGATTAATTTAAATATTTGTACAAGGAATTTTCCGACTTTGCCTACATTTTATTTAATCCCTAAAGTGCATAAGGGCACAAACTCCATGCCCTGGAGACCGATATTCTCTGCCAAAAACAGTACATTTGAATGCACCTCGAGCTATGTAGACTTTTACCTCCAAGATCATGTGGTTAATTTGCATTCCTACCTACATGACTGAGATGATTTTCTATTGAAACTGAAGTCAGTGCAATGGTCCAATGAATATCTGTTCTTACGATATTTCCAAATTCATGTTAGATGTCCTTCTCATCTAACATGAGCTTCGATTGGAATTCTATAGAGCATATTATCAACCCATTATCGCCACTTTAGCAGCACTTTCCTGCCGATAAAGTGGCGATAATTCTGTCGGCCAGGCTTCATAATATGGCCTTCTCTCCTTTTACAAATAAAGGCAACACTATAGTTTTACAAGTGCAGTGTACTTGTAACATTTCACCATAGGGCCGCGTTCAAATGGTGTCTATATGGAAGTGCCTACTGCGTTACTGACGCAAAAGTGGCATAACGGCATTGTAAATTTGCCGATTTATTTCTAATGCATTGCTATGAAGGCATTGTATATGTAGACTGCTGTGCTTACCTTGTATACACAGTGCAGGCACCGGAGTTCACAACTTGATTGGAGCTCTGCTTCTATACGTCAAAGTGTATTGAATACCTTGCTGACAATTCCAATGCTGTTGCTCGATAGGCCGTGGTTGCTTCTGAAGAATGTTTGCTGAAGGAAAGAATAGGACATTTTGAATAGTCATGGTAAACTGAGTTGCTTAACTACTGTCAAAAGTGAATTGCAATGTGGGTTCTTAATATTCCGTAGTTAGACTGTTGCAGCTGCGCCACTTTTATTGGCTAGAAACTGCCAATAAAGCAGGGATAATGGGATTAGTAGTATGCCCTTGTGAATTCCTATAGCAGCCCATATCAACACAAGAACCTGGGGTGCTATGGGAATTCACAAGGCCATATTATCAAGCCCATTATCGTCGCTTTTTCGACAGTTTCCTGCCGATAAAATGGCGATAATTTGAACACCGGTCTTTGATTATATGTCCGTTTGTATTGTTAATTTATTTCAGACATTTCAGCGATTATAAAAACGTTACTGCTATTGGGAAAAAAAATTAAATATGTAAATTAATACATTATATAGGAGTGCGTTCGTTTAAAATATTAAGTAGCATTTTTGTATGTAGTCAGCCACAACTCTTTGACTCCTTCTGATGCATACTCAAGTGTCACTGCTCACCTTTTGTGGAAACGAGTTTCTTCATGATGTAGTCACGATCTTCAACAAAGTAGTCTCATATGTGTTGCAGAGTCTTAATACCTGTATGGCTCACGACATACTCGTGCTCCCATCATCATCATCATCATCGCAGGTTCTTGACCCTCTCAGTGCATCGGGCACTACTAACTCAGTGACCAAAGAAAGTAGTGGGCCTTTTGTTCGGTGCTTTGGGAACAACTCTAAAATGGCGTAAAACAAGTGCGCTCCGTCTTTTTTATACATAGGGTCACATGTGTAGTGACGGATGCGCTAAATGGGTGTGGTGTGGGTGTATACCAGCCATGAGGGAGTATGTGTGTCGTTCTGACAACTAGAATTGCAACTAAGAAATCACTACAATGGAAGTTGTACTTTTGTTGTGTTTTCCTGGTAGCGTAAGAGTGGCCTTCTTTTTCTATGTGACGTTATAGAGTCACCATGTATGTAACCTATTTTGTGACGCAGTTTATTGTACAATGCGTTTGAAAAACTATTTGTGGTAGGGTGGTTTTTAAATTAAACTGTGTACTGTGGTTACAAGTTTGTTGAGTGTAGAAGTATATATATATATTTTTTCTATTTTGTATTCTGTCATAATTGTGCTCACTTTTCTGCTTTAGCTTGCAGTACTATATTATTTTATAAAATGTATAACAAACTGTTGAAATCATGTTTGAAATTAGAATGGAAGCATGTAAGCTGGTCTCTGTGAGCAATAGCCTTGTGAATTCCCATAGCAGCCCTGGTTAACACCAGAACCTGGGCTGCTATGGGAATTTACAAGGGTCTATTATCAAGCCCATTATCGCCGCTTTATCGTCGGTTTCCTGCCAATAAAAGTGGCGATAATGTATCTATGCCTACCCACGCAAGTGAGGTACCATTTTTTTCGGGAGACCTGGGGGAACGCTGGGTGGGTGGAAATTTGTTGATCCACGCAGATTCCAGAACTTTCCACCACAGAAATGTGAGGAAAATGTGTTTTTTTTGGTAGTTTCCAAAGATGGCCACCGAGCCCCGGGCCAAAAACTCAGGTCCCCCCCCCAAAAATCAAGATAGTTTTGCAATAGAGTATTGTAAATTCACCACCGTACGATTTGAACCGTTTCCTGTTGCAGCCACTATGCCTACCCACGCAAGTGAGGTACAATTTTTATCGGGAGACCTGGGGGAACGCTGGGTGGGAGGAAATTTGTGTGAGCCCAGTGATGCCACGCTTTCCCACACAAAAAAAGTGTGAAAAAACTGATTTTTTCAGCAAAAATTGAGGTTTGCAAGGGATTCTGGGTAAAGGAACATTGGAGGATCCATGCAGGCCATACCTCCTTGGAAGCCGTCGGGTGTCTACTTTTCAGAAATGTGTGGGTTTGGTAGGTTTCCCTAGATGGCCGTCTAGCACGGGGCCAAAAACCCAGGTAACCCCTCTTGCAAAAGCTGGTGGTATTGACATTCAATACCACCAGCTTTTGCAAGAATCCCTTGCAAATCTCGATTATAGCTGAAAAAAAAAGATTTTTCACACATTTTTGTGTGGGAAAGCGTGGCATCTCTGGGCTGACACAAATTTCCTCCCACCCAGCGTTCACCAAGTTCTCCCAATAAAAATGGTACCTCACTTGCGTGGGTAGGCATAGTGGCTGCAACAGGAAACGGTCCAAATCGTACGGTGGAGAATTAAGTTTTCAATTTGAGAGCGTGTGATTCAAGGAAATTGTGACAGACAATTTCAAGTTTGCAGGAGATTATGGATAAAAATCAACAATAGAATTCACCAGAAACACCTGACCATATACTTCCATGGTTTAACAATAATATCTAAATTTAGTAAGTTATTTATTGCTATAATGTACACCTTAACAGAGTTACTCAAAAGTCAAACATTCAAGCACGGCTAACTATTCCTCAAAGACACACACATACAGGTTGGATTTGGCACGAGGGCGAGTGATGGTTCAGGACATAAAATTTTATTAACAAGATATTTAAAAAAATGAAATGCTCTGTCAATAAATAAATGCATAAAAGCCGAACCAGTGACTCGCAACTCGTGAGCTGTAAAGCCACGACAAGGCACCAACCGTTTTACAGGCCGTTCACGCACCTTTCATACCTGATACAAACCAGACCATTGACACCATCCGGAAGGAACAGCAACACATTGCAACAATCACAATAAGGGACAAGGTACACCCTACTTCAGAAAGAGATAAAGGACAAACACTACTGCACAGCCATCTAATCCGCAAGCACACACACATTATGGTTGGATTTGGCACGAGGGTGAGTGATGATTCAGTACATACAATTGTATTCGCAAGTAATTTCACAAAAATGAAATACACTGCATATAATTGAAAGTATGATAAACTGAACCACTGACTCACAGCTCGTGAGCTGTAAAGCCACGTCAAGGCACCAACCTCTTTACAGGCCATTCATACACCTTTCGTACGTGTGACACATACAAAACATTCACACCGCCAGCCGCGGACCCATCACATTTCAACACTCACACCAGCAGACAGCGCCATTCAAGGGCCCATCACTTTCACACGCCCACATTTCTGAAATTGCAACAACACAAAATGATGGACTGCGTGAAGTGTCACTCAACTAGCAGTGTGTGTAGTGACCAACAGAAAGTAACTACTCACACAGCGCCAGCCGAGCGCCAGTCCATCGACACCACCATCCAAGCACCAGACCATGCACACCGCCAGCCAAACACCACTCAGCGCACACCGACATCCAAGTACCACTCCACACACACCACCAGCCAAGCAACACTCCACGCACACTGCAAGCCAAGCGCCACTCCACACACACCGCCAGCCAAGCACCACTCTGTGCACAGACAGCCAAGTACCACTCCACACACACCATCCAGCCAAGCGGCACTCCACACACACCGCCAGCCAAGCGCCACTCCACGCACACGGCCATCCAAGCACCAGACCATGCACACCGCCAGCCAAACACCACTCAGCGCACACCGACAGCCAAGTACCACTCCACACACACCACCAGCCAAGCACCACTCCACGCACACCATCCAGCCAAGCGCCACTCCACGCACACCACCATCCAAGCACCAGACCATGCACACCGCCAGTCAAACACCACTCAGCGCACACCGACAGCCAAGTACCACTCCACACACACCACCAGCCAAGCACCACTCCACAAACACCGCCAGCCAAGCACCACTCTGTGCACAGACAGCCAAGTACCACTCCACACACACCACCAGCCAAGCGCCACTCCACACACACCACCAGCCAAGCGCCACTCCACGCACACCACCAGCCAAGGACAAATCCAAACACAACACCAGGCAAGCGCAAGAGCACGCACACGGCCAACCAAGCACCAGTCCACAGACACCGCCAGACAAGCACCAGTCCACAGACACCGGCAGCCAAGCGCCAAACCATGCACACTGTCAGACAATGGACACTACATGCAAACCAATATCATAGTTTAGTTTTTTTTTTTTAAATGAAACAAAAACAAAAACAAATTGCAAATTGATACAAATCTACTAACTCAACAACTACACAAATGCAAACTTTGAAACTGAGCAATAAGACCAACCAGTTCACTTTACCACTCATTGATACTCCCAAAAATTATTTTGCGTGTGGTACAATCTAAAACTGGCAGGTACACACAGCCCGGGGTTTGAAGGGCAGTCAGGGCAGTACATACAAACCTCCTTCCGCAAACCGCTTCGCCAACAGACTCTACATCTCCAACTGGGAAAGTCTTTTGAGGTTGTAGGAGGAATTTGATCAGGAAAGTGGCGATCTTTCAATCTGGCAATATCCTTCACCACTCCAACTCTAGGAACACTTGCCTGTTCCACTAAAACAAGGCTGCCTATTACAGACTCCTGAAACTTTTCAAAAGTCATCTTTGACTGGGGACAAGAATTCTTGAACACAACAAAAGCATTAAAGGTTGCCAAGTGGAAAAGATGGATAGCCAACTTCTTGTACCAAATGTAAGTCTTAGGAAGAGCAGCATACGGTTCCAACCTCTGATCTACTCTGTCAACACCACCCATGTACTTATTGTAGTGCATTATGCACACAGGTTTGCGCACTTCTGCAACCTGACCCCAAACAGTCACCGGTTCAGTACTTTCATCATGTATTGTAGTCAACTTGTAGACATCTCTCCTGTCTGAAAACTTCACAGCTAGAAGCTCCTCACAACGCAATGCACTGCACTGTCCCCGAGCAAGCTTTCGACAAACAGGTTCTTTTGGGAAACCTTTACGGTTTGAGCGGATTGTGCCACAAGCAACAGTGTCCACTTTCGCCAATTCCCTGAACAACCACACACCAGTGTAGAAGTTATCGACATACAAATGATGGCCTTTGTTAAAAAAATCCACGACCAAGTCCCCACACAATTTTCTCAGTCACTCCAAAAGTCGACGGACAACCAGGGGGGTTAATCCTGGATTCCTTACCAGTGTACACCCTGAAATTAGAGACATATCCAGTCTCACTGTCAAACAGCATATACAGTTTGATTCCATAGCGTGCCCTCTTACAAGGAATGTATTGCCGAAATACCAAGCGGCCTTTGAACAACAGCAAAGACTCATCCACTGCAATTTCTTTCCTTGGATAAAAGATCTCATAAAATCAAATCAACAAAATGATCAATGACAGGCCGAATCTTGAAGAGACAGTCACAATCAGGGTGATCTCGTGGCAAAGCAAGACTATTGTCAACAAAATGCATCATCCGAAGCAGAAGCAAATACCTATCACGACTCATGACTGCCGGAAATATAGCTGTTGCCATCAAGGGACTAGTAGACCAATATGAAGCCATTGATGGTTTCCTAAGCAAGTCCATCAAAAAAGTTAAACCCAAAAACTTTTTCATCTCATCCAAATTTGTGGGAGTCCACCAGGTAGCTCTAGCATGGGGCTTAAGGCTGGCACTGTTCACCCTCAAAAGATTTTCAGCATACAAATTAGTCTGCTCTACAATCTCTGCCAAAAACACATCATCCATAAACAACTTGAAAAAATCAATAGGCAAAAAGTTTTCAGTGTTCACCCTACACCCTGGAACACCAGTAAATTCAGGCAATGGCGGCTGCACCATGCCTGGTGCAACCCAGAGGTCAGAACTTTCAACGTCAATTCTTGCAGCCGCAGGCTGCCGCCCAGCTGCCTCTCGTCTCACTACACCAACTGGAAGTCTAGCAGCCCCAAGCTGCAGCCCAGATGTCTCTTGCCGCACTATTGGCACAGCAATGTCCTCCGCAACCACAGGCACAGCAATGTCCTCTGCAACCACAGGCACAGCAATGTCCTCCGCAACCACAGGCACATCATCCACACCAAAAGTTGCTTCATCAGCACTCAGAGTGTCTTCATCATCAGATGAAGCCATGTGTAGAGAAAACTCACTACCTGAATCTTCACCTCCCACCTCTGGATCAGAATCAGAGTCAGACTCTGGACCATGGTCAGAGGAAGAATCAAAAAGCAATCCAACAACTTGCTGAGCAGTAATCCGGCGGCTAGCCATTATCCTTACAAATAAAGGAGTCTGCACAAACAACTCAGCAACCCCAACACTGCGCAAAGGAAGATAAAAAATGTAAGCCTTTTTCAAAAAAAATATATTTAGAAAAAAAATACAATTCACTTACAAGACACAACTACACTCACCAGCACCTACTCTGCAAAAACACAGCAAAGAGGCAACGATATCCCACTAGAAAGAAGAAAAAAAAACTTACATCTACAGAAGGACACATCAAAAACAAATGCAAAACATGTTTTACAATCACAACAAACAGAAACCAAACATACTCGTATTACTACACACTTTGCAAAAAAAAACAATTACATTACAATTGAACAAAAAAGAGGTCTCTTACCAAACACATGCAACTACAGAAACAGCAAAACAACAGAGCCACCAGTAACGGAACCGCACACTGCAGTGATCTAAAGAGAAAAAAAACAATACACATTAGAAGATACAAAAACAACACACATTACAACAGGCTATGTCACAGGGTATGTCACAAATGGGGTTTCTGTCCCCAAGGGGGGAAGATTATAAATCATTATAAACGTGGGCCCCCTGGAAGCAACCCTACGGAGGGTAGAGAGGCCAAATAAAGACACTGCAGAACATACTTTTGAAAACAAATGGGCCCAAGGAAGCAGCCCTTGGCCAAGGGGTCGCTCCCTATAAAAAAAAAAACTGGAGTCTAGTGGGCTTTTCTATCCCCCCCTGGGTCCAGAAACGGTAAAAAAACTAGCCAATCTGCCCCCAGGGGGGGGGGGCAGAACAGTCTACAATATTTATAATGCCCCCTCGAAGCGACCCTTGCCCAAGGGGTCGCTTCCTTTATAAATATAAATATCCAATCCCTGGTGTCTAGTGGGTTTTTCTGCCCCCCCCCCCCCCCCCAGGTCCAGATGTGGCCCAAAAAATGGCCGATCTGCCCCCAGGGGGGGCAGAAAAGTATAAAAAATATTAGGGCCACTAGGAAGCAACCCTTCCCCAAGGGGTCACTTCCTTTTCAAATGCAAACAAATCCCTGGTGACTAGTGGGCTTTTCTGCCTCCCCTGGGTGCAGATCGGCCAAAAAAACGGCCGATCTGCCCCAGGGGGGGCAGAAAAGTCTGAAAAAATATTTTATCCCCCTAAGGAAGCGACCCTTGCCCAAGGGGTCGCTTCCTTTATAAATATAATCCAATCCCTGGTGTCTAGTGGGCTTATCTGCCCCCCTGGGTCCAGATGCGGCCCAAAAAACGGCCGATCTGCACCCAGGAGGGGCAGAAAAGTCTAACACAAAATTAGGGCCACTAGGAAGCGACCCTTCCCCAAGGGGTTGCTTCCTTTTCAAACGTAAACAAATCCCTGGTGACTAGTGGGCTTTTCTGCCCCCCCCCCGGGTGCAGATCGGCCAAAAAAAACAGCCGAACTGCCCCAGGGGGGGACAGAAAAGTCTGAAAATTATTATGCCCCCCAAAGGAAGCGACCCTTGCCCAAGCGGTCGCTTCCTGCACAAATAAATTAGCCAAATCACAATCCCTGGTGTCTAGTGGGGCATACCTGGTGCACGATTGCGACGCTGTGCGTGATCTTGCACCAGGAATGCCCTGCATTGGGACATCAGGGGAGAGGAAACACAGTTTCCTCCCCCCCGATGCCTCAAGGCACCGAAAAACGGCCCCACCGCCCCACCGGAGCACTAAACACCGACCTAACTGCTGGACGCGCTGGAAACAAATGGCTTCCAGCGCGTCCAGCGCTTCCTGATGACGTCAGCGTGGGCTGTGCGCGCTGACGTCACCAGGAAGCGTGGGGGGCCCAGGGGGTGGCAGCGGAAAGTCTTCCACTGCCAACCCTGCTAAAATGACCAGGATCGATGCCCCAGGGGGGAGCGCCAGCGCTCCCCCCCCCAGGGCTGTACTGATGACGGAGCGGTTCCGTCATCAGCACAGCCCAACCGATGCTGATGACGGAACCGCTCCGTCATCAGCATCGAAGGGGTTAAAACTAAAATAAATAATTTCCTTTTTAATTTAAAAGCCTTTTGAACAATGGATTCAATATAAAATAGTGCTCTTTTTTATATTTTTCACATCTTTTAGCAAGTTAAAAACAACTCTATTATAAATCTTTTTTCTGATTTCTTTATACTGATTTTGCCTTCTTTTACCATACATAGTGTCTTTTGAATATAATTTTCCATTTACTCCTTTGTTTTTATTCATATTCTTTTTTCTGGTCGAAGCATTCTTTTGTACAATCTGAACACGGTTTCTAGGCTTTGAAAGTTTTGTAATGAACTCTTTTGTTGTCTTACCGGAAGACTTTTTCTTTTTACCCACATGATGTTGGTCATCCAATACTTGTTGTGCAAAATTCTTCAAATAATTGTCCTTTTGTCTGTCCTTTTCTCTTTCTAGATTTTTCTGGCATGATAACTTTATTTTAATGATGATAAACAATATGTGTAAAAAATAAATATAAATACATTTATTTTAATACATTTATAAAATATACTTTTTTATTACTATGCACACACATTGAATATAAAAACCATTTAACCACTTTCTTTTGTAATCACTAATTGAAATTATAATTGAAGGTGTAAAGATAATTGTGTAGGTGATAAGAGATCTGCATGTGTAAAGAACAAGGGTTTGTACCAGTGTTTGTGTTAAGCCCTGGGACATTATATGAGTACTTAGGCACTGACTGATTAGAGTCCTGCAAGGAGAATGCCCGGATGAATGTATAAGTGTTTGGATTTTGGTGCAGTCTTTGGATTAGTACAGGATGCTGGGTGGCTGACTGGAGCAGTGCATAGGGTGTTTGCTGGAGTGTATAGGTACTGCCTGAGTAATTAAAGATGTAAAACACAAGTGTGTAGGTGGTTAGACGACTGAGGCTTGAGCCGGGCGGTCTTTCTTTACCTTAACAACTCTTTTCTACGTATTGCACTTGCCCTGTGTGTCCGCTCCCCCCCAGCACCAGCGCTCCGATTTTAAACGTGACGCTTGGCATCTCACCAATTTGAGGGTGCAGATAGCATTTTAAATTTGCTGTTATTATTTTAATTTCACTCACTTTAGTCAGCGCTGCCTCTCCCAGAGGGTCCGGCCGATTCTAGGGCTGGGCTTCCTGGGTCTCGGGTGGAGCAATTACAGCGGCCATCTTAGGTGAGTCAAGACTATAAAAATAAGGAAGGGACTTAATTCGCGAGAACTCTGCATTACTCGCCTGAGGCTTGGGCCGGGCGGTCTTTCTTTACCTTAACAACTCTTTTCTACTGATTGCACTTGCCCTGTGTGTCCGCTCCCCCCCAGCACCAGGGCGCCGATTTTAAACGCGACGCTTGGCATCTCACCCATTTGAGGGTGCAGATAGCATTTTAAATTTGCTGTTATTATTTTAATTTCACTCACTTTAGTCAGCGCTGCCTCCCCCAGAGGGTCCGGCCGATTCTAGGGCTGGGCTTCCTGGGTCTCGGGTGGAGCAATTACGGCGGCCATCTTAGGTGAGTCAAGACTATAAAAATAAGGACTGACTTAATTCGCGAGAACTCTGCATTACTCGCCTGAGGCTTGAGCCGGGCGGTCTTTCTTTACCTTAACAACTCTTTTCTGCTGATTGCACTTGCCCTGTGTGTCCGCTCCCCCCCAGCACCAGCGCGCCGATTTTAAACGCGACGCTTGGCATCTCACCGATTTGAGGGTGCAGATAGCATTTTAAATTTGCTGTTATTATTTTAATTTCACTCACTTTAGTCAGCGCTGCCTCCCCCAGAGGGTCCGGCCGATTCTAGGGCTGGGCTTCCTGGGTCTCAGGTGGAGCAATTACGGCGGCCATCTTAGGTGAGTCAAAACTATAAAAATAAACGTTCATGGCTCCGCGCAGTGGGCGCGTTCAGCGGGCGCGCCTCATTCGCGCCGGAGTCAAGCCAGAGTCCAGCCCGTCTGCGCCCGTCCGCGACAGACCGGGACGTAGTGCGACGCCTCTTAGTCCCCCGAAACCACCTGACACCGTGGATCCGGCCAGGTACCACTTGCAATATACGAAACAGGAGTTGCTCCTCTTACGTCCTATTGTGGCTAATCACTGTGACCAATTCGATCAATTACCAACTGCTTGTGACTCATGCAACCACACTTTTCATTTACCTAGGATTAACATACAGGCAACATCTAAACCTAATATGATATTACTAAATTGCAGGTCATTAAAAAAATATAAATTGGAAATATATGATTTAATAACCACAAATAAGCCTGACGTGCTTTTTTTAACCGAGACGTGGCTGGATGAGGAATCTTCTCCGGAAGTGCTTGAAGCTACCCCCCCTGGCTACTGTCTACTCCGTTTAGATAGACAAAAACAAAGAGGGGGAGGGATAGCCCTCATTCATAAGGCAGAGTTAGCATGCACCTTAGTTAAAGCCACTCTATTGCACAGTGAAAGCGGCTTATTTACCATCAAATTAGGACCAAGAAACATCATCAATGGCATGTTGGTATATCGCCCACCTGGAGCAGCTGGACAATTTGAGAATCAGCTCTTAGACTTTATAACAGAACCAGCTCTCCGTTACAAAAAGTTCATCATTTTAGGTGACTTAAACCTTCATTTTGATGATGGGGATTGTAAGGAGGCACAGGAGGTGGCAACAGCTCTGGCGTCATTGGGGTTGAATCTTCTTTCTACTGCCCCATCACACCAACTAGGCCATCTCCTAGATCCCATCTTTGCCAACTGGGAGGGCATTACTGCCTTCCCCCCGGTTAGAATAATCTGGTCAAACCACTTTATTATCCCGTTCTTGGTTGATAACTCACCTACTGAATACAGAGTTCTGAAACCTACTTCCCTAAAACGTTGAAATTGGAAGAAGTTTAACCAAGAAGCCTTTAGACATGCCCTTCAAAAAAATCCCCCTCCGCAAAGCAACTCTCTTCAAGAGGCTTGGAAAAACTATGAAAATTGGCTGTCCAATGCTCTGGATGAGATAGCTCCTTGGACCTCCAAGCCCCCGG
Organism: Lissotriton vulgaris; assembly: GCF_964263255.1. Classification (NCBI taxonomy): domain Eukaryota; kingdom Metazoa; phylum Chordata; class Amphibia; order Caudata; family Salamandridae; genus Lissotriton; species Lissotriton vulgaris. The sequence continues at coordinate 7,839,273 of NC_141688.1, forward strand.
CCAGGCAATCCAAAACCGCCCCCTGGTTTTCGGAAAAATTAAAATCTGCCAAAGCCAGATGTAAAACCCTAGAGCGTAACTGGAGAAAACACTACAATCTAGAGGATAAACTACTATATAAGAGCGAATTAAACAAATACCATAAACTAATGAGATCGGAAAAAAGCTGCCATCTCAAAAATAGAATTGATTTAGCGGACAACGCCACTAAAGAATTGTTTTCTATTTATAAAGAACTCACGATTCCAACCAGATTGGAGGCTCAAGATACTCCTTCGAAAGAATTATGTGACTCCATTGCAGATTTCTTTGTAAATAAAATCGATAAAATTCATGCTATCTTCACTAAGGATGAGGCCAGTTCTAGCAAACTCGCAGAAGACAACAACAACAGAAACACGGGGACCTCTTACCTTCACATGCTTTACTACTCCTGACAAACAAGAGTTACTTAACATCGCAAACAGCATAAAATCTGGCTCTCCCAGCGATGTCTGCCCGCCTACCCGCTGTAGAGGAGTCATGGAGAGTACAATAATTGACCACATTAGTCTTATTGTATCGCTCTCCTTTAAAGAATGCAAGGTATTAGATGCTTGGAAAACCGCCCAAGTAATCCCCCTTAAAAAGAAGGCCAACATCCACATCTCCCAATTCCAGAATCTCCGCCCCATCTCACACTCCCTTTTTGTGCTAAGATTGTGGAGAAAGTAGTGAATAGGCAGCTCATGAGTTATCTGGAAGAACACTCTCTCCTGCATTCCACTCAATCAGGTTTTAGAGCTGGATACTCTACTGAGTCAACCCTACTTTTTTCCACCGGGAGTCTTAGACACATAGTTGATGAGGGAGAGACAGCAGCGTTGGTACTTTTAGACCTAAGTGCAGCCTTTGACACCGTGCTGCACTCAACGCTGCTGTCTCGGCTATCTGGTATGGGAGTAAAGGGGCCAGCCCTTGCGTGGATGAAGTCCTTCCTGGTGAACAGGAACTTTCAGCTGCACTGCCCCCCATTTAGGTCCTCTCTCAGAAAGGCGAGCCATGGGGTTCCTCAGGGCTCGAGTCTGAGCCCCACCTTGTTTAATATCTACATGGAACCCCTGGCTCGCATAGTTGAGACTTATGGGGTGGGCATTGTCAGCTACGCTGATGACACCAAATTGATGTTTAAACTTACGCCCGACCACAGTGAAGAGGCCACCAATTTCTCCAACTGTCTCTCTACCGTGGCAGCTTGGATGAATAACAACTGTCTCCGCCTTAATGGCGACAAAACCGAACTGCTGGTGGTAGGTAAATCTTCTTCCGCATGGTCTCACATGTGGTGGCCTGCGGAATTAGGCAGTCTTCCTAGTCCTGTGGCCTCGGTGCGTAACTTGGGCATCATACTGGGCTCTAACCTTTCATACAAGACCCATATCAGTAAAACCACAGCCAGATGTTTCAGCGTACTGAAAGTTCTTCGGAAAGTACTGGATCTCCTTCCCATGGATTCCAGGAAGACCATTGTACATGCCCTTGTAACCCCCCATCTGGACTATGGTAACGCCCTGCTACTGGGTTTGAGCAAAAGGGGACTCCACCTACTCCAGTGTGCCCAGAATGCTGCTGCGCGTCTTGTGCTCAAACTTCCTCGAAGAGCCTCAGGCAGATCTGCCTTGTCCAAACTCCACTGGCTCCCCATCAAGGAGCGAATTAAATTTAAATCCCTATGCTTTGCCCATCGTATTGCCCACGGCACTGGCCCAGGTTATCTTCATCGCTTACTCACAATACATCGACCTACCAGGAATTTGAGATCTTCTCGAATGATGACGTTCAAAATCCCTAAAATTACCAGCGCTAGGATGGGCGGCTGCTCGTTCAGATACTTGGCTCCCAAGGGTTGGAACGAGCTTCCTCTCGAGATCCGTATGGAACCCTCTGAAATCAGGTTTCGGGGGAAACTCAAAACTTTCCTATGCCCTCGCAATTAATCATTATTTCCTCCCTTGCCCTGTTTGGATCTTCCTGTGTTCTTTCCTCTGAGCTCTTATTCAGTTTTCAGCGCGGAGACACTCTGTTTTTGAGTAACCAGGCGCTTTACAAATGGTTTCTATTCTATTCTATACATGTGCAGTAGACAGGAGTTTGTACAAGTGCATGTGTTAAGGCCTAGCTCACTGTACGAGTACTTGGGTACCGAAACAATGGTTAGAGAACTACAATGAGAGTGCCTTGGTGAATTTATAAGTGGTTCAGTTTCAGTGCAGTGAATGGATTAGTACATAGTACTGAATGGGTCACTACAGGAGTGCAAGAGCAGTGACAGGGTGTTTGCTGGAGTGTATGGATACTGCCTGGGAAAATGAACATGTGTAACGAAATGTATAGGTGATTAAATGACTGCATGCACATTGAACAGAGCTTTGTAACACTCATGTTGTAAGGGCTGGATTACTGCATGAATACTTGGGTACTGACTGAATGATTAGAGTACTGCAAGGAGAGTGTCTGGGTGAATTTATAAGTGGTTGGGTTTTGGCGCAGTGAATGGATTAGTACACTGTGAGGAATGGGTCACTAGAGGAGTTCAAGGGGAGTAACAGGGTGTTTGCAGGAGTGTATAGATACTGACTTGGGAATTGAAGGCCTGAAACAGAAATTTGTAGGTGGTTAAAGGACTACATGCATAAATGATAGGAGTTTGAAGCAGTCCATGTGCTAATGCCCTGGTTAACTGGTTTGTAATACATACTTAATTTAGAGCAAAACTGTGCCCGATGGAGGCGAAAGGGACGAGGTCTCCCTGAAAGTAATGTCTGAGGGTTAAGGGAAGAAAAAGACTGGTAGTCAGTTGTAAGCATCGGTCGATTTTACCCATTACTAAGAAAACTGACTTTTGTCAACCTAGTGTAATCAGACCTAGTAGTCTCCCTGTCGGACCGCATCTTAGCGTGTCTGTGTCGGGGAGCATACTAAATACTTCCTGATTCCACTACGTGGTCGTCACTGTGACTAGACCACGGGTGAAAAAAGTTTGAAGTCCGCTGTCTATGGCAAACCTGCGGCCATATTGGGGGAATACGTTATGGCGGTAGTTGAAGTTCGATTCCCCATAGCGGAACTCGAAGATATATTATTTAGAAAAGATGCAGCAATTCATCTAAATTTATGCTCTATAAATATTGAATGGTGCGGTACAGTTTTAAGAAGATTTATTAAACCGTGTATTTGTTGTTCAGGAACGGTGCACAAGTATGTTGTCATTGCGCTGATCGGCCATGATTCTATATACAGAGGGGTTGCTTATATTGAGGGCAAGGTTTCTCAATTCAGCTCTTTGTGTCAACTGCTAATCGTCTGGGTATGTGCCAAATTGTCCTAGCATTTTTAACTCGAAGACGTATGTTGTTCGGGATCAGTATTATGACCATAGTTTTTCTTATGGTTTTCAGTTGCACTGAAGATAGGTGGAGCCCAAAGGGGATGGGTACATTGGGTGAGATTCAGTGCTCTCTGGGTCAACATGATGCAGACGCTTCAGATTCTGTGGCAGGTATTAACAGAACTGACCCCAAGGGATTTAGTCATTTAACCCATGGGTGTCTCTGCGCAACTTAAAAACCCAGCGTTGTTCTTTTTCATGCAACTTCTTTTCAAGATTCTCTTTGCTTTTTATATGCTCAAGTATCACCCACCTCATGTCGTTGGGGGTGTGCTCTCTCTCTAGAAAATGTGTGGTCAACCTTGTCGTGGCACGTTTGCAGCATATATTGCTGCGATGCTCCAAAATGTGGGTGTTCACATTCCTGGTGGTCATCCCCACGTAGTGAAGGTTACAATTACACGTGATTAGGTACACCACCCCAGCTGTGTTGCAGTTTGTGAAGTTTCTTAGTTCCCATGTGGTGTTATTTAAATTCACTACCTTGGTGGCTGAAGTGAGGTGGGAGATACTGCAGTTATTACAGGGGTAATGCCCTGTGGGTAGTGGGTGCAGTCGTCATACACTTCCTCCCTCCTCATTGGTGTTCAGGGGTTTTGTGTGTACAGACAAGTGATTTTTGAGATTCTGCCCTTTCCTGTGGATGAACATGGGTGTTGGTATGTTAAGGCCTCCACTATTAAGTGTGCACCAATGTTTTTGGACTATTTTTGTCACCTAATTTGAGGCAGCATTAAATGGGTAATGCAAATTGGAGTTTGCCTCTATTTATAAATATTCGAGTGGATAATTTTGAGGTAACGCTGCACTGCTGCATTTGCATGTTGCACTGACAGCTAGCATTATTTTGCTGTCTATTTTTGATTTTGAACAAGTGATTGCAGCTACGGAAGCCATTTGCACAGCTGCCTTTGCGGCTCCATCAGCCAAAGAATTCCCTGCAACGTGAACGCCATCATGCTGATGACTCAGTGTATGTATCACGTGAGTTTTTGTAGTTCTTTCTGTAATAGAATTACTTGTTCCCAAAGCAACTTATGCTTGATTGTGCCACCTTTTGCATCTTTGAAACCGTTTGAATCCAGTTCTGCAAGTATTCATTGTAAGATTGGGCGCAATAAAAGGAATCGCACACTATGAGTGTGGGGAATTCAGATTCCATATTTTCAAGTGCCATCTTGAATGCTTGTAGTTAAGCTCGCTGAGCATTACAATCTCAGAGAGTTTGTTTTTTAGTGACCAATGGTCGGAATTTACCATCATGCCAACGACCTTTAACGATCATGCACGCAACACTATAAGCTTGTTTACACCCAATTGCGCGTTGTGCTGATCCGTCTGTATAAGTTATACATTCCTACTGTTCTAGAGGCAAAATTTCAGTAGGCAGAAGGCATTCTTGTTCCTATTGTAGAAACTCTTGTGTCTTCAAATAGGGGTCAAAAACGTATTCAACGTCTGATGCAGCAAGAGGGTTAACACATTGTATCCATTTCAGATGTAAAGCTTTTGCATTTGGAATGCTCGCTTTTGTCACTGCCTCCAGGGCAGGTACTGGTGTAACGACCATTATGCATTTTCCCTCTGCGTGTGCTCTCTCTTTTGCTACTGCAGTTTGAACCGCTGTCAGAATTTTTTTTGTAGAAGTGAATTTTATTTTTGCTAGGGTATACAAGTGTGATTTGTAAGCTATTGGCACTTTTTCTCCTTCATTGAAGGTTAAGTACGTTAATCCGCATCTTCATGGAATGATTCGGATAACTTCATTGCAAACGTGTACGTGTGCTTGTAAATGTGTTGTTTCCAACCTGTCTGATTGCACTGAACGCAAAATTCCTGTTTATTTTTGTGTCCAATTACTGATTTGAAATCTTGTTTGATTAATTCATAGAGAGGTTTAACCCTCTCTGCGTAATTTAGAATGTATGTTCTCCCGAAGTTTAGGAAACCTAGAATCAACTGTAAGTTTTTCAGCGTTTTTGGAGGATGGAGAAGCGCACACTTTTCTAAAAAGTAGGCTGCCAGACTTTTGCCTTTACTTGATAACTCATAGCCCAGGAAAAGGACATTGAGGTGGGCAATTCTTCATTTCTTAAAATTGAATTTGTACCCTTCAGAGCCGCAGCTAAGTATAATGGTGTTCACTCTGTTCAAGTGCCTGTCCAAGTCATCATCTGTTAGATAGATGTCATCCACATATGATAATGCTTCGTCATCATAGGTTTGTAGTAACTCTGTTACTCTTGCTGAAAATAACCCTGGACTATTCTTGAATCCCTGGGGAATACAAGAGAATTGACGTCGTGTCCCCATATTTGAGAAAGCGGTCAAATACCTTCTTTCTGGTGCAATATTTTGACAGAAGAAACAGTTTCAAATGTCTAATGTGGTTTTTTATTTTTATGCACATTGTGGGTCATAAGTGCTGCACATTGTGCATTTTGTCCTGCAAAAGTTTTCCAACAAGAGTTTAAATATCTGTAGTTCAAAACTACACAATATGTATTGTCTGGTTTGGAAACAGGAAACAAAAGATTGTTCATGGATGAGGTGCATGTTTCAATCACCCCTTGGTATTCAAGTTTGATCTAAGATCTCCCTGACCTGTTTTGTAGCTTCTTTATTAACTTGGTAGTGCCTCTGTGCAGTACGTTGATTCTTTAACTGGATTTTATGAGGAGAGTCCTCATCCCATCCTACATGATTTTTGTATTCTACAGGAGTCTGGGCTACTGCCCATTTCCTGGCATATGTATATTTTTTATGAATTGGGATGTGATTGGAGAAGGCAGGCATAATGATGTTTTCTCCATGGGGGCACTCCCAGACAAATTCAGGTGGCCAGTCTTGTTCAGCTAGAAGAATGTCATAACCCTTTGAGAGCTTTTCCCAAAAGAGTGCTCCTATTTTCCTGGTTATGTCTCTCTCCTTCTGGAGTGTTACTTCACAAAATGTATGTGGGACACTAATCCTGGTGTCCACAGTTTCAACTTGAATGCACTCATTCAAGTCCACTGTCTCCAGATGATCCTTCAGGATCTTGTGAGCTATGGTGACCTCTGCTGCGCTGCCCAACATTGTCTGAGCCCACTCCCCGTTCTTGAGTTATGTCCTCAAGATCCTCGGCATGTCTTATTTTTAGACCTGATACCTTCTTTTTGGTGAATTGAGTTTTCTTTTTTTCGGAAGGTGTTGATCGTCTTTGGACTTCAAGCGTTCTTCCTTGTTTTCTGACCGTCCACTTCTTTCTGATTTCTGTGACGAAGTCTGAAAGGTACGAGAGGAATGTGTTTCAGTATCTTGATATCTGTCAGTGTTTTTCAAATTATCCCTATCCTTGAGGTTATACCTCCTTTCAGAGGGCTCCTTTCGAGGAGACCTACCTCTGGATTGAGAGAGCTCATCTTTAGGAAGAGTCTGCCTAGGGCTTTCCCACTTCTTCTTTGGATTAGTATGAGTCTTTTTGCTAAAGACCTTTTCAGGACTTTCAGTCAGTTGGGGTTTCACTATTTTACCACCAAAGCTTTCTCTACCTAGTTCTTCATAGGATTTTTCAATTATTCTGGCTAGTTCCTGATGTCGCTCAATTACATCAAATTCTCTTAATTTTGGGCGGATCGCCACAGATGCTGCTTCACCTTTAATATTAGCTAATATTATTGCTGAGACCTGCTTGAAATCTTTCAGTAATTTCATACCTAGATTTAGAGCAGGCTGTGCCCCGTATTCATTTTGAATCTGTTTCAGGACGTCTGGTATTACCACCATGGATGGAACACCATGTGTTTTAGTGTAGATTGCAGCAAAGACTGTACCCCAAGTGTTGCAGTACTCCAGGTGTGGTGCGATCCCCATTGGTATACAGAGCGTTATAATTCTGTGTTTCTCATGAGGGGTAGTATCAGGAAATACTGCCTCAATTTGAGTAATTTTTTAAGCTATCCAGAAAGGAATTTGTGCCCGTTTTGCGGATAATTTGCCAATGACTGATTGTATAGTCTGTGGTGTCATTTTGTTTGTGTTCCTCTGGTGAGGGGTGTGTTGTGGATTCCTTATAGGAAGTTGAGCTGTTAAAGTCTGCATGACATATTGAACCAATTGTCTAAGGATTTTGATTAGTTGTTTTAACTGGGCTAATAGTTCCAAATCCGTCATTTCTTCAATAGCAGGATGGGGTGTATAGCTTGGTAATACCGGCCATGTGGCTCCTGGTCTACCTAGTGGACCGAGCCTGGTAATTTCATTTGTATGTTGTAGGGCGCCTTTAAACCAGAGCGCATGCTCTTGGTAAGTTCATGGAATCTCAACATCCTTGAAAGGAATGTATTCCGTTGGAGCTTCATCTTCTTTGTAGAAGTGAGACATGTGTGTTACTGCATTTGCTTGAGGGAATAGAATCCATGCATAAAATACCTCTGTCTGCCGATATTCGTGTGTCTCTATTACAACATTTACCCTACCACCTCTTGGTGTTAGGCCATTTGTTATCAGCTTTATAGTTGTGGGTTTTCTAAAATTTTCTTGCATGATTATGGCATCCGGAGTGGCAGCATTAAAGCCTGTAATGTCAAGAGCCGGTTGTGCTGCATCTGTTCAGTCCTTCTGTTGACTATAAGTTTACAGAGCAAGTTTCAAGGAAACAAAGATAAGGTGCACAATATTTTGGAACACTGTATCTTTCAACGTTGAATAAACCAAAAGCTAATACATAGGAGTTTTTCGTCCTACTAAGCTATGGTGGATATTTTATCCTTTTACCCACTCCAGACATTTATTGGAGTATTTTAGGGGAAAAAGGGTTCTCTGAGAAAAGCACGACTGAGGTAATTTAGTATCTAGTGTTAAATTAGTGCCTTACCAAACGTTGGGTGCCATGTATGTTGTTCCTATATTCCCAAGAGGCTCTGCGCATTGCAATAGTGTAGCCTATAGATATGACGTAAGACTGAGGTCAACTAGATCTCTATCAAATATACTAGACTTAAGAGTGAGTGTGCCAGCTAACTCAGAGGTCACTAGAAACTTTCTCGAGTTTACAAGAAGGGATTAGTTTGTGACAACCGCATAAACATAACAACTTTGTTACCCGAGAATAAGAAATGTATCTCTAGAGTTGTGGAAACAATAGATAGTACTTCACTGAGTTGTAGAGAAATAGAGAGATGGGTGTTTTCAATAAAAGATTTATTGAACAGTCTTTTTTCTCATACAAGAGAAGTGAACTGCTACAATCATTAGACAGACTGCAAAGTTTAATGCGTAAAGCGTGAACAATATTATAAAATAATACTGTAAGAGCATTGTATGGTTTCTAAGCCATATCAAAATACATACATAAATACTAAGTATGGGCGAATTTTGTGGATCTGCGGTCCGCGAATTCACGCGAAATCGCAAAAAAATCTGCAAATTCACTGATTTTCCTGCAAAATCATGGATTTATTTGCGATTTGCACAATGCTTAACTGAAGTACTTTCTACTGGCTAATCAGTAAATGCTACCTCGTTGGGTAAATGTATAGCGCTTTTCCTACACTGCAGCTGCGTGAAGGGCCAGATGATTTATCCCCAGTGACCATGTGTGCCTGTAACTTTGCCACTGCGCCAAAAGGCGCTGCGCTCCCTTGAGTGAGCTGTCCATCATAGTGGGGAAAGGACGGGAAGACGTTTCATACCGCTAGTATGCGGGGCCAAACGGGCAGGGCCTATGTGTCTTCACATGCCTCTTGTGTATAAAGGGTCAGAGGGCGAGCAGGGCATCATAAGAGGAGAAAGCAACCTCCTGGTCACATGAACTACACGGGGATCGCGCTCGAGAAACTCATGGGTGCAAAGACCTCCCTGAAGTATTACAGCTAATTTTTGACAGCAGAGATGGGGATAAAGCACACTTGACCAGCCTCAACCATGCTCACTAATGTTTTGGTGCTGAGGTCCCTTGAGCGAGCTGTCCATCATAGTAGGGAAAGGGCGGGAAGACGTTTCATTCCGCTAGTGTGTGATGTACGGGGCCAAACAGGAGGGGCCTATGCGTGTCCACATGCCTCTTGTGTATAAAGGGTCAGAGGATGAGCAGGGAATCATAAGAGGAGAAAGCAGCCTTCTGGTCACAGGAACTACACAGGGATGGCGCTCGAGAAAATTATAGATGCACAGACCTTTCCGAAGTATTACAGCTAATTTTGACGGCAGGGATGGGGTTAAAGCACACTTGCCCAGCCTCACTAATGTTTTGGGCTGATTAAAATGCTACTGAATTTGAGCTTCACCTCGGGCACCTGTTTTATGTCTGTAAGTGCTTCCAGTTGAGGTTTAATTTTTGGGACAGCAGCCTCGTGCCATACTTGTAACTATTCTCTGACCCTGCTTCGAGGGTCAGAGAACAGTTGCAAGTGGGCGAGGAGGCACTGCTCCGGAAGATCTTACAGGGTTACAGCAGGTACCCAAATTGAAGTTAATTTCTTTGTAACCATTTTGTAAATGGTTACAAAGAAACTAGCTTCAACTTGGGCACCTGCTGTAACCCTGTCAGTGCTTCCTGAAAAAAATTTGTTCCGCTTGCGGATTCGCAAATTTTTCAGAAATTTCGGTCCATAGTGAATAAATACATAGACTAAAAATACTCAACTGGTGCTTCTAAAATACGCCTACCCCAGTGTACCAAACCTGAGTCTAGTACGCGGGAAGAAGTAATTATTGTGTAGGATAGGTTTCTAGTTTTCTTTTCCAAGAATCTACCAAAGGTTTCTCTTAGGGTCTAATCAGCTCCAGACCTTAGTTAGAATGAAGGAGGTCTGGTATCTCTGTCTCGGGGCTCGATTTCCCAACTCACCCCCGGGGGAGCTTGGAAACACTGGAGCTGGATTCTCAGCAGGAGAAAGGCAGTCTCTGATCAGTCCGTCAGCTGGAGGGTCCAGCTATGCCTAAATAAGGGAATGAGTTCTATGCCTATATTAGGGCAATGTGAATTGTACCTATATAAGGGCATGAAATGCGAAAATTCACTACAGAGCCTAAAATGCCACACAACAAAAGATGGCGCTGACCTGAGGGACTTCTGACAAGGACCTACTAAACCGCTTCATAAACGTTTTATATATGCCGGTATCTATGCCATGTATCATGAAGCATGGAAGATTACGCAATCAGAGACTGCAGAACGAATACGAGAAATTGATTGTATTCATTTAGAGAAATCTCTCTCTGTAGATGACAATGGGTTAACGACTCTGTCATCCTGGATATATTCTTTGGACAGCATAGTATCCTCTGCCATAGACATAATAGAACAGGACTTGGTCATGTTGCAATATGGTCAGTCGCAATTACGTTCTATAATGCTATTATGCTGGACGTTACAAAACATACGTTCAGGCTATTTACCTTGGCGTCTAATCAACACCACGTCGCTGTTTTCAGAATTCAATCTCACTGATAAACAGATCAAACTGGCTCAGAGGGGAGCAGACTATATGGTGCTGAGCATTGAGAAAAAGGAAAGATTGCTATTAATTGTCTCTGAAATGCCGGCGACAGAATGGATAATACACGGTACAATCACTCTGCCTGTTACAGTTTGACATTTTCAGTATTGCTTAAAACATATACCAGAAGGCCTATATGAAAGGTTGGGTAAAGAATACATCAAGACATCCTTGGAATTACCATACACACACAGATGTTGGAGTGAGGGGAAAGAAGTGTTTCTTAGTGGTAATAATTGTGAAAACACACTAAGCGGTTCTCTCCTATGTCAGGGTATTAATTTACACGGGGCCTGCAATGGTTCCTCGAACAACTTATGCTGCCGCCAGCAAGTTTCACCCACTGCAGTAATTGATCCAATTTTTAGGCAACTTTCTAATGGAAGTTACATTATGTTGAATGATCACAGCTGCTGTGGCATGTTGTCAGTTTTAGCCTATTTCGTAACTGTGTCAGCCAGGGTCACTTGCTGTATGCAAGTATTGTTTCTGAAAACCAAGACAGACCGGGAGTCGCCGTTATGGCCTTCACTGAACATCTCTTCTATACGAATTGATACTTTGAGCAGAATGAAAGCCATTCTTTTACAAAAAACTGTGCCAATAACCTCAGGCAAAGAAACATATGATCTGCAAGTCGCAAGGATTTCCACAGAGATACACGCACTATTAACTACAAACTGCCCTGTACATTTTTCAGAAATGTTAAGTCGTATTTTAAACATGTCTGATATGAGTGGTATTGTACATGTATTTAAGACAGTTTTTTGGGACTGTAAGCACCTTTTGAAGCAGTCCTAGGCATATTTCCAAACTTCGTGCACTTTGTGTTTTGGCGGACTGCCTCACGTTTTGTGACTCGCAGCAAGATACCATTTTTGCTCCGATATGGAAAGCCAAATCACCAGCGATACCCAGTTCACCGTGGAGAATACTCTTCTGGCGATGAAGTGTCATGAGCGCATAGTCCAAATTTTGGGATTAACTAATTTAAGAGAATTGAATACCACATGGTTTATGTTATTTAGACCAATCTGGCAAGATTGCACCTTACCTGTTCTGCACTGCTTGGTTTGCGGAGCAGAATGCGTGCTAGACATCTGTCTGACACTCTCATCAGTCATGCCAACGGATACTTTGCTTGGACCAGTGACAACTCATGCACTGTGTTGTCCCCAGCGGCTACCAATTCTGATGACAGCATTCATTGAGATGTAAATGTAAATGTATAGGCATTTATATAGCGCACTACTTATCCGTAGGGTCCCAAGGCGCTTCGACCGCTGCGAAACCCTTCCTGGCTTCCCTGAGAGATGGTCCCTTAATGGGTATCTCCAGGGTGAGACCAGGCATCCCCGGCGGTCTGGTGGGGCCGTTAGTGAAGATGTGGCAAGCTAATGCCCAGAGTTGCCAAGTGTGATCGCTGATCAGAGTGGGCACCGAGGCGAGAGAATTATCGAGTCCGCTGACCCTGGTCCAGAAACCTGCCGCGCCAGGAATCGAACCCAGGTCCCGGGCCGTCCTCTGCTCTCGGGTCTGCTGCCTCTAACCAGTGAGCCACACTACTTCACAGACGCAAAATGCTGACGGTGAGGTACGAGAAGCCACAGGCGCACAGGTACCATCTGATGTGAACATAATAATGTGACGCGTTCGGAGGGCAATGCTTCACATCTATGTGCGATTAATCTTCTTAACGAGGTAATCCAACTTTCACCTACAATGGTAGACAAATTCTTTACAGACTTAGAAGATTTGATGTTTTTTCCAAACAATAACACTGATTTTTGAGTTGGCACTGAATTCGACCTTAATTTTTTCAAAACAAAGTCCTAACTTTGGAACTCTTTTTCCTATGATTAATTTTTGTTTCCCCAATTAGTATTTTTCATTTTTTGGCACAAAGTAATCTGCTCACAGTAGAACTATTCATAGAGAACTAGGATTCTTTGAAAACTTCCAAGAGACAATATTTGACCTTGTCCACATTCAAACAGTTTATAAATCTGCCATGGAATGGTCTTGTCTTTTTCTTCTGTAAATTAAGAGCCATTTCGTAAATGTATTTTCATGATTCATTCGGATAGCATTTCAAATGTCAAACTTTATGCTTTGAATAAAACATTGCTTTCAAATGAGTACAGCACAAATGCTCTTTTCGTGTACAACTGGTACCAATGCATTTTTATGTATTTTGGGTGAGCTTTTAACACATCATGTTTAGATATGTTTTACTGTGTTTAGAACTTAGTAATGTCGTACATAAGAAAGTGGATTGGATGTTGTGTGGCGTTTTCGGCTCCGGTTGTATTTTCCCGATTTATGCCCTTATAGAGGTACAATTCAAATTACCCTGATATAGGCATAGAAATCAATCCCTTATTTAGGCATAGCTCATGCTACCCAAATACAGGCATGGCTACTTCCACACGTACCAAACAACACAACGATTTCTTTGAAAATCGGCTTAAAAAGTCAGGGACTTCCTCTTGCTTGAATATTGATTTCTCTAAGAACTCAGTTAGCTTTACAATGAACAACTATTCCCAAGGGGTTCTTATGATGTTCTTATGCCCGACTGTACGTCAAACTGTGGCATTACTAAACACCATCAAGGTATAAATATGCCTTCACTTGCTATGGCAAACTACGGGTGTTCGGAGGAGCAGTACGTCTATCTACTTGCCCGACACAGCTCGTTACAGCAAGTGCCGAAGGACGCCGACTCTCCAGCTGACACACTGATCAAGAGGCTGTCCTTCTCCTGCAGAGAATACAGCTCCAGTGTTTCCAAGCTCCCCCTGCTGGGTGGTGGGAAATCGAGTCCCGAGATTGAGATATCAGATCTCCTTCATTCTAACCAAGATATGATGCTGATTAGAACCTAGAGAAACCTTCGGTAGATTCTTGGCAAAAAAACTAAAACCTATGCTACACAATGCTTACTTCTTCCCGCGTACCAGACTAGGTTAGGTACATTGGTGTAGGCGTATTTTAGAAGCATCAGTTGAGTATGTTAGTCAATGTTAATTATGTATGTATTTTTATATGGCTAAGAAACCATACAATGCTCTTACATTATTACTTCATATTACTGTTTACGCTGTACGCATTACACTTTGCAGTCTGCCTAACGATTGTAGCAGTTCACTTCTCTTGCATGAGAAAGAACACTGTTCAATAAGCCTTATTATTGAAAACGCCTGTCTCTCTATTTCTCTGCAACTCCGTAGAAACTAAGCATGCACGATTGACTGAGGGAAATACTTATCTATTGTTTCCGTGACTCTGAGAGATATATTCTTATTCTTGGGAAACAAAGTTGTCATATTTATGCAGTTGTCAGAAACTAATCCCTTCTTGTGAATTCGAGAAAGTTTCGGGTGACCTCTGAGCTAGCTGGCACTCACAATTAAGTTTAGTATATACGATAGAGACCTAGTCGACCTCAGTCCTACGTCTAATCTATAGGATATATTATTCCAATGCGCAGAGCCTATTGGGAATATAGGAACTACACTACAACATCACTCATGACATAGTCACTTACATCACTGATGACATAACTGATGACATCATACAAAAGACTACTCATATGCCCCGGTAGGGCTTCCAATACAATGGCTCACACACCCACATAACCATTCACATTCAGAGATCCATTCAACTCATCACACTCACACCCACTCACTCACCTATTCAACCGCTCATATAGCCATTCTTTCACATATACAGCGAGTAACAGAGTTATTAACTCACCCATATAGCCATTCACACACCTATTCACTCACCCTCACAACCACTCACATACCCATGCACACATCGAATAAATCACTCAGAAGCCCATTCACTTACCTTTGCAGCTAGTTACACAGACACCTACTGTGTAATACATCCACTCAAACACCGACTCACTATCCCATACATCCACTCTAACAGACACTTAATCACCCATACACTCACTTGCACATCTATCAATCAATCAATCAATCAATGGATTAATAAAACTCATTACAATATAAAATTAGAAATGGTCCACATGTACAAAATGGGTTAACATTAAAAAGCTTCGTAAAAAATTATTTTAAAACTGTTTCTCGATACCCCCCATAAGGAATGTTTGTAACTCAGTTAAACTGGGGCATACCGATGTGGGAGTTAAGACAACACTTTTTTTTGATTCTTCGCTAACTGTCCTGCAGCTGTTTTCTTACTTCAATCATGAATTTGAGGCCCGACAGGTCAAGATTGAAGAAGATCCTCCCAGCCAGGTTATGACCACCTGCCGACATGTTCTAATGTTCAGTTGGAGCAAAATGTCCTGTAAGAGCAGTCTTCTTTATGTCATAAGAGCTGGGCACGCACAAAACAAGTGGGTTAGGGTTTTGTTATGGTATCCGCACAGTCTGCATTGTGGGCTTTCTTCTTGGTATTTCCAGGACGGTCTTAGGTCCTTAGATTCATGAAGACCCATTCGGTAGTCTGTGTAGATTTTTATTAAATATTGGCTAAAGTGGACGGCCAGTTAAGCCTGTGGTTTTTGGAAGTTGTAGGACGAAATTACTGTCCAGGCGTGACCTCGGTGGGTCAGTGTTTTTTTGTCCTGAAGTAGAGTCTTCCTTTTAGCGATTGTGTTGGCAATTTTGCTAAAGTGTGCTTGTTCAGTTTTTTTGTTCCAAACTTCTTGTAGTTCAGAGAGGCAGGTTCTCAAGTAGGTTTCCCACGAGTTTCTCGAGGGCTGGGCGGCGTCGATGTTTATTTCTTGCCAGCAGTTGTTGTTTTTTGAGTCTGGTTGAGCCGAACAAAATTTGCGGCATAACTTTGCAAATCTGGACATGGAGCTAAATGTTTGATTTTGAAGTCCAAATTCAAGACGCACTTGAGCTACTGATGCAGATTTGGGTAGTTTGAGTACAGTCTTGTAAATTTTGTTTTGTAGATCATTTACTATACCGGCCTCCCTTCCAAGCCATGTCGCCAGTCCATATGATAATGTAGGTACGATCTGAGCAGCCATTACTTTTAGGAGATGGGTGTGGTTTGGGCCATCCATTTTTATTTGGAGTTGCCTGTAGGCATTAATTAACGTTTGTGACTTTGCTTTTAGCGCCAGTGTGTGTTCTTTTTTTGAGTTACCTTGGCCGAGAGTCACTCCCATGTACCGATAAGATTGCTGATCTTCTAACACTTGATTATTCGATGTCCATCTGAATTTATTGTTCTTATGCTCCATTAGTCATACTAATTTTGTTTTGTCCCTGCTAGCACATCTAGTCTCTCATTCATCCACCCACCCACCGAAAGAGCCACTCACATAGCCACTCAGTCACCGTAACAGCCAAACATGCACACTCACTTATTCGTGCCACTACTCACATAGCCACTCACCCACCTATACAACCACTCCCACACCTACTCAACTACCCATACTAATATTTAAACACCCACTCACACACCCATGGAGCCGCTCAGTTAACCATTGACAACCGCTGACAATCCGATCGGCTCAATCTCTTCTCCAGTTTAGGAAACTGGTGAAGACATGGTTGTTTAACCAGTAATGAGTCCTTATGGCTAAATGCTGCTACCATCAGAGATCCTATGTTGTAATCTTAGCGCCAAGACGCCCACGGGCAAACGCATGCGCTTTATAAATTGTATTAATAAATAAATAAATAAATAAATTACATACAGATACAGACATTAACGCAGTCACTTAGGCGACGTATGTTAGAAATAGTAATACTCAAACAATAGTAATTTAACTTATGCAGTAGATCAGTGTATATTTTTAAGTGTCAGAAACCTTTACAATGCACACTCACTGAATGATGTCATCAGTGGTATCATTTGAGATATCAACAGAGATGTCATCAGTGACCTCACTGACCATGTCATGAGTGATGTAATATGTGAGGTCATTAGCAGTGCATTGCGGCGGTGTAAGTTGTAGTCAGCTGAGGTAAGTATAACTGCTGAGTTTCAATGGTTTTGTATGAGTGAAAACGGAGCCTATGTCATCCCTGTAGCATATGGTCTTTTTTTCAGTGACTAAGCATACATACATAAAGGCTTTACACTTAACTGTGAAAATCGTACATTTGCATTGTAAAGGGTTCTATAGTTAGATTCATGCCTTCAAGTTTAATGTGAGAATCTCTTATGTATGGTCAGGGTCATTTGCAAATGTTTCCAGTAATTTTAACATTTTATTCAATCCACATTGTGCTGACATTAGCATAGATGAGCATAGTACTGGATCTAAACTGGAGTCTGTGTTTTGCAAATGATTGTTCCTGTTTCATTTAATATTACCAATAGAAAAGGTTCCATTTCAACTGGGTTATCGACTTCGGATTGCAGAGAAAGGAGGTTATATTTGAGAAGCCTTTTTTGTATTCTCATCAATGGAACTACTATTTCTTCAATTTTTAATGCCTCATAGTTTAATTGTAGCAGTTCCATTTGGTTTGGCATCAATGAACTTCCTCAGATTTCCAATGTCTTTGCTCCACAGGGTTTTTTCCATTTCTTCAATAAAAGTGAACCCTAGGTGTTGTCATTTTTATTTGGTTTTAAAGGTTTTTTAACTTTCAATTGTGTCACTTCTCTTTTCAATGTTTTATTCTTTAGGGTCCATTCTCTCCATTAGTGGTTGCTGTACTCCGTCCTTATAGCTTGACACTTCACAATTGTGTGACTTTACTGAAAGGTTGTAAATAAACGTAGATGTAAGTTGTAGATCAAAGTCAGGTTTATTCTTAACACCCTAACCATCAGCTTCCACGCAGCAACTGAATACACAGGAATACTCATCACCTAAACATTCTAGGTTCCATGGAACATACCTATGATAGATATAAAGAGAATACTACACATCCTCTTTCTTATAACAAGATAGAACTTGCAGATATAATACAAATAAAACAACTTCATGAAGCAAGCATCAAAATTACAACATAGAACAGTATACAGGGAAAAGAATCACAACACAAGAAAATATGAAAAACTTTCAAGTGGTGTAATCTTTGAGATAAGATGGTACTTTCTTAACACGTGTCCTAAATCTATTTGGAGGCACCATTGTGCCATTAGAAAAGATGGTTTGACGTGCACAAGTATCCATATCAGAATTGTATTTTTTTAACTATTGCAACACGATTTAAATTCCATATCTTACCATTTTCCAACTTCACAGAATTGCTAAGACATTTGATAACCTTCATGGGACAAGAGTATTTAGACCAGGACAAAGAACCTAATGGAGCCCTGACCTTTACTTCATCCCCAACTTCAACTCTTCCTTCTTTTACTCTTTTCCTTTCATGTCAAGTCAAGTCAAGTCATAAAATTTGTATAGCGCACTACATACCCAGAGGGTTTCAAGGCGCTTAGGAAGGGGAGGAGGATTATTTATCAAATATCCACGTTTTAAGCAGCTTTCTGAACGCTAGGTGGTTCTGGGTGAGGCGAAGGTAAGCGGGGAGTGAGTTCCATGTTTTAGCAGCCAGGTATGAAAAGGATCTGCCTCCCATGGTGGTCTTGTTGATGCGAGGTACAGTGGCGAAGGCTTGGCTGGAAGAGCGGAGTTGGCGGGAGGGGGTGTAGAAGGACAGTCGAGAGTTGAGGCAATCTGGTCCGATGTCGTAGAGTGATTTGTGTGCGTGGGTAAGCAGTCGGAAAGTGATCCTCTTATTGACGGGTAGCCAGTGGAGGTCTTTAAGGTGACCAGAGATGTGTTCGTTGCGTGGGATGTCTAATATGAGCCTGGCTGAGGCGTTTTGTATTCGTTGTAGTTTCTTCTGAAGTTTAGCGGTGGTACCTGCGTAGAGGGTGTTTCCGTAGTCCAGTCGGCTCGTTACTAGAGCGTGGGTGACTGTTTTCCTTGTTTCGGAGGGGATCCAGCGAAATGTTTTTCTGAGCATGCGAAGAATGTTAAAGCAGGAAGAGGATACGGCGCTGACTTGTCTGTTCATTGAGAGTGAAGAATCCAGGATGACGCCAAGGTTCCGTGCGTGGTCTGTCGGGATGGGTGCTTTTCCGAGGGCTTCCGGCCACCAGGAGTCGTCCCATGCAGAGGGGGATGTACCTAAGATGAGGACTTCTGTTTTGTCTGAGTTCAGTTTCAGACGGCTTTGTTTCATCCATTCGGCGACTTCTTTCATTCCTTCGTGTAAGTTAGTTTTGGCGGTGCTGGGGTCCTTGGTGAGAGAGAGGATCAGTTGAGTGTCATCCGCGTAAGAGATGATGTTGAGGTTGTGTTGGCGGGCAATGGCCGCGAGGGGGCTCATGTATACGTTGAAGAGGGTGGGACTGAGTGAGGATCCTTGAGGTACGCCGCAGATGACTTCAGAGGCCTCGGACTTGAATGGTGGGAGGCGGACTCTCTGGGTTCTTCCGGTGAGGAACGAGGTGATCCAATCGAGTGCTTTTCCTTGGATTCCGATGTTTCTGAGGCGTTGTAGAAGGGTGCTGTGGCAGACTGTGTCGAATGCTGCAGAGAGGTCGAGGAGGATGAGGGCGACTGTGTCACCATTGTCCAGTAGAGTTCGAATGTCGTCTGTTGCTGCGATGAGGGCGGTCTCGGTGCTGTGTTTGGTTCGGAAGCCAGATTGTGAGGGGTCGAGGGATTTGTTGGCTTCGAGGAAGGCGGCGAGCTGGTTGTTGACGGCTTTCTCGATGACTTTGGCCGGGAAACTTATTTTTCAGACGCAGTTTTATCTCCCTTATTCTCCATTCACCAATACCACTATCGTTTACACCTTTGCCCCAGAACATCCACGCCGGACTCAAACTAGTATTAGGAGTTCTTCCTTTAAACAACTCAAATGGAGTTTTCATAGTAGACATCTGTGGTGAAAATCTATGCGCCAGAATACACTTTTGCAATTCCTCCTTCCAATCTAATTCATTAACCCTAGAAAGTTGAATATTCTCCTTTATCACCCTATTAAACCTTTCCACGGTTCCATTGGTCTAGGGGTGATAAACAGAAGATCCTTTATGTTGAATGCCACAAGATAACAAAAAATCTGACATCATACTAGAGCAAAACTGAGGACCATTATCTGACAACAGAGATTTCGGAAAACCCTCTCTTTTAAAAATGTCCTTTAAAAAATCAATGACAGATGAAGAGGTTACCTCTGAAACAGAAGAGATCTCAACCCACCTTGAATAGAGATCAATCACAACTATCAAATAAGGAGTTCGATGTTCACCTGAAAGTGGACCCACAATATCAATAGCAATATCCTCCCAAGGTCCATAAGGAAGATTACGACAAATCATGGGAGCAGTACGAGAAACTAAAATTTTATCGCTTACTTTACAATGCAAACATTCCCTCACCTCCCTTTCAATTTCCAAATCCATCCCTGGCCACCAAATAGAACAACAAATACTTTCCTTAGTTTTTACAATTCCCATATGACCTTGATGTGCCTCTTCAATCAACCTTTTCCTCAAAAAACTTGGTGGAATTAACTTAGAACCCCTTAAAAAAACACCATTCTCCACAGACAACTCATTCTTGATCAAATGCCACACTTTAGACAAAACTTTGTCAAAATCAGTATTGCGTGTTACAGAAGCAATTACACTTTTAATCTCACAATCTTTACTACATTCCTCAAACCATTCATGTTCAAGTATTACACCTGAGGTAATTTCACAAACATTTACCTCACTTTCACAGTCCATTTTCCTCATAAACAACTTCATGAGAGTCATCAACAAGACGTGAAAGACAATCTGCAGATACATTCTCCACACCAGGTATATAGTCAATTTCAAAACAGAATTCTTGAATACCAATCACCCATCTTCTGATCCTTGAAGAAACATTATCCAAACCTTTCACCATGAAAATCTCCCTTAGAGGTTTATGATTGGTACAAACTTTAAATTTCTGACCCCACAGAAAATTCCTGAACTTATTTAAAGCCCAGAATATGGCCAAGGCCTCTTTCTCAATGACCGAATAGTTCACTTCGGCACCTCTCAAACTCCTTGAAGCACAGGCAATAAGCTTCTCTTGTCCATTCCTTCTTTGTTTCAAAATTGCCCCCAAACCCTTAGAACTTGCATCTGTGATAACATATGTCTCTTCAAAAGGAACAAATGCTTGCAAATCTGGAGCGGCAACTAAATCTCTCTTGATGTCCTCAAACTCACTTTGACATACATCTGACCACTTAAACTCCTTGTTCTTTCCCAAAAGATCTCTTAATCCTCCAGATTTACTAGCTACATTTTTGATGAACTTTCCATAGTATTCCACCATTCCAAGAAAGGAAACAACCTCCTCCTTATTCTTGGATTCCTAATAGTATCAACCAACTCTTTCTTAGGTGAAATACCAACCGCTGATATACAATGACCTAAATAATTCACCTCAGAGACTGAAAATTTACATTTCTCAAATGTTAAGGTCAAACCAGCATTTTCTAATCTTTTAAGAACCATCCTTAGAATTCTATCATGCTCCTCTTGATTCACACCATAAATCAACAAGTCATCTTGATAGCATTTTACATTTTTTATACCTTTCAAAATGGATGCCATAACACGTTGAAAAACCGACGCAGCAGACACAAGACCAAACGGCATCCTCTTATACTTGAAAGCACCCATCGGAGTGATAAATGCCGTAAGATCTTGAGAATCCTGCGTCAATTCAATTTGATGATAAGCCTGAGTTAAATCAAGCGTTGTAAAAATCTTAGCATCACCTAAAGATGATAACAATTCATCTATATTAGGCAAAGGTAATTTGTCCACAACAACTTCCTTATTGAGTGACCTCAAATCACAACATAATCTTATATCGCCATTGGGTTTGTTGGCGACAACAATTGGAGCCAACCATTCAGTTGCCTCAACAGAAGTAATTATATCCTGTTCCTGTAATTTTTTCAATTCTTGTTCAACTTTTTCCTGAATAGCTATAGGAATCCTCCTAACCTTAGCAACCACAGGAACAGCATCCTTCCTTAACTTTATACGATGTTTATAGCCTTTAAGACAACCCAAAACAGATTGAAAGATTTTGGGAAACTCCTCCATAAAAGAGTTATCTTTTGATGCAACCTCCTGAATTTGAATCTGAGGATTAGAATTAGGATTAAGCATGACCCCCAACAGACGTTGATGTGGCCACCCAATTAAACAATCACCAACCTTGGAAACGTAAACCTTCCCAACAATAATTATTTCCCTGAATAACCCATCATGCTAATAGGGGCACCACCGTATCCTCCTGCGCATACATCCATTTTGATTAATTTGTTTTTTCCTTTAATTATTTCTCATAAAACTCTTTAGATACAATTGTTATACGTGCACAAGAGTCAAATTTCATTTACAGTTCATTACCTTCAATCTTAACTAAATCGGTTGGATAATCCTTTTCTTCTTTGTCCTTCACTTGACATATAATTTCTTTGATTTCTTTAGTAACTATTTTTTTTTCCTTAGATTTGCAAAACTTTACAAAATGACCCTTTTTCCCACACCCATGACAGAGAAAGCTCATCGCAGGACAGAACCTTGAGTTCGCCTTATGACCAGACTTACCACATATATAACAAGTTACAGCTGACAAGGAAGCCTCCTCTTTACCTTTTTCATTTACAGAGGCCTTATTTTCTTTCACCTCCTTGACCTGTGAAACATCTTCCCTCACTTCTAACTTTTCTACCTTTTCCTCAGACCTCCCTTTGTCATGTTTTAATTCATCAACACATTTGATCATGTGTTCAACCCTCTTGGCTATACTTACAACTTCCTCAAGAGGTGGTTCATCCTTGAGCCATAATTCTTCTCTAATTGTATCCTCTCTACATTTCTGATTGCACAGTGGACCACTCTCAAATGCCCTCAAGGTTTTTCTACTATACACTGTTGAGATTTATCTTCTTATGGTGCCTCTTTCTGCTACTTCTCACAGCGTTGTTTCTGCTGCATGCGTTCAGAGCAAGGTTTGGCTTTGTAGCATGTACACAGGAATTATGTTTGTTTCACAGTATGTTTATGAGTCATATTGCTCTAGTGCTGCCTCCCTCAAGCCCTCTGTCCACTCTCCAAATGTACCTCAAGTACCACAGCAGTGTGTCTTTTTGAATGTTTGGTGTATGAAGTTAAGCATAGAATATTGCAAAACAAGTAATGTGTGGGAACTACCTCAGTTTTTCACTATTGCCTCATCCATAAAGCAGTGCAGTCTGGAGAGCAAAGTGCAGGGGTGAATCAATATCTTCAAGAAACATGTGATTCCCTTGGAGGAAGTATCAAGGTAAACATTGGATCAGGATTGCCCCTTCCCATGCATATTCATATTTTCTCCTCCTTAATTCCTCTTATCTTCCTCCTGTTGAAATAAAGTCTTACAATTCAACTCTCTTTTTGAATAGGTGCAAATTACTGTAAGCCATCATCTTTTCCAAATGTATGCAAAATCAATGTAATGTCCTGCATTGATGCAGATGTTGTCTGACCATATCTTTCTAGGAACCGTGAAAGTGTCAAGTTATTCGGCTAATGACATAGATATAACGCTTGAGGTGACAGTCTTTATTAGGGAAGCGCTCCAGGGGATAATTATAATATACTTTTCTCCTTTAGTACCTAAGGACATCAAGAAAATCTACACCAGTGAAATGGTTGTAAGGCAGGCTCAGACATGTACAGAAATCAAGCTGGGGGGGAAATACACTCACATCCACATGTCATTTGCTAAAATAGCGAACCTCAAGCACAATACCTTTTAAAGCCAGAAGCAAAATGTGGTATAAAACAATATTAGATCAATAGCAATACCTTATGGTATGTTACATACATTTGTAACGTGCACAGCTACTCATGAGTGTCCCGACGCAGTGCCTAGCAGGGTGTAGAAAGTGAACTTAAAAAAAATAGATGTGTTTTCAGTTTCTTCTTAAAGGTCACTGGGTCATGACTGGTACGCAGGGCAATAGGAAGGACATTCCAGGCAACAGCCGCCTTCACGTTAACAAGCTGCCCCAGCCTCTGAAACTTAAAATGAGGGACCTGGGCAAAGCATAGGGATGAAGATCGCAGGGAACGCGTAGAAACATAGACAGAAAGACGTCTCTGCAGGTAAAGAGGACCGCAGCCGTGGAGAGCATGGTGGGCCAAAACTAATAGTTTAAAGTTAACTCTATCCACCATGGGGAGCAGCCAGGAATACCAGGGCATAATATCTCGTTGAGTGATAAATCAAATCTAATCAAAGTGTCACTTGTAAAGCACATGGGTACTTAGTTGAGTGTCCCGACGCTAACTGTACATAGACCCCTAGTTTCACAAATACAGAGAGCAGATCAAAAAGCATGGTTAAAACGCACATTTGTAGGTCGTATTGAAGGAGCCTTCATCGTTAGTCACAGACAGATGTAAAGGAAGAGCATTCTGCTCTGTAGCACCCAATGTTGAGAGGGAGGTGCTTCTTCATTTCTTATGCTTGATCTTGGGTACCACCACCAACTGAAAGTCCGAGCAGAGTAGGGATATTGAGGGAAGATAATCTGAGAGTCACATGGTAAGATAGGCCATAGACCATGGCCATAGAAAGCTCAATGGGCCAGCTCCAAGCCCTTAAACACCACTCTCCCCTGCACAGGCAGACAAACCGAATCCTTGAGATGATAATAAATGAAGGGTTTTTTGTATATGTTAATCAGGTTTGGCCTGAAGCATGCTGTAGTGGAGAGGTATGGTGCAGCGGCCAGGGCAGCTGACTTCAGAGCACAGGGTTCACGGTTCAATCCCCAGCTCCAGCGGCTGCTCAGCTCAGTACCATGTGACTCTGGGCAATGGCTCACTTAATTTCCACAATGGCACCCAGGCCTTGAGACCGGAAAGGGTGAGTAGTTTGCGCATTACAAATACGGATTTACAGATACAAATTTGGATTTTACCAAATGCAGATGTTTGAGTAGGTACAGAGGGAGACTCATGTATAGGGCATTAATGTAGTCCAGCTGAGATGCTATGAGAACAAGGAGTACTGACATCCGACATGACAAAGGAAGTAGTAACAGCACTTTCCTCAGAAATTTGACAAGACCGAAAAAGGACCCAACAACACTCTCCACCTGTGATTTAAAAGTCACATTGTTGTCAAACTTCACCTCGAAATTACAAAACACTATGGCAGGGTCGGAGGGGAAGGGGCAGAGCTGTGCCGTAATTAGCCTCCCCAAGAAAGTGGAGGGGATCCAAAAACCAAGATCTCTATTTTACTGATGTTGCATTGGAGATTACTTTAGTGCATCCAATGGAATACCGCTGGCAGACACGCTTCAAATCTGTTTAGGTCCATAAAGATTTTCCCGTTCAAAGAATCTGTATGTCCTAAGCATGAAAAATGACCGCACTCCAAAGGATGCCACCAGGGCAGTAAAAAGGAGCATTAAAAAATGTAGAACTTAAGTGAGATCCCTGGACAACGCGGCAATTCAGAGGTTTTTATTCAGAGAGGATTGGAGCCTTCCAAACAGATTGACATCTGTTTGACTGAAAGGAACCCAGCCAACCCAATGCAGTCCCCCATCCCGGTCCCACAAGCTTTTCAATATGTTTGGATGGGAGACGGTGTCAAATATTTGAGGAAGATCCAAAAACGGCAATGTAAACAATGAACATGCTGCTTTTTCCCATCTCCAAGCCAGACAAGTTTGATAGCATAGTTTTGAATTTAGGAATCTAAACTTGCATACGCCAACCTATGCGTTGAAAAATGTGCATAGCAGAGGTTTAATAGCCAAGCTGGTAAGGGAAGAAATACAAGCCCACCCTGGACATTTCCAATTAGTTTTGTTGTCAAAATACAGCACCTGTAGGTGAGTATCTAACTGCCTTTAGTTTTGATGGGGTACAGCTTTCATTTCCATGCTTGCTTATGGGCTATAAGAACAGTCCTGGCTTGTTCTCAGTGTGCATTATGGAGAGCTTCCAACGAGATCCAGATGTTTTGTCATATATTGATATCATCTATCTTAATGATGACAATTTAGATCGACAACTAACCAAGGCGGACAGCTGTGACCATATTATCCTTGCATGTTTACAAAATTAATTTTAAATAATTTAAGATTACCTACCTGATGGAGACCTTTTTAGGATATGAGTCAGCGACAGGAAGAGGCAGGGCCACCCCCCTTGGTTCCGCAGGAACCCCTGCTTCCCTTGGTAAGTCTTTAATCCACATTATTCTTAGTGATTACATCCTTTGGCTACATCTCCCAGACTGCACTTGGAAATTGGTATTGAAATTTGCCTCATTAGGAAAGAAATTGACCAGGGTGACTCTTGAACACTGCCTTGCGGGGTAAAGAATCTGGAAAGACTTCATATATTACATTGCCATTAAGGTCACATTACTGATATTCTATAGTTTACCTATGGGAGTACAATTGGCCAACCTTCGATAAGTGTGGCCGACAGGTGTATTGGTATACTGGCAAGGGGCAAGCCTTGGTGCATGGAATCTACTGTCAACAATTTCGACCACATTGAATGGTCCATTATCACTGCCGATAAGGAAAAGAGGGAAACTTTTAAAAGTTTGCCTGGGTGGGGCGTGGGAGGCTACAAAGGGACTAGTTAAAGAAAAATCATCAAAGATGCGAAAAAACACAGCGGAGAATTGTACTATTGAAGAAATAGATGATTTGATCTAGGTGGTAGAGTCAATGTTAAGCAATAAATGCAAAACTGTTAATAAACATGAATCAGAAAATGACTGCCTTCTATAGCAAATGTGCATCTGGTTCTCAGCTAGAGAATACCTCAAAACCAGGCCAAACAGAAGCAAATATTGAAACTCTGTCCCGTGTACCTGATACCCATCCCCTATCCGCACCTTTTATCCAAAGGGATTATGAAGAACTTCAGCAAACACATTATTTTGCCCAAGAAGATTTAACCTGTACTGTAAGAGAGATTGAGACCTAATCACCGTCAATTAGATTTGCCTTATTTTTTGACGATGACTCTATGCATCCTTTTACAGAGAATCCGAATCCAAACGTGCCTTTACAACGCAATAATGAACAACAAGCAAAAGCCAGCCCAATTCATAGCCCATCCAAAGTGCCTTTAAGACGGGTCCATGAAGCGCAAAATAAAACTAACACTTAACTGATAATTGAGTTGGTGCAAAGATTAGCTGCACTAACTAACAAGGTTATTAACCGAAAAACATTATTAGGGAAAAATATGCATCAAGACAATGTAAATAGGGACGTGTAATTAAAGGATTACTGTGGAAGTCTTGGGACACATCAGACTACTATCCAGACATCTGAAGCTCCCAAACAAAGAATTCACTACACCAATTGAACAGGCAACCAACAAGAGGGCTTGAGCGCAGCTTTGCAAAACAAAAATCAAGGGGATGGAAATGGATGGGGTAGGGTGTTGACCAGTAGTTCCTTAAGAATAGGGTTTGAGAAAGGGGACGAGCATAAAAGAAGGGTGGTGGGTTGACAAAAGTATACTGAAAATAATAAACCACATTATAATTACATCAAGGGGGTCATAATCATTTGCAAGGAATGGCATTGCGGGAGCAGAATCTACACACTGTGCACTCCAAGTCATATCGATTCACTAGCTGTCCAGATAATAGGCAGTTTTTCACTAATCAGAGGATTAATGTTAGTTCTAGATAAGTGGAATGGAAAGTATACATAACAAAAGTGCCTAAACTCAATCTCTCCTCCTATAGGGAGGAAGAAGAGTCACTAAAAAACAAGGTCATACACCGGACAAGATATAAGCATATTCACCTATCAGTAATACGCTCGACCTATTGAAAGTGGAAGATCTATCAACTAAATACGCTGCCTATGATGTTACACTTCTTACCCTAAAAACAAAGGGCCAGATGTATGACCCACCAATTTGCGACTCAGAAATTGCATCGCATTTGAGACTTGCAATTTGGGATGTATAGCAGTGTTTTGCGAATCCTAATGGGGTCGAAAATTGCATGCCTCATGAATATTAATGAGGCAGGCGCAATTTGGGACTCCATTGACTAGCACTTCCAGGGATGGTGGCCTGCTGGGGTCAGCAGAACACCATGTTTGGGGCTGCTTTTAAATAAAGCTCTTTTTTTTAACGCAGCCGTTTTTTTAACGCAGCCGTTTTCCTCAAAGGAAAGGATGCATTAAAAAAATAAATATTAAACTTTTCAGTTTCATTTTCTTAAGGGCAGGCAGTGGTCCCTGGGACCACTGCCTGCTCTTAGAAATATCTTCTGACCTACTCACAAAGGGTAAGGGGTCCCCTGGGTACTCTTTCCCGTTTGCGAGTGGTTTACCACGCCCCTTTCTAGCTGTGGGAGTCGCAAATACTATTTTGTGAGTCAGTGACTTGGAAAATAGCATTTGTACATGCCATTACCGTTTTGCGGTCTGAAATGGGAGGTTCTCCTATTTGTGGCCACAAAAGAGAGTTGTTCTTCTGCCCCAAAGAGCTTAGTAGATGGATTAATAGCACTTGACTTAGGAGCAAGCCCTTCCCACAGCACTTTGGTAGGATGCAAAGTGAATAATCCCAGCAGTGATACAGGAGAGAATCATAGAGAATAAGCAAATTCTAGGAAACTGCCCTATCCTGGTCACTCTGAAAACAATCATGAGGCAGTTGGTTTACTGTCAAAGCATGATTTTGCACCTGACCAATGTGATAGACCCTTATGTCCCCTTACAGAAAACCGAATCTGAAATCCTCCTATACTAAATTTACAGGAATATGCAATAGCACATAGGGTGAATATAGTAGCTGAGCCTGTACTACCTAGCCCCTTACACAGGAATGACAAAACCCAGCTATTGGAAACATGTTTAATATCATGGAATAAAGCAGGGCTGAAGCTTAAACTAATAAACAGTGAGTGGCAGGGGTGTATGGATCAATATGACTTTTGCCTGCCACCGGAAACCTGGGCACTTGAAACACCACATACATTAAGGGACCCTTTATAATGGCTAAACGATCGCCACCACCGAGCCCGCGTTGGCGACCGTTACACCATTATAACGTGACATAACCACCGCCATATTACGATGGTGGGGGGTATCGCGGAGGACGCAACATTCATCTGCCGCTTTTCCGGCTGTCGGCAATCGGTCCGATTGCTGGCTGGGCCGATGTCGGACAGTAATATGATGGCGGTTCCTAGCAGGCACCACCAGCCATGCTACTATGTTGTATGTAACAGGCCCTTCCACGGAAGGGCTGGCGGGGATTGACTTTGGGGGCCCGTTGTGGGACCCCAGAGGGGTGTGTTTGAAGGGGTGCACTTCGGGGATACCTGTGGTACCCCGCTGCGCTTCCTTACACCAAGTGGCAGGCACTGCATGGTGCCTGCCACATGGTGCAGGGAAATGCCAGACATGAGATTTTGGCAATGCAGTAGCTGCTGCTGTGAGCAGGACCCGCCGCAATGTCAAAATGCGGAATGCGACCACCAGGGTGGTGGTCGCATCCTGATTCGCAGTGCAGGACCGCCGCATGTCTGGAGGCCGGTCCCAACACAGCGAGGATGGTGGGTGGACTCAGGCCCGCCTGCCATTCTAATAGGCCCTGTTAGAACTGGGGGTCACTAGTTGGCTGAGGTAGGTACCTTAGTCCGCATAAGGACCCTTGCTTCTAGTCAGTGAAAGGAGGGACAAACTCTTAGATAACCCCTGCTCACTATCCGGTAGCTTGGCACGAGCAGCCAGTCTTATCTCCAAGGCAATGTGTAAAGAATTTGAAACCACACTCTCAATAACACAGTGATAACACCACAAATGGACACCACACTGATTTAGGAAAATAGCGGTATCTTTATCAAGAAGAAATATGATGAGACCAAAAGATAAAAATATCCAGCATATGCATGTTCGTAATATTTCACTGGGCTGGTTATTAGGCCTACAGTCACTTGTAGGTTCTGGCGGTATTAATGAGCAGTTCACGATGATCTAATGCAGTCCTATGCAGCTGTAATGCAGTTCATAATGTAGAAACAAGACAGTCCCTAATGCAAGTACTAATGCGGTCCGTAAAGCAAGTAATAATGCAGTTCATAATGCAAGCACTAATGCGGATCTTAAAGCAAGTAATAATAAAGTTCGGCACCGATCGCAGTGCTAGTGAAGGTCTCTATGCCACTCTTTGCTGACGCGCCGTTAGTGACTGCCAAAATATGCCCGCAACACAGTTACGAAGAAAACACAGTGCAGCTCCACAATCCAACCCCAGTACTGCCACTCCTTGGCGAGTATGGGCTGCGATACTAACTTGAGCAGAGGATCGTGTTGCAAAGATGGAAAAGGCCGAGAGCGGTCTCTCATAGTACGCACTCCGCCCCAGGCAGCTACACATGCACGCTCGCTGAGCGTTACCTGGGGGGGGATGCAGGCTCTCTCTCCTCTCCTCGCGGCTTCAGCGACACGCTGTGCGGCTTCGGGTTGGCGGCGGCAGCTCCTCACAGTGAGAGTCGGGCTACCAGGCGAGAGCCCCACGGCTGTTCGACTCCCGGCGCAACTCCATTGATCCTGGGCAAAGGACCTGCGACCCACGATGGTGAAGGTTCACAGGTCTCTCCTTAGCAAAGACAGGCTCGGTTCGGCAGCGGTGATTTCTCATGGCTCCCCCTTGGCAATAACGGTCACAGCACTTCTGGTCACGCTGTCGATCAAAGCAGAGGGCAAGTCTAATCTGAGGCACAAGGTCACCGGGCATTTCTCCCATAGGTCTCAGGCTGCAAAAAGAACATGCACACAGCGTCACTGAGACACACTTGGAAACTTTGATGTTACTGAGTTTCCACAACAGGGAGCCAGCTCCTCTTGGGCCCTTGGCGACAAGTTACTTCAGGACACACCACATAGCAACGTCCTTTCAAGTAGGGGGACACAGCACGCAGCAAAGTCCCTTGTCCTCTCCTTAGTCAAATCAGCAAATTGCAGGCTAGCCCCAGAACACACAGCAAGAGCAGTCCTTCTCTTCAGTCTCTTCAGCTGTTCTTCCTTGGCAGAGGTTCCTCTTAATCACAAAGTAGTTTCAATCCTTTTTCTTGCTTAAGTTCAGTCTTGAGTTCAGGGGTTTCAGCTCTCACATTTATACTCCTAAATGCCTTTACAGTCTCTGTGTTCAGGAGGATCTGAGCCCAGTCCAAACCAGTTCTGGGTATCTTCCTGCCAGTGTACACCTGCTTTCTTTGATAGTAAGGGTCTGGGCCTCAGACATTCCACAGGAGGTGGAACCTTTCTTTTGTGGCAGCAGCACAGGCCTCTCGCATCAAAGGGACTACTCCCACTACACCAAATGCAAATCAGCCTGTGCCGTCTCCCCTACTCCTCCCTGGTGTCAGGACACTTCCCCAGACACTGTTACATTCAAACCCAGACAGTCAATACACAACCAGGCAGAGGCACGCAGGATGGTTAGGACAAGAAACCAGCCACTTCTAAAAGCGTGGTTTCACACAATTAAAAACCACCTTCACAAAAAGATGTGTTATTAAATTCGGAGTTCAGGCACACTAAACTCCATCTGTCCATCTCATGCCTATGGGAAGATATGCTGTAAATATGTGACACAGAATTCCCCATTCTGTCCTATTGGCAAGAAGGCCTTGCAACAGTGAAACACACATTTAGAAGTATTTCACTGACAGGACATGGTACACACCTCTGTACATGTCCTATCGTTCACATACACTGCACCCTGCCCAGGGGGTACCTTGGGCCTACTATAGGGGTGTGTGATGTGCATAAAAGGGGAAGGGTAAGGCCTGGCATGTGGGTTCACTTGTCAGGACAACAAGGCAGTTAACAAACTGCGTGCAGGCACTGCAGTTGCAGGCCTGAGATCACTTTCTAGGGCTACTTGTGTGGGTGACACAATTAGTGCTGCAGGCCCACTAGTAGCATTTGCATTACCAGCCCTAGCACACATAGTGCACTTTACTAGGGACTTTACTAGTAACACAAACATACCAAATATGGACAACCAATTACCATGATACTTTACACAGGGAGCACTTTCATTTTGACACTGATCAGTAGTGGCAAACTGCCCAAAGTATCTAAGCCAGCAAAACGAAATCCATCACAGCATCAAAAATAGAGGAGGTAGAGTAAAAAATAAATCAGGGGCAACCACGCCAAGAAATACCAGGTCTAACAGGCCCCAAAGTGTTACTGTGTAGGGTTTGGTGTGACAGACTAATGGCGCTCAAACAGGTAGCTAATAAGGGTAACTAGGTAAAGGATGATGTATAAGGTATGGTGCTGCCAGGAAAGGGGAAAACCCCAAACCCCTAAAACAATCAGGAGCAAGGCCCTGATCTATGCAAAGAGAAACAAAACCTGGGCACACATATGATTATTGACAGTACATAAGGTCAGAAGTAAATGTAGTCGACACCGGATGTATATCTTGCAGATTTTATATACGTGTTGATGATCTTAACATGGACAAACGCCAGCCGACACGTGTTTCGTCAAAGGTCAATGCCTATGACTCTTCAGGGCTTATAGGGCGTCATACTGGTATCGGAGGTCCGGTGATAATTCCAACCCGGAATCGGGTAAAATCTATGTAGAAGGCTGGGTGAGGGAAGTGGTCTGAAGGGCGGGTGCGTCCAGGACCACGGAGGATCCGTAAAAGCAGAACTCCTCCTGTCAACGTCTCGTCGATAAGGGTAAAGCCGAGAGCCAAAGTGTTAATGCTATTCCCTCAATAAGATGTAGACCCACAGGTGGTCTGGTCCTATAGACAAAAATTGCCTTAAAGGTTGAATTAACACAGTTGGTTGGAATTAAAATCACTGGATATTCTGGGTGTAAATGTAAAATCACATAATAAAACAGAAATATATTTATTAAATATTTATAACAAACCAAGACCTGCAATTGTGGTATACCCAGTGATAGACCTACTGGATAATGTCTTAAGCTCTATAGATTCCAGGGCAACAGTGGAGATTTTAACTGTACATTTTAATCTGTTGTCAGGTTAGGAACAATTTTGGAGAAAGAGGACATTTCCAGCGGTATCCCACCTTTGGAGGCCAGTACTTCTCTACCGCGCACAGCTTCAGCGGTCCAAATCATCAGACTAGTTTCAGGCAGGGCCTGTAATGGTAGGTTGCCCTTAGACAAACCAAGTGTCCATACGTTTAAAAGAGGTTACTCTAAGGGCAAAATGTACTACATAATGGTTGGTGGCAATTTATGTGGTAACTTAGTTGTTTTAAAGTAGAGGCTAGAGATGATAGCGATCACTTCCCTTTGTGCTTAAAGATCGTGGTATCTCTTTTTTTTTACTTAGACTCTGGGAAGTAATGCTAATCCAACCAATAGTTCACAACAGTGGTAGAGCTTAGAAATGGCCATCTATTGCAGTCAATCTAGATGCTATGACGAAAGCTTGTTTCCGGTCTAGGGAAGACATGGCTTGGCAGTTCGGGCTGGACTGTTCCCATGAGGCACAGGGTCAGACTGATTTGCATATAGCCATGTCTGAACTGAGGTGGCAGAGTGGGCTAAAGAACGGTGATGGATTAAACCCAGATCTTTTGACTGGGTGTGAGTGTTTGATTGATTCAGGTGCTCTTTCCGTCACCACCCCCTTTTGTATCACTTTTGACGAAGATCTATAGCATTTTTCCTTATGTCCTAGCTCCTTATATTGGTATATCCACACAGGACATTCCCATTGTGCAGATCCATCACACTATGGTTGAGAAATTAAAACCGATATTAGGTAAAATCCCCAGAGTCAGCTAGAGCGACTAATGGCCCTTCATATAACCGTAGGTACAATAATGACTGTTGCAAAGCTAAAAGTGAATTATTAGCGGCTTTAAAATCTAACGATTTCGAAGCACTGAGGGACAGAAGGCCCATGTATAAAAAACTATTAATGGACACAAAAATAACTTGAAATGACTACATTTGGAATGACTTGGTCAGCAGCTAAGAACAAGAATCATGCAGGGTTCTGGAAATTATTAGCAAGGGATAATAAAACCGGAACCACTAGCCTGGATATCTTTTTGGACTCAGACACATGGCATGGTAATTTTACATAACTATACTCAGAGGTTATCACCCAACCTACACATACTTTTTTACCCAAGGTACCATGTCCATTAGTAATCGCCACAAGTGGATCAACTTCAGTCCCTTATTTTAGCCTAGAAGACACAATGGCGGTAATGGACGCCATCAAACCAGGGAAAGCCCCTGGTTTGACGTAAACCTTCTTTGTAATGCTGTGGCAGCCGGAGCCCCATTACCAGAGTCATTGAAAGGGGCTGAAATAATCCCAATTTTAAAAAAGGGAGCTCGATAAGACTCTGCCAATTATAGGCCTATAAGCCTAATAGATACCTTACAAAAGATTTACGCAAAACAGATGTTATCCAAACTTAACAACAAGAGGGTAACAACATTTTAACACAGTACCAAGCGTGGTTTAGATTGAGAATGAACACAATAGATCAGGTCTTTAGACATCTTTGTATAGGATGGGAATACACAAACCTTACGAAAGGACACCTGTACATAGCATTCTTAGCCTTAAAGACTGCCTTCGATCTCAACCCTAGGATTTCCCTTTAGAATTCCCTCGAAACTCAGGAGTCCCCAAAGATCTTCTGACACAGATAGTTCAGTTGCATGAAGACAACTATGCAAAGGTCAGAGGGGGACCCAGGGGTGAACTTACAGAGGCAATCTCTATAAGACAGGGATGTTTTCGTGCTCCCACCCTTTTCTCACTATACCTAAATGATGTAGTGAGGCACCTCCAGGGTTGTAAACATGGCTCAACTAAGTTTGGAGGGAAGCCAGTAAAGGCCATGCTATTCGCTGATGATACAATTTTGATATTACAAACCCCGATGTGACTGCAAAATCTGCGAATATTGCATTTTAAAGGGCCTTGAAATAAACTCTAACAAAAGAAAATATATGCCAATTAGAGCACATGTGGCGCTGAGCTCTGGGGTTACAGGACAGAACATGTTTTTAGGGGAGGAAAGTAAGTTCTTAAGTTTGTTATTACGCCTCCCTTTATGTACACTCATGATTCCTATCATTCAGGATCTCAATATAAATTGCATAGACCAAAAGGCCATACTGAGACCTCTGTTAGTCTGTCTATGGACCACAGAAGATGTTATAAATTACAAAGAGTGGCTAATTGTGAATTTAAGATTAGATGAGCAAACATAACTGCAGAGGGTTAAACATGTGCGCCTGTGGTTCTGTAAACTAGGTCTAAATCATTTCTGGGATGCTCCCAGCTCATTAAAGCAGCTTTCAAAAAATATCTTGAAAAAACACATACTGGGAAAATTTGCAAAACTGTATTAATTATTGCACGAAATTAGGTAGGCTAACATCCCAGTCCTTATTAACAAAACAGCTCCCTCTCTTTGAACAATACATAGATGAAGTCCAACTACAACTGGCCAAGTCTCTATACATGAAGTTTTAACTTCAACATCTTACAGGTCAATTGTAACACAGTTATAAGGTTACGCAATAACAGCGACAACCGAGAAGTCTAATGTCCCTTATGCCAAACCAATGCTGTAGAAAATGTCTCTCACCTGTTATTCTTTTGCCCAGCGTATATAATTTCTAGGAAAAAATGGATTTCCCTCAATCTGGGAATAAGGTCACAATCAGGAGCTAATCAGATTTTTTAAACGGATATATTCCAGAAAACAGTGTTTTCAGTGTAAGCCGATACTTATTTGCTGTTGATCTTATACGCAAGGGAAAAGGCTTGAGATTCTAACTAACTGCTGCTGCTAATCTTTTAAGATGATTTTAATATTACATAATGTTTGTGTACGCATAAGCACTTTCTTGCACTTGCACTTTATTACCTTCTGCCTTGATCTAACATCATAAAAATGATTGGAAAGTATACAACAGCATTAGTACTCTAATTTATTTTTAACATTAACAATTGTTGTACCCGTTATTTATTTATTAACTAATCTACTCTTCTTAAAACAAACTATGAGAATAATGATTGTCACTGGAAGATTTTGGGTGTGATTTGTTGTTTAATTTTTTTTCTGTATGTATGGACAGTATAAACTTGATCTTTTATAGTTTCTTAAACCGAATAAAGACTATTGAATTGAATTGTATGGTCACACATTATATGATAATATGAAGAACCAAAATTATTGTTTCCTACCTTGGTTTGCACACATATCAAATGTTTTTTATAAAATTGGATTGGGAGACCTTTGTCTTCACTTATACAATATTACCAAGACAAGGCTTAAGCAAATCAAATAAAGATAAAGGGGCATATTATGAAGAAAGGTCGTTACAGTATCGCTGCTTTTTTCGGCAGGAAACTGCCGATAGAGCGGCGATAATGGGCTTGATAATATGCTCTATGAATTCCAATCGATGCCCATGTTAGATGTCAGTTTTTCAAGTATCCTTCTTCATTCATCTAAGCATTGTTTGCACCATTGGACTTTTTAAAGATCTTTCAAGCAGGGGTATCCAACATTTTCTGTACCGAGAGTGGGGCTGCACCAGGTGAGGTACTCAGAGGTAGCTGGAGTGCTACAGTAACTCACAAGCTACTGGCTGGAGACCCCTGGACCGTCTGGACTGTTTACTGAATGTAAATGTTTTCCCTGTAATTTTCAGAGAGGTCATTTGCCTTCATTAATAATTGTATTCATCCAATAATGAAATGATTACTTGTATTTTGATTCTCTTGTAAGTATTAAGCTAATCGGGAATTTTAACTCCTTGGACGCTCATGACGAGCTCAGCTCGTCATGGTGTACACCTCCATACACTCATGACGAGCTGAGCTCGTCATGAACAATGGGAAACACAATAAATCAGCACAGGAGGAAAATAACACTAGCATCGATGGTGTTAAACGCAAAACATTGTTTTTTTTTAAATTGTGTTGTCAATTGTTATGGCCTACTTAAGCTGTGAACAATAAAGACTTTGACTTACTAATAGCTTCCTTTGAGCCAAGTCTGGCACTTTATCCTGGACGTCCCACCTCGTACGCCATTGTTGACTCCTTATGTTGAGACCATTAGTGACCCGTATTTCAATCAATCAATCATGCAATTTGTAAAGCGCGCTTCTCACCCGCTAGGGTCTCAAGGCGCTGGGGGGAAGGGAAGTCGCTACTGCTCAGACAGGCAGGTCTTGAGCTGTTTCCTGAAGGCGAGATGATCCTGGGTCAGCCGTAGGTGGATGGGAAGGGAGTTCCATGTCTTGGCTGCTAGGTAGGAGAAGGATCTTCCTCCGGCGGTGGATCTGCGAATACGTGGGGTGGTGGCGAGGGCGAGGCTGGCGGATCCAAGCTGGCGAGTGGGTGTGTAGAATGTGAGGCAGCTGCTGAGGTACTTGGGGCCTATGTCGTGGAGAGCCTTGTGTGCATGGGTGAGGAGTCTGAACGTGATCCTCTTGTTGACAGGGAGCCAGTGCAGGTCTTTCAGATGGGCAGAGATGTGGCTGTGACGGGGGATGTCCAGGATGAGTCGTGCAGAGGCGTTCTGGATGCTTTTCTGGAGTTTGGCTGTGGTTCCGGCATAGAGGGTGTTCCCGTAGTCCAGTCGGCTGGTGACGAGGGCCTGGATGACCATTTTCCTGGTTTTGGTGGGGATCCACCGGAAGATCTTCCGGAGCATGCTCAGGGTGTTGAAGCAGGATGACTAGACGGCGTTGACTTGCTTGGACATCGTGAGGGAGGAGTCCAGGATGAAGCCCAGGTTGCAAGCATGGTCCGTTGGCCTGAGGGCGGTGTACAGGGCAGGGGGCCACCAGGAGTCGTTCCAGGCAGAGGGAGAAGGTCCCAGGATGAGGACTTCTGTTTTGTCTGAGTTCAGTTTCAGAAGGCTGAGTTTCATCCATTCTCCATTCTGCGACGTCTTTCATTCCTTCCTGGAGGCTGGCTCTGCCAGTGGTGGGGTCGTTGGTGAGGGAGAGGATCAGCTGGGTATCATCAGCGTAGGAGATGATGTTTAGGTTGTGTTGGCATGCAATGGCTGCGAGGGGGCACATGTATCGGCTGAAGAGAGTGGGGCTGAGCGAGGATCCTTGCAGAACGCCGCAGATGACTTTGGTGGCTGTGGAACGGAACGGGGGGAGGCGGACTCTCTGGGTTCTACCGGCGAGGAACGAGATGATCCACTCCAAGGCCGTTCCCTGGGTTCCAGTGTTGCTGAGGCGTTGTATCAGGGTGCGGTGACATACGGTGTCGAAGGCTGCTGAGAGGTCCAGGAGGATGAGTGCCGCTGTTTCCCAGTTGTCGAGCAGGGACCTGTTGTCGTCAGTAGCTGTGATGAGGGCATTCTCGGTGCTGTGGTTTGCTCGGAAACCGGATTGCGAGGGGTCGAGGGAGGAGTGAGATGGGGCGGAAGTTCTTGAGGTCTGCGGTGGGTTTCGTCAAGAGGGTGCTGAGCTTGGCGTGTTTCCAGCTCTCCGGGAAGGTGGCAGATGCGAAGGAGCTGTTAATGATGTCCCGGAATTGGGGTGCGATGATGGAGTCGGCCTTGTTGAAGATGTGGTGTGGACAGGGGTCGATGGGGGTGCCGGAGTGGATGGTGTTCATCGTGCGCGTGGTGTCTTCGGTGCTGACCGGGATCCAGTTGCAGAGGGTGGTCATGGGGGGCGCTGGTTCGGTGGTTGGGTGCGTGGTCTGTACGCCGAAGCTGTTGTGTATGTCGGTGATCTTGCGGTAAAATAACGAGGAGAGTGAGTCGCAGAGGTCTTGCGAGGGTGTGATGTCGTTGTTGCAGGCGCTGGGTTTGGAGAGCTCTTTGACAATGTTGAAGATTTCCTTGCTGTTGTGGGTGTTTTTGTCCAGATGTTCTTTGAATGTTGTCCTTTTGGTGGTGCGGATCAGCTGGTGGTGTATGCGGGTGGCGTTCTTGAGGGCTGTTATGTTCTCTGTTGTCTGGTCATGGCGCCAGGCTTTCTCCAGGGTGCAGCAGGTTTTCTTGGAGTTTTTGAGGTCGTTGTTGAACCATGAGGTTTTCTTGCTGCCGGGTCTGCTGGGGGGGGGTCTTCAGAGGCTCGAGGTCATCGGCGCAGTTGGTGAGCCACTGTGTGAGGTTGCGGGCTGCTTCGTTGGGGTTCCACGTGTTGGTGGGAGGGTTCTGGCTAAGGGAAGTGGTGAGTTGGTCGGCGGAGATCTTGCTCCAGCTTCTGCGAGGGACCTGTTGCGGGTGGTGGTGGGTGTTGTCGTTCTCCTGAAGTTGAAGTGGACGCAGCTGTGATTTGTCCAGTGTAGTCCGGTGGAATGGCTGAAGGAGATGTGCTTGCTGGAGGACAAGATGGGGTCAAGCATATCACCAGCTTAGTGGGTGTGGGTGTTCACCAGTTGCTTGACTCCGAGGTTGGCGAGGTTGTCCAGGAGGGCAATGGTGTTTCTGTCATTGTTGTTCTCCAGGTGGAAGTTGAGGTCTCCTAGGAGGATGTAGTCTGAGGAGGTAAGAGCGTGCTGGCTGACGAAGTCTGCGATGGCTTCGCTGAATTGTGGGCGTAGTCCAGGGGGTCTGTAGACGAGGGTGCCTCTGAGTGTGGTCTTGGGGTCGGTGTGTATCTGAAAGTGGAGGTGCTCGGCGGCGGTGAGGGTGTCATCGGAGTTGGTCGTGATGTGGATGGTGTTTCTGTGGACGATGGCGATGCCTCCTCTGGTTTGGTTGACGCGGTCCCTCCGGGTGATCTTGTAGCCCTCCGGGATGGCTATGGCGATGTCGGGGGCTGAGGAGGCGTTCATCCAGGTTTCTGTAAGGAAGGCGACGTCTGGTGATGATTTGTCGAGGAGGTTCCAGAGTTCGACGGCGTGTCTGTGGACGGAGCGGGTGTTGAGCAGGATGCACTTGAGGTGATCGTTACTGGTGCCTGTCCCAGCGGGTGCGGTGCAGGTCCTGAGGCAGGTGAATTTACATGCTTGGCAGGTCAAAGGTCCGTGGGTGCGTTTCGGGTTGGCACAGTAGCAGGCGGGGTTCCGGCCGGTGTTGAGTGCGTTGAGGGTGGCGGCCTCGTAGGTTCATCATGTGGGCTGGCATTGTCGGGGGCCAGGGGTCCTGGCACTGGGCGCGGTCCAGGCACGGACATTAGCTTTGGCGCACGAGCGGTGCACCTGCTGCGCGCGTCCACTGCACGGCCACTGCGCGGCTTCCATAAGAGAGAGAGAGGGAGGGAGAAGCAGCTGGGAGGCGGGAGAAGGGCGGCCAATGGGAAGCAGGGGGTGGGGCCGCGGGGAGCGCGAACGGCGGGAAGCAGGTGAAAAAAGGCAAGAGGGGGCAGGGGGGGAGTGGGCACAGTGGAGATGGCTGAGACCCACTGAGGAGTCACAATACGAAATAGCAGTGCAGGCAGGCAAAGAAGGGGCACACAGGGGCACACAAGGAGCGAAAAACGAAGGGAAAAAAAGGATGAATCACAAATGAAATTACAGTGTAGGCAGGCAGAGAAGGGGCACACAGGGGCACACACGGAGTGAAAGATGAAGGAAAAAAGAATCGCAAAATTAGATGAATTATTCAATGAAATATCTCTAGTATGTTAGAATCAGCATTTTGTCATTATTGCTGTCACCCATACCACGGTTATCCTCCCATGTGGCATGAACTTTCATGAGTGTCCCCAATATGCCACAAATTACCTCTAGTGTACTAGCAATACCAGTTTGACTCCGGTGCCTCTTATGTCAAAAGGTATCTCCAAAACGTCTGCTCTAGCAGTTAGCCATGGGTACAAAGTATGCCAAGAGTTATCTTGAAAAATACTAGCCCCAGCCTTTACCATTAGGACCCCTAAATCCAAGTATTTTGTCCACTGTGTCCAGTATGCCAGCACCAGCATTTTGCCACTGGTATCTCCTTTGCCAAAAATTATGTCTACTATTCCAGTGCCAACAATTGTCAAGGGTACCCTATATTCCATTATTATGTCAAGAATTACCACCAGTATGCTAGGGCCAGTGGTAGAATCACAGGAGCAACGCATTCACAAGCACACTCTCACTTTCTCTCGCACACTTTGATTCACTTACTCTCATTGTCTCTCACACTCAGTCTCAAAACAAAAGGAGAGTCATCCCTATTAGACAAAAAGGACAGGGTAGTTTCAAACTTAGTAAAAATGAATTTCCCTTATGTGCCTACTAATGCTTTCATCTTTCCAGTAAGGCCATCAACTCAAAAATGCAAAGGAGTACACCATTGTAAATGCGACACATCCGTGGTGGCACAAGGGTATTCCTGTGTGACGCATCTTTACTGGCACATCCCTGCTAAAATACCAGGATGCACCAGTCCTCGTAAATCTGCCCCTGAGAATTCAAAAATTACAAATTTCTGTCCATCTATCCTTCCAAGGATTAAAATGTATTTAAAATAATATAAATCTCATATTCATATTAAAATCATATTCATAGTACATCACATCCATTTACATCATATTCAAACACATCAATCATTTCACATTGATGGTTTTTTATTTGTAGGCAGTCCCACCACTGCGGTTAGCCCCTTGTAAGGCCAACTCATAATACGGACATATGTGGAACTCCTCAGTACCACCCTATGAAAGCTCATTTTCCCCGACTGCTGCTGCCACGGCCTGTGGTTGGGTGGTGGTGTCAGTGGTTTAGCTGCGGTCTTTGCATAGCCAATCACCCATCTTGTAATACCGCCAAGATCGCAGAGGTTGGACCGCAACATTGGGCATGACGATCCACAGACCACCAAACTCATAATAATGCCCAAAGTCTGTTGCCATTTCTACTGCAAAATCTTTAATCACCAGATTAGCTAGTGCCATCCATGCTGAGCTGTAAAAGACAAAATACTTTTTCAACTCCAGTCACAATTTTACAGCTTGAGTTGATAAAATATCATACAGGCTAACATTTGTTAATTGGTCTTACACCCCACTATGTTCAAAATCCCCAAAATTGTTATTGGTCCTACGCCTCACCACTTTCAAATTCCAGCAGCCTCCACTGGCTTGCATGATAAAATGTAGGCATAAAATGCTGCTTTTATAAAGGAACTAAACATAAAATAGGGAATGACTAGCTACAATGAACTGATTCTCTAGCATATCCTATTGCAAACTATGTTCCCAATGTTCAAAGTTTTCAATTGTATATCTCTGTTATGGCATGTATACGACTTGAAAATAGGGTCGGGATGTTTACTTTGATCTCGACTATGAGGGAGTGAGGCCAGAGGTGTCTGGGACGGCTGGGTCAAGGGTAGGAATTGGGTGCATGAGAACCTTGGTCAAATCTTGTACACATACCTTTAACACAAGACTGTTGATGGATGGATGTGTGTGCATGGTGCTGAGTTAGTTTGAGCTTTAATCACACTAGTTATTGTTTGCACTTTA
Organism: Lissotriton vulgaris; assembly: GCF_964263255.1. Classification (NCBI taxonomy): domain Eukaryota; kingdom Metazoa; phylum Chordata; class Amphibia; order Caudata; family Salamandridae; genus Lissotriton; species Lissotriton vulgaris. The sequence goes on from NC_141688.1 coordinate 7,881,632, forward strand.
AAACAGTTTGGTAATTTTCGACGGCTCTGTTCTTTCTTTGTTTCTCTACTTTCTTGTCGTTTTCAGTAGTGGCCCCATCCCAAAAAAAACAACTGATATTGTCAATGGAGCACTGAATGTCATCGCTGTTTCACTTTCATTAAAAGATAACCTTCTCTTCCCTTAGAATGGATCTTCCCGAAGAGTACAAGCGTAAACCTTTGGGGGCAGTACGTGGTTTACCCGTGATCAGCGCAATTGCAGACGACTGGGAGAGGATCGATAATTTCCAGTTCTACCCAGATGACCTTGTCATCGCTACATACCCTAAATCTGGTAAACCATTCTTCCCCCATTTGGAGACTTTTACCATATCTCAAAGATGTTTGTTTGTTAGGTATGAGCACCATTTGCAAGATGCTTCGGCCATATATCAACAGGCACCTCTCCTATCATCATTATAATTGCAGAACCCAAAGGACATGTATGAAGAAAGGTTTACAATTTCATCTGCTAAAGCAGAATTAGGGGTTGAAAGGCTGATTTCAAATCACGTAGGTTTTAATTTCCTTTTCAGTCCTTAAAGTTGCCCTATTTATACTATACTATGTAAAAAAAACAGTATGATTCTTTTGCATGTGCTACCTTTTTGTAACTGAGTGTATTTTAGTCACCTTACGAGAGGAAATATTGGTTATTACCGGTGCATGAAAATGTTGTTACGATATCAGTACCACTTCGGTCAGTGAGGTAGATGCGTCAGGAAAGGGACCTATGAACAAATATGGGTAAAATCAGTACAAGCATTTGGCGTTTTTGACAGAAATAATGAGATGTATACATTTTAGGTAGAAACGCCACATATCTGAAAATAAAATTGAAACATCTTTGATATGGACCTTTTACTCTGACTTGAAAACGACACGTTTCATCAAAATGGATAAATGTTGTGTTACATTTTTTTAGCCCTCCTTACATTGGGATTCATTACATCACGTTAAGTATATTGGCAGTCATCATATCGTAGATACGTTTTCCAAACGTTGTATTAGGAGTAGTTTTAGTTTAAAAAATACTTTATTGTATTAATCATTTGATTACAATAAAAGAGAAAATGTAAACATTGAGATAATAGAATTTCCATGAGTAAACATCATAGAAAAGAACATAAATAATTCATAATACCAGGTTTATACATATAAATATATACCAATCGTCTAAATCTCCATTTCACAGCGACTAAAATTGCCAAATCTGTCAACTTTCAAGATACACAGATTTATGTTGAACAAAACAAACTAGAAAGCAGACTTTACCACAAAGCCACAGCTGGCAATACTACTCTCCATGCGACTAGCGCTCACCCCAGCCGCGTAGCTAGGGGGGGGCGGTCCGCCCCAGGCGGCACTGTTTTGGGGGTGGCACAGGTGGCCCGTTGCGGCCGCGGCCGCATTTATAATTTATTTGCGCGCGCGGCCCAGTTATGTACAGTGCAGGCCTCTTCGCTTATTCCGACACTGTAACTCACGGCGGGCGGGGCCTGCCCTCAGCAGTGGTTGCCTACTGGTGCCGCCGGGGAGGGGGAGGGATGTGACCTCACACCCTGGATGTAGGAAGTGAGGTTGGGAGGGATTGGTAGGAACTTAAGCGGGAACTCGACCGGAGATGGATTGCCGCGCGCCGGGGGCAGACCGAGTAACTGTCCTGTCCTCGTCCCGGCGCATGCACTCACTCAGTGTGTGTGGACTGTGCTGCGCACATTTACTGGTGTTGGACGCGGGCAGCCGCAGCATCAATCATCAGCATTACGCCTGAGTGGCCTCGGCCGCTGTGGAGTCACCGTCACCCCGGAATGCAAATGCCAGGGTAGGAGCCAAGGGGCCCTGTCGGCATACGCTGGCTACAAACATGGCATCATGATATAATTATTGGTCCGCCGGCCCAGCAACACATATGCCCAACTAGTGCATGTGTCTGATTGTCAATTTCCTGCCTCAGCGTCTGGTGTAGTGTGCACCTGCATGATGCCTAAGACGAAAGCAGTCCAGTGTAATGAATGCCAGAACACGCTGCAGTACTGAGCCCCACTAAGGATAACCACTGCTTCAGCTTGTCTACTATCATGCCAGCACCAACAACATTCAGCTAAATTATCAGAGAAAACTGCATTAGAAAACCGGCACCAGTACAGTAAGCGTTTTAATATCTTGACAAATACAAAAGGTATTTTACCCATATTTGTACATACTTTAAACCGTGCATATGATATAAAAACATTATTGTGTTCCCAAGCTGCCCTAAGAACACCTGACTGATAATTTAAACAAAGACAGAAAGTGTATTTCAAAAATGAATACGGACAATTTCATATAAAGTTCCCTTAAAAATTAAGTCAAGGCCTAAGCAAACTGTTAAAGGAATGGTGGCTTGTATTTTTTCTGCAAAAAGTGGCAATCCTAAGTGAGTACCGATTGAGGCCGCATTTAGAGGCCACACTCTCTCTGCAGCACTGAACCCCTGACAGATGACAGTACGATCATCTTAGAAAGGGGCAGTAGGTGAGTGAACTTCCTTTTCAGGTATTTTATAGTCGTTTTGTCTTTTTGAAACTGCTCATTACTTGAAAGTGTGTAATTTCGGATCTCTATTTTAATGCACTTCATTGCTTGATTTGACTTGTGGAAGTGTCACTGTATGTGTTTGTTGCCATTGAATGTCACTCATATGTACAATGAAATCATGAAAATGTGACACATAAGAAGTCAGAAAACCTGCCAGTTTACGTGCTTGAGACTGAGAGACAGTATAATCGCTTAGCTGCACTTGCTATGCTATAAAATGTGCTTTTTTGGATACTGTGTGGTCATAGGATACTGTGTGGTCATGAATGATGTGATTAATAATATCTTCTGAGCAGCTGCAGTTTATGCCCTATGTTACTGAGAACTGCAGTCACCCTTTCATTTCTGGTGCTTTGCAGCAGTTTTCAGATCTTCTCAGTTTCTTGTTGCTCAAATGGGTGTAATTTCTGATATTTAAATGTTTACCTCGTCTTCTTTCCGTGATTTTGCTCTTGAGAAAGTGTCACTCATAATCGTTGAAATGTCACTCACAATTACACAGGAAGTATGAAAACGTCACACATAGCAATCTGAAACCTTGGCAGCTATGCAGTAAGTGGCTGGGTGATTAGTGGCTGGACGATTTGTTGGCTCTGGAGTTTGGCTGCTGCAGTCAGAGAGCAGCAGAACTTGAAGTGACTAGGTGAAGGAAGTTCGAACTTCAAGTTCGAACCAACCACCCCTGCCTGCCATAAAGTAGAGACCCTGGAGCGAGTGAGGTAAGAGGGGAGCAACAGTAGCTCAGCTACCTAAGCGTTTTCAGAGGGGTGGGCGGCTGAGTGGCTCATCATGCATAACTGCCAAGGTTTCAGATTCTAATGAATGACATTTTAATAATTTTTTTCAGTGTAATTATGAGTGACATTTCTATGGCAATGAGTGACACTTTCTGGCGAGCAAAATCAATGAACGAAGCTGAGGGAAACATATAAATATCAGACATTGCACGTTTTATTATACATACATATATTTATCAATATTAACAGACTGCAACAGATGCAGACTACTATAAAAAGAACACCCCCCACTCAAATGTACAAATTTATCGACATCACAAGCATGATGAACTGGGCGGCCCCCCCAGGGTTCAAACCAGTTGCCTGCTGGTGGAACAGATTTTGAAGGCACGCGTAGTGAACTTCTTGGCTGCTTCTGTGTCAACATGTAGATTTTATTTATTTCACTGATTGAGTGGCAATATATTTGCAAATATGCTTTTTGCATCTTAATTAAACACTGTTTAGCAGTTAGTATCTGGTGGCAGAGGGAGTGTGAGAGAAAACTGTGCTTCCCTATTAAGACCTGACCCTATTATGTAACTGACTGACTGACTGATCTTTGGCAGCTACCTTATGGGATAAGCTGGTTGGGTGAAGCACTGTGAGGGGGAGGGGTAAGTAACCAGTAGTGCTGTTAGGTGAAGCAATACAGGGGGAAGAAGAAGCAAGGATCAGGGGGCAACACAGAGAGGAGGAAGTAACGGGATGAGTGGGTACGGAAAAAAGGAGGCCTACGGGAGAGAGAAAATAACGATGGGAGAAGAAACCAACAAAAGAGGGCACAACTTGGGGGTGGGGGAGAAGCTCTAAGGCAAAAAAAGAACACAGGATAAGCACACAGACAGTAGGCATCTTGGCGCTGAATATCAGATGTTTATTGTTCCCCTACTCAATGGTACTCATTTTATCGACCTCAGATGGATGAAAGGTTTAGTGGACCTGCTGGGATTTGAACCTGTGACCATGAGGTCGAACACAGGCCCCAGCAGTGGGTGCATTAGTCCACTGAGCCACATGACCACTCACAGTCGCTTGCTTCTTACTCTATGGCTTTTCTTCTTCTTCTTGTGTTTGGCCCTCCCAGGGGGCATATGTCTTTATCATCATTTTGATTGGCTCACTCGTATCCTTCCAATGTTCCCATTCAGGGAACTTTCAAACTTTTCCTTCCAGGACTCCATTAGAATGCACATTTTTTAGCTCACTCCCATGTGTGCTGCTTCCCTCCTAAACACTGCTTCATTCACACTAACTCCTTGTTGCTCCATCCCATCACCCCCTCCCAAAACTTGTCCAATGCTTTCTGCACTCCTTCTGGCGAGCAAAATCAAGGAACGAAGCTGAGGGAAACATATAAATATCAGACATTGCACCCATTTGTGCAACAAGACTGTCTGAATCATACTGTGTATGCTACCCAATACCGTTCATTAAAGGGCCATCTAGTGAATGAAGTCACAATAGGTATCAATATCCAAGCAGACGTCGCAGTCATCAAATAAACAGCATTCTGGAATGCTTACTGGTGGTGCCCTTTAGTGGTGCAGGAGAGGCCTGTTGCTTTTTCTTCAGATGATGCCCCTTTAAGAGAGAGGCAGCAGCTCGAAGAAGGCGATTTATGATATGATAAAATTATTAAAAGATAATTTCACTGGGGGGGGAAAGCGGTTCCATCCTCAGCTCATTTATCACTGGTAGTTGGGACAGAGCTGGCATCATAGGTTGAAAACTTGAATGAAACACTGGTTTTCATCAAGCCTCTCCATTCTCTCTCTCTCTCTCATCTTTTTTGTCCTCTTCCCCTCTTGTCGCTAATAATTTTTACATCTGGTCTTTTTAGGGGCACACATCCTCTTTCTCTCTACTTTCTTTTTCTTGCCTCAGTCTGTTTCCTTTCACCACTTACGTCTCTTTCCTTTCTCCCTCTTCTATTCCCCCTCCTTCCTCTTGCCTTTCTCTCCTCTTTCCAAACCTTTCTTTCTGCCCACTCTTTACTATGCCAGTGTCTCCCTTCCTCCATCTCTCTGCAACTTATATAGCAGAATTATAAATTCAGCTGACACAATGCTTTAATGTGCCCGTGAAAAAAAAATGCTTTTAATTTTCAGAAATGCTCATCAGCAGGCACATTCCAAACCACTTGCCAGGGAGCTGACTCTATTCTAGTGGTTTTAAGGAGCACGAGACCGAACAGTTACCTGGGGGCCTTAATGGTGATCAATCAGGTCATGATATTGCAGAGTAGCCCGCTACTCTTCGAAAACGAAGTCCTGAGTTTCCCAGCCAGCTGCCAGTTCCTCTCAGCAATTAATTGTTCACGCAGCTCTCTGATGGATGTCACATGCGGTTTTTCTGAGTCGCCAGATAGATCATGCAGTCTGTGTGTTCTCTTTTGTACTACCTGTCACTGGTGTATTCAACTGTGAAGCCTTGGACCGTGTCATGTATGTGCATTTAACTTGCATGATCGGGGTAACTATTAGCGGCGATACTACATGTCTCTTGGACCGCTTTCAAGTGCTCATCGGTTTTCTTCCCCAGTACCCCCCCACCCCCTTCCAGGGGCGGCATTCTGAGGGATAGCCCCGGGCGCCACAAGCTCTAGCTACGCCCCTGGCTCACCCACGACACCTATTTGAAAGTATACCGTATGGGGAGATGATGCGGCTAAGTCGCATATGCAGCAATGAGACAGATCTAAAACAGCCCAAACTTAGAGCTCAATGAGATTTTTACAAAGAGGTTACAGTCAACAAACCATGTCTAGAGGCATAGCTAAATCCATGATTCCTACCAGAGATACTTTACTTTATATAGTAAAATCTAATACTTTCTCAGAGAGCAATAAAAATTCTGAGTATGCATTCAGAATGATAACAAGACACAGCAATCAGCACAACCAAATACAAAAGATTATTCAAAAGAGTTGGCCACCTGTGTTGAGCGATACGATGATCGAACCCCTGTTACCACAGAGGGTTTCTATTACGTACAGTAAATCACCATCTATGAGGGACACTCTAGTAAATACTAGTCCAGAGGTGATAGAGAAGACCAGTTGGCTCCAAACCAATAAGGGATTTTACAAATGCAGAACGTGTAAGGCATGTGTACATGGAGTCAAAAAGAGCACATTTGTAACCCCATTCAGCAGTAACGCCTTCACAATACAGAAACTCCTAACATGTAAGACGGAATATGCTGTCTATTTATTAGAATGCTCTTGTGGCCTCAAATACATAGGCAGCCCCAAACTACAAGTGCACAAACGCATCCTTCAGCATTTAAGAGCCAACAGAAACCAGGATAATACTTATCTGGTTGCACGTCACTTTAGAGAGACACACAATTCCAACAATACAGAGCTTAAATATTTTATTATTGACAGTGTCCCACCCAGTAGGCAAGTTGGTAATAGAGAGATGAAGTTACGAAGGTTAGAAACTAGATACATACTGCAGTTAGACTCCAAAACACCAGGAGGTCTCAACGTCACTGAAGATCTACACACATGCCTAGGTTAACCAGTTGATTATACAAATCTTTTTTTAAATGCGCTGTGGAACTGTATCAATTTTAACTATTTGAGATCAATGATGCATTTAGCTTAAAGATAATGGACTAGCTTAAATATTTTTAGCATCAATAGCAGTGGTATTTAAAGGGATGATACTACCAAAGGCAGCCAGATACTAAAAATATGACATGAACTACGTAACAATTTTATTGGTATTAATGATGGAGTAGCTCTAAGATGGGCTACGCAGGGAGTTCATGTTCTGGGGGACTTATACGGTGCACAAGGGTTCTAAGATTTCCACACACTTAAAATTTTGTATGGTCTGCCGGAAAAGTGTAGGTTTAAATATCTCCAAATTCACTACTTTTTGATATGAAAAAAACAAATTTACAACATCTTAGACTGTGATATTTGGAATTGTCTATATGCAACTAAAACAAATCGATAATAAGTGATGCGTATAGAAATCTCTGTGCCTTTACATCTGATGATTGCCCAAAACTGGCAAGGAAATGGAGCATTAAAACTGGATTAAATATTACTCCAAAACAGATAACTCAATCCTTATCTAATATTAATAACTCAGTAAGATCATCCAGTTTAAGGCTGCAACAGTTTAGAACATGCATGCCATATTACACACCAGAGAAGATTTCGAAATGGTCTCCCAACAGCAGTTTTGGCGACCACACTAAATGCCCTAAATGTTCAGAGTACGCAGCTGATTTGGAACACATGCTGTTTTCTTGTTCTGCACTGAGGGATTTTTGGGGGGGAAGTACATAATGTTTTGGAAACCAAGAAGATCTATTTACCTCATATCACAGCGGTTACAGTTCTACTTGATGTACATTCCTCCCCTCCACTTTATCCAGCTCTGGTTACGATTCTCTTATCTTGTGCTAAACTGACATTGGCCAGAGCCTGGACTTGCCCTAACCCTCCTAACATCTGGAAATGGGTGTCTTTAGTAATAGAAATACACTCTATGGAGTCAGCTCTGGCAAAACTAAGAGGAGCTCGCTCGCCCAAAAAATTTGGGACAATATGGAGAAACTTTATATGATGTATGTATAATTGTTGAAATACTGTTCTTTTGGTCAAACTCTGATTGCTTCGTTTACCAATTTTTGTGTTTAATATTAAACACTATCTATTTAATTTATTTAACGTGGAAGCTAGAAATTTAATACGAAAATGTAACAAGTTTTGTATGGACAATATAACTTGGCATGTTTCTTCTCATCAGTTTGTCAATAAAAAAAAAAAAAAGACTATGAGATTTTCCATCTATACCTCACAATTTAGTTAAACCAACCGAATCTTGCTCCAATTGAATGAAAGTGGATAATAAGGTAAACCTGAAAAGGTACATACATAAACAATATTTACTCTGACCCTGTAAATCATATGTATTCTAATTTTAAGGAGTCTTACGAATTTTATCTCACTTTATCACAAATTATTTATATAATTATACTTGCACAAACGTGTTTTTAGAGGGGTGTAAATAGCATCTACTGGCCCAAAATGTATCACAAGAGTTGAAATGGTCGTAGATCGATTTGGCTTATAAAGTTATATACAGCCTATGATGATAAACGACTGTACATAGCCGTTTAGGCAACAGAAATTGTGAATTGTCTTTAATGGTTTGTAAGCATTTGTAGGTATTATACTATGATGTTATAATGCATTTATTGAAATTACATGTCAATTAAGGCACTGTTTTAACCAATCCCCGTAACACGAGTGTATGGAAAATAATACAGCTCAACTTCTATGTCTATGACTTAAGCACATAGAATGAATGTCTTTTAGAGCCCACTTGCCACTTTAAATGTGTTCAGAATCGACCTACCTGTATCATGTGATCAAGGCTCATCAGAGCCGAAACGTTACGGCACAACCAATAAACATCTAAGAAGTCTGGAATCTTGGTTCCATGTCCGCGTTTCAAAGCGCAACTTTATACACGCGGAGAAGAAATATATATATATATATATATATATATATATATATATATATATATATATATATATATATATATATATATATACACACACATATATATAAAAGGTGTGTAAGTAATTAACGTTTTATAGGCATGTTCTAAAAACTGAACCGTCCTAATAATTGCACTATCCTCTTTGGGCCAGAAACAATAGCGTACAGCCTCTGCATTTGTTCTTTTTTAGCATAATTAACCAAGGGGGGTAAGTATATCCTCCGTATGGGCAACAGCTTTGAACCGATACACTTTACTGATTCCGCAAAGCCGACATACTTGCATACCCTTAAGTGCCTGGTCCTAAGTCCCTTCAAACTCCCCAATCGGAATATAAAATTGTCTAAACCTTAAGTATTTCTATTTTATGTAACTGGACAAATTCCATCCCAGATATTCTTGAGCCTCTAACGTATAAGTATCAATTACTAAATCTGAATGTTTGTATTTCACAGCTTGTAGATGATCTCAATTCCACAGCTTTGTCATTAGCGTTTTAAGTATTAAGTTTTTCTGCACGTCCCTAGTCATTCACCCTATCTCCTGTATATCAGGCAGGTCATAAGATCCTATTTCCTATTTCCATCATTGTGCTATGTAGTTGCAAATCTCTGACTTTTTTGCTCCGGAGCTCTTCAAATATTAGTAGTTTTAGGGGCACATGCATCAACAGATTTTGCATTCGCAAATGGTGCGAATCGCAAAATTCGGCCGTTTGCGAATGCAATATCTGAAAATGTGATGCATCATTTTTTTGTCTATTTTGGAATCGCAATTACTTTTGCGATTACTTAAAAAATCGCAAAACTAATTGCGATTCCTTAAAAACTCGCAATCCTGTTTGCGATTCCTAAAAAATTCACAAATTTAAGGAATCCTTAAAAATTTTCGCACATGTCAGTAATTCTAAGAAAACACATTTAGGAAGTGCAAAAATAAGAAGAAGTGAGAGCAGGTGGTATTTTTTTTTTTTACACTACACATGTGGAAATGATTAGCAACCTATAAAAGGGACTTCAGAATGACTCTGGATATCTTCCAGGATGGCAGCAGCAATTTTCTTAGCACGTAGATGGCGGATGAGAGCAGCAGGGAGGAGGAGAAGAGAACTCAGTGAAAGGGTTTTTAGGTTGCGCATTACTTTGCTTGGGCAGACACAGGCTGACATATATGATAAGTATAGACTTAATGCAGACACCATCATTGATTTAATTGCAGAGTTGTACCCTATACTGCAAAGGCAAACGCGTAGAACTCAAGCGATACCCACCCATGTGCAGGTTTTATGTTGTCTACACCTTTTAGCCTCTGGCTCCTTCCAAGGTGTAATAGCAGTTGCAGGGGGTGTTTCACAGAGTGCATTGTCTAGATTTTTCAATGACTTCCTGAATGCAATGCTCCATAGGATAAATCACCACATAATTTTCCCCTCAACGCATCAGGAGTTGTTGCAGACCAAGTTAGACTTTTATAACGTGGCACACTTCCCACATGTAATAGGATGTGTTGATGGAACACATGTCCCCATTTGTCCCCCAGCTGCTAATGAGTACATTTTTAGAAATAGGAAAAGTTACCACTCTTTAAACATACAAGCAATCTGTGATTCCAAAGGAATCATCACTGACTTAGTTGCCAGCTACCCAGGTAGTGCCCACGATTCATACATTTTCAAACATAGTGCCATTCATGATCGCCTACTTTCTGGAGAATTTGGAGATGGATATTTATTAGGTAAACTGTTTTTGTTTACTGGCAATGCTAATGTTTCTGACTTCCATTGCAATGTGTGTGATGTTAATTTACATATCTCATCTTTCAACTTAGGAGATAGTGCATATGGAGTGAGGTCTTACATTCTCACCCCATACCTGACTCCAACTACCCGCAAAGAACAACTGTACAACAATGCCCATATCTCAACCCGCAGCATTATAGAGAGGACGTTTGGGGTCATGAAGCCCAGGTTCCGCATACTGCATAAGACTGGTGGAGCCTTGCAATATCGGCCAGATGTGTGTTGCAAAATAGTTGCAACATGTGCAGTCTTGCACAACCTAGCAACTAGGAGAGGCCTTGAACTAGATGTAGATGATTTGCTACCAAATAATTTCAACCAGCCACAACAACCACATGCAAGAGTTCATGGACCGGACGCAGCGGAAGGGAGAAGAAGAAGGGCCGAAATTACACAACATTACTTTTAAAAAAAGGTAGGAAACAATTTTTTTGCTTCCAAAATTAAACACTTTATTTTACCATGTTTCACACAATAGTATTTTGAAAAAACAATTCAAAGCATGACTTCTCAAAAAGTAAAAAAAAACAGATATTGGCCTAATGTAATCCTTAGTCCATATCATTGTATAGAGAAAATGTAATACATGAAATGCAACAATAACAAGTAATCACTTCTTCCTTCCACGCAAACCTAAAGCTTTATTTTTAACCGAATCAGAAACCATGACCGGGCAAATATTAATTTCTTTTCCTCTTTTGCTACGGCGTTCATCCACATCATTGGTGTGTGCATCACCACGGGTTCCTGCAGATTCATTGATAACATTGCCTTCATAAGCTGGATTCTGGTTATCATCAGGTGGCAGCACATTAACCCCACTTTTCATATTTTTAAATCCTTCACATAGATCTGCACAACACTTTTTAATTTCCTCTTGCATGCGCATTGTGTGTTTGATGAGGCGTGCATTGCTGCTGGTCACCCTATTCAGAGCCCAGGCATAAGTGTGCATACTTGCCACAGTTCTCAAATGTCTATTACAATTGGCAATGTTTTGACTTTGAAAGACATCAGATATTGTCACTAAAGCATTTGCTAAACGCTCAAAATTCTGATTTTAGGCAGTATGCGCCCCTTCAATGACCTTAGATAATGTTTTCAATGTCTTATTGATTCCACTGAGGTCTTCAGCCATATGACTCATTTTCCCCTTTATTACTCTGAGATCTTTACCCTGAAGACGCTGCACTTTCAATAATTTGAGTTCAACTGTACATGCATGGACATCATCCACTGTGGAGTCTCTTGGATTGGAAGAGCGAGGCCTTCTTCGGTAAAATTGTTGGAACCTTCTACGACCACTAAACTGTTTTGTTGAAGTGGCAGGCTTCTGAGAATCATCAACCACAATTTCTGCGCCATTTGCATCTTTCTCAGACTCTAATTCCTGTACTTTACGCACTGATTTTCTAATTTTTTTAACATGCACAGAGGGTGAAGAACTCACAGTATTATTGTCTGATTGGCTATGTATATCCATGCTGATCTCATCAAAAGCGTTTGCTTCATTTTCCTTTTGTAAATCTAAAATTAAAAAAAGATGCATGATATCAATGTAATGTCTTCTCTGATAAAAGATTACAAATAAAGACAACATGTGTTCCAGATGAAGGACGCCTTTGAAATCTTCATTTACCATGTCTTTGAAAATTATTTGATAGGCAAACTGACTATGTACTTATTGCATTCATGAATGATAATTTGTACTTAAAAACTACAACTCCCATGATGCATTGCACTGTTCAATGAAATTGCCTTTTACACTAGTGCTATGAAAGTGAGGATGTAACAGAAGATTATAATTATGTTACAGCATCAAAAACCTGTCTACATACATCCTGCGTCCCTATTTAATTTAAGTTTACATTTGTTTAAAAAATTACTCTTACCTTGAGAAGTGCCAGCATGCTCAGAGGTGTCTATGTTTGTCACTCCTCCTACAGCTTCTGTTACAAGTGTCCCCTCAACCAAATCCTCAAGGGGAGTTGTGGGTTTGTTGTTAGGGGAGCCTCCACCAGTCTTCTTGCAACTCTTCATTCTTGTCGCAATACTTTCTTTTGCACGTGAGCGTAAATCGTACCAACGCTTTTGGAGGTTGGTGATGTCCCGGTGGGCAACCCCCACTGCATTCACTTTAGCCTGTATGGCTAGCCAAAGTTTCCTTTTTACAGCCTCAGGGACCTTTAAAGACAGCTTCCCAAACAGCTGGTCATGGCGCGAAGTCACCTCCTCAATTAGTATCTCAAGTTCTTGCTCACTGAACTTAATTTTTCGTTTTCTGACTTGTAAATCCTGACTGGCAGTTTCTGTCTCCATTTCTCCAACAGCAGCACTCCAAAACACTCCTCCACTGCAGACAAACAGAGCTGAATGCACCAACTGCCAGTTTTCTGTTTGAATCAGCTGCGCAGGTGTGTGCAATCAGGCTCCTGGCTTCCTGGGTGTATCCTGACTGTGATGCATGAAAATGCGATTTTATTGCGAATTCGCAATTTGCGAAATCGCAAATTGGGAATTCGCAATAAAATCGCTAAAAAAAATGCGAATCGCATATTTTTGCGATTTTTACAGAATCGGTAAAAAATCGCAAAAATATTTATGCATTCCATTTTGCGATTCGTAATTTGCGATTCTCTATTTTTCACAAATTACGAATCGCAAATCTACACAATGATGCATGTGCCCCTTAGTGTACATGAATCAGCCTTAGCACAACCAATAATATAGTTAACATAACTTCCCATATGCAGCATTTCCAGATATTTTATACCAAATTCCAGTCTTATTGTATAATGCGGAGTTTCCTGTCTTAAATGAAGTATGGTGCGTACGCATTTCCTAAAACATTTCTCAAGTTCAAGGATGCCTCTTGTTCATCACTGGAGATGCATATAGTAAATACAGAATCATTTTCATTTGTAGTACTTTAAGTGATGGAATAATTGCATTTCCTCCATACATTTTCATGAATCTCAAGATAGATTTAGTAATAGCTGCTGAATTTGCATTCTTACTAACCTTATGGTTTAACCATGATAACTTTTTGTCAAAAGTTACGCCGAGATAGTTATATTGTAAGCATAGGCGTAAAATCCGTTCCGCTTGCGGAATTTGCAGATTTTTGGTAAATTCGCGATCCGCGAACTCTCGCGAATTTGCCGAAAATCCGCAAATTCGCATGCAGCAGATTTTTTTGCTTGGTGATACAATATTGCAGCGCGCGGCATTCACTTACCGCCATTCAGCATTTGCTGAGTTGTTTTTCTCGATATTTTGCGAGTGCTGCACCATTTTGGATCTTCCTGCGGGATCCCGCGGGAGTTTGGCGACCGCGATTACGTCATCGCGGCTTGCCACCTTGCACAGCGAGAGTTTGTCAATGCGAGTACGCCGTGATCACGTATCGCGGGAGTTCGCAATTGCGAACACGTAGATGCGGCGTGCAGTAACAATCTCGCACTCGCAAAATTACAAAATTTGCAATTCTGCACAAGAAATCCACCATCAAGCAGCATAAACCTTCTGAAAATGATGATTTTTATCAGAATAACTCCTCAGGTTGACATTTGCCTGCTCTTTATTTTGCAAGGAGTCCATTTTGGGGGGGGGGGGGGAGGAAGGAAGTGCCCCACAGTCTCCAACTTCCTGCTCCTGTCCAGCAGGCTCCTCCCAGTGCTTTCTTCATGTGCTGGTCACTTTCATTCGGATCTTGACCTGAAATGATTACTTTTTGTGGATGCTGCTGGATATTTGTATTTGAGGCCTTTCTGACTTTCTTTGGATCACTTTTGGATAAGAAATTTCACAAGTAAGTTTGTTTGGGACATTACAGTTGCAGCAACTACAATTTTGGAATTTTTGATTTTTGGGCTGTTGTTGGGACCTTTTGCCCAGGGGAAGTGAGTGGTGCATGGACTGAGTGTTTCTGTGGGGTCTCTTTAATGTAAACATCATGGAAGGCATGGATGGCATTGGATTGTGCTGATTTTTGTGTGTTTTTCGATGTTTTTGGGGTGCTGTTGGGGCCTTTTGCTCTGGGCTAGTGAGTGGTGCATGCGCCTAGTCTTTCTGTTGGGTGTCTTGAATGTAAACATCATTGAGGGCATGGATGGCATGGGATTGTGCTGATTTTTGTGTGTTTTTCGATTTTTTTGGCTGCGGTTGGGGCCTTTTGCCCAGGGGTATTGAGTGGTGCATGGACTGAGTCTTTCTGTGGTGTCCTTTTAATGTAAACATCATGGAGGGCATGGATGGCATGGGATTCTGCTGTTTTTTGTGTTTTTCGATTTTTTTGGCTGCTGTTGGGGCCTTTTGCCCAGGGCTAGTGAGTGGTGCATGGGCCTAGTCTTTCTGTGGGGTGTCTTGAATTTAAACATCATTGAGGGCATGGATGACATGGGATTGTGCTGATTTTTGTTTGTTTTTCAATTTTTTTGGCTGCTGTTGGGGCCTTTTGCCCAGGGCTAGTGAGTGGTGCATGGGTCTAGTCTTTCTGTTGGGTGTCTTGAATGTAAACATCATTGAGGGCATGGATGGCATGGGATTGTGCTGATTTTTGTGTGTTTTTCGATTTTTTGGGCTGCTGTTGGGGCATTTTGCCCAGGGGTAGTGAGTAGTGCATGGACTGAGTCTTTCTGTGGGGTCCTTTTAATGTAAACATCATGGAGGGCATGGATGGCATGGAATTTCTGGTAATTTTTGTGTGTTTTTCGATTTTGCGGGGTGTTAATGGGGACTGGCCATGTGGGTGGGGGCCATTTTGAGTGCTGGTACAGGCAGACCATGTGCTGGGGGGCAAGGGGCCATTTTGAACGCATGCAGTGTTCTCCGGCCTGCACCCATTTTGCCTAGCTTTCATCCATTATGGCCAGAGGTAGTGGTGCAAGGGCCTAGTCTTTCTGTGGGGTGTCTTGAATTTAAACATCATTGAGGGCATGGATGGCATGGGATTGTGCTGATTTTTGTGTATTTTTCGATTTTTTGGGCTGCTGTTGGGGCCTTTTGCCCAGGGCTAGTGAGTGGTGCATGGGCCTAGTCTTTCTGTTGGGTGTCTTGAATATAAACATCATTGAGGGCATGGATGGCATGGGATTGTGCTCATTTTTGTGTGTTTTTCGATTTTCTTGGCTGCTGTTGGGGCCTTTTGCCCAGGGGTAGTGAGTGGTGCATGGACTGAGTCTTTCTGTGGGGTCTCTTTAATGTAAACATCATGGAGGTCATGGATGGCATGGGATTGTGGTGATTTTTGTGTGTTTTTCAATTTTTTGGGGTGTTGATGGGGACTGGCCATGTGGATGGGGGCCATTTTGAGTGCTGGTACAGGCAGGCCATGTGCTGGGGGCAAGGAGGTATTTTGAATGCGGGCAGTGTTCTCAGGCCTGCACCCTTTTTGCCTAGCTTTCATCCTTTATGGCCAGGGGTAGTGAGTGGTGCATTGGCCTAGTCTTTCTGTGGGGTGTCTTGAATTTAAACATCATTGAGGGCATGGATGGCACAGGATTGTGCTGATTTTTGTGTGTTTTTCGATTTTTTTTTTGGCTGCTGTTGGGGCCTTTTGCCCAGGGCTAGTGAGTGGTGCAAGGGCCTAGTCTTTCTATTGGGTGTCATGAATTTAAACATCATTGAGGGCATGGATGGCTTGGGATTGTGCTGATTTTTGTGTGTTGTTCGATTTTTTTGGCTGCTGTTGGGGCCTTTTGTCCAGGGGTAGTGAGTGGTGCATGGACTGAATCTTTCTGTGTGGTCGCTTTAATGTAAACATCATGGAGGGCATGGATGGCATGGGATTGTGGTGATTTTTGTGTGTTTTTTGATTTTTTGGGGTGTTGATGGGGACTGGCCATGTGGGTGGGGGCCATTTTGAGTGCTGGTACAGGCAGGCCATGTGCTGGCGGGCAAGGGGCCATTTTGAATGCAGGCAGTGTTCTCAGGCCTGCACCCATTTTGCCTAACTTTCATCCATTATGCCCAGGGGTAGTGATTTGGTGCATGGGCCTAGTCTTTCTGTGGGGTGTCTTGAATTTAAACATCATTGAGGGCATGGGATTGTGCTGAGTTTTGTGTGTTTTTCGATTTTTTTTGGCTGCTGTTGGGGCCTTTTGCCCAGGGCTAGTGAGTGGTGCATGGGCCTAGAATTTCTGTTGGGTTTCTTGAATTTAAACATCATTGAGGGCATGGATGACATGGGATTGTGCTGATTTTTGTGTGTTTTTCGATTTTTTTTGGCTGCTGGTGGGGCCTTTTGCCCAGGGGTAGTGAGTGGTGCATGGACTGAGTCTTTCTGTGGGGTCTCTTTAATGTAAACATCATGGAGGGCATGGATGGCATGGGATTGTGGTGATTTTTGTGTGTTTTTCGATTTTTTGGGGTGTTGATGGGGACTGGCCATGTGGGTGGGGGCCATTGTGAGTGCTGGTACAGGCAGGCCATGTGCTGGGGGGCAAGGGGCCATTTT
This sequence comes from Lissotriton vulgaris, assembly GCF_964263255.1. Classification (NCBI taxonomy): domain Eukaryota; kingdom Metazoa; phylum Chordata; class Amphibia; order Caudata; family Salamandridae; genus Lissotriton; species Lissotriton vulgaris. The sequence goes on from NC_141688.1 coordinate 7,898,794, forward strand.
GACTGCAGGCAGTGTTCTCAGGCCTGCACCCATTTTGCCTAGCTTTCATCCATTATGCCCAGGGGTAGTGAGTGGTGCATGGGCCTAGTCTTTCTGTGGGGGGTCTTGAATTTAAACATTATTGAGGGCATGGATGGCATGGGATTGTGCTGATTTTTGTGTGTTTTTCGATTCTTTTGGCTGCTGTTGGGGCCTTTTGCCCAGGGCTAGTGAGTGTTGCATGGGCCTAGTCTTTCTGTTGGGTGTCTTGAATTTAAACATCATTGAGGGCATGGATGGCATGGGATTGTGCTGATTTTTGTGTGTTTTTTGACTTTTTGGGGTGTATAACTGATGTTCCTCTGTCTTCCATTGCTTTTAGGTGCACAAGACTCAAGAGAACCACCAGTGCCAGGAAGAAGTCCTGCAACGGTGTGTGTATGCAGCATAACGTCACGCGATGTCACGTCTGGCCACAGACAAGACAACTCTGCAACTCGTGCAACTGCGGCCTGCTGTTCTGACCCCTGAAGAAGATGGCCCCAAAAAAAGTTCCCCGTAGCTCCTCTAGCAAGAAAGTTGTCAGTAAGGATCAGAAGAAGCAAGTTACCAAGGAGACTGGTGTCCCGCCCGCCACATTTTTGGGAATAAAAAAAAAGTACGCCTGCAGCAGCTGCGGGATCTGCTGGGGACCAAGCTGGGAGCAGCACCCCTGCTCCATTGGGCTCAGTTCCACCACCACACGCCAACTTAAGTCCAAGCCCTTGAGTGCTGCAGAGGCAGCCAGTCTAGTTGTTCAATCACCATCGATCAGTGATGTTGGCTCATTGCAAGAAAGTAGCAGCAATGTCCCTCAATCAACACAGGTTGTTGTAACTCATCTGACGAGTGTTCAACAACCACAGCCGCAGCAACAACCACATGTGCAAGTACAAGCCCAAGTACATGTGGAAGGAGAGGCAGCGCAAGGAGATGCGCAAGCAGAGGTGCATGGAGGGGCACAAGTGCCCACAATAGTTGTTCCTCCCGAAGTAGGGGCACATCAGGAAATCGACATTCAAGCCGAGGTATCATTTGAGGAAGCCACTCCTCCTGGTCATTCATTGTCTTCCACATCCCTACCAAGGAAAAGATCAAGGATGGTGTCTACATCTTTTTTGACACGAACGAGTCGGTACCTGGTGGGAATACGAGAACAGAGAATACTTTGCAGATCCCCTTAAGAAGAATACCACGTCTGTTTGGAACGCCAATGCAGCGTTACGCTATGATTACAACACTCAATAAGACGGTTTGTTTAACATCGCGAGAGGTCCTTTGAATAGACGAAACCTTGGATTAATCTCCCGCGAAAAAATAATTTTACAAGGGATACAATAGGAATATCCACTCGATCTGCAACGTTCTGAGCGCCCCCATCATCATCATTACCCACCCTTTACCGGCTTTACACGTTGTTCCGCTTTACATTGAAAGCAAACCACGAAGCGAGAGCGCTGGTTTTCTAAAAAAGAAATAGACGTTCCATATTTTAACCGCGAAGAGTGAGATGGGAGCAGTGAAATCTTGACAAAAAGATGTCACATACCGCGATATAAGCATTTAAAGGTGCCTCACTCTTCGCTGCAATTATATGAAGAACTGAAGTTTTTTTATAAATAAAGTCATACAAGACTATTGGGCTGCAAAATAATTTGTCCTGATGAAGACACCACGACGTGTCGAAACGCGTTGACAGACTACAGCCGCAGCATTAATACACAAGACAACAACATTGTCTATTGAATGTTTTTTAATCAAATATGTTTCATGCTTAAAAATATGTTTTACTATATCAACTTAATTTGAATTTTAAAATATTTATAGAGCGCTCTTATACCGAAATCGGTTTCATGGCGCTAGAGGCAGAGGACCAGTGGGTGCGGAGAAAAAGGGTTATACGGTTATACGGCTACAAATCTGGAGAACAGGAGGGTCTTCAGGTGTCTGCGAAATTCCAGGTAGGAAGATGACGATCTAAGAGAAAAAGGGAGAGAGTTCCAGAAGGAAGGGGCCAGCACTGCAAATCTGGCCCCACCGGACTTCTGTTTCCTAAAGCGAGGAACTGACAGAAGGGCCAAGTGAGTGGAACGGAGTTCTCGGGAAGGAAGGTAAGGGGAGATGGCTTCACACAGGAAAACGGGAGCGGTCCCTGCTCTAGCCTGGTAGGTGATACATCCAAGCTTAAAAAGGGCCCTCTCCCTCACTGGGAGCCAGTGGAGAGACTGCAACAGAGGGGTCGTGTGGCTGAACCTGGGGAGTCCGTAGATCAGGCGAGCCGCCTGATTTTGAATTTGTTGGAGCCGGCGAAACAGATAAGCTGGCGCCCCATTATAGATGACGTTCCCATAGTCAAGGCGCGAAAGCACCATGGCCATGAGAATGAGCTTGAGTGCAGCAGTTGAGAAGAAGCGGGCGACCTTTCGGATGATCCGCAGGGAAAGGAAACAGGCAGATACAACTGCATTGATCTGAGTATGAAGGGTAAGCATGGGATTGATGAAAATACCCAAGGTTTTGACCTTGGGAACAGGAATAGGGGGAGGGCCAAGGGCAGAGGGCCAGAAGGAAGGGGACCAGGGACTGCAACCACCCCCCGTCAGGACCAATTCGGTCTTGTCCGGATTCAGTTTGAGGTGGTTGCAGTTCATCCACCCTTGGATAAAAAGCATAACCTTCTGGAAATTAGAAGCTGAGGAAGGAGAAGAGGAAAGATTGAAAACTTATAATGTATATAAGACACAAATGTGAAATTACTTTCTCTTTTTAAATGAAAAAAATTTTTTTGATATCAATTTTTATTGTTGTGTTATAGTTTATGCTTATTATTATTTTTTGAGAAGGAAAAACTGTTTTGGAACATAGCTATTGTGGTCTCTTTGTAAGATAGCCTGGGTTGATATTTTCACATTGTACATCTTCTTCAAGCCCACCTCCTTCTGATGATATGGATCAAACTTGGGAACCACCACTGCCGTCTGAGAGTGAGGCACACCATGATCTGACAAAGGTAGCTAAGCATAAAAGGAAGGTCCCCGAAACTCTCGTACTTATGGAGTGTGGTGCTGAAGGAGAAGTGGCGTATACTAATCCTGCTGATGAAGCCTCTCACGACGACGACGCAATCATCATACACACCACTCCAGCCTCAGTGGGCATGCAGCAAACAGACATTTTGACCCTAGCCCGAAAAGCTGCTGAGCATGATGTTGTCGACGAGGAGGCAATGGGAACACCATCATTGGAGTTAACTAGTACACCACCACCTACCGCTTCCATCTTTCTTTCTCACCAGAAGGGACTTCCATCCACCTCAACCTCAATTAGTGGTGGTGCAAGTGCACAACGTAGTAAAGTTCGGCGACACACATCCTCCCCTTCATCTGGCATTAGCCCCCCACAGACATTTCAAGTCCGCAGTTTGGGACTTCTTTAGTGTTTGCCCAAAAAGGGAAAACATAGCCATTTGTAGCATTTGTAAGCTTGCAGTTAGTCGTAGTAAGTTTGGTACCAACTATGGTACCGGAGGCCAGAGAGGTCATCTTGAGAGACAGCACACTGTCCAATGGCATGCGCACCTAAAGGAGATCAAGGAAGCCCGAATTGGAATCAACAAACTGTATACGTTGATGTTTCATCTGATGATGACGAGGAGGAAGAAGCGTCAAACACTTCACTTACACCCAGTACCCCTGTCAGCAGCACACCCCCTGTGAGCCACACTAAGAGTGTGGGAGAGAGTGAGACACCAAAGCAAAAAAGTTCATCATCACCGAGTGTAACTGGGTCGAAGAAGTCATCATCATCATCATCATCCCGTAAAATCATGGTCCAGCCCACCATTAGAAGCATGTTGTTTTCAGAAGCACCATTTGAACGCAACCACCCACTGACGCGTCTGTGTAACACTAAGCTGGCTAAAATGCTAGCTCTGGGCCTTCTCCCTTTTTCTTTTGTGGAAGGGGTTGGTTTTCATGAATTAGTGGCAACGCTCAGCCCTAAATGGAAGGTTCCTAGCCGGTTCTATTTTGCCAGAGTTGCGGTTCCAGCACTACATGAAGATGTGCTGGAGGTGATTGGGGCAGCTTTTCAGAAGAGTGCTGTTCACACTATACATCTGACAACAGACATGTGGACCAGTGGCGCAGGCACTGATTACTTGTGCATCACTGCACACTGGGTCTCTTTTTCAGGAGTTACAGCAAAGCTAAGGGCAGGTGTTGACCCGGACAACGTTTTTAAAGCTGCTCGGAAACATGCAACACTAGCCATGTTTGGCATGGAGAAAAGTCATACAGGAGAAAACATTTTGAAGGAGTTTAACACAAAGGTCTTTCAATGGCTGTCCCCAAAAAAACGCAAGATTGGTTATGTTTCCACGGATAATGGTGCCAATGTAGTTAAAGCCATGGAGCTGGGTAAATATTTCAGAGTGCCGTGTTTGGCGCACTGTATAATCCTAGTTGTTAAAAAATTCTTGAGTGAAGAAAGTCCATTGGGCGAGTTACTGACCACCTGCCGAAGAATGTGCACACATTTCAGCCATTCTTTTAAGGCCCGGAAGCATCTGAGGGGCCTGCTACATGAACGTCGACTGCCAGTGAAAGCACTCATCCAGGAGGTGGCAACACGTTGGAACTCAACCTTCTACATGCTTGAGCGTCTGTATGAGCAGTTTACGGTACTCGATCAGTATTTCTTAACACTGGGTACAGCTATGAAGGACCTGAGGCTAGATGCGGCGCAATGGGAGCTAGTTAAAAGCCTGACAGACATGCTTCGTCCTTTTGAGGTCTTCACGCGTGCAGTCAGCAGGGAGGACTGTAATTTATGAAAAGCTATCCCATTGTTGCGCATGCTAGAGCACCAACTGAAGGCGGTGTCTTCTATGTTTGATAAAGATGAAGAAAAGCAAGAAGCTTTTGTTTTGGCGGAGAAATTATTACAGCGTCTACTTGGCGATGAATGTCTTCAAATGATCCACTCAGAACAGCATTACATTTGTGCTACTATTCTGGATCCACGCTACAAAAAGACACTGGCAGGCAGAGCATTCTTTGCTTTTGGTGACGCAGAAGTTTTAATGTACAAACATTGGCTAGCTGTGTCAGCCATGAGGTTTGAAAGAGAACGGCAGAAAATTGAAGGAAAAGGCAGTACATCAGCATCAGCAGGCCACCCCCAGTCAAAAGAATCCACTTCTGCACCTGTGGCTGTGGCAGAAGTGACCTCTCAGCCATTAAAGACACCAGCAACCGGATCATCTGCACCAGACACAACAGTAACATTGTGTGAAGAATAGCATTGGCTAACTCAGCTTGGGTTTGCTTCTCAAAAGGTCCCAGCAAAAAGTTAGCAAAGTGGAGGAACCGTGGAGAACCTTGAGTCAATGGTACAGGACTATCTGAATGACTCAACAGAGGTCTATGTTCATGATGACCCATTGGCGTATTGGCATGGGAAAAAAGAATTGTGGCCAGAGATCTCCAACCTGGCTATAAACTACTTGTCTTGCCCACTCGTAAGCGTGTCTTCTGAACGTGTTTTCAGTGCTGCTGGTGGCATTGTAACTTGTAGAGGTTAACAATGATCAGGATGAATAAGCACCTCATACCACCAGATTACATTGTACAAGAAAACACGCCGGAAGAAGACGAGGAGGACACCAACTTAGATGAGGGAATTTCTTCTCTGTTAGGTGACCTACTCCCACCTGAATTCTCAGAGTATGAGGACAAACTCTTCTTCCCTGACACCGAGCCCTGAAAATGAGCCAATGAATCAATAACTTTCTTTTTCATCCTTATTAACTTTTATTCCTGTGTGTATGTCTTTCTTTGTTTTACAAAGGCAATATAAATAAAAACTTTAATCACCTAATCACAAAAACAAGCCCATCAGCAGAACTGTCTTCACTTATTTGCTTATTGATTTGAAGGTGCCACAGTCTTCATTCCTCAGGTTCACAAGTTCACAAGAACATGCTCCTCTATCCTCCTCCTCCAGACTCCTATTTCCTTCAAAGCAGAGGGCTGGATTACGCCCAATGAAGAAAGACTCTGCACTTGTGGGGGTGTTCTACTTCTTTGCCGGTGAGTTGGCGGGTCTTGGGGCATTGCTGGGAAGGTCTAATACCGGATAAAAGTGGTTTGGACAAAATTAGACTTGAAAACGTTTTTGCCTTTTTGCTCACTATCATGTTTTCGGGGGCCTGTTTGGGGGGCTTCCTGGTGTTTGTGGGTGGGTTTCGGGGTCTGGGTGCACTGCTGGCACAGTCTAATGTTGATTGCATTTGTTTTCTAGGACATCCATGGTGGAAAAGTGGAGTCATGACCTAGCTGCACAGCGCGTTTGGACAGAAGGCCGAAAAATATTGTAAGTATGAGATTTTCCATTTTTGCTTTTTGCCTGTTTGGGAGTGTTGTGCTTTTTTGCGGGTGGATTGGCGGGTCTTGGGGCATTGCGGGGAAGGTCTAATACCGGATAAAAGTGGTTTGGACAAAATCAGACTTGAAAACGTTTTTGCCTTTTTGCTCACTATCATGTTTTCTGGGGCCTGTTTGGGGGGCTTCCTGCTGTTTGTGGGTGGGTTTCAGGGTCTGGGAGCACTGCTGGGTATTGATACTTTTGATAGGAAGAGGTTTGAAGCAAATCCATGTTGGCAGAGGGGAGTTAGGGCCTAGCTGCAGAGCGCGTGCTGAGTTATTTTGGAAATTGCCCTGAAAATCACTAAGTCCCAAAATTTGTACTTTTGCGTTTTGGCCGTTTGGGGGTCTTCTACTTGTTTTCGCCTGGGTTGATGGCTCTGGGGCCATTGCTGGGAAGGTCTAATACCGGATAAAACTGGTTTGGAAAAAATCCATGAGGAAAAAGTTTTTGCTTTTTCTGACATTTTGCTCAATTTTGCGTTTTCGGGGGCCTGTTTTGGGGGCTTCCTTTTGTTTGTGGGTGGGTTTCGGGGTCTGGGAGCACTGCTGGGTATGGATACTTTTGATAGCAAGAGGTTTGAAACAAATTCATGGTGGCAGAGGGGAGTTAGGGCCTAGCTGCAGAGCGCGCGCGGAGTGATTTTGGAAATTGCCCTGAAAATGACTTAAGTCCCCATTTTTGTACTTTTGCTTTTTGGCTGTTTGGGGGTCTTCTACTTGTTTTCGCCTGGGTTGACGGCTTTGGGGCCATTGCTGGGAAGCTCTAATACCGGATAAAAGTGGTATGGACCAAATCGGAGGCGAATTTTTTTTTGCGTTTTTGCTGACTTGCTTGTTTTTGAGGTGCTCTTTGGGGGGTCCAGGTCTTTGTGGGTGGGTTTTGGGTTCTGGGAGCACTGCTGGCACAGTCTAATTTTGATTGCATTTGTTTTTCAGGAAATCCATGGTGGAAAACGAGAGTTATGGCCTAGCTGCACAGCGGGTTTGGACAGAATTGAAAGAAGGCTGAAAAATATTGTAAGTATGAGATTTTCCATTTTAGCTTTTTAACTGTTTGGGGTTGTTGTGCTGTTTTGCGGGTGGGTTGGCGGGTCTTGGGGCATTGCTGGGAAGGTCTAATACCGGATAAAAGTGGTTTGGACAAAATCCATGCTGAAAAGCCTTTGGCATTTTTTATAATTTAGGGTTCGTTAGAGTTGGCACTAGCAGCAGTATTCCATGTGTTTGGGGGTGTTCTAGATTTTTATGTTCAAATATTTTTATTGCGGCCCCACAAGTGGGGTAATTCTGACAGTGACATAAACACAGCGATAAGCCTACAACCCTGCCCGGGCCGGCCGCGTCGTAAGGATTGCACATATACAGAGTAGGAGCAAATAATGAAGCAGTTCTTCAAGCATGCTAGAATGCCCACAACCCAAAAGGGCCGGCCGTGCATTTCTTCGCTGTCTGCGCTATCTATATGTTTAGCAGTCACTGGCAATGATCGCACAGTCCCACGGGCCAGGTACAACCTAGGAAAAAGAACTGGTGACTTCGTAGGACCAAACGGGCCCCAACAGTAGTGTAACATCAGAGAGAGAATAAGCAGTAAGAAACAGGGAGAGGGAAGAAGGAAAGAGGGAAGATTAGAGGGTGAGCGAAGAGTAGAAATAGCCAGGCCCAGGGCAGGAAGGTCAGCTCGTTTTATTGCAGGGTAGGTCTACAGTCTCCAATACATTCACACGGCACTCTATGGAGGGAGCAAAGCGTCCTCCAGCAGACGCAGGATTCCCAACCTCGGGGGCATATGGCGCGCATGTTCTATTCTGCATAAGTATTTCACCAGAGGCTGCCATTCTTTGCCAAAGCAAGTATTGCGGACCTGCAGTCTAGCCGTGAGGAGCTCCATTGTTAGAACATGCCAGAGGCGTACAAACCATGCAGCGCCTCTGTTCTCTTCCAGTATAGGGCAATGAGCTGTCTGGCTGCCCACAGAATTTGGAGCGCCACTATCCAGTCATTGCGGGTGAGCGCCAGAAGCCCAGGTGGCTTGATCCCAAGTAGAATTGTGCTAGCGGCATCAGGCAAAGGAAACCCCAAGACCCCCTTGATATGGCTCAGGACCTCCTTCCAGAAGAGGGTCAGTGATGAGCAGGTCCACCAGATGTGTAAGAAGTACCCCAGTCGCAGACCGACATCGCCAACACACAGGGGAAAAGGCTGGGAACATCCTGTGGAGGCACTGCGGTGTATAGTACCAGTGAGTCAGGTGTTCTAGATTTTTGCAACTGGGTTCTGGGGTCTTACAGCACTCGTGGGAATGAGTAATCTTGGTTGCAAGTGGTTTGAAGAAAATCCATGGTGGCATTTTTTGTAACTTAGGGTTCGTTAGGGTTAGCACTAGCAGCAGTATTCCATGTGTTTGGGAGTGTTCTAGATTTTTGCAACTGGGTTCTGGGGTCTTACAGCACTCGTGAGAATGTGTAATCTTGGTTGCAAGTGGTTTGAAGAAAATCCATGGTGGGAAAGGGTAGATTTGGCCTAGTTAAAGAAAGCGTTTGCCACTATTCTTAACTTAGGGCTCGTTAGGGTTAGCAGTATTGTTTTGCATGTGTTTGGGCGGGGGTTATAGATTTTTACGACTGGGTGGGGTCTTGGAAAACTTGTTGTAATGTCTAATTTTGATTGCAAGTCATTTGAACATAATCCATGGTGGGAAAGGGGGGTTTTGGGCATACTTTCTTAGTGCATTTTGACACGATTTGAAATTAGGCCTCTGTGAGGTAGCAGCAATATTCTGCACGTTTTTGGGAGGGTAATGTGGGGTGTTCTAGATTTTGGGGATTGTCATCTCTGAAAGTGACAGTATAATTTTTGCACTACACAGCGTGCCTTACCTATTTTTTTCTCCGAGGTGTCTTTAACACTTACTGTTGTATTTTTCCATCATCAATTACAGGCAGGCTTTTATCCTGTGCCATCGATGTAATACTCAGGCTTACAATTAGCGATCCGCAAATCCGCATCAGGCAAGCAGTGGACAGTGTGTCTGGTCACCAAGATTGATCGACGGAGCATCCGATGGAAGGAAGGAGTACCGCGAATAAGAGGAATGGCTGGATGCATCGACTTCACAAATTTAACGGGACAACTACAAATAACAGTATCCAAAATTCTCCTTATCTTTTAAATGATATTGTTGTGAACTTGAACTTACTTCTACAAGTGTGACTCTGACTGTGCGCTTGTTTGATCTCTGTTTCAAATTCATCCCTCCCTCCAGCAATTAGATACATCTTTGCTATGTTTAACACTAATTTAATGTTCTAAGTGTTTATTCTCTCTGAGGGCAGAGAGACAAGTGAAATTGCGTAATGACTGCATCCCTGTACTGTCAACTTGTTTCTTCGTAGTTACTAGTCAAGTCAAGTCAAGTCAGATAGTTTATATAGCGCACTACCTACCCAGAGGGTCTCAAGTCGCTTAGAAATGGGAGGAGGATTACTTGTCAAATATCCACGTTTTAAGTTGCTTTCTGAATGCTAGGTGGTTCTGGGTGAGGCGAAGGTAAGCGGGGAGTGAGTTCCATGTTTTAGCAGCCAGGTATGAGAAGGATCTGCCTCCCATGGTGGTCTTGTTGATGCGAGGTACAGTGGCGAGGGCTTGGCTGGAAGAGCGAAGTTTGCGGGAGGGGGTGTAGAAGGATAGTCGTGAGTTGAGGCATTCTGGTCCGATGTCGTAGAGTGATTTGTGTGCGTGGGTTAGCAGTCGGAAGGTGATTCTCTTATTGACGGGTAGCCAGTGGAGGTCTTTCAGGTGACCAGAGATGTGTTCGTTGCGCGGGATGTCTAATATGATCCTGGCTGAGGCGTTTTGGATTCGTTGGAGTTTCTTCTGGAGTTTAGCGGATGTACCTGCGTAGAGGGTATTTCCGTAGTCCAGTCGGCTCGTGACTAGAGCATGGGTGACTGTTTTCCTTGTTTCGGTGGGGATCCAGCGAAATGTTTTTCTGAGCATGCGAAGAATGTTGAAGCAGGATGAGGAAACGGCGCTGACTTGTCAGTTCATTGAGAGTGAAGAATCCAGGATGACGCCTAGGTTCCGTGCGTGGTCTGTCGGGATGGGTGCTTTTCCAAGGGCTTCCGGCCACCAAGAGTCGTCCCATGCAGAGGGGGATGTACCTAAGATGAGGACTTCTGTTTTGTCTGAGTTCAGTTTCAGACGGCTTTGTTTCATCCATTCGGCAACTTCTTTCATTCCTTCGTGTAGGTTAGTTTTGGCGGTGCTAGGGTCATTGGTGAGAGAAAGGATCAGTTGAGTGTCATCCGCGTAAGAGATGATGTTGAGGTTGTGTTGGCGGGCGATGGCCGCGAGGGGGCTCATGTAAACGTTGAAGAGGGTGGGGCTGAGTGAGGATCCTTGAGGTACGCCACAGATGACTTCAGTGGCCTCGGACTTGAATGGTGGGAGGCGGACTCTCTGGGTTCTTCCGGTGAGGAACGAGGTGATCCATTCAAGTGCTTTTCCTTGTATTCCGATGTTATTGAGGCGTTGTAACAGGGTGCTGTGGCAAACTGTGTCGAATGCTGCCGAGAGGTCGAGGAGGATGAGGGCGACTGTGTCTCCATTGTCCAATAGAGTTCAAATGTCGTCTGTTGCTGCGATGAGGGCGGTCTCAGTGCTGTGTTTTGCTCGGAAGCCGGATTGTGAGGGGTCGAGGGATTTGTTGGCTTCGAGGAAAGCGGCGAGCTGGTTGTTGACGGCTTTCTCGATGACTTTGGCCGGGAATGGAAGGAGCGAAATGGGGCGGTAATTTTTGAGTTCGGTGGGGTCCGCTGTGGGTTTTTTCAGAAGGGCGGTGAGTTCAGCGTGTTTCCAGCTTTCCGGGAAGGTGGCAGAGTTGAAGGAGCAGTTGATGACGTCTCGGAGGTGCGGTGCTATGACGGAGTCTGCTTTGTTGAGGATGTGATGAGGACATGGGTCTGTGGGGGAACCTGAGTGGATGGAATTCATCAGGCGGATTGTGTCCTCAGTAGAGATTGGGTTCCAGTCGTTGAGGGTGTTCATGGGGGGAGAGTGTTCAGCAAATGGTTGGGTGGGTTGGTCTCCGGGTTGGTTGTCGAAGCTGTTGTGGATGTCTGCAATCTTGTTGTGGAAGAATGAGGCTAGGGAGTCGCAGAGGGCTTGAGAGGGGGTGATGTCGTTGGAGTTGGCTGAGGGGTTGAAAAATTCCTTGACGATGTTGAAAAGTTCCTTGCTGTTGTGGGCGTTGTTGTCAAGTCGATCCTTGAATGCTGTTTTCTTGGCCTTTCGGATTAGTTGGTGGTGAGTGCGGGTGGCGTTTTTGAAGGCGTCCTTGGTGCTAGTGGTTGGGTCTTTTTTCCAGGCCTTTTCAAGGGAGCGGCAGAGTTTCTTGGAATTCTTAAGATCATCGTTGAACCATGAGGCCTTCTTGCTGCCAGGTTTGCTTTGACGTATTTTCAGTGGTGCTAAGGTGTCGGCGGTGTTGGCATAGGGAGAGGTTGGCGGCGGCTTGGTTGGGTTAGAAGAGTGGGCTGGGGTGTTTAGAAGGAGCGAAGCGGAGATCTGGTCGGTGGTGATCTTGTTCCAGTTTCTTTGCAGAGTTGGTTGGAGGTGGTTAGTGGGTTTTGGCTTGTTGTAGGTGAAGTGAACGCAGCTGTGGTCAGTCCAGAGGAGATCCGTAGTGTGGCTGAAAGAGACATGATTGCTGGAGGTGAAGATGAGGTCGAGTGTGTGACCTGCGATGTGGGTGGGGGAAGTGACTAGTTGTTTAAGTCCGAGGTTGGCGAGGTTGTCCAAGAGGGTGGTGGTGTTGCGGTCGTTGATCTTTTCGAGGTGAAAGTTGAGGTCTCCCAGAAGGATGTAGTCTTTGGAGGGGAGCGCGTGTGGAGTGATGAAGTCCGTGATGTCTTCACTGAATTTTGCGCGGGGTCCTGGTGGTCTGTAGAGGAGGGTGCCTCTGAGTGTGGTCTTGGGGTCGATGTGTATTTGGAAGTGAAGGTGTTCGGAGTTGGCGAGGTTGGTGTCAGAGCTGGTTGAGATGCGGATTGATTTCCTATGGACGATGGCGATGCCTCCTCCTGTGTGGCTGGTACGGTCCTTGCGTGTGATCTTATAATCTTCAGGGATGGCAATGGTGATGTCTGGGGCGGAGGAAGCGTTCATCCATGTTTCCGTTAGGAAGGCGGCGTCTGGAGAGATGGTGTCTAGTAGGTTCCATAGGTCAATGGCGTGCCTGTGCACCGAGCGGGTGTTGAGAAGGATGCATTGTAGGTGGTTGGGGTCGGGAATCTGTGGTGTGGTCGTAGCGGAGATGTTGACGGTGCCGCTGAATTTGCAGGAGTAGCAGGAGAAAGGTCCATGGGTGTGTCCAGGAGCGGCTTGGACGCAGTTGGGGGCGCGACCGGGGTTGAGGGCTAGGAGGGTGGCGGCATCGTAGGTGATGCGGGAGGGCTGGGCAGCGCGAGGGGCAGGGGGTCTGGCGCTGGGCGCGGGCCAGGCGCGGACGGGCATAGACGGGCTTACCTTTGGCGCACCTTCGGCGCGGATTGGGCGCGGTCGCTGCGCGTGGACGCTGCGCGTGGGAACTACTGTCATATATGGAGAGAGGAGGGGGAGGGGCGAGGGCGACTCAGCTGGGAGGTGGGGCGGGCACACGAGGACAACAACAAGCAAAATGGAGGCGGAGGGGGGAGCAAGCTAGAGGTGAACGCGCTGGCAGACTTTCAATAGCGCTATAACATACACAGAGCGCAAATTAAACAAAGCGTTAAAGCAGCACACAGTAAGCAAAATTGAATGGCAATATAGAGGAGAAGCAAAGGAGGCAATGCAGCGTTACGATACCAGATACACTGGGAGCGACCACTCAGCTCTGGCGAGAGGAGCGAGTCACGGCGCTTACAGGGAGAGGAGCGCTATTTCAGCTCAGTGGGAGGGCGACTCAGCTGGGAGGCGGGGCGGGCACACGAGGACAACAACAAGCAAAATGGAGGCGGAGGGGGGAGCAAACTAGAGGTGAACGCGCTGGCAGACTTTCAATAGCGCTATAACATACACAGAGCGCAAATTAAACAAAGCGTTAAAGCAGCACACAGTAAGCAAAATTGAATGGCAATATAGAGGAGAAGCAAAGGAGGCAATGCAGCGTTACGATACCAGATACACTGGGAGCGACCACTCAGCTCTGGCGAGAGGAGCGAGTTGCAGTAAGTAGTAGTACTACCTTTCAGTAACCTAACCATCCATTTACTACTTATGGCATGCAGTAGTTCACTTCCTTTATATCCCTTTCAAGATTTATCAATATCTTCTAATCTAAAGATTTGTTTCTCTTCATTTGTTGTTTGACTGTCCATGCTGTGTTTTTTATCCTCTCTACCAAACTTTCCCAAAAAGCCCCATTCCCATCCAATTTTCAAACCCTAACCCTCTTCCCCCGGGCTGTGTGGTATTTCATTGAGGTGTGACTGACAACAACAATAAATTCCACACACTTGCTGGGGAGGATAAGGTCAAAGCAACCAGAAGTTCATGTGCGCCATCGTGGATTGATAAGAACATCCTCCTCCTACACGACATTAACAAGCAACAATGAAATGATTAATGCTTACCTTACGTTGGCACTGCTTAGGCTAGGGCACTGTTCTGTACCGTACTATCTATTGTACTGTTTCTAATGCTACGCTCAGGCCACTCAATGTTTAATTTCCTCTTTTTTTCATATGGTGATACAGCCAGTGTGTACCACTACTGCTACCAGCACAACAATGATATTGCATCCGTCGAGGATTCAAGTCAACAACCAACCTTATTCACCAACCGTGATTCGCAAATCACAGGTAAGATAAGCATATTGGGGAGGTAGTAGAAGAATGGGCTAGGACTAGGTTTGGGGGAGAGCAGAGACTAACAGTACTACTAGTAAAGTACAGTAGTAGGGCTACTGAATTGACTAACTTGGTTACTTGCATTTTGGTACATTTCAGGACAAGATGTTTCATTCATGCTGGTAAGTTTGAAAAACCAAACGTCCAGTAACCACCGCCAACCCCCACGCAAAATAATATGAGCGCGCATACTGTGTTTTTGAAAAAAAAATAGAATTATTGAGAAATATAAATTATGAATGTGGTTGTCGTCACAAAAATAGAATTACCCAAAATCACCCCCTCCCTAACCAAACCAATGTCCAAAAATCAAAAAGTACCCTTTCCCAAAAACCCAATTCCCACCCCCCAACAGTCTTTAAAAAAGGGACAAGGGACAGTCACTTCCTCCGGTGGCGTTTGGACAGCTGATGCTGCACGTCCTGCAGCTCTTTGCGGAAGTCCCGGAGCTGGCGCTGATGTTTTTTGGCCAACCGCTCCAGGTAGTCCACTCACTTTCAAAGGTGGCGCTGGCGTACCATCCAGGCTCTGGGGGGGCAGCTGTTGTTTTTGCTGCTGTGCGGCGGCGGGAGGCTGTCGGGCCACGGCTCCGTTTGGCTGGAGGCTTGTGGCTGGTGGACCCGGGGGCAGTGGAAGAGGATGTGGAGATTGTTGTAGTTTCCTCCTCATGCTCCCGAGCCCACAACCGTCGATACTAGACACAAATAGCCTCCAGCTTACCAGAAAGTGAACACTCAGTAACACCAGCATCAGTAACACCAGCAAGTTGTAAACACAGTATAACATTTTTAAGATAACGGACCAGGTTTTTTTTGATTGTCGATCCACAACTGGCGCCTCCCGTATGTGATGTTATTTATAATTTCTAACCACTATTTTGAGGGTGCCCCAGATAGGAGGAAGAACCTAAACCTCCAATTAGGACCAAGATCCAAACATAATTGATACAGCAGGTATCTGTGTACACGTCGCCTTTTACAGAGTAAATGCTGTTGGTAATCAAACAACACAACCAATAGACAAACAATGTGTAAGTAGTCTTGATAGAAGTTTTTCTTCAATTCAGATTTTATCTACCACGCCCAGCCAACACATGTTTCGTCAGGGCTAGTAGCCTGCGACTACATCAGGGCTCCCGCGGCCAGCGGTTCCAAAGCTATTGCCACAATGGCTAGGTGCTCTCAGCCGGTTCTAATTCCAACCGGCTACCGGGTACTGTCGAGGTTCTAGCTGATTCGTCTCAGCCGTCCGTGTGATGGTTTATACCAAAGATGCGGCACACCATAGGAGTATCCGTGTGAGCAGCAGGTTAAGACGTACTGCTTTCCAGCGTCTCCGCGTGTAAATGCGGAAGTAATTTACAGTTTACACGCGGAGACGCTGTAAAGCTGAGACGGCTGAGACAAATCAGCGAGAAACTCCACAGTACCCGGTAGCCGAGTCGGAATTGGAAGCGGCTGAGAGCACCTAGCCTTTGTGGCAATAGCTTTGGAACCGCTGCCCGCGGGAGCCCTGATGAAGTTGCGGGCTACTAGCCCTGACGAAACACGTGTTGGCTGGGCGTGGTGGATAAAATCTGAATTGAAGAAAAACCTCTATCAAGACTACTTCCACATTGTTTGTCTATTGGTTGTGTTGTTTGATTACCTACAGCATTTACTCTGTAAAAGGCGACGTGTGCACAGATACCTGTTGTAACAGTATAACATTTTGGCATGTATCTTTCCGCCGTCTTTGTAAGCCTGACATTACTGGGAGTTTCAGGAATTCCACTAGCAGCACTACGGGTGGACTCACTACTACATACATAGTCAGAGAGTACTAAAAAAAGGCCTTTTTTAACTTTTTTTCTCTTGGGTTGCAAAAGAAATCACTGGTACGTGAACTTGTGCTCGCCGCCATAATGGCAGCTCACTCTGCTTTCACCCAAGAAATACAGACACGGGCCATGATGATGCAGACTCGCAGTACTTTAAGCAGTACATGCAAGTGGGGATCTGAATGTCTTACTTTTCTATAGGGGTGGCACTGCCAATGGCCGAACTTCTTCCACTCAGCGTCTGCTCTACTACATCAAACACCTCTGCTATCGACGAGGAGGATAAAGAAGATGACATCCCGGCTTCAAAAGTACGTCTATGATTCTTCTTGATGTCTCAAATGTACCAACATTTATTTTTGTCAAAAACCAACTAACACCCTTTTCATTATATTTTGGAAAGCGCTGTCTTCTTATGTTGAATTGCATTCAACAAAACCATTCTTTACAGTCATAAATATTTAGACTCGCTCGTCCTTCGTTTCACCCTTCTTTAACTTTTCGTTCTTCACATCCCTAAATTTCATCTGATATGACTTGGCTTCACAAATCACAATAAAAATTTGCCAGCTGAGTTGACGTGAAATAAAGGGGGCCATTGGTTACCAGAGAAGTACCGCAGCTAATGCTATTAAAAGTCAAGGTTGACTGTCTTCTACGTGATAGCCCAAAAAGTAGTTCTAAATTAGTAAATGTTCTTGACAGTACAGTGTACTTATACTAGTGTACTGTGTACTACTGTACAGTACATCATACACTCCTTTGCGAGGCTACTCAAAAAAATGTCGATAAGTAAGGAGTATAATAACTTACCACCGTCCGCCGCCGCTGAATCTTTTCCCCCCAGCTCCTCCTGTTGGCGCCGCCCCATCCTGAGTGTACCCCTCTGCACTGCTGGCCCCGGCAATGGTTGTCATCTGTGTTACGCGTCAGATGTTGTGACGTCTAGGAAAAACATGTCATATTTTCAAATGCCATACACAACCCCCTATTTTGTCTCGTAACAGGAAGTAAATGTTACATAACACATTTTTTTTATTACTGGGACTGAAAAAAAGTAACGGTTTTGGGGAGGGTGTTAACCTTTTATATGCTTATTCCATTAAATGCTACCCTTGTTCTTATGACAACTGATGAATGCTTGCTTAACGGGCACCATTTTTCTCATTACAGAAAGAAGATTCCATTGCCCTTCTGCCAGACAATCCTCCCACTACTAGTAAGTCATCACCAGCAGTGCTGTGTTTTCATTTCTTAATTGAAAATAAAACTTTAAAACTGACAAACACTGTGTGGTTTTTTTTTACGAGTGAGTTAGTGGAAAGGTTTGAACTACTGCACTTGGCAGTCATGTTTCAGTGACTCAGATAGGCCGGGACTCGTAGGTAGTCTTCTTCTGTTCTTCTGGGTCGTAGAAATCATTGTTCAGACATTCTAGATAGTCGGTCAGGGGATTGGGGGTTCAACTTCGGTTTGGACTGAGGTATGTCGAAAGACGAGCTGCACCTATCATCTTGTCCATACTTCTTTGTGTACAGAATAGTCCCTGAAACACTAGCGGTATGGGATGTGCTCCTCTCAAATCAAAAAGGACACTGCTACCTTTTACTTGGTGTAAACAATTACATTTTGTTGTTGCAAATTGTCAAAGCACTTACATTAAGAAGACAGGAATAGACAGCAAGGGCAACCCAGAGGACTACACTCAGTGCCTAGAGCTATTGCTGTATCAGAGTTTTGTTTCATACCGTTTTCCGAATGGGCAAGCTTAGCTACCTACACAGACCGACTCATAATTGTAAATAGTAGTAGCACAGAGAGTGATGGTAGAGGCAGGATAAGAATGTAGAAAGTAGTCTACATTAGAAGAAGATCCAAGACTATTTTGTAAAACATAGAATTATTAGGAACCAGTTTATAATAAATAGGAGCTGTAAAGGTTAGGGAAGTATAAGTATTAAGATAATAATAAGACAACTTACTGGGGCCAGCAGAAGAGCCTTGAAGGGACTGATCCTGTCCAACTTCTGCTACTGGAGTCTCTGTCGCCGCCGTTGCCTTGCCCCTGGGAGTTGCTGCTGGTGATCATGAAATAAAGAAACACAACATGGATGATTGTTTCTTGGGAAATATTTGATTTCTTTATACTCAATCTAAAATTATGTCGGGGAAACAAATTAACATCAATTGCATCTGATCTGGTCAACTAAGAGGATAGTAGTACAGTATTATAGGATTCTCAGACCGTCTAATAGGAAAGTTATGTAATTCACTAAATACATCAACAACAAAAAGGTTCTACTACGACTGCCATCACTCAGCAGCACGAGACGTCGCGTGACAGACACAGTCCGTCATCATGATTGCAGAGTAGACCACTAACAAATGTCCTAGAACAAGTAATAAATAGTATACCCAACGTATCAATCCACCACTATCTCTTCAAAGTGGCAGCAGCAGTAGTACAAAGAAGGACTAGACTTGAGTATACTGTCTCTAGCTAATGCTCTCAAATGACTAAAAAGTTGCAAACAAGTAAGCATAGTAGCAACACCAATAACCAGGCGAGCACCTGCAATGACAGAAGCTATTTAAACATTAATTTACCTGCAATATAATCTAATCAGCAGCATTGGTACTCTTCAGGAAAAAATAGATTAGCAATATAACAGAGCAGAAGGAAAAAAAGTAGTTGTTCAATAGCTACTTCCCAAGCCCGGGGATCTCCACTCCAAGCAGGTCGAGCATGTCATGCTCCCGGTCCAAGATGTCAGTCCACTGGTGCGTTACTTGCTGATAGGTGCGCCGGACCCCAGACTCCTTACACATGCGCCGGCACACCTTCTACCACAGCTGGCGATGCTCCAGGAGGGCGTAACCGGAAGAAATCTGCCCACCTGCTGCCACGGTCAAAGGGAGGTGGACCTGGATAAAAACCAGCAAGGCGGCAACCTCCACCGCAGAAAAGATCTCCCTGGACTGCACTTCCTCCCCCATCTAACGCCCGCAAGGGAGATGGGTACGTGGGGCTGGGCCCCCCCCCTTGCCCGTGTCGCCTCCCTTAGCCATGGTCCTGGGCACAAGAAGAAGGAAAGAACAATAGGTGTGAAAAAAAATAAGAGAGAGAGCAAAAAAAATAAAGTAGGTAATAAAGTAACAAAAAGTAAAAAAAAAACACAAAATATAGATGTAGGAAATTGAAGAGAGAGATAATAAGCGAACAAAACCCCAAAAAAGTTCAGAAAAACATAGGATTGCAAAGATGTAAGGTGGATAGAAAGGTAGCATGCCCAAAACCATAGCAGTGAATAAAAAACAAGATGGCCACGCCCATAGAGGACCGCGTGGGTAAGTTTGCGCGATATTTCCCCTACGAGCATGCAAAAACGCCCACGAATACGTAATCGCGCGCCGCATACGACGCAAACTTGCAATGAGCGCCCGGAAACGGAAACACGTCACGCAAACAAGATGGCCGTGCCCGTACACAACCCCATGGGTAACCTCGCGGCCCGCGAATAAGCAAAAAACCACCCAAACACGCAAAAAAAAGAAAAAACGCCCGAACATGCAAAAAAAAGAGAAATTAGCAAATTCGCACGAATTTGCGGATTGCAAATTGGATTTTGCGTCCCGAAAATATCGCGAAATGGAAGAAAAACAAATTTTCGAAAACTGAAAGCACTTAGCAGGTGAAAAAGTTCAAACTAATTTGTAATCATTCCCTGTAGTGCTTCCTGAGGGGCCCCTCCAGAGTTCAGTTGCCTACTTTCAACTATTATCTGACCCTGCTCTGACCCTCAAAGCAGGGTCAGAGAATAGTTACAAGTATGGCACAATGCTCCTGCAAAAAAAATAACTGCAACAGGAAGGTCTTACAGCTAAGGAAGCAGGTGCCAGACTTGAAGCACAAATTCTGTGACACATTAACCAGCCCCAAATTAATTCATCTCAGTTGAGGCTGGGAAGGTGTGCTTTGCTTTCCCCCCATAATCTACAGTGGTGAACAAGAGGGTGGTAGTGGTGAACCAGAGGGTGCTGTGATAAACCAGAGGGGGACAGTGAGGATCGAGAGGGTGGCAGTGGCAAACCAGAGGGTGGCAGGGATGAACCAGAGGATGGCAGTGGCAAACCAGAGGGTGGCAGTGATGAACCAGAGGGTGGCAGGGATGAACCAGAGGATGGCAGTGATGAACCAGAGGGTGGCAGCCTTGAACCAGAGGGGGACAGTGATGATCCAGAGGGTGGCAGTGGCGATCCAGAGGGTGGCAGTGGCGATCCAGAGGGTGGCAGTGGCAAAACAGAGGATGGCAGCGATCAACCAGAGGGTGGCATTGATGAACCAGAGGGTGGCAGTGATCAACCAGAGGGTAGCAGTGATCAACCAGAGGGTGGCAGCCTTGAACCAGAGGGTGGCAGGGATGAACCAGAGGATGGCAGTGGCAAACCAGAGGGTGGCAGTAATGAACCAGAGGGTGGCAGTAATGAACCAGAGGGTGGCAGTGATCAACCAGAGGGTGGCAGTGATGAACAAGAGGGTGCTGTGATAAACCAGAGGGGGACAGTGATGATCCAGAGGGTGGCAGTGGCAAACCAGAGGGTGGCAGTGATGAACCAGAGGGTGGCAGGGATGAACCAGAGGGTGCTGTGATAAACCAGAGGGTGTCAGCCTTGAACCAGAGGGTGGCAGGGATGAACCAGAGGATGGCAGTGGCAAACCAGAGGCTGGCAGTGATGAACCAGAGGGTGGCAGGGATGAACCAGAGGATGGCAGTGATGAACCAGAGGGTGGCAGCCTTGAACCAGAGGGGGACAGTGATGATCCAGAGGGTGGCAGTGGCAAACCAGAGGGTGGCAGTGATGAACCAGAGGGTGGCAGGGATGAACCAGAGGGTGCTGCTGTGATAAACCAGAGGGGGACAGTGATGATCCAGAGGGTGGCAGTGATGAACCAGAGGGTGGCAGTGATGAACCAGAGGGTGGCAGGGATGAACCAGAGGGTGGCAGGGATGAACCAGAGGGTGGCATTGATGAACCAGAGGGTGGCAGCCTTGAACCAGAGGGGGACAGTGATGATCCAGAGGGTGTCAGTGGCAAACCAGAAGGTGGCAGTGATGAACCAGAGGGTGGCAGGGATGAACCAGAGGGTGCTGTGATAAACCAGAGGGGGACAGTGATGATCCAGAGTGTGGCAGTGGTAAACGAGAGGGTGGCAGTGATGAACCAGAGGGTGGCATGGATAAACCAGAGGATGGCAGTGATCAACCAGAGGGTGGCAGTGATGAACCAGAGGGTGCTGTGATAAACCAGAGGGGGACAGTGATGATCCAGAGGGTGGCATTGGAGAACCAGAGGGTGGCAGTGATGAACCGGAGAGTGGCCGCGATGAACACCAGGGTCGCTAACAGGCTGGACACGTAGAAACAACATGGTCGCGACCGTTGCGACCACACAAGTAAGTCGCGTTCCCGTACTTGTACAAAACCATCGCGAACTGGCAAAAACAGAATTCGCACGAATTTGCGAATTTTGCGAATTGCGAGTTCGCAAATCTGCAAATTTGTGAACCCCGAATTTGCAAAATTCGCCCATATTAATTACATTGTTTCACTACCTCAATTACATTTTTTCCTAAGGTCCACTTTTTAGATTGTACAAACTGTCCAAACGTCAACATTTTTGTTTTGACAAGTTAGCTATCAATCCATTCTCCTTATTATACATGTCTAATTGATTCAGTTGATACTGGAGTCCTTTTGGAGTTAGGGACAAGATTACAATATCATCCGCATATGCTAGATATGATATATTTTTGCCTCCGAGTTTAGGTGCCACGCCCAAAACTGAACTTAGCATCAAATTTATATCTGCAATATACAAAGAAAATAACAGCGGTGCAAGGACACAGCCTTGCTTAAGACCATTTGTGGTATCCATTATTGGTGATAATG
Organism: Lissotriton vulgaris; assembly: GCF_964263255.1. NCBI lineage: Eukaryota > Metazoa > Chordata > Amphibia > Caudata > Salamandridae > Lissotriton > Lissotriton vulgaris. The sequence continues at coordinate 7,920,902 of NC_141688.1, forward strand.
TATTATCTTGAGCCAATTTCACCCTAAGCCATGTTTCTGAATGCAAGCCAATAATAAAATTCAGAAGGTTCAGATCAACCTTGCATGCTATTAATTTACTCCACAGCCGTTGCCGTTTAACCTTATCAAATGCTGTGGAATAATCCACAAAACAGCCGTATAACATTTTCTTCTGCATGCTTGCCTTTTTTACTAATAGGGCCTATGAAGCGATATTATCAAGTGTCGAACACCCTGAGCGAAATCCAGTTTGAGTTATTGGTATTAATGATTTTTCCTCTGCCCTTGACCTTAGTTTATTTTGAAGGTGTTTTGCAAACAGTTTCCCTTCAAAGTCCAACAATGCTATTAGTCTGTAGCTTGACGGATCATTTTTGGGCCTCATTTATAAATTGGATGGGCAATCGCTCCTTTCCAGGAAGAAGGTAATGTTCCACATTGAATTACTAGTGGAAACAGTTCTTTTAGCATTGCACTCCAAAAGGTTATGTTTAACTTTATCAAGTCTATAGGGAAACCATTTGGTCCTGAGCGCCCGTTATCAGTTCAACAATTTGTTCTTCTGTTATTTCTGCAAATGTTTCCTCAACTTTAGATGTCGTATATTCACAGGTATTAGGTAAATGTTACCTCTCTTTACAGCTCACAAATGTATATTTATTACATGGTGGTAGCTGGCACTCTGTATTTATATTTCCATAGAAAGGATATCTTGTAGTGTAGTTCCTATATTACCAATAGGCTCTACGCATTGGAATATTATACACTATAGATTTGACATAGGACTGAGGTCAGTATGTCTCTATCGAGTATAATATACTTAATTAAGTGTGCTGACTAACTCACAGGTCACTAGAAACTTTCTTGAATGAACAAGAAGGGATTAGTATCTGACAAACGTATACACATGACAACTTTGTTTCCATAGGACAGGAACAAATATCTTCAGAGTCATGGAAACAATAGATAACTATTTTACTTAGTCAATCATGCATGCTTCGTTTCTACAGAGTTACAGAGAAATAGTGAGATGGGCGTTTTCAATAAAAAGGGGTTTATTGAACAGTCTTATTTCTCATGCAAGAGATATGAACTGCTGCAATCGTTAGACAGAATGCAGCGAAGTATAATGCGACCAGCGTCAACAGTAATATAACATAATAATGTAATAGCATTGTCTGTTGCTGTGACATATATAAAAATACATACATAAATAACACAGGCTAAAGTACTCAACTGGTGGTTATAAAATACGCCTACCCCAATGTACCTAACCTAGTTCTAGTACCAGGGAAGAAGTAAGTACGCCATGTAGTGTAGAGCCTATATTCCCAATAGGCTCTGCACATTGGAATAATATAGACTATAGATCTGACATAGGACTATGGTCAGTATGTCTCTATGGAGTATATTAAACTTAAGTAAGTGCGCCGACTAACTCAGAGGACACTAGAAACTTTTGCAAATAAACAAGAAGGGATTAGTTTCTGACAACCGCGTAAGCATGACAACTTTGTTTCCCTAGGACTGGAACACATATCTTCAGAGCCTTGGAAGCAGTAGATAACTGTTTTACTCAGTCAATCATGCATGCTTCGTTTCTCTTGACTTGCAGAGAAATAGTGAGATGGGCGTTTTCAATAAAAGGGGTTGTATTGAACAGTCTTATTTCTCATGCAAAAGATATTAACTGCTACAATTGTTAGACAGAATGCGGTGAATTATAATGCGTACAGCGCCAACAGTAATATAAAATAATACTGTAATAGCATTGTCTGTTGCTATGACATATATAAAAATACATACATAAATAACACAGGCTAAAATACTCAACTGGTGCTTATGAAATACGCCTACCCCAACGTACCTAACCTAGGTCTAGTACAAGGGAAGACGTAAGTGATGACTTAGCATAAGTTTTAGTTTTTGCCAAGAATTGCCAAAGGTTTCTCTAGGTTGTAATCAGCTCCATACCTTAGAATGTGAGAGGTTGGTATATCTGTCTTGGGACTCGATTTCCCAACAACCTGCAAGGGGAGTCAGAAACACTGGAGCTGGATTCTCGGCAGGAGGATGACAGCTTCTTGTCAGTGCGTCAGCTGGAGAGTTGGCTTCCTTTGGCATTTGCTGTAGTGAGCTGCGTCGTGCAAGTAGGTAGTCGAACTGCACCGAACCACACCGGGCTTTGCCATAGCAAGTGAAGGTATATTTATACCTTGAAGGTGTTTGGGAATACCAGCTTTGACGTAAAGTCGTGCATATGAACATCATGAATGAACCCCTAAGGAATAGTTGTTCATGCATAATAAATGAGTTCTTGGAGAAATCAATACCCAGTCAAGGGGAAGTCCCTAACAGCTTAAGAGTCTGGTTTTCCAGGAAATCGTTGTGATGTAGATGAACGGATGCAAGTAGTCATGCCTGTATTTGGGTTGTATGGGCTATGCCTAAATAAGGACGGAATTTCTATGCCTGTATAAGGGTAATGCGAATTGTACCTATATAAGGGCATGAATCAAGAGATTTCATACGGAATCTAAATCGACATACAACAATCTATTGTTTTGCTGATAACTTTGGCGGCCATGATGAACCTGCTCAAAAATATAAAGCAAAAATAATTTACTTTGGCTCCGCCATGAAAAGGTATGCTCTGAGATGAGGCAAAGAAAAAGGGGCAGTTCCCAAAAGTGTGATTTTCCATGTTATTCTCACACAAACCTTTTCTTTCCAATGCAGGAATGACTCCAAATTTGGCAAAAAGTTATACCGTTACTGAGAAAACATAGTTTTCATGATTTGATGGAAATCTATTCAGCGTTTTTTAAGAAATTAGCTCATAAATATAGGCTCAGGCTGGACATGAAGTGGTAAAATGTTAGTTATAGCCTTAGACTGTTGGTGTCCAGATACGCTCTTAATGGCCAATTTAAAGAGGATTTCTCAATCCCTATTGGCTGATCACAACATGAACTATATATTTTGGCAGTCACTACAGCACTCAGGGATATGGTTCATATGGTGTGTATATATATCTTTTTTTATTTGTACAAATACGGACAGATTGAGTGCCTGACCCGAGAGGCATGTGGTTGGTCCTACGGGGACCCTCCCTTGATTGGCTTGTCACAATATGGAGAACATGCTATGCCAGTCATTACAGGGCTCTGCAACATGTTCCCCATTGAAATGCATTGTAGTGAAGTCCTGTTTTTGAAAGTCACAAAAAGGTATGTATATATGAATCGTGATTACACACTTTAACCACAAAATAAATCATGTGTTGTTGATGGTATATTCATTTTATGATTTCCGTGATTTTATCTAGTGAAAAATGTTGACCCTATGGTGGGATTTGATGAACAACATTTGAGCAAAAACTGTTTTCTCTTTTGACTTTCTCATAGAGGTTATGGAAGGTGACCCAGACGCTAAAATGAGAAGACACTTTCTATAAATTCACACAATCTTCCTCAACCATGTGCGAACATATTCGGATATTCAGAGTAAAACATGTGCTTCCAACAGCAGCAGCAGTCTGTGAGCTGGTTTCCCAGTGTTATTCTGCAGCCTCCCACAGTGTTCTAACAAATAACTAGAGCACTAACTAAATATTATGGTACAGGGTTAGACTGGGTTCGAAATTTGGCCTGCATACCAAATTAAAAACATCCCCCAATTAGTAGGTAAGAATGCTAAACAAAAGTGGCCTAACTTTGCAAATTGGGATAGTATTGAACTTGAAAAGACATGCTCTTTAACTATTTCGCAAGGTATCAAAGACTGCATGAAATTGAGCTTGCCACAGGCAATTTTGTTTTAATATCAGGGAAATTGACAGTAAAAAATGCCAAAGCATGCTATTAAAACAGACCATCAAACAGTTAGAAGAAAATGCCCACAACTTGACCTGTCAGACCTGCCAATCAGGTACTGACTGACTGCTCTACAGCTCTTTTGGACCCCGGTGTGGCACACCTGAACACTTTCCTGATGTGATCATCAAAACTTAAAACTTCAAGCATGTCTTTTAAAAATGATCAAATTGAGGGGGGTTAATTTTTTAATCAAAATTATGCATAGTGCTCTAGAAAGATAAAGCGATGACACAGTTCCTGTCTCTTCTCAAACATCTTCTTTATCCATTTTACAAAACATTATAAAATGCAGAGAGAAGCATGTACTTCCAATACCAGCAGTGGTCTGTCAGTTATTTCTCAAGTGATCAAGTGCTGCTTTACCACTAATGAACAAACCTAGAATGCTGACATTTTGAATTTGACAAAACTATGGCACATCTTCATGGAAGGAAAACTGGAAAACTGAAAGGAAATTCTGACAGCGTATACTGCAGTAAATGAACAGAAATAGGTATTTCTTTCCTTCACAAAAATTATGGTTAGTGCTCTAGAAAGGTAAAATTAAAACACATTTTCTCAGAGTTCCTCAATATTTTCCAAATCCATTTCTGTAAAACATTCTGACATGCAGCGTGAACGACGTGCTTGCAACACCAGTAGCAGTCTGTACAGTAGTCCTTAGTGCATCTATAGTGTCACCACATAGTTCTAATGGTTATTTTGACAAAATATTGAATTTAACATATCATGATACAGAAATATCATCAACAAAATATACTTAATAAATATTTTGATACAGAAGATCATTGCAAGGGCATTGTTTTTAAGGTAAGAATTAGTTAAAAAAAATGTTTCAAAGTACTGCTTTTTAAATAATTTTATGTATTTTAGTTACCATATTGGTTAAGGCTGTTATGTTGTTACTATAATTATTGTTTATTTGTAAAAATATAGTTTGTAATTTTAAGCTGTTCCGTAATTTATTTTTACATTTTATAAGTAATTGTAAGTTGAATAGCATTTTGCTGGGATTGTAAAGGATAGGGTGAGAAGATTATTAAATTAAAATACATTTACATTTATTGGCAAGTACTTTTTAATATTTAATTGATTATGAACTATATTAATTATGTTATTATTAGTTCAGATTTTTTAATGTATTTTTAGTATATATTGATTTTTTTTATTATTAATTGTATGTTACATTTTAGTAGTGGGTTATTGGGTTTGTAGGAATACTTTGAGAAGATAATCAATTTATAAGTAATTTAAGAGGGATGCTTAGTATTTCTTTATTGCACATTAATAATGTAATTGTTAATAAATATGTTGTTAGTTTATATTTTTTATTTTGTTGTTATTTGCAATGTACATTTTAATTTTTTTATTATTAGTACATTATATTTTAGTAGTAGGTTTTTGAGTTTTATATTTTAGTTGCTGGTAGCTAGGGGGTATAGTGTGGGGAGTTGACTGATAATTTAATTCTAATGGTAAGCATTTGTTCATTTTAAATTAATTGTGAAAATGAATATAAATTGTTAATTGTATATTTGTGGCATTATATTTTAAAATGCATTTTGTTAATTCAAACATATATGTGTGCTTTTATTGTAATTTTGTTACAATTTTAAATTATATTTAAATGTTTGTAGATTTCTTTTTTTTCAACAACTTTTATTGAATCAACGAAACTTGCATTGGTTCCAAGAATTACATTTGTTAGTGACAATGCAACTTGAGGAAAACAAGACATTGGCATCATCATATTACAAATAAAATACCATACCCATCAAATCTCTCCAGTAGGTCCCAGATAGCAACCACCATGCTACTGCAAGCTAGAGTCATACCCAACCTATTAGCATGCGTTTTTGGAGTTGTATCGTAATCCACATTTCATGTCCCAGGTGTAGGGGGCCCTTCGTTGATCGTGAGGTGGGCCATTAGCGCCTGTCTCTCATGGCGCATTTCCACTGTTGGGTAGATGCATATCTAAATCTTGTTTAATTGTTGATGGCATTATCCCTCATACCAGCTCATGTGCTCCTATTTCCGTTAACCTGACTTGCGTGAAGAGACAGAAATGATTACCCTACAGATTTGAGGATTTTGTGTTATTTTAGTTATTGACTTCATTTTATTATAAAGGAGGAAGATATGTGGTAGTAGAGTGTATGTAACATTCTTTATTCTATTGCCATGCTTGCAATATGCAGATGATGTTATGGTTCCACATTCTGGAAGCAGTCTCAACTTACATGATTGAAGACCTTTCATTATTACACAATATAAGATGTTCTCCCAATTACTGGCACAAGTAGATTCAATGCCAGTTAGTGTACACTGTTTAGGATAGGTACCAACAAAGTATAAAACTCCACCATGAGTTCAAAACCCAGCTTATTACCAAATTGTTATGGTGGTTCAGTGGTAAATGAAACACAGATCTAGTGGTGGTATATGAATAGGTTCTTTAATCGCAAGTTCTACCATACAGGAGACAGGTCCAACTTGTTCCACTGCTCCAACCGCAATGACCTAGAATGTTTACTGAGGAACCAGACTGTCATACCTTCAACTAGTCTATGTCACACATATAGTTCAACAAGATACTAACCATAACACTCAGTCATCCTCTTCACTACATTTGGCTGAAGTTTTATATTTTCATTTGCACTCACTGTGTGCTTTTAATAGAAGGATACGATCACAAGTGTAGCTACCATTGGTCCAATGGCACTAGGGCCCACAGCCTTAAAGGTGCCATTGAACCCTGATAGTTGCTGTATATAACTACCCGAGCAGCTATCAAATAGGGCACTTTCCTCCTTGCCTGAAGCATGCCCATGGCATTTTCACTACCTATGTGTCAGCATGCAGATAAAAGTATCAAGCTACACAATACATGAGCCACAACACTAGTTTGATTAATGGAGTAGGGTCTACCAAGCAGCCTTAAAGACACACTTTCATGTAGGCAGTAATCACTATGCCACCTCCATGCCAGCCCCACTGCAATTATAAAACTAGCACGCTCAGGCTAATGTATTCAGCAGGCACCTGGCTTTCCTCTCTGTGCACTTCCTGGTGACGCACTGGAAAAGAAAAATTGCCATTCTCTCCTGTCCCTCCCTCAGACCTTCACTGGCTTTATGAGGCATCTGAGAAACTAAGTAAAACAGAACGTATTAACAAGCCACACCCTCTCCCAACACTTATATCCCCAACGGACTCTAACTTATTACCAAGTGGTTGATGGGCAGGGGACCTGTTTCACTAAAGAAGACAAACCCTTCTCATGGAGCAGCATGTTTGCTTTTATTTTTGTTCTTTGTGATGCATGAAAGCCCTGAGCCAGGGGTGTGAGGCCTATGTCAGGGCTCACAAATAGGAAGCCAGGACTCACATTTGTGATCCCTAGCGACCCTCAACTGACATCCATGCACATCGGGCAGAGACTGTCTTCTTCAGTTATTGGCATTAACTCATTTGAGTGATGACATTTCACACTTGCAGAATGTGCAAATTCACAGAAACAGTACACCTTATCAGTGGCATTGTGTACTTTCTCAATGTGTGTTTTACATTTTAATTTGATTCCCCTCTCCCAAATCCATTCACCATTTTTACCATTATTTTCGTGAGGGCCTGACAGATCCTCAGACACTGCTACTGAGCCCCTTTGTCCATTAACCAAATTATTCTGATTTAATTAGAAGTGCTCAACCTTAACCTACTCAGCTGAAAGTTCACTTACAAAGCATGTCACCTTCTGGACCCAATTTAGAATATTTTAGACTAAATTATGGTAGATGATCCTTTTACCTGAACGGGTTATTTCATCATTACTTTTTCCAAAGGGACACTTTCTCTTAAACCTTGCAGGAGACTTTAGTTTGCTTTGACAAAGTCTCAACATCTTTTAACCCCATTATATGTCTAGTGTTAATGAATACACTAGACAAGGGAAAGCCAGACTATAAATGATGACTCCGTTTTTGTAGAGCTCGGCTAATCACCCATAAGGGAACCCAGTCACTAGGTTATTGGGTTCAGTCAAAAGCCAGGTCTAGAGTCTCTTCCTTAAGCGGCTGAATACCTGAACCATCTCTAATGAAGCTTTGGTGCATGTGAGGTGTCTGTTCGAGGGTGAGGGAGGCGGAGCGAAGGTCTCTGGAAGGTTGCTGGAAGTCCAGGTGGTGTTTGTTGTTTGCTGATTCTTGGTCACGGAGTGCTTTCTATTCTTTTATCTGCATCTTGAATTGTCATCTTTTCTTGACGGGGAGCCAGTGTAGATCCGTGAGGTGGAGGTGATGTGGGTCTGTTTGGGCAGGTTGTGGATGAGTCTGGCCACTGCATTCTGTATTGTCTGAAGTATCTTGATGAGATGGGCAGTGGTTCCTGAATAAGTGCATTGTCGTAGTCCAGCCAGCTGGTGACTAGGGCTTGAGTAAGCAAAGCTCTCGCAACCACAATTTACAGTATAATTAAAAAAGTGTCTCAATGAAGTTAGTGACAGTTTAGTAATAAGCAACAGCAGATCTTTGTATCTTTATCCTTTAGGAAGGTTGTTTAATTGGTCCATATTCAGCCGACACGTGTTTCGTCGTGTTAAAGTTGAGTCAACACGACTCTTCAGGGTTAGTGGTGTGACTCACTGGTCAGTAGGTCGGAAATAATGGACACTTTAGCTTCCGGGTGGATAGTTCTGTATGTGATGTTAATGAACGTTGAAATATAAGTAATGATTCTCCGCTCTGAGTTTAGAGCAAACGGTTTTTCATCTGTATGTAAGTTCTCCAAACCAAGTATGGTGGATGAACACAAAAGTATACTGGATACGTGTGTGTACTGTCATATGGTTACTGCGTTTCTATATAGTGTGTTAAGTTAGCACGAGTTTATTAAATGTTTAAACACCATATTTTCCTTCGGTTTCAGTTTGCACACAACACCTAATTGTTATTGTAGCTTTCAACCTAGACGAAAGATGTGATTCATTTGAGAATAATATGTTATTGCTCTGATATCAGTCGTGCTTGGTACACTTGGTACAAATGTCTGCACACTGAGAACTGCACCCTCTAAGAATAACCTAACACAAGGTTGCTGAAGGCCTGATCCTCGCACCACATTAGACATAACACAAATAATGTTGCTGCCAACATTGGACTCTGTGGGAGAACGGAAACCCTGCTACATGGCGCCCATACGTTGTTGGCCTTATATCATGACACTCGAGTAGTATATCATTCAATCCTTAACACCTTCATTCCCGTTTCCGGAAAACGGCGGTGTCGGAAAAACCTAGCTATTTTTGAAATAGGTCTTTTTCAAGCTTGAATCTATCTAAAAATGGTTTCCTTGAATTACTACCCAGTCGTGCTACAAAGTAATTTTTGTTTTTTCACTTTCCTGTGCTGACATGGCACAAGCCGTGGACATCCCGCAGCATAGTCGCATTGCGGTGCGTGACCATTTGCGGGCTTATGATGTTCCTGTGGAAGGCTTGGCTGTCGTTCTGGTGGTGAGTGCGGAACATGCTTACCCGTACGAACTGTTTCATTTGTGGGTGACATTTCCGCCAGTGGACGCTAATTCTGGAGTGTTCCATTCATACACTACTTCAGCTGTACCGGTTGCGTATGCTCCGTACAGGGCACTGGAGGTTCCTATTGGCCCGCTTTGGCTGGATTCACTCCTCACCCTAATCGCGCCACTTGTAATGTGGGTGATCTGCGCCGGCTTCATGAAGTCGCGGTGGCAGTGATTAGAGCACTTGTTCATTACACAAGCCATAATGTTCAGGACGTAGCCCCTAGGGGTGCACAGCTTCGTGCGGAACATGCTGGTTTGAAAATCAATCCTGACAGGATTCTTACACTGAGTTTACCGAAAGATTTGGCACCTGAACTTGTTGACTGTGAGACCTGGGGTAAGACTTTTGCAGCGGTCTATTCGAGGTGCTATGGCACCCCGTCTGTGACCAATCTGGGTGCGGTCCTTAAACGTGTTCAGGATGAACACGGACCGGAGTCGGCGGTTGAATTGGGTATGCGCCTGTGTGGCACCTTTGATGTAGTTTGTGATCTGATCCTTGCGAATGTCAAGGGGCATGCAGTGAACTTTCAGGTTGCTAACGCATTGTCGTTAGTTCCCGAGGCCAAGAGACCCCGTCGGTTAGCAAGGATTATTGTGGCTGCTTACAAAACGGTTGGCCGTAATGCAAAGGGGCTTAAGGCTTTTCCTGATAAAGAGAAAAAGCAGCCCCAGGGTCAGTCTTCGGAATCTAGTGGTCAACAAAAGTCCAAGAAACAAAATTGGCCAAAAAAGCAGAATCAGGGTAAGCAACAACAACAGCAAACACAGGTTTCTGCTCCTGCGTCTCCGTTGCCTGCGCAGTCAGATCGAGTTTATGATTTGCGAGATCTCGCGATGATTAAGTCACCTGAAAGATTTCAGGTTTCTGACCAACGGTCTCCTCGTTCCTTTCAGGACTCATCGGCTCCGTCAACCGGTGGTGGAGGGGGCGCACGGGCCGGGGTGGCCAGCAAGGACGTGGTCAGCCCCGCCCACGTAACGGTGGAGAGCAGCAGGAAGGCGCTACGCCCAAGAGACCACAGTTTGCCACGAAGAAAGTTGCCGCCCTGACAGCGCATCGATATGCCCCAGATAGTGAGAACGCAGCTTCGGAATCAGACGTGGGCTCTGACCTTGCTGGACAGCGCAGCAGAGATTACCATAGTGAGAGAGGCCCTCCGCCCACTGTTGAAGGTGACAGCGACTGACACTTATGTTGTGATTGAAACTTCTGATACGCATGTTGCTCCCCCTGAACGTCTTTTTGAAATTGTCCTGTTAATTGAAGGTGACATGCAACGAACTGTAAAAGGGGTATTTTGGGAAAATCGTTCGTCTACGTATAACATTTTGCTTTCGGAGGCTGACTGGCCCCCACCTTTTGTTCTCGCAGCTCCGCGAGGGGAGGAGGTGATCCTCCCCAGTTTCGCGCTCACTGTATCGAGAGTGGAAGCGCTACATTTTGCAGAAGAGTGGGCTCTGGCGCTTGCGCCGGCTGTGTACCGCAATCAGTGTGGCCGGGATAAACTGTCTCCAAGCCACGAGATTCCTTTACGGTCTCAGCCGCAGCCTCAACCTCAATATCCCATACGGCGTGAAGCCAAAGCTTCAGTCGCGGCTATCCTTGAAAAATTGGAATATCAAGGTGTAATTGAAACATGTGTGTCACCGATGAATAGCCCCCTTTTTACTGTAAACAAGCCGGACGGCTCATATCGTTTGGTTTTGGATTATAGGCATTTGAACTCGCATTGCCGTAACTGCGCAGTACAGAATACACATGGCTCTGCTTTAGTGAATAGTCTTGAGCGTAAACGGTTCAAAACCACGCTTGACATTTCCAATGGTTTTTATGTCCATAGATTAGACGGTCTAAGTTCCCAATGGACCAGTTTTACATGCGGCGGTGTGAAAAAAATGTTTCCGCGTCTCCCAATGGGCTATAAGAATAGTCCTGGAGTATTCTCCGCCCGCATTGTCTCTCTTCTGGAGGGCATCGACCCAGTTGCTTGTTCGTATGTGGATGACATTTATCTCACAGACGACGATCTTTGGGAGCATCTGTGTCGAGTAAATAGCATTATTTGTAACTTTGCAGACATAGGTTACAAGTTTAACTCTGCAAAGTCACACACTGCAGAGTACACAGTGTTGTTTCTCGGCTACGAGCTTAATAACGAGGGAAAGGGGTTAGCACCTCACTTCCTGGAGAAATGCGCACAGTTGCGCTCTCCGACAACACTGAAAAAATTACAATCTCTACTGGGCTTCTTGAATTTCGGGAGGACTTACATTCCGGAATATGCCCAGCGTATCAAGCCTTTATATGCTTTGATACAACCATCTTTTTCCAAATCATGCTGGCTGCCTGAGTATTCAGCCATTCTGCAGTCTTTGCAGGCTGATTTGCTCGCTTCTGAATACTTACAGACTCGTGATAACCAGACCAACCTGGAGATAAGAATTATCCCTGGGGCGGTGGGTTTCACGTACCTGACTTTTAATGTAGGAGATACAGTACCTATTGCTTACAAGTCACACTTGTACACTTCGTCTGAATTGCGTTTTTCCACTGTGGAGAAAGTTTTAACGGCTGTGCAGATGGCAATTCTAAAGGAACGTGCCCCGTCACAAGGAAAACGCATGTTGGTTGTTACCCCGTGTCCTGCCTCAAAGGCGGTTACGAAAGCCAGTGTACCTAATTCCAAAGCTTTGCACCCTCTGTGGATTCAATGGGCTGCATCCTTGACGTCCCAGGATGTCACGTTTATTTTTGACGCCACTTTACGGTCGTAGGAGTATTTACTGTATGAATTTGTTCATCCTGCTCCTTTAGCAATGCGGCCGTTGGAGGATTTCCATTGCATCATTTACACTGATGGTTCGGCGCAGGTTGCGCATGGCTCTAAACATGCCTACGTTTCCGCGTGCGCCATTGTGGTCGGTGCCATGGTGAACGATGAGTTCAAGTCCAGTGTCGTGCACACGCAGACGCTTGGAGACTGCACCGCACAATTAGCAGAGCTTCGTGCTCTGATGCTTGCATTGGAGTACGCAGATCCTAGTGTGACGACTTTAATCGTAAGTGACTCTTACTACTGTGTCCAGTCTTACAATGAAAACTTGTTCTTTTGGATTCAGAATGAGTTTCGTGATTCCAAAGGTAGCACAATAAAACATAAAATGATCTGGGTCCGAGTGGCGGAACTTAAAGAGAATTTGCCACTCGTGTTTGTGATTCATACTCTAGGCCATCAGTGCGTGGGGGTCCACGCTGTTGGTAATTCGCTTGCTGATGAAGCAGCAAAGTCAGCGGTATCAAAATACTTGGTTGCAGCAGTCACGAGGTCCAAAAGCAAAATAGATGATGACATCTTGGCAGCTGTTGCTGCAACAGAGAAGGGAAGTAAATATCCTGCGGGGTTCCCTTCTAAATACACATACCACTTAAGTCCCGATAAGGTTCCTTATGTGAAAATTCCTGATGTTGGCGAACGTCTAGTTCCCAACTCGAATCGCAGGGCTACTTTGATTACAGCGGCTCATGAAGGTGTGGCGTCTGCGCATGCGGGCGTCTCAGCCACTGTAACTCAGCTACAACAACGTTTTTGGTGGCGGGGACTGTACAAACAGACGCGCGATTATGTCCTTCAATGTGACATTTGCCAGCAGATTAAGCCTTCAACTGCTGCGCGTCCGCCTCAGACACAGTTGTACATCTCTAATAAACCGCTTGGATGCTTTTATTTGGATCACTGCGGTCCATTTTCTTCTGATACTGCGTACAAATACATCTTAGTAGCAGTTGATTCATGCACACGCTTTGTGTGGGTATGGCCACATCGGAGCGCTGATTCACAGACTGTCATTAAGGATTTGCGAGTCTTTGTGGGAATTTTTGCCTGTGGTACCTTCCATTCGGATCAGGGTCCGGCTTTCGCCTCTAAGGCGTATAAGGATGCTATGGTTTCGTTGGGGGTCCAAGTCAAGTTTTCGAGTCCGTACAGGCCCGAGGGCAATAGTGTAGTTGAACGAATGAACCGCGACTTAAAGCAATCTTTGACAGCTCGAGTTATAGGCACTGGCAGAAACTGGTTAGCCCACCTCAATGGCGTGCAGCATGCGCTTAATAATCTCCCTAGAAGGTCTCTGGGTGGGCGGACCCCGTACGAAATGCTCTTTGGTATCAAGATGTATGTCCCTGACCTCGATGGGCTAGACTGCAAGGCCCAGGCCACGGCCTTTGACATAGATGAACATTGCAATGTTTTACAGAATCTACAAAAGACCAGAGACAGTCTTGCAAAGGAACATTTGCCCTCCACATCGGATGATGCGCTGCAGATCCCGGTAGTTGGCTGGCTACCCCAAGTTGGAGAACTGGTTCGAGAGAAGATCGATAACAAGAAAGAGTTTGGTCCCTCATATCGTGCACCGGTTCCAGTTCTTGGAGTGAAGGGCACAAGACCAGTCATTTTACCACCACTTCCAGGTCGTAAGGAAAACAGATTTATTTCTATTGACAATGTCAAGACACACAGGGTGTTTCAACAGGACAAGGGAACCCTTAAGGTATAGCATAGGGACCTTGGGCATTAACTATTATAAAGAACAGTGGTCCCTGTAATGAAAGTACTGTAAGTAATGATCATACACTTAATAGGTTGTATGTCTTCTGTCCGTCCGGACAGGAATTTATTTTTTAGATCAGAAGAGTAATTACTGGTTTGTTAAAAATGTCAAGCGGGCACAGCCGTGACCTTCAACATACACAGGACAACAACAAAAAAATGGAAAAAGCACGAAATTTGTCTGTGCACTTGAGTTTCAGTAAGACAGACGTTGTATGTTAAACCGCACCATTGCAATTATCAATATTACATATACAGTTCGCATATGGGGTTATGTGTCGACGTTTCGATGCCGAGTCAGTGCCGAGTCAGTGTCGCTGCTCGAAACGCCGGATTGATTCCTCTTGTAAAAGTCAGCGCTTATCATTAACCCCTTGCTGACGCGGATCAGACGAGAGACTATATAAATATATTTCCTTTGGCTGGGATTTCAGTTCCCACCCTCAGACGCTGAAACATGTGAGCTTCCTTCAAACACCGTTTGTGCACCGCCTCGTGGGCACCCCAATTACAGCCCAACAGCTGGTTGAAGTACAGAAATCCTGCCCGGTTGAGTGTAACCGATACCACGGCCATTCTGACGCCATTATGCAGAACCACTATCCCCAGTCCCTGTCCTGAAGAGAACCTGTAACAACGCCGGTTCGAAACGCGTCAACATCTCCACCCTGTGGTAAAAAACCCCCAAGGGTGCCACTAGGACATAACTATACCGATTCCTTTGGACCCTAGTTGTGCAACCCGCTTCTAACAACTAACCACAGGCTTGGTTGACAGGCAGGTATTTCATTCCACCTCCCCGCCTGTCCCATGGTTTCACAGTCTATAGGACTGGTTTACATTTACTTTATACTTGAAAGTTTTTGCACTGTATATAACTACAATCAATATTGTCTACTGAATTTTGTATTGTTTTTGGTGTGTCTCGCTCACTAATGTGGCTTCATTCACTTTTGTATGTATTGTATATTTGTAAATTCTGTATATTTGTAGATATTGCCATCATTAATCCACTGTCATAACAGTTGTTTTGTTTGCGTCCATGTCCTAGAATCTTTAAAATTTGAGCCTAATAAGAAAATAAATTTGCTTTGGGATTCTCTCCCGGCGGTCGCGTGGTATATCTGTGACTACGTGGCTGATAGTTGTTGTTGATAATTGCCCTGTCCAGCCACCATGTTCTGTTTCCCTTTCTTAGAATGTGGGCATCATCATCAGGACATTGGATGACATTATTGTTGTCTAAAATGCAATTATTGGCATGGTCTCCACCGCGGGAGAAACCCGAGAGCTTCAAAAGTAATAAGTGGTCGAGCTCGCAGAAAATTCTGCATCCACGGAGTTCGGTTAGAATACCGGCATGGATTAGTTACAGCGTTTACGCATACATGGATACGCCGAAAAACACAATGGTTATTTCGGGATTGAGGGAAGACTGCCACGAGTCTGTCGATCTGGTCACGGCTGTGCCCGCTTGACATTTTTAACAAACCAGTAATTACTCTTCTGATCTAAAAAATAAGTTCCTGTCCGGACGGACAGAAGACATACAACCTATTAAGTGCAAGACACACAGGGTGGCCGATTGTTCAGAGCATGACACCGGCTGTATCCTGTCCTTCCATGGTGAGGCACTCTGTGCTGGCTATTACATCTGGTGCAGAACAGGAGGTGTCCCGCGAGATGCCTGCCATATCCAGTCCTTCATTAAATACTAGTCCTGTTACTAACATTGATGAGTTGAACTACACCTATCCTGCTGATTTATCAATGCCTGAATTGCAGACTCGTTTGGCCGACCAGTCCAGATTCTCTTTTGACTCGGTTTCGGAACCTTCAAAGAAACCCTCAACTATTGCAAAATATGCCACGTTTTTTAGAAAACATTTTTTGATTCCCCCTTGGACATGCATTTGGTTGATCCTATTTTCATTTTACCTTTTTATGTCAATTGGTTTTGTGTTTTATTTTTTCCGCCTGATCGATGGTCACTACGTTAAAGAAAGAACAGGAATTCGGTACCTTAATGGAACATTGGCCCCTCTTTCCTCTTCACATTCAGCGCACAGACTGAAACGAAACTTAAATACAGTTAACATTACTGCTTGGCCTGTCCTTGATGGGATTGTGTGGGATGCGGTTAGATTTCAGATACATGGGCCCACTGAAGTGATTAATGTTCCGAATGTGCTTAGAGTAAACATGGGAGATGTAATTAAACAAAATATACGTTCTGATGATTGGGATATTCAGGCCGTAGAAGCGTTATTTTCTGATTTGAAATACTATGCAGCTTTTGATGCTGAAGACTTATATTTAGATTCTATTAATTATGGTGATTTATTTTGCTTCCAACATTATGGTAATTATTTTCTCCATAAGACAAATTCCAGGAGGGTTGCTGTGAATTACGCGCAATGGGAACATTGCCCAGCTCCTTTAATTGGAAGCTCCAGTACATTTCTGAAAAAATACAGTTATTTTACAGATTTCAATCAATCAAATCCTGAGTCCTTTTATTTCAGAATGACAGAAAAGTCCATGTCCAAAGTTAGACTTACCGATACAAAGTTGCTGTATTCGAAGTCCTTTCTAGACAGATTGGCTTTAGATGGCTACGAGTTCTGGAAAGGAATAATTGACCTTAAATCGGTTTGGGGTACCAAAGATTGGCAGGTACAAGGCACTGAGGCTTTGCACCGTGCATTTCTCATCCCGAATCACATGTTGTTTCTAAATTCTACTATTTCCCAAACAACATGCTTTGGATTGGCTACTTCAAAAAAATTAAATACACCAATTATCCCCGAATTAGAAGAATATTCAGGCTGGGGTAATTTTTCAGATTTGTCTGTTCATGAGATACAGTCTCTAATACACAATTCGTCCTTTAATGTATCCAGTTTGGATCCAAAAGGTTGGCTGTTGTTGCAAAAGAGTTCTGATTCTTGCCAACGTCGATTTCTGGGGTTGGCTGAAGGGTTCACACAAGTACGACCAGATCCCCGTTTTGAAACTGATTATACTGTCACCACTTACTCTGTGGGGAAACTGTGTCAGAATTGGTTACAACATTCCACGTTAGCTGCAGTTAAACTAAATCTGTCTCAGTTAACTGAAAATGTGGATTTAAATGATTTTATAAAAAGCCCAGCTAAGGGTAGATCTAAACGGTGGATTTAAGCTGTTTACAATGAAATTTGGAAATTGTCTCAAATTGAGGCTGCTAAGCGCCTAAGAGCAATTGACCAAGCAAATTTGGAAAAAGTGCTTGCAGTGGTCGATAACAGTATTAACACGCTTTCTTCCCGTATTTACATGTTAAACAATATTATTTCTTCTGTTGTTGACATTGTGCATGATAAAGTGTCCGTATAATATCATGGTCAAAATCAATTGCGTTCTGTTATGCAGTTTGCCTGGACACTACAGACTCTGAAGGCTGGTCGAGTGCCTTGGAGTTATATGAACGTCTCATCGCTATTTGCCACATTTAATTTGACTGACAAGCAGCGCATGCTTTCCATGCGAGATGCATCATTTTCTATGTTACACATTGAGAAGTTAGAATCTTTGCCCTCTCTGTTGCTGCGGCGGCTGCTGCTACATGGCTTATCCATGGTATTATAACTTTACCATTTGCTCTGTATAAATGTACAAATTGTATGAGATATATTGCTATAGGGCGATATGAACCACTAGGTAGTGCTTTCCTGCATGAGACATGGTCTTTACCATATACATACCGATGTCTGAAAGAAGGAAAGGAAGTGAATCTGAATGGTGAAGAATGCACACAGTCGCCTGACCGTTCACTGATATGCAGGCACATCCAATTGCATGGTTCTTGTAATCAGGACAGGCCAAATTTAGCCTGTGTTTTAAAAGGCACACCGGTTCCTGCAATAGTTCCCACATTCACTTTATTGTCAAATGGTAGTTATTTGCTTTTGAACAACGAACTGTGTTGTGGGTTAATGGTCGGTATCGCATATGTGGTTACTGTATCAGAACGTGTGGTGTGTTGCAAGAACGTGTTATATCCACCCACGCATGGGAATTCAGATGTTTCCATTTGGCCAGGAATTCCAACCTTGAGAGCGGACTTCAATGGTTTGAGCCGAATAAGAGCCCTATTGTCTCAAAAAGAAGTGGCCCTGAGTTCGGCCCGTGAGACTTATGTCCTTCACATAGCTAACACACGCACAGAGGTGCAGGCGCTTTTAAATACTGATTTGCCGTTTCATTTCTGCGAGCTAGTTCATCAAATCTTTAATGCCTCCTCCACAACTGGCCTAGCAAATTTTTTTAAATTGGTTAGCAGTGGTCTCGTAACTACATTTGAAAAAGTATTTGGTATTATCCCTGCGTTTTTTCATTCTATATTCGCAAGCTTGTTTGGCGGATTCCCTGTTTTGCTGGCTTTGGCTGCAGGCGTACTGGTGATATTCTGCTTTATTAAACATGGATGCCCATCCTGCGCAAGAAAACGCTCAGCCCCTACTGAGGCTGTTTCGCAACCGGATGCTTGATTACTATGGCTCCTTGCTGCTTGCGACTTTAAGCACGGCTTTTGGATTATCGTTTCGATTTTCCTATTTCACATGTGTCCAGCCTGTGTTTCATTGCCTGAGCTGTGATTTCGACTGGGCCATTGATTTGTGTCTCTGCTTACCGACTTCTCCTGACGTCGATTTTGATCAGCTGATGAGCCCCGTAGTTGCTCACGAGTTGGTTTGTTCTGGCGAAAGGGTTATGGCTTTGGCAGCGATGCATGGACTAATGGGTCAGTGGGACATATTCGCAGCGGCGCATGACTTTCTGGCACATGGCGTTCTCGAGAACCCACTGAGTTGTCCTCTGATGTTGCTAGAGGACACAGGTGCTGGAGGAGCACGTGTGTTCTTTCCCATTGCTTAATTATATGGCTGAACTGTTTTCGGATGATGACAGCGATTTCATGTTGGAAGCTGTGGCTACCGATTTTGCATATTCTATCCACCCATGAGTGGCTTTGGAGACTTTCACTATAATGGCACATGACTTTTTAGTAATTCTGAAGGGTGCCTTTTCTATTACGGACATTGGACTTTGATATGTTCTGGGCCTATGATTTTATAAATGGCCTCAAGTTCAAGTTTTTTTTTTATTTTGTGTGGCCACTATAGGCATTCATACATATTTTGTATTATTGAATTTTTATATACATTTACATACATTTAGCTTGGCTCAATATTATTGAACTCTGCTTTCATGTTTTGCTTTTCTTATAGTATTGGCTTAATTTTTCCTTTTTTTGACCGTCCTCGGATCATTGGGGGGGTGTCATATGGTTACTGCGTTTCTATATAGTGTGTTAAGTTAGCATGAGTTTATTAAATGTTTAAACACCATATTTTCCTTCGGTTTCAGTTTGCACACGACACCTAATTGTTATTGTAGCTTTCAACCTAGACGAAAGATGTGATTTATTTGAGAATAATATGTTATTGCTCTGATATCAGTCGTGCTTGGTACACTTGGTACAAATGTCTGCACACTGAGAACTGCACCCTCTAAGAATAACCTAACACAAGGTTGCTGAAGGCCTGATCCTCGCACCACATTAGACATAACACAAATAATGTTGCTGCCAACATTGGACTCTACTCGAGTTTAAGATTGAGTTACAGGGAATGAATCAACACACTTGATGCTTCGCATACAGAGAGCTGGTAGCTGTTGATGTGATCCGCTCCTACTGAGATTTAGAGGTATGGGCCCGCCCTGCTAGAACCCAAATGAGACCTTCTTAGATATAATATAATATGCTAAATAGGGTGCGCGAAATATAGGTGATACAGAATTCTATAGATTTTTGCATCATAACATGCTATCGCCTTTTGCTTACTATGGATTAGTGACTATGCTGCTAACTCTGATTTTTATAATATGTATGTTGATATTATACAAGATACTGCGTTTGAGAACTTTGCATTGAAAAATAAACATTTCAAACTTGCACGTGTGTTCTTTGCCTCCCAGTTTCGGTTTGTAATGATTATATAACGAAAGAGTGTTCATGTGTTCCACGATACCTGAGGTACCCTAAGTTCATGTTCTGGATTGTCTAAGTCATTGGTAAGTTATTACTACCGATGAGACACTGTAGCTAGCTTGGTAAGGGGATTTCTGAAACTGAGGTGAGTTTTGGGTCACCCTAACTCACCCAGGTTCTAGATCTCTGTGCACAGTTCTGTGGGAGAACGGAAACCCTGCTACAGTACCAAGCCGTACCGGGAGGGGATCCAATTTAAGGTTCAAGAAAGTGGTTAAGGTTCGATTCCTCTGTGGATTGCGAACAAGGTTGTGGTATCCCTCCACTGTGTGTTCCCGGTCGCCGTGTTTCGAAAGACGGCGACCGGGAACACACAGAGGAGGGATACCACAACCTTGTTCACAATCCACAGAGGAATCGAACCTTAACCACTTTCTTGAACCTTAAATTGGATCCCCTCCCGGTACGGCTTGGTACACACACGTATCCAGTATACTTTTGTGTTCTTCCACCATACTTGGTTTGGAGAACTTACATACAGATGAAAAACCGTTTGCTCTAAACTCAGAGCGGAGAATCATTACTTATATTTCAACGTTCATTAACATCACATACGGAACTATCCACCCGAAGCTAAAGTGTCCATTATTTCCGACCTACTGACCAGTGGGTAAATGTAAATGTAAATGTATAGGCATTTATATAGCGCACTACTTACCCGTAGGGTCCCAAGGCGCTTCGACCGCTGCGAAACCCTTCCTGGCTTCCCTGAGAGATGGTCCCTTAATGGGTATCTCCAGGGTGAGACCAGGCATCCCCGGCGGTCTGGTGGGGCCGTTAGTGAAGATGAGGCAAGCTAATGCCCAGAGTTGCCGAGTGTGATCGCTGATCAGAGTGGGCACCAAGGCGAGAGAATTATCGAGTCCGCTGACCCTGGTCCAGAAACCTGCCGCGCCGGGAATCGAACCCTGGTCCCGGGCCGTCCTCTGCTCTCGGGTCTGCCGCCTCTAACCAGTGAGCCACACTACTTCACACCACTAGCCCTGAAGAGTCGTGTTGACTCAACTTTAACACGCCGAAACACGTGTCGGCTGAATATGGACCAATTAAACAACCTTCCTAAAGGATAAAGATACAAAGATCTGCTGTTGCTTATTACTAAACTGTCACTAACTTCATTGAGACACTTTTTTAATTATACTGTAAATTGTGGTTGCGAGAGCTTTGCTTATTTAAGTTTGGGAGAGTCTATTGATTTTCTAATTGAACGGTTAAGGGCTTCTCCGTTCGCTCTTCACGCACCGCACCCTTACTTTTTGTTTAAATGACCTTTTAACGTTTACTCTAGGCAGAGCGCCCTACCCTCTGAAATTCTAAAAACCCTCTACAGCTAGCCATGACTAGGGCTTGAGTGACAGTTGTATTTGTGCCGATGGGGAGCCATTTGAAGATCCTTTGTAGCATGTGAAGAGTATGGAAGCAGGTGGTGGAGACTGTGTAGATCTGTTGTTTCATGGTGTGTTTGCTGTCCAGGATGATGACAAGATTGCAGGTGTGGTCTGTGGTTGTAGGAGAAGTTCTGAGTTTGGCATGCCAGCAGGTGTTTTTCCATGGGGAGGTGTTGTTCCCAAAGATCAATACTTCAGACTTCATATTGTTGAACTTCAAACAGTTGGTCTTCATCCAGTTGGTGATATTTGTCATGTAGTTGTGGAAGTTGATCTTTGTGGTGGAGGGGTTTGCTCAGAGTGAGAGGATGAGTTGAGTCTTGTCAACATAGAATATGATGTTGAGGTCATGGGTTCTGACAATATCAGCCATGGGCATTCATGTACATATTTAACATGCTGGGCATGAGGGATCAACCTTGAGGGACACCACAAAATGTGCTCTTTGGTTCTGAGGTGAAGGATGGCTGGCAAATTCTCTGAGTTCACCCGGTGAGGAAAGATCCCATCCATCTAAGAATGTCACCCTGAATCCCAATTTGGTGAAGTCTCTTGATGAGTGTGTGGTGGGATAAGGTGTTGAGGATGGTATAGATGTCATCAATTGCGATGAATATGGGAGTTTGGTCCTTCCAACCCAATTTCTCCCCCCTTCTAATTTGTTTGTGTACCTCGATCCCCACAGCCTTTTTTTTTTTTTTTTAAACTCTTTTTTGCCTCTTTCTTCCACACCATAACTGTGCCCATAACCATCTTGTATGTCTCCCCCCTCCCCTCCCCCCTCCCCCCCTTGCCCCCCACCCCTTGGGAGCCCCCCCCCCCCTCTCTACAGGCAAATAGGCCAATCCTGGCCTATGTGTAGCCGGCCGTACTCTGCAGCGTCGCTACTCTCTCCCATCCTTTTTGCTCCTCTGTCCGATATTGCCAAATAATCTATTTGGCACTACCATCTAACTGATTTACAGAGTTTTTGGTGGAGTTCTCTGAGGAGACTGTAACGGGGTTCTGGGTTTTGCTCCCCTCTCCTTCCCTTTATTGGTTTCTGAGATTTCTGCCAGATATTCTGCTGCTTTTATCTCGGATGTAAACATTTTGACATAACCTTTCCTAATAACTTTCAACCTAGACGGAAACAAGAGATATGCTTCTGCCCCTTGCTTCTGGAAAGGGCCAATCATTTGTCTTAATTTCCACCTTCTTTCCACGGTGACATGGCAGAAATCTGGCCTTGAAAAGAAAGTATTTCCATCAACTGTGATTCTTGAGTCAGGTCTGGCTTTATCAATTATCTCCTGTCTTGCTAGGAAGTTACCCAAAAAAACCAACATTGCTCTTGGGAGTTCCTTCCCCTGCCCTCCCCGGTTTTTCTTTTTGAACAATGGGTACCTATGTGCTCTTTGCACTTCCACATCCCATTGCCATTTTGAATCAGGAAAGGCCTCTTCCAAAATCCTAACCACATACCCTCTGGAATCCTGTCCCTCTTTTCCCTCCTCCAGACCCAAAAGTCTCACATTGTTCCTTCTTTGGCGATTTTCAAAGCTTTCGAGCTTCCACTGGAGGTCTTCAACCACCTTTTTTTGATCCGTCTTAAAAGTCCGCCAGTCTGTCACTTCGTCTTCCACTCTACTTGTCCTTTCTTCCACTTGTAGAACTCTTTCCTCAACCTCTTCCTGTTTTCTACTTACTTTTCTTAATGATAATTGCAGCTTTTTTGTATCTCTTTTCGCCCTTCTGCTCTCAGTTCTTGCCTCTTTTTGCATCTGTTTCAGGGTCCCAAACAGCATTTCTAGGGTTACCCTTTGGTTATCCTGCTTCCCCTCCTTTTCCCCTCCTTCCTGCTCACTTTCTTTGTAGGTCTCTGAAGTAGCGGAATACCAAAGCGTACAGGTTTCTATTAATTTCTGCTGGTTAAAATGGGAAGGTAATGTTAAGAAATATAAATGACCTGTAGAATAGTGTCAATTAATATCTGTGGACTTAATGAGATCAATAAGAGGCTAAAAGCGGCGTCGCTGTTAAAATCTTTTAAACCAGATTTAGTGTGTCTACAGGAAACACACATTGAGGGTACAAAGGCCTTTCTACTCGACCAACTAGGTTTTAAGGTTTTGGCGAAAACTAATCAGAACACTAAGACAAGAGGAGTGGCGATATTGGGCAGGAAACAGGATATAATAGTTAAGAGAAAGATGGAGGACAATTGGGGGAGATGGGCTATAGCTGAATTACTGTTTAGGGGGGAAACTTTCACGCTTGTTTCAGTCTATGGCTCTACTGGAGACGACCCAGATATTCTACAATTCCTAGATGCAGAACTTGCTCGATGGCCTGAGCCTATTATACTATGCGGCGATCTGAATATTCATGATCTAGATAGCAGCTTTTTAGACCCTAAAAGGAAGTATGCAGGGAGGAAAAAAAGAACTTATAGGGCCCTAGCAGACTTAGTAAAGAACAACTCTTTAGAGGATCCTTGGGTATATTGCCATCCGAATCTCGATGGGAGTACTTACTTCTCAGCGCCCCATCAGATTTTAGTCAGGCTGGATTATTTTTTAATAACAAGAGGGCTGATAGAAGGTGCAAGGATAGTAAGAGAACCAAGGATCATATCAGATCATAGTCCACTAGTATTAGATGTAAATATTGGGCAAAGGAGAAATAAGGAGCCTTCGCAGTGGACATTTGATAGAGCACTCCTTCAGGACAGTGAATACAGAGATAGGATGTTGGTATGGATTAAGGAATTCTGGACAATCAATAGAGGTACTTCTTCACCCGGGATTGTGTGGGACGCTTTTAAAGCCGGTATAAGAGGAGAGACTTTAAGCTATGCTATCGGATCACAAAGAAGAGAAAGGGAGGAATTAGAAAGAAATAATGAATTAATCAGGGAGGCAGAGGAGGAACTCATGCTGGCTATACAAGCACACACGCCAGTTGAGCAGATTTTGTTAAAACTAGTCGCCCTTAAAGCAGTGGTCATGGAAGGGATGGCAAAAAAGACGGTGGAGAAATACCTAGCCAATAAAGAAAAGGCATATGAACTCAGCGAAAGAGTGGGGCATATTTTAGCGGTGCGAGCTAGACAGAGAGATGGGATGGCTGATATTAAGGAGATGAAAAATAGCCATGGAATCAAAGTTAAAGGTACAGAGCAGATTAGAGAGGTCTTCAGGCAGTTTTATGTGGAATTGTATCAGGCAGATGGGCATGGAAGTGAGGAGGATATGAGGGCATATCTGAGGGATATTGAGCCATCATACCTGGAGGAGTCAGACAGAATAGAGCTGGAAGAGAAGTTTAAGGTGGAGGAATTGGTAGAAGCGTTGAGGGAACTCCCTTCTGGGAAGGCTGCTGGCCCGGACCAGATTCCAGTCGAATTTTATAAGGTCTTCCAGACCCCTCTGTTAGCGGATATGTTTAAAATAATGGCGTTAGCACAATTGGGTGAAACGGTTCCATGCTCCTGGGGTGGTGCAGACATCATTGTTATCCCTAAAAAAGGTAAGCCACCAGATGTCCCAGGCTCCTACCGCCCCATCACTTTGATGAACGCCGATGTCAAGGTGTTCTCAAAAATATTGGCAAAAAGATTATCTAAGACAATCGAATCCTTAGTTACACCCTCTCAGCATGGATTTATTCCAGGGAAAGGGACAACCCATCACACCAGGCAGGTAATTACGGCATTTGATGCTGCAGACATCTTGGAAGACCCAATGGCAGCGGTGTTTCTCGACGCTGAAAAGGCCTTTGATAGGGTCTCATGGGGTTACTTATGGGAAGTTTTAAGGTGGCATGGTATAGGACCAGGTTTTATAAAGGCTTTGCAAACGCTATATATAGCCCCGACGGCCAAGATAAGAGTCAGCAGAGGTTACTCAGCCGCGGTTAACATCCAGAGAGGTACAAGGCAGGGTTGTCCCTCTTCTCCCTTACTGTTTGCTCTGTATCTGGACCCCTATATTCGTAAACTGGAAATGAATCAACAAATAACGCCATTAGTATTAAACGGGTGCAGACTTAAATCACTAGCCTATGCGGACGACGTAGCCATTCTGACGCCAAATCCTGTAGCCGCCATTAGGGCAATTGAATCGGAAGCTGAGAGATTTGGCAAGTTCTCTGGGTATAGCCTGAACACAACTAAGACACAGATAGTTAAAAACCAGTGGGCAAGGTGTAATGATGAAAGAGTGACAAATATGGCAACTTATCTAGGGGTGCAAATGACGGCAGAAATAAGTAAAATTGTGGAAAATAACATGGATCCCTTGATAACACAAATGAAAAAAGATTTAGATAGAATGAATAATCTGCACCTGTCGCTAGTTGGCTGCACAAATATCATCAAAATGATGATTTTACCAAAATTTCTGTATGTATTCAGGGCTGTACCATTGTTGATTGAAGCTAGCTGGTTTAATTGCATAGAGGCTATATGTAATAGGTTTATTTGGGCCCAAGGTAAAACCCGGAGAGCTTATAGGTACATGACACTACCTAGAGAAAATGGGGGGTGGGGGGCACCGGATTTTCGTTTATATTATATGGCCTGTGTGCTGCAATATATTCAAGGTCTGATTGGTGGAAGCCCTGACGATGATAGGATCCAGAAAATGTCTACAGATGTGTATGCTGTCACCCTAGGGGTGAATGCAGAGAATTGTTTTTTAAAGTGTATTGATTACAGTTATTTCAAGAGGACTAAATTTAAAACTGTCAAAGCAGCTGTCACGACATGGAATGCATTTTTGAAGAGGGTAAAACTTGGGAGATATAACAGATACGTCTTATTAAACAACAATAGGTCACTCCCCAAGGAAATTTTCGGAGACTACACTATGGCAGAGTGGGCACTAAAGGGGGTTATACAAATTGGAGACTTTTATGCACAAGATGGCTTTATGCAATTTTCAGAGTTGAAAGGAAAATACGGCTTAGATAATAGGGGTTTCTTCAAATATCTACAGGTTAGAAGTTTTCTCAATAATAAAGTCGGGGGTCCGGCAGGTTTTAATAAAGTTGATATAATGGAGAAAATAAAAGGGTCGGGAGACTGCACTATTAAATCTCTTTATGCAGCATTGGTGAAAGACAAACAGGATGATTTAGTTAAATTTAGTACAAAATGGGAAGATAAATTGGGTATTGATCCTAGACTCTTTTATGATTCTTTGAAATTTGGATCGACGATATTATGTGCTGCCCCGCTGCAATCGCAGCATTATAAAACATTGTACTTTTTGTACTTTACTCCGGCAAAGATTGCTAAATGGGGTGGGAATCAAGGAATCAATTGTCCCAGATGTAATGAATTGGAAGCAGATAGTGTACACATTTTTGTTTTATGCCCACAACTAAGAACTTTGATTAGGGAAATTGAGGGGTTTTTGGCGAACTCATTGGATATTGCGATAACACTTACGCCAGCTTTGATTATGTTAGGGGTGAGTGATGATGTGCAGATTCAATACGCTGAATTTCTTTTTGTAGTAATGGCTGTCTATAGACTAACAATAGCTAGGGCATGGCTAGATAAAAACCCTCCGAAAATGCAATGCTGGCTGGCAAACACTTTATATGCATATAATATAGAGGAAAAAATTTTTGCCCGGAAGGGGAGGAGTGGAAGACGGTTGGGGAGAAGAATTTGGGAGCCACTATGTAAATGGAAAGAGAGCCAAAGAAGGAATAGTTAGGGGTAGAGGGAGGTAGCCGCCCTTACTTCTGTTTTTGATGTTGAGTATTTTTGTTATTGGCTTTTTTTCTTCGTCGATCTTAGACTTTGCTTTTCAATGTTAGTAGATTTATATAATTGTGTACCCTGTGTATGGCCACAAACCTATTGTATAATTTTTTTTTTGTCAATATTTGAGGCTTGTGTTATTGGTAATGCTCATAATTAACTGTTGTAATAAAGGAAAATATAAAATAAAAATAAAAAAAATAATAAAAAAAAGAATATGGGAGTTTGGGTGATGTGGTATGCACAGAAACAGGAGTGAGAGGTGTTGAGCATGTTGTTTCTCTTCAGGTGTTTGTGAACTGCCGGTTGATGGTTTTTCGAGAACCTTGGTGGTGTATGGCAGCAGCAAGATGGAGCTATAGTTCTTAGGTATGCTGGGGTCAGATGAGGGTTTCTTGAGGAGGGTCTGACTTCTGCGTGTTTCCATACATCGGCGAAGGCGGCTGTGGTGATGGATGCATTGAGAATGGTTGTGAGTTGCAAGCTGATTTCCTTGCTACCAAGGTTGAAGTGGCGGGAGGAAGGGTCCATGGGTGCTCATTAGTGGATAGACTTCCTGATGGCTGTGGTGTTCCTGGTAGTGAGCTGTTCCCATGCAGTGAGCGTATAGTCGGGGTAGTGTCCCTTGGTGTGAGGAGGCTGTTGAGGTCAGTAGGTTGGGTTTTGAAGTTCTTGTAGATGGTGGATATCTTGTTATAGAAATACCTCGCTAGTGTGACACATAGTTCCGGTGAAGGGGAGATTGTGTTGTCGGTGGCTGCTGGGCAGACAAACTCTCTGACAATGCTGAAGAGTTCCTTGGTGTGGTTGGTGCTTGCTTCAATGCGGTTTGCCAGTGCATTTTATTTGTGTCTTTGAGGCATTACTGTTATTTATTAAAGGCTGGCATGAAGGTGGCTTAGTCTATGGGGTTGTTGCTGGTGGGCAATCTTCTCTGTTGTTTGCAGCTGTGTTTCATTGTCCTGAGTTTTGGTGTGTAGCAGCAGGCTTGTTTGGTGGGTCTGCAGGTCTTAGCTGGCTTGATGGCACAAAACTGTTGGAGCAGTTGGTGATCCGGGTAGTCAAGTTTTCGACTGACTGTTCCAGGTTGGTTGAGTGGTCAGGCTGAGTGGTTTTGAGGGTGTCTGTCCATTGGGTCCATGTCACTTTGTTACCGTTTTGGAGGGAGGAGCTGGGAGGCTTTGTGGTGGTGCATATGGATCCTGCGATGGTGAAATGGATGATGATATGGTTGGTCCAGGTAAGTTCATGACTGCTTTTGACTTTGTCGCTGGTCAAGCGTGTGTCAGGCCCTGTGTGTGGGGTCAGTGTCAGTGACCAGCTGGATAAGGCTGATGTTGATCATATGTGCCAGGTGTTTAGCAGAGTTGCTGTTTGTGGTGTTGAGGTAAAAGTTGAGGTCCTCAAGGAATATGTAGTGCTTGAAGTTGATAGATAGTGGAGCGATGAAGTTGGTAGTGGCATCACAGAAGTTAGGGCATGGTCCTGGGGGTCTATAGGTGAGGGTGCCTCTCATGGTTGTTTGCCAACATTGTGAAGTTGAAAGTTGAGGTGTTCAATGATTGGTGAGATGTCTTCTTTGGTGATGCAATGGATTGTTTCTTTGTGGGTGATGGCGATGCCTCCCGAGAAACAGCCTTTACAACTTGGTCATAACCACGCATGACCACGCATTCTTTACAACAAACATGCCTTTAGCACGCATGTCTGTTACAACTAATCATTTACACAAATATGCCTTTACGACGCACACCTTTACTACGAAATCGGATCAGCGTGTTAAAGGCTTGTTTGTTGCAAAGAATGCTTGGTAATGTTCCTGCTTTTGATGACAGCAGCAGGGGGTGGTTTTTAGGTTCAGGGCTGGGAAAACTTGGTTGATGCAGTGGAGGTTTCAGGGTCAGGGGCAGGAAAAGGGTGATGCGGGAGGGGGAGGTTTAGGGCTCCGAGACAGGAAAAGGGTACAATGCTGGGCATTTGGCAATTTGCAATTTGCTGACACTCTTGACAAAAGCAGAAAGCATTATTAGTTAAAAAACACTGCAGTGGAGTTTTTTTTATTATTCAGAGGCATTTAATTATAAATGCTAGTCCTCAAAGCTTAAAGGTACGTCATCCCAAGCTAAAACAAGCTAAACCTAATCCATGATCCCTGGTAGGCTGCAACTCATGTGCTGAGAGTGAACACGCCTCTTTCACTGTGGAGTTTTCTGTGAACGGCTGAGGGGGAAGTGGAGGAATAGTGAGTGGTCAATGGGCCTAGTGGTGGATGGAAACACCGTGCGGTCTTACGGCCGGCCCGCGTAGATTTTAATCTTTGACTCCGCTCATCGCCACCTTATTGGAGAATATGCAGGCAGAAAGTACGACCCACGGCAGCAGTCCCTTCCCTTTGGTGACCACCCTTATGGAGCTACAAAATGGACGACTCGTACCATCCAATTGGCACAGGTAGGTAAACACAGCCGGAGACTTTCAGCCATGATTTTGTATTTACAAACCAAGCCTTTAACATGATATTTTCATAGCAAAGGCATGCGTGGTAAACATGTTTGTTGTCAATGTATGCATGGTAATTAAATATTTGTGGTATTGACAGCGAAGTAAAGGTGTGTGTGGTAGTTGCACACGTTGTTCAGTCATACAACCTAACTCCTCAGAGTTTGTTGGTGCGGTCCTGCTGCATCATCTTATAACCATTGGGCGCTGTAGTGGCGATGTTAGAGGTGAAGGTGGGCTAATCCAAGTCTCTGTGATGAAGATCACGTTGGGGGCAAGAGTGGTGATGGTGTCCTAGATGTTGATAGCACATTTGAAATAGGTATGGGAATTGATCAGGAGGTATCGGAGGGGTTCCATAGTGGTTGAGGTCACTGAAGTAGGAGTGATGCGGGTTTCTGTGAGGGCAGGAGGTCCTGAATTGCAGATTAAGAGACCGCAGTGGCAGGTGAACGGTCCTACCATTGATCGAGAAAAAATGTGAGGAAGGAGTTTTTGTGGAGTCCGGGCCTGGTCTTGGAGTTCTGCAGAGAAATATCAGTGAGTATCTGAAGG
Source organism: Lissotriton vulgaris (assembly GCF_964263255.1). Lineage (NCBI taxonomy): Eukaryota > Metazoa > Chordata > Amphibia > Caudata > Salamandridae > Lissotriton > Lissotriton vulgaris. The sequence continues at coordinate 7,951,270 of NC_141688.1, forward strand.
GCCAGGGGTCCTTGTGCTCAGCACTGTCCAGGTGTAGACGGGTGCAGAACAGTTTGCCTTTGGCACACCAGTGGCATGTCAGCTTGCGCATGCACTACACAACCATGCTGCAGCCTCTATTAAGCAAGTCATGGATGGGGCACTTGTTGGCGGGAAGCTGGAGGGCTAAAGGCAGGAAAGAGAGGGTGGGAAAGGAGTGAGTGCCTCCTATGACGGTGCTACAAAGGAAAACAACCAGTGGTGAGCAAATAAGGTGAAAGCAGAAAGGATATGAAAAAAATGTATTCTTCTGAAACCAAATCCTACTATAATAACCAAATAAAATAATAAAGTCTTGTGGACAAATAAAGTCTACTTCTTAGATTGCATTAACTCTGTTCTGCTTGTCTAAAGAGTTCTTTGGTATTGCAGCTGTATTGTAGATGAATTTCACACTTTATGAGGATAAAAGCCCCCAAAACAGAGATGCTATTGCTAATGTGGAAATGTCACTAGCTCTCAATCCACAAATGAGGGATTTTCTCACATTCCCCATCTTAGAAATGGGATTTCTTGTTGGCTGAGGTATGCACGCAGGCCAAGCAGGAACGACCATTCTAGACAGGGTATGCTAAGCCTGTGCTCACTCTCTGGTAGCTTGGAACAGAGCAGTCAGGCTTATTTAAAGAGGCAGTGTATAATGTATTTGACCACCACACATACACAGTAACATAATGAAAACACCACAAAAAAACACACAGGTTTACAAAAATGTATTATTGTATTATAAACTAAATGAGGCCAAAATAAAATGAATCCAGTGTAGTGAAGTGGAGATAATGACTTTTGAAGGAATAAATGTAGTTAAGGGCTTAGAAGCACTCAAAAGATACCTTTACGTCATGCTGAATGGGGATCAAAGTCAAAATTCAAGCCAACCTCGTGGAAGGGCTGGCCGGCTACAAAATTCTTTTCTCTTCACAAGCAATAGGATGAATCGATCTACTCCATGCAGTTCCAAAGATGGGTGCCGTAGTGAAGAGTGTGGAGTGATGAAACAGATTCTTCTAAGCAGTTGAGGGGATGGGTCGATCTCAACAAGCTGCAGTGGCAGCAATACGCTGTCTGTTGTGTCGATCACTGGAGGCAAAGCGCTGGTTCCGATGCGATGTGTAGATTTTACTCCTGCAACTGGGTCAATGCACTGGTTCTGTAACACACAGACAGCAGATGCGTTGACACCTATGTTGCAAGTATCTGCGCCACTTCCAGCGAGCTCTGAGTCTTAACAGGAGGCAAGCCAACAAACCTTTGGAGATCACTTGGAGTGAAGACAAAGTACAGCTCTCCTTTAGCTGACTCAGAGATCAGCAGGCAGCTTGCAACACAAGAGAAATGCAGGCCTTCCGAGTCTGCAGTGAAAAGATGAGTCCTTAGACCCTACCACGCATGGCTAATTCCCCCGTAGTGCGGGGGAGGGGTGTCATGTGTGGTACCGCTGTGCTCGTGATGAGCCCAGCTCGTCATGCTGCACAATGGAGCTGTGCTCATGACGAGCTGAGGTCGTCACGACTCCGCCCACTTCTGTGGAATGCCCGCACAGGAGGGGAATTAGCCCGGCTTGGTTAATCCGTGGCCGTTATGACGAGCTTCAGCTCGTCATGAGCACAGCTCCACTGGTTAAGCAGCACAGCAGTTTTTCATACAGAGGTTCAGTTCACAATCCAAAAGTGTCTAATTTGGTAGGGTCAGAGGCCCAGTATTGATACCCAAATGTGCCTTTAAAGTGGGGGTGAGGAAGTCCTAAGGCCAACAAAAGAAGGTCAGAAAAAGAGGAGAAAGAAGATAAAAGGTTTGGGGTAACCCTGCAAAAAGGGTAATTTCCAAAACCCCGCACATGCAGAACAAGATCCAGTGGTCGTGCCTTTTCCTACCTTCCTTGTAAAGCCTGGAACGATCTTCACCTGCACACTAGAGCCACCCCTGAAGTCCGCAAATAAACTGGTGTAGACTCACGCAATAGTATCCTATCACATGACTAATCCCACTAATCACCAATGGATTAGCTACTAACTATGGGCTCTAGAACAATTGATGCCTGCATAAAAGTACTTAAACACCTCATCAAGTTAGTAAGCGTTATATAAGTACAATTACAATCCAATGGAATTGTCGCCCATGCGCACACTGTGTAGAGAGAATCTCAAGATCTAGGAGTTGGGATCCTCCTGATTCTCTTTGTTTTCAGTTGGCAATGGTGGTACCATTGTGGAGACTCTGTGTATTGGCCAATATATGGCCATGAGTTGAGCCTCCTACTGCACAAATCTTTAATTGTTGCCATTTCTATTTTCAATTGATGTATTTTCTTTTGTGCATATGAAATGTGAACATAGGCACACGTTTACACATTTATTATTGGTGAAAGCATTGTTGAACTCATTTTATACCTAGAATTGACACTTATTGTGGATCCCTGATAGGCTACGAATGAATCCATTAACTAGCCTGAGCATATCTTCTCAGTCGTTTACATTTGAATTGCATAATTATCTCCTGAAGTTTCTTTGTCATTTTTTTTACAGGCACCACATGGATAAGTGAGATTATCGATTTAATACTCAACAATGGGAATGTGCAAAAATGCCAAAGTGATGCTATCTACAGACGCGTTGTCTGGTTAGAGTTTGCTATGCCGGGAATGGAACCATCAGGTAAGCCCAACAACCATACAATACGGCACCTCCGTCACAGTTGTGTGAAATGTGTGTATTCTGTCACATGCACATGGGTTATGATTTTGAAGTGTGTCAATATTGTTATAGCTGCACATATTTCCTCCTAGGCTAATGAACTTTCTGCAGAGTGTGGTCTTCTATTAAGCGTTATGCTGGAGTTTTTGCTATTGGTTGGGTGTAGCATTTCCTGTCAGGAGTGTCCGACTATTACACAAAGGGACATTACTGCTTTGAAAACTTAGATAAGGCCCTCCTGGGTAACCTTTTTACCCTTAAACTCAACATTAAGAATCACAATGTACAAATTCACTTTTCCCAATCAGCTTCAAGTTCCTACTCCCTTATCTCCATAAAACTCTCACTCTAACTCCAGTCAGTGCCATTGTGATGTACATCCTGAATATTAAGTTCAAAATATCAATGGCATTAAATATCGGCCAATATAACGTGAATATAAACTTAATGAGGAAGGGAAAATAGAGGGCAAGTAAATAGTTTCTTTTTACTTTAATAATTCCACTTTTAAATATTGATTACTTAAATATTGTGGTATTTAATATCGTTTATTTCATAGTATTTTCTTCGTTTGTTTTAGATTTCTAGTAACGTTTAAAATATATTATAAACATTTTAAATTCAAAATGAAGGTTAAATAAATATTGTTATGTAATTATTTTTTAATAGAATAAATTAAACATATGACAATTTAAACAGCATATTTTAAAACAATATAAATAAAATATTACTTTCATATTATTTTTCCATAGTAATTGTTTAAAATTGATTGACATATTCTTAGACATACTCTTTTAACTCAATGTTTGTTGACCTACAATTCTAACAATCAACATGGCATGCCCCATTCCCAGTTATATGCTTCTATACCAGTGCTCGTAGGACTGGAGTTAGAATAGTGTGTCTGACCCCTTGAATATATGCACTTTCCTTAATGTTAGTTGAATTAAATAAAAGTGGAATTTAGAATTCAGTTTTCTTTGAAACCATGTCCATAAACAAATTATGTTTAACCATGTCATACAATCCTAAAAAGCTGTTACTTAGCACATGTAGGTATAGTAAAATACAGTTAAAAGAACATGGCTCTGGTGATAAACGCCTTGTTTAGGGCCCCTTCTATAGAGTTAAAGGTCCACACCTTCAGGAGTCACTGTCGTGGCCCCCTGCTAATGTGCCAGCTCTCCACACATAATTTACCCACCATCCCCATGGCAATGGGTCACATGTACAGCAGCTATACCCAGAAGCAGAATCGGGATCCATCTCCATGGTGCTCAAGACCTACATAAGTTATGAACATTCCACTGTGTCTAAGACAGTCGCTATATCTATGGAGACAATAGCGCATTTATCCGCCCTGCTGTCCACTTTGTGTAAAACGTGGGTAAGCCGCCTTTGATTCACAATGGTATTACGACTGGGAATTAGTCCACGTTGATCCCCATGAACCAAGTGGTGAATGACGGGACACAGCTGAAGAGCAAGGGCTTTACAAAGGATTTTGGTGCCCATGTCAATCATGGACAAAGGTTAATCAAAAGAGGGATCCGAGCCATCAGATCCTGGTTTGAGCATTATGGAGATGTAGCACTCCCGCATACATTCCAGTACTGACTGTATTGGATTTTGATACACCAAGCAACAAAATTTGAGAATAAAGAAGAACATCACGATCAAACTTACAATTGTGGACATTAACTTTATATTTTGATATTGGATACGTTGAAGTGTCAGACCAGGAGGAATGATTACTGCTCGCTTTTGACCAGCTAATTATGGTCATAACGACATTGTGATACAATTGTGATTGATTAGAATTTCAAGTTTGAAACTTCATTTGTCAATTTGAACCCATACTTGGTTTACTTAATTTAGATATTTGGGAGCGCAGGTGAGATCCTCCATTGTAGCACTATTAGTTTCTAGGCACAAAACTGTACTAGAAGGCCATCACTACCCAGTAACTTGCCATGAGGGAGCCGCCTGAGTACTTCACGAATCTCCTCCAAAGTGAGAATGCCTCCTCATTCAAGCAAGGTAGGAGAATGAGATTCAAGAAAGCAGTGACCCAATCCGAGGCTGGCAGATGAAGGCTGCAGTAAATTCCCTCCAAGTGAATCCTGAAGGTCTCGACATTACCCGTCTGGGCAAGTATATCTCTGCCCACAGTGTCCCTAAGCTGGAGAGCAGAAGAGCGTGGAGTCACCCTTCTAAGAAGTCAGGCCAAGAGGCATCCAGAAATGTCCCCCACTCTGTGAAGGAGCTGGTGATATGATTCAAGAGTGCAATTTCCAACTTGTCACTCACCTCCACAATCAGTCACCGGGCAGACAGTTTCACTCGGTATCCCAAAGTGTTAGCCTGTCCCAGCTGTTGAATGTGTGCCAATTGAATTCCACATGTAGGAGATCTGTCTGAAGCATTCGCCGCATCCCACAAGAGAGTCCCACACAATGTCCACTAAATCACCGCCTACATCGCCTCCCATTCAGTCGCTCGGTGTAGGCCCAATTCAACTCGAAATTGTCAGAGAGTCGTTCTGCAATGATCTCCCACTCCTCTGCATCCTGAAGAATCTCAGGGGCAAGTCGCCACCACAGGAATGAGGGGGGTGTATTTCCTAAGCTGAGCTAGCAGAGAGCACTGGGGCATGGTCAGAAGCTTACTGAGGCAGGTGGGTCACAGAGTGTACCATCCCCTCCTGGGTGTACAAGAGCAAAAGGCAGTCCAATCAACTATGTATGCTGTGAGTGGGGGAGTAGCTAGTGAATTCCTTCACATCAGGGTAAGTGGCCCTACATAGATTACAGAGTCCCAGATTATTCACTGGCTCCTGGAAGGAGAGCTTCATCCTAGGTTTTTGGGTTCAGTTGAGGTGAGTTTCTGTCAATACCACCATCCAAGATGAAGTTAAATTTGTGCTCCCAGATGACCATTCTCACTACGGATGGCGTGAGAACTACTTGGATCTTGCAGAAGAATTGGGTGTCATCCATATTAGGGGTATAGGTGGTCCTGGTGGCCATATCAATCCCATTTAGTCTCCCCTGAAGAAGTATGAAGTGTTGCTCTGTGTTGCCTTCCATATACAGTGTAAAAGGAACCCCAGGTGCTTTTGACCAGCTAATTATGGTCATAACGACATTGTGATACAATTGTGATTGATTAGAATTTCAAGTTTGAAACTTCATTTGTCAATTTGAACCCATACTTGGTTTACTTAATTTAGATATTTGGGAGCGCAGGTGAGATCCTCCATTGTAGCACTATTAGTTTCTAGGCACAAAACTGTACTAGAAGGCCATCACTACCCAGTAACTTGCCATGAGGGAGCCGCCTGAGTACTTCACGAATCTCCTCCAAAGTGAGAATGCCTCCTCATTCAAGCAAGGTAGGAGAATGAGATTCAAGAAAGCAGTGACCCAATCCGAGGCTGGCAGATGAAGGCTGCAGTAAATTCCCTCCAAGTGAATCCTGAAGGTCTCGACATTACCCGTCTTGGCAAGTATATCTCTGCCCACAGTGTCCCTAAGCTGGAGAGCAGAAGAGCGTGGAGTCACCCTTCTAAGAAGTCAGGCCAAGAGGCATCCAGAAATGTCCCCCACTCTGTGAAGGAGCTGGTGATATGATTCAAGAGTGCAATTTCCAACTTGTCACTCACCTCCACAATCAGTCACCGGGCAGACAGTTTCACTCGGTATCCCAAAGTGTTAGCCTGTCCCAGCTGTTGAATGTGTGCCAATTGAATTCCACATGTAGGAGATCTGTCTGAAGCATTCGCCGCATCCCACAAGAGAGTCCCACACAATGTCCACTAAATCACCGCCTACATCGCCTCCCATTCAGTCGCTCGGTGTAGGCCCAATTCAACTCGAAATTGTCAGAGAGTCGTTCTGCAATGATCTCCCACTCCTCTGCATCCTGAAGAATCTCAGGGGCAAGTCGCCACCACAGGAATGAGTGGGGTGTATTTCCTAAGCTGAGCTAGCAGAGAGCACTGGGGCATGGTCAGAAGCTTACTGAGGCAGGTGGGTCACAGAGCGTACCATCCCCTCCTGGGTGTACAAGAGCAAAAGGCAGTCCAATCAACTATGTATGCTGTGAGTGGGGGAGTAGCTAGTGAATTCCTTCACATCAGGGTAAGTGGCCCTACATAGATTACAGAGTCCCAGATTATTCACTGGCTCCTGGAAGGAGAGCTTCATCCTAGGTTTTTGGGTTCAGTTGAGGTGGGTTTCTGTCAATACCACCATCCAAGATGAAGTTAAATTTGTGCTCCCAGATGACCATTCTCACTACGGATGGCATGAGAACTACTTGGATCTTGCAGAAGAATTGGGTGTCATCCATATTAGGGGTATAGGTGGTCCTGGTGGCCATATCAATCCCATTTAGTCTCCCCTGAAGAAGTATGAAGTGTTGCTCTGTGTTGCCTTCCATATACAGTGTAAAAGGAACCCCAGGTGCCAGCTATACAAGATACACCTTGGTGTATATTGAGTAATTGCTGAAGTACAGCAGCCCACTTCATCGCTTGCCCAATTTGGGGGAATCTGAGTTTAAGAGATGAGATTCTTGGAAGCATGCGATCTGAACTGCATTCTGGAGGGACATTACCCTATATCTTTTAGCATAAATACCCAGACCCCTCATATTCCAGGATATTAATTCAGCCATGTAAAAAGTAAGTGTGACTGTGCATCAAAACTTCCCCCGAAAGTTAATGACTTAAACCAAAAAATCAACTCTACAACTCTACAAAGCAGTTCTGAACAAACCTTAACCTTGGACAGGTATATCCAAATGACATGTGCATACTAGTCAAATTAGGCCAAAGTGCTAGGATGTACACTAACGAAAGCACTAATCTCCAACAGACACTAATGAGTGCCCTAAGAGAGAAGGAGAAAGAACAAGATCGAAGTCGAAAAGATGAGGGAGTGAAGGATAAAAGGCAAAACCCCAAAGGATTTCCCCACCCATGCCAGAGAGACAAAATCCAGATCATCCACCCAATTCAGTGCCAGTTTGCCACCTGTGCATAGGCGGCTCAGGAGTAAGCATGGGCGAAATTCGCGTTCCGCGAATTCGCGGATTTCCCCGTGAAATAGGAAAAAAAATCTGCAAATTCACAAATTTTCCCGCGAAATCGCGGGTTATTTTGCGATTTGCCCTGGAGAATTTTCTACTGGCTAATCCAGTAAGTGCTCCCTCATTGGGTAAATGTATAGTGCTTTTACTACACTGCAGCTGCGTAAAGGGTCAAAAGATGTGTCTCCAGTGACCATGTGTGCCTGTAACACAGGCACACATGGTCACTAGAGACACATCTTCTGGCCCTTTACGCAGCTACAGTGTAGTAAAAGTACTATGGGGCAGATTTACAAGCCGCTTGCGCCTCTTTTGTGCCCCAGTTGCATCACTTTTGTGACGCAGCAGCAGCACAAAAGATGCGCCATAGTGCTGGGTATTAACAACTGAGGGATGCGTCACGTTGTAAAGCCCTGCGCCATCAGGAGGCGTTCCGGCGCAGGGGAGGGAGTTCCTGCGCAGAAATGCCTCCTAAAAGTGGCTGAGTGAAATCGACAAGATTTCACTCAGTCACTTTTAGGCCAATGCTGAGTCAAAATCCTGCGCCTGGCTTGACGCAGCATTGGGGAGATAGGGCCCCCCAGAGCATTGCTGGAGCTGCATCGCGCTTGCGACGCAGCTCAGGCAATGCGCTGCTTTTACAGCACAGATGCGTGACGCATCTGTGCCGTTTTTGCCACATGGTGCACCGCATTGTAAATGCGACGGACCATGGGTGGCGGAGCTGCGGCACACAATAACTGGCGCATCCCTGAGGATGCGCCAGTTATTGTAAATCTCCCCCTATACATTTAGCCAACGAGGGAGCATTTACTGATTAGACAGTAGAAAGTACTCCAGTTGAGTAGAGGTATTGCACACAATGGTGGCATCTTCGTGGACAAACACACAGGGTGGGATTCATTCTGCCCCCAGTTAGACTCGTTTTTTGTGCCCTTTTGCCCTCTGTTAGACTCGTTTTTTCCTTGTTTTTATGCCCTTCTGCCCTCTGTTAGACTCGTTTTTCCCTTGTTTTTCTGCCCTTCTGCTCCCTGTTAGACTCGTTTTTTGTGCCCTTCTGCCCTCTGTTAGGCTCATTTTTCCCTTGTTTTTCTGCCCTTCTGCCCTCTGTTAGACTTGTTTATTGTGCCCTTCTGCCCTCTGTTATTCCCTTGATTTTCTGCCCTTCTGCCCTCTGTTAGACTCGTTTTTTTTGCCCTTCTGTCCTCTGTTAGACTCGTTTTTGTGCCTTTTTGCCCCCTGTTAGACTCGTTTTTTGTACCCTTCTGCCCCCTGTTAGACTCGTTTTTCCCTTGTTTTTCTGCCCTTCTGTCCTCTGTTAAACTGGTTTTTGTGCCCTTCTGCCCTCTGTTAGACTCGTTTTTCCCTTGTTTTTCTGCCCTTTCGCCATTTTTTAGACTGCTTTTTGTGCCTTTTTGCCCTCTACATCACCACATCATCACTCAGCGCTACCCCAGCATCACTAAGCACCACCACATAATCACTCAGCACCACCACATTATCACTCAGCACCACCACAGCACCACTCAGCAACACCACAACATCACTCAGCACCACCACATTATCACTCAGCACCACCACAGCACCACTCAGCACCACCACAGCATCACTCAGCACCACCACAGCATCACTCAACACCACCACAGCACCACTCAGCACCACCACAACATCAATCGGCACCACCACAGCACCACTCAGCACCATCACAGCACCACTCAGTGCCACCACAGCATCACTCAGCGCCACCACAGCATCACTCAGCACTACCACATTATCACTCAGCACCACTCAGCACCACCACAGCATCACTCAGCACCACCACAGCATCACTCAGCACCACCACAGCATCACTCAGCACCACCACAGCATCACTCAGCACCACCAAAGCACCACTCAGCACCACAACAGCACCACTCAACGCCACCACCGCATCACTTAACACCACCACAGCACCACTCAGCACTACCAGAGCATCACTCAGCACCACCACAGCATCACTCAGCACCACCACATTATCACTCAGCACCACCACAGCACCACTCAGCACCACCACAGCATCACTCAGCACTACCACAGCATCACTCAGCACTACCACAGCATCACTCAGAACCACCACAGCATCACTCAGCACTACTCAGTACCACTCAGCACCACTCAGCACCACCCCAGCATCACTCAGCATCATCCCAGTATCACTTAGCACCACCACAGCACCACTCAGCATCACCACAGCACCACTCAGCACCACCACAGCACCACTCAGCGCCACCCCAGCATCAATCTGCACAACCATTCAACAACAACTGGTTCAAATATGTTCTCTAAATGTTTCAAGCTTTATTACAAATGTCACAAAAAGATGTTAATATTTCACTTCTGTTCTTGGATTTTCGTCACAATAAAATACATTGAACATAATCTTCACAAAAGTTATTTACAAAAGTTTAAGCTATTGCCATTATAAATTAAAATCTCTTTTATTTAAGTATTAATTATTTAAAAAAATTAAAAGCCATTGTAATTTGTAATATCAATACATCTAAGTCACGTAAATACAAAACATGTTGCATTACAAATGCTATAGGTGTCACATTTGCGAAAGTTATAACTATTGGCATTGTAAATGACAAAGCTATTAATTTAGCTATTTTCAAAACCAACACATAAATAAAAAAAATTGTCATTTACAAGACCAATAGCTCAAACTTTCCTAATGCGAGACCTATTGCATTGCAAATGCTTGTTTTTATATCTGTCAGTGCTTCCTGTTGAGGTTTAATTTTCGTGACAGGCGCCTCATTGCCTACTTGTAACTATTCTCTGACCCTGCTTCAAGGGTCAGAGCAGGGTCAGAGAATAGTTGCAAGTAGGCAACGAGGCGCCAGGAAACACTTACAGGCTTACAGCAGCAGGTGCCCAAGTTGAAGTTAATTTCCTTGTAACCCTTTTGTAAAAGGTTGCAAAAAATTAGCTTCGACTTTTGCACCTGCTGCTGTAACCCTGTAAGTGCTTGGCTGAAAATTCGTCCCGCTGATTCGCGGATGTTACAGCGATTTCGTGAGATTCGCTGATCGCGAAATCGCAGAAAATCTGCAAATTCCGCAAGCGGAACGAATTTTCAGCCCATGCTTTCTCAGGAGACAGTCTTGTAACCAGTTCTATTCCAGAGACTTGGGGAGATAAATCCAGCCAGGACCAAACCATCTCCAGAAGTTCAACGAAGTATGATTTCCCATTGGCCAGAACTTGGAGCTTCACAGGATATAGCAACATGTATTTATGGTTCATTTTGCAGAGCATTTTTTTTGCAGCAATGAAGGACTTGTGCCTCTCCTGTACCTTGTGAGTGTAGTCCGGGTATATGGGATGCTGCCATTTTGAGACTGCAGGGCTAAGAGCACCCTGGCGGCACTCAGCATAGCATCCCTGTCACGGTAGTTCATAGTGCTGACAACGAGGGTCCTGGGTGGGGCCCCTGGCAGTGAAATGAAGCCATTGCCTAGTGTGCCCTTTCCACTGTGATGACATCTTAGAGGCCCCTGGGAGCAAAGTGCTCTGCACCCAGTCCTATAGGAAGGTCTCCATCGACTGGCCCTCCACTCATTCAGGGAATTTCAGAAGTGTAGCATTCTTACAGCAAAAGAGCCCGTTGGCATCCTCGATGTTGTTTTCTTGTGAATTTGTGACCACCAACATTTGTGACACCTGTTGTTTTAGTTGTATGAATTCCTATTGCAAAGTATGTTGGACTCCATGTTATCTACTTTGTAGACTACTTTGAGTCGATCTGAGCTTAGGAGATTAACGTCAATAGATACACCCTCAATTTGTCCCTCAAGTGCTTCTCTGGATTCCTGTATAGCCATGAGTATAGACACTCTGGATGGTTCTGCCTTTCTTTCTGGAGACTGCTCCGGCGAGGATGTCCGCCCATGCTGTGTGATCCTATCTGGCAGGTGGTGGTGTACCGTGGGATGGTGTTGTCCTGTGCCTGACACTGAGACATGTCTTTCACCATGTAAGTGGGCCAGTGCGATCAAGGAGGTTCAAGTGCCTAGGGACCTTCACTCATAGTATGGGAGGTAATTTGAAGGGAGATCCTAGGTCTCCCAAGGAGCACGGGCAAGCTGCAGACTGAAGCATAGTTCAAGTATCAGACTGCCAGCAGGGTGCTCACCCACTCGTCCCTGGACTGAAGTGAGGCAGATAAGGGGTTGTTCATTAGCACTGATATACAAAGACTCTGCTGGTGGGAGGAAGCTTGCCCCGTCAATATTCCAAACCACAATTGCAGGGCCACCCAACTGGAGGAGCAGCAAGAGGGGGGCGGGATGATCCGGGCAGGACACTCTTTCGACCTCTGCGGACGACATCTGTTTATGGGGAAAGACCCACCACCGCAGCTACTTTCAGGCCATGGCGCCCCAGGGTACCTCTACACCTGTTGCTCAGGGTCGTGACAAACCTATCTGCAAGTTCCATGCCACGCTGTGCCTCTGCACAAGGAGTGGAGGATGCCACCAAACCAATTCTGTGACCCACCACCAGCCAGAACCAGGCAGGTCAGGTCCACACTAGCAGACATGCAATTCTTTGGCAAGACACCAGCAATCTCCACAGTCAGAGATGAGGAGTCCAATGCATTATTTTTCACCTTCTGTAGGGCGGTTCTGACTGAGCGAGACCCCAATGTAATACATTTGTGACGCTGGATCTGCCGGACTCTCCCGCTGCATGAGGTCAGCTCTAGCCCTCTGGGCTGAGTCTCATAGTCCCCTTGATTATCCTCCACAACGCAGGTCAGGGGGCCCACCAGGCCAGGATTCGGGAGTATGATCTTCCCAGCTAGTCTGAAGTTTGCGGGGGCCGCCACAGCACACCTCACTGCTGTATGACACCTCTGGCAGGCAGTTGGGGGCTGGCAAGTCTTGCAGCAGCTGTCAGGGCATGGGCTGCCAGTCATGACTCAAGCACGAAGGCAGGTCCAACAAGCTACCTGTTTCGATGGCGGCAGCGGATGGGCTGGGTAGAGCAAAGCCCTTGAGCCAAACCCCTGCACTTACCGGCGAAAAGCCTGGTTGTAATACAGCCTGGATAGAGCAGATTTAGGCATGATGGATGATTGATTCATTGGTGGGATAACAGAGCTCTCTAAGAGCTTGTCCTGTTTGCCATATTCCTTGGCCAGACCCCGAATTCTAAAGGCCTTTTGGATAAATTGTCTGCCTTCCTGGTTTTCCCACCAGGGATGGATTCAGCAGTGAATGAAAATTCTTGGAGGTGTGATAACAGTTTTAGAAGCCTATAAGAGGCCTTAGGTGTACCACTCCTATCTAGCATTAAATTTAAGGGCTTGCAAATCTATATGAATTTCTAATTTTCCCGCAGAGATTTGATTTTTTTCAGCTAAGTTTGAGGTTTGGAGGGGAGTCTGGGTAGGAAAGCATTAGGGGGTCCTTGCAAGCTATACCTCACTGGACTCCCCCGGGTGTCTAGGTTTCAGAAATGTGTGGGTTTGGTAGGTTTCCCAAGATGACCACCAAGCCCAGGGCCAAAAACCCAAGTGACATCCCTTGCAAAACCAGGTTTTTTTGTAATAGGTAATTCTGATGTTGCCTCAATATGTGTTGGGCCCTTGCCTGTCATGGGTACTTGACCCACTCACACGAGTGAGGTACCATTTTTATCGAGAGACCTAGGGGAATGCTGGATGGTAGAACATTTGTGGATCCATGCAGATTCTAGAACTTCTCGACACAAAATTTTGAGAAACATTCAATTTTAAGCTAAATTTGAAGTTTGCAGGGGATTCTGAGTAGGAAAACATTGGGGTTTCACGCAAGCCATACCTCGCTTGACTCCCCTGGGTGTCTAATTTTCAGAAATGTATGGATTTGGTAGGTTTTCCAAGATGGCCACTGAGCCCGGGACCAAAACCCAGGTAACCCCCCATGCAAAACCAGGTTGTTTTGTGATAGCTAATTTGGATGTCTCCTCAGTATATTTTAGGCCCTTGCCTGCCTCGGATACTTGACCCACCCACGCAAATGAGGTACCATTTTTATTGGGAGACTTGGCAGGAATGCTGGGTGGTGGAAAAATTGTGTTTTTTCTGACACCAGAATATTGTGACACAGTCATGCAAAGACAATGCATGACTAAGGTCACATTTTCAGGTTTGCATTTGATTGTGAGTAAAAAAACTTGTAGGGATTCATGAGAGGCACACCATCCAGCACTACCCATTTTTTTTAGTTTACAGAAATATCTAAAGTTGGTACATTTTCTCTAGAGACAGACTATACCTTAGCACAGAAAGACAGATGATACAAATATGATTGCCTATCCATCTGTTCCTCAAGTACACACACATACTGGTTGGATTTGGCACGAGGGTGAGTGAAAGGTTCACAATCTATATTTTATTAACAAGAGATTTCACAAAAAGGAAATGCACTGTTAATAATTAAAAGGTTAAAAACCTGAACCAATGACTCACAGCTGCTGAGCTGTAAAGTCACGACAAGGCACCATCCTCTTTACAGGCCATTCACACACTTTTCATACTTGACACACACTTTTGCACTACCAGCTGCGACCCCAGCATATTACAACACTCACATCCACAGACAATGTTTAGACAATGTACACCCTGGCAGAGATAGACAGAAAAGACAAATATTACTTCAAAATGAACAATTCCTTAAATACTCACACATACTGTTTGGATTTGGCATGAGGGTGAGTGAAGGTTCAGAGCGTAAAATTCTATTAACAAGAGATTTCACAAATAGGAAATGCACTGTTAATATTTAAAAGGTTAAAAACCTGAACCAATGACTCTTAGCTCTTGAGCTGGAAAGCCAAGGCAAGGCACCAACCTCTTTACAGGCCATTCACACACCTTTCATACGTGACACTCAAGACCATTCACACAGCCAGTCGAGGGCCCAGCACATTAAAACATAAACATCACCAGACAGCACCATTCAAGGGCCCATCACTTTCATATGCCCACATGACTGGCCCAGCAATCACACCAGCTAGTGGTTAACATAGTGTCTGCAGTGGCATTTGACTAGCAGTGTGTAATCACCAGCAGCAAGTCACAACTCACACACTGCCAGCCAAATGCCAGCCCATGCACACCGCCAGCCAAGCACCAACCCACCCTCTCCACCAGGCAAGAGCCAGCCCACTCACACTGCCAGCCAAGTGCCAGGCCATGCACATCACCAGCCAAGCACCAGCTCACCCACACTGCCAGCCCATGCATACCGCTAGCCAAGTGCCAGCCCACACACACTGCCAGCCAAGTGCCAACCCACGCACACTGCCAGCTAAGCACCAGTCCACGCACACAGCCAGCCAATCGCCAGTCCACAGACACCGTCAGCCAAGCGCCAAACGAATTGTAACTTGATACAAAACTATAACTACAAAAATAACAGCAGTAACTAAAGGCATCATTCTAATGCCAACAAAAGTGCAACTGAACAACAACTATATAAAACCATACAGACCAGACAATACACTATAAGACCCACAGTTGTCCCAAAAACTCTTTTGAGTGAGATACAGTCTGAAACATGTGGAAACACACAGCCCAGCCCAAGAACAATCAGCACAGTGCATAAGACTCTCCTTCTGCATAACTCTTCCCAAACAGACTCTACATCTATTACAGGGATTGCGTTCAATCCAGCCACGTCCTCCACCACTCCAACTCTAGGATCATTTGCCTGTTCCCCTGCAACAAGGCTGCCTATCACAGACTCCTGAAACTGAACAAAAATCATCTTTGACGCAGGGGAACACTTCTTCAACACAACAAAATCATTAACCCCTTCGCCGTGGGTCTAATTCCCCGGCAGTGCGGGGAATGGGGCGCGGCGTTGCGTAGCTCGTGACGAGCTCGGATCGTCACGCAGCAAGGTGGCGCTGTGCTCATGACGAGCTGAGCTCGTCATGACTACGCCCATTTGAATAGAACGCTCAGCACAGCAGGGGAATTTTCCCCGCGTGGGAACGCTGCGGCGGTTATGACGAGCTCAGGTCGTCATGAGCACAGCGCAACTGTGCCTCATGACGAGCTGCACTAGTCATGAGCACCAAAGGTGTTAAAAGTTGCTAAATTGAAGAGATGTATGGCCAACTTCCTATACCAAATGTAAGCTTTATGAACAGCAGTGTAATGTTCCAACCTCTGATCTACTCTTTCGAAACCACCCATGTGCTTATTGTAGTCTACAATGCACACAGATGTGGGCACTTCAGTAACCTGACCCCAAACAGTCTTATAGAGCGCGGGGTTCACCTGCCTCAAATTACCATACTCACCTGGGCCCATACATACAGTAACCACTTTGAAACAGGTGAAAACCCTTTCGCTATACCAGATTATAATTCAATTTACTCTTAGGACCTTTAACCTATACCTTGACTTACCAATCATTGTCATCGGTACCTAGAGTACTAAGGGATCAAAGGAGTTAGCAAGAGAATAGGTAGGTATAATAACTATTCCTATTTAAAATAACCACAGACTCGGGAAAGGTTTAAACACTTTATCTATGAAAATTCATAAATGTTAGTCAATTGAATTTTAATCAGTGCCTTTTCTTTTTTTTTTTTTTTAAATGTATTTTTATTGCAGAATTAGAAACAAGACCTCAGAATAGGCCAACCAGTATACTTATGGCATCGCAAAAAGTTGAAGTGACATAGATATCGTACACAGCCATTTAGCCCACATCCCGGAGGCTGGGCGGCGCGCCAAGTCTTTCGTTCTCACGAAGATGCTACAGTGTTCACCTCTCCCGGGCGTTTGGTTAGCTTCACCATTCAGTATCTGCTTTTACCCCCCTAGAATCCCACCCTCCATGCACCGTCAAACAGACACAGATTTCCCATTGGGATAACGTCAACAGCTCTTACCCGCTCCAATGCAGTCCCACCTATATCTCTCTAGAGACCTCCTCCCGGATCCCCCTAGTATTACTTCCCGGGTGCCTGCCTGCGTTCCTCAGGAGCCCCCCTCATCATGGACCAGCCCTAAGTCCCATCCGCAGGTACTCTCCTAAACTGTGTCGCGGTGCTTAACGGCCCCCTTAAGTCACCCCCCCCCCCTCCACCCCTCCAACTGCTGCTGACGCGGGCGCACGTAATCCATACCAACACTGGAGCACGCTACTCATCAGGAGTTGCTTGCAATCACTTAAGCTACATGGAGCCCTGTTCAATCATTGCGCCTCCACGTCATCCTCTATCATGTAGTCACGCAATGCCTGGACCACCATTTCCAAGGCTCTCGCCATTTCCAAGCATTTCTCGTTGCCAGTTCTAGTAGCTTGTCGCATTCTGATAATACTTTCACAGCCTGACCATTTCAACAGCTCATTCATCCATCTCCTCACTGATGGGCCTTCTTTAGATTTCCAGTGCCAAGTTATCTCTCTCTGAGCCAACATGAGTCCCAGGTCAATACATTTACTCGTGATTTTCGTCTTCTTTGTATGAGGGAACCAGAGCAGTAGACATGCCGCCATGTCAAAGTCCACTTCCCTATCCGTTACCGCATTCAGGAGTTCCCCCACTTCAGGCCAGTACGCCCCTAGCCTCGGACCTCCCCATAACAGGTGATCCAGATCAACCTCGGGCGCCAAGCATCTCATACACATTGCGTCAAGCACCCCAAAGTACCGCTTTATCCTCTCCGGAGTCAGGTATGCCCTATGTATGATGAAGAAATGCACCTGCTGAAAGCGTGCGTTCCTTGTACCCTTCCACATCCGTCGCAGAACATGGCTCCAGACAGTGTCCGGTATGGGCTTGCCTATGCTGTCCTCCCATTGCGTCTTCAGTGCTAGTAGTGGCACCAGCCCCTCATTTAACATTCTAGTGTGGAGGCAGGTTACCGCTTTAACAGTGCCCGCAGCTATCACCACGTATTGGCATGCCATGGTCGCTTCCGGCTCGACCAGCCCTCCTTTCCAATGCCTCTGCATCGCCGCAACCACTGCTGCGTGTAGTAGAAAATTCCCGTCTGGTAGGCCAAACTGCTCCTGCAACGTCTGATAGGGGACCAACACCCCATCAATGTACAAATCCCCCACCATCTGCAAGCCCAATTCCTCCCATTCTAAGAGCTGGGACCAGTCGCCCCCATGCGGCAGCGCGGTCAGCATCCCCAGCGGTATCTCCGGTGCATACGGCCGGTCTCTTTTCGCTCTTTTCAGACTCCTGTGCCAACATAATTTAAGCGTCCTTTCCTCCACTGTAAGATCCCTCATATCTAGTTTCTGTTGCATGACTATATATGACAAGACATACCTCTGGATACCAGTCCTACGTTCGCGTTCAGGACCCCTGAATTCTCTAGCAATATGTTGCGTTAATATCTGCAGTTTTGCCGCCAGGTAGTATAATTCAAAGTCGGGGACTGCCATCCCCCCTTCAACCTTGGGTCTAGTCAGGGTACCCAACGCCACCCTACGTCGTCCATGACCCCAAAGGAAGCCAGTCACCAACATCTTCAGTTCTTTAAAGACCCGCTGTGGGATCCATATCGGCAGTGTCCGGAAATAATAAAGCAGCAGCGAAAGTGCCACCATCTTTAATAATGCCACTCGACCGAACACCGACAGAGGGAGGGAGGCCCAAAAAACCATGCAACCCTTCAGCGCGCGAATGCAACGCCCTACGTTCCCCTCTTATAGGTCCGCAGCCTCATGGCAGATGCGCACACCCAGGTAAGTGAAGCAGGAGGGCTCCCACACCACCTCTCTTGCTAGTGGGGGACAGGGTGTACCTGCCCGCAATGGGAACACACAGGTTTTGGACCAATTCACCAAAGGCCTGACAGCTGCCCGAATCTAGTCAGCATATCCACTGCTCCCTCTAGGGATTGTCCTGTGTCCGCTAGGTACAATAGCAGATCATCAGCATATAATGATATATAATGCGACTCTATCCCTTGCGTGATCCCTCTGTACATTGCACCTGACCTTGCCTGTGCCGCCAGCGGCTCCATCTTTAATCAGTGCCTTTTCAATCAGAAAGATGATAACAAAGGTAAAAATATGCAAGGTTTCTGTGCGACTGCCATTAGGACAAAGGATGGGTAGAAAAGGGAAACAGTACTTTGACATACCCACACAAATTTATAATTACCTAGATGGTGTGAAGACCAAGCCTGACCACGGGCTGGGACCAAGAAACAGGATTCCCGATAGTTCAGATACCACCAGGACAGGACAGGTGTAGACCAGAATCAGGACAGGTGTGGACCAATGTAGATCAGGATAAGACAGATGCAGGTCAGGACGGACACCCCCAGCGAAGTGCAATGCCAGCGTAACACTCTCTCTGCGGCTAACAGCCGGACCCCGATTGGGTTATTGAATCTTCTGACTGAGTACTCCGCCAGCACTTCTGCTCTCGATCGCCTATTGAGTGAGTTGGGTCAGTGACAGGTCAGCTATTCGTACACGTCAGAAAATCTAACTAACTAAGCCTACCTAGTTATACCATTTTCCAGGGCAATGTACCATACCCCAATGTTGCCAATGTGTGCATCCCAAATTTTGATCGGCCAAAAGAAGTGGAGAGGTCATCACACCATGTCAGTATGATATAATTTCTTCTAAATATTCAAATTAACGATCCCTCCCATAACTTTATTTTCTCATGTACTTTTATTGCACCCAACATTTGGATGTATCAAAATGTATAACATTTGTTCAGTTCAGCGTCCTCTTGCGACTTCATAGGGTCAGGTTCCTAGGCGCAAAGTAGGCCAGACTGTCACTGGCACGGTTTCAATGCCATGATTTGAGGATTCTTGGACTCTTCTGCGCAGTCGCAAACTTTCATAAAATGAAAGCAGCTGATTTGGATCAGGCCCTTAATTCGAGCTAATAGCAAAGTAAAAGGGAAACAGTTTTAGAACAAAGAATAAATGAATGCACTGTATACCACTTATCTCTACTCTATTCCCATTACTTTTATGTTATCTTCAGCATTATTGTTTAGGCAGAACAAACAGTTTAGTTAAAGCAGCAATGCAAGCGTTAGCATGCGAAAACATACAGCAGCTATCTTTAGTTATAGTGCGCAGAAGCAAAAGTTTCGCACCAAAGCAGAGAGTGCGTCATGTCACGTCAGTGTGACAGACGCATGCGCAGAAAGGTTCCCACATTGCGGCGGCCATACTAGGTCACTCGAGTTACTATTAGTAAAAGTACATTGACATGCTTCCCCTAGATACTAGAAATGTTGTGTGGTGCAATTTATTAGTAAAACAAAACATGACAAACATGTTGATAAGTAAATTTACCTGTTATGCAAGAGAATTGATCAAGTCTCTTTACGTACAAAACCTTGCTCCATCACGGCCCTTGCATGATCGTGCAGCAGTAATGCTCAAAGAGACATCGGAGGAAAGGAAAACCCTTTCCCCCTTTCCTTTCCTCCGATGCCTCTTTTTAACCCCCCCCATCCTCCCTGAGGAGAAACTCACCTCCTATCCTCCAGACACACAGGAAGCAAATGGCTTACAGCACGTCCGGTATCCTCTAATGACATCAGCGCTCCTCGCATGCTGATGTCATTAGATGACGTGGTGGAGAGTGATGGGGTCAGCAGAAGGGCTCCTCTGCCATCCCCGGTCGGACCAGCTTGAAGGGCGGCCCACGAGGAGCACAAACGCTTCCCCTGTGGGTAGGTGCTAGGATGGCCGGAAGCCATCTGATGCACACTCCCACTGTGATGTCGGACGCAAGCAAAGGGCTAAGGTGCAAATTCTCCCCAGATTTCTTCTACACAATCACAATAGGACTTACTCACTCCGCAGATTCTGTATGTACAATAACACTTTCAAAAGTCAATTTCTTTAATATTTTTTACACTCCTCCCTCACACAGGGAGTTGTCTGACCTTATGTACAATTGGGACAGCATTTAATTTAAGATTAATCTTAAGCAAAATATTCATAATAGACCTATTTCATTGCAAAACATCTGAGGAAATGTAATGATAAAATTAATTGTGCAGACCCATGACCTGAAGAAGCTGGTGTGAAGGGTGTCTCAACACGTGACAGAAATGCACTTCATAGGCTGTTTGCATTACCTGCAGAGTCTAATTTGAGTTGATACAGCTAAGACTGTATCACTTGCCACTATGGGTATCTGCACTCCAGGGTTTAACATAAGACCAAATTTGGCCAAGTCCTGCCACTCAACCAGATCTACCCTTGATAAAAACATCAACATTTGTAGTGGCTGTCTTACCTACGCATGTTACAGAGCCATTGAAGAAGCCCAATACATCAATATTCTGCTCTCCAAAAGCCTTTGGGGATGTATCAGGCTGTTGGAGAAAAAAATCCTCACCCTGATGCAGAAATAAATAAACATCAGACAAAATGGTTATTTTAGCATATGAGTCATCCATCATATTAATTGGGACATCTCCAACAGAGTCTTCACATCAGGGTCCTTTAAGTTTTCTATTCAGGTTTGAAATGTTGTTTTCATGCCTGAATATTTAGAATACCCTTTGACAAATTATAAGTGCAACCATACATACCAATATCCACATCTTGAGAGCCGGTTTACTCCCTTTACAACTACTTTGAAAACATCCCAGTTTCTTACATTTGGTACATCGTTTCCGAACAACTAGGCAATTGGTATTATTATTCAGATGAGATTTAGAGTCACATGAAAACAAAAACTTTGACCTTTTTAACATATTTTTTTCTCAAATCTATCTTTTATTGAAATTGCCCTGACAGAATTGTCTTCAGAACATGAATAAAAATTGACATGTGAATTGGGTTAATATTCCACTGCCATCAGTTTGCTGGATATCATAGAACAGTTCAATAACCTTAGCGACATCAATAACTGCAGCTCAGAAAACATCCCTGATTTTTTGGGGGAAAACAAGGAAAGACAGACGGATGCCTTAAGTAAATGTCCAGTGACTATCGAAAGTTGTAGTTTGAAACCAACAGCCTAGGAGCAGAAATAAACTCCTCAATATTTTAATCCAGCAACTGTTTAGCCCTTAGCTATTCCAGAAACGTGTTCTGCAAATGTGGCAAAGCTTCGATGTATTCATTCCAACCCTCTCCTTCTCCACTAAGTGCCTCAACGTGGTAAATTGTCAAATATTTACGCCCCTTCATAGCCCAAATGACTAAATAGAAGGCCGCCTTTCTGGTTGGTACATATTTAGTAGGATCAATAGCCACAATTTTTTTTCCAAGATGAGGAACCATTGCATACAAGAAACATGAGTTTTCCCTGGATTTCGTAGGAATGGAGAGATATAAACCAGACAATGACTAAAGGTCATGACATTAGTGATAGTGTAAATGAAAAACAAGCAGTATCTAAATCTATTAGGATGGAAGAGGAATACTCAATGTCCAGCACAACTGATGAATGTAAAGGAAGAACGTTACCTCTAAATCCCATAAAAGCCATGGGAAAGGCGTGTGCAAATACAGACAAATGTGAAATAATCAAACAATTGAAGGATTTCCCAACCATAGCCAAATCCAATCAGAGGGCTCATTGTATTAAGCCAATCCAATGTTTTCATGCCCATCTGAGAGCCAATAAGAGGGCTTGTTGCGTTGAGCCAAGCAACCTCTTCAATCCAGTGTAGCCAATGTTTGTCTGCCCCAGGAGCGTAACACAGGCCCCTGCGATAGGGGGGGGGGGGGCCCTCACCCTCTAGGGGGCCCCGTCAGCACTGCACATCTGCTGGGGAGCTCTAGATTGAGTCCGGAGGGGCCCCTTCAAGTACCCTGCAGGGGGGCCCCCTCAAGGTTCGTTACACCACTGGTCTTACTTCATCAGCCGCACTATGATAACCAGCACTTCTTCAAAATCTGCTGTTCGTGGTTATCGGGTAGCTTGAGCTTATAATGCTCGAGTGGCTGCATGAACTGCTGCTGATGTTACCACTCATGGCTGGGACGCAGTGGCAATGTCTACCACTACCAACAGTCGAAATGCCAAAATGCAACCACTCAGCGCTGACAAGTGGCCTTCAGGAAAGCAGTACCAGATTTTCCGCTCAGGATCCACCAGAGGTTTTGCCAAAGAAGAATCAGCAAAGACGATGGCCATCATGAAACAGAAGCCAAAAATAAGACTGTGGGCTACAAGAACGAAAATTGCCACAACTTGCTGCCAAATGTTGCAGAAGAATGTGAGCATTACGTTTATTCAGGATTGGGCCAGTGGGCGCTGTCAGAGGTGTGGCCAGAAAGAGCAAAACATACCAATTTTTAGTATTTGATTTGCATTTAACTGAGCAGTTACAGCTTATTACATTATTCAATTCAACCAATGGATACACATGTTCATTTAAGGTTTGATATGAGTTATTGACATTAATATGTATTGGCAAATCTGGATAAATTTCCAATCGCAGAATGTCCCAAATAAGCTTAAAAGTGGAATCACAAGCCATTTGTCTCTGAGCCATGCAGTTTCTGTCACCAGCACATCTCCCTTTCTTCGACAAGTGCAGTTCAAACATGAATGGCAAAATAGCCTACTTTGCAAATGTGTTCCGCATAATTTTGGCTCTACTATATTTGTCACATAATACATTGTTTGCTGGATAATCTAACGATTTAAACAAAAAAATTGTTTGTAGTTCAAACGCAACAATTTTTTTTTTTTTTTTATTTTTTTTGTTTTGAGTTTCGAAACTATAAAGGTTTATTTTAAAATTAAGAATCAATACAAAACAAAAATATAAGGTTAATCAGAAAGCATGGAAATTCAGTATAGGGAATTAGCATAAAGTTCAATGAAATGCAGCAAGAATAAGTCAAGGCAAAAATATTCCTTTTTTTATAATTCTTTTTATTAAGAAAACGGCAAAGAAAAACATCAGGTGACATTAGCAGGTGACATTAGCAGATCTTGCTAGTTACAAGAGTACATTTCCATACATTTCCATACATTCAAAATAATAGACACAGAATATAGGTAAATGATCAAGGGTACTCATGCGCTTCCACCTCCTCGGAACACATCAGGGTCCCACAAATGTCTCTGCAGTAGTGATGCAAAGCCTCCCATACCTTCCCCCACTTCACCGGACATACCCAAGCCTCATACACCGACCTCTCCCTGAATATACACCAATCCAGGTCGTCCTCCCACCTCTTGACCCGAGGTGGCTGGCTGGTTCCCCACCACTGGGCAATATTCC
Source organism: Lissotriton vulgaris (assembly GCF_964263255.1). Taxonomy (NCBI): domain Eukaryota; kingdom Metazoa; phylum Chordata; class Amphibia; order Caudata; family Salamandridae; genus Lissotriton; species Lissotriton vulgaris. The sequence continues at coordinate 7,975,341 of NC_141688.1, forward strand.
ACTTAGCTACCATGCAGGCCAGCGTGACCCATTGCTTCCTATATGCGTGGGTTCCCAAACGTTAAGAATACACCTGCGCGCTTCTGGCCATATCTCCACCCCAGGATGTCTCGTAGGCTATCGTCAATCTTCTCCCAGTATGCTGGTACCCCAGAACAATGCCACAATATATGCATGATCGTTCCAAGTTCCCCGCACCCCCTCCTACACTCCCCGCCCTCTGAGCGACCCATACGGACCAGATGAGGGCCTGTGACATATGACCTATGGAGAATCTTTAGTTGTACTAATCGAAGCCTCACATGCATCCCCACTATCCGTAGAGAGGAGACCGCATCCCGCCAATCCTCATCATCCAACTCTATTCCATCCTCACCCCAGCGCGTTCTCAAGAGGGCCAGCGGGTCTTCCATTTGGTAAATAAGTTTCTTATTTATTAATGAAATTGTTTTCTCAGAGAGGTGGCCGTCCATCACTAGGTCCTCGAGAGGGGAGGCGTCGGGAAGCGACGTATCCCTGCGGACATTCACAAGTAGGGCATGTCTGATTTGGAGGTAACGGTAATGTTCACGATCGTGAAGATGGTATTGTTCCTGAAGTGAACTGAATGTGAGGACTGTGCCTTTCTCCCAGATATCTTTAATCCATGTAACCCCCCTGAGGTTCCTATTCGCCTCGTGCCACACCTGATTGGCGTGTGTTGTTGGTCCCACGAGGGGAAACTGACAACGTCCAGTATAGAGCGCTCTAGTGAAATTGCTGCCTGGAACTTGCCAGCGGTCCATAGCATACCCTGGGTCCCTGAGGAACTCGTATATTGCATGATTCACCCTGGCAAACTGGGAAGCCCAGTAGTATTTCCGTCGGTCCGGCATGCCTATCCCCCGTCATACCAGGGGAGAGTGAGTTTGGAGAACATTATACGTGGACTGCCGTCCCAAAGAAGCTGCCTCTGGAGGGCCTCTATCTCCCTAAAGTAGGATGTGGGCACCAAATCCATCGAGGTTTGGAGCGTTTATACAAACCGGGGAAGGGCCATCATCTTAAAAAGCACTGCCCTGCGGAACCGCCTTCCAGGATGCCACATCCCCCCTAAACCTAATCAAGGGGGCACCAAGATCATTAGCATATCGTAGTTTCAGGTTGAGTGTAACGTAAATGCCAAGGTACCTAAACCCGATCAGCTCAATCTGTATCGGGCAATTCTGTGGAAGAACCGGAGAGTCACCCCTGAGGACGAAAAGCACTGATTTGAACCAGTTTATGGCAAAGCAAGAGTACCTCCCAAAAATAGCAAGCACATCTAAAAAGCATATAAGAGATCCCCTCGGATTGGTGAGGTAAAGCAGGACATCATCAGCGTATAAAGAAATGTTGTCCTCCCATTCCAACGTCCACTGTAAGCTGTAAATTCCATGGTCCCACCGAACCCGTGCTGCCAGGGACTCCAAGGCTAAAGCGAACAAGAGCGGGGACAGGGGACAATCCTGTCTCGTGCCCCTGCCAAGGAGAAATTCAGCAGACTTCCGATTATTCACGACTACCCTCGCCAAAGGCTGGGCAGAGAAGGCATATCCAACTCATAATCTCTGTACCAAAACCAAGCTTCCCTAATACTCAAATAGATATGGCCACTCAACCCTGTCGAATGCCATGGTGGCATCCAAAGATACCAATTCCGCAGGCTCCTGAATCGTCGGGGTCCTACATAGCACCCCGTATAGCCACCGCAGATTTAGGGCTGTATTCTGGTGTGGCATGAAACCTGACTGATCCCGTATGTATGAGAGTGGTGATAACCTTTGCCATTCTCGTCGCCAGCAGCTTCTCCAATATTTTGGGCTCAGCGTTCAGCAACGAGATAGGTCTGTATGACGAGCATAGTGTCTTAGGCTTACCCACTTTATGGATTACCACTACACTTGCCACCCGCGGATCGTATAGGAGCTGTCCCTCTTCTCTGCAGTCTGCGAACATGGAGCGGAGAAATGGAGCGAGCCTGTTGGGGCTCAGTTTGTATAGTTCTATGGGAATTGCGTTTGGGCCCGTGGCATTCCCGGAGTGTACTCCTCTGATTGCCTGCGCCACCTCGTCATCTGAGAGTGGGGATTCTAGATATTCCCGGTTCTCATCCAACAACACGGGCACCTGGATATCTTTTATAATTTCACTATTATCGCCTCCGTATACACCCCTGCTGAGGTATATAACCCTCTATAGTATTCCACGAGCCTATCTGCTACGGCCTGTGGGTCTGTAAGCGTGCCGGAACACTCCCCCTGTATTTCTGGTACCTACCACGATGCCCACTCTCCCTTTTCCAGCCACGCTATCAGTTTACCGGCCTTATCTCCGTGCTCATACACCCAACTTTGTGTCTCGTAATTATGCTCTCTAGTCTTGTCCCTTGCGAGTCCTTTATACTCATCCTGCCGCAATTGAAGCCGATATAGCCCCTCCGCTGTTACTTCCCTAGATATCTCCGCCTCCAATCTTGACACTTCTTCCTCTACCCTCTCCATCTCCGCCTGTTGCTCCGTTTTCTTCCCCGCAACCAAGGATAAGGCCTCTCCCCGAATGACAGTCTTATACACCTCCCACAGAGTCTGTGCTGAGGCCACCGAACCTGCATTTTCCTTGAAGTACCTGTCTGAGATCTTAACAATTTCTTTCTTGATGTTGGGGTCTCTCAGATGCCAGGCATTAATAGTGGCAACCCTGCCCACATCAAACTGATCAAACTCCAGCCGGAGCCAAACCGGAGAGTTGTCTGAGATGCCCCTCCCCAGGTGGCGAGCCTCCCGGACAGCATTTGCCTGGTCAGCTGGCACCAGAACGTAGTCTATCCTAGACAGGCTACTGTGTGTGCAGGACACGTGTGTATAGTGCACTCCACCCGGATTACGAACTCTCCAACTGTCCACCAATCCCATTGTTTCTAGGAAGTCGGGGAGCCACCTCTGCGCTGGTCTAAGAACACGGCTAGGTGCCAGTCCACCGCCCCATACAACACCGCGTTAAAGTCCCCCCCACATCAAGAAGGCCCAACGGAAGAGTCAGGAAGATAGAACCCAAATCTGGGAACGTGTCGGATTGAAGGCCGGGCGGGACATAAATGGAGACAAAGGTGACGTTCTCCCCTCCCACTGCCCCAATATGCCGATGTTTCTACCTCGCTGGTCAGACCACGTTGCCTGAATCGTTAAAGGAAAGGACTTTTTGACCAAGAAACCAACTCCTTTCGACCCGGTGGTGAACCCAGCGTGCGCTACCAATTCATAACCCCTTTATGTAGGGCCATGCAACGATTTCCAATGAGATGCATCTCTTGAAATAGCACCACATCTGGGGAGTGCCTTCTGACCAACTGGCTCACCATTCCCCTCTTGACCTTGTCCCCTAGGCCGTTCACATTCCAACTAAGCACAGTCATCCCCGAACCCCATCTAACATTTGATATTGAGCAGATATGGAAGCAATACAATTGCATCATTGTCTCCTGATGTGAAAAGAAAAGGAAAAAGAAAAATCGCACATTGCAAATGATTCTGCATACAATCAAGTGAACCCACCAACAGCAAGGCCTGATCACCCGGAGCCCTGCCAACCCCAGACCCCCCCTCCCTGCACCCCTGCTCATGGCTTCCACCCATCCCCAACTTGCAGTGTTCCTGTCACCCCTTAATCTAACTACTAACTAACTAAAGGTAGATGTGAGGAGGCGGAGTGCTGGTGCCCCACCTGCCCTCAGCCTACCGCAAAATGACCCCTCTCTGCCTCTGTACCCGCCCATGATTCAAGAGGTCAATTTAAGTGAGACACTTGTGGGTCGACCCCACTACCTGGCAGCCCACAAAAGTCCCACAAGGTCCACGATCTACGTCATTCCTGCTGTCCGCCTCCTCCGTCCTGCTCATGCCCCTCCGGTCCGCTCTGGGGGCGACTATCCAGCCAGTCCGATGCCACCTCCGGATTATCAAAAAACCAGGCCCTTGCCTCGACCTCCACCCTCAATCGGGCCGGGAACGTCATTGCGTACTTCAATCCTCTGTCCCTTAGCTTTTTCTTCACTGCAAGGAAACTTTGACACTGCTTCTGGACCTGTTGCGTGAAGTCAGGGAAAAAGAAGAGGGTGGTATTCTCATACCTCAGAGGGCCACCCAAGCGGGAATCCTGCAGGATAGCGTCTCTGTCCCTGAAATTCCGAACCCTTGCAATGATCGGGCGAGGGGGCGCTCCAGGCCTGGGTCTCCCACCCGGCACCCTATGGGCGCTCTCAATCGTGAAGAATTTACCCAAACCCTTAGGCTTGAGATGGTTGAGAATGATGTCTCCGACAAACAAATCTGGGGCCGGGCCCTCTGCCCTCTCGGGGACACCAAGAATTCGAACGTTGTTGCGTCGCGCTCTTCCCTTGTACTCATCCGGGTTCCGAGCAGTTAGGTCATGAGACGTCTTCAAGTCCCGCACCTCCCTCTGGAGTAGCAGCACGTCGTCTATGAGGCTGGCGGTTTTAAGGTCCAGGTATTTGACTTTCTCGCTGGCCTTGGTGAGGTCCGCACGAATGAGATTGACCTCAATTATGACTGGGTCCAGTTTAGTGTTCAGCGACTCCATCTTTTGCCCCAATGCGACTTGACACTGTCAATTGCCGCCATCACGTCAAGCAGCGTTAGTTCAGCCGGCGGGCCTGATGAATCCACCCGGCCGACTGAGTCCACCTCGAGTCAGGGGGAGAAGCTCTAGGCAACGTATAACAGTCCAATTTATTAGTCTGGACTTGTTTGGACCCCTTGGCGGATCTAGGTTGGTGCTTATTGCCATCTGGCTTGGACGCCATTGAAATCAGAGCCCACAGGGGACGTCGGCCCTCCCGCTCCGCCAGCCAGAAACGCACTCCACGGGGCAGGAAAATTAACTGCGAGGAACGCTGGACAGCGCACCCAACTGACACCAGCCCCAGGACAAGACACAGAGCCAACAAAGTCAAAAGAGCGGCCGAAGCCCAGCGGCCACTGTCCTCCAGTGCGGCAGGATTGCTTGGGCCAACTACAGGGGAGCCACAGATTTGGGCGGCTGGAACCATACACCGGCCGGATTGCCGTGACGCGGGCAAGTAGAAATCTAACAGCCCCAAAGCTTGCTTTGGTAACTGTCCGGATGCCCCAAGGCAAGGGGAGACCACTCCGCCAAGGATCCAGCCAGACCGGTGCCCTATAGCGTCAACAAAGCATTCAGCTGGCGTCCCCACCCAGTAGCCAGCAAATAAAGAAGGTGCACGTCTGCAACAACTGTCCTCCAAAGTCTCAGAAGTGGCCAGGCAGGCTGGCACGGGGGGAGCCCCTCCAACCTTTAGCTGCCCCTGCAACCAGGCCAGCGACTATTTACCGCCATCAGTCCACCCAACTCCAGTCAGGCCCAGTGCAACAACCCAGCGCTGGGGCAGGTCCACAGTGTTCTGTTCCTTGGCAGTAGGGTGGAGTGTGTCCCAACTGAAGCAGCGCCCCCCCTCGGGGCAAAGGAGAAATCGGTGCCCCCTCTGCAATGCCAGTAGCTGGGGGGAACTCCCAGTCGACATGAGGGGGGCAGCCAGGCACCAGCGCCTCCACCTGTTTATGTCTGCCCGAACAGGCCCCAGCAGCCATCTCTCCTGCCCCCGGTGCGGCCGATACCGCCCACAACTAAAAGCCCCTGCAGGGGCCGAGCACCTTCCCCCGGTCGCTGGCTCCAGCACGCACAGACGGGGGAGGATTCTGCACCAGCTCCTCTCGCCTCCGCTTCATGGATGCCACAGTCCGGGGGCCCGACCGGCAACTTCCGGTGTTGACCCTGTTGTTATTGCACTCACACATGTATGCCGGGTGATGTTCCCATGCAAAAAGCCGTGTAGATTTGACGCAGTGCAATTTACAACATTTCACTGCATCACTGTACGCTTTCACTGTGTCAAAATCCCCACGCCTGCTAAGACCAGGCATGAGGAATGACACAGGGCTTTTTGAATGGGACTCACCTATCTGTTGTGGGGCAGTGCTGGAGTTGCGTCACTTTCATGAGCAACTCCAGCAATGCGTTACTTTTGTGCCAAAAGTTACGTCAGAATTTCTGATGCATCTGTTAATCCTTGCACCATGGAGGACTGTATTGTAAATACAGCGCATCCAGGGTAGCACAAGGACATTTGGTGCTGCCGCAATGAAACTGAGAAATCTATGGAGATGCTTCAGTTCCTTGTAAATGAGGCCCTTAGTGAACTCTAAAGCACCAAAGAAACAGGGGCCTCTTTTGTTAGTTTTTGCCATTGGGCCGCGCCGCAGGCCTTCCTGGTGCATAATGGACAGCCGTGAGTCAACACAGGCACCTTTGCACCCTGGTGCAAGGGTGTCTGCTTTGCAGGGATGATTGTTTTTGTGCAGGAAAGGAAACCTGCCTGCACAAAAACTATCACAAGAGGATTTTTACTTTTGCTAAGTCTGTTTCAGAATGCAGCACATATAGAAAATGGAACGAAAAGGAAAAATAAAGTTATTACTCCTCGCTGTGCCTCCCTTATGCCTCCCACCAGGAGGTGTACGTTTTTGCCGCTGCCTCAGATTTACGATTTCTCATAAATTTGAGGCAGTGTCAAAAAGCCATGGACATTGTTGGGAAGACCCCCAGTAACACCCATTGCATGCCCATTTAAGGCAGAAAACTACATTAAAGGGAACGATATTTATCAGGCAGATTTAAGCCGAAAAAAGTGGTTTAATGCTGCCCAATAAATATCATGCAGGCTCCTGTGCCACAAAGATCACAAACAGTTACGTTACGTTGGCATAAGGGGCCTCATAGAACAGCCCCTTAGGGCTTGATTTATGAAAACTGCTGCATCACTGTGACAAAAAAGAAATGCAATAGTTTTCATTGAGCAAGGAATGACATACATCAGGGATCTTGATGTATCTGTTGGCACAAAAGTCATGCATTGCTGGAGTTGTGTGGCAAGCATGATGCAACTCCAGTAATGCATGGGGAAGGCCTGTGCCTACGGCACTGCGTCACCCATACGCTTTCCATAAGGCAGGCGTAAGGTTTCGATGCAGTGGTGTCTTAGAAGTGTAACAGTGTTCACCACAACACTTCTATGAGGCTTTCTTGCTGAGGAACACCCACCCTGCATTCATTATGCCTGATACAGGTATGATTTAGGGTAGAGCTTTACAAAGGGAGACATCTGCTTAGATGCATCACTTTGTAAATAGTGCGGAATGTGGCACATTCTTTACACTGCCGCTGCTTCATGAAAAGTGATGCAACAGCAGCCTAAAAGTGTCTCACGGCCTTAGGCCCAGAGTCTTTAAAGCCTTATCCAAGGCCTAATGATTGCCAATGTGGTATTATCGGAAGGCGAAAGCTGGTTTACTGTTCAAATCTGTTCATGATTGTAGTGCTCTCTATGAATGAGTGGGAATCAATGAAGAGAAGAAACAGTGTAGGATGGGCTTGAAATGTGCTACCATTCTTTGCATGCTGCACTTCTTTCATGTCATATTGCTGAAAAAGCCTAGCATAGTTAATATCATTCTACAGTTATTTAAATCCTTTAAAATCTCTCATTGGCAGGTACAGAAAAGCTTTCTCAAATGCCATCACCTAGATTTCTGCTGACTCATCTGCCCATAACACACCTTCCACAGTCCTTCTGGGAGAACAAGTGTAAGGTAAAGTTTCAAGGTAGCATTTCTGCATAGGTTTTGGGTGTGACCATAGTTCGATTCACTTGCAATTCAAGATCGCTAGGTGGAATCTACAATAAACATTTGTGTACATCTTCAGTTACCTGAAAGTATAATCCGATTATTTCAGAATAACACTTACATTTTTAGTTAAATGAATTTTGTTGACAACAAAGGAGTACAGATATGTTACTATCAGATATGTTACTATGATACTAATAAAGAAAGTCAGCAGGAGGGGTGATATACACTCAATTGGATAAAAAGGATAAAGCACCAAGAAATCTTCATGGGTCAGCTGAGTCCAACTGAGGGGAGACAGCCGCTCCCCCACCAGAGGGGGAGTCCGATCCTACTCAATGTTGCTTACAGAAGTGTGTTGCCACTGCAGGCAAATCACAGACATTGGATTTGCCACCTATCTGAATGTGAAGCTGTGCTGGGTATACCATAGCATAACGGATATTCGCTTCTGGAGCATGCATTTAATGTCAATGAATTTATGGAGCACCTCCTGCACAAGAGAGGTAAAGTCTGGAAAGAATGTGAGATTCATGCCCTAGATACATGAGACACTTTCCTGAGGCTCAGCCGGGAAAGCGAGGAGTGTGCATTCATTGTTTTTAAATTGATTACTCATTTTAAACATTGTGTGCTTTTAAAAATCCCATTACTGCTAATTTAAAATATTGTGTGCCTTTAAAATTCTATTACTGTTTGCCCTGCATTTACCCCACGCAGTGTTTACTCCCTCCCGCACTGCCACCGCGAACCCTGCAGCCTACTAGGAGCTGTACAGGGACTCACACGGGCCTAGGCGCCATTTTTAGACCAGTTTGGGGTGACAGTCTAGTTGTTTTTAGCTGCCCACCCTACAGGCATTCAGACGTTACTTAAATCGCGCTGTGTCTTCGCGCGCCAGCTAGATACATGACACACTTTCCTGAGGCTCAGCCGGGAAAGCGAGGAGTGTGCATTCATTGTTTTTAAATTGATTACTCATTTTAAACATTGTGTGCTTTAAAAATCCTATTACTGCTAATATTAAATATTGTGTGCTTTTAAAATTCTATTACTGTTTTGCCCTGCATTTACCCCATGCGGTGTTCACTCCCTCCTGCACTGCCACCGCGAACCATGCAGCTGACTGGGAGCTGTTCAGGGACTCACGCAGGCCTAGGCGCCATTTTTAGACCAGTTTGGGGTGATGGTCTAGTTGTTTTTGGCTGCCAGCCCCCTTCTCTCCCCTACTTATGGCCACCATCAAACGTCCGCGCAGCGGGCGGGCGCAGCAGGCGCACCGGTAGTGCGCCGCGTCAAAGGCAAGCCCCTCTGCGCCCGTCATCGCCAGGACATCCCCTCTCAACAGTCCCCCTGGTCGAGTGCTGCCGGAGCCACTTGCTTACGACAGAGAGGTACTTTTAACTCTGAACCCAGGTGGGGAGAGGTGTGGGACACTGCCAAAACAACTAGGGGTGACAGGTTTGACCTGTACGGTTGGTAACTTTGCTGCCCCAGTACCTGGTCGAGTGAGAATTGCCAGGGGACTGGAGACTCACGTACAGGTTACGGTTTTCCAATTAAATGTTAGATCACTGGCCAAACATCATCTGGAAGTACAGACACTCATTGCTGAAGAATCCCCTGATGTGTTCTTTATTTGTGAAACCTGGCTACGAGATGATGATATGACAGGAATAGTGAATCTTACGCTTCCCGCAGGATATCTGATGGAGACGCTAAATAGGGATACCAGAGGCGGTGGTATTGCAGTAATTGATAAAGCTCAATACCCCTGCTCCTTTCTCAAGGAAGATCTATGTGGCAGTGAATGTGCCCGTTTTAAGATTGCTATTAGTGCACAATTCACACTTTCAGGACTGTATATCTACCGCCCACCGGGGCCTGCCTCGAAGTTTATTGACACAAGAAGAACAAGGAAACCCTACTCACTGAGGAACCAGGGTGCGTATTTTATATCAAAGAAACAGTGGTTCCAGTGGAGCAATGAAAGTATAATTGATAATCAATACACAACAGTGTCTAATAACAGTATGAAGGTTGCCGAGGATGTAGGATGGAAAAACAAAACTCATGACACCAGTTTTGTACCATCATTTGTTTTCTTTTGCGAGAAAGAATGGTAAATTATTTACATATTGCATTTCACAAGCGGAAGCGGTAGGGATTAGGGGATCTGCCTTAGAGTGGTTCCGGTCTTTCCTAGAGGAGCGATCCTTTCGGGTTTCGGCACCGCCATACATCTCTCAGTCTCACTCTAGTGGCTAGGGGGTTCCGCAAGGCTCTGCACTCAGTCCATCTTTGTTCAATCTGTATGTGCAACCTCTGGCAGTTGTGGCAAAAGAGTGGGACTTAGTGCTGGTGTCATACGCGGATGATACCCAGCTGGTCATCACCCTAGCTGAAGGGCCTTCTACATCAGCTACTAGGTTTTGAGATGGTATGGCAGCTGTTGCCCAGTGGATGGCAAACAATTGTTTACAGCTCAATGCTAGCAAAACAGAAGACTTGCTAGCAGGGAAAAACACTGCCCTCTGGAATGAGCATTGGTGGCCGGCTTCGCTGGGCACGATGCCAACGCCAAAGCCCCTAGTTAAGAACTTGGGAGTGTGGATGGACTCCTCATTTAGCTTTCAGACCCACACAAAGAGAGTGGCAGCTACCTGTGTGGGTCTGCTGAGAGGCCTTAAACCTATCCTGAAGTATTTTGAGCCAATAGTACGTCAGTTTATTGTTCAAGCCATGATTATCTCTCGTTTGGACTATGCCAGCGTATTGTTCCTGGGTGCTAACAAAGCTAAGGTACTGCGACTCCAACAGGTTCAAAACCTGACAGCGAGAACTCTGATTGGGCTCCCTCACAGATGCCCTGTCAGAGCAACTATTGGAAGACTCCATTGGCTCCTGATTGCCTCTCGGATTAAAATTTAAAGCCCTCGTCATGGCGTTTAAGATCCTTAAAACCAGGAGACCGGTCTTACTGCGCCCATTGTTGACCTGGTACGTTCCCCGGCGTAGCCTGGACTCGCTGGGACAACACCTGGTGAATGTACCATGAACCAAACTATGCCGCATGGCAGGGCGCTCCTTTCGGGTGTTGGCGGCTACACTATGGAACTCCCTACCGGCCCACATCCGTCGAATAGAGAACGTGTTGGCTTTTCGGAAAGCCATTAAAACTCTCCTCTTCTCATCATCATAGGCTGTGGTCTACATCTGGCTTACCTTAGTACCTGTCTCTTTGATCTAGCAGCGCCGGGACACCTCTTTGCTGGGGCAGCTGTTGCGCTTTACCAAACCCCTAACATAACATAACATAACATGTTAAACAGTTCCCCTCTTGCGGGCAAGGTGAAGAACCATTTCCCGGTCATGGTCATGGTAGTTGAGGAGCTTGGCTATTATCAATCTCGGAGGGGAGCCGGGTTTCAGTCTTGGGGCACGTGATCAGTGGGCGCGTTCCACTGTATATGTAGATGAGAGTGCCTCCCTGCCAAATAGGTCCTCAAAGGAGCTACTCAACATAGGGACTCATGTGGGCTGTGTTTGTGGTTTCCGCTACGCTGGCTATGCGGATATTATTCCAGTGCGACTGTGCCGTCAAATCTTCTGCCTTGGTGCCAACCGTCTTGAGGTGTCATTAGGCTCTTTCAAGCTTTTAGCAGTAGCAACGTGAGTATCCTCCAGATCAGACAATCACTGCTCAGTGGCAGCAATGCGGGTCTCGCATTGCTCAAGATAGCAATGCATGCCCTCCAGTTGGGCTGTCAATGTGTCCAAATGTGCATCAGTCTGTTAAAAGCCCACTCGTAACTCCCCAAGTATGGTCGAAGCTCCATCTAGATGGGAGACCTCCACCCCTGGGGTCCCCAGGGGATCTCCATGGGCACCATTGTCTTCTCCGCGCAGAGTGGTTTTAGTTACATCAATGGAGAGCTGGAGCTGCTTGGTATAACTGCGCCCCATCGTGTGGTGGAAGAGCGATGCAGTGTGAGGAGAGGCAAATGTCGCCACCCAGGAGAGGTTAGCAATGTAGAGGCATATAAATGATGGGTCTCAGAGCTGGATAATGGTCCAACAGCCTCAGGGTTCACTCAGATCCTGACTCAACGCAACCCCCCCCCCCCCGGCATGGTGTGTCAGCAGCCCGGGATGAGACAGCTTCCTGGGCACACACACAGCTGCACCTGAGTACTTCACAGGTCTTCAAAAGACCATTTTGCTTGTTAATGAGGCTCTGGTCCCCCCCTGATTAGAGGTACTGCAGCTCCACTCTGCCTTTTGCTTGAAGAATGAGCCCCCCCCAAAATTATTTCTTTTCCCCCCCAAAATTTGACTCTAGTTAAGCCTCTGACACCGGGCAGATACATGGCCATATACAGGTGAGGGTCTTAAAGGCTCCTGGAAAGGTAATGGGTGGTGAAAGGAACCTCCTACATAAGGCCACAAGGAAAAGTTACCGCAATGCAGCATCACCGCCCAGTGACTCCCAACACAGGCGGAGCACGAACCACAACCAAATTAGAATGGAGGCAGCAATATACAATTAAGAACTCACCACAGCTGCCCATTATCAGATGCACTACAGCGCTGGGAATAAATCTCTGGTTATAGTGAGAGTCCTTGCGCCCATATTGAGCTTCAGGGCTGCAGGGAATCCCCGGCCTCAATTTCAGCACCACAGCCTTGCAAGTCTGTGGCCCCACCCTCAAGCTCTTCCACGACCCATGTCGTCATTGTGTGTCTGTGTGCTGCATTAGACCGCAGCCAGTGCTGACTGCTGCATCGCTTCTGTAGCATCTGGCTGATCCCGGAGCGGCCCAAGCCCCACCACAGGCTGGGTACATCTCTTCTCTCAGCAACAGCCTCGAGGAAGCCGGTGAAGTGGGGAAAGGCTGCATCCATGTAGCGGAGGCTCCGGAGCTTCATGGTCATCTTGGTGATCGGCCTAGCCACGCACATATTTCGCCGTACTCCTTAAAGGAACTTGCAGTCTTCTTTTGTAGTTGCATCCTGGATCTCTGTAGCTACCGCCCTCTATCTGAAATACATATACCGACAGCACCTCAGACACCATTGAATATGGTAAGTTCATTTTTGTCTTGTGTCTCACTGTGCGGTGCAGCTGCACATTTGTCCTGCACCACAACTTCTGGCATCCAGTGTGCTCCCTCACTTTGGTTTGTTGAAGTCCTGGAATCTGTAGTCCGTTTATGCTGTATCTGCACATGAGGACTAGGACAGAGCAGAACTCTGTGGAATTCCACAGAGTTTCATGCAAGTCTGCGGAATTCTGGGTAGTGTAACTCCATGAACTCTGACCACCACTAATCAACATATGACTGTATTAAGGGAAATCTCATCCTCTTTTTAACTCTCCATGCTATCTATCTGCTCAGATGTTGGCCCAGAATTCATGAAAGACAACGTGGAAAACCACTCACAAAAAAACTAATTTTCTGTATTTTTCCACTCTTAAAAAATTTATTCTGACAGAAAACAGATTGTTTCCTGTTTGTATTTATCTGTACAAATCTATAAAAAGTGTGTCAAAGTATTGAATTACGTTTTTTAATGTACGGTGTGTTTATATATGTGTGTGCAAAATTTATTGTGTGTACAGTGAGAGGGTAAGTGTATCATGATTATGAAAACTGTACATGTTTACAGACACTTATGCATATATTTGTTTGAGAGTGAGGGGATGCCTATGATTATTGTTACTTACATATCTGTGTGGGTGTCATAGAGTCACTGATTACATGTGTGTGCACATGAGTGACTGGTTAGAGATTGAGTGCATGTTTCTGACTGGCTATGTCATAGGTATGTATGGCTGGGTGCAGACTTTGGTCGGGTGTCGAAATTCTTTTGTGTGAGAGTCATCGGTAAATTGTCTGTAGATGATACATGAGTGAGTGTCTTCAGAGTGTGAGTGTATGGATTTAACTCAGAATTACAGAGGAGGTACATCTGGGTGCAGTTATGAATCTGTGTGACTGAGTAGAACTGAATGACTTTGGTATGTATATCAGTGTGGGTGTGACAGAGTCACCAGTTATGTGTGTGAGAATATGACTGATAGAGTGAGAGCGATCAGAGGGTCAATGCATGTATTTGACTGAATGTTTGGGAGGATGCACTTGTGCATCTGAATGACTGTGTGGAAATGGAAACAGTGGTTGTTTCTATACTTGCATGTCTGTCAGGGTGAGATAGACTCACCACCTGTGTGTGTGTGCAGATCAGTGAGTGAATGTGTGCAGAGTGTGATTGCATTTGTGTGAGGGAGTGTGTTATGGTATGTATGTCTCGGTGCAGTTGTTTATCGACATACATGGACGTGACTGTGGGCAAATGGACTATTATGGTTATGTGTGTATAGGTGTGTTTTTATAGGTGTGACAGAGTTACAATGAGTGTGAGAATATGAGTGCGTTAGGTGCGTATGTACCGAGTGTAACTACATTTGTCTGACTGAGTATGTCAGGGTTTACATTTGTGCATGCTCCATGAGTATTCATAAGTGCATGATTGTAGTGGTGTGAGTGCATACATATCTCAGTGTGTATGTGGCAAAGTCACTGGTTGTGCATGACTGCTAATCAATAAGTCACTATATGCGGTTCTGTATGTATGTGTGTGACTTACAGTATAAGTGTGGGTGTGTAGTTCTGATTAGCAGGAGCATATTGGTGTGTGTATCTGTGTGAATATGTGGTTGTCTTTAGATATATATGTATACCTCTGTGTTTCCAAATAATCTGTGTAGGTCTGACTCAGTGTGTAAAAGTATGTGTGTTTAGGTGTATTTCTGAATGTGTTTGTGTGTATCTATGCAGACATGTAAGTATGTAATTTGTTTGGTATATGTGTGACAGTGTTTTAATGAGTATGTATATTTACATGTAACTGTGCATGAAAGGGTGTGTGTGAAAGTGCCTTGGTGAATGTGTTAGGGTATATATGTGTGGAATACCAGATTCTACTCCACCCAACTATGTTTTTTAACACATATTTGCCATTTTCTCCATTTGCAGTAAAAACGTATAAAAACTGATATAAAAACAGCCTTCACAGTTAAATGCGAGAAAGACTCAATAATCATAATGATATCACTTTCTCTTCAATCAGTTCTACACTACATTCTTCAGCTGCTTTAGACTTTTCTTCTTGCTGCTACTGTAGTAAGCACTTAGGAAAGTTTGGATTGACTGTATAGTTTATTTATTAATGTCATATATATGCAACATACAAAACATTTCTCAGGGCACCCTTCTATTTTCCATTCTTCATGTGATTGATGGATCTGTATAGTACTGAAAAATACAAGGAAAACAGTGTTAGAACCAGCAAACTATTATATATTTACTGAACATATAAGGAAAAATCGTCTTAGTAGAGTAGATGTACCCTCTATTACTATGCTTAGTATAGTATGAGTAACTATAATTTACCTAAAGACTTTTGAACAAATGACAAGATATGCAGATAACCAGTGTAACTACCTCAAGCAGAAATCTAACAGTTTTTGGCTACTCCTATCTACTGTTATTGGTGTGAGCCAGGATATTTAGTATAAGTATTGTTCAGCTGAAAATTGTTTAGGTTAGAGTTTGTGTTCTACTGTATAATGTGTTTAGTAGACCAGTATCTTCTTTAAACAGAATTTTCCTTATGGGAAAAACTACTTCTTTATAGCAATTGGTGCAGTAAAAGGAGTTACCTAAGGTTTTACACTGGCATTTTCTTTCTGGTTTTTCATTACCCAGTCACTATTTGTAGGAAAGGATTGGCCTAACAGTACATGATATGTGTGAACCCGAATTGACTATTTAGCCAGAAATATATTCAAAGAGAAATATGTATGTACATTAGATCAAAGAGAAATTTGTATGTACATTAGACTGTGCTGATTAATAGGTAATATGTCTAATAAACAGGAGTGTTTTTCATGCATATTTTGATTACAGACACATGTATATACACACATAATGTTGGCTTACTATAAATAGGTTTATATGTTGCGGGCCATGGCTAATTGTTTCTATAGTTTAGTTAGAGATACAATGACAATCTTAGACTTACTAACAGATGATGTGTGTAGTGAAGGACTAAAGAATCCATCCTCTTGTTTCTAATAATTCATAATGCCCATAGCAGGAGACTTTGTGTATGCACATATTTGTTTAGGGATTGATGTGTATTCAGAGTGGCGGTACTTTGCAGCCCTGTTGCGCCATTTTCATTGTTGGATGACTGAAAGTTTTGTGGCATTTGGTCTGGGTGTGCCGAGAAAAAAGCGGTGTCCTAAAACATTCTTGCACTCTAATACATTTTACATAGACTTTTGTATTTCATGTAGCATGAACTGAACTGATTTACATGAAATTTGGCAGGTTTAGACATTATGATGCACAGATGATTCTTTTGGGTACCACAGGTGAGTAGAGTAGTTTTTTTAAGCTATAAGGCATGTGAACTTTGGGCTATCTGTTGTTGTGGTATTCTTTTGAAATGTTTTGGCAGTACTGAGGTACACAGTGATTACAAGTCATTGGGTAATTGGATAATGACTTTCTTTACAAAAGTTAGAGGCAGATATTTTGTTTTCAGGTAAAGTTTGCCTGTGTTCTGCCTTCAGATCTAGATAAGTGTTTGGTTTAGTATTTTTCCCCTTCCTATTACTAGGGGTGGGCGTAGTTCGTGAAGTAGCGCTACGCGAAGCTACGCGAAGTGCACTTTGCACTACGCGTACTTCACGTAGCACTACGCGAGCTGCGTAGTAGTAGCATGTTCGCACTGTGCAAGATGCGATTTTAATGATTGCACAGTGCAGACAAGCATCCGCCACTGTTCAATCATTGAAAACGGCATCTTGCACAGTGCGAGCTCTAGTTTTCTGCTGCTCGAGTAGATTATTACTCGAGCAGCAGCTTTCTCAACGCGAACTGGTAGTTTCTCATTGAGAGCGGTCGTGAGCATGCGCAACCACTCACAATGAGAAACCTGACCTCCCCGCGTTGAGAATCTCACCGGAATGTCATTTTGCTTGCTCGTGGTCGCGAACATGACGTTGAGGACCGCGAACAAGCTAAAAATGACCGCTGCACTACGCTACGCTTCACTTCGCGCGTTCGCACTATGCTACGTGCAGCTCGCGTAGTGCAAAGTTGTGCAAACTTCGCAAACTCGGCGAGCGTAGCGTATTGCTTCGCCCAGGGTTACCTATTACTACTTTAGTAAAGTGGTAATAGGTATAGACAAATATAAGTTTCTATTTATTTTTTAAAAAACAATACAGGGTACCACTGTACCAATATATTTAAAATGTGTTATAATAATACACTGTAATGCACTATATTTTACAAACAATGTATATTAAAGTGTATTTTTCTAATTTTCACATATTTAGCTATGCACAAAATGTTTACAGAGTAGAGCGTTAATAATACCTACACATCACTGGGTTACTAATAAAAAAGGCAGTTCACCCTACTCTGCTATAAAAGTATCTAAAAATGTATAAATAAAATCTCAAAATCTCTATATATTAACATGTAAATAAAGTGGTAAAATAATAGGTAGTGATCAACAATAAAAACGAATACCTCTATTCAAGACCAGAATGTAGTCAAACGTAGACCGCGGAACACAGAAAAACAAGGATAAAATCTACAAGGCTCACTTTTTCCTTTGATAAACATAGCCTTTAAGTTTAACACTACTTACACTATTTACATATGCTACACAAAACTAACATTTACACATGGTAATGTATATTAATGCCACATTCCATTCATATAATTTCACACAGTTTCATGCCACGTCTGTGTAAGTTAACACTTTACACTATGCCACTCCACTTTGACACTTCACTTTATGCCTCTCCCCTCTACGCTTTTCAACTCTATGTCACTCCACTTTGTGTCCCTTTACTATACGCCCCTACACTGAATGATAGCTGTTAGAAATCGAGGTTCTGGTTGGCTGAGTTATGCACCCAAGCCAGGCAGAGAAGCTACCACTCTAGTCAGGGTAAGTCAGATACACCACAAAGATAACCTGTGCTCACCCTCTGGTAGCTCGACACAGAGCAGGCAGGCTCATCAACAAAGGCAATGTGTAAAGTATTTTTGCAACTATCACACACACAGTAAACACCACAGAGACTTCGTACAGTTTTAGAAAAAAAGGGAATATATAGTGGCATAAAATAAGACAAAAATGACAATGATCCAATCAGTAGATCAAGAGGTATCAGCTTAAACTGAATAAAGGAAAAAGCTGTACTTTAATTGACTTTGCTTATTTTAGAGTCTTTACGGTAATCCAATTTCAAGCATCTTTGGTCTTCAGGGCAACAAGGCGGGGCTTTGCATAAAGAGGGGATGTCTGCCCGGAGTGTTCCCTTGTCAAAGGTAAGGTCGATGCACACATGCCAATATGTGCTTACAGCAGCACTCACCCTCATGCAGCAGCAAACATTGCTTGTTTAGATGATGATGCAAAAAGAAGCATTTGCTCCTCGAAACATTATATTGATAGAAGTGCTGCTCCTTGAACATTCTTCGTGAGGGAATCGCTGGTTCTTTAAGCCATTGTGTAAAAAGGAGCACTGCTCCTTAATACTCCTCATGAGGAAAGTGTGGCTTCTTTAAGTGACACAGTAGAATGGAGTGCTGCTGCTTGGGCACTCTTCATGACGGAATCACTGATCGTTTCAATGTTTGGGCTTCAGAGTGCAAATGACAGAGTCCCAGGCAGCGGCACATATAGAAAATCTTAGATGTCCCAGGAATTTTACACAAAACAGGTGGCAGGCCAGCAAGTTCTTGGAGTCTCTCTGATTCTTGATCCTTGGTCCTCTAACCGTGCAGACGTCAGAAGGCAGCAGGGCAGCTCACGAAAGCAGGGAAGCAGTTCCTGATTCAACAGCAGAGTGACAATCCATCAGCACTGTAGCCTTTACTCAAGCTGTGTTTTAATAGGGCCAGATGCCCAAAAGTGCCTTTCATTCACAGAACACCCTGCCCTGAGGATCACTTGGGGCCTACCGTAGGTGTGACTTAGGTTTACTAAAAGGGGGTTTTGAGGCCTGGCAAGGGTTTTAAATGCCAAGTCGAAGTGGCAGTAAACTGAGCAAATAGGACCTACAATGGCAGGTTTATGATGGGTTTGAAATGCTACTCCTGTGTACATACACATAAACATTAGAAATTCAAAAGATATAGTTATAATTAAGTTAATGATTTCTGCACCAATTTCAAATTAATATGTCATAGCTAATAATCACATTTATACTTATGCACAACCTTCAAATGACTCTAAGTAACACACCTCAATACACAGTCTTGTCACCCTACAGTAACTCACCCCTTCTAAAGGCTCTACCAACACCTTTGCATATTACCATATTACATATGTAATAGCATATGAAACAATAGCATTGATAAAAAACACTATGGCATCTAGAATCACCTGACCTGACAGAGCACAGGGCATGGCAGTGTGGCGAGTTATAGCTAATGCAGTGTGGAGAGTGAAACTATTTATATATATATATATATATATTACCTACTGGCGGTCGCCAGTAGGAATATATAGTTAGGACCTAGTTACTATAGGAAATCCCCAACATTCTATTGGGAATAACTTTAGCGCCAATTGAGGAATCTGCGTGTAATTTTCCTTAAAATTGCTTCGCTACGCTCCACTCCTTCCTGGGGGGATTCATCAAGCGGGAGCCGAGAAAAAAGGGGGTCCTAAAACGTGTTTTCCCCATGTTAATTTCCATAGGGCCCTTTAGACACGGCTACAGCCCGAACGGCTGAATGGAATTACACCAAATTTGGCAAAATGGTAGAGCCTGGTATGCAGATGGTGTAAATCCCCCCAGTAGTTTTTGAGAAAATTGAATATGAAATTGAGTCCAATGCAATTTCCCATAGGACCTTTAGACACGGCTACAGCCCGAACGGCTGAATGGAATTTTACCAAACTTGGCAAAATGGCAGAGCCTGGTATGCAGAAGTGCCTTTTGTATATTTGGTCAAAATCCCTCCAGTAGTTGTTGAGAAAATTCAATTTTCCCAAAATATATATCTCTGGGCGGGACACCGTGAGTGCACTGTAAGCTTACTGTACTCTGTACCTTCCCGAGTATGAGCTGCATGCTGATTGGCTGCTACTGTCTGTGAACATTCCTAAACAGAAATTGTTGGCAGCCATCTTGTGCCTCGGTAGACGGAGGCACAGGAAAGCAGAAAAACAAACATGTAGAACTCAAAAAGGGAGCAGGGTAGAAGCAGTTGCAGAGGTTGAAGGGGTAACAAGATCACAAGCCCTTACTAGCCAGTTTAGCTGTTCACTTGATGTGTCAATAAATACGCTCTGCACAAACTAATGTGATTTTATTGGAATTATTCCAAAGAAGGAACATTTAAATCTTCAAGCCCTAGCACAACTCTTCTTTTTTTCTGAAAAATCACAGGGGTACACGCACCGTACGCGTACCGTCCGCACACGTTTTTTTTTAGGGCCTGGGGGGGCCTTGTGGGACCCCCTGAGCAGGCCTAGGGGGTCAGGGTGCTTCTCCCGTGTCCCCTTTGCGTGTTTTGCACCTTTGTTTCACTGCTTCCTTGTGCCTTGGTTCTACAGAGGCACAAGATGGTTGCCAACACTTCCTGGTTTGGAGTGTTGACAGACAGTGGTAGCCAATCAGCATGCCTTTCACAGGAAAGAAGTTAAGAAGTTCGGTTTTGAGAGTGATGAGTAAAATATTTTCTTTGCATCTTACAGATACAAAGAATAAAACAGCCCTGATGAGAGATCAGCATAACTGTGCCTGATCTCGAAACGCGTCGGCTCTTTCATAGGGTGGAATAAAATGTCATCTCTACGATACTAGGACCGGCTGTTCCAGTATTGATTTGTTTAGGAGCCATTCATTTGCTTATAATTCCCCCTTGATTGGTTTTTCCTATTTTGCTAATTTTTTGATTGTAATGTTTGTTCTAATGTTGTTTGTGATGTATTCTTAGTTTTTTGTAATGTTTGATGCAAGAAATTTTCTTTTTGTACTGTGTAAAGAATCTGTTTTTCATGTATGTATAAAGTATATATAGGTGTGTAAATATTCAATGTATTGTTGTTTTCTGTCATAGAGCTTGTCATAACTTGAAAAAGATAATAAACATTGACACTAAGTAGGATGTCGAGGGGATCACAATAAATTGATCTTTTCCCTCCTAATAAGCTTGTAGAGACTTTGTGGTTCGGGCAATTTGTGTTATATATTCTATAAAGCATCTAGCCCCCACCACGTGCTTATGGACCTATCCCCTTTTGTTCTTAGTTTCACAGGAAAGCAGCATGCTCATTGGCTGTCAACACTTCTAACCAGGAAGTGTTGGGATTCATCTTGTGCTAGGTAGACCGAGACACAAATGAAGCAGAGCTCACAGCCCACACAGCTCTCACAGCCCACACAGCTCTCACAGGCCCCACATCTCTCACAGCCTTCACATCCCTCACAGCCCACACAGCCCTCACACCCCATACAGCTCCCACAGCCCACACAGCTCTCACAGCTCACACAGCCCGCACAGCTCTCACAGCCCACACAGCTCTCACAGCCCACACAGCTCTCACTGCTCTCACATCCCACACAGCTCTCACAGCCCACACAGCTCTCACAGCCCGCACAGCTCTCACAGCCCACAGAGCTCTCACAGCCAACACAGCTCTCATAGCCCACACAGCTCTCACAGCCCACACAGCCCTCACAGCCTACACATCGCTCACAGCCCACACAGATTGCACAGCCCACAGCCCTAACAACTCACACAGCCCTCACAGCCCACACAGCTCACATCCCACACAGCTCTCACAGCTCTCACAGCCCACACAGCTCTCACAGCCCATACAACTCTCACAGCCCACTCAGCTCTCACAGCCCACACAGCCCTCACAGCCCACACAGCTCACATCCCACACAGCCCTCACAGCCCACACAGCTCTCACAGCCCACACAGCTCTCACAGCTCACACAGCCCACACAGCTCTCACAGCCCACACAGCTCTCACAGCCGAAACAGCTCTCACAGACCACACAGCTCTCACAGCCCACACAGCTCTCACAGCCCACACAGCTCACACAGCCATCACAGCTCACACAGCTCACATCCCACACAGCTCTCACATCGCTCACAGCCCATACAGCTCTCACAGCCCACACAGCTCTCACAGCCCACACAGCTCTCACAGCCCATCCATCTCTCACAGGCCTCACAGACCACACAGCCATCACAGCCCACACAGCTCTCACAGCCCACACAGCCCACACAGCCCACACAGCTCTCACAGCCCACACAGCTCTCACAGCTCTCACAGCCCACAGCCCACACTCTCACAGCCCACACCGCTCTCACAGCCCACACAGCTCTCACAGCCCACACTGCCCACACAGCTCTGGCAAAGACAATAACGGCAGCAAAGAAACACTGGCAAAGACAATAACAGCAGCAAAGAAACACTGGCAAAGGCAATATCACCAGTGAACAAACACTGGCAAAGATAATACAATCGGGGGCAGGGGCACGAAAAACATCACAATCAGGGGACAGAAGGCCCAACAAATCGCGCAATCAGGTTGCGGAAGGCAAGAAAAAGCAGCACAATTAGTGGTCAGAAGGCAAGAAATACAGCACAATCAGGGAGCAGAAGGCAAGAAATACGGCACAATCAGGGTGCAGAAGGCAAGAAATATGGCACAATCAGGGTGCAGAAGGCAAGAAATACGGCACAATCAGGGGGGCAGAAGGCAAGAAATACAGCACAATCAGAGAGCATCTTGCTCCGGTCCAAAAATTGGATACCTAGGGCTGCTCAGGTGGTCCCACAAGGATATTAACATATTTAAACGTTATCCGCTAATAGAATTAGCATTTAAAAAACCTTGCAAATTCACTGAAGAAACCATAGGTTTCAGGCCTAATTTAGTTTGGAATTAGCATTTAAAAAAACCTTGCAAATTCATTGAAAAAACCATAGGCTTCAGGCCTTATATAGTTAGAAATTAGCATTTAAAAAAGCTTTGAAATTCACTGAAAAAACCATAGGTTTCAGGCTTTATATGGTTAGGTATTAGCATTTAAAAAACATTGCAAATTCACTGAAAAAACCATAGGTTTTATGCCTTATATAGTTAGGAATTAGCTTTTAAAAATCCTTTGAAATTCACTGAAAAAAACATAGGTTTCAGTCCTTATATAGTTAGGAATTAGCATTTAAAAAACCTTGCAAATTCACTGAAAAAACCATAGGTTTCAGGCCTTATATAGTTAGGAATTAGCATATAAAAAACCATTGAAATTGCTCCCATATAGTTAGTTGTACTAACTATATTTCGCGCACCCGCAATCCACTGCTGAAGATGTCACATATTGCATCATTCATGACATGGTCAGTGACATCACTGATGACATCTCAAATGATGCCGACCTCCGACCCGGAACCACTCCCATGGTCTTCCCTGCTGTTATGTCCGAAGCTTCCATATGTATATATTTTAATTTTTAAAAAAACATAGGTTTCAGGGATGTTATAGTTAGTTGGACATTTCACTAGTCCAAAACCAGACAAATTCAGCCGTTATAGTTAGTAGAGCTAACTATAACTCGTGCCCCGCAATGCACTACTCATGACATCACATATTACATAACTCATGGCACGGTCAGTGACAACACTGATGACATCACTGATGACATCTCAAATGACATCACTTATGACTGAATTTCTCTGGTTTTGTACGAGTGAAATGTCCAACTAACTATAGCGTCCCTGAAACCTATAGTTTTGCCAGTGAATTTCTAAGGTTTTTTAAATGCTAATTTCTCACTATCCCGTCCCTGAAACCTATGTTTTTTTTTCAGTAAATTCAAAGATTTTTTAATTTCTTAATATTAACTATAATGTTCATTATGCCTATTGTCTTTTCAGTTTCTTTCATTTTCTTTCATTTTTTTGGATGATATTTTGTAAGTTTAATTACTTAAAAAAAATATATTTTTTATTAATAAAATTATATAATGTCTTCTATTTTCTAAATAATAATAACTTTTTTTATTAGAAAAAGTGGAGTCATGCACCCATTGTCTACCTATCTCGGTGGGTGTACGCATTGAAGGAGCCACATTAGTAAAGTCGTGAAGAATGCACCGTTGGTTGGTGACTAGTGCACTGTGCCTGACACCGGGTAACATCATATACATATGGGGTTGCGATGAGTGCGCATTTGGTATATGAGGGGAGCACAGTTCCTGGCCCCGCGTAACGTCACATACATATAAGGCCACGCCGAGTGCGAGCCTAACGTAAATATTTTAATGTTTCAAAACTACACATATATATCTTTAATATTTATATGAGGGCAAGACATTATCTAAACTATTTATAAAAATAATATATTTGAACTTGTAATAAACTTATATTATTGTTAAATATATTTACACGAAGTCGTGCAGCGTGCACGCGAGTTTCGTGCTTAGTGCACGACTCCCATGTCACTGTAAAAGAAAGCATTTCATTGGTTCATAAGTTTTCCCATTGTAACAATTGAATGACCCCACCCATTTTAGTAATTCTCTGTGCAGCATAACTGAACAGACACTACTTATGTTCTTAAAGATATTCTGTATATTTTTTCGGTGTTTTTTACTATAAAACTATTGAAATGGCTTTTTAAAATCCGGATCCACAACTTTCATCTGATGACGAAAACATCGAAGAGCTACCTCCCAAGAAAAGACTTGAATCTATTGTGTGGAAGGTTTTCACCATCCCAGATGGTAAAAGAAAAGTTAATGCCCGGAAGGTGAGATGTACTCTATGTCCTCTGATTTTGTCAAGAGGAAGTGATAAAAAGTACTTATGTGGGACATTGGGTGTGTACAAGCACCTGCACACAATTCATCCGAGACATTTTGCACGAGAGCAGCTGCAATGTGCACAAAGAAACATGCAGCAAGGTGACCAAGGAGCTGGTCCCAGTACTTCTGGAGCGTCAAGCACCTCGTCTCGAGGTCCGGACATTCGCACTGAGTTGCCAACTTGCAACAACACTGCATAAAATGCAAAGCCACGTTATGTTGTGGTGAACAATCTCTGGATGCTGTTTGTTCTGCAGCAACACATGATCGCTGCTAATTTTTTTTGTTTTTTTTATTGGAATAACTTTATAATTCCAAAAGTTAAGACTTTAGCCTGTTGCTTTTTTCAGTTTTCTAAAAGTACCACAAAAAATTACAAAATAGTTTTTAAAAAACACAAAAAATGTCAAAAGAAAAAAACTGTTCTCTTCAGAACTAACGTATCTGGTTAAAAAAGAGAAAACACTGCATGCTATTATATGGGTGATTGCATGAGTACATGTATAGAGATTGATTCAGTCAAAGGTCTGCATGTGCAGTGAACAGGTAATTGTAGCACTGCATGTGTTACTACCTGGGTCATCGCATGACTACATGAGTAGTAACTGGATGATTAGAGTACTGCAAGGAGAGAGCATAGTGAATTTATAAGTGCTTGGGTATTGGTGTAATGATTAGATAAGTACACAGTGTTGCCTAGGTAATTGGAGAAGTGCATGGGAAGTGACAGGGAGATGGCTGGACTGCATGGGTACTACCTGGGTGTTGGACATGACCCTTCTGGCAGGTTCACCCCTGAACTTTTTGCCTGGTATTATTAAATAATTATAGTGATTTCTGGTCTTTGTGCACTTTGACACTGTGGCACAGTGTAAAGTGCGTGCGTTCCATGAGTGTGTGTGTGACTTTGGCATGCCCTCCCATAAGAATGCATGGGGAATGTGTGTGTCCCTGGTAGTTCCTGATGCGTGGGGAGTGCAGATGCGAGTTTGGTATGTGCGGACTCGTGTGATTAAATGCTGCGCCATGATATATGCGGCATTATTGTGTCTAGTGTGGAAGTGCCACTTCTAGAAGTTGGCATGTTTGTGTAATTTGTGTCTGGCTTGTGATTGGCTAGAGCTGGCTGGTGAGCCTGTCTCCATGAGTCATAAGGGGTCTGCCCCGGTGGTGAGTGTTGAGATTAGCATGTGTGATGTGAGGGAGTGGTGCACCTGTGACCTGAATAGGGCTGGGCTTTCCTCACACAATGCTGGCTCCGCCCCCTGTGGTGCGACTGATGACCCTAGCCTGGCCAGTGAAAGGAAAGGGTGATTGAGCACATCACAGTGCTCCAAAACCAGCTGTGACTGGTTTTTCCCCCACCCTGTGTAGTGTATTTCCTATATCCCTTATAGGTTCTGCGCATTGGAATAACATACACAATAGGCTTGGCATAGGACTGAGGTCTGTATGCCCCTATTATGTATATTAAACTTAATTACTGTGTACCAGCTAGCTCAGAGGCCACTAGAAACATCTTGACGACAAGAAGGGAATAGCTTCTGGCAACCACATAACATAAAACCCACATCCCTCAGTATCATGGAAACAATATACTACTTTTCATTCAGTCACTCATCTCAGAGAAGTACATAGAAGAAACAGTTGGTGTGTTTACAATAAAATTTATTGCATAGTTGTTATTCTAGTACTGGTTATATGTGCTGCACAACTGTTGGACAGAAGCAGAGATTTATGGCCAGCAGTGCAGTTAAATAAAAAGGCTTTGTATAGTTCTACCATTTTGCAATAGTAATGAACACATACATGAAATACAGAATGCATTAAGATAAAGCCTATACCCCTATGATCCCTAACTAGATGCACCTAAGTGTACCTAGCATGTGCGTAGGTCTTAGAGAGCCAAGAATCCCTCTAGGAGTTAGTCCCACCCCATTACCTTAGTGGGGCTTCATCCTGATCTTGAGCTGGACACCCACAGATGGGTGATGGATCTCTGCCAGCTGGAGCTGTGGCATGACGCAGGTTGCAGTGCCTCGGGCAGAGTGTCGTCCTGGAAGTCTCTGTCTCCCCTGGTTTGCTTGGGCAAAGGGAGGTATACTTATACTGGATAGATGTCTTGGATTGACATAATGTTGGTCAGAGGAAGATGTGTCCTTGGTCTGTTTCCAAGAATTTGTTGTGACGTAGGTTAGTCACTGTTGGACATGGAGATTACATATTTAGGATGGACCGTCTTCTGTGCACAGAGCACACAGTGATCAGATAAGGGGACAGCCTCTCTGTTGCTCGTTATATTGAAATGAGGGTTAATCTAGGTCAAAGGGCCTGCCTGCCTTTGTGAAAGGGCCTGCTTGTCTCTGTGACACAAAGGATTAGTGCCTCTGAGACAGTACCTATGTTAAGGCCTCAATTTCGTTCACAACACCTGCACCCTGAGACAAACTAATTCACTGTATGAAAAAGGGGCTGTGTCTCCTTACATAATGTTCTTGTTTCCAACTCAAATCTACCAGGGGCAGGGGCATGCTGCTGCTGGGGCCCAGGGGAAGGCTTGCCTCCCTGAGCCCTGCCCAGCCCCATGACTGCTGATGTCCTGGACTCCTGAAGGACTTTGCTGCTGACCTCCCCCCGCCACGGAGCGAGACGAAGCAGGAAGCGGCGGGTGCCTACTCCGCGCTCCTGCGTGGCCCAAGTGAAGCTGCCGCCCCCCCCCCCGGGGCTCCCTAGAGCAAGGGAGAACCCCGGAGAGTGAGAGGAGGCTGCGACATTGGAGAGTCCCGAGGAGCGGGAGCTCTCCAGCCCAAGCCGCCGCAAACACCCGGTGAGTGCTTCGAGGGAGAAGGGGGCATCGGGGCACATTGCCGGTGCCCGCCCCTCCTCTCCAGCGCAAGGTCCGTAGGGTTGGGAGGCCCGTGGGGCCTCACTTGAGTTCGAGTCCCCCAGCGAGGGACTCCAACGACCGGCCATATTTGTTACAGAGCCTAGAGAGGCTCCAGGGGCATTGCTTTGTTTTGGAGCCCACAAGAGGCTCAACCGGCCTATTTTGTTTACGAGCCTGAGAGGCTCTTGGTGGCCATTTGTTCTTTAGTCCCCCGAGACGGACTCCAAGGTAGAAAGGGGCATTGTTCTTGCATAGTAGAGTGGCCCCGGAAAGCAGCGGGCCTCTTCCACTTGCAGGAAATGCGAACGGTATCCTGAGTCGACTGCAGAACTAATAGGATTCGTTACCGTCGTGAACCATTAGAGAACCCGAAGGAAGACCCCAGAGGCTTGCTTTTCCTTGGGGCGTTAGCCCGTTTTGAAGGATTTCAAGTTCAAAGGGTTCTAGTACATTCCCCCTCGTAGTCCTGATGAGGCCTGGATTAAATAGAGGTTGAAACACATTGATACACGTGATTGGAAGACTCCAAAACAAGAAATTGTTGGAGAAATAAGTATTTACGAGAGTGCTAGTTTGAGAGAGGTCAAAAGTGGTTAAACCTCATACACTCCTTTTCTCTTTTGTTTTGGTGATCTAAAGTGAAGGAATTTTACAGAAATGGATTATACATTGACATCCTTGTTTAAATAGGTGGGGCAGAAGAACCGTGAGTTTGGTTCCAAAAAAGTGTATATATATATATATGCAAATCAGATGTATATGTGTTTTGTTTGTATATAGGAATTGTGTACAGTTTTGTTCAATGTGAGAGACCAATCATTAAGGTTGAATGTGGTTTAATTAAAAGAAAAAGTTGAACCATATACTTGATATGTATTTAATTCTTTTTCCTTATGGCTCACTACCTGGAGATACTCTATATTTAAATTACTTGAATTAAATTGTATGGAGAAATATTAATCCAAGACTGGATAATTGATGGTATCCAGTTTTACAACCAGTAAGAGTGTTCCGTAGGATTCATCTTGTTTTTTTCCCTTTGCTAAATACCCAAAAGCCTATGGGTTATATGGGTGACCCCTGTATTTTGTCCAAGGTAGAAGGGGGCATTGTTCTTACATATTAGAGTGGCCCCGGAAAGCAGCGGGCTGCTCCCACTTGCCCCCAGTTATTCTAGAGTCCACGAGGCTCACAAGTGTTGTTGGCCGGAGCCTGCGAGCCTCCCACGTGTTGGCCCCATCAGTTCTCCAGCTGCCCAGCACTTAGTGGGTAGCTGCTATGTTTAGGCCCCTCTGACATTGGGACACAGGGTGTCCTAGCCCCCTGAGAGGTCAGTTGGCCTAGGGACAGCCACAGGTTGTGGCTTACGTAATTTATACGAATTGTTCTGGGCTGCACCTCTGAATGCGTTTTTGATGCGTCATGTGCCTTGTTCTTACACCGCTGAATGTATGTTTATGCATCATGTGTTTTCCTTCCCTACACCTCTGAATGTTGTGAAGCATCATGTGTAATATGTTCATGCTTATACCCCAAAATGCATTGGGTTACTTAGGTGGTTGTTCTTTCTAGTTCTGGTGTGCTAGTGAAGCCCAGGTTCCCTGCGTAATATTCTCCTAAAGTGGTTAGG
Organism: Lissotriton vulgaris; assembly: GCF_964263255.1. Classification (NCBI taxonomy): domain Eukaryota; kingdom Metazoa; phylum Chordata; class Amphibia; order Caudata; family Salamandridae; genus Lissotriton; species Lissotriton vulgaris. Next base: position 8,004,528 of record NC_141688.1, read on the forward strand.
GTTGCGTAGGTGGTAATTACCTGTTACCAGTAGTTACTGGTTGTATGCTCTATTTTCTATTTTAGTGCTAAAGTGATTATTCTATGTTCTACAAGTGCTATTTCCAAATCTACAAGTGCATATTCCTGACAGTGGTCCCTGTGGCCCTGTCCTGTACATAATCCCCTGTAAATTCTGCTGCGCTATGGACTCAGCTCTGACAGTACGGGTAAGCGTGGCGGCAACGGTCACAGCAAACGAGCAAGGGGCGGGGCAAGGTGTTTCAAAGCAGCCGGGAGGAGTAACGATGCAGGCGGATGGTGCGGAGCGGGGGAAGAATGGGAAGGAGTGTGATTCACTGGAAGGGGAGAAACAGGCAATGAATCAAGTGCAAGTGGACAGTATAGCCCAAATGGAAGCAACACTAACTCGGCAGGAGCAAAGGGCGGTAAATAATGGCAATAATGGCAATTGTCAGGATGAGGAGGGGACTGTGTCTGTGTGTATGGACAAGGATATGGCATCAACAGGGGCATTAACAGGGAAAGAAAGAGCAGAAATACGGGCTGAAGTCATGGTCCTTACTCCAGAAGATATTACGGGGGAGGGGTCTACGCAAGGACTTACTAATTCCGGACCCATGATAATAGTGAATGACATGGCTATTTTAGATTCCGATGGTCCTTATTCAAAAAAAGGAGGCCATTCCAGCAGGCACCCCTTGACAATTCCAGGCTCTCCTTCCGATGAATGTTTTTTTTCTGTGAATGAGGGTGAGGAGGACGAGAAAGAGGAGGAGGAGGAGGAGGTGGACGGGGAAGAGGAGTTGGGGGGAGGGAGCACTTCTGTAGCCTCCTCAAGCTCTGTGGAGACAGAGAATGATGAAACAATGTCTGGATTAGCGACAGAGGCAGTAGCCACATCAGAATCTGGAGAGGGGTTGGTTCAAAAGCTATCTGCTAAGCGTAAGTCAAAAATTTTGACAATAAAACAAAGGAAATCAAAAAATATTGTAAGTCCTATAAATGCTAATATTGCAAAGCGACTGGATTGGGATTATTCTGCGACGTCACAGATGTACCAAGAAACTGCTGGGGTGACAGGAGATAAAAATATGGGTACTATAGAAATATCAGAGCAAGATTTAGAACAAAGGCAGAGGCAGAGTCAGAGTCAGTCTTAAGGGCAATCATCACCTAAAGGGTTTGAAATGATGTTTTCAATGTTGAAGCAGATACAGACTGAGGCGAGAGTGGAAAGCCGTAGAGCTAGGCAGGAAAGTAAAAAGATACAAGGATCTCTCCGCAAAGTAAACAAATTATACGCAGATTTGTCAGAGAGAGTTACAGAGGTGGAAGAAAGAACCGGTATGTTGGAGGATGAAATGAAGAAATGGCAGGAGTTCAGGCAGGAGCAAGAGAAGACTACATCAGATGTCCTATGGAAATTGGAAGAATTTGAAAATAGGCAGCGCAGAAATAATATCAGACTCTTGGGTATTGCGGAGGGGAAAGAGGGGCAGGATGTGAGATCATACGTTATAGAGCTACTCAAGGGTGCACTTCCTGGCATAGAAGGCTGGGATTGGGAATCGGAGATACAGCGTGCACATAGATTTCCATTTACACAGAGAAAGGGGGATGTATCAAGCAAACCTACAGCAATACTTATATATGTTGGTAATTATCTGCTGAGAGAGGAGATAATGGCAAAGGCAAAACCACAGGCCAAGTTCAGATATAAAGATGTTGAGTTTTTTGCTAGGCCTGACTTCTGCCACACAACTGTAGAAAGAAGGTGGAGATTGCGGGAGCTGATTGGGCCTTTTCAGAAAATGGGATGTGAGGCGTACCTGATGTTCCCTAGCAGGCTAAAAGTGGTAAGGGATGGACAGTTTAAAAAATTTTATTCTGAAATTAAAGCTCAGGAGTTTCTGATATGGTTGAAAGAGAATAGCTCACAGTCCCAGACACAGGCCGATAAGGAGCAAGCAGTAGCTCTGGTGGCGCAAGGAAGCAAGAAGCCGTAAAAGCACCCAAAATGGATAAGAAGTACAAATGATTATAGCAAAGTAAGTTAAGAAGTTGTTTATATATATAGGATATTTTCATCTTGTTTGCATAGGCTGGTATTAAGAAAGGGGGAGTGGGGGATACGGTGTTCCCAGACAGACACAGCTGCCACATATAGGTCCCATGGACCTATTTGCCAGTAGGGGGGGTGGGATAGTCAGGGTGGGAACTCAGGGGGGGAGGGCGGGGGGGGTGGTGAGGAACAAAAATTTTGGAGATATTGTAGAGGAATAAAGGAAGCAAGTCAGAAGATAATGACTAATAAAAGAAACGGTATGATTTTTATATGGCTGTTAGTTCATCATGTATAAGGTTTGAGCTGTGTATTGATACAAGAAATGTCGACTCACTTAATAACCCAGAATGAATACTCGAATAATGACATGGAATGTCTGTGGGTTAAATGACAGACTAAAGAGACAGAAGGTGGCTATTTTTATTAAGAGTCTTAGACTAGATTTCCTAATACTGCAAGAAACACATATCCAGGTGTCTGAAATTCATCTACTTGAACAATTGGGACTTTCTGTATTAGCGTATTCAAGACAGGGGTCTAGGAATAGGGGAGTGGCAGTACTATCAAGACAGAGAGACATCACAACTAGGAAAAAATGGGAGGAAGTTTGGGGGAGATGGGCTCTGATAGAATGCCTGGTAGGAGAACAATGGATAACATCTTGGTTCTATATATGGATCTACAGGGGATGATGCGGAAATCTTTGAACAGGTCGATATAGAGTTGGCAACTTGGGCCCCATATGTAGTACTAGGAGGGGATTTTAACATTAATGGCACAGGAGGCCTGGGATTGGGGTTAGGACCCCCAGTTAAATACCAAGGAAGGAAAAGAAGAGTGTTTCAAGCAGTTTGCTCCTTAGCCAGGAATAACGGGTTACTGGATGTTTGGGATACTCTCAAACCAGGAGAGGATGGATATACGTATTACTCTGCACCGCATAAAGTAAGTGCAAGATTAGACTATTTTTTGGTCAGTAGCCAGGGTGTTGATGGTGCACATATTGAGAGATTGCCAAGATTATTGGCGGATCATAACCCCCTGATTATTAACTTAAAGGGATTATTAGTGGCAAGGGGGGGGGGTCGGTGTGGACTTTTGAAAGAGCACTGTTGGAAGATGAGGCATATATCCAGCATATGAAAATTTGGATAACAGAATACCTGACAATAAATAGAGACACAGCAACTGTAGGTATGTTCTGGGATAGTTTTAAGGCTGGGGTGAGGGGAGAGACTATAAGTTTTGGAGTAAGGAGAAGGAAGCAGGAACAAGAGAGAAGTCAGGCCTTAAAAAGGGAGATACTATTAGCAGAGGAAGAAGTGAGTAAGGGTGTAGACTCACCCAATAGTAATGGGTGTGTGCCAAATCCTGCCATAATTAAGTTAGCAAAACTGAGAATGGAAGCAGAAGAATATATAACAGAAAAGGCAGCAAAACAATATGTGACTAATAGGGAAAAATGCTATTAGTTGAGTGACCGAGTAGGCAGAATGTTAGCAGTTAGAGCAAGACAAAAAGTATCGCTTGGGGAGATAAAGGCAATAAAAGACAGCTCGGGAAAGGTGGTAACGAGTGTGCACCAAATTAGAGAAGTTTTTAGGAAATTCTATACAAATCTATACCAAGAAAGTGATGTAAAAGATCCTGGAGAGATAGCGGCCTACTTGAATGATTACGCAGGGGTAGAGTTGGATGAATCAGAGAGAAAGAGACTAGATAATCCACTAGACCAACAGGAGATAGGAAGTGCTCTGAAGAATCTTCCATCTGGCAAAGCAGCTGGGTCGGACAAGATCCCGCTAGAATTCTATAAGGTGTTCTGGGAAGAATTAGGGAAGGACATGGTATGCACTATGCAACAGGCACAGAGGGGTTTATCAATACCAAACTCTTGGTCTGGTGCAGAAATAGTTGTCATTTTAAAGAAAGGAAAGGCACCCACAGACCCGGGTTCGTACAGACCAATAACGCTAATGAATACCGATACAAAGATCTACTCAAAAGCATTAGCAATAAGATTCGCTAGCGTAATAACACCATTAGTTACCATTAGTCAGCATGGATTTATACCTGGACGAGGAACTACGCACCATACACGGAAATTAATTACCCTTTTTGATAAAATGGAAGTTATAGGGGAACCATTAGCGGTCTTACTGTTAGATGCTGAGAAAGCATTTGACCGTGTATCCTGGTTGTATTTGTTGAGTGTCTTAGAAAGGGTGGGTTTTGGAAATGGCTTTCTTACGGCAATAAAGACTTTGTATAGAGATCCGGTGGCCACGATAAGAATAAACTCGGGAACAACTGAACAAGTGACAATTAATAGGGGTACTAGACAGGGATGTCCGTGCTCCCCATTACTCTTTGCTATATATCTGGACCCATTAATACGCAGAATGGAAGGGAATGGGAATATACCTCCAGTTGTTACGCCTAGGGGGAACTGTAAGATACTTGCTTATGCCAATGACGTGGCTGTTGTAACACCAGTACCCACAGAGGCTATCAGATATCTGGAACTGGAGGCTAAAACTTCGGAAAAGTGTCAGGTTACTCTTTAAACACTGGGAAAACACAGATTATAAAAAACAGTAAGGCAATGTGTCAAGATTCACGAGTGGTGCAGACAGGAACATACCTGGGTATAACGATCACTGCAGAGCTGGGAAAGTTAGTAGAACTAAATATAGATCCTATTATAAGGAAGGTGGGGAAAGACCTAGACAGACTTAACAATTTACACCTTACAATAGTTGGTAGAGTAAACATCATAAAGATGTTAATTTTACCGAAATTTTTATATATTTTTAGGACAATCCCGTTATGGTTTGATAATCTTTGGTTTAAAAAGATCGAAGGAATGATCAATAGATTTATCTGGTCTAAAGGTAAAACTAGGGGAGCAGCAAGATTTATGGTACTCCCTAGAGAGAGAGGTGGGTGGGCTCTACCGGACCTGAAATTTTACTATTGGGCTGCAGCTTTACAGTATATGGTTGGATTGATAGGTGGAGCAGAAGCAGAAGGGGAGGATGATTTAGGATCATTAGCAATATATGGTTTATTGATGGGGGAAGAGGTAAAAAATATATTCTTGAAACACTTTGACACAGCTTACTTCAAAAGGACACGATTTAAGACCATTTTGGGAGCTCATAATATTTGGAAGGCTTTTACCAAGAAATATGGCTTGGGGAAAATGAATAGATACACGAGAATAAAAGATAATTTAGCATTCCCTGAGGATATCTTTTCTGATCTAGTGTATATAGAATGGTATAGGAAGGGTATTATAAAAGTGGGGGACTTGATGGGTACACAGGGGATGAAACAATTTGTACAAATACGGGAGAAATATGATTTGGCAACAAGGCATTTTTTTAAATATCTTCAAGTAAGAAGTTTTTTGGTGAACAAAAGGGGGGGCCCGAGAGGATTTGAGAAAAATTCTATACTTGAGGCGATACATAATGGAAACTGCACTATTAAAAGGTTTTATGCAGAGTTAAATGAAACAAAACCGGATGACATGGTTAATTGGGGGGAAATTTGGTCGACTAAGTTGGATATAGAATTGGAATGTTTTAATATGTCAGTAGAATTGGGACAAAATATTCTGTGCTCTGCAACATTACAGGCTCAGCACTATAAAACTATATACCGGATGTATTATACTCCGGCAAAACTAGCACAATGGGGGGCGATTACTGGGATAAATTGTCCTAGATGTGGAAGTTTACAGGCCGATATAATTCATATTTTCGCAACATGTCCATGTCTATCAACAATACTGAATGAAATACAAAATGTTTTACAAAGAGCATTGAAAATAACCGTCAACTTAACCCCTACGATAGTGTTATTGGGAGTGAACTCAAGCAACGCACATGGAGAGGGTTGCTATTTTATTTTCGTTGCTATGGCTGTCTTTAGATTATGTATTGCCTCAGCATGGCTCGATCAGTCAGCACCAGTATTTTAACAATGGTTAGCTAAGGTTTTAAACATTTACAGTCTGGAAAAAGCCATATACTCTAGAAAAGGAAAGAATGGGAGGAAATTAGGATTGAAAATATGGGAGCCGATAGCAAAATGGAGAGAAGAAGCATAATGTATATAATGTATATAATGTATAGGTTTGTAATGTTTATTGTGGTAGGAGGGAGGACTCACAAGTGTCTAGCAAATAATGTGTTGTATGTTTTTTTGTTAAATTTAGGTGCCCCACATGATCGGATTGATCAATTACTAAATCTAAGCTCTCCATGATGTATATGTTCCTCTATGTGTATTGTAGCATAAGTTGGTTTTTTTCCCGTTTTTTTTGTGGAAATATGATTGAATGTATATAGTAATATGTTCCTCACCCCCGGTGTAGGGGGGGGGGTAAATAATATGTAAAAAGCTGTAAAAAGCTGTCAATAAAAAGAATTTTAAAAAAAGCAAATCAGATGTATATGTGTTTTGTTTGTATATAGGAATTGTGTACAGTTTTATTCAATGTGAGAGACCAATCATTAAGGTTGAATGTGGTTTAATTAAAAGAAAAAGTTGAACCATATACTTGATATGTATTTAATTCTTTTTCCTTATGGCTCACTACCCGGAGATACTCTATATTTAAATTACTTGAATTAAATTGTATGGAGAAATATTAATCCAAGACTGGATAATTGATGGTATCCAGTTTTACAACCAGATAGATGTAAGAGTGTTCCATAGGCTTTATCTTGTTTTTTTTCCCTTTGCTAAATACCCAAAAGCCTATGGGTTATATGGGTGACCCCTGTATTTTGTCCAAGGTAGAAGGGGGCATTGTTCTTACATATTAGAGTGGCCCCGGAAAGCAGCGGGCTGCTCCCACTTGCCCCCAGTTATTCTAGAGTCCACGAGGCTCACAAGTGTTCTTGGCCAGACCCTGCGAGCCTCCCACGTGTTGGCCCCATCAGTTCTCCAGCTGCCCAGCACTTAGTGGGTAGCTGCTACGTTTAGGCCCCTCTGACATTGGGACACAGGGTGTCCTAGCCCCCTGAGAGGTCAGTTGGCCAAGGGACAGCCACAGGTTGTGGCTTACGTAATTTCTACGAATTGTTCTGGGCTGCACCTCTGAATGCGTTTTTGATGCGTCATGTGCCTTGTTCTTACACCGCTGAATGTATGTTTATGCATCATGTGTTTTTCTTCCCTGAACCTCTGAAAGTGTTTTGATGCGTCATGTGCCTTGTTCTTACACCGCTGAATGTATGTTTATGCATCATGTGTTTTCCTTCCCTACACCTCTGAATGTTGTGAAGCATCATGTGTAATATGTTCATGCTTATACCCCAAAATGTATTGGGTTACTTAGGTGGTTGTTCTTTCTAGTACAGGTGTGCTAGTGAAGCCCAGGTTCCCTGCGTAATATTCTCCTAAGGTGGTTAGGGTTGCGTAGGTGGTAATTACCTGTTACCAGTAGTTACTGGTTGTATGCTCTATTTTCTATTTTAGTGCTAAAGTGATTATTCTATGTTCTACAAGTGCTATTTCCAAATCTACAAGTGCATATTCCTGACAGTGGTCCCTGTGGCCCTGTCCTGTACATAATCCCCTGTAAATTCTGCCCGTGCATGTTGGCACATTGTAAAGTGTGTGTTTCTATCTAATGTGTTTTGTAATACAAAGACTATTTTTGCATATTACTTGTGTGGAGTTCCTTTTGTGGGGGGCCTTGGATGTTGTTGCTGGTGGGTGCGTGCGCAAATGCTTTACACATCGCCTCTGAGGTAAGCCTGACTGCTCGTGCCAAGCTACCAAGACGGTGAGCAGGGGTTGTCATGGCGGGTGACTTCCTTGCCCTGACGTAGGAATGGTGGTTTCTGCCTGGCTTTGGCGCAAGCCTTAGCCAACCAGAAATCCCATTTCTAACACTGGGTGAATCAGTAGTGTGTAGGTGGTTAGAGGTCTGCATGGCTAGTGCACAATGAATTGTACTGGTGCATTAGTTAGTGCCTGGGCCTTTCCATGAGTACAAGCGTAGTGACTGGATGATTAAAGTTCTGCAAAGAGAGTGCATGGTGAATTTATAAGTGCTTTGGCACTGGAGTGATTGGATAACTACATGGTGTGCAATGGATGATTGGAGGAGTGCATGGGGAGTGACAGGGGGATTGCTTGACTGCATTGGTATATTTTGGTAATTGAAGGAGTGAATCAGTAGTATGTAAGTGGTTAGAGGTCTGTATGGGTAGTTCATGGAGCATAGTAGCAATGCAGGAGTTAGTACCTGACTCATTGCATGAGAACATGGGTAGTGACTGGATGGTAATGACTGTGTAAAAATAGAGGTAGTAGCATCCATCCCCACCAAATGGCCTGTCCCTGCCTAGTTCAGCCCTATGCATCATGCCCTAGAACAACACCTACCAGTGTCCCCCGAAACACTCTGCAACATTCACCTGGACATGTTGGACTTGGCCTTTCTGGCAGGTTAACCCCAAAAATGTTTGCTTTTTTAATGAGAATTGGTGGTAGTGATTTTTGGTTTCTGCACACTTTCACTGTGTCCCAGTGGAAAGTGCGTGCGCACTCTGAGTGAGTGGAGTAAGGTTGACCTGCCCTCCCATAGGAATGCATGGGGAATATCTCTGTCCCTGGTAGTTTCTGATGAGTGAGGCGTGCAGGGTCGAGTTTGGTATGTGCGGACTTGTGTGATTGAATGCTGCGCAATGATGTATGCACATGTATGTGTCTAGTGTGGAAGTCACGAGAAGTAGTGTTCGCATGTATAATGCGGGTACATCCCAAGGAGGCACTCCGGGGTGGTTCATAAACAATGATTCCACTGTGTCGCGAAGCCCTATACTATGCCTCCAACATTCGTTTCTTTCTTCTTCTTTCAGCGCTCCTTGAAAAATGGCGTTTAGCCCGAAATGCATCGGAGCTACGTGTTAAAACCAATGATTGTTCTGGATTACAAATGAAACTTTATTGATATGAATGCAATATCATGAAAACACAAAAAACATAATCTTAATGGAAATAAAATAATTAATTTCAACACAGTGGAATCATTGTTTATGAACCACCCCAGAGTGCCTCCTTGGGATGTACCTGCATTATACATGCGAACACCACTTCTCGTGATTTAAACTAGCGTTTGTACGGAAACGCATCCAAGAAGTGCATCCTACTAATTAACCTACTTGAACTTCTTTCACCTACCGCTGTGCACCCCCCACCTCTTGTTTTTGTCTAGTGTGGAAGTGCCACTTCTAGACATTGGTGTGCGTGTGCAGTGAGTGTGCTGGCACGTGATTGGCTGGAGCTGGCTGGTGAGCCTGGCTCCTGGAATCTGGATGGGTCTGCCCGGTGGTGAGTGTGGAGATTAGCATGCTGATGTTTAGGGAGGAGTGCACCTGGGTCCTGAATGGGGCTGGGCTTTCCCCACACAATGCTGGCTCTGCCCCCTGTGGTGCGTCTAACAACCCCAGCCCTGCCAGTGAATAGAGTGAGGGGCTGAGCACATCAAGGGTGCTCACAAACCAGCTGCAACTGGTTTTTCCCCTCACCCTGAGCCAGACAAAGGTTTTCAATGTATAAAAAGGGGCTGTGTCCCCTTACAATTGGTTTTCTCTTCCAGGATCCCTTTTGCTATAGGGGGCTGCTGCTGGGCGCCAGGAGGACCGCCACTTGGACTACCTCCCTGCCTGGAGGACCAGTGAGCTGGCTCTGGGCCCAGCCTTGCCCCCCTGCCTGCCTAAAAGAACGTTTCTGGACTTGTGGGCCTCCAAGCGCCTTGAAGCTCTTTATTTTCGCCCCTAAGCTCCTGGAAGCGCTGTACTCGTCTTTAGCGCTTGAGAGTGCTGTAATTAGCTGATAGGCGCAGGGAGCGCTTTATTTTTCACTAGCGCTTTGGGAGCGCTTTATTTATCTTTAAAGCCGGTGCCCACCCGGCATTGCCCCGCGAAATTGCCCACGCTGCCGCCCGGGCCACAGCAGGAAGTCAGGCAGGCCGGGGGCGGGACCGAGGGACACCCAGAAGTGCTCTATTCAAAACCGGATATGGACGGGAGACCACCCCACGCTCCAGTGAGACAAGGAGAGAGAGGAAGCCCGCAGCCGGCGCCTTCAACGGGGCTCCCCGGAGTGAGGGAGAGCCCTGTGGTGACCGGCTTAAAGGAGGGAGAGTCCCGGAGTCTCTGCCGAGAGCGCCCAGCACGCCACCAGCAGACGGAGCCCCGGGAGACACCGCAAAGGAGCCGCACCGAGGAGGAGCCCCCACCCTCCAGATTCCCAGTGAGTGCTGCTCCGTGTCTCCGCTGCTGGGGGGCGTCATCTGTATTCCGAGTCCCCCAAAGGAGGGACTTCAATGTTCTGGGGGCATTTTGGCGATTTCAAGTCCACGAGGGACTCCACCTGCCACATTTGGTGAACGAGCCTGCGAGGCTCGGGCGGCATTTCAGTGTTTTTGTGTCCCCCCCCTGAGAGGGACACCAACAAAGCCCCAGGTGTTCATGGGTCCCCCCGAGAGCGACCCCATCGATCTTTTGAGAGCCCAGAGAGGCTCAAGGAGGGCATTTTGTATCCCGAGCCCAAGAGGCTCACAGCCCACATTGTGTTTCGACCCTGAAAGGCTCAGGGGCATTAGTATTTCAAGCCCAGAGAGAGGCTCCAGGCCCCCACAGTTGTTTGAGAGCCCACGAGGCTCAGGGGGCATTTCCTTTGTTCAGAGCCTGCGAGGCTCCAGCGTTGGCCCATCAGTGTCTACACAGCTGCCCAGCACTTAGTGGGCATCTGCTACGTTTAGGCCCCTGACTCTGGGACACAGGGCGTCCTAGCCCTAGAGAGGCCAGTTGGCCTAGGGACTGCCACAGGTGGTGGCTCATGTGAGTTTTGCGCAATTGTGATCTTTCCCTGCACCTCTGAATGTGTTTTTATGCGTCATGTGCCTTGTTTTTACACCGCTGAATGTATGTTATGCATCATGTGTTTTCCTTCCCTACACCTCTGAATGTGTTGTGATGCATTGTGTGTAATGTGCTTATACCCCTACAGGTATTGTGATACTTAGGTGGTTGTCCTTGCTAGTACACGTGTTGCTAGTGAGGTCCTGGTTCCCTGCGTGACCTTTTCCTAAGGTGGTTAGGGTTGCGTAGGTGGTACTTACCTGTTACCAGTAGTTACTGGTTGTGTGCTAATGTGTGCTACAGTGATTTTAAATTCTATGTTCTATGTTCTAAGTGATATTCTAAGTGCTAGTTCTAAAAGTGCTGATTGCTGACAGTGGTCCATGTGGCCCTGTCCCATGTACATATAATCCCTTGTAAATTCTGCCCGTGCCTGTTGGCACATTGTAAAGTGTTTGTTTTTTATCTAATGTGTTTTGGTATAATACAAAGGCTATTTTTACATATAACCTTGTGTGGAGTTTCCTTTGTGGTGGGCCTTGGGTGTTGTTGCTGGGTGTGCGCGCAAACACTTAACTCACATAGCCTCCAGGTTTAGCCTTACTGCTCGTGTCACGTTGCCAAGGGGGTGAGCAGGGGTTACCTTGGCGTGTAACTCCCTTGCCCAGACTTAGGAGAGGTGGTCTCTGACTGACTTTGGAGCAAGCCCTGGCCATCCAGGGATCCCATGTCTAACAGGACCCCAACATCGACTGCTATTTCTACTCTGGTTGCCAATGACACAGCAATCCGCTGCAGACTAAACTCTTCCTCTTACATGTAACTGTTCATTCCCCAAATTGACTGTGGTTGGCCCACCAGTGGGTAAACATGTAATGTGTAAGTATGGGCGAATTTTGTAAATCAGCGGTCCGCAAATTCACGCGAAATCGCCAAAAAATCTGTGAATTTGCGGATTTTTCCAGCAAAATCGTGGATTTTTTTGCGATTTGCACCATACTTAACCAGAGTACTTTCTACTGGCTAATCAGTAAGTGCTACCTCGTTGGGTAAATGTATTGTGCTTTTCCTACACTACAGCTGCGTAAAGGCCCAGAAGAGTTGGCCAGTCACCACGTGTGTCTGTAACTTTGCCACCGCGCCCAAAGGCGCCGAGGTCCCTCGAGTGAGCTGTACATCACAGTGGGGGAAAGGGCGGGAAGAGGTTGCATAGCCAAGTGTGTGTGTGGGGCCGGGCTTCTGTACGAGTTCACATGCCTCTTGTTTATATAGGGTCAGAGACCGATCAGAGCAGCAGATGAGGAGAAAGCAGTAAGTGCTACCTCATTGGGTAAATGTATTGTGCTTTTCCTACACTACAGCTGCGTAAAGGCCCAGAAGAGTGGCAAGTCACCATGTGTGTCTGTCACTTTGCCACCGCGCCCATAGGCACCAAGGTCCCTCGAGTGAGCTGTTCGTCACAGTGGGGGAAATGGCGGTAAGTGGTTGCATAGCCTAGTGTGTGTGGGGCCGGGCTTCTGTGCGAGTTCACATGCCTCTTGTTTATAAAGGGTCAGAGACCGATCAGAGCAGCAGATGAGGAGAAAGCTGTAAGTGCTACCTCATTGGGTAAATGTATCGTGCTTTTCCTACACTACATCTGCGTAAAGGCCCAGAAGAGTGACAAGTCCCCACTTGTGTCTGTCACTTTGCCACCGCACCCATAGGCACCGAGGTCCCTCAAGTGAGCTGTCCATCACAGTGGGGGAAAGGGCGGGAAGAGGTTGCATAGCCTAGTGTGTGTGGGGCCGTGCTTCTGTGCGCGTTCACATGCCTCTTGTTTATAAAGGGTCAGAGACCGATAAGAGCAGCAGATGAGGAGAAAGTAGTAAGTGCTACCTCATTGGGTAAATGTATCATGCTTTTCCTACACTACAGCTGCGTAAAGGCCCAGAAGAGTGCCAAGTCACCACGTGTGTCTGTGACTTTGCAACCGCGCCCATAGGCGCCGAGGTCCCTCGAGTGAGCTGTCCATCACAGTGGGGGAAAGGGAAGGGAGAGGTTGCATAGCCTAGTGTGTGGGGCCGGGCTTCTGTGCGAGTTCACATGGCTCTCGGTAATGAAGGGTCAGAGACCCATCAGAGCAGCAAATGAGGAGAAAGCAGTAAGTGCTGGTCACTGGAAGTACAGGGGGATTGCGCTCGAGAAACTTGTGGATGCCTAGACCCCTATCATCGATTACAGCTAATTGCAGACAGTAGATCTGGGGAGAAAGCACACCTGCCTAGCATCGACCGTGCTCACTAGATTCTTGGGCTGATTATAATGCGTTTCTGAATTTGAGCTTCAACTCTGGCACCTGCTTTATTTATCTGTAAGTGCTTCCTGCTGAGGTTTAATTTTAGTGACAGGAGCCTCGTTGCCTAATTGTAACTATTCTCTGACCCTGCTTCGAGGGTCAGAGCAGGGTCAGAGATTAGTTGCAAGTAGGCAACAAGGCGCCGCTCAGGAAGCTATTACAGGGTTACAGCAGGTGCCCAAGTTGAAGTTAATTTCTTTGTAACCATTTTGTAAATGGTTACAAAGAAATTAGCTTCAACTTGGGCACATGCTTTAACCCAGTAAGTGCTTCCTGAGCAAAATTCAACCCGCTCACGGATTTGCGGATTTTGACGTGATTTCACGCGATTCGCGGATCGCGAAATTGCGGAAAATCCGCAAATTCCGCGAGCGGAATTAATTTTCCACCCATACTCAGTGATGTGGGCTTTGCATGACCATATACTGCTCCAGCTATCTGCAACGCAGCCCCCTGGTAAATACTGGAGGTTCCTGGTGGGCTAGTTGGCCCCCAGGGAGCCCCGGTATTCAAGGGGAAGTAATTCCTCCACTGCAAACGCGCCAGGGGGCTGCCTTGCAGAGACGTGTAAAGAGATCAGGCCCCTTTTTACACCTCTCTGCAACACAGCCCCCCGGTGCATACTGGAGGCTCCTGGTGAGCTAGTTGGCCCCCAAGGACCCCCACTATTCAAGGAGAATTAGTTCCCCCTCTGCAAATTTGCCAGGGGGCTGCCTTGCAGAGACTTGTAAAGAGGCCCCACCCCTTATTACACCTCTCTGCAAGGCAGCCCCCTGGCGCATACTGGAGGTTCCTGACCCCTAGGTCTGCTCAGGGGGTCCCACAAGGACCCCCAAGTCCCCCCCAATTTTAGGGGGGGATAAAAATCCCAGGATACTTGTAGGATACGCATACCCTTCCAATCCCCCCAAATACCCATTAAGGCACCACTCTGCAAACACGCCCCCTGGCGCATTTGCAGAGGGGGAAATTAGTCCCCTTGAATACTGGGGGTCCCTGAGGGCCAAGTAGCCCACCAGGAACCTCCAGTATGTACCAGGGGGCTGCCTTGCAGAGACGTGTTACTCCTCTCTGCAACACATCCCCCTGGTGCATACTGGAGGTTCCTGGTGGGCTACTTGGCCCCCAGGGACCCCCAGTATTCAAGGGGAATTATTTTCCCCTCTGCAAACAAGCCAGGAGGTTGCCTTGGAGAGACATGTAAAGAGGCCTGTCCCTTTTTACACCTCTCTGCAACGCAGCCCCCTGGCACGTTTGCAGAGGGTGAACTAATTCCCCTTGCATACTGGTGGTCCATGGGGGGCAACTAGCCCGCCAGGAACCTCCAGTATGCGCAAGGGGGCTGCGTTGCAGAGATGTGTAATGAGACCCCACCCCTTTTTACACCTCTCTGCAAGGTAGCCCCCTGGCGCGTTTGCAGAAGGGGAACTAATTGCCCTTGAATACTGGGGTCCCAGGGGGCCAACTTGCCCACCAGGAATCTCCAGTATGCTCTTCAGAGCCGTGGAGAGATGAACACAGACACAGCAAGGGTTTGCGTAGGTGATTTCACCCATGCACGTCGTGCTGATAAGTATTTTTTCTGGAAGACGAAGTTGAAGGAAACATAACCAGGATGGTAGCAGAATTGACTTTGAAAGACGCTGCTGCTGGTAAATACAAGCCACATGTTTTGTATATAGGTGTGGCAGTTGATTCAAGGATGTAATTTTGCCAAAAACTGCATTGAAGACCTAACCTGATAAAAGATGAACAGTAAGGGTGAATTCTGGGTACTGTGGTCCAAGTCACACAGTTAAAGACATTGGTGAAATACAACACAGTATTGGGACACAGGTATTATGGAAATACTACATTTTCAAGGAACTGTCCTGAGGTAACTGTAAAGTACTTGCCGACACTGTGGAGAGAAAAACAAATTATGTATGTATTTGAAAACCTACTGTCACTTTAAAATCGAACTGTTGGGCATTAGTCCCTCTTCAATGTTTGGAGTTACGTTTTTTAAAATGCTAACGGACTCATCCAAAGTAAAGCTGCATATGATTACACCTCATGGGAGGCGAAACGCGTCATGCAGAACTGTCTCCATTAAAGAGAGTAAACAGCACGAGTGGCCTGTCTCGAGTTAATTACTGTAGCTTGTGTTTGGTGATATATATATATATATATATATATATATATATATACATATATATATATATATATATATATATATACATGTGTGTATATATATATATATATATATATATATATATATATATATATATATATATATATATATATATGTGTGTATTTGCACGATCTTCAAACCTCCACATGCAGCGGCGAAAGAAGAGACAGACCCCACGCTATCCGGGCAAGATGTTATTTATTCCAAGTGCCTTCCAAAATGCAACGTTTCGAGTACTGACGTACTCTTGTTCACACACCACATTTCAAAAATGGAAACTTCTTTTATCTGCGCAGTTCTGACCCGCCCTATAGGGCCACACCTACCAAACGTGAGTCACATGGTTTTACCTACTGCTAGATTCAAGCAATTTAAAGATACAGTACTTATAATAGCTATGTCAATGTAACATTGTTGCATCAAGAAACAAAACTGATTAACTGCTACATGCTTGATAATTATTACTGGCAATCCAAATTGATTACTGTGTATATACTCAAAAAAGAAATATAAGGATGTTGATATAACTGCATGAATGCAATGATGTTATTGTACATCAATAATTGGGAGAAAAAAGTGATATGCATGAATGCATAATACACCTCACAGTAAATCAGAAAAAACAGCTCTGGATCATTCACTAAATATAAACATGAAGAAAATATTGTGAAGATGCAAATAATAGCTGTACAGTTGTAAATTGCTGCATAACTAGGTAGAACCTTATGAAAAGACAAAATATATATAACACCAAAAAACAGCACCTTAGTGTACAAATCACAGTTTCAAGTTTCAGTCCTATATATTTGTTTAAAATGTGTACATTTTAAATTTTATATAGCATAAATATTTAAGGACTATTTACAAAACGGTTGTATTTATCAAAAAAAAGGGCTTGAGTGAATTTACAGTGCAAAAAAACCAACAAAAGAAAACATTTCCCAATGATTATTAAAAGACTGCACTGCTCAGATACCTGAACAGCTGACTCAGGTTAAGAAACGGGACTACAGAATCCATGAAACAGGTGCTTAGATTCAAAATTTCATGTATATACAAGACATAAGTGATTCATCATTTTGTCTTAGATAATCTCGCGTTGGAACCATGATTGTATGATGTGAATAATGTATACAGAGTATGTACAATGGATTAATGCTCCTACAGGAAGTTATGCATGTCCTCCGTCGCATTTATACATGTGTATATATATATATATATATATATATATATATATATATATATATATATATATAAATATATATATATATATATATATGTATTTGCACGATCTTCAAACCTCCACATGCAGCGGCGAAAGAAGAGACAGCCCCCACGCTATCCGGGCAAGATGTTATTTATTCCAAGTGCCTTCCAAAATGCAACGTTTCGAGTACTGACATACTCTTGTTCACACACCACATTTCAAAAATGGAAACTTCTTTTATCTGCGCAGTTCTGACCCACCCTATAGGGCCACACCTACCAAACGTGAGTCACATGGTTTTACCTACTGCTAGATTCAAGCAATTTAAAGATACAGTACTTATAATAGCTATGTCAATGTAACATTGTTGCATCAAGAAACAAAACTGATTAACTGCTACATGCTTGATAATTATTACTGGCAATCCAAATTGAATACTGTGTATATACTCAAAAAAGAAATATAAGGATGTTGATATAACTGCATGAATGCAATGATGTTATTGTACATCAATAATTGGGAGAAAAAAGTGATATGCATGAATGCATAATACACCTCACAGTAAATCAGAAAAAACAGCTCTGGATCATTCACTAAATATAAACATGAAGAAAATATTGTGAAGATGCAAATAATAGCTGTACAGTTGTAAATTGCTGCATAACTAGGTAGAACCTTATGAAAAGACAAAATATATATAACACCAAAAAACAGCACCTTAGTGTACAAATCACAGTTTCAAGTTTCAGTCCTATATATTTGTTTAAAATTTGTACATTTTAAATTTTATATAGCATAAATATTTAAGGACTATTTACAAAACGGTTGTATTTATCAAAAAAAGTGCTTGAGTGAATTTACAGTGCAAAAAAACCACCAAAAGAAAACATTTCCCAATGATTATTAAAAGACTGCACTGCTCAGATACCTGAACAGCTGACTCAGGTTAAGAAACGGGACTACAGAATCCATGAAACAGGTGCTTAGATTCAAAATTTCATGTATATACAAGACATAAGTGATTCATCATTTTGTCTTAGATAATCTCGCGTTAGAACCATGATTGTATGATGTGAATAATGTATACAGAGTATGTACAATGGATTAATGCTCCTACAGGAAGTTATGCATGTCCTCTGTCGCATTTAACCCGTTGGGTTGTTTGCTGTCGAGTTTGATAATGTACTGCGTTTCTAATCGGCGTAATAGTTTTTCATGGTCGACGCCACGCCTTAAGGGAGCAACAGCATCGATAACATAGTAAGTAAGACATGACAGATCCCTGTTATGCCTGCTGTTGAAATGGCGTGCCACTGGGTATGCCCCGTCGTGATTAACTATAGCACGAAGGTGCTGCAGTATTCTAACATGCACCTATGTGCCGGTACTGCCCACATAACATAGACCGCAGGTGCACGTTAGGACGTAGACCGCAAACTCCGTGCGGCAGTTGTAATTGCCGTGAATCGGAAATTCAGTTTCAGAGAACGGAGTGCGGTAATGGGTGGTATTCTGTCCAAATTTGCATGCTCGACACGAGGAGCATTTGTGAAAGCATTTACCTCCAAACCATTGGGTGACCATGGGCAATTCAGGGCTGGATTTTACTAGCTTACTGCGCATGCTATATGCACGCCTGAATGTGATCACTGGTTTTTTCAGGGGTCACATCGCGTAAGACTCCATCGGTTTTTAAGACTGCCCAGTGTTTGTTAATTATAGATTTTATCTTGCGGTGCTGTCTACTATACGTAGTTATTAATCTGGTAGTATTGGATATGGCGTCATTATCAAGGGGTTTAGGTGCCAACAAAGAGTCTCTGGATCTTTCTTTGCTCTTTTGCAATGCAGTAGCTAGACAGGTTTTGCTGTAACCTCTTGCCTCTAATCTGTCAAGCATTGCAATTGCCCCCTCCTCAAACTTTTCCTGAGTGTTACAGATTCGCTTTAGGCGCAATAATTCGCCAAGCAGAATGCTCATAATGACGTGTTTGGGATGGCTGCTGCTGGCATGTAAAATACTGTTGCCAGCAGTCGCTTTCCTGTGTAGGGAAGTAATGATCTTGTTGCCTATGATGTTGATAGAGACATCAAGAAACTCAGCCGATGTACTGCTGATATTGGAGGTAAAAAATAAATTAAACTGGTACGTATTGAGTGCGTTCACAAAAGTTTGAGCACTCATAACATCCCCCTCCCATACACAGAAAATATCGTCAATAAAACGCATCCAATACTTGATGCGTTCAAAACCAGAAATGCCTGGTAAATCCTGCTCCTCCCACAGCCCGACGTGCAAGCACGCGTAGCTGGGGGAGAAGCAGGATCCCATGGCTACACCGCGTATTTGTTTCCTAATTTCTTTTCCATACAAAAAGTAATTGTTGTCTAAACACCATTGTACCAAATTGCAAATCATTTTGTTGTGACTGTAGTACATGCAAGACTTGCGCCCCAAAATGTGTCTTATACCTTCTATTCCTTTTGCGTGTTCGATAGAGGTGTATAAGGACTCAATGTCCAAAGTGATGATACACCAGTCCTTCTGCCATAATATGGCCTCCAGTTTGGATAAAAAATCACCTGTATCCTTGATGTAGCTAGGTAAAGATTGGACATGCTCTTGTAAGTAAAAGTCAATGTATCGTGAGATGTTTTCACCCATACTCCTGATCGCGGAAATAATGGGTCTCCCAGGTGTTGGATCTTGCATCTTGTGCACCTTTGGGATTAGATACATATGTGGTATCACTGGATGTTCAATCAATAGAAACGCACATTCGGTGGCTGTGATTAAATGTTCTCTTTTGTAAGACAACAACAGCTTTTTGATGTTCTCCTTTGCGTGTTTGTATTGAATACCATTACTCTTATGTAACAGTTGGCATGGTCCAATTGTCGTTTGGCTTCTGCGATGTAATGTTCTTTTTGCCACAAGACAATATTGCCTCCTTTGTCAGAAGGACTCATGATGATTTCTTGATTTTTTGACAATTTGGTCATTAAATTGTTGTACTCCTTGGTTTGGAAACTGGACATGTCTTTGTTGGAGTGGATTTGTTTGTTAAGTTTTTTTAAATCCTCGATGATGCATTCCTGATAAATGTCCACCGCATCCTTTGGCATAACGGGGACAAATTTGCTTTTGGGTTTGAAGGGACTTTCAACAGCACCTTTCTGAGTTACATATACATAAATATATATATATATATATACGTTAGGACGTAGACCGCAAACTCCGTGCGGCAGTTGTAATTGCCGTGAATCGGAAATTCAGTTTCAGAGAACGGAGTGCGGTAATGGGTGGTATTCTGCCCAAATTTGCATGCTCGACACGAGGAGCATTTGTGAAAGCATTTACCTCCAAACCATTGGGTGACCATGGGCAATTCAGGGCTGGATTTTACTAGCTTACTGCGCATGCTATATGCACGCCTGAATGTGATCACTGGTTTTTTCAGGGGTCACATCGCGTAAGACTCCATCGGTTTTTAAGACTGCCCAGTGTTTGTTAATTATAGATTTTATCTTGCGGTGCTGTCTACTATACGTAGTTATTAATCTGGTAGTATTGGATATGGCGTCATTATCAAGGGGTTTAGGTGCCAACAAAGAGTCTCTGGATCTTTCTTTGCTCTTTTGCAATGCAGTAGCTAGACAGGTTTTGCTGTAACCTCTTGCCTCTAATCTGTCAAGCATTGCAATTGCCCCCTCCTCAAACTTTTCCTGAGTGTTACAGATTCGCTTTAGGCGCAATAATTCGCCAAGCAGAATGCTCATAATGACGTGTTTGGGATGGCTGCTGCTGGCATGTAAAATACTGTTGCCAGCAGTCGCTTTCCTGTGTAGGGAAGTAATGATCTTGTTGCCTATGATGTTGATAGAAACATCAAGAAACTCAGCCGATGTACTGCTGATATTGGAGGTAAAAAATAAATTAAACTGGTTCGTATTGAGTGCGTTCACAAAAGTTTGAGCACTCATAACATCCCCCTCCCATACACAGAAAATATCGTCAATAAAACGCATCCAATACTTGATGCGTTCAAAACCAGAAATGCCTGGTAAATCCTGCTCCTCCCACAGCCCGACGTGCAAGCACGCGTAGCTGGGGGAGAAGCAGGATCCCATGGCTACACCGCGTATTTGTTTCCTAATTTCTTTTCCATACAAAAAGTAATTGTTGTCTAAACACCATTGTACCAAATTGCAAATCATTTTGTTGTGACTGTAGTACATGCAAGACTTGCGCCCCAAAATGTGTCTTATACCTTCTATTCCTTTTGCGTGTTCGATAGAGGTGTATAAGGACTCAATGTCCAAAGTGATGATACACCAGTCCTTCTGCCATAATATGGCCTCCAGTTTGGATAAAAAATCACCTGTATCCTTGATGTAGCTAGGTAAAGATTGGACATGCTCTTGTAAGTAAAAGTCAATGTATCGTGAGATGTTTTCACCCATACTCCTGATCGCGGAAATAATGGGTCTCCCAGGTGTTGGATCTTGCATCTTGTGCACCTTTGGGATTAGATACATATGTGGTATCACTGGATGTTCAATCAATAGAAACGCACATTCGGTGGCTGTGATTAAATGTTCTCTTTTGTAAGACAACAACAGCTTTTTGATGTTCTCCTTTGCGTGTTTGTATTGAATACCATTACTCTTATGTAACAGTTGGCATGGTCCAATTGTCGTTTGGCTTCTGCGATGTAATGTTCTTTTTGCCACAAGACAATATTGCCTCCTTTGTCAGAAGGACTCATGATGATTTCTTGATTTTTTGACAATTTGGTCATTAAATTGTTGTACTCCTTGGTTTGGAAACTGGACATGTCTTTGTTGGAGTGGATTTGTTTGTTAAGTTTTTTTAAATCCTCGATGATGCATTCCTGATAAATGTCCACCGCATCCTTTGGCATAACGGGGACAAATTTGCTTTTGGGTTTGAAGGGACTTTCAACAGCACCTTTCTGAGTTACATATACATAAATATATATATATATATATACGTTAGGACGTAGACCGCAAACTCCGTGCGGCAGTTGTAATTGCCGTGAATCGGAAATTCAGTTTCAGAGAACGGAGTGCGGTAATGGGTGGTATTCTGCCCAAATTTGCATGCTCGACACGAGGAGCATTTGTGAAAGCATTTACCTCCAAACCATTGGGTGACCATGGGCAATTCAGGGCTGGATTTTACTAGCTTACTGCGCATGCTATATGCACGCCTGAATGTGATCACTGGTTTTTTCAGGGGTCACATCGCGTAAGACTCCATCGGTTTTTAAGACTGCCCAGTGTTTGTTAATTATAGATTTTATCTTGCGGTGCTGTCTACTATACGTAGTTATTAATCTGGTAGTATTGGATATGGCGTCATTATCAAGGGGTTTAGGTGCCAACAAAGAGTCTCTGGATCTTTCTTTGCTCTTTTGCAATGCAGTAGCTAGACAGGTTTTGCTGTAACCTCTTGCCTCTAATCTGTCAAGCATTGCAATTGCCCCCTCCTCAAACTTTTCCTGAGTGTTACAGATTCGCTTTAGGCGCAATAATTCGCCAAGCAGAATGCTCATAATGACGTGTTTGGGATGGCTGCTGCTGGCATGTAAAATACTGTTGCCAGCAGTCGCTTTCCTGTGTAGGGAAGTAATGATCTTGTTGCCTATGATGTTGATAGAGACATCAAGAAACTCAGCCGATGTACTGCTGATATTGGAGGTAAAAAATAAATTAAACTGGTTCGTATTGAGTGCGTTCACAAAAGTTTGAGCACTCATAACATCCCCCTCCCATACACAGAAAATATCGTCAATAAAACGCATCCAATACTTGATGCGTTCAAAACCAGAAATGCCTGGTAAATCCTGCTCCTCCCACAGCCCGACGTGCAAGCACGTGTAGCTGGGGGAGAAGCAGGATCCCATGGCTACACCGCGTATTTGTTTCCTAATTTCTTTTCCATACAAAAAGTAATTGTTGTCTAAACACCATTGTACCAAATTGCAAATCATTTTGTTGTGACTGTAGTACATGCAAGACTTGCGCCCCAAAATGTGTCTTATACCTTCTATTCCTTTTGCGTGTTCGATAGAGGTGTATAAGGACTCAATGTCCAAAGTGATGATACACCAGTCCTTCTGCCATAATATGGCCTCCAGTTTGGATAAAAAATCACCTGTATCCTTGATGTAGCTAGGTAAAGATTGGACATGCTCTTTTAAGTAAAAGTCAATGTATCGTGAGATGTTTTCACCCATACTCCTGATCGCGGAAATAATGGGTCTCCCAGGTGTTGGATCTTGCATCTTGTGCACCTTTGGGATTAGATACATATGTGGTATCACTGGATGTTCAATCAATAGAAACGCACATTCGGTGGTTGTGATTAAATGTTCTCTTTTGTAAGACAACAACAGCTTTTTGATGTTCTCCTTTGCGTGTTTGTATTGAATACCATTACTCTTATGTAACAGTTGGCATGGTCCAATTGTCGTTTGGCTTCTGCGATGTAATGTTCTTTTTGCCAAAAGACAATATTGCCTCCTTTGTCAGAAGGACTCATGATGATTTCTTGATTTTTTGACAATTTGGTCATTAAATTGTTGTACTCCTTGGTTTGGAAACTGGACATGTCTTTGTTGGAGTGGATTTGTTTGTTAAGTTTTTTTAAATCCTCGATGATGCATTCCTGATAAATGTCCACCGCATCCTTTGGCATAACGGGGACAAATTTGCTTTTGGGTTTGAAGGGACTTTCAACAGCACCTTTCTGAGTTACATATACATATATATATATATATATATATATATATATATATATATATATATATATATATATATATATGTATATATATATATATATATATATATATATATATTCACTGAAAAAACCATAGGTTTCACACCAGTTATAGTTAGGAATTAGCATTTAAAAAACCTATTAAATTCACTGACAAAACCAGTTATAGTTAGCTGGAAATTTTACTGATATAAAACCAATGAAATTCCACGTTATAGTTAGTTGGACTCACTATAACTTGCGCGTGCAATGCACTGCTGATGACGTCACATATTACATCACTCATGACATGGTCAGTGACATCACTCATGACATCACTGATGACACCATCCAGTGAATATGTGTCTTTCTGAAAAATAAATATTAGTGAGTAATGTTTAAATATTTAAATATATATATTATTGTTTCACTTTGTGTATAAGTGGCTACATGTGTTGGTAAGTAGCTACATGCGTATGTATATGGGTTATTAGATGTTTCTCTTAGTATCAGTATGAGTGTCTATATGGTTTGGTGGGGGTATTACTTAGCACATAGATGCATGAGTGACTGACTCGCTGTTTGTATGTGTTTTGAAGACAGCATATGTGCAGGACTGTATGGATGGATGAGTGTGTATATGTGTTTGTTAGTGAGTGAATGACTGTCTCACTAGTGTCTTTATCAGTAACTACATATGTTTTAATCTAGTATATGTGAATATTGATGTATATAAGTGAGTATATGTGAGAGTAAGAGATTGTAAGAGTTCCTGTTTAAATAAGTATGTGTTTCTATAAGTGATTGTTTAAGAGAATAAATATGTGTAATTTTCAATACAAGTAAGGTGGAAGTGTGTGTATAACTCTATATTCAAATAAATGGATGTTCAATAGTTTATTTGCACGTGTGAGTATGTGTGTGAGTAACTTTTGGATGACTGTCGGTGTGTAACAGGATGTATAGGTGTATCACTTCATATGATAAGTGAGTATATGTATGAGTGACTATATAGAACTGTTGGTGAATGACTGGATGTGCATATAGATGGTGGAATTACTGAATTGCTTGTTGTAACTGATATGGGTATCTCCATTTTTTTTTAAATTTCAGTTTCTATTTTTGAATATGTGTTTCAAGGGTTACATTACAGTGAAAGGAGGTCTGTCACTATGTCACAAGGATGGTGTCATCAGTGATGTCATGAGTGATGTCACTGACCATGTCATGAGTGATGTAATATGTGACGTCATCAGCAGTGCATTGCACGCGCAAGTTATAGTGAGTCCAACTAACTATAACGTGGAATTTCATTGGTTTTATATCAGTAAAATTTCCAGCTAACTATAACTGGTTTTGTCAGTGAATTTAATAGGTTTTTTAAATGCTAATTCCTAACTATAACTGGTGTGAAACCTATGGTTTTTTCAGTGAATTTCAAAGGTTTTTTAAATGCTAATTCCTAACTATAACTGGTGTGAAACCTGTGGTTTTTTCAGTGAATTTCAAAGGTTTTTTTAATGCTAATTCCTAACTATATAAGACCTGAAAGCCCACCAGGAATCTCCAGTATGCGCCAGGGGACTGCATTGCAGAGAGGTGTAATGAAGCCACAACCCTTTTTACACCTCTCTGCAACGCAGCCCCCGTGCATGTTTGAAGAGGGGAAACTAATTCCCCTTGCATACTGGGGGCCCCTGGGGGCCTATTAGCCCACCTGGAACCTCCAGTATGCGCCTGGGGCTGCATTGCAGAGGTGTAATGAGACTATGCCCCTTGTTACACCTCTCTGCAACGCAGCCCACTGCCGCGTTTGCAGAGGGGGAACTAATTCCCCTTGCATACTGGGGGTCCCTGGGGTCAACTAGTCCACCAGGAGACTCCAGTATGCACGAGGGAGCTGCATTGCAGAGAAGTGTAATGAGGCCACACCCTTGTTACACCTCTCTGCAATGCAGGCCACTGGCGCCTTTGCAGAGGGGGGACTAATTCCCCTTGCATACTGGGGGTCCCTGGATCATATCTGCCCAAACACCGATATTCCGAACGATTGTAAATGACTTTTCTTGAGAAACATTTGGATTTGGATTATCATGTCCTATACTTTGGAATTTTTGAAAGACTGACTTTGAGGATGCTATAAATTACTCAAGTCTGCCCGAATTGTGTGGGTAAAATTGATACCTAGTCACTTTGAATAGGAATATACTTATGTCTCGTCTAACATTTGGAAGAAATATCTAGTTATATGACAACGGGATACCGACATAACTTGAAGGAAATAAGAACGCCCTGAAGAAGTTCTGTTGTACAGAACGAAACGTTTCGGCTGGCTGTGGTACATAAACTTAAGGAAAATAAAAGCATTTGAATATACACCAAGATTCAGCGCTTCAATAAGTACTCTAAGTGATATGATTTGATTGGACTCATTGTGAAAGTGGTGCTGTGCCAAACTTTGGAATATTCTCCACTACTCTCTACTACTTACTCTCTCCCACTCTCTACTACTCACTCTCTACTGCTCTCTACTACTCACTCTACTACTTACTCTCTACTACTCTCTACTACTCAGTCTCTACTACTCACTCTCTACTACTCTCTACTACTCACTCTACTATTCACTCTACTACTCTCTACTACTCACTCTGCTACTCTCTCTACTGCTCTCTACTACTCTCTACTACTCACTCTCTACTCTCTATTACTCACTCTCTACTCTCTACCTCTCTACCTCTACACCTCTACCTCTCTACCTCTCTCTACACGCACACATATAGACATATATGCATATATATATGTGCATATGCATTTATATATATGTATGTGTATATATAAAAAAAACAACTAAACATTTTTTTTTCTAATCAGCTACTTTTAAAACTGTCATTCTTTTTCCCCATGGTACACTCCCCGGTACGCTTACCGGTGCGCGTACCGGGCGCTCACCCCGCGAAAATCAAAAAAAAAATTTATTTTTTTTTTGCCCCGTGGGGCCCTTTTATGGCCCCCACATCAAACCTAGGGGGTCAAGGGGGGTCTACTCTGCCCCCTTATGGTCATTTCCCCCTTTGTTTTGGCCACCTCTTGTGTCTCGATCCTACCGAGACACAAGATGGCGGCCGCTCCGGACTGTTTAGAATGTTTACAGACCCCCCAGAGCCAATCAGCTTTCTCCGCGCAAGTCGCGGTAAGCGCCCGGTGCGCGTACCGGTGCGCGTACCGGAGCGCGGCTATAGATATATATATTTTTTTGAACCTTAATTACTCAAAATCCACTGGAGCACATATCTTGAGACATAGCAAAGGCACATCGGGCTACCAGTCCCTACAATTTTGCCAAGTTTGGTGGAAATCCATTCAGCCGTTCGGGCTAAAAGTGAAATCGACCGCCCTATGGAAATTAACATGGGGAAAACGTGTTTTGGGACCCCCCTTTTATCTCGGCCCCCGCTTGATGAATCCCCCCCAAACTTTCAGGGAAGGACCGGACCGCCATGAGACCATTTTCCTGAAAATTTCAGGCAGATTCGTCAACCGGCGCCAAAGTTATTCAAAATAGAATGTTGAGATTTAACATTGAAAATTATCCTACTCTCTACTACTCACTCTACTATTCACTCTACTACTCTCTACTACTCACTCTGCTACTCTCTCTACTGCTCTCTACTACTCTCTACTACTCACTCTCTACTCTCTATTACTCACTCTCTACTCTCTACCTCTCTACCTCTACACCTCTACCTCTCTACCTCTCTCTACACGCACACATATAGACATATATGCATATATATATGTGCATATGCATTTATATATATGTATGTGTATATATAAAAAAAACAACTAAACATTTTTTTTTCTAATCAGCTACTTTTAAAACTGTCATTCTTTTTCCCCATGGTACACTCCCCGGTACGCTTACCGGTGCGCGTACCGGGCGCTCACCCCGCGAAAATCAAAAAAAAAATTTATTTTTTTTTTGCCCCGTGGGGCCCTTTTATGGCCCCCACATCAAACCTAGGGGGTCAAGGGGGGTCTACTCTGCCCCCTTATGGTCATTTCCCCCTTTGTTTTGGCCACCTCTTGTGTCTCGATCCTACCGAGACACAAGATGGCGGCCGCTCCGGACTGTTTAGAATGTTTACAGACCCCCCAGAGCCAATCAGCTTTCTCCGCGCAAGTCGCGGTAAGCGCCCGGTGCGCGTACCGGTGCGCGTACTCCCACTCTCTACTACTCACTCTCTACTGCTCTCTACTACTCACTCTACTACTTACTCTCTACTACTCTCTACTACTCAGTCTCTACTACTCACTCTCTACTACTCTCTACTACTCACTCTACTATTCACTCTACTACTCTCTACTACTCACTCTGCTACTCTCTCTACTGCTCTCTACTACTCTCTACTACTCACTCTCTACTCTCTATTACTCACTCTCTACTCTCTACCTCTCTACCTCTACACCTCTACCTCTCTACCTCTCTCTACACGCACACATATAGACATATATGCATATATATATGTGCATATGCATTTATATATATGTATGTGTATATATAAAAAAAACAACTAAACATTTTTTTTTCTAATCAGCTACTTTTAAAACTGTCATTCTTTTTCCCCATGGTACACTCCCCGGTACGCTTACCGGTGCGCGTACCGGGCGCTCACCCCGCGAAAATCAAAAAAAAAATTTATTTTTTTTTTGCCCCGTGGGGCCCTTTTATGGCCCCCACATCAAACCTAGGGGGTCAAGGGGGGTCTACTCTGCCCCCTTATGGTCATTTCCCCCTTTGTTTTGGCCACCTCTTGTGTCTCGATCCTACCGAGACACAAGATGGCGGCCGCTCCGGACTGTTTAGAATGTTTACAGACCCCCCAGAGCCAATCAGCTTTCTCCGCGCAAGTCGCGGTAAGCGCCCGGTGCGCGTACCGGTGCGCGTACCGGAGCGCGGCTATAGATATATATATTTTTTTGAACCTTAATTACTCAAAATCCACTGGAGCACATATCTTGAGACATAGCAAAGGCACATCGGGCTACCAGTCCCTACAATTTTGCCAAGTTTGGTGGAAATCCATTCAGCCGTTCGGGCTAAAAGTGAAATCGACCGCCCTATGGAAATTAACATGGGGAAAACGTGTTTTGGGACCCCCCTTTTATCTCGGCCCCCGCTTGATGAATCCCCCCCAAACTTTCAGGGAAGGACCGGACCGCCATGAGACCATTTTCCTGAAAATTTCAGGCAGATTCGTCAACCGGCGCCAAAGTTATTCAAAATAGAATGTTGAGATTTAACATTGAAAATTATCCTAACTATAACTACCTACTGGCGACCGCCAGTAGGTAATATATATATATATATATATATATATATATATATATATATATATATATATATATATGTATATATATATATATATATATATATATATATATACAAATAGTAATGGAACATCCATCTGCTCTCCAGCGCCGTACTGGCTGCTTCATGCCGAGAAGGAACCACAAACCACAGTCTTCAGGGAAATATTTTATTTTCTGCTGTTTTCCTCCTGACGTGTTTCGGGAAAACACTTTGCTTCTTGGCATTTCCTTCTACACTCAGCAACAGGTGCTTAGTCACGCCAGGGTAGTTTTGCGTATCATATCCAGCTCCTTCTTCCTTACGGAAAGACCAGTACTCGCAATAGAGGTTTAATCCTCAGTATGGATTTATTTGCACACTTCAAACAACAAAGGCATTTCGGTGTTGAGCCTTCGTCAATGTCAGCGGCCGCCACAAAGACAATGGTTTTTATGTCAATTGTATATCATTAACAAATCTAGGGAGGGAACTTTTTTACAAGTTCCACCAAGTCGCACGCTCTGTATGAATCGTATGAATTAAATTCATTTATGTTTATCTTCTTTTCAACCATTTTATATTTTCTCAGTTTAAATCTTCCTCCTATTTTTTTTTTTTTTTTTTGTGTAAGACCTTTATTAACACAAAGTAGATTACACAGCATGAGCCTACAACCCGGGGGCCGGCTCGCCACGTTAGTATGAACTACATCATAGCATAAGTGCTTTGTACATAAACATCTCATCACTGTGAGGTGGAGCCACCCCGTGTACCTCTCGTATGGCTACTAGCTGACAAAAAGATATGAGTCTTACATTTTCTCATTTTATAATTAAGAAACAGAAAACAACATACCCCAACTAAGACCATACAGTACTATCCCTTACGTGCTAAACTCCAACTGTGACGATAGTAAGTTCCCACCAATTGTCCGCTGCCACTGGGCTTGACCTCGTGTGCCTAGCATCTCACATTCCTAACTTATTCAAACGAGGTGTTCGTCCTCCCCATCGTCCTGTAATGAGGTGAGGTATTCCTCTAAATAACACCAAATATTCTTTGGCCTGGAATTTGCTGGCAACTGCTCCTCATAAGTTTGCAGTTTGTCACGGCAGGTGGACATGTCATGCAACCATGTTTTCTTCGTCGGCACTTTCCGACTGTGCCAGCATTGTGCCACCTGCCGTTTTGCTAATAATAAGGCTATTGCACAAAACCTGCGCTTCAACGCTCTAAATTGTGGCACTATGCCCAATAAGCAGACCTTGGGTGTGCATTGCACCTCTTCCTCCAATATGACAGATAATGTGGCAGTGACCTCCTCCCAGTACCTCGCTATTTTGGCGCAGTCCCAGGCCAGATGTGCAAAGCCCGCCCCCTCCCTGTTACACCTTATACACCTGTCTTCCTCTTGTAACCCGAAGCAGTTTTGTCGGCGTGTAGTAAATTTGGTGAATAAATTTAAAGTGAATAATTCTCAAATTACCGTTAGGTGTCAGTATTTGTGTCAGGGCGCATGTGCTGGTCCACTCTTCATCTGTCAATGGTGCATCTAAGAGTGTATCCCACCGCCCCTTGGCCTTCAGAGCGTGTCCTGCCAATTCCGATTGTGCAGCTGAATAAAGCCTAGATACCAAGTGGGATAAGTCGTTAGTTGTGATCAATAATTGTAGTGGTGCAAGACATTCCGGCTCCGACGGAAACATCGGGTAATGTTCCCTCAATGCTCTGGTCAGTCTATAATATGTAAAGCGAAACATGGGGGTTGGGTTCTGGATATAACTCAACTGGTCTAGGCCTACGAATGTGCCCCCACGAAATACATCTCCCAGCTTGTCAATCCCAGCTCTACTCAGCAATGACATTCCGACTCTCTCCCCGGTAACAGACAGTGCCTGATGATGGTGTAATGGCATGGCCGGCACGTACAGTGGGGTTTTATGAGCCAGCTGCCCAAGCCTGCGCCATGCTTTGAAAGTGGTGTCCACCGTGTTTATATCCCTGGCATGTAGTGGGGGTCGTGTATGCGAGATTATTGCCGAAAGGGGAACAGGATGTGCATCACTCTCCTCTATAGCCGCATGTGTGAGGTATGGGACTGCATGGTACCAATATGCCGCATATTGCGCCTGTGCGCAGAGTTAGTATAGAAGGAAATCCGGCACAGTGAAGCCTCCTTGTGCAAATGGGAGTGTCAGAGTCTGCAGATCAACACGGGCCTGTTTGCCCGCCCATATCAGGGTCCTCACCAGGGAGTTTATACGACGGAATATTGCTTGTGGTGGCGTGATCGGTATGTTATTAAACATGTATAACAATTTTGGCAACACGTTCATTTTAACAATAGCTATCCTATCGGCCAGTGAAAGTGGCAAATGTATCCAGCGTTGAATGCTGTCCTCCAGTTTCGAGAGTACCACCCCGTAGTTCGCTCGCAGTACCTCCTCTGGATCTCTGTGATACATGACTCCCAGATATCTAATCGGGTCTTGTTGCCACTCCAACGGGAAATCCACAGCAAAGGGGGATGTGGTGTCAGTGAGGGGTATAATAGAGGATTTAGCCCAATTAATCGCCAGCCCCAAGTGTCCGCCAAATCTGATGTATTCCCTGAGTAATGGGTTTAGGTGAGTCTCTGGGTCACGGACATAAAGCAACATATCGTCCGCATACAGCGATATGTGAAGCGGTCTGGCTATAAATTGCAAAGCAGATTCTTTGTAGTTCTGTCGTACTAGACAGGCCAGCGGCTCCAGTGCTAGTGCAAACAAGAGAGGTGAGAGCGGACAGCCCTGCCTCGTACCCCGTTCAATTGCAAATTGATCCGACACATAGCCATTGATTTTGATCCTGGCACACGGCTGTGTATAGAGCAAAGAAACCCATTGCACAAACCGTTTAGGAAACCCCATTCTATTCAGGACGGTAAGCATGTAGCGCCATTCAATGGAATCGAACGCTTTCGCGGCGTCAAGCATGACAGCCACCGCTTTAACCGAGGGTTGAAGGTAGTGTGAGAGTGCAAACAGGGACCTAGTGTTATGTGTGGTTGATCTGGTTGGCACAAAGCCAGATTGATCCGGAAGGACCAGACAGGTCATCAGGGGGGATAGCCGCCTCGCTATAAGTTTCGCAAGGATTTTTGAGTCTACATTGATCAGAGATAGTGGTCTGTATGAGTCACACTCCTCTGGGTCCTTGGACGGCTTCAGGAGAGCGATGATCATGGCTTCGCGCAGTGTGGGGGGGAGTAATGATTTTTCAAATGAGGTGCCGTACATGTCTACCAAATGCGGCACAAGAAGGTCCACATACTGTTTATAAAATTCCGAGGTGTACCCGTCGGGGCCTGGTGCCTTACCATTCGGAAGAGAACCTATCACTTCGGTCACCTCTTCCACCGTGATGGGCCTAGCCAAGTACTCCCTGTGCGCATCCGATAGCCAGCCAATCGCCACATTGTGTAAGTAGTCATACGTTTCTTCCGCTGGAGCTGTGGGTTGTGACTGGTATAGCGACCCAAAGGAGTCAACAAAGCATTTTAATATGTCCGTAGCGTGCGTTTGCAATATGCCCTCTCTAGACTTCACTCGGAGTATCGCTGTCGGGCCCCGGCCTTCACAGATTTTACGGGCCAGTACAGCCCCTGGCCTGCCCCCCTCTCCAAAGGTTCTAGCTACATGTTTGCGATCCATGTATTTTATTTCGGACTCTAGGAAGTCCGCGTGTTCAGTGTGCACTTCGCGCAGCTTAGATAGAAGGGACACATCCTGAGTGGCCTCATACAACGACTCCAAGTTCCTCATCTGTTGCTCGCAACGGTGGATTTGGCCCCTAATATCCTTTAGGACCCCTATGGTGGTGCTAATGCAGACCCCTCTGATCGTGGCTTTAAACGCCTCCCAAAGGAGACATGGGTCGTCAGTTGTCTGTGTATTAATGTCAAAGTAGTGTTAGAAATCGGGTAGTCCCTTTTTTATGATCATGCCTTGTGATCACATGACAGGGAAGGAGGATAAAAGGTGGTCCTACCTTTAGCTCGATGCTTGATATCTGCCAGTGTTTGGATTTCTACCCTGGTTGTTGGCTGTCGTTTTTGCTGCTGGATCGAGTTCTTCCCTGCTGTTTGAATCCCTCATTCCCTTGGGCTGTGTCCCTCCCCCTTCTCACGGGCTCGTGAGAAGGCTTGCCGTTTTTCCCTTCTTTGATCCTTTTTTCCCCTGTCTTAGTTATTAGGGTGTCCTGGGTTTCCCTTCTTGGCCCGTTTTTGTTAGTATTTTTTGCTGCCTTCGTGTTATTCTTTTGTACGTGTGTCCGGGGGCCCCCGCTCACACGAGCGTTGCACTGTGTCCTTTCTCTCGTTAGAGAAAGCAACGCGGAGTTTTAAACTGAGCGCCGGCGTTTCCAGCGCGTCTTCGCTGGTGCCGCTCTCCGCTTCGTTGTTAGCGGAAGTGACGTTTTGGGTCACTCCGCGAAGGCAGCGCTGAGTTTAGATTAGACTCGGCGTGAGTAACGATTGGGTTCGCTACTTGGAAGTAACGAAGGGGTTTTTTTAGGCGGTGTCCTTTTTTCCCCTTCTTGGCCATTATCCTTTTGTTTGTTTTTCTTTGGCCTAGCGACGACAGCGTCCTCTCCTCCCCTGCAAGCCCCATTACAATTATTGCAGGAACAGGAGTGCTGTGCTTGTATAAACTCCTATTCTTTACGAAGCAAAGCCTGCACAGTAAAGCGGTAAGAGGGGATTGTGTGTGATCCAAGGCATGATTATGGAGGGTTGGTGATTTCGCTGTCAGCAGTGTTATATGAAGGGGCTGTGTTGTTTTTTCTATTACAGTGTGGTGCAGAAGCGTAAAGCAGGAGGGAGCTGTCTTCTTTTCGTCGCCAAGGGTGGAAGACTTGGTGTCTTTTCAACATTACCACCCTCTTTTCGGGTCCCCTGGTGCCCACATAGTGTTTTGACCTGTGTGGGTCCACGGGGCTGGTAAAGGGGATTGGTGCATGCTACGTCCCTGCAGTGCTTGGGCCGGTGGGAATCTAACAGAATATCAAGCCCACGTTATAATAGCACTGCCCGGACTAGCATGGATGACGATGGGAATGCCCTGGGAGGGGGTACGGGTACTCCTACTATGCAGGACATTATGGGAGCGGTACATACACTCCAGGCTCAGATGCAGGAGCTGCAGCAGGAGAATGTAGGGCTAAAGCAGGAACTGGTGGCCGTTAGAGCAAGGGAACAGGCCTCTAGCAGGGGAACGGCTCCGGTGTTACAACCAGCTACCTTTCAATATACAGGAGGGGCCAGAGCAAGTACAGCTAGTGGTAGTAACCCCATAGCGGTGACTGTGACGACTCCCGTGGCAGTTCCTTTGGCCCCCCCTGAGAGATTTTCAGGAGAACCTGATAAGTTTGGCACTTTTATGAACCAGTGTCAGCTGCACTTTATGTGCAGGACTAACGCCTTCCCCGATGACTCAGCTAAGATCGCTTTTATCCTGTCATACCTGGCTGGCAACGCGGCTCAATGAGCAATTCCTCTGGTAGAAAGCAATGATCGTGTGCTATATAATTATCAGGCATTTAAGGATTTAATGCGGGGTCTTTTTGCAAAGCATGCATTCATGCAGGCCAGCGATGCTGAGCTGTTGAAGCTGCGGCAGGGCAGGCAGGACTTATTGTCTTATATCGCCAACTTCAATCGATTGGTAGCCGAGACGCATTGGCCCATAGAGAAAAGAACATCTCTGTTTTATCAGGGTCTTTGTGAGGAGTTGAAAGATATCATGTCACAAGTGGTTGATCCGCCTGAGGATTGCGCAGCATTTATTGATTTAGTAGTGAAATTGAATCACAGGGTGACAGAAAGGCGTGGAGAACGTAACCGGTTTTTGACACCTCGTAGTAGTTATGTGAAACCAGAGGCGAAGGCGACGATGGAGAGTAGAGCAGCCCCTGAACCCATGGATATTGGTGGAGTACGGGGACCCCTGACATCAGAGGAAAAGAAAAGAAGAAGAGAGTTAAATCTGTGTCTGTATTGTGGACAGGGGGGCCACTTCGCACGTGATTGCCCTGTGAAACCCTCAGGGGTAGGGTTCGGCAAGAAGGTGGCATGCATATATGTGGACCAAGGCTCAGGTGTGGACGGAATAGAGCAGTTTGAGGTGGTAGGGGCCCTAGATCAAGCTTCAAGGCATTTTGTGATCAGTGCCCATTTGCTGCTTCCAACACAGACACGCATTCCGGTGTCAGTATTGTTAGATTCCGGGGCGACCGGAAACTTCATAGACATCTCGATGGCTGAAAAGTTGATGGTTCCTTGTCGCCTGAAGGAACAGCCTGAACCAGTAAGGGCGATAGATGGGACAGAGTTGACATCAGGGTGTATTACAAAACAGACCGTTCCTCTTGGTTTGTTGTGTGAGAACGGACACGTGGAAAGTGTGGTCTTTGATTTGATCGATGCCCCTTCATTTGGTTTGGTCTTGGGGGTCCCGTGGCTGCAAAAGCATAACCCGAGGATTGATTGGGTTCAGAGATTGGTTACGTTGGACTCAGTATATTGCTTAAGGAATTGTTATGTGGTGGCAGCGGAACAGATCAACCCCTTGTCTTGTGCTCTGATTGAAAAGAGTGTTGTTCCTCCTCAGTATTCATCCTATGAGGAGGTGTTTGACAAAGTGTGCGCTCAAGGTCTCCCTCCGCATAGGTCATACGACTGCAAGATCGATTTGATACCCGGAGCACCGTTGCCATGCAGTCGGGTTTATGCGTTGTCTGAGCCTGAGGAGGCTCATTTGAAGACTTATATAGATGAAATGTTGCTCTTGGGTTATATTCGTCATTCTACCTCGCCAGTGTCATCGGCTATATTTTTCATCCCGAAGAAAGAAGGCTCCTTGAGGGCATGTGTGGACTACAGAACGTTGAACTCGGCCACTGTTAAAAACCGGTACCCTCTTCCCCTCATCTCCGTGTTGCTGGATCAGCTCTGCAAGGCTACGGTGTTCACCAAGTTAGACTTGCGGGGCGCATACCATCTGATAAGGGTTCGGCCAGGAGATGAGTGGAAGACGGCGTTTAAAACAAAGTACGGTTTGTTTGAATATACGGTTATGCCGTTTGGTTTGTGCAATGCGCCAGCGGCGTTTCAGTTTTTTATTAACGAAGTCCTAGGCCAGTATTTGGATCAGACAGTTATTGTCTATTTGGATGATATCCTAATATACTCTGAGAAGGAGATCGATCATACCAGGCATGTGACGCAGGTTTTGCAGTCATTAAAGGAACACCGTTTATACGCTAAATTGGAGAAGTGTCAGTTCGGGACCCCCGAGGTGGAGTTTTTGGGGTTTGTGATCTCTGCAGCAGGTATCCGAATGGACCCGAAAAAGATTCAGGCAATAGAGACATGGCCAGTACCGACTAATGTGAAGCAGATACAGGTGCTTTTGGGTTTCGCCAATTTCTACCGGCGATTTATACTGCATTTTTCTGACATTGTGGCCCCAATGACTCGCCTTTTGAGGAAGGGTGTTCTTTTTGATTGGACTGATGAGACTCAGGAGGCCTTTTGTAAGTTGCTAAGACAGTTTGTTACTGCACCGGTATTGGTGCATCCTGATCCTGCCCTGCCATACTTTGTAGAAACTGATGCATCCTTGTGCGCTGTGGGTGGGGTTCTATCCCAGCGAGATGAGGCCACAGGCCATATGCATCCAATTGCGTTCTTTTCAAAAACCTTATTGCCAGCCGAACGCAATTATACGGTGGCGGAACGCGAGCTGCTGGCGGTCAAACTAGCGTTTGAGGAATGGCGCCATTATTTATGGGGGGCTAGACATGTTATTACGATCTACACCGATCATAAAAACCTGGAATTCTTTCGGTCTGCTAGGGCATTGACTCCTCGTCAGATGAGATGGGTCTTATTCTTTAATGAATACGACTTCGTCATAACATACAGGCCTGCAGCCCAACAAGTGAAATCTGATGCCCTTTCCCGAATACACGTTGCAGGAAAGGAAGATGACTCCATGAAGGAGAGCAGGGCGATGATAGACGAGGGAAGAATAATAGGAGCTCTGGTAGTGGAAGATTTTCCTACTCTGGTGAAGGAACGTCTGAGCCAAGTAGATCTGGCACCTTGGTTGTCTCTACCCCTGGTATCAATGAAGGATGGACTTTTGTACCATGAAAGCAGGTTATTTATACCCCCGGTGTTGAGGGATGAGGTGCTGGAATGGTGTCACTCCTCCGCCTTGACAGCTCATCCAGGAATCAGGAAGACTAAGGAAATATGTATGAGGTGGTTTTGGTGGGAGTCATTGATTAAGGATGTTCAAGGATATGTGGGTGCTTGCGCGGTGTGTGCGATCAGCAAGCCCTCGCATTGTAAACCATCGGGTCTTTTACAGCCTTTGGAGGTACCCCCTTGTCCCTGGCATATATTAAGCATGGATTTTGTAACTGATCTACCTCTGGCAGCAGGGTGCACCACCATTCTGGTGGTGGTAGACTTATTCACCAAAATGGCCCACTTTATACCGCTACCTAAACTCCCAACAGCGAAGGAGATGGCGGTGGTGTTTATGTCTTCGGTGGTGCGTTTACATGGGTTGCCAGTGGTGATTGTATCCGACAGGGGGGCGCAGTTTGTATCACATTTTTGGACTGAGTTGTGTCAAGTACTTAAAACCGAGATACGTTTATCTTCGGCTTACCACCCTCAGTCCGATGGTCAGACCGAGCGCACCAATCAGACAATGGAACAATATCTACGTTGTCTGATTGTGTCCTTATCCTGTGATTGGGTGACGGCTCTGCCCATTGCGGAATTCGCTTACAACAACAGTGTGCATTCCGCCTTGGGCATGACACCCTTTTACTGTTCCTTCGGGTACCATCCTAGAGCAGTAGCCATACAGCCCACGGGTCGCGTGTCAGCCATAGATGACACGTGCGAGCGTTTAAGAGACATATGGAAGTTGGCCAAGGATAGTCTTCATGTAGCGAAGGCGGCGATGAAAGTCCAGGCGGATAAGCATCGTGCTGATGCTCCCGCATATAAGACAGGGGACCAAGTGTGGCTAGCTTCACGCAACCTGAGGTTACAAGGTCCTCGCAAACTGCAGCCCAGATTCGTGGGCCCTTTTCCCATTTTGCAGGTCATTAATCCCGTGGCAATGAAGCTTAGTTTACCCCCAGAATATAGAGTACACCCCATGTTTCATACATCTTTGCTAAAAACCCTATGTGCCCTCTGCACAGGCGATACCACCGCCTCCTCCTGTTATGGTGGATGGGCAGGAGGAATTTGAAGTGCAGGCTATTCTGGATTCGAAGCGGGTCCGGGGGCGCCTTTTATACCTGGTGGACTGGAAAGGGTACACTAAAGAGGACAGGACATGGGAACCAGCCGGGGGGGTGCATGCTCCACGATTGGTCCGATTGGTCCACAGACAACACCCCTCGAAACCCCGCCCTGTGGGGAGGATCATTGGGGGGGTACTGTTAGGAATCGGGTAGTCCCTTTTTTATGATCATGCCTTGTGATCACATGACAGGGAAGGAGGATAAAAGGTGGTCCTACCTTTAGCTCGATGCTTGATATCTGCCAGTGTTTGGATTTCTACCCTGGTTGTTGGCTGTCGTTTTTGCTGCTGGATCGAGTTCTTCCCTGCTGTTTGAATCCCTCATTCCCTTGGGATGTGTCCCTCCCCCTTCTCACGGGCTCGTGAGAAGGCTTGCCGTTTTTCCCTTCTTTGATCCTTTTTTCCCCTGTCTTAGTTATTAGGGTGTCCTGGGTTTCCCTTCTTGGCCCGTTTTTGTTAGTATTTTTTGCTGCCTTCGTGTTATTCTTTTGTACGTGTGTCCGGGGGCCCCCGCTCACACGAGCATTGCACTGTGTCCTTTCTCTCGTTAGAGAAAGCAACGCGGAGTTTTAAACTGAGCGCCGGCGTTTCCAGCGCGTCTTCGCTGGTGCCGCTCTCCACTTCGTTGTTAGCGGAAGTGACGTTTTGGGTCACTCCGCGAAGGCAGCGCTGAGTTTAGATTAGACTCGGCGTGAGTAACGATTGGGTTCGCTACTTGGAAGTAACGAAGGGTTTTTTTTAGGCGGTGTCCTTTTTTCCCCTTCTTGGCCATTATCCTTTTGTTTGTTTTTCTTTGGCCTAGCGACGACAGCGTCCTCTCCTCCCCTGCAAGCCCCATTACAATTATTGCAGGAACAGGAGTGCTGTGCTTGTATAAACTCCTATTCTTTACGAAGCAAAGCCTGCACAGTAAAGCGGTAAGAGGGGATTGTGTGTGATCCAAGGCATGATTATGGAGGGTTGGTGATTTCGCTGTCAGCAGTGTTATATGAAGGGGCTGTGTTGTTTTTTCTATTACAGTGTGGTGCAGAAGCGTAAAGCAGGAGGGAGCTGTCTTCTTTTCGTCGCCAAGGGTGGAAGACTTGGTGTCTTTTCAACATTACCACCCTCTTTTCGGGTCCCCTGGTGCCCACATAGTGTTTTGACCTGTGGGGGTCCACGGGGCTGGTAAAGGGGATTGGTGCATGCTATGCCCTGCAGTGCTTGGGCCGGTGGGAATCTAACAAGTAGTCCCTGATCGCTTTTTTAATGGTGTCCGCATACACCGCGTGTCAGTGAGGGCACATGAATTAAATCGCCATTGGAAGGGAGGGGGCATGTATCGTGGAATTTCCAGTTGTAGCAGGACCGGGTTGTGGTCCGATAGCGTGCGGGGCAGTACCTGCAGTTGACGAACCCATAGTGCCAGGTCCTTAGAGCCTAGCCAGTAATCCAACCTGGACCAGCTGTTATGTGATGCTGTTATGTGTGTGGCACCGGATGCTACAGTGTTTTTCAGCCTCCAGAGATCCTCCAAAGCCAGGTCTTTCATCATGTGACCCACCATTAGGCGTGATTGCTTGTGTTGTTCCAAGGAATTAGAGGAGCGGTCCAAGCCGTCCTGTAGAGTCACATTCCAGTCACCCCCGCATAGTATGTGTGTGTTATTATGTTTTTGCAGGTGGTCCCAGACTTCCCGAAAGAAGTCCGGAGCGTCAGTGTTCGGACCATATACATTAAACAACGTCACTCGCTGGCCCCTCAGTGTACCCGACACCAACACAAACCTACCAGAGGGATCCTGTGTAACGTGGCGAGTCTCGAAGTCAACCCCCCGCTTAATCAATATGATAACCCCTCTAGAGTAGGAGGAGTATGAGGCCCTGTAGACCGCCCCCGCATACCTCGCCCCCAATTGTACATGTGTGTGTGGTGCTAGGTGTGATTCCTGTAGGAACGCTATGTCTACATTCCACCTCGTCAGGTTAGCGAAAATCTGCCTGATTTTACGAGGTTGGGAGAACCCCCTAATGTTCCAAGTAAGAATGTTCAAGCTTCTCCTACCCGCATCTCTAGAACCCATCAACAACGATTAATACAATACATGACAGTTTTACCCATTCCAACACTTCGAGGAGTGCTAGCAGATCCTTAGCATTGAGCCCAAGCATTTCAATGGCAGTCTGTACCAATGGGGGACCAAAAAGGATAGACACATTGAACTCTGTCGGTCTTTGAAGACATGTAAACAGCCCTCCATCCCTTATCCCACCCACTCCAGCAACCCCAACCTGCCGAAGCCTTACCCTTTCAGTGCACCATTCCCCGGAACTTTTAACCATAAATACAGTGCCCAGATTAGAACTCGTAGTGGGTTTTACCCTCACGGAGGTCCGCCAGGAGCACAACTCTTCACCCGATAGATGGGTGCAGGCGATGCTATAAAAACAGTACAATTGCGCAATTTAAGTGATCATCCACCGCCGCCCCCACCACTCTCCAATAACACACCAACAGCATTACAATAATAATAACATGCTAGGGGCAGTACTATCACACATCAACTCCAGTAAACGGCAAAAATCAGCACATTCCTTATCACGCCCAGTGTTCTGATCGCCCCATATAGTAAATATGCGAACTTCAATATTAGCAGTGATTGAGGCGTGTAGAAGCGGGTGCATAGTTGCCAGCCTTCATTTCACAAAGGTCCATTAGCTCATAGTGCATTGAGTTCACATGGCCACCCCACCTTAATGTTTACGATACGAAGACACATCAGTCAATGCGGAGGGTGGGAACTGGTCCGCTTTTTCCGAGTCAGTAAAATGGCGCCAGAACGGCCCGCCACCAACAGTCAGCTTAGTGTGAGGGGGGGCATGGCATCGTGGGGCAGCCATAAGCCATAGTCAATATTAACACTATACAGAGGAGCATCAGTTCCGGCTGCCCCATCATCCGCCTATTACCCAGTTATTCAGCCAGTTCAGCACCACCTCCAAATCACTTTACGTAGGATTTCGGCGCCATGTTTGTCCCACCAGTGCAGACACCAGCGGCCAAGTTATAACTCACACAATCGAACAGCACAACAAAACTCACCGCTGGTCGGCTTGGAATCTAGCCAGTGGCCTCAGTCCGAGTCTCGACGTTGGTCATTTTGCGAGCTGTCTTTCATCTTGCGGTGCACCTTTTTAATAAAGTCTTGTGCCGCCTTCGGTGTCGCCAGTACAATCGCTTTCTCCTGCCATACCACCCGGAGTCGTGCTGGATACAACATTGAGTACACAATGTTCAGGTCTCGTAATTTGGCCTTCATGGTGGTGTATTCCTTCCGGGCCTGTTGGACCGCTACCGTGTGGTCTGGATAGAACTCCAAGGAGTTACCTTGATGTTGAATTTTCCCCTTTTCCCTCGCAAGTCGAAGGATCGTGTCCCTGTCACGGTAATTGAGGATCCGCGCCACTATTGGTCTCGGAGTGGCACCAGGTGGCGGTTTCGGGACCAGCGATCTATGTGCAAGCTCCACGATGAAAAGTGGCGATAAGGCCTCCGCACCAAATAGATCTTTGCACAGATTTTCAACGTAGTTCTCCATCCACCCTGTGTTGGTAGTCTCTGGCAGGCCTGTGATACGTATGTTATTGCGTCTCGAGCGCACTTCCAAATCCTCCTCCTTTGCTTTGATCACCTCCAGGAGACGTTCCATACCTGCGCACTTTGAGGTGGAGGCCCGCGCTTCATCCTCGACCGCGGAGATTCTGGTTTCGCCCTCATCCAAACGTTCGCCATGCTTCTCCTGCCGAGCTCCCATGCTGTCCATTCTACAAGTCAGATTATCCAGCTTGCCATTTATATCCTGCAAATTGGACTGTATCGCCAACAGAATCTTCTCTATGTTGTTGTTGGTCGCAGGCCCGGCATTATCGCTATCGTCCACCAAATCGTCCGTGGGTTTCGCCGGCTTTCTGTTCTCAAATGAAATTTTCGGCTGTTGCTTATCTGGCTTTCCCTTGGTGGCGGTTGGGGATGCTGTCTTCTTGCTTGCGGGCCCAGATGCCCTCGTGACTCTAGCTGCAGTAGCCGTGGTGTACCTCACAGGGTGTACAGCAGTCGCACACGATACTGCCCCCCAGATTGGGAAGGGGCCACCACCGTCAGCCACCCGGTCACGTGGCTATGGGGGAGATCGCCGGTAGCCTTCCCACGCAGCAGCGCGGCGCGGTGTGGACAGCAACCAGTTATGCGCCAGTTCAGATTCAGCGACAGTCGGTGTTACGCTCGTGTGCAGGTTATTGCCTGGGCCTCACTGCCTCTGTGGTTTTGGGCATTCGCTGTGTGTCCCCCACCTCTGCACGATGACCGTCCGCCACAACACAGCCTGTGCCGCATGCACGCCAATCGCGCCAGGTCAGCAGCGCTACAGGTAGCAGAGAGCGCAGCATCTATGCCGGTAAACCAGCAAGAATGGGAAGGGTGCGTGCCGACCGGAGAGAAGGCGACAATCCTTTCATTTCGGTGCCGGCCGCCGCCATATTGTCAGGCACCTGGTCCGGTGACTCGGCAGAAGTTCTTGGCCATCCGCCGTAACAAGGGGCGAGATGCAGACACCGGAAGGCACAGGGAACAGGTCCTTACCCTTGAGGCGGTATCGCTGGTGTAGAAGGGCAATTCTATGTTGTCGGCCCCTCGCTAGTCGTGCGCCCGTCCTCCAGCGAAGGCCATCTTGTCAGGCAGTCGATCGCGCCAAAGCTCCACACGGAGAAAAAGCCCTCAAGACTCGTTCTTTGGAGCGCACGTTGCCCCGCAGTCGATGCAGCACATCTTCCCCCACCTGCTGATGAGCTTGGAGAGCGGGTAACGGGGGCGATAACGGCAAGAGATCACATATTGGATGATCGCCCGGCGGAGCTGCAGCTCAGGCAGCCATTACGCTGTGCGCCCCCTAGCGCCTCCAAATCTTCCTCCTATTTAAACTATTAATTCAGTAAT
This sequence comes from Lissotriton vulgaris, assembly GCF_964263255.1. Taxonomy (NCBI): domain Eukaryota; kingdom Metazoa; phylum Chordata; class Amphibia; order Caudata; family Salamandridae; genus Lissotriton; species Lissotriton vulgaris. Next base: position 8,047,683 of record NC_141688.1, read on the forward strand.
TTTCATCCATACGCTTTCTGCTTTAAGACTGTTCAAGCAAACGTCAGGGCACAGGTAGATTCCACATATCATGATGTTTATTTATAAAAAAACAATGCATTTTGGGATAAATCAATCCCTTCATCAAACGACGCCAAAGTTATTAGCAAATCAAAAAATGTTTTTCATATATATATATATATACATATTTTCACTGAAAAAAACCATAGGTTTCACACACGTTATAGTTAAAAATTAGCATTTAAAAAACCTTAGAAATTCACTGAAAAAGCCAAAGGTTTCACACGTGTTGTAGTTAGCTGGACATTTCACTCATACAAAACCATTGAAATTCCTCCGTTATAGTTAACTATAACTCGCACGCCCGCAATGCACTGCTGATGATGTCACATATTACATCACACATGACATGGTCAGTGACATCTCAAATGACATCACTGACAACATCATCCAGTGAATGTGTGTCTTTCTGAAAAATATTTTTTTTTTATATATATGTATATCTAAAGGTCGATGGAAGAATAAATGGGTAAATAAGTGCCTAAATGGATTTTTTTTGCAAAATTGATTGTACAACTGACTTATTAAGTGTATCTTAGTGAATACGTGCTTTAGCTAGTAATGTTTAAATATGTAAATTTCTGTATCAGTATCTCACTTTGTGTATAAGTGGCTGCATGGGTTGGTGAGTAGCTACATGAGTGTCTATATGGGTTATTAGTTGTTTTTTTGAGTATCAGTATGCGTGTCTGTATGGTTTGGTGGGGGTTATTACCTAGCGCATAGATACATGAATGACTGACTCACTGTTTGTATTGTATTGCAATTGCATTTATATAGCGCTTACTACCCCATACGAGGCGTCAAAGCGCTTTTTCGGCCGGTAGCACGCTACTCCGGGACCCATAGAGGATTAGTGTTAAAATGTACTTGCATGTTTCACTATACTAATTCAAGTGGTGGATAGGTTAGTCAGTTATTTGGATATGGAATGATAGCAGAAGGATAGAGGAGGACAAAGGTTTGTATTTATTTATCGCTTGTTGACGCATGCTATTCCGGAAGCCTATAAAGGATTAGTGGTGAATTAATATGGTGAAATATGAGGTCATTTCAGTGGTGGCTATTAGTCTGATACTTGGAGTGAGAAGGATAGCTGAGGGATAAAAGGGGAAGAAAGATTAGCATTCCTATAGCACTTGCTACCCCTGATGGGTGTTGAAGCGCTTTTCTGGCGAGTAGCACGCCACTCCAGAGCCCATAAAGGATTTGTGTTTAAAATGAGTATAGTATAAATATAAAGTAATTTGTGTAGTAGATATGTCATTCAGTTATTTGGGCAGTATATTAGTATAGTTGAATATGGAATTTGAGAAGTGAACATGTTAGTCTGTTCATTTTGATTGAAAAGGATAGTGGAGGGATAAAAGAGTGAAAGATTTTTTTTTTAGGTCTTAGCAGTAGGAAGAGAAATTAGAAAAGGGCCGCATTTCTGGCCCTAGTCCTGACCAGTCTTGAACAGGCTCAAACAGGCAACTACCCTTGTCCTCTCCGCCCTTAGCCTCGATGCCTGGGCTGAGACGCACTAACCCTGGCCTTGTGTAGCCCTAGTAATCAGGCGACCCCTTCAGCCAATGGGAACCCTAGCCCTAACACTATCCAATCACAAAACTAGCCCTAACATCTAGAACCAATAGGAGACCAGGACCTTACTGCCAATCTTAACCCTAGTCCAAGCACCCAATCAGTTCAAAAACCCTGATCTCTACGTCCAATAAAGGCCTTAGCCCTACCAGTAGTCCCAACCCAAGTCCAAGCAGCCAATGGTACAGGTAGCCCTAATCCCTACTTCCTAAGGAAATCCTAACCCTAGTCCCAGCCCTAGTCCCAACCCTACAATAATTGAATCACAGACCCAGAAACCAATCGGAACCCTCAAATACCCAACCAATGAGGACATTAACTCTAACCCAATAGAAACACCAGATAAAACCACCAATCAGTGTACACATGTGCCAACCACTAGCAGACCATATAAGGTCCCAGTGACCTCAGACAAGGTTTGCTGGCCAAGGAGTTCGAAGTTGCTTCTCCTGTTTAGAATCTCCTAGGAGACAGACAGGCTCAATCCACACTTTGGACTTCTTCCGGAAAAGGCTTCACTAACTCGAAATCTAAAAATAATGTTTGAATAAAACTACTCCCCCTGCTAGCCAAAAAAGGAAGTGCACAGGCCCCAGTAAATACAGTTTAAACAGCTCACATAAACACCCTCTGATGTAGAATATCCCTTTTGCGGGGGTGGCAGGCCTCACTGGCTTGTGAACACAAAATGGTGGCAGGGTGTGCACTGTTTTAACACACAGGTCTTAGCACAGAACAAAGGCCAAATTAGGAGGGAAAACAGATTTGTCACCAAGGATTGAGAGGGAAAAACTACAGAGGTTGGACTGCAAATCCCACAATTCAACACGTTAAATGCAAGCAATCATGGGCAGGGAAAACCACATGTTTAAAACACAAAACAGGTGATGAAATATGAAATCACAGGCAGGTCAAAACTGCAATTTTAAACTAACAACCACATGCAAAGACAGTAATCACAGAAAGGGAAAATCGTTTTTTAAACAACTTTTGTTTTGGGAAGAGATAGCACTAGTCTGTCTCCTTACCACTTCCTGGACTCTGCTCACTGCAATCTGGGGCACAGGTAGGCTGCAATTCACAACCTCTTTCCAAGTTTTTTGGTCGAGTGGCAGATGGTCTGAGGTGGAGGGGTAGGGTGTTCAGGACTTCGCAGCGAGGAAGGGGGAAGGACTTTCCATGGTCTGGCGGGTCCATGGGATGGTGTCCAGGGCGGCTGGGTGGGGCAGAGGTGTCTTTTGGGTGCGTGGAAGGAGCGTGGTTGTTCCGGTGGTGGAGGGCCTTGTAAGCGTGGGTGAGGAGTTTGAAGGTTATTCTTCTGTCTGCCGGGAGCCAGTGAAGTCGGGGAGGTGTTGAGTGATGTGGCTGTGCCAGGCAAGGAGGAGGACCAGCCTAGGCTGCGTGCACGCATCACACTGCTGCACGCATCACACTGCTGCACGCATCATACTGCTGCACACTGCTGCATTGCTCACACTGTTACACGGCTCACACTGCTGCACGCCTCACACTGCTGCACGCTGCAGGCCACTCACTGCTGCACGCCACACACTGCTGCACGCCACACACTGCTGCATGCCACACACAGCTGCATGACGCACACTGCTGCACTGCACACACTGCTGCACGCCTCACACTGCTGCACGCCTCACACTGCAGCACGTCTCACACTGCTGCATGCCACACACTGCTGCACACCTCACACTGCTGAAGGCTGCAGGCCACACACTGCTGCACGCTGCAGGCCACACACTGCTGCATGCCTTACACTGCTGCACGCTGCAGGCCACACACTGCTGCATGCCTCACAGTGCTGCACGCCACACACTGCTGCACACCACACACTGCAGCATGCCACACACTGCTGCATGCCACACACTGCTGCACGCTGCACACTGCTGCACGCCGCACACTGCTGAACGCCTCACACTGCTGCACACCTCACACTCCTGCACGACTCACACTGCTGCACACCTCACACTGCTGCACGCCACACACTGCTGCATGTCACACACTGCTGCATGCCACACACTGCTGCATGCCACAGACTGCTGCACACATCACATTTAGTTTTTTATGCCAAATCGACTTGCTAGACCTGGCCAAATGTTTCTTTTGTCCAGACTGGCAAGTATTGTGAAGAGAATCCCAAATATTAAAGCATTATGATTTGAAGTAAACATAATTTGCTTGTTATTTAAAATAAAAGTTAAGGGTTCAATCAGACCCTGCCCAGTCAATCACACTGTAGGTGAGGGACTCTGAGCCTATCCCCTGCCCGCCCAAATCTAATTACAGCGTGACACCCGAGATGAATGCACCTCTCAGCACAAGTCTGTGAGGAGGGGAGGGAGATGATTATACACACAACCCAGCATCAGATTGGGAGGGCAGACATTGGGTGATGGGATGGTGCCTGGGGGTTCCTCTGCTTTTCTTCCCTACTTGTCCAGGCTAGAGCCCTGAAGCCATTGTTTGCTGGGAAAGGGGGAGAGTTAGTGAATTGGCCTTGCTGTGTGCCTGTTAGTACCTTCGCTCCAGTGTCTTTCAGGCCTTGGTGGGGGGGGTATGTTTGCATAAACTGTGAGGCATCTTTCCCAGATAGGAAAATTGAGAGGATGTAATGTTAGGGTCAGATCTGCCTAATACGGAACTATGGAAATAAGTTTGAGTCCCAGTATCAGCTCAACATCCTGTGATTCTGGGCAAATGATTTTTATGTTTCATATGTGCCTAGGCTCAGAGACAATCTGCATTGGTACGACATTTCCATAATAATAAATGTAACCTTTTGCACATGGGAAGTAAAACCAAATACTCTACAGATAGCAGAAATAGTTCTGTATTATCAAGCACAATTGGCACTAAGAAAATGTGACTCCCATTAAATGCCTGCCTTCAAGCTCCGCCTCTAGCCCCGCCCACAATTGCCCTATCTCCATTCACTGCTTAAATTGATGAGTACCTGCACTTACTTTTTCCCATTTAAAGCACTGGTCCAGGGACAAGATGGGGCCTGAGTCTGTGCAGGCTAACATTCCCAAACAAGATGATTGGGGTGGGTCTGAGTCTGCCTCTCCTGAGATTGCTAAGCTGGATCCGGAGTTGCCTGTGCACCGCCCTGAGGTATCTGAAAACTCTTCGGTGGCGCCTCCTAGTAGCCTGCTTGTGGGCATGGTAACTACTGGTATGGTCTGAGAAATAATCCGGAGCCGTCCTGCCAACTGAAAGATTATCAGACTGTCTTTTTGTTTGATGTTTAAAATGTAGGAAGTCAGTAAGGACAGTTGGTGTATGTTCAAAATCTGTTTGGATAGGAATGTAGTGTCTCCCTATGACGCAACAGGCGCAACCCGGACTAGCACATGGTCGAAGCAGATTGGAGGGGTTCTCTTGGTAGACTCCTAAAACCTGGCATACAGTGTGGCAGTTTGAGGTCATGTGGCCTCAGCAATAAACTGGAGCCCGCGCAGATGTGACATCTGTGACACACAGCCGCCGGAGCTCGGCATACTATCCAAATCTGCTCTGTGTCATATTTGCTTTACGCCACACTTGCCTGCCCTATAACGCTGTCAGTCCTGGGGCACAAAAGTGTCGGATGACACCACAGATGAGTCCACAAGACCAGAACCAGAGAAATGTCCTTCTACCACATCGCCTACAAGACATGGAACACCCTGTCCTCCCACCTCAGGAAATCACCCTCGATGACACCTGGCTCTTCTGCTCAGCACTTAGTCTGATCCACTGAGCCCTCCCATAGCGCTGTGAGACCCTCACGGGTGAGTAGCCGTGCTTTACAAACCCTGATTGATTGATGGTCTGCAGGCTTTTCTCTGAATGGAAATATACACTTTAGAAAACATGTTTGCGACCTGTAAACAAAGTTTTATGAACTTACATGTTGAATGCAAAAGTGCAGAATTTTAGTTGGCATCTTATTTTTCAGTAGTGAACCTGCTTCATTTGTTGTAGCCAAGTCACAAAATGATGAACAACATAAATAATCAAAATGCATAAACAAAAAATACAAGTAATATACATGGAAAAAGGTTTTCTAGCACAAGTTAGAACATAAAAAACATAATTTAATGGTTTTCAGCTGCTGAAAGCTGTTAAAGTTCCAGGTGAAAGTCAAGTGCAAGATCAGGAATCACAGGAAGAATCAGATCTGGAATTAAGACTTACTGGTATTTCCACATTTATTAATGGACCTTTAGGGTCCAACTCGTAGTGTGCTGGAGTTACTAGTGCCTTCCAAAATTGTAACTCGGTTGATGGGAAAAATCCAACTAAATTACTTGGCCACTCATAATAAGGAACGAAGAGTAAGGAAGAACATATTTTACTTTATTTTTTTAAATATGTATGTTCTTTTATATGTTCTTTGAAGAAAAGGGCTTGCTTTGATCTAAATGCACCCGGGATGTTTAAACTACGCGCAAACACAGGTACTCTCGTCAGATCGGAGACACTTCGTTAAACCGTTTTCGAAACTCTACTCGGGTGAGTGTGGGCATCACATAAGTAATTTTTGCTCACTTGTTGGATAAATTTCGTGAGTCTAATATAAGGTGTTACCGTCCTTCATCGTTTTCGAGTGGTCGCTTCACCTGACCCATTGTTTTGTGAGTTTTTTCACGGTTCGCTTATTTTCACCTTGATTTATTTGAATTTTTGGCTTTTCTTACATGTTGAAAAACAACAAGAAAGTAGCCTGGTCCCAAATCGATGCTTGTGTGCCATGTGGAGCCTAGAACCTAGAATCCATTAGTAACACTTAAGTGAAAACACTGAGCTAGAAAAAATCCCATCAGCCCACCCATTTGGTGGAATATCGTCACGTGGGAGATGTATCATGAATCCAGATCTTAGTCAAGGCATCCAATATTGGTGCAAAAGATGGATTCTGTAGATATAGTCTTAGCCCACAGTGTTTCACTGGTGATGCCAATGGAGTGCAGTGCAGGTGAAAAAAATGTGCAAGTAAATATAAAATTGACTCAAAGAACCAAAAATGAATTTATTGGGTATGGTGCTAGGGTCAAGATTAAAACAACACTAGTTCACAATTTTCGTTTTTGACACGTGTTGTCTTTTAACCACGCACTGGTGTCGTAGTGTAGTTCCTATATTCCCAATAGGCTCTGCGCATTGGGATAATATATACTGTAGTTAGACATAGGACTGAGGTCGACTAGGTCTCTACCGAATATATTAGACTTAATAGTGTGTGCCAGCTAGCTCAGAGGTCACTAGAAACTTTCTCGATTAAACAATAATTAAGAAAGCAATCTCTAGAGTTGCGGAAACAATAGACAGCTATTTCACTCAGTCAATCGTGCATGCTTCGTTTCAACAGAGGTGCTGAGAAAATAGAGAGACGGGCAAATAAAAGGTATTTATTGAACAGTCTTCTTTCTCAAGCATAACAAATTAACTGCTTCAATAGTAAAACTGGTTATAAAGTACAAGGCATATAATACGAACAGTATTATAAAGTAGTACTGTAAAAGCATGATATGGTTTATAAGCCATAAGTTGCTTAAAATGTATATAAACCACATACAGTGATAAAATGACAACTAAAAGTACTCAACTGGTGCTTCTAAAATACGCCTACCCCGATGTACTTAACCTAAGTCTATTACGAGGGAAGAAGTAAGTGAGAAGTAGTTTACGTTTAGTAATTCTCTGCCAGGAATCTTATTCCAAGAATTCTCCGAGGGTCTAATCAGCTCCGTACCTTGGTTTTAGAATGAAGGACGTCTTGTATCTCACTCTCGGGACTCGATCTCCCAACAACCCGCAAGGGTAGCCTGGAAACACTGGAGCTGGATTTCTCGGCAGGAGAAAGGGCAGCGCCTCTCAGTGCGTCAGCTTGGAGGGTCGGCTTCCTTCGGCGCTTGCTGCTGCAAGGCGTCGGGCAAGTAGTTAGTCGATCTGCTCCAAAACCACTACGTGTTTGGTAGGGCAAATGTGGGCATATTTATACTTTGAAGGTGCTGATTTTGACGCATGATTGGACTTAATAACATCACTCAAAGACTGAATTCTTTGAAAACTCCTGTATTTCTTGGATAATTTAATATTCAAGCAGGGGGAAGTCCCGAGCTGCAGAGGGCGGGTTTCTCCAAGAAATCGTTGTTGATTCTCGGAACTTAGTGGAAGTAGCCATGCCGTATTTGGGCTGCAAGGCTTAGTCCAAATATGGTAATGATTTCTATGCCTATATAAGGATAGGATTATATATACCTATATAAGGGCATAAATCGGGAAACTTTACACTAGGGTCTTATATTCGTTTACAACATCCACTCCACGATTTTAAGTTTAATAATACTAAAATTTTTAGCACTGAACATATCTAAAGCTAGTGTTTACAATCCCATCCCAAAATACAAAAAAATGCACTTGAAATGGTTGTATACGAGAAAAAAATGAGCATTTCTACAGTACACATTTTCAGGAAGGGAAGTCGTTCTATACATAGAGTATGCTATCTAAATTATGCAAGCTGAATGAATCTCGAAATTACATTTATGAAATGCCTCTTATAATACAGAAGAAAAGGTCGAGACCATTTAATAACATCTCATATCAATAGTTATAGTATTGAGGATAAGGCAAAATATTTTCTCTAATCAGTGTTCAAAAAAATTATTTCTTGTTCTCTATGAATAATTCTACTTTAAACAGATTACTTTGTGCCAAAAAGGTCAATGATTTGGAGAGAAAAAGTTCAATTAGTTATGGAAAAAATAGAGTTCCAAAGTTAGAAGTCTTTGTTTTGAAAAATGAAGGCCGAATTTCATAGGTCAGGGAACACTGTGTGCATGAATCAAAAGTTATTCTCGGTGTCAGGTGAAAACATCAGATCGTCTAGGCTGGCAAAGAAATCGTCTACCACAGTAGGTGAAAGTGGAACCACTTGATCCAGCAGGTCAATTGTGCACATATGAGAGGTATTGCCATGAGCGCTAGGTGCCGCATTAGCAGTGTTCAAATCAGATGGTACCTGTGTGCCTGTTGATCCTCGTACCTCACCCTCAGTTAGACTTACTGGTGAGATCTCAATGAATGCCGTCATCAGAATTGGTAGTCGCTGGGGACAACACGATGCATGAGCCGTTACTGGACCTAGCAAAGCGTCGATATCCGATGGCAGGACTGATGAAAGTGTAAGACAGATGTCTAACACGCATTCCTCTCCGCAAAGCAGGCATCGTAGAACAGGTAAGATGCAATCTTGCCAGATTGGTCTGAACAATAAAAACTAGGTAGTGTTCAGATTTCTTAAACGAGCCAAGCCAAGAATCTGTGTAATCCTTTCACTATACCTCATGGCAAGGAGCGTTCCTTCCATTGAAGTTTGGGTATCGCTGGTGACCGGACTTGCCATATCAGAGCAGTAGGAATAAAAATAGAATTCCTGCTACGAGTTCCAAGATGAGGGGCAGGCCACCGAACACAGAGTGCACACAATTTGGAAAAATGCCAAGGACTGCTTCAAGTGGTGCTAACAGTCCCGAAAAAAATGTCTTAAATACATGTGCGATGCCTCTGGTATCAGACATTTTTAAGATTTTACTTAACATTTCTGCTAAATGTACTGGGCAATTTGTTGATAATAATGCCTGTATCTCTGCAGATGTCCTCGCAACTTGCAGATCATACGTTTCTTTAGACGAGGTCAGGGGTACAGTTTTTTGCAAAAGAATGGCTTTTAGTCTGCTTAAAGTATCAATTCGTATAGAAGAGATATTCATTGAAGGCCATAATGCCGTCCCACTGTCTGTCTTGTGTGGTGGATACAATACTTGCATACAGCAAGTGACCATGGACGACACACTAACAAGATAAAGTTTTCCTGGCATCATGCCACAGCAGCTGTGATCATTCAACATAACGTAACTGCCATTGGATAGCTGCCTGAAAATGGGTTCTATCACAGTGGAGGGTGTACAGTGCTGGTGGCAAGAAAGGTTATTTGCAGAACCTTCGCAGGCCCCATGTAAATTAATACCTTGGCACAAAAGTATACCACTTAGTGAGTTCTTACAGTTTTTACCACTAAGAAATATCTCTTTTCACTTATTCCAAAATTTGTGTGTGTAAGGTAAAGTCCAGGTCGACTTAATGTATTCTTTACCGAACCTTTCATACAGGCCCGCTGGTATGTGAGGTAGACAATACTGGAATTGGAAATTCGTCACTGGTATCATGATGGTGCCATGAATTATCCGTTCAATGACAGGTTTCTCAGAAACTGTCAATGGTAATCATCCAATTTTTTCAATGCTCAGCACCATATAGTCTGCTCCTCTTTATGCCAAAGAGATTTGTTTATCTGTAAGATTAAACACAGAAAACAATGACGTTGTATTGATTAGCCGCCATAGCATGTAGCCTGAACGAAGATTTTGTAACGTCCAGCCAAGCTGCATTATAGAACGTAATTGAGACTGGCCGTGTTGTAACATTAGCAAGTCTTTTTCTATTATGTCAATTGCAGAGGACACAATGCTGTCCAATGAATATATTCTGGAGGACAGAGTCGTTAACCCATTGTCCACTACAGAGAGAGCTTTCTCTAAATTAATATGATCAATTTCTTGTATTCTTTCTGCAGTTTCCATTTGCGTTATTTTCCAAGCTTCGTTGTACGCAGCGTATATACCGGCGTATATGAAACGTTTTTGATGTGGTTTGTGAGGCCCCATTAAGAAATCTCGCAAATCACTTCCTTCTTTAAGTAAAGATAAGTGTTGTTTGATTTGTGGAAGTGTGGATGTCTGTAGCCACTCAAGGCATAGTTTTCCTACACTGTATTTTGTTACTATCCCTGGATGTTGTCTCTGGGAGTATCTTGGATCTGGCCTGTTCATTTTTAACCCCTTTGTTATGTTCAGGAATCTGTCTTGACAGTTATTAGTGTCTGTGGGCCAGATTAGCCATTTTTTCCAATCAGGATTAGTTCTGTTTTGTGTTCAAATATATTGTAAGTCTACCTCCTTTTCTGTTTTACCATTACTTTCAGAAGTGGGCTTAGGTATAGACGGTTTATTTAAATCTTTTATCTTAGCCAGGCCAAGACAAGAAGTTTGTTGAACAGTGTCATTTAAAAACTTTATTTGTTCTGCTATAATGCAGGCTCTGAGCAAGGCTTCTAAACTTTGCACCTGCCATTCTTCCGAGCCCCAGACAGTTTTTGTCTCAATGTTGACTTTCCAAAAGTCAAAACCTAATGTAGACAGCTGAGCTAGAAAGTTTGCAGAATACATTTGTTTAGTATTGGTCAACATTGTTTTCATACCTGTCCTATTTACATTTCTGAAATAAAAAGTTTCTGGATTTGTAACATTAAACCCTGAGTAGTATGGAAACTTTCCATAAAATGTTTTTGAGCTGCCTTTTGGTGGCGTTGGACAATGTTCCCATTGATTATATGTAAAAACATTCCTAGGGCTTGCCGATTTATGCAAATAATGGTGACCATAATGATTAAAACAATACATTTTTTCATAGTATGATGACCCTTCTAAATAGTCATGTTCATTAAATTTTGCAGACAATTCTAAATTTGACATCATATTATTAATAGTCTCAAAGTCCCAATCATCAGAAAATGTGCTGGTCACTTAAGGAAACCTTGAACTGGTGTGGAATCTTCAGCAGTTTCTCTGGGCCATAGATGTCATAATCAGTTCTGTCCCATGCTATACCACCAGGTATAGGAACGGCTGTGATGTTCACTGATGACAGGTCTCTTTTTTCAACATGAGATGATTTGTGAGGTTTTAGGACCAAGTAGATTTTCTGACTTGCTGTGTCCATTATAATGTATTTTCCATCAATCATTCTTCCCAAGCTTAAAACCAAAAATGAGCCAGAGCAGGAGGAAAAGTACACCTAATATAATCCAAAATTCAATCCATGGTGAAACTAGATATATTTTTTCAAGTTGATGAAAGAGTTCCGTGATTTTTTCTTTGATAGTTTTATTTGCTGGCATGTTTTCATGTTCACTGGGATCCTTAGAAAAATTATCAAAGTTGATGAAATAGCCACAGGCAGTTCTGTCAATTGTTTGAATTGCATCGGGATTCTTTGAAATCACTGGAGCTGATTCTTCCTTTGTCATATTTGTATAGTCAGAAGCTACATCATTGTGGACAGGTGTTTCTTGACGAACTCTTGGGTCTCAAGAGTCACGAGTTCCATGGCATTGTTACATATTCCTTCTTTTCTTACTGCATGTTTATCAAAGGTGATAAGTCTTTCAGTTTGAACCTCTTGGATAGTAGCAAGATACGGTCTTCTGCTACTTCTTGGGAGTCCACTAGGCCTACCACTTATTACTGGCCACATGTTGTAGTTTGACCAGGTCGATGGATACAACTCTGTTTCCCTTTTTACCAGCAAGGGCTAGTAGTACTACTGATCTTGATCCTTGGATTGCCAAGACAGGTACTGCTTTTCTGTAAGAAGGCCCAAATTCCTTCTTTACGCCAATCTTTTCCCTGACCAGATCCCTAATCTTTGGAATCCAGACAGGTCTTGCTGGGACAGGTGGTTTTTCCTCAGTGCTGTTGGCTTTTGTGTTATGTTACTCAGACTTCTTCTTTTTTCATTTAAGTCCTGTAAAACAGCCAAACGATCTTTGTCATCAAAGTTTTTGTTCTACCACTGAAGTCTGACGATCAAGGTCTTCGATTAACATTCTAGTACCAAATAGTAATTCATATGGAGTGATTCCCCCCAGAGAATTTCTTGGCAGATTATTAAGACTACGTTGGACACTTATTAGATGTTTGACCCACCCATCACCCGAACCTAATACCTTAGCTGTTATGGATTGCTTTATGTCATGTTTTTTTCTTTTTTTCTTTCCACTACCGCATTACCCTCAGGGTGGAAGGGACTAGAATACCGCAATGCAATGCCCAAGCTAGCCATGGCCTCTTTGTAAGCTCGAGAGCTAAACGCAGGACCCTGGTCAGAATGTAGCGTGCCGATTGCCTATGTGCCGATAAAGACTCGCAGATCCTTTATAACAGTTTTGGCGTCAGCCGAGCGCTGGGGCCACATCCAAATACATCATGTTCTAGTAGTTATGGGGCCGCATTTGTCTGTAGGGACGACTGCGGGTAGATAGTCTAATGCTGTCTAACAGAGGTGTCTGTATCTGGCTGGCTACTCTGTAGTCAGGTATCTGGGGCGGTTCATTACTGCGATCTCTGCTGCAGTTTTAGCAATTAATTTCAAATTCGTAAATTTGGACGCTCAGTCCTGGCCACCAGTACTTCTCTTCTAGTTCACGTACAGAGATTTTGAGATCCCTTGATGTGACAGACCCTCTCCCTGGTGTGCTCTGAAAACCAAAGCCGTCCTCTTGTTCCTGTTTGGAATTACTCTGTCCCCCACTCCAGTGATATGAGCAAAAGGAACGGAGTTTGCATCAATTATGTATGTATTTGTGAGTGGATAGTTCCGAGGTAACGCTGCATGATTGCCATTCATTGCGGTTTCACTGATAATAGCATTTCACTGTCTATTACTCTTTTTGAGCGGTTTATTGTAGCTACGGAAGCCGTTTGCAAAGCTGCCTTCGCGGCTTCATCAGCCAATGAATTCCCTGCAACATGAACGCCATCACGCTGATGACTCAGTGTATATATCACATGAGTCTTTTGTAGTTCTTTCTGTAAAAGAACCATTGGTTCCCAAAGCATTTTATGCTTAATTGTGCCACCTTTCGCATCTTTGGAACCATTTTTAACCCAGTTCTGCAGATACTCATTGTAAGATTGGACGCAGTAATATGAATCGCACACTATGAGTGTGGGGAATTCGCGATTGGTATTTTCAAACGCCATCTTGAAAGACTGTAGTTCAGCTCGCTGAGCTGTACAGTCTCCGAGTGATTGAGTTTCAGTGAGCATATGTATAAATTTGCCTTCGCGCCAGCGACCTTTAACAATTGCGCACGCAGCACTATAGGCTTGTTTACCCCAATTGCGGGCTGTGCTGATCCGTCTGTATATATTATACAGCCGTAATGTTCTAGAGGCAGAATCTCGGTCGGCAGAGGACATTCGTGTTCATATTGGAGAAATTCTTGTGTTTTTAAGCTAGGATCAAAAACGTATTTAACGTCTGTTGCAGCAAGAGAGTTAACCCATTGTATCAATCTTGGATGCAAGGCTTTTGCATTAGGAATGCTTGCCTTTAAAACTGCCTCTAAGGCAGGTACAGGTGTGACGATCATTATGCATCTACCCTGTGCAAGAGCTCTCTCTTTTGCTACTGCAGTTTGAACCGCTGTCAGAATTTTCTCTGTAGAAGTGAATTTCATTTCTGCTTGTGTGTACAAGTGTGATTTGTAAGCTGTTGGTACCGTTTCTCCTTCATCAAAGGTTAGGTATGTGAATCCGCATCTCCCTGGGATGATTCGGATCACAAGGTTGCGCACGTTTTCGCGTGTGTCTAGCTGTGTTTTTAATAACATGTCTGTTTGGACTGAACGCAAAATTTCTGTGTGTTTTTGTGTCCAATTAATTTGTTTGAAATCAGGTTTGATTAATTGGTAGAGAGGTTTATTCCCTTTCTGCGTAATTCAGAACATAAGTTCTTCCAAACCTAGAATTGACTGTAAGTTTTTCAGCGTTTTTGGAGGTTGGAGAAGCGCACATTTCTCAAGAAAGTTTGCTGCCAGGCTTTTGCCTTCACTTGACAACTCATAGCCCCAAAGTAGGACATTGAGGTGGGCAATTCGTCATTTCTTAAAGTTGAATTTATATCCCTATTAGAATCGGGGGTCTCCGGTTGGCACGGGTAAGCACCTGTGACAAGCAGGGATGCTCTCCTCTACGTAGGGCAGGGAAATTACCCCTTCAGAATAACCCCTGCTCACCCTATGGGTTGCATGGCGCGAGCAGCCAAGGCTAATCTTCAGGGCGCTAAGTCAGTTAAGCATTTATGACCACATACAGTAAATACAATGACCCATCACAAACGGACACCAGTCGTAGAGTTGTATCAAAAATACGTAGCTTTATATCAAAATAAGCAGTTGAAGAATTATCACAAGACCCATATAACGTTTAGCGAATGAGGCCACTAGATTTAAATAGGCAATTGTTCCCTTTAGTGTTCGTTACCAGCAAGGTACGCTGTAGTTCGATGAACGATGGATGACAGGTAAAACAGAACGTTGCGGACCCTGGATCTGATGTGAACTCGACCTGAGTTCACGTGTACCTTGTTTCGAATGTCCGAGGTGTTTCAGGGGCGACCTTGGCGGGGCGGACCCGGGACGAGGCCCGCGGTTCTCCGGGGATTTATCCGGCTCGAAGCCCCCTCGAGGTGCGAGGCGGGTGAGTGGGACGGTGGAGGGTTGCGGCGATCCGGGAATGAAGCAGCTCACTAGGCGAGGTGCCGTTCAGGCCTGCCGATGTGCTGCTTCTTAGTACGCCGGGTCGTACCTGTGGATCCAGGCAAGGCATTTGAGTTCATAATCAGGCAGGTGCAACACCGGGTCTCTGGTACCACGTACTAGAGACTCTTCTTGAAGTGCGGCACGGCCTTGGTATACAGGAGCGCAAAGCGAGACAGTCAGGTAGGTATCGACGTACCGACCGTCCGAGGTTATCAGATACGCTCCATGCAGATTCCGGCAGGAACAGGTGAGAGGCGCACAACGCGCTCCGTAGCCGGCGAGGTGACAGGAGGGGAGGCGGCCCTAAACCAAAAGCGGGAGAGCGGCTCGAACTTGAGCAGGCTCTCAGTCAGCAAAGGCTGCCAGGCTCCAGAGGGTCACGACCAGCAGGAAGGGCGAGAGCACCCGAGTCACGATTCCGGCAAGGGAATAGAACACAAGGGCTCTTTCAGCAAACGAGCACAGGCAGAATAGAACCCAATGGTCCTGGGGTTCAGGTCTGGGGGCAAGCTCAGATCAAGCCCTTGGAGATAGTTTCGAGCACAATAAAGCAAAGTCCTCTTTGGTCTTTTCCTCTCCTTCCTCAGCAAGGCACCACCACAGGTCCTTTTAGTTGGGAAGAGGTTCGTTGTGGAAAACTGGATCTAATTTCTAAGGAGCAGGGCTCCTACCTTTATACTCGGTTTCTTTTGTCTTGGCAGGCCAGGGGGGCCTTTGCATAGCTCATCTCAGCTCTTGAGCACTCTGTTTTGCGAAGTCTGGCTTTTCCTTTCAGTCTGCAGGGCAGGCCCTGCAGACGCTCCGCAGGAGGTGGAGCCAGCATTGTGGAGACAAGTACAGTCCAGGAGTTCTCTGCTGATGGTCTCCCCTCTTTCTTTACATGGTGAAGGTCAGAGTCGTCAGCCACTCCCCAGGAGGCGGAGCCGGCATTCAGGTGGCAGAGCACAGGCCTATCTCGAGTCAAGGGGCACTCCCCCCACCCATCCTGGTTTAATCATCCTATTCACCACCTGTCTTCTCCCAGCCCTGTCTCTCACACAACCAGACAGCAAAATACACATACGAGCAGAGGCGACTGAAATGGTTAGACAAGCAAAGGCTAACTTTCTAAAAGTAGCATTTGCAAACACAGGATATTAAAATAAACTTTACTAAAAGAAGTATTTTATTATTCTGAGTTCAGGCATACTAAACTTGACTCTCTACCGTGCTCTCTGAGTCTGTCGGGATTATAGAGTGTAATAATTCCGGCAGCTCGTCTCGTCTATGGAGAGCAGGTAGCCTTGCAATAGTGAAGAACGAAAAATGGCAGTAATTCACTATCAGGACAAGCCACGCATCTGGCTTGTCCTACCTTAGGCTTACAATGCACCCTGCCTGAGGGCCTACCAGAGGGGTAACTCACATGAAGTAAAGGGAAGGGTTTGGGGCTGGCGAGTGTGTGCACTTGCCCAGCTAGCATGATAGTACGAGACTCACGCAGGTTCTGCAATGGCAGACCTTAGACACATTTTACACGGCTGCTTCTGTGGGTGGTACAACCAGTGCTGCAGGCCCACTAGCAGTATTTGTACTTACAAGCCTTGGCACTACTAATGCACGCTACTGGGGACCGACAGTAAGTCAAATGAGCCAATCATGGAACTCAATCTCATATACACTTTACATTGGGAGCACTTTCACTGCGGCACGGATTGGCCGCGGCGCAGTGCCCTGAGCATCGAATACCAGAAAACATCGGAGGCACATCAGCAAAAAGAGGAAGGGAGACTCACGCCGAGGTGCCAGGTCTAACACGTGTCCCCTCCAGCTGAAATGTGGGGAGAACTACCCTACCCCAGGGAGTTCCTTATCACTAAGGCGGAAAAATCTGGACAGACAGTCAGCATTGGCGTGATCTGTGCCAGGGGGATGTTCCACCATGAAGTCCATACCCTGTAGGGAAATGGACCACCTCAGCAGTTTCGGGTTTTCACCCCTCATTTGCATCAACCATCTGAGGGGCCTGTGGTCTGTCTGAACTCGGAAGTGAGACCCAAACAAGTAGGGTCTTAGCTTCTTCAGTGCCCAGACCACACCAAATGCTTCTCTCTCAATTCCACTCCATTTCTGTTCCTGTGGAAGCAACCTCCTACTGATCAAGGATACGGGTTGGGCCCAGCCCTCCTCAGTCATCCGTGAAAAAGCAGCCCCTACACCATGCTCTGAAGCGTCTGTCTGCACTAGGAATTCCTTGGAGAAATCGGGAGCCAAGAGCACGTGAGCCGTGCACATGGCAGTCTTCCGGGTGTCGAACGCTTTCTGACAGGTGTCAGTCCAGATCACTTTCTTGGGCTGCTTTTTCGAAGTCAGCTCTGTCAAGGGTGCAACAATGCTGCCGTATCCCTAGACAAACCTCCTGTAATACCCTGTGAGACCTAAGAAGGCTCTCACTGCAGTTTGGGTCTTGGGGGGATCCCAAGCCAGGATGGTCTCAATCTTGGGTTGTAGGGGCGCCACCTTGCCACTCCCTACTTGGTGTCCCAAGTACACCACAGAACCTTGCCCGATCTGACACTTGCTTGCCTTGATCATGAGGCCTGCCTTGCGCAGTGCCATCAACACTTCCCAGAGGTGTTGCAAGTGTTCTTCCCATGTGCTGCTGAACACTGCAATGTCATCCAGGTAGGCGGCGCTGAACTCGGACAGCCCAGCCAACACCTGGTTGACCAATCTCTGGAAGGTGGCAGGGGCAATCTTCATCCCAAAGGGCATAACTCGGAACTGGAAATGCCCATCTGGTGTGGAGAATGCTGACCTCTCTTTGGCCCTCTCGGTTAAGGCGATCTAACAGTACCCAGACGTCAAATCAAACATACTGAGGTTCCGGGCAGCCCCTAGCCGATCGATGAGCTCATCAGCTCTGGGGAAAGTGTGCGCATCAGTCTTCATGACTGAATTGAGTCCTCGGTAGTCCACAAAGAACCGGAGTTTGGGTGTGGCACCCGGCGCTGCAGCCTTCGGGACCAAGACCATTGGGTTGGCCCAAGGACTGCTGGAGGATTCAATCACCCCTAAAGCAAGCATCTTTGAGACCTCCACCTTGATGCAAGCTCTAGTTACCCGGTAAGCCTTGTGTTTGATAGGTATGCTGTCTCCACTGTTCACATCATGGACGCACCAATCTGTGACACGCGGAACTGGGAGAACAGATCAGGAAACTGTCCCAACAGTTGGCAGCAGTCACCCTGTTGCTCAGGGGTCATGGAGGGTGAGAGGTTAACTCCATCCACTGACCCGTTGTGCTCTGAAGCGACCAAGAGGTCGGGAAGAGGTTCGGTCTCCGCTTCCGTCCCATCATCGGTAGCTAAGAGCATGCCCACTTCGGACCTCTCCAAGTGGGGCTTAAGGCGGTTAACATGTAGGACCCTCAAAGGGTTCCTGGGAGATCGCAAGTCCACCAGGTAGGTGACGTCACTCTTGTGCTCTACAACCTCAAATGGACCTGTCCACTTATCCTGAAGTGCACAAGGCTCCACTGGGGCCAAGACCCACACCTTTTCTCCAGGCTGAAGCTCTGCCAGAGTGGCATTCTGGTCGTACCACCGCTTCATGTCCTCCTGGCTGGCTTCCAAATTTGCCTCAGCAAGGTGTCTGAATCGCCTGGTCTGTTTCCTGAAGGCCAGCATGTAACTGTATACAATCTGGGGAGGTTTCCTGGGAGATTGCTCCCAGCCTTCCTTTACCAAACTCAAAGGTCCTCTCACGGGGTGACCTACAGCAGCCCAAAGGGGCTGAACCCTAGAGACTTCTGCGGCACCTCGCGGTATGCGAAGAAAAGGCATGGCAAGAGGACGTCCCACGTCATGGAACTCAATCACATATACACTTTACATTGGGAGCACTTGCACTGTGGCACGGATTGGCCTTGGCGCAGTGCCCTGAGCATCGAATACCAGAAAACATCGGAGGCACATCAGCAAAAAGAGGAAGGGAGACTCACACCAAGGTGCAAGGTCTAACAATCCTTCAGATGAACACCCAAGTATTATGGTGTTCACTCTTTTCAAGTGTACGTCCAAGTCGTCGTCCGTAACATAGATGTCATCGACATAAGATAATGCCTCATCATCATACGTTGTAGTAACTCTGTTACCCTAGCTGAAAGTAACCCTGGGATATTCTTGAATCCCTGGGGGAGACAGCAAAAAATTGTTGCTGGGTCCCCATTATTGAGAAAGCAGTCAAATGTCTGCTTTCTGGTGCAATATTTTGACAGAAAACAACCATTTGAAATGTCTAATGTTGTTTTATATTTTTAAGCACTATATTACTCATTAGTGCTGCACTATGTGCATTTTGTACTGCAAAAGTTTTGCAACAAGATTTTAAGTGTCTGTAATCCAATACTAGATGATATGAGCTGTCTGGTTTGGAGACAGGAAACAAAGGATTGTTCATTGGTGAGGTGCATGTTTCAATCACCCCTTGGGATTCAAGTTGATTTACAATCTCCCTGACCTGTTTTTTGGATTCTTGCTTAACTAGATACTGCCTTTGTGCAGTGGGCTGACTTTTTTAACTGGATTTTGTGGGGAGGAGATTCCTTGTCCCATCCTACATGATATTTATATAATGCTGGAGCCTGAGTGACTGCCCATTTTCTGGCATATGTGTATTTTTTATGAATTAGAATGTGATTTGAGAAAGCTGGCATAATTATCTCTTCCCATGTGGGCACTCCCTGACAAATTCAGGTGGCCAGTCTTGTTCAGGTAAAAGAATGGCATAGCCTTTAGAAAGCTTCTCCCATAATAGTGCTTTTATTTTCCTGGTTATGTCCCCCTCCATCCGGAGTGTTACTTCATATAACTTGTGGGGTATGCTAACCCTGGTATCCGCAGTTTCAACTTATATGTATTCATTTATGTCCACTGTCTCCAGATGATCCTTCAGGATCCTGCAAACTATGCTGACTTCTGCTGCGCTGTCTAGCATTGTTTGAGCCCACTCCCCGTTCTTGAGTTGTGTCCTCAAGATCCTCGGCATGTCTGATTTTTATGCTTGCCACCTTCTTTTTGGAAAATTTAGATTTTTTACTTTGATGAACGGGCTCTTTGTCTTTGGACTTGAGGAGTTCTTCCTTGTGTTCTTACCATCCTCTTCTTTCAGATTTCTGCGAGGAAGTCTGAAAAGATCGAGAGGGACGTGCATCATTAGCTTGATATCTGTCAGTTTTTTTCAAATTATCCCCATTTCTAAGGTTATATCTCTTTTCAGAGGGCTCCCTTTGGGGTGACCTGCCTCCCTGTTGAGGAGATCTTCCTCTGGACTGAGAATGTTTTTCTCCAGGAGGAGTCTGTTTATTATTTTCCCACTTCTTCTTATGAGTAGTGAGATTATTTTTAATGAAAACTTTTTCAAGATTTTCAGTTAGGTGGGGCTTTAAGGGTTTCCCACCCAAACTATCTCTACCTAGTTCTTCATAGGATTTTTCAATATTTCTAGCAAGCTCATATGGTTGTTCTGCTATATCTGTTTCTTTTAATTTTTGGCGGATTGCCACGGATGCTGTTTCACCTTAAACGTTAGCTAATAATATAGCTGAGACCTGTTTGAAATCTTTCAGTAATTTCATAGCTAGATTTAAAGCAGGTTCTGGACCGTATTAATTTTGAATCTGTATCAGGACGTCTGGTATTACTGCCATAGACGGTACACCATGTGTTTTTGTGTAGATTGAAGCAAAGACTGTACCCCAAGTGTCACAGTCTTCCACATGTGTTGCAATCCCCATTGGTAAACAGATTGTCAGAATTCTGTGTTTTTCATGAGGTGTACTATCAGGAAATACTGCCTCTATTTGGGTAAGTTTTTGAGCTAACCAGAATGGGATTTGTTCCCGTTTTGCGGGTAATTTTCCAATGACTGATTGTATACTCTGGGGTGTAATTTTGTTTGAGTTCCCCTGGTACGGGGTGTTTTGTGGAATTCTCATAGCTGGTTGGACTGTTAAAGTCCGCATGACATATTGAACCAATTGTCTATGCATTTTAATAAATTCTTTAGCTGAGCTAACCGTTCTCTATCTGACATATTTTCAACGTCAGGATGTGGTGTATAGCTAGCTAGGACCGGCCATGTAGCTCCTGGTCTACCTAGTGGACCGAGCCTGGTAATGTCATTTTGATGTTGTAGGGCGCCATTAAACCAGAACTGATGCTCTAGGTAAGTTAGTGGAATTTCAACGTCCTCGAAAGGAACATATTCCGCTGGAGGTTCCTCTGGTTTGTAGTAGTGGAACTCCTGTGTTACTGGATTTGCTTGTGGAAAAGTAATCCAAGAATAGAATACCTCTGTCTGCTGATATTCATGTGCCTCTATCACAAATATAACTTTACCACCTCTCAATGATACCCCATTTTCTATAAGTTTTATAGTTATGGTTTTTCTTATATTTGCCGGGATGACTATAGCATCCTCGTTGTTTTCATCAAATCCTGTAACGTCTAAACCCGGTTGGTTCGCATTTACTGCAGCTCCACCAGTTATGTTGTTGTCGCCGTTATTCGACATTGTTTAATGAAAGTTTGCAGAACAAGTTTCAAGGAAACAAAGATTAGGTGCACAATATTTTGGAACACTATATCCTTCAACGTTGAATAAATCAAAAACCAATACATAGGATTTTTGTCCTACTCAGCTTCGGCGGATATTATGCCCTTTCAACCACCCCAGATGTCTATTGGAGTTTTTACGGGAAAGAGAGGTCTGTGTGAAAAGCACAACTCAGTTACTCTAGTATCTAACGTTAAATTATCGCCTTACCAAACGTTGGGCCCCATGTAGTGTAGTTCCTATATTACCAATAGGCTCTGCGCATTGGAATAATATATACTGTAATTTAGACGTAGGACTGAGGTCGACTAGGTCTCTACCGAATATATTAGACTTAATAGTGTGCCAGGTAGCTCAGAGGTCACTAGAAACTTTCTCGAATAAACAAGAAGGGATTAGTTTCTGGCAGCCTCATAAACATGACAACTTTGTTTCCAATAATTAAGAAAGCAATCTCTAGAGTCGCAGAAACAATAGACAGCTATTTCACTCAGTCAATCGTGCATGCTTCGTTTCAACAGAGGTGCTGAGAAAATAGATGGGTGTTTTCATTAAAAGGTATTTATTGAACAGTCTTCTTTCTCAAGCATAAGAAATAAACTGCTACAATAGTAAAACTGGTTATAAAGTACAAGGCATACAATACGTACAGTATTTTAAAGTAGTACTGTTAAAGCAAGATATGGTTTCTAAGCCATAAGTTGCTTAAAATGTATAAAACACATACAGTGATAAAATTATGACTAAAAGTACTCAACTGGTGCTTCTAAAATACGCCTACTCCGATGTACGTAACCTAAGTCTAGTACGAGGGAGGAAGTAAGTGAGGAGTAGTTTAAGTTTAGTAGTTCTCTGCCAGGAATCTTATTCCAAGAATTCTCTAAGGGTCTAATCAGCTCCGTACCTTGGTTTTAGAATGAAGGAGCTCTTGTATCTCACTCTCAGGACCCGATCTCCCAGCAACTCGCAAGGGTAGCCTGGAAACACTGGAGCTAGATTTCTCAGCAGGAGAAAGGGCAGCGTCTCTCAGTGCGTCAGTTTGGAGGGTCGGCTTCCTTCGGCGCTTGCTGCTGCAGGGCGTCCGGTAAGTAGTTAGTCGATCTGCTCCAAAACCACTGTGTGTTTGGTAGGGCAAATGTGAGCATGGAAGGTGCCAAGTTTGAGGCATGATTGGACTTAATAACTTCACTCAAAGACTAAATTATTTGAAAACTCCTGGATTTCTTGGATAACTAAATATTCAAGCAGGGGAGAAGTCCCGAGCTGCTGAGGGTGGGTTTCTCCAAGAAATCGTTGTTGATTCTCGGAACTTAGTGGAAGTAGCCATGCCGTATTTGGGCTGCAAGGCTTAGGCCGAATATGGTTATGATTTCTATGCCTATGTAAGGATAGGAATAAATATACCTATATAAGGGCATGAATCGGGAAACTTTACATTAGGGTCCTAGATCCGTTTACAACAGTGTACAACACTCCTGGCATTCTTCTTGGCGTTTTTACTAAACTTCATCAATTCTTATTCTTTGACTACACGCATTACATCAAAATAATTGGCATGTTGGCACGTTCTTTTACTGAACCACTTGCTTACACTAACATTTCTTATACTAATTCCCAGTTTCTTCAACTTTGCAGACATTGAGCCCCTGATGAAGGGAAGTCGCCCAAAATGCATAGGGCACATGGGCACATGTTCTAGTGAGTCCTTATCATAAGAAATTGAAACTGTCATTATGATGGAATAACACAGGACGTTCTAAAGATTCATTAAATATTGAATGAAATTTGAAGAACTTCTTTAAAAAGGATCAACTGACTGAATTAGCTTCTTCGAGTGCTGGTTGGGGACACCCCTAATACATGGAAGCAGCACACATTTGTATTCTCATAAATGTCCTCACACTCAGGATGATTTACCCAACAACACCACCTACCCTTCTCGACTTTAACTACATAGCATACCGAGGGGTGTGTCAGTTCTTTGACTTGCTTATACAAAATGATGAACAACATAAATAATCAAAATGCATAAACAAAAGATACAAGTAATATACATGGAAAAAGGATTTCTAGCACAAGTTAGTTAGAACATTAAAAAATTAATTTAGTCGTTTTCTGCTGCTGAAAGCAGTTGAAATTCGAGGTGAAAGTCTAGTGCAAAATGAGGAATTACAGAAAGAATCAGATCTGGAATTCAGACTTACTGTTATTTCCCCATTTATTAATGGACCGTTAGGATCGAACTCATAGTGTGCTGGAGTTACTAGTGCCCTTCAATATTGTAACTCAGTTGATGAGAATAATCCAACTAATTTACCTGGCCACTCATAATAAGGAACCAAGATTAAGGAAGAACATATTTTACTTGATTTTTTTAAAGTTGTATGTTCTTTTACATGTTCTTTGTTGGAGAAAAGGGCTTGCGTTGATCTAAGTGTGGGCTAAATGCTCTCTGTTTACACCTGCATCACCAATAGCTAATGGCCTACATTCTCTATTATTTCCCTGACCAGATCGTTTACGTGGCACGAAATGCCAAGGATGTGGCTGTCTCTTCTTACCATTTCAGACAGGCAAACAAACTGTACCAAGATCCCGGGACCTTTGCACAATATTTGGAGGACTTCATGGTAGGAAATGGTATGCTACATTCTTCTTGATTTTGTACCATTGTCGTGGTTTGATGGAAAATGCTTAAAAAAGGTGTTTATTCATATTGCTTATTTATGAGGTTGTCTAAGTATATCACTACCCCAACTGCCAGGCCAGGTCCTCCCTGGACCGGAAACAAGCAGCCTGGCACCAGGTTTTACTGTATCATCCCTCATCAGACAGGCTAGCTTAAATCCAATGGCATAGTGACCACGGGACCCAGATCTGGGCATACTCTTCCCACTTAGAGCGACTACAGCAACACAAAAAAGAGGATGGACAGAATGGTGAAAATTGTCAAACATTGTTACTTTTCTCACCATGCCATTCTAGTTTCAACTCAGCCGTATGCAAATCAGTCTTGACCCTGTATTGCAATTTTCATAATGAATGCGCTTTATAATCCTAATTCAAAGACAAACAGCAGTGGGTAGTAGTACAGCTTCACCACATCCCCAGAGTTGTTTTTCAAATTTCAGTAACAGACACAATATCCAGTAGTCAGGTGTGTGGATTCCAATACTTCAAGTTATTTTCCTTCATACCGCCTCAGTTAAGAATCAGATAGCAATCCTGACCTGCGGAAATATTGCTCCTTACGGCATCAGTATCTCCCTCAGAGTAATAGATCTGAATACATAGACACATAATGAGGCTCCAAGTCTGTCGGAGCAGACACCACAGCTCGGAAATAAGTAGCAGTAGTTACTTCTCTATGTTGCTGTCTGCTGTTTGAATTTTATTCTGTTTTTTATATTCATTAGAGGTTTTAAAATCCCCTGCCTTGTCCGATTGAAAACATTAATTTAATTGCTTGACACATGTGACACACATGTTTGGTGAGCAGTTTGTGGCTTCTTGCACTTGTTACTTTATATTGACAAAATAATCTTGAGTACTAGCAGATAGACTTTGTTGCATTGATAATTGATACAATGGATGTTTTCATCTTTTCTTCAGTTATCGCTATATTGTAAATATCAAAGTGAGTGCTTAATGTTTCCCTGGCACCCTCAAACTTCTTTTTGAGTGATATTTGTTGGTGTCTAGATTTGAAGGTCATGAACATTGATTCACCAAAATGGCATGGGTATTGGTAGTGGCCTCTACCACATTTTGACATCAGTGACATCACATGAAGTGACATCATGTGATGCTTGACCCTGAATCCCAGGAAATTGTTCCAGCAGACCACTTTCCTGATGAAATCATAATAATTGGCAACACTGAAGCCTACCATATATCCCAAAGAGAAAATGTATAGCAAATTACAGGGAAATGCACAAAAAAAGAAATTTGAAAAAACAGTAGTAGTCCACAATAGAACCCAAGCAGATTCCAGAATTTTCCATCACAGAAATGTGAGAAAAATGTAATATGTTTGAGCTAAATTTAAGGTTTGCCGTTGATGGTTGTAAACGTTGGGGAATCCATGTAAGTCATACCTCCCTGGACTCCCAAGGGTGTCTAGCTTTCAGATATGTCTGATATTTCTCTACATGGCTGCCGAGCCCGGGGCTAAAAACCCAGGTGACCCCCTTACAAATCCAGGTTGTTTTGTGACAGATCATTTTGAAACGTTTGATATGTTTTGGGCCCTTCCCTGCCATGGGCACTTAGCCGACCCACACAAGTGAGGTTTCATTCTTATTGGGAGACTTTGAGGAATTCAGGATGGGTAAAACTTTGTGGATCCACATAGGTTCCAGAACTTTCCTTCACAGAAATGTGAGGAAAATGTGATAGTTTTGACTAAGTTTGAGGTTTGCAAAGGAATCTGGGCATTAGAACCTGGTGAGAGCCAAACAAGTGACCCCATCCTTGATTTCCTGGGTTTCTAGTTTTCAAAAATATATAGGTTTGCTAGGTTTTCCTAAGTTCAGGCTGAGCTAGTGTTCAAAATCCACAGCTAGGCGCATTGCAAAATAAAGGTCAGTTTTCACTAGAAAAAATGGGATGTGTCCACGTTAAGTTTTGGGCCATTTCCTATCATGGGCACTAGGCATACCCACATAAGTGAGGTGCCATTTTTATCGAGCGACTTTGGGGAATGCTGTATAGGTGGAAGTTTGTGGATCCATGAAGATTCCAGAACTTTCCATCACAGAAATGTGAGGAAAGCATGTTTAAAAAAAAAAAAAGTTTGAGGCTTGCAAGGCATTCTGGGGAATAGAACCTGATGAGAGTCACACAAGTCACCCCATCCTGGATTCCCCTTAGTGTCTAGTTTAAAAAAATGCATATGTGTGATAGGTTTCTCTAGGTGCCGGCTGATCTAGGGTTCACAATCCACAGCTAGGCACATTGCAAAAAAAGGGTCAGTTTTCACGGGAAAAATGTGATGTGTTCTTGCTACGTTTTGGGCCATTTTCTGTTGTAGGCACTAGGCCTATCCACACAAGTGAGGTACCATTTTTTATGAAGAGACTTTGGGGATTGCAGGGTGTGTGGATGTTTGTGGATCCACACAGTTTCCAGTACTTTCCTATAACAGAAATGTGAGGAAAATGTTTCTTTTTTTTAAGTTTGTGGTTTGCAAGGATTTCGGGGTAACAGTACCTGGTAAGAGTCACACAAGTCACCTCATCCTGGATTCTCCTGGGTGTTGAATTTTCAAATAAGCATAGGTTTGCTAGGTTTCCGTAGGTGGCGGTCGAACTGGGGGGGTCACAATTCACACTAGGCACATTGAAAAATAATGGTCAGTTTTACGTTACATTTTGGGCTGTTTACTGTTGCGTGCACTAGGTCTACCCACACAAGTGAGGTCCCATATTTATCTGCAGGATTTGAGGAATTCAGGGTAGGTCAGAGATTGTGGATGCAAGCAGATTCTAGAATTCTCCATCACAGAAATGTGAGGAAAAGGTGTTTCTTTTTACAAAGTTTGTGGTTTGAAAGGTATTCTGGGTAACAGAACCTGGTGACAGTCAAACAAGTCACCCCATTCTGGATTTGCCTGGGTTTCTAGTTCATAACAATTTACAGGTTTGCTAGGTTTCCCCCAGGTGTCAGCTGAGCTAGGGTCCATAATCCACAGTTAGGCACATTGCAAAAAAGGGTCAGTTTTCACTAAAGAAATGTTTATGTCCATGTTGTGTTTTGGGCCGTTTCCTGTTACCACACTTGGCCTACCCACACAAGCGAGTTGACCCAAAACCGAGACTTGCTGCTGAGATAGCTACTATTGTATTTGAAGCCGAGACAATTGAGTGGATTTGTAAAAAGGAGGCAAGCTTCCTCCTAACTAAAGACCCTAGAATCCCATTTTTCTACACCCTACCTAAGATACACAAAGGCAACACCCCCGTACCTGGAAGACCTATTGGGTCAGGGATCGGGTCTCTGCTCAAACCACTCTCTAAATTTTGTGATTGTTTCTTGCAACCCCTGGTGAAACAAATACCCTCCTACATCCAAGATACCACGGATGTTCTACGTCTGATTGACAACATAGACGGGAGAGAAGGGGTGGATCTATTGGTCACCTTAGATGTGGAAGCACTCTACACTAATATCCCCGAGCGCCACCCTGGAGGCCATTGAATCTAGCCTCCTTACTGGGGAGTGGGTCTCTCCAACACCCATTGCTTTCATTATGAACTGTGCCACTCTAGCCCTCACTGAAAACTTCTTTGAGTACAACACTCTGCTCTTCCACCAAACGCAAGACACGTGAATGGGGAGCACCTTTTCCCCCAGTGTGGCCTGTTTGTACATGGCCACATTCGAAAGGGATGTCTTTATGAACCCCAATAATCCATACAGGGGTAATCTCACCATGTGGAAGCGTTTTATTGACGATATTCTCCTACTATGGAAAGGTGATGTGGACACATTTAAAGCCTTCTGTGAGTGGATTAATACACAAAATCCCTTTCCTAAATTCACAAGTACTGTATCCAGCAGCGATATCCCCTTCCTGGACCTCAGATATGGCTGACTGAGACAGGTCTACACACTAGCCTTTATAAAAAGAAAACAGACAGGAACAGTCTCCTCCTGTACTAGAGTCACCATCACAAATCCCTACGGGATAACCTCCCTTTTGGCCAGTTCCTTCGAATCAGAAGGAATTGTACCTCCCTGACTGACTACAAGACTGAGGGACAACTTCTGCAAAAAAACTTACCGGACAGGGGATACCCAGCCCGGAACACAAGACAATCATACAAACGGTATATGAACAATCCTAGGGAGGCATTGTTACAAGGAAGAGTGAGGGACACCACTGAAATACTCACCTGTGTAACCTCCTTTACCTGTAACTCAAACTTCATCAAAAAAACAAATTTACAGACACTGGGGGTAGTGAATAATGGAGCTTTGAACATTCCCAAACCTAGATTTGCGTTTAAGCGCACTCCAAATCTGAAAGATACCCTAGTCCATACTAGACCTAGGACTAAGGAAGTCAATATCCAGAGGACTCTCTTGGATCTACCACCAGTGGTCGGCCACTACCCATATGGCGGCTGTTCGGTCTGTGCTCAGACCAGCCCATACAAAGAGATCCAGCTGTCAGACACTTTTAGATGGCATTTCAAAAGTCACACAAATTGCAACACTACCAAATGAATCTACCTCCTTACATGCCCATGTGACTTGATTTATAGTGGTATGACTATGAGACAGGTGAAACTAAGAATCGTAGAGCATTAAAGCAACGTGAGGTGCCTGAAAACTACCACAAAGCTATATGCACACTAGAGGAAATTTGAACATAAAGCAGACAGCCTGAGGTGGCTGGTACTTGAGGCACACCAGAACATTACACAGAACGCATTGTTCAGGATTGAACAGCGTTGGGTGCATCGCCTTAGCACAGACAGCATTGGTCTTAATGACAATATACCTTGGGCTGTACTCAATAACCATTAGTGCCATACTTCATAAGTTACATGTGTACATACCAACTTGACAAACCAATGAGCTGAGTCCTCCTCCACTGTGCAGCATTCAAACTGCTCGAGCGCCTATAGCAGACTACACTCCTAGCACAATACTATGCCACAATGTCTAATACACACTGACATATCCCCCATGTAGACATATATGGCACACACCGTTGGTGCTCTATACCTACTACCTAGATCACCCGGTAGCTGCCTACGAGCACGCAGGTTTGCGAACCTATACTGGGTTTTTTCTACGGGAAATCTCCTTAATAAACCAACTGGGCACGCCACATATTTAATTGTGCACACGTAGAGGAATATATACACATACCCCACACTCTTGGGGATATCATCCCTCCATATGGTATAACCTCGAGTAATAATAGGGGCTACTCTAGAGAGCGCTAAACCTCCTAAGGGTGATCTGAGTATGCTTTCATACACAATTGCTTGAAAAGCATTTTGAGATAACAAGATCACTAAACACATATTGCCTTTGTGGCTTGTGACCTCTCCAAGATGGCTGACGCTCTAGATATCTAGATGGCGCCACCAATCCTGGGAACACAGTCGACTCACACTAGGCCATGGAGGTCCACGGTTCGTATGAGACTACCTAATACCTTTGTTTTAATGGTACTTTTGAAATAACAATAAACTCACTAAACATATACCACCCCTATGGCTTTTAACCATTCTAAGATGGCTGACGCTCTCACTCTCCAAGCTGGTGGGCGTGACGCAACTCGGTCCCTCACCAGGACGACAGACACGTCAGCAGGTCACCCAACAACACGAATCCCAGGCGGGCCCCGCTCGAGTTATAATGGTGGCAGGCTGCATTCAGCGCTGCACCGGTTCCTCGGCGAGAGCGTCTGGTAGGAGGTTGGCGCGGCTCCCACTGCAGAGAGGTAAGCACTCTGGCGGGGGCGGTGGTCTGTAAGCCGGCGACTTGACTTAGGAGGGAGCCCGGTTTTAACTTATTATGAGAATTGTTTAGTGTCACTTGGTCGACTTGACTTGCTTTTACTGCGGGACTCTGGACTTAGGGGCTACGTCTGATTCCTCCAATATTCCCGCATTACTCCTAATTTTGACCGGCAACGGGGGCATCTGGGGGCCGGCTGAGGCACTTGAGGCACTGTGCAAGTGTTTAGTCGCTGAGCTGACTACACCCGCCCTCCCTTGGGACTCGGCCAACCACCACCGGCTGTCCACGGTGTTTGGTCTAACATATTTTAGGACAGCGACGCTGGAACTCACCCACCCAGGGGGGCCAGCAGTATTCAGCATCCCCCGGGTTACACCTTGTGACACCTTGACAAAGCTATAGCTATCATCAATATACATTTAGAGCTTTGAGTATTTTACTTAGCACCCTGGGTGTGCCCGTCCTTTTTACTTTTTACCCACCTGTAGGACATCGACAACGTGGTGTCTTAGCACCTGGTGAATTCGGTGATGCACTCGCTCCATGACAGGAGGGTGAGTTACTTCCACCTCATGCCGTTTTGTTCGGCTGCTTTGTCTACTCCCCACTTCTGTGTCCCTGATACCAGTCATCAGGACTTTTTAACCCTTTTAACCTTTAGTTTCCTCAAAACTGGAAAGGCAATCCCTTTCCTTGCTTTCTTTTCCTTTCTTTCTGTCAGTTGTTTTAAATGAAGCGAGCACACTGTGGATGCCACCATAATCTCTTGCTTATGTCATCCGCTCCAGGTTTCTACAAAGCGGAACCCGGCACACTGTAGACTAGACCAACTATATGGACATCTAGTAGTGTAGATAGTTTCACTTGGTCCTGAAGAAATGCTGAGTATCTCTTTGAACACGATAGCATGAAACATATCTACCATTATTTGTTAGAGTAGGTTCTTGCTTTCACAGACCCTTAAGCCTGATAAAGCAACCACTCTCCTTGTTTTTAGCGTGGTGGGTTACCACTCAATTAAAAATTATTGTGGACTACCCAACCTCTTTTAAATCACTAAATCACATCTACACCCCTCACTACCATTCCCTAGGGCCCTCACACCCACAGCACCATACGGCAGGAACAAAAGATCCCCGCTAAAGAGCCCCTTTATGGGTGCCCGTCGGGTATTGCACCGCCGACCCGATGAGGGGCGAGCCATATGATGAAGCCTGACACCTAGCAAGCTGGGTGTGTGAGGTCTCTAGTTCCGAAAAGGAGAATTCCCCTCTCGTGTGCCTTCACTCACTTTCAAATTTTTTTTCAACTATCCTACTCCAGTTTTATGACCCAGGGGGAACTGTGCATTCCTTTTTTCTTGACACTGCACTAGGCCTACTCACAAAAGTGAGGTACCATTTTTATTGGGAGACTTAGGGAAACACAGAATTTTAGAGCAACTGTTATTACCTATTGACTTTCTATGCATTTCTGCCTTCCAAATGTAAGAAAATGAGAAAAAAATAGTCACTTTTAAAAGTGTCCCGTAATTCACATGCTATTATGGATACCCACAATATCAGAGATGTGCAAACAACTACTGCTTCTAAACACTATGTTTTATCACCATTTACGAAATGTATAGGTGCCTTGATACCTTTTTTCATTCTTTATATTTTACCAAATTAATTGCTATATACCCTTGTACACAATGAAAAACCATTGCAAGACGCAGCTCAGTTATTGGCTCTGGGTTCCTCAGGTTCTTGGTGAACTTACAAGTCCTATATATCCCCACAACCAGAAGCTTCCAGTGGATGTAATGGTATATTGCTTTAAAACGCCTTTCACACTTAGAAGGAGTTGCAGCTGAAAATGTTGGCACGCTTGGCTGTTTTTTTTAACTCATTTCCATACTTCTGATTTACAACTGTTAGTTTTTATAGAAAAAAGCCTTGAAGGTTCTACACAAATGACCCCTTGCTGAATTCCGAATGTGGTCTAACTCAAAGAAAAGTAGAGCTTCCTGGGATCCATTATTGCTTTCACACCAATTTCTACCACTAACTGGGAGTAGGTTGAAAGCACAAAAAGTAGCAAAAATAGGCTATGTAGAAAATGATGGCCTTCTGACAAAAGTCTGACTGTCCCTGAAAGCTGAGAAGATGATGATTTCAGCACCATAAACCCTTTGTTGATACCTTTTGCAGGGAAAAAAACAGACACTTTCTTCTGCAGCACATTTTCCCCACTTTTTCCTCAAAAAAGCAGAATTTAGCTGTATTTAGGCTAATTTCTGGATCCACTCCAGGGGAATCCACAAACCTTGGGTACCTCTAAAATCCTCATGATGCTGGAAGAAAAGGACACACATTTGGCACGGATACCTTATGTGAACAAAACGTTACAGGTGCATAGGCACGAACTACCCCAAATAGCCAAGCAAGCATTTGCAATTCAATTGGTCTTGCATTTGCGAGAGTTTCAGCTATTGGCATTGTAAATGTCAATGCCTTATATTAATGTGTTTTGAAAATCTGCCATAGGTGCATAAAAAACACTTTTGTACTTATAGTCCTTGCTTACAAGAAGCAAAGCTGGCAGTAACTGCGCCTCTTTTAATGCAAGTCTGTGGTGCTGAGTGATGTTGAGTTTGTGCTGTGCTGAGGTAGTGGTACGCTGATGCTGAGATGGGGCTGCGTTGGAGGTGGCGCACTGATGCTGAGATAGTGCTGTGCAGTGCTGATGTTAACGTGGTGCTGCGCTGATGCTGAGTTGGTAATGCATTGGTGGTGCTGTATTGATGCTGAGATGATGCTCAGGTGATGTTGAGGTAAGGCTGAGTAATGTGGATTCCCTCACCACCACTCGTTAACAGTGTCCATTAAGGCCCCATAACCACTAATATTAAGATGCATTTAATTCGTTATAAAGCGCCACATATACCAGTGTAGGGTGTCAGAGCACTTTGCATCACACCCAAATTACACGGAGACAATCATAAGTGTATACATTAGTGTAAAGGAAATGTTACATAACACAGAGGACTACCGGGTGTAGAAGTCACAAGTCATGCATATTGGTACCAAGCATATTGGTAGGCAGCATTGCTAAAGCGTGCTTGAGCCCCAGAAGAACAAACTCAGAAGTGAAAACAGAATACCATAGTTGGGCGTTCTCTTAAATAAAAAGAATCAATGTCCATCCAGATGAACTGTTTTTGCAACTTTAATATCTCCTCTAATCTTTCCTTTGCAGTGCTTGCAGTTCTTTGATGACAGATATAAATTCACTGTTGTGTTAAGATTTTAATTTATAAGCTGCAAGTAACAGAAGAGCAGTAACCCATCGACCTATTTGCAGTTTATGCACTTTGTAATTTGCATTGTACACTTTCTTCGCAGCTGGCACATAACCCCCTTGCTACCTTGTAATGAGTTGAAACCTCTTCCACTAAGCAACTCTGATCTCTCCAGCAAGAACATCAATCATCAGCGTTCTCTTGACATTTTTATTGTCTGGAAATTGCAGGAGGCCAGGAATGTGTGGAGTGCTTTAAAAAGCAAAATAAACTCGGAAACAATGCCCCTCTGAAGTTATTATCCAGTGCCATCGCACAGCCCTTGTGCTGGGACTGTTTTCTTGTTCTGCTATTATTTAATGTAGTACATTCAAATGCACATTTTAAAGGGGACATTTATCCAGAAGGAAACATTTTGGCCTTGGTGCAAAACTGATGAGGAGAAACTTCCAACTCCTCAGCCAGCTGCCAAGCACAAGTCCTGGAGGGGAGGAAAAACACATGCAGCATAGATATTAAAGTATAATTTCAAGCTGTGTTAAAGTTTTGGTTTAACTTTTTACATGATTTAGAGTTGCAGTAGCTAGAAAGCATGGCTGGCTGCTTCTGGCTTCGGACAGGAAGGACAAGACCTGAATGCTGTAATAAAATGTAAGCAGTCACGTCTGAGCACCCACAGTGTAAAAAGAGGTTGAAAACATAATAAAATCGTCCTCCCCATGACCAGATCAACAGAACACAGTGTAATGATATTGTCCTAAGTCCCTGCTCCTTGGAGGAAAAAGAATGGACAAAGAGGCAGGACTGACCATTAGTAAGCAAAGATTTTTAAAGGACATTGAAACAAACAAATGAGAAGTAAGTAATGGCATTTGGCCCACAGAGATATATGTATACTGAAGTATACAAGAGGTTGTACGCTTACCCTCGACCTAAAAAAGGATTAGCACTGGGGGCAGGAGTAGGGGGCTAGCAGGGAAAGGGCTGTTCTTATGGTACAAGGGAATTTATGTGCTATTCTGTCCTCGTTGTCCTCTTTCTTTTTGAGATTTTTCTTTTGTGAGGGAATTTATTGTTGCAATAATTATTATTTCCTAATATGTCAATCGCTGTCATTATCATCGTTTAAAAGAATATCATCCTTTTATATGGACTTTTTGTTGTCTTTGTTTTCACAAATTCTGATGTCTGGATCTCATGTATTAACTTATAGAATTACCAAGAGTTGGGCTGTGAATGTCCCCAGCAGGGTATATGGATGTGTTTCACTGCCTGGAGTGTGCAGCAGTGACAGCTCCTCCGCTAAGGTGGAGGAGCGTCACCCCACTGCCTTCCAGCAGGAAATAAAGGGAAAAAGAAAATGATATCAACATAATGTTATGATCAATTTACATTGTCCTCCTGCTGTGGAACCTTGTATGAGGGGGCTAGTGGGCGGCGCTGAACAGCAGGAGAGGAGGGTACAACCCTCCTAAATACGCAATGGCTGTTTGGTCAGCCATACGCACTATCCCTGTTCTCCGTGCAGGCTGCATTACAGCCTGCATGAGGACATGCTCACCCTTTCAGCCCCTGGCTGGCACTCAAGCCAATCCCAACACTTCATTGCAGCATAGTGATTGGTCTGGGGAGCCTGTGTGCCGGGTGCTCCTTATTCTTTGAAGAGGAGGGCAGAGACGCTGGACCAAGTGCAGTATGGTAAGTGTTTTTTTTTTTTATTATGTTGTGACCAGCGTGCTCCCCAACCCCTCCGCCCCCACACTAGTCACCCGCGAGCCATGCCAGTCACCAATGGTGTGCAGGCCTGCCTCAGGTACTTGACACGTCAAACATTCCCTGAAGACAGTGAGAATTGTCTGTGAGCCAGTAAGACCCATCACACATACTGTTTGGGGTGATTTTAACCTGCACTGGTACCTGAGTCACGCTACTCTTGTGTTTTGCCCTAGAAATAGAAGTGGGAAACATGCTGAATTCTTTTTTTAATAAATAGAGTGGGCTGGTGAAAAAGGTCAAGCAGGTTTTTCCTCCATATGGAAAATGTGCATATAAAAAAATGTTCAACCTTTACAAAATTACATGGTAAAATCAGCTTTAGGACTTAAATCCGGTGACATAGCTGGTGCTTATTTAACCTTTGTCATTCGAATTTTTCCACCAGTTAATTTCGTGAATTTTCCAGTGCTAAGTGTGAGCCGAGAAAAGCATTATATTGCAATGTAGTGTTTGCACCAAAAGGCACGTCTGATGAGATTCTTTGCTGTAGGAATCACGTAGAGTTCCGCATGGGCTGAATACATAGATTGCGTTACTCCCCTTCAGTAATTATGTACAAAAGAACGTCATGCATACATAGCTATAGATGAAAGTAATACGGATGAGGTATGTTCCCTACGGAGACCAGCAGTAAAGATAATACTGAGATTGCAATAGAGCGGTTCAAGAAGAATAAGACATGAGTATGCCGGAATGAAGGTATGGTAGTAAATATACACTGTGCCACTGAACCTATATTGGTGTCCTGTCCTGTACCATTCCTGCAAGTGTTGGGTTATGAAAGGAATCAGCTATATTCAGTATTTGTTGGCACATATTGTATTACTGAATGGGCGCTGCATGCGGGTGGGACCAATATAATCCTCTCTGGAGTGACAGCTCCAACTTCACATTTTTTAAGTGGGTGTGACCATGAAGGTGTGGCATTTTGTGTGGCATTTTCCCTACCTCGTTCTTCTCCGTTTAAGTTATGTGCTTGGCTTATGTTGACTATAGATTGTAGCAGTGCACTTAGTTTTCTGCGCTGCGGTCATTTTTCTATTCTCAATCATTTTATTGCATCAATCGTGAACTTTACACGTGCTCAACTGTGCTCAAATTGTTGAATGATTCATAATTGTATTTGTGACAGACTCGTTATAACCAGGTGCTAAGAGAGGGAGGAAGCTGGAGCTGGGGACACGTGGGAATGTGATGGGGGAGTTTAATTCAATTCACGGACACACACGTTCTATTTTACTCACGTGCTTAATAATCTATTGTTGACCCTATTATTCGGCTTTTCAGTTGACTTCGGATCCTGGTACGAGCACGTGAAGGGCTGGTGGGCAAAAAGAAACGAGCTCCGTCTTCTCTACCTCTTCTACGAGGACATGAAAGAGGTAGGTGTGAAGTGATCGGGCTGTGGACTAGCTCTCTTTGATGCAATCATGGTTAGGGAACCCTATCTTGAAATGTATGAATTCAGACTGTATTTTAAGTTTCCAGTTATACTTATCCTAGATTCGATCTCTGTATTTTGAGTAAACCTATTTTTATAGGATCAAATAAAGTGGTACATGTTACTTGGAGGTGCAGATTTGTCATAAAGTATTGCACATGAAGGGCACAGACAAAGTGCACAATAATAGTTATTCTGGTACCTTATCAAGTTAAGAAAACCGTGCTAGTCTAAACATACTTTTATTCTCAGAGCTGTTTTCTTCAATTGGTACTGTTAGAAATGTGGGTCTCTAGTTGGCAGAGGTAGGTACCTTTGTCCAAATAGGGACCCTTGCTTCTAGTCAGGGTAAGGGGGATACACACTTTAGATAACCCCTGCTCACCCCCTTGGTAGCTTGGCACGAGGAGACTGGCTTATCCCAAAGGCAATGTGTAAAGTATGTGTACCAACAAATAATAATAATAATAATAATAAGAAGGCATTTATAAAGCGCATGGCTGCACAAAACTGTGTATCCCCGCGCTTACTGCTAACAAAAATATATCAGAGGGAAAGAGTTGGAAAAGAATTCTAACAAATTTATTGCGGGAAGAGGTGAGTTTTTAATTTAGCTCTGAATAGAGTTTCCGAGGGTTCCATTCGCAGATGCACTGGGAGGGCATTCCAATGTTTCACTGCTAAGTAGCGAAAGGATCTGGCCCCCATTTTTGCTCTGGAAATACGGGGAAGTTTGAATTGTGTCATACCAGATGATCTTAGGTCTCTGATCGGGCGATGGATGGTTAAGAGATTTCTGAGGTAGATAGGTCCTTTATTGTGGGCAATCCGATGGGCGTAGCAAAGGCTTTTAAATCTGATTATTTCCCTAACAGGGAGCCAGTGCAATTTGGACAGGGCAGCTTTGGAAGATGTTCTTCTGGGAAGACCCAGCACCATGCGAGCGGCAGCATTTTGGATGCATTGAAGCTGGTGTAAATGCTTCTGGTTAAGGCCTAAAAGGAGAACGTTTCCGTAATCTAAATGGGGTGTTATTAGAGCGTGTACAATGGTTTTTCTGACTCCAATAGGGATGAGATCAATGATTTTCCGCAGGGTTTTTAACCTGCCAAAGCTCTTGCCTGTTATTTTGCTGACTTGGGATTTTCCCGAAAGATCCGAGTCAATCATAACCCCTAAATTTTTGACCTTTTCTACAGGGCAGGGGAGTTCACCCAGGGCCGTCGGCCACCATGCCTGGGACCATATAGATGTTTTGTTCCCTACCACCAACACCTCTGTCTTGTCTCCATTTAAGCGGAGGCAAGTGTTGTCCATCCAAGTGGCTACAGCAGCCATGCAACCAGAGAAATTGGTGGCATATTTCTCGCTGTCTGGGGTGAGTTTGAGCATTAGTTGGGTGTCGTCGGCATAACTGACAATGCCCACCCCAAAATCCTCTACAACGTGGGACAATACCATTGTGAAAACACCACAAAAAAACAGCACACCAGTTTAGAAAAATAAAATATCTAAACTCAACAACACCAAACGACTAAAAAACAACACACACAGTTAAAAATATGACTTTCAAAAGGTTTCAAGAAGGTGTACCATAGTACACTATTGATGCATGACTTTTACACAAAGTACCTGTAGTTGCTTAAAAATTCACAAGGCCAAACACCTGAGACCATGGGGAGGCAATGGGACACTCCAGCTGCAACAGAGGAAGGGTTGTGTCAAATCTGGTCTGTATCGGAAGTGATGTGTTGATTCTTCATGACGGTTCCGGTCTGCAGGTGACGCATCGGAAAAATGTGCCGCACAGGTGCGATGCGTGGGAATCAGGATGTGTCAGTGAACCATGTGGTGGCATTGAGTGGTGCTGCATCGGTTTTCTTCAGCTGTGATCCCTCGATGGGTCGATTCTTGCAGCGGCGACAGGCACTGTGTCGGTTTTTCCCAGAGGCACAGCGATGCATGGAAATTCTTCTTGCGCCATGGAGATGCATAAGAAAAACAGCCTGCAAGAAGAGCAATGCGTACATTTTTGCAGTTTTTCAAGTTTTTTCTTTCTACCAGCTCCCAAACAGCAGCAATAACCAGAGGTCCAAAGCTGGCATAGGCACCTCTTGGCAGGTCAGATCTCACAGCAGCAGAGTTCAGGGGAGCTGAGGGTGTATAACAGAAGGACCAGCACACACAGGCCCTTGGATATCACTTTCAAGCAGGGGACACAGTAAAGTCCTTTGCCTTTTCTTGGCAGAAACAGCAACGGCAGGCCTGCCCCACACAGTACACAGCAAAGGGGTGTTACTTCTCCTCAGTATCTCCAGGTCTTCTCCTTGGCAAAGGGTCCTCTTGAATTCCAGGGATGATCTAAAGTTCTGAGGTCTGGGCCCTAATATTTATACAGCAAAATCCTTTGTTTGTTCTCTGGTGGCAAAGAATCCCTGTGCTCAGTCAAAACCAATTCAGTCCTCTCTGGTACAGCTTCTTGGCAGGAGGTGGAGACAGAATTGTGGAAGGCAGGCCAGGCCCATTATGGTGAAAGGAAATCTCCTACCCTGCTCTAAATGCAGCCCAGTTCTATTCAGCCCAGCCCTGACTAATTCAGACTCTCTGGAGCCACTGCACATGCCCAGCCCCTGTCGTTCTAAAGCAAGACAGCCAATACACATCCTAGCAGAGGCAGACTAGATGGCTAAGCAAGAAAATACCTACTTTCTAAAAGTAGTATTTTCAAACACAGAATGTAAAAATCACCCTTACTAAAAGATGCATTTTAACATTCTGTGTTCAGGCATACTAAACTTTATTTTCCAATCATGTTCCCAGGAGTAGTTATGCTTATAGGATGTTATAAGCAAATGTCCCATTCTATCCTATGGGAACAGATAGCCTTGCAATAGTGAAAAGCAGGACATGCTACACACACCAGGGCATGTCCTACCTTTTGCATGCACTGCAGCCTGCCCACAGGGGTACCTTGGGCCAACCTTCAGGGTCACTAACATGTAAGAAAAGGGAAGGGTAGGGCATGGCAGTTGGGTGCATTTTTCAGGTTGGCATGGCAGTTTAAATCTGTGCACAGACACTGCATTGGCAGGCCTGAGATACCTTTGTAGGGCTACTCATGTGGGTTGCACAATCAGTGCTGCAGGCCCGCATTTGACCTTCAGGCCCTGGCACACATAGTGCACATTGCTAGGGGCTTACCAGAAAATCAAATATGCCAATCAGGGAGAACCAATCATAATAAAAGTTTCAATTGGGAGCACTTGCACTGTGACACTGAGCAGAAGAGGCAAAGTTCCCAAAGCATCTAAGGCAGCAAAGATGAAATCCAGCATTGCATAAAAAATTGGAGGTAGAGGCAAAAAGACCCAGGAAACCCCGCCAAGGATGCAAGATCTAACAGGTATTTATATAATATATTCAGATTAAACAGTGGAAATTACACCACAAACTTCCTTTGATAAATTTGGCTTAAAACTGACACAATTGCACTTCCATTTTTAATGATATGCATTTCCATTAATTTTGAAGCTATCTATGCTATTAGAGGTGGGAACCATTATCACTGAGGTTCCCTTTTATGCATTACACTGTGTTGTCTTAAGACCATAATTCAATTGACGCAGACACAGTAGATTCAGGTCAACATGTGAAATAGTGTTTGATCTGGGGTTTCTAGTTGACAGAGGTAGGTACCAATGTCCAAATAGGGACGCTTGCTTCTAGTCAGGGTAAGGGGGATACATACTTTAGATAACCCCTGCTCAACCTCTTGGTAGCTTGGCATGAGCAGACAGGCTTATCAAAGGCAATGTGTAAAGTATTTGTACCAACACTCACAGTAACACAGTGAAAACACCACAAATGGACTCCACACCAGTTTAGAAAAATAAACGTATTTAAACTAAACAAGACCAAAATGACAAAAATCCAACATACACAGTTCAAGATATGATCTCAAAAGTGTTCTTAAGGTTTGCATCAAAATAATCCACAGATGCGTCACGTTTAGCCAACAGTACCTTTAGTTGCGAAAAAGTTACAAAACAGAAGCTGGTGCGGTGGAAAACAAGCGATGCGTCACTCCTGAGACCCTGGGGAGGCGATGCGACAGCCCCGCTGGACGCAGTGGTTGTGCTGCAACGAATGTGGTCTGTATGGGGACGCAGGCGATATCTTGTATGAATTCCGGTGCGTAGGTTCTGTAGGAAGCGTCTCGCAAAGGCTCGATGCGGCTATCTCCAGTGCGGGTACGATCTCAGGTGTGGCGACGATGCGCGGCGCAGTGTTGATCTTCTTTTCTCGCAGCCCCTCGATGCCATGGCTCTGCGACAATGCTTACAGCGACGTGATCCAGTCCGCATGCAAGCGGTGCAGAGATCTCACCCAGCGATGACAGGCGCTGCGACAATCTCATTCTTCACAGCGGCGGGAATTTCCTCGCACTGTCGGGGATGCGCTCCACAAGCGAGCAATGCGTCAAAACTTGCAGATTGTCTTAGTTTCTCCTTCTCCAGCTTCCCAAACAGCAGGCACAACTTCCAAAGGCCTCCAGTCGGATTCAGGACTCAGGAAGGGCAGAACACCCTCAGCAGAGTTAAGGGGAAGCTGGGGGTGAAGTCCTTTTGTTCCTGGGACTTCTTAACAGGAGGCCAGCTCACTTCAGGCCTTTGGAGATCTCTTCAAGCAAGGGGACAAAGCAACAACAAAGTCCTTCCCCTCTCGTTGGCAGCAAAGCAACTGCAGGTCAGCCCACACACACACAGCAGGACAGTCCTTCCTCTTCAGTCTTCCAGCTTTCTCCTTGGCAGAGATTCCTTCTTGATTCCAGGATGATCTAATTTTCTGTAATCTGGGCAGCCCTTCTTATACCAGTCTTTCCTTTGTTCTCTGGGTGCAGAGAGGCATTGGCTTGTTCAGAACCAGTTCAGGTCAGTTCCTGAGCACTTTGTTTTTCTGTCTTCTCCTTTCCTTTCAGAGAGAGGGGCAGGGTCGTCAGGCGCCCAGCAGGAGGTGGAGCCAGCATTGTGGAAGGCAGGCACAGCCCTATTCAGGCCCTGGTGCTCTGATGCTATCCCCTTCCACCACTCTAGATGCAGATGGAGCTATTCAGCCCAGGTATGACCCACTAAGCCTCAGGGAGCCACCCAGCTCCTGTCACTCACAAACTAGACAGTCAATTCACAAACAGGCCAAGGCACACAGAAATGTCAGACAAGAAAACAGCCACTTTCTAAAAGTGCTGTTTTCAAACACAGGATTGAAAAACCATCTTTCCTAAAATATTTGTTATTAAATTCTGAGTTCAGGGATACCAGACTTTTATGTCCTATCTTGCTCCTATGGGAAGAAATGCAGGTAACCATTGTACACAGCATTCCCCATTATAGCCTATGGGCAAGATAGCCTTTCAATAGTAAAAAATGAAAATGGCTGTAATTCACTACCAGAGCATGTCACCCACACTGGTACATGCTCTATCTTTCACATACACTGCATACTGCCCAGGTGGGTACCTTGAGCCTTCCATAGGGGTGTCCAATGTGTACAGAAAGGGAAGGGTTAGGCCTGGTCAGTGAGGACACTGGCCAGGCTGACATGGCAGTTAGTTCACAGACTGCGCACAGGCACTGCATTGGCAGGCCTGAGAAACCATTTTAGGGCTACGCCTGTGGGTGGCACAACCAGTGCTGCAGGCCCACTAGTAGCATTTGCCTTACCAACCCTGGCACACTCAGTGCACTTTACTAGGGCCTTACAGGTAAACAAATATGCCAATCATGGATAACCAATCATCATAACAATTTACCTAGGGAGTACCTGCACTTTGACACTGATCTGGCAAAGTGCCCAGAGCATCTAAACCAGCAGAAACGAAATCCAGCACAGCGTCAAAAATACAGGAGGTAGAGGCAAAAAGACAGGGGAACCCACGCCAAAGATGCTAGGTCTAACAAATAGCATTAAGCATGTCCAGAGAATAAACAGAGAGGAGAAGCAAATTCAACCAAACAGCATTTGCAGAGTGCAGCACTGTCATCCCTGGGGTATCAGGGTGCGGTGGTAGAGCATGTGGTATCTGGACACAGTGGTTCGTGGTCTCCATCGGAAGGCCAGGTCAAGAGGAAACGGTGGCAAGAGGGAAGAAATTAGCATAAAAAGGCAAAATGAAGGGGAGCAAAACAAAGAGCAGAAAAGGCAAAATAGAAGGTAGAAAAACAACGAGCAGAAAAGGCAAAATAGAAGGAAGACAAATGAGCAGAAGAGGCAAAACAGAGGTGAAGAGGGCAAAAGTGAGTGTAGATAAACGAGCAGAAAGGCCAAACAGAAGGTTGATAAATCAGCTGAAAATGGTAAAACAGAAGGTAGACAAAACAAGGAGCAGAAAAGACAAAACAGCGGGCAGAAAAATGAGTATGAAAAGCAAATCAGAGGGCTGAAAAACAAGCTATAAAGGCAACTCAGAGCAGAAGCGGATAAAACCAAGGGTAGAAAAAGTTGCAGAATGGGCAAAATGAAGTGCAGAAAATCGAGCAAAAAAAGGCCAAACAGAGGGCAGAAAAATTAGTAGAAAGGCAAGACGGAGCAGAAGATGGCAAAAACATGGGGCAGAAAATGCGCAGAAAAGGCAAAACGGAGGGCAAAAAACAAGCAGGAAAGACAAAAGAGAGGGCAGAAAAAGCCAAGACAGAGGGCAGAATAATGAGCAGAAACAGCAAAATAGTGCAAGAAACTAGCAGAGGAGGCTCAAACTAGGGGCAGTAGCTAGACAGGTAAAAGAGGTTAATGGCCTGCAGGCACGCTGGACTGTAGAAGTGTCACAGGGGAAGCTGGCACGAGGACCGGCATAATACATTTCAGTCATGATGGCATAGGAGAACAAAATTCATGTGATAATACTTATGAGGGGAAATGGAATCTGAATGTACACATTTGTAAGATCTGCACAGAAATTATATAAAGTGTCTGGATTGTGGGTGAGGGAGATAGAAGCAATAACAACTAAACTGTAATAAGGACTGCAACAGACCAAACAACTCATTGTGGAGAAGCAAAGATTGATCTGGTCGCTAATTCTAGCTTCTGGTGATTCTTCAGGAAGATAATTTGCAGACTTGTTCTGGTAGTCATTATCTGTCACAATGCATAGTTTTGTGAATATATATTAAAATTATGAAGGGCATTGATGTAAATACTACCTCAGTGTGAGTTCTGATAGCGACATCACAGCATCTGAATCCCATTTGAAAAATATCTTCATGCATTTTTCTGATTGTTCACCAACATCTTGTATTGCTTTGTCAATTACATCTGAAACTCATCTTCTCAGGATCTAGAGAGTGAAATCCGAAAGTTGTTGACGTTCCTGGAGAAGGACATTGATGAGGAGGTTCTGAAGAAGATTGTTCATCATGCCTCATTCCAAGTAATGAGAGACAATCCAATGACCAACTATAAGACAATATCAAATAACATCTTGGATCAAAATGTTTCACCTTTCATGCGAAAAGGTATGTAACTGTTATATCCATTGTAATGTATGCTTTGAATTGTGTATGTAATAGAGTGGTGGGAAATGATGCTGTAGGTGTCTCCTAGTCCTAAAGAAGCTGGATTGCCATACATTGGGTTCCCTCCTGCTGTTGAAATATTTTCAGTGAAAATGCACCAGGCAGCTGGTAACAGTCAAAAAGTATTTTACTAAAGGTTTGGCCTTTGGCATTTGTAAGGTTCCAATATTGTAGGTTGGAATGCTTGTTCATAGAGAACCATACTGTTCCCTAACCACAGGTTTATCATTCACTTTCTTGAATGATACGCTTTGACCCTTGTCTGCAAAAAAACAACAGGTAATCATTATTGCTGGGCCTTTTAGTTATTCAGTTATTGCTGACAGTACCTCTACATCCTGTATATTATTGAAAGAAACAGTTTTTGGTCTGTAGATTGAAGAAAGATAGAACCAAT
This sequence comes from Lissotriton vulgaris, assembly GCF_964263255.1. Classification (NCBI taxonomy): domain Eukaryota; kingdom Metazoa; phylum Chordata; class Amphibia; order Caudata; family Salamandridae; genus Lissotriton; species Lissotriton vulgaris. The sequence goes on from NC_141688.1 coordinate 8,092,317, forward strand.
TTTAATCAAGTAAATAGGTCCAACATGTTTATGTCTGTCGATGAAAATGGAGACCAAACATCAACTTTTATGTCAACAAGAGGGTGCTTTGGCTTATCTGAAGCAGTGGCAGTTCCTTTTATTGGGCTCAGGGGCTATGCCCCCTTTGTTTTCTGGCCCATTTGTTTCTTCTATGCCAAGTTTGAATAATAATAAATCATTCATTCCTGGTGTAACAAAAGAAACATGCTGGGCATTCTGTCCAGCAACAGTCTCTGTATGGGGGCTGGTGCAGGTGCTCTAAGGTGCCTTTCAGAGAGAGAACCAGGACTGGACACATTTCATCCAGGGCTTTGGGGCACTGGCATACCTCAGTACCTCCCTTATATGTAACATACTGAGACATCACTGATAAAGGTAGCCATCGGCACTGCAGGCTTAATCCCGCAGCTATGCGTTTATCAACATGCCACCCCAAAATCTTTCCCAACTCATCACAGATTTAGAAAAGCTGGGATAAACAAGTAGAGACTGAAACCTGGTACCTATGACTGACTGCACAGGTGCACAATTTCACTCTCCCCACTACCATAAGTAGAAAGAAGCAGATATCTAAATCGTATCTGCCCTGGAAGTAAGGTAAGCAAAAGAAAATGATTGTCTGTGTGTGAGTGAGACTGTGTATGTCTGAGTGTGTCTGTGAGACACAGCATCTGTATGTGTGACCATGTATGTGCTTGTGAGCGAAAGTGAGGAAAGAGGAAGGCAGAGTGCCTGAGGATAAATGCATGAGTATTACCGAGAATCAAAGCAATGTACTGGGGGCGAGGGATGGTAGGCCTACTTAAATAAATCGGACAGCAGGTGAATGCCAGATCCGCGAGGTTGCAGCAGGTGAGAGTGACAGGCAGCAATGCCTTCTCAATTTGCATACAAGCTCAATGATAACTCCTTTTCTGCACATGGCTGACAGGTCAGAGGATAACTCAGTGGATTAATGCCGACTGCAGGACAAAAACGTAGAATTACCAAACAATCCGCTCTTCTTCTCATCATTCCTAAGTCGAAGAAATGAGGACCACTGAAGTGAGTGACAGTAACTCTTATTTTCTTCACAGCTCTAACAAACTGTGTGAATGTGGTTGCAAGAACTTCACTAAAAGCAATTAAGCATTATGTATTGCAACAAGAACCATTTGAAACGCAGAGGTGGGGTGAACACTTTGCCCTCAGAGGCCTCCTTTTGTGAGACTTCCTGTGGGCTTTTCCAAAGCCCCCAAGTATTACAGCACTGCTTGCTGTGTTCATTATTCTTCACGAGTGGGTGTATATAGTGAAGGCCCCACAGAATTCAAACTCCTACGTTGCGTATTGGGGCCCTATCTACCTTTGACCATTACCCTCTCACCTTTGCTAACTCTTGTGGACCTTTGATGGTTCCCACCAAATGTCAGGCACATCTCTCAGTTGGTCCAAATACCCTTGCCATTCTCAGATGTGATGAGGGTGGATACTTTATCACCCTCATAGGCTATAACTATTTCCTACTATCAAAACGTTAGACCAGGGCTCATAGTGTCTATTCTACACCAACATAGTTCACACATTCAGCACTGTATGGACTATCAGTGTTGATTTATACTACCTTAGGTTGAATTAGGTTAGGTTGCATTAAATGTGCTTTGCAAAAAGTGCTCATTCACTGCTTGGGAGTCGTATGTGACCACATATGGACGAGACACTCCTTACAGAGTGAGTGAGTGAATGAATAAGGTGACCAGGTCACTGGTATACACATCATTATTAGGAAGGGTGAGTGGGACATGAAGGTATGTTCCCTGTTTGTGCTTGTTGACCACATCCCTGGGGTGTATGTCATTATTGGGAAGGGTGAGGACAGAGTAAGATTGATTGACTGAGAATGAGTGAGGCTAAGTTAGGCTGATTGAGAATGAGGGAGACTGGCTGGGAAAGAATTAGCTTGACTAAGTTAGAGAGATATTGAGTGAGTGAAACTGATATTGAATGCATTGTAAAGAGTGAATGAGTAAATCTGAGCATGGGTGGATGATATTGAGTGATTTGGAATGACGGGGATAACTGTATCAGAGTGGGACTCAGTGAGTCAGAACAACTGCGACTAAGTGAGTCACAATGAGTGAGAAAGAGTGAGATCGAGTGAGATTGAATAGGTGAGAGTGAGACTGAGTAAGCCAGTGATGCAGAATCAGCCAGAGTAAGTAAAAGTGTGAATCAGAGTAAATTAATGGGATTGATTGAGAATGGGTAAGAGAAAAAGACTGAGTGCCAAGGAGTGAGAGTGAATCTCACCCCTACAACCGAACCAAAGGAAGGTATGCTGACATGCACTTATCCAGGGCTTTTTCACAGTTAGTTATACAGGCCGGGGACGCGTCCTTCCAGTGCTGTGCTATGTCCTGCTTAGCCAAGGTGGGACCTAGAAACAAAAGGTGTCTTTCATACCTGTTGCCCCCAATGTCTTCTGTGCTCCATAAGAGTGCCAGTCTAGGGTCCGACCGGATATCCCACACTAGAAAACGCCCCAAGCAAGACAACATGCCTGACCAGAAGAGCTGCAGTGCCCCACAACTCCACACTATATGTAGGAACGATCCCTCATCTGCACCACAGCGGAGACAGATAGGGGACTGGATTACCCCATCTTCCAAAGACGGAGACGCATGTAGTATACCCTATGGAGGTATTTGAATTGAATTAGCCTATATCTGGTAGAGACTGCAGTCTACCGAGGGCTAGCCAACGCCTCGGCCCAGTCATCCGTAAGGGCTGGCAGGTCCGCCTCCCGGGTTCTGTGAATAGTTGTTTTGGAATGTGTAGTGAGTGTTTGGTTGATTTGCCGGATTTTGTGAACCTCCAGATCCTTCATCAGTAGGCGACCCTCCAGTGGGAGGAACCCAAGTAGCGACTCTAGCTGCCGAATCTGGGGGGGTCAGTGCGTGACGGAGCTGCAAATAATGATGGAACTGCAATGTATGAAGGTTAAAATCCGCCTGCAGCCTTTGAAAGGATTTAAGAGTGGTCCCCTGCATAATGTCCCTGAGCCTGGATATACCGATATCACCCCATCTTCAAAATGCCACAAGTGATGAGACAGACCGAAGATACATTCTCCGCCAGAGGGGAGTGGCGCCGGTCAACCTGCTACACCAACCTGTGGTCTTAACCATCCTCCTCCATGTCTGAATGAATATCCTGCAAGCCGGGGGAAGCACCTCCGGGGAAGAGCTACTATATAGAAGATGGAGCAGCGGGTTACCCACCATGGCTAACCACTCCATGGTCTAGGTCGGGTCTGTCCGGGAACCACTCATTGATCACCAAGAGTGCGAGGCCCAGTAGTACGCTTGGACGTCTGCCGCTGAGATACCACCACAACACGTGGACTGTATACATGTTGCGAGCTCCACGTGGATTGCACCCCCTTGCCAGAGGAATCTATTCAGGAGTGCCTTAAATAAATTTAATCTCATAACCAAATGTACATTATTCAAAAGGGCAGGCAATTAGAACTGCAACCACATAAAGTGACTGAAACATAACAAAACCCAATGTTGAGACAAAAAACTGAGATCTACAGGTAATATATTATATGCATGTGGTTGTAAAACAAATTACCCCACAGGTGAAATAGGGTGTTAGAACTGTGGGTTTTGGTTGGCTGGGGTATGCATCCTGAGTTAAGTTAGACTCCAGTGGGAATAGTAAACGTTGCCCGTTTAGTGTCGAAAACCTTTCTTGAATTATTTTATCTAGGAGTGGGAAAAGTAGATTTAACTCTTTAAGTGTCTAAAAACCTCCCCTAGGATAAGCATTATTACATTGGGAATGAATAATGTTCAGCTCCTTCTGTGAGTTTAGTTAGATTGGAGGAATGGGAATAGTAATCAATCAAAGAAATTTATAGAGCGCACTACCTACCCGTGGGGTCTCGAGGCGCTTGGGGGGGGGGGGGAGGGGGCGCTACTGCTCGAACAGCCAGGTCTTGAGCTTTTTCCTGAAGGAGAGGTGGTCTTGGGTCAGGCGCAGGTCGGCCGGGAGGGAGTTCCAGGTCCTGGCGGCCAGGTAGGAGAAGGACCTTCCTCCAGCAGTGGTTCTGCGGATGCGTGGGACGGTGGCGAGGGCGTGGCTGGCGGATCGGAGGTGGCGTTTGGGAGCGTAGAAGTTGATTCGGTTGTTGAGGTAGCTCGGGCCTTGGTCGTGGAGAGCTTTGTGTGCGTGGGTAAGGAGGCGGAAGGTGATTCTCTTGTTGACCGGGAGCCAGTGCAGGTCTCTTAGATGTCCGGAGATGTGGCTGTGACGTGGGATGTCGAGGATGAGTCTGGCTGAGGCGTTCTGGATGTGCTGGAGTCTCTTCTGGATCTTGGCGGTGGTTCCGGCGTAGAGTGCGTTGCCGTAGTCCAGTCGGCTGGTGACGAGGGCCTGGGTGACGGTCTTCCTGGTCTCTGTGGGGATCCACCAGAAGATCTTCCGAAGCATACGCAGGATGTTGAAGCACGACGAGGAGACGGCGTTGACTTGCCTGGTCATGGAGAGGGAGGAGTCCAGGATGAAACCCAGGTTGCGTGCGTGGTCTGTCGGTTTGGGTGCGGTGCCCAGGGCGGGGGGCCACCAGGAGTCGTCCCAGGCGGAGGGCGAGGAGCCCAGGATGAGGACCTCCGTCTTATCTGAGTTCAGCTTCAGGCGGCTCGTCGTCATCCACTCGGCTACCTCTCTCATCCCTTCGTGCAGGTTGGCTCTGGCGGCGACGGGGTCGTTGGTCAGGGAGAGGATCAGCTGGGTGTCGTCGGCGTAGGAGATTATGTTGAGGTTGTGTTGGCGTGCGATGGCCGCGAGAGGGCTCATGTAGATGTTGAAGAGCGTCAATCAATCAATCAATCAATCAATCAGTGACACTTATAAAGCGCGCTACATACCCGTAGGGTCTCAAGGCGCTGGGGGGGGGGGGGGGGGGGGGAGCCGCTACTGCTCGAACAGCCAGGTCTTCAGCTTCTTCCTGAAGGAGAGGTGGTCTTGGGTCAGGCGCAGGTCGGGAGGGAGGGAGTTCCAGGTCTTGGCGGCCAGGTAGGAGAAGGACCTTCCTCCTGTAGTCGCTCTTCGGATGCGGGGGGACGGCGGCGAGGGCGTGGTTGGCTGATCGGAGGTGGCGTTTGGGAGCGTAGAAGTTGACTTGGCTGTTGAGGTAGCTCGGGCCTTGGTCGTGTAGGGCTTTGTGTGCGTGGGTGAGGAGGCGGAAGGTGATTCTTTTGTTGACGGGGAGCCAGTGAAGGTCTCTCAGATGTCCGGAGATGTGGCTGGTTCGTGGGATGTCGAGGATGAGTCTGGCTGAGGCGTTCTGGATCCGCTGGAGTCTCTTCTGGAGCTTGGCGGTGGTACCGGCGTAGAGGGCGTTGCCGTAGTCCAGTCGGCTGGTGACGAGGGCCTGGGTGACGGTCTTCCTGGTCTCGGTGGGGATCCACCAGAAGATCTTCCGTAGCATGCGTAGGATGTTGAAGCATGCCGAGGAGACGTTGTTGGCTTGCCTGGTCATGGAGAGGGAGGAGTCCAGGATGAAGCCCAGGTTGCGTGCATGGTCTGTCGGTTTGGGTGCGGTGCCCAGGGCGGGAGGCCACCAGGAGTCGTCCCAGGCGGAGGGAGAGGAGCCCAGGATGAGGACCTCCGTCTTGTCCGAGTTCAGTTTCAGGCGGCTGGTCGTCATCCACTCGGCTACCTCTTTCATCCCTTCGTGCAGGTTGGCTCTGGCGGCGGCGGGGTCGTTGGTCAGGGAGAGGATCAGCTGGGTGTCGTCGGCGTAGGAGATTATGCTGAGGTTGTGTTTGCGTACGATGGCTGCGAGGGGGCTCATGTAGACGTTGAAGAGGGTGGGGCTCAGAGATGATCCTTGGGGGACGCCGCAGATGACTTCGGTGGCCTCTGACTTGTACGGTGGTAGGCGGACTCTCTGTGTTTTTCCGTCGAGGAAGGAGATGATCCATTCCAGCGCCTTGTCCTGGATTCCGACGTTGCTGAGGCGCCGTACTAGGGTGCGGTGGCAGACCGTGTCGAATGCCGCGGAGAGGTCTAGGAGGATGAGGGCCGCTGTTTCTCCATTGTCCATCAGGGCTCGGATGTCATCGGTGGCGGCGATGAGGGCGGTCTCGGTGCTGTGGTTGGCTCGGAAGCCGGACTGTGAGGGGTCGAGGGATCCGTTCGTCTCGAGGAAAGCGGCCATCTGCTTGTTGACGGTCTTCTCGATGACTTTGGCTGGAAACGGGAGGAGCGAGATGGGGCGGTAATTCTTGAGGTCGGTGGGGTCCGCTGTTGGTTTCTTGAGTAGAGCGCTGAGTTCGGCGTGTTTCCAGCTCTCAGGGAAGATGGTGGTGTCGAAGGATGTGTTGATGATGTCTCGCAGGTGGGGTGCGATGACAGCGTCGGCCTTGTTGAAGACGTGGTGAGGGCAGGGGTCGGTCGGTGATCCGGAGTGGATAGAGTTCATCGTGCGGATGGTGTCTTCGGTGCTGATCGGGGTCCAGGCGTGGAGGGTGGTGGTGGGGGGTGGTTGTTCGGTCATGGTGTGCGTTGGTTGGTTGTTGAAGCTGTTGTGTATATCCGCGATCTTGTTGTGGAAGTATGAAGCGAGGGAGTTGCAGAGGTCTTGCGATGGGGTGATGTCGTTGTTTCCTGCGCTGGGGTTGGAAAGCTCTTTCACGATGTTGAAGAGTTCCTTGCAGTTGCGTGCGTTGTTGTCCAACCGGTCCTTGAATGCTGTTTTCTTGGCGGCGCGGATCAGCTGGTGGTGTTTCCGGGTGGCAAGTTTGAAGGAGGTCCTGTTGTCCGGTGTCGGTTCCCTTCTCCAGACTTTCTCGAGGGCTCGGCAGTTCTTCTTGGAGCTCTTGAGTTCGTCGGTGAACCATGGGGCTTTCTTGCTGCCGGGTCTGCTGGGCGGGGTCCTCAGTGGGGCGAGTTTGTCCGCGCAGTTACTGATCCACTTCGTGAGGTTGTCGGCGGCCTGGCTGGGGTTCGCTGAGCTGGCAGGAGGGTGCTGGCTCAGGGAGGTGGCGAGCTGGTCTGCTGTGATCTTGTTCCAGCTTCTGCGGGCGGCCTGTTGCTGGTGTTGGTGGGTCGTTGTTTTCTTGAAGGTGAAGTGGACGCAGCTGTGGTCCGTCCATTGAAGCTCTGTGGCGTGGCTGAAGTCGATGTCCTTGCTGGATGAGAAGACAGCGTCGAGTGTGTGTCCGGCGAGGTGGGTGGGGGTGGACACCAGTTGCTTGAGTCCCAGGTTGGCGAGGTTGTCGAGCAGGGGGCTGGTGTTGCGGTCGTTGTTGTTCTCCAGATGGAAGTTGAGGTCTCCCAGGAGGATGTAGTCAGCGGAGGGGAGGGCATGTGGGCTGACGAATTCGGCGATGTCCTCGCAGAATTGTGTGCGTGGTCCAGGGGGTCGGTAGATCAGGGTGCCTCTGAGGGTGGTGTTCGGGTTGGTGTGGATCTGGAAATGCAGGTGTTCGGCGGTGGTCAGGGTGTTGTCGGTGCTGGTCGTGAGACGGATGGTGCTCCTGTGGATGATGGCGATGCCTCCTCCCATCTGGTTGGCGTTTCGGTCCCTCCGGACGATCTTGTAGCCCTCTGGGATGGCGATGGCGATGTCGGGAGCTGAAGAGGCGTTCATCCAGGTCTCCGTGAGGAAGGCAACGTCTGGAGCTGTGGTGTCGAGGAGGTTCCAGAGTTCGATGGCGTGTCTGTGGACGGAGCGGGTGTTGAGCAGGATGCACTTGAGGTGGGTGCTGCTGGTGTTCGGCTTGGTGGGTGCTGGTGCGAGGCAGGTCCGGATGCAGGTGAACTTGCAGGCGTGGCAGCTGAAGGGTCCGTGGGTACGTCGTGGAGTGGCTTGATGGCATTCTGGGAGTCGGCCGGTGTTGAGAGCGGTGAGGGTGGCGGCGGAGTACGTCAGGCGGGTCGGTCGGGGTCTTCGTGGGCCAGGGGTCCTGGCACTGGTCGCGATCCGGTCGCGGACGGGCGCAGACGGGCTTACCTTTGGCGCACCTTCGGCGCACAATCGGCGCGCCCGCTGCGCGTGACCGCTGCGCGTTCGCACGGTCGCCATTTAAGGCGAAGTGCGCGGGTGGGCGGAGCAGCTGGGAGGCGGGAGCGGGGAGGATACAGAATAGAAAAAAGGGGCGGGGAAAAGCGGCGGTGGCGGGAAGGGAGGGCGGAGGGCGGCGAGGTAGGCGGACAACAAGGAAGGAAAACCACAACACGGGGGAAATAAAAATTAAACAGATCAGGCACAAATTCTCGTCAAAACAAGGAAAAAAAGAAAGTTATACAAAACAGGCACAAATTCTAGACAAAACAAGGGCAAAAACAACCGCAGCGGCGGCAGCCGGCAACCGGCAAACGAGGCAGCAGCGAGGCAGAGGGCAGGCAAGGGGCACACGCAGCAGCTGGTGGCCGTGCGGCGCGGGGGTGTCCAGTGAGGATCCCTGAGGGACGCCGCAGATGACTTCGGTGGCCTCTGACTTGTACGGTGGTAGGCGGACTCTTTGTGTTCTTCCGTCGAGAAAGGAGACGATCCATTCCAGCCCCTTCTCCTGGATTCCGACGTTGCTGAGGCACTGTATTAGGGTGCGGTGGCAGACCGTGTCGAAAGCCGCGGAGAGGTCTAGGAGGATGAGGGCCGCTGTTTCCCCGTTGTCCATCAGGGCTCGGATGTCGTCAGTGGCGGCGATGAGGGCGGTCTCGGTGCTGTGGTTGGCACGGAATCCGGACTGCGATGGGTCGAGGGATCCATTCGTCTCGAGGAAGGCGGCCAGCTGTTTGTTGACGGTTTTCTCGATGACTTTGGCTGGAAACGGGAGTAGAGAGATGGGGCGGTAATTCTTGAGTTCGGTGGGGTCTGCTGTAGGTTTCTTGAGTAGAGCGCTGAGTTCAGCGTGCTTCCAGCTCTCGGGGAAGGTGGTGGTGTCGAATGAGGTGTTGATGATGTCCCGCAGGTGGGGTGCGATGACAGCGTCGGCTTTGTTGAAGACGTGGTGAGGGCAGGGGTCGGTCGGAGATCCGGAGTGGACGGAGTTCATCGTGTGGACGGTGTCTTCGGTGTTGACCGGGGTCCAGGCGCGGAGGGTGGTGGTGGGTGGCTTTGCTGCGGTCGTGGCGTGGGTCGGATGGGTGCTGAGGCTGTTGTGTATGTCCGCGATCTTGTTGTGGAAGTAGGAGGCGAGGGAGTTGCAGAGGTCTTGCGAAGGGGTGATGTAATTGTTTCCGGCGTTGGGGTTGGAGAGCTCTTTCACGATGTTGAAGAGTTCCTTGCAGTTGTGTGCGTTGTTGTCCAGTCGGTTCTTGAAAGCCGTCTTCTTGGCGATGCGGATCAGTTGGTGGTGTTTCCGGGTGGCGAGCCTGAGGGTGGTCCTGTTGTCCGGAGTGGGTTCCCTTCTCCAGGCTTTCTCGAGGGCGCGGCAGTTCTTCTTGGAGCTCTTGAGTTCGTCGGTGAACCATGGGGCTCTCTTGCTGCCGGGTCTGCTGGGCGGGGTCCTCAGAGGGGCGAGTTCGTCCGCGCAGTCGCTGATCCACTTCGTGAGGTTGTCGGCGGCCTGGCTGGGGTTCGCTGAGCTGGCCGGAGGGTGCTGGCTCAGGGAGGCAGCAAGCTGGTCGGCTGTGATCTTGTTCCAGCTTCTTCGGGCAGCCTGCTGCTGGTGGTGGTGGATCGTCGTTCTTCTGAAGGTGAAGTGGATGCATCTGTGATCCGTCCAGTGGAGTTCTGTGGCGTGGCTGAAGGCGATGTCTTTGCTGGATGAGAAGATGGCGTCGCGAGTGTGTCCGGCGAGGTGGGTGGGGGTGGACACCAGCTGCTTGAGTCCAAGGTTGGCGAGGTTGGCGAGCAGGGTGCTGGTGTTGCAGTCGTTGTTGTTCTCCAGGTGGAAGTTGAAGTCCCCCAGGAGGATGTAGTCGGCGGAAGGGAGGGCGTGCGGGCTGACGAAGTCGGCGATGTCCTCGCTGAATTGAGTGCGTGGTCCCGGGGGTCGGTAGATCAGGGTGCCTCTGAGGGTGGTCTTCGGGTCGGTGTGGATCTGGAAGTGCAGGTGTTCGGCGGAGGGTGGGGAGTTGTCGGTGCTGGTCGTGATGCGGATGGTGTTCTTGTGGATGATGGCGATGCCTCCTCCCACCTGGTTGGCGTTGCGGTCCTTCCGGGTGATCTGGTATCCTTCTGGGATGGCGATGGCGATGTCGGGCGCTGAGGAGGCGTTCATCCAGGTCTCCGTGATGAAGGCGACGTCGGGGACTGGGGTGTCGATGAGGTTCCAGAGTTCGATGGCGTGTCTGTGGACGGAGCGGGTGTTGAGCAGGATGCACTTGAGGTGGTTGCTGCTGGTGTTCGGCATGGCAGGTGCTGGTGTCGGGCAGGTCCGGATGCAGGTGAACTTGCAGGTGCTGCAGCTGAAGGGTCCGTGGACGCGTCGTGGGGTGGCTCTGCAGCATCCCGGGGCTCGGCCGGTGTTGAGTGCGATGAGGGTGGCGGCGGTGTACGTCAGGCGGGTCGGCCGGGGTCTTCGGGGGCCAGGGGTCCTGGCGCTGGGCGCGGTCCGGTCGCGGACGGGCGCAGACGGGCTTACCTTTGGCGCGCCTTCGGCGCACAATCGGCGCGCCCGCTGCGCGTGACCGCTGCGTGTTCGCACGGTCGCCATATATGGCCAAGTGCGCGGGTGGGCGGGTCAGCTGGGAGGCGGGAGCGGGGAGGGATACAGAAGGCAAAAGGGGCGGGGCTTAGCGGCGGTGGCGGGAAGGGGGGAGCGGGGAGGGAACAGAGGGACAGAAGACGACAATGCTGACAATTTAAGAAAAAAGAAGAAATCACACAAAATAAAGAATACAGATCTAATTAAGGCTGACAGAAGACAGCAGGGCACAGGAGCAACCACGGACCTCGAGGCTCGAGGGAGGGGGCGTGGTCAGGCGGCAGCAGCCGGGCAGCGAGGCACAGGGCGGAGGGGGCACACGCAGCAGCTGGTGGCCGTGCGGCGCGGGGGTGTCCTACAAGTAAATGTTACCCCTTTAGTGTTCAGCGCCTTCCCTGAATTATTTTATTCTGGAATTGGAAAGAATAGTATATTTCACCCTTTCAGTGTCCAAAACTTCCCTGGTATAAGTATTTTTGCAGTCGGAATGGAAAATGTTGCCTCTTTAGTGTACAGTATACAGCACCTTCCCTGAGTTAAGTTACATTAAAGTGGGAATAGTAAATGTTGCCCTTTAGTATCCAACACCTTCCCTAAATTATTTAATCTTGGAGAAGGAATAGTTTAGTGGCCAAACCCTTCCTTGAGGTAGGTTTTGCTGTAAAGAGATTGGATAATGCTGCTACTTTTGTGTTCATCACTTTCCCTGTGTAAAGTAAGATTGAGTAGGAGTAGTAAATGTTGCCCCTTTATTATCTAACCCCTTCCCTGAATTATTTTACCTTTGAGTGGGAACAGTATATTTAACCCTTTTAGTTTCCAAATCTGTTAATGCCCATAAAAACAAAATGTCTTCCACGGTGTGATATATCCTCAAAATGATAAAAAAAACTATTGCCGTTTATTCCCCAAGATTCTTGTAAAACGTTAGTAACAGCACTGGCCTTATCTAGGTTGGATTACGGGAATGCCTTGTATGCAGGGATACAAACTCAACATCTAACAAAACTACAGCGCCTACAGAATGCCGCAGCAAGGCTGGTGCTGAACATTCCCAGATTTGAGCCAGTTGTCCACAGACTCGGAGCCCTCCATTGGCTGCCTATGGAAAAGAGGATAAAGTTTAAGTCATTGTGCCTGGCCCTCCACGAGGTAGGACCCCATTTTTTAAACGCATTAGAAACAGTATGAGCCATCCTGGAAACTGAGATCGAGCCAGGCAAAGCTAATTCAGGTTCCAAAATTCGAGAAAGTTAGTTGGGGGGGAGCTTCCTGCTGCAGGCAGCTAAGACCTGGAACCTTCTCCCTATTACATTTAAAAACAGCCCATCGCTACTCTCATTTGGAAAGAAGTAAAAACCTGGTGGTTTACTTCTTAGTTAGAACACCATTCGCCAGTAGATCTAGACTTTTACATTGGCTCAGCGCTAAGACGCCCATGGGCATTTGTGCTCTTTATAAATTTGTAATTAAATCAAATCAAAATCAAATCAAATCTCTCCCTGGGATAAGTTTCATTGGAGTGGGAATTGACGATGTTGGCTCATTAGTGTCCAGCACCTTCTCTGAGTTAAGTTAGATTGAAGTTAGGATGGTAAATATTGCCCCTATAGTGTCCAACACCTTCTCTGAATTAATTTATCTTCGAGTGGCAAAAGTATATTTAATCCTTTTAGTCTCCAAATCCTTTCCTTCGGTAAGTTGTAGTGTAATGTGAATATATAAATATAAGTATTTAGTGCAATAGCTATGTGTTTACTTTGCAGTGAAGTGGGAGAAGCATGTGTTATGTTTGTAATATTAAATTATCTGTTAAAATACATTTAGCAAAAATGCATAGCTTTTTCAATTTATTATTATTTTAATATTAATAAGTTTTAGAAAAACTCAATACATATTCAAAGGCCTGATGGTGAGTAAGGGGTCCCTAGACCGCTGTACCCATGGTGGACCGCCACCCCCTTGGCGATACAATCACCCAATTATGACTAAGTTGGTTGGACCACAACAAGACCGCCACCACTACCAGGATCCTGGATTTCACGGCTGTGGTGGTTAGGAAAGCGGCTCGGAATGGAGACAATGCTGATGCCAGAACCGCCATGTTAAGCACGACCTGCATTTCAGCCCAATTTTCATTGGCGGGAATCCTGCTATAAAAAGGTCAACAGAATGTAAGGGAGAGGCCCAAACAGGGCGCCAAGGCATTGGTAGTCCATTGGGCATTGTGACTTGGGGCACATGTTGTGTTTCCCTATGCCTGCACTTTTGTGTGTGCACTGTGTGCCATGCACAATATGGCAACAGTGTGTGCACAACAGTGCAAGTACTGCAGTGTGGTGGCATTGCCTACAGATTCTCTCTGTGAGCAAAAGCCACCACCACAAGTCAATCACCGGCACATCACCAACCCGGTGGTAAACTTCAAATGTGGTGGCCTTTATGCCACTGGCTTGACGGCGTTCTCATGACCACGTACGATGCTGCATCCTGGCGTCTGACCGCGAAGGTAGTTTGAAGAAAAAACTAAGCATTGGCCAACAATCTGTTCTGCTCGTGAAATTTGTGGATTTTCGGCAATTTCTCACAGGATGCAAAGTGCATCCTTCACTTTTGCGAGCGCTATCCCTGTGCATTCCTGTGACCAGGAGCTTTTTCTCCTCGTCTGCTGCTCTGATCGGTCTCTGACTTTTTATACACACAAGAGGCATGTGAACTCGCATAAAAGCCCCCCCCGTTTGGACCCCTGCGCCCTTCGGCACGATGGCAGTTACACACACATGGTCGCTGGAGACAACTCTTCTGGAATTTACACAGCTGTAGTGTAGGAAAGCACTATACATTTACCCAACGAGCTAGCACCTACTGATTAGCCAGTAGAAAGTACTCCAGTTGAGTAGAGGTATCGCACAAAACAATGGTGTCTTCTTGGATAAATATGAAGGGCAGGGTTCATTCTGGCACAATGCTCCTGTCACAAAATTTAAAGCTCAACAGGAAGCACTTACAGATATAAATAAAGCAGGTGCCTGAGTTGATGCTCAAATTCAGTAACGCATTCATCAGCCCAAAAACAATAGTGAGCTTTGTCGAGGCTGGGCAGGTGTGCTTTCTCCCCATACTGTGTGTGGGCGGGGCCAAACGGGGGGCTTCCATGTGAGTTCACATGCCTCTTGTGTGTATAAAAGGTCAGAGACCGATCAGAGCAGCAGATGAGGAGAAAGAAGCTCCTGGTCACAGGAATGCACAGGTATTGCGCTCGTGAAAGTGAAGGATGCAAAGTGCACCCTTCACTTTCACAAGTGCAATCCCTGTGCATTCCTGTGACCAGGAGATTATTTCTCCTTGTCTGCTGAACTGATCGGTCTCTGACCTTTTATACACACAAGAGTAATGTGAACTCGCATAGAAGCCCCCCCCGGTTTGGAAGGCATTATACCATCTTTTCACTGCATTGTTTGTTTTTCCCTCTTGTGCCAAGGTGCTGTCATAAACATTCCACCAAGGTATGTGGAATTGTGTGTGGATGACACATGTGTCCTGGCCTGTGGAATCTACCTACCCATGTGCCATCTAAGTTGTCCATTAGGGAAGCTAGTTTGTCTTCATTATTTTGGTAAAAGAGACTTTCTAATAGCTTGCTACTTATGTCACAGGAATATAGGCTAGTGCATTACGTTTTCAATATTAAAGGCAAGTTGGCTGCTGGTGGCGTATTCCATACTCAGGGGCTTAATACGAGTTTGGCGGTCCTGAGACTGCCATACCGTTGGTAGTGGTCCTACCACCGCCTCCTTGTTGGTCTGACCACCAGATTACATGTGGGATAGTCAGACCACCACAGGATCACTGCCAGGATCTCAGATCGTGCTTCGGTCAGGAAAGTAATGGCCAATGGAGGCAGTGCTGATTACCCCCTACCTTTCCACTGACCTTGCCATGACGAGGTTTTTTGTTGTTGTTTTTTTAAAAACTTTATTTATCCTTTTCACTAAGGAGTATAATAACATACTGTTTGTTACATAGCATAGCAAATAGGTGATGGCAATATAGAGAGCAAGCATTGAAGATACGTCTTAACACATTGTGCATTGTAGGAGCAACAATAAGCAGAAGCATGTACATACAGAGAAATGCGTGAGGCATCAAATACAAAAAAGAGAAAAAACAATCGCTGACACTGCGGCATATATGCGGTAGGACTAACCATCAGATTTGCATAGGGGACAATGAGAAAAAGCATCAAGACATCAGAGGACATAGCACCAATCAGATTAAAATATGCACAAATCATTTGTAACTTCAAGACTCATCAGCCAATTCCCTCGGGAACTATGTCATTCTCTGGCTGAGACAGGCGTTCAGCAGTCATTTTGGTAATGTAGGTACGGTATGGACCCCAGATGTCCACCGGTCTGGACGCACTAGGGACCTGAGCAGAATATTGTTCGCAATTAGTGTTACAAAAGGCCATGCTTCTAAGCCATGATTTCCACTTCGGAGGTCGTCCACCACCCCATAGCAGAGCAACTTCCCTCTTTTCCAACAAAAAACCTGATGCAGCAAGCTTTCTAACAGCACAAGGGAAATTGGAAACATAGCCCATCAACGCAACTTCGGGAGTGGCAATCAGATTCATGCCTAAAATATCACTGAGGGTCTTGTGTATCTGAGACCAGTAGTCATGAAGAAGAGGGCAAGTCCAAGAGAGGTGGGCAAAATCGGCATGGGGGGCCTTGCACTTAGGACAGTGGTGGGGACGATTAGAGTCAATCCTGTAAGCACGTGCTGGGGTATGGTACAATATGCGGAGAAACTTAAAATGGAGGAGCTTATGTCTACTGTTTAGGGAAACTTCTTTCATAGCTCTACAGCATTAGATTTACCCAGATCTTCTTCCCACGCAGCACAAACTCTGGAGTCAAAAATGGGAATTGAGTCACTACACAGTTTGTATAATTTACAGACCATGTGTGCTCCCGAAGGGTGCTGGATAAGGAGCGTAAGTGGGGGTGTAGGGTCCGGAGCCAATGGGAATGTGGTAAACGAGGCACATAGCATGGATCGCAACCGGGTCACGACGAAGGAGTCCATGAACGAGCGGTCAGTGAATCTGGAGTCTTCTGAAATGGAAAAAGCGTGACCCTCAGGGAAGAGGTCGATGATGGTATGAATGCAGAATATCTCCAATGTGTTTTGACTACTAATTCTCCCGTAATCGGGCACCAAGTAGCATTGGGCAGTGGTAGGGCCGGTGAATACAGCTGGGCAAGGCCCAGTAGTCTGCGCAGTCTGTCCCAGGCCTAGCAGGTGGTCGAGACAGTCTGTATGTCCCGAGGGTTGCGTGGGAAGCCCGTGGGGAGGATAGCGGAAAGGAGTGTAGGAAGAACCAAATCCGCTTCAGGTTTCAGATATAAGATGCGAGCGTCTCGGTGGAACCAGGGGTATGCGTAGGAACAGTGTGCTATTAGGAAATAGAGGTAAAAAGCAGGGACTCCGAATCCTCCTCTTTCATATGGAATAGTCAGCACTCGCCAGTTGACACATGGAGACTTGTCTCCCCATACTAGGCGAAATAACAAAGAGCGTAGCTGAGAAAAAAAGATTTTGCTGAGAGGGATCGAGATATTATTAAAAAGGTATAAAAACCGTGGAAGGACAATCATTTTAATTATAGCAATACGCCCTGCCATAGATAATGGAAGGTGTATCCACTTCTCTATCTGGCTCTCCAGCATATTGATTGCACTACCATAGTTCAATCTGATCATGGTGGCGGTATCTAGATGAATATGCACACCCAAATATTTAACCGACTCTTGACACCACTCAAGGGGGAAGGAGCAATTCCAAGCAGACGTGCTAGGGGTAAGCGGAAAAATAACAGACTTATGCCAGTTGATGTTAAGGCCAGAGATTAATATGGGGCACCCTGACATATAGAATCGTATTGTCCGCATACAGTGAAATCAGGAGGGGACCAGTGCGGAATTGTAGCCCCTGGTGTAGATGATTTCTTTGGAAATGACGGGCCAGAGGGTCCATCAACAGAATGAAAAGTAATGGGGACAGAGGGCAACCCTGGCAAGTGCCACGAGATAAGGAAAACGGCTTAGTGATGGTGCCATTAAGACGTAACCTGGCCGTAGGCGCAGTGTATAATGGAGCCACCGTAGAGACAAAACATTCCATCATGCCCATGCGCCTCATGATAGACAAGAAGAAGGGCCACTTGAGGGAGTCAAATGCCGTCTCCGCGTCAAGAAGGACAGCGGCGGCCGGAGTGGAAGGATCAATTCTATGTAAAACCGTAAACAGGGTCCTCAAATTCAGAGAAGTTGAACGATGTGGCACAAATCATAGGGCAGATCAATAGGGCGGCTCAGCGAACGCCGCCCTATTGATCTGCCCTAGGAACAAACGATCCACTATCGGTGGTCGGACATTTTCCCACACAATGCTCAAAGCCTGGAACCAACTGCCTGAAAATATGCGCAAAGAAACCAGACTCCTGCCTTTCAGGAAAAAGCTAAAAAACGTGCTTTTTCAAGAGGCATGGGGTAACATCTAGTCTGTTTTCCTCCTGCCAGTACTCACTCGCCTGTTAAGCGCTTAGAGACCCCGGGGTGATAAGGCGATTTACAAGTCTAAAATACAAATACAAATACAAATACAAAGCCAGACTGTGCCGGGGAGACAATAGCCTCCATCAATAGTGAAAGGCGGAAAGGGATGACTTTAGCCAGAATCTTATAGTCGAGGTTTAATAAAGAGAGAGGTCTGTAAGAGCTGCATAATTTGGAGTCCCTACCTGGCTTGAGAAGCAGAATAATGACCGCTTCTCTAAACGTGGGGGGCAAGCGCCCCGCCTCAAGTGCCTCGGCATATACCTCTACTAGCCGAGGGACCAAGACCTCCCTGTAGGCCTTATAAAACTCGGCGGAAAAACCGTCCAGTCCGGGCGCCAATGAACGCCTCAACGAATCAATAGCCTCAATTATGCTTTCTTGCGTAATGTGGAGAGCAAAAAAATCTTGCATGTGTTTTTCCAGATAAACCATAGCAATCTCTGCAAGGTAGTTACCCTGACCCTGCAGGCCTCCTGTCAATTTGGTCGTATATAGAGTTGTGTAGTAGGACAGGAAGGTGTTGCAAATTTCCGGAGTGGTATGGAGCAGATCGCCCTGTGGTCCTACAATTTCGGTGATGTAAGATGTGTTATAAGGGGGGCAAAGCAGTTGAGCCAGTAGTCTACCGGGTCTTCCGCCTTCGCTGTATCTGCACGCTACGGATTGCTTGTTAAGGAACTGCAGTTCATGGCCGCCTCATCTCTAAAGTCCATCATTAGTGACAAATGTTTGGCTTCCTTCGTATTGGAGGGAGTCAGCAATATTTCTCTATCTAAATCGGTAATGCTTCTTTCGATTCGGGCTAGTGTGGATCGAATATGCCTCAACACCCCAGCGTGTTTGCAATGCAAACTCCACGAATATACGTCTTGAATCCTTCCCACAGAACTGCCCAGGTATCCACCGACCCAGTGTTGAGCTCGAAATAGTCCTCGATTGCTTGTCTAACCTCCTCAGTAAAAACAGGGTCTAGTAGCGCCTTCCCGGGAAATCGCCACTGCCTCTCAAATCCACCCAGTCTGGGATATTTCATTTAAGAACAATGGGAGAGTGGTCCTAGAGCGTGCGTGGGAGTGTGAGGAGGTCTTCAACCCAACCGGCTACCCCAGAAGAAAGGAGCCAATAATCTATTCTGGTCCAAGTGTTGTGAAACCCTGAGTGATGGGTAAAGCCAGGGAGGTGTGGGTGCAATCTCTCCTCAATGTCAAGTAGTGAAAAATGAGTGCATAGGTCAAGAAGAACCAGGCCCGATCGAGGTTTTGTATCAGGGGAAGAGGTTGTAGTGTCTCTAGCAGGGCTCATTAATAAATTAAAGTCACCCCTATAATCAACAGCCCAGGTTCAAGTGTGAGGAGACGCACCTGCAGGTCATGGAAAAAAGATGGGGAGTCAACATTAGGGCCATAGTCCCCGACAAGCGTGATTTTGTGTCCCATAAGAGTCCCTGTGCCAATCAGAGTACATCCCTCCCCGTCAGTCATGATCTTGGACAGTGCGAACGGGACCCGTTTATGTGTGAATTTGGCCACTCCTCTGGAATACCTACTGTAATTAGGAAAAAAACTGAGAGTCCCAGCTCCTGGCAATGTGGGAGGAGTCAGTAGAGGACAAGTGAGTCTCCTGCAGAAAGACTATATCAATGTTGTGTCTAACAATGTAGTTTATTACTTGTTTGCATTTTTTTATATTATTCAGCCCACGAACGTTCCAAGACGTCAGTGAAAGCCCGGAAGGCTCGGGCTATAGGCCTAGCTTGACCATTGGAAAATCAATATCAAAAGCAATCCGAAATGCATGCCTCTCCATCGCACCCAAAGAGAATAATAAACAATGCAACAATCATAAGCAAAAAGGAAACAAAATCCCACCCCCCACCCGCCATCCAACCTCTTGCCAACCCCCAAGAGGCAGACGACCCACATAACCAAGTTAAGGCACCAATACGATATACATGTCACTGACCAAGTGGGAGAAAAATAAGCAGTTCCAAAACAAACCATAACGATTAAGGAATCGAGGGCATTTGCCATGGGGCGCAACAATGCCACGACAGTCAGGCAAACCCGTAAAACAAGTCATAAATGTGCATTATAAATGTATGATAATTTGCAACACAGCAGAATTAAGAAGACATGAAGCAAAGAACAATCAACCAGTCCCTGGATTCGAAAAGAGGTCGACACTGTTCTGTTTGACACCCTGGACTGGAAAAATCGTACCAGGATCGACAGCAGCGCCTGAGCCACTTTTCCTATAACCTTGGCAGAATTCCTGTGCCTCTTTGGGGGAATCAAAAATGCGAAACTGACCGGCAACTTCTACTTTCAACCTTGCTGAATAAAGCATTCCATACTTGAGGCCTAGATTTCTCAAGGTGGCCTTGACGGCATTGTACTTAAGCCGTGCCTCCTGAACCATGAAGGTGGAATCAGGAAAAAGGGACAGGTTGCTACCTTATTATTATTATTATTATATAAAACTTATACCGCGCTCAGTCACCCAGGGCCATCCCGGCGCTGAGCTTGCCACTAAATCTCACCCATCTCGTGAGCCGCACGCAAAGCAGCGTCTCGATCTCGGAAATTCATGAGTCTAGCAATGATGAGACATGGAGGCAGGCCAGGACAAGGATGGGGACCCAGTGATCTGTGGGCCCACTCTACAACAAAACCCTGCGTGAACGCCTCTCTGCCAAACAGTTCAATGAGTAACTTTTCCACAAAGACATCCATGCGACCAGTGGAGGTCGTCTCTGCCACGCCAATGAAATGGATATTATTGCGTCAGCTACGGGCCTCCAGGTGCTCATTCTTGATAGCCATGTCCTTGAGGATTTTCTCCACGCATTCTAGATGTTTCAGCGAGTTCGAAGAGCCATCTTCTATATCCGAGACTCTAGACTCCACCACATCTAAACGCCGGTCGTGGGCCTGCACCTTAGACCCCATCTCCGCCAGTTTTTGGTCAAGGCTGTTGAAGCGGCTGACCAGCGACTCAAAACCGGCCCTCATCTCGCTCATCAAGGCCGTAACTAATGAAGCCGCGCCATCTCGTCGTTGGAATCCACAGCGCCAGAGGATGGACCGGGGGGGGGCATCCGAGGTGGGGAAGGAAGTTTTGTCGAAGCTGGCCCAGCAAGGGGACACCCAAAGGCACCGTCAGGGGGCAGGCAGAGGGAATGCGGCAAATACAAGCACCAGGACAGATGCAATGGGAGCGCTTATATCGTAGCAGGTAGGTGCCAAGAACAAAGCTAGCGTGGATGGCACAGTTCAGCAAAGTAATGGCGGGGATTCAGAGCTGCGCCGCCAAGAGCCGAGGAGTGGTGGCAGATGGATTTGTCTGCTATCAAGGCAAATGTCACGTTCCCTTTGGTGGCTCCTAAGAAGATGGCTGCAGGGCCTCCTCAGGTCTCAGTCCAGCCAAGCACTGGTGCCCCTCTGTGTGCGTGGCGGTTATCAGGTTTATGTGCTGAGGTGGGGGACTCAGGTAGTCCGGGCAGCAGGGCAGGGCGGTGTCGATATCATAGGAGCAGGGCGGAGGCAGCCGGATCCTTTTCTGCAGGCCCGAAGCAGCAGGCTGTAGTGCAGGCAGAGGTGGGGGCAGCGAGTACCCAGCATAGCCGCTGCTTGGCAGGGGAGAGCGTGGACCCCCGCAGAAACCACCGACACGCCCCACCGCGAAGCGCAGGGTCCCCGCCCTAGCACCCCACACCGAACGCTGCAGTCCAAAACTCCATGCCCTGGCTCGGGAGTGCGCAGAAGGCCGGAAGACCGAGAGCACGTTCCGGTAATCGGGACCCAGGCAGGCACAGCAACGCAAGGGGCGGGGGGAGTGGGGCTAAGCCCCAGGACCCGCAAGGCAGCGCAACGGACGGCGCGGACCCCACAGATGCAGCACTCACCGCGGAGCCGGGCGCAGCTTGGTTCTTCCAAGGAGAGGGCGGGCGGCCACTCAAACCCCTCCACCGTACTCTATCCTTCTGACCCTGTGAATGCCCAGCGGGGCACCGGACAGCTGTATCGGATGACAGTGTAGGATGGAAGAAGTCTGCTGTGCGCCGGATAGCTCTAAAGCATGGTAAAATGAAGTTAGGGAAGCCCGACCAGCAGAGCTTCAAGCGGAGGCAGCCATCTTGGTCGCCTCCGTGGCCATGCCCCTTGCCATGACAAGGTTGGTGGAAAGGCATGGTAGGGGACCCAAACAGGGCCGCAGGGCATGTTTTCCCATTGAAAATTGTGGCAGGAGTCACAACAAGTGCTAGGGGTGCACAACCTGTGCCCCCCCTATCCCAGCAGGTTTAGAACATGCACTTTTTGCCATGCACAACATGATGCATGGTACACACTTCACCAACAGTGCGCTGCATTCTTTATAGCCCGACGGTTGTGTCATAATAGAGTGGTCATGATGCCGCCCGCTTAGTGGGGTACTCCAGACCGCCACAGCGGTGGTGCGGGGGTCAGATAACCAAACTCAGAATCAAGCCCTTTTTGTAGGTGACACCATATATACTTTTATTAACATGATAGTTACATACTTGTATGGGTGTATTGTTAAAATAGGTTGGATAATAGCTTGCTCGAAGTCAATAATAATTTTCTGGGGATAGAGGTTGTTTGTATGCTGCTTAATGTGGTTTAACAGTTCCACATAGGTACTGCCTTATTTATTTGGGAATAACGCATACACAGAAGATATATTAGTTTAGTGAAATTCACCATGATTGGTGTATAGTTGATGGAATGGTTTGGGATACATTTTAAATGTGCCATTTTTTGCTGGGTTTGCTGGTGGCCCTATTAGTTCAAGTTAAAAGACATTAGTGTGGGTATTGATAGTAACTGACCTGTTGTATCTTCCTGTATGTAGGATATTATATCTTTCAGTGTTTGTTCCCTTATAGTTTCTAATACTTCTCTCACTTCTACTCCTGTTATATTGGAAGGGTGGTTATTGACTTTTATATTAATTACTACAGTATCTCTGGTAGTTGCCCTCTCATAACATGAATTAGTATAATATTTAGTACATTCCAATTAATATGTTGAATAGAAGTATTTTCTTGACTGTATGTGTATTTCACACAGTAAATGGTTCCCCTTCTGTGATGTTGTAAATGTTGCAACTTCTGTCATTGTGTCTTTATTTACTGTATTAACATGAACATTGAAAAATAAAAATAATTATTAATAAATATGCAGTAAGCTACTTCTTGAAGCATGTTTTTTTTTCTATTGGAAGAATAAAAGGTAGTTTTATGTATTGCACATTGCTGATTTAATAAGATTGAAGCAGTTTTTTAAATATACTAACTTTTTTGTGGTCTTTGAAATGTGCTTCTCGAAGGAGTTTAGTTGAAGTTTGAATAATCTGTGGAAAATGATAAACATTGAAAGCTGTGCTAGTAATTGTTTGATATGAAGTGCTTCTTAAAGTTAAAATTATTTAACTTTTTTTTTTTAAATAAAGTTGTTACTTGGAGAAGTGGATTTACAATTGTATATTTTGCAGGCTTCTCTTTTGAAGGGAAATTCTGGCAGAGTTTACTCCTCTTCAAATGTTTGGCGTTTTCTGAGCAATTTTTGGGATCAATTACTGTGGCTTTTATATTCTTTGTTAAATTGCAGGGAGTATAAATGCAATGACTGTGCCTTTAAGTTCAGTATGAACTGACCATCAATAAGGCTGCTCTTGCTGCACCACAGACGGCTAGTAAACCTGAGAAAGTGCATGTCACCCCATCGGGATTTTCCAATGGAGATGATACCTTATTAGCTAGCTCTGGGTCACCGAGATCGCCCACCAGGCCCAGCTAGGAACAGTCCTTGCAGTGCAAACTGCTTAACACCCGGTCATTAGTACAACATAAGTTAACAGTTTGAATGTATGATCTTGATCTCAAAACCTGACATAGTGAGACTTGGACAAATCAGGCATCTGACCCTGACTAGAATAGTGCGCTTTCAGCAGGTTATTCTGTGATTGGCCAAGACAAGGTAGGGAGTAGAGGAGGCGGTATTGCAATAATATATCGCTCCCACTTAAAGGTCCGATTAGAATCAACTTCCCATCTCCCGGTGGAGGCTATGACATTTACTATTAAAATAAATACCATTTCCACCTTCTACGGGTTGCTCTTAAATCGCCGGCCAGGACCCAAAGCAGTTTCCACCCAGGCTCTGCTGACCTTTCTCAAATTCTATGTTTACGGTTCTTGGAGATTTTAATTTACACCTAAAACTAAACAATAACCCAGATACAATCAGTTTACTGGATAACCTGGCTACGTACAGCCTAACTCAAATAGTTTCCGAATTATCGCACTCGGCTGGCTACACACTTGATGGCATTTTCACTAATAATCCAGATATTACTCTGGTTATCATCTTCTCTTTACCCTGGACCGATCACAAGGCTCTACATTTCCATTTTAAACTAACGCTGCCAATTCGGCCCATTTTAAATAGCTCATCTCATGTAAAAATTCAATCCTGGCACAAAATACAGAGAAACAATTTGGAACTGGCCCTTGACAAACGTCCTCCTGCATATGTCAGGGATAATAATGAAGCAGCTTTCCAAATTGATAACTGGCTTACAGTAGCAGTAAAACAAGTAGCTCCACAAAGAACTATCAAAATAAGAAGATCCCAGGCGACATTGCCTTGTATAAGCATCAAATCTAAATTTAGGAAAGCCGAACGAATCTCAAGACGCGACTTTAGCAAGGAGCACAATGTTGCATTGGCACAATACAAGAAGGCTATTATCAAAGCTAAAATGGACTACTTTTCTACAAAAAAAGGTGAGGAAAAAACTCCTCTAAGAAGCTTTTTATGTCAGTCCTTGACCTTTTTATTTGCAGCAGGCTAATCCATTTATGCCTGACCAAACCTTTTGTAATAAGCTGGGCAACTTCTTTCAATCTAAGGCACAACTCATCTATGATGACCTCCTTCACACAGCTCATGCTCTGTTCATACATAATAGGCGGCCCATGGAGGAGCCTGCCACTCAGAGTCAACTAACAAGTTTCATGACCCTTACGCACGAGAAGGTGAATAATCTTCTTTAAACTACGAAGTCAGGATCGTCTAGCGATCCTTGTCCCTCGCCATTGTACATCTAGTCTCAGAAATGAATAGTTCCCATCAAAACCCCCTCCTAAACAGAGTAGTTGAGTCTGGCATTTTTCTCTGTATCTGGAAAAAAAGCCTGTATCAGGCCAATTCTCAAAAAGCCTGTCCTGGACTCAACTGAGGAAAAAAATTATTGACTGATCTCCTGCCTGCCAATAGCTAAAAAATTCTAGAAAAATAGGTTAACAAGGAGTTAACTATCTGGACTCCAATAACTTATTAAACGCCAGTCAGCATGGCTTTCGATCATGCCATTCTACCGAGTCGGCTCTGATTCGCAGACAGGTGGGTGGGGGGGGTAGGGCCGTCCTTATCCTTTGAGACCCATCAGCAGCATTTGACACCGTGGAACACATGGTGTTAGTGCGGCGGCTGAAGGCTGTGTGGATTGAGGGCCTGGCCCTGGCCCTTCTCACCTCCTTTCTAGCAGATAGGGAGCAGACTATACAGTAGGACAATTTGTACTGTCCACCTCCCATGCGGGGTGCCGCAGGGATCGGCCCTATCGCTGACTCTATTCAACATCTATGTCACTCGACTGGCCAGTATCATCAGAGATTTTGGTTTCACTTTGGCCTCATATGCTGATGACTCTCAGCGCATAGTATCTATATCTAAACAGCCTGAGGTGACTGCCACCAGCATTCCCTGTCTGTCTGAAATTATGCACTGAATGAGCCACAAGTTCTCTAAAATAAACACTGAGAAAATGGAGGTAATGGAGTTTGGCTAGGGCTTTACCCTGTGGAATCAATCGTGGTGGCTCTCTGACTCCGGTCCTTCTGACTTCGGAATCAAGCCTTATGTCAGTGAATCCAGCAGGCCGGCACATACAGGCAGTTTACAAAGTGGCAGTCTCTCCCGCAGCTTAGCAGGCAGGCTGGCCAGTACAACAAAGCAATAGTCGCAATGACCGTCCTTCCTGGCAGCACAGCAGTCCATTGGCCATTGGCAGATTTAAGAGCCAGCACCATCTGGTTACAAGTTCCATGCAGTGTCCAAAAACATGGGTCAGAGCACCTGTACTCACCTGTACTTATACTTAAAATTGTCTTTCTTCAAGGCGGAACATCCAAGAAAACTTTGGAATTGCAGAACACTCACTGGCTCCAGACATCAGTATGGGGAAATCAGCCCATTGTGTGGGAGCAGGACACAGCCTTTACAAATGCAAATATAAAGTGTGAACGCCTCTGTCCCTTCCAGCCCAAGAACACCATCAATATGCAGGAGGATGCAGCTGTAACCCTGTCACACCCAACCATCCCTGTGTTGTGGCTGTCTGGAAAGTATGCACAAAGTGACAGATACAGCGTTGGCTTGGATAATATCCTTCCTGACTAATAGGTCCCAATCTGTATCTTTGGGTCCCCATCTATCCAGCGAGAAAACCATCTCATCCGGCGTGCCGCAGGGGTCCATTTTAAGCACATTGCTTTTTAACATCTATATGGCACCCCTCCTAGCTGTGATAGAGTCGCATGGGATCCTTGTCACGTCATACGCGGACGACACCCAACTTGTCGTCTCGATCGACAAAAATTGTACGGACGTAGAACAGAGGTTCCAGAATTGCCTCAAGGAGCTGTTTCAGTGGTTAAGGAAGAACCATCTGAAATGCAATAGTGGAAAAACGGAAATCCTCCCACTAGGCAAGGACCATCTCTTCTGCCCCAAGGACTGGCGGCCAAAGGATTCAGCGGCCCCACCTAGCTCAGTGGTCTCTGCGCGAAACCTGGGAGTTCAATTTGATACGGCCCTCTCTTTCTATGAGCATGTTAGAACCACAGCTGGTCGTTGCTTCGGCCTCATCAAATCCCTTAAGAAATTCTTCGATTTTCTCCCCATTGCAGCTAGGAAATCTGTTGTGGTCGCTCTAATACTCTCACGACTCGACTATTGCAATGGGTTGATGGCGGGAGTAAAAAGGGCCACTCTGAAGAAATTGCAGAGTGTACAACATGCTGCGGCAAGACTAGTTCTAAAACTACCCAGGAAATCCTCAGCTTCCGCAGCACTAAATATTCTTCATTGGTTGCCACTGCATAAGAGGATTCTCTACAAACTTCTATTAACAGTTTTTAAAGCTTTGAAAAACACAGGGCCAAAGTATCTCGCCAAGAGTTTTGTGCATTACGACCCAGTGCGCTGCCTGAGATCTTCTAGTGGCAACCTCACCAAAATCCCGAGGTATAAATATAAAACTAGGGGAGGAAAAACCTTCACAGTCTTGGCAGAAAGGGCATGGAACAGCTTGCCACTAAACCTAAGACTTATTGACTCTGAAAGTATATTCAGGAAACACCTGAAAACATGGATTTATCAGCAATCTGACAGTTTTGTGATGACAGCTATCTAGATGTTCCACCAAATTTCATACACACGCTCAGCGCCAAGATGCTCCCTCCGGAGCGATAGGTCGCGCTCTATAAATACCGACAAATATAAATATATAAAATATAGTAAGGCTGAGAAACGCAAAGAGTCATAAGCACAAATAAATGCTCACTTTCTAAAAGTAGCATTTCTAAAATAATAATGTAAAATCCAGCTACACCAGTAAGCAGGATTTATCACCACTATTCCAAACATACCAAGTAGGTGTGGGCGGAAAATCGTTGCGCTCGCGGATTTCGCGGATTTTCGGTAAATCCCGCGAATTCACCGAAAATCCGCGAATCCGCATTTAAACGCTATTTCTTCAGGTCAGGAATTACCACTTAACCATATATAAGGGAATTCCCAATGCTAGCCTATGAAAAGAGTTGGTCTCATAGCAGTGTGAAACAAAATAGGCTGTTTGTCACTACGAGGACATGCCACACAAAAAAGGCACATGTCCTACCTTTTACTTACACAGAATCTTGTCAATGGGGCTATCTACGGCCTACTTTAGTGGTGACCTATATGTAGTCAAATGGGAGGTGTAAGGCTTTGCAAGTAGTTTGAAATTCCAAGTGAAAGTGGTAACAGACTGCACATTCAGGTCCAGCAGTGGCAGGACTGAGACAGGTTTGAAAGGCTACAGCGGTTGGTGGCCAATCTGTACTGCAGGCTCACTAGTAGCATTTAATTTACATGCCCTGGGTATATGGGGTACCACTGTACAAGGGACCTATAAGTAAATGAAATATTCCAAACAGGTGTAAATCTCATTGGCTACTGGACGTGACCTTTGGCCATGCCCATTTGACTGTCCCCATGATGCTATGGCCTTTAGCCATTCACATAGTCCTCTCATTCTCTCTCCCCGAAAGCTTGTGATGCATAGCTTTTGGCTGCACTGAGCTGGTTCTCGGTGTCAGGTATGGCTTTTGACAACGACCTATTCCCAATCCATTTGAGGCAAGCCCACAGCCTATATCAGCTGGCTCTGGATGCAAGTTGTGTCACTGGGTCATTCTATGCTCTAAGTGCCACTACTTTCATTGCCCAGTTGGTAACTGAAGGTTATTGCTTTTCATGAAGTTTGTGAACTGCAAGGGATTGTAGTCTCTAAATGTTGAGGGGTTTACAAATGGTTTTATAGCCAACATTGATCACTGATCATGATCACTAATGGTTCATGCATCATTCTTGATCCATGCTTTTTAATTAGGAACTGTTAGGGACGCTGTTTCAAATACCTGGCCACAGATATTGGGGAGGACTTTTCCTTGTTTGCTCCCTTGTTTGCTGCCCTGCTCCATCGAGGCGTGATGTGCTGCGCTGGAAGAGGCGCTCGTTGAGAGGCGCGCTGTGACAACCGCGAGGCCCAGGACTACCATCCCCAGAGGGTCCCGCGGCGCGCGCAGCGGGTGACGAGGCTTTAGGGCGACTGAGGCCCTTTAAATCTGCCGCGCACTTCCGCAGCGCGGGACGCTGTTTCAAATACCTGGCCACCGACATTGGGGAGGACTTTGCCTTGTTTGCTCCCTTGTTTGCTGCCCTGCTCCATCGAGGCGTGACGAGCTGCTCTGGAAGAGGCACTGGGTGAGAGGCGCGCTGTGACAACCCGAGGCCCATGTCTACCCTCCCCAGAGGGCCCCGTGGCGCGCGCAGCGGGTGACGCGGCTTTAGGGCGACCGAGGCCCTTTAAATCTGCCGGGCACTTCAGCAGCGCGGGGCGGGCGCGGGCGAAGCCCGGGTCAAGGGCGGGCCCGTCCGCACCCATCATAGCCCAGAGGAGGCTGGGCTGGACCACCCCCTCAATGTCTGAGGAACTGTAGGGAACTACTGTGACTGCCGGGACTAACCAGCCGTAAATAAAGGTACATTTTTGGGGTGAGTTATTTGAATTTAGTAGATCACAGCTTCCATATTGCACCAATGGCGACGCGTACAAGGAATGGAGGGAGGTATGTGGAGGTATGTGGAGGGGGGATCCATCAAGGGGACATTAGACCAATTCATAGTCAGGGCAACATCAGTGCTAGAGAATGAAATAGCACTGACAGAACGCAGACTCTCATTGCAACCTATGTATTTAAGAAGGTCATCCCTGGGGCCCATAATGGCGGCAACTTCACCTAAAAATGGTGAGGCACAAGCATCGAACATAAAGAACACGCTTGGCGCCAGCAACGAACACGTGACAGAGAGGCTTTCTGTTACCCCTGATGTACTTATCACAAACGAGAATAGCCCCTGAAAACATAACACTAACCCCCCTTCCAACGTTGCGGTACAGTGTGTATCTGTGGGATCTGGCTCAAAACAAAATTTATATGGCCGAGATACCCGCCACCCCCTCTCAACACAATCCCCAAAGGAGGGAAACCGGAAACAGTTCTTGAAGTTTTTTGGAAGTGGGAGGGAGTGACCCTCCCGGCCGTATTTATTAAAACAAAAAATTATAAACATTTTAAACATTAATGTACAATTTCATACCACATTGCGATGTTTGGCTAACCTTAACAGATTCTCTAATACAGAGGTTCTCCTAGCCGAACTAACATCCTACAAAACATTTACTTGAAATATTGAAATTGTACATCCTAACGTTTAAGGGCCAACGGCAAGGTTGTAACCGGTGTCAAGATCCCTAACCAGACATACCCCCCCCACTTGGAGGGGCGACAGCACTGAGGCGTACTCACGTGCAACTACTACCAATTTCCCTTGACTTGACGGGGGCACTTATCAACTCGACGCCAGTTAAAGGTCGTTCGAAGACTCGTGTGAGGTATCTAGAAGGTATCGTAGACCTCCCCCCAACCCCACACAACTTACCGCATCTGCCGTCGCAGATGTCACTGGCCCCGGGAAATTCCCCAGGAGGGGGCTGTAACCCCTCCTACACAGGAAGGGGCCTTGACCGCCTTTCCTCTTCTTTCGGCGACCCATCCTTAGAAGGGACCGCCTCCCCGTTGAGGGGCCAAAGGCCACCTCCCCCGAGCGCTCCCATCCGTGTTGGGTGACGCCCACTCATAGGGATCTTCCAATTAGTGCTCACCGATCATGACCTTACCGCCCGACCAAAATAAATACGACAATGCTAACTAAATGACTAAACTAAAATCACAGTAGCCACTATACTTTCATAAAAAGCATGCTACCAATGAACACTAAAGCAGAATTTCTTTATTTGCAAAACGTACCACAAATCGACATTCTTTATTACATACTCAAAATCATCACGATAATACCACAACCTGTAAACGAAAATCAGAGTTATCCATTAACTTTGTTCAAAACCACTTGCTGTCATCAGGGGCTGGTGGGTGGGTCAAAATTGGCTCTTCGTTCCGTCTCGAGCTCACGTGCAGCGAGGAGGTGCAGCTTCAGAGCACAGGAACAAGAGGATGTCTTCTGGTCTTGCTTCTCCTTTTATCCGTCTTCAGGGCGGGCGTAAACCCGCCCCTGCCTGCCCCGAGGGCGTGGCCAGCCGCGTCAGTGTCTAGGCCAGCCCACTCTAGGGCGGGAAAAAGCGCGCCCCGGCTACGCCGCTTCGGGCATACCAGCCGAGACGCGCCTCCCGCCCAAAATGGCTTCCCGGGGGGATCGAGGCACTCTGCCATACGTTCGGGGGGACCGAGTGGTCGCCCCTTTCCATATGGCCGAGATACCCGCCACCCCCTCTCAACACAATCCCCAAAGGAGGGAAACCGGAAACAGTTCTTGAAGTTTTTTGGAAGTGGGAGGGAGTGACCCTCCCGGCCGTATTTAATAAAACAAAAAATTATAAACATTTTAAACATTAATGTACAATTTCATACCACATTGCGATGTTTGGCTAACCTTAACAGATTCTCTAATACAGAGGTTCTCCTAGCCGAACTAACATCCTACAAAACATTTACTTGAAATATTGAAATTGTACATCCTAACGTTTAAGGGCCAACGGCAAGGTCGTAACCGGTGTCAAGATCCCTAACCAGACATACCCCCCCCACTTGGAGGGGCGACAGCACTGAGGCGTACTCACGTGCAACTACTACCAATTTCCCTTGACTTGACGGGGGCACTTATCAACTCGACGCCAGTTAAAGGTCGTTCGAAGACTCGTGTGAGGTATCTAGAAGGTATCGTAGACCTCCCCCCAACCCCACACAACTTACCGCATCTGCCGTCGCAGATGTCACTGGCCCCGGGAAATTCCCCAGGATGGGGCTGTAACCCCTCCTACACAGGAAGGGGCCTTGACCGCCTTTCCTCTTCTTTCGGCGACCCATCCTTAGAAGGGACCGCCTCCCCGTTGAGGGGCCAAAGGCCACCTCCCCCGAGCGCTCCCATCCGTGTTGGGTGACGCCCACTCATAGGGATCTTCCAATTAGTGCTCACCGATCATGACCTTACCGCCACAGGCCGGATAGTTGACCGGCTATCCGGACCCCCCACACAACTCCTACCTAAAGGTCATGTTTCAACGATTTTAACCATGCTAAGAAGTCTCCTAAGAGTAACTCATTCCCCACCCAAGACAAATGCACACCATCCCCCGAATACATACTGTCATCATTAATACAGCTATGAGAAATAGAATGCAATGCCCTGGAACGGAACAACCTACTCACTTTATTGTTAAGCTTTCTAACAGAATGGTTCAAAGCAGGAATAGAGATAGCCCCCCGCCACACCTTTCGTGGAATCAAATGGGACCATGCAATCGTGCACCCCGGAACTCTCCTCGCCAACCAACTTACGGTGGAAAGCATTGCCTCCAGGAGTAGTCGTCTACCGATGGTGACCAAATCATTACCCCCAACATGCACTATAACTATAGACGGCGGTGACCTTGTCCGCCCTAACAACTCCTCGAAAATGTTTGAAACTGGTCAATACAGAGACCGCCCCTTCCGTAGAAGGACATCCTGTACCCGTATTCCCCAGCTACGTGAATCATGTCACCTGCTTTGAATACGTCTGCGGCACGCCTCACGTATGAGTGGCCCACGACCCACACCTCCTTTTTCACAGCCGGTGATGTCTGACCGCTGGCCCGGTGTAGGGTCGACTGCATAGTCCGCCCCGCCTCGTAGGCTTGCGTAACTGAAAACCAAACAAAAACAAGAAGCGTGAGTACATTATTGCAGCTTCACAACATGTGCAACCGCACGTATCTTTTGTAACAATTGGAGGACCAACGCCCCACTCGTTTTACTTGCTCAACATTAAGACCCCTGGCTGTAGCTTCCGTAGCAGCCCCTATCCGAAAGGAATGGGTCCCAAATTCGCCCGGGTTCAAGCCCGCAGCGGCAATTGACATTGCAAGCACCCGCTGAAACTGAAATTTCGTCAGTGGGGTGGCGTCAGCGTGTCTTAACAAAGTCCCCCCCCATGATGCCACCCTTCGTGCTAGGTAATCCTCTAAACACTTTACCGGACACATGGAGGACCCAGGAATCCTGCGTATGATGACGCAGTCACCCATCCCATCTTGATCAGTCTTGGATTTTACAAAGGAGACAGTCATTGTTCCTCCCCTGATCTGAACGTGTTCCTGGCACAAACCCCCTGCCACATCCAGTTTGTTCCTTGCTACTAGTTCGCTTACCCGCATTGCTCCGTGAAATGCTAGCGTAAAAGCGGCTCGGAACAGCACCGCCTCAAACTGAGATGAACATGTGGCCGGGAGTGTGGCCAACAACTGGGACAATCTATCCAAACCTATCGGGCGCCTTTCATCTACTCTGCGACCCTCAAGGCGTTGCCACCCACGCAGCGCTTTCTGTACAACGAAAGACGCTGTTGGGTCCTGGATAGCGTGTGCTCTGGCAACAAAGGAAATGGCAGCACGATGCCTCTGGGCCGTAGCCACCGACTTCCCAGCCCTACGTAAGGACATCAGGAAATTCACTACCCCTTCCTCGTGACCCCAAAGTCGCTCTCTATCACTCCCCAAAAAGGCTAAATAGGCCCGAAACGCCCCTTCGTATGCCTTCCTCGTCCTTGGTGCTAGACTCTCTCCCACGAGGTGACGAAGTTCGGGGCACCGAGAGACCAGAGAGCTTCGGGAAAGGGTGCCGGCTCTGGGTCCGCTGAGGGGAGGAAACCCGAAAAAGCCTGCATTTGAAAACGAGACAGTGCGTCAGCCGCCTGATTCATCACCCCCGGCACATGCTTTGCTCTGAATAGCACGTTCAATTGCATACATAGTAAAACAATTTCCTTAAGCAGTCTTAAAATCAGTTTACAACGTGCTGCCTGACTATTGATGCACTCGACCACGGTCATATTGTCAGACCAAAATATGACAGAGTGATCCTTGAACCCATCGGGCCATGTTCTCAAGGCCACCAAGATGGGAAACAGTTCCAGGAAAGCAATATTACTCGTCAGACCATTCTCATGCCACCATGTCGGCCATCTTTGAGCCGACCATTTCGTGCCGAAGATGGCGCCAAAACCTATGCTTCCTGCTGAATCTGTCCATAGCCCCAGCTCTTCAGAAGACACGGCTGGTTCATTCCAGACGATTCTACCATTGAAGTCCGCCAGAAATGCTAACCAAATACGCATGTCCTGGCGGATCTCGGCCGATAGTCTCGTGCGATGATGGCACTCTTTAAGGCCGACCATCGCTTGGGCAATTGAACGGGAAAAGGGGCGGGCCATTGGTATTACCCTCAGGGCAAAATTCAACTGTCCCACCAACTGCTGTAATTGTTGCAGCGTAACTTTTGATGCATTTATACACATTTGCAGCGCAGCCCTGAACTTCAACACTTTCTCAGCTGGCAAACGGAAACACCCTTCAATGGAGTCCAACTCGATCCCCAGAAACTCGAGGCAAGTCGTAGGACCCACTGTTTTACCCGGCGCCAATGGCACACCAAACTGTTTCATTAACACACAAAATTCGGCCAAGGCCCGGCCACATTCAAGATCCCCGGCCGCCCCAAGAAACAGAAAATCATCAAGGTAGTGCATTACATCTTGGAAACCTGTTTTCTTTGTGAAGACCCATTGTAGAAAACTACTGAATTTCTCGAAATAAGCACAGGATATAGAGCACCCCATTGGCATACACCTATCCATGTAATAACAACCCTGAAACCTGAATCCCAGGAGACGCTGGTCGTCTGGGTGTACCGGGAGCAATCGGAACGCTGACTCGATATCTGACTTCGCCATCAGCGCCCCGGGCCCCAGGCGATTCAAAATGGCTACGGCCTCATCGAAGGATGCGTACCGCACCGAACACACTTCTGGATTGATTGCATCATTTACGGAAAGACCTCGCAGAGCTGATAAATTGTGAATCAGTCGGAACTCACCGGGGTCTTTCTTGGGGACTACCCCTAAGGGGGAACAAACAAAATTCTGGACCGGGGGTACACTAAACGGGCCGGCGACCCGACCTCGAGTCACCTCTTTTCGGATCTTATCCTGTACCACGGTCGTATGCTGCAGGACGGAAAGTTGATTTTTACACTTTTCCACACCCTGAAAGTCCCCTACCGGGATGCGGAAACCATACGAAAAACCGTTCCGCAGCACCCCAGCAGAAGTACGATCCGGGTATTCACTGAGCCAGGGAATCATCGCCAGGGTATCAATCGGGGTAGGTAAAGGCGCCCCTCGGGCCATATTAGACCTGTTTGGCACCTCCTCTCCCCCCATTATCACCCGTTCTGGCTCTGCACGAGGACTCAGGATGGGACGACCCACAACCACTACATTCATGCTTGAATTTACACGATCCCTGGGGTCTAGTACATTTTCCCTTGTTGAAATTAAAGCAGAAACCCTTTTTCCCGGTACCGCCGGCAGGTTTCGAGTACTCGTCGGTACCCGTACCTGATCGAAAGGGCGTCCCCGCATATTGCCGGGAGGATTCGCCAACATTACTTCCCACCAACGGCATTTTTAACATCCCTGACTCCTTCATTTTTTCCCAAGTCAAGGCATCATAACAATCCCAGGTTAAACTTTTATTATGCTCCTTTTCCTTTCTGAACAGATTATCGTAACAGAACCAATGATTACCCTGGTGCGATGTCGAGTACCCCATGATTCGTGATTGATAGATTGGGAACTCGGAAAGCAACTCAGGCCTACGTTCCCCCAAGATTGATGTAAAGATTCCCCAAGCATTGCCCCAATTGCCGATATTCTCATTCACCTTAAAGGCGGCCATTTTTGCGCGCCAAACACTCGGATGCATGAGATCCTTCTGACTCTTTACATGCTCTACCTCATAATGATCAATAAGCAGTGAGAAAATGTTCACATACTCCCCCGCCCAAATCTTTTCCTTAATTGCCAAAGGAACATGTTGCCCCAACCTTTCTCTCCGCGAGGGTGTTGACTCATCCCTCGCGATCGGCAATGGCCGCTTACCTGCACCTGACGCTGCCTCTGTGGTCGCAATCGTCCCCGGTGTCTTGTCCCCTACTGCAGCCGGCACGGGTACCTTGGCTGCTTCCCGTTTCTCACGCAATTGCTTCATCAGCGCCTGCGCATCGACAGCCGTGGCGCCCTCGTTACCTTTACCCAACCACGCTGCCAATTGTGCTGCCAACTCGGGTGGCATATCATCCTCGGACACGGGGGTGACCACAACGGGAATTGGATTCCCCTCCTCCGGCACGGGAGTTGGAGCCTCGAGCGGGGCACTGGGACCCGGGATGTCTTCACCGGCTGCCCCCCTCCTGGGCCTCTTGTTTTTTCCTCCCGGGGCTGCTCCCGCCAAAGGACGTTTTGGACCCCCTTCCTCATTCTTGTCCACCCGCTTCTTTAGCTCGGACATCTCCTTCATGAGAACACGAAGCATCTGGTCAGTAGTCATGCGCTTTCCCACCTTCTTCGGCATTCTCCAACAAAGTAACTGTAAAACAAACAAGAACGATTAAAACGCTCAAAATTGGCTCTTCGTTCCGTCTCGAGCTCACGTGCAGCGAGGAGGTGCAGCTTCAGAGCACAGGAACAAGAGGATGTCTTCTGGTCTTGCTTCTCCTTTTATCCGTCTTCAGGGCGGGCGTAAACCCGCCCCTGCCTGCCCCGAGGGCGTGGCCAGCCGCGTCAGTGTCTAGGCCAGCCCACTCTAGGGCGGGAAAAAGCGCGCCCCGGCTACGCCGCTTCGGGCATACCAGCCGAGACGCGCCTCCCGCCCAAAATGGCTTCCCGGGGGGATCGAGGCACTCTGCCATACGTTCGGGGGGACCGAGTGGTCGCCCCTTTCCAAAAAACTCAAGCCTTAAACAGATAGCAGGTACAGCCCCATCCACTAAGAGGAAACGTCAGGGTGGCCCGCAAAAGGGAAGGCGACCAAAAGTTTAAAAAAAGTTCAAATGCCACTGAAAAGGATGTGGAAGATAGGCGAGTACCCAGAGGTCCCACATTAGCATCATCACCTCCCTCATCTGCATCGCCCCTAATATCATTTACTCCCCTGAGGGACGATCCCACTATGATTCCAATACATACCACTGAGGGATTGCTAGTTCAGGTCGAGCACTTAATTAAGTCCTTAATCCTACCTCTTGTTGAGAGGACAAAGTTAATTTGCGATAGATTGGGGAAGCTTGAGCAAATTGCTATTGATAATTTGGCCTCCTTGAGTAAGTTGCTCGAGTGCTCACCTAGGCATGACAGCTTAGTAAGTAAACTACCATCAGAAGCTGTAGACCCAGGCCCCCCTTGCCTACTACGATAACAGCTAATGTACCCCTTCCAATATTAACCCAAAGTACCCAATCTGTCGAAGTACTAGAAAATAGGATTACGCTCACTGGGAGAGAGGGGTGACAGGGGTGGCAGGGGAGTTGAGACAGAACCAGGGTCACACAGTAGCAAAGCCGCCCAATGGTCTGATAGTTGGAGCCAGCAAAACATCTAATGTTGGCAAACAGAAATGTGTGTCGAATCCCTTCCATATGTTGTTGTACTTACTGGGGTTCCGGAGTTAGGATATGGCAAGACAGAGACCTACTCAGAACTAAAAAACAAGGTATCCTATTGGTTGAATAAAAACAGATCGCTTCCAAGGTATGTCGATGGTGAAATATTGTGTGTTCGAAGAGTTAGCTGGTTAGGGCGGAGACACAAGGACATAGGCGGTGACTGCATAATAATCAACTTTAGGGATAGACGAGTAGTTGACCATGTTTGCAGTCCTCACTACCAAAAAAGTAATAGTGACATACGTACTTGTGACCTTGGTTACTTTTACCCTCCAGCAGCTTCTACAAACACTAATTGGAACTTCAACCTATTTAGTGCATATCGGCCTGAGGCCTTTGAGGGATTTAAAAATCAATTTAATGTCCCCATAGCAAACCGCTTTGACCTATTGTACGGCCTTGATTGAGTTAAATGACTGAGCCCTGTAAAATGTACCATCTCAGCTGGGCTTGGCACTATGTCTAATGGTTTACTACGTGAGCATAATGAGTTGCTTCCTTGTAATTTGACGGTGCTAGATCCTGTATACCCAAGCACCTTGTCTAGAGTCCTGCCCCTTGAAAGCACCAATGACGAATTCATATTTCCTCCCGCAATTAATGATGGCTTAACAAGGCAAGCCAGGTTACATTTATTGATAGAAGCCACGAATCTCTTGTTAGTGATGGTCACACAGATGATAGATATTTTGAGATGGAGTACCAGGATGATAATATTAAAAATCATTCAGGCAATGGTGAAGTTGCATACAATGTTTTAGAACCCATAAAAGAAGTAGAAACATTTTTTTTAAGGATAAATGATAAATTTCGGGATACAGGTGATAATTTTACTATAAAACTGATATCCTGGAATATCACGGGCATTAAGAAAAATCTATGCGACCCATTGCGGCAATCGATAGTGGTGATATTGTCTTATTCCAAGAAACATGGTCGGTTGAAAGTTTGTTTAAAGTGGGTTATAAGACCTTTAATGTTCCCGCTACAACTTCAACTAAAGGCAGATCCTCTGGGGGCCTGATAATTTGGATAAAAAGCACACTGGGGATAGATGTCAAACAAATTGATCTTGGTAGCCGCAACATATTGGGAATCAAGTTCATCGGTTCTGACAAAAGGGAGGTCTGTATCCTTAATATTTATGGTAGGCCTTCAGATCCCTCAAATGAAGTGGAACTAATTGAGCAACTAGATAACACTCTTTCTAAGTTTGACCCGAGCGTAATGGTAATTATCGGGGGGGATTTCAATTGTAAGTTCGAACCAATTGTAGGACTAGAGGATATTCTCGAGATTGAGGATAATGCAAACAATATTCCTCCAATTGAGACTAGCCCGGTAGTTTGTTGCTCACTTGCTATAGCACAGCTGCTGCGACTGACTGTTACCCATGGCCTTCGTGCTTGTAATGGGCGTTTACCTTCGGATAGCCCAAGTCAGCCAACCTTTAAGCGGGCTAATTGTCACAGTCATATAGATTATGTAATGGTTTCAATTCCACTCTGGCCTATGACTATAGATTTTGAAGTGGAACGGCGTATAGAGAGTGACCACTTCCCCCTTAGTTTGACGCTTAAAGCGTCACTATTTAATCTTGATAACAAGGGCGAAAATAACACTGTACAAAGTAAAATTGAGCCTATGGTTATTAATAATCGTAGAGCTTTTAAATGGCCACATGTACTGGGGAATGTTCTTATTGTAAAAAAAATCTATGAGACATATGTAGAAATAGTATCACCATATGCTAACTTCCCAGTAGAAGAAATTCCTATTATGCAGATCCACGATAATTTGGTAAAAGAACTTACTCAAATACTAACTAAAATTCCCATACCCGAGAAAAAGAGCCATTTAGAGACAATACCTAAAGGCGACCCGTGCTTTAATAAACATTGCCGCCACGCTAAAAGGGAACTTATTGTTGCAGCTAAAAGTGACGATGTCCTAGTTTTAAGGGAGAATAGGAGGAGTTACAAGGTTGTAGTATCTAATGCAAGAAATGTTGGGATGAGCAAATCTGGTCTGAACTACTTGATACATGCAAAACTAATGACCAGGCCATGGCGTCTGATTGCAAAGGGCAATAGGACTGGGACCAGTCATAGGTATCTGTACCTAGATGCTAATACTTGGGTTTTACATTTTTCACAACTATATGCTTCTGTTAATAGTGAGGTGTCCCTGGGTAATGACCCCCCAGCTTCCATTCTAAACGAGAACCCTTTAACTTTTAGCATGCTGGAAACTGTGGAAGCTATTAATGCCGTTAAATCAGGGAAGGCTCCTGAGCCAGATCGGATGCCCAGGGACCTGTGAAAACACGCGAACACAGTATGGGCCCTGTATAATAATTGTTTGTCTAACGCTATTTCAAAGGGTGCCCCCATCCCCGATTCATGGCAGGGCGCAGAAATAGTAGGTATTTTTAAGAAGGGTGATCGTATGGACACGGCCCATTATAGGCCAATAAGTCTAATTGATGTTCTGCAAAAGGTTTTTGCTAGGCAACTTTTATCTAAGTTGGGCTCTTGGATTGATGATAATAGAGTCTTAACTAAATACCAGGCAGGTTTTAGAGAAAAAACTAGCACAACCGATCAGGTGTTCAGGTTTCTTTGTATTTTCTGGAAATACATAAAAATAAAAAAGGCACATTTGTACATCGCCTTTGTTTACCTCAGGGCAGCTTTTGACCTGGTCCCCAGGGAGGCACTCTGGTCGAGACTAAGGGACCAGGGTGTCCCCGGGGAACTATTGGGTCAGATTGTTAGGCTCTGTGAGGCCAACTACGCCAGGGTGAGATGGGGTCCCAATGGAGAACTGACAGACCGCATCAATGTGAACAGGGGAGTAAGGCAGGGATGTCTACTGGCCCCAACATTGTTTTCCTTATACGTGAACGATATTCTAGATTCCCTCTTGGGCTGCGAACATGATTCTCACAAAGTTGGGTGGGGCCCACGTCCCTGCCCTCCTGTTGGCGGATGACACCATTTTACTATCACAAACAACCAAAGGCCTGCAAAATCTACCTAATTCTTTCAGTCTATACTGTAAATCGAAGGGTTTGGAGATTAACTCGTCGAAAACTAAATATATGGCAGTTAACCCTCATAGAGCTTTAAAAAAAACCCTGACTGTGAACATGGAAAGGATCGAGTACGTACACAATTTCAGCTATTTAGGTATAACCTTAAACACTAAGTTGGACTGGAAATCACAAATAAACAAAAGTAAAGCTACTTTTATTCAGAATCTGGTCCCAATTGCTAATAGGCACAAGAATAGCCATTCTAAAGCGGTGTCCCCAGCCCTAGAGTTATATAAATTTAAGGCACAATCCGCTTCCCTCTATGGGACGTAATTATGGGGTCACGCTGCAAAAGACGCCTTTAGGTTACAGGAAAATATATTTTTTAGGAAACTACTAGGTATCCCATGGCACACACGGCTACGCCTCCTTTTATTGGACTTAGGCGTTCATCGTACTGACAATCTCGAGGCCCTACGGCCTTTCATTTTTTGGGTCCGCGTGTGGTCTACGGATGAATTAGCCGATTACAGAGACGCACTTAAAGACATTTTAAGAATAAAAAATAATATAAGATTACCATGGTTGACACATATTGAGGGCTGGTTATCTAAGTTGGGCCTAAAACACTACTGGGAAGATCCCAATAGCCTAACTCCGAGCTGCAAAAAGGAGCTGAAATTAAGCTACTGGAAGTTTGTTT
Source organism: Lissotriton vulgaris (assembly GCF_964263255.1). Taxonomy (NCBI): domain Eukaryota; kingdom Metazoa; phylum Chordata; class Amphibia; order Caudata; family Salamandridae; genus Lissotriton; species Lissotriton vulgaris. Next base: position 8,132,821 of record NC_141688.1, read on the forward strand.
TAAACTTTTATCTAAAAAACCCTAGGTTAGGCTCTCTATCATTGAGGTTTCTTGCCGTGAAAAGTAACAGTATATTTGAGCCTTTCATGGACGAAATTTTACCGAGCCTCGCAAAATCTCTGTACTTAAAATTACGTCATGGTATATTGCAAATTAAAGAAAATACTATTAACTGGGCACATAATGCAGGGAATGATGACGTGACCAGCTGTGAACTCTGTAACACTGGTGTTAGAGAAGACTCATGTATTATTTTTCTGCCCAGCGTATACCCGACCAAGAAGAAAGTGAATAAAGCCTATTTGTCGTCTTTTGGGGTTTAGACGCTTTAGAGAGGCAGAAAGAATACTTAAATCTGAAACCACTCAATCAATTGTTTTTAGCATAAGTAGATACCCTTTTTTCTGTGTATCTAGTAAGGAGAAGAGAGGGCCTGAAGCTATAGAGATCTGTAGCATAATATGTAAATAAGTCCAAATAAGCTCTACAAAGTTATGCAAAGACTTATGAATGATGGTCTAAATGAATTGAAAATACTGTAAACTACGCTCAAAATACCTGCCTTTTAATGTCTTAATGTTTTAATGTTTTTAACTTATTCTTTATTTATTTTCATATGAATAACCTTGCAATACCCTTTGTTGGGCCACATGATTATGCTGGAAAAGATGTGCACGGGCTATGTATTTTTGATTGTTTTTATTATATGTTATATCTTTTATGGTTTTTTATAACCGAAATAAAGATTATTGAATGAATTAGGAACTGTCGATCAATCACTTTATGGAGTTTGAAGACTTGAAATATGGACTGCTGAAACACATAGGAGTCTGGGATTTACTATTGTGAGACAATCTTTGTGAATTGCTCCCTCAGGATAATAGAATATGGAAAAAAAAATTCAATCAGCATCAGACAGACAGAATTTTGGTGCTCATTAGCCATCTTGAGGTTCCTTAACTCTGAAGCTTTATCAGTCAAACACATTCTTCTTAACTTTGAATTTATGGCTGCGGCCCACTGTTTACAAACAAACTTGTTTGGCACTTTCCTAACCACTAAAGTAATCCTCAAAACATGTGGAAATGTTTTCTCTTTGTATATGCAAATTTAGCATCATTGCTCACAGCAGCTCATCCCAAAGCTTCGTATGGGAGTTATCTTGAAGAAGTCAAACTTTTACATCTCTGCACAAGTTTGCTACCTTGACCACTCTACGGAAGCCATTGAACAAATGTGAAAGGCGTTGGTTAAATAGAAATTATAGATTTGTTAGATGCCATCAAAGGAATGAGTAAAACATAAATTGCTTTTAATATGGACTGAGGAATCTCTATGAGCATAGATACCCCATTTGTTAATTCAAAAGAAATATACTACATATATGTATGTATACATTTTTATATATGCATGTATATATGTTTTTATATGTATTTATATAAATATATATATTTTAATATGAATATATTTAAAGAACAAGGGCATACCTTGCCAGAAACGCGTAGCTCCTTTCTGTTGTACCGAATAAATAACATCTATGCTGATGTGACGTGGTCCGTCTCCTTCCTGTTTGCTGGTGTGCTGCATGTGTGCGAGAAACACTGAGAGATCCAGAGGAGTCACGTGGTTTATATATATATACATATATATTTTTTTCCACTGAGAAAACAAAGGTGGAGGAATTGCGAATTTGCCAGTGTTAACAATTAAGTTTTGAACAAATAACCAAAAACACAGAAATTCCCTAATTAAAGTTAGCAGTGCTAACTATGACTTGCGCTCCGCCATGCACTGCTTATGACCTCACATATAACATCACTCATGACATGCTCTTTCACATCACTTATGACATCTGAAAATACATTGTTGATGACATCATCCAATGAGTGTGTAAGTTTATTGTATTGTTAACATAATGGAGAGTAACTACCTACTAACTTTTCTATATAATTTTGGACAGCTAGAGTACAGCTTGTAGTAAGTTCATTTTAATGCCCACATGGTTCTCCCTTATTTTAGGTTCACTGACACAACATCGATGTAATTAATATCGATGTAAAAAATATTGAATCCTATATTTAAACAGGTAAGTACCACAATATTGACCAACAAATATTGATGCAAAAAATATAGATGTATAAAATATTGACTTTTATATAAATATAAAATAAAAATTAAATATGTAATTCATTAAATATTAAAGTACATTTTAACAAAATGAAATACATGTAATATATTTTTGAATAAAATATATCAATAAACCTAATAAAAAAAAGATAAACTGACAAATAATTATTTATACATATATATTTACTCTGAAACAAATAATAAACTATTATTTGTAATTTACGTTAAAAGTTTGAAATTATATAACAAATAAAAATATATAGCAATGATTTAAAATATAAAAAACGAAAATCCATAATAAATTAGAAAATTATGTAAACTTAAATTTCACAATACAGACAGTGCAACAGGAGGGAAAGTGTTGGATAGCGAAAGGGTAAAAATAACCATACCCACTCCAGTGCGTGCAACAGTAGGGAAAGTGCTGGATAGTGGAGGGGTGAAAATTACTATTTCCAATCCAGTGTGTGCAACACTAGGGAACGTGTTGGATGACAGAGGATTAAAAATTACTATTCCAACTCCAGTGTGTCCAACAGTAGGTAATGTGTTGGATATTGAATGGGTAGAAATTATTGCTCCGACTCCAGTGAGTGCAACAATATGGAAAGAGTTGGATAGCGGAGGGGTAAAATATACTATTCCCACTCCAGTAAGTGCAACAGTAGGGAAAGTGTTGGATAGAGGAGGGGTCAAATTTACTATTCCCACTCCAGTGTGTGCAACAGTAGGGAAAGTGTTGGATAGCGGAAGGGTAAACATTACTATTCCCACTCCAGTAAGTGCAACAGTAGGGAAAGTGTTGGATAGAGAAGGGGTAAAAATAACTTTACACAATCCAGTGAGTGCAACAGTAGGGAAAGTGTTGGATAGAGGAGGAGTCAAATTTACTATTCCCACTCCAGTTACTGCCAGGTAGTGTAAGTGTTGGAGAGTCAAAAATTACATTTAAAAGCAATTTTGGACACCTTGACTACAGCTTATAATAAGTTCATTTTAGTGTTCATATGGTTCTACCTTATTTTAAGTTCACTGACACAACATTGATGTAATAAATATAGATGTAAAAAATATTGAGTAGAAAATATCCAGTGTTGGAGAGTCAAAAATTACATTTAAAAGCAATTTTGGACACCTTGACTACAGCTTGTAATAAGTTCATTTTAGTGCTCATATGGTTCTACCTTATTTTAAGTTTTAAGCACTGACACAACATTGATATAATAAATATAGATGTAAAAAATATTGAGTAAAAAATATCCACTCCTATTCTTAAACAGGTAAGTACAAAAATATTGACAAAAAAAATCAATTTAAAAGTATAATATATAAAATATATACTTTTTTCATAAAAATATAAAATACAATTATTTATATTAAATATATTAAATATCAAATTAAATTTTAACAAAATCTAATAGGCGTAATACACATTTGAAGGAAATATAACAATAAACTTTATAAAAATATAAACAGACAAACATAATTATTTATATATATATATTTACTTTGAAACAATGAATAAACGTTTCTGTTTAATTTATGTTCAAAGTAAAAATCATATAAAAAATAAAAATATATAACAATGATTTAAAATATAACAAAATAAAAATCAATAAGAAATTAAAACATTAAACTAATAAAAAATATGTAAACTTAAATTTCACAATACAGTCAGTGCAACAGTAGGAAAAGTGTTGGATATCGGAGGGGTAAAAATTACTATTTCCACTCCAGTGAGTGCAAGAGTAGGGAATGTGTTAAATAGCCTAGAGGCAAGAATTACTACAGCTAAAAATATGTATATACATTAAGAATTCTGAAAATATACTTCCATAATTAACAGAATTATTAATCATTCCAATAAATATTATTTAAAAAAACGACTAAACATTAATTACCTAAACACACTTTAACACCGTAATGTCCACAACACACACCGAAATTAAACTATAAAATAATAAAACATCATTAAAACATGTTTTTAAATTAAAAACTATTACTTTTAACAACTAATAAAGAAGAAATTAAAATGTATTTAATACCCACCATTTAAAAATATTACTATTGCATATTCATAAATTAAACACAGATTACTTCCCATCCATTACTCCTATAAACACCACAATACACACCTAAAATAAATACACAATTGCCATAATAACATTTTACTTAATTTAATTCATATCCATTAAGAAGTAAATAATAATAAAAAATAAATAAACTACTTATCACCCTTTACCCCTATAAACCCCAAAACACACACCTAAAATTAATTACACAATTTCCATAATAAATTACCGATTAATTAATTATAATTAGTTAACACCCATCTATTAATTCATCAATTAAAAATAAATGACTTCCCACCCTTTACATCTATAAACACCAAAACACAAACCTCAAATTGTTAACGAAATGTCCATAATTAATTTCCAGTAAATTAATTAATACTTATTTAATAATTCATCAATTAAACATAGATTACTTTCCACCCTTTACACACATGAACATCAGAACTAAAATTAATTACACAAAAACCATAATTAATTACAAATTAAATAAATAATATTAACTAACAATAAATTATCAACCAATTAATAATACATTAACACTATAACATCTCAATTAAAAAAATATTAATATTAAAAAATAATCAATTAATTTAATATAATTAGATTATTTCCCACCCTATTCCCCTATAAACCTACAACCTGCTACAAAACCAAAAGCGCAAAATTCAAATAAAAAAATGAATACATACTAAAAATGTAACACATATATTAATAATACAAACAAATCCTATATAAAAATATACATCACATACATTTAAAACATATACTAAAATACAAAACACTAATTAAACAACTATATATTTGCAAATTATATTATACACTTTGATATTTTTAAAACTGATATTACTTACCTTAAGTCGATATTCTTCACCACGATATTCTTGCTGGCGATATTTCTGAACCACAATATTTCTGACTCAATATTTATGCAACTCGATAATTTAAACTGGATATTCTGCAAACACTCCTTTCAGCCTAATTTCACATTCTTAAGCCACCTTCGCACATAACATATTTATTTTAGTGCCAGCATAATACTTTAGAAATAGGCTAAGCATGTTTTTCTTATTCAGTTCTACTTGGGATTTAGTCTGAAAATGTTGTACAAGGTCGAACAACATAGTGCCTTGCTAATTTTGTGCTCTGTAAAGCAACATCTCCTAAGATTTAGAAACAACAGAGGTGCTGCTGCTGTTTTCCAACACAGCGCCTCATATATAAATTGACACCCGACCTTTGAAAACCAAAGAGAAGGATTTCCAGCAGAGAGAAAGATCCTGGAACGGGTGCACCTAGCTAGCTTACTCCAAGATGCAGACCACCTAACTACAAATACCAGTATGGGTACGGTTGTAATGCCAGATATCTCTGATATATCCCTGTGCTCATGTAGTAAGGGTTTTATTGCATATAGTTTTCTTATAACGCTGATTATTTTGCTTAGTATTATATGTTTTCCTAATTGCAGCACAGTTGCTTACTGATAGAACATGATAGTCGTCAGATCTGGGTCCATAGTTGCTAATGTGGTATATAAACTCAGTCCCTACATTTTGATGTCTTGTGACCACAGTCATAGGGGCCGATTACGATGGCGGGTGGACATAGTCCGCCAGTCATCGCAGCTGCAAAAAGGACCACCCGCCATAGGTGCGGCGGTCCTGCTATACAGATTAGGATGCGCCCGACACACTGGTGGGTGCAGCCTGTATTTTTACATTACGGCGGGCGGCAGCACCTGTCACAATGTAAAAGCACATGTTTTGCATTTGTATGTACTACATGACAGGTGCCGTGCGGTGCCTGCCACCTTGTGAATGCAAATTCAGGGGGTACTATAGGTACCCCCCATATGCAGCACCGCACTCCCCCCACACCACTGAGGGCTCGCAACAGGCCCCCAAAGACATTCTCCGCCTGTCTTTTTGTGGTGGGATCTCCGCTGAAAAAGACAGGAATCGTAATGTCCATGGCTGTGCCTGCATGACACCGCTGCCATTGCCCAATTGCACCGTGTTCTGCAAGGCGGGTGGAAAAGGACCGCCTTGCGGGACCACAGTGGGCGGTCTTTCTGTCCGCTGAGGTACCATTCCCATTCCCACCGCCATCCAAATTTGGGGGTGGGAATATTCAGGCCGGTGGCGGGCCGATCGCCACCGTCGAGCCGGCAGTATTCACCACGACCCTGTGGTGGCGGACCACCCACTATTATAATCGGCCACAAAGTTCTGTTTCCGAACAGAGTGCCCGCAACTTGAACTCCTAAACTTCACAGAGTAGAAGGTAATTACATTATGTATGTTGTTTGTACTTTTTCATTCTTGATGACTCTAACGAGACACTCGCGAGAGCCATGACGCCCTCATACATCGTATGGTTAGTTCTTGTATGCCTCATGAGCCAGGTGCACAGTCTTCTGTGCCTACTGCGAGGGGGCAGTGTTTGCTGCTATACTCTTGTGGGCATCTCGTGTGAGAGTACTTTTATAATGAAATTTGCATTTTTACTGAACATATCCTGGAGGAAAAGGTAACATTTATATACACCATATTTTCTCTTCCCCCTTTTTTTGCTCATAGATGATCCTAGGAGACTCTTGCAAAATTGTAAAATTACTTTAGAGGAAGAATGTATATTTTCTTACATTATAATTCTTATCTCTTATAATCTCTACTACTATACTATGGGTAGAGACTGGTCTCAATACTGAGACCTTGCATGAAAATAACTCGGGTGTAGAGTAGGAGGTGAAGGGACACTGCCATTCCATTTACCCCGTTCTCCCGGCTCAGTATTATGCATAGTAGGGTGGCTTAGGTACTCACCTCACATGTATTAACTAACTATTTCATACTAAGGGGCCTTTCTGACCCCATCGTAATATTACAATGAAGGCAGTCGGAAAGGAATCCAAACTGTCATTCCGACTGGCTTCCAACACGCTCAGAGAGCCATCGGCCAGAAGGAATGCGGGCAGTAATCCCAAGGGCAGCTCTTTCCACCTGAGGGATTACGATGTTGGGTATCGGCAGCCTTTCTGTGCTGACCTTTCCTACACTGAAAGACTGTCGATCTCAACTTTGGGGGGCCCCTAAGCAGGGCCCCATTGGGTGCACAGCATCTGGATGTAGGCCGAGGGGGCATCTATGGCTGCACCCCTGTTGACCCCTGCAGCCTGTAGCAGGCACCTTGAACACCTTGAGTATTCTCTATGTTCAGAGCTGTGTCTTGGACAACTAGTATCCATATTTATTGTAGAGAAATACTTTACCCCTGTTTCAAATGCTTCCCAGTGGCACCACCCATACATAATAGAGTACACACAGCAGCTGATAGATGGGTATATTAAATTATAAACAAGCACTACCCGCTGTGCCAAGAACTCTCCCTTGTATCGCACTTCCCTATACTACAACATGGAACTCCTACCTGTTGCATGACAAGTAACCATGCTTGTAAGGCAAAATAATTGGCTTCACCATTGCCAAGTGTCTGTAAGATACACAATGTGCCTAGTACTATTGACATCCTTAAACATGTAGTATCCCTGAACATGGAACTGCCAGTTTTACAGAATATTGCAATAGTATAGTAAATTTGAAATGCATAATACACATTAAAGTAACTAATCCAAAATAAATGTAAACAATTTTATTGCAGCCATACATTTTATTAACAATACAAAACTACAACAAACATATTAACCAACTATGTAAACAACTTTATAAAAAAAGAAGAAAAAAAAACTTTCAACTACTTATAGGGTGATTACAATGGCGGGCGGATTGCCACCGCTGGGCTGCCGGTGGCGATCCACCCGCCATCCCAACTTGATTTACCCCCTGCCATATTATTAATCCAGGGGTATCGCGGTTGGCGGAAAGTCCGTCCGCTGCTTTTCTGCCGGTTGGCAATCGTTACAATTGCTGGCTGGGCGGAGCTGGGGCATAATATGGAGGCAGTGTCTGGAAGGGGGTGCACTTGGGGGGTGCCCATGGTACCCCCCAGCAATCCCATGCACAAGGTGGCAGGCACCGGGCGGTGCCTGCCACGTTGTGCATGGAAATGATAGGGAGGGGTGAGTATGTTGTAATCTTTGATGATGAGAAAATCTTATCCAATATATTGCCTTTTATCATGGGTAGCTAGTGAAACATAGGGAGTTGGGTTCAGCACGCAAAGGGTTTCATATAGCTTCATGGACTCAAGGTCTGCCACTGGATCCATGTGTATATTAAAATCTCTAAGAACCATGCAGTGGTTATATTTGGCTGCGATAGGGGACAAGGCGGGTCCAAGAGACTGCAAAAACTGACCTGCTGGTCCCGGTGGTTGGTAAATTACTGTGCAGGCAAATGATTGCTAAGCTAACACAGTCAAACGAAAGCCAAAGCACTCTGCACCTTCAATCTCTGCCATAGATAAAGATATGCATGAGAGTGATATTTTGCAAATGATGGCCACGCCCCTCCCCTTCCCACTAGCCCTATCCTTCCTAATTATCAGATATTCAGATCGAATCGCATTGTCAATTGTTGGATTTGATCCCTCATTGAACCATGTAAGAAACATGATATCTGGCTTTTTGTGAGGATGTCAAACAGTTCTAACTCATATCTTTTTATAGATCTTACATTGAGAAGAGATGCCTTCAGATTGCATTCTTTTGTCATAGTTTGGTGAGTACACGCCATGCCACCAACTGCTCTTGAAGGAAAGTTATCATTATCATGTGGCTGAGCATCCCAGTCACAATTCCCGCAGGAGAAATGGTTAGTGTCCACAGCTAAGGTAAAGTGGGTGCTGCAACTCCCCCACTTATACATGGCCAGTAAACTCTATCTACTGTAAATCAGTTTTACCTTTCGGGGGATAGTTTTGCCTCTTGGGCAACATACAGCATCTCCGGCGCCGGTCGCCTCCGGGACGCTGATGGGCGCAGACGGGCTTGCCTTTGGCGCAGCGTCCCTTTTTACTGCCTCCAGCTATTATTATTATTATTAAAAAAATTTATAGAGCGCGTAGTCACCCGGGGGTATCCCAGCGCTAAAAAGATCCCAACACCAGTGGGGGGGGGGGGAAAAGGGGGGTACAGCAATTTTAGACATAAGCAATTTAAACAGAGCAAAAAAGAAGTGGTTAAAAACTGTTTTAAGGAAACAAGTGGGTTTTGAGTCGTTTTCTGAAACGTAAATAGTTTGATTCTTTCCTCAGGTCTCGAGGAAGGGCGTTCCATAGGCGCGCTGTGTGGATCGCGAAACGTCTTCCACCCGTGCCGGCTTTTTTGAATCTGGGCACGGTGATGAGGGACTCACTGTCCGATCGGAGAGATCTAGGGGCTTTATAGGGTTGTATGAATTTCCTCAGAATGGGGGGGCCCTGATTCTGCACTAGCCTATGAGCCAGGGATAAGGCTTTGAATGTTATTCGTTCTCTCACTGGAAGCCAGTGAAGGAGTTTCAGAGCAGGTTTGGCTGAAGCTCTAGCAGGAGTATGTGTGAGGATCCGGGCGGCAGCATTTTGAATTTTCTGCAGTTTATTTAAGGTTGCTTCGGGTGCGCCCAAGTATATAGCATTGCTATAGTCAAGCCTGGACAGAATGAGGCCTTGGATGAGAAGTCTTTGCGATGTGGGTGGAAGGAGGGGCAGAATCTTTCTCATCGCTTTGAGTAGGCCGAAGCAGGTGCCTGCTACTCTTTTGGCCTGCGTAGTAAAAGAGAGATCTGTTTCAATCCATACTCCCAGGCTTTTTACTTCCTGTTTGGGAGCAGGTGGGGGGCCCAGACAGGGTGGCCAGGTGTTCAGAGGGAAGGTGCATCCTTTCTGACCCAGAAGGAGGATGTCAGTTTTAGAGCCATTCAGTTTTAAGGCTGAGCTATTCATCCACCCTTGGATCTGTGTTAAACAGTTGAAAAGATCCGCTGGCTGTTTACTAGGGTGGGAGAGGGAGACAACTAGCTGTGTGTCATCCGCATAGCTGACAATGCTCACTCCGAACGGGATGACGACCTCCTCCAATGGGGACATATAGATGTTGAACAATGTGGGGCTCAGGGAGGAGCCCTGAGGCACCCCACATTGGAGGGGAGTGTCGGAGGAGCGGGTGTTATTTTCCCAGATCTGGAAGGAACGTTGGGCCAGAAAGGAGGAAAGCCAGGATAGAGCGGTGCCTTCTACTCCTACCTTCTTAAGCCGTTTAATCAGGAGTTGGTGGTTGACGGTGTCGAAGGCCGCGCTCAGGTCGAGGAGGATCACTGCCACTGATCCTCCCTCGTCTAAGAGCGCTCTGGCCTCCTCCACTGCAGCTACAAAGGAACTAGATTACCAGGAAGTGCAGAGTCTAGCTATCGAGTGCCGCCACCCAGAGTATCCAATTCAAACTTCAATATCCCCACAAGAGCTAACTCATTGCCACTTTATTTTAAAAATAATTTAAACATATATTAAAAATGTTTAAAATAAGTTTAGTGCAAAGCAGTTTTTAAACCAGGAGTCAGTTTCAAATTCAGAGACACGAACGAAGCAACTGACTGCTCCGTCTGAGTAAAAAAATGAACCCTACTGCATTATACCCAAGAAATGTTGCATGTAAGAGCAATGCAGAAGTATACAAGGGTACAGCAATTGTCAATGCAGGATACATAGGACAATTGTAGAAGAAACTTACCATAGATCTTGGTGACAACTGAGTCATTTGTTGTTGTGGTAAAGTCGGTGCAGCAAAGAAAGAACAATGGGGTACAAGATGAAAAAGGAAGCAGGAAACAGGAAAGAAGGTAAGTTATGAACTAATTTCTTTTGATTCTGCCAACTTGAAGTAGGAGGCATTTTTGCTGCAGTTGTCACAGTGGAAAGGCACTTCTTAATCGAGACAGAGGGAGTCTGTGGTGGAGTCCTAGTGACAGCCTCTTCTGCCTATTGTGCCATCGAAGTGATTAAGAATTCCTTGCTGAGTCCACGCAACTGTTTCGATCTTTCGTCTATTGACCAGTTAACATCTAATAACAAGGAGTGGACCTCCAAGTGGGCGGGCGGGAATACTGTAAAAAAAGTGACGGCAGAGCCCAATATGCCAAAATCTAAAATCAGACCCACAGTAATATATATCTCTTCAGGTACCTTTGCGAGTACTCATCACAGCTTTTCACGATATAAATGACACTGACACCACTCAAACATTCCATAGGGATAAAGCACATGTACAATGAGGTTCATAACCACAGTACAGCTTGTATTTTTACATTCTATGTTTCATAATTTGAGAAAAACTGCTTCCTTTACTTACAAGTACATGTAGTTTGTACATTTCATTTTTAACACAATGTGCAAACCTTGCTCACATCTCTCTTCATTCTAATCTGTACCTCTCATTTCCTATATTAACACAGCTACATCTCCCCAATCAATATTTCATTATGTAAACATAGTGGAGAATAACAGTACCAGCATTAGTATACTTACTGACACTTCACAACAATGCTTATGAAATGTATATTGCTAAATACCTGAACTTGAACTTCTTTTTTGAATGTAAATAACCACAAGAGTCTCATTCAACTCCGCATAAAGTAACTTCTGCTGAGTACAACTCAGAGATACTTCCTTCTCTCCCAAAGCACTAAGGAGGCTCTCTCTGGTTTTTCAGACAATCACATTACCTTATTTATTAAACCATTTGATAAGAATGTTAACTATGTGAGCTCACCATGGCCCTTTTTTTTTTACTTATCCCTATATGATCTCACGAGATTGTCAAAGGATCATCAAACACCTCATGGCAGGCCCATAAAATGAACCTCTAAAAAAATAACCATCTACTCATCCAAGTACTCATCTCTTACACACTTTCTCTAAAAAGAAATCATCACAATATGCATACATAGAGTGTATGCAGACCTCAACTACCCTTTTTACTATTTGCAATATTGTAAAAATTAGTTTAATAAAATATACATTTATTTTCTTCACAGCAGTTATCCCTTAGACACTTCCGCTCTAAATTTAGGGGGCAGTATGCATTCTGATGCCCCCGTATGTAGCTTTTTTGCTTCATTGACACAATACATCCATTTTTACACAGTAAACATTAATGGAGGCCATCCAATCAAAGCACCCACTCTCCTGGGACTTGCAGGAGCCTCTAACTCCCACAAGAGCATGAAGGTTCATTTGAAAAATTGGTCTTTTGACCTATCACAGGGCTCCTTTTTTACATTGACCTGTAGCAGGATTCTAGTGAGCCAAACTGGCAAGATTTAAAAATTAAATATTTTACCTTTAACCCCTTCACTGCGGGGGTAATTCCCCCGCTGTGATGGGGGGGAAGGGGGAGCGCACAGCGCCTGCATGCTCATGACGAGCTGAGCCGAGCTCGTCATGAGCTACAGTGCTCCTGTGCTCATGACGAGCTCAGCTCGTCACAGGTGCATTGGCTTCCATGGAACGCTCAGCACAGCAGGGGAATTCTTCCTGCACCTGAGCGTTCCACGGCCCATGACGAGCAGAGCTCGTCATGAGCACCTGAGCACCGTGCCTCATGACAAGCTCAGCTCATCATGAGCATGCAAGGTGTTAATATCAAAAACTACTGAACGGATTTACACCAAAAAACAAAAAGCACAATCTGCATACCAAGATCTAGCTTCCTGCTGAATTTGGTGTAATTCCATTCAGCAGTTTTTGCTGAGGTCGTGTCTAAAGAAGTCTAAGGAAAATGCTTAGAGATTTTACATTATGAGATCCCCTTTTTCTGAACATAGGTTTCAGGGGCGTTATAGTTAGTTAGACATTTCACTCATACAAAACCATAGAAATTCCCCCATTATAGTTAGTTCAGCTAACTATCACTTGCGCGGCTGCAATGCACTGCTGATGACGTCACATATTACATCACTCATGACATGTTCAGTGGCATCACTCATGACATCACTGATGACATCTCAAATGACATCACTGATGACATTATCCAGTGAATGTGTGTTTTTCTGAAAATTAAATGTTTTATATATGTATATCTCAAGGTCGATGGAAGAATAAATAGGTATATAAGTGTCTAAATGGATGATTTGTTTTGTAAAATTGATTGTACAACGGACTGATTAAGTGTATCTTAGTGAATACATGGGTTAGTGAATAATGTTTAAATATGTAAATATCTGTATCAGTCTCTTACTTTGTGTATAAGTGGCTGTGTGGGTTGGTGAGTAGCTACATAAGTGTGTATATAGGGTATTATTTGTTTTTTTGAGTATCAGTATGAGTCTCTGAGTGTCTGTATGGTTTGGTGGGGGTATTACAAAGTGCATAGATGCATGAATGAGTGGCTCACTGTTTGTATGTGTTGAAGACAGCATGTTTGCAGGACTGTATAGGTGGATAAGTGTGTGTATGGGTGTGTTAGTGAGTGAATGACTGTCTCATAGTGTCTTTAGGAGTAACTACATAGGTTTTAAACTAGTATATGTGAGTATTGGTGTATATAAGTGAGTATATGTGAGAGTGAGAGATTGGAAGAGTTCCTGTAAAAATTAGTATGTGTTTCTATAAGCGATTGCCTAAGAGAGTAAGTATGTGTAAGTTTCTGTAGAAGTGTGGTGGTGTGTGTATAACTGTATATGTAAGTAAATGGATGTTTGATACTTTGTTTGCATGTGTGACTATGTGTGTGAGTAACTCAATGGATGAGTTTCATTGTGTAATAGGATGTATAGGGGTATGAGTACATATGACGAGTGAATACATGTATGAGTGACTGAATAGGACTATTGGTGAATGAGTGGATGTGTGTGTAGAGCTTGGAATTACTGAATAGGTGTGTTGGAAGTGGTATTGGTATGTCCATTGTTTTGAAAATGTTAGTTTCTATTTTTGAGCGTGTTTATCAAAGGTCATATTAGGATGAGAGAAGGTCTGCCACTTTATCACAAGGATGATGCCATCAGTGATGTCATTTGCAAACCACGAAATCGCGATATCCTGGAGAGTCTGACTAGAGCCCTACACTCAAGTGTATAGTGTTGTTTCTTCTGAATGTGTGGATTTTAAAAAACTTATTAGTATAAAAGAATTATTGTATTTGACTGTACATTGATTTTTTGTTTGTAATGTTCGTAATTAGAGTTATGATTATTCTTCACTTACTTGTATCTACATTTCCCCCAGGAGGGAGCCTTTGACTGCTGTCTCACAGCTACCACAGAGAGTCATGTGCAGAAGGGCTATTTGACACAGTTTCTCTGGATCCATAAAAAGTAGGGCTTTGGTACGGTTGAGCCTAGTAGGTCCTTCACGTCCCATGAGCCTCTGAAAGTGGTCTGACATACCTGGTAACATAAAAGTACATTTTGGAAAACAGTAACAGTTGATTTCAAAATTTACATAAGCACAAATGCCTTAAGTTTGAAATACATACTGTTTCAATTTTATTTGAAAAGAACACACATTTTGTTCTTCCTAAAGTTTGTTGTTTTTTTTATATCAAATCATTCCCCTTGCTACATTTAGAGATCTATTTCTAAATTTAGCTGTGCCACTTTGAGATGTTTGTGGTGGTTCACTGACTGAATACCGACCCAAAAAATATTGATGTCAAAATTATGGAGTCCAAAATATAGGATACAGAAATATCGACTGCCTACACATAAAAAGGTAAGTACAAACATATTGTTTACAATTATAAACTTGTATTAAATATATATCATTTTACATATTAAAATAACCATATATTTAACACTAACATATTTATAAAAAATAAAGTATATTTAAAAATGTATATTTTAACAGAAAATACATAACCTTACTTTTAACACACTTATATATATGTAAGCATACATTTATATTTAATAATATAAATGAATTCATATCTTAAATTATAATACAATTAAATAATCGTAATTATTATAATATTTTCAAAAATATATGCATTCATATTTAAATATACCAAATATATTTTAAAAGGAAATCAAAGTAATTTAATATAAAAATTAAACAAAACACGTTTATTACAATAAAAAAATGTATACACATACACAAATAATAACCTTATACATATGATTATTATTAAAGAAAAGATTTATGTACATGTAATTATAAAAAATATTAAAAATTAAAATCTATACCTGTACATTTCCCACGAAATTAAAAGATTTTTTTATACTAAATAAATATATAAATAATTACTCCCACCCAAAACAACACAACAATAACACATTTTCACACACGTCCCACTATAAAATGTACTACACTAAATACAATGAATATAAAATTACGTATTATATAATGTTACAGAAAACTGTAATTTTCTAGTCCCCCTCCAATTAACAAAACAATAAAAACATGTATTTACAAAAAATAATATTTAATATTCTAACTCCAGTCAATACAACAGTAGGGAAAGGGTTGGATTGTGGAGGGGTAACATTTAAAATTCTCACTCCGGTCAGTACAAAAGTAGGTAAAGTGTTGAATTGCTGAGGGGTAAAATGTACTATTCCCACTCCAGTCACATCAACAGTAGTGAAAGTGTTGGATTGCTCAGGGGTGAAATTTACGATTCCCACTCAAGTCACTTCAACAGTAGTGAAAGTATTAGATTGTGGTGCACTAAAATGTACTATTCCCACATCAGTGAGTGCAAAAGTAGGGAAAGTGTTATATTGGAGAGGAGTCAATTTACTATTCCCACTCCAGTCACTTCAACAGTAGAGAAAGTTTGGGATTGATTGCAGAGGGGTAACATTTTCTATTCCCACTCCTGTCAGAGCAAAAGTAGGGAAGGTGTTGGATTGCCGAGTGGTAAAATGGTCTATTCCCACTCCAGTCACTTCAACAGTAGGGAAAGTGTTGGATAGCGGAGCGATACAATTTACTATTTCCACTCTAATAAGTGAAACAGTACGGAAAGTGTTGGAGTGCTTTGGGGTAGCATTTACTATTCCCACACCAGTAACTGCAACAATAGGGAAAGTGTTGGATTTTAAAATAGAAAAAAATATATTATTTTCACTACAGTCAGTACTGCATTACAACCAAATGTTCTACAAATACAAAAACTAATTTTAAGAACATAAAAAATGTAAAAAAATACATATTTTATTACATATCAAAGTATAGCAAAAAAAATGTTTTCAATATTTCAGATGAATAAATAAATGTTTCATAAATATTACAAACAATATTAAAAATAAAATGCAATATTATTTTACATATAAAACAAATCCACTCAAAAACATATTATTACATGTAATTAATGAAATAATGTATAATATCCTCCCACCATACAACATATTAACCTAAATATATATTAACAATAAATATTAGTTATTTAATAAAAAATATTAATTATTCAATTAAATGTATTTAAGTTTCCACAATATGCCCCCACAAAATATACACCATACTCCTAAAATGCGATAATAAATTAGTTACCCACTAAACATCATTAATTATAAACAAAATAACAAAAATATTACAAATATTTCTAACCTAAAATTGTTTGTTACCACCCTATACCCCGATAAAACCCACAACCCACATTTAAAATTAAATAAATACTAACACAATTAACGTAATTATTTATCAAAAAAACAATCCATATTAATTTACAAACAATTAATTACAATTAAAGAACTTCCAGTCTTATACACCAATAAATAGCACAAGCAACTCATAAAGCTTAAACAAAATATTAACTTCCACTATTAACATAATTAATGATCAATTGAATAAGTAACATATGTTAATAGTTAATTAAATTACTACCCACCCTCTCAGAAAGACATACAGACGTGTGCCTGAGTTGCTGTAGTTATCTAAAGTAGCTCAATTGTTTTCTCTTGTACATGGTTGTCTTTCTTTAGGGCATAGAAGCCACAAACTGCTCTTTATAGCGCTTTGCACTTTTAAATATGTTTATTCAATATATTTTATTTGATCCCTTCATCTATTTGTGTTAAAAACGAAATCCGTAAATCAAAGAGTACCTTTAAATTGAAGGTCCCTGTGACAGTCAGGTTAAAGGCCCAAAACATAATGGCCAACTAAATGGGGGAAGACTGGATGAGTCTTTATTTTAGAAGTAGAATCTATTTTATGGCTTTATTGAGGCAAACCCCATTTAAGTACATTCAGCATTTGACTGCCAGGATGCAGCCTGTAAGCCTGGAATTCTCAGTGGAAATCTTGCTCAAATCAATCAAGAGTTGGGTATCATCTGTATACATGTTCCAAATTAAACGATGCCCTTCTCTTCAGTTGAGTGAGCTAAGTGTGGCATATGAAGATTAAAGAGAACTGGGAAAATGCTGAACCTTTAGGGACCCCATAGTCTACTGAGTAAGGCTGAGAGCTAAAATGACCTATCTTAACTTATTGTGGGCCATGTGTTAAAGACTTACTGTTCTGGTGATGTTAAACACATCCTTCCGACACAGCAAAGAAATGTTATGATCCACAGTATAGGATGCTGCCAACAGGTCTAATAAAACCAGGGTTACTCGGTGGTATTGGTCTCTGAGGTCTAAGATAGTCTCTGTAATATCCATGATGATTGCTGCAATCCCTCATTAGGGCTGTATACCTCACTGAATATAATCAAAGTATTGCCTTGTGCAAAAAGTTTATTACTAGAAGCTGCAACTCATATGCATTTACAATACAATGCTATCTTAGATGAGCAGCCACCACTTCTATCCCCTATTCAATGAACAGTAGCCTTAAGCTGGGTCTCAAGTTGGCTGGTGTAATAGTATATAAAAAGTTCAAGAGTGGCAGCTCTTTCATATCTTCAGGGGATTTAGGCTAGTGGTGTCTTTGTAGCGATGCATTTGAAATAAAGACATTATCATCCGCTATCATGGCAGTGCATTTATTTACAAGTGGAGTGGGGCATTCATAAGCGACTAAGCCTGATGGATGCAGGGCATTTCTGCAACATATAGATTACAAAGAAGGCACAAAGTGTTTGCAGATTCCAGATATAGATCATGCACCAGACTACCCAAAAATTTGCTTTTTTAACAGTGCATAATGTGTAACCATAGGTTGTGCATTGTTATGTATCCACAGCTTCATGGTAAGTTGTGATGTATGTGTGCAGAAATAGGAAATGTCCATAGAACATGTCTTCTCTCTACTCCACACTGGACTACATATCCCAAATAAAAGTTTATGAACAAAGTCAAATGTGTACATTTATTATTATTGCAAATTTCACAATACAACTGTGCACTTTTCAGTACTATAACATTCTTACATGATGTGTGAGTTCCAGTGCATTCTTTATTTTTTTGATCTATTTTTGTCAACCTTTATATTGTCATACATTTACTACTTTTGATATAGAATGGAGAATTATAATTTGGTATGGCCCAACTGTTTGTGTTCAGCATCATCCAATTGTACAAAGTTAGAAGGCTTATATGTTGTTTATCATCTGTCAAAGGTAGGCACAAACATCTTCAAGAGGAATCATCATGGCCCATCATCATTATTCCGAGATGTATTTTATGTTTATTTGTAAAGCACGCTATCACCCATGAGGGTATCTCTGCGCTGAGCAGGTGGGTGTGCTGAGCCCCACCTAGAGTAAGTTGTTTAATTGAAAAGCCAGGTCTTCATCTTGTGGAGTAGGAGGTCACTTCATGATTTGGGAGTGATGTAAGGGGGGTGTAAGTAGTTTGGGTGCAAGTAGGAGTATGGAGATGTCTGGGTGGTTGTTAGAAGCAGATGTAACAATTCACGTAAGTGAGTCTTAAGTTGTGTAGTGCCTGTGAGGAGTTTTAAATGAGCACCAGGTTAGTTCCCTGACATGTGGTGTGATGTGAGGTCTATGTGGGAGGTCGAGGATAAGTGACTGTTGATAATGGTTGGTTTGAAGTCTTCTGGTGAGTTGCTTGGTAACCCCAGCATAGATGGTGTTCACGTAGCCCTACTTGCTGGTGAAGAGGGCATAAGTGATGGTTTTTCTGGTGTTGCTTGGGAGCTCTGAGAAATTGGGTTGTTGGGTAAGGGGGTGTGATCAGTTTATAAACAACACTCAATCCTAAGGGAAAATCAAAAAACTTCACTAAATTAATCTGTGCTTTATCCTCTGGTAGATTTGCACAAAAGCAGTCAGGCATAATTTAGGGGCAATATGTTAAGTATGCAGCACATCAACAGTAATGAAGTGAATACACATCACAAGAAAAATTATACATCAATTTTGAAAATCTGAATAAAATGTAATAAATTATTTGACTCCAGAACAACTGAGATGTAGCTATGTAATCTTATAGATATAAGGTAAGTATAGTGCCTAAACGCAGAAAGCACCACTCATGCTATTCTGATTGTGCAAGAGTTGTGGTTATAAGTTGAGTCCGACAGCGATGGAGCACTGGCCGGATACAGGCACAAAGTTTGCCTCCCTGAAAAAGTAACCTTCTCAAAGTGCGGTACAAAGAATCCAGTATGCAGTGGAAAATCAATCAATCAATCAATCAGTGACACTTATAGAGCGCGCTACATACCCGTAGGGTCTCAAGGCGCTGGGGGGGGGGGGGGGGGGGGGGGCGCTACTGCTCGAACAGCCAGGTCTTCAGCTTCTTCCTGAAGGAGAGGTGGTCTTGGGTCAGGCGCAGGTCGGGAGGGAGGGAGTTCCAGGTCTTGGCGGCCAGGTAGGAGAAGGACCTTCCTCCTGTAGTCGCTCTTCGGATGCGGGGGACGGCGGCGAGGGCGTGGTTGGCTGATCGGAGGTGGCGTTTGGGAGCGTAGAAGTTGATCCGGCTGTTGAGGTAGCTCGGGCCTTGGTCGTGTAGGGCTTTGTGTGCGTGGGTGAGGAGGCGGAAGGTGATTCTTTTGTTGACGGGGAGCCAGTCAAGGTCTCTCAGATGTCCGGTGATGTGGCTGGTTCGTGGGATGTCGAGGATGAGTCTGGCTGAGGCGTTCTGGATCCGCTGGAGTCTCTTCTGGAGCTTGGCGGTGGTACCGGCATAGAGGGCGTTGCCGTAGTCCAGTCGGCTGGTGACGCGGGCCTGGGTGACGGTCTTCCCGGTCTCGGTGGGGATCCACCGGAAGATCTTCCGTAGCATGCGTAGGATGTTGAAGCACGCCGAGGAGACGTTGTTGACTTGCCTGGTCATGGAGAGGGAGGAGTCCAGGATGAAGCCCAGGTTGCATGCATGGTCTGTCGGTTTGGGTGCGGTGCCCAGGGCGGGAGGCCACCAGGAGTCGTCCCAGGCGGAGGGGGAAGAGCCCAGGATGAGGACCTCCGTCTTGTCAGAGTTCAGTTTCAGAAAACGCCCTTATGAGCAAGGATAGCTTTGCGGATGGTCGTCACACTCGCACAAAGCTCCTGTCGGGTGTCCAGGGTGGTCATTACTGAAGATTTGCATTGGCGGTCACTGAGGGCTGTCAATGATTTAGCATGAAATGTAGTTCCTACTGGCCCTTACTATAGTGCACAGAGTCGGGTTCACAAGAGTTACTCATTGGCAGTCATTGCGAGCAGTTCAAACTTGGCACAAACTCACCTATTCGCGCTAATGAAGAGCCCAAAACTTCAGGATTTTTCCCTTTCCACCAGGATAAGCTCAACTGATGCCACATCAAGAGTCCAGGACCTGGGAGGCACCTCTGGGGGCCAGGATCTCATTCCAGCAGAGGCCAACAGGTATCAATCAGGCCAAGACGCAGGTCCAGGCAGTTCCAGAGAGCCTCTGAAATATGTTGCGTTCCTGTGACTCATAACAGGTATCATGGGATGGAGGAAGCAGGTCTAGACTTCCTTCTCAGACAACAGGGCAGGCCTCAAGCATCAGGACAGTCCTTCTTCTGTAATGTCCACAGGTCAACAAGTGGATTGAAGAGTGGGTATAAGAGTCATAATTTGATGCCTGGTTCTAGTTTTGCAGTGGAAGAAACTTCCAGAATTTTTTTACCACACAAGGATGTCTGGAAATGTCTGACTCCCTGCCCTAGTCAAAGGATGGCTGCACACAATAGGCTAGTGCATAGCTCTTTGTGTGTGTGCTGAGGCAGCTCCTTTGAAGTGGAGGTGGGCTGTGCACAACTCCGCTCCTCAGTCGTGCTTGGATGGCCCATCCTACCAACATCCAGTTTGTCTATTTTGTGTCCGTCTGGAAGGAACACACAAACTCCAGCTGCTAACTACACCTTGTCTTTTGATCAAGGAGGAAGCTGCAGGCACCAAATGGTTAGGACAAGAAAACGGCAATGTTCGCAAAGTGGATTTTTAAGAAGTGTGACTTAAAATGTTAGTGTACCATTAAAAAGGGATTTAAATTACCATTCCTTAGACAACAAATGTTGTATTTTTCCTACTCCCAAAGCTAGCCAATGGCTGAAGAGGGCTACCCATATCCCATGACGTATGATGTAGTGGGCCGAAGAAAAATGTGAATGACATATTAACAGACCAAGGTAGGAAGAGGTCGGCTGAAAGCCCATATAAGTAAGTGTATTATAGATATGCTTTTTATGCTTGGCTAATAGCATACCTAGGAAAGTCATGAGGTCTAGCCTTCTCAAGCCTGAAATGTTTAATTACTTTTATTTTATTAATTTGAACTGCGAGCCAAAAAAGTAAAATCAAAATATGCTACCAAGTAAATGTAGCTGTCACATGCTTACCATAAGAATTTGCAATTTATTAAACATTCCCTGATCTGGTTGTTTTACAAGTACTGTTTTTAAATACCATTTTTTCAGTTGTGTGATTTATTAAAACAGGTCAGGGGTTAGCCAAGACCTTTTGATTTGACTAAAATTATATGAGTAGTATACTTTTTAACAGGGCTTTCAGCCACCTACGTTCATACATTGGTCTTTTGATGTGTCATTCACATTTTGCTTACACCTACTACAGCATACAGCAAGGGGCGATGCATGAGCCCACTTCAGCCACTGGTTAACTTCACTTCAGTGGCTGTATTTTGCTCTTTCACTATGAGAAGAACCAAACACAAGGTTGTTCCCTTCAGTGCCAGCGTTTTTGTTTTTACTTTATAACTACTCTAGTGTTAACTTTATGTTTAGAGCCTGAGGCGAAAGTAGGACCTCACATCCAGTTGTGAGCATAGGTCACATTTAGTGCTTTATCAGTCTGTGTCTCCTGCTTACGCTATTTTAAATTCCTTTGTTTATGTGACTAGTGGTATTTTACAGCATAAAAGATTGTGTCCATTTCCTATCAGAACGTCAACAGCTCTTGAGGCGGAAAGCCGAGAGCATTTTGCTTATTTTTAAAATACTGTGTTTTAACTTGTAATTTGTTTCACGTACCCTCCCTCCTACCTTCACTTCGCTGCATTTCCACCCGTGCAGCCGATTTAGGTGCTGCCTCGGTGGACTGCTTGGAAACTTGCCGCCATCTTGGGAGTAGCCCAGGGGTGCCGCACCAGTCAACCTTTGGGAGGTCAACAACTGATAGCATTAAATGTGTCTCCCCTTCCGGCAGCGCAGCGGACACACGCAGCGGACACGCGCAGCGGGCGCGCCGATGAAGGCAAGCCCGTCTGCGCCCGTCCGCGGCCGGATGGGGCTAGGGGCTATACTCCCTGCTCAAACTAACAGCAGCAGACTAATGTATTCACGTAAGTCGCTTTTATCTCTTCGACATTACACCTCTGCCTCCCTGACTCATTTAAGTTGTGATGCTGAACTATTCCATTGCAATGTATGTGGTTTCCCGACTACATCCCAAAAACCCAGTACAAAAAGTCTTGTCAGTAAGAAAAAATATGTAGAACCTATTTTTCTAGGTCTTAATTGCCGATCTCTCCCAAAACATAAGAATGAAATATGTTACTTACTTACTGTCTGATCTCTCCCCCGATGCCATTTTTCTCACTGAAACCTGGCTAAGCGACAGCTCTGGACCAGATGTCGCCAGCGCCCTTCACCCTAACAACACCTTGCTAGGAAAAAATCGGGTGGGTAAAGAGGGTGGTGGGATCGCTATTATATACGCTATTATATACAAGAACAAGTATAACTGTAAGTGGACTAATCTTACCATTCCTGATTGTGAAGCCGGCCTATTTAACCTTGGTCTCTCGCCCAACTTTACACTCTCTGGTGTACTACTGTATCGGCCGCCAGGACCAACCAATATATGGGCGGCACCCCTTCCGGACTTTTTTTGCCCCACTCTTGCTTCAAGCCCCCAATTTTATGTTAGTGAGCGACCTAAACTTACAACTAAATGACACATCTCAACCCATCAATGCTAATTTTATAGCGGACTTGGCATCACTAAACGTCATTCTTCACAACTCAGGGCCCACTCAAAAGGCGGGTAACCTGCTTGACCCCATTTTTTCCAATCTACACACAACAGTCCGATCGAATCAAGGGCAGAAATTGGATAAATTTGGATACTGTAAAACTTAATTTGCTTCTCAAAAATACAAAACCAGTTTAATCTCTTCCTTGGAAGAGGAAGTGGTCATACATTCTTGGCTTGAATCAGCCATCGACGTATGTCTGCCTGTCTCTAATAAGAAAGTGAATACTTACCACCATGTCCCTGCCCCCTGGTTTTCAGAGGCCTTAAAAAATTAAAAACCTAAGTGTAAAAATCTAGAGAGGCAATGGCTGAAGCTGTATGACCCTAAAACAAAAACACAATATAAACTAGCTCTGAGCCGCTATCACTTACTTTGCCGCAACTCCAAAGCTGAGCATACTAAATGTACCATCCAAGAAGCGCAAAACTGCCCAAAAACTCTTTTTAAAGTAGTAAAAGAGCTTTCTGGAGCCACATGTCAGCCTCCTTGTTTGGATGCTAAACACTGCAATGATCTTGCGGATTTCTTTGTCTCCAAAATTAAAACCATCTATAAAGATTTTGGAAAGCAGAATTTAGGAACATCCGCCCTTTCAGAAAAGCCTACTTCCATGAAGACAGATATTTCTAATCCTAATCAGGCTTTTATAAATCAATGGGATGAACTGGACATTACTTCCTTTTATAAAACCTTGAATGGAGTTAAGTCTGGTTCCCCATATGACCTGTTTGCCCCGTCAATTTTACAGTCTCTCAGTTTCCCAACAACTAACTTAATTATACAACTACTAAATGCCTCCATAAGAGAAGCCGTTGTGCCACCAGTGTGGAAACACGTCATGGTCATGCCACTTCTAAAAAAAGAAAACTCAGACCCGAAAATATTATCCAACTTCCGTCCCATCTCACTTTTGCCTATCTTTTCCAAAATTTTAGAAAAATATATCAACACCCAGCTGGTTCAACATATTGAGACACATCATCTACTGCACGACTCCCAGTCAGTGTTTCGTGCAGGCTTTTCCACTGAGTCAACACTGCTGGGCGTTACTGATAACATCCGCCGCCTAGTGGATAACGGTGAAACTGTGGCGCTTAACCTTCTGGATTTAAGCGCCGCATTTGATACAGTCTCACACTCTATTCTTCTACAAACCCTTCAATCATGCGGCATCACGGGCCAGGCCTTAAAGTGGCTAGAGAGCTTTTTGACAGATCGTACCTTTCAGGTTTTCTCCACCTTTTCTAAGTCTGAGATACATGGGTCACAGCATGGAGTCCCTCAGGGCTCAATTTTGAGCCCGTTGCTCTTTAACATTTATGTTAGCCCTTTGGCGGCAATAGCAGAACAAGCAGGGTTCACGGTGTATTCATACGCCCATGACACGCAGCTTATTTACTCTCTCTCTACCAAATCTAATAATAACGCTTCCTCACTAAAAACAGTATTGACTAACATAACATTGCCAGCTGGATGTATGACAACAAACTGAAGCTAAACGGGGACAAAACTGAGCTTCTGCTCTTTGGCAAAGATAAATTCCTATGGGGCCCGCAACATTGGCCCCCTCAAAATGGGCCTCCTCGAACCCCGGTACAATCTGCCTGTAATCTGGGCTTCGTGGTTGATGACCAGCTTACCATGAGACAACAAGCAAGTAAAGCAGCCTCCGTTTGTTTTGTCATACTGAAATGGCTCAAAAAGATACTCTGGATGCTTCCCTTGCCCACTCAGAGAACGGTAATTCAGGCGCTTGTCACTTCTAGGCTTGATTACGGCAATGTGCTGTATCTAGTGGGCAAGGAGGTGTTGAACAGATTACAAACAGTCCAGAATGCGGCCGCCAGACTGCTCTGCAATCTTCCTGCAAAGATGTCAGTCTCGGCTGCACTTCATGATTGGTTGAGAATGGAAAATCGCGTTAAGTTTAAATCTCTCTGCTTTATGCATAGGATAAATGCCGGAGTCGCACCACACTATCTTCAAGCGTTGGTGCACCACTACCACCCTTCACGATCCCTTTGCTCTGCTCGTCAGCACTACATTTTAGGGCCAATAATTAAGAAATCCAGGATGGGGGGACGTTCCTTTTCTTACTTGGCCCCAGTACTCTGGAACTCCTTGCCACTCTCGCTGCGCACAGAACCACAATATTATAAGTTTCGTAGGGACCTAAAGACTTGGCTCTTTAATCAATAGATCACTTCTCTGGCATTCTTCCTCTATGTTTTTGACATTCCATAGCGCCGGGAAACCTACGGTAGCTGTTGCGCTGAATAAATTTACTTAACATAACATAACAAACAAACTGTACTGTACTAAATTATTCTCTTTTTATAATGCACCAATCAAAAGTTTCAATATTATACATTTGAATTCATAAGTGGGCAAAACTTCAGAACAATTTGGCCAATCGCTCTTTAATAAACTTTGCCCATGTGTTTAACTGGCAGCACTTGTAAAACTCCTATTTTTAAATTTATGTCCATCTTCCTTTTTTCCTTGTATTTCTTTATTTCTTTCTTCTATCTTGTTTTCTTTCTTTCCTCTTTCTCTCTTACCTTCCTTTCTCTTACCTTCCTTTCTCTCATACCTTCCTTTCCACCTATCTTCCTTACTTTCTTTTCTTTCTTTCTTTCTTTCTTTCTTTCTTTCTTTCTTTCTTTCTTTCTTTCTTTCTTTCTTTCTTTCTTTCTTTCTTTCTTTCTTTCTTTCTTTCCTTTCCCTTTCCCTTTACTGTTATTTTCTTTCCTTTCTTACTTTCTGACTTCCTTTTTCCATCCTCTCTTTTATTGTTGTTTGCTTTCTTTCTTTCTTGCTCACTATCATTCGTTCCTTCTTTAATACTTTCTTACTTTACTATTTTTTCCCCTTCCTTTTTATTTTTTCTTCCTTTCGTCTTTTTTTGTTATTTCATTCTTCCCTTCTTTCTTCCATTATTTATTTACTTTCCTGCTTTCTTTACTTTTTTCTTCTGTCTTTCTGTCATTCCTTTATGTCCTTTGCTTACTTGCTTTGCACTTTATCTCTTTCTTTTTTGTTCTCCTTCTTCAGTTCCTTCTTTCCTTCTGTCTTTGCCTTTCTTTCTTTGCTTTTTCCTTCCTTTTTTTTTCATTCTTCCTTGTACTTTCTTTCTTTCTTTCTTTGTTTCTTTGTTTCTTTCTTTCTTTCTTTCTTTCTTTCTTTCTTTCTTTCTCAGAGGCAAAAGGTTGGCAGTAAATGGCAGAATGATTGGGTGTTTTAGATCTGTGCTAGCAGAGATTTGTAGATTTTTCTAAAACCATGTGTGTGACATAGTTACTTTTTTCAAGTCACGTTTGATTCCTTTGTCTGTGGTTGTGTCATTTACATTTTTCTCCA
The DNA here is from genome assembly GCF_964263255.1 of Lissotriton vulgaris. NCBI lineage: Eukaryota > Metazoa > Chordata > Amphibia > Caudata > Salamandridae > Lissotriton > Lissotriton vulgaris. Next base: position 8,159,672 of record NC_141688.1, read on the forward strand.
ACCCAGTTCAAGCATGTCATAAGAGGTCAATGCATCAGCCCACTTCAACCTTTGACTGACAATATTGTTAGATATGTCATGCTTCCCTGTTACAATGCGATGCCAAAGGGGATGATGGACAGAGCGTTGGAGCAAATCAAACACGCACCCCCAGTCAACTGATCTGGGTTTATTCCATGATCATTCTTTAGCTCACTCCAGTTCAGACATGGCCATATGCAAATCAGTCTGACCCTGTGCCTCATGGAAACAGTCCAGCCCGAATTGCCAAGCTATATCTTCCCTGGACCAGAAACAAGCATCATGGGACCAGTTTCTGGCTAATCAGCCATCATCAGCCAGGCTAGCTTGAATCCAGTGGCAAAGTGAGCAAGGGACCCACGTCTGGGCATACCCTGCCAACTTAGGGCGAACAAAGCGATGCCAAAGGGGATGATGGACAGAGCGTTGGAGCAAATCAAACACTCACCCCCAGTCAACTGATCTGGGTTTAATCCATCATCCTTCAGCTCACTCTACCACCCCTGTTCAGACATGGCCATAGGCAAATCAGTCTGATCCTGTGCCTCATGGGAATAGTCCAGCCAGAACTGCCAAGCCATGTCATCCCTGGACCGGAAACAAACATCCTGGACCAGTTTCTGGCTAATCAGCCATCATCAGCCAGGGTTGCTTAAATCCAGTGGCAAAGTGAGCAAGGGACCCACGTCTGGGCATACCTGCCTACTTAGGGCGAATCAATCTATCATGGCTGATGAGGGCTGAAAGTCCGAAACCGGTCCTAGGATGCTTGTTTCCAGTCCAGGGAGGACCTGGCTTGGCAGTTCCTGCCTGGACTGTTGCATGAGGCACAGGGTCAAGACTGATTTGCATATGGCTAGGTTCTACCTGGAATGGCATGGTGAGCAAAAAAACGATGGATTTAGGCCCAGATCTCTGTACTGGGGTGAATGTATGATATAGTTCTGCCTTCTGTCCATCAACTGTTGTTTTTGCATATGTCACCCCAAGTGGGATGGGTATGCTCAGACATGAGTCCAGTGCTCTCCATGTCACTGGAATCAATCTATCCTGGCTGATGAAGGCTGAAAGCCAAAAACCAGTCCTAGGATGCTTGTTTCCAGTCCGGGGAGGACCTGGCTTGGCAGTTCGGGCTGGACTGTTCTCATGGGGCACCGGGTCAAGACTGATTTGCATAAGGCTAGGTTCAAACTGGAATGGCATGGTGAGCAAAAAAACAATGGATTTAGGCCCAGATCTCTGTACTGGGGTGAATGTATGATATTATTCTGCATTCTGTCCATCAACTGTTGTTTTTGCATCCCTGTTACAATGAGCACATACACACACAAAGTAATTCCTTTCAGAGAGTTCTATTGTAATGTGATCTTTTTTGAGACCCAAATTTTTTTTTACCTTTAGTCAATGTTTCTTTTAGGTTGAGGAAAACCCAGCAGCTATTGAAACAATAACATTTAGCAACAACCATAGCAAAACAAGAGTTCCTAAATCAATCAATCAATCATGGGCATTTGTATAGCGCGCTACTCACCTGGGAGGGTCTCAAGGCCCTGGGGGGGAGGGGTCCGTTACTGCTCGAAGATCCAAGTCTTAAGGAGCTTCCTGAAGGAGAGATGATCCTGGGTCAGCCGAAAGTGGATCGGGAGGGAGTTCCATGTCTTGGTTGCCAGGCAGGAGAAGGATCTTCCCCCGGCGGTGGCTTTTTACGGCGGCGAGGGCGAGGCTGGACGATCGTAGCTGGGGTGGGTGCGTAGAAGGTCAGGTGGTTGTTGAGGTACTTGGGGCCCAGGTCATGGAGGGCCTTGTGTGCGTGGGTGAGGTGTCTGAACGTGATCTTCTTGCTCACAGGGAGCCAGTGCAGGTTTCTCAGGTGGCCGGAGATGTTTCTGTGTCGGGGGATGTCTAGGACGAGTCGTGCGGAGGCGTTCTGGATGCGCTGGAGTCTTTTCTGAAGTTTGGCTGTGGTTCCCGCACAGAGGGTGTTTCCGTAGTCCATCCGGCTGGTGACGAGTGCCTGGGTGATCGTCTTCCTGGTTTCGGTGGAGATCCAACAGAAGATCTTGCGGAGTATGCGCAGGGTGTTGCAGCATGATGATGAGACGGCGTTGACTTGTCTGGTCATCGAGTTGGAGGAGTCCAGGATGGAGCACAGGTTGCGTGCGTGGTCCGTTGGTTTGGGAGTGGTACCCAGGGCAGGGGGCCACCAGGAGTTGTCCCAGGTGGAGGGCGATGATCCCAGGATGAGGATTTCCATCTTGTCTAAGTTCCCTTTCAGCCGGTTGTTCTTCATCCATTCGGCGACGTCTTTCATCCCTTCGTGTAGGCTGGTTCTGGCAGTGGCGGGGTCGTTGGTGAGGGAAAGGATCAGCTGGGTGTCATCGGCGTAGGAGATGATATTGAGGTTGTGTTGGCGTGCGATAGCTGCGAGAGGGCTCATGTAGACGTTGTAGAGGGTTGGGCTGAGTGATGATCCTTGTGGTACGCTGCAGATGACTTCGGTGGTCTCGGATCTGAATGGGGGGAGGAGGACTCTCTGGGTTCTTCCTGCGAGGAACGAGATGATTCACTCCAGTGCCTTCTCTTGGATTCCAATGTTGTTGAGGCGCTGTACTAGGGTGCGGTGGCAGACAGTGTCGAAAGCTTCAGAGACGTCCAGGAGGATGAGGGCCACTGTTTCCCCGTTGTCGAGCAGGGATCTGATGTCGTCAGTGGCTGCGATGACACTGGCAGGCAATGCCAGACGTATGGGCTTTGCCAGTGCTTGTTATTATTTTTTGCTGTAGACAAGAAGAAATCAACACATATCCAAGCACTCAAATTGTATTGAGTTACAATGTCATTTAAAGACTTTGGAAAAGCAAGATATTACACAAAAGGAAAGAGAGGCAACAGGTATAATCAGTGGTATACAGGCAAGAACGTTCTTGAGACTTCAATCGAATACAGAATTTGCTTTAATTATTTTAATTTCTGAAATGTGCAGCCAACATGTTTCTAACTAAACAGGGCTTTAGCAGGGCTGCAAACACAATATATGCACATCAAGATTATGTACATACAGCGTAATCTAAAATACAGTCACCATTGTTAGCAAAAACATTTTTTTTAAATAACCTAAGTGACACACAAATTCATTTACAAGCGATATGTATCCTCAGAGCTCTTAGCACCTGTGTGAAGACAAAAAGGCACCAAGAAAATGTAATACCTCTTGTAAAATGTCTGGAAGGACTCAAGAAGAAATAAGAGATGAGCAATGTGTTTTGAGAAAAGTAGAGGGGAACACACAACCAAAAGATTGTGGAGGTACTGAAATAAAACCATTTAGGGCATTTCAACATCACAGACCGCTCTAACTAGAAAACAAGTTGTGGTTGTCATGTGTGACGAGTGACCAAGAACATTAATCTCACTTCCTTACCACTGATAATATCATCAAGCCATTTTATGGATTATGGGCCACATGTATGACCATGTTATTTTGCGAGTCTCATATTGCGCTCAATTGCACATCGCACTTTGCGACTCGAAAAATGACATGTACAACAGTGCCAGAGACAGTATTTGTGATTCTCAATGGGGTCGTAAATTGCATGCTTTATCAGTATTTGTGAGGCACTTGCAATTTGCGACCCCATTGAGAATGGCTGGCCCTCCCAGGTATGGTGGCCTGCTGTGCTCAGTAGACCTCCATGTCTGGGACTGCTTAAAAAAATAATGTTTTTTTAAATGCAGCCCATTTCCCTTAAAGAAAAAAGGGATGCATTTAAAAAAAACTCTAAAATGAAACTTTTTGTTTACTTTTTTAAGGGCAGGAAGTGGTCCCTGGGACAAATGTCTGCCTCTAAAAAATATTTTCCTCTGCATTTGCAATGGGGACCCTTTTCCTTTTGTGATTGCATTACCACCCTCTTCAATAGGGCGGTAAATTTTGAGTGTTTTGTGACTGCAATTGCAAAACATTCGTACATGGCTTGTGGAGTCTCTATTAGGAAGGGAACGCCCCTTCCTAATAGCGAGTCACTAATCACTATTTTGCGAGTCACAATTTATTTGCGCAAACGAGTCGCAAGCCCGTTTGAGCATGCAAAATTCCGTTGTACATCTAGCCCTAAGTATGGTGTTGTCCTGCATAAAAGACACACACCCAGGAGCGTAGTATTCCTACAAAAAGGGGCAAACGAAACTCAAAATACGTATCCCTTGAATTATTCCCCCAAAAAATTACTTATGTAACTAATCCCCCATGAAGGTTTTAAAATACCTTAGATTAAACAATCAAGCACTCCCTCAAAGTCAGACTGTGTTTGAAATGGGATTTCTGGTAGGCTAGGGCATGCACCTAAGCCAAGCAGAAACCACCACTCTAGTTAGGGCAAAGGAGTTACATGCTGAAGATAACCCCTTTCCATTTTTTCCATTTTATTTCATTTGTATCGCGCATAAATCATCCGAAGGTCTCAGAGCGCTGGCAGGCAGAAAGGATCCCTATGACCAACTGATCCAGGAAGTAGGAGGGCTGAACTGGCTAGTAGAGCCAGGTTTTTAGCTGTTTTCGAAATTTCATGTGATCGGGCTCTAACCTCAACTGAATGGGGAGGGAGTTCCATGCTTCTGGGGCAGTTTTACTGAAAGCTCTATCTCCGTTTCTGACTGTTCGAACTCTGGGTACAGAGAGAAGGGCTTTGCTGGAAGTGCGTAGCGTCCTACTTGGGACGTGGGCCTTGAGCTTATGTTCGAGATAGACAGGTCCATGACCATTTACAGCCTTATGGACTAAGCAGCAGAGTTTGAACTTTATGCGTGTTTGTATGGGGAGCCAGTGCAGAGTCCTGAGGCAGGCTGCTGAGGGGGTACGAGGGGGTAGATCTAGTACTAGCCTAGCAGCAGTGTTTTGGAGGACCTGCAGTCGATTTAGTAGTGTTAGGTTGATGGCTGAAAAAAGGGCATTTCCATAGTCCATCCTGTTAACCCATGCTCAACCCCTTGGTAGCTTGGCACGAGCAGTCAGGCTTATCCCAGAGGCAATGTGTAAAGCGTTTACGCAATACACACACACACAGCAGCAACACACTAAGCACACCAGAAAAGAAACTCCACACAAGGTTATATAATAAATAGCCTTTGTATTATCCAAAACACATTTGAATCATAATCACACATATAAACTGTGCCAACTGGCACTAGGCAATATTCACAGGGGATTATATACATTACAGGGCCAATCTGGCCACCGTCAGAAATGTTAGAAAGCACTAGTAATGAAACAATCATCAACTACTGGTACCAGCACTTTGTATAAGTCACATTAGACATACGCCTTAGGCATTATCCTAAAACATCATAATATGACATTATGCATAAAACACATTATGCATCTCATTAGGCATAAAACACATAATGCAGAAAACATGAGTACTGCACCCCATTACCACAAATGAAGTGCACACAGCACTTTGGCATAAACTCTGAAATGACTCCAGGCCAACTGGCCTTCTCTGGAGCCCAAATGCCCTCTATTCCAAATGTCAGGGCTTTAATGTGGTGAGGGTGCACTCACGCTGGCTTCTTCCACTCTCACGAGAACTGCCCCTGTGTTGCAGCTGCTTGTGCTCTCGTGGTGCAGCTATGGAAATTGGCTATTGCACCACTGAGCCTGGGAAGCCCCACTATGGGACTCTACACACACAATTGCCCCCACATTGCAGTGGCTCACTCTCCTACGGGGCCTCTGAGGCAAACAGGCACTGGCACCAACACTGCTCTGCGAGCCCCCCTCGCGGGGGCTCCTCCGGTTCAACTGGCGCCGGGAACAAGGCCAAAGTGCAGCCCCACTCACCGGGGCTCTCTGGCAGACTCCTCCAGTCTTTCTAATAAGGCTTGCCTCTTTCTCCAAGATACGAGGGGGTCCAAAATAGAGCCCGCACGGCTCCGACTCCTCTTGGCCGCACGCAGGGCTCCTACTCGTACACGTGGGCTCGCCTTCCTCAGGTCACGGTCGACCTGGTGGCAGAGTCGGCTGCCTTGCCTCCACCGTGCTGAGATTGGCTGTTTCGCCTCCTGGTCTCCAGTGACTTTCTTCCTGCCGGTCACGCCCACAGTCAGGCATGAATGCCTGGCTTCCAGTCTTGATCTCGACGGCTCCTCTCTGGTGATACAAAAGTGTGGAGTGGGCTCCCGTTTTGCAGGCAAAACGCAGGGTAGGCTCCCGCTTCAATACGAACACCAATGCGGTGTAGGCTCCCGCTACTCAGTGCACAAATGCGAGATGGGCGCCCACACCTCTGGCAAGCAGTGTAGGGGGAATCCCGCATCCCAGGATTCCCTCTGACCACATCGCAGCCCAGTGCTGCAGAACACACGCGCTCCTCTTCCTCAAAAATAAAAAGATAGTGCTCATGAGGTGCAAAGCCCCCAAAAGTGTCAAGGCAAAGGCTGGACCCAGGCAGGCCAGCACACAGGGCCCTCCAGCAGGGAGGCAGTCCGTCGTGGTGGCTCCTCCTGGGGCGCAGCAGCAGCAAGTCCCCAAGTAGCACACGCGCCAATATTTATACTACAATTTTTCTTTGTTCTGCCCTTGGCAGAGGGCTGGGGGAACCAGTCCCAACTGGTTCTGTTTTTTTTAGCACTCTATTTACAGGGCTCCCCTTCCCCTTTGTCAGGTGGGGGCTTGGTCATCAGACCACCACAGGGGGGTGGAGCCAGCATTCACCCAGGTAGGCACAGACCTATTCAGGGTCAGGGGCCTACTCCTCCCACTACTCCAAATGCAGATACCCATTCAGCCTAGCGCTGACTCACCCTGCCCTCCCTAGAGCCACACATACCTCTCCATCCCCTGTCACTCCAAAGCCAGACATGCAATCCACATCAGGCAGGCAGACACATAGTACACAGAAATGTCAACTTCTCAAAGTGGCATTTCTAAAATAGTGATAATAAATCTGCACACACCATTGTGCAGCATTTATTATTACTATTACAACCATATCAAACTTGACCATGCTGCTCCTCTCATATCAGAAATTACCACTGAAACACTTATCAGGGAATCTCCAATGCATTCCTATGAGAGGGCAGCCTCACAGCAGTGGGAAATCAAAATAGCTGTATGTCACTACCAGGCTTTGTCACACACTTAAGGCACATGTCCTACCTCTTACCTACAATGCACCCTACCCATAGGGCTAGCTAGGGCCTACCTTAGGGGTGACTGACATACAGTAAAAGTGGGGTCACAGGCGTGGCACACTCGTTAGATTTCACGTCACAGCAGCAGTAACACAGCACGCACAGGCCCTGCACTGGCAGAGGCCCAAGACCAGAACCATTTAATTTACCGGCCCCAGGTTACGTTATGTTATGTTATATTTATTTTTGTATAGCGCACGGCTACTCAAAAAGAGTGTCCCGGCGCTTTAATAATAAGACCTGCAGCAGAATAACACAACACTGTGATAAAAGCAAAATAGAAAACAGAATCAGAAAGAAAAAGAGGAACAGCCTAGAGGGCAAACAGCCAAGTTTTGAGGCCTTTCCTGAATGCAAGTAAACTAGTGGCTCCACGGAGTTTCAGCGGCAAGGTGTTCCACAGCTGTGGCGCCAGCAATCCAAAGGAGCGGCCTCCAATGCGAGCTCTCTTAACGCGTGGCACAACCGCCAAAAACAGAGATTCTGATCTGAGAGAGCGGGCCGGGTGATTAAAGGCAAGTCTTCTTTGGAGATACTTGGCTCCCATCGCGTGGAAAGCCTTGTAGGCCAGGGTTAATGCCTTAAAAGCGATCCGTTTGCGGATAGGGAGCCAATGTAAGGTCTGCAGAAGGCCAGCAGCACTGGCTCGCCTGTTAAGGCCATAAATGGCCCTCGCGGCAGCGTTCTGCACCACTTCGAGCCGCTGCAACAGGTACTCTGGCAGGCCCAGGTAAAGGACGTTGGCATAGTCCAACCTGGAACCGATCAGAGCCTGCACAGTCAGCGTCCTGTGTTCCTCAGACAGGAGAGGTAAAAACCTCCGCAGCATCTTCAGGAGGCCAAAACATGTGCCCGTCACCCCTAGGATCTGGGATCTCAACGTCAGACCCTTGTCCATCTTGACCCCTAAGTTCTTAGCTACTTGAGATGAACAGGACAGGGGGGACATGTTAATGGGCCACCAAGCTTGCCAGTCAGGATCCGACGCACACCCGAAGAAGAGTACCTCTGACTTATCCGGGTTGCACTTGAGGCTGTTCAGCTGGAACCATTTAAAAACAGCCCCAAGGCAATCCCGGATACTCTCTCCATCGAAGTCTCCTCCCTTCTTACAAGAAAAGAGGAGCTGGGTGTCGTCGGCATAGGATACGATCTGGGCCCCGAACGACTCCACCAACGCCGCCAGAGGGGTCATAAAGATGTTAAAGAGGGCCGGGCTCAATATAGAGCCATGCGGGACCCCGACTCCCAATGGCGGCATCACGGCAGAGTCTGGGGAGGCCCAGACCGTTTGTCGGGGACCAGCTAGAAAAGATGAAAACCAGCTGAACACCGTCCCCCTTAGGCCAATCTCATAGAGTCTTGCGAGAAGGCCCTCATGGGGGACGGTGTCGAAGGCCGCCGACAGATCCAACATGACCAGCATGGCTTTGCCCCCGGAGTCCAGAACCCCTTTAATGGCTTCTGACACTTCCAGGAGCGCGGTCTCTGTACTGAGGTTCGGGCGGAAGCCGGATTGAGTGGCATGCAGAATCTCATGTGTTTCCAGAAAATTGGAGAGCACAGTGTGTACGTGTTTCTCAACAATTTTCTTGAGAGCCGGCAGAAGAGAAATCGGTCTATAATTGACCGGAGCCTCAGGATCGAGACCAGGCTTCTTCAGCAATGAGATGACTATTGCCTGCTTCCAGACCTGTGGAACCAATCCCTGGCTCAGCGAAAGATTCAGGAGAGGATTCACCAGCGGATTTATGACTTCCGCCATTTTTGCCAAGAATTTGGCCGGGCAGGGGTCCAAGGGCGACCCAGATTTAAGATTGCCCATAAGCACTAAGGAGGCAGAGGCAGAGATAGATGGAAAAACGGCCAGCGTCGGGCCTAGCGGAGCCACGAGGCCCGAATCGTCCTCGGAGTTGATTCGCCCCACGGGCGCCCCCAGTGGAAAAGAGTCCTGGATAAGCTTAATCTTGCTGGTGAAGAAATTTGCTAGATCAGAGGCCCAGGACTTAGAGGGCATACCTTGGGATGCATTGGACCAAGGGGCCATAAATTCTCTGACTATGGTAAAAATCTCCTTACAGGAGTTGGAGGCGGCTTCTATCCTCCCTGCAAGATAGGCTTTTTTTCCTAGGCGAATATCCCGCTGGTAAGCCTTGACCGCTGTCTTGTAGGCTAGCCTTGCCACAGGGTATCTGAGATACCACTTTACAATGGACTGACGGGTAAATTAAATATGCCAAACAGGTCTAGACCAATCTTACCATGTTTACCACAGAGAGCACACACACTTTACACTGGACAGCAGTGCTAAAGTGCCCCAGAGTCCTATAACCATCAGCACCACGTCAGAAAAAAGGCTAGGAGGAAGGCAAAAAGTTCAGGTATGACCCTGCTAAAAATGGCAACGTACAACACATCCCCCTTCCACCCAAAATGCAGGGCATGCCAATCACTATCTTGATGGACTTCCCTGCTATGGGCGATAGAACATGGACTGCAGGGGCACAATCCATTATGAACTCATGTGGTTCCCTCTGTCAACGCTAGTGGGACCAACTAAGCTACCCCACTGGTACTCCCTAGTTTTCCTCTGCCAGGACCAGGCCCTAGGCCATCCAGATATCTCCCGTCCTTGCCATCTCACAGAGTGGGGGTCAGTAACCCCTGGAACATAGTAACCATTCACCACTCTCCCTCTCAGCAGTGCAGTTCTAAAATACTACTGATCCTCCAACCTAGGGTCTGCACCCTCAGGCTGCCCAGAGGTCACAGGCGACGCTCTCCCCCCCTACCTCTCCTTCTAGGGTTCTGCACTCTCCTCCTTGAAGACGCACGCTCCGAGCACAACTCTACCACCAGTTCAGGACCTCTCTCCAGCAACTGATCTCCTTACCTAGGTACTAAACCCTCAGGTTGTACCGGGGTCAGAGGTGAGGAATCCCTCCCTCTGCACCCCCTTCTAGAGTACTGCACCCTCCCACCTGGAGTGGTACCCTTAGAAGACAAAACGGTAGGGACACTGATTACAGATATCCTTCCCTCCAGATCAGGCAGAACCTGAACCTGGCCTCCCAAACCAGGGATTAAACCCTGTAGTTGAGCCGGTGCAGAGGCAAGGAATCCCATCCACTGCATCCCCTTCCAGAGTTCTGCACCCTCCCACCTAGAGTGGTACCTCTAGAAGTCAAACCAGTCAGGACACTGGTTATAGACGTCCTTCCCTCCAGGTCAGGCAGAACGTGAACCTGGACTCCCAAACCAGTGACTAAACCCTGCAGTTGAACACTTGCCTGGCACACCAGGACTTTGGGGGGTGCACACACCCTCCCCCAGACGGTAACACATACCTCATGTGTTGCGTGACAGTCTGCCTGGCGCAGATCTCCTGACCCCTTTCCATCTGACAGTGCTCTAAGATCCCCCAGGACAGAAGTGGTGCCACCATGGTCACTCCTAGGAGACTCAGCCCTTCTGCCTTGCCTCTGACCCACTGGAGCGGCACCGCCAGACACCAGAAACACTGGATCTCTGTTTACAGATGCTCTAGGTTGTCCTGACATTAGGAGATCCCCCTCAAAGGGCCTACTAGTACAGCCTAGGCCCCCAACCTGGTTTTTCCTTAGGGAACCTTCAAGGCCCTGAGACTGGGTTTCAGGCACCTTGGGACATAGCCCACACTCACTTCTACTCTGCTGAGACAGGATGTGAGCCGCTACACCCCTCCCACTACACCGGTACCTAGCTGGGCTACTCTGAACATCTCCCACCACAAAGGTCTGGAAGATACCCGAGCCACTTCTTTTAGGATCACTCCCAAATGCCTCTTCAGACCCTCTGGCACTCACCCAGAGGTTTGCCGCCAAACAAGTTCCCTGGGATCAGAGAACCAACACTCCAACAGGTGTTGGCGTAACCCCAGAAAACAATTACTGATCATGTGCTCTCTGACAAACAGATTGAACAGCCCTTCAAAATCATTTGCCGTGCCACCCATCACCCAACCTTTTGGTGCATCACAACATTCATCCACAAACTTCCCCCAAGACTGGTGAGACAGTTTCCTAGTGCCCCTGAACCTCAACCTATACCCTTCAGGTGTGACACCATGTTCCTGGGAACTAGGTACCACGTCCTGGGATCTGGGAGTGGGACTTTCTGCACTAGACTCCATATTGCTGTCACCACTGGACTCCACCCTCACTGGTGAATCTAGACAACTAAAACTACTCTCAGGGGTCAATCTACCCTCCAAAGATAGTTTCTCCCTGGCAAAGGCCCTCTCTGCCTTCTGCCATCCTCTCCAGCGCTAAGACCCTCTCGGTCTCTAGCTTTTTCTCTTCAAGGCCCAAAGCCTTGAGACTCAACTCCTGGGACAACAAGGCCTTTTTCTCCTCCAAAACCAGCCACGCTATCTCCTTGGCATACTGTGACTGGAGGGTGTCCAAAGCCAGCTGATGCTCCCTTTCTTCTCTCCTATCTACCCACTCCTCTGCGGACAGGGAAAGGGATGGGGCACTGCCGCCGGCCCTGGACCCAGCAAGAGACTCCCTCTGTATGGGGCCCTCCCTATCGACTGGCATCCCTGCCTTGTCATTTTCTCTCTCCTCTTCAGACTTCTCAGGCCCTCCCTCAAAACTACCACTTAGGTATGCAGAGCGATAATCTGAAAGGTCCTCCCAGTGCTCTAAGGGTTCTCCCCTTCGGAGGGCTTCATAGAGGAACAGTTTTCTGAGGATGTTACTCACTATTGGTATCCCACTCTCTCTGCAGAATTCCTCTAACTCCTCCCAGGTGTACTCCAAAAGATCATCCTCATTATAGACTAACCCCATCTTGGAAAGATACACAACCAACAGTGCAACAGGAGAACACAAATAAAAAATAACACTTTCAGGAGAAAACAAAATCAGGAAAAAGAATCCCCAAACTTGCGATTATCTAAATGAGATTGGAATGGGCATGGATCTGAGAGACAGGCGGCCGTGTTAATGTAGGAATTTAAACATTTAAAAAGAGTTTTTAGATGAGTTTCCAGCTGCATCAATAGTTTTAGCAATGTGAGTTTTGCGTGCTTCCTTGATATTACGTTGATAAACTGTTATGGTCAATTTATAGGTTATTTTGACAACATATAGATTAGTCGAATGCCATCTTCTTTCCAGTTTTTTTGCAGGAGGCTTTCTCTGTCCTTAAAATGGGAGTATACCAAGGGGCGTGAGGTCTATAGGAATTTCTTTTCCATAGCTGAATGGGGTAATTTTATCAAAAACAATGTTCAGTGACATGTTAAAATTTGAAAGTGCTAAGTCTACATCCTTGGTGTCAGGAGGCAAAGGAGGCACCTGTGCCTTGGCCGAAGCCAGCGGGGTAGCTTTTTGCCATTGCCTAGATACTTGAAATGGCATATGGGAGGTTGGCTGTTAGTCTTGTGCGCAGATGAAGAAAAACAGATCAGAATTTAAGAAATTGCAATTCCTTAAATGCGATGTAACAAGCACCCAAGTTGTGCGATTTCTCCTTAAGAAATCGCAAATTACCACCAACTTCAAGTTGGTGGTAATTTGAGATTTCTTTGAAAAATGCACTTTTGGCCATTTTTCAAAGTGCCATGTGGCGCACATAAATTCCCTTAGGGCATGTATGTGCGCCATAAGCACACACACATGCTCATTTCAGGGGTGCATCAGGGTATCCTTATGACACCCTTGCACCCTTGAAATTATTCTCAATTTGCGATTCTCTAATTGCGAATGGCAAATTGAGAATGTCTTCCCATTCATTCCTATGGGCCTCGTGTCCCATAGGAATGATTGGGAATGTATTTCTTAATTGCGATTCGCAATTTGCTAATTGCAATTAAGGAATTAGGGAATGCCAAGAAATCACTAACTATTTGCAAATTTTTAATTACATCTCGTTTGCAATTCTCAAACAGCGATTCTCGAAAAATCGCAAATTGAGTATTTGATACTTATGCCCGAAGTATTCAATAAAATTAGAACAACACAACAAATGTTAAAAACATCTACAATAGCATCAGCATTAAAATAATGTTACCCGGTAATCAAGTAGACCCAGAAGCCCAGGTCAAAGACTACATGTCAGCGTCATCATCAGCAAGATAAAGTCGGCTGTATGTGATGTGAGGGAGGGGCTGGGAATGTGAGGCACGAAGGAGAGCGAGAAAATACTTCATCCACACAAACTTCACCTGCCGTGGTGGACCGGGAAGTAAATGCAAAGAATACGTTAAAAGTTTTTTTTAAAAATCTGAATTGTTTAATAAATTTAGAACTGCACAACAAACGTTAAAAACATCTACAAAAGCGTCAGCATTAAAATTATGTTACCCAGAATTAAGTAGACCCAGAAGCCCAGGTCACGAGGGGCCTAAAATGAAACATATTCATTGCGAAATTAAGTGAGCACACAAAGTTCTACGTAATACCATCTTATCTACCATGCCGCCATAACAAAAGCGAAATTCGCCCGACTAAACATTTGAACAAACTTTATTGTTCACCCATGTACCTAGTTGCGCACCAATACACAAAGAATTCATAAAACAAATGTCAGATCACATTCAATTATTACCGTGTATCCACAGATTCCATGGTGTCAACAACCTAACAGTTGTATTAGACAAGTGCCAAAAGATTTCCAATTAAATTACACATCTTAGTGGTTTGAAATACCAAAAGGGGAGAAACACAACGCCGCCCTCTGGGATGAAGTCAGCTTTTTCTGGATAAAAAAGACATTTTTACACAACAGATAACCACAGAAACTACCTACAACCATATGAACCTGATTGTAAACTAACCTCAATAGCAAAAAATGTAAGAAACACTAGTACACATGGAAAGTGCCTTTCAGAAAAGATTTGTCACAAATTATTACACACTTCCATATTTAAAAATCATGCACCCCTAAACATGTCAGGTATATGTTCAAATATCAGAGACATCTATGTTAACAAATATTGTAAAGTAGAAGTGCCTGTTCAAAATAGGCAGGACAATAACAAATAGCAAACACTCTATAGAAATAGCTCTCTTACAAGGCTTTTTTTTGCACAATAATTTGAACAGTAATTCATTGCAGAGAAGAAAGTACAGTTATTACATTTTAGAATCCAATTAGGTAAAACAGATTTTTTTCATACAATATAGCACTAAGAGCCCCACAATGATCAAAAATGTCAGCGATTTACATTATTAAAGTCACAAAATAACAACAAGTTATTAGTTCCAAGTACAGAAAACAACAGGCATCCACACGTCCAGTAGAGTGTTACAAACACTAGTATTGTTACAAACATTATATACCCTTTAATCAACCCAAGCTTCATGATACTATAATTGATTAAAGTAAGAAATTCATTTCATTATCAGTAGTGGATCCTTGGGCTACAGCACTGAGTTTACAGATCCACTGGGCCTCCAGTTGTCGTAGGAGCAATCCGCCATTGCCGCCTCTTATATCTTGGTTTACAGTCTCAATACCATGGAATTTAAAGTTGGCTTTGGGGATGTCTGATTCACAGGTATGTATGTACTCCCAAGGCATATGACTGGTCATTCCTTAGACAGGCTCGATGATGTTCCTGAATATGAACCTTTTAACTGTCTAGTGGTACTGCCTACAAAGATCCTGGAACAGTTACAAATAATGACATAGATCACATAGGTAGACTGACAATTCAAAAATTGTCGAACATGGTATGTATGTCTACTCACATGTTATTTTTAGACCTAGATGACACATGTTGCATTCCCCACAAGTAAAGAAACCATATGGACGTTTCAAGCAGGTTCCCACATGTTATGGTCTTGGGGCAGTATAACTTGGACAGAGTAATTCCCTAAAGGTTTTAGACCTTTTATACGTAATAGAAGGTTTGTCTTTCAGTATAGATCCCATCCCTGGGACACCCTTCAGAATCTTAGAGTGTTTATGAATAATTATTTTAAACACATCTTGATTACATCTTGAGTGTGTTGTAATGAAAGACAGGCGATCCCTGGTTTCTTTTTTAGCCCTAGCTTATAAAGTGTCTGTTCTTTGTGACCTTCTGTACTCGACTAGTTACCTGAATGAGATCCTGATGTTTGTAACCTCTCCTTTCTAGCCTGTCTAGAGACCCCTGTGCATGCCTCTCAAATTGATGGTTGTCACTACAATTTTTATGGATTCTAATAAGCTCCCCATAGGGAATAGTATGTTAAGTGCTTGTAGGATGTGTACTTTCATAGTGCGGGATGCTATTCATAGCTGTTTCTTTCCTGTAAAGGGTACTGTGCAGCTTATTACCTTATGTATACAATTCTACAACCAAAAATTGGATTCCTGCTTTGGACATGTTTAGGGTTTATAACAGCACTTTAAAAAGTAGATGGAATAAACATTTCCAGTTTACTTAGCATCAGAAGTTCTAGCAAAATGAATAGCCAGCACTTAAAGTTAATGTAGAAGAATAAAGTTTGGCCAATTAATGCAAGGCTTTATTAATGAAGTGTAATAATTCCAAAGAAGAAATCTCTGGAAACATAAAGAGTCAAGTGTGATGAAGCGCCAGTAAACTCAGATCTGGTATGTGCCTATTCTCAAAATTGAAGTGATGATTCTAAATAAACATACATCAAAATTCAAGGTCGCCCTCAGTCAAGGTGACTTAATCTGTATGTGGTCATGATTCTACTTTGTTTCCATTGCACACAAATCTCCAGATATGCTATAGGGGAAGGGCTTGTTGGGATAAGAAACCTTTCGGCCATGGTGTCCGCGGTGTTGGAAAGTTGAGGTGGTGCGAAGGGGTCTGAAGGCCTCACACTACAGCGGACAGGGTCCTTGAGAAGCAGCACTCCCTTCCTCACAGTTGAGGTCTGTAGTTCCTTCCTCTAGTTAGATGCACAAGTGTTAAAATTTCTGCCCATATCAAGTACCCTACACCGGTGCCTTCCACGAGATCTGTTTTCTGAGAAAGGGGGGTGGGTCAAAGTCAGAAACATACACCTCCATTTCAGCACCTGGGAGAGTCTTGGCTCATCAGGGAGGAAGGATCCATCTGGACTGTATGACACAGATGCAGGGCCCACTCTGGTTGGGCACATTAGTTGCTCCGACTAGTTACTAGACACCCAACGCCTCAGTATTCACACAATGTCAGCATGGTAGGGGCTCTGCATCCACTGTAAAGAATGTGCGTTCGCTGTAGATCAGCACTAGGAACCATCTTGGTTGCTAACATGACCATTTCCCAGAATTGTAGATTAATTGCTGAATTTTCTTAATCTCAAATAAATCTCCCCTCACAATAGTCATTTCATCAAGTGAAAATGGTAATTTTCTGCTTAGTTTTCTTCCACTACTTTGTTCCTCCTCTCTTCTTTCTATGTGTACTTTTGCCACTAATATGTATTATACCTGTACCAATGTGATTTGAATTTTGTTTTTGTACTTAGAGGCCTTAACAAATTTGGGCGCCCTCAACATACTCTTGGTAGTTGTACATTTTAAACTTGAAGCCTAGCATTCATATGCCACAGTCTCAGTGCCCAATGTCTTGCTCTCTACAATCCATATACTGATGTACCACATCAGTTCTAATTGCTCTATTCATGTATATAAAACTTCTCACATATATCTCCTTCTCATATGACCACTACGTTAGAGTACTGGTTACACGTTGTAGTGTTGGTTATGGGATTTTACTAATTAACAGAAAGAGGGCTCCCTTCCAGCCCCAAATAGCAACTGAAACCAGACTGCACTCCAGCACTTTCCAGGTGGATGCACATTGACAGTATGGGGCTGCCACCATCATGGGTAGGAGCAAGGACTTGTGTGTATGTAACGTGATGAGTTTATGCTGGCTTGTGCAGAAATGAGGAGGTTTGGGGAAGTCAGTGCTTGTAGACCAGGGCTTCTCTTAGTCTGTGTGACCCCTGGTACTCTGAGGTGACAAGGGTCCCTTTCAAGACCTTCATTGCAATCTGATCAGTAGGCATGCTGTAATCCATGATGCTAGCACTCTTGGTTTACCCCATACAGGTTTAACATCACCAGTGTAGCTCCTGCAGAACCATGGCACAATATTTTGTATAATCTTAAAAAGGCTGGTGGATGGAGGAGTGGCTGTTGCTAAGAGGAGTTTCAGTGCTTTCTGACTTCCTGGGCCAGTCTAAGCAGTTTTGCTATTCAAGCTTATTAGGACTGTGGGGTTGATGTGCTATTATGAATAAGTTGTAGTTAGCGGCTTAACCAGCATGGGATACACTGGTGAGGGTGAGTGGAAGAGCTTTTTTGAGCCCTTTTTGTCCCAGGGTAGAGAATGCATAGGACATCTTGGGCACACTGCTCATCTAATTTAGAAAATGGCAGAAAGATACCTTGATTAATAGTTTGAACTAATTATTATCAATAGGTTATAGGTCCCTTTAGTCAAGTTGTTTAGTTGCCATCACTGTGACAGTCCAAGGTGGTAGTAGCTACTCTCTGAAGTGACCACATCTTCCATTGATTAAAGGTTTACTTTCCCTTCAGACACTAGCTAAGAAACTTCACTTAAAAGAGCACAGGCAGCCAGGTGGCATTCCCATACCACTGAAAGGTGAAAGGCTGTAACTGGTTTGCACCCACTTCCAGACTGAATTTCTAGTGCCTGCTATACCAGGGATAATTTATTTTACTTTCAGATACTACTCAGGCAAACTCTAAGCTTGTTTATACGTTTTCCACTCAGATAGTGAGCTTCATTTGCTGGTTAGTCAGCGGAGGTGAAGTGATATGAAAACTTTGCTGGTTCTGAACATTCACCCTTTGGCTTCATAGATCCAATTTAAATGTCCATGTTACTATAGGCATTTAATGATTGTTCCACTTGTGGTCAATTGAACTGTAAGTTCTGATTGAAACTTCTCGATGCAGTTTCCTCCTCTTTTTGAATATTCCCCAGGAGTCAAACTGGATCCAGAAACTTTTTTGCTGCACCTCTGAGGGTCAGGTGGTAGCACTATGTGGTTCCACTATGACGCTGTTCCACTATGGAAATGATGTGTGGCACCAATCCTGTGCATTTGTGTCAGATCCTTTCCTTTCCACACCACCCAACTCAGATCAAGAGATGTCTCTCTTCTCTGTGTGCCCCTTACCTTGATCCAAAAGATTTTTATACTGTGCAACAGACATGTTGCTATCCGAAACACCACGGGCCTCATTTATGAGGCTGTGCGACACTTTTACGCCGCCGGTGCGTCACTTTTTGTGATGCTTTAGTGGCGTAAAAAAAGCGACTTGTTGCACCATATTTACAAAGTGACTCATCTAAGTAGGTGCGTCACTTTGTAAACCCCTGATCCACATTATGCCTGCGCCAGGTATAATGTATGCAAGGGGGGCGTATTGACGCAAGAAAGGGTCATAGAAATGACACAGTGAAATCAATGAGATTTCACTGTGCCACTTCTAGGACACAAATGCGTCGGTTTCTTACGCCTGCCTCACAGCAGGCGTAAGATGCACGCCCTTTCACATCGGGCTTGCCCCATGTTAAAGGACACATTGCTGGAGTTGCGTCACTTTTGTGACACACTCCAGCAATGCGTCATTTTGGCGCCATACAGATATGTCAGAAATACTGAAGTATCTGTAACTCCTTGCGACATGATGCATCATATTATAAATAGGACACATTCATCATGTCGCAAGGACGGTGCAATGAAAAGTGACGTAACGCTGTTTTCACGCAGCGATGCATCACTTTTCATAAATGAGGCCCCACATTTTAAGCCTTGAGGACTCTCACTAACAAATGTCTGTGACAGATCCTCATCAGATTTGTCTGTGGTGCATTCGGTCAAGCCACTACTTTAAGCCCAGCAGTGACTGTGCATTGATGAACGAGAAGGCCATTCACAATTGCAAGACAAAACTCTACTTCACAGAGCACTGGAAGACTCCATGACAAGACTGGTCCGAATCAAAAGTTCGATCCCAGTTCCATCGAGATCCAGAAGTCGCAAGAGGGGTTACAGAGGTCGTTCTCCATCTCGATAAAAGTTTTTTTTTTGATTTCAAGAAAATTTTATTGATGAGAATAATGATAAGAATAGTAAGAATAAAATACAATACAAGTGATACAATCAAATCAAGATACATATGCAGAAAGGGCTAATATCGATAGATAAACCAAGGAATTGTATATAAAGGAACATTAGCCTATGAGAGATATAGATTCCAGTTAAGTAAAAGCCTCTAACAAAGCAATAAAACAAACGTACCACTATCAATTTTGGATAAGAAGAAAGGGGAGGAAACAGAATACAAGAAGATAGGAGAAAAGAGAGAGAATAATAAAAAAAGATGAGCAGGAAGAGAGGACAGGAAAGAGAAAAGAGAAAAGAAGAAAAAGAAGAAAAAAGAAGGATTCCCACAGGACAACCCCAGCCTAGAAAAAATAGCAGACAACAATTAGACAGACAGATCAAAAGGAAACTGAGGAACCAACCCATTGGAAGATAACTCCATATAATCATCCAAAGCTTTCCATACCCCACTAGAAATAGATGGAGAGAGGTGAGCTTGATCAACCGAAGTGTGAGCACTGCATAAAAAGGAGACCCAGGCCCACCACGTATGGTAGGAAACTGACGAAAAGGATTTCCACTCCATAAGAATGATTTTCACCGCAACAGTCAGGAGAAGATCCAACAACTGTAACTCCAATGGATCTAAAGGGAGAGGAGTAGGGGCAGCCATCAGGCCTAATAAAATTAAGGGGAAGAAAGTTGGAGCTCAAAACCAAAGATAAGAGAGAGATGCTTCTGGATGAGGTTCCAAAAAGGTTGAAGCAAGGAGCAATGGAAAAACATATGAGGAAAGTCGCCTGCCACCAAACCACAGCTTCAGCATAAGTTGTCATCTTTAAGGTTGAGCGAATGAAGACGTACAGGCGTCCAGTGGAGGAGATTAATAGAGAAAAACTTAGACTGCATTAAAGAAGGTGCGATTTTATTACGGAGAGAGAATTTACCAATTGATTGCCAAGTATCAGAGGAAATATGCTCTGTAATAGCATGATCAAAATGATGTAACCATTTTTGTTGAGCAACCGTCTGTGCAGGAAAAGAGGCAGAAGACAAGAATTTATAAATTTTGGAGGCGACATGACCAGATTTAATCCATATATGAAAAAGTGAGATTGTAGAGGAAATAGGATGAAGACGAACTTTAGCAATGGCCACTTTAATTTTAAGAAAAGTATAAAAATCCAGATTTGTTAAAGAATGCTTTTGAGCCAAGGTAGAGAAAGGTAATGGTTCATCAGAAACACCATAGAGATGTTTGACAAGAGAAATCCCTTTAACTGCCCAATAGGACATGAGAGTGGGAGTAATGATAAGCTTAATTTTGGAATTCCGCCAGATAGATGACCACCTAGTTTTATGCAAAGGAATTGCCACCTTCTTGTCTATTTTCCTGACCGCAGCAATTGTATCGAGAATGATAGAACGGGAAAACAGGATATGTAAAGTAGAAGTAGTGCAAAAAGAGGCGGGAGGCAAAGGGGATGCTAGTTCCTGTTCTATCAGCAGCCAAGAGGGAACGTGAAGAGATGGCGGAGAGAACCATAAAGCACCTTGAAAGGCCAAAATGGCAGTTTGGTATTTTTCCCAATCAGGAAAATTACAACCTCCCATATCACAAGGGCGACGCAAAAATTTGTATGCAAGTCGAGCACGTTTGTCATTCCACAAAAATTTAGAAGTCAGAGTATCGATTTCGCGAAAGAAGGAATCTGATAATTTGATCAGAAGCATGGATGAAACAAAATTAATAATCGGCGTAATCATCATTTTGAGAGTCTGGAGGCGACCCCACCATGAAATATGTTTCGGAGACCATGTATCCAAAAGACGACGCACTTTAAGGATAGTCTGGGATTCATTATAGGCAGCGGTGGCAGACAGAGTAGAACAAAAATAAATTCCTAAGTACTTCAGGTGTGTAGACTGCCACTTAAAGCCCGCTGAGCCCATATGAGAAGGGAAACAATAGGCATTCAAAGGGAACATTTCCGTCTTATCTTTATTCAGGGTATACCCTGAAACCGAAGAGAATAAGGAAATGGTGTTAGAAATAGCAGGGATTGCCAAAGCGATATCATCTGAAAAGATAAGAACATCATCTGCGTATGCAGCAGTTTTAATACAGTGAGGCCCAAAAGAAAAACCTTTGATGTCAGGGTGTAACTCAAGCAAACGAAGAAGGGGATCAATAGATATAAAAATAAAAGTGGGGATAAAGGACATCCCTGTCTAGTGCCCTGACTAAGATTGAAAAACGACGACGTAGCACCATTAACTCTAATGTTAGCTTTAGGTTGAGAATATAAGGACATCACCATATTAATGAAAGAGTCGCCAAGGTTATGCGCGCACAGAACAGCACGAAGGAAAGACCAAGAGACCTTATCGAAGGCCTTTTCCGCATCAATGGCCAAGGCCGCGGCGGGAAGTTGAGACCGTTTATCAGCACCGAGAATATGACAGAATGTGCGCATATTGTCTGCGCAAGACGGCCTTTCACAAAACCAGTTTGGGAAGGATGCACAAGATGAGGGATAAAGGATTCTAATCTTTTGGCCAGGATTTTAGCAAAAATCTTAGCTTCCATATTAAGGAGAGAAATAGGTCGGAAGTTTTTAGGATCCGAATGGTCTTTGCCTTCTTTCGGGAGCACCACTATAGTAGCCTCAGCAGCCGTACCAGAAACAGATCCATCCTTAACAAAAGAATCAGACAGATTTTAATTTGGGGACAAGCGTAGGGAGAAAAGTTTTATAAAATAAAATTGGATAACCATCAGGGCCTGGAGCCTTGCCAGAACGAGTAGCTTTAACCGCAGACACGATTTCGTCGGGGGAAATAGGCTTATTTAAAAAAGAGCGATCAGCATCAGAGACCGACTGAATCGGAACTGATTTTAAAAAATCTTGACATTGGCCAAAAGATGATTGATTAGAAGGAGTATACAACTTATTATAAAAATCACGAAAAACTTCAAGTATTTCCCCTGTTTGGAATTTTTTAGATAAACAAGAAGAATCCTACCACTTATTGGGAAGGAAAGTGAAAAAAGGAAAAGGGGACACTCAGTGTTGTGTAAAATACCCCTCACACACCAACAGGCCCCTTGGTGTCATGCTTCATCATCGGGGTCTTCGCACCCCGCTAAGGGGATGCGGCACGCTGCGACCTACGACTACGCGGGAGCGTTGACAATTCAGTCTATGTGTGGTGTGTGTTGAGTGCAAGTGAAAGAAATAGGATGTGAGTGGGAAGTGTAGTGAGAAAAATTAAAAAGGACCTGGCCAGTGGGTAAAAAGAAAAAACTTTATTCTGTACCTCTGGCTGGTACTATTAAAAAAAGTGCTAGATGGCGAGGTTTTGTGTCTTAGTAAGGGACAGAACCTCTGGTGTGCGTCGACATGTTTCGGTACATGCGTACCTTCTTCAGGACGGGGCACAACTCCCAACCCTACTCACGTTTCTCTACAGAACAGGATTTTTTGTTCTAACTTTCCTAAAAAAGTGATTACGTTCGCTAAAGACAAATACAATGTGCCTACAGCGGATTTTCTGGAACATGTAGTTACATGTCTTATTGTATAAGCTGATTAAAGCATCATGAGCAATTTCTGAACATCAGGGTAGGTAGGTAGGTGGATCCACAATGAAATCCGCCTCAGTCGGCCTCTTTCCTCCACCCTGTGTTGCTCCGTCGTGGCAACACAGGGTGGAGGAAAGAGGCCGACTGAGGCGGATTTCATTGTGGATCCACCTACCTACCTACCCTGATGTTCAGAAATTGCTCATGATGCTTTAATCAGCTTATACAATAAGACATGTAACTACATGTTCCAGAAAATCCGCTGTAGGCACATTGTATTTGTCTTTAGCGAACGTAATCACTTTTTTAGGAAAGTTAGAACAAAAAATCCTGTTCTGTAGAGAAACGTGAGTAGGGTTGGGAGTTGTGCCCCGTCCTGAAGAAGGTACGCATGTACCGAAACATGTCGACGCACACCAGAGGTTCTGTCCCTTACTAAGACACAAAACCTCGCCATCTAGCACTTTTTTTAATAGTACCAGCCAGAGGTACAGAATAAAGTTTTTTCTTTTTACCCACTGGCCAGGTCCTTTTTAATTTTTCTCACTACACTTCCCACTCACATCCTATTTCTTTCACTTGCACTCAACACACACCACACATAGACTGAATTGTCAACGCTCCCGCGTAGTCGTAGGTCGCAGCGTGCCGCATCCCCTTAGCGGGGTGCGAAGACCCCGATGATGAAGCATGACACCAAGGGGCCTGTTGGTGTGTGAGGGGTATTTTACACAACACTGAGTGTCCCCTTTTCCTTTTTTCACTTTCCTTCCCAATAAGTGGTAGGATTCTTCTTGTTTATGTAACAGTGCCCGTGGAGTAGGAATCCTACTTGATACTCTACCTCCCCTCTTTGTTAAATATAATATGGAATTTTTTAGAGCCTGTGTGGTCAGTAATGGAAGAGATTTGCGAGGATTTGAAAGAAAAATCCTGAAATTTTAATGTAGCAGCCAAAATTTTCCCAGCCCGATTTTTTAATAACAACTTCTTGGATTTTTGTTCTTGTACCCCAATATGGGCTCTTTTAGTAACAATGGTATTATATTTGTATTTTAGTAGTTTTATTTGTTGTAAACAAGTTGGATCCTTAGAGTGCCTAAAGGAAGCTTCCAGAGATTTTATATCAGAAGACAATTCCGTAAGTTCCTTTTTAATATCCGAATTACGTTTGGACATACATTTAATGACTTGACCACGGAAAGTGCATTTAAAGGAGTCCCATAGAACAATTGGAGAAGAGACAGAGCCTTCGTTTTCGTGGAAAAAGGTATCTATAGCTTCAGAAAACTCATTAACCTGAGAAGGATCATGCAAAACTTCGGTATTTAATCTCCACGAACGAGCACGTGATTTAGGGGCAAAGGATGATAACGCAAAAGTTACCGCAGCGTGATCAGAGATCAAAATAGGATGTATAAGCGGAGAAGAAGAAGATGAAACAAGAGAAGAATGAACCAGGAGATAATCAATACGAGAGAAGGAAGAGTGAGGGGAAGAGAAGAAAGAAAAATCACTACCCGTTGGATTATGAAGACGCCAAATATCTTGAAGATGAATAATGGAGCACATGTTGAGCATTTGTTTGTGGGATTTAGGAGGACGAAACTGAAAAGCAGAATTCCTGTCTAAAAGAGGATCCATTGGTAAGTTGAAATCTCCACCAACAATAAGATTACCAGAGTGCGGGGTGTCATTTAATTTTTTGGTAACCGATTTCCAGGAGGACGGATCATCAACGTTAGGAGCATAGATATTCATCACATACAGATCATGCTGTCCATCCGACAATTTAGACAACAACCAACGACCCTCCGAATCATGATCAGAAGAAAGTATCGATAAACCAGAATTCTTTGAAACCAGTGTAATGACTCCATTTCGTTTACCAAAGGCATCAGAAGAGCAAACGTCCGAAACCCATTCCTTCTTTAAAAACAACGCCTCTTTGTTAGTGACCTTGGTCTCTTGAAAAAGAACCAAATCAGAAGACAGAGACTTACAGTAATCTAAGATTTTCAACCTCTTCACCGGATGATTCAAACCCTTAACATTAAGGGATAATACATTTAAACCTGGCATAGTAAAACATAAAAATAGAAAAAAAGACGACATGGATGACAGAAAAAGGACCAACGCCAAAAATACAAGGAGCCAGTCAGCAAACAAAAGAAACATTGAGGGAGCGTTCATGTGGGGAATCCAAGAAAGAGAGAAAGAAAGAAGAGAAGAAAAGAGAGGAGGGAGAGAAGAAGCAGGAGGGGAGGCCTAAAAAAGACCAACATCATACTAGGGAGAACGTGGAAAGGCAAGTAAGGGACCCGTACTAGGCGAAAAAATAGTTGATAACAATAGCCCCAAAAACTACAATAACCAGATAGCAGGAAAAAAGAAACTGGTAACAAGCAAAAGCAGTACCGCAAAGCAGCTTAATAATGTAAATAATCATACTCTAACTAAGATATTTGTACAATCACATTTAAATAGCAAGCAATGGCGAGAAACATAGCTATATTACAACATATTATTAGAAAAACTGATAAGAAAAAGAAAAGCATGAGGTAAAACATGAACAGTAGATTAATGCATGACAATCAATATGTATATCCTAAAAAAATAACTACATATTCAATGAATACACTATAACTGTATATAATAACATTATATATGTGAGAGAAGAAAGGTAGGAAAATATCAGAATAGGAGGAGAAAAAAGAAAAAAGAAAAATAGAGAATGTCCCATACCAGAAAAAGCAATGTAACTATTAAGAGATAAGCAGCAAGAAAATAGAAAAGTAAGTCGAAAGAAAAGATGACAGAGATGAGAGATAAGAAGAGTTGAAATAACGGAGTTAAAAGTCAATACAGCAGTATGCTAACAGCAAGAAAGAGAAGAGGAAACAGCAAAATACAGAAAGCCACCATAAAGGAGACTAAAGAAGACATTTCAAGTGCCCGAAGCACCAGGATCCTGGGAAGTCGCCCTTTGAATCTCCATCTGAATCTCCATCTGATTGTCCAGGAAGGTAGCTAAATCCGCCGGCTCATCAAAAATCCTGGAACGTCCCTTGTAAGAAATGCGGAATTTGGAGGGACCAGCAAAGGAAAAGGGAATGTTCATCTCCGAAAGACGTTTCCGAAGATTAAGGAAGCCCTTCCTCCTTATGACTGTGTCCCTGGCAAAGTCTTGAGATATTGAAATTCGATGACCTTCCCAAACGACATTTTTAGTCTTGCGCTTGTGCGAAAGAATTTGTTCAGTATGTTGATGACGCAGTGGCTTAAAAATGATTGCTCTTGGCTGGGTGGCAGACTTAGAACGAAAACTTGGAACACGATGTGCTCTTTCTATCTCAAAGTCTCTTTGAAATGAAATTTGTAGCGTATCAGGAATCAAATGATACAAAAAATCAATCATAGAGGAAGATGATTTCTCTGCATCTTCCGGCAGACCAAAAATGCGTAGGTTAGATCTACGATTACGGTCCTCCTGCTCAGTGAGATCTTTACGCAACGCCGCCATTGAACGCTCTAAGTGGCTGAGAGACCTGGCTTGCTTCTGGATATTATCCTCTGAGGAACTTATACGTGACTCCGTGGCCGAAACTCGAAGAGACAGGGCTTTGAAGTCATTCCAAATAGCGGACACCTCCACTTGTAGTAAATCCGTATTAGTCTTTGTAGATTGTGCAATATCATGCACCTCATTAAGGCGCGATAATATTGCGTCAAGAGTAGAGGTGGTGTCTGACGGAGCAGTCTCAGGTGTAGGAGACACAGACTTAAGACGTTTGAGTGAAGCGCCAGCCTCTTTTGGGCCTTTATTAGTTGTGGAACGGCCCATACTTGCAGCCATGAAGAGACAGACCCAAAGAAAAAATACACAGCCTCTTGAGAAAAGAAACTGCGCAGTTGCCCCAAAAACAAGAAATACAGCACACCAAGCGTGAGAAGCGCTAAAATCAGTGACAGTGGCGGACTTATAAGGTGAGCAGGCAGCAGAATATATGGTAGAGCCTCATAGACCTCAATAGGTTACACCAAAAACATCGTGAGGCAAAAGCAGTTCCATCCATAGATAGTATCACTGAAGAAAATAGAGAGCATGCAACATAGAATCTAGCCAAGCAGCCCAATGAGCATAAAAAAATAGAAAAAAGATGTTACCATTTCAGCACCGTGATGAAAAATGTCCAGGCTATCCCCACACCTGCAATATTGTAACAAAAGCGGCACCTCTGAGGAGAAAGCGCCGTCTCCGTCACAAGTGGTAAGATGGCGGCCGCCCGTGAAGAAACCGAGTATCGCAGCAGCTGACCGGGGAAAAGATGCAGCCTTCAGCAGAATTCGCACAAATGGATGTCAGACGACTCCTGACATATTCCGGCACCTGGAAATGACTTTTCAGCGAAGAGGGGCAGTCAGGAAGCGGTAAATAATCTCCGCCGGCCCCCACTCGCCTGAGAGCTCAAGCGCGACCCGCCATGTCCCAGCGGCGCACAAGCCACGCCCCTCCATCTCGATAAAAGTTTAATGGTAAGTCAAAGAAAAAATACAAGAAATGTAAGTGAGACTCAACCCCTCTCCACCACTCAACCTTTTCAGAGAAGGTACGATGTTGGTGTCTATCTCTTTAAGTTGTTCAACTTTGGAGTCTATGCTGCAACTTATTCTGGCACAACCTGAGTTTCTGGAACAATCTGGTACTCCTAATAAGATCAAGGATTTCGGTGAGGAAGTGGTCATACTCTTTGATTCTTACTGCTTCCATCGGGTGTGCCTGCAGGCCCAACTGGACTAAGAAATTCTCCTCTTGGAACCCCCTAAAGGGCCTCCTTGGGGGCTCCAGTCTCGACTCTGCCTCCCTTGACATGGTTCACACCCAGTTCCTGGTACTTGAATGTGACTGGATGGTGGCACTGGATGCATATATCCATATACACATCCTGCAGGCCCTCAGTGCAACCGGTGGTTCGTGGTGAGACAAGAGCTGCTCACCACACTATTGGAGGCCAGGGGTGCCTACCTCGACGACTGACTGTTGAAGGTAGGCTCATCACTGGCAGTTGTCAACCACCCTCAGACCAGAGCAAACATCCTTTCATCTTTACAATTCACTTGCATGCCAAAGTCTCACCTGACCCCTTCTCAGATGTTTATTCAGCAATTATGGACACTATTTCGTTTTGTGCCTTTCCCTTGGGGAAGAGTGTCCAGGACAAATAAAGCTATGAGCCTGATCATTCAGCCTCAGTTCTGGATTTGAGTGAGGTCTACTCTGTGGCTGCTGGGACTGATGGTCTCATGGATCTTGATGGTCAAGCATTTATTCAAATTCGTATTAACAATCAATAAATTATTGAAACATGTTACCAATTAGTATAATTCAACTTATGCGCCTGTATATTACATTTTATTTTGCAGTATTGCCCCTGACGAAGGGACCCTACTATAGTCCTGAAATGCATTGGGCGAATAACAACATACACAAGAGAATTTAATGTTTTCTTTATTGTATTAATTGTTTGAAGTTGCTTTGTCAATGGATGAAACCATGTTTATATAAATCACTATACAATGTTTTTTGAAGAAATTTATTGATTGTTAATACGAATTTGAATAAATGGTTCATGTATAGAAAGTACAAAACAAAGTTTGATCGATAAATTTTATTTTAGTTGTGCGCAGCTAAGCCTGTGTTAACAGTGTGTTGGCCAGCCACATTTTCAAGTTCATTCCTAGGGTATTTGGGTATACTCTATTAGTTGCAGCACACAGATCAATGGATTAGGTTTAATTTAACTAAAGTTTGTTAAAAAAAAGGAGTGCTCAGAACACAACAGTTCAGATTTCAAGCATGCTAGGTGGCATCTGAAGTCTCTGTGGGCCCTATTTACAGAATTAATTTAAGACTCAATCCTAAACTTACTACTATTTTGGTATTCACAGATGGCACTTACTACTTTTGGCATTCTCAGAATGAACTTACTACTTTTGGTATTCACAGAAGTTAGGATTTTGTCTTAAGTCGGTCTTAAGTCTGTCTTAAGTCTGTCTTACGTTTGTCTTAAGACAAACTTAAGACAAAATCCTAACTTCTTTGAATACCAAAAGTAGTAAGTTCATTCTGTGAATGCTAAAGTAGTAAATGTATTCTGTGAATACCAAAATAGTAGTAAGTTTAGGATTGAGTCTTAAGTTCATTCTGTGAATCGGGCCCAATGTGCCCAACATCTAGGAGAACCTCTCTGATAATGTTCAGATTTAGGAGGAGACTGACAAGGATCTGCCGTAGTGGTTAATGAACCACAATTGGTAAGTGGATAGCCCCTCTCCTTTCCCCACCCAGAGAAGATGTTGGTGAGAGATGCATTGCTTCTGGGTTGGGGTGGCCACCTGTAAGAGGTAATGATAAGAGGCCTCTGATTTCTGGCTTCATATCAATCTTTTGGAGCTGAGGGCCATCCACTTGGAGTTGACATAAATGTAGGGGAGGATGGTCGAGGTGGACAAGGACAACACCACTGCCATGTGGTATGACAACAAGCAGGGATGGGTGGGGGTCAAAGACACTGTGCAAGGTAGCACTACTGCACCTCCGGAAATGCCTGGACCAGAACAAAAGTTTCCTGGTGGTGAACCACCTGGCAGGATAATTGAATCAATCAATCAATCAGGGTGTTTAATGCGTGCTTCTTACTCGTGAGGGTCTCAAGGCGCGGGGGAGGAGTGTAGCTCCAGTCAGCCGAAGAGCCAGGTCTTGAGACTCTTTCTGAAGATGTGCAGAATAGGGGAACGTCTGATGTTGACTGGGAGCTCGTTCCAGGCTTTGGCCGCGATGTAGGAGAAGACTCTTCCGCCAGTTCTGGTTCTGCAGATGCGCAATGTTTCTGCCAGGACGAGGTTGGCGTAGCGGAGGTTCCTTTTTGGTACATGGAAGGAGACTCTTTCATTGAGGTATTTTGGTCTGCTGTTCTGGAGGGATTTTTAGGCATGGGTAAGTAGCTTAAAGGTTGCTCTATTCTCGACGGAGAGCCAGTGGAGGTCTTGTAGGTGTTGGGTGATGTGCTCATGTCGATACCCAGGACGAGTCTGGCCCCGGTGTTCTGGATGGTCTGGAGTTTGTGTAGCAAGGATTTGTTGATTCCAGCATAGAGAGCGTTTCCATAGTCCAGTCTGCTTGCTATGAGTCCATGGTTGACGTCGAACAACCTTTACAATGCGGTCGTTACACCGCAATGCATTTACATCGCTGTCATTACAATGCAAGTCGTTACAACGACTTGCACTGGATGGCGATATACACTAAGGAATTGTATGATTTACTATTCCAACAACTTCCCTACTGTTAAGTAGGCTGAAGTTGGAATAGTAAATCATACTATTCCTAAGTCCATTGCCCTCCAGCGCAAGGCGTTGTAACGACTTACTGTAATAACTGCGATGTAACGTACCGCAATGTAAATCATTGCATTTTAATCGCACATTTGTGGTTGACGGTCATTCTGGCTTCGGGGGATCCACTTGAAGGTTTTGCGGAGTAATCGGAGGGTGTGGTAGCAGGTGGAAGCGACGACATTGATCTGTTGGGTCATGGTTAGGTAGGAGTCGAGTGTGATGCATAGATTCTGGGCATGGTCTGTAGGGGTTGGGGGAGTGCCGAGTGCGGCAGGCCACCAGGAGCTGTCTCATGCAGCAGGGAGGGTCCAAGGACTAGGACTTCTGTCATCTCAGAGGTGAGTTTCAGACCATAATGCCATGGCAGGTGAGCTCGGGTTTGAGGGCCTATCGGATCACAAGTGGCAATTATCCTTGGAGGTGGCGCAAGTTCTTTTCTGCAAATGGAAAGAACCTTGGTTTGATCTGTTTGCCACCACTTAGAATACACAATGTCAGCACTTCTGCACATTCGAGTTTTCAAGGCATCTCTCGCTTGGAGACACGTTCAGCCTCGAGTATGCCTTTCCACCAATAATACTCCTACCCGAAGTTCCCAAGAACATCAGACCGACTGGGCCTAAGTCATCCCAGGGGCTCCGGATTGGACGCAGAGAGAAAGGTATCCAAAACTCCTGGTCTTGAGCATTTTTCCTCCAATCAGGAGGCCCCTCCGGAAGGATCTGCTGTCTTAGCAACATGGCAACAGGGCAGGTTTTTGCAATCTCCACCATCATGCATGGAGATTGAGTGGTGACAGCTGAACACCTCCGAGCTTCCTTCAGAGATGGTTGATATCATGTTGGTACCCTGGCATCCCTCAACAAAAACTGTATATGCTTGTCATTGGGACAAATGTATGGCTTAAAGGTCTCCTCAGAAAGAACCACTCCAAGTTAGGTGATCAGAAGTTTTCTTTTTTGTTTGCTTTCTCCTCCTCAAGGATTTTCTCAGGATACAGTTAAATGGTACCTTTTGAATTTTTTAAGATTTCCAGAGCTGTCCTCATTGTTTAGATCTCGACTTGTTATTCACCTTCTAAAAGGTTTGCAGCATTTGTTTCTTTACTCTCCCATTGCCATGCCACAATGGGACCGCACATTAATGCTTACATTTCTGAAGTGCTCTCCATTCAAGATGCTTCCCAGTTGCTCCTTGCAACTTCTCTTCCTTAAAACAGTGTTCCTCATCTCTATAACACTGGTGTGGCATTTCAGTGAGTTTCAATCTCAATGTCAACCTGCCATACACTACCTTCTTCCTAGACAAGCTGTTTTTGCACATTTGAGCATCCTTTTTCCCTAAAGTGTCGAAGCGTTTCCTCATCAGTCAGAACATCAGCTTTCTGCACTCCGCTTCACCACCCTAAGGAGGAGGAGAGACTCCATTGATTTGACCCTAAAAGAGCACTGAGCTTTTACATTGATCATACCATGTGGATGATCAGCTCTTTGTGGGACTCTCTCGAGCACAAAAAAGACAAGGTTGTGCAGAAGAGAAAATCCCCTGCTGGAATTATAGTCTGCACTAAGATCTGCTATGCATCAACCAAAAAGCAAACCCCGGATGGGCGGAGTACTCATGCTGCCAGGGAAAGATTTGGCACATTTAATCCTTGTCCTGGAAATTTGTCAGGCAGCTACCTAAGCTTCTCTCCACTCGTTCACAAAGCACTATGAACTGGACGATCACTTTTGCTTTTCGCCTGCTCTGTCTGACTTAACCTTCTGGGTTGAGTCCAACCATAGACTCAACTCCACATATGTACTGCTTTATTATCTATTCAAAAGGTGAGAAATCTGAAGCTAGACGTCTATTAGAAGAACATGTTACTTATCTTTGGTAATGTTCTAGCCTCTGACACCTTGAGAATATTCAAAAGGTTATGACTCTGTAGGTCGAAAGAGTCTCTACAAGTGGGAGTATTTTCGAAGGTAAGTAACTTGTTTATTAGGGAATATTTTTAGTGTTTCCAGGCCTGGGGCCAAATTTATACTAACCCAACCTTACTTCTCAGAGAATTTCTTAATATATCTCGGCTTAGTGTTAGCCCATTGAGTCTGCCTCAATGCCTGCCTCACGTTGCTCAGGAGAATCAACCAATTGTTCAAAACAGTTCTTCTGACAGGCCCATCATGCTACATAGTACTATGTAGAGCAGAAATAACCACTGTGGTCCCATCTTTTCAGTACATAAACTTTTGCAGTGCCAACTGTCTTCAAGAGATACACCAATACCAAGTTCACCACCAGGCCTAGCCCATTTTACTCTCTGCCAGAGTGTAATCTGCAGGTGGCCTTTGGCAGCTTCTTGCAGAGAATGATATTTCTGGAATGTGCTTTACTGTCATAGTTGTTTATATTTTTCTGTTACAATTGTTCATGTGGCATGCACCTGGCTTAACATGAAATCTGTGAAAGCCTGCCTTCATGGAACAACATGGGTGTCACTGAATCTTCCTTAAAGGAACGCTGGAGATGTCATTAGATGTTATGTGCGTCGTAAGCCATGTCATAAGGTGTTGAAGGAGATTGTGGGAGTTGTGACAGTTGGCTTCCTGCTGCTGTCTGTGATGGAATAAACTTGACCATGAAACTCCACTGTGTCACCTGTTAATTGTTTCTTTCAGAATGCCACAGTTCATTTGTCGGAATTGAATGTATTACTCGCTCTGCAGTAAAGCTCTATTTGTTCACTGTATTGCATTCAGTCTTGAAGATTCTCTGCTAGGCATTGTACTTAAAACCCCCTACCTTGAAGTAAGAAGATAGAAAGTTAAGGCACTGTCATTCGCATAGGTTACATATTCCAAAATGTTACAAGAGAGTGCCTTTTTGCAACAGTTTGCAATTGCACAAACTCTTGAGCATTCAGCCTTTGTTGGTCCCTAAGCCCCTAGAGTGTAACGATTGTCAGAGTCAACTACCTCTTATGGTATTGTGGAGTACAGCAGCAGGACAATTAGTGTTGACTGTACAAGAATAGTTAGAGAAAGTGTGTGACAGCAGTATTACGAACAAGATCACATGTCTACATGAAACAGGGAAACGCTTCAGGCACATAGGTGCCATATTCATGTAATTGCTGTTCTCTTTGAATCAGCATGGACCTACCAAAAATTGGTGGTTAATCTAATCACATGCTTCAAGGGGGTACTGGTCATTAGCACATCAATACCAACCAATAAACTAAAAATCAAAGCTTATTCAACCTATCTCTTGGTCCGACTCGCGTCTAAAACTTATGGAACAGAACAGTGCAAAAGGATTCAACATAATCTTTTTGTCTGTCTTTACAGGGATTAGTGGAGACTGGAAGAATCACTTCACAGTGGCCCTGAATCAGAGATTTGATGAAGATTATGCAGAAAAAATGGAAGGGAGCACGCTGTCTTTCCAGTCGTACATCTGAAGAATAGTTAGCCACATAGAAATTGAAATCAAGAACTGATGCTTTGTATCTCCATGGATCATGTATTTTGTTGCATTGTCAGAGAGACGTCGCCTTGATATCACCAGCTCGTGACTCATACAGGATATGTCAATCGAAAGTAATTAAGATCTGTAATCTGTTCATAAAAGTATAGAAATAGGTTTATTAACTCTCATACTAGTTGCTATTTAGCACAGACCACTTCTGCAATCTCACATTAATTTTGTATTTGCCACTTTTACACCAGCAATCTCACCTGAGATATCAAGGATGCAATAAGCATGAGTAGTGAGATGCAAAAAAACACACAAGATGATGGACGGAATGTTGCACAATGGCAAAACATTCACCCCCAGTCCCAGATCTGGGTTTAATCCATCGTTATTCTTCTCACCAAGCCACCCCAGGTCAGACATGGTCATATGCAAATCAGTCCTGACCCTGTGCCAAGACTACGTCCTAGGATGCTTGATTCCGGTCCAGGGAAGACATGGCTTGTTAGTTCGGTCTTGACTGTTCCCATGAGGCACAGGGTCAAGACTGATTTGCATATGGCCATGTCTGAACTGGGGTGGCTTGGTGAGCAAAATAACGATGGATCAAACCCAGATCTGTGACTAAGGGTTAATGTTTTGCCATTGTGCAACATTCTGTCCATCATCTTGTGTGTTTTGCTGTTCACCCTATCTGGAAAGGTTATGCCCAGACTTGGGTCCCGGTGCTCACTACGCCCCTGGAGTCAAGCTATCCTGGCTGATGAAGGCTTATAGCTAGAAACCGGTCCTAGAATGCTTGATTCCGGCCCAGGGAAGACATGGCTTGGTAGTTCGGTCTGGACTGTTCACATGAGGCACAGGGTCTAGAATGATTTGCATATGGCCATGTCGTAATTGGGGTGGCTTGGTGAGCAAAATAACAATGGATTAAACCCAGATCTGTGACTTGGGGTGAATGTTTTACCATTGAGCAACATTCTGTCCATCATCTTGTGTGTTTTGCTGTTCACCCTATCTGGGAAGGGTATGCCCAGACGTGGGTTCCAATCTCACTACGCCACTGGAGTCAAGCTATCCTGGCTGATGAAGGCTGCTAATCAGAAAACGGTCCTAGGATGCTTGATTCCGGTCCAGGGAAGACATGGCTTGGTAGTTCGGTCTGGATTGTTCCCATGAGGCACAGGATCAAGACTGATTTGCATATGGCCATGTCTGAACTGGGGTGGCTTGGTGAGCAAAATAACGATAGATTAAATCCAGATCTGTGACTGGGGGTGAATGTTTTGCCATTGTGCAATATTCCATCCATCATCTTGTGTGTTTTCATGAGTAGTGAGATATCATCTCTGATTTTTAGTCATTGTAAATCAAAGTATTGTACATCAATCAATCAATCATTTGTAAAGCCCACTACATACCTGCAAGGGTCTCAAGGCGCTGGGGGGGGGGGGAGGGGGGAAGAGGCAGGCCGCTACTGATGGAACTGCCAGGTCTGGAGCATCCTCCTGAAGGTCAGCAGTTCTTGGGTCTGTCGCAGGCTCAGTGTGAGGGTGTTCCATGTCTTGGCGGCGAGGTGGCGGATGGATTTTCCACCGGTGGTTGTTCTTCGGATGCGCAGGACGGTGGCGAGTGAGAGGTCGGCAGAGCGTAGCTGTCAGTTGGTATGTAGAAGGAGAGTCATCTGTTGAGGTAGGCTGGGCCGGTCTTTTGGAGTGCCTTGTGTGCATGGATGAGGAGCTTGAAGGATATCCTCTTGTTGACAGGGTGCCAGTGCAGCTTTCTCAGGTGGGAGGTGATGTGGCTTTAGCTTGGTATGTCGAGGATCAGTTGTGTCGAGTCTGCTGCTGACGAGGGCCTGGGTAACTGTCTTTCTTGTATCTATCGGGATCCATCTGTAGATCTTGCAAAGCATGTGGAGGGTGTTGAGTAGAGGATGATTCCCAGGTTGAATGTGTGGTCGGTGGGTGCATGGGCTGCCCCCAGTGCCGTCTGCCACCAGGAGTCTTTCCAGGCTGAAGAGTTGGAGCCGAGGATGAGGACCTCCGTCTTGTCCGAGTTCAGCTTCAGACTGCTGCTCTTCATCCAGTTGGCGACAGCCTTCATTCCTTCATGGAGGTTGGCTTTGGCGGTGATGGGGTCCTTGGTGAGGCAGAGGATCAGCTGAGTGTCGTCGGCATAGGAGATTATGTTGAGGTCGTGCTGTCGGGCTACGAGTGCGAGCGGGGCCATGTAAATGTTGAACAGCATCGGGCTGAGGGAGGATCCCTGGGGTTTGCCTTAGATGATCTTGAAGGCTTTGGAACGGAATGGGGGAGGCAGATGCTCTGGGTTCTGCCGGAGAGGAAGGAGAGGTCCAATCCAAAGCCTTGTCTCGGATCCCTGCGGTGTGGAGGCGTGCGCGTAGTGTGCGGTGGCAGACGGTGTCGAAGGCGGCAGAGAGGTCTAGGAGGATGAGTGCTGCGCTCTCGCCGTTGTCCAGCAGGGTCCTGATGTCATTGGTGGTGGTGATGAGGGCAGTCTCGGTGCTGTGGTTGCTGTGAAACCCTGACTGGGAAGGGTTCAGGATTCTGTTTTCTTTGAGGTATCGGACTAGCTGTCTGTTGACAGTTTTCTCGATGACTTTGGCAGGGAAGGGGAGCAGAGAGATGGGCCAGAAGTTCTTGAGGTCTCTTGGGTCTGCCTTAGGTTTTTTGAGTAGGGCATTGATCTCGGCGTGTTTCCAGTTCTCTGGGAAGGTGGTGGTCTTGGGGTGAGATTGATGACATTGCGCAGGTGGGGTGCGATGGAGCTGCTTGCTCTGTTGAAGACGTGGTGCGGGAATGGGTCTGACGGAGAGACGGAGTGGATTGTGAGCATGGGCTCACGCTGGCCCAGTCTAGCAGGGGGTTGTGGTCGATGGTGTGCGGAGGGTCTGTTGTGTTGCTGTCTGTCGGGTCTGTCTGGGTGTTGAAGCTGTTGTGTATGTCTGCTGTCTTGCGGTGGAAGAAGGTGGCGAGGGAGTCACACAGGGCTTGCGACGGCAGGATATTGTTGGTGTTGGAGCTAGGGTTGGAAGGTTCCTTCACAATATTGAAGAGCTCCTTGCTAATGTGTGCATTGTTGTCGAGGCGGTCTTTGAAGGAGGTCCTCTTGGCCGCCCTGATGAGGTGGTGGTGGTTGTGGATGACTTCCTTGTGTGCTGCGTGGCTGTCTGGAGTTTGTTCACTGTGCCTTTTTGTCTCTACTTTTCGTCAGGCTTGCTTCGAGGTTAGTAGTTCTGGGGTGAACCAACTGGCACTTTTGCTGGTGTCTCTGTGGGGGGGTTTCTTCAGCGGGGCGAGGGTGTTGGCGCAGTCCTCGATACAGCGTCTGAGGCTGTAGGCAGCGTTGTTGGTGTTGGAGAGTTCGTGGGTGGGCTGAGAGCAAGGTGTGCATGTAGTTGGTCTTTGGTGATTTTGCTCCAGCAGCGGCAGAGGATCTGTTGGGTGCGGTGGTGTGTGCTGGGTTACTGGAAGGCGAAGTGGATGCAGCAGTATACGGTCCAGAGGAGTTCGGTAGTGTGGCAGACGGAGACGTGTGGGCTTGAGGAGAAGGCGGGGTCCAGCGTGTGGCTGGCGGAGCGGGTGGGCGTTGTGAAGAGTTGCTTCAGTCCGAGGTTGGCGAGGTTATCGAACAGGGTTGTGGAGTTTTTGTCGTTGTTCTCAAGGTCAAAGTTCAGATCTCTGAGGAGGAGGATGTAGACGGTGGAGGTCAGGGCGTGCATGCTGATCCAGTCGGCGATTGAGTTGCTGAACTAGTGCCAGGGTCCCGAGGATCGGTAGACGAGGGTGCCTCTGAGGGTGGAGTTAGGGTCTGTGTGGATCTGAAAATGCATGTGTTTGGCGGTGCTGAGCGCGTCGTCTGTGCTAGTCGAGACCCTGATGCTGTTCTTGTGGACTATGGCGATTCCTCCTCTGACTCCTTTGGTGCGGTCTCTGTGGGTGATCTTGTAGCCATCTTAGATGGCTATGGCGATTGCGGGTGCGGACGAGTCATTAAACCGGGTGTCTGTCAGGAAGGCAACGTCCAGGGACATTGTGCCGAGCAGGTCCCAGAACTCGATGGCATGCTTGCGTGTGGAGCGGGTGTTCAGTAGTATGCATTGGAGGTGGTTGGGGTCTTTCTTGGCGGGTGGTTTGTTGGCTCTGAGGCTGGTGTAGCTGCAGTTCCGGCAGGTGAAGGGGCCATGTGTGCGTTTTGGGGCGGCCTTGAAGCAGGTGGGGCTCCCTCCGGAGTTGAGAGCGTGCAGAGTGCTGGCGTCGTAGTGGTGGCGGTCATCGTGGTGGGTGTGGGGGCCAGGGGTTCTGGTGCTGGGCGGGGTCCAGGAGCGGACGGGAATAGACGGGATTGCCTTAGGCGTGCCTTCGGTGCGCCAGGGTATGGCCGCGCAACGGCCGGCATATATGGGGAGGTGGGAGGGAGGAGCAGCTGGGAGGGGGGCAGAGAATGGACAGTGGGGCCGCAGAAGATGCAGTGGCGAGGGCGGTGAGGGACAACGAAGTTAACAGAAGGAAAAAGGGACACAAAATCGAGGGAAAAACGAGTGGCACAGAAGGCAAAAGGGGCACAGAAACGAGGGAAAAACGAGTGGCACAGAGGTCAGAAGGGCACCAAAAATGCGTGGAACAGATAGCAGAAGGGCACAAAAAATGAGTGGAACAGAAGGCAAAAAGGGACACAAAAACAAGGGGAAAAAGAGTGGCGCAGAAGGGCACAAAAAAACGAGTGGAACAGAAGGCAAAAGGGCCACAAAAACAAGGGAAAAAGGAGTGGCACAGAGGGCAGAAAGGCACAAAAAAATTGTGGAACAGAGGGCAGAAGGGTACAAAAAACGAGTGGAAAAGAAGGTAAAAGGGGCACAAAAACGAGGGAAACACGAGTGGCACAGAAGGCAGAAAAGGCACAGAAATTCCGGAAAAACAAGTGGCACAGAGGCAAAATACAGAATACAGAAATACAGGGGCAGCTAAGAACAGAAGGCAGAACGGGCAGAGAGGCACAGGGGCAGCGAGGGGAACAGAAGGGAAAACCTTCCAGAGACAAGCGGGCAGCGAGGGGTACAGATGGAAAGACTGGGCAGAGAGAGAACGGGGACAGCGAGGGGAACAGAGGGAAGAAAAAAAGGGGGACCCCGTACAGGCAGCCGGGGAAGACAGACAACAGCAATCACAGACACAACAATGAAATAGGCAATACAATAAAACAATAAAGCAGAAGATAAACAAACCTACGGAACTTCCTCAGCAGGGACACACAGGCGGTGCTGTACGGAGGGGGAGCCACCTACCTGGTGAGGTCAAGGGTCGCTCTCCTCACCGCGCAGCGGCTGGCCTACATGGGGAGGTGGGAGGGAGGAGCAGCTG
This sequence comes from Lissotriton vulgaris, assembly GCF_964263255.1. Lineage (NCBI taxonomy): Eukaryota > Metazoa > Chordata > Amphibia > Caudata > Salamandridae > Lissotriton > Lissotriton vulgaris. Next base: position 8,198,803 of record NC_141688.1, read on the forward strand.
GGAGACGGGAGGCGGGGGCAATGAATGGGCAGTGGGCAGTGGGCAGTCAGGGAGGTGGGGCCACAGGGGGCACAGAGGCGAGGGAAACTAGTGGAACAGGAGGCAAAAGGGGCACGAAAACAAGGGAAAAAACGAGTGGTACAGAAGTCAGAAGGGCACAAAAAACGAGTGGAACAGAGGGCAGAAGGGCAAAAAAACAAGGGAAAAACGAGTGGCACAGAGGGCAGAATGGTACAAAAAAACGAGTGGAACAGAGGGCAGAAGGGCACAAAAAACTAGGGGAAAAAACAAGTGGAACAGAGGGCAGAAAGGCAGAAAAACAAGGGAAAAGCACGGGGACAGCGAGGAGAACAGAGGCAAGAAAAAGGGGCACGGACCCCATATAGGCAGCGGGGGGAAGACAGGCAACAGCAGTCACAGACACAACAATAAAATACAGGCAATACAATAAAACAATAAAGCAGAAGATGAACAAACCTACGGAACTTCCTCAGCAGCAGCAGCTGGGGCAGGGACGCACAGGCGGTGCTGTGCGGAGGGGGAGCGACCTAACTGGTGGGGTCAAGGGTCGCTCAAAGAATTGAAGTGTGTTGAAAGTAGTCGGTTGAAAGGCTATTGCTGTCATTGTCCCTTAACTGTTAATTTGCATGTAACACATAATGTAACTTTTTTTGATGATGCTGATCGGTGAGATCAGCAAATATTCCATTTGGCAATAATATTCCCTGCAAATGAATAATATTTGTTTGAATATTCTGTATTAACTTAGTGCTTGTAAACGAATAAAGGCAAATTGTTGCTGGAACTGAGAGGTTCGAATTGCAAGTGCATGTGTACACAATTATGTCAATATTGCAAGATGAAACATTATTATCATTATCTTCATCTCAATTATATCTGTTTCAAGTGTAATCTTAGCAGTTATTGCATCAAATCAATCATCCATCACATATGTGTGTTCTCCCAAGTTCTAGATATTGACTTCCAAAATAACTCTAGATTTTGGTGGTAGCCTTTACAAGCAATTCATAATTGCTTACCATTCAGATTTGTCAGTCCTTAATTTAAAGATCATTTTTGTGTGATGAATTTTTGCCTCAATTGCAATTCCTTTATTTAGTAAAATATGAGTGTAAGGATACTTGTATGACAATGGTGTAAGTACAAAAACAAGACTCCTTTTGGCAAATTGATATACTTAAGAATTCATGCTACCAAATCAGCTTATCACACTATTGTAAAATTTTTGCGGTTTATTTTCCTTCATGGTCATTTTGATACAAAATGTGTGTTATTCCAACAATCAAAAAATGCATACATGTTATTTCTTGAAAGTCACATTCTTAACAGTTTGCTTAGTTCTTTAGTAGCTTCAGGCACATATACTAATCAAGCTTATGTAAATACATTCATTACATTTAATCATTTATGCTTAGGTATATCATTGTTATCCATTAGAAACAAACCGAGGTTCTAGAATGTTAATGATTGTGTGTTATGTTTTATTGTATTTTAAGGAACATTGTTTAACAATTTGAAATAGCTAAATGAGCATTTTGCTCCTTAGCATTGATTGTTTTTTTTAGCAATAGTTAACATGCCTCTGATCAGTGTTGTGAAAGTAAATTTAGAGAACTCCAAAGGTTATGAGGAGTTCTTCATGACAGCGCTATCTGTCACTGCTTTAGCATCCACTTTAACTAACAATGGTTGTTAGGCTCAAGTGGCCTTCACTGGATGTCTGAGTAGCTGTGTTTGACCTTTGATTCACACAGCTGCTCTATGACAGAATCGGCGGGGCTTTTTTTTTTTACATAAGAACAGTTCTGTTGTTCTGAACAAGGTATGAGAGTGATTGACATATATGAAACTCAAGATAAGCTTGATGATTTCTAATCTTCTAGAGCTAGCATGGTGCCTAGAAGTAGGAAATAAGTAGGTTTCTGTCAGAAATAATACAATAACCATGTTATAATATGTTTTACTGTTCACAACATTGATTCATTGGTTTGCTGCTTTCTTGTTCATTTTCTCTGTGTTTATAATTCATAACCTATGCACGTTTACAATAAACATTTTTAAATGCTTATTCTGTTTGAAGTGTTCCTTGAATTCATTTATTAAAGTGGATTTGGGTTTCCCCTAATACTCTCTGTCTTGTCTCATGGGAGTTCTTGTTACCAAAAACCTAGGTTGCATCTCGGCTGCAGTGCATATGATTTTCCAGTACGGGTTGGCACATTGGGTCAGTCCTTAGTCCCATGGGGCAGAATATCGAATCCTATTATCTGGAATAAGTAGCAACTCCAAAGGTAAGTTTATTTATACTGAGTTAGAGCACAAAGGCCCTAGCAACTAGGCACTTCTACAGCAAGTGATTTTGCACATTCTAGACCTTCACATTCTAAGTAGCATTGTAAAGATTTAGGTCTTTCCCAACACAAGCAAGCAGCTAACCACAACATATTGTCTTCTAAACTACAATAGAGTAATAATAACATAATATGACTCGGTTATATGTCGTAGTATGAAAACACAAAAAAACTCAAAGAACAAGGAATACCTGTATAATTGAACAACATTAAAATAATAATACCATACACTTACAAATGTTGCCATAAGAAACTATAATAAATGGTAGAATATATTGACCACACAATTAACGGGAAACTCTGAAACCATGTTAAGTTAAAAACTACATGATAGTGGCATATTCAGTACACAGTCACACTAGCTACTATGGGCTCATGTAATCCCTCATCAAGACAGGAGTTCGCTAGGAAATGATCATCATCTTTTGCACCATCAGATCGAGTCTCATGCTGCCTCATTCCTCCATCATAAACCCAACATCCACTAGATCGAACCAGCCTAGGGTATTATTTATTTTATTTATTTATTTATTTAAGTAGCTTATACAGCGCGCAGCTACCCCCGGAGGGGTGTCCCGGCGCTAAAACAGAAACTCAGGAATAAAGGAGAGGATCAGGTCGATAGTAGGACTAGAATCATAATCTGGAGAACAGCCATGTTTTTAATTTACTACGGAAGATGGATTCAGACGGGCAGAACCTGAGGTCGAGTGGGAGGCAGTTCCATAATTTAGCAGTCATTACGCTGAACCCTCTGCCGCCCATTCTGGATCGTCAAAAGCGAGGTGCAATCAAGAGCCGTAAGTTGTTAGATCTCAATGATCTGACAGATTGAGACATTACCACTCGCTTTTTCAGGTATCCTGGCCCAAGGCCGTTGATAGCCCGAAAAGCGAGGGTGAGAATCTTGAATTGAATGCGGCTTGCAATGGGAAGTCAGTGTAGCTTTTTGCAATAAGAGGAAACCGACTGACGGTAGGGGATATTTCCAATCAGTCTGGCTGCCGCATTCTGAACGATCTGAAGACGATCGATCAGATATCGAGGGGCACCGGCATATAAGCTGTTGGCGTAGTCTAGATGAGATGTGATGAGGGTCTGAGTGATCGTTCTGCGGGCGTCCAAGGGGAGGTAAGGAAAGATCTTTTTAATCATGCGAAGTTTCGCGAAGCAGGCTGAGGTGACCTTGTTGATTTGCGCTTTGCAAGAGAGTGAGTCATTGAATTGAAAGCCAAGGTTACGTGCTGATTGAACAGGGGTGGGCGCAGGGTTAAGTACTGTGGGCCACCACAGGCTGGGGGATATTGGAGTTTTCTGGTTAAAAAAACAGGACTTCTGTCTTGTCAGCATTAAGCCTAAGGTGGTTGCTGGTCATCCAGGCACAGATGTTGTCCAAACATTGGCGGAAGTTGGCAAAGGTGGAGTCAGAGTGGTCTCTAAAAGAGAATATCAGCTGAGTATCATCAGCGTAGGAGACCACTCTGACCCCACAAGACTCCACCACTGCGGCCAAGGGTGCGAGATAAACGTTAAAAAAAAAGAGGGCTCAGGGCAGAGCCCTGCGGGACACCACACAGCAGGGGTTTACCCTCTGATTTGAAACGTTTGAGCGCCACCTTCTGAGTTCTGCCAGTGAGGAAAGACTCAATCCAGGCGAGTGCAGAGCCACCGATTCCGACCTACTTTAGACGGTTTAATAGGATTTTATGCAAAACCGTATCAAAAGCGGCGGATAGGTCGAGGAGGACCAGCATGGCCTCCTCGCCCCTATCCATACTCTCACGGATAGTCTCAGCCACTTCCAAGAGGGCAGTCTCAGTGCTGAAGCCTGCTCTGAAGCCGGATTGAGAGTTGTGTAGTAAAGAGTTATTTTCTAGATATTTTGTCAGTTGCAGCTGCACGGCCTTTTCCAGAATTTTTGCGGGTTTGGGGAGGAGGGAGATGGGGCGATAGTTGCAAAATTTTGTAGGATCGGCATCAGGCTTTTTCAGAATGGGGACCAGCAGAGCTTCCTTCCAAGCAGTTGGAAAGATGCCATGATAGAGGGAGGCATTCCAAATAGAAAAGAAAGGGCTAGCCAGTGAGGGGGCCAGGTCACCCATGACCTTGGCAGGAATTGGGTCGGAAGGAGAACCAGATCTGCACTGGGTGAATAACCTGAGTGCGATCTCAAGAGTCAGCTCGTTAAAAGACTGTAAAGAGGCAGATTCCGGGGCCATGACAGGGGGAACCGGGGGGGATTCCTCAGTAGGAAACGAAGTTCTAATTTTATCAATTTTTTCTAGAAAATAATCAGACAGTCCATTGCATAGTGCCTGGCTAGAGGGGTTCTGTGAGGCCCTGGCGGGGGGCTTTACAAATTCTTTGACAATATTAAAAAGGGTTTTAGAGGAGTTCTTAGCGTTAGAGATTTGTAGTGAGAAGTAGTCTCTCATGGTAACTTTTTTTTGTTTAAGGAATTTTTTCAAAGCGGTTTTGTAAATTGCTTTGGATTCAGGGTCATAGTTCTGCCGCCACTTGCAGCGGGTTTTTTCCTCACGGAGGGTCGGAGAGAACCAAGGGGCAGAGGGGCGTGTTCTAGCAGAGGTGATAGGTTTGAGAGGGGCGATGGAATCGATGGCAAGGAGCAGCGCGGAATTGAGTTTGGACACATTTTCATCAATGTCACTAGACAGAGGGTCCGGCTGATAGTTGAATAAGGGGTCGAAGGTTGCACAGTTAACTTTATGCCACTTTCTTCCCAGCTCTTTACCAAGGACAGTAGGTGTGGGTCTCAAACTTAGCTCAAGGTCAAAAGGGACAAGATGGTGATCAGACCAGGTGAGAGGGAGGGAAGGGAGGACTGTGATATTCGAGAAATTAGCAAAGATAAGGTCAAGTGTATGCCCAGCTGTGTGTGTTGGGCCCTTGACTAACTGAAGCAGGTTCAGACTCTGCATCGTTTCTAGCAAGTTGTTAGCTTTCGAGCAGAGAGAGTTTTCCACGTGGAGGTTGAAATCTCCAAGCACCAGAAAATGTTGGTGCTTGAGGGAGAGATCAGCCATCAGGTGGGTAAATGCCGTTAGAGAGAGAGTCGAGGCAGTAGGAGGGTTATAGACTAGAGTACCCGCTAATACTACTGCTGCGGTATCCGAGATAGTGAAGTACATAGCTTCAATCATCCCGATATTCGTCAGTTTGGTGATAGACAAATTGAGATGGGATTTTAGGATAATGGTGAGACCGCCTCCTAATCTGCCCCCTTCACGATTGATGCCCTTTAAGAGATAGCCCGGAGGGGTAGCTAGGTGGATATCGGGGGTAGAGGTATCTCTAAGCCAGGACTCAGTAAGAAACAAGATATCCCAGGCGTCCGATACAATTGACGTCCAGATCTCGTTGGAATGGCGGGGCAAGGAACGACAGTTAATCAGACCTGCTTTCAGCATCAGAGGGTGGGACAGGCGTTTCGGCAGGCTGAGGCAGGGAGAGGGGCGTAGGCTCCAAGGCGGGAGGGTAAAGTTACATTGTAGACAGTGGAAAGGGGCGTCCTCTAGATATCCAAGTCTACCACTAACACATTCCTTTTCACTACAGTATCCTTTAACAGCTCTACTAAACTCAGCATGCCGTTCCTCAAATATCTTGTTTTGATCCACAAAAACCTTATCTCCTACACTACAACTCACATCTTTTACTTGATGACTCTTGTAAAACCACCTTTTTGCACTTTTCCACATTTTATATTCATACAAATCTCTAAGAACTGCTGTCTTCAATTACAAAATTTCAGCCACAATGCATTTACCTACTTTGAGCCTGCCATGCATCCTCATTCGACACATTCAAATTGGCAAACACCAGTCACTGTATTAGACGCGGTATGGTGAGATCACAAAAAGAATCCCAATGAGAGGTGTTCGTTTCTGTCCTGCCATTTGTACACAACTTCTATTTTTTTTTCTGCTAAACCATTCCTTTCAGGTGAATACAAATAATTTCTGCTATAGGTAATGGCTAAATCTTTAGGCAATTCCTCACATCAGCTGACACAAATTACACAATGTTGTCTGTTATGATTTAGGTTATGCACTCCCTAGCAAATTCAACCACCAGAACATTTAAAAGCACATCTATAGTGACTGAGCTCACACATCTTGCTGTAATTGACATGGAATATAATCCAAGCAATACGACCTATTTCTCCTAGGGTTACAACTATTCAAAATAACCCACAACGTCCATCACCAGTTTGCACCACAGTGTTTCCTCAAGACTACAAATGAGAACAAAAGAGCACTTCTCGCCACCCTGCTCTTTTCACTATCAGCACATTATAAGCTATCATTGATAGCGTCTTCCACCATCAACTTATCTGAACTTAGGCTGTCTCTTAACCACCTTGTTCATCAGACTTCCCAGAATACCAACTTCATGTTTGGCCTCACACAGCATCTCCTTTTTCATGGCCCATTGCTCAACTAGATCACAGGAATACACTCATTTGACTTTTCCACACCATCACTAGGCAGCCTATAAAGGCAATCTGCCACCTTGCTTCTCAACCCTGTCAGATACTCCACCCTAAAATAAAACTCTCACACAATTTCTGCCCATCTACCAGTCCTGGGAGCAGCTTTCTCTCTGCTCTTTCAAGAAAACTCATACACCAGTGATTTATTGTAACTTCTAACTTCAAATGTTATTCTGCACAAACACTAGAAACATGTTAGCTGGCCCCAAAGCGAGCCAGAGCTATAATGTATGACAAGAGAATATCTACATTTTGGGAAAGCTCCCTGAAGAGAATGAGACTCTAGAGCCACAGCATACTATAGTAGTTTTGGAGAGCTTTGAGGAAGGTAAACTGAACTGGCAAGCAGATATGTTAGCAAATAAACAAAACACTGGTATTTTACATAAAGGGGAAAATTATGTCCTTTCAGAACCTCATAGACTCTTATAGGTTGATGGCAGAACTATTTCTAGAGTACCATGCTATGCAGCATGCGATACATACCACCTGGACAGCCGAGGAGTCAGAACCACCCCAAACATCAATGTTGCATTCCTTATTGTCATATGGAGGCATGAGTTTGCGCCATCTCATATAGAGGCAATGCACGCCTCTATATCACGGGTACTCATAGTACGGCCCGGCAAGCCTTCCCTGGCGTCCCGCTGACCTTCCTGACATCGTACCCGTGTTGTATTTAAATTGAAAATGAAAATGTCAAACACTGCTGGTTGCTGCAGCGCGAGTCTGAGAGACTCTGCTGCTCTGTGGGGGTCGGCCGCCGGGCGATTCCAAGGATAGTGGAGCTGCAGGGGCCTAAGAAGAGGTTAAGTACAGCAAGGCATCATTAACATACAAATGGTCTTTCTAAAGACCTGTGAAGTGCTCGGGTGGGGCTGTGTGTGCCAGGAGGCTGTCTCCCCAGGTTGACACACGCAGGGTGAGGTGAAGAGGGTGACAAAGGAGGTAGTGGGACGGAGAGAGGGAGAGGGAGGGAGGGAAAGGAGACCGAAAGAAACATCGGGGCTTGTTAAAGTAGGAGTTGGAAAACGATTAACTTTGCACCTGGCTTGTGAGGTGTACACAGCGCCACTCTGCCCGCCCACCTTCTCTATTTTTAGCAGCTAGTTTGTTGTGGGTTTAAAATTAGGGTAAAACAGTTAAGCAGGCTAATGGAATCCAAAAAGTAATGTTTGAAACCAAAGGGCACAGCATCTAGTTTCAATACAGAATCCCTAAATCGCACGTCATTACTATGCACCTACAGTCCAGTTAGATCACGGGTACTTATAGTACGGCCCCGCAAGCCTTCCCTGGCGGCCTGCGGACCTTGCATACATGTACCCGTATTTAACTTTTTTTTTTTTTACAGAGTGTCAGCAAACACCCCTGCGGCAGCACGACTCAGACTGCTGCTCTGTGGGGACCGGACGATTTCTGTCGTAGTCAAAGTGGGGCTGCAGGGGTCTAAGAGGTGACAAAGCCTCATTAACTTACGAATGGTCTTTTAAAGACCTGTGAAGTGCTCCTGTGAGGCTGTGTGTGCCCAGAAGCTGTCTCAGCCCGGGCACACACAGGCAAGGTGGAGGGAGGGAGACAGGGAGGGAGGGAAAGGAAGGGAGAGAGACAGGGAGGGAGAGAGACGGAGGGAGGGTGAGTGAGAGTGAGGGAGGGAGAGTGAGGGAGGGAGAGTGAGGGAGGGAGAGTGAGGGAAGGAGAGTGAGGGTGAGGGAGGGCGAGGGAGAGCGAGGGAGGGCGAGGGAGAGCGAGGGAGGGCGAGGGAGAGCGCGGGAGAGGGAGAGCGAAGGCGAGGGAGAGCGCGGGAGAGGGCGAGGGGGATCGAGGGAGAGGGCGAGGGTGGATCGAGGTAGAGCGAGGGAGAGCGAGGGAGAGCGAGGGTGAGGGAGAGCGAGTGAGTGCGAGGGAGAGTGAGGGCGAGGGAGAGGGAGGGAGAGGGAGGGAGAGTGAGGGAGGGAAAGTGAGGGAAGGAGAGTGAGGGAGAGTGAGTGAGGGAGAGTGAGTGAGGGAGAGTGAGTGAGGGAGAGTGAGTGAGGGAGAGTGAGTGAGGGGGAGTGAGCGAGGGAGAGGGAAGGAAGGAAGGAGAGTGGGGGAGGGCGAGGGAAGGAGGGTGAGGGAAGGAGAGTAAGGGAAGGAGAGTGAGGGAAGGAGAGTGAGGGAGGTAGGGTGAGGGAGGTAGAGTGAGGGAGGGAGGGAGAGTCAGGGAGGGAAAGTGAGGGAGGGAGGGAGGGAGAGTGAGGGAGGGAGAGGGAAGGAGAGTGAGGGAGGGAAAGTGAGGGAAGGAGAGTGAGGGAGGGAGAGGGAAGGAGAGTGAGCGAGGGAGAGGGAAGGAAGGAGAGTGGGGGAGGGAGAGGGAAGGAGGGTGAGGGAAGGAGAGTGTGGGAGGTAGGGTGAGGGAGGTAGGGTGAGGGAGGGAGAGGGAGGGAGAGTCAGGGAGGAAGAGTGAGGGAAGAAGAGTGAGGGAGGGAGAGGAAAGGAGAGTGAGGGAGGGAGAGTGAGGGAGGGAGAGTGAGGGAGGGAGAGTGAGGGAAGGAAAGAGTGAGGGAAGGAGAGAGTGAGGGAAGGAGAGAGTGAGGGAAGGAGAGAGTGAGGGAAGGAGAGAGTGAGGGAAGGAGAGAGTGAGGGAAGGAGAGTGAGGGAGAGGGAAGGAGAGTGAGGGATCCCGCCAAGAGTGAGGAACCCACCAAGAGTGAGGAACCCCGCCAAGAGTGAGGAACCCCGCCAAGAGTGAGGAACCCCGCCAAGAGTGAGGGAGCCCGCCAAGAGTGAGGGAGCCCGCCAAGAGTGAGGGAGCCCGCCAAGAGTGAGGGAGGGAGACAGAGAGAGGGAGGGAGGGAGACAGAGGGAGGGAGGGAGGGAGACAGAGGGAGGGAGGGGGGGAGACAGAGGGAGGGAGGGAGGGAGGGAGGGAGACAGAGGGAGGGAGGGACACAGAGGGAGGGAGGGAGGGAAAGGGAGGGAGACAAAGTGAGGGAGAGAGAGGGAGACAGAGGGAAGGAGGGAAAGGGAAGGAGAGGGAGACAGAGGGATGGAGGGAGAGGGAAGGAGAGAGGGAGACAGAGGGAAGAAGGGAGAGGGAAACTGAGGGAGAGGGAAACAGAGTGAGGGAGAGGGAAACAGAGTGAGGGAGAGGGAAACTGAGGGAGAGGGAAACACTGAGGGAGAGGGAAACAGTGAGGGAGAGGGAAAAAGTGAGGGAGAGGGAAACTGAGGGAGAGGGAAACTGAGGGAGAGGGAAACAGTGAGGGAGAGGGAAACAGAGGTAGAGGGAAACAGAGGTAGAGGGAAACTGAGTGAGGGAGAGGGAAACTGAGAGAGAGGAAAACCGAGTGAGGGAGAGGGAGACAGATGGAGAGGGAGCCAGAGATGGGGGACAGAGAGAGTGAGACATTCAGAGTGAGTGAGACAGAGGAAGAGAGGGAGTGAGACAGTCAAAGTGAGTGAGAGGGAGGGAGGGAGTGAGTGAGGGAGAGAGGGAGTGAGACAGTCAGAGTGAGTGAGACAGATGGAGACAGAGAGAGAGAGAGAGAGAGAGCGGGAGAGAGAGAGGAAGAGAGAAAGACCGAGAGAGAGATGTCTGTATGCCGGGTCTGGTTGCTAAGTGGACGAAGGCGTCAGCTGCAGGGACCTGTGATCAACCTCATGGTCACAGTTTTTTTTTCTTGCTCTAGCCCCGCCCCTTCCCCCACTGACCCCGCCCCCACCGGTGCGGCCCTCGGACATAAACCACACTATAAATTTGGCCCCCGAGAGAAAGTTTGTGAGTACCCATGCTCTATATGAACCCCAGTGTGCAGGGGGGAACAGAGGGGAGCCAGGAACAGATGGCTCACAGTCTTCCCACACCCACTGAAAGACAAGCAATGAAGCCAGGCACTACAGCATGTTAATAGTAATCCTGTAACCGGCCTATTTTATTTACTCTCTTCAATTATGTACATTAAGCATACTGTTAAATTCTTACAACTCTAGGATCTTTGCATTTAGACAACATAAACTAAGGGATTGATGTCTAGACTGATGCCAGACACCCCCAAAGGATATTTTAGTCAATAGACCATCTATCTCACAGTGCCACTATGAACCCCTCTTACAAAGGAGCGAATAGTTTCTGGCAACTTTCAGTCAGTCAGTCAAATTTGCTTTATTCGAGGTTCACTCATAAAAGCATAGGAATTTCATTATGATACAGTTAAAAATAGACTAGTTAAAATTAGCTGTACAAGGAGGTAATTTAAAAAACAATATAATTGCATCATAAAAATTACATATAAAATGCAGATACTCATTTAATACATTACCTTTCCAAGATCAGTGATAATTTTACAAAAATGACAGAATCACTGATCTAGAAGCTTCTGTCTAACAGTCCATGCCCATCCTAAATATTTAGCAGTAGCTATTGCTATAGGCTGTAAAGTGCTTGTGCGTATGATTCTTAAGGCTTCGGTACTACTAGTAGTACCTAAAGACTCACACAATGGAGTTAACCAGATGCGTCTTGGTATTACATAGGCCGGGCAAGCAAATAAAAAATGGCCAGTTGTTTCCTTGTGTGCTCCACATGCAGGACAGTTGCAAGAAGACTGACCACCCCACCTACCAGTCAAAGATCTAAGGGGTAGGGCACCTGCTCTAAGTTGGAAAAAGAGCTTCCTATCCCTTGGTATAATTATAGCATCCCAATAAAGCTCTAAGCTGGGGTTGGGCTTTGCTTCTAAAAATCCTCCTACCATAGTCGAGGAGCTGGTACTACTCTAGTTTCGGTAGGCCACCTTCTCCCAATAAATGTGCTTTAAGACTTTTTTAGATGGAAATAGTGCTGTCTCTGGATATTCCCACAGCATTTGGAGACCCAGACCACCCAGCGTTTCTCTGAGTTCATTCATCCAACTAACTTTGTGGAAAACGTTAGACTTGATAATGTCTAGGAATCCTACCGCTTAGTGCGAAAGTTCAGGGGTAGTCCAGAGCCTACGCCAATGTAAGATTGGACGAAGCCTAGCTGAGTCTACAATAGCCTTTCTGCCAAGATCGTACTTAAGTGGCAGCAGGGGAGTACTTTTGGGAAGGCCAGTAATTGATTAGAAAAACTTGTTTTCCGAGATTTGAAGTGACTGTAATTTCTCAAAACCCCACAGTTCAGCGCCGTAAAGCGATGAGCTGAGGACTTTAGCCTCATACACCTGAAGTGCTGACTTTATTGGTTTAGTTAATGATTTTCTATGCTCTATACTAAGCGCTCCTGCTGTTTGCCTATGCCTTAGTACAGCAGTGTCTATGTGTTGGGCCCATCTAAGATCCTTTGCCACATGAATCCCTAGGTACGCAAAGGCATTAACAACATCTAGAGGGCGACCATTCATGGTAAGTTTATTTTTAAAACTACGATGAGGATTAAAAACCATGAGCTTAGTTTTGGCCACATTAACTTCTAAGCCATGGTCCCCACAGAATTGATCAAAAATGGATAGGGCATGCTGCAGGCCACTCGGGGTCTTTGATAAAATCAGAGTATCATCTGCAAACATTAAAATAGGTGTCTTAATGCCAGCCAAGAAGGGAGCATCCACATTTGCAGAGAGCATACGGGCAACAACACCATTAATGTACAGCGTAAAAAGCGTGGGAGCCATCGCGCACCCTTGGCGAACACCACGCTGCACTGGGAAGTCTGAGGTAACCATTCCCTGCCCTCCCCACTGTATCTTAGCAAAATTTGCTTCATGGAGCCTCATCAGCATTGTTATCAGTTCTATGGGTAGGCTCAGGTTCTTCAGAACTAGCCACAACTGAGACCTAGGAACTAAGTCAAAGGCAGCCCGCAGATTGACAAATGCCGCGTACAAGCTGCCCTTGCCCAGTAACACAGTCTTCCATTGCAGTAGAGTGAAGTGGAAGACCTGATGTGCCGTGCTGGTAAACTTTTGAAACCCCGCCTGGAAGGGCGACAGAGCGTTATTCTCCTCGGCCCAATCAAGTATAATGTTGACAACCATCCTCCCAACCACCTTTTGGATAGTAACGATAAGGCTTATGGGCCTGTAATTTCCAGGCTGTGATTTGTCTCCTTTTTTAAATACAGGGATTATCACTGCGCCCTGCCATGATATCGGGACAGCAGCACCCTGAGCTACTGCATTGGCGAGGAGAACAATAAACTTGCCCCAGCGCTCTTTATCATGAATGAAGACATCCGCCGGTATACCGTTTAAACCCGGTGCTCTACCACTAGCCACTGTGCTAAGAGCCATTTTAACTTCTTTATTGCTGAAAGAATTTCCTTTATAAAAGACAGGGGTGAAGCCATCCATCATGTTATGAAGCTGATTTTGGGCGTTCTGAGGTTTGAAATAATTCACCCAGTCCTCCTGTGATACATTGTTATTAGGAGGGTCAGATACACCCCTCCTACCCCACTTGACAATATTCCAGAATTGCCTGGAATCTTTTCTATCACTGGCTTCCTTTAGATCTTGCCAATGGAGCTCGTCCCACAGTGTCTTGGCTTTTGCTATACACTTCCTATATCCTTTCTGGCGATACGAATGGTCTCCAATTTCCTCCCCTTGATAGCTGAGCCTAGGACAAATCTAGCATTCCTACATTCAATATTGTACCACTTAACCGGCTTGGGGGTTACACCAATGTTCCTCTTAGCTGGTTTTAGCAAGTGATCCCTAATGCTTGAAAAGAGGCTGTCATGGATTTTGGTTACATCATCCGAACCTAGATCAGATAAATTCATTTCCTTAATGGCCAGTATGGCTTTATCAGCCTCCTCACCAATACAATCCAAAACCTGTTGGTTGGCCATGACATGCACCCATTTTAGCCTGTGCAGATCATTTGTCAGGACAATTATAGGTGTGCATTCCACGACCAAGTTCAATTCTACTTGTTCATATTTCCACCATTTATGCACTACACACAGCGGATTATGATCACTTTCAATTCGCTATTTGACCTCCATGTCACCAACCAGATTCTACAATTTCATGCTACAGAGGACATAATCAATTCTGCTGCTGTGATGACCATTGTCAAAAGTATTTGCCCCTATCTCATCGCTCTCAGTCCACCCATTTAGTGCCCTTAGTCCCCTTTCATAGCAGATCGCATTTATACATATAACATCCTCAGACCAGCGAGTAACAGGTTTCAAATCCAATTTGGAAACATCCCATTGCCTATCCTCCTCATCCCCAGGAAACTCATCTTAGGTAACCAAAGGTTTAAAAGTTTGATTTAAATCACCAGCTATAACAATGTTATTATCTGCAGAGTTAGTTTCTAGGAGGGAATCCAAAGCCGCTAAAACTTCTGACTTTCCTCCCTTGTTACCCCTAGCATAAACATTGTAAATATCAAGCCATCCCATGGGACCCAAGTCGGCTCTAATGAGTTTGATGGCTTTACTTTTGGTGGCTACCCTTTTGAAATGGAGTGATAAACTCTGCCGGACCCATATGACCAAGCCACCCATTGGTCGCCCCTTGGGTCCTTTAATTGCCGGGACAAAGTAATTTAAATAACCCTGGGAAAAATAAGGTTCACACAGCCAAGTCTCCTGGAAAATGCACACGTTGAATTTGTGAATGAATGTTTACCAATCCAGAGACTGCTGTCTGGAACGCAAGCCAGCAATGTTCCATGAGACTAGCTTACCCACACCAACCCTATTGCTGGTAATTGTGGTTGAGGAAGTTGGAATGGCAGGGATACTGCATGGCACCCTCTCTACCTCACCACTAGGTACTCGATTTGAATAAGTTGAAGGATTCACCCTACTTTCCACACTTATCTTTGCATTAGAATTTGGAGGGTAGTCTGCACCCATAGTTTCACTGCCGGCTGTCAATATTACCCCTGTCACTCTCTCCCCAAGGATGGCCGCCATGTTACCACTAATCTCTTGGTTCAGGTCTGATGTACGTCAATCGTTTTTATCCAACCCGGAGCCATTTCTCCCTCCCACGCTACTCAGTGTGTAAAGAGAACACTTCTGAGGTGGAGAATACGACTTCCTTAGCTAACTCATTGAGTGTGCGGGTGCGCTAGTTCTAAACTCTAATGCAAAACGATTTTCAGCAAGAGACGCTGACTTCAAAGTTAACTCGATAGAGTTATATTTATCATGTGGGGAGCTTAACCTTGTTGCCTCCAGAATCAAGTCAAGTCAAGTCAAAAATTTGTATAGCGCACTACATACCCAGAGGGTCTCAAGGCGCTTGAGGAGGGGGGGAGGGTTTACTTATCAAATATCCAGGTTTTAAGCTGTTTTCTGAAGGCTAGGTGGTTTGGGGTAAGGCGGAGGTGGATGGGAAGGGAATTCCAGGTTTTGGCCGCTAAGTAGGAGAAGGATCTTCCCCCCATGGTGGCTTTGTGGATGCGCGGAACAGCGGCGAGGGCTTGGTTGGACAAACGCAGTTTGCAGGTGGGAGTGTAGAAGGAAAGGCGCGTGTTGAGGCAGTCAGGTCCTGCGTTGGAGTTTTTTCAGCAGTTTTGCGGTGGTGCCGGCATAAAGGGTGTCCAGACGGCTTGTAACCAATGCGTGGGTGACCGTTTTTCTTGTTTTGGTGGGGATCCAGCGAAATGTTTTTTTGAGCATGCGTAGGATGTTGAAGCATGATGATGAGACAGCGTTGACCTGTCTGGTCATCGAGAGAGAGGAGTCCAGGATGATGCCGAGGTTCCGTGCGTGATCCGTCGGTATGGGAGCTTTTCCTAGGGCTGTTGCCCACCAAGAGTCGTCCCAGGCGGAAGGGGATGCACCTAAGATGAGGACTTCCGTTTTGTCCGAGTTCAGTTTCAGACGGCTGTGCTTCATCCACTCGGCTACTTCTTTCATCCCTTCATGTAGGTTGGTTTTGGCGGTGATTGGGTCTTTGGTGAGTGAGAGGATCAGTTGAGTGTCATCAGCGTAGGAGATGATGTTGAGGTTGGGTTGACGTGCGATGGTTGCGAGGGGGCTCATGTAGACATTGAAGAGGGTGGAGCTGAGAGAAGATCCTTGTGGAACGCCGCAGATGACTTCGGTGGCCTCTGACTTAAAAGGGGGGAGGCGGACTCTGAGTTCTTCCAGCGAGAAACGAGATGATCCAGTCCAATGCTTTTCCTTGAATTCCGATGTTGCTGAGGCGTTGTATTAGGGTGCTATGACAGACTGTGTCAAAGGCTGCGGAGAGGTCAAGGAGGATGAGGGCGACTGTGTCTCCGTTGTCCAGTAGTGTTCGAATGTCGTCTGTTGCTGCGATGAGGGCGGTCTCGGTGCTGTGTTTGGCTCGGAAGCCAGACTGTGAGGAGTCGAGTGATTTGTTGGTTTCGAGGAAGGTGGCGAGCTGATTGTTGATGGCTTTCTCAATGACTTTGGCAGGGAATGGGAGGAGCGAGATGGGGCGGTAATTTTTGAGTTCGATGGGGTCAGCTGTGGGTTTCTTCAGAAGGGCGCTGAGTTAGGCGTGTTTCCATTTTTCTGGGAATGTGCCGGAATTGAGGGAGCAGTTGATGATGTCTCGGAGATGGGGTGCGATAATGGAGTCTGCTTTGTTGAAGATGTGGTGTGGGCATGGGTCTGTAGGGGATCCTGAGTGGCTGGAGTTCATTAGGCGAATGGCGTCTTCTGTGGTGATTGGGTTCCAGTTGAGAAGGTTATTCGGAGGAGGTACATGTTCGGAGGTGAGAGGGGTTGACTGGTTTACGGGTTGGTTGTCAAAGCTGTTATGAATGTCGGCGATTGTCATGGAAGAAAGAGGCGAGGTAGTCGCAGAGGACTTGAGAGGGGGTGATGTCGTTGGAGCTGGCGGTGGGGTTGGTGGATTCTTTGATGATGTTGAAAAGTTCCTTGCTGTTGTGGGTGTTGTTGTCTAGTCGGTCTATGAGTGCTGATTTCTTGGCTGTCCGGATTAGTTGGTGGTGTTTGCGGGTGGTGTTTTTGAAGGCGACTTGGGTGATAGTGTTTGGGTCTTTTTTCCAAGTTTTTTCAAGGGAGCGACAGAGTTTCTTGGATTTCCTAAGGCCATCATTAAACCATGGGGCGTTCTTGCTTCCTTGCTTGATTTGATGTTTTTTCAAGGGTGCTAGTTTGTCGGTGGTTTGGGTTAGCCATTGTGTGAGGTCGATGGCGGCTTGGTTAGGGTTCCTCGAATAGGCAGGGGGTTTTTGAAGAAGTGATGTGAAGATCTGGTCGATTGTGATTTTGTTCCAATTTCTTCGCAGAGTTGGTTGAGGGTCGGTGTGGATCGTGGTCTTATTGTAAATGAAGTGGATGCAACTGTGGTCCGTCCAGTGGAGGGCTGTGGTGTGAGTGAAGGAGATCTGCTTGCTGGAGGTGAAGATAGGGTCGAGTGTGTGTCCTGCGTAGTGGGTGGGGGTGTTAACAAGTTGTTTGAGTCCAAGATTGGCGAGATTGTCCAAGAGGGTGGTAGTGTTCCTGCCGTTGCTCTTTTTCAGATGGAAATTGAGGTCTCCCAGTAGAATGTATTCTTCTGAGGGGAGGGCGTGTGGGGTGATGAAGTCAGTGATGTCTTTGCTGAATTGTGTATGGGGTCCTGGGGGTCTGTAGAGGAGGGTGCCTCCGAGTGTGGTCTTGGGGTCGGTGTGGATCTGGAAGTGGAGGTGTTTGGCGATAGCGAGGTTGTCTTCTGAGCTGGTTGAGACGCGGATGGTGTTCTTATGGATGATGGCGATGCCTCCTCCTGTTTGCTTGGTGCGGTCCTTACGGATGATCTTGTAGCCATCCGGGATGGCTATGGCGATGTCTGGAGCTGATGAGGCATTCATCCAGGTTTCTGTTAGGAAGGCGACGTCCGGGGAAATGGTGTCGAGTAGGTTGCAAAGGTCGATGGTGTGTTTGTGAACCGAGCGGGTGTTGAGAAGGATGCATTTAAGGTGGTTGGTGTCGAAACTCTGTTTGGTGTTTGTGGGTTTGGTGTGGGTCTTGATGGAGTCGTACTTGCAGGAGTGGCAGGTGAAGGGTCCATGGGTGTGTCCCGGTGCGGCTTGGGCACAGTTAGGGAGTCGGCCGGGGTTACGTGCTAGGAGGGTGGATGAGTCGTATGTAATGCGGGAGGTGATGGGTTTGCAAGGACCAGTGGGGCTGGCACTGGGCGCGGTACAGGCGCGGACGGGCGTAGACGGGTTTACCTTTGGCGCACCTTCTGCGCGGCCGCAGCGCGTGGACACTGCGCGTTGGGACATCTGTCTTAAAAGGATAGTGGAGGGGGCAGAGCGTGGGAGGGTCAGCTGGGAGGCAGTAACGGGGAGGAGAGGCGGGCCAGGGGAAAGCCCAACAACAAAATGGAGGTCAAAGGGAAAGCGAAACAGGGGCACAGGCAACAAATGTACAATAACACCGAGTATGCAGCAAATGTACCAGCACGCTAATTCAAAGACTCAGAAATGTCGCGCTGTTAGGCAGAGCAGAAAGTGCGGCTCTACGTTTCAAGGCGCTAAATCCGGGTGAATGTGCTAATTAAGTAAAGCTACGATATCAGACACAACGATACCAGTCACAGCTAATAAAGTAAAGCTACAATACCAGACCCAGCAACGAGAATAACAATGCGCTTCAGCTGTGTGCGTTATGAGTAGCAGCACGATCGGAATCTGGAGTCAGGGAGCGTGGGGGAGTGAGGTTCCGTGACGGTTCCGTGACGACTTGAACCCGTGTTTTTAAGTTTGTCGGAAATACATGAAATTGGTATCAGTGAACCGCAAATGATCCATTTAGTATATCCTAGTGTTTTCGCTACGCTACGAGCAAGAGCACTCCTTTTATTCACACATTTCTGATCTACCCATGGCATCCATCTTAGATCGTGGCCGCCATTTTGTGTTTCCTTGCCCTCACATATGCAATAGCCTCTGATCACTTCATTCACTCCACTTTGATTAAGGACACGTAGCCTTAGCCGGAGATTCACCTCTTACATGACACGTACACCTTAAACCAGATCACGCTGTAGCTGCATGACTCGACAAAGGCTGCCTCCTCTGCCCGAGGCCAGTCCTGCCAAACTGGTCTTCGTGTCCATTGTACCTGATCATGATTAGGCGGCCGAAGCCGGTAGCCTTGCCCATTTACAACCCACAAACATCCCTTATCCCACTTTTCTATCTTCCACACCTGGCTCTGTTTCTTTCTTTCTGAATCTTTATTAGGGGGAGGTAACGAACTTTACGATGAGGCGGTCCGGGTCCTGAATACAATATTGACAGGGAATTGTGATGAACTAGTGGGAACCCCACTTCGTAGATGTTTGGTATCAGATTTTATCAACGGTTCCTGTGTAACACCAAATATTTATTGTTTTAGACACAAAGGTTTTGGGAATGTATTACATGTAAAGAATTCGCCCCCAGCATAAAATTTCGTATATAAGGAGCAACCCACTTTGT
Organism: Lissotriton vulgaris; assembly: GCF_964263255.1. Classification (NCBI taxonomy): domain Eukaryota; kingdom Metazoa; phylum Chordata; class Amphibia; order Caudata; family Salamandridae; genus Lissotriton; species Lissotriton vulgaris. The sequence goes on from NC_141688.1 coordinate 8,218,087, forward strand.
ACAAATCGAACAGGCTCCTGGTTACTGCCCGTGTGTAGTATCTATGACTTCTGTGTCCCTGCAGTAATAAACCTTTGGTCTTTGACGCCACCATCGAGAAGCCCGTGTTTCTGTTCATTTGTGCACCAAGGCAGGTGGAACTCCGGGGTCTTTGGGTGTTGTACCCTGACACCTCTGGACGGAACCAAAAAGTCCAGAACTCCAATTGGCGCCCAACGTGGGGCGACGTCATTCGGTACCGGTCCAAAAGCCTGAAGAGTTCGAGAAGCTTCGTGTGAAGATTCCTGAGGGAGGCGCCCCACTTCATCGATCCCGGCATATCGCAAAAGTGGCCCGAAGTTCTCTTCCACGAGGGTTTCCCGTTCAGGACGGCTGCAGTGGGCCGTTGCCTTGACCGTCGCCCTGTCTTGGACCCGAAGTGGTGCAGTCCTTAGTACGGCGAAACGTGACGGGTTTCTCCTTGGTGACGTCTTCAGTGACTCAGTTAAGTATTTAGTGATAGCTAGCTGGTTGCTTTTGTGAGGATTGTTAAAAATCCTTGATCGGTTCTTGGTTTGGTTTGGTTTTGTTAGATTATCACTGGTCGTTCTAGTTACGATAATCTATTTGGTTTAGTTTTGGGTATCGATACATCAGTTCGTTTTGGTAGGCCTAAGTTCTTGGTTCGAGTGCACATATTTGTTCCGTGTTTTGTTTGTTTTTGTGTTCCGGACTGAAAATGGTAAGTCGGAAAATGTTGTCTTGTTTTAGTTGCAACAGTGACTCACGATTGGAGGACTCTTGTCTGGTTCCTCCGATTGGGACTCCCCTATATGATCTATATTGTAAGTATGGCGTGGGTCCTATAACTTATAATGAGATATGGGTCCGCTATTGTAAGAAGGACGGTGTCCTTAGTTGGCCACTACATGGTAGTTTTGAGCAAGAGATTCTCGACAACTTAGAAGCGAAATTGTTCAAGAAGAAAGCCCGGCCGGCAATGTTTGACTCCTTTCGTTATTGGCGGAAAGAATCCAAACAGAGAGAAATGAGAAAGTTGAAGAAAGAGCAGAAAGAACAAGAAGAGTTAACTCTAGAGCAAGCGACTAAACAGTTGCAAGCTAACGAGTGTGAGAAGGCCATAGATGTAGCCATTAGAGAGCATAACTTAGCGATTGACAAGTGCTATCCTGCCTTGCCATCGAAAATGGCTAAGATACTGGAGGACTCCGAAAACGATCCTCTGCTATCTTATCTGTTACGGTCACCTCCACCGTATGCACAAGGTGCTACGGCTCCGCCTGTCCTAAATGTTCAATTACCGGTTGCTGGACAACCTGGTGTTCTTGCTCCTATCCCTCAGAATCAAGCTCCTGTACTTCCTGTGATGAATGTGAATGTTCCTACAGCTCCTCCTTTTCCTACACTGCCAGTCCCTATACCTACCTCTGTGCCTACTGCTCCTCAAACTATTTTTCTCGATACTCCGACTGCTTCCTCATCTATTCCTACCTCAACTGCATTCTCTATGTCTGCGAGTGTACTAACTCCACTTTCTGTTCGTCGAAGAATCACTGATTCGGTTACTAATATGCTGTCTCCTATATATAAAACTTTGATTAAGACTCCTACTCCTGACTCTGTACAGAGACGGAGTCAGCTTCCGAGTACTGAGGAACGGGGAGTTTTAGACTCCACGGCTCTCAGATGGATTTCGAAGAGTAGAAGATATAGTACAAGAGATGTGTTAGACACATTTATGCAGTGGGGAGAACCTACGCAGCGATACGTCTTTGATGAGATGTGTTCGTTGTTACGTGAGGAAATAGAAGAAGATGATGTCGAATCAGATTTAAAAGATTTAATTAGGGTTCAAAAGGAGTTTGCTGCTGGAATGATAGTGGGTGAGAAAATAAAACAAGCGATGGAACTCATTTTAAGTTTTAGGAATGATCCATCTCTTCGTTCACCGAGAGATTTAGAAAAAGGTAAAATGAAGCTAAGTCGCCAATATCCTATGAGGGAAGTTCCTCCAATCTGGCGCGAAGCAGTGCCACGTGATGATAATGCTGGTATTGCAGGTGCTCCAGCACAGTTCCAACGAGTGTGGATACACATTCCATGGAAGCGAGCAGAAGTATTAGCAGTGAAACAGGCCTTGCCAGATCCGCGTAAGAATCCAGCCGGATATTACAAGGAATTAACACAGACAGTTGAGGCTTGTATAATGAACTTAGCCGACATTGATATGTTATTTGGTAATGTAGTTCCGCAACCAGTGTGGGCTAAAATTCGTAGAGAGGATCATCAAGTTGCTTTAGGTGGTGATTGGGCAGCTATCACTGCAGCAGATGGTCAACAGACAGGTGGTGCGAAACCTGAACCTTTGATCGCTAATCTGCCAGGTAGAATAATTGATCTAATGAAGACTCTGATGCCAGCATTACGTGTTAATTGGGACAAGTTGTCAGCATGTAGGCAGAAGAAAGACGAAAGTGTCTCGGACTTCTTCACGAGGTTCGAAGAGACTTTTGTGGATCATAGTGGTCAGGACATGAGTACAGAAGGAGGACAGAGATTGTTTGTAGATACATTTGTGCATAATTTGTTACCTGAATTATGCAATAAATTAAAAGACTCAGAAAGTGCATGGGCTGTATCTACGACAGCGCAAATACTTGCGACTGCGCAGTACTACGAAAACAGAGATAAAGAGGAAAAGGAAAAATCAGAAAAGAAAACGAAAGATTTAAAAACTAAAGTTCTTTTGCAGCAGGCGTATCCGCCTCGCACGAATCCAACTAATACGCAGCAAAACTCATACCAAAGGGCAGATTATAGTACGTCAAGACCTCAATATCAATGGAATCAATGCGCGTACTGCAAGAAAGAGGGTCACTATAAAAATGAATGTCCGATCTTAGCGCAAAATAATGCAGCAGCAGCTCAGAGAGGTCGTGGTGGTTTTGTGCAGAATTCTAGAGGACGAGGACGAGGTGCTATGCCTCCACAAACAAATGATCGTCCCTCCAATCACTTCGATCAGAGAAATGGACAATCTGTTCAGCAAAATAGATCTCAGCAATACCTTGTTGAAGATTATTGTGAAGTAGAAGAGGGTTTTCAACAAAATGGGTACTAGGACAGCCATGGACAGAGAGAGGGAGTAGTATCAGTTCCAGTGGATCAGAGTGGGCCTTATGTCGCAGTAGCAACATCAGGTGTAGTCGAACCGTTTCTGTTGGATACTGGTGCCGCAAAAAGTTCTATCATGCATGCGAAACTCCCTGGCGCACCTTTGTCTGGCTCAACAAATGTTTCCGTAGGTTTTTCAGGCGCCCCTGTGTACAACCCGATATCTGGTCCTTTGTCTATTTCTGTTGGACCATGCCAATTGAAAGCACCCCTGATTTTGACGACAGGTTGTAATGAAAATCTGCTTGGCTTAGATTTGTTAAAACGACTATATGCGACATTGTACTGTTCTCCGGAAGGAGTACAGCTTACACTGGGTAAAAATATCACCTCTCCGATGTACTTGTCAATGGACGCACTCCCGCCGGAGCTACGTTCACTCCCTGATTCTCTTTGGGCGACTGGTCCTAATGATGTAGGTCTCCTAGAAATCCCACCGTATGTAGTTACTTTGAAAGCGAATGTAAAATTTCCAAGAATTCCCCAGTATAAAATATCGAGCGAAGGCGAACGTGCACTTTTATTGATCGTGCAAGATTTGATTAAGAAGGGTGTAGTTGAAGAAACTAGAGGAAATGTCTGTAACAGTCCTGTCTTACCGATTCTGAAGCGAACTGACCCTACAAAACCTCCAGTTTATAGGTTTGTCATAGACCTTAGAGAAGTTAATAAGATTGTAATTCCGCAGTTTCCTGTAGTGCCAGACATTACTGCTTTGTTAACATTGATTCCTGCTACAGCTACTTGGTTCTCAGTCATCGACTTGAAGAATGCCTTTTTCAGCATTCCGATAGCCGAAGAAAGTAGGGATATTTTCGGCTTCTGTCTAGGAGGTCGAAGTTTCAGATTTAAACGCGCTCCACAAGGCTATTGTGAGAGTCCATCCATTTACAGTCAAGCCTTAAAAAGCCAGCTAGATTCTTTTGTCCTTCCTCCAAGTTCTGCCCTAGTACAGTACGTAGACGATCTTCTAGTGGCTGCCGATGACAAGGAAACTTGCAAAGCAGCTACAATTTCCCTATTGCATCATTTGTCTAATTTGAATCATAAGGTGTCTCCTTCCAAGATGCAATACTGCTGCCAAGAAGTGACCTACCTAGGTCATCTCTTGTCAAAGGAGGGAAGGAAGTTGACCCCAGAAAGAATAAAAGCAATTACGCAGATGAGTGTTCCACGCACACAGAGAGAAGTACGTGCCTTCCTAGGTATTACCTCTTACTGTAGGCAGTGGATCCCAAATTTTTCTCTTTTAGCGAAACCGTTGGTAGCTTTGACTGGGAAAAATGTTCCGAGTCCAGTGCCATGGTCTGATGAGTGTCAAGAGAGTTTTACTGAATTACGAAAAGCATTGTGTTCAGCTCCTGTATTGGGTACTCCTGATTACAGCAAGCCATTCACGCTCTACGTTCACGAAAGAGAAGGTTGCGCGTTGAGTGTTCTGACACAGAAATTTGGTGATAAACAACGCCCTTGTGCGTATTTTTCATCAACATTAGATCCGGTAGCCAGAGCGTTACCTAGTTGTTTGAGGGCTACAGCGGCAGCTGCGGCTTCCATTCGACAATCTGCTGGTTTGGTGATGAACAATATGCTAGTGGTCATGGTTCCTCATGCAGTGGATACACTCATGAACCGAACGAAGACACAACACCTTACTAGTGCGAGACTATCTGGTTACGAGCTGACATTATTAGCGAGTCATATTCAGATCAAAAGATGTAATGTATTGAATCCAGCAACACTGTTGCCGACTGATCAAGAGTCGAGTGATTCTGAGCCACATGACTGTTATTTCAAAACGGAGGAAGAGACAAAAGGACGTATCGATTTAAAAGATACTCCCCTGTCTGACCCAGATGGTACGCTGTATGTGGACGGGTCATGTTTTAAATTGGAGAATGGTGATGTGACTGCGGCTTATGCGGTAACGACTTTGAAGACGATTGTGGAGACTGCAAGAGTGAGTCAGAATTCTGCCCAAGCTGCAGAATTAATAGCTCTAACGAGAGCATGTGTTTTAGCTAAGGGAAAGAGAGTGAATGTGTTTACAGATAGTCAGTACGCATTTGGCGTGGCCCATAGTTTTGGCCGGTTGTGGAGAGAAAGAGGTTTCATTACGTCCCATGGGACTAAGATCCAACATGGTCAGCTAGTTAACGACTTGTTGGAATCTCTAACCTTGCCGACTGAAGTTGCGATTGTGAAGTGCAGTGCTCATAAAGCAATCACGGACGATGTTGGTCGTGGGAATGCCTTTGCTGATGAAACTGCTAAACAGACAGCTAGAGACACGATGAGTAGAATGTATGTTGCTACGTCTGCAAGATGGATTGCTGAGTCTGGAATGTGTGAGGACACTATGGAAAGTGTGAAAGAGATTCAGAAAGAAGCGACTGAGGAAGAGAAACGTGTATGGAGAGAAAGTACGGGCAAATTGGACTCGAATGGATGTTGGATTGATTTGACGGAACAGCAACGTTGGATGTTGCCTGATGCGTATGTGCTTGCAGTAGTGACGATGGCACATGGAGTTGCACATATAAGTTCTAAAGGGATATGTAAGATGTTGGCTCCGGTCTGGAAGAATGAGGGAATCAGTAAGTGTGCAGAGAGAGTGGTGAAAAACTGCATGGTGTGTTTGATGCATAATCCTGGCAAGGGAACTCCAACTCCAGCTGGACATTTCGCTCCTCCATCCTGCCCCTTTGAAGTGATTCAATTAGACTTCATTCACATGGAACGCTGTAACAATTTAAAGTACGTCCTGGTGGTAGTTTGTGCTTTTTCCAGGTGGATAGAAGCATACCCACTAAAAGACAACACTGCCCTATCAACTGCCAAAATTCTTCTCAAGGAATTTTTCCCTAGGTTTGGAATGCCACGGATTGTATGGTCAGATAACGGAAGTGAGTTTATAGGGAAAGTTATGCAGAGTGTGTGTGTTGGTCTAGGGTTGAAACAAAAATTCCACAGTGCAAACCATCCCCAGTCTGCTGGTTTAGTCGAGGGTTACAATGGCACTCTGAAGCTTAAGATAGCCAAAATTCAAGCATCCACAGGTTTAGCTTGGCCAGACGCACTTCCTTTGGCCTTGTTATCAACGAGAGCAACAGTGCATTCTAGAATAGGACTTTCTCCATATGAAATTGTGTTTGGCCGTCCGGCAAATATCTGGGGTGTGCCGAGGCCTAAACAGTTCTGCTCCATTGAATATCCTATGTTGATAGACTACCTTTACGACTTGACTGCTAAATTGAGTCTTATTCATCAACAGGTCTTCGATGCTTTGCCAAAATCTCCGGAGAGTCCAGGGCACCAGCTGAAACCAGGTGATCACGTGGTGGTCAGAAATTTTGCGAGGACAAAGAATCTTCAACCTCGCTACATCGGCCCCTTCCAGGTCCTACTTGCTACGAGGACAGCCGTACGAGTCGCTGGCCGTAAGCATTGGATTCACGCCTCCCACGTAAAGCGTGTTCCTTTGCCGCTGCCTTACGACGACTGGGTGAAGAAGGGAATTGGTGCCTCCGAAGCTGAAAACACTCCGAAATTTGTCCCTTTCAGCGATGCCGATTTGATTACTGACACTTTGAAACCTGACTCTCCCCCTGAAAAGACTCCTTTGAACACTGAACATTTGTCTCCAGCATCAGAAGAAACTTTGCTATCTGCGAACTTAAACTCTGCAACAGCTGCTAATGATACACTATTTTCCGATCAGACAGTACCAACGAAGAAGAGATACAACCTTAGAAGCCATAAAAAGGACTAATAAAGCAGACAACTGCATATTGTGATTTTGATATATTCATATACATTGAACTTTTGCCTTCAGCCAGGAAGTTTGCTATTGTTTATTGTTTTTAAAATTGCCTTGCCGTCTGGGTAGCCGTAGGGTCGTGGCTGTGTGCCTAGTTTGAATTTGCAGGGGTCTGACACAAGGTCGATCTTTCTGTTAGTTCTGGGAACTCCCAGGGCTGACAGAGGCATTTTCATCTACGTACACATCATCAGTGGTCGCGAGCGGATTGTAGAAGATGGAGCTTCCTGCGCTGCAACGAGAAAATTTGATTTACGTTCGCAGAAACAGACTTAATAGAATTCTTCACAGCAAATGTTTCTTGATGCAATGTGCCATTACATTTTTGATTGTTTTAGCAACATTGGTGGGTGGAATCGTTTTTGGTGTAAATTTGATTCTTGTGCCAGTTTCTACAGTACCTCCCCTTGATCCAGCTATTTCTACTGTTTCCTCTATACACTCATTTCACTCGTTTCCGGAACATGAGCAAGCCAGACGCTCAGAGTTCACCAACAACACTTTTGTACAGCTCTTGCACCAACACCAACTGGTAGTTAACACGACAGACTGCTGGGTGTGTGGCTTGATACCTCACACTATGGATAAAGGTATTCCATATCTGGTTTTGCCTTACAGCTATAATGGATCATTTCAGGCCTTCCAAACCATCTTTGCTTATGCCCTTGAAACCTATCCTCCACGTCCCCCACGTTCCACTAAATATAACTCTGCTAACAAAGCCTTAGTCCAGGGAATTATTGACATGGTCAAGGACGTCAATAATACTCCATCATACCCTAGAGACGAATTGCGAGTATATTTAAGTTGGAATACTTCAGAGTATCGCCTTAGTTTAGGAGAAAGCAAGCGTAAAAGCTCAACTCCAATCTGGGTCGTACCTCACCGAGGTCAGGTCTGTTTGCAAGGTAATGGGAGAAATCCGAGAGCTCAGCTAGGGAGGAGTGAGTGCGTAGAGACTTATGTGTTTCCGGCTAACTCTTCCCCTGCCTTTCTCACTGCTAGGGGTACCTATTTCATTTGTCGAGACAGAGCTTATACATGGTTGCCTGCCGACTTCTCAGGATCATGTTATATTGCTCGACTGTTGCCTCCGACATACACTGCTTCACCTGATTACCACAGAACAAGAGTAGCGAGAGGTGTCTTCAGCAAGGAAGATACCGCTGGTCAGGAAGCCGGAGACTTTTTCAAAGGCTTCCTTCCGTTCTGGGGACCTATGGCCAATAGTAGAAACATACGTCAGCTAACACGGGTAGTTGAATCTACTATTACTGAAACTGCTGGTGCCCTTAGCAATCTGACAGCTGAGCTTCAGGCGGATAGGCTCATGACGTTGCAGAACCGTATGGTTCTAGACGTTATACTTGCAGATCGAGGTGGGGTATGCAGAATGATCCAATCGAGCTGCTGTGTCTTTATTCCTAATAATGCTCCAACAGTCTATGAGGCGATCTCTAAGTTACACAAGATTTCAGACTCCATACATGTAGACAAGGGAAACTGGTCCTTCATGGAGTGGTTTTGGACTCTGATCTCAGCGTGGGGATGGAAGGTTCTAATGGTCATTGGTGTCGTCCTAGTATTCCTATTCTCATGTTGTCTGATTATCCAGTGTGGTCCTGCTCTGTGTAGTCTTTGTGCTGCGACTTGTCTCAGAAAACCACCTGCGTTTGGAGAAAAGACACGAGAAAGGATGATGATACAACAACATGTCACTGACCTGATGAGCATAGAACTAGACTCTGACATAGACTGAGTAATTGCCTATGTAAGGGCAAAAGGAGGGTCTGAGGTTCCGTGACGGTTCCGTGACGACTTGAACCCGTGTTTTTAAGTTTGTCGGAAATACATGAAATTGGTATCAGTGAACCGCAAATGATCCATTTAGTATATCCTAGTGTTTTCGCTACGCTACGAGCAAGAGCACTCCTTTTATTCACACATTTCTGATCTACCCATGGCATCCATCTTAGATCGTGGCCGCCATTTTGTGTTTCCTTGCCCTCACATATGCAATAGCCTCTGATCACTTCATTCACTCCACTTTGATTAAGGACACGTAGCCTTAGCCGGAGATTCACCTCTTACATGACACGTACACCTTAAACCAGATCACGCTGTAGCTGCATGACTCGACAAAGGCTGCCTCCTCTGCCCGAGGCCAGTCCTGCCAAACTGGTCTTCGTGTCCATTGTACCTGATCATGATTAGGCGGCCGAAGCCGGTAGCCTTGCCCATTTACAACCCACAAACATCCCTTATCCCACTTTTCTATCTTCCACACCTGGCTCTGTTTCTTTCTTTCTGAATCTTTATTAGGGGGAGGTAACGAACTTTACGATGAGGCGGTCCGGGTCCTGAATACAATATTGACAGGGAATTGTGATGAACTAGTGGGAACCCCTCTTCGTAGATGTTTGGTATCAGATTTTATCAACGGTTCCTGTGTAACACCAAATATTTATTGTTTTAGACACAAAGGTTTTGGGAATGTATTACATGTAAAGAATTCGCCCCCAGCATAAAATTTCGTATATAAGGAGCAACCCACTTTGTACAAATCGAACAGGCTCCTGGTTACTGCCCGTGTGTAGTATCTATGACTTCTGTGTCCCTGCAGTAATAAACCTTTGGTCTTTGACGCCACCATCGAGAAGCCCGTGTTTCTGTTCATTTGTGCACCAAGGCAGGTGGAACTCCGGGGTCTTTGGGTGTTGTACCCTGACACCTCTGGACGGAACCAAAAAGTCCAGAACTCCAGGAGCGACCGCTTTGGAGCAGGTCCAGACGGTCACAGCTTGGCAGAGGGGGTGGTGAGCCCTCTATTCGTGGGTAGGAGGGGCAGCTGGGAGGCGGTAACGGGGAGGAGAGGCGGGCCAGGGGAAAGCCCAACAACAAAATGGAGGTCAAAGGGAAAGCGAAACAGGGGCACAGGCAACAAATGTACAATAACACCGAGTATTCAGCAAATGTACCAGCACGCTAATTCAAAGACTCAGAAATGTCGCGCTGTTAGGCAGAGCAGAAAGTGCGGCTCTACGTTTCAAGGCGCTAAATATGTTCCCTAATAACCCCGAACGGCAGCCTCTAACGTGGTGCAGCCAGTGAATTGCTTTATTAATTAGGGAATATGCATACTCTCTATTGCCACTTGTCCCTCTAGCTAGTTTAGGGACATTAGTCATGTATATTTTATTAGGGCAATGGACATTATTGGCGTAAGTATCCCCACTCTTTCTGGAGGCGTTGTCATCTGATGCTATCATACTCGCAGGTACCCTAGGTGTAGTATTTCTCCCTCCTATATTAGAAGTACCAGGTTTCTTTCTTGGTTCTAAATCGGTGCCTATTACTCTGCATCTTGGTGTTAATAGCTCAGTTGAAGCTTTCTGGGCTCCGAGACAACTTTTCCTGGTGACAGTGGCAGATACCTGGACTACCCCCACATGCATCAAGCAGAATTGCATTCGCAAACGGTGCGAATCACAAAAATCGGCCGTTTGCGAATGCAATTCCTGTTATTGAGATGAATCAAGAAGAATTGTAATTTGCGCATTTTGCGAATTCACAATTGTTTTTGCGATTCCTTAAAAAGTCGCAATTTTAAGGAATTGCAAAAAAATCTCAAAAAAGTGTATGCATCAAAAATCGCTAATTGCGATTTTTCAAGGAATCGCATTTAGGAATTCATAATTTTAGAAGTACTGGGAGCAGGTGGTAAGTTTTTTTTTTGGAAGGGAAACATGTGAAATCAATTAGTAGGGTACTTAAGGGGTTCCACAGTTGCAGTAGACCTCTTTGAGGATGGCAGCAGTCATTGTCTGGCACGTCGCTGGAGGTTGAGAGCAGCAGGAAGGAGAAGGAGGATGCTTAGTGAAAGGATATTTAGATTGCGCATCATTTTTTTTGGTCAGACACAGGCAGAAATATATGACAAGTATAGGCTGAATGCTGACTCCATAATAGATCTCATTGCTGAATTAGACCCAATTTTATGCAGAGAAACACGTATGACCCTAGCCATACCCACCCATGTTCAGGTCTTATGTTGTCTACACCTTCTAGCCTCAGGTTCCTTCCAGGGAGTAATAGCAATTGCTGGGGGGGTTTCACAGAGTGCACTTTCCAGATTTTTCCATGATTTCCTGAATGCAATGCTGCTAAGGATACAGCATCACATTCATTTCCCTAGAAATCCACAAGAGTTGTTGGAAACAAAGTTGGACTTCTATAACATGGCTAATTTCCCTCATGTTATAGGTTGCATATTCCCATCTGTCCCCCATCTACAAATGAGTATATTTTTCGCAACAGAAAAAATTATAACTCTTTAAACATCCAAGTAATTTGTAATTCCAAAACAATAATTACAGACTTAGTTGCAAGTTACCCTGGGAGTGCCCATGACTCCTATAATTTCAAACATAGGGCCATCCATGGGCGACTGTTGTCTGGTGAATTTGGAGATGGATATTTGCTTGGTAAATAATGCTCTGTTTTTCAAAGTACATTTCAATCACATTCTGTTGCATGATAACTTAACTTCCATTCCATTTCTTTACACACCCATAGGAGACAGTGCATATGGTGTGAGATCATATATACTTACACCATACCTCAATCCAACAACCCGTAAACAGCAAAACTACAACCATGCCCATATTTCGACTAGAAATGTAGTAGAGCGGACCTTTGGGGTCATGGAGTCTAGATTCCGGATACTGCACAAAACCGGTGGAGCACTGCAATATCGCCCTGATGTGTGCTGCAAAATAATAGCGACATGTGCCATCCTGCACAACATTGCCACACGGAGAGGCTTGGAAATGGATGTAGATGACATTCTACCAAACAATGACAACCAGCCACAACAACCACATGCAAGAATGCGTGGCCGAGATGCCGCAGAAGGAAGGCGTAGGCGAGCAGAAATCACAGAGCATTATTTTTAAAAGAGGTAAGAAGTCAGGTTATATTCAGTAATTCAGATTGACTTTTATTCATAATGAAAAGAGAAATAATGCTAAACCAAGGTAACTTGAAAGCAAAAGATGTAGAAATGAAATCAACATGTAGCTTTTAATTTTCAGCTGTATCAGGCCAGTATTGGCAAGTTGTCAATCCTTCAATGGTCTATCCATTTATTTCCTCCCTCTCACACCTAAAGCTTTGCTTTTAGTATTCCTCAGAGCTGAAGATGTGTTGCTTTGCAGTGTGACTTGTCTTGTGCTGCGTCGTCCAACCACTGTTTCTGATTTGGGTGCAGAAGTTGCCTCAGCACCTTCATTTGCATTGTCCCCATGTATTGATGGAAGCACACTCATGTCTTCCTGCATGACATCCTTGGAAGTTGTGTTGGCAAGCATTCTTACAGACAGGGCATTGCCACATTTCCTTAAATCCTTTTGCATGCACAGTGTAGTTGTTATCACTTTGGCATTGGTATTGCACAAGCGATGTATTGCTCTGGTATAAGTGTGTATGCTTGAAAATAATCTCAAGTGCCTATTGGCATTAGCAATGTTCTGTGCCTCTATTGCGTCACACATTCTTTCCATGGCTGTTGCCATGCGCTCCAGTTTAGTACTTGTGGCCATATGTGCATTTTCCATCACATTAGTCATTCTCACAAGGCTGTCACTCATGGTGCTAATGTTGTTATTAATGTGGTTTAGTTGGCCCTTCATGACCCTGATATCTTTGCCTTGCAGCCTTTGCACTATGAGGAGCTTCTTCTCCACTACACTGGCCTGGCACTCATCTTGTGAGGATATTCTCTGGTTTGCAGGACGTGACCTTCTTCTGAAAAATTGTTGCAGTCTGCTGCGTTGATTTACATTTTTTTTTGCATTACTTCCAACTGCTTGTTGCAAATGTGCATGTGTATTTATGTCTTCATCAGTATCAGAGTCTTGCAGTTGCTGAACCCTTTTACTAGTTTTTTTTAACAACTGTTGGTGATGATATATTTTCATTTTGGACTTGCATTTCCTCTATGTCAGTATTCACTGTGTTGTCCAAATCCATGCTTTCACTCTCTTTCAGAAAATCTACAAATGGAAAATATATGTATAGTTTACTTTTTAAAATGTCTGTGAATTACCTTCTAATTGTGCAAAATTACATTTGTGAATCAAAATAAACATGTTGTATAAGAAGAAATTCGTCTATTCACATATGCTATGACTTATTTAGTATTTTGAAATCATTTACTTCATAAACTTTGTTTTACAAATGTTCATAAAAACTACATCTCCCACAATGCAATGCTTCGATGCAGAATCATAGTAATTACTTTGACCCTTTTTGTGTGTGTTTGAGAGTAGATGCTGGGGATAACTTAAATCATTTGAGGTTCAATCAAAAGGCAAGTATCTGTGACATATTTACAAAGCTAAAATAAACAATTACACACTTACCTTGTGAAATACCAGCCTGTTCAGAGGTGTCTATGTTGGTCACTCCCACCACTGCTTCAGTGAGCAGGGTCCCCTCAACCATGTCCTCCAGTGGGGTGTTTGGTTTATCCTTTGGGGATCCTCCACCTGTTTTGTTTGCACTTTTAATCCTGCACGCAATTTTGTCCTTCGCACGGCTGCTTAAGTCATACCAGCGTTTATGTAGATTTGTTATGTCTCTGTGGGCAACCCCCACAGCATTCACTTTGGATTGAATGGCCAGCCACAGTCTTCTCTTCACTCCTTCGGGGACCTTCAAGGAATCCTTGCCAAAAAGTTGATCATGCCTCAGAGTGACCTCTTCTATTAATATTTCAAGTTCCTGGTCACTAAACTTTAATTTTCGTTTTCTGGCATGCAGGTCTTCCACAGCACTTTCACTAGCCATTACTCCTTCAAGAGCACACCAAACACACTCCTCCTGTAGCTGCAAGCAGAGCTCCAAATGCCAACAGCCACTCGTGCAGTTTGAACTGGGCTTCAGCTGTGTGTAATCAGTGTACTGGCTTCCTGGGTGTGTCCTCATTGGTATGCATCAAATTGCGAATTCGCAATGAGAAAATCGCAATTTTCTTGCGATTCGGTAAAAATTGTGATTTTTACCGAATCGCAAAAAAATTGCGAAAAAAATGATGCATACCATTTTGCGATTCGTAATTTGCAATTCGGTAATTTTCGCAAATTAGGAATCGCAAAAAAGTAGTTTGATGCATGTGGGCATTAGAAACGCTACCAGTACATATTGTGAAACCTACATGACTTCAAGAAACGACTTTTTAAACCATCAAACAAGCAAATTATTCTCCCATATTCATGTTGAGAAATAAAATATTTATTTAAAAAAGCAAACCCCTTGTTGTCCTTCTCATAAATGTGAAAAGTATTTCTTTTTTTAAAAAAACGATTTTCTGGTCATAATTTCAAAACACAAAACAGCTCCTATGTACAAGCACACCCTAGCTGGCTTCCTTATTTTCTCCAATAAGCATACTAATCTCCTTCTAAATTAAAGGAATCTTTTCTCACCTTAGCACGATTTTTAAACACATCATGTAAGGAAATTAGTCTCCCAGATTCCTGGGAGAAGTACCTTAAAATGGTCTAGCACACATAGGGGCGTATTTACAAGGCACATGCACCAGGGGAAAATGACTTAAATTTGCAAAGCACTCATGAGGGTGTATTTACAAGAACCTTGCACCACCTTTAAAGTCACTTTTAAAATGGGGAGAATGACGTGAATGTGTCTCATAAGCCTTGTAAATATGACCCCATGTTGACTATGTAACTCTTGCAAAACATATTGTGAAACCTAAATGACTTCAAGAAACGAGTTTTTAAACCAAGAAACAAGCAAATAATTCTCCCATATTCATGTTGGGAAGTGAAATATTTATTTAAAAAAGCACACCCCATGTTATCGTTCTCATAAATGTAAAAAGCATGTCTTTCTTAAAAAACGATTTTCTGGTCATAATTTGAAAACACAGCACACCTCCTATGTACAAGCACATCCTGTCAGTACTAATACTTCACATTATCTATAATTATAATTTGTCAAAGAAGCAAAATCTTTTTGGAAAAAATAATGAAAACACTTGACAGAAAACAACATTTTAAATGTACAGCTAACTTCCTTATTTTCTCAATAAACTATACTACTCTCTATCTAAATTAAATGATTTTTTCTTACCTTAGCAAATGCTTTTTGAATTTCAAAACAGTCTCAGAAACACACCATTTTTTCTTTAGCAGAGCAAAAGGTATGCACTCCAGAGGCTGCAACCAACAAAGGCACTGAAATGCTGAAATTCATCACACATATCTCTCATGTGACCCAATCAAAACTCTTCCCCCACTTTTTTCAAATCAACACCCTTCCCCCCTCTACCCTTTCTGGCCTTTTTCCATAGCAACTACCTCCTGCCAGACCTCTCATGTTCACACAACAATGTTTCAAATGAACTCTGAACTCTCAGTACACCTGCTAATCCACTGCAATGTTTCTTAAAATCATGTTTTCTTAACCATTCAAATTACATGTTTCAAAGAACACATCCATGCACCCTAACTTTCTGTTTTCAGCAATGGAAATCCACCAATCACTGCTACTGAATCATTAGCACACAAACTCCACATTTTTTTTCTTTACAAACTCCTACTGTTTCAACTGCCATTTCATTCCCACACTTCATCTGACTGCAGCAGAACCTCCTCTCACCATGTTTTCTGTCTGGATTGTTGGACATAGTTACATTCACTGGGCTCACAGGTATGCTGAAAACAGAAATTCACACAACCTCAATTTACAAAATGTGGAAATCAAATGGATTGGCCAAAGAGGATTGAGATGTCACCAATTGATACCATTGGTGAAAACCTTTTTACATTTGCCAAACCTGTCCCTGACCTCATAATAGTGCACTGTGGAGGAAATGATTTGGGCACTTTGACAGGGGTAGGTCTGTAAATGCCCTTAA
The DNA here is from genome assembly GCF_964263255.1 of Lissotriton vulgaris. Classification (NCBI taxonomy): domain Eukaryota; kingdom Metazoa; phylum Chordata; class Amphibia; order Caudata; family Salamandridae; genus Lissotriton; species Lissotriton vulgaris. Next base: position 8,234,022 of record NC_141688.1, read on the forward strand.
AGGACACCTTTGAGCAATTAATGGCACTTTTCCCTCAAACTGCCTTGGTATATTCCAATATATGCCAAAGACAGAAATGGAGGTGGTCCAATCAAATTTGTCCACAAATTGAGAAAGCGAGGAAGCATGTAAATAAGTCTGTTTCAGCTTATATGAGAGACCATGGAATGAGTGCCATCTACAACAATAACTTGCGTTATTGCATGCAAGATATCTACAGAGGAGATGGTGTGCACTTCTCAGATGAGGGAAACAGAGTTTTCATACAAAATTTAAGACTGTGTATTGGTACCCACTTATAAGTACCTAGAACTTACACAGAACCCAAAAGCTCTTTTCAGAGCTACCTTAACTATAATTACTTTTTTAAAATTTCAGATGTACCTTTTTTCACTAATTTTCACTTATGTTCGCTTCCCGGTTCGCGTACCGGCAGCTAACCGCACGAAAAAATGAAAAAGGCCAATCCGGCCGAAATGCATTCGCCATTATTTTGAAATAAAGGGTGTTGTCCTGCTTATCCTCTTCGAGGCTCCTGCTTCTTTCTTGGAGAGGAGACGCTTTTTTCATCCATTTCCACGCGTTGGCCAGAAACGCGTTCAGGAGCTCACTCACCACCTGTGGCATGGAGATTCTGGTCCTTGCCTCGGCACTGCCTGTTTCTTCATTTTGAATTCTCCAGACCCGCCGACAGTCCAAGTAATCTGAAGCTGGCTTATTGAGACATTTGCCTCTGCCAGGGCGGGTTGCATTGTTCTCCCGCCCCTGTGAATTTGCAACTTGGACTTTCGGTAGGTGAGGCACGGGGACTCGAGACAGCACCACCAGTTTCTTTTGCGGCTCACGGCCTGCATTCCACCCAACCCCTGCTATTTTCTTGCATTTTCAAGAACGTCCCTCAGCCATACTTACCTGGGAGTCAACAGTGTATCCTGGGTAATGGAGTCCGCTGACTTTCTCGGCCCGGCTGCAACATCACCTAAGCGAGGGGCGGAGCTATTACTAGGCACCTATCAGAGTGCGGCTGGGTGTATTTGCTTTGCAGGACGCCAGGACTTCCTCTTCACACACCGCAGGCGCTGACGAAGGCCAATCCGGCCGAAATGCATTCGCCATTATTTTGAAATAAAGCGTGTTGTCCTGCTAATCCCCTTCGAGGCTCCTGCTTCTTTCTTCGAGAGGAGACGTTTTTTTCATTCATATATATATATATATATATATATACACATGATTCAGAAAGAGGAAGAAACAACGAGATATGCTTAGCAGAAACATGTGCCCCAAGGCCAGAGTCATAAGTTGAGTCTCATGAGTCTGTGATGATTTCCAAATTGTCACATGGGTGGGTGCTGGCAGTTATGCATATGGTTGACAACCTTATCTTAAGTGTGAATAACACTTAACCTTAGCGCACTGTTGCTCTAGCGCGAAACACGCTACAAATTATATAAACACTCTTGAATGCGTTTTCAGAATTGATTTTAGTGAATTTTTCAAATAAGAATTTTCAAAACATTGCAAATATACACAACATGTTTTCGTTATATATCAAAAACAACACATGATTATAACAAAATATTCCAAAACTTCAATATCAGTTTCTTTGAGAATTATAATATTTCATCTGTATATGCCCAATGCATTTCGAGCTGTGGGCAGCTCTTCGTCGGGGGCCTGAAAAGATATAATGTGGAATACAATGCAATCACTCAAAAGTCTTATGGCACAGGAAAAATACTCAAATAATAAAAAGTAGAGTATCACCACTCTAGTAAATGAAAACCTTCACCAACACCTAAGTGCATGTGGCAGAATGACACCAAAACAAAACTTACTACAGTCGCGCTCCTCAAGCGCTATGTCCTTCTGTGAAAGCAAAACATACACTCTAAATCATATGTCCAACCGGATAGCTGGGAAAATATCTACAATCCAAAACATCAACAAAAACTGGTGGAGCTGCACGTTACCTTATCTTGAACTCCAGTATTCAAGATACTATTCTTTGTACCCAGCGCTTCTATGTTCAACCTAAAAATAACGGGGAAACCAATGCCTATCAGTCGGGAAAAAATTAACCCTGGCGGATGTCAATAACACCACTGCTGCAGCGCAGCACGCTCACCTAGTATGTCTTCCTCAACGTATACAGCAAACTCCTCTCTGTTTCTCTCTCGATCGCTCTCTCTGGGAACAGTGAATGCGAGGGAACAAGCCTCGCCGGTCCTATACACGGAACTGCTTCCAACAAAATAGAAAACGGACTCCTAACTCGGATCTACCAATACTAATCCGCGCCATCTTGTAATGGCTAAAAATAACTGGAATACGAGGAAAGTTGTGAAAGAAAGAAATAAAGTGATGAAAAATAAATAACTAAAATAAAATAAAATAAAATGTGCCTCAGAATGAATGGAATTCAATGCAAATACAATCTGTCAGTACAAGTCACAGACAACATACTCAGATGCAGAGACAAAGTCAAGGGTAATCATAGAAAACATGAAAAATCTACTTTTTCATTGAGACCTTTGGGTTCTTGTGACGATAAAAATTTAATCCAGTGAATTTCTCTTTGGAGGAGGGATCTGGTGAGATCAACCCCCTCATGAATTTTAACTACCTCTAGGATGGAAAACCTTATCTGAGCTATGCTGTGGTTATTGTCATTCCAATGTCTGGCTAAGTTACTTTTGGTGTTTTTGTTTCTAATCGTACTCTTGTGTTCAGAAATTCTTGTTTTAAGTTTTCTTTCTGTTTTGCCCGTGTAGATTTTGCCACAAGGGCATTTGATGTAATAAATCAAATTTTTTGTGTTGCAATCACCGTTGTAATGTAACTTTATTTCTCTGCCAGTTTGCGGATGGTTTAACGCATTGCCTACAATAACATTGGAGCAATGTACACAGTTTTGGCATTTCTTCATACCTCTGTTGGTTTCTTCAATTGCCCTGGTTGGGGTCATTAATAGCTCTTTTAGGTTTTTTGAGCGTTTGTAGGCAAAAATGGGTGTATTGTTGTATATCCCATTGAAATCAACTTCATTTCTTAAGAGGTTCCAGTGTTTATTTATTATGGTTTTCAGTTTGTTGGATGTTGTAGAGAATTTAGATACAAACACCTGTCTGTCTTGAAGTTTTTTGGGTTTTTGAATGAGCAAATTCTCTCTGCTGTAGGCTTTAATGCGGTCTTCAGCTTTCTTCAACACCTCCTCAGGGTATCCTCTGTCTTTGTAACGTTGGTGTTGCAAGTCTAGGTTCTTTCTACATTCATCCTCTTCAGAACAAATCCTCTTGATTCTCATGTATTGAGATACCGGAAGGTTATCTTTAAGATGTTGGGTGTGGAAACTTTGGTACAGTAGTGAGTTGTTAACATCCGTCTGTTTTCTATATATGGTAGTTGAAATTTGTAGATCATCAATTTTGACTAAAACATCCAAGAAAGAAAGTTCTTTTTCACTTATGGCATGCGTGAATTCAATGTGTTCTGAACATAAATTTAACCTTTCTATCTCAAGTTCCAAGCTTTGTCTAGTTCCTGACCACATCAAAAAAATGTCGTCGAGTTAGGAGTCCGTTTTCTATTTTGTTGGAAGCAGTTCCGTGTATAGGACCGGCGAGGCTTGTTCCCTCGCATTCACTGTTCCCAGAGAGAGCGATCGAGAGAGAAACAGAGAGGAGTTTGCTGTATACGTTGAGGAAGACATACTAGGTGAGCGTGCTGCGCTGCAGCAGTGGTGTTATTGACATCCGCCAGGGTTAATTTTTTCCCGACTGATAGGCATTGGTTTCCCCGTTATTTTTAGGTTGAACATAGAAGCGCTGGGTACAAAGAATAGTATCTTGAATACTGGAGTTCAAGATAAGGTAACGTGCAGCTCCACCAGTTTTTGTTGATGTTTTGGATTGTAGATATTTTCCCAGCTATCCGGTTGGACATATGATTTAGAGTGTATGTTTTGCTTTCACAGAAGGACATAGCGCTTGAGGAGCGCGACTGTAGTAAGTTTTGTTTTGGTGTCATTCTGCCACATGCACTTAGGTGTTGGTGAAGGTTTTCATTTACTAGAGTGGTGATACTCTACTTTTTATTATTTGAGTATTTTTCCTGTGCCATAAGACTTTTGAGTGATTGCATTGTATTCCACATTATATCTTTTCAGGCCCCCGACGAAGAGCTGCCCACAGCTCGAAATGCATTGGGCATATACAGATGAAATATTATAATTCTCAAAGAAACTGATATTGAAGTTTTGGAATATTTTGTTATAATCATGTGTTGTTTTTGATATATAACGAAAACATGTTGTGTATATTTGCAATGTTTTGAAAATTCTTATTTGAAAAATTCACTAAAATCAATTCTGAAAACGCATTCAAGAGTGTTTATATAATTTGTAGCGTGTTTCGCGCTAGAGCAACAGTGCGCTAAGGTTAAGTGTTATTCACACTTAAGATAAGGTTGTCAAACATTTGGGCACGTAATAGGGCAGACGTGCTACCTCAGCTGCACGCTTTGAGTTTAAAACTGTATAAATAGGAATTACAGTATAATAAAAAAGAATAAAATTAATAAAGAGTGCTCCTCTAACCACACTAAATAACATTTTGAAAATCTGTCTACACGGAGCGAGCACCATGGCTTATGACCAAATTTCAAGCATGACAGAAAACAGGGCTAAAACACTAGCCTACACATCTGAACAAGCAGACAGCATTTATACTTTAATTCAGGACGTTAAATCATCAAATGTGCAAGGCAATACTATCATTCAACAACTAAAGCAACTTGAATTTCTCGCAAAATGAGAGGTAAATCAAAAGTTACATGCATCAACCCTGGTGCAGTACCACAGGGTCAAGAGGATTCCACGTGGCCTAAGGATGTCCATAAAACCAATGCTACACAGATTTCACCTAAACAAGGAGTTTATGGAGAAATGGTTCTCAATTTTAAACAAATGCTCGCTGGACTTGATCCTTTTACTGATAGAAGAGCTGGCAAAAGTTATTCATGAACTATCAAATGAAATTGATGAAATAAAACACAACTTGGAGTCTCGGATGGACAAGACAGATTGGGATAAATCACTGGAGGATCTAAACTCAAAGCTAGAAAGATACCAAAAGGAGCTTCAAGAGGGTAAATTGAGGAAATTTAAGCGTGACACTTTGGACTATAAATTGAATGAAGTGTACACGTGGGCGGAAGTTTATGCCCAGCGAAGAACATTCCAGAAGAAAAAGACTGTCGTAACCTCAGAAGAAAGCTTAGTATCCGAAAGTGAATTGAGTACAAGCAGACCGGCAGCTCAAACTCAAATTGCTGAAACAAGCACTGGTCAAACATCAACTGAAGTTACCAAATCCACCACTACAAGTCAGCCTTTTTTATCCCAGGGAGGGGATGCAAGTCAACCACCAGGGAAGCAACTGAAAAAACAATCAAAACAAGGAGAGGAGGGAGAAGGAGTCCGAACAAGAAGCACGAGGTAAATTTGGTTCTAAATATTTCAAAGACTGAACTGACAAATGACGAAATGAGAATGTTGAACAAAGGATTAGGATTTGTGCCAACATATGACACCAATAACTTGGAAAATGAGATTGCGTTCTTTAAATTCATGAGGGTCCTTAAACTCAGACATTTCTTTACAAATGTGGTACCTGAACAAGCGGCGAAAGAAGAACCAGAATTCCTAGAGTTTAAGCCGAAATCTAAATTTCAAGCCCCAGTAACCCACAAGATTTTGGATGCCTTTGAAAACTCTGTTCTCAACGAAATGGAGAGTATGAACTTGAAGAAGTCAAAAAGGAAAAACATCTCTATTTATGATAGATCCGTCATAAAAGGCCTTCAGGAGAATCAAAACATTCACATACAAAAAGCTGACAAAGGAGGCGCCATAGTTATTATGGATAAGTCAATGTACCACAGGAAAGTGAATGAACATGTAAAAGATACCATGACATATCTGAAATTGGATAGAGATCCTACAAATGAATTGCAGCTAACTCTCAATGAAATCCTGACCAAAGCGTTTGACCAAGGTCATATAACTGCCACGACCAAACAATTTCCTACAGTTTCAAATCCCAGGAGACCATCCCTCTATATGCTCCCCAAGGTGCATAAGAATCTCCTAGATCCCCCCATGCGTCCAATTGTGACCGGGTGTGGCACCATTTTTGAACCACTCAGTCAGTATATTGACACATTTTTACAACCATTCGTTCAACAATGGCCATCGTATACCAAAGACACTAATGACTTTCTTTTGACGCTAAAAAATGTCACCATGACGAGTCCTACATTATTGTGTACCATTGACGTTAAGTCATTGTACACTTCTATTCCCCACCTAGCTGGATTGGAAGCCGTGGAATGGGCTTTGCTACAACAGAATCCGATAAGAGCTAACAAAGTGTTTATTTTAGAGCTATTACATTTCTGTTTACATCACAGTTATTTCAAATGGTCCTCTGAGTTCTTTCTTCAACAGCATGGAACATCCATGGGATTTGCCGGGGCCCCGGCATATGCCAATACTTTTATGGCGAAATTTGAGGCAGATCACATGTACAATAACAAATTTTGGAATGATCACACAACCTTGTACAGGAGGTTTATCGACGACATTTTTTTGATGTGGTCAGGAACTAGACAAAGCTTGGAACTTGAGATAGAAAGGTTAAATTTATGTTCAGAACACATTGAATTCACGCATGCCATAAGTGAAAAAGAACTTTCTTTCTTGGATGTTTTAGTCAAAATTGATGATCTACAAATTTCAACTACCATATATAGAAAACAGACGGATGTTAACAACTCACTACTGTACCAAAGTTTCCACACCCAACATCTTAAAGATAACCTTCCGGTATCTCAATACATGAGAATCAAGAGGATTTGTTCTGAAGAGGATGAATGTAGAAAGAACCTAGACTTGCAACACCAACGTTACAAAGACAGAGGATACCCTGAGGAGGTGTTGAAGAAAGCTGAAGACCGCATTAAAGCCTACAGCAGAGAGAATTTGCTCATTCAAAAACCCAAAAAACTTCAAGACAGACAGGTGTTTGTATCTAAATTCTCTACAACATCCAACAAACTGAAAACCATAATAAATAAACACTGGAACCTCTTAAGAAATGAAGTTGATTTCAATGGGATATACAACAATACACCCATTTTTGCCTACAAACGCTCAAAAAACCTAAAAGAGCTATTAATGACCCCAACCAGGGCAATTGAAGAAACCAACAGAGGTATGAAGAAATGCCAAAACTGTGTACATTGCTCCAATGTTATTGTAGGCAATGCGTTAAACCATCCGCAAACTGGCAGAGAAATAAAGTTACATTACAACGGTGATTGCAACACAAAAAATTTGATTTATTACATCAAATGCCCTTGTGGCAAAATCTACACGGGCAAAACAGAAAGAAAACTTAAAACAAGAATTTCTGAACACAAGAGTACGATTAGAAACAAAAACACCAAAAGTAACTTAGCCAGACATTGGAATGACAATAACCACAGCATAGCTCAGATAAGGTTTTCCATCCTAGAGGTAGTTAAAATTCATGAGGGGGTTGATCTCACCAGATCCCTCCTCCAAAGAGAAATTCACTGGATTAAATTTTTATCGTCACAAGAACCCAAAGGTCTCAATGAAAAAGTAGATTTTTCATGTTTTCTATGATTACCCTTGACTTTGTCTCTGCATCTGAGTATGTTGTCTGTGACTTGTACTGACAGATTGTATTTGCATTGAATTCCATTCATTCTGAGGCACATTTTATTTTATTTTATTTTAGTTATTTATTTTTCATCACTTTATTTCTTTCTTTCACAACTTTCCTCGTATTCCAGTTATTTTTAGCCATTACAAGATGGCGCGGATTAGTATTGGTAGATCCGAGTTAGGAGTCCGTTTTCTATTTTGTTGGAAGCAGTTCCGTGTATAGGACCGGCGAGGCTTGTTCCCTCGCATTCACTGTTCCCAGAGAGAGCGATCGAGAGAGAAACAGAGAGGAGTTTGCTGTATACGTTGAGGAAGACATACTAGGTGAGCGTGCTGCGCTGCAGCAGTGGTGTTATTGACATCCGCCAGGGTTAATTTTTTCCCGACTGATAGGCATTGGTTTCCCCGTTATTTTTAGGTTGAACATAGAAGCGCTGGGTACAAAGAATAGTATCTTGAATACTGGAGTTCAAGATAAGGTAACGTGCAGCTCCACCAGTTTTTGTTGATGTTTTGGATTGTAGATATTTTCCCAGCTATCCGGTTGGACATATGATTTAGAGTGTATGTTTTGCTTTCACAGAAGGACATAGCGCTTGAGGAGCGCGACTGTAGTAAGTTTTGTTTTGGTGTCATTCTGCCACATGCACTTAGGTGTTGGTGAAGGTTTTCATTTACTAGAGTGGTGATACTCTACTTTTTATTATTTGAGTATTTTTCCTGTGCCATAAGACTTTTGAGTGATTGCATTGTATTCCACATTATATCTTTTCAGGCCCCCGACGAAGAGCTGCCCACAGCTCGAAATGCATTGGGCATATACAGATGAAATATTATAATTCTCAAAGAAACTGATATTGAAGTTTTGGAATATTTTGTTATAATCATGTGTTGTTTTTGATATATAACGAAAACATGTTGTGTATATTTGCAATGTTTTGAAAATTCTTATTTGAAAAATTCACTAAAATCAATTCTGAAAACGCATTCAAGAGTGTTTATATAATTTGTAGCGTGTTTCGCGCTAGAGCAACAGTGCGCTAAGGTTAAGTGTTATTCACACTTAAGATAAGGTTGTCAAACATTTGGGCACGTAATAGGGCAGACGTGCTACCTCAGCTGCACGCTTTGAGTTTAAAACTGTATAAATAGGAATTACAGTATAATAAAAAAGAATAAAATTAATAAAGAGTGCTCCTCTAACCACACTAAATAAGTTATGCATATGGACCACAAACTATTTCATACCCTGTGACAACTTGGCAATCTGTGGGATCGTGACAGCATTAGAAATTATTGACAAACAACCCAAGGCAGTACAGGGCTGATGCTGTACATGCCAAACCATATTATACTATGAATCACACAGCTAACTGGCAAGGCGAATCCCCTACACTAACTGTGGAGACAAGCTTGTGAGAGAAGGCAAATGCAGTTTCTAATATTAACAGAATTATTACATTCTCACCAAGAACACAAGCAGGAGCACAGATGAATCTGCAAATGGGCATGCTGATGGCCTTTATGTGTGGAAGATGTTAACACTCACTTCATCCCCTGAAAATAGAGCAGTTCTTAGACAGTTGAGGTTAAATGAATAGTGGGGAAAAGTTTTTCGACCAAGCAAGGGCATTGTCAGGACATCAAGGGTGACCTGAGTTGTGTAGTTGTTATCACAGTCAGAAATAAAGTGCCCATGCATGACTATGACAGTTTATTTTATCACTTGTTCAAAATGGTTAGGGATCATGGCCATGCCCTAATTCTACTAAGTTGAAAACCGAATCAAAATCAAAATGAAGAAATATCGAGTAGCTATTTCTATTGATGCAGAACCTGCAGGAAATTATTGTCTTTGTAGATTGATCGCAGTGGGTTCCATGGGATTAACTTTGTCAAGACCACACTCCACCCCCTCGTGATACAGCAAGAAAGAAACCAACCAACCAAATGGGCCTTAGAAAGACAGCTGACTAGACCCAATAGGCAATCAGAAACCTGAGAAGCTTGCCACTACTGGGCTTGCAGGACTAAGCCATAAGTAGGAGGAGGGGAATGCCTTGTTCTGCCTTTTATGGTGTCAGCAGGTTTTGAATTTCACACTTCTGTAGTCCACTTGCAATGTAATACGTGAATTCAGAAGGTCAGTACTTGGAAACTGATGGAGTTCTTGGTGAAGAGCAAAATCTAGAATGGACCACTCCACCAAGGTTGATGAGATAACATGTGCTGTTGTATATCCATGCTGCAAAATACATGCCTTGACATGGATATAACCACCAGGATGCAGGTGATAATTTGCTCTAGTAAGACTGGTGGAAAAAGTACCTTGTACCTCAAAATAGAAGCGTCTGAGACAAGAGCAAATCAGGTAAAGCTAGTGACACTGGAGGAGTGTATGGTAGAATCATATGCCTGTCCATATGTATATATATATTTTTTAATCAACTTTATTCGATTAGTTAAAATCATAAAAGCAATCACATAACATTATTCATGGATTAAAAAGACTATTCATATGGTAAAAAAGTAAGAGTCAATTCATCTTCATAAATATGTAGTTAAAAATAATAAAAATGATGAAAAGACACCACATACAAATGGATATAAAAGTTAGTTAGGATGAAATCACACCTCAAGAATGTCCACCAACCGACCTTTTGCCTTAATACGCATAGCGGCAACCAGAAAACTTGCAACCCCAAAGATTACCCTAATGCTACCCAGCAGTTGTAAGTACAGGAGTGCGGGACGCACTTGTGTGAAACCCGCCTCTCTCAATAGTGGAAGCAACGCTACGCTAGCGCTACGAGGCCTCCGGGTTGTCTGCGCTTAACAAAACACTATTAATAATAATAATAAAAACTGTTTTCTGATATTAGAAAAATGATCACAAAACATAATAAAATGCATTAATGATTGATCAGAAAAGTTCTCACAACTGCAGAGAATAGACTGGTCGGGTTTTCCCCATACCGGATAGTGACCCAAAAAAAACTGGATAATGTTAAATCTGATGGAAATGGAACGGGATAGTAACAATCTGTAGGTAAGGTTCAATTGATGGAGTGGTCAGAAGCATGTAGTTTGCTCTGACATTAGGTTTTAGAACCTCCACTGCCTCCCGTCCTTGCATGGCTGATCCCAGAAAGCTATCCTTAACCCTGTCAATATTATTTCATGAAGGATCAATTCAGTCTATTGGTTAAAGAACGGGCTTTCATAAACTTGAGAAATGCAAAAACAACCGTTGATGGACAGAATGCAGAACAATGTCATACATTCACCCCAGTACAGAGATCTAGGCCTAAATCCATTGTTTGTTGGTCACCACACCACCCCAGTTCAGGCATGACCATATGCAAATCAGCCTTGTTTTTGCATGTCACACCGAGTGGGACGGGTTTGCTCAGATGTGAGTCCCGTGCTAGGATGCTTGATTCCGGTTCAGGTGTGTTTTGCTGTTCACCCTATGTGGAATTGGTATGCCTAGACGTGGGTCCCGTGTTCATTACGCCACTGGAGTCAAGCTATCCTGGCTGAAGAAGGCTGATAGCCAGAAACCTGTCCTAGGATGCTTGATTCTGGTCCAGGGAAGACACTGCTTGGCATTTTGGTCTGGACTGTTCCCATGAGGCACCGGGTCAAGACTGATTTGCATATGGCCATGTATGAACTGGGGTGGCTTGGTGAGCAAAAAAACAATGGATCAAACCCAGGTCTGTGACTGGGAGTGAATGTTTTGCCATTATGCAACATTCCGTCCATCATCGTGTGTGTTTTGCTGTTCACCCTATGTAGGAAGGGTATGCTCCCGTGCTCACTACGCCACTGGAGTCAAGCTATCCTGGCTGAAGACGGCTGATAGCCAGAAACCGGTCCTAGGATGTTGGATTCAAGTCCAGTGAGGACATGGCTTGGCAATTCGGTCTGGACTGTTCCCATGAGGCACAGGGTCAAGACTGATTTGCATATGGCCATATCTGAACTGGGGTGGCTTGGTGAGCAAAATAACAATGGATTAAACCCAGATCTGTGACTAAAGGTGAATGTTTTGCCATTGTGCAACATTCCGTCCATCATCTTGTGTGTTTTTGCTGTTCACCCTATGTGGGAACGGTATGCCCAGACGTGGGTCCCGTGCTCACTACGCCACTGGAGTCAATCTATCCTGGCTGAAGAAGGCTGATAGCCATAAACTGGTCCAGGGAAGACATGGCTTGGCAGTTCATTCTTAACTGTTCCCATGAGTAAGCAAGGGCAAAGTTTGTGAATTTGCGTTCCGCAAATTCCTGCAAAATTGACCTCGCAATCTGCAAAATCCGCGGATTTTTGCGTGTACCCGGGGTTTTTTGCGTCCTCGCGGGCCGGTTCAGCGCAACAACCACAAAGTAACCCATGCGGTCATACATGGGTGCGGCCATCTTGTGCACGGTGCGTATTTCCATTTCCAGGCGCTATTGGCAATCTCGCGTTGTGTGCATCGCGCTATTACAAGTTCGCGTGTGTTTTTGCATGCTCGCGGGGGAAATATCGCGCAAACTTTCCCACCAACAGGCGCGGCCATCTTATTTTTCATTCATTGCTACGGTTCTGGGCATGCTTTCTCTATCCAGCTTCAATCTTTTCCATCCTTTGCTTGTTTGAAGTTTTTTTTAAATCTATTTTACTTATTATCTATCCCTCTATTTTTCTAGCTCTATATTTTGTGTTTTCTTCTACTTTTGGTTAATTTAATACTACTTTTTTAAACTCTTTTCTTTTCTTTACTTTTCCCTATTCTCTTTCCTATTTATTATTTACCTTCCTGTCCAGACCATGGCAAAGGGAGCCGGGAAGCAGCCTGACAAGGGGAAGGGTCCCGCACCCCGTTCCCAGCTCCAATGCGGGTGATTGAGGGGGGAGCAAGTCACCGCCCGGGGGATCTTCAGCAAGAACGAGGTGGCCGCACTGGTTTATTATGTGCAGCGCCGCGTCCCAAAGACCATTGCGGCAGGCGGCAGGATCGCTAGCAGGTACGGGCTCCGGGAGCGTTGGATGTAGTGGGAGAAGGTGTGCCGGGCCATATATAAACACTCTCGGGTCTAGCGCACCTACAGCCAGGCCACGCACCGGTGGTCCGACCTCCTGGACCGTGAACACGACCTGCTAGGCGTTGAGATCCCCGGGCTTGATGAGTAGTAGGAGCTATTTAATCACTACTCTGTTTTCTCCTGCTCTATGTGTTATCATATTGCAAATTTTTGTTTTTTCCGAAGAGCAACAATGCTGCCAATTACATTGTAGGTAAATTATGTTTAAAAATCTTCTGTGATTGCATTTCAGGTGCACTGCTCTCCTGCTCAGTGGCGGTGCTACTATGCTTATTTGTTTTCGATTTTGTGCTCATTCCATTGGCCTTAGTAATTATGTATGAGTGTACTTTACAGAACTGCGTAATGCTAGACACTAAGGGGCAGATTTACAATTACTGGTGCATCCCTGCAAATTAGCAGGGATGCTAATTTTTGGAAACAAGAACAGTAGTGAACACAATTCACAAGCCAAAACCCAGGGGAAAAAAACACACAAATTATTCAATTAAATGTTGTGACATGTAAACATCATTGATGGAGGCCAAACATGTTATTTGTATACAAAATAGTGTTTATAATTTATTTATATTATTTTCTTCATTTTTGTTGGTAATTTCTTTTATAAAAATACATTTGTTCAATAAAATGATCAATAACATACATTTTATAATACAAAGAAGTGTAAAGATAAATCAAAAAACAAGAAAGGGAAAGAGAAAAGAAACTACAATTGACTTAGTTGTTGGGGTGGGCTAGTGGAGTTAGCAAAGCGGTGGATGGGAACTCTACGCGCGTTTTGGCTATTGCCTTCTTCAGGAGTCCGTCATTCGCAACAGGACATAAAAAACAACACTGAAAAACACATAAAAGGGCCATGTCACAATGTGTAATATTGTAATATTGTACAGTTTTCTTTACAATAAACCCTGGGTATAGGTCTACTTTTTAGGAAGACAAAAAACACATTTGGTATTTAAATGATAAACAGTTTTGATGCAAGTAGAGCAGCTATATTCTTTGTAAAGCGTTTCAATTGATTACCGATAGTTAAGTCTGGTATATGCTTCATTGATTCTATATACATATATTTGATTATTTTATCATGTACGAGGTCGATGTTCGGACAAGGTTGTTATATTTTTGATACAATTACAGAACAGTATCTTTGAATCCTAATATTGTTTGCAAACGGAGAAAACTATTAACGTTATTAGGTATAGTGAAGAGCAAATGCAGATAAAAGGGGGAAAGGTTAGGATAAAAAAAGAGAACAAGAGAGTCTGCAAGTTAGGGTCAATACGCCTATTTGGAAACAGGTAGGACATCTGTATAAGTATGTCATTATACTGGCACATAAGAAGGTGCGCTTGAGAGGACTATTGCAAAAAGGGATTAAAATAGGTCAGAGGTATCACTGTTGCATTTGCTTACGTAGTGATTTACTCGCAGGCTGTTTATGATTATTTGATAGATTTGTTCAAGAGACTTTCCAGCGGGGGAACAGTGCACCAGAGACCTTATTTTTAGAAAATAATTTTTTTTTTAAATACAGAATACGTTTGAAATAATCCTTGTTTATATGTAAATGTATTTTCTTTTACCAAAAGAGTCTACATCTTAATGAAGGTGACAATGTAAGTTTATGCTGATATGTTTACCGGTTGTCATTAGTTGATGTCAGTTTATAGCGTGACCTGTTTACGTCGGCGGCGCGTTCCTTGCTGAGTAGCTAGGAAGGAGTGGTTGGAATCTGAGTATGGGTAAAAAAAGGAGGAATATGAATAAATGGCTTAGCTTCCAGGGTTGGGAGGCTCACAAGGTGATGTTGTTATAAATACTGTTTGTCTAAGTACCTTGATCAATGGAGGCTGTTACAAAATAGTATACGTTTCTTTAGAGTCTTAATGAGACAGTCCGGCGATCCGATGGAGGATGGACCCACTATATCAGACGATGTAGAAGCCCTCATAATCCCTGCATGGGTGGGGTATATATACCGTTAGTGTGGAAAAAATGCTCTACTATTCATTTAGATTGGGTTACAGTTCTCGATTTTATCTGCACGATCAGGGAGAGTATAAAGACATGCAATACCTGTTTTAATGTCGACCTCGTGTTGTTCCTAGATAGTGATAACTGGCCTTTAAAATTTAAATAAGAGAATTCAATCAAAACTAGTTGTCGACCAGCGAGCGGGGAGATGGGATACTCTGGTGTCTATTTACACTAGTCCCTTAACGTACCTTTAGGTTCCGGTCGCCGTGTCTCTAAACGGGGTTCTGGAGTAATTGGAGCCGCCAGACACGATCAGCGAAAGGAAGGGTTGGAGCTAATTGCCACACTTCTTATATATCCTCACTGGTTCTTTTAATGCAGCCCAGGTGTGTTCTGGTGCAGAGGAACACCCTAGCAGACGCACATGTGTTTATGTGCGATATAGCATTGAAAGCCAATAGATGTAAACATGTAGTTCAGACAACGGAACTACAAGTATGGCGTAGTTTCATGAGGTATAGAAACGCATTCTAGTCTTGTTTTTAATGGGATATCATATATTGCCGATTTTATGTATGTTATTGATCATTTTATTGAACAAATGTATTTTTATAAAAGAAATTACCAACAAAAATGAAGAAAATAATATAAATAAATTATAAACACTATTTTGTATACAAATAACATGTTTGGCCTCCATCAATATTGTTTACATGTCACAACATTTAATTGAATAATTTGTGTGTTTTTCCCCTGGGTTTTGGCTTGTAAATTGTGTTCACTACTGTTCTTGTTTCCAAAAATTAGCTTATTCCAGTCCCTACTGGTAGTGAATATATTATGAGTAGGGGTCCCCATTTTTTACAAAATGAATTAGCAGGGATGCGCCAGTAATTGTGCGCCACGCCTCCACCACCCATGGTGCGCCGCATTTACAATGCGGCGTACCATGGGGCAAAAACGACACAGAAGCGTCACGCATCTGTGCCCTAAAGGCGGGGCATTGCTGGAGTTGCCCAATGCTGCATCAAGTCGTATGTCTGCTTCAAACAGGCGCAGGGTTTTGAGTGACGCAACATTGGTCTAAAAGTGACTGAGTGAAATCTTGTAGATTTCACTCAGCCACTTTTAGGATGCGTTCCTGCGCAGGAACGTCCTCCCTTGCGCCGGAACGCCCCCTGATGGCGCAGGGCTTTAAAACGTGATGCATCTGCCAGATGCGTCATGTTGTTAATATACCCGCACCATGGCGCCTCTTTTGCGCTGCCGCTGCGTCACAAAAGTCATGCAACGACAGAGCAAAAGAGCCGCAGGGGGCTTGTAAATCTGCCCCTAGAAACTCAAGTCCATTATTTCCTTTGTACACCTACCACTAAGAAGAGATATTGGTGGTGGATTGATAGTTTGAGTATTTTAATGACTGGTTATGTAGTAGGAAACTTACAGCCAGATTCATGAAGATACCATTATGCGATTAGCAAATTGCGAACATTTGCGAATCGCAATTTGAGAATCGCATAATGGTATTCATGTACAAATGCGAGGAAAAAATGCGATTCGCAATAGATCGCAATTGGCGATTGCGATCTTGCCGAAATCGCAAAAAAATCACAGAATCGGCAATTTCCCATGCCGAAATTGCGATATCGCAAATAGGGATATCGCAAATTGAGATCTCGCTAACTGCGAGATCGCAAAAACGGGAAGTAGCATTTCGAGCCCACTGATGACATCACAACCAGGAAGTAGGCTCACCACACCCACAAACAGAACACAGAGCCAGGGAGTGGCAGCGGGAAACTGAGGAGCACCAAAACCAACACTCTGCAGCACCCCAGCCTGAAAAAAAGTATCCAAAGATGTCCCAAGATGCAGCAGGGAGCAGTGGGCAGGAGAGGAAGAGGAAAATAAAGTTTTCAGAATCCAAATTGGAGCACCTAATTGAGGGGGTCTGCAAGGACCATGCCAGGCTCTTTGGAAAAGACTCCCGGAGGGTGCCAGAGGCAGAGAAGCGCAGGATCTGGCAGCGCATCTGCGCAAAGGTCAATTCTGTTGGTGTGGCCCAGCGCTCCATTGACGACATAAAAAAGCGCTGGTACGACCTGAGAGGACGTTCCAAGGAGCGGATTGCTGAGAGGTTTGGGGAGCGACTGGCCACCGGTGGAGGGGAACCTGTAGCCACACCGAACACCCCATTGGAGGACCTGATTGAGGACACCATTGCGCCAGAAGCCTGCGTGGGGGTCCTTCAGCTGGACTCATCTCGACCCAGCCAACAACCTGAAGGTAAGTGCCATGCGACTGCGACCCAGTCCCCTAACAATGCCCTTAAGTCCTAAGCTAGCAACATGACATCCCCCAACAATGCAGCCCATACTCACCAAAAAAGCCCCATTGCATTGTGGAAGTTGTAGTGTAATCATGTACCCGCAGTTAGCCCAACACTGGCAGAGCACTCAATGCAAAGTCAATCCAAAAGCCAGTCAGGGAAAGCAAGGCTGCATGCATGTATCAACATTGCCTGCGCAAGATGCATAACTTTAATCATGCACCCTTTCACATTAAAGGCGCAGGTGATCAAGCCAGCACGGACAGCGAGGAGCTGCACATCGCCGAGAGCCAGGAGGACACTGAGGGTGAGGGCCAGTCCTCCCAACGACCCGGCCCATCACAGCCACCAGCAGTGCACCCACCACCACCAACACCACCACCACCCGTGCAGACAGGGCCACCCCTGCAGCCACAGCCGTGCAGCCAACCCCCCAGCAAACAGCCACAGCAGTGGTACAGGCTCCACCACCAGCGCCTCGGAGGCAGACGAGGCGCACACCTGGTGCCTGGTCACACACCAGCGTACTGAGGCGCCAGCAGCACCAGGGCCCAGCAGGCACCGCCAGGGCTCTTGAAACACCCGATCCAGGCCTGGCAGTCGAACGCCGCATGCTGGCGGTGCATCGCACACAGGCGCGCCACATGGCAGCAATGCGACACAGATGCAGGCAAACGGCCAACACATAGCCCAGATGGACGCTGCAGTGCGAGAAAACAACCAGCTGCTTGTATCCCAGCAGGACATGACCCGTCGATGCCACCGCCAACTACTGGCCCGCCTATCGGCCTACACTAGGTCAAATCATGTAGTTGGTAATGCTGGATCTCAGCTGGCACGAAGGTCACTCGCCATGCAGGCCCAGATGGTGCAGTGGTGCCAGGATGTGGCCAGGTCACTAGACCTACTCACCGCAGCAGGGCTCGGTAGACAAGCCACTACCCATGAAGAAGCAGAGGGGGCTGACGACACAAGTGAGGCTGCATCGACCAACAGCAGCACATCCTTGCCACCGTTGCCTGCACGTCGCCGCAGCAGCAGGCCAACATCAGCAAGTAGGGCCAACACCATCCCTTAGGATGCGGAGAGACGACTTGGAGCGTCTCGTCGTCACCGTCCGTGAGGACTCTGACACTCAGAGGGAGGCCATGCAGTCAACCCCTGCAAACCCCCTAAACCAGCATGGGGAGGTATGGAGCAATACCCTCTCCATCAGACAATTGAATACTTAATGGCCAATTTATTGTGATTTAACAATAAAGAAGAATGGTCAAACTTGATACACACTCATGTCATTATTACATTCGTCATGCATGGGTGCAGTGTTGTGATAGGGGAATGTGAGCACTAGAAACAGTTCGTAGTGATGTGGTTCCGCCGCCTGTGTCCTTCAGCAGGATCTTTTCCGCGTGCATGACGTACATGTGGAAGTGGCCGGTTGTCACCTTCAGACTCACTGCCAGATATCTCCACTGGTATCCTGCGCTTGGTAGCAATGTTGTGGAGTATTGCACACACGGCCACGATGCGGCAGCAGACCTCAGGTGTGTATTTGATGACCCCACCAGTCTTGTGCAGTATGCGGAAAAGGCTCTTCAATAGGCCAAATGTCCTCTCTATGCAATTTCTTGTCCGTATGTGTGCAGCATTGTAACGCCGTTGCTGTGGTGTGGCTGGGCTGAGGTATGGGGTGAGGAGGTACTCACGTAGACCGTAGGCGCTGTCACCTGCGGGTAATGAGCACAGGGTGAGTGCCTATTCTGCGCAGATACATGATCAAAGTGTAGTATTTGGGGACATGTGCACTTACCCAGTAGGTGTCCTTCGCCAAAGTCTCCCCTTGCCAGTCGTGTGTGAATGCTGCAGTGCCGGAAGATGAAGGAGTCATGTGTGCTACCTGGATATTGTGCCACTATGTCCGTGATGATATTCTTGGAGTTGCACACCATCTGGATATTGAGGGAGTGGTAGGACTTGCAGTTGCGGTACATGTATTCCGTTTGTGCTGGTGGGCAGAAGTGGATATGGGTACAGTCAATGCATCCAATTACATGCGGAAAATGTGCAATGTTGTAGAATTTCAGCTTGGTGTCATTTAAGTTCTTTTGGGTGGTTGGGAATGAAATGTAGTGGTGTAGCCGGGTCAGCATTGCATCCAGAAAACTACTGAGGCAGCGGGACATGGTGGGCTGGGATATACCCCCAGCGACAGCAACTATGCCCTAGAAGCTTCCGGAGGCCATTAGGTGCAGGCTGCACAATACCTGTACATGGTTGGGGACGGCATTGGTTCTCCTTGTTGGATGCTGCAGCAGGGGGTCTAGGTCCTGGATCAGCTTAATGATCATTGGGCCACTTAGCCGGTACTTGGCATAGATTTGCTCCCTGGTTTGGCCCAGAAGGGTGATCCGCTGCCGGAATATCCGCTCCTGGATCCTACGCCTGTTCTGTGCAGCTCGCTGCAGCCTACGCCGCCTGACCACCATGTAGAGTCCTGGCATTGTGAGAGTCCTCAGTCTCCAGCTGCATGTCCTTTAGTGTGTTTGGTCAGGCCAGCACCTGTATGCAGTTAACTTTAATCAAATTTTTTTTGTTTTGTTTGCTGCTTACCACCTGGTTTGAGTTCTCCTTAAATTGCACGTCGCTAATTGCGATTTTTGTGTTTTTCGCAATCTGCGATTTTTCATAAATGGCAATAGCGATTATTTAGCGACTTTGCAAATGAATTCGCAGAATCCTTCATTTTTCGCTATTTCCGGATCGCAAATTGGCAGGTTTCAGGATTCTGCGATTTTATTTGCGAATTTGCTATTTTTATTTAGCGATTACGCACTTTTGCGATTTTCACTTTCATGAATATCTTTTACTCAATTTGCGATCGCTATTGCGAATTCGCTGCTATTGCTATTGCAAATTAGCTTCATGAATCTGGCTGCTACTTTTTAGTGTTTTCACTGGTCTGCAATCACGATGGACTTTGTCTGTCACTTCGCGTGCGGCGGAGTGCTGCCTGCCAGTCCTGGTCGAACCTTTTTGTAGTTTGCTTAGTGAGTTACATAACTTTCCAAGTCGACGGTCCACGAACCCAGCAATACTAATATCCCAGTAGACCACATCGGATAGGTCAATAAATGTAGTGCAATTGTTTTCTATTTGCTATTTCCCCGAAATAATTTGTTATTGTTCTTTTGAAATGTTTGATTTGGTTGACAACAATCATCCCTGTTTGGGTCTTTCTTACATGTTGTACATCAGCTCCCCCCAGGGGCAAGAGTACAGAGGAGGAGGTAGCAGTGCCGGCGGAGCAGGAACAAGAAGGCCAGGATCGGTCCGGCGAGTGCTCCTCTGGTGGCCCCAGTAAATTTTCATGTTGATATTAATAATTATACCTTTTTTTTTTTTAAGTTTCAAAAACCTTTATAGGTAGTTGTCCATATACACAGCCATTCGCATACAACCAATCTCTGGCAAGCGGCTTTAACAATTTAGCATTCTGTATATCAACAGTGATGGATACATTTACATGACCACACAGCAAGTCGCCTACAACCACTTCGGGCCGGCCATGTTACACTACAGTTCAGTACACTTGTGCACAGGGAGTTTAGTGCAGGTAGGGGAGTATTGCACAACAAGCTGTCTCCAATGAGCCGTAGCAAGCAACATCAGATATGTCCCCGGAATCGATGCAGACACACACGTTCGTGCACACCAGTCGTTACCTCGTAGGTGTCAGAGCACAGCCAGGAATCATACAGCTGTGCACACACATACATCACGCATCCCTATCTTGAACCGTTGATTGTAAATAACTGAGTAGTGGTGCCCATATGTCCCCTGGTCTGGATGTGACAGGCAGTAGTTCGGCATACAGTGCAGATTGGTCCTGACAGTGTGTTAAATCATTGATCCAATCCTTAAACTTTGGCGCTCTTCCCCTACCCCACCTACAGGCCACTCGCCTTTTCGCCATCAGTAAGGCTAGAACAGTGAATTTTTGACAGGCAAGCGGTATATGTGCGACATCACTCAGCAAAGCGACCAATGGCGTGGCCTCCATGTGCACACAGGTCATTCGCCGCAAGGCCTCAAAAACTTGCTCCCAGAAATCCTGTATGACCGGGCAGGTTCAGGACAGATGTAAAAAATCTGCGGGGCGCGACATAGATCGCACCTATCATTGTCCCGAAGGTGGAACCTGTGCATACTGACCGGGGTGTAGTACAATCTGTGGAGGTACTTGAAATGTATGATCCTCAACCTGCTGCTAGCCGAGATCCTCTCGGTCTGCAAGAAGCTATATTTCCATTGCTCTTCTGATAAAGGAGCTTCTAGTTCTGCTTCCCACTTGGAGCGGGATGGCGCGTCCTCTAAAGGTCGTTGGGTGCGCACTGTACGATAGAGTAAAGACACTAATCGTCTCGGCGATGGCTGTTGCAGAAGTATCTGCAGGGGGGTAGGTTGCGGAGGTTCTGTCGGAAAGTCTGAGTGTAGGGAGCGTACTCCCTGCTTAAGACGGATATATATAAAAACAACATGCGTTGTTGTAGTTTATGAAAGATGGTTTCTAGCAAGAGCGGCAAGGCGGGTGGTACACCAGGGGGGCATATAGCTCCGGGATGTCTAATTGGCTCGCAATGCGTCGCCATGCCGTAACCGTGGCATTTACTGTTGTCTGAGTTCATTCCCGAACATTTATATCCATTTAGACGGCACCTTCAATAGTTATGGGGTGGGCCAGCCAATGTTCTGCTGCCACCTGCGGTATGTATCTGCGCTGTGGAGGTATTTAAACTGAATCAGCCGGTATCTAGAGGAGACAGCAGCATACCTAGGGCTGGCAAGGGCCTCTGTTCAATCATCATCTGTCAGGGCCGGTAAGTCCGCCTCCCACGCCGCTCTGGTCCGATGTATGTTCGTCTTAGCATGTTTGATCAAAGTTTGATAGATCTGGCGGATTTTATGCCCTTCTAGATCCACCATTAACAGTCTGCCCTCCAGAGGGTGGAATTCAGGTAAGGACTTGAGGTGCTTAAGCAGGGGGACAGGGCATGGCGAAGCTGTAAATACTTATGGAACTGAGATTTGTGTAGGTCAAACTCCTTCTGTAGCCTCTGAAAGGATTTAAGCGTGGGTCCACCCATCACATCGCCTAGTGTAGATATTCCTATTGTATCCCATCTATGAAATCCGGACAGGGTGGAGACGGTCCGGAGGTACGTGCCCTACCAAAGGGAAGTTGTGCCTGTCAGCACACCCCACCAGCCCATAGACAGGGACACACTTCTCCAGATCTGAATTACCGTACGGCAGGCCGGGGGAAGGTCCTCCAAGGACAAATTGCTGTATAGAAGACTGAGCAGTGGGTATTCAGCCAGGAAGAGCCTTTTCACCGCATAGGCTGGATCGTCTTGTGGGTTGTACCACCATTCATACTTTATCAAGAGCTGAGATGCCCAATAATACGCCCGCACGTCCGCTGTTGCAATTCCGCCAGAATAGGTGGATTGGGCACAGCTCGCCAGGGCTACCCGATTCACCCCTCGCCCCAGAGGAATCTGTTGAGGAGGGCGTTCATTTGTAGAAACCACGACTAAGGGATTGGGTACAGGAAGTTCTGCAGCCTATAAAGCAAGTGTGACAAGGACACCTTTTTGAAAATAGCGGACCAACCATATTTTTAAAAAAAACATATTTTATTGTTTTATATCATTATAACATAGGCTTACTGTGCAGTCAACCTTTAAATAAGCAAAACCCTCCAAACTTTCCGGTTGTCCCACATTACAATACAAGCCTACATGCCATAGACTGGTGCACAACTTCCCAATATAGACAGGACAAATCATTCTGCATACTGATTATAAAAAAACCTCTTGCCTAAAGAAGAGTTTAATCAACTCTACTAATGAACTACCCCTAAACCAAGAAGGTCACACCCCCCTCCCTCCCTCACCGGTGTGTTTATATATTAACAACAGTTACAGCATATGTCTCAGGTTAACTAAAGCCAGGGCTGCCCAAAATGGGTGTGTATTTGGCCTCCCGGGGCTATACCATCTTATATTGATCCTTCCTCTGACTGTTGGACGGACAGAGAGTGCACCAGTGTCTCCCATGCTCTTGCTGATTCCAGCGCTTTCATTGTTTAAGCGTTGCGCTTGTTGAAACCAAATAACACCCTCACTGCTAGCCCATTTAAGTAGCTCAGCTCTCCACCTTCTGTTATTGGGACATTCCTTCGACTTCCAGTGCATTGTAATTTCTCTTTTTACCAACACCAGCCCCATATCCACAAATGGACTTGTCACCTTTGTCTTGGATGTATGAGGGAACCAATGCAATATACACGTTGCCATGTCAAAGTCCAACTGGCGCTCCGTAACTGAATTCAATAGCTCTCCCACTGCAGCCCAGTAATTCCCCAGGTTTGGACCCTCCTACAACATATACTCTAGTTCCACCCCCTCTCTTGTGCACCTTGGACATGCAGCATCGCCAACCCTGAAATACTTTTGAATCTTACCAGGTGTCAAATATGCTCTGTGTAGTATAAAAAAGTGTACCAACTAGAATCTTGCATTCCTGAGGCTTTTTCAAGTCCTGCGTAGTATATGTCCCCATGCAGTCTCCGGTATGGGCTTCCCAAGTCCTGTCTCCCATTGTTGTCGTAATATATCGAGTGGTGCTAACCCCTCATTGAGCATCATTGAGTAGAGGCATGTAACTGCTTTGAATGTCCCTGCCACCATCACTACATACTGACATACCATCGTAGTTTTGGGCTCTACCAGTCCCTCCCTCCAATGTTTCTGAAGTGCATGCATCAGAGCGGAGTGCACCAGGAATCCCCCCGGGAGGTCATATCATTCCTGCAGCACTTGATAAGACATTAATACACCATCCTTGTATAGATCCCCGAGTGCTTGGATCCCGCCTGTTCCCACTCCAGCAAGGACGTCCAATTTCCACCATGGGACAACAATGTAACCATCCCCAATGGCATTTCAGGGGCTTATGGATGCAGCACATCTGCTCTTCATTGGTTCCGATTCCAGCATAATCTCAGTGTTTTCTCTTCCAGTGATAGATCTCTAAGGTCTAACGTCTGTTGCATAATTATAAAGGATAGGATGTGTCTCAGTATTCCTCTACCTCTCACGATCTCTGGACCCCTAAACTCCACTGCGACTGCCTGCGTCAACACTTGTAGTTGAGCTGCCAAATAATAAAATTCGAGGTCGGGAACCGCTAGTCCGCCCTCTGCTTTCGGCCTCACCAGCGTTTTTTGGGCCACTCTGCGTCTCCCGGACCCCCAGAGGAATCCCACAATCATGGACTTCAACAATTTAAACATGGAACCTGGTATCCATATTGGCAGTGTTCTGTAAAAATACAGCAGCCTAGGAAGTGCCGCCATCTTTAATAAGGCAACCCGTCCCATCACTGACAACGGAAGCGAACTCCAAAATGCCATGCTACCTTTCAGTGCCCGCACACATCTCCCAACGTTCCCTTCTAGAATATCATTGGCCTCGTGATAGATATGCACCCCAAGGTATGCTAAACAAGTCAGCTCCCAGCACATATTTCTTTATGTCGAAGGTGCCGTCCTCCCAGGCTTTACTAAAAACAAACATGTCTTAGCCCAATTTACCCTCAATCCTGAAACGTCGCCAAATTCTGACACCAAGTCCGCCGCTCCTTCCAGTGCCCCCTCTGCATTCGCCAGAAACATCAATAAATCATCTGAGTATATTGATATGCATTGCTGTTCCCCCTTGAACACCAGACCCTCATGCCAGTGTCCCAACCTAGCTTGCGCTGCCAGAGGTTCCATTGCCAAAGCAAATAACTGTGGAGAGAGCGGGCAGCCCTGTCTCATCCCCCGGGACACTCGGCATCGGGGGGAAACTAATGTCTCTACCTTTACTCTAGCCACTGCCGAGGTATACAACACTCTTGTCCAGCCTACCAATTTGTCTCCCAACCCGAAACACTCCATTGTTTTATACAGGTACGGCCATTCTAAACTATCAAAGGCCTTCTCTATGTCCACTGAAAGTATCGTGGCCAGAGGCGAGCCAAGGCGGCCCTCCCCCAAAATCCTCATCAATCTTCGTACATTCGTAGCTGTGTTTCCAGTTGGGATAAACCCTGCCTGATCCCCATGAACCAAACAAGTCATATGCAGTAGGAGACGGAACGCCAAAATTCGACTAAGGATCTTATAATCAGTTGTCAACATTGATAAGGGTCGATAAGCTGCTGTGTCTGTACAATCCCTCCCTGGTTTAAGCAGTGGGATAATGAGTGCCTCTCTCATCGTCATGGCCCAGTTCTCACGCTTCTCTATAGACCTCAATCAGCCTCGGGGACAGCAAATCCACATACTGCGAGTAAAATTCTATTGGCACTCCGTCTACACCCGGAGTCTTATTGCGAGGCATATGTTTAATTGCACTCCTGACCTCTTCAATTGAAATATCGCAGCCCAAATGCTCCACTTGTTCCTCGTCCAGCTGCGGGAGGGGCACACTCTCTAAAAAGGCATCAATATCTGTCTCCCCCGCTACTAGTGTGCTCTCATACAACCCTTCATAATACTCCAAGAACCGAGCCACAATCTCTTGCTGAGTGTAGATGTTGCTACCATCTCGTGCCCTCAGCGCCATGATCGGGGATCCTCGTGGAGAGGGATTGGCCAACCACGCCAACAGCGTCCCTGCCTTGTTACCCTCCGCATGAGAATTCGCAACATATTTCTTATAATCGAAGAACCGTAGCCTCTCCACTTCTGTAGCTACTGCTTCCTTGACCTTGACTACCTCCTTTTTCACTTTGGGACGTTCAGGTCTGGCTTGTTTTGCCAACCGTAGCCTGTTTTCTGCTTTGTCCAGATCCTGCAGCAACACCTTCCGTACTCCTACATACTTACTTATACATAGCCCCCTCACCACCACCTTAAATGCATCCCATTCCATTACTCTAGTGGAAGCTGTCCCTGCATTTTCATTAAAATAATGCACTATCCCTTCTCCAACTTCTCTTTGGAAAACCAGGTCGTCCAGCGTTTCAGGACGCAATCTCCAAGTAGGGATTTCAGACTTCTCCACCATCCAGTGCATAGTAATCAACAACAGATTGTGGTCCGACAACGTCCTAGTAAGATATTCAGAGTGGGTTATTAAGGGCACTATCGACTTTGAGCATAATATTGCATCTAGTCGAACATGGAGTTCCTGCAGTGCTGAGAAATAGAAATAATCCTGGTCTTGCGGGTGGTGCGTTCTCCACACATCCACTAAATTCTATCTGGTCTGCAAGTCTAATCTATATTTTGATAATCTGCAAACTGGGGAGTCTGGCGGGGGGGGGGTGGTGCGACCTGTCCTGCGAGACATCCGTTATTGAGTTAAAATCCCCTCCTAACACTACTGAGCCTGTAAAGTAATGTGCCAATGTGCCTGACATGCGATCCAAGAAACGCGCCTGATCTACGTTTGGAGCACATATACTACACAGCGCTATGTCTTACCAAGTAATCGCCCTTTAACGTCTACAAATCTGCCTTCAGAATCTATAGATTGCCTAGTTACCTGAAAAGGGACCCCCGCTCTGATCCAAATCAATGCCCCCTCCGCAAATGCAGAGTATGATGAACTAAAAACCTGCCCCCTCCATCTGCGCTGCAATGCTATACCTTCAGATTTAGTGAGGTGTGTCTCTTGGAGCAATGCAATATGTACTCCTCTCCTAACCAAATATGCATGGTCCTTATGGCGCCTTGTCATTGTGTGTAGCCCCCTCACATTCCAAGTGATGCAGCGTAAATCAGGTGTTGCCCCCATCGTAATAAAGTAATCTCTTCATCCCGCAGGTACAAAAATGAACACACCGGTGATCCTCTGGCCCCAACCACTCCCCCAACCCCCTCTCCCACCCACCCCCCAAGAACAGGTCCTAGAACAAAACTGCTAGTCCCCATCCAAACTATTCTAACAGTCAACACACACCTAAACCCACCAGTAGTCACTGCGGGTATGCCTTATGGGCATTTGAGGGTGCCCACTGCCAACGGGTGACTGCTTTTGTTCAAGAAATAATCCCCGCTTAGATCCCCCAATTAAACACAGAATTCTCTGCCCACCCGTACACCCATCCGTAGGCTATCAATTCTACAGCATACTAGTCGACCCTTCCACCCCAGAGCTGGCCCGAGAGCCATCATACACCGGCATCCCTCAGCTGAAACCATTCACCTGGATAAGCCACCTCCTTCCACACAGCAATCTCCATCACAGCTCTCTAGGCTGCAGACCATTACTCGTCCATTAGTCCGTCAGCTGTGGCTGGAGTGACCCGCGGCATCCGTAGACTATCTGTCTCCGAGGCTTCAGTGTCTAAAGGTGCTTTGTCCTCCGAGTCCGTGCTCCCCGGGGATCGCAATACCTGTCCACCGTACAGCTCCGTTACCGCTTCCAGCACTCGTTGACGCTCTATCTCGGCCTGTGCCTGCAATGGTTTCCGCATTCCTTGCCGTCTGCGCGAAGCCGTTGTGACTCACGCTGCCGACATTCCCTCGAGGCCTCCCGGACTTGATGCTCCAGTTGGTCCGTTCCAGCCCTGTAAGATTCCGACCACGCCCATGCATCCTCAGGTGTATCTTGAAAATGAGTGCTACCATCCAGCATTATTTTCAGTTTGGCTGGGAATAACAAGGAGTATTGAAGCCCTTCCAATTGCAGCTCCCTCATACCTGCATTAAAGGACGCGCGGCGGCGCTGGATCTCCAGTGTATAATTCGGAAAAATAGTCACCTTGCCATTTTCAACTTGATATGAGCCATCCGTTCGTGCTTTTTGGAGTAAGAAGTCTCTGTCCTTATAATGCAGCAGTCTGGCTACCACCGGGCGGAGACGTCGCCCCGGTTGCGGCGGTTTCACAGGTACTCTCTTTGCTTGTTCCAATGTGTAGAAGGGTGATAAGCCCTCAGCAGCCACCACAGTCTTTAACCAGTACTCCAAGTATTGCACCATATCTGACCCCTCCACTTTTTCAGGTAGACCCACCACGCAAATGCTATTCCGCTGATTTCTACTTTCTGCATGCTCTGCACACTTCTCCAATGCCTGTATGCTTTCCAAAGCGTCCGTCATTTTGGCCTCCAGTACCGTTTGTGCTGGTGTCACTCCCTGCAGTATTCCCTCCACCCATTTCACCCTATCCGCAAGCTTAGAGAGGTCCGCTCTCAGGGGACCAAGCACCGTCGCCACCTGTGCAATGTCTTCTTGCAGGGCCATGCGTGCGTCGGTGATCGCCGCCAATATCCGGTCAAACTGTTGCTGCATCATGGGGTCCTGGGGTGTCTCCAAGCTCTCCAGCACAGCCTGGGCCAGCGCTTCACTGTCCAGCAAATGATGTACCCCATCCTTCTTCCCTTTTGGTTTCACCATTATCCAGCCCTCTAGAGCGTGTTCCGGTGTGCACGGACACACCACTGTGTCCTGACCTCCCGCTGACCACCAGCGTTCAAACCTGCCTCAGATTAGCTCAAGAGCCCCGTTCTCCATGAGGGTCTCTGCTCAGTGGCTCAGGGGTTCCAGCATACGAAGCGCCACACTCCCTCAGCAGCACCAATGCAGGAGCACTCAAGCATAGTCTGTTCCGCTGCCGTCAGCCCTAGTCCGCAAGAGTTCGCCCTTGCGGTTATGGCCAGTACCAATAGTAAAGGAACAACACCTCGCACCCCTATTGGAGGTTTACTCACAGTTGCTACATCTCTTTTGGCCCCCTGCAGATTATGCCCCCCCTGCTACTCCAGGTCGGAGCCGATGCCACATTCTCCAGGGTGGTACCACTGGTCCGGATTTCAACTGTGCTTCCCCTTCCTCCGGACCCGATCCGAGGCTACTTCTCCCTTAGGCCCACTTCAGTCTGCACCATCCCTGTGATCAGAGCACTCGTCGGCAATCCTTCTTTGTGCCACTCAGTACATCCTTATTAACCCACTCCCAAGTGCAGGGGCCTCATCTCCAAGGTGCGAGTCTCCTTCAGGGTTCAGCCGCTCCTACCACGAACCCATCGGGCAGGCCTGCAGCCAGTCTTTCACTGTGGGCTCACAGCCTGCCGCTCGTGCTCACTCCCGCCCCGCTACAGCTTGCAGGTCGCAGCTGTTCCCAGGGCCCCACGTCCGCCTCCGCAGCCTGGAGCCCTGGGTCAAGCCGCACCCCACTCACCGAGGCAGGAATAGTAGCGCCGCTGCTCCTCCTCGCACCGCCAGGCATCCACGTTCTTCAATACCCCTTTCCGCTCCCGACGCTCAGCTCCAGGGAGGTCGGGGTCCATGCCTTCACCCTCCACACCGATTCTGCTGCAGGACGCTCTCGCACAGGATGTCCGTGACGTAGGACAACACAGCTCACCGCTGTCCCATGCACGGCCCCGGGCCGGTCCGCACCGGGTTCCTTGTCTTGCCGCCTCTCCGATGTCAGTAGCAACGTGCCCCCTCAGCTGGCAGCTCTGTACCGCACTTGTCTCAGGTTGAGTCGTCTCTCTGCTTCACCGCCGCCATTTTGGGGTCCTCCACCGCCAACAACCTCGGGCAGGAAAAAACGCTGAAACTCCCGATTCGCGTCGGTTTGGCGTCGGGCGGGTGCCAGGGCAGGTCTGTACACCTTCTTTTGTTCCGAGTGCCACCAGGTGAGCCAAAGGTCTGTTTTAATTCAGGATATTAGCGGGATCAGTGTGGAGCTCGGTGCTCACGCAGCCTGCTCCATCGGCCTCCAAGCCACGCTCCCCACGGACCAACCACGGGAAGGTGGGACCACACAGTTGTCTCCTCACTTATCGCCGGGAGCAAGGGGGCTATGTTGCGTGACCACTCCACAGTGGGGCATATGGTCCACCTCACTTTCTTGATGGATGTTGGTTTAAGAAGTTTTTCCCCGCGCAATCTCAGGTTTCTATTTGGGACATATAGGGATACCAGATTTCTGATTTTCCTGGGACCCTTACTGTGTAGAGCTCTATGCATTATAATCAATGCCTTAAACTTGATTCTGGATTCCACCAGGAACCAATGTAGCCCTTTAAGGTGCTTTTTGGTGGATTCCTGAGCTCGGGCCTTGCACAATAGTCTGGCAGCCACATTCTGGACCACCTGGAGTCTATTGGTCACATATTTCGACACATCCAGAAATAGCGAGTTTCCAAAATCCAGGCATGGTGTGACCAGGGAGTAGGCTACAGTCTTCCTAAGCTGGATACGGTCAAAGATTTTCCGAAGACTTCCAAGTAGTCCAAAACATGTACCAGTGACTTTCTTAGCTTGGGTCATCATTGAGAGGTCCTTTTCTGGCCAGAAGCCTAAATTCTTAATTTGGTCCTTTGGCGTAGGTGGGCTACCTAGACAGTCCGGCCAGCTAATGGATGGCCTAGGGACTTTCCTATTTCCAAGGATCATCAGCTCCGTCTTGTCCCCGTTTAGCATTAAGCAGCTTTTCGTCATCCATTCCATTACTTTTTCCATGCAAGGTAATAACCTATTGAAATTCCCATTGGTTTTAGGGTCTAAAGAGATCACCAACTGAGTGTCATTGGCATGGGATGTCATCGAGATTTTAAAGCAGAGGGCAATCTGGGACAGTGGCTCCATGTACACATTAAACGGCGTTGGGCTCAGCGAGGAGCCCTGTGGCACCCCATACTTTAATGAAATTATTTTTGACAGGGTGGGGTTTTCCTGGACTTGGAATGTTCTTCCCTCCAGGAACGAGGTGAGCCACTGTAGCATAGTTCCTTGTACCCTGATGGTCGAGAGTCTCGTTTGCAAGGTGTGGTGATCCACCCTGTCGAAGGCTGAACTCCGGTCCAAGAGGAGTAGGGCTGCTGAGTGTCCCTGATCCAATGTCATTCTAAGTTCATCTACCACTGTCAAGAGAGCGGACTCAGTGCTATGTTGCACACGAAACTCCATCTGGGTGGGATGGAGACAATGATTTGTTTCAAGGAACTCAGCCAGGGATTTATTGACGTGTTTTACCAAGAGCTTGCCTACAAACGGCAGCAATGATACGAGGCGGTAGTTCCTTAGTTGTGCTGAGCCTGCATTGTTTTTCTTTAGCAGGGGTTTGATTATAGCATGTTTCCAGGCTGCAGGGACCATGCCCGTCTCCAGAGAAAGGTTCATGATCTTGATTAGAGAAGGAAGAATGACATATGTGACTGTTCTAAGGAAGTGCGGAGGGCTGGGTCAAGAGGTGATCAGTATCAACATATATAGGGGACCCCCTCTTAAGCTACTTTTAGGCCAGGGAAAAGAGAGGAACATAATAACATAGCAAAAAATAGTTCCCACGTGGCAAAGTCCTTCAAAACATGGCAACCTTTAATTTTTTCTTTTATATTCTTTTTACAAAATAGTTTATATACTTTTTTCTCCTTTTGAATTCATCATATTCATTTCTCATAAACAGCAGTACATTGATTTTATTGACAATGCAAATATGAACAATAAAAACATACCATACAGAGAACCCATCTAAATCACTCTCACCATTGCCTCATACATGCACAGTCATACACTCAATATTCAGTCTTTATTCTGTGTCTAAGGGATCACAGATTTAACTGTGAACTGTCACGCTAGGTCGACGCGTTTCGGTGGGTTAAGACCACCTTCCTCAGGACCTTTAGCAGAACAAAGTTCGACTCCACACTTTTTGGACCCCTCCCCACACCACGTTCTAACAAAGCTGACGCCATCATCGCACCCCATCTCCGGGACATCATCAACTCCTTCCACACCGCCACCTTCCCGGAGAGCTAGAAGCACGCTGAGCTGACCGCCCTCCTGAAGAAACCAACGGCGGACCCCACCGACCTCAAGAACTACCGTCCCATCTCTCTCCTTCCCTTTCCGGCCAAAGTCATCGAGAAGACCGTCAACAGACAGCTTGCCGCCTTCCTCAAGACGAACGGATCCCTCGACCCCTCGCAGTCTGGGTTTCGGGCCAACCACAGCACCGAGACCGCCCTAATCGCAGCCACCTACGACATCAGAACCCTGATCGACAACGGGGAAACAGCGGCCCTCATCCTCTTGGACCTCTCTGCGGCGTTCAAAACCGTCTGCCACCGCACCCTAGTGAAGCGCCTCAGCAACATCGGGATCTGAGAGAAAGCACTGGAGTGGATCATCTCGTTCCTCGCCGGAAGAAGCCAGAGAGTCCGCCTCCCCCCGTTCAGATCCGAGGCCACCGAAGTCATCTGCGGTGAACCACAAGGATCTTCCCTCAGTCCAACCCTCTTCAACGTCTACATGAGCCCCCTCGCAGCCATCGCACGCCAACACAACCTCAACATCAACTCCTATGCTGACGACACCCAGCTGATCCTCTCCCTCACCAACGACTCCGCCACTGTCAGAGCCAACCTACACGAAGGGATGAAAGACGTTGCCGACTGGATGAGGAACAGCCGCCTCAAACTGAACTCAGACAACACGGAAGTCCTCATCCTGGGATCATCACCCTCCGTCTGGGACGACTCCTGGTGGCCCCCGGTCCTGGGCACCGCTCCCAAGCCAACAGACCAGGCATGCAACCTGGGCTTCATCCTGGACTCCTCCCTGTCGATGACCAGACAAGTCAACGCCATCTCATCTTCATGCTTCAACACCCTGCGCATGCTCCGCAAGATCTTCAGATGGATCCCCACTGAAACCAGGAAGACAGTCACCCAGGCACTCGTCACCAGCCGGCTGGACTACGGGAACACCCTCTACGTCGGAACCACAGCCAAACTTCAAAAAAGACTCCAGCGCATCCAGAACGCCTCCGCACGACTCATCCTGGACATCCCCCGACACAGCCACATCACCGGACACCTGAGAGACCTGCACTGGCTCCCCGTCAGCAAGAGGATCACGTTCAGACTCCTCACCCATGCACACAAGGCTCTCCAGGACCTGGGCCCCAAGTACCTCAACGACCGCATGACCTTCTACACGCCACCCGCTAGCTACGATCGACCAGCCACGCCCTCGCCACCGTACCACGCATCCGCAAAGCCACCGCCGGAGGAAGATCCTTCTCCTACCTGGCAGCCAAGACCTGGAACACCCTCCCCACGCACCTTCGACGAACCCAGGACCATCTCTCCTTCAGAAAGAAGCTCAAGACCAGGCTGTTCGAGCAGTAGCATACCCCCTCCCCCAGTGCCTTGAGAGCCTCCCGGGTGAGTAGCGCGCTTTATAAATGCCGTGATTGATTGATTGATTGATTGATTGGGTTTATATCCATACATTGTAAAGATTGTGTTATGTACTTACTAATAACACTTACCTAGTATAAAACATATTCTTAAGTGATATTTCTATTTCAACTTGATGATAGGACAATAATTTTCCACATTAGATAAACTTCATAATCAGCAAGTAATCTGTGGGGAATATATATGGAAATTCTTAGTCTATGTCCACTAAATTTTAATGAAGCAAATATTCTATAAAGAGGTATCACAACTGACCTTTAGTAAAAGTATTGACTCATAGGTATTCTTAAAATCAGTTTCGGAATGACGTCATATTCTCTTGGTTACCCCATTCTTCCAATTAGGAGCATAGAAACTGTCAAAAACACGATAAGGCAAGGTTTGAGGGATACGTGATGTTTTATGTGATTATTGGCACTCGTCATATTTCATCAATTAAAGTTTTAACCAAATATTTGTGGTGTTATCTAAAATTGTCTATGGACTTGTAACGAGAGTCCTGTAGCCGTTTAAGGACATTTCGAGTTCCCCGTAGGAATTGGGGCAATCTCGCCGTACCGTGCGACCGCGATAGATAAACAGAGCGGTGGTGTACATCAATTACCATTGTGGCCCCATACCAGATTTACGAGACTAACGCTTAAAATACTTCTGTTCTTGTACAGTGCTTACTTAAAGCTCCTCTAATAAAAGCCAACACCCTTTCGCACCATTACTTGGACGAGGCTAGACCGCCATGTCAGTATTATACCCCCATCTATTCAGCGGCTATATTTAAACACCTGCTTTTACTTCTGCTCTCTCACGTAGAGCTTACTGTCGCTAAGTTCCACCCAGGGTGATGATCACTCGATATTTAACAAACCCCAATAATTGGAGCTGACATATTGCTGCAATCTAACACGCACTGCCAGAGTCTAGTCAGGTGCTTACCTAGATATGAGTTTTTCGTGTTTTTGCAGCGACGGCGTCTCCCGATCCTATGGGTTTGTCGGCGCCATTTCCCTATTCTCGATTTAAATATCCACGTTTGCGCGCCAAATTAATTCGTGTCTAAAGGGTGTTGAATGTGAACGTGGGCGCCATGATTGAGGGGAGTTATTTAGATAGTGACTATAGGAAGTCACAAAAACCTACGTTTTTGTATCTTTGATAGGACAATTTTCTTATATATTACGTTTGTCTGATTAAACGCTCTAAATTTTGGGTTGAAACTTTCATTATGCGGTTTTTTGAAAGGGAAGTCTTTATTCTCTGAATTAACGAGTATGTTGTTTTTATTGTTCATATATGCATTGTCAATGAAATCAATGTACTGCTGTTTATGAGAAATGAATATGATGAATTCAAAAGGAGAAAAAAGTATATAAACTATTTTGTAAAAAGAATATAAAAGAAAAAATAAAAGTCATAAATATAAAAATAACAAAATTGGTTGCCATGTTTTGAAGGACTTTTCTAAAAATTGAAACTGCGACATTTGTAAAGTAATTACGGCCACGCTCAAGAGGTGATCAGGACTTCACTTTTGCCAACAATGATTCTACCTCTTTGTAACGTTCTAGTGGTCCGAGGGTCTCGGCTGAGCCCCGGAACCACTTCCACACATTGTTGCACCTTCAGGCCAGGCGTGGCCTGAAGGCTATAAATAAATGGTCGGAGGTCGCTCGTGACTTCCGGTCCGACCAGAGCAGCCTTGTGTCTGTGTCCCGTGATTTGCATAGAATAGCACGAGGCCCCCATGCATGATTAGCCCCTGCCCCATCCATAGTGCACCCAAGCTAGAGCAAACCTACACTGGCGACGAGGGTGGGATTGCCCTGTCCCTACCTGAACACGACGTCTACTGCAGGCTCGAGAGCGGAACATCGAGCGGGGCACGGGTCCTTCCCAGGACCGACGGCGAACCTGTCCCCATCCAGGACCGCACAGGAGGCGACCAGAAGCTCCAAGCCCAAACCCGGTAAGCAGCGGGGGAACCAAAGCTGCATTAGGCACCGGGAGGAAGGAGAAAACGAGCGCGAGGCCCGAGATCGCTGCGGAGGCCGCCGCAGAGCCCCGCGCATGCGCACAAGCAAGCCGGCACCACGAGGAGCCGAGCGCACGCAGACACCGCGTGTGAGCCCCAGCGCAGGCCCAGCAACCACCGGAAGCATCGGCAGAGCCGCCGATAGGCAGGGGAAGGTCGCGCCCTCACAACAAGCATAAACGGCAGGCAACAGAGAAAAACAACAACAACAAAAAAAAAACAAGCAGTGGCAAAGCCAAACGCCACCACGAGGGATAAGAACGCCACCACGAGGGATAAGAACACAAGCCAACAAGCATTGGCAACAAACTTGAAATCAAAAACCACACGCTATCACGAGGGATAAGGACACAAGCCAACAAGCATTGGCAACAAACTTGAAATCAAATAAGTGAGACGTCGACACAACGTGCACCACCACGCACCGCCAACAAAATGTCCAACAATCCAGACAACAATGCAGTGCAGCAACAAGCCGCAGCACCAGGCAACAATGCCGTGCAACAACAGGCCACCACAGCACAGCCTCCACCCCTGCAGCACGCGCAACATGCTCAAGAACAAGCATTGCCACCCTTCAGTGGACTAGCGGACCCCTCAACTGCCTCACCCAGGTGGGCGGTATGGCTAGGGAGATTAAACAACTACTTCATAGCCACGAGGGAGAAGGACAACGAAGTAAAACGCTCCCTGCTAATTCACTTTGGAGGTGAGGAGATATACAAGGTGTTCAAGCATCTCCCGGACACCGGAGAATCTGATGACTATGACGCAGCTGTCCAAGCCCTCAACGCGCATTTTGATCCTCAACTAAACCCACATTACGAAAGGTTCAAGTTTCGACAGTCTCGACAACGAGAGGGCGAAACCATGGATGCATTCCACGCTCGCCTGCGAGAGCTCGTCAGCACGTGCACCGAAGATGACCAGAACAAGGAAGTCACCGCCCAACTGATTCAAGGATGCCGAAACAAACCACTGAGGACGCTGATCCTCAGACAACCCAAGATCACGTTAGAAGAGATCCTCCTACTGGCAAGATCTCATGAATTGTCCGATGTACGATCATCTGCGATGGAGGCAGCACTTAACACCAGCACAAGCCCTGGAGTGACGGTGAAGACGGAAAGAGTCGATGCGGTCAGAACATCCTCACGAAGCGGAAGAGGCCGATGGCCAACCCGAACACAGAGAAGATCACAGTGTGGATACTGTGGACGAGAAGCGCATGACGCAGAAAGCTGTCCCGCACGTGGAAAAACCTGTTCAAACTGTGGGATCCCGAATCACTTCTCTAGCGTGTGCCGAGGGAGAGCCAGAGGACGAGGATCGTCCAGCAAGAAGTCACTGTCTGGAGCAGTCCGACAACTAGAAATAGAAGAGAGACAATCACCACGGGACATGAGGCCACAATACCGAAGGTACGACAGACTCGATGATTCATCTGAAGAGGAAGACGACGAATGCTACCTCGTCTCGTTCACGAGTGACCTAAAGCGGCGGCGAAGACCACAACCGAAGTGCAACATCCTAATAGACGGTTCCCCAGCCGTCGGAGTAATTGATACTGGCACAACAGTCAACGTCATGGGAATCCAGCATTACAAGAACTTACACCCAAAGCCAAGACTAGTCCCGTCGAAGGTCCGTATATTCACATATGGCGGGAAAGAGCCACTTCCGCTGCGAGGCAAAATGGTGGTCCAAGTGAAGGCAGAAGAACACGAAGTAACTACAACATTCCACGTGGTAGACAGAGAGGCTGACCTCCTTGTCGGCAGCCACACGGCGGAAGACCTACAGCTCATCGCGTTCGCCAACGCCGTCAAGAGCACTCAAGTTGACGAACTGTTACTGCAATTCCCAACTTTATTTCAAGGATTAGGCATGATCAAGAGACCGCCAATTAAACTGCATATTGATAAGACAGTACAGCCCATCGCTCTCCGGCACAGGCGAATACCATTCCATCTCAGAACAGCAGTGGAGGATGAGCTAGAGAAACTAGAACAACAAGACGTGATTGAGAAAGTCACTGGCCCTACCCCGTGGGTTTCACCGATGGTGATCGCCGAAAAACCCCGCCAACCAGGA
The DNA here is from genome assembly GCF_964263255.1 of Lissotriton vulgaris. NCBI lineage: Eukaryota > Metazoa > Chordata > Amphibia > Caudata > Salamandridae > Lissotriton > Lissotriton vulgaris. The sequence goes on from NC_141688.1 coordinate 8,271,569, forward strand.
AAAATCTGCATCTGCATAGACATGCGCATGCCTAACAAGGCCATCAAACGTGATCGACACCTCACACCGACAGTAGATGACATTTTAGCAGACCTCAACGGAGCCCAGTGGTTCTCTAAACTTGATCTGAACGCCCGATACCACCAACTCCGGCTGGCAGAAGAAAGCAGATATATAACGACATTCTCCACGCATCTTGGGCTGCGGAGGTATAAACGATTACATTTTGGCATCTCGTCAGCTGCCGAAATATTTCAGAACACGATCAAAGAGGTGCTATCCGGACTACAAGGGGTACTAAATGTCAGTGATGACATCCTCATCCATTCTAAAACCAGCGAGGAACACCACCAAAGGTTACGTGCAACACTGAAACGACTTGCAGAGCACGGTGTCACATTACACCGAGAGAAATGCAAGTTCTTCCAAAAGACAGTGGAGTTCTTTGGATACATCTTTGATAACCAAGGAGTGAAAGTAGATCCACGCAAGTCCCATGCCATCAAACATGCGCCAGCCCCGTTAACAGCGTCCGAGGTGAGGAGCTTCCTAGGGATGGCGCAGTACTGTGCACGTTTCATTCCTGGCCTCGCAACACTCGCAGAGCCACTCCGTGCCCTAACCAAGAAGGATGCACAGTGGAAGTGGGGTTCCGAAGAAGAGCAAGCGTTTGCAAAAATCAAGGCAGCCCTGTTGGACACAACGACCCTTGCGTACTTTGACACAGCCAGAAAAACGGAAATCCTAGTCGATGCCAGCCCAGTAGGGCTTGGGGCCCTACTCACTCAAGAAGCAGAGCCGGGGTATGGGCACCCTTAGCATTTGCTAGCAAGGCACTGACGGCCACCGAAGCCCGCTATTCACAAGTCGAGAGGGAAGCACTGGCAGTAAAGTGGGCCTGCAACCACTTCCATCTGTATGTGGCCGGGTGCCCTTTCCGACTAGTCACCGATCACCAGCCGTTAATACCTCTTTTCAAAGGAACCGCCCCACATCCGCCTCCCAGAATCGAGAGGTGGGCAATTCAAGTACAACAGTACCACATGGACCTGGTCTACCGGCCAGGAGAAAAGAATCCAGCGGATTTCCTCTCCCGTCATCCAGCAGCGGAGACTATGGACTCAGGAGAAGAAGAAACGCTGTTTGAAGAAGAAATCAACCTCCTAGCACAGAACGCGTGCCCCCAAGCCATGTCAATCCCATTGATATTGGAACACTACCGCCAAGACAAGGTACTACAGAAGGTGACGAACACCATCCAATCTGGAACGTGGCAAGGATTCCTAAAGGACAACCATGACTGGCCAGAAATCGATCGCACCAGATTAGGACACATATGGAAGATCCACAACGAGCTTAGCGTGGCTGAAAATGGACTGGTCCTCAGGGGACGCCGTATAGTGATACCTCTAAGTCTGCAAGAGCACGCCACCACGCTAGCACATGCGGGGCACCAAGGGATACGAAGGATGAAGAGTCGAATGAGGGAAAAAGTGTGGTTCCCAGAAATGGACGTCAGCATTGACACCCTAGTAAAAAACTGCCGAGCATGCCAACTCACCAGCAACCAAGAAACTCCGGCACCCATTGTCACTGAAGAACATGCCCCAACACCATGGTCATGGGTCAGCATGGACTTTGGGAGTTTCCCCGACGGGCGTACAACAGTCGTGCTCATAGACTCGTTTTCCAAGTATCCTATTGTGGAGCTAGCAGAATCCACCAGTTTCAAGAATGTCCAGCCCATCCTAGACAAAGTGTTCGCCATGTTTGGACGCCCTCAGATACTCAAAACGGACAATGGGCCCCCATTTCAGGGAGGTGAATTTCATGATTTCCTGAAGAACCTAGGAATCAAACATCATCGCATAACACCGCAGTGGCCGCAGGCGAATGGTGAAGCCGAGAGATTTATGCGGACCATCAACAAAGTGCTGAGAATAGCCGGAATAGAGGAGAGTGACCCAGAAAAAGCGTTACAACATTTCCTTGGTGAATACAGAAGCACACCACACAGCACAACGCAAAGAACACCGTGGTCATTGATGTTTGCAGGGAACCGACAGGATAGTCTCCCGATGACTGATGGATGGACAGCAGAGCAGTACAAACCCGAAGAAACCCAAAGGAGGAGGAGAGTAAACAATGACAGAGCAAACAGAAAGAGGAGAACACGTAGCCGAACACTAGCGCCAGGTGACACAGTGTTGCTGAGAACTCGGCGGCCGGGAGGCAAATTCAGAACACCATATGAACCCGACCCCTGGATCATCAAGACCACGAAAGGCACCGCAATCACTGCACAGAGAAATTGAGAAGAAGTAACCCGCAATATCTCCTGGTTCAAGCGGATTCCTGCAACATCATCAGCAGATGAAGGAGGCATTGAAAGCTCCATGGACATTACGCTCACTGATCAAAATGAGAATCATACCCAAGCAGCACAACATGAAGGGGACAAAACTCCAGCGACTGCAACACCACCAGTGCAATCCCCGATGCCAGCAATAGCCCCAGCGAGAGGAAGGAACATGTACCATCTGAGACCAAACCCCAGGCCCAGTCAGAAGCTGGCGGACTTTGCGTATGATTCATGAGCAGTGGTGAACTTTAAGAAAACAAGAACTAATTTGGGGAGGGATGTAACGTTCTAGTGGTCCGAGGGTCTCGGCTGAGCCCCGGAACCACTTCCACACATTGTTGCACCTTCAGGCCAGGCGTGGCCTGAAGGCTATAAATAAATGGTCGGAGGTCGCTCGTGACTTCCGGTCCGACCAGAGCAGCCTTGTGTCTGTGTCCCGTGATTTGCATAGAATAGCACGAGGCCCCCATGCATGATTAGCCCCTGCCCCATCCATAGTGCACCCAAGCTAGAGCAAACCTACACTCTTCTGCTCCTACTAACGGGAGGTGAGTGATAGAGTTTAAAGGGAATCTACCACCTAATTTTCTTATCCCTCTTGTGGTACCTTTATCACCTGCCCTGAAGGAGCTGTAAATGTTTGTGAAAAAGGAAGTAGTTGGCTAAATCGTTACACCTCTCTTCCGAGGTCTCTATGGGGTGAAGGGTCTGGGCTGGGAAGGTTAGAGCTTTGAGTACCGCAAACAGTTCCCTTGAGGAGTTCTGAGACAACAAAATGTTCTCCTCAAAAAACCTGCCCTGGATTTCTTTAATACCATTGTGGTAGCTTCTGATGGCTAATTTATATTTGGTTTTAAGTTGTGGCCTGTAGTTTTTCCTCCAATTCCTTTCCCTTTTTTTGCAGTCTTTCTTTAACGCTAATAGTTGGGGGTTGAACCATCCCTCCGCCCTCGGTCTGGTTTCAGCTTTGTAGGACACTTTGGGGGCTACTTTATCTAAGGATTGGGTTATCCAGCTTTCCCAGGTTGAATATGCTTCCGCCACTGTTACTGACAACTTGGTGTTAAATGCATTTGTTTCTACTAGGACAATCACACCTCTGCGTTGAGCTTAGCCCAGCACCTTTCCTTTATCTCGTCTATTCGGGGAGTTCCCTGCTGCTTGCTGCCTTTCTTCCCAATATAAAAAGGAATATATTGATGGTCTGACCAGGGTATTGGTATTGATGGTCCGACTTTAATGTTGGAGTCATTCGAGATGATTAGATCCAGTACATGTCCCTAGAAATGCGTGGCACCCAGTACCAGCTGAGATAATTGGAAAGCTTTGAGATCTGCCAGCAGCCTTTTAATGCTAGGGAGGTTCTGGTCCTTGATATGTAAATTTAGATCTCCTATTATGGTAGTGTTAGCTGGCTTTAGTGTTAGGCTGGCAAGTGGCAAGTGAGACCAAAGATCTTTTAGGAACTCGATGTAAGGGCCAGGGGGGTCTGTAAATTAGAAGCCCTGAGAAGGTGTGATTGGGTGATGACGATATTTCAAATTGGAGACATACATACCATTTAATCAAGAAGGTCTCTGTGGTGCAGTTATATTCCCTTTTTATTAAAATGGCCAGACCCCACCCCCACCTGACTGACCCGGTCCAGTGTGATAATTTTATAGCCTGGGGGCAATGCCATTTCTATGTCCGGGGAAGAGCATTCTGTAATAAACAGGCGAGCTGTGCAAGGAGCAACAACTAATCATCCCTGCGGGTCCCTAATTGCCTCGGTCTTGCTCTGCCCTGGCTCTGGGAGTCCTTTTAGCTCTAACTCACAGTGTGGTCAGGACGTGCCTAACAATGCTTCATCCATAAATTCCCAGCTCCTAACACATCTGGCTTCCCTTGGTTTATTAAGGTTTTGTAGGTCTGACCCTCGAGATTTGTGCAGGGTTCCTAGCTCCTAGTCTGGAATGTATGGGCACAACAGGCTTGCCTTTGGCACACATTTGGCACGCCAGCAGCGCACTCGCTCCCCGGCCTTCATTTAAGGCTATCCGGTGATTGGGCCAAGCAGCTAGACCTCTGACCCGAGTGCACTCTATGGTAGCGAGGGGTGACTACCTCTTTACCATACTCTATGGTCCTACCTGGCTGCCTAAATTCCAACGCCCTTCCGACGCTGACTTCAAGGTTCCCTTTACAGCCCTGCATGTTTGAACAAAAGTTCATGTCTGTGTGGCTGTGGGCTCTATAGGGGGATATGTAGTGAGTGCAAAACGGCGCTTAAAAATAGTGAAGAACATCAAAAAACACTAGCATATTCCTACCACCATGGAGGCCTTCAATGAGCTTTCTCTTTTTTCCCCCAAAAAAAGGCAAACATTTAAAAGACCATCTTAGCTACGCTAACTCTGACAGGACTAAACTGGCAGACACCATTTTGTCCACATGGGGCTTCAACCCCTCAAAAGGCCACTAGAAATGTGGTAACTGTGTTTCATGTCAATTTACAACTAACATGAAATTTTTACACATGGCTGTATTCAAACCGAACACTATACTAATTGGTCATCAACAAATGTGATCTACTGTATTTGATGGCCATGCAACTTGATCTATGTAGGGCAAACATCGCAACAATTCAAGATTAGAATAACTCAACATAGGAGAAGAATTTGATGTGCAACAGTAACAGCTCCCATGGTCCAACGCTATCTGCAAAAGCAACACAGAGCTGATGAAATAAGGTGGTAGATCATTGAGAAAGCCCTGCCATCCTCTGGGGGGCAGAGGGTTTATAGCATATACTCTTCGGAGACTTCAATACAAGTGAATTGATAAACGTGACTCTATATGAATGAGCTAAACTCCATGAAGGAATAGTGAAATGTATTGCTCTAATGTACTGAAACACAGATGCATTCTAAGAATGGCAGTATCGGCTTATGTGGCAAGTTCAGTTCTAAACACACATACATGTTGGATCCATTCACACCCAGCCTGCATGGCATGTATATATGCCCACTGTCTAAATGCTTCTTCTGTTTATGTGCATTGTTGTTTAACACAAAACCCGCAAGTTGCCTCTCTTATCATGAAACAATGATGGTATGCCTGCTAATCAAGTGTCTTTTTGAGTAACCCACTTAGAGGTATAAACAAGCCCTAGTAATGTAGCACTAGCATCCTCTGCTCACATCTGGTTCTCCCCCTAAATGCACTCTGCCCATGCCTACTGAATCCCCTTAACCTCAGCTATAATTACCACTTCCTCTTCAGCACCTTGCTCGCAACTTCAGTATCATCTATGCACATCCAGCCCTCCTTTTCTTCCCTCCAAATGAACTTGGGCCTCAGCCTACTGCAATTCTGGTATCAGTGCTATAAGCAGCACTTCGCCTTGAGAACACGGCTTGCAATTGAATCATTAAAAACTCACAAATAAGGACATGATTGTAATGGTACACCCACGCCATGTAATTGAAGTACACTAACCCTTCAGCATCCTCCTTCCAATTTTTGCCGCCTGAATAAATCCAATGCAATGGTACACCCATGACATTTATTTGATTTATACTAGTCCTTAAAAACATTTGTTCCACTGCCTAAAGCCTGAACATTTTAGAGTTCAATCTATGTAGCGTTTGCCCTTCACAAAACTGCTTCCGGTGAGCTATCTCATACTATCTTTTAGCACAAGCATTTGATTCCACATCTCACAATCTCACTGTTCAGGGTTCGTTCCCCAGTGGTCCAGAAATATTATACATTATTTTTATATTTTCAATTAAAATTTATTTCCTTTTGATGTGCTTTTAATAATTGCTTCTAGGGACAGTTGTAAGCCTATCACATAATCTGGCCAGACTCATTTTTAGGTTGAGCTAGATGGCACATGCGGTGTCTCATCGAGACCTGCTATGATCAGTCTGTGTGCCTAAAGTCCACCCCCTTTCGTGCTACTGTTTTTCATTTGTCTATGCCAATGGCCTTTAAAAATCCTTGCTTCCTAGTGGTCAGTCCTGCCTCTAGTCCCTCCTTTCTCTCTTTTGTACCTCCCACAGAGTAGGGGCCTCGGACTGTCTCATTCCACTATGGGTCTTTATCTGTTCTATGGGGGACTATGTTTTCTTGGTTTCCTGCTGTGTTAGTATTTGTCTGTGTTTAGCTATAATGCCCTAGCTGCTTACATTGAAATATGGCAGTCTTCCTCCCACTTAATGTCCCAGATGTGTTACTGCTGCCTCCCCTGCCATGCTTTCCGCACCCATACTTGTTAATAATTATCAGCATACTTTATCAGTGCTGGGTCAATTTCACAAGCGCTGCACTGGTTTTCCTTTCATTGTTCTGTATTTCCCAAAGGGTTGTGTTGCAGCCTCCCTCAGAGTAGAGGGCACTACTCTTTGTGCCAGATCCTTGCAGCTGCCCAAGACTTGGACTGGCTTTGGTATCCGAGGAGAACTGGAGGTCTAAGCTTTTTTTTATGAGCTATTTCAATCAGGCACCCTTTCATGAGTGCTGCATTGGTTTTGCTTTATTGTTTTTATTTTCTTGTACTGTACTTTTGTTGACTTTACCCCTAGATGTTATAAGCATTGTTGGTGGCCATATTGGGGCTGGCAAGGGTGCAGTCATGGGTTAGCGTTTTATTTAAAGCACGCCATGCACAAAAGCTTGGTTTACCTCAAGAACATCAGCGTTTATGGATCATCGCTGAAGAATGGAGTTCTGCCACTCCCTCGCCGGAAAACCACTTGCTAAAGTAAGCAATCATCTCAGAGTAACTACAGTGTACTTACCTCGGAGCTCAAGCTGCATCCAGTTCCAGTGAGCAGTCAAAAACCGATCCTGCACTGCCCTGAGGGTTTATCTGAGGGTAAAGCACTCAACTCTGTGTTGCACATCTAGTCTTGTCTCCAGTGCTCTCTTGTAATGGAGCTGAAGTCTTTTCTCGGCCACTTTCAATCTGACTGCCATTCTGAAATGGCCCCAGGCAGTACTTTATAGGCTAGCATAGTTTATTTCCTGGGTGGACACCATGAAAATCCCGCGCTCACCAGCACCTGAGAAATTGAGTTGGCTGATAAGGTTGCCAACAGTAAGGGGCTGCTGGGAGGTGGATGAATGGCTGTGCCGATGGGGAGAAAAGCAAGGTTATCCGCCTGGAAATGTAGCGCCTGTCATAAAGGCCAGAGGCTCAGACATAAGTCACATTTGCGTGGAGAGGGCGATCAATGTGCTTGTTTTAAACTCGCTTTTTTTTTAGGTAAACTGCAGACAATATATATATCCTCGGACGACAGACAAATCACAGGAGGTGCACTTCGGACAGCCGCGCCCGATATGTTTGGATGAAGTTTCTCCCATTTCTTTTAAAACAGAATCACACTACTATTATGGCAATAGATTTCATTGATTTCAATTTCATCTGGCAGATACAAACATATATAGCGTATATATATATATATATATATATATATATATATATATATATATATATATATATATATATATATATATATATATATATATATATATATATATATATATATATCCAAAACCACAAGGTGCCTGGTGTGGAAGGATCACGCAACAGGTAAGAATAGCCCAACAGTCTTTATTGGAGGGAACAGCAGGGATTCAAGCTCGTCGTCACAGGAATACTTGTCAAAGCCGCCTGACGCATTTCGTAATAGTTCACTTCTTCAGAGGCGTTTGGCTTTCATGAACCGGGGCGTGCACCATGGAGGCAATTTGAAGCATCCTGCATTGCATCAGCGGGCGGAGCCGCACACTGAGGCATGATGGTACTGGTAGTCCATTAGTTTTACTCAAGTGAGTTGTATGCCCCTTGTTCCCTGTTAGAAAAATAAATCCACAGTGGGGCGTGAGTCTGTTCTTGGTTCCTTGCTGACTCTTCGTATCTCCTAATAACAGGGCACCTGTCCCTTCAACAACGGCGCCGCTTGACGTCGTCGCAGGAGTGTCTCAGAACACTGGTTCACCTTCCGCGGCTCAGGCAGTGCCGCCTAACATCCAAAACCACAAGGTGCCTGGTGTGGAAGGATCACGCAACAGGTAAGAATAGCCCAACAGTCTTTATTGGAGGGAACAGCAGGGATTCAAGCTCGTCGTCGCAGGAATACTTGTCAAAGCCGCCTGACGCGTTTCGTAATAGTTCACTTCTTCAGAGGCGTTTGGCTTTCATGAACCGGGGCGTGCACCATGGAGGCAATATGAAGCATCGTGCATTGCATCAGCGGGCGGAGCCGCACACTGAGGCATGATGGTACTGGTAGTCCATTAGTTTTACTCAAGTGAGTTGTATGCCCCTTGTTCGCTGTTAGAAAAATAAATCCACAGTGGGGCGTGAGTCTGTTCTTGGTTCCTTGCTGACTCTTCGTATCTCCTAATAACAGGGCACCTGTCCCTTCAACAACGGCGCCGCTTGACGTCGTCGCAGGAGTGTCTCAGAACACTGGTTCACCTTCCGCGGCTCAGGCAAACTTGTGTGGGAATGTTAGGGGCGAGCCTGAGCCGCGAGTCGAGTCCTGCTGCACCTGTGTGCAGACCCGCGGTGGTGTCAAGCGGCGCCACGGCACTGGGACGGGTAATCCATGGTGAAGAAACGTACTAGGAGCAGCAACATCACAGCGCATTGTTCTGAGCCACCCACTTGGGAATATATTGCATTACTCTGGAACCGAGCATCAGCAACTCACAGGAGATTCAAGGTGAATACTACTAGATCCAGCGACCACCGTGGTGGTCACGCCCACCTGGGCGGGGACTAAATAACTTTAAAATGCACGACCCTTTGCTGTGCTGTGTTCCAGTTACCATGCCTGAAGCCCCTGATGAAATGCCAGTGGGGCATGAAACGCGTCGGATACTTCAGGAAAATTAAGAGCGAAGCTTTCGCGCTGTGAGTTAAATGCCGTTCCTTCACCAATAAATTTGGTTACTCCTACTTACCTGTGTGGGCTGACTCATCTCCAGGCAAACTTGTGTGGGAATGTTAGCGGCGAGCCTGAGCCGCGAGTCGAGTCCTGCGTCACCTGTGTGCAGACCCGCGGTGGTGTCAAGCGGCGCCACGGCACTGGGACAGGTAATCCATGGTGAAGAAACGTACTAGGAGCAGCAACATCACAGCGCATTGTTCTGAGCCACCCACTTGGGAATATATTGCATTACTCTGGAACCGAGCATCAGCAACTCACAGGAGATTCAAGGTGAATACTACTAGATCCAGCGACCACCGCGGTGGTCACGCTCACCTGGGCGGGGACTAAATAACTTTAAAATGCACGACCCTATGCTGTGCTGTGTTCCAGTTACCATGCCTGAAGCCCCTGATGAAATGCCAGTGGGGCATGAAACGCGTCGGATACATCAGGAAAATTAAGAGCGAAGCTTTCGCGCTGTGAGTTAAATGCCGTTCCTTCACCAATAAATTTGGTTACTCCTACTTACCTGTGTGGGCTGACTCATCTCCAGGCAAACTTGTGTGGGAATGTTAGCGGCGAGCCTGAGCCGCGAGTCGAGTCCTGCTGCACCTGTGTGCAGACCCGCGGTGGTGTCAAGCGGCGCCACGGCACTGGGACGGGTAATCCATGGTGAAGAAACGTACTAGGAGCAGCAACATCACAGCGCATTGTTCTGAGCCACCCACTTGGGAATATATTGCATTACTCTGGAACCGAGCATCAGCAACTCACAGGAGATTCAAGGTGAATACTACTAGATCCAGCGACCACCGCGGTGGTCACGCCCACCTGGGCGGGGACTAAATAACTTTCAAATGCACGACCCTATGCTGTGCTGTGTTCCAGTTACCATGCCTGAAGCCCCTGATGAAATGCCAGTGGGGCATGAAACGCGTCGGATACTTCAGGAAAATTAAGAGCGAAGCTTTCGCGCTGTGAGTTAAATGCCGTTCCTTCACCAATAAATTTGGTTACTCCTACTTACCTGTGTGGGCTGACTCATCTCCAGGCAAACTTGTGTGGGAATATATATATATCTATGACTGAGCAAAGCCCTCGAGCTATGAGAGGGAACACTGCTCACCACCTGCCCTCCGGCTCTGGACGCCTCTAGCTGCTCACATTCTTGCGCTTCTTTGTTTAAAATTCAATTCCGACGCGTTTCAAGGCAATACACGCCCCTTCATCATAGATTAAGCATCAAAGGGAGGGTTGTTTTCACCGCTGCGCTGTAGCAGCCTGTTATTGCTGCAGAGGAAACCACGTGATCGTGGCACATGCCGAGGCATGCTGGTGCTGGTAGTCCTTTATAGCAGTGAAAGCCAGTGTGATGCTCTGAGTGGGCTCCGTCCCTTTGATAAGTTCAGCTTTATTTAATTTAGACCTTCATTCGGTCGAAGTTCAAGTCTGTGTGCTCCGTTTGCTCCTGGCAGTAGGCGCTCTGAAAGGCTGGAAATGGTTTTCGCCTACTAAGCTCTTCTCAACCCAGTCGCTTTTCTCCTGGGTTGAAAGAAGTTGGTTCCCCTCTCCACGGCCAAGGAAACCGTGTGATATGTGACTGAGCAAAGCCCTCGAGCTATGAGAGGGAACACTGCCCTCCGGGCAGGTGGTGAGCAGTGTTCCCCCTGTCAGAAAGCTGGATTTGAGGTTGGTGCAGCGTTTGTTGGTATTGTTGAACTTTGCCTGCAGAGTGGTGAGGGCTGGGAGGACGTTTTGTAGGCGGCTCGGCATGGCCATGCCGGGGGTGGCACTCCCACACCACAGGGTCAGGGTCACGCTGGGAGTCCGGTCGGACTTGCAAGTGTGGCTGGTGTTCCTGGAAGACTTCAATGGTGTGTCTTTGGATTTTGCGCGGGACAGGATGGTGTGGCAGGTTCAACTCTACTCGGACGCAGCGGGAGCGGCAGGTTTCAGGATCTTCTTGGACGGTCGCTGGTGTGCGGAACAGTGGCCAGCTCACTGGCTACGCCAGGGCAGGAGCATTGCGTTTTTGGAGTTTTTTCCCTTGTTGGTTGCACTGCTGGTGTGGGGCCCAGAATTCAAGAACAGGTCGGTGTTGTTTCATGTGGACAATATGACGGTGGTGGACTTGGTGAACAACCAAAAGGCGAGGGACCTGCGAGTGCTGCGCTTGCTGCGAAGTTTCATGCTGCTGTGTCTGCTTTTCAATGTGCTGTTTCGCGCGCAACATGTGCCTGGCGCGAGTAACAAAATTGCGGATGCGTTATCTCGTTCGCAGTGGCAGTGCTTCAGGAAGCTGGCGCCGGGAGCGGAAGCTTGCAAGACCAAGGTGCCGGAGGGTATCTGGGCATGGGGGGAGTGAGAGTGGGTGGTTTGGTTGAGAGGTCCTTGGCGGAGTCCACTAGGTGGGCATACAGGTTGGCGTGGGCTGAGTTTGGGAACTTTGTGGGTTGGGGGAAAGGTGAGGGGAGGTTGCCCAGAGAGGTGTGTGAGCAATAGGTGGTGCACTTTGTGTTGGACTGCATGGATAGGGGATTGTCGCAGACGACGATTGCTGGCAAGTTGGCGGGAGTTTCTTTCTACAGCATGGTGTATTTGGGTTTTGATCCGGCTAGATCGGATCTGCTGAGTCGAATGTTGAAGGGTTGGGGGCGGGTGCGGGCAGAGATGGGTGGGGGGGAGTTGCCCCGTGAGGCGGTTACGTTTGACTTGTTGGAGAAGGTTTTGAAGGAGTTGCATTTCTGTTGTTACGACGGGGAGGAGGTGGTGTTGTATCGCCTGTGCATGATTTGGATGTTTTTGGAGCATTTCGGGTGTCAGAGTTGCTAGGGACCCGTGGGGCGCCGGGTCGGATGTTTGCAGATGTGCGTGTGGATGGGGTTCGGTTCAGCATATGGTTGGGGCGTTGTAAGACGGACCAGGTGGGGCGGGGCAGTGGGTATGGCTGTCGGAGAGTGGGTGTGCAAGCGTGTGCCCGGTGCGTGAGTGGCTGGGGTTTTGTGGCCGAGTGCGGAGGTCAGAGGGGGAGATTTTTGTGCACGCGTCGCGAAAGCGCTTGACGTCATTCCAGTTGCTGGCTGTTTTGCGGATGGCTTTGAGGAGACTGGGCACGGATCCGGCTCGCTTTGATAATCAGGGATAACACCTGTCTGTACTTTCTATGTTTCAGAAATTTATGAAACTGACACATAGTGAAGTCTAAAACGGATAAACCCAATAAGAAGTGGGAATGATTGACGCTAAAGCAATCTAAGTAAGATATTCTTTCTAATATCTAGATAGATTGAGACTAGGTACAATGAGCGCCCAACACTATATAGATGAAGATAAACTCTCAACGTTACAAGACACTAATTGTTTTCATTTTAATTTTTAGAAAGTTCTAATCCATAAGTTGTCCTGAAGAAGGTGCCTAAAAGATCATATTGCACCGAAGCGCGTCGACAAGGGACCACCCACGATAGTACACATTCAGAAGTTTTTTAACTGTATGAACTACTGTTTTAATTTGTTTTTCGAGCATTAAAAAAGAAAAGGATTCATTTTGTATTAGATTAGGGAAATGCTCGTGATTATATGTTGGATATTAAATGTTCTGTGATGAATTTTATATAAATGTTTTTAACACCATAAAAATAAATGTTGAGAGAAAGAAGCCATTTCAGTGTTGTGTAGTAATAAGTACCTAAAAACGTCTACTGCTTACATCTCCAGCGGACTCCCATTTACATGTCCCAAAATCCTTTTTATCTCGAGGAAGTGTGGTCATGCTGCGTCGTCAAAGTTTGAAATGTAGTTAAGTATTAACTTAACACATGGTGTACAATGTGGTTGCAAGTATGCTTTCTGTGACTGACAGGGGAGTGCAGTAGAAACAAGATGCATTTTTTATGACAAATATACGTTACATATATTTGTTTGTGGCCTAAGGGCCAGATGTAGGTAAATGTCATTTACCGACTCTAAAATACCGATTTTTACCGTTCCGGTATTTTAGATTCGGTAAAAGAGATGTAGGTAAAAATTTGGTAAAAAATACCGAATCTGTAGGATTCGGTATTTACCGATTCAGTAATTACCGAATCGGTATTTGCCATTGATTCCTATGGGCCTTGTGGCCCATAGGAATCAATGACAAATACCGATTCGGAATTACTGAATCAGTAAAATTACCGAATTGTCAAGGGGAACAGGGTGTCACTTTGACACCCTGTTGCACCCCTGATACAGGCTGGTGTGCCATGTGACACACAGACATGCCCTTAGGGCATGTCTGTGTGCCACATGGCACAGGTGTACATGCACAGATGTGCACGTACACAGGAAATCGTTATTTACCATGCAATAGTATTACATGGTAAATAACGAATTCTTAGGGGCATGTGGCACTGTTTGCAGTGCCACCTACCTACATATAGATTTACCGATTCAGTAAATTTACCGAATCGGTATTTTACAGAATCTGTAAATTTACCTGATTGGTAAATTTACAGATTCTGTAAAATTTAGGCCCCCTACATCTCAATCACCAAATACCGGTCGGTAACGCCCGAAATCCGCCATTACCGACCGGTATTTGGTGACCTACATCTGGCCCTATATCTGTTCATGGCTCTAATGGTCTTGAGGTAACACTACTCGAGTTGAATAGTTACACACATTGGAATCTTTAAACTAACGTATTTAAGATGCAAATGCTGCTGATCGATCTCTAAATTCTGCCTAACGCTAATCCAACCCTTCATAACCAATTTGAAATAGTCCATGTACTGCACTCCAGACAGTGCTTATTTTGAGCCGGTGGTTTACGGTGCTCGGCACCAGCACTTACTTAATTGGCAACACCGGCACAAATGACAGTCTGCCACATGGTGGGCTGTTGGTCTGATTTAGAGTTAGCACAGTTGTTTACTAATTCAATAAACATTAAAAATGACTATTACCTGCCGCCCATGCTAATCTTATAGCTTTGGGGGCCAGAAATAGTCTGCATTGTCACACATTTAGGAGTGTGATGGTCAGTAGCTGGTTTGGTGCTATCATTGGTATCGCTTGCAGAGGAAGTGGGTGGTGTAGGCTGAAGTGGCCTGATGAGCCCTGGCAATTCATTTCTTTACAAATTAAGCCCTAACTCCCGTTAATCAATGAATTCTTCCTACCTCACACGTTGTGCTATTCTGCTTTTACGTCTCTCCTTTCTGTGCCTTGTATTGTGCAATCTCCTTTTCTGAGGTTACTAGGTTGTGTTCTAATGTGGAACTCTCCCCCTTGAGAAATAATGTTATTATTGGAAAGCTTTTGTCAGTTTGCTTGGACTGTTGGTGGCTGAGGTCCCTTATGTGAGATGTACTATAAACTTATGCTGTTTCTTCAACTACTTTTGGTCTCCTGCCTGCTATTTATCCTGAGGAGAACACCTCATTTTGGCGATGAGTGAACCCACTTTATCAAACAGGGACCTCAACACACCTCAGCTTAACTATCCAACTCAGCCGCTTAGAAAGATGTATTCCGTGCTGGCAGTTATAAGGTTGCTATTACCTTAAATCCTTTGTGAGGCTCATCAGGTGTGCTGCCCTCGACTAAAGCCTTCTTTGCTTCATTCAACGTGAGGACTCATCATAGATGAGTTTTCAGCCTCCCTGCTCCTGTCTTCCTGAGGAGCACACTGGTGTACTGTACCCTGGAGTCTCATGGTAGGGTTTTGTTTTCCTATTTCTGGCATCTGCTCCACTGGCTTCACAACGCACTGCTGGGTGCCACTTTGGGCCTCCTTGCATCTGCCTGGTTTCGCCTGAAGCCCTACATTTGTTTAAATTTGCCTATAGGCCTACATTTGCCTGACCTTACATGGAGGCCTACAATTGCATCTCTCTACCCGGAGACCTAGATTTGCCTGACCTTGCCTAGAGGCCTACGTTTGCCTGTTTTGCTTGAGGCCTACGTTTGCCTAACTTTGCCTGAATGCCTACATTTGCCTGACCTTGCCTGGCGGTCAAAGCTTGCCTGTTTGTGTGGAGGCCTATCGGAGAAGGCCCATTTGTTGATTCTCGGTACTTACATGCACTTCTTTTATTTATATTTTCACATTTGCGCTGATGCGCACAGCTTTATTATTTTCTTTATTTGTTTAATTCTATATCTCGCAAAGTACGTCAGGCTCACCTAATGATCTCCTCTTAATGTTTGCTTGAGGTCTGTTGCCTGACCTTGCCTGGAGGCTTGTTGAAACAAGCTCATTGCTTCATTATCAGTGCCATTTAATACTCCTACACCTGTGCTGATGCGCAGAGCTGTAATCATTTCTGTAATGTTTAGCATTGCTACTTCTGCGCTGATGTGCACAGCTGCATTTGCACACAGCTGTTATTTAATATTTCTAAACCAGTGCTGATGTGCACAGCTTTCTATTATCCCAACGCTGATGTGCACAGCTGCAATTCCTAAACTTGACTTTAATATTGCTACCTTATGTGCACAGCTGCACAGCTGCGATTTATTGTAGGTATTCATGTGCACAGCTGTAGTTCTCTATGTTTACTACCACACACAGCTGTTTGCTTAACCTTTGTCTCATTTATTTTCTTGACTTTCTAAAAAATTATTCACAATTGCTTGTGTCTGTGTGAAACTCTATCCTTAATTCTTAAACATGCAGAATGTCACTGCTGCTCCATTTTTTCTAGCTGCACCTGGTGATCCTTTCATTCAGTGGATCAAATTGAAAAATGTATTTGCCAATTATGCTAGGGTCTGTGTCACTTCCTTAAGCGTGGAAAGGAAAGCCTCTTTGTTTATGCATTGTCTGGGTTCGGAGGGTAAGAAAGTCTTTGAATATCTCCCTGATCTTCCAAACACGGAAGCTGCCATTTTAAATGAATATGAAACATTTCTTTAGAAAGATGGACATACATTATCTTCCCAGAGTAAGTATGGTTCTTGGTAAGAGTATGCAAAGACAAGAGGAAACTGTAGAGCAAAATGTTACCATTTAAGAAAACTAGCTTCTACTTCTTGTTTTGTGCAACCTTAGAGGAGAGGTTGAGAAATCAACTTATGCTTGGTTGTTTTATTGATAAACCAAAGGACAGTTTATGGCAAAAAAAAAATAATCCCCCATTGCAGTTACATGCGCATTCTAAAGCTTGTGTTGACACCATTAGAAAGGAGTGCTCAAAAACGGTGCTGTTGAAAAAGATGAAAAAGATATTAAAGAGGTTAGTATCAAACTCCCTCTAAGAGTAGATCTGATAGGCCTTCGGTCTCAGCCAAACCTTCTAAAAGTTGTTCATCTTCTAGTAACACTTTGTTTCAGGGTAAATGTTTTATGTGTGAGAATCCTGAGAACGTGGCCAACTTTAAAGACTGTCCTGGGTGGAAGGTTTCCTGTTCCAATTCTGTCAAGAAAGGCCATTTTGTTGCGTTGCTGTAGATCCAAGAGGGAGCACAAGAAAGTTAGGGAAGTTGATGTTTATGAGCAAGATGGTGAGGTTGATGAGATTTGTCACGTTGTTGATTCAAGGAATAAGGGGCCTTTTGAGGATGTATTGATAAATGATCAGTCTGTAAAATTGTGATTTGACTCTGGTGCCAAAATCATGCTTATTCCTAAGAGTTTTTATGATCAACAGCTATGTAACAAGGTCAAATTAGTCAAGCCAGTCATCAAACCCAGAGGTTATAGAGGATAAGTTATTGATCTTTTGGGTTATTTCTGGGGCACTATTGAAGTCAAAGGCAGGATTGTTCCTGAGAAAATGCATATCTCTATGAGAGGGGATTCTTTAATCAGTTGCTTTAATCAGCGGGATCTTTATGAGTACCTAGATCCAAATCAAACACTCTCGGTGTGTTTGAGGGATATAGCAGCTGTTAAAGCTGTAAATGATGGGGCTGATGTCTGTATTGCGAAATATCCAGAAGTCTTTAGCAAGGAATTAGGCTGCCTCAAGAACTATGTTCACCACATAAAGATCAAACCAAGAGTTGTACCCAAAGTAGTAAAGGTCAGGGGTGTTCCTTCACTAGTGAACGATAGCATGAAAAATGAATTAGATAAGCTTATCGAAAATGGAATCTTTCAAGAGGTAGAGGCTACTGAGTGGATTTCTCCAGTCGCTATGGCTCGAAAGGTCAATGGAGAGGCTAGATTATGCATAGATTTGAGGTAGTTAAATAAAGAAGTCATCGTGGTCCATTATCCTCTCCCCAATATCACTGAAATGTTCTCTTTGGCTGGAGCCAAACACTTTTCCACATTGGACATTTTTTCAGCGTACCATCAGGTCAAGCTTTATCAACCATCACAAGATCTTACCACCTTCATCACGCCTTTTGGTACTTTCAAGTGTCTCAGGATGCCCTTTGGACTTATCTCAGCTGTCTCTGTTTTTCAGAAGGTGATGGAGAGAGTTTTCAGTGGTATTGCAGGGAAAAGTATATCAAGACAACATCCTTTTCCATGGTGTTAACCTTGAAGAACATGATAAAAGGTGAACTCTCGTTTTAGAAAGGTTTATTTCTGCTGGTCTCACTCTGAAGTCTGAAAAATGCTAATTTAATGTTGGGGAAATTGAGTACAGGGATCATTTAATTTTTTAGTCTGGTATTAAACCCAAACCCTTTTTGGTACAGACCATTTCTAACTTGGAATCCCTCAAATACAAAGAAGAATTAGTAAAGTTCCTGGGTATGGCAGAATTTTATAATACGTTTGTTCCCAATTTTTTACAAAAAAAACAGTTTTGCGTACCTTGCTAAAAAGGGGTTGTTAGTTTGTGTAGACTCATGCCTCTAGTGAAGAGTTTGATTTCATCAAACAGTGTTTGAATGATCCCCTTCCTTATCTAGCTGTGATCTCTTGTTAGAAACATATCTCATGACGGATGCAAGTTCAAAAGGTTTGGTGCTGTTCTAGTACAGACAGCTGGTGGTTTGAGAGGTGCTGCATGTAATTATTCTGTCGTGGAGAAAGAAGCTCAGGTAGTCTACTGGGCCATTCGCAAGCTAATGTAGTTTTGGGGGGAGTCGTTTCAGGTTGTTAATGGTCACAAACCTCTAGAGGTGTTTACTTCAAGAAAGGGGTTGATTTTGTCTCGCACAGGATTAGGAAGTGGGTTGCTGCCTTGCAAGAGTTTCAAATTGATGTTTCTTATCTTCCTGGCTCTAAAAGCATTTTGGCAGACGGTTTCTCCGGGCTGTATCATCAAACTTATATTGCTGATATCCCAGAGGAGTCTGCGTTCTGTTCTGGTGAGGAGTTTGAAGAAGAGGTGAAGGTAAATGTTTGTGTTATCACAGAGGGTTTCTTCGCGGAGGAAGTGTGGAGAGAAAACATTGATCAGTATAATGTCTTGAAACTTGTGTTGGCGAAGATTCGTGATGGCTGGGACAACAAGCATGACAGTGAATAACATTTGAAAGGGTTTTGGAATGACAAAGATTAGTTAAACTTGGTGAGTGGTATCTTGATGCAAGCTAGGAAATTGGTAGTTCCTGACGCGTTGAAAGATAAGCTGGTGGAAAATGCACATGTGAGTCACATTGAAATAGCAAAAAAAAAAGAAAGGGTTAGAAAGGCTTACTGGTGGCCAGCGATGGATGTTTTCACAGAAAGGGTTGTTAGCAATTGCCCCATGTGTGCTGGGAGTGACAAGGTGCTGAAATGCAGGACGCAACCAATGATCGCCCGGGAACAGTGTTTTGGTCCTTGGGTTGATCTTGCAATTGAGATTTTGTGACCTGTGAAGTTAAGGTCTCAGGATCGATTTTTTTGTATGGATTTATATTCTAGGTGGCCTGAAATAAAAATTCTCAATTCTGTTGAATCTCAGATTGTTGTGGAATTTTTGGAAGAACTCTTTGAGCGTGAAGGGTTTCCCATGTCTTTATTGTCTGACAACGGAGTTCAGATTACTTCGCCTTTTTTCGAGGAATTTTTGTTGAAGAGGGGTATAAAACATAAAAAGGCTGCCTCATAACACCCAAAGTCTAATGGTGCAGTGGAAAGGTTTGTCAAAGTGTGGAAAGATGCTATGCAGCTATCAGTTGTTTCTGGTGATAATTGGGAGTTCGCCATTAAAAGAAAGGTTAGTGAGTATAGGTTTACACCCCACTCATCCACGGGAGTGGCTCCTTTTAGATTATTTAAGGATAGGTCTGCCATTACTAATAGAATTCCTTCTTGGATGGCCTCCTGCAGGAAAATGTCTAACTGTGGGTCTGAAGATACTGCTGGTTAGAGGGAAAAAGAGTTGGGGTGTATACAGAGGAGGAAGGATTTGTTTGATGTGAGGAAGGCTGCTAAGAAAACTTCCGTAGTTATTGGTGACTGGGTCAGAGCGAAATTCCCAAGAAAAGGTGCTGCTGCCTCAAAGTTTGGTAATTCCTTGTGAATTATTAAATTACTCAAGAATGCTTTGACGGCGGGGAAGAGGAGAACATGCCGCCTGCGTGTTGAGCGGTAGCGCGCACCCTCTCCAGTAATCCCCGTCCTTCATCCCCACAATGCTGCCTCTTTGATTACTAGCGCGGGGATTCGGTGCCGGAACGTGGGGAGAATCTACGCTTACCTTCCTGGCACTGAAGAGTGTTTGATGGTCCCTGGATGTGCCATTTAGTAGTGGTGCAGGCTCCGGCTCCGGTTCTCACTCCTGGTCTCTCACGGCCGCAGTGCTGGGAGTTCGCAGCCGTGGAGCTGAGGCGGGGCCGCAGTGCGGCTGCCCGCGGTCTCCTGCGAGGAAGCGCAGGCAGAGTCAGCACAAGCGGGAGCGGCCCGATTCAAGGCAAGACGACGGTTGGTGTGCCGGGTATAGGTGTCTTCTTCACTTCTGCAGCCATTCCTTCAGACGTTTTCGCTGCAGCTGAGCTCCCTGCTGACAGGGGGTGTGTAGCTGCCGGTGTTGGAGCCATAAAAGAGGAAAGCGGCGGAGGTACTGCAGAGCCCGTAAGCAGTAACAAGGGGGACAGACGCTGGTCCGGCTCAGTGGCTGTGACAGGAGAAGAGAAAAGCAAAAGCCCAAAACTGCCAAGCGGGAAGAAACAAGCTAAACAAGCTAAACAAGCTAAGGGCAAGCACAAACGAGGTAGGGGCAGAGGAGGTAAGAACAGCTACTCTTCCCAAGTTCCATCAATAGAAAGTGACAGTGTGACCCATAAGGGGGTTCCTGCAAGGGGTGCAGATAGCAGGGCTGAGTCAGTTGAGGCAGTTGAAAAGGGGCGTTTAAGGCAGGGAGCAGGCTCTAAAAAAAAACACAGAGAAATAAGGCCACCGCACATTACTCCCTCCCTGCGCTCATTTTTCAAAGTACTGCCCCAGGTGTTAAACATTCAATCAAACTATCAAGAGCCCCCCTCTGACATAGATCCCTCTGGGCTTATAGATTCGAGCTGTAGGTCGCCTACTAAGAAGACCTCCAATACGGTGGTGCCATCTTTGTTACGAGTAGGTTCGCCTGCAGATAGATTTGGTATCTCTGCCCAAATGGCAGAGGCAGCTGAATTAACCTGCCTTCAGCAGCCACAGGAGAATTGTGCGCCTGATGTAATAACATCCCCAGCTCTAGTCGAGGCTTCCACAAATGTTCTCAATCTTGATCGAACTGAGATAGACGAGATACCCAATGTACCTCTGGCTCATACATTAGCTAATTCTGTACCAGAAGCTGGTGGCTCTATGAGCAGGGGTGACACCGGTGCAGCCTGCTCCTCAATAGAGTCCTCACTAGTCTCCTTGAAAGCAGACATAAGGAAGGGATTTTCGGTCTCGGCTGAAAACCAAAATGAGATTAGGGCTGCCTGTGACGTCTTGAAGAAAAAAAAAAAAAAGTGGATCGGCTAAATGAAAGGACTGAGTCATTGGAAGGATCCGTCGAGGAACTTAAGGCGAATTTGGGATCTGCCGAATTAAAAATACAATCTCTTCGAAAAGAGGGAGATGAGTTCCGCGAGAGGGTTGAGTCCTTGGAGAACCACTCAAAGAGAAACAACCCCCGGCTCTTGAAGGTTCCAGAAGGGAAAGAGGCGAGTGATATTAAAACCTATATGGTGAGCCTTCTAAAAAACGCATTAAATCTGGAGGAGACGGTGGACATACTGGATAAGGACATCCAAAGGATACATAGAGACCCTTTCCGCCTAAAACCTGGCAGGATCAAGCCCCGAAAAATTTTGGTAAACTTCCTTACGTACACACTTAAGGAAAAAATCCTAAATCTATCCCTAAAGGCTAAATTGCTAAAAGGCCCGGACTTCCAGTTTGACATCCGCTCAGACCTATCAAAGACCACGTTAGATCGGCAGTGGGAGCTGGGGCAAAGGATGGAAAAATTCAGAGCCTTGGGTGCGACGTTACAAATGAGGTTTCCTGCTTTCCTTAGAGTCATGATCAACAACAAGATGCATAATCTTAGATCACCTCTTGAGGCAGATGAGATGTTGTAGTCATTGAGGGACCTCACACGAGGGGCAGGAAACTCGACGGGGTTGTAAGCTGAATTAGTGGTCTTTTTTCCTCACCAGATGAGAATTTAGAGTTAAAAGGAAAAAAATTATGGGGAAGATAATAAAAAATATATAAATAAAAACAAAATCATTTTGAAAACGAAGCATTAATATACTCTCCTCTGAAGGTAAAAAACTAAGGAGCTAAAAAAAGCACAAACAAGCACTTATAAATATAAATAAAAAAATAAAAAATAAAAAACAGAGAGTCTAGAATTAGAGTAGGCAGAAATAAAAGGTAATAGGGCTTAAGGGCACTGATGGTGTTTTATACTATAATACAGGGAGAGTGAAAACGTCATGCACTACTTATGACACAGCTCGGCAGCGGGGGTATGAGGAGGCAGGGCTGGTTGAGGGTGCAGAAAACTGGCAATTCATCAGGCCAGTGTAAGTAGGGCTGGGTTTTCCAGGGGGTGGGGGGGGGGGGGTTATCACGTAGGGTGGTAGGGTTCAAATTGAAAAAATTCCTCGTAGGCCAAAATCCTCGTTTTATTTTAAAGAGTACTAATAAGACCAGTGTATTTTTTATCAATGGAAATCAGGATAATAGAATTTCAGGGTGTTTAGATGGGCTAGTGAGGTGGGATGTGATTGGATGACACAGCTACGTTTTTTATCCTGGAATGTCAATGGCCTGCGCATGAGGGGTAGAAGAACGAAGATCTTTCAATATCTAAGAGACTCCCCGGCGCAGGTCATTGTCATTCAGGAGTCACATCTTCTCAAAGTAGAAACAATAGAGTTTTTAAGAAAAGAAAAGTGGATAGACATCTTTCTGGGCACAGATCAATTGGCGAATATTAGGGGAGTCCTAGTCATTTTTAAAAAGCAGGCCAAAGCTCATATAGTAGAATATAGGGAGGATAAGAGCGGCAGGTGGCTTTTGGTAAGGGTCATGCTGGATGGCTCTCCCTATACCTTGGTCGGGTATTATGGCCCTAACCAGGATGACCCATCCTACATGAACACTATCTGTGACCACTTGCTTGCCTTCCATGACCCCATAATTTGGGCTGGCGATTTTAACATTGTCTTAAACCCAAAATTGGACAAGTCTGCAGGCTCTAGAGCCTGTGTTCTTTCCAAATCTAGACATCAGTTACCTCCCGTCACATCTTTTTGACCATTCGGCCATCTTATTCACTTTAAAAACAGGCCAGCTTCACACCCATGCCTCTTGGTCCTTTGACCGTACTATTTTACTTGAAGAAGAAGAAATTACCTTTCTTCGATTAGAGACCAAGCACTTTCTGGAGGTAAATCTAGGTTCAGCCGATGCTCCGATCGTGTGGAACGCTCTAAAAGCGGTATGGAGGGGCTGTATTACTAGTCACTCC
The DNA here is from genome assembly GCF_964263255.1 of Lissotriton vulgaris. NCBI lineage: Eukaryota > Metazoa > Chordata > Amphibia > Caudata > Salamandridae > Lissotriton > Lissotriton vulgaris. The sequence continues at coordinate 8,294,707 of NC_141688.1, forward strand.
TCTTATAGAAGTAAAAAATACAGAGAAAGCATTGAGAAGCTTGAGGCAGAAATGAAAGACATCGAGAACAACTTAGGCGCCCATATTGGCTCAGGGAAGGAGCAAAACAGACTTGTTGCATTAAAATCTGAACTGGATAGCCTTTTACAGGCTAGGGTCGCCAGAAGGTGGGAAGCGAGTAAGAACTCTCACTTCGAGCTTGGTGAGGAGGCAGGAAAGATTCTTGCCTGGAAAACCAAAGCCGACCAAGCTCGGAACCATATAAGTGAGATCAGGGTGGAAGGGGAAGCAGCTTCTCGGCTTTCAAAGTCAGACATTGGTAGTGCGTTCCAGGACTTCTTCCAGGCCATCTATAAAGAGGATACCTGTGAAGATCCGGTGGCGAGAGATGCTTGGCTTATTAATATATCTATGCCAAGGCTTTCATGTGAGCAAAGAACGGCCCTGGTGACAGAGATCACAGTAGAAGAGATCAAGAAAGCAATTGGGGAAGGGAAACGTGGGAAGGCGGCTGGCCCCGATGGTCTACCGGTGGAATTATATTGTGTGCTCATTGAGGAGATTACCCCAGTTTTGGCCACTCTCTTCAACAGCATTCTTGTGGTAGGGACAGACCCCCCAAAGTCTTGGAATGACGCCACCGTAGTTTTAATACCCAAACCGGGAAAAAATTTAAAGGAGTGTGGCTCATATCGCCCAATATCACTCCTCAACAGCGGGGGTGGTTACTTCAATAATTCATGAGGATCAAAAGGGGTTTATAAAAGGTAGACATCTAGCAGACCTTACACACGATCTAGTTGGGGCCATCGATATTGCCTCCACTTTCTCCCTTCCGCTGGCCGCCCTTACCCTGGACGCAACTAAGGCCTTTGACAGGGTTAATTGGGCCTATTTGTCAGCAGTCATGAGAAAATTCAATTTGCCTGAGAGCTTCTGCCGAATGGTAGCTCTATTATATAAAGCTCCAACTGCTAGGATATCCGAAAACAACTCCCTGACAGAGCCTTTTAAGATTACAAGGGGAACAAGGCAGGGCTGCCCGCTCTCCCCACTTTTCTTCAATCTCTATATTGAGCCGTTTGCTCAGACTCTTAGAGATGAGGCTGATATCATACCTTTCAGTTTTGGAGGGTGGGAAAAGCGAGTAGCTTTATATGCTGACAACATTCTTGTAATGACATCTGACTTGGACCTTGCTTTCCCAAGGGTGATTAAGAGGGCGGAGGAGTTCAGCAACATTTCCGGTTACGAGATAAACGGCAATAAAACGGAAATTATGGCCTGGAACATCAATACCACTCATCTGGACGTTGCTCCTTCTATGCGATATCTGGGGATTAGAATTTTCCAAGACATAAATAGAATCGCTGCCCAGAACCTTGATCGAGTACATAAAGAATGCCCAAAAAAATTAAAGGCATGGGCTCACCTCCCTATTTCCATCTTGGGGAGGACAAACCTAATCAAGATGTCTATCCTGCCTAAATACACTTTTCTGTTTAATTCCATCCCCCTGGCTTTTGACTCCACTCAAATAGACAAATGCCAACGTGAGCTAAATTCCTTTGTTTGGAAATATGGAGCGACCAGACTGGCTTGGAAGAAGCTGAGGAGGAGGAGAGAAAAAGGAGGGCTAACACTACCAGACCTGCAGTACTACGCATGGGCGTTCCAGCTATCTTTTTGTAGAATGCTCTTAAAATCACCATCAACTTCTTCCAGAGGAGACATGTTTAGAGCCATGCTACAAGGTGCTGATCTTCCACCGGACGGCTTCCTCTTTAAGTTTGGGGACCAGAAATTCTTTAAAAAAGTAAAATTAAAAATACTTCAATCACTGGCTAGAAGCTGGGCTAAATTGAGAAAGTGCACAGGGCTCTGCTATATCTCAAACCTAGCACCCATGTGGGACTCGCCAGGTACTCCACCTTGTCTTAAAGACAGTCTTGCTAGCCCAATAAAGGAGGCTGAAATTTTGCATTGGGGGGATTTGCTGGCTAGCGGCTCTATGCTGTCATGGGAAGAATTGCGGGAGAGAGTCGGGCCGGCCCTTTCAAGATTCAAACATATGCAACTGACTAGTTGGGCTCAGGCAATGGTTAGGAAGGGCATCCCCTTGGGAATTTCTAGTAATCTGGAAGTTCAATTGATGACAAGACCAGGGGGAGGCAAGGAGGTTTCCTGCTGGTACTGGGGGATCCTGGAAGAGATAGACGGAGATTTTAAACTTGCCGAGGAATTGTGGGGAGGAGAGGTCAGTGTTAATTGTGAACAGATGTGGTTGGATTCCTTCAGCCTTTTATACCAGATTGTGAAGCCAGCATGGCTGAGGCGAAACCATCTTTTCACTTTGCATCGGGCATATTTATCCCCACAAAAACTGGCAAAGTTTCTTCCTGGGAAAAAATGTAACAAATGTGACCTGTTAGAGGCATCAGGTGTGCACATGTTTAAGGACTGCCCTGCTATCAGTCAGTTTTGGGAAGAAGTGAAGGATGCCCTGAGTTCCATACTTAAAACCCCACTGTGTATTACACTCCCTTTAATTATTTTTGGGATTAACGAAAAAATCTCTGGGCAGGACAGATATTTCCTCTTTTTTGCAACCCTCTTGGCAAGAAGACAGATATGCAGGTTCTGGGCGGACACCACACCCCCTACGTGGTTGACGTCCCTATACGAAGTTTCAAGGACTGACCTGGCTAGATCCGGCAGTAACAAAAAGCGTGCCTTTTGGGACTTATTGGTAAAATGGAGCTAGGATTTCCGGTTTTTTTTTTCCCCCCGGGTCCTATGATTATGCCTACTTTCTACTCCAAGGACCTAAAGTAATGGTTCTTCCTGGCGAAATTGATGTCCTATTGGTTGCAATATCCCTTGATGAAGTATAGTAGGACGCCCATCTTGTGCTGGTTTTCCCTCTTCCACCAGAAAGACATCTTTGTCTCGGTCTGAGTGCCAACCTGTCGATCTTTGGCCACGGACACATAGACACACAATGGTGGTCGGTGGTTTTTTCCTCACACGGGGGTAATGGCAAATGAGGACAAAAAAAAGAATGCTTTCAGGACCAGTGACCATAGGACCTGGAACCTGGGTAAGGTTGCCAAGTGTCCTCCTTGTGTTTCCTTTGAGACTGTGGCTCCTGCTGCCTGTACTACTTCTCAAGCACCCAGGGGGTGTTCTTCTCGTTTGAGGACCACCTCTCATCGCTTACAAGATTGTGTTCGCTAAGTATTTCATTATTATTTTTGTTTGTTTTTCTATCTCTGTATTGCTTCATGTTTATGCTATAAGGGGGAAGGTTTGTGTTATTCTGCTTTTATGTCTCTTCTTTCTGTGCATTGTATGCACAATCTCCTTTTCTGAGGTTGCTGGGTTGTGTTCTATTGTGGAACTCTCCCCCTTGCAGTGAGAATATTATTATTGGAAAGCTTTTGTCAGTTTGCTTGGACTGTTGGTGGCTGAGGTCCCTTGCATGAGATGTACAATAAACTTATGCTTTCTATTCAACTACTTTTGGTCACCTGCCTGTTATTCATCCTGAGCAGAACACCTCACATGTGTAGGCACTAGATAAACTATGTATTGCCTTTGCACAAAGAGCAGCCAAATGAAGCAATCTGTTTTATTGCACAACCCACATAAACCTATGTAAACACCTTGTAAAACATCTATCCTGTTCAAAAGTGTAAATATCAGTGTTTTCCAAACCATTTTAATGACATTCCATAACCTTCAATACTCGCACTACCCTGATGTTGCTCCTCACCTGCATTCCTTGCGCAATAGCTTACATCCCTGTGCTTAGCAAATTCACCACCTTCTACATCCCCTCTTCCAAAATCACTTGTTCAGTTTACATCACCCATGAGAGCAACTTAGTGATGAATAACAGATGTTTGTTGTTACAGGATTCAATAGTACTCATTTTGTCAACCTCAGAAGGCTGAAAGGCTGAGAACAAATTATGGGATTTGAACCTGTAGCTATGAGGTTCAACACAGGCCGCTACAGTAGATGTTTTACTTAACTAAGCCCACAGAGCCAGTATGGCTTCAGCACTGTGTGCCTGTGCATATCTTCACTCCAATGCAACATATGCCATGTACCATGGTTTATCACTCACAGGACTTGCAATTTTACTAATACATGGTGAGCTTGCTATGGTTCCTAGAAATCTTAGTTCTGTACAGCCTGCTATTTAGTCTAAATGGCACACAGTCACCATGCTCAATGGCTCTCTATTCTACTGTCTTATGCTTATTATATTACCACCTCCTGCATCTGATGTGTCCCAGAAAACTATTTAGTCTTTTTAGCTTCTTTTTATGGTTTCTTGCCTTCATTTATCTCACAAATTCAGCCTTTCAGGACACCAACACGCAAGCATATTTTTCTTTTGCAACTAGTACCGTACACCCTAGTGTGAGGAGTCTTCCAATTTAAATCCACCCAACCTCTACAGTTAAGTTCTTCCCCTTATTCAGAGGTATAAGGAAGACTATCATGTCTACAATGTCTGAGCAGTGTTTGGTGTAGTAAACATCAAAGCCACAGAGACAACTTGGGCTTGTATGCACTTGCCTTTTGTTTTGGGGGGTTGGGGGGAAGGGTCAGTCTGTTGTACATGAACTTTATTTTTAACAACAATATTAACTCATGCCATCTTCGATGGAGGCGGCTCAAAAAACTTAATTGGAAAATGTTTCCTCGTCTGGTTGTCCTCATACAGAAACAGATGATCAAGCTGCCACTTATTACATGGTGCCCTTTATATGGTGGAACTGAGGTCCTCCACTTCTCATAAATGTTCGTCTCTGTTTTCTCTTTTCAGCTAACATGTCCATTCAGTAATTTAGTTAGAAGTGTGCGAGTATCTATCCCAACCCCAGACACAACATAGTGCACGTTCAGCAGAGAAATATAAGGGTACAAGAGAAACATATGGTAGTTTACGGTTTTTGAAAACCATCCCCTCTGACTTCCAGTGCTATGTTTCAGCATACTTCATTTCCCATGTTACATAGGGCCTACTGGCCTTCTCGCCTCACCCATAGCCAAACTTCACCACACCATTTTTAGGTCTCACCTAGCCGTAGCTTGCACATGCTGTATTCAGGATATAGCCATTAAGCTCTGCCAACTTTCGGCCCATCTTTTTAATTGGCTCCTGTTAATATCCTTTATAAATGATTGCTTTTCATTGGTTAGTTGGCTTATTAGTCCCTCCTTAGTACCACATTTTCTCTCATTGTAACCTCCCATAATGACTTACTAATGATGTGTTCATAATGGAATTTAAGGTAGACAGCACTTCCTCCCAGAACTGACCGATGTTGGGGCATTCCAAGAACATGTGAATATCTGAAGCTCCTGGTAAATTACATTTATTACACTTCTTGTCTGGGAGGAATTTGGAAAGTCTCAGCGGTGTTATATAAGCCCGGTGTGCTGTGAACAGATGGTTACGCCTCAGCCATGATGGCTTCACCACTTTATAGAGGAGCGCAAAAGATCTTAACCATGTCTCCTCACATTGTAAACCCAATGTCTCTCCCCACAATTCATCTGGAAGGGTGAAGTCCCCATCGGTTTCCTCCAGAAGCTGCCAATACCAGAAGGCCACCTCCTTACCACCCCTGGGTCTTTCTAGTAGCAGCTGCTCCAGGGAGCTTGATTTCCCGAATAATACATCTTTGCACCGCTGGGCTCTCCCCCAGCTTTCCAGCTGGATGAATTTAAATCTAGAGAATGCTGGACCTATATGCTCATGTAGTACATCCCAAGGAAGTATCGATCCGTCCACCAATAATTCTCCCCATCTAGTAATTCCAGCTTCCTCTAGTGAGCAAGATAAGCTATCCCTAAGACACTCCGGTAAACCCGGGGAGTCCCATATGGGAGCGAAATTAGAGTAGTAAGACAGCCCCAATCTTCTTCTAATGGCTAGCCAGCCCCTAGCCCAAGACTATGATTTTCAGTCTTATTTTCTTAAAATATTTCTGACTCCCAAATTTAAATAGAAATCCGTCAGCTGGTAGATTTGCTCCGGTTAACATGGCTTTATACATTGACACATCATTAGTAATATCATTGCCACTAATCATCTTTGGAATCGAGGACAGTATTTCTGGCGAAGCAAGATCTTTTCTGTTTTATGCTATTCTGTTGGCTAGGAGGCAGATTTGCATACGGTGGGTGGAAAAATCTGCTCCAATATATTCGGACTGGCTCACGTCTTTATATGAAACATCAAAGGTGGACATGGCTAGAGCTTGCAATAACCGTAATCTGGCCTTTTGGGATCTGTTGATACAGTGGAGATAGTGTTCCGGGGTTTTTTTTTTTTTTTTTTTTTTCCCCGGGTCCTATGATTATGCCAACAACACTCCTTGGACCGGGTCTGGCCCCGATACGGTTTTTTGGTCCTGCAGGTTGAGACATACCTAGATGGAGTCAGCGTAAGAATTTAAATTCCCCTTCTTCTTGGGACTTCTCTGCCACCAGTAAAATAACTCGGAGTCCAGTTCCAGAGATGGGTATTATTTTCTTAGTTCCCTCTCTTGGTCGGGGACACGCAAGGTGGTTGGCATTTCCTAAGTAGGGGGTAAGGCAAATGAGGACAAAAAAAAAGAAAAAAAAAAAAAAAAAAACTCCCATAATGACTGCCCTGTTACTTGTCCTGTTACTCGTTCTGTTATTTATTAGCTTTGCCTCACTCTTTTCTCCTTTTTGCTTCTTTAACCTCAGGAACTGCACGCAAGAACACTTGCTCCCCCTTTGGCTGCAGTTGACTCTATCTCCCCGTTCGCTACCTGTCTTCGGCTGCATCTGCCTCCACCCTCAGTTTTAATAATGGCGGCTGCACGACTTTTATAGCGCTGCTCGCCAAAATCCTTTTTATCAACTATATTTTTTTATACAGTGCGACACGTTAAGTATAACATCCATGGTGGACACTCCCCTCTCTTTTTTTTTTCTTTACCCACATTTGAAGTTCAATAATGGCGACCGCGTGACTTCCTTATAGCAAAGCTTGTCAAAAATCATTTTTAAAACTGTATATCAGTTTATTAAGTGCTGTACGCCAAGCTTTTTGTTTTCAACGGCGCCCGTCTTGCAACGCACAGACGTCACCAAACAGCTGCTTCGGGATGCTAGATGGGGAGCTAAAGGGGGGGCAGCCGACCACAGGGAGGACCCCCCTGGCAGTTTGGGAGGGGCGGGGGGATAGCAGGCTACGGGCCGGACATTTTGTTTTGGGCTTGTTTATAGCCCAAAGGGAGCCCAAGCATAAATGCTTTGGTCTCCAGCTCCCAGCCACAATTTTGCCTCTGGTGACCTGGTGGCCGGGAGCCCTTGTTAGTCAGGATTTTTTGTTAGGTTTGTTGTGGTTCTCGGTTTTTTGTAAGGGGGTGTTAGATAGGGGCTGAGAAGCCATAGGGCTTTTCACTGAGGCTCCGGGTCTCGTGCAGCAAGCCTCATGCTGGAGTTGCGTTTCGGGCAGCTTGTATTTCCTACTAGTGCTTCATGCTGGCAGCGGTAAGCATAAGGGGCCGCCTCCATTACTATGGAGCAGCCCCGGTGGTAGAGACTGTGTCTGGCGTGGAGGGAGGGCTGGGTGATGTGGCCACTTTGATGCAGGAGGGCGGGGGCCCCCGCGGCGGCAAATTTCGCAGTGCTCGGAGCGGCTGAGTTGCTACCCACTCCGAGGCTGCTTGACGCGGCTTCTTCAGCCCCCGTGCTAAGGGGTATGCGCGGGGGTACGGGGCGGCATGAGGCGCTCTGCCTCAGTGTCCGTGGCTTCGGAGGAACGGCTACTCGGGAGAGCGGGGAGGAGGGAGACCTGGGAGGGGTATGGGTCCTCAAGCGCTGAGAATATTGCCGAGAGCAGCGGAGTGGGAGCGCCAGATTCTGTTAGTTTCCCTTTTGTGTGTGTGGGAACAGGGCATGGTGTCTAGAGCTGGGGTGGGGGGGTGGGGCACAGCACTCCGGTGTGGGCTACCTTCTTTAGCTATAGGGGCCCCTGCTGGTCGGTTAACAGTTAGGGGGATGTATGGGCAAGTGTCTGTGGCGGGCAGGGATTCCTTTTAGCCCCCCCCCCTTTTTTCTTCCTTTTTCTCACTCATACTTCCCAAGGGGCGAAGTGGCCTGTGTGGTGGGTAGTAGGGCAGTAGGGGAGGGGAAAGGGGCACAGTTGGGGGGCTGGTTAGCTAGCCGCAGGTTGGAAGTTACTTCGGATGTGGGGTTCATGTCAAAGTCCATATTACAGGGTTGGTGTGGTCGGAGGCTGGGGAAAGGCAAGGTAGTGTTTTCCAGACAGTCGAGCTTCTGCCATTATACAGGCGATGTTGGATTGGAGTGGGGATGAAGACGGGGGGAATCTTACCCCCTGGCTATTCTCCTGGGGGTAGGGGCAGTTTGTGTCATGTAGGGAGGGTAGGGTTCAGTAGTTTGGGAATAGTGCTTTGCACAGGCAAGAGAGCATGGGAGTTAGCAAGTTTGAGGGTCCCGGCACATCAATCCAGATTTTTTCTTCCCAGGGCAGGGAGCTTTTCAGGATGGCAGACTCAGTAGGGCGAAGGGCGGCCCAACCTCGCCGAGGAGAAGGGAGGGTGGAGCCTGGTGCGGCACATTCCCAGCGCGGCCAGCACACGAAGATCCGGCGCGACCTTGCTGGCCCCAACATCAAGCAGGATACCTTTGGTCAGATAAGCCAGCAACGGATTTCTTCATGGTGGTCAACACTTGGGGTAGTATCGGCGTGTACAGTCGGCTCCCGCCTCAGGAAGACATTCAGGGGCCAGTAGAGCCGATGTGGTCAATGTAGGGTCTGTTAAGGCCTGTGAGGTTGAAGTGGTTTCAGATAAATGGCAAATGGAGGAGCCAGTGGTGCTTGAATATGCTGATAATACCCCAGAGGAAGAGGATCTGAGGGACAATGTGGATGGGGGAGCCTTCTTACGTGTCTCATAGTTTTTTTCCAGGCACCAGTGGTGGTGCAGCCCAGGAGGGCTGTGGCGGCTGGACCCAGAAGAGAGAGCAGCCCCTCTGTGAGGGTTCCTCGGAAGGTTGACAGCACGGATCAAGTGGCATGGAGGTCGGCGCCCGGCGGGCAGTTTTGTTAGACCCCGGTGAGATTGGTGTACCACGGGCCAAACTAAATATGTTGTCTGTGGGGACGGGGGGGAGGAGAAGGTTGAAGTGTTGGAATGGAAGCTTTAAAAAAGGTAAATACATTACGTATCAAGGGGTAGAAACAAGAGAGGTGGGGGGGCGCAGGGAGATAACGTGGAGAGCAGGACGAATACTGTGGCAGTTGATGCAGGTAAAGAGCCTTTACGGAGTAAAGAGCGGAAGAGTTAAAAACCTGCACTATATGGGCATGATGAAGCTCTTGGGTGCGCATTTAATGTTAGCCACCAAGGATCGCATATGGAAGGGGGTATAGGTTGAAATTCTCAGTTGAAATTCTCAAACTTCTTCGCAAGAAGGTGAAGTCAAAGGAAGTTTTGAAAGAGGAGGAGTATGAGTATGCTAAGGAGCACAAGGTACCCTTGACAATTTGAAAATTGAACGGCTGCATTTCTAATTTATACCACCGTGTATTGCTAAAGGTTTCCAGTGCGCTGCGTTGCCATTTTCTAATATAAGGATGTTATTAAGAAAGCCCAGATCACGTGTAGTGTCTACGTGTGGGCGCAGTATGAGGAGGAAATTCGGGCCCGTTTAGGCTTGGGACCCGGAGGCACAGTGGGGGGAGTTCGACACGGACTGGTGGCTCCACACGATACACCGGCTGGGGGCAAGACCATATTTACGGCTAGTGGGTTGCCATTAGTATAGTCTCAGGGGAAGTCCACCCGGGGTGTGGTGGGGAGCACAACTGCTACACAATCTGGGACCGGGCATGTTGGGAGTTTAACAAGGGCCTGGGCACAAGGGAATACTGTAAGTCCGTCATGAGCGCTCTTAGTGCAGGAAGAAACACTCCTTGGTTCAATGTTGGGGAGGCACGCAACAGGGAAGCCAGTAGTGGCAACAGACAGGTGCTACCGGTCTGGGGCCCTCTTCACAGTTCCAGAGTAATAGGGAAGGTAAGGGATCTCAAGGATCTGGGCCTATACGCTCCTACGCCAGTTGAGCTGAGGGCGCTGGCTGAGGGTTTGAGAGAGCATGGAGATTGTAGGGGCAAGACAGGTGCTTCTGATGGGGGCAACCAACAGGGGCTCTCAATACATTTTAAAGGGTGCGCAGTTTAAAATAGGTGGCAGAATTTAAGGCAAATTTAAGGCAGTTGTGCAAGACAAACTGGTCGAGGAGTTGAGAGAAGGGAGAATGGCGGGTCCTTTGATGCCTGGCCATTGGAGGATTTGACTATTTCCCCGACCGGAGTGGTGCCCGAAAAAGAGGTGGGCCAGTACAGTATGATACAGGACTTGTCAAGGTCAAGGGGGTCTTCAGTTAATGAATTTATGGTTGAGGAGGCGGCCGCTGTTCATATTCATCAGTTGACGTTGTAATGTCAATAGTTGTGACCGCGGGCGCAACTACAGAGATGGTAAAATGGGATAAAAAATCTGCATTTTGGTTGCTTACAGTCCATCCAGATGATTAGAATTTTCTGAGGATCCATTTTGAAGGAGAATGGTACGTAGACAAAGCATTTCCGATGGGTGGCTCTAGGTATTGTGCCCTGTTTTGGGCATTTTTGCACCTTTTAGTTGACTTTGCAGTGTCACTAGTTGTGACCACAGGCGTAAATACAGAGATGGTAAAATGTGATATAAATTCGGCAATTCGGTTGCTTCCAGTCCATCCAGAGGATGGGAATCTTCTGAGGATCCATTTTCAAGGAGAATGGTAAGTGAACAAAGCATTACCGAGGGGTTGCTCAATGTATTGGGCCCTGCTTGAGTTTTTAGCACTTTGTTTTTGCAGCAGTACTTCACTTAGCACACTGGTCATGAGGTGGTGTCACATTCTTTGGATGACTTCTTTTCGTTGATTCCCCGGGCTCCACGGAGTGCCAGGTAGCCCTGGCCACGTTCCATGAGCGCATGGAGGATTTGGGGGTGCCATTGGACCTAGAGAGGACAATGGGTCCAAACACAACAACATCTTTTTTGGAGAATGGAAGTGGACTCTGTGGCAATGCAGGTTCACCTTCCTGAGTAAACAAAAGTGCAATGTTATAATTATTGGAGGGAATGCTCTCAAAACATAGAGTGATGGTGAAAGACATACAGGTCTTGCTTGACCACCTTAATTTTGCCTGCAGGGTAGTCAGGGCGGGTTGGACCTTTTGTAGGAATTTGGAGCGAGCATTTGGCAGGTTATCACCTGCTTCACCGCCAAGTCATCCTGTCGTCTGGGGGTAGAACAGACGGTCCAGTGGTAACCAACAGGGGCTCTCAGAGCTTTTACGATAGAGGACTGGCGCATGTGGGCAGTTTTACTCAATTCTTTTAAGCGAGTCCCGTTGAATAGGGAGTTGGAATTCCAAGGGGATGTCAAAATTGTTTTCGGAGGCGGCAGGCAGTTTTAGTTTTGGCATATATTGGCAGGGTAAGGCAGAGCAGAGGGCCCAGTCAGAAGAGATGGTCCAGTGGTAACACGCAGGGGCTCTCAGCACTTTTAGGATTTCTTAGCATCACAGGCCTGTAGGCGGGTAGAGGAATAGTGGCAGTCAGAAGGTGCAATCCAGTTTCTTTGGGACCTCATTGAGAAGAGTCTTTTCAAGGCCATCATTGCAAGGAAATTGGCGGGCATTTCGTTAATAGGGAAACTTCTGTGGGTTATTATCCTTCCACGGGTGAAGTAGGGAGGAGAAGGTAGGACGGTTGAACTAGGGACCGGTGGGGAGCGTTGTTACGCAGGTCTTTGTCATGGCAGAGGTTAGCACGCTTGTGGATGTGTTACCGAGTGTTTGTAAGAATAGATTTGAGTCCTGTCTGTTTTTTTGGTTTTTTTTAACCTTATGGAATGGTTGTTTTTCGGCGCTGTTAGAGTCTCCGAGCTGTTAAGCACTAAGTTGAAAAGGGGCATTTTTGAAAGGAAGTATGTTTCTCAGAGGGGGGGTGCAGTTATGGCAGGCCAGCTTAAAATCAGACCAGAGAGGTTGAGAGATAGGTGTTTGGCTGGTGTTAGCTTTGCCCGTGTTGACATACCCCTACCGTAGACGCATCGTTGGAAGGCGTTGTCTGTTGGGGAAGAGGTTAAATAGGTGTTTTGCAAGCCGGCGGGAGCCAGATATCAGGCTATCAGTTTCGAATGGTGTGGCGCAGGGCCTTTCAGAGTATTAGGTGGGATGAGGCGTAATAGGACGCAGGCTTTTAGGAACAGTGCAGCAACACAAGCTTCTAACCGGAGCAGGGTTAAGGGGGATGTTATGCGGCTGGGGTTCTGGTCTTCTAATGGTTCCCAGCGCTATGTGAGAAGTAATGCGGAAAAGGCGCATGGTTCGTTTCCCTTGCCATGAGACTCATTATGTTTTTCGTTACAGGTTCAGTAGCCGGTCCACGCCCGATGTTACTGACCATCTGGATAGTTGGGGCACTTGTTCATCATATGGGGCACAGATATCCTTGCTATTGCTATTGTTATCTTGGGCAATGTTGGGTCTCTATGAACTTTGTGCATAATCAGGTGGTAGTGTAATACTGGGAATGTGTTAGGGGGACCTTGAGGAAATATAAATGTTATGGTCAAGAAATGTTCCCTAACGTGTACCCCACCGTCTCCATGTACGAGCTTAAAGTGCATGTAACTTCTCTCCTGTGCCAGCTATGAAGACGCAAATACATTTGCGTCCAACGTTAACATGTCCTCTTTCAGATCCACCCTGAACGGGTTGAATATTCCGTTCCTAAGTATGCCATGCCAACGTCTTTTTGTGGTGTACTTTACACGTTTTTCAGCTCTGGCGAAGTAGGCCCTGAATTCTGCCATCGAGCCTTTTCCTGCCTTCTGACTCTGAACGCCTCAGCCTGGGCTGCCTCTGTACCCGTGACCTCTGCCTTACTCCCTGTGCGGCTAACGGCGCTTAGCTCAGCCTGCTGCCTGCCAAGACTGTATTCAACCTTCGAATTATCTGCTCCGCTCCTCAAACATACATTCCTGCCTACTAGTTCAAGTATTTACAACAAGGGGTGGTGAGGGACAGAGTCTCTGAATTAAACAGAAAGCTCTCACCCCGTCAAGAGATCAGGGCTAGATCCAACACCGTTTTTTAGCTCACTGCACCATCCCAGTTTCAGAACCTGGCTGTATGCAAATTAGTCTGTTCCTGTCCCAGTGCATGATGGGAACAGGGCAAACCAAACTACAAAAGCCAATTCTTACACTGGGAAGGAAACAAGCTCCCGGGGACCGGTTTCTGGCATTACAGCCGTCTTCGGCCCGGTTTGCTTGAATCCTGATGGTGCAATGAGCAAGGGTCTCACATCTGAGAATACCCTTCCACGCTTAGGGTGGACAAAAATATTTACAACAAGGGGTGGTGAGGGACAGAGTCTCTGAATTAAACAGAAAGCTCTCACCCCGTCAAGAGATCAGGGCTAGATCCAACACCGTTTTTTAGCTCACTGCACCATCCCAGTTTCAGAACCTGGCTGTATGCAAATTAGTCTGTTCCTGTCCCAGTGCTTTCTCACTGCTCCATCAGGATTCAAGCAAGCCGGGCCGAAGAGGCTGAAATGCCAGAAACCGGTCCCCGGTAGCTTGTCTCCTTTCTGGTAAAGAATTGGCTTGGTAGTTTAGTCTGCCCTGTTCCCATGATGCACTGGGCCAGGGACAGACTGATTTGCATATAGCCAGGTTCTGAGCTGGGATGGGGCAGTGAGATAAATAACGGTGATGGATCAAGCCCTGATCTTTGGACTGGGTAAGAGTGGTCTGCTCAATTCAGACACTCTGTTCATCACCACCCCCTTTTGTAAATCGATTTTGGCCACTATAGGTGTGGCAGGGTATACTCAGACATGAGTCCCTTTCTCACTGCTCCATCAGGATTCAAGCAAGCCGGGCCGAAGAGGCTGAAATGCCAGAAACCGGTCCCCGGTAGCTTGTCTCCTTTCTGGTAAAGAATTGGCTTGGTAGTTTAGTCTGCCCTGTTCCCATGATGCACTGGGCCAGGGACAGACTGATTTGCATATAGCCAGGTTCTGAGCTGGGATGGGGCAGTGAGATAAATAACGGTGATGGATCAAGCCCTGATCTTTGGACTGGGTAAGAGTGGTCTGCTCAATTCAGACACTCTGTTCATCACCACCCCCTTTTGTAAATCGATTTTGGCCACTATAGGTGTGGCAGGGTATACTCAGACATGAGTCCCTTTCTCACTGCTCCATCAGGATTCAAGCAAGCCGGGCCGAAGAGGCTGAAATGCCAGAAACCGGTCCCCGGTAGCTTGTCTCCTTTCTGGTAAAGAATTGGCTTGGTAGTTTAGTCTGCCCTGTTCCCATGATGCACTGGGCCAGGGACAGACTGATTTGCATATAGCCAGGTTCTGAGCTGGGATGGGGCAGTGAGATAAATAACGGTGATGGATCAAGCCCTGATCTTTGGACTGGGTAAGAGTGGTCTGCTCAATTCAGACACTCTGTTCATCACCACCCCCTTTTGTAAATCGATTTTGGCCACTATAGGTGTGGCAGGGTATACTCAGACATGAGTCCCTTTCTCACTGCTCCATCAGGATTCAAGCAAGCCGGGCCGAAGAGGCTGAAATGCCAGAAACCGGTCCCCGGTAGCTTGTCTCCTTTCTGGTAAAGAATTGGCTTGGTAGTTTAGTCTGCCCTGTTCCCATGATGCACTGGGCCAGGGACAGACTGATTTGCATATAGCCAGGTTCTGAGCTGGGATGGGGCAGTGAGATAAATAACGGTGATGGATCAAGCCCTGATCTTTGGACTGGGTAAGAGTGGTCTGCTCAATTCAGACACTCTGTTCATCACCACCCCCTTTTGTAAATCGATTTTGGCCACTATAGGTGTGGCAGGGTATACTCAGACATGAGTCCCTTTCTCACTGCTCCATCAGGATTCAAGCAAGCCGGGCCGAAGAGGCTGAAATGCCAGAAACCGGTCCCCGGTAGCTTGTCTCCTTTCTGGTAAAGAATTGGCTTGGTAGTTTAGTCTGCCCTGTTCCCATGATGCACTGGGCCAGGGACAGACTGATTTGCATATAGCCAGGTTCTGAGCTGGGATGGGGCAGTGAGATAAATAACGGTGATGGATCAAGCCCTGATCTTTGGACTGGGTAAGAGTGGTCTGCTCAATTCAGACACTCTGTTCATCACCACCCCCTTTTGTAAATCGATTTTGGCCACTATAGGTGTGGCAGGGTATACTCAGACATGAGTCCCTTTCTCACTGCTCCATCAGGATTCAAGCAAGCCGGGCCGAAGAGGCTGAAATGCCAGAAACCGGTCCCCGGTAGCTTGTCTCCTTTCTGGTAAAGAATTGGCTTGGTAGTTTAGTCTGCCCTGTTCCCATGATGCACTGGGCCAGGGACAGACTGATTTGCATATAGCCAGGTTCTGAGCTGGGATGGGGCAGTGAGATAAATAACGGTGATGGATCAAGCCCTGATCTTTGGACTGGGTAAGAGTGGTCTGCTCAATTCAGACACTCTGTTCATCACCACCCCCTTTTGTAAATCGATTTTGGCCACTATAGGTGTGGCAGGGTATACTCAGACATGAGTCCCTTTCTCACTGCTCCATCAGGATTCAAGCAAGCCGGGCCGAAGAGGCTGAAATGCCAGAAACCGGTCCCCGGTAGCTTGTCTCCTTTCTGGTAAAGAATTGGCTTGGTAGTTTAGTCTGCCCTGTTCCCATGATGCACTGGGCCAGGGACAGACTGATTTGCATATAGCCAGGTTCTGAGCTGGGATGGGGCAGTGAGATAAATAACGGTGATGGATCAAGCCCTGATCTTTGGACTGGGTAAGAGTGGTCTGCTCAATTCAGACACTCTGTTCATCACCACCCCCTTTTGTAAATCGATTTTGGCCACTATAGGTGTGGCAGGGTATACTCAGACATGAGTCCCTTTCTCACTGCTCCATCAGGATTCAAGCAAGCCGGGCCGAAGAGGCTGAAATGCCAGAAACCGGTCCCCGGTAGCTTGTCTCCTTTCTGGTAAAGAATTGGCTTGGTAGTTTAGTCTGCCCTGTTCCCATGATGCACTGGGCCAGGGACAGACTGATTTGCATATAGCCAGGTTCTGAGCTGGGATGGGGCAGTGAGATAAATAACGGTGATGGATCAAGCCCTGATCTTTGGACTGGGTAAGAGTGGTCTGCTCAATTCAGACACTCTGTTCATCACCACCCCCTTTTGTAAATCGATTTTGGCCACTATAGGTGTGGCAGGGTATACTCAGACATGAGTCCCTTTCTCACTGCTCCATCAGGATTCAAGCAAGCCGGGCCGAAGAGGCTGAAATGCCAGAAACCGGTCCCCGGTAGCTTGTCTCCTTTCTGGTAAAGAATTGGCTTGGTAGTTTAGTCTGCCCTGTTCCCATGATGCACTGGGCCAGGGACAGACTGATTTGCATATAGCCAGGTTCTGAGCTGGGATGGGGCAGTGAGATAAATAACGGTGATGGATCAAGCCCTGATCTTTGGACTGGGTAAGAGTGGTCTGCTCAATTCAGACACTCTGTTCATCACCACCCCCTTTTGTAAATCGATTTTGGCCACTATAGGTGTGGCAGGGTATACTCAGACATGAGTCCCTTTCTCACTGCTCCATCAGGATTCAAGCAAGCCGGGCCGAAGAGGCTGAAATGCCAGAAACCGGTCCCCGGTAGCTTGTCTCCTTTCTGGTAAAGAATTGGCTTGGTAGTTTAGTCTGCCCTGTTCCCATGATGCACTGGGCCAGGGACAGACTGATTTGCATATAGCCAGGTTCTGAGCTGGGATGGGGCAGTGAGATAAATAACGGTGATGGATCAAGCCCTGATCTTTGGACTGGGTAAGAGTGGTCTGCTCAATTCAGACACTCTGTTCATCACCACCCCCTTTTGTAAATCGATTTTGGCCACTATAGGTGTGGCAGGGTATACTCAGACATGAGTCCCTTTCTCACTGCTCCATCAGGATTCAAGCAAGCCGGGCCGAAGAGGCTGAAATGCCAGAAACCGGTCCCCGGTAGCTTGTCTCCTTTCTGGTAAAGAATTGGCTTGGTAGTTTAGTCTGCCCTGTTCCCATGATGCACTGGGCCAGGGACAGACTGATTTGCATATAGCCAGGTTCTGAGCTGGGATGGGGCAGTGAGATAAATAACGGTGATGGATCAAGCCCTGATCTTTGGACTGGGTAAGAGTGGTCTGCTCAATTCAGACACTCTGTTCATCACCACCCCCTTTTGTAAATCGATTTTGGCCACTATAGGTGTGGCAGGGTATACTCAGACATGAGTCCCTTTCTCACTGCTCCATCAGGATTCAAGCAAGCCGGGCCGAAGAGGCTGAAATGCCAGAAACCGGTCCCCGGTAGCTTGTCTCCTTTCTGGTAAAGAATTGGCTTGGTAGTTTAGTCTGCCCTGTTCCCATGATGCACTGGGCCAGGGACAGACTGATTTGCATATAGCCAGGTTCTGAGCTGGGATGGGGCAGTGAGATAAATAACGGTGATGGATCAAGCCCTGATCTTTGGACTGGGTAAGAGTGGTCTGCTCAATTCAGACACTCTGTTCATCACCACCCCCTTTTGTAAATCGATTTTGGCCACTATAGGTGTGGCAGGGTATACTCAGACATGAGTCCCTTTCTCACTGCTCCATCAGGATTCAAGCAAGCCGGGCCGAAGAGGCTGAAATGCCAGAAACCGGTCCCCGGTAGCTTGTCTCCTTTCTGGTAAAGAATTGGCTTGGTAGTTTAGTCTGCCCTGTTCCCATGATGCACTGGGCCAGGGACAGACTGATTTGCATATAGCCAGGTTCTGAGCTGGGATGGGGCAGTGAGATAAATAACGGTGATGGATCAAGCCCTGATCTTTGGACTGGGTAAGAGTGGTCTGCTCAATTCAGACACTCTGTTCATCACCACCCCCTTTTGTAAATCGATTTTGGCCACTATAGGTGTGGCAGGGTATACTCAGACATGAGTCCCTTTCTCACTGCTCCATCAGGATTCAAGCAAGCCGGGCCGAAGAGGCTGAAATGCCAGAAACCGGTCCCCGGTAGCTTGTCTCCTTTCTGGTAAAGAATTGGCTTGGTAGTTTAGTCTGCCCTGTTCCCATGATGCACTGGGCCAGGGACAGACTGATTTGCATATAGCCAGGTTCTGAGCTGGGATGGGGCAGTGAGATAAATAACGGTGATGGATCAAGCCCTGATCTTTGGACTGGGTAAGAGTGGTCTGCTCAATTCAGACACTCTGTTCATCACCACCCCCTTTTGTAAATCGATTTTGGCCACTATAGGTGTGGCAGGGTATACTCAGACATGAGTCCCTTTCTCACTGCTCCATCAGGATTCAAGCAAGCCGGGCCGAAGAGGCTGAAATGCCAGAAACCGGTCCCCGGTAGCTTGTCTCCTTTCTGGTAAAGAATTGGCTTGGTAGTTTAGTCTGCCCTGTTCCCATGATGCACTGGGCCAGGGACAGACTGATTTGCATATAGCCAGGTTCTGAGCTGGGATGGGGCAGTGAGATAAATAACGGTGATGGATCAAGCCCTGATCTTTGGACTGGGTAAGAGTGGTCTGCTCAATTCAGACACTCTGTTCATCACCACCCCCTTTTGTAAATCGATTTTGGCCACTATAGGTGTGGCAGGGTATACTCAGACATGAGTCCCTTTCTCACTGCTCCATCAGGATTCAAGCAAGCCGGGCCGAAGAGGCTGAAATGCCAGAAACCGGTCCCCGGTAGCTTGTCTCCTTTCTGGTAAAGAATTGGCTTGGTAGTTTAGTCTGCCCTGTTCCCATGATGCACTGGGCCAGGGACAGACTGATTTGCATATAGCCAGGTTCTGAGCTGGGATGGGGCAGTGAGATAAATAACGGTGATGGATCAAGCCCTGATCTTTGGACTGGGTAAGAGTGGTCTGCTCAATTCAGACACTCTGTTCATCACCACCCCCTTTTGTAAATCGATTTTGGCCACTATAGGTGTGGCAGGGTATACTCAGACATGAGTCCCTTTCTCACTGCTCCATCAGGATTCAAGCAAGCCGGGCCGAAGAGGCTGAAATGCCAGAAACCGGTCCCCGGTAGCTTGTCTCCTTTCTGGTAAAGAATTGGCTTGGTAGTTTAGTCTGCCCTGTTCCCATGATGCACTGGGCCAGGGACAGACTGATTTGCATATAGCCAGGTTCTGAGCTGGGATGGGGCAGTGAGATAAATAACGGTGATGGATCAAGCCCTGATCTTTGGACTGGGTAAGAGTGGTCTGCTCAATTCAGACACTCTGTTCATCACCACCCCCTTTTGTAAATCGATTTTGGCCACTATAGGTGTGGCAGGGTATACTCAGACATGAGTCCCTTTCTCACTGCTCCATCAGGATTCAAGCAAGCCGGGCCGAAGAGGCTGAAATGCCAGAAACCGGTCCCCGGTAGCTTGTCTCCTTTCTGGTAAAGAATTGGCTTGGTAGTTTAGTCTGCCCTGTTCCCATGATGCACTGGGCCAGGGACAGACTGATTTGCATATAGCCAGGTTCTGAGCTGGGATGGGGCAGTGAGATAAATAACGGTGATGGATCAAGCCCTGATCTTTGGACTGGGTAAGAGTGGTCTGCTCAATTCAGACACTCTGTTCATCACCACCCCCTTTTGTAAATCGATTTTGGCCACTATAGGTGTGGCAGGGTATACTCAGACATGAGTCCCTTTCTCACTGCTCCATCAGGATTCAAGCAAGCCGGGCCGAAGAGGCTGAAATGCCAGAAACCGGTCCCCGGTAGCTTGTCTCCTTTCTGGTAAAGAATTGGCTTGGTAGTTTAGTCTGCCCTGTTCCCATGATGCACTGGGCCAGGGACAGACTGATTTGCATATAGCCAGGTTCTGAGCTGGGATGGGGCAGTGAGATAAATAACGGTGATGGATCAAGCCCTGATCTTTGGACTGGGTAAGAGTGGTCTGCTCAATTCAGACACTCTGTTCATCACCACCCCCTTTTGTAAATCGATTTTGGCCACTATAGGTGTGGCAGGGTATACTCAGACATGAGTCCCTTTCTCACTGCTCCATCAGGATTCAAGCAAGCCGGGCCGAAGAGGCTGAAATGCCAGAAACCGGTCCCCGGTAGCTTGTCTCCTTTCTGGTAAAGAATTGGCTTGGTAGTTTAGTCTGCCCTGTTCCCATGATGCACTGGGCCAGGGACAGACTGATTTGCATATAGCCAGGTTCTGAGCTGGGATGGGGCAGTGAGATAAATAACGGTGATGGATCAAGCCCTGATCTTTGGACTGGGTAAGAGTGGTCTGCTCAATTCAGACACTCTGTTCATCACCACCCCCTTTTGTAAATCGATTTTGGCCACTATAGGTGTGGCAGGGTATACTCAGACATGAGTCCCTTTCTCACTGCTCCATCAGGATTCAAGCAAGCCGGGCCGAAGAGGCTGAAATGCCAGAAACCGGTCCCCGGTAGCTTGTCTCCTTTCTGGTAAAGAATTGGCTTGGTAGTTTAGTCTGCCCTGTTCCCATGATGCACTGGGCCAGGGACAGACTGATTTGCATATAGCCAGGTTCTGAGCTGGGATGGGGCAGTGAGATAAATAACGGTGATGGATCAAGCCCTGATCTTTGGACTGGGTAAGAGTGGTCTGCTCAATTCAGACACTCTGTTCATCACCACCCCCTTTTGTAAATCGATACTAGTTCAAGTAAACATCCTTCCAGCTGCAGAGCAAAGGGCCCGGCCTCACTGTCTCCGTGCAAGTAATTCATAGCTTCTGTTACCATGGTAGGCCCATGCCCCCTCGCATCTCATGCAGACACGTAGACGCTTATACACGCACTCACAGTCAGTATAGAATAGCCTCTGCCCAAGAGACCTTTCCCTCTAGATAATATGGTTCCCAAACATCAGATATCAGATATGATATAGGTACGAGTTGATCTGACATGCCAGACTTCTGTCTCTTTCCGCTAGTGTAAATGTCAAGTCCCCCTGCACCCTCCAGCTCCACGTCAATCACACGTCATGCAGCTGCGCGCGCATCCAGACCCCAGATTTCTGCTGACACTGCAAAATTCTGCTTTGTACCCACCTACTTGTGACACTTACATGTGACGTTTCTAGTACACACCTCTATGTTCACGCCCAGTTCACGCCTTCTGATTACGTATTGCTAACACGTGTGTGTTCTTATCTTGTTTCTCTCAGCTGTTACGCCTACTGTATTGGTATTCATTATATGGTTTAAGTATAAAAGTTATGTCTTGTCAATAAAGTATGCTCTATCCCTTCCTGCACCCCAGTGGTGTCAGGAACCCGATATCCGGTACCAGAACCATTCCTTTTTAAGGAATAAAACCCCTAAGAACTCTAACACCACGGACTCTGCGTCTTTCTTTCCGATTGAGTTACTTTGTTTAAGTACTTACCTGCATAGAAATTAGGACGGTAAATCAAATATTTACCACATTATTTTGGTGCCCGAATAGGGACCCCTCCCCCACCTTACGCGCCGGTTGGTGCGTTGCAACCTTTGCCCCCTGCCATAAGTCAAGATGGACAATTACGCGTACCCGCAGGATTTCCTGTATCTCCCTCTGGCCCACGGAGGTGACGGAGACTGCGATCAGCACCCAGACGAGGCGGTGAGGAGTGCGGAGGATCCCGACCAGAGCCTAGCCGAAAGAAGCAAGGTCCAAGGTGTCAAGAGGCCCACCAGTTTCCGAAGTATCCACGTGTCGAGTCGAGTCGAGTCCAGTCCGGTCCAGTCCAGTCGAGTTTTCCGAGGCCTTCTGTTCCGTGCTTCCCGGTGAGTACCATTGCTGGGACGTATCTAGACGGGTGCATTATTATGTATCCGGTAAAGACGTGTTTGGGTACACAAACGCGGTCTGCACTGTTTTAGACAGTGTATCTGTACTGTTTAGCAGTATATCAAGCATACAAGTTCTTGCACTGTCCTCGACAGTGTATCTGTGCTGTTTAGCAGTACATCTAGTATCAAGGGTAGTGATATATGTTCAAAATGTTTTCATGTGATTAATGTCGTGGTATGAGTGACTGTTTGATGTACATTATTGTGTTTTTGTGTAACTAGCTGTGTTCAGAGTAAGTAACAAGTATCGAGTATCCAGTACTAAGTAACAAGATGCCGTTCTTCAATAAACTAAGACAGATAGGAACTAGGAAAGGGATGCTAGAGGAAGAAATTCCTATCCCCCCTAGGGACACTCCTGGAAATTTTATGTACCATAAGCATGGCTTAGATGCCATATTGTATCTAGAGTTATGGGCCGATTATACTAAGCACCTAGACGAGAGACACAGATGGCCCGTTACAGGAACATGGGATGCCGAGTGCATCGTGAAGGTAGAAGAAGCGCTATGGAAAAAAAAAAAACAAGACAATCTCAGAAAGACGCCATAGAATTTTGGCGTAAAGAATCACATAAACGTGCTGAAAGAGCACTCCGTAAAGAAGACAGACATAGAGAAGAGTCGGATAGAGTCAGAGAAAATGAATTAGTTAATGAAGGGATCCGAGTAAAAGCAGAACAAGTAGACCGCATGCGAAACACTCTTGTAAATGGCATGTACTTAGTGGCCGAGGGTTTGCCTGAAGCCACTTCAGAAATACCGAAAGATCTGCCGCCACCATTGGTTCCGACTAAAGTAAATCACAGGACCACCAAAGACATATTCCTTGCTTCCTATCTAGACGATGTAGCACCCGCTTACACCAATCCACGTGCCCGCGTCCCGCCTACTGACGGTGACGGGGATGGAGGTGGCAACCCGCCTCAAGACCATATCCCGCCATTGCCGCAACAAGGTTCCCCCGTTCGACAGCCTGCTCCACTTATTCCTCCACCTCCACCACTTCCCGCACCTAAGATTAATATACCGAATCCGACTGCGCCTGATCCCAGTAAGAGACAAGTTCAGGTACACATACAGACTCCACAGAGAAATAATGCTCAAGCCTCTGGCTCAGGAGGTGCGACAGGGGGTCTCCAGACCCCGCCAACAACACACAGATTACACCTTAGGGACCTGCTGAAGCAACATACACCCCAATCACCCCGTCTTGACATACTCAAAGAACCCCTTCCAATTTCTGTTTCAAGTTACCGATAAAATGCTTCAAGAACAAATGGGGTACCATGTACTCAATTCTATGGATGAACAAGAACTAGCCCGGTCAGCAGTGCTATGGGCTGACAATACTAACACATACAATGATGATACAGTAGCACAGACATTTCTGAACCTTTCCCCAGACGAGCAGAAATTAGCTGGTATATACATGATTCAGCATCTCATCACGTTATACAGACAACAACATTCTGATCCAGGTCCCTTACCGGATACATTAGAAGCACTACTTATGAATAGATGGAGAGGCCTAAGTACCAGATTAATTCAAATAATTCTAGAACAACGCCGCAGATATAACACTTTCTTAGGCCCACAATATGTTTCAGCTCAGCCACCAGAAAGAAAAATGTGTCACTTTGAGCATTTCGACAGACAGAATCCCTTACGAGAAGTACACCCAGTTATGGGTACTAATAATACCTTGGAACGTGTGTTTGTGTACACACCTTTAACAAAGTTAGAATTGTTAGAAATGAAGAAACTAGTACCCTGTCATGATAAAGACCCTGCAGGTTTTCACAGAGAACTTAAAGACATGTTACTCATGGGAGATTACACGTATACAGATATTATGAAATTGTTAAAGGTACTGCTGCCCACCGGCATCTACGAGAAACTCAAGGAAAAAGAATGGGAGTTGGGAGATAAAAAGATTATATGGACTGAAATAGAAGACGAGGAAAAAGGTCGTACCCCAGGGGTAGGCCTTGGGGACAAAGCAAAAGCCTTACCAGGTCTAATAGTACAGGTCTTGCCAAGATTATTGACAACTAAAAAGGAAGACTGGGACGCAATCTCAGCCTGCAAACAGAAACACGATGAAGATACCAGTGACTTCTATTCAAGATTAGAGAAATGCTTCATTATTAATAGTGGCCTAAAACCAGGTAGCGAGTCGTACCCGCATCTTTTTGTAACAAAGTTAGTCGAGAATTCCCTGACATCAGTTAAGAACCGTGTATATAAAGTTGAAAGTACATGGCAAGCAAATACGCCATCCCAGATGTTACAAATGTTACAATACCACCAGAACAGAATTAGAGAAGAACAGGATCACGAACAGAGACGTATGAAAGACACAAAAATGAAAATGTTAGTGGCCCAGTCGGTTCCAGCCGACGGCCAGAGAAAGGGTACGACCCAGACAGGTAATTCAGCAGCTCCCGTTAAAGGGACATGCAACTATTGCAAGCAGCCAGGTCACTACGTACATGAATGTCCAGTCCTGAAACACAATATAGCAACAGGTAAAACTAAAGAAAGACCGCATCCGCCTAGACAAGACCAGGTCCAGCAACAGACTTCACAGAATTCACAACCTATGCATGCTTCACCACATACAGCACAGACCGCAGCTGCATCACAGCCACAGCCACAGCCCATTGCCGCGACACAGCAAGTTTCACGACAGATGAACCAGTATGCCCAATCTGATTATCCCGATTATCAGCGATACACATGAAACATCCTAGAGAGGGAGGTTGGCTTGCCCCTTATTGAGATTCCTGTAGATCAAGAGGGTCCTTACGTACACAGTCAAGTATTGGGAAAAGACAGAAAGTTTTTCATTGACACAGGGGCAAGCCGCACAACAATCAGCCATAATGAAGTCCCAGGGGCACCCCTCTCAGGCTCACAGAATGTTTCCCTTGGTTTTTCAGGACAGCCTATTGTAAATGAGGTATCGAAACCAGTCCCCCTAGCTGTGGGTCCATTATCACGCGTTACAGACTTGTTACTCACAAAGTCATGTCCAGAAAACTTGTTAGGTATCAAAACATTGAAGGCTCTAGGAGCTGTGATATGTTGTTCTCCGGAAGGAGTTAGACTTTTCCTGCGTGACTTTAAGGGTCACTATGTATTACGAGAGTTTGATGTCAGATTGAAAAATGTACCGAAGCACCTGTGGGCATAAGGCCCAACTGATGTAGGTTGCATGCACATCACACCATACCGTGTTACACTCAGACCAGGAGTTGTTTTGCCGCGAATCAGACAATACAAGTTACCACCCGATGCTGTAGTGGCTTTACTGGAAATCATTGAAGAGCTCATTGCCCAAGGAGTGGTCGTAGAAACCGACTCCAATATCTGTAATTCCCCTATCATTCCGATTCTTAAACGTACTGATCCCAATGCACCGCCAGTGTATCGGCTGGTGATTGATTTACGAGAACTGAATAAATGCATTGTTCCACAGTACCCTGTGGTTCCCGATATCTCATCCTTATTGACTGCTATTGATTCAGAAGCAACGTTCTTTACTGTAATTGACCTCAAGAACGCCTTCTTCAGTGTCCCCATTGATCCAGAGAGCCAATACCTCTTCGGATTCAGTTTAAATGGACGAAGTTTCAAATTTTCACGCGCACCTCAAGGATTCACAGAAAACCCCAGCATCTATAGTCAAGCACTGAAAAGACAACTTGATTGTATCCAAATGCCAGTTAACACCGCCTTACTACAATACGTCGATGATCTGCTGATCACCGCACGAAGTGAACCCGAATGTGAACAAGCATCACTGACAGTTTTACATTTTCTGGCCGACAAGGGACACAAGGTGTCTCCTTCGAAGCTACAATTCTGTGTTCAGCAAGTTGTGTACTTGGGTCACTTGCTGTCCAAAGTGGGGAGACAGCTCACACCTGACCGCATCCAGTTAATTATCACCACCCCCTTTTCTAAATCGTTTTTGGCCACTATAGGTGTGGCAGGGTATACTCAGACATGAGTCCCTTTCTCACTGCTCCATCAGGATTCAAGCAAGCCGGGCCGAAGAAGGCTGAAATGCCAGAAACCGGTCCCCGGTAGCTTGTCTCCTTTCTGGTGAAGAATTGGCTTGGTAGTTTAGTCTGCCCTGTTCCCATGATGCACTGGGCCAGGGACAGACTGATTTGCATATAGCCAGGTTCTGAGCTGGGATGGGGCAGTGAGATAAATAACGGTGATGGATCAAGCCCTGATCTTTGGACTGGGTAAGAGTGGTCTGCTTAACTCAGACACTCTGTTCATCACCACCCCCTTTTCTAAATCGTTTTTGGCCACTATAGGTGTGGCAGGGTATACTCAGACATGAGTCCCTTTCTCACTGCTCCATCAGGATTCAAGCAAGCCGGGCCGAAGAAGGCTGAAATGCCAGAAACCGGTCCCCGGTAGCTTGTCTCCTTTCTGGTGAAGAATTGGCTTGGTAGTTTAGTCTGCCCTGTTCCCATGATGCACTGGGCCAGGGACAGACTGATTTGCATATAGCCAGGTTCTGAGCTGGGATGGGGCAGTGAGATAAATAACGGTGATGGATCAAGCCCTGATCTTTGGACTGGGTAAGAGTGGTCTGCTTAACTCAGACACTCTGTTCATCACCACCCCCTTTTCGAAATCGTTTTTGGCCACTATAGGTGTGGCAGGGTATACTCAGACATGAGTCCCTTTCTCACTGCTCCATCAGGATTCAAGCAAGCCGGGCCGAAGAAGGCTGAAATGCCAGAAACCGGTCCCCGGTAGCTTGTCTCCTTTCTGGTGAAGAATTGGCTTGGTAGTTTAGTCTGCCCTGTTCCCATGATGCACTGGGCCAGGGACAGACTGATTTGCATATAGCCAGGTTCTGAGCTGGGATGGGGCAGTGAGATAAATAACGGTGATGGATCAAGCCCTGATCTTTGGACTGGGTAAGAGTGGTCTGCTTAACTCAGACACTCTGTTCATCACCACCCCCTTTTCTAAATCGTTTTTGGCCACTATAGGTGTGGCAGGGTATACTCAGACATGAGTCCCTTTCTCACTGCTCCATCAGGATTCAAGCAAGCCGGGCCGAAGAAGGCTGAAATGCCAGAAACCGGTCCCCGGTAGCTTGTCTCCTTTCTGGTGAAGAATTGGCTTGGTAGTGTAGTCTGCCCTGTTCCCATGATGCACTGGGCCAGGGACAGACTGATTTGCATATAGCCAGGTTCTGAGCTGGGATGGGGCAGTGAGATAAATAACGGTGATGGATCAAGCCCTGATCTTTGGACTGGGTAAGAGTGGTCTGCTTAACTCAGACACTCTGTTCATCACCACCCCCTTTTCTAAATCGTTTTTGGCCACTATAGGTGTGGCAGGGTATACTCAGACATGAGTCCCTTTCTCACTGCTCCATCAGGATTCAAGCAAGCCGGGCCGAAGAAGGCTGAAATGCCAGAAACCGGTCCCCGGTAGCTTGTCTCCTTTCTGGTGAAGAATTGGCTTGGTAGTTTAGTCTGCCCTGTTCCCATGATGCACTGGGCCAGGGACAGACTGATTTGCATATAGCCAGGTTCTGAGCTGGGATGGGGCAGTGAGATAAATAACGGTGATGGATCAAGCCCTGATCTTTGGACTGGGTAAGAGTGGTCTGCTTAACTCAGACACTCTGTTCATCACCACCCCCTTTTCTAAATCGTTTTTGGCCACTATAGGTGTGGCAGGGTATACTCAGACATGAGTCCCTTTCTCACTGCTCCATCAGGATTCAAGCAAGCCGGGCCGAAGAAGGCTGAAATGCCAGAAACCGGTCCCCGGTAGCTTGTCTCCTTTCTGGTGAAGAATTGGCTTGGTAGTTTAGTCTGCCCTGTTCCCATGATGCACTGGGCCAGGGACAGACTGATTTGCATATAGCCAGGTTCTGAACTGGGATGGGGCAGTGAGATAAATAACGGTGATGGATCAAGCCCTGATCTTTGGACTGGGTAAGAGTGGTCTGCTTAACTCAGACACTCTGTTCATCACCACCCCCTTTTCTAAATCGTTTTTGGCCACTATAGGTGTGGCAGGGTATACTCAGACATGAGTCCCTTTCTCACTGCTCCATCAGGATTCAAGCAAGCCGGGCCGAAGAAGGCTGAAATGCCAGAAACCGGTCCCCGGTAGCTTGTCTCCTTTCTGGTGAAGAATTGGCTTGGTAGTTTAGTCTGCCCTGTTCCCATGATGCACTGGGCCAGGGACAGACTGATTTGCATATAGCCAGGTTCTGAGCTGGGATGGGGCAGTGAGATAAATAACGGTGATGGATCAAGCCCTGATCTTTGGACTGGGTAAGAGTGGTCTGCTTAACTCAGACACTCTGTTCATCACCACCCCCTTTTCTAAATCGTTTTTGGCCACTATAGGTGTGGCAGGGTATACTCAGACATGAGTCCCTTTCTCACTGCTCCATCAGGATTCAAGCAAGCCGGGCCGAAGAAGGCTGAAATGCCAGAAACCGGTCCCCGGTAGCTTGTCTCCTTTCTGGTGAAGAATTGGCTTGGTAGTTTAGTCTGCCCTGTTCCCATGATGCACTGGGCCAGGGACATACTGATTTGCATATAGCCAGGTTCTGAGCTGGGATGGGGCAGTGAGATAAATAACGGTGATGGATCAAGCCCTGATCTTTGGACTGGGTAAGAGTGGTCTGCTTAACTCAGACACTCTGTTCATCACCACCCCCTTTTCTAAATCGTTTTTGGCCACTATAGGTGTGGCAGGGTATACTCAGACATGAGTCCCTTTCTCACTGCTCCATCAGGATTCAAGCAAGCCGGGCCGAAGAAGGCTGAAATGCCAGAAACCGGTCCCCGGTAGCTTGTCTCCTTTCTGGTGAAGAATTGGCTTGGTAGTTTAGTCTGCCCTGTTCCCATGATGCACTGGGCCAGGGACAGACTGATTTGCATATAGCCAGGTTCTGAGCTGGGATGGGGCAGTGAGATAAATAACGGTGATGGATCAAGCCCTGATCTTTGGACTGGGTAAGAGTGGTCTGCTTAACTCAGACACTCTGTTCATCACCACCCCCTTTTCTAAACAATTCTGTGTTCAGCAAGTTGTGTACTTGGGTCACTTGCTGTCCAAAGTGGGGAGACAGCTCACACCTGACCGCATCCAGTTAATTATAAATATGCCACAACCCCAGACACAAAAGGAAGTGCAGGCCTTTATAGGCCTCACCTCGTACTGCAGACAATGGATTCCTCAATATGCATTTCTAGCTAAACCACTCATTCAGTTGACAACACAGGAGGCAGCGACTTCGACTGTCCTTCCTTGGACTCAGGAACATACACAGGCCTTTGAGGAATTAAAGAAAGCTTTATGTCAAGCACCAGTTTTAGCGACACCATGTTACAGCAAACCTTTTACACTTTTTGTTACAGAACGTGATGGTACAGCGTTGTCTGTCCTCACTCAAGATCAAGCAGGTTCACATAAGCCTTGTGCTTATTTTTCAAGTACATTGGATTCAGTAGCCCAGGCACTCCCTGCGTGCTTAAAGTCAGTTGCAGCGACAGCCTTAGCAATCAGACAGAGCGATTCAATCGTATTAGGACATTCATTAACAGTACAAGTTCCACATTCTGTAGAGGTTCTTTTAAACCGAACCCAGACTCAACACTTGACTATAGCACGACTGACAGGTTATGAATTGATGCTATTCCAGCCACACATAGAAATCAGACGCTGTAACATTCTGAATCCTGCAACATTGTTACCCTCGATTATGACAAATTCAGCCCCGCATGATTGTATAGAGATCATAAATGCAGTAACAAAGCCCCGACGAGACTTAACAGATGTTCCACTGACAAATCCAGACCTGACACTTTACGTGGATGGTTCATGTATGAGAACAAGCACAGGAGAATTAGTGGCCGCGTATGCAGTGACTACTGAAACTGAAGTTAAAGAAACATATCGTATTGATACACTGTCTGCTCAAGCAGCAGAGCTCATCGCTCTGACCCGAGCCTGTATACTAGCCAAGGACAGAAATGTTAACATATACACAGATTCACGTTACGCTTTCGGAGTCGTACACGACTTCGGAGTGTTATGGCAAGAACGAGGCTTCTTGACCTCTCACGGTGCCAAGATCCAACACGGTCCCCTCATTCAAGCACTATTAGAAGCAATACATCTGCCTTCAGGCATATCCATCATGAAGTGTAAAGCACATACTAAAGTTACAGATTCCATTTCCCAGGGTAACGACCTGGCAGACCAAACAGCAAAACATACAGCATTGACTCACACCCAGACAACTGATGTGACAAAGACAATAGTGCCGACACAGTGTATGACAGTTAGGGATCCCACACTAGATGTAATCGATATTCAGACACATGCTACTCCAGATGAAATCAAGAAATGGACTGAACTAGGAGGGATCCAGACAGATCAGGGATGGATGACGAAGGGAAAATCTACATGGTTTCTCCCCGACTCTATGGTTCAAGTCATAATAAATACAGCACATAGTCCAGCACACCTAGGAGAAAAAGCTATGTTAGACAGTTTACAGAATCTCTGGTACAACAAACATTTACGAGCAGCAGCAAAACAGAAAGTGCGTACTTGCATGATCTGTTGTCAGTTCAATCCAGGTAAAAGCGTCCCTGTAGAGCAAGGTGGATTTCATCCTCCCGATCACCCTTTTGAAGTCCTCCAGATGGATTATATCCAGATGGACCGTTGTCGAGGATTCAAGTATGTCCTCGTAGTTGTTTGTGCACTTTCCCGTTGGACCGAAGCATATCCAGTCCCAGATTACACTGCCCCGACCACTGCCAGGCAGCTGGTTCGAGAATTCTTCCCACGGTACGGCTTGCCTCGTATCGTGTACTCAGATAACGGACAGCCATTCTCATCCGAGCTCATGAAGCAGGTTTCACTTCTGCTAGGATATCAGTGGAAATTCCATTGTGTCCGACATCCCGAGGCAGCTGGCCTTGTAGAAAGGCATAACCAGACACTGAAAACGCGCCTCGCCAAAATCTGTAAAGAGAAAGGGGTCGACTGGATAGTCGCCCTGCCAGTTGCATTGTTCTATATGAGAATGGTCCCCCATTCGAGATCAGGACTATCCCCGTATGAGGTGGTCTTTGGCCGACCACCAAATATGTGGGGGACGCCCATGCCTAAGAAAATAACCGATGTTGATTGTAATATGCTGACAGATTACCTTGCCTCCTTGATGTCTGCACTCCAATCATGTCGTTCACAGGTTGCCGCAGCCTTTCCCGACAACACTGATGTAAAGCCACACGACGTCCGTCCAGGGGACACTGTGTTGATTCGCAACTTCGACAGGAAAAGCCCGCTGGAGCCCCGCTGGAAGGAGCCGAAGATCGTCCTTCTGACCACGAGGACGGCAATTAAAGTGGAAGGCCGAAAGGGGTGGATCCACACGAGTCATATTAAAAAATGTAATGAACTGTTGCCAGAGACTGACTCGTCCACCCCCTCAAAGGACTGCCTCGATACTAGTGACTTTAAAGTTCCCAAGAGAGAGAAAACTCCCCAAGAGGAGTATAAAAAGAAACTACGGTCTAGCAAGTCAGACAGTTTAATTGTTTAAGTCCTCCCCTAGGTGAATCGGTTAAATTAGTTTCTGACATGTATCCCCTAGACCGAGATAGAGAGAGAGAGAGAAAATTCAAGAAACATGCATATTGTAAATCACTCCGTAGTCACTGTATAGTGACATTATTGGTTATGTTTTTTCTAAGTCTTTTGATTATTGTTGCCAGTATATTGCTGCCTATATACTACCCTATCTTCAAGCGCGAACAATCTGCTTACAATGTCACTGCCGAGCATTCTTTTAGCGAATTACCCCCTCATGAATTATCTTACAGACTTGCGCTGCGCAACAACACATTCATTAGTATGTTACATCACTCCCATCAGACTAATAATGCTACAAACTGTTGGATATGTGGCCGACTCCCTCCCTATCAGAAATACAAGGGAGTTCTGCCCCTCTTTCCGTACCCGTTCACTCACAATGGCTCATGTGGAGCATGGTTTAGAATAATTAATTCCTTAGATCCTGATATTGCTGTTTTCGAAGGAAATTGGGTTTGGGGAAACTTGAACTTAGTTCTGCTTAACGCCTGTTATCCTGACAAGAAGGGACTTCCCACTAGAATAGGAACTGATCTAGAAAATGAAGTATATGGATTAGGTAATTATACAATTAACCTTATGATTCTTACTGTTGAATCCGAAGCCACACCAGTTCTCCCTGCTATGTCAGTATTACCAGTCACAGGTGACTTATGTGTCAGAAAGAAGGGTTCAGTACACTTAGGCCATAGTAAATGTACTACTGTGGTCGAATTCAGTGATCAAGGCAAGTCTTCATTTAGAGCTACTCGTCATTCCTACTTTGTTTGTGGCCATACCGCATACATACGCTTACCTCCAGATTGGGATGGTACCTGCTACATTGCATTCCTTCTGCCACCTGTTTTTCTAGCCCCTCCTGATTATCACAGAAATACAAATCTAGTAAAGAATAGACTCCGAAGAGATCTCCCGATTGTCGACTATACTGAAACGGCATGGGAGCAATATACAGACTTCAATAAAGGTTTCTTCCCCTACTTAGGTACCGTCTTTAATAGTAAACTGATACGAAGATTAACTAGAACACTCGAAGCAGTAGTGAATGAAACTACCTCCGCTCTAGGCAACTTAACAGAGGAGCAATCTGCCATGCGGGTTGTTGTTCTCCAAAATCGTCTTGTTATTGACGTCATCCTAGCAGATAGGGGCGGAGCTTGTAAGGTCATTGGGTCAAGTTGCTGTGTTTTCATTCCAGAAAACGCGCCAACAGTATATAAAGCTATCACACGTCTTCATAAAATTGCAAGTTTGATACATCAGAATCCAGGCACCTGGACTTGGTCCGGTTGGTTCTGGACAACATTGACCGCTTGGGGATGGAAGATCCTATCCTTCCTAGGCATTGCCCTTGTCATAGTATTCAGTTGCTGCCTGTGCCTACAGTGTGGGCCAGCGATTTGTGGTCTGTTCGCCACATCATGTATTCCACATACCAGTTTTCACTCAAAACGCGAAAAGAAGAAAGAAGAGCAAATGATGTTACAAGAACAGACTGATCGATTTATGAGGATCGATATATCATGAAGGGTCCGTAGGGAACAAGGAGGGAATGAGGAAATATAAATTTTATGGTCAAGAAATGTTCCCTAACATGTACCCCACCGTCTCCATGTACGAGCTTAAAGTGCATGTAACTTCTCTCCTGTGCCAGCTATGAAGACGCAAATACATTTGCGTCCAACGTTAACATGTCCTCTTTCAGATCCACCCTGAACGGGTTGAATATTCCGTTCCTAAGTATGCCATGCCAACGTCTTTTTGTGGTGTACTTTACACGTTTTTCAGCTCTGGCGAAGTAGGCCCTGAATTCTGCCATCGAGCCTTTTCCTGCCTTCTGACTCTGAACGCCTCAGCCTGGGCTGCCTCTGTACCCGTGACCTCTGCCTTACTCCCTGTGCGGCTAACGGCGCTTAGCTCAGCCTGCTGCCTGCCAAGACTGTATTCAACCTTCGAATTATCTGCTCCGCTCCTCAAACATACATTCCTGCCTACTAGTTCAAGTAAACATCCTTCCAGCTGCAGAGCAAAGGGCCCGGCCTCACTGTCTCCGTGCAAGTAATTCATAGCTTCTGTTACCATGGTAGGCCCATGCCCCCTCGCATCTCATGCAGACACGTAGACGCTTATACACGCACTCACAGTCAGTATAGAATAGCCTCTGCCCAAGAGACCTTTCCCTCTAGATAATATGGTTCCCAAACATCAGATATCAGATATGATATAGGTACGAGTTGATCTGACATGCCAGACTTCTGTCTCTTTCCGCTAGTGTAAATGTCAAGTCCCCCTGCACCCTCCAGCTCCACGTCAATCACACGTCATGCAGCTGCGCGCGCATCCAGACCCCAGATTTCTGCTGACACTGCAAAATTCTGCTTTGTACCCACCTACTTGTGACACTTACATGTGACGTTTCTAGCACACACCTCTATGTTCACGCCCAGTTCACGCCTTCTGATTACGTATTGCTAACACGTGTGTGTTCTTATCTTGTTTCTCTCAGCTGTTACGCCTACTGTATTGGTATTCATTATATGGTTTAAGTATAAAAGTTATGTCTTGTCAATAAAGTATGCTCTATCCCTTCCTGCACCCCAGTGGTGTCAGGAACCCGATATCCGGTACCAGAACCATTCCTTTTTAAGGAATAAAACCCCTAAGAACTCTAACACCACGGACTCTGCGTCTTTCTTTCCGATTGAGTTATTTTGTTTAAGTACTTACCTGCATAGAAATTAGGACGGTAAATCAAATATTTACCACAACCTGGTACCTGCTTTGAATAAATGGATCGTTGGGGGTCAGTGGCCGTTTGAGTTGTTAACTCATTTGAAGAGATCGACCTTTGTGGATTTTAAGGGCCATGTTTGTTGCAGACAATGAATAGGGACTTGGCATTTTTAGCAGGAGCAGTGGGCTGGTTGCCACGTTTTTATGGGACGGAAGGGTGTCGCTCAGAATATGGTGGGGAGCTTTGAATCATAGGGCGATTGACAGGGCGCATTAAAAAGTGAGCTTAGTGATCCCCAGTTTCTGTAGGAGTTTAGGTTTTTGGGACAGTGACGCATAGGGACATTCGTTTTGAGGCTGTAGAGTAATTCAGGGACGATGGGGTTTCACTTATCCAGGATAGGTATGGACCTTTATTTGTTACCGGCTGGAGAAGTCTTTTCGAGGTTGGTATTTTCAGGAGCTTGCCTTGTAGGCCTGAAATTTGCTATCAGTTGGGGTGGGGCTGGAGTTTTTTCTCCCCCACCCCCCTCCGGCTTTCTGGGTGGCGGACGTTTTCCAGGGTTGGCTGAGTTTGGTTGTTCATTTTTAGAAGTTTGGTCATCGACAGGGATGGTTTAGCCAGGTTTATGGTTGAGGTGTTTACATAGGTTGGGTGATCGGAAGTTCTAAAAGGGCAGGCAGGGGAGGTTGTGTAACAGATAGTTTGGATTTATAGGTTTATACTTTGATGCATTGATTTGTACTGTTTGTAATTTTGTAATGTGGTATTGTACGGGTGGGGGCGGGTCTGAGAGAAATTTTAGGGGCCGGGGAGGGGAGAGGGGGTTAAGTAAGTGTTTATTAGTGAGGTTTAGTTTTGTAAGGCATTTGGCTGAGGTTTTATAATTGTTATGTGCACCTGTTTCAATAAAGCATCCTTTTACACACAGAATCTGGTTTGTGGTCTGCTCCTTCCCCCACCCCTCCCTCCCAAAGTGTCTGTTTAGTGAGCGTGTGCAGCTCTCATGTCACACCTTGTGTCGCATTATGAAGAGCAAGTTAGGGAGGGCGGTAGTGTGGCACAGTCTGTGTTACAAAAGTAGCAAGCACCTTGAGGATGGGCTCAAGCTACTTTGGTCACATTTACCTTGCCATCAACATCACAACATCACAAACGAAGAGGTAAGTGAACAAAGCCATATTCGCATTCCTGTTTCTTTATGACTTGTGTCCTGTTTATCACAAATTTGAAGTGCACAGCTGTCACCAATCTAAATCCACCTAACCTGTACACTGGAAATGTATGTGACTATAATACTGGTTCAGTAACATGATTCCGTTATCAGATGATTGCCACTGATATTCAGCTTTGCCTAACTGCCTCGTTGACCGACTTCATTTTTTCTACAGCATGCACCATGATGGGATCAGCTGCAGTTTGTTTTCGGCTGCCGTTGCCCCAGCTCTTTAACTCCCCTCCGCTCTCTACCCCTGCCACTAAGTGGAAATCAGTCTTGCCTCTAAACTCGCTCTTGCATAACAACCTCAGTTGCATTTAATATCAGTTATGGAGCTAATGCAATGTCTCTGCATTCTTCTAGCTTTTCTCAAAACTGGGCAACATGAAAATTAATCTATTATTTTTGTATTAGCGTGCACGTTTTAATTTACAATGCCAATAGCTCCAGCTCCAGGTCCAACAAGTGCGAGACACCTTGGGGCAGATTTATGAGGTCGTTGCGCCTCTTTGCGCCGCAATTGCGTCACTTTTTTTGACGCAACTGCGGCGCAAACAATGCGCCGTATTTACGTGACGCATCTAGGAGATGCGTCACGTTGTAAAGCACTGCGCCATAAGGAGGCGTTCCTGCGCAGGGGGGGCGTTCCTGCGCAGGAACGCCTCCTGAAAGTGGCTGAGTGAAATCTATGAGATTTCACTCAGTCACTTTCTGGCCAATGCTGCGTCAAAACCCTGCGCCTGCTTGAAGCAGGCGTAGGTCTTGATGCAGCATTAGTTGAATGGGGCACCACGAGCCTTGCTGGAGCTGCGTCGCGCTTGCGACACAACTCCAGCAATGCGCCACATTTCCGGCACAGATGCGTGACGCATCTGTGCCATTTTTGCACCATGGTGCGCCGCATTATAAATGCGGCGCACCATGGGTGGCGTAGCTGTGGCGCACTGTGGCGCATGTTAACTGGCGCATCCCTCGGGATGCGCCAGTTAACATAAATCTGCCCCCTTGAATTTCCAGTACTTGTTAACTGTTACTGTGACTACATTGCATTGGTCCTTCACGTAGCCTCTCTCACTGATGACACGGCCAGTGGCACGCTCCCTGGGAACCGACTACAAGGACGCTATGCAGCTCACCTGCTGCAACTTTATCTTCCCTCCATAAGATTGGGCACTGCTTCCTTTTTTCTCTGACCGGGAGTTTACCCAAACAGGCTCATATCCATCTCTCATTATGGGTAAGGATAGGAACGAAGGTACTCCTTCTTGCATAACGCAATGACCTCAGATGATTCTTCTGAGCTAATGCAATCTCCCTTTTGGTCTCATCCTATTTATACAGGGATCAGCACTCAAGGCCGATATTACAATCCTGCATACATTCCCCCACCAGATTTTCACCCACCAATGCCCCCATCAACCTCACATAAATTGGTAAGTGATTACCAGACCTCTGCATACTATCAATTAAGTTTATAATACCTTTCTCTGAATGCGCTATCTTTCTAATTCAACAAGGCTCAGCTTGGCAGGTTGACATCCATGCCCCCGCCGTAAATTCAGCATTGGTCGTCCAGTGGTCTTAAAGAAAGACTACCTGAACTTCACCACAAGTATGTACCTAATGCGTTGCATATTTTCCTTATAAATATCATAAGTCCAGATTAGTAATGACTACATGTCTCCTCAGCTCCCCAGGTTCATCCTTGTCAAAATGAGACCCTGATATCTGAGGAAGGGTTGAAACGCTGTTGACAGCAATAAAAGACAGACTATATTCCTGTGCGAGTTAACACTGGGATTTTACCCACTGTGTTTGAAATATATGTAGAGCAATTTGCCTGTCTTTCAAAGTAGTAACCAATATACCATTTCTGTATATTTACATTGTTGCCTTTCATTTTTATGATGGTTTTGGTTCTTAAAACTTGGGGCTTGTGCATAATATCTCTTCACCACTCATCTTATTGTTGATTTTGTGACTCAGGATTTGTTAATTTATGAAAAAAGAAACTTTGATTCAGCTGATTCGCATTTATTTTGAACACTGGTTTGTGTTGTTAAGATTAAACAACAGAACTTCTTTTCTGTAAAAATATTATTTATTTCTGTAGTATTCAATCTATCCAGGATTTACTATATTATATTCTGTTTTTAGAAAATGAGTTCCATGTGACTACTTGTTCCAATATATATGTAATCTACACTTCAACATAAGCCAAGCACATAACATAAACAGCAAAGTCCAACGTAGATAAAATGGTCACACACACATACAAATATAAAGTTGGAGCTGTCGATACACAGATGATGAAATTGATCCCTCCCTCTTGCAGTGCCCATCCAGGAATACAAAAAGTGCTGACAAATACTACATAAAGCTGATTCCTTTTACAACCCGACAAACATGAGGGGTGTGTAGTTCCTATGGGTGGAGGGGGAAAGGAGGTCTTTTCTAAAAAGTGTCGTCACACATCCCGAAGGATGTCATGCTTCATCAATGGGCCAGCTCCTCGTCGGGCCGGCGCTGCAGTGCCCGACGGGCACCCGCGAAGGGGCTCTTTGGGGGAGATCTTTTTGGTGATGAAGCCGTAGGGTGAGTGCGGGTGTGTGGGCTGGGTAGTGCGTTCTCAGGGGGCACTAACCTAACTAAAAAAAGTGTGAGCCCCAGCTAGATATAATGATCCTATAGGACTAATGTGGTGCATAGGGTCCACATGTTTCATGCAAATGTAGCCCCTAAAGGTCTGGCTGCACTTCATCAGGACCAAAAAGGGTGATTAAAAGGTACGTTAGCAATACCGCAAAACTGGTTCAGTGACGCCTAACTAGTAACCAGAAGCAGTTGACCAGCCCGGGTGACCTGATCCAGAGGAGGAAGACCAAAGGGAGAAGGAGAGGGAGAAATAAAAACAAGAAAACCAAGGTCTTGTTAAGATGTTGGTAAGAGCATAGTAGTTATGCTAATAATGCCAATAAGTACGTAAGTGGCTTTGCAGTGCATCCAATTTTCATATTCGTACGTTCCCAGCCAGTGATTGGGGTGGCAGTGTAACTTACAACCTTGACTATAACAGTACTCGCAGTGGCTAGGGTACTCGCAGTGGCTAGGTTCGTGTATGTAGAATGTAGATGTAGGATCACATTATACGTACAACGTACAAAAACTGAACCCAACAAAAAAAATTCAACACCAATATAGTATAGTGCCTAAAAACAAGCACAAACGGCACAACGTTCTCGGCCAATATAACAACTAAATACTACAACACGGTGCCTCCTCTAGGAGGCTCTGCAAATAGATGGTGCTAGCAGTGATCGACCCAATTAAAAGTGTCATCAAGATGAACAATAGAGCTATAATGGTGTATAATGCCCAGTGAATAATAATACCATAAAAGTGATCCTTGTGGTGATCAACCTGATATGAGTTGTCATGCAATTGCTAATGTTTGCACATCCCTCCCTGATAGTACATTATGGGGAGTTACATACATGATACCAACCATAACAAGATTATTACAGTTACATAAACAAAAACAAAAAACCTTTCTCTGTGTGCCCTGCTATTGACTAAACATCTTTCACATATTGAAAACCATATCAGCGTTCCTGAGTGTGACTATTGTATCTATTGTTGTGTCTGAAATATATGACTGAAGATGAAGGGTATCAATCTGCATACTTATAAGAAAAGGAAATATAAAAAAACAGCTGAGGTCTAATTTGTCGTTGAGGCCTAATGGTGTCATTGCATTAAATTTCTTCATCCCAAAAACTTTTTTCTGGGACAGTAATTTGCTTGAGTCTGTAACCTCTTTTACTTGCACATGTTCAAGGATCAAGAAACGGACTTGAGCTATGTTGTGGCATTGCTCCAACCAATGCACCACCAGATTGGAGTTTGTGTTTTTAGTTCGAATCATGCTTTTGTGTTCTCCAATCCTTATTTTAATTTTTCTCTCAGTTTTGCCTATATAAAGGAGTCTGCATGGGCACTTTATGCAATAAATAACATGAGTGTTTTGCAATCTGATGACTGTTTCAAGATGAATTTCTTTCCAGTTCTCGGGTGCGTCATGAAATTTTGCTGCATGACATTGTTACAGTGAATGCAGTTACTGCATTTTTACATTCCAACGTAATTGGAAATGCACTTTTGTTTTTGCGTTGATAATAACTCCTTCAAGTTGCAACTTCGGGTATAGGCAAAGAGCAGTGGTTCAACAAATAAATTGCCAAAGTCGGATTCGTGTTGTAGTAATTCCCGTCTTTTCTTTATCTCCTTTTTGATGCTTTTGGGTCTCGTTGAGAATTCAGATACAAAAAACATACGGTTTAAAACTGGTTTCTGTTTGGTAATCAGTTGGTCGCTGTGATTCGTGTTTTGTACATGACTTTCTGCTTTTTGAATAATTTCTACAGGGTACCCTCGTTCTAAAAATCTCTGTTTGATTCGGTTTATATCTGGATCACATTTTCCTGTTGTTGAAGCAATTTTTTTCATGCGTAGCATTTGAGAATATGGTAAATTTTTAATGAGATGCAGTGAGTGAAAGTTTTGAAATAACAGAGTTTTGGTGCGATCTGTAGATTTATGAAATACACCAGTGTGGATACCTTGATCTTTTTTCTCCACTTTCACATCCAAAAAAGGTAATTAAGTGTGGCTGATGTTGTGTGTAAATTGAATGCCATGGTTTTTGGTGTTGAGCAACCGAATATTATTTTTCAAAGACTCTTCTGTATATGACCAAATTAAAAAAAAATGTCAATGAATCGACAATACATCACAAGTTGTTCACTTCATGTAGGGTCTTCATAAATATGTTCTTGTTCACAGGCAGCCATAGAAATGTTAGCATACGTGGGAGCCCCCTCAAACCCCATGGAGGTCTCACTGATTTGTAGAAAGAATTTTTCTTCCCAACAGAAGTTACTGTATTAAAGCAGAATTGGAGTAGCTCCAGCAGGAAAACTTTGTGTGCTCAGATCTGTGGTTGTTGCAACAAGGCCCATTCGATCGAATGTATCCCTTCTTGTAAGGGGATTGAGGTGTAAAGTGCAACTCATATTTGGAAAAGTTCTTTCCTTTCCGTGGTTTGTAATCCAATTTATTGAGATCCTGTTTAACCAATGATTCGAATGTGTCAAGCATTTTATGAGACACTGGTACTGTAAAGGTGCTCTTGGGTTTGAATTCCAAATACTACTGTTCTTCTGGAGTCTTAGGTTTGATAACATGTTATCAAAAAAGTGACACAATCTTACAGACTGCATGAACCTATATAGAGCAATCTGCATTTCTTGAATGTTGGTATCATATGTAGGTACGAAAGATGTACCTTTATTGAGGACTGACAGTTGTTGTGATGTCAGTACCTGCAAAAAGATGGTGATTACTGTGTTTTCTGACTGTGTAGATTCTGTCTGCTCTTTTCTTTTGTTTTCGAGAGACCTGCCTGTGCTTGCTGGATCACAAGTTGAGGATGGGCCCACCAGAGAGTAGTTCTGTAAAGTACAGGAAGAGTGCCCAACTCGAGAGGGCATGAGGTGGAAAGCTGAGGCCTAGGCAGCTTGTGACACCTATGGAGATCATCTGATCTATTGGAAGAAAGAACTCCTATTTAGTGAGCCTAAGGTTCCTAAGCCTGGGGCCCCATTATGTGTTGGCGGACCCCCAGTACAAAGTCTTCCTACTGGGACTGGGTCTTAACATCCCTTGTGAGGACATTTGGGACAGAACAAGACTGTTGCCAGGCTGAAAACCCACTTTGTTTGATCCTTGATGAACACAGCCTCAGATGCATTCTGTATTGCCATGCCCCACTTGCCAGGCCTGTGAGAAAACCAGGAAAAATCTCAAGGCTCCGCTGGCTTTCTTAACTGCCATTGGCACCCACTTTGAAAAGATGGATGCCAACATTGTTGGGCCCTGGGATCCGACAACAGCCTTAGGCAACATGTTTAACCTGATTTTGGTGGACTGTAGCCAGTGTTGCAAAGGAGATTCCTACCTGTGTGAGGTTCCCCAAGGACATGGTGCCTGACAGGGGCACCATATTCTGCCGACATGAAATCCATGTATGATGAGAGTGGGGTAACCAACAAGTTCTCCTCACCCTATCACTCTCAGATAGATGTGTTTGTTGAAAGTATCAAACAGACCCCGAAAGGCATAATTATGGGCCTATATGAGACAATGAGGTGTAAATGGGATGTCCTCTTACCATGCCTGCCTTCTGTCTACAGGGAGATACCTCAGAATGGGATTGGTTTCAGCCCCTTTGAGATTCTCTATGGTCATCTTGTTAGGGGATATAGTGTGTTTTATGAGCACTGGGGGCAAACTTTCAAGAAGCCTCCTCCCCCAGCATGTAGTTACCTAGATAGTGTCCCTCAGGAACAGTGGCAGCTGGTGACATTTGAAAGTGGTAGGGTGTAAAATAACTGTTGTACTGCACTGTGGCAAGCGATCCGGAACTACTGAGGGAGGATTCCCCCCATGAAAATGTTGAAAAAAGAGTTAACTGGTGCATTTTCATGCAAATTTGAGAAAGCAGGAAGGTTAAAGCAATTGTGAATCTGTTCTAAGAAAGACAGTGCCCGGCAAAAAACAAAACGGTGAGACGTGGTAGGTCAGAAAAAATTAAGCATACTTTTCTTTTCAACAATTTTTATTTAGGTTTTAAACATAGCAGCTGATATAGAGCCATGTTAATCACAATACCTTTTAAAAGTTCCGCTCCCACCTGGTACATAATGAAAAGAAGGTTGCTGAATAAATGGGGTTGCTTCTGTGAGTTAAGGCAGTATGGTTTGTTGTGCATAAAAGGCCAGCTCCAATCATGTGGTGACCCAGGAATGGGGAAATGGTTATGGCTGGCTGGGCCCAAGGTCACAATTTCAAGATCAACTGAGGTGCCCAAAGGCCCTGCAGGATAACGGCAAGTGACTGGGTGGAGTGTCATAGCAGGAACAAGGGGGCCATCATGTGGTAGACTGTGATCCATCAGAGGCCACGGTGAGGGACTCAAGGAACTTTTCCCAAGTGCCTCTCGCCTCCTCTCTGCAGAAGTCTGTGGTTTTGGCCAACGCCCAACTGGTCATGCTCTGCAACCAATGGCAGTCAAGTTGGTGGCACTGGGGACTTCCATGGCATAGACACCATTCGCTTCTCCACTATGAGTGGCAAATCCAGGTATCGTGAGCTGGCTTTACACCTTTCAGAACGCTTGAAGAGACCCAGCACTCCTGCTTCCCACATATTGGTGATTCAGGTGACATTT
This sequence comes from Lissotriton vulgaris, assembly GCF_964263255.1. Classification (NCBI taxonomy): domain Eukaryota; kingdom Metazoa; phylum Chordata; class Amphibia; order Caudata; family Salamandridae; genus Lissotriton; species Lissotriton vulgaris. Next base: position 8,337,637 of record NC_141688.1, read on the forward strand.
GAAAGTTCCTGGATCAGCTGGGTCCAATAAAGCTGCAGCCTGGGGTAGACACAAAGAATGTGTTTAAAATGTGTTACTGGGGCTTGAGACCGGGGGCAAGTGTATGGGGCAAACAGAAAAATTCTATGGATTTCGGTGGGGAAGAGGTAAGTCCTGAGGAGTATTTACAATTGGATTTGTTTAAATTGGGTGCTTTCTGCCTCCATTTTTTAACATGGAGGCAGTGACGCCTGGTGGAATTTTAAACTTGTGGTTGAAAGCATAAGGAATCAACAAATGCAAGCGTGTGAGTAAAACGAGCTAGCCCGACAACAATAATGGGTGTTCGGGGTGCTTCTCCCCACCCCAAGAAATATTTTTAAAATGTATGTATTATCATTTTGCAATTTTCAGCACTATTTATGTGATAAATGGGCTAAAAATGCAGTTCTTATATACAGTCATAAAAGAAAACTCAAACTCTTTCTGAGAATTTCTAAGTTGCCAAGCAACTCTGACTTCTGAAGCGGGTTAGGGTACTAAACAAGACTGGTTTGGCTCTACCCTTTCCATTAGAAAACACATAACTAATGTACATAAATGCCCACAAAGAAACACAGTTGTAATTTTGTTCCTACCAATAATGCAGGCTGGCCACTTCCTTTTCTTCATCAGATATTCAATGTTGATTGCCCAGTAACTTTCGTAATATGCAATAGCCAACTGTACAGGAGTTGTAGGAATATGAAATGGAATGAATAAGTTCCCAACAGTACTTCCTAATGTTATCAAACAAAACAAACCGAGCTATTAACATCGAAAACTATGATCACACATCAGATTCATATTTTCTATTTATATAGAAAGTTTGCTTCTCAATCTTTAATATGAACAAACTTTAAGATTATTATTTTGTTGAATTCTGGTATTTCCTTTATTAGCTCTTTTTCCATTGATAGCATAGCCATTGCATTAAGTCTAGCTTGAGTCATTGTCTTTTGCAAAAAGCTTTTTACCCACTTCAATGTGTAAAAACATTGCTCAGACTCATGGGTGTAATAGTGAAAATTCTTAAAAGCTTTATGGTGTCAGAAAATGACTTGTGTAAGTTGTTTTCACACAAAAAGCTTAATAAAGCCATGCCATCGCCAGCAACCTGACGGACTTCAGGTCTTCCATACAGGGTTGAAAGTTCTTTACACAATTTGGGTTTGTCTAGCATAGGATAGGCTTCTATCATTTCTGTGAGTGCCTCGGCTGGGAAAGATTTGGCATGTCTTTCAAAAAGGTCACTTCGTAATAGTGTTGCACTTACAAGATGTTTGTGACTTCAAAGCGTTCTCTGGCATAGACCACAATAATGTCAGACTTCTTTTGCTTCTTGGGTCACAGTATTTGTTTGCATTCTCCGGTTTACAAAATTTAGGGCCAGATGTATGAAGATAACACTTTGCAATTTCCTAATTGTGAATCACAAGGATTCACAATTAGGAAATCACAAAACGGAACGTATGAAAGTGTGTTGAACATTTTCTGCAAAACCTAGGGAGTTACAAATTAACTACCTTATGAATATTAATTCTGTTACCCCCTAGGAATTGCTAAAATCAAGGGGATGGTGGCCTGCTGGAATCAGCACACCACCATGCCTTAAAATATAACATATTTTTTTTTCCTTTAAGAAAAATTAAATGTTTTCTTTTCATTTTTTAAGTGCAGGTAGTTGTCCTTGCTTTACAAATATTCCCAAATCGGAAGGGGTCCCTTGAGGACTTCTACCCATTTTCGAATGGATTACCACCTAATTGAAGTAGGTGGTAAAACATAAATGTTTTCAACCACATTCACGGTCACAAGACTGTCATACATATCAATGCAATCCTGTATTAGGGAGGGATGCTCTAAATACGCCCCTTTCTAATACCAAATCACAAACCCAAACTGTAATCCGGTAACAGGTTCCCGAGTCGCAATTTGGATTTGATACATTTAAAAAACCTTTTTTCGTATGGAAGCTAAGAAAAGGTACATACATCTTGTGGCAGTGCAGATTCCAAACTGTCAATGGATTCCCTTACTTTTGTGATGCTTGTTACAAAGTCTGTAGTAGCTTTCAGGACAATCATAATGTCTTGCTTTTGCAATTGATTATACAAAATGTCTGTGTTGGGCATTATAGAATGAAAAACAGAAATAATATAAACTCCCTATCTTCTAATGTTCTAGTAAATCCCTCAGCTTCACATCTAGTATTGGACTCGAAATAACTACTGTTTGTCATGGTTGTCATGCATTCCAGAGGATCATCTCTGTATTGATAAATTATGTTTATTGCTTGAATATTGAAGTTCCAACAAGCCACAGACCCTCTTGGAAGCCTCCTTGAAACTATTTGATCAAGAATTTCAGTCCTTTTCTGGGAACGTGCAAAAAATGCTGTTATGTCACCCACCTATGAAAAGAAAATTTTAACTCTAGATATTTTGGAGGAAGCCTGTTCTATAATTGTGTGTAATGTATTCTCTCATCACTTCAATCATACAGTCCAGCAATTCATTCTGAATAGTTTTATAAGTGCCTTTAAATACTGTGGCTATTTTTAGGGCTCGCCCCTCGTGATGCACTGCGCAGCAGTGCTCGCGCAGTCAAGCCGTTTTGTGGGGGGGGTTAGAAACGGACCCTGGATTAGCACACGCTTGTGCGTGTGCTTTTCCCTATGGGTTCCGCTATTGGGTTTTGCGTGCGTGTTTTTTTTTTAACAGAACACGCAATAGGCCAAAAGCGGGCGCATTGCTCCGCCCATGGCCTATTGTTGTCTGTTATGGGCACCAAAGCCCATGTGTCTTCAATTATCGTGCCCAGAAACGGGCGTGATAATTGGAGACATACGGCTTGCAGTGGCACGCATGCACGCATCACTCGTGGGCGTGTTTTATTTTTACCATAGTGATCGCTTTCGTGATCACTTTTTGGTGAATTGAATTTTTTTCAAAGGCTTGATTGGGTGGAGGCTCAGACAGCGCCTGCTCATCTTTACAAAAAAAGAAGCAGAGGGACGCATTAATGTCTTGTTTACTGAGTTTATCGAATTTTACTGGGAGGCCGAATTCTCGCAGCCATAATACTGTCTTCGGGTCTCCAAATTACCCCATAAAAAATGGTCTGTGGGTGTTGCATTGCCTGAATCATATTTTAGTCTGTTGAGCGAATTAGTGGCTGGCAGCCCTCTGCTGGCCACACTGTCCTCTCCAGAGCTAGTCTCAACCCTCGGTTGGCTCTGTGGGCACTGTGTGCTGTGACTGGCAGCCCTCTGCTGGGCGCACTGCCTGCCTCCTCCCCTGCCTAGCTGGTCTCACCCCTTGGTTGACACTGTGCGCTGTGGCTGGCAGTCTCGGGTTTGGAGTTCCTGCCTGACACAGACATTCTCTGCCAGTTTTGAGGAAACTACCTCAGTCCTCTCCGACGCCACTGATAACGCCCACCCCCTCCAGATTACCACGCCGTTAACCAACTTGGCAGTGCTGACTTGCACCCACTACAGTTTCCTCCTCCCAAATACCCCCACAAATACCTCCCAAATCTCACACTTACCACCCCTCCCCCCTCACTCTATCCTGCAAGTGGGCAGTGAAATCCCTCTTGCTGGATCCCCTAGTTGCGAAACCCTACTTGATGGCCCTAAATCCCTAAACTGCAGCTGCCCCCCCTTTATTAACTACTTTAGCCGTGACTTCCCTGGTTGGCAGAGCCCTCCCCACCCCTGTTGCCACTGAATTTACCCATTGGATCACTTGGTCCACAGTGCCAACCCCAACTCCATCAGTTGTCATTAAAGATAAGGCTTTCTTGTCCCCTCCTTGCCCTTCCCCTCTGCCCACAGCCCCCCCTCTGCCCACGGCCCCACTCCCTGTGCCCACGGCCCGCCCCCTCCTTTGGGGCTGTCTGTCTGGCTAGAGTGCTCTGTGGCGCTGGAGCATGTGCCCTCAAGCGTCTGCCCCCCTTCCCGCATACCACTAGAGCCGGGAGTGGGAGGGGCCTGGAGATGCAGGGAAGGTAAGTAGGGGCGGGTTTTAGTGGGAGGCAGCACTCCCTCCCCTCACCGAAGCCTCACATTGTCCTTAGCCTGCAGCGAGTCCAGGGTTGGGTTGGCTCCCCCCGGCACCTCCCTTGAGTACCCCCCGTAGGTTTGTCTGGTGCCTGGAAGCATGGAAGAGGGCCAGGCTGCGTGATGAGTACAGGCCTCAGCAAGGCCTGCAAGTGCAAAGGGTCCGCCCTTCTGTGCACAAAGTCCTCAGACTACACAAAGAAATTGGCACGGAAACTGAAAATACAAAGACATAGTTTAATAAACCTTTAAAGGTGGTACTACAACCCACACAACACTCTACAGCATTATACAAGGTAGCACAAAGAGCTCGAGCACACAGTCCCCTTTTATACACAAAGAAGGGGCTCATAAGTAGGCGGATACAACTCAAGACATGATTTACAACCATATATGGACATTTCTTTAACATGATCTATACATGGGTGGAGTTAACGGTTCTTGAGACCCGCAGAAATACACATTCCTATCTACGCTAATGAAAGATAGATGTGACTCCTACTGAGCATGCGCTAGACGCACAAAGGACTATTTATAGCGCGTTGCTGGGCAAACCTCAGGGGTGACTAGCAGAGAGGTAGGACTCGCCTCATGTCGGGCACATGGCAATGTATAGCAGACAAGATGGAGGCCAGAAAACAAAATGGAGTCTGCCGTATTTAAAATACGAGCGGGAAAATGAGCAAACAGACACTAAATCATGTCTTCAGCTAATGCTTAACACTATCGCTGTTTTATTTACAACAGACGACCCTTTCAGCATTTGCTAAAGACATTCGGTTTTCTAGGATAATCTAGATACTCATTGTTAATATCGTCATATGCTCATCATTTCAGCTATCTCTCTTTCTGATGGACAGCCTCAGCAACAGTTCGTTTGTTGGGCACACAAAATGAAACACAAAAAGAACATATCATTGGACTACATTGGATACATACACAACAAGTAAAGATAATTGCAATAACTATACACAGTCCAGTGAGAACTTTCCAACCCCATGTGGAGATCAGGGTCCAGAACCAATTTGAGAATGTCCAAGTCCCATTTTTGACATGTATATCAGCTGCAATCTTATGTAATTTATTAATGGCTTTGTACACAGAAGGAGTATGATCGGGGATGAACAAACAACAACTACTTCCAATAATTCTACAAGTACCGCCTCTATCTGCTAACATCACATCCAAAACCATTCGGTTCTGTAATGCGACAATCTTAGTAATTTGTAGCTCTTCGGTGAGATTACCAAGAGCTGCGGCAGTTTGATTAGTAACAGCTTCTACTACTCTCGTTAATCGTCGTATCTTTCTACTGTTCAGAGCAGCTCCCACAAAGAAAAACAATCCTAAATTGAAATCTATATATTGCTGCAAACTAGTGTCTGTCTGATCTATGTCATCAACGGACAGAGTTCGTTTGTATCTATTTACAGTCACGTTATTCAGTAATTTCAAATCTTTATGATGCGATACAGGTGCCAAAAATACAGGTGGTAATAAAAATGATACATAACACATTCCAGACCAACCAGCTGGTAATCGATAATAGCCTCTATTTCCACATACAAAGTAAGTATTATGAGAGGTGAGGAATGTACTGTTGTTCAAACCATCAATATTCAATACAACAATACAATCACTAACACCTACAGGGATATGGCCTACACTCTGTACACATAAATCTGCTTGAGCTTCGGCTACTGAAATCACAAATTTCTCGTTACCGACAATGTCGCCAGTGTTCGTAAAAATATAAGGCGTTGAATCATTGTCCGGTCGATATTCTTCCCACTCCCATATAGTTCCGTTGGCTTGTGGATAGCCTTTTTTGTCTTGATGGCATTCTTTATTCAGTCTGAAAAGCAATCTATCCACTGTAGGCTTTCTCGTAGCAAAAAGCAAAGTGTACCATGCTCGGCAAGAACCATTATGGGAGAAAGGGAGAGGTATGAACGGTGTTCCCCCTTTCTTTTGATGTGTCGGCATCATCCCACATATCCAACAGTTCGTGACATTAGTAGCAACGTGGGTATGATGCAGCATCTGAATGAAAGTGTTATTCAAATAAGACTGTCGATGCTTCAACTCTTGATATGGGAGTGTATAAAAGAAATGCTCATCTGGGACTGGAGTGGAAACTATATACAATTCACGGGCAGGAACTTTATCCTCAGCAAACCTCGTGATTGTAGCAACAACTGCTATAGCAACGATGAATCCTACAGAACAGAAAATCTTCTTATCCATTCGAACAAATGTACAAACAGTATCTTCCTGAAACTAAAGTGTTGTCAGAACTCTTCCCCCTAGGTAGCCGTTGATTTCTTCACCAGCGGGCCAAGACGGGTGTCACTACACTAATTCAGGGCTGATCCCCTCCCCCCTTGCCTCATCAGCTCTCCGTTTCCTGACCTAGTGACCATTCTGACAATTTCTCACACAATTGCAGGGTCTTTCCTTGGTCACAGATTATATCTTCTTGATCCAGGGACTGTCGGGTCCGGGAAGAACTCCTCAGATTCGTCAGGTACCACAGCACGGCCTTTCTCCGCAGTCAGGACTTCTCGATGGTCTGTCAATACAGCAGGCTCCACCAGTCCGGGTTGCACCTTCCGGCAGTGCACGGAATGTATTCAGTTCTTCCGGTTGGTGACTCGAACAGCTGTTCTTGTGGCAAGAAGAACTTGCTCAGGACTGCACCACCTCAGCTCCAGACTGCTCCACCTCTCAAAGGACTTCACGAAGACGAAGTCGCCAGGCCGGAGATTATGGCCTTCTCCTGTGGACCGATCAGGGAGTGCTTCTCGAACCTGTTGATGAATGGAAACCAAACTGTCAGTTAATTGTGCCAAATAGTCATTCATTAGAACACAAGGTACATCATACACTGAGCTTGGCCTGGGCACCCCCCAAATGTTCATGGGATGCCCAAACACTATCTCATAGGGCGTAAGGCCCGTCCGAGAATGGTACTGATCTGATAGACAATAATGCCAAAGGTAAAGCATCCGGCCAAGTCAAAGAGGTAGAGGCCTGTATTTTTGCTATCTTGAGTTTCAGAGTGCCATTGTACTTTTCCACCAATACTGCTGATTGTGGGTGGAACACTGCATGGAATTTCTGTGTTATCCCCAATCCTTTCAGGACATACTTAACAACGTCTGCTACAAAATGTGGCCCGTTGTCACTCCACAACAATCTGCAAACACTGTATTGAGGAAAGAATTCCTTCAATAACACCTTTGCTGTAGTCATTGCAGTATTGTCCTTCGTAGTGAATGCTTCGATCCATTTACTGAAATCACAAACCACAACCAGGACATATTTCAGATTATTACAGCGTTCCAGCTTAATATAATCCATTTGCAATACTTCAAAAGGTGCAGTAGGTGTTGCAAATCCTCCTGCTGGAGTTCGTGTCCCTTTTCCTGGCTTGTACTTAAGACAAATCATGCAGATCTGTACTACTCTTTTAGCCGTGCTAGCAATCTCTGGATGCTCCCAAACTTGCATAAGCAATTTCACAATTGCCGAAGCGCCAACATGTGCTAGCCCATGTGCCATTTGAACCTTAGGTTGTACAAAGGCTGTGGGCAACTTCCACTTATCCATCAGCTTATTCCTCCAACAACCTTCATCATCCAACTCTCCATCCTTGGACCATTGCTCCCGTTCTTTGTCAGAAGCGGTCCTTTGTATCTCTAGCACCTCTTTCCTAGCATCGTGCTACCGCTCAGCTTGTGACTTCACAACATACATCAGAGTGGAGTTAGGCTGCATCGCTGTTTCACGTGCTACTCGGTCTACGAAAGCATTTCCTTGTCCCACTTTATCTGTCACTTTCTTGTGTGTGCTACATTTCACTATAGCTATCTTCTTTGGATATAATTTAACAACTTGACAAGAGGGGCTTTTTGCGCTTATAGTGTTCCTATTAGATGAAAGGTCTATCTAGCTTAGTACTGCTCAAAGGTTGAGATACAGTCCCTTGTCATAAACTGTAGAGATAGGCAAAAGAATTTTGTCTATATAATGAATTTTAAATAATTCTCCTCCTGAGCAATTACTCAAGCAATATCTTGAGATCAATTCACAAAGAGCAACCAATAAATATCAAAACAAGTCGGAAGAAATCAATCCAGTGTATTTCAAAAACTTCTTCTTTATTTTTCTTCTTTTCCAGACACTCAGTACTTTTTCTTTTCTTTTCCTTTGCCAACACGTGTTTCGTCCTAACTAAATATAGTTAATGGACTTCGTCAGGGCTAAAGAAAAATTAAACAATTATAAAAATTACTAAAATTCATAAAAGTTTATATGATAAAATATCATCAAATATAATACTTAACATTTTCTAAAATTCTTTCTGCTGTACAATAAGAGGTCTATTATGGTGGAACTCACTCTTTAGAATTGCAGAACAGTACAGTTAATAATTCATACATCTGGGATGCTCCCATCCAGAGACATTATTAGTAGTTTTTATCCTAAAAAAGTCATACTCATATTTACAGATTTGTCAAAGCATATTATAAAGTTTCCAACAAATTCTTAAAAAAGAGAGGAATCAGTATCAACAGCAATTAGACAGTCTATATTTCTCATGTAGATGGCTACACATCAGACAATCTCATATTTACAGATTTGTTAAATCAGACTATAAACTTTCCAACAAATTCTTGAAAAAGAGAAGAATCAGTAACAGCAGCATTTAACCTGTCTATACTTCTCATGATGTAAATGGCTATATATCAAACAATCTCATAGTCTTTTTAACACAGAGGTATATATACGTTTAGATGCTAGACTCACCAATGAATATCTTTACTCTATAGTATTGGCGAGACCTCAGACGATCACAAATTGAGAGTTCCTAGAGGGTACATATAGTTCCATTATTAAGGGTATGAGTCCACAGTGTTACATGTAATACAGACTCTATAATATGTATTCATATTCATCTAAGTTTCAAATTTAAGAGCCCTCCTGATTACTAAGTTAACCTGAAATCATTAGATAGTATTTAAAACCCTATTATCATAATCTTCATATTAAAGCCCTCATGTATAGAGACAAACCCTTATGGGTGATGGGTATTTAAACAAATTTCTACACCTTTTATATTTAATGTTCTATTGGGGAAGGTTCACGTATCTCAAAAAGGGAACATATAACTATTGGTGAGGTGGGGGCCCCTTGGGGGGCTGTCCAGATACGTTTATGTTTACCTGAGGTCACACCCCTCTGTTTAAACAAGCCAAAAACTGTTCCTATTCATTCTCCCCATACTAGGCTGATTAGTTATCTAGTCATTTGTGGTAAAATCGATTACCTATGCATAATTTATAATCAATAATCAATAAGAATAACTCAGAGAAATAAGAGGCAAAATCCGGGATATTGAGGTTAACTCAAAAGGGTTTTATTCCTGTAAAAGGAATTGGGTTATTGGCTCGAGCCAAGGTGGCATACCATTCCGTCACCACACAGGTTCGGGAAGGGGCAGACAGACAACATATTATTTACAGAAGTACATATATATAGTCAATGCATTACATTAAGCGAATAGGCAGTAGGCGTAACAGCTGGAAAAAAAGGAGATAAAACATGAATACGTCATAAAAAAGGCGTTACAATAGGCGTGCATAAAGGCGTGTACTAGAGACGTCATTTATCCTGAGGTCACAAAATGGGTGGATACATAGGAGAATCTTGCAATGTCAGCAGAAATTCATGACACAGATGCGCGCGCAGCAGATTGACGTGAATCTGACGTGTAACTGGAGGGTGAAGGGGGCTTGACACTTAGCACTACAAGTGTAGACATAAGTCTGGGATGTCAGATCAACCTGATCCCAAATCGTATCTAATATCGTATGTTTTAAGAACTGTAGTGTCTGGAAGGGAAAAGGTCTCTCGGGCAGAGACTACTCTATACTGTCTGCGTGTATATGCGTCTACGTGTCGGCATGCGGGGTGAGGGGGCATGGGCCTACCATGGCAACGGAGTCTATGAGTTACTTGCACGGAGACAGAAAGACCGGGCCCAATGCTCCTGCAGCTGGGAGGATGTTTTACTTGAGCTACGAGACAGGAATGTATTTTCGAGGAGTGGAGCAGATAATTCGAAGGTTGAATACAGTCTTGGCAGGCAGAAGGCTGGGATGGAGCCGCGCAAGGAGTAAGGCAGGGGTGACTGGTACAGAGGCAGCCTGGGTTGAGGCCCTTAGAGTCGGGAAGCAGGAAAAAGGTTTAATGGCAGAATCAGGGCCTACTTTCGCCAGAGCTGAAAAACGTGTAAAGTGTACCACAAAAAGACGGTGGCACGGCATATATAGGAACTGGATATTCAATCCGTTCATGGCGGATCTGAAAGAGGACATGTTAGAGATGGACGCAAATGTATTTGCGTCTTCATAGCTGACACAGGAGAGAAATCACATGCACTGCAAGCTAGTACATGGAGACGGTGGGGTACTCGCTGGGGAACACTACTCGATCAAAAATTATATTTCCTCATTCCCTCCTTGTTCCCCACGGACCCTTCATGATACATCAATTCTCATCAATTGATCAATCTGTTCACTTAACATCAATTGCTCTTCTTGCTTTTCGCGTTTTGAATGGGAACTTGGATGTGGAATACATGAAGTGGCACACAGGCCGCAAATCGCCGGTCCACATTGGAGACACAGGCAACAACTGAGTACTATGAGTAGGCCAATACCTAGGAGGGATAGGATCTTCCACCCCCAGGCTGATAGCGTTGTCCAGAACCAACCGGACCAAGTCCAGGTGCCTGGAGTCTGATGTATTAAACTTGCAATTTTATGGAGACGTGTAATAGCTTTGTACACGGTTGGCGCATTATTTGGGATGAAAACACAGCAACTTGACCCGATGACCTTACAAGCTCCACCCCTATCTGCCAAGATGACGTCAATAACGAGACGATTTTGAAGAACAACAACCCGCATAGCGGACTGCTCCTCCGTTAAGTTACCTAGGGCTGAAGTGGTCTCAAGCACCACTGCTTCGAGGGTTCTGGTTAATCTACGGATTAGTTTACTATTGGAAACAGTACCTAGGTAGGGGAAAAAACCTTTGTTGAAATCTGTGTATTGTTCCCATGTGGTTTCAGTATAATCGACAAGTGGGAGATCTCTTCGGAGTCTATGCTTGACCAGATTAGTGTTCCTATGGTAGTCAGGAGGGGCTAGGAAAACAGGTGGCAGAAGGAATGCAATGTAACAGGTACCATCCCAATCTAGAGGCAAACGGACATATGCAGTATGGCCGCAAACAAAATAGGAATGACGTAAAGCCCTAAACGTGGATCTACCATGATCACTGAAATCGACCACAGTAGTACATTTACTATGACCTAAGTGTATGGAACCATTCTTGCGAACACATAGTTCACCAGTAACTGGCAATACTGCCATAGCAGGTAGAACAGGAGCAGCTTCAGATTCGACAGATAAAATCATGAATGTAACTGTGTAATTATCTAATCCATATACTTCATTTTCTAGATCAGTTCCAGTACCAACGGGGAGTCCCTCCTTGTCAGGGTAACATACTTTAAGCAAGGCTAAGTTCAGGTTTCCCCAAACCCAGTTACCTTCGTAAATAGCAGCATCAGAAACTAGGGCATTGAGCATTTTAAACCATGCACCACATGTGCCATTGTGAGTGAACGGGTACGGAAAAAGGGGAAGAACTCCCTTGTTTTCTTGGTAGGGAGGGAGTCGACCACATATCCAACAGTTTGTAGCATTGGTAATCTGATGGGAGTGATGTAACATACTAATGAAAGTGTTGTTGCGCAGCGCAAGTCTATAGGATAACTCGTGTGGGGGTAATTCACTAAAAGAATGTTCGTCAGTAACATTATAAGCAGATTGTACACGCTTGAATATAGGATAATATATGTGTAACAAAACACTAGCAGTAATAACCAGCAAACTTAAGAAAAACATGATAAGTAGTGTCACTATACAGCGACTGCGAAGTGATTTACAATATGCATTCTTTTTATGTTGTCTTTGTCTATCTCTCTCTCTATCTCGATCTAGGGGATACATGTCAGAAACTAATTTAACCGATTCACCTAGGGGAGGACTTAAACAATTAAACTGTCTGACTTGCTAGATCGTAACTTAGTTCTGTATTCTTCAGAAGCGGATTTCTCAACCAAAGGGAGTTTTGAGTCTGAGTCAGTTTGTGTAGGAGGGCAGGGCTTAGAGACCAAGTCCGAAGGAAGTCCGTGGAATTTTTTAACGTGGCTGGAATGCAGCCATCCCTTCCTGCCCTCAATCTTTACAGCTGTCCTCGTCGTAAGCAGAACCAATTTCGGGGCTTGCCAGCGGGGCTCCAATGGACTTCTCCGATCAAAGTTGCGGGTGAACACGTAGTCACCCGGGACTACCTCGTGGGGCTTCACCTCCGTGTTGTCGGGAAAGGCTGCAGCTACCTGTGAACGACAAGATTGTAGTGCAGACATCAAGGAGGCAAGGTAATCTGTCAGCATAAGACAATCAACATCAGTTATTTTTCGTGGTATAGGCGTCCCCCACATATTCGGTGGTCTACCAAAAACCACTTCGTACGGGGATAGCCCAGATCGGGAATGGACCACCATCCTCATATAGAAGAGGGCGACCGGCAAGGCAACTATCCAGTCCACACCCTTCTCTCTACAGATCTTGGAAAGTCGGATTTTTAATGTCTGATTATGGCGCTCCACGAGACCTGCTGCCTCGGGATGCCGGACACAATGGAACTTCCACTGATAACCTAACAGAAGTGTAATGTGTTTCACAAGTTCGGATGAGAATGGCTGGCCATTATCTGAGTACACGATACGGGGCAAACCATACCGTGGGAAGTATTCACGAACCAGCTGCTTGGCAGTGGTCGGAGCAGTGTAATCAGGAACTGGGTATGCTTCTATCCATCGGGAAAGAGCACATACGACTACGAGGACATACTTGAATCCTCGACAGCGTTCCATCTGGATATAATCCATCTGGAGTATTTCAAAAGGGTGGTCGGGAGGCTGAAATCCACCTTGTTCTACGGGAATGCTTTTACCTGGATTGAACTGACCACAAATCATGCAAGTACGCACTTTCTGCTTGGCTGCTGCCCGTAAGTTTTTATTGGACCATATGTGTTGAATACTGTCTAGCATTGCCCTCCCTCCTAGGTGTGCGGGACTATGTATCGTGTTAATGATGACTTGTACCATAGAGTCGGGGAGAAACCATGTAGATTTTCCCTTCGTCATCCAACCCTGGTCTGTTTGGATCCCTCCTAGTTTAGCCCATTCCTTAATTTCATCTGGTGTTGCATGTGATTGTATGTCGATTACATCATGTGCGGGATCCCTGACTGTCATGCAGTGCGATGGTAACACTAATTGTATCTGATCAATTACGTGAGTCCGGTTCTGAGCAGTTTGCTTTGCTGTTCGGTCTGCCAGGTCGTTACCCCGGGAGATGATATCAGTAACCTTTGTATGTGCCTTACATTTCATGATAGAGATTGCAGTGGGTAGATGTATTGCATCTAACAGGGCTTGAATAAGTGGACCGTGTTGGATGTTGGCCCCATGAGAAGTTAAGTAACCTCTCTCTCGCCAGAGGACTCCAAAGTCGTGAACGACTCCGAATGCATAACGTGAATCAGTATATATGTTGACTTTCTTATTTCGGGCTTGAATACATGCTTGTGTCAGAGCAATAAGCTCTGCGGCTTGGGCTGACAAAGTGTCAATACAATTGGTTTCAATAACTTCAGTGTCTGTCGTGACAGCGTAAGCTGCCACTAATTCACCTGTCCTTGTTCTCATACATGAACCATCCACATAAAGTGTCAGGTCTGGATCTGGTAACGGAACATCTGTCAAGTCTTGTCTGGGTTTTGTTGTGATAGTAATAACTTCAATACAATCATGTGCCAATGGATCTACTCCATTTACTGGCAATAACGTGGCAGGATTTAATGTGCTGCAGCGTCTGATTTCGATGTGTGGTTGAAACAATGTCAGTTCGTAACCTGTCAATCTTGCTATGGTCAGGTGTTGGGTCTGAGTTCGATTTAAAAGGACTTCTACAGAATGCGGAACCTGTACTGTCAATGGATGTCCTAACACAATAGCATCACTCTGTCTAATTGCTAAAGCTGTTGCTGCAACTGATTTCAAACACGCCGGAAGGGCCTGGGCTACTGGGTCTAATGTGCTAGAAAAGTAAGCACAAGGCTTGTGTGAACCTGCCTGTTCCTGAGTGAGGACTGACAAGGCAGTACCCTCACGTTCTGTGACAAAAAGTGTAAAAGGCTTACTGTAACATGGTGTTGCTAAAACAGGTGCTTGACATAAGGCTTTCTTCAAGTCTTCAAAAGCTTGTGTATGTTCCTGAGTCCAAGGGAGGACAGTCGAAGTCGCTGCCTCCTGTGTCGTTAACTGAATTAGTGGTTTCGCTAGAAATGCATATTGGGGAATCCATTGTCTGCAGTATGAAGTTAGGCCTATGAAAGCCCGCACTTCCTTTTGTGTTCTGGGTGGTGACATGTTTACAATTAACTGAATGCGATCAGGTGTGAGCTGTCTCCCCACTTTGGACAGCAAGTGACCCAGGTACACAACTTGCTGAACACAGAATTGTAGCTTCGAAGGAGACACCTTGTGTCCCTTGTCGGCCAGAAAGTTCAAAACAGTCAGTGAAGCGTTTTCACATTCGGGTTCGCTTCGAGCGGTGATCAGCAGATCATCGACATATTGAAGCAGGGCAGTGTGAACTGGCATGTGGATACAGTCGAGTTGCTTTTTCAATGCTTGACTATAGATGCTGGGGCTTTCTGTGAATCCTTGAGGTGCACGGGCAAATTTAAAAGATCGTCCATTTAAACTGAATCCGAACAAATATTGGCTCTCTGGATCAATAGGGACACTGAAGAAGGCGTTCTTGAGGTCAATTACAGTAAAGAACGTCGCTTCTGAATCAATAGCAGTCAGTAATGAAGAGATATCTGGGACCACAGGGTACTGCGGTACAATACATTTATTCAATTCGCGCAGATCAATAACTAATCGATAAACAGGTGGAGCATTTGGGTCAGTACGTTTAAGAACAGAAATGATAGGAGAATTACACACATTGGAGTCAGTCTCCACAACCACTCCTTGTGCAACGAGCTCGTCAATGATTCTCAGTAAAGCCACTACAGCATCTGGGGGTAACTTGTATTGTCGAATTCGTGGTAATACCGCTCCTGCCTTGAGTGTGACTCGATATGGGGTAATGTGCATGCAACCTACATCAGTGGGGCCCTGTGCCCACAAGTGTGCAGGGACGTTCTGTAGCCGGGGATCCATATCTCTCGATACGTAATGGCCTTTGAAGTCTCGCAAAAACAATCGTACTCCCTCCGGAGGACAGCATATAATAGCTCCTAGAGCCTTCAGTGTTTTTATACCTAACAGGTTTTCTGGACATGATTTCGTGAGCAATAAATCTGTAGTCCGTGTCAGAGGACCTACTGCAAGAGGGAGGGGTTGTGATACTTCATTAATAATGGGTTTTCCTGAAAACCCAAGGGACACGTTCTGTGAGCCTGAGAGGGGTGCCCCTGGTACTTCGTTGTGGCTTATCGTGGTTCTGCTTGCCCCTGTGTCAATGAGAAACTTTCTGTCTTTCCCTAATACTTGACTATGTACATAAGGACCATTTTGATCTACAGGAACTTCAATAAGAGGCAAGCGGAATTCCCTCTCTAGGCTGTTTCATGTGTATCGCTGATAATCAGGGTAATCGTTCTGCGCATACTGGTACATCTGGTGTGTTGTGTTTTGTGTTGCGGTAACGGGCTGTTGTTGGGGTATCGCTACGGTCTGTGTAGATGCTGGCATGGGTGCAATATGTTGTATATTCTGGGGTACTTGTTGTGAGGTCTGATCTTGTCTAGGAGGACGCGGTCTCTCTTTAGTTTTACCCGTGGCGATGTTGTGTTTCAGAACTGCACAATCGTTTATATAATGACCTGGCTGTTTGCAATAATTACATACACCCTTGACAGGAACTGTTGAATTACTGGGATGGGTCGCACCCTTTTTCTGACCGTCGGCAGGAACCGACTGAGCAACTAACATTTTCATTTTTGTATCCTTCATACGTCTTTGTTCATGTTCTTGTTCTTCTCTAAGTCTATTCTGGTGGTACTGTAACATTTGTAACATTTGTGAAGGAGTATTAGCTTGCCAAGTACTTTCTACTTTCAGTACTCTATTCTTAACCTGGGGCAAAGAATTCTCGACTAATTTCGTTACAAAAAGATGTGGATATGACTCGCTACTTGCTTTCAGACCGCTATTTATACCAAAACATTTCTCAAATCGTGTATAGAAATCACTAGTGTCTTCATCAGGTTTCTGTTTGCATGCTGAAATAGCACCCCAATCTTCCTTTTTCGTACTCAATAAACGTGGCAACACTTGTACTAATAAACCTGGTAACGCTTTAACTTTGTCTCCAAGCCCTAGGCCTGGCACTCGGGTATCTTCTTCATTTTGTAATCCAGCCCAATCAATCTTTGCGTCTCCCACCTCCCACTCTTTTTCCTTGAGTTTCTCGTATATGCCTGGAGGTAGTAGTACTTTCAGTATTTTCATAAGGTCGGGATAAGTGTAATCACCCATTAATAACATATCCTTTATTTCGCGGTGAAACCCTGCAGGATCTTTATCATGACTGGGTACTAGTTTCTTCATTTCCAACAATTCAATTTTAGTTACAGGTGTATACACGAATACACGTCTAAGCGTGTGGTCTGCGTTCTGTACGGGGTGCACTTCTCGCAACGGATTCTGTCTATCCATATAATACATGGTTTTTCGTTCCATAACGGGTGCAGAATTGATCTGTGGACATAAGAATGTACTATACTTGTGGCGGTGTTCTAGAATTACTTTAATTAGATCAGTACTTCGACCTTTCCATCTGTTCGTGACTAGTTCTATTAGTATGTCAGGCAGAGGACCTGGATCAGAACGTTGGCTTTTATACAATAAGAGCAGATGTTGTATCATGTACATACCAGCTAAACGCTGATCACTCGGTGTCAAGTTCAAGAACGTATGTGCTAACGCATCATCACCATATTTCTCAGAGCTGTCAGCCCATTGCACGGCTGACCTGGCTAATTCTTGTTCATCCATAGAATCGAGTACATGGTACCCCATTCGCTCTTGAAGTATTCTGTCAGTGGCTTGGAACAAGTGTTCGGGTGTTCTAGGATTACACATGGCTTCCTGATATATCCTTTTACTTTCTGGGCGCACTGGGCGCATCGAATTATTAAACGGTCTTCCTTTACCTACGTAAGCTATCATTTCCCTGACCGGCAACTGTGAGTGTTCCGGTGTCTCGGCTTCCTCCTCTGGCTCCTCCTCTGAGGATTCATGTTTGTCGGAATCTACTTCCGGTACGGGCTGTCTTCTCTCATGCATCTTATTAATTGCAGTTCTGATTCTTCGGTACATATTATCTATACAGGCCTCTTTGTCATGCTGTCCATCTGTTATATTCTGACCCCATCTGTGGAGTGCTTTTACGTCTTCCGGGTTCATACCCGGCCTATCCACTTCTCTAATGAAGCAGTTTATAAGAAACCGCAATATCTTGGCTTTGGTATCCACTTTCTGATAGGTCATGGCCTCCTTAATACTGTCAGGCCCTACTCCTGTCTGAACAAACTGATATATTCTATCTAGGTGTTCTGTCATTCCAGGTAATGTCATTAGGAAGTTCGTGACTCGCCGTAAACGTATTGATGCGAGTAACATTCTCTCGTCATTCTTTCTACCGGGTACAGGATCATATCTGCAGTCTGCAAGGCGATCTCCAAGAATTGTAATATCTGTTCTAGGTGTACGCTGTTGCGCTATTTCTCTGAAACTCATGCGATGGGCGGCTGACGGGGTCTGGAAACCTATCGCTCCTCCGGACGCGCCTCCTGAGGCGCCGGCTCCGAAGGGGTTAGTCGGGTTCGTATCAAGGGAAGTAGGTACAGTAAGAGGTGGAAGGAGTGCTGGAAGACCAGGAGGAATCGGGGGAGTAGCTTGTCGGGGAGGAAGAGCATAATTGTCCTGACCATCAGGCACAGGCACTTGTGGCAATGCAGTATTAACGTATGCGGGAGCTACATCGTCTAAATAGGAGGAGAGGAAAATGTCCTTTGCTGTCTTCTGGTGCGTTTTAGTCGGGAGCAATGGGGGTGGTAGGTCCTTCGGTACTTCCGGAGAGGCCTTTGGCAAGCCCTTTGACAGGATGGGGAACATGCCATTCATCAGTGTATTTCGCTGTCTGTCTACTTGTTCTAATTTTACTCTGATACCTTCCTCAACTAATGCGTTCTCTTGGGTCTTGTCAGACTCCTCCTTACTCTTTTCTTCTAGTCTGTGTGCTTTTTCGGTACGCCTATGCGATTCTTTACGCCATAACTCGATGGCATCCTTCTGTGACTGTCTGGCTTTCTTTTTCCACAATGCTTCTTCTACTCTCATGATGCAATCTGCATCCCATGTCCCAGCAGCGGGCCATCTCTGATTCTCTGACAGTTCTTTAGTGTAATCCACCCATAAGTCAAGAAACAAAACGGCATCTAGGCCGTGCTTATGGTACATAAAGTACCCTGGAGTGTCCCTAGGTGGAACGGGAACAGCTTCTTCTAGAACCCCTTTGCGGGTTTTTATTTGTCTTAGTTTGGAAAACAACGGCATTCTGAAATCTGGCTACTTGGTTCTTACTTAGATATGAACATGAACACACTACACATAAAACACGTGTAAGCACAATAATGAAGATCGGACATTCACTCATACCACGACATCTGAATCACACATTAATACATTTCGAGAACGACCCACATTTATTAATTACAATGAAAACCTACCAACCACGTGGAACAGGATATACCGCTAAACAGTACAGATACACCTTACAGATGCAAACTAGATATACCGCTAAACAGTATAGATACACTGCTAAACAGTGCAGACCAGGCTCGTGTACCCGAACCTGTCTTGACCGGCACAAACTAATGCGCACGTCAGGATGCGCTCCTAGCAACGGTACTCACCAGGAAGCACGGAAACAGAAGGCCTCGGAAACCCTGGACTGGACTGGGCTCGGACTGGATTCGAACTCGACTCGCGACGTAGATACTTCGGAACTTCGGAATCTGGTGGGCCTCCGTATACCTCGGATCTTGCTCTCTCAGCTAGGCTCAGGTCGGGATCCTCCGCACTTCTCACCGCCTCGTCTGGGTGTCGATCGCAGCCTCAGTCACCTCCGTTGGCCTGAGGGAGATACAGGAAATCCTGCGGGTACGCGTAGTTGTCCGTCCGGCTGTGGCAGGGGGCTAAGCCTGCAACGCACCTCCGGCGCGTGGGGTGGGGGAGGGGTCCCTGTTCGGGCGCCAGAACTGTGGTAAAATCGATTACCTATGCATAATTTATAATCAATAATCAATAAGAATAACTCAGAGAAATAAGAGGCAAAATCCGGGATATTGAGGTTAACTCAAAAGGGTTTTATTCCTGTAAAAGGAATTGGGTTATTGGCTCGAGCCAAGGTGGCATACCATTCCGTCACCACACAGGTTCGGGAAGGGGCAGACAGACAACATATTATTTACAGAAGTACATATATATAGTCAATGCATTACATTAAGCGAATAGGCAGTAGGCGTAACAGCTGGAAAAAAAGGAGATAAAACATGAATACGTCATAAAAAAGGCGTTACAATAGGCGTGCATAAAGGCGTGTACTAGAGACGTCATTTATCCTGAGGTCACAAAATGGGTGGATACATAGGAGAATCTTGCAATGTCAGCAGAAATTCATGACACAGATGCGCGCGCAGCAGATTGACGTGAATCTGACGTGTAACTGGAGGGTGAAGGGGGCTTGACACTTAGCACTACAAGTGTAGACATAAGTCTGGGATGTCAGATCAACCTGATCCCAAATCGTATCTAATATCGTATGTTTTAAGAACTGTAGTGTCTGGAAGGGAAAAGGTCTCTCGGGCAGAGACTACTCTATACTGTCTGCGTGTATATGCGTCTACGTGTCGGCATGCGGGGTGAGGGGGCATGGGCCTACCATGGCAACGGAGTCTATGAGTTACTTGCACGGAGACAGAAAGACCGGGCCCAATGCTCCTGCAGCTGGGAGGATGTTTTACTTGAGCTACGAGACAGGAATGTATTTTCGAGGAGTGGAGCAGATAATTTGAAGGTTGAATACAGTCTTGGCAGGCAGAAGGCTGGGCTGGAGCCGCGCAAGGAGTAAGGCAGGGGTGACTGGTACAGAGGCAGCCTGGGTTGAGGCCCTTAGAGTCGGGAAGCAGGAAAAAGGTTTAATGGCAGAATCAGGGCCTACTTTCGCCAGAGCTGAAAAACGTGTAAAGTGTACCACAAAAAGACGGTGGCACGGCATATATAGGAACTGGATATTCAATCCGTTCATGGCGGATCTGAAAGAGGACATGTTAGAGATGGACGCAAATGTATTTGCGTCTTCATAGCTGACACAGGAGAGAAATCACATGCACTGCAAGCTAGTACATGGAGACGGTGGGGTACTCGCTGGGGAACACTACTCGATCAAAAATTATATTTCCTCACATTATACAAAAGTATATCAATATTGCGACGAGCCCAATGTCCCCAGTCCTAAGTATTAAGCAATAAGACAGAGTAAAATTGGGGCCAATAGTACCTTCGTAGGACGATGTCCACTAGGTACCATCTCTTCTCATTATCTTCAATATTCAAGGTTAAGTCACATAGAGTCTATAAAAGGAAGGTCATATTAGAGCCAAATTATTATTAGCTGCCTGGTACTATATTCTTTACATTATCCTAGTCACTCTTACCGTGTAAAGCATATATGTGCCTCGATTCAAGGGGGTCCTGGTGTAATCGGCGTCTAGCATCGGCGCCATATTTGTTAGGGGCTTTTATACTATCCCTCACTTCAAAGAGGAGGGAAAGGGGAATAGCTAATATTAAGTTACTAAATCGTAAACTACGAGTTGCGCTGTACTTAACGCTGTATACAATAAATTATATATGTTGCAACGCGCTATGACGATATTTATTAAGTAATTTCCGACGTCCTTTGAAGTACACGTTATTTTATCGAAAAAATTATCTAATATCTGTCATATCTTGAATTCAATTCCGATTTAAATTCTAGAGTATATATACAATATTAATTTGATAGCAAACATCTTTAAAAAGGATCGTTACAAGACGGTATCCTAATAAATCATTCGAATTTATTGTACAAAACGGGCGCCATCTTAGAGTGGCTAGTTGAACCCCGAAGTAATAGTGATTTAAGGTTTATTTGTGCAATCCCTCACTTACAAAAAGGGGGGAGAAAGGGACTTTAACTAGTTTTAAATCACTAAATCGTAAAATACAAATAGCACTGCACTAAACGCTATGTTTAATGAATTACATATGTAACAATGCGCCATGATGATCAGACATTAAATAAATTTCAGACGTCCTTTATAGTATGCGTTATTAAGTGATAGTATCTGTCCAACCAAAATTCAAATCCCGATTCAAACTCTCAAGTATACATACGTTATTAATATTATGGCAAACAACTTAAAAGGGAATCATAGTAAACCGGTTTCTTAACAAGTCCTGCGAATTTATTATCCAAAGCGGGCGCCATCTTAAAGTGGCTAGTTAAGCCCCGGAATAATGGTAATTTAAGGCTCTTACTGCCTACTGCGACTAACGAGTCAAGTTCTAATCAATGTTATTAGTTAGTCACTAATATAACTAATCTAATAAATTACCTGTTAACTTATAAGGCGTATTTCCTAATTCATATAACTCAATGTCCAATAGTAGGAGACAAAATATCAACATATCTTAATAGGTGTACCTCAAAATCCAATAATAAAGAACTAGATATCATCATTTCCAAGTGCCCTCCAATAATCTATAACCTTTCTACTTTCTATCTATCCCCAAACAGTATTTGTAAGTGAATACATATATAAAAGCCCTCTAGTTAGGACTAGTTACAGTCTAATTCAATATTAATTCTGAGATTGCTAATAGTGTATCAAAGGGTAATACCAATATAGTGATTCTCAATATTACACAGAAGAAGTAAATGCAGAGACTCCAGCCAATACTTCAAATAGCAGTAATTTTTTGCGCGAGGTCCAAAGGATTCGGATAGGGAACAAAGAGGGGAATGGAGCAAGAGGAAGACCAAGAGAGGATGTAGAGGAAAGGGGAAATGCAGGTCCCAGAGACAGGGTAAATACCCGATCTTGGAACAAATCCAAACAATAGATGATAATGCCAATTCAATCCAGATTGTCAATTTATCTAGTTATCCCATGACTGATGATATGACCAGAGTCTTAAGTAAAGGCATGAGTTTTTGTCCAATGGAACTTTGTGACTTAACGGATGTTAAGATAGATTTGTATAAATTTATAAGGAATTTAAAATTGAAACAATTTTTTGTTTTTGATGAGAACCCAAATAAAAAATGCACACCTGATATTGTTGTTGGTAGTCTCTGTATACAGGAAATTAGAGATACAGCTCTGTTATTATCCATTACCGAGAATGAGGAGGACCCTGTCACTATGCATAAGGTATTGCAAGATTTGGAATACAATACTAATGAAACAATAGATAGTGGGTTAAGATTAAAATCAAAATGGACACCACAACTTGGGAATGGGAATAGCATTGATGCATTTTATAGAGTGGTTCTTAATGATTTGGACAAAATAGAAAGTAAAGTTAATGATGTAAGAACATTGAGACACATTGAGACACAGGGACAACTTAACCACTGGCGAGCGTAAAGCATTGAAGGTCTTAACATCAAATTAAGAGATAATAATAAAGAGAGCAGATAAAGGGGGAAATATCATAATTCTTGATAAAAAATATTATGAGGATGAAATATTAGGACAACTAGGTAAGGTAGAGTTTTATAGAAAACTCCCTAATAACCCCATCTTCAAAGTAACTAAACTCATCAATGAGAACTTGAAACTCTGGCATTCTGCTGGATTACTCAATGAGGATGAATTCAAATACCTGACAGTTGATAAACCTAATTTTCCCTGCCTTTATTGCCTACCTAAAATCCACAAAAATGCCACTAGACCACCGGGAAGACCCATAGTATCTGGGGTGGGAGGACCAACAGAAAAAATATCAGAATTTGTGGATACTTATCTTCAACCTTATGTAGTAAATCTGCCATCTACTATTTTGGACACAAAACATGTGCTAAATATTATTGAGGATATAACTTGGGAAGACGACATGCTATTAGTGACTATGGATGTGGTCGCTTTATACACAAATATACCGCATGAATTGGGACTAGAAGCCTTGAGATATTATCTCTATAAAAGACCGGTAGAACTATTAGATCATTCTAATATGTTGGTAGATCTGGCTAGGATTATCCTTGAACAAAATGTGTTCATGTTTAAAAATGATTGGTATCAACAAATATGCGGCTCAGCAATGGGCTCCAGGTTTGCGCCGTCCTTAGCATGTCTCTTTATGGGACGGTTTGAGGCGTTGCATATCTGGGGCCAACAGGGAGCAATCTGGCAAGAATACATCATGTACTATGGCAGATACATAGACGATTGTCTAATGATTTGGACAGGAGGAGTGGATAAACTAAAAGAGTTCTTTGACTTCCTTAATAATAACACCTTTAGTATTAAATTCACCATGGATTACAATGCAAGAATGTTGGTGTTTTTGGATGTAGAAATATTTGTTGAGGGTGATAAACTACTAAGTAAAATGCATAGAAAGGAGACCTCATGCAACTCCCTGCTACATGCAGAAAGTGCTCACCCCAGAACACAAATAAATGCAATCCCCTACGGTGAATTCTATAGAGCTAGGAGGAATTGTGCTAAAGACACAGACTTTATGGCTACACTGAATGACATGGAAAAAAGATTTATATCCAGGGGTTATGATCCAGAAGTTCTCGGAAAAGCGAAAAATCGAGTGAGAAAATTGAGGAGATCTGATACTTTACAAACAAGGAGTAAGGATCAGAATAAAGTAATCCCGGTTAAACTCATCACAGCATATCATCCATGGTCCAACAAAATATACGGAATTTTAAAAAGGCACTGGCACCTTCTTACGTCTAATATGTTATTACAGAAATATATACCAAAAAATCCTGGAATAACATATAGAAAAGGCAGAACCTTGGGTAATATTACTAGTCCAAGCTACCTAAGAGACAAGGTATTAAAACCATCTTGGCTATATAAACATAACATTGGTTCATATAAATGTAACAACTGCAGTCTATGCAGAATGGCCTGCACGGATATAAAGGAATTTACCTATAATGGATCCAATAAATATTATATAAGACAACATCTTGATTGTACAACTAAGTATGTGGTATATATAATAATATGTAAATGCCAGCAGATCTATGTTGGGAGCACCATAAGAAGTATGAAGGAACGCATAGCGGAACACTATAGGGCTTTTAAAAACATGGACCCAAAATACCCTATAGGTCTTCATGCATTAAACTGTACCAATAAAAGTTTTTCATTCCATGGTATAGAATGTATTCCGCCCAACATAAGAGGAGGGAACAGAGAGCTTAGAGTGAGACAGGCTGAAGTACGTTGGATCATTAGGCTAAAGGCGGTTACCCACGGGATTAATATTGATGATGAGATGCAATACTTCCTGGGTTGATTTGAGACTGTTAGATATAATATAATCAGCCTATCAGGAGTTTAACATGTTACATTGGAGAATCACTTAACTGGTATTACACCTTGATATGCCCATGAAGAGGTAAATGTGTAATATTGAGAATCACTATATTGGTATTACCCTTTGATACACTATTAGCAATCTCAGAATTAATATTGAATTAGACTGTAACTAGTCCTAACTAGAGGGCTTTTATATATGTATTCACTTACAAATACTGTTTGGGGATAGATAGAAAGTAGAAAGGTTATAGATTATTGGAGGGCACTTGGAAATGATGATATCTAGTTCTTTATTATTGGATTTTGAGGTACACCTATTAAGATATGTTGATATTATGTCTCCTACTATTGGACATTGAGTTATATGAATTAGGAAATACGCCTTATAAGTTAACAGGTAATTTATTAGATTAGTTATATTAGTGACTAACTAATAACATTGATTAGAACTTGACTCGTTAGTCGCAGTAGGCAGTAAGAGCCTTAAATTACCATTATTCCGGGGCTTAACTAGCCACTTTAAGATGGCGCCCGTTTTGGATAATAAATTCGCAGGACTTGTTAAGAAACCGGTTTACTATGATTCCCTTTTAAGTTGTTTGCCATAATATTAATAACGTATGTATACTTGAGAGTTTGAATCGGGATTTGAATTTTGGTTGGACAGATACTATCACTTAATAACGCATACTATAAAGGACGTCTGAAATTTATTTAATGTCTGATCATCATGGCGCATTGTTACATATGTAATTCATTAAACATAGCGTTTAGTGCAGTGCTATTTGTATTTTACGATTTAGTGATTTAAAACTAGTTAAAGTCCCTTTCTCCCCCCTTTTTGTAAGTGAGGGATTGCACAAATAAACCTTAAATCACTATTACTTCGGGGTTCAACTAGCCACTCTAAGATGGCGCCCGTTTTGTACAATAAATTCGAATGATTTATTAGGATACCGTCTTGTAACGATCCTTTTTAAAGATGTTTGCTATCAAATTAATATTGTATATATACTCTAGAATTTAAATCGGAATTGAATTCAAGATATGACAGATATTAGATAATTTTTTCGATAAAATAACGTGTACTTCAAAGGACGTCGGAAATTACTTAATAAATATCGTCATAGCGCGTTGCAACATATATAATTTATTGTATACAGCGTTAAGTACAGCGCAACTCGTAGTTTACGATTTAGTAACTTAATATTAGCTATTCCCCTTTCCCTCCTCTTTGAAGTGAGGGATAGTATAAAAGCCCCTAACAAATATGGCGCCGATGCTAGACGCCGATTACACCAGGACCCCCTTGAATCGAGGCACATATATGCTTTACACGGTAAGAGTGACTAGGATAATGTTAAGAATATAGTACCAGGCAGCTAATAATAATTTGGCTCTAATATGACCTTCCTTTTATAGACTCTATGTGACTTAACCTTGAATATTGAAGATAATGAGAAGAGATGGTACCTAGTGGACATCGTCCTACGAAGGTACTATTGGCCCCAATTTTACTCTGTCTTATTGCTTAATACTTAGGACTGGGGACATTGGGCTCGTCGCAATATTGATATACTTTTGTATAATGACTAGATAACTAATCAGCCTAGTATGGGGAGAATGAATAGGAACAGTTTTTGGCTTGTTTAAACAGAGGGGTGTGACCTCAGGTAAACATAAACGTATCTGGACAGCCCCCCAAGGGGCCCCCACCTCACCAATAGTTATATGTTCCCTTTTTGAGATACGTGAACCTTCCCCAATAGAACATTAAATATAAAAGGTGTAGAAATTTGTTTAAATACCCATCACCCATAAGGGTTTGTCTCTATACATGAGGGCTTTAATATGAAGATTATGATAATAGGGTTTTAAATACTATCTAATGATTTCAGGTTAACTTAGTAATCAGGAGGGCTCTTAAATTTGAAACTTAGATGAATATGAATACATATTATAGAGTCTGTATTACATGTAACACTGTGGACTCATACCCTTAATAATGGAACTATATGTACCCTCTAGGAACTCTCAATTTGTGATCGTCTGAGGTCTCGCCAATACTATAGAGTAAAGATATTCATTGGTGAGTCTAGCATCTAAACGTATATATACCTCTGTGTTAAAAAGACTATGAGATTGTTTGATATATAGCCATTTACATCATGAGAAGTATAGACAGGTTAAATGCTGCTGTTACTGATTCTTCTCTTTTTCAAGAATTTGTTGGAAAGTTTATAGTCTGATTTAACAAATCTGTAAATATGAGATTGTCTGATGTGTAGCCATCTACATGAGAAATATAGACTGTCTAATTGCTGTTGATACTGATTCCTCTCTTTTTTAAGAATTTGTTGGAAACTTTATAATATGCTTTGACAAATCTGTAAATATGAGTATGACTTTTTTAGGATAAAAACTACTAATAATGTCTCTGGATGGGAGCATCCCAGATGTATGAATTATTAACTGTACTGTTCTGCAATTCTAAAGAGTGAGTTCCACCATAATAGACCTCTTATTGTACAGCAGAAAGAATTTTAGAAAATGTTAAGTATTATATTTGATGATATTTTATCATATAAACTTTTATGAATTTTAGTAATTTTTATAATTGTTTATTTTTTCTTTAGCCCTGACGAAGTCCATTAACTATATTTAGTTAGGACGAAACACGTGTTGGCAAAGGAAAAGAAAAGAAAAAGTACTGAGTGTCTGGAAAAGAAGAAAAATAAAGAAGAAGTTTTTGAAATACACTGGATTGATTTCTTCCGACTTGTTTTGATATTTATTGGTTGCTCTTTGTGAATTGATCTCAAGATATTGCTTGAGTAATTGCTCAGGAGGAGAATCTTCTTTGGATAGGTCAATGCAGTCAAAAGGTTATGCACAAACTCTCCGTACATTATCTGTGCTCCATGTGATGTCAAAAAGCCCCTTTCCTTCCAGAGCAGGCCAAAATCATGCGCTACTCCAAAAGCATAGCTGCTGTCCGTGTAGACATTCACACATAATCCTGCACTAAGCTCACATGCTCGTGTCAACGCTATTAGTTCTGCTGCTTGAGCTGATTTCTGTGGTATACGTGCTGTCTCCACTATTGTGTGTAGCGTAGTAATTGCATATGCTGCTAAGGTAGTCCCATCTGGTAACTTCAAGCAAGACCCATCCACCCACAGCTCTCCATCCATATCTGTAAAGGGTGTATCTTGCAAGTCAATACGACCCTTTGTCTGTTCTTCAGTCACAAAGACACAGTCATGTGCTTCTTGCGCCTCAGGCTGAGTCACCGGAAAGGACAACAATGTGTAATATGAGGAGCCAACAGCGTTAGCTCGTATCCTGTTAGACGAGCACTAGTTAGATGCTGCTTCTTTGTCTGATTCAAAAGGGCATAAACAGCATGGGGGACCAACACCAACAGCTTATGAGATAACACAATCCCCTCACTCGGACGTATTGACACTGCTGTCGCTGCAACCGAGCGAAAACAACCAGGCAGTGCTCGAGCAACAGGATCAAGCACTGCCGAGAAGTATGCACAAGGGCGCTGTTTGTCACCGTGCATCTGTACTAACACTGATAATACACATCCATCTCTCTCATGTACATACAATGTAAAAGGCTTCGTATAATCAGGGGTACCTAACACTGGTGCTGAACAAAGAGCCTGTCGTAATTGTTGGAAAGCATTCTCACACTCATTTGTCCAGGGAAGGGGAACTGGAGTATCCTTTGTCAAAAGCGCTAACAGTGGTTTAACTATGTGTGAAAAACCTAATACCCACTGTCTACAAAAGGAAGTGAGGCCCAGGAAGGCTCGAACATCTTTCTGCGTAGAGGGTGTTGGTGTATCCAAAATTACTTGAATACGATCTGGTGTAAGTGCACGCCCCTCCTTAGACAAAAGGTGACCTAAGTAGGTTACCTTTGGTCTACAATATTGCAATTTCTTCTTCGATACCTTGTGATTGTGCGATGCCAGGAAAGCAAGCAAAGACAACATACACTCCTCACATTGTTCAGGGGTATTGGCTGCCAACAAGATGTCATTGACATATTGTATAAGCACCACACCCTCAGGCAGAATGAAAGAATCCAATTGTCGTTTTAGCGCTTGCCTATATATGCTGGGACTCTCAGTATAGCCTTGAGGAACTCTACAAAATCTGTACGATCAATTATTCAAAGTGAATCCGAAAAGATATCGGCTGTCAGGATGAATAGGGATCAAAAAGAAAGCGTTCTTCAAATCTATAACAGAGAACGTTGTTGCAGTTGGCGGGACCAGAGTAAGAAGTGTCGTAGTGTCAGAAACCACTGGGTATTGAGGTATCACTATCTTATTCACCTCCCTCAGATCGATAATAAATCGATAGATCTTAGTGTCAGTGTCTTTCTTCAAAATCGGTAGTATAGGACTGTTACACACATTGTAAGGAACTTCCTCAACAACCCCTACTTTAATAAGATCCTGCACAATCTGTGTAAGCGCCTCCTCCCCCTCCTGCGAGATACGATACTGAGGCAGGCGTGGCAACACAGCTCCCTCCTTTACACTAATGTGTACCGGGGGAATGATCATCTGTCCCACATCAGTATCCGAAGCAGCCCACAAGGTACGAGGTAAAGAGGCCAATGCAGTATCTTCTTTAATCGTAGACACCCTCTCCATTGTCGGATAGTTGTCATTCAAAATAACACGTACTCCTTCAGGGGAGCACCATATTGCGGCCCGAAAATGCTTGAGCATATCCAAACCCACAATGTTATCAGGCGTGTTGGGGGAGAGCAAAAATGGACATGGTGCAACAAACTTATCTACGTGAAGTGCAAGAGGTTGTGATAGTGGGCTAAGAGAAGGAGTTCCATCGAACCCTATAGATGCAATTGCTAAGCCAGACAGGGGAGCCCTCGGAACCAATTCTTTAGACAAAGCGCTATGAGTAGCTCCTGTATCAACCAGGAACCGATCAGTAGAACCCAAAACATGTGCTGTAACATAAGGACCCCTCTGATCTACTGGCACTTCGACTGATTCCTTACCCCATCCTACGCAATCCTATGCATACTGTGAATCGAAGACCTTAGACCCATCTTGCAGTCGCATACTAAAGTCAAACCTAGCACGATCATTCGTGTTGCCCCTAGGGCCTGAAACACCTCCTCTAGTTCTCGTCAGTCCCTGCCCACACTCTTGCCGCTGCGTGCGCAGCAATGGACACTCTTTCTCCCAATGGCCCCTCTGCCTACAATATGCACATTGATCCCTGGCCACATCCGTACGATCAAAAGAAGAACCAGAAGAATCTCGACCACCCCTATCAGCACCTCTACGGGGTGGTCCATACACTTGTGTTAACATAACCTTCGTTTTAAAATCCTTAGACTTCTTTTCTTCATTACCCTTCGCTTCTGATTCCTGACGCTCATAATACTGAGCCATCGTCAGGAGGTATGCCGGAGACAAAGTCGTCCAGGAGCTTTCGCTCGCTTTCAACCGAGCTGACACTCCTGGCAATAAATTCGAAACATACTTATCAACAAAAAGGTGTCGGCCCGTGTCGTCGGTAGGCGACTGACTGCTGAAATCATGAAAAGTTTCCTCGAATCGTGGAAAGAAATCGGAGAACGATTCATCTACCTTCTGTTTACACGATGCTAACATAGTCCAATCAATCTTTTTAGGGGGAATAATCGTTTTTAGCTTAGTCAAAATGGCAGCAGGAAGTTCTAAAATCGACTGGGGTGGCTTTTGCGCGGGCTTCCTGCCTCTATCCTCATCTTCAAGATCCGCCCATTTGGCCTTAAAGATTACAAGATCGTCTACTTTCCGCACAGATCTCCACATATCTGGGGGTAATATAAGCCCAAAAAATAAATCAATATCGGCCAGGGTCATAGTACAAGAATTTAGGGCCCCCTCGACTTCCTCATAAAAGGTGGCAGGATTCTTTCGTGTGTCAGGTAATGCAGCTTTTAACGCCATAACATCTGCTCTATTCCAAGGAGTATAAACCCAATTGTAAATGAAATACCCCTTTGCATCAGAAGAACCTCTATCCAAACTAGTACCCGCTCCTTTAAGAGGAACGTACAAAGGCCCTGCGATAAGAGTGGCTCAAATCCACCTGAGCGACTTACCTCAATCATCTATCATTCTCATATAATAAGCCAGCCAGGCAGTGGAGAAGAATTAGAAATATATTTATTGGCCATAATATTCATCTGCAGATGGGCCCCGTGTGGTAAATTTAAATTACCTATGCGGAATTTTATGCGGTAAAGTTCAATAAGAATAACTCAGTCAAAAATAAGAGACAGAATCCGTGGTATTTGAGGTTTTAAAAGGGGTTTTATTCCTTAAAAAGGAATTGGTTATTGGTTCGAACCAGGTATCATGTTCCATCACCACAAGGGTTCAGGAAGGGAATGGATATGGACATGTACAATGATTTATTAACGGAACATCATATATATAGTCAATGCATTTACAGTAGAGATTGATGCAGAAGGCGTAACAGCTGAGAGAAACGAGATAAGAACAGATGTACGTAACAGAAGGCGTGCACAAGGGCGTACACAGAGGTGTGTGCTAGACAACGTCACTTGAAACGTATCACAGGTGGGTGGATCCATAGAAGAATCCTGCAGTGTCAGCAGAAATACATGGCAGAGATGCGCGCGCAGCAGCATGACGTGTAATTGACGTGTAATTGACGTGGAACTGGAGGGTGAAGGGGACTTGACATTTAGCCCTACATGAGGAGACAGAAGTCTGGGGTGTCAGAACAACCTAAACCCAAATCATATCTATATCTTGTGTTTAAGGAACTGTATTATCTAGAAGGAAAGGTCTCTCGGGCAGAGGCTATTCTATACTGACTGCTAGTGCGTGCATATGCGACTACGTGTCTACGTGTAAAGCAAGGGGGCCATGGGCCTACCATGGTAACAGGAGCTATGAATTACTTGCATGGAGACAGTGAGGCCGGGCCCTTTGCTCTGCAGTTGGGGAGATGTTTACCTAAACTACTAGACAGGAATGTATTTTCGAGGAGCGGAACAGATAACTTGAAGGCTGAATACAGTCTTGGCAGGCAGGCAGGCCGAGCCAGGCACCGCTCGCCGCACAGAGAGTAAGGCAGAGGTCAGGAAGCAACAGACTGTAGTTTTCAGAAACAGAAGGCAGAAAGGGCTCGATGGCAGGAATCAGGGCCTAACTCACCAGAGCTAGTAAAACATGAAAAAGTGCACCATGTAAAGACGTTGGCAAGGCACACTTAGGAACCGAATATCCGACCCATTCATGGTGGATCTGAAAGAGGACATGTTAACGTTGGACGCAAATGTATTTGCGTCTTCATAGCTGGAAGTGGAGGGAACATACATGTACTTGAAGCATGTACATGGAGCCGTTGGGGTCTACGATAGGGGACACAATTGACCATAAAATTCATATTACCTCATTCCCTCCTTGTCCCCTACGGACCCTTCATGATATATCAATCCTCATTAATCTATCAATCTGTTCATGTAACATCATTTGCTCTTCTTTCTTCTTACGATGTTTTGAATGGGGACTTGAATGAGGAATACATGATGTGGCGCAAAAGCCGCAAATCGCTGGCCCACATTGCAAACATAGGCAACAACTGAATACTATGAGAAGGGCAATACCTAGGAAGGATAGGATCTTCCATCCCCAGGCTGATAACACGCTCCAGAACCAACCGGACCAAGTCCAGGTGCCTTGATCCTGGTGTATCTGACTTGCAATCTTGTGAAGACGAGTTATGGCTCTATATACTGATGGCGCGTTTTCTGGAATGAAAACACAGCAGCTCGATCCGATGACTCTACAGGCTCCGCCCCTATCGGCCAGGATGACGTCAAGGACGAGACGATTTTGAAGAACAACAATCCGCATAGCAGACTGCTCCTCTGTTAAGTTACCTAGGGCGGAAGTAGTTTCATTCACTACTGCTTCAAGGGTTCTAGTTAATTTTCGTATGAGTTTACTATTAAAGACAGCACCTAAGTAGGGAAAGAAACCTTTATTGAAATCTGTATACTGCTCCCATGCCGTTTCAGTATAGTCGACAATCGGGAGGTCTCTCTGTGGCCTATTGTGTACTAGATGGATGTCCCTATGATAATCAGGAGGGGCTGGGAAAACAGGTGGCAGAAGGAATGCAATGTAACAGGTGCCATCCCAATCTAGAGGTAAACGTATATATGCGGTATGACCACAAACGAAGTAGGAATGACGAGAAGCTTTGAATGTAGACTTGCCCTTATCACTGAATTTGATCACAGTAGTACATGTGCTATGACCTAGGTGTACTGAACCATTCTTTCTGACACATAATTCACCTTTGACTGGTAGCACGGACATAGCGGGCAAGACTGGTTCGGCTTCGGATTCAACATTCAGAATCATGAGGTTAAGTGTAAAATTACCTAATCCATATACTTCGTTTTCTAGATCAGTTCCTGTTCTTTTGGGGATGAAGGACTGGGTTCTTTAAGACCCAGCGGTGCCAGGGCACAACACCTGAAACCTTCGTGGGTAACCTGCTCCGGCGTACGAATCACAGAGACACGGGACACTTCCTTCGACGTCAAAGATTCAAGGTTTATTTGCTGCAGGGAACACAGAGATCACGGCAAGTACACAGCGTGCAACTTGGGGAGACTGCTTCAAATTGGTTCTGTGGATCGCTCCTTTTATACAGTTTTTACCCATAGGATTACATTGAACACAAAAGTTTACAACCCGGTTCCCACCATTATCCCCCAGAGGGGTCGCTTTGGTCACTTTGAAAACACATGAGGTCCGGAACATAAATGCGGAAACATTTGGCGGTTCCCAACTGTAAAAACCATCTTCCCACCATTAGCAAATTCCAATCAGCAGTAAAACAGATCGAAATAGGAACAAAGACAGGTGCAGAGGAAGACGGAGACAGTGGGGAGATCGGAAAGGGTGTAAAAGGGGAGGTATCGGGAAACACGAGATACAGGCATCAAAGGGACGTGCCTAATGAGATGCACGGCTGAGACAATAAGTCCGTGCGGCAAGATGAGCCTTGAGCGGCGCCATCTGCCTTACAGTAGCAACCCCCTCATCATAAAGACACTCACAAAGAACATGTGTCTTCCGCAAATATCTTGGGAGTCCCAGGGTCGCGAAGCGGACATCGTCCGTTCGCTGGCTACTTGAGGGCAAGAGACAAAATGGATGCCGTATCTAAGATGGAACCCGTGGGTACAGATGAAAAACCCACATAACAAACGAACGGTTTAAGTTAGCACAGCGAAACTGCGCACACTTACTAAACTCGTCATTTGCGGTTCATAGATACCAGACTCGACCATATTCGTGCGAGTCGAAAACACCACTTACAATTGTCACGGAACCTCAGACGCTCCTTTTGCCCTCATGTAGGCAAGCACTAGTCGGAATCATATTCGATATTCATCAGACCATCGAGATGTTGCTGTAGCATAACTCTGTCCAACCGAGTCCCCTTGGTAACAGATGGTTGTCTCATACACGTTGTAGCACAGAGGCCACATAAGGCAGGACCACACTGTACACAAAGGCAACACGTGAACAGGAACACTACAACGACTCCGATGATCATCAGAATCTTCCAACCCCAAGTCGACATCAGGCCCCAAAACCATCCAAGTAGCGTCCAATCCCCTACATCCACGTGTATGGATTCGGAGATCTTATGCAACCTCGAGATGGCTTGATAGACAGTAGGAGCATTATCTGGAATGAAAATGCAGCAGCTCGAATGGATCACCTTACATACCCCACCTCGATCTGCTAAGATGACATCTAAAACCATACGGTTTTGTAACGTCATAAGTCTCTCCGCCTGAAGTTCTGTGGTGATATTACCAAGGGCACTGGCAGTAATATTAGCTGTCGATTCTACCACTCGAGTCAACTGTCTCAGGTTCCTACTATTGACCATAGGTCCCCAAAACGGGAGGAAACCCTTAAAAAAGTCTCCTGCCTCTTGACCGGCAGTATCCTCTTCACTAATTACGCCTCGCACAACTCTAGTCTTATGATAATCGGCATCTACAGTGAACGTCGGAGGCAACAGATTTGCAATAAAACATGAGCCCATGAAGTCTGCGGGCAACCATGTGTATGCACGATCATAGCAGATAAAGTATGTACCCTTGGCAGCCAGAAACACAGGGGACGAGGACATCGGCAGAATGTAATTTTCAGTGCAAGCACTTGCTCCAAGTCGGGCTTGCGATCTTCGGCCACGACCCATAAGACAAAAATTACCAGTGTGGGGTACGACCCATATTAGAGGCGAGCTTTTAAGCTGCTTTTCACTAGTGAACACACTATATTCACCTCTACTTAGGACTCTATAGGCTTGTATCTCTTCTTCGGGAATAAGCGAAGGATCATAGATCTCACTATCTAAATCCTCTATTGCTATCGACAAAGGTTTTTGATACGAGGTAGGACCAGAGTAGGTGGAACGTGGTTCTCGAATGGGGTGGAAACCCAGTGCGCTTCGAAACATTGTTTGAAATGCTCGAGCTGACCCTTGGGACTATACGGTAACACCAGATATGGAATTCCCTTATCCGTAGTGTGTGGCATCAACCCACACACCCAACAATTAGTAGTATTAACCACTAACTGATGCTGATGGAAGAGCTGAATAAAGGAATTGTTGCGGAATTCTACACGTCTAGCCTGCTCGTGTTCCGGTAGCATGTGAAAGGAATGGGGAGAAGCAGTAGAGGTAAGATTAGGGTAAGGAGTAGGAGTAGGTGTAGCAGGTAAGAAGTAAGACATCGTGTAATACACCCCACCCGCCAATAATGCAGAAGCAGTCAAAAATAATACAAACAGTTGGAATATAAAACATTTGGTACGACTGAGTTGCTGCAACTTGAATCTGTGGACTTGAGCTCCCTCCAAATCATTCAGCTTCGAGAATGCCATTCCCTACGACCGTCCGCAACGTTTCTTGACGCACTTCGTTCTGTGCAGCAATAGTCAATCCCTAGGAGTTCCTAGGAACCGACGGCCTTTAACCTAGCGTCAAGACCTACTGTCCAGAAGGAAGTACGCGCGCGGCCCTACGGCCTTCAATGCACAATATATACGTATGCAAAAACAAAGTCTCTCAGCTGTAAAGGCAAAAAGTATAAGGAATGAAGCTCAATATATGTACAAAAATAATAATTACAATAATACGAAAGTTCAAAACTGATCACGGAAAACGGGATAATGCAATCGTCGATACAGCAAAGCAAGATCTTTTTATTTGTCCTTAGTGCGAGATCGCAAAAAGTATCGGGTTTTCCCAGGACGTGTCTGCTCGTCGAACAAAGGATCCGTTGAAGAGACAGCGTCCTGCTGATCAGTTGAGTGTTCTGGTCTTGAGTCTTTTGGTGCTAATTGTTCAACAGTGTCTTTCTGCTGCGCTGAGGATTCTTCAACAAGCTGTGCGTCGCTAAAAGGCACAAACGCCGGCAATGTTTCTGTTTCAGATGACGCAATGCCTCTCCTTACCCACGGGTCTGCCGGCAAGGGGATGGGGACTCGTTTGGTGTGCGTAGCATGCACCCAATTTTTACGTCCCTCGAGACGAACGGCAGTCCTCGTGGCCAGGAGCACTTGATAGGGTCCGGTGAACCTCGGGTCCAGGTTATTTTTGCGTGAAAAGTTCCTTGTCACCACCCAGTCCCCGGGCTGGAGCTGGTGGCCTGGACCCTCTGTCTGCGTCGGCAATGCGTCGTAAACCTGTTGGTGAATTAACCTCAGTTTAGCAGTCAAGTCATGTAGATAATCGATCAACATTGGGTACTCAAGATCAGAAAACATTCCTGGCCTAGGAACCCCCCACACATTCGCAGGACGGCCGAACACTATTTCATAGGGACTAAGCCCTACTCGGGAGTGTACAGTCGCCCTAGTTGACAGTAATGCCAAAGGCAAAGCATCAGGCCACGAAAGACCAGTCGTAGCCTGAATCTTCGCTAACTTTAGTTTAAGGGTGCCGTTGTACCCTTCAACCAATCCAGCTGACTGGGGATGATTGGCGCTATGGAATTTCTGATTAATTCCAAGGCCCTTACACACACTCTTCATCACACTTCCAACAAACTCACTTCCGTTATCTGACCACACGACTCTAGGCATTCCATACCGAGGAAAGTATTCCTTCAGTAGGATTTTCGCAGTAGACAAAGCAGTATTGTCTTTGAGGGGATAGGCCTCGATCCATCGGGAGAATGCGCAAACCACAACTAAAACGTATTTCAGGTTATTGCATCGCTCCATATGGATGAAGTCCAATTGAATCACCTCAAAGGGATACGAAGGGGGAGCAAAACTGCCAGGAGGAGTTGGGGTTCCTTTGCCAGGATTGTACATTATACACACCATACAATTCTTCACCAGACGTTCAGCACACTTCGTAATGCCATCATTCTTCCACACAGCAGCCAACAGCTTACAAATACCTTTCGCGCTGATATGTGCTAACCCATGTGCCATTGTCACAACGGCCAGCACATACGCATCAGGCAACAACCATCTTTTCTGATCCGACAAATCAATCCAACAACCACTCGCATCCAACTTTCCCGTACTTTCTTTCCACTTCGTCTTTTCAGTCTCGGTGGCCTCATTCTGAATTGCTTTCACACTCTCAATAGTGTCTTCACACATACTCGATTCTGTAGGCCACCTAACCGAACTCGTCACATACATTCGAGTGCTAAGGTTCCGGGCAGTCTCCTTAGCAGTCTCATCCGCAAACGCATTACCACGACCAACATCATCCGTCACCTTACGATGCGCACTACACTTAACAATCGCAACTTGCGTAGGCAAAGTCAATGCATCCAAAAGATCATTCACAAGCTGGCCATGCTGAATCTTCGTACCGTGCGACGTCAAGAAACCTCTCTCTCTCCACAATCGTCCAAAGCTGTGAGCAACACCAAACGCGTATTGACTGTCGGTAAACACATTCACACGTTTCCCTTTCGCTAACACACATGCTCTAGTAAGAGCAATCAATTCTGCAGCCTGGGCAGAATTCTGATTCAACCTTGCAGTCTCAACAACAGTATTCAATGTTACAACAGCATAAGCAGTAGTCACATCGCCATTCGGCAACTTAAAACATGACCCATCCACATACAAAGTACCATCCGGATCTTCCAATGGGGTGTTTTTAAGGTCCACTCGACCTTTCGTTTCCTCTTCAGTCCTCAAGTAGCAGTCATGTTCTGCTACTTCATCTGACTCTGTGCTAATTGGTAACAAAGTTGCCGGATTCAGAACGTTACAACGTTTTATCTGAATGTGGCTTGCCAAGAGCGTCAGCTCGTACCCAGACAACCTCGCACTCGTCAAGTGCTGAGTTTTTGTTCGATTCAAAAGAGTATCGACTGCATGCGGAACCATCACCGTAAGCATATTATCAATGACCAATCCTGCTGATTGTCGGATGGAGACCGCAGCTGCCGCTGTTGCTCGTAAACAACTCGGCAATGCTCTAGCTACTGGGTCCAAGGTCGAGGAAAAATATGCACATGGACGTTGCTTACCACCAAAAGGTTGCGTTAAGACACTCAAAGCACAACCTTCCCTCTCGTGAACATATAATGTAAATGGCTTACTGTAGTCAGGGGTACCTAACACAGGAGCCGAACACAATGAATCACGCAGTTCAGAAAAACTTTTCTGACATTCTTCCGTCCATGGTAAAGGAGTTGAAACATCCTTGCACGTAAGAGCCACCAATGGTTTCGCTAGCAATGTAAAATTAGGAATCCATTGCCTGCAGTACGACGTGATACCTAGAAAGGCACGCACATCTCTTTGGGTTTTTGGCACAGCCATTCGCGCAATCGCTGCAATTCTCTCTGGGGTCAGTCTCCTTCCCTCCTTTGACAATAAGTGACCTAGATAGGTTACTTCTTGACAACAATATTGGAGTTTAGAAGGTGACACGTTGTGATTTAACTCACAGAGATGTTGCAGCAACGACACAGTAGCGATTTTGCAAATGTCCTGAGTATCAGCAGCCACCAATAAGTCGTCGACGTATTGGATCAAAGCCGCACCAACCGGCAACCTAAACGCATCCAGTTGACCCTTCAAGGCTTGACTGTAAATAGATGGACTTTCACAGTAGCCCTGAGGAGCGCGTTTGAACCGGAAGCTGCGTCCACCGAGAGAGAAACCGAAAAGGTCCCTGCTCTATTCGGCAATCGGGATGCTGAAAAACGCATTTTTCAAATCAATCACCGAAAACCATGATGCAGAAGCTGGAATCAGAGTCAGTAGCGCCGTGATGTCAGGCACAACAGGAAATTGAGGAACCACAATTTTATTTACCTCCCGTAAATCGATAACAAAGCGATAAACAGGCGGTTTTGAAGGATCAGTACGTTTAAGAATGGGCAGCACAGGGCTGTTGCACACGTTTCCCCGAGTCTCTTCAATAACATCTTTCTCGATCAAATCATAAATGATCGCCAACAGTGCTCGTTCACCATCAAGGGAGATACGATATTGGGGAATACGTGGCAACCGTACATTAGATTTCAACTGAACAACATAAGGGGAGATATCAAGCAGGCCCACGTCATTTGGACCTTGTAAGCGGCTGGACAGGAATAGGAAGGAGACGAGTCCGTGTAGGCTTCACAGAGGGTTTTATTGACTGATACAATCGATCTGTGCAAGTAAGACGGGTGGAGGTCCGTCGCGGTGATCGACTTCTTTCACGCCGGCTCTTTCCCTTCGCTCCTTCTTCCCGCCTGAGCTGGGTCCCTCTTCGTTCTCTTCTGTCGGTCTCCGTTGTGTCCCAGACTCCACCGAAGGAGAGAAGCAAAGACAGAGGAAAGTATCAGAACAAGTGTTTTGATGACACTCGTTATCAGGGAAGGGGGGTGGAGGAACACTCTGTGCACTTTAATAAATGTGACGGTGAGGGTAGTGCTCAAGGGAACTTATCAAGGGTATCGGGGCTTTCTCAGGGTTTACTCCACACCCACCCCGCAACTTTGTTACGCACCTCTGATAGCCACGCCCCTCCGGGGGAGTGGCTGGGCGAAGCGTGTTGTCGTTGGCCTCCTGGCTCCGATGATCTTGCTGGTTGTCCGGGGAACCACCGGCGTCTCGATCCGTCCGTTGTCGGCTCTCTCTGGAGGACGCTCCCGGCTGGTGAATCCTCTGGTCCGGACGCTGTTTGCTTTTTGTGCACTCCGCTCGAGTGCTCTCCTTCTCTGTCCTTGGCTGACGCGGGTCCTCGCGCTGGGACTGTCGACTCCGTCGATCTCCGCTCCTCTTCTCCTCCTACTCCTGCTTCCTCTCGCTCCGCCGTTTCCTCCGCTTTACCGCTCCTGCTTCCACCGCTGCTCCACGCCTCTCCGCCTCTCCAATCCACTCTGACCGCTCCTCCGGTGTATAGACACACCTGGTCCTGGATCTGTGAGCCTTTTAAGTCCGCCCTAGGCTCCTCCTCTTCATCAATCATACCTGGCCAGTTAAAGGGACCTTGTTCCCATTCCGCTTCGTCTCCACCGAAAGGCTCTTCCACTCTGTGCCACGTAGGTGCGTCCGACTCCTGGTGAGAAAAGAGGGGGGGGTCACAGGTTACGAGTCCCTCATCGCATACCTGGGCCTGGGGCTCCCCCACCACGCTACACACCTCCCCCCTTGGACTCTTCCGTTCGGGAAGGGGATTACGGGATAGGTAGTCCGCCCCAGTGTTATCCACCCCTTTCTTGTGGCAAACCCGAAAGGCAAAAGGCTGCAACGACAAAAACCACCTCAACACCCGGGGATTGTTTGATTTGTTCCGGGCCATCCACAAGAGGGGGGCATGGTCCGTGTACAGTGTGAAGGGACGCCCCTCGAGGTAATAAGACAACTTCCCCACAGCCCACCGGATTGCCAAGCACTCTTTTTCCACAGTTGGGTACTTCAATTCTCTTGGGAATAGTTTGCGGCTCACATACACCACAGGATGGTCCACTCCATCCTCTCCTGGTTGGGATAGGACCGCCCCTATGCCGTAGTCCGAGGCGTCGGTATGTAGAGCAAAGGGTCGGTTGAAGTCAGGAGACGTCAGTATGGGCGAGGATGTAATCCGTTTTTTTAGTGTATCAAAGGCCCCCAGCATGTCCCTCGAGGGGGTCGCTAGAACCGCCGGCTTAACCTGGGTTTGGAGAGTATCCGTTAAGGGGGCTGCGATTTGTGCGAACTGCGGGATAAAGCGTCGGTAATAACCGATCAGACCTAGAAACGCACGCATCTCCTTCTTGGTCCGGGGAAACGGCGTTTCGGAGATGGCTCGGATCTTCTCAATTTGGGGTTCGATCAACCCATGTCCCAGTACGTACCCCAGATACTTGACCCTCTGGAATGCCAACCGCGTTTTCTTGGCGTTGATGGTTAAGCCTGCTTTGTGCAGGGTTTCGAACACTTTGTCCAGATGGGTCAGATGGGTGTTCCAGTCCTTACTGAACACCACAATGTCGTCTAAATATGCCGATGTGTATTCTTTATGAGGGTTCAACACGTTGTTCATGAGCCTCTGAAAGGTCGCGGGCGCCCCGTGCAGCCCGAATGGTAGTACCGTAAATTCGAAATGACCTGAGTCCGTTGAGAAAGCCGTTTTATGACGATCCTCCTCCCTCAGAGGCACCTGCCAGTATCCTTTCGTAAGGTCTATTGTACTTATATATCTGGCTTCACCTAGTTTTTCTATTAGTTCGTCAATGCGGGGTATCGGGTAGGCATCAAAGGTGGATATATCATTAAGGGCTCGAAAGTCCATGCAGAACCGGCGGGTTCCGTCCGGTTTGGGGATCATCACGATCGGGCTGGACCATTGACTATCGGAGGGACGGATGACCTTCATCTTCAACATATCATCAACCTCTTTTTGTATGTCTTTTCTCCTGGCCTCGGGAATGCGGTACGGTTTGATCTTGATGATCTTGCCAGGGACGGTCCTGATCTGGTGTTCCGTTAGGGAGGTCTTTCCTGGTTGGTCAGAAAATATCGGTGTATGCCGCCCTAGCGTTGCCAACAGTTCTTTCCTCTCCTGGTCCAGCAGCTCATCATTGATCACAAGCCTCCCGATGGTATGGTCCCTTTCTCCGGAGGAGTGGTCGGTAATGAGAACTCCTGTGGGTGGCGGGCCTAGCCACTTTTTGAGCAAGTTTATGTGGTAAACTTGAGTCTTTCTAGCTGTAAGTTGCAGTTTATAGCTGGTGTT
This sequence comes from Lissotriton vulgaris, assembly GCF_964263255.1. Classification (NCBI taxonomy): domain Eukaryota; kingdom Metazoa; phylum Chordata; class Amphibia; order Caudata; family Salamandridae; genus Lissotriton; species Lissotriton vulgaris. The sequence continues at coordinate 8,379,874 of NC_141688.1, forward strand.
TCCTATCGTGGCGATGACCCGATACGGCCCTCCCCACTCGGCTTTAAATTTTTGTGTCGATGAGGGGAGCAAGACCAGGGCCCAGTCACCTTTTTGTAGTCTTCTCCACCGCTTCCCTTTATCATACCCCGTTTTCTGTCGCTGTTGGCTTTGTGCTAGATTGGTGTAGGCCAGGTCTCGCATTTTTCCCAATTTAGACCTCAGATTTCGGGCATACTCCAGGGTGTGTAGGGTTTCTTCGGGGCTTTCTTGCTCCCAAGCCTCCTTCGTCATGTCGAGTAGGGATCGAGGTTGTCTTCCGTAAAGGAGTTCAAAAGACGAGAATCCGGTGCTGCTCTGTTTTTGCCCTCTGATCACATATAAGGCCAGGGGTAGAATTTGGTCCCAGTCCTTGCCGTTCACCTCCAGCATTTTCCGCAGCGTGGTCTTCAATGTCCTGTTGTATCTCTCGACGAGACCGTCTGTCTGGGGATGATAGACCGCGGTTCTGATCTGTTGTATATTGAGTAAGAGACATACTTCCTTCATCAGTTTGGATACAAAGGGGGTTCCTTGATCCGTAAGGATCTCCTTGGGGAAACCCACCCTTGAAAACAGTTCTAGCATTTTATCTGCCACCTGTCTTGTTGTTGTTGACGATAACGCGAAGGCCTCCGGGAAGCGCGTGGCGTAATCCACCATCACTAACACGTACTGGTGTCCTTTCCGTGTAGTGGGAAGGGGTCCAATCAAGTCCATGCCTACTCTTTCGAAGGGGACTCCGATTATCGGCAAGGGTTGGAGCGGCACCGCTGGAGGTCGGGTCATGTTCTTTTTTTGACATGTTTCACATGTTTGACAGTATTCCATTGTATCTTTATAAATCCCGGGCCAGTAGAAGCTACGAAGGATATTCTGTGTAGTTTTCTCGGCCCCAGTGTGGCCAGCTACTAGGTGGGCGTGGGAGTAGAACAGTATCTGCTCACGGAAGGCCACCGGGACGAGAAGTTGCTCCGGATCGTCTTTGGCTCCCTGTCTGTAGAGGAGGTCGTTTTTAATGAAGAAACGGGGATAAAGTATCGGGGATAGTCCCTGGGTCCTTTGGGCGTTGTCCCAGGCGTTGTGTAGGGTCGCATCGTTGGCCTGGGAGAAACGGAAGCTTCGGTCCAGGATCCAGGGCTCCGGGGACACCATTGCTGGCTTTACATGAGTGTTATATTGGTTCCCCTTGGACGGTCTCAGGCTTTCGTGAAACATCTCCAGGAAGGCGGGGTTGTCTGTCCCGATAATGAGGTCTTCAGGGAGGGTAGGCAACACTCCGACTTTGACTGTTTGTGGTCGCCCAACAAGGGGGCGTATGGGAAGTATCGCTACGGGATAAGGCCTGACATCCCCATGAACACACCTGATGAATACTTGTTCCTGGGGTTTAATCTGGGCGGGTAACACATGCAATGATTGTACCACCGATTGGCGGCACCCCGAATCCAACAGGGCTTGTATGGGGGTCCCATTTATGTTAACACTCACTCGGAAGGCTGGTCCCATCTCTGCCGAATACAATACGGTTCGTGGCAGGTATCCCACCTCCATGGGTTTTTCACCGGTTTTCTTCCTAGGACACATCCGGGCGATGTGTCCCCAAGCACCGCACTCGAAACACTGCGGTCCGCTCTGTATGGGCGGTTCAGGTCTCCAGGGCCTAGGCCTTACCGGATCCGAGGGTCTCAGAGGTTTCTTTTCTGGTTTAGGAGGCTGTCTGTTTTTCTCTGTTTCCCAAGAAGGAGGAGGTCGAGGTTGAGCCCGTGTGAAGGTGGTGGCCATTTCCACCGCTTGGGCCGTGGTTAGGTTGTGATGTTGTCTCAACCATCGTTGTGTGGCGAAGGGCAGTGCCTCTAAGAATTGTTCTAAATAGACTCTGTCCATTATCTCTTCTTTTGTACACACCGCGGGGGTCAACTATTTGTCTGCCGCCATCTTTAACCTGACAAACAAAGTCTTGGGAGTTTCGCCTGGAACTCCCCTCTCCTTCCGAAAACGTATGCGGTACGCCTCGGTATCCAGTCCTAAATGGTCCAGTATTATGAGTTTGATGTCTTTATACGAGGTATCCCCCTTGGGATTAGCGACCTGGTAGGCCGCCTGGGCCTCCCCCACCAGTAAGGGAGCCAGGAAAAAAGGCCACTTCGCCACGGGCCAGCCACAGGCACGGGCGACCCTTTCAAAGTTGAGCAAGAAAGAGTCCGGGTCCTCGCCCGGGATGTACTTCTGGAGAGAGACGCCTCCCAAACTGTGAGGCGCTGTTCCGGTTGTAGGAGCCACCGTGGATATCACTGGGTCGAGGGCATGCGCGGTCACGGCAGCTTTCATGATCTCCCGGTCGGCCTCGGCGGATTGCAGCTGTTTCTCCAACACCCATTCCAGCCGCTCTTGCCCTTTGGCTAGTTGCTGCAGGATTTCTTCCATCTTAGTTATGCAGACGGCTGGGTTGCCCGCATTCTCCACCACTGTAAGCGGCTGGACAGGAATAGGAAGGAGACGAGTCCGTGTAGGCTTCACAGAGGGTTTTATTGACTGATACAATCGATCTGTGCAAGTAAGACGGGTGGAGGTCCGTCGCGGTGATCGACTTCTTTCACGCCGGCTCTTTCCCTTCGCTCCTTCTTCCCGCCTGAGCTGGGTCCCTCTTCGTTCTCTTCTGTCGGTCTCCGTTGTGTCCCAGACTCCACCGAAGGAGAGAAGCAAAGACAGAGGAAAGTATCAGAACAAGTGTTTTGATGACACTCGTTATCAGGGAAGGGGGGTGGAGGAACACTCTGTGCACTTTAATAAATGTGACGGTGAGGGTAGTGCTCAAGGGAACTTATCAAGGGTATCGGGGCTTTCTCAGGGTTTACTCCACACCCACCCCGCAACTTTGTTACGCACCTCTGATAGCCACGCCCCTCCGGGGGAGTGGCTGGGCGAAGCGTGTTGTCGTTGGCCTCCTGGCTCCGATGATCTTGCTGGTTGTCCGGGGAACCACCGGCGTCTCGATCCGTCCGTTGTCGGCTCTCTCTGGAGGACGCTCCCGGCTGGTGAATCCTCTGGTCCGGACGCTGTTTGCTTTTTGTGCACTCCGCTCGAGTGCTCTCCTTCTCTGTCCTTGGCTGACGCGGGTCCTCGCGCTGGGACTGTCGACTCCGTCGATCTCCGCTCCTCTTCTCCTCCTACTCCTGCTTCCTCTCGCTCCGCCGTTTCCTCCGCTTTACCGCTCCTGCTTCCACCGCTGCTCCACGCCTCTCCGCCTCTCCAATCCACTCTGACCGCTCCTCCGGTGTATAGACACACCTGGTCCTGGATCTGTGAGCCTTTTAAGTCCGCCCTAGGCTCCTCCTCTTCATCAATCATACCTGGCCAGTTAAAGGGACCTTGTTCCCATTCCGCTTCGTCTCCACCGAAAGGCTCTTCCACTCTGTGCCACGTAGGTGCGTCCGACTCCTGGTGAGAAAAGAGGGGGGGGTCACAGGTTACGAGTCCCTCATCGCATACCTGGGCCTGGGGCTCCCCCACCACGCTACAGACCTGTTGCCCACAAAGACGCAGGAAGAGAACTCAATTCCGGTGGGAGCTTATCGAGGGACAAATACATAGGAGAGACAACCCTCTCTCCTAACGTAAGCTTTACACCCGCAGGAGAACAATACAAAGTTGCGTACAAACGTTTAAGCAAATCCAGGCCCAAAAGATTTTCACCACAACCCGTGGTTAAAATCAACGGGGCCTCTAGCTCACGTGGCCCAATTTGAAGGGGCAAAGGGCGCGAAACTGGATTGCTAACAGGGGCGCCAGAGAATCCAACGGAAACATTTGTTAAGCCAGACAAAGGTGCGCCAGGGAGTTTCGAATACATGATAGAACTTTTCGCTGCACCAGTGTCCAACAGAAAAGGCTCAACGACGCCCGATGTCGCAACTGCGACGTAAGGCCCTCTCTGATCAACCGGAACTGATACCACTCCCTCTCCTTGTCTATGGCTGTCCTAGTAATTACTGTCGTCAGTTCCCTGATCGACGTAATAATCGTCTACACTGTACTGCGCAGATCGTCCTTGCGACGATCCACGTTGATCGAAACAATTATTAGAATTAGATGTGTTATCTGAGCGATCATTCTGAGTACCACGACCTCTACCACGTGATGTTTGCTGTGAACCACCACGACCTCCTCTAGATGAGTTACCATTGTTACGGTCATTCAAAACGGGGCAATTGAATTTAATGTGTCCCTCCTGTCTACAATAAGCACATTGATTGTACCCTAACGAGGATCTTTGGGAGGAGGAATCATTACGTGTTTGAGATCTGTTTGATTGCGGCTGTGACCTATTCTGTTGCGAATTATTCTGATTTGACCGCGGAGGATACGCTTGTTGCAACAACACTTTAGTTTTTAGCTCTTTCGTCTTTTTATCAGCACGGTCGTTCTCTTCTTTTTCTCTATTCTCATAGTATTGTGCCGTAGCCAATATCTGAGCCGAAGTAGAAACGGCCCATGCACTTTCCGAATTTCTCAATTTATTGCTCAAATCGGGCAACAAATTTGAGACAAATTTATCCACAAACAACCTTTGACCACCCTCCGTGCCCATATCCTGACCACTATGGTCGATGAATGCTTCCTCAAACCTCGTAAAGAAGTCGGAAACACTCTCATCTTTCTTCTGCTTACAGGCTGACAACTTGTCCCAATTCACCTTCATAGCTGGCATAAGAGTTTTCATTAATGTTATGATTCTTTGAGGGAGGGCAGCAATCAACTGTTCAGGCTTAGCGCCACCAACTTGCAACCCATCTGCCGCCACAATGGCCGCCCAATCACCACCTAGTTCGTTTGCGTGATCTTCCTGGCGAATCTTAGCCCATACCGGTTGCGGTACGACATTACCAAACAACATGTCGATATCGGCAAGATTCATTATCGTAGCATCTACGAGCTGCGATAATTCTTTGTAATACCCTGCAGGATTTTTGCGAGGGTCAGGCAAAGATTGCTTCACCTGCAACACTTCCGATCTTTTCCATGGGAGATGTATCCATACTCTCTGGAAATACGGCGGGACTGGAGGGGCAGCTGCGGGGTTACCTGGCATCCAAACCGGTGGAACTTCACGCATAGGGTACTGGCCAGAGTCGTCTGGCTGTTTTTCAATATCCTCAACAAACAATGCATGAGGGATTGGAGCGGGACGAAGAGATAGCAATCGTTCAACAGCAAGTCGAACATTTGTATCCACTATCAGTCCATTTGCGAACTGAAGCTGGAGATCAGACAGAGCGGTGAGCACCTCGTCAGGCGCATCAGCCGCTATTTGATCATAAAGGAACTTACACATTTCATTAAACACATATCTCTGGGTTGGTATATTGAATTGACAAAATGTTTCAAGGACAACACGGGGTGGACTTCTCTGAGGATTTATCATCCAACCCATCGCCATGTTATACAGCGCAACGCGTTCTCTGTTTCCAGGAAGCTGACTACGTCTCTGAGGACCATCAGAACCAGCGGACCCATGAACAGGTCCGAGCGAATGAAAGAAGCTAGCCGCAAGAGGAGAATTGCGACTACGAGTAGAGGGAGAAGAATAAGACACAGGGCTAACAAGAGAAGGAGTAGAAACAGTAACAACAGCAGGAGTTAACAAAACAGGAGCAGTAGCAGGAGCAGTAGCGGGAACAGGAGTATGTGGAAGCGGAGGAGCAGTAGGGATAGAAACAGACAAAGAAACAGGAACAGTCGGAAGAACGGGTGCAGGTTGAGGAACAGGCGGAGGAGGAATAGGTGGAAGGACAGGTACGGCAGGGACCACAGGAGCTGCGGTACCCTGTACGTACGGAGGTGGCGACTTCATAAGATAAGACATTAAGGGATCCTCAACTGGCTCTTCCTTCTTTTCCGACTCCGTTGGTAAAGCGGGGTAACATTTATCTACAATCATATGCTGTAATCGGTCAAACACTTCCTTATCCTTAACCTCCTTATCTCGCTGAAATTGCTCTGCTTTCTTCACTATGGTAGCAACATTATCTCGCTGACTACGTTTATTCTGTCTGATTTCTTTCTGTCGGGCTTCTTTGCGCCACAACCGAAAAGCATCAAACATGGCCGGCCTTGACTTTCTTTCGAACAATTTAATCTCTAGATTATCTAAGATCGGGGCCTCGAAGCTACCATGAGGTGGCCAACGAAGGTCGCCGTCCTTTTTCGTATATTTAATCCAGTAATCGTTAAAGGTAACTGGGCCTAGCCCATGCTTACTATAGAGCTCATACGTGGGAGTTCCAACCGGAGGTATCGGACACGAGTCCTCCAGTCGGGAATCCGTACCACAAGATCTGAAACAACTAAACAAAGTACTGCGACCAGGCATCCTGCACACTAGCCGAGTTTCACAAACTTCAAGGGTTACGGGATTTACCAAGTCCCAGCAAAGAACAAAACCCTCGGTTTTTGGCGGCTGCAGTCGTCAAACAACACAACAAAGTGCGCTAGCAAAGTGTCACCGACAAAAACACTCACACAGCGCTAACAACAAAGACACTCGCTAAAGTGTCAACAACCAAGAACTATGGGAGCGACCCACAAATACTTAACTCAAAAATCAGTGGCGTCTCCAGGAAGGCCCGTCAATCGTCTCGCTATACCAAGGTCTACGCCAGGCGCCAAAACAGGTCTACAGTCAGGGCAGCAGTCCGTCGCAGCCGTCCGGAGGCGGGAATCTTCGCGGGAAAAGTCTTCGGGCCACTTATTTCGACAACAGGATCGATGAAGCGGAGTGCACCTTCCCTCGGAGATTTCACACGAAGTTCCTCACGATCGTCGGGCTTGGACCGGTACCACTGATGCAGCCCCACGTTGGGCGCCAACTGAAGGACTGGGTTCTTTAAGACCCAGCGGTGCCAGGGCACAACACCTGAAACCTTCGTGGGTAACCTGCTCCGGCGTACGAATCACAGAGACACGGGACACTTCCTTCGACGTCAAAGATTCAAGGTTTATTTGCTGCAGGGAACACAGAGATCACGGCAAGTACACAGCGTGCAACTTGGGGAGACTGCTTCAAATTGGTTCTGTGGATCGCTCCTTTTATACAGTTTTTACCCATAGGATTACATTGAACACAAAAGTTTACAACCCGGTTCCCACCATTATCCCCCAGAGGGGTCGCTTTGGTCACTTTGAAAACACATGAGGTCCGGAACATAAATGCGGAAACATTTGGCGGTTCCCAACTGTAAAAACCATCTTCCCACCATTAGCAAATTCCAATCAGCAGTAAAACAGATCGAAATAGGAACAAAGACAGGTGCAGAGGAAGACGGAGACAGTGGGGAGATCGGAAAGGGTGTAAAAGGGGAGGTATCGGGAAACACGAGATACAGGCATCAAAGGGACGTGCCTAATGAGATGCACGGCTGAGACAATAAGTCCGTGCGGCAAGATGAGCCTCGAGCGGCGCCATCTGCCTTACAGTAGCAACCCCCTCATCATAAAGACACTCACAAAGAACATGTGTCTTCCGCAAATATCTTGGGAGTCCCAGGGTCGCGAAGCGGACATCGTCCGTTCGCTGGCTACTTGAGGGCAAGAGACAAAATGGATGCCGTATCTAAGATGGAACCCGTGGGTACAGATGAAAAACCCACATAACAAACGAACGGTTTAAGTTAGCACAGCGAAACTGCGCACACTTACTAAACTCGTCATATGCGGTTCATAGATACCAGACTCGACCATATTCATGCGAGTCGAAAACACCACTTACAATTGTCACGGAACCTCAGGGAGACCCTCCTTGTCAGGGAAACATATTTTATGCAGAACTGTGTTCAGATTTCCCCATACCCAGTTGCCCTGGTAAACTACGGAATCAGAATCTAAGGAATTAATTAAACTAAACCATGCACCACAGGAACCATTATGTGTGAACGGGTACGGGAAGAGGGGCAGAACTCCCTTGTATTTCTGATAGGGAGGGAGTCGGCCACATATCCAACAATTGGTAGCATTGCTGGTCTGATGGGAATGATGTAACATACTAATGAATGTGTTGTTGCGCAGCGCAAGTCGATAAGATAATTCATGCGGGGGCAGTTCACTGAAAGAGTGCTCAACAGTGTCATATGAAGAAGAATGTGCACGTTTGAAAATAGGGTGATATATGTGTAACAGTACACTTGCAGCAATAATCATAAGACTCAGAAAAAACATAATCAAAAGTGTCATTATACAGTGGCTGCGCAGTGATTTACAATATTCACGTTTCTTGAGCTGTTTCTGTCTATCTCTCTCTCTGTTGGGGTCTAGGGGATACATGTCAGAAACTCGTCTAACCGATTCACCTAGGGGAGGACTTAAACAATTAAACTGTCTGACTTGCTAGACCTCAATTTCAATTTATATTCTTGCGAAGACGTTTTCTCGGCCAAGGGGAGTTTTGAGTCAGTCTGTGGAGGAGGGCAGGGTTGGGAGTTTAGATCTGGCGTTAGTCCATGGAATTTCTTTATATGACTCGAATGAAGCCAACCCTTGCGGCCCTCGACCTTTATCGCTGTCCTTGTGGTGAGAAGTACGAGTTTCGGTGCTTGCCAGCGGGGCTCCAGCGGACTCCTCCTGTCGAAGTTCCTTATAAAGACGAGGTCTCCCGGAACCACTTCATGCAGCTTCACCTCGGTGTTGTCGGGAAAGGCTGCAGCAACCTGTGAACGACATGATTGTAGTGCAGACATCAAGGAGGCAAGGTAATCTGTCAGCATATTACAGTCAACATCAGTGATTTTGCGAGGCAGAGGCGTCCCCCACATATTCGGTGGCCTACCAAAGACCACCTCATACGGGGATAGCCCTGTTCTGGAGTGTGCGACCATTCTCATATAAAAGAGTGCAACTGGTAAAGCTACTATCCAGTCGACACCCTTCTCTCTACAGATTTTGGCAAGACGAATTTTCAGAGTCTGATTATGTCTCTCTACGAGACCTGCTGCTTCGGGATGTCGGACACAGTGGAACTTCCACTGATAACCAAGCAGGAGAGATACCTGTTTCATAAGCTCGGACGAGAATGGCTGACCGTTATCGGAGTATACGATGCGGGGCAAACCATATCTGGGGAAGAATTCACGAACCAACTGCTTGGCAGTGGTCAGAGCAGTGTAATCTGGGACTGGATATGCTTCTGTCCAACGGGAAAGTGCACATACAACTACGAGGACATATTTGAATCCTCGACAACGTTCCATCTGGCTATAATCCATCTGGAGGACTTCAAAAGGGTGATCGGGAGGATGAAATCCACCTTGCTCTACGGGAATGCTTTTACCTGGGTTGAACTGACAGCAGATCATGCAAGTACGCACTTTCTGTTTGGCTGCTGCTCGTAAATGTTTATTGAACCAGATGTTTTGAATACTGTCTAACATGGCTTTTTCTCCTAAATGTGCAGGACTGTGTACTGTATTAATGATTACTTGGACCATAGAGTCAGGGAGAAACCATATAGATGTTCCCTTCGTCATCCATCCCTGTTCTGTCTGGATCCCTCCTAGTTCAGTCCATTTCTTGATTTCGTCTGGTGTAGCATGTGTCTGTATATCAATTACATCTAGGGCGGGATCCTTAACTGTCATGCAATGTGTCGGTGTCTGGACTATTGTCTTTGTCAGATCAGTTGCGTGAGTCTGAGTCTGAGCTGTATGCTTTGCTGTTCGGTCTGCCAGGTCGTTACCCTGGGAAATTGAATCTGTCTCTTTCGTATGTGCCTTGCACTTCATGATGGATATCGCTGTAGGCAGATGTATTGCATCTAACAGAGTTTGATTGAGGGGACCGTGCTGGATTTTGGCTCCGTGAGAGGTCAAAAAACCTCTCTCTCGCCAGAGTACACCGAAGTCGTGTACGACTCCGAATGCATAACGTGAATCTGTGTTTATGTTAACTCTCTTGTTCTTTGCTTGAATACAGGCTTGGGTCAGAGCGATGAGCTCTGCTGCTTGAGCTGACAAGATGTCTATACAATTTGTTTCTATGACTTCAGTTTCTGTCGTGACTGCGTAGGCTGCCACTAATTCTCCTGTGCTTGTTCTCATGCATGAACCATCCACATAAAGTGTCAGGTCTGGATCTAGTAAAGCGGTGTCTGTCAAGTCTTGTCTGGGTTTCGTCGTAATGGTAATGACTTCAATACAATCATGTGCCAATGGGTCTGTCTCACTTAATGGCAAAAGTGTAGCAGGATTCAATGTGTTGCAGCGTCTGATTTCTATGTGTGGTTGAAACAATGTCAATTCATAACCTGTCAGTCTTGCTATAGTCAAGTGCTGAGTCTGTGTTCGGTTTAAAAGAACTTCCACAGAGTGTGGAATTTGTACTGTCAATTGATGTCCTAACACTATGGAATCACTTTGTCTGATTGCTAGAGCTGTTGCTGCTACTGATTTCAAGCACGCAGGCAGAGCCTGGGCTACTGGATCCAAGGTACTAGAAAAATAAGCACACGGTTTGTATGAACCTGCTTGATCCTGAGTGAGTACTGACAATGCAGTACCTTCGCGTTCTGTGACAAAAAGTGTAAAAGGCTTGCTGTAACATGGTGTCGCTAAAACTGGTGCTTGACATAAGGCTTTCTTTAAGTCCTCAAAAGCTTGTGTATGTTCCTGAGTCCAAGGGAGGACAGTCGATGTCGCTGCCTCCTGGGTTGTCAACTGTATGAGTGGTTTCGCTAGAAATGCATACTGAGGGATCCATTGTCTACAGTAAGAAGTGAGGCCTATAAAGGCTCGTACCTCCTTTTGCATCTTGGGTTGTGACATGTTAACAATTAACTGGATGTGGTCAGGTATTAGTTGTCTCCCCCCTTTGGACAGCAAGTGCCCAAGGTAAACAACTTGCTGAACACAGAATTGTAGCTTCGAAGGGGACACCTTGTGTCCCTTGTCAGCCAGGAAATGCAAAACCGTCAGTGACGCTTGCTCACATTCAGGTTCGCTGCGGGCGGTGATCAGTAGATCATCGACATACTGTAACAGGGCAGTGTTGTCAGGCATGTGTATACTGTCTAGTTGTCTTTTCAGTGCTTGGCTATAGATGCTGGGGCTTTCTGTGAATCCTTGAGGTGCGCGTGCAAATTTGAAACTTCGACCATTTAAACAGAATCCGAAGAGATATTGGCTTTCCGAGTCAATGGGGACACTAAAAAAGGCGTTCTTCAGATCAATTACAGTAAAGAACGTGGCTTCGGAATCAATGGCAGTCAACAAAGACGAGATGTCTGGGACCACGGGGTACTGTGGTACGATGCATTTATTCAATTCGCGCAGATCGATAACTAATCGATAAACTGGGGGTGCATTTGGGTCAGTACGTTTAAGAATTGGAATGATGGGGGAGTTACATAGATTCGAGTCGGTTTCTACAACCACTCCTTGTGCAATGAGCTCGTCAATGATTTTCAGTAAAGCCGTTACAGCATCTGGAAGTAACTTATATTGTCGGATTCGTGGTAAGACTACTCCTGGTCTGAGTGTGACTCGATATGGTGTAATGTGCATACAACCTACATCAGTGGGGCCTTGTGCCCATAAATGTGCAGGAACATTCTGTAATCTGGGATCAATATCTCTCAACACATAGTGACCCTTAAAGTCACGTAAGAACAATCTTACTCCTTCCGGAGAGCAACATATCACAGCTCCTAGAGCTTTCAGTGTCTTGATACCTAACAAGTTTTCTGGAAATGATTTCGTTAACAATAAATCTGTAGTACGAGACAATGGACCAACTAAAAGAGGTACTGGTTTCGATACTTCATTTACAATAGGTTTGCCTGAAAATCCAAGGAAAACATTCTGTGAGCCTGAGAGGGGTGTCCCTGGAACCTCGTCATGACTTATCGTTGTTCGGCTTGCCCCAGTATCAATCAAGAACTTCCTATCTTTTCCTAACACTTGGCTATGTACGTAAGGACCCTCTTGATCTACAGGAACCTCAATAAGAGGCAAGCCAACCTCCCTCTCTAGGCTGTTTCATGTGTATCGCTGGTAATCGGGATAATCTGTTTGCGCATACTGGTACATCTGTTGCGTTGCATGTTGTGTTGCGGCAATGGGCTGTGGAACTGCTACGGTCTGTACTGTCTGTTGTGAAGCTTGCATAGGCTGGATATTCTGTGATACTTGTTGTTGGGCCTGGTCCTGTCTAGGAGGACGCGGTCTTTCTTTAGTTTTACCTGTAGCTATATTGTGTTTCAAAACTGCACACTCGTTTATATAGTGACCTGGCTGTTTACAATAGTTGCATATCCCTTTAACAGGAGCTGCTGAATTATTGGACTGTGTCATACCCTTTTTCTGACCGTCAGCTGGAACTGACTGAGCAACTAACATTTTCATTTTCGTGTCTTTCATACGTCTTTGTTCGTGATCATGTTCTTCCCTAATTCTATTCTGGTGGTACTGTAACATTTGTAACATTTGTGAAGGCGTGTTTGCTTGCCATGTGCTCTCGACCTTCAGAACACGATTCTTAACTTGGGGCAGAGAATTTTCGACCAATTTGGATACAAAAAGATGTGGATATGACTCACTACTTGCTTTCAGGCCACTATTAATAACAAAACATTTCTCAAATCGGGAATAAAAATCACTAGTGTCTTCATCGGGTTTCTGTTTACAGGCTGAGATTGCATCCCAGTCCTCCTTTTTCGTTGCTAACAAACGTGGCAATACTTGTACTAACAATCCTGGTAATGCTTTAGTTTTGTCCCCAAGCCCTAAACCTGGGGTTCTGGTATTTTCTTCGTTCTCTAATGCAGCCCAATCAATCTTTGCGTCTCCCACCTCCCATTCTTTTTCCTTGAGTTTCTCGTAAATACCGGCAGGCAATAATACTTTCAATATTTTCATGATGTCAGGATAGGTATAATCACCCATGAGTAACATGTCTTTTATTTCACGGTGGAAACCTGCTGGATCTTTGTCATGGCTAGGCACTAATTTCTTCATTTCTAATAATTCCATTTTAGTTATGGGCGTGTACACAAACATACGTCTAAAGGTATTATCATCATTCCTGACTGGATGTACTTCTCGCAAGGGATTCTGTCTGTCTATGTAATACATTTTTCTTTCTACTGGTGAAGCTGGAACAAACTGTGTATTCAGGAAAGTACTGTATCTGTGTCGATGCTCTAGAATTAATTTTATTAGGTCTGTACCTAGACCTCTCCATTTATTCATGAGTAGCTCTATTAATATATCAGGTAGGGGACCTGGATCAGAATGTTGGCTTTTATACAATATAAGGAGATGTTGTATCATGTACATACCAGCTAGTTGCTGTTCGTTCGGGGAAAGATTTAAAAAGGTCTGCGCTAATGCGTCATCACTATATTTATCGGAATTGTCAGCCCATTGGACTGCTGATCTGGCTAATTCTTGTTCATCCATGGAATCGAGTACATGGTACCCCATTCGTTCTTGAAGTACTTTATCGGTAGCCTGAAATAGATGTTCAGGAGTCTTTGGATCTGACATGGCAGCTTGAAAGAGTCTCTTACTTTCTGGACGTACCGGACGTATTGAATTATTAAAAGGTCTTCCCTTACCTACATATGCTATTGTTTCTCTAGTTGGTAATTGCAATGTTTCTGTTGTCGTTTCTGGTTGTTCCTCCTCCTCTGAGGATTCATTTTTGTCTGTATCTATTTCTTTTTCAGGCTGTCTTCTTTCATGTATTAGTACTACTGCTTTTCGGATCCTTCGGTACATATTTTCTATACAACTCCGTTTATCATGTTTTCCGTCTGCTATATTCTGACCCCATTTGTTAAGTGCTTTCATTTCTTCCTTGTCTACACCAGGCCTATCTTGGTCTCTTATCAAGCAGTTTATGAAGAAACGTAATATCATGCCTTGAGTGTCAACTTTCTGGTATGCCATGGCCTCGCCAATACTTTCAGGACCTTCCCCCGTTTGGACAAAATGATATATTCTGTCTAGATGATCAATCATTCCAGGTAGTAACATTAAATAGTTTGCAACTCGTCGTAGACGTACTGATGCTAGCATCATTCTGTCGTCTTTACCGGGTACGGGATCATATCTACAATCCGTAAGAGGCTCTTTAAGTATGTCGTAACTCGCTGTTTGAGGTGTACGTTGTTGTGCTAAATCCCTATAAGTCAATCGGTGTGTTTGTGGCGGTGTTTGAAAACCTCCTGCTGCCCCTCCCGAAGTGCCAGGTCCAAAAGGATTTAGTGGGTTAATGGTAGGGAGAATAGGTGCCGGAAGGGCTGGGAGAATAGGCGCAGGATGTGGAACGGGAGGAAGAGTTTGTTGTTGCGGAAGTGGGTGAAGATTATCTCGGGGCGGGGTGCCATCACCGGGTGGCGCAGGGACACGTGGATTTGTATATGCGGGAGCTACGTCGTCTAAATAGGAAGAAAGGAATATGTCTTTTGTGGTCTTGTGACGTACTTTAGTCGGGAGCAATGGAGGGGGCAGATCCTTTGGTATTTCCGGAGTGGCCTTAGGTAAACCCTCAGCCAGAAGAGGATACATACCATTCATAAGAGTGTTTCGTTGTCGGTCTACTTGTTCTGTTTTTACTCGTATCCCCTCTTCAACTAATACATTTTCTCGGGCTTTGTCTGAATCCTCTCTACTTTTCTCTGCTTTTCTGAGTGCTTTTTCTATCCGTCTGTGTGATTCTTTACGCCATAGTTCAATGGCATCTTTCTGTGACTGTCTGGCTTTCTTTTTCCATAATGCTTCTTCTACTCTCATGATGCACTCGGCATCCCATGTCCCTGCAGCGGGCCATCTCTGATTCTCTGCTAGATCTTTGGTGTAATCCACCCACAAATCGAGATATAATACAGCGTCTAAGCCGTGTTTGTGGTACATAAAATACCCTGGAGTGTCCCTGGGTGGAATGGGAACAGCTTCCTCTAGTATCCCTTTTCTAGTTCCTATCTGTCTTAGTTTAGAGAACAGCGGCATGTTTCAGCCGTACTACCTGGTACTTGATACCTACTCGGACTTGGACTCAACTAATACAATAAACACAATAATGTAGATCGAACAATCACTCATACCACGACATTAAAACACATTTAAACATTTTGAAAACGAACAACAATAACTAGAATAAAACTAGCTACCTGCATACTCGATATACTGCTAAACAGTACAGATACACCCCTAAACAGTGCAGACCGGGTCTGTGTACCCAAACCCGTCTTGACCAGGCACAAACTAATGTACCCGTCTAGATGCGTCCCCAGCAACGGTACTCACCGGGAAGCACGGAACGGAAGGCCTCGGAAACTCGATACTGGACTGGACCCTGGACTCGACTGGACTGGACTCGATTCGTGACGTAGGTACTTCGGAACTTCGGAACTGGTGGGCCTCTGAATACCTCGGACTTTGCTCTCTCAGCTAGGCTCTGGTCGGGATCCTCCGCACTCCTCACCGCCTCGTCTGGGTGTCGATCGCAGCCTCAGTCACCTCCGTTGGCCTGAGGGAGATACAGGAAATCCTGCGGGTACGCGTAGTTGTCCTTCACGGCTGTGGCAGGGGACCGGGCCTGCAACGCACCTCAGGCGCGTAAGGTGGGGGAGGGGTCCCTATTCGGCCGCCAATTATGTGGTAAATTTAAATTACCTATGCGGAATTTTATGCGGTAAAGTTCAATAAGAATAACTCAGTCAAAAATAAGAGACAGAATCCGTGGTATTTGAGGTTTTAAAAGGGGTTTTATTCCTTAAAAAGGAATTGGTTATTGGTTCGAACAAGGTATCATGTTCCATCACCACAAGGGTTCAGGAAGGGAATGGATATGGACATGTACAATGATTTATTAACGGAACATCATATATATAGTCAATGCATTTACAGTAGAGATTGATGCAGAAGGCGTAACAGCTGAGAGAAACGAGATAAGAACAGATGTACGTAACAGAAGGCGTGCACAAGGGCGTACACAGAGATGTGTGCTAGACAACGTCACTTGAAACGTATCACAGGTGGGTGGATCCATAGAAGAATCCTGCAGTGTCAGCAGAAATACATGGCAGAGATGCGCGCGCAGCAGCATGACGTGTAATTGACGTGTAATTTACGTGGAACTGGAGGGTGAAGGGGACTTGACATTTAGCCCTACATGAGGAGACAGAAGTCTGGGGTGTCAGAACAACCTAAACCCAAATCATATCTATATCTTGTGTTTAAGGAACTGTATTATCTAGAAGGAAAGGTCTCTCGGGCAGAGGCTATTCTATACTGACTGCTAGTGCGTGCATATGCGACTACGTGTCTACGTGTAAAGCAAGGGGGCCATGGGCCTACCATGGTAACAGGAGCTATGAATTACTTGCATGGAGACAGTGAGGCCGGGCCCTTTGCACTGCAGCTGGGGAGATGTTTACCTAAACTACTAGACAGGAATGTATTTTCGAGGAGCGGAACAGATAACTTGAAGGCTGAATACAGTCTTGGCAGGCAGGCAGGCCGAGCCAGGCACCGCTCGCCGCACAGGGAGTAAGGCAGAGGTCAGGAAGCAACAGACTGTAGTTTTCAGAAACAGAAGGCAGAAAGGGCTCGATGGCAGGAATCAGGGCCTAACTCACCAGAGCTAGTAAAACATGAAAAAGTGCACCATGTAAAGACGTTGGCAAGGCACACTTAGGAACCGAATATCCGACCCATTCATGGTGGATCTGAAAGAGGACATGTTAACATTGGACGCAAATGTATTTGCGTCTTCATAGCTGGAAGTGGAGGGAACATACATGTACTTGAAGCATGTACATGGAGCCGTTGGGGTCTACGATAGGGGACACAATTGACCATAAAATTCATATTACCTCACCCGTCAGGTCTACACCCCAGGGAGTGCACCGAGAGGACTGCCTCCTCTCATCACAGCAATACATTATCACATAGCATGGCAGAGTAAAACCACGCCCAGACTGGAAAAGTACTGGGCTCAGCAGAGGGTGAACAATGAACTCATACATGAGGCATCTGCACCTGCGAAGGCAACACTGTTATCTCCCCTCAAGGCCACAGAGCCGAAGCTCTGCTACTCCAGGGCATGGAAACTTTTCTGCAAAACTAGCTCGAGGCAAGAAATGCTGAAACAGGGACTTTCTGCTCATAAGGGAGGGGGGAAAACTGTACCATGAGACATTGGAGCTGCAGAGAAAATGTCAGCATCAGAAATCTGTCTGCCATAGATAAGCTTCTCTCTCTTATAGGAAAGCATACAGAAATATCAATAATGGGAACCTAACGGAGGGATGGCAATGTACTACAACAAGTCTTCTAACTTAGAAGGCAAAACTAAGACAAAAGCTTAACCATTACAGAAACAATTCTATCCAGCTGAAGCTTGCCTATTACAAAAATAGCTCAGTGGGTTGCAGCACATGAATAATAGGCTGTAACTGCATATTGGTTAGACACATTAGGCTAACATATTCACAACATCATTAGGACTTTCTGTAACAGGAAAATTACAATCTATCAGCTGCCTCCCGCATTGGCTTAACATGCACTGGATCGATCTTATCTGAATGAAAAATGGATGACTGCTTCCCGCCGCTCGGATTCGTGTTCTCCTCCTCCGCCTTCTTTTTCCGCGCTTCATCCCGTAGCCGGAACATCTCGTCCCGTAGCGCAAACAGCCGTCAAACCGCGTCAGGCACCTGAAAAGGAAGAAAAAGACCTTTACGCAATTCTTTAGAATCGGCTACCACATTATCAGGTTCGAGAACATCAGAATACTTCCGAAAAGATGTAACAACTTCATCAGAAAGAGTCTCGGCAAAATATAATTTCTCCCTATCCTGCCATCCTTCAAGATCCTGCATTAACTCAGGAAGAGAAACAGTAGCCTTGTTAACCCGATAAGCAATCTTTCGGAGGTCAGCCATACGATCGTTCGATAACATGGACTGTGTATCCACCTTCTCTGGGGTTGATCCAGAATCCTGACCTCCTCCTCTCGGAGCGGACGGACCGGCATATGGGGACGGAGAGCGATCTAATAACGAAAAATCATCATCATGTTTGTTAAGGACAGGATAAAAAGGTTGTCGGACAGGATACTGGCCAGATATCTGCAACCAACGTTCTTTTTCTTGTTTTTCTTCTAATTCCTTTGCTTCATGCTTTCTAGACTCTTGCGCTTTCTCACGCTCACTCTTTCGTTGTTCCTTCTCAATCAACGCCTGCTCACGCTTCTCACGCTCACGTACTTCTTTCACCCACATACGCACACATTCAAACATATCTTGCCTCGCTCGTCGCTTACACATACACTGCTCCACAAACTCAATTTTTCGCAAGTCAAACGATCCATACAGAGGCCAACGTAACTCAGGATCCTTTTTTGTATATTTCCTCCATAACGTGCTGTACATTATAGGGGAAAGACCAAATTTTACATACATATCCCTATTCGGCGTCCCTTCCGGGGGAGCCGGCTGTGATTCCTCGAGTCTTACCCGGTCACTTCCAAAACAGCAGCACCACTTACGGAGTGCGCCAAAAACAGGCATGTCAAAAATAGTGCAAAATATGCAATATTATAATTAAAATGCCACTTAAAACGTTGCGCCGCTCAAATCTAAAGGTCAAGAGAAATATCTCCACATTGCCTGCCTATATGTGTTGCAACGCATATATCCCAAATCCAAATCAAACATATGACTAGTCACTTCAAACAAATTAGTCACAGCAAGCGTATCCTAAAACTGCCTTTCCAATCAAGACTACCAAAGGCTCGCAGCAAGTACCGTACAGCGGTTCTTACCAATCAAGAGCGTCCAGATTCCAACTGCCAAGTTACAAATTCGCCCAAACGGCCACTGCATGGCAAACCGACAGAAGAGGTCTCAGTTGATGACCGGCACCACCCAGATGGTCAGATCGGAAGGGAAGGAAGAACACCGCGGGATGCCAGTACTGAAACCGCCGCTGGCAGTGATCACGTCCCCGGCAAGGTTCCAATCCTTCGTCACGACCAATCCTTCAAGCATCCGAGTCGCCGATGAGCCCCACGTGACGGGTGCCAATTGATGAGTACAGGCCTGCGAGTGCAAAGGGTTCGCCCTTCTGTGCACAAAGTCCTCAGTCTACACAAAGAAATTGGCACGGAAACTGAAAATACAAAGACATAGTTTAATAAACCTTTAAAAGTGGTACCACAACCCACACAACACTCTACAGCATTGTACAAGGTAGCACAAAGAACTCGAGCACACAGTCCCCTTTTATACACAAAGAAGGGGCTCATTAGTAGGCGGATACAACTCAAGACATGACAACCATATATGGACATTTCTTGAACATGATCAATGCATAGGTGGAGTTAACGGTTCTTGAGACCCACGGAAATACACATTCCTATCTACGCTAATCAAAGGCAGATGCGACTCCTACTGAGCATGCACTAGACGCACAAAGGACTATTTATAGCTTTTTGCTGGGGAAACTTCAGGGGTGACTAGCAGAGAGGTAGGACTCGCCTCATGTCGGGCACATGGCAATGTGTAGCAGACAAGATGGAGGCCAGAAAACAAAATGGAGTCTGGCCGTATTTAAAACACGAGCGGGAAAACGAGCAAACAGACACTAAATCATGTCTTCAGCTAATGCTTAACACTATCGCTGTTTTATTTACAACATGCGGGTCTGCTTCTCTGAGCACTGTTGTGCCTTAGAACAAATGTTTCTGATGTGCTTGTGAGTCTGGCAGACGGGTGCACGGTTCAGAAGCCTGTTTGGCGGCGGCAGTTTCTGGAAACTCAACTGAAATATGGGAGTGTATCTGTGTGTCTGCGACAGCTTGTCTGTGTGTCTGCGACAGCTGACCTGTCTGTCTTTGTAATATTAGTTAACTGTATTACATAGTTAGGGATTCGAGTCAAGTTTTGTGTGCATTTAAAAGGCAGGTGTCTGCAGTCACTATCCTTGCATCTTGGCGTTGTCTGTCACATACATACACCTGCTTGCACTACAGGAGCGAATTAGTGGCCTTCCATTGTATTTAAGAGTGGCCATTCATATCCAGCACAGCTCTGTCGTCTGTTTGTAGAAGTTTGTTAAATATTTCCCTGCTGATTTGTGTCTATTATCAGAGGAGTTTTGTCCTGACTCCAATTGCGGTATCATGAAATCTCCTTGGGATATGGGTTTGCGAGTCCCTCTAGACCCATCTAGATGCACAGCAGGAGTGCCATTCATGCAACTATACTGGTGCATCTTAATTTGAATCAGAAACAGGACATTAGATGGGGATTACTCATTATTGCATGCATTTTTATGCACATCGTGATTTAAACCAGAAATGTGTTGTATGATGGGGATTAAACTTCATTCACATGTTTGGGATGGAGTTTGCTAATTAGATGGAGGTGAGCCCTTTGGCTTCGCTCTCAAACACAGACAATAAGAATAATGAAACTCATAAATACTTATTTATTTTCTAGCTCTGTATCCTAGAGTTATTAACCTAGCGCTGTTACACGATGCAACCACAGAGACGCATGCCAGGCGTTCTTTCAGCCGTCCCTCATGGAGTTGAGACCCGCTCCGGTTTAAGTAACCCACAGAGGACACGGAGTCATCAGTCGATGAAAGGTGGGAATGTATTATGAAGTCTGAATGACAGCCAATCTGAGACGTGATTGGGGAACAAGTAGAGCACGCGTGTAGGTTTTTGACATGAAATGACCTATAAAGAGAAGATGATAACCTTCTAAGAAAATCTGCAGCAGTAGCATCTGAAAACAAATATATGTTGTGTATATTTAGCAATATCACGTATTGTCACATGTAATAAAATGTCCTTATGGATAAAAGCTACGGAAATAAGTGAGATTGATGAACACAACAAGCAGTCATATGTTTACAGCTACGGCTTCTGAGCCTAAGAATCCTGCTTTATGGTCGGAACCTGCGGACTATGAAAGGGTGGGTGCATTTCAGGCCTTTCCCTCAGCAGGGGGCGGCTGTTCTGCTATGCACTGGCTTCCATGCGCCATGTTGACAAAGTAAAGGTCCTGGTGTCAAGAGCTGCTCTGTACCTACGTACGTCTGCTTTTGGAGAGCATACTTCCCGGCTTTGGCTGCCCCACAAGCCCCTCATCCCGAGTGACGCTGTATACAAACGACTTATAAAGGGTTAGCCGGCATGCGGAGACCAAAGGGCCAGATAAAGTAGCCCCTAGTGAAAGCAGGTATCACAGGCTAAGCCCGGTTGCTCGGGCTTGCAGCCAGCAGAGAACACGGGGAGGTGGGGAACAACGTGGCACCTGCTGAATGCTTCCATAAGTACTATGACCACACCACCTTCTCCTGGGCACTGCTTGTCAGCTGACTTTGAGTACTGAAGCCAACAGGTCAATTGTAACTTCACGTACAGTGCACATAAGAATTTGATGAACAACAATAGATTTGAAAGAGCATGCATATTGAAAATCTTTCAAGCATTGAAAATGCAATAGGCCTCATTTTAGGATCGCCCTGACCCCGGGACTGTTCCCTCTCTCAGGCCAGGTAGGTGTCTTCGGATCTTCACTACTGGTTGCAGCTCTCCTCCGCTCTTGGGCCCTCTTTCATCAGATGCCACTCCGGATTTAACACCTCTCCCCTAGTGCAAATGGGTTTATTCTGTCGTGGCACGAGGTAAACCCACTATCTCCCTAAATCTCACCCTCTTCTCCCAGGTATGACCCCCACGCCCTACATTTATTTCCCGTAAACATCACGTCTTCATATAGGGTCTCCTTAGGACTGCCTGTCTCCTTACATTTCAGCCCTACGGGCCTCCACTCCAGACCGCGCACCGAAATACTAGTGGGCCCCCTTTCTTACTTTGGGTCTGTTCAACCACTTCCTCACCAGTGCGGGAAGCATGTCTTGTCATTCAGAGTCTACCTTCAGGGAGGCACAGTGCCCCTCTTCCCCTGTCCTCTGCCCCTCAACTGCCTCCTAACTCCTCTCTGCTCAGCCTGTCCTCGATATGTGGCTTCCACCGTGCACCTTGAGGAACTGAAGTCTAAATTAGGCTCTATGAGTGAGTCGAAGATGCACGGTCACGTTTAGGAATTAGCGTGATATATCTACTTAATTCAGTATAAACACCAATGCCCTGATAAGTATCAAATAATCCGATATTTAGTGGTTGCCACTCACATTATATAAACCCCTCTTATTGTCGGGTAGTATAACTTAACCCGATCAGCGCCATTTTGTGGCCTAGTCTGACTGTAGCACTAACAAACCCATCACACTTTAGTCAGTAAGGTTTGCCCTTTCATGAAATAGCCTCGCAACTGTAACGAACTGCTGCTCCTGCATGTTAGGCCTGTCAAGGTTATAGGTGAGGGTAGGCTGGATAAGCACATTCCAGGAAGCGCTGTGCGAGCCCTCTTGAACGTTAAGCAGAAGGGAGTCACCCTCCTCGACCTTGCTATAATGAGCTGAGCCGAACTGAAACTGCTTTGTATGCCATATATGGTTCTTCCTTTTTTCAGCAACCTGTACCAACTTGTATTTTTCCTTCTTAGGTAACAGTTTCGAAATGTAACAGTATATATGTGATCTCTTGATAATGTGTCGGCAGTCTTCTCGGCGGACCTCGAGGGGTTAGGTCACGAGAGGCTCCTCTGACAGAGTCTTTGTATAATAAATGATTGAACCTTCTTCACTGCCAACTGACTGGTTATTGATAATTGGTATTGGTGGCTATTAGTAAGTATAGCTCTATATAGTATTATTTATTTTTCGGTACTTCAGTTGGCGACTCCGCCGGGACTCCTCGCTGGCGTAGTTCCTCCATAATTGGAAAAGAATGGGACGTTAGAAAAGGCAACTCTCCCGATCAGGGAGCCTCAGCTGCTACTGACCCCACGCCGGAGTCCTACGGGTGTAACCCAGAAGCAGACCATGTTGGTCTTCAGGAGTTGGCAGTGGAGAAACTTGCAATCGAACCTATTGCACCAGGTGAGTGATTCGTCCTGTTTTGTGTTGGATACACTTTGATTTTGGTTATCGGTATTTGGTGGTTTGAGACCACGGAGAACTTGGTGGAGATCTGACGGGGCAGTACTGAGGCTGCACGGGCGGACGCTCCTGTTTTGAGGTGAACAATAGAGATATGAACCAGACGCCTAGGTGTGACTTGTAATAGTTCGCACCCAGCCGGACTGCTTTCGGGAATGCTGGCAGATACGATTGGGTAGCCCTTGGACAGATCTGGAGCGGCGCTTAAACAGCGGGCTAAGCCAGAATAGTCCAGGAGGTGAACCAGGAAGGCTGTCGGATGATCCGCAGGTCGGTCTGTGGTCTGAAACCCTGTGTGGCTTATCTCTAGGTAGTCTGAGGATATGTCTACTTAACTTTGGGTTTCTTTGTTAAGAATTGGAAAGTACATAAGTTCTCCATGGGCAGGAGTCAATGGGCTCTGCCTTTTTGTTTGATAAAGACATGTCAATTTGAACAGTTTTGCGTCTTTTATGTTGTCAGAAGATTGTTGTATGTTCGTTGTATGTGAATAATTGAGGTTGCTTGGACATGGCCATGTGTAGAAGAGTGTTGTAATTAACTTTCTTTTCCTTCCAGACAGAAAAATTAGACTCTAAAAAAGGAAAAAATGCTGCGCTTCAGTAAGTTATGTTTGGCTGTATTTGTCGAAAAGGCACAAGATTGGATGAGAGTCAGCCGGCCTCTCCAGAAGGGAGCCTTAGACATGATATGTATTGCAAGCATGGGATTACCCCACTCCTGTTCAATACCTTATGGCACAAATATACAAAGGACAATGTAGAACTGGAATGGTCGTTGACAGGGTCTTTTGATGAGAAAAAGATTCAATATTTACAAGATCGTCTGTTTTCTAAACAAAGCAGACAAGCCATGTTTGACACCCTTAATATTTGGCAGAAAGCAGCAAAGCATAGGCGCATCAGAGCAGAAAAGTTAGTTAAGATAAAAGCAGGACAGACTGTCACCCAGAAAGCTGTTGCTTATGATAAAAATCAGACTGAACAGAATATTGATTGTTTGAATGGACAGTTAAGGTTGCAGACAGACAAGAGTTATGTTATTCGAAATGAAGCTGAAGACGAAATAGAGGATTTATTGGATGTTCGACCTCCCCCACCGTATGCACTGCAGCGTGTGTATCCCGCTGTTCCTCTTGAGGTGCCTACTGCCCCCCTTGCACCGGCCCCCATTGTAGCCGTATCTCTAGCTACTGCCGGTACTTCAAGTACCACACCTACCTCACTAAGAGACACGGCTACCCTAATTCCCAGTATACAGCAACCTATAGGAAGTTCTTGTGTAATTTTAGCGTCCCCAAGTCCTATATGGACTTCTCAGTCGGCTGGTGCAACGCCTGAAGTGAGAGAACAGACTCCGTTAGGGAACGCAAGTGGACTAAATGCTAGGCGGTCGGATATAGTGAAAAAGAAGCAATAACAGAGCAGGCAGTTAAGTGGATGCAGAACAATGTGTACACTGTTACTGAATTATGGAGTACCATAAGGGATCTTCAACCTGTCATGCAACAGCATGCATTATATCAAATGTCTCATTACCTTTTTAAAATTTGGGAACAATGTTTTCGGGACGGGTTGGCACCTCAGATATTGTATGACATTATGGACTGAACTCATAAGTTTGATTTAAGCCAAGAGGAGGTATACAGGAATGTAGAGACGTTAGTGAAATACCAAAGTAGAATGTTTTTGAAATGCCCCAATTGGGATTCTCAACATCCCATGAGGGAAGTGCATCTCATTTTCCACCCCGAAGTACCCGAACTACGTAATGATCAGGATGTAGTAACGAGAGATAGAGTAGAGGCTCGGTTTCAGGAGCAATGGGTATACACTCCATGGAAGAGAAGTGAAGTTTTGGCCCTGATATCACAGCTCCCCGACCCCCGTAAGAATCCCACCGCCTATTATAAGGAATTGACGGAAGCTGCGGCTTCAGCAGTAATGACTTTGGCTAATGTTGAATTGTTTTTCGGGCTCTTGGTCCCTGTGGATATATGGCGACAGGTACACTACACTGATCATGTTGCAGAGTTAGGACGCACATGGGAACAGTTGAAAGAATGGGATAAGGACCGCAAGCCAGGGGACAAGCCGAAAAACGAAATTAAGGTTGATTGGGACAAATTGACAGCCTGTAAACAAAAGAAAGACGAGAGTGTTTCGGATTTCTTCACCAGGTTTGATGGCACAATCTGCGATTTTAGCGGGCAGGACCTTGCTACGGAGGGTGGGATTCGGTTATTTGTAAATCGCTTCGTGACCAACTTGTTACCAGAAGTCTCTACCCAGCTACAAGCCGCCGAGAGATCTTGGACTACATCTACCCCTTCTGTTATACTAAGTATGGCTCAGTACTATGAGCATCGGGAAAATGAAAGTACGGACAAATTGGAAAAGAAGGCTAAGGACCTCAAAACTTGAGTGTTACTGCAGCAAGTTGTCTAAGGACGAGGAGGAGGAAGAGGCGGCTGAGGGCCCGTGTCCAGAGGGGTGGGGACAGGACGGGGTGGAGGCCCAGTCCCGACTTTGGGGATAAATCAATGTGCATTCTGTAAACAGGAAGGACATTGGAGAGCCCAGTGTCCGTTGTTGGTAGCAAAGAATGGAGCTGTCCGAGGGCGGGGACGTGGTTGAGGTGGTCCAGACAGGAGTGATATGCGTAGAGAGGAAGCGGCGCAAGGACATTCAGAGCGAAATTATTTTGACAATCCGCAAGGTAGGCAGTACTTTAACGAGGACTATGAATTTAGGGACCAAGATGGGTATGCTTATACATAGGACAGCCAAGGACAGTTGGGGGTCAAGTGTCTATACCCGTCAATCAACAAGGACCCTATGTGAAGGGGGCATTGATCGGGACTTCTGAAAAGTTTTTGATTGACACAGGAGCAATGAACAGTTCGGTTGCTCGATCATTGGTCCCAGGGGCTGCTCTGTCCGGGCAAAATAATGTTTCGGTGGGATTTTCAGGAGTTCCGGTGGTAAGCCCCATCTCCAGGCCACTCCCATTCACTATTGGTTCAGTTACTGTTGACTCCCCCTTTTTGTTGACTTTGCATTGTGGCGAAAATGTATTAGGTCTGGATATGTTAAAGAAATTGAATGCAAAAATTCACTGCTCTCCAGAAGGTGTCTATCTGACAATACAATCCCCCAATGTAGATATGAAACAGTACTGTGCTAAAAATGAGCCACTTCCACCTGAATTCGCCACTGTTCCCTCTACCCTGTGGGCTATGGGGGATGCGGATGTCGGTAGGTTAGACATCCCTCCTGTCCATATAACATTGAAACCTGGTGTAAAATTAGCACGGATACCTCAATATAAGATGTCACCGGCTTGGGAGCGAGCTTTACTTTCCATTATACAGATTTGATAGATAAAGGTGTAGTGGAGGAAACAGCTGCTAATGTTTGTAACAGCCCTATTCTCCCGATTTAAAAAAAAAACAGCCCCTAACACTGGGAATTCTGATAACTGATACATATCGTTTTGTGATTGACTTACGAGAGGTTAATAACATTGTGGTGCCCCAGTATCCAGTGGTGTCTGATATAACTACCATACTTACCATGATTTCCCCGACTGCAAAGTATTTTTCGGTCATCGATCTAAAGAATGCTTTCTTTAGCATCTCGATTCATCCAGATAGCCATCAGATTTTTGGCTTCTCATTATCTGGCCGCAGTTTCAGATTTTGTCGCGCTCCCCAAGGCTACACCGAAAGTCCTAGCATCTATTGTCAGGCTCTTAAAGCTGTTCTAGACGATTTGATTTTGCCTACGGGTAATGTACTCCTACAATATGTGGATGATTTATTAGTGGCATCAGACACTGAAGAGTGTTGCAAGGACGCCACTGTGAAACTATTGCACCACCTGGCAGCAAAGGGTAATAAAGTGTCCCTGTCTAAATTCCAATATTGTCGACAGGAGGTGACCTACTTAGGTCATCTACTGTCGAAAGCGGGAAGGCGTTTGACTCCTGAACATATTACTACTATCTCTAACGTGTCTGTGCCTTGTACCCAGCGTGATGTTCGTGCTTTTCTTGGCATTACCTCCTACTGTATCGCCAATGGATTCCTAACTTTTCCCTTCTTGCTAAACCTTTGTTACATTTAACCACTAAAGATGTGCATGAACCTCTTCCGTTGACCGATGAATGTCAACACTCTATTGACTCTCTGAAATCTGCTCTTTTTTCTGCGCCCGTCTTGGGTACACCTGATTACCGTAAACCTTTTGTACTTTATGTGCATGAGGTCGACGGTTGCTCGCTTTCAGTGTTAACACAAGTATTTGGTGGTAAGCAAAGACCATGTGCTTATTTTTCGGCTACATTGGATAATATTGCCAGAGCGCTTCCTAGCTGTCTGAGGGCCACTGCGGCTGTTGCGGTGGCGATCCGACAGTCGGAGGGGCTCGTTCTAAATTCTAGCTTAACGGTGATGGTGCCTCATGCAGTAGATGCCTCGTTAAATAAAACGAAAACACAGCATCTTACGAGTGCAGGCCTTACTGGTTATGAATTAACTCTGTTTTCCCCGCATATCACGATCAAAAGATGTGCTACTTTGAATCCGGCCACATTACTGCCTCTCCCTTCAAATTAAGTTAAAAATGATGTGCATGATTGTATATTTCGGACAGAAGAAGAAACGAAGGGGAGAGTTGACCTCACAGACATTCCTCTATCTGACCCCCAAGGGGAGTTGTATGTGGATGGTTCCTGTTTCAAGCTAGCAGATGGTACAACAACAGCTGCATATGCAATCACAATGCTAAAAACAGTAGTTGAGACTTACCGAGTGCCCTATCGATCAGCCCAGGCTGCTGAGCTAGTGGCATTATTACGAGCTTGTGAATTGAGCGAGGGGTTGGAGGTTAACATCTAAACTGACAGCCAATATGCCTTTGGCGTGGCCCATAGCTTCGGGCCGCTGTGGAAGGAAAGAGGTTTCCTTACCTCTCATGGTCAGAAAATACAGAATGGTCCCTTAGTGTTGCGATTGCTCACGGCTCTGACATTACCCAAAGGAGTAGCAATAATGAAATGCAGTGCACATAAGACAATAGTGGATGATATTGGGGAAGGGAATGCTTTTGCTGATCAAATTGCTAAACAAATAGCCCAGTCCACACTCTCCTCTATGTTTGTAACCTCCTCTGCAAGGTGGGTGGAAGAATCTGATTTGTTTAATAATACCATAGAAAGTGTGCAAGAAATACAGAAAGAAGCTACTCCGATGGAGTTGGCTCGATGGGAGCAGGAGGTAGGAAGGTTGGATGAAAATAACTGTTGGGTTGATCTGACTGAAAAACAACGATGGTTGTTGCCCAATGCTCTGGTACAGGCCGTTGTAACTATTGCTCATGGCCCAGCTCATATTGGGGCAAAAGGCATTTGTGCCTTATTGGACCCAGTATGGAATAATCCCAACATTCAGAAGACGGCCGTCCATTTAGTCCAGTATTGAATGGTCTGTCTGTAACACAATCCGGGAAAAGGGGAAACTGTTCTGAGTGGGAACTTTGCACCCCCAAGTTTGCCTTTTGAAGTGATCCAGATGGATTATATCCATATGGAACACATCAACAACCTGAAATACGTTTTAGTGGTGGTGTGTGCCTTCAGCAAATGGGTTGAGGCCTACCGACTAAAGAAAACACTGCCCTGGCAACAGCAAAAGCTCTTCTCAAAGAGTTTATCCCAAGATTTGGGTTGCCCCGTTTGACTTGGTCGGACAACGGGGGACACTTTAATGGGGCCCTTGTAAAGCATATCTGTGACGGGGTGCAAATAAGACAGAAATTCCATGCAGCTCGACATCCCCAGTCAGCAGGATTGGTTGAGAAATATAACAGAATCTTGAAATTAAAAATGGCAAACATCCAAGAGAGCACTAGCCTAAAATGGCCTGACACCCTACCCTTGGCTCTAATGTCGTTACGAGTTACCCCTCATTCGCGTTCCGGCCTATCGCCCTATGAGGTGGTTTTTGGACGGCCTGCTAATGTTTGGGGGGTGCCTAGACCGAAATCATTTAAAGATGTTGAATATCCTATATTGATAGACTATCTGTACACTCTGACTAAAGATCTCTGTTCTATTCATCAGCAGGTAGCATCTGTGTTGCAGCCCCTGCCAGAAGGCCCCGGATATCGTTTGGAACCTGGCCAATAGGTGCTAGTCAAGAAATTTCAGCGAGACACCAGCCTGGCTCCGAGGTGATCTGAGCCACACCAGACTCTCCTAGCGACACGGACGGCAGTGAAGGTGGACGGGTAGAGACACTGGATACATGTATCCCACCTGAAAAACCTGCCCCTCCCACTTCCTTATGATCCGCAGCATCCAGACGGAATTCTGACACAGGAAAGTGAGAGAGCCACCAGATTTGTTCCTTTTTCCGACGCCCTTGAAATTGAGCAGAGGCTAGAAGAAGGAGTGACGGAATCTGGTGAGGCAGCACCAGCGGAATCTGCAATTGCCCCTGATCCTGTCGTTGTTCACTTCGCGCAAAGTCAGTAGTGGCTCTGATGAAGGAATTACACCTTCTCCTGTAATATTCGCTGATCAGGAAGTCCCAGGTCATGTTCATTACAACCATGTGTTTAGTCACCGTATTGCACATGGCAGAGGTCCGGTCTATCTTCACAAGTTGTTAACCATCTATCGTCCGAGGCGACTCCTAACATCTATGGGCAGTATGCAGTTTGTGATACCTCGCATATATAAAGCACGGATGGGAGGGCGATCTTTTAGATTCCTGGCCAGCAAACAATGGAATGACCTGCCCGTTGAATTGCGAATGGAGCTGTGATAAACCAGATTCCGGCAGAAACTGAAGACTCATCTATTTCCGGAAGATTAGTTTTAACGTGGGGGTGCTTTTTGTTTCTCTCTGATCCCATCTCCTTTTCGTGATCTGCTCTTGATTTTCTGTGTTGGAACGCATCCTAGCGTGGAGACGCACTGTCCTAGTGTATTCAGGCGCTTAAAAAATGTTTTTTATTATTATTATTACCTGCGGCCAAGAAAACATCACGGTACCTCAGACGAAACGGTTAGGAGATAAGTAAAGACTTGAGTAAATAGGGTTTGATAGAATTCTTCTCTGAGGTGCTGAGCGAGACACTGGACTGAACCAGTTGAGAGCTGGAGCTTTGATATTTGCTCTGTTCAGAAAGAAAGACTTTTGCATACCAGGGCCCAGGTTGTATGCTTCCCTTCTGCGTCAAGGATTGCCACACAAATCGATTGTTTCTTTCGAGATGAACGATAGGAGTCTGCCTGTGAAGCTCTAGACAGACACCGGGAAGAAGAACCCTCTGGCAGGAAGGTCTGCTTTGGCCCAGTATAGTTTTGAACCTTTAGCTAGGAATGTACCCCTTTGGTCGTATTGTGCCTGAAGAAGAACGCCCTTTTGCTCCCCGATATTTACCTTTTTATGTACCCATGTTTTCTGCTTGGACCACGCGTGTGAAGGTAGCATTTGTAATAATGATAGCGGTTGTATTAGTAATCTTTATGAGTGTGTTCATATATTTAGAGTACCATTATCCGATGCAGACAATGATGAAAACCACTGTTGCCCCTCCAGAACATTTGCTGTTCTCGTTAGCTCCCCACAAGGAAAGACATCGTCAGACATATGCTAAAAATGTATTTGTGGAAATGCTTCATCAAACACATAGTACCACTAATATAACCAACTGTTGGGTTTGTGGCCTTTTGCCATCAGTCATGCACAAACACGACTTGTTCCTCTCCTTACCCTGATCATATTTAGGTAGTTGTGAAGCATGGTTCCAGATGCTATCGGCCATGCATAATCATTATGTGGAAAATCCCAAACAGTACACGGAGAAAGACTATAACATGATTCTAGTATATATCGAGAAACACCAACATTTTGATCCAGCAGGGAATGATGGAGAGGGATCTTTAGATCTGAATGCCTGTATGAATTTATACACTACTCATGAAATTAGTTCTTGGTTAAAAAATGAACTTTTCGATTCCACTAACTTCAATCATACACATTATTTTTAGCAGTTCATTACTAGAAATGTTACTAGCGATCGGATTATGCCAGTACCCATTTTGAATACTTCTTCTGCTTTTAGTGTACAGAGTTTGGGACATGTGCAGGTCGGGAATAGTCTGTGTAACTATACCTACAGAATGAAGAGTTTCAGCAGCCCACCGTTATTGACCCCTCCAAATGTTTATTTTGTATGCGGGGAAAATGCCTATACTTGGTTGCCTCGAGGATGGGCAGGTCAATGTTATTTGTCTTTCCTGTATCCCCCAGTGTATATAGCACCTTCAAACTATCACAAGACCTACCAGTTATATGATTCTGATACAGTTTCTAGTAGATGCAAGAGGCAACTTGAGATGTCCGAAGTTGATCAGACTGATACTTCATTGCAACAGTTTTATGATGTTGCCAAAGGATTATTTCCAATCTGGGGTCCAATCTTCACAAGTAGAGAAGTTAGACGATTGTCCAGGGTGGTGGAAAGAGTCATTAATATTACTATAGATATTATGACAAATATAACAGAAGAACTTCAGGCCACGAGACTTGTCTCGCTTCAAAACCGAATGGTTTTGGCGTTATCTTGGCTGATCGAGGAGGAGCATGCTGCGTGATCGGCAGTTCCTGCTGTGTTTATATTCCAGACTACGCCCCACTGTTCATTTAGCAATCCAGAAGTTGCATCACTTAGCTTCAGAGATACATGCAGATAATGGGTCCTGGTCACTCCCTGGTTGGTTCTGGGGACAGTTGTCAACATGGGGATGGAAACTATTGATGATAGTGGCCGGGGCTGCAGGCATCTTATTCACTTGCTGTCTCTGTATGCAATGTGGTCCTGCCTGTTGCTCTTATTGCGCCACTAAACTTACACCCCTGATGGTCCCCTCTCCCATCTCTCCCGAAACTCAGATGCTCCAACAGGAAGTTCATGAGTTGATGGCCATTGATGAAGAGATTTTTCAGGATTAGTCACTGATTAATTAGCTATATCCCACTAAAAGGATGGTTTGAGGAACTGAAGTCTAAATTAGGCTCTATGAGTGACTAAAATGAGTGAGTCGAAGATGCACGGTCACGTTTAGGAATTAGCGTGATGTATCTACTGCATACAGTATAAACACCAATGCCCTGATAAATATCAAATAATCCGATATTTAGTGGTTGCCACTCACGTTATATAAACCCCTATTATTTTCGAGTAGTATAACTTAACCCGATCAGCGCCATTTTTTGGCCTAGTCTGACTGTAGCACTAACAAACCCATCACGCTTTAGTCAGTAAGGTTTGCTCTTTCACGAAATAGCATCGCAACTGTAACGAACTGCTGCTCCTGCATATTAGGCCTGTCAAGGTTATAGGTGGGGGTAGGCTGGATAAGCACATTCCAGGAGGCGCTGTGCGAGCCCTCTTGAACGTTAGGCAGAAGGGGTTAGGTCGCAAGAGGCTCCTCTGGCAGAGTCTTTGTATAATAAATGATTGAACCTTCTTCACTGCCAACTGACGGGTTATTATTAATTGGTATTGGGGGCTATTTGTAATTATAGCTCTATATGGTATTATTTATTTTTCGGTACTTCAACCTCACCCTTCCCTCAATCTTTTTTCTCTCTGTTTGTTTTCTAACAACACTCTTCTCTTCACACGTTTTTTCTTTTACATTCTGCCCCTTCTTTACCCCAGTCACTTTTCGCCCCACTCGCCTACTGCTACCTGTGTTTTCTACTCCCGTAGCAACTGAAAGTTGTACCTGGTTTCCTTTTTTTCTCCGCCCCGAAAACTTTATGCCCCCTCGCAAGTGAAGCCAAGCCCGCGAGACACCCTGGGCGCTCCTGCTGTACACATCAGGTGTGAATGGCTCACTAGCAGAGCGAAATCATGTCTGTGCAGGTTAGGGTAACTCGCCGCCGCCCTTAGGACAGGAAATAGCCCTGTGCACCAAAATTACAGCGGCCCCCATTAGTGAATTACATAATAAGAGAAAGTGGCCAATATTCGCAAACAGGGCAGTTTTGAATTTGCAATGAACGTTTTTATAGGTATATGGGTAAATACATTCATTTTTGCTTGCCACGGGTAATATCATGGAAATCAGCACAAAACAAGCATTTGCAATGCAAAAGGTCTCGCAATTGCGAGAGTTTGAGCTTTTGACATTGTTAATGACAATGCTTTTTAGTTATGTGTTGGTTTTTAACACATAAATAAAGGCATTATCATTTAGAATGCCAATAGCTCAAACTCTCACAAATACAAGACCTATTGCATTGCAAATGCTTGTTAAATGTGTTTCCACAGCAACTAGGCCCCTAAACACACCAGGATTTAGAGACTCTTCAGTTTCATCATGGCCTCCTAATGCCAATTCAAAAGCACCACAAAAAAAAAATACTGTTGATCAATTTTGATAAAAATTATCTTTTTTTATCTACTTCTGCATTATGTTTTCTTAGTCGCACACGGTACGCTTCATTAAATTGCTGTACAATGTATGATTTTCAAAAAAGAGAATTTCAACATATTTGTCAAATGGGATTTACAGGAATCACACTTTTTTTATTTTTCCTGCCTGATGCGTTAGGTCAGTTTTTGTCCAGGTAACTTCACATCCAAAGTGTAAGCAAGGAAAACAGAATAAAGCATTTTAGACATGCTACCAGAAAGCCATCCATCCTATTATACCATGATCTGGTAAACCGACATGTGTAACACTTTCCCCTATCTTTTGCAGACTGCTCAATTTTAATTTCATGTTGATCAGCTCCTAACGTTTTCACTTGCAGTTTATGTGCATGTGTCAAGTTCAAAAATGGGTTTAAGAGTAAACTGTCAACAGTGTTCATTGTGTCCAGTGATTGACCAGACTGTAAGTAGAAATAGAAAGCCTAGCAACCTCGGTTGAAGATACAAAAACATTATTACGTTAAATACTAAAAAAACACTAATATGAATTGTCATGCACACACAAGTATCAGCAATTAGTCATCCATCCTCATTCTGATTGGAATGCTACTGCAGCAGCTCATACAGCTGCCACCAAGTGGTACAGCCTTGTAACTATTTGCAGAATTCCTCCTGGGATCCTGGTAATAATTAAAATATGGTGTAAGCTTTAAGGATAGGTGCCATTGCTTGCACAATACCAGTGGTGATTGAACATGTTAATTCAGTGATCTGCCTAGAATTTAAAGGTTGCATTCAAATTATGGGGCCCTTAAATTACTATTATAAGGATAAAATAACTATAAGTTAGGAGTAAACCTGAAACAAAGTACTAATAAATTTGGACTTGACTTTAGATGGCAAATAATACAAAACGCATTGAACGTTTTCTTAAAAAGCATAAGACTCTCACTGAGCAATACCCTTTAAAAGAGTTCTAGGTAGATCTCGGATATAACCCAGTACCTGTCTTTACCAAGCACAGCAAAATAAACGTATATTTTTCCAATTAAGAGTTTAACATTGTAGTTAGACCATTTCAAAATTCTACAAATTTTTTAATGGAGCTATTTTACACACAAGACAGACTATAATTGCAGCCTATAGACAGTGCTTGTCCTATCAGTGATCATATTACTAAATGGACAGCTGTGACACTGTCACAACACATTAGATCGATTTTATATATCCTACTCACTGAACATACTCTGTGTGCAGTAAAAATATTGTAGGGAAAAACGTAGACTGAAAAACATTGGTCTAAAAAATATTGTCGACTAAAAAAATAGAATGAAAATAAGCAGTGACTTAAAACATGGTAAAATTTCATGCATTATAGAGAAAACATAAGTGCACTGGGAGCAGGGGTGTGGGGCATCCTCCTAAAATAGACAGGAGCATTCAAAATGAGTTTGGGGAAAGGGGAGGGAGACTAGCAATGCATTTTATTAATTCAGTAAAGTTAGCATTAATTGATAGTTAGGTGATTTTAGGGCAGCACTAAGGAGTAGTGGAGGGCTATTATGAATCAGGGTGGCATTAAAGAGTAGCACATTTTTAAGCATCAAGAAATGATAGAATTTATGGGCAGTTTGGGGTTTAAAGGCTTTATGGAGTGAAGACAATAATAAAAGATTTTTAAATTAATATTTCTGGAATTTTCATAGGTAATAATGAAAACCACAAAATTATTCACTTGAAATTTAAACTCGCCACAACCTCATACTCTGCACTATTCTGCTAGGTTAAACCAACAGGCCTCCGCACCTAAAGATCACTCAGTTGGTACCCATATACAGTTGAATGTGGACCTTTGCCGTAAATATGGAAGCATTTCCTACCTTGTGGTCTGAGGTCAAGGGCCAAGAGGCTGAGTTTGATCAAGGTCCTGTTGCAGCAGAGCTAGAGCCACTACATTTCCTTTTTCAATATGTCTCAATACTGGTCTTGAATGTGATTATATTACACCCAGTCTTAACTCCACTTACTGCCAGCATACTTGTTGCTTACAATGAATCTACTCATACAGCATTCAGAGTGGTCAGGGGGGCCCAGGGGTGCTATAGTGTAGTGTTATGCCACCATCATTAGTCTGACCAATAATGAGTGGTACTTAATAGGACTGCAAATGTGAAAAGGGAGCGCTCTCCAAAATTAAAAAAGGGGTATCTTTATACCATTGGATAGCTGTGACATTATCAAGTCAAATAATAGCACCACACTGAGAAGACTTTATTAAAAGTGATAGGAGGGAGGGGTTGAAGCCTGTACCTGAAGAAGGCTATGCCTGTGCCCACACAAATAGCTGCATAACCGCCTGTAGTGTGTACGAGAAACAGTTGTATAACTACTTACCTAAATAGTTTGGTGCACCTCAGTAACGGACATCCTGGGGTCTTATGCTCTACCCACATCTCCTTTGCAAAAAGAACTTCCTTGTATGTTAGGCGGTACAATAGAGGTTCACTCTCGCCAGGACGCCCATTACTGAGGTGCACCAAACTATTTAGGTAAGCGCATATACAACTGTTTCTCATATTGGACCGCTGTTCATGAGATCTATACGAGACTGATATCTAATCCCCGCACCAGGCATCAGCTGGTTTTCTTTTCAATAAACCTTCCCGATCTTATACGTCCATTGCTCATTATCTATTCTACGATTCAGAAAAGGGGGTGGTGATGAACAGAGTGTCTGAATTAAGCAGACCACTCTTACCCAGTCCAAAGATCAGGGCTTGATCCATCACCGTTATTTATCTCACTGCACCATCCCAGCTCAGAACCTGGCTATTTGCAAATCAGTCTGTCCCTGGCCCAGTGCATCATGGGAACAGGGCAGACTAAACTACCAAGCCAATTCTTCACCAGAAAGGAGACAAGCTACCGGGGACCGGTTTCTGGCATTGCTTGCTTGAATCCTGATGGTGCAGTGAGAAAGGGACTCATGTCTGAGTATACCCTGCCACACCTATAGTGGCCAAAAACGATTCAGAAAAGGGGGTGGTGATGAACCTGGCTAAACTGCATGTAGCCAGGTTCTGAGCTGGGATGGTGCAGTGGGCTAAAAAACGGTGATGGATCAAGCCCTGATCTGTTGACTGGGTACGAGTATTCTGTTTAATTCAGATGCTCTGTCCATCACTATCCCCTTTGCTGAATCGTTTTGTCCACCATAAGCGTGGAAGGGTATGCTCAGATGTGAGTCCCTTGCTCACTGCACCATCAGGAATCAAGCAAGCCGGGCCGAAGACGGCTGTAATGCCAGAAACCGGTCCCCGGAAGCTTGTTTCCTTTCCAGTAAAAGAATTGGCTTGGTAGTTTGGTCTGCCCTGTTCCCATGATGCACTGGGCCAGGGACAGACTAATTTGCATGTAGCCAGGTTCTGAGCTGGGATGGTGCAGTGAGCTAAAAAATGGTGATGGATCAAGCCCTGATCTGTTGACTAGGTACGAGTATTCTGTTTAATTCAGATGCTCTGTCCATCACTAACCCCTTTTCTGAATCGTTTTGTCCACCATAAGCGTGGAAGGGTATGCTCAGATGTGAGTCCCTTGCTCACTGCACCATCAGGATTCAAGCAAGCCGGGCCGAAGACGGCTGTAATGCCAGAAACCGGTCCCCGGAAGCTTGTTTCCTTTCCAGTAAAAGAATTGGCTTGGTAGTTTGGTCTGCCCTGTTCCCATGATGCACTGGGCCAGGGACAGACTAATTTGCATGTAGCCAGGTTCTGAGCTGGGATGGTGCAGT
This sequence comes from Lissotriton vulgaris, assembly GCF_964263255.1. Lineage (NCBI taxonomy): Eukaryota > Metazoa > Chordata > Amphibia > Caudata > Salamandridae > Lissotriton > Lissotriton vulgaris. The sequence goes on from NC_141688.1 coordinate 8,417,214, forward strand.
GAGCTAAAAAATGGTGATGGATCAAGCCCTGATCTGTTGACTGGGTACGAGTATTCTGTTTAATTCAGATGCTCTGTCCATCACTAACCCCTTTTCTGAATCGTTTTGTCCACCATAAGCGGGGAAGGGTATGCTCAGATATGAGTCCCTTGCTCACTGCACCATCAGGATTCAAGCAAGCCGGGCCGAAGAAGGCTGTAATGCCAGAAACCGGTCCCCGGAAGCTTGTTTCCTTTCCAGTAAAAGAATTGGCTTGGTAGTTTGGTCTGCCCTGTTCCCATGATGCACTGGGCCAGGGACAGACTAATTTGCATGTAGCCAGGTTCTGAGCTGGGTTGGTGCAGTGAGCTAAAAAACGGTGATGGGTCAAGCCCTGATCTGTTGACTGGGTACGAGTATTCTGTTTAATTCAGATGCTCTGTCCATCACTAACCCCTTTTCTGAATCGTTTTGTCCACCATAAGCGTGGAAGGGTATGCTCAGATGTGAGTCCCTTGCTCACTGCACCATCAGGATTCAAGCAAGCCGGGCCGAAGACGGCTGTAATGCCAGAAACCGGTCCCCGGAAGCTTGTTTCCTTTCCAGTAAAAGAATTGGCTTGGTAGTTTGGTCTGCCCTGTTCCCATGATGCACTGGGCCAGGGACAGACTAAATTGCATGTAGCCAGGTTCTGAGCTGGGATGGTGCAGTGAGCTAAAAAACGGTGATGAATCAAGCCCTGATCTGTTGACTGGGTAAGAGTATTCTGTTTAATTCAGATGCTCTGTTCATCACTAACCCCTTTTCTGAATCGTTTTGTCCACCATAAGCGTGGAAGGGTATGCTCAGATGTGAGTCCCTTGCTCACTGCACCATCAGGATTCAAGCAAGCCGGGCCGAAGACGGCTGTAATGCCAGAAACCGGTCCCCGGAAGCTTGTTTCCTTTCCAGTAAATGAATCGGCTTGGTAGTTTGGTCTGCCCTGTTCCCATGATGCACTGGGCCAGGGACAGACTAATTTGCATGTAGCCAGGTTCTGAGCTGGGATGGTGCAGTGAGCTAAAAAACGGTGATGGATCAAGCCCTGATCTGTTGACTGGGTACGAGTATTCTGTTTAATTCAGATGCTCTGTCCATCACTAACCCCTTTTCTGAATCGTTTTGTCCACCATAAGCGTGGAAGGGTATGCTCAGATGTGAGTCCCTTGCTCACTGCACCATCAGGATTCAAGCAAGCCGGGCCGAAGACGGGTGTAATGCAGGAAGCCGGTCCCCGGAAGCTTGTTTCCTTTCCAGTAAAAGAATTGGCTTGGCAGTTTGGTCTGCCCTGTTCCCATGATGCACTGGGCCAGGGACAGACTAATTTGCATGTAGCCAGGTTCTGAGCTGGGATGGTGCAGTGAGCTAAAAAACGGTGATGGATCAAGCCCTGATCTGTTGACTGGGTACGACTATTCTGTTTAATTCAGATGCTCTGTCCATCACTATCCCCTTTTCTGAATCGTTTTGTCCACCATAAGCGTGGAAGGGTATGCTCAGATGTGAGTCCCTTGCTCACTGCACCATCAGGATTCAAGCAAGCCGGGCCGAAGACGGCTGTAATGCCAGAAACCGGTCCCCGGAAGCTTGTTTCCTTTCCAGTAAAAGAATTGGCTTGGTAGTTTGGTCTGCCCTGTTCCCATGATGCACTGGGCCAGGGACAGACTAATTTACATGTAGCCAGGTTCTGAGTTGGGATGGTGCAGTGAGCTAAAAAACGGTGATGGATCAAGCCCTGATCTGTTGACTGGGTACGAGTATTCTGTTTAATTCAGATGCTCTGTCCATCACTAACCCCTTTTCTGAATCGTTTTGTCCACCATAAGCGTGGAAGGGTATGCTCAGATGTGAGTCCCTTGCTCACTGCACCATCAGGATTCAAGCAAGCCGGGCCGAAGACGGCTGTAATGCCAGAAACCGGTCCCCGGAAGCTTGTTTCCTTTCCAGTAAAAGAATTGGCTTGGTAGTTTGGTCTGCCCTGTTCCCATGATGCACTGGGCCAGGGACAGACTAAATTGCATGTAGCCAGGTTCTGAGCTGGGATGGTGCAGTGAGCTAAAAAAACGGTGATGGATCAAGCCCTGATCTGTTGACTGGGTACAAGTATTCTGTTTAATTCAGATGCTCTGTCCATCACTAACCCCTTTTCTGAATCGTTTTGTCCACCATAAGCGTGGAAGGGTATGCTCAGATGTGAGTCCCTTGCTCACTGCACCATCAGGATTCAAGCAAGCCGGGCCGAAGACGGCTGTAATGCCAGAAACCGGTCCCCGGAAGCTTTTTTCCTTTCCAGTAAAAGAATTGGCTTGGTAGTTTGGTCTGCCCTGTTCCCATGATGCACTGGGCCAGGGACAGACTAATTTGCATGTAGCCAGGTTCTAAACTGGGTTGGTGCAGTGAGCTAAAAAACGGTGATGGGTCAAGCCCTGATCTGTTGACTGGGTACGAGTATTCTGTTTAATTCAGATGCTCTGTCCATCACTAACCCCTTTTCTGAATCGTTTTGTCCACCATAAGCGTGGAAGGGTATGCTCAGATGTGAGTCCCTTGCTCACTGCACCATCAGGATTCAAGCAAGCGGGGCCGAAGACGGCTGTAATGCCAGAAACCGGTCCCCGGAAGCTTGTTTCCTTTCCAGTAAAAGAATTGGCTTGGTAGTTTGGTCTGCCCTGTTCCCATGATGCACTGGGCCAGGGACAGACTAAATTGCATGTAGCCAGGTTCTGAGCTGGGATGGTGCAGTGAGCTAAAAAACGGTGATGAATCAAGCCCTGATCTGTTGACTGGGTACGAGTATTCTGTTTAATTCAGATGCTCTGTCCATCACTAACCCCTTTTCTGAATCGTTTTGTCCACCATAAGCGTGGAAGGGTATGCTCAGATGTGAGTCCCTTGCTCACTGCACCATCAGGATTCAAGCAAGCCGGGCCGAAGACGGCTGTAATGCCAGAAACCGGTCCCCGGAAGCTTGTTTCCTTTCCAGTAAATGAATTGGCTTGGTAGTTTGGTCTGCCCTGTTCCCATGATGCACTGGGCCAGGGACAGACTAATTTACATGTAGCCAGGTTCTGAGCTGGGATGGTGCAGTGAGCTAAAAAACGGTGATGGATCAAGCCCTGATCTGTTGACTGGGTACGAGTATTCTGTTTAATTCAGATGCTCTGTCCATCACTAACCCCTTTTCTGAATCGTTTTGTCCACCATAAGCGTGGAAGGGTATGCTCAGATGTGAGTCCCTTGCTCACTGCACCATCAGGATTCAAGCAAGCCGGGCCGAAGACGGCTGTAATGCCAGAAACCGGTCCCCGGAAGCTTGTTTCCTTTCCAGTAAAAGAATTGGCTTGGTAGTTTGGTCTGCCCTGTTCCCATGATGCACTGGGCCAGGGACAGACTAAATTGCATGTAGCCAGGTTCTGAGCTGGGATGGTGCAGTGAGCTAAAAAAACGGTGATGGATCAAGCCCTGATCTGTTGACTGGGTACAAGTATTCTGTTTAATTCAGATGCTCTGTCCATCACTAACCCCTTTTCTGAATCGTTTTGTCCACCATAAGCGTGGAAGGGTATGCTCAGATGTGAGTCCCTTGCTCACTGCACCATCAGGATTCAAGCAAGCCGGGCCGAAGACGGCTGTAATGCCAGAAACCGGTCCCCGGAAGCTTTTTTCCTTTCCAGTAAAAGAATTGGCTTGGTAGTTTGGTCTGCCCTGTTCCCATGATGCACTGGGCCAGGGACAGACTAATTTGCATGTAGCCAGGTTCTGAGCTGGGTTGGTGCAGTGAGCTAAAAAACGGTGATGGGTCAAGCCCTGATCTGTTGACTGGGTACGAGTATTCTGTTTAATTCAGATGCTCTGTCCATCACTAACCCCTTTTCTGAATCGTTTTGTCCACCATAAGCGTGGAAGGGTATGCTCAGATGTGAGTCCCTTGCTCACTGCACCATCAGGATTCAAGCAAGCGGGGCCGAAGACGGCTGTAATGCCAGAAACCGGTCCCCGGAAGCTTGTTTCCTTTCCAGTAAAAGAATTGGCTTGGTAGTTTGGTCTGCCCTGTTCCCATGATGCACTGGGCCAGGGACAGACTAAATTGCATGTAGCCAGGTTCTGAGCTGGGATGGTGCAGTGAGCTAAAAAACGGTGATGAATCAAGCCCTGATCTGTTGACTGGGTACGAGTATTCTGTTTAATTCAGATGCTCTGTCCATCACTAACCCCTTTTCTGAATCGTTTTGTCCACCATAAGCGTGGAAGGGTATGCTCAGATGTGAGTCCCTTGCTCACTGCACCATCAGGATTCAAGCAAGCCGGGCCGAAGACGGCTGTAATGCCAGAAACCGGTCCCCGGAAGCTTGTTTCCTTTCCAGTAAATGAATTGGCTTGGTAGTTTGGTCTGCCCTGTTCCCATGATGCACTGGGCCAGGGACAGACTAATTTGCATGTAGCCAGGTTCTGAGCTGGGATAGTGCAGTGAGCTAAAAAACGGTGATGGATCAAGCCCTGATCTGTTGACTGGGTACGAGTATTCTGTTTAATTCAGATGCTCTGACCATCACTAACCCCTTTTCTGAATCGTTTTGTCCACCATAAGCGTGGAAGGGTATGCTCAGATGTGAGTCCCTTGCTCACTGCACCATCAGGATTCAAGCAAGCCGGGCCGAAGACGGGTGTAATGCAGGAAACCGGTCCCCGGAAGCTTGTTTCCTTTCCAGTAAAAGAATTGGCTTGGCAGTTTGGTCTGCCCTGTTCCCATGATGCACTGGGCCAGGGACAGACTAATTTGCATGTAGCCAGGTTCTGAGCTGGGATGGTGCAGTGAGCTAAAAAACGGTGATGGATCAAGCCCTGATCTGTTGACTGGGTACGAGTATTCTGTTTAATTCAGATGCTCTGTCCATCACTAACCCCTTTTCTGAATCGTTTTGTCCACCTTAAGTGTGGAAGGGTATGCTCAGATGTGAGTCCCTTGCTCACTGCACCATCAGGATTCAAGCAAGCCGGGCCGAAGACGGGTGTAATGCAGGAAACCGGTCCCCGGAAGCTTGTTTCCTTTCCAGTAAAAGAATTGGCTTGGCAGTTTGGTCTGCCCTGTTCCCATGATGCACTGGGCCAGGGACAGACTAATTTGCATGTAGCCAGGTTCTGAGCTGGGATGGTGCAGTGAGCTAAAAAACGGTGATGGATCAAGCCCTGATCTGTTGACTGGGTACGAGTATTCTGTTTAATTCAGATGCTCTGTCCATCACTATCCCCTTTTCTGAATCGTTTTGTCCACCATAAGCGTGGAAGGGTATGCTCAGATGTGAGTCCCTTGCTCACTGCACCATCAGGATTCAAGCAAGCCGGGCCGAAGACGGGTGTAATGCAGGAAGCCGGTCCCCGGAAGCTTGTTTCCTTTCCAGTAAAAGAATTGGCTTGGCAGTTTGGTCTGCCCTGTTCCCATGATGCACTGGGCCAGGGACAGACTAATTTGCATGTAGCCAGGTTCTGAGCTGGGATGGTGCAGTGAGCTAAAAAACGGTGATGGATCAAGCCCTGATCTGTTGACTGGGTACGAGTATTCTGTTTAATTCAGATGCTCTGTCCATCACTATCCCCTTTTCTGAATCGTTTTGTCCACCATAAGCGTGGAAGGGTATGCTCAGATGTGAGTCCCTTGCTCACTGCACCATCAGGATTCAAGCAAGCCGGGCCGAAGACGGCTGTAATGCCAGAAACCGGTCCCCGGAAGCTTGTTTCCTTTCCAGTAAAAGAATTGGCTTGGTAGTTTGGTCTGCCCTGTTCCCATGATGCACTGGGCCAGGGACAGACTAATTTACATGTAGCCAGGTTCTGAGCTGGGATGGTGCAGTGAGCTAAAAAACGGTGATGGATCAAGCCCTGATCTGTTGACTGGGTACGAGTATTCTGTTTAATTCAGATGCTCTGTCCATCACTAACCCCTTTTCTGAATCATTTTGTCCACCATAAGCGTGGAAGGGTATGCTCAGATGTGAGTCCCTTGCTCACTGCACCATCAGGATTCAAGCAAGCCGGGCCGAAGACGGCTGTAATGCCAGAAACCGGTCCCCGGAAGCTTTTTTCCTTTCCAGTAAAAGAATTGGCTTGGTAGTTTGGTCTGCCCTGTTCCCATGATGCACTGGGCCAGGGACAGACTAAATTGCATGTAGCCAGGTTCTGAGCTGGGATGGTGCAGTGAGCTAAAAAAACGGTGATGGATCAAGCCCTGATCTGTTGACTGGGTACAAGTATTCTGTTTAATTCAGATGCTCTGTCCATCACTAACCCCTTTTCTGAATCGTTTTGTCCACCATAAGCGTGGAAGGGTATGCTCAGATGTGAGTCCCTTGCTCACTGCACCATCAGGATTCAAGCAAGCCGGGCCGAAGACGGCTGTAATGCCAGAAACCGGTCCCCGGAAGCTTTTTTCCTTTCCAGTAAAAGAATTGGCTTGGTAGTTTGGTCTGCCCTGTTCCCATGATGCACTGGGCCAGGGACAGACTAATTTGCATGTAGCCAGGTTCTGAGCTGGGTTGGTGCAGTGAGCTAAAAAACGGTGATGGGTCAAGCCCTGATCTGTTGACTGGGTACGAGTATTCTGTTTAATTCAGATGCTCTGTCCATCACTAACCCCTTTTCTGAATCATTTTGTCCACCATAAGCGTGGAAGGGTATGCTCAGATGTGAGTCCCTTGCTCACTGCACCATCAGGATTCAAGCAAGCGGGGCCGAAGACGGCTGTAATGCCAGAAACCGGTCCCCGGAAGCTTGTTTCCTTTCCAGTAAAAGAATTGGCTTGGCAGTTTGGTCTGCCCTGTTCCCATGATGCACTGGGCCAGGGACAGACTAATTTGCATGTAGCCAGGTTCTGAGCTGGGATGGTGCAGTGAGCTAAAAAACGGTGATGGATCAAGCCCTGATCTGTTGACTGGGTACGAGTATTCTGTTTAATTCAGATGCTCTGTCCATCACTAACCCCTTTTCTGAATCGTTTTGTCCACCTTAAGTGTGGAAGGGTATGCTCAGATGTGAGTCCCTTGCTCACTGCACCATCAGGATTCAAGCAAGCCGGGCCGAAGACGGGTGTAATGCAGGAAACCGGTCCCCGGAAGCTTGTTTCCTTTCCAGTAAAAGAATTGGCTTGGCAGTTTGGTCTGCCCTGTTCCCATGATGCACTGGGCCAGGGACAGACTAATTTGCATGTAGCCAGGTTCTGAGCTGGGATGGTGCAGTGAGCTAAAAAACGGTGATGGATCAAGCCCTGATCTGTTGACTGGGTACGAGTATTCTGTTTAATTCAGATGCTCTGTCCATCACTATCCCCTTTTCTGAATCGTTTTGTCCACCATAAGCGTGGAAGGGTATGCTCAGATGTGAGTCCCTTGCTCACTGCACCATCAGGATTCAAGCAAGCCGGGCCGAAGACGGCTGTAATGCCAGAAACCGGTCCCCGGAAGCTTGTTTTCTTTCCAGTAAAAGAATTGGCTTGGTAGTTTTGTCTGCCCTGTTCCCATGATGCACTGGGCCAGGGACAGACTAAATTGCATGTAGCCAGCTTCTGAGCTGGGATGGTGCAGTGAGCTAAAAAACGGTGATGGATCAAGCCCTGATCTGTTGACTGGGTACGAGTATTCTGTTTAATTCAGATGCTCTGTCCATCACTAACCCCTTTTCTGAATCGTTTTGTCCACCATAAGCGTGGAAAAGGTATGCTCAGATGTGAGTTCCTTGCTCACTGCACCATCAGGATTCAAGCAAGCCGGGCTGAAGACGGCTGTAATGCCAGAAACCGGTCCCCGGAAGCTTGTTTCCTTTCCAGTAAAAGAATTGGCTTGGTAGTTTGGTCTGCCCTGTTCCCATGATGCACTGGGCCAGGGACAGACTAATTTGCATGCAGCCAGGTTCTGAGCTGGGATGGTGCAGTGAGCTAAAAAACGGTGATGGATCAAGCCCTGATCTGTTGACTGGGTACGAGTATTCTGTTTAATTCAGATGCTCTGTCCATCACTAACCCCTTTTCTGAATCATTATCTATTCTACGCTGAGTTTTCTTTATAAGTGATACTGGGTATCTACTGCTGATAGGTGGAAATCCATACCATGGGAGCCACCAAGTGTATATAAATTAATCTTGTAAGAGCTACATTTCCTCCGCTATACGCATTAGTATATTTGTTTTTCATTCTGCCATAGTGTGTTCCCAGACACGATACATGTACAGGCTCTCTATTATTGCTGTATACTTTTTAGCTGTGCACTACGAGAGGTAGACAAAAGGCTGGTGAGTGGATTTTATCACCCCACATAATAACGAAGACTGATTTACAATAATGCTTACATATAGAAAGAAAAACCTACACGGTCATGAGATATTATAAAGAATACTCTAATAATGTAATATCAAACCATGAAGGAAAATTAATTTTATATTGTCTTTGTCTTTGAATTTCAGGAAGAGAAACTCAAAAGAACAATTTCGGGTTGTTGCCAATACTGTCTGCTCAGATCCAGTGTTGGCTAGTATATATGTTTTCTAATTGATTTTCTCACTAAATACGAGTACTTGCAGAGTGACTAGCTAACCTTGAGGTCCTGACGAATGCCTCTGGATCCCTGTATGGGACATACCTAGGGCAGAAACATGTTGACCCTTGTGAGTGAGTGAGTGCAGATATTTTTGTTCATCACATTTTTGCACTCTGCGTCTCACCACCTATCTTTACCGCTCATCTCTGAGACAACACCTCAGCTCCTCCCCATTAGGGAGTCACAGCCCACATCTTGGGCCACTCAATACAGGTGTGAGGAGGGAACCCATATCATGAAGCATGTCACCTAACAGTGAGTGAGGTTTCTCATCCTGAAAGGATTTCTCCCCCCTGCTCTGACTAGCTTCACGATATATATTTCACTGCCACTATATAGTTTTTTTAATGGAAGAATCAGTCCAATAAAAGACTTCTGTGTACTCAGACCGAGCAATGCATGCAAAACAACATCTGCTGCAGGGTATTTGTGTGTTTTATTGGGCCACTAGACACCCTCACACAGTCTAGCGCCTGCTGTACTGGTGCCCGATAACCTTTTGCTACTAGTCTTACTCAAGGTTGCTGGTTTTGTAGAAACAGCAGTGCCGCGGTGTAGTTCATTCCCCTCAGTCAGCACCAGGAGCACCGAGCGGCCTGAGTGCATACTGGTTGTCTAGCAACACAACAATCTGAATGCAGTCTCTCCAGGCTCTTTGGGGCAAAGATTCAGAAGCCTGCCTCTACAGTGGCTGAACCCCAGTCATACCTGTCTCTGAGCCTCTTACCAACACGGGCAACGTGTGTGAGGCCCGCCAACACATCACTATAGGGGCCATCGCTCTGCCTGTGCTTCTGCAGCCACGCCAGAGCTCAACTCATCTTCCTGCCATGTGGACCATGTGTGCGAGAACATCGACAGCCAAGCCCCAAGTACTGTCCCGAGGGCCGGCGCGGGCTTACTTCAACCCACACTGCATCAAAGACCTTTCCAAAGCAGAAGCAGCCGGTGGGCTCACTGGAGGATTACTGTAACTCCCTTAAAGGGAGAACCTGCATCTTTCTTGAGCACTGTGATACCCCAGGGGAATGAGCTATTAACTTTACTACTAGCATAACTCTTGATAGACTGATCAGATTGTAGTCCTTTAGGCCTGATTTGAATTAAAAAACGATAGCCTTTTTTTACAACTGGTGTGGAGTTTTTTGTGATGTCTTTCACTGTGTTACTTTACCATGTGTTGTACAAATAATATACACATTGCTTCTTTGATAAGCCTGCCTGCTGTGCACCAAGCTACCAGACAATGTGCACATGTAATCTTACATGTGTATCCGAATTAACATGACTAGTTACTGCCTGCCTTAGGTGTATACCCTAGCCAACGAAAATCCCCATATGTAACGGGCACATTCAGCAGCGCCTATACATTGTCTGCTTTCATTCTGAGCAGCGATGTGCAAGGGGGTTGCAGCGGCTTATCAGATTTCGCCTGGGCCCATAACAAAGGCTGAATTTTAAGGCCCATCAAGCCTCCTTTTGTTCCAAGAACTATAGGTGTCTCACACCTAGATGCAAATGCCTAAACTGAGGAGAAACAGCTGCCCTCATCCTCCAGGATCACTCAGCCACGTTAAACGCTGTTCCCACCAGACCCTCTGTGCAAGACTCCACAATGCCAGCAACCATGCCAACGCCCTGGATGGATCTGCTCCTTCCTTACTAGTCGAACACAGAGAGTTATACTTACACCATTCAACTCAAACACCGACAGAGGTCAGCTGCAAAGGGCTTCAGGGGTCCTCGCTGAGCTCCACCTCTTCAACATCTACCCAGTCCCACTTTCAGCCATCGTCAGAAACTACAGACTCAACATTGTCTACTATGTCAATAAAACCCAGCTGATTCTCCCTCACAGAAGGACCCACAGCTGCAGAGAACAACTTCAACAATGGGATAAAGATAGTCACCAACTGTATGAAGGACAGTTGCCTCAAGCTTACCTCAAACAAAACCTAAGTCCTCATCCTGGGATATACCCCCCAGTGCTGCCACCCACTCAGTCTGGGACAACTCCTGGTGGCCCAGGCAGAGGGGGCTCACAGCACTTGGAACCTTTCCCCACACCCACTGACCTCGCATGAAATCTTGGCATCTTCCTTGACTCCTCGCTTTCAACTAACTAACAAATCAAGGCTGTTTCATCCTCCTATTACCACACACTCCATTTATTTCATAAGATCTTCCAGAGGTTCCCCACCTAGTACAGGAAAACCGCCACCCATGCGCTCTGCAGTACTCTAGCCGGCACCACCCAGAAACTCCAAAAGAAACTGCAGAACATTAAGAACCACTCTGCCAGACTCATCCTGGACATCCCATGCTGCGGCTACATCACCGGCCACCTGAGAAACCTTCACTTGCTAATTATAAATACGCCTACAAATCCCTCAACAATACGGACCTGCATACCTCAACCAACACTTTAACACTCCCACCAGACATCTCCCGTCTTCCCAACTGGCCTAGGCACTATCCCACATAGCCACAAGACCACAGCTGGAGAAGAAAGGTCCTTCTCCTAACTCCTGAAACTCCCTGCCTCTGCACCTCAGGTAATCACAACCGTATTTCAGGAAGGACCTCAAGCCCTGGCTCTTCAACTGAACCACAGATCACCTCCCCCTGCCTGCGCACTCAGCACTTATATACCACTATTTTGTTTTTGTTTCTTTTTATAGTGCTACTCATCCATATGTAGTGTGTCAAAGTGCTTTAGATCACATGCACACATATATTGGCACTAAATCATAAATGTGTAAATTAATGTACATGTTGTTTTCCATAAGTGAGTGAGGGTTACAAGGAGTAAGAGTGGCATGTTGTTTATAGCTCACTGTGCTATTTTAGAAGGATTACAAAGTATAAACTGTAAATAACAAAATGAGCTCTGTGTTAAAAGCAGTAACCCACTTACCTAGCAACATAAAATAAAAATCTGGCATCTGCATATTACATGATCATCCTTTCATGAGACCTATTCGCCCTTGCAAGTTTATTTAAATGCATTCATGAGTCACAATACTAGTCCTGCTAAACAAACTGTGCAATATCTTAAAATAATTAAAATGCATCATATTTAAATAATGCAAAGATTGCATAAATAATTCAAAAGTACAATTTTTTATATTTTACACTTACCTTATCAGGGAGCTTCTGTCTTAGTCAGTCAGCTGGTTGATGTTATCAATGCTGGTTTCTGGCTGTGCCTCTTCTGCTGTCCTGTCCAGCTTCAGTTCTGTGCAGCTACTGGTTCATAAGAGCTGAGAGTGAAAGCTGTACTCTGTGCATCATACAGCATGTGACTCCACCTAACTGGGTCATAAATTAAGTCTCATGACACTGTGGCATGAGAAAAAGTGCTTAAAGGGTTTTTCTTTTTTAAATAAAGTACAAAGTTACAACAATAATCAGTTCAATAATTATGTAATAACAAAATAAACCTTCCTTTCCCAACTTGTCAAAGGGATGGGTGGGGTCAGTTATGCCTGACCCCACCTCATACAGTGATGACTGGTGAAAGGGTGGATTGAGGATATTGTCATTCCTAGCCCAGCTTGAGCTGAGCCTGAAGTATAGTTTGGGCTTACACTGTACATGCCCAAGGCTGCTGTGGAATTATGATGCTGCCTGGGGTCATTTGTGAGTGGGCCCCAAAAGGGCTTAAAAAGGGACTACCGGGCTGGCACAATGTCAGCCCGGTTTATTTTATAGCTTTGTGACACACTCGCAAAGTGTATGTGTCATTAATGAGCCCACAAATGGCCTGCAACATGCCTGGACTACCTGGACTGCCTGACGTAGTGACGCTCGAATCTGAATCTGAATCTCAGTGCCTCAGGTAGGCAGCAGGACTCAGTAGTTGGGCAGGCATGCTTCCGCATTGGATTTAAAATGGTAAGTAACATTGCTGTTACTTAGCATTTTAATTCAAGTGTGCAGTACGGATGCCGGCACTCCGGCGGTGCAAATAGGTAGGGCGCAGCCCCGCTGCCCTTTAAAGGAAACTGCCATCTATTCTCAGTACGCAAAGCATACTGGACTCCACAGAAAATATAAAAAATGGGAAATCATGAGATCAAGAAATGCCCGAAGTGTGAGGAAGATAACGCTAACGAGATCCCTATGTTTTTGACTGTGTCCCTCAATCCAGGCTTTCTTCAAAAAAAATTTTTGCTAAGGATCACATGGGCATCTTCCCTGTGTTCTACTTTTCATGATCCAAAATATGCAACATCAGCTCTAATAAGGACTGTCGGACTAGCTAATAAAAAACTAGCAATGCCCTTGCAAAAATATGTAGCATGGAATAACATACAATAATGGTGTTATCACCTAAGAATTTTAGAACAAAAACTACCCACATCTAGTTCCCCTTAAAGATCAACACAAGGGAACAACAATCTATATTACTGATCCTGTCATAATTTCATCAAATAGGATGGGCAGTAACATAACATATATTTTTATTCATTGTATTAATGCTAACAATGTTGAAAACAGTATTACTGAATAGCCAATTAAGTGTCTCATTGATATTTCACAATTTAGACAGGCTAACAAAAAAATTGAGAAAAGGAGAGAGCAACATACATTTTACCTAGCCTTAATCAGTAGAGGAGCTAACTTCCTTCCCCCATTTTGACAGTAGGAAACCTGAAACAGGTTTCACTTCTGTCAACACTACTAACCCCTATTTATAGCAACTAGGCATAAACAAAGTTATAGGAGGTAAAAAGTACTTTTGAGGGGGTAAAGGATATGAATACCCAAACCCCAATCCTTTTAGCAAATGTACAAGTGAAACATGAGGACAAATGAATTCAAACTAAATCCCATTGGCTCAGCCCTAGTAATCACCAAGCTAAAAGCATTAGTGCTGTATATATGACCAAGCTCACATATACAATTGTATTGTGGTATATTCATATGAGTGCATAAAAACTTGCTTTTGCCAACAAAAAATAAGCACAACTCCTCCGTCTTTCCCTGCACTGCCATCTTGTCTTTCAAAAAGTTTCAGATGTCAAAATGTCAAAGCGGACCTTGCTCTGGTAGCCCTGCCAGGCTTCTAAATATAGAAATGACTTTCAACTCTTCCCAGCTGTCCTATTCTGCGTTCTTCCTTGTCGGTGACGTCACACACCGACTGTAGGTCTTCCTCGCTTTTCTCCAGTGAGCTGCCTGCTACGTTACTCCCGGGCGGTCCTTGCCACACAGGATACACCCCCTTAAAGTGGAACACGTCTTCTGCCTCATCTTGTGGGCCCCAGAGATGATCTCGTTTGTACTCCCAGTCGTTCTGCGAGGAGCGGAGAGAGGGTAAAGTCGAGGGGTCAGCTATCCACCAGTCAATTGAGGGGGTCTTGGGTACTGTGGCACTAGGTTCCCGGTTACACTGACTCATTCCCCTGTTTGTCAGTTTAATAACTTCTGCTAGTTTTTTATACATATTTTCAATTATAAGCAGTGTGAAATATACTTGTCTAACAATTTAGAAGTCAGCTATTTGTAGTATACCTAAATGTAAGCATTTACTGAGCCTAAGGCACTTTAAAAGCTGCTCAGAATGCAGAATTTTGTTTTTAAATTAGTGAATTTTGCCCAAATTTCGACTTTGATATTTGGGGCACTTAAAGATGAATATCCTATCATTTCTTTGCATAATATTCATCCTCAGAATGTTCTCTACAAATCCCAGAGATTTGGGCATAAGAAATATCATTTATACCCTTAAAAAAATGAGTTTTTTACGCCTGCGCAGAGTGAAATTTCATATGCAAATATCCACATTATACGGTACAACACAACTTTAATTTAATTTTAATGCTAGGAGGTCACAGTATGAGTATTAAGCTTTATAAATATTAAGAAATGAATTTAAAAACATTTATTTTTTTATAATTTTTTCATAATATTTTTTTTATTCAAACCATTCATTTTAATATTCCCACATAGGAAAAGCAAGCCGCATCCCTTGCCTATCATATTTAGACACATTCATTCATAAGCCTAAGCACAGAAGCCTAACTTGAAACATGAAACATTTTGCGCCACTTTTTTAAAATCAGAACAACGAATTGGCTTATGTAAAAAGGCTTTAGAAAAGAAAATCCTTACTTTAAATGTTTTCCTTTTATTCAAAATAATGAACCTGATTTTGTAACTTTTAAAAACAGCAGTCTGAAATGCAGGGTTTTACACCATGTTCTGTAGTGACAAAATCCTGGCTGAGTCAACATTCCTGTCTCTCCCTGACCTACAATGAAAACAACATCTGCTGATCAGCAGTTAAAACACAGCTGTTGTGACTGTCTATTTCAAACTGAGGCTTTTCTAGTTCTAAAATGCGTGTTGTTCAGCAACATCCAATGTACTCAGATGATATGTTTGACTGTTTATATCTAATACAATGTATCTAAGGAAAATGTTTTATAATTGTATATTTATATGCAAAACACACAATTTTGTTTTTGAGACCTATTTTATTCCTATTGAATGTGAATTCTAATTTTATCTTTTAACCATTATCAGTTTGTACATGTGCATAGTTGCTTACTCTTATCAATTTAATAGTAACATGCACTTATTTAGCATATCATATGATTAATTTCTGTTTTTTTATTTAATTGTATTAAAATATAAATTAAATGACATTTTGCATAACAGACTGATGACAGCAAGAAAACACAAACAAACACATTGAGCTCATTCCAGACATATACAGAAAGGGTCATACACTCAGAATCGCAGAATACAGCGCGCTTAAGGCTAGCAATCCTTACACAAAGAGCTCAATCGCTATTTACTGACAGAAGTGTCACTAATGTGAAAACCACAAACCACATAGACATTTAAACACACATTTAACCCACAGATCAACACTTAAGACAGAAACAAAGGACATCCCACAGACTGTTCTTAAACCAAACCATTTGTAAATACTATTTGTAAGTCATATGTACAAGAAGAGCTTCTTAATAGTATTTCACAAGACTGCAAAAAATAACAGCCCAACAAACTGTTTTATTTTCAAGAAGCCAAAATACACTCAATTCACTAGCTTTGTCTGGCAGAACACCAAAAAATCGCTCTGCACATCTCCATTGATAAACGTGCGCAGAAAAGGATCCTTGTTTGTATTATGTCCATATTTGAATTCCATGGGGATACGGAATCACCAACGACGAAATATGTTTTTATACCTAAACCTATTTAGGTATTCCCTCAAGGGAGCCGGCTAGTTTACTCCACATCTCACCATGGTACCTCCAAAAAGCAACACATTCTTCGATGTGTGCTTGAAACAGGCATGCCAAAAATAGTGCAAAATATGAAGTTTTATAATCAAAGTAGCGCTTAAGGTACTCTTTGTACGTTAAGCCGTCCAAATAAATTCAAACAGAGAAAAATCTCCTCGTTACCTGCCTACATAAATTGCAATTTACATATTACATACATACTAATCAAAAGTTGGCAAACGCAAATCTAAGCCACAGTAAGTGTTACTAAACTACCTTACCAATCCAAGGCATCAAAACCAACAGCAGGTTCTCAGTCAGGAGTGACATCATGTGGAGGATCGAAATCAGGAAGACCAGAAACATACTGGGCTGCAGAGACAGAGAATCCCCAGAATCTCCGTGCACAGAGTACCTCCTTAGTAGAGTCCTGTCCTCCACAGTAGATTTCTGTCTCCTGACAAGATCACTCCTTAGATAACCACTTCTCTGATGAGGTACACGTTGGAGCGCCATTTGTTGAAAATAGAAATCTTCTCAGGGGTCCCACTGATACTTGGTACCTTTAAACAAACAAAAGAATAAATTGGCACAGAAGCTGAAATATAAAAAGAATGCATTTATTCACCTCAGATGAGGGAGACTATGTCACACAGAAGCCTTAGCAACTGAATGAGGCAGTCTAAGGAGTACAGAAAACAGGGGCCTGATATATGCTTAGGGTTAAATAGTCAGCATAAGACCAAGGGGCGGTCCTGGCTCATGTAAGCATGCAAAATGCCTATGATGGGCATGCAAGATCAACAAATCCAAACAATATTTAACATTAGCACTGAGATGTCACCGAAGTGGACTGGTGCAGTGTAACAAAGTATGACTAATAGATTTTAATGAACTGAACTCATAAGGAATTCTAAATTTGTTTAAAATATACATGTGCATACGTTTTGTTTATTGCACAGCGCATATGAGACACCTAGAGAGTGGTATAATAATTTAGAAATATAGTTTTTAAAAAAACAGTATCTACCAGTGGCCTGTCACTTGTCGAGTATCAGCATTAGTATCCCCTGGGTGTACCTATATTGGTTTGATATCTGTCTAATGTCCTGAGGAAGGTGGTGTTACCTTTGTCTAAGCCACCGAAAAGCATGTCAACCAATGTTGTTCAGATCCTGCTATATGCAGTTGATTTAATTGGTTGCAGAGATTAAAACAACTTTTTGTCTCCCACTCTCCAGATAGATGCATTAATTAATGAATGTGCTATGAGTGTATTTGAGGTGTAATGCATGTGAGGTAGTGTGTATGAATGTCCTTTTCTTGTCTCTTTACTCGGGGGTTTGCATATGAAAATGTCATGTTACTATTATGCAACACTGTAGATGTTTAACATATTGATTGTATATGTAAAAATATGTAAAAGAAAGTACATAAATATTTTTGATAAAACAAAACCAATTATTAAGTAATGTGAATATTTATAAATATGGTCATGTTTTGGGATTTTGTTGCTGTTTAGTTCTATTTCGTTCCTTGAGGTCCCGTTTGAAGAGGGCGTTTCTAGGTACCGAGAGGGTGCCTAGCTTCCAGGGCGGTGTGCCAAATAGCTATTACCCCCCTCCCGAGATCCATGATGTGCCGTAACTGAGCACTCCTAATAAACTCTGTTCCACTCCAACCTTTAGGAATCTGAAGTATTTTTATATTTTTTAACATAACTGACCTTTGGGAGGGTGGGCCTTGGCGCGCCCCTACCGCCAAGGTTGCTACACACACCACTGTAAATATTGTCACACGCTGGTCCTGACGAAAGCCTGATAGAACATTTCACATAGGCTAAAACATGTTGACCAATCTCTCACTAAGATAACAGTGGACCTTTAATTTGTGTCCGTTATCTTTTTATTTTTTACTCTGACCATTTGGCGAAACTAATAAACCCTTTTTTCGACTCAACTGGCCATTTTAATTTTCACTCCACATTCCCAATCACAATACCAGCTCCGCAGTAACCTGGCGTTGAAGTACACCAGGGTGGCACTCGGCCACTCCTGGTGGGGCCCAATGATGAAGCATGTCACCGACCAGGTCGGTGAGTGAAGGCCTTCCTAATAAACTTATTGGGTCTTTTTTCGAATAACAAAGCAACAATGTGTTAAGAAACCTGTTTGTTGCCTCTATCTTGTAGTCACTCCTTTTTGGTAAATTTTGACGCTCCTCCATTGTTGATTAGTATCCTTAATTGAGGGGTATAGGAGCGTTCCTGGATCCCTTCCTCTCTAGTTGTTATTTAGTAGTTCTATTTCAGCCCAGGTCTTATTTATCTTGAGTATGATAAAAGAAATGTAGGTCACAAGGCAGCTTCTTCAGATTGTTTTGTTGTCTTCCCCTCTTCTCCCTGGCCTGGAAATAATTTGTTCAGAGAGGGTCTTCTTTCAGCACTTCTCTGGACTCTTTCCGCACCCCTCTTGCCCCTTTCTGCACCCTTCTTCCTTCTTTGTGCACCTCCATTGCCTCTTTCTGAATCTCTCTTGCTTTTTTCTGCACCTCTCTAGTCTCTTTCTGCAACTCTCTTGTCTCTTTCATCACTTCTATTACTTATTTCTATACATCTGTTGCTTATTTCAGCACTTCTCTTGCCTCTTTCTTCACTTCACTTCACTTGCTTCTTTCTTTACGCTTCGTGCCTCTTTCTGCACCCCTCCTCCTTTTTTCTCTACCCCTCGTCCCTCTTTCTGCACCCCTCTTCCATCTTTCTGTACCTCTGTTGCTCGTTTTTGCACCACTTCTTGCAGTTCTGTTGCTTCTTTCCGCACTTCTCTTGCTTCTTCCTGCCCCCTCTTGCCTCTTTCTGCACCTCCTTTGCTCCTTTCTGCACTTCTCTTGCTTCTTTATGCAACTATAGTGCTTCTTTCTGCACCTCTATTGCTACTTTGTGCACACCTTCTTCCTGCAGTTATCTAGCCTCTTTTTGCACCTCTGTTGCCTCTTTTTGCACTTCTGATGCCTATTTCAGCACACCTCTTGCCTCTTTCTGCACCTACGGTGGCTCTTGCTGCACTTCTCTTGTGTTTTTCTGCATCTCTCTTGAATCTTTCTGCAGCCCTCTTGCCTCTTTCTGCACCTCTCTTTCTTATATCTGCAGCTCTATTGATTCTTTCTACACCTTTATTGCTTCCTTGTGCACCCCTCTTGCCTCTTTTGGCATACCTTTTTCTTCTTTCTGCAGTTCTCTTGCCTCCTTCTGCACCTTTGTTGCTTCTTTCAGCACTTCTCTTGACTCTTGCTGCAACTCTGTTGCTTATTTCTATACTTCTCTTGCCTGATTCTGCACATCTCTTGCCCATTTCTATACCTCTCTTTTCTCTGTCTACACCTCTTTTGCCTCTTTCTTCACTTCACATGCTTCTTTCTTTACCGCTTTTGCCTCTTTATGCACCCTCTTCCCTCTTTCTGTACATCTCTGGCATCTTTCTGCACCCTATCCCTCTCTCTGCACCCCTCCTGCCTGTTTGTGTACCTCTCTTCCCTCTTGCATTTTTCTTGCCACTTTCTACACCTCTCTTGCTTCTTTCTGCACTTCTCTTGCCTCTTTCTGTATCTCTGGTGCTTCTTTCTCTACCTGTCTTGCTTTTCTGCATCCCTCTTGCCTCTTTCTGCACCCTTCTTTCCTCTTTGTGAACATCTCTTGTCTATTTCTGCACCTCGATTGCCTCTTTTTACAGTTCTCTTGCCTCTTTCTGTACTTCTTGTCCTTTATTCTGCACTTCTCTTGTCTCTTTCTACACTCCTCTTGCCTCTTTCTGCACCCCTGTTGGTTCTTAATGCACTGTTCTTGCTTCTTTCTGCATTTCTCTTGCTTCTTTCTTCACCCCTTTTGCTTCTCTCTGCACCCCTCTTCCCTATTTCTGTACCTCTCTTGCCTCTTTCTGTACCCTTGTTCCCTCTTTCTGCACCTCTCCTGCCTCTTTCTGCACCTCCGGTGGCTCTTGCTGCACTTCTCTTGTGTTTTTCTGCATCTCTCTTGAATCTTTCTGCAGCCCTCTTGCCTCTTTCTGCACCTCTCTTTCTTATATCTGCAGCTCTATTGATTCTTTCTACACCTTTATTGCTTCCTTGTGCACCCCTCTTGCCTCTTTTGGCATACCTTTTTCTTCTTTCTGCAGTTCTCTTGCCTCCTTCTGCACCTTTGTTGCTTCTTTCAGCACTTCTCTTGACTCTTGCTGCAACTCTGTTGCTTATTTCTATACTTCTCTTGCCTGATTCTGCACATCTCTTGCCCATTTCTATACCTCTCTTTTCTCTGTCTACACCTCTTTTGCCTCTTTCTTCACTTCACATGCTTCTTTCTTTACCGCTTTTGCCTCTTTATGCACCCTCTTCCCTCTTTCTGTACATCTCTGGCATCTTTCTGCACCCTATCCCTCTCTCTGCACCCCTCCTGCCTGTTTGTGTACCTCTCTTCCCTCTTGCATTTTTCTTGCCACTTTCTACACCTCTCTTGCCTCTTTCTGTATCTCTGGTGCTTCTTTCTCTACCTGTCTTGCTTTTCTGCATCCCTCTTGCCTCTTTCTGCACCCTTCTTTCCTCTTTGTGAACATCTCTTGTCTATTTCTGCACCTCGATTGCCTCTTTTTACAGTTCTCTTGCCTCTTTCTGTACTTCTTGTCCTTTATTCTGCACTTCTCTTGTCTCTTTCTACACTCCTCTTGCCTCTTTCTGCACCCCTGTTGGTTCTTAATGCACTGTTCTTGCTTCTTTCTGCATTTCTCTTGCTTCTTTCTTCACCCCTTTTGCTTCTCTCTGCACCCCTCTTCCCTATTTCTGTACCTCTCTTGCCTCTTTCTGTACCCTTGTTCCCTCTTTCTGCACCTCTCCTGCCTCTTTCTGCAACCCTATTACTTCTTTCTGCACTTCTCTTGCTTCTTTCTGCACTTCTCTTGCCTCTTTCTGCACCTCTGTTGCTTCTTTCTGCACCTGTCTTGCTTCTTTCTGCAGCCCTCTTGCCTCTTTCTGCAGCCTTCTTTCCTCTTTTTGCATTTCACTTGCCTGTTTCTACACCTTTCCTGCCTCTGTCTGCACCTCCGTTGCCTCTTTCTGTAGCTCTCTTTCTTCTTTCATCCCTTCTCTTACTTTTTTCTGCACATCTGTTGCTTCTTTCAGCACTTCTGTTACCTCTTTCTACACGTTGCCATTTTCTGCACCCTCTTCTCTCTTTGTGCACCTCTCTTGCCTCTTTCTGCAGTGCTCTTGCCTGTTTTCGCACCTCTCTTACCTCTGCCTGTCCCTCTGTTGCCTCGTTTGGTACCTCGCTTGCTTCTTTCTGCACCTCTCTTGCCTCTGTTTGCACCCCTTTTCACTATTTCTGTACCTCTCCTGCTTGTTTCAGTACTTCTCTTACCTCTTTCTGTAGCTTTGTTTCTTCTTTCTGTACTTTATTTGCTTCTTTCTGCATCTCTCTTGATTCTTTCGGTACCTCTCTTGCTTCTTTGTGCACCTCTCTTGCTTCTTCCACACCTATATTCTTTATTTATGCACCCCTCTTGCCTCTGTCTGTACCCTTCTTTTCTCCTTGTGTACCTCTCTTGGTTCTTTACACACCCCTCTTGCCTCTGTCTGCACCCCTGTTTCCCCTTTCTGTACCCCTTTTGACTGTTTCTGCAACTCTCTTGCCTCTTTCTGTAGTTGTCTTGCCTCCTTCTGCTCCTCTGTTGCTTCTTTCTGCACACCTGTTGCCTATCTCTGCACCCCTGTTTCCCCTTTCTGCATCCCGTTTGGCTCTTTCTGAAATTCTGTTGCCTCTTTCAGTAGTTCTCTTGCCTCCTTCTGCCCCTCTGTTGCTTCTTTCTGCACACCTGTTGCCTTTGTCTGCACCCGTTTTCCCTTTCTGCACCCCTTTTGGCTGTTTCTGCAACTCTCTTGCCTCTTTCTGTAGTTCTCTTCCCTCCTTCTGCTCCTTTGTTGCTTTTTTCTGAAAAACATGTTGCTTCTTTCTGCATGTCTGTTGGTTCTTTCTGGCCTGCTCTTGCTTCTTTCTGCACTTCTGTTACCTCTTTTTGCACCTCTGTTAGTTCTTTCTGCACTTATCTTTCCTCTTTCTGTACCCCTCTTGCCTCTTTCTGCACCTCTGTTTTGTCTTTCTGCACTTCTCTTGACTCTTTCTGTACCTCTGATGCTTCTTTCTGCACTTCTCTTTGCCTCTTTCTGTACTGCTCTTGCCTCTTTCTATACCTCTGTTGCTTCTTTCTGCACTTTTCTTGCTTCTTTCTGCACTTCTCTTGCCTCTTTCTGCACCTCTTTTGCTTTTTTCTGCACCTGTCTTGCTTCTTTCTGCACCCCTCTTGCCTCTTTCTGTATGCTACTTCCTTCTCTCTGCAGTTCTCTTGCCTCTTTTAGCACCTTTTGCCTCTTTCTGCACCTATAGTGCTTCTTTCTGCACCTGTCTTGCCTCTTTCTACAACCCTCTTGTCTCTTTTTGTAGGTCTTGCAGCTCTGTTGCAACTTTCTGTAATTCGCTTGCCTCTTTCTGCACCCCTCCTGCCTCTTTCTGTACCTCCATTGGTTCTTTCTGCACTGCTCTTGCTTTATTCTGCGCCTTTCGTGCTTCTTTTTGCGTCCCTCTGCACATCTCTTGCCTCTCTCTGCAAGTTCTCTTGCCTTCTTCTGCATCCCTCTTGCCTCTTTCTGCATCTCACTTGCTTCTTTCTGTACCTCTCTTGTCTGTTTCTGCACTTCTCTTGACTCTTTTTGCACCTGTCTTTCCTCTTTCTGCAATTTTCTTGCTTTTTTCTGTACCTCTCTTGTTTTTTTCTGTAACTCTCTTGCTTCTTTCAACACTTCTCTTGCTTCTTTCTACACCTCTGTTGCTTCTTTCAGTAAATCTGGTATCTCTTTCTGCACTTCTCTTGCCTGTTTCTGTACCTCTCTTGCCTCTGTCTGAACCTCTGATGCTTATTTCTGCACTTCTTGTTCTTCTTTCTGCACATCGGTTACTTCTATCTGTACCTCTCTTGCTTTTTTATGCACCCTGTTCATTCCTCCTGCACCTTCTAGCTGTACCCCTCTTGCCTCTTCCATACTCTTCTTCCTTATTTATGCACCCCTCTTGCCTCTTTCTGCACCTATGTTGCTTTCATCTGTACTTCTCTTGCTTCTTTCTGCATTTCTATAGCTCCTTTCTGTACCACTATCACTTTGTTCTGCACCTCTCTTGCCTCTGCTTGCACCCTGTTTCCCTCTTTCTGCACCCCTTTTGGCTGTTTCTGCAACTCTTGTGCCTCTTTCTTTAGTTCTCTTGCCACTTTCTGTAGTTCGCTTGCCTCCTTCTGCTCCTCTGTTGCTTCCTTCTGCACTTTTGTTGCCTCTTTCTCCACCTCTGTTGGATCTTTCTGCAACTCTCCTGCCTCTTTCTGCAGTTCTCTTGCCTCTTTCTGCACCACTGTTGCTTCTTTCTGCCCTTGTCTTTCCTGTTTTTGCACCCATCTTGCCTCTTTCTGCACCTCTGTTAGTTCTTTCTGCACTTCTCTTGTTTTTTTTCTGCACCTCATTTGCCTCTTTTTACCCCTCTCTTGTCTGTTTCTGCACTTCTCCTCTACTTCTTCCACCTCTCATCTCTTTTTGCACTTCTATTGCTGTTTTCTTTACCTCTCTTGTTTCTTTCTGCTACTCTCTTGTCTGTTTCATCACTTATCTTGCTTCTTTCTATACCTCTGTTGCTTCATTCAGCACTTTTGTTGCCTCTTTCTGTACTTCACATGCCTGTTTCTGCATCTCTGTTGCCTCTTTCTACATCTCTGTTGCCTGTGCCTACACCTCACCTGCTTCTTTCTCTACCCCTCTTGCCTCTTGCTGCACCCCTCTTCTTCTTTCGGCACCCCTCTTCCCTCTTTCTGTACCTCACGTCTGTTTCTGTACTTCTCTTGCTTTTTTCTTTACCTCTCTTGCTTCTGTCTATACCTCTGTTGCTTCATTCAGCAATTCTGTTGCCTCTTTCTGTACTTATCTTGCCTCTTTATGCACCTTGGTTGCCCCTTTTTGCACCTCTGTTGCCTGTGCCTGCACCTCACTTGCTTCTTTCTGTACTTATCTTGCCTCTTTCTGCACCCCTCTTTCTTCTTTCTACACTCCTTCTTCCCTCTTTCTGTACCTCTCTTGCCTCTTTCTGCATACCTGTTCGCTCTTCCTGTACCACTCTTGCCTATTTCTGTGGTACTTTCTGCACTGCTCTTGCTTCTTTCTGCACCTCATGCAAATGTCTGCATCCCTCTTAACTCTGTCTGCACCTCTCTTTCCTCTGTCTGCCCCCATTCCCTCTTTCTGCACCCATTTTGGCTGTTTTTGCAGGTCTCTTGCCTCCTTCTGCTCCTGTGTTGCTTCTTTCTGCACTTCTCTTGTCTCTTTCTGTACCTCTGCTGGTTCCTTCTGCACTGCTCTTGTTTCGTTCTTTACCCCTCTTTCTGCACCCCTCTTCCCTCTTTCTGTACCTCTCTTCCCTCTTTCAGCACACCTGTTCCCTCTTTCTGCACCTCTCCTGCCTATTTCTGCACATCTGTTGCTTCTTTCTGCACTTCTCCTGCCTCTTTCTGTACTGCTCTTGCCTCTTTCTGCATCTCTGTTAGCTTCTTCCTGCACTTCTCTTGTTTCTTTCTGCACCTCTGTTTCTTCTGTACCTGTATTGCTTCTTTCTGCACCCCTCTTACCTCTTTCTTCACCCTTCTTCCCTCTTTTTGCAGTTTCTTGCCTCTTTCTGAACCTCTTATGCGTCTTTCTTCACTTCTCATACCTCTTTTTACACTCCTCTTGCCTCTTTCTGTAGCTCTGTTGCTTCTTTCTGTACTTCTCTTGCGTCTTTCTGCACCCCTCTTGCCTCTTTCTGTATTTCCATTGTTTTTTTTGCACTGCTCTTCCTTTTACCGCATCTCTCCTGCACTCTTGACTCTGCAGTTCAATTGATACGAGTTCACCAAAGCTTTCACAAGTAGGAACAAAAGTGTGTTCTGGGTGCTTATTACTGGCATCCCATGAACAGAATGAAGGGTGACAGGAAAGTATTTAGAGGAGAGACTAGTGGTTCTGTCTCCTTGTAATCTCCCAGTATCCCATTAGTGGGTAGAAGGGGTGGCTAGACAGAATTGAAGACCGTATGGCTGGTGCCAAGAGGTCCAGTCATTCAAATAAACAGTGCAGAAGAGTTGAACTCTAGATGCAAATCAGGCAATAAACAGAAAACATAAAGGCAGCACTTTTGCACCCTGCGCAGCAGCGCTGTTGATCGGAAGTGATGTGACTTGGTGGTGAGTGAGTGTACTAATCTAAGAATATTAACAGTGGAAACAGGAAAAATATTATCGGTTTCCCAGAGGACATAAGGAATAAAATGCAAGAGGACATTAGGAATAAAACGCAGGTGGGAGGTAATATACAGTATAGGGCAAAGAGAAATAAGTCTAGCCATTCCATTGTGGAGGAGAATATGCTGTTTGAAACACTGGTATTCAAGTATTTCTATGTTTATTTTTATGTAACATGTTACTCGGTAAAGGCTGACACACATGCAGGCATACCTTCAGAAACTTGGTAAGACTTGCAACAGTGATACTGACTTGCAACAGGATTGCTGACCTACATTTGGTAGGACTAAGATTTTGAGTGAACCTTCGAGAGAAAAGTGAGGTTTCAGACATCTTGGGAGAAGGATTAGTTATTAGGCTACGTTGTGTGAGTCTGTAGAAAGGTGCAGTCCAAGTAGGCCTCTTTCTGCACCTCTGTTGGTTCTTTCTACACTTCTCTTGCTTCTTTCTGCACATTTCTTCCACTTTCTGCACCTCTCTTGCCTCTTTCTGGACTTCTCTTGCTTCTTTCTGCATCTTTCTTCCCCTTTCTGCACATGTCCTACATAGGTAGGCATAGTTGGAAATTAGCACCTTAGAACTTAACTGAAAAAACTGAGGTTTCAGGGACGTTATAGTTAGAAATTAGCATTAAAAAAACATTAGAAATTCACTGAAAAAATACAGGTTTCAGGGATGTTATAGTTAGTCTGACATTTCACTTGTACAAAACCAGAGAAATTCGGCCGTTATAGTTAGCTGAGCTAACAATAACTCGCACCCCTGCAATAGATTGCTGATGATGTCACATATTACATCACTCATGACATGGTCTGTGACATCACTGATGACATCTCAAATGATATCACTGATAACATCACTAATGATATCATCCACTTAATATCTGATGCACCTCTTCACACCCTAATATAACCCTTGATACACCCTCTCTAAAATACAGACTACATTCTCAAAACCATAGGCACACCAATACCAGTTAGCACATACCCACTCAACTACTCATAGGTGTACACACAACCTCTCACTCACCCATTCTGTCACTCATTCATGTAGTCACTTATATATATACAGCCACTGATATAAGCAATCATATACCCAGACAGAAACTCACACACACTGCCACCCCCCATAGTTACTCACACACCTACTCAGTTATGCAAAGAATCAATCACATTGCTATTTACTCACCTATACAGTTATATACACACACCACCCCACTTATTCATACAGATACTAACACATACTTTCTTATACAATCATTGACATGATCACACACTCATCCATACAGTCACTCTCACAATCCTCACTCTCACATATAGTCACTTATATACTCTAATACTTACATATACTGCCTTTCACATATGTAGTTACTCACACATATACCACTGAGATATCCGCTCACTCATGAACACAACCATACACATACTCACTTACCCATACAGTCCCTCACACAGGTACTTATAATCCCATACACCCTCTGAATCACCCACTCACACATCCATGCAGGGAGTCACACATACAGACACTCAGGGACCCGTACAGGTACTCAGACCACCAATCAGCAACCCATATATATATATATATACTCATGTCGCTACTCACCAATGAATGCAGCCACTTACACACCAACTGACAGGCTGAAACAGACATTCACACAGATTAGCCATTCACATATTCATACACTAGGACACGTTTAATCACTCACTTATACAGTCAGCAACGCACCCATAAAATCATCAATTCAGAAACTCATACACCCACTCATTCTTCTATAATATTCTTAAACTTTAAAAAAATTCAGTCACTTGATGATGTCATTAGTGATGTCATTTGAGATGGTATCGGTGATGTCATCAGTGTTGTCACTGACCATGTCATGAGTGATGTAATATGTGACATCATCACCAATGTATTGCTGGGGAGTGAGCTATATAACGGCTGAATTTCTCTGGTTTTGTACAAGTGAAATGTTAGCCTAATTATAACGTCCCTGAAACGTGTGTTTTTTCAGTGAATACATATATGTGTGTGTATATATATATATATATATCCTCAAACAGGCTGATGCTGGTGTGCTACCAGATCGCCAGTGGTGCCACTATGGAGAAAAGTCCAACTCCTCGCGTAAATTCAAAGAACTCTTGTTTTCAAAGTGAAGAAAACAAGCACAGCACTCCAAAATGGATCCTGAAGTTTGTTTATTCATGGTGAGCGCTAGACACGGGACATGAAACCACAAGTGGGTTTTATTTACCTTAATATGGACCATGTGACTGATTTTATACCTGTATATGGGTTGTGTTTTTCTAAGGATTTCAATGGTGGCATTCTGTAGGTGCCTATATTTACTCTCTTGATGTACTTATAATTGCGACCTTTGCAAGCCGGCCCTTTCTAACGCAGAAGGCCACGGCCTACAGCTCGGCCTCCTTAATTGTAGGTCTCTCCCTAAACACTCCCTTGAGATAAACCTTCTTATACAAGATCTCGCCATCGACATTCTGTTCCTTACGGAAACTTGGCTCACGCCCAACACCGAATCCGATATCGTGAATGCTCTGCCACCTGGCTACCAAATCCACGCTCAGAACAGACCCCTCGGCAGCGGAAGTGGCCTGGCAATAATAAACAGAGAGCATTTCGCCTACAGAACAAATAACAGCAATATCAAGGACTGCGAAAGCTGCCTTTTCACCTTACAGATCTCACCTGCAATCTCCCTCTAAGGTCTTCTGATATATCGTCCTCCAGGAGCCCCCGCCAAGTTCTCTAGTGCCCTCGTTGAAACTGTCACCCTTATGGCAACGACATCTCTCAACTTTTTAATCCTGGGTGACCTCAACCTCCATCTACTAGACCCCAAGGACCCAACTGCCTCTGAACTTCTTCTTGATCTCACTTCTTATGACCTACGTCTAGTGAACTCAGAGGCGACTCATGACAAAGGGCACCTTCTAGACCCCGTTTTTACTAACATCCTCGACCTCGTAACCTGTACTCCCCTCCCACTACCATGGACAGACCACTTCCTGATTCCTATCAACTGGCATCTCCATGTCCCGTCACCCCAACTGCTCAAAACCCGGGTCATCGAGAGACGCTGGCACAAACTCTCGCCTGAAGAATGGGCCTCCATGCTCACGGAAGCTCCCCCCCCCAGCTCTAGACCCAGCCACCGCCGATAGGCAGTTTAACTCCTGGCTCACTCAATCACTGGACGGCCTACTTCCTAAAACAAGTACTGTGAAACAAGCCAAAAGAGTGAACTCGGACCCCTGGTACACCCCTGAGCTTAACTTATTACGTAAGGAGTGCAAAAGGTCAGAGCACACCTGGAGGAAGGACAAATCCACAGTCAAAAAAGACGCCTTCCGTGCCTCCATAAGAACCTATAAAACCGCGCTACGTAAGACCAAAAGCCACTTCTTTGATGAAAGAATAAAAAACTCCTCCTGCTCCGCCGGAGAAACCTTTATCATCTTGAAAGAACTACTCAAAGTCCCGGATCCTCGGCCAGCGACACTCCCTGCTCCAAACACCTCCGAGGATAAATGCCATAAATTGGCAAAATTCTTTGACGAGAAAATTCAGAAAATTCTCGCCACCCTACCCCCAGTCGACCACAGCACCAACGATGAGGATCGCCTTAAACCTAACCCAACCTCCAGCCCTCACCCGGACCTCCCCGCCATCCACCTAGACACCCTAGGTCCGGTAACCATGGAAGAGGTCTTGACCACGCTCGCCACAATCAAAAGTGGTTCTCCTAGTGACCCGGTGCCCATGCGCATCCTAAAAAAAGTGGCTCCCACTATTGCCCCCCCCTTAACAGACCTCATCAATTCTTCATTACTTCAGGGAAAGGTCCTCCCCAGCTGGGAAGCTGCTGTTGTTAAGGCCCTGCTTAAAACACCTCTACTAGACCCAATGGACCTGGCCAACTACAGGCCAATTTCCCTCCTCCCCGGAATTAGTAAAATCACTGAGAAATTAGTGAATAAAAAGCTCTCCCAGTTTCTGGAGTCGAATAACTGACTTAGGAGCTCGCAGACTGGATTCCGCCCTGGTCAGGGCACGGACACCGCCCTCATGGCTGCAGTGGAAGAGACCAGGTGCATTCTGGACGAAGGAGGATCAGTGGCAGTGATCCTCCTGGACCTCAGAGCGGCCTTCGACACTGTCAACCACCGGGTTTTAATCCAGCGACTAAGAGAAATCGGGGTGGAGGGTACTGCCCTAGCTTGGTTTTTGTCATTCATAAACCACCGCTCCTTTCAGGTCTGGGAAAACGACATCCGCTCCCCAGCAGTCCCCCTCCAGTGCGGTGTGCAGCAGGGCTCCTCGTTAAGCCCGACATTATTTAATGTTTACATGTCCCCACTGGAGGAGGTAGTCACCCCGTTCGGAGTGAAAATCATCAGCTACGCTGACGACACCCAGCTAGTGGTGTCCCTATCCCATCCCAACCAAGAACCATCCAATCTCCACAGCTGCCTTTCCAAAATCCAGGGGTGGATGAATAACTCAGCGTTGAAACTCAACGGGTCCAAGATTGAAATCCTGCTTCTTGGTCAAAAAGGGCTTCCCCTTCCCCCTTATATCTGGCCCTCCTGCCTGGGTGAACCCCCGGCCCCCAAAACCGAGATTAAGAGCCTGGGAATCTGGCTAGAGAAAGACCTGTCCTTCAAAACCCAAGCGAAAAAAACTGCTGGGATTTGCTTTGGGCTTCTTAGATCAATAAGGAAAATCCTGCCTTTGCTCCCTCCCATCTCCCGGAAACTGCTGATCCAAGGCCTTATCCTATCTAGGCTGGATTACAGCAATGCCGTTTACCTGGGAGCCCCAGAAGCCACCTTCAACAAATTACAAAGAATTCAGAACGCCGCGGCCCAGCTTCTTACCAACACCTCGGCCAGATCGTCGGCCAAACCAGCTTTGAAACTCCTTCACTGGCTCCCAGTAAGAGAAAGAGTTAAGTTCAAGGCTCTCTGCCTGGCTCATAAACTCTTACAGGATAAAGGGCCCCCATCCTCAAAAACTTTATCACGCCCTACAAGGCCACAAGATCCCTTCGCTCAGATCACAAATGCCTCATCACAGTTCACAGAGTGAAAAAGGCCCGCACAGGCGGGCGGCGATTCTCAGTGAACACGGCCAGCCTATGGAACTCCCTCCCCCGCAAACTTAGGATGGAACTAGATCACCTTCGTTTCAGAAAATTACTGAAAACGCACCTTTTCCCTTGAACCCCATCCTCCCCCTTTCTACCTGGCTCATCGCTCTCTTGACTGTCTCGGTTCAGCGCTGGGATGCTTACGGGTTACTATGCGCTCTACAAAACCCTAATAATAATAATAATAATAATAATGTGAATATGATGCAAATACCGGGACTCATTTAGTCTTCAGTGATTATTGGTTTCATTTTCATCAGGTACCTTATGGGGCACTCGGCTGCCCTTTGGAGATACCAGCAGCCTGATTCATGAAGTGAAATTGCGCCCGCAATCGCTGCGAAAACGCAAATGCGGGCGCAATTTCCGTAATCGGCATTCAACAACAAAATGGCGAATTCGCTAACACATATTTGCGAAGTCGCTAATATAATCGCAGAATCCCTGCTGCTGAGCATTAGCGATTCGGAAATTGCGACACACCACGGAATCTGCGAAAATAATAGCGAATTCGCAATAGAAAATCGCTATCGGCATTCAAGAACAATCGCAATGTGCGAAAAACCCAAAAATCGCTATTTGCACGGCGCAAAATAAGGACAACTCAAAGCAGGTGGTAACCATGAAAGGCATTGAAATTTTTTTTCGAAAAAACGTTGACCTATCACCAACAGGGCCAGGCCTGACCAATCACACATAAGGACATTCAGCAGCAGCATTAGGCTTTCCACAATGCCAGGGATGTACATGGTGGTGAGGCGGCGAAGGCTACAGCGAGCAGCACGGAGGAGACGCATGAGGCAGGCAAGGATTTACCGGCTGCGGGTCACCTTGCTGGGCCAAACCAGAGAACAGATTTATGCTAAATACAGGCTGAATGGGGAAATGATCACCTGGCTGATACAAGAACTCGACCCCATCATGCAGCACCCAACAAGGCGAAACAATTCTGTGCCCACACATGTGCAGGTATTGTGCAGCCTGCACCTCCTGGCCTCCGGCAGTTTCCAGGGCATAGTAGCCGCTGCTGGGGGGATATCCCAGCCCACCATGTCACGCTGCCTCCACACTTTTGTTGACGCCATGCTCAGCCAGCTCCACCGGTACATCACATTTCCCACGAGCCAACAGGAATTGGACCTCACTAAACTACAATTTTATAATGTTGCCCATTTTCCCCATGTCCTCGGCTGCATAGACTGTACCCACGTCGCCATCTGCCCACCAGCTGGCATGGAGTATATGTACCGCAACAGAAAGTGCTACCACTCCCTCAACATACAGATGGTCTGCAATGCCAAGAGCATCATCACTGACATTGTGGCCCAGTACCCAGGGAGTACCCATGACTCCTTCATCTTCAGGCACAGCGGACTCCACACACGACTGATCAGGGGAGAGTTTGGGGAAGGACACCTACTTGGTAAGTACACTTTGCCGAAAATGTCACATTGCTATGAAGTAACTGCGCTGCACAGGCAATCAACA
Organism: Lissotriton vulgaris; assembly: GCF_964263255.1. Lineage (NCBI taxonomy): Eukaryota > Metazoa > Chordata > Amphibia > Caudata > Salamandridae > Lissotriton > Lissotriton vulgaris. The sequence goes on from NC_141688.1 coordinate 8,449,070, forward strand.
TCTGCTCCTCTCATTCAGGTGACAGTGGCTACGCCCTACGGGAATACCTCCTGACCCCTTACCTCAACCCTGCCACACCTCAGCAACGGCGCTACAATGTTGCGCACATCCGGACAAGGAACTGTATTGAAAGGACATTTGGCCTGCTCAAGAGCAGGTTCCGTATACTGCACAAGACAGGTGGGGCCATGTATTACAGTCCTGCAGCGTGCTGCCGCATTGTGGCTGTCTGTGCAATGCTTCATAACATTGCTACCAAGCGGCGGATACCAGTTGACATCTCAGGCAGTGAATCTGAGGGGGACGACCGGCCACCAGCAAATGCGCACCATGCACGCGGGGAGAACCCAGCTGAAGGCCACAGACGTCGCAACCACATCACAGATAACTTTTTCTAGCCCACCCCCTTCCCCCACCCCACATATCACAATTGCATGCTGCATATAATGATAACACAAGGCAAATGTATGCTTCAAAATAAATGTATTTCTTTGATTCACAACAGAAAAGGGACATGGAAAGAACTATTTACAAAAAAAAGTACAGTATTCCAGCATACTGCATGTTATTTTGCTTGGCAGGCTTATCCTCAGCCTGTGCCTGTGTCCCTGACACAATGTCAATGCTGCTTCCTGCGCACATTTCCCAGCCGCCTTTGAGGCTCCTCATCCTCATCCTGGGCAGATGGACCAGGCGTAGCCCTGGTGCTGCGCCTAGGTGGGGGGGCCTGCGTGGCAGAGTTGCTGCTCACGCTGGAGGCAGCCTCACTCCCATCGTCTCCCCCAACGACGGCCGGTACCACAGGTTGGAGCAGTGGGACCACGGCGGTGGTCAGGTGCTCCAGCACTCGGGTGATCTCCTCGCAGCACTGGACCAGCTGGTGCTGCTGGGTCATTGAGCGTCGGGAGAGCTGGGTGGTGGCATTAGCTGCCACATAATTGGAGCGACTATAGGTTGCCATCTGGCTCACCAGATGGTGGTGGCGCCTGCGTGCAGCACTGCGCTGCTTCCCCAGCGCAGCAGTGTTGGCCTCCATAGCCACCGCCATGCGCTCAATGGCCGCCGTCATGCGGTCCACCCGCTGGCCCACTCCTGCCACATTGCGGCCGATCTTCTGCAGCTGGAGCTGGATGGCTCCTTGCTGCTGCGACTGCCTCTGGTGGAGACGGAGCATTCGCCGCTCCACGGACATGCAGGCATGGAGATGCCCTTTGCCCCTCCTGCTCTTTTGCCGCTGTGCTGCGGATGTGGCTGGGCCAGATCTTGGAGGACGAGCTGCAGGTGTTGTGGCAGCTGGCGTCGCAGGTGCGGCAGGCACTGGAGGCACATTGGTGGGGGGCCTGACCTTGGCTGGCGGTGGTCCTGCAGATTTTGCTGCAGGTAAGGTGGTGGGCCTGGCTGCTGGTGTTGCCGCAGCGGCAGGGGATGGTGGCAGGGTGGCGGGTAGGGATACCTCCTCCTGGGCCTCCTCGACGATCACCAGCCTCTCACTGTCACTGCTATCGTCTGCACCTGTGAGGGTAAGTGGATACTCATTAGGTGCATGTGACTGTCAGACGTGCAGATGTTACATGCATGCTGGGTGACATTCCCTGGATGGCTGTGGATATGTGCGCTTAGGAACCTTTCAGGCCGCATAGTGGTACAACTACATTGTGGACATACTACGTCTCCCACAATGCACAACATAGGCATGATTAAGGGCCAATGAGTGAGCCTATTTGGGCAGGGACGGTCATAAGGGACAGGGTCGCAGTCGCATGCCACTTACCTTGGGTGTTGTGGGTTGGGCGGGAGGAGTCCAGGGTGGTCACACCAACACACGCCTCCGTCTCCAGGGTATCCTCAATCCTGTCCTCCAGGGGGGTGTTGGGTGGGACAGTCGGTCCACCACCTCCGGTGCCTGATGACTCTCCGAGACGCGCCGCCACCTTCTCCTTGGCACGCCCTCGGAGGTCGTACCAGCGCTTCTTGATCTCTTCCACCGACCTTGCCGCAACGCCAACTGCGTTCACGCTGGAGGCAATCCCAACCCAGATCCTCCTCTTCTCTTGTTCGGGGACCCTCCTTGAGTTTGCACCAAACAGCTGGGCGTGGTGGGCCACCACCCCTTCAATGAGGTTCTCCAACTCCGACTCGGAGAATTTCAGCTTGCGCTTTCGGCTAGCGCTGTTGCTGGGGCCGGGCAGTGGTTCTTCAGCCATGGCGGGCGCAATTTCTGCCGGGTCGGGAGTCGCTATCGGCGGTTTGGCGGCTGCTTTCCGTCGTGTCGAGTCGGATGATTGCGTCACTGTGGTGTGTGCAGGTGGGATTTGGCAGCTTCCTGGTTGTGATGTCATCACGGTGCTCGGAATGCGTAATCCCGTATTTCCGGATCCCGCGATAATGCGACACGCAATCCCGATCGCACGGGATTGCGAGTCGCAATCCCGTGCGATCGGGATTGCGTGTCGCAATCCCGATCGCTGGTGGGCGGAAATTGCGATTTTTCTGCGTTTTTTGTAGGTCGCTAACGGCTTTTGCGCCCGCGTGCGAGTCGCTATTTTTTCCCAGAAAAATACATGAATGCCGTTTTGCGTTTTCTCAATAGCGAGTCGCTATTATTCGCTATTAGGGACACGCAAAACGGCCCGTACATGAATCAGGCTGTTAGCCTCCAGCAAATATAAGCAGAGCTTTCGTGCTCTATGATTTCTTGAACAATCTGAATATTCAAAGATACTAAGGTCAGACAAACGAACTATTCATCTTAAAAGCAGGGTCTTCTTTATTTGGTGGCCCTTCTGCTCATTGTCATCTCTTCAAAGGTTCTCTGCTTTTGGTAGACTACAATCACCAAATCCCAAGGAAGATAATTACGCTCTAGGTGATTTTTATATATATAATCTATTAAATTATTAGTGATCTTGTTCACTTTTAGGTTCACTTGTGTAGTGAGTTGCTGGATATGGACGACTTTGCATATTTTTAAATAATTGTGGATGCATGTACTATTAAACATTTTTCTTTTTGTTTTTCATTTTAAATTTAGGTGAATTGTGATGTTTATTGTTTGAACTCTGATTTCGGTTTGGTTTGTAATGCCCCTGTTTCTTGATATTGTCTCGTGGATTTCAATGTTCAAAAATGTTTTGCATTTATTTTAATTTCTTTTTATGTTATCAATTTGTTCTTGTTTTGTTGTGTCTTGTGCCATTTTTTGATACACTTTTAAAAATTGGATTTCAGCCCTTATGGAGTTCCAAGTGTTTTGGAATGAAATGCAATGGCTGGACTGCTTGTTGTAAATACAAAGAAAGGACATTTGAAAAAGAAAGGCTCTATGAAAAGATATCTGTTTTACCTGATGCATCTCCACCTGTCTCTCATATTCAGGATCTGTTGAACAGTGGCACTGAACAAAGGCAGGCGCCGGAGGATTTGTGCACAGGACAAATCTATTCTTCCAAGTACTAAAGAGTGAGGTGCAGATTGGACAGTCCGTTTCCCTCATTCAACATACAATGACTGTAAAGAGAAAAATAATGCTGTATACATAAATGCCAAATTGGGCCGTGCATCAGCATTCTTCTTGGAATGTCCATCTTGGGTGCCTGTCTTAACTGGTCCAGTAATGTAACCCGGAGTGTTATGGAGCTTTCGCCTTTTGTGCAGGAGAAGAAAACAGAAACAATATTGTAGAGTCAAGAAGAGGGACAGAAGGTAAGCTTCATGAGAAGTGGACCGAGAGGCAGAGCAACAGCATTGGCTGCAGCAATCATTTATTATGACTCAAGTGCTATTAAGTGAGAAGTGACAGCAGTTTTGAGACCAATCACAGATAAGTAGTTGCGCATACCTGGCTGATCAATTTCACAACTGTTATAACAATTAGTGGAGCACGCCCATCATGTTATGATGTGACAACACATGTCTGCTCAGGTTTCTTCCTAATGACTCTGTTTACAGGCACTCCCAACCACAACTACATATTAGAGTGGTTTGACATTGACGCCAGCACGGAATACTCAGCATTTCCCAAACCAATGTACCTTTCTCCAATCCACAGGGCTTAGGAGGCATCTTTAACTCATCATCATGTTAGTTTATCTTTGAAGCTTATAACTTCCTTCTTCTGGCTTATGTGGTAGTCCAGTTCGGAGTCCTGACTCTGAATAACAAATCAGTTCGACTCCCAACCCAAATGAAATTGTGAGAGATGCCCTGTAGTACACTGCTGTTCATGAAGAAGAAGAAGAAAAAGTCATTTGAGCATTTTTAGTAGAGTTGCATTTGTTAACTAAACTGACTGGCCTGGTCTCTGAAGAATCAGAAAAAAGTACAGAAAGTAGTGGACCCTTCAAGTAAATATAGCTAAGTGCGAAAGGGCCAATCACCTTCTGGCAAAATCACCCATCACCCCCAAAACATAATAAATTATCAAAAACAAGTTTACTAATTAGTTGAACACCTTCCCTCACTGTCCATCACCACATGAGTCATCAATCATCACTCACACTCACTTAATAATACAACACTCATTGGTGCAATAGTTACCTGTTCCAATCAAAGCACGGTGGTAAGCAATTCTCTAATTATATCTCCTCTTTCTCATGGAAGCAGCACATTGGCAGTCCTGTAATTGTTATGAGCTTTACTGGGGGAGCCCTGCAAGGGAATGAAAAAAAGAAGGATAGGCATGGTAGAGAAGCAGTCATTGTCTTTAATGCCCTTGAAGGGAATGGGAAGGCTTCTTCACTTCACAGTGGTCCAAACCCAATCTGGTCATACATGTGCCTAAATGGGGTGAGTCGGGGGCTGTGTAAGCAAAATAAATAATGTTACTATAGCTATATCAATGTTTGTTTTTGGCAAAGCAGTTCAGCAATAACCAGAAAGTTCTATGGTGGCCTATTCAGTCAGGGAAATAAAGTTTGTACTCAAACTCAGGTGGTTCGCCCAGAAGTTGGTCAGATAATGTACTTAAGTCTGACCAACCACCCTCATTAACAATCCACATCTTGTAGTATGAAACATCCCCTTCTGAAAATGGAATGAAAGTGGGCAGTATTTGTTTGTACCTTGGATCAGGTATTGTTGCACAGATATACTCTTTGGCTGACACAATGTCTGTTTGCAGCCTTGGATTGACAGCCAAGCGAAGGATTAGGTTCTAAACCAACTCATGCACTTCTCTGTTAACAACCGAAAATCTTTGCGTTACCTTTTTTAACTAGTCCTGTGGCAGATGCAACAATGGGATAGTTTGGCTCTTAATACAGTCCTCCTTGACGACTTTCCATGTGAAACACTTTAAAGGAAGTAGAGACTGTTTCTGGCATTTGATTAGACCCCATTTGTTCATCTCCATGGTCATGCCTTTCCCAGTTGTATCCCCTCCTCTTTGAAGGACATAGTCATTAATCGGTTTGCACTGCTTAATCAGATTTTTCAACTTGTATTAGGTCAAGTTTAAATGTGCTGGCTCCTTCTGTCTGAAGGATTTAACTGGTACTCTTTTATCATGCTGAATAATACTCAACTGATTTCAGGCTTTAAAATAATGACTGAAATGAGTGCAGATTCGTCTGCCATTGGACAGTATGTTGCTTACTATGTCTTCTTTCTTGATAAAGTCCATCACAATCTGGTTGATACAATGCGCCAAACACAGGATTCTGAAATAGATACTATCTACCATAGCCTTAACTATATTAATGCCATTGTCCGTAGCAATGAATCCAATTCTGAGACCTCTGGGCCCCAGCCATTCAAACACCTTGTTCTTAAAGTCTTCCAAGATGTTTGCAACTGTATGGGATTTCTCTATTGTGAACAAAGCAAACACAAGAAGATGATGGACGGAGCTCTGAAATTTTTCTCCATGGCAACATGGCTTCTGTTGCATGCCTCTAAATGCCCTTAAAAGGGTCTTCAGCATTGAGACCTGTAGATAGCTGTTGCTTAACCCCCAAAAAGAGATCCAGTTTGCAGTGATACCCATAAAATAGTTGCTTGATAGCTGGTCGACATTTCTGTCGTCAGGTGGATAGTGTGAACGACACTCTGCTGTAAAGATTGTCCAACCAATTGTAGCACATCGTGATGGAGTGCTGGAACAGTCCGAAACCAGTCCTAGGATGATTTTTCTAGTCCATGGAGGACCTGGCCCTGCAGTTCAGGCTGGACTGATCCCACTGGGCGCAGGGTCAAGAATGAATTGGATATGGCTGATTTCAAACTTGAATGGCGAGCAAAAAATGATGGATTTAGGCCCAGATCTCAGTACTGTAGGGAATGTATGACAATGTTCTGCATTTTGTCCATCGATTGTTCTTCTTGCAACAGCAACTCTTGCATAATAGGTCAGGCTGTGTACCTTCCATTTCGGGCTGATGGTCACCACAAATTCTAAAAATCCCACTCATTCCACAAAAGAAAAAGAGAGGAGGTCCAGCGCCAACATTTTAACCAACTTCCTGTTGCACAAACATGCAGCTGGGTGGGTGGTTCACAGGGCCCCGCCTACATGCCCGAAATAGTAGCCTGGATTCTTTTTCTTTTCTAGTAACACTGATGCAGGTGACTTCTGTAGAGAACCAAGAGGTGATAAACTCAATATGTGTCTTGGGGAAGTCACTGTATGCTTTTGCTGTGGTGTCTTCATATGACCCTTGTGCAATTTTGAGATTGCTGATGCAGGTAATACTAACGCACTTCTGGGGACCGGGGTGCTTGGCACAAAACTGTCACCCTCTTCTTCTGCATCATCTCCCACTGTGATTGAAGTCCATTCCCTTCTCTCATCGACACCACCACCTGCAGCAATTATTTAAGGTGCTTCTGCCACTGAATTTTGTGATGTTATTTCTTACGGGTCGTTTGGTGTCCACTACCATGGTGTGAACCAGATTTACCTCGACAAACACTTGAGTGACAAAGGAGCATATTGCAATGTTAACCTCCTGAATGCTAATCACAAAGAAGTCTCAAATTAAGTAAGACACTGGTGCCCCTGCCAATTCCCGAAGAACTGGAGGTAAGTGGGTGTTTCGAGAATTGCCTCTCTGCAGGGCCTTGCAAATATGGAAGCTGGCAGTTGTGGTAGCAGTGCCACATCCCTTGGAGCAGGTTGAATAGGAAGGGTAATGAAGGTGTCCTCTGAGCCAGCTTCCATGACAATTACTGGCTCGTCCTCTTCATCCTCTTCCATAATTGTAAGGTGTTTAAGAATATTCCTTTTCCCGTGTCTCTCGTGGTAAGTCTCAGATTCAGTCAGGGTCCAGTTCATGGCCAGCTCATCAGAAGAGGGGCTACAGAAGATGGTGCAGTACTCTTTATTTTTCTTGCTGGAGATCGGGAAGCCAATGGTTCATGAAGAAGTACATCTTTCTAAGCAGGAACCTCAACCTCCTGTTCTGCTCCTATTTCAGAAAGATCTACTATTGCTATCTGCGGCTCCTGTTGTCCACATTGTTCAGGTCATTGTGATGATTGGGTACTAGTTTACGTCTGAGAAAAATGAAATTCAGACTCACTGCTTGTTAGAACTGTCTGGCTTTTTGGCGTAGTCCCTCCTATTTTTTTATTTATTTTGTCCCCTTTTTGCCCCTCATACCCTTGATATTTTTTGTCCACTGACTTTTTCTAGATGTTGGCCCAGGGGATAGGTGTTCTTTTCCCCCCTCATAATTTTTCACCTCAGGCCCAGAGGCCTGTTCTGACAGGAAAAGTTGGAACCACACAAAATGGTGGCTACCAACTGCCCTAACTGTCACACTCAGAACTTGGCCATAGCCTAGCATAGGGCGTTCTAGAACCTTCTCGTCCATTCTGGACCACTGAGGGTCAGCCTATATAAGGCGGAATGCGGGGCAGCCATTTTGTCTACCTGAGAGAGTCAGCTGGAGGACAGGCTGTAGCTAAGGGTGGGAAGAGGCTAGACATAGGGTTGACCTCCTGGCTAGGGAAGCTGCCTTACTGAACCACCTCACTATCCCCTTTTGGGTTACTTGTCCTGACCCCGCTGTTAAGGGTTACTGGAGACCCTGGGCGCCTAGCTTGCCCCTTGTCTAAATCATACAGGGGAAGTCTTGAGGAGAAGGAGACTGCAGCGCTGCGGAGTGCAGTCCTCTGCCCAGTGACAGGAATTCTGGAGTGTTTCCCTCTAGCAGAGGAGGGTTAATTCTTGTGGCCCTCACCCTTTTATTTAGCCCTCTATATCATCCTGCCCTGGTTTCAGAGACTGTCCCCTCGTTCAATCACCCCACAGAGTCATCACTCACCTGCTGTGGAGTGAAGTCGGCGCCTGGTGAGCTGTCCTAGCTCAGTGGTTGAGCGCTATCTGAGAGGGGCAGTGGGCGCTGAAGGAGCAGGGGCCAGGAGAGATCGGCGCCGGATTGTGTCTGAGGAGGCGCTTTGAAAGTGAAGGGTGCCGGTTTTACTGGAGCGGCGCTGATCTCGCCGTCTGCGGGGCCCCCGGGGGCACCGGCCGTGTCACTGTGTATTGGCCCAAGGTTTGGATTCAGTGAGCGCTACCGCGCATGCCCCAGGCGTTTCCACTCCTTTGTGCAGGAGGGGCCTAGGATCGAGCAGGCCCGGAGGAAGCAGTGTTTCGTCCACGGAGCCAGCGCGGTGGAAGGCGGGAGCGGAGGCGGATCTCAAGGCGAGGTGAGAAGCGGTGCATCTGGTGTGCCTCGCGAATGCCCAGAAGATTAGCGCGTCCCTTGGCCACAGCGAGGAGAAACTGAAGAGGAGCGCTAGGAGTCCCCCCGGCGGCGGAAGCAAACAGGAACTCCTCTCCCCGGCTCGAGCGCCCCACAGTGAGGCTGGCGTGAGCGGGAGGAGAGGTCTGTGGAGCCCAGAAGTGGCTCTGGAGGTTTGGGGAGACTGCCTCTTCGATTTTGGCGCCACGCAGGGGGAAGCTGAGGGGCCTCAGAGGCTGGTGAATCTTGCCAGCGTGTACCCACTTCTGTCCTGGCCAGTGATTTCCCTCACCCTCTGGCATAATAAGTCTACCATCATCGATCCTAGCACAAGTAAGGAGGTGTACCGAAGGGGGAGACTGACATTAGAGATTATCAGAAAATAACCCAGATACTGCTAGTTTCTACAGCTGTGACACATAAAGTGGGGAGTATCTTGAGGAAACCCTCAATAACTTTGTATTAAGGAGAAGGGGTTGTAGGTGCTGTGGGAGACCAGAATACTGCACTTAGAAGTAACCTTTTCTAACTGAGGCTGGAGTCTGATTAAATGCACTATTACTGTTGATTAATGATTTAACTTAGCCAATCTAGAAGTGCTGATTTTCTCTCCTAAAGTGAGGTTGTGAAGAGAAGTTGCCAAGGAGTTGAGCTGAGTACCGTAGAAGCATAACTGATTTTATTGAAGTAAAAGTGTTACCTGCCAGTTTTGGTTAAGAGGTCTGATCAGATGTAATGTACTGTAAATGCTGATTGACAACATGTTTTAGAACCTAAAAGTATAGTTAATGCTTCCATGACAAACTAAAGTGCTTAAACTGTATATTTTGAAACCGAAGAGCAGAGTATATTATTTTTATAAAGCAGTACTTATTTTTCCACATTTTGGTGTAGCGTTATTTTTGTGTGTTATTGCGTGGTTTTACTGTTGGGTGGTTTGCAACCTTCACACTTGTGCCTCTGAAATGTATGTCTTGCCCTAGGCCAGGCTACCCTAGGTGACCTGACATTCGCAGGTTCTAACAGATTGGTGCCTAGCGGTGGGATTCTGACTTGGTTACAGCTACTCATTAGTAATTCAACGCAATACACTGACCTACACCAGGAGTTTTCTCCTTGCGGCCCTCCTAATTTGAATTTTGATTTTTCCAAATTTGTTTCTGGTGGTGGGTGGAGGTTAAACTCAGGTCACTTCTTGGTTTTCCCCTGTGTGTTAATTATATTCCATAATAAAAGATGGAATTAAATTTTGAGGAGCTGGAATCCTACACCGTGACCCAACTCAAGGAGTGGTGTCAGCAACAGGGGGTATTCTTTAAAAAAGGTGCCAGGAAAGGCGAGTTGCTGACCAGCATAAGGGCATGGGTGGAAGCTCGTTCAAGGGAGGAACTGGACACGGAAGGAAGTGACAGGGACACTGTCCTTGAGACTGCAATGTTGTACCAAGCTGGAGGGGGGAATCTGCTAACAGGTCCCAGGACACCTTCGAGGGTGGGCAGCAGCGTCTCAGAGAGGGGTTTTACTGAAGCCGAGCTGGAAGATAGGAGGGAGGAGAGGAGAATGAGGTTGGAACTAGCTAGGATGGATATGGAAAGGGAGGACAAGAGGTTAGCTCATGAGCGAACCATTAAAGAAATGGACCTACAAGCTTTAACCTTAAAGTCTCCCAACCCAGATAATGGTGGCAGCGAAACCAAGGTGAACACCAGGGAATCCAGACCCTATTTACCCAAAGATGTCGTCACCAGTTACACCACAGGCGATGACATTGCCAAATGGTTGGCCGCCTACGAAGTTTCTTTAAGGGCTTACGGGATCTCAGACACTCACTGGGGGGGTGGGCTGTATAAATACATGCCCCTGGCTGGCAGGGATACCTTGTTGGCTCTGGAGCCGGAGGAGCAAACCCACTACCCCACGATGAAGGTGGCCCTGGTGAAGAAGTTTGGACTTACCCCTGAAAGGTACAGACAGAAATTCAGGGGAAGTCACAAACTGAGTACCCAGAATTGGGTAGACTTCTTAGACTACGCCAAGAAAGCTTTGGAGGGTTGGGTCAAGGGCAGCGAGGTGAAGGATTATGAGGGGCTGTATGATCTATTTTTGAAAGAACACCTCCTCGAGAAATGTTTTCCCGAGCTGTGCCAACACCTGGTGGACAGCAAGCTGACCAATCCCCGGAAGCTTGCAGAGGAGGCGGACACTTGGGCAAGTACCCGGGTGTCCTCAAAGGGGACTGGAGGGGATTCTCAAGAAGCCGGACAGGGCGCCCCCCAGAAGAAGGAGGGGGGAGATAAAAAGAAGGAGTTCTCTAAAGGTCCCCAAAATAATTTCCAAGGGAAGGGAGCAGGTTTCACCCCTAGGGCAAACCCGCCCAGAAACCCTAATCCTGGCCAAAGCCAGCAGCCAAGGGTTCTCCACTGTTTTGAATGTGGTGGTGTTGGACATTATAAGGGGGATGGGATGTCAGATGCCCAAAGAGACCACCCCCTTCCACTGGAGGAAAGTCACCGGGAGTAGCTAGTGTAGCGCTCGGGGAGGAGTTGCCCTTAGATAAGGGGGGTGAGTGGGCGGGTGTCACCTTAGTGTCCCTGGGAGAACGGGAGATGGTTCCAAAGATCCAGGTGCCCCCAAATACTACAAAGTATGGGCAATGGGTCACCATCAATGGCCAGAGAGGGGAGGCTCTGAGAGATACAGGAGCCAGTATGACTATGGTGAGAAGTCAACTGGTGTCTCCAGAGCAGGTTGTTCCTAATGTACTCCACCCCGCCGCGATGGCTGACGGCAGAATGGGCCACTATCCAGTGGCTGAGGTTCCCTTTGAGTGGGAGGGGGTTGCAGGTTCACTTCGAGTTGCCGTAAGCCCTGCCGTGCCAGTCGATTGTCTGTTGGGGAATGACATGGAACACAACACTTGGAGAGAAGTGGAATACCGGACGCATTCTGCGATGCTGGGTACACCTGACTGGGCCTGTGCAAGCACACGGTCTGCGACTGCCCGGAGAGGGAGTTCGCCTAGGTTGGAGCCTGGAACAATGGCCCAACCCGCTGCTAAAAAGGGACAGACCCGGAGACAGGGAGAGCCTGCTCCGGCTTCCGCACCCCATGTGACAGATCGGCCACCTGCGGTGGTGGACCAGGAGTCCGTGGAGGGGCAAGTAGACTCTCTGGAGGATTTACCCATCCCTGCTGAGTGGCATGTGGAGGGAGGTCCTACCAGAGAGGAATTCTGTAAGGGGCAGAGGGAGTGCCCCACCCTTGAGGGACTGAGGCGACAGGCTGAAGCCCAAGCAGCAGGTGATGTTACGGGACACTACCATATTTACTGGGAGGATGGACTCCTCTACAGTGAACCCAAGGTACCCTTGCCTGGTTCATCAAGGGCCTTGGTAGTCCCGCAACAGTACCGAGCCTTTCTTTTGGAATTGGCTCATGCCATACCCCTGGAAGGACACTTAGGCCAGGACAAGACCTTTGCACGGCTTGTCCTCCACTTTTACTGGCCTCAGATGAAAGTGGCGTCCAACACTTACTGTCGGACATGTGTAACCTGCCAGGCCAGTGGGAAAACAGGGGTGAAGCTAAAGGTTCCCCTGGAACCACTTCCAGTCGTTAGCACACCCTTTGAGAGGGTGGGCATCGACATTGTAGGTCCTTTAGATCCACCAACAACAGCTGGTCACAGGTTTATCCTGGTTCTGGTGGATCATGCCACACGGTACCCAGAGGCAATTCCTCTGAGGACAGTCACTGCACCTGTAGTGGCAAGAGCCCTAATGGGAATCTTTACCCGAGTGGGATTTCCCAAGGAAGTTGTGTCTGACAGGGGGACCAACTTCATGTCAGCTTACATGCGGGCAATGTGGAAGGAGTGTGGAGTGACCTACCGGTTCACCACTCCTTATCACCCCCAGTCGAATGGACTGGTTGAGAGGTTTATTAAGACCTTGAAGGGCATGATCAGAAGTCTGCCCGAAAGCCTGCGGAGGAAATGGGATGTCCTCCTACCCTGTTTGCTCTTTTCCTACAGGGAAGTGCCCCAGAAGGGAGTGGGCTTCAGTCCCCTTGAGCTTCTGTATGGGCACCCTGTACGCGGTCCTCTCAGCCTGGTGAAGGAAGGTTGGGAGAAGTCTCCCAGGAAACCCCCCCAGGATGTGGTGAGCTATATGCTGGCCTTCAGGAGCCAAATGGCGAAGTTGTGGAAGCAAGCTTCTGACAACTTGGAGGCCAGCCAGGCAGTCATGAATGAGTGGTATGACCACAATGCTCACCAGGTGGAATTGGAGCCTGGCCAGAAAGTGTGGGTGATGGAGCCTGGAGAGCTTAGTGCCCTCCAGGATCGCTGGACAGGCCCCTTTGAAGTGTTGGAGAAGAAGGGTAAGGCCACATACCTGGTGGACCTTAAGACCCCTCGACAGCCCCTACGGGTGCTGCATGCCAACCGTCTCAAGCCCCACCATGAGAGGCCCGAAGTCATGTTGATGATGGTGACTGACGGGGAAGAGGAAGCAGAAAGCGAACCTCTCCCAGATCTATTCTCGTCTCAAGAGAAGGATGGGTCAGTGGAGGGAGTGATTCTCTCTCCCACTCTAACTCCTGAGCAACGGGAGGACTGCCGCCAGATCCTGGAGCAGTACTCTTCGTTGTTCTCCCTTGTCCCGGGAAGGACTCACCTGTGTACCCATGACGTGGACACAGGGGACAGCCCACCAGTGAAGTCGAAGACCTACCGGCTGTCCGACAAGGTGAAGGCTAGCATCCATGGAGAGGTTGCCAAGATGCTAGAGCTGGGTGTTATTGAACCTTCCAACAGCCCTTGGTCCAGTCCGGTGGTGCTCGTGCCAAAAGCCGCACCACCAGGCACCACACCTGAACTGAGGTTCTGTGTGGATTACCGAGGACTGAACTCAGTGACAAAGACTGATGCTCATCCGATCCCTAGGGCGGATGAATTAATTGACCGGCTAGGAGCTACCCAATATCTGAGTACCTTTGACCTCACTTCAGGGTACTGGCAGATCTCCTTGACAGATGGAGCAAGGGAAAGGTCAGCCTTCTCCACGCCTGAGGGACACTTCCAGTTCTGTGTGATGCCCTTTGGGCTCAAGAACGCCCCTGCCACATTTCAGCGGCTGGTGAACCAGGTCCTCTCTGGAATGGAGAGGTTCTCTGCTGCTTACTTGGATGACATTGATGTCCTCAGTAGCAGTTGGGAGGACCATCTGCAGCATTTGCAAGCAGTTCTCCAGGCCCTGAAACAAGCTGGATTGACAATCAAGGCCAGCAAATGCCAGATTGGGCAGGGGTCGGTTGTGTACCTTGGACACTTGGTGGGTAGGGGGACTGTGCAGCCCCTGCAGGCGAAGATTGAGGCAATCATGGCCTGGGAACCCCCCAAGACACAGACTGAGGTCCGAGCTTTCCTGGGCCTCACAGGCTACTACCGTCGCTTTGTGAAGGGGTATGGCACTATTGTAGCGCCCCTCACAGAGCTCACCTCGAAGAAACAACCTCGACGGGTAGTTTGGACGGGAGCTTGTCAGCAAGCTTTCGAGAAATTGAAGCAGGCGATGTGTGCGGCACCGGTCCTGAAGGCCCCAGACTTCTCCAAGGAGTTCATTGTCCAAACAGATGCATCAGAACATGGCATTGGGGCAGTGTTATCGCAACTAAATGAAGAGGGCCTGGATCAGCCTGTAGTCTTCTTATCCAGGAGACTGCTTCCCCGGGAACAGAAGTGGAGTGCAATTGAGAGGGAAGCTTTTGTGGTGGTGTGGGCTCTGAAGAAGCTGCGGCCATATCTCTTTGGCTCGCACTTCCTGGTTCAGACTGACCACCGACCCCTTCGTTGGCTGATGCAAATGAAGGGGGAAAATCCCAAGCTGTTGAGGTGGTCCATCTCCCTACAGGGAATGGACTTCCGGGTGGAACATCGGCCTGGAGTGGACCACGCCAATGCAGACGGTCTCTCCAGGTATTTCCGCCTTAGTGATGAGGACTCCCAAGGGGTTGGGTAGTTCTCCCCACTTTCAGCTGGGGGGGGGCGCGTGTTAGACCTGTCTGGCTTTTTGGCGTAGTCCCTCCTATTTTTTAATTTATTTTGTCCCCTTTTTGCCCCTCATACCCTTGATAATTTTTGTCTACTGACTTTTTCTAGATGTTGGCCCAGGGGATAGGTGTTCTTTTCCCCCCTCATAATTTTTCACCTCAGGCCCAGAGGCCTGTTCTGACAGGAAAAGTTGGAACCACACAAAATGGTGGCTACCAACTGCCCTAACTGTCACACTCAGAACTTGGCCATAGCCTAGCATAGGGCGTTCTAGAACCTTCTGGTCCATTCTGGACCACTGAGGGTCAGCCTATATAAGGCGGAATGCGGGGCAGCCATTTTGTCTACCTGAGAGAGTCAGCTGGAGGACAGGCTGTAGCTAAGGGTGGGAAGAGGCTAGACATAGGGTTGACCTCCTGGATAGGGAAGCTGCCTTACTGAACCACCTCACTATCCCCTTTTGGGTTACTTGTCCTGACCCCGCTGTTAAGGGTTACTGGAGACCCTGGGCGCCTAGCTTGCCCCTTGTCTAAATCACACAGGGGAAGTCTTGAGGAGAAGGAGACTGCAGCGCTGCGGAGTGCAGTCCTCTGCCCAGTGAAAGGAATTCTGGAGTGTTTCCCTCTAGCAGAGGAGAGTTAATTCTTGTGGCCCTCACCCTTTTATTTAGCCCTCTATATCATCCTGCCCTGGTTTCAGAGACTGTCCCCTCGTTCAATCACCCCACAGAGTCATCACTCACCTGCTGTGGAGTGAAGTCAGCGCCTGGTGAGCTGTCCTAGCTCAGTGGTTGAGCGCTATCTGAGAGGGGCAGTGGGCGCTGAAGGAGCAGGGGCCAGGAGAGATCGGCGCCGGATTGTGTCTGAGGAGGCGCTTTGAAAGTGAAGGGTGCCGGTTTTACTGGAGCGGCGCTGATCTCGCCGTCTGCGGGGCCCCCGGGGGCACCGGCCGCGTCACTGTGTATTGGCCCAAGGTTTGGATTCAGTGAGCGCTACCGCGCATGCCCCAGGCGTTTCCACTCCTTTGTGCAGGAGGGGCCTAGGATCGAGCAGGCCCGGAAGAAGCAGTGTTTCGTCCGCGGAGCCAGCGCGGTGGAAGGCGGGAGCGGATCTCAAGGTGAGGTGAGAGGCGGTGCATCTGGTGTGCCTCGCGCATGCCCAGAACATTAGCGCGTCCCTTGGCCACAGCGAGGAGAAACTGAAGAGGAGCGCCAGGAGTCCCCCCGGCGGCGGAAGCAAACAGGAACTCCTCTCCCCGGCTCAAGCGCCCCACAGTGAGGCTGGCGTGATTGGGAGGAGAGGTCTGTGGAGCCCAGAAGTGGCTCAGGAGATTTGGGGAGACTGCCTCTTCGATTTTGGCGCCACGCAGGGGGAAGCTGAGGGGCCTCAGAGGCTGGTGAATCTTGCCAGCGTGTACCCACTTCTGTCCTGGCCAGTGATTTCCCTCACCCTCTGGCATAATAAGTCTACCATCATCGATCCTGGCACAAGTAAGGAGGTGTACCGAAGGGGGAGACTGACATTAGAGATTATCAGAAAATAACCCAGATACTGCTAGTTTCTACAGCTGTGACACATAAAGTGGGGAGTATCTTGAGGAAACCCTCAATAACTTTGTATTAAGGAGAAGGGGTTGTAGGTGCTGTGGGAGACCAGTATACTGCACTTAGAAGTAACCTTTTCTAACTGAGGCTGGAGTCTGATTAAATGCACTATTACTGTTGATTAATGATTTAACTTAGCCAATCTAGAAGTGCTGATTTTCTCTCCTAAAGTGAGGATGTGAAGAGAAGTTGCCAAGGAGTTGAGCTGAGTACCGTAGAAGCATAACTGATTTTATTGGAGTAAAAGTGTTACCTGCCAGTTTTGGTTAAGAGGTCTGATCAGATGTAATGTACTGTAAATGCTGATTGACAACATGTTTTAGAACCTAAAAGTATAGTTAATGCTTCCATGACAAACTAAAGTGCTTTAACTGTATATTTTGAAACCGAAGAGCAGAGTATATTATTTTTATAAAGCAGTACTTATTTTTCCACATTTTGGTGTAGCGTTATTTTTGTGTGTTATTGCGTGGTTTTACTGTTGGGTGGTTTGCAACCTTCGCACTTGTGCCTCTGAAATGTATGTCTTGCCCTAGGCCAGGCTACCCTAGGTGACTTGACATTCGCAGGTTCTAACACTGCTCATCACCATGATTGCAGTAACTGCCTTGCTGAAAGATAAGGTCTTGGGCTTAGGTAGGGAGATGCCTTCATTGATGCAGGAGTGTTGCTCCCAGCTTGTTGAATGAAGGACGGTGCAGCAGGCCCACACAGTTTTTTCTACTACTCGCTGCCCACTTTCTTGGCAGAGCAATCTTCAAGCTCTGTCAGTTGGCACTTAAATGCACAACTGGAGGAGAGAAGGAGTCATGCATTGTAGTTACGTCACTTTGCACTGTCCTTCTCTCTCGCAGTACCATGGGTGTTGTCTCTTGCAAATCTAAAAGCAAAAAAGGAAGAAAAACATTTAGTGATACGTGGCAATATTGCAGTTTGAATTATTCATAGTTTAGACAACATAAGTTAGAGTGGTTACTTATTATCCTAAATAATTAACAACAAGAGTGTATCCATAGCGAAGTCAAACTATCCCACCATAACATAATATTTCAATCAGGATAACAACATACTGATGTAACAGTTTGTTTTATGTGCATCTAAGGGGAGACACCTGTAACAGGCATGGAGGTGCAGGGGAAAATGGAATTACATTTTTTTATATATATATATGTATGTATATGTATGTATATATATATTCACTGAAAAAACCATAGGTTATAGACTATATATAGTTAAGAATTCGCATTTACAAAACCTTATTTTACTCACACAAAACCATTGAAATTCCATATATAGTTAGTTGCACTAACTATATATCGCGCACCCGCAATCCACTGCTGATGATGTCACATATTACATCATTCATGACATGGTCAGTGACATCACTGATGACATCTCAAATGACATCACTGATGACATCACTGATGACATCTCAAATGACATCACTGATGACATCACTGATGACATCTCATTTGACATTACTTTTTCCCCAAACGATGAAAGCCCCACCTTGTTTCTGGATCATTCAGACTGAAGCTGGCGTCAGCATGAGACCACTACCATCTCGTAGCTCCGTCGTGGCCATTCCACGAGCAATCATGGCAGCCGCTCCCCACCAGAAGCCTGCGGGAGTCGGAGGCCCCCAAGACTTTTGTAGAATCTTCACGGCTGAGGGGACGCTTTTCGAGAATGGGACCCAAGCCCTAGCAGACAAGCGTCCGAGTTCCAAGGTGTCCCAGGGCCATTTTAGTGGACCAGGCCCAAAACCGAAGAGCCGGCCGCCATTTTGAGAGTCCTGTGGCAGCCGCCTATCGCTGCACCGCAAGAGCGGGCGCATCTCAACTACATGGTGAGCGAGACGCTGTAGTCGCAAGAGCGGGCGGTAAACAGCTGAATGGCGGAAGAGGCACAGTGTAGCAAAAGCGGGCGGAATGGCAACTAAAACGATAAAGGGGCGCCCCACTACAGCTTGTCTTCAGGTCAAACGGATTGTGGGACAAGGTCCAGAATTGAAGAGTCATCAAAAGGCAAAAAGTTCCGCCGGACCCCGGGAGCCGGCCGCCTATGTCGGGGGCGATCTCAGGCTACACCAGTGCTATAAGACTTGGGGAGGGTGTCGGAGCCAAGCGTCTTCTCCGAGTCCATGGCCATCACACCGCCCCTCGGGGGCCTCCGTCAAGCGGTTTAGGGAGGTACCATATAACATTGTTTTCTAATGCAGTCAGGTCCACAAACGACACTCACTTACTTTGAGAATAGTGAAGCTGCAGTAGGTGGAAATAAGCTTCAGACAGTGTTACAAGCACTGCTCAGAACTCTTAACTATGGCACCCAACATCCAGAACTTATGCTATTTGAGAATGGTAGTGACATCGAAGCATCTCAGGGACCAAAACCATTAACGTACTTTCACGTATGAAAATCTTACTTGGGGAGGGGGCAGGAGCGAAGCGCCCCCTCCCAGTCAGCGCCACCACACCGTATGTTGAAAATCTGAAGCCATCGTTCTACAAAGTCAACCAAACTTGGATTGAAAAATCTAGAAAAATGTACAAACTGAAAACCAGTTTTGGTCTGCAT
Source organism: Lissotriton vulgaris (assembly GCF_964263255.1). NCBI lineage: Eukaryota > Metazoa > Chordata > Amphibia > Caudata > Salamandridae > Lissotriton > Lissotriton vulgaris. The sequence goes on from NC_141688.1 coordinate 8,467,989, forward strand.
AGCATCAGTAACAACGCTTGAGTCAGCTTTGTGTCAAGCCGCCATTTTGATTCAACAAAGCACAGGCATTGAAAAAGGCTGAAATTCAGAACTCTAAACTATGGCACCCAACATCCAGGAGCTTGCTATCCGGATCTTGGAGCCTTGTGCTGTTTTCGATCTATTCACACATCGGTCCACTACTGACATCATCTTATAAACCAACGTTATGTAAATAGTTTTTTAATAAAATGTTTTACCCTGTTTCTTTGCTGGTGTGTTGTCTATATTTTTAATATTTGCATAGGGTTTGTCGTTATTTTGTGCGGGATGGGTGATGGAGCCGAGCTGTCTTGCAGCCCTCATGGTGTGGAGCTCAGTTCATCTCACTATTTTCGTATTTCTCAAGAAGGGTTGTTCCTAATATTTCTATTTTAGCGAGGTCAAAAAGAGATCCAATTAGTGGCCTACTGATTTTGCTCGATTACTTTTATTTTTTTACACGATTTTTCACTATCTGCAAAGACTAAACAGAGTATTGCGACTTTGTGCTTGTTTGTAAATAGAGAATGATCCAAAGAGAACCAATTCTAAAACAGTAAATGCTTGGACAACAATCAATCAAATGGAGAGACAAGGAGGCACGACGGATTACAACGGGGGTAAAGGCCTGCGTTAACTACCCTTCAGTATCTGCAAAGAGAGAGTACTACTAAGGCAAAAGAGGGGAGGGGGGGGTGCAGCGTTCAAAGCACATCAGCGTGCATAAATACGAAAAAATTTTTATCTATCACGTACTTGACATTTTAAAGCTTTTCATATTTGCTATTAAAAAACCAATGAAATTCACAGAAAAAACCATAGGTTATAGTGGATATATAGTTAGGAATTTGCATTTACAAAACCTTGAAAATTCAATGAAAAAACCATAGGTTATAGGCCATATATAGTTAGGAATTAGCATTTACAAAACCTTATTTTACTCGCATAAAACCATTGAAATTCCATATATAGTTAGAAGCGCTAACTATATATCGCGCACCCGCAATCCACTGCTGATGATGTCACATATTACATCATTCATGACATGGTCAGTGACATCACTGATGACATCACTGATGACATCTCAAATGACATCACTGATGACAACTCAAATGATATCAATGATGACATCTCAAATGACATCACTGATGACATCACTGATGACAACTCAAATGACATCACTGATGACATCTCATTTGTCATCACTGATCACATCACTCATGTGATAATACAATGAACCTCTTCAGACTCTAATATAACCTTACATACACTCAGTATAAACAGACACTCACAGACTGTCACTCATCCATGGAGTTACTCACACACCTAGTCAGTCATGCAAAGAATCAATCACACCTCCATTTCCTCAACTATACAGTTATACACATCTTACTTATTCAAACATATAATAACACATATTTACTCTCTTATATAATCCCTGATACAAGCTCACAGTGATCGATACAGCCACTCACACATTCACTGGCTCTTATGTTCAGTTATTTATATATCTCAACTCTCACATGTATTGTGTTTTACATACGTACTTACTTGCACATGTAGCAATGAGAAATCCATTCACTCACCAACACACCCATGCACAGTCAACCGCCCATATAGCTGTTTCCACATGCACTCTTGAACTCATACTCCTAGTGAATCAACTGCTTACACATCTATGCACAGAGTCACGCACCTCCCAGCCACCCACACACACACTCAGCCTCCCATTCAAATACTTGGGCAACCAATCAATAACCCATATGGCCACTCTTATAGCTACTGATCAACACATGCAGCAGCTTACACAACAACAAACATACTGATGCACGAATTAAGACAGTTTAGTCACTAACCCATGTACTCAGTGAGACACATTTAATCACTCACTCATACAGTCAGTCATGCACCTACTAAATTCTTCATCCAGACACTTATACATCCACTCATTCTTCAATATGTGAAACATATTTAAACTTTACAGACACATACAATCACTGGATGTTGTGATCAGTGATGTCATCAGTGATGTCATTTGAGATGTCATCAGTGATGTCATCAGTGATGTCACTGACCATGTCATGAATGATGTAATATGTGACATCATCAGCAGTGGATTGCGGGTGCGCGATATATAGTTAGCGCTTCTAACTATATATGGAATTTCAATGGTTTTATGCGAGTAAAATAAGGTTTTGTAAATGCTAATTCCTAACTATATATGGCCTATAACCTATGGTTTTTTCATTGAATATATATATATATATGATCAAGGGCGGGAGCGCCCGAAACGCGTAGTGGCAGAGCTGTGGTCGAGCAAGTAACTATATATATATATATATATATATATACATATATATATATATATATATATATACACACTACAATGATCTTCAAGCATATTAAACTGATATCAGGGAAAAGAAAAAAATTAACTGAAACAAAAAGGCATAGCACTCTCCTATAAATCTCCCTCGAAAATCGCTTTGAAAGCTTGAAAAAACGGATTTGCACAAGGCTGGCTACACATTGGCTGGCTGCACAAAACTGCAGCCAGCCACATGGTCAACCAACAAGCAAGAAGACATCTGTCAAAAGCACACTGGTTGGTTACATAAAATGGTCAAACAACAAGCAAGAAGGCACAACAAAAAACACATGCAGACCTATGGCAAAAGCACAGTAGCTGGCTACTTAAAGTAGCCACCGGCCACATGGTCAGTCAACAAAAACAAGAACAAGCAAGGAACCATGGACTCAACAAAAAACACCTACAGGCCTATGTTAAAAAAACTGGCTGGCTACAAAGAATTGCCACTGGCCAAATGGTCAAACAACAACAACAAGCCGGGAGGATTGGACAACAAAGAACACATGCAGGCCTATGGCAAAAGCACACCGGCTGGCTGTGCAAAATGGCCACCGGCCACATGGCCAAACAACAACAAAAAGCAATGAGGCATGGACACAACAAAGAACACATGCAGGCCTACAGCAAAAATACACTGGCTGGTTATACAATATGGGCACCAGCCACATGGTCAAACAATAAGCAAGAAGGCATTGACACAACAAAGAACACATGCAGGCCTAGGGGAAAACCACACTGCTGGGTACACAAAAAGGTCACAGGCCACAAGGTCAAACAACAACAACAAGCAAGGAGGCATGCTGGACACAACAGATATCACATGCAGACCTATTGAAAAAGCACACTGGCTGGCTGTACAAAATGGCCACCGGCCACATGGTCCAATAACAGCAAGCAAGGAGGCATTGACACAACAAAGAACACATGTAGTCCTATGGGAAAAGCACACTGGCTGGGTACACAAAAAGATCACCGGCCACCTGGTCATATAACAACACTCAAGGAGGCATGGACACAAAAAGGAACACATGCAGGCTTATAGACACTGACTACATAAAAAAGGCCCCCGGCCACATGACATGTAGTACAAAGATAAATGGTGGTCTATGGCAAACACATAAACAGACTAGCCAGACAAAGGAGGCACTGAAAACAATGAAGAAAATACTAACAGTAATTCAGCAATGGCAAAAATGAAAATTAGGTGAGCTGTAAAAAGTTTACCGCAACACACATTCTCCTAGGGCTTCAAATATCACCGCACCAAAATACAATTTTTGCAGAAAAAGGGGTGAAATACAAAATAAAGAAATCGCACATTTTTAGTTTAATCCAATGCCTTCCCTGGCCTAAATGATGCTTTAAAATAACATATACCACAGAAACCAATGTTTCATGAACCCAATGACTAGTACTGGCTGGATGGCCCATGAGCAGACTAGGCCACATAGTCTGACACAATTCTCACCGTCTCGTATGCATGGGATTTAGCTGGAACTCAGTGTTACACACATAGGGTGGAGTTACCTTATTCGGCCAACTCCACAAGTGGAGTTATAATTCCGTCAAGAACTAATAATAACATGATTTTCTGCAATAATAAGGTAATACATTATATTTATCAAAAAGTCAAAGAAGGCATTAGAAGCTCCATAAGTGGTAATATCGTGGTGGTTCTTATTGTACCTCTGTGCCATGATAGACACGGGGTAAAAATAGGCACTACATAACATTGGTCCCATAAACTGTCCTAGTGTTTTCTAAAGCATCATCTTTGTGTTAATCGATTATATGCACTTAGATAGATAAGGCACGCACCGTTTTATAATATACCAAAGTTGCATAAATGAGAGGTTGTTGCGTGCAAGCCAGGGCTTCGCTGTCTGAACAAAACAGCGTTAAGGTAAACACAAAGTAGCAAGTTCCCAATGGGAGTTGTCCCCCAGTGCACCGCAGTAAATAATACCCGTAGGTATAATGAAGTTCAATCAGACACAATGTTCATTCCAAATAGTTTTGTATTCATTTTCAAAAATTCATAGCAATTCCATTTCACTTTAGATGTGGTACAGGTATTCCTGAAGCATCAGTAAATACATCCACAATTTTTCTCCCATACATCCCTATGCATTTCGGGCTCGTTCAGCCCTTCGTCAGGGGAGTAGTCTGTAAATCAAAAATAAAAACGAACTATATTCAGAGAGGATTTCTCCTATGCATTACAGAGATTTAAACATCAAGTATCCCATATATAATATGAAGAATCTCCACAATTCTTAAACATGCACTGTGCGTCAAAAATAACGATTTAAAACAATGTCAGTGTTTCAGAGGTTGTACAGAAAGAGAAATAACTGTGTCCTAAATTTCATGCAATATAGAGAAGAGAAGGAAAGAATAAAAACCAGATTGAAGCGTCACGAGAATGTGCAGTGGGGAGTGCTCGGTATGGTGTTCACAGCCAATGTCTAACCGAAAGTATCTAAATGAGGTTAAACAACGTCCTCAACAAAGGTAACAGTTAATGACAAAATGCGTGGTCTAAGCATGCTCGTGGTCATTCAAGGAACGATCGTGTGCATAAGTTTAATAAAAAGCGCCGCCCGAAGCTGGTACTTACTAGGGTTGTGCTTTGGACGCGGTAAAATCCAAACTTTCTGCTCGCGTAGGCAATAATAATCAGCTGATGTTCGTGTTAAGAATAGCACGGCCGGTGCCTGTGAGAGACAAAGATGACGGACTGGAAACAGTCCGGAACGGGGTGGCCATTACGGAATGGGGAAACTATGTGGAAAACGGTGGAAGGGTGAATGTGTATAGTAAAGTAACTATATGATGTGAGTGGACCGTGTAAGTAAGAAGAAGAGACATACTGTAGAGAGTTGAATGACAGTGAGAAACACAAACCTGAATGTAATACAAAACATTGTGAATGTGACAAAGATATATGAAAAAATATATGAAAGTGCATGCCAGTACTATCATAGACTTCTGAATCGTGGATAAATCAAACATTCATGGTTCATCAAATATAATACAATTAGAGTCAAAGATAACAAAGGAATTCCATGCGGTCATTTAGCCCTGTGGGCTGCATCGTGCTCAGGTAACGTATCCAGAATTTCTCCCTCTGTAGTAGTTTATTCTTAGGATTCATGCCTTCCTGATTCACAACATTCTCCAAGATTGTGTATTGTAGCTAAGCTACATTGTGTCTTCGTTCAAGAAAATGTGTGGCCACCGATGACTTCGTGTTGGCCGTTCTTATATTGCTTTTGTGTTCCAGGATTCTGGTTCTTATTTTCCTCTCCGTGTGCCCCACATAGCATAAGCCACATGGGCATTTCAATAGGTAAATTACATTGGACATATTGCACGTCGCATTAACTTTGAGTTTAATTTTGTGACCTTTCATCAGATGGTGTAAAACGTTGCCCTTGATCACATCGTTACAATTGCTGCAATTGTAACAGGGTTGCAGTCCATGGTATCTCAAAATTGAACTTGCAGGTTTGGGATTAGTTAAAAGTTCTTTAATATTTGGACCACAAGTGTAAGCAAAGATGGGTTTTTCTTCAAATAGTCCTCTGAAGTCAGGTTCCTTGCTCAATAGTGGCCAGTGCCTCAAGATGATGTTTCGATATTTATTACTCATGGTAGAGTATTTGGAAACCACTGTCATGCGTTTTTGTTCAGTTTTGGGTTTAGATTTGAGAAGATCTTCTCTTTTCATCAATTCACATCTGGACCTGGCATTTTTGACAATTGCATCAGGGTATCCTCGATCTTTGAATCGTTGACACATGATATCCATTTGTTGTTCATCAATGACCGAATACAATTTACATGGACCTATGATCGTAAGAGAGTGAACTACCTAGACGTATTGGTGACCATGGAGGATCTGAAATTCCGAACTAGTCTACAGGAAAGAAACGGATCGCAATAGTACTCTTCAATACACGAGTTTCCACACGCAAAATCTTAGGAACAATCTTCCCTTGTCTCAATTGATGAGAATCAAACGTATTGTCTCCAATGACAATGATGGTGAACAACAAATGGATATCATAAACCTGACTTTAGAGGACTATTTGAAGAAAAAAACATCTTTGCTTACACTTGTGGTCCAAATAATAAAGAACGTTTAACTAATACCAAACCTGCAAGTTCAATTTTGAGATACCATGGACTGCAACCCTGTTACAATTGCAGCAATTGTAACAAAGTGATCAAGGGCAACGTTTTACACCATCCGATGAAAGGTCACAAAATTAAACTCAAAGTTAATGCGACGTGCAATACGTCCAATGTAATTTACCTACTGAAATGCCCATGTGGCTTATGCTATGTTGGGCACACGGAGAGGAAAATAAGAACCAGAATCCTGGAACACAAAAGCAATATAAGAACGGCCAACACTAAGTCATCGGTGGCCACACATTTTCTTGAACGAAGACACAATATAGCTCAGCTACAATTCACGATCTTGGAGAATGTTGTGAATCAGGAAGGCATGAATCCTAAGAATAAACTACTACAGAGGGAGAAATTCTTGATACATTACCTGAGCACGATGCAGCCCATAGGGCTAAATGACCGCATGGAATTCCTTTGTTATCTTTGACTCTAATTGTATTATATTTGATGAACCATGAATGTTTGATTTATCCACGATTCACAAGTCTATGATAGTAGTGGCATGCACTTTCATATATTTCTTCATATATCTTTGTCACATTCACAATGTTTTGTATTACATTCAGGTTTGTGTTTCTCACTGTCATTCAACTCTCTACAGTATGTCTCTTATTCTTACTTACACGGTCCACTCACATCATATAGTTACGTTACTATACACATTCACCCTTCCAATATGGCCCCCGTTTTCTACATAGTTTCCCCATTCCGTAATGGCCACCACGTTTCGGACTGTTTCCAGTCCGTCATCTTTGTCTCTCACAGGCACAGGCCGTGCTATTCTTAACATGAACATCAGCTGATTATTATTGCCTACGGGAGCAGAAACTTTGGATTTTACCACATCCAAAGCACAACCCTAGTAAGTACCAGCTTCGGGCGGCGCTTTTATTCAACTTATGCACACGATCGTTCCTTGAATGATCACGAGCATGCTTAGACCACGCATTTTGTCATTAACTGTTACCTTTGTTGAGGACGTTGTTTAACCTCATTTAGATACTTTCGGTTAGACATTGGCTGTGAATACCATACCGAGCACTCCCCACTGCACATTCCCGTGACGCTTCAATCTGGTTTTTACTCTTTCCTTCTCTTCTCTATATTGCATGAAATTTAGGACACAGTTATTTCTCTTTCTGTACAACCTCTGAAACACTGACATTGTTTTAAATCATTATTTTTGACGCACAGTGCATGTTTAAGAATTGTGTAGATTCTTCACATTATATATGGGATACTTGATGTTTAAATCTCTGTAATGCATAGGAGAAATCCTCTCTGAATATAGTTCGTTTTCATTTTTGTATTTACAGACTACTCCCCTGACGAAGGGCTGAACGAGCCCGAAATGCATAGGGATGCATGGGAAAAAAATTGTGGATGTATTTACTGATGCTTCAGGAATACCTGTACCACATCTAAAGTGAAATGGAATTGCTATGAATTTTTGAAAACGAATACAAAACTATTTGGAATGAACATTGTGTCTGATTGAACTTCATTATACCTACGGGTATTATTTAATGCGGTGCACTGGGGGACAACTCCCATTGGGAACTTCCTACTTTGTGTTAATCGATTATATGTCACATTGGATAATCACCAAAATGGTGAACCAAACTACAATTAAAACATTAATAGATTTTCTCAAGGGCAGCTTTCCTGTAGAGGGCATACGCTCTCTCCTAGTCACAGATAATGGACTTCAGTTCACACCATACAAAATGAAGGAATTCTTGGCTAAACTGTTCATCAATCATGAAAAAAACTGTATATTGCCCCAAGGCCAGTGATCAACCTGTTGAAGAATCTATACCAAAGTTGCATTAATCATACCACACCATGCCTATCCAAGTCACAGCAATTTCCCCATTTACCTTACTCCAGCTCCAAATTATCCCCCTGTTGGTTAGGGGATCAAAATCAAGTTTATATCAACCCTGAAATGTGTATGGAGAAAGTAGAATCGCATCAGAGCAAATGCAAGCCTGGTATGATTCCAAAACAAAGTGTGTAGAATCAGCAATGGAAAATAGGTGATTTCTGTTCTAAATTAAAGACCAGGAGTGGCAAACTAATCAAGATCATCAAGCTTGTACACATCATTGAGGTACAACACAATGTGGTAACGGTTGCTAATGGGCAATTTTGGAGCATGGATAGGCTTGGTAGGTGTATTGATAGTCCACAGTGTCAACAGACTGAAGGCCCATTAGTTGCAGTGGATGATCCGTATGGAAAGATCAAAATCCCTACCAAAAGATGCAGATTCACACCTAAGTAGTAGAAAGATTTCCTCATGTGATGTTTCCTTAGCAGCTGTTACATCTCTTCTATTTTTGTAGGAGGGAGATGAGTTATAATGAATTAATTGTATATATATTTATTTATTTACTGAAAAAAACAAATGTTACATTAATGTTATAGTTAGATGATATTGTCAGTAAAAACGTAACATTTCAAACTCTAGAAACCACTGACATTCTCCTGTTATAGTTATATTTATCTCAGGTACCTGCACTACGGTAACCATAACTCTCGACCCTGCAATGCACATTTTTCTCATCAATAAGTTCATTGCAAATGTTGCAGTGATATTATCAATGATGCAATAAAAGATGTTGTGGTTGATGTAATATGTGGGGTATTTAGCAGTGCATTCTGAGGGCGTGAGTTATAGTTACCTTAAGGCACGAGTTATAGTTACTTGAGATAATTATAACTATAACAGGTGAATTTCAGTGTTTTTTTTAGAGTTTAAAGTGTTATTGAAAATTTAAACTAATTATAAAGTTACTTTTACCTTTTTCCGGGTGAATCTGTAGTTTATTTTAACGCAAAGTAATATTTAATTACCATACCTAAATTGTTCACCCCCTCAACAGCGCATCGTCTTTATGACGGTTGAATGCAGCTTTATGAGGCTTTTTTGCACTGCCTGGCCCCTGGCAAGGCCCTTTGACCATCCAATGCATGCAGCCAACCCTGTGCTGTGCACGCCCTTTGGCTATGTGCAGTGTGGAGTTGGCCACAAGGCCTGGCCTGCAGCCAACCCCCAAAAAGACAGCCACCACCACACTACTCAGGACCTTCAGTCATGCACTGTGGTTGGTTGCCACTGGGCTTGGCCCTGGGGACCCCATCCCCCTGTTCATTTTTTGTTTGTCTTTTTAAAGGGCAGGGGGGGGGGGGTGGCACAGGGTTCTCCTCCCCTAACTTACTATGGTCCTCCCCTAACTTACTATCCCATCCCCAAGGACCATATACATTTTAAAAAGGTGGGCCGGTTGGGCCCCCTCCGTGACCTCATTAGACACTGGGGGCCTTATTTATGAAGGCCTTGCGCCACCGGTGCGTCACTTTTTCCCATGTTAAAAGTGACGCACCGGCGGCGCAAGGCCTTCATAAATAAGGCCCAGGGGATCTTCTTCCCCAGGGCCTTCTTTATTTTAAAGGGGAGGATGGGCCGCATGGCCACTCTCCCCGAGCGTTCTGCGGTCATGGGGACCCGGTGCCAGTGCATGTCTAGCCTTCGAATTCACCAACGGGTGCCTTTTATTTTGGTGTCTCGGGCTATTTTATGTCCCGGTGCGAACTTGTTGTTATATTAATTGTTTAGCATCGAGAAGGTTTCTGAAGATTAGGTAGTCAGAGGGACTACTCTCAGAGGTAGATTGAGAGACTCGCCCAATGAAGGACCCTGCCTCCATATTTGACATTCCGCTGCTGAAAAATGTGTGAACCTTTAGATGCTGCTCGATCCACTGTACATGTTACAAAATAAGTGGCGCAGGGTTTATGGAGGAGGTTAGATAGCTATATGTGGAGGGTTTGGTGCGTGCATTGTATCCGCGTGCATCAACAAGTTTCAATCTTAATACAATGCCGCCGAAAACTCTTCCTTTTCCAGACCACTCTGTGTTATTTTTCACATTTGGGGATGAAGGTCTGAAATTCAGCCAACATCTACGCACACTCCATCTCTCGTGCAGCTCATAAAAACACCGTTTATTCCCCTTGGCAGGCAGCACATTGTAAGCGTGGCCTTGCTCGTCTCTTCACCTCGGTCTGCTTTATAACCTGGGTTGATACATTGGCTGCCTTTTCTTTCAGTAAAGAAGAGGAATGCTCAAGGGCGTGTGCTCGGCCCTGAGAGGAAAGATGCTTCGGCATCCAGCGGGCTCATTTATGTCATTTTAGTCCTCGCCGGAACCAAACCAACATGAATAGGGAGCATATTGTTTGGTAACATGGCATCCAACAATAAAGCCATCTGAGGCTGTACACTAGAGCCACACACATAGCATCTAATCCTTAAGCTTCTCAATAGTGCAAGATTATTAGAGCGGCAGACCCTGATGCAGAGGTCTAGCCTGGGACCAGGGTTCAATTCCCCGCCTCGGAGGGTCTTGAGCTCAAAATTCCACGGACCTGATAATTCTCGCCTCGGTGCCTATTCCAATCATAGAGTCCCACTCTGCAACTCTGGGCAATAGCTTGCTTAATCTCCACAACGGCCCCCACAACGCGAAGGATGCCTGGCCTCCACCTTGGGGGTGCCCAGGAGTGGACGCCTCACAGGGAAAGCCAGGATGGGTTCCACAGCGGTATTCGTACAAGCGCCTTGAGACCCTTGCGGGTTAGTAGTGCGCTATACAAGTATCAATTTACATTTACATTTACAGAAGGGCAATATTGTGGAGCAGAAGCACTAGTTTTAAGATGAGAGCAGGAGTACAGAGTGAGATGTTTTGGGGTATTTTTCAAGAATAGAGCAGGGGGAATTGGTAGGAGATCCGTAGACACTTATCCTTTCAGTCAGCTCTGTCTCCCAAAATAGTCTTCCATGTATTTTGCCCTTCACAGGCACTCATTAACCCTGCTCGTGTATTACAACATACCCGCTTTGCACAACAGGACTTCCTTCATGTACTATATGATTCACAGGCCCACATACACCCACAACATGCCTTTAATATACATGCACTGCATTATACCTATATTGTACAACATGCAGGCGCGCAAACACACACACTCAGCACGTGTACCACAAAAGCACAGCGCAGTGCTCCCCACCAAACCTATGTAGGCCAAGAGGTGTGAAGCACACAGTAGAAGAACTTTGAATGAATGAGCATGTAAACTCCACACTCCAGTGACAGACGTAAAACAAGCAGTGGCATAGCCAATAGGTCTTGCCTTTGGGACCTTATAAGAGTTTAGCCATGCAACGGTTGGTGTTGTTGCACCAAGGATATTGTGCTGCATAACTAAATACTTTTAAGGTCCCAAAAGCGAGACCTATTGGCTATGCTAATGCTTGTTTAGCAAATGTATGTGAGCATTTAGCTTTAAAATGCACTATTTAATCCCATGTTCTTCACTTCACTTACTCGCTGCAACTCAGTGTAGTTCAAGCATTGCACCTCACACCTTTCAAAGATCTTCAGCCGCCACTGCACTAGGGCACCTGCAAGGAGACCAATGTTATTTGGGGAAAGAGAGGGAACACCATTCAAGTCCCATAGGGGGGCATATAGCAATGTGTCAAATGAATCACAGAATCAAGTATGCTCTGGATTTTCCAATCAAATGCGTCAGCCTTCTGGGGCGCTTGTCTTTTCCAGCAAATTGTGGATACCAGGTGGTCTGACTAACATTTCTGCCTACAACTGTTGTTAGACAATGGAGAAAGTGAGAGTGGGTAAAATCATTTGCACAACCTATCACTAAACCTTCAAAATTGTCCAAAGAAGCACCTACACATTATGAGATGCTAGTACTGACCAAATATTTATATTATAAAAGCTACAAAGTCTGTCTTGTGTTAAAAAATATCCATCTTTGTGTCTTTAATAATATAGTAAATGGTGAGTGGGTAAAAGGTCCACTCCAGTATTAGATTACTCAGTAATATGTGTCTTTAACTTCTGACGTTGGTGCTAAGGTACTGCTTCCACTGTCAACTCAGATGCCTGGATATAAATATGTTGTAAGCAGCAGGGAGACCTGCCGGTAACAGGATTGTATTTATAATTATATTGAACTGTAAATGTGGATAGACACACCTAAATTAAAAGTGCACCAAATTTGTGTGTTTTGTTCATGCTCGAGAGCCCAGAAATAAAGTTGTGGGTGAATAAGATTTCAATAAAAAACCTGTATATTCAAAGTGCCACCTACGTGAAACCAAATCGCAAATGAAACAGCTATTAAAAATGCCACCTGTGAGAAAAAATGTAATTGGAATGCTGTTCTCACCATGGAGAAAAAAGTCTGTCTGTTCTTAGTAAGATGCTGAGACAGGGAGCTGGAAGGATATCATGACTTTAGAAAACTGTATGAGTCTTGGACCCAAGCATGAGCTTAAAGAACGTACAAAATCTGTCATGTGGCTTACCTCGATATCTGTGAAGATATATGAGGTTGTGGAGAGACCTTCAGTTGGAGTAAACGATAATCTGCAAGTAAGCATGAGCATCCAGTGAGCTCATAGGAAAACCAAAATCCAAGATACCTGTGAACAATGTCTCAGACCTCGAGTGAGGCCACTATACTATAGACTACAAACTTAATGAAGTATGTACTGTTTTTTGTTCGACCTCTGAGGCGGAAAGCCGGAGGACTGTATTTTGTTCTGTGATCTTTTAAAAACTATTGTCTTTCACTTGCACTGCTTTTAAAAAAAATCGATCTTACCTGAGCAGCCCTCCTGACCTCCCCTGATACAGCAGAACCTAGCGCTGACACAGGGAAAACACCCAAACCGCCATCGCGGCTCGAAGGCGTAGCCACGCCCACTACGAGGCCACGCCCATCACAGGGCCACGCCCACACCCTACGCCACAAATGTGTCGGCCATACCAGCGCAGCGGACGAGCACAGCGGGAGCGCCTAAGGCAAACCCGTCTGCGCCCGTCCGCGCACGGCCGGGCTCAGGGCCAGAACCCCTGCCGGACCAAGCTACCCCTAAGGTAAGCTATTTGCGCCGGGTCCTCCTCAAGCTCAGACCCACTACCGATAGCGCATGCAACTATGTTCACAATCTGGATGGACCATTTACCAGCTGCACACGGTGCCGCCCAGTTTAGCTACAACTGCCGAACCGACCCGCCAGGCACTCAGCTCTTAAACTGGCCACTCTGAACTGTCGCTCACTACCTAAGCATGCACTCCTAATTAATCATCTAATAGAAGACCACGAGCTCGACATTCTGTTCCTCTCGGAAACGTGGCTTACTGATCATTCAGATGCAGACGTTGTTCTAGCCCTTCCCCCGGGTTTCCTTATCCAGTCCCAACCTCGTCCATCTGGCAGAGGAGGAGGCTTGGCCATCATCCACCGGGACTACCTCTCCTGCAGAACCAACAACGCGCATATCCTGGACGCCGAAAGTCTTCATTTCACCATCCAGTTAGCACCGACTAATTCTCTTTCAGGCCTCCTAGTTTATCGCCCCCCTGGCCATTCTGGCCCTTTTGCCAGCGCTCTCCTAGATGTCATAGCATCTCAAGCCCACTCCACTACCAACTTCTCGATACTAGGAGACCTCAACATTCATTTTGAGGACCCCCTAGGCACAGGGGCAGCCGACTTGATCGCAGAACTGGCTGCCTATGGTCTACACCTCTCCAACTCCGGAGCCACACACACTAAAGGTCATTTGCTTGACCCGGTGTTTACCAACATCCCTACCCTCCAAGCCAAAGAGTACCTCGCCCTCCCATGGACGGACCACTTCATGGTGCCTCTCCACATACCAGGAGCCTTCGAGAAACTCCATAAACCCACTACCTATACCAGGGACAGGGCATGGTCCAGACTCTCCACAGAGGATTGGGCCAGAACCCTGAACTCCACTACCCCGACCTCTTCGGAAGACCCGATCACCGCAGACAGTAAATTCAGGGAGTGGATCACCACGTCACTGGACTCCATCCTCCCTATAAAAACCTGTGAGGATAAAAACGGTAAACTAGGATCTGCCCCATGGTATACCCCGGAACTCCGGACTCTCCGCAAAAACTGCAAAAAAGCTGAGCGGCTATGGAGGAAAGACTGGCAGCATGCCAACAAGGAAGCATATCATAGGTCAGTGAGAATCTATAAAACAACCCTGAAGCTCACTAAAGCCTCTCACTATGATACAAGAATAAAAAACTCCACCAACTCGACAAGGGAATCTTTTCTCATTGCCAAAGAGCTATTGAAAATACCAGCTCCACCCTCCTCCAACACACCCCCTGCGGACAGAAGTAATGAACTGGCTACCTACTTTAATTCTAAAATCGCCCGTATTCTAGTTTCCCTCCCCCCTCCCTGCCTGCCGAACCACATGGACAATGAGGCATCCACCAACCGCGCAGGAAGCAGCTTGCATCCTCAGCTGACCGCTTTTAGGGCAGTAACACTGAACGAAGTAGACACAACCATGGCCAAAATGAAAAGCGGCTCCCCTCTGGATCCCGCCCCAATCAGATTCCTGAAAACAGTAGCCCCTGTCATCGTGCCCACGATCACGGAGCTCATAAACATCTCGCTCTCTCAAGGCTCGGTCCCCCCCAGCTGGAAGAGTGCAATAGTCAAGGCACTCCTAAAAAAAAACCCAGCTGGACCCTGCCGACATGGCGAACTACCGGCCAATCTCACTCTCCCTTGCATCAGCAAAATGGCAGAGAAGCTAGTCAATGGGCAACTGTCACAGTTTCTAGAGTCAAATAACATCTTGCGGCAGTCCCAAACTGGGTTCCGCCCGGGCCACGGCACAGACACCGCCCTTCTCGCTGTCATCGAGGAGGCAAGGTGCATCCTGGATTCAGGAGGGTCAGTGGCAGTGATCCTCCTGGATCTTAGCGCAGCCTTCGACACAGTTAACCATCGTGTCTTACTCCATCGGCTGGCCGCGGCAGGGCTCACAGGTTCGGCGCTCACATGGATAGAATCCTTCCTCTCAGGGCGCTCGTTCCAGGTATGGGATGGCAACTCTCACTCTGCCTCCCTCCCCCTCACGAGCGGTGTCCCCCAGGGGTCATCACTAAGCCCCACTTTATTAAATGCTTATATGGCCCCTCTCGAAGATGTGGTCACCCCCTTCGGGATCAAGATAGTCAGCTACGCGGACGACACGCAACTGGTCGTCACCCTTTCACAACTGGACAACTATCCTGACAATCTGCCGAACTGCCTCAAGGCAATCCACAACTGGATGTGCGAGTCATCGCTCAAACTAAACGGGTCAAAAACAGAAGTCATGCTTCTGGGTAAGCAATGGACCACCATCCCCCCATCAGTCTGGCCAGACGTGTTCGGGGAAATTCCCACCCCGAAACAAGAAATTAAGACCCTAGGAGTCTGGCTAGAACCACAGCTGTCGCTGAAAACCCAAGCATCCAAAACAGCAGATACCTGCTTCGGCCTCATGCGCTCCATCCGCAGGATCCTCCCACTACTTCCGCCCCTATCTAGAAAACTCCTGGTCCAGGGTCTGATCCTTGCGCGGCTGGACTACAGCAACATGATATACTTGGGAGCTCCTGAATCCACCATGGCTAAACTCCAGCGCACGCAGAACGCAGCTGCCCGGCTTCTCATGAACCTCCCTTCCAGAGTTTCAGCCAAACCAGCAATCAAGGCCCTCCACTGGCTCCCAATACGTCAAAGGGTCGAATTCAAGGCCCTGTGCACTGCACACAAACTGCTCAACGGTCTCGAACCTGCTATTCTGAGAGACCTGGTTACTCCATACAAGGCCCACAGGTCCCTCCGTTCGGATAACGAGCGTCTGGCCAACGTCCCCAGATTTAGGAAGACACGTACCGGCGGCCGACGCTTTTCTGTTAAAGCATCCTCTGGGTGGAACTCACTTCCTCGCACCCTCCGGATGGAACCCAGCCACCCGATTTTCTGGAAAAAACTGAAAACTCTGCTATTCCCAAAATAAAGTCCCCCTTTTTTCCTCTGATCTCCACAAATGTTATAGCGCGGGGATGCCTCCGGGTCACCAGGCGCTCTACAAATCGCTAAATAATAATAATAATATACTTAGGCTGAGATCTACTCAAGGAGACGGCTTGACAACAAAAAAGCAACTGCATCATTGGATGAGAGCACGGTCTCCACCCAGGAATTGACAACTAAAAGAACACCAGCTAGGGTATCCACCCACACAGCACAAATAGCTGGACCATCCACGGAACCAGCTCAGTCACTACAAACAGTTTCTTCAACTCCTTTTTTATCCCAAATTCCAGATCAACGTCGCCCTCTGGTAACAACAGACAACAGCGCTTTGGTAACAACAGAAAAACCAGGAGAGGACAAAGGAAAAAATGGAAAATATCTAAGGAACGGCAAGACAGTAACTTCGTGATTAACATCTCATCACATGTAATGACTCAACAACAAAACAGCATTCTATCACATGGGTTGTCTTTTGTCCCCACCAACAGAACATCTCTTCTACAAGTAGAGGCTGATTTCTACAGATTTATGAAATTACTAAAGTTACACCATTTTTTCACCAACGTAGTTCCTCCTGACTCAACAGAGACAACCAAAACAATAAATCCTTTTAAACCTCGGAGTAGTTTTATCCCTCCAATATCTCATAAGATTCTGGATTCATTTGAAATCCTGGTACAAAAGGATTTGTCTCTAATACATTTTAAATCCATGAGGTTCAACAATCTTAGTAAACAGGAAAGATCACTCATCAAAACTATGGCAAACAACCCGGATATCACCATGCAACCGGTGGATAAAGGCGGGGCGATAGTAGTAATGGATACATCATATTACATTGCCCAAAGTCAATGGTCACGGACGTTAACACTTACATGCGCCTCCCAGGAGATCCAACAGCCCAACGGCTTAACATGCTTGCAGACATATTGAACGAAGCTATGGATCAAGAGTGGATTACTGTTATGTTATGTTATGTTATGTTATGTTATGCGTTTTTATTTGACGCACAGATGCTCCAGCTAAGGAGCGTCCTGGCGCCCGACAAGGCAGCTGCACAACACAACTAAAACAAAGACAAACATATGTATACAAACTAAGGGAATAAAAAGGTTTTCACCGCGCGGCGAAAGGAAAGCAAATCTCTCATAGCGCGAATCGCCGGGGGAAAGGAGTTCCAAAGGGCAGCCGCACGCACTCGAAACGAGCGTCCTCCGGCTCTACTCCGCTTGAAGCTCGGCACAACGGCCAGTTCAAGGTCTGCAGATCTTAAGGGTCGCGCTGGGATGTAATTGGCAAGGAGGTCCGTGAGGATCGTTGCTGGGGACCCCTTCAGAATTTTATAGGCGACGCAGAGGACCTTAAACTGGATCCGCTGGGCCACCGGAAGCCAATGCAGTGACCGCAGGGTACTGGAGGTAGGACAGAATCTTGGGAGGCCTACCACCGCTCTAGCTGCGGCGTTCTGAATCCTCTGTAAGCGCCCGATCTCTGCCTGATTCAGCCCAGCCAACACGGAACTCGCATAATCCAGCCTGGAGATGATAGTAGCTTGGATCATGAGTTGCCTGGTGGGGGCATCGAAGAACTTGAGCACAGGACGGAGCCCGCGCAGGATGCCAAAGCAGCATGCTGCCGTGCGTTTGGTATGGCACACAAACGTGAGGGAAGGGTCCAGCCAGACCCCGAGGTTCTTAAGCTCGGCGACTGGGGTGGGAGCAGGACCCAAATCCCCCGGCCACCATCTCTCTCCCCACAGCTCCGGCTGTCTGCCAAAAACCATGACCTCGGTCTTACTAGCGTTCAGCTGGAGACAGTTGGACGTCATCCAGCTGGCGACCGCCCGCAGTCTTTGTTGGAACCTGGGGGCATCGACTTCGGCATCCCCGCTGATCGTAACAGCTAGCTGGGTGTCATCGGCGTATGACACCATGGTCATACCCCATTGCCTGACAACCTCAGCTAGCGGCCTTACGTACAGATTAAACAGCGTAGGGCTCAGCGAGGAGCCTTGGGCGACCCCCAGGTTTAACGGATGGAATTTGGACTGGTAAGGTGGGACGGTCACGCTTAAGGCCCGGTTGGTTAGAAACGACCGGAACCACTCAAGAGCGGTACCGGTGACACCAGCCTCCTCTAGGCGCTGCAGAAGGATAGGGTGCGAGACGGTGTCAAAGGCAGCGCTTGGATCTAATAACACAAGCGCTGCCGTTTGTCCCGCGTCAAGCACGGAGCGAAGATGCTCCACCATATAAAGCAGAGCCGTCTCCGTGCTATGACCAGCCCTAAACCCATTCTGCGTTGCGTCGAGGATATCTGCGCAGCGAAGATGTTCCGAGAAGACGGCATTTACATGCGCCTCCATAACCTTAGCCGGACACGGCAAGAGTGAAATCGGCCGATAGCTCTCCGGCTTGCTACCGTCCAGGCTGGGTTTCTTAAGAATAGGCCGAACCATGGCTCGCTTCCACTTCAGTGGGACCTCGCCAGATGTTAACGACGAGTTGATCAAGGAACATAGCGGTGAGATATCGTGTACCGCTAGGTCCTTGAACACATCAGGGCAAAGTGGATCCTCTGGGGACCCAGACTTCACTCTGCGGGCCAATGTGTCTAGGCTATCTGATGTTAACATAGGTAAGGAATGTAGTCCCTCAGATGGTAACGGCTTAGAAGATGGATTAGCCGAGGGAGTGACCGAAGGAAAGGCCCGATAGATGGCATTCACCTTTTCCAAGAAAAACTCTGCCAATTTTTCACAATGCTCGACAGAGCTCTGGTGTGACGTTGTGACTTTTTTGGCAGTGAGGTCTTTCAATACCTTAAAAATAGCCTTAGACGGGTTCGAGCTATTCCTGAATTGTGCAGCATAAAATGCGGCACGAGTTCTACATACCGCCCGATGATACACTTTCACAGTCGACAGATATAGAACTTTCTTCGTGCTGTTATAGGCTTTACGCCAAGCCCGTTCTGCACGCCTGCAAGAGACCTTCAGAGCCCGCAGTGAGTCGTCGTACCAGGGGCTGGCTTTACCAGCTCCAGTTTTACAAGTTACCACGGGAATAAGGGTGTCCAAAGCCCTAGATACCCAGTTGCAAAACCTGTCATAGACCTGATCAGGCGATCCCAAGATGTCAAATGGGTCAGCCGATAGGAGGTGGAAAAACTCCTCCAGCTTAAGTTTGTTCCAGCGTTGTCTTGGAACCGAGCACACCACTGGCTTAGGTTGAATAGCCACAATAGGGCAGTGGAGCTGTATAAAATAATGATCAGTCCATGCCAGAGGTGTGTAGCTGGTGACGCAGGCTTCCGTAAGATTAGTGAAAAACGGATCAAGGGTAAGACCCCCTGAGTGGGTGGGCTGTGCCACCAGCTGATTCAGCTGGAGCGCCTCGAGGTCTGCCACAAAACTGGATACCGAGGGACTGATAGAGTTGTCAAAATGCAGTTTTAAGTCTCCAATGATGGAAAAATTGGAGCACCCCGTAGCCAGTTCACTAATGGCGTCAGGTAGCGCCGCTCTGAAGGCCACTTCGCTCCCCGGGGGCCGATAAATCAATAGGCCCGACATGGTGAAGTTTGATGTAATGGCAACCTTAAGCAGAGCGCTTTCGCAACTACTGATTACTGATCAGACCAAAGCATACCTCACAACCAAAAATTCAAGAAGACCAAAACTGTACATGATACCCACTCATACCAGTGTACGGTGTCAGAGCACTTTACATCACACACACTACACAGAGACAATCATTTATACATGTGTAAATCACTGTATAGGAAATGTTACATAAGACAAAGGACTACAAGGTGTAGAAGCCTCATGACAACCATACTAGTAGACAGCATAGTTTAGTAGCTCACAGTTCTACGTTAGGATTTTAACTTATAAACTGCAAGTAACAAAAGGATCTCTCTGACAAAAGCAGTTACCTACTAACCTAGTTAACATTATGTGCACTTTGTTATGTGCACTTTGTGATCTGCATGGTACATGTTATTTGCAGCAGTCACATTAACCCTCTGTGCTACCTTTTCAGGAGTCAACCCTTCCATTACACAAAACTCTGATCTCGCTGTAGGAAAAACATTAATCACCAAAGTTATCATGACATTTTATTGTTGCTGAAAATTGCTGAAGGCCAGGAAGGAGGCAACACGTTTTTAAAAAAACAATAATATACTTGCAAACACTACGCACCCTCCCGAAAAGGGTACCCAGTGTGGTCACACCGTTCGCACTGCCCTAACCTGCTCAAGGTTCACTTGACCTCAGTGACAGAGTCACAGTGACTGGATCACTGTTACTCTAGGGTGTGCTGCTTCGCAGGCCTGCCCGAAAGACTGGAGAGGAACTTCAGTATGGATTGTGGTGGACAGGCCATCAAGGTTAACTCACAATTGACACCACTAAGGTACACCTGCTTGTGCTAAGACATCAGGCCTTCTAAGGTCTAGTGGGGCCTTCTAAGGTCTAGCATGGGAATATGCTCCCTCAGTAGAGTGGCCTGGTGGGCTGGTCATGAAGGCTGAACCCGGTTCCGGAGTTCCAAATCCGACAGCTCTGGCCATAGCGCCACACCCTCTCCCCCACTGAACACCAAACTGCCTCACGGAAAGAAACTCGCACTACCTTCAGCTACAACCTAATTGTGCCCGCTATAAACACTTGGATGTGTCTCAATTCAAATTATGCACTTAATAAGAGTAATATGCTGCCTAAAAAAAAAGTAAAAGCAAACACTCATAGGGAATGCAAGATTAATTAAAGCATGTGAAATATAAGCAGAAACAATATGGTTACCTTAACGATCTCTCACTCACTAATCAGAAATCAACGAGTGGCTTTACATGAAAAGTTAAGGACATGACTACAGGGCCCGTTTCAATGCCGACTGCTTATATCCTTGCAAAACGTAAGTAGTATGGTTTAAAAAGAACACATCCATAAACACAGATCCATGGTACACATTTTATTTTCCAATCCACTCATCAACCAGGTATTGCAATACATCAAGGAATGGTGAACTTCCCCACTTGGGGACAATAACGTTTTTCATTGAAAGATGAGAAAACAAAAGTAGCGCTTCACTGCAAAGTCTGTA
The DNA here is from genome assembly GCF_964263255.1 of Lissotriton vulgaris. Classification (NCBI taxonomy): domain Eukaryota; kingdom Metazoa; phylum Chordata; class Amphibia; order Caudata; family Salamandridae; genus Lissotriton; species Lissotriton vulgaris. Next base: position 8,489,653 of record NC_141688.1, read on the forward strand.
AAGTGAGGCTGGTGTGTTTGGATGTGAATAAAACCAATCTGGCCACTTTGCACCCACTCTCTCTTGCTTTATTTAGTTATGTATTTATTTTTCATATATAAAACCTTTTTATTTCTCTCCATTCCGCGGGTGCACTTGGAATAGAAAAATGTGAGGAAAAAAAGGCATTTCCAGTGTTTTTCTTTTTTGGATCCATTTCACAGGGAAGCAACTAAATGAAAGAAGGGAAGAGAGGTTGTGAACCGTTTCTTAAATTCACTATTTTCAGTAAGTGAGGAGCTAGACAGAAAGAGAGGGAATAATAGGAAGAAGGGGTGGGCAGCTGCCAACACAGAAAAGCAGAAGACATTGTCCTTGTCTTCTCTGGGCAGTAAGGAAGAGACAGAGTCCTTCTGAATGCTTTGGCTATTTCTGCTGTCCTGGGACAGAGTTTTGAAAATAGAAAGTAGGGGAACGGAATCTTTTTAATAAAAGAAGTAGGGTCATGACGTGCCCTTCCGATCCCTCCCACTTCGACCACCGGTCTGGGTTAAACTAGCCGAGAAGGGTGGGAGAATAGCTCTATGGGACAATGAAAAATATGATGAGGAAATCATGCGCCAATAAAGTAATAGGGAACATTATCGGCCTATTAGGGATATTGCCGAACGTTCATAAAAATGTTTCCAAACCCCCAGTGTTCTATAGCATTTTAGGACCCTAGTGTAATTTTCCCGATTCATGCCCTTATATAGGTATAAATCTCCTTGTCCTTATATAGGCATAGAAATCATAACCATATTTAGACATAGCCCATGCAGTCCAAATACAGGCATGGATACTTCCACTAGTTCCGAAAAGCCACAACGATTCTTGGAAAACTCGGCTTCAGCAGTTAGGGACTTCTCCTTGCTTGAATATTGATTTGTCCAAGAACTCATGGAGTTTTTCAAAGAACTGCGACTCTTTGATGACGTTATTATGTCCAACTTTACGTCAAACTCGGCACCTTCAAGATATAAATATGTCAACACTTGCCCTAGCAAACACACGGTGGCTTGGAGCAGTTCGACTATCTACTTGCCCGACGCATCTCGCTGCAGCAAGTGCCGACCCTCCAGCTGACGCACTGAGAGAGACGCTGTCTTTTCTCTTGCCGAGAAATCCAGCTCCAGTGTTTCCAAGCTCACCTTGCGGGGTGTTGGGAAATCGAGTCCTGAGACAAAGAGATACCAGACCTCCTTCATTCTAAACCAATTTACAGAGCTGATTAGACCCTAAAAGAAATCTAGGATCGATTCTTGGCAAAAGAATACTTAACTTATGCTACACCACACTTACTCCTTCCCTCGTACTAGAATTAGGTTAGGTACATCGGGGTAGGCGTATTTTAGAAGCACCAGTTGAGTACTTTTTAGTCGTTGTTATTTATGTATGTATTTTATGGCTTAGAAACCATACCATGCTTTTACAGTATTATTTTATAATACTCTTCTTGATGTATGCATTATACTTTACAGCCAGTATTACGATTGTAACAGTTCATTTCTTCTACATGAGAAAGAAAATTATGCAATAAATACTTTAATTGAAAACACCCGTCTCTCTATTTCTCTGCACCTCTGGTGAAACAAAGCATGCACGAATGACTGAGTAAAATATCTATCTATTGTTTCTACGACTCTGAAGATACGTTTTATTTTGGGGAAACAAAGTTGTCATGTTTATGCGGTTGTCAGAAACGAATCCCTTCTTGTTTATTCGAGAAAGTTTCTCTGAGCTAGCTGGCACTCACAATTAAGTCTAATATATTCGATAGAGACCTAGTAGACCTAAGTCCTACGTCCCATCTACAGGATATATTATTCCAATGCTCAGAGCCTATTGGGACTATAGGAACCACACTACATGGCGCCCAGCATTTGGTAAGGCACTAATTTAAAGCTAGGTACTAGAGTAACTCAGTCGTGCTTTTCACAGAGAACCCTTTTTCCCATAAAATACTCCAATAGACGTCTGCATTGGGTTAAAGGATAAAAAATCCGCCATAACTGAGTAGGATGAAAATCCTATGTATTAGTTTTTGATTTTTTTCGAAAGATAGAGTGTTCCAAAATATTGTGCGCCTTATCTTTGTTTCCTTGAAACTTGCTCTGCAAATTTTCAGTCAACAAAATGTCGACTAGTGATGAAGAAAACGGTGGAGATGCATTAAATGCAAACCAACTGGGTTTAAACCTTACAAATTTCCAAGAAACCGGTGCGGATGCTATAATCATCCCGGAAAATGTACGGAAAATCATCGCTATAAAGCTCATGCAAGATGGCCTATCATCAAGAGGTGGTAGGCTAATATTTGTCATAGAGGCACACGAATATCGGCAGACAGAGGTATTCTATTCATGGATTATCTTCCCTGAAGCAAATCTAAGAACACATGTGTTCCACTTCTACAAGATAGAGGAACATCCAGCGGAATACATTCCTATCGAGGACATTGAAATTCCACTAACTTACCAAGAGCATCAGCTCTGGTTTAAAGGTGCCCTACAACATCAAAATCACATTACCAGGCTCGGTGCACTAGGTAGACCAGGAGCAACATGGCCGGTACTAGCCAGCTATACACCACATCCTGACATTGAAAGAATGACAGATGTAGAACTATTAGCTCAGCTAAAACAAATAATTAAAATACATAGACAATTAGTACAATATATCATGCGGACTCTAACAGTCCAACCTGCTATAAACATTCCACAGCACACTCCTCATCAGGGGAACACAAACAAAATAACACCACAGACTCTACAATCGGTCTTCGGTAAATTACCTACAAAAAGGGAACAAATTCCATTCTGGTTAGCTAAAAAAAATACTCAAATTGATGCAGTATTTCCAGATAGTACACCTCATGAGAAACACAGGATTCTAACAATCTGTTTACCAATGGGCATCGCACCACACCTGGAGGACAGTGACACTTGGGGTAGAGTCTTTGCTGCAATCTACAGAAAAAAACACATTGTGTTCCATCTATGGCGGTAATACCAGACGTCCTGAAACAGATTCAAAATGAATACAGGGGTAGAGCCTGCTTTAAATCTCAGTATGAAGTTACTGAAAGATTTCAAGCAGGTCTCAGCTATAATATTAGCTAATATTAAAGGTGAAGCAGCTTCCGTGGCAATCCGCCAAATACTAAAAGAACTTAATGTAACTGAGCAACCGTACGAACTGGCCAGTATAATAGAAAAATCCTATGAGGAACTGGGTGGAGATAGTTTGGGTCGGAAACCAGTAAAACCCGAACTAACAGAAAATCCTGAAAAAGTTTTTATTAAAAACACACTCACTGCTCCTAAAAAGAAGTGGGAACATACTAGACAGACACTTCCTAAGGAGAAGTGTTCTCAATCCAGAGGTAGGTCTCCTCAAAAGGAGCCTTCTGAAAAGAGGTATAACCTCAGAAACAGGGATAATTTGATAACACCTGATAGATAACAAGATACTGATACACGTTCCTCTCATACCTTTCAGACATCCTCAATCAATCAATCAGGAGTTTGTTAAAGCGCGACTACTCACCCGTAAGGGTCTCAAGGCGCTAGGGGTGGGCGGGTGGGGGGTTGCAGGTTCCATTCCATCAAGGAGGGGGTCTGTCGAAGAGCCAGGTTTTGAGGTTTCTCCTCACAGAAATCGGAAAGAAGAGGACGATCAGAACACAAGGAAGAACGTGTGAAGTCCAAAGACGATCACCATGTTTAAAAAAATAAGAAAACCCAATTCACAAAGAAGAAGGTAGCAAGTCAAAAAATCTGACATGCCTGGGACATGAGAATCTTGAGGACACAAGTCATGAACGGGGAGTGGGCCTAGACAATGCTGGACAGCACATACCATAGCTCGCAAGATCCTGTAGGATCATCTGAAGACAGTGGACTTGAATGAATACATTCAAGTTGAAACTGCCGATACCAGGGTTAGTGTACCCCATAAGTTATATGAAGTAACACTCCAGATAGAGGGGGACATAACTAGAAAAATAAGAGCACTCTTTTGGGAAAAACTCTCTAAGGGTTATGACATCCTTCATGCTGAAAAAGACTGGCCACCTGAATTTGTCAGGGAGTGCCCACATTGCGAAGAGGATTCAGAAAAGGGGGTGGTGATGAACAGAGTGTCTGAATTAAGCAGACCACTCTTACCCAGTCCAAAGATCAGGGCTTGATCCATCACCGTTATTTATCTCACTGCCCCATCCCAGCTCAGAACCTGGCTATATGCAAATCAGTCTGTGCCTGGCCCAGTGCATCATGGGAACAGGGCAGACTAAACTACCAAGCCAATTCTTCACCAGAAAGGAGACAAGCTACCGGGGACCGGTTTCTGGCATTTCAGCCATCTTCGGCCCGGCTTGCTTGAATCCTGATGGAGCAGTGAGAAAGGGACTCATGTCTGAGTATACCCTGCCAGACCTATAGTGGCCAAAAACGATTCAGAAAAGGGGGTGGTGATGAACAGAGTGTCTGAATTAAGCAGACCACTCTTACCCAGTCCAAAGATCAGGGCTTGATCCATCACCGTTATTTATCTCACTGCCCCATCCCAGCTCAGAACCTGGCTATATGCAAATCAGTCTGTCCCTGGCCCAGTGCATCATGGGAACAGGGCAGACTAAACTACCAAGCCAATTCTTTACCAGAAAGGAGACAAGCTACCGGGGACCGGTTTCTGGCATTTCAGCCGTCTTCGGCCCGGCTTGCTTGAATCCTGATGGAGCAGTGAGAAAGGGACTCATGTCTGAGTATACCCTGCCACACCTATAGTGGCCAAAAACGATTCAGAAAAAGGGGTGGTGATGAACAGAGTGTCTGAATTAAGCAGACCACTCTTACCCAGTCCAAAGATCAGGGCTTGATCCATCACCGTTATTTATCTCACTGCCCCATCCCAGCTCAGAACCTGGCTATATGCAAATCAGTCTGTCCCTGGCCCAGTGCATCATGGGAACAGGGCAGACTAAACTACCAAGCCAATTCTTCACCAGAAAGGAGACAAGCTACCGGGGACCAGTTTCTGGCATTTCAGCCGTCTTCGGCCCGGCTTGCTTGAATCCTGATGGAGCAGTGAGAAAGGTACTCATGTCTGAGTATACCCTGCCACACCTATAGTGGCCAAAAACGATTCAGAAAAGGGGGTGGTGATGAACAGAGTGTCTGAATTAAGCAGACCACTCTTACCCAGTCCAAAGATCAGGGCTTGATCCATCACCGTTATTTATCTCACTGCCCCATCCCAGCTCAGAACCTGGCTATATGCAAATCAGTCTGTCCCTGGCCCAGTGCATCATGGGAACAGGGCAGACTAAACTACCAAGCCAATTCTTCACCAGAAAGGAGACAAGCTACCGGGGACCAGTTTCTGGCATTTCAGCCGTCTTCGGCCCGGCTTGCTTGAATCCTGATGGAGCAGTGAGAAAGGTACTATTCATAAAAAATACACCTATGCCAGAAAATGGGCTGTGGCCCAGGATCCAGCATTATATAAATATCATGTGGGATAGGATGAGGACTCTCCTCACCATATGATCCAGTTACAAAATCAACCTACTTCTCAGAGGCAGTATCCAGTTAAGCAAGAAGCTAAAAAACAGGTCAAGGAGAAATTAGATCAACTTGAATACCAAGGGGTGATTGAAACATGCACCTCGTCCATGAACAATCCTTTGTTTCCTGTCTCCAAACCAGACAATACATATCGTCTAGTTTTGGACTACAGACATTTACATTTTTGTTGTAATACATTTGCAGGACAAAATGCACACAGTGCAGCACTGATGAATAACATTGTGAGCAAAAAATATAATACCACATTAGATATTTCAAACGGTTTCTTCTGTCAAAATATTGCACCTCATAGCAGGTATTTGATCGCTTTCTCAATTATGGGGACACAAGTCATTTCTGTCGTCTCCCCAGGGATTCAAGAATAGTCCAGGGTTATTTTCAGCCAGAGTAACAGAGTTACTACAAACGTATGATAATGAGGCATTATCTTATGTTGATGACATCTATTTTAACAGACGATGACTTGGACAGGCACTTGAACCAGGTGAACACCATAATACTTGGATTCGCCTCTGAAGGGTACAAATTTAACTTTAAACAATCAAGAATTGCCCATCCCAACGTCCTATTCTTAGGATACGAACTTTCAAGTGAAGGCAAAAGCCTGGCAGCAAACTTTTTTATACTACTGCGCGCTGCTCCAACCTCCAAAAACGCTGAAGAACTTACAGTCAATTCTAGGATTCCTGAATTTCGGAAGAACTTACATTCTAAATTACGCAGAAAGGGTTAAACCTCTCTATGAATTAATCAAACCTGATTTCAAACCTACTAATTGGACTAGAAAACACACAGAAATGTTGCGCTCAGTGCAAACAGACAGACGTAAACGTACACAACCTTGTAATCCGAATCATCCCAGGGAGATGCGGATTCACGTACCTAACCTTTAATGAAGGTGAAAAGGTACCAATAGCTTATAAATCACACTGGTACACACAAGCTGACATGAAATGCACTTCAACAGAAAAATTTTTGACAGCGGTTCAAACTGCAATAGCAAAAGGGAGACGCATAAATGTTGTTACTCCTGTACCTGCCTCAGAGGCAGTGACAAAAGCGAGCATTCCGAATTCAAAAGCTTTACATCTGAGATGGATACAATGGGTTAATTTTCTTGCTGCAACAGACATTGAATACGTTTTTGACCTCTACTTGAAAACTCAAGAATTTCTACACTACGAACAAGAATGTCCTCTGCCCACTGAGATTCTGCCTCTAGAACATTACGGATGTATAATTTATACAGAAGGATCAGCACAGCCCGCAATTGGGGGAAAATAAGCTTATAGTGCAGCGTGTGCAATTGTTAAAAGTTGCAGGCACGATGGTAAATTCAGACCTATTGTCACAAAAACTCAATCTCTAGGAGATTGTACAGCTCAGCCAGCTGAACTACAGGCTTTCAAGATGGCGCTTGAAAATACCGATTGTGAATTCCCCACACTCAAAGTATGCGATTTGTATTACTGCGTCCAATCTTATAATGAATACTTGCAGAACTGGGTTCAAAACGGTTTCAAAGATGCAAAAGGTGGCACAATCAAGCTAAAATGCTTTGGGAACAAATAGTTCAAGTACAGGAAGAACTACAAAAGACTCACATGATCCATACTCTGAGTCATCAACGTGATGGCATTCATGTTGCAGGGAGTTCATTGGCTGATGAAGCCGCGAAGGCAGCTGTGCAAACGGCTTCCGTAGCTGCAATTCACTCGTTCAAACATAGACAGCGAAATAATGCAAGCTGTCACTGCTTTAATAAAAGACAGTGGTAAAGCACTTCCAAAAGGCTTCCCATTCAAGAACTCATATATAACTGATGCAAATAATGTTCCTTTTGCTCGAATCCCTGGAGTGGGGGATAGGGTAATCCCAAACATGGAACATAGATTAGGACTAATTTTAGCAGCACATGAAGCAATTGCCTCTGCACACGCAGGTGTTTCCACCAAGTGTTATTATTAAAGCAATGACACTGGTGGCCGTGCATGAGGAAACAGACGCAAAACTATGTTTTGGAATGTGAAATCTGCCAGAAAATGAAAGTTTCAACAGTAAAACACCCGGCACAGACTCCCCTTTTAATTTCAGATAAACCACTAGCATGTGTTTACCTGGACCACTGTGGTGCCTTACAAAGGGATGGCAACTATAAATATATCATGGTCGCAGTGGATTCATGCTCAAGATTCATTTGGATGTGGCCTCAGCGCTCGGCTAACGCCCGAACTGTTATAAAGATTTGCAAATCTTTATCGGCACATACGCAATCGGCACGCTACATTCTGACCAGGGTCCTGCGTTTAGCTCCAAAGCTTACAAAGAGGCCATGGCCATTCCATCCTGACGGAAATTCGGTTGTGGAAAGAAAAAACTATGTCATAAAGCAATCTATAACAGCAAGGGTATTAGGCTCAGGTGACAGGTGGGTCAACATCTAATAAGTGTCCAACATAGTCTTAACAATCTGCCAAGAAAATCTATGGGTGGAATCACACCATATGAAACTCTTTTTGGTACTAAAATGATTGTCAAAGACCTCGATCGTCATACTTCAGTGGTGGAACAAAAACCATTTGATATCAAAGACCGTTTGGCTGTTTTGCAGGACATAAATGAAACAGGAAGTCTAAGCAACACATTACAGAAGCCAACGACAACTGAAGAAAAACCACCTGTACCAGCAAGACCTGTCTGGATTCCAAAGATTGGGGATTTGGTCAGAGAAAAAATAGCGAATAAGAAGGAATTTTGGCCTTCTTACAGAAACCCAATACCTGTCTTAGCAATCCACGGATCAAGAACAGTGTTACTGCCACCCCTTGCTGGAAGAAAGGAGAACCAGTTTATATCAATTGACCTGGTAAAACCACACCATGTGGCCGATAATAAGTTGTAGGCCCAGTCGACTCCAAAGGTGTAGCAGATGAACAAATCTTGCTACTATCAAAGAGGTACAAACTGGGAGACTCATCACCTTTGAAGAATCTGCAGTAAGAAAAGAAGGACTATGCAACAAAGCCATAGAACTTGTGCCTCTTGAAACCCAAATAACAGTTCTTCAAGAAACTCCCGTCTTCAATGATGTAGCATCTGACTATACAAATATGTCAAGGGACCAAGCAGCTCCAATGATTTCAAATAATCCGGATGCAATACCAACAATTGACAGAACTGCCTCTGGCTATTTCATCACTTTTTCTGAGGATACCAGTAAGCCCGAAACAACGCCAGCAAATAAAACTTTCAAGGAAAAAAGTAACAGAACTTTTTCACCAGCTTGCAAATACTTATCTGGTTTCACCATGGGTTGAATTTTGGATTGTGTTAGGTGTACTTTTTTTCTACTATGGCTCATTCTTGTTTTAAGTTTGGGAAAGCTGACAGATGGAAAATATAGTGAAATGGACACAGCAAGTAAGAACATCAACTTGCTCCTGAAGCCACACAAATCATCTCATTGTGAACAAAGAGACCTGTCATCAGTGAACATCACAGCCGTTCCTCTACATGGTGGTATAGCATGGGACAGAACTGATTATGGCATTTGTGGTCCTGTAGAGCTGTTGAAGATTCCACACAAATGTAAGGTTTCCTTGAGTAACTTTTCTGATGATTGGGACTTTGAGACTGTTAATAACATGATGGCGGACTTAGAAATGTCAGTAAAATTTACAAAACATGAATACTTAGAAGGTTCATCAGATTATATACAAATGTATTGTTTAAATCATTATGGTAATCATTATTTGCACAAATCTGCAAACCCTAGAAATGTTTTTACTTATAGTCAATGGGAACATTGTCCAATGCTACCAAAGGGTAGCTCAAAAACATTTTATGAAGAATTTCCATACTTCTCAGGTTTTAATGTCACAAATCCAGAAACATTTTACTTTAAAAATGTTAATAAGACAGGAATGAACAGTATGTTGACTAATACTGAGCAAATTTATTCTGCGGCCTTTTATGCTCAATTGTCCACATTAGGTTTTGACTTTTGGAAAGACAACATTGAGACAAAAAATGTCTGGGGCACAATAGACTGCCATGTGCAAGGTTTAGATGCATTACTTAGAGCCTCCATATTCCCATAACAAATAATGTTCTTAAATGAAACTGTTCAACGGACATCTTGTCTTGGCCCTGCTAAGATAAAAGACTTAAACAAACCGTCCATACCTAAACCCACACCTGATAGTAATGGAACTACAGATGAGGAGGTACACGTGAAATATATTTTACAACAGAACAGAACAAATCCCGATTGGAAGAAATGGTTAATCTGGCCCACAGACACGAATAACTGTCAAGATAGATTCCTGAATAAGACGCACAGGTTTACAGTAACTAGGCCAGATCCAAGATATGTCCAGAGACAACATCCAGGGATAATAACAACATACAGTGTAGGAATAATGTGCCTTGAGCGGCTACAAAAAAACACTTAACTTTACTTAAAGATGGCGTTGATTTGAGACACTGCTTACTAGGACCTCGTAAACCACGTCATAAAAGTTTCATAGACGCCGGTATTTATGCTGCTTATAATGAAGCATGGAAAGTCAAGCAAATGGAAACTGCAGAACGAATAAGAGAAATTGATTGTATTAATTTAGAGAAAGCTCTCTCTGTAGTTGACAATGGGTTAAAGACTCTGTCATCCAGAATTTATTCTTTGGGCAGCATTGTATCCTCTGTCATAGACATAGTGGAACAGGACTTGCTCATGTTACAACATGGACAGTCTCAATTGCGTTCTATAATGCTGCTAGAATGGACGTTACAAAACATTCGTTCAGGCTATGTGCCTTGGCGTCTAATCAACACCACGTCATTGTTTACTGGATTTAACCTAACAGATAAACAAATCTCTTTGGCACAGAGGGGAGTAGACTATAAGGTGCTGAGCATAGAAAAACTGGAAAGATTACTATTAACCGTTTCTGAGAAACCAGCCGTAGATTGGCTAATACTTGGCACCATCACAATGCCAGTGACGATTTTTCAGTTTCAGTATTGCTTGAAACACATACCAGCAGGCCTGTATGAAAGGTTGGGTAAAGAATACATAAAGTCGACCTAGGATTTACCATACACACACAAAAATTGGAGTGGGGAAAAGGAGGTATTTCTTAGTGGTAAAAATTGCAAAAGCACACTGAGGGGTACACTTTTATGTCAGGGTATTAATTTACATGGAGACTGCAATGGTTCTTCAACCAACTTATCCTGCCACCTGCAGGGTTCCCCAGCAGCAGTGATACATCCAATTTTTAGGCAACTGTCCAATGGGAGCTACATAATGTTGAATGATCACAGCTGTTGTGGAATGAAGCCAGGAATAGCCTATCTCGTTAGTGTGTCAGCCAGGGTCACTTGCTGTAAGCAACTATTGTTTCCTAAAACTAAGATAGACGGGGAGTCGCCGCTATGGCTCTCACTGAGCATCTCTTCTATACAAATTGATACTCTAAGCAGAATGAAAGCCATTCTTTTACAAAAAAACTGTGCCACTGACCTCGTCCAGAGAGACGTATGATCGGCAAGTTGCAAGATCATCTGCGGAGATACATGCCTTATTATCAACAAACTGCCCCATACATTTCGCAGAAATGTTAGGTAGTATATTAAACATGTCTGATACCAGTGGTATTGTACATGTATTTAAGACTATTTTTTTGGGACTGTTAGCACCCTTTGAAGCACTCCTAGGCATTGTTCCAAACTTGGTGCACTCTGTGTTCAGCGGACTGCCGCTCATTTTGGGACTCGTAGCAGGGATACTATTTTTGTTCCTTCTGCTCTGATATTGCATGTCCAGTCACCAGAGATACCCAGATTACCATGGAGAACAGTCTTCTGGCAATGCAGTATCGTGAGCGCATATCACAGATTCTTGGCTTGGCTCATTTGATAGATCTGAATACCACGTGGTTCCTGTCATTCAGACCAATCTGGTAAAATTGCATCTTACCTGCCCAACGAGACCTGCTTTGTGGAGAGGAATGCGCGTTGGATATTTGTAACCCTGGGCGTAGTATGCGTAGTGGGGCTACGCGAAGCTACGCAAAGTGGGCGAGAAATTACGCCCACCCACGCACTTCGCGTAGCCCCACTACGCGCCTCCCTCCCGCCCTCCCCTACATACCTAATTTTTGTAAAGGCTGAAATAAAAGTAAATAAAAGGCACTTACCTTGTCAGCTGCATCCCCGGGGCTCCCTCTGCTCGTTCGCGCCGCCGTCGCCGCCATCTTGGATACCAATGCGCATGCGCCGGCGGCCGCGCATGCGCATTTCTCATGAGAAATGCGCATGCGCAGGCAGCCGCGCATGCGCATTGGTATCCAAGACGGCGGCAACGGCAGCGCGAATGAGCAGAGGGAGCACCGGGGCGCAGCTGACAAGGTAAGTGCATTTTATTTATGTCAGACTAAATAATACTTGGTTATTATACTACACAGAAACAGAGATGCTTGATCCCGAATCCACCTAGGCAGCAACCCAGTGCTTAGTAAACAAGACTCTAGATATCCTACCTTTGGAGAAGGGGGAAATTGGATAAAATAACAAAAGAGAGAAGAGACAAGCTCTGGTCAATACTTCTAGTAGTCCGTCCCGCAGACTTCTACCTCATGTCAACCTGAAGGGAAAAAGCAACCTTTAATAACCGGTTATCCTACTTCTTATCTACTGATCTTAAAACTAAATCTCACTCTTCCTACCTTATGTCTTCCAGAATGTTGCTTCTCTTCTATTTCTCACTAGGTGGATAATTGCTTCTAGCTCTAACTAGCTCTGTGTTTACCTACAATTTACAAGACAGTTCTCAGTACTGATATACCACTAATTTGGATTTTCTCACTATGGTAATCTACTTACTTCGCTATTTTCTTATTCTCTACTTCTGTATTTCCTGCTCTTCTTTCCTTGCTGCTTCCTAGCGCTTTTCCTGGTGTCTCCCAATTAACACAATTACTTTTATTATCACTTAATAAACTTTGAGCTTCCTTATTATTTATACCTCCCTTGTTAGTGACTTACTTGTTTGTCTACTCTTGTTTGTCTTATACCTATTCTTTTCTCTGTTCGTCTTCTAATCTTTTTTATTTCTATTTACAGGTTTGTGTGATTGCACACATGCAGTTCTTATCCCTGACGTCCGCCTTTGGGTAAGTACTCTCTCTTCTTCACAATATTTACAGTCTATTACAGTTAATTCTCTAGATTCATTTCGTGAAAAAATAACACTTAGCTTTTGTTGTCGTCTTCGTTATTTCTCTCAGGTGCACCTGTGATGAATTGCCGAGTTCGTGTCAGGAACGAATCTGTTTGAAGCCCTTTCTATCTTCCGTTCGGTTGCTGTGAAATATCGTTCCGCTTCTCACGTTCCTGGGGCTGATAACTCGAACTTCTCCTCAACTGATAACTCGGTGAGTTTTCCTCATTAAGCCTCAAACGCGCTTAATATTGGCTGCCAAGATTAATTTCAGACCTCGCGAACTAATTTTTACAGAAGGTCGCTTGAATTCTCTCGCTAACTATGATTTTCCTACGATACCTCCGGAACACTCCTTCTCGGGCCGAAACTCTGGTGAAGTGCGCAATTCCCATCGCTCGCGCACTTCACCTAAACTCCCTGTGATTACTGTTAATGAGCTAGACCACTGACCTCCGCTTGGAGTCAGTGGCTCTTCTAAGGTGCCATCTTCGAATTAGCTCTGCCCACATATTCCTCTGTGTCTGTACAGCACTGTGACTCTCTCCTTTCGAGGTAATTAACCCTACTTAAAGCTTCGGGGTCCTGACAATTTACTTTTATTTCAGCCTTTACAAAAGTTAGGTATGTAGGGGAGGGCGGGAGGGAGGCGGGTGGCGGGCAACTTCGCTACGCCCATGGAGTGGGCGTAGTGTAGCCTGCTACGCCTACTTTGCAAAGGGCGAAGTAGGCAAGACTACGCCCACTCCATGGGCCTAGCAAAGTCCTTTACCCAGGCTTAGATATTTGTTTGACACTTCCATCAGCACTGTCAATGGATAATGACGCTTTGCTTGGTTCGGTAACGGCTCATGCTTTGTGTTGTCCCCAGCGGCTACCAATCCTGATGACGGCAGTCATTGAGGTCTCACCAGCAATTCTAGCGGAGGGTGAGATACGTGGACCAGCAGGCACACGGTACCATCAACTGCTAACATTGCTAATGCGACTTACGCTGACGGCGTCAGTCGCTTCTCATCTGTGTACAATTGATCTACTTAATGAAGTGGTTCAACTTTCACCTACTGTGGTAGACAATTACTTTGCCAGCTTAGACTTAATGTTTTCTCTTGACACTGAGAATAACTTTTGAAATAAGCACACAGCGTTCTATCAACTTTGAATTCGACCTTCGTTTTTCAAAATAAAAAACTTCTCAACTCTATTTTTCTACGATTTGATTTGACTTTTTCAAAATTGAACTTTGGCACAAAGTAATCTGCTTAAAGTAGAACTATTCTTTGACATCAAGAATTATTTTAATACTTCCTAGAAACAATATTGACCTTATCCAGAAAACAAAAGTTCATATATTCTGCTATGGGGTGGTCTCAACATTTTTATTCTGTATTTAAGAGCCATTTCATGAATGTAATTTTCATGATTCATTCAGTTAGCATTGTTAATATCATACTATATGCTTAAAATGAAATCATTGCCTTCAAATGCGTACAGTACAAATGCTCATTTTTGTGTGCAACCATTTCAAATGCATTTTTATGTATTTTTGGGTGGGATTGTAAACACATGCTTTAAATATGTTTTAGTGCTTGAATTTAGTAATGTCGAACATAATAAAGTGGAGTGGGAGTTGTATAGCATTTTAGGACCCTAGTGTAATTTTACCGATTCATGCCCTTATATAGGTATAAATCACCTTGTCCTTATATAGGCATAGAAATCCCAACCATATTTAGACATAGCCCATGCAGTCCAAATACAGGCATGAATACTTCCACTAGTTCGGAAAAGCCACAACGATTTCTTGGAAAACTCTGCTTCAGCAGTTAAGGACTTCCCCTTGCTTGAATATTGATTTGTCGAAGAACTCAAGGAGTTTTTCAAAGAACTGTGACTCTATGATGACGTTATTATGTCAAATTCAGCACCTTCAAGGTATAAATATGTCCACACTTGCCCTAGCAAACACACGGTGGTTTGGAGCAGTTCGACTATCTACTTGCCCGACACATCTCGCTACAGCAAGTGCCGAAGGAAGCCGACCCTCCAGCTGACGCACTGAGACGCTGTCTTTTCTCTTGCCGAGAAATCCAGCTCCAGTGTTTCCAAGCACCCCTTGCGCGGTGTTGGGAAATCAAGTCCTGAGACAAAGGGATACCAGACCTCCTTCATTCTAAACCAAGGTACAGAGCTGATTAGACCCTAAGAGAAATCTTGGATAGATTCTTGGCAAAAGAATACTAAACTTATGCTACACCACACTTACTCCTTCCGTCGTACTAGACTTAGGTTAAGTATATCGGGGTACTTTACAGCCAGTATTACGAATGTAGCAGTTCATTTCTTCTTCATGAGAAAGAAGACTGTTCAATAAATACTTTTATTGAAAAAGCCTGTCTCTCTATTGCCAGAAACCGGCCCTGGGAAACTTGATTCCGGTCCAGGGAAGACATGGCTTGGCAGTTCGGACTTGACTGTTCCCATGAGGCACAGGGTCAGACTGATTTGCATATGGACATGTCTGAACTGGGATGGCAGAGTGAGCTAAAGAACGGTGATGGATTAAACCCAGATCAGTTGACTGGGGTTGAGTGTTTGTATTGTCAATGCTCCGTCCATCATCCCCTTTGGTTTTTCTTTGTTCGCCCTAAGTATGCTCAGACGTGAGTCCCTTGCTCACTTTGCCACTGGATTCAAGCAAGCCCGGCTGAAGACGGCTGTAATGCCAGAAACCGGTCCTGGGAAGCTTGATTCTGGTCCAGGGAAGACATGGCTTGGCAGTTCGGGCTGGACTGTTCCCATGAGGCACAGGGTCAGACTGATTTGCATATGGCCATGTCTGAACTGGGGTGGCGGAGTGAGCTAAAGAACGGTGATGGATTAAACCCAGATCAGTTGGCTGGGGGTGAGGGTTTGTATTGTCAACGCTCCGTCCATCATCCCCTTTGGTTTTTCTTTGTCTCTCTATTTCTCTGCACCTCTGGTGAAACGAAGCATGCACGAATGACTGAGTAAAATATCTATCTATTGTTTCCACGACTCTGAAGATACATTTTATCTTGGGGAAACAAAGTTGTCATGTTTATGCGGTTGTCAGAAACGAATCCCTTCTTGTTTATTCGAGAAAGTTTCTAGTGACCTCTGAGCTAGCTGGCACTCACAATTAAGTCTAATATATTTGATAGAGACCTAGTAGACCTAAGTCCTACGTCACATCTATAGGATATATTATTCCAATGCGCAGAGACTATTGGGAACTTAGGAACTACACTACACTAGGGACACCTAATATTGCCTTTTGTAGGTAAATTTCGGAACCATTGGCGAAATATATCAATGTATTCCTGAAGCTATTTGTTGGTCCAAACTAAAGCCTACGTGAGAGATATGATAGATCTCATTGCAAAAATAGACCTCTCGGTGTTCGATGGAGGCCAACAGTTGTTGGTCTCCTTCGACATCGAGTGTCTTATACAACCATACCCCAGGATGAGGCCTTGCTGGTTATGACCATGGTGTTGGATAAACGACCAAGACTCCATCAAGTGCCAACCAAGTTTTTAGTTACGCTGGCCCATATTTGTTTAAAAACAATTTTTTTGCCATTTAAAGCAGAATTATTTTTGCAAGTTAAAGGCGTAGGGATGGGGTGTTGTTTCGCCTCTGAAACAGCAAATTTGGTTATGGATCAATTTCGAGATGAGGCACATCTTCGGTGAAGCGACCCCATTCAAAGAACATATTCTCGAGTGGGTTCGCTACTGCAACAATGTGTTTGTGATATGGAAGGGGACACAAGAGGAATTGGAACTCTTCAACGTGTGGGTCAATACACGGACGACAGACCTTAAATTCACTAAAACAGAGAGTAACACACGTATCAATTTTCTAGACGTATGGATCATTGACAAAGACAGAAGGCTGGAGGTAGATTTGTATATCAAGTCGACCGACCGGAACACCCTTCTGGATTACACATCCGGGCACCCGCGTAACCTCAGGGCCAATTTGCCTTATGGGCGGTTTCTGAGGGTACTCCGCAATTGTACCGACAAAAGTGATTATTTCAAAAATGCTAAGATATTGTGAGAGAAATTAATTACAAGCGGGTACCCTAAAAAATTGGTAAGAGGGGTACTAAAAAGAGCCTTGTACACCCACGGAAAAATCTACTTATCCCTAAAAGTAAACCAGAATCTGAACAATTGATATGTGTACTTACCTTTAACCCCAAGGCGAACAAGGTAAAACAGATCATTTTAAGGAATGTGAGGCTAATAGAACATCGAACAGTCCTAAACCCTTGTTCACCTTACGAAGAGACAGAAACTTGAGAAACCATCTGGTTACAGCTAACTGCCAGAAGCCCACCCCAACAGATGTGAGAGGTCTCCTGGGGTTACCTACAGTAATAGGGCAGTACAGGTGCAATAATTGTGCGGCATGCCCCCAGACAAAAGATTCCAAATTTGTGGAGATACACAAGAAACAGCATAAACAATTGTGTTTCTTGAATTGCAAAACTAAAAATGTAGTGTATTGTGTGACCTGCCCATGTGAGAAAATATACATCGGGCAGACGATACAGGCAGGTAAAATACGGATATTACAGCACAAATCGCGCATAGGATGTAAAACCGTAGGGGCCCCTATGGTCCAACATTACATTGAAAAGGGTCATGGGGAGAATGAATTGGAATGGTCTATCCTGGCGGTGGTGAAGGCACCGAATAAAAGAGTTCTACAAAGCAATCTAAACCATCTAGAAGCACGTCTGATAGAAAGATATCACACGTCAGGGGTAGGACTGAATGATCAGGATGAGATTTAGACTCTAATTTAATATTGGAGGATTGCATGAGATGTGTAAATAGGACACGGGAAAGTCCGTGGACCCCCATTCTGATGCAAGGGATAGAGGGGTTGCTGTACTAGTGAGGTAATAATTCCTGATTTTGTATATATGTAAATAATCAGATTTATGTGTATAGGTTTAGCCACCATATAGATTAAATTGTGTGTTTTTTAAGTGTATATGTGTATGCAATAATTATATTATATGGGCTGTTGAGATAGATTGCTTTTTCTTGTTGGGTGTAGGAGGACGTTGGCATGTACAGGTGGGATTGCCCAATTATCCGAGGTATGATTTGGGGATTTTTTCCTTTTCCTTGAATTGGTGTGCAGGTGTTGTGTTACGTTTTTATATATTACATTATATATTGAGCATCATATATTGAGGGCAATCACCAGCTTGCTAGCCTTATTGGCTTGGGTTCTCTTTTCTCTGACTGTTTTATCTGGATTTAGCTACCTCCGTCCAATATTGATAGCGGGGTGCTTTCCCTTTTTTCAGTATACATGCATCGTTTATGACATATATATTGCATATCAGGATCCTGTGGACTTTGTTATTGACGTTGGATATGGCATAAAGGAATACGTGTAGCGGGTGTACCCACCGATTGAGATGGAGGTAAGCGCCCTTTATGTGAATATTTTTAGGCAGTTTAGGTTGTGTGGGTATTTGAGAGAGAGACACATGTTTACCCTTCCATTTTTTACCTGTAGTACAATATTTATAGGTATTGTATCCGGGGTGCTGTGATTTCTTTCAGCGCCAGAGAGCTATCTCTCACTCGAACTGTCTAAACATGCAAGTGCCCATGTAGGGCTGTGCATGCTTCTGGGCACGCATTGTAACACAATAGTGGTGTCTTTAGATCAAGTGTTTTGACCTCTCTCGCATGATGTTCCACTTTTGACTGTGTACGTCTAGCTCAGGAGACCTCCTTTTAAGATACTCTCGTATAGCGATTTATGGAGGTTTTGTTTGTCACCCCACCTTGGTTTATTTATTTATTTGTTGAGTATTATTATTTTTTGCTGTGAGACCTTAGTGGCCTCTGGTAGCACTGTTGCACGTTGTCCCCTTGGTGTATTGGGAAGTCACCACATCAGTCGGCATGCTCCACCCTTAACTTGTGGATTAGAAGTAATGTTGTGGTATTGTTTTATTTTTAGTACTGTATAAACCCCTGTCCTGAAGATGCCGAAGAAGAAAAGGCTTAAACGCTGTCACGTTGACATTCCTTTGGAGGAGTCTTTGGATTGATAGTGATTTTTTGAACTGCGTTGTGTCCCACTAGAGTTAATACCAGTGTAATAGCCATTTAGTGTTTCACTTTTTTGACTACCTCTAAGTGGTTCGCCTAGCAGTATAGGGGGGACAATTGTGTGAATAATTGTGTTAGGGTTATTGTTATTTGTGTGTGGGTGTGTTCCTGGCCATAATCTGACTCCCATTGCAAGGACAACCTGCTGCCTGCATACAACGCTGACCTTTCGCGACACCCGCTTCGCGGGTGCCGCTCATCACCTGCCTGCCTCCGTTCTCCCTGGTGTGAGCGTCCACAGTCGGTGGAAAGCCATCTTCGCTCCCAGGTTGAGTACAGCGGAGGTCAAGAGAGCGGCAAGCCTACCGGGGGACTGCGAGTACCAGCAGCCTTAGCTCACCACAGCTGCTGCCTCTTCCCCCGGCGGCCACGCCCCTAGCCTTCGGCCTCTTGAAGCGCTGAGCTGTGCACACAGAGTGGTGTGTTCCTGGCCATAATCTGACTCCCATTGCAAGGACAACCTGCTGCCTGCATACAACGCTGACCTTTCGCGACACCCGCTTCGCGGGTGCCGCTCATCACCTGCCTGCCTCCGTTCTCCCTGGTGTGAGCGTTCACAGTCGGTGGAAAGCCATCTTCGCTCCCAGGTTGAGTACAGCGGAGGTCAAGAGAGCGGCAAGCCTACCGGGGGACTGCGAGTACCAGCAGCCTTAGCTCACCACAGCTGCTGCCTCTTCCCCCGGCGGCCACGCCCCCAGCCTTCGGCCTCTTGAAGCGCTGAGCTGCGCACACAGAGTGGTGTGTTCCTGGCCATAATCTGACTCCCATTGCAAGGACAACCTGCTGCCTGCATACAACGCTGACCTTTCGCGACACCCGCTTCGCGGGTGCCGCTCATCACCTGCCTGCCTCCGTTCTCCCTGGTGTGAGCGTCCACAGTCGGTGGAAAGCCATCTTCGCTCCCAGGTTGAGTACAGCGGAGGTCAAGAGAGCGGCAAGCCTACCGGGGGACTGCGAGTACCAGAAGCCTTAGCTCACCACAGCTGCTGCCTCTTCCCCCGGCGGCCACGCCCCCAGCCTTCGGCCTCTTGAAGCGCTGAGCTGCGCACACAGAGTGGTGTGTTCCTGGCCATAATCTGACTCCCATTGCAAGGACAACTTGCTGCCTGCATACAACGCTGACCTTTCACGACACCCGCTTCGCGGGTGCCGCTCATCACCTGCCTGCCTCCGTTCTCCCTGGTGTGAGCGTCCACAGTCGGTGGAAAGCCATCTTCGCTCCCAGGTTGAGTACAGCGGAGGTCAAGAGAGCGGCAAGCCTACCGGGGGACTGCGAGTACCAGCAGCCTTAGCTCACCACAGCTGCTGCCTCTTCCCCCGGCGGCCACGCCCCCAGCCTTCGGCCTCTTGAAGCACTGAGCTGCGCACACAGAGTGGTGTGTTCCTGGCCATAATCTGACTCCCATTGCAAGGACAACCTGCTGCCTGCATACAACGCTGACCTTTCGCGACACCCGCTTAGCGGGTGCCGCTCATCACCTGCCTGCCTCCGTTCTCCCTGGTGTGAGCGTCCACAGTCGGTGGAAAGCCATCTTCGCTCCCAGGTTGAGTACAGCGAAGGTCAAGAGAGCGGCAAGCCTACCGGGGGACTGCGAGTACCAGCAGCCTTAGCTCACCACAGCTGCTGCCTCTTCCCCCGGCGGCCACGCCCCCAGCCTTCGGCCTCTTGAAGCGCTGAGCTGCGCACACAGAGTGGTGTGTTCCTGGCCATAATCTGACTCCCATTGCAAGGACAACCTGCTGCCTGCATACAACGCTGACCTTTCGCGACACCCACTTCGCGGGTGCCGCTCATCACCTGCCTGCCTCCGTTCTCCCTGGTGTGAGCGTCCACAGTCGGTGGAAAGCCATCTTCGCTCCCAGGTTGAGTACAGCGGAGGTCAAGAGAGCGGCAAGCCTACCGGGGGACTGCGAGTACCAGCAGCCTTAGCTCACCACAGCTGCTGCCTCTTCCCCCGGCGGCCAGGCCCCCAGCCTTCTAGTGTAAAGGAAGAGGGGCCCATCCCGCAACGCGGGACGCAGGCCGGGGCGAAGACCGGGCAAAGAGCGGGTCGTTTGAGGCCGTTCGAGATCGTGAGAGTCCGGTCCGGCCCATATCCCTAAGCACTACATACTGGTCATCCCGACACAGATAACCATCATCTCTCTGACCACTACAATAACCCTGTCAGACAGCTTAGAAAGATCTCCTAGCAACATATCACGGAAAACTGAATACGAGATCTAGCAAGCAGAAAAAATCTAAAAAGAACGGGATAGGAGAAAAACTGTTAGGTCCAATGGATGACTTTCTAGCTAAAGCAAATTCCTTCATAGACCAAAGCATAAGTCTAATGGAGGGAAGAGTTTCATCCGAACTTGCAATAGCACGCCGCTCCTCAATGGGGCTACTAGCAACCGCAAGAACCCCAGAACTACAGTCAGTGCCAAACCAAACCTCGGCGACCGCAAATAGACTTAGCCTTCCAAATAATGTACACCTTTCAGCTTCTCAACTATCCATAACTTTTACAGAGAGCGACTTAGAGAAAACCCCTGACATCTTCCCTGACCCAACCCCAGAAGAAATAAGGCAAAAGAGAGGGAAGCGGGAGGGTGCCATAAAGAAAAGGAAAACTAGGAAAACTCCAGAGCGCACCGAAAATCTCAAACCGTCCGAACACATAGTTTTGGTCGGTGATACAAACCCGGCAACTCTATCCCACCCCACGGTTCTCCCAAACAATAATATTGTAACAATCCATCATGTACCACAAGATTTCCAAGACTCCTTAATACCAGAACCCCTTATATCACACCAATCAGGTAGAGACAGGGAATCAGCGAGGCTAATTAAGGAGATAGCCTCCCTCCTAAATTCCCACATTCGCCCTTTAGAAACCAGACTCAGCAATATTGAGTGCCAATTAATAAAAATCTCTGGCTCCCTCAAACCTATACTCCCACAACCCCAGCCTAAACCAGCCCCAAATCCCACGACCACACTTTCCATACATAAGAAACCCGCAACTTTACCTCCACCACAGACCAAAAAACAAATTGCAGTAAAAGTTCCCACAGTAACAAACCCTCCCACTGCACAAAAAACAATCCCAAAGCCTCTGACCATTCCCTCACAAACCAATTCCCACCCGACACCAACAGTAAATACCCCAACAATAAATACAACTGTTCCTAAAACTCCAGCTACAACAAATGCAAATGCTCCAAAAACAAAAGGTCAACAGGGGGGGATTACTGACCACAGACCTATTTTAAACTTGCCCCCTGAGGCATCCCCATTTGTGGTAGTTATGACGGGGGTCCCCGAACTTACAGGTGAGGGGACAGAACCTAACTGGTCATTAAAGAACAAAGTCCAGTATTGGTTGAATACAAATCGCCCCGTCCCGCCTCCCTGGAAAAGCAAAATAGCATCAGTATCCCATACCTCGTGGGTAGGTCACAGGAAAAAAAACATTCGGGGGGATTGCATAGTTATCACGTTTGAGGACCCCAGCATAGCCGATTATATCTGCTCCTGGGAATACAATAACTCCTCAGGAGGGATTGCAACAAGATCTCTGTCGTATTTTTATCCAAAAAGGTTTAACAATAACAACTACCTACGTGATAATGATAACATCTGGCGGAAACCAATCCCACAGCCATGGGAGCTAGACTTTACTGGTCCCAAACTACCATCACAATTTAATGACCTGAATAACTCCTGGTGGCCAGTAAATCAGAACCATCAGCAGAGAGAGGCCCCATGGCAGCTCATCGGCCCACAAAATAGATTCAGAAACTGGGAACAATGGGAGAGACCACCCCATCAACCTTATGGACCCAGTTACAGAGATAACATCTACGGACAAAATTGGATGGGCATACCAACCTCGAACAGGTTTACCGGCCTGGAAATGGTCGATTGACCAACAATTATACCCCCAGAGCCCCCACAAACAACTGTGACCTCCCCCGTCATTATCACAGTCCCCTCACAAATGGAAAACACGGCTTCAGAAAATATGTCCACCCAGCTTTCTGTGATCTTCTGGAACGTGGCCGGCCTCCGAAATAAGATCGAGGATGGTACGGCCGCTGGCTTCCTAAAGGACACTCAAATCATTTGCCTACAAGAAACCTGGGCAACGGCGTCCTTCCACCTTGTAGGGTACAGGACCTTTACATCCCCCGCCCTTCCCAGCATTTCAGGCAGACCAAAAGGGGGTCTGGTAATCTACCTGGCAAATACAATCCCAGATATGAAGATTCTCAAGGTAGATTTACTATCGAACTTCCAGATCCTCACTGTCATGCTGGGGAAAAACTCTCTATTTCTATAATCAACATATACAATAATTTGGAGGACGAAAACTTTTTGCGTATTCTTTCTATAATTCAGGAAAAAATAACCGAACACTGTCACTCTAAACAGAAAACGGAAAATGCCCACATATTATGGGGAGGAGATTTTAACCTACATCCTTGCCCCAACAACGATACCTGTGGTTTGGTGGACGAGCACGACAACCCCTTAGTCCACTTTATCCACTCAGGAGCAGGGACAGCCATGAATAAAATACTGTCTGATTTGGATTTGCAAATTTTAAATCCTATCTATCAACCAAATAACACACTGGAACCAACGTACAGAGGAAGGGGCCATAAGACTACCGTGGACTATGTAATAGGCACAGAAGCTTTGAAAGCCCAAACTAACAATTTCAAAATGTTGGAAAATAACCTCAGCGACCATTCCGCCATAAGCCTAAACCTAGGAACAAACCAACCAATAACATTGATGACAACCATGGCATCCGTACTAACCCAGAATCGGCTTGAATTGGGCAAAAGGAACGGATTTACCATCAGATGGGAAAAAGTGGACCCTAACATCTTGACAAAGCAATTAATAACATCTGCATATGATAACATAATGATCTGTCTCGATCCTTGCGGAACCAAAACAAATATTGGAAAACTTCAACATTATAATAGAACAAATTAAAAACTTTTTAACTAAAACATCTAACCGAAATAGTTCCACAGGATGGTTTAACCGAGACTGTACCAAAGCGTATACTAATCTGAGGAAAGCTCTCGGAAAACCAAACAGAGACAAGTTAAATATCCAATCACTTCGACAGGAGTATAACTCCGTCAGAAAAACAAGGAAAAAAGAGCTTAAACAATCCTTGTGGAATGCTTTGCATCGGAGTGCACTCACGAAAGACAGCCAGGCATTCTGGAAAATAGTTAAAACCCCATTCCTAACCGATTCCAACGGCCCAAAAATCGACGTGGCTATTGATGAGGACACGTGGGTGAATTATTTCTCGAAAATCTTCAATTTGACATCTAGTACTGAAGAATCCCAGTATACCACCACTGTAGTAACCTATCCTATACCACTGGAAGTGGATTTGCAGGACTTTGAACTGGCGCTATCCCTAAGCAAGAGCAAGAAAGCCCCCGGCCCTGATGGGGTCCCAGTCGATCTATTCAAACATCTTCCTGACCTCTGGGTACCAATAATTACAAGAGTTTGCATGGCAACAACCAAACTCGGTCTGTTAGATTCATGGTCCTCCTCTACCATGGTACCAATTTTTAAGAAGGGGGACCGACAAGATCCTAAATGCTATCGACCAATATCGCTTCTTGACTCTTTGGGCAAAGTTGTGGGCCGAGTCCTCCTTGAAAAACTACAAGACTGGGCAGAAGATAAAAAGATCCTCTCGGACCTGCAGTTCCGGTTCAGAGAGGGTTTTGGAACCATCGAACAGGCCTTAAATCTAAGCTTGTTAACATCAAAGTACACCCACGCCAAACCTGGTGCCATCTACATGGTTTATGTAGATTTGTCCTCCGCATTCGATTGTGTCTCGCATGCTAAGCTTTGGTCACTGCTGAGCGAAATGGGGGTAGATCCCCCTCTTCTGGACTTTTTAAGAGAGCTGTACAGTGAAGCCATGGCGAAAGTGAGGTTTGGGACAAGAGGCGAACTGACGAGGCCATTCAAAATAGAGCGGGGAGTGAGGCAAGGCTGTGTTTTGGCCCCCTTCCTCTTCTCCTTGTACACTAATGGATTAGAAGAGACCATGTTGAGAGGAGGAAGGGACCTCCCTAGAACAAAAGACCGCCTGATCCCCGCCCTATTATACGCGGACGACGCTGTTATACTAGCGCGTACCCCCATTGAACTGCAGAAGTCCTTATCTAAATATGCAGATTTCATGGGTGCTCTGGACTTGCACATCAACATTAAAAAAACTTTTGTCATGGTGGTCGGTGGACCAAGAAAAGCTCCTAAATCCATTTACTTGAAAGATCAAAAAATAGAAAAGACCTCACAATATCCCTATCTAGGGGTTATGATTGATGACGCCCTAAATTGGAAAGCGGCGGTTGAGGCTAGGAGACATTTATTTAAACGTGCAATTATGGCATTAATGAAATTCTCAAACAAACTTGGGAAAAAATCCCAGGTAGAACTACTACAGATCTATGCTGCGAAATGCCAATCCATCGCACTATACGGCGCAGGGATCTGGGGTCACACTCCTACTGGCTCTATTCAAAAAGAGGAAAACACTTTTCAACACCACGAGGCACCTCCACCTATGCCTCACACATAGAACTGGGAATATCATACATTGAGGATTTAATTAAAATCCAACCTCTCTTACTTTGGAGGCGAGTCTGGCTGTCGGAAAAGAATACTCTGACCAAAAACATCGTACAGGACATTATGGAGTTGGACCACGCCCACAAAATAGCTTGGCTCTCCTATGTAAGACACTTCTTTTCCGACATGGGTCTACAACAATATTATCATAAACCAGAAGACCTAAAAAACATATCCAAAAAAGAACTGAAACAGACTGCATTGAGCCATTTGGAATCTTTGAGACTGTCTTCATTGATCTCAAAAAAATCTACCATGCATGCGATTTTAACACAGCAGTCTCCAAAAATTCAGCTCTATTTGACTTTAGAGATCACCGCATACGAAAAAATGCTTTTAACAAGGTTCAGAATGAACCTCTTCTTCAGACTTGTGACATTCCCGGAAAAAAATAACTGGAAAACTCAGCTGGATCTGTGTCCTTGCGATGATCTTTCTCAACAGTCCACCATGCATACAACATTGTTTTGCAAGTTCTTCCACACCCACCGAAAAATATGGCTTATCCCCTTACTAAAAAAATGGGGTTATAGACAATGTCGTCCAGCTATGCTAGCACTTCAATCTCTGGACTCTGAAACCATTGTGTATCATGTGTTGAACTTTTTAAAGTGCATTATGAGACACAGAAACAATCTTTAAACTAAAAAGATAATTCTATATGTCACGTAAATTCTAGGCACTTTCTTTTCTTTTAAATGTATATTCAACTGCAAATTCTTACTGTGAATGTTTGATTGTCATCTTTTATGGTTTTGCAAATGCTAAAAAACCGAATAAAGATTATTATTATTATTATTATTATTTGTTTCATGTTTGTTTTTTATTGTAATGCAAAACCTACTGTAATTGATGTCAATTGTTTCGCCTTGAATAGACGTCACTGCCTGTGTGTGTGATATACTGATTTTGATATTTTCGCTATGAATAATGATTATTGCTGAGAGGGTAATGAAATGTGCTCTACTCGGAAAAGTGTTTACTATTGTTTCCTTTATACCATTTTTCTATTGTATAAAACTATGCCCCATACCTTGGTATTAAAGGGTAATTTGGGTATCCTCCTGTAGTATATGTATTGAAAGCAATGCAACGCATGCATGTTTTTGGGGCCAAAACAGAATCGATCACTAAAGGTCTCCTATGCAGCGCATGCCCACTGTGTAGGCGAGACCTTATAAAGGGGCACGTTCACACCTATTGTTCACTACACGGTATGCTGCCAACACTGCGCTCCTGCTGCTTAACTCCTGGAAAAGGCAGTGGCCTATCACCACTTTGAGGGTAGTGAGCAGGGCTACCCTCCGGGTTAAAAAAGACAGCAATTCGTGAGACAAGCCTATATCATGGCACACACGCATAATCTAGGTTCGCCCATGACAGCATAAATCAGCATTAGGGAACGGGACATCCTTACAGTTGGGGCACTCAGGGCAGGGGTGCACATCCATCATCATGCGAGGGAATTTTCCGCCCCAACAAATAGTTGCCCTTTTAGATGAAATATGAAAAATGTAGATATGCTTAAATGATCAACACTTATTTGTCCTTTACAAAATTAAAGATGGTTGTGGAAAAGCTTATCAATACTTTGAATATAGTTGAATTCAAATGTTTTATATAACAGGTGAAGCCATGGAAAACATGTATTTGTTCTTATTTTGTAAACCTTATCATGGAATCCACCTGGATAAGATACCTGGCTACCTCAACTCCCTTATCTTGAGAGGGTTCAGGCCATTTTTACAACTGAGCCAACAGACATCAAACTAGAAATTGCAGAAACGTGAGAGCAGAATGCACTTTTTAGAAGAAGACCTGCATTACACTGGTAACACCTGCTACTATTTGACCTGTCACACGTAGGGTGCCATGTGTGTATCACTATATCGGGTTCTTTCACATGGTCTCCTGGCCTGGAACCGATATCATATGGTGGCAGACAATATGAGTTTAAAACCCGGAAGAACGCGGGTTTTCAGGACATTTTGTGAAGGTTGAACACAGATGATGTCCATTGGGATTTTGCAACCTACCCAAGATATCAGGGGAAAACGTGGAAGCTTCTGTTCTGTTTCAGGGGGCAGAGGGGGTAGAGTGGCTCTCCAGCAGTGATCTGCTCAAAGGCTCAACCACTTTAAAACACTCATGGCTGGACAGGTAACAAGTTCAAGGCCCCACCACTTCTAAGTTTACTCCCCTCTCATGGTGAGTGCTTTTTGGACGTTGGCAGGTCTGTACTGTGTATAGGGTTTCAGATGTATGGGGCCATTTATTGATCAATCAGCCCTGACAAATGCATTCAAGGTACTAACCTCTATTACTGTGCACTGGAACCCTGAAGAGACTGATTACCGGACTCATGGTGCTAGCAAAATCCCTAGACATGGTTCGATGCAATTTAGTAATGTAAAATTTGGGAGAATTTGGAGTGGCAATCCTGGAAGTTGCAGTTGCTATCTGGAACCGGATCTCTGGTACTGAGTTCAAAACTGCATAACATCAAAAAAAACTCTAAAAGCCTTCTTTACTACTTTAGCAGTCACCTGTCTCTTACTTTCTGCATTTTGAGTTGCTAGAAGCATCTGCTCAGAACCCAGTTTTGATGCCAAAGTAAATATTTTGATATAATAAATATACAGCCACTAAACCTAATGGCCTGTATTATGCACTGACCCGGTCTGCGGTATGGTGCATATTTAATTAGGTGCACTAGACATAGATTATCTAATAGTGGTCTATTACATTTAACATGCTGCTCCAAGTGCATCTGCAAACTCACACCTGCACTGGGGTCAGAGCATTAGTGAAAGGTGGACCTGCTGGTTGAAGCAGGCAGTCCTGCTTTCACTGTGCAGGTGACAAAGCATCCTGCATTTGAAAGGTGGGAAGAGATCCCCACACAAAGCACGGCATTGAGTGACTTCACCCACCTGCAGTGAAAGGCTTTTGGCATTTTTCCCCTCTTTTAAGGGATTTGGCACCTTTTTGTAGTGCACAGTCAGTGTACCTCTTAACAGCTCCATCGCCTCTGGCCCAAATCTATTATACACTGCGGCACAGAGGCAAAGTGTAACCTCATTTGCATAGGGGCTGTAGAAGTAATTGGAGCCCATTCTGTAATACTTAAGTGCCCCATGAGGTCAGAAAGAGGGCACATATGCCTGTTGCCCCCTGCAGTTCTTTTGTTAATATGGCCCCCAGAAGGCAGTTACCTTCACCTGCCTTCACCCACCTGCATCATGATTGTAGTAAACTCTGGTGCAAAGCTTGGGTTAAATGAAAACATCTTGTACTTATAATGTACTCACAGGGTCACACATTCAAGATACGTCTGTGTGACATAGAGATCGACAATATGTCTGGCTTTCAAAAATGCATCTTCATTGATTGGAGAGCTGCACGTGATTGCTTGGCTAGATGATTAGGTGAACGCAAGAATGATGCCACTGAGTGCCCCTCCAGGGTGCATTAACTTGTACTGGAGGAAGTCTGAGACTAACGATGGCCCCTTTCCCTAGCTATTATGTAATGAGATGCAAGGGAAGACTATTTCACCTGAGGCTATATCAAATCACATTTTGCTCTATAAGCGAAATGACCATTTTAATAAAATGGTGCAGCCTGCAATGCACACAAACCCTTGAAAAACACTAAGTTAGTACATGAGCTACAGACATCATGGTTAAACAGAAATACTCTCATTTTAAGCTGGAAGACATCTGCTACAAACATCTTCACCAACAGCAAGCCATATGGCACCAATGCAATACGTAGCACCTTGTACCCTTTAATTCTGAAGCACCTCCTAACAAAGATGTGGTCTCATTCTGCAAACAAATCCATAAATCCAACAATTTTAGAAGCTACTTCAACGAATTTATCTGGATCTTCCTACTCCACCCCTAGATAATTCACCTGCAAAAAGGCTTATTTTATTGAATTACTGCCATTCAACTTTGTATCTATGTTATGTGTTTGGATCTTATAGAACACACTATATACCCTGAGGTGTCAAAGCACTTTCAGGAAGCACCCAATACCAAACAGAAAACAGAGAAGCCTCAATAACTAAGGGGGGTGGACAGAGAAAAGCCATGTTTTCAGCAGTTTTTTGGAAAGCAACAAGAGAGTCAGAGCCACCGACCTCCCTGTCTGGCCTTGAGGAATCTGGGAACCAACAGCTGCTTGCTAAAGGAAGATCTGAGAAGCCTACTCGGGAGTACCAATAAAAAAGGGAATTTATTTGGCTAGAACCTTTCTGATGCAAAGCAAAACGAAAATAAATATTCAGAGGGCCTTCAAAATAATATATATTTTTTTTACTGTGAAGTAGTGTGGCTCACTGGTTAGAGGCGGCAGACCCGAGAGCAGAGGACGGCCCGGGACCAGGGTTCGATTCCCGGCGCGGCAGGTTTCTGGACCAGGGTCAGCGGACTCGATAATTCTCTCGCCTCGGTGCCCACTCTGATCAGCGATCACACTCGGCAACTCTGGGCATTAGCTTGCCTCATCTTCACTAACGGCCCCACCAGACCGCCGGGGATGCCTGGTCTCACCCTGGAGATACCCATTAAGGGACCATCTCTCAGGGAAGCCAGGAAGGGTTTCGCAGCGGTCGAAGCGCCTTTGGACCCTCCGGGTAAGTAGTGCGCTATATAAATGCCTATACATACATTACATTACATTACTGTAAGCCAGTGGAGGTAGGGAATCCCTTCTCTGACCAAACAATACCTCAGGAAATCAAGATTAAGTCGGGTAGTGAGGTTCCGTGACGGTTCCGTGACGACTTGAACCCGTGTTTTCAAGTTTGTCGGAAATACCTAATATTGGTATCAGCGAACCGCAAATGATCCATTTAGTATATCCTAGTGTTTTCGCTACGCTACGAGCAAGAGCACTCCTTCCATTGACATATTTCTGATATACCCACGGCATCCATCTTAGATCGTGGCCGCCATTTTGTGTTTCCTTGCCCTCACATATGCAATAGCCTCTGATCACTTCATTCACTCCACTTTGATTAAGGACACGTAGCCTTAGCCGGAGATTCACCTCTTACATGACACGTGCACCTTAAACCAGATCACGCTGTAGCTGCATGACTCGACAAAGGCTGCCTCCTCTGCCCGAGGCCAGTCCTGCCAAACTGGTCTTCGTGTCCATTGTACCTGATCATGATTAGGCGGCCGAAGCCGGTAGCCTTGCCCATTTACAACCCACAAACATCTCTTATCCCGTTTTTCTATCTTCTGCACCTGGCTCTGCTCCTTTCCTTCTGGGCCTTTATTAGGGGGAGGTAACGAACTTTACGATGAGGCGGTCCGGCTCTTGAATGCAATATTGACAAGGGATTGTGATGGACTGGTGGGAACCCCTCTTCGTGATGTTTGGTATCAGATATTATCGACAGTTCCTGTGTAACGCCAAATATTTATTGTTTAGAGACACAAAGGTTTGGGAATGTACCGACATGTGAAATATTTGCCTAGAGCACAATTTTTAGTATATAAGGAGCAACCCTCAATGTACAAATCGAACAGGCTCCTAGTCTCTGTCCGTGTGTAGATTCTGTGACTTCTGTGTCCCTGCAGTAATAAACCTTTGGTCTTTGACGCCACCATCGAGAAGCCCGTGTTTCTGTTCATTTGTGCACCAAGGCAGGTGGAACTCCGGGGTCTTTGGGTGTTGTACCCTGACACCTCTGGACGGAACCAAAAAGTCCAGAACTCCAATTGGCGCCCAACGTGGGGCGACGTCATTCGGTACCGGTCCAAAAGCCTGAAGAGTTCGAGAAGCTTCGTGTGAAGATTCCTGAGGGAGGCGCCCCACTTCATCGATCCCGGCATATCGCAAAAGTGGCCCTGACGTTCTCTTCCACGAGGGTTCCCGTTCAGGACGGCTGCAGTGGGCCGTTGCCTTGACCGTCGCCCTGTCTTGGACCCGAAGTGGTGCAGTCCTTAGTACGGCGAAACGTGACGGGTTTCTCCTTGGTGACGTCTTCAGTGACTCAGTTAAGTATTTAGTGATAGCTAGCTGGTTACTTTTGTGAGGATTGCTAAAGATCCTTGATTGGTTCTTGGTTTGGTTTGGTTTTGTAAGATTATCATTGGTTGTTCTAGTTACGATAATCTATTTGGTTTAGTTTTGGGTATCGATACATCAGTTCGTTTTGGTAGGCCTAAGTTCTTGGTTCGAGTGCACATATTTGTTCCGTGTTTGTTTGTTTTGTGTTCCGGACTGAAAATGGTAAGTCGGAAAATGTTGTCTTGTTTTAGTTGCAACAGTGACTCACGATTGAAGGACTCTTGTCTGGTTCCTCCGATTGGGACTCCCCTATATGATTTATATTGTAAGTATGGAGTGGGTCCTATAACTTATAATGAGATATGGGTCCGATATTGTAAGAAGGATGGTGTCCTTAGTTGGCCACTGCATGGTAGTTTTGAACAAGAGATTCTCGACAACTTAGAAGCGAAATTGTTTAAGAAGAAAGCCCGGCCGGCAATGTTTGATTCCTTCCGTTATTGGCGGAAAGAATCCAAACAGAGAGAAATGAGAAGGTTGAAGAAAGAGCAAAAAGAACAAGAAGAGTTAACTCTAGAGCAAGCGACTAAACAGTTGCAGGCTAACGAGTGTGAGAAGGCCATAGATGTAGCCATTAGAGAGCATAACTTAGCGATTGACAAGTGCTATCCTGCCTTGCCATCGAAAATGGCTAAGATACTGGAGGACTCCGAAAACGATCCTCTGCTATCTTATCTGTTACGGTCACCTCCACCGTATGCACAAGGTGCTACAGCTCCGCCTGTCCCGAATGTTCAATTGCCGGTTGCTGGACAACCTGGTGCTCCTGCTCTTATCCCTCAGAATCAAGTTCCTATACTTCCTGTGGTGAATGTGAATGTTCCTACAGCTCCTCCTCTTCCTACACTGCCAACTCCTATACCTACCTCTGTACCTACTGCTCCAGAAACTATTTTCCTCGATACTCCTACTGCTTCCTCATCTATTCCTACCTCTACTGCATTCTCTATGTCTGCGAGTGTACTAACTCCACTTTCTGTTCGTCGAAGGATCACTGATTCTGTTACTAATATGCTGTCTCCTATATATAAAACTTTGATTAAGACTCCTACTCCTGACTCTGTACAGAGACGGAGTCAGCTTCCGAGTACTGAGGAACGGGGAGTTTTAGACTCCACGGCTCTCAGATGGATTTCGAAGGGTAGAAGATATAGTACGAGAGATGTGTTAGAGACATTTATGCAATGGGGAGAGCCAACGCAACGATACGTCTTTGATGAGATGTGCTCGTTGTTACGTGAAGAGATAGAAGAAGACGATGTCGAATCAGATCTGGAAGATTTAATTAGGGTTCAAAAGGAGTTTGCTGCTGGAATGATAGTAGGTGAGAGTATAAAGCAAGCGATGGAACTCATTTTAAGTTTTAGGAATGATCCATCTCTTCGTTCGCCGAGAGATTTAGAGAAAGGTAAAATGAAGCTAAGTCGCCAATATCCTATGAGGGAGGTTCCTCCAATTTGGCGCGAAGCTGTACAAGCTGATCATAATGCTGGTATTGTAGCTGCTCCAGCACAGTTCCAACGAGTGTGGATACACATTCCATGGAAGCGAGCAGAAGTGTTAGCAGTGAAACAGGCCTTGCCAGATCCGCGTAAGAATCCAGCCGGATATTACAAGGAATTAACACAGACAGTTGAGGCTTGTATAATGAACTTAGCCGACATCGACATGTTATTTGGTAATGTAGTTCCGCAACCAGTGTGGGCTAAAATTCGTAGAGAGGATCATCAGGCTGCTTTAGGTGGTGATTGGGCAGCTATCACAGCAGCAGATGGTCAACAAATAGGTGGTGCGAAACCTGAACCTTTGATTGCTAATCTGCCAGGTAGAATAATTGATCTAATGAAAACTCTGATGCCAGCATTGCGTGTAAATTGGGACAAGTTGTCAGCGTGTAGACAGAAGAAAGACGAAAGTGTCTCGGACTTCTTCACGAGGTTCGAAGAGACTTTTGTGGATCATAGTGGTCAGGACATGAGTACAGAAGGAGGACAGAGATTGTTTGTCGATAAATTTGTGCATAATTTGTTACCTGAATTATGTAATAAATTAAAAGACTCAGAAAGTGCGTGGGCTGTATCTACGACAGCGCAAATACTTGCGACTGCGCAGTACTACGAAAATAGGGATAAAGAGGAGAAGGAAAAATCAGAGAAGAAAACGAAAGATTTAAAAACTAAAGTTCTTTTGCAGCAGGCGTATCCGCCTCGCGCGAATCAAACTAATACGCAGCAAAACTCATACCAAAGGACAGATTATAGTACATCAAGACCTCAATATCAATGGAATCAGTGTGCGTACTGCAAGAAAGAGGGCCACTATAAAAATGAATGTCCGATCTTAGCGCAAAATAATGCAGCAGCAGCTCAGAGAGGTCGTGGTGGTTTTGTGCAGAATTCTAGAGGACGAGGACGAGGTGCTATGCCTCCACAAACGAATGATCGTCCCTCCAATCACTTTGATCAACGAAATGGACAATCTGTTCAGCAAAATAGATCTCAGCAATATCTTGTTGAAGATTATTGTGAAGTAGATGAAGGTTTTCAACAAAATGGGTACTAGGACAGCCATGGACAGAGAGAGGGAGTAGTATCAGTTCCAGTGGATCAGAGTGGGCCTTATGTCGCAGTAGCAACATCAGGTGTAGTCGAACCGTTTCTGTTGGATACTGGTGCCGCGAAAAGTTCTATCATGCATGCGAAACTCCCTGGCGCACCTTTGTCTGGCTCAACACATGTTTCCGTAGGTTTTTCAGGCGCCCCTGTGTACAACCCGATATCTGGTCCTTTGTCTATTTCTGTTGGACCGTGCCAATTGAAAGCACCCCTGATTTTGACGACAGGTTGTAATGAAAATCTGCTTGGTTTAGATTTGTTAAAACGACTATATGCGACATTGTACTGTTCTCCGGAAGGAGTACAGCTTACACTGGGTAAAAATATCACTTCTCCGATGTACTTGTCAATGGACGCACTCCCGCCGGAGCTACGTTCACTCCCTGATTCTCTTTGGGCGACTGGTCCTAATGATGTAGGTCTCCTAGAAATTCCACCGTATGTAGTGACTTTGAAAGTGAATGTGAAATTTCCAAGAATTCCCCAGTATAAAATCTCGAGTGAAGGTGAGCGTGCACTCTTATTGATTGTGCAAGATTTGATTAAGAAAGGTGTGGTTGAAGAAACTCGAGGAAATGTCTGTAACAGTCCTGTATTACCGATTCTGAAGCGAACTGATCCTACAAAACCTCCAGTTTATAGGTTTGTCATAGACCTTAGAGAAGTTAATAAGATTGTAATTCCGCAGTTTCCTGTAGTGCCAGACATTACTGCCTTGTTAACATTGATTCCTGCCACAGCTACGTGGTTCTCAGTTATAGACCTTAAAAATGCCTTTTTCAGCATTCCGATAGCCGAAGAAAGTAGGGATATTTTCGGCTTCTGTTTAGGAGGTCGCAGTTTCAGATTTAAACGCGCTCCACAAGGCTATTGTGAAAGTCCATCCATTTATAGTCAAGCTTTAAAAAGTCAGCTAGATTCTTTTGTCCTTCCTCCAGGTTCTGCCCTAGTACAGTACGTAGACGATCTTTTAGTGGCTGCCGATGACAAGGAAACTTGCAAAGCAGCTACAATTTCCCTATTGCATCATTTGTCTAATTTGAATCATAAGGTGTCACCTTCCAAAATGCAATACTGCTGCCAAGAAGTAACCTATCTAGGTCATCTCTTGTCAAAGGAGGGAAGGAAGTTGACCCCAGAAAGAATAAAAGCAATTACGCAGATGAGTGTTCCACGCACACAGAGAGAGGTACGTGCCTTTCTAGGTATTACCTCTTACTGTAGGCAGTGGATTCCAAATTTTTCTCTTTTAGCGAAACCATTGGTAGCTTTGACTGGGAAAAATGTTCCGAGTCCGGTGCCATGGTCTGATGAATGTCAAGAGAGTTTTACTGAATTACGAAAAGCATTGTGTTCAGCTCCTGTATTGGGTACACCTGATTACAGCAAGCCATTCACGCTCTACGTTCACGAAAGAGAAGGTTGCGCGTTGAGTGTTCTGACACAGAAATTTGGTGATAAACAACGCCCTTGTGC
The DNA here is from genome assembly GCF_964263255.1 of Lissotriton vulgaris. Classification (NCBI taxonomy): domain Eukaryota; kingdom Metazoa; phylum Chordata; class Amphibia; order Caudata; family Salamandridae; genus Lissotriton; species Lissotriton vulgaris. Next base: position 8,525,514 of record NC_141688.1, read on the forward strand.
GTACTTTTCATCAACATTAGATCCGGTAGCCAGAGCGTTACCTAGTTGTTTGAGGGCTACAGCGGCAGCTGCAGCTTCCATTCGACAATCTGCTGGTTTGGTGATGAACAATATGCTAGTGGTCATGGTTCCTCATGCAGTGGATACACTCATGAACCGAACGAAGACACAACACCTTACTAGTGCGAGATTATCTGGTTACGAGCTGACATTATTAGCGAGTCATATTCAGATCAAAAGATGCAATGTATTGAATCCAGCAACATTGTTGCCGACTGATCAAGAGTCGAGTGATTCTGAGCCACATGACTGTTATTTTAAAACGGAGGAAGAGACAAAAGGACGTATCGATTTAAAGGATACTCCCCTGTCCGACCCAGATGGTACGCTGTATGTGGACGGGTCATGTTTTAAATTGGAGAATGGTGATGTGACTGCTGCCTACGCGGTAACGACTTTGAAGACGATTGTGGAGACTGCAAGAGTGAGTCAGAATTCTGCCCAAGCTGCAGAATTAATAGCTCTAACGAGAGCGTGTGTTTTAGCTGAGGGAAAGAGAGTGAATGTGTTTACAGATAGTCAGTACGCATTTGGCGTGGCCCATAGTTTTGGCCGGTTGTGGAGAGAAAGGGGTTTCATTACGTCCCATGGGACTAAGATCCAACATGGTCAGCTAGTTAACGACTTGTTGGAATCTCTAACCTTGCCGACTGAAGTTGCGATTGTGAAGTGCAGTGCTCATAAAGCAATCACGGATGATGTTGGTCGTGGGAATGCCTTTGCCGATGAAACCGCTAAACAGACAGCTAGAGACACGATGAGTAGAATGTATGTTGCTACATCTGCAAGATGGATTGCTGAGTCTGGAATGTGTGAGGACACTATGGAAAGTGTGAAAGAGATTCAGAAAGAAGCGACTGAGGAAGAGAAACGTGTATGGAGAGAAAGTACGGGCAAGTTGGACTCGAATGGATGTTGGATTGATTTGACAGAACAGCAGCGTTGGATGTTGCCTGATGCGTATGTGCTTGCAGTAGTGACGATGGCACATGGAGTAGCGCATATAAGTTCTAAAGGGATATGTAAGATGTTAGCTCCGGTCTGGAAGAATGAGGGAATCAGTAAGTGTGCAGAGAGAGTGGTGAAAAATTGTATGGTGTGCTTGATGCATAATCCTGGCAAGGGAACTCCAACTCCAGCTGGTCATTTCGCTCCTCCTTCCTGCCCCTTTGAAGTGATTCAGTTAGACTTCATTCACATGGAATGCTGCAACAATTTAAAATACGTCCTGGTGGTAGTTTGTGCTTTTTCCAGGTGGATAGAAGCATACCCACTAAAGGACAACACTGCCCTATCAACTGCCAAAATTCTTCTCAAGGAATTTTTCCCTAGATTCGGAATGCCACGGATTGTATGGTCAGATAACGGAAGTGAATTTATAGGGAAAGTTATGCAGAGTGTGTGTGCTGGTCTAGGATTGAAACAAAAATTCCATAGTGCAAACCATCCCCAGTCTGCTGGTTTAGTCGAGGGTTACAATGGCACTCTCAAGCTTAAAATAGCCAAAATACAAGCATCCACAGGTTTGGCTTGGCCAGACGCACTTCCTTTGGCCTTGTTATCAACGAGAGCAACAGTGCATTCTAGAATAGGGCTTTCTCCATATGAGATTGTGTTTGGCCGTCCGGCAAATATCTGGGGTGTGCCGAGGCCTAAACAGTTTTGCTCCATTGAATATCCTATGTTGATAGACTACCTTTACGACTTGACTGCTAAATTAAGTCTTATTCATCAACAGGTCTTTGATGCTTTGCCAAAACCTCCGGAGAGTCCAGGGCATCAGCTGAAACCCGGCGACCACGTGGTGGTCAGAAATTTTGCGAGGACAAAGAATCTTCAGCCTCGCTACATCGGCCCCTTCCAGGTCCTGTTGGCGACGAGGACAGCTGTACGTGTTGCTGGCCGCAAGCACTGGATCCACGCTTCTCACGTAAAGCGTGTTCCACTGCCGCTGCCTTACGACGACTGGGTGAAGAAGGGAATTGGTGCCTCCGAATCTGAAATCACTCCGAAGTTTATCCCTTTCAGCGATGCCGATTTGATTACTGACACTTTGAAACTTGACTCTCCTCCTGAAAAGACTCCTTTGAACACTGAACATTTATCTCCAGCATCAGAAGAAACTTTGCTACCTGCGAACTTAAACTCTGCAACAGCTGCTAGTGATACACTATTTTCCGATCAAACAGTACCAGCAAAGAAGAGATACAATCTTAGAAGCCATAAAAAGGACTAATAAAGCAGGCAACTGCATATTGTGATTTTGATATATATATATATTGAACTTTTGCTTTTCAGCCAGGAAGTTTGCTATTGTTTATTGTTTTTAAAATTGCCTTGCCGTCTGGGTAGCCGTAGGGTCGTGGCTGTGTGCCTAGTTTGAATTTGCAGGGGTCTGACACAAGGTCGATCTTTCTGTTGGTTCTGGGAACTCCCAGGGCTGATAGAGGCATTTTCATCTACGTACACATCATCAGTGGTCGCGAGCGGATTGTAGAAGATGGAGCTTCCTGCGCTGCAACGAGAAAATGTGATTTATGTTCGCAGAAACAGACTTAATAGAATTCTTCACAGCAAATGTTTCCTGATGCAATGTGCCGTTACATTCTTGATTGTTTTAGCAACATTGGTGGGTGGAATCGTCTTTAGCATAAATTTGATTTTTGTGCCAGTTTCTACAGTACCTCCCCTTGATCCAGCTATTTCTACTGTTTCTTCTATACACTCTTTTCACTCATTTCCAGAACATGAGCAAGCCCGACGCTCAGAATTCACCAACAACACTTTTGTACAGCTCTTGCACCAACACCAACTGGTAGTTAACACTACAGACTGCTGGGTGTGTGGCTTGATACCTCACACTATGGATAAAGGTATTCCCTATTTGGTTTTGCCTTACAGCTATAATGGATCATTTCAGGCCTTCCAAACCATCTTTGCTTATGCCCTTGAAACCTATCCTCCACGTCCACCGCGTTCCACTAAATATAACTCTGCTAAAACAGCCTTAGTCCAGGGAATTATTGACATGGTCAAGGACGTCAATAATACTCCATCATACCCTAGAGACGAATTGCGAGTATATTTAAGTTGGAATACTTCAGAGTATCGCCTTAGTTTAGGAGAAAGCAAGCGTAAAAGCTCAACTCCAATCTGGGTCGTACCTCACCGAGGTCAGGTCTGTTTGCAAGGTAATGGGAGAAATCCGAGAGCTCAGCTAGGGAGGAGTGAGTGCGTAGAGACTTACGTGTTTCCGGCTAACTCTTCCCCTGCCTTTCTCACTGCTAGGGGTACCTATTTCATTTGTCGAGACAGAGCTTATACATGGTTGCCTGCCGACTTCTCAGGATCATGTTATATTGCTCGATTGTTGCCTCCGACATACACTGCTTCACCTGATTACCACAGAACAAGAGTAGCGAGAGGTGTCTTCAGCAAGGAAGATACCGCTGGTCAGGAAGCCGGAGACTTCTTCAAAGGCTTCCTTCCGTTTTGGGGACCTATGGCCAATAGTAGAAACATACGTCAGCTAACACGGGTAGTTGAATCTACTATTACTGAAACTGCTGGTGCCCTTAGCAATTTGACAGCTGAGCTTCAGGCGGATAGGCTCATGACATTGCAGAACCGTATGGTTCTAGATGTTATACTTGCAGACCGAGGTGGGGTATGCAGAATGATCCAATCGAGCTGCTGTGTCTTTATTCCTAATAATGCTCCAACAGTCTATGAGGCGATCTCTAAGTTGCACAAGATTTCAGACTCCATACATGTAGACAAAGGAAACTGGTCCTTCATGGAGTGGTTTTGGACTCTGATCTCAGCGTGGGGATGGAAGGTTCTAATGGTCATTGGTGTCATCTTAGTATTCCTATTCTCATGTTGTCTGATTATCCAGTGTGGTCCTGCTCTGTGTAGTCTTTGTGCTGCGACTTGTCTCAGAAAACCACCTGCGTTTGGAGAAAAAACACGAGAAAGGATGATGATACAACAGCATGTCACTGACCTGATGAGCATAGAACTAGATTCTGATATAGACTAAGTAATTGCCTATGTAAGGGCAAAAGGAGGGTCTGAGGTTCCGTGACGGTTCCGTGACGACTTGAACCCGTGTTTTCAAGTTTGTCGGAAATACCTAATATTGGTATCAGCGAACCGCAAATGATCCATTTAGTATATCCTAGTGTTTTCGCTACGCTACGAGCAAGAGCACTCCTTCCATTGACATATTTCTGATATACCCACGGCATCCATCTTAGATCGTGGCCGCCATTTTGTGTTTCCTTGCCCTCACATATGCAATAGCCTCTGATCACTTCATTCACTCCACTTTGATTAAGGACACGTAGCCTTAGCCGGAGATTCACCTCTTACATGACACGTGCACCTTAAACCAGATCACGCTGTAGCTGCATGACTCGACAAAGGCTGCCTCCTCTGCCCGAGGCCAGTCCTGCCAAACTGGTCTTCGTGTCCATTGTACCTGATCATGATTAGGCGGCCGAAGCCGGTAGCCTTGCCCATTTACAACCCACAAACATCTCTTATCCCGTTTTTCTATCTTCTGCACCTGGCTCTGCTCCTTTCCTTCTGGGCCTTTATTAGGGGGAGGTAACGAACTTTACGATGAGGCGGTCCGGCTCTTGAATGCAATATTGACAAGGGATTGTGATGGACTGGTGGGAACCCCTCTTCGTGATGTTTGGTATCAGATATTATCGACAGTTCCTGTGTAACGCCAAATATTTATTGTTTAGAGACACAAAGGTTTGGGAATGTACCGACATGTGAAATATTTGCCTAGAGCACAATTTTTAGTATATAAGGAGCAACCCTCAATGTACAAATCGAACAGGCTCCTAGTCTCTGCCCGTGTGTAGATTCTGTGACTTCTGTGTCCCTGCAGTAATAAACCTTTGGTCTTTGACGCCACCATCGAGAAGCCCGTGTTTCTGTTCATTTGTGCACCAAGGCAGGTGGAACTCCGGGGTCTTTGGGTGTTGTACCCTGACACCTCTGGACGGAACCAAAAAGTCCAGAACTCCAGTAGGCACATTCTGGGAAGCCTGATGTTTGTTAACACAAGAAAAATTGATATTGAAGTTGAGAGAGTTGCAATAATCCAATTGTGAGGTGATTAGTGCAATAATGACTGACTGGCGCAGATCCACTGGAATATATTGAAAAATGTTTCTCAAAGTCCTGATAATGAGAAAACGTGTCGTGGCAGTACAGCTGACCTGAGTATCAAAGCTCAAGATGTCGAATGAAACACCCAGGTTTTTCGCTGATTAGACCTGGGTGTAAAGAGGTCGTAATCCTTTGCGACCAGGTGTTAGACCAAACAGACTCCTGCGTACCAAAGACTAATACCTCTGTTTTGTCAGCATTAGGTGTAAGGGCGTTGTCCTTCATCCACCTACTAATGCTAGACATTCAGTGATTGAACTTCACGGTTACAGAAATCACGCCGTTGGAAACAGACACAATGATCTGGGTGTCATCTGCGTTCGAAAGAGCTGGGAACCCGAAAAAACGCACCAATTTAGCCAACGGAGCAACATACACGATAAAAAGAGTCGGACCCAGGGAGGAGCCCTGAGGGATGACACAAAGCTTCCATCTTGAAACCTCCACATCTAATCTTTGTTACTCTGTTGATAAGAAAAGAGCAGAGGAGTTAAGGGAAGACCCACCAATATCTGATTTCTGCAGCCAATGAATCACCCGTACCAGCGGTATCAAATGCTCCAAAGCTAAAATCAATTTTAGGACTGAAAACCTCCCTCTCTTTGATCCTGCTATCCATATTGGTAGGTTAGGATCTAGGGCACTGTCTATTTAATTAGTGAAACTAGTCTTTCATTTAGATTCTTCAATCCTTAATTCTACTCAGAACCTAAGAACAAAGTTTCACAAAGGGTAACTTTGGTCTTATCATCCAAAGGCCTCTAATTTTTGCTTCTAAATGTGGGCTCTAATAGCTAAAATATTTTCTCCACATCCTTCTTTATTTGCAGTTGCTGTTTAACTTCCTGAGGACCCTTCCAGGCATAGTCCTGCTAGATTCCTTCATAAAGCGGCTGTGAAGTGTTACAGCGTTTTTCTTTGTGCAAATTTGGGCCCTATTAAGGGCTATCCAACGAATCAGAATCCACAACTGAGGCCTGACATCAAATCAATAAAATTTAAATAACATGAAGCACATTAGGCTCCGCAATGAAAACCAAGAGTGGTTAGGTTTCAAACCATAAAGGTCTATTAAAAAGGTTCATCAATGCAGAACCCAATTTATCAACATTAGTATCAATCAGTAATCAATAAAATAATGCATTTAGTAAATATGTACTCCAAGAAAGTCACAATCATATAAGGAAAAGGAGAGATCAATGCAAAGTTGTCTTAAAAGTACAAATTAAGGAAATCAGTTTTCCTATAAGTACAGCACCGTACTTTGCTCTAAGTTGTCTCAAAAATGGCAACAGCATGTCTGCAAAGAGTCGGAGAATGAGTCTGAATGGTTCTGAATTATCACCTTCATTGCACTAGCTTCAATCACACAATTCTAACATTTGATACACCTACAATTGTTCCCATACAATCAGGTTAAACAAAAAAGATCCTAGTACGTCTCATTCGTTTCTCAGGATACTAAACAATGAAGCTTCTGTTGTGACCTTGAAACCTAAAGTTATCTGTAACATAGTTAAATACATTGGACCAGCTGTACGCTGCAGGTGCACTCTAAAAACTCATAAAAGAAAACATTTCACATGAGAAAGAGAACAAAGACACATCATGTTTATTACTTGTGAATGCAGGGTCTCCTAGAAATAAAACAAGATGGCGCCTAAACGACGACAATCAGAGAGCCCATACCAGTCTCCTGGATAGACATTAATATGTTACATTATATTATGGCACCTAGAAGTACTGATTATGTTTTTGAACAAGATCATAGAACCATTCCTCCCCCCTCCCTGTAACAATGCTGTTTGTGAACTTAGGCAAGTAAGTTGTCATGTGCTCTCTGTTTAAGGCCCACATTCTTATAGAGAGAGCAACATTAAAGTCTATTATTTCAAAGTCAAAATGTACACCTCTAATGAGGAACTCACCTATTTGAAGGTGCTTTCCTATATGATAAGAAAGAAAATGGCATATTGTTGAAAGAAAAAAATTGCCTACGTTTACATCATTTGGTTAGCAAGGAAGCCGGGATTAATCCCAGGTTTTCTGGTTTCACTTTGTACAAATCAGCCACTAAATGGGTGTTTGAATCGTGAAATACAGTAATAATCAGCATTCAGTGGGATCCTCTGGCCCTGGGCCCTGGTGTTGCTGCACCTGTTGGATCATAGAAGCTACGCATCTGCACAACACTAATTGTAGCATTTTCTTTTAGAGGCAGCAGCTCACTGTTTCCATGTTGTTGTAGTGTGCATGAGCTGATGTTATTACCAGGGGAGTAGCTACCATTGGTCCAGCAGGGGCAGTGGCACAAGGGACCATTAAACAATGTCAATTGTTGTACTGTCCTATCCCAACAGCTGTCAAATGAGCCCTTTTCCTTGGTTGATCCAAAGAGCATGGATTCACTGATACACTACTGGCTATAACCTGGCCTTTCCAAAATATGAATAAACCTGAGCCACATGCCACTTCTAAGAATGTTGGAGGATTGCATTTTCTGACAATAACATTATTATTTGTAACTGCAGCACCTCTGTCTGAGTTGATGTGAAACCTTTGCCTACCCTTTGTTGGTCCATGCAAGGTTCCCTTCAACCTAAAATAAAGTTTTCCATTTGCAAGCACAGTTTGCTTTTATAAACAGTACAGTAAATACAATAATAAATCCATGTGTTTTGGAAATACATACCACACACATTCATACAACAACAGCCACTCCATTACAAGTTCATTTGAAACAAAATACTCTGAGATGCATTGATTCTTTATGTATTATTTCATTGTGCATTACATGTTATGTATTTGCAGTTTTCTATGCAATATATGACTTTTGCGTAGTGCATACTGTGAACTGAGTATCATCCTGTCTCTTATTGTATTGGATAGAAATTGTGGGTGTGATATTACAATCGGACCTGATGGAGAGTTCTGTAGTTAAGGCAGAATACAGTGCCAGTTCCTCACCATGCCTGTCAGTGAGCCCTAAAGTTGTTCAGGCTACATACATATACAATTTTGGCCTCTCTACAAACCAGAGAGAGAGATGGTCATATATATGCTAACTGCAACTGTGAAAAAATGGTTGGAAGGGTAACGCAACTTTCCATTTAAGACATCACCAAAGGGAAACCAAATGCATTGCTCGCAGCAGGTGTGTGTATGTGGGGGGGCAGGAGTGTAGAAGTAGAGAAGGTGAAATTAAGTATGTTCAGGAGAGAGCGAAAGAATGGTGGACAAGAGAAAAGAGATGGACATGTGAGATATGCATATTTAGGATTTCAGAAAGCTGACGGAGAAAGAGGATTTGTATGTTTAACAGAGTGGGAAACTCCAGAGAAAATTGAAATGAAGGGCAGACATTTTCAGTTCACATTATCACAAAAAAATCCTATATAGCTAAAATACGTTGGCAAAGTGTGGAGATGTCACAAGGCATGGGTTAGTTGCCTGGGGGATGTGGAATTCTCCTTGATCTGGAAAATAAAAGTTACTGTATCGTACTGTATCACGACGGTAAACTTAGCTCTGCTTTTATGAGTCCGGTGGCAGAGGTCATAAAGAGATTGCTTAGACATGGAAAGCAGGGTATACATTGCAGCGAGTGATCAAAAAGGTGTTTTTCTTCCCTCCGATGTTAATTTCCCCTGCAGATTGGGAAAGGCACGTAATGATGGCAAACGGCAATTCGTTGAACAAAACGCATTTAGTTTAGTATTGTAAGATCAGTCTGGCATATCATATTTAATGCTACAGTAACTAAGGCGTCAACAGGGTCGAAACGTCGACGATATAATATCATTGGACCAGTTATCTAAATCCAGTTCATACTAGCCAACTGATGTGGCATATTGGACTAAATGACTAGTGAATACTGAAAAACTGGTGTTGATAAGTCTCCCCCCCCCCCACTCACTTGTATATAAATCTCGAATTTTATGTCACTCATGCACAGTATGTCACATCACATTCACTACTATATTTGATGCGTCGTTCAATACAAAGTATTGCCTTATGATTGATTTACTCTCTATGCATTAACACAGGGTCTTTATGAATGAAAAACAATTCATGAAAGAAAAGCAATTTGGTGATTAAAACCTTGAATGACCCTCTCTCTGTTTTTTTCTTACTTTATCTGATTGTTTCTGTTATTTTCTGTTTAGATTTGCAGCAAATAATTTATCTCAGAGGTCATGCCATTTGATATAACTGTGGCAAAGTATATGTTGAATAATGTATGCATCTTTTGAAACAATCAGGTTACATACCCGACAGAACCATTGTATACACTAAAACTGTATTGCCCAGATTCTGAGGGATACTGGGTCACCCCATATTAACTTTAATTTCAAAGTGCAGGTGTATACCTGCAAGGGTTTTTTTACTCTCATTTATTGTTGTTTATCTGATTGAACCAATTGTTTTTCCAATTGATGTACACATGAATATGTCCGACAAGGAAACCTTATCCTATAGTGAGGAATATATAGCCAGATTAATCCAGGAACAAGGCGCATCTAGTTTTCTCTTAGGAAACCACAAGCTATCATCAGACGCTGGTCTTAGTGCCAAGTTAGCTAAGTTAGAGCGACTGGAGAAGAAACTCATTAGATCGCGCCTTCATGGACATGTTCTGACTAAATATCTAGAAGCTAATATAATACCTAAGGGCCTCCAGGTGCGTAACGAACCGGCTATCTTTATAAACCTGCCTAAGTTTCGTGAAGGCTTTAGTTACGTGGCAAAAAACTGCTCCCGGCACTGGATGGTGCTTGGAGTAGAGACAACCATCGAATACGTGAAGAAACCGACGCAAGAGATTTCAGAGCTCAAAAACGAGATCTTAGGGGATTCAGCATTCACGAATGCCAAGGAGGCATTGGAGCGTGCAGAAAGACCCTAGTTGAATTTAACACCATCACACTCGGTAGGAAGCTTGACAAACTTGGTAAGGACGTTAAGAACTACGATAAAAAGTATACATATCCATATCTAGCCGAAGACTACTACCAACAAGATAACCAGGGATTCTTCACTAACAGGGGGAGACAGGGTCCACAAAGGTTTTATACTTTCTCTGACTCATCCGTAGGAAGTAATTCAGAATCTGAGACAGACAGCGCCTCCACAAGCAATCCTGAGTATCAGGGTCCCCGTCATTTTTTAGGGTACAGCCACACCAGGGGAAACAGGGGTGAGGGAGCGATAGTATTTCAAAATACACAGGAATACATCGGCGAGATTGAACAGCAACTGCAGGTGCACGACAGCTACAAAAAGGTTACAAAAGATCCGACCTTGGAGATAAAACTACTAATAGAAGCAACAACCAAGTCTGGAGTAGATGACGGTTTCCTGAGCCAACAGGAGTATGATTTTCTTAACCAACAGGAACCCAGGATTCCCACGATATATACGCCCTGCCTAAAGTGCATAAGAGATTGGACAATCCACCTGGCAGGCGCATAGTATCGGGCTGTGACTCAATTCTTGAGCCCTTTAACAATTTCATTGACCATTTTTTACAGCCCTAGGTCCAAACTACCAAATCCTATGTACGAGACAGCATGCACATCATCCAGTTACTGGAGGGCCAACCGTTTGATGGCAAAAAACAGATATTGGTGACACTGGATGTGTCATCCTTATACACGTCCATCCCCCAAGACTCAGCAATAGAAGTCATCAGAACTACACTTGACAAAAGAAGTATACTACACTGGATCCCTACTGAATTCCTGATCAAACTGCTAGAAATAGCAATGAAGAGAAACTATTTTGTGTTCAAAAGGCAATTCTATTACCAGTGCAAAGGAGTCGCCATGGGCGCTACATATGCCCCGAGCCTGGCTAATATATTTATGGACAGATATGAAGAAGAATACCTGTACGACCTGGCCAATCCCTATCTTGAAAATATTGATGTATGGAAAAGGTATATCGACGATGTGTTGATGATATGATCGGGTGATGAGATTGAGCTGAATGAGTTCCACGCTTGGCTGAACAACAGGAGCGCTGATATTTAGTTTACGATGGCCCACAGTAGGGAAGCCATTGACTTTCTAGACATAACATTGAAAGCTGACAATGGTTTATTGTATACTGACTTATATCGCAACCCAATGGAGAAGAATACACTATTGATGTACGGCTCTCACCACCCAAGGAACTTGGGGCCAGATGTAGGTAAATCACATTTACCGATTTTGAAATAACGAATATTACCGAATTTTACCAATTTGGTATTTCAAAATCGGTAAATGGGATGTAGGTACCAACATCTGGATTTTTTACCGATTCCTTACAAAATTCGGTATTTACCGATTCGGTAAATACCAAATCGGTATTTGCTATTGAATCCTATGGACCTTGAAGCCCATAGGATTCAATTCAAATACCGATTCGGTATTTACCGAATCTGTAAATACCGAATTTGTCAAGGGTGCAGGGGGTGTCACTTTGACACCCTCTAGCACCCCCAAAACGGGCATGTGTGCAATGTGGCACACAGACATGCCCTAAGGGCACGTCTGTCTGTCACATGGCACATGTGTACATGCACAGATGTGCATGTACACAGGAATCGGTAATTTACCATGGATTTGTATTCCATGGTAAAATACCGATTCTGAAAGCCATGTGCCAATGGAAAATTGGCTACCCACATTTCAATCTTGCATTTTCGGTAAAATTACCGAATCCGTAAATTTACCGAATCGGTAAAATTACCGATTCGGTAAAATTACCGATTCGGTAAAATTACCGAAAATGCAACATTTAAGGGCCCCTACATGTCAATGGCCATTTACCGGTCGGTAACGGCCGAATTCGGCCGTTACCGATCGGTAAATGGCTATTTTCGGCCACCTACATCTGGCCCTTGAAGGACAACTTGCCCTATGGGCAGTACCTGAGATTGAGAAGGAACTGCCACCAGAGAAAAGATTTTTTCCGTGAGGCAGATAATCTTACCACAAGACTGAAGAAGCGTGGTTACCCGACAGGCCTATTGAAACGGGCCAAGAAACGTGCATGGTACCTACCACGTGAACAGCCACTGGAGACCAAAGAGAAAACGAATGTGACTAATGGTATCGTATGTGTGACCACATACAATACAAGGAGCGCTGACATCAAGAAGATCATACGAATATATTGGAACCTGGTGTCGAGTGAAATACAGATGGAACAACAACCTTTGTTTGCCTTCAAACGAGGAAGGAACATAAAAGACACAGTAGTCAAGGCGTTTCTGGAACCCCCCAAACAACCAGACCTGAGAAGCATCGTGAACCTCCCACCTGTGGTTGGTCACCACAAGTGTGGGAATTGCAAAACCTGTGATTCTTGCAAAGAAGGATCGAACTTTATTCACAACACTAAAACATACAAGTTGACAGTCTTTACTAATTGCAACAGCTCCCAGGTTATCTATGCCATCACTTGCCCATGTGCATTGGTCTACGTTGGTCAGACAATGCAGAAAGCAAAAACAAGGATTCTACAACATATGAGCAGGCTCAGATGCAACACGGTGGGGGCTCCACTAGTGGAACACTATAGCACTCACTGGCATAAACCAGAGGACATGGGATGCAGGGTGTTGGAGAAAGTAACCACAGGCGCCAGAGGTGGGTCCATCTCCAAATCACTAAATTACAAAGAGTGCAGATGGATACATTCTCCTAATACTGTGCAACAAGGCCTCAATGAAAGGGAGGAGACAGCTAGGCAGATGGGGCAACTGTAGTCGCTGACATTTGTTTGCACCACGTCCAGCTGTACCATAGCGCAATAGGTTGCCAGATACCAACTGAGCAGCCAAGTAACGACATTCTAGCGAGCACTGGTTGCTTAGTTTACATTCATTAGAATTTTATGCTCACTACAAAGCGCTCTTAGGGAGTACTGTGATATGCGCGCTCTAGAATGATTATCTCACTGCAGAATACTCAGGGTTTGGGTTACTCTGGAATGTGGTCGAATTCAATGTCTTAAAGCGACACAATGTAAAAATATGTATGTACATTGTTAATAGCAAACCACTCGAAACTGCAATAAACTGTGGCTATCTCAACAGCCGTTTTTCATGTAAAAAGTGAATATGAAATGTCACATGCCTTACCCGACCTCCCATTGTTCGTAACTCGACTGAGGCTTGATTACGATTAATCCGCAAAATGTGGTGGATTACATTCCACGTTTTTACATACCACTATAATTCCGCTGCAGAATATTCAGGGTTTGGACGACTCTGGAAGGTGGTCGAAATAAATGTCTTCAAGTCGTTTTTGACTAAAGCGACACAATGAATAAATATATACGTACATTTGTTAATAACGAACTACTCGAAACTGCAGTAAACTGTGGCTATGTCAACAGCCGTTTTTCATGTAAATTGTGATTATGAAATGTCATATACCTTCCCCGACCTCCCACTGTTTTTAACTCGACTGAGGCTGTGGTTTGAATAATCTGCTAAATGTGGTGGATTACATTCCATGCTTTGATATACCACTATAATTCCACAGGAACCGAGCAACATTGTTGGCTCCGTTACAGAACGTACTATTTCAGGAGACGCTTTGGCGTTGCCTAGTAACCACATTACCAAGCGCCATGACGTCATAAGGACCTGCGTAGCCTTGAGCCCGAGCTTGCAGTACCCTAGCAGCGAGGCAACGTCCTCGAGGTTACTTAACCAGTCTACACCGACGGTGCCCCTGTTGGTTTGATTCCTGCGGCAGGGCACATCGACACACTACGATCGCAAGTGGGACCACTTTCTGATACAGAGATCATTAGATCAGGTGATACAGGCTGCCTCCCTATGTGCGTGGGGGATGTTCTACGAGCTGGCCGTACCTTAACAGGGCCGCCGGATCTACTTAGCATCGGCCACATTATACGCCTTGCTGTACAGTAGTTTAACCAGCTAACCGCCCCCCCCATTTTTCATTTTTCAGATCGCCGAACTATGCGGCTGATAGTTAAATAATAAGGAATGTTTAATGGAACAGTTTTAACGCAAGAGTGAACGCGCAAGACACAAGTTCCTCTTATAGGGTGAGTGCATTCACATTTGTATTGTGTTTAGAAGGGGTCATACACCTATTCCCACTAACAATGGGAGTGTGACAATTGTTAGCAACTGTGGAACAATCCATAACACATGCATTGTACCCCACAGATTAATCGTCCCAGAAGCTGCACATGCAATTAACCTTCCCGGGGTCCAACTATGAAGGACCAATAGGTGAGTGCCTGAGTAACGAGTCGCTCCCCTCACTTTTAACCATTTTAATGAATACCTTCTGCAAATCCAAATCTGATGGTTCTCCCATCTAACCAACAGGCAACACATCACTATCCCCTCCCCCGTCCTGAGGAAGACCCGCAACTAATGCGTCAACAGGGTCGAAACGTTGACAATATAATATAATTGGACCAGTTATCTAAATCCAGTTCATACTAGCCAACTGATGTGGCATATTGGACTAAATGACTAGTGAATACTGAAAAACTGGCGTTGATAAGTCTTTCCCCACCCCTCCCTCACTCACTTGTATATAAATCACGAATTTTATGTCACTCATGCACAGTATGTCACATCAGAGTCACCGGACCCTTGACCCGGTCACTCTACTACCGCACGGCCCCGTGTGCCTGGATTCTGCTGCCGCTGCCTGCTTGGCCCTCTTGCTGCCGCCTCTTCTTAGGGCCCCTGCTCTCCAGGCTTGCCCTCGCTCCCCAGGCTTGCCCTCGCTCTCCAGGCTTGCCTAGGCTTGCCCTTGCTCTCCCCCGCTCCTCTTTCCCGCTCTTTCCAACCCCCCTCTCTGCTCCCCGCCGCTGCTCTCCTGTGACCCCGCCCCTTCTCCTGTCTCACGCTCCCCATTCGCCGCCCCGCTACCGCCTCCCAGCTGCTCCTCCCTCCCACTTCACCATAAACGGCGGGGACCGCACGTACGCACAGCGGGCACGCGCCCAGCGCCAAAGGCAAGCCCATCTGCGCCCGTCCGCGCCTGGACCGCGTCCAGCGCAAGAACCCCTGGACCCTGCCAGAGCCAGCCAACCCGACTGAGCTACAACGACGCCACCCTCCACACACTCAACACCGGCCGACATCCAGCCTGCTACCAAGCCACAACGAAACGCACCCACGAAGCCTTCACCTGCCACGCCTGTTACTTCACCTGCACTCGGTCCTGCACCGTGCCAGCCAAAACAGCCGCCAACAACAACCACCTCGAGTGCATCCTGCTCAACACCTGCTCCATCCACAGGCAGGCCGTCGAACTATGGGACCTCCTGGACAAAACGGCACCAGACGTCGCCTTCTTCACGAAAACCTGGATGAACGCCTCCTCAGCCCCCGACATCGCCTTTGCCATCCCGGACGGCTACAAGATCATCCGGAGGGACCGCGTCAACCAGACCGGAGGAGGCATTGCCATCGCCCACAGAAACACTATCCGCATCACGAACAACACCGACGACACCCTCGCCACCGCAGAGCACCTGCACTTCCAGATTCACACCGACCCCAAGACCACCCTCAGAGGAACCCTCATCTACAGAGCCCGGGACCACGCTCACACTTCAGCGAGGCCATTGCAGACTTCATCAGCCCACTGGCCCTCGCCTCCCCCGACTACATCCTCCTAGGAGACCTCAATTTCCACCTGGAGAACAACCAGGACAACAACACCACCGCCTTACTAGACAACCTCGCCAACCTCGGATTCAAGCAACTGGTCAACACCCCCACCCATTACGCCGGCCACACGCTCGACCCAGCAACCACATCTCCTTCAGCCACACCACCGAGCTCCAGTGGACCGAACACAGCTGCGTACACTTCAACTTCAGGAAAACAACGACCCACCACCGCCCTCAACAAACCCCTTGAAGATGCTGGAGCAAGATCACCAGCGACCAACTCACCACCTCCTTGCGCCTAAACCCTCCCACCAACACCACGGACCCCAATGAAGGAGCCCGCAACTTCACACAGCGGGTCACCGACTGCGCCAACACCTTTCCTCCACTGAAAAACCCTCCCAGCAACCTCAACAGCAAGAAAGCCGCGTGGTTCACCAATGATCTCAAAGACTCCAATAAATCCTGCCGTGACCTCGAGAAATCCTGGTGTCACAACCAGTCAACGGACAACATGACAGCCCTCAAGAACGCCACCCGCAAACACCACCAGCTGATCCGCACCACCAAAAGGTCATCCTTCAGAGAACGACTGGACAACAACACCCACAACAGCAAGGAACTCTTCAACGTTGTGAAAGAGCTCTCCAACCCCAACGCCAGCAACAACGGCATCACGCCTTCTCAAGACCTTTGCAACTCTCTGGCCACCTTTTTTCACCGTAAGATCTTCGACATACACAACAGCTTCGGCGCTCAGAACACGTACCCCACCACCGAACCTACACCCCCCACCACCACCATGTGCGCCTGGACTCAGGTCAGCACGGAAGATACCACCCACACGATGAACACCATCCACTCGGGCTCCCCAGCTGATCCCTGCCCACACCACATCTTCAACAAAGCCGACTCCATCATCGCACCCATACTTCGAGACATCATCAACAACTACTTCATATCCGCCACCTTCCCGGAGAGCTAGATCAGCGCCCTCCTGAAGACACCTACCGCAGACCCCCTCAGACCTCAAGAACTTCCGCCCCATCTCGCTCCTCCCCTTCCCTGTAAAAGTCATTGACAACATCCGGACCCTGCTGGACAACGGAGAAACTGCCGCCCTCATACTGCTCGACCTTTCCGCTGCGTTCAACATGGTCTGCCACTGCACCCTGACAACCCACCTCCGCCACGCCGGGATCCAAGGAAAGGCCCTGGAATGGATCACCTCCTTCCTTTCCGACAGAACCCAAAGAGTCCGTCTCCCGCCCTTCCTCGCAGAAGCCACCAAGATCATCTGTGGCGTACCTCAAGGCTCCTCGCTCAGCCACACCCTCTTCAACGTCTACATGAGCACCCTCGCAGCCATCGCATGCAAGCACAACCTCAACATCATCTCTTACGCCGACGATACCCAACTGATCCTCTCCCTCACCAACGAACCCACCTCCGTGAGAGCCAGCTTCCGGGACGGAATGAAAGACATCGCAGACTGGATGAAACTCAGCTGTCTGAAACTGAACTCAGACAAGACGGAAGTCCTCATCCTCGGCCCATCCATCTCCGCCTGGGACGACTCCTGGTGGCCCCCTGCTCTGGGCACCCCACCCAAGCTCACGGACCATGCACGCAACCTGAGCTTCATCCTTGACTCCTCCCTCACGATGGCCAAGCAAGTTAACGCCATTACCTCCTCCTGCTTCAACACTCTCCGCATGCTCCGTAAGATCTTCCGCTGGATTCCCACTGGAACCAGGAAAACGGTCAACCAGGCCCTCGTCACCAGCCGTCTGGACTACGGGAACGCCCGCTACGCTGGGACCACCGCCAAACTACAGAAAAGACTCCAGCGCGTCCAGAACGCCTCAGCACGACTCGTCTTGGACATCCCCCGACACAGCCACATCTCCGCCCACCTGAGGGACCTGCACTGGCTCCCCGTCAGCAAAAGGATCATGTACAGACTCCTCACCCACGCACACAAGGCTCTCCACGACTTGGGCCCCGAATACCTCAATAAACGCCTCACGTTCTACACGCCAACCCGTCAGCTCCACTCGGCCAGCCTCGCCCTCGCCACCATCCCCCGGATCCGCAGAACCACCACCAGAGGAAGATCCTTCACTTACCTGGCGGCCTAGACCTGGAACACCCTCCCCACCCACCTACGACTCACCCAGGACCATCTCTCCTTCAGGAAGCAACTCAAGACCTGGCTTTTCGAGCAGTAGCAGCCCCCCCGCCCCCAGTGCCTTGAGACCCTAGTGGGCGAGTAGCACGCTTTACAAATACTCTTGATTGATTGATAGATATTTGATGCGCAGTTCAATACAAAGTATTGCCTGATGATTGATTTACTCTCTATGCATTAACACAGGGTCTTTATGAATGAAAAAAAAATCATGAAAGAAAAGCAATTCGTTGATTAAAACCTTGAATGACCCTCTCTCTGATTTTTTATGACTTTTTCTGATTGTTTCTGTTATTTTCTGTTTTCTGTTTGGATTTGGAGCAATGATTTATCTCAGAGGTCATGCCATTTGATATAACCCCGGCAAAGTATATGTTGAATAATTTATGCATGTTTTGAAACAATCAGGTTACATACCCGACAGAACCATTGTATACACTAAAAAAATAATGCTACAGCTCAGCCAATAAATTCCATTCTCCTGTTCTCTACAGGTCTGGATTGAATTCACTGACCTGAGCCATGGATACAATGTAATGTTGGCTGGTGCTATTGCACATTAACAGGTACATTTCCTTTCTCAAACGAGTGAATTCAATTGTCTTAATTAGAATTTTTTATGGATGCCTGATACAGTCTTACATCGTCCACAGAAATTTGTCAATACATATTTGAGAAGTTCACCACTAAGCAGTGCAACGTACTCATCATAACCAAGTAAGATATATTCCAAATTCCCTGTATCATATAATGGAATTCACATGTTAAGAGCAGATATCAATATAGTTTTTTATGCCTACAGAATTTGAGAGATATTCACACGATTCCTCTTAGTTCACACAACAAGGTAAGATGCAAAATGCTGCAGTGAGTATTGTTGACGGTGGAGGTGTATTATCGATTGTATGTAGTAAGACAGGATTATTTAGCTTTTGTCTTTCAAAAATTATTGGTCCTGAAGAGAATCCCCATAATGTGGGAGAATCGAAACGCGTAGACCACAGCTTTGTTTAGGCCAATCAGAATTTATTTATTCTGTTGCTAAATTGTGTATTGTGTTGAATTGGGTTGATGGCCTTCTATTCTAAGTATTGTTTTTGTATTTATGAAATATTGAATTGAGAGTGCCACACCAGAAATAGGGTTCTGTGAAGCTACCCCAGGGTGGGCATTTGTATGAATGATGTGAGAATGTATGGATGGATGTGAGGACTAGTTTAACAGATGTATGATTCCGACACAGTTTGTATGTTGTGTATAGAGTATGATTTTTAGAAAGTGAATGTCAAGTTCAATTCCAAAAGGGGCTCCTAAAAAGAATTGATAGTGACCTTGATTGTTTGGATTTCCAATCTAGAGTAGTTCTATGAAAAGTTTTTGAAAATATGGAAAAAAGTGTTATGAAATCGATATAAATAAAGTTTTTTGATTAAACTCAAACGTAAAAAGCGTTTTTTTGAGGGCAGTTGTTTGATTCATTGCTTATCAAATGAATGGTCAAAGAATAGTGCAGTACTGGCATTTTGTTTTGTTTACTGCCTTAAAGACGGTCACTGCATTGCTAGGCAGTCCCTGCTCATGCCGGAACCCGCGCCTCTTTCGAGAACCCCTCCGCTAAGCTTGAGAGCCGTGTTGAGTACACCAAACCCAACGCCACCTTTGTGAGCCCAGATCGGCTGAAGCCAAGTCGAGAGCCATGTGTATTAGCTCACCGTATGTAACACGCTGTATAGGGACAATATTGAATCACATTACCCCGACCAGAAAATATGGAAATAACAAGGAAATCAGAGTGTTTTGAAAAACATACATGTATCTTAAAATATTTAAGGCAATGCTGAACATCGGAAAAAAAATATACAGGAAAGGGGAAATAAACTGAATTTCTTACCTCCATTAGTTCTTCAGCAATCTCTGTTGACTTCTGTGAAATCTGCAAACAGGAAGCTGGACACTGGGAGTTCATAATAGTAAACATAACAGATAAACTACATTATTTGGAAACTCGACGGCCTACCCCTAATTCTCTGCTGACACAATCCAGTTCAGAAACTGCTATTATATTTTATCGGTTTGTTACTTTTCCTAAATTATTTTAACATATTACTTAAAATGTTTATTTTAGATTTTTATTTTGATGTTTTACAGGAAGAGGAAGGGGGAAAAAAAGAAAGGAAAAAATGCCATACCAGACTATGTCCTCTCTGCCACCATTCTTGGTAAAACCTGGAGAACAGGTTATAATTTGGAAACAGTGGAAAAAATGTTTAAACTTATATATTAGCTATAGGTGGAGATAAGTATGGACCTGTACGATGCCAAGTGATATTACTTCATCATCTAGGTGTAGAAGAATTCCCAGAGATCTCTCTGGGAATGTGGAATGGGCAACCCAACAATATTTATGAAATGTCAATTCAAATGCTAGAATTACACTTTACCCCAAAAACTAATGTAGTATTGGAGCATCATAAATTTTTCAGATAAAGATATTACTTCATATTTAGCTACTCAAAGGGGTTTAGCTCTAACATGTAGGTTTGAACAGTTGAACAACTCTTTAATAAGAGATCAAATAGTATGTTGTACTAGTAGTGAAAGAATTCTGTGATTCACCAGGACACATTGCTTCAAGTTTGGGTTGTCTCGCTAGACGTGTACTTTGTAGGAACTGTGGAAAGAGGGGGCAAAGGTCTGCAGGACTAGAATACCAGAGAGGAAAAAAATACTAGAAGCAGATGATGTTTGTGAAAATGTACTTAAATTGTATTGATGATTGAAGAAAAAGGGAATGATTTTAATGATAAAGATATAAATGTGCTTTTAGAAACATCAAATGTGAAGATGGAAAGGGTAGATAACTTGGGGAAACCACATTGTAAAGTTTCTTTTGAAGGAAAAGACATAAAGGAACTAGCGGATTCTGGAACTGTAAACATGCTTATATCCAATAGATTTTATGAGGAGAATTGACCTATGAGAAAAGGTCCACTGTTAATTGACCCTCAAATCTGTGCAGTAGGTTACGTAGGGGAAATAATAAAATAGTTGAGATGTATTGGATGACTAAAAGGTTTAAAGGGGAGGCCGTGAGTGGAAGAGTATATGTTACAAATTTCAGTTATAACCTTTTGTAGTGGTGCCACCGAAATGATTTTGAACATAATAATTGATCCAAATGCTAAAGAGCCGGTGAAAACTAATGTTGAAGAGGTAAATGATTGTGCTAAAATGGAGAAAAAAATCTCCCAAGGTGTTTAATTCAGAATTGGGCCTGTTAAAAGGATTTTTACATATAAAATAATTCTGAAAGATAATGCTAGCCAGTAGTCCACAATATAAGAAATGTTCCTAACATGATGTTGGAGCCTCTATGTCAAGAGTTGGAATGCTTATTGAAACAAGACATAATCAAACTTATTGAATCATTTGAGTGGTTACCCCCTATTTTGATAGCCCTAAAGGAGGGAGGGAAAATTTGTCTTTGCATAGACTTGAGAGATATTAAGAAGAACATTTGGGTCAATAGGCAACCCCTTCCAAATATATCTAAAATGCTATCTACTATGGAGAGTAGGTGGATTTTTAGTGTGGTAGACATGTCAGCTGCCTATCACCAAATTGAATTACACAAAGAATCAAGGCATTTGACTTTTTTTGCTACATCATTAGCCTTTTGGCTTAGCATCAACCTCTGTTGTATTTCAAAGGCTAATGGAAAATATTTTTGGAGATATGAAGCAGGTGTGATTTTTCCAGGATGATATTTGGTTGTAGGTAAGGATGCATGTGACCATACTCCAAGATGTGATGGAACAACTAGAGCAACATGGTTTAGCTATAAAAAAAAGCAAGTGCCAATTGAGGAAAGTGGATTACCCGGTGCATGAAATAAGTATGGCTGGAATCAAACCGAAGAAGAGTATTGTGAGAGATGTGGCCATGGCTCCTGAGCCGTCAAATAGAAATGAATTAAGATCCTTTTTGGAGTTAGCAGAATATTGTGCCAAATACATGGAAAACTTTTCGGAGATTGTGAAACCTCTACAGGAGGTAATGAAGAAGAAAGTAGTGTTTGGGTGTGATGATGAGTGAAAACAAGCTTTTGAGAATATCAAAGAGGATATCAATAAGGCACCTACATTTGGACGTGTTGATGTCACAGGTAGGACTTATCTTATGACTGATGCTATTGGTGTAAGTATTAGGAGCAGCATTAATGCAGATCATGTAACCATCTGGGTTTGCCTCCAGATGGTTACAAGATGCAGAACGTTTGTATTCAGTCATTTAATGAGAAGCTTTGGTCTGTTGTTGGGGCATAGACCACTTTAGATTTTATGTGCGGAGTCTTCCATTTAAAGTTTGAACAAATCATAAACCATTGACTTATGTGTTCAAAGGAGGAAGAGAATTGGAAGGAAGTGTGACTCTGCGCATATCTAGGTGGTTGTTTATGGAATATAACTTTGAGGTGGAATATGTAAGAGGCAGCAAGAATATTATTGCTAATTGTTTGTCAAGAATTTGGGCAGGAGAGGGTGGTGAGGAAACATGTAATGACAGTATGGAGGAGGGAGATAAGGTTGAAATGATTTATGCAGTGAATGATGGAGAGTTCTTTAAGGTAAAAGATTAACTAAGAATGAGTGATAGAAGGATAAAAAGGAGACAACAGTTGGTACCTTCAAGTGGAGTTCGCAAACAAATTATGGATATATCTCACAAAAGGTTTTTTTTTAAGCGGGAGGACCATAGCATGTTTCCATGCCTGCAGAATATGGACATCTTTGATCGAGCAATTCAGTAGATCTACTACCAGTTGTAGCAGGTCAGTGCCCAAGAGCTCCAGCTTGGCTGGAGGAAGTGGATGAAGAGGAACGCCTGATTTGATAGAGCGTAGGATGGACAGAAAACTATTGCCTTACTTACAAAAAATCATGCTAGTTCTGAGCATTGAGGTTGAGACAAAAGAAAGGCAGGAGACCATTTACTTGGGTCAGACAACTCTTTAACAACATCAAAAAGAGTCTTAGAACAGTTCGGCGCCTTTGTGATTTTATCTGAGTAACAGGTTTAGATTCCAGCTCATTAGTTTTCCTCAAAAGTCTTTCAAGGCTTTTCCCTTTTCTTTTCTCTAGATGAAGCATATCATTACACTAGGGAGCCAGAGGATGCAATCTACTTTTGGTTCTAACAGTTAAAGGAAGAGAAGACTCCAAGGCCTCCCTAATCCAAATATCAATTAAGGGGTAGTCAGCGTCAAAGTTCTGCATTAGATATGGTTTGGAGTTACTAAGTAAGGTGTTAAGAGCTGGGGCATCTATTTTGCACCAGTTTCTAAACTTGGCCTTACATTTTGGAGGAGCTTTTAAAGATTGGCATGGTTTCCTGATAAGAGAAAGAACGGTCCGATGGTCAGACCAAGTAAGTATAAGCGGTGCTGTTATTAAAAGAACATCGGCGTTAGAGAAGATGGGATCCAGCAGATGCCTCGACTCATGCGTGGGAGTAGAGTTGCAGAGAGTTACATTGAGAGTATTCAGTTCTTCAATAAGAGTGGTGCCTAGCACACAGGACGAGTCCTCTAGATGAATATTCAAATCACCCAGCAAGGTCAAATGAGCACATCTAAGAATAAAAGGGGAGAGATGATCCACAGTATTGGCACACCAGGTACCAGCATGTCCTGGAAGGCGGTAGATCAATACTCCTGAAACTGTAAAATAGTGTGACAGGGATAACGAGAAGAAAGAAGCTTTGCAGTCTTCAATGGAGAGATTTTCAATATTGCATATGAATCTGTTCTTAAAAATAATTGTGAAACCACCACCTATCTTGAGTTGTCTATCCCTTCTTGCCGTCAGATAACTATGAGAAAGGGCAGCAGTTATGTCTGGTGCCAGAGACTCATTTAACCAGGTCTCTGTGAGAAACAGAGCATCTGGGGACTTCTCTTACAGGAAGTCAATCAGATCCTGTTGGTGTCGATGTAGATAGTGACAGTTAGTGCTATAAAAATGAAAGGAATCCCTGCTGCTATCCTTGACCCTATCTTCAATATGATTAGGACTAGAGTGAGCACATATTTCTCTGTCATAGGAGTCCTGTGAATAAAGTATAAATGTGCGTTGAGGGCAGTGCATAGAGTTTGCAGCATTCCAAACTACCTAATGCTGAGAGTCGTACCTTAATACATCCAGCTGAAAAGAGTCAGAGTTCCTGGGCACGGTTGGGCATGGACAGGTGCAGATGGGCTTGCCATATAGGTACCAAAGCACGCCAGTGGTGCGCCTGCTGCAAGCATCCGCGCCTTGACCGTGTTTAGTAGTGCCGCGCGTGCAGTAACTGGACTGCTAACCTCTGCAGACTGACGTCACCACAAGATGGCTGTCAGTCGGTAGAATCAGGAACTTAACTTGTGCTCACGCCTTCCAAGCAACAATAGACAAGAATTCTTAAGAAACAAATTAAAAACAATTTAGATTAAAAAAATATGACCCAGCACATACAAAACCATCCTGGGACATTAGTAGAACACTTGCTTGTGCGGTGTGGGTCCGCACCACGGCCATGTTAAGCAGGGCCGGGCTTACTGAAACTGAACTGCTAACATTCGCAGACTGATGGCACAACAAGATGGCTATCAGAAGGTACAATGGGGCACTCAACTCGTGCTTGTGCTCCAATGTTGTTTATTTCTGGATGTAGTAACAGAAAAATCCCAAAGGCACTCAAATACTAGTTAGGAATGCCGCTGCATGAAGCACAGGATTCTGGTTCACCTGATTTCAGGTAAACCTTTTGGAAAGGATGCTTAGTTACACTTCTTTTGCCATGCCCCTGTAGAGATTCCTCACCAATGTCAGGCCACTTAAAGTACTGCTGCACATGCGCAATACTGCAAGGATTCCCTTTGATTGAACACTACCATAGTATTGTCTGTAGCGTCCCCAAAAAGGACATGATCAAAGTATTTGCATGTCTTCTCAACTCCACCACTTATGCACATAGGGTCAGGAAGACACTTCCTCTAGATACTGATGGTGGGAAAGTACATTTGTGGTACACCACATACTCTATTCTTATGGTATGGTCTCGGAAGTCTAGTGTGCGTTTGAAGAATGACCCTTGGGTTTACAATCTGATGCTGCAAATTTGGTGTAATGAAACAATTGTATGTTAGGTTTTTGGGTTGTGGCAGGCTGGTGCCGTATTCCAATGGTGCCAAAGTCTGTCATCCTAATTTTGCTGTGCTGTAATCTTTGTACTACAAATAAATTGAACCGCAACTACTAATGAAATTATCAATGTTTAATTTCTGAGTCTTGGTCATATTTTTCATATGCCATTTGCTGTATTATTTAATGTGTGTTATTCATAAGGATCGCACCTGGCTAAAACCTTCCTATGGATTTCCAGACTTTAAAAGCTCTAACTCTGGTGCAGCATAAATGCCCGACAAAAGCTGCATTACAGTAGTTGTTCCCCACAATGCAGGTTTATGACCTGTTTAGCGTACTAAATGCTAATAAAGAAACATGTGAGCACATGCCTGTTTGGACTTCAGTGGAACCCCAGGTAACTCTTGTATGCATGGTCAGTTTCTTTTCGCACATAGCCTTAGCTGCAGAGCACAGAGACATTACACTGTCGCACACAAAGGAAAAATAAATTACAGGAAACATTGCCCAGTAGAACTTTATTTATCACTTACAGACCCTGAGCACATGAAGGTGCCAATTTACTAGAGACTTATAAGTAAATTAAATATGCCAATTGGGTATAGCCTAGTTGTATCATGTTGTAAGAAGACAGCACAAGCACTTTAAAACTGATTGGATGTGGTAACGTGTACCCCAACTGTTAGAAATGGGATTTCTGGTTGGCTGGGGCATGTGCCTAAGCCAGGCAGAAACCACCACTCTAGTCAGGACAAGGGAGTTACATGTTGAGGATAACCCGTGCTCACCCCCTTGGTAGCTTGGCACGAGCAGTCAGGCTTATCCCAGAGGCAATGTTTAAAGCTTTTGTGCAACACACATGCACACACACACACACACACACACACACACGCACACCCACACACACACACACACACACAGCAGCAACACACTAGGCACACCACAAAAGAAACTCCACACAAAGTTATATCAAAAATAGCCTTTGTATTATCCATAAAATACATTAGAACATAATCACAAATGTACACTGTGCCATCTGGCACTTAGGTATCATTTTACAGGGGACTTATATACAGGACAGGGCCAATCGGGCCACTGTCATCATCATTGGAATCACTAGTAGTAAAAATAAAACAGCCAGTACCTACTGGTAAACATAACACATTATGTATAAAATACATTAGGTATAAACCACCCTAGGCATACATCCTACATTAGCTGTGCACCTCAGTGGCACTTTGCAAAAGCCTATTGTAAACACATCATCTCCTGTGCACCAGAGTAAACATTTATAGCGTGCACGTTATTAGGGAAATCCCAGGCCATCAGTTATGCCTACCATCATAACAGGGCATATGGATCTCACTTCCTGAGGTGCTGCATACCAACCCACCTCATAACAGCAGGACATAACACATCATACCTAAATGTCCTCAACAGTATGACACATATTATTGCTTCCTCAGAAAGACAGTAAAAGTGTCTGCATATTCCAAGTGTTGGTTTACACCCCTACCCGTAGGCTTCGGGCCCCCGGCTTGCCTTTCACAGGAACTACTGCACTTTTTTACGGAGGGACGTGGGGCTCAGGCAGGGCAACAACAATTATGCCCCCAATCATCAGATGACGGGCAGCTGCTCGCATTTCCTTTAATGCTGCTAAAGCTGGCCACTTCTGTGTGGGTGCCTCCGTAAACTTAGGGGAGAGGCAGCAACCCCAGTTACCGGCAAGAGACGTTGCTCGGTCCCCCATGCTCTGGTTCCTTCCCTGCAGCGTCCCGCGGCCACGCGATGCAGCTGTCAATTATGCTACAAAGCCACCCCCACTCTGGCAAGGCGGGAGTCCTCTGAAGCCGGGCTGATCCCAGCTTGTTCACTCGCAAAGCTACAGGCCTCCGGGAACGATTTCCCTCGCCCAGTCTGGTTGCTCCTTTTTCGTCACGGGCCGAAGCACATCCTTCCTCGTTACCTCCGCCTTAGTTTCCTGCCTGGCTTCATCCTGCCTAACCTCCTTCTCTCAAAGCAGCAGATACCTGCAAGGCTCCGGTCCTCAAACCAGCATCAACAGGATGCCTCATCCAGCCCCACTCACCGGGGCTTCTCTCTGCCTTCCCCGACTTTGGCAGACACGCAGGGCTCTCTTCTTCCGCATGTGGAGCCACATCCATCGTCAAGCACCGTCATACCTGCCTTCCTCTTGGAGGCGACCCAGGGCCTGCGAGGCTCCGTTCCTTCTGCTGGTCACGCCCCAGGTCCGGCTTCATTCCTGCCTGACTTCCTGCCCAGCCACGGCGCTTGCTAAGAGCGGAGTTGAAGCCCCTTCCTCAGGTTCTTGAAAAAGGGGGATTTGTTAACGTAGCGCTGATCACCTGCTCCCTATAGGTGGAACAGCGCTGAAGGTCACAAAAAGCTCACAGTATGCTCCTCGCGCCACCCGTGGCCCCTCACTTGTGCTAGTTTAGGGAGCACAGACAAAAGTGCTTCTCCCAAGCTTCTGGACACTCTGTGTAGGGTCTAAAGGGGGCACTCACCTGGCGCTCGCTCCCAGGAATCCCCCAGGGCAGAGCTGGGCTCTCAGTCCTCTGAAGGTAGAGGCAAATAGTCCAGCGCTCAACATGCACTGGTTCCAAGGGCACAAGGGGCAGAGCTGGGCCATTGCAGGCCAGCTCACAGGGCCCCCTAGCAGAGGGGAAGTCCCTCGTGGCGGAACCTCTTGGCACCCAGTAGTCCAAGTAAGCAGAAAAAGCACAACATGGGGTTACAGCCCCAACATTTATACCATGCTTGTCTATGTTCTGCCCTGGCACAGGGCTTCGGTCACACAGTCTAATCCAGTTCGGGGGCACTCAAACATTTGTTTACAGTGTTCACCCAACCTCATTGTCAGGTGAGGCTCTGGACCCAGGCACGCCACATGGGGGCAGACTCACCATTGAAGAAGTCAGGCACAGACCTATTCAGGGGCTACTCCTCCTACTACTACTCCAAATGCAGATCTGCCTATTCAGTCTAGCGCTGACTCACCCAGCCCCTCTGGAGCCACGGCATCTCCCCAGTCCCTGTCACTCCAGAGCCAGACAAGCAATACATAATCAGACAGGCACAAAGACACATTGCACATAGAAATGCCACTTTGGCATTTCTAAAATAGTGAAAATAAATGTGTGCACACTATTACACAGCAATTATTATTGCTATTCCAAACATACCAAACTTGACCACGCTGCTCCTCTTATATTAGAAATTATCAGTTATGCACTTATCGGGGAATACCAATGCATGCCTATGAGAGGGCAGACTCACAGCAGTGAGAAACCAAAATGGCTGTTTTTCACTACCAGGATATGTTACACAATTAAGGTACATGTCCTACCTTTTACCTACAAAGCACCCTGCCCATGGGGCTTGCTAGGGCCCACCTTAGGTGTGAATGATATGTAGTAAAAGGGGAGTCAAGGATGTGGCACTTTATGTGCCACGTCACAACGGTGTTAAACTGCGCGCCCAGGCCCTGCAATGGCAGAGGCCTGAGACATGTATGAAAGGCTACTTTGGTGGGTGGCACAAACAGTACTGCAAGCTCACCAGTAGCATTTAATTTACTGGCCCTGGGTATCTGAGATACCACTTTACAAGGGACTGACAGGTAAACTAAATACGCCAAACAGGTGTAGACCAATCTCACTAGGTTTACCACAGATAGCACATGCACTTTACACTGAACAGCAGTGCTTAAATTATGTCATGGCTAGGAGGAGATAGATAGGTGGGGCACATGGACAGCACACTGTATGTATGATGAGGCAAAAACTACATCTCCCATAATCCTTAGGGACGGCTGGTTAGCACCTGACCATTGCTACTAAAGCCCTACCTTTGAAATGCTCTGGGCTTGTCACTCAAGTAATTTTCCATGGAGAGGAGACTACGCGACCCCGCAGCGTCTGACACGCTGCTGATCAGTGAGTTTGCTGATAGCCCCGTGGTATCCGCCTGAAGACGGCTGTCTTTCTATCAGGAGTGGGACCTTGGTCTGAGTGAAACCGCTGCGGTTTGGCGGCTCCGGCACCTTGTTTCCGTATTGTGTGGAAGCTCGAAATGCCTCATTACTCTCTGGTAGGTGTGTCCGTGCAGCGCTCGATTGCTTTGAGCAAACGGACCGTGCTGCCTTTCATTGGGAGCATCTCTTCATCATATGCAGAACTTTGTTTGAACGTCGTATATTAGATGCATTCCTGTTGATTCTAAACCGGCTCTTGAGCTCACAATATATTCAAAAGACAAACAATGCGCTGGTGACACGCTTCTATTTTTGTGTGGGTTCAGCACATCAGTTCACCGATCACACGAGCCCGGAAGTGCTTGGAAATTTTTGTTCTTTAAAGCTGAGAGCCTCCTGAGTGAGGTTGTTTTCAGCACAATGAAGCGCTGTAGTTCTGCTGTATTTGAAACTTACTCAACACGCTCAGGAGAGCAGGATAGTTGGGTAATCACTGGATTTGTTATACCTGAAGTACCAGGAGGCTCAGAGTAGCCAGAGGAATTGCTTGTTTCACCAGTTCTAGAGGATTATCTACAGCCAGATAAGTACCTCAGTATTTGTGGAACTGAACTATTTATTTTCTATTTTCTTTATTTTTCCCTTTTGCACCTTTTTTAAGTTGGGAAAAACACTGCTGTCTTATAAGTGAGTACATGACACATAGGGGTATATGGTGGTTCTATGTATGAAAGGGGGTAGTGGTAATCTCATGTGTGTATTGTGTTTCACTTACAAGGTAGAAGGGGTGGATTCTAGAGGAGAGAAGTCTACTTCTTCCGGGGACATCCCTATTCATGGCTAAGCAGCGGCAGCATTATTGTTTCTGTTGTCCCTTTTTTCCCTTCCCCCTATGGTGGTGTTATTCGTGCAGTGTCAGATCCATATACTCCTGGGTATATCCATATAGGGGAAGGGATTAAATTAGCTACAACATCGTTCCTGCCGTATCCGGCTGTAAGGTTAGTGTTGAACTTTCCTCAGTATGACAAGTGCCCAGAGTCCTACAACCACTAAAACCAGTTCAGAAAAAAGATTAGGAGGAAGGCAAAACGTTCAGGGATGACCCTGCAGAAAGGGCCAAGTCCAACACCAACAAATACAATTCAACTAAAGTGGAGGTGTGAAGGCAGTAAGTTTGGGGATGACGCTGCAGAAAGGGCCAAGTCCAACACATACCAATGCCACCACCATCTATTTTGATTGGCGAGTCCTGTGATAGATCATATATATCCTGTAGGATGGCTAGTTCCGGAGAGGAGACTATCTTCAGCTCGACTATTGTCCTAAGCTACTACCAAAGAGAGTCCCAGAAAGCTTTCCATATGGGCATGACAAAAAGATGTGTACCATGTCCTCTGTTGCCCTTTGCAATACCCAGCAAATGGAGCTAGGCAAAAGTTTGGCTTTGTAAAGTTTCTCTAGAGACCAGTGCCAGGCATGTATAATTAAAAAATTACTTCAATGTAACCTGGATTCTCACAGACTTGTCATAGTTACCCAATAAGTCTGCCCAGTTTTCATCTGTGTATTGTTTTTAAAGTCTTTGGTGCCATTTGTGTTGTAGGTACCTGGCAGCAGGTTTGGAATGAAGACCATCTATCAGGGTCTCATACAAGTGTAGCCCTCCCACATCCATATTTGTGAAGGAAAGAAGGAGGGTGGTACCTTGTATATTAAACAGTTGTTTCCACAGTGACTTGGGTATACATGTATGAAGTTGTAGATATCTCCATTTGTGATGCGGACCCAGACGGAACTATAGGGCTGCAAATTATTTCAATTAATTGTCTGTTAATAAATGTCATACTTTCTCAATGCTGCTCCTCCAAGTGGGCCAATTGAGCGAGTGGTCATCTATAGACAAATCTACAAAATGCCAAATACGAGTCTGTAGATTCCAGAGAGCTTTCTGACCTAGGTATTCATGTTGTCAGACCATGTTGTAAAGGATTGACTGGGTCACCCTCTGGAAGACATCACATGTAAAGCACCTGAGGGCCCTGTGCACCTTTTTGAACATGATTTTTCCAGAGTACCAAGTCAGAGTTCTCTAAGTCAGGGCTGAAATGACAGACTAATTTTTTTAACGTTAACCCGTTTTGTACATGTGGTCCATTTCTAATCTTATATTGTAATGAATTTTATTAAGCCAACAATAAAAAGTGTACTGACAGACTAATTGCGAAAGATGTTGGTTTACATAATACATTTCTATTTTTCAGACAGCAGGAAGTGGTGGAGGTGGTGATCTTTGGTGATCTATTCATCTCAACAGGCAATAAGGGACGGGGATTGGGAGCATGCTAAAATGTAATCATATCAAGGTGTAACCAACATTTTTATCTTCTGTGCTTTGCCCCACATAGAGGGCAGGAGCTTGTTCTATTTCAGAAAGCCCTTTTGCATTTGGTCTTTAAGGATGTCCAGGTTATCTTTCACTATTGCTCAACAGAATTCCCATCTACTTCTGTTTTGAGGCCAGCCACAGGTAGCGTTCACCACCCAGCGATGACAATGCAATGTATTTGGACATCAGAAAGGCAGTGCTTTTGCTCAAATTAGTTTTATAACCTGAGAAGCTGAAAATGCAGCAATAATTGACATAAGTGCTGGAATGGACATCCTAGGTGACGATCAAGCAATCAGTATGTCATTTGCAAATAGCATCATTTTCAGGTGCCCTGCTGCTGTAGGTATACCCTAAATATCAGCTGAATCCAGCAGGTAATAGCCAAATGTTCTAGGGTGATTAAAAAGAGGAGTGGTCGGGTAAGAGGCAACTTTGACAGGTGCCTCCCTAAATATTAATTTGGATCAGAGAGGAAACCATTACAGTTCATTCTCGCTGTAGGTCATGATATAGCAATTTCGTCATATTGATGAACATAGGGCAGATTCTCATTGTGGTCATGGTCTGGAAAAGTAATCCTCAACTTGTCTATCTGTAGTCTTTTTGGAATTAATGGAGAGGACAACTTTTTCATCTTTGTTGTTCATACACTACCATAGAAAATCCATATAAGTGTTTATACGAAGAGTGCCCAGTCACAAACCCCATCTAGTGTTTGTGAGTTAGTGGTAGTATGTTTTTTTTCAGTCTATTGGCAAGGACTTTGGAGAGGATCTATATTTCATTGTTGAGTGGGGATATCGGTGTTTCGTCTCCGCATATGAGAGTCTTTCCACAGTTTGTGGATTAGGAATATCAAAGCTCTGTTAAAATTGTCGGTGGACCTTTCTTCTCCATGATGTGCTGAAGACCTTTCCCAGATGAGGAACCAAGACTGTAGTTGCAATTTTATAAAAATCTGGGGGAAGCGGTCTTACTCTGGGTTCTTGCCAATTGACATGGATTTGATAACTTCTCCTGTTTCATCAATAGGCTTCTCAAATTCTTCACGGGGGCTTCTGAAAGTTGAGGAAAAGGAAGCCTCGCCATAAAAATATTGTAACAACTTACTAAGGATACATTCTGCTAGTGATGGGGTTAAAGTGATGTGTATGCAGGAAAGAAATCTTCTTAACGGACGAGAACCCTCACTCACCCAAAGGTGACATGCTTCATCGTTGGGCTCCCTACTCTCCTCGGGGCGAAATAGTCCTAGATGTGGGTTACAACCCCCCACCTAGAGTGGTGGTGTGGGGAGGAGCTGAGTTGTTTTAAGGCAAAGAGATGCCACAAAGTGATTCTGGTGAGTGATGGACAGAGCGCAGTGAAAAGTGCATGAAAAATTAAAACTATCTCAAGAGCTCAAATAAGTTTATTCAGCAGTGTCCTTGGACGGGATTAAAAAGCAGAGGATGGGAGGTGGAAAACAAATATACCCCTTCAAAGGTCAAGATGTTTCTGCCTTTCTTAGACTCCAAACAGAGTTCTTAGTAATTCCTCAGGACCAAATCTGGATACGAGTCCCTCTGTAAGAATGCATACCACACTCAATTGTAATGTAATAAGATGGCTATAATGGCCATTTCAAAAGTAGGCACCCACGATGTGGGTCATTAATCCGCCATCTCCATCTGTAACATAAGAAAGAGCATGATACAATTCACTCATATACATTAAAAAAACATACTGGCGAGTGAAGTCGTGAATAAGATTACCTGTGGGAGGAGACAGACTTATAGTCTCTGTAGCCACAAGGTACCCCTCAGCCACTTCGATTCACTGAACTAGAATCAAAGAGGAAAGAGAAACAGACAACAATGGCAGTAAGGGGAAGCGACTAGGCATTTAATCGCAGTAAGTACTATGGATATCTCCATATCATTAATGTGTTGAGACAGAAATCCAAAATATTGCCACAGAGTTTATATGACTAGCATTTTAGGTGTTTAACGAATAGTAGAATGTGGCATATTCTCTTGCGATAAATAAGGAGGGCATTCTGTTAATGGCGATTTCGTAAAATTAATTATTAGGCATCTCTTTGTTTTAGTTGTAATGCAAGAAGGCGTCCTGCCTTCTCACAGTGCTCGTACTCTGTACCTTTGAGATAATGGTAGGCCTTTTCTATCTGTGACATACAAATTGTGTTCAGTTCAAAGACCAGTTGTTGACGAGAGTCATCGCTTAATGTGTTCTGATGAAGACTTTCAAGTCTTAGGATGGCAGTTTCCAGCATGGTTTTCTTCTCTGCCAGTTCTTTGTGCATGCTATTAGAGTAGTTAATCATTACACCACATAGGCATGCCTTGTAAACAGCCCAAAGAGTGTGAGTGGAGGAAACTGAATGCTTGTTCAGTTCCACATATTCCTTGAATTGAACCTGCAATAATTTCTTCACCACATGCAGCTTATTTAGCAGGGTATTAATTCTCCACATCTTAGTCCAGGTCTCCTTGAGCCTAAACTCAAAGAAGCATTGAAATTGGGGCATGGTCAGTTATCCCCCTCCCCCACCTCCAGTTCAATTTGCAGCTGTAGAGTAGGCTGGTGTGTGCAAGAACATAGTCTATCCTGGATTCTGTACCATAGGGAAAACACAGGAAAGGAAGGTATAGTCCTGATTGGTTGGGTGCAGAAGCCTCATAGGTTCAAAAAGCTACTTTTATGGAACACATTCAAGCTGAGTTTTAGACAGACAGTACATCCACTCTCAAAGGAACCCTTGTCAACCTGCCCACAGGATCTCCCACCCACTTCAGTAACCTCCTCAATGACCTCATTGCACCACACGCCATGGGCACCAAAGACTTCATTCTTCTAGGCAATGTAATATTTCATCTCAGTGACCCCCATGGACTAGAACTCCATGGACTTGCTTGAAAGTCTACCAAATGATTGACCTCAGCCTGCTCGTACAAGGCCATATCCACATCATGGGACACACCCTGAACCCCATCTTCTCCTCCATTGACAAGGGTAAAGTCCGCCACATCACTTCACTCACATGTCCACTTCCACACAACAGGGGCCACCAACCACCACTACGGTGTCTAGCAACCCCCAAGATGCTGCTAGAAGAAAGCTACCGAAATAGAATGGCTCAATGCCCTCCAACTAAAATAGCCAGACCCTACCAACAACAGAAACAACTTCAAGAAGGGGATAATCACCTGCGCCAATACCTTGGTGCCTCTGAAAAAACACAAAACCAACCCAGCTGGTTCAACGCTAACCTCAGAATCCAAGAGAGTTTGCAAACAACTCGGAAGGAAATAGAGAACCACCAGAGGAACTACCGCAAGAAAAACACCTAGAAGGGCGCACGGACACTATCACCATCAAGTAACAGAGACCAAGAAAAAAGCCCTGACCCAGAGACTCAAATCTAAGTCCAACAACTACAAGGAACATTTTGTCATAGCTGAGGATCTCATCAGACCAAACCATTGCCCCTATACAAGAACTCTGCAACAACCTCTCTAACTTCTTGCACAAAAAAATCACCAAGATCTAGACCAACTTTGACCCTCAGGTAGCCCCTGTAGCCCTTCTCAGCCTGCTAAAATCATCAACCAAAGACTGCCAAATAACAGCATGGAACCATCTATCCATCAATGACACTGCAGCAATAATGAAGATATTTACACACACTAACAGTATATACAGTATATCAATAGCAGTGTAACAAAAATGCTTGATTCTTTGCTGGAACAATCACTTCAGTTTATTCTCGAATGCATTAGCAAACACGAGTTTCGTCGCGCACTACGGTTTTGTGCAGCGACTTCTTCAGGGTTATAATTTCATTGTGCAGATCCTTAAATTCAGTTGCATTTCTGTCTCGAAAGGGATTCAAGAGGTCCCTTTGGTCTCATCTGTGCCCCTCAGGTGTACACAAAAGTGATAGTGGTAGCGGCAGCGCACGTTTGGAGGTCAGGAGTGCCATTATTCCCCTACATTCATGACTGACTGTTAAAGGCAGTCTTTCCTCACTCAGTGAGCAACCACCTTCAGGTTACAGTGAAGCACTAGTCACCATTGGAGTTCACAATCAACATGCTGAAGTCACATCTGACTCCTTTACAGAAGCTCCCCTTCACCTAAGCCAATCTTGACACGGTCCTGTTTTGTGCCTTTTCCCTGGGAAGAGAGTTCAGGACAAACCGTTTATGATCCTGATCTTTCAGCATCAGTCCTGGATTTCAGTGAGGTTGACTCTTGGGCTGCTGGGACTGACAGCCTCCTGAATCCTGTTGGTCAAGCATGCCAGGTAGCAAGTTCGACCTTTACAGTGCGATCTTAAGTCCCAGTGGGCCCAAACATTAAGAAGGCATCTCTGACCATGTTTAGATTTCAGAGGAGGCTGCACAAGATCTGCAATGGTGGTTGCAGGACTACAATTGGGTCAACAGCAGACCCGTTTCCATTCCCCAACCAGAGCCGACAGTGATGACCGATGCATTACTTATAGGTCGGTGTGGCCATCAGGGAGAGGTGGAGATCAGACGTCTCTGGTAGAGACCCGGCTCTGCATCAACCTTATGGAGCAGAGGGCCATCTGCTTGGCACTGAAAGCCTTCCTTCCATCCATCAAAGGGAGACAGGTACAGGTGCTCACGAACAACACCACAAACATGTTGTACTGTATTAAACATGGTGGGTGGAGTACAGACTTTATGCTAGGAGGTGTTGCTCCTCTGAAAATGGCAGGACTGCCAAGGAATTTTCCTTCTGGTGAGCCACCTGGCAGGATCCTTGAATGCCAGAGCGGACAAACACAGACTTGCAGATCACAAATAGATTTTACACCCAGAGGTTGTGCAAGGTCTCTTCCGCGAACGAGAAAGTCTTGGCTCTATCTGTTAGCCACCACTAGTCTAGTCAAAAAAATTTTGAAAATGGGCTAACCTAGAACTAATTGCAATACAATTTCTGTGAGTGGATTCTTATTGAACATTTTCTGTAGAAAACGATGGTGAAAAGTCTACCACTCTATCATGACGCATTAATCCAATGTGGCGGATTTTTCAAAATGGCTGCCCATTATTTGAGATATAGGGTATAACTGTTTATTTGCCCATGTGTGGTATTATTTTATATTTTTTTAGGGATGGGAAAGGCAAAGATAACATCAAACATTGTTTCTGATGACTAGAACATCAAATTGGGATTAATACAATAAACAACGATAATTATATGTTAATATGCCAAACATAGTTTTGACATTATTTTTTATTTACATTTTTGTAACAACATTTCAAAAGGATAAACAAATTTCAACTAGATAATGTAGCACTTCTCAATATGACACTGACAAATGAAAATTGTTAAAGAGATAAATTCAAATAGCACTCCTTAGTACAAGAATAGTATGATTTCAATGATCGTCCATGTCCACTTCCATGGAATTGCAACAGCTTATTCTTCGACAATCTGTGCACGCATCTGTGCACACTATTCCCTGTCTTTTGCATAAACATTGCTGAGTCGCACATTGTCTCTTGATACAACCACATTTCACAAATTTTAATAAAGGATCTGGTGCTGGTGCTTGACTCGTTCTAATGGAAGCCAATCTTCCATCTTTCACTTCAAATCCCCACTGTAATGGATCCAAATGAATACCCATCCACTGCTGCACCTGATGATATACTCTGAGGGAATTAAATTTGCAGGCATCCTCCATAGGAGGCAAGACTTCCGGTTTCACATGTATTGTTGATTTTGTTGCCTTTGAAGTGAAAGTTCGAAGTCTCATATCATGTAGTGTGCTGTCTCCTGTTATTCCTCCATACAACGATATAATAGCATTAAGACCAACATTTTCAACTTCTTCTGTTGATTTTTGTGAAGTTTGGAATACGGCAGCACTTTCTTTGAAGCTGCCTGATTTTCTTAGCAACTTTATGGAGTCACGTTTTCCTAATCCAAATGGTTTGGAGGTGGTATCACATCCTAATACGGCGTGAGCAAATAAGATGTGAGAGCAGACGTCATCATTACCTAAAGCTTTTGCTAATTTCCTAATATCATACACAGTTATGTTTTTGGAAGATTTCTTAGGTTCTGGGTAAAGGAAAATATCAAATTGGTTTTCTTGAAAATGATGAGGGAGTAGTATGAGAAGATCGATGTCCTCGCCAACAATGGCCGTAGGATGAGTTTTGGCCGACTCAATAGCCTCCAAAACGACCATGAAGTTTGCATCACTATGAGCTTGCTTTGTTTTACACCCAGCTTCTACTAACTGTTGCGATAGTTGAGCAATGAAGGCTTGTTTATTTTCATTATTACTCAGAAATAATTGTTTCTGGATGGCGATGGAGGAAGAAGGTATGAAATTTACTTTAGGTCCTACAATAACTCGGTTTCTTTTTAGATGGGCTTCTGATTTTGTAGAAAATGTATCTCCATATCTGTCGAATACTATTATTGCCTGGCCATAATTTGTTAGCACATATCTCTCATAGGCACAAAGCAGCTCATGGAATGTCTGATTCGCGGACTCCAAGGAAGGCGATGTAGTAACCACCCACCATCAATGACGAACAGCATATTTTTGGGCATGTTAGCAACTGCTGGTACTTGCTCTTTAATATAAATGGCAAGCTGCGACTTCCCAGATTCACTTATAATTCCATGCTTATTGAATAAACTAGCTGAGTATGAGACAAGCTCATAACGAAACACCTCCTGCAAATCCACACCACTAGTCTGAGCACAAAGCAACAAGCGCTGAAACAATAGTTCAGGATCCATAATAAAGGTTTCTTCTTTCAATTTAACAGATTAAACTGATTTCATTACCTTCACCAGGTTGCTTTTTTCTGAAAGAGAACTCTGAGACTCTTTTG
The DNA here is from genome assembly GCF_964263255.1 of Lissotriton vulgaris. NCBI lineage: Eukaryota > Metazoa > Chordata > Amphibia > Caudata > Salamandridae > Lissotriton > Lissotriton vulgaris. Next base: position 8,564,089 of record NC_141688.1, read on the forward strand.
TCCGTCATCTCATTAAGAATTCAATTTCCAATTTCTTCTGCAAGTTCAGGATTAACATCACTGCCATAAGTAACTCCTGTGACAATGCTACGCAGGTTGCTGTCTCGCTCAAAAACATTGAGCTGTTCTACATATCCCAGTACTTTCTGTGTATCTCCTTTATCGCGTTCAATTCTTGAACTTGCCATAGTAACATGTTGCTCACTTGCTGCATGCTCCACTGAATCAATGTCCTGCATGCATTCATTCAAATGGGCGCAAATAGGGCGCGACATAACCCAGACAAGCTGCTGCTGTTCGGTCATACCTTTTCCATGGGTCATTCCGCCGAATCCTTTTATATTCTTCATTAGAACTTGTTCAATTACCAAATCAGTGGAAAGGCCACCCCAAAATCTATCACTTCTTTGGACAACATGCAGACAATTTGTAAATGCTGTGTATACATCAGGAGCTTCAAATTCAAGCTCAACCATTCTCTCATAATACAGTCGTGCAGAACGTGCATATAAATTATGTCCACATGCTTGAAAAAAAGGTAGCATCTCCTTTACCATGGCAAGATGTAGATGCCAGTTTCCTGTTCTTTCAGCTTTTAAGAATTGTTTCAGGATGTTGACCATTTTCAAATATTGCAACCAAAGTCAAGGAGTCCTGTAAAATGTATGTTCATTTATTTATTTATTTATTTATTGACATTTATAGAGCGCGGCGAATACCCGTGGGCGTCTCGGCGCTAATTAAGGGCATAGATCAGCAACTGGGGTAAAGAAGATATACAAGGCTATTGGTCAAATAACCACGTCTTTAGCTGTTTGCGGAATATGAACAGGGAGGGACTTGCTCGGATATGTGCAGAAAGGGTGTTCCAGAGTTTAGGGGCGGCAACCAGGAAACGCCTGTCGCCCCATGTGACTGTTCTAGTGCGAGGCACAGCCAAGAAGTTCTGATGAGAGGAACGAAGAGATCGGGTTGGAACATGATGAAGAAGATTCTGTTTGAGAAAGTGGGGACCTTGATTATTGAGTGACTTGTAAACAATACACAGCGATTTGAATTTGATACGGCTGCGTATCGGGAGCCAATGGAGATCCCTAATGATGTTTGTGACTGGTGCGAACTTGGGGATCCCAGCCAGCATTCGTGCGGCTGCATTTTGGATTGACTGCATCTTATTTGTCACTCGGACTTGAGCATTTAAGAATAGAGCGTTACAATAGTCCAGGGAGGACAGGACTAGTGAGCTGACCAGTGTTTTCCCGGCCGTGTTTGGTAGGAAAGGTAGTATTTTCCTAATCATTCTCAATTTCATATGAGCTGTGGCCGCAGTTTTGTTCGCATGTGCCATAAAGTTGAGGCCAACATCAAAAGTGACGCCTAGATTTCTCACTTTGCTGGCTGGACTAGGCGGGGGACCGAAAGATGGTGGCCACCAGACAGGTGACCAGCCCGGGGAGAGGAGACCGAAGAGGACCACTTCAGTTTTTTCTGAATTGAGTTTCAGACAATTCGTGGCCATCCAGTCACCTATTGCCATCATTCCTCTCGTGAATTGATTAGCCACTTCCTCACCGTCCCCTTTGATAGCCAGTACCAATTGGGTGTCATCGGCGTAGGAGGTCAGGCTCATCCCAAATGCTTTGATGACACTAGCAAGGTCCGACACGTAGATATTAAATAGTGTCGGACTCAGGGATGAGCCTTGAGGGACCCCACACGGCAGAGACACCTTAGATGATTGGTAGGGTCCTAGAGATACTGCCTGTGATCTATTGGCCAGGAACGATACAAGCAGGTCCAGAGCAGTTTTCTGGACCCCCAGTCGTTCGACACGGTCGACTAAGATCTTGTGGTCAACCGTGTCGAAGGCCGCCGAAAGATCCAGCAGTACCAGGAGTGCTGTCCCCCCCTGGTCTTGTATGGCTCTGATGTCATCCGCAGCCTTTAGGAGGGCAGTTTCCGTGCCATGACATTTGCGGAATCCGAACTGGGTGTTGTCGAGCAACTGGTGCTGCTCCACAAATTCCGACAGTTGCTGATTCATGGCTTTTTCTATTACCTTAGCCAGGAAAGGAAGACTGGCTATCGGACGATAGTTTTTCAGGTCGTCTTTATTCAAATTAACTTTCTTTAAGAGGGGCTTGACCAACGTATGTTTCAGAGAAGCCGGGAAAACTCCGGAGCTAAACATAGTGTTGCAGACATGGGTTATAACCGGTATCAACGTGTCCATAACTGGCATAAGAACTTTGAGCGGACACGGGTCCAGTACTGAACCTGATTTGATCCTTGAAATGATGCTCCTTGTCTGATCCATAGTAAGATCGACAAAGCGGGTCAGTGTGTTATCCCGTGAGGTGGAGGACAAGGATAGTGGGGTAGAGTCCGTGTTTGAGGAAAAAGCCTGATAGATGTCGTTAACTTTCTTAAAGAAAAAATCAGATAAGGCGTCGCAAAGATGTGAGGGAGGTGGTGTGAGGTCGTGCGTGCCACCCGACAAGCGTTTAGTGATGTCGAATAACTCTTTGCACGAGTTTTTGGCAGTCTCAATTTGTGCGGCATAATAGGCTCTTTTCGCCTCTGCAATCATCTGTTTGTACCGGGCAAGTGAATCTTTGTATAATGATTTGCTTTCTGGGTCGTAGCGCTTCCGCCAAAGTCTTTCTCTTTGTTTATTTAATTGTTTCTGTTTTTTGAGTTCATCCGAGAACCAAGGAGCACTAGGGGAGGCTCGATTCTGGGAGATAGATTTTACGGGCGCTAGCTCAAGTGTGGCCTGATTGAGCCAGTTATTGAACTGATTTATGGCGACAGTAGGGTCATCTGACAGCAATGGCGATGTTCTAGCCAGGAATGTGTTCAATGTCCCCACCTTTATGTCCTTCCAAGCTCTCACCTGTTTGGGGCTATTGTTAACGGCCCTCCTCTTAGAGGCGTCGGGGATAGCTAAATGACTTAAAATGGCATGGTGATCGGTCCATGCCAGGGGGAGGACATCTGCAATATGTAGCGTCTCTATGTTAGTAAAAATGCCGTCAAGAGTGTGACCAGCGTCATGGGTAGGGGCAGTAATACGTTGATACAGACCTACTGTTTCCATGTCCGCTAAGAGGCATGCAGTGTCTGTGTCACTACTTGATTCAAGGTGGAAATTTAAGTCGCCTAACACTGCAAAGTGATCTTCAAGAGCTATGGATTCCAATATAGACCCAAGGCTGAGTAAAAAGGGGGCACGTGCTCCAGGTGGGCGGTATATCAGTACGCCTTTAAAATTGAAGAGGGGTGTGAGCTTAATACTAAATAGTAGGGCTTCGCAACATGTGGATGGTATCGGTGTGGTCCTGATTGGGAGATAGTCTCTGACAATAATTGCTACCCCACCTCCCCGCTGGCCTACTCTGTCCTGTCTATGTATGGTGAACCCACTAGGGACTGCTATAGCCAAGTCAGGGCCCGAGGCACCATCCGTCCAGGTTTCCGTAATAAACAGGACGTCCAAGTGGGCATCTGTTATTAGGTCTGCAATTTCTTGCCTGTGTTTGCACATGGAACGGGCATTGATAAGTGCTAAGTGAAAAGTGGTGATAGGAGGGGGCGGAGTAGTCAGGGCCTTAATTTTGGAGTTGACAATGTGTGTCCGAAATGAGCAGTGTGAACAAGATAATTGGTAGGGTACATCGGTGAATAAAAGTGGGTCATAAGTAACACAGCAATCACTGCCTGGTGACCGAAGTACAGAGAGGGATGAGGACGAGTAGACCAATCTTTGGCCTTCAGCAGTTTGGTTGCAATTTCGACAACAGGATTATGTGTAACATCATCAACAGAAAGCTCCCGATTAAGAAGATTATGAAACAATGATCTAGCTGCCTGTAACCTGTTTGTGCATTAAACCACGTATTTTTTTCCTCTCCCTGAAGTATAAATTTAACTCAGTACAACAGAAAATAAAACGGGGTTTCACACGACCGTAGAACACGAGAAGTTGTGGGATCTGATTCTTTCTCCTGGAACGGAGTTTTCAAGTTAACAAAACGTGCTCTACATTTCTTGTGAACTTTCTGCCCAACACAAACGTGAAACTTAGATATTTTTCTCTCCTTGCATGTTTTTAGGTCTCGCCTGTCGATGCGCATGCGCATCGAGCTTGCGAGTCTATGGGGGCTTAACCACTCTTTAACTGACTTGCAAGGAATCGTGGCGATTCCTTGCAGTGCCCGTGACTTTTAAGCTCAATGCGCATGCGCATTGAGCTTAAAAGCGCCTGCACATCAGTTCCCTCAGCCGCACTCCAGGCCCCCGCTTCGCCCCCTCCCCTGCCCGCCGTGTCGCATTTCTCCTCCCTCCCCTTATCTGCCTTCCCTCCGTCTGTTCTCTCTCCCCGCTCCGCCCCCTCCCCTGCCCGCCGTGTCGCATTTCTCCTCCCCCCTCCCCTTCTCTCTCTTCCCTCCGTCTTGTTTTAAGTACACCTCGTTTAATAGCAGAACGTCTGGAAAACATTTCCGATTAAGGTTTTCCCTAAATAAACACAAATCGAACTTACGTGATCACTATTCGCATTCATGCATTATATTTCTTCAACAATCATGGCCAGGTCGGGCGATCTGTGCTTGAATCTGGCTTCCACCTGCGATCTGTGTGACCCTGGGCAAATCTCTTTTGGCTTTTCCTGTGCCCCGTTCATTTTCTCTGCCAACACTATGGGTGCTCAGAAACAGACTGTCCCCGAGAAACAAACGCAATGACACAAGTTGCATTAGGAATTCCATTTGTCGAAAAATCCTCACATTTACAGCGCCCTAAAAACATCAACAAATAGACACGTTTCCATGCTCGTTGGCGCGACGGGTTTCACTCAATGAATTAAAACACCAGACAGGAGATTGTTGCGGGGATGTGTGAGTTTCATGCGGGCTCCAGGTTTATTCAATCTACGCAGAGTGAACTCTGCCTTTAATTTTTTCACAAGTCGATAAAAGGAGTACCATTGGGTTGGAGTATAATGACACCTTTAATTTACTGCAACCGAATAAGCAAAATCCGCCGTAGCACGCGCCACAAATAAAACACGTCATTATTTCATAGCCTTAATTCTTACCGTACAATGTCACTACAATATTCACGGATCTTACACACACCGGATACAGTGAGGTCTGACCGTTACATTATCGACCGGGAAACCATCAGATTCCGGCTCTAATCCCAGCTTCGTTGCCAGTCCACAGTGTGTGTGATCCTGGGCAGACTGCCTCATCTCCGCCTGTGTCATGCTCCCTAGCTGTCATAGTGGGGAGCGCTTAGAAACGGGCTAACGCCGATGACGTGTTATTTGTAACCATCAAACGAACTGATATATCTACCCCCAATTAACCCTTTGCATCATAACATATAGACAAGACACAGAAAATGAAGAATTCGGAAATAACGCACTCACCTGCACTGTCTTTTTTGCATCATTAGGGCACCATCTCCGGGGGCGCTGTGGGGTGTTGTTGGTCTTGGGTGGGGGTGCCACACAGCGGGGGGGCTCCTGGGGGTGATGGAGAGGGATCCCTGGGGGGTAGGGGGGGAGGTGAGTCCCAGCTCTACCCTGCGAGATGCGTCTACACGCACACACACACGCACACATACCGCACAGCGGAGTCAGTTACAGAGCTGTCAGCCACCCCCCCCCCCCCTCCAGGGCAGTCACTTCGGGTTTGTTTGTGACAACAATAGTTTGCTTGTGAAATGCCCGGCTCTGCCTCCTCCGCGGCGTGGACTCTCTTTTGACAGCAGGCACGGGGGAGGGGGCGGACCGTTCACTCCCTCCGGCTCTGGGTTTCAGGGCCCCGTTTCCCGGCAGAGACATATTTCAATGACGGCGAGGCTGCGATCTCTCATGTAGGGGACTTGTGTCTGTTGTTATCTCGTGCCTTCATCATCAGTATCTGTGTGCACCACGTTATTCTGCACATGATGCAACTGTCGGAGGTTGAATCGTTTTCTCCTCCACATCCACCATGACATCCACAGCCACATCCACCACCACCACATCCACCACCACCGCATCCACCACCACCACCACCACCACCACCCCATCCACCACCACCACCGCATCCACCACCACCATCCACCACCGCATCCACCACCACCACCGCATCCACCACCATCACCGCATCCACCACCACCACCACATCCACCACCACCACCACATCCACCATCACCACATCCACCGCATCCACCACCACCGCATCCACCACCACATCCACCATCAACACCGCATCCACCACCACATCCACCACTTCCACCACCACCACATCCACAACTGCATCCACCACCACCACATCCACCACCACATCCACCACCACATCCACCACCACATCCACCACCACATCCACCACCACATCCACCATCACATCCACCATGACATCCACCAAATCCACCACCACATCCACCACCACCACATCCACCACCACTTCACCACCGCATCCACCACCACCACATCCACCACCACCGCATCCACCACCACCTCATCCACCACCTCATCCACCACCTCATCCACCACCTCATCCACCACCTAATCCACCACCTCATCCACCAACGCATCCACCACAACCACCACATCCACAACCACCACATCCACAACCACCACATCCACAACCACCACATCCACAACCACCACATCCACCACCACCACATCCACCACAACACCACCACATCCACCATCACCACCACATCCACCATCACATCCACCACCACCACATCCACCACATCCACCATCACATCCATCACCTTCACATCCACCATGACATCCACCACCACATCCACCACCACATACACCACTTCCACCGCATCCACCACCACCACATCCACCACCACATCCACCACCACCACCACAACCACATCCACCACCACCACCACATCCACCACCACCACATCCACCACCACCACCACATCCACCACCACCACCACCACATCCATCACCGCATCCACCACCACCGCATCCACCACCACCTCATCCACCACCTCATCCACCACCGCATCCACCACCACCACATCCACCACCGCATCCACCACCACCTCATCCACCACCTCATCCACCACCTCATCCACCACCTCATCCACCACCTAATCCACCACCTCATCCACCACCTCATCCACCACCTCATCCACCACAACCACCACATCCACAACCACCAAATCCACAACCACCACATCCACAACCACCACATCCACCACCATCACATCCACCACAACACCACCACATCCACCATCACCACCACATCCACCATCACATCCACCACCACCACATCCACCATCACATCCATCACCTTCACATCCACCATGACATCCACCACCACATCCACCACCACATACACCACTTCCACCGCATCCACCACCACCGCATCCACCACCACATCCACCACCACCACCACAACCACATCCACCACCACCACCACATCCACCACCACCACCACATCCACCACCACCACATCCACCACCACCACCACATCCACCACCACCACATCCATCACCGCATCCACGACCACCGCATCCACCACCACCTCATCCACCACCTCATCCACCACCGCATCCACCACCGCATCCACCACCGCATCCACCACACCCACCACCATCACTTCCACCACCACATCCACCACCACTTTCACCACATCCACAACCACCACCACCACATCCACCACATCAACACCACATCGACCACCTCCACCACCACCACCACATCCACCACCACCACCACCTCCACCACCACCACCACCACCTCCACCACCACCACCTCCACCACCACCACAACATCCACCACCACCCCCACATCCACCCCCACATCCACCCCCACATCCACCCCCACATCCACCACATCCACCACCACCACCACATCCACCACCACATCCACCACCACCACCACATCCACCACCACCATATCCCCCAGATCCACCACCACCACATCTACATGTGTGTGGCTCTGTGTGTGTAGGTGCAAATGCAATGTTCTTGGATTGTCGTCACAATAAAATACACTGAACATAATCTTCACAAAAGTTATTTACAAACGTTTAAGCTATTACCAATATAAATTACAATAACTTTTATTTAAGTATTAATTATTTACAAAATTAAAAGCCATTGTTATTTGTAATATCAATACATCTAAGTCACGTAAATACAACACACATTGCATTACAAATGCTATAGGTGTCACATTTGCAAAAGTTAAAACTATTGACATTGTAACTGACAAAGCTATTAATTTTGCTACTTTCAAAACCAACACGTAAATAAAAAAAGTGTCATTTACAATACCAATAGCTCAAACTTTCCTAATGCGAGACCTATTGCATTTCCAATGCTTGTTTTAATTCCAGTCACTCCTCTTACAGTGAGTACAGATACATCGTCATCTTCCTGAAACACCACATCACAAATTAAACACTTTTCTACGTCCATTTTCACTGTATCTCACAGCAACTCGCAAGAAGCTGTAACACATAAATAAAAAAATTTTGATCAACAAAAAACAAACAATAATAACAAAGTTACAAAACAAAACACAAACAGAAGCAAACTTTTTATTTCAAAAGTTAATTGTAATATTTACGTTCCTTCAAACTTTGTCATATAAGTCAACGAAAAAATTATACAAACTTTGTCTATCTGACATATTCCGCGATTATTTGATATTATGGTCACCAGAAACAATTTTTGACGTTATGTTTGACTTTCCCGTCCCTAAAAACATATAAAATGATACCACACATGGCCATATAAACAGTTATACCCTATATCTCAAATAATGGGCAGCCATTTTGAAAATCCGCCATATTGGATTAACGCATCATGATAGAGTGGTAGACTTTTCATCATCGTTTTCTCCGGAAAAATTTCAAAACCAATCCACTCACAGAAATTGTATTGCAATTAGTTCTAGGTTCCGCAACAAATTGACTAGTCTACATTAAGAACTCACAATGTCAGCACTTCTGCGCATTGCAGTTTTCAAGGCGTTTCTCGTTCAGGGAAAACACTTTTTTACTCAAGTGGAAGAAAGTACTAACATATGCTTTTCCGTCTAGACCACTCCTGCCTGCGTTCTCTAGAAGATCAGAATCAAATGGGTCCAAGTCATCCTAGTGGCTCCAGAATGGGCACATTCATCTGTGGAGATGGATGTATGACGTTACAACGCATGCTTTTACAATGCATGCCTTTACAATGTGGTTTTTACAACGCACGCCTTTACAATGCATAGTGCTTTGGGACACTGGATAGTGAATAGTTTAATTTACTATTCCAACTCCAGTCCCCGTGGATAGTAGGGAAGGTGTTGGATAGTACATTAAACCTATTCCCTATCCTAGAGCGCCCCCCAGCGCAATGCGTTGTAATGGTTTGCGTTGTAAAAGTTGTGTCGTAATGGTAGTGCGTTGTAAAAGTTTTGTTGTAAAGGTTGTTTACCGTGGAGATCAATCTAAAAAGTTGAACATCTTCCACCTTCCTCCTTAGGTGGTTGATATCTTCTTGGCAGTGAGGAGTCCCTTGACAAAAACTGTATATGACTGTAATAGGGAAACATTTGTAACATGGTCTGGCACCTGCCAGTTAAATCCCCTTTAAGCCAAGTTATCTGGTGTTCTGTTATTTCTCTTGCCCAGCAAGGTTTAGCTTTGGGCACGGTTAAGGGTTATAGTTCACGCCTTTTGGTCTTCTTATGCTTTCCAGCTCAGCCTTTTCTGTTTAAGTCACTGGTTGTGATGCGATTCTTGAAAGGGCTACAACACATGTTGTCTACCTGCTCCCTTTGAAATGCCTCCATGGGGCCTCAATATTAACCTGACTTTTCTGATGTGAACTCCATTTGAGTCTCTTCACTACTGTCCTTTACGACTCCTTACTATTGTCAGTAAAAATACTTTATTTCAGCTATTTGCCCATAAGTGTACATATACGAATACAATACAATTAATTAAAACACAGAAAGGTAAAAACATTGTACTACATCGTGTCATTAAAAGAAAGATAAATCCATAATCAATGCAAAAAATACCTCTAAGACTATAATCGAAATACCCTCTTAAAACTTTATCAATAACTTGTTTAAAATTAATGTGAAAGGGAAACATTAGTTAAAAAATGGAAGTAGAGAACATCATATTTCAAGCCCCTAAAAAAATGGAAAACTGGGTATGAAATTAAAGATTAAAATAGAAATAAATATCAGTTAAAAATACAAATAAAAATGAGGGACATCCTATTTCAGGCACATAGGGGATTGGGGGCCCAGGATAAAGAGGGATCAAAATAGAAAGGCTTGCTTCTAATAGACCAACTCCAGTGGAGGTACTTGGATTCCGCACAAACAACTGTGTCTGTGAGGAATCTGTATGGAGGAGCCGTGTGGCATCCTCTAGTTGGTGGCAGCGTAGGTGTTTGCACAAGGCCATGATTCATGCTTTCCTAGGATGGATATAGCCCGGACAGAAGATGATAAAGAGCATTAGTGATTCCTCCGACGGTTTGCAAACTGGGCATACAGTACTTATTGAGTTTGAATGGTTCCATTTTGCTAGTAAGTGCATTATTTGTAAAGTACCATAATGACATTTTTAAAAAGTGGCTTTACAATTAATGGATTGATAAAATTCAAGAAAGGCTCATAATAGCAATTGGGTTTAAAATCTAAAAAGAGGTAAGTGAGTGACCCCTCAGTCACCTTCTAGAATCCACTATGATAGACATAGAACCAGTATGCATCCTTAAGTGTGGTCTTGGATAAATAGGTCATAGAAGATGAGGATGACCAGTCCTCCCCTATGTCAATGTGTACTAGCAATCTTTGGACATACAGTAGCCAATTGGATTTGGCCCCTCTATCAAATGAAACCACCTCTTCCAGGGCTTCACAATAATCCTCCAGATCTCCAGGGTACCTTCTCCAATAAAGTAGCAGCTTGTGTATAATTGAATTGAGGACCATACCTCGTCTTAGCAGTATTAACAAGGTTTTATTAGGGAGATTAGTTAATGCTCTCAAAAATTGAGACTGTGTTCCTCAGTGCCATCACCTTGGCATGACGTGTGAATGAGCTTCAGTATTTTTGTTTTAATCCACCATACAGCACCTCCTAACCAGACAAACTGGTTCTAAAAACGTGGGCTTCTTTGCTGCTGCAGGTCGTGATGCCATTCCGCACCAGTAAAACCATCACCTTGCCGGCATTACATGTGCTACCCCTCTAAGAAGGCTCTATTGCTTGGATCCCAAGAGAGTGCTCAGTTTTCATATTGATCCTATCAAAGATCAGCGGGTGGACTATTAGCTCTTTGTGAGGTTTGCTGGAGTGAAAAAAGGCAATACAGTACAGAAGAGAACCATCTCCTACTGTGCTGTACTGTGCTCTTCATAAAGATCTGCTAAGCATTGGCAACAAAAGCACCCTCCAGAAGGACTGCATGCTCATTCCACCAAGGCAAAAGCTCCTACTACTGTATTAGCATATGTGGTCCCTGTTTCAGATATCTGACAGGCATCTTATGTGGGCATCACTCCATACTTTCATGACGCACTATTGCTTGGACTATACAGTTCACCGAAAGGGGCATTTTGCCCAATCGGTCCTGCAGGTGTTTTTGGTTTGAGTCCGCTTACAGATTCACCTCCAAGTAGGTACTGCCTCAGTATCTATCAGATGGTGAGGAAACTAGAGCTAGAAGTCTTTCAGAAGACAAGTTACCTTCCTTGGTACCTCTCTGTCTGATAGATAATCTAGCCTCAGATGCTTAACCGACTCTCCCATCCTTACCATTCTGAGATTGGACTCAACTTGTTTATAAGATCCCTGCTTTAGCACTGTACACATGGTTTTCGATCAGTATTGCTCTCAGGGTTCTGCATCTGAGAGCGAAGACTGCCTCGAATTGTACAAATGTCAGCCTCTGCACATTACCAGAGCAGAACTGCATCAAGACGGAGCTGCACAGTGCCACCTATTAGCACGCTAGGTACTGCTCAAAAATATTTGGGATCCAGTCTGACGCCTGGGGAATAGCTCAACTTTGAGGAATCTGCGGCTAGATATAGTCTCTCCCAGAAATGGTATTACCAAGGGTAAGTACATTATTCATTATGTGCCTCTTTCATCATTAAAATGCACACTTAATTATCCTACCTGTGAAAAGACATGGCCCATTAACTTATAAAGATTATACTGTTAGAATATCTGTGGACTTTGCACACCAGCATTCTTGGAAGAAGTTTTTAGCCTTTCGTCCCAAATTGAAACACAAGCCTGGTTTGTTGGACCTAGCAATGATGCTTGTAAAAAGAAGTGACAAACCAAGCCAATTCTATGAGCTCGAGACCTTCCTTGGAACTCGGTTTGAAGCCCCCATGAAAGTATCCTCTTCAATTACTCAGAGCACATTGCATCCATCCAATGTTCAACAGACGAACTACACTCCTGACAGTGGGTCCAACATCATAGCCACTTCTAAACTCAGACGAATGTACCGGGACCACAATTCAAAAGACCTCCCCTCCTTGTGGGGCAGTGACAATTGACAAAACCCCCTCAAACTCTAACAGGCACCTGGACCACCGGTCTCAGTCCCTTCTGCTCATCAATGGCAATTCCTTAGTTCACAACATTACATTGTCATTTAGGAGCACCCACAATGCATTTTACAAGGAAAGCTCACTTGTAAAAAGTTCAAGCGGAGATCTGACTCCCAGTTTACCTAATACACTGGTTAACTCCCTTGTTAATATTTGTGGCGTGGTATTTTTTTTCTTTTTACACTAACCCCTAAGACTGAATTCTCCCCTGCTTCTTTAGAGATTGTTCGCAGTCTCTCAGATATAGTGCCTGAGTGATGTTCACAAACAGAAGCTTATCAATCTGGGCATGATCCACTTCCACAAGCAGCACCCAGCAAAAATACAATTTAGAGATATGTGTTTGTCCCATTAGAAATCAAGATCCCTCACTGTAAAGTAATGTGAATTTGTGGAGTTCAACTTCTCACCTGTTGGAATTTCCAGGTGCTAACTAGGAGATTGTAGGTGTGTGGTGAGGAAGGGCCGGATTGTAAGCAGGCTCGATGGTCCCCCTTAAAAAACTGATTAAATTATCATGTCCTCAGCTTCTTACTAAATTTAAGAAGTGAGGAGTGGGGGGGAGGTTGTTCCAAGATTTAGCGGCTTGGTAGGTGAATTATCTACCTCCCAATTGCTTTTGTGGATATAGGATGTGTGCGAGTGAGAGTGATGCTCAGTGAACTTGTCTAGTGGGTTGTTGCAAGTGTAGCTGGTGATTGACGTGAGACCAAAGATGAACTCAGCAAACTGGAAAAGCTCCTGTCCCACCATGAACCACAGGTAAGACCAATGGGCAGGAAGGACAGGTATATGAATTTAGATAAAATTAAGTGATTTGCCCAGAATCACCTTATGGTTGCACTTCTCTCCCCAGACTCGGACCACATTCCCTAGAGCTTCAAAGTCAGCCAATCTAGCCTTTAAGCAACATCCTCTCCTTCCACAAGAAGGCATTGTAAAGGTACAGGTCTAAAAATCACATGTAGGCCTCCGTCTTCTCGGGCACCAGAAAGTAACGGGAATAACAACCATAACCTACATCTGGTATTAGCATCCTCTAGATAGCCACTTAGGCTAACAGAGCTTGAACTTCCTGCCGCAAAATGGCAAGATGGTCCTCCTCAGTCACTAGGGGCTTGGCAGAAGCTGTGGCAGGGAAAAGAGGAATAGAAAGGTGTATCCTTTGATGATCTGCAGAATCTACCTATCCGAGGTGATAGCCGGCCAGCCAGGGTAGAATCAGTAGATTCTGCTTCCCACCGGGTGGCTGCGCTCTTAAAAGGATACATTAAAGAGAATTGACAGGTAGGGCTGCAAGGGGGCAGTGAACTTGGCAGCCCAGGTGAAAGACCTTTTGTTTCTTGGGGCAAAGGCTCACCAGAGTGAGCCGGCAGGGATTCAGAGTCAGAGCATGGCTTCGCGGAATGTTTCTATCTGGCACAGCATGGCTAAAATCCCCAAAAACTCTGGTTGCGCCTGAAACAGCTGCAGATTAGACTCTGAATCCATACGACTTTGGGAGCGAGATTGAGAAGGATTGCTCCGCCCCCGCATCTGATCATGTGAATGGGAGTGGCACCCCCCTTGGACTTCTTATGTTTTTATGTTCACCTGAGGACTTGGAGTGTGATGAAAACTGACCTCAGGAGCAGCCCCGTCGATTCTAGGAATAGGAGTTAGACCAAGGATGAACCTTGGACATGGAGCCCAAATTGTGCTCAGCAAAGCAATTGATTAGCTTCAAGTTCACCGACGCACAGTCTTCACTGGACATGAAGTCTGGGCTTAAACTTCAAGCACCACAGGTGTATCTGATGGGGGTCTGTCACAGGCATCATTTGTTTGTGACAGTCCTTATAGGGCATGAAACATATTATTTTGGGAGGTGACATCCGTTGAACACTAAGACATTTTTGGGGGAAATGGAGGCAAGTCTCAGAGAGAGGAGGAGCTCGGACTCTGCATCAGGTAGTGCAGAAAAAAAGGAACAGTCAGTGTGCAGGGGTACCACCTACTTAGGCTTGGGAGTGGAATGGAGTCAGTATGGTGATCCACAACCCCACCTATTGGCGCACTGCGGTACTACTAAAAAATCTTCGAGATTCACTCTGAAACCTGGGGAACATTCATAAGGTGAGGAATCTGTGGATCAAAGTCGATCACAATACAAGTCTTGTCAAGTCTTTTAAGGCATTTTGTGATGATCATAGACAATGTACTCTTTGGGATTCCAGTGGTGGACTACACTCATTGAGGAGTTGTGGCAAAAAAAAGAGGATGAATATCTAATCCTGTCATCTTTCCCTTCAGTTTCAGGGTGCCATAAAGGTGGACGTTTATCCCTTGTGCCTCTATTCTCTAGCTCCCTGACCTTCTTTTGGAAGTTCAGAGAGGACAGAATTACAATGGGAATCGAGGGCAGGGTCACTTCAACCGAGGCAGGCAACATCATTTCAATCAGGGACATCCCCAACAGAACTACAATCAGGGACCCCCTCAACAGAATTACAATCAGGGACCTCCCCAGCAGAACTACAACCAGGGACCTCCCCAATAGGATTATCTAAGTACCCGGAGCAAGAGATACTGGAAACCAGTAAATTACCAATAATCAATCTATCCTGTAAGGATCTCAGTGATGTAGAGATAGGGATCCTCAGTAGAGGCTTTAGTTTTGTTCCCTCGACCCACTTAGACAAATTTCAGTTAGAGAAGGATCTGCGTTCCTTCTTTAGGAAGATCAGACTAAAAAGATTCTTTGAGAATAGGGAAAGTAGAGACCAGATCAATATCTCTGGTTTGAAACCCAAGTCTAAGTTTACACCAACCTTGAGTATGGTCAATAAAAACATAGAAGCATTTGAGACCGCCGTAGAGAGTGGTATCCATAAATTGCTGGAAAAGGATAAGAAATGCCATACCTATAATATTTCTAAAATAGAGAGAGAAGCCCTAAATAGATTAAAGGAAGACGGATCCCTTACTATTAAGCCAGCGGATAAGGGTGGTGGGGTAGTGGTTTTCGACACGAGTGACTACGAGCAGAGAATGCTCAAGCTACTCAATGTTGAGGAACACTACGCACGTACCACTGAGATGAGCCTTAAGAGAGTGGCAAGAGAATGTCTAGAATTATTGACAGAGGCCAGGGAGGCGGGATTTATCTGTGATGATGAATTTCGTTTCCTTAACAATTCGGAGCCAAAAACACCAGCCATTTATGGCTAACCTAAAGTTCATAAGGATAAATTAGACCCCCCCATGCGACCCATTGTGAGCAGTATCGACTCATTACTAGAACCAGTCAGCAAGTATGTTGACCACTTTTTGAGACCCCTTGTGTACAACCTGAAATCATATGTGCGAGATTCAGCACATATTATATCTATGGTTGAAGGTATTCCGTTCTGTGAAGAGACTCAGTGTCTGGTCACGCTGGACATTGAGTCTCTTTACACGAACATTCCACAAATGGATACCATAGAGGTGATAGATGAACTTCTTTTAGGCCAAGATTTGGGTGGTGCAAATAGGGAGTTCATAGTCAATTGTGTGAGACTCATCCTCACTAACAATGTGCTTTTATTTAAGAATGAATACTTCAGGCAATTAAAAGGGACCAGCATGGGGGCTACCTGTGCCCCGAGTCTGGCCTGTTTGTATGTTGGTAACTTCAAGGCCAAACACATTGATAACGAAATGGCACCTTTTTTCGAAAATGGAGCGGGCTGGGGCTGGTACCGCTACATTGACGGTATCTTTTTTATCTGGGAAGGTTCCATGGAACTTCTAGATGAGTTTCTTCTTTGGATTAACTTAGGAGATCCAAATCTTAGATTCACATCATAGTACTATAAAAGTTGACTTTTTGGATATATGTATTAAAAACTGCAATGGAGTTTTGGCAGTCGAGTTGTTCACAAAACCAATGGCTAAAAACACATTGTTACATTTTTCTAGCTTTCACCCTAAATCACAAAGGGAGAGTATCCCGTTCAGTCAGTTTCTCCGTCTTCGGAGAAACTGTTCTGACATTAATGATTACTACAAACACGCGGAAACCCTCAAAACAAAATTCAAAGAGAGGGGGTATCCGAAAAAACTTCTTTCCCATTCAATGAAAAGAGCAAGGTTTTATGACCGTGAGGCATTCGTCCAAAATGTAGGGAAAGAGAAGGATTCCCTAAACAAAGTTGTGTTTGTTAGCAAATTTTCTAACATAAGTAATCAGATTAAAAATGTGGTGAATAAACATTGGCACATTTTAAACCATGAGGAAGAACTAGCCCTAGAAAAACCATTGTTCGCATTTAAAAAGAACAAAAACTTGCGTGATGTATTGGTACACACGTATAAAGATGAGCATGTAGATAATCAAAGGACAATAGATGGCACAAAGGTGATTGGAACAACTAGATGTGGCATGTGTAACATCTGTGCTCAATGCATTGTAGGGTCAGAGATTGTATGTAATTCTATGACAGTGAAATGTAAGACCCATAATAACTGTAAAAGTAAAAATGTTATTTATCTACTTAGGTGTCCGTGCGGCCTCTCTTATGTAGGAGAGACAGGTAGGGAGGCACGTACGAGGTTCCAGGAACATAGATCAGCCATAAAGACAAAAAAAATCACTGCTCCAATTGTGGCTCATTTTTTGGAGAAAGGACACAGAGAATCTGATTTTACCTGGTTTATTCTGGAAAAAATTAAAATAGGTAAAAGGGGTGGCAACATTGTTTCCCGAAGGAAAGAGAGAGAACAGTGGTATATTTCCTACCTCGATACGGTTAGAAGGGGCCTTAATTCGAGGGAAGAATAGGACTGCATAATTGGAGCAGTTTAATTATGTTTTATTTTGAATTTCTGATTCGATATATTCCCTTATTGATTAGCGGTGTTTCACGATACTATCCTTGTTGACTCTCTCTGTTAAGTCTTGGCCTATTGTGTCTTGGGGGAGCAGGGCACAATAAATCCTTTTAGACTTAACTCATATATCATGCTGAAACTAAATATCAAAGAAGTATGCGGGAAAGGTATTCAAGCCCAGACAGAAAATGATGATCAACCGCCAACGGATATGACCAATCTCTTCATTGAATATTGGCAATGCAGATCCTTCTGTGGTACTCTTCAATATACTCCTTAACCCTTTTATTTAGTACCTGAGTTTATATGGTTTTTATATATTGGGATGACCAGTGTTAAATATTATACACAGATCATTTCTGATTAGTGGAACGCTCAGTATTGCTTTTCTAACACTAAGAATGGCAAATATTATCTCCAGCGTGGTATCCATACAAGGGACCATATTAAGTGTGGGCACTGAGCGCCCTATTATGTCCGGGAGGCATTAAGTATTTTTAATTCTATTACATCAGAGAGTTCGTTGCTGATCTTTATTGCACACCGTGTGAAGTCTTCACTTGTACATCATGCTTAAACCGAAACATCTTAAAAGCAGGAGTGACAGCTATACATACCCGTACCTAGAAGGATGATCAACCTCAAATGGTTATGAACTGCACCTTCACTTATTATGAGCTATGTAGATAATATCTCGGTGATGTTTTCCTTTTTTTCATATTTAGTACTTGAGTCTATATAAATATATATATCGGAATACTCGAGTTAAATATTATACTCAGAGTATTTCTTGATCAGCAGATTGCTCAAGTGCTGCGTTCTAAAATTAAGATCGACGAATATCATTCTTGGTGGGGCACTTTTATAATATATATTAATGAACATATTAAGTGTGGGATATGAGTGCCCTATTATGCTCGGGTGTTACCGAGTTTGACTTTTGTTGAGCCTCACTCTATTAGACATTCCGTCGTCGATTTCGATTTCTGCTGCATATTGTATGTAATCGTCGATGCTCCAAACTCGGGAGGAAGTGAGTAGCTTTATTGATGTTCGGGCACCGGCAGTCCGTTCATTGGATCTATTGTATCCGGAAACGTCACAGGAATCTCGTGATCACCTCTCGTTCTGAGAGTATATTTAAACTGGCGGCCGGCACAATTCTGTTGTTTGCCATTTCGAGCATTATACTGCAACACGCGGGATGCTTTAACTATTGAACCAAGAGGTAAGGAACGAGTAGTGGCTTGTCTTCTAGAACGCAACGTATCTATGTAATTAGCCGCTAATTCGATTCGCGTGTTTTCTGCTTGTTTTCTAGGCAAGGCACGCAGTTAGAACCTCGTGTTACTGATGATTCCCGTAGCGTGTGACCGTATTAACACTACTCAGTAAGTTAGTCTCCCTTTACGAGAAGAATCTTTAGTGTTTATATAAGATTAGAATAAGAATCAGTCATGAATTATTTCTTTCTCTTTTTCCAGTTGATTTCTGTATCTACAGACTGTGTATGTTCATGACCACACTATTACCGCGTGTTTGGTTTACATTACCTCTAACTCTTGTAAGTATAAAAAAGAAAAAATATGATGAGCTGTTTATATTTGTACCTCTGGCAGCTCGTAATAGTATTCTTTTTGCTCATAGATCATAGCTACTACCTATGGAGCTTTGAAACGGTCTCGCATTATTCTGCAAAAATCATTACAGCGAGTAAGTAGGAGGCGAGCGTTTCCCTTTTTTTGGCCAGCATGGAATTTGTTGCTGTTCTCTTGGAACTCTTGGCATATGGTAGCCTCTGTTATAAATATGTGAGCACGCCTAGAGTTGAGTGCAGCCTAGAATTTTATGGAACTATTACTTGAATAGAACGAGTAAGTCCCTAACGACTTGAGTAGTATGCATGACATTGATAATTTGTATGGCTTACTGTATTGTTGGGATATCTAGCCCAATTGTCACAGGTATGACAATGTTAAACTTAGGCCATTGTGAAGATTGAAATTACTACAGCTTGGCTAGAGTCTAACGTACATAGTGCATTAGCTATTGGGTTTAGAAGCTTGTGAATGACTGGAGTTTGGCATCATCCGTTGAAAACATTGGGCTCTGTGATTACTAAACTAGGTGTCTATTTATTGTACATAGGACGATTTTGTTTTTATATGCTGAGAAGATAGTTCGCTGGACGAATATCTCCTGCAAGCGAGAAGGAGGCAGAGCACCCCTTATCGTATACTGAGTGATGTGTATTGGTTGAGGTAGGTGATATACTATGGTTGTCTCAATAGCCACCTCTTTGGTCCTAAAACAGAGTTTAATGGCCCTTTTGTGTCCCTACTGAGTTCACCAATCTAGATCTTTACTATTGGCTTTGAGATTACAGCACTGTGTAGGGGCAGCAATTATTGATGGGTAAACAATTATAGGCTGTCTTAATATATAGTCAACATGAGGAATATACCCATGTGATCAAATGAAATGAAATGCACTGTTTATTATTTAGATTTATGGGTTGCTGCTATAAAATGTACTGTTTGTTTATTATAACTTGGAAGCAATAGGGTGTATTAAATATAATCAATTTGAGGAATACACCTATATGATCAAATGAAATGAAATGCAATTTTTATTATGTGTATTTATGTGATGCTGCTATAAAATGTTTTTTTTGTCTATTTTAACTTGGAAGCAATGTTAATACATATTCAGGGATGTAGCAATGTGTATACATTATGTTTTTTTAAATAATATGATATGTTATTATTATGTATAACTAAGATTGGTTCTATTTGAATTTTCAGAACCATTGGGAAACATTTATTACAATTTTCCTGATGAAGGCGGTTAGATACTAAGTATACCGCCGAAACGCGTCGATGCTTAAGGAGCGAAATTGGAATAAGAAATTAAGGAAAATTCAAAATAACTGCTTTGCTTGAATTTAGTCCTTTTTCCGTAGCTCTTTTTTATTGGAATGTTGAACTTATTTTTTATATAGTGTTTTGTGTCCTGTATATGTTTCCCATTTTTTAACAAAATATAATGTATGTTAATAAATTGTCTAAGATCTACCTTTATTAGAGTGTTTTCACTTATATTAATTTTTTTTTAATTGTTTTTATTGCTTCCCTGTTATTATTTGATATTGGTGAGTCTATGTGTTTGTCTGCAAAGAACCTATGTGTCTACGATAATTCGCCCAAAGGGAATTATATTTTGACTTCTTTTGGAAGTTCCAAAGTTCTGACCCCCAGTCAGGGGCACATTGATACTGTGGTTCCAGAGTTTCCATTTGTTTCTTGGGTGTACTGTGTTGCGAACGAAAGCCGGTCTACTTGGTATGAAGGGATTTCAGTTTCTTTAAGGTTTCAACTGATGACTGCTATACTGCATTATTAGAGGTCTTAATGTTCAGTAGGTCTTTCACTAGTGTGTCTCAAGTAATAGTTGTGATACTGTGTTCTGTTCCACATTATGGGGGTTTTGCTCGGCCACTTTTGATTGCCTCTGAGAAACGTAATTGCCTAGATACTTAGTTTTTAAAGGCATTTTCTTCTGATCGATTATCCAGAGTGTGTGGAAAGGCAATATTGTGTCAACAGACAGAGGCATGCAACTTAAACCAGAGTATTCATACTTCAGCTGCCATTTTTTACAAAAGGGCATTTTGTATTGCATGCAGAGGGTGAGAGGCTCTGGACCCAGAGGGATGTGGGTGTTGTTGCCCGTAGTGGCTTGTGAGAGGCCTCCTCTAGACCCCAGTTCACCGGAAAGTGGCAGTAAAGTCTTGATATATATATCCCCAGACAAGTCATCTAAATACATTGATTTGGTT
Organism: Lissotriton vulgaris; assembly: GCF_964263255.1. NCBI lineage: Eukaryota > Metazoa > Chordata > Amphibia > Caudata > Salamandridae > Lissotriton > Lissotriton vulgaris. Next base: position 8,585,391 of record NC_141688.1, read on the forward strand.
GCAAAAGTGAGGGGTCTGGAAAAGGCAGCAGTCTTGAGTGATTCGCAGGTTGGGTGTAATAAGAGGTGGCTTACCATCCATGATGTGCCATGATAACTCGTCTTGCAGGCTGCAGGCCAGTAAGGGCATTGATAGGAAACAGGACAGTCAGGGCCTTCAAGGTAGCTAATGTGTCTTCTAAGTACTTACAGCTTACCAGATACAACAATGCTGCTTCAGTACTGTAGCATTGGGGCTCAGAGCTCCTGTTTTGGTATTTTAAATGAGCAATCCATGTGAGCTAAATGCAAGTGGCTATCATCAACCCATTCAAGCCCAACATCACACCTAGCAATTCAAGTTATTTTTATCGAGCCTGTATGTGTGTGTGTGCGCAATTTGGTAGATGTATCGCATGAACAGGCAAAGATATAATCAACGTGTGATTGAAGCGGTAGCTGGATTTTGAGCGCAGATGTGGACTGGTGCAGTCATGATATACTATGGATCTTGGGTGCAAATATGGAAAAGACTTCCAGCCTTGTTTTTCATTTTTGCACTTTTGTCTCCAGTCCAACAGTGGGTGTGGCGAGAGCCACCAAAAATAATCAGCTTGTCAACCAGATAAAAGGTAGTGCCTATCAAAATAGGTTTGTAATGATTAAGGTGTTTTCTAGAATGGTGTAGCGAGCTGGCAAGATAAGCCAGTGAATGTCCATCAGGGTGGGGTTGATGTGGTCAAATGTCTGCAGGCCCTAGATGAGGCATGCTTAGGCATGTAGGTTTCCTGGAGTCTGGTAGGCAGTGGAGCAGGGAGTTGCCACCATCTAACCTGGTGTTCGGTTATGACTTCAATGAGCCTAAAAGGCACTCCATTTTCGAATTAGAATCATAATTCCACCAGAAAAAGTGGAAAATTAAGAAAAGTAGTGATGTGTATAATGCTAGCTTGCACAACTACTCATGTGAGAATGCACAATATGAGTTTATTCACACAGTGCCTTAAAAGATAGGACAATATTAAATGTACCTTACAGAGATTATTGACCCCACAGACATTTCAAGTCATTCATTCTATTTCATGCATTGTAGTGGTGTTCGCTAAAAGAGGTTTGGCAGGAGAGCTATACCCTGCCTGATCTGTACTGGTCACATGTGAGGGATGCAATTAGGTTGTAGTAGGTGCTACAGGTCTCATTATTAAACACATGGTGAATAACGCTATCTACCCCCTCACACATTGAGCCTGAACTTCTCGATGACTTGCCCCATAACAAAACTCTATATATGAAATATAATTTAACATTGCTACTTTTCCCATGACATACTTTCCTAACTCATTACTCGTGAAGGATGTCAGAGGTGCAGCATTTTTATTACATTTTTGGGCACTAATAGGATACTATGGAAATGTAAAATACAGGATTAAACTTCGTTACATCTAATTGAAGTAACAAATTCACAGATCCAGCCACACATGGACACTGAATAGCTGAACACTAAACCAGACCAATAACTGTAGATCAACCTGCGAGTCCATGAGTATATGTGGTAACTAAGGCTTCTACTGGAACGCAGTGATATTTTCAGAATGTGTTGGGGAAAACTGTACTGTAAGGGAATTTTGCGATTCGGAAAGGAGCCCGAAGCAGTAGCACGGTGGATGCCCAAGATGAATTTCGTACCTTTATAAATTTGTTGACAAAAGAAAACCTGTTTGTCCTTCTTCACTTCAAATTAAACATACAATTCAACACTGTCCATGATGGAAACTGTCAGAAAGGAATGTTCTTATCTAAAAAACAAGGTGAGGTGATGGCTTGGCCTGGTGTAGCAATTTCTCCCCACTTAAAGAAAAGTGGTGTGAGTGTATTTCTGGACTGTGCTGGTGTTATATACTAGTAAAGAGTTCCAGAAGGCTTGGATAGAATTACAGATGATACGTTTATTCTTCTTAGATGGTTAGATAGGTTTTCCAGTAGATATGTAATCAAAACCCCACCAGGAGCATCCTCTCTGTTGTTCAGCCCAGGATCCAACTGACAGTCCACTCACAGCATACCAAACATTCCAAATTACATCCCATTCACACTAACATTCTACACTCACTAGCTGAACAACAGAGGCAGAGAAACAGGGAAGATGTAAGGTAGAAACCTTAGATATAACACATCTTCCCTCTTTATACAATGAACAAAGAGAAAGCAAAAAAGCAAATGTAAACAGCAACATTGCAGTAACATCACAGTCTAATCAATGAAAAATTGCAGTAGAAGATTTGTAAATGCACATAAGTATATAAAAAACATACTAAAAATAAGAAAGGTGAAATGTGATGTAAAAATAAACAATAAAGGAAAAGAAAACATGTAATAAAGTAAAAAGTAAGAACAATATGAAAAATAATACAGCACGAAAGAAATACAAAAATAGAAAAGACACGCATCTCCTTCCTTAGCAGAGAAAAAATTGAAGTAAGAAGTATCAAAAGGAAGGAAATAGTAAAGGAACAGAAAAGCAAACAGAGAAAATTTACATAAGCAAGGAGTAAGAATACCACAAAACTAACAAAGAAGTAGTGCACCAGTGTAATCACCACAACTACACCAACGGGCCAGGCTTGCGAGAAGTATGGAACCACTGAACACAGCAACAGGAACATGGAAACAAAAGAAAGCAATAAAAGTAAAGAAAAAAACAGGTGGCGTACACCTAACACATCAACTAAAAGAAAGACATGTAGAGAAGAGAAAATGGTGAAAACTTAATAAAGAGAATCTCCAAAATTAAATGAGGGGAAAATGCGATCTGTGCAAACTGTACCACACCGAAGATAAGAGTATAGTCACACCTAAATTAGACCACAAGTGATAAATGCAGGGAAAATACGATCTGGGTAACTGAACTACACAGCAAAGAAAATTCAGTAACACCTCAAGTTAGACCACATACATAAACCTGACAATTAAACTGTAAGTATCAAGTACACATGTAAAGAATAATAGGAACAAAGAAAATGCTCCAGGAAAATGAGATCTGGTTAAACTGAACTACACAGCAAAGAAATTAAGTCACGCCTCAAGTTAGACCATGTATGAAACTGCATGAAAATGCGATCTGGGGAAACTGAACTACACAGCAATGAAATTCAGTCACAACTCAAGTTAGACCACATATAAAAACTTGCGCACTACATGAAAAATGCACTGTAAGTATCAGCATGAAAAAATCAGAGGTACAAGGAAAAGTGCTCCAGGAAAAGTGCAATCTGGGTGAGCTGAACTACACAGCAAAGAAAATTCAGTCACACCTCAAGTTAGACCACATATGAAAATCTGTGCACAATATAGTTAAGGCACTGTAAGTAAAATCATGTACAGAACTGAGGCAAAAGGAGAAATACTCCATATCAAAGTATAGATAGAAAATGTAGAAAACCTGTATGCCAAGCAAAAATACATTAGCAAAGGCATCAAAATAAAATGGCAGTACTACAGTAGAATAAAATGAGCATCCACACATTTTATAATTATAAAAGGTGTTAAAAAGCATAGGAGAAAACGTAGTAAATAAGGGAGCCAAAAATGAGAGTAAAACAGTATGCAAATGAGCCAGTATAACATGAAGTTCATCTCCTACAGTTGAGACAAAGAAAACTGCAAAGCGTCTTTAAATGTGTGTTTTTAGTCCGAGGGCAAAAGGCTGTAGACAATATAATAATAATAATAATGACCCCCGAGATACCTCAACAGCATGGCTCCAAAGACGAAAAACTGAAGGTCGTAGGTTTTTTTTAAGAAGGTGTGTGCATCACCGCGCTAGAGTTATCGAAAGTTAAAACAAAATGCCACTGATTGAAATTTCTCATATTATGCCGCGAGCAAAAAGCAGTAAACAAACAAAGAAGTACCTTCGGCACCGCAATATTGCAGTAGAAAGCTGAACAAGGAAATTTGAGAAAACGCTACAGACCGTAAATGACAAATACGCGGTTGGCAGCCGGAATAACTTGAAGACTGCTGTTTCTAACCGCAAGATGGTGGCACGCACTGTGACGCTGAGCCGGGTGGCTTTCTGCATCACTGTGCTCATAAACATCAATAAGTGGTAGTAAGAGTGGCAGGCACACGTCACAGAGGATGATGAAGAGGCATTGCAAGAGCGCAGGACACTGTTGAGGCTACACGCGCTGAGTTCATCTGCACAGTAGGCGGCTCGTGACAATTTAAAAATGTATGGCAGCAGTTTAACCGTCATTGCTGGAGCACAAGGAGGAGAAATACAAAAAGTACTCACTATTTGTTTTACAAATTTATCCACAGCCTAAATCTCCGAAAATACCCGCAAACATGCCTCTATGCTTATATCTGCCACAAGCCCTGCTACCGCAGTAAGGCTTAACTTTCCATAGGCTAACATTGGGAACCCCCCTTATGGGATAACATTTGATTGGGACTGAATAAGTCTGTCATGTTTGGTCTTGTTGGACTCGGGGCAGGGAAACCTTTCCAACAATACATGGGGTTTGGGCCCTACTACTTTAGAAATCCCACATTTAGAAAGTGGACCTTTTCCTGCCTACACTTAGTCTGGGCACTGTAAACTCCCCCCCTTCCCTCTGCATACTGATAGCCTGCCTGGATTTGGAGGTGGGAGTGGTGATTTATACCTTCTTCCCTTGGATGGGCTGTGATGGGCTGCCCACTGTAGCCTTAACTCAAACCTCGTAGCGCTCGCTCTCCCTCTTCGCGCACAGCTGAGGTCAATAGCTGTTGGCGCCATTCTTTGCGCTATCAGCCTGCCGCCGCCATCACCACCGGCGTGCACGCTGACTCCGCCCCCTTCCTAGGCCACGCCCCCCGACCTTGCTATAAATACCGCTGACCCAATTGCGGTGTTTAGAAACCTGTGACCCAGTTCCTGAGGCGGAAGCCGGGAACTGGTGGTACTTTGCCATTTTAAAAATTACATTTTCGTGGGGTGTCACAAGATTGCTCTTCTGTTTTTAAACTAAAGAAATACTTCAAACCTCGTAGCGCTCGCTCTCCCTCTTCGCGCACAGCTGAGGTCAATAGCTGTTGGGGCCATTCTTTGAGCTATCAGCCTGCCGCCGCCATCACCACCGGCGTGCACGCTGACTCCGCCCCCTTCTTAGGCCACGCCCCCGACCTTGCTATAAATACCGCTGACCCAATTGCGGTGTTTAGAAACCTGTGACCCAGTTCCTGAGGCGGAAGCCGGGAACTGGTGGTACTTTGCCATTTTAAAAATTACATTTTCGTGTGGTGTCACAAGATTGCTCTTCTGTTTTTAAACTAAAGAAATACTTCAAACCTCGTAGCGCTCGCTCTCCCTCTTCGCGCACAGCTGAGGTCAATAGCTGTTGGCGCCATTCTTTGCGCTATCAGCCTGCCGCCGCCATCACCACCGGCGTGCACGCTGACTCCGCCCCCTTAGGCCACGCCCCCCGACCTTGCTATAAATACCGCTGACCCAATTGCGGTGTTTAGAAACCTGTGACCCAGTTCCTGAGGCGGAAGCCGGGAACTGGTGGTACTTTGCCATTTTAAAAATTACATTTTCGTGTGGTGTCACAAGATTGCTCTTCTGTTTTTAAACTAAAGAAATACTTCAAACCTCGTTGCGCTCGCTCTCCCTCTTCGCGCACAGCTGAGGTCAATAGCTGTTGGCGCCATTCTTTGCGCTATCAGCCTGCCGCCGCCATCACCACCGGCGTGCACGATGACTCCGCCCCCTTCTTAGGCCACACCCCCCTCTGTCTCCCATAAATGTGCCTGCACAGGACGCGCAGCGGACGAGCGCAGCGGGAGCGCCGTTTGCGCGCCGAAGGCACGCCTAAGGCAAGCCCGTCTGCGCCCGTCCGCGCCAAGATCGCGCCGGGCGCAGGAACCCCTGCCCAAAATCCTCTAACCATCAGATATGCTCCCAAAGACCTCCTTAAACTCCGAGGCAGATCTGACTGCCCCTGCAAGCTTGATCTTTCTAAAGTATTCGGTTCCACCAGCTGTAACAAATGTCGTTGGATACTCAACTTCGTCACCAAACAGCCAACCGCCCCCAACCGACCTCACTTTACAGGGGGTCTGATAAATGCCAGGTCGATGTGTCAACATAGTCAGGATATTCATGACCTCATTATCGACCATGACCTGGATTGTCTCTTGATCACCGAAACCTGGCTCACTGAAGACAGTAACCCTGACATAGCTATCGCCCTACCCCCTTGCTACTCCTTTCACAGACAGGACAGACAGAAAGGTAGAAGAGGAGGTGTCGCACTCATCCTGAGGAACTCTTTTAGCTGCCACACCTTCTGCCTCGACCCCCTCACTGATGCAGAGGGACTAGGTTTCTCCATCAAACTTAGCCAAACCCTTTCCTTCTCAGGTGGTTTGATCTACCGTCCACCCGGCAATGCTGCAAAATTCCTTGACTCCCTTAATGACGCACTCGGGCACTTTCTACTCCGCTACCCACATTTCACCCTCCTGGGTGACTTTAACCTGCATCTCGAAACATCTGTCGACCCCCTCACCAGAAATTTTCTGCAGACAATGGATATTTTCAATCTGCAACAAAGCGTCAAGCTGCCTACTCATTCTCTCGGCCACACCCTGGATGGTGTCTGTTCCAATTTCCCGTCCATCTCCACCTTGTCCCCCATACCCCAAATCTGGACTGATCACTGTCTGATCCCTTTTCACATCTTCAGCGTTCTCCCTCCTACCTGCAAAAAACGTGCACGCCAACACATTCACTCCATCAATTGGAAAACTGTCCAGAAAAGTCTTATTTCTCATCCCTTTTTCCCTCCTAATGCCCCCCCTTCCTCCGGTAACATCGATAAAGATGCAGTCTGTTTCAACAACTGGCTCTCCCATGAAATCTCAAAACGATGCCCACCCAATAATAAAGACAATCCCCTTAAGAAAACAAAAATTAAAGCCCCCTGGTACACGCCTGACCTAACAGACGCACACCTACTCTGCAGGAAAGCGGAACGCAAATGGCGTAGAACCTACGACCATGGCGACCGTAACAACTACATTTTACAGAGGAAAAATTATCTCTCAACCATTAAATCAGCAAAAAGAACTTACTATGTAAACGCCATCAAAGAGGCTAGTCAAAAACAAAAAACCCTCTTTTCCATAGTAAAATCTTTCACCAAACCAAAAGCTCTTCAACCAGAAATCCCCCCTTCCCAAGAGCTGTGTGACAAGATTTCCGACTATTTTGAGGAAAAAATCAGATCCATTCATAAAAACTTTCCCCCTCCCCCTCCTGTGTACTCAATCTCGGATTTAGACCAATCTCGCCCGACTGCAAACAGTCTCAAACACTTTACCCCGGTGACCCTTACTCAGACCAGAGAGGCGATTCTTTCATGCAAATCTGGCTCCCCCTCTGACCCTTGCCCCCCCAAGATCCTCCACATCATCATTGATGAAATAAACCCCATCATTAATGAAATAGTCAATCTTTCCCTCACAACTGGCTCTGTTCCCCTCCCTTGGAAAAAAGGTGTGGTTAAACCTCTTATGAAAAAGGCAAACAAACCCCCCTCTGATTTGACTAACCTCCGTCCCATCACCCTGCTACCTGCGCTGGGCAAAATAACTGAACAGTTAGTCCACAAGGAGCTCAAGTCCTTTCTTGATACCCACAATCTACTTCACCCCCAACAATCCGGTTTCAGGTCTAAACACTCTACCGAAACCGCCCTGATCGAACTGACCGATACCATCAAAATCCTCCAAGATCAAAGGAAGAAGGCTATTCTGATCCTTCTTGACCTCACGGCAGCATTCAATACTATTTCCCACTCCATTCTGTTTAACAGACTTAAGGACGTTGGCGTTACAAACTCGGCCCTTGCCTGGATCAGTTCCTTCCTCAGCGACAGGTTTCAAACTGTCTCACTGGGCCCTTTCCAATCGAAAGAGAAAAAGGTCTTCTGTGGAGTCCCCCAGGGCTTCATTCTAAGTCCCCTCCTTTTCAATATATATTTCATCCCTCTGCTTACCCTTATTGAATCGTTCGGCATAACTGTCACGTCCTATGCCGACGATACTCAGCTTGTTATCCCCCTCGACGATAATTCCAACACGGCCGAACTCAATCTTAAGCGCTGCCTTACAGCGGTCTTTCAATGGATGGACGCCAACCACCTCCGCTGCAACTCGAATAAAACCGAGATCTTGCCCATTGGAAAGAATGCATCTTTCTGCCCCGCCATGTGGTGGCCTGACAATTCTGCTGCCCCACCTCAGACAGTTTCATCGGCCAGAAACCTCGGAGTTATTTTTGATTCCGACCTCTCTTTCGATATCCACGTCGCGACAGTAGCAGGTAAATGCTTCGGCATTATAAAGTCCTTGAGAAAGTTCTTTGACTTCCTCCCGCTTGACTCCAGAAAGACCATTGCGGTAGCCCTTATACTCTCTCGAGTGGACTACTGTAACGGCCTTCTGGCAGGGACCTAAAAGTCCACCCGACTGAAACTCCAAAGTGTCCTGCACACTGCTGCGCGTCTTGTCCTTAAACTCCCACGCAAATCCTCAATCACCACTGCTCTTAAATCCTTACATTGGCTCCCCTTGCACAAGAGAATACTCTTTAAAATTCTCATTGTAGCCTTCCGAGCCTTCAACGAATCCGGTCCTTCCTACTTGTCGAGACGCTTCCCCCACTACACCCCAGGCTGCACTCTCAGATCCTCACAAGAAAACCTCATGACTCCCTCTAAATTCAACCTGAAGTCTAAAGGGGGAAAAACACTCAGTACCCTGGCTATTAGAGCCTGGAACAGCATGCCAAGGCATCTCAGACTTCAGACGCTTGAGAAGCCGTTTAGGAAGCACCTCAAAACGTGGATTTTTAATCTCTCTGATGATTGGACTAAAGCAGCCATTTAACCCCCCACTTCCCTCCCTGTGATCTGGTCCCTGGTTTCACAGCGCCAAGATGCTCCCTCCGGAGCGAACGTCTGCGCTCTAGAAATATCCATCCAAATATCCAAATATCCAAATAACTGCCCTGTCTCTCGTCACTCTGACAGCCAGGTCAGGGAAGGCAGGGAACATCCCAGAACTCCCTGGACTCTTCCAGACGCGCCTGCCCCAGACCCTTACAGATACTTCCATCACTTTCCAGTAACTTGACTGTAGAATATATAAGGGAGGGTCCTGGCCTCACATTCTTGTTACACTGCTGGACCTGGAAGAATCCCTGCAGGAGTGAGGACTGCTTCGCAGGAGGATTGCCATTGGGAAGGTGGCTGACTGCTCCAAGGAACTGCTGCCCCACAACCTTCTGAGCTGCCTTACTGTCTGCTGATTGTGCCCTGCGAGGGAGAGCTGGAAATCCCACCACCAGAGTGTCTCCACTAACAGGCTAACTAATCCCCGGCTCACTGTAGGGATTATAAAAGCCACAAGGACTGTAAGGACTGGTTATCCCCCTGCCTGGTGGGGAATTCGTCCGGATCACCAAGTTTCTCTACTGCCTGAACCGCCTCTGCAGCACTGGGCGTGGGAGACCACCACTTTCACCCCTAGATCACTGCCGCTGCTTGAGGACTCTGACTGTGTTGCATAGCGCTGTGGAGGAACTGAAGCACTGTGCCCCTGTAATTATCGTTGCTGCCTGGGGCTCTTGAGGAACTGTAAAGCGCTGTGTGCCCGTTAACTGCACGTTGTTGAAAGCAGAGCTGTTTATGCAAACTCACTGCCGCAGGCCTGAATTGAGGGAAGCCTTTGAAGCTGCTCCTCAAATCACCCCCCTGGAGCCCTGTGCGCGGGTGCATCGCCGACAGGACTGCCGCTGCTGGGGGCGGGAGTCAGGCACTCGCCAGAACTGCCTCCTGCCATCTCCGCCACTGCCCGTGACTGGGACACTGGGACACCTTGGGATTGCTGACACCGCTCACCACTGCAGGCCCGAGTCGGACCGCAATTCCAAATAACCCCCGTAATCACTGCCGCAGGCACGAGGTTAAACCTGCTGGGAACGCTCCTGAAATCACCCCTGCAGCCCGGGAGCCTGAGACGCGCCTGGATTGGTGGCATCACGGACGTTGCCAGGCAACGAGGGGCTCGGCCTGCATAGGAGCCGCGCTGAGGATGGGAAACCCAAAGCTCCGCCGAGTAGCCCGGCCACGTCCCAACCATCAGCTGCTGTGCTTCAAATTGCTCTGGGATGTGCCGAGGTAGTGAAGCTGTGTGGACACCTGCCTTCGCAAGGGGCTCTCAGGGATTGGAGGAGCCTCTTGCCAGCGCCAGGTAACATCCTGCGCGGGCTGCTGGAACTTCCCACAGGCGGGGACGCTGAGGGACTGTTGGGCTTTCCTCCTGTAATCGGGCGCATGGTGTTTGATATTCTGAGCAATGGACAGTGATTGCCTGCATCGTCCAAAGCGGAACTGGCGGGGCCTGCTATCACTTAAATGCCGACTGTGGGGACTGTAATTTAGAGATTGCCAGCCAGAGACTGGGGAACCCTGAAGTGGTAACCGGCCCCACCCTGCATAGCAATTGAGGCCCATTAACTTTGCATCCTATTACCCCCACAGGGCTAAAAACACACTGCTGCCCATACGATCAGGGTGGAAGGGACATTCTTTACACTTCGATCTGGGTGCATCACTGCTTGCGCTTGGGGGCTGGTTCTGCCCTAATGTTTTACAACTGAAAGACAGTTGATTACCGGGATCTCTGCAACAGCCATCCCCAATACACTTGACTGACACCTGAGAGTTGCCATGTGTGGAGTCTCACTATTTTTGAACCATGCATAATTTCTAGATCAAGATAACTTTACTTGCTTTATAAGCAACTGGAAACTGAGTTTACTTGCTTTTGGATCTCGCATAATTTTAGAGAAAGATTCTTTCATATTTTATGTAAAAACCGGTTTGGTGTCCCTCCTTGTGAGTGTTTTTATTGTGTCACTACTGGTGTGTGTTGAGCCTTCCTGCTCTGCGCCAAGCTACCCTGTCGGAAGCGGTGGTCCCTACTTGGACTAGGGTGCATACGCCGGCCAACTACCCCGTTTCTAACACACACCATAGTAAAATTTCTTAAAGATAGCTGGGTGTCAATGCAGCAACAAACATGGCAGCAGGTAACATGGGCTCAGTCAGAAGATGTGAACAGGAATGGGAGTAGAAATCAAAAAGCAGCAGGTAGCTGGAAGCATATGCCCTGTTTGAAGCAGAAGGAAGCAGGTAACAGGAAACTTACACCTTGTCCATGGGCTGTCTAGTAAAATTTGGAAACTGGTGGGGCGGGAGGTCGTAAAATCGTTATGTAGGTTTGTTTTAAGTAGGAACTTGAATAAACGTACCTTAAGAAGCTTGTAGAAGGTCCATTAAAAGCTTAAAGAAAGTCCTCACGCATAGTTTTGATCCATTTCGTCACCAATTTGTTATATCCTAGTAAAGAGTTCCAGAAGACTTGGATACGTTTACACTTCTTAGATGGTTAGATAGGTTTTCCAGTAGATATGTAATCAAAACCCCACCAGAAGCATCCTCTCTGTTGCTCAGCCCAGGATACAACTGACAGTCCACTCACAGCATACCAAACATTACAAATGACATCACATTCACACTAACATTCTACACTCACTAGCTGAACAGCAGAGGCAGAGAACAGGTAATCTGTAAGGTAGAAACCTTAGATATAACAGTTGGTCCGAGTGAAAACTTGAGTAAAGTAGTGGACCCACTGTGAACAACTATTACATTATATTAGCGGGTGTATCTGAAAAATATACTTTTCAGATGTGCTGCTGACTTAAGCATTACAGCGTATATAATGGAGGTCTGCAAACTGGACATACCTGATTCAGAAATGTCCACCTGTGCAGGTTTCTGTTTGGACCACTCAACCTGCACTCACACAGGCACATCATTCTGCCTGCACTCATACAGGCACATCACTCTGCCTGCACTCATAAAGGCACACCGCTCTGCCCGGACTTATACAGGCACAACCACCACTCTACCCTCACTCATACAGGTGATGGAGCAAGGTTCCACATATACCGAAACTTGCTTGTACTCAACCCTCTCTGAATAACCTATAATATATTAACCAACATGTTTTGTTTACTAAAATTTACATTTCACGACATTTCTCGTATCTAGGGGAAGCTTGACAATGTGCTTTTACTAACGGTAACTCAATGCATTAAAATGGCCGCCGCAACGCAGAAATTTCACTGCGCATGCGTCTGCCACACTCACGTGGTGTGACATCTTTTCTGCTTGGTGGGAAATCTTTGCTTCTGCGCACCAGTGCCAGAAATGGCTGCTTTAAATCTCACATGCTAATGCTTATGCTGCAGCTTGTACTAAGCTTGCTGCTTAACTATTAATGCACAAGTTAAAATAAAGTAATGGGGTTAGAGTAGAGATAAGGGGTATACAGTGCATTCATTTATTTTTGTATTCTAATATGTTTCTCTTTTATTTTGTTACTAGCTCGTATTTAGGCCTGAGGGGTGTCTTGAATCGCCATTTTCATTGCATACTGCGCATGTGCCGGGAGAAACGAGAGGCCTCGAAATGTGGCATTGAAACTATGCCAGGGATTGTCTTACCAGTGATGCGCCTAAGAACCTCACCCCATGACCTAGGAAAAGGAAGAAGACTGACAAAATGTTTCAACATTGTATGCTAAAATGAAATAATATTGGTGGGCGGAATAAAATTATGGGAAAGTAAATTATGGGTGGGGATTCAATCAATATGAAACAAATTGAAATTACATCATCTTAGTATGGTGTGATGACCTCTCCTCATCTTTCCAACCAATCACTGAAGGGGAACACATACATTTGCAACATTTAGGGGTGGTACATTGCCCTCAAAATGGTATAACTCAGGTAGGTTTAGATAGAGAAATTGTCCGACTAGTCCGAATAGCTGACCTGTAAATGACGCAACGCACTCAATAGGCGATCGAGAGCAGAGGTATTGGTGGAGCACTTTGTCAGAAGAATCGATTACCCAGTTGGGGTACTAAACTTGCTAGAGAGGGGTGTGACGCTGGTGTTGCACTTAGCTGAGGTCACCTGTCCTGATCTGCACCTGTTTTGTCCTGTGGGCACCTGATTAGTCAGGAGCCTGGTACTGGTCCTTTTTGCCCCAGCCTGTGACCAGGATTGGCCATTGCCCCATTCTAGGTAAATATAATCTATGTGGTAAGTTCATGTGCTATTTCCCTTTCTCACCCTTACCAGGTCCCAATGTCTAAAGGTGTTGCTGTGATTTCCTTCAAACTTTATGTCCTATTGTTTACATTCTTGCTTGTAAAATGTTTGTTCAGAAGATTGTGGCCATTTTCAATTTGACTCAGAAAATCTCTCATAGATAAAGGTTTTAAAAACTTTCCCCGAGTCTGTGGTTATTATACGAAAGTAAATATGTTTAAATACTACCGCTAACTCTCTGATTCACAGGACTTATAGTAAGGTGACAAGGATTGGTAAGTCATGGTTTATAGGTATAAGTCCTAAATCTGACCTCTGGGCAACTGATAGGGTGTCTAAAAATTAGTAATTGATTAGGCAGGACTACTAGTTAAAGTGTGAATGTTATATCGGTCCAAGGTGAGTATGGTAAATTGAGCTAGAAGTTCCCTGTGCGCTCTATCAGTATACTTTTCTTGGTAGCAGTAGTAAGGTTAGAGATTAGTTAAAAATAGGTAGTTAGTTGTGTATTGACTATGGATTATTGATTGTTTATTGATTTTATGTGCTAACCAAAACTGCTTGTGTTGTTCAATGTTGTCTGGAATATCCCAGGATAAAAAAAGCAGTTGGCAATAGAAGCCATACTGTTGTGAGGTTACTTGCCGCGAGGAATAGGTGCGTAAAGTTAGGTAAAAGCACTAGATAGGGTTTATTTTCTAAGTATAAAAGTGAGTGTGATTGGTTGCAAAGGAGTTCGCTGGTGAAACTTTGGTCTTATATCACCTAGAAAGGGTAATTCTGAAGGAGTAGCAGGTTCTTTTTGCTTAAGTGAAGAGTAAATGGAAGATTGTTTTACTCGCAGTGTTTGAAGAGTAGACAGAATTAGGTTTGCTCGTTGTGAAAGAAATTGTCTTTTCTTTTGAATAAAGTCAATCAGGCACAGTTACAAATGTTTTATGCTGTCAATTAATGAAATGTATATTTAAAATGTGTAAAGAAATTGACTTGTCGCATTACCTTGCAAAGGAAGGAGTCAGTCGCAGGTGCTGCACCGACATCACGGAGAGCCGTGCTGGGATTGGTAGAAACAGTGGGTGTGTATAAGTGAGAAAATTGTAAAGGAGGGGTGAGTGCAGAGAGTGAGATTCACATCACAGAAATAAGAAAAATGTCACTTTTCAAGAGAATATAGAATGATTTCAAAAAAGATAAAGTTATTAAAACTAGAGAAGGGATTATTATTCCACCACCTAATACGCCTGCATCATACATGATGGTACAAAAGGGCTATCACACATGTGTGTGGTTAGAAAACTGGATAGAATACATGAAGGAAGACAGTATTTTGGCATTTCCAGATCATGGTACCTTCAATGGTAGAATTTTGTACAATTTAGAAATCGTATGATTAAATTAGATCCCAGACCAAGGTTAATGCAATATGAAGCTCTAGAAGAGTGTGTTTGTGTAAGACAGGTCCCTAAGTGACAGAAATTGGAGTAAGTTTTATCCCAGATTCCCAAAAGAGACCAGAGATAAGCAAATGAAAATGTGGAGACAGTCCATGCTAGTGGAAGGATTATATCTTGTTTTTACCACAAGAGAACCATCAGGAAACAAAGGTAAGGGAAACATTTAATGACTAGTGGTGATTCGGATGACGATTTATTAGATGACTTGTTAATAAAAAATCTGCCACCTTATCAATAAGAAACTCTGAGAGTTACTCCTAGTGCTCCATTTTTATATCCACCTTTAGTTCCGCAGGTTATACATGAAACCTCATTAGAAAAAGTACTTCAAGAGAGAGAAAAGGAAACGTTAAACTAACAGCATAGTGAATTAATTCAGAAAATTTACCAATTAAACACAAGTCCTGAAGCCCTGACAATACCTGTAACAATAGGCCCTGTAGTTCTTTTGTATGGAGATAAGCAAGCTAATTCTAAGACTCCTGTACTGACTACACCCATAGTTAAGAAAAGAAACCCTAATAGTTGATGATCAAGCAAGTGAGTGTGAGTCTGTAATTTCCCATATGGATTTACCAATACGAGAACCAGTAAGTGACTCGCTCAGGAAAGTTACACCCCCATGTTTAAAAGAGGTACAGATTGAAACATCCTCGGGAACGAGGCACGCAACTGCAGTAAGTCCAGAAGAATTGGACAGATGGACTCCAAATATAGAAAAGCCTAAATCACAGTCAAAAGTATACTGTACTCATTTGATGAAGATGAATTATTGTTTATATGCAGAAGTATTACTCGCAGTACAAAAATATATCATGAAAAATTATTGAATTTGGCTTTGGAAATGGGAATTGACATTGGCAAATCTAAGGTATTGCAGAAACCATATAAAGCTGTATTTTTTTACAAAGATTAGGGAAACATGAATGTGTCAGGTCGAAAATAGCAGATAAAAGAATTATTTACGTTGTTGCAAAAATGTGGAGATTTAGACAAATGGAAAGTTAGATGGATAAAGAAAAAGGAAGAGGCCCAGGCAAATAAAACGTCTTCTGAATATTTACGAAAAGAAGCAGAAAAAGCTGAAAGGTTGTGTCCAATGAGTGAAGTACCAGATTGAGTATATGTACATGTCCCATGGTCCCGACAGAATATTTTATCATTTACTAATGAGTCCCCAAAGCTCAGAGAAAAACCCGTAGAATGGTACCGACAAGTCGAAAGATTTGTGAAGGTGTCGAAAGTATTGTTAAAAGATTTAGATGGTATATTTGATATTGTTGTTCTAGCTGATTTGTGGTCCGAGCGCAAGATCACTGTAGATTGGCCTTGTGATGAATACCCTTGAGAACAAAAGACCAAGTGATAAGTTACTTAAAGGGAAAAATTCCCCCAAAAGAAACTGATTGGACTAAAATAGATAGAACCACCCAAAATAAAGATGAATCTAGACATGCATTTTATGAACGCCTCTTGCAGGTATTTAAAAAGTACAGTGGTTTAGAAAACATTGATAATAAGGACATGACACATTTTATTTATCGTTTTGTGTCTGGACTAAAACCTGAAATCTCCCAAACAATTAAAGAGCATAAATTGTGTTGGCAAGCAAAGCCTGTTGACGAAATTCTCAAGTATGCAAAATACTGTGAGGATAAAATTGATAATAAACTAAAGAAATTAGAAGAAAAGGTCATGTGGGCTCAAGTTAAAATGGCAGAACAACAGGAACTTCAGTTAAGTCAGCAAGCAAACAATCAGAAAGAGGGGAAGGTGAAGGAAGTGGGGGCAAACCCAGTGGGAAAATGAGTAAAGAAAAGGCAAAGAAAAAGTTTCCTTGTCATTGGTGCGGAAAATGAGGGCATTGAAGAAACAAGTGTAATTTAATACAGAATAATAATGTTCAAACTCAAAATTTAAATCCACAGACGCAGAACGAGGTGTCAATGAGACCACCGCAACAGGTAATACAGAATCAATTTCCTCAAGCCCCTACACCAGATTTTGTGAGTCAACCCAAATACAGTGTAGACACTGGATTTCAAGAGGGAAGTGGTAAGAAAAATACAGTAACACCACAGTTTCCTTTACAGGACACATTTTTGGAGAAAGAGGATGACACATATTGACAATGTCTGAGAGGGGAGGGAAGAGGATTGTGTACTTGGCGCATCCTTACCGGTAGATCAGTCAGGTCCTTACATTGAAGGGAAAGTGGAGGGAAATGGTGTTACCTTTTTGTTGGACACTGGTGCTACCCGTTCTACTGTGAGAACAGCAGACATCCCAAACCTACCCCTCTCGGCAGAAGTGATCCAAGTAGTGGGCGTTTCTAATAAACAAATTAGGGGGTGCTCCTTCAACCTGTGGGGCCACTACAACGCTGACGAGTCCCTTACCTTGCCACCAGCAGGTCTCCTCTCAGTCCACAGCATAGGTCTCCCCTCGCCGCCGCAGCCTCGTCCACCTTGGCGCGGCCGCTGTTGAGGGAGAGACCACAAGATCAGGGGGCTATGTGGCAGGAAGCCGCGCGACCAGACTTCCGCGCCTGGAGGCGCTTTAAAGATCAGTCCAGACTCTGCATCGCGGGACGCGCACCGGAGAAGCCCGGGACAAGGGCGGGACAGTCTGTGGCAGTCCGGGGCAGGACGAGGCTGGGCTGGGTCCCCCCTTTTACATTGCCAATTGAAGGTTACCCCTGTTTGTCATCATTTACCTACCTCCTGGTTCTTTCAATTACAACTATGGGGAAAAGGAAAGCTACTGAGGATGCCAATGAGACTGTAGGTGTGGTGGCGAAGGGAGGAAAAAAAGCTAAAAGAACTAAGGATAAGCCCACCAGAAAGCGTTTGCTACATGCGGGTGGAAACTGTGTAATGGACCAAATCGATGGACTGGTGCGAGATTGTGAACTCTTATTGACTGATGTCTCTAACCCAGGGGAAAAGGCAATTGAGGGTGGCACTAATATGTGTCTTAAGGAAGGGAAATGGCAAAAGAAGGGGGCTACTGTAATTCCTGAAATGTTTTTAACTAAACTTAACGTAACAAGTGGGGCAAAATCTGGGAGCCCAGATGGGGGGAACCCAATTTAGATCAGGCTCAACCTCCTATTGCTTCCACTCAGAACATCGATGATATTATTACCTTGCCCTGTAGTAACAGGTTTTCTGTTTTGGCCCAAAAAGAACACTGTGACTCTGAGATCGGCCCTTCTGACACTTCGGTGTCAGTTACTCCTTGAGGGGAAGGTACCCCATTTGTGCTAGGAGTTCTTGAGGCCTTACAGCTAGCAGGGTCAAATGATAATCCCCTGGTTGTAGCTATTAAGCATTTATGTGACCTAGTAGAAGGTATGCAAGCCAAAATAGATCATCTATCCGCCGTAGTTAATAACTCAAGGGTGGATTTAGGCCACTGTCCAACCTGCCCTGCAGTACCGAAACCCCCAGGTCGAAATAACACAAGGGTGGGGGGGTTGCACTAAGCCCATATCTACCCCTTTGTCCTCATTGGGCGCCTCTCTATCTACAAACCTCATGTCTAGTGAGACGGCTAGGGAGGGGTCCCAAGGCCGGCATTTTTCCCAAAGCAGTGCAGTGAGTACCATTCCATCAGGCAAAGCACCAGGGAGTGTGGGGGGAAAGCCCCTCATTGGGTCAAGACCATTTGTACAGGAAAAAATAGCTAATAAGGGGGTTGGAAACCTTGCCCCTTATATTAAGTCTGTCCCCCAGTTTAATTCCAATCAACCCCAACCTCCATTAGTGTACATGGTCAATGCCCCGAAGCTAAGCCACGACAGGGACTATGAAACAACAGAATCCCTAATTAGCAAATCGATTCATTGGATCAGGCATGTTAGGGGGTGTAGGTCTGTTATCAGGGAGGACATTCTCCGTGCTGAGAGACTCACTCATCAGGGAGATTCATATGATTGCATTGAATTACTTCTCAAAAATCCTGAGATAGCTGGAGACCTAGTCAATTCGGAATTTAGAACTTGCTCCCTGAATCACTCTAGGTTCCAATTGAGATCAACCCCCCACCCCAGAACTGTCTGACAAAACGAGGGAACTCAGCTGAGGGTAGTCCCCTGGTAAGCTCTAGTTTGGATAGTAATGACTGACTACTGGCAAAAGCCCCTTGTGTAGTAATTAATGGATAAGGTTCATCTCTGGGCAACACTAGCTTTACGGGTGACACTCTCTTAGTATCACCCCTGACGCCTTCTACGTTGTCCTTAAATACTGCGTTAGCCAGTGTTCCAGATACAGCCCAAAGTGGTTATTCTGCCCCCGCTTCTGGTAAACCTGGATCACTTCTTTCATGGAACATAGCGGGTTTGAAAACCAAGGCGGATTCCCCGCATGGACGTCACTTATCAGCCAGTATAAAATATGCCTGTTTCAGGAAACCTGGCTATTGGAACCATTCCACTTCCCAGGGTATCTAAATTACAGCATTCCGGCTGAAAAGGGGTGTAGAGGCCGCCCATCTGGTGGCCTGACGATATGGATTAGGCAGGATCTTGATGTGGTGATTAAACCCTTATTCTCCAACCACAGGGACTTACAGGCCTTGCGGCTAGAATTCGCTAATCAAGAGCCTATTCACATCTATAATGTGTACGCCCATAGTACGGGGGAAAGAAATCTGAAGTATTAGTACTCCTGGAAGAATTGATAGAATCTCACCCTCTCCTTCCTAACATAATTGTAGGGGGCGATTTTAACGTAACTTTTGAACCTGTTTTAAGTAACAATTGGAATATTTCGGATGAGTAAGACAGGGAGACGGGTGTATCGAAACCTGATCTAGAACCTATTAAAAGGTGGATAGAATTAGTAATCCAACTTAATTCATTCTGTCTCAATAAAGGTCTGAGATCTACTAATGGTAGGACCACTGGTGACAAGTCCGGAGCTAATACATTCAAGAATGGATCCAGAGAGAGAAGAATTGATTACATCATGATTAGCCTGGGTCTATGGAGATACCTCCAGGACATGACAATTATCAACAGGCCTGAGAGTGATCACAACCCCTTATGTTTGTTACTTACCTACTAGAAATCACCAGATGCTTCTGGAGGGGAGTCAGGGGATTGCCCTCCCATCGACATTGTCATTACAAATAACATGCGACATGTTAGATGGTCTAAAGTCTTGAATAGCCAACCAGACATTGATTTTATAATTAGCAAGTTGTCTCAAGCAACGAATGAATTGGATGTACTATCTAAAGAGGAAAAGGTATTAAGGAGGCCCCCTCTAGGTAGTTGTCAGGGACTAGGGGGAATATATGTAAGAAATATGGGATGTCCCACGTTTACAGATCCACAGGACCTATTGTCCAATAGGACAATTCTGCATGTGTGTGAGTCTAGGGTCCGGATTTGGCAGCGATATGCCTGGGCATATCCTGAAAAAGGTGCAACCTACTGCAGCGGTTTGCCGCCATAACAATTGGTGAGTGTATGTTTGGGTAATTACAGAGTGCAATGCCATTTCTTGTTATAGGGACTTCCCAAACATTAGAATAATTTCCCCAACAATTTGTTTTAAAGGAAACTCTGCATTAAAGAACATAACAGTGGCTCCCTCGCACAGTGTGGAAGGCCTGTCATCTAATGAAATAAGGTATATCAAGTCCCCTTTTCTAATAACTAGCATAAATGGGATCTACAAGGGACAAGAAAGAATGAAACATATTGTTTCCCTCCAATAGATAGCCTGCCTCAGAACGAATTGAATCGATGCCAACAGATCGTAC
The DNA here is from genome assembly GCF_964263255.1 of Lissotriton vulgaris. Lineage (NCBI taxonomy): Eukaryota > Metazoa > Chordata > Amphibia > Caudata > Salamandridae > Lissotriton > Lissotriton vulgaris. The sequence continues at coordinate 8,605,838 of NC_141688.1, forward strand.
AAGACTGGGGCAACATATTCCACTGATACTGATAAAAGTGGATTAAAATAGAAAGATATGTGTCTTAAGGTAAGGTGACCTGACCGGGCCAGTTAAATTACTATGTTCTTCCCCAAACACCAGTTGAAAATTATACAAATGACTGGTAGGGACATCTTCCATATGAGTCCCTGTTCCTATTTTCAAATTTTGAACATAGTCAACATAGACTGACCTCTGAAAGAGTAGAACTGTGAGGGGCACTAGTGTGGATTTGGATCAACAATTAATGACACCATGCAGAATGGCAGTTTTTTGATGTGTATAACTTGTACAAATATGGATCTAAACACTATGGTCCTAAGAAAATTTGCTGTTGACTAATACAAAATCATGCCTTCCATTAAAATTGTATTAATGCATAAGGCTAGGGTGACATATAGCTAATGAGTAGGAATAGTAATGAAGTTTTTAATTGTGTATAATGTACAAATCAATAAACAGTGGGTAACTTTATGTTTTTAAATAACCCTTTAGAATCGGTCCTGAAGAAGGTGTCTTATAAGGAAAACCGAAACGCCGCGTCGACTTAAATCTTCGATTCTTGATGTTATGTATCCGATTTTTTTAAATATCCGTCGAATTCATATGTACAATATTATGTTTATTGATATTCATGTTTGTTTTTACTGCTGTTTTTAATATCACGACACGTTTTAATTTGTACTAAAAGAATAAACTTGTACTTTTTTCTACCAGAATTTAATTTGCATTCATATTAGTTCATATCAGTGTCACCCTATATAAGAAGTACTGTATGTTTCTTGAATGTTTTTTGAATGTCTATGTACAAGTAGTATATCAAATACTAGTTGCATATCGCTGCCAAATCCGGACTAGATCGCCCTAGACTCACACACATGCAGAATTGTCCTATTGGACAATAGGTCCTGTGGATCTGTAAACGTGGGACATCCCATATTTCTTACTATCTAAAGAGGACCCATTGACCTCAACACTGGTAAAGGGCACAAAGATCCATGAGGCCTCTTTTGGAGAATTAAAGATTATATTTGCTAGGTCTGGCCATCAAAACGGATCCCGGGCCCCTCAGCCACCTCGTTGGTACACTGGGGAATGTAGGCGGGCTCGTTTGGACCTCGGTATAGCTATAAAAAGTGGAGTAAGCCAGATTATCCGTCTGGCCAGGGCTGCTCATAAAAGTACGATCGCCAAATCCAAACGGGACTGGGACGAGCAGAGATAGCAAGACCTAAAAGAGGCAAGATCCCAAACAGACTCAAGAAGATTTTGGAACGTCTATAAATGGGGTATTGATGGTAACCCGGATAAGTCGCAGAATTGGGTCCCTCAAGAAAAGTGGGTTGCTTACTTTGCACCTCAATATGCAAAGGGCCAGGCTATTAATCACCCCCTGGAGGTACCCTTTGCACCTTTCTTAAAAGACCCATTTTCCTTAAGGGATGTGCAGCATGCCCTAGAATTGGAGGTCCCTGTAAGAGCGCCAGGGATTGACGGCATACCTGCAGATTTATTCCTGCAGGACAAAGACTCTTGGGCAAGCTACATACTTCTTCTGGCAAACACAGTAGCAAAGGGAGCCCCCATCCCACTTTCTTGGAACGGGGCCGAAATCATACCTGTTTTCAAGAAAGTGGACAAATCCCTACCCGGAAACTACAGACCAATCAGCCTGAGCGACACAACCCAAACACATTTTGGCAGGCTGATCCTTAATAAAGTGTTGGTGTGGGAACGGGAAGGGAATATCTTATCCCACTTGCAGGCAGGCTTTAGAACTTCAATTAGCACGGTCGACCAGGTTTTGCATTTTGCCATGCTTTACTGAAAGACGGTGGTAATCGGACGTGGCAGCCTATATGCTGCATTTATAGATCTTAGAGCGGCATTTGATCTGGTTTCCCGTTCAATCTTGTGGAGTGTTCTCTATAACATGGGTATGTCTGGGTCCCTCCACATTAATCAAAAAACTTCATGAGCATAACTTTGCCCAGATTAGGTGGGGTAGCCCTGGTAATGTCACTACCCAGTTTCCTGTCGAAACCGGAGTGCGCCAAGGCTGCGTCTTGGCGACAACTTTATTCTCAATGTACATTAACGATGTGGCCAAGAAGGTAAAAGACTACAATGTTGATGCACCTTTTCTTGCTGGGGCGAAAGTTCCTATTTTAATGTTTGCCGACGATTGTCTTTTAGTAGCAAAAACCCCGAGTGGGCTGCAGAAGGCCTTGCTGATTTTAGAAAACTTCTGCACCTCCCGAGGATTGGAAGTGAATGTGCTTAAATCTAAATTTATGTCTTTTAATGCTCTAAAAACTTTTAAGGGTGCTGTTTGCGTGAACAAATTACCCCTTGAGAAGGTTCGGGCCTTTAGTTATCTGTGGGTTTGAATCCAGCACGATCTATCTTGGAATCAGCAGATCGAACTGGCCACTTTGAAACATCGCCAGCTTACAGGCGCTCTGAATCTAGAACACACAAGGTCCCTTACTAAGCCGATATCCCCTGTTTTATCAATATACAATGGCAAAGTGGTTAGCTCCACATTATACAGAGTGGAAATCTGGGGGTTCAAGAATCTACGGGGTATGACATCCTCAGAAAATCGTTTTCTCAAGAATATATTAAAACTGCCCCAGAGTACCCCCCTAAGCCCCCTATTTCTAGATTTGGGGCTGTCTCCTATAGCCCTAATCGCATCTTTGCGTCCAGTCCTATATTGGAGGTGGATTTAGACTACTCCCGAGTTAGAAATATTTACTAGGGGGTTGATGGACGTAATAAGAAGCGACTCCTCTCAAAAAATCAAATGGTTAGGTAACATTCGGGGGGTATTAAGAGAGTTAGGTCTCGGGGAATTGTGGGAGGACCCGACAAACGCTAGGTTTCCCCCAAAGAAAGTCCTTAAAGACTTATACTGGAAGTCGGTGGCCTCTAAATCCTTCAGAAACATTGCTCCCCTTTCCTTGTCTGGCATGTTCTCGGACTTTAAAGACAGGCCAAGCTTTGAACCCTTCTGAGACGTTATCACAAAGCCCTTAGACCTTAAGCTCTTTTTCCAAATGAGAGTTGGGAGCTTGCCGATTAGGGCGTTCACCAACAGGTGGACTAGTGGGGGTAAGGTAGCTTGCCCTGCATGCCCAGCCTCCTTGGAAAGCATTAGCCACCTGTTGTTCGAATGCCCTGTGTACGCGGCCCCTCGGCGAATTTGGTTACGCTCCATGTGTTGGCTTTTGGGCACCAGGAGTGGAGTGGTAGCAGTTAGAATATTACGCACTAGTACAAACTTGACCGTGTGCATAGCTGCGGCCAAATTTCTAGGCTGGGCCTGGACAATCAGAAACAAACTGATGACAGTTTAATTTTAATTTCTGGGGGAAAAAATCCTATGCATGTGAAATTTGTTTTAGTACCTTTTTAGGGTTGTATTATTAATCACTTCCATGAACTTGTAATTTTAATAATATTTATTCAATGCTTGGGATGTTTTTATATGTATAATATGCTTTTATGACAATCGTCGAATAAAGCTTGCTAAATGAAAATGAAACAAATTAGGACCCGTCACAGAACCTATGGAAGTTTGTATTGGTAACTTCAGAGAGATGCACAAATTCGTAGTGTGCGATTCTAGCCCTCCAAACTTGCTAAGAAGAGATCTACTGTGCAAAATGAATTACACAATCTTTTGTACACCAAATGGTGTTGAAATTCAGACTCCAGATTAATTCGGAGTGTATAAATTATGCTGGCCAGACAAGAAATAGAAGTTAAAAAGATGTCTCTAGAAGATTTACCCGGAGAACTAAAGACTTTTGTAAATCCTGATCTGTGGGATTTTACTGGGAAAGAGGTAGGCCTAATGGCAGATGTTGATCCCATAAAAGTGACAGTGAAAGAAGGTGCAGTTTACCCAAATATTCGACAGTACAAAATGAGTCCCGAGATAAAAGCAGGAGTTGCACTAGAAATAGGGCGTTTGGTTGAACAAGCTATTCTGGAAGAAATAATGAGCAGTCCTTGTAACTCACCTATAATTGGCATAAAGAAATCAAACGGAAAGTACAGGGTGGTCCAAGACCTCCGTAAAATTAATAAAATTGTCATCCCATGTTGCCCAGTAGTACCAAATCCAGCAGTGATTCTGTACCAAATACCATGGGGAGCAGGATGGTTCACTGTAATTTATTTATGCCATGCTTTCTTTTCCCTCCCACTGCATCCAGATAGCAATTTTGTATTTTCGTTCAAATTTGGCGACCATGTTTAAGTTTGGAATCGTGTCCCTCAGGAGTATACGGAGAGTCCATCCATTTTTAATCAGATTTTGAAAAAGCGCCTTCAATCACTGGTACTACCCGGAAAATCTGTCCTGGTGCAATATATTGATGACCTATTGTTGGCGTCGAGAACAAGAAATGACTTGTGATCGATTCCATTGCATTGCTGAACCATTTAGCAATAGGTGGGCATAAAGTGTCCCCAGAGAAATTGCAATAGTTCACAACCTCAGTGAAGTATCTGGGACACCAGATAGAAAGGGGGGGGTCAGGAGAGTGACCTCTGAAAGAATCAGAAAAATTCAAAACATGAAATTACCCCAAACTCAGAAAGAAATCAGAATGTTTCGTGGAGTTGTAGGTTACTGCAGGTAGTGGATTGTGGCATTTGTAGTGCTCGCAAAGCCATTGACTCAAATGACAAAGAAACGAGCAAAAGATCCAATCGAGTGGGATGATGAAAGTATGACTGCCTTTTTTAAAATTGCATAATAGTCTGTGTGAAGCTCCAGCATTAGGAATCACAGATAATTCAAAAGAATTTGCCTTATTTTGTGACACAAGAGACAATTGTGCACTTTCAGTCCTAACCCAGACCCATGGGTTAATGCGACGACCTGTGGCATATTTTTCTGCCATATTGGAACCAGTGGCATCAGCATTGCCAAGTTGTTTGAAAGCGGTAGCTGCAACGTGCATGAGTCTTGAGCAAAGCAAATCCATTGTCATGGGATATCCTGTAACAGTGTATTGTCCACATTCAGTCGTCATTCTGTTAACCAGAACATGTACTCAGCACCTAACACCTAGTCAGATGACTAAGCATGAAAGAATTCTCTTTGGCTCAGAGAATGCGACAATAGTGAGATGCACTATTTTAAATCCAGCAACCTTATTGCCCAATTCTCACTTTGAGGGAGTCAGAGAGGAAGTCGAAAATGACTATCGACTTAACTGAATTCAGTACTAAACCTCGCGCAGATATACAGGAAGAACCTTTAAAAGACCCAGACTATGAGTTAGTTGTAAATGGCTCATGTATGCGCCATGAGGAAGGGGGAATAAGCGTTGCTTTTGCTGTATGCACTTTATCAAACATAGTTGAAGCATCCTATTTACCAGGAGTCAAGTCTGCACAAGTAGCTGAATTGATTGCTTTAATAAAAGCATGCAAAATTGGGAAAAATTGGAGAGTAACCATTTACACTGATAGCCGGTATGGTTATGGGGTTGTGCACGACTTTGGCCAACTCTGGATACAAAGGAAGTCCATGAATTCTTCAGGAACTCCTATCAAAAATGGACAATATGTAAAGGAATTACTTGAAGCAATTAAATTACCTAAAGAATTGGCCGGGGTCAAATGTGAGGCTCTCCAATCTGGAACTGACAGAGTGACAGCCGGTAATCATTATGCTGACCAAGTGGCTCAACATTGTGCCAAATATAAAATGGCAATAAACAAGAAAATTGAAGCATGTGGAAACAGCTGCCAATTTATGCTTTAGTGTGGTGTGAATACATGGGAGGAAGTGAGAGATTTACGCGGCAGAGCCCAAAGAAAAGGAAGACTGGCAGAAAATAGGGTGTCGAGTGAGACCTGAAGATGGCATAATAGTCTACCTAGATGGGAGACCAGTGTTACCTGACTGTATGCTTGCACCAATGGCCGGAATGTACCATGGGGACATACACATAGGGAGCGATGCAATGGTGAGGTTGTTTAGACAGGATTGGTTCAATGCATGTTTCAGGAACGTAGCAGAGAGTCTTTGCCAGAGATGCCTTACATGCCAATGATTAAACCCAGGTAAGAAAACTGTGGTGTGCCCTGGGAAAATTGGGAAAGCAGAAGGCCCTTTTATTAGACTACAAATTGATTTCATTCAGTTACCTACTTGTCGAGGATTAAAATACGCCCTGGTTATTGTCTACCTGTTTTCAAAATTAGTGGAAGCATATCCTACTCGCAGGAACAATAGCATAACTGTAGCAAAACATTTCTTGAGGGAACTCATCCCAAGGTTCGGTTTTCCAGTAACGATTGAATCGACTGAGGAAGGCACTTCAATAATGAAATTATCAGTCTAATCTGTGAAACATTCAAAAATTGAGCAAAAACTGCACTGTGCATATCTCCCAGAGGCTTCTGGAGTGGTAGAACAATTGAATGGCACAATTAAAGCAAGATTGGGAAAGATGTGTAAATCTACCCGATTTGAATGGCCTGATGCTTTACCTCTTGTCCTGATGGGGCTCAGAAACATTCCAGACAAGAAAACAGGCTTAAGTCCCCAGGAGATACTCATGAAAATGGCAATGAGGCAAGCATGTGTGCCAGGACATCAGCTGTTAACTATATCTGATGATTTAGTGTTGGAGTACTGCAAAGAGTTGGCTGACCAAGTGCGTTCTATCTCTCACCAGGTTGGGGAAGACACAGAGGCCAGACATTCAACTCCTGCACATGACTTAAACCCTGGAGATTGGGTTGTGATAAAGAATCACACTCGGGAGTCTTTCCTAGCACCAAGGTAGGAAGAGCCACAGCAAGTGATATTGGTTACCACCACAGCTGTAAAGTGCAAGGGAATCCCAAACTGGATCCATGCCAGCCATACCAAACGGATACCAGAACCTGACAAAGTTGAGGCTGAAGGTTGTGCAGCTTAAGGGTCTCAAGAAGTTGATCCTAAAGTAGTTGACGAAGAGCAATTGAGCACCAGTCAGGATGAATGGATCCCAGTGGCTTACATACCTGAAATCAGAGTGAGAACAAGAAGTCAAACATATTTAGATAGTCAGACTGATAGTGAGGACGAGATAGGCATAGAGGAACGTTATCAGATTACAGAAATCCAAGCCAATGGTAATCGTGAGGAGGACCAGATAAGGAAAGAACAATATACTCAGACCAACGAAACCCCTACCAGAACTCCATTGTCTGAGAAGGGACGGATAGGTACTAGTCAAAACGCACAGGCGGAAGACAATCAAGAATCTGCAAGACCTGTGCAGGACCAGACAGGATTAATCAAAAGGATTCCGGACAAAGAGAAATTTCCAGGCCCAACACAGTCATATCCTGAATCAGGTCAGATTAGGATAGAAGGATCAAAACAGGCAGAAAGGTCAACTGTATTAAGCCCTGGGGTAGGTGAGTTAGAGGGGAAGCCTGAAGTTGACGAAAATCAAGTTGTGTCACAACTTAAAGAAATCAAAAGAACACTTGAAGAATCAGAAAGCACAGTGCCAGCCAAAAGACTCCGAAAAGGTGATAAATGGCCTGGTTTTGTTCAAAGACTGAAATATCGCCTAGTGACGATAGATGAAGAACCTGAACAGGTGAACGAAGTGACAAGCCAAACTGTACCGTCTACAAGCAATCAAAGAAGCAGAAGTCCACGCCTGAAAAAGCTGAACAATAAATTCAAAGTCCCTGAATGGACATATATTATCCATGAAGATTTCGAAAATTTAGAAATCAGTGATGACAGTGATGAAGAATTGATTGCTGATCAAGATATTGAAAAAGTGAGGCCAACTTGAGATAAATCATAGGTGTATTCTGTGTGAAATTCTCGAAGAGGGGTTAAGCCTCCTTAGCCCAAAATGGCTGATAAAAGTTACTGGAAACTCAAAAGTAAGTTGTATAAAGACATGCTGTAGGATATGTATCTGTAGTGTATTGATAGTACTTAAAGTATGGCTAGGACTGACCATAGCAATACCGTACTTGATGGCTGCTAAGCAAAATTACACTAGTATACACTGAAAGATAACGCACCACAAACAAGATAGAGTAGACTTAGAAGCACCAGATGAGATAGAATTACATCACTTTCGAAACAGAAACAAAACTGAAATGAATGTTTTTGCTAATCTATTAGTACATTATGTAGAGATTATGCAAATTAGTGATTGTTATGTCTGTATGAAATTATCTACTTCTGTAGCTGAAGGTGTTACCTACCATCATTTACCCCCGACATATGGAATTTCATGTAGCATATTAACAAGTCTGTTTAATAAAACTGGAAGGTTGCAGTATTATTATTCTAACATAGATGTTATTTTTCCTAAGATTCCTGTCTGTAAAAGAATGAATCCTGTCCATTAGCGCTTAAGATGCCCAATTCTTTGGTGAATTTCTTTAGCAACGAAACAGATATAGCTAATGCACACAAAGACAATCTAACATGCAGTTTACACGAAGAAGAAAATGTATTTTTAAACTTAGTAGAGAAAAGGAGACAAAATTTCCATCGAAAAGCCACTGAAACGAAACCCTAGATACCCAAATGGGCTGAAAGGGAAGAATTTATGGCAACTGGCAAACCTCATGCTGCTATGTCTTTGGACTTTGAAAAGATGGGGAAAATCTGTCTCCATAGAAAGAAAACTGAATATAACAATGTATTCATCGGTTCCAGTGATTGTGAACACAATTTCCTCATAATTGGGGTTTGGGGACTAAAAGGGGGAACTAGTCCAGTATTTCCTGGAGTCTATTACATTTGTGGGAACAAAGCTTACTTTAAGCTACCTGATCATTGGTATGGGAGTTACTATTTCGGAATAGTATTCCCAAAGGTATACCATGTAAAAAGAATCACTGGAAGCAATGAACACGAAAATTAACTAACACGTTATAAAAGAGCTAGTTTTGCAGAAATTGTAGGTGATCTATTTAGTGCATTGATACCTTCAGTGGGAGTGGTTCTGAATACTCAAAGAATTTGCAAATTGTCTACAGTGGGGGATCACTTATCGACTGACACTGCTGGAGTATTCTTATTGATCAATACCGGATTGGTTGCAATCACATCAATGGTTTTACAAAGTCGACTAGCTATTGACATCTTAGTAGCAAAAGAGGGCGGAGTCTGTAGAATGTTGAAAGCGCAACATTGTTGCACTTACATACCAGATAAAAGTGTTGAAATTGGAAGGTATGTAAGGAACATTACTCATTTGGAAGAAGAACTGAAACCACTGGAAGTTGATAGTGCATGGAAGAGACTTACTGATGGTCTCTCCTCTATTGATACTTGGATATCTAATGTAGGTAGAAGTATTGTAGGTAAAGTATTGATGCCAATAATGGGAATATCACTAATAATATTGGTGATAATGATTTGGTGCACATGCTGCAGAAATAGAAAAAGGTACACTATTAATGAGAAAGTGAAGAAAAGGAAAATTGACGAGATTCAAATGGAAGAGTTAAAGGGGGACATATATAAGTTTATAAGAATAATGGTAAAAAGAAAACTCCCCAAGTAATTGAAGAAATTGAATTGGGAGAGAGTTGAAGTTGGTTCCTTAATTTGTGATGATATAAAATATCATCAAAGAGGGGATTGATGGAGCAAGGTTTCACATATACCGAAACTTGCTTGTACTCAACCCTCTCTGAATAACCTGCAATATATTAACCAACATGTTTTGTTTAGGAAAATTTACAATTCACAACATTTCTAGTATCTAGGGGAAGCTTACAATGTGCTTTTACTAACGCTAACTCAAATGCATTAAAATGGCCGCCGCAACACGGGAATTTCATTGCACATGCGTCTGCCACACTCATGTGGTGTGATGTCTTTTCTGCTTGGTAGGAAATCTTTGCTTCTATGCACTTGTGCCAGAAATGGCCGCTTTAAATCTCACATGATAATGCTTATTCTGCAGCTTGTACTAAGCATGTTCGTTCTGCTTAACTATAAATGCACAAGTTAATATAAAGTAATGGGGTTAGAGTAGAGATAAGGGGTATACAGTGCATTCATTTATTTTTGTATTCCAACATGTTTCTCTTTGATTTTGTTACTAGCTCGTATTTGGGCCTGAGGGGTGTCTTGATTCGTCATTTTGAAAGCATACTGCGCATATGCCGGGAGTAACAAGAGATCTCTAACTGTGGCATTGAAACTATGCCAGGAATTGTCTTACCCGCGATGTGCCTGAGAACCTCACAAACAATACTATATAGAGAGGGTCAAGGGGATATTTACCGACCTAGCATCCCATTGCCCTACTCAACTCACAAACCACAAAATGGGGATACCCGGTCAAAAATTGTGTGTTGTTGTACAGAAAACTAAGGAAAGAAGAGGCGACATACTAAGTGTAATGAGTCATATCAGGCTGAGAAATTCCCATCAGACCACCCTTATTTGGCGGAGTATCGTCATGTGGGAGTTGGTGTTCAATCCCAATACTGCCCAAACCATCAGATGACGGTGCGGATATGGATCTTCAAAGACTCTAGCCAAGATAATGCTCAAAGAGTGGGAAAGATAAAGTGCAGTGCTCTAGTGAAAGTGATAATTAAAATAAACTACCTAGACAAAAAATATGTTTAATGGAGATTGTCTAAGTGTTAAGGTTATCAGAATACGAACACTCGAAGGTGGCCCGCCTTCGAGTGTTCGTATTCTGAACCCGACTTTAACAGACGTGTACCTATCTATCGTAATAACATATAGCTAGCTGACCTGCTGGGCTGCCTTTTTGACTATTGTGATAGTTGCCATAGACCGGAAGACTCTCCCCATTTTTCCCAACTTGTTCCATCTATCACCCTGTTACACATATTCTTGGATACAAAGCTTCATTTCTGAAACTACGGTCGGTTTTGCTCTAACTTGATGCCGGGTATAAATTTCAGGTCGCCTTACTTATGCCTTGAAAAAGTCCTTGTGTAGGACGAAACACGTGTTGGTGATCTCTATGTTTTGCTGGAAATATCTGTTTTTATGGAAATTGAAAGAATAAAGATTGAAGAAAACGAAATAAGTGGACTATATTTTGGAACCCCTTGTGTGTCGACAATTTCTGCTGAATACAACTTTGCCATTTGTTCCTTTTTGAATACTCTATAATGAATAGAGCTTGATATACTGAGGGCTTATAACTTATGCCCCAATTGTCAACAATATTTGTTTATAGGAGTGCTGTTAATAGTTTCTCAAAATGTTGTCTGTATGTATGTGTCACACTTCTGTGTGCACGAATGGCACTTTTAGGTGGTAGGTGCCCTGAGTTTCTGTAGCACCCTCTTAATAATTACTTTCCTTACAAGATATAGACTATCTGATGTGTACCAAATATAGAGACAATAAGATTGTTCTGTAGAGTGTGTGCGGACGTTTCCCTTTGAGGAACACTACCACCTGCTTTTTGTGAATACTCAGGGAGTATGGTGAGATTTGTCTGGAATTTTGCGATCAAGAGCGTTGGGTATAAAAGATAGCTATCTCAACAGTTTGACACGGATTGAGTGGTTGGAACGAGTTTCAGGTTACACACTGCCAGAAGACTGAAATTAAGCACCGGAGCCTTTCATGAAAGCAGAAAGTGACTCTGTGGGTTTTTCTCTTGTTTCATTTTAGTGGGGCAGCCCCTTATAAGAATCTGCCTGTGAAGACCCAGCCCCGAGAATGAAGTGCCGGTGCTAAACTCTGGAAAGCACCAGCACAAATTAAGCACTGGCAGTAGCGTGTGTCCGTGGCCACCTTGTGGTATCCCGTGCAGCTAGCCCCCGTGCACTGTCCAGTGTGGAGTCTGGTGGATGCTCGCTGCAGTCATCTAAGGGAGAAAAATAAGTCGAATCTCCCATGAAAGTAATGCGATCCATCATCGCCCTGAGGAAACAAGCTGTATTTACTCTCAAAAGCAAGCTGCGTAGATAGCATATCTCGGCCATATTTCTTCAATTTTTTGTCTATTGGGGTCTTCAACATTGAAACTAATTGAGGAAGCAAAGTAATTTCCCAGGAAACTGATTAATCGGACATGGATTAAGGCAGTAGTAAGAGTATTGAGACACATCGCTTCATGTGAAGGATTTCTCTCTCAAGTCTTTTATGGAAAGAAGTAAGGCTAATACTCTAGGATCGGGACACAGGTGAAGCTTTGTGCCTGCAATAAATATTTCAGTGATGGGCACACCTTTCTAAATTTGTGCCTGCATTAACTTCCCTACACTGATAGACTCCCTTGTGAAGTCAGAAACTCCCCTTATCTTCCTTCTACAGGACTGTGTGTCCGGTGTTGGCATTGTTATTTTCTTTACAGACGGGAACTCAGGCATATAGTTGTGTGTAGGCGTTTGTGGTTGTACTGAATTGTAGGGGCATTTACGATGCAGAACGTTACTGCGTCTCCATTTTTCTAACCATTTTCTTAAAAGCCCAGTATAAAATGAGTAAAATGTAGACAGTGTTTGAAAGATATATGCTCAAGTATGTGCATCATCTTTAAGCTCGGAGAGGAAGACCGCTTTATTGTTACATTGTTTGGGTCCTGTAGGGCAAGATGTTTTTGAACATTTTTATGTTCTCCTTGTTAGGTATTGTTGTATGGTGTTCCCTGGCAGCTAGGAACCTTAGCAACTGCGGCTTCCACTACTGGAATGGGGGCTGTGGATGTCAGGAGAGGAGCTGAAGGAGTTGCAGGGAGGCTAGCTGCTGGGGGTCGATTGTATCATCTTAAATAAACCTACAGTTCAAATATAACGGAGTCCTAGCATCTTAAAATCGGCAATGAGGGTAGAAGGGGAGCTTGGGGGGGGGAGGGGGGCAGCCGACCGTAGGGAGGTTCCCCCCCTACCCCCCCCTCCCGGGCGATTTGGGAGGGCTGTGGGGGTGGGGGGTGGGGGGGGTTTACATAGCCAGAACATTCCAGAATTCAGGTTGGGCTGCATCCTAGAAGATTTTTGCAGTCAAACCTATAAGGGTCCTTGTCCCCGCCTCCCAGCCACCATTTTAGGTTTGGTGACCTGGTGGCTGGGAGGTTAGCTGGGAATTTTTTGTGTGTAGAGGCTTAATTAATACTTTTAACGCCAGTTTTATTAGTGATAGGGTGTTTATTTAAATCGATACTCACTGTTGCCATGGAGGACCATCGGGTGCTGGAGGCTCTGCGTCTTTTGTCGGAGGCGGGCAGGATGGACCTGTTGATCGGAGGGGGGCCTTCGCGTCCTTGGCGTCAGGCCTCTGCTGGTGTGGCTGCGGCTGTTGCAGCTTGTTCTTTGCCTAAAAAGCGTCGTGCGCAAGGGTTAAGTGAGCGGGGCCGCTCCCCTACTCGGAAATCGGCCCCGTCTGACAAGGCGCGTGTGGGGGGGGCTTCTGGGGCTTTGCGCGACCCTCGGTGTTCAGGGTTGGAGGTCGTGGCAGTGTCCCTGTTGGCCGGGCGCTGGTCTGAAGGCGCCTGTGTCATTGCGCATCCAGGTGGTTTTGAGGCTTCCCCCGCGGCTGCTCGGGGTCGCGGAGGTCGTAGGAAGAGCAGGAAGCGCTCTGTTTCTATGTCGGCGCACGAGCATCGGGAGGGGTTAGGAGCGAGTGCTTCGCAGCGTGGTGCCCGCAGAGGCTCAATTGCTTTGGGAGAGAGGAGGGGTGGCTAGAAAGAGGGCGGGGAGGTGCATTCCTTTCCAGCGGAGGCTCACGGTCAAGTGCATTCTGTGCAGCAGGTTGAAGGTGTGATGTCCGAAAGTATTGTAAACGTTGGAGTTTTTGGTGAGGCAGTGCATTTGGTTGGTCAAGCTGCATATGGGGATACGGATGTGGCAGCAGGGGAGGGTGCATATGGAGGGGAAGATTTTGTGCACAGTCCATTATTGTACTCTGGGCCACCGTCGGAGCATGAGGAGGTTTTGTCTGTTTTAGGGAGCTCGAGGGGGGGGGGGGTGGGCTCAGACGGGTGAAGGGGGTGTCAGCAGGGGGTTTGGGTCTGATATGGGTGAGGGACATCCAGGGGCTGGGGGAGCAGTGGCAGGTTTGTCGTCTCAGGCCTTGCATAGTGTACCAGAGACTAATGTTGGAAATGTTGTTACTTGTGCAATTTCTCATTATTGTAGGGATTTGGGGCATGTTGGTAGTGTTACAGTGAGGGGGTCTTCGGATATGGTTCCTTGTTGGTCGGAGGGTGTGTGTGGCAGACCTTTTGAGGTTCGGCCGTCTGGTTGGGAGCGCTGTGGGAGTGTGTGCATGGATAGGGTGTGGTACCGAGGGAAGTTGTGGAGCAAGAGGTGGCAGAGATGATGTTGGGAAGGGCTCTTTCTCTGAGATGGCGGCAACAAGGTTGGATTGGAGTGATGATGAGGAAATGGTAGTTGATTCACCTACGAGGGGTGCGCCTGTGAGGAGTACAGCTAGGGTTTTGTCTTTGGATAGGTTGCAAGAAAGGACAGTTGGTGTGCCTGTTTCACAGCGGCTAGGGACTGGGGCAGGTGTTTTTACTAGGGATCCCAGCACACCAGTCCAAACTCTTTCTTTTCAGGATGTGGAGCGGTGCGGCGGTCCGGACTCGGTAGGGCGTGGTTCAGCCCAGTTTCGCTGAGGTGAAGTGAGGAGAGAACCTAGCGCGGCCCTCTCTGTTCCACCGAGGGAGCCCATCGCAGTCAGCGCACGAAGGTCTAGCGTGACTTCCCTGGCCCCAACTAATAGCAGGTCAGGTGGTCCACCTTACCGTCGGCTATGGAGCTGCAGAGTCAGCGTGGGGGGAGGTACAGGCGGGAAAACAAGAAATCAGAACAGTCCCTATTTTTAATTGAAGAAAAGGGGTAGTAGTATCCACTGTATGCTATCATAGCTCAAGAGATCCTTACAAATGAACCCACTCTGATAAATTGTGTACAAAAATATGAGAACAATTCTGGTAAAAATAGAGAACAATTTATTATAAAAATATACAGTATTGAGTATCAATAACTGTGCCACAATATACAATGTTAAAAAACAGTGTCAGCACCCTACCATTGGTTCAATGGTGCACATATAATAAACACACACAATAAGAATTAAAAACAGCAATTAATTGTTAAAAACAAGTTGTCGACGCAGCGTTTCGGTTTCTAAGTTGACACCTTCATCAGGACAGGGTTCTATGCAATAAAGAAACAACGTATTAACACAACATTTTCTTTAAAACACACCTGTGTTATCACTCTTTTACAAACTACCCATTGCTCTTTTTTACAGTTATCCATTTCATTTATAAGACCTTTCTACTATTTGAGCAGGAGGGCACACTTCTCACAAATACAGTTCATTATACTAAGGATAGTGATTGACAGAGCACATTTTCAACCAAAGCATGTAATAATGTGGCACAAAGGACAGTGGCAGCTAGATCTCCTGAGCTATGTAAGAAGTTCAGAAAATATGAACTTCGAAGTGGAGTATATCTAAAGTGGCAGTGCACATAGGAAAATAGTCTAGTACTATTCCTGCTAGCGTTCTAGGTAAACGGCTAGGGGTTTTTTTTAAGAAAAACTTACTTTAAAAACGAACTCATATAACATTTGAGTCGTGCTCCTCTGTATTCAATTGGAGAAAGCAGTCCTTAATTCATCATAGGAAATCATATACACGAATGAGTGTGAATAATGAAGACATCTCTTCGTGTCTGAAAACACAAATACCTTCCATCAAATTCAATTCAATCCTTTAATTCGAGGTCAATGTACATGTTAGTACAGTAAAGGTTTGTAACATTACCTTAATTATGTCATGGAGTTTTCTATATGTAGAGGAAAAAGGAGCCACCGTTATGAGGGACTTTTTTTTGAGAATTCCTTAAAAGAGTTAAAAAAGATTGTGGTGTTTCAATTAGTTCTCAAGTTTTTAAAAAAAAATTATATTGTCGAATTTTTAAGTTACCAATATCCTTATTACATCTGTTTAGAGTACTCACCCTTAGGCTTAGGGGACCAGCATGTAGTGCAGCACGTGACTGGATTGCGTCAACTCCCTTCTTTAAAATAAAGTGCTGTTTGGCTCGTTGGCTCTGTTCGGGGTTTTTTTTTCAATTGACCACCCTGGAAGAAACATATAATGGTAACGGGTTTATCAATTCCCATTTTGTTTCTGCATATTTACCGCTCTCCGACATTATTACTCCCTTAAGGGGCATGTCGTGTTTCTCCGCAATGCAGCGTTTAGTCTATTCTTTGTTGGTCTATCATAGCATTTGCGAGTGCCCGTTATAAAATATTGCAGTATTCTTATAGAATTAATTTAACACCCGCAATATTCATGTCGCGTGTCATGAGGCAATGTAAAGGTATAGCACGACGTATACTTGGATACAACCAGTATATTAATGAGGTTTACGAGACCGATGGTAATCGTACTTTCTACAGATTTACGCCATCATGTGGACCTACTGCGCTGGCGTGCTGGAGATGAAACCATCATCTCAACCACAACAAATGATTAAAAACCGTAGGCGGCTAGGGCGACAGGTCACGGTTTCTTCCGTTCGTTCGTGCCCATTAGTTACAACCTCCCTCCAGTTATGGGATTCCTCGCGCTTACCTTACGTCCGATACTCGGCCTCCCTGCTCCTTTTTCACTCCGTAATCGTCAGGTTTCCGATGTAAATGCGTACCTCCTGTGTGTTTATATTTAAGTATTTCCGCTCTTTCTGGTTTTTTTTGAGGTACAGGCGGGTACAGTCTGCTCCCCCTCCAGGAGGTCATTCTAATCAGTTTGAGCGTAATGATGCTAATGACGGGTTGGGTAAGACCCGAAGTGTGGCTTTTGAGTCTGTGGGGCTTACGGAGATGGAGCAGGTGGTATTGGACTTTGACGAGGATAGCCCTGAAGAAGGGAAATTACGAGAGGGGGGGGACCCTCTCATGTGTCACGTAGTGTTTTTCAGGTTCCAACGGTGACACGGCCGTCAAGGAAGAGGCGAGAGCGCGGCCCATCAGTCAGGGCTCTTCGAGGACGGACCATGTTGGAATTTTCGGTGCCAAGAGCAGAGTCTGCGAGGGCAGTTTCTTTACAGCCAGGTGAGAAGGCGGTTATACAGGCCAAACCCTAAAATGGTGTCTGTGGGGACGGCGGTGGAGTGGGTTGGGGGGGCGTGGGGGAAGGGAGACTGCTGAAAGGAAGGTATGTGAAAGACACAGGTATAGGCATGGATGAAGGTTTTGGGACAGCGGGAGGTAAAGTGGAAAGTGGTACGAACACTAATGCTGCAGGGAGGGTTAAGGAGCCACTTGACAGCAAAGAGCTGAAGATTAAAAAAACTGCCCTATATGGGAGTCACTAAACTTTTAGGCGCTCATTTAATGTTGGCAACAAAGGAGCGGATTTGGAAGGGTGAGTATGTGGAGATAACGAAGCTCCTCCACCGTGAGGTCAGGTCTAAGGAAGGTTCTAAGGAGGAGGAGTATGAGTTGGCAAAGCGACCTAAAGTTCCATTGACTATTGAAAATTGGACGGCGGCGTTTCTAATATATGCAAGCGTTTATTGTGAGAAATTTCCTGAACGCAGCGTTTCTATCTTCAAATATATGGATATGATCAGGAAGGCGCAGCTTACTGGTGGGGGGTATGCATGGGCCTAATATGATGAGGAATTTAGGGCTAGGATGGTATGGGATCCAGAGGCAAAGTGGGGGGAGTTGGATACGGATTTATGGCAGAATACATTGGGGGCTGCTTCAGGGGGCAAGACCATTTTTACGGCTAGCGGTCTTCCTCTAATTTACCAGCCCTTTCAGGGCAAGCCCACCCGGGGCGGGGTGGGGAGTAGTTCGACTACACAGACAGGAAATGGCGCTTGCTGAGACTTCAATAAGGGGTCGTGCATTAGAGAATACTGTAGGTACAGGCATGAATGCTCCGGCTGCGGTAGGCGACACCCTCTGTTTAAAAGTTGGGGGCACAAACCGACAGGTGGTCAACAGGGGACTCAGACAGGTGCAGGGTGTTCAGGATCATCACAGCAGTTTCAGGGGGGTCGGGGAGGTAGAGGTGCGCAAGGCTCTGGGCCAAATGGCTCATACGTCAGTTAAGCTGCTGCAATTACAGCAGGCCCTTCAGGATTATGAGGATGAAGGTGTTAAACAGAAGCTGTTGGAGGGTTTTCAATTTGATTTTCATTTGGGATACTTGGGACTAAGGCAGAGGCATTGGGCGGATAACTTGAAGTCAGCATCTGAACATAGTGCGGTGGTGCGGGAGAAATTGAGTAAAGAAGTGCGTGAAGGAAGGATGGCATGCCCTTTTCATGACTGGCCGATCCGTGATTTGATAATCTCACCCATTGAGTGGTCCCTAAGAAAGAGCAAGGGCAGTTTAGACTTATTTAACATTTGTCAGGGCCGGAGGGGTTTTCTGTGAATGATTTCATTGATGAGGAGGCCGCTTCGGTATCATATTCCTCAGTTGACGTAGCCATGTCACTTGTTGTGACAGCGGGCGCAACTGCAGAGATGGCAGAGTGTGACATTAAGTCTGCATTTCGGCTGCTTCCAGCCCATCCAGATGATTGGAGTCTTCTGGGTGTCCATTTTGAAGGAATATGGTACGTGGAAAAATCATTGCAGATGGGTTGCTCCATGTCTTGTGCTCTATTCGAATGTTTCAGCACTTTTTTACAGTGGCATTTCACATACCAGTCTGGTCATTCACTGGTAACGAAGTATTTAGATGCTTTCTTCTTTGTTGGTTCCCCGGGCTCCGCGGAGTGCCAGACAGCTCTGGACACTTTCCATGGGCTCATGGAGGATTTGGGGGTGCCTTTGGCTCCCGAAAAAACAATGGGTCCTGCCACAGTCTTGTCGTTCTTGGGCATTGAAATTGATTCAGTGGCAATGCGGGCTCGTTTGCCGGAGGATAAAAAAGTAAAGATGCTGGATCTGTTGAGTGGTATGTTGTCAAAGCGGAAAGTGATGGTGAAAGACATTTAGGTGCTCCTGGGACACCTTAATTTTGCGTGCAGGGTGGTGAGAGGAGGGAGGACTTTTTGTCGAAGATTGGGCAGGGCTCTGGCTGGGCAGCTTTTGCCTCACCACCGTGTACGACTGTCAGCGGGTGTCAAAGAGGATTTGCGGATGTGGGCATTTTTCCTCACTTCCTTTAATGGTGTGCTATTGGTCAGAGATGTGGATTTTCAGTGGGATGTGCAGATGTTCTCGGATGCTGCGGGCAGTGAGGGTTTGGGCCTGTACTGGAATGGGAGATGGTGTGCAGAGCAATGGCCGGAAGATTGGTTGAATGGTGGGTGGAGTATAACCTTTCTTGAGCTTTTTCCTTTGCTGGTGGCTTTGACATTGTGGGGGAAGGATCTGGCACATAAAAAAGTCCTTTTCCGGGTTGACAACATGGCTGTGGTTGAGATTATTAATCGGAAGTCGGCCAGAGATGAACAGGTATTGAAACTGATGAGTTTTTGTGCTGGGATGCTTGAAGCATGACATTGCCTTTCGCGCCTTGCACATTCCCGGTGTGGACAATGACATAGCGGATGCTTTGTCTCGTTCGCAGTGGGGGAGATTCCGTGGACTAGCCAGGGAGGCAGACAGATCACCGACCCCAATGCCGATACATCTGTGGCACGTAGGCAACGTCGGGTCTTACAACTGGTGGTAGGTTCTTTGTCTGTGTCCACGCGTTCAGCATATTCTTTAGCATGGAAGGAGTTTTTGGAATCGGGCGCGTGCAGGCGTGAGGAGGTTTGGCGTCCTTTCCCGAGGATGTGATTCAGTTCATTCAGTACCTCATGGATAAGAGTTTGTCTAGAGTGACCATTGCAGGAAAGTTGGCAGGGATATCCTTCATGGGTAAACTTTTTTGGGGTTATTCTCCTTCGGCTGGTGAGATTGGCAAGAGAATGCTTGAGGGTTGGGCCAGGGAGCGGGGAGGTACAAGTTTGTCTAGGGCCCCTTTATCTTCGCAGACACTGGTTAGGATATTAGTGATTTTGCCTTCAGTTTGTAGAGATGATTTTGAGGCTTGTTTGTTTGCCATGTTAATAGCTTTTATGTTTTTTGGGGCTTTTCGGGTTTCAGAGTTGTTGGGTTCTAAATCTAAGGGGGGGATTTACTGACGAGATGTTTTTTGCTCAGAGGAGGGTGTGCATGTGTGGCTGGCTAGCTCTAAGACTGATCAAAGGAGGTTGGGTAAAGGAGTGTGGTTGGAGGCGCGCTCCCCAAGAGTTACATGTCCATTGATTCTGGCTTGCCGTTGGCGCTCGCTATCCGGGGGTTGCGATAGCGATCCTGTTTTTTAGCATATTAATAAGGCGCCTGTTACAGCGTATCAATTGCGCATTGTTTTGTGTAAAGCTTTGCAGCAGATTGGTTTGGATGGGGACTTATACGGAACACACTCTTTTAGGATTGGTGCTGCAACAGAAGCGTTTAATAGGGGTTGGTTTCAGGGGGACATTATGAGGTTGGGGCGCTGGTCGTCTAAGTGCTTTCAGCGATATGTGAGGGGCGATGCGGGGGAGGCGCATGCGTCATCCTCCTTGCCTTGATTATTCATTGTTTTTTCTTTTTTAGGTTCAGTAGCTGGGCCCCGATCTCAATCGGTGACTGTTTGGATAGTGGGGCATTTCTTCATTAAATGGGCCCGGGTACAGGCGGCTCAGAGTTATTTTGGAGAAATGTTAGGTTTTAATGCTAAAATGTTTAACATTGTTTGGAAAGGAAAAGGGGGGATGCTTTGGAGGGAACTGGTTCCATGTCTTAATAAAGGAATGGTAGGGGGTTTTTGCCCGGATATCTTAGTCATTCACTTGGGCGAAAACTATCTCTGCGCAACCAAGGGAGTGGTATTGTTGCGGGCCATTAAGAGGGACTTAGCCTTTATTAAAGAACATTGGGCTGGTTGCTATGTTATTTGGAAAGAATTGGTTCCGCGTAGGATTTGGAGAGGAGCGGTGAATCCTAGAGCGATTGGCAGGGCAAGGAAGAAGGTAAATGCGGAGGTTTCCAGATTTTGCCGTCAGTTGGGTTTTGGAAGAGTGTCTCATAGAGAGATACGTTTTGAGTCGGTTGAACTTTTTAGGGATGAGGGAGTTCATTTATCTAGAGTAGGAATGGACTTGTATTTGTTGGAGTTAAGAGAAGTTTTAGCTAGATCTTTGACCATGCAACGTGAGTGATCTTGGGTTCCAACCTTTTTTCCTACTGGGGGGGCAGAAAGGGGTGGTAGTGTTGCTCCCCTCCCACCTTCCTGGGTGGCGGGGTCTAGTTGTTTTGGGGCAGTTTGTGTCAGATTTTGGTGATTAATGGTCAGGTTTGTGTTATCGACAGGGAAAGGATAAGTTGGTCATTGGTTGACCGTTTATAAGTTTTGGGGGGTTTGAAAGAGGTGAAGGGGGCAGGCATGTGATTGGTTAATGGAGGGCCTGGTATTTACAAGTTATTGGGGTTGATATGATGACGTAATGTTTTATAATGATGATGTAATGTTTTATGATGTTGTAATGTTTGAAATGTTGTATTGTATGGGTGGGGGAGGGGCTATGAAATTTTAGGGGAGGGGGTGGGGGGCGGGGTTAGGGTTATTTATTTATTTAGTGAGGTTTAGTTTTGGAAGGCTTTTGCCAATGTTTATTTAATTTGTGGTGTGCACCTGTTCCTAATAAAGCAGCCTTATCCACATTTAAGTTTCTTTGGTCTGCTTTAGCCCCCCCCCCTCGCCTTCCCTCCCAACACCCTTTTTGGAGAGGACTAGTGGACAGTGTCGGGAAAAGAACGTCTTCCAAGGAAGATTATGCCAGTTAGGGTTACTCTGAAATTTGCGAGTGTGTGAACCATTGAGGACCCCCAGCCGTGAAGAGCACAGCGCCGATTTATCATGTTGTTGGGACATTGAGGAAGACTCAGTATAGAATAAAAGACGTAAGGAAGCTTACATTTGAACTTGAGGCAACGTCTGCAGTAAAGCATGGCATCCCAGTGAGTCGCATTCAATAGATCACAACTTGATGCGGTCATCCGAAGAGAGGTGCTCCAGTGAGTTTGTCGGCAGGCATTGTTACGACTGAAGCATTGCTTTGCCAAAGAGTTCCTGATCTTCAGTCTTTGGTGTGGGGAAGCCTTCCAGCATTGCGTGACCTCTACGTACATCAGTAAGGGGTCACCTGGGTGATTTTACACAGCTGTGCTTGACGCCATCTTGCGTAAGTGGTGAATCAGCTGACGGAAGCCAAAAGATTACAAGGGGCAATGCGAGCGCGCTAATCTAAATAGCACTGCCGAGGATGCTGGTCGGCACATCCTCACTGCTGGCAACTACGGAGAGACATCGGTGAAAGGCTCACCACCTATCACCTATTACTGAAGGCTGCTGCAGAGAGACATCGGTGATGGTAACACCTCCTGTCATTACTGGGTAAATAATAAAGTTTTAAACTTCTGGACATTTTATTTTTTTGAGGTCTGAAATTTCAAGATTGGGACACACACTGTGTTTATAATTTGCTTGTCAGCTGTGGATCGACAGTAATTCCACCACATTGAGATTGCATGGATATATTGCTGGATCACAATTTGCAATGGCAACAGCCTATTCCTCCACCTCCTACGTTTCTACAAGAACCAGGTCCGACTTGCATGGACTGGAAAAACTGGAAGGAGACATTTACGACAAACCTTGAGGCCACTGGAGGGGATGTGTACATAGCAAAGAGAAAACTGTGGTAAATAAATTTACCTATGCAGTTTTTCCGTATAATTATCAATACAAGACAGCTCATTCAAATGAGAGGCAGAGTCCGTGGTATCTGAGTCATACGGGCTTTAATGGACAATGATCCTAGAGGATGGATATCATGTTCCGTCACCACTAGGGTTCGGGAAGGGACAGTCAACGTTTTATTAACATTACACATTATATATAGTAAAACCTTACAATTGAATCCAATACAGTAGGCGTAACAGGTGAAAAGAGAGAGATAAGAACACATGTGCGTAAGAGGAGGCGTGAAAAGAAGGCGTACACATGGGCGTGCACTGTACATGTCAGAGAAACGTAACAAGAATCGTCACATGTGGGTGGATGCATAGAGAAAGTTGCAGAATCAGCAGAAACCCTTAGCCTAGATGCGCGCGCAACTAGCATGACGTGTAACTGGGGGGGCTTTGACTTTAGCACTAGTGGAGGAGACTGGTGTCTGGAGTGTCAGGGCAACCTGTACCTATAGCATATCTAGTATCTTATGTTTGGAGGATGTAGTGTCTGAAGTAAAAGGTCTCTCGGGCAGGGGCCATCCTATACTGAAAGTCGGTGCGTGCATACGTGTCTGGGTGCAACGTGCGGGAGCCATGGGCCTACCATGGTAACGGAGTCAGTAAATCACTTGCAAGGAGGACAGAAAAGGCCGGGCCCTTTGCTCTGCAGCCGGGAACATGTTTACCTATTTCACTAGACTGGAATGTATTTTCGAGGAGGCTGAGCAGATAACTGTAGGCAAAACATGAATTTGGCAGGTAGTCCAGGCCGAGTCTGGCACCGCTGCGCTGGCAGGAAGTAAGGCAGGGGTCAGGGATGCACACAGCTTTCGGAGACAGGAGATGAGGCAAAGAGGCCTCGTTTAAGGGCCTAGCTCGACTGTGCCAGGAAACATGGAGAAAACGTGTGCGAAATCCAGAAGTGCACCATGTAAAGACGTTGGCACCGTATGCCTAGAAGCCTAATTAACGGGATTTCTTTGCATGACTGGTTAACTAACATGTTAAGGATGGACGCAAATGTATTTGCGTCTGTCTAGCATGTACAGAACAGAAGTTACACTACATACATGGAACATGGGTGCATGGATAGGGTGCGAGTGGGGGACACATAAGCTACCTGAAAATTTCTATTACCTCATTCCCTCCTTGGACCCTACTACACCCTTCAGGATATATCTATATTCATGAGACCATCTATCTGTTCATAAAGCATCATTTGTTCTTCTTTCTTTATTCGGGAACGGGAACGTGTACTTGAACGGGGAATACAGGCTGTGGCGCACAAGCCGCAAATCGCTGGCCCACATTGTAGACAGAGACAACAACTGAATACTATGACCAATATTATTCCTAGGAATGACAACAACTTCCATCCCCAGGCGGATAATACACTCCAGAACCAACCGGACCAAGTCCAGGAGCCTGGATTCTGGTGTATCAGGTGAGCTATTTCATGAAGCCGAGTTATGGCCTTATACACGGACGGCGCGTTATTTGGAATAAACATGCAACAACTGGATCCAATGACTCTACAAGCCCCGCCCCTATCTGCCAGGATGACGTCAAGGACGAGACGATTTTGAAGAACAACAAGTCTCATAGCAGACTGTTCCTCGGTCAGATTGCCTAAAGCAGAAGTAGTCTCGTTCACTACTGCTTCCAAGGTTCTAGTTAATTTGCGTATCAGTTTACTATTTGAAACGGTGCCTATGAATGGAAAGAATCCTTTATTGAAATCTATATATTGTTCTAATGTAGTTTCAGTCTGATCGACAAGTGGGATCTTGATCTCCCTTCTATGTCTGACATGAACGAGATGTGGATTTCTGTGATAATCAGGCGGGGCTAGAAAAACAGGTGGCAATAGGAACGCAATATAACACGTCCCATCCCAATCCAATGGCAGACGTACATAGGCTGTCTGACCACATATGAAATAAGAATGGCGGGAGGCTCCGAAAGTAGACTTTCCTTTATCACTGAATTCGACAACAGTATTACAATCACTGTGTCCTAGATGTACTGAACCATTCTTTCTGACACATAATTCACCTTTCACTGGTAAAACTGTAATAGACGGCAAATCCGAATTAGTCTCAGACTGCACGTTCAGGATCATGAGGTTAAGCATAAAATTACCTAATCCATACACTTCATTTTCTAGATCGGTCCCTGTCCTCTGGGGAAGACCTTCTTGGTCTGGGAAACATATTTTATTCATGACTGTATTCAGGTTCCCCCATATCCAATTGCCTTGGGAAACCTGGGACTTACTATCTAGGGAGGACATTAAAGTAAACCATGCACCACACGAACCATTATGTGTGAACGGATAAGGAAAGAGGGGCAGAACTCCCTTGTATTTCTGATAGGGAGGGAGTCGGCCACATACCCAGCAATTAGTGGCATTGCTGGTCTGGTGTGAATGATGTAACATACGGATGAATGTATTGTTGCGCATGGCTAAACGATAGGACAATTCATGCGGGGGCAGATCACTAAAAGTGTGCTCCACAGTATCATTAGAGGAAGCATGTACATGTGAATCAAGAGGGATGAAAACGTGTAACATTAGACTAATCCATATAATCGTAAGACTCAGAAGAAACATCGAGATCAAGGCAATTACACACCGGGTGTGCAAAACTTTACAATACATTTTTCTCTTCTCGATATGCCTATCTCTCTGACTACTTGGGTCTATTCTATACATGTCAGAAACCTGTCTAACCGCTTCACCCAGGGGGGGGACTTAAACAATTAAACGCTGTCTGACTTACTAGACCTTAGCTTTGTGCGATACTCCTCTTGGGGAGTTTTCTCTAGCAGGGGGAGTTTAGTATCAATGTCTGGAATGGGGCAGTCCTGGGAAACAGTTTTTGGCGGAAGTCCATAAAATTTTTTTACATGGCTCGAATGGAGCCAGCCCTTCCTCCCCTCTACTTTAATAGCGGTCCTTGTGGTCATCAGAACGATTTTGGGCTCCTTCCAGCGGGGCTCTAGAGGGCTTGATCTGTCGAAATTGCGAACCACGACGATGTCACCTGGAACCAGTTCATGCGGTTTCACCTCGGTGTTGTCTGGGAAGGCTGCCGCGACCTGTGAACGACAAGATTGTAGTGCAGACATCAATGCAGCCAAGTAATCTGTCAGCATAGTACTTTCAATATCGGTAATTCTACGGGGCATAGGCGTCCCCCACATATTCGGAGGCCTACCAAAGACCACCTCATACGGGGATAGCCCTGTCCTAGAATGAGCTACCATTCGCATGTAAAAGAGTGCAACTGGCAAAGCAACTATTCAATCTACACCTTTCTCAGCACATATCTTGGCTAGGCGTGTTTTCAGGGTCTGATTATGTCTCTCTACGAGACCTGCGGCTTCAGGATGTCGGACACAATGGAACTTCCACTGGTAACCTAACAGGAGAGACACCTGCTTCATAAGCTCGGACGAGAATGGCTGTCCATTATCAGAGTACACGACACGGGGCAAACCGTACCGCGGGAAAAACTCACGTACCAGCTGTTTGGCAGTGGTTACAGCAGTATAATCGGGGACTGGATATGCTTCTGTCCATCGGGAGAGAGCACATACAACTACGAGGACGTACTTAAATCCTCGGCATCGTTCCATCTGGATATAATCCATCTGGAGGACTTCAAAAGGATGGTCAGGAGGATGAAATCCACCCTGTTCCACAGGGACACCTTTTCCTGGATTGAACTGACAACAGATCATGCAAGTACGCACTTTCTGTTTTGCGGCTGCTCGTAAATGTTTGTTGTACCAGAGATTCTGTAAACTGTCTAACATAGCTTTCTCACCTAAGTGTGCTGGACTATGTGCTGTGTTAATGATGATTTGAACCATAGAGTCGGGGAGGAACCATGTGGCCCTACCCTTCGTCATCCATCCCTGATCTGTCTGGATCCCTCCTTGTTCAGTCCATTTCTTGATTTCGTCTGGTGTGGCATGTGTCTGTATGTTGAGTACATCTAGAATGGGATCCTTAACTGTCAGGCAATGAGTCAGTGTAGTCGGATCAGTCTTTGTCATGTCAGTCGGAATATCTGTCTGAGCTGTGAGTTTGGCTGTACGATCTGCCAGGTCGTTATAGGAAATAGTGTCGGTGACTTTGGTATGGGCCTTGCACTTCATGATGGCTATGGCTGTAGGCAAGTGTATTGCTTCTAACAGGGCTTGAATGAGGGGACCATGCTGGATCTTGGTACCGTGAGAAGTTAAAAAACCTCTCTCTTCCCAAAGGATTCCGAAGTCGTGAACGACTCCGAATGCATACTGTGAATCTGTGTATATGTTAACTTTCTTGTTCTTAGCTAGTATACATGCTTGGGTCAGAGCAACAAGTTCTGCAGCTTGGGCAGATAGTGTGTCAATACGGTGTGTTTCTATGACTTCAGTTTCAGTGGTCACTGCATATGCGGCCACTAATTCTCCTGTACTTGTTCTCATACATGAACCATCCACGTAAAGTGTCAGGTCTGGTTTGGTCAATGCAATGTCTGTCAAGTCTTGTCGGGGCTTCGTCACTGTATTAATGACTTCTACACAGTCATGTGGTGCTGGATCTGTTGTACTCGAGGGTAACAATGTGGCAGGATTAAGTATGTTGCAGCGTCTGATTTCTATGTGTGGCTGGAACAGTGTCAATTCATAACCTGTCAATCGTGCTATGGTCAAGTGCTGAGTCTGGGTACGGTTCAAAAGTACTTCCACGGCATGTGGAACCTGTACTGTCAAGGGATGTCCTAACACTATTGAATCGCTTTGTCTGATAGCTAGAGCTGTAGCTGCAACTGATTTCAAGCACGCAGGCAGGGCCTGGGCTACTGGATCCAATGTACTAGAAAAATAAGCACAAGGCTTATGGTGTCCTGCTTGATCTTGTGTAAGAACGGACAACGCTGTGCCATCACGTTCTGTGACGAAAAGTGTAAAAGGTTTGCTGTAACATGGTGTCGCTAAAACTGGTGCTTGGCATAATGCTTTCTTCAAGTCATTAAAAGCTTGTGTATGTTCCTGAGTCCAAGGGAGGACAGTCGAAGTCGCTGCCTCCTGTGTTGTTAACTGTATGAGTGGCTTGGCTAGAAATGCATACTGGGGAATCCATTGTCTGCAGTACGAAGTGAGGCCAATGAAGGCCTGTACTTCCTTTTGTGTCTTGGGTTGTGGCAGATATGCAATTAACTGGATACGATCTGTCAACTGTCTACCCCTCTTGGACAGCAAGTGCCCAAGGTATACCACTTGCTGGACACAGAATTGGAGCTTCGAAGGGGACACTTTGTGCCCTTTTCGGCCAGAAAATACAAGACTGTCAGTGACGCGCGCTCGCAGTCACGTTCGGTCCGTGCTGTGATCAATAGATCATCAACATACTGGAGCAGAGCAGTGTCAGTAGGCATGTGAATACTCTCCAGTTGTCGTTTCAGTGCTTGACTGTAAATACTCGGACTTTCCGTGAACCCTTGAGGTGCACGTGCAAATTTGAAGCTCCGGCCATTTAAACAGAATCCGAATAGGTATTGGCTATCAGGATGAATGGGAACACTAAAGAAGGCGTTCTTAAGATCGATTACAGTGAAGAACGCAGCTTCGGAATCAATGGCAGTCAATAGGGATGAAATGTCTGGGACCACTGGGTACTGTGGTACTATGCATTTGTTCAGCTCTCGAAGATCGATCACCAAACGATAAACTGGAGGTGCATTCGGGTCAGTTCGTTTAAGAATCGGAATGATAGGAGAATTACATATATTGGAGTCAGTTTCTACAACAACTCCCTGGGCAATGAGTTTGTCAATAATTTTCAGTAAGGCTGCTACAGCCTCGGGGGGGCAATTTGTATTGTCGGATTCGGGGCAGTACAACACCTTGCTTGAGTGTGACACGATAAGGAGTAATGTGCATACAACCTACATCAGTTGGACCTTGCGCCCATAAATGCTGTGGAAAATGTTTCAATCTGACATCAAAATCTCTCAAAACATAATGGCCCTTGAAATCACGAAGGAATAATCTCACTCCTTCCGGGGAACAACATATAACTGCTCCTAGAGCTTTCAGTGTTTTAATACCAAGCAAGTTTTCAGGACATGATTTCGTAAGCAATAAATCTGTAGTACGGGACAATGGACCAACTGCAAGGGGAACTGGCTTTGATACTTCGTTAACAATAGGTTTTCCTGAGAATCCAAGGGAAACATTCTGTGAGCCTGAGAGGGGTGCCCCTGGAACCTCGTCATGACTAATGGTAGTTCTGCTCGCCCCCGTGTCAATCAAAATTTTTCTGTCTTTCCCTAATACCCGACTATGTACATAGGGACCATCTTGATCTACAGGAACCTCGATAAGGGGCAAGCCAACCTCCCTCTCTAGGCTGTTTCATGTGTACTGCTGATAATCTGGGTAATCGGATTTTGCATACTGATACATTTGCTGTGTGACGTGTTGTGTTGCAGCAATGGGTTGCGGTTGGGGTACAGCTACTGTCTGTTGCTGTGCATGCTGTGGAGGTTGCGGGTTCTGTGGAATATTCTGTTCAACGTGTTCTGGTCTAGGCGGACGTGGTCTTTCTTTCGTTTTGCCTGTAGCAATATTATGTCTGAGAACGGCACATTCATTTATAAAGTGACCTGGCTGCTTACAGTAATTGCAATTCCCTTTAACAGGAGCTGCAGAATAGGCATGGGCGGAAAATCCATTCCGCTCGCGGATTTTGCGGATTTTCGGGAAATCCGCAATCCGCGAGATTCGCGAATCTCCCGCAAAATCCGCAAATCCGCGAGCAGCGGATTTTGCTCGCACTGCTCGCACTGTTCGCGTGAGTTCGCGCCCCGCGAATAAGTGCAAAATTGCAGAAATACGATCTTAGCAAAACTGAAAGTAACTACTTACCAGGTTCAAAAGTTCAGGCTCATCATTAGTAGCCATTTCCTGTAGTGCTTCCTGAGGGGCCCCTCCAGAGTTCAGTTGCCAGTTGAAACTATTATGTGACCCTGCTCTGAACCTCAGAATAGTTACACATATGCCACAAAGGTCCTGAATTACAGCTAAGGGAGACGAGCAGGAGCCAGGCTGGAAGTTAAAATCCATTAATCGGCCCCTAATTCATTATTGTCAGTTGGGGCAGGGCAGGTGTTGTAACTAATTTTGCAACAATGAAAGCACTTAGCAAGTGCAAAAGATCACTAATCAGGGCGCACTAAGGAAGCAGGTGCCAGCTAAAAAAATATTCTGTGACACATTAATCAGCCCCAAATTAATTCAGGTCACTTGAGGCAGGGAAGGTGTGCTTTGCTTTGCCGAAAATAATGTACACTGGACAACCAGAGGGTGTGGTGATGAAACAGAGGGTGGCATGGGTGGGCCAGAGGGTGGCATGAGTAGTCAGAGAGTGGCAGTGGTGACAGAGAGTGGCAGTGATGAAGAAGAGTGTCCCAAACAGGCTGGACACGTAGAAACAACAAGTTCGCAAAACTTGCGACCCGACAGGTAAGTTCGCAAATTGCGAAATTGTAAAAACCCTCGCGAACTGGCAGAAACACGGGCGAACACAAAAAAAAAAAATCCGCAAATTCGCGGATTTTGCGGATTGCGAATCCGCAAATCCGCAAAATTCGCGAACGCGAGATCCGCAAAATTCGCTCATGCTTACTGCAGAATGACTAGTCTGTGTGTTCTGCGTGTTGCCCCTCTTCTGGCCATCTGGAACAGACTGGGCAACTAGTACTTTCATTTTCGTGTCTTTCATACGTCTCTGCTCATGATCGTGTTCCTCTCTAATTCTGTTCTGGTGGTACTGTAACATTTGTAACATTTGGGAAGGCGTATTAGCTTGCCATGTACTTTCGACTTTCAATACTCTGCTCTTAACTTGTGGTAAGGAATTCTCGACTAGTTTGGTCACAAAAAGATGTGGATATGATTCGCTACTTGTTTTCAGGCCACTATTAATAATGAAACATTTCTCGAATCGTGAATAAAAATCACTAGTGTCTTCGTCTTGTTTCTGTTTGCAGGCTGAGATTGCATCCCAGTCTTCCTTTTTAACTGTCAATAATCTAGGCAAAACCTGTACTAATAATCCTGGTAGTGCTTTAGTTTTCTCCCCAAGACCTAAACCTCGGGTATGTGTCTTTTCCTCGTCCTCTAATTCGGCCCAAATAATCTTTTTATCTCCCACCTCCCATTCTTTTTCTTTCAGTTTTTCGTAAATCCCTGCTGGCAATAACACTTTTAGCATTTTAAGAATGTCGGTATACGTGTAATCTCCCATAAGTAACATGTCTTTTAATTCACGGTGGAAACCTGCAGGATCTTTATCGTGACAAGGTACAATTTTCTTCATTTCCAATAATTCCATTTTAGTCAAAGGAGTGTATACGAATACGCGTTCAAGCGTATTATCTGGCTTCCGGATTGGATGTACTTCTCGTAAGGGTTTCTGTCTATCTAGGTGATATGGCTGTCTTACTGGGGGTGGAACGGAAACAAGATGTGGAGTCAGGAAAGTTCTGTATTTATGACGTTGTTCTAGAATGATATCAATTATATCGGTACCTAGGCCTCTCCATCTTCTCAGGAGTAAGTCTTGCAATAAATTATACAATGGACCTGGATCAGATTGCTGATTTTCATACAGTGTAATGAGATGTTGGGTCATGTAGAAACCAGCTAGTCGCTGTTCCTCTGGAGTAAGACTTAAAAATGTTTGTACTACTAGATCATCTTTATATATACTGTCATCCCCGGCCCATTGGACTGCTGACCGGGCTAGTTCCTGATCACGTAAGGTAGTAAGTTCATGATAACCTATTCTTTCTTTCAGTATTTTATCAGTAACTTGGAATATATGTTCAAGGGAACATTGCTCTGGTATCGGGGGAAAGGAAATGTTTCTTGTTTTCTAGACGAATGGGTCTGTCAAAAGGTCTATCAAAAGAATACTGTTTAGGGAGTTTCACTCTACCTACGAACGCTATTTTAGCCTCTGTCTCGACTGGAGTCTCTGCTTCTTCCTCCTCCTCCGAGGAGTCATTCTTGTCTAACTCGGCTTCTCGTTCAGCCTTCCGTCTGTTATGTATCGCTACTATTTCTTTACGGATCTTTCTAGTCATGGCATCTATACAATTCTGTTTGTCATGTTTACAATCGGCAATATTCTGACCCCATTTTATCAGGGCATCCATCTCTTCTTGAACAACATCTGACTGATCTTGTTCCCTAATCAAACAATTAATCAAGAATCGTAATAGTAGACCCTGGGTCTCCACTTTCTGATATGCCATGGCTTCGCGAATACATTCTGGCCTCTCTCCAGTTCTAACGAAATGATATATATTGTCTAGGTGTTCTGGCATTTCTGGTAACGTCACCAAATAATCTGTAACACGTTGTAGACGTAATGAGGCTAACATCATGTCTCCTCTCTTACCAGGTACTGGATCATATCTACAATCTGTAATATACTGTTTAAGCTTTTCATATGTCATTGCTTTCGGAGTACGTTGTGTTGCTAATTCTCTCATTGTCACTCGATGTAACTGTGGCGGGGTGCGAAAGTGACCTCCTGAAGCACCTCCTGAGGCAGAACCATGGGCATGACCTGACGTCATGGCGGGTACATGTAACGGGGACGACTGACTCTGGGTTGCGCCTGTTGCAAAAGTATTGAGAGGACCAATAATAGGGGGACCAGTAACAGCAGCAGTAGGTGAAGTGACAACAGGTGCGGGAAGCGAATCTTGGCGTGGAGGGGTCGTGGCTTGATCAGCCGGGACATGCTGCGGTACATTATTAACGGGTTGTACGGGTACATTGGTATATGCTGGAGCTACGTCATCTAAATAGGAAGAAAGGAAAATGTCTGCTGCGGTCTGTATATGACGGAGTTTAGTCGGAACCAATGGTGGTGGCAAGTTACGGGGTACTTCCGGGGTCGCTTTGGGCAGGCCCTCGGCAAGAACTGTATACATGCCTGTAACGAGTGCATTTCTTTGGCGGTCTAATTGTTCTAATCTGACCTGTTCTCCTTCTTCTAGTAACTCTTTTTCTCTAGCTTTTTCGGATTCTTCTCTACTTTTCTCTGTTTTTCTGATTGCTTTTTCTGTTCTTCTATGCGATTCTTTGCGCCACAATTCTATGGCATCTTTCCGGGATTGTCTGGCTTTCTTTTTCCATAACGCTTCTTCTACTCTCATGATGCATTCGGCATCCCATGTCCCTGAGACAGGCCATCTAAACTTCTCTTCCAGATTTTTGGTGTAGTCCACCCATAAGTCTAAATACAACACAGCATCTAAGCCATGTTTGTGGTACATAAAATATCCTGGAGTGTCCCTAGGCGGGACAGGAACTGCTTCTTCAAGTATCCCTTTCCTAGTACCTATCTGACGTAATTTTGAAAACAGCGGCATGACTAGAGTGATTCGGACGTGAACACAACAAACACAGTAATAAACAGTAAACAATCATTCACCCCACAACATTGAAATACATTAAAACATTTTGGACTGAATTTACCTGGAATATAGAAAACACATATTCTGGAAAACTCTCGGTATTAAACTGAATAACTAGATGCACTGCTAAAACAGTACAGACCGGTCTCATAAAGAGACACGTCGGACCGTATCCACCTAAGTGAACACGTCAGGACCAGAATTGTGTACCCAACCCTGTCTTTACCGGGCACAAATTAATGAACCTGTCTAGATGCGTTCCCAACAACGGTACGCACCGGGAAGCAAGAAACTGAAGGCCTCGGAAACTGGACTGGACTGGACTGGACTGGACTGCTACGACATCGGACTGGCACGCATCACGCTACCACGCATGCGCTTCGGAACAGGTGGGCCTCCGGACACCTCGGACCTTGCTCTCTCGACTAGGGCTCTGGTCGGGATCCTCCGCATTCCTCACCGCCTCGTCTGGACGCCGGACCGCAGTCTCCGTCTCCCTCGTGGGCCCGAGGGAAGATAGCAGGAATACCCCGCAAACGTGCACGGTTTCCGTCAGGGCAGTAGAAGGGGTCGAAAGCCGCGTGACTTCACCGGCGAGTGGGGAAGGGGGGAGGGGGGTACCTATTCGGGCGCCAATTTATAAGGTAAATAAATTTACCTATGCAGTTTTTCTGTATAATTATCAATACAAGGCAAAGTCCGTGGTATCTGAGTCATACGGGCTTTAATGGACAATGATCCTCGAGGATGGATATCATGTTCCGTCACCACTAGGGTTCGGGAAGGGACAGTCAACGTTTTATTAATATTACACATTACATATATAGTGAAACCTTACACTTGAATCCAATACAGTAGGCGTAACAGGTGAAAAGAGAGAGATAAGAACACATGTGCGTAAGAGGAGGCGTGAAAAGAAGGCGTACACATGGGCGTGCACTGTACATGTCAGAGAAACGTAACAAGAATCGTCACATGTGGGTGGATGCATAGAGAAAGTTGCAGAATCAGCAGAAACCCTTAGCCTAGATGCGTGCGCAACTAGCATGACGTGTATCTGGGGGGCTTTGACTTTAGCACTAGTGGAGGAGACTGGTGTCTGGAGTGTCAGGGACACGTGTACCTATAGCATATCTAGTATCTTATGTTTGGAGGATGTAGTGTCTGAAGTAAAAGGTCTCTCGGGCAGGGGCCATCCTATACTGAAAGTCGTGCGTGCATACGTGTCTGGGTGCAACGTGCGGGAGCCATGGGCCTACCATGGTAACGGAGTCAGTAAATCACTTGCAAGGAGGACAGAAAAGGCCGGGCCCTTTGCTCTGCAGCCGGGAACATGTTTACCTATTTCACTAGACTGGAATGTATTTGAGGAGGCTGAGCAGATAACTGTAGGCAAAACATGAATTTGGCAGGTAGTCCAGGCCGAGTCGGGCACCGCTGCGCTGGCAGGAAGTAAGGCAGGGGTCAGGGATGCACACAGCTTTCGGAGACAGGAGATGAGGCAAAGAGGCCTCGTTTAAGGGCCTAGCTCGACTGTGCCAGGAAACATGGAGAAAACGTGTGCGAAATCCAGAAGTGCACCATGTAAAGACGTTGGCACCGTATGCCTAGAAGCCTAATTAACGGGATTTCTTCGCATGACTGGTTAACTAACATGTTAAGGATGGACGCAAATGTATTTGCGTCTGTCTAGCATGTACAGAACAGAAGTTACACGACATACATGGAACATGGGTGCATGGATAGGGTGCGAGTGGGGGACACATAAGCTACCTGAAAATTTCTATTACCTCAAAACTAGCTATTCTTAAACACAGTCTGGGGGTAGAAGGGTTCTGAATACGTTACCTAAACCATCCCTGGAAGGAAGAAATGTAGATGCAGAGTCAGATGATGAGGAAGAAGACTTATATGAAAATTCAGTAGCAGCATTAACAGAAAACTATGGAAAAAAATTGAGCATTGTGGTGGAAAGACAAACTCTTTTCTCCCACCCAACTACAGGGAGAGGGAATTGAACAATACGTAGCATCTTTGAGAAGCTTAGCTGCTAAATGTGAATTCAGAGATCTCAGGGATGAAATTATTAGGGATCACTTAATAAACAGAACTAATAACTTAAAGATACAAGGAAAGTTATTAGACTTAAAAGATTCTAAAAGTGTCCATCTTAGCGCCAGGACACTCTAGCTGGAGTACCTGTTTTCGCTATATCAATTCTTTCATTTCATCTTACATTAGAACAATCTATAGAAGTAGCCAGGTGCATTAAAAACACTTCTCAATATGTGAAGGAGTTAGTGGGTGCAGGAAGTAAGATTGATTCAGATATACACAAAGTTTTTGAAGTGAGTAATACTAGGAAAAATGTATGCGTGGAAGAAGGAAACAAGAGCATCAACAAAAAACAAGAAGGGGGTTTTAAGAGGGTGTGTTTCAGATGTAGAAGTAATAGGCACACAGCTGAAGCCACCCATTGCCCTACTGCAAAAAGCAGATGTTTCAAATTTAAGAAACTAGGCAATTTTTTGAGGGTATGCAAAGTGGATGAATTTCACCAGGGAAAAGAAACTGTAAATGTGAAAAAAATATCTGGCGGTGTCAAACTCAGAAGATGAAATTGATGTGAAAGTGTTAGTTGTTAGCAATGTGAATGACAAATATGAAGAAGTTTGACAATGTATATTGTCCCTCCAAATGTATTGTATGTATCGACAACAAAGATGTACATATGTAGGCAGACTCATGTTCCCCATATACTCTAACAGATAAACAAATATGGGAGAGTTTAGGTGCAAGAGAGTTGAATATAACCAGAAGGGTATTGTGGCAAAAAATTGCCTATTCAAGGATATTTTACTGCCAATGTAGTAATATGTAGTGGAAAAGGGAAGATCTTTGTTAGGTTGGAGGGAACAAAAAGCTTTAGAAATAGTTCTTAACCCTAACCATCCTCTTCAGGTGCTGTTCACGGAAACACACAGTGAAAATGTATGGGTCTCAAGGTTTCCTATTCTCGTCAGGAAGGGATTGGGTTCCCTTAAAAAATTCAAACATCGTATTATTCTTAAGGCAGATGTTACACCCAAAGTGCATAAAGTACGAAATGTTCCCATGGCTTAGGAGGACAATTAAAAGCTGAATTAAATAGGCTGTGTAAGGGGGGGTGTAATAGAACCAATAGAGGCTTCAGAATGGTTAAGTTCCATTGATATCACGCACAAACCCAACGGCAGCATCCGCATGTGTGTGGACTTGAGGGATTTGAATGAGTGCATTTGGGAAGATCGTCATCCCATGCCCAGTAGAAATGAGGTGCTGGCCAGTGTGGATGGAGGGAAATTCTTTACCACGTTATATCTATCCAGTGCTTATCATCAGGTGTCATTGCAACCAGAGTCTAGGCATTCGCCATCCTTTATTACACCTGAAGGAGCATTTCAATTGATTCACATGCTCTTTGTACTGGCTTCTGCTTCAGCCATATTCCAAAGAGTAATGCAAGTTGTTCTGAAGAATCTCCCTAATGTGCTTGTATTCCAAGATGATGATTTGGTTTGGGGAAAAGACAAAGGTCAACATGACAAGATCATGAAGGATGTATTAACCAGATTGGAATAAGCTGGGCCCACGATTCGTCTGCAAAAATGCCATTCTGTAAGTCAGAAGTAGATTATTTGGGGCATACCCTGTCTCATGAAGGGATTACACCTAAATTAAATCTTGTGAATGATTTAGAAAAAGCCCCTGCTCATGTGATAAAGACTAACTGAGGTAATATCTTGGCTTAGCTGAATATTGTGTCAAGTTTGTGCATCATTTTTCGGAACAAGAATATCCTTTGCGAGGATTAATAAAGAAAATTGCAATATTTCAGTGGACAGAAGAATGTTAACAAGCTTTAAGACCTTTCAATCCTAAAGATAAAACCATTGTAGTAACAGATACTACTGGTTATGGGCTGGGAGCAGCACTGATGCAAGAACATGAGTGTAAAGAGGGGGCGTGGCTTGGGCGCCGACAGGAATGGCGGCGTGAGCTCGGAGCTCTGTGCCTGATCCTGGCAGATATCCTGATTAATCCCTTCTCCCCACGCTGGAATCAACAAGCGCTGGGTCCCCGAGAGGCACGCAACACATAAGCGGCAAACGGCGGAGTCGGGGGGCCCTCCTGTGCGTTCGGAGGAGCGGTGTCCGGAGCGGCCCTGGACGGCCGAACAAAAGCAAAATGGCGGATGGGCACCGGAGCTGAAGCCGCTCCCCGCGCCGGGCAGTGAAAGAGGCCCGCAGCGGACCCGAGACGTGAACGAGCGCCATCGGGAGTCTCCCTTAGCTCCCTGACACTGTAGCTTGGCGGACTGCCTGGTCCGACGCTCGGCACTCTGGATTTGGTGAAGGTGGGGCTCGAGGCGCTGCGGCTGTCCAGCGGTTGGGCCCTGAATTAAGACTGAGGAGTGCAGCGGCTGGAGCACCCTGGGCCGGCGGCAGCGACTTCCTGCGGCGGAGGAACACTAAAGTGAGCTGGCTCACGCTCCCGGAGGCCTACGGCGATGTGCAGTGGGGGACCCAAATAAGGCAATGGCAGCAGGAGGCATCGGTGGAGCTGCGGAGCGGATTGGAGCCCAGTGACCCACACCACACGAGAGGAGCCGCTGTGGTGCAGCCCCGGCGGCGATCCCGAGGTGAGTGCGGTGCTGGGTGCCTGTGATCTGCGCAGCGGAAGTGGCGCGGGCATCAGGCGTGCAGCGCTGTGCTTGCTAAGGGGGTGGGGGCCGGTGGAGTGGTGCAGAACCTGGGCACAGAGAGGTGAACAGTCTGAGCGGTGCGGAGGGCGAGGCTGGGCCTGCATGGAGTGCCCCGCCGTCAGTTGAAGCAGCGGAGTGAGACATTCTGCGGACTCCCGGTGCTCCGAACGGGAAGGGGTAACCGCCTCCTGAGACTATACTGGTAGTGATAAGGTGTCCGGGGGCTCACGACATGCACTCAGTGCGGTGACTCTGCAGAGCTTAGACGGACACTATCCTGATCTTGGCACGGGGTCCACGTGGGATCAACAGGAGGGTGGCGCCTGGAGCTTGGTGGGAACTGTCCTTCATATGGGACTTCCCTGATGTCGGAGCGCAACCTGCCGGCTGATCTGCGTCTGAGAGGGCGGGAATAGGAGCCTACCGCAGTCGCTGGTGGACTGGCTAAGGTTTTTGATGTTACGGTCCGGTTAGGGGGGGATTCGGTGGCTGCTCAGTACTGTGCCACATGCCGGGTTGGACCTCAACAGACTATCAGCCACACATCACGCGGCATTGACGATACTGGGAGTGTGGAGGTGGTGAGGGAGCGGCTGTAAGACCTTGGTGGTGACGCATTCCTTCCGTGGTCCGGTGGGGGATTCCATAGCCACGATGAAACCCAAAGGCAAGAAGGACGAAACTGCGGACTCGGGTGGTGCTGCCACTGCAGAGTGTAAGACGGGGGAGGCGGTGCCCGATCCGGGGCTCCAGCAACAGTTCGACAGGATCCTAGAAGCCATAGCAGCCTCCAAGGAGGCCCTACAACAAGATATTGCGCAAGTGGTCTGGGACTCTTGCGGGCGGACCATGCGAAACTAGTGGATAGAATCAAAACTAATGAAGATACCCTCCGAGACTTGGCACCGGCGCAATCTGCTCTGGCAACAAAGTTGGAGGATGCGTTAGATTGAATAGGGGCTTTGGAGAAGAGGGCAGAGGATGCTGAGAGCCGCAACAGGCGCAATAATATACGCATGGTTGGTCTTCCCGAACAAATTGAAGGGACGGATATGGTGGCATACTTGGAGGACTGGCTCAGGACGACGGTGGCACAGGAGGGCTTGTCTACCTTTTTAACACTTGAAAGGGCGCATAGGGTACCAGCACAGCCTCCATTGACGGGCCGTCCCCCCAGGCCGGTGGTGGCGAGGTTGCTTCTCTACAAGGACAGAGACTTGCTGATCCAAAGAGCCCGCACGGCTGGTCCATTTGCGGTGGAGAATAGTAAAGTGACGATATTTCCAGAATACACGCAGGACATCCAGAGGCGCCGCACGTCGTTCCTAGCAGTTAAAAAAGAGCTCAGGGAGGAGGGGATCCAATATTCATTGATATTCCCTGCAAAGCTGAGAATTATTGTGGATGGCCTAACGCAGTTCTTTCTCACGCCAGAGGAAGCATGGACGTGGCTCAAAACGTACAGAGCGGGGACAGATCGCAAAGAACACCGGCGATCAGAGCTATCTAAAGTGCCACAGGTCCGCCAATCCCAGAGACTGAGGAAGCGGAACAACAACTTGCGAGCGCAGCTGCTGTCGCAGGCAGCGGCGGCGATCACTGGCTCCCAGAGACCTGATTCGGTGGCAGATACGGACACTGAGGAAGAACGATTGCGGTCAGAAGTGGAACACTCGGACATGGACAGCAATAAGGGCCCGGGCCTCACACCCAGGACAGCAGAAGGAATGGTGGATGAATAGCTGAACGGAGGGGTTGCTGGAGGCCGCCATATGGACCTGGCCAGACTGGCCATTCAATTATGACTATTGGGGGGAAGGGGGCAACTGATCCTGTGGACACAATATGGGAGCTTCAGGTGGCGGGGCGTGTGGCTGGCGCTGCTGCCTGTCGGGGCTGAGCGAACCCCAATTGCCCATAAGGCAACCTGTAGTGGCTACTACAGGGTGTACGTGTGTGTGTGAGGTTGTGGTTTGGATGGGGGCTGATATTTCTATATTAGGTCCTGTTCTGGGGAGTGGAGGGGGGGTTGTTGACGGGGTAGTTGTTGTTCGGGGTGGCAATTTTGGTGTGGGTGGCCAACGGCAGGAAACCTGGAGGTGGTGGAACAGGCGGGATGGGAGTGCTACCTGAGCTGCGTTGCATCACGTGGAATGTTTGTGCCTTGAATTCGATGGCTAAGAGGTATAAGGTAAATGCGTATTTAGTGCGGAGGGGAGTCCACATAGCTCTGCTTCAGGAAACCCATCTTACCAAGGCGGAGGGTCGGGCGTTGCAGCGCAGGTGGAGGGGCCAGGTCTTCAGCACGTCGTACTCGGCGTTCGCCAGAGGGGTGCTGATTTGGGTGCTGGCGGGTGTTCCGTTTCAGGCAACGAGCCATGTCCTGGACCCAGATTGACGATACTTAGCAGTGGAAGGGAGGCTGTTTGGCAGAGATGTTGTTCTTTGTAGCATCTATGCTCCAATGTGGATCATTAATACAATTGACAGGGGAACCCTACTCACTGGGAGCCTGGGCAACGTATTTAAACAAAAACAATGGCTCCTGTGGGTAAATACTGAACAAGTTATAATATTATGAATGCACAATGGCAATATGGGTGATGTAAAGGAGATGAAAGGCAAGTAAGTGGTATATGCACAAGAAGAATATATTGAATACCAGAAAAAGGAGAAGGGGAGTATACATTTAAACAATTTACACACTAATATACATTTGTACAATTTCAAAACAGTGTAATCGTGTCCCAAGTGAATAGATTCTAACAAAAAACCTAAACATATTACAAACATTTAAGAAAAAAGTGACATGAAGTTCTTTGACATAGATTCATTTTTTAGGTTTTTGCAAAGGGAAAAGAAGCGACCCATGTATTAATTTTCAAATAAATGCAAAAAAGTTGCCCAATTATGACAACTTATTTTCAAACGGTCTGCTTCTTCCTAGAGTTGTCGACGACGTTTCGACCTTATACGGATGGAAGGTCTCTTCAGGACTGAGTGGGTGTGGGGCACCTAAAAAAGTGGTATCAAAAGATATATATCTACATTAAACGGGTGGACCAACGCAAGGTGAAGAGAGTATATATGGTATAGCAGTCCATGTGGGACGGTTATACGCTACCTGCTTGATTATGACTGCGGTATACGCAAGTTGATAGTGACACCGTGAGGAAGGTGAATAAAAACGACTTACAGAGATCCCGGCCGGGACCTAGTTGTAGTAAAGAAGGCAAACGGACGCATTAATATTTTCTGCTATTTCCAGTTGACAGTCAAGATCACAAATATACGGACCAGTGATTCAGACTTACCCCTGTAGTGACTAGATGTAACGTGAATAGGGAGCGCAGTCTCGCGTTCTGTTCCGGTCTACGACTTTAGAAAAGAGTTGCCTGTTAATGTAAGCATGTAGCCCGTGTTTAATCCCTGCTTGAAGCATTAAGGATTAGACCATTCACTAACTTTATCGGAATTGTAGGTTACTGACCTCCAAGCACTAATTAGTGCTACAGATGGGGCGGTTTCCTTAAAAAACAATGCGGCCAACTTGTTTCAGGGATCAGTTAATGTTGGCTCTGTAATACAATAAGAAAAACATTCTAGCATCGGACGCTTATCTGCAAATTGCAGCCGCTCTAAAAAAGGGGTTTTTATGGTTCCATACCTTAGAAATGCCGTGTGGCTTCGGACAATCCCGAGGGTACAACCGGCATCTGCACAGTGGCAGGAATGGCCGAACGACTAGGCGAGGTGCGTTAAAGCGCCGATGTAGGCTCTTTAATCGAGCGCCAGTGGGGGCGAACTTACATATAGAAATGGAAAAGTTACTCGCTGCTTCGCTTAATGTCCGACCCACATCTATAATTGTAGATGTTACTTTTAGCCATTGGGACCCATGGTGGTACACAAATGGACTTATAACTATATATTTTTAGCGTATCAAATTGGTGTATCTCGTGTTGGAATAACAGAGTAAATTTTTTCATTATTTACGTTACCGATGGAAATAAACAATAACCCCCGATGCAGCTAGGCTGATTTCTGTAGTTGTACTATGCATGGTAATAATTGTGGAGAATCATACAAGCGAAATGCTAAATTAAACATAAAAGTTAAGAACACGGCCCATAGATAACTCGAACCCCTATCTAGCTGTTCCTAAAATAACCGCTGAATAGCGATCATATTTCTGAGCCACTGGGACGGTCATGGGGGGTTACGCGTCCAAAACCACTAAGAGAAGGGACACATTTATGAAAGGAACATTATGAACAATCAGTTTTTTGCATTTTGAAAATTTTGGAAAAAAACGTGTTTTCTGGGGTATTCAAACATTCTTCCTGCATCTACCCAATATAGGACTACAATTCCCAGGATAATTGCAATTTATACATACCGGATACTGATGTCATAGTATATCTGACTAATAATCAATTACATTTTAACAATTTACTCTGTAGCAACCATGTACGATGACATATACAGTTAACAACTTATTTCAACAATTACATCATAGAAATCCTGTGTTAAGACGTGCATGTAGTAGTCCAGATGTTTGTGGATATAAGGACTGTCATAATCGTGATTGAATTCTTGTGTGTGGACATATAGAGTATGCTGTAATCTACGTCACTCTATGGGCAGATACTATTTTATACAGAAACAGCAGAGAAAGCAGAAAAGGATTTCTCAGACGTTCAGGGAGGTGACGAATCCCCGCCAATGTGGATCAGGCACGCTCCTAGATAGCCTCTCACATTATTTAGCTGGACCAGCGATTGTAGGCGGGGACTTTAGTTCCATAACTGACATAGTTCTGGATCGTTCACATCCACCACTGGTTGATTCACCAGTTCGGAGAGTGGCAGGGAGACGCTTGGACTGGCAGAATAGCTGGGAGCTAGTAGATGCGTGGCATACACACCACCCTCACAACAGGGATTACTCCTTTTTTTCGACTTTGCAGGAGTTGCACGTTAGATTAGATGTTATACTATGTTCCAGGTCTGTAGCCCATTTGGTAGCACATTCAGAGTATCTAGCTAGGAACATATCTGATCACAACCCGCTGTTACTGTCCTTCAATTGGCAGCAGGAGAGATCCGCCATACCTACTTGGCGGCTCCAACCGGACACCCTAGAAGACTCTGTCTTCCAGGCAGCAGTTAAGGAGGGCATTGAATGTTATTTTGAGGACAATCAGGGTACTGCCTCCACTCACTCAGGGAATTGGGACGCCTTCAAGGTAGTGATACGGGGGCTCTGTATTAGCAAATACTCTGGGTGCGGAAAGTGATTATGAATGATGTGACCAAGGCAGAAGAACGCTTAAGGGAGGTGGAGAGGCTCAGACCGGAGCAGCCTACTCTGCAGGAAAGGCTTATAGAGGCAAAGGAAGCGGCGGCCGCTGAAGTAGAGCGCCTCCGCTGTTTTGACTACAAACATTATGTGATAAAAACACATGCGAGCGAGATAAAGTGGGCACCCTGTTAGCACGATTAGCTGACCCAGTGCAGAGGGGTGCTCCACTCATGAGTATAGAGGCTGGAACGGGAACCAAGGTTCACACCCAAAGGGAGGTGTTGTCGCGGTTCCTAACGTACTACGAAACACTATATCAGTCAGCTATATGGAGAGGAGACGGGGATAGACGACTACTTGGCTGGGATTCCCCTCTCGACACTGGATGAGGAACAGGCGAAGCTGTTAGGGGGGGATGTGACACTGTCGGAGATCCGATGCGCGATCAAAGGCATGGCCCGAAACAAGACGCCTGGCGCTGAAGGGCTCCCCATAGAATTCTATGCACAATATGTGGACATCTTGGCACCTCGTCTGCTGGAGGTCTATCAGGAGGCAAAGACGGTGGGTCACTTGCCCACATCAATCGTTGATTATTCCCCTTTTGAAGCAGGAGTGCGGCAGATGTGACCTCCTATAGGCCGCTGTCTATGCTGACAGTGGACTATAAAATCGTGAGTCGGATCTTAGCGACCCGTTTATTACCCTATATGACCACGTTAGTGCACTCGGACCAGGCGGGATTTATTCCGTTCAGGAATACATCATAGAATATTCAGAGGTTGGTCCGAATTATGGGAGGGGACCACCTTGAGGCGCGGTTGCCGACTGCTCTGTCGGTAGATCTAGAGAAGGCCTTTGATAGTTTGGAGTGGCCCTTCCTCTACAGAGTATTGGAGCGGTTCGTTGTGGGGAAACATTTTGGAACTTGGATGAAGGTGTTCTATTCCTCAGCGAAGGCTAGAGTACGACTGGGGGC
Organism: Lissotriton vulgaris; assembly: GCF_964263255.1. Classification (NCBI taxonomy): domain Eukaryota; kingdom Metazoa; phylum Chordata; class Amphibia; order Caudata; family Salamandridae; genus Lissotriton; species Lissotriton vulgaris. Next base: position 8,650,140 of record NC_141688.1, read on the forward strand.
AGTGATATCCGCCCAGTATCCGGTCCTGAGGGGGATGGGGCAGGGATGCTCGCTTTCCCCTTTATTGTTCGCCCTAGCAATAGAGCCCCTTGCGGTACGAGCTAGATCAGGACTGGCCTACCGGGGGCTATGGTTACAGGATACACCTCACTTTATATCCTTATATGCAGATGACCTGCTCTTGTTCTTGGACAATGCGGAAGAGGCACTGCAAGATGCAATGTCCCTGCTGTCGCAGTTTGGGACCCTGTCGGGCCTGGGAGTAAACTGGCGTAAGACGTGCCTCTTCCCGTTAAGACTATGTGCGCAGCCCCCGCTGCTGCTTGGCGCGATGAAGTGGGAGCCGACGTGTCTCACGTACTTGAGGGCTCGAATTTATCACAATGCCACAGACATGCTGGAAGGTAATGTGGGGCGCTGTATTGGTGCTCTGAAAGGAAGCCTGGCATTCTGGTCAACACTTCCTCCATCAGTTGTAGGGAGGGTGGCCCTCATTAAGATGGTGGCCTTACCTAGATTGCTTTATTATTTCCAGACTCTGCCAATATGGGTCCCCCCGCGCATGTTTAAGGACTTGCGCTCTATGATCATAGGCATTTTGTGGGGAAATGGAAGACGGAGAGTGGCACTGACAACACGGACGTGCCCCAAAGCTGAGGGCGGGATGGCGATTCCTGACCTCGAGCTCCACTACTTGGCCGCCCAACTGCAGGTACTTACACAACATGTTGCGCTGGAGTTTAGAGGTCCAGAACAACTACGAGGTGAGGGGATACAGCGACATGTCCTTTCGCACATAGTCCTGCAACAAAAGCTTAATTTACGAGACTTGAGGCTGGAAGAGAAAACCCTCCAGCTTTGTTGGGACAGGAGCCAGCGTAGGGCTGGGGTGGCGCACCCTTATGCTCCGGAATTCCCATTGAGGATGCCGACTGCTCTGCCACACGGTGGGGATTCTTCCCCCCTTATGGAGTGGGAGCAGCTCAGGCTCCAGGTAGTAGGAGACTTATATGAAGATGGGGAACTGATCCCATTTCCGACCTTGCACGACAGGTATGGTCTACCAGATGGTAGTTTTCTGCTACATGCGGCAGCACTCCGAAAACACTGGAAGGGAGGACGGGCCGAACCGGTGACAACCAAGGCTTGTCAATATGTTGTGATGGCGGCGGGAACCTTTAAAGCGGTGACATGTCTTTATTCTAGGATGTTGCATGAGAACTCAACCCACTCGTTGGCCTCAAACAGAAATGGGAGGTGAGAATAGCTAGGCCGATACCTGACACAGCATGGGGACACATTCTGCGGAGGGCGTGGAAGGGAAGTAGGAATGCACGCTTTCAACAAGTGCAATTTTTTATATTGCACCGTGCATATTTGACTCCCGGAAAGATTATCAAATATTTCCGGGTCCAGGACGTGGCATGCCCACGGTGTCTTGAGCGGGGTGCTTAACTGGAACATGTGCTCTTTAGCTGCCTGGGCAGCTATTGGGTGGAAGTAGGGGGAACTCCCCACAGAGATCTCGGAAAGACATCTGAACTTTGATATGGCAGTGTGCCTGCTGCATTGGTTTCTGCACACGGCCAAAACTAAAATTACTTGTCAATTCATAGACCTGGGTCTACTTTTAGCTAAAAGGGAAATGACTTGGCATTGGAAATCGAGGGAAGGGCCATTGTCCAGGAGATGGAGAACGGAGTTCTGTAAGTGGGCGGATAGTGAGGGCTCCATTGGGATGAGACAGGCCAAGCGCACGAATAACGACAAGACACTAGGGCTAGCCAGGGCATGGGAAGCGCTGGTGCAGGCTTTACAGGAGGGTGCTGAGGATTGAACAGTATAGAACGTCCATGTGATATGCAGGCAAAGTGCGTTGTGTTACATCTAACTGTCCCTGTAGCCGCTGTTATGTTATGTAATATATATGTCTGGATTTGCCCACACCAATTGCCAAGTGGGGGGGAGGGATCCGGGGTTCAGTTGGGAGTAAAATTGAAGATGTACTTGATGATGCTAAGAGAAGTAGACGAGGTTGTGGTTTGTCTGATGCTCAAAATCAATAAAATATGTTTTTTAAAAAAATGAGGGTAAAGACAGAGTAGTGACTTTTGTGTCACGCACATTCAAGGGTGCAGAAAGCACACATACAACAATAGAAAAGGAAGCTTTAGCATTTTGGTGGGGTGTGCAGCATTTTCATGTTTTTGTGTTGGGTATACACTTTGAACTTCATACCGACCATAAGCCTCTTATTGATATATTTTCCACGGCAGAAGAGGGAAGAGCTACTCCACGCATAGCGACGCGGTTGTATAGGTTAACGGGATTTTCATTCACAATGAAATATGCGCCAGGATAAAAAATATAAATGCCGATTGATTATCGTGTCTTCCCTTGGAAAAACAAGAAAATAATGACATTAAAGCAGATGAAGAAGAATGGGTGGTAGCAAACATAATTGAAGTATCTCGAGCAATAGGAGAAACTGAAAGGAAAGAATCTATATTGGAAGATGATGCATTAGTGAAAGTGATGGAAAATGTACCTGTAGTAGGTGGATGGAAATCAGATAATGATGTGTCACAACACACGGATGTCTGGGAGGAGTTGTCAGTGGTAGGAGGTATTTTTTAATATACTTTTTTTAAAAAACATCTTTTTTATAACATCATAAACAAGTTCAGCATGTACAAATATACAGTCACAGTACGCATAGTTTCAACAATGCATAATAATGAGGGAAGCAGACAAGGTAGACTTGACAATGTACTTTGCCCTCGGTAGTGTGTGGTGATAATTTACATACGCTATACGATTCCTCCTCCTTCACTTGTAAAAGCTTGTGCCTTACCTGAAGTCTGCTTGGTCTGTTGTGTGTAATTCGAACCCTCTGAACATAAATGCAGCATCACTCCGCTGGTGCTGTCTGATCATGTCTTGTTTCTCCTGGATAGCTAGTGGACTCTGCATGCAATGGAGCAGGAGGTACTCCCGGAGAGGTTGCCATATGTCTTTGGATCGTGAAGTTGGCGGTAGCTTAGAGTCCGCTTGTAGTGTTGCAATATAACATGGTTTTCAGGAAGCCCTAAACAGTAGGTTTTTGCCTTGAGCCCCAACGGAGTACTATTTCACGGTTCGCCGGCAACATGGCTATTGCTATAAACCTACGCGTAGTTTTGGGCAAGGATTCTATGTGACCCAATGGGGTAACTGGTAATTGTACCCCAACCACCTGCTGTATTAAGATGTGGATTTCCTGCTAATATGTGCAGATTATGCTGCAGGACCAAATCCTGTGGAGGAAAGGCACAGCCTGTAAATTGCATTTGGGGCAATGTGTGAACGTGGCGCTTTTGATCCAAACCATCTGCTGTGGCGTGGCATATGCTCGTCTGAGAACTTTAAAAATACTGTAGTTTATGCCTGTGATTGCAGGAAACTAGTTTGGTCTGTTTGTAACATCCTTTCCAAAAGTCATCAGTGAGCGGCTGTCCTATGTCCGTGGCCCAAGCCTTCCTGATCTTGTCACGTTGTGGTAGTAACGCAAGGCATGTTTTGTATAGTCTAGAAGTGATATGTTCTCCGTCCTTATCTGCTGGTTCCAGCAGGTAAGTGGGAATTGCCCCCCTGAGTGCGCTTTGTATGCGAGTCAATGAGAAGTGGTCTATAAATGTGGCTGTAGAGGACGTGGCTCTTCGGTATGAACAAAGGTGTGGCCCCCCAGGAATAGGATCCCCACGGTATTTAGTCCTAGTTGGGATAGTGTGTGTTTAGTCACAGCGTCTGCCGTGAGGGGGAATCCAGGGGTTCGCGGGCAGACTAGTACAACGTTGACCCTCCCATTAGCCTAAGTAGTTTCTACCATGTCCACATGTAGTGGATATTGGTTCTATGTCGTGTGGGTCTCGTGGGATTCCCACCGGGAGCAAAGCGTTCAGTGGAGTGGGGTCTGCCAGATCTCGCTCTGGCTTAGCACAGGGTATGCGCGCAAGTGGTAGGATGTATTTTGAGTAGTGATAAATTGGTTGTTCCAGTTGGATTGAGAGTATGTAATGGAATTATTACATGAGGGTCATGGAGGCACGTCAGATATGAAATAGAAAGCTAGAATGAATTTTTGGTGGCAAGGGATGGACAAACAGAACAAAAGATTTGTAAGCGAATGTGCAGCTTGCACGTGCAGTGACAAGTCGCATGTGTTACAAGAGAAGGCCATTAATCCTGTGAAGTGGCCAGCACACATGTGGGAAAAAGTGGCTATTGATATATGTGGTCCGTTTAAAATTCTAATAGTGGTTGAAAAATATGCATTGGTAATGATGGATTATTACTCTAAATGGGCAGAGGTAGCTTTTGTGAGGGAAGTCAGGACAAGTAATGTGATTCAATTTTGTGAAGAAATTGTTCGTTAAGAAGGATGTCCTGCAGAAATGTTGACCGACAATGGTTCCCAATTTGTCTCGGAAGAGTTTTGTGAGTTCCTTAAGAAGTGGGACATCAAACATTGCAGAAAGGCAGTATATCCCCTTGGGGGGAAATGGCTTAATCGAGTGCTGTAATAGTGTTTTGGGAGACAGTGTCCAAATGGCAGTGTCAAGAAATGAATGTTGGAAAAGTCACGTAAAAAAATGTTGTGTAGTTACAGGATCCCATTGCATTCAGGTGAAACTCCTTTTTGTTTGTTAAAGGGAAGATTCCATGTACCGTGGCTGTACCAGCATGGATGGCAAATTGTGGAAAAAAAGGTGGATGAAAGTCAGTTGCGGAAGAAGTTGGAGACATACCAGGAATCTTATGAACAAAGTCCTAACTATAAGATATGTCAAAAGGTCAGAGTATTTTAACCCCTTAAGCGCTGCCGTCTGCCAACGGTCGTCACGAGCGCTACCTCCCCAGTGCTGCCCACGACCGTTGGCCGACGGGCCATCGCTCGTTATTCGAACGTTCAGCACTGGGTGCTGAACGTTCGAAGCAGCTAAGGTGTTAAGAAGGGATGCTTGAGAGAGTGAATACAGGAGCAGCCTTAAGAAAAGGTAGTTCTAAATTATCTGAGCTTACGAAAATAATGGTTGTCAACGGTGATTAGCTAAAGCTATCAGATGGTAAGTGGTAAAATGGCAGATGAGTGGCCAAGTGCAGTGATGTGGAAGTGCAAGAGTGGTTGAGATTAAGACCTCAGGAAAGGAAGGAATTAGAAAATGTATGTATGAGGGAGCCACGCAGCCATTCAAAAACGCAAACAAGGAAATTACATGATTACATTTGTACATAATATGGTCATCTAAACATTATTAGATGTAACGGGATTCAGGCATATTGTTCACACTAAAATGATATTGTTATTAAGGAAGGGGGATATGTTATGTTCTCCTTGTTATGTATTGTTATATTGTATCACTGGCAGCTTTGGTTCCTTAGCAACTGCAGGCTTCCACTACTGGAACGCAGGCTGTGGATTAAAGGAGAGAGCGGAAGGAGTGCCAGGGCAGCTATCTGCTGGGGTCGTTTGTATCATCTTGAATAAAACTACAATTAAAATATGTGGCAGATATCAATGCTTCAAATCTGGTACTGTTTTTGTTAGATATCACTTTGGAAAGAGGGTACAAAGAAATGGTGAGGCTGTGGAAGGCTACATCATTGATTTGAGAAAAGTAGCTTGATCATGTAGATTTTTGGTAATTGTGGAAGAGAGGAACAGACCGATTTATGTTGGGATGGTCAGAGATGAGTTCTGGCAAAAAGGCCCCCCCCCCCCCCCCCACCTCCACCCCCCAACTTGATGGGGTTTTAATGGTAGCAAAGAAAATCAAACATTCTATGAAATGTGTGGAAGTTATCAAGAAGGAATCTGTGCAAAAAGCAAGGACGTCAAGCAGAAACTTAGTTCACAGGAGAAGAAAATGAGAACTCAAAACGAGTGCTTTAGAAACCATTTAGCTCATCATAAGGAGTGTGCTGCTTTGAAAGCGGAGTGCAGAAACTGTGGAACGAAGAGTCATTTTCAGAGTGAATGTAAGAGCAAGAAAACAAGGGAGAAAGTCGAAGAGGTATTGATGAAACAAAATGAGTGACAATGAGATTGAGGGTGGTCAAATAGTTTTACAAGTTGAAGGTGGGAAAAGGAAAAGTCCAATTTATGAAATATTAGTGGAAGGGTGAGGTCCTATTCAATTTGGGTGCTAAAATAACAATTTTGTCTAACAGTTTCCTTAACCCCTTGGCTTCGGCGGTAATTCCTCCACAGCGCTAGGGGGGAGGGGGAGCAGCACGGCGCCGCCATGCTCGTGACGGAACCACACCGTCACGAGCCGCAGTGGCGCTGTGCTTGCGACGGAATGGTTCCGTCACGGCCCCGCCCGCCTAATAGAATGCTCAGCGCAGGCGCAAAATCAGCGCTGCGCAGGCGGCGCGGCCGTGACGGAACGATTCCATCACCAGCACAGCACCACCGTGGCTTGTGACGGAATGGTTCAGTCACGAGCATGCAAGGGGTTAAGGAACAAATTTGAGGAGCAGATAAAGGGAAAGGGATCCCCTCACTTGCTGGCTTTCGGAGCCACTGGGCCAGAAAGGTCCCATTCACCACTGCCCTACCTTTATCCAGAGAGCATTCACAAGTCTTGTAGTGGCAGGCTGCAGCAGGAAGAACACCTCTGGGTCTGATTTTCAGCTAAGCTACTCACTTCCTCAGTTTCATTTTACAAGCCCCTTCGCAGCCCTAAACAGTCAATGCACTAGATAAGTCCAGAAAAATAAAGGTGCCTAATTATCCAGCTCTTGGAAGACCGCAGTGGGTGAGGTGGTTAGGACATCTCAGTGTAAGTTGTGGTTTGGCCGTAAATTCAGCCCCCCAGCTCAATGTTTGTTGGATTGCATAGTTATTTAAAACTTTTGGCAGCCAGATAATTCCTAGCTGGGAAGCTAGACAGGGGGCTAACCAAAGGACCCCAAGCCCTCAGGACTCCACACCCGGTGTGGGGCCACACATATTTAAATACAGTCACAGAGAACAGGTTACAGGAGCACAATCCCTCCCACTGCTCAACACAGACAGCAGTCTAGTTAGTTAATAGCTCAGGGACAGGTTTGCAGTTGAGACATTTATACAAAGTAAGTGAAGCCAGGCCGGCGCTTTCAAATGCTCTGCTGTATCAGTCCGGGAAGTCTATTAGCTGGAAGGGCCAGCCCTAACCCAATTCCCCGCCACAAGCAGGACAACAGGCTGTATGATGTAAGCCCAACGCTCCTCAGCCTCATTGCTGTACCATATACGTGGTCCCACCACCACTGACGCGTTCATAGATCTCAGGACCAGCTGGTCATCATGGCTGCAGCTCCAAACCATGTGCACACCCTCCTTTACAGATAACCACACTGAAATCAGAGGTCTCTGCCATACCCAGGTCCCTACTTTTGCAAAACCTCCCCAACTTTTGATCTTCCTCCAGCACAGTGATCCACTTTACCTGCCTGCTGAAGAAATATACACAGCTCAGCCGGCTCCCGGTATTGAGTCGAGTACAAACATGTTATGTTTAGGGATGGGTGGCTTTGTTTCTAGGATACATTTGGTGGATTTAGGTTCTGGCCTCAAGAGCCAACTCAGTAAGGGGCCATCATGATTACTACCCTCTTTAACATCACCAACTTTCACTTGAATTCTGAAGGCAATTTCTGAGGGAGAATTTCACTTTATTTAGAGGGAGCTCAGACCAGGCCATTTTTAGGGTTGATCCTGCAAGAGCATGTATAAGATCATACATCTCGCTTGCGGGACACTGCTGTTAACAAAAGGGCGTAGAGACTGCATGGTGCTTACCATTTGTTGGCTTGCGTGTACTCTTTTTTTTCGCCGCACCTCAAATGATTGGGGTACTATTTTGGTCTTTTGGCCTCTAGTGCCCTACCAACAGAATGCGTGCGATTGGCAAAAACATGCCCAGCAGGACAAACTGAATTGCAAGGATTTATTTTCTACAGCTAACTTTCTTTTACTTTGCCAAGTCTTCTTTTCTCACTTTGCACTCAAGTTTTCTTGTGCTTTTGACTCATGGGCGCCGTTCTCAAAAGGATTACCATGTTCTAACTATTAAAAGTGACATTGTTTCTTTCTTATGTGTAATTTCTGAAATTAAGGCTTAACACATGATTGTACTGCTTCTTAGCTATCAGATTTTAATGCAGAGGACTATCCACCTACAGACAATTCTTTTCTGCACTGCCATGCTCTTGAGAAGCCCACAAAGAGCTGTAGGCCCACCCAATGGTCTCCGGTATGGTCAATGTGGAAATTGAGTGTCCTCCTGGAATCCAAACAATAGAGACTCTTCTCCTCTTGAGGTGTGTCGCAGGGCAAAGAAGGTTTGAAGGATTATAGCCTGTCTGACATAAAAAGATGTCATGGTTTTCAGCAGAATTGCCGCTGGAGTCCTCAGCATCAGTTTATTTGGGAAAAAGGTTGTAGAGCAGGGGTCTCCAAACCTGGGGGGCCGGATCCATGCCAGATTTTTTAAATAACTACATGTATCTCAATGGGGATATCCAAAAAATCTGGCATGGATCCGGCCCTCCAGGACCGGTTTGGAGACCCCTGTTGTAGAGGGTGCTTGGACTGCAAGTGCCTGCAGCTCACTCACGTGACAAGCTGAGGTTATTGCCACCAAAAAAAATTGTGTTCAGGGTCAAAAAGTGTAGTGGGTGCCATACATAGGCTCAAACATGGTGCACATCATAAAATTGAGAACCATTGTCCCACCCCTGCCAGCAGCCATATTCACAGGAATTGCCAGTCAATTCCAAACATTACAGTGGCAGGGCGGATACCCCAGAATAGCAATTAGGACGCTACAACGTAATCCATATAATGGCGGGTGGCACTCCCCAATATAGCGGGTTACTGCTGGGCGTCCCACCTGATACCCATTAATGGATGGATACATAACCGCAGAGACCACCCCACATACTGCTTTGAAGGGGGAGAAATGCTACCCCATACGCACTTATATTACATCTATGGGGGGAAGGCATCTCATACTTGTTACCAACATTTTTTTAAATACTGAGAACCTTTGTGGCATCACAAAGGGCTTCGGCGAGAACATGTGATGTAAACCTTTGAGAAACCTCACCACAACATGAAAAATGAACAGAGGCGGGTGATCCGGCATCCGTAAAAAAATCTGAAAGAGCCAACCGACAACTTTTTACATTACCCACTGCAAGTTCTTACTGGGCTACAGATAAAACAAACAAAACATCCAACAATTTGGCTTGAAACTGGTCCATCTGATGGTTGCCATACAAAGGCACAAACTCTTAACAGCACCCGGTGTGCACTGAGTTTTTGGAAGGTTGCCTAGCTGCCAAGATAACATCAGCGGCCTCAGGAGGGAGATCAAATGAAGTCTACTGCTGTTTCAATCTCCACACACAGAGGTGGAGGTTGTGCAGGCCTGGGTGCAAGAACTTGCCCGGCTGTTGTGCCAGAGGATTCTCATGAAGCAGCAAATTGATCGGAGGACAGATGCTCATGCCCAGGTATTTGGATACCACAATCTACTGGCCATATCCATAAGCACTAAGATGACTTGGGTCCAATCGTTCCTCTTCTTTTTTCAGAACTTGAACCAGGAGAAGAAGGGGTGCAAAGTTATATAGGAGGCATCAAGCTCCACTCTAGATGGTATGAATCTCCAAGAGAAAGTCTTCTTGGGAACTTCAGCGTGCAAATGTAGTGACCTTGCACATTCTGGACGTTGGCAAATAGATCAAGCCAGGGTTCTCACCCTGCACCACCTCTTGATATACTCTCCAATTGTGATCCAATAAGCATCAGAGGCGGAGTTCTTCCACTCTGCCATTCAGAGATCTTGCCAGGAGATGCATGGAGAGAAATGCCCTGTAAATTCAGCCACTCCCAAATGCGTAGGGCTTCCTTGCACAGGACCAGAGATTCAACCCCAACCTCTTTGCTGCATTACTACATGGTCATAGTATTGTTTGAAAGAACCTATATGAGCCTCCCTTTGATGGGTGGCAGGAAGGCCCTAAATGCCAAATTGATCCCCCTCAGCTCCAATAAATTGTTGTGGAGTTGGGTTTCAGCTGCACAGCCAGAGTCCTCTGATATCACCTTCTCCCACATGGATTCCCCAACCGAGCAGCAATGCTTCTCCAATGCCTTAATCTGGCTTGAAACAGTTCTTAAAGAAAATTAGATCCCCTATCAGTTTAGCCAGAGACATCGCATTAAGTAAATCCAGGCCTAGCAACGTGGCGATCAGTGGAGTACATTGGGGAATAAACCACAGCCTAATTTAACTTGGAATATCCCTCATGGGATTAAAAGGCTGATTCTCCTACTGAGATTTAATCTTCTGAGTTTAGGAGACGTCACTGGCATCTGGGATAAAACACCTAGAGAAAAGAGAATCTGTGAACTATGCCAGTTGCAAATCCAAGATCTTAATCATGTTTTATTTGCATGTTCAAAGCTGCAAAGTGCCAGGCGAGTGTTTTTAAAACCAGTATTTATTAAATTTAATATTCACTCCGCTCAGGATGCACGTTCTCTGGTTTTGACACCCCCGAATGAGATGGTTTGTTTTAAGATCTACCAATTGTTTAGAACATTTTTGCCTATTTACTGGAATTTTGTCTAACAGTAGTACCCTGGTTTTGTTCTAATATCTACTGGTTGGCTATTTAATAGTTTCATGTATTTATTATATCATCCGCACCTTACTTAGTATGTATGTAAGAAATTTTATTGGCCGGTCATGCGATTGTTTTGCGTATCATAGCTGATTTGCACATTTTGCACTATGTTTGATATCATGTTATAGTAATGTATAAGGAAGGAATTTTGTACTGTATGCAATGTCTGTCTTTTTAAATTGTCAGTGTTTTTGTGGACCTCCGTCGGAGTTCCAAAACAAAATAAATAAATAAATTGAAATTGAAAATTGAGCAGCAATGCATCTGTCAACACAATCAGCTCTGGGTAGAGTTAGGAGAGGTGTCTGCAACTGTCCTAATCCCTGTGGAGCGGCCACCACTGCAGATCTTTGGCGGTCTTCTCTGAAACCAGGAGGCATGTGAGGGGTTCCCCTGGTGCTGCGCCCATTGGGACTTGAGATTTCACTGCAGAGTCTGCATGTGTAACTGGAACAGTCACCGGCAGAAAGGAGAATACTTGCACTCCCAGAAGTCTCAGAGTAACCTTCATTGAAATGCAGGACAAAGGCTGAAACATCAGCACTATAGACAGAATGTCCTGGGCTTTCCTCCTTGGGTGAAAGGCTCGAAATTGCGCCACATCCAGGATGTCGCCAATCAACAGGAGCATCCACAGAGTCAACTTCAGTATGTGAATCGTAAACCCTAATAAAGTTAGAAGGTTTGCCACTGTCTGGCGGTAATCTATGACAGCTATGGGCAAGCTGACCTTTTACGGCCAGTCGAAGATAGAGGAAGGCTGAATACCCGACACCTCTAGTGGTTTTGAAGTTGTGGTTGCTGGAGAGGCAGATGTCTGAGCTGTGCTATGACCTGGGTTGGTTGTTGGTATGCGCTGCCTCAACCGCTACCTCAAAAGGTCACAAACATTGCTGTGCTGCTCGTGGGGTCTGATGGTGACAGCATTGGAAACAAATAACATATCCCCGAAATGGATGAAATTGATGGGTAAACTGCCTAGCGGGCATAGCGAGTCCCTAGGAGTGAACTGTGGTGGGACTCTTTTTAAATCACTCTATGGTCGGATAGTCTTTCTAACCAAAGAGGTAAGAGGTATCACATGGCAGATCTATCAAGAATAAATGGACATCCCCAGAGAAGCGAGTTTAACCTTATCCAAGCATGGTGTTGAAGCATCACAGTTCAGTCATTTGCTCAACCCAAGCAATTAGTTTTGACTAGGCTAGATCGGATAACGAATAGTTTCTTACCCGTCGGTGTAGTTTTGCAGCTTGAAGATCTTTCTGGATTCACTATGCTGTGCATTATTCTGCGGTCTAATGGTTGGGTCCGGAATCGTAGTAGTTTCTTTTTTTTTGTAGCCCAGGTGGGCGTTGAGGTCCCACCTTCGGGTGTACTTTCTGTGACGTCTGCATGCTTCCACCTTTGGGCGCTATCTTCGGTTTCTTATTTTATTGTTTTTGTGATCTGTTTGTGAATCCCTGGCAATGTTTTGAAGTTCTTCCTTATAGTAAATGATTTATCACATTGTCTCTTAAAGTGTCTGTTTGTACTTCATATCTTGTATTTCCACCTTCTTATCCTGCCTCATCTTTCTGGCGGAAGTGGGTGTGTTCGCTAGTGAATCCAGAAAGATGTTCAAGCTGCAAAACTACACCGATAGGTAAGAAACAATTCGTTTTGCAGCGTGAATCTTTCTGGATTCACTATGCTGTGCAAAGACTTTGTAGCGGTTTGTTATGTTTGTGGCTGCTGCGTGGAAGATGAGCATTGGTTATTGAATATGTGTACAAGCACCTTCTGTCTTACTTGTGCTTCCTTGTTCATTCGTATATCCACGCAGTAGTGCTTATTGAATGTGTGCACTGAAGCCCATGTTGCCGCCAGGCACATATCTTGAATGGGTGTGTTAGCCAGGAAGGCTATTGTTGCTCCCTTTTTCCTGGTCGAGTGGGTTTGTGCCCCCTATGTTAGTTCTTGTCCTGCCTGTTTGTGGCAGAATTGTATCGTTTGTGCGATCCAGCGCGCAATGTTGTCTTTTGTTACTGGTCTACCCAGGAAACTGGTTGCGAAGGACACAAAGAACTGCTTTGTGTTCCTGTGCTCTTTTGTTCTTTCCATGTAATGCATTACTGCCCTTCTAGCGTCCAGAGTGTGCAGTGTCCTCTCTGCGCTTGTGGATGTTTTCTGAAAGAAGCTCGGTATTTGTATTGTTTGACTCATGTGAAATCTTGACACCAACTTTGGCATAAAGTGTGGGTCCGTTCTCATTACCACCCTGTCATAGTATATTTGGATGTAGGGTTCTTATAGCGTCAGCGCTTGCAGCTCGCTAACCCTGCGATGCGAGGTGATTGCCACCAGAAAGGCTGTCTTCATTGTGAGCATTTGTAGTGAAGCCTTATGAATGGGTTCAAATGGCGCTTTCATAAGCTTTGTTAGGACTAAATTCAGGTTCCATGCTGGTGGCGGCATCCTCTTAGGTGGTGAGATCCTTTTTGCCCCTTCCAGGAATCTCCTAACTACTTGTGATGTAAAAAAGCTCTTTCTTGTCTCCCCTCTTGTGTAGGCTGCTATCGCTGCTAGGTGTACTCTTAGCAAGGATGAACTTAGTTTTGCTTTCAGCAGGTGTGTTAGATATTTTAGCACCATTGATTCTCTTGTCATTTTCTTGTGTAGCTTCTCCATGCTGCACCATTGTGTGAACCTTTTCAATTTTGCCACATAGCACCTTCGTGTTGGATGTCTCCTTGCATCCCTTATCACCCGCAGCATGCTCTCCGGTAGTCTTAGGTGTGCAAACTCTATGTCTTCAGGAGCCATGCAGCTAGGCTGAGGCTCTCTGGCTCTGAGTGTAGTAGTTCTCCGTTTTGCATGGAGAGTAAGTCTTTTCTTTTCTCGAACTTGTGGGGTGGTCCCTGTGCCATTTCTATTATTTGTCAGTACCCGGTCTGACTTGCCCACTGTGGTGCCACCAGGATCAGTGTCATGTTGCTGGTTCTGCCCTTGCTGAGTACCCAATGTATCAGTGGTATCGGGGGAAAAGCGTAGGCAAATGTTTTCGACCAGCTTATCCATATGGCATTCCCCTGGGATTGTTCCTCTGGTTGCGAGGTACCGGTATTTTGCATTCTGGTGTGTCGCAAATAAGTCTATTGTTGGTGTCCCCCACCTCCTCAATAGCCTTTGTGTTTCCTGTGCATTGAGGTCCCACTCGTGAGATGCTGATGTCTATCTGCTGAGCCTGTCTGCTTCCACATTGTCCTTTCCCGGTAGGTGTATGGCTAGTAGGTCTATTTTGAATGGGAAGGCCCATCTCCAGCGGGATAGCGCAACTGATTGTGTTCCTCCCTGTTTGTTGATGTAGAGCATCGTTGTTGTGTTGTCTGTTTGTATCAACACTCTCTGGTTGTACAGTTGTTTCTGGAAGGCCTTCAGAGCGAGGAGCACGGTTTTTAGTTCCAGGTCGTTGATGTGTCTGACCGTATCTGCTGGAGTCCACAGACTCCTCACCTTGAGCTTGTTCATGTGTGCTCCTCATCCCATCTGGGATGCGTCTGTGGTGATGGTCACTATTGGTGTTGAAGGTGTTAAAGGCTTCCCTTTTGTTATGTTCTCCTTGTTCCACCAAGTTATCTCCTCTTCCATTGCTTTCGTTAAAACCACTAGATCTTCCCAACTTCCTGTAGCTTGTGACCATTCTTATTGCAGCCATTCCTGGAATGGTCTCATGCGGAGCCATATATTGGGGACCAGGTGTATTCAGGACGCCATCATCCCCACGATCTTGCTCACTGTCCTCAGTGTCAGAGCGTGCCCCTTCTGTTAGTGGCATGTCTCCTTCAGCAGGGCAAGTGTTCTCTTGTCGCTGGGGAACACCTTGCTCTTTATGGTGTTGATCTGTGCACCTAGGAAGATCTTCTCCTGCTCTGGTTCCATTGAAGACTTCCCCCAGTGTATGGAGAATCCCGGGCCTGCCAATGTTTTTGTGACCCGCTGTGCGTGTTCCTTGCATGTCCTGTGGGAACTTGCTTTTATTAGCCAGTCATCGAGGTAAGAGTATACATGAATCCCTTCCCTTCGTAGGTGCGCTGCCACGGCAGAGAGACATTTGGTGAAGACCCTTGGTGCGGATTTTAGTCTGAAGGCTAGGGCTAAGAACTGGTAGTGTTCTTTGTTAATGGTAAATCTTAGTAGATGTTTGTGTTGCCTGTTCATGGAAATGTGTAGATAGGCATCTTTGAGGTCTATGGTGGACATGAAGTCTCCGTCCCTTACCTGAGGAATGACCTCTTGTAGGGATGTCATTTTGAATTTTCGTGTCTTTATTTATTGGTTTAGGAACCTTAGATTCAGGATGGGTCTTAGCGTTTCGTCCCCTTTTGGTACTAGGAAATAGTTTGAGTACACTCCTGTGTTTCCTTCTCTGAATGGAACTGGTTCGATGGCCTCCTTTTGGAGGAGTTCTTGTGCTTCTGCTAGGAGTAGCGCTAGCTCTTTTGCTGAGTGCGCCTCCCTTTTTGGTTTCTTGTTTGGTGGTTTCTTTTCCAGTTTTATGCAGTAACCGTACTGCATGATGTTGAGTATCCATTTGTCTGTTATTTTCTTCCCTTCCTGGAAGAAGTGTTTTAGCCTGCCTCCTACTGGTGTTACATGTTTGTTGACCTTGTTGTGCCCCACCCTCTAAGGGGTCGTGTGGGTGAGCACGCTTTGCGTGACGGAGTAACTTTGAGGTGGGTTGCTGGCCCCCCTCTTCTTGTTTTCCCTCGTCCATTCGCCCTCCCACGAAAGAACTGGCCCCGAGGCTGGTACTGCCAGGTTTGTTTCTGCTGGCCCTGCTGTGCTTGATTGTCGCCCTGGTAGGCTTTCTGGAATGTCTGGTGTGACGTTCCCGGCTGGTTTCCTCCCCGTCCGTTAGGTCTCCGTGTCGGGGTACCCCTTCTCATTCCTCTGAACTGTAAGGTCCCCATGGACCTTGCAGTCTTTTTTTCTTTCTTGAGCTGGGTGAGTTTGTTATCCACCGGTGACCCGAACAGTGTTTCTCCATTGAAGGGAGTGCTCAGAATGTTGTTCTGTACTTCTGGCTTGAAGCATGAGATCCTCAGCCAGGCATGACTTCTTTCTGTGACCCCGATCATCAGAAGCCTGCTGGATGTGTCAGCCCCATCCAAGGCTGATTTCAGGCAGGAATTTGCTATATTTTTTCCTTCCTACACCTGGTGTGACGCTCTTTGTTGGTATTGCTCAGGGAGGTGCTTGAGCAGCTGTCCGACCTTGTCCCAATGCTGGTACTGGTGTCTGTTTAGTAGGGCATTGGAGTTTGCAATGCACCAGTGCACCGCTGCATTCCTCTCTATTTTCCTCCCAGTTAGGTCCATCTTCCTACTTTCTTTGTCTGGTGGTGGGCCTGAGGTTGTTGGCACGTTAGCCCTTTTCCTGGCTGTTCCCGCAATAATGGAGTCTGCCGTGACGGATCCCTGAATGTAGGGGAGGTACTTAGAGGAGTGCTAGTATTTCTTCTCCACTCTAGGCATGACAGACCTGCAGGTAACTGGGTCTTTGAATGCCTACCTCCCCTGGTCCAGGACACTTGGAAGCATGGGGAGGAATTGACTTCTTGTTTGAGTGGGGAGCAAGTTCTCCAAGAGGAAGCATGCCTTCGGTTTTTCTTCCTCCAGTTTGACTCCATAAGCCATTGCCGCGTTCCTGATGACCATGTTGTAGACCCCAATGTCATCTGGCGGCGAAGGCCTCAAGGGGTACGTCTCCACGGGCTCTTCTGGGCTTTCGGCGTCGAAGTCCTGCCACTCCAGGTCCTGTGCCATCGAGGATGCCGAGCCGAAACTCGTCAACTGGTCATAGTCGCCTTCCTCTTCGTAGTATAGGCCCTCTTCCTCTAGGTGTTCCTGGGGCTCTGGAGTTTTTGGCGGCTCTTCGGCGTCAAACTCCTCTTCCTCTTCTCTTTCGACGATCGTCATAGGAGGTTTCGACTGAATCGTGAACCTTTTCATTTTTTCATCGAACTCGCTCTTCCTTTGCATGTTATCCATTTCGGCCTCGAGCCTTCTCTTCTTTCTCTCCATTTCGGCTTCCTGTTCGGCATCGAGTGTTTCGGCCGATCTCTTCGGCGCCATCGTCGACGGCGAAGCAGCCTTCGGGTCTTTCTCCTTCGAAGTCGAGCGGTCCTTTTCGGGGACGTGCTTCGACGACCTTAGCTTTTCGCCCGTTTTCGCCGTCTGGGAGTCCTTTTCAAAGGAGCCGCTGAGCTGGTTGTCCTTGGATGCAGCTGCGGCCGTCGAGATTTTCGGCGCCGGTGCTCCCTTCGTGGACTTAGACTCTGTTTTTTGAGAGTCTGACTCAGACTTTCGAGAGTCCGTCTGGAGTTTAGGGGTCGACGTCTCTCCTACCTCTTTAGATGTTTTCTTATCGGTATCTACGACCGTGTAGTCATCTGGTCCCTCGGCGATGTTGTCCTCCTAGTCGCTGGAAAGGCCCAGGTCCCGAAAGCGATGGAGGTTGGCCTTTGCATTGCGTAGTTGGCTTTTCTCTGTCTCTCTCTAACCCGGAGTGTCTTCGGGGTGAAGACGGAGCAGTCGTTGCAGTCCTTGCTCTCGTGGTCGACCGGTAGGCAGAGGTTGCAGACCGCGTGCTGGACCTTCTGCTCGTATTTGTGGTCAGCAGTTACGGCAGAATTTAAAGGGTGTTTTGTCTATTCCTGCGTTCAGGGGGGCCCCCTGTGTGCGCTTTCTCCGTGGACATCGAAGTTCTCCTTCTTCTTCGTAGTCACAGCGATCTTGTTCCTCTGTCTTCTCCAATCTTTTCTGTGTAGAATTCGTCTTTTTCCTCTTCTTTCCTCCAAAAACTCTGGAACCTCTTGGTGATGATCCAGACCCAATGGCGGAAAAAATAATCTGAAGATGGTGCCCAAAGGTGTGAGCTTCTGCAGGAAGCGTGCCAACATCACAGGAAGTAC
This sequence comes from Lissotriton vulgaris, assembly GCF_964263255.1. Classification (NCBI taxonomy): domain Eukaryota; kingdom Metazoa; phylum Chordata; class Amphibia; order Caudata; family Salamandridae; genus Lissotriton; species Lissotriton vulgaris. Next base: position 8,667,817 of record NC_141688.1, read on the forward strand.
ACCAGAAGGTGGGACATCGACGCCCACCTGGGCTACAAAAAAAAAAAAAAAAGGACTAAGATTCCGGACCCAACCACTAGACCGCGGAATAATGCACAGCATAGTGAATCCAGAAAGATTCACGCTGCAAAACATATTTAGCCTCATTGCATCCATCCTGACTAGTATAAATTAAAGGCACTTAAGTCTTCTGGGACCGCTGGTAAGATCTTACGTACCATGTCCCATAAATCGTGGGTGTAGTGATCAAGGCGCCAGCTGGCATTCAGTGAGCTTAGATTAAGGCAGTCCGAAGAAAACAAGCGATTGCCAAACATTTCAATCAGTTTTGATTCACAGGCAGATGAGGTCATAGGGAAGACAGAGTTAACCCTTTTGGTGGACGATCAAACTACCAAGCTCTCCAGTATACGGTTCTGCATGAGAAATGCAGAATCTTATGGAGCTGGTCTGTATCGAGGAGCAACCAACCTGTTAACTGGGGAACAAAACAAGGTTTTGCCCACGTGGCCGAGAGTATGTCCTTAAGGGCACCATTAAAGGGCAGGAGTGGATTGGTAGGGGCTCTTACAGGCCGAAACATCACTGTGAAAACAGTCTTAACCTCCATAGTGGAGAGCTGCAGGTCAAGAACCTTTGAGAAAACTCATCTGATGACAACTGAATGACAAATATAAACAGAAAAGGTCCAAAAAGGCCTCTGCTTGCTGTGACATCTGTAGGGCATCGCGACCAGACTGAATCGGATCCTCGGGAGTTTGAAGCAAGACAGATGTCACGTTGATGTCTCACGCCTTCTCTGGAGACAAAGGGTAGTGTGAAGGGGATGATTCCTGCTTAGATTTCTTATGCTTGTTTTTGGACTTACCCAAAAACATCGATCAAAACAAAGATCTCCTGCACGAACAGGACCTTCCTTTCAAAGTTGAAGGTTGTCGTGTGGAGAGTTGCGCTGTTTAGTAATATAGAGCTTCATCTTGAAATCCTGTTTGGCCTTTGGGTTCATCTGGGTGCAGTCATCACACGTCCTGGAGTCGAGCTCTGACCCCAAGCACCAGAGACATACCTGGTGGGGATCTGTCACATACATCTGTTTGCAACAGTCTCTACAACTCTTAATCATGGTCATTTTAAAAAGTCTTGCAAAAAAAGTAAAGAATCTATGAATAACAAAAGGAGTAGAGCTCTGGATCAGGATGTGAAGCGGAGGAAAAAAATTAACTGATTTTAGCACACATCGGTGGCACTTATATCAGACTCTCCTTGTCACTTCTAGAGAGAAATGAAGTAGGTGCAGAGCTGCACAACTCCACCGAACAGCAGGCAGGAGAACTGCTTTTGAATTTTCTGTAGTAAACGGATGCCTGGGGAATCTTCACAAGTGGTTAAAAGTATTCATCAGAAACTATATATTTGTTTACATTTTCAAGGGTGCTTGAGCAAATACCAGAAGGTGGGTTGGGGGTTGGACCAGCCATTAGCACAAAATATGTGGACATGGTCACCTATGAGTAGCACATCTTGGATGATGCTGAAGCGGTCCCAGATAAAAAGCTAGGAAAAGGGTTTTCTGGGAACTGGAAGAAAACATTTAGCCACATGGTAGAAAGCGGAAAGAATGCAAGAGCGGGGGGTGGTAGTGCTGGCATCCTTGCTCGCTCTACACTAGACCGCCAGGAAGTTATATAGAAGAAGGCATAGCAACTAAGCATGGTTACCCTGATTGCTGTTGATCTTTTGCACTGTGTCCTGTGTTCTGGGGCTGCGGAGACGCCGAGGATTACCTTGCTGACCGGACAACTGCTCGCGGAACCCGCTGCGCGGGTCCCGCTTCGCTCGGAGGAGGTTGCTGCAGAGCGAGGCTTGCCTGTGACTGTGGGGACCTGCAGGGCTGCGAGCGTGTTGTGGGCGCAGGACTTCAAGTCCCAGGAGCGCCCACAACTCCCAATTTACAACACCTGGGACGCTCTCCCTGCAGGCTCCTCCCTTTCCTCCTCCCTATCGGATGCCTTATCTGCAGTAGCTGTTCCCCGCGGCGCGGGGGCGCGCGGGAGGGCGCCGGGAGAAGCCCGGGACAAGGGCAGGACCGTCTGTGGCCGTCAGGGGCCGAAGGAGGCCGGGCTGGGCCACCCCTCTTGCCAGCGCCATACATCATCTATCTCAGTAAGTGACACAGACACTCCTGCATCATCTTGTAATCAATATGGCAATGTCCACAAATCCAAGCCCTGCAAACAGCCACTTGATGACTCTTCCAACGGATCCTGGTCCACTGGTTATTGGTCCCCTAGATAAATTCTTTTTTAACCGCTCATTGACAATAGACAAAGAACTAACTTTGGCTGAGAAGCGTGCAGAGCGTAGGCTATCCATCGAAATACTTAAGAACTCCACGGACAAGTTTCCTAATTTAGCCTACCCTACTCTGGTAACCCCCTTATCATCAGTGAACCTCCCAGTTACATACGAACACTCTGAGGTTCAGGGTGATAAAACAAACAAGAGTGCCGTGGCAGATTCAAATAATCCTAGTGGTACTATACCCCACTCATCTCCGCACCCTGATTTAGGTCCTCAGGTTACATCGGCCAATTCCAAAACCGGGTCCAAAAGGAAACGTCCAGCTTCCGTAAAAAAATGCAAAAAAATGGTCAGACCTCCACAAAAACTCAGGAAGTTACATAAACTTGTGAACATTGGGAAGGCAGTTAACGATCAAGTTCAAAGTACAGGAAGTGTAATATCAACTATTCCTGTATTACAGGATAATCAAGACATAGCGGTCAATTCTTGTTCTGTTTCCAATGTACCAAGTAAAGAAAATGTTGTACCATTTGCAAATGTGCTTCCAGAATTGGAAAAAATGTTTAGACTGCTACTTTCCCCCATTGAGGATAGAATTGCTAAGCTCGTAGATAGGTTAAACCACTTTGAGCAGATAACTTTAGACAATTTCTATTCTACAAAATCCCTGATTAAAGCAAATAGGGTGGAAACAAACACAAACCCCCAGGTTGTAAATAATCCTCATGTACAGGACAAGGGTAGAAATCCCCGAAATGGCTCTCCTTTACCCCCCAAACAAAACAAACCTCCAGCTAAAGCTACTGCAAAAACCGCAGATAGGGCTGAGAGAGTGACTGCGGGTTCTGAACCATCACAGTCGACTACAACACATCCTACACAGCCCATACTAGCTCAGACACAAAATCAACCGGCCATTGCAAATGTTGAGGTTACTTTGTGCCAACAAGTGGGTAAAGTACCAACATCTGTAAACGTAACCAATAATACACGTATACCTCCAAACATCCCGGGGGGAGGAAACGGGGCTAATGTACATCAGCCAGCTGGTAAATCTTTTACATCGCCCCAAGCAAATAATAAATTACAGGTGCAGAAACCTGCCCTCCAACTTGTTCCCCAAGTTCCCAAATCTATCCCACCGCCCTTGTCAAAGCCACCTCATAGAAAACCCCCAATTAATCTTACTCCAGACTCCTTCCCCTATGTGGCAGTCCTTATCAATGTACCACCTTTACCCCTAGGACAGAGAGAAAATTTCCAGATGCTCAAAAACAAGACCATGCACTGGTTAAAGGAAAATCGTCCTCTGCCGGGTGATATTGATGGGCTAATAATAGGGGCAAGGAGAATTGACTGGATGGGTTATACACCAAAAACCCTGGGGGGGGACTGTATAGTGGTTAACTTCCAAGATCCTAGGGTGGTGGGATGGATAACAAGGCAGGGATGGGGAACAAATAAGGGTGGTATAGGTATTGTGGACCTTACCTTTTTTTACCCCCGACCCTCGAGTGTAACCACAAGTCTACTCAACGAGCCCTTAATCCCCCCCATTGTACCATGGCCAGTTATTCCCTTACCACCTCCCCCTGCTGGTTATAATTATACCCCACTTACGCATTACAATCCTAATGTAGGATGGCAGGATTCGGGCTGGGGGTATTGACATACTGGTATTGATAGCATGGGCGGAATTATAAAAGAAGTAGAAGGGTCACGTGATGCTTGTGGTAATACCATTGCTATAAATTTATTGGTGAATAACATTGAGGCTGGGTGTGTGGCTGAAGAAGGTGGCTTAAGACTGGGAACACTAAATGCAAATGTCTTATACCCTGTAATAGATGATTTAACTGTGGACCCAACAGACGATTTAGAAAGGCTGGCTAGTCCAATGGAAAGCCCAATGTCAGCCCATGTATTTCCACTTGTTAAAGCTCGGGACGGGACAAATGCAGATATTGGTACCCTCTTATCTTGGAATGTCGCCGGGTTGGCTAGCAAGTTGGATTCCCAACTTTGGGTGGATTTCATAAGTGGTTTTGACATTTGTTGTTTTCAAGAAACCTGGGCTTGTGATCCACTCTTTTGCCTAGGTTACTTGAATTATTGTATACCAGCCTCAAAAGGGGGAAGAGGGCGGCCCAAGGGTGGCCTAACAGTTTGGGTTAGACAGGGTTTGCACATTGACATAAAAATCCTAGACGTGGGAAATATTGATCTACAAGCTCTCAGAATCTCTGTTGCAAAAGGCCAACCAATAGATTTATACAATGTTTATGTGAGAGGAGACAAAGTAACAAATCTATCCACTATTGAGTTGTTGTCTGATGCCATGGAGGTCAATTCCCAGGAAAATGTAAAGATAATTGTTGGGGATCTAAACAGGACCTTTGAACCCTTGGACTGTACAAATGACCTTATGGAGAGTGAAGAGGATAATCTCTGGGGAGTACCATCTCTAAACCTAAAACCTGTGAAGCGATGGACAAAAGAGATTTTATTGCTAAATGGAATTTGTTTGGAACATGGTCTAAGAGCTCTTAATGGCAGGACACCCGGTGACAAGGAGGGCAGCTACACTTTTGACAATGGTATTAATAGGAGCCGAATTGATTATATATTGTGTAGTCTCCAGCTGTGGAATGGGGTTGTCGACATGGCTGTTAGGCCCCGGGTTGAAAGTGACCACAACCCCCTATGTGTGTCACACAAGTGGTGGAATACAGGTTCAGGAAACCCTACTGAGATACACGATGAAACCCCTCTTTTAAGTAACGATGAGCGAAGGTTAAAATGGCCCAAGGAACTAGCAAATGAGGCCACTATGATATACATTACCAATGAGGTTGATCGTGCAATTTCCGCGATTGAAGCAGCAGTCCCAGTGGTTCCAGGGGACAACGGTATCACCGAAATCCACAATAAGTTATTCTCCCTTTTAAGACCATGTTTTTTCATTAAGAAAAGAAAAGGGAAGAAAACTAAGGAAGTGGGCAGGTGGTTCGATAACCACTGTAGAGCAGCACGTCTAGATTTGGGGCATGCAATAAGGAACAGGGACCGTGCTGCAGTGACAAAGAATAGGAAACTGTACAAATCAGCCATCTATCGTGCTAAAAAGAAATGGGACGAAGACCATTGGGCCCAATTAAAAGAAGCCTCTGATAATAAAGACTCAATGTTATTCTGGAAAATTATCAAGTGGGGTAGTGGTGCGGGCCCAGCAAAACCCGACAACAATGTACCAGTGGAATCCTGGGTCGATTACTTCGGGCCACAGTACGCGGAAAGCAATAAACCCGTGGCAGCTGACAATATAATACTGGTTTATGCAACCGAAGATCTATTCTCCCTTAGTGAAGCAGAAATTGCCATCTGTTCCGCGAAATGTGGGAGGGCGCCAGGTCCAGATGGTATCCCCCCTGATATTTTCAAACATGATGTGACTAGATGGGCAAGATACACCCTCCTTGTAGCAAATGCCCTAGCAAAGGGGGCAGTGGTTCCAGACATTTGGAAGGGTGCAACTATTATCCCCATTCACAAGAAGGGCGATCGCTCATTGCCTGCTAATTATAGGCCTATAAGTTTAATAGCCACCATGCAGAAAATAGTCGGGAGAATGGTAACAAACCAGCTAATGAATTGGGTAGAAGATAATAGCGCCCTCTCCCCATACCAAGCGGGATTCAGGCGAGCTACTAGTACCATTGACCAGGTCTTCCGCTTCACTATACTGCGGTGGAAGACCGTCGAACTGGGAAGGGGCAGCCTGTACGTCGCGTTCGTCGACCTGCGGGCGGCGTTCGATCTAGTCCCCCGGTACAAGCTATGGTCGGTTCTCCAAAAGCTGGGGATTCCTGCAGAACTGTTAACATTAATCATGCGATTGCATGAATCCAACTTTGCCAGAGTCCAGTGGGGAGGAAGTAGGGAGATAACATTGGACTTCCCTGTGGAAAGGGGTGTTAGGCAAGGCTGTTCCATGGCCCCTCTGCTTTTCTCGTTATTCATTAACGGGATAGTCAAGAGAATGTTGAGGGCCAGTGTAGATGCCCCATCGTTAGCGGACACCAGGGTTCCGATCCTGATGTTCGCTGACGACACTCTTATCTTGTCTAAGACCCCTATGGGGCTGCAACGTGCATTAAGCATTTTTGATGCTTTTTGCTTGGAGCACGGGCTAGAGGTAAATGTTGGAAAAACCAAACTAATGACCTTTTCTGCAGGACGCAGGAGCTATCCTAAGATAACCCTAAATAACAGCAGGCTCGATATAGTTAATGAATTCACGTATGTGGGAGTGCAGATCGCGGGAGGGACTGGCTGGACGCATCATGTGAATAAAGTAGTCCTAAAGCACCAACAGCTTTCAGGTGCCCTAAGGGGGGGAACACCGTAAATCAAAAACAAAACCTATAAAACCCGCAATGACAGTGTACGATGCGAAGGTTTTGGGTGCCACTTTATATGGCGCGGAACTATGGGCTTGGAATAGTCTGGTGGCTCTCCAGAATTCCGAGAACAAGTTCATGCGAGGGATTACTGGACTTCCACAGAGCACCCCCCTAATCCCATTGTTCTTGGAGCTAGGCAGACGTACGATTGTCGACAGAGCTCGATTGCGACCAGTTCTTTACTGGAGACGCCTCTGGACGACTCCAGAAATAAGACAGTACGCAGAGGGCTTTCTGTGGATAATCAAGGAAGATATCTTCCATAAGATACAATGGTTAAAACACCTGAAGACCATGCTGGAAAATCTAGGGTTTTCGAATCTTTGGAATAACCCCGAGGGAGAAATCTTCCCAAGCAAAGATGCCCTCAAAAAGCAATACTGGGATTGGGTGGGAGGCAAGATGCTGAACTACACCAGGGCAGATTCTATGTCTGGTCGTTTCCTGGAGACAAAAATTTTTCCTGTCCTAGAAAACTACTGGGCCAATATCACGGTACCGATGGACAGGAAACTTGTCTTCCAGTTAAGGTCAGGATCTATCCCCCTTAAGAAATTGACATCTGGCTGGCACAGACCCACTAACAACCTATGTCCCGCTTGTGAAAATGCCGAGGAGAGCCTAGGCCATTTTCTCTTCACATGTCAAGCCTATGTAAATCCGAGGAGAAAATGGCTCTCGCCGGTATGCAAAAATTTGGGGACACGCGATAGTGCAGTGGCCTTAAGAATCCTTTGCACAACAAACCAGGATTCGATAGTCATGGGGGTAGCCAAATACATGGGTTGGGCTTGGGCGATAAGACGACGGTCCTTGGGGGGTAGCAGGTAACCAGGGATTCCTTTTAATAAATTTTTATGTAATTGGTATAAATTGTTTTATCTCTAATGTTGTATGAGCTGCACTGTGTTTAATGGATTTTTTATTCTGTGATTATGTATTTTTGTGTAATTGTCTTGATTTTATGTGCTTTTATGAGAATTGTCTCGAATAAAGCTTATACAAACTAAGCATGGGCGCAAAATCCGTTCCGCTCGCGGATTTTCGGCAAATTCGCAATTCGCGAATTCCTGCGAATTTGCCGAAAATTCGCAAATCCGCGAGTGGACCGGATCCGGTGGGCAAAAGTTCAAGCTTCAAGCTTGGAACTATTTTAGAATGGCGCCGGCAAGCTGCCGGCACCATTCTAAAATAGTTACTAAGTTAGCTTCAACAGGAAGCACTAATAGATAAAATGAAGCAGGTGCTCGAGTTTAACTGAATTTGAGCTTCAACTCGAGCACCTGCTTTATTTTATTCATTTGCCCTTTGGAGCCTGCATCTAATATTATTTGCCCCCCCCCTCCCCTCCCCCTCTTCCTCCGAATCCCCTTGCCAAGAGTGCAAATTAAGGACAATGGAGGTTGTATTTGATAATTAGAAGCGAGTAAAAAGAATCCATTTTTTACAAGCGTGAATTAGGGCAGGCTCATTACTTTGTATATAGCAAATTTCACACCTTGTTTTCCTGATCTCTTCGATCAATCACTTGAGCACCAATCTTTATCTTTCTCTGTGCACGGTCATTTTTTATACTAAATAAGATTTTTGTTGATTATAACATGTAAATATTTGTATTCTCTTTTTCAAAAATTATATATTAAATTAGAGAATCCAGTTGGATTCAATTGAATTTTTGAGTGTCGGGTAACTCTTTATGTATAAGCTTGTTATTTTGGGCTAATGTACTTATTCCACCAACTATATAGATTGATTCTACAGCTGAGCAAAAAATAATTGAATTAGAATTCATAAACTTTGTTATATGTTGAATCTATGTCAAGGACCACTTGTTCACTATAATAATTATTTTATTTGTTAGTCCTTCCTGATGAAGCTAACTTAGTAACTATTTTAGAATGGCGCTGTCAGCTTGCCGGCGCCATTCTAAAATAAAACAGGAGTGTGGCAGAGGGCAGAAGGGCACAACAACGAGTGGGGCAAGAGGCAGAAGGGCACAACAACGAGTGGGGCAGAGGGCAGAATGGCACAAAAACGAGTGGGGCAGAGGGCAGAAGGGCACAAAAAAGAGTGGGACAGAGGGCAGAATGGCACAAAAACGAGTGGGGCAGAAGGGCACAACAAGGAGTGTGGCAGAGGGCAGAAGGGCACAAAAACTAGTAGGGCAGAAGGGCACAACGAGTGGGGCAGAGGGCAGAAGGGCACAACGAGTGTGGCAGAGGGCAGAATGGCACAAAAACGAGTGGGGCAGAGGGCAGAAAGGGCACAACAACAAGTGGGGCAGAGGGCAGAAGGGAACAAAAACGAGTGGGGCAGAAAGGCACAAAAAAGTGGGGGAGAGAGCAGAAGAGCACAAATACGAGTGGGACAGAGGGCAGAAACGAGTGGGGCAGAGGGCAGAAGAACACAAAAACGAGTTGGGCAGAAGAGCACAAAAACGAGTGGTAGAGAGGGCAGAAGGGCACAAAAAAACGAGAGGGTGGCAGTGATGAACCAGAGGGCGCATCACGGTCTCGCACAAAAAACCCCGCAAACACGCAAAGCGCCCCGCGAACAGGCAAATCGACCCGCAAACACGCAAAAATAAAAAAAATCCGCATATTCGCAAATTTTGTAGATCGCGAATTGCAAATCCACAAATTTGCGGATCGCGAATTCGCAATTTTCACCCATGCTTAATAGCAACACAGCTTTATTAGGAGATCAAATAAAAAATGTCTTCAAATACAGTACATTAAATAGACAGTTTTATTGAAACAAGCCAAAGTTTACAAATGCAAAAATAAAATAAACAAGTTTTTAACAAGGCAAGTGCTGAGGCAGGGGACCTCTGATATCGGAGTCAACAGACATGTGCACCCAAACACTTCAGCCCAGTCATTCATCGTGATGCGGACAGTATGGCGTCGGACAACAGGTAAACGAGGGGAACATGAAGTGCAACTGTCGATCTAATTCACACTTCAAGATTAAAACATCACGTTGGAATATATTTAGTGGCCAACCCTGTCAGGTTCTCTTTTATACTGTTACCCAGGTAGCTACAGATCCTCACAAAGCAGATTCTGTCAGCCTTTAGAGTGGATGTCAGTGCATGGTTTTCTTACAGAGAATGGTGTGCCCTAATGATGACGTGTACGAGGTGCCCTAGGACAGGCCCCTCTGCTAGTCAAGGTGTGCAGTCCTTCCCAAAAAAGTTAATGAGATTACTTACAACTAGGGCACAATCCAGTATTTGCTGTCCCATAGCCAACCTAAGGCTATATGTGTCTCCTTGTACAAGGACATATCGGGGCCAGAGAGATTCAATGGTAAAAAGGATTCTAAAGAGGGAAAAACAAAGGTACAAGAAAGGATTTTCTTGGTGAAAAGCTAGGCATTTGACTTTCTATTTACTGAGCTAGCTTGCTCAGTTTGTAGGGCACTTGTACAGATCATGCTATTTTTCTAATTTTGAACACAACCACCCTAAGTCTTCAGACTTCAAAATTCTAATTGTAGCCCCACCACCTCCCAACGTCTGATAAAAGCTAATATACCTGCTGCTTTATAAGAGGTTAAAGGGTATTTTAATGGCTGGAAAACATTTTGCACCACCCCAGTAACCGTGGCAGTGATGGTGATCATTACTCAACTGCAAAATGGTCAACACCATACATAGGCCAATGCATGGGCCCCAACCACTCATCCACCAAAATGAATCACTAAAGACAAACAGAAAGCAGATGCCAAAGCTCTGACACTGAGCTGTAATACACCACTGGAGGGGGATCTTTCATGTTCCTGGGAGCCCAACTTGGAACCAACTTCATGAGGCTGTCAAAGCCACTGTGAAGTTCTCCATGTTCAGGAACCAATTAATAAAAACATGGCTATTCTGCAACTAATTGTGTCATGGGTGGTAGTGGAGAGTTACCCGTTAGCGGCAAGACACTGTTGAGCAGCTGTGCGCTTTATAAATGCTGGTTCATTCATTCACTGCACACCAATGCTGCAGAACATTGCTGATGACAAGCTGCCCACCTAAATAAGACACAATCTGCTAGTAGGTCTCCATTAACTCTGTACATTATTGCTTATTAATGCCACCGCAGAACTTCACTTCCAGGATATTTCACTTTAAACCTCCCAGTCTCCGCCTACACCATCATAACATTTCGTGAGGAAGGAAAAATACACCTTTGATAATACTGGTAAACACAGTCATTATGTCCACTGTGTTGTTGGCTCCTCCCTTAGAATTGACAAGCCCCCAGAGGGAGCAGACATATTTACTCATGTCATGGATAGGGACGGCTGGACAGGAACGAATGCACGATGGGCTCTTTCAAAGACTTTAGCAAACTTAAAAATAGGTTAGTGTGAAGGCTGAGTAAGAGAGAAGGCTGAGTAAGAGAGAGGAGGCTGAGTAAGAGAGAGGAGGCTGAAGGAGATCTGTTATGAGTGATAATTCTACATTAAAACCATACATCGCCAAGGTTAGATTGTTAAACCTAAACCACGTGGCTAGTTTGTGCACTGTTTGTTTGATTTACATCAGTCTTTCTCTTTAACACCTCAAGATATACTAAAGGGATGTGTATACGTGTGCGAGCACACAGCCTCTGGGTGATACTAGGAGAGAACCACGTTTGCACGGGAGGGCAAGAGGGAGAGGGCAAGAGGGAGAAGAAAAGAAGGGAGCTGGAGGTAAAAGACATACGATAAGCGATAAGTTAATTAGAAGGGCAGAAGTGGGACTAGGAAAACTGAAGTAAAGGGAAGGAAAAGTAAAATGGAAGAGCCGTGAATAAAAAGGGCAGAAGAGAAAGAAAGGGGAAAAGGAAAAATGGAAGTGAGAAGGGGAATTGGGATAAAAGTAGAGGAAGAAGGGTATCTTAAAAAAGGAAAAATACAAGAAAACGACAGGCTAGAGACAATGGGCATTCAAAATAGGCGAAAGAGGGCAAATTGAGTGAAAAACTGAAGATAGATTTAGGAGGCGAAAAAAAGTTAAGAGAACGAAGGGAATAGAAGAAATTAAATAAAGAGAAAAAGGGGACGACAAAAGTGGAAGTGAAAAAAATGGATGGACGGGAAAGGTAAAAGCAAGAGGGGCACGAAGGTGTGTGTTGTGGGAAGAAAGATAGGAGGTGGGGAAGTGTGCTTCCCAGCAGCATGTCTGAATGTGCGGCTAGCAAGACAGTCAGGAACCAGAAAGTGCACGTCATGCGCTCACGGTCTTTAAAACAAATTACAGCTGAAGAAAAAACAAATACAGAGTAGCCAGCCGTGGAACTTTACCACCTAAATCTGAAAAATACATGTTGACTTCAAAAGCCCGATCCATAGACAGGCAACACACCTCCGATTATCCATCTCTACTTACGTGGCAAAGTTAACTAACACAGTCATCACATCACCTGACCTTTTGAGACAAACATTACAATTGCTCGTGGATGGTGTGCATATGTGCATTTGGTGAAGAAGCAACATTTACCGGGCAAAAATAACACATTTTCTAAAGAAGAAACTGTCCTAAACCAAGACCAGTGACTTAAGACATGCAGTTATGCAAGAAGATACAGTTATTTACACCACTTCATCTTCTACAAAAATAAAAATCTTCTGAAATACACATATATATTATGGTGGAGTTTCAAGGAAACTGTTAATGGATATCGTTTTGTTTCTGAACTGTTCACGGCTTTCCTGAGGACATAGTTCCCTGGACCCAAAGAAGCCATCCTCTGCTCACTCCACTGCCAATTGCATCCTGCAAGGGAGAAAGTTCACCGTGAACTGCCAAACTACCAACTGATATCCTCTTCCATCAGTGCAGTTAAATTTCATTGCCAACATCCCTTAGCTTCCTTAAACGTAACTCCCTGAAACAGGGCAGGTAGTTTAACGGTAGCCCCATAAAATGGGTGGGAGAAAGTTCAACATTGGCAGTTCTTTTGGTCATCACGGAGGGCGTAGTTCTTACTGGTAATTGCAAAACAAAACTTCAAAAGGAAAGTCTATGCTGTAAAGAGAGAATGCATGTTTGCCTGAAACCAGTCTGTGAGCTGAAAGAATGCCTCTATCTCTACTGAAAGTCATTTTCAATTCTCTTCACAGATGTGCCCACATAGGCTTCCAATATAGCGGCAGGCCCATTTTGCATCCCATCCCATGTGAGCTGAACCCTGGACGAGAGCCCAAACTTAAGTTTTCAATTCACCTACTTTCCAGTGCAAAACGGTATCATGGCGAGTGCCCCGTCTTCTTTTGCATCAAGCTTGCTATGTAGACCATAATAGGCTAGAGCATAGATTATGCTAACTTCTGATCTTTCCAAATAATTGCCCTCTCTGAAACGTTTTTATTTTTTAAAGGCTGCTACTAATAGTAACAATGGCACAAACCTCTGGCCTCTCTTCATTGGCTCTCTATCAGTGACAGCATCACATTTATCATATTATGCACTGTACATAGTTCCATCTTTGGATGGGAGTTTGCATTCATAGTCAGAGGGTTGATCCCTATGAACACTCTTGACCGTTTATATCTTCCTCTTCCTTTTAGAAAGTTTTCAGCTGTAAAAAAGCTCGCCTTGGAATAGGAGCTTCTCTGTGTTGGCGCCTATGATAGGGAACAAACTCCCTTCAGATCTCCATGCTTTTCCACCCTGACTAAATTTCGCAAAGCCTTGTGTCTCTTTAAGGCTGCAATATTATCATTTGAGGATTTTTTCACGCTTTCCTCCAGCCCAAAGCGATTCAAAACGTTCACAGGTGATTAGCCAATACTACAAATCCAAACATGGGCAGAGAACTAGCAGCACAGGAGATGTACGTAGAATTGTTCTGAATGCCTGCTGTCAAGCACTCCACAGAGGTTTACAGTTTTAAGATTAGAGGGGGAAAAAGACACAAATCATCCTACAGTGAACTGATACACTACCACAGTCTTATTGCCTCATAGATCCACACATCAGCAGTACAAAAACACTCAACAGACCTCCTAGACCATGAACATCCCAAAGCATTATTGAACACTTCAACCTAGCTTAGGTGATCCAATCTGGTAGAAACCATCATTCATAAACAGTGGCTGGCACAAAGTAGAACTTGGTGAGGTCAATCTGTTGAAACATACCTGATGGCACAGAAATGAACCCCAGAGTGAAAGGTTGCGCGCTCATTGATAATACAAATATCCTGAAAGTCCGATAGTTACATGAGATGATGGCCACAACTGGCTGTACAAAGGCACCTCTTGCACCAGAGATAGCTACCTGTAATATACAGGGGCTGCCAAGTTTTTAGAGGGTATCTGGCATCGCAATTTCTAACCAGTTTTGACACAGAAGGTTTACTCAAATTGAATGGACACTTGCTTTTCTAGACTTTACGCACACAGGTACATTGTGTTAAATTTTCAGAGAACAAGCAGAGCTGTTTTTCCATAAAATCTCTAGTTTGTTCTTTCTAACACTTAAATATTTGCCAGAAGAGCATTACAAAATAGAAATCATTGAGGTGGGTGGATGAAATCCAAATTAGGGACAAGACCTTGAGGTTATCTGTAGTCCTATGTGTCTGAGGATAAAGAAGCGGGCCGTACTTTCCGGAGTATATGGCATATGGACACCAACCTACCCAACTGCGAGTACCATTTTACAGCATACAGGTGGAGAACTAGGAAATTAAATTACCAAGCACTTAAACCGTGGCACTGTATTGCAATATTATTGTTTGAACAGCTATGGATTAGTCACTCCAGATCCATGGGTTCAAGACCGAAATGATGAAACTGCCTTCCTGTTATGCTACATGTTCAAATTCTCTCATTTCACTGCCCCACAAGTTCTTCAGTTCTCTTAGAGCTGCAGGGCGTTTCATAATAATTTAACATATTGTAACAGACTGGTCCTTTTGTCTGCCACTGGCTCATGCTCAGCTTTTTCAACAGCTGCCGGTCCCAGCACGTACTAGCCTCTGTCCTGCAAGTGTTTACCAATGGTAGCATCAACCAGCTATAAAGTTCGGATGGCTACTGGATAAAGCAGAGACATGTGTTCGGCTCCTTTGATGGGCAGCTTGCGGCTGGCGTAGTGATGGATGATCTCAGGTACGCTGTCAAAAGGCAGGCTGTTCTGGCCCAGGATGTATTTGCTTTCTTTGGTTCTGGAGAGTTTCATGTGCATGAAGCCTTGATTACTCCTGTTCAGAGAGAAAGAAAGAAAAGTCAGCTTACTCTGAAATCAACACATTTGTGATACACTAACCTATGGCCTGAAGATGAAACATTTAATCCTAGCTGACCAATAAATACACCAGCACATTTTGTTTGTAGAAAATCATTATCCAAGTCACTGCGTAGTGCTTGGATCTAGGCTTATGAGATCTGTTTTTGATGTGGTCACCTAACAATGAACACCGCTGCTCAGATACAATCCGCCTACCTTTGACAATAATCTGAGCCACATGAATAGCCCATTTATTTGCTTAGAAAAAAGCTCTCTCTCTCACAAAGAATTCCTTTTTTCTTTCCATCAATAATCTTAACATTCTCTTTCCCAAGACACTTTATTTGGAGCCCTCCCCTTATTTTCATCATGAAAAGGTAACAGCACCACTTTGTCTTCAACATGTGGGACCACATTAGTGGCACCATATCAGGTAAAGCCTCCCATCACTGTCTCTAACCATCCGCGCACGCTCATTCTCTTTGTACACCTGTAGGACATTAGGTTATTAGTTGTGCAGGATGTGAGGTTTGCTCAAGTAATAGGCCCACAATTCCCCTTACATTGTAGCACTTGACTCTCTCAAGGTAGTTAAGCACAGCAGTCCAAGGCCTACTCAGAGGAGGTGGCATGAACTAGTAATCGCCATTCTCTGGCATGCAATAATAACACTCAGTAAATGATTGTCCACTCAGTGATTTTTCTTGAAAAAAGGAAAAATAAATTTATCACACACACACCAACTACTATATATACATTAATTCACAAATATATATGTAAAGCAGATAGAAATGCTTTCGTGAGACAGTGAAACAACATGACCCACAGAATCATATTACCCTCTACCACCTACACTAGATATGGCATCATAAAATAGGTGGGTATCATTTCAAATAAAATAGGCTTATTATCAAGGTGTCAGCAAATCAATATATAAGGCAAGCCTATTGGCTTTGAGGGGTCAACATATCAGAATATAAGGAAAGCCAATTGGCTTTGTCAAGTGTTACCACATAAACAAGACCACAACAAGAAGCAGAAATGTATTAGCATGAAGCCCCGCAGGGAAATATGGAGTGCAAAAGCAGTGACTATTTTATGAGAGTCTATCCCACTGACCGGGAGACCCACTTTCCTTTCCTTTAGTGTTGAGTTTTTCTTTTTATAAGGAGTGGGTGTCCTGTCTCACTCGGCACACACCTAACTTGGCTCCCACATTAGGGAAGGGTGGGGAGCCCACACCTGTGCTGCCCTGCCAGCCATCCACGAGACCAGCAGTGTCCTTGCCAGCTCTGGCAGTCTTCTTCCTGTCCGGACTGTGAGGGCAGGGTGTACTCAGCTGCTCCCCCAGTCACATGGAGCATGGCAAGGTCACCACATTTGGTGGGGGAGGGAGTCAACGGAGATCATCCTTTCTATGTGCCGCAGGCCCTAGGTTACTCCATAGTGCCCGAGTGCTCAGCGCCGGGATACTCCGATTAGCTGTGCATGGAACAAGAAACTTATCATCATCATCAGGGTTGGGATCCCAGACCTCCTTTCTTACATCGTCCATATGGAGATAGGGCCCCCTGGACCATGGGGTAGGGGGTCCCACTCATGCCCCCTTCCCTCAAATGAGGGAATCATGAGCCTGTCCAGACCCCAGGGCCTTGCCATCACCTGGGTTAATCAGCTGAACCGGTCGTGCAGCCACGCTCACTCAGTATTCCAAAATGGTCAAAAGTCACCTAACCTCAAAAGGTCATAAATCTCCTGGTGCGAAGTTCTAGATGCCAAATAGCAATGGCCAATCATAAGGTAACCCTTTTACCCATCCCAACCTTCCTGCACAACATTCTGGGACAATTCATGATGGCGCGTTGAAGAAGTTATTCAAGTCTACTCTTGGAGCCTCAGCTCCACCCCTAGTTGACATCAATTCAGGGTCTTTCCCCACCAAACCTAAATGTTGGTGCCCCCTCTTATGCTGGCTTCAGTTGTCTGGGCGTCCTCCTTTGTTCAGTGGCCACTGGCTGTCTTCACCCTGGTACAGTGTGTCAGCTATTTAACAGATGCAGATTTTCTTCTCCACCCCTTCCTCCTCAGGTGCTCAAGGAAGCACTGTTATTTGCTCTTTTTGTTAGGGCAGGCAATTGTTCCTTCTGCTGTGGAGCAGAGTGATTAACCTGGACCAGTAGGGTGACTAAAGGCTTGATCCACTATCCTGAGCTGAATCCGAGAAATAAGAGAATTCTGGACAACTTATAAGTGTTCATGAATGATCATGGGACTTGCGTAGTCGAACTGGGTGAATATTTTTCACCCTAGTTTCATAACTCACAGGATTGTTTCGCCTAAGGGAAGCAATAATGCACTTTAAGGCGGAATTCTCCATAAATATATATAATACAATGTCACTGCAGACAAAACAGTAAACCATACTGACTATCTATGAGCGCCCCCTAATTTATTTATTAATTTAATCTGTTTTTATTGATTTTACATGTTTAACAATCTTTTCCAACACACGCAGGTTGTTCGTCAATTTTCCTATAGATTCAGTTAGATTGCCCATATGGCTACATGTTATTACAGCAAAGGTTAACAGAATTTATTTTGTGAGCTTCACATTTTACCATTCTGCATATACCAGCCATTACTGATTGGTCCAACAGAAAACCGTGGAGGCGGGTGTTAACTAAACCGGGACAAATTAATACATAAGGGTGTGAAACTGGGTACCGGTAATTATGCTACCTACACCCATCCTCCCACCTGTCGCACTGAATGAATCTGCATCTGCAGTGCTTATGAGTGCAGTGCAGGACATGCTTTAAGTTGTGTATTATCCTGGATGCCATCTGTGGATGTCTTCGCTGGGCGCATGTCAGTTCCATATGGGACATGAGGTGAGGCTGCGGCATCATGTGGGAGGATTAAAGTAGCCAGTATTGCGTCCCAGTGTATGAGCATTATAAGGCCTATCCCAGGAGAACCCTTACCCTTGCAGGTTACCTGGCTGTGCACTATGCTAGTCCCACACATACAGCCCAAAAACATGTTGACATGTAACCAGCCAAGTGCCCCCAACCCTAGCAGTGCCGCAGTGACCTTATCTAAAGGGTGGACACTGGTGGTTAACAAGCTCAGTCCAATTACCATGTGATTACCATTGGCAAAGCACAAGTAGTGAAACTCATCCAAAGCAAAAATCCCATAAAAGGGAGATTGAAAAGCAAAAAATCAGGATGCACTAAATAGACAGGGCCCAACTGCAACACAACCCCCTCAGTGTCCCTTGCCTGCTGCCCTTACGACAAATGAGAAAGCTACATACTACTGGTTTAGGGTCCGTCACTCCGACATCCACTTGGACATTTATTAATTTCCCTAAAAGAAAGTAAAGCACCTCAGTTGGGTTTCCTTTGGTGAAACGCTTTTGCAAAAATCTTGGCCGTTTCGACAGTACAAGACCCACAGCATCCTTCTCCACTAGCAACATTACATCTACTAGTGTGCCTTCCATATGGTAGGCATTCTACACCACAGCACTTCCTGCAGTTGTGACATTCAGAACAGGTGTGCTGATGCTGCCTTGCTCCTTGTAGTTCCACACATCTCTTCTACTACATCCCCCAATACTGCAGTATGAAGACTTCTTAATTACTCATCTAACCCAAAGCCATGCTTGCTCTACCTTTTTGCAAGTCATGCTTGCTACCCTAAAACACCTGCGTGATAGTGGATTGGGCCTACTTCTGAAACCCTCACTTTTTTTGCGACTCTGGTTCTTTATCTCTGCTGTGGAGAGAAAGGCCCAAATGGAATCCCACTTGTACCATTTAATTGACACACAGCAGTAGGACCAGGCACCAGTTCTTGTACACTAATTCCTGGGTTTAGAGTTCAGGGTTATTCTGACTGAACACTTTCATACTGGTTTGTATGACATTTATTTTTCTTCAGTCTCACACAAATTAAATCCCCTTTTGAACTGCCTTGCTGGGAAGAGATAATTGCTGCTCTCCCCAGCTCTCAGATCAAAGGCCCTTAGAACAATAGGAACCCAATGGCCACTCCCCTTCCTGCAGAAGAAAGGGGAAGAATCGTAAATTTCAAGAGCTGAGCTGTTGTAATAATCCATGTTTGTTAGGGCATGGGATGCTGCCAGTCTGAACAATTGGGACAAGGCAGACTTCGATCTCCAGAGTCCAACACTGTGAATTTTGGAAGTGAAAGTCTTGTGAGGGCGGAGATAGACCCAGAGAGCTGATCAGCTCTAACATTAGAAGACACGCCTTTCAAATCTTTTCCAGCAGGCTGTGAAAGGTGTGAAGACAGTCAGTGGGCTTGTACCTTTAGTTAGATGTGCAGGGTTTTGTAGCATCTCTAGATTGGATGGGTAAGCCACCACTTGCAGATCTTTTCATCTGCATTTTTAAACCCCATGCACAGGCACAGAGTGAGCTGAGAAGCTGCCTTAGAAGACGTAAAAAGGACCAGCACAACGGTCAGCCCCCTGTGAAAAGCCTTGGAGTGCATCCCCCTCCTGAATTATATTCTTGGACTTTCTCTCTCTGGAGAAGTTGTCCGAGATTCACGTTCAGACCAGAATGCAGAGGTAACCAAGGGCTATTATTGTGACTGGACATGCTGTGAGGTCCTGGAGGAGTGGGCACCAAAGACTGGCTGCTTTGCACGGTGACCCACCAAGAGACCGAAATCTTGGGTCACTGGGGAGAGTAGCCATGGACTTTGACCTGCTGTTTAAAACATGCATGCATTGCTGAAGTGCCTTAGGTCAGCAGAGCACCTGACTGAGCAGAATGATGGGCCCAGCCCAGAGTGATCATGATGTTGCTGTTAGGAGGAAGCAGTGTGTGAAGGGCAGAAGAAATCCTTCAATGTGTGAAGCCGAGGGGTAGGAGCAATACTTACCCAGGCAGTGGCAATCCCCCTTTGTTTTGGACTAGTAAGCACTGCTGCTTGGTGCTACTGTTCTTGGTGGCTGGAGGAGTCTCCTGGACAAAGCAATCCAAAATCCAATGAAAGCTATCCAGTAGGGAGCGACCAAGATATCTGCATTTAGATGTGCCCCTCTGGCACAGCTTCACTACATTAGGGAAGGTTAGGTTGGCGTTGTGGGGCGTTTGAAACACACTGAAGAGAAATTGTGTGTGCGACCACATGGGACAACATCTTAAAATCTTCAGCACAATCAAAAAACGGGTTGAAGCAGATGTAGTCTGAAGTAGGCTGCAACCATGAAATCATGCACACAAGTATTTGATCCCCAGTTATCGCAATTTAACCCGCTGATTCCAGCATGATCACGCATGACCACATCAGATTGTTTTTCCCCTTACAGATGACCATCATTACCAGGGTAGTCCTGTTGATAATTTCAGTACTTTGGCCATGATTTAGAGAGCATCTGTACTCTGAAATGCTCCAGCCCTGGTCCCTGCACGTGCCCCCTCCCTCTGATCCAAGTGTTGGCATCTCTGTAAAATGCAGTCCCTTCTCGAGCAGAAGGAACGAGTATGGGAACGTGCTAGGACCTCATGGCTTAAGGACAGCAGCAGTGAGGCTCCCACAAGAAAGAGTCAGGTGTGGTGTGAAGAGTTCGGTTGGCCCCCAGGAATACCCACAGAAAATAAAAGCACCGAGTTAGCATTTTTTGGGGGGGAAAGTAAATTAAAGCATTTTCCAGCAAGGTAGCTAGGCAACCTATAAACAATAATAAAGAGTTCAGTTGTAAGACAAGATACATCTGGCTAACGCTCTGTTCATCTCTTAGGGAAACACAATATGCGAATGTTTTCCCTTTTTAGACATGGCCATATAGATGTATGATATATATATACATATATAAGATGATTCATGTTACTAACATTTGGCTTAGATCTCTAGTGAGCCTCACACTAATGTAAAAGTATGTAGGCTTGGTTTTAATGATTATATCAAAGTTATTGTTACGTTTGTAGAAATAGTTTTTTAAGTGTGAGTAGCCTGACAAAGCTTCCATCAGTGCCTACATTTTAGGCAATTGGTCTTTAGAAGGATACTGTGGTTTAACTATGTTAAAGCTTGCAAAGCTTTAATGGGAAATTCACAGACTGCTGAAATGGACAAGGTTTGTGGGGTAATTGGCCCTAATGAAAAATGTATAAGGTAGCAGATTTCCACCCTGATATTTCGTAACGAGGCCCCATATGAGGGAGGTCAGATTGCTTCACCCAAAACAATTTTGTGATTTTTTGTGTGTAACATTTATTTTATATAACAGTTTTTCTTTAAACTTAAAAGCACTGGCTGTACACTGGTTTACATTAGTGTGTATTGCTGAGTTTCAAGTCCACAAAGCCTCGCTATCCTGAGAGTTGGACTCAAGAACTAGTACGTGGTTCACACTTAAAGGGTCAGCAGAAGGGGCGCCCCAGGACATCAGAGGTGAACGTCTCCTAATAATACAACTGGAGTCCAGGAACGTCTGATTGCCGTTTGACCTCCCTTACTCAAACTGGATTTCTCATTTTTGTGCTCTGCCCGTATTCTTACTAGAGGCTCTATTTTAGCTTGTCCATTTGGGTAATGTAAGCCTCTTGCCAGCAGGAACACACAGCAGTTGTACTGCACGAAAGCTTAACACCAGTGGCCGATAGTAGCAGAAGGTTGATCGCAATTCAAACATGAAGACAAGACAGCAAAAAAAGAGGGAAACGAATAAATGTAGGTAAACACATGGGAACAACCCTGTGTCTATGGTCAAATGTCATCTTCTGAGTCCATACCGTTTATTTGAGAGACAACCCTGCACACCCTCCCACCAAACACACACCCATACGATACCTGTACATCCACAAATTCAACCCAAATGCACACAAGCTCAATAACTGTAGACCACACAGGAGCTTTACATCAATGATGAAGATCAGGGGAAAAAAGCCTGAAACCCAAATAGACATGTAACACACAACAACATGATAATACCTGCAAATGAACCCCACACATTCAGCAGTTAGGAAAGCAAAAATTAAGCACATTATTTGTAATTCTTAAGTGTGAAAGAATTTATGATTTTAATGGGATCAAACGAAATCAAGTTACTTTACAGGGTGATGCACAAATGATCAATAGTCACTGAAGCCCAATTTTCGCACATTATCATTTGTGTGCAATAGTTTTATTAGTAAAAGTGAATTTCTGTGCACATTTAGTGGACATTTCAATGGAAAACGAGCAGTCTGTAAATTATAGTGCACTATCACACCATGCTCTGATTACTTAAAAAAAATCTCTGACTCATGTGCATTAAAGTTAGGTGGGTGACGAAAGTTTACCATTCCAAAATGTGGGTTGTGTTTCTAAAATAGTTTGGGATGCACTGATCAAAGTTGCACAGCTTGGTTTCTTCTTAAAACTTTTTTATCGGATAGATTGTATCCGTAGGTAAATTTCTGTCCAAACCCATTGGACTGCCATGTGGTGTACCACCGCGGTCCTCACTGAGCCCCACACTCTTTAATGTGTATGTCTCATCATTGGCTCCCGTAATCAGTGCATTCAGGTTGGGATCACGTCCTACACTGATGACACACAAATTGTGGTGTCTGTTACCTGGCCAAGAGTTGGGAATAGATAAATGTTTTCAAATCTTCATGGAATCATTTGGGAGATGGATGGCAGACAATTGCCTGAAGCTTAATTCAGGTAAAACTGAAGTAATGCTGTCTGGGAATGATCTTAATTTCTGGACTCCTAATTGGTGGCCTGCCTCCATGGGGTCACTCCCGACACCCTTTAAAAGGAGAACAATGTGGGAATACTACTAAATGAGAAACTCTTCTTTGTGGCCAAAGTAAATGCAGTAACCTCAACAATGCATGTCCTGAGAACTGTTAAAAAGGTATTGCAGCTTTTACCTTTGGGTAGCTGGCAAACAGTGGTTACAGCAGTGGTCATTAGGGGGCTGGATTACTGCAACAGCCTTTATCTAAATATACAACAAAAACTTCTGTGTAAACTCCAGCTGCTACAAAATGCCGCGGCCTGATTCCTTACGGGCACATCCAAGTTCTCCCCAATTTCCAAAGAGATAAAAAAATTGCAATGGCTCCCGGTGAGGAACCGGGTGCATTTTAAATCTCCTTGCATGGTCTTTAAAGCACTTCAAGGCCTGGGACTAGATCACTTAAGAAGCCAGTTTCAATGGTATAGACTGACAAGAACTCTTAGATCACTGGGAGCCAAACTGGTCGTAGTCCCACCAACAAAAAAAGCTCAGTGGGGGGGAAAGAAGCTTGGAATGACTTGCCATTCCATTTGAAAAATGCCAGCAACCTTCTAGCTTTCAGGAAAGGGTTGAAGACCTGGCTTTTTGATACATACACCCTATTTTTTAGCTCTGCATTAAGGAGAAGTAACTAGCGTCAGGACACCTCCAGGTAATCGTGCGCTCTAAAAGTTTTCATAACATAACATAACAGCTATGCTAGGGTGACCAACCGTCAGTGATTTTCGCAGACTGTCTGTGAACTTACGGTCATGTCCGTTGTCTGTGAAGAAAGTTTCCAAGGACAGCATTTGTCCGTAATTTTAGCCTTGGTGGCAAAGGACAATTGTTCAGCAGTTCAGATGCCTCAGCTTAGGCAGAAGAGAAGAGGTGTCCAGTGCAGTGATTCAGTGGGAGGGGCAGCCAGGGTGCTGGGCTGCTTCAAAGAAATGTAAATGTGAGGACTGGTTAATCTGGGCACGTAAAGGTTGCTTGAATGAGAACTACATAGGTGTTAATTGACCTAAAGCAGCCCAAGGTGAAACATTTCTTTTTCCATTGTATTGTTAAGGTGTTCCAAGCTGAGTTGTGAAGTGTGTGCTTTGCAACTATTATCCCTAAGCACACAGCAGATGTGGCCAAGTACCTAATGAACAAAGAACAAAGATGGGTACTAAAACTTAAGACACATAAAGAGGGTTTAAATGATGAGATCCCTTGGTCCACATTATAGTCTCTGTCCTGATATCAATAGGTCATTTAAACTGAGATCTTGTCATTATTGTAATCTTCCGCTTCTGATATGCTAATACTAGCAGTAGAATATAGACATATGTCCTGGTTTTGCACTAGCACACTGGCCGTACACAGCACATCTGTAATGGCCGGTCCATTACATCAGGTAATTTATACTGATATCTTGTCACTTTTGTAACCTACTGCCCCTGATATACCAATACCAGCAGTGAAATACTGACAACTGTCCTGCTTGTGCTAAAGCACACTGGCCGTATACAGCACATCTGTATTGATCTGTCCAGTACACTGTACATCATACCCTCACCTGAGATGTATATCTGGTGCCTCCCATCGCCACAGATCTACTGGATAAAATACATCTGTCCGCTAATACTGTGCACACGAAGATATGAGCGTAGTAAGCAGGTTTACTTGCCTCGTAAAAGCTGTCTGATTTAGTAGACAAATACGGTATTTTTAGTGCGGGCAGTAATAGACAAACATTATTAACGCTGTCCCTTTATATTATTTTATTTTATTTTCCCAAGCATTTGACCCTCTGTTTCAATCTCGCTTGTGAGGCGCTCGTCACTGTTGCGTTTTACTCACATATCCCACGTGGTTCCTTGACTACAAGCTCGACAATCGACCAATGACAATCGCAGGCCCTTGGCTGATTAGCAAATGAGCGAGCTTGTTGCACTGTTACTATCATTAGAGCCAATAGGAAGACGCGGTTGCGCGTCCCACGTGATCGCATAACCAACGGTAGCGCTTTTAAGAACAGCCTCACGCCTGCCATCCGGTACCTCCCCAGTCGGCTAGGACGCCGGCCCTGGAGTACCGACGGAAAGGTAAGACGAGCTCCGACCATTCTAGCTCCTCGCTATGCTGCTCCATTCGATACAGCGGAGCTCTTTCTCCAGCGCTCTAGGGAACGGCATCACTAGAGAACAGATGCAAGTCCTGTTAAAACTAGGCTACTGAAAATAGAGAGTGTTCTGTATTTTGCTGTGCACGTTGTGATTGACATGTGTTTCACATGTTTTTTTAGAGCAGTGCTTCATCTTCCCCTGAGCCGCTGCCAGGTGGGGTGAGGCCAGTCTACCTTACAGATTAAGGTAAGAACTGGACAACATTTGGCTAATGAAATCTCTTTCCAAATGAATGTAATTCGGCTCTATAAATAATAAGAGCTTATGGACCAACTTTTTATGTGATTGCAATAGTGATCCATAGTCTATGGACTTATTTCATAGCCCACAGGAAACTGATAGTTTTAACCCAACACCCATACCTCTCTTTCTTTCCACAGTGAGCGACACAGACTGTAAGGGCATTTGGATTATTCAGGTGACCGCGTGCACTTGTCTTATATTTCCTTATGTCACCTTTTCACTTATTATTTTCTCACATTGTGCAGTAGTTCTTACTTGTT
The DNA here is from genome assembly GCF_964263255.1 of Lissotriton vulgaris. NCBI lineage: Eukaryota > Metazoa > Chordata > Amphibia > Caudata > Salamandridae > Lissotriton > Lissotriton vulgaris. The sequence goes on from NC_141688.1 coordinate 8,693,232, forward strand.
TAGCTCTGGTCCTGATGAAAGCAAGGACGCAATAGTCCCTATATTGCAGAAACATGTTGACCACCCTTACCTCAGGCAGTCTACATAACCAGACTGCTTTAGGCCACACATATTTTTAATCTTGGTATTTAAGGCACACATAGAAAAAATAACATTCTGTGCTTTTCTAAACCAATTTTAACACACTTTTTTGTCTTAGTTTTCTATTCTTTCACTCACTTTTTCTTGCACTGCACACCCCAGTCCCATGTCTTTGTCCACTCATTAACATCGAGTGGTAGACCACACTGTTCCTATCAACACCACCAAAGGGACCCCCATACCACCGGGTCAACCTTTGATTGTGGCACGGATTTTCTCAGACGGGTGGTCCGGATAAAATCCCAAATGATGAAGGGCGGATCCGTATGGTGACTGATGGGTATTTTCCTCTTCCCTTGAGAGTTTCCGTTGCCGAATCAATTTTGAGTCGTGGGTGTTTGGGCAGCTTCTGCACACCTCTGGGCGGTGTTTGTTTTTGAGACCCTCTGGTACATTTTGTTATTTATAGGTGCTTTGCAACTACAACTGAGGTCACAAACCACTGTTACATTACTTTTACATTGTAACTCTTAAAGAGGATGTGAATGGCTCTTTCATGCAGTCTCATGTTTAAAAGTCGCAAAACCCCTTTCACAATTCAGAAACACTTTGCTCACCCTTAAAACAGGATCTGTGCATTGTAAAAAGATGATTTGCTATCAGAAGTGTGATTCAAAGACTTTGCAACAAAAAAAAGCCTTTATGACATGCAGCCCCTGGTGGATTGACCTGTCAGCATTCTTCTTGTAACAATTACAACATGAATGGCAGTGGTAAAAAAAGCCCGGCCAACACCTCCGTACTGTTTACCAAAAGTCCAAATTTAAGAATTTATAAGTGGGTGTGCTCAATGTACAACACTGTGAAACTCACAGTGTTTTCTTGTATGGGAAAAAACTTCTCCCCATACACATAACAGCAATTAACTAATTACAGAGTACAACCGCTACTAAGTTTCACTACTGACCTTGTTGTCAGTTATTTTAATAATAAACATAACAGTCTATGTATTTAATAAAAACAGTAGTAATCCAAGTACAAAACAAGCAAGAAGACAAATATAATCTTGATTGTGTTGACACGTAGTGAATGTTGTTGATGCAGGCAGCCGACACTTGTTATGTCATATTAACGACTTCTTCAAGGCTCGAAAAGAAGTTGGGAGAATTGTAGCATAAATCTCTGGGATCCCTCAATAGTATGGGATGTACCACAGCAATAGCGATAAGCCAGATACTTTGATCTTTCGGTTGCAAAGTAGGACTTCGAAGCACTTTCCAATGTCGGAAAGTAAAAATCTAAATGTAGTCAGCGGGTTCAAATATGACTAGAGTTCTGTCTGTCCAGTTTTGAAGTGTAAACACTTATAATGTGTAGAAGGTTAGAAAGACAAACGCTCGTATAAGAATACAACGAGCCGAGCCCCAAGACTTCATTTGTAAATATAGTAGTACATCATCAGGGTTCCTGCCGTACAAGGACAGGTATAACGAAAAAAATCTTACTTCAATCGAAGAAGTTCTCAAAGACTATTTACTAATGAAGTCTTGGGGCTTGTTGTACTCTTATACGAGCGTTTGTCTTTCTGACCTTCTACACATTATAAGTGCTTACACTTCAAAATTGGACAGAAGGAACTCCAGTCATATTTTAGCGTGTCAACTACATTCTTATTTTTACTTTTTGACATTGGCAAGTGTATTGAAGTCCTACTTTTCAACTGAAAGATCAAAGTATCTGGCTCATCTCTATTGCTGTGGTAAATCCCATACTTTTGAGGGATCCTGAGGATTTACGCTACAATTTTCAACTCCTTTTCGAGCCTTGAAGAAGTGGTTTATACGACGAAACATGTGTCGGTTGTCTGCATCAACATTCACTACGTGTCAACACAATTAAGATTATATTTGTCTTGCTTGTTCTGTACTTGGATGACTACTGTTTTCATTAGATTCAGCATTCTTCTTCTATTAAAGAGGATTGTTTTCCTCTTGCACTTGTCACTGAGGAAATGCAGGCCGGTCCTGCAGGTGCTCAGCAACAAGTGCAGTTCTAAAAAGCAGGTGGTGGTATGGGTCCCAATCGGGCTCTCCAATTTTGCCCTAATTCTTAGGGTTGGAAAGAATATCTTAACTCTGCAGCAGTGCCACCTTTAACCTGCCTTTGATGTAACTTCAAAGAGACTGGTCACAGTTCCTTCACAGTCTCATATTTCAGAACTGAAGCATTTTCAATGTCATTTACAGCGAAGCCAAAGTTGTTGCTTATTTATCTTATGCAACTAACAACCATTGACAAAGCCAATAGTCCTGGCTTGTTCTAGGTGGAAAGTTAATAATTGTTTTATTTATCTGGATGCACTGACAGAAACAGCAAATTTCCCATTCGGGTGGCAAAATCTGCTAAGCACAGATTTCTTAGATTAAGTGTTTTTGAGCCGTGCCCTTAGTGACATCCGCCAAGCCCCTTTGACAGATCCCACCGTTTTTTCATACCACTTAAAGCCCTGTACTAGGTACTGTACGTATGGCTATCCTGTAGCTCTTCTTCATCATTTTACTACAACAGTCAGCAGAAACATATCATGCACCATTTAAGGTCATTTGTATCCTGCAAGCTAGAGTCAGTGGAGACATAATCCATAGGAATTTGCATGATATCACCTCAGTACATCTGCTGACAGATAAAACAATCTACAAGGAAGGGGGCATGACACTTTAGGCTATACTGCCCCACCTCTGATTGTCAGCTTCGTGCTATTACTATAAAGCTCTCCTACCTTTACCCTACTTTCGCCCACTCTTCTTGCTAACACTCATATTTACTAGTGTATATCTTGCTGGCATCTTTTTGGACTGGATTTTTTTATACTGTGGACATTTCAATATCTCAAGGTTAGCATTGATCAGGCAATTCCCTTGTCATGCTTTCATGTCGTACACCTTCTGCACATCTATGTAGACATGGTCCAATAATTATCGTTTCTATGCTAATGTCATACTTCTGAATGTTTACTCCTGTTATGACAACACTTTATACGGCGCACCACAAATTGTTTCTCTGCACTCTTGCTATTCTGAAATCTAATGTGTAGTGCGCTGTAATAATTTTTTTATGTACTTCCCCTACCCTTCCATATTCCTTTTACAGATCCCTCAAACTGGTTTGAGTGGAGTCTGCACAACTGAAAAAAAGAAAATAAACTGCTAGGCTAGACATTTTATGAAGAGAATGTGTGCGTTTCATTTTTCCCAAGAGTCTGCTTTCACTTTGTCATGCACAATGTATGGATGTAAGACAAAGCATACTTTCAGTGCTCTGGAAATAGGAACGCACAGGGCAGGAGAGATGTGGTATATCCTTGTGCTCTCTTCTGCTGTATATGGGAACTCAGTGACTTGGTGCAATTTTCATATTTCAGACTGGGGGTGCAATGTCATCATCATTAACGGCAAATGTACTTGCCCATGGACGTTGGCACAGTTTACTCAGTCTCACATTAGCCAAGACCTTTTGACTTGGATATGTAGAATATATTCATCTGACACAAAGCTAGCCACTCAGAGGACTGCATTCTAATCCAGCAGTGCAGGACCCATTTATCTACATCCTATGCATGCTGCTTTATATCTCACAGTGGAACTCAGATATGAGATGCTAGTAATAAAGTCCATCTGAGCAGATCTTCCGGACCACAAATGCTTGCTCAGGACAATGAACTGTAACCTAAATATTGGACTAGACAATCCAGTGCAGTACCCATATGATTATGATCATATGAAATACCACAAAAAGACCTGCAGAGCTACTCAAAACAGTGTGCATACCGAAAAAGTTATGTGCATGATTGTCTCAAACTAATATAAACTTATTTTGACGTGTACTTGTGTTGGTTGTCTATTTACTTACTTATGTACTATTGCGCGACCTCCTCTGATGTCCGTAAAACGTATTTTGTTGCAAGTTTTTGTCCTGAATTTTGCCCTTCTGTCCTGAATTTTTGCACTCAACGTCCTGAATTTGCACCCGTCCCAGTAGGTCACTCTAAGGCAGAGGTCTTCAAACTTTTGGATGCCGAGACCCCCCCCGCTGTCAACATTTTGAGGCGCAAGGACCCCCTCCTGACAAAAATTTCTAAACCTGTAGGCAGGGCTACTAAAATTATGAGGCAAGTGAGGACCAAATTACGCGACAGGCTTGACTAAATTGTGAGGGAAGAAAATGTAAGTGATGTTATGTGATGCCGCGTATTTTGGGATAGCATTGCTTCATTATTTTGAATTTTTTTACACACAGTAACACTGAGGAAAGATTTCACCCCATCAGTACCCGTTTATAACCAAAATACAGCAATTAACATCAGAAAGATTTCTAGTCAACCTTTGAGAAGGGCCTTCCACTCCGCAGGAATACGTGCTGCCACATTAGAAGCTCACCTGGCCCTGGCCAGGCGAGGCAGGGGTCCCTTAAAAACCTGGCGGTTTTGTGCAGAGTTAAGCAGTTTACCCTTTATATTTTTTTCCATTAAATACATTCACACTAAAGCAGTATTTGTAAAATACAAAGGTAAGGAACAGGCACAGTGGGGGCCCAGGGGGGTACTGAAACCTGGAAAAAAAGTAAGCCTTGGTAATCAGTTTATAAAGGCATGTAAATATGCAAATGGTCTTTAAAGACCTGTGAAAAACTCGGGCGTGTTGGAGATGACTCCAGACACTGCCCAGCCCAGCCCACAGCTCGAGTTACACTGCAGAAGCAGCAGCCGGGCTAAGAGACACGACGGGGGAGGAGGGGGGCTGAAGCCCTTCGGCCTGGGAAGAAGTATGACTGTGAAGGCGCGACCCCCTTTGCATCGCTCCACGGCCCCCCTGGGGGTCGCGCCCCACAGTTTGAAGACCCCTGCTCTAAGCTATGCACTAGAAGGTGATCCGGCAACAGTGTGGCCAGCAGTAGGATGTAATGCACTGTACCAGGCACAGGCTACGAGCCCAGCATTATGAGAAGTGCTGCTTCACTCTGGTGGGCACCCGAGAGCAGTTATTAAACAGAAAGTGCTCTTTCGTCCTTCCCTCCCCACATCGATAAATGCACTAAATGAAAATGCCGTCCCTCTGTCATTTTTCATAAAGCTGAGGCAAGTTCAATGGAGGAGGCTGCTCCGGCTCCCAGAGCATCTGTTTGAGGGATGGCTCTCGGGGGAGATGCAGCCAGCAAGGAGGCCTACTGCAGACAGCACGAGGGGCCGGGCACCCGAGCAGACAGCGCTCATTAAAGCCTGCTTCCCAACACAGAGCAGGGAGGGACATCTGGCCAGACTCTAAACCTGAGCAGTGGCAACAGGAAGTCAGTCACGTATGTGTGTTTAGGGTTATGTGTGCGACTCGAAAGGGTATGAAGTACTTTATACATGCAATCGAAAAGCTACAAACTTCTCTGCACTGCGTGAGGCGTTCAGCGCAAACGAGGAGCAGCGGAAGCGCGTGCAAGACTATATGTTCCATTTGTTCAAAGTTGAGTACGAGTGGAAACAAAGCAAAGAAGGCTGCTGAAGGATCGACAACTGCACAAACAGAGCAGCAGCTGAATCTTCATCAACCACAGTATCAAAAATGCAACTACTTTGTTCTATTAAATGGTATCGCACCACGTTTAGTTTTGCTCCTCAACTTTATGTGCTACACTAACGTTATCAATCCTCTCTCCCACTATGCATGTATTCAGTCTATTGCCCTCATCTCGTTTCCTGCATTTCTACGCTATGTATGATGTTTTTCCTAAAGTATTACATTTCTTAGCTCCATATCACTGCCTTTTCTATTTCTTTTTGCAACACTACCTTAGCAATAACAATTCACTGTCATTTTTCCTACAGCATTATCATTCCATAGTCCTCCTGTCCTTCAGCTAAATCTAGGCAGCCTGCCCTCTACCTTACTTCCTGCTGCTTCAGCTAGAACATCCTGCCTCTCTCCACCTTCTGTTTCTCTGTACTACGCTCATTGTCTCTTCTTCTGCAAGTCTTCATTCCAAAGCACTGCCATACTGTAGGAGGCTTGCTTAATATATGGTTCACAAATGTAAGTGAAGCACCTTGCACTAATCCAGGCAACCCTTATGGTGATTCTAGTGGTCTTAGACAGCCAAAAAAAGATCTCAAAGTGGTAGTTGTGCAATGCAGCCTTCAGGCTTATCCAGGAAGAGTGTAAAGCAGCTCGTATCACCAGATCTAATCATATAATGTAGGTTAAATGAAAAAGAACCTCACAGTGCATATATAAAATATGACTATTTATTACACAGCACTCACTAGCACATTGGTATATTTCCTTCCCGGAGATATCAACATGAATACACAACACTACTTCAATTGCAAATAAGGAAATAGCACAAAAAACAGTGGTTTCCAGGGAGAGACCAAACCATATGCTTAAAAAGTAGAATGCAAACTGCGATTGAAGATGTGACTTGGATCAGGAGACTCTGAGAAGCAGGGAACACAAGGATCCACCCAATGTAAGTACCAGGGAACCCCACCGAGGCTGTGTGCAGAGTGGAACTACAGCCGCGTACTCAATATAAGTCAATGGGAATGTCGATGTTGCAGTTTTGAAGAAGGACCCTTCCCAGTGGACCCTGAAGAAACCTCATGGAAGACAGATGGTTGGAGAGTAACCTTACCCGGGGTTACCCCAGGGACTAGGATACCTACACCAGGGGAGCCAGGTGCATAGGTGCAAATTGATGGAAATCGCCACGGACAACAATGGAGAACTTAAAAAAAGATGCCGCTGGTGAAGACTGTGCAAGAGTCTGGTGGAATCCAAGGGTGGATTCTTGAAGTGAAGAACCTGCAAGTATAGGGGGCAGAGTCTATGCCACTGGGAGGTGACCAGGAGGCATGGAAGAACAATGCCCACTGATAGTAGAGGGTTCAGGGGTGACGGTGACCTTGTCCCTGCAGGTGTGAGGACCAGGCGATGCGGAGGAAGACCAGGAGCAGTGCCCAAGTTGTCCTACACTGGAAGTCGATAATCAGGGGGTAGGTGTCTGGCGGGAGCACCAACAAGCCTAGAAAGCTGCAACATGCATAGAAAGCATAGAAGGAGCAATGTTGGGACCACCATGATCCAAGGTACTCATCACAAGTATGTGAGTCAGAGCAGGCCCAGAGCAAGCAGGAGAGCCCACTGGAGAAGTTGAAGACCCTTAACAGTACCCACAAGCCGAAGAGGACCTTGAACAGTTCACCAAAGATGAAGGCCTACGGTGCAGAGGAAGCAGCAAGCTGTGATTGGCAGTAAGAGATGCTGTAGGCTTGAGCTTCTTGCAGCCCGAAGGCCTCTGGAGTGCAGAGCACACATGATTCCAACAATGTTGGATTATAAAGATGCCCAGGTTCTGCACAGCCACTATAAAGTTAGCCATCATGTAATGACAGATGGCCACTATATGTATCAAAATGGCTGACTGCACTAGGTCTGGAGAATATACTCCGGGTTTTGTAGGGGTGACCTGCTCATGCAGGGACACCCACACACTTATAACCTAGCACCCTGCCTTGAGGATTTAAAGGTCTGCCTTATAGGTATTAAGTGTAGTGACCTCAGATATAAGAAAATGTATATCTGTTGTAAGTGGTGCTTGCACCAACTCATACAGGCTGCAATGGCAGGCCTGTAGTCACAGTTTGAATTGTCTTTCATGGGTGGTACAATACATGCTGGAGTCCATGGGAGAACCCTGGTGTACCTATGCCCTGGGTACCTTAGTATCATTTATTAGGGACTTATAAGGGAACACCAGTAGTCAATTGTAGTGGTACAGAAGTACTTACCATAGTCCATTTTAGAAGGAAGCACAGGGACTGGAGTCCTGATTAGCAGGATCCCAGTCAGACTAGTCACAAACACATACTGACACCACCAAAAAGTGGGGGTAACCATGAATGCAGATTCTACTTTCCTACCCTAACTTCCTGATGTTGGATTCTCACACTACTAACTCCCCCTTTGACAGTCACTACCCTAGAAGTGCCCTCATCTGCCCCTTTCACTCTACAACAGCCTCATCCTTCTTGCCCCTTTTCATTGTTTCCCTCTCTGACTCTTACTCTTCCTATCCACCTGTATTCCCTTCATAGTATGATTTCTGTTGCCTCCTACTAAAGCTTCTTTCCTGTGTAGCATCCTCTTTGTCGTTTTCTCCTCTTCTCTTCATGGGTTCCCTTTTCAGGCTGCCACTCTATAAGCAGGAGCAGAAAGACATCAATGGGCAAGGTCTGATCCCACGGTCACACTGCACACAATAGATTGTTAGGCTATTTTAGTCACTTTGAAGACTTGGCAGCTCACGTCCTTTAGAGAAGGGCCTTGGAGGGAACCATTTGAAATGGATAAGATCTTGTATGATTTTCCCAGCCAACCAACTGCAAACCAATATGAGACCCACTTCACTTGACTAATATAACGAATGTCTGCTCCACAGGACACCGAGGGCAAGGCGGATGAATTAATCCTTGCCAGGAAGACAACCCCTAATGTTTCTAAAAGTTTTAAAGGTTCAGGAGGTGAATTCGATATACAGTTTCAAAAGAACTTTTTTAATTTAAAAAGAGCAGGCGGGGATCAGGTTACTGACCCCAGTAAGCGAGTTAAACAATGACATAAGGTAATGGCTGCTTTTTAAAGGAAAGCAAAAATCGATCTTTATACTGCTCTGGTTCTGATAGTGAAATCAAAGTGACGACTGCTCACCCTGGCCATTTGTCCACATAATAACTTCATTATAACACATTGATATGTGTCCTAGGGTAGCACCCAGAGCTGTACATCAGTGTGCTGGAGGCAAAGCATGTTGGCACGCGACACACAGCCCCTGTCTTCCGGAGAATCCATGGGACATTACACATGCACTTGAGACGGACATCAGAATGATCGGAAACGGAGAAGGGACTGTGGCACAGGGTCTTCAAGCTGGTATTCTGTGGGTTAGGATCAAGGTTAACATCAGGGGATGTTCATTTCTAGTCAGGGCATAGCATGACCTAATCTGAACATGTTTGTAAGGTTTGCATACACACCGACAACAAAAGCTTCTAATCAGCCGATAAAATCACCTTTCACTTTACTGGTACTCCAACAAATATACTTCTTTCTGAATCCATTTCTTTACATCTGAGACATACAACAGTCCAGATATCTCAATTATAATCATATAATATGTATTTGTTTGAGGCATTACTGTTGTTCTAAAAAACACCATGGTCTCACATGACGTATTGAATTGAGGGGTAGGCAGGCATAACTCTTTAACATTACATTTAACCCCAGCTTCTGTTTTTTTAGTAAAAATATTTTTATTGCCATTAAAAAAGGTAACAACTTGTGAAACTCATTGCTGCAACACAAAGCCAAGAGCGACAAGTAACTAAAGGTAAAACACAGATTTCCCACAAGTACTCGGCAAGGTCTGACCCATATACAGATACCAATGACCTCTTAGAGGATCTGGTCAGTGAACCATCAACATAATAATGGATGTGTTTGTGCCACATTTACTCGAGTTCACATTGTAACATATAACATAAGTAACTGGACAAATCAAAAACTTGTGGCTCATGCGCACTGAGAATAAGAGAAGGTTGATGGCCAAACAGGAGCGGACACATAAGGGGAAGGGGGCAGCGGAGCATGCACCCCGTCCACCCCAGGGCAGGCCTGGTATCATACCTTGGTATCAGGGGTCTAGAATACCAACTATGTTTCTGGAAAAAAAATCTAGAAAACGTATCCTAAAAAATACATTTTGGTATGCAAAACACGAATCTTTGTGATTTTAGGATGATACACACTTCTATTTTTTCCTGCAAGAGTGGAGGAAGTGTGGTGGGAGAACACACAACAAAGGTTATCTTCAGCCATCAATGGATACCCATCTTCAAACATCCCCATGGGTAATGATTTTCTGAAAGAGGTGAAATTACAGATGGGAAGCTGTTCATAACTGCAATGTTTTATACTGATGGGTTCTGAGTGACATGAAAAATACACAACAAAAGAAAAGCAAAAGCAGTCATGTCCCCCAGGAGGTGGCTCAATGGGCTTCAAACCAGTCTACTATTTTTTTAACAGGCCTATACTGTGGTATTTTAAACAAAGAATTAAACTTGCACTGAAAGAGGCAGGTTGCAGCTAAAGGACGGAGCACTGTTATGTCACGACAATGGAAAAGAAGCGTTGTCAGTGACGTAACCGCAGCGATCTGCAGCATTCTGAAAAGTGTGTTCACGATAAGGATGGACATATAATATCTTTTCTTTCTGTTCCACCCATTGTGCATTTATTATAAGCATCTGATCGTTACAAAACGCATTTTAAATGTTATGCCTGGGTGTGTGTTCGTGAATAGCATGTGGAAATGATGCTCTTCTGCAGAGCCTCAGAGGGCAGTTTGGGCCAAGTGTTGGCTAACAGCGAAGCTTGTCAGTGCCAGCTGGCACTCAGCAATCTCCTCGGCATTACATTTTTACAGAGAGTGCTCATGATGTAATGCAATATCTTCAGAGCCTTGTCGATGGCACTGCATCAGATGAAAAGAAACCGCAGGGTACATCATCGGAACACACTGCAGACTTCTGACTTTAAGGAAAGGAGACAAAAGACAGTAATAGCTCTTCCTGACTCGGAAAGCTCTGCCCACATGCTAAAAAAAAACACAGACACAACTGAAAAGTATGGTTACATTTTAATAAGCAAATTAAGTAAACAGTAATTCTGAGGAAAAATCCGTTCGTGGTCAATTCTGTGTTTCAGACTTTTTAAAAATACCTAAAAGCTCTGCAGCACCCCGAGATTAATGTAATATTCATCCAGCAAAGGGTGACGCACTGAAAGGGCGGCCATTTTTCCTGCACTGGACATTAAGCCCCAGGGCTGGCACATGCCTGAGGGTTTCTAGTCTCCGGGGCTCAAGGCAAGAGGCTACAGATCTACTGCATGGAAAAAAACCTCTCGAATAGGCTATGTCAATGCATGTTACCTGGGTCTGCCTAAGAATACAGCTCAGAAGCTTCAGAAAATGCAGAGCGGAGCAGTTCGAGTGGTTTGCAGTCTTTGTAAATTTGATGCATTTCTTACATATGAAGATGTCTCCTCTGTTGCTGTGGATAAAATATAAAGCATTGTGTCTCCAATGAAGCCTATTAGGGAGCTAAGATGACCTTCTTTGAGACTCTTCTCCCCAGACATGAGGCTTTAAGATCTTGGATATCTGAAAATCATTTACTCTTCTTGAGGCCTCTTTTTGTAAAAATTTAGAATGGGTGGGAGGGCATTCCTCAGTCTGTAAAGGGGTTTCAATCCGCTCGCTGAAGGACCTCGGGCGGATTGAGGAGCACTCTGCATCCGTGCTGATCCTTTTGATTGAGCATTGTTTATAGAGGAGATTTAGACCACCAAGGAACGATCATGATTGAACTTGAAATCTGTGTAAATAGCAAACACCCCCTGAGTGTGTTGATTTGCTGTGAATCACTGGTTACATTTTTACAACACTTTCACTTTTGAACGCTGCGTCAAAACACTTTGACTAATATATGTATACATCAAGGAGAATAAAATTTAACATTAGAGACCAACGTATGTTTATTGGTGTTTTAAACTTGAATTATAGCAGGTCTATCTATACACATGATATAGACCTGCAGTTGAAGAAATCCCACGGAGTCTCTGTTCTATTTTACTTCCAAAATACCAAAATAATAGTAGTACTCTACCTCTGATAAAGCAAGAGTTTTTAAACTTTTTGACCTCTTCTTAGTAGGCTTACTGATGCTCAACGTGGACCTCCTCCCTTTGAATAACCTCAAATTCCAGTAGTAAGTGTGCCACTCAATACAAAACAAATAAGTGTCACAAGAGGAACTGTGTGCACCTTTTGGTCTCTATTTCCTGACTACTCCTAGTGTTTTCACTTCCTTTCCTACGACATTCATTTCCTATTCCTACTTCCTTTCTTTTGTATATTTCAGCTCCAAAATTAACTATATATTTGTTTAGGAACAGTCTTTCTCCATGTGTCTCAATGGAATTGAGGATTTAACAGAGAAATAACTGTCTACCAAACAAAATAGAATGCAATTCAATTCTCAGCTGTCTCTAGTATGGGGGATCCCGGAAATAAATTCTACATTGCGCAATGCTTTTCATGTCACTGCGAAAGTGGAGATTTCCATGAGTTTATTTCCCTCTATTTGACTCATTTTTTCCTAACTTCAACCCTTAAATAAAATTCAGCTATGCACCGACTTTGTATTTGCTGCCCCCTCACCCCCCGCCCACCCCAGACAATGCCTGATAGCACCTCATTGACAGACCGCAGTTGCAGATGAATGACATTAGCTGCATACTGAGCAGATACAGGAAATCACCAACCAAGAGTGTTTACTGCCTTCCTATGAGCACTCTTTGGGCACAGCTCCTCCTTTCTGAAGTGTGTCTACATCCAGGTCTAGCACATTTGTACAGAGTTGCCCTTAATCCTGCTAGCTTTGGAATCACTTCTCCTGGCATTGTTGTAGCATTTCTCTGCCTCGTGTTTCACTTTCTTTGTGGCATGCTCTCCCATTATCTTGTTCGTATTTCTCATTACTCTCTCCATTCCCCTTCTTTTCATACCGGGTTTCTTTCTTTGTTATCTTTTATGCCACCATCCTGATACATCCTCCTTCCTCTCACTGCCCTCCAGACACGGTAGACCACTCTAAGGGTCTCAGCAAAATGAGTCAGTCACAAACTTTATTCAGCTACTGCCATAAAATTGCATATCAGCAATTAAAGATGCACAGAATAAAAACTTGGCGCATGGAGATTAAAAATCTATATTATGCCAACCTCAAGGGTAGGATGATTAAATCAAGCACGGCATAAAAAAAACACAAAATGTCATCAAATGGGTACGCAAACAGATTATAATAATTTCTGAAATATTTTTTCTCTTATAAGACCTACTTGTTCCTGATTCTTTAGCCTAATGAATAAAACTAACTTCACAGTAAATTGAATAAGTTTCAAAACGTTGCAAAAATGGTAGCCCTCACTTATAGGTCCTAATATTTTTGGCATGCAAAATTAGGGGCACGAATTGTGACCTAAGTAGGCTATGCAGCTTACAAAATAGCATAAAATGTGCAGTGGATTGAAGCGACATTGTCGCATGGGCAATGTGGCAGAGATGAAAACCAGGATCTTCGCTGGGGAAGGCTACAATAAAGTGAACAGTGCCTAATCTAAATGGTGTGTGATAAAATCTATGTTCAATATTGGTTATCCACTCTAAATGTGGTACCAATCTAAGATGTCCATGGGCCGCCGAGCATGCAAAATTCAACCATCTATAAATGGGGGTTTCTTTACAAAATGTGTTTGATGTCAACATACCGGATATCGAAAAACAGATCCCCTCAAAACTACCCAGTACTTCTCTAGGAGTGGTGCAATTTGATAAGCAGCTTTCAAATTTTCTTTTATTTCCAATTATAAGTTTGGTCAAAGGTTTTACAGGAGCAATTTGTCCTATTTTATATGTAATCCTTAGTTGGAGCAATGGCTCAAATCTGATGTTGTGGCAGACACTTTGTTCCTGTATGGGTGATAGTCAAGACTGATGAACATGGATTATGTTCACTATTACAGGTTTATGAATTAATTTATTGCGTGGTTACTTAAAACCATTACAATTTACAATATTGAAAACAGTTAGTCATTATTAAAATTAGAAGTTAAAAACTCCAAATGTTTAAACTCTGGCCGTCAAGGGGATATGTGATCAACCGGAATGGTCTTAATAGTTAAAAATCAACTGGACAGAGTTAATGCTAGACAGTGTCTCTTGGTAAAATCAACTGTTCAGGGGTGCAGCTGCCCTCCAAGAAGGTGTCCCTGGTATCGTGGAACTCATTGTCTGTTCATCAGACCTGCTTGTAACAACTTGTCTTTCAAGAGTAGACAAGTAGAATGTACAAATTTGACAACGTTGAGCATGTTCCCCACAATGCCAAAGTGTAAGGCTGACTGACAGCCTCTTTTGCTATGTGAGTACTCAGTTGAAGAAAAAAATGGGTCTAAGAAATTCTGCAGAATTGCTGCAGAGCTGGGCAGAATTGCCAAATGTGTGCCAAGGATTCTCTTTTATAGTTGCATAGACGGCACTCTGTACTGTCCGACTGTGCTTTACAGGATGGGTATAGTTCTTTTACAGCGGGTGTAGTCTTGCGGCTAAGATCGGGTGTAGTGCTAGTCCCCCCACCGCTTGAGTAAGATGAGGCTTATGGGTGTGTAAAGTTTGAGAGAGACAAAGTTTCATGAAAGTCTCTTGATGCCAAGAGCGTAGTTGCCTTTTTATTGATGTTTTAATAGTTGCATAGTTTATTGAGCGGGAATCACAGTTCTCGGTTTCTAATTGAAGCTGAACTTTTTCCATGGTAAGACTGGCGGAACAAGGATTTCTGGGTCTTAGAAAGATAGATTTTACGGGGGCCGTCATGAAATTCTCAGGCACCACAGTTGTGAAGTAGCAATATTTTGTCAAGGCAACCAGCTCTTCAAACTTCTGTTGGGTAAGGTCGAATTTGAGGTGGATCAACATGTTTATTGTGCAAGCAGGCAAGCAAAATATATTTTTATATGCTGTACAGTGTATTTGTCCAAGTCCTGTGCGAACGTTCCCGGAAATGCCTGTTGCACGTAATTGAGAGACAGTAGTAGTTTGGCCTACAATACCCCTTGGATTGCAGTGGTTGTTAGGCTGTCTAAGATGGCATATAATTTGCAGAGAGCGTGTGTGACCATCCACCCTTTCTGCCACAGATCTTTGAGGTGGAGCCATGGGTGGCCAGTCTTACCTAGCCAAGCCCCGAGATAATTGCAACTTTGTGCCTAAGATCGCAATTTTGGACTTACATTTGGTCCCAGCTCGTTCTTGAGGTTATATTCAGACAAAGGGGAGTTCGTATTCTGGGGTCCTATTTTGGTGTGGTCCAAGAGTACGAGGTCATCGACATACTGCATCAGGTGGACCTTTGTTTAGCCAATTTATGGAGTAGCAAGAGAGGTTCCATGCAGTAATGCGCCCAAGTCGGCAGTATACAAATTAAAAAGCATTGGTGCCCGGATGCATCCCTGCTTTAGCCCACGATCTGTAGCGATTTTCTCCTTAGCAGACTTCCCGGAGAGCTTAACCCTTACCCAGGTTCGAGAATTACAGAGTCATTTTGGGCAGATGTTCCACCGTGCCAATTTCTGCCAAAGGATGCTGCAGACTACCCCATCAAAGGCTGCACAGAAGTCGATGAAACAAGCGAAGAGTTGGGGAGAGCAACGGGCTACTGATGTTGAGCTAAGTATCCCAGGACTATGATGTTATCTACAGTTGATCTCCCTGATCTAAACCCAGTCTGGTAAAATGGCAGCATGCCTTCAGTATGTACCCAGTCTGCTAATTCCTGCAAAAGTGTGCTTGCATTAGCCTTTCTCTTGATGTCCAGCAGGGCAATCATGCGGTAATACTTCAGGATGTCCTCCAGAAGCCTGCATTCTGCATATAGCAAAGAAAGATTTGAGGAGTAAAAATCTATGTCCTTCCTGAAGAGGTAATTCGGCAGCCCTTTAGTGCCAAGAACTCCATTTTGCTGAATCTTTTTTAGGACGGTGTGCACTGCTACCTTGTTTGGGATTGTAGGATCCGCCAGTGACCCGGGGACTCCGCTCAGATGTTGTCCAACTTCCTCTGTGGAAAATATTCATTTGGACAAATGACTTTCTGGTCGTCGGTGTACAAAGACTTTACATGGGCTACCCAGGTATCCGCAGAGACAGTCATCTCTGCTGCAGGACTCATGAATTAGGTTATTTAAATATTGCCAGAATTCTTGGGTCTTAGATGGTGCCAACAGCTCAAAGATCTTTAACCATTTCGCCTCTGTGACTTCCCGTTTTAGTTTTCTAACGAGTTGCGTATGGATCTTTGCTGCTGATTTCAGCTGATTTTTGGAAACTTCCATTTCCGTTTTTTATGTGCCCCTTTTATATCTTTAGTTGCTTTACGTTTTGCTTGATCTCTGGAGGTTGGCCTAAGGTATGAGTTGACTGACTTGTTTTTGTGAGTGGTGCTTCCTCAGAGCAACGTGCCCAGTTTGTATGCGAGTTTTTTCCATTCACCTATGAGTGCCCGCTTGTTTGGCCCAGTCGGCCAACCAGTCCATGTGGATTTCCATGAGACAAATGTATTGATGGTAATCCTCCCCATTTGATTCTCCTCAGAAGCCTGTGTTGTTCTTCACCACTGGAGTCTCCTAGGGGGCAGAGAATATGATGGAAATCCGCTGTGGTCGTTAAGTGAAACAACAAGGCTGTAGCGTCGCTTTCGCTCTGTGGTAGTACTACGTAGCTCAGCATGATTTTTCAAAGCCGCTCACCGAGTAAGATGTAGTCTATGGTTGTCTGTTTATTGTAAGTAGGTGTATGGGTTATTCCTGGCTCATACACCGTTGATGAAAATGTAGCTGTTTCCGGGTTGTAAGTCTGAGGAGCTAACATCTGACTCCCATTCCTCTAGACTCTGGGTATTAAAATCCCCAAGGATGATAATTTCCATGGATGCCTGTTGTGTTATTAGAGTTTCGATATTTTTAATTAGCCAAGTAAGCTTGTCCTTGGGTTCATGTGCATTGGGATCGTAAGATACATTGATTAGTAGTATAGGCAATGGATCATCCGCAGACTTTCAGAATGCCGGCCAAGATCATGTTGGAGGATTTCTTTATCTCTGTGCAGCGCAATTTAAAGCATGCTTGATGTATATGAAGATAGTCCCGGAGGGTCTCCAAAATAGATGACGTTTGAGTGCCGGTTTAACATATTCCACATAGCCTGTAAAAGGGGATGGGTGCAGTAGCCTACATCTCTTGGACAAAGATAAGATCGGCCCCTTTAAGGAATGTGGTCGCTGATCGGTTTTGCAAAATCCTGTACATCCCTGCGACGTTCCATGTCATGATGTTTAATGTTTGGGTGCTACCTGCTGTCCTGTTGTGGTGGCAGGGCTCCTTGCTAGGTGGGGGGCAGAGTTTTGTCGGGAAGTTAGAATCGACCCAACCCCAATAAGCCAAGTTCTGCCTGTCGTGCCCTTTCGGTTTGGTCGGACGACTTGGCAGTGGGTGGTCCGGGTTCTGGTCTTGGGGTTCCGACTTGGCAGGGGTTCCTCGATGTCTGGGAGTGGTTGTGTTCTGTTGCTGCCTCTGCAGTCTTTAGTGCTGCCGCCCTTGGTTCGTGCCTCCCTTCGACTCGCCACGCTTCTTGGTGGGGCGCTGGGCTTTGGGTCTAGGTTTCTGGGGTGTTTCCTGGGCCCGGGTCTGGAGGGGTGTGTACGCTGCTGCCTGCCGTGGTGGCTGGTTGGGCTGTTCTTTGGCCCCTGTTTTGTTCTGGGTCTGGTGGCTCTGTGATCCTCTTCCCTTCTGGGTGTGGGGTTTCCTTTGACCTTCCTGTGCACTTGTTGTGCGGGGGTCTGTGTGAGTGGCTGTGCGGGGTGCTTTCCTTGTTGTCCTTGCTGCCTGTTCCGCTGCGGCTGGGTGTGGGTGCCTTTCTTCTTGTTGTGGCTCCTCCCTGCCGTGTTGCTGCTCGTCCGCCTCCTGGGTTGCCTTGGCTGGCGCTTCCTTTCTCTGTGTTGGTTGGCGCTTTGCCCTCTGTCGATCCGGTCCCCTGTGCGGCGTTTTCTTTGGCCTCCGCTCTGGCGGTTTTGCGCCTCTGTTTGGTGTCGGGGCTTGTTTGTGGGCTCTGTGCTACCTTCCCTTTTGGGGTTTCCTGCTGCTGCTGTTTCGGGGGTCCGCGCTCCCTTCGGCTGTCCCCGGTTCTCCTGGGGTGGTCGTTCCGGGGGTCTGTTCCCTTGGTTCTCTTCTTCGAGGGTTCCCCTGCTCTTGGCGCCTCTGGGGGTGTTTGCCCTTTCTGTTTTTGGCTTGGGTTCCGGTCGCCTCTGTGGTGGCTGGTTCTTTTTGCTGCTCCTGCCTTTGCTTGCTCGTGTGTCCCCGGTGTGGTTGGGGTTTCCCTGCCTGCTGGTTTGCGCCTTGCCCTCTGGTGCTCTGGTGCCGGTGTCTCTTCTTTTTCTGCTTCGGCAGCCTGTTTGGGTTGCCTTCTGCTCCGGCTCTCTGCCCCGTCTGGTGCTGGGTCGTTGTTCCTGCTTCTTGGGCCGCTGTGCGGTGGGTCCTGTGGGCTCCCCTCGTTCAGGTTGGCCTGCCGTCCTGTTCTTCCTCGGTGGTCTTGCCTCCTCTGCGGGCTGGCTGTTGTGGCCTCTGCCCTGCTTGGGGATCCTGGTTCTTCCCTTCCGGGTTCCTAGTCCCTCCTTTGCCTTGGCTGCGCCTGGTTCCTCTCGTGGGTGCCGTTGGTTCTTTGGGGTGCTCTTCCCCTCTGCCTCTGCTTGGGTGTCTTTTGCTGCCTTGGGTCCGGCTGTTCTGCTCCTCCCGGCCTGCGCCTGTTGTCGGGCGTGGTGCGTAGTGGGGGCCTGCTTGGTCCTTCTGGTGCTGTGACCTTCCCTTTGCAGGTGGTTTCCTGGCGTCCCCTCCTGTGTCTGCTGGGCTGTCTGCCTGGGGCTTCCTGGCGGCTGCGGGTCCTGTCATGCCTCCTGGTCTCGGGGTTGGGGTGTTGTTCCCGCGCTCCGCTATCTGCTCGGTGGCTTGGTCTGGCCTGGTGGTTTTCTGCCTGGCGTCCTGGAGCTGCGGGGTGCGCTTGGCTTCTTCCTTTGGTTTTCTTCCCTGCCTCTGCTGGTGGTGGTGCGGGGTGGCCGTTGTTGTTGCCTCTCCTGGGCCTGTGGGTTTTTGACTCGCTGGTTGTCTGCTGGGTCTGCCTCCCGGCCTGCATGGCTTGCTGGGCGGCATGGCTTCCTCCTGACCGGTGTTCCGGTTTCTCGGCCCTTTGGGGCGGGGGCTCCGCCTCCCCGTGTCTTCCGGGGCGCTCTGCGCGTCTCCCCGTTGCTTGGCCATGTGGGTGGCGTGCTGCGCTGGATGCTGTGGCCTGCGTTTGCTTCTGCTTGGCATCGGCCGGGGCTTTTTGTGGTGGCCTGTTGCCTTGAGCTTCCTCCCTGTTGGCTCCTGTTCTGAGCTGGTCTGCCTTCTGTTTCTGCGTCCTGCTCTGGGGTGCCTGGTTGTGCTCTTGCTGCGGTCCTGGGCTGCCTGGTTGAGTCTCTTCTGGGAGTCTCTTGGATGGCTTGGCGCTTCTTTGTGAGTGCCCTGTCTGCCTTTGGGGTGGCTGGTCCCTGTGTCGTGGGGTTCCGGTTGCTTGTGGGTGTGGTGTGTTCCGGTCTTCTTCTTGTTTCTGGCCGTCACGCTGTTGCCCTCTTGTTTTCCCTTCTTGCCTCTTCTGGGGTTCGTTGGGGCGTCGGCGGGGCTGGTGGCTCTCGGGCCTGTGCTCTGTTGGGGTCTTTTCCTTCTTTGTCCTTCCCTTGTTTTGGGTTGGTTCTGCGGGTTGCCTTTGGCTTCGGCTTTGGCTTCCTGTCTGTGTCATCGGTTGCGGCTCTCGCTGTGCGGGGTTCGTCCCCTGTGCGTGCCCTGCCTTGGATCTTGCCGGGCTGTGGGGTGTGGTTTGCTTGTGCTTTCCTCCCTGGCTGTGGTTGCTTCTGTGAGGTCCACTGGGGTGGTTTTGCCTCTGTCTCTCTGGCCTCTGGGTTTCCGCCCCGGTCCTTTCCTTGGGCTGTTTGGGGTCTTGGTGCCTGGCCTGTCTCTGGTTTTGGCTTGGCTGTGGTTGCTGTGTCCTTTGCGGTTCCCTTGCTGTCGTCTTGGGTCCTCCGGGTGCTTGGCCCGTCCGGTTGCTCTCCTGCGTTGGTGTTCGGGTTTGCCTTCTTCGGGCTGGGGCTTCCTGCTCCTGTTTTCGTCCGCTTTGGCTGGTGTTCTGTTTTGGGGGTCCTTCGGTTCCCTGTTTCTTCTTTTCCGGGTCTCTTTGTCCTGGTTGGTTGCCCTTGTTGGTTGTTCCTGCTCGGGTTTCCTGAAGGTGCTGGTTCCCTTTGCCTTGTGTCCTCGTTCTGCGGGACCTGGTGGATTGGCTTCCTGGGATTTGCTCTTCGTTCCCTGGTGTCTGGGTTTTTTCTCTTTCCCTGGCCTTGGGCTCGGTCTTGCCTTCCGGGTCGGGTTCTGGTGGGCTTCGGCTGTTGTTCTTTGTTGTGCCTTTGGTTCCTCTGGGCCGCTTGTCTCCTGCCTGTGCTTGCCTGGGTGTTCTTCTTCTGCCCGCTGCTGGCTTGTTGGCCTGGTGGGTCTTGGCCTTTCTCTTGTTTGGCCTCTCTTCTGCGGTTTGCCCTCTTGCCTGTGTTGGCTTGGGTGTCTGGGCCCCCCCTGTTGCTGGTGGGCTGTGGGGTGTTCCGGAGGTGGGCTGGTTGGCCTCACTGGTGACCGGTTTGGTCTTCTGGCTGTGCGCCCTTGCTCTTGTTGGGTGTGTGCTGGTCTGGTGGGGTTCCTGTTGTCGGGGGCTCTGCCTGGGGTTTCCCCGGTTCTTCCTTTTTTCCTCTGCGGTTGCTGCCCTGGTATGGTTCCTGGGTTGGCTTCTCTTGGGTTGGGAAGGCCGGCTTTTTACTGCTTTGGTATTTCTCCATTAGTAATGAATGGGCCGAGGACATAAGGGACCTGGGGGTAATGCTACATTACTTACCGGTAATCCTCATTACTCCTGGTCCCGTTGTCCTCGGCCCATTCATACGCCCCTCCCTCCCTCCCGGGCGGCCGGCCTTCCTGTCTGGGCTTGTTAGTACAGGAGGTCTGCTGGGTAGGTACTACCTTTATACTCCCGGGGGGAGGGGCGGTAGGTATATCCCAGCATTCCTCTTGTTTTTATTTTCTGTCCGGAGATAGTAATCTCCATTAGTAATGAATGGGCCGAGGACAACGGGACCAGGAGTAATGAGGATTACCGGTAAGTAATGTAGCATTTGGCGACCTTCAAATAGTGTATTTAAAGAAAATGATAAGTTCCTCTTTGGAGACTCACAGAGCTGCAGATAAAATTATTTGAGAATCCTGTTGCTGGCAATGCACCGTAAAACCCCAGTTCGCAACTATGTGTCAGGAAAAAAAACTTGAGAGACCTTACCTAATAAATATTTCACCACGAACAAATGCAATGCAAAGCCTAGTTTTACACAGTTGCACTGGTTCAAAGTGATATGAAATGCCAGCACCTTTCGTAAACATCCTCTCTCTGGGAGAATAAACCCCAAACCACCTCCATAAATTGTCTTTAACATCTATGCATTGTTAACCGCGGCTACTTGCCGGCCCAGGCTATTGCGCTTGAATGGTCCATTAGCCACTAATATACTCAGCACAATGCCTACCTGCCTACGCACCTGTGCCTGGGGCACTGGGCAGGCGGGGGCACTGTACCCGGAAAAAGAACCCCCACCCCTATCAACTGCTACAGGACTTTTGGGGAGAGGGGAGCCGGACAGAAGGACAGCGACGCGCACCGTACCTGGGGTATGGCCGGCGGTGGTCTCAGGAGGCAGCCGCTAGCCGCTTCGAAATCCTCCGCGGTCCCCCTCACCCAAAGTCGCCCTTCAAATGTAAGGAGGCGGAGGACCCGTGCAGGACAGCACCTACTTCCGGTTTGGCCGGCAATGCTTCTGGGTCGCCGCAGGCAGCGCGGCGGCCCGCCCTGCACGGGGAAGGGAGGCAGCTTTCGAGGAGGACAGCACCTGGCCGCGAGCGCGTTCTCGTGCGCGTGGCCTTAACAAATCGGAGCGCGCGGCCAGTGCTGTCCTCCTGGGAAGCTGAGCCGCTAACAATAAGGTCTCTGGCGAGAGCGAGCTTTGCTCGCTTCTAGCCGAGACCTAAAAAATCTTAGTAAAACTGCGCAGTTACTCAGGTCTCCTGGCAACAAATGACAGGTTTTTTTTTACCATCAGCATCCATCCTTCATTTGACTTTATTATATGCCGGCTACATGCCATGACAAAATATGAATGCCTCTGCCCTACTCCCATTCTATTGTACCAGAAGCTACAACCGACGATTCCTTCTGAATAATCGTTCTATTTGATGGGGAAGTGGACAATGAAAAGTACCATTTGCTAAATACTGAGGAGTTAAGTCACTCAATGTCAGATAGTTCAGACAGTGGGGCAAAGAGGTTCTATAGCAGGAGAAGATTACATGACTATTTTCCCAATTTTGGGTCCGACCTAAAGCAGATGTTTAAGGCACCTTGAGGTGTTGAAGAAGAGGCCTAAACAATAGCCCAGCGGAAGGGCACGAACCCCACCCTGGCTATTTACTGGATGGCTTAAACGCAGCAGCCAGCTCACCAGCTCCGGATGTTTGAAATTAACAATGGCACAGCCACCCTTTGAGGTTTTCTGAACATGGCCTATCCATCGACTCTCCGAGCTAATAGAATGCCATCCAAGAAATCAGTAGACCAACCAGAATTATGGGCTACCTTAAACTTCAGATCAAGCCAGCCTTCATCAACATTTTCCCTTAACCTAGGCACCCCTTCCAATACAATAACATAAGGAGTGCATTCACATTCAGGTGGTAATTGTAGATGTGGCAGGGGGTCTTCGTCCTTGCAACTAATTGGCTGGCGATTTGAAGATTGGTGACAGGGAGCGTAATTAGGTAAAGAATTCCGGTTGCAGTTGCAATGTTAATTGCATTCAGAAGGAGCTGTTGCAAGCAGCCTGGGGGCAGACGGAAATGTAGTGGAATTATTAGGCACTAAAGCTGCGCTCGAAGGTTTAGGTGCGTTCTGCGTCTGGAATGGAGTATGAAAAGGTCTATTTTGGGCCTCAGACAAAAGTCGAAGTTTTTCATCCAGGGATTTAATATGTCCGAGAACCATTTGACGAATATCCTCCAGCCAGCCCTACATTTTACTGAAAAAGGGAATGCAGATGTCCAGTAAATTGGCCTCCAGTTTAGGGGAATTAGTTAATTTAATGTTAACATTACATTTGCAACGAAAGTCCTCTGCACATGTTCTATCAAATATGTTTGAAAGTCATCAATAATGCAAAGCAGAGTAAAATTAAATTAAACAAGGTATACCCATTTGTATGGTTTCTTTCCAAATGCAGTCAATTAACTCTTCCTGGTAGAGTGACAGTAACGAAAAACAAACAACCAGCGGACATGTGTTTCGTCAAGCGGGCACTGGGCCCGGGACTCTTCAGGGCTGTGTAGTTCCAATGGTATTGGGTTCATGTTGCCGGTGATATTTCTGACCCGGCAATTACGGGTATGCGGGAGGTACCATGACAGATAATCCTGGTACTAGGTGAGGAACGGCGGGTACAACAGTCTTCAAGGCGATCTGGGTTAGCGCCTGGGAACGAGACGGGTAGTGCCTCCGGTCGAAGTCGTCTACTACCTAGTACCAGGATTATCTGTCATGGTACCTCCCGCATACCCGTAATTGCCGGGTCGGAAATATCACCGGCAACATGAACCCTATACCATTGGAACTACACAGCCCCGAAAAGTCACGGGCCCAGTGCCTGCTTGACGAAACACGTGTCGGCTGGTTGTTTGTTTTTCGTTGATGTTACTTTTCCAGAAAGGAAGAGTTAATACACTGCATTTGGAAAGAAACCATACATATGGGTCTACCTTGTTTCATTTTATTTTACTCTGCTTTGCACTATTGATGACTTTCAAAGATATTTGATAGAACGTGTGCACATGACTTTCGTTTTACGGAGTGGGCCCTGGCCACTCTCTGCAGAGGTTTCTTGGGGTCTCCTCTGACTTGTAGCACCGTCCAATATTACTTCTCTACATCTTATACCTACTGCTCCCAGCACCGGCGCCAACCTTCCTCTACACTCAGAAATTCCACACCGAACTCTTAACATTACATTTGCATCCCTCATACCAGTACTATCCTGCTTGTATGCCTTTGATGCTGAACCCCTTTGATTTGTACATCCCCTCACTTCCGTTTTGAACGAGAGGTTTGATAGCTACTGTGGTCTCAATTATGCTACCAGAGGAATGGTACGGGCGGTGTTTTGCTGAGGAATTCTTGGCAATAGAGCGCTCATCAGACCAGGACCAGTAAGTGCGCGTTGACAGACCGCAGTTGGAGCTGGATGGCGTTAACTTCATTCTGGGCCTTCCTTTGAGTACTCTTTGGGCACAGGAGCCAATGTCTGAGCGAGTGATCCGGGGAACACCGGAGTTCTGGATTGTATAGCTAGTTCTGAACACCAGAGTTAGCCTTTTTTTAGGTCTCGCCTGCGCAGCTGCATGCGCTGCATAGGAGAGAGACCTTTAGCCATCGCCACAGCGTGCACGTCTGGCGATTCCCTTGCGGGAGCGCGCAGCACCATATGGGGGTGCCATATAGTCGCAATCATCGTGCCTTGCTGCTTGCTCCCACAAGGGAATGGCGCAGGCCCCCTCCCCCTGCTGCCGTGCGAGGCGCACGCTTGTGCTGGTTTTCATTG
Organism: Lissotriton vulgaris; assembly: GCF_964263255.1. Classification (NCBI taxonomy): domain Eukaryota; kingdom Metazoa; phylum Chordata; class Amphibia; order Caudata; family Salamandridae; genus Lissotriton; species Lissotriton vulgaris. The sequence goes on from NC_141688.1 coordinate 8,717,790, forward strand.
CTACCTATCTCTGTTCTCCAAGTCTGGCCTGCGGTATAATGATACTTAGGAGGGGGTCCTTTCTGAAAGGTTCATAGAACGCTCCCCCACACCCAGGCAGACTTATTTTAATATAAATGGGAGCCTCAACTGGACTTGTATTTCAAAAAAATGCCCCGGGGGCAGAGTGAAGATGAAAGGTGGCTATAGGGCTGCAGAGAGACGAGGGCCTGAGGACTACTCCAACACTGGGGATGTGGGGCCCTGCGTTACACCCCTAAATCACTGTTCCAGGAGAGGGCTGGTGGGAGCTATGGAAGATTTATTTCTCAGTCAGAGAGGGAGGAGTGATCTAGCAAGACAGGGGAGGACAGTAGTACACAGTGGTGACCAAAAAGTCAATTCACACTCAAATATGCCTCTCTTCCTCTGGCTATTTTTGCACCATTTACTCTGTTCCCTCAGAAGTCCACGACACAACATGTCTTCTCCCAATTGCTCCACTAAGGTTTGTGTCTGTGATGCTTCTCCTGAACGCCCCAGGTTTCACATATGTGTTAGTCACCTTCTACTTGTCTTTGTATTGTCCTTAGTTGCCATTTGTATATTTTTGTCTGTGAGGCTTTTTCTTAACACCTTGGCTCCCACATGTTTTGTTACCGGACGTTGTCTTTGCATTTTTTTCGTTTTTTGTAATTTCTTTACTTTTTCGGTCTCTGATGTTTCTCCTGAACACCTTGCCTTTCACATGGGTTTTGTCACCTCTTTGTTTTCTTTGTTTGTCATTTGCGTATGGCTCAAACTGTCATTGTTATGACACTGCAAGCCACTACAAGAATGGGCGCGTGTTTAGGCCAGGTGGCGGGCCCCCTGGCCTTCATTCAGCAGAAGAGAACAGCATGAGAGGCCTTGGCTGCTCGGAGTACCGGCCAGACTAAGGGGGTAAATCCTTTGGAGCACCTTAATCTGGAGTTGGGACAAACATGCTCTTTATCCCGAGTGGCTACATCATTAGTTGGTGTTATTGTTTCCATTCTACTGTTTTAGCCCTGTTCGTCACCACCTTATCTTGCCAGGCAGCGAAACGTTTTGTTCCTTGCAAGGCTAGGCTTGTTTCATTACAAATAAAGACAAAAACATCTTCAGAGTGCTAACTAGCGCGGAAAGAGCATTTTCTACGTGCTTCCGGTCATTGAAGGAGCTCAATCAGAACACCATAATTTTAGTCCTTTTCGATTTCAGCACTCAGATATTGCTTCCTAACTAAGAGCTGGGACAAAGTGTTAGACGTACACCAAGACTGCAGACTATCAGTCATCAGTGAATTAAGGGCAATGGCGATTTGGTATCTAAATGTGTGTTTATTGTAAACAGTTCGCCCTACTGACCTTTGGGAAACGGGAATAAACTAAAAAGCAATTGAAAACCATCAATAAAAGTCCTATGGCTGTAGAAATGACTAGAATAACTTGGGGGAGGAAACAAACAATGCATCGTTTTAAAACAAACAAGCATTGGCATCGCCAATAGATCTCGCTTTTGGGACCTCATAACTATTTAGTTATGCAGCACAATATCCTTAATGCAACAACATCAACTGTTGCATGGCTAAACACTTATAAGGTCCCAAGGGCGAGACCTATTGGCTATGCCAATGCTTGTTTTCCCTGTCGCAGCCACTTCACTCCATCACTGTGTGCACAGCAGACGAGTTTACTATAAGGACTACAAACACCATCTGCCACAACTGATTCTTCGTTTCTTGTTGCGGCACCCTCTGTTTACCTCTCTTTCTGGAGTTCATAGATGCCAAGATGCAAGAGGACTACCAGTAAAAAATGATCAACGGGATGCACTGTTCTATCTCCACCTGATGATCCGAGTCAACGTGATAGGCAAAGCATTCGAAGCCAGTGAGTAAAACTAGAATGTTCCAATGAACTGCAGTCCGGCCTGATCCTGGCATATTCAAATCTAGTGCAAAGGCTGTGCTAAAAAACAGCACATTACACTGACCTTTTGTCATATGAATGCCAATAAACAAGGATGGGCTGACCCAAAAATAGATTATTTTGTTGCAAGCTTTTTTTTGGCAAATTACTGGGATGTTTTGAGCAATATATAGAGGGACACTGTAATAGCGATAAAAGTGTCAGAAGACACTTGATTTGCAACGTCACTGAGTTCTCACACTGTCTGAACAGGGAGACCCGCAATGACAGTCTGGTTTCCTGCGAGTGACCATGGTTAATCTTTCATACCTAGGCCTGAGAAGAAAGGCAACTCTCAGGGAGATGTGCTGTGCGTGATCAAGCGATCAAACAACAAGCGAGATGAAGAAGTACTTTAAGGTTCGAAACTATTGTTGTTAGCAAACACAAATTAAGTAGGAAAAACACCAAAATGAAAATGCATAAAATATTCCAAAGGAATACAAATTAACTGTATAGGAGTCAGGTTTCAGGTTTCAAAGCTTTATTCGATTTGTAAAACAAACCATATAAGCAAACACATACAAATGTAACATGTTATGCTAAAAAAAAGGACTCAAAGAAACAACAGTTAAAAATCAGATAAAAACCATTATAAACATAGTAAGAGGGGTTTTGGGGGCTAGACATGACCAAGGTTAAAATTGTGCTGTACAAGGACTGTTGCCCGGTAGAGCTAAGTTCATATATAATACATACTACGTTCGTTATACAGGAGATATATTGCACATACATGAATAAACCAGTATACAGACAGGAAGCCGATGTAGAAACGGAACACAATCCGAGATATCATAAGACAACGGTTTTCCTGGCAGCTATACAATGTGAAAAAAATATATATATATGTTGTATTATTGTATAGGAGTCAATAGGAAAACCTAGCATGACCAGTTTCCTAATGGCAATCCTATCAGGACTTAAGGACTGTTGAACTTTACCCTCTCTGTTAGGGCACCCCCAAACCTTTTGCCTTCTCCTTTTCTATTTTTAACTAGGTCGCGCACTTCTAACAAGTTTTCACCTTCAGCGTTTTAGTTGGTAGAGCACTGCTTTCTCCAATCGCAGCAAACCTTCTTCGTCTGATATGACAGCCCGAGTGCTGGAAATGTAAAACTTGTAGGACATGTTCATTCATGGCTATACTCCACTCACTAGAACAGTGGAAGCATTCAGTAAATTAACAGGACTAGATCCTAGAAAGGCGTTAGCTGCAAACGAAAATAAAGTAAGCATCGATGAAGCGGAAATCTCATTTTATTTGTAAGGGTGCATTATAATCACATGCAGAAAGCATACGCATATAATCTTGCAAATTATGTTAACACGAGGTATTAGAATTGTGAAATGTATTAACATGATTACGTGACGTGCTTTAGTTCACGGGTGTGTAGCAGGGAGAATTTATGTAGGGAATGAATGAAATTAGCAGAAACGTTAACGCACAAAACTTGTGTTGTGAAGCGGACACTGCTCGCATATTAATCGTGCCTGACAACTGATATTCATTTTTAGTAGGTAAGCTTATTCATTGAAATTGCAATGATGTTTGTGTGAACTCAAAGTTACACAACAAATTCTTATGTTAGCTTAAGTTGCAGGCCTGAAATGCTAGTCCCTGAAAACTCTTGCTTTAGAATTAATTTGTATTTCATGTGTTTAATGGAATCCGTTCTTTCTCACGTTTTGTGTGGAAGAAGCATTCCATTAGAATAATGTCTTCATTTTAGTAAGTTAGGAACAGAGAGAAGTTGTTACAATCGTGTGGCTTGAGATGATAAGGAATGTTGTTGCGTTTCGCACAGGAGAATGCCTGGGAATCAAGGACCAATTGTTGCAAGGAAAGCACACCATCGACATTGTAGAAAAATACCTTAAGAACTGTATCCAGAGTTGATAGAGTGACTCTAAACGCATCCTAGGAGTGCTACCTGTGGGTAACTGGTGGTTGACACTTGAGATAGAGCCCCACTACTTTCTTGCCTGCGAAGAGAGAGCATCTCGGAACAAGCCCTTTCTATATTATAGTGGCTTTATGATACTTTACCCATTGATGGTGGAGCAACTTATTAGGAAGACTTCATGCACTGACACCTTTTTCTCTTTCCATTGAAAAAGCGCAAATAGGAATAAAAAAGAGCTAGATTAGGGATAGATCTAATGCATTTAAATCACCAAGCCTCGGTGTACTGAAACTTTGGACTCCTGCTTCCTGATTTTCTTTATCCTACTTCTTGAATTCATTGTTTTGCTTATGCTGCATAGTCTAAATTGGATGTGCCTATTTGGCTTTATGCTAATTCTGTTATACATCTATACCCTGGTGTTAGGTGTCTCTAGGTCAAGATATGTTTGGCTTTGTAATAAACAAACGCACCTTAAGTAGTAGTACGTGAGTTAATCTGTATCAAAGAGAAGTATTGGCTAGTTGACAATTGTACTAACAATTTTCTCCCCTTTAAGCTTACATTCTGCAAAAAAGAACCATCGGAGTGTGAATTAAGAACAGGTCTAGAACCTACGGTGCAACCCTTTCAGTTCCAATCATTAATATTGCGTACAACTGCTTTCAAGGAGGCGTCCTGGTGCTCAAGTGGACAATTGACCACCAGTGCAGATAAATAAGAAGGGGTTAGCGTTGGTCAAAGAGAGCATTTTCAGCTCTATCTCAAAAACTGAGCTAGAAGCAGCTCAGCGCAGATTTATGGGGACAGAATTCCACATCTTGGCTGTCAAGACTGTGAAAGAACTTCCTTCTTGCCTTAACAAATTTGCTCATATGGGTTCAGTCTTTTAGCAAAAATATAGGGCCCTGCACAGAAAAAACACTAAAAGCTAGTGTTGGACCTTTAAACTTCATCCAATTTATCACAGGTAGCCAATGAAGTTGCTTCAAAGGAGGAGATATGGCCTGTCTGTGCAAGACTACTCGGATCAGACTTGCTGCTACATTCTGCTTGCATGCCAACCCCAAAACCCCACATACTGTCATAATGGAAAGATTTTAGTAGCATCCTGGGGTACGCAGCCCGGGTTATAATTAGGGGTGGGCGGCAAATTTGGTTCCGCTCGCGGAACTTGCAAAATTTCGGCATTTTCACATTCCATGCGGAACGCGAAAATGTCAAAACATCCACGATCTGCCGCGGAACGGAATTCGGGGGGCATGAGCTATTTTTATACCTTACCAGGAAGCACTTGCAGGAGCCCGAGTGTCCACATCTCTACCTCCCTCCCTCCTCTCTTCCAGAGAGATTTCTGAACGATCCACCAGAAGATATAACATGGAATTGATCCGTATTTTCAGAGTGGAGACCGGAAGACGCCCACTGACTCTTTCTTGCCTAAAGGTGAGGGCGGATACAGGTTTGTGATTAGAAGCACCACTAGGGAGTGCTAGGGCTATGGGGGAATTCCAGTGCGAAGATGAACTATTGAAGCGGTGTGTAGAAACAGTGAATGAATATCAGCATTTCTTAGGTGCTCAATCCCTGAAAGAGGTCTCTGGCACCGAATAGGTCTCTGCACGGCAGTCAGTACCGTGCGGTACTCTGAGGTAAGAGCTCGAACAGGAATGAGTTGTGAACAGAGTGATAACAATCTAATATTCCTATTACTTTAAGGTTAATGTTGCCCTACACCTGCACAACATTCACAACGTGCACCGATGTATTTTGTAATCAGACATGGACGCCTTTTTCTTAATAATCTCAAGTGCTTCGAAGCCTCAATCTGCTTGTTAAGTTTCAGGCCACTAGTCGGTCCTGAAGCTGTTTTATCTGAGGCAGTACATGTGCTTGTTTCTGCATTTCATGGTAAAGCACCGCCTCGCTTCTGATATTGTTAAACAGAAGCGTGAGTTCAAGAAATCTGGGGAGTGAACATTGAGTTCACGTATCGTTTCATGGTTGGTTTCAAAATAGGTCTGTCAGCTACACTGTGATAATATCCAGCCATCTGCTCCTCAGGTAAGTTTTATTGAAAGTAAAAAGTTTCTAACACTCTGCCGAACTGTATTGAGGGGCAGTAATTTAAAGAACATTCAATTTGCATGCATTTTAGCATTACATGGGTCAACTGGCCATTTGGGCAAGAGCTCTGGTCTGTAAAATGGAAGCTGTTTCCGAATTCTGTGCCGTGCTGCTCGCTGTTTTTGCATTAAACGCATGTTAGACTTTTGGCCTCCGGACGCGCTGTGTTTTACGCAAGCCACAGCTGCAAAGGTGGTGAGACATGGAATCAATTTTTCTGATTCATAGGACTTCCAGGGCTACCATTTCTGGCCACACTCCACGAAGCAGTTGGTTTGCGTCCAGAACTAGTGAACAGAAATAAACCAAGTCCCCAGTAGTGGTAAACAGAGGCACGAGGCCTCAGTATCGAGCAGCACAAGGACAGAGTGGAACCAGATCTGGACTGGACTGGACCAGTGGTGGCGTCTCCAGGGTCAGAATATCTTGAGATCTTAGCCATTCAATGACTGCATTCGTAACCACTGGCCGAGCGGCTGGTCGTCGGATACGTTCAATACTTCAGTCAATCTCTACCCTTCTTGAATGAGTCACTCAAACCAACCTGTTCTTAACAAAAGAGAGCAATCATCATTTAATGATTTCAATGTTTTGTCTGCTTCTGAAGTAGGTTCATACTTGGAGCAGTACCCGCACACTCTTCGAATTTGAAAATCACTCAATCAAATAATTACTCTCCTCCCAATTGTGGCAGTGCACATCACTTTAAGTCAGGCAATGGGTCAAGTTTGCTTGAGGCCGGTTTGTTTCTTTTCCAGCTTGTGTATTGACTTTGAATGAGAGGTGCCTAAGATCACACAATTTGTTTGACTAGTAAACTACAATAAATCCAGGTTTTCTGGTTTCCCTTTGTACAAATCAGCCACTAACCGGTTATTTCAAATGTCAATGCTTTGTTTTTGACCTCTTTCTGCAGGACTGTAGCACAAGGGTGGAAAGCCGAAGACGCATGAAAGCTCGGCAAGATTTGGGGTCGAGTTTCCAATATGACCTAGAGCTGAGCTAGAGCCAGAATACTCCACCTCTATTTTATATCTGACATAAAATCAAACTATTTTGTCAAAAAATAAGTCCTTGGAGTGCCTGATGATGAGACGTATGTAACCTGCAAGTTTGGAACCGGATTGTTTGAAGCCTTTCATAGGTGAATGTAGTGGGCACCACTGATCTTGGCTAAGGAACACCTGTTCAATAGGGGATGAGAGCTTTCAGACACCTTTAGCACCGCACGATTCCAGCCAGGTCACCCATCCGACTTCCATATAACACCTCCAAAGCAGGAATCAGTCCACCCACAAAAGAGCAGAAAGCCTGAATGTAAAATATACATGACAGATGGAGATATCCTGGCCAAACACCCACATGCTTTGCCCCGCAGAACATACCAGGTGACTTCAACTCAGAAATGAAGGAATGGAGCCTGGTATGGGCGTCAAAGCGGCAAATAAATAAAGCAAATACGGCGGGCGCACCAAAATCTCTGCGAGCATGCGAAATTTTGCATGCGGGCGCACCAAAATCTCTGCAAGCATGCGAAATTTTGCATGCTCGCAGAGATTTCTTGCAGTTTCGTGGAAATTGCGAAAGGCAACTTCGCAAATTCCGCCCACCCCTAGTTATGATACTCTTTACACACTTAGTAAAGAGGCTAGTAAACTGTGTGGACATACAGAACCACTTTTGAAAGTGCAGGTTCATTCTAGATTGAACTAGTGGCAAACATTATGCGTGACATTAATAATGTATACATATTGGAGCTGCAAATCCACTGACCATAAGAAAATGCATGGTCATTTACGAAGTAACTTGCAGTCAAAGCACTGATGTTATTACCAACAGACAAGTACGAACAAGAGGCTCTCTGGTACATATCAATCAATCAATCAATCATAACATTTGTATAGCGCGCTACTCACCCGGAAGGGTCTCAAGGCGCTTGGGGGAGGGGGTCCGCTACTGCTCGAACAGCCAGGTCTTGAGTTGTCTCCTGAAGGCGAGGAGGTCCTGGGTCAGCCGAAGGTGGATGGGGAGGGAGTTCCATGTCTTGGCCGCCAGGTAGGAGAAGGATCTGCCTCCGGCGATTGCTCTTCGGATGCGTGGTACAGCGCGAGGGCGAGGCTAGAAGACCGTAGCTGGCGGGTGGGCGTGTAGAAGGTCAGGCGGTCGTTGAGGTACTTGGGGCCCAGGTCGTGGAGAGACTTGTGTGCGTGGGTGAGGAGCCTGAACGTGATCCTCTTGTTGACTTGGGGCGGTGCCCAAGGCTGGGGGCCACCAGGAGTCGTCCCAGGCGGAGGGCGATGGTCCCAGGATGAGGACTTCTGTCTTGTCTGAGTTCAGTTTCAGGCGGCTATTCTTCATCCACTCGGCGACGTCTTTCATCCCTTTGTGTAGGCTGGTTCTGGCGGTGTCAGGGTCTTTGGTGAGGGAGAGGATCAGCTGGGTGTCGTCGGCGTAGGAGATGATGTTGAGGTTGTGTTGGCGTGCGATGGAGGTAAGAGGTCTCATGTAGACGTTGAAGAGGGTGGGGCTGAGTGATGATCCTTGCGGAACGCCGCAGATGACTTCGGTGGCCTCTGATCGAAACGGGGGGAGGCGGACTCTCTGTGTTCTTCCGGCGAGGAACGAGACGATCCACTCCAGTGCCTTCTCTTGGATGCCGATGTTGCTGAGGCGCTGTATTAGGGTGCGGTGGCAGACAGTGTCGAACGCTGCGGAGAGGTCCAGGAGGATGAGTGCCGCTGTTTCCCCGTTGTCGAGCAGGGCTCGGATGTCGTCGGTTGCTGCGATAAGGGCGGTCTCTGTGCTTAGGTTGGCTCTGAAACCGGACTGCGAGGGGTCGAGGGATAGGCATACAACAGTGAATAAAAACTAGGCAACATCAAGCGCTTCTCTCTACTAGACCTAGTGCATGTAAGAAAAAGATTCTAAATTGAAGGCTGCAATTTGATACTGCTGGAAACAGCAAATGATGTGCCACCACAAAGAAATCATCCTGAAGCAAGAGGAATTTGAATCAGAAGGGGAATAAAATGGCGGAATGTATCAGTCACTGAAAAGGCGTCACCTTTAAATTTAACAAATACATACGTAAGTGGGGTGAATTACCCGTGGAAATAATACCTTCTTCTAATTTCACATAAATTACTTTTATGTGCTACAAATGTCAGTATCTCTTAAGGGTCAACTAAAGACTTCCATTACTATGCATCCGCTAAAATCCTAATCAATTAAGTTTCTGCCGTTTGCAATCATATCAGTGGCATGTGTACCAATAAAATGTTGGATCTGCCATCTACATCATTTAAATTAAGTCACTGAGTATGGTTTTTCTCTTGGGATGTACGCATGTCCTTAATATTTATGACATCACTTCCAATCAGCATTAAAAAGGAGCACCACCATGACTGAAGACCTAAAACCAGTGCCCTATTGGAATAGTTACTTTGCAATAGCACAGGCCAGAAAGATCATGATTACCCACCAGGAGTACCAGAATAATACCAAAACGAATTGTGAAAAAGCACACATAGCTGTTATGTACAGTAGCGAACACTGCACCGCAAATACAAACATCAGGTGGTAAATGGCGTTACCGACACTTCTAAAATTGCATTTATTTAAAACATATCATAAGGAATATAATCAAGCCCCTCGGGCAGGTCTAGTCAATCATTTCTTAGGTATTATGTGGTCCTATTTGGAGTGATATCAACATGTCGTAGCATAAATTTAAAGTGTGACTATTAGTCATTTTTAATTTCTTTCATATATGACCAAGTGACTAATAGGATAGTCCATACCTTTCAGCCAGGACCTAAACTTAAAATAAATATATACATAGAAGTTATAACCCATAACAGGGTGCTCGAGAGGCCTTTTGGCCTGTAGATCAAGCTGAAAGGGAAGGGGGGCAGCCTTAGGAGCTGGCTAATGTTTTGGCCTTTAGTACCGCAAGCATTAAGGCCTCGGATGTCTCTGGCCATCTGAGCAGGCCTTCCTGCAACCCTCCAAGCGCTTACCAAGTATGAGTAATACTTTGTGCAATCTGCCTGGGTCTAATGTGGGGCCACAATGACAGCCAGTTAGAATATCAGAAGCTAAAAACAATCCCTCGCCCAAGTAAAAATCCTAGCGGATTCCTGAATGAATGGAATTGTACAGATGGGCTATCTGCTAACAAATTTTGTGAACAAAAGGTTCAACAGCAATACAGCAAAAAATCGATAATTCACAATGCCTGCGGTCTTGTTAAAGTCTGTGCAGGGTTTATATTGAACTGCATCCTAGTTATAAATTTGATTTATTCTTGGACATTTTTATTTTGAGTCCTAACAGATATATTCCCTTTATAACTGGAGAAACTTGAATGATCAACTAAGTGCCATTGCTGATGAATAATCAGTGTTTGAAATGGGTAAACTGAAGTTACTCACCAAAACTAAATGCATCTGATTTTTTTTTAAAACCTTTATTTTACCTTCACATAATTACACAGCAGTTCGCCTACAACCCCCGAAGGGCCGGCCGCTAATAAAGAGCAGTGATAGCCATGCATAAAAGAAGTCCGCACTGTAGTCACATTGCTACTGTAAAAGGGCACTTCACGAAATCGAGTGAAAGGTATTTAGCCAATATCACATTGCAAGTTAAGTAAGGTTTTGTTTTTTGATTTTTATGAAAATAACAAAAAGAACAATCAGGAAATCACAATGCGGTCAAATAAAAGTAATAGTGCAGTTTAGGTGTACGAAAGATTCATATGGCAGTATATGTTGCTATTTATTGTCTGGAGACCTTACCCGAAGTGAGGGAGGACAGCACCCCCATGTTCATCCTTGTGGTATTTCCTATACCTCCCCTCTCCCTTCATCTACCCCCCCTCATCATCCGACTAACTGGTCATCTTCTGGCAGAGGGTCACATATGTCACCTCGGTACACATTCCATGGGGACCATACAAATGCATCTGATTTTAAAAAACAAACACATTCCATGAATCCATGAATGCTGTTTCTATCTTGGTGAGGAGGTCGGCATCTATACGTGGCCAAGGTTCCTGATGGGGAATTCTCCAAAGAGGTGGGTTGTGGCAGGGAGGCTGACAGGCATGTGAGGTAGGGCAGGCTAAGCACTGGTCTCTTTGGACAGGGAAGTTAATGTGCATATCACCCGCGTATGACTGGAAAGGAGGGTGAATGGATCGGAGGGGATTCTTGCAATCCTTGATGCGGATATTAAAGCAGAAACGTTTGGTAGGGGGTCTGGGCGTACTCTGCATATAAAAGGCTTGAGGAGAGTTGTTGAAACTTGAATTTTGATTGTGCACTGGGAAGGAGAGGATCTGAACTATTCAAGGGAGAGATCTGCCACTCATTGTAGGGGAATTTGAAGGCAACCATGCCGAAAGCAGTGAAGTGCAGAATGAACAGCTTGGTGACAAAAGCAGCAGCAGCTTCCAGCAATTTAAATTAAAACAAAATCGTCAAATGCATTAATTAAAACCATACATGCAAGATAAATCAGTTTTAACAGTAAAAGTTTAAGTGTTTGAAAAAAAGTTCACAAAAAAATTATACAGACAAAGGAAAAAGGACAAAACACACGGGCCGGTGATAAAATATGTGGGTGGTTTCTAAGGGGAGTAAAGTCATCAACTAAGTGGAGCATTTTGTGACGACTGCAGTTATCTTCTAATAACGGACTGTACAATGACCAAACTGTACACGGGGTCCTTGCCAATATCACTACTACCATGTATTTGATGTCTTTGTTGCCCTACACAGATAACAAACAAGGGAATGATTTAATCGGCTAACAAACAATTAATGGGCTGGTGGCAAAGCGTGTATTTGTCCAAGCATTCGTGGTCTCCAATATAGCTCCCAACGCAACTCTTTAAAGTGCTAGATCTGTATGGATCTCCAATGTCCAACTGTCCGGGTTCAAGGTTTAACTCATGATACCTACCTAAGCTTTCTTTCTGTGATACTCAAATGTCACATATCGCACGTACAGGGGTAAATATTGTACTTGTTGGCATGTCACCATTGCTTACCTACACCAACAAAATCCTAACTGATTAAAAATTGGCTTCAGAAGAGCATGACCTGCTTTCAATAGCACTGGGCATAGAGACGCTATGTGAATTATAGATTCGTCATAGGTATTGCGAGCTTTGAGCAGGCCAGCCTAGATACTGTGCAATCTTATCTTATTACAGTGAAGTGTCTGTGACAGAAGCAAAAGTGGTTTGTGTTCAAGATACCGTGGGCTAGGAAAATGCTCTGGGCCGTTCACAATTTCTTGTTGTATTTCATATCAAGGAAAAAAAGTATCTCGCTGTACCTGTATTTCAGGTTCCTTTGCAAGTGCAGCCTGAACTCAGTAGAAAAGGAACATTGTCCACAGAGGGGCATTTAACAAGCATTTGACAAATATGTTGCTCACTTACTCAACTTCATATGCTATTTATAAACCCTAATGAAAAATCCTAACAAATCAATTGAATGACAAGCACATCTAATCACATACTAATATATTGTCTCTCACTTTATTAGCAGAGAGCGCAATCTACAAAAGGCAAAAATTATATTTCCTCTTTCTTGATTTGAATGCCGCCTTTGACACTGTTCCATGCAAGTTGCTATCGTCAAAGTTAGTGACATGTGGGCGACGCGCAATCATATCAACTCTGATATACCAACACATGTGAAGTGAAGTTAGGAGATGGCATCCGCTTGACACGGGAATTGTCAAATATTTAGTGGCCAAAAACAAGGTTGCGTGCTAGCACCATGTCACTCCAACCTCTTCATAGCTGATCTACAGCTCCATTTGTATATCAAACGCACAAACCCCCAATTTTGCAGGTTGTAATATAAAATTCTTACTAATGGTACTAAACTACTTAGCCTCATACCAATAGGCCTATAGCAGTTAATCGAGTCATTTGATGGATATATAACAGCAAACCGCCTAAAGTGAACATATAAAAATCTAAAATATCAAAAGTGCGCTTTAGATCTAGACCCCAAGAATGGAAAGTATGCGGAATTAGGATTAAATCAGTTAGGTCCTACAAATACCTAAGCATCACATTTGATGACAGTGTCATTTAAGGGGACATTTTAACATCTTGAAGGCTAAATTTGCTTCCCTCAAATTTGCTTTTAGAACCCTGCATGACAAGTTTTCATGCCCTAGCCACAAGCATTTGGTAATAAAAATCATGAAGACGTAAAAGGTTCCTGCATTAGTCTACGGCTCGGTAATCTTTTGAGGTCTGAATGGCAAACTACCGGATCAGCTACAAATTAAAGTTTCATATCCATCTTAAAGATGCAAAAGAACATAGGCCATGAGTAAATTCGGTTGGAGTTTGGCATACAAAGCCAAATTTTAGTATGAAAGGCCGACTTTTTAAAAAGTCGGCTTTCATGTTTTTCTCCGAATCCGGCTACCTACCCAATTTGTATTGTCAAGAACTTACAAATGATGATTTTACAAGTGTATGGAGACCATATTTTACTTTGCTTGTAACCAATGCATTGCTGTGTAAATTGCTGTACTAATGTTTGTCTACATATTGTAATAATTTTTCTGAATCAGACGATAAAATTGACTTATGTTTTTTTATAAATCATTCGCAAAGGTACACATTCAATAATTAAGCAGTCAAAAAGCTTAGGAAATTGAGGTAGAATTCAGAGGTTATAGTAAACAAACAGGTTTCACTTACATAGCTTTATGAAGCAAAATGCAAAAGCTGCTTTCTCAAAAAGGCCACAGGGAGGCAGCAGCACTCATTTCTGGCACTGAAAGGCACAGTTTCTTCAGGTGAAAATATGTATTTATATTCTTTGGAGAGCTCTGCAGTATACAGAAGTGAACTGCATCAACATTTAATAGAATTTGTTTCTGCCTAACATGGAAAAAATTCATCAAGAACCGTGAACTGCCCATATCGTGCGATTAACCCTAGAAAAATGAAGTCCAGGGAGAAACAAACAAATCACATCGTTTGAGGGTAGTTTGAGCACTTCATGTACTACTCCCTCGCCTTCTTTTGTAAATGAGAGCCACATGAAGTTTGTTAACGGAGGTAAACACCCTAAATCAACCGCACCCTTTTTTTCTTAATTCCCCTGTGGAGCGAATGTGGCCAGCTTCTGTAGACCAATTTCCTTTCGCAGACAAATTTAAAAACAAAGCAGATTTACACTGCTTTACTAATTCTGTGTACTCCTTATAAGCATTTATTTGTGCAAATTCTGCGACTGGCATGGCTTTCCTGCACTAGTCAAGTTCTTTAGAGAAGAGGTGTTAAAAAAAATCTTATACCTTCTGCTCACTTCCGCAAGTTTAATAGTTATGCTTAAGTGCCTGATTTTTTTTAAAAAAAGGAAAATAATTCAAATAATCAAGATTGGATTTTATAGTCCCAAAGCACGTTTTTCAGTTGCAGGTTCACAGCAAAATGTCCAATTTCAACTTCTCTGAATTTTTCTGATGCATCCACAACTCAAGGCAGAAATTACAAGCATATCAATATCTTCACTTTACAGCTCCACTGAAGTCCTCACAAACTACTACAATCTAATCAATCCATTACGACACCATAAACTTGCTCCACAAAATCTCAAACTTAGCAGAGAAAAAGTACCTGTAGAATGGGATAATAATGCGGTTACTGCAATAAGAGAAAAGGTAAAAAACTAGAAAATTCTAAACTCCTGGTTAGCGCATAGTCTGGGGGGGAAAACAAATTACACAAAGACCTGTAACTTCACATTAAGACCAGTTTCTTCAAAAATCTGATAAGATAAGCCTTGTGCCCAGCAGGCTCACTCTTCAAAATTATCCGGCACTGTACAAACTATCGACGTAGCAAAACCGAAGAGCAGCAAAAAATAGCATTACCAGGTGTTTCCCTAAAAGACACAAGAAGACCTCTCGAAATATCGGAGTTCCACCAAATATACTAGAACTCGTGAAAAACAATCCAGATCCAGCTGTTTAAATGTTGCTCTGATTGGTCTGAGCCAGGTAGCTATTTCCTTGTAGTGGGCCACAGAAGGTAAGATCAGTCAGCTATTGATTTAGTCCCTCCATCAGCAAATTAGACTAAGATTCCAGGGTTTACTCCTCAATTTTGCATCAAAGTGATTCAGTACCTATTCCCAGGATATGCTTTCAGGCATAAAAATATACAACCTGTAGAATCACAAAAAACAATATCAAGAGCCCTCTGTTCATCTGTTCTGATCTCTCCACGTCCCTTAAGTCCACCACACAAATTGTCTAGTCACCTGCACCAAATTTCAAAGAAACCTTCACCCCTAGATCTCTATTAGCTCCAGGACCCTGTGGGGCTTTCTCCATTGCCCTGCCCCATTAATGTGTCTGCCAATGTATCACTAAAGGGCAAGAGCGGTTCAGATGAAGTCGGTCCAGGCTGCAGGACTTGTGTGAGCACATTTGTTGCAAAATGGACTGTGTTACGGTTTCCCCCCTATCCACACTTCATGCCTCCTTCATGCTACTAAGACGTTGTGGTAATTCGTCTGAAAGTGTGCTGGGTCCTGCTAATCATCCCCAGCACCAATGCTCTTTCCCTCCTACTGTAAATGTGAACTGGTACACCCCATTGCAAGTACTTTTCCACCCTTGTAAGGCCCTTGTATATGGTATCAGTGGTACCCAGGGAAGGGATGTAAATGGGGTACCAGGGCTGCAGCACTTATTGTGCTACCCTGAGTGACCCAATTAAATAGAAGTCTGTATGTCTGCCATTTTAGGCCTGCATGAGCAGCTTGCCTGCTCGAGTTCGACCCCGCACACACCATGTGTGACGGCATCACCCAGCTGCAGTCACACAAGAGCAGGACTGCACAAAGGAGAGGCACAAAGGATTGTACCGGTGACAGCCACCCTGCTCTGGACTATGACTCACCCAGGACCAGAGACCGGTTCCAAAAGAAAGGTAAACCCCTCTGCAACATAAAGAATCTACTGGACTAGAGGAAGTACTTCCCTGCAGTTGGCAGGCACAAAGTCCATGACATTGAGGTCTTGCACCCCGTGCTGCCCTGCGTGACTGCTCAAAGTCCCTCTGAGGGTGGATTCTGGGAACTGTAGTCCCAACCCTCAAGGAGGCTCAGCTTTCTACAATGTTCCCCTGCTCCTCTGGATAAAGATTTCCTTAACCGGAGTGCTTGTGGAACCAAATACCCTCTTTATTCAACGCTTTCAAAGATACTCATCTGCTTTAACGACCAACCATCCTGTGGCGTCATCATGAAGATCTTTTATTTGTTTTTGCCCTCTGTTGCCCTGCCTCCCAGCTCTGCCCACGGATCCGGATCAGTACCACAGACAGCCAAGAGCACCTCTGCACCCGAGGCAGGGAGATTGGATCTGCCTGGAGACTCCTGGTCCAGGGCCAGCTCCTTGCTTTGCTTACAAAAGGTTTTTGCTCAACTCACCGCGCAAGTACCTTTTTGCTAGGTTAACCCTTTTCAACACTGAGAGTCTGATTGATAGCTCTGTGTGTCAGCTGAAAGGGCACCTCTGCACCCCGCTCTCCTGAGCCAGGGAGAATAGTTTTATCTGTTGTGAACTCATCAAAAGAGACCTTAACTCTAAGTGAGTTCCGCTGCTCTCACTGTTTAAAGTATCAATTGCATAAATGTTTTCCCATTGACCGTAACTTTAATGTTTTTTCACATTGCAAAGTATTGATCTATTTATTGCTTAAAAATTGATAACTCCATTTATACAGCATATATTAATTTGACTTCGGTATCTAAAAATATAATAACACAATAGCCATAGCTTTTTTTTTTTATAAATTGATGTCTGATTTCTCTCAAGTTGTGTCAATTCATGTTGGTGATGTCAACAGTTGCATGGCTAAACACATAAGGTCCCAAAGGCAAGACCTATTGGCTATGCCAATGCTTGTTTAGGTAACTAGACACTGTCGACAAGCTCGGGCTCACACCGTGCCCAGCCGCAGCCAGCCCTCTGAAAATATACAAAACAGTGAGGAAATGCAGAAAACGCCCAAATACATTGGATATTTCACAGGAACTGTTGTAGATTTCCAGCCTTCAGTCGAATTTAGCTCTCTTGTGCCCTCTCTCTCTTCTACAGGTGTTTAAAAGTGGCTGTGAAAGGGGCGCAAAACAGGAGTCTTTGCCAAAAGGGTGAGAAATTCTCACTTTCAAAAAAAGTCGAAAGGGTGCTAGCCCGGACTGGAAGTGGGAATGCCCGGGTAGGCACACATCAGTCAGGAAGGGCCTAGATCTCTTCAGTTTGGTATCATCATGGTCGCGAATTACACCAGCCACAAATTCCACACGAGACTGGGTGTCAGTGAGCACTCACATGACAACTCGCGGATCTTACAGAACCCTCATGAGTACAATGTATGTGAGAAGCTTTCGGGAAGTCAGCTACCGTGGGCATCTTGGTGCATCTCTGTGCACCCTGAGGCGCATGTCACGAGGCGCGCAGTGAAGCACACAAGTGAATACTTCTCACCGGGTGGCGAGCTTGGGCACCAGTATGTCCACTGTTAACACCGTGATGTAAGCATGTGCCGCCTGTAGGCGCGCATCTCCCTCCCCGCTGAGTTCACCACTGTACGGCGCCTACCTGGTCCCACAAAACGCTCACCTACAGTTATGAGAACCTCACTTGGCATCAGATTTTGAAGTGCACATCTATCAAAGTAAACTGTACATTTAGCACCATGAGGTAGGCATAGTAGCGCTACACAAAAAAAGAAAAATCCAAAAAACAGAGGCAGCAACGGAAACAAGGATGGGGTCGGAGTGGCAGAAGGAGAGAGAGAGCAGAAAGGGAAGATAGACAAAATGCACGCGTGCTTCAATGTCAATGTATGTTTGTCAGCTTTGGGGTGTCAGCCAGATAACATTCTGTAGGGACGCCCCAACAGTTTGTGTTACCCTACCAAGCACAAAGAGAAAGTGAAAGGAAAAAGAGAAAAAGATAAGAGATGAGCGAGAGGAACAGGCAGAAAAAAGAGACAGATGCGCGAGAGGAGTGGAAGAGGGAGAAAAAGAGAAAGGCGAGTGAGATATCGAGGAGGAAAACAAAACACAAAGAGATGGAAGCAAAAGGGACAAGAAAAATACAAAAAACAGACGTTGAAACGGAAACAAGGATGAGGTCGGAGTGGCTGAAGTAGAGAGAGGGCAGAAAGGGAAGATAGACAAAATGCATGCGATGGAATGGAATAGGGCCTAGAGAGGCAGGAACGGAGCAGGCATGTGTGCGTATGGGGCCATGGTGCATGCATGCGTGCACAGTCTGCTCTTTTTGAAAGCACATACTCATGCTTGTGGCACGCTCCTGCTCGCTCCCGCAAGGTGGATGCCGCCACAAGAACGAGTATGTGCTTCCAAAAAGAGCAGAGCGACGGCTAAAGGTCCTCCTATGCAGCGCAGGCGCGCTTCGTAGGCAAGACCTAAAAAAAGGACTGAACCTCGGGGACCCAGCAGTCTGTCCTTGGAAGAGAATGTTGGCAGTGACAGAGTAAGTTGCAATGACAGAAGCTCTCTGGGTTGAGCAGACACATTACATCAGAATCTGCTCGATGGAAGCTTGTAAGCAAGGCAAGTACTCTGCCTCCGAGCCTACATACACAGTATTGGATGGTCTGTTGGTGAGAGTAGCTGCTTTCACTGAGGGTGAGGGGACACTGCATGATACTCTGCCACTGTGCATGTTTTGCCAACAAGATAAACTTACTGTCATTAAAAGAGTTGTATCCATTAGCAAGTGGACGTTTGCTTTACATACACATTCTCAGGCCCTGAACCTTTTTCACTGTATGTTAAAGAAGACTCTTCTGCCCTCTTCGATTTACATTCCAAGAGAATAATATTGTCTGGTCCTCTCTAAGCAATCAACCCACCTCTTCTTCATTTCAGGAAACATTAAATTGTGAGCCTCAAATGGTCATGAAAGTTATTATTTTGGAAGTTGACAGGACATTTATTTTAATTTAAAAGTGCTAAATAGCCACACAGGAAAATGACAATTCTTAATATGAATATATTTTTATATTTTAAAAACGTGGAAATGTGCGCACATTCCATTTGAAACTTGGCAATGTTGCTCAACATATTAATTTGCTGAAATTTGTAGCCTTACAACCTTTTGCCATAAAGTCTCACTGAGCATGCTCACCATTCTGACCCAGAGAGCATGTGGTACTCCCAAAATTCCCATTGAGTAGGTGTCTGTCACCTGAATGCTACTGACTAAAGCCCGTCTGGTAGGAACCTCAAGCACTGGATCCCCAGATCTACTCTTACTCCAGACTCCCAATCCAACAGCCATCTGCAGTCCTGAAAATCTGAGCGCACCATTCCCAAGTGAACCTTAATATAACACAAAACCTTAATATAGCACAATATTAATAGCAATAATACCTTACTATAGCACAATGCAGATCAACATGGTTTCAGAGGACCCAGCATGTGCTGCGCATGCACATGATTCACAGATAGCAGCAGCAACTAACTCTAGCTCCAGGACCAGCACTCTTCTCTTGACTCAATATTCAAGCAGGAACACTGGTCGTAATAAATCTATGAGAAGACACTGCCCATTAAGAACAGTTCGCTGGTTGCTCGCAGGAAGCTCACCAAGCAGTACTTCTTAAACTGAGAGAATCGGAGCTAACACACCAAATTATCCACTGGACATGTCTCCCTGTGGCCTCCATCTCATGGTATAGGGACTATTTTGTGCATTTTTGAACCTGCACACTTTAAAAGTTGCTTCTGACATATAGAATGCTTGGGTGCCAAATAGTAAAGACGCACTAAATTCATCATTGTGGCTGGACGGGACAAGCTGCCATGTATTCGGATTTAGGGACAACCATATTTAGTCATGGACAGCACTGGTGGTACAATCTGTGTAATAGCGTCACTGTACAAGGCAATACAATCTCGGTCATGGGTGAACATATATATCCTCTGCCACCTGCAATAGTCAAACAGTACTTGTAGCGGATTGGCTTCTCCAGCTGAGCAGCGCACACCTCAATCAAGACAACAACTTCCCCATCTGAAAACTACAGGTGCTCAATGGGACTTGTGCTATAACACTGAGCAGCTTTGATTTTCAACAATGCATAAACCTTACTTTCTCCTCAGCCAATCTTAGTAGACCTGGGTCTAGCCGGCTCACACTCCATCCATTCGGCGCAAAATTAAGTAGTCCTCCTCACACATCTCATTCTAGGAAGGAATAGGCTCTATAAAACCTACCCCGGTTCTGTTTCTCATCAATGCAAGCTCATATTCTTTGCTTAGAAACTTACTTTAGGGACAGTGAGAAATCATTCTTGCTGGTTTCACTGTTCCGAACCAGGTAACTGGCTTCTCTGCATAACCTCAGGAGGTTCTCAGCATCTGTTCGGCTGATGGCCCCATGGTACCAGCTAGAAGACAAAAAAAGCAAAGGAGGTTAATCGCCAGAAGGACACTTAAATCAAATAACACAATGCAGGGAATCCTAGGATAATTAGCTTTTTTTCTAAACATCATACAACTGTCTGCAGCATAAAGCTTAAAATATAACACTTCATACTGAATATATTATTTTAAATCACAAAAACAAATATTGTTTTAAAGTATTTAGTCCCTAATAGAGTAAGTTCACTGTGGCTATCTATTCCATCCCACCTGACAGCCAAAATACTCATTGAATGAGCACCCACTCAGGAGCTCTCTGCCTCGGAGATCTTGGACAAGAGAAAGAGTGATGCTTACTGGGTTAAAGGCAACAAACTATCATGTGTCAGGTATGTGTCCACACAGCCACCTCTGATGTGCATTCAAACCCCCGTGCCTAAAACTGTGTTAAATAGCCAGAATAAACACAAGGAGATGATGGACAGAGCGCTGAAACCTTTCAGACGCTCACCCCCAGTTACAGATCTGGGTTGAGTTTTTTGCAATGTAGAGTATGTTTTCCAGGTTTTTGTGCATACTATTTTTTAGGTTAAATCCTGTGATCGTTGATTCAAATTTTCATTCAACAAAAAAGGTCGATCCAAGGTTTAGAAAGAGTATAAAGTTTTATTGGTGCAAAATTGAATTGGCTGTTTTCGTTCAATTTTGCACCAATAAAATGTTATACTCTTTCTAAACCTTGGATCGACCTTATTTGTTGAATGAAAATTTGAATCAATGATCACAGGATTTAACCTAACAAATAGTATGCACAAAAACCTGGAAAACATACTCTACCTTCCAAAAAACTGTTCTTTTCTAAAACTCTAAAAGGTCCAGAGTTTTTGAGTATGTTTCCTCTACCTCTACAAAAATCTCTGTGAAAACAGATATAGTCCTGGAATCCTTGGACCTTCAATGCTCAGCCATTATGAACAGATCTGGGTTGAATCCATCATGGTTCTTTAGCTCAGTTCGCCAACCCAGTTCAGACCCAGCTATATGTAAAACAGTCTTGACCCTGTGCCTCATGGGAACAGTCCAGCCCTAACAGCCAAGCAAGGTCTTCCCTGGACTGGAAACAAGCATTCTAGGACTGGTTTCGGGGTAACACCACTCATCATCCAGACTTTCTTGAATCAGGTGTCAAAGTGAGCAAGGGATCCACGTCTGGGCATACCCTGCCAACTAAGGGCGAACAAAGCAAACACAAAAAAATGATGTACGGAGCGCTGAAGCTTTTCAGACCCTCATCCACAGTCACAAATCTGGGTTCTTTTGCCCACTTCGCCACCCCAGTTCAGTCCAAGCTATATGCAAAGCAGTCTTGACCCTGTGAGTCATGGGACCAGTCCAGCCCGTACAGCCAAGCCAGGTCTTCCCTGGACCGGAAACAAGCTTCTTTGGAGTGACAGTGCTCAGGTAGGGCTATTGAGAACTACGGACCATCCTTTCGGTCATGTATTGAACAACCGATGCAATGACAAATGCTGATGTCACAACTTACAACATTTATGGAGTGGAGGCTTATCATAGAGCTATAAAGAGAGAGTTTTCCCAAATAAACCCAGAAAGGACCCGGAAATATCACAACCAAAAAAGAATTCCTTTCTGTGTGTTTCAATTTCGGTACTAGTATATATCATATACAACATTTGTTTAGACCAATTTAATCATCATATCCCCATATATTATCTTTAAATCAAAACATAAAATTGTATTTAGCTAAATAGTTTTTATTTATAAAAAAGTTTTTCATATACTTAGTATAAGCAATTTATTAAAAACAAAATCATAGTTTTTTTCAAAACAACATATTAGACATTTTTCCTAACTTTTACCATAAGTCAATACATATTTCTCAGTACATCATAAAAACAATCAATTTATGCAGTTAAAAATCCGTGTGTCGACGCGTTTCGGTGCTTCGTTTTTTTAGAACACCTTCTCAGGACAGTTTTAAAAACATCTTTATTCGTGACAATTTTTCTTTGAGGTACCAGATTTATCCCGGGGGTTATAGTGAGTATAGAACCTCCACTTCCACTCTGTATATCATCAGAGGATTTGTTGTTTGCATAGGGACACTACGCTCCGTAGCAAGGGCTGCACTTCCACAGACTTTAAAGGATTGTTGCTTCTGTTTTTTGACTTAACCAATCGGATTCCTTTATTCCTCATGGGTTCACGCAATAATGTCTGACATGGGCAGCCAGGGAGACCAGGCAGGCAGAGCGTTTCGTTTTCAACGAGAGACGCTGTAGATCCCCATAAATAATAAAGAGGCAGGATCATTGCGTACAGAGTGGAAGTGGAGGTTCTATACTCACTATAACCCCCGGGATAATGGTATCTCAAAGAAAAATTGTCACGAATAAAGAAGATGTTTTTAAAACTGTACTGAGGAAGGTGTTTTTATGATGTACTGAGAAATATGTTTTGATTTAATGATACTATATGGGGATATGATGATGAAATTGGTATAAACAAATGTTGTTGTATATGATATGACTAGTACCGAAATTGAAACACACAGAAAGGAATTCTTTTTTGGTTGTGGCTTATCATAGAGATCAGAATCCTTTTTACCCAGAAAAAAAAAAACTTCAATATAAATGTTACATCAGGATAGGTCTTGGATGCTTCAGCCCCCATCACCCCATCCCCTCCCCCCAAAATGGCCGGAAAAAAAGAATCTGGTCTCAGGTTGATATTTGGGGCTGCAGTAAAGGGCAATACTCTGCACTGCTGCTTGTGCAAAAGTAGATACTATGCTGAATAGTACGGTTTGTCTCGTACACTGGCAATCTGAACAGTAAAGTACCCTCGAAATGTGTAGAGCTTTTTCCCTTTTTTTATTAAAAAAAAGACATTATGACACCATTAAATCAAAAAACATGGTTGTGTACCACTGGTTTAATGGAAATTAAGAAGGTCGCATAGAAGTATTGCAGAACCCCATTTCACACCAACAATCGCACAAATATGAATTTAATTTTTATGAATTCTTACTTTACCTTCTGAATTATGGATCTGTAACAGTGCCAGGATTTTTAGAAAGCATCTCCATGCAGGGTTCAACAAAGAGAGGTACCGATTAGAGGAGGTTTCTCTGAACAAATTATTCAGTGCATATACAAAAGCTTAATAACTGCTTTGTAACTCTCAGACTAACATTAATGTTGAAAAAGGTCTGCACAGATCTTCAAGGCGATATTCTACAATTTTCCGGTGGAATATTACTTAAGAATGCACCTGTGCCTGAAACGCCCGTTTTCAAATGTGCACTGCGATTAATCAGATTAGATAATTTGCTTGTTGGTGGGAAGATTTAATGTATGTGAATCCCATAGTCAAGATTTTCCTTCGAGACATCTAGAACATATAAAATACATCAAAAACTCTTATAGTACTGCTTCAAAGTAGGAGAAAAGAGGTTTTCATCTATATTGATGCTTTTTTGATATATTGCGCGCCTGGAGTTTGATCTCCAAGAACTAAAGTGTTTGCATGAAAGAGGGCAAACAAATAAAAAACAATGTACAGCACAACTTGCAATAGTCATTCTAGAACAACATAATAGCACATGAGCTCCACAGGATAGCTACTCATTGTCGTCGCTACGGTTTTCACTAGCTGCTCATATCTCTAGACTCATCACATAGGCGAGAAGAGCTTAAAGTAAAAGGTGAACACTGAATAAGCCAAAGTGGTCAGATTATACCAAGTACAGTGGTGGTCGAGACATAACAGGCTATTAGATTCAAAGTCCCCCATATTTTTCAAGGAGCCAAACTGACTTAAGTTCAGTTCCGTGAGGCGAGCTGCAGCTCCCGTAGCAACCAGTCTACAGTGGAACTGTTTCTCTGCTTTTCTGGACTGGGTTCCAGATGATATGTCCCATCACTTGCTGTTCTCTTGCCACTGAAACAGAAGAGTAGAACTGATACGACGGAAGGGATGGTACCTCGTCTATTTGTGTTTAAGATGTGCATCTTTGGCCTTTCCTTGCCCCAAGTCATCGTTCAAGTGATGAACCACTCAAGCCACAGGCGGAGCTGCAGGAACTGAATTGACTGAATTGATCAAAAATGAATCTCTCCCTAAAACATTAATGGAAGTCACACAAACACTTGGCTTGACACTGGTTTCTGCAGGCAGTGGGAAATAAAAGAACATGAAAGATAGTCAACTCTTACACTGGCTATAACTAAACCCTACGAGGGCCCTACAATCACAGGGGCAACACACCGCATGAGTAGGTGGAGGCAACCATGAATATCCCACCTTCCAGGAACCGACACACTGGACTGCAGCTACCAATCGTCATGACGTGTGACAGTCACAATTTCAAATGGAAACTCTACACACTTATAAGCTATTACAACACTCTAATTTACCCAAACAAGAGCCGCAAAAAATGGTTACATGAAAGTCGGGAAAACATCAGGAACCAGTGTCTGAGGGGGAAAAAAAAGCCTATGACGAACCTCAATACAAATATACTCATAGTATGAGACAGCATGAGACACACGCATCACACATGGGCAAGAGAAAGAGGTTCTCCATGCAAAGCTATGTGCTGAAATAAGATTCAAAGTTATAGGAAGCTCTAAGCATTCCATCTGCGAGTACATATTGCAACGAAAAACCCTTGGGACGAATGTAGAGATGCAGCAACCAATCTTTGCTTTGGTTCGTCTTCCAGCATCAGCATCCTCAGAGAAGCTTTACACGTTATACATATTTCTTTGGTCAGACATAAAGGGATAACTTTTTTCAAAGATGCTTCAAGTTACTTTTTTTCCCTTCAAATATCATCCTCGTGTGATTATAGCACAGTCATTACACGGAGTAAAAATAAAAATATATATGTGAGGCATTGATTTGAAGTAACCGAAAGGCTCTTTGTTTTTTCAGTCATCACTCATGGGTGGGGAGTGGCACTACGTTTTCCTTGCTGGCTTATCAGAAAATCAATCCCACCACTTTAGAGGTTGCCCTCTAGGGAATCGAACGAGAGAGTAAAACAATGATGAGCTGGTGCAGTATTCCTGCTAATGGCCCTTGACTAATCTGTTGCAACTGCAAAGTGTAATTGTGTGTCCCCTTAAACTGTCATCATTAATTAGTCAAAGAAGGAAAACATCGTTTTGCGGGTTTCGGTGACAAAGGGACTTATTACGGCTTTGGCGGTCCTACAGCTGCCAGTGCAGGGCGCCGTCTGCTGAAGGAAAGCCTACATTGTGGTACTGCCACCCGCCAGATTAAGACTTCAATTCTGGTCAGGCAGGTGGTCCTGCGGTGGTCTGGGTGCAAATCCATGGGGGATACTACATGTGTGCCCCAACCCCCCCCCCCCCCCCCGCCACCCCCAGCGCAACAATCACCCGGAGTCCCAGTAGGGGCAGTAGGACCTATTAGGGCTTCTCCCCTAGTTGCCTCAACACCACCCTTTTCATGGCGGGCTCACTGCCTTGAAAAGGGTGGAGATTTGGCAACTCATATTATGCTCTGCAGTGGTACTGGCAGCATATTACCATGCCTGGCTACGGGATCTTGGATCCCAGCGGAGGCAGTGTCCTGTGGTGGCTCAACCACAACACACCTAATGCAGTGCATGGTGCCACAGTGTGGTTGTGTTCAGACAACCTGTGATATTCTGTATTGCTAGAATTGTCATGTTACTTATGTTCCATGCTGCCAGTGATCTGGAGTGTAGTGAGGTCATTGATGTTTGAAGAATGCTGCTCACTTAAAACAGACTCTGGCAGCTGTTGAGTGGGATCCTTTGTATATGAATAAACTCCTAATCAAATCTACAGTGCATCTTCATTTTTAAGAACATTCTACACACCCACCATGAGTATGGAGGTCTTATGGACCACCGTACTCGTAACAAGGCCCAAAGTCTGCTCAAAAAATGACTACTTGATCGTAGAGTGAAGCACAGCTGCTTTCCAAGTCAGAGCTTAGAGAACTGAGCTGACCATGT
The DNA here is from genome assembly GCF_964263255.1 of Lissotriton vulgaris. Classification (NCBI taxonomy): domain Eukaryota; kingdom Metazoa; phylum Chordata; class Amphibia; order Caudata; family Salamandridae; genus Lissotriton; species Lissotriton vulgaris. Next base: position 8,744,281 of record NC_141688.1, read on the forward strand.
TCTGGCACAAGACATTTTCTGCACCTGGCCAAGGGTGACTATTTCTGTTCTCAAACCAAGAATCCACTAGCTTTTTGAAAGTGTATGTAACCAGGTGGCACTATATGACTGCAAGAACATCCATACTTACAACTGGTTCTCCAAGGGAAGAGTCGGGTCTATTCTTTCTCCGATGGAGCCCGTGTGGTCCAGGCTTGGATGTTTGGCTAACTTGAGGTTTCCACTCGAATGTCTGTGCGTGTGCCGAATCTTCTCTTCTTTGGAGGGGGACATCCTATTTTTATCCACACCATCAAACTGGACTGCAGAGAAAAACAAAAATAGTCCTATGAATGCATTTACTCTGGGAGTTAGAGGCGTGCACATGCAATCTAAACTGATGCATGCTCTAAATGTTCAAGGAAAGAACACCTGCATCTAGGATACATAAAGTAATAGCAGCAGAAACCATGCCATGTGTCCACACTTCACACCAGAAATTAATTAAAAAAAAGAAGGCCCACCCCAGGGAATCGACCAATGACAGCTGGGTATAACGGGCATCCTACATAAACTACAGGGTATAGGAGATATACATGTATCAACTATTGAAGACTGCTTTCATGAACCACTTGCTGGAGGAATCCTGTACACAGTACATGGTCAGTGGATCCTGCAGAGACATGGTAGAGGCATCATATTCTAATTAAAGAGGATCTCGAAAAATCTTCTGAATAACTCCTGGGAAAGAAAACATTCAGCTAACATCATATGGTGAAGAGGTACCACAAACACTACAAGTTAAAGGGCATCCTGCATAAACTTTATAGTAGCGGGCATCCTGCATAAATCACACAGTGGAAGGCATCCAGCATAAAATCAGTCAAAATTGCCCTGCACATGCTGAGTGAAGAACGTGATTGAGGAATTTAAACACTGAAACCGTGATTATGTTTGAAGCCTGAAGCCATGGCGTCATCAGTGATGGCCCTTGTTATTAGGGCTCAGTGGAGCTGAACCCTAGTGGTGCTGATTTCAGCAGGGACAGTATCTTCCCTGACTGGAGAACAAGAATTGCAGCTTGAGGGCTGAATGGTCTATAACACAACATTTATTTATTTATTTATTTATTTAGAACACTTGTAAAGCGCGCTATTACCTACCGGTGTCCAGGCACTGAAGTGGTAACTCCCTGAAATTCGGCCTCCCGAACTAGAGGGCAAAGAGCCATGTTTTCAGATTTTTTCTGAATGCCAACAGGTTCAAATTTTGTTTGAGGGCTAGAGGAAGGGCATTACAAGCCTTCGCTGCTCCCCTAACAAAGCTTCTGCCCCCTCAGCGCACCTTCCTGATGCTGGCTGTTTTGATCAGCCCCATACTGGCCGACCTTAGTTGTCTGCCTGGTCTGTACCATTGGAAGAGCTCCTGGAGGAACACCGGGCCCTGGCCATGCAGAACCTTGAAGACGATGCATAAGTAGCAAGTCCAGAAGAGTGGCAGACTACGGCTGAGAGAGTGTGTAATGAAACATGTTGTGGTGGTTAAAGTCGTTTGCCACAGTTGTCCGTACTACCATGGATCTGCAAATGGTTGCATGAGTAAGCCTTCCTAAAATGGACGCAAGATAGTGCAGACGAGCAGTCCAAGGCTCACTGGGGAGATATTATGGGGGAGGGGTCAAAAGCTCAGCACTCTACAGTCAACCAAGAAACACACTTTCGTTGTCGAACCTATTGCTGAAAAACATAATATGACAATTCAACAGGGTTTAAGTGCAAGATTTGTTTAGTGCAACTACAATGCTTTGTAAATTGACCCACCTGCTATGGCACCCTTTCTCTGTTCTAGGTGTATTTATAATGTCTACAGCCCTTCATACCGAATCATAGGGCACAGATGCAGTAAGCCAAGTTTCCACTCATTCAGAGGAGTTTGTAGTTCAATCGCAGAGTTTGTTCACAAATTACAGGAGGAGCTGGACAATAATCACTGTTCCTGCTGCAGAATGCAGTTTACGTGCCAGCTTGAGTCTCTAATGTGACAAGGGTCAGACATGGGTTGAGCATCTTCCAGCACTTGGGGCCTCCATTCGAGGTTCACATGGTGGTTGTTGCTTCTTCAGCCAGTAGCAACGCTGCCATGCTAGGATTGGATCCTGCTTCAGCATCAAAGTCAGCTCCTCTTCTTGATTCGCCGGGGATCGTTGTCAGCAGCATCACGCCTTCAAGAATTGCAATGGTGCCAGATATCCTAAACTTTGTACTCGGTCTGCTGCAGGGACTGCAAAGGGCAACCAGCAGAGCTCTCATAACATAGGGCGGGTAACGCCTCACTCCCAAAGACAGAGAGCAACCTTTAGGTGCTCCTCGTGCAGGGAACACAGCAGGCTTCTCCCTCCTGGACAGTTTCTGTGCAGGCAGGCTTCTGTGGGCAAAGCAGACATTCAATCTCTTCAGCAAGTTTTCCAGATTTCAGGTGATGCCCCATCACCTCTGGCAGGCTGGCTGTGATGCAGAGACTAGCACAGTCACAAAGCAGCCCGTTGAGTACTCTGTGGGGCACTCCCTTCGTTGGTCATGAAGAATTTGGAACTGGAACTTATTAGGTTGGTTTGGATCCCACGTTCACACGTATTTTCCGGACAGGGGATGTGGATCCAGTATCGAAGGCTTTCAAACTGGTTTGGGTTAGATCTCTTTCAGTTTGTCTTTCCAGGCTACTCTCTAGACAGAGAGTTAGTGAAGAGGGAGGTCACTCATAGCAGGTAGCAATGGGGATGGTTCCATGAAGGATCACCCAAAATATGACCATAATGAAGTGTGCATTTTCTGTACTTTGCAGAAGCCTTCTGAAGCATTACACAGACAAAGTCAAAAGGACAGGCCATCCCTAGAAACGTCCTTACCTAGAACAATTAAAACTACAGCCCCACCCTCATTTCTATCGTCTACCAAATGGCAATGCTCAGAATTACTAATGTGCAGTCATTGGCTACATTAAAGCCTTGTTAGCAAAGTTTCTAAGCTACTGAGCGTTCTACCACCACACATCATGTACACGTTCTCTGCCCGTACACACATACTTGACTTGCACACAGAATGCCAGAGCAAGGAACTGGGTTTCATGTAACAGCGGAACTTTACATTTAAGTGGGTATTAGACTATGTTATAACTGACAGAGGAAAAAGTCTGGTCACACGATGAATTCACAAAACATGGTACACTGCCACCACCAGTTTATGTGATATACCCAGGCCTTGACCAGTAGTACACAGCCTAATATGAGGTCATGATTGGTGTACCCCTACAGGTCACAGGGCAGATCCTGGAACTTGCATTGTGAAAGTTAGACCTAAGACTATGCTCACACACTTGATAAACAAGGTGACAGGGTAAAATAAAAGTGAGGGTAAACGTTTTGCATGCTGTGGGGCACTCCCAATTAACGTGAAGGACATTTCTCCAGTCCCAACAGGTCCCAACGACAAAGAGGTGAGAACATAGATTAAAGAACATTTGCAACCAATCTTGTACGATACCAGGGCAGAGCATAGTTTTTCCGGAGAGTATCCATTCCCACACAGTTGTCACCCAAATAGTTTACCTGTGTGTATGACATTTGACCAGTGATAAAGAAAGTATAGTGTCTTTGTGGAGCGGAAACTTATATTTTTGAGGCATAGATACTTTCCAAGGCAAATCAGAAAACTGAAGAGAATACTGTATAATGTTAGACACCTTCCTCTTAATTGTCATGAATCTCAACTGGGAAAATGGTGGAACTGGAGGATAATCCAGGTCACGCTTGCATCATTCATGTGTAGTCTCCACAGAAGGACAGATCAGTTTAATGACCAATTGTAGAATGGGGGACACAGTGGAAGGGCCCAGGTGTTTGGCTTCCCTCATCTGCACCTACAGATCCATAAGAGGTCTAAGTAAACAGAGCCAAAAGCAAAAGACCATATGCCAGGCTGTGCTATCTGTCACAGGATGGCACCATGGGAGAAATACTAAGATAGTGACCGCCTTTGAAGGGATTGGCACTAATGCTATAAAGGACACAGTTTGGTTTAGATTCGGCCTAAGAAACCGAGGGAGGGGCTAACAGACTACAGAGGTAAGAAGATGATACACAAATCAATAAATGTTTTCTAACAGCCATTGCTAATGCGCCTTCTGCTGCGGAAAGGCATTATGTTGCGGAACTGTATAATGTATGTAATGCCACGTGTAGCACGAAAACCTAGCTGGAAAGTGCTTTACTCAGGTCCTGCAGGAACACTTCATCCCAGTATTCTCAGACAAAAATGAGATTATGTCCTCTGTTAAACCTTGACTGTCACCAATAAAATGAGGCTTATTTTTAAAGCAATTTTTTTGCCAATTTCTGGGCTTTTCAAAGTAGAGTGCATTAGCAGCTTTTTAAGAGATTTGCCCAGCGACACCTGGCACACTTCTAGGAACGTTTTACGAGAAATGTGAACGGCTAGCAAAATATGTAATAGGCAGGGCCAAATCAAGAGGAAGTAGGTCAGAAAGGCCCCAACAGTGCAGAAGTACTGAGATTTGCACAAAGGGCTTGTGCACATGCTCTAGGAACATTTTGGGGAGCCCTCAATATTAAAGGAGAATGTACTGGGCACATAGGCTCCTTGCCATCTCACCTATACTGCTCTATCCACTAAATAACAAGTTGTTTTGCTTTTTTTGGGGGGGGGGGGAGTTTTATATAGCGCAAAATCAACCCCAGGGAATCAGAGCATTTTACATGAGCACCAGTTGCGTTACCGACATACACATTAATTGTGTTAGGCATGCGGAGATTACGTGATTTGCCCAGAATCCCAGTGTGTTGAGCGTTCCTATCGAGACTCAAACCAGGACTCCTAATTTTGCAGTTGTCCACTCTAATCATTAGGCCACATCCTCTACTCTTTGGAATAACATGAGCATTTAAAAAGTCACACAGTACTAAGGGGGTGGCTAGGAATCACTATGGAGGGTCGAAAGCCACATAGATCTCTAGCAAATGGTCCAAAATTTTGACCAATGAAGTACTTCTGTAGAGTGACCAAAGGAGTATAAAGGTCCTCCTTTCAGCTCATATCACTCCTCTCTAAAGGCATCTCATCAGATGGAGAGTATTTCTCAGTGAGTGAATGACTATCTGACCACAAATGGGACATGCTCAGGGGGTGGCAATGCATCTAGGTGCTCGTGTGCCCTTTGATGATTGCTTTTTTTCCTCTTAAGTGCATAAAACACGGATTCTAATGCCTAGAAACATCAATGAATTTGGAAGAAAGAACACCTATAACTTAGTAAAATATCCGAGAACACAAATCTGGTCTTATTATCAACATGGATATTAATCGGCGATTCATTCCGGAGACAAAATGGCAAGATCATGCGGGAGGACACTGCTCCCCGAAACTCGAGCGGCTAAGTCACACTTTTTAGCGTCTCCATAATGTGGCACATACTTCAACAATCTGGGAAAGCAAATGGGAAGTACTTCAGGAAGAGACAAAGGACTGCTACCACATGAAGGGCCACGATGCTCCCCAGCCCTGTGGTGTTTTTTTATTTTTATATAATGGACGGGTTCACAAATTGCAGATTAAAAAAATATCAGAGCAATTATAGTTGGCTGAAAGCGTGGCTGATGTCTTAGGAATAGTAAATAATGTAACATGCCATATCACACATGCAGAATAGGTGTTACAGCATGCTTTTATGTCTTCTTCATACATGTACACACCAAGGATACCTTCAGCAGTTTCCCAACCCAGCCTGGTTCAGGAAACAAAACAACAAGATGCCTATCTTATAGGTCACTGCACAGCACTTATCTTAGCAACACACGCGGTTCTCTGAAAGAACTACAACACGTGTTTACCAATATTCCGATTTGCCTTTTTAAAAAATTGGTATTCTAGTAAACACGTCAAAAATCAATGTTTCTTATAAGAAATTGGATGCACACTTCGTTTCCCATAATAGTTTAATGCAACAGATTTCCCCGTCAACCACCACCCAACCTCTCCGCACATCACGTCAAAGCCCACAAGCTTATTGGTGCACGACGAAAGGTCTACCTCATGCCTAATAGCATTGGCCTGAGATGAACCCAAGCTTTGGTAGACAAAGCACTCAGGATCCAAGCTCGTACTGGGAATGGCAGACAAGGTTAAAGTCTGTACGCTGAAGAAAAATCTTTAATGCAGGCTGAGACATTAGTGTGTACAGTGTCGGCGAGCCTGTCCACTCAGAGTGATCAATACGAAGATAGCTAGGGGGGAGAGGGGGATTGGTTTGGGGATGGGGAGGTTGGAAAAACATCCTTGTGGACTATGAGGGCCACACCCCTAATCCCACCACACTTCAAAGTGCATTTGGTTATTTGCATAGCTATGATTTCATTCCACTTTCTAAAATAACAGAGTAAACAAGTCCCCTTTATGTTTATTTTATTAGCATAGCACTGAAGTTACTATTCATAAGTTCATTCATAAGGCAGGGAAGTGAAAGGCAGATATAAACATCACCCCCAGACAATTTAATAAGTTCTGAATCTGCAACCCTATCTCCAGGCACATGACAACATACCAAGGTGCGGTGACTCACTGGTCTGAAAGGCTCGCAAAAGACCAAAAGTTGCATATGAAGCCAGATGAATAAAGAACGAAGAAACTTTCCATAACATCTTGAAGTGATCGTCTTGGCAAAACTATCCAAAAGCAATGGAGGACTGTACATGGTCAGAACACAGCATAAAGTCAACAGGTTATAGGAGAGGTAGGTGGTTTGATGACTATTAAGGCACTGTGAAGTACGTTTCTCAAAAAATGTGACTCTTCAACGCTTTCCTAAATTGGGACAGCGCTGAGGCAGACCTGATGGATACAGGCATGTTGGAACAGATTCTGGGTGCATAACAGAAAAGACCGGGTGCCATAGGTTTTTCATTGGTTTACGTATTGCTCCTTAGTACAACCTTTCATTAAAATGTATTTTTAAAAATGGTTACCAGAACGGTTCCTGTGCACTGCCAATGTAAAGACGCTCAAAAGTTAAACCTGCAGACAAAAATAGTGCACACGTTTTCTAACTTCTTCGAATTTGATAAGAGTGAAAAAAATGTGAAAGTGGCATTGCTACCTAGAGAGAAACTTCTTGCTGGAAAAGGCAAACCAGAAACGCAGCAAAGGGAGGAAAACGAGCTCGCTTATAACTGCAGTATTGTATCCAAGTAAGAAATAGAAAATAATCACGTTTGAACTATGGTCTCTTAGTCTTTCTTAGTATTTTCTCACGAAAACTGGTGTATGGAACAAAAAGCATACATTCTGTATTTACTGCTGATAAGATATTGTATAATGTTTATTGAAACCACTAGACAAGTGTTTTTTTGGAAGTAAGGCTATTCAAGTTAGGATAAATATTTGCATACCGTGATATTGAACCTGATTTCTGTCCAATCTATCCCCCACTTACATAGTGTGCAAGGAGCATGTCAAATTAAATGCGTACATTTGATTCCTAAAATTGTAGGGGCGTGCAAAATACATATAATTTGCATCTACGTAATCATTCGAAATTGTGCAAAAGTTAAACAAAATTGCATAGTTTATATTTTAGTGCAAAATACGTCCTTGCATCCACTGTGGCCAAATTTCAAGGTAAACAAAACAGTGCAAAAACAAAGGCACTGTGAACAGCAGCCATAAAATTCCATTTTGATTGAATTGTTCGCTTGAAGTTTGCCATGTGGGATTACTTTGGGCATTTCCCGTAAATTTAATGCAAAGTTCCTGAAATTACACGCGGATACGTGGGCATAGAGGAAATTTGCTGTTGTTTATTTTAAGGCAGTAGGTCTGATCTTGCCGATATATATATATATATACACAAACATCATACAACCAAACCCCCCCCCCCCCCCCCCCCCCACCCCACTGCTTTTCCAGGACTTGAAATATTTATTTCAGACAAAACCCATTGGCAGTGGTAAGTAAAAGCAGTCAGGACTGCTGAGTTCGAATGTTGGTTCCTCCTTTTCTATAACATTTTACAAACGTCACCAGATCAGCGTATCTCCATTGCCTCAGTGCACTTGCTTGTACAAATGTGAGCACATGAGAGTTAGTTAACACAGTTCAGCGCTAGATTGGAATACATTTGTGCCGTTATTTTAAGTGTAGGAGTTGGCGCAGAAACTTCAGTAAATGTGGTTACTTGGCTACAACAACTTCCCCACCTACTGCATCCACCTCCTTGGCATTGCCTGCTCTTTTTATAATATTTTTGTCCTATTGTCAAGCAAGCAAGCGCAGCTACAGTCTCTATCTAATATGACCGTCTTCCTTGTAAACCTACATTGCCTTGAATGTTATTTCTCCTGACATGTGACCCCAGCTCGAATGAATGAGCTCTAGGCTGAAGTTAAAGGTGGTTTGTTAAGTAACTGTCTGCTTCTAAGAGGTATACTGTGTATCTTGTTATCGATTCCTTGTCCTCATTTCCTCTGCGTCGCTGGTTTCCGGAGTACCCGACTCTCGGGGAACCTTTTGTGCAAGTTCATCATAGCCGAGGTTGCTGTCAAGCAGCATCTCGGGGTTACTGTCTGAAGAACAGTTGGAGCTGTCTCAGTGTAGTTCTGAGTACTTTTATTCATTGTGATGAATTTATAAAGGTAACAATGTGGGCACGTACACCAGAGTTGTCAAGAGCGTAATGCACAAGGGCCGTGCCCATCTGCAAACTCTGCTGAGGTGCCTGTGAAACTCCTGCCACCACCTCTAGCACAACTGCCAGCATTTCACAGGTAAATAACTATACCAGCCGATGAAGACCAACTGAATGGAGAACCATCCTTTGTTTCCAGGAGCTGACATTGCATCCTTGTTTTATGTTTACTCTACTTGCCAATTCCCATACACTGTGCTAAGATAACATTACGAAACCAGTCATCGCTGCGGTTGTATCCTGCACATTCCTTGTAAAGACCATTACCGTTTTACTAGTAATGATGGAAACTTGTTTCACAAGTGTGCCCGATTTATCCATTGAGTTGTGTCCCATAGAACCTTTTTGTTTCCCTACACTCGGTGGTTGTGAAAGTGTAGAATAACTCAGTTGAATGGCATTGCTAATATTTCCTGAAAGTTCCAATTCAGTCTTTTCCAATCACATATTTCTAGCATTATTGTAAATCAAGTTGTACAGCTATTTGCTATTCATTTCCAACAAGCAAAACCTGTATTCTATTTTATTCAACTTCCTGGTTTGAGAACTCTAACTTGCCAAACATGGAAATTGTGTGACTGCGGGTAAAAAGCTCTTGTGAAAGTAAAAGGTAACGTGTGTTGAGTCGAGCCAAGCAGTCTCCATTTCAATAATAGTTACTGCATGCCCCTTAAACAATCATACAATTTTTCATGTCCATATGGCAAAAGGAGGAGTGCGTATGTTGTAATTGCATTGTCCTTATGCAGGAGAACGAATAGTTTCTTACCTGTCGGTGTAGTTTTGCAGCTTGATGATCTTTCTGGGTTCACTATGCTGTGCATATTCCGCGATCTTGTGGTTGGGTCCGGATTCGTAGTCTTTTCTTTGTTTTTTTTGTTTTTTTTTCGTCGCCCAGGTGGGCGTCGGCGTGACCCCTCCTTGGGTGTATTTCCGGTGACGTCGGCATGCTTCCTGCGGAAGCTCCCACCCTTGGGCGCCATCTTCGGATTCTTTTTTTCCGTGTTTCTCTCGTCTCCGAAGTGATGGCAATGTTCTATGTAGGTGAAGCTATTAACCGCTTTGTACATAAAGGTCTTTCTACTCCCTTTTTTTTTTTTTTTGACCACCTCTTTCCTCTCCAGCCTCATCTTTCTGGCGGAGGTGGGTGGGTTCGCTAGTGAATCCAGAAAGATCATCAAGCTGCAAAACTACACCGACAGGTAAGAAACTATTCGTTTTGCAGCGTGAATCTTTCTAGATTCACTATGCTGTGCATAGATTTTGTAGCGGTTTCTCATTTTTGTGGCGGCTGGGTGGAAGATGAGCTTTGGTTTTTGAAAATGTGCTGGAGCACCCTTTGTCCGACCTGTGCTTCTTTGTTCATCTGAACATCCACGCAGTAGTGCTTCGTGAATGTGTGCACCGAAGCCCATGTTGCTGCCAGGCATATGTCTTGTATGGGTGTATTAGCCAGGAAGGCTATTGTAGCACCTTTTTTCCTAGTGGAGTGGGCGCGTGGCCCCTCTGCTAGTTCTTGCCCTGCCCGTTTGTGGCAGAGTTGGATCGTTTGCGCGATCCATCGTGCAATAGTGTTCTTGGTTACAGCCTTTCCCATGAAACTGTTAGCGAATGACACGAAGAACTGCTTTGTCTTCCTGTGTCCCTTTGTCCTCTCGATATAGTGCATGACCGCCCTTCTGGCGTCTAAGGTGTGTAGGGCTCGCTCTGCGCTATTTGTTGGTTTTTGGAAAAAACTCGGTATCTGTATGGACTGGTTCATGTGGAATTTGGACACCACCTTTGGCAAGAAGTGTGGGTCAGTCCTCATCACAACCCTGTCATTGTGTATTTGTATGTATGGTTCCTGCAGTGTTAGCGCTTGAAGCTCGCTCACTCGGCGTAAGGACGTTATTGCAACCAAGAAAGCCGTCTTCATGGTCAGCATTTCTAGGGATGCCTTGTGGAGTGGTTCAAAGGGCTCCTTTATGAGTTCCGTCAGGACTATGTTCAAGTTCCATGCCGGTGGCGGCACCCTCTTGGGTGGCGCGATCCTCTTCGCTCCTTCCAGGAATCTCTTCACAACCTGTGACGTGAAGAAACTCCTGCCCATCTCACCCCTTGTGTAGGCGACTATCGCTGCCAGGTGGACTCTTAAGGAGGATGAGCTGAGTTTTTTCTCCAGTAAGTGCGTGAGGTATTTAAGCACTGTGGAGTCCCTCTTCATTTTATTGTGAAGTCTTTCCTTCCTGCACCATATTGTGAATCTCTTCCACTTTGCCCCGTAGCACTTCCGTGTGCTGGACCTTCGTGCCTCCCGAAGGACCCTGAGGGTGCTTTCTGGTAGCCTCAAGTGTGCGAATTCTATGTCTTCAGGAACCACGCCACTAGGCTCAGGCTCTCTGGCTCTGGGTGCAGTACTTCTCCGTTGTGCATGGAGAGCAGGTCCTTTCTTCTTCCGAATCTGTGGGGTGCACTCTGTGTCATCTCCATGATCTGCGAGTACCATGTCTGTCTGGCCCACTGTGGTGCGACCAGTATCAGGGTCATGTTGCTCGCTCTGCACTTGCTCAGTACTCTGTGTATCAGTGGTATCGGGGGAAAAGCGTAAGCAAATGTCCCGTACCAATCTATCCATAGGGCATTCCCAAGGGACCACTCTTCGGGTTGTCTGGATGCGAAGCTTCGGCATTTGGCATTCTGGCGTGTTGCAAGCAGGTCCACTGATGGCGTTCCCCACTTGTTGAACAACCACTTTGTCTCCTGAGCATTGAGCTCCCATTCGTGGGATGCCGATGTCTGTCTGCTGAGCCAGTCTGCCTGAATGTTCTCCTTCCCTGGTAGGTGTATGGCCAGAAGGTCTATCCTGAGGGGGATGGCCCATCTCCATATCTCCTGCGCCAGTTTCGAAAGCATTGTTGACTGTGTTCCAGCCTGCTTGTTGATGTAGAACATCGCTGTGGTGTTGTCTGTCTGCAGCAGCACCCTGTGCTTGTACAGTCTTGTTTGAAAGGCTTTCAGTGCCAGGAAGATTGTTTTCAATTCTAGATAATTGATGTGCTTTGTCGCATCTGTCGGTGTCCACAGACCCCTCACTTTGAGCTCTTCCATGTGAGCGCCCCACCCCTTCAGGGATGAGTCTGTGGTGATGGTCACGGTTGGTGTTGGGGGTGTAAGAGGCTTCCCCTTTGCTATGTTTTCCATGGTCCACCATGCCATTTCCTTCTGCACTGCGTGCGTCACAACCAGTAGATCCTCCCAACTTCCTGAAGCTTGTGACCATTGTTCCTGGAGCCATTCTTGGATGGGTCTCATGTGAAGTCGTACATTTGGTATAAGGTGGATGCATGATGCCATCATCCCCAAGATCTTGCTCGCAGTCCTCACTGTCCGAGCTTGTCCCTTCCGGTAGAGGCGAGTTTCCCTCACCAGGGCCCCTGCTCTCTTGTTGCTGGGGAACACCCTGCCCTGTAAGGAGTTGATCTGTGGCCCCAGGAAGATCTTTACTTGTTCCGGCTCCATTGACTATTTTTTCCAATGGATCGAGAACCCTAGGTTTATCAGCGTGCTCGTCACTGTATGTGCGTCTTTCTTGCATTTCTGGTACTGTCGTAATTGGCCCGATCGGATTAGCGATTAGCTGAACCTACACGTTTCGCTTCTTAACTTGGCTATATACGATAAACGCCATTTTGAATGTTGCAGCGGCCATCTTAGACCATGAGCGGCCTCGTGGCCGACGTGCCCTTTAGTCCTTTGTCCGTTCCACTGACCACTCTCATCTGCCCAGCAACAGGCTATTTTTAGTATTGGTCAAGCCACACATGCGCAGTTCTCACTGACCCGTAAACCTTCAGGAATGTGTTACTAACTGACCAGCGGGTTTGAAACTCTCCAATGAGCTGGCAGTATTCCAAACCATGACCATATATGTCTCTAAAACTGTGTCTTAACTTGTGCCGCCTAAACTTTTATTGCCCCAAAATTGTATATAAACGGGGTCACACCGGTGTTCGGTGTGATACCTCTTGCATTACCGAAGGGTGCTGTTTGAGTGTACCACCACCCCATGGGGTCCTAATAAACTTGTTCTTTGCATTTTACAGTTTCCGTGCCAACAGTTCTTGTGTAAGTGGGTAATCTCTGGAGCGTGTAGGCCTTGGGAACCCCGAAATACTTCAGTACGAGTTTGCTTTCACTAACCAGTCGTCCAGGTAAGGATATACATGTATTGCCTGCCTTCGTAGGTGCGCTGCGACTGCCGCGAGGCACTTTGTGAAGACCCTCGGTGCTGACTTTAGACCGAAGGCTAGTGTTGTAAACTGGTAGTGGCTTTCTCCGACTGTGAACCTGAGCATATGTTTGTGCTTTACGTTCATTGGTATGTGCAGATAGGCGTCCTTGAGGTCTATCGTGACCATGAAGTCCCCAATCTGCAGTTGCGGTAGCACCTCCTGCAGGGAGGTCATTTTGAATTTCTGTGTTCTTATGAATGTGTTCAGGAACCTGAGGTCCAGAATGGGTCTCATTGTCTCGTCGACCTTTGGCACGAGGAAATACGTGGAGTATATTCCCTTGTTTCTTTCTTTGAAGGGAACCCGTTCTATGGCCTCCTTCTGTAGGAGCTCTCTTGCTTCTTCCTGAAGCCGCTGTAGCTGTTTTATTACTAGTGGCTTTCGCTTTGGTCTCCTGCTTGTTGGCCTCCCCTCCTATCTAAGCAGTACCCAAATTGGATGATGTTTAGTATCCATTTGTCTGATGTGATCTCTCTCCATTCCTGAAGGTAGAGTCTTAATCTTCCACCCACTGGTGTTTTGTGGTGGTAGTTGTCCCTTGTGTCCTGACCCCTTTGTACATGCTGCCCCCTGGGATCCTTTCTGTTGGCGGGCGCACGGATGTTTCTGAAGTCATTTAGAGGCGGGCTGCTGGCCCCCTCTTTTAGGCTGTCCTCGTCCATTTCCTCTCCCTCGAAAGGACTGGCCCCTTGACTGGTACTGCCAGGACTGCTTCTGTTGACCCTGTTGCGCCTGCGAGTCCGCCTGGTGAGTCTGTTGGAAAGCCTGGTGTGAAGTACCTGGCTGGTTTCCACCTCTTCAGCCGGGCCTCCGTGACTGGGTGCCCCTCTTGCTGCCTCTGAACTGCAAAGCACCCATGGATTGTGCAGTTTCATTGCCTTTCTTAAGCTGACTGAGTTTGTCGTCAACTGTTGTTCCGAACAGCGTCTCGCCGTTGAACGGAGTGTTCAAGATGCTGTGTTGCACCTCAGGCTTGAAGCCCGAGATTCTGAGCCATGCGTGTCTTCTTTCCGTGACACCCATCATCATGAGCCTGCTGGAGGTGTCTGCTCCATCCAAGGCCATCTTGAGGCAACAATTTGCCGCATTCTTCCCGTCTTCCACCAGTTTCTCTGCCTTCTGCCTGGCCTCCTGGGGTAGGTCTTTCACAAGCTTTCCTAGCTCCTCCATGATCTGGTACATGTGCCTGTTTATGAGGGCATTGGAATTAGCCATGCGCCATTGGGTCGCGGCATTCCGTTCGATCCTTCTGCCCACTAAGTCCATCCTTTTGCTCTCCTTATCAGGAGGTGGTCCAGAAGTAGTGGCCATGTTGGCCCTCTTCCTTGCTGTGGCCGTGATGATGGAGTCGGCTGAGACCATGCCTCAAATGTAGGCCGGGTCCTTTGATGAATGTTTATACTTCTTTTCCGTTCTGGGAGTGACTGCCTTGCACGTTGCGGGCTCCCTGAATGCCTCCATCCCCTGCGCCAAGACGCTGTCGAGCATCGGTAGATACTGGCTCCTTGTTTGCGTGGGGAGTAATGTCTCGAGGAGAAAGTCCGCTTTCTGCTTCTCCTCGTCGAGCTTGAGCTGCCGCAGACCTTATCACCGAGTTGTAAGCCCCGATGTCGTCCGTCGGCGATGGTCTCGAGGGGTATGTGTCGACCGCCTCCTCCGGGCTCTCGGTGTCGACATCCAGGTAATCCTCCTCCTGCGGGTCCGAGGTGGCCGACTCGGCGTCCAACCTGCTGTCCTCCTCCTCCTCATAGCTGTAAGCTTCGTAGGGATTCTCTTCCTCTTCCTGGTCGTCGACCATTTCGGCGCCAGGTTCATGTTCCTCGACGTGTTCATCTTCGACCTCGACCAGTTCTCGCATGGGTGACTTGGTCTTGTGGGGAATGGTGAAGGCTCTCATCTTGGCGTCGAACTCTTTCTTCCGCTGCAAGATGTTTTCCATTTCGGCTTCTAGACGCCGTTTTTTCTTTTCCATCTCGGCCGCGTTGTCCGCGCCGGATTGTTCGGCCACCCTCTTTGGCGCCTGGCTCGGCTGTGAGGGTTTCGGCGTCGAGGACTTGGATGTCGAACTGGGTTTCGGATCCCTGTACGGCGTCGAGCCTTTCGGGTCTTTCTCCCTCGACGTCGACCGGTCCTTTTCGAGGATGATCTTCGACGACTTCTGCTGCTCAACAGCTCTCGGCGCCAGGGACTCCTTCTCAGAGGATCCGGTGGGCCTGAGGGGAGCCACGGACGCCAGGTGTCTCTGCGTCGGCGCTTTCGGGGTCTTGCCCTCGTTTTTTCGAGACTCAAGAGTCTCTCGTGCTCTTGGGGAACGACGAGTCTCCTACCTTATCAGAAGTCTTCGTGTAATCGGTCTCTACGACCGTGTAGCTGTCGTCTTCAGCGGCAGCGTTGTCCTCCTCCGAGGACATCCCCAGCTCGTACAGCGATGGCGTCGGCCCTTTTCCTTGGAGGGTGGCGTGCGCTACCCTCTGGCTCTTCCTCACACGAAGGGTCTTCGAGGTGAAGGCGGAGCAGGCGTTGCTGTCGTCACTTCTGTGGTCCACCGGTAAGCAAAGGTTGCACACCGGGTGTTGGTCTTTCTGCGCAAACTTGTGGTGGCAGTTAGGGCAGAACTTGAACTGCGTGTTGTCCATCATCGAGTGTTTAGGCCTCCCGGCCACGCGGACGTCGACGACCGTCGAAGTCCTCGATGATTTCTCCTTCCTTTCGCTGGTCAGTGTTCTGCGAAGTCTTTCGTAGTCTTCTTCTTTCGATATCTTCTTCAATTTCAATCTTTTCCTAGTACTTTCTCCAAAAATGTCTGGAGCCCAACGGGAACGATCCAGACCCGACCGTGGAAAAAAGAATCTGAAGATGGCGCCCAAGGGTGGGAGCTTCCGCAGGAAGCATGCCGACGTCACCGGAAATACACCCAAGGAGGGGTGACGCCGGCGCCCACCTGGGCGACGAAAAAAAAAAAAAAAACAAAGAAAAGACTACGAATCCGGACCCAACCACAAGACCGCGGAATATGCACAGCATAGTGAATCCAGAAAGATTCACGCTGCAAAACCATGCTGGCCTTTAGTGAGTGAAAAAGGTTGCAGAGCTTACTTAGTGTCGAACTATGTTGTACCCTCTGATTTGACACCAATCTGCAGTTCTTGTGGCAGGATTTGACATTTACCATTGGTTCATTCCGCACGTTCTGAAAGTCTGTTACCCATTTTCAGCACTTTTCCTACATGTCGTTGTATAGCACTTTCCATTTTGCATAAGCTGTAAGCATTAGAGTGTGTATGAAAACATCTCGTCACTACTTTCTCTCGGAAAAAGGTTGAGTTTTTTCCATGGCAACAAAGACCAGAAATGCATATACCCTTTGCCTATGTCTCTTCATTCTGACTATATCCAAATGGCATCCATTTCATCTCGAAATAATGTTCACTTGGCTGGGAACGTTTGCCCTGATTCCCCTCACTGATGTAGTGGCTCCACTCAACTGCAACTTGTTTAAAGCTGCTTATGCATTTTACCCAAACTGGTGTGGAGAAAAAGCAAACATCTACAGCAGATAGGCACAGAGTAACTCCACAGAGTGCATCTTTTCGCTCCCCTACCTCAGAAATCTGCAAACACTTCTCCTTTCATTCTTTTTTATTTTTTTGCATTATGTAGTGCGAATGAAGGTATCAAAAAACTTTACACACGTACTAGTTCCGTTACAGAAATCTGCCCAGTGGGTGATAATGTGCTGCATGGCTAAACACTTATAAAGTGCCCAAGGTGAGACCTATTGGCGATGCCAATGCTTGTTTACATATAACATTAACAGCACAGGCCCCCACAACAATGGCTGCTAGAGAGCCAATATTTGTATCCTCCGTCCAATTTGGTTTTTGTTTAGTACCTTTTTTATGCAGAGCACAGAAAACAGCATAGCAAAAAAATGCTACCGATCTGGTATGTATTTAACCTCCACAAATGTCCTAATCGCAACTCTGAGATATTTTTCATAAGAGAAAAGGTAAAATGACTACTTCGTTATTGCAAAGGTTTACACATTTTTATTAAGGTCCAAATGTTGCTCCTCAAACTCTGTGTGACTACACTATACTTTCAAACTAACTGAGCTTACACTCAGTGTAAAAATGTGTTTGTTTCTGTGCACAACTATAAGGCAACGGCAAATATGCCGGACAAAATTTAAATGTGTTGAGACACTAGATGGAAATTAAGTTTCTAAAACAAGAGTTGCTGCTGAGCTTTTAGCCCGGACAGGAACTATGCACTGCATGGTTGAGACGGACCAAAGCAGCAGATAAAAAGCTTCAATTTTTCTAATTTCTTCACCTAAAATTGCCCAATGCAAACAGCACCATATTCTTTCAATCGAAGCCATGTGTGGCTCGTTTCCCAACAATGGCACATCAAGTCAATAGGCCTTGTGATTCTTTAATATTGCAAGTACTCATGAGACAATGAAAAGAACAGAAGTTCTTTCGGGAGGTACCCTTACGTATACAGTAGTTGAATAATCTTTGTGGGATTTGGTACCGTACAATAATGATTTTTTATGTATAATACAAGAAACACTACGATTCAAATGCAACCATATGTATGGCTACAAATGTATTCTCACTGTTTCAAACCTACAATACATATCAAATAAAGCACTACACTACTAAAAAAGGGTACAGTGTGCGTTGAGTGGTGATACAAGTGGTTGTCCAACACACTGGGCAGATCTAGGTTTTACTATGCTCCAAGAGGGTTTTGGGGGGCAGCCGAGCCGCGAGGTCTGCCCCCCCGGGCAGTTTTGGAGGGGGAGGGAGCGAGACATGGGCGCGGCCATTTTGCCATTTTGGGCTGCATTGGGTATAGCCCAAAAGCAGCCCAATCCCACATTTTACAGCCCAACGATAAAAGGGGCTTCCCGCGAGGCCCAGCCACCATTTTAGGTACAACAAAAGGATCCCATCATACATAAAGTATTTCCTCTAACTCACAACTCAGTCACTAATTTCATGCATCAGACAAGCAGCCACACAATGCCGTCAAAGCCACACCACACTAACCATTCACTTATGGTTGCTAACCAGCTTCATTGACCAGAAATACAGGTAATAACAATCTTATTATCTTCATTTACAGGATGCATAATCACACTAGCAGAAAGCAGCACACATGACCTTGAACCACTTGGACACATACACCTATGATAATGCATGAAACTCTCCTATCCAAATGACCCATAGATTTGATTGCGGATGAATGTTGAGACAACCATCCGCCTTCGGAGCTCTTTATTGAGGCTTCTTATGCAACTCATTCACCAGCCTGAGACAGCAGTATACCTACCTTCCACTACACAAACATTGGCAACTTACATGCACTCGGGTGCGGTGTTCAAATACCGCAAACACCCACACTGAATACTCCCAATAGACAGCACTACTATTTCTAGCACACAAAGACCAACACATCAGTGTAATACCAAACTAGGAGCTTGGCACGAAGCGGATGGTACCAACTGCAGAGGACAACTCCCAGAAAATATCACCGTTATACGAAGAGGGCAAGTAACTGCTGTATGGGGTGATACAAAAAACCCTGCTATTTTTCAATGAATCTTTGAATCAGGATGCAAGAGGAAGAATGTAAAAATGTCAAGATAGCCCACCAATGGATTAAATAAACATGAAGGCCCCCTCCCCCCTTGTAAATACGAGGAGCCCCCCCCCCCCCACTATACTCCAATCATTCTTGTTCCAGATACCCCGCCTTCACAAAGTCTCACAGGGGAAAAATGCCTTGTAGTTACTGAGACAAAGAGGTTTTTAGTGAATGTGGTTACCCATCACCGAGGAAAACTCTGTGCAGATGCTAACACGATGCTCTCTAATGCACCTGATGAATTCCAAATTCAGGGGGGTTTGATACTGAATATGCCTCTGAGGTACTCATAATCAAAGGCTTACGTGCTGCATTGCTCCTTTCATTTTTCTTCTCTCTCTTCCACTCTTTGCTCTTATCTGACCTCTTTTAACCTCTCTCAATCTCTTTTTCTATTGTCTCTCCATCTGTTATTCACCTGTGTTTGTTATAGCCTTCAAGTTTATCTCGCTCCCCCTCTCTCTCTCTCTCTTCTTTTTTTGGTCTCTTTAATCTTAGCTATCTTTCCTGTGTTTATATCCAGCTACTTTTCTCACATATATCTTTCTGATATAGAGGCTGCTTGACCGTTTAATATCAAAATGGTAACCTTAGTGGTTCCATTTCCATTTTTGGCTGAGCGATCTTTGTCCTAACCGGCGGTACGGATCGGCCTATTCTCCACTGGGCATTTCCCAGGTGGGCGGGAGCCATTGGAGGTCAGAAGGAGTTTTCAGAGAAAGAGAGGTGGAGGGAAGGAGAAGATAGAGAGAAAGTGATTAGAGAGGAATAAACAAAGGAGAGATGGAGCGGGAGATAATGGATGGATGGAAAGTCAGTGCGAGGAGACGAAGGGGGCAAGGATGCTTTTAGCATTTTTGTTAGGGTTATTTTACCCTCCTTCACACTGACCCTACCCTCTAGGCTAGGGTATTTCTAGCAGGGATGATGGCTGCCCTCGAAGCCAGTCAGGCGATAAACCCCCCGCACATCTTACACTGAAGAAAGCAACAATGTCACCTCACACATCAGCAGATTTCCTCGTTAACTACCCCATCGACAAGCCTCTTAAAAAATCATGACTGCGCTTATTTTAATTGGATGAGGCTAGTTTCAATTTTTAACGAGTCACGCTCTGTTACTCCCAATTACGAAGGCCTGAAGGGATTTCAATTCGAAGTCACTGGGAGGAGAGAGGAGGATGTTTCAAACATCGAGGGGAATGGGTGAGGAAGAGTTCTGTTACAGTAAATGTTTGCATATGGGTTACGTACCTTGCCACCCTTAGTTTCCAAGTTTTAATGTAGCAAAAACGTAAACATTAAAGTCACTTCGGTGTTTTCTGTCACAGCTGTGAGCTCAACTCTTTTACAATGTTCAGTTTCAGTCCATTCGGTTCTTCTGCTTACTCAAACTAGGGCTACATCTCCCAGGAAGCAATGGTTTTTGAAAAGGTATGAACAGGACTGAATAACGTCCCCTCTCAAACGTAGCTGGGAACACAGTAAAAAAAATAAAGAGGATTAACATTTCAGGTGTCTTCTACAAACTGGTGTTAGATGATTATTAGGGAACAGGCTGAGACCAGAATCGAGGTTAACACTACCTTCACTTTAACTCTTGGCCGCGGCACTGGAGGGGTGTGGGTGATCGCGGCATCCCCATGCTCGTGACGGAACCACGCCGTCATGAACCACGGGCGGCGTGCGCTCATGACGGTGTGCTTCCGTCACGGCCCTGCCCGCTCACTAATTCGCCAGCATAGGCGGGGAACCAGTGCTGCGTGGTCGGAGCGGCCGCAGCATGACGGAACCACGCCGTCCTGAGCACACTGCTACCGTGGCTCATGACGGCGTGGTTCCGTCATGAGCAAGGAAGGGGTTAAAGACAGACTAAAAACACCTAAATGCCTTTAAAAGGGTACACAGCTGGCTAGGCAGCATTGGGAGACTGATAAAAAAAAGTACTGTCTGCGGCCATTTTGAGAGCTGATTCAAGGCCCAATATGAAGCCACCCGGCAACAGTGGCACTACTATAAGGTAACTTAAGTCTTTAGTCCTATGGAACCCTCTCGTCGGAGCACCAAATGACTGGCAAAAAAGGCCCTGGAAAGGATACTCTTCAGTGCACAGGGAGGACTGAAACCCACTGAGATGCACCTGCAATGGGATAGGTAATGCAAGCTTTACAAGGGCACCTGGAACAGCGGAAGAAGCTTCTGGAAAGATGACTTGTTTACTCAATTTTACAAAGGAAGCCTGACTCGGACATAAAAGTGGTGTTATGCCACGTTGACGCTTTTAGTCCTAATCAATAATAGGCACGTAAAATAATAAACAAACTTTTTATTTTGAAATAAACTAACAGTTGGTTGCAAGAACAGTCATTCAAAAATAAGTTTACATTAGAATCTGGAAGGGCTCCGTTTGCAACAACGGAGCCTGTGAGAGCCGCTCAAACTTGGAGAACAGCTCTAGGGGAATACCCTGAGATGTCAGGTCCCGGTTTGCCCAAAAGTAACATACTTCAGGAAATAACCACGTAAAAAGGAACGCTACGCGGGAGTGTTGCGTGCAATCTCTCTGTGGAGACCGGATGTAGTGACAATTAGACCCACTCATTCTTCCCTCTTCAGGACCGCCAGAGTTCTTTCAAGGAAGGGGTGTTGCTTTATCTAAAGAGTCATGGGAGGGGCGGTGCTCCTGTGCTGCAACACAGGTGTCTGGTCTGCGCGCGCCCATGTGAATCCATCCCTCCTTGCCTTTCTTTCTGCAGAGTTCCTAGTGGATTACTCACACCGGAAGGCCTTGCCAGGGAACAGAGAGAGCAGGAAAGGGTTAGTTCATAAATCCGGTTTCAATAATTGAACGTAAATCAAAAACTAGATTATATGGTCGGAAAAGGTAAACAAATGCTCAAACACACAAACTCTAACAGCACCATAGCAACAGCAAGACTGCAGAGCGCTTAATTTGAGCCGGTGGATTCCAGTCCTCGGTACCAGCACCAAATTGTCAACACAGGCCCTTGTGATGGTCTGTATCATGGTGGCACTGATTGTCAAATTTACGAATGCTTAATAATGGACCATACATTCAAAATTATTAAATCCCACCACCCAAGCTACTGTTATAATAGTATGTGGCCGAGAATAGTCTGTCACACTGGCAGGAGTGTGATGGTTAGTAGTTTAGTTGGCATCGGCATTGCTGACAAGGGCAATGGATGGTGCAAGCTGCATTGGACTCCTGACGAGCAAAATTAGCACTGACAGAGGTCACGGTTTATATTCAGCGGTGGTCATGCTACCATGGCATCAGCTGCGACGAGCCTGGCTTACTGACTACCCAGTAAAACCAGACTCTCTTAACCTTTTAAAACCAAAGTGCTTTGAGAAGCGCTACGCATGTCGGTGAGCATAGCGCATCCCCCGTGCGCTTTAAGGTAGGCTTTCGTGCACATGCTGTCCATCCATGTTTGGGACAAAGGCTGGGGTGCTTTAGGACAAACCTATGCAGACCACAGCATGGGTGCACAGGAAAGTAAACAAAAAAGAACTATATAACTAGAAATAACACTATGATAGAAACAAGCATTTGCAACGCAATCGGTCTCAGCTTTTAGACTTATATGTATTTAGCTATGCAGCACATTAGCCTGAGTGCTGAAACATCTACTGTTCTTTAACATTTAGAGAAAGTAAGCACCAAACTGCGTGACACGCCAGGGATGGAAACACGGAGAGAAATATGGCCTTTCAGGGTGAAATGGTATAGTCCAAAGCTCTGTTTTTAATACAAAATCAGGGCCCTCGGGGGTCATATCACTGAAAATACAAGATTTGAAAAAAAATGTATTGTCTACAGGTGCTTGTGGAGACAATTTCTATGGACTGGAATCTATGGAATGCTAAAGGGATTTTGGTAATTTACTGACTTCTGCTGGTCGTTTTCTATCAAGAAAGTAAAATAGAGGCAGTTGCCAGAAACTTTTTTTTAAAAAAGTCCCTCAACAGAAAGCAATTCTGGTATTTTACGGACCTCTACTGGTCGTTTTCTATCAAGACAGTTAAATAGTGGCAGTTGAGCAAGCAGAAATCAATTCTGGTATTTTACTGACCTCTACTGGTCGTTTTGTATCAAGACAGTTAAATAGAGGTAGTTGAACTGAAAAAAAGTTCCTAAGCGGAAGCAGACAAGTCCTTGGGCTGATCTCCAGAGCCCACAAAGTGCATACACATATTAATTAATACTAAAGTATATACAAGAGGTCTCGCATGCTTGCCATAAAAAAGCAACTTCAAAAACTATTCTATAATATGGATACAACGTGCTGCACAATTGTCCTCTCAATTAGTCCCAATATCCATAAACATTTAAGAAGGTATAGATTGTCTCCATTGCCGCCATGGTACTCCTTAATACGGAGAACCACAAATATGTAATGTAAAGATTACATATTTTATGGAGTTCAAGTGTGGAAGGTTGTGGGGTCATAATGTGGGACACAAAGGGTACGCGTGGAAAAGCAGGACAGGGGTTTACAGGCACTGGGGATCAAAGTGTATTGTGATTAGAAAGAGAATTTGTGAGATCCATTGATTACCAATTTCATATACAAATCACCCTTTTTGACAATCAACTTCATTATGGAAACACATAAATAAGCGCACAATGTGTGAAGCCCTTCAGCGGTCCCATTCTGAGTCCATCTGGCAGAAGAGGTGGCACAGTGATTACAGTGCCCATCTGTATTGACATGCGCAGACACCAAGGAGGCCGGGATAAGAGAACACCCTCAACCTAAGCGTTCC
This sequence comes from Lissotriton vulgaris, assembly GCF_964263255.1. Taxonomy (NCBI): domain Eukaryota; kingdom Metazoa; phylum Chordata; class Amphibia; order Caudata; family Salamandridae; genus Lissotriton; species Lissotriton vulgaris. The sequence continues at coordinate 8,767,736 of NC_141688.1, forward strand.
CTGCAGAAAGGATGCCTTTCTCTGCCCTCCAACATGTTACTGCAGAGAATAGCATATCCCCCTACTCCAGAGGTCTCCAAACCGGTCCTGGAGGGCCGGATCCATGCCAGATTTTTAAAATAACTACATGTATCTCAATGGGGATATCCAAAAAATCTGGAATGGATCCGGCCCTCCAGAACTGGTATGGAGACCCCTGCCCTACTCCTTATCACACGGGGCATATCTCAGGGTGAAATGAAACTTAGCTGCAATACACAAGGCGCAAAGTGACCAACTGCCCCCTCGCCCCTGCCGCCACCACTCTCAAGATCATTTCATCCTGAACAATACTGTTGCCATCATTATTACCAAAGCAGCACTGCACAGCCTCTCACAAGAAATTACATATTGATTTCACAGCAATTACATCTTTTGCCCGTTCCAAGGGGGCTCAGCTGCTGGCGCGCGCGATCATCTCGCACGTGCTGGAGGGCCTTTTGGCACTCTTGAACTCCATCTTGGCCCAGCACTGCCCAGTGCATCACAGCATTCCTCCTCCCACCTCCCCCGGACTCGGCTATTCAAGAGTCAATTCGAAGCCTTCCAATAGGGTAACATCAATGCATGGCATGGAGAGCCTTCTAGGCGAAAGAGCGACTTTTGCATAAAATACATTTCATTTCCCCAGAGGGGAATGAGAAACTCGTTTTCTTCAGGAAAGACAAGAAGGTGCTCACAATTACCATCCATCTCGAGAGTAGAAGCCATCTCAAAAGAGGACGATTGATTCAGAACCAAGAGAAATTCCAGTCTATTCGAAATCTATTTTTTTGGAGGGAGGGTGGAGGGGATGGGGGGTGGAGGCAGGCTGGGGCCACATCGCTCGATAAGGCCCAAATTCATGCCAGACTTTCTCGATAAAAACTGATTATTTGAATGAGCCTCATTTAAGATCATTGTATGCAAATATATATCATGTGGATAATCTTTAAGTATGGTGTGGATTAGAATGCCCTGGCCGAATAACTACTTCTAATACAATAAGTATAATAAATTGTGGAAACATTCACCATATTATTTCTCTGGCTGACACTCCATGCTTTGCCCTGGGAGCATTAAAGCAGGAGGCGGTAAGGTTATAAAGGGGTTTATCGAATGGCTAGATTTCACTTTCAAGGCCGTACCCGTATCCACATAGTAACGTTGCAGCTCCTTAGGTGAGATTAAATTGAGTTTGCAGGAAGAATTATTGTAAAATAAGAAAAGTGTGTTTCTTGCGGCAAATTGTCCACTCGCAAGTACTTCCATTGTCCCGCTGCCTTCCTGTAGCACAAGCATCTCTTGTACAGCGCTCCTACTAATCAGTACATTGATGGTCATATTACCTTACTATTGTACAGACCTCTCTTATACAGCGCTCCTTCTCTCAATACGCCTTACCCCCAATGCCTACATTGATCACGCATAGAGTGTACAGCGCTCTGTTACCTTATAGCCAAATTTGTGCTTCAAGGGTCACCTACATCAAGTTAATGTAAGGGTCCGGCCATTGTCGAGCAAACTCCGCGTTTTGTATAAATCGAACAGATTCTACTGCCACTCCAGCGGTAACGTGGACTGAAGTCTTATGATTGGGCTACACAGTGCATCTTTACACTTTGGTTATGCAGTACTGCTTTGTGGACTTTTGTAGCAGACTTTTAAAGGGATGTGCTACGTGCATGAACACAAAACACGGAGTGTATAGGACGTGGTTACCCAGAAGTGTGTTGGCCTCCTTGAACTCAAGACTTTTCACAGTGGTGTAGTGGTTTGTCTCGGAGTACTGTGGATGGAGCATGAGGATAGTTCAGGTATATAGCTTAGGAGAACGAGGAAAGGAGGACGTGATTGAGTGTGGCAGGTAAAGTAGTGTTTTGGGATCATTTGCACAGGCCTTATAAGTACTATATGGCAGGGGAGGGAGGGTGCGGTCAGGTTGGCAGTGGGTAGTGAATCCTATGCTAAAAAGCAAATTTAGGAGGAAACCAGTGGTCTGCAAACCAGGATGCATCCAGATGTGGTTTTTCAACGTGATATATCTTATTACAGTGCATTATTGGCTCTATTTATGCCTACTGGCAGTGTTTTATTTAAATCAGGAAATATCCAAACCTGCCCACCATAACGGAGACGTGTGCAGGTAATTCCATCAGATTTTCTGGTCCCTGAACATCCTGTCCATAGAGGAGGAATACAAAGAATTTGAGGATGATTTGCACTACTTAAGAAACTTTTATTTTTCCCTTGTCTGGCCCTCCATCTACGGAGAGAGAAAACTACACTGGCTCCCCACCGACAAGAGAATCACCTTCAAGCTCCTCACCCAAGCATACAAAGCACTTCACAACACCGGACCAGCCTACCTGGACAGCAGACTCAGCTTCCATATCCACACCCCCACCCACCCGCCAGCTCCGCTGTCCTCCGCATCCAACGAACTACCTCCGGTGGCAGATCCTTCTCCTACCTCGCCGCCAATACCTGAAACACCCTCCCCACCCACATACGGAAGACCCAAGACCTACTCACCTTCAGAAGACTCCTCAAGACCTGGCTATTCGAGCAGTAGCAGCACCCCCCCCCCGCCCCCCGCCCCTCCCCTCAGCGCCTCGGGACCCTCACGGGTAAGTAGCGGGCTTTACAAGTACTCTGATTGATTGATTGATTCTGCTTGATGGCATATGCTGGACGGAAGAGTGGTTTCACTGGCACTGTGTAATGTCGGTGGTGTTTTATTGTGGCACCCCTATTACCTCGAAATAACTGAAAAAAATCAATGAACAACAAAAAAAAGCATAATCGGGTAAACTAACAACTTCGTAATAGAATAAAAAAAAAACAACAGCACAGATTTTGATTTACTGCAAACACCTGAAAACGAGGAAATAATGTGGAGATGTGTGTGTGTCACCGAGCATGCAGGCGGCTTGCACTCTGAATCTGACCAATTTAATAGCACCGATATCGCAGAATGTTTGTTCCTGCCCTCAGGGGGTATAAAATAACATGGTTTCAGATCAAAGTGGGGCGGACATAATGGTAGGTGGCTTTAGAGACATACAATCTTTTTTTGCAATCATATACAACGTAAAGACTTCAAATTGGCGGAAATATGACAACGTAATATTCAAGAACAACAAGAAAGGTGATGTAGCGAGCTCTGAGCGCTTAAAAACAGTAACAGCAGCAAAGCCAGGACATACATGGGCTAATTAGTAGAATAAGCGGCAGCAATAAGATAGCAAACAATACTAAAGACACAAGTAATGGCGATATAAGCGAGTCCCTTATCAAAAAGAGAAGAACGAAAATGATGCCGGAAGGAAATATGTTAAAAAAAGAAGACATAACAATGAGCTGCAGAAAAGAAACTAAGACTAGAATACCTGCCATCTTCAAACCCTCATCACAGTAACAGGGTAACTACCACATCAAAGAGATCAACAACTCACTAATCCTTCCGCGCTCTCCTTGACGTCAAAGCCAGGCACACACACTTTAGTCGCATGAAGACTATGTAACTTCCAAGGAGAGTTCCATTAGCAACAGAAACAAACATAAGAGACTATTTAAGACTACTGAGCCAATATCCAACATCCTCAATTATATTAGCAATGGACTGATTATGGCGCGCCCGCCACGTGGGACCAACACTTGCTCTTTCTTGTATAGATGGGATACAACATACGTGCAATGCTGCAGTTAGTGGTGACAAGACCAGCACTCTTATGCATGCTTTGTGGAGAAGCGGTTACTGGGCATGCAGCATAGCATGTTCACGACATTCAAACCCACCAGTGCTGTCTTCAGTGCTGTGCTGCGATTGGAGGTGCGGCGTCGAGTGCTGAAGGTGGAAGTGCTGCGCGTTGGGGCCTGCGATGTCACCCTCAGGATTGCTTGAGCCACTGTCGAGCTGCCCCACTGGCGGTGGCCACGGCAGGTCCTTGATTACTTTGATTTCAACTGGTTGATGTCAGCAGAATGGGATGGAAAAGGGAGGAGAGAGACAGGGCAAAAGAAAAACGCACATTGAGAATGGATGCAGTTTTAAAGTACAGGAGTTCTAGAAGAAAAGAGATGGGAAAAGTAAAGTCATGAGGTTCGAATGTAGAGAGGACAAATCTAGATGCCTTTGATGATGAGAAGTGATACCTTTTGCCATGGATGTCTATATCTCAACACATCTCCCTGATTATCTCAAGAAAATTACTGTCCTCCTAAAACATTACAGCAGGAAACAGGCAATGCCAGTCCAAAGCCATGGCCGGACACCCTACACAATAAGAGTTTCACTGGCATCACAATTATCCTTCAGACCACGAAGTCCTTCTACAAAATTCCCTATATAATCAAGAAATGAATTGGAAACCATGAATGGGCAGAAGAATATAGCGTTCCTCTACAATAGGATGCATGTGACGTCACCTATCAGACTTGCCAGAGGAGCGGAAGAAAAGTACTAAAGCAAGCATTTAAAGACCAAAACATCTACAACCACAAACCAACCCTGTTCATTTCAAGGGAAAGAGAGAGAGAAGAAGAGACAGAAAAAGAATGGGAAAGAGAAGAGAGCAAGAAAAGGAACTTTACGACTGGGACATCAAACCTTCAAATGCATACATTGGCTAACTATGGTGGTGATCAGCACCTCCACTATTAAGGAACCCCAAATCTGTGCTTCATTCTACTGGAGCTTGATCGTGGTTGTGTTGTCATTCCAGTGGGGGAAGATAAGGATAACTTCCCAATGCATTTGATCTTTAGTTTTTATGTCTGTCTGGACTGTAAAGTTACTAAATGCAACTTTTTTTCCCACTAATTTCTTTCTGTACTGAAACTGCTTCATAAACCAGGTATAGCAGTTTAAAGGTCGGATGGTATTGTTCACAATATAAATAGTTTTATGAAGTGTCGATAGACAAATTGCTATTGATCTCAGCGGTTATTTTTCCCCGCCATGTTCTGTGACCCAGTCCAGCAGATTTGGGCGTCTACGCACTGTTTCGAAGAATACGGTTTTGTAAAATTAGAATATTTCAACACCTCTGGGTTGTTCACTCATACCTTTGTGTCTTACTTTTCCACAAATCCTTTTGTCAAGCCAAAGTTACATATCCGAAATACTGTTTGGCAAAACCTATAATGCAGGCTGACAAAAATGTCAGTCATTCCTTAGCCAATCAGATTTGTTTGGGAGGGTTCACAAACTTTAAGGCATGATAAATAATTATATTTGTTTTTCGATTTTATAAACTGTGCTGACCAACAAGTATTCAATTTCTATCCATAAAAATATTTTACGTAACCAGTGCTTTTATATTTGCATTCAATCTACTGAACAGATTTACACCAAACCACAAGCAAGCATTGGTGGCGTGAATATGTTACACCTTTGTAACCGATTAGATTTTCTAATGGTTCTTAGCCCTGCAGCACAGCAACTTTGTTGTGGCTAAAGTAAAAAATAAAAAATAACCCTGATTTAAGTCTTTGACACAGCTGTCTGCACCAATTTGTAGGCAGGCGCAGGTACCACGCATGCGCATGCCTACTAAATGAGGAAGGTACTTTTTTCCTACTATTTACTGATCCGAGTTGGATCGGCAGCTACCAAAATAAAATAAAACAGGTAAAAGCCTTTTCTTTTAGTGGCGTGGAAAGGAAGTAACATGAGGAGGTAAAGGGTAACTGAAGCCACATGGGGGATGGTGGTGGATGAACGGTGCAGGCAAAGAGGGAGTGTGGGTGGAGAACACTGAAGCAACATGGACGAGAAAGCAAGAGGGGAGGGCAAGAGAACACATAAGCAGCAGTGTGGAGAGAAGGAGCAACACAAGGGTGGGGAAACACGTGCACTCTAATGGAGTGCTTCACACAACAGAAAAAGTAGCGCTCTAAAAGCAAACAGTAGAAGCAGCGATGTCAGACGAACAAAAAGACTGCAAAGAGGCAATGCTCCATGAGAGCGGCAAACAAAAGATTGACAAGCTGGGACTCAAATAAGCAGGCAGATGAAAGTAACAAGTAAACCCAACCAATAGGAAGCAATGGGAAGGCTCCAAGCCCCTCTATATTATTGGTAAGCCACAATCTGCCTCGCAACAGACAGCACACGTGCAGTCTACTAGGCTTGACCCAAAAGGGACCCAGGTCTTCATGACAGTGTGGGTACAAATCTGCTCAACAGATTTTGCTGTATCAGAGGACTAAAATGGACATGGAAATTTCGTGTGCACACCCAGAGTGCGACGCACCCACTGTAACGTTTGAGCAATTATCACTGCATTTGAAATGAAGAACCAAAGCAAACTTTACCATAGATGTGAACAGGAGAAACAAACATTGCCTATACAAAAATCATTATCCACAAACTAATGGTATCATTTTTCAGATTCCTGGCAATTATTCTGTGGGTAGGTCATTTGTGCACACACTATGTGGGGGACCTCTCCCTGTCCTGCAACCTGCGCAATTTCACCGCCTTTCCATTCTCCATCCTTTCATGTAATCTCAAGACATTCAGTCATTATTGTAAGCATTTCTCCCCACCAGTTTTCAAATAAAAGAGGTGAGGATCCCTCCTCTTTTACTGAACAAACTGTGCAGCCCTAATAGCATAAAAACAAAATGCCAGGGTGAAGCATCAACCTCGTCAGTCTTGATCTTGCTGGATCTTGAAACCGATAGGGCCTGTTTAGTTTTTGTGTCAGTTCTATGACAGTAGAAGAAATGATATTTGGGTGTCATAACCTTCCTTACTGCACATCTAATATTATTTAAATTATTTTGTTAAATTTTTCAGTAGAACCCTCCAGTGCTTAATATGTAAAATATGAAGTCCAGGGGCTCAAATGTTTGTCGGAGGCCACACCTACATTTCACAGGCACCACCCACTGGCTCCATCCACTTACTCTATGGGCTCCACCCACATCCTTAACTGGCACTGCTAAAAGTCAGATGTAATACCCAATCTGAATATTATATGTTTATTTCGTCTCCATTGATTATGTGTCCGTCCATACTAATGTTTGTCTCACAACTGACTATTATATGTCATGATCACAGAATGTGGATTATTAGGACTGTGCATCTCACATAATGGGCAAACTCCAACGGCTGTGATGCTTTTGCTCATAATGTCCCTTCAAAGGAAGAATTTGAGTTAATTATGCATTTGTAATGATTTTTTTCCACAGTGCGCCATAACGACAATTGTTTTGTTTTCTGTATGCCCTTCTAAATACACCATCGTAGGCTTTTTTTTTGTCTGCCTTAATAATGTCTCATTGCGTGATTGAAGCCTAAATTGTTCTTTCAAACTGAGCTCTACAATTTGCACTGTGAAATATTCTCCAATAAAAGCACAGATTGGCATGTTTTCTGTAGATTTAGGAGGGGCTGTTGTTCCCTAGCACACTGGATTTTATTTAGGAGTCTTTGGCAGGCTGATGAATTTGGGAGCGAAACTCCTGTTCCGCATCGGAAGGCACAGGAAGAAAGGAACAGACTTGAGAGCAGGGGTGGGTCCTATATGTGACTCCACTCCATTGCACGGCGCCACCTAGTAACATGCAGGAGAATTGCTGGAAAAAGTTTTTGGATTCTGTCTGGGACCTGGGGAGTAATCCAAGGTGAGTAAATGGAGTTTAGATTTATTTATTTATTTATACGATTTTATTTAGCGCAAACTTTACCCGAAGGTGTCAGAGCGCTTTACATAAGAACCAGTTGAAAAACATAAGGACTTAGGATTACATGCGTTACATAAAGGATACAAACAGAAAAAAATTGCAAATGTACAAGATGTAAAGTCACACAAGGAGGAGATACAAATGGCTAAACTCTAAGAGTCACATAGGAATGGTAGATAGTACAAAGGTCTACTGCATATACTAGTGATTAGAGTTATCTCTATATACATAGGGAAGGGATACAAATGGATATACTCTAAGAGTCACATAGAGAGCACAACAGTCTTCTGCATATACTAATGATTAGAGTTATCTCTATATGCATAGTTATGGGATATGACTGGATATACTCTAAGAGTCACATAGGAATGGTAGATGGTACAAAGGTCTACTGCCTATACTAGTGATTAGAGTTATCCATATATATATATATATATATATATATATATATATATATATATACACATACATACGTAGTAGATTTCCTCAGGTAGAGTTCCATTAAGTGGGGTCGGAGAGGGAACGTAGTCACAACACCAAGGGAGTGTGGGAGGGATTCAGGGGTATGGAGAAAAGACAAAACAGAGAGGGGAAGAAACATTTGAGGATCCTCAAGAGAGAAAGGGGGAAAAGAGGGAATGGACAAGATGACGGGTCGGGGATCAGAGAAAAAACGCCGAGAACAGCAGCAAAATGGCAGGCAGGACAAGAGGAAAAGTAAAGAAGTCCATGAGAGACTGTGGTCTACAATTGAAGTGCCTCAGGTGTATCCCGTACCAGGAGCTGTAATTATGGTCATACGATTCTCCAAAGCGTCTTATAGGAGTGCCCCTTGTCAAAAAAGGTGCCCTGTCCGGCCTAGCCATTAGAACATTAAACTCCGCCCTACTGGCTTTGCAAATGCTGGTGGGAAAAGAGCAAAAAGGATAGTTTTCTTTATATAATGCATATAAGAGATAAAGAATGCAGTGTAACAAAAAGCATAACGTTTGAATGTACTTTACAAATGTAAAATATACCCAAGTGCATTCAAATGGAAGCCCTTCTTGGAGGGAGGGGGGGGGGGGGAGAGATTACACAAAATAGTCAATAGGATGAAGTGAGAAATGTGCTGCTCTGGGTGGAGCCAAAGACCACTCTATATAAATGTTAAAGCATTAATAAAATAAGCCTTGCAGACAGCTGGACTGTCATGTCCGACCTAATAGTTTAAGTATCCTTTGCTTTTAGTGCCACTAGCTGCTTTCTCACCGTTCTAAGGTTTTTCCATAATGCTTTAAAAACGTTCCTTTTTAAATGGATTCCAGATACGGTCTTCTGTTTTTTTTCTGCACCTACAAGTGATTTATTTTGCAGGATGCACAGTGCTAAATTTAAGTTTTCAATACTGGTACGATCTGCAAAGCTGGCCAATGTCCATTAGTGTGAAAGGATCGAGCTGAATAAAACCAATATGCTATCACTTCAGGGTTTGTGGAACAACATTTTGACTCCATGCACATCCCTCCCGATTGTCTATTCCATCAACCTCCTCTTCTTCTCCTTAATGTACTTATGAATTTTTTAAATAAAAACAACTTAATGGTTCTCAAATTATCCACTGTGAAAGAATGAAGAGCAGATGAGAATAAAACCTATGAATGCAAGCTGTGCCGAGATGGCACTAAACTCAGAGTGGCCATTCTTCCTTTCCGTAGCCCTCCTGTCTCATAAGGTTAGTGAAAGGCATTACAAAGTTTCTGCAGAACTGAAGTAAGAATTGAAATGACCAGGCTAGAATATATTCACATATTTCCATGGTCTCAGTTCTAGAACCCTTCCTTCAACCTCTAACCCATCCCATAGGCAAGGTGTAAAGCTGGTGACAGTGGAATAATTGACAGTCTGGGGTCCAGGGGTAATGAGTGTGTCTATTTTTTTTTAACACACCCGATCTAACATATGCTGATGTAGGTTTCTTAAATTAGAGTGACAATTGTCGAGGGGTAATTATCAGTTCCTTTTCAAAACAATGAAAAGCAAAGAAAACCTTTCACTTGCAGACGCCAATATTTACTTGGATAGTGGTTTTTTTTTTACTCCATAGCAATTTTACATTATATTTTTAGTGTGAAATGTGGAATGCTGGTATCTCAAATGACTTTTTTCACACAAAGGAATCGTTCACATATAAACACTGTAATGCATGATGCTGGCAGAATACTGATTCGAATAGAAATGTTTCTCATGAGACATTTTCTGCAGAAACCAGTCTCCAGGGGGGTAAAAGTTTACGCAAAACCAAGTGATGCAAAATTTTGAGAAATGCCCGGAAGACATTATTGAAAAATGTGCTAACCCAATTCGAATTTTGCCAAGGACTCTATAGAACTGGGCCTTGACTGAAGGGCTGTGAATGGTGAGAAACCACCAGCTGCAAAGAGTTGTAGTGACTTCTGCCACTGTGAGCCAAGTGACAAACTTAATCAGCAGCTGACAGAGAGCTGGGTCAAGGTTTCGCTCACCCAAACTTGTAGCCATTGGAAAGCTGGACTAGGACTCGCTTATACATGACCTAAAGCACCGAAGAGAGCTGGCCTAGGGTTCAGCTTACAGAAGACCAGCAGCACCATGTTGAATTGTACAAGGTCTGGGCTTACGCATGGCACGTAGCACCAGAGCGTTGGTCTAGGGCTCAACGTCCATATGACCAGCAGTGTTTGGACGAGCTGACCTAGGGCTCCACTCATGGCTGGCCTTTGCTCACATAGCACCCCGAGCGAACCCAAATTTTGCGCTCTACTTTGATCCACTTGTCATCAGTTACCTAACCCGGCCACCAGATCCATGTCTTAAACTACCACATTTTAAGCTCTGTACATAACAGCAGTTATTAAGCAACTTAATAGAAATACTGCTGCTACTGTTGTGTTCTACTTTATTGAGCTAAATGAGAAAAGGCTGGTCTTCCTGATAGTGATTTACCCTCCTCGACACCCCCTCCCATTCACATCAACCACCTATGCCAAATCCGGTCTCCTTTCTGGAAGTTACAAAATGGAGGTGACGAGCCAGGGCAGGGTGCGAGGTGTAAAAAGGCAGGGTGGAAAAAACACACAGATTTATGGACAGTCTGAAAAAATTAACTGGCCTGGTTGCTTACACAATCTACAGCATCATGGCGAGCTATATGCACGGTCGTCCTTAAGGGTAGAGGGGCCACACCCCACCCACTTTTGGGGAACATGAGTGTATGTCAGGCTAAGCACATGTCAGCCTGACAGACATTTTATGATCTAGTCAGGCAGCCAGGCGCTGTACATGCACTAAATGAAGGGGTGCCAAGCTGCATGAGCTGAACTTTGCCGGGCTGAGGATTTTGTAGGCGTGACCTCTGTCCATCAGAGCCCTTCGATGAAGGTATGGGTCACTGATACCGGTTTTAAGCCCTGAAGTGCCCAGGGTCAAGTGTCCACCAGTGACGCTCATCACAGAATGAAATGGGGTCAGCAATTCTCATGGACCCCATCCCATTCTGTGACTGATTTTTTATAAATGTTTGGTGCATACGTCTATGTATGAATGTATGTTTGCATGCTTTGAATAAGTGTCTGCATATGTGTTTGTGAATGGTGTGTGTGTGTGTATGCCTGCTTGTGAATGTATGGGTATGAAGGAATATGCATGGAGATGGGTGAGTATGTATGTGTTTGCATGTGTTTGCATGTGTAGGACCCCTCACCTCCCTCTTACACAGACTGCTCAAATTACTGGCTGCTACTGGAGAGCTGGACTTGGGGTCGGCTCACGCATTTTCTAAGGCACCTTAGGGAGCCGTACCAACGATCTACTAATATGTGCCCTGGCCAACCAGGGCGAATTGGACCCACATTCCTTAACACAAGACATGGAGGGCTGGACCTAGGCTCCGATTACTCATGACTTTTTGTTGTTTTTGATGGACCTCCGCTTATCATTTTGGAAGATTGTGTCTCACGTGTATCTGAAAACATCTCACTCAAATATTTGCCACAAATCAAGTGGCAGTAAGTGGCACCTTCAGCGGCCAAAATGCTGGGGCGGAAAATAAGTGACATGAAGCCCAACTGCAGGTGAATGAAACGAATTAGTATTAAGCGGCCACATTCAAGGGGGCCTCTGGCACAGTACAATCGGTAGTGGCAAAAAGGGAACAGAGCACTCGAGGACTAACAGAAGCAGGAAAGGCAACAGTAAGGTTACTGGATTCAAGTCTTCTTATAGCGCAAACTACAAACACGTACAAAAATAACAAAATCAAAAACAGACCAGTATCGCAGCATGTGTGCATTAGGAACCATGCAACCATCGATAAATTAATATACTACAGGCAGTGAGGGCTTGAAAAGACAGATAAGGCATCTTCCTATCAGAGGATTGAATATAAAGAACTAAGTGCTTCCCTGCGGCCTGCAAAGAAGTGTAAATGCAGTCTCACGGCTATCCCACTTTGGTCTTAAATTTGGAAAACCAAAAGGTTTATGTGCTTGGAGAGTCCCTTTTGTTTACTGCCTGCTCCATAAAGTGATCCCATATTGTACTCATATCTCATAAATGACAGTGCACTCCAAGCAATGAAGTATCCACTGGGTCTGATACAAAAGCAGTAAACCCGTCAACGTGCAGAGCATTCTGGGATACTATTCTGCTGAAGAAGATCAAGGTGATGTCTCACCTGGTGCTGCTCTGAGCAGGTGGAGGGAACCAGACAGCATCATGCCTACTGGAAATGAAGATCTGACTCGCTGTAGATCACATGTGCAATTGCTACGTGGTCTGCAGGCTGGCATTAAACAGGTGATTCGGGGGGGGGGGTAATTTTATCACTGCTGGAGCCTTCTTAGTTAGTTGGTTAATATGCCTACTTCTGAAAGGTGAATTAGTTTGGTCCTTAAACCAAGAGTTCCATAACTGGTATCTGTTGGAAAATGCTTACTTCTGCAGGAAATTTGGACTCTGTCAACTGTCCTCAGACAAATTAATCATGTTTACAGAATTAATGGAGAACACACTTTGGAGATTATGGCAAGGCTAAAGTGCTTTTTTAACCATCATTGAGACTCTTCAAGACGGTCGCGTAAATTATACGATCATTGTAACATATAATGCAGATTAGTTAAAAAAAAGGTACACTGTCAAACCAAAAAGCCCCGTCAAGCACGTAGATAAGATACTTCATAAAACACTGCGATAAATGGAGCATAAACACATAACACATATTTTATGGCACTACACTGCATCATAAATACCCACCCATGCTGTGACGCATAGATACAAAACTCCTTATTCTGGCAGAGCAATGACAGCCAACCACCCATTGCAGGAAAACGGTGAGAAACTTTAGGCTCAACCACCCACACACACTAAATGCTGCAAAGACCTTCCCAGATCGAACGCAGTTTGTCTTCACACCAATCTATACAAATCCCTACTAACGTATTGAAGGTACTCTCTGCTAATCTTACACAAGCAAACACCAGCACCAGGCATAATGGACTGAAAGGACTCCCACCGCGGTAACAAAAAGTCATTAGGATAGTAAATTGTGCTGGAAAGTAATGGAAACCATGGCTATTGTTACAAAAATGGGAACATATCGCAGTAAGACACTGGATGTTCGGGTGGAGGTTGGTTCTCTGTTTTTCCGTTGTGTGGATGAAAAGTCCTAGACTGCGCGGCAACTCCGAAGTCAACAATGTGTTGCTTGGTTGACGGCAAATGCAGATATACTTGAAATCCTCTTTATGCTTCTTGTATAAATGGTACTCTTGGCAGGTGAACTATGTGCTTCAATGATACTGGGTTTTAGAGAGTCTTCCTAGTTCCTACACCCTGTTAGTGGGGTACGACAACTGAATGTCACTTACGCTCGGAAAAAGCGCCTACACCACGCTTGCCCGAGGCACTGCGTATTTATAATGCATCTTACGGTCTTCCCGCCAAATAAATAAACACCCTCTGGCGGACGCGAAACCTCTCTAACAAGACGTCAAACGCTGCGTGGAACTATAATAAAAGCAATTTAACCTTTAGGGCCGTCGTGCCCGGAAGGCTGGGTGCCCGGTGACACCGCTGCCTTTGCCGTGCCCTCTCGACGCGCACTGCAAAGTGGCATCAGCGGCCCGTGATGATTCAGGGCCTGACACCGAGGCGGGAAGAGCGCGAGGACGGGGGAGGCGAAGAGCAGCAGGGTTTATGCTCAGGCTCACGAGGCACCTCTCCTGTTCATAAGCCTAGCGTGTAAATATGCATTTCAAGGGCACCGCTCTGCCGCCCGCGCTCCCCCAGGTTCACTGCCGCCTGCGTATAACCGGAGATGCACGTGCACCGAGGGCTGCAGGACGGCGGAGCGCGGGGAATGACTCCTTCAGCTTCCGGTCGGCAACATACTGTGGGGCTCGAGAGCTGCCTGGCGGGGGAGGGGGGGGGGGGGGGGGAGGGAGGGAATTAAGCATCATAGCACGTTATTTTAATTACAGTTTATATAAGAACATGTTAGTGGTGTGAAAAGTAAAAACTGATGGTAAAATCTATTCTAATTGGAGTAGAATTGTAACCTTCCTCTAACAACTGTTCTCTGCTCACCTCAACTGCAGCGATGCAGAGTTATTTAATTCGCACCCATTTATAAGGCATGTGTTTAGACGCTGGTACAACCAAATTACACCACGACAACAGCAAAGTAAGAAAGAGCAAGGCCCCGCGAATCCCTGCTGCACTCGCCTCCTAATGCGTACCCTGTAGCCATGACCCCTCCCAGGGATGTTCTGTCGAAACACTGTTCCTACCTTAGACTTGCTGCAGTCCTCGAACTCGTTTTCACCGCCAGCCAGTGGCCAATGCCAAGCCCCTGTGCCTCCCCCACACCCCTTACCAGCCAGTCTCCCTGCCCTCACACCCTGACCTAGCCAAAGTGTGCATACTGGCTCCACCAGTCTCACAGCCTCATAGTATGCTGCATTTGTATAGTACATACTTCACCAAAAGGCAGTGAATCACTGCACAGGGTCAAAGGCAAGCATACGGCCAAAGTGAAACAGCAGCGATAGCTGCATTCTAGCAGCAGAAGTGTAGTGGTATTTTATTGTAATGCAGGGTTCTTTAAAGAGGTGTGTCTTCAACTCCCTCCTAAACTAGAGCATCGTTAGGGCAGCCCTCGTGGATACAGGAATGCTGTTAGAGATTCTGCTTGTATAGATGGAAAAGGCTTGCGGCCTTATATGTTTTTTTTCTCGATTTTACACTTCTAAATCTCCAGTCTTATGGCTTGCTGCCTGCGGGTTTGCGAAGAGCTACAGGAGATAGTCAACTTGTCTGCAAAATAAACGGGGGCACTGGCCATCATGGTTTTGGAAATGATTCATCTGGTTTTGAAGATGGTACTGGCTGGCAAGGGAGCAAATGGAGTTCCCTCAGGATGGAAGCAAGGTGATCGTATTTCTTAAGGCCCTGGATGAGACTTGCTGCAGCGTGGAGAATTCCCTTAAGAGTGGCCACTGTGGAGTCTGAGAGACCACAGAGCATGGTGTTACCACTATCCAGATGCAAAAGTACCAGGGCTTGAACGACAGTCCTGAAGTCACTTTCTGGAAGAATACATTTAACTTTCTTTCACAAAGAGAGCTGGTATAAGGCTATCTTTCTTTTTGGCAATGTGTTGGTTGACAGTGAATCCAAGTGACCTAGCATTCAGTGAAAGTTAGTGTTCAAAGTTGTGAAGATTCAAGTCATTAAGCCCGGTATGAACTATTCATGCATACAGGTTTAATGTCTTGTTGGTATTGAGCTTCAGGTAGGTGCTGGACATTGAGGTCAGGATGAGGTGCATGCTGAGTCTTAGGAGTTAAATGTCAGAAGCGGAAAAGACTTTCAAGCAGAGTTGTGTATCATTGGCATATTTGTGAATTATTATGGTGTTGTCTGTGTGCAGACCCCCAAGTGTTCCCTTCTACCAAGGAAGCATCAAATTGCATCCTAACACATAACTAGTTTGGAAGAACTCTGTATGCGAATGAAGGTATTACCGCATGACCAAGTATGACCATGATGAACTGGGACTTAAGTGTATATCTTATTAAGTCAAAGACAGGCTGGAGGAGAAGGAGCAAACTAGCTTAAAAAATATATAGGAATACAATGTCCATAGTACAAAGGGAGGCCAGAAAGTGTGAGGGAGCTAAAGAAAAGCAAAAACCAAGAAATACACATGAAAGGCTTTAAATCTGGATTGATGGGAGCTCAGAACTTTCACTGGCTGGCAAGCCACCTGTGTAACCTCTGGAAAAGATGTGGCCAGCGTGGGTCTGTGTTTGTAGACAGGAGTCATGCACTACATTTCCATAGCAGTAAAATTATTTTTAAACTTGTCTTTATTAATGAGATTACATCATATCACATAGCAAAATTTGTCATATGAATGTTACAATATGTCAATCATATTTACCCATGACGGTGTTCAGCAATCTGAACTAACCCAGTGGATTACTATACATAGCAATGCACATCAATATTTTATGGATTAGAGAAAAACAAAAAGTTACAAGAAACCGTAAATAAACTAAGAAACATGGGAAACTACTGGCAGCGACTGGTGGCATCGCCCATCCCGTGTGTATGAAGTGTAAGTAGGACTTTTTTTCTCTCTCCGGTAGACTGGAGTATCGGACTTGGTATTTAGGCGAGAGGGCCATTTGCGTTTCCTGCACTGGGTGCCGGTGGGTTGTGATTCGGGGATTGTGTAAGTGCGATCTCCTCATCATTCTGGTCTGCCGTGAAGAACATTCCTACTAACATTTGTCCCCACTCTGTTTGGTCTCTCTCTGCATTCTCATCCACTCTCACAGCTATGAGGCGACATTCTTCGGCCACACCCCATATACAAACTGGGGTGGCGAAGTGAGCTAAAGAAGGATGATGGATTCAACCCAGATCAGTAACTGGGGTTGAGTGTCTGAAAAGTTTCAGCACTCCGTCCATCATCTCCTTATGTTTGCTTTGTCCAGAAGTAAAGTAATCTCACCATCAAGTCAGCATGTCTATATACTTGTCGTGTACTGTTTATCCACTTCGTAGGAGCAAAGGGAACAAGGATCTATAGCAAAACTCTAATCAGAAGAGCAATGCATTATTAAGACCAGCATTGGGCAGCTGTAAAATGCCTCTCCGTGTCCAGGAGTGCTACGGAGCCAATGTCTTGTGCTTAATTTGTAAAATAATAAGGGCAAGGGTCCTGACCAGGAGGCCACTACAGCTTGCACCACCCATCGCCCCATACATCGCTACCAAAACTACTAACCATCCCTCTCCCCTGCAAGAGAACAGTTCAGATTATTCCAGGTCCCCAAAGTTAAAGGAATGGCTGTACAGGCAGGTATTAGTAATTTTAATGTATATTGTATCCATTAACAACCGTTTTTCTGCTCATCTCTAAATTAGATGAGCAGGGCCACCATACAGCAGACCATCGCAAGTGCAGTGTTGACAATTAAGAGCCGGGTTCAAGCAACAGAAACCACAGGTTCAAATTAAGCACTGCGAGAAGAGATGGGCAGAGGAGACCAAGGTCTATTGATGGTAAGTAGTAACTGGGAAGGAAGGAAGGAGAATGTCCTGTTTTACTACATTATCTTCAATATCACCTCTCAATATATACTACTGCAGAGATTCAGTGAACTATCTATTGTGTCGAAAATTATCTGCTAATCTAATCTCACAGCACAGAGAGGAGTGGAGAGATAGAAGCAGCTAGGAAAAAAACAAAAAAACAACCCAATGGAAATGAAATCTATTAGGGGGGAGGAAAGCTTGTCACTTCCACATAACAATCTACTTCTTGTATGTCCAACCTATTAAAGTGGCATTGCTAAACAGCGTGAGAGCTTTCATCCGCTTACTGCGCACAGGGCATTTCACGTGCTTTCGGGCTAATTATCCCAACCTATCCTGGAATAATTCACTTAACAGTTTCCTTTTGCTATTTCTACCTGGGGTATTTCCATTGTTGGAATGCAGTGGAAGTGGAGTTTTAATCTTTTCTAATAAAGGAGATTTTGTGTCACCAGGGCAAGCTCTGTGTAGCCTGACCCCATGTGAATAAGGGACAAAGGGTCGCACATTCTTCTGAAGGGCTTACGCGCCGCGATTACTGTTCCTCACCCACATGAACAGTCTCACAGAGACGCATTTCCTTCAGCTCTCAATTCCTGTGCAAAACACCTTAAAGCTCTCGCAGAGCCCTCCAAGCCATGGGAACCACCAGCGATGAAGGTCTTATGGGATTTCTCAGCAGCCTGAAGAAGGATTACACGAAGCGGCCTGTCCCTAGTACCGCCTTCTGCTGAATTCCAATAGAGGAAAGTGACGCTGAATCAATCACGCATTCGCTCACTACCCATTAGCAATTTTTTGCTAACCTGCAGCATTTCAATGTAATTTATTTCCCAATACAGAATGTGGAAACTGCAGCAGGACATATTTCTTTCTGTCTTCTGGTTGTAATAGGCTGAGACCACAAAAACACAGAGGACACATTCTTACCAATGTACAGAAAGAATATGAATCAAACAGTAGCCAATTACCTACCTCGTCAGTACTCTTAACTAAAGTGCTATAGTGCTTGCTGTCCCACAGACTGATGGGAACTGAACACTGCAGCAAAGCATCACGCACCGACATTGAGTAAATCCTGCTATGCTCCGTTGCCCCATTCTATCCAGCAGTGTATTGGAAATTTGTTGTGTACCTGCAAATGGGGAGGGATGATGTACCCAAAAAACACAAATAAATCCTCTAGCGGGGAGCTTATATGGCGCTTACCTCTTTTCTTCCCCACTATCAATATGTTAAAACTTTAAAAGAGGAAATGTGAGAAGGTGGTGGGCGCACAGGCAGATCTCTATAAGTACTGCTGGACCAAACATGATGCCAACCCTAAAACTATAAAATAGGCATAGAGTTTGCAGAACCATGCGATTAGCTTACAGTTTACACCTGTCGGTACCTGTATTTGTCAAGGGACAAGAGCCAGATTCGCTCTTACTATCCAATCAAGGATTTCTTCACAGAGAAGAGTACATTAATCGAGTAACTTGAGAAAAAAACCAGAATCAGGGCCAAATAAATATGGCTTTAGTACCATGTCACCAAAGGCTACTGTGTTGGGAAGGAGGTATTGTCCTTCATGCAACCTATGTCAAATTTCACAAATCTGCTCAGCAACTCTTTGAACATCATCAGGTTTCAGGGGGAAGGCGATAAGTATTTTCCTTTATGTTTCTGGAAACAAGTACCTTGGTAATAAAGTCAGGACAAATCCCAACATTTGATAAGGTTTTCAGAGCACAAATCTTAATCAGCAAATCAAAACTTTTTCAAATGCAAACCCAAGACAAATACAGTGGAAGTGAATCCATTTTCTTTTAAAAGTTACTTTGAGGGCAAGGAAATTAGCGAGGCAAAAATCTATATCCTATCTAAAGCTAGACGATAAAGGCACAAAACGAGGATGGTGACAGTGGGCAATCTTATTTTGGCAAACACAAGTGCACAATTCATCACAGTGAATGCAACACCGAGGATTCGCTATAGCTAAATCAATATTAATAAAAGCACGCATTGGAATAGCCATTAGGTCTCACATTTATAAGAGGAATGTAAACTGAAGTATCCACAAGTGTGCATGCTTCCGTTTACATTCATTAGCATTTTATAGCCAAACATATTGGCACTAGAAAATAAGGATTGGCAAAACAAATAGTACTAACCTTTTGTAATAATTGAGTTTGCCAACAGTGGCAGCCGCCACAAACAAAGGGTGGTGGGCGGGTGGAGGGAATGTGGAAGGGGGGGAGTGCGGGGGTTAGGAGAGCTGGAGAGGCAGGGGAGCAGGAGAGGAAGGGGAGCATGAGGGAAAGGGGAGCAGGGGGGAAAGGGGAGCAGGGGGGAAAGGGTAGCAGGGGGGGAAGGGGAGCAGGGGGAAAGGGGAGCAGGGGGAAAGGGTAGCAGGAGGGAAAGGGGAGCAGGAAAGAAAGGGGAGCATGAGGGAAAGGGGAGCAGGGGGGAAAGGGGAGCACGAGGGAAAGGGGAGCAGGGGGGAAAGGGGAGCACGAGGGAAAGGGGAGCAGGGGGGAAAGGGGAGTAGGGGGGAAAGGGGAGCAGGGGGGAAAGGGGAGCAGGGGGGAAAGGGGAGCAGGGGGGAAAGGGGAGCAGGAGGGAAAGGGGAGCAGGGGGGAAAGGGGAGCAGGGGGTGTGTGTTAGAAATGATAAAACATACCTTTAGCTGCCGGATATCTATCGTGCTGCAACTCCTGTCCTATTCCTGGTCCGAGCAGCCCCTGGGACGGACTCCCATCCAATCCTTGAGCTGCAGAGCAGCGTGGGGATTGGCCTGAGCTGGCTGGAAAGACGCTTTGCTCATACCAGGGAGTCTGTGGGTTTTCTCCAGCTGGTGTGGAGAAATAGTGCGCATGTGTGTCTTGGCTGGCCGGAGATGGCCGGCCAAACACATATGCGTATTTAAGGATTGCATATAGCACTATCCCGCCCCCCCCCCAACCCCCACCCATACCTCGGCCCGCCCCTCCCTACAGTGCTGGCTAAAAGCCGGCAAATGCAAAATAAAACTATGTTAGAACATAATTTTATTTTTGATTTGCTGGCTTTGAGCCAGGCAGTGGGGTGTCCTCCTCCGCCAGTGCAGAAGAACTGATGCTGGTTGCCAATGGTTTTCCTCTCATCTCTGATGCTGTGCAGCATAGCTAAAGAAAAAAAAAAAGCCAAGACGTGATGATCGCATCCTTTGTAATTGAGTGCACCACACTAGTACCTGTCTTCAAGATGATGCACCTAAGTTTTCAAATGAATTTACCAAGTTAGATCAGAAAAAACACAATACGTAGCATCAAAGAGGTTTTTTTTTAAAGTCTGTGTATGGCAACAATATACAGAGCGCAGGAGGGTGAAGTAACATGGAGGAAGCAGGTAGGGAGACGATGCAACTGTGTAAGAGATATGTGCGGTTTGTAGGAAGTAAAACAGAGGGGCTTGAGGTTCCGTGACAATTGTAAGTGGTGTTTTCGACTCACACGAATATGGTCGAGTCTAGTATCTATGAACCGCAAATGACGAGTTTAGCAAGTGTGCGCAGTTTCGCTGTGCTAACTTAAACCGTTCGTTTGTTATGTGGGTTTGTCATCTGTACCCACGGGTTCCATCTTAGATACGGCATCCATTTTGTCTCTTGCCCTCAAGTAGCCAGCGAACGGACGCTGTCCGCTTCGCGACCCTGGGACTCCCAAGATGTTTGCGGAAGACACATGTTCTTTGAAAGTGTCTTTATGACGAGGGGGATGCTACTGTAAGGCAGATGGCGCCGCTCGAGGCTCATCTTGCCGCACGGGTTTATTGTCTCAGTTGTGCATCTCATTAGGCACGTCCCTTTGATGCCTGTATCTCGTGCTTCTCGACACTCCCCTTTTACACCCTTTCCGATCTCCCCACTGTCTCCGTCTTCCTCTGCACCTGTCTTCGTTCCTGTTTCGATCTACTTTACTGCTGATTGGAATTTGCTAATGGTGGGAAGATGGGTTTTTACAGTTGGGAACCGCCAAATGTTTCCGCACTTATGTTCCGGATCTTGTGTGTTTCAAAGTGATCTAAGCGACCCCTCTGAGAGCGACTTGTGGGAACCAGGTTGTAAACTATTGTGTATCATGTTATCCTATGGGTAGAAACTGTATAAAAGGAGCGATCCACAAATACAATTTGAAGCAGTCTCCCCGAACTACACTCGATGTACTTCTTGTGACTTCTGTGTTCCCTGCAGTAAATAAACCTTGACTCTTTGACGCCGAAGGAAGTGTCCCGTGTCTCTGTGATTTGTACGCCGGAGCAGGTTACCCACGAAGGTTTCAGGTGTTGTGCCCTGGCACCGCTGGGTCCAAAGAACCCAGTCCTTCAGTTGGCGCCCAACGTGGGGCTGCATCAGTGGTACCGGTCCAAGCCTGACGATCGTGAGGAACTTCGTGTGAAATCTCCGAGGGAAGGTGCACCCCGCTTCATCGATCCTGTTGTCGAAATAAGTGGCCCGAAGACTTTTCCCGCGAAGATTCCCGCCTCCTAACGGCTGCGACGGACTGCTGCCCTGACTGTAGACCTGTTTTGGCGCCTGGCGTAGACCTTGGTATAGCGAGACGATTGACGGGCCTTCCTGAGGACGCCATTGATCTTTGAGTTAAGTATTTGTGGGTCGCTCCCAGAGTTCTTGGTTGTAGACACTTTAGCGAGTGTCTTTGTTGTAGACACTTTAGCGAGTGTCTTTGTTGTAAACACTTTAGCGAGTGTTTTTGTTGTAGACACTTTAGCGGGTGTCTTTGTTGTACACGCTGTGTGAGTGTTTTTGTCGGTGACACTTTGCTAGCGTACTTTGTTGTTGTTGTATTTGTTTGACGACTGCAGCCGCCAAAGACCGAGGGTTTTGTTCTTGCTGGGACTTGGTAAATCCCGTAACCCTTGAAGTTTGTGAAACTCGGCTAGTGTGCAAGATGCCTGGTCGCAGTACTTTGTTCAGTTGCTTTAGACCTTGTGGTGCGGATTCCCTGCTGGAGGACTCGTGTCCGATACCTCCGGTTGGAACTCCTACATATGACCTATATAGCAAACATGGGCTAGGCCCGATTGCTTTTAACGATTATTGGATCAAATATACAAAGAAAGACGGCGATCTTCGTTGGCCACCTCACGGTAGCTTCGAAGCGTCGATCTTAGATAATTTGGAAATAAAGTTGTTCGAACGTAAATCAAGGCCGGCCATGTTTGATGCCTTTCGGTTCTGGCGCAAAGAAGCCCGACAGAAAGAGATCAGACAAAATAAACGTAGTCAGCGAGATACTGTTGCTACTATAGTGAAGAAAGCTGAGCAGTTTCAGCGTGATAAGGAGGATAAGGATAAGGAAGTGTTTGAGAGATTACAGCGTATGTCCATAGACAAATGCTATCCTGTTTTGTCTACGGAGTCGGATAAGAAGGAAGAGGCAGTTGAGGATTCTTTAATGTCCTATCTTATGAAGTCGCCACCTCCGTACGTACAGGGTACCGCAGTTCCTGTGGTCCCTGCCGTACCTGCTCTCCCACTTGTTATTCCTCCGCCTATTCCTCAACCTGCACCCGCTCTTCCGACTGTTCCTGCTCCTGTGCCTGTTTCTATTCCTACTGCTCCTCCGCTTCCACATACTCCTGTTCCCGCTACTGCTCACGCTACTGCTCCTGTGTTGTTAACCCCTGTTGCTGCTAACGTCTCTACTCCTTCTCTTGTTAGTCCTGTGTCTTACTCTTCTCCCTCTACTCGTAATCGTGATTCTCCCCTTGCGACAAACTTCTTTCAGTCGCTCGGACCTGTTTTTGGGTCTGCAGGTTCTGATGGTCCACAGAGACGTAGCCAGCTTCCTGGTAATAGAGAACGTGTTGCGCTATACAATATGGCGATGGGTTGGATGATAAACCCTGTTAGAAATCCACCTCGTGTTGTCCTCGAAACGTTTGATCAATTCAACATACCTACTCAGAGATATGTGTTTGATGAAATGTGCAAGTTCTTACATGATCAGATAGCGGCTGTTGCGCCTGACGAGGTGCTGACCGCCCTGTCTAATCTTCGGCTTCAGTTCGCAACTGGACTGATAGTCGATACTAATGTCCGACGTGCTATTGAACGGTTGCTATCTCTTCGTCCTGCTCCTATTCCTCATGCATTGTTCGTTGAGGACATTGAACAACGAGATGGGTCTGGCCAATATCCTATGCGAGAAGTTCCGCCAGTTTGGGTACCCGCTGATAATACTAATGCTAATGCTCCAATACCAGCACATTTCCAGAGAGTGTGGATACACCTCCCTTGGAAACGATCGGAAGTGCTCCAGGTGAAACAAACTTTGCCTGATCCTCGCAAAAATCCTGCGGGGTATTACAAAGAATTATCGCAGCTCGTAGACGCTACGATAATGAATCTGGCCGATATCGACATGTTGTTTGGCAATATCGTACCGCAACCGGTATGGGCCAAGATTCGTCACCAAGATCATGCGAATGAATTAGGTGGTGATTGGGCTGCCATTACAGCGGCAGACGCTGGACAAGTGGCTGCTACTAAACCCGATCAGTTGATTGAACTTCTTCCCCAGCGAATCATTACGTTAATGAAAACGCTTATGCCAGCTATGAGGGTAAATTGGGACAAGTTGTCAGCCTGTAAGCAGAAGAAAGATGAGAGTGTTTCAGACTTCTTTACGAGGTTCGAGGAAACATTCGTCGATCATAGTGGGCAGGATATGGGTACTGAGGGTGGACAGAGGTTGTTTGTGGATAAATTTGTATCGAACTTATTGCCCGACTTGTGCAATAAATTGAAGAATTCAGAAAGTGCGTGGGCCGTTTCTACCTCAGCTCAGATATTGGCTACGGCACAATATTACGAAAATAGAGAAAAAGAGGAAAATGACCGTGCCGATAAAAAGACGAAAGAACTGAAAACTAAAGTGTTGTTACAACAAGCATATCCGCCGCGTTCTAATCAGAATGCGCCTCAGCAGAATAGATCGCAGTCGCAATCGAATCGATCGCAGCCGCGTAATGATTCATCTTTTCAGAGATCTTCGTTGGGGTACAATCAATGTGCTTATTGTAGACAGGAGGGACACATTAAATTTAATTGTCCTGCTTTAAATGACCGTAGTGGTGGTAATTCGTCTAGAGGAGGTCGTGGTGGTGCACAGCACGCATCACGTGGTAGAGGTCGTGGTGCTCAGAACGACCGTTCTGATAACTCGTCAAATTCTAATAATTGTTTCGACCAACGTGGATCATCGCAAGGACGATCTGCGCAGTACAATGTAGACGATTATTACGTCGATCAGGGAACTGACGATAGTAATTACTAGGACAGCCAAAGACAAGGAGAGGGAGTGGTATCAGTTCCGGTTGATCAGAGAGGGCCTTACGTCGCAGTTGCTACATCGGGCGTCGTTGAGCCTTTTCTGTTGGACACTGGTGCAGCGAAAAGTTCTATCATGCATTCGAAACTCCCTGGCGCACCTTTGTCTGGCTTAACAAATGTATCTGTTGGATTCTCTGGCGCCCCCGTTAGCAATCCAGTTTCGCGCCCTTTGCCCCTTAAAATTGGGCCTCGTGAGCTCGAAGCTCCGTTGATTTTAACCACTGGTTGTGGTGAAAATCTTTTGGGTCTGGATTTGCTTAAACGCTTGTATGCGACTTTGTATTGTTCTCCTGCGGGTATAAAGCTTACGTTAGGAGAGAGGGTAGTCTCTCCCATGTATTTGTCCCTCGATAAGCTTCCACCGGAATTGAGTTCTCTTCCTGCATCTTTGTGGGCGACGGGTCCAAACGACGTGGGCCTACTTGATATCTCCCCTTATGTTGTTCAGTTGAAATGGAATGTGCGATTGCCACGTATTCCCCAATATCGTATCTCCCTGGATGGTGAACGAGCTTTGTTAGCGATCATCTATGATTTGATCGAGAAAGATGTCATTGAAGAAACTCGGGGAAACGTGTGCAATAGTCCTGTACTGCCCATTCTTAAACGTACTGATCCTACCAAACCGCCTGTTTATCGTTTTGTTATTGATTTACGGGAGGTGAATAAAATTGTGGTTCCTCAATTCCCTGTTGTGCCTGACATTACGGCGCTACTGACTCTGATTCCAGCTACGGCTTCATGGTTTTCGGTGATTGATTTGAAAAATGCGTTTTTCAGCATCCCGATTGCCGAAGAGAGCAGGGACCTTTTCGGTTTCTCTCTTGGTGGACGTAGCTTCCGGTTCAAACGCGCTCCTCAGGGCTACTGTGAAAGTCCATCGATTTACAGTCAAGCTTTGAAGGGTCAACTAGATGCGTTTAGGTTGCCGGTTGGTGCGGCTTTAATCCAATACGTCGACGACTTATTGGTGGCTGCTGATACTCAGGACATTTGCAAAATTGCTACAGTGTCGTTGCTGCAACATCTCTGTGAGTTAAATCACAAGGTGTCACCTTCTAAACTCCAATATTGTTGTCAAGAAGTAACCTATCTAGGTCACTTATTGTCAAAGGAGGGAAGGAGATTGACCCCAGAGAGAATTGCAGCGATTGCGCGCATGGCTGTGCCACAAACCCAAAGAGATGTGCGTGCCTTTCTAGGTATCACATCGTACTGCAGGCAGTGGATTCCTAATTTTTCATTGCTAGCGAAACCATTGGTGGCTCTTACGTGCAAGGATGTTTCGACTCCTTTACCATGGACGGAAGAATGTCAGAAAAGTTTTTCTGAATTACGTGATTCATTTTGTTCGGCCCCTGTGTTAGGTACCCCTGATTACAGCAAGCCGTTCACGTTATATGTTCACGAGAGGGAAGGTTGTGCTTTAAGCGTCTTAACGCAACCTTTTGGTGGTAAGCAACGTCCATGTGCATATTTTTCCTCGACCTTAGACCCAGTAGCTAGAGCATTGCCGAGTTGTTTGAGAGCAACTGCGGCAGCTGCGGTCTCCATCCGACAATCAGCAGGATTGGTCATGGATAATATGCTTACGGTGATGGTTCCGCATGCAGTCGATACTCTTTTGAACCGTACGAAAACTCAGCACTTGACGAGTGCGAGGTTATCTGGGTACGAATTGACGCTCTTGGCAAGCCACATTCAGATAAAACGTTGTAATGTCCTAAATCCGGCAACTTTGTTACCAATTAGTGCAGAGTCAGATGCAGTAACAGAACATGACTGTTACTTGCGGACAGAGGAGGAAACAAAAGGTCGTGTGGACCTTAAAAACACCCCATTGGAAGACCCGGATGGCACCCTGTATGTGGATGGGTCATGTTTTAAATTGCCGAATGGTGATGTGACTACTGCTTATGCTGTGGTGACATTGAATACTGTTGTTGAGACTGCGAGATTGAATCAGAATTCTGCCCAAGCTGCAGAGCTGATCGCTCTTACTAGAGCATGTGTATTAGCAAAAGGTAAACGTGTGAATGTGTACACCGATAGTCAGTATGCTTTCGGTGTAGCGCATAGTTTTGGACGATTGTGGCGAGAACGTGGTTTCTTGACGTCACATGGCACGAAAATACAGCATGGCCAGCTTGTGAACGATCTTTTGGATGCATTGACTTTGCCTGCTCAAGTTGCAATTGTTAAATGTAGTGCGCATCGTAAGGTGACGGATGATGTTGGTCGTGGTAATGCGTTTGCAGATGAGATTGCTAAGGAGACTGCCCGGAACCTTAGCACTCGAATGTATGTGACGAATTCGGTTAGGTGGCCTACAGAATCAAGTATGTGTGAGAATACTATAGAGAGTGTGAAAGCAATTCAGAATGAGGCCACCGACACTGAAAAGATGAAGTGGAAAGAAAGTACGGGAAGGTTGGATGTGAATGGTTGCTGGATTGATTTGTCAGATCAGAGAAGATGGATGTTGCCTGATGCGTATGTACTGGCCGTTGTGCAAATGGCACATGGGTTAGCACATATTAGCGCGAAAGGTATTTGCAAGTTGTTGGCTGATGTGTGGAAGAATGATGGAATTATTAAGTGTGCTGAACGTTTGGTGAAGAATTGTATGGTGTGTATAATGTACAATCCTGGCAAAGGAACCCCAACTCCCCCTGGCAGTTTTGCTCCTCCTTCGTATCCCTTTGAGGTGATCCAATTGGACTTCATCCATATGGAGCGATGCAATAACCTGAAATACGTTTTGGTTGTGGTTTGCGCATTCTCCCGATGGATCGAGGCCTATCCCCTCAAAGATAATACTGCCTTGTCTACTGCGAAAATACTACTGAAGGAATACTTTCCTCGGTATGGAATGCCTAGAGTCGTGTGGTCAGATAACGGAAGTGAGTTTGTTGGAAGTGTGATGAGGAGTGTGTGTAAGGGCCTTGGAATTAATCAGAAATTCCACAGCGCCAATCATCCCCAGTCAGCTGGATTGGTTGAAGGGTACAATGGCACCCTTAAACTGAAATTAGCGAAGATCCAGGCTACGACTGGACTTTCGTGGCCTGACGCTTTGCCTCTAGCATTACTGTCAACTAGGGCGACTGTACACTCCCGAATAGGGCTTAGTCCCTATGAAATAGTGTTCGGCCGTCCTGCGAATGTGTGGGGGGTTCCTAGGCCAGGTATATTCGTTGATCTTGAGTACCCGATGTTGATTGACTACTTACATGACTTGACTGCTAAACTGAGGTTAATTCATCAACAGGTTTACGACGCCTTGCCGACGCAGACGGAGGGTCCAGGCCACCAGCTCCAGCCTGGTGATTGGGTTGTCACCCGAAATTTTTCGCGCAAGAAGAATTTGGACCCCCGCTTTGTTGGACCTCACCAGGTGCTTTTGGCCACGAGGACTGCCGTTCGTCTTGAGGGACGGAAGAACTGGGTACATGCTACCCATTGTAAGCGAGTCCCTATTCCTTTGCCGGCAGACCCGTGGGTGAGGAAAGGCATTGCGTCAACAGAAGCAGCGACATTGCCGGCGTTTGTACCTTTCAGTGACGCACAACTTGTTGGTGAACACTCAGCGCAGCAGAAAGCCATTGTTGGAACATTGTCAGCAAGAGACTCAAGACCAGACCAACGAACTGATCAGCAGGACGCTGTCTCTTCGACAGATCCTTTGTTTGACGAGCAGACACGTCCTGGGAAACATCGATATTCTTTGCGTTCTCATACTAAGGACAAATAAATTTTTTCTTGCTTTGCTGAAACTGATAACTGCAATATCTTCGTTTCCCCTGATCAACTGTGAACAATTCGTATCACTGAAAATTGTTTTGTACATATATCAAGATTTTTTCCTTGTATCTTTTTCCTTCCACAGCTGAATTATTGTGCTAAATAAATACATATTGTGTATTGAGGGCCGTAGGGCCGCGCGCGTACTTCCTTCTGGACAGTAGGTCTTGACGCTAGGTTAAAGGCCGTCGGTTCCTAGGAACTCCTGGGAATTGACTATTGCTGCACAGAACGAAGTGCGTCAAGAAACGTTGCGGACGGTCGTAGGGAAATGGCATTTTCAAAGCTGAACGATTTGGAAGGAACGCAGGCGTATAGAGTCAAACTGCAGAAACTTAGTCGTACGAAATGTTTTGTATCCCAATTGTTTGTATTGTTTTTTACTGCTTCCGCATTTTTGGCGGGTGGGGTGTATTACACTATGTCTTACTTCTTACTTCCTACCCCTACTCCTACTCCTTACCCTAACATTACTTCTACTGTTTCTCCTCATTCCTTTCATATGTTACCAGAACACGAACAGGCTAGACGTGTAGAATTCCGCAACAATTCCTTTATCCAGCTCCTCCATCAGCATCAGTTAGTGGTTAACACTACTAATTGTTGGGTGTGTGGGTTGATGCCACATACTACGGGTAAGGGAATTCCATATCTGGTGTTACCGTATAGTTCCCAAGGGTCAGCTCGAGCATACCAAACAATGCTTCGAAGCGCACTAGGTTTCCACCCCTCTCCAGAACGTTCCCCCAAACCGGGTCCTACCTCATGGCAGTGGGTGGTATCGATGATAATACAGGATTTGGAAGATGAGATAAAAGCTCGTCTCCAATATGGGTCGTACCCCACACTGGTAATCTTTGTCTTGTGGGTCGTGGCTCGCAAGCCTCACTTGGAGTAAGTGCTTGCACTGAAAGTTACGTTCTGTCAATGTCCCCGATCCCTGTGCTTCTGGCTGCCAAGGGTACGTACTTCATCTGTCATGATCGTGCATACACATGGTTGCCCGCAGACTTCATGGGCTCATGTTTTGTTGCAAATCTGTTGCCTCCGACGTTCACTGTAGATGCCGATTACCACAAGACTAGAGTTGTACGAGGCGTAATTAGTGAAGAGGATACTGCCGGTCAAGAGGCAGGAGACTTTTTCAAGGGTTTCCTCCCGTTTTGGGGACCTATGGTTAATAGTAGGAACCTGAGACATTTGACTCGAGTGGTAGAATCGACAGCTAACATTACTGCCAGTGCCCTTGGTAATATCACCACAGAACTTCAGGCGGAGAGACTTATGACATTACAAAACCGTATGGTTTTAGATGTTGTCTTAGCAGATCGCGGTGGGGTATGTAAAGTGATCCATTCGAGCTGTTGCATTTTCATTCCAGATAATGCTCCTACTGTCTATCAAGCCATCTCGAAGTTGCACAAGATCTCCGAATCCATACACGTGGATGTAGGGGATTGGACGCTACTTGGTTGGTTTTGGGGCCTGGTGTCGACTTGGGGTTGGAAGATTCTGACGATCATCGGGGTTGTGGTAGTGTTCCTGTTCACGTGTTGCCTTTGTGTGCAGTGTGGTCCTGCCTTATGTGGCCTCTGTGCTACAACGTGTATGAGACAACCATCTGTTACCAAGGGGACTCGGTTGGACAGAGCTATGCTACAACGACATCTTGATGGTCTGATGAATATCGAGTATGATTCCGACTAGTGCTTGCCTACATGAGGGCAAAAGGAGCGTCTGAGGTTCCGTGACAATTGTAAGTGGTGTTTTCGACTCACACGAATATGGTCGAGTCTAGTATCTATGAACCGCAAATGACGAGTTTAGCAAGTGTGCGCAGTTTCGCTGTGCTAACTTAAACCGTTCGTTTGTTATGTGGGTTTGTCATCTGTACCCACGGGTTCCATCTTAGATACGGCATCCATTTTGTCTCTTGCCCTCAAGTAGCCAGCGAACGGACGCTGTCCGCTTCGCGACCCTGGGACTCCCAAGATGTTTGCGGAAGACACATGTTCTTTGAAAGTGTCTTTATGACGAGGGGGATGCTACTGTAAGGCAGATGGCGCCGCTCGAGGCTCATCTTGCCGCACGGGTTTATTGTCTCAGTTGTGCATCTCATTAGGCACGTCCCTTTGATGCCTGTATCTCGTGCTTCTCGACACTCCCCTTTTACACCCTTTCCGATCTCCCCACTGTCTCCGTCTTCCTCTGCACCTGTCTTCGTTCCTGTTTCGATCTACTTTACTGCTGATTGGAATTTGCTAATGGTGGGAAGATGGGTTTTTACAGTTGGGAACCGCCAAATGTTTCCGCACTTATGTTCCGGATCTTGTGTGTTTCAAAGTGATCTAAGCGACCCCTCTGAGAGCGACTTGTGGGAACCAGGTTGTAAACTATTGTGTATCATGTTATCCTATGGGTAGAAACTGTATAAAAGGAGCGATCCACAAATACAATTTGAAGCAGTCTCCCCGAACTACACTCGATGTACTTCTTGTGACTTCTGTGTTCCCTGCAGTAAATAAACCTTGACTCTTTGACGCCGAAGGAAGTGTCCCGTGTCTCTGTGATTTGTACGCCGGAGCAGGTTACCCACGAAGGTTTCAGGTGTTGTGCCCTGGCACCGCTGGGTCCAAAGAACCCAGTCCTTCAGGCTGGTGAGGTGAAGCAACCAATGAGAGCACAACCTGGAGCGGGTGTGGGGGGCCAGCACAAAGGCAAGAAAGCAAAGGTATGACGCTCTCCGTCCACAGTTGTTCAGCAAATAGCATAGGTTATTGCTCAGATGTGGTTTGGTTTTCATTTTTTGCTATCTTTTCTAGAAATTCATCCTCTTCGTATTTCAGACTCAAAGAAAAGAAACCGACCGGATTGGAAGGGAAAATCTATCCCCTGTTAAAACTCTGCATTTGTGGCTGCCTTCCTAGACGCTCTAGAAGGATTTGTTAGAAATTTACACTTTCGTCTTGAATCCATGAGGTCACGGGACAAGAAAGGTTTGCGACTCAGTCGGGTCCAGGTGGGCCAGCTAGCAAGATCGATGGCATCCGTACCCCTTTACAGGATCTTTTGAAGGGCATAGATATGTCCTATTGCATGAATGTTACTACAACCTAATTATCAATTCATATTGGTCAGTGATTTTGGAGCCTATTTTTCTAGTCACAGATAAACTTAAATAGGAAACAGCCACTTGCTTGAGCTGGTGATGTCAAGGGCCAAAACCATGAAAAGCTCAGAACACCATGCAAAGAGATTGAAAAAAAATCCATGCTGGGGGGTGAAGCCAAGACAGGCATTTAAGATCCTCAGAAGAGGTAGAACTGTTGGCAAGTCTGATAAAGAAATAGGGAGAAGCATTCTGCATGTGCTGAAGACTTGAAAGAATGTACCAGGAGACTAAGAAAAATTCATTGCAGTAATCCATGTGGCTTAGATTTTTTTGCCGAGATCACCAGATAATGGGAAGGAAGAAATGGAGGGATTCTGCATAAAGACTTTGAATGGCTGAGGATTTGCAAACATCAAACTGCTCAGAATATGGAGCAGAAAAAGCACTACAAAGTTTGCCCATTTGTGGATAATTGTGGGATGTTGATGTAGTTTCACAGTCCATTAAGGACCCACCCTCAAGTTTCCAGTTGGAAAAACTGCTGTGGAGTGCTCTGGACTTCAAACTTAGATGCACTATGAAGGTCACATATAGACCAGTCAGATGAGGGTGCCCATTTTCAGGCAGGAAAGAGAACTTCGATTATTTTTCCAGACGGGACTCAGAAACCTTCACTGGCCAGGATATCCCCCATCAGACCCAAATGTACTAATATAGCACTCGTAGAACTCAATTTTCTGTTTCGCACAGTCTCTTTGGCAAGCTGGGTCAAAAAGATATAGGACAGATAATACTTGTGATTAAGGAGCAACTGAGGACAGTGTGTGTCCAGCCCCACAAGAATGGAGACAGTTTTACTGAAGAGAATTTAGCATTGTGCCACTAGTTTTGAAAGTTTTATCGCCGCCTTTTGAATTTGATTTTATTTATTTTTGGATTGGTGTGAACATTTTTATGTTTCATTCTTGCACATTTAATCCTCTGCGAAGTACGCTGACATTAAGATTCTCCAAGAAACATATGCAAATAAGCGATAACTAGAACATGGACATGTAGAAAAACCCCTTTCCCTTCCACTAGCAGCAAGTTGGATACCACGCTTTGTTTCATGTCTGATATGACAGCCAGGCAAATAATAAGCATTCACCAGGCGCTGAATCAGGAGTGGAAGTTATTTTGTGCACTACAATTCACGGTTTGGATCCTAAGTTCATTCTCTTGAAATCACATGAAAACACATGTACCAAAAGAAAAAGGCAGACACCTCTCAGAATGGATCACATTAATTACATCAAGGGGTCATTGAAGATAGAAGGCCTGAATGAGGGCTGTTCTGTTAAAATGAGCTTTACATTTTAGATATTGTTCTGCTATTGCCCAGCTTGTTATTATGCATCCGTGCCATTATTAAAACTACAACTGTCTCAACTGCACCTCATAAAGGAGTTATTATACATATGTTTCCCATACAAGTCTTTTTTCACCTTTGTCTAACCAACCCAAGAGCTCATCCGCCCCAAGCCAATCACTCCACCCTCGGTCTACTCTATGCTCTCTACCGCTTGCCCATCTAACGCATGCTTAACGCGGTCCCTTCCACTCAGCCACAGCTTCCCCTAGCAATATCATATGGGCCACAGACATATGCACACGATACTGGCCTCAAATTTCCTTCCATAGCCGGTTTCTTTCTTTCATTTTCTTCTGGGTCTGTGCTTCCGTGCCGAGATACCCCATCAGGAGTGATTCGTTGCGCTATATCAAGTTTTGGTAACTTAACATTGTGAAATCAAAGGTTTAGAAGTTCAGCTTTGAAAATGAGCTAGTAAGAGAGCACGTCCTCCTTTGAGAGGGTCGCACACAAACAATCCACTGCATGTCTCCTCAGCCTTTCGAGCTGGTTTGCTCTCACTCTGTGCTCTTACATTGATCTGTAGAAGTCTTATGTCCTCTATTGCCCTGTAACACAGGGTAAGAACAAAATGATCCAGGGACAGATGAAAACAGCACCAAAGGCCTTGAAGTCCACCAGCGTGGTGGAGTTGGATGGGTTAGGCTAGAGAAATGTACAGGCCCACTTTTCACTCAGGGCTCTGAGCTACTGTAGGCGGCCTTGCACCAAGTTACACACTGTACCCATGAGCCGGATCCATGTCTCAGAAAAAAACAAGCATTTACAATGCAACAGACTCGCCTTTGCAAAAGTTAGAGCTATTGGCATTGTTAATGACAAAAATGTTATTTATGTGTTGGTTTTGAAAACGGATAAATAAATGGCATTGTCATTTACAATACCAAAAGCTTGATCTCTTGCAAATGCGAGACCTATTGAGCACACAGAGCCACACACACACACACACACACACACACACACACACACACACACATACACACAGAGCCACACATACACACAGAGATCCACACACACACACACACACAGAGCCACACACAGAGCAACACACACGCTGACAAAGCAGGGATGCACCATGGGCAGAATACAAGCAAGAGTGGAGATTTAATGAAGATTATAATATAGATGTACGTGAGCCACAAAGGGATTTATGCAGATGTCCGCATAGCCCACATGGCCTCAACAGAGGAGACTACAGCATAGTGTTAGTGCCCAGCACCAGGAATGGTTGCCCCATCTCGATTTCGCTGTTTGGCCGGGCGCGCACACCAGGCTGCGTTTTCCAATAAATCTCTACACACCCCCAGACCTCCTTCACCACCAAGGCACCTCGCAAATGTAAAGTGGTCGTTGGTATAAGGAAAACAAAGCAGGTCAGGCCCCTCGTGGTATTAAAGAGCCCACGAGGAGCGAGTATATACGCAGCTTCATTGCGAAATAAACTGGCAGACCCCAAGAAAGCCAAACGAGCACACACAGGCAGCTTCCAGAAGAAGTGTGCGGATTCAACTGGAGGCCTAGGACGATTGAGAGGTGGGAAGGCGCATACATGACAGCGGGGGTATGGAAGGGGTAATAAGAACAATGGAGAACGGAAAAGAAGGGGTGTGCAAACTGGCCATGCACGCCCAGCGAGTGCATCTAAGGAGACAAGCAAACCAGTAATCCGAGGGCATCAGTCTAGTTGGTCCAGCTCCGCGGATCCCTGGCAAATCTTTAACCGCCAGAAGCAGCGACGCACAGTGTCAACACAGGCTTTCTCTGGTCATTTATTAGCAGGGGGAAGTGCCAGACACAGCTCGCACAACGTGCACCTTGCTTGCTTCACCCTGCAGGCCGCGGGCTCTTTCCTTGCAAAAGAGGCTCTGTGCAAGGCAGGGAGAGGGGGTTGTGGGTCCGAACGACAGCACAAGTGAAAGCGATCTTGGAAGCATGCTTGGCGATGACAGCTAGGACTCAGTCATCGCAGCAAAGGCACACTCTGAGGTCATACAACTGCAGGAGCAGTGGGAGACGAGGCAACTGGGGGCTTTGACGGGGCGAGGGATGTGCGGGTTGGAAGCAGTATGTACCGAGGCAATGCGTGGTGTCCTGAAAGAAGGCAACCCAGGACACAAACTACTGTATCTACAAATCACGTGAAAGCCCCTCTGGATACTTCTATCATGCTCTGAAGAACACATTTCTCCCGCTTGACCAAAGCAGACCAGAGACCACCAGAAGTTGGCTCATAGGTTTACACCCAGAATGTTTACGTTTAGACTGATAGACCAATGTAAGCGAGGGACATATAAAGAAGGTAACCATGCTGTGGACTATGAAGCAAAACCTAAGATCCGCCCTCACCAATGGTAGCAATTGTATGGACGGGTTTCTGGCAGGAACGCGTGAGGTCACCATGAGGCAAAAAAAAAAAACAAGCGCTCGCCATTTGTCTCTAAGCCCCGTCCTTTTCAAATTGGGGGGCGTGTTTTCTAGGATGTAAACAACAATCAAAAACATGCCCCCCAGTCTGAAAAGGACGGGGCTTACAGACAAATGGTTCTTCTTTCTATCTAAACCCCACCCTTTTCAGACTGGGGGGGCGTGTTTTTGACTGAGAACGTCACTAGGTAGAAAGAATGTCAAAAACACGCCCCCCAATCCGAAAAAGACGGGGCTTAGATCGAAAGAATGACGTCACTGAGACCACTTCACCAATGGCTGGCCGCCGTTTAGGAGGCCAGCCTATGGAGAAGGGGGGGGAGGGGGCTTAATCGCGCTACTTAGAGTCATTAAATATCGCCAGCGAGACTGCGCAGTCTACGCTAGCGGAGACCTAAAAAGACACTGGAGCGCGTGGAGCCTGAGAAACTCTGCCAACATGAAATCTTTATTTCATTACACACTCGCTGTCACATTTTAAGAAACACTGCAGTTATTTCATAGTTAAAAATAGGCTCTATTCCAATGTGGTGAAACAGAAGATAAACTGTTTAGTTTCTGTGCTTTTATGTTGTTGTTAAAGAAAGTCATGCTGCAAGTTTGGAAAGTAGGCTTGGGTACTGGCCCAGAAACAACATCTGACATGGAGGAGCCTAGCAAGGGTGTCTTATACTTCTGCCATTACCTAACGTGAACCTTCAGATGCATACACTTTTCCTGTTTTTCTCTCCTGGTTAAGCAGTGGATTGTTTGCGTGCGACCCTCTCAAAGGAGGACGTGCTGTCTTACCCACTCAAATGACCCTCTCTGAACGAAGATTTGCAAACCTGAAGGGAGCCATGTTTAAATGGGACAATAAGGCCTTCGGCCAATATCCTCTTACACTTGTGCAACACACCAGTATGTAGTATGTGCGCAATTTGGCTCAGATTATACAACTCGGAGAGAAACATGCACTTCATGTGCACACAACCATAACTCCTCGCTCAGCATGATCTTCCTGCCCACCTCCTTCTGTGCACACATGTGTACTGGAAGTACACCATGTTCAAGACCTAAAGCATGCAAGGCCACTGGGGCTGAAGTGTGTGTGAAGGACTGAAGCGTGCGCGGCCACAGATGGTCTGAAGTGTGCCAGGCCACAGATGGACTGAAGCATGCCAGGCCACAGATGGACCGAAGCGTGCCAGGCCACAGATGGACCGAAGCGTGCCAGACCACAGATGGACCCAAGCGTGCCAGGCCACAGTCAGACTGAAGAGTGCCAGGCCACAGATAGACTGAAGCGTGCAAGGCCACAAAAGGACTGAAGTGTGCAAGGCCACAGAGGCTGAAGCATTCGTGGCCACAGAGGGGCTGAAGCATGTGTGGCCACAGGGAGGCTGAAGCATGAACGAAGCTCCATGCATCATATGTGAGATGGTTTAATTCCAATGCTCCCAGAGTCTCACTCAAACACATGAGTGGCTGGTAGAGTACCTGCTTCTAGAGTTGACTTTGTACGAAAGATCTCGTTGTCCCAGGCTAAATACGCACCTGTTGTGCTTCTAAAAAAGACTGGATTCTCCAATATTTGCCATTTTTGTTTTTGATACTTTATTTGACCTAAACTTAGAATACGCCTGCTACTTAATTAAACAATCATAAGTGCATTTTACACCTACTTTCAAATGCTTAAACACAGCTAGTGCAAACCTTTAGTGAAAAATATTCTATTTGCTCACTGGTTGCCCAGTTTCACAGAATATGCTGTAAACGATTGATAACAAAAAACAAAAAAAAATAGGCTCCACCTCATTTTGGATACAACCTAAAAATTAAAAAAACACCAGCCTGACGCCGTTAATCTGATCAAACTGAAAGTTGATGATTTTCCAAAATCAAAAATTCACATTTCACCAAGAAGTGAGAAATTAAAAAATCAAAAAGAAGCACAAAGGTGGGCAGAGATAAAAGAATGGTAAAAGAATACGGGTAAGAAGAACACGGGTTGCAGTAATCCAGAAGTACTATGGCATTATTAGGGTTAGAGGTCTGAGGCCATAGTTGCCAGTGGCACTATGGTATACATGGGGGATAGGTGGTATGGTAGATAGAGTAAAATTACTGAAGCATAGGTCAGGTTAGACGTACAAGACATATATAGAGGTACTGGATATGGGAAGGGGCTTTGCTAAAACAAGTGTTGCAGTATTAGGGTGTAGACTGAACCAGAGGTACAAGGGAAGACGTCTTGGTAGACGTATTAGGGTCAAGTAAGGGTAGGCAGCCTAAAGCACAGCTTAGGATTGAAGCTTTATAATATAGTTAGAGCTGGTACGATATATGAAGGGGTAAAATAACTGACTATAAGTGGGATAGATATGTACTACGGTATAGACAGTGTGGGTAAAGGCACTAGGTAACAATAGATATTCTTGCTAGCAATACTTCCAATTTTAGCAAAACATCTGCCCTTGCAGTGGTATGTGGAGAAACACAGTCACTAAGGTGTATATAGGGAAAGGCAGTCGGGAACAGGAAGGGATAGAGATGTAGGGTAAAGATAAATAGTTTAGAGGATAGAGAGATAAACTGGCAAGGGTATACGAAAATGCTAAACAGAAAAAAAAACGAGTGATGTGTACCTCCCCCCTTTCCCCTCATAAAAAGACAGAGAAGGTAGACTGGCAAGAGGAAGAAAGGTGTATGAAAGGCCCCTCTTACCCAAAGAAGTGGAAAATAATGGCTTAGTGTGTTCCTAGAAACAAAGATCACAGGGATTGTTTTCCTTCAAAATAAAGAGTGTTTCCCAGAATGGATTCAGCATATAGGGAATGTGACTTTTTTTTTTTTTAATGAGAAAACAGGTTTGGGGAGAAGGTTTTTCGAGAACAAGTTTCCTTATGTGCGTTTTTCATCAAATAATGCACAATCATTTCATTATTAATATACATTTTAACCAGGGCCACTGGAATCATGCGATGTTGCAGCTGCTGCACTGTCCACACAATGTTGGATTAGCCACCCTTGCCATATAATCCATCAGCTGCTGCCTAATCTGCTGATTTTAACAAAAAAAATTGTTTCTAGCTCAAATGGATCAAACGACACAAACAACAAAGCCTGCGTTGTTGTGTAGTGAAAGGTGCTTCGCAAAGGTTGGCTGGTCATCTTTCTGTTGTGGATTGCTGTATTTTGGGTGTCAGACTGGTACTAATGAGATGAAACCTTTGCCCAGATAGTGTTAACTTGTTAAGTGAGAAAAAATAATGAGGAAAACTATCACAAAATCTAACGCATAATGCCAAGAACTTCTTGCCACATAATTTGGTAAACCTGCCACATAATTTGATCCTCGCCTGAAGTTAATTCCAGTTGTCCCGAGCACAACTGCACTACATATATGCTTTTAAATATCATCAACTGATCTCGGAGTAGTGGGGGACAGAGTTAAAACTGCCCAGTAGAACAACAGGTAGAAACTGGACATCGCTCACTGTTGCGTCTATTGCCAAGAGGTAATGCTAAAACATATTGCAGGTAATCTACGTGAAGTGTATATCTATTCTGTTACACAAGCTTTGACAAAAAATAATAGAACCTATACCTGAACAGTTTCTAACTGCATACAGACTTGGGAAATTTGAAAAAGTTAAACATTACTAAAGATATATTGCATTAGCGCCCA
This sequence comes from Lissotriton vulgaris, assembly GCF_964263255.1. Lineage (NCBI taxonomy): Eukaryota > Metazoa > Chordata > Amphibia > Caudata > Salamandridae > Lissotriton > Lissotriton vulgaris. Next base: position 8,806,878 of record NC_141688.1, read on the forward strand.
CGCAGCCCTGGGCTTACCCATCTCTAGTCACAGGCCCAGTTCCTCCTGTCTTTCATCCATCCTAGGGGTGCTTTTCTTTTTAATCCACCCGACCAGTGTTTCTGAATTCCAGGCCATTAAAATATTCAGAAAAGCAATGAATTTCTGTAGTTTCTTTTCTCTTTATGAAACATAAAACTAAAAATGAAAACTCCTACAGAAAACAGTTATAAAGTATGTGAGAGCTGTTTACATTGTTTCAGAATGATTATTGCAGCAAATACAAAGAGCAGGGGCGTAGCTTCCATTAGAGCAGCAGAGGGAGTGGCACCGGGGCCCAGACGTCTGAGGAGCCGCTAACACCTGATTATTGCTGTATTTTACTAATCAAACAGCAGCAAGGGGTGGGATAATATCACACTGGCTACACTACTGAGAAGTTTGTGTTACAAAAGAATCCTGACAATTTGTCTAACAAAAGTGGCAACTCTAGTCCTTCCAATTCCTTTCATGGTAGCCTCAGCTTGCCCATGGCCAATGTTCCCTTCCTACCCTACCTGGTTTGCTCTGATAGTAATAAACGACTTCAATCCTAGAATGGCTGCTTGACTCACTTGTTTGCGACATATGTGCATTTCACAAATGTGAATGTATCCATCTTTCAGAAAGGGCACCATGTCGGCGAAACGTGTCATACACTTCAGCGAGGCCATTGTTCGCACTAGTCAATTTCCATTACAACACATCAAGCAAGATACACCTACAAGAAATCATTTGCTTTAAGAAATTGTTTGTATATTGTAAAGGGTAAATATGCAGAGCTTATATTCCACCTTGTTTAAATTTCTATTCTCCATCCATCACAAATTATAAATCCTACCTCCTAATTATAGAGCTCTTTTGTCTCCGGCCATCATCAGGTTTCAATAATTTATCGACTTTGTTGCATTTAAGCAGCAGTAATATTGTATAAATGGAACATCCTTCTAACAAAAAGCTCAGACTCTAGCAGGCGCAGAGATTGCATCAGCTAGACCGTGCAGAAGGTCAATGTAGCCACTGAAAACATACTTAACCGCATCGATGCTGCGGCGATTTTCGCGCTGTGCGGCTTTTTTTTAAAAGCCGCGTTACATGACGAGCTCAGCTCGTCATCAGCACACGCCACCCGTGGGTGATGACGAGCTGAGCTCGTCATCAGCATCGAAAGGGTTAATCTCCAATTCATGATATAGTCCCAAATCAGATTTCTCGCTACAGTATGCCAGTTTCATCTCAGTACCATTAAAATGTTAAGATTACATCACCCAAGCGGGTTCCAAATACTCTGATATTAACCCTTGATTTTCCCATCCTCTGTCCAGTAATAGTTTCCGCTGGCCTGTTCGCATGCTATCACTTATGCCCTCTTATATAAGCCATTGGGTGTTCTGCTGAGCACAACCAATAATAAATATAGGGTCTTTAGTGATAAGCACCACCTTTTGATATACTCTTAAGAGCAAGAAATAAACTGATTTTGGCAAAACAAAGAAGACTCCTATCGGTCTTTGACACCAGGCTATGGAATTGCTTCCTAGGGATTTTACAGATCATTAAAAAATCCATATTTACTGCTGTTGCATTTATTAAACCTTTTGCTGCCTCTAGTGTGACCTGAAGTGCTATGGCGTATTACATATAGGGCGTGGAGGCATAATGCGCCAACTGCACTTGACTGAGATGGTCTATAGAGTGTATGTGGGTGGCCACAAAGTAACCATGGCAGAGCAGTCAGGATGCTTGTGATCTATACATTCAACATTGATAGGCGGGCCCTATGAGTACGCAGGTCCCATGGTGAGGATCAGAGGTGGCCTCCAGTCCTGGTGCAACGATCATTAAGTTTAGCTACATCAATGGAGGAGTTTATAATTTGCACCCATGTAATCACCAGGAGTCTAGTTTGATCCTCAGAGTGGTCTTGCATTGGTAGATAGGCAAAGGAGATCACAGTCTACAGATCAATACTTAGTCCGATAGATGTTAGGATGTTGGTTGCTTTACAAACTTTCAGGCATGCCTGTGTTGGCAGCTCCTTATGAACAGCCGTCTGGTCAAGGCTGAGGTGAGTGAGTGGAACAAGCTAGTTCAGTGCCTTGCACAAAGTCACACGGTGCTGAAGGTCCTTTATATGAGCGAGTTAAGGGGGATGGAGGCTCTTAAAGTTTTTTTTGTTGGTCGTTGCACAAGTTGTTTATCCTCCAACTAACAATCTATCATACAAAGGGATTGCAATACAAGGGACATCTTTGAACAGAGGCCTCATCTTGGATGATATGCATGACATTGATTCTGGAATGGGTTCCCCTGGCTGGTGAGGCATAGGGCCTTTAAGGAGATTAATCATGCCCCTGTAAGCTGGCATAATATTGGCATACATTGGAGATGTGGACTTCTAGATGCAGATGTGGGCAACGGGTTACAGTGCTCCCTGACTCTTGAGGGTAACTGGTCAGTGGTGTCAATGTAAAGGCTGTTACTGTAGTCCAAATGTGTAAGGACACTGGTGATGGTCCCTAGAATGAGCAAAGCCCAGGACAGGGACACAGCGACAGTTCAGATCATAGCAGACAGAAGCAGGATAATTCAGAGGAGCACAATTCTTGGGAGTGAAATTTAATTAGCGTCCACCCAGATGCAACTTCAATGCACTGAGGAGGAGGAGGAGGAGTTGATGAAAGACTTAGAGCACTTGCATTTAGAGCTAGTTTGGAGCACAATAGTTCAGAGGAGTAAAATACACAGTATCTATTGAAGTCCGCCTATTTCAGAGTAGCACATAGCATGGGAGTAGAATCCCAGCACAGTGATCACTCGGATGTAAACTCTACACACTGGGTAAAAAAGGAGTTCAAGATGCTGTATTCGAACCAGCTGAGTTTATAGCAGGATTGTACAAAGGGATACAATTCAAAAGAAGACCATTCAAATAGGTCCATTGAGGAGCAGCCGATTAGTGTGCAGAGGACTGCAAAGGTGAAGGGTCAACAGCGAAAGCCCCGTGCACGCTAAAATAGGTCAATTGTGCAGGATATTGCTATTTACCTTGATGACCTTTACCTGGACGCCGAGGTGGTTAGCTCAGACAGGATGATTCACTTACTGTGATGATAACAGATGTTGCTCAGAGGGCAATCGAGTAATGTCTGTGTCACTGAAAGATGGCCCTTGAGGGGACAGAGGATTTTCCTGGTATGAGGAGATGGTGAGTAGAGAAAAAATTGGTATCACATGACCTGGGGCAAATATACAAGTGTACTCCTAAGGCAAAAACACCTATCCTCTCTCAAAGTCTGACATATACTTACAATGTGGTACCATGACCTAAGGCAAGTTGCCCCGCAAGTACTTGGTTCTCATTACCGAAACAGCACATAAAACAGCAATTTCCCCTTTTTGGCTTTAGGAATTTAAGAATTAACTGAAACTTTGATTTTTATGCCAGAAGGGTTCAGCCCTCAATAGGGCCCACTAAGATGTGGTGTTAAGGCCTCTCCTAATCTGCCTCACTGAAAGATGTCTGCAGGAAAAGATGTGGCCCGGGAAATCAACGTTGGTGCAGAGGTAACAATAAAGGGACTGGAGCCACATTACACAGGGACAGCTTTTCGTTCCTAATAAACAACCCAAAGTCGTTTTTAGGTCGAAGCCTATGCGGTCTGGTTTGCTAAAGACTTTGTGGGACATTCTGGCAGCTTCCCTGGGAGTGCATTCAGTTTGTGTTTTGTAACTCACAGTTGCTTTCTTTTTATTTCCAAGCTTTATTTGTTTTAGGCTATCCAGCTTGAGTTAGTCCCGTCCATGGAGCATAGCCTATTTACTGTATTCTTTTACCAGTTCTCTTTTTCTATAAACAGGCCTTTAAATATTGGACTTATCTTGACACATTTGCTGTGCGTTCAAAGACAGAGGTCAAATGTCAAACTCTTTCTTCCAAAGAAGGTTAGTGTTTACTTTTCTTTCTCTGACTTCACCTGAGAGAATGTATGTGACAATCTTGCTGTGAAAGGAAATAAGTTTTTCTTGCAAACAGCAAAATGTAAATGTCTGTTAATAAACTGTGGGGATATTTCAGAATATATCGGAATTAGAAAAACAATAATGAAGCACATTTTTTGTCATTCTGAAATGTGGTGGAAAAAAATATTTTAATATGATCAAATCAAAGCAATTCACTAGGTGATGAACCTTCCACCCTTCATCATTTGTGCGCTGTATACTATTTCAGAAAAACTGTATGTCTGTGCAAATTTAATGGTCATTTCAATTGATAATGTATTGTCTGTAATAACAGTGCGCTACCAAACTATGCCAACTCCACACTACACTACTCCACTCCACTCTTCAACACTACTCCACTCTATGTCCCTACAATACGCCACTCCATTCAAGTCTACGACACGCTACTCCACAACACTCTTCTCTAAGCCACTTCATGGCACTCTATGCAAATCCCTCTATGCCATTCCACACCACTTAACTCCACTCTAAGCCACTCCACAACACTATATTCTGCTCTATGCCCTCCCATTCTACTGCGCTGTACTCCCTCCACAACACTCCACCACAAGATACACTACACTAATCCACATCACTCCACTACAATTGCCAATGCTTAAGGATTATATGTCATTTTATGAGCATTATCAAGTCTACGAGAATAAATGCATTGTAAAAATGAAATCACAAGGGTATTCACTGATGCTTTTAGAGATGTGTTTCTTGTTGCGGAGCGACACATGGGGACGGCCGAAAAGAATCATAGAGCCTTGACTTGGTCTACAGATAGTGCCTGGCTGGTAAATTCAATGTTTATGATCAGGGCCGGACTGACTGCCGGGCAGTTTGGAATGCTGCCGAGCTGCTGGCTCATTTAATTGCTGTGGGGGCTGGTTTTGCGTGTGATTCGAAATACTAAACGCAAAACGAATTTCGTTTAGTACACGCAGGTCCCCATCAACGAAATATACCCCCAGCTCAGCAGCATTCCAAACTGCCCGGTAGCCAGTCCAGCCAGTCCAGGTTTATGATATCACTACATGATAACCAGATTGAATATACTATAAAATTCAATATAAAAGAATACCTAGGTAGTGAGTGAAGAAATTGTGCTGGAACTAGATTTACAGTTTGATTTCGTTACCATGGATATTTGGGCTGAGCTAGAAGAACAGGTCTGATCAGAGTGAAGCAACTGATCTTTTTGCCAAAGTGTTCTTGGCAAGAGAAAGTGTATCTGCATAATTTAAATCCTATGAGTCATGTCATCAATCAACTGTGGTGCTTTAGGCCCAAAGCAGTACTTAAAAGGTCTCCAGATATGGGCTAACTGCCATCTTGCACAACACTGGAGGCATTATATTTACAATTTAATGGCAGTTAAGTCAAAGGAGCCCCATATTGTAAATGGATCTATCCCCTATGCACATGCACCCAGGTAAGCCATTGTGCTACTACCAGGTGCAGCTAGGCTTGTATCCTTCCACTGCTCACTTTTAGGTAACTACTTTTTTCTTAAGCCCCCCATAAGTGCATGTGTTTTCCAGGACTCTCCTATGTATGTTCCCCATGCCAAATACCATTCCCACCCTGCCCTCTATGCTGCTCTCTCCCTTGTTTGGTGCTTGCGCCCTTCCCCACGCTGCTCTGTTGCACTTTCCCTTCTTCCTTCCCCTTCTAGCTTTATTTGTATTTTATACCCCTTCACCCATTCACCCGCGCCCTGGATTTGCCAACGGTTTTGTAGCCATGCTATGGAGCATCCACGATGCTGTGCATGGACAAATAAGAAAAAAAAGACCATCGAGTCTTTTTTTACGTGCATGCATGTAGTGGTACTTGTAATGTCATTACTCAGATGCATACACCATGCATACACCATTGTGGAGAAGTGTGGCTCAATGGTTAGATCGGCAGACCCTGATGCAGAGGTCTGGCCCGGGACCAGGGTTCAATTCCCGCCTAGGCGGGTCTTGGGCTCAATTTCCTCGGACTTGATAATTCTTGCCTCAGTGCCTATTCTAATCATGGGTCCCACTCTGCAACTCTGCGCAATAGCTTGCTTAATCTCCACAACTGCCCCAACAACGCTAGGATGCCTGGCTTTACCTTGGGGGTTCCCAGAAGTGGGGACTTCACAGGGAAAGGCCAGGAATGGTTCCTCACCAGTATTCGTAGAAGCGCCGAGATGCCTCATGGTGATTCGTGTGCTATAAACCACACTGATGGTGCTGCTGAGGGAGAAGCAACATGGATGGTACAGGCTGAGGAGAAACTAAATGGGAAGGAGAGCAACATGAAGCACAGATGGCATCGGTAAGAAAAGTAAGCAGGCAAAAAAGCAATGAGGGAGTGGGAACACACTAGGGTGAGCACATGATGGAGGGGCAGGGTAGAACCACAGAGGTGAGGGAGCAGCGTACAGAGGGGGAGAGAAGAGGATTAGTGAGACAGTTGGATAACACATGCACTCTCCTGGAGTGCTAAAACAAAAAGAAAAAAAAGTAGCGCTGAAATAGCGAGCAGTGTAAGGACCTGCTCCATGGGATAAACAAACTTAAGAAGAGCAGGAAAGCGCGCACATGCTAACTAGTAGGAAGTAAGCAAATAAAAGAGAATAGGTCGGCCCATGGTAAGCGAATGGCAGGGTACAAGCCCACTGTAAGTTAGCAATCCATCTGGCAACAGAGAGTGAAAGCGCTGCCTTGTAGGCGAAACCTATTTATTGTGGCGGCTACAAGTCAGTCCATTCACACTGGATGATCCAAAGTAAAGGAGTGACAAACACACACATTAGTGGGACGCAGTTAAGAGACACTCGTCGCTAAAATTAATACATCGCACAAGACTTCTCTGGCACACAAGGAAACATTTGCACACAAAAGTCCTCCTGCCCATAGAGCAACCCTTTCATTCCAGACTCCAGACTCGGTTGAGGAAGGACAACAGATCTCTCTGACGAAATGGAAGCGCCTCAGTGAAACTGCAGACTTAACATTGCCTTTCAAGCACAAACCTCAATGGGAATGACCAGAATGTGACATTTGCGCTGCGAACAACCACTAATCACCCAATTTTATTGCGCTTCTATTTTCATGCGATCTGTAATCGAAACTCTTCGTGCTTGTCAGATTCTTTCAACTCGTGATTTTGTGAGTACTGTTCCCTGGGATTGGTTCGTCATGGCACGCAGCTGGAAAATCCTGTTATGACTGGGAGAGAATGTTTTCAGTAACTCGAGGCGAGATACAGTGATGCAGGACATGTAGTAATAACTCAAACTAGTTTTTCTCTGCCCACTTTTTATCAAGTTTTTGAATTGTATTTCTGATAGCTAAAATATGCTACAGAGACACTTCTTCCATATTGTGCGTGCGACCTGCCTTCCATACATAGTTAATTGGAAGTCGTTGAAGAGCTGAAATTCTAGAGTTGCAGTTCAAAATAAAACACATTGTTTCTAGTCTTCTGTAAACCCATAAAATCGTCAGACTACACTTAATTTAAAATACTACCGTGCAAACACAACCCACAAGAAGTATTTTGACTTCCTTGTGGTATTCTTAACATTACACTTTCACTTATTAAATACTACATTTACCACTGTTTCCCAACAGAGCATGCTTTAGCAACTGTTGCCTTGTACATGTTTTTAATCTATGTTGCCTATTTGCTGCACTCAGAAAACTTGTCGATTTGTAACGGACAACCTAAAATCCCCAAAGGAGCTGTAACTACACTGGTCTGTGTGAATTCTTGGTGCCTGGCTGTTGATACTGTCGAATCTAAGAAATAGCACGCCATTTTAACTATAACGTGGGACTAGGCCTCACTAAGTAGACGTGAGTTACTTCTGTATAGGTATCGATTAGGTTATACTAGCTTAGTGTGATAAAAGAAATCACCCACGTATACTGACTGGATAGCTTAAATAAACTTTGATTGCAGAACAATCCACAACTATTTAGCCGTATGTTGTCTGTGCTGACTGCGTGCAGTGAGGATAGATACCCTGATAAAGGATGCAAGAAGGTCAGCATATACACCAGCCCCAGTCAACTCTCTTTGTGTACGATTTGGTAAAAGATAATTAAGTCACATTTTTAACATGCAAAACAAAGAATGCAAGTCAGAGCGTTTTTCAGTTGAAGTGCAGACTGGCCACAGTAAAGGGAGGCACTACCACATCAGTGGCATACTGCAGTGCCGGCTGAAAACTCTGCTTTCAGGATGAGAATTAGTCACACGGATTAGTAAAACGATATCCTATAATCTCTCCGGATTTTGTGAGTTCTACAAATTTTAGCTAGAGGCAGTTGCATACTACAGCAGTGCTACATAAGGCACCCAAAGCAAGCACGACGCGTCTTCCCCATGAGCTCAAAGCGGACACCTCTTTACTGAGCTTCAGGAAAGCTCTGAAAACCAGGCTGTTTAGCCAGGGTTAGTTCTGGATGCCTATTTCTACTGGTAGCGCCAAGGAGCCTTTGGGTACCCCTTGACATTAATACAAATGAAATAAAATCAAGAAAGTGACTTCAGCAAAGGCCATTCCCCCAAAAATATTTAAAAACACGTTTAAAGGTAAAACACTATCCAAGTCTATTCGAAAGAGGGAAACTCGTGACACTTGCTTTCTTCAGTAAAGCCTGGCTGATCCTGATAAGAGCCAGGCACCCAGTACAAGTAAATCAACTCCTCAGGTATAAATTGATGGATAAAGTATGCAAAACGAAGAAGGGAACACTCGTATTTCCTCAATTAAGGTGGATGGAACTCATAATCGACATGCAAAACTTCAAATTAATTGGCAAAGAGTCTGTTTTCTGGAGTCCTAAACGTAAGGATTAGTAAAATCGTCAGCAAGGAAATATATAGGGCATACAAGACTACTCCCTTTAGACCGTTGTACCGGTTCTTACAACCTCTCTATAGAGTTTTGTTCTGCATACGAGACACACCAATGTACTCAATTTTCAAGCACTATCTAAAAGCCTACAGAGCCTCAAGCAATCTAGGAATGGCAAGTGACTCTGAATTATAAGAATGCAAGATGAAGTCAAATAATGCACACTTGGTGGGGCAATAATGGGCGTGCACACATTCCCAGCAGCTTCAGTTTAAGGGCCTTAATAAGAACTACATTGACTGACATATATGGATCATCATGGTCTTTTGTTATTAGTAGATACCCTTTTTGTATTCTAGTTTCTTGTATAAAAGTGGGCATCGTAAATTGAAAACATAAGGAAAGCACAGTTGCCGTATGAGGATTATAACCTCGCACCCAAGAGATGCTGGACTAATAAATTATACAATTTGCTAATTTTAAACTATTGATGTATACAGTTTCACTCTGGTCCACCCAAAACATGAGAACATAAGCAATACAAAGCCTCTTTATGTTTCCCCTAAACCTACAATTTTATCTGGAAAGGTCACCACTGGGGGCGCTATGATTCATTCTCCATGTGTAACCTCATTGGAGAGGTTATCCTCGGGGAGGGGGTTTATGGTCACAAATCGGGCTAGTGGCTCATAAATATAGCACCATCAATAACTAAAGGAATGTCATTTCCTTTTATTTAATTTAACATGATATAGGTACCTAAAAAATGGCCCCCTCAACATGACCCTTCTTTCTCAGACTGACTGCTTCTTCTTACATCCTTCCAAATAGATCAGACTTTGAGTTCTACGCCACTCTTTTCTATAGCTGGAATTTTTTTTTTTTTTTTTTTTTTTAGATATTTCCCTCGGATTCACAAACCCATCTCTCTACTCTTACATTTTAATCGGGAACACACTATTCTGTCTCTTAGTTAACATTGTGTTCCTCTGCTAGGTTCTTGCTCCTTGAAACTGCATGAAGAAATGAAGATGTTCTTCCATTTTAAGTCTCATAGTTTTTTAATATTGGTGTGCACCCAATATATCGGGCACAAGATTTGGCAGAAAGCAGTGACATCTTTATAGAATTCTATGACGCGGAGGATGCCTCCATATGATTAGTTATGTAGTACTCATTAATTATTCATTTTGCATTACTCCTTTTGTCTGCAATTAAATGATAGCAAGGAACAAAGGATTTTAACAGTCTGCGAGAAGATGTGACCATGTATTATAAGAAATAAAATACCCCGTACAGTAAAAGGATACTGGAAGTCACCTCTCAGTTCCATGATCAGCACACGTCTTCTTAAGCTATGGAGTGCTGTCTTAGCACATTAAGATTGCGAATGAAACATGGGGATGCCACTATACTTCGCACATTATAAAAGGCGTGCATTTCACCCACCCAGCCCCTGAGATTCATCCCAAATACAAGCGTACAAGGACAGACACGCTTCTCTTACTTTCAATCAAACATCCATCAACACAAAGCATGTCCAGGAGTGTGATGCAGACTCACATCCACTCCACAGGTTCTGCTCCTGTTTGCTCATGTTGGCATTCCACACTCATCTTCACCCCAGGCACCAATTTGTCTCTGCAATTGATTTTCTGTTCTTCTCTGTTGTTATGTTGCTCATCACTTCTTGCTCCTCTGTCTACACACGCCAAGATTAACACTCTTGGCGAAACGAGAGGACAAATGCTTTTTTTTCCTGCAGCCTGTAGCACTGCACAAAGCACTTTACCTTCGCCGTGGTTAACAAAAAGCGCAACGTTTGCGAACATGATGTTCATAATCCTCCGAGGTCTCAATAGGTACACAATATGTAAGAGGCTTTCAGCACAAGATCACTCACTGAAATTTAGAGAGATGGGGACATAGTGACCTCACACAAATGCATACATAATGCGAGCTAACAATGCACATAGTGATAAGCAATTATGAGCTCTGACACAGTCACAGGCACAGAAAAGGCTTGGTTGGAATACTGTTATTCAAAAGAAAGGTCACGAGACAATGGTGATGGCCCCAGATGCACTGCATTAGTACTCTGGGGCCAGGAACGCTAGGCCTGCCTTGATGCACTTCACTTGGATAGTGGGGCAGAGTTGATGAACTTGCAAAGCTAGTCCTCTTGAAGAGACGTTGGCAAAGGTCTTCCATACCGTAAATAAAATCTCATTCAGTGATGGGGGGTACTGGTTTTTTATTTGTCGTTTTGTACAGCACAGACGTGACCGTTGTGTGACGGAGCAATTTGCATCAGAACTAATTGCATCAAAATAAGGCTATAAAAGGAGGCTAAACACATCGCCTATTTAAAGAACTTAAGAGTAGGCAAAAGAAAGAAGATCTAGTAACACAACTGAACTCGAGGAAAGGAAAACAGAAAAACAATACATTTCCAGATATGGAAAGTAAGGCGTTGATGTTAGAACAAATTATCTCATGAGTTTGTGTGTGATAATGACATCCACACGACAGAAGATTTTGTCACTAAGGGGACTCTTTACTCTGTCATAGTCAGGTACTTTTCAGAAAACACAATTCAAATAAAGCTCAGCAGTGATGTTTGAAAAGGAGCATTTTCTGTTCTTTCTTTAAGGTATCATAGATTTCTTCTGCTAGCTACGATACAGCATTCCAAAATGTTGGTGCCCTCCCTGAGAATGACTATTTGAGTGTCCTCTTTACTGCAGATCTGTAGTTCATGTACAATAGTGCAGCAATTCGCAATGCCCATGAGAGGACTTGTTTTTTTAATAATTCATTTGGGGACTGAGAATGATGGAATTTATGAACGATGCTGGAAATTTCTAAGCCTGGACGGAGTTCTGCGAGTAGTACAAAAAAACTCTGCTGCACTACGCAGAGCTCTGCGAGAGGCGGGAGTCTCTTTAGGGTCATAGACAGAATCCAAAGACCCACCCTCTCAGCGTTCGTCAGTAACGAGACAACGCTTTAAAAAGCAAAGCGAGAATAATCCTGTTCGCAAAGCGTTTGTCAATATCAAGACAACGCCTAAGAAACAATCTTGTTCGCGAGGTATGCAAACATTTGGTTTATAACCCCTCAAAGATGTTAAAACGGCACTGCCTAACTTTAAAGGACACCGTAACTAAACTTTGTTTATTTTCAATTCAGTGCTAGCCTGTTTCGCTGGACCGTGAGCAGAACAACTCGACAATCGAAACAATTTTAACAACTTGAGAAGCACTTAGTATTCTCTGCTCATAAATTAAGAATCAAGTAATTAGGTAAGATCAGTATGAAGTTCGTTTGTAAGATGTTATCATTTATTAACTTCCAAAATATTGAAACACACTTTTTATATATAATTTTGATATAGGTGCAACTGAAAGGCCCTCATTTTAACCCGTTACGATTCGTCATATTCCGTGGAGGTGGCGTCACATTGTTTTTAAATATCAGGTAAACTTGCCACAAATTTAAGCGAATGAACATAAGTAAAGAAACAATGAAATGAAACAGTATGTTATCCTTAGAACATCTATTTTTTTCCACATATCTTCTAAAGGTTTACCGAATTATCAAGCACAGATCCAAAGTATTGAACTCAAATATGGAAAATATATCAATGACTTACAATAGATAAGAATTAAACAGATATTAGGTATGTTATACCTTCTTTGAGCATAGCTTTACAATTTATCTGTACAATTATACGAATACAAATTTATATAAAATTCTTTTATGTTCCTTTATCAATTAATGCAGAATTCCGCTGACAATACTGCGTGATTCCTTTTATCATTTTAAACGATCCATATAGAACAAAGATCTATCAGCTTCACAAGCCGTTCATGAGCTGTCTACAGCTGTAGGTAAGCGGAACCAATAACGTTCAAAATTAGATACTGTATATAAAAATGTCGCCTAGATTACTAATAAATAATAACCTTGGAGATACTGTTCTATTGTTTAGATGAATAAGATCGGCTCATTCAAATATAAATAAATAGCTTCTAAAAAAGCAAAAAAGCTTTATTTAAAAAAGAGATATTGTTATAAGGTTACAAGGTTAAGATAGTCCTAATATATCATTCCATCACAATTTCATCCTTTTACTATCAACTTCTAATCTACCTATTCTGAATAAATTCTTTTCTTTTTAGCTATCCGGAGTAATTTTCCATTATCAATGTACCTTTAAAATCCCCTAACCATAAGGTAGAAAGCAGTAGATGTCTATCGAAATACGTATCCTTGTTTATACGGTACAATGTTTTCATCATTATTGCACTTTGAAATCTTGGGGCTTTTTTCAAACAGTGGTACCGCGTTTCCAAATTTTTATAATTTCTTCATTATATGGCATAAAGCAGCATATGTTTATTAAAATGTGTATCTCTGTTCATATGGCATATCGAAACCAGTATTCCTGTTCATATGGCTTTTCGTCTGTATTATCATTACGCTTTTGAACTTTAGAGTTTTTTCAAATAATAGGAACCAGTCCACATTTGAATTATGTTGAAAGCATGGCAGTATGACTTCTTGCGTATTGCAGGCTGTTGGTTCTAAACATTTATATATATAGATCTGTCATAGGATGAAATAGAAGTATGTTAGATGTAAATCATGTACCTTTAACACTTCTTCTTACCTTTTGTCAAACCCTGCCTTGCGGAAATACAAATCTGTGAGCTACAGTAGAGGCTATTATTAACCTTTGCTCTCATTTTCAGGGCGCAAAAATTGCCTTATATAACAGGACAAAATATCCCCCCTTGTTTTACGCAGTTTTCCTCTGTTTTAATTGTGACATATCTGTTGTAATAAGTTGATAAATGTAAACCATAAGATTAGGAAGTAGTTATAAATTCTGTTTAAATGTTGTACTAAAATATGTTTTTATTTTCAGAAAGTGTCTTCTGTCTTGATAAAGGCGCTGGACGCCGAAACGCGTTGACATACAACTTGACACACCATCTTTCCGTAATTTGTAAAAGAAATCATTATGTGTTTTTTATTGTGATTTTTTGTTTATGAAATGTAATTTTACTCCGTATTGAAATACATGCATTTTTATACTGTTCTGTTTAAGAATAAAATTTATTTAGTATATATAAAAATAGTATAATCTTTATTGGAAACTGCCCCCTTCCCATTTTTTGTCCTGTGACCATTGTGTAGGCAATCTAAGATTTCCGCCTAGGTTGTTTTCTCCATTGTCTCTTTAGATACATGCAGTTTGCCGTGATTTTCAGTGCCAGGTGATTTTCCGCACTGTGCTAACATTGCAAAAGGCATCATGCACAGCGCAAGTGGGCACGCCTCTTCCTTTCTGCTGCTCGAGTAGATTTTTACTTGAGCTGCAGTTTTCTCAACGCGAGTAGGCGGTTTCTCAACATGAGCGGTCACAAGCATACGCGACCACTCGCAGTGAGAAATCGGACCGCCCATGTTGAGAAATATCCCCGGGAGGTTAATTTTCCATGCTCACCAACTGGATGTTGACTATCGCAAGCGAGGAAAAATCTCGCTGGGAGGTGGATTTTCCGTGCTCGCCAAATTGTCGTTGATGAACGCGAGTGAGGGAAAAAAATCTGCAAGTTCCACATAACGCAGAGTGCAGAAAACTCTGCAAACTCCGCGAGCGGAGAGGAGTTCACCGCCCAGACGTACTAATTTCAGGGTGCTCCATGCTCTAAAGCCACGTCAGTGTTCTCAAAGTTGGAGTAAAGAGGTTATATTTCCTGGCTCTAGGGAACAATCTGGGTGCTGCATGAAAGCCTGCTCTCAGAGGACTAGGTGGATTTTTGGTTTACGAGCCAACCAAGTATTGGCACAGTTTAGACAGGGATTGCACTACTTGTAAAACATCTTCAGATATTAAGGGGTTGGCCCCTCAGAAGCCTTAGTTAGAACTGTGCTCCTTTAGCCAGGGAGTTTACCTGTGGAGGTTGAGATACCCGTGTAAGAAAGTAGGATCTGCTTCTTATGGTTATCCCCCACTTTTTGCTTGATGTCTCACTGTTTTTGACTAGTCTGACTGGGATCCTACTAATCAGGACCCCGGTCTATCTGCTTTCTCCCTTAAATTGACTTACATGTACTTTGGTACAGTCCAGACTGGATTATGGGGTACCCTTATCAGTCCTTAGTATATGGTACCCATGTACCCAGGCCATAGGTACCCTAGAGGCCGCCCATGGACTGAAGCATGTATTATGCCACCCATGAGAAGCTAAACAAAATGGAACTCTTGGTCTGCTACTGCAACCTGTGTAAAATGGTGCTTGTACCACTCACTTTAGATATAAGTTTACTATATCTAATGGTCACTAAACTTACAACTTAAAAGTCACCCCTATAGCAGGCCTTTACAATTATAAAGGCCGGGTGCTTGGTTTTACATGAGAGCGTGCCCCTGCATGAGCAGAACCCCTCGGCAGCCTTCGAAGACCATTCTCCCGGGTTGTCTGACTCAGCCGGACATATAGGTAGAGGTGTATTATAACCGTGCGGTACATGCCATACGGAAACGGCTGTATAGAAACATATAGCATTTGGTATCAAACACCTTGGAATCATACCCTCACACCAGTAACTTGCGTGGCGGGTTTGATTCCACCCTTCTGAAGCAAGCTTCGTGGGGTCATTGGTCTATCTAGTGCCAAGCTTCAAGACCCGGACAGCACAAAATGGATGCTGCCAGCCAGAGACACATTTCTGCCCTCCTTCTGCTGAGCCAAGCTTGAGCAGAGGAAGGCAGCACAATAGGCATCCTCTTGTAGGGAGGCGTGACCACCTCCCAGACATGGTTTAGTGTATTGGGGCTGGGTGGGTGCACTCTGAGAGTGCCTGAAAGTCTGCACCTGGACACATTTGGTGTCCCTGTGCAAAGTCCAGCTCAAACCAGTTCTGGGAGCCATTGGCTCCTGCTCTGGCCGAAACTGGACAAAGGACATGGGTGTAGCCATGCCTCTGTCCTGCCCCTCCCCTAGGAGGGTTCCCTGAATCTGGCCAACCCTCTCCTGTGGGTCCAAAAGTGCTTACCGGGCTGTAAAACTTTAGGTTTTACGTGGACAAGGTTCTACAAGAAAAAACACTGACCTTCGACCGTCTGGACACCTTGGACTTTGCTGGACCACGACTGGGTTTGACTTCGTCCCCCTTTCTATCCAAAGCTTAGTTTGTGCCTTTGCTCCATACAGGCTCCCTGCAGGACCTGTGGTGCACTTAAGACAACTTAAGAATCTCCCTTGGAGTGAAGGAGTCACTCCCCTGCATTCGCAGGCACCTAATCGCAATGGACTGGTCTGCTGCTCCTGAGAACTCAGGAGATTTCAGCAACACAGGTGGGGTTTCTGAAGGTCCCGGAGGTCGAACTGCCCTTATCTCTCGTGGTGACTGCATAATCCGAACCCTTGTGCACCACGTCCATTTGCAGTTGCATATGCTTGTTGGCGATTCACGACCTTGTGCATTGGACTTCATGTAGCCCTGACCCTGAGCAGTATTTGCACCAAAGAAGTCCGGTCTCCTCGCACAGAGTGCTCCGTGGGCTGGTGCTTTGTAATCTTGCTCGAGGTCCCCTCGTGACTCCGGGTCATTCGGTATGTGGGTCCTCATGAGGGTAATCTTGATTTCTTGGGGCATTCCTGGTTGCTCCAGACGTGCCCTAACTTCCCATTGCTTGGTGAGTCCCCTGGACCTTGCATGTCCACACCGTAACCTGTTTGACGTTCCTGCATGGGCTGCTTTTACCCAGGCTTGTTGGTGCTCCCGCTAGACACCGACCACTGAGTTCTCGACATCCTTCGTGGGACAGCTCGCATATGGCTTCTGGTCATCCTCGATGACTCCTGGTCCTGGTGGCTGCAGAGTCAAGCATCCCTTATTCGCACCTGAAGCACCAGACATCGGTGGGCATCCGTCTACCAAGTCCCTGGTCACTTTGAAGTGACCCAGACTCTGTCCCCCTGCTTTCAGGTTCCTTCCTTCTAGAATCCCGGCTTGGAATCCACCTGATCCTTTTCACCTTCCCAGCATCAGTAGTCCTTCCCAGCCTTCCACTGAAAACGACGGAGGTTTCCGACACCACTTCAGATCTATGCACCCGGCTCCCCTGGGATAGGTAACTATGGTACTACAGTATAAACGGGTGGGGTGTCTCTCCAACCTCTTAAGTTCCAAAGGGTTTGCTTGACGTCCTCCCAGAAGGGTCTTTAAACTTTAACTTTCCAACAGAGACTTTACCTAAGTTGTACGGAGCTCGCAGTCGTGTTTCCTCACTGCACCCGTCCTCCGTGGGCTCCCTGTGTCATCACCGTGGGTGGTTCCCTCGGGTCCCAGCGATTCTACGTGCACTAGGCACTGTCTCTAGTCAAGTTGGGATTGTTATACCACTATTTTAGTATATGGTTAGGTCTACCCCTGGAGCCCACTGTGTATTGTGCTACTTACAACTGTTCTATTGATCTCGTATTGTGTGCTTTGCGTTCTATCTTCATGTAGAGGATAATAGATTAAATAATACAACATTTTATATAACTACTATGTGGTTCTCCTTCATTTAGGCATTCAGAAAGTGATATTCTGGTAAAACAAACTGTTTTACTATCCTTCAAGATTAAGCCTAAAGGCTGCTCTCCACAGCTACCACTAGGATAGCTTTCTGAAGGTTACATTTGACCTCATACATCATAAGGGTGGTGTGGAATGGTACAGGGTGCCCACTTTAATTAGTGGACAACATATACCCGGCCACCTTCTCACGACTTCTCAAGTATAAAACTTTGTAACTTGGTGCATTCAATGAGGGAAGGACAATGGTCTACTAAGGTGAGGGAGTACAACCATTATTATTTTGGGGTTAAGCAGTTCCGTCATAGAAACCAATATGAATTCTGTTTTTGACAAATTGAGTTTAAGGAGATTGCATGCCATCAAGGAATAATTATTTTCCAAGATCTATGTGCTGATAAACTTCTTCTAGGAATATTATTTTCAAATGTAGTTTCTGGGAATAATATTTGCAAATTAATCAGTGCACATATGCTGGAATTTTTATTAGCTCGGATCCTAGGAGTTCCACATTGAAGACAGTGGGGAATATATGGAATCCTAAGGGAAACCTTGGAGAAGGAGGAGGGCTAGAATGTAAATTTGCAATTTCCATGTATTGGCAGCCATTTTTCAGGTATGACAAGAATCAGCTGGAACACATTCCTCTAAATCCCATTCTCTTAGTGAAGATTTTCGAGAGTGAGCAGATCCTGCTGAAAGATTTAGAAGAGTGAGGAAGCAGGAGTTGGCGTTATTAAGTATAAAGACAGCTTTGTCTGGGATGTGAGTACTGTAAGTGTGGTACTGCAGCTTGACCTAAAGCATGAAAAGTAGTCCGAGCAGGTTGTTTTCTGCGATGAGTTGTCTAACTTGTTTCTCAACATGCTTCAGAGATCTCTATTTAAAAAAAGTTGTTTCGACTCATGTTGATTGTTGTGTCCGATTCAGGTTATTTCAGCAGAGGAGTAACTGGACTAATCTTAAGGCATTGTGCTTACAGCATGCTGAGAAAGGTGCATTTATGAGGTGCGCCCACAATGTCATAAGGAAGGGATTCAATTCTTTAATTATGGCATTTGGATTAGCAGCAATGAAACTAGAGGGGTGGTGAAGATTTTTCTGAAATCATATGGAAAAACATTTCTCTTAATTCAAACCAATTTAATTTCCTTGAATTTTCTGTTTGGAGAAAGAGGTGAAAAGTTCAGTTTCATTCATGTGGTTTGATAGGTAAAGAGTTAGTCAGAGGTTTTGTTGATTGTTGGACAAGTAAAAAAAAAATAGATAACTATTAGCATTGACTGAAAGACTATTTGGCCTTGAAAATAAGTTTATTGTATTTGTTTTTTCTCCGGGGTCTTTTTATTAGGTTCTCTGTGGATGAATTGTCACCATCATCCTTCTACCTGTCCGAGGGTTTTTACTATGATTGAGCAGTATTTGAGAAAAAGATCAGGCCGGCTTTTAGTGTACCATGACCTATGCAGTGATACGGGTCAACAATGAGTGTCTGGAAGTCCCCTACCTGTAGATACTGGGCAGGTTTTGGACTTTAAAGCAGCTGGATCTAGATTTAAAGAGGGTATAAAGTGCTATGTTCTGATCCTGTGGCTCAAAGCAATCTCCTAAGCTTTGTGTCTGTACTTCAGGTGATTCCTTTATTATAAGCCCTTCCCTGTGGAGGTTGTTTGCTGGTTGTTATCCTGATGTAATCCTTGTTATTAGGGCTATTGGGCACAGGCACTTTTATCTGACAGACATTCCCCGTCGAGCGTCAACCTCCTCTCCCAACTAAGCCCAGAAACTAGGAACTGTTAGTTACAGTGAGTTATCCAGAAGACGATTCACCACTGCAGGGACATTTTTACTAAACTAAAACTAAGGGGCAGTTCTCCTCCTGGAGCAGCAGGTAGAGGGAGAGGTGTGCTAATTAGATCCCACTACCACGGGTTTTCAAACTGCACTGTCTATGTATGTAGGCAGAGCTTGGAGAGAAGTGTAAATATGCTGCCCTTTCAGACTTTTGGAACTACTTCGAAGATGTCATTCCCACAGTAGCATTTATTCAGTATTTATAGGGTCTAGCAGCATTGTTAGAATATGCAGATGGGACATGAATGAATGCCCAAACTACCTAGTGTGTGATGCAGAGCTCCAGGGGAGAAATGATTTAAATCAACCAGGCAGAGAGAGGGGGAACATATAAAAGGTTCCCAGAACAAATGAGAGAAGACCATCCTTTCCAGCAGCGAGGAAGGAACATACCTGGATCCTCAATGGATAGAGGGACAAAGTTCTCTAAAGCTATGGCATGTTTTGGAAAGGCTTCATGACCTAAGATAATTTTTCGCCCTAATTCAATCAAGAATTTCAACTAACTGCCAACAATAATATCACTTCAAAAACGAATAAAGTCTCATCAACAGCAGAAATTCATAGCATAAAAAGGGTTGCCCTCATGTACAGCTTGTGAAAAAAAAATACCTCCCAACCGGGCCCGCCCACTCCCTTTCAAGAAACCGCTGTAGGAGCATCACTGCACTCATACAGGACATGTAACACAACCAGATTCAATAACCGAAAACACCTCAGAGGATATTCTCCTTCCACTATCTTTCTACTCCTCACAGACTCTACACACCTTTTAACTCTCTTTACGAGATATCGTTTTAAACTTCCTTTTGATTGTACCTGACCTGCCAACTTTGTTCACCTCTCCTTTTTCCACAATCACATATCAGTTACTTCTGGTTCCATTTCTTTGTACGAAGAAACATTTCCTTAGCCTGTCCTTCTAACATTACCGAGCAGCTTCGCTCCCATGTGCAAAGATAGAATTTGTTATGAGGACTATCCTTGTCACGCACTAGTGAACCGGGTGTGAATCACTCAACAGCTGAACCACTGTCCTGAAGAATCATTTCCAAAGCACGAATACCAAATACAAGGTAGCAGTGGTAACCAAGCTCACCTGCAAAGGCTTTGGAGATGCGATCTTTCTTCCATTCCCAGGGCTGGTCATACTCCTCTGGCGGTCTCTCGTCATCCTCCGGGAGGCGGGACTCGCGTGGTTTGGGACCCGCTGACTTCTCAGGGTCCGAGTCCACTCCATTCTCTGTAGGTTCATAGGGGGTGTCGTACAAGTGCAGTGGTTTGACGGGAGCATCTTTAGAACCCCTTCGCCGGATTTCTGTTCGGAGAAAAAATTGGAATACAGCATTATTTTATTAATTTCTCAACTCGGATTTCGCTTTTTATGTTCTATAGTAAAGGCAGAATAGGAGGATGAAAACTAAATCATGCAAGCGCACAAGCATGTTGTGTAGCTTGTGATATAATCATTGGCTCTTCCAGCCATAGTGGTTTTACACTACATGCGTGGTACTGACTTCACTGGCAGAGTCTAAATCACAGACCAAGGCCACTGGCAATATCTTATTTTATGGCTGAATTTGCACCATAAACACAAATTAAAAAAATATTCCCAGCTCAAACAGGAAAAAAGTAACTAAAGTTACAGCACACAGGTTAAACACTGCTGCATCTCCTACTCTCTGGAGAGCTGCTCACTTTCCAGCTGACTCTTGTATTCATATAGCTTAAGAGCTGACAACGTGAAGCTTGTTTCCGGTCCAGGGAAGGCGTGGCTTGGCAGTTCGGGCTGGACTGTTCCCATGAGGCACAGGGTTAGACTGATTTGCATATGGCCATGTCTGAACTGGGGTGGCAGAGAGGGCTAAAGAACGGTGATGGATTAAACCCAGATATCTTGAATGGGTGCGAGTGTTTGATTGGTTCAGATGCTCTGTCCATCACCACCCCCTTTTGTACCGCTTGGTTCACCGTAAGTTGGCAGGGTATGCTCAGACGTGAGTCCCTTGCTCCCTTTGCCACTGAATTCAAGCAAGCAGGGCTGAAGACGGCTGAAATGCCAGAAACCGGCCCTCGGAAGCTTGTTTCCGGTCCAGGGAAGGCATGGCTTGGCAGTTCGGGCTGGACTGTTTCCATGAGGCACAGGGTCAGACTGATTTGCATATGGCCATGTCTGAACTGGGGTGGCAGATTGGGCTACAGAACGGTGATGGATTAAACCCAGATCTGTTGACTGGGTGTGAGTGTTTGATTGGTTCAGATGCTCCGTCCATCACCACCCCCTTTTGTACCGCTTCTGTTGCTAGCAGACACAATAATAGACTAAAGAAAGGTTTTTGAATGCAGAGGAAAGAAAAACATTGTACATGACAGTGTTCCGCTTCTCTATTCGCGCACATACGTGTCCACATCAAGGATGCTATTTCTGAAGCAGAGGTTGTTTAAGGACAGCACCCACACTCCAGAAGATTCACATACATGTTGCATCTTTTTTTTGGGGTCTTGCCTGACAGAGAAGCTAGCTGTCTACTTGACCTACTGTTAATATGTCTTTAAAATACACAAAGAGTGGTGATGGGCTCCACCCAGAAATGTATTACTACCTCACAACACACTATTGGCTGTTTGTTTCCAGTGTACTGCAATGTGTGGGGTCCTGTTTTACTTCAAAAGTGCAATGAATCATTGGTGTTGGTATTTATAGAACACTTATTTCCACTGATGATGTACTGTAGCTCTTTTCTATTGGCACCAGACTTTAGTGAATTGGTCAAAAAGCACCGAGTACAGAAAGCAATTGTTTTTCTTTTGTATTTTCTCCCGCTGCAGGCTTTTTTAAAATATGCAGTCAGGATTCAAAATACAATGTAGGAATTTTGGCTTTGCCTTTTTTTTTTTTTTTTACGTGCCACGTATTGAGAGAACTGCATAATAGATGCGGATTGACTAGCATTACACTGTTCTGTACGTTTGCAAAAAGGTGTGAAAATTCGGTTGACACGAAAGTGAAGCCACGTTTTAGAACATGTAATGTGCCGCATAAACGAAGCACAACTTGTACTTGAGAGGTGTACATGTACGCTCCTTTTTTGAAAAGAGCACATTTTACACAATCTATTATACCCTGGAAAGTAAAGTGATATCCTTAATAAAATGGTTACTATAAATATCTCCACACATGTAACTGCACAGGTGCAGGCCCTTTGTAAAGGTTAACTGGTTACCTTGCAGTTTCAGGTTGTTGTACTTCGGTGTTAAACTGATGCTTATGAGGTGAAACATTTGCCACAAAATGTACTGTATTACGCGAAGTAATTTGTCCTTTCTTGACGCACAATTTAGTCAATGTTGCTTCTTCTCTGGTGCATAATTTAGCGGCATTGTTTATAATGCATTGCACACAAATGTGATCATGATAAGCCAAAGTCTGAGGACAAAAGAGGCCAATCTGACCCACATTCTGAGTGCCACCATTTTGCTTCAAGTGTTCACAGTTTCGTGGCAGCCTCCTCCTCAAGCAGCCAACAGGACTTTTGTCCTTACCCCAGATACACGAAAAGACAAAAACTGCCCAGAGCAGAAAGGAGGAATAATCAACAAAAAAAGGCATCATCTTCCTCGATCAATGGTGCTTAGGAAAAATATTTTCATTCAAGTATGGAGTCGAAAAAGAAAGAGGTCTTCGGACAGACACCAATCCCTGAAGCACCTCTGCTGCTATGGACTGCCCCCCTCGGCCCCTGTGCAGCACGCGCGCTCACATGATGACGGAGCACCACTTGATTAAAGAGCTCCAGCGAGAACGGTTTGTGCAGTGGGACTGGAGTATTATAGCATTAAGGGGGCCTTTTGAGCTGTCTAATTATAGGCGCGTTCTGAATGGGATGTATAGAAAAACCCTTGGCAGGGTGAATACAGCACTCTTAACGAGACTAGCAGCAGAGCTTTCGCTTCATCTAGATAGAGAGATAGGACTAACTTGTTAAAAAGGTCGAACACGGTTACAACAAAACGCATTGAGGTCGCTATTCCAGGGAGAGGCCCTTTGTAATAGGATTTCTGAAGCGGTTTTACCCACTATCACCTCTAGCAGGTACAAGGAGGACCAGTGCTTTATTTGTAAAGTAATAAGTCCCAGGAGGACACTGCAGCTTGCACCACACCCTGCCCCGTCTTCGCTGCCAATGAAGGGACCAAAACAGCTACTGATCATCTCGCTCTCCTGCGCGTGGGACAGTTCATATGATTCCACCTGCCTCCCTAGACTTAGTTTAGGGAGGCAGGTATTAGCACCGTTTAATATATATTACATTCATAAACAACCGTTGTTCTGTTCATCTCTAAATTAGATGAACAGCGCCACCGTGTGGCAGAGTGTTATAAGTGTGGTGTCAAGCATCGGAAACCACGGCTCCAATTAAGCACTGAAGGACAAACTCTCAGCCACAATAAAGGGCCTGTGTCATCACATGGCCTGCCCCTTTCCAACTGTTAGCCTAGAGCACTCGGTCCCATCACCGTGGATAGTGACAGGGACAGGAACAGGAAAGGGAAGGGACATTTACTGTTGTTTTACTTGATCGCGGCTTGATTCAATCAATCAATCAACAATTTGTATAGCGCGCTACTCACCCGGAGGGTCTCAAGGTGCTTGGGGGGGGGGATCCGCTACTGCTCGAACAGCCGGATCTTGAGTTGCTTCCTGAAGGATAGGAGGTCTTGGGTAAGACGGCGGTGGATGGGGAGGGAGTTCCAGGTCTTGGCTGCCAGGTAGGAGAGGATCTTCCTCCCATGGTGGCTCTTCGGATGCGTGGAACGACGGCGAGGGCGTGGCTGGTCGATCGTAGTTGGCGGGTTGGCGTGTATAAGGTCAGGCGGTTGTTGAGGTACCTGGGCCTAGGTCGTGGAGGGCTTTGTGTGCGTGGGTGAGGAGGCGGAACGTGATTCTTTTGCTGACGGGGAGCCAGTGCAGGTCTTTCAGGTGTCCGGAGATGTGGCTGTGGCGGGGGATGTCCAGGATGAGTCGTGCGGAGGTGTTCTGGATGCGTTGGAGTCTTTTCTGCAGTCTGGCTGTGGTTCCGGTGTAGAGGGTGTTTCCGTAGTCCAGTCGGCTGGTGACAAGTGCCTGGGTGACCGTCTTCCTGGTTTCGGTCGGGATCCATCGGAAGATCTTTCGGAGCATGCGTAGGATGTTGAAACATGAGGACGAGACGGCGTTGACTTGTCTGGTCATAGTCAGGGAGGAGTCCAGGATGAAGCCCAGGTTGCGTGCGTGGTCCGTTGGCTTGGGTGCGTTGCCTAGGCCGGGGGCCATCAGGAGTCGTCCCAGGCCGATGGTGATGATCCAACGATGAGGACTTCCGTCTTGTCTGAGTTCAGTTTCAGGCGGCTGTTCTTCATCCACTTGGCTACTTCTTTCATCCCTTCGTGCAGGTTGGTTATGGCGGTGGCGGGGTCGTTGGTGAGGGAGAGGATCAGCAGGGTGTCGTTGGCGTAGGAGATGATGTTGAGGCTGCGTTGGCGTGCGATGGCTGCAAGGGGGCTCATGTACACTTTGAAGAGGGTGGGGCTGAGTGATGATCCTTGTAGTACGCCGCAGATGACTTCGGTGGCCTCAGATCTGAACGGGGGAGGCGGACTCTCTGGGTTCTTCCGGCGAGGAACGAGATGATCCACTCCAGTGCCTTCTCTTGGATTCCGACGTTGCTGAGGCGTTGTAGTAGGGTGCGGTGGCAGACAGTGTCGAACGTTGCGGAGAGGTCCAGGAGGATGAGGGCCGCTGTTTCCCCGTTGTCGAGCAGGGTTCGGATGTCGTCGGTGGCTGCGATGAGGGCGGTCTTGGTGCTGTGATTGGCTCGGAAGCCAGACTGTGACTGGTCAAGGAATCCGTTTGTCTCGAGGAAGGCGGCCAGCTGTCTGTTGACTGTCTTCTCGATGACTTTGGCAGGAAACGGGAGAAGCGAGATGGAGCGGTAGTTCTTGAGGTCGGTGGGGTCTGCTGATGGTTTCTTCAGGAGGGCGCTGAGTTAGGCATGTTTCCAGCTCTCCGGGAAGTTGGCGGTGTTGAAGGAACAGTTGAGGATGTCTCGGAGTTGGGGTGCGATAACGGAGTCGGCCTTGTTGAAGACGTGATGAGGGCATGGGTCGGTTGGTGATCCGGAGTGGATGGTGTTCATCGTGTGGATGGTGTCTTCAGTGCTGACCGGGGTCCAGGCGCGGAGGGTGGTGGTGGGGGGCGCCGGTTCTGTGGTGGGGTGCGTGGTCTGTTCGTCGGAGCTGTTGTGTATGTCTGCGATTCTGCTCTTCTGCAGCAGTGTATGGCCAGCTGTGCTCCACTAAGTGACAAGGTGGAGGTGGGAGGCTCAAGGTGAGCTCAGACATCTATTTTGCAGGACAGGATGTCTTTTCTGTGGGGTCTGGTGCTCTTTCGGTGGGTCCAGATGCAGAACATTTCAAATCAGGTACTGATTGGTCACAACCATGGACTAAATTTACTAATGATAGCTACAAGGTGTTTACGATAACCCATCATCATATCTCTTGGTTGAAAATATTGCTTACGTTGCATAGAGTGGGGCTATGGCGGTGTTTTCATATTGTAATTACTACTAACGGGATGCTGTTAAATGTAGCGCCACTTGACAGTTAAGCATTAAGGGTCCCAACAAGCACTGGGCTTCCTTTTTGCAGTGCCGGAAGTATTTGTGCTATGTCTTTAACTGATAAATGCCCCTAGAAAGATTATTTAAATCCACATTCCACTATAGAAGAATTTGAATCAGTTTCTTTCAACAGGTTTGCATCCACAGATTGCAGGCAGACAATCTCCACCTTCTAATTCATTAAAATCCTGCAAGAAAAACAAACTGACCTCGAGTGAAACTTTTACTTTCTATTTTCCCTCCCTTATTTACTTAGAATGCACCTCTGTATCCCTTTGCATGCCTTCTTTGTATATAATTGACTAAATCTCATGTAAGTCTGTATTAAGGGACCTTTTTTGAAACCATAATATATATTAGCAAGGCATTTGTTTCTCACATAGCGCCCTCAAATGACCAGAACTAAATCACGAATTAACCACAATGAAACTGGAGTAAACGCATAGAATAATTTGTTTTAACCTGACCAGTAACTTTGGGCTCTCGGGTCGCATGCTACTCAACATAAAGTGCTAGAAACGTAGGAGTAAGCGCTATATAAATGCAATTTCAAAACTTGTTTTCTCGGTGTAAAACGGGCCAATGTTGGCACTGATTGGGATTTTAAATCACTTGGCTGGTCAAGAAAAAAAAAGTAAAATCGTGTAAGAGTTGTAAAAAGAACCTTTAATTATTTTTAGTTTGTCTTATTTACCACAACATTGAAAAGATGTGTGTGTGGTGGCGATCATGTTACACTCCTGCATGTGTTAGGAGTAACATAGATAACCTCAGCATTTCTACGCCGCCCAACACTGCGCGGGCATATTCATCAGGGCAAAGAGTGTGAAGAATCAGTGTGCGAAAGAGGTTACAATCCTATTCTCGATTCCGGGAGCTGCATGTCCCAATGGACCTATACATATATCCTATAAAGGAGAGCAAGGAATCGTGCTCTGCAAATCCTAGGTCTTGCATGTTTGCTCTCCAATAAATGAGACATCTTCTCAACTCTCTTCTTCCAGATGCTCTCCTCTTCACTCTTAAGTCTTCCTGGGAGTTCCCAAAGCAGTTTTCCTGGTCTTGCTTCAGTTGCAGCTCTGCATCTGCTCAGGATTACTCTGCCACTTGCTGCTGTCCCCTAATGGTTCTCCTGCTCGCCGTGATCATCATAGTTTCTCTAAAGTCAACAGTGACTTGTGCCTCTTCCACCTTTCATGCTACAAGCAATGTGCAGGTACCTACACGAATACCATTCACCGCTCTATTTGTAGTTCACCGTCATGGAAGGGAGGAGTCAGCACAGATCTCTCAGGCCCTTCTACCAGACCTGCTATGGGACTAAAAGCTAGATCCCTGATAAGGGACAAGCGGCTCTTCCAATCAGCAGGTCTTCTGCTCAGGTTTGCTGTGTTCCAGTGTGTACACACAGGGGTGCACAACAAATAGCTTCATTACATAGTGCTTCCTTAGAGAAAGACTCAAGACACAGACACCAGTTTGGGCTTTTTAAAAATGATTAATAACAGATCAGGCACCTGCAGAACAGTGAAGTGTCTTTCTCTGACCAAAATAAGAATAGTCATTCAGAGAACCCTGAGACACCGACACATGTCCCACCCTGCTGTCATCCATCGATGCAGTACTTTTCCCCTCGGCCCTCTGAAGGGTTGCTTGGTGAATCTCATACGTAAAAGGCCCTCGGCTGCAATTTCTTTCACAGATTCTTCCTCTGTGCATGGATCTCCCCTTCATCCACTGTTTGACGGTTTACCAGTTTCTCTTTCAATGGCTCCTGGATCAAGCAACAATAGAGGATAATCATATTGCAAAGCTCAATATTAATACTTAGATTGCACACTATTTGTTTCAGAGCCTCCAGCAGATCACAGTAAAGCAGGTGATCATCATCAGACTTTTAATGAGATCGAACACCACCACGCACCTAACTTTCTCAAGTACGTATGTGGTATTGTGGTAGCAAAGGACTGATCGTAGCCAAAGACAATGCAAAACAGCAACCGCTGCCCGCGTACCCAATAAAAAAATAACAATATAATGGATTAGTGCAAAAGGCACTAATAGTTCCTCAGGGTTGAGGCAGTTGTTAAGAGGATGATGCACAGCAAAGTAAAAAGCCACAAAATGCAAATTCTACTCATTAAAATATTGCCCCAGAGAGAACTGAAAATGATGGCAGAAGATTGGCCACTGGGGATTGGTACCAAACAATCCCAGCCAAAAAGCACATCTCATCATGTCACCTAAATATCTGCCGCAATTGAAGTCAAACAATGTCTTCCATCAGTAGCAGGTGATTACATACATTACTAATGTTGTATTGACCGCATCATCGCCCTCCAGTCTTCTCTAATTTGGGAATGTTCGTCATTGGGGAGAAGATGTGGCGTTACGGCCAGAGCTGCCAACTTTGGAACTAGGGAACCAGGTTTGAATCTTGGCGTTGAGTCAACATCCTCTGATTCTGGGCAAATCACTTAATCACAACATGCCTAAAAACAATAACATGATCTTATGTGTAAGGTAACAGGTGGTTCTGATTAAAAGTAATCCAATACCTTTAGGTCGAGTATGCGCTATATGAAACAAAAAAAAAACAAAAATTGGGGCAGTCAAACCTGCAGAGACAGACAATCCTTGCTTCAGATTTACTGTTGCAACAGATCCTTCTCCCATCATTTCCATCAAGCCTATGATGCATTTCCACCTGTTTGTATTTACAGTAGTGGATGCACCTATATCTGTACTGCAATAGTGACCCACCTAGAAAAAGGTACGTATCTACAGGCTAGGGGAACAACGGCCAATACAGGGAGCTAGCTTCCTCTTCACATTACCAGCAGGATTGGACGAGATAAAAAACAGGCCCAGGCACCAAAATAAAAGTGACCCTCATTACGCTATGAGATGGCCAAAAACGTGGCCCATATTCAGCAAGTCCAGCAGTTTTGACTTATAAACACACGCAATCCAGCAGTTCTGTAATTGTAAAAACACATAGTAAAACTATTTTGCAAGGTATACAAGACACTGCATTGATTTCAATTTGTTGCAGGAAATGCTTGTTTTAATATCCGGGAAATCAACAGTAAAACTACCCAGGAGACCATAAAACAGGCCCATACCAGTCAGACCGGTCCTACGTGCACTGCCTGACTGCCCTATAGCCCAGTCAGACACTGAGTACAAGCGAGAAGAAAGATGTGTTGGTTTGTGGAAAAAGTGAGACTTAGTAGGGGATTCAGAAGATAGAAAAAGCATAGTGAAGGAAGGAGCGGAAGAAAGGGTGTTTTTTTGGGTGCAATTTAGGTTCTTTCACATAAATATTTAATATCAAATGTTTCACTTAAGGCAACTTTGTACAACTTGTTAAGAAGCACTGAAAAATACACTTGTTCTGGGATTAATGCAGTGGTAGCACATTAGCGTGAGGGCTCCAGAGTGTATCAGAACCGGGGGGAGGAGATCTAGAGCTGAAAAGTAGCCTCTTGTGCCGTTCAATGCAACAACAGGGCGCACTAATGCGTTGGCAAAGGCTAAAGTCATTGGTTGAAAGAGTGGCTAAAGCTAGCCAATGGTAGAGGCGGATCCAAAGTCCACTCGATGCATTATGATAGCCTTAGGTCTATTTGAAAAAGGAATTAAAACAATAAAAAATAAGGTGGGATTTGGATTTATATTAGCTTGGGCTTTATGAGACTCTGGTTTGCTTTGCCAGTCTGGCGCGCAATGCCCATTGGGTGGGGTCCGGACCGTGCACTGGGCTGGAGAGGAGGGCCTCCAGGCCCGACACCTCCAGAATGGTTGCTCTAATCCTCCTAAGGACTTTACAAACTTTATAAACCAACATTTGTTTTTTATTCTGGGAATATCCTAACTCAACTCTAGACCTAACCTTTTCAGCTCAGAGTTAACGAGCAGTGAAGTGCAGTGTTTAAAATGAGTGGGGCACAGGTGTGAAGTCACAGCCGGTATCTCCTCATTTACGAATAAACAAAAGAGGTGCCCTGCAACAATTTCACGAAACGAAAGAATCAAATGGCAAATAAAATACAGAAACAAGGAGCTGACAGAAAGAAGTACCCTGACGCCCTTGAACATGCATTTGAATAATGGTTTTATTTTGTTGACCCATAAGAGCAATGAAAGTGTGTATCGCAATTTAATAAAATCTGAGCAAAAGAAAGATTGCATTCTTCTTACATGTGCTAAAAAGCAGATTATCAATCATTCAATCTCATACATGTAATATTCAGCTTTAAGTAGGTGGGAAAATGTGCCCGTACTGACCCCCTTGCTGACATCTATGTAAAAAATGCAGCAGTTTGGATTCCAGCAGGTTTATCTCATCCATGTTATCAATCTCAGAAGGACGAAAGTCTGTCACTGGGTTGATGTCAGTGCACCTGCCATTTTAAGTCCAAACGAAACAGATTAATCTTTTGTAATAAGCACTTCCTGGACTAAAAATCATATAGTCGTAAAAATAAAGAGAAAGGTTTTATGAAAGGTAAGACTCCAATTGCCATTTTTTAAACACCTAATAAAAGCCTCTAAAGTACAAAATACACATCAGTTAAACTTGTTAAAGTGCTTTCATTTAAAGAAAAAAATCATAGCACTAGAAAAGAATAACGCACAATTGGCCTGTGAGGTAATGGTAGACAGTCAGAAATAATTAATGGTTTAGCAGTGGTGTTTTTCCATTAAAGAGCACTTCAACTGATGTATTTCAGGAAGCTTGCAATTTTTGAAAGTGTAGAACTCTGCACCCATTGTGTCCTTTGACGCCTCTGTCAAACTTTGTGTTTCCTGAGTGACAGTGATCAAGTGCACCTATGAAGCGCACAGTAAAGCTCTGCATGTCGGAGTATGAATCTTTTCCATGTTTGTCTGGTAAAGCGGGTGTGCATGCAACCTTAGGCCCAAATCACATAGACAGTAGCAAATCTACACTCAGAGGTTTACATCTACGTCCAAGTGTAGAGATGCTACTTTCTGAAATACAAACATTCTGCACGGAATCCACATGGAAAGGAGCACCTGGAGTAGGTTTGCATTTAATTTCCAAATTTAGATACGGTTTCCTCTGTAAAGGGATTTAATTGGCAGAGAACTACCCACCAGTAGCTTTCAGGATGTCTTGGAGGCCCTTGCCTGTCAGTGGAGCTAAGGAGTATTCGTCTTCTCTCTCTCTATTGATGTACCTTAAAAAATCTACATCAGGTTATGGGAAGCTTCCAAAAGGTACAAAGTAGAAGCAGCATACCTTAAAATAAAAGTGTCTAGCTACCACCTAGTAAGAAGCCTGAAAACAAACAAATTCTTCCTAGCACACACACTGATGTTTTTTTTCTATTCTTTATTTGCCTGAGTTTTTCTATCTTTATTCATCTCCTCCTTCCTTTCTGTCCCTTTCTATTTTTTTCAGTTTTCTTTTTCATTCATTTCCTTAGTTTCTTTCATCCTACTTCTTTTATGGTCTCCTTTCTGCCTTTTCTGCTCCTTTCCTTGTTTCTATGGGTCTTTCTTTCATTGTCTACTTCGATCCTTCTCTTTATCTTTCTCTGTTGCTTTGATTCCTTTGCTTCAGTCTCACTTTCAGTTTTGCTTCTTTCTCTTTCTTTCCTTTACACATTTGTTCAGTTTCTTCAATTTGCATTTTACTTCTTTCAGTTCTTTTTTCCTTTTTCTTCTCCTTTTATTCCTTCCTCCTCTTGCATTCCTGCACTCCACTCATCCCTCCTTCACCTCCTTTATTGCTTCTATCATTAACATTAATCCCTCAGAATGTATGACATTTAATGGTCCTAGTTAAAAATGTAATGTATATGTTAAAAATATTGTGCTTTACTTGCGAGTGTACAGTGGAGTATTTGGGTATACATTTTATTCGTGGACCTATAAAAACCTCTGCTTTTAGAGCCTATAATGTCCATGCCACCAGCATTTCATAATCCGGAGTCATTCAGGCTAGGTGTGCTTCTGGTCAACAAACAATGTACTTCAGTGCGATTAGCTAGATGAGTGGGGTCATTTGGGTCCTTTACACAATAAAAGCAGTGTCATCCAATTTATTGCATGAGATAGGCCACAAGCTAGTAAGAACAAAGGGACAAAACTGTTTTACCCACATGTCAACTTTCCAGCGAGCTGGTGAGGCATGGTGGCCTGTGACAATTACATCAGAACTGGAAACTCTAAAACGACAGAGTTTAAGTTGTGTGTCCTTCACATACCCTTATCTAATGCTCTACATTTATCAGAAGTAGCTCACACTGGAAAAAAGTTTGGAGATTTTTATGCTACACTTTCCCGCCGTCTGGCTGCAGGAATACTGCTAGAAGCATATCTTGTCTCAGAATCAGGGCTTGGAAGTGGCATCATGAGATATAAAGGTAACACCTCGACATGCACCCGCCTCTTGAGCCCAAATCTCAGCTGTATTTTGGGGCCATGCATCTATGTCGGCACCACCTGCTATTCCAATCGCAGCAGCTAATTCCTCTGTACCTGTTTGGCGACTCCGGGGCAGCATCTTATCAGACGTTGTACCATCTTTTGTGGGGTCCCTGTGCCAACCTGTTTGCCGACACCAAAATTCTAATACACACATTTTAATTATCTTCATTTGTTTCTGTAATTGTACCCGAGACACTGTTGGGTCTTCATGGAGTTCAATATGATGGAGAGTTCCTGAGTGTTTGCTTGCTGCTGGAGTACTGGTACCTTGCAGTATACTGGTACCATGACTGCATTATATATCGGGGACTGCAGTGACTTCCTAGTCTTTTACATCTTCTGGCATCTAGTTCCACTCCTTGAACTGATTGTAGAGCACTTACTATCTGCTTCCATCAGAGTGCTCTGCTCCTCTTATTTCTCACTCTGAGACCTGCTGCCTTAGGGCCATGGCTGTTTTTAACACCTTGACGGTGTACCATCTAGTCTACCAATAGACATCCTGTGTCTTTATCTGGCAGGATATGCTTCTCCTTCAGTGAGAAATTGAGTTGAAAAGCAGAGCTATGGACAGGCTCTAGCTGATTTGTTTGAGATTCTTTGAAATATTTTTAAAGTTTGTTGCAATAAATCTACTAATCTCTACCATGTGTACATCCCATCCCACAGGAGTGCTCTCATGTTGGAAGTGAAATGTTTTGGGAATTTGACTCTCGCCTGAGTTCCAAACAGAAATTAAGTACTTAACACTGTTTTTATGTTTGGTGGGACCCCTAATATAGCTGTCAATTTTAGGCAGAGTGCAGAGGAAAATATATGTTAAGGACACTAAAGAAAAACCTTAATTTTGTCACTTGATACATTGTCATTACATTTATCCTAGGGTCATTAACCCAAAGATTAAATTCAATATTATCAACATAGAAAGTTGAATGAAACCATTTGTTATTAGTAAGTCCGATTAAAGACCTGACATACGCGTTAAAAAAGGAACACCGCACCGAATCTTGAGGAATGCCACGTGGGATGGGAAGGGATACTAAGATAA
This sequence comes from Lissotriton vulgaris, assembly GCF_964263255.1. NCBI lineage: Eukaryota > Metazoa > Chordata > Amphibia > Caudata > Salamandridae > Lissotriton > Lissotriton vulgaris. The sequence continues at coordinate 8,840,374 of NC_141688.1, forward strand.
AGAAAAAAGTTTGACCCACTGTGTTCCGCCTGTCAACAGGCGTGGAAGTGACATCACCATTTGACCATCAATTTAATCATATGAGTGATTGTATGATCCACCCATAACCCTTTTGAACTTCCTATTCACTACTCAAAGGCTAGCTGGAGACACCAAAGTGTATATAAAGAATGAAATCTGGACTTTAGGAGCTGTGGTTACTTTCCTATCCTGCCAATTCCTTCAGAAAGCCTGAAACCAGTAGTAGACCAGTGCTAGGGATATCAAACGGCGACCCAATTTTAGCAGCTTCTGTAACTGGTTGCTTCTGGTGTACATCACTGTATGCTGAGAGTGCACTGTGAATATTTACATCTGAGCAGTATCCGATTCTTGTGTCACTAGTGCCAAAATATTTCCAAACGTGTGTTATACATCAGGCTGTGGTAGTGACCAAGCAAATCACAACCATGAATGTTTGATGGTAGATTGGCATAAGGGTTTTCATGTAGCACTATAGAGCACAGATACAGCGGTCTATGTGGTACAGAGTATAGACATGAAGGATCCTTCCTCCTGACAGCAGGAGAGTTTTCTCCTATAACTTCCTATCCTGCAAACAACTGGAACTGCCAAATGCAGTATGATCAAAACAATACTTGTAGGAATATTCGTGTACTGCATTATTTGCAACTGATTTTCCAAAATATCCTTTTGGGGTAGGTGCAAAATATCTTGTAAAAGTTGTTTTGAAGGTTGAAACCAATGCAAAATACTCAATGTATTTAAGAATGCACCTATGATTGCCCCTGACCTAAGAACCTCGAATTGTAAATCCTGCTCAGCCTGCTGGCTCGTGTATAAAATGCAGCATTTTCCATCCATTCTTTTACAACTCCTGCAGGAGAACCCTCAACATTGTTAGTGGTCCTTGGTGCATCATGGACCACATACGGCCAGGAAAAGGGTCGCCTTTATTATGCATTGTGCCAGAAAAGAGACATGAGCTCCTACAAGTAATTTTAACTCTAGTTCGGAAGCTCGCTCTGTCCCCCTCGTTCGAAGTGTTAGGCACCACCCCTCACCCCAAAGTTTGGGTCCCTGATGCAAGTGACTGAGACCTTTGTGTGATAGATAAATCTGGCTGGCTAGAAAGTCATGACTTGGCGTTTGCTGTGTCCATTTTGAAGGCCGCACAGTGTGATCTGTTGCGGAATATTGTTCTTCTCTCACTTGTCTGAGGTGACAAGACGATGGAATGATGGATTCTGAGGATGGCTCCTCTAATTATGAATATAGGTAACATATCACTTAATCTCCTAGAGGACACTGTTTTAGTCTTGGGCTTTCAGCTAACAATACAGAGCATTCCAGGAGTTCCAGCCCTGGTCCACCTAATCGAAGTCTCAGATCAGAATTTTTTTTAAATAGTTCTTGTGAGAAGTTGGCCTGATATGTAGTGTTTCCAATTCTGGAACCACTGGGTATCAGTCCAAACAAGCCCCAAAGATGTCTGGTTGTAAGTCAACCTTGTTAGACAAGCTATCCTAGAGGTAGCATGGACTAAGCAGCCTTAAAGGCTTAACTTAAGAGGTCGTGTTAAGCGAGCTGTTTTACCACATACAATCCTGTAATCAAATGAAAGGACACCACACAAGTATATATTATAAAAATATATGTATTTATTTCTAAATTACTCCCCAGTACTCTTTATGAGGAAAGGGGCACAAGCGTTAAATCAAAAGCACAGTATAACATACAAAGTTGCACAATTTTGGATAAGGGCCGGTGGCCACTTAAACCATATACTAAGAAAGTGGTATAAGAGATACCAATCGAACAGTGGTTAGGCCTAGGGCCTAGAGATTCGCTGGGAGCAGTCAGGACTAGCAATGCTGAAGTCGGGAGTAGCCCACAGGAGACGGGTGCAGCACGGAAAGTGCGGCTCGCACCAATGCAATGTCAATGGTGCGTAAAAGTTAGATAAAGTGAATTAAAAGATACTTCCGCTGAACCTAGAGGAACAAAACTTTAGACACAGACCCTAGAGGTGTGTACCAGTGTGGGAACACCGGCGTTGCAATGTTACCTCACCCACAGGCCGTGGGTGCACAGGGTCGAAGTGGCGTCAGGTTTTGACACGCAGGCTCTTGGTGCTTGAAGCTGTTGCAGCTGCAGGCGATGTGAAGCAGAAGTGTCCGGTGCGATCCAAGGGTGGATCGAGGTAGAAAAGTACCTGAAAGCAGAGGGGACAGAGTCTGGGTCACTCAGCAGTGACCAGGGTGGAACCAGGACGGAACCAGGCAATGTCGGGCGCAATCAGGTGGTTGTCGATAGGCTTCTCTCCGCTGTCACGTGGGCTCTGGGGCATCTGCGACGTCCAGGAGCAGGTCACGATCTGTCCCACGTAGGCTCTCGCCGTCAGCACCGTCAGCTTCAAGATTGCAGCAAACAGCACTTGGCAAAAGCAATCCACGCGGAACCGGGAGATTGCTTATCACTCGAACCAGGAGGGTCAGAGTGGGGGCTCCTTTTCACAGGAGCTGGTGCAGATCTGGAGCAACCCGAAAAGCAAGTCGTATTTGAAGTTTCGTCGGCACAGGGGCCACAAGCCAGCTGGCAAGTGACCGGGCCAACGCGTCGAGCCGCCACAAGCAGAAGGGCCCCACGCAGCACTCGTCGAGTGTGGAGGGGGTAGCTTTGGTGCAAGTGTAGCTCGGGGTGGGGGCTTCTCAAACCCCGGTGCACAGCTTCGAGGATCACTCGTGGGCTGCACGGTCAGCGTCTTGTGGCCTTTTCAAGATGGTGTGCCCCACGCTTCCGGTCGCCTCCACTGGTCTCAGCTCTGCAGGGGCTGTGGATCGGGCAGGGAGAAGGCAGGCAAGCTTGATCTCGTCGATCTCTGTCGCTCTAGTTCCGGCAGGAACTGCAACAAAGTAAGGGTCGAGGGCTGGATGTTGCCTGTTTGCACAGGGTGGTCACTCCTTGACCACAAGGGAGATTCTTCAGTCTTCTGCGTTGAGTAGAAAGTCGAAGGGTCCAGAATTCGTTTCTTATGTTTCTTCAGGATGATCTGAGTTGCATTGGCACTGCTCCCACTCTTATTCGAATCTGGTGGGCTGGACATCCTGCTAGGTCCCCTCCTATGGGTGGGACCCAGGAAGGGGTGGTTACACCCCTTTCCTTTGATCCAGGCCGCGCTGGGACGGGGGCTGGAAGGCCCCAGAACCGGTTTGGCCGGATTATGCAAGGGGCAGCCTTGTGCTCCCCAGGCAGTGTCTGGTTTCTTTGAAACCTCCCTACTCCAATCCACTATCTCCTGTCTGGGGTGGTTTGACACCGCCCTGCGACAGGAAACCCTTTGTCCAGGCCACCATATGCTGAGTTTCGGTCAGCAGCAGGAGGCCAGACCCGTGTCTGTGGCAGGGGCATCCATTTTGTGGATCTGAGGCTCATTTTAAATCAACCGCGTTTCAGCAAAGTAACATGTCTTATCCCTCTAGAAGGGTGGAATGCTACCCCTGTCGCCAGAACTGGCGAGGGGGTAGTATTCCAATTCGTATGACACCTTACACGACATGTTTTGATAAAGCCAAACCAAAGTTGCTATATAACCGCGAGGATTATAAGGCGCTTAAGAGTATATGGTATGGCATTATCCCGGATCAGCTTAGGGAGTTGTTCCCGACAGCTGTAGACAGGCTCAGCTCATGCCAGAGCTCCATCTCACATAAAACCACGCACTCTGCCTCCAGGATTGATGAGGCCTTCCATAGGAGTGGCTCACAGGTTTATATGTGTCCAGATAGGTTTAGACATAGGCATACTATATCTAAGCAAGGGGTGATTACACCACCTTGCCCCAGCTGAGTGATCAGCCAGTTGTGTCAATTTTAAATAGCCAGCCAGGGGTGGCAAAAGATATGCTGCAGCCCCTGGTAGGCCTTGGATGCACCTATGCCCTGGGCACCTATAGTGCTCTGTACAGGGGCTGATAAGGTGACCCAAGCCAATCTAGTTATGCACCTAGGGTACATGGAATCCATTTTACAGAGAGAGCAGATAGCCTGGGGCCCTGATTAGCAGGGAACCAGGCCAACTAAGTCGAAAACCAGCTAAACACAAGGCAAAAAATCTGGGGTAACCATAGTCAGGTAGCCACCTTCCTACAGTTCTTTTTATTCATTTAAAAGAAACAGTACAGGCCATATTTGGTTCTGCAATCAAAGCATTATAATATACAAAATTCAAGGACAATTTCTTACGGGGGCTTCTGTTAAGGTTCGACCAAATCATATGTCCATTACTTTGCCTCTCTTTTAGCTCCATCTCAGGGGTTGGGGGGTGGGGGGGATACATAGTTCTCCACTGTAAGTGTTCCACTTGCCCCACTTTTTATCCCACTTTGAGATTACAGCTTTTTGAGAGAAAAAAAAACGACGATGGTTACAAAATCTATATATTTCGAGTGAAATCGGATGCCATTTGTTGTCTAGTGGTGTTGTTGCAGCTTCTCTATGTGATGGTGACCACATTTTTTTTAGGATAACACAAAATAATGTGAAACCTGTTCAAATGGCACATGAAAAAACAATTTAGGTGCAAAAACGAGGCTTACTGCTCGCAGGGCAATTAAATCTCTCAACATTGCCAGAGAAAGCACTCTAAAGTGTAGTAGATCTTTGCATACTATTTTTCAGAAGCAATAGAAACCCTGAACAACTGCAAAAAAGGACAGGAAGCATATCAGGGTCCACTGGAATTGTGCGATTCTGTGGTCACAACGTTTTCTGCGTAATTATGGATTTGCCACATTTGTCACACAAACTATCATCTGCTGCAGACAAAAAAAAACTTTTGTTTCTATCTCAAACGATCACAATTCACAAACAAGCATTGAAAATGCAATAGGTCTTGCCTTTGATTAAGTTAAAGCCATTTGCTTTGCTAATGGTATTGTATAGCAAAGCAAATGGCTTTAACTTAATAAAAGGTAGGACCTATTGCATTTTCAATGCTTGTTTTTAGTTAGCTGGGTAGAGTGATGCCATTTGAAATTAAGTACCCCAGCCCTCCATGGCTTTCCTGTCCCATTTGCATATTTGACCACCCGAAGGGTCATTCCCTGTGATGTCCTAACAGTGGATAGACTATGTTAGGTAGACTAAGTTATTTACTCCCAGTGATACACTAGTCCCCAGTTATCATCTGTGATCCTGTTCAGCTGTAAAACACCAGACTCATGCTGTCTTCATGCAGTTTGTGTACTCAGGGTCAAAAGTTTTTCCACCCACACCGGATTTGTCAAAACAATTCACAGTACAAGAATGTACACTATTCAGACAAGCTGTGCACCAAGTGAAGAAAATAGGCTTCGGCAGTCACGTTTGAACAATCTAGTGCTGATACTAGCACTGAACAGAAAAAGAGAGTGCAATAAACCCTGAACTTGGACTCTAAGCCCCCATATTTAAAAAGGGTTAGAGTGCTTTCACACGAGATATCATTGTGGCAGTCAAGAGGTTTAACCTCTTGGCTGCTAGGCGTTTTCCCGCTGTGTGCTGGGAATTACCATTTTGCTGTTTGCATGACGAGCTCTGCTCGTCATCAGCACACGACTCCCGTGGGTGATTACGAGCTGAGCTCGTCATCAGCGTCGAAAGGGTTAAGAGGGGAACTGCATAGCAAGAGCAGGATTGTAGAAAAAAGTGAGCGAAACCCTTCCATTCAATCGTGTATATTTACGAGTCCAGGATGTATGGACTTCAGTGAGAGCAGCAGCGGAGAGCCATAGAGGTGTGTTAAAATTAAATTCGGGTGGGGGTGGTTACTTAAGCAGCGTTGAGATAATCGCAGCATATGTAGGAGAAACAACAAGGGGGGGTGCACATGACTGCGATCACAGCAGGAGGTGGCAGGGAGAGAGGAAACTAGAATTAAGACTGCTGCACACGTTACGTTCAGTGTGCAAAGAGGTCAATGAACTCACCTTTATATCTGATCCTGCTTAGTTGGACCGTGGAAGTGAGACAACAAAGAACCAGGAGGCCTCGGGAGTCCTGGCATCCACAGGTATGAAGCAGCTAGGGGCATAGCAATTTGGTAATCTCAGCAAGCATGCGGGAAAGCAATCTGGAAAGCAATCTCTAAGACCTAAACGTATAACTAATGGGAGGCAAATCAAGTATCAAACGGCAGACCCAAAGCCAATGAGTATGCATTAAGAGAAGCAACTCACCTCATAGTCGAGGAACCGTGGTACTAATTAATACAGCTGTAAATACCTTCCATAAAAGTGAAAACTTAATATACACTGACAGAAACAAGAAACAAAGCTGGAACTGCAACCGCAAAGATCAGAGATGAAGCGCGGCAGCCTGGAAGAAAGCAGTGTTTACGTGAAGCCTTTATGGCATGCAGTGCTCGTTTTCTTTATGTTAAGCTTTTGCGTGATGAGTGTTTTCCTGAAGTTTGTACATGGTGGTTCTATGGTTTTATTTTTTAAATGTGCTAACTTGTTTGGATTGTCCGCGTGGCATGTGCCATAAAGGCTTCATGTAAACACTGCTTTGTTCCCGGCCTCCGCGAATTACCTTTGATCTTTGCGGTTGCAGTTTCAGCTTCGTTTCTTGTTCACAACAAGTGCTGTATGGGACAGGATCAGCATTGCCATTGGGTGCATTAGCCAGGGGAAAACGGGCAGTGAGATCCAAGCTCAACACTAGACCAAATGAGCAGGCACAGTGCAGCGTGGCAGTGCTTAAAGTTTTAAGGTCCGTGTAGGACAGTGTTGGAATGCAGCCAGCAACGGAAATCATGCAGCGTGGCGTTTGTGAAGCGAGGCCACGCTCACATTGAAAGTAAAAAAATAAATTTTATAAAAGCAGGCGAGTGGTGCGCATCACCCGGATTGTGACCCGAGACCCCCTTCCCTCTCAGCCACAGCACCCAATCAGAGAGCCGGACTGGCGCGTGCAAGGCAGCGTGAAAGCTTCTGATAAGAAACTTCGTCAAGACAGCCGTAATGCAGGCAAGCCAGTCCGGGTGGGCCGGCCCAAAAAACGAAAAGGAGGCAGCCTAGAAACCTTATTTCCAATGGCAGCCCACCGTTTAACATAAACTGTGACGCAAGCCAATGGAAATAAGGGGCGGGGCTTCAAGCCCTTTTCTCAAAGTCCTCATCTGCAATAAATCTCGTTGAGCGCATGTGCGCAGCAACGCTAGGCGAGACTAAAAACGGGGTGACCCGTCCCTGCATAGGGAAAGCCTTCGTAAAGGTTGACTAGTCATCTCTCAATTCGTTTTGCTGTTTTCGGGTGTTAAATGTGTGCTAATAAAGTGAACTATGCTGCATTATGCTGCCTAATTTTCCTTTTGTTGTTGCATAATTTAATCCCCCCCCCGCCGCATAATTTGGTCCGCCTTTGCTGCATAGTTCCAGTAGCCGTGGGCAAACCGAAGGAAGAAAAAAAGGAAGGAGAGGGTAAGAAAACAGAGCAGCAAGTAGTGCACAATACCACGTACACTCGTAAGAAAAATAGAGATCCATATTGAAATATTAGATACACGGAAAATTGAGATACAAATATTCAGAAATTTCTGAAATATTCAGAGATTTCTGAAATATTCAGAATATTCAGAAAATTTTGGAGAGAGGGCAAAACTTTCATTGGTGACGATGGTTGTGTAATTAATAAACAAGTACAGTTAATAAGGAAAATCTTATTTGGCAAAATAATCATTGTGTACAGCTGGAATTCAGACAAGCCAAACCTTGAGTAAGTGGCCACTCGTTTATTCAGCCAAGCCTTTCTACTATACACTACCTTTGCAAGAAGGTAAAGGTGAGACGCGAGATGCAGTCTCGTGACTTCAAGTTGCTAACTATGAAATCAGCAGACATGGGTTCTGGTCTCAGCTTTGGCTCAGACCAACAAAAATAATTCAATAATTCTAAGAAATATCACTTCTACTCGTAAAGCAAATTTGTAAAAACAATGTGCTTTCTAGTACTGTCCTAATCACATTACCGTCTTGTTTTTTGTGGCTGGGCTATTACCACACCTCACTCTGTCGCTCTGTGCCAGCTACCACACCGAATTCAACACTGCATGTTCTTTCGTTGAGGTGTTTGAAAAGGGGCATTTTGCCTAAATGGCAGGCAGCAATTTCGCCACTCAAATTTCTTTCCCACTGGTATAGATCACAAAACATTAGCAAAACCAATAGGTTGCGTCTAAGCAAAAGCTATTGATTTTGCCATAGTCTTTTAATCATGCTGTACAGCAGCGTGGAGTGGCATTGCGTGGAGTGGAATGGCATAGAGTGGTGTGGAGTAATGTAGAGTGGTGTGGTGCTGTGTGGAGTGCCGTACAGTGGTGTTGCATGGCTATGAGTGCCATAGAGAGGCGCAGAGCGGCATGATGCATATTGGGATGGTGTAAGTGGGATGGTGTAAAGTGGTATAGAACAGAGTGGAGTATTGTGGAGTGGGGTGGCAGGGCCGACTTTGGGGCTGGTGGCACCCGGTGGGAAAGTCTTTTTTGGCGCCTCCCCTTCTCCATGAATTTCCTTACTACCACCTTCCAACAGAACCCTCACCTCTCTATAGCCTCTCTTTGACTTGCATTTCATTTTGTTATAACGCTACTCATAGTTCACTCGCACTCAATTGTGTGATCTGCATGGTGCACGTTCTTTGCAGCAGGCACATTAAAATTCCATGCTACTTTATGATGAGCCAAACTGCCACTAGACAAAATTCAGATTTCTGACCAGTAGGAACATTAATCACCAGAGTTATCTTGTGCAGGACGCACAAGGAAGTTCATGTGATTTTAAACCAAAAGTTATTTGTAAACACTGTACCCCCTGCCCTCCCCCCCGTCCCCACCAGAGCCAGTGCCAGGTGCTGCTGCACTGGTTGCACCGCCCTAAAGCTAGCCCCGTGGGGTGGCACAGAGTAGACTGGCATGGAGAGGACTGACAAAGTGGAGTGGTGTTGATTGTAGTGACGAGTGGAGCGGCGCAGAGTGGTGTTCCGTAGAGTGGAATGGAGTAGAGTGGAATGGAGTAGAGTAGAGTGGAATGGAGTAGAGTGGAATGGAGTAGAGTGGAATGGAGTAGAGTGGAATGGAGTAGGGCAAGGATGTTCAACGTAGACCATGCACGGGGAGGGCAGTTATTTGGTGGCAGAGAGTGCAGAAACATCTCGATTTTTCTGCAAAATTACTTAAATTGGGCATTGCATATAAAATATTGAGTTAGTTTAAGGCACAAGTAAGCTTGGACACACAGAATAACAACAATCCATATTTTTGGATTTTTGGATTTTTTTTTTTTTTTTTGGGAGAGGAAAACATGGCGGCCGGCTAGGTAGCGGGTCGCGGACGTCCTGTGAGTGGTGATGTCAGGCTTTGTCTAGCGCTGCTGTCGAGTGGTTTTTGGCAGGTTCTGCAGTTTCCTTGAGCTGGGCGAAGTGCGAGGTGCGGGGGAGTAGGGTTATGGACTAACACCGGCATCGAAGACCGAGGAGCTGCGGTGTTGTGCTCGGACACGGCGGAGCGGCGGCTGCGGCTGCAGCTGCCGCGGCGGCAGTCGAGCGGAAGGCGAGGTCTATGGATTGACGCTGCCATTGAGGGCTGAAAGCGGAGGGATTGCAGTGTTGTTATCGGCGTAGCGGAGCAATCCTGATTGCACTGCTGCTTACGAGCGGAGGAGCGGAGCTCTGTGGAGTGACACTGGCACTAAAAGCTGCATTAAAAGCTGTAACATTGCTGTCGAGTACGGCGGGGCTGGTGAACAGCTGAGTGGAGCCGAGCGGAGTTCCTGGTTTTTTTTTCTTTTTTAGTCATGAGCTGCAGTCAATGGCGGCATAGCCGGGGAGAGGAGATCAAAGCTTAAAGAGGTGGAAGTGTTCAGCAAGCATTACGGCCAGTTACCGCTCTATTTTGGAGGCCGTTTGTCGGCTCAATCCAGTTGATCCAAAACGGATGGCGGAGGACTCAGCTCTACAAACCACTGAGAGGGAGGGGGCGGAGTCACGACATCTACCGGTGGGGAGCTGGCAGAGAGCAGCTTCTGGAGTCAGCAGAGGGAGAAGAGTCCTGGCCAAAATTGGAACACCGACCAGTGGCGGTAGGGGTCAAGGAGTTGAGACACTTACATCTAGCCATTTGCAGTTGTCTGGCAGTAATCAGCCCGAAGGAGCAGATTTTGGCGAGGAGCAATTAAGAGTGGAGCAAGTAAGCAGGGGGCTGAAAGTGGGAAGGGAGGCAATTAGATATCAGTTGAGGAGTAACAGACCAGGGAGGCAGGCTGGCTTGTCGGAAGGGGGCAATTTTGATAAGGGTTATAAAAACGAGGCAGCAGAAGCAGAGATATTGGCTAAACCTACGATTTCACCTTCTAAGAAAGAGAGAAAAAAGAGACAAAAAAAAGAAAGGGCTGTTTTAAAGTCCTCTATAACCCCCTCACTTAGTTCTTACTTTAAGCCTGTCCCCAAGGTTTTGGTCTTGAAACCTGGTCCCTCCCCCCAGCTCAGGGTTAAAGAGGCAGTAGAGATTGCTGATCAGGATTGGTCAACCCTCTTATCCCCTAATCCTTTTCAAATTCTAAATACAGAGATGGAGGCAGAATTGGCTGTTAGCCTTGATACAGACTCAGCGCAGTCTCTCACTAAACAGACACTTCAAATTCAAACTCAAATTTATACACCGGAATCTGCAGCGGGGTGTCCAACTGTGGTTCCAACTGATTTCCAAGAGAATGAGGAATCTGATATATCTATAAAAGGAGATGTATTGCCAATGAATGGGGAAAATAGTCCTCCAGAGGAAACTAGTCCCATGCAGCATGAGGAGTATGCCTCAGCCTCAGCAGATCTGTCCGTAATAGAGCTCTTAAGAAAACTGGAGCAAGACATTCACTTAGGGTTTGAAGCCTCTACAAAAAATCAAGAGCGTATTAGCGCTACATGTACTCTGTTAGAGGACAAGATCGACAAGTTGACTATACGTACAAGCCAGATGGAATCTGAGATAAAAATGGTGCACGGAAGGGTGTTGGACAACCGCAAGGAGATAGAAACATTATATTCTCAGGATAGAGAGTTAGAGGAGAGGATAGAAAGATTGGAAAATATGCAAAGGCGAAACAACCTAAAAATCCTTAAACTCCCAGAAGGAAAAGAGGGATCAGACATAAAATCTTTTGTTGTGCAAATGTTAAAGAAAGAATTGTCTTTAGAGGAAACCGAGGAGTCGTTGGCTCGAGACATTCAATGAATACATCGCGACCCCTTCAGGCAAAATCCAGATCGAGTTAAGCCAAGAAAGATTCTAATTAACTTTGCAACATATTCTTTGAAGGAAAAAATTTTGCAACTTGCACTGAAGAAAAAGTCTATCTTGATAGACGGAGTACCGGTAGATATTAGGTCGGATCTATCTCCAGCGACAGCTAATAGGCAATGGGAGATGGGAAAACGCCTGACACCCTTGAGAGAGATAGGGGCTACAGCTCAGCTAAAATTCCCCGCCTTCCTAAAAGTTATGTGGCACAATAAAATGTATACATTTCGTACAGTCGAGGCAGTTGATGCCTTTTTGGATGTTACCCAAGCAGCACAGTTATAGCTTTAAAACAGAATACCTGACCAAAAAAAAAAAAAAAATAAAATAATAAATAAATAAAAAGAGAAAACTTGTCAGATATATTTAAAATATGACATCACCACTGAGACGTCCACTGGCCTGGGCCATGGGAGTAATGGTTGGGTTTTCCGGGGTGGGAACTGAGAGTCTGGGGAGGGGAGGGGAGGGAACAGGGTTAGGGAGAAAAAAAGAAAAAATTCCTCATGAGCTATCTTGCTGCATCATAATTAGTAGGGAAATGTGGACAAATATTATGAGCAGGGCTAATAAAAAGGAGCTAAAGTTCCTCACTTGGAATGTTAACGGGCTCCGAGTCAAATCAAGGAGATTGTTAATTCTGAAGTATCTAGAAGATTCGCCAGCACAGATTATTATTTTGCAGGAAACTCACTTAACACAAAAGGAATGTAAGGATATATTCACTACTCAAAAGTGGATTGGGAAGGCTATCTACACATCGCAAGATTTGGTTACAAAGGGAGTGGCTATTCTAATTAAAAAAGGTTCTGATATTGTAGTCGAAAAAAGTTTGGTAGACAACAGAGGGAGATGGGTGATATGTAAGCTAAGATTGCCGGGGGAAATATTAGTAGTAGTCGGTTATTATGGCCCAAATATTGATGACCCCACGACTTTAGAGAAAATAGAAGTTGAACTATTGGACTTCCCAGGCAAAATTGTTATGGCAGGAGATTTTAACACAGTACTAGATGCCAAGCTTGATAGAACCGGTAATCCCAGGGCACTAGTGAACAGTAAAATGACTGCTAAAGTCAAGTCACTTATGGCCCAGTTAGGGCTGTGTGATATTTGGCGACTTAAAACAGTAAATCAGCCAGGATACACGTTCTTTAATAAGAAGTATAAACATAGTTCAAGGATTGACTTTTTCTTGACAGATATTAGGATCAAAGACCAAGTGATTAGTGTAGAACACATAGGGGCACATTTATCAGATCACTCGGCTGTAGGTCTAAATTTAAGCCTGAAGCCAGAAGATACGACTCCGGTTTGGAGATTAGATCGTACAATCTTAGCGGATTCTGAAATCTTAGAGTCTCTTAAAGAACAGACACAAACTTTTTTTGAGATTAACTTGGGATCGGCTAGAGAAGACATAGTGTGGGAAACATACAAAGCTTTTATGAGAGGTAAAATGGGAGCTTTAGGTGCAAAAAAACGCAGAGCATATTATAGCCAAGTCTCTAATTTAGAGAAAGAGATTCGAGAGGTTGAACTTATTAGGAATTCACAAGGAGTAAACATCCTAGATGGGTCATGTGAGAAAAAACTTTTAGATTTGAGAATTCAACTTACTGCAACACTTACCCAACGAGTTAAGGAGAGATGGATGGCCAGTCAGTTGGCACACTTTTCATATGGGGAGGGATGTGGTAAGCTACTAGCGTGGAAAGCAAAGAAAGACGCTATACGGAATCAAATTAAGGAGATCAAGAAACCAGGGACAGATCAAGTTATTGTAGAAAATAAACAGATTGTAGAAGCGTTTCAGCAATATTTTGCAGATGTTTATACAGAGGATCTCTGTCCAGATCAGCTTGAGATTGATTCCTGGCTGCCTCTAATCTCACCCCTTACAAATGAGGATATGCTGGAATTAAATAGGGAAATAACTCAGGAAGAGTTGATGAAAGTTATCAAGGAAGGTAAAAGAGGGAAAGCACCTGGGCCAGACGGTCTACCTGTGGAGGTTTATAAAGCTTTGGGAGATACAGTAGTACCCACGTTGTGTCTATTGTATAATAAAATCTTTAGAGGAGAAGTGGCAATCCCAAGTTCATGGAACGAAGCTACAATTGTCTTAATATTAAAACCAGGGAAGCCTCCAAAAAGTATGGATGCATATAGGCCGATCTCACTCTTGAACTGCGACTACAAGTTTTTTTCCAAAATCCTAGCTGATAGGCTAGGAAAAGTCATTCACAAATTGATTCATGAGGATCAAAGAGGTTTTATTAAGAAGAGGTACTTAAAGGATCTTACTTATTCACTGATAGGTATGATTGATGTGGCCTCGAAATATGAATATCCCTTGGCAGTCATTGCGTTAGATGCTGCCAAGGCTTTTGACCGAGTCAATTTTGTATACTTAAAATCTCTTTTACACCATTTAAATTTAGGCGATAGGTTCACACAATCTATTTTTTCTCTGTATCATGCACCTATATCAAGAGTGCTAGTAAATGGAACCCTGACACTTCCCATCAGAGTAATGCGGGGCACCCGACAAGGTTGCCCCTTGTCACCGCTGCTTTTTAACATATATATAGAGCCTCTTGCATGCAAAATTAGAGCTTCAGCAGAGATACCCCCCTTTGTTGTGATGGATTGGTCTAAGAAACTTGGGCTTTATGCGGACGACATTATAGTCTATTCTACTGATTTAGTTGGAACCTTGGAAAATTTAGTCAATACGACAAAGGAGTTTGGTAGGATATCTGGATATCAGTTAAATCAGGATAAAACTGAAATAATGACTTGGAACATTGACACTGAAGATGTTAAGACAACAAAAGAGATGAGGTACTTGGGAGTTAGGATTACTCAGAAAATCGAGGATATGCCTAAAACTAATTACGACAGGGTGAGGAAAGAGGTTGGCGAGACGTTAAAAGGTTGGATGAATCTACCCCTCTCAATATATGGAAGATCTAATCTTGTTAAGATGGTCATTGTACCTAAGATCACTTTTTTATTTGAGACTATTCCATTGAGCTTTAAAAAGGAATGGCTGGCGAAGCTACAAAGCATGATAACATCTTTCATATGGGCATCAAAATCCTCTCGAATTTCATGGAGGAAAATTAGGAGGAAAATCGAAAAAGGAGGTCTGGCGGCTTCAGACATTCGATTGTATGCGTGGGCTTTTTGTTTAAAAAACTGCAGGATGTTGTTGGGTACCCCTGTTAACTCTCAGATTGGAGGCCTCTTTGCGATAATGCTGAAGAGATCAGGTTATCATGAATTTGGTTTTTTGTATAAGTTTGGAGACCCCAAGTTTTTTAAAAAGGTGAAACTAAAGACACTGAGAGATCTTGCGGAGACATGGTATAAGATTAAGAAAGTATCTAATCTCGTCTACTTTAGCTATAGTGCTCCGATATGGGATTCGCCTGGAGCACCCTCTTGGGCAAAAGATTTGCTTGCTTCAAGTCTGAAAAAGGAACCTGATCTGCAAAGGTGGAAAGACTTGTTTCAAGATGGCAGTTTAATTTCTTGGGATAGCTGCCGACAAAAGTGGGGCTCAGTTTTTTCTAAATTTAAGTATCTGCAGATTCAAAGTTGGGCGAGCCATCTGGAAGTAAAGATTGGAGTGGAAAATGAGTTTGAGTCAAAATTGGAGATGGAGACATTTGAGAAGGAAGTAGCCTTCTGGTATTGGCGAATACTAGATTTGGAGGACGGATTATTTGATTTGCCAGAGACCCTGTGGAAGGAAAGCTTGCCAAAGATCGCCACAGAAGACCAATGGCAAGTAACTATGTGCATGCTATATAAAATTGTCAAACCGGCAAATCTGAGGCGAAATCTTTTGTTTACCATCCACAGGGCATACTGGTCTCCATACAGGCTTTCTAAATTTAAGGATGGAGGGATTGTTGGATGTCCAAAGTGTAAAGCTCCAAATGTTGATGACCTACACATGTTCGTATCTTGTCCAATTATCAAGAATTTCTGGTTAGACGTGAGTAATTCCCTCTCCAAAACTTTGAATCAACCCATTGAGGTAAGCCCTGAATTAATTATTACCGGGAGAATGGATTTACAAAATAATTTTTTGAATAACAATGTCAGACTTATTTTTTATGCTATGTTGTTGGCACGTCGAGAGTTATGTAAATTGTGGGTCTCACCACTTAGTCCCACTTTATTAGATTGGGTTTTAGCTATGAGGTACACGGCAAAGCTTGACATGCTAGAGCCCTCTAAAAGAAACAGAGGTTTCTGGTTACCCTTCCTGCAAAAGTTTGGTTAAAATTAATTTTATGTTAAAGTCCAATGATTAAGCCCGTGCCTGTCTCGCTGGATCTTGAAATTACCCCAGAACGATAAAGAGAGATGGCGGACGACACACATCTTGGGTCAGGCAGGGAAGAAGGACAGTTTAGAGGAATGTCAGGCCCAGAATATGTGGTGTTTATGCCCCATTACTCTGAATCCAGCACAAGAGATAATAAAAGCCCAGAGGTGGACTAGTTAGAAGAAAGGGCGGCAAGACGGCAAATGAGGATAAAAAAAAAAAAAAAAAAAAAAAAAACAATCCATATTTTTAAAATAAGCTATTTAAATAGCATACACACATCCAACCTTCCCATGCGTGCACACACACACTCACACAATTGTCCTACTTCGCTGTGAGAACTATTTTACCTGCTCAGTTCTGCTATCAGGATTACAGCTCTAAGGGATCCCATAGTTGTTCCCTTAAATGTTTACTAATACTTTTTCTATTCTTAGCCTTGATGACGTAAGGGTCTTCAAGCTTTGAGGCAGGAGTGTGCATTTCTTCATATTTTCATAACTACATTAACACGCTTTAATGCTGATTACAAAATTAATGTTTTCCATTACAGGTAAGGGAATGTAAAGTTTGCATATTCTGTCCAAACCAGACACAAATTAATTTGAAGTGAAAAAAAAGGTAATCGACGAGCTCAAGTTGTCCTTGTGTGGTATTCCCTTTTTTTTGTTTGCACATTTCTGTAGTTACTTATCACGCCTTTTTAAAGTAGGAATCTTCACAGTGCCTCTTCTCTCGCTATCCTATTGGTGCCAGCTAAATTGGGCAGCTTTGGGATGTCAGAGGAGAGAGACGAGCCAAAGGAGGCGGTGAGAGCCACAGCCGCAGATGTCAGTAGAGGAGGAAAGAGAAAGCGGGCCCTGGACCTCCTATCGCCTGTGAGCTGCCACTCCATATGGCTCACTTGGCACCGTACCATCTGTCTGGCGACAGTGCCAGCCCTTATACTTGCAGAATGCAGAGGCCACAGTTAGTCAGAAGGCTGCAGATGCGAGACTAGTGCCGCGGGGCTTTCACATTACGGCAGGCGTTTCTGAAGGCTTCTTCCTGAAAGAGCGACCTCTGAGCCAGGGAGACGGGTCCCACCAGAGAACAGGCGAAGTGCGGGACTCCACCGGTCTTAATGAGCACGGGGACCCGTGTCCAGTGTGACACTAATCCATACCGCATAAAAGGCGCATTGAGCATGGGTGAAGGTCTGGTTGGAAAAAGAGTAGCACAAGGGTATTATAGGAATGGGTGTTCAAGTTCTAGGTTACAGTAGAGATTTGGACCTCGGAAGGTCTAGCTGTGAAAAAAGAAATGGCCGAAAAATATATATTTTTTGAACAACAATTATAAATGTAGCTTTTGACAGTGAAGCATGTTTGCATCATGCAGGAATTCCCAATGGATGTAATGATGAACCATGGAGTAAATATAGGCGCGTCTTTTCAGGAGGTACAGAAAAGTCTTTTGAGACATAAGTCGAGTTATTTTGACAGGATTGCTCTGGACTCAGCGAGGAAACATCTAGGCAGGAAAAAATCGCTACCAAAGCCAGAGGTATTAGAATCAAGTCTTGGTGACAGTGGTCACTTATGGGCCCACAGACACTAGGATCGACGGAAACTCCCCAGCTCTCTATATATTCTTTCATGTTTCAGTAAAGGCATTTATTCTGAAGGAACCTAGGCCCAGGAGGCAGAGGAGAACCGTTTCCAGAGGATTATGTAGGAGTTAAAAGTAATTATTCTGGGGCACAAGGGCGAGTTTGGGTGCATACTTGGGGGAATGGTTATGAGCCAGGGCTGCGCAGTTCTAGGGTGCTCCTCTTGCTTCAGGGTACGTACTGGTAAAACAGGGGTTTGTGGGCTGCTTCCTTGAACTGGAAGGGAAGGGGGGGATTGAGTGAAAGTGGTAATTTGTGAGCCTGCATAGAGAACACACATCTAATAGTTTTCTCTTTCAGGTCCTCTTTAAATCCAAGCTGCAAGCAGCTTTAGCAGTCTGTAGATCTACTATTATTTCCAGTTTATAACACACATAATGTGGTCTTTGTATCAAGTCGAGTAATGATTGGATAGTTTGGTCATGCTCCTGATTGCAGTGGTTTACTACAGTGGCGCAGAGGAGAGTGGAATCTCAGAGTGGAGTGGCGTGAATGGAGAAGAGTGTCGGAGTGGAATGGCGTGAGTGGAGAAGAGTGTCGGAGTGGAGTGGCGTGAATGGAGAAGAGTGTCGGAGTGGAGTGCCGTGAATGGAGAAGAGTGTCGGAGTGGAATGGCGTGAATGGAGAAGAGTGTCGGAGTGGAATGGCGTGAATGGAGAAGAGTGTCGGAGTGGCGTGAGTGAAGAATAAGTGTTGCGTAGTGGCATCAGTAAAGAAGTGTTATGGAGTGGCGTGGAGGGTTTTGGAATGTGCTGGAGGGGCACATAGCGGAGGGCTTTTGAAGTGTGGTGGAGTGGAGGGTTTTGGAGTGTGGTTGAGTGGGAGGGTGTCAAGTGGATGGGCGCAGAGGGGAGGGGCCCACACGGGAGGTGCATGAGAAGAGTAAAGAGGAGTAGAGTGGTTCAGAGTTGAGCGGTGTAGTGTGCTGCAAACTGGAGTGTCGTTGAGTGGCATGGAGTAGATGGTCAGAGTGAGGCATAGAGTTAAGTGGCGTAATTCGCAGGTAGTGTTGAAGAGTGGAGGGTCATAGAGTAGAGGGGCACAGAGTAGAGGGGCACAGAGTGGAGGGGCACAGAGTGGAGGGGCACAGAGTGGAGGGGCACAGAGTGGAGGGGCACAGAGTGGAGGGGCACAGAGTGGAGGGGCACAGAGTGGAGTGGGTGGGTTTAGAGGGAAGGGGCAAAGAGGGGAGTACTCTGTCACAGTTAATACAGTGTGTCGTGTAGGGGGCGTAGATTGTCAGGTCGGAGAGACGTAAACGGTCAGAGTGGCATGTCATAGAGAGGAATAGAATGGCCTCGAGTAGAGTGGCCTAGAGTAGCCGAAGTGAAGTGGAGTAGAGTTTGTAGAGTTGAGTGATGTTGAGCGTAATGGGATTGAGTGGAGTGTTTGTATAGTGGTAGAGAGTAGTGTTATGCAGAGTAGAGTTGAGAGTGAATTAGAGAAGAGTAGTGTGGCACACAGTAGGGTGGAGTAGAGTGACAGAGGATTGCAGAGTAGAGAATGGGGTAGAGTGGAGGGTTGTTTGGTGTGGTAGTGCACTGGCAACACATTTTCAATTGAAATGACCAGCACATTTGCACAGGCTTTACTGGTAAAACTATACAGCTCACAAACAATAGTGTGTGGAAATGGCACCACGTAGTGCATTTGTTTTTATCATATTCAAATATTTATTTTCAGCACACTTAAGAATTACAAAAAAGGGCTTCATTTGTGCTTTCCTAATTCCGACATATATTCTGAAATATTTGCACAGTTCGTTTACAGACATTTACATTTTGTTGTGTGCTAGAAAAAAAGCAGTTATTAAGAAATAACCAAAGTGTCACAGCAATAGCAAAACCCAGAAGCTGTGACAAAGGCAGGGAGAGCAAATCAAGAAGAACAAACCCTACACAGTATTAAAAGGAAACAAGCATTTGCAATACAATAGGTCTCACATTTGTGGGAGTTTGAGCTATTGACATTGTAAATGACAATGCCTCATATTTATGTCTTGAAAATCTGCTAGTGGTCCGGAAACAGGCACTTTGTACTTATAGTAGTTGCTCTTTTAGCATTAGCAAGGACTACAAGTACAAAGTACGTGTTTATGCACCACTTGCAGGTTTTCAAAACACATAAACAAAAGTCATTGTCATTTACAATGCCAATAGCTCAAACTCTTGCAAATGCTAGACCTACTGCATTGCAAATGCTTTTAACTGTGGCCTTCAATACGGTGTATTCAATCCTTGTTTAGACATCGCCCTGATAATCTGTTTCCTCAATACTATAACCCAACCTTCACAAAAACTCACTCTCCATCCAACAAATCAGAGGCAAATCGACTGGTGAGGGGTCTGCTCTCATGAGGATTTATTGCATGTAAAGTGATTGCATGAACCCAAGCCAGCCTTCCCGGACCAGTACTACCATGAATGGGTTGTAGTCACTTTCACAGCACATTAACACACTAGAGAGCGCCGCATTTTACCAACTCAAACCCAACTTAGTTTGTTGTATTACAAAGCAAAGATGCCCCCATCTCAGAACAGGTTCACAAATATCTATTTGTTTGGAGTTTCAAATCAATGAAAATGATAAAGCCGGAGTCCCCAGCTAACAGCAATGACTCAGTGTGGGCCTGTACTCGTTTTTCATCAAAGTCTGACCCCATGCGAATGCAAAAAAGGTCAAAAAGATTTTTTTAAAACCAGTGACTACGAAAGCAAGGGTGGCAAGGGTGAAATAAGGAGATATGTAGTGTGTGGGGAGGTAGAAAGATGAACGAGCGGAATCTAGGCTGGGCAGCCCTGGTATTAATCAACCCTGCCATTAAACAGCACCAGATGGGCCCCTAAACTAACGTTTGAGCCCATGCACTTTCAGATTAAACACTGCAATTATTCCAAAAGGCACCCATGCGTGACTGTGCGCGGGGGGACAAAAAAAACACACACACACAGGTAGGACGGGCAAGCTGTGTGGCAACTGAAACAAGCAGTGCAGAGAATTATACCAAAGAAATTCAAAGTAAACAAGCCGGTCACAAAGTAAACATAACACGGAAAGGGGAAGTCCATGAACAGATGCCTTGTAACTCTGATCAGTAGGAAATCAAGTAATGTAAGTGCAAAAGGTGTTATGAAGCACCCGCCATTGCTGAAGTTAGCGTCCCTGGAGTGCAGTGTACATTAATAAAAGCTCCAGAGTTAGGACACATGTAAAAGGGCCGCTCCTCATGGGAGGTAACAGAAGACAGACAGGAACTAAAGAGGGACTAATAAGCCTAGCAACAAATCAGAAGTCAACCTTTACAAAAGAAAATGGCACAAGCCAATGAAAAATGAGTGGGCAGAGCTTCGAGTCCATACCCGAATATATTATGTCTCTGAGAGACAGTGCAAGCGCTACCTCGGCGAGACCTAAAAAGCCACCCCCTTTCACGCCTCAGATTGTCAGATAAAGCCCCTCACTTTGAAATCAGAGACAGAAAAGTAAACATTATGCTCCCTTGCAAAACAAAGCCTGAAATTTGACCTCCGTCTTTGAATGCACAGCAAATGTGAGAAGATCAGAACAAATTTTAAAAGTCTGTTTACAGAAGGTAGTAGGTAAGCACTCGTGGAAGATTACAAGGGGCAATGGTAAACAGGCTATACTCCACAGTAGGAACGCAGACAAGGTTCACGGCCTAAAATAAATGAAGCCAGCAAACAGAAAGTAACCTAAGGTGAATTACAAACCACAGCGTTAATGGTAAGCAATGGACGGTAAGCATTCCTAGGTCATCTTTCCAAATATTGCCAAGACGTCTTTAGCAAATCTTCTGGAATGCTTCGACCTAAAAAAGTACAATGGCAAAGCCAATAGGTTTCATAGCAAGACCTTTTGGCTTTGCAAATGCTTATTCTTTTTCCCATTTCTGCCAATGGTTTGGTTCTTGGTGGAGCGTAAATTGCGTGAGATAGGAGGCCGTCCAACTATTTAGTAATGGCTGTTTTTTTTATAAATGATGTAATAGGACTTTAATTTAAAGCATAGTTTTTAGGGCTCGCGCAGCAAGAGTCCTTTTGTATGGGGTTTTGAAAGCTGGCCACACGCTTGAGCGTGTGATCAGCTTTCGCCGTCATGCATTGGCTTTCGCGTGTTTTTTTTTACAGAAAAAGGCAAGCGATTGGGCAAAGGCGGGCGCATGTCCCGCCTTAGCTACGCCCATTCCCGACAGAGGCTAGCACGTGCAGCAGCGCACGTTTGCCTTGCTGTCGCTGCCGCGCGCCCTCCCCCCGCTCCTCTGTGGGGAGCGTCACCACTAGTTGTTGACAATAGCGATCGCGATGCAATCGCTTTCAGTGCCGCTTGTTTTCTTTACTTTTGGTAGAATCGCTACACTCGCGCTTTACTGTTGATGTTATAAGTAAAGCGCGGGTGCCACGATTATACCAATAGTAAAGAAATAGAAAAGAAATCTATTTCTTTACTTTTGGTATAATCGTGGCACCCGGGCTTTACTTTAGTTAAAAGTAAAGCGTGGATGCCGCAATTATACCAAAAGTAAAGAAACATCTATTTCTTTACTTTTGGTATAATTGCGGCACCCGGATGTAGAGTGAGTTTTGAGAATAATGCACAGTAGAGGCATGGCTGTAAAACCTGATAAATGTAAGCTGCTTGCAAAAGGTAGCTTTAGGGCACCCAATTCAGCAGATGGAATTAACCCCAAGTTCTGTAATCTTAAGACCACACAGAAAGCTTCTTCACCTTCAGACAAATATGCTCTGTCTTCATTCCTGGGATTTTGCTAATACTGGCCACACCTTGTCCCCTTGTTAATTCATGCTCCCATCATTTTCAAATACTGGGCAAATCATTGAACTCTCAAGGGCTAACATATTTTCGGAGTCCATAAAAAAAATCCAGTCTTACTCACACCTGCCATGCTGATTGTGAAAACCACTTTAATAAAGTGCTTCCAAATGTCGCCTCATAAGGTGGCCAACAGAAGCTTTAAGGAAAGGCTCCTGCAACATCCTGCGTAACCCCCGCATTCAAAAATACCACACCTGCTCCACCGGAAGCCACAAGGGTAATGGACTAGAGAGCCTTGGACATGAAACTGGGGAAATGAGAAATACCGTAGCAGTGCAGCCAGAGGAAGCTCCCTGCTTGAGGAAGCAAGAACATGGCTGCCGTGAGGCCAGAAAACTGAACATGGTAGACATTGGAGTGGAGGAGCTTTTTCAAAATGGCTATGATCAGAGACTGGGTCTCTACCACCAGAGCCTAGCAAGGACCAGACTAGAAACTCTGCTAGTAAGGAGCAAATATTATCTGTCGTGTGAGAGGGCGAATTGGCTCCAGAGTGAAGCGCCACGAAGTCAGTCTCCTCACTGCCCTGGCCCGGAGATATACTAGTGAATGGGCAAGCAAAGGGAGCGAAGAGACCAGAAGCGGTAGAACCACTTAGTGGTAGAAGAGAAACCGCTTGACACCTCACAAGACCCACCATAACAATGATGCGAGTGTTCTCGGCGCAAAGTTGCACCACTAAGTTAGCAAAAAATCAATGGTGCATCTTGGCTTTCTTTGAATTCTCCCCTCTCCCACCACCGATTTTTCTATCCCTTCTTTCTTTATAATATCTCTTTTCGATCTCTTCATATCTGTATTTTTTATTGTCCTACTTTAATTGCCCCTCCCAGCCCCACGTGGGTGCTTTGTGGTCGTCTGCTTTCAATGCTGTAGTCCTGGAGTGCCACTGTTTGCATTTACAGTGATATTCAACGGCTGTCTAGCAAGGATGCAGGCATCCTTATGCCCCCAGATCTTCGTGCTTTGTCACAATCCTACTGTCCTTTGCAGGGTGCATGTTTTGAACAAATTATTCACAACGATGCACGGCACAGAAATAAACAAGCATTTGCAATGCAATAGGTCTTGCGTTATTAAAGTTTGAGCTATTGGTGTTGCATTATTTAGCAATGCTAATAGCTCAAACTTTAATAATGCTTGACCTATTGCATTGCAAATGCTTGTCAATACTGGGAGATGGAGTCTTGCCTCACACTGTGAAGAGCACAGCTCCTTCAATCTGTGGCCGGAAAGTACTATGGGGAAGGCAGATATTGACTTGTTTTGCGAGAATAGATCTACAGAAATCAATAGGAGATTTTGTT
The DNA here is from genome assembly GCF_964263255.1 of Lissotriton vulgaris. Lineage (NCBI taxonomy): Eukaryota > Metazoa > Chordata > Amphibia > Caudata > Salamandridae > Lissotriton > Lissotriton vulgaris. The sequence goes on from NC_141688.1 coordinate 8,863,861, forward strand.
TTTTTATGTTGGCATGGGAGGATTGTTTTTTATATTACGAAGAGTCAGTGGGATCATTGCAAGTTTAAGTAAAACACGAGAATGCACCGCCGTGCTGGAGTTATAACGAATGTCTTCCCGAAGTAAAGAAAACAGCAATAATGAAATAAAATATCAGGGAAACTCCAGACCAGCGCAAACCTGGAGCTGAACTCCAAAGGAACATTATTTTTACGAATCCACAAGTTACATTAAATAAAACTCCAACAACAATGGACGTGTGGGGGTACGGGGGGCGGTAAGAGTCGTAGGCTAAATGAAAGTCAAGAATTCATACAGGGTTAAGTTAATAAATTGGACAAGTCCGTGCAAGGACAATTACAGAACTCCTGCAATGATCTCCATGGCATTTATTGGCAGCCTAGGGCGGTCACGTGGTATCTGCCAGATGGCCCTTATGTCTCCCTAGCACAGGACATTAACACCCATCAATCTTCCACATTTAGGATAAGAAACAACATTTCCCTCCTCGCCGATTACCACGCGCTCCCAGGGCCCAAATTCATTAGCGTTTCTCTCGCTATTGTCGAAAACCTGCATGTGCCCCTGATTATATTTTTGAAGTGGTCCTGCACTGGGAAATCACGGCCAGGAGGATAAATATTAAACTCTTGCAGGAATCACAGGGGCACAGACCATCTGGAACTTCATCCAGATTTAACAATTGTTGGGAAGGGCCCAGGGCCGAGATGACGTTTAAAGCATTACTGGAATGGAGACGAGCTCCCTTGCGCGCATGACAACAATTTACTTTTCGTAATGGTCTTTTTTTGCGGTGCATCAGAATACAAATGGGAAATTAATGAAGGAATGGCGGAGCACTTACTAAAGCAATGCATTATAGCAAATATGAAATCCCTGGCCTGCCTTACAATATATTCAACACAAGAAGTCAAAAGTGAATGTTTTCGTTTTTAAATATTTAGCAAATGTGAGTACCACTTTAACCGCAAAGCACGGGACAAAAACTAAATGTGCAATTAACTACCACACATTTATTGGAAACTTTTCCACTGAGAGAAAACTTTGTTAACGTGCTGGCAAGAATTCTGTAAACCTGCATGAAGGGCCTTGAGGTGATGCAAGTCATACCTAGCTAAAGGAAAGCAATCTGAACCACAACTAACAAAAGTAGGACGCATCTCAGCACCAAACGAAAGGTGGGCCAACCAAGCACTGATCACCTCGGCTCATGCAGTCCTAAAGTAGAGGTAGACTGTTCGGAGAAGAGTTTAATTTTAATTAGTGCCCTTCCCATGCTCGCACAGTGATTGAAATACTATTTTTCTTTCTCTCCCCTGTCATTCATTGTTTTTGTTGCTTCTTCCGTGTTACTTCTTAATCTTCTTAACCTCCCACTCCAATGTTGTGTAGCGTGCTCCCTCCCACACCCTGTTGTCTGTGTCACTTCTACCCTTTCACTCTCCCATTGCCTATATACAACATGGCTAAAAGATAATGGTAAAGCCAATACTCTTGTATGCTATTGACTTTGCGAGTGCTTGTCCAACAAGCATCAACCCAGCATCTGAGTACCCAAAACCCAGCCACTTCACCAATCGCTTTCACTAATTCAGCCCTGTGAGTGTACTGGAATAGTTACCATCTCTAATCTTCAATCATAGCTTACTCGCTCTGCCAACATATGGTTAATGGAGCTTTATCTTTTGCAGTGACTTCTGTTTAGTAAGAAAAAACACTCATCGGGTATCTGAATCAGAAGGAGGCTTCTGGGATAAATCTAATAACATTTACTGCAGTGCTACCGAATATAACCAAAGCAATGATTAATGGAATGTGATTCTTATATCTTTGTATTTGATTTTACAGTATGACCTGCCATTCTAAATGAGGACCGAGGTTCCTTTCTAATGACACCCCCCTAATAATACCGTCGGTAAACTGGAATTTCAGTGAGGAAAGCGAGATGAAAAATGTATTTCATGTACGAAGAGTTAAGTGAAGTCGTACTCATTCCAGTGATATCCGATCGAAAGGCTTTTTAAATATTTGTATATAAGAACAAAGATGCATGAGAACATTTCAGATAGCCTCAGAGGCATTTCGATAAAGTTATGACTTGTAGATATTATGTGGACTCCATATTTCTTACCTGCTTCCGGACTCTCCCCTTTGCTATATCAATGTCAGAGTACAATCGTTTTTCCCTGTTTCCATATTTCAAGAGTGCAGGTAAAGATAGTTTCTAAATCAGAATACTCCAGTAACTTATGGCGAGTGTTTCTTAGTGGCATTGTTCACAACTGATTGGTTGTGTGAGCACTTTTTCATGCTACTCTGAAATTAGTGGTTTTGTATAAAATTACAAGAAATATTTTTTAAAACATATTTGGTGATGCTGTTCCCCATGTGCCAATACATCCAACTACACTTACCTAGAACCAACTTATACCTCTGTGCCTCTCAAATTCCTTACACCTTCAACTTAAATATACACTTAAACAGAGTACCATCATCACACAACCCCACATGCATCACTCCCAGACAAATAATAACCCTGCTTCCACCTTGACAAAGCACACTTCTGTCCTTCGTACTCACATGCGCCTCTGAGTTCCTACTCTGTCTGCTTCTAGTCACACACAGCAAACTTTTCAACTGCATCCTCATAGGTGCCTCTCCGACACCCTTAACACCAATACTTATGCTGCCTCCACTCACACAATGCAACCCTCTAGACTGCATACTCGAAAGTGCTTCTGGCATCTTCACTCAATACTTACTGTGCTTCCACCCACTCAATGCCAACCTCTCGACTGCAAACTCCTATTTGCAGCTCTGACTCCCTCAAAGGTCAAGACTTACTGTGCTCTCGCCGGCACAATGCCAACCACACGACTGCATACTCGTATGTGCCGCTCCGACTCCCTCACTTATCAGTACTGACTCTGCTTCCATTCACAGACCCCAAATCTGTGGCCTGCCTACTCAAATCTGTCTCTCGGACTGACTCACTTCTCATCAAGCATAAAAATTAATACCCCATCCTCTCACCACAAAAAAATAGATCTGGTTTACACCAATAAGGTCACCAGATGGAATCCATGCAGCAAATCCATTGAGACTTAACAGCACTTATTGACTACAACTAATACAACACATATCGGGACCCCGGCTCCGTTATCTGCAGCTTTCCTCCAGTTGCTTTCCACTCTTCATCATCAAAGACACGACTGCACTCAGTTCTGCAGGGAGGGAAGAAATCTGACCTTGGGTATTCTAAGGACTACAAGCAGGACAAAGCTCGTCAATATAGCCTTTTGTCAGCTCTCACAATTGCAAAGTTTGCTTCCTGTTCAAACCTCACCACCTCCCTTAAGCTGCAAACCCACACCAGTTTCACGTGCAGAGTTTTTTACTCCTCTAGCCCACACCACTGTAACCCTTTCGAGCATCTTCATTAGTGTTTAGATGTTAGTATTCTCCAAAAACGACTCGATCTCTCACACTGTCCTGCTCCCGCACTTGTTCACAACCCCTGTATGTCCTCATCCTGCCTGATCTATTCCTTTTCTTAAGACAGGTAGCCACCATGAGGTCCCCAAATCAACCCAAACATCAAGCTCTTAGCCATGTCATCCAGAAGGCTTCCTCTCTTTACCAATCTTTAAAACACTCCCATCTCTGGTACTCATCGGAAATGTTTCAAAATCAACAGCGGTCACTCCATAACAGTAGCTGCATGCAACAATGCTGCTTTGGTTAGCATCATATGCTTACAAGCACTCTTACCACATATTCTTATGTTCTCTCCATTCTCACCTACATCACTGCCCTATGGCATGATCTAGGGGCTCTCCTCTTCTCTATATACGTTATTTCCCTTGGGGACATTGCTAATTCTCCATTTCTTATCGTTGAGCAGACAACGCTTAAATATCTTGTGCCTTCCCGTCTCACTCATTTCATGTCTTATGGGCATCTACACCTTAATGGCCCTCTGCTCACACAAGACAAATTTCCAAAATTCAGATGGTTTTTCCCTCCTCTCGCTATTCTGCTCATCCCGGTCATGTTCATTTCCACTGACACAAACCATCCTCTCTCCCCCCAGGATCTTTGATGTGGTAATAAACTACACAAGGCAGCTGGATTCGTTCAGCACCACCACAGGAACAGCAGCCAAAGTGCTGGTTCTGAATTTGAGAAACCCTCCAATAGTTTTTGCAGTCTCTCGCTTTTTGAATGCAATGTGGCACAAACGCAGGAAATTAATTACTGTACCCAGCGTCTAACATAAGTTTACTGTTTTACAGTTATTATGACGTTCGATAATCAATATTAAGTTTAATTTTCGTTTTATCTTTGCATGGCATTGTATGTATTTGATAATCTCTATATAAACTATTTTTAAATGATATTCTTATTTATTGTCCTACAATTTGTATCACATGTATTTTTATGCACTTTTATGGTCCTTGGTGTCCGAAATAAAGTTATCGAACGAATTTGAGAAACATCTGCCACTACCTCCATTCTAGTCATTCAAATCCCTTAACACCACTCCTGCAATGAGCAAACAATGAACCTCCTTCACTACCCTGCCCAGGACACAGTAATCAACCCTACTATTCACAACTCTGTATAACTTCTCCTGATGTGTCTGTGGTCTGTTGCCAAAGACTAAGACCTCAACAAATTCTTTGCCTCATCTTCAAATGTGCCAACAGCAGAACGCTGGGCCCACAACACACTGCATCTTATCCTTTATCTAAGCTCCCATGATTCATTTCCCACAATGAGCTCAGGCCCATCCACTCGAACCCATTTTGCAAAGAATTAAGGGCAATTTTTTCTCAACACTTAAGATATCAATAAAAGGCCACCTCCAATTAACTGAAGACCAACATGGCTGATCAAATTTTCCAAGACAATCCCACAACCACTTAGTGCTCAACAAACAATTTCTAACATGTAATTATGTTTGACAATCCACGTACCTAGTGAGTGTTGCCACATTCACCAGCATATTGCCACTCGTCAGTGCCATGAAATGCACTACAGCTGTAATTATGTGTACTACTACACCGTGCGTAAAGCAATTGTTTCAAAAAGCTCACGTGTCTCTGGCAATACACAATTACCACGGACACTGGAATTCTGCAATTATGCAGCAAACCGTGTTTTTTGCATGATTACGGATTTGCCACTTTTGCCACATAACTTATCATATTCTGCATTGACTGCCGATATTAACAAAAAAATTGTTTACCGCTCAAACGGTTAAAAAGTTACTGAAAATGCAGAGACATGTGCTGCCGCGCAATGGCTGTCCCGTTGGAAATGTTGACTGATCACCTTTCCATTGCTTATTACTATATTTGGGTGTTAAATCAGCAATAATGATGTGCAACATAAGCCCAAGATGTGTTAAGTGTAAAAATCTGAAATAATGAACTTATAGCAGCACAGAAAGTACTGCAATAGGCTAAATAATTTGCCTTTGCCATAATTTAGCCAACCCTGCCACAAAATTTGACCCTCTGCTGCCGCATGATTCCAGTGGCCCTAATAATTACTGAGGAGATTCTGAAACCAGTGAATCCTGGGTTGGTGCAAGTGCAGAGTGTTGCAAAATTGGGTCTTTCTAGAGCTCAATTACAGAATAAGCACTCCTGCCCAGTTAGTCTCACCTATGGAGATTGCGGTCAAGCCCCACCAGAGAAACCAAAGAAACCGGAGAAACATCATGCCTCAGCTACCTCACACTTAAACAGAAACAGCAGGAGTTATGCCCTACAGGTTTGAATGGCTGCTGCAACTGCAAAAGTTGCTAAGACTGCAAACTTCCAGCAGCTAAAACAGATAAAGAACAGCAAAAAAAAGTGCAACTGTCTGGATTGTGGCTGTTGCTATCTGGTCTGAGGATGAGCTTTATTTTGAAAGAATACATCTTCTCATTTAGGCATATTTTTAACTTCAAATAAAGCTTGTGGTATAGAAAATACACTGTTGTACTATTTAAATTGTAAAAAAATGCACGCTTCAGTTTTAACCTTTTCAGACACTCCTTTCAAGAATTCCAATGTTTGCTGAGAAGTAATTTACTTCCTTACTTCGTAAAGTAGGAAGTAAAATACTTCTACTTCAGGGATTATCACGTGTCCAGCACACAAATGCTTTTTTAAATCACTGGACTGAGCATATCCAGCTAACAGAAACGCACTATTTTCCCTCCCCCGACTTGGGATTCCCCCTGGCAGCTGATTCAACCTCATGACTCGCGCTCCAGCCTCTACGAGTCATTCGAGGTCAGGCGTGTTTTTGTGCCCACAGCACTTGATGTTTGACACAATATAGTCTGATCTCGCATCTACAAAAGGCCCCCGCTGGAATTAGTAACGCTCCTTCGATCTCGCTGCCCTCCCCTATTGATCGCAGACCATGTGACACGCACTCCCCAATCTGACTCCTAATTCCTGCCGGCAGTAGTATTTAGGGATGTGCTAAATAAGTTATTTACCTCTGTGTATGTAACACCATAAATCCTAAGTTCAGCATTTTTTTTTAACTTGCATATCCATTAAACATGATGTAGCTCTTTCAGAGGCGTCTGCAAGAGCCATGAGACTCTTGGAGTGATGTGTGCGCTATACAAATGTCCCTGACTTGACTTGACTAGTGACGACAGAGCAGCATTGCCATCACGCTCCCACCTCATTTCCCTGTCAAGCGTGCGGAAACGTGCTTGGGTGATGTCAAGGGAGATGCACAAGTGACGTCAAGGGAGACCAGCAGCCGTCTACGGGTCGGGTTGTGAGGTGCCCGCCCAGGAGCTCGGCTGGAGCAGGTCGGTTCGCATTACTTCCACTCCCCGCTCTCCACCATCGAGGCCGCGACAGGGCCAAAAGCCGCTAATGGCGCCTTGTAAGGCATTCGCTCCTCCCCGCAGGCCATTCCCGTCTCCAGTGAAATATTTAACTACTCTAGCGGATTTACTGATGCACCAGTGGGTTTTCCTATGGAGGAGGCTGAATGTTTTGCTCTCTTTAATGCAATGTAAAGATAAACTATTGAGACAGCGTGTGAGGCGCCCATCACTAACCTCCTAGAGAGGCTACTACAACAGTGAAGGCGCAAATGATTTTCCTACACCAACATCATATGAAAAACCTTATTTCGGTTTTGGAAAACGCAATAAACACTAGATTCATGTAACCAGCAGTAGCAGCCACTTGTACTTTGCCAATTGCCATCCAGGGCATGATTCTGACATTGGCTTTGCCACCCATGGTCTCGCAGTCATGGTGTCATTGGCAGGAGGCAATAGGTAGAGGTAGACAGGCGAAGAGACTTGGCTTTCTCCGACCCTCGAGACCAAAACGAGCGATCTTTAATGTGGTTCCGGCCTGCCACCCATGTTCTACTATCATGCGCCAACAATTAAAGACAAAGCAAACCCTATGGTGTTAAGAAGAAGAGAAATAGTTAGCCCTGTGGTAGGCGAATAGCATAATATAAAACCTGAAAACCTGGGACAAATCCTGGAATCCCACTTTAAATAAATTGTGTGATCCTTGGCAAATTTTACAGATCCTCCTTTTTCTTCAGGCACACATGAGTTGTTTTTACAATGGGAGTACTAAGCTATTGGCTTTACTAATGCTTGTTTGTAAAATTCTTTAAAAAAACAAGAAAAAGAAAAAAATACTGGAGGAATAGGAAACATTTGAATGTATATTTAAAATGAACAATGAATGCAATATTTTCAATTGTCATAAACAGCATTATTTTGTAAATTTTATAGTGGAGTCTCTGAACATAAATTAAAAGCCTGTTGCAAGTGATAAAGCTCAAAACTAACGGAGGAGAAATTAAAGGAACTGGAGCCAATGCTCCTGCGACTCGCTGCTCTGCAGCAGTCCGAGGAATATATTTATGGGCCTCCGGGAGAAAACTGGATCTCAAACCCACTGCTATGCTACAGCCAACTGCAAAGTCCAATTAATTCAATTCAGCCCATAGGTTTCTATCATAAAGCTCTTTTGCTTATTAATTGTTTATTATACACTGTATTTATACCAACGTGTTTTCTTGATAATGCATGTTCAACACTGTACATTTTTATGATCATCTTGCTCATTAATTCATTCTCCCCAGTGCGTTTAGGATGATGTCCTTCATCAGGCCGTTAATAATCTTTAGAATTCATTAACTAACCAGAGTTCAGTACTGTGTATGATCAAACCACTGACGCGCTGCTGTAAACATTACACAGAACTGCCTTCAGGACAGGGCAGAGGGCCAGAGGAAAGGAGGGTTGGTGTGATTAACCTATATATTTATTTTTGAGGGTTTAGAAGGCAAGAACAAAGCCACATAGGTATCGAGTGTTGTGTGTACTGGTTTGAGTGGGGAGAAAACCAAGTATTAAAAACATCTAAGAATTAGAGAGGCGCCATGTCATAAAAATTCAACCACTGGCGAACATAGTGTAGTAAAAATCAGAGAAAAACAGTCAGAATGAAACACCTGTAAATGTGAACAGCAGACCCAAATGACTAAAAGTCCCGCACAGATGCATGGTTGGAAACAGTGTGACATAGTTCTGTTAGTGGCTAGCAACATCACTGTACGAAAAGATACAAATGGAACAAGGGAGTGAACTGTTTTCATGTGCCGCAAACTGTCCATTAAAACCCATCAATATCTCTTCCGAGATGTTACGGAGTCACTGTGTTGGGTCCGCTGAATACCTGAATAGCTAAGTTAGGAGAAAAAGTATCAGTATTGCATCACTAGGTCTTTTTACAATGGACCAAAAACTCCCATGACCTGGGTAGGGTTTCTTCCACATTAAAGTTGCAGCTCAGTTCATAATGCCTCTGCCTGTTGGTCAGGTATGCCTATTCTCCTCCAATCTGGCAAGAAACACTACCAAATGTAAGATCTAAGAAGCCAGGATGCACCCGGACAGACCCACCCCCTTCCTGCAGAGTGACAGGGAGCACTAAAACACTACCAACAGAAGGATCTTAGAAGCTAGAATGCACACAAACATACCATCCACCTTCCTACAGAGGGACAGGATGCAATAACAACAGTACCAAGAAGATCTCAGGAGCCAGGAGTCAGATGGACTGGCTCACTTAAAATACTACCAGCATGACCTCAGAAGCCAGACCACACTCTGACAGAGCTAACTTTTAGCAGTGAGACGAACACACTACAAACACTACCAACAGGAGGATCTCCGGAGTCATAACACACTCTGACAGACCCACTACCTTCATCCAGTGGTACAGGGTGTACTAGAAGCACTGCCAATAAAAAATATCTCCTCATCCAAAAGACACTATAACAGACCCCTTACTTCATCCTGCAGAGAGAAAAGGGACATTCCAATATACTGCAGCTGCAATGCCTGCACCTATGTAGGCTTGCTACCGTCTCGTAAACAGAAGTCACAACCTCATTCTAAGCCTATACCCACATTGGGAAACCTCACCATAAACCTTCTGCGTGGCTGAAGGAGTATAGTCAGAAGTGGGGAGATCATATTGTATTTCTACTTCTACTCTTTGAGATGATGGTGGATTCCTTGTAGGTAGGTTGATTCTCTCTCCATTCCTTTTTAAGTTTCGCCTGCACAGCGATTGCGCTGTGTTTGTGAAGTCCCTCGTAATAAAAAAAAGTCGTAAAAGCAGCTTACAGCCCACTCAATACTTGCCTTTACTTACCATTCGTTGATTACAAGGTCGTTCTAATTTACACGCTTCCCATTGAGTATGGTAAGTACATATCATATGCTATCACTTTCCAGGCTTCTTGCTATGCTTTGCCTGGTCATGCAAAGTGTCCTTCCACTGGCTACATACTCTGAAGGTACTTTTTTATTTGTTATCGAGCACTCCACAAAAGTGACCCTGCAGGCTTGTCTTCTCTCCGCCCGGTGTTTTAACCCACCACCCCCATCGGCCACCATTATTTTTACTGAACCTCCTTCCAGCTGCGTTTAACCCACCACAACCTCCTCCCTGCTCTCCTTTCTTTTACCCAACCCACTGATTCAGCGACCTCCCGCGCCCTCACTCTTGTCCCAGAAGGCATTGGAGCGCCTTACATGAGCTACATTTACATTACACAAACTTTTTCATTTGGTTTAGTTTTTTTGCACGCTCCTCCCAATGTTAAATATGCTGTTTTTTAAATGAACACCCCCCCCCCCCCCCCCCACTGCTTTAACCCACCACGTCCTCCTTGCTCCCTGTTGTTTTACCCAGCCCCTGCTTCAGCCACCTCCCACGTGTCCCTAAAGGTACCGGAGTTCTTTACATGAGCACCATTTACAAAACACAGACATTCATTATTTTTTCTTCTTCCATACCAACGGGGGATTAAGCAATTTGCCCAGGATTTAGAATGTTGAGCCAACGCCAGGACTTGAACCTGGTTACCGAGTTCCAATTTCGGCAGGTCTTCCTTCGACATGCATTAGTTGTGTCCCCCACCATACTTCAAAATGATAGCAGTAAACAAAAAAAACTAAGCGACAATAGATCACGCCTAGGCAAAGCCTGTAGGCTTTGCCAATGCCTGATCATATAATATTCCACCCTGCTCTTTGTAAAGAGCTACACACTAATTAGTAAAGTTCTTTGTTTAGTACTTTAAAAAATCCCTCCTTTCATGCCACACAGCGTCTCTCGACCAGTTATTTTATCACCTTTCCTATTCTTTATGTACACAGGTACACGACACGAAGACATGCATCCTGCCCTAGAAGGCTGCTGGTCTGTCAGAGAACCTTCGGGCTGATGACATCTTGTTGCGGTGTCTCTAATGCGCTCTGTTTCAGTCTCAAGTGTTTGCTTCGACATGTACAAATATTTTTGAGGCTGTTATTTTACTTGGTGATGCTGTGTGATTGTACATTCCTCATGGATGCTGACTGGCTTAATATGCCTGCTTTGAAGCAACTGGCACAGAAAACAAATGGTCCTAGACTAATTTATGAGGAAGTTGAGTTGTCCTATATTTGTAATTCGAAAAACACATTAGAGATACCAATTGAATTAGCAAAAAACGAATGTACGCAACTGGGCACGCGCTCAAGCTCCGCATTGTTGTCCAAATGTTTAAATATGACCCACAATTTGCCTACTTCTATTTTGCACTTTGATGGTAGGGTAATGTATGGTTGATATTTGCAATCTAATACTGGAAGTATTTACAAATAGATTTTGGGTTTTTTGCAAGTAGCGGCTGCTACCGGACGAATCTGGTAAGGCGGGGTGTGTTAATATTAAAAAATCAAACACACTTACCTTAGAACAGCCGGCCGCCGCCTCCCCTGCATCCTCTTCTTTCTGCCTGTGCAGCAGGAAGCACCAGGCACACAGGCATCCCTGAGCCAATCACAACCCTGCAATGCAGCGCTGTGATTGGTCTGAGCACCGTGGATAGGGAGTCTGTGCATGTTCTTGGCCAGGCTGTGTAATGCAGCCTGGCAGGAGCATGCAAAGTACGCAAGAGGACCGGCCAAACAGTTCATGCGCACTGTGGGAGTGAAAAACACTCCTCCCATGGCCAGCCACGTCCTGCCCCAAACTACATACAGGTTGCATGCAATAGGAAAAATAAAATAACTGTAAGGATACGTTATTGTCAGTTTATTTTTCCTTTTTGCAAAGTGGGGCAACGCTCCTCCGCCTCCACTAGAAAGGAAAGCCCCCAGGGGCTCCTGTCACTTAGCACTTACCACAGTCCCGCCTGCCACCCACTGAATTTTGTGTCTAGCCAAGTGCACAAAGGTTGCCAGAAGAATAAACAACTAACCTGGAAGAAATACTAAAACTTAGACGAAAGCCCTAAATGGGGGATAAGTATTCAAATAAGTGTGTCTATAGTAAATAGATATGCCTACTCAATAGGGCCATTGCAGCTTCTATAGCGGTGGACACTGTACGAGATTCAAACATATATAACTAGATTGTTTGCAGAGGTTCATCAAATGTAGAAATGAAAGGTTTTAGGGCTAGGTAATTTAGAGCTATAGAAAAGTTAGGAGTATTCAATAGCACTAGGGCCCAGTAAATAAAGCATTATTGGGTGGAGATACGAAGGCTACCAGCCGCAAACAAATCTTAAGACTTTGAGATCTTGAGCACTAACTATGCGTGCGATAAACACAAAGAGGTGAACCGAAATGAGTTAGCAGGGATAAGGAAACTGTGTTCAATATTTGCCCAAAAACATGAATGGCAATCGGATTGGATGTTAACTATGAAAACCAGGATGGGATACATGAAAATGCTGCAAGTGTTTGGAAGAGGTATGTGATAGGAACCACAATCCTAATAAACGTCTGGCAAACATCTGGAGGAAACTACAGGAAATGCCGATTGGGAAATAGAGATAATCCTGACAAGTTATCCATACCAGGCATGGCATGAAGCTGATGAACACTGTACGCTGCGGATGTGGAGAGCAGCAACAGATGCAGAGTAGAACACAATTGTAAAGCATGCACGCCGCAAGTCGTGCAAGAGGTGATAACGTATAGAATCATTTTACATCTTTGAAAAGAAACGGACTTCATATAATGTTTGATGCCATTTTTGCAACTTTTAAGCACTATAGGTAAGGTAAGTTGTTACTATTACAAATTTATTGCAGTGGTCAAAGTCCATTAAAACAAGTAGGTAACTGTGATCTTAGGTGCAAGAGGGCTGAGTCAGAGAGTGTGGGCGAGATCATATGCATGGCTCTAAAAATGTCAAAACATTCTGTTACTATTTTGTGTTCTTCCTATTTCCGGTAATTACATACAGAATAAAGCACGTACCTTGAATGAAAAATAAACACAAGGTGAACTAATCAGTTTGAAATGCGCTACTTTATATTATAAAAGTCGATCAGTTAATGCGTTTACTGGAGAGGTCTGTGTGCACAGCAGAAAGGTTAGTGCAATGCGGAATAGAGGCTTGTGTATGGTTAGTACTAAAAGGTCCCAGCCCGAAATCACTGAATATGCAAGTGATGATTTTAAACTTGCATTACACAGTGTGATAGTCTGCACCAAAATGCAGAAAAAGATTTAGGTTTAAGAATAAAAAAGTGCCTTCAAAATATAGATTTAAGTAATGTGCAACCAGACTAGATCACGTAAACATTTTTTTCTTTTATAAATGTCCATTAAAAGCAGGCACTCCAGAAATCGCCTGCTAACACCATTAAATTACCTCTCAACAAGAATACATCTTTTCCATCACGAAGCTTAGAGTAATTTCATCAATTAAGACCAATTCCTGCTTTTAAGCAGCTTTTTACATTTGCAAATAGACCAATTGCACACATTAACATTTCTTTCAGAGAGCAGGCATGTTGGCAAAAAGAGTTGTTTCTTCTCTAGCTCGGTGTTCCTCCATTGACCCCAAAGAACCGGAGTGCCCCTTCCTTTCCCTTTCAGCCGAGGCAACTCATCTGGCCGAATTAACCATTCAGGGGCTGTTGACTTTTAACCAAAAAGTAGGGAAACTGTTTACTTTCAATTAAAGTATGTGCACGTCATTACCCTCAGATCCTGCTGCTTTCCCCTATGGTACTCAGTGTATCGACATCACAGGGATGAAAATCTGAGCTGTTTGGACCAGGATTCTAACTCATGATCTGCAGCTCACTGCAGAATTCATAAAATAAGTAATAAGAGGATGGCTAACCCGACTACTAAACTGCAGCGCTGGTATGAGAACGAAATGGAACACAAGGCTGGCTGCAAAACCAAGGTTTAGAGTCTGGAGGAAGTTCCAGAGACTAAGTTGGTTTGAACTCCCTGAACAAACAAAATAAAACAAATTAAAAATACTTAAATGCAGACCATAAAACACACCATAAAAACAGCAGCAGTAAAATCATACAATGCTAAGACATACAAAAATACCACACATTTTAACAAGCATTGTCAAAGCGAAGAGATTTCGCTATGCAAGAGCTATTGGCTTTGGCAAAGAGTTTTTAAGCCACGTTGTACACCAGTGTGGCTGCTGCTCAAGCATGGCTGAAAATTAGTGGCATGGAATGGGGTAGATTGGACTGCATTCGATTGGAACTGGTGAGGTTAAGAGTGGAGTGTGGTAGACTGGATTGGGGTGGAGTTGAGAGGGGTAGATTGGTGTGGGGTAGACTGTGGCAGATTGGAGTATACAGTGGTAGATTAAAGTTGGGTATATTGGAGTGTAGTGGGTTGGAATGGGGCGAAGAGGGGTAGATTGGGATAGACTGGAGTGGTGTGGGGTGTGGTGCTGTGGGGTAGTCTTGAGCAGGGTAGATTGGGGTACAGTGGAGTAGATTGGAGTATAGCTGTCGTTTGGCTATATCTATTGCACCCAAGTCCATATAACTATAGGGCACCTGAATGTGCTGTTAGTGGAATACATAAGAGATTGAAGTCTCGGGTACAGGTTTTAAGGGGGGAGGGGGGCGAGCGGCGCGCCCATGCTCGTGACGGAACCGCTCCGTCACAAGCCTTGGGCACGCTGTGCTTGGGTCGGAGCGGTTTTGTCACGGCCCCGCCCGCTCAATGGAACGTCCAGCGCAGGCGAGGAATCCGCGCCATGCAGGCGCGCCGAGCGGGCCGTGACGGAACCGCTCCGTCACCAGCACAGCGCGACCAAGGCTGATGACGGAGCGGTTCCGTCACCAGCATGGGAGGGTTAAAGGAGAAAGTGGGTAGTTGCTGCGATGCACAAAACAAGTGCTTTAAACAGACACATACTTTGCACAGAGAAGAGGAGGAATACCTATAAGACTGCAGAAAAACGTTTTAAGGTGAAATTTATTAACTGCAGCACTGACCAAAGTTGTGCCACTTTAATAATCTGCATCATACTTTGTGTTTGAAAAGGCACATATGTTTCCAAAATGTTTACGTTGCTTGGAGGCAGCCTGGCCTGAAGCATGTGACTGGACTCCTTGCCTGGAAAGGCTATGGGAGTCCGTGTCAGAGTAATGTACACTTTAAACAAACACATACTTTGTATGCGCAGAGTAGAGGTGCAGCCTGCGAGCACATGCAATCACATGAACCGCTTTAATACCCCATGCCATTTCTTTGGTGCTATAAAAGGAAGAGCTGAACTGCAAAACAAAGTCACCAACTGCCTTAATAGTCTGTGCCATTTGTTTAGTGCTGTACAAGAAAGGGCCAAATTCCAAAACAAATTTAAGCAACAACAAACAAACCTGTAGGACCAAAGTTAAAAGCAAACCAAAGATGTAGCATGGAAGTAGAAATAATGGTTACAAAAATGAAAAACAAATTACCTTGAATCTCAATGAGTGCAGAAGAGGAACAGCAGTAGGACACTAATCAAATGAAACCGATTAGTACCTGGTTCATGCTCCGGAGAAATAAAAGGTAGAGGCGTGAGGCAAATAGTGGCCAATTAGGAGGCAGCTAAAAAGAATAACAATCAAGCCAGAAAATGGTAAGTAATGGGCGGGCTCCAAGCGCTTTACTGTATACAATACCCCTCGTAGAAAAGTGTACATGCACAGTGTTAGGCAAGACCATGAAGTTGGTCATTATCTAGCCGAGCTAACACCTAAAAGAAACCTTTCACACACTCATCATTGCAGTAAAGCTGCAAGTCAGTGTGCTCTGTGAGCCAAATTTACAAACAAGGTTCCATATATTTCATAAAAACAACTGTGTATCCGTTATTTACAGTCCTAAATGATTCACGGGAACCCACAGCTGCTCTGAGACCATATAAACCTATCTACCATGCAAGAACTTGAGGCAACCGATTCAGAATTCATGCCTCCCGCTGGATGGCACGTGTGGTTCACAACTGTCACAGTCCTCAAATGGGAGTGGCAGGGATGGTCGTACAATTGCTTGTAGTAGAGGATACAGACCAGCTGCACATTAGGTGACATCCAATGAGGATGAAGTTATTAGTAACTGAATTACTGGGCGCCCCATTGTCTGTGTTGAGACGCTTATACATCGCAATTTTGAAGGCCTATACTAGGGTGCTTTTCAAGCCACATGCAAAGGCATGTAATAAATAGCGAGATATCAGACAGTGTAACTTTACAAAGTAACGTTTGGGAATATACTGTAAGACACACCAAGCATAGGCAATGTCAATCGGTTTTGCTTACCTATACATACAAATGAGAGCGACCGGCATTGCCGGTGCTTGTTAATAGTAACCTGTCAAGATAGATGTTTTATACTCCACATTTTTGCAACAGTTTTACTAGTGAATACTAAGTGGCATTGAAAGGCAGCAAACTTATGCTATTTAAAACTTTGCTTTATTTTGAAGGCCATATATAGAGCATGAAGAATGACAAATCTACCAACAGCAAAGCCAAAAAGCTCCTGTGGTGGTTCAAAAACACAGATATGGAAAAATCAAACAAATCGGAGCTAGGCAACTAAGACTGACATTAAGGCCATTCAATTTCGAATAAGGATTTGCCCTGTGGAGCGTGGACTACTATGCTGTATGTAGCAAGGCTGCACCCTATAACAATTAAGGGCCTACCATTATGGGCAAGAGAGCAAAAATATGTGACTCCAGCAAGAAGCTTTCTTCCTTTGCAGTCACCAAAAGGGAGGGCAAATTCAGAAAGCCCAGGGATGTCATCATGCTTGGGGATGAAAACAATTCACAGATGCAAGCCTATGAAAACCAAAGAGGAAGCACAACTCTCTCTTCTCTGTCCAATTACTAAGCTGTGCCAGCACAATTACCTCATCTTTTGCCATCTATATACATATATATGCAGGGCTTGGGGTTGGTCCTGCCGGTGCTAAGCACCGTTAGGGTTTAAAGTGGGACTTCGAACCCGGGCCCAATGTTGATGGACTTTGCAAGCAAAAACAGAATGATTTTCTTGAAAATACGTGGTAAAAATACTTAAGGCAATTCAACTCAGCAATGCTGTCTCTGCTCACATTTACAATTTTACTTCATCTGGATTTCAATAAGTTTGCTTTTTTCTCTAGTATGAAGAGTCGCTTCTCTGTGTCTCTGTGAGTTCATGATATGGGAGGGAGCTCAAGACAGTCAACTCTTTGAGACTGAAGGCAGTGTGAGTTTTTTCAGTGTCAACTAGTGGGTTATAAAAGTCTTCAGGATACTTGCTGTCAGAACCCCAATTAGATCCTGATGTCCCGAGGCCCGCCCTACTATGGATACTGAATAACTGTGCCACATACCCAAACTGCACTGGATTCGCATTGGTAGAGCTGGTCGAGCATTCCTAGGCATCATGGAAAAGTGTGGGGGGGAGGGTGAGTAGAGGGGAAGAGGTAGACAAAGGGAGGTGAACACAGGTTTACTCTTCAAGGGAGGTGAACACAGGTTCACAATTCAAAATATGTTCAGCATCCGCAATAAATGAGCTCCATTCGGAGTCTTGGGAGTCCCACTCTAACTCTTTATTAAAGTCGTCCGGCCTGTAAGTCAGAGTTACCCGCACCAGTTGCATCTGAGCGACCAGAGTTCCCGAGCGCGCACCCCTATGCTGAACCGCAGCAGCTGTCTCCGGTAAGTTCCTCACACACAGCCTGGGAGGGGTGATGTCAGGTGTCCTAGAGCTCCTCAGATGTGATGCTGCAGAGGCAGAGGGGGGAGATTATCAATGCTACTGAGATGCAGGTATGTTTCTTGTCATCCTCGCCGCAGGTAGGGTGGGGGGAGGAAGGTTGTGATGCTCCAGGTGCTGGTGCTCAGTCAGGACTTGGACCCACTTAAGTCACTGTGGCATACTGCTCACAACGTTGGTCTCCTCAAGACCACACCTCTTGCCTGATCCCGGGTCACAGCGCCCCCTGGCATATGTGATCTCTCTATCTACTCTGTACAGTGGCTACGGCCCAGTCAGCACAGCAGCAATCTTCACCCTGGTTACAGAGTCACTGACTTTGCTCAACATCTGGCTACAGCCCTATCGGCATGGACGTACTTCTTCATGGTGGCCCCATCTGGCATAAATAGTTGCCGACTGCGCGACGCATAAGGGGAATGACCCGATCAGCATTGCAATACTCTTCACAGCAGCCCAACCTAGCATATGGGGTCACCGACATACAGCTGGCACGCCAGTGATGACCTAATCGGTTAAGCAACAATCACTACTCCCTTTACAGCGGCCCTCTTCTGGTATACGGGGGATGCCAACATTTCCCTGCACATGAGCAACAACTTGACCAGTGCAGGTGCTGCCTCCTCCACAGATATCGCTACAGAGATCCAATTTACAGGACATCCCCACTGGACCTCACTCACTCTAGCTCTCTCCTCTTCCTCACAGAGTTCTTCGGTCATGGCAAAGAGGAAGTTAATAGTGCACCAGGGGCAGGTGATCTAGTAGTCCCTGAGTAATATCCCTTCAACTAGCAGGAAGACTGGGAGGTCTTGGCCCCCAGTCCTTGTCACAGGCAGAAGTCTTCCAAAGCTTCTCCTCCTCACACAGCCAGACTAGATGCTTGGCAGTTGACAACTTTGGGGGCCTTGAGTTCCACTTCTTATAGTCCATTTCCAGACACCAAATGTGATTTAGAGTCTGAAGTATGTTGAGAGTCTGCTTCCTTTTGAAGTGCCATCTCCTTTGCCATGCCCTTACTCCAGACGGTACAAAAGGGGGTGGTGATGGACGGAGCATCTGAACCAATCAAACACTCACACCCAGTCAATAGATCTGGATTTAATCCATCACCGTTCTTTAGCCCACTCCGCCACCCCAGTTCAGACATGGCCATATGCAAATCAGTTTGACCCTGTGCCTCATGGGAACAGTCCAGCCCGAACTGCCAAGCCATGCCTTCCCTGGACCGGCTTCAAGCTTCCTGGGACCGGTTTCTGGCATTACAGCCGTCTTCAGCCCGGCTTGCTTGAATCCAGTGGCAAAGTGAGCAAGGGACTCACGTCTGAGCAGACAGCATTTTGTCACAGCAAAGTAGACTCTAAAATAGCACCCAACACAGTCCATGGGAGTCACTAGAAGTTCACACCTGGATGTCAGCTACAGTGATAGGTGTATCAAAAGGTTAACCCCAGGGCCGCAGCTTTACTCTTTATGATTCTCTTATGAGCCCCACCTCCTTTCAGAGATGTGCCCAGGCACCTTGTTAGTGACCTTTCTCTGACTCAAAGAGCATCCTCTGAAGTGTACAGAAGAGCCTGGCTCTCCCTTCTGCCAGTGTGTCCCAGTCAGCTCACGGAAATAAACCAATCAATAATTCTGGCCCGGGGGATTCCTCTACCTTTTCATGCTCCTCCAGTTAGTCCTGGGTCCGCCAAAATAATTTTTATATCCGCCCAAAATAGGGCCCAGAAGCTTCAATTGTATTATACGGTATACAACGTTTACAACAAATCTTTTACCACGCACTACCATTACAACGCGGGCATTACAACGCATACCATTACAACGCATTGCGCTGGGGGGGCGCTCTAGGATAGGGAATAGGTTAATTTACTATCCAATAACCTTCCCTAGTGTCCACGGGGACTGGCGATGGAATAGTAAATTAAACTATTCACTATCCAGCACCCCAAAGCACTATGCGTTGTAATGGACTGCGTGGTAAAAACCGTGTTGTAATGGTATGCGTGGTAAAAGTATGCGTTGTAACGTCATACATCCGTATTATACCATTCATATACGTCCACACGTGCATATAATATACGTGCACTGCACAGCACTACATTTTTCATATATTGTGTACCATTCACAGGCGCACACATACACCCAGCACAAGTGTACGACACGCTCTGCACAGCACTCTAGACCAAATCGATGTAGGCCAAAGGTTAGCTAAGCACACAGCATCCCAGTGAGCCTGTTGGCCTCACTTCAGTAACACAGGTAAAGAGGTCCTGTTCACTTCTACTGATCACTACTCTGTATGCTGCTACCACAACCAAGTTTGTGATGCTTACTTTATGGCAAAGGCTACCTTTCACCACTACGAAGGGAGTGCTTTGGGCATCCCTGGTCCAAAAAGTCCACAATCCATGAGACAGGCCTATGTCATGGCGCACACTCATGGTTCGAGCTCCCCATGACAACAAAAATCCGCATCAGAAATCATTAAAGTTTGGGCACTCGGGCAGGGGTGCATGTCCATCACCATGCGAGGGACTTTCCAGTTCCAACAAATGCTCATCCAATCCTTGCACGGCACAGAGCAATGGTTACACAGGAGGCAGCTGTACTTCCATGGGACCGGCGTGAAGGAGGAATGCAGCGGCTGGAACATTCACAGCGCTAAAGGGAAAGAAATTGATGTGCTTGCAGATGTGAGACACAATGGTCAAGACAGTAATGAAGAGGAAGGAGATGTACTGTGAGATATGCTGATGGACGTATTTTAGAAAGATGCAGAGAGGAACCTGGTAATGGTCAATGAGACACTGCAGAGGAAAGTCGTGTGCAGGAGAAATTGAGTGACACTGTCAGGAGAACCTTCCAGAGTCGTTGGAAATGAAATATTTACAATACTAAGTATTCACAACTTTATCTGAAACAATAGAAATCGGTACAAACAAGCATTGGTAAAGCCAATAGGTTTGGCATGTTCTATGTACATGTGTTCATTTGTGTGTGCGGTGTCAGGATGCAGAAATAGAAAAATCACCGAGTCACCAAAATATTGGTCATCGGCACGCTGTATGAGCTCGGGGTTCTAGATCACACATTTCAGGCCACGCCCGTTTTCAAAGACCTCCTCCCCCCACATTTTTCACCCTGCTCAAAGCCCTGTATATGTTCACACTATAAGTACTAAAGAGAAAGAGACAAGTTTGGAGAGTATTTGGAAAAAGCATTAGTGGAGAGAAGGTGGAAGGTGTTGTGCGGCCCATGGACGCATCCCACTGCCGCTCCTCCCAGCAGGGCAGGCGCCCTATGAAATCACTCCCTGCCGGGCTCCCAGACGCCAGTTGAACCGCACACAATATTAAATTACTCGGAAGGAGAGAGCAATTACCTCTTCTCCTAAACAGCTCCATACTGCTCCGAGCGCGGCATTAACGCTGATTGATCTTTATTTGGCAATCATAGCCCCGACCGCACAGCGCCTGCAGGATGTAGCTGGGGAAACAAACCGGCGCAGACGCGCACTGCAAACAAGCAATAAATGTCATTACAGGTCACAGCCTCAGTAAAGCCCTGCAGAAACCAGCGCTGTCAAGGCAAACGTATAACTGGGCGCCCCCTCCTGCACACCTCTCCCTGGAAAGTGAGCAAGCAGTGGCAAAGCCAATGGGTCTGGCTCATAAAAGTGCTTACCACCCTCCTGTTCTATCGCCTTAGCCTTGGTGATGGGGTCACGCTGTGATCAGAAGGATGCAATGACTTTAGATCATCTTTGTGACTCAAGTGTTCTAAGCAGGCGGTGTGCCAGGCCAAGTTTCATGCTTTTCAGAACCAACGATCCGCGGTGTGTGGGGCAGGCTCGGGTTTGCTGGCATTTGAAACCACGCGTGGTGAACAAACTGTGCATTCAAATGTTGTCCAGCTTCCTAACCTCAGTAGTAACCAGCAGATGTTGGCACCTGAATGCTCAAGTATATGATGACCAATGTGTCTGCGACAGACAGACAGATGCAACTGTGCACCTACTCAAGACTGGCGCGCTCTTCTATTTTCAAAACCAATTTAACTCAAGTTGTTACAACGGGGTCTGAAGAAACCAAGCAGGTAATTAGATGTATGCAAATACATTGCAGTGACCCCCCATCCCTCTCCCCATTCAATACTCGGGGCTAACAGCTTTCACTACCTCACACCAGCATTCCAATTGTTATCGGAAAGAACATTCCAATGCTAACAAAGGGAGGGGCGGGAGTGGAACAATAGAAAACAAGGGATTAGACACGGAAGACTTCCAACTAGAACACCTCTCCATTCCAGCAGGGGAAGTGATGAAGAGGGCTTGTAAAGAGGGAGAAAAAAACATTGGTAAATGGAGAAAAGAAGAGTAGATTGACTCATAGCCCTTGTGTCATCCAGGTTTTTATGGATTTCTCATAGTTTTGACACTTTGACATATGTATAATATGCACCTCCAGCTTGTTCGAAGTACTGCTCAGTTCCAACACACATACTGGGGGACTTGAATAACCTGTCCATGCTCCAAGTGCATAAGGACAACCACATTCAGTTTAACCGGTGTGATTCTCAAGGGTTTAGTTAACTTGCTGATCTTATTTCACACAGTCTTGGGATTCTTGACATTCACCCACTTTCCTACACACCATCCTTTACTTCACTCTAAATCCGGGGTCATATCTTTTTTAATAAGCCATTTGTGTTCAGTCACTTATTCATTCATTATATCTCTGTGAACCCCCACCGGGTCTCCTTTATGCAACCAATTAGCGGTTAATTTTGTACCTCTGCCCTTGAGAGGTATGACGGGGGGGGACGCCAATGACCGAGCTGGGAGTGGTGTGGTAAACCGCAGCGTATTTTGAAGAGACTTATCAATGGGATTGTGAGCAGCAGAATCAAGTTGAAGACCGCTCTACAGCATTCTGTTGACACACTCTACAGGTCATTGGCTCTGGGACAATATAATGCAGTTCTGAGGTGACATGGATAAATCCACCAAGAATCCCTTAATTTCCTCTGTAGTGAATTG
Source organism: Lissotriton vulgaris (assembly GCF_964263255.1). Classification (NCBI taxonomy): domain Eukaryota; kingdom Metazoa; phylum Chordata; class Amphibia; order Caudata; family Salamandridae; genus Lissotriton; species Lissotriton vulgaris. The sequence goes on from NC_141688.1 coordinate 8,886,530, forward strand.
CACCTCATTGTCAGTTCAAAGCACTGAGGATGCCGTCAGGCATCCTCAGTACTTTGATAACTGGCTACTGCCGAGTCCCTGTACGAAAGCCAGGGGACCAACATTTTACCTCCTTCCACTGAGTGCAGCCGACCTGCTTCAGAGGTAGTACATCATTGAACATTTAGACTTGCCTTAAATCTCTACACCTCAGGACCCTATTACTATTTCCTGCAGGGTCCTACATTAAAAGAAGGCCCACATCTGATCCCATAACAAGAAAGTGGAGTACTCCATTGTTTGTTTCTCTCGATTCAATCACAGATTTAAGCTTGCTTACTCTGTCCTGTAATACAACTGTTCATAATACCTATCGAAGTTTGGCTTTATATTGCTAGGAATACTGTTCTTGGGATCGACATCTTACATGTTTCTTCTAGGTTTGGTATTTATCGAATTACTGGTTCTACTCCTCAAGCTTATTGTATCTATCTACCCTTTCCCCCACATCATGGCTACTTCAGATATGTCACAGTACACACCCTTTTTGGGTGATATAGGTGAAGCAATTGTCCCATTTAAATATTTAGTAAAGCTTTTCTATTCACTATTAATGTAGCAATGGGGGTGGAATTCCCGCCTATTCAAACAGTATATATTATTGCATAACCGTGGTACTAATGGCAGAATAGTCTTTGAAAATGTACCTGATCCCTCACTGACTAAAGGGGAAGCAAGGGAGGCACAGTTAGATCTTTACCAAGTAACTTTCAAAAAACCTGAAAAATACTTTGGAGGGAAAGTTAAAGTTGTACTTGATTTCAAGATTTTTTTTTATACTAGAAATCAAAGTAAAATGAAAGAGTGAGGAGTTGCATTAAAGTGGTGAGAGGCTTGAGAGAAGGAGTGAGGGCGACGTTCGTCCGAAATTAATGTCAGGAGAAAGACATTTTGTCCACTTATGTGCTTATTGTGATTACTGTGTCCTATCGTGGGATAAATACAAACAGAACGAAAGTGTAAGAGAAACTTTCTTGAACTAATTTGTCCTTACCAATCTGTTCCCATCACATAATATGTTGATTACATATGTGTCTTTTGTATAGCGCTTTAAACGAGCTTTTGGATAAGGATGTATATAGGCGTGGTTGTTACAAAGAGCATTTGCAGGAACCCAGTGATGGGGTACCTGATGATCTTTAAAACAGGATGGGAGATTGTTGGATTTCTGGTACTGAATATGAAACAAATGTGTTGCCACAACCTTATGAAAGAATGAAGCTCCTGAAATCTTGGTTAATGGAGGTGTAGCTGGTCTTAGGTACCTGACCAAGCTGAACTAAGGATCAAAGTGGAGAGGAATGATAATGCCCAGTTTAGGAGGTTGGGAACTTCTTGATTTGACATAGTCAAATAGGAATTTTTCTTTACTATCCTGTATATTCAAAGTGCTGTCGGTGAGCGCAGAGGGTACAAACGAGGCCCATGTAGTCATCTTCCTTTAGAAAGCCCTCAAAACTGTAAATACATTATTACTCTGAGATGTCTACCAACGGTTGAAACAACAGATGACTACATCACAGTGGTGATACAGAGCTGTGCCACAATACAAAAAGGTAATTGACGCCAAAATGACCGTCTCTGACTTTTCTTGAAGCCAGAGATATTCGGATTGGCAACCACATAATTGTGAAGTATGTACAGGCAGAGGGGGGCGTGGGTGTTCCAGGTGCTCAACCGCTTATGGTGCCTCAGAACAAGCAGAAGACAACAGAGGAGCTTGTCATGGGAGTAACACCCCCGGTAAGCATACAGTGAGTGGGAAGTGTTCTAGGAGCAGGACCTGTGGTTTAACCAGCGTGGGTGTTCCGGGTGCTTAACCGCTTATGGTGCCTCAGAACTAGCAGAAGACACTAGAGGAGCTGGTCACGGGAGTAACACCCCCGGTAAGCATACAGTGAGTGGGAAGTGTTCTTGAAGAGGGACCTGTGATTTAACTAGGATAAGGCTGTGCAACATAGTGGCCAAGAGACAAGCAGGGAGGAAAAGTATCATTGGGAAGTCAACAACAGGTGGTGCTGAAAGATTTGGCCCCACCAACGGAACAGCCAGCACGAGAAGCAGGACTACACAGACAGCGCCCATGAGCAAGGAAGAACGATGCCATGGGAGAGCCCTTGGTTTGGTGGGGTCAACGGTATAGCCATGTTGCAGTGGAAACTACTGCTGTGTGTACCAGTGCAGCTGGGTGTGGCACGATCCTGCCACCAGCACGTTGGGGTCTGTGGGAGCAGGTGAAGACAATGTGCATGGAAAGTGACAATGGTGGCTGAGACCAGCAACGATGAGTGGCAGAGGGGTGGACGAGTAGCGAGAGCTCCGGTAGGGGATAGAGCACAGCACCAACACCGCTGCAGCAGTGAAGAGCTCTGATTTTGAATTGAGCACCTGGCAGCAAAGACAAGAAAAGACTGCTTTAACAACTGTAATCAAACCAAAGACCTGCTATATAGGTTTCTATGGATATAACCTGCCTAACACTGCATATAATATGCATTTCCAGCTGCCTGTGCCACAAGGTACAGATTATCTGTCGCCTAGCAATTTTGAAGCAGAAAGGAAAGAACATCCTCTCTCCACGCAATGTCGGTGAAGCACTAGTATTGATTGCTTGAAGGTCTAAGCTTCTTTTCGGACAGTAGTTATTTTCTAGATCACTAGCACTGTCAAACTGGACTATAACATTCCCTCATTTCACTGAGCTGCCATTTTCCTACATCTGTCGAGCATTGCAAAGTAACCGAAAGGCAACACGCAGCGTAATGAAAAACTCAGAAGTGAACAATTATTGAATAAGTATCTGAACCAGATCTCAGAAGCTGTTGCATTTGGACGAACATTAGCTAAAAGTAAATTAAGAGTAACGCCCATTAATGAACAATCCGTTGTTGGGTGTATGCTAAAAAGAAGAAAAAAAACAGGATGGAGTATTGAGGCCTGTGTCGGGGCTTGTCAACTTTGGGATAGTCTTATTTCTGTGTTACTGTATCTCCCTGCAGCAGCTCGCTACGATGTTATGAAGTAACATGAAGTGTATAAAAAAGGACAGCCTGTCATATATTATTTGCAATTTACCACCTGTCCCCGTCCGCTTTCTTAACATACTTCTTTCAATATTATGGAAACTGACTGTACATGTTGCTCTTTTGCCAAGAGTGAATAGAGAGGACACCCCCTTCCCAGTTTACTACATGAAGCCTAAACCAACTTGTTTGTAGCATATTTTGGTTATGCTTAGGGGTCAATCCGCATGCTCTCTGACTGGCTACACGGCGATACTTGAAGAGGGACACTGCCACACCACTACCAAATTCAGCTTTATGTCAGGCATTAGCCAAGAGCTTTTGATTTTATTAAAGTTATATGTACAGTTTAGGTATAGGGACATTTACCTAGCACGCTACATCCATTGGTCTGTTATTGTGTCACTCAGCTTTTTCTTTCGCCCACTGTAGCATACAGCAGCGGGTGAGCCCAGTTGAGCCATTGGCTAACATCACTGAGTGATGGAATTCTGCCTTGTCAAAAGGAACACATACACACACAAAGTAACTCACTTCAGTGCCACGGACTACTATAGTAATGTGGGTGTTTGGAATAGCAAATATACCAATCTTCAGATTAATAGAGGTCCATTGGCTACTCCAATGAAACAGATTTGCAAAGCCCAAGATAAAAAAAAAAATAGGCACCGACAGCCAAATGGCTAGAGGCCAGTTGACTTTGCCAGTTCTGGACTCCTGTCACTGGCTACAGGAAACAGTCGCAGTGGGCTACACACAGGAAAGAACTCTCAATGTAAAATATATGTAAGTATATCATAAACTCACAGCTCTTGAAAATCAACAGTGACAAATTCAAACCAGGGTCTTTTAAAAAAAAAAAAAATGTGTAACCTACTGTGTTTCTCGAATGTAGTGCTTAGTCTTCAGGACATAGTACAGGCGAGGAACACCAGTACCATCTTGCAAAAAAATAACTCTTCCCAAGACAAACATTTTATTATTTACTAACAATAGAGACGACGACTGTTCCATCAACCTTTAATGGCCCTGTGCATGTGAGTAAAATGGGGCTGGGGGATCTCCCGGGGATTGGCAGACTTGTTTGTGGAGTGAGAGCGGTAAGTGCACGATGACGTCCTCGGGGGCAAGTCAAGTGTAGGGCCAAGTGACAGACGGGACCCGTCAATCCGACTCCCGCCGGCCCGACAGGAAGGAAGCTGCCAGCGCGCAGAGCCGAAGACCAATATTGATTTCATGGCCGCCCGCAGGGGTCATTGGGCTGTAAATGAAGCATTCGAGGCCCTGCAGGCTGCAGCCGGACAGCCCCTCTCGGACTCGCTTTATTGCAAACAGCTGTCACGGGCCCAGATGTCTGCATCGAGTGGACAGTTCTGGCCACTTAATTCTGTATTGCTGTGTTACAGCCCGTCGGCCAGGCAGCTATAGCAGCGGCTGCCAAATGGCGAGAGGGCATCCTGGCTTTTACTGCACAACATATCACAGGCCCTAAAACTAAGGAGTGTGACATCAAATGTGTAATTGCACCGGAAAGTCTCTAGAAACCCTGCTGGACATCAATAAGTGTGGCACAGCGTGAGCTGCCAATTTCAAAAGGTGTGTGTGATACGTCAAGATTCGAGAAATGCGCGCCTCAAAATATGGAAACACTAAATCCGACTGAGGGACCCACCCAGGACGTCCATTTCCGCCCTAGAATTGGGATGCTAATGGTGTGAGGGGTTTCCCCTCATTTGCCCACCACTTAAAAGTTCTAAAAGCTCTTACAGCATTATTTTATTTTTATTTATTTAATGCAGTTTTATATAGCGCAAACTTAACGTAAATGTGTCAGGGCGCTTTACAAAAGAACCAGTTAAGTTACAAAAGGTACACAAGAAAGGCTAAACTCACAAACAAGTTCCGTATATACAGTTACCAAAGTACACAAGATAGGTTTCAGCAAGCCAACAAGTTACATATATGCAGTTACGAAGCTAATAAATTGCATATTTATATTGTAAGAAATAAAAGGTGTCAGCGTTAGGTTAAAGCAAGAGTAAAATACATATGTACAAAGTTGACCTCATGTGAATGCCAGGTGGTCGTAAGGAACAAGAAATGGGTTAGGCCAGAAATAACAGAATAAACATTAAAGAAAACAACCCGGCAATAATGGACTAAGACTAAAACATGAATTTCGTTATAACAGTATTTAAAGGTCTTGAAATATTGTAGACAAAGGAGCAGCTGCAGCAGAGAAAACCTTCACATAAGATATAAACCCCTTCACTGCGGCGGCTATTCTGCCGCAGTGCTAAGAGGGTGTGGGGGCCGCGTGGCGGTCCTGTGCTCGTGACGGAACCGCTCAGTCACGGCACGCGGGTGAGCTATGCTTGTGCCGGAACGGTTCCGTCACGGCCCCGCCCGCTCATTAGAACGCGCCGCGCAGGCGCAGAATTCGCGCCGAGCAGGCGCGGCGCGCGGGCCGTGACGGAACCGTTCCATCACCAGCATAGCCCACCCGAGGCTCGTGACGGAACGGTTCAGTCACGAGCATGGGAGGGGTTAATAGGCAGCAAGCATCCGGGAAGGACCTGCATGGCCAATGGGGTAGAGGTATGTCAGCCTAGCTCCCTCGATAGGCTAATCCTAAACAGCAAACGACCAACCCAAATCAGCCTTTCACCAATCCCGCCCGAAGATGTTTGCAATCCTTGGCTTTGAGCGATCAATCAACAGACTTCACAGAGTATTTGGATTTAAGCAATAGAGATGGGCAAGCCAATACATTTACTGGAGAGCTGAGCCAAGGGTCTGGCTCGGATCTTCGAGCCCGTGCACAAGACCAACCCTGAAAATGTTTGCTATGTGAATCCTATGATGAAGCACAACACCTGGTGATGTTTGAAGACATCCTGTCATACTTTTGTGCGTGTCTAGGAGTAGGATGGAAAGTATTAACATGTACAAAATGTGGTAGATTATAAAAAAAGAAAATTACTAGGGTGGCTTTTGTGTGTAAGACAGGTCCAGCTTAGAAGCCAGTTCACCCTTGAGACCTTATAGCTTCTGGTTCCCCACTGTGGATACCTGTCATGGTTTTTGCGATTTGATGCTATGTGAATCACACAATAAAAATCACATAAAATATTGTAAAGTTGCATAAAAAGTTCCAAATAGGTTATTTCTTTAACATGTGAAGCTTCGACATTAATACGTCACATTACAGCACTGCACTGAGAAGTACTTATTAAAACTCATGGCTTTAAAACAAACCAGTAGTGCACTAAGAGGCAAGACAATTGTCATGTAAACCCTGTACAAGGCCCAGATTATTACAAAGCAGCATTACATTCTACTAAATCAAGCTTAATATGTTTTAGTGCAACTGGAATTCTGAACTCACCTATTTGAAAGTGCCTTCATACAAGATAATGCAGAAAAATGTTTTGGTGAACTAAAATATTTGCCTAAAATCAAACAATTTTTTGGAGGAAGGCACAATTCATTCAATATTTCTGGTTGCACTTTGTACAAATTAGCTCGGAAATGTGTATCTATTGGTCTTTCCTTATGTTAAGACTTTCCTTTCACCTTTGTGAATTATTCTGAAGTTTGTAATAGTGTGAATTAGACCCAAAGGAATTAGAGTGCCTTATATGAACACTAGTTACATTACACATTGTCAGGTGCATTGTTTAAAAGCACGGGGAGATTAAGGGATTTGCCTAGAATCACAGGATATTGAGGTGACAGACTCAAACCTGGTTCTTCTGTTCCAAAGTCTGCAGCTCTTACTGTAATGCCATATCCTGGTTTGAGGGAGTGTAGAAAACAGAATTCACAAGAAAGATTGGCTTGTTATGGGCTCGAGGTTCCAACAGGACCTCAAGCTGAGCCAGAGCCAGGCTTCAGGCTTGAGCGTTCTGTGGCTCGCCCACACCCAAGAAGCAGGTCTACTCAAAACCTACCCACAAATAATTTCCAGGTCAGACTGGAGAACTACTACACATAAAAAGGGCAGTTTTCAGGAGGTTGTTAAATGATAGGACAGCACATTTATTTATTTTTTATATAGCGCAAACATGACCCTTTCAGGTGACAGTGCTTTACAGAAGTATACAAAAATATGGGCTAAAATAGGAAGACCATTTAATACAATACATAAGCATAGAAATAACAATAAATTATATACAAATAATATATTAATAGAATTATTAACAGAATAGGCAGTCATATGCTTGCACAAAGTAAACAGAGCATATAGTCTATAAACATAAGAGTTTATAGACTAGCGCAAGTCCAGGCTCAACCATATATATACCCGCATGATTAGAGGCAACAAACAGATATCAGGGGGAGATGGAGGACGGTGATCAGTGCAACATTAATTTCTTGGATAGTAAAATTTCTACTTCCTTCCTAAAGATGGATGTGGATGGGTTGCATCTGATTTCGCTAGGGAGAGAGTTCCATATTTTTGGTGCAATTCCAGAGAAAGATCTGATGTATGTTTTCTTTTTCTTGAATGTTTGTTGCTTAAGGAGCTACCGATTCTAGAAGATCTGTTTCCACCTGACGGGAGTCCTTTTTGGGTCAGGTAGGAGGGGGTATTATAATGCAGCGCTTTGCGGGTCATACAAGGAATTTAGAAATTAATTCTAGCTTCTAAGGGTAGCCATTTCAATAATTGAAGGTCAGGGTGATGTGAACACTTCTTTTAGATCCGGTGCTGAGCCTAGCTGCTGAATTCAGTGTAGCCTTTAATGGTGCATGTGACGTTCGTGGGAGGCTCACCAGAGTAGTACTGCCATAGTCTAAGTTCGAAAGCACAAGGGCTAGAACTGCTGTTGTAAAGTCAGCCGGAGTGAGGAAAGGTTTTAGCTTACTAAGAAGGTGAAGCCTCTAGTGATAGCACTGACGTGTTTTTGCATCGAGAGGTCATTGTCCAAGGTTATATCTAGGACTTTGGCAGTCAATGCTGTGTGGGGTGCAATTCAGGGCAGTGTGAAGGGGGAGCCAGTCTTTGACAGTTGTGGTGGTGGTGTGGAGGCATTGAGTTTAAAGTGGTTATGGGTTAGCCAGTGTTGTGTTTTAGTCAGGGTGTTGTTGGGGATATCGCAGTCTATGGGGGAGGTGATTTTCATATACAGTTGGGTATTGGCAGCCTACATGTGGTATGAGATGTGGGAGTTTTTGAGGATTTCAGTAAATGGTTCCATTGAGAAGTTAAACAATGTCGGGGAGAGAATAGAGCCTTGGGGCGTGTCTAGTGGCAATGGAGGCTGGTCAGAAAGAGTATGATTCATTATGCATGCATAATATGTTACCGTTTTTACATAGTCCGCATATATACAGTCAACAAGTTGCGGCAGAAATAGGGTCATAGAAGCAAATTAACAGGAGATAAGTCATAAGGATGTTTTGGTTTGTGACAGTGTACTTTCAGTGCAGTTTCGAGAGCAGGGGGGGGAAGGTACTGCTCACAGGTCAGCTGGAAGCGCATTCCAATGCCCCAGGGTAAGTGAATTATCGTAACCTTGGTCTGGCACAGGGAGGGTTGTGAGGGAACTGAAGCTCTGGACTGGTTTCATGTGGTTATGGCATAAAGTAATGGTTGTGGGCGTAGGAGATATATTTGGTGGAGGAGCACTTGGCAGCTTTAAAGACTATGCTCAATAATTTGAACCTAGCTCTGTATTCTGATGACAGCCACTCTACCTTGGGCTATGGGGCATGTTCTAGAAATGCCACCAAAACCTGTTAAGGGGTCTTGTGATAAGCTTTGGAAATGTGTCCATTACAGAGACATTCTCCCCCTTCTGTTTTAATTGTACCCCTCTGTGATTCAATAGGTTTTTGCAGTATGTCCCATATTAATTTTACACATTTGAAGGTATGGAAATATACTTAGAGGACAGATTGTCTTTGCAGGACCCACACTTTCTTTTACCCCATCTTATCAATTTTATCCTGGACCTTGAAATGAACACTTGCTAGCCCCCACAGACCACCATTCCACCTGCAAACCCACCCTCCCACTGAGCTGCTTCTGCCTCTACAGAATGAGAAGGTCTATTTTCTTAAATAAGCGAGTAGTCTATTGTGAACCACCCGCAACAAATAAATGTACAATTCGACTATAGGATTAAGCATTAAAGTTCATGACATGTTGTCCTAATGCTGATAAAGAACGGAATCCTAATCTTTTGCCAGTTCTATTGGAACCTGAAGTGATTTTAAAGACCGTATCCTATTGCATTTATGCCTGAGTGGACAGGAAAGAATCTAATTCCTCCATTCTAGATGTCTTCAACCTCTTCCACAGAAACTTTGATAACATAGAGATCAATTTCAGTACGACAAATACTTGGCTGCACAACACCAAGCAGAATATAGGGAGAACATCATCCTCGGCAGCGAAGCTGCATGAAGTGGTTATAAAAGCCCCGACCATTTAAAAACACATCTGATGTGCCTTTAGTTAAGTGCAAATCAATCTGAGGAATCACCGTCAAAAAGACCAAAAGTAACAAAGAAACAACACTAGAATGGAACTGCAAATGTACGACGTGTAGTTCAGAACTAATTGATATTCTGCTACGAGTGATGTAAACCTTTTCTTCGCCTTGCACTGGCCGGAAAACGAAATTTAGACTCATTCATGTCAATGCAAGCCTGCAGACATTCACTGTCTGCAATGGAGCCAATGAGTAAAAATTACAGACCGGTAGTATACTGTATGGGTGATTAGCAGTTTCCTAGATTCATTCAAGCATTGCATCCACTACTTTTTGAGCTGTATATATAGATCTTAAGCGAACCATGATATTCTATCACAGAAATATCTCTTCTGCTCAATGGCATGTATGGAACCAACTGTGCAGTTTGTTAAATGCTGGTAATTTTTGACAACAAAAAAACCACCACTGGGTCAAGGCTCCCAACAGCATGGCTTAGCCACAAGCAATAAATAACAAACGAAGTGCCAATACTGTGAATGATTTCAAGCTAAATGTTCTAAACACATCCGAACTAAACAAGATGTCTTGATCTCACATGTGTGAGCAGAATTAATCTTTTGTCTGGCCTCTCCCTAAAAAAAGTCCCTTGGTGTTGTTGGTGGAATCCTCCTCGTCTGTTATTATTTCTCCGGGGTGTTGAATTGTCTTCCTCACTCCCACTCCCAGAGGAGGATGTGTCTGAAAATGTAATAAACTTGTTTTGGGATCTTCCCTGGTATTCCTGTAGATGTCTATAAGCCTCTGGTCTAGAGTAGAAATCAGATTGAAGGAAGGGGTATACTTTTTCTAAATTGAAGTTCTTTTATCCTTTTCAAACTGCGTGGTTTTCTGATTTATAGTATAATCCCTAAATTCACCAATCTCTTTTTGTACTTTCTCCAATAACGTTTTAGAGTCTGTTATCAATTGATTTGTCGAGATGGCAGTTTCTAAGGCTTCAATTTCCTCCAATTGAGTTTTTGAGAGTCTTTGAGCCATTTCTACCGTAAGTACCATTAGATCACGACTACATTTGGTCTTGATGTAGCTGTAACCTTTTTTGTAAAGGGGATCCTCCGTAAAAATTACAGGTACATTTTTCATCTGAAGACCACCAGGAATTGTGTCAGCCCTCAAATGTTGAAGAAGAAAATGACCATGGAGGTCAGTGCAAATTTGTTTTTTCTTTAGTCTAGTTAATTTAGATTCTGGCCCTGATGAGAACTCTATCACCAGCAAAGAGTTCGAAACGCGTAGACTATTTATAGCCAAAAGTTATATCAAACTGTTTTGTATAAATTGAAAAATGTATATATGGCTTCCTGTGAATATTGATATTCCAGTGTAAAATTGTATGTGTGTCTGTTGTTGTCTTAGATATAGGGTGATTGTGGTATGAATGAATGTTGATTATAAATGTATTGAACCTTTTTGTGACTTATTATGGTTGTATTTTTGTAAATGTTGTGTACATAAGGTCTTATAACTTGTAAAGTTGGTGAAATCACAAACCAAACTTATGAAAAAACTATTTGTTAAAAAATAAAGGATTAATTCTGCTCACACATGTGAGATCAAGACATCTTGTTTAGTTCGTATGTGTTTAGAACATTTAGTTTGAAATCATTCACAGTATTGGCACATCTTTTATTATTTATTGCTGGTAATTTTTGACAGCACCTCGCCTAAATACTGGTCTCCTCTCATAGATTCATAATCCAAGCTTTGACAAATGGATCATTGTATTCTTGGCCTCTTGGACATATGCATGAAGGTCTGATATTACATACATTGCCTCTCTTATTGGCACAACAATGACATCCATCTTGGTACCCGACAAAAAAACTTGTCATCCAAAACCTCATGAAATTTGCAGTATGTTACGTAAAATTAGCTCCTTCGAGTGACATTCAAACATTTAGTTTGATCGATTGTGGTAGGCAACTATTTCAGCTCATTTTTGGGAATCATCCATTTTAAAGACACAAAATATTCCATACAGGGGGTGAGCCCGATTAGTACTTCTACACTGTCCATGAATTTTGTGGACAAAATACTGAAAAATTACAACGGAATCTAAAAGCGCTTCAAGTGAATAAATCAGAATGCAAGAAGGCGATATGAACAGATTGCTTCTACGGTGTTAAGTGAGGAAGAGGTAAACTTCCTCATCGCCACATGAGGTCAGGATTGGATGAAGGGGTTAAGAGGGCAGGGCATACCAGAGAGAAGAAAAAAATAAAAGAGTATGATGATATTTTGTGATGGCTTTTGAGAAGAGAGATGGAAGCAAGGCTAGTGGGAATGGGCGAACAGAAGCCTCCTGGTGGGTACAGGGGAGAAGAAGAAAATGACACCCCTCTAATGCACAGAATCTGCTAAAGGGGACACAATGCACGGGTGATCAACGGCAGCAAAACAGAGCTGTTTGGGAACATATGTTGGAAGTTAAAGGCCCAGAAAGTTGATGCAGAAATGTATACTAAAAACAAAGATTATTAAAAGACCAAACTAAGCCAATGAATGAAATTCAAAATAATGAAAACCAAACAATTTATTACAGCAAAATTTATGAACAAATATTTTTAACACTAAACCACCACATCTTACTGGTGGATAAGCAGACCCCATACCTGCCATCATCTTTTGTGCCTCATAGGGTTCCATATAACCATCGTTCTCCGTCACCTTCTCCGGGGCCACCTGGACACTAGAAGTCTGTTTAGCATCAAATGGATCTGCATAATCCTCTAGGATGACAACCTGGGAAGACAGTAGAAAGGAAACATAAGCAACCGCAAACCTCTACGTGGATTCTTCGCAGACGATCACATGATTTGTTAAGACATATAGTGTTATGATCCCTTTGATTAATAATTCTGGAATCTTACATCAGGTCTTATATTGGTTAAACTGTTTAATTCCCTCCATCTATTACCTTGAATGGCAAAAATAAGCATTTTAAGTTTAGGCATCTCTTCCCCGCTTCGGATTCCCAGCACACACTTACTACGCCTACTGTCCAAGTGACGTGTCATTTGTATTTCTTTCACGCCACAGTAGCCATACGTGTTACAAAGCGCTATATAGATGCAATTACAATACAATACAGTATATGAGTTAGTGCAGTTTAAAACAAGCATGGCTTGCAAATGAACTCTTGCAGGATATGCCAAACGGACAGGTTGCTGGGTAAAAGCAGTGAATGTATCAGCTATAAAAATACACTTAATTTGCTGCTGCGGGTGACAACACTCGCAAAAGGTGAACAAAAGAAAAAAATAAAAATGACTGAAGTACTGTTCTGTTCCCCCAGAGCCGAACTACAGAGCCTACACTAGTCACCATATATGAGAGAAACAATGGGGGCAGCTTCTAGTCATCCTTGAATTAGGAAAAACAGTGGGAGAGAGGACCCTTTACCATACTGGCTCCCATACTGTGGAATTCTCTCACAGAATATATTAGGTCAACAACTGAACATTTGGCATTTCATCACGCATAAAAATCATATCTATTCTGATGAACGTGCGAACGTTTGTAAAACTGCCCACTAGTGGCACAATACCCCCAGGCAGAAACACGCTGCACAGAAAAAAGAATCGGATCAGGGCACATATGAGATAGGCTATTTTCACCGCCATTGTAATTATGCGGCAGGGTAAAACCAAATTATTTGGCAGGATTGACTAAATTATGTGGAAAGAAATAGCAATGAAGCGCATTTTGTGATAGGATAGTTTCGTTAGTTTGCTATTTTTGCATGTGGTAACACTGTCTGGACAAAGTCCTCAACTCATTAGTACAAGTTTAACCACAAAATACAGCAATAAACAACAGAAAGATGCCCAGTCAACCTTAAGGAAGGCCCTTTTACTGTGCGGAAAGCCAGGTAGCCGCGTGTATAGTACCGCTTGATCAGACTGACCAAGAATCAACATTTGTTTATATTAAAAAATAAAGATTATGCAGCAGGTTATTATATGAATAGAAGGGGGGGCATTGTGGCAAATCCATAACTGTGCAGAAAATGTACCATGTGCAGAATCGCCTAATTACAGTTGGCCCCGGCTGCGTGCACCGATTAACCTTTCACTGTACACCATTTTGTAAGTTAACCGCTCTTTGACGGCTTGTCACCCCCGCCAGAAGGTGACAGACGTTCACACAAAATAACCAATAAGTCTACCTCAACCTAAGATTTTAAAAAAACGTGTAAATGCGCCAGCCTAAGGGTGTAAATCACCCTTCATCTGGTAGAGTGCAGCGAACACGGCATTAAATGTGCGATTAAACCTCACCCCGACAGCGGAGTCACAGATACCTGGCGATAAACCTGCCTCGCCAGAGGGAGACACGGAAAGTGTGCGGATCCCGCCTAATCTGCGAGTATCTGAATGCAATTCAATTATTTCAACTATCGAGACTGATAAAGCAGGCCTTTAACAGCACAATAAAGAGCTGGCAGTGGTACAATGCATAATTAGAAACAAGCCAAGCAACGCCAAGGCCGCGCTGCGCAGCCGCCCTTATCTGAGAATGAATGAGCGCGGCCGAGGCGCGTCCCCGCGTCTGCGCACCTTTGTCTCGTGCTGCGACGTGCTGTTTGCGTTGCTGCTCCTGCCTCCGTCTCGCGCGCGGCCTCCTTTGTTAACAAAAACAGGCTCCATCTGTTCCTCTAAAAGAAGCACACGTACTGACTCTCTGTGAGATCAAAAAAGCATCGCCGCTAGGCTGCCACTGTCAGACAGGCCCCTCCCATCTTCACTCTCCCCACTGTGTTTAAAGTGTCCTTCTTGTAGCGTCAGTCTTCCTCCCTGCAAGATGTGTTTATGTGTTTTGTTTAGTGTAGCGCGAACTTGGCTAAGGGCATAAATTACTCAAAGTAATATTAATTTCTTGTGTGTTAGGCCGGGGGAGATTGATTGGAGCAGAATCACAGTCTGTTGATGAGCGGCGCCGTGACTCTAGCATGGTTCACTAGTTCCATAAATAGCAATTCTAGCCGAGAGACCACAGCTCCTCTCCATTACCAAATGGATACTGCAATGTGTGTTTTTTTCACATATGAAATACATATAGCAATAAGCAAGTGGTGTAGCATTTGGAAGAAAAGCACATCCCTGCGAGTTGAGCTGTACCCGGGAGCTGCGAAGGGAACCCGATTATGTTCAGGCGGTATACGAGCGAATGGCCGTGGCCCTGGGCAGGGATGCGTCCGCACAGCAATGGTAATTTATGGGGCCTGCTTTCCAAAATACTCCCCTGAGCAGCCACAAGGTGGCAGAAATTCATAATAACCGGTCACGTGGGATAATTGTTTAGGCGTGGTCTAAAAACCGAGTGTAGGCAAGAGACCTGGGCATAAACAACGAGGGAGGTTGTGGTCGGAGTCACACACACTTACTATGACATTAACTTCCTACTGCCTATGCCTCTTAAACACGCACGCGCCTCTAATCTGTGCGGAGTGGCACACCGACGGGGGGAGGCACAAAGGGAAAGAAAGCAACAGAAGGCAATTAACTGAAAATGTCAAGTGGCCTTAAATGCGCAATCTGAATGTTGTTGATGTGGGGCCGAGGAAGGTGGAGGACAAAGCAGTTACTTCCAATGCGCACTCGCGAGGGGACAATCCAATAACAACCCCTCTGCCAATCACGTGGCTTTTACGAAGCTATTAAAGCCTAAATGAACAATATGAGCAATCTGCAGTAAAATTAACCAAGTAACTGCTGGCTGCCGACTCTACACCTTACCCTATTCCCTGGAGATGCAGAAGCGCCCTTGAAAACCCATCTTCGCCTCTTTTCCTCGCATCCTGATGCTCCTTTGATAAGATTCATTTCGTGCTGCCACCAAGCATTAAAAAAAGGATCAATGTAGTTACCTACAGATCACTAAGATGGTAGAGTGATATGTGTGCTGTAACCACTGAAATGCAATACGCTGCCAGACGTTTGCTCCACTTAAAACAGCCCATCATGATCAAGGCTATGTGGGAACATCAATACGAGTTTAAGAATTTCTTGCTAGCAAGAAAAAGGTAAAATTAAAGATTTTAAATGTCTATGTTTTTTAGCTTCCACCAAAATGGCTGGCAGAACTGTGACCGGCCCTAGTTTATTTTCAGACAGCCCTGGAGACATGGAGGAAAAACGTTTCAATGACCTCCACACGGACTGCCAATCTTTTAATTTATATTTTTAAACGACACTACTACAATATGATGCTTCTCGGAGCACAAATATTGCCACTGTTTGAGAATGCATTTCAAGAAATATAAAGTAGGGCCAAACGAAAAATACCAACCATTTGTTGTTTAAAGAGCAAAGTCCTCCTCTTCACAATAAATTGGGTTATAAATACAATAATATGCATTCATTTGTAATGTGACTTTCCTGTCTTTGTTCCCTTTAATTATCAGTCATGGATCATTCAGGCAGCCATAGAACACAATTAAAAGTGCTTCCTATTTGTATTTGCTGATCCAAGTATGCACAGATAAGTGCTGAAAATAGGCTCTATGTGACTGATTATTTTTGTAATGTCTGGGACATCAATATAATGTGCTGGCAACCCTAATGACAAGGCTGAAAGTTTGTTTCAGGATGAGCACAAGAATGATTTCCTCCACCCTCGATCCCTGAACAGGGCCGGACTGGGAACGCAAACTGACCTTGGAAATAGAGTCAGCCCAACCACGAAGGAAAGGGTGGGGGATGAAGTTGAGGGTGCACAAGGAAAACACTGCAGCTGCTTTTGGTACAGGGGTGATGTTGCAGCACTGCTGAAAACCAGCCCCTGTACTAAAAACAGCCTCCACTAGTCCAAAAACGCCCGACCCTTCTGGCTCACCGACAAAAACGCCCGGTGCCCACTATGGCCAGTTAGGCCTGGGACCTGAATAATGCCATAATAGCAATAGTTTAACTTACTTTTGAAACCCTATGCCAGTCCTCAATAATATGTTGCGTTACTTCAAGTGTCTGGGAATGCACCCTGCATTCAAACAACTCATTACTCATTCTCAACCTTCACTTTTACACTCACCCTGCACTCACAATGACCACACAGCACTTCTGCCACTCACCATGAACTCACACCGTTCTCCCACCACTTACCCTGCGGTCACATGAGCACACCGCTCTCCGTGCACTCACAGTGATCACTCTGCACTCACAATGCACTTGTGCTGTTCACCATGTACCTCACCCTGCAGGACACGAGCACACTACTCACCATGCACTCATTTGGCACTTCACTCACTCAAACAAGCCCATTACTGACCACAAATTCATTTGTCCGACTCTGCACTTACATCCGCACACAAATTCATATGGTTACCTCACTCACTCCTCTCACCCTACTCGCACACTGTTGCATAGCTCACTGCAGTGGTGGCTGGTGACATTTGAAAGTGGTGAGGCGTAAACTTTCTGTGGGAGAGCACTGTGGTGAGCGAGTCCGAAAAATTAAAAGGGGTTAAAGGGGGGTTTTCCACAGTGAATTTTTTAAAAAAGAGTGGGTAAATGGTGCATTCTCAAGCAAATTAGAGCAGCAAGAAGGTTAGTAAAGCAATTGTGAAAGTGCAGTTATTGCATGTTTTTTGATGCTCTGAGGACACATATACATGGATTAAAAGCATCAAATGTACATATAAAGCAGACACACACATGCATGCACACTCTCAAACACACACACTCATACAAACTGGGAGCAAAGCTGAGAGTGACACATATACACACAAGCAGACTCCGAAACAAGCATATATAAACAGATAGGCGTGCACTAATTCCCACACAGACAAACATACACACAGAGGCACATAAACACACATGCGGCCAAAAGGACACAAAAATGCACCAAGCACTCAATAGGAGCAGGAGCAACACACTGTCATATAGCAACATGTACAATCCCAGAGGGCATGAATACTTTTGAATTTAATAACTGAGTGATGCTTATGAGTTATACCACTTTGAGATGCCACGGTTTTCCCTTTTGTGGAGTGCTTACACTAAACCATCGCATGTTAAATAATTTAGCGCATGAAGACATTTTATGCAGACAGCAATTGTATTTTCTATTTTTCACTACAGAAGGCTTTTCTTTAATGTTTTAGTCAAGAAACCAAAGGAAAGCCAGACCTGGCTTTGCTAGTGCTTGTTCTGTCTGGGAAGGCTAACAAGCTGCATTGCACAGCACGAGCCAAGAAGAAAGTGAGGCTTTTCGATTCACCTGGTAAAACAACATTCTGCCATTGGAGCACTCCTGCCACCTGTTCAGATTTTCAATGGGTGCTTCACAAATACAAATGTCGACATATTTGATGCATTAATAGTCTGTACTGGCCTAGAGTGACATTTGGCCGATTTCCCAACCAGGGGTGGCCTTTGATGGCCCTGCATGATTGGAACGAGTCGTCCATCTCTCATGCAATAAATAAACAATAAAATCAATGGCTCTCAACTAGCCTACATAACATATACAGCCAAGCACTCAAGAGATGGACTCTACCACACAACCCTATCGGCCTGCACTATCCCTACTAATCTTGATTTTTAGAATGTTTGCAGAGAGTGTATCTAGAGAACGCCTCAGAAAGCTGCCTGCATCCCTCACTGTTCTTAGCTATCATAGCCGCAAAATGGCACCAGGAGTTACACGCTCGCTTTTCATGCCAGTGACCTAAAAGTGTTCTCCTCAGAGACACCCTGGTTGTTAAATAGATTGTCTCCCGGCGTGCTCCTCTTTATATCAGACCCTTACCGATGGCCCCTGTCACTAGGAACACAGCACTATAGGGAGAATACAATTTTGAAAACTTACCTGACCGCCTCTGCTCCTGGTCTGCGTTGGCGCCTCTTCAAACAGGAACAGCAGCATTGGAGTGGCAACCCCTAAGCCAATCCTGGCGCTGAGTGGCACGGTTACTCCTCACCCGCAGCACGCCCATTAGGAGGCCGAGGGGCTCCTAATGGGCATGCGCAAACAAGGGAAAACACAAGTGCCCATGAGTGGGCAAGGTGCGAAAAATCGCCCTCCGTCCCCACTCAAGCGCACTTGTGTTGTGCTGCTGGCTGCTGCCCCATGTCTGACAATGCATCTCAGTCAACATGATGCCAGACCGCCCACCCCCTTCACTATTTGAAGGGGGTGGGCGGTCCGATGTCATGCTGACTGACATGCATTGTCAGTTGTCCTTTGGCGTCTTTGAACTTCAGTAAACTGAGATTTTCCTTAAGTTCAAAGATGCCGTGGGAGATGCAAGCGGCGGGGCTACGCCCCCATGCCCCAATGGACGCACCGCGCCTGGCTCACTGTGCACTCACATGGGCACTACTGGCTCCCACACAGCGTAGAGGGTTAATGTGCCTGATACAAAGAACGTGTACCATGCAGATCACAGAACAGAGTGTGAGTAAACTACGAGTAGCGCTATAAAAAAAAGAAATGTTTGTCAGAGAGGGGCAAGAAGAGAGATGAGGTGCATTGTTGACAAGTGGCAGTGAGGGAATTCATGGAGAAGGAGGAAATTTGGGGAGGGGTGCCAAAAAAGACTGTTGAATCGTGCACAACAGGGCTAGGGCCATCCCTGGATGGGCGTCTTAGCCCCCCCCCCCCCAACCTCGAAATTCGAGTAAAGTTGTGCCACTGGTAGCCAGTGAGATCTTAAGGATTCATGAAGGGGCACTTTCTCCGCTAAGGCAGAGGACTGTCGCCGCCCCACTGCTTTATGAGCAGTGCAAAAAGGGGAAAAAATGATAACACAATGTTCTTATTTTTCCGTATGGAGGCAGGTTTATGGCGGAGACCGGACTGTCGTCACGGCCTGATGGAGAACATGCACAGGCCCCCAGGTCCCGTCTGAGCGCCAAACCATGGCACTCAGACCAATGTCAAAGTCAAAGTCAAAGTCAAAAGATTTATATAGCGCGCTACATACCCAGAGGGTCTCAAGGCGCTTGAAGGAGGGGGGGAATTACTTGTCGAATATCCAAGTTTTAAGTTGCTTTCTGAATGCTAGGTGGTTCTGAGTGAGGCGAAGGTGAGTGGGGAGTGAGTTCCAGGTTTTAGCTGCCAGGTAGGAGAAGGATCTACCTCCCAGGGTGGTTTTGTTGATGCGAGGTACGGTGGCAAGAGCTTGGTTGGAGGATCGTAGCTGGCGGGGGGGGGAGGGGGGGTGTAGAAGGAAAGTCGTGTGTTGAAGCACTCGGGTCCAAGTTCGTAAAGTGCTTTGTGTGCATGGGTTAGGAGGCGGAAAGTAATCCTCTTATTGATGGGGAGCCAGTGGAGGTTTTTCAGGTGACTGGAGATGTGGTCTTTACGCGGGATGTCTAGTATGAGTCTGGCTGATGCATTCTGGATGCGTTGGAGTTTTTTTCTGGAGTTTTGCGGTGGTACCGGCGTATAGGGTGTTTCCGTAGTCCAGGCGGCTTGTAACCAGTGCAAAGGTGACCGTTTTTCTGGTTTCGGTGGGGATCCAGCGAAATGTTTTTTTGAGCATGCACAGAATGTTGAAGCAAGATGATGAGACGGCGTTGGACTGTCTGGTCATCGAGAGTGAGGAGTCGAGGATGACGCCCAGGTTCCGTGCGTGGTCCGTCGGGATGGGTGCTTTTCCAAGGGCCTCTGGCCACCAAGAGTCATCCCAGGCGGAGGGGGAGGTGCCTAAGATAAGGACTTCTGTTTTGTCTGAGTTCAGTTTCAGACGGCTATGCTTCATCCACTCGGCTACTTCTTTCATTCCTTCATGTAAGTTGGTTTTGGCGGTGTTAGGGTCTTTGGTGAGTGAGAGGATCAGTTGAGTGTCGTCAGCGTAGGAGATGATGTTGAGGTTGTGTTGGCGTGCGATGGCCGCGAGGGGGCTCATGTATACATTGAAGAGGGTGGGGCTGAGTGAGGATCTTTGTGGTACGCCGCAGATAACTTCCGTGGCCTCTGACTTGAATGGTGGGAGGCGGACTCTCTGGGTTCTTCCAGTAAGGAACGAGGTGATCCATTCCAGTGCTTTTCCTTGGATTCCGATGTTTCTGAGGCGCTGTAGAAGGGTGCTGTGGCAGACTGTGTCGAAGGCTGCGGAGAGGTCAAGGAGGATGAGGGCGACTGTGTCTCCATTGTCCAGTAGAGTTCGAATGTCGTCTGTTGCTGCGATGAGGGCGGTCTCGGTGATGTGTTTGGCTCGGAAGCCGGACTGTGAGGGGTCGAGGGATTTGTTAGTTTCGAGGAAGGCGGCGAGTTGACTGTTGACTGCTTTCTCGATGACTTTGGCTGGGAATGGAAGGAGCAGGATGGGTCGGTAGTTTTTGAGTTCGGTGGGGTCAGCTGTAGGTTTTTTCAGAAGGGCGCTGAGTTCGGCGTGTTTCCAGCTTTCCGGGAAGGTGGCGGAGTTGAGGGAGCAGTTGATGACGTCTCTGAGGTGTGGTGCTATGATGGAGTCTGCTTTGTTGAAGATGTGGTGGGGGCATGGGTCTGTGGGGGATCCTGAGTGGATTGAGTTCATCAGGCGGAAGGTGTCCTCAGTGGAGATTGGGTTCCAGTCGGTAAGGATGTTCAGGGGGGGGTGAAGGTACGGCCGAAGGTTGGGTGGGTTGGTCTCCGGGTTGTCGAAGCTGTTGTGGATGTCTGCGATTTTGTTGTGGAAGAACGAAGCTAAGGAGTCGCAGAGGGCTTGAGAGGGGGTGATATCATTGGAGTTGGCAGAGGAGTTGGTAAATTCTTTGACGATGTTGAATAATTCCTTGCTGTTGTGGGCGTTGTTGTCTAGTCGGTCTTTGAATGCAGCTTTCTTGGCAGATCGGATTAGTTGGTGGTGTATGCGGGTGGCGTTTTTGAAGGCGTCCCTGGTGCTGGTGATTGGGTCTTTTTTCCAGGCCTTCTCGAGGGAGCGACAGAGTTTCTTCGATTTCCTAAGATCCTCGTTGAACCAGGAGGCGTTTTTGTTGCCTAGTTTGATTTGACGTTTTTTCAACGGTGCTAGGATGTCAGCGCTGTTTGATAGCCATTGGGTGAAGTTAATGGCTGCTTGGTCGGGGTTTGAGGAGTGGACAGGGGGGTTTTGAAGAAGCGATGAGGAGATCTGGTCGATGGTGAGTTTGTTCCAGTTTCTTCGCAGAGAGGGTTGAGGATGGTTGTGAGTAGTGGTCTTATTGTAGATAAAGTGAATGCAGCTGTGGTCCGTCCAATGTAGCGTTGTGGTGTGACTGAAGGAGACATGTTTGCTGGAGGTGAAGATAGGGTCAAGTGTGTGTCCTGCGATATGGGTGGGGGGTGGTGACGAGTTGTTTGAGTCCGAGGTTGGCGAGATTGTCTAGAAGGGTGGTGGCGTTGCTGTCATTGCTCTTTTCCAGGTGAAAGTTGCTGTCAAACCGGTGACAGCAGTATCGTGATTGGCTAGGGGAGTCTGTGAGCCGGAGTGCTTCCAGGAGCCAGGAACCAGGGAGGATGGAGGAGAGGTGGCAGCCGGCTTTCAGCAGGAAAGGCTTAGTCACTTTGCCTCCCTCCCCCAGACCCGCCAGGCATAGTTCCCTAGCAGTCGCTTCTGTATTTGTGATGTCGGGCAATAAATATATTGTGCCCCCCACCTCCTTTCCGGGAACTGTAAATGTATTACTCCTTTTTAGCTCATCACAGCCCTTATGATGACATATTGAATTATAGACAGGGCCACTGGAATTATGCCCTTCCGCGGCTGCAGCTTTTTTTGGCATTACTTTGAATTTGCCACATAATCCGTCATCTGCAGAATAATTGCAGATAACACATTTTTATTTCTGGCTCAAATGTTACTAAAAATGTGACGTGGGTTCCCTTGCAGTGTAATGCCCTTTTTCAAAGTATAACTGGTCCTCTTATGGTTGATTTTTTCTGCATTTGGTTATTCATCTGGTACTAATGAGGTGAAATCTTTGCCCATACAGTATTACTGTGTGCAAAAATTACAAATGATGAAGTAATGGTGTAAAAAAGTACAGCAGTATGCTGCATGATTCTTTTTCTTGCCGCATAATTTAGTTACGCACATCACATCACTTAGAGCTCCCATGCAGCATAATTTAAGTGGCCTCGATTATAGGTAAACCTTTAGATATGGGGACACCATAATAACAGGAGCACCCGTAAGGATGAGAGAGGAGTAATCCATCAATCAGCCTCCCAATTATCATATATCACACAGAGAATGATGACAAAACTAGGGCATAGCCATTCCCTTCTAGAGGAATTCCATTTTCATATGTAATTCCCTGACCCACTTTTGTGGCAAGCTTCATCATCCTAATACAATGCTTAGGGATCGATGCACTACAGACTCTGGTAAAACTGCCAAAAGAGATGCCCAATCTGTTCGATTTTACTCTTGGGCTCTCTTTGACAGGCTTAACATCTTTTTTAAAAAATAAGGATGGTCTCTGGCAAACATCACCCTACCATCTCTGTCTCGATATGTTTTGGCCTACATTAAACGCCCAGTCGGATGGGGGCCTCCTTCAGGACTCTTTTCCTATTGCCTCGACTTAACCAATAATGTCCTTCTACTGCTACTTTAATGTGTCAGTGTTATTATAAAGAAATAATTTTTACTCGCAGTATTGAACAATTGGACTACCTCCAAACGTCACATTAGTTTCTCTTAACCCAAGGTACGCATAAGTCAGCGCCCTATAATCATACATTCATTAAAATGGTCCAATGCTACATTTAAATCCTATGACAATGGCAATGTATGCACTATTGTACAATTAAGTATTGTAGGACTACTGGTTGATACTACATTTATTGTTGGATCAGAATATCCACTATTGAGGTTATTTTTCACCACGATTATAGGTGAGACTATCTTTAGGGGGGATTAAAACATGCTTGCAATTCACCTGGACTAATTCCCGCCACTGACACCCAATATGTTTTGCCATACAGGCTGTTCTTTTGTTTCCCAGTCCTGATGAAGACCCATGGTGATGCTTTGATATAAACACATAACCTGAATGGGTCGAAACGTCGATAACTAAAAAGTGCTCCTTAGCTGTGTCAGGCTGATTATACAAAGAGGATATCCGCTTGAACAGGCATTTGTTTTCTTGGGACACCATAATGAGTCATTCATCATGTTAATCTGTGAAATGTTTGTATTTATTATGTTTCAGTCTTGATATATGTTATTTTTTTAATTTATTTCGTTATTGTATATGTTACTTAACAGTCCTGTGTGGTCCTGTGATATGTTATTATCTGCATCACTTCACGATATATGATTGACAATATACAGTGTAACATTTTTGTTGGCCTCATTTTATTTTTCAATCACTAATGTGTTTTTCTTCACAATTTACTTGTCAATCCCTAGTGACATAGGGGACTAAATGTTTTGTAAAAGAAATAGACTAAATTAGGTGTAGGCTTTGTGTATAAAAAATGTGGACTCCGCTAGAAAGAAATGACTTGATCCAAGTGCTTTGCATTAATCTATGTGTGGATACACCAGAATAACAGCAAGAACCTAAGATGTCAGCTAGTCAAACAGTACCAAGAGAAAGCTTGAACTAGTACTGTTAAAGACATATCTTTTCTGTTTGGATCTACATTTGTTTTTATTAGCACCCACATTTTATGTGGAAGCCTAAACCACTTGTTACTCCCACTGTAAGAAAACACGCTAATGGCAGCATGTTAAATTTGTAGTGGGCTAGTACAGCATATTAAAATACGACAAGTGCACCATAGCCCTGGAAATTGTAGCTTTAGTTGCCAAATATTTGTAATCACAAATAAATACCCCATTAACTACTATTGTTCTTCCCTAACGGTGAAAATGAAAGTGTGGCTCACTGGTTAGAGGCGGCAGACCCGAGAGCAGAGGACGGCCCGGGACCAGGGTTCGATTCCCGGCGCGGCAGGTTTCTGGACCAGGGTCAGCGGACTCGATAATTCTCTCGCCTCGGTGCCCACTCTGATCAGCGATCACACTCGGCAACTCTGGGCATTAGCTTGCCTCATCCTCACTAACGGCCCCACCAGACCGCCGGGGATGCCTGGTCTCACCCTGGAGATACCCATTAAGGGACCATCTCTCAGGGAAGCCAGGAAGGGTTTCGCAGCGGTCGAAGCGCCTTGGGACCCTCCGGGTAAGTAGTGCGCTATATAAATGCCTATACATTTACATTTACATTTATATTTACATTTACGAAGTTCATTATTCCAGTGGAAAAATTGTAACTTTCCCCTAATATCTCTTCCCTTGCTTTTCCCCCATTTTCTCTCTTTACATGTGTGCACTTCTCTAGTTAGACAGCGAGTGAACTGTGACCCTGCTAAATAAGAGAAATGCGATGGGGTAGAATATAGGAGATGGACTGACACATAACAAAAACAGTACAGCAAGACATGAAGTGGAGGGACAAGGGGTAGAGAAAGCGCTATAAGAAGGTTTGTGAGGTAGGGAAAAAAGTAAAGTAAACAGAGAAAGGAAGGTGAGTTTGCCAGAAGCAAAGATAAAGAGATAGAAACAGGAAGGTTTTAGAGTACAGTACACAGAGATAGGGAGAACGAAATGTAGCGAGAGGCAGAGAAGTACAGTACCCCATGGGCCGCTTAGGTTTCGACTTAGTTAGTATAATATGCGTTGATCCATAAGAAAATGCCAACATAATGTAAATAGAGCCAAGCTCTTTACTTGGTCCTGGGTTTATTGTTGAGCGTGTTTTCCTGGTGGGATTTGGCGCAAGTTAGTGTGTGTTTATTGTTGGGACAAACATTTTCCTGAGCACCGATAAATCTAATGAAAATGTAATACAGTGGTCGTCCGCAATACACAGTATTTCACTTTTTTTATATTCATTCTTGACACTAAGATGGAAGTAGCCCTTCATTGGAGTAGCCAACACGTGTTTCGTCATAGTTGATATTCATCACCGATCTCTTCAGGGCCCTAGTTCGATAATGGCGTCTAGTCCTTTTGAGCAACCTTCAATCTAAACCCAAATACTATGTGTCAGTCACTAACTTCCAAGATGAAGATGCTAACTTATTTTACGCGGACCGAGGCACTCTGGGTTAATGATTTTTAGGGTTGAGTTGTTCTGAAATAATACAGTTTTGTGAAGACGACACATCATATGAATAGTTACATGGACATAAGCAGTTGCCTGTTCATCCAAAATTCTCTTATAACTGCAGATACCCCGAACCATGGAACCCAGAGCCCTTCTATTTCTGGTGCTTTGAAGAAGTTTTAAGACCTTAGTGTTCTTATTGCTCAAATGGGTGTAATTTCTGATATTTATGAATGTTTCTCTCGTTTTCATTTCTTGATTTTGCTCGCGAGAAAGTGTCACTCATAGTCGTTGAAATGCCACTCATAATTTCACTGAAATTATGAAAATATCACACACCATAATCTAAAACCATAGCAGCTATGGACATGTTGCACGGAAGCCAGTGACACTGTGCAATAAACCTTAAATAAGAGCATGCGGGTTGGGGGGTAGCAAGCAATCCTCTTCTCCGGGGAGTGGATGTGACATAATGGCCGATGGGGAACCCAGGTTTGAGTCTATATGTCAGCTCAACATCCTATGATTCTGGGCAAATCACTATCTCCATGGGCCTACAAAGCAAAAATGAATGTGTCCTTGTGTAAACTGGTATTGATGTAAAGTGTTTCAGTAACTTCGAGTCATGTTTGTGCTATAGAAGTGTGGGAAACTAAGAATGTGTAGTGGGAGGGGATGTGCGGGGTCAAGGAGGGGGTGTGCGGGTTAAAGGAGGTGGTGGATGGTGTTCTAAAAAGACCAGAAAGCAGGTGGAAGGGGGGTACCGGGGTTAAATAGAGGGGCTGCAGAGGCATGCACATTAAGTATGTGGGCCGAAAATATAAAACAAGCATTTGCAATGCAATTGGTCTCGCCTTTGAGACCTTATATGTATTTAGCTCTGCAGCACATTAGCCTGGGTTCTGAAACATCTACTGTTCTTTAACATGGATGGAAAGTAAGCACCAAACTATGTGACCCGCTATGCATGGTAACACACTGAGAGAAATATCGCCTTTCCACAGGAAATGGTATAGTCCACAGCTCTATTCTTAATATAAAACCAGGGCTTTCGGTGGTCATATCTCTGAAAATACAAGATCTGAATATAATCCTCCTGAGAAAAGGGAGAGCAAGATGACTTCTTTTGAGAAAATAAATGCTCACTTTACATCAAGCAGGGGACCATAAGTAAGGCATAAACAAGTATTTCTCAGTAAATAGGAGATTCAGTTTCTTAACTTAATGACCTGGAATTCTTTTCTTCTCAATATAATCAGAACATCTCGAGAAAATAGGTCACAAACATTAACAAATATAAGCATACTTTAACATAATAGCTGTGTCTGTAAAGTGTAGAGTGATTCTCAAGGTCATCCTGGTCCTAAGAAAAGAGTTGGCACTTGCCACAAAACAAAATTGTATTATGAAAGAGCTGAAAGAACCCTCAAGACCACTTATGGTTTCCAAAAAATGTATTCACCTTTTCCATATCCTGATGAGTACTTGAATAATTTATAACAAAAGAGACCACAAAGCATACATAATACTATGGAGATAGAAGTGCCTTAAACCCTGAACGTTTAGGATCAGAATCTTATATTTAACATAAGTCACCTAGAAATAGATGGTTGAACTTACACACTTGCCAATGCTATTCTCCAATGTTTCCTTTTAAATTCCAGGTAAGTGCTAAATGCCCAAATGGATCTCCCTTAAGAGACTTTCCACTTTGGGGTGGCATAGAAGCTTGAAGAATGAGTTTTCCTGCTCTTCTTCCTCCACAGTAACCTAGGCCTTGAGAAGCAAACAGCGCGCTGGACAAGACTAAAAAATGTGACCGTCGAACTATCGCTGTTCTCTTAAAATATCTTTAATTGCCCATATAGGAGGGAGAAGTCCATGCCCACTAGATTGCACAGGAACCAATGGTAGATTTACAACACCACTGATCCAGGTGCTTGAGGGAGATGAGAAAAGTGGGCCCAGTGCCACTCACAGCCCCAGAATGCACCTGCAGTGGAAGAAGCAGGACCCAAGCACTCGCAGTATGGAGGGGGTAAGGAAGGCACCCTTACCAGGCAGAGAAAGGGCAACCTCTCTCACACCTATTTCATTGGTTTTATAGGACTAATCAAAGCACTGTAGGGCATTAGAGCACTTTATTTCCCACCCACGTTATACAGAAATAATCTATCACATGTGCACAAATGAGTGTGTGTGAAATGCAACGCAAGACAAAGAGGACCACAAAGTGTAGGAGTCACAAGACAACCATACTGGTAGAATACATTAATAGGGCTTATTTTTTCCAAACACAGACTCAGGATTTAAATTTTAACATTGTGGTTGCAGTGGGGCTTCTAATAAGAATTTATTTCTAACAAAATGAACCCTTTTTAGGAAGTTTAGGATAATGAAAGAACGGGGAAAACACAATGTTCTAACTTATACCTTGTAGTTTGCATGCAACTCTTTGATGAGAATAAATAGCAATGCTGTACATTAGGAATGTAACTAATGAAGTGCAAATAACAGACGGATCTGTGTGACTAGGGCAGTTACTTACTGAGCTAGCTACGTGGGATTTGCATGGTACACTTTCTTTCCAGCAGGCATAATAAGCCTTTGGGCTGCTTTATGGTGAGTCAAAACTATCACTAAAAAAACACTCCCACTCTCCAGCAAAAACATTAATCACCAGAATTATTTTCCCACTTTGATTGTTGTCTGGAAATTGCCCGACACACAAGACACAAGGATCTCAAGCAGTCTAATTTAAAACCATAAAATATTTCAAAACACACTGCCCAGGAGCTCAGCGCCCAGTGCACCGGTGACACAGCCCTAAAGCTGGTCTTGGCTGGTGTGCGATGCAAAGGAAAAGCGATAGCTAAGGTGCTGGGAAAATTGCATTCCAGATGCTCAGTATATATTAATCATTTCTGCCCAGGAAGACATTTTTGCTAAGTTGGTAAACTCCTGCATCGTTTTAGCAAGTGATAAAAAAAGACCAATGCACTCCCTCAAAGTATAAGATAATGAAACACAAAACCCGGCCAGATTTAAATCTGTCTGGTCATACCCAATGCCCATCAGTTCAGCTGAGCATCGGTCCCCACTATCCAAACTTAACACATCCCCAGACCATGCTGATTCTAATGCCTCGGACAAACCGTCAGGAGCATGCAGGTGGCCTCATTGTCCACCCCGACAGCTCCGCAGTTCTCAGCGTTACTCCTCAGGGGTCGGCACAGCCAGACATGAATCTATCCCGCCTTCGTTGTGCCGGAGGGCTTCCGTGACCCTCTATCCCCACAGTCTAATGCAGAGACCCTGCCGAGTCCTGCCAGTGGCTAAGCCCCTCAGCCCAGTGTGTGATGCCGCTCTACACCTTAACATTGCTCCAGCTTGAAGTTATACAACACTAACAAGTGCAGGTTCTCAGCACCTGGATACACTCACGGGGTGGGGGGGGGGGGGGGTTAGCATGCTGAGAGAGGGCTATAAGGAAACACATAACTGAGAGTTCTGATAATCCATGAGCGGGTTAAGACCATTCGATTCACCTTCAGGTCAAGTGACTGATTTCTGTTGACCAGCATTACAAGATTTTTGGCAAAATCAGAGGCAGTGGGCAATGTGCCCAGCTTTTCTGGCCACTAGGAAGTATTAAGCGGTGGCTGCTTCAGAATGGGGGGTTGGGGGTGGGGGGGTGGATTAAGAAAAAACAAAAAACACTTTACCTTCGCCGCACAGCTCTGCTGCATCCTCACTCTGCAGACAGCACCGGAAGCACCCAGCGTTGTTATTAGTCCGAGCGCCTGTTTGGCCGCCCAGGTTGTGCCCGGGAGCCTGGCCATGTTCTCCACCAGGCTGGGCAACACAGCCAGGTGGAGAACATGCTAAGTGTGCATGAATGTTTGGCTGGCCCAAGAGCGTTGGCCAAACATTTGTGCACACTTAAGGAGAGCAAACCACTACTCACTTTGCTCAGCCCCGCCCCAATCAGGCTCCAGTCTCGCACGGAAAAATAAACTGATTATGTCTTGTCATTTTCTTTTTTGCACTGCTCAAATAGCAGTGTAGCGACGTTCCTCCACCTTAGCGGAGGAGACGCCACTGGAAGTAGTCCAAATGAATGGTTAGCTCCCATAGATTAAGACATCAGTGTTGTCTCCACTAAGTCAGAGATAGTTTTTGTCCATACAGATGGATACTGCCTTCATGCAGTTCTGAAGTTGGTGGAAATGGCCTCTACATCGTTGGTGATTGACAGGATGATTTGCGGGTCATTGTCATAAGAGAAACCCAAAATACCTTATGAGCTTAGCCAGTGGGGGTACATATGAAATGAATAAAGTTGGACGCACGGAGGAGCCTCACGTGGCAAGATGATAGGTTGAGAAGAGAATTGATCTAAGATTACAGTCTGCAATCTGTCCCTCAGAAAGAAAATTAAAAGCTTGAGGGCTGAGTCTGTGTGTCTCAATTCCTTCAACCATCCTGCGAGCAAGGTCGGAGAGATGGTATTGAGGGCTGCAGAGAGACCCAAATGGATCATTGTCGCAACCTCCCCTTCATCAACGATGGGTCAAATACTGTTATCTGCAGCAACCAATGCAGTTTTGGTCCCATGGTCGCTCCTGAACCCAAATTATGAGGCATCCAGCAGTTCATGTTGTTCCTCATTTGCCTTCAGATGGGAGTTCAGGTGTTTTCCAGGATTTTGGAAGGTATCGGCAATAGTGAGACAGGGCAGTCATTTATGTTTAAATCAGAGGGGGTCTAGATTGTTTCTTTGTTTAAGAAGGAGCTTCACCACATCCTGAAAGGTTGGCTTTATACAGGTTTGCTGTTGTTTTTATATAAACACTTCACAGGAGTTCGGTAGCTGTTCCATGAAGCATAAGTACTTAGTGTCATGATTTGCTAGTCTCCCCCCCCCCCCCCCTCCCCATCATATCTTGTAAAGTTTGAAGATTGTGAAGCCTGGTAGCAATTGTACGGTACTGCATGGGCTTTCATTGCCATTGTAAACTGTGCACGTGCTAACTACTCATCGCAAAGAATGTGTCTTTGCCCTGCAGACTTCTATTTAAAATCACACTATGTACACGTACTGATAAAAATCTCGCTTGTAAAATACACTATCCAAGACAACTCTGTAGGCACACCCGAGCGTGCACATGTTGTGTACACTCCGATGAACACTTTGGCCCAGACACCCCGGTGTGACCTGTAATGACAGTGCACACCCAACACTCCAATGGCACCTCCAAGAGGCAGCCATGGCTCCATGATCAGAGCCACACTGTGCACCACGGCCAACTCACAAATCACTGCGCCTGGCACACACATCCAAGCTGATCAGGCATTACTGTGAACATTGTCTAACACATATAAACTGCTTTGCACGTTGTGACTAACCCCAATTCCCCCAAACCGTGCCCGCCTGCAGTGCACTCTGACAGTCTCACCTGTCGAGGTGTCTTTGGGTACAAGGGGGAGAGATGTCACCCGCCGGCTTCCACTGGGGATACGTTCAACTTTGATAGTTTTAAAACTGGCGTGTTTATAATAAGGTCATAAGCCACTGCAGGTATGACCGGCCTGTGCCACTTCGGAGAAGAAAAAAGAAATTAGAAAAAAAAAGGCGAAGACGGTGGCGGCAGTAATGTGAAAGACTTTTACAGCAGGGGGCTCTGTGTCAGACCACAGCCCTGGCTGCCTTTGTGCACTGATAAACGGGGTCGAAAAGGAATACCTCCAAAATGGAAAATCATTTTAAAGTTTGTGTTTTTTTGTCTTGGTTCTGCATAACTTGATTTGCGCTTGCGATTGTGAGGTGTCTGCGGCTGTGTGTTTTTGCATCTGTGTCTGCTCGTGCACCTGCCTAATTGTGTCCCCAACTATATTTGTTTGCAAGCGTGCCTACCCGAGTGTGAGTGTGTGTATGTGCATGTTTTTCCGGCCTCCCATCCATTTTGTTTGGTCAATGTTTACTGATCGCAGGTCTCTTCTCCGCAAAACGCCCTTCAAACCGTTCTATCTAAGGGACGGGTGGGTGGGAGTTTTAGAATGCCGCCTGGAACACGAGAATGGCCAGGTGCCGGCGTGTGCAGTCAGGTATCCTGGAGTGGCAGCGGGAACAGAGACCCCGGTCACAGTGAGTTGACCCTAAATAGGCCAAAGGTCTCCACCCCCCACCACCCAGGACACGCGTCATCACCTGACCCGGAAGCGGGTCGGCCGGACGCCGATTGGGCCGGCCGACCAACCACCAGTGACCAGGGGCGGGGTCCGGAGGTGCCGGGTCCTAAGTGTGCGCGTCCTGATTCTCCGCGCTTGTCACACTCAATGCTTGTGAATCCCGAGCAAAGTTGAATGTTACTGAGATAGGAGACCCATTTGCGCCATAATTTGACACCTTTATACATTCCCTTCCTGCATCACTGGTTAAGTCGTGCAGTACACAACTCACTGGCATTTTAGTCATTTATTTGTATGTGTCTTTTCATGCTCTAAATCTGCACCAGTGTTCTGGCATCATTCTACATCTCAAAAGGCTGCAGTCGCAAGTGGCATTATAGCTTCAATTAGTGCTGCTCATTTTACCAACATCAGTAGGATGAATGGCAGGGTTTGCTTGCCAGGAATTCGAGGCTGTGCTCTGTATGTTCCATACCTAGACTAAGGCAGGTGTATTACCACCCCCCACTCAAGCTATCTTACCAGTTTGTTGATACCACTGAAGGTTCCACACACACAAGATAATAAAAAAATCATCTCTCAAGTGACAAGAGGGGTAAACGATTATTGAAACCTTCCTGCACAAGTACCACACATATATGCACATCTGGCAGTGGGTGCACTGTTCAGAGGCGGCTGCTTGCGTCTGTCTGCACCTGGTCACGATCTCCATGCAGCCTCCACAACAAACCCACCCACCAGTTTCCCAGCACCAGTGGCATTGATTAAATAATACTCTGGGCTTTCCACGACTCTGTGACTGCCAGGCTGTTCGGAAGAAAGGCTGCAGTAGGGAGGGCAGTGGTGCTAAAAGAGTCCAAGGGAGCTGCCATCAGCTAGCTGTTCGTTTATTCCTGGCCAGCCTGGTCCATGAGCCCAGAATAGGGGAAGAGGAGGGAGGAGGAGAGACGAGAGAGAGAGGCAACAAGGACAGGAGGTGGGGTGGGAGCAGGGAATTTACAACACAGACAGCATTGGCTGGGGAGCGAGGGCGGAGTTGAAGGCTATACGGATAACAGGGGTAATCAAATATAGAAAACAAGAATCCCTGTTTGAACAATTGTAGGCTAGTGTGGCCAAGCAGAATAGTTCTGGACGGGGTAGGAGATAAATGAGTGATTATTCTTATCTAAATTAACTCATAGTAAGCTGTTAAAGCAGGCAAGGACTAAACATTCACACAGCAGTATTCAAAAATGTATAAAATATATACTCCACGGGTCAAGATTTGTTGGTTGCACCAAAATTAAAATAATTTATTCCCTCCCAGTATGGGTTACAGTCTACACATAATAAAAAACAGTGAGATTAAAAACCACAAAGGTGGTGATACAATTAATATATGGAAGAACAAAACAGTCGACGCGGCGTTTCGGTGTATTTCTAATTCTTCACACCTTCTTCAGGACTTTTGTAAAATATTCATTCAGTATCTATAAAATTAAAAAATACATTTTACTATATGATCTCATGTCTATGTAATAACCAACAACCTTACGTTCCCACCGCCTTGCTCAAGAATTACACAGCTAATATTGTTATATACATTTCTTATCTACAACCCCTAGACACAACATTTCTTGATCAGAAAAGTACACAGTTCATTTGTAGCATTATTGCTGGACTCTCACAGGCATTGTTGTCTATAAAATCCATGGGTTTAGTGAGCTATGCATCTGTATCATTGTGCATGTGGACAAAGTTACCTGATTTGATACGGACAAGGCTTTAAATTTTCCTTTTCTTTAAGCTTGAATTGCTTTCAATAGTGTATCATGGGCTGTTTAAAAATAAACACAGAATACTAATTTAGTGATTTTACCCATGTTTTCATGTTATTGAAATAACCGGTATTATACATATAGGTCCGGGGTTTTACCTTCGCATTAAATTGAAGAGAACCTACGTGTACACAGAGGAGCCACCGTCAATGTGATAGAATGGTCATCTTTTTCTTATGATCTAGAAAATTTACAATAATTGCAGCACTTATTATTTTTGCAAACTAAGGGTTTACATTCCCCATAGTGTTTCTACCATGACCAACTTTACTAACCTGTTTATGTTTATTTCACAGAAAACTTTTGGCCAAGGTATGATGTTCCCGTTGTGCCAATCTTCACCTTCTTACTTTGATGAAGTGGTCTGATATCAAAAATAAAAGGGAATGTATGTTTTAGGATCTTATCCCCATTGTTCACATTGGGTTATGCATCATTATTCCTAACTTAAGGAGAGCACATTTCACTAATAATATTAGACCACTTATCTATTGTTGATCTGAGAGTAGGTTGTCTATTAGTCATAGCCATGGGCAGAGTGCTTATGTAGGCATTACGTAAGGCTAATGCAATATTGTAGTTTGTAGATAGAGTGCTTATGTAGGCATTACGCAAGGCTACTGCAATCTTGAAGTTTGTATTTAGCCTTCACAAAAGAAGAGAAAATATATCTAATAAAAAACGGCAATGTTTAAATGTTACCGCTTTACCGAGCAACATAAATTTCCTCTTTTGGATAGAAAACTTAAACTGCACAATGCTCAGTTGTCTTTCTCTCACGGGACTAAATTAACCCTCCAGTCTAGAACTCCTCACGCTTTTCAGTAAAGGAGAAAAACGATATGCGCATCCCGAAAGGGATATTGCCTACCTCTGATTAAAAAATCGGCCTCCCTGCTCCTCCGTGTGTCAGGACTCCATGCGGATTCGAAGTAGAATAGGTTTCCCGAAAGAGCATCTTTTTATGCTGCCTCCGCCTGTCTTGACCCGGAAGTCGTCGGAACGACGCGAGTACTTAAATTATATATTGCGTTCTTACCGAATGGTCTTTATTTTTTATTTGTAGTGGATGCTTTGTCTTCCAAATTAATTATTAGGAAGCATCTTTGGCGGCAGACATGCGTGGATTTTGTTACTCATCACGATGTCTGACCCGGAAGTGGAGCACTGAATTTCGTAATGTGGCACCGACAAGCCCTTCAATATTAAAGTAAAGGGCTCAGGAATCGAAGTGGCAATAGAGACTTACTAGTGCCCCATATGTTTGCAGTGTTATCTTATCTCGTCCTCATACAAGTGTATATTTTATTTCTGACATCCTATAGTTATGTCGGACATTTTGTGTTGGGACGATATCGATCAAAAGGGGGTCGGCCATTTTGGATAGGGACATGGCTCGGAGATTAATATTAGCCCTTTTACCTCCAGCCCGGTTTTGAAGATACTCCCATTTCTCTGGTTCGAGTGTCTTATATATTTTTGTTGATGTTTATATCTTGTACAATAAATCATAATCCATCAGCTTAATACATAACAATGCCATACTGTTACATTTTCAATACTAATGAGTATTTATAATGCATTTGCCGGATAAAACTCTCTCATTAACCTGAAACAACAGATTACATAAATCAATATTCCAGAATTATAAATTATATATGTTATCTCAGATCTATACAGTTTAACCAGTATGACATGGCAATCCATTTCCGAATAGGCCGCATGATTGCTCGCTATTACTTTAACAATACTATTTTCAAATAAAAGCCCAGTGATTGTATATGAATCAAATATACAGATGTACATGTCGTCCTACTTGCAGACACTCAACAAGCTATAGTTCTTAGTTCAGATTTTTAGACTGACATCACATCTAGCATATCTGACACCTTTAAAACTTTTGTCCATATATAGGAGTTCACTGACCCAGCTATTTCTACCTTTTGTTCGTTTAGGGAAAAATGTGGGAAAATTCTACGTAAATGTAACTGTTCCTAGAAACTTGGAGATAAGGAGAGTACTGTCAGATATTATTATTGTCATATTATAGGATTATTCTTTCCCATTCCTCTCTGTTATTAAGGCCAGTTCGGAATGTATCGAATAGGGACATAAAGAATTGTTCTCTCTTTTTCCTTTTATTGTTGAAATTTCCGCCTCTTGAGTTATGCATTATGACTTCAACCACACACCACTTAAGATCTTCTAATTTGTGGTTGTGTGTTGTCCAATGTTCCACCAGTGGCGCAGATTTCTTTTTAGTCCTAATAGCCGACCTGTGTTCAGTGATTCTTGTTTTAATTTCCCTGGCTGTTTCGCCTATGTATGCTTTATTGCAGGGGCAGGTGATCATATATATTAAATCTTTAGTTTTGCAGTTTGCAAAGTTTTTTACATTATATGATATGCCATTATAAGATATCCGGTTGCCTTTAATCATTGATGCACAGTTTGAACATGTATTACACGTGAAATTGCCAGTGGGTAGAGGGGTTCTGTTGATAGTATTAGAAATATTGCGGGTCTTGTCTTTATATGTGTGAACCAAACAATTTTTAATTGTTCTGTTTCGGCGGAAACTGAACATTGGTTTCGGGATTTTCTCACCAGGTCTGTTATTTAATAAAGACCAATTGCGATTGATAATATTTTTTATTTTATTGCTTGCTATGTTATAGTTAGTCACGAAGATCAGTCTATCATCCTTCTTATCCATTCTTTCTTTGTCTTTATTGAATAGTGTTTCTCTGTTATAATACTTCGCACGTTTGTATGCACGTTTAATCAGTTTATCAGGATATCCCCGGTCTCTAAGTTTCACCGAAAGGGCATCTGCATGCCTGTTGAAATCATGTAGGTTGGTACAATTGCGTCTAATGCGCAAATATTGTCCGAAAGGTATATTGTCCTTTTGACTATTCGGGTGGTTACTTTTGTAATGTAACAATGTGTTACGATCACTTGGTTTGGTGTAAAGATCCACCCCTAATGTCGCATTTTCCACTCTAATTTTAATGTCTAAAAATTCAATTGCCTGTTTATTAAAATTGGAAGTAAATTTGAGATTTTTATCTCCCAAGTTCAACCAAAGTAAAAAATCATTAAGTAACTCAACTGTACCTGTCCAAATAAAAAAAATATCATCAATATATCGCGACCAACATGTAATGTTCTCGCTAAAAGGTGCTATGTTATTAAAAATGTGTTTGTCTTCAAAGGCCGCTACATATAAGCAGGCTAGACTTGGGGCGCAGGTGGCCCCCATACTGGTCCCCTTTATCTGCTTAAAAAAGCTGTCTTTAAACAAAAAAATATTATTTTTCAAAATGATTTCCGCACATTCAATAATGAATGTAGCATGCCGGCTCAAATCATCAGTCCCATTTTTTAAGAGGCCCTCTAACATGGTGATAGTATCATCCTGCGGGATGTTGGTGTAGAGGGCCTCTATATCCAGAGTCACTAGCCATTGAGTGGCGATATCAAAAGGTAAGCCTTCTATTTTCTCAATCATACACGTAGTGTCTTTTATGTACGCCTCTTGATCTGTTACTATTGGCTGTAAGAACCTATCTATATATTTACTAAGGGGTTCTGTAATAGAATCAATGGAGGATACAATTGGACGCATTGGAGGATCTAATAAATTTTTGTGGACTTTAGGGAGTCCGTACAGGGCGGGGATGATAGGTGTCTCATTTTTTAAAAAATTGTATTCATCCCGGCAAATGATTTCATCTTCAAACGCGAAATTGACCAGCACATGTACCTTTTGGATCAGGGTGTCCCACTCCCGTCTGCTGGAGGGACAGTAATGTTCAGGATTGTTCAAAAGTAACATCATTCTTCTTTCATAGTCTTCAGACCTCATGAGTACTATGCTCCCACCCTTATCCCCGGGTTTGATGGTTAAAGATTCATTATTTTCAAGATTTTTCAGAGCAGCTCGTTCCTCTTTATTTAAGTTATTGGGTCCTCCTAAAGGGTGTGCTAAAAGTTCTGAAATGTTGCTTTCAACTACTTTTTCGAAAAGGTCTATTTGTTTGTTCACCATGCCCACATGGGGTGTCCAGGTTGATTTGGGTTTGAGGCCCGATTTGTTAGTCTGACCTTCTCTTGGGGGCTTATCTTTAAAAAAATCCTGTAGCCTAATCTTTCTAAAGAAACCTTGTAGGTCCCTTTCTAGGTTATACTTATCAACCCGGTTGCTAATGGCAAAACCTAAGCCCTTCTCCAAGACATCCATTTCTGTTTTATTTAAAGTGATGTCTGAGAGATTGATGATAGCAGCTTTTTGTTTCAGTCCCATTTCGGCTGACTTCTCGTATAATATCTCCTCTGTTGAGGTTGAGGGAAAAATTTCCCTCTCCCATTGCCTCTCGGATGGTTGTTGTGATTGTTGTGATTTCCCCGTCCCCGTTGTCCTAAAAAAGGCAAAGATTCTCTGTTTGGGGTGGATGTCGCTTCCCCGCCTCGATTTCTATCCATAGTTTTGTCTTGTTCAGAGTCATTACTCGTGTATGAGGAATCTGAGAACGTTACCCGTTTTTTGGGGTACGTCCGCCAAGGTTGTTGACCTTGGTTTCTGTTCAGAAAACTTTCTCTCGGGCGATCAAAAAAATCCTTTTGGGTGTAGGGATAGACTATCTCGGTGTTATAATTTGATACATCTTTATTAAATTTATTTGATTTTTTGTTAAACAGATAGTCTCTATACCCAGAGACATCTCTTTGTATGTCTTCTAATTTTCTCTTTGC
Source organism: Lissotriton vulgaris (assembly GCF_964263255.1). Lineage (NCBI taxonomy): Eukaryota > Metazoa > Chordata > Amphibia > Caudata > Salamandridae > Lissotriton > Lissotriton vulgaris. Next base: position 8,924,899 of record NC_141688.1, read on the forward strand.
GTCTTCCAGCACTGAATTATCTAGCTTGGTTTCTAAGTCGGCTATTTCCTTTCTTTCGATTATTAGGATGGCGTTTGCTGTCTCTATAATTAGCAACATCCAGTCTCTGCTGCATCTGTTGGCAATGAGGGTCCAATTTTCTATGAAACCTTCGTGTCTTATGAAGACCCCAGGTTCATTCTTGACTTGCAAACCGCTGGGAATTATGCCTTTTTTAAGATAATCGATTAGAAAGTCTGCATGTAATTCAGTGCGGACTAACTTCTTCTTATTATTCCACAGTTCACGCCATTGGTTTTCCTCATTATTGGTGTTAGAGGTGGCGGTGTAGTTTTTAGAAGTACCATTGACAATTCTATTAAATTCTTCTTCTGAAAAACTTTTAGTTTTTAGAGTGTCCATAGTTAATTAGAGACACCAATTGGGTCGATGCCCTTGATAAATTTATGTTGGCAAGAGAAAGGACGCCTCCCAGCTAAAAAGCTGTACAATCAATAGAATTAAACAGAAGGAGGTACCCCTGATGTCTATAGCAGGGAAGGGGGTCTTTGTAACAGAAAACAAGAATCCCTGTTTGAACAATTGTAGGCTAGTGTGGCCAAGCAGAATAGTTCTGGACGGGGTAGGAGATAAATGAGTGATTATTCTTATCTAAATTAACTCATAGTAAGCTGTTAAAGCAGGCAAGGACTAAACATTCACACAGCAGTATTCAAAAATGTATAAAATATATACTCCACGGGTCAAGATTTGTTGGTTGCACCAAAATTAAAATAATTTATTCCCTCCCAGTATGGGTTACAGTCTACACATAATAAAAAACAGTGAGATTAAAAACCACAAAGGTGGTGATACAATTAATATATGGAAGAACAAAACAGTCGACGCGGCGTTTCGGTGTATTTCTAATTCTTCACACCTTCTTCAGGACTTTTGTAAAATATTCATTCAGTATCTATAAAATTAAAAAATACATTTTACTATATGATCTCATGTCTATGTAATAACCAACAACCTTACGTTCCCACCGCCTTGCTCAAGAATTACACAGCTAATATTGTTATATACATTTCTTATCTACAACCCCTAGACACAACATTTCTTGATCAGAAAAGTACACAGTTCATTTGTAGCATTATTGCTGGACTCTCACAGGCATTGTTGTCTATAAAATCCATGGGTTTAGTGAGCTATGCATCTGTATCATTGTGCATGTGGACAAAGTTACCTGATTTGATACGGACAAGGCTTTAAATTTTCCTTTTCTTTAAGCTTGAATTGCTTTCAATAGTGTATCATGGGCTGTTTAAAAATAAACACAGAATACTAATTTAGTGATTTTACCCATGTTTTCATGTTATTGAAATAACCGGTATTATACATATAGGTCCGGGGTTTTACCTTCGCATTAAATTGAAGAGAACCTACGTGTACACAGAGGAGCCACCGTCAATGTGATAGAATGGTCATCTTTTTCTTATGATCTAGAAAATTTACAATAATTGCAGCACTTATTATTTTTGCAAACTAAGGGTTTACATTCCCCATAGTGTTTCTACCATGACCAACTTTACTAACCTGTTTATGTTTATTTCACAGAAAACTTTTGGCCAAGGTATGATGTTCCCGTTGTGCCAATCTTCACCTTCTTACTTTGATGAAGTGGTCTGATATCAAAAATAAAAGGGAATGTATGTTTTAGGATCTTATCCCCATTGTTCACATTGGGTTATGCATCATTATTCCTAACTTAAGGAGAGCACATTTCACTAATAATATTAGACCACTTATCTATTGTTGATCTGAGAGTAGGTTGTCTATTAGTCATAGCCATGGGCAGAGTGCTTATGTAGGCATTACGTAAGGCTAATGCAATATTGTAGTTTGTAGATAGAGTGCTTATGTAGGCATTACGCAAGGCTACTGCAATCTTGAAGTTTGTATTTAGCCTTCACAAAAGAAGAGAAAATATATCTAATAAAAAACGGCAATGTTTAAATGTTACCGCTTTACCGAGCAACATAAATTTCCTCTTTTGGATAGAAAACTTAAACTGCACAATGCTCAGTTGTCTTTCTCTCACGGGACTAAATTAACCCTCCAGTCTAGAACTCCTCACGCTTTTCAGTAAAGGAGAAAAACGATATGCGCATCCCGAAAGGGATATTGCCTACCTCTGATTAAAAAATCGGCCTCCCTGCTCCTCCGTGTGTCAGGACTCCATGCGGATTCGAAGTAGAATAGGTTTCCCGAAAGAGCATCTTTTTATGCTGCCTCCGCCTGTCTTGACCCGGAAGTCGTCGGAACGACGCGAGTACTTAAATTATATATTGCGTTCTTACCGAATGGTCTTTATTTTTTATTTGTAGTGGATGCTTTGTCTTCCAAATTAATTATTAGGAAGCATCTTTGGCGGCAGACATGCGTGGATTTTGTTACTCATCACGATGTCTGACCCGGAAGTGGAGCACTGAATTTCGTAATGTGGCACCGACAAGCCCTTCAATATTAAAGTAAAGGGCTCAGGAATCGAAGTGGCAATAGAGACTTACTAGTGCCCCATATGTTTGCAGTGTTATCTTATCTCGTCCTCATACAAGTGTATATTTTATTTCTGACATCCTATAGTTATGTCGGACATTTTGTGTTGGGACGATATCGATCAAAAGGGGGTCGGCCATTTTGGATAGGGACATGGCTCGGAGATTAATATTAGCCCTTTTACCTCCAGCCCGGTTTTGAAGATACTCCCATTTCTCTGGTTCGAGTGTCTTATATATTTTTGTTGATGTTTATATCTTGTACAATAAATCATAATCCATCAGCTTAATACATAACAATGCCATACTGTTACATTTTCAATACTAATGAGTATTTATAATGCATTTGCCGGATAAAACTCTCTCATTAACCTGAAACAACAGATTACATAAATCAATATTCCAGAATTATAAATTATATATGTTATCTCAGATCTATACAGTTTAACCAGTATGACATGGCAATCCATTTCCGAATAGGCCGCATGATTGCTCGCTATTACTTTAACAATACTATTTTCAAATAAAAGCCCAGTGATTGTATATGAATCAAATATACAGATGTACATGTCGTCCTACTTGCAGACACTCAACAAGCTATAGTTCTTAGTTCAGATTTTTAGACTGACATCACATCTAGCATATCTGACACCTTTAAAACTTTTGTCCATATATAGGAGTTCACTGACCCAGCTATTTCTACCTTTTGTTCGTTTAGGGAAAAATGTGGGAAAATTCTACGTAAATGTAACTGTTCCTAGAAACTTGGAGATAAGGAGAGTACTGTCAGATATTATTATTGTCATATTATAGGATTATTCTTTCCCATTCCTCTCTGTTATTAAGGCCAGTTCGGAATGTATCGAATAGGGACATAAAGAATTGTTCTCTCTTTTTCCTTTTATTGTTGAAATTTCCGCCTCTTGAGTTATGCATTATGACTTCAACCACACACCACTTAAGATCTTCTAATTTGTGGTTGTGTGTTGTCCAATGTTCCACCAGTGGCGCAGATTTCTTTTTAGTCCTAATAGCCGACCTGTGTTCAGTGATTCTTGTTTTAATTTCCCTGGCTGTTTCGCCTATGTATGCTTTATTGCAGGGGCAGGTGATCATATATATTAAATCTTTAGTTTTGCAGTTTGCAAAGTTTTTTACATTATATGATATGCCATTATAAGATATCCGGTTGCCTTTAATCATTGATGCACAGTTTGAACATGTATTACACGTGAAATTGCCAGTGGGTAGAGGGGTTCTGTTGATAGTATTAGAAATATTGCGGGTCTTGTCTTTATATGTGTGAACCAAACAATTTTTAATTGTTCTGTTTCGGCGGAAACTGAACATTGGTTTCGGGATTTTCTCACCAGGTCTGTTATTTAATAAAGACCAATTGCGATTGATAATATTTTTTATTTTATTGCTTGCTATGTTATAGTTAGTCACGAAGATCAGTCTATCATCCTTCTTATCCATTCTTTCTTTGTCTTTATTGAATAGTGTTTCTCTGTTATAATACTTCGCACGTTTGTATGCACGTTTAATCAGTTTATCAGGATATCCCCGGTCTCTAAGTTTCACCGAAAGGGCATCTGCATGCCTGTTGAAATCATGTAGGTTGGTACAATTGCGTCTAATGCGCAAATATTGTCCGAAAGGTATATTGTCCTTTTGACTATTCGGGTGGTTACTTTTGTAATGTAACAATGTGTTACGATCACTTGGTTTGGTGTAAAGATCCACCCCTAATGTCGCATTTTCCACTCTAATTTTAATGTCTAAAAATTCAATTGCCTGTTTATTAAAATTGGAAGTAAATTTGAGATTTTTATCTCCCAAGTTCAACCAAAGTAAAAAATCATTAAGTAACTCAACTGTACCTGTCCAAATAAAAAAAATATCATCAATATATCGCGACCAACATGTAATGTTCTCGCTAAAAGGTGCTATGTTATTAAAAATGTGTTTGTCTTCAAAGGCCGCTACATATAAGCAGGCTAGACTTGGGGCGCAGGTGGCCCCCATACTGGTCCCCTTTATCTGCTTAAAAAAGCTGTCTTTAAACAAAAAAATATTATTTTTCAAAATGATTTCCGCACATTCAATAATGAATGTAGCATGCCGGCTCAAATCATCAGTCCCATTTTTTAAGAGGCCCTCTAACATGGTGATAGTATCATCCTGCGGGATGTTGGTGTAGAGGGCCTCTATATCCAGAGTCACTAGCCATTGAGTGGCGATATCAAAAGGTAAGCCTTCTATTTTCTCAATCATACACGTAGTGTCTTTTATGTACGCCTCTTGATCTGTTACTATTGGCTGTAAGAACCTATCTATATATTTACTAAGGGGTTCTGTAATAGAATCAATGGAGGATACAATTGGACGCATTGGAGGATCTAATAAATTTTTGTGGACTTTAGGGAGTCCGTACAGGGCGGGGATGATAGGTGTCTCATTTTTTAAAAAATTGTATTCATCCCGGCAAATGATTTCATCTTCAAACGCGAAATTGACCAGCACATGTACCTTTTGGATCAGGGTGTCCCACTCCCGTCTGCTGGAGGGACAGTAATGTTCAGGATTGTTCAAAAGTAACATCATTCTTCTTTCATAGTCTTCAGACCTCATGAGTACTATGCTCCCACCCTTATCCCCGGGTTTGATGGTTAAAGATTCATTATTTTCAAGATTTTTCAGAGCAGCTCGTTCCTCTTTATTTAAGTTATTGGGTCCTCCTAAAGGGTGTGCTAAAAGTTCTGAAATGTTGCTTTCAACTACTTTTTCGAAAAGGTCTATTTGTTTGTTCACCATGCCCACATGGGGTGTCCAGGTTGATTTGGGTTTGAGGCCCGATTTGTTAGTCTGACCTTCTCTTGGGGGCTTATCTTTAAAAAAATCCTGTAGCCTAATCTTTCTAAAGAAACCTTGTAGGTCCCTTTCTAGGTTATACTTATCAACCCGGTTGCTAATGGCAAAACCTAAGCCCTTCTCCAAGACATCCATTTCTGTTTTATTTAAAGTGATGTCTGAGAGATTGATGATAGCAGCTTTTTGTTTCAGTCCCATTTCGGCTGACTTCTCGTATAATATCTCCTCTGTTGAGGTTGAGGGAAAAATTTCCCTCTCCCATTGCCTCTCGGATGGTTGTTGTGATTGTTGTGATTGTTGTGATTTCCCCGTCCCCGTTGTCCTAAAAAAGGCAAAGATTCTCTGTTTGGGGTGGATGTCGCTTCCCCGCCTCGATTTCTATCCATAGTTTTGTCTTGTTCAGAGTCATTACTCGTGTATGAGGAATCTGAGAACGTTACCCGTTTTTTGGGGTACGTCCGCCAAGGTTGTTGACCTTGGTTTCTGTTCAGAAAACTTTCTCTCGGGCGATCAAAAAAATCCTTTTGGGTGTAGGGATAGACTATCTCGGTGTTATAATTTGATACATCTTTATTAAATTTATTTGATTTTTTGTTAAACAGATAGTCTCTATACCCAGAGACATCTCTTTGTATGTCTTCTAATTTTCTCTTTGCGTCTTCCAGCACTGAATTATCTAGCTTGGTTTCTAAGTCGGCTATTTCCTTTCTTTCGATTATTAGGATGGCGTTTGCTGTCTCTATAATTAGCAACATCCAGTCTCTGCTGCATCTGTTGGCAATGAGGGTCCAATTTTCTATGAAACCTTCGTGTCTTATGAAGACCCCAGGTTCATTCTTGACTTGCAAACCGCTGGGAATTATGCCTTTTTTAAGATAATCGATTAGAAAGTCTGCATGTAATTCAGTGCGGACTAACTTCTTCTTATTATTCCACAGTTCACGCCATTGGTTTTCCTCATTATTGGTGTTAGAGGTGGCGGTGTAGTTTTTAGAAGTACCATTGACAATTCTATTAAATTCTTCTTCTGAAAAACTTTTAGTTTTTAGAGTGTCCATAGTTAATTAGAGACACCAATTGGGTCGATGCCCTTGATAAATTTATGTTGGCAAGAGAAAGGACGCCTCCCAGCTAAAAAGCTGTACAGTCAATAGAATTAAACAGAAGGAGGTACCCCTGATGTCTATAGCAGGGAAGGGGGTCTTTGTAACAGAAAACAAGAATCCCTGTTTGAACAATTGTAGGCTAGTGTGGCCAAGCAGAATAGTTCTGGACGGGGTAGGAGATAAATGAGTGATTATTCTTATCTAAATTAACTCATAGTAAGCTGTTAAAGCAGGCAAGGACTAAACATTCACACAGCAGTATTCAAAAATGTATAAAATATATACTCCACGGGTCAAGATTTGTTGGTTGCACCAAAATTAAAATAATTTATTCCCTCCCAGTATGGGTTACAGTCTACACATAATAAAAAACAGTGAGATTAAAAACCACAAAGGTGGTGATACAATTAATATATGGAAGAACAAAACAGTCGACGCGGCGTTTCGGTGTATTTCTAATTCTTCACACCTTCTTCAGGACTTTTGTAAAATATTCATTCAGTATCTATAAAATTAAAAAATACATTTTACTATATGATCTCATGTCTATGTAATAACCAACAACCTTACGTTCCCACCGCCTTGCTCAAGAATTACACAGCTAATATTGTTATATACATTTCTTATCTACAACCCTACAAATCTCTCAGACATCACTTTAAATAAAACAGAAATGGATGTCTTGGAGAAGGGCTTAGGTTTTGCCATTAGCAACCGGGTTGATAAGTATAACCTAGAAAGGGACCTACAAGGTTTCTTTAGAAAGATTAGGCTACAGGATTTTTTTAAAGATAAGCCCCCAAGAGAAGGTCAGACTAACAAATCGGGCCTCAAACCCAAATCAACCTGGACACCCCATGTGGGCATGGTGAACAAACAAATAGACCTTTTCGAAAAAGTAGTTGAAAGCAACATTTCAGAACTTTTAGCACACCCTTTAAGAGGACCCAATAACTTAAATAAAGAGGAACGAGCTGCTCTGAAAAATCTTGAAAATAATGAATCTTTAACCATCAAACCCGGGGATAAGGGTGGGAGCATAGTACTCATGAGGTCTGAAGACTATGAAAGAAGAATGATGTTACTTTTGAACAATCCTGAACATTACTGTCCCTCCAGCAGACGGGAGTGGGACACCCTGATCCAAAAGGTACATGTGCTGGTCAATTTCGCGTTTGAAGATGAAATCATTTGCCGGGATGAATACAATTTTTTTAAAAATGAGACACCTATCATCCCCGCCCTGTACGGACTCCCTAAAGTCCACAAAAATGTATTAGATCCTCCAATGCGTCCAATTGTATCCTCCATTGATTCTATTACAGAACCCCTTAGTAAATATATAGATAGGTTCTTACAGCCAATAGTAACAGATCAAGAGGCGTACATAAAAGACACTACGTGTATGATTGAGAAAATAGAAGGCTTACCTTTTGATATCGCCACTCAATGGCTAGTGACTCTGGATATAGAGGCCCTCTACACCAACATCCCGCAGGATGATACTATCACCATGTTAGAGGGCCTCTTAAAAAATGGGACTGATGATTTGAGCCGGCATGCTACATTCATTATTGAATGTGCGGAAATCATTTTGAAAAATAATATTTTTTTGTTTAAAGACAGCTTTTTTAAGCAGATAAAGGGGACCAGTATGGGGGCCACCTGCGCCCCAAGTCTAGCCTGCTTATATGTAGCGGCCTTTGAAGACAAACACATTTTTAATAACATAGCACCTTTTAGCGAGAACATTACATGTTGGTCGCGATATATTGATGATATTTTTTTTATTTGGACAGGTACAGTTGAGTTACTTAATGATTTTTTACTTTGGTTGAACTTGGGAGATAAAAATCTCAAATTTACTTCCAATTTTAATAAACAGGCAATTGAATTTTTAGACATTAAAATTAGAGTGGAAAATGCGACATTAGGGGTGGATCTTTACACCAAACCAAGTGATCGTAACACATTGTTACATTACAAAAGTAACCACCCGAATAGTCAACAGGACAATATACCTTTCGGACAATATTTGCGCATTAGACGCAATTGTACCAACCTACATGATTTCAACAGGCATGCAGATGCCCTTTCGGTGAAACTTAGAGACCGGGGATATCCTGATAAACTGATTAAACGTGCATACAAACGTGCGAAGTATTATAACAGAGAAACACTATTCAATAAAGACAAAGAAAGAATGGATAAGAAGGATGATAGACTGATCTTCGTGACTAACTATAACATAGCAAGCAATAAAATAAAAAATATTATCAATCGCAATTGGTCTTTATTAAATAACAGACCTGGTGAGAAAATCCCGAAACCAATGTTCAGTTTCCGCCGAAACAGAACAATTAAAAATTGTTTGGTTCACACATATAAAGACAAGACCCGCAATATTTCTAATACTATCAACAGAACCCCTCTACCCACTGGCAATTTCACGTGTAATACATGTTCAAACTGTGCATCAATGATTAAAGGCAACCGGATATCTTATAATGGCATATCATATAATGTAAAAAACTTTGCAAACTGCAAAACTAAAGATTTAATATATATGATCACCTGCCCCTGCAATAAAGCATACATAGGCGAAACAGCCAGGGAAATTAAAACAAGAATCACTGAACACAGGTCGGCTATTAGGACTAAAAAGAAATCTGCGCCACTGGTGGAACATTGGACAACACACAACCACAAATTAGAAGATCTTAAGTGGTGTGTGGTTGAAGTCATAATGCATAACTCAAGAGGCGGAAATTTTAACAATAAAAGGAAAAAGAGAGAACAATTCTTTATGTCCCTATTCGATACATTCCGAACTGGCCTTAATAACAGAGAGGAATGGGAAAGAATAATCCTATAATATGACAATAATAATATCTGACAGTACTCTCCTTATCTCCAAGTTTCTAGGAACAGTTACATTTACGTAGAATTTTCCCACATTTTTCCCTAAACGAACAAAAGGTAGAAATAGCTGGGTCAGTGAACTCCTATATATGGACAAAAGTTTTAAAGGTGTCAGATATGCTAGATGTGATGTCAGTCTAAAAATCTGAACTAAGAACTATAGCTTGTTGAGTGTCTGCAAGTAGGACGACATGTACATCTGTATATTTGATTCATATACAATCACTGGGCTTTTATTTGAAAATAGTATTGTTAAAGTAATAGCGAGCAATCATGCGGCCTATTCGGAAATGGATTGCCATGTCATACTGGTTAAACTGTATAGATCTGAGATAACATATATAATTTATAATTCTGGAATATTGATTTATGTAATCTGTTGTTTCAGGTTAATGAGAGAGTTTTATCCGGCAAATGCATTATAAATACTCATTAGTATTGAAAATGTAACAGTATGGCATTGTTATGTATTAAGCTGATGGATTATGATTTATTGTACAAGATATAAACATCAACAAAAATATATAAGACACTCGAACCAGAGAAATGGGAGTATCTTCAAAACCGGGCTGGAGGTAAAAGGGCTAATATTAATCTCCGAGCCATGTCCCTATCCAAAATGGCCGACCCCCTTTTGATCGATATCGTCCCAACACAAAATGTCCGACATAACTATAGGATGTCAGAAATAAAATATACACTTGTATGAGGACGAGATAAGATAACACTGCAAACATATGGGGCACTAGTAAGTCTCTATTGCCACTTCGATTCCTGAGCCCTTTACTTTAATATTGAAGGGCTTGTCGGTGCCACATTACGAAATTCAGTGCTCCACTTCCGGGTCAGACATCGTGATGAGTAACAAAATCCACGCATGTCTGCCGCCAAAGATGCTTCCTAATAATTAATTTGGAAGACAAAGCATCCACTACAAATAAAAAATAAAGACCATTCGGTAAGAACGCAATATATAATTTAAGTACTCGCGTCGTTCCGACGACTTCCGGGTCAAGACAGGCGGAGGCAGCATAAAAAGATGCTCTTTCGGGAAACCTATTCTACTTCGAATCCGCATGGAGTCCTGACACACGGAGGAGCAGGGAGGCCGATTTTTTAATCAGAGGTAGGCAATATCCCTTTCGGGATGCGCATATCGTTTTTCTCCTTTACTGAAAAGCGTGAGGAGTTCTAGACTGGAGGGTTAATTTAGTCCCGTGAGAGAAAGACAACTGAGCATTGTGCAGTTTAAGTTTTCTATCCAAAAGAGGAAATTTATGTTGCTCGGTAAAGCGGTAACATTTAAACATTGCCGTTTTTTATTAGATATATTTTCTCTTCTTTTGTGAAGGCTAAATACAAACTTCAAGATTGCAGTAGCCTTGCGTAATGCCTACATAAGCACTCTATCTACAAACTACAATATTGCATTAGCCTTACGTAATGCCTACATAAGCACTCTGCCCATGGCTATGACTAATAGACAACCTACTCTCAGATCAACAATAGATAAGTGGTCTAATATTATTAGTGAAATGTGCTCTCCTTAAGTTAGGAATAATGATGCATAACCCAATGTGAACAATGGGGATAAGATCCTAAAACATACATTCCCTTTTATTTTTGATATCAGACCACTTCATCAAAGTAAGAAGGTGAAGATTGGCACAACGGGAACATCATACCTTGGCCAAAAGTTTTCTGTGAAATAAACATAAACAGGTTAGTAAAGTTGGTCATGGTAGAAACACTATGGGGAATGTAAACCCTTAGTTTGCAAAAATAATAAGTGCTGCAATTATTGTAAATTTTCTAGATCATAAGAAAAAGATGACCATTCTATCACATTGACGGTGGCTCCTCTGTGTACACGTAGGTTCTCTTCAATTTAATGCGAAGGTAAAACCCCGGACCTATATGTATAATACCGGTTATTTCAATAACATGAAAACATGGGTAAAATCACTAAATTAGTATTCTGTGTTTATTTTTAAACAGCCCATGATACACTATTGAAAGCAATTCAAGCTTAAAGAAAAGGAAAATTTAAAGCCTTGTCCGTATCAAATCAGGTAACTTTGTCCACATGCACAATGATACAGATGCATAGCTCACTAAACCCATGGATTTTATAGACAACAATGCCTGTGAGAGTCCAGCAATAATGCTACAAATGAACTGTGTACTTTTCTGATCAAGAAATGTTGTGTCTAGGGGTTGTAGATAAGAAATGTATATAACAATATTAGCTGTGTAATTCTTGAGCAAGGCGGTGGGAACGTAAGGTTGTTGGTTATTACATAGACATGAGATCATATAGTAAAATGTATTTTTTAATTTTATAGATACTGAATGAATATTTTACAAAAGTCCTGAAGAAGGTGTGAAGAATTAGAAATACACCGAAACGCCGCGTCGACTGTTTTGTTCTTCCATATATTAATTGTATCACCACCTTTGTGGTTTTTAATCTCACTGTTTTTTATTATGTGTAGACTGTAACCCATACTGGGAGGGAATAAATTATTTTAATTTTGGTGCAACCAACAAATCTTGACCCGTGGAGTATATATTTTATACATTTTTGAATACTGCTGTGTGAATGTTTAGTCCTTGCCTGCTTTAACAGCTTACTATGAGTTAATTTAGATAAGAATAATCACTCATTTATCTCCTACCCCGTCCAGAACTATTCTGCTTGGCCACACTAGCCTACAATTGTTCAAACAGGGATTCTTGTTTTCTGTTACAAAGACCCCCTTCCCTGCTATAGACATCAGGGGTACCTCCTTCTGTTTAATTCTATTGATTGTACAGCTTTTTAGCTGGGAGGCGTCCTTTCTCTTGCCAACATAAATTTATCAAGGGCATCGACCCAATTGGTGTCTCTAATTAACTATGGACACTCTAAAAACTAAAAGTTTTTCAGAAGAAGAATTTAATAGAATTGTCAATGGTACTTCTAAAAACTACACCGCCACCTCTAACACCAATAATGAGGAAAACCAATGGCGTGAACTGTGGAATAATAAGAAGAAGTTAGTCCGCACTGAATTACATGCAGACTTTCTAATCGATTATCTTAAAAAAGGCATAATTCCCAGCGGTTTGCAAGTCAAGAATGAACCTGGGGTCTTCATAAGACACGAAGGTTTCATAGAAAATTGGACCCTCATTGCCAACAGATGCAGCAGAGACTGGATGTTGCTAATTATAGAGACAGCAAACGCCATCCTAATAATCGAAAGAAAGGAAATAGCCGACTTAGAAACCAAGCTAGATAATTCAGTGCTGGAAGACGCAAAGAGAAAATTAGAAGACATACAAAGAGATGTCTCTGGGTATAGAGACTATCTGTTTAACAAAAAATCAAATAAATTTAATAAAGATGTATCAAATTATAACACCGAGATAGTCTATCCCTACACCCAAAAGGATTTTTTTGATCGCCCGAGAGAAAGTTTTCTGAACAGAAACCAAGGTCAACAACCTTGGCGGACGTACCCCAAAAAACGGGTAACGTTCTCAGATTCCTCATACACGAGTAATGACTCTGAACAAGACAAAACTATGGATAGAAATCGAGGCGGGGAAGCGACATCCACCCCAAACAGAGAATCTTTGCCTTTTTTAGGACAACGGGGACGGGGAAATCACAACAATCACAACAACCATCCGAGAGGCAATGGGAGAGGGAAATTTTTCCCTCAACCTCAACAGAGGAGATATTATACGAGAAGTCAGCCGAAATGGGACTGAAACAAAAAGCTGCTATCATCAATCTCTCAGACATCACTTTAAATAAAACAGAAATGGATGTCTTGGAGAAGGGCTTAGGTTTTGCCATTAGCAACCGGGTTGATAAGTATAACCTAGAAAGGGACCTACAAGGTTTCTTTAGAAAGATTAGGCTACAGGATTTTTTTAAAGATAAGCCCCCAAGAGAAGGTCAGACTAACAAATCGGGCCTCAAACCCAAATCAACCTGGACACCCCATGTGGGCATGGTGAACAAACAAATAGACCTTTTCGAAAAAGTAGTTGAAAGCAACATTTCAGAACTTTTAGCACACCCTTTAGGAGGACCCAATAACTTAAATAAAGAGGAACGAGCTGCTCTGAAAAATCTTGAAAATAATGAATCTTTAACCATCAAACCCGGGGATAAGGGTGGGAGCATAGTACTCATGAGGTCTGAAGACTATGAAAGAAGAATGATGTTACTTTTGAACAATCCTGAACATTACTGTCCCTCCAGCAGACGGGAGTGGGACACCCTGATCCAAAAGGTACATGTGCTGGTCAATTTCGCGTTTGAAGATGAAATCATTTGCCGGGATGAATACAATTTTTTAAAAAATGAGACACCTATCATCCCCGCCCTGTACGGACTCCCTAAAGTCCACAAAAATTTATTAGATCCTCCAATGCGTCCAATTGTATCCTCCATTGATTCTATTACAGAACCCCTTAGTAAATATATAGATAGGTTCTTACAGCCAATAGTAACAGATCAAGAGGCGTACATAAAAGACACTACGTGTATGATTGAGAAAATAGAAGGCTTACCTTTTGATATCGCCACTCAATGGCTAGTGACTCTGGATATAGAGGCCCTCTACACCAACATCCCGCAGGATGATACTATCACCATGTTAGAGGGCCTCTTAAAAAATGGGACTGATGATTTGAGCCGGCATGCTACATTCATTATTGAATGTGCGGAAATCATTTTGAAAAATAATATTTTTTTGTTTAAAGACAGCTTTTTTAAGCAGATAAAGGGGACCAGTATGGGGGCCACCTGCGCCCCAAGTCTAGCCTGCTTATATGTAGCGGCCTTTGAAGACAAACACATTTTTAATAACATAGCACCTTTTAGCGAGAACATTACATGTTGGTCGCGATATATTGATGATATTTTTTTTATTTGGACAGGTACAGTTGAGTTACTTAATGATTTTTTACTTTGGTTGAACTTGGGAGATAAAAATCTCAAATTTACTTCCAATTTTAATAAACAGGCAATTGAATTTTTAGACATTAAAATTAGAGTGGAAAATGCGACATTAGGGGTGGATCTTTACACCAAACCAAGTGATCGTAACACATTGTTACATTACAAAAGTAACCACCCGAATAGTCAAAAGGACAATATACCTTTCGGACAATATTTGCGCATTAGACGCAATTGTACCAACCTACATGATTTCAACAGGCATGCAGATGCCCTTTCGGTGAAACTTAGAGACCGGGGATATCCTGATAAACTGATTAAACGTGCATACAAACGTGCGAAGTATTATAACAGAGAAACACTATTCAATAAAGACAAAGAAAGAATGGATAAGAAGGATGATAGACTGATCTTCGTGACTAACTATAACATAGCAAGCAATAAAATAAAAAATATTATCAATCGCAATTGGTCTTTATTAAATAACAGACCTGGTGAGAAAATCCCGAAACCAATGTTCAGTTTCCGCCGAAACAGAACAATTAAAAATTGTTTGGTTCACACATATAAAGACAAGACCCGCAATATTTCTAATACTATCAACAGAACCCCTCTACCCACTGGCAATTTCACGTGTAATACATGTTCAAACTGTGCATCAATGATTAAAGGCAACCGGATATCTTATAATGGCATATCATATAATGTAAAAAACTTTGCAAACTGCAAAACTAAAGATTTAATATATATGATCACCTGCCCCTGCAATAAAGCATACATAGGCGAAACAGCCAGGGAAATTAAAACAAGAATCACTGAACACAGGTCGGCTATTAGGACTAAAAAGAAATCTGCGCCACTGGTGGAACATTGGACAACACACAACCACAAATTAGAAGATCTTAAGTGGTGTGTGGTTGAAGTCATAATGCATAACTCAAGAGGCGGAAATTTCAACAATAAAAGGAAAAAGAGAGAACAATTCTTTATGTCCCTATTCGATACATTCCGAACTGGCCTTAATAACAGAGAGGAATGGGAAAGAATAATCCTATAATATGACAATAATAATATCTGACAGTACTCTCCTTATCTCCAAGTTTCTAGGAACAGTTACATTTACGTAGAATTTTCCCACATTTTTCCCTAAACGAACAAAAGGTAGAAATAGCTGGGTCAGTGAACTCCTATATATGGACAAAAGTTTTAAAGGTGTCAGATATGCTAGATGTGATGTCAGTCTAAAAATCTGAACTAAGAACTATAGCTTGTTGAGTGTCTGCAAGTAGGACGACATGTACATCTGTATATTTGATTCATATACAATCACTGGGCTTTTATTTGAAAATAGTATTGTTAAAGTAATAGCGAGCAATCATGCGGCCTATTCGGAAATGGATTGCCATGTCATACTGGTTAAACTGTATAGATCTGAGATAACATATATAATTTATAATTCTGGAATATTGATTTATGTAATCTGTTGTTTCAGGTTAATGAGAGAGTTTTATCCGGCAAATGCATTATAAATACTCATTAGTATTGAAAATGTAACAGTATGGCATTGTTATGTATTAAGCTGATGGATTATGATTTATTGTACAAGATATAAACATCAACAAAAATATATAAGACACTCGAACCAGAGAAATGGGAGTATCTTCAAAACCGGGCTGGAGGTAAAAGGGCTAATATTAATCTCCGAGCCATGTCCCTATCCAAAATGGCCGACCCCCTTTTGATCGATATCGTCCCAACACAAAATGTCCGACATAACTATAGGATGTCAGAAATAAAATATACACTTGTATGAGGACGAGATAAGATAACACTGCAAACATATGGGGCACTAGTAAGTCTCTATTGCCACTTCGATTCCTGAGCCCTTTACTTTAATATTGAAGGGCTTGTCGGTGCCACATTACGAAATTCAGTGCTCCACTTCCGGGTCAGACATCGTGATGAGTAACAAAATCCACGCATGTCTGCCGCCAAAGATGCTTCCTAATAATTAATTTGGAAGACAAAGCATCCACTACAAATAAAAAATAAAGACCATTCGGTAAGAACGCAATATATAATTTAAGTACTCGCGTCGTTCCGACGACTTCCGGGTCAAGACAGGCGGAGGCAGCATAAAAAGATGCTCTTTCGGGAAACCTATTCTACTTCGAATCCGCATGGAGTCCTGACACACGGAGGAGCAGGGAGGCCGATTTTTTAATCAGAGGTAGGCAATATCCCTTTCGGGATGCGCATATCGTTTTTCTCCTTTACTGAAAAGCGTGAGGAGTTCTAGACTGGAGGGTTAATTTAGTCCCGTGAGAGAAAGACAACTGAGCATTGTGCAGTTTAAGTTTTCTATCCAAAAGAGGAAATTTATGTTGCTCGGTAAAGCGGTAACATTTAAACATTGCCGTTTTTTATTAGATATATTTTCTCTTCTTTTGTGAAGGCTAAATACAAACTTCAAGATTGCAGTAGCCTTGCGTAATGCCTACATAAGCACTCTATCTACAAACTACAATATTGCATTAGCCTTACGTAATGCCTACATAAGCACTCTGCCCATGGCTATGACTAATAGACAACCTACTCTCAGATCAACAATAGATAAGTGGTCTAATATTATTAGTGAAATGTGCTCTCCTTAAGTTAGGAATAATGATGCATAACCCAATGTGAACAATGGGGATAAGATCCTAAAACATACATTCCCTTTTATTTTTGATATCAGACCACTTCATCAAAGTAAGAAGGTGAAGATTGGCACAACGGGAACATCATACCTTGGCCAAAAGTTTTCTGTGAAATAAACATAAACAGGTTAGTAAAGTTGGTCATGGTAGAAACACTATGGGGAATGTAAACCCTTAGTTTGCAAAAATAATAAGTGCTGCAATTATTGTAAATTTTCTAGATCATAAGAAAAAGATGACCATTCTATCACATTGACGGTGGCTCCTCTGTGTACACGTAGGTTCTCTTCAATTTAATGCGAAGGTAAAACCCCGGACCTATATGTATAATACCGGTTATTTCAATAACATGAAAACATGGGTAAAATCACTAAATTAGTATTCTGTGTTTATTTTTAAACAGCCCATGATACACTATTGAAAGCAATTCAAGCTTAAAGAAAAGGAAAATTTAAAGCCTTGTCCGTATCAAATCAGGTAACTTTGTCCACATGCACAATGATACAGATGCATAGCTCACTAAACCCATGGATTTTATAGACAACAATGCCTGTGAGAGTCCAGCAATAATGCTACAAATGAACTGTGTACTTTTCTGATCAAGAAATGTTGTGTCTAGGGGTTGTAGATAAGAAATGTATATAACAATATTAGCTGTGTAATTCTTGAGCAAGGCGGTGGGAACGTAAGGTTGTTGGTTATTACATAGACATGAGATCATATAGTAAAATGTATTTTTTAATTTTATAGATACTGAATGAATATTTTACAAAAGTCCTGAAGAAGGTGTGAAGAATTAGAAATACACCGAAACGCCGCGTCGACTGTTTTGTTCTTCCATATATTAATTGTATCACCACCTTTGTGGTTTTTAATCTCACTGTTTTTTATTATGTGTAGACTGTAACCCATACTGGGAGGGAATAAATTATTTTAATTTTGGTGCAACCAACAAATCTTGACCCGTGGAGTATATATTTTATACATTTTTGAATACTGCTGTGTGAATGTTTAGTCCTTGCCTGCTTTAACAGCTTACTATGAGTTAATTTAGATAAGAATAATCACTCATTTATCTCCTACCCCGTCCAGAACTATTCTGCTTGGCCACACTAGCCTACAATTGTTCAAACAGGGATTCTTGTTTTCTGTTACAAAGACCCCCTTCCCTGCTATAGACATCAGGGGTACCTCCTTCTGTTTAATTCTAGTAATCAAATATAGGCCAGAAACGACTGGAGGGAAAAATAACCTGGGGAGGAAGCGGCCACAACTGACTTATCCAAAAGCTTCTTTCTGTGATCCTGGGCCCGCCGCGAACTTAATAGCTGATGCAGAGAGAGACCGGAGGTCAGGGAAGAGGTAGACATTGCACTCCTTGTTATGTTGTGTAGATTTTTTGATGCAATGAAACAAACTAACTCAAGAAGCATGGTGAAACCATTCTGTCGTCTTTACACACTGCCACCGTTCTTCCCTAGGCATAGTCAATGGTTGGCGGCACAAATGAAAAACAAGACAGGATATTAAAAAAAAAACTCACAATAAACGACTCTCAAAGCAAATGAAAAACATCTGAGCTGCTGAGGAAGGCGTGTAAACCAAGAAACAAGAAGTTCCTAAAATGGTCATAAAATGAGGGATATTGGAGGGATAGTGTACTTGGTCCCTGCCCTCAGGGAGGGGTAAACGCAGGTAGAGGTATGGAAAATACATGCAATGGACAAATGGGGAGCAGGAATTGGGAGGGTACCGATGGAGCTAGCAAATGGGAAGCCTATGGGAGGGCTGAAGTCCACAAAGTAGTTACAGCATGTCTCTTTAAGACAGCGCATGCGCTGCCTACAGCAGAGACCTAAAAACGAAAGCAGAGTGGGTGCCAACCAATGCTAAGTACTCGACGGGCTCCAAGCCCCTTTCAAGATTATTTTTCATTGCAAGAGATTATGCAAACAAAAGTAAAAGTGCTGCGCAGAGGAAACTTGAAAAGTAGCACCAAAAGTGAACAATGGAAGGACACAAGTAATACATCCATGTTCCAGGACAATAGCTGGACATGGTTTTTGTTAACAGTTCTTTGCATCAAATGAACTTGTTTTCATTGCTCTGAATGTTGCTTCTATTCTGGTAGTAGGAAGCAGTCATTCCCGGGGATGTGGGGGCTACCTGGCTGTGCGCATGTTCTGAACTTTGCAAATGAGAAAAAGCCTGGTGCAGGCACAATTTACAAGTGTGGAGTGAGTGAGCCGCAGGCAGCATGGCTCACTCACACAGGAGTTTGTGCACTGCACCTGCATACTCAGCATGGTTTAAGGAAACTCGACCCACTCCCTTCCAGGCATCGAACACATATTTACCAAGAAACTCTAATAACAGCCTGCCTGCTGCACTGACGGCTTGTGGTGTGTGTGCCTGGTGACAGCGTGCACTGATTGCTGGTGGTGTGTGTGCCCGGTAAAATTGTGCAATGGCGGCTGGTCGTGCGTGTGCCTGGGGAAAGCGTGCACTGACGACTGATGGTGTGTGTGGCTGGTGGAAGCAGGAGCATTCACAGTGATAGAAGACACAAATGAATTTGACCAGGAGGGAGGGGGAAAAGGGAGGGGGTAGTGCAAGCAGAGGAGCCCGATTACAGCAATAAAATCAAGCAGAGGAGCCGGATTACAGCAATAAAAAAAACACAGATTGCAGCTGTGCACGTGCATGAGCTCATGAACGCAAGCTGTAGGCCAGCAAAAGCCTCTGGTGGCACTTTTAAAAGCCACTTACTACATGTCTCGTTTCAGGCTAGACCTAAAAAAAAGTAGCTGGTCTGTCTTTTAAATACCCAGAGCTAGATACCAACTGTGCAAGCCAAGGACCATTCAAACACCCCCACACATCCTCCCTCCCTGCCTGCCCTTCCACAGCACCGTGGCACAAGGGAAGCAAGAACTGGACAGGCCTCTGAAGAGGAGAGCAAAATCTGCAGCTAGCGGGGTCACAGGCGCATCATTTGCCAATTTCACTGAGAACAATAGTTGGGCAAATGAACTCCTCAACAAAGGCAAACTGCGGTCCAAGTTCCTATCCGCTGTACTTGGTGGGAAAAAAGAAAATGTTGCCTGCCCAAAGCAGCCACACCTCAACCCGAAATCCAATGAGAGGGCGCTGAACATGCATTTTCCACCCTCTCTACCCCTGTCTATTCCTTCTACTCCAGCACCATCGCCAAAACCAACATGATAATGAAACAAAGAACTCATTGTTGCGTGTTTTCTGCAGCACGTCCCGTGATTTTGCGCGGAACTATTCGCCCTTTAATAGATGTTTTGAATGCGTCGCATATTTTCACTCGTAGTAAACAACTTCAGCGAGAGTGCGCTTAAAAAAATCCAATAATACATTCATATCATCCTGAAAATTAAGAAGGGAAGTCGGGTGGCTGTCTAGAAGAAAGTGTTGGCATTGTGTTTAGTTAACATTCACTTGTGCCAGAGCAGAGCTGAGGGGTCAATAAAAGCACCAACCGCTCACACTGGGCGGCCACCCTGGGGCCAGCACAGAGTCAAGAACGGATGCCAAGCACAGGCTGCCACCAGCAACTCCATGTGTCTCTATACTCCCTCGATTACATGCCTCGGTGTCTTTCCCAGCTGACGCCAGAACACGGCAACCATTTCACATCATCACTACCTAGAATTGTCATAATTTCACACAGATGCGAATTGCCTACTATTCAAGATTATAAACCTGTGTGTGGGGAGGGGGGCTGGGGTGGGGGGAGGACGGGCGAGGTAGCGAGAGAATTTAAGCCGTTGCATTTAAAGTGTTTCTTTAGGTGGGGTCGGGGGGACTACCGTGCCAGAAGGCACCAGAAGCTCAATAAGTACATTATTTAATAAATAAAAAAGCGACCCATTTCCGGGCTGCGTTTCAACCAAGAAGCACATTTCTCACTGTACACAGAGTTCAAAGACCTCACTCTTCCAGCCCACGCCCGAAATTTGCACTTCTTATGATGCAACCAAAGGAAACGGACCCTTTCATGCCATTTCAACATATGAAAAATGGAAGAGGCTGAGCCGAGACGGCGGCTCCACAAGTTTAAGATGAAAGCTATGAAAGATATGCCCTGCTTTCCTTTTTAGGATTCCCCCGAGCTGCACTCTTCCTGAAGTCCACCTGCTGTCACGCCTCGACTGTCCAGGGACAGTCTGTGGCTACTGTCGGTCGCTGTCGCGACGGTAACTTATCGCATTCATATCACCCTGTATCCCAAAGCCTCGTCAAGGGGATTTCCGATGAACACCATCCTCCATTCCAGGTTTGCAGACCCAGTGAGACACAATTACCAGGCCAGGCCATTCTAGTTTCATTAACACATTAAATAATATTGCTTTCCTTTGGTCCTTGTGAACTTGGAGCTCTGCAAGTTTACCTTGAGTCACCACCTAGGTGTTTGCCAACATTTGTGCTACTGCTGTCCATGCCACATTTATTCTATGCAGCAGTCCAGAGCCTCCTTTCAACCACTTTGGAGTAGCAGGCATGTAACTGAACAACAAGCATTGGCCAAACCCACAGGTCTCACCTTATCGAGAGCAATTGGCCATGACAATGTATTTTATCCATGTTGTACAACAGAGTGGCTGCTGTGCAAAATGGCTAAAATTTAGTTTAAAAATAGAAGGGCTACAATGCGACTAGAGATGACCAGGTCGTAGCACATTTTTTTCCCAGCGGGAGGAGGACAAGCAACGACGACCGTTTCAGCGATCTGTCCATAATCTTTGTGTTTGCTTTGTTCCGGTCCAGGGAAGACTTGGCTTGGCAGTTCGGCTGGACTGGTCCCATGAGGCACAGGGTCAAGACTGATTTGCACATGACTGGGTCTGAACTGGGGCGGTGTAGGGAGCTAAAAAACGATGTTAGATGCAACCCAGATCTAATTGTGACTGGGAGAGAGTGTCGGAAAAGTTTCAACGCTCAGTCATCTCTCTTTGCGTTTGCTATGGACAGTAAAGCGAACAAACAAGATTTTAGACACAATTTTTGCTATGAAAGGCAGATTTACCACATAGTTGGCAGAGCCCGTATTAGACATACCACTTATCGACCGGTCCTGTTATATTCTAAAACTACGTGCGTGGGCTGCCATTGGGTTAGAGTCAGAAAATACTGCCCTGTTTTTTCATTAGGCTCTCCGTGTTCTTAAGACCTAAACCATGGTAAATTCATAGCATGACTTTGAAGTAAGGCTCTTCATGATGGATCAGATCTCTCCAAAATACAGTATGTTTTTTTTTTTAACTTTTTTTTTTTAAACCCTCATTCTAGCCAGTACATGTCACTCAGGAGATGGGTCCTGTTTCTTTTAACTTAAAAAGGTACCTCTGCTCAAGCCTTCCATTGTGGCCGACATTCTTTATCCGAGTACTTTTTGCCATTTCATCCTGTCTGCCATCTGCATATTGAGGTGCCGACTAACTCACTAAGAAACAACAAAAAAGAAAAAAACATTCTGGCAGCAAAGGAAAACAAAATGGACTGTAGCTTTCTTTGAGAAATTAATTGGCCAGCACATTATTAAGATACTGGAGTTAAAGGATGTTTGGCTCCACCAGGCTAGGGAATGTTGAACAGCCAATGTATGATTGTATTTTTTTATTTTTATAGCTGGTTTTAGGAGCCATCTCTTTTAATCTATTGGTCATTCACTTTCTGCTTCCACCCGCTGCAAAATTAAGCATGTAGCAATAGGCCAACCCACCTCCGCCATTGGCTTACTTCACTATGAGTGACAGCATTCTGCTCTTTCATGAGAAGCACTTCCACACATAGAATAGTTTCCTTCACTTCCAGGAATTACTACGGCAATGCGTGCTTAATGAGATGGAAAAGTTTTGCTTTTAGACTTGTTTAAAATATTGGTGACGGCCTGCAGCGAATCCAACTATAACGTTTTACAACAACAATGAGCAAACAAAATTAGCACTGACACAGCCAAAAGGCATGGAGCAAATGCAGATCTATTTGTTTTGCCAATGCTTGTTTATTCAAGATGTGGAATATCTTGGGCAGACCTGGAGACTAAGTAATAGCAGCTTTGGTCTGCACAGGCAGGAAAAAAATGTCCGAATGGACAGACTGGAGCATCCTTGAGGCAGGCCTTCCATCTAGATAACAGAAAAAAATCCTGCAAGCAAGCCCATTCAAAACAAATGGAATCACCTTCCACTCACAGATTGGATATGCAAATTTTTATTTTTTTCCCTAAAATCCCTACTAAAATATGAGGCACAAATGAAGTCTGAAATACATACATGGGCAAGGAAAGAGTTGATCTTTGAGGAAAAAAAACATGAGTTTCGTTTCAAGTCCGGACTCTTGCATTGTCGTCATAGGTTTTGTTGACTGGCATCGCGCATACTACACACCCTTAGCACGACGAGTAGGCGATTCAGGGACAATCAACACAATATAAAGGGCCAAGTGTGCAGAAGGTGAACTCGTGAACTTCTTTAGCCCTCAAACCGTTTATAAGATATATTATAAGATCTCAATTTATGGGATATTCGTACCGGAAAATTATTTACTGGATGTAAACTAACAATTTTATTGAACCATTTGAATATAAATGTGAAAATCACCCCTCGGTGTTTGGAAGTGGGCATTATGCCATCTCCTGCACTGTTTTAGCATCTGCACTTGGCTGGCACGACTTTTGGCCAGCCATGGGTATTAATTACAAGGGAGATTACAGCTCTAAAGTCGTCTTCAGAAAAAAAACACAGACACTGTGTTTTACACACCACCCTCTGCCACAGCCCTGCTCTGAAGCACCAGGTACCAAGGACATAGTAAGAAAAGCCCACAGTGTGTTCTAATTTAAAGCAGTACTCTGACCGGGCTGCCAAACAGTTAAACATTAATGAACCCTACCTTAACGCATGGCGTCATGTGATCACTGATGTGCAGTACTAATGATGACGGAGGGTGCAATAAACCACTTCGTTTCCAAAAGACAAACTTTCTCAGTATTGAGTCTGCACCTATCGTACCCGCAGCTCCAATCGAAATGTTTGCATTATGTAAACGAGTGATGGAGTCCACAGGCCTAAGGAGTGCACTATGTATTTGTAAACTTGAATGTATATATATATATACACATTTGTTTAATGTGTTCAGTGGAATGAAGGGGTGCTAATGACACATATTCGAGCCGAAGGCCTGTTCACGTGTACATCTGTAGTTGATTCTTCTCAATAGAATACGGGGCAGATACACTATTATTACACTCTTGTTTCTACAAATGAACGTTCATTAGTCTGGACGTGTATCCTTTTCTGCACTTTATTGCTTCAAACATACAATGACTAGTGCAATTCAGCCTTTGTTTCTCAAAATGTGAACTCTTTGGGAAGTGCGGTCCAGGGAGTGAATGAAAAGGCCTCGGTGTCCCTGTTTATTCTCCAATGCCCATTTCCATTAACCATAGAGTAATTCAACTAGCAGATCTCACACTGCGAATCGAAGTATTTCACAAGTGACCGTTTCTGTGCACATGCAAACTATGGGTAACTCCTGAACGGTTTAAAAAGGTTTCATGTGGTCATTTTCAAATGGCTGGGACAATTGTCACCATTTTACAACACACACACAAGCACATTTTAAATTGTGCTTTAAGGTGCTCCATGAAGGCCAAGTAGGACATTTGTACAAGTCAAGTTAGGTGCCATGTTATGTAAACCATTTTGGAGAGTTGTGCTTTTAGGAGGTAGGTGAATGGCCAAGTAGATTAAATATGCAAATCAAGTTTGGTTATGCTGGATGTGACCAACAACTTGTAGGAAGTTGTGCATTAAGATGGCATATGAAGAAGTCCAAGTAGTGGTCCACATTCGCATGTGAGTGAGCAAGAGTGTGTGTGTGTGTGTGTGTGAGAATCTAAGTAAAACTGAGGGAGCATGTGTGTGAGAGAAATAGAGAACTGTGTATTATGGTCTTATACTACATGGCAGCCAGCAATCCCTATGTAAAAGCACATCTCTAATGTCCTTATTACAGATGACGTATGATGCATCTAGTCTCCTGTAATAAAGAACTGACAGATGCTCAACTGTACCAGTTATTACAAGACAGACTACCGCTACGTGATTTTTACACAGAGCATTTTAATGCGATTTACATTAAACTGACCTAATATCTTTTTGCAAAAATTACTAAATGCCTTTTGGTATATTTTTAGTTTTTCGGGACAGATTATGCTTTTATTCTTAGAACCTGAAATAGGCATTAAACATCAAGGATTTAAGCGGTTTGGTGGTTTGGTGATCCTGTGACTGTATGATAAGGAAAAACAGAACCTCTCTGCTGCAAGTTAACGAGGAGTGGCTAGCATGTCACCCTTACTCCCATAACTTTATTGATTCAATATATTTCACATTACATGAAGCAGGAAAATGTGCGCTGAAAGCAGCATTACATAATACTGTTGTGTACTGTTGTATTCAATACTACTTCGAAGCTTTAATTTGAAATACAGAATTCAAAAGGATAATGTAATATCAGCAAATTTGGGAAACTAAGGAAAATATGGGCATGACATCATGCTTGTGAAATTCAGGGTCAGCAGCCACTACTAAAGGGAGTTTATGGTCAGGATCCAAAACCTATAGTTACCATGGTAGGTTAGAAAACACTTATGGTTCATGCATTTCAAAGATAATACTAGTGGTAATCACTTGGTGGCGATGTGCCCAGCGAAAACTGTACATATCTTGTGTGCATCCCCTGTGCACATTACCCATGCCTGCAGTGCCAAATGGTCAAGGCTGAGCCTACCCAGTGGTTATGATGCCTTGGCAAGTGCGTTAAGCCTTCCTAGGTGCTATAAACTAGTCTTGTTGGCTGCAGAGCTTTTTCTAAGACAATAAATTAACAAAGGAACACAGGATTAATTAGAACCAGCGTTACCAGAGGTACTCCAATTTTTTATCACCTTAGATGTGTTCCAAAACATACACATTTTCTTAGTGTATTAAACACCTGTACTTCACAACTGCATATCAAGTATTTCCCGGACCCGCCCTTTACTTTCTCAAGGCATCTTCAGGACAAACTCGGATCCAGAATCCTAGAGCCAGATCTTGAACAGGCGAGGTCATACAACGACACTCGGTTGTGTACTTTTAATATTTTAATGCAGCAGGAATAACTGCATAAAATTGTGAACTTGGTTCATGCACGTCTCACGTCGTGCACACCAACGAAAGAGGTCCAGCACTCAACTCAAAAGTCAATTATATGTACACCACAAGTTTTCAGTCCATAATGCACAATTAAGCATGATAAGGCATGGTCATCTCAATGAACAAATGTGAAAGTCGTGTCTTCTTCCCAAAAATATTGATTCATCATCATTTCCTTAAATTCAGAGCATTCGAGCAGTTGCCAATGCGTTTCGTCCCCCTGGGACTTCTTCACGGCTCAAAATGCAAGTGGTCATCTCACATATTCTTCATGTTGTGATTTAGAACAAAGGAATGTTGTGTTTGGGTTATGTGGAATACAATTGCTCCCATTAAATAAATAACAAATCGAGCACTTCCATGGCTTTCATTTGTAAGAAGGTATATGTACATCTATCAGCATGCCTATAGGCAAAAGACATTCCCTTTCCTCTCAAGCAGTGCACTGCCAGCTTGCAGCCAGTGATGTGACTTATTCAATGAAATTCAGTGGGTATGGTTGGCGGACAGGTACTCCATTGGAACGGCGGCGGAGTACCCGATCCGCCAAACTCAAAGTCCACCCACTTGATTTTGAGTCGGGTGGACTACAAGTTTTACACTGACCAGTTCAAATTTACCGTTGGAGTAAAACATCCCCCGATGGCCCAGCGGAGTAGGGGCAGTCTGAGGTAAGTTATTCAACAGTTTGTCCTGTTTAGAGTGTGCTGTCAGATGTAAGATGGCATTTCTTTTACCATTTTTTTTTACCGCAAAGCATATCCTGGCAGTGGGAGAGAGGAAAAAAAGAAAAACCTCCTCAAGGCCATGCAGCACGGCTAAAGAAGAATAAAATAAGCCTAAGAGGAAGCGACCCACTTCATTTTGTAGGCGCATACACAACATGCACAAAAATGACGCAGGCAGATTTTTCTTTTTTTTTACCAATCTGAGTTGGATCAGGAAATAAAAAACAAAAATACAAAAGTTTTTTTTAAAGCTAGTGGAGGAGCAACAGAAGTGGCAGATTTAGGGAAGCAAACACGGGGGTGCAATGCGGAAGGAGCAAGTAGGGGGGGAGAGAAAAGCAGAGAAGAGATGACAGAGCAACATGGAACACAGACAGGCGAAAAGCAAATGGGCAATAGAGTAATGTGGAGTGAGGAGAGAAGCACATGGACGAGGAAGTAACACAGGGGCGAAGCATACGAGAGAGAGAGGAAGTACATGATCGAATGGAGCAGGGCAGAAGCACACGGGTGAGAATGGACAACACAGAGCACAAATGGGTGAGAGAGAGAAGCACACTTGGGAGACAGCTGGAAAACACATCCATTCTCATGCAAAGTTTAAAAAATAAATGTGGTCCCGTGAACACCGGAAGGACACAGCTAAACTGTAAATGCTCCAGGGGAAGGACACACAGAAGATGGACAAGGCAAGACATATAATAAAAGCAGGCAAATAACAGCTACAGTAAAGCAACCAATGGTATATAATAAGCAGGATGCAACTCTAGCTATGTTCCTGGTAAGCCCATAATATGTCTTTTGCAACCACGCAACTGCAGAAAAAAGGAGCAGGCTTGCAGTGCGCCAGGAGGTGAGATACAAACGTATAATTAGGAATCTACAACAATGTGATGTGATTTGGCAGCGAGCAACAATTATCCAATAACGCGACGCTTACTTCTCTCATTCGTCGGGGCCTGAAAACCGCTTTGGTAGACTTGGAGGGGGGCTTTACATCAAACAAACGCGCCGCCAGTTCTGGTATACAGTTTCAACACGACCACCTTCGCCTGACACGAACGTACTTTAAAGTGAGCGCCTTTCACATCTCAGAAGCGATGCAAACACCTCGCTCCCACAACCCCCGCGCCTTCTGAAGCGCTGCATCCATTCTATAATGCCACAACATTTTAAAGGTCAGCCGTACAGTTCACAGCGTATGTACAAAAAGCTTTATAAATGCCGCAATAACATGGCCCTGGCAGCCCTTTGCAAGTGTAAAGCACACAATAAATCTATGAAATGTGCAAGCATTCTGGGCCACTCGAGGAGTTCTGGCTGAGGCAGGAGGTGGTATAAATAACACATGAATAATCACACATTACTGTGGGCAAGCGCCTGCTTCCAGGGGCAAAGGCAGCCATAAATCTAGCGAATCCAGCCCACTTGAAGGCCCTTCAGAGGAAGAAAGCCGAGCGTGAGCCTGACATAAAAGAACAAAGCAGTCACCCATAAAGGAGCAATAAGCGGATGTAGATCTCTTTCACTAAAACCAGTGTGGCCTCCACCCCCCCAGCCATCATGCATGCAACAAGCAGTTCTCATTGAGCGAACCAACGACTACTTCCAGGTTAATAGGTCACCACGCACCAATCCAAAGTCCTGGAGAATATTCTCTCGGTGGTGTTGCTCATCAATTTTCACAACTTCTCACCTACATCTCCCCTCTGAAATTGTAGGTGGTTCATCAAATTAAGGCTCAATGATCAGCAAGGGGGAACCAGTGAACATAGACTGCTGAAAGTGACAGGCCTAAGTGAACTGTATTGTATGCGGATGTATTCATTGTGAAAGGGCAGAAGGCCATCACTCACAGTGAAGCCAGCCAATGACTGAAGTGGACTGACACTCTGCCCCATGCTGTATGCTAAGAAGAAAATGTTAACGACAACAACGGACCAATGAATGAAGAAGGCTGACTGAAAGCCCCACAAGTAAATATGTCATATATGCAGTTTTACTGAAATCCAACGGTTGTATCCAACACCAGATCAAATCGCAGAAGGTTCATGAAATTGCCATAGAGTTGCTCCAAACAGCTAATCTATACAGCCTCTTAGTGCTTAATTTGTAAATACATAGGCACCAGGGTACCAGGTGTTCAACTGCAGCTAGCACAATCCACAGCACCTGTCACTGCAGCCAAATGGCAGTGCCAGCATTACCTACTAATCATTACAATTAAAAAGTAAGACATTTTGTACTACTGCAGGTCAGTCCAAACAGTTGGGATAGCCTGGAAGTCCGGGTTTAAAAAAAAGGAGAAATTTAATTAGCTAAACTCACGTGCTGAGCTCAAAACATAGATGGAGAGTGCCACCATGTGGTGTATGCTCAGAAGCATATGTCAGTGTTTAAAAAGAAGTTCTGGTGCTCAGCACTGGTAAACACCATTACAAATTAAGCACTGGAGCCTCTCAAAGTCTTCAACACTTAGTATGCACATATCCACATGTGCACTATCTACAACGCTTATTTCCAGGAATTTGGATCACATGTTTAAACAGCTTCTGGCGCAAATATAGAGTGGGTTCATAAATTACAACAAGCAATGCAGCAGCTCGATTGAGGTTGGGGAAATCATGCTCCAAGTGCAGTACAAATAAGGGCAAGCATTAAAGCATTGGAAATAGAAAGGGAGGCAACGCTAAGGAGCAGATAAGCGTACACTCTGCTTCTGAAGAAAAAAAATGAGCTCATAATGTGGACAATAAGAGAAAGAAGTTTAAAAAATGCTGGAAAATACTCATTTTATGTATTTGCGAAGTTTCATTCTATTTAAAAAAAATCTCAGTTTATATATTTGAAACAATGGAACTTGAGTGATCCTTAGCAGACACATTATCATATTTAATTACTTAATTCTAGTGACATGAATGACTGTGTCACTCCTTCAGTTCGTCTCCCAATCCCAATATCCCCTCTGCTTCCCCATTCCCGCAGAAATTTGAAGCAGACTAACAAGAGCACCAAACGCTTTGCAGCCATCCCACAGGCACTGGATTTACAGTGGCGGTCCTCCCCTGTGGCGGAGGAGCGTTGCCCCCCCAATGCTGAAAGCCAGCAGAGGCATAGGTCAAAATTAAAATGATAATATTTTTTTATTCTCATTTCAGTTTTTGCCCTGCAGGCTGCAAGCGGAGGGGGGTGGCGTGGCATCCCATACTGAGGCTGTAGCACCAGGAGGGAGGGGCAGTGGTGGGCACTGCCAAGTGCACATGCATGTGTGGCCAGTCCCAGAGGGCCGGCCAAACCGTCATGCGCACTTACCCTTTCTCCGCCTTGCTGAGATGTAGAGCTGGGGGGAGAAGCCAATACAGGCTCCCACTCAAAGTTTGAGCGCCTCCGTTCGGCGCTCAGACCAATCCCAGCGCTGCTCACATGCTGGGAATAGCTTTCCCAGCATGAGAGCAGCGCTAGGATTGGGAGCTGGTAGCCTGCCATATGCAAGGACGCGGGGATCGGGAGGATGGCGTCCGCCGGAGCAGGTAGGTGGCGTTTTTCTTTATTTTTACATGTGTTCTTGTGTGTTCCCCCTCTCCCCTTAGCAATTCTAGTAGCTGCTAATGATCGACCACTGCAGGGAGGTAAGCAGCTTAGGGCAATGAATGGAGCATTAAGAGCCCAGCCATGCGGATGCACTCGTTAAGTTTTCAGCACACTGTGGAGGCTCCTTTATGCACCCAGCCACCTCTAACCGAGATACTCAGGCTTCTGGGGGAATGAAGCCCCCAAGCTCTCTCCTGAGTAGAACGGAAATCCTAAGGGCTCTTGTGGCAAAGAGCGCAAAACGGCCCAGGCTGCCTAAACTCACCAGAAGGGTCAGACTCCAAGGGATAACCAGGGTACTATAGTCAGGGTTCCCTCCACTAAGGCAACGAAGAGCACTACATCATCACCAACAGCACCAAGCCAGCGAGCAGCACTCCCGATTAATACAGCGTTCCCCGATTTAGCATCTCATCAAACTCAAGACACAGTTCATTCTATCCTTTAATATTGGGGTCACTAAAAAGCACATTAAAAGCTCTTTTTTGACTTAGAAACAGCATTGATATTTTGCTCTGAAAAAGGTCGAATCTGTGCCTAAACCACATTTCTAGATTCCCCAGTTTGGGATTTTCCTCTCTCACCATCTTGTTTTAGGGGATTATATGCTCTATTACACGACTTATTTTGGTGCCTGTTAATTTCACCGTTCAGGCCTGCAGAATGAACCATACCCTCCATTGCGACCCGGAGCCGCTTACCATGGTTACTTCCTTGGTAATTAAAAGGCTTTTACTTTCAACGTGGAAGATCCAGAGAGGTTCCTCAGATTACTGGTCTGCTGAATATGAGGTTTTGATAAGAAGCTTACAGGCATTTTTCCTCTCAACAGGATTATTCTTCTTACCTGCTGCGATAATTTATTTGCACGAGTCTTGACACATCCCGCTCTGAGCGAAGAGCTAGAAGGCTTAATTTGAGCCGAGGACTGTTGGCGGGTCCTTCCTTCTTCGCCAACAGGGGTCTTGGCTGCTAACGCCCGACAATGGGGGTTAGAGGAAGCAGGTCACCATCAAACCATCAGTTCACTGCTTGAACAGAAGATGGGTTCATACAACTGATTCCCTTCACAAACTCTTTAAAGCATCTATAAAACAAGATACTGCTCAAGGTTTAAACACAGGAAGTAAAATAAAGCAGAGGTTATATCAGATGCACCACGCTATGTGGGTCATCCTGGGACATAAAAAGTAAATGACGAAACCCTAAGGATAGGCTAATCAACAGTGACGTCAGGCTACATACATTATGTACGAAGTTTGGCGAAAAGTAATACTTTTTTTTCAGCTTAAAGGGAAAACTGCACAAGACTTTTTGTGCACTGAATGTCAAAGCAGGCTAACAAAGTAAGAAACTACCAGGTGCCCCTTCCTCGGCTTCAAATGCCTGAGAATAATGGAAGAACAAGAGGACTACCACATGTAAGCTGGTAAAGTCGGAATAAAAGTGACAAAAGTTACACTGACAAAATAAAAATAGTGCATGATTCAGAGATTTTGTATTGGGGGACATTCAATTCCCAAAACGAAGTAATGGGTAGAACTTCCGCAAAAACATTCTGATGCAAGCGATATTGACAGGGGCGTAGCTTCTAGGGGGGTGGAAGGTGGGGGGAGGGGGAAGAGTTTTACACCCCGGTTAAAACAATATTTGTTTGATAAATATTAGGGTACAGGTTCTTTCGGTCGGGTATGGTGCAGTGTCTGTCGGATTTCACTAAGAATTTTTACAAACAGACAAAAACAGCGGCACACACTCCATTAAGGAAGACTTCCAAAATGTTGGTTATTTCACCATATAATGTGCTTTCTCTCACTTAGTACCCCTATCAATCCACATTCCACTGCCACTTAAGCCCCTCTTGTGCTGCAAGACAATGGCAACTTCACAGGGTCAGAGTGGGCACCCTCACAGGGGCACATTTTGGGATCCAACCTCCAATTCCAACCGTTTCTAAAGACGTGCTGTCCTCATGATACCTACAGACAAATGCCTTTCCTACTCCCAATCAGACACTGCAAGCAATCGCCTCACCTGGGGTTGGTCCATGAACATCACACTTTTCTACACTCGTGTCCTGAAGGGAGCTCAGTGCTATTTTGGAAAACCACAAGTCTTGCATCAAGTAACCACATGCTTTGTGCAGACCTTCAGAAATTGTGTCATTTCGTGAATTACATATTCACCACACACCGAGCTATCTGCAAGGAAGTAAGACTGAGGTTATTCACAAAAGTTTCAAACCAGCATATTCTTTTTCCTTTATGCAAACAAATATGATTTAGGTGCAAGAACATGTACCCACTTTTAAATAAACCTTAAGTATCAATCAGAAGTAGAATAGTTTAATTCCTAATTTTTGAAGTTCAACAGCTGCCATCTTTACAGGCCTAAGCAGTATTTCTCTTGATGAAAAGAGGAAATCCCAGTCACAACAATGCAAAAGTTGAGAAAGTAAAGAAACTGTGTGGTTTAAAAACACTTGCCATCCCAAATAACTAGTGACGTTGTCCACAGAGAGGTATGCCTGGTAAATGAACTAAAAAAGTGGGGGCAGATTGTGACTCAAAAGGAAGGAGGGGAATTGAAAGGAGACAACTGCCACATGAAGAGTGCCAAAAAGAACAATCTGGTGATAGAGCCACTTTGAAATGAGACCAGATGAATATTTAAACACCGCGTGCCGATCAGGCGTAGTTCCATTGGCTGAGAATTGACGACAGCTGCGAGGGAAATCGCAGAGCATCTCTGGCCAACTGCTACACGTCCAAGACTGTATTGCCGCCAGGGGTGAACTTGCCCCATCTGCGGCCCCACGGGCGGTATTTGGGAGTTCCTTCTTGGCAATTTTTGTCTTCCTTTCAGCATTATTGTTCAGGACAGTCCGTCGAGACCGCGGCCATGGGGATGTTACAATGAGTGTATAAACTCGATATCGGAGAGCGGTAACCAGGCATCGTCCATTGATGTTAATTTATAACGAAGGATGGGGTCACTCAAGAGATGCCATGCACCCACTGCCCTAACAAAGGCATCAGAAGGATGATAGCAACCCAGGAGCCACCGATCTGATGCCGAGGTGTTAGGGGGACGCCAGATACTGGAAACAAAGTTCATGTGGTCCCTAAAGAACGTTCTGTCCCTTCATTTGCCCTCGTGACCCCTGGTCCAAGGCTGGGCAATGGCAGAGCACAGGTACTGAATAGCAATCTATATGCCTATCCCTAAATGATGTCCATTTTTATGGCTTTCTAAACAACTGCAATAAGGGGGCGGGACGTATGGCCCGTGTATGAGGGTCTCAACAGAGCGGCCACCAGAGGCTCCATGTCATGTGCGACACCTCAAACCGGTCCTTTTTAGTTTAAAGCTTTGTGCCTTTTTAGACTCTTGGTTTTGCTCTCAACATTTTAAATATGAACTCAACAAGCCCAACATGCAAAGCACTGCTGGCCTAAGGAAATACAAGTTTTAGCAAAGCTAATCGGTCTTGCGTTTATGAGAGTGCCAATGTTTTGGCTTTGCCAGTAGTTGTTTGTAAATAGTAAAAGAAAAAAATATCCAGATTATAAGAGTAAAAGTAAACATCTTAATGTATTTCAAAACTGTATACTGAATTAAATATTTTCAGTCTTTATAAATGGCCCACTTTATTTTTCAAATACTTTTCATTCAGAAAACTCAACATAATTTAAAAAGGAAGTGTCAGAATTTAAAGGAAAACACTTGCAAAGGCCTACTTTACCATGGACAGAACTCAAAACTGAAACATGCTGCAGCCATTAGCGCCAGCACAGTAGCGCAGACAGCAGAAGAGACTTATTGTCAGGAATGCCATGTACAGCAGCTGGCCCCTCTACCAGCATCATAAAAGCATTGGTCTATGCACGCATCTAATATGTGGAAACCTGAAAGTCTGCTTTTTAGACATACCTCAGCAAAAATATACACGTTGGTGTGCTTTTACAAACAACCTAAAGTGGTTGGGGTGGTGTGGGTAACATGTACCACGAAGGGTAGGTATTTGATGGAGCAGCACACTAGTGATAGGCCCAGGAAACATACACTGAATGAAAAAAACGTTATTCCTGGACTGTGAGCAGGGAGTTTATAAACAATCCAAAGGGTGGTACAGAGGCTCTGCTACAGGGGAGGGACAAATCCAAAAAAGAAGTAAAGCTCTTAACCTCATCCATGCTCATGACGGAACCGTTCCGTCACGAGCCACGGGTGGGCTGTGCTGGTGACGGAACGGTTCCGTCACGGCCCTGCCGCCGCGCCTACGCGGCTCGAATTCTGCGCCTGCGCTGACGTTCTAAAGAACGGGCGGGGCCGTGACGGAACCGTTCCGTCACAAGCACAGCTCACCTGCGAGCCGTGACGGAGCGGTTCAGTCACAAGCACGGAACCGCCGCGCCGCCCCACCCCCTTAGCGCTGCGGCGGAAAAGCCGCCGCAGCGAAGGGGTTAATTATGAAGTTATCAAAGGGGAGTGGGCAGGCTCTAAGCCCGCTGTAAGGTTTTGGCGAGGTTTACAAGAGGTCTTTTGACAACAGACAACTGAACGTTTCTGTAGGTGAGATACATGTCTGGCTAAATGTGCACACGTGACAAGGGACAGCTTGGCAGCTCTTCAAAGTTTATGACTGGTATAGCCACTTGCACAACCCCAACAAATTTAACTCCACAAGATTTACACATTTGACTGCTGATTAGATAAGTAACAGTGAGGGTCTCTGAATGCACCCACCAGTCTCTTTCCCTTAATTGGCCTTCTGAAGCACAATTCAGCAATAGAGTGCTGTACAAGAAGAGAGAATGAGAGAGGGTGGAGAGGGTCGGTGGGTTACAGCCTTGGTTTGTGCAGGTAATGTTCTGCAAGGTCAGAGCTGAAAATTCTGCATCACTTTACCATTCGTATTGTGCTCACTACCCCTATAGCTGAAAACTTACCACACAGATAGAAAACAACACTATTTATGGTATTTGGCTGGCAGTGTTGTTTTTGTTTTGAGCCTATCTGTTAATTTTTTTCATGTCATGTATGATGACCACCTTAGTGCCGTTATCATATTTTGGGACACGGCGCCAAGCAGTATGATGGGTGAGGGTTTGTGAGACATAGTTGCACAACTTATAATTATAATGAGGACTAATAAGGCCACAAGGACAGTGGGTTGCTGTGTGCCCGTACCGCAAAAACAGATTAAATGGAGTAGGCCCATTAAAACTCCTGGCGACATGCAGCAGGTAAAGATGTTGTTGAATGAGTAATAGAATTTCAGAGGGGCAAGAATGGGAGTTGATGACAATAGTAGCATTTTATTTTTATGTATGGATGAACTATTTTATTAGTTTTTTTAAAAGGTACAGATACTGCCTACTGCTGAGTACATAACCGCCATGAAGAGGGAAGAAAGTGGAAGAACACATCATGCTGCCAACCTGAAACTATACAAACCTTATAAACCCAGATTCCACCTACTGTTACTAGGATGAATGAAGCTAAAGGTTTAGACAGGGGTCTATGTCCCAAGCACCTCTCAAGCTCTTGAATGCTCTCAGCGGCGAACGAGCACCAGTCGGGTCGTAGCAAAGACTGCACCCTGACCAGCACCCTGCACAAGCAAGGGTAAGAGAGAGACAGCTTGGTAGGGTTCTGTCCTGGAAGTGCAAAAGAGAGTTGGTATGCCTCGGTTTACCCTGCTGTTCTGACCCCTACAAATAGTTTTTTCTAGAGCCTAGAAAACCTTGTTCTTTCTAGTTCACATAAGGAGCCAGCCCTCGCACCTTCTAGAATTTCCTCCCAGAACTACTTCCACTATTACTAGTGAATGCCATTTCAGGGAAAAACGAGACAATGAGGTAAAATTTCATAGAAGACTTACCCTGCTTCCATTATTTTAGCTGGGGCAGCAGCATGGCACCAATTTAGTAGTTCTCAATTTAGATCTCCACTGACCTGCGAGTTTTGTGAAACACTTTATATAAGTTTCTCTACAAGTTAACTACCCTTCCAATATCCTCTACCTAGAGCCTTCTCACTCTATCGCCCCTTCCCTTTTATCTGCTTTCAAATCTGGTATTCACCTGTTACAACACAATTTTTACAACGCACTACCACTACAACGCAGGCATTACAACGCATACCATTACAACGCATTGCGCTGGGGGGCGCTCTAGGATAAGAGGTAAGTTTAATTTACTATCCAACACCTTCCCTAGGGTCCACGGGGACTGGAGTTAGAATAGTAAATTATACTTACAACGCATAGCGCTTTGGGGTGCTGGATAGTGGTAACGGTATGCGTTGTGAATACCGCGTTGTAATGGTATGCGGAGTAAAAGTATGCGTTGTAATACATCCTTCAAATCTATTCAGAGCCTAAACATTAGTAGCCCACAGTAGTCATTTATTGGCCCGAAAAACTCCTAATTCAATTCCTCTTGTGTATTGATTAGGTTAACTGGATACTGTAGCTTTGGTCTGCTGAAGGAGAGCAGAACCTTTGCCTGCCTTGTTTATCCAAGGACTCTGGGTGCGGACCTTGGAGGCATACTGCTGGGACAAATTAGAATACTTCTTACTCCTTTAAGGCTGGTCGCTGTGTTTTGGGCTGGCCTCACCGATTCCTGTGCACTTGGCCACATCCTGCTGGCCCTTTCCATTGAGAGGATATGACCCGCATTATGTCTTTATCAGTTTAAGAAGATGAAAGAAAAGCTTAAGTAAATACAGGGATCAGCCGTCCTTAGAAAGTGGCTTGTGGTGTTAAAGTTCGTCTGGTGAATCCTAGCAAGACCAACTAGTATAGTATATAGGCTAATTGGTACTTCGTCCTCCGATGCACAGCTCGAAGCTTGCTCACTCTCTCGTGCTAGAGATGCAAAAAGAACAATTGATGGACAGAATGCAGAACAATGTCCTACATTCACCCCAGTAAAGAGATCTGAGCCTAAACCCATTGTTTTTTTTTGCTCACCATGCCATTCTAGTTTGGATCCTGGCATA
This sequence comes from Lissotriton vulgaris, assembly GCF_964263255.1. Taxonomy (NCBI): domain Eukaryota; kingdom Metazoa; phylum Chordata; class Amphibia; order Caudata; family Salamandridae; genus Lissotriton; species Lissotriton vulgaris. The sequence goes on from NC_141688.1 coordinate 8,962,560, forward strand.
TGCAAATCAGTCTTGACCCTGCGCCCAATGGGAACAGTCCAGCCCAAACAGCCAGGCCAGGTCTTCCCTGGACTGGAAACAAGCATCCTAGACCGGTTTCGGGCTTTCAGCCATTTTCAGCCAGGATAGCTTGACTCTAGCGGCATGGAGAGCACGGGAACCACGCCTGGGCATACCCGTCTCACTCGGAGTGACGAATGCAAAAAGAACAATTGATGGACAATGTCCTACATTCACCCCAGAACAGAGATCTGGGTCTAAATCCATCGTTTTGTTGCTCACCATGCCCTTCCAGTTTGGACCCAGTAACATGAAGACAGCATCATTGCCATCTTACTCTCACAGATCCAATTCTCTTCACTTTATTCTCGATTTTAAATAGACATGGCTCACAGCTACTTTACTCTGTAATCGATGCACCCAGTAAACACAGAGCCAGGTTTCCTCAACATTAGAGGTAGTAGACTTAGTTTTCCTTACACTTGAAAGCAGTCATCACATGCAATCCTTTGCATGGGTAACACTGTGTACAGCTCCACTCTCCCTAATTTGCCTGAGCTGTACTCTTAGTTCCTTTGAGGATGACATGGGACATCTATACCCACCCCTTTGCACAAAAGTTGACTTTGTATCCACCTGAAAGCTGCTACACTCCCCCAACCTGAACCTAGGGCATCTACACCTAGTATCTGCACGCAAGCTAACGGTGCGCACTGCTCCTTGTGTACTAGTCTTACAGCCTTCCCTGGTACTAGGTGTATTGAAATACCGGTAGACTACTGGGGGAGTTTGGAGGAAGAAAGGAGGGCAGTGGAAAAACAGTATTTAATTTTAATTTCAAGGCGGTGGCCATGTGTGCACAAGCCTCAACCGAATATATGGTGGATCCTGTTGGAAGCAAGGAGCAGTGCACTGACGGAGGACCGAAAGGGGGGGGGGGGGCTAGGTTTAAAGGTTCACACATGGAGCTCCAGTGTGGTGCGGATAATGAATGCAGAAAGGACCAAAGAGTCCAGAGCGGAGATAAAGGGCCGGGAATAGGCAGTTAATGCTGGGCAGGGAAACATACACCTCCATTCTTTTCATCTTCAAAGAACATGTGCTGAGCCCACCCCACAGCATCCTTTACGAGAAACTCTTCTACTTTCAAATATTACGAAATCTGGTTCAGTGTAAAAATTTCTGGGCTACAATTCTTCTTTCAGGCACCTCTGTGCCCAAGATCTCTCATGATATTCGCTTTTTGTCATGCAGACGGCATGGAGCAGGACTATGGCATGCCCTACGGTCACAAACAGTAGCCTGGCCGAGCAGACGTGAGCCACTGGAAGCCATATTTAAGGTTTCTTCTGAAACCAGAAGAAAAAAAAATGGTGGAAGCAGCGTAGTGGCGCTCGTCGGAGTATTCAAGGTTAGGGGGAGGAGGAGGAAAGCTTAGCTCCAGCCAATATTTCTCAGAAAGGAAGGAAATGATTCATCTTTATCAAGCTGGAATTTTGAATCCAAATGCAGACACTGTCCGTCGCCTGACACAGAAGCAGGCCAGGCTGACGGATCTCTGGACTGGAGGAGAGGCCCAGGAATGCTGGCACGCTGCAGTGCTTTAAGAATGCACTGCCGCTGGCTGAGCTCTGCCCTGCCCCAATTCAGTTCAATTAATCAATCAATCAGTCAGTCATTTGTTGAGCGCACTACATACCCGTGAGGGTCTCAAGGTGCTGGGAGGGGGGAGGGGGGAGGCGCTACTGATTGAACAGCCAGGTCTTTAGTGTCCTTGTGAAGGTCAGCAGGTCTTGGGTCTGTCATAGGCTCAGCGGGAGGGTGCTCCTTGTCTTGGCGGCGAGGTGGGAGAAGGATATCCCGCCGGTGGTTGTTCTTCGGATGCGCGGGATGGTGGCGAGTGAGTGAGTTAGCAGACATGGCGCCTCACCTCACTAGAGGTGGTTGCATTGGTACGGTGCCTTGTGTTACATGGGACAGCTGACACTGGTACAAAACCCAAGGTTACCTGGAAGAGATGGCACTAGTAGGGTACCCAAGACCACCTGCGACAGATGGAACTTGTACAGAACCCAGGATTACCTGGAATAGTAAGCACTGGTAGGGTGCCAGAGCCCCCCTGGGACTGATAGAACTAGTACTACCCAAGGGTACCTGGACCTAATGGCACTGGTAGTGTGCCAGTGACCCCTGGCGACAAATGGAAAAGAACACCTATACTGCGTGTGAGGTATTATGTTTATGAAGTAAGAGAGCTCATCGGAAACAGAAGATAGCCGCTCGATAGGGCCAAAGCTTATTTGCAAAACATGAACTGGCTGATGACAGATCATGCAAAATACATCAAGCACGCACTAAAAACATCTTGAGTGCCGGCTCTTATACACCACACAGAAAGTTCTAAGGCGCAGAAAATGCAGCAAAGCGCAGCACACCTGGAGATTTCAAATAATCCGAGAAACTTCTTTGCGACATAATATTAGTGCAAACATATCTGATAAGTTAAGATCCGGGGCAACATCTGGACAGAAATAAAGTCACTATACAGGCTACCAGATGTAATATTGTATGCGCACAAAACAAGGAAAGAAATTCAGCCCAGCTATTAAAGCTAATCATTTCCTTAACTATGGAAGCAACCACAGACCTTGTGTACTCTCTGGCTTAAATGTACTTTCCACAAATAAAAGGTGATTGGAGGAATGCTTGTAAATAGTCTGAACTACTGCCCATCACACTGGGTAGCATTCCAACCAATTGTATTTTTCACCTGTTGTTCCACTCTAGATGGAGGTCTTCACGGTTTACAAGTCTCTCCGACCTTTTCTAATATAAGTGCTGCTTCTGACCACTGAATGTCACGCTGAGATACTCATGAATATTATCCCTGTTACAGTATGAATAGGTCTGTGTAAAATTTAAAATAAACATGTTTGATTCGACATTATTGGGAATTTCTAAAGATACAAATTTGATATTTTTAAAATTACAGTTTTATGCCAGTTTATATAATTACGTCAAACAGACCAGCGCTAGATAAATGCCAACACCCAGACGTGAGCAGCTGTTTGCGACACCTGTGTTTATTGCACTTATTTTGAGCAAATTGTGTGCTTGCATCAAAATTGACACGAAGTGAATTTTGTGCTAAATGATGGATTTGCTTTTCACTTATTATGTATACCTTTACGTCTGAAGGCAAATGATGTGGATTTCACACAACCCTAAAGATGACAAAGTCCAATAAGATTCCAGGTCTGGTACCCCAATATAGGAATACCGATTATCACTCCTTGCAGATTCACACAAAGGCAGCTCCATTCTCTTCCAACTGTCATTCTTTCATGGCCAAGTGTTACTTGATAGAACGAGGCATGCAACATGACCAATCTTTATCCAACTTTCACAGACTGCGACGGAAGACATGGTAACATTGCAGGTCGTTCTACTGCCGCAGGCTGTCACAGTGTGTGTTCGTGTTCGTTCGGAGGCATATTATTGGTTTGGATGGCTACGACCCAAGGACCTGAAAATAAGAATCTCTTCCTTCTTCAATGTGCTGAGACCCACTCTCTGATCTAGAGGGCTGCATTTCCACTAGTTACTTCCAGGGTGCAGGCGAGCTACCAGTAGCTCTCAATCCGTGGTTCAGAGTATTGGCAAGAATTTCTCTCATCATCTCTTGTGTGTCTGCTGTAACGCCCTAGGGGCTAAAGGTACGCTCAGAGGTGGGTCCCTTGCATGCAGCATCGCAGGATCCAAGCTGTACCTCACTGTCGTGGCTCAGCAGGGCTGAAACCGGTCTGCGGTTGATCCTGTTCCCTCCTGAAGAAGGCCTCATTTGGCAGTTAGCGATGGACTGTTTCCATGAGGAGCAGGAGCAGTAATGATTTGCATAAGGCAAGCCTCTGTCTAGAGTGGCACAGTGGGAGAAAAACAATGGCATGTCTGGGTTGCTGGATTAGATTATTTGCAAGCATTCCTTCCATTACCTTCTGTGTGTTATGTGTACATTTTCCCACCTTTATATTCTACACCCCTCCTAGGGTTTGTAACCATTTTGCACTTTTGCCTTTTCTAACTATTTCAGACACCACATATGAAAGTTGCTACTCATTCTAAACAACGAGAACATTTAAATATTACGCACTTGTGTCTCACCCAACAAATGTAACTTTGTTAACCTCCCAGAAGGTTGAAAATTCCTGCTCTCTCCACACTCTGAGGAAACAGATGTGTCCATGTCACGTTACTCTTGGGTCAACTCCTCTGCACCTTCAATGAGTCTTTATCAACCAATGGAACAGTCACCAGTACTCGTATGGGCGCTGAATCATTTCCCGCAAGGTGCTCCAAATGTTTACAGGTTAACAGCGGCTACCATGTGTGTGTTCCACCCCGAAGTGACTGACAGGATGCAGGGTTCTGTTCCAAGTTTGATGTGTGTGGTTCACCCTTGAAAAACTTCCAGGGAAAAATTGTTACTTAGTTCTTCTAGAAATGTTTGTGAGGTCCATCCGGAAGTGATTTACGGTCCCTTTTCTGAAGGCTACAGGTCCACCCAGTGGCAAATTCCATAACAGAGTTACTGGGTCCCTAGGACATGATTTTGGAAACTTTTTAATATAGGCATCTCACTTCGTCCAATGCAAGGCGCTGTTCTTAAATGGGAAAATGACGTAGTTTTATTTTAAGACTTTGCAACATTTTTTTAATAGAAATCAAAGGTAAACATAGAGTTGCAATATGTTACCGGCTACTTCCCATGATAAGGGGGCAGACGAGGGGTACCACAGGCAGATATTGAAGTCAGTGGTTCCTCTCGGCTTCGTAGTCATGATGGGTGTGGTGCATCACTGAAGGTGCAGAGGCTTAGTTCAAGGCGCTAATGTCAAACAAAGCGCACTTTAACCGGAGTTTGCCCAGGCAATGGGATACCCTGAAGAATGCTCTTGGGAACTTAAGGGGACCTGGTAAGACCAGGTATGTTTATCACACAGTCTTTAATCTGCATGACTTTATCAAGCAGGTAAGTACCACATAGGCCCATTTTTTTGGTAATTTAGCCACTGACCTTTACCACACAGGTTAAGTGTGTTTGGATCTAGCTATCTCTATATATATAATACCAACAGTCCTGAACCACAGCGTATATCCAGTAGTCAAATCGGGTACAGACAACAGAAGCGCGACAATTTAAATTCTCAGTGCTTTATTTCTCCGAAAATCAGCAGGACGCGTCCCGGCTGCGTCACTGCAGCCTTGAAAATAAATATATATATATATATATAATGTTATAAAAAAAGAAAGGCAGTTAAGGGACAGGAAAGGGTTCAGGGAGGTAAAGGAGGGTAAATGTAAAGGGAGATAAGGAGTTTTTAGGGTTTAGGTGTGTGTGTGGTGGTAAAGGGAGGTAAAGCTTTTTTATTATTCATGCACCGGTAAAGGGACGCAAGGAATTTTCAGTGTTCAGGGGTGGACATAAGTAAAGGGAGGTATGGCTTTTTTGGAGGGAGGTTCGTAAAGTTAAAGGAAACTAAAAGTGTTTCAGGGTTGATAAGGATTTTTAAGGTTCAGAGATGGAAAGAGGTAAGGGGAGTTCAGTGTTTTTTAGGGTTCAGGGGAAGGTAGAGGTAATAGGATATTTTGGGGTTTAGTACCGAAAGGAGGTAAAGGGAGGTAAAGGGAGGTAAGGTGTCTAAAGAAAAAAAAAAAAAAAGGGGTCGGGCCCTTAAACAGAAAAAGGAAGAAATAAAAATCGGCACTAGGGGGAACACCCAAACAAAATATATATATATGTCAATAATATATATTAACATACACACATTTACACACGCACATATGTGTGTGTTATTAATATAAAATATACAACTTCATTGAGTGTTAAAGGCATGTGTTGGAATGGTATGTATTGTATGCAGGGTAAAGCCCTGCTTGTAATGCCTGATATTTTAGGGTAGATCAGAACACTACTATAGCCCATGGATGACAACAGAGGTCTTTCACCACCGGCAGCGGGGAACGTGTTGATGGAGACTGGGGAGGCAACGAGGGATACTTCATCGAGCAAGGCCATGACGCTGCACCAGCGAACCACGAATAGATGGCGAGGCGGCCCAACGCTACAAGCCCGGGTTGGTAGGGAATAGAAGGAACAGAGCACTATGGCAAAGGGGTTGAGCGCCACCGTAGTCATTAGATTTACAAAATACATTTGGAGCAATAATTATCAAGACAACGCATCCTATTCAGTTTCTGCTACACAAACAGGGCTTTCAATAACATCTTTGTATTGAGTGTACACAAGCTTTTCATTGTAAATACAAGGTGAGCGCGTTGGCTTTGTCAACATTCGTTTATTACTAGCCTGAAGCCCCAGGGAGGAGAAAGTTACCTGTTAAACGTCTGATCATCTTATGGAGGTGGAGTTTCCTGTCTGAGGAGGCTGGTCAGTATCTCGGATGTACCCCAAAGCAGGACAGCGATGCCTTAAGGAGTACAACCACCTAGCGACCTGGGCATATCCGACATATAAGGCCACTCCTGTTTTTTTTTGCAGAGTGTTTGGAAATTTGGTGCTTGTAGTGCCGGTTTCAGTGCACTAGCTATGAGCTAAAAATCCATTCATAGTGCTGTAGGCTACATAGACTGTGCCAGGATGAATGACATAAGGCCACTGGTGGCTTTGTCTAAGGTACTGGACAGTATCGGGCACATGGTAGCTTAGCTTAACATTATGAATGTTTTGGCATACTGGACACTTTCTATGAAATATACGCGGGCTCCCAACAGAGCCCCCAAAGTATATCACAAGGATAACAAAAGAGAGAAGATGGCTCTAAGCAATGTGAAACGCTGCTGTAGGAAATCTTTTTATTCAAGCACATAATTCACCTGTAACTTTAATGTCCTTTTAATACATGTCATGGAGACTGCATTTCTAGATCAAACCAAGATGATGGTGAAAACAAATAACATAGTAAAGGTCGGTCTAATTTACAAGCCAACATTCAGATTTGCTTTAAGATTCCAAAAATAACCAGCAAGCTATTCATGCACATTATAATAATTTTTTATGCTAGACTGACACATGTGGTGCTTTTTTATGAGTACAAATGTCATTGAATTCATGTTTTTGTAGTAAAGGATTTAAGTTGTGCACTATGATTCGGTCTTTCAGTTGCTCGTGTGATATCTTTCTTGGCCATAGAAGAGATCTTCCAAGTAGTCGGTGGTGCGCAGCAGCAGGATGGGGAGGCGCACATCTTGGTTCCACAACTCCGGACCCTGCCTATAGATTTCCCTTTTAATGATTAGAGCTGTAAATGCGTAATTTCAGCATCCATGGTAGGAAAAGTATCTCCATATGGCACAGAGAGGGGTGATCCTAAAAGGCTGATGTGCTACAAGACAGCAGTGAAAGAGACTCGAATATTTGTTTAGAATCTCACCATCCAGAAAGATGCGCCAAGCCCATACACGAGCCCGGGAGAAGGGCTAGGGATGGGGAGAGTAAGTGTTACCTCTGTGCTCTCCATCTTGGAGTAGCAGCCAGTGACGGATGGACAGATGCTTCTACTGGTCCAGGTTAGTCCATTCAGGTGAGCTACCACATAGCACCTGCTTCTAAGTTTAAAAATCTTCAGAAGAAAGTGAAAACACGGTAACTGCAGCATCTTGCACCTCCTTGTGTTATGGCATTGCTAGCTGCCTCATTATTAATAAACAGGCAAGCGTGTATATTATCATCTACAGATACATGCTGCAGGGGCGGCCTTGCGCATGTGCAAGCTGTGTACCTGCACAGGGCCATCGAACCACAGGGGCCGCCACACCAATATATATCCTTATCCCCTTCGCTGCGGGGGTTATTCCCCCGCTGTGCTGGGGGGGAGGGAGGTACGCACAGCGCCCCCATGCTCATGACTAGCTGAGCTCGTCATGAGCTACAGTGCTCCTGTGCTAATGACTAGCTCAGCTCATCACAGGTGCATTGGCTCCCGTGGAACACTCAGCACAGCAGGGGAATTCTCCCCGCACCTGAGCGTTCCACGGGCCATGATGAGCTGAGCTCGTCATGAGCACCGGAGCGCCGTGGCTCATGACGAGTTCAGCTCGTCATGAGCGTCGAAGGAGTTAATATAATCATCCTCTGAGGATGGATACATATTTGCGTGGCGGCCCCTGGCAGGGATTTGGCGGCCTCCGGCACTGTTCCACTTCCAAACACCCTGACCCCCCCCTCTTCACTGGCCTCTGCGCCTGCATTCCTCTGGCCCCCGCCCGGCCCCCCTCTTCCGGGCCCCCTACCTACGCTCCCTACCCAGGGCCGCCTAGAGCCGCCACTGCATGCTGTAGCATGAGTGCAGATCTCTTCAAAAGTACAGGACTTGGGCGACCTCGTCCGCACTACCACCCTGGGCATAGGTACGACTAGGAATGAGGGGTTCATTCCCCTCAGAGTTTTGAGTCAGGGAGGCAGGTACCAGTAGGTCTGCATGGAAACAGTTTTTGTTCTGGCTGCTGGTACAGCAAACCTAGTCGTGGCCGCAGCCAGGTGCAGTGCACGGTGTGCGGACCACTGTTCAGTTTGCAGTGTTTTGACTTGATTCAGGGGCGAAGCATAGAAAGGCTCACCCTGCAGGAATTTCCATACACCCATGGTATGCCCTTCCACAGTGAGCACAGTGATCATTTAAGGAGCACCATTACATAATGCCACACCCTTTTTGAGAAAAAATGTATGATCGGAAGCTCATCTGATGGAAACGAACAATGATTTAGTTGACATATTCTTCTTTTCGTTCCATAGTTTCAATCTAAACAAACAGCAATTGTAATTTTCGTTAAAACTCAACTATGAGACATGCAAGGTCCGCCAAAGAGACGAAAAGATTAACAAAAGTAACTATGTTTTCAAAGAGAATACATGACTCGGTGTCTGTTCCATAATGTATGGGAATATGGTGCTGGGGCACAGCTACTAAGATATCCCACTACTTGTGTTGCCAGCGTAATTGTGTGTGTTTAGCACACAACATAAATTAACAGTGTGCGCTCTGAAAACTTAACACGTGATATATAGAGAAATATAAGTGAGTCAGTCAAAGAAGTTAATCACACAGATTGTTGCTGCGGATGCAACCCACTATTCATTATGTATTTGTCACCCAGAAATATTCAAACAGCCACAGCCCTGAAGAAGTTCCTTGTTGGAATGAAACGCCTTGGCTGTTTTGAGCATTTTCTATTTTTGGAACAATGAATAATGAATGAATAATGGATTGGAATCAGATCGCCAATGTATGAGATTCATTTGGACTGACTCACTTATATTTATATCACGTGTTACATTTTCGGAGTGCACCGCTGATTTACGTTGCGTAGCCACCTAAGAGACACTCTGCTTAATAAGTAGCATGCAAAGTACTCCCAAGTGTGAGCTCAAACGGCTACTGGATAATCCGGTGTTCTTTCAAATTTGTGTTTCATCGCAGTACTTCACCCATTAAATAAGACAGATTTAATTAAACAAAATGGTAAAACATGGAGAAATTCGAAACAGTTCTCCACGTATATTATTAAAACGAATAGAGTGTCAAGCCCATAAAAAATGAAATATTCACCCTTAAAGTCATTTCCAAAAATGTCCCATCTTATCGAAAGCAGTTGGTAAACATTACCAATTCTTGGAAGGGCAATTCAAATAATATACCATGAAGCAGCTAAGAAGTACGCTTCGGAACCTAGACCCTAGGTGGAAATCCCAGCTTCCAAATGTGCTCAAAGTGTGCGATCTTAGGAAGAAACTGTGTGCCTCTCCGTCTCCTGGTCTGTTAAAACATTGGTGCCTTTCACTCCGCGATCACCCTATGAGAATATGTACTCATTCACACTGACCCGCTGCAGCGTCTCACCAGACTTCTAGAGCTGTTCCATTCCAGTTGGGAGTAGTTATTTCATTAGTCCCGTCTTCCATTTCTTGCAAATTAATTTGCCACCCTCAAAGCACATCTAAAGACACCACAATGCGAAGAAAAACATTACATGGTGAGCTTCAAGCCTGGTATGGAGCAACTCGAGAGCTCTACATGGGCCACTCTCCATGGCTGAGGATGAGTGACGACTCCGTCACTGTGACAATCAATGCTCACAATTTTCAAAATCTGTGACCAGGGTCTTTACATCTTCATACAGCTTTTACATCAGGGTGAAAGAATGGTGCATTCAGGTATAAACAGATCTAAATTTACTTCATTTGGTCTAGTACTAAACATGGGACAACGCCAACCTCAAAACGGTCTACAAACCCTACTATGGGTGAAGGTGCAATGCAAAAGAAATAAATAATTTTAGAAATTATCTTGCGAGGCATCTGAGACTCACTCCAACAATGGCCTCACAACAGAACAAACAGATCCCACTCTCCATCGCAAAAAAAATCCTTAATTATTATTTTAACAAGGGGGCTCACAAATTAAACTCCTTCTGCAATTTGAACAAGTCACACTTTTGAATCCTGGCCAACTCAGCCTTCCATCCTTACATCTAAGCCAGCCCTGGTCAACCTAGGGTTCAGGACCTCGGTTTATTGTCGCTGGCCTGTCATCTGCATGCCCTCATAAAGTGTAGACCTGGTGGCCCGCCATTATAGTGAGCCAAGGTCAGCAACAACACTGAGAGGCCGAGCTTGGTGGTGCTACCCAACTTCAGGCTATTCTGAAGAAAGGAAAGCCCCCGAAGCCCAGCCAACACAGTAAAACCAGCACTGTGACCCAGTAGTCACTGGTAAGGCATGAGGCTTGCGGAACCGAAGGCATGAGAAGCAGGTATGCAGATATAGTACAGCTTTCTGCCTTTCACAGCAGCTTAGAGGGTGAAGCCTATAGTGTCTCACTGCTAGGGAATTCCAGAACATGACCCCCTTCCAGCAGTTCTCAGGTTTAGGACCGAAGCATTGCATTTCTTGTCCAGTGGCACCTTCTCAATGCCGAAGGACTTCTGCTGTAGGACACACTTCTAAAAATGGCTTCTAAATAGATCAGTATTGTGCACAATGACCGTTGTCAATTTTTCTTTCAAAATCATGTGACATTTCAGGCTTGCTCATTTTAATGGCTTCTTGCAGGCTTCAATACTCAGATCGCCTGCAATTTGGCTTGGGTCAAAACCAACATTTCAAGGCTTTCCTTGTCCCTCATTGCACCCAGCAATAAAGTGTCTTCTAGACCCATACTTACCATGTCCCCGACACCCCCTTCCGATGGCCCTGTCCAGCACCCGAGTGTGCAAGAACGTAACATTTTAGAACAAATTAGCTAGACGATTTAAAATGTAGGCCAGGATGTCGGGGAAGGAGATATAAAATGTAATGACGCCAAGCCCTTGTAGGGCCAGTATCTTTGATATCCTCTCTGGAAAGTAGGACAATGGAGCCAAGAAGTGGTAACTGGTTTTTGGTGAATTCAGAGATTCGTTTATGTATGTTGCTGAAAGTTTTTATTGTTGTGTGTTGTTTGCGAGGGTTACTTTGTGGAGGATGTACGGGATGCTTTTGTGAGGTGGGTTTTTTGATGGCCAAGTAAATGAAGTGTGTTTGAACACACTTTACCTGGTTTAACTTCTTCAAGACAAACAGTGGCTGTAGTGGCAGGTTTCTGCTTGTGCCTGGAGTAAAAAAAGAACACACACTCGTGGTAGCGAGTTTTTAATTTTTTTTATAAACTTTAGAGTTCTCCTTTCTCTCGTATGCTTTTAAGATCGGGGTGGCTGGGAGTTTAGTTATTCACGCCTGTCACTGAGTGAGAGTGGATTACAACCAACCAGACTGCACACAGTGATGTACCTTCACAATTCAATGTTTACAGTGTAGTCAATGATCACAACCAAAACAGGTGATGGACCGAATGTGTATCAATGTCACACATTCACCCCAGTCCAAAGATCTGGGCCCAAATCCATCGTTTTTTTGCACTCCACACCACCCTGGGTTAGACAATGGCGATATGCAAATCAGCTCTGACCCTGTGCCCCATGGGAACAGTCCAGTCCGAACTACAAAAGCCATGTCCTTCCCAGAACGGAATCAAGCATCCGAGGACCGGACCGGTTTCGAGGTAACACCTCTCATCAGCCCGGCTAGCTTGACTCCAGTGGTGTGGAGTGCCTGGGACCCACGTCTGAGCATCCCCAGCGCACTTAGGGTAACAACACCACCACCACTGTCCGAAACAAGTCCATTTTTAAATTCCTCAGCTAGTGTGCAGAGTCCAGCTAATGTAGAATCAATGTGGAGCCTGTAGTATCCAGCAAAGTATCACAAGCATGCTTTCATCCACTGTCTGAGCTGGCATTGCGTGTTGCTTTTGGCTATGTGGTAACATTAACCCCTTCCATGCTTCCGTCGGCCATTGGCCGACGGCAGCATGACCTCGCTAGTGCTGCCGTCGGCCAATGGCCGACGCGGCCCCGCCCGTTTTTTAAAACGGCTGCACTGCTGAGTAATCATGCGAGCAGCCAACGGGTTAAAAGAGCTTTGAAGTTTTTATGGGTTTATCTACTCACTTACACACTGGAATAAAGTCTTGGCATGCCCTACTGACACATCTGCATATGGCTGGGTTCGAACTGCAATAGCATGGGGAGCAGAAAAACGAAGGATTTAGGCCCAGATCTCTGTACTGGGGTGAATGTATGACATTGTATGAGTATGAGTATGAGTATTAAAATTTTATATAGCGCGCAGTTACCCTGGGGCATCCCAGCGCTTATCCAGACACCAACAGATAAAACAGTCAATAAGGCACACTTACACAGGAAACAGATGTGTTTTCAGACATTTGCGAAAACGCAAAGTGCAGGTCTCAGCGCGCAGTTTTAAAGGTAGAGAGTTCCAAAGCGTCGCTATGTTAACCGAGAATCTTCTCCCGCCGGTGCGTGCCCTCTTTACTCTGGGGACTAGGAGGAGATGTTTATGGTCGGAACGCAACGTTCTGTTCGCTTTGTAAGGCACAGCTAGATTTTTCAAAATAGGGGGTCCTGTTCCCTGAAGAATTTTGTGTGCTGTACAAAGTGCCTTAAATTTTACTCTTTCCCGCACTGGAAGCCAGTGCAGTGCCTTTAAGGCGGGTCTGGCTGACTCCGTTCTAGGCGTACCCATAAGCAGTCTGGCCGCCGCATTTTGTATCTGCTGTAGTTTGTTAAAAGTGGATTCAGGGGCACCCAAAAAGAGGGCATTGCTGTAATCGAGTTGTGATGTTATCAGCCCCTGAATCAGCAACTTCCTAGATGGAAATGGAAGGAGGGGGAAGATTTTACGTGCTGAACGTAGCAGGGCAAAACAGACTCCTGCCGTTTTTTTTGCTTGGGTCCTGAACAAGAGATCTTGTTCCATCCAGACCCCCAAGCTCTTAATCTCCTCTTTCAAGCTGGGGAAGTCACCCATACAGCTCGGCCAGCTGGTCAGTGGGAGAGGGAGGGCTTTATTTCCTAGCATCATTATCTCAGTCTTAGAGCCATTCAGCTTGAGAGCTGAGTCGTCCATCCAGGTGTGAACTTCCGAGAGGCATGAGTGCAGCAGGTCGGGGTTCTCTACCAGTTGTGACAAGGCGACCACTAGCTGAGGATCTTGATGTTATACGGGGCCACCACATCCTCCAGGGGGGCCATATATACGTTAAACAACGTTGGGCTAAGGGAAGAGCCCTGTGGCACTACCCACTGGAGGGGGATAGATGAAGTCCGGTTGCTGCCTTCCCAAACCTGATATGAGCGCCCGTCAAGAAATGACCTAAGCCACTTCAAGGCGGCCCCTGCCACGCCTACTTCTGACAGCCGCTGAATCAACACCTGATGATTGACGGTGTCGAACGCCGCACTAAGGTCCAGGAGGATCACTGCCACTGATCCTCCTGAATCCATAATGCGTCTGGCTTCTTCTACGACTGCCAGAAGGGCAGTGTCAGTACCCTGGCCTGGACGAAATCCGGTCTGCGAATCTCGGAGCCGGCCATTCGACTCCAAGAAGTCTGACAATTGATAATTCGCTAGTTTCTCAGCGATTTTACCAAGGCATGGCAATAGAGATATGGGCCTAAAATTTGCCAGCTCAGCTGTATCCAAGTTAGGCTTTTTTAACAGAGCCTTGACCACGGCTGTCTTCCAGCTCGGTGGCACCGACCCCTGGGAAAAAGAAGCGTTCATCAAATCAGTGATAGGAGTCACGATGGAAGATGCTACTTGCTTTAAAATTTTCATAGGGACCGGATCCATAGGGGAGCCACTTTTTATAGACCTAAGAACTTTCAGTACTTCGGACTCTGAAACTGGGCCGAAAGTATCTAGAAAGGTAGATAGCTCTCTGTGCTGGGTTAAGGAATTCTTTCCATGGATCTGCTGAGGTCGTATAGTTTGAGGCAGGGAGCTGAGTATTTTTTCTATTTTTGTATGAAAGAAGCTTGCCAGCTCCTTACATTTCTGCATTCTGTCCATCAATTGTTGTTTTTACATTTGTCACCCCGAGTGGGACGGGTATGCACAAACGTAGGTCCCGTGCTCTCCATGCCAATAGAGTCCAGCTATCCTGGCTGATGAGGAGTGAAACCCGGATACCAGTCCTAGGATGCTTGTTTCCAGTCCAGGGAGGACCGAGCCTGGCAGTTCGGGCTGGACTGCTCCCTTTGGGCGCAGGATCAAGACGGATTTGCATATGGCTGGGTTCAAACCTGAATGGCATGGGGAGCAAAAAAACGATGGATTTAGGCCCAGATCTCTGTACTGGGGTGAATGTATGACATTGTTCTGCATTCTGTCCATCAACTGTTTTTGCATACTGACAAATCAAGCATTACATCTTCTTACGCTGTCGACCGTCAAAAAATGGATACATAACATCCAATTTATTACCATGCTTACGCGCATAAATGCAAGTAACTTTTGTAAAAAAAATCAGTCAGTGCATCAGTGTCACAACATTTCACCTCGAAATCAAGTTTAAAAAGGTACAGAAATTTGGTCAGGGGCCAAAGATGCTGATGAACTTAGAAGCACACACTTGCACAAGCGGAGTCTTGGGCTGCTTGTTGCCATCCAGGCCTCTGTTCAAGTTGTCATACAGAACCCAAAGCATTAGGTTGTTGCTTCCGTTACCGGTCTTGCCAGGTGATTACTTTCAATGTTAACTCTGTCATGACAGTGGCTGAGCATGAATCCGAAAGGATTTCAGTAATTCATTCCAATATGACAAATGCATGACCTATGGGGCTGTTTCACTGACATTCTCTTGCTCACAGGACAGCCTTCCATTAAAGTGTTCCCTCTAGTGACTGCTGCGATAGGGTACAATGAGCAGCTGGACTGGCCTGCGTCATGGAAGCCTTTTAAAGATGTGGTTGGTTTGCTTTTCACAGTGGGAGAATGCTACAGATGTCTAGTCTTCTTGGTTATGTTTTAAACTCCGATGCCTAAATAAGATAGGTCTGATGGGCGTTAGCAAGCAGGAGGGTTGTAGCTCCAACAGCTGCACTGAGCTGCCTACATGACATGGGTGGTGCGTCCCTCCATTATATAGAACTGGTGCACAAAGAACATTCATAAGGAGATCAAAGCCAGATGACTGAAAGCCTTTAAAGCCACCGCGCCAGCCATGCCATAGAAAGACTGGCCATGTGACTCAAGCAACAGAGGACAAGCAAACCTATAAATACTCCGGATACATACCTCTATAAACAGGTAAAGCAAACATACTCCTATTTAATCTGAAGAGGGACAAGAGCAGCGGTTAGAATTAACACCTATGCAAGGACAGTAAACCTAACCTGCACTACATGGCCTAAAACACCACCTGTCCTTATCTGCATAAAACAAACATGAAAGCAGAGCACTACATCAATCCCTCATTGTCTCTAATTATAATGCTACAAAGCATAAAAGATCTTTATTTAATTAATTGCACACATAAATTATTAAAGGGCAGTTCCTTATGGTTTAGGGCTGCTTCACTGTAGGAATTTGCAGCCCCAGTTTTCGGAGCATCTCTAACTGCAAAACAAAACGTGTTTTGGAGGCGTGCTGTGCAAGACGCCTTCTTCAGGCTCCATCTCATTCAGCTTGTGAACCAACAACGAGGGTCTCCTGACAAGTTCTTCAGCACAACACATGCTCACAGTGCAGGGCTGGAAGATTGCCATCCGGCAGGTGGCGCTCGAGGCTTCCCAGTCTGCTTTTGGTCACAGAATATTGTCAAACTAAGTGGCTTATAAAAGACAGCACTGCCACAAATGCCCCTATGCAGGTCTGAAAAATATAATCGTACAACCACTCAGAAATGAGCAAACATTTATCAGTTTCTATCATTACTGAGGCGGAGCGGTTTCAGAAGGACGCATACCAGAAAAAGCTGAAGCAGGCGCTCTGGGCGCCAGGACCGAGGCAAACACACCGATCAAACAGAAACATGCATTCATGTTTGGCGAATTCCAGTAACAGCCCGGGCTGGGCCGGAGCGGAAGTGGCCTCACGAAGCCTGGCGCTGTCAAGAGCACAAAGGTCTCGGCCGCGCTCTTTCGCAACCAGGTACATCCCCATTCCTAAGAGGTGACTGCCTCCGAGCTCGCCCTTTTCCAGGAATACCTCAGGCAGGCTTAACACAAACTACTACCACGCACAACTCTCATAACCTCGTCAATGAACCACAAGCAATATCCTCTTGTTTAATATTTCCTGCCAGAGCCCTGTCATTCCAAACCACAAGGGGCGGCGCTGCAGTGTGGATGCAGTCCGCACTGACAGGCTGGCGCTGCGGCCTGCACGGGGGCGGAAGCCATGTTTATTTCCAAGTCTGAGCCGAGGAAACGCAGCGAGGCACACACTTCCACACCTTTCTCCTTCGCTGTCCAATACCACTCTACCAGCATCGGATTGGTAACGGGGGCCTTCGGGCAATGCCCGAGGGGCCGGGGTCCGAGTTCTACCTGAGGGCTGCTTTTGAGCAGCCTGGGGGGCCGATTTGGGCGGTGTCTCTGTTGTTCGACTATACCTCCAGCGGCCCAGTGGGTGTCTAAGTGGCCTTTCTGGAGGGAGATGGGCGCTCATTACCTCCCGTATAGTATCAACCTTTTCTCTCGCTGGGCCTCCAATTAATGTAGGCACACTGAGTGGGGCAGGGGGCCTGAGCAGAAGTGGCCTCACTTGTTTTCAGGCGTTTCACTAGTGTAAACTGATGTGTGTCTATTTCCTCCCCCCCACCCATCCACCCCTTTTATATAAAATTTCGCTGAAGGAGTGATTTGAGGTAAGGCAGTATGCAAATGTGGGTCGATTTTTTTTATGCGTGCCGGGCCGATTTGTATCCCAATCCAACCCTGCACTCTACCCATGGAAAACGTGCTAAGTCCTAGGGCGTGGCTTCAAGGGGGGTGTAAGGCCCCACCCCACCCCCGCCCCCCCTTTAGGAGGAAGCAGGGGGCTGCATCTTTATTAGTAGTACAAGATGGGGAGAACAAACTGGAGGCATCACACAGGACAGGAGCATTATCTTGCGAATCTTCTATCCAATGAAGTAATAGGGTCAGTGTGTCATGGCAGTATGAAGCGAAAGGGTAAAACTGCAGTGACTAAAGAGATGAAAAAGGAGAGAAAAAAGGAAGACACATGAAACTATATGACTCACTTATGCCTAACCCCAACCAAGAAGAGCACTGTCCCACTATTGTGCACAAGTAAAACATGAACTGGAGACAGACTGAATGAGCACGGGGTGAGGTGAGATTAACACCAAAGGACCTAGGCAGGCAGGTTTAACCATATAAAGCCTTGAAAAAGTACGCAATAAAGACAATTGGGTAAAACCCGTAACAACTGAAAATGAAGTGTATTGGAAACAAAGTAGGAATCCTAATGTAATCAAAGTAGGATAAAGCAAATTAGTCTTTTGTTTTGCAGCACCATGTATGTCTCACCATGTATGTATCTAGTTGTCCCACCATGTATGTATCAGATTTGAAAAGGGGAGAAGATGGAATCTGGCAGTGACATCCAGGTTTCGCTTAATATTGCCCCCAAAGTGATGACTTTGTGTATGTACGCAATGCTCTGCTGAACTATTTCTTAAACAGGGTATGAATACGTGAACCCTCACAAAGGTTCCAGGAATATGAAGAGCAGTCACTCAAAATCAAACTGGTGCCAAAGATTGCAGGTTAATCTTCTGAGGCAAGGAACTGAGTAAACTATGTGCTCCATGTGAGTATTAAACATTTTGTGACAGCAATGGCATTTGTCCAATGTGTGTAATATACAAAGCCACAAACCCCTACTTCAGTCAGTAGCACAGCTCACAGTAACAGGCATTTATCAGGAGGCTCTGCACTAGTAAATGCAATTGTTTATTCCACAGCTTGAGGAACAGCATTAGGTCAACATACAGTGTGTGATTTTCAAAGGCCATAAGTCCAATTATTGAGTACAACTAAAGTTCTATAACCTGCACTTCCAGGATAGATGCGGGGATCTCGAACAGTGGGTTTTAAACCATCTTTTCTACATATGGATGAAGGCGAGTAGTTCATAGTTTAGTGATTCAATTGTTTGTGAATGTTAAACCAATAAAACATCAGGTTTGTTCCTACCTAGAAAAGTATTACCTACTTCTTCTAGGTCAGGTAGCAAAAAACATGTCATGTACTAAAATCAAAAACAGAGAGACAGTTTGTGCTAATCTCCGTGTATGAAATGATCTTAGTGTGTAAACAAAAGCACTGACATTAAACTCTAGCCTGAGACAGTCGCCAGCTCATGGTCTGCTACTTCCAAATGTGATCAAACAGCGGCGGCTCCTCCGCAATGGTGGAGGAGCGTCGCCTCACTGGCTCAGAGCCAGCAGGTGACAAATAAAACAATATTTTACTTTTGTTTTATTTTTCAGCTGCTGGCTGAACCAGCGTGTGCAGGGAAGACCGGGCCAGGCCATAGGAGGGAGGTGGAGGGGAAGGAGTGGTAGATGTGCACAATTAACTGGCATGCACGCTTAAGTTTTTCCAACCGAGCTGTTTTGCAAAGCCGGGTTGTAGAAACAGCACAGACTCCCTGTGCCAGAGCGAGCATTAATCCAGCTCGCTCAGGCCAATCCCCATGCTGCTCATATACTGGAGTGCAGCATGGGGATTGGACGGGGAGTCCCTTATGCTGTCCCAGGGACTGTTGGGACAGGAACTGGCAAAGAAAAACCAAAGGTGATGATGGACGGAGCATTGACAATACAAACACTCACCCCCAGTCAACTGATCTGGGTTTAATCCATCACCGTTCTTTAGCTCACTCCGCCACCCCAGTTCAGACATGGCCATATGCAAATCAGTCTGACCCTGTGCCTCATGGGAACAGTACAGCCCGAACTGCCAAACCATGTCTTCCCTGGACCGGAATCAAGCTTCCCAGGACCGGTTTCTGGCATTACAGCCGTCTTCAGCTGGGCTTGCATGACTCCAGTGGCAAAGTGAGCAAGGGACTCATGTCTGAGCATACCCTGCCAACTTAGGGCGAACAAAGAAAAACCAAAGGTGACAGCAGAGGTGCGCAAGGTGGCCGGCAGACCCAGCCGAGCTTTTTTTTTTATTATTAAACCCCCCCCAGCAGCACTCCCCCATGCCTTTCTGTCGGCCGGTCCCCACTCCCCCGCACACCCTGCCGGTATTTATCTGTCGGCCGCCACAGTGATTAAATGAATCATACTTGCATTAGTCATACTTCCACATTGAAAGCAAAGATCAGCTCAGCAAGCATTGCAAAGATCCCACAGCACAAGTAATCTTGGGCCAAGTGTATGCGATCCTATATGAAATGTAGCTAGTCTATGACACTTCATCTATGCTGTCTAGCTGGTTTCAGGGACCCGGTGACTGCCCGCTGGAGAAGTGTGGGAGCAAAATTGCGCCCCAAAATTTGGATACCATAAAATGTTACCTCCTCTTTCCACAGGCTGAAATGCACATTAAGGTACCCACTTCATAATTGATTAGCAGATTAAAACATTGAAATTGGTAATAGGACCCACTCAATAAAGGAGTTTAAAATAGGTAAAAATGTAAAAGTTTTATTATAAAATTAAAAAGATAAACAAGACAAAAATAATGCCATAAGGGCTCACGGATGTAGAGTTATGCAGAGTATGTAAAATCAGAATTATTTTATGTCCCAAACGGGCAACAAAATCAAAAAGATATCGGACAGCATCCCTAGGAGAACAAGAAAGTCTTCTGGCTCACCCCAAAACACAGGGTTCTTATACATAATTCGGACATAAATTAATAAGACTGCAATACCATCTTGTTCCAAGTGAAAAACAACTCTTTTGCAAAGCAGAATACAGAGAAAAATACATGTCATTATCTTAGCACAGAAGCACCATTCCATTAAAAAAAAACATTCAACACCCTTTATGTTAATACTATCCAGGGAAGTTCTAACAAATATGAAACATTAACACAATGGACCTTTCAGCGAATGAATGGACTAGTATTCACAATGGAAACACCGCGGAAGGGACCTTAATAATGTTTCAAATCATATGGAACAAGAGAAAATGTATGAAAAGCATTGTAATCACAACAATGGAATTAAACCAATGCGCGTCACCCTATCTGCGGTCCGCAGAGCATGTGGAGTGAAACGAGAATGAGGGACACAGATGGCACCCATCTTGTTCAAGATGCCATTCAACAGAAAATATGGCATAATTATAAAACATGAATAAACACATTTCTATTCAGCATATGAAAAAATCTTCCATCTGCAACCATTAATTGAGCTTATATATGCAGAATCGAATGTGAAAAATAATTTTCATTAATACCGCAAAAAATAGAAAACACAGAACAACTATCTAACAAAAGTGTAGACTAGAACGAAGGCATTTTCAGCTTACAACTGAAGAGTAGGAGGTTGGTGGTTTGGAGGAGTTTAGAGGGGAGTTAGAGTGAAGGATGTTTCCTACGTTGGGCTGCAAACCTTCTTCTACCCTTTGAAGTTAGCCATAAATAAACGAAACCACAGTGGGTGCTCCGTGTGCTATAAGTAGGTACTGAGTTTGTAGGAAGATGAGCTGTGGATGCACTCAAACAGATGTAACCTTCTGTGGGAGTGTGCCTTCAGGAAGGCCACGCACACAGCATGGCTGACTTAACTTGTGCTCTTGGTCTCACACAGTAAAGATGCAAGTTGCAAGAAGATGGGTGCATTGATAAGGTTTGTATGAAGAAGAGGGGAGCCGCTCACGCCCACCTCCCCCCAAAGACATTGCAATGCACCCCTTTATCTACTGCATTTAAATGTGTTAACACACCTCCCCCCAACAACCCTCTACCTTTTCAAGCCAAGAGAGCAACAAATATACTTATTTATAACTTTTTCTCATATTCCTGCCACTTCTCTATAGCGAAGGTAAATATTGCTACTTTCACTATTAGATTGTGACATGAGTCAGTGTGGATAGACCAGTAAACCTGTGATAATTTGTGTGAGTGGATATATCTGTGTAATAAAGGGAAAATTTATGAATTTGTACCAACACACAAAAGTTTGTTTGTTGAAGAGAGCAAACAAATGAAGCTGGAGTTGATTTGTCTGGCTCTCCTCAGGTTTTTTTCTGCAATAAGAGTACATTTTTGGTCTAGCATTAGTTATGACCCTTTGATATTATAAAATTCATTTTCATAATATACTTATTTATAGGGGCTTTCAACCAGCCCTCTTCATTAATTGGTCTGTCATGATGCCATTCCCATTTTAATTCTGCCTACAACATCATGGGGCATTGAGACAGCAAACGGCAGCCATCGCCCGGCTAACTTCACTGGGGGATTTACCCCTTTCACAAGGAACACATCCACACACAAAGTAGTTCCCTACAGTGCCAGGGACTATTTTAGCAATGGTGCCTTTTCAGAGCAAATAATATTTTTGCCTTTAAACACAATTTTTTTTAGATTGACGAAGACCAGCAGCTACCCCAACAAACATTTTTTACAAAACCATGACCAGGGTCCAACTGGGACACCAAATAGGCCCGACATCAACTTAACCCGTTGCAGAATGTCCGCTGCGGTGAACGGGTTAAAAGTGGCCTTCATTAGCAAATCAGATAGCTAGAAAAGAGGCTCACAGTTTGCAATTCAGGACAGATTTAAACTTGTACAGACAAGCTGAATAAGTGTTTCTCAAAATATGGGAGACTGCATGCCCTTGAGCTTGTTGTAGGCAATTGTGGTAATATCAGAGAAACCAGCAAAAAAGCTGGCCAACCAGACCACAAAACAGGCCCGCAAACAGCCCAGAAATGAGACCATACAATGATCTGAGAGACCAGCCCGTCAGGCACTGCCCGATTGCCCTGTTGATCAGTCCGACCATAACTATACAAAAGCAGGATTGACAAAGCCAAAAGAGTGCAACCGAATGCCAGACCTATTGGCTTTGCACTTTTCCTTTCTCAAAGCACTGGCAGAGAGCAGTCATTATAAATGATCTGGCCACGAGGGACAAGTATGCCAATGTTTTTCATCCTCTTAAAGCTCCTGTGCACCTCTAACTGGATCAGCAGATGCTTTGACTAAGTTCCACACTACACTTTAAACTTAACTGTAGTTATGAAATGTCCTGGCTTGCTCTCCTCTAATACTGTGCTCCTTCGAGAACAGTCAACTTGCTTTTGTCATGTTGTGTGCCTGCTCAGGTATTTATTGGAGGCAAAGAACCTTTATCAAATCGGGTCACTTCTCCGGTGTCTCCTAAAACGTTCTCAGCAAGCTGAATCTCCAGGCATTACTGACAGCAAAAAACACGTGCTATGTAAATTATAAGACATTTTGCACCACAAGGTCAGATTTTATTTTGAAGATGGGGCATCCATGTGCGGCGAAATCTCAACAAACATGCATTCTCCACAATGTGTTGGACTCACCAGCAAGAGAACAGAATCTGTGATGTGCCAACTTTCCTTGATAATCAAGCTACAGGTGGTCTAATCTGCTATCCAATGTTACACACTTCCCTTTCAGATGTCTGAAGCCTGATGTACCACCTTGCTCATAAATGTACACACACATTTTTTCCCCTCATAGCTTTTCTTTCCAAGAAGAGACCCTATATACTCCGCCTCAACTATGCGCATTTCTGTAAGGTTGTGTAAGAATTCCCTTAGGCTGTATATTCTGTAGTTTTTTTTGCAATGAAGGTAAATTGATTTAATGATTATGCCCTTCTCCCGTTATAGAGCAAATCTGTTGTATAGGAGATTGGCGGTATTGTTTAGGTTCATCTGTATTCAATGGAATCTTTTTCAATACAGCAATTTTGGTTCACCTGTAAATATTCTAGCTAAATGGTGGTGTTCGTGCCTGTCATTTTTAGGTCGAGCAGACGTACTCTCAATGCGTGAGCATTGAGAGTGTCTGCTACAGACCTAATGTTGCCCGTATTCAGGAGACTGGACACGACTCAGACGCGCGCTTTTGCAGTCTCAGTTTTGACCGCGGGAGCGCGCGTCTGAGCCGCGCTTGCGCAGATCAACTCACAGTTCCTGCTCGCACACAGCCAGCCCCCACCCCTCTGCATGCACACACACACAGGCGCGCGTGCGCGCACACACACACACGCACACGCTGCACCCCCACCCCCCTACACACAGACACGCAAGCACGGAGCACCACTCACCCGGACTTCTACTCGTCCCGCTCCGGGGCTGCTCACTCCGACGTAATACGGGAACAGGGACACCGGCACTCCGCTCCTTGGCTTCCCGGGTGGACGCCGGCTGCACGCAGGGCTCTCCTCTCTGCACCGGAGCCCTGCGCCAGCCACTGCCTGCCTGCCTCCTGGGAAACTCCGGTCGCGTGTCCGGCCCCGCCCCGTCCCAACAAAGGTTGCCTGGCTTCCTGTTGAAGCCGGGCTGCGGCGGTGAGTTTGCTTGTTTGCTTTCTCCCAGAGACTGCAAGTAGGTAAAAAACGCAAAAACAGGTTCATTTACGTGTTTTCAATACACTTAGACCGCTGCGTTGACTTGAGCACATAAATCCGCAATTCTGACAATTTGATCGAGTTCTCTGATGCGGTGTGCAAATACTGAACAATAAACTTCACGTCAGAAAAGTGTTTATTAAATGCTATTGCGCTAACTCCCAAAGCGGTCTTAAATCCTTTGTTGCACTGCCTAACTATAGTACACATTCTATTGTTGGCATGGAGAATGGCAGACTGAATAATGTCATGGTTAGAAACGCCCTTATTAGTGTTTAATTTGTGAACAAATTAAGTGCAGTGAATCATGCTTTTCTGGTTTCGGTGTGAAAGTGCTATTTCGGTTTCATTTCTGTTCTTCTAATGAATGCGGTGTTAACATCTAGAACATATAACTTTATGTGAGAAAAACGCTACCCCATCCCCCGATGAGGTCTGAAAATGCTTTGTTGCACTTCGTAAGTACAGTAAACATGCTCCTAGTGCACTGGGTAAGTACAGTAAACATGCTCCTTCCTATTGGTCTTAAGAATTCGGTTTTGAACTTTCCATTTTGGGTGCTTGCTTATTTTATATGCTAAATGCTTCAGTGCTAACCCTCGTGAGTGCTTTTTCCAAACTTCACGTGTGAAAAGCGATTACCCCCGATGCAGTCTGAAAATGGGAGCTTGTTTTTTTTTCAAATGCTTCTGCATTAATTCTCGATCCCTGGCCTTAATGCGTAGTGAAAATGCTTTTTTTTAAAAAAAAAAAACAATTAGATTTGGTTCCAGTGCTCCCGATGCAGTGTGCAAATACTGCACAATAAACTTCACCTCAGAAAAGCGGTTTGTAAATGCTACTGCGCTAACTCCCTATGCGGTCTTAAAATCCTTTGTTGCACTGCCTAACTATAGTAAACATTCTACTATTGGCATGGAGAAGGGCAAACTGAATAATGTCATGGTTAGAAACGCCCTATTAGTGTTTAATTTGTAAACAAATTAAATGCAGCAAATCATATTATTTTGCAGTTTTAAGGTGCAATTTTATTTCCATCTTCTAACAAACAGCATGAAATCTGTGTAAACAAGAAGCGGGTGTGGCTTTGAAAAGAAAATGCTAACATCCTATCTTGGAACCCACATTGCTGTGTCTTATTTTGCTTATATTTCCCCATCTACATTTGTACGTGCGCACAAAGCACACTTAATCACCAATTGCAGTTTTTAAACATTTTGGCACGTTTTTATTTTAAAATTACAAACGGGACCCCAGCTCTCCCCTCCCCTCTTCCCTCTCTCCTTACTCTCCCCTCTCGCCTCCCCCTCTCCCCTCCTCTCTCCACTCCCTCTATACTCACTCTCCCCTCTCTCCTCGCTCTTCCCTCCATCTCTCCTCTCCTCCATCTCCCCTCTTTTCACTCCCCCCTCCCCTCTCTCCAATCCCTCTCTCCCCTCCCTCTCTTTCACCTCTCTCCTCACTCTCCTCTCTACCCTCCATCTCCCCTCTCCTCACTCTACCCTCTCCTCACTCAACCCTCTCCTCACTCTCCCCTCTACTCACTCACCTCTCTCCCCTCCCTTATTCTCTCACCTCACTTCTCCTACCTCTAACCTCTTACCTCTCTCCTCTCGTCCCTCTCCCCTCTCTCTCCTCACCCTCCCCTCTCACCACTCTCCCCTCTCACCACTATCACCACTCACCCCTCTCTCCTCCTCTCTCCCCCTCTCCTCCTCTCTCCCATCTCTCCTCCTCTCTCCCCTCTCTCCTCCTCTCTCCCCTCTCACCACTCTCCGCTCTGTCCCCTCCCCCTCCTACCACTCTCCCCTCTCACCACTATCCTCTCGCCTCCTCTCTCCCCCCTCTCTTCTCCTCTCCTCAATATCCCCTCTCCTCACTATCCCCTCTCCTCACTATCCCCCTCTCCTCACTATCCTCACTCGCCCCACTCTCTCCTCTCTCACCACTCTCTCCTCTCTCACCACTCTCTCCTCTCTCACCACTCCCCCTCTCACCACTCTACCCTATCACCACTCCCCCCTCTCCTCACTCTTCCCACTCTCTCTCTCCCCTGTCCCCTCTCTCCTCTCTCCCCTCTTATCTCTCCCCCTCTCCTCACTCTTCCCACTCTCCCCTCTCCCATCTCTCACCACTCTCCCTCCCTCTCTCACCTCCCTCTAATTTCAATTTCCCCTCTCCTCACTATCCTCACTCTCCCCACTTTCTCCTCTCACACCACTCTCTCCTCTCTCACCACTCTCCACTCCCTCTCCCTTCTCACCACTCTCCCCTCTCACCACTCTCCCCTCTCACCACTCTCCCCTCTCACCACTCTCCCCTCTCACCACTCTCCCCTCCCTCCACTCTCCCCTCCCTCCACTCTCCCCTCCCTCTCTCCCCTCCCTCTCACCTCCCTCTCTCCCTTCTCCCTCTCACCTCCCTCTCTCCCCTCTCCTCACTCTCCTCTCCTCACTCTCCTCTCCTCACTCTCCTCTCCTCACTCTCCTCTCCTCACTCTCCTCTCTCCTCCCTTTCCCCTCTCTTCTCTACCTCTCCCCTCTCATCACTATCCTCACTCCCCCTCCTCTCTCAACACTCTATCCTCTCTCATCACTCTCCCCGTCACCAGTCTCCCCTTTCACCACTCTCCTCTCTCTCCTCACTCTTCTCCTCTCTACCTCCCCCTCTCTCCTCACTCTCCCCACTCCTCTCACCTCTCTCCTCTCTCTCCTCTACCCTCCCTATCTCCCCTCTCCCGCTCTCCCCTCCCCTCTCTCCTTACTCTCCCCTCTCTCCTCACTCTCCTCTCCCCCTCTCTCCTCACTCTCCTCTCCCCCTCTCTCCTCACTCACCCTCTCTCCACACCCTCTCTCCTCACTCTTCCCTCTCCCCTTTTCACTCTCCCCTCTCCTCACTCTCCCCTCTCCTCACTCTCCAAACCCTCTCACCCCTCCCTCTCTTCCCCCCTCTCTCCTCCATCTTCCCTCTCCCCACTCTATCTATCGCCCTCACTTGATCTATCTATCTATCTTTCTATCGCCCTCACTCTATCTATCTATGGCCCTCACTCACTCTATCTATCTATCTATCTATCATCACTCTATCGCCCTCACTCTATCTATCTATCGCCCTCACTCTATCAATCTATCGCCCTCACTCTATCTATCTATCACCCTCACTCTATCTATCTACCGCCCTCACTCTATCTATCTACCGCCCTCACTCTATCTATCTACCGCCCTCACTCTATCTATCTACCGCCCTCACTCTATCTATCTACCGCCCTCACTCTATCTATCTACCGCCCTCACTCTATCTATCTACCGCCCTCACTCTATCTATCTACCGCCCTCACTCTATCTATCTACCGCCCTCACTCTATCTATCTACCGCCCTCACTCTATCTATCTACCGCCCTCACTCTATCTATCTACCGCCCTCACTCTATCTACCGGCCTCACTCTATCTATCTACCGCCCTCACTCTATCTATGGCCCTCACTCTATCGCCCTCAATCTATCTATTGCATCACCACAGTATCACTCAGCACCACCACAGCATCACTCAGGGGCACCACAGCAACACTTGTCGCCACCACAACATCACTCAGCATCATCACAGCATCAATCTGTGCAACCATTCAACAACAACTGGTTCAAATATGTTCTCTCAATGTTTCAAGCTTTATTACAAATGTCACAAAAAGATATTAATATTTCACTTCTGTTCTTGGATTTTCGTCACAATAAAATACACTGAACATAATCTTCATAAGTTATTTACAAAAGTTTAAGCTATTGCCATTATAAATTACAATAACTTTTAAGTATTAATTAATAAAAAAATTAAAAGCCATTGTTATTTGTAATATCAATACATATAAGTCACGTAAATACAACACATATTGCATTACACATGCTATAGGTGTCACATTTGCAAAAATTATAACTATTGGCATTGTAAATGACAAAGCTATTAATTTCGCTACTTTTAAAACCAACACATGAATAAAACATGTGCCATTTTCAATACCAATAGCTCAAACTTTCCTAATGCGAGACCTATTGCATTGCAAATGCTTGTTATCCTTGTTGGCAAAGCATTCATCCATGGGATGTCGCAGTCAGTTAGTCCTCAGTTTAGGGTCTAGGCTGGTCCACAGCGGTTCCTCAAAAAGGGTCTGGCACGCTCTCTCCAGAATACTGTGGAACACTCTTGCAAGACTTAATTGCATTGTCACCCAATATTAGTAAGTTTGCATCCCATGGTTTAATAAGCAATTGTGATATAAAGGTTTCTGTGATTTTTAAAAGAAACATAGTCAAAAATAAACTGCAGGCATACTTTGTCAGATTCAGATTCTTCTTGGACAGTGTGTGGGGGAAATCACTGTTCTGTGCCTCAAACTTTGACGTTTTTCACTAAACTAGGTTTTCTCAAGGTAAAACCAGGTTGATACATAAGGCCCCTACAGGGAGCCACACGAGGCTGCCACATATGCATCAAATTAGAGCCCTGTATTAAGGGCAAGGGGCAAGTCACTATGGGCAGGGTGGAAAATATTCCAACACTAGTCCTGCTTTCCCATCCTACCTATCAAAATTAGTATAATAGGTGGGTTCTGAGAATAATTTATGTGCGGTGCAGCACAAACCAGACCATATTTAGGCTGTCAGACACTTGGGTGGAGCAAACAGATAGCACTACGGACTTACAAGAAGAGGCAAAGATCAAAAGATCAAAGATATCCGACCAGTGTGCAAGATAAGAGATTTCTCTCAAAGTACCACCCGTGATATAAAAATGCAACCAATGTCAGTTCTGGCTGTGCAAGTCAATCCTGCTTGAAGTAAAAATCCCGACTCCCAAAAAAGTGCTGTTGATGCCGTTGGATCCTAACCAGTGGAACCTCCTACAGCAACACACTTCTGTTGCAGTGACAACACTGGTACAGTAAAGCGAATGCCTTGCCGTGTGTCACCCACACAATTGTAGCGATTAGCCCATGTCCCTGAAACCGCTACTCCTGCCTTGTGTAATTCATTCTACTGTTGCCACACTGCCCCGTCAACGTGCTTTCCGCTTGCAGCATACTCATGCCGTGCCATTGCTTTACTCAGTACTGTCTCTGCTGCGGCAGTAACCATGGTACAGAAGTAGCATATAGCCTTATAGCCCACCGTAGAGGGCTATATCGGCTATTAAAGGCCCTCTCCAGCGTTAAAGGCCCCGAGCCGAAGGCGAGGGCCTTTAACAAGGGAGAGGGACTTTAATAGCGGTATAGCCCGTCTACGAAGGACAGAATGTTCTAACAAAACAAACAAAGCCTTTTGGAAGCGTGAGGGGATTGGAATCCCCTCAGGCTCCCTGAACCCTTTGTTCACAGCCAGAGCTGTGAACAAAGAAACATTGGAATGTTGGAGCTCCAGGCTTATACCAGCCATTATAAGCCCGGAGCACTCCATTGTCTTCAATGGAGCTCCCAACATTCCAATGTTCTAATATGCTTTACAGCTACTATTACACTCAATGAGCCACATACATACCACACTGTAATACATGCACACACTTAGCAAGCATATGTTTCCAAACCATATTATACCTGCTCTTAACATTATTTACTACAGGTGTGTTTGACAGAGTGAGGTAAAGGAATATTTTTTTAGTGAGCGGGCAGTGTATTTCCCAGACCATGCGACCGAGCGTAGCGCGGAGTCATCGTGGCGCAGGGGACTTTGTTTAACCTCCTCGAAGCACCACTATCGTGAGAAGGAATGCACCATGCTGCGGGTTTCGAGAATTCCAAAGAGCTCCTTTGCACAGATGGGGCATGTCAAGTCTCCAGCAGGTTAGAAAAGCAAACCTGCCTTTGACCTTGACGGACTGGTCGGTTATTATGTGCGTCAGAAACATGCCTGTGCCGGAAGGGGAGGCAGGAATGCAGCAGGTAGAGGCTGCAGTGAAGGTTAAACACATACCTGGTGTTTGGCTTTCCTTTTCTTTTCAAAGACAGAGCTGGAGTATTCTGCTCACCTTGGAGGATGCATCTTTGTAGCAATTCTAAGTCATTGTGACACGCTTCCTCCACAGCACTTGGAGCCAAGTGAGAATTTTGGGCCATTCAAAAAGCACAGGATCGCTATCAAAATAGAATTCATTATTACATATGCAATGCTGCTGTGCCTGCCCTCCCCGACTGTGCCTTCACCTGGTGTTTGTTGGCAGGCATCTACTTAAGTTATTCTTCTCTTCCCTTGAGCCAAATAACTGTAAAAAAAAAAAAAGAAGCCTACAGGCTTATCTGTTGGTGAAAATACGTTTGAATAGAAGTAAGAAAAGTAGTTCTTTTTTGTAATTATTTAAAAAACCATGCTTGTATAAAAAATATATCACTAAAACGTCCTCATAGCCAGAAAAGTTTTAAAAGCCCCTGTTAATCTGACGACCTATCATCTCATCTCAGCATTCCATGACACAGAAATAAAAGGATATCCAAGTTGATAGCCACGCCCCACTGGCATCCACCTTCATCCTTACCCAATCACCACTGCATACCAAACATTCCATGATGTAGACATCTCAATCCTACTTAAGCAGCCATAACTCCCCCACTCTCAGTTAACACGAAGAAACACGAATTCTGAAGAAAATGAATATGCAGAAAAATAAAGAAAACATTTTCAAACGTTCTGGTTGGAACCATACTGTTTATGTGCAGATTATTTACTTACAGGAGTCTTTATAGTGATGAGTGTAATTTAACAACATCTTCAGTTGTTTCTAAATTTGTGGGTAGGTTTTGTGGGCCAATATTAAAGATGGTGGTGTGATGGTGGGTGCGATCAGATATGTAGAGCTGCACCATGGTCGCGAGAGATCACGGTCTGGGTGACAGCCGAGGTTGTTGGTAGGAACTAAAATGTTGCGGTACGATAGGGTCCTTCCCCAGTGGCATGAAAGGTTGACGCTTTGTGGACTCCATTTCATCACACTCACGGCCGAAAGATGCAAGGTTGAGGAGGGTTTTCAGGTTCCGGCTTCAATACCATCTAAAAGTCTGGTTAAGCTTCTTCTAGCAAATCACCCCCAGGACGCACAAAGATCTGCTGTCATGTTTTTTGTCTTTACTTTTGAACCGTTCTCCCAGATAAGGACAATTTGCCTGGAGTACAGATCTGGCTGCCATATAGATAGATTCCTTATGAAGAGGTGTTCAGCCAGATCTGGCCTTCCAAAAGCTTTATGAAGTAAGCAAAGGACCTTAAATGAAATTCTCTACTTTACTTGTTGCAAAGAAGCGACTTCAAAGCTGGCTGATCTGCTCTCATTTCTTTAGGTTTAAAACACTGTTCTGTTGTATCTGCAACACTAGGACCTGCACAATTAGGAACCTGGTGTGCACCATGTTACAATAACTGATAAGCTAGAGGTCCAATAAGTGCGGTGCAAGATCTCACCTGCTTTCTGACTCCGGCCAAGGTGAGGTAGAGAAAAAGTAATTTTGCATCAGCCAGTGAGATACTAGCAATTTGGTCAGGTTGAATCAATCCACAATGGTGCTTAGTCACTTCTTTCAATATGTTCCTTCATTTTCCATCCCTCTTTTTATTGTTAGAAGTCATGGAAAGCAGCCAGTAGTCCGGCTAAAGGATGTAATCAGAAAGGAGAACTCCAGTGTTGGATCTGAAAGCCATCGAGAGGGTACTTTTCTGAATTCT
Source organism: Lissotriton vulgaris (assembly GCF_964263255.1). Classification (NCBI taxonomy): domain Eukaryota; kingdom Metazoa; phylum Chordata; class Amphibia; order Caudata; family Salamandridae; genus Lissotriton; species Lissotriton vulgaris. The sequence goes on from NC_141688.1 coordinate 8,994,269, forward strand.
AGTATATAGCTAGAAAGCACTGCCAATGTCAAGAGGTCTCGCCTTAGAAACCTATTGCCTTTGTCAATGTTTTAGCCATGCTGCACAGCATATGCAAAGTCGTGCAGAGTGGCTAAATAACAAAGAATCCTATGGCGCAGCCATTCACATCATTTTGTAGGCGAGTGCACCATACATGCACACACCTAGAAAATGACCAGCCTGCTTTTTTGGGTTGTTTTTTTCTGATCCGTGTGAAAGTGTTTTTTGGAGCATGCAACAGGACACAAGACCAAGCATGACATGAAAGCGTCATAAGGAAAGTAGTGAGCAAGAAGAAGTGCAGGGGGAGAGAAGTTCACGAAGGAGACCGCTGGAAAACACATGCATTCTTGTAGCGGGCTTAACCAAAAAGAAAAAAAAAAGTAGTGCTTGAAAAGCATGCACTGGTAGCTCAGAAGACAACTAAACAAAAGAAATGGTTAACAGGCCATGCTGCTTGGGAGCGATTAAAACAAGATTGTCAAGATGGAACATGAATAATGAGCACGCATTTGAGAGGGACAGAAAAGCCAAACAATGGTAAGCAATGGCCGTTCTCAAAACCCCTGTATGTTCTTAGTAAGAAGTGCTTAAATTACCCCCAAAAAATGTCAGGAGGCCACTACAGCTTGCTCCATCTAGTGCCCCTGCCATCACTGCCAATGACAGCACCAATCGCAATACTGAACATCACACTCCTACATGTGTGACTATTCGGACTATTCCAGGCCCCCAAAACTTTTAGAATGGATTGGGTGGCAGGTATTAGTCATTTTGAATGTATATTATATGAATTATAAACTGCTTTGCGGTAGACCCTAAATCAGACTGACAGTGCCACCATGTAGCAGATTGTTATAAGTGCCGGTGTTGACCATTAAGTGTTGGTGCCGCAACCCAGAAACCACAGGCTATAATTAAGCATGGAGTAAGACCAAAATATGTCTTTCACAACCAGATGCAGTGGTCTGGTATGCTCGACCTACAAATGTAGGCGATAATGGTGGGCTTTGGCATCCGACACCACAAAACAATTAAAGTTCTGGCAAAGCCTACCAGTCTGCAGGGACTGACAAGCTTTAGGCTTTGTAAATGCCTGTTCTGGTTGCCATGGTTTTTATAAACATTGTTGTGGGAGAGGCAGGGCCCTTGCCAGTATTCCAATTAAAATAAATAAAACTCACTTTTTATACTCTCAACAAGCACATATTGCTATAGTAGTCCCTGACACTGCAGAGAACTATTTTGGGCAGATATGCTCCTTGTAAATGAACAGACTACCATGACTCAGAGTGAAGTACGCCAAGGGTTTATGGTTTTTAGTATGATGGTAGCTTCAAACAGCTCTGCGGGTCCCTTTATGGTATTTTTTTACGATTATAGTCTGCTTAGCTGGGTACTGTTCTGTTTAACAATAGGCCAGGAATTTAAAGCAAAAGTACATATATTAATCGGTTTTCACCTTCATACTAGAAGTCCATGACATTTGCACAGTGGAAAGTCATGGAGTCCCATGTAAATGTGAACATAAGCCAGACCGTTCTGGAGTGTGATCAAAAGATGAGAGGCAGATGTTAGTCCGACCTGTGAGCAATGTTGGCTCGATGCATCCTTTGGGAGGGAACTCATTAAAGGTTTTCAAAGTTCTGTAAAAAGATTTTATGGTTCTGGAAATGGACTATGAGACGGGCCTTTAGAAATGTATCAGTTATTAGTGTGATGCCTTTATGATAGCAACCTGCAAGTACAGCTGGTCTGAGAAACGAAGATTACCAAGTATTGCCATTGTAAAACTGAATTAGTAATACATTTCAGATTGGTGGCCCTCCAATCCTGTACTGTGCAAGGAGTGAAGGCTATGTATTGTAAAGCTTCTTATACTGCAGCTCCTAAACGTCTGGAGGAAATGATACAGCTACAAGTGAAGTTTTATTTCAACTGATATCAAAGTAATCAAGACACCAAAAGCCAAGGGATGATAAGGAGTAGTATCTGGTCTAAACAGATAAAAACACAAAAACATCTAAGGCAAAACACTCGAAAGTCCAATAACTCTGCAAGAGGTTACATCCTAAAAGCTGTGAATGTGCATCAGCTCATGGAGGTGTTCATTCACATTTACAAAGAAGAAACCAAAAGACAAACATTCGGAGAACACATGGCTAGGAATTCAGACATCAACCCTTCAGAAATTAAGTCTCCTCCTAAATTACTTCAATTCAGAAAGAAGCTGAAATGTTACCTCTTCAACAGCATCACTCGCCAGCGACACTTCGTCATTCGCCACTGACAAAGAATTGCTCAGACCGGTGGTGGCATTTCACCTCCACCAGCTATTATCCCAACCCTAACCTACCCCTATATTAGCGTGCCACACACTTCACACGTAGGGAAAAGTAAAAAAATAAATAAACATGAAATCAAATGCCAACAAAGTGTGCCTTATTTTAAACTTTCCTGAAGTTATTTTAGTAAAACTAGCTCACAATGTCTGTGAATTCACACACATCGCATGAAGAGAAAAGGCAGACATTCAGGCATGCCGAGTTCTTTTCAGAGGAAAGACTTTGCAAAATGTCAAACTTGCTCTTTACATTGCTACTTTTGTTTTTCACAGGCACGTCAACATCTCCAATAGAAACCTGCAATATTGCATGGCAGGACAGTCGCAACTCTAATGGTTTCCATTGTTTATCACAGGCAAAGGTGACGAAAATGTGTTTCGGGCAATATCTTGCTCCTTTGAAGGCATTATGGTTGAGATAAACTGACAGGCTCAGTGCAACTGACCCACCTGAAGAATACCTGGAGTGCCGAATTTCAAGAAATACCTCTGCTTCGAGCTTACTCTGTGTATATGACTACCCTGGGTGGAAAGCGGTGGGTATAGCAGGGCACTCTAGGAATTTGGGATAAAGGGTTCTAAAGTAGGAAAGAATGCTGACGTTTCTGAGTACCAGAGAGCAGGAAGAACTGACACCAAGGAGTCTCCACTCTTCCACGTCCGCTCCAGAAGACTGCACCTGGCCCTTTAAATGTGACGTAATAGGACCAGGGCGACTCTTATTATGTGATTCTGCAACTGCAACATTTCGCCCCATTATTATGGAATTGCCGTAACAAAGTTACTAAAAACGTGACGGATAAAGAAGTGTCAGCAGTGCTCCTCCACTTTGGAAGGCCCGTCACAAAGGTCGACAGGCCATCTTTCAGTGGCGGATTGCCATAGTTCGGTGTTAATACTAGTAAGGCGAAATGTTTGCCCAGCCAGTTACCATATGCCAAAATGACGAAAAATGAACTAATATCATCAGAAAATGTGCTTCATAATGCTGCATAATTTAATCAACACTGCCGCATAATATGACCGTCCTCTGCTGCATAATTTCACTGCCCCAGACTACGACATTGTGCCAACAAAGCCCTGGGTCTGTTCCAAAAATATAACAGTTCAAAAAGTAATGCAGCAGAGGCATTTGAGCTATCAAATATCTTTTCTCATGATTCCTCTAGCAACAGGATTCCTAACAAAGGAGAAGAATTGTAGTGGGTTTTGAAGGGGTGTAGAGGAAGCACCCGGTTAAAAGGTCGCACAGGTCAGCAGTTAGGTGTGGCCCCACATTCTGACATATTTTATGTGGCGACAGAGCCCCCAGTGAGTGGCACTGACCAAGCAGCTCAAGGGTCTGATGGCGGAATTCCCCTCTGCTGCTTGTCCTTTCCTTCCGACTGGAGGCACGGGAGAGTGGAGAAGGGGGGCGGGGTAATCCGCTGTCTCGCTGCAGGGGAAAACACAAGAACGGCGAAGTCAAATGTAAACACCACTTCACCTCAGGAAAAAACACATTTCCGGTCTACAAAAGCCAGCGTTTTGGCTTTTCTTTTGTACGAAATGAGGAAGTTGAAAGGAGAAAGCGCCCAAACCAACTCTATCATTCCCCTCGGACCCCACCGCCACCAAAAAAAAAAAAACAACTTGATTAAGTCCGTAAACAAAATATTGCTCGACTGAAAGAAACAATTTAACAGCAGAGCAACTGGTTAGAAAAGCAACACTCCCAGCAGTCAGTGGAGAACCCGAAGTAAAGCAGCAAGTCGATCACAAGAAACCCATGCTGTAAACTTAGTCTAACACTGCTGGTTTATGCCACTGAGCAGAGGGGGCACTCGTTTAATGAGGCCTGAGCATCCTGGTGGGCGCGAGAACCACAAATGAACACAACTTAATGCGTGCTGCACTGAAGCAGGCCGCCGCTTTTCCAATTGGTATTATGGAAATGTCAACAAAAAATCATGAACATTTTATAAAATTACACTTTTGGAGGAAAATGTGGCATTTTTTTCAGAGGGCGTACAAAGTGCACAAAAGGTCTTGCAAGATATCATCAGATACTGGCTTGAGCAGAAATGGTCCCTGCCTTCCTCGCCCACCAGCCTCTTGAAGGTGAGCCTTACATGAAATGACATGTTACGAACTTTCATGAATTATGCAGACACAAAATGTGGGAATTCCTTTGCCCGGCCTACCCTCAAGAACAGATAGTTTCAAACTAGCAGGAAGCAGACAGCTGTAAAACACAGGCGAGAACATGGCAATGAACCAGGGCAGACCCAGGGGACTGGCTGCTCGCCAGATACAACTCCGCTCTATCACATTAACTCACTTTAACACGTTGGTGCCTCTCTTAATTTATACCGAGTCTGAAGCCTGAAGTCAGTTCTATTGACAGACAAAAACGGACACTAAAAAAGCCATCGATGCAAAACGTCCCTCTTAACGGCATTCGCTTTCGCTACAGGCCGAATGTGGAGTCATCTGTCTAAAAGGGAAAGTGCTCTGCAAAGATGTACACATACTACATTGGATAGTAATTAAAAACGAACATTTCTTGAGAGCAAGCAACATACTTAAAAACCTCTAGGCACGTCAGATCAACCTATCCTGAGCAGTAACTACAGACACATGAAGTAATGGGAGTTCTTTTTAATCTAAGTAAATAGACCCTTTTAAGAATCTTACGGTATGGCTTCCCAACTACTGGGATCTCCGTTTTTATTCTGTTCAAGAAGAGGAAACTCATCTACTGGAATGTGCCTTCTAGGCACGGTGATGCTTGTCTGTCACCCTGAAGCGTTAGTATAAGGTTACCGGTTGTAATTCTATCAGAACCACTTTAGCCTTTCATCTAGTAGAGGTCAATTCACGGAATAACATTGAAATGACGGACACGAACAGTTAATTTACAAGCGTAGTAAGAGTGTACATTATTCTATTAAAAACTAGGTGTAAGTAGAGAAGTTTATACTGATGAATCATTTGCGGCTCCCATGACTCGCGGTGGTGAGAGGGGATTTTTTTAATAAATAAAAAAAAAAACTTACCATACCAGGTCCTGCTCCTGGCCGGGTCCCGCACCAGCGTTTTCCTGCTGCTCTCCTGCCTCTGGCAGAAACAGGAAGCAGGTATCCTCCCTCCCCCTCCTAAGCCAATCACAACCCTGCAATGGTAGCGTTGTAATGGATGCTGATGACACCCAGCCGGGAGGCCATTTTCTCTATTTAGGCTGCATGAAGCCTACATGGAGAAAATGCAGAGTGCGCATGACTGGTGTGGTTGGCCCGAGAGGGCCGATCAATCAGTCAGGGCCTACAGCACTGGGCAAGCCACTCCTTCCCAACCCGCCCACCCTCCCGCCCCCAACCAGGCATTCCATTCTGCTTTCTCGCAGCCTGAGAAGCAGAAACATAAAATGGTGTTTAAAATATAATTTGATGTTTCTGCTTCTTGCACTGCGAGAAAGGAGTGAGGCGACGCTCCTCCGCCCTAATGGAGGAGCCGCCCCTGTGCTGAATGCACTTCCCTTGAACATAAACAGACATGCCATCGATCCGTTTGGCTTCTCTTGCTATTAAAAAAGGGAAGGCTTCCCAATCGACTACCAGATCTCAGTGCATTGATTTCTGGCCTCAGAAAGGGAAGGCTGAGACCACAGGGTGCAATGTGACTATGAAGACCAAAGTGTGGGTATTGGCTGGCCTAGACAATCTGAGGATACTGAAGGAGATTCCAAGGTTGGGAGGTGAACAGGATATTTGGTATGATCTTGCACCACAGAAGTACCAAATGATATTTTGTAATAATGGGATGATGGTTGTGAGAAGGGAATATTGTTCAATGTGTGTAGCCAAGTCAATCCTACACTGTACATTTGGAATACCAGTATGGATTGGTGTACAATAATGTAGAAGGCAGTCTACAATAGCCATGGGTGCCCTGGGAAATCCATGAAGGTTTGGGGTCAGTAGATAGCATATGGGACATTTTGACCACGTTTCCTATGATCTAGGTTTGGGTTTGGTGCTCTGCTACTCGATAGGAAAACCCTTGATACTACTGCACAGACATTGCGCTTGCAATCTTGACCACAACTCCCCCAATGTATTTTTAGTAACTGCGGTAAAAAATTACCATGCACTGCAAAATTGAAATTCACCTAGTGTACTAACTTATACATGATCAGCTCGGCAATTGTATGCTTAGGTGGTGGAAAAAAAAAACTGTTTAGGAAAAATAAGTTCTAGAATTGAACACGTGACTGACGGCGGCCCTCCAACATGATCAGGGGAAGGACTTATGCCCATAGCCATAACGGTGCTGTCAAACTGGAGAAAATCACAATGAAACTTTTTCATCACCGACCCACTTTACACTCATTGCTAAAATCTATGCATAGTCATAGTAGGAAACAGCCTTTTGAAGAATAACAGCCCCCAAACCTATATTACTTGCATCAGTTGAAACAATACACAAGTCATTGATATTAAACAGTTTAAGAGGCTGGGCTTGAACAATCTCTTGTTTGATGGAAACAAAATTATTGTAACAGTCATCATCCCACTCAAATTTGGCATTTTTCTTGAGAAGATTGCGCATAGAAGCAGTTTTAGTGGAAAAGTTGCTGATAAACTTTGCATAGTATTCCACCAAACCTAAATAAGAACAGAGTTGATCTTTATCGTGGGTGTGGGCACATTTTAAAATGCCTCTATGATCTTAAATTTTGGCTCTATGACGTTCTGGGAAATATGATTACCCAAATAGTCAACGCCATCTTGAAAAAACTTGCATTAGTCGGCTCTTAGAGTTAAACCACTTGCTTGTATCATACCTAGAACCTGTTTAACTCTATCACCATACTCCAACTCGGACTTGCAATGAATAAGAGTGTAATCTTGGAAAACAAGCATTTACAATGCAACGGTTTCGCTTTTGTAAAAGTTAGAGCTTTTGTCATTTCTGACCAGCAGCCAACATAACGCTATTCTGCAACAAACAAAAGTAAGCGCACCAAATGAAAAGCACCTTCGGGAGTGTGGCAGCCAACATAGCGCTATTCCGCAACATACAAAAGTAAGCGCACCAAATGAAAAGCACCTTCGGGAGTGTGGCAGCCAACATAGCGCTATTCCGCAACATACAAAAGTAAGCGCACCAAATGAAAAGCGCCTTCGGGAGAATGGCGTACAGCACGGTCACACCACAGGTCTTGGGGAACGTTTTCAGGCAGAGCTCAGAGCTGGTTGGTAAAGTTAGAATGTAGCATGCCGTAAATGCTGTGGCTGGCTGGACCTTTCCACGGTAACAGTGAGACGGCATCACAGGTCCGTAACAGAGTTAAACGGGATCTTTAAACGTGGAACTTTCGGTTGGTAAAGTTAGAATGTAGCATGCCGTAAATGCTGTCGCTGGCTGGACCTTTCCACGGTGTACAGTGAGACGGCATCACAGGTCCGCAACAGAGTTAAACGGGATCTTTAAACGCGGAACTTTCAAGCCAGACACAAATTACATTGCAACATAACTGTGGGACACCTTTTTGTTCCACCTCGTGGCACAGCATTCTTTAATTGCATTTGCAGCCTTATATTTCAATCTTCAATCTTCAATGTTTCATCTTTGTGCTCTTGTTTGTAATCCTTAATCTTTCCACATTCATCCTTCTTTCCAACCTCAAACCAGGAAACGCAATTTTGCACGCCCTGTACAAAAAGGTGTCCCACAGTTATGTTGTTCAGATTATTACGTGTAGTATGGGCTGAGCACGTCACGTGTGCACGCGATGGATTAAAAGACTGTGACAATTAAAATTGGAAAACTAAAACTGGATAAATAATGGTGTGCTGCCCCTCTATGTATGTGATGTTTTACAAACTACATTGCACCTAATGTCTACTCACCGCTACTTCAGGCACACATTTTGAACAGTCGGGGCGGGGCTGGAGGGTAGCCGCTGCGTGTCCTCTGCTCTGTCAGGGCAGGGAGAGGCTGCAGGAGGTTCGTGACGAGTTTGTTGAAGAGCATTTGAAGACAGGAGGGGGGTGGAGGGGCAGCGGACGAGCGAGAAGGCATCGGACTGGGAGGGGGATGGAAGGGACGGGGAGTAATTGCCTCGGGCAAAACCTAAACGAGCTAGTTTCAAAGTAAAAGAAACAAGCCAATACGTGAACCCACCCACTCGCCCCAGCTCCTAGAAAAAATGGCGGCCGCAAACATCCTGGGGAAAAAAAAATAAGACCACACCCACCGCCGCATGACGGCAACAAAGGGGCGGAGCGAGAAAAAAATCACCGGAACGCCCACGAATCTGCTCCGAGAATTACTGACAGATCTCTCTTCCAATGGATAGCCTCCATTTATGGAGCTAGCCAATAGAAGAGAGAGGCGGGTAAAAGCCCCTTACTGAAAAACATAAAATTTGCCTGCGCGACACTGCTTGCGCAGTGAACGCCAGGCAAAATCTAAAAAACACCACCAGGAATATCCTTGAACAAATTGTTCATCAACCTCTGAAACACTGCTGAAGCAGAGGCGAGTCCGAAAGGCATACAGATGTAATGGTATGCACCTTCCGGAGTAACAAAAGATGTTAAATGCCTGGACTCTTTGCATAACTCAATTTGATGGTACGCTGAGATGTCAAGAGTCGTGAAAAATTTGGCACCTTCAAGAGTGCTTAACAATTCATTGATGTTGGGAAGTGGTTGACGATCAACCCAGATGTTGGCATTGAGGTCTCTTCGGTCAATGCACATTCTAAGACAGTTGTCAGATTTCCGGGGCACAACAATGGGGATGAGCCATTCGGAACCCTCAATGGGTTCGATAACCCCTGCAGCGCAAAAGTCGTTCCAATTCTTTCTTGAGTTCAGAGCGGAGATTTAGAGGCACCTTGCGGACCATGTGCGTAACAGCCTTTGCATCATCTTTTAGAATGATGCGATGCTGGAACCCCTTAAGCTTTTCAAGTTTACTTTCAAAGACATCTGGAAACATGAGTTGCCAATTGACATTGGATAATTGCGTAACAGTGCAAGCTGAGGACGCATTGGCAGAAGATTTGTAAAACTCGGAGCGCTGTGCGTGAAATTACCATGTCAGGATGGTTCGGATCTAGGATGATATTCAATGCTCCTTGCTCATCCCACCCTAGCAGGTTTGCACCATCTTTAACCACAAATACAGTACCAGTGGCGTGATCAGTACCGAAAACGAGATTGGTGGAGAATTTTCCCAACACCTCAACTCTTTTACCACCATGCGCAAAAATTTTGATCTTGGACTGTTCTACTTGGACGCCATCTATTTTACCAAAATCTGCAACATTGATGAAGGTAAATGGTGAACCAGAGTCAGCTAGAAAGTTCAGGCAAGAGTTGTTCTCAATAATTTTGCAAGATGGAGATTTTCTCCTACAGGTACCACCCAAAGAAGATAACTCTACTACACCTTCCAGTTGAGATGACGAAGGAGACAACATCAACAAATCATAACACAGCTTTACACATTCTAGAATAGTGGCCCTTCTTTCCACAATTATAACAAGTTTGAGGGCAAAGCAAAATTTGGCATTACTCAGATGAGACCTGCTACCACCACGGAAACACATTACGTCGTTTTGTTCAGGTTTACTCTTGGACGGAATTGAAGAAGGACGAGAAAAACTGATGGATGACGGTTTAGGAATGTTGGAAGAGGATGATTTTGCTGGATTAGAAACAGATTTTGTGTAACAATTTAACTTCAGAAGTAGAAGAAGAGCTACTCATTTCTTTGACACAAAACTGGGAAAGTTCGATACTTCTGGCCAACGTAAGAGCAGTTTCCAAATCAGGATCATCAGATGCAAGCAGCTTTTCTTGAATTTTTTTATTTGAAGTTTTTTCAACCAGCTGATCACGTATGATCTCATCTCTGAATTCTCTGTAATTACAATTGACTGCTAGAATCCTAAGGGCCTTGACAAAATCATCAATAGTCTCCCCAGGAATTTGAGCACGTTGAAGAAATAAGTGATGTTCCAGAACAATGTTCCTTTTAGGGCAAAAAAGTTTGACTAAAGTTTTAATAACTGAAGCATATTCGTCAACAAGTAGAGAATCACCACTGTCTCCACCACTCACTATAGTGCTGACTATTTCTGGAGGTAAAGTTTTTAGAATGTTTCTAGCTTCAGAACCAAGATTGTAAATTAAAGGAGCTTTCTTTTTTTTTTTTAGAAGTAAAAGTTTCACCATCTGTGGCCTCCAAATATGCTACAAACGTAGCTTTCCAGTCTTCCCATTTAACAGGTGGAGTACCTGCATTTTGCAAAAACGGCGGAGGTGCTAAAATATGATCCATATTAGAGTGTGGGTGAGTTTCTGCCACACAAATACGAATAAAACACAAAAAGAAATGGCACAGAGCGCTTGGAAGTAAAAGCTGAGTGCACCAGCGGTGCACACTACAAAGGTAAATATGTATATACTTGAAATGATGCACGTTGGCGAAAATATGCTGTGCGCATCAGCGAGAGGCAAACAATAACTGAGATCATGGTAGAAATAATGCATATGTTAAAAATACGCTGTGTGCATCAGCGGAGAAAGTATGCACAGAAAACAACACTGAGCGCAAGGTAATGACAACTGGGTGCATCAGTGATGTGCGCAGCGTTGCAAGGAAACTTCAACAAAGAACAAAGTAAAACTTCGTAATGCAGCTTAATTCCAGAGCGAAATATGCAGCCCAGGGTTTCTGATGCACAAAACAATGGTGAAAGCTGTGCGCATCAGCGATAAAATAACATTGATGCTGCGCGCATGTAATTATTGAAAGCTGTGTGAGTCAGCGAAAGATAAGAGCCAGTTGTTGAGGCTGCGCGCATGTTCAGTTCAGTAAATCTTTATTTCGAAGAATAAAATTCCTCATAAAAACACATTACATAATAAAATTTCATTATATATAATTCCTGAACTTTTAGTAAATAAAAACTTTAAAAAAGAGAGGGTACAATTCATAAAGAGAGTCTGATTATTCACAAAGATAAATTAATTTCTTGTGTTCCTCAATCTTACGGCTACTTTTAAAAAGCTTAAAATGGCACATAAAGTATGGGTATCACTAGCTTCCTGTAGGAACAACAATGCACGCATGTAATTATAGAATGCTGTGCACGTCAGCGAAAGATGAGAGCCGGTTGCTATGGAGAATAGAAACAAAGATGGCTGCACGCAACGTTGGTACGTTGCGTGCACGTCACAGAGGAAGTCAGGCAAGGTTGCACGCAGCGCGTGAAGCAGGGATGACGCGAGAGCAGGAGGAAGCTCAATCGTGCGCTGAATAACAAATTGAAAGAGTACCTTCGAAAATCTTCGGATCCTGTAGACGACCAGCAGGAAACAAAGCTTACAAAGCTTACCACGATGACGTAAAGTCAGTAGTGTGGCTGAAACGAACACAGGAGCTGGTAAGGCTTAACAAACGGGCCAGCAGGAAGCAAGACTGCCGGTTACAGGATAGCCGTCGGTGGGGAGGCTGGAAAACAACTCCTGATCGTCGCCAGTGAAAGGAAGAGACTCCAATCATCAGGTAAGTTAGGAGCTAGTTTATTCTGGTCCTGTATCAGCGACTCCCCGGCAGCAACTGCCGTGGCTCGAACTCACCCTCTGTTCCACGCAGGGAACATTCGTGAAAAGAATGCCCAGAACCAGAACCCAAAACACTTCCCTTTCCTCATAAACAAAAGAGAAAGAAGAGGATGTAAGCTTAAAAGAAAAGGAAGAACAAAGGAAAAGAGCAATATAGAAAAAGAAAATGGAGATGAGAATGATAACAGAAAATTATAACGTTGTGCAACATGGAACCAGACAAGAAAAAAATGTCTCGACATGCCTAACTAAGTTATAACATAGTTCCAAACAATTCCCAGTTCCCAGCACACACCTTTCTCACTACACAAAAGAAAAAAAATAATAACAATGTAAGAACTAAATTATGACATCTTGTAATCACAATATTTCCTGGGAACAAATTTCAGTCTGGTAGACTCACGCCTCAAGGGAACTTGAATACCTGAAGGTACAGCAACAGAAGGCAAATGAACAGCCATATTTTTGTTCACAATATCCACCATAGATTGGGGTACAATTGATATGGCAGATTTATTCCATACTCTTCCATCCGTCACGATCACAACACGGTCCTTTACAGCAGTCACTCTTATAGGAGATGAGAACCGAGACTAGCCCTTGCGAAAAAACCCCGGTCTTTTGATTCTCACCCAATCTTCCACTTTCACATCCACGGGGTGACACAACGGACCTGGTATCATACTTAGATTGAACAGCAGTTCTAACATCAGTTACAAAAGATAGTTTCATAGCAACCATTCTTCTGGACATCCACTCCTTTTTGAGTTTGGAACCCGCCACCCTTCCCCAATGAAAAATAAATGGGGCAACTCCAGTACTGATATGAGGAGTGGTTCTCACCACCCACAACATATCGCTCACCGCCCACAACAGATCGCACACAGCCTTACGCCAAAACAACCCATCCACTAAAGCAAGTTGCATGTGTTCTTTAACAGCTCGGTTGAAACGCTCAACCAAACCGTTGCTACGGGGGTGGTAAAGAGATGTAAGAATATGTTTGATGCCAGCCTCCTTAAGAAATATTTTCATTTCAACTGAAGTCAGTTGAGTACCGTTGTCTGATAACAACTTCTCTGGGAAACCCTCCCTAATGAAGACATCCTGAAAAACACTGATGATAGAAGAAGAGTTAATATTATCAACAAACCTCACTTCAGGCCATTTTGACATGTAATCAATCAGGACCAGAGCATATTTGGGGAAAGACCCAATGAGTCCAAACGGACCAGCAATATCAAAAGCTAGTGTAGTCCATGGAGTATTTTTTACAACTACAGGTTCAACTGGAGAAGGTCGAGTCACCTGGGACTTGTCACTGCCGTGGCTAGAACTCACCCTCTGTTCCACGCAGGGAACATTCCTGAAAAGAATGCCCAGAACGAGTACCCAACAGTACCTTATGACATTCACATTTTTCTTCAGCCCATTACAGCCAACAGCACCTACAGCCAGTAGCCAACAACACCTTCAGCCAGTGGCTATCTACACTGTGAATGAAGCCATTCTGTTCTTTCACAAGGAGCGTATCCACGCACCAAGTAGCTTCCATTTAAGTTAGGGGCTAATGTTTGGCTTTAGCCATTTTTTATTTAATATCATCTTTCCAACTATAAAGTTTTGCATAAAACTTGACAAAAATAAAGCACTGACAAGTCCAAAACTCAACGAGTCAACGTCCGACCTGGTTTACTAATCGAGTAATGCATGTTTTTTTTTGACTGATGACTGTACACAGTATGCTCTATAGCTTCCCAGCTCTGTGTTTCTGAATGACAGTTGCAGCTTATAAATGAGGGTGCAGCTTCCTGTCCCCAGGCTACCGAGCCAGCTCAAGCCACCTCACCTCCCTGCACAATGCAAACCTACAGGTATTACTTGGCGCCGTGTTGTTTAAACAGCGCAAGGCGGGGCCAGCCTAGAACTTCAGCTAAGAGGAATCTTTGGAGATTTACCAGGTGAGAGCGTCGCACCTGGCCGCCGGCCCATGTACACAGGTCGTGAAAGGCCTTACGAAGAGCATAGCACAATGGTAGCATATTGTAACAAAAAGAGCCATTCAACCTGCGCAGTTCCCAACAGGCTCCTGCTTTTATCGCAGGACAAAGGGACTACGTGGACTGTGGGTGTCTGTCAAAGTACAAGGAGGTACAGACAAGCGGCTTCCCACGCTGATCTAACAATGGCCTCACTCCCCAACTGCGTCACCACACCAGCCAAGCCATTCCAGGTCCCCGCCAAAGACACTCCCAGTCTCAGCGTGCCTCAGTCATGACCTGCATTCCTTATGCAATTCCAGCCTGGGAAGAAGTAGAAATACTTCCTCAGGGTGTCACATACGCCTGACCTGCCCAGAGTATCCTGTCTTCGAAGGAGGCGAGACGCTCCACTCATGCATCGCCCAATGATGCCTCACAACTGGGTCTAAGCAGATGGTGGACGCACCTCATTCCTGGCATATTTAATGTCAATCTAGCATGTGTTGGGAAATCCGGACATGGTGGTCGTCCTAAATTTTCACCTAAGAAGCCAAGTGAAACAAAGAACATGTGCCGCTGCCTTAACCCTTTACACAGATGTGAAGCACAGGACGTCTTGAATTGATGAGATGGCCCTTGGAGTGACGCAACAGCTAATGCAGAAAGAACTGCTTTGAAGCAAAGTGACATACAGAGTAAAACTGCAGAAAAACGACTTGGAAATCATTTATAGGTTGTCGGAGTACTCCACCATTGGTGTAAAATGTATGGCACTTGGCATAGAAACACTTTCTGAGATGATGCTGCACAGCGTCTAACCAACTTTGGGATTATCAATCGACAATAAGATCGTTCCACATTGGTAAAGACATCTGTAATGTGAATGTGAAAGAAAGCCTTTGACGCAAGTAACCACATTTTGCAGATGCGCGCCTACATAATGAACCAAAAAATTACATCCGTTATTTAATGATGCGAGTTGGAGCAATAAACAAAATGAAAAAAATAAAAGTAGCGCCATAGCAACACATTATTAGGGATGGGGGCAAGCAATACTGGGAGCGGGCAGAAGCAACATGGGGAGGCGCAGGTGGGCAGAAGCAACATGGGGAGGGGCAGGTGGGGAAAAACAACATGGGAGGGCGCAGGTGGGGGAAAAACAACATGGGAGGGCGCAGGTGGGGGGTGAATAACACAGCAATATGGGTGAGGGAAGAACCCTGGTGGACAAGGGGTGCGGGCAAGCATCATTTAGTTATCGGTGAGGGTACCACGGGGGGCAAGGGTGGGTATGGAGGGGGTAGGGGGTGGAGGAGTACCATGGGGAAATTGGTGGGTCTATTGGGGGGAGGTACCATGGGGACATGGATGGGTGTGGGGTGGGAGTACCATGAGGCCATGGGTGGTTGTTGGGGAAAGAGAACCATGGGTAGGTGTTGGGGGAGGGAGTACCATAGGGGTATGGGTGGGTGTGGGTGTGGGGTGGGGGAGCAGTACCATGGGTTCTTAGGTGAAGAGGGAAGTACCATGAGGGCTTGAGTACCATGAGGGCTCGGGTGGGTGGGAGGGGAGTACCATGAGTGCTTGAGTACCATGAGGGCTCGGGTGGGTGGGTGGGGAGGACCATGAGGGCTGGGTGGTGGATCGGTGGGTGGGGAGGACCATGTGGGCTCGGTGGGTGGGTGGGGAGGACCATGAGGGCTCATGGGTGGGAGGACCATGAAGGGTCGGGTGGGTCGGGAGGACCATGAAGGGTTGGGTGGGTCGGGAGGACCATGAGGGCTCAGGTGGGTGGGTGGGTGGGGAAGACCATGAGGGCTTGGGTGGGTGGGTGGGTGGGGAGGACTATGAGGGCTCGGGTGGGTGGGGAGGGAGGACCATGAGGGCTCGGGTGGGTGGGTCTTGAGGACCATGAGGGCTCGGTGGGTGGGTGAAATGAAATGAAAAGAATCTTATATCGCGCAACTAAGCCTGAAGGCATCAAGGCTCCTAACAGCAAATCCATAAAAACAAATAAACAGTAACTACGGGAACGCCCTTGCAAACAGCCATGTTTTCAGTGCTTTCCGAAAAAGCAAAAAGGAAGACTGAGATTTAATTTCACAAGGAAAGGTATTCCATAACTTAGGGGCAATTGAAGAGAAAGCCCTACCGCCCCATTTACTCCTACGGAAGCGAGGTACCACCAGCAGGATCCTTGAGGAGGAGCGTAGGTCAGGCAGAGCGTTTTAAAGATGATCCTCGATTCAATAGGAAGCCAGTGTAAGGCCTTCCTAGCTGCCGTTGCTGACGCTAGTCTAGGAGCGTCCAGAACAAATTTGGCTGCCGACTTTTTGGGCAGTCTGAAGACGCTGTATCAGGCTTTTATTCATGCCGGTGTATAAGGTGTTACAATAATCAAGTCGCGAAGCGACAAGTGCTACCACCACTTGCTTCCGCGCTTGAGGAGACAGATAATGTTTTATTTTTCGAAGTATTTTGATGATACCCCAGCAGGTAGCAACAGTTCTGTGCACCTGAGTCATGGAGAGGGCGGGGTCAATCAATACTCCCGAGTTCCGTGCCGACTCCGTAGGAGTAGGACAGGTCCCCAACGAAGGCGGCCACCATTCAGGTGAACAGATGTTATTGTTTGGGCCAAACACCAAGATCTCAGTCTTCTCGCCATTCAACTTTAGTGAATTGTAGATCATCCACTGGGACACTGCTTGCATGCAGTTCTTGAAGTTGAGTGGTGACGAGTTACCCAGGTGGGAGAGGGACACCAAGATCTGTGTGTCATCAGCATAAGAGACTACCTCCATCCCAAAAGATGGGTGGTTGGGAGGACCATGAGGGCTCGTAAGGACCATGAGGGCTCGGGTGGGTGGGTGGGTGGAGAGAACCATGAGGGCTCGGGCGGGTGGGTGGGTGGAGAGAACCATGAGGGCTCGGGCGGGTGGGTGGGTGGAGAGAACCATGAGGGCTCGGGTGGGTGGGTGGAGAGAACCATGAGGGCTCGGGCGGGTGGGTGGGTGGGTGGAGAGAACCATGAGGGCTCGGGTGGGTGGGTGGGAGGGGAGAACCATGAGGGCTCGGGTGGGTGGGTGGGAGGGGAGAACCATGAGGGCTCGGGTGGGTGGGTGGGGAGAACCATGAGGGCTCGGGTGGGTGGGGAGAACCATGAGGGCTCGGGTGGGTGGGTGGGGAGAACCATGAGGGCTCGGGTGGGTGGGGAGAACCATGAGGGCTCAGGTGGGTGGGTGGGGAGAACCATGAGGGCTCGGGTATGAGAACCATGAGGGCTCGGGTGGGTGGGTGGGGAGAACCATGAGGGCTCGGGTGGGTGGGTGGGTGGGTGGGGAGAACCATGAGGGCTCGGGTGGGTGGGTGAGTGGGTGGGGAGAACCATGAGGGCTCGGGTGGGTGGGTGGGGAGAACCATGAGGGCTCGGGTGGGTGGGGAGAACCATGAGGGCTCAGGTGGGTGGGTGGGTGGGGAGAACCATGAGGGCTCAGGTGGGTGGGTGGGGAGAACCATGAGGGCTCGGGTGGGTGGGTGGGTGGGGAGAACCATGAGGGCTCGGGTGGGTGGGTGGGTGGGGAGAACCATGAGGGCTCGGGTGGGTGGGTGGGGAGAACCATGAGGGCTCGGGTGGTGAGTGGGTGGGTGGGGAGAACCATGAGGGCTCGGGTGGGTGGGTGGGTGGGGAGAACCATGAGGGCTCGGGTGGTGAGTGGGTGGGTGGGGAGAACCATGAGGGCTCGGGTGGGTGGGTGGGTAGGGAGAACCATGAGGGCTCGGGTGGGTGGGTGGGTAGGGAGAACCATGAGGGCTCGGATGGGTGGGTGGGTGGGGAGAACCATGAGGGCTTGGTGGGTGGGGAGAACCATGAGGGCTCGGTGGGTGGGTGGGGAGAACCATGAAGGCTCGGTGGGTGGGTGGGGAGAACCATGAGGGCTCGGTGGGTGGGTGGGTGGGGAGAACCATGAGGGCTCGGTGGGTGGGTAGGTCGGGAGAACCATGAGGGCTTGGGTGGGTGGGTGGGGAGAACCATGAGGGCTTGGGTGGGTGGGTGGGGAGAACCATGAGGGCTCGGTGGGTGGGTGGGTGGGTGGGGAGAACCATGAGGGCTTGGGTGGGTGGGGAGAACCATGAGGGCTCGGGTGGATGGGTGGGTGGGTGGGGAGAACCATGAGTGCTCGGGTATGTGTTTGTGTGGGTGGGTGTGTGGGTGGGTGGGTGGGGAGAACCATGAGTGCTCGGGTGGGTGGGTGTGTGGGTGGGGAGAACAATGAGTGCTCGGGTGGGTGGGGAGAACCAAGAGGGCTCTGGGGGGTGGGTGGGGAGAACCATGAGGGCTCAGGTGGGTGGGTGGGGAGAACCATGAGGGCTCTTTGGGGAGAACCATGAGGGCTCGGGTGGGTGGGTGGGGAGAACCATGAGGGCTCGGGTGGGTGGGTGGGGAGAACCATGAGGGCTCGGGTGGGTGGGTGGGGAGAACCATGAGGGCTTTGGGGAGAACCATGAGGGGGTGGGTGGGTGGGTGGGGAGAACCATGATGGGTGGGTGGGTGGGGAGAACCATGAGGGCTCGGGTGGGTGGGTGGGTGGGGAGAACCATGAGGGCTCGGGTGGGTGCGGCTCGGGTGGGTGGGTGGGGAGAACCATGAGGGCTCGGGATTGGGGAGAACCTTGAGGGCTCGGGTGGGTGGGGAGAACCATGAGGGCTCAGGTTTGAGAACCATGAGGGCTCAGGTGGGTGGGTGGGTGGGTGGGGAGAACCATGAGGGCTCAGGTGGGTGGGTGGGTGGGGAGAACCATGAGGGCTCAGGTGGGTGGGTGGGTGGGGAGAACCATGAGGGCTCAGGTGGGTGGGTGGGTGGGGAGAACCATGAGGGCTCAGGTGGGTGGGTGGGTGGGGAGAACCATGAGGGCTCAGGTGGGTGGGTGGGTGGATGGGGAGAACCATGAGGGCTCGGGTGGGTGGGGAGAACCATGAGGGCTCAGGTGGGTGGGTGGGTGGGTGGGTGGGGAGAACCATGAGGGCTCAGGTGGGTGGGTGGGTGGGTGGGTGGGGAGAACCATGAGGGCTCAGGTGGGTGGGTGGGTGGGGAGAACCATGAGGGCTCGGGTGGGTGGGTGGGGAGAACCATGAGGGCTTGGGTGGGTGGGTGGGGAGAACCATGAGGGCTCGGGTGATGAGTGGGTGGGTGGGGAGAACCATGAGGGCTCGGTGGGTGGGTGGGTGGGGAGAACCATGAGGGCTCGGTGGGTGGGTGGGTGGGTGGGGAGAACCATGAGGGCTCGGTGGGTGGGTGGGTGGGTGTATAGAACCATGAGGACTCGGTGGGTGGGTGGGTGGGTGGGTGGGTGGGGAGAACCATGAGGGCTCGGTGGGTGGGTGGGAGGGTGGGGAGAACCATGAGGGCTTTGAGAACCATGAGGGCTTGGGTGGGTGGGTGGGGAGAACCATGAGGGCTTGGGTGGGTGGGTGGGTGGGTGGGGAGAACCATGAGGGCTCGGGTGGATGGGGGTGGGTGGGGAGAATCGTGAGTGCTCGGTGGGTGGGTGGGTGGGTGGGTGGGTCGAGAACCGTGAGTGCTCGGGTGTGTGGGTGGGTGGGTGGGTGGGGAGAACCAGGAGTGCTCGGGTGGGTGGGTGTGTGGGTGGGGAGAACCATGAGTGCTCGGTGGGTGGGGAGAACCAAGAGGGCTCTGGGGGGTGGGTGGGGAGAACCAAGAGGGCTCGGGTGGGTGGGTGGGTGGGGAGAACCAAGAGGGCTCGGGTTAGAACCAAGAGGGCTCGGTGGGTGGGGTTCCATGGAGAGTGTTTGGGTAGGCGAGACTACCTGGGAGGCACGGGTTGGGGGAAGCAAAAGGAGAGAGTGGTACTTGGAGCAGAAGAAAGCAACAGACAAAATCAATGTGCAGCAGAAGGAGTCGCAAACAGAAGAGAGTAATGTGAAGCTGGGGGAGAAGCACATGGGCAGGAAAAAGAGCAACAGGTGCGGGGCAGAAGGATAGAAGATCATGAATGAGGGAGACCACTGAAAAACACATGCACTCTTAAGTAAAAAGTAAAAAGTAGGAGGGGAAGGACACAAGTAATGTGTCCATGTTCACAGGAAGAAAAAGCACAAGATGGGGAAGTAACGCTCACACAAGCTAACGAATAAGAAGCAAGAATATGAAAGTGACTATAAAGCCAACCAATGTTAAGTAATGGGCAGGCTCTAAGCCCACTGTAAGCATACAATGCGTCTCACAACAGACAGTTCATATGGTATCTAGTTGGCGAGACCTACAAAGAAAGCAAATGTTAGGAATAAAGGAAACATGAGGCAAAAAAGAAAACTTGGACAGAATCGCTCAATCGATGAATTTACAGGAAGTGTCATTTAGATTACGATTCTCCCCAATAATAACGAGGTACGAAGAAACACGGAACAAGTAACAAACATGAGGAAAGTAGGAGTCTCAGGGACGGGGGCCAAGAAGTCATTTTGGGCACACACAACAAACAGAATGCTTTCTATCTTCATGAAATTCCACACGTTTGTGATTTATGACAATCGTTTGTATGAGAAACGTGTACACTGTAAACAGGGGTTATAGAGTTAGTAATAAAGATATAAATCAAGGGTGCAAACCAGGCGGCTTGAGGAGAAGGGCGCAAGGCGGAAACAAAAGGTTTTGGGATAGCTCACATCTGCAGAAGTTCAGGGCACAGCTGTATAGTGCAGCTGAGCAGAGTGGTTCGTTCTGATGAACAGCACAGCAGCGCCCATGCATAGAAGGGGCTTATACTGACATCTCCTTACAAATACTGATGTCTGGCTGCTGACAGGTGGGTACACGCTGATGGCCCAGCAGCAGAGGAGGGTAAGTTTCCTGGAAGTTATACTGGAAAAATAAATTCGCTCTCGTTCCTCTGACCATCAAAACGCACCAAGACTTTCCTCTATCTCTGTTGTTCTCTCTGAAATATGCGGCATATACACCGTTGGGAGGAGAGGTGGTTCTTGTCTCATCAGCATCTAATCAAAGCATGCAAGAGGAATCTGCTTGTCTGCTTTCTAGTACTTGACGAATTAGGTTTCCTAATACAAAGTAAGTAGTCACTGTCATTCCTGAAGGCAAGTTATCAAAATCAGAAGTCATAAGACAAGCCTAAGAGGGGAACTATCACTCTAAACTCAAACCCAACCAGCAGGCGGGCCTGGGAGCGGCACCAAACGTTACATTCGAAATGTGGAGAGCGAGTAGTCTACCACATTTAATCTTGGAGGCTGCTTATCAATTAACACTCTAGCTAAACAGGTTTAACTCAAAAAGTGGTTGTCAATTCTTGAAAATGCTAGGTTCGCCTCGGAGAAGGCGAACCAGGCCTCGGAGAAGGCGAACCAGGCCTCGGAGAAGGCGAACCAGGCCTCGGAGAAGGCGAACCAGGCCTCGGAGAAGGCGAACCAGGCCTCGGAGAAGGCGAACCAGGCCTCGGAGAGGGCTAACTATGCCTCGGAGAGGCATACCGGGCCTCGGAGAAGGCGTACCGGGCCTCGGAGAAGGCGTACCGGGCCTCGGAGAAGGCGTACCGGGCCTCGGAGAAGGCGTACCGGGCCTCGGAGAAGGCGTACCGGGCCTCGGAGAAGGCGAACCAGGCCTCGGAGAAGGCGAACCAGGCCTCGGAGAAGGCGAACCAGGCCTCGGAGAAGGCGAACCAGGCCTCGGAGAAGGCATACCAGGCCTCGGAGAAGGCATACCAGGCCTCGGAGAAGGCGAACCAGGCCTCGGAGAAGGCTTACCAGGCCTCGGAGAAGGCTTACCAGGCCTCGGAGAAGGCTTACCAGGCCTCGGAGAAGGCTTACCAGGCCTCGGAGAAGGCGTAACAAGCCTCGGAGAAGGCATACCAGGCCTCAGAAAAGGCATACCAGGCCTCGGAGAAGGCATACCAGGCCTCGGAGAAGGCGAAACAAGCCTTGGAGAGGGCGAAACAAGCCTCGGAGAAGGCGAACCAGGCCTCAGAGAGGTTGAACCAGGCCTCAGAGAAGGCGTACCACTGTACAGCAGTAGTTGAATGTAAGTAGGGCTGATTAACAACAGAGCGTTGGTATACACAGTGCCGCTAAGAGAACGGTACTAAAGTAGAGTACAATGTAGCATCATATGGACCGTACATCAATACAGATTAATGTTGGGGTGCTATGCAATAGGGGGCCCATTTACATAGAACGGCAAGGGAGAAGCAGTGATGTAACATTAGCCCCCACCGCACGGGTGATGAGCTCCAAGGGGCCCTTTACAGCACTGTGCCTGGGTGGCGCGCCCATGGCCCGAGAACTCTTGTGTGAAGGGTGTAGGGGCCTCCATGTACTTTGCATTGGAGCCACCTCAAGTTTCATAACATCGCTTGGAATAAGCAATACTTTAATCAAGCAAAAGAACAGTTTAAGCAATTAGTTACGAGTTTCTGCAAAGGCTGATTTGACTAAGGAATGGCCAGTCACACGCCAGGTTATAATAACTGTGTGACTGACCATGTCTTAGCACCATCGACGCCCTTCCAGAGACACCAGCCATGTGGAAATCAAATGATTCCCCCAAAGGCCGGCTGGCCTCTAAATGGATTATGCAGGTACTCCAGTGACATTCATAGTATGTCCGGGGGAGTTGGGGGGTGCATGGTTCCATCCTGCCCTTCATATGTGTCCCCCAGCTGAACGACCACACTAGGCTGCTGAGAGCACTAACATTCAGAAATATGATAATTAAACAGGGAGGCATTTATTTACAGTGACTTAAATAAAAGCATTAAATAACTTTAGGAACACATTCATTTTTAAGACCTCTTTCAACAAACATGTAAAAATAAAGTTGCTTCCACATTTTTCAAAAGTGTATTTCATTAACATGGGTTTCACCTTAGTACATCAGATTATATCAGTGCTCTCAGAATTTTTTTAAGTGACAGTTTTTAAAATAAACATAGAAACAGTCATGTCTCCTCTGAACCTGGCAACAATACCAATACTGAACTAAGAGGCAAGTCAGTTATCACGAGGCACCGTCTGGGTTTGTATTATAGATGGGCTGTGGAGAGGGGTTCAGTCTAAGAGCACAGCACGTGGCACGGCAGATGACTCATAGGCTGACAAAGGTTTCAGTTTATTTCTCTTGGCAAAAGACCTCCTGAATAAGGTCATGTTTGTCCGAGTTAAAATATGGCGCCACTGAGCAGTCCAGTGGTTTTTCCTAGTTGTGGGATGCTTTTGCTTCTTATGGGCATGGTTGGACTGGGAAAGAAAATAAGCCTGGACACCAAAAAAAAGTGGCCCCTCTAAATGAATCAGACAGCGAAAAAAGCGGCCCATGTAAACCATGTGTACAAAGTGGGGCAGCTTTGAATTTATATGGACAAGATATTTGTGTTTTGCAAGTATGGGATGCTGCATTGATTTGAGCTTGCTGCAGGCACGGTTTTCTTTTTTAATATTAGTGAAATCAATAGCAAAACCCAGCCCGGCAGACCCTAAACAGGCCCACAAACAGTAAAAAAAACCCAGCACTCACCCTGTCCAGTCAAACTAGCCCATCGGGCACTGCCCGGTTGCCATATATGCCAGTCCGGGCCTGTTGGGAGGGAGATGCTTCTCCTTTCCCTTGAAGCAGGCCAGTGGCACAGCGAGGGTGCAAGGGCCCAAAAAGCAAGCAAGAAAAATAATCTTCCGTCCCACAGTTGTGTATGGGGTGAAGTGGGGTCTTCACGCCCCGGTACCACTGTACCTGCTGCACCAATGACAGTTACGCTCCTGAAGCTTGCGTTTGGGAAAAAAAGTAGTTTTTCTGGGTTTGTTCTAAACCCTGAAAAGCTAATAGCTTCAGTCGCCAATGGTTTCGCTGAGGGGGGGGGGGGGGGGGGGCGGTGGAGAGATGGCCCTGTCACCGGTCGTCTCCTTTCCTACCCAGCCGCAGCGCGCTCTCTTCAACTTTCAATGAGAGGAATCAGAGGCGGTCTGGGCCTTCTGGAAATCCGGGGAGGGGGCGGAGGTATGAAGGTCGTTTTCAGCACCCCGAAGGTTATCCGAAGCAATTAAAATTGTGCAGTAGGCCCTGTACCTACCATGGTCTGCCGCTGTACAATTTATAATTCTCGTTATTTCCTTCTACACTCTCAATGCACATGCGCAGAACACGCAGCCCCTGACGTCTCGAGGCCGTTCGCCTCGCGCGCTGCCGACCATGGAGTGGTCCTCGTGCTTAGGGGAGAGTTTCTACAGATGGCGAGGCAGGGGCATTCTTAAGAACACACCACCACGCAATGCAGAGCGCTCTACAATGTATGAACTGGGCTTGTGTGGCACTGCAAGTCGTGCAGAAGTAGCTCCTAGCTGCACGTCTAACTTCACGCAGGGCACCATTTACACAGCTTTGTCAGTTTGGTGTACCTTTCTGCACACACTGCAACAAGCAAGAATCAACACCCTATTTAGCCATGCAGAGCAAAGAAAAGCTTATCGCTGAAAAAAACATTCCAAAGTACCCTTGCAAAAAAGTCTGCATACAAATCTGTCCACACGGAAGCCGAAGGAGAGAATAGGACATGCTCACACTCTTGCCTGTTGCAGTCAATTGAAAATACACATGAAGGCAATATCTGGCATCTGAAGATCCCCGAAGCGTTGGCCCTGCTGCTTGCCAGCACTCTGAGAAACCAATATATCTATTACACTGGCCTGCAGGCGTTTGACTGATAAGCCAGTGACAGGAGAGGTAACTGTAATTGCATCTGTACAGCACCTTATACCCCACTTCAAGGCGCTCAGCAGCTGCGTCCCCAGCCCCACAGCCCTGTAGGCTGTGCGGTGCTCTACTTGCAAAGGTACAACGCACAATCCGTATGAAACATGCACATTTCAAGCTGCACTGATCTCCACCGAAACATACCACCAACATGGACTCTGAGGAGCATGAACATGGCACTGTCAACAGAATATGAAAGTCACAGGGACAAGATTAATAGGCATAAGAACGTCCACCTTTGGCATATTTTCTGCCACCTCTCAGATATACAATGGTATTGGACCAGGTGGAGGTCTCAGATATGCAAAATGCATTGAACCAAGTGGAGGTCTCAGATATGAAAAAGGGATTGGACGAAGTGGAGGTCTCAGATATGCAAAATGCATTGGACCAAGTGGAGGTTTCAGATATGCAAAATGCATTGGACCAAGTGGAGGTTTCAGATATGCAAAATTCATTGGACCAAGTGGAGGTCTCAGATGTGCAAAATGCATTGGACCAAGTGGAGGTCCCAGATATGCAAAATGCATTGAACCAAGTGGAGGTCTCAGGTACGAAAAAGGGATTGGACCAAGTGGAGGTCTCAGATATGCAAAATGCATTGGACCAAGTGGAGGTTTCAGATATGCAAAATGCATTGGACCAAGTGGAGGTTTCAGATATGCAAAATGCATTGGACCAAGTGGAGGTCTCAGATATGCATAATGCATTGGACCAAGTGGAGGTCTCAGATATTCAAAATGCATTGGACCAAGTGGAGGTCTCAGATATTCAAAATGCATTGGACCAAGTGGAGGTCTCAGATATTCAAAAGGTATTGGGACAAGTGGAGGTCTCAGATGTGCAAAATGCATTGGACCAAGTGGAGGCCTCAGATATGCAAAATGCATTGGACCAAGTGGAGGTCTCAGATATGCAAAATGCATTGGACCAAGTGGAGGTTTCAGATATTCAAAATGCATTGGACCAAGTGGAGGTTTCAGATATGCAAAATGCATTGGACCAAGTGGAGGTCTCAGATATTCAAAATGCATTGGACCAAGTGGAGGTCTCAGATATGCAAAATGCATTGGACCAAGTGGCGGTCTCAGATATTCAAAAGGTATTGGGACAAGTGGAGGTCTCAGATATGCAAAATGCATTGGACCAAGGAGGTCTCAGATATGCAAAATGCATTGGTCCAAGTGGCAGTCTCAGATATGCAAAATGCATTGGACCAAGTGGAGGTTTCAGATATGCAAAATGCATTGGACCAAGTGGCGGTCTCAGATATTCAAAAGGTATTGGGACAAGTGGAGGTCTCAGATATGCAAAATGCATTGGACCAAGGAGGTCTCAGATATGCAAAATGCATTGGTCCAAGTGGCAGTCTCAGATATGCAAAATGCATTGGACCAAGTGGAGGTTTCAGATATGCAAAATGCATTGGACCAAGTGGAGGTCTCAGATATGCAAAATGCATTGGACCAAGTGGAGGTCTCAGATATTCAAAATGCATTGGACCAAGTGGAGGTCTCAGATATTCAAAAGGTATTGGGTCAAGTGGAGGTCTCAGATGTGCAAAGGCTTTGGACTAAGTGGGTTCTTCCTGTAATAAGTGCACATTGCCTGGGCTCACAATACTAATCTACAAAAACACAGTGAAGTGCTGGGGTACTAAATCTTAGTGCTGGATTATATTTTGGAAAATCAATGCTCCTCGTGATTATTTACGCCCTCGCTTAACACGTTTCCCCTCAGAATCTGAAAAGTCTGTTTATTTGACATTAACAGCACTTGTACAGCAGCGTCACTGGCCCTCCGGGAAGTGGCGGGCTGCACTTTCTGGCATGTTTAAGTGTGCGTTACTGCATGAACCTAGGCGGCGGGAGGGCTCTGCAGTGCTCAAATACCCACTCAAACAAGGTGCTCCAGAAACCATTAAAAACCATTAAGAAACCATAACAACCATTAAAATACAGACTTCACGTAACCATTCCTGTGAGTAAAATTAAATTGGGTAATAGTGCCACGTGCTATTTACAGCGCTTAGAAACAGGAACACTTTCAAAATGAAGTAGCGTACAAAAAGGATTACGGTTATTAACCATTATCATTCTCTAGCACACCGAACTTTATTTGAAAGAAAAAAACACGGCGTTGATATTGGAGCGTGAACATTTTTCATTATCAACATTTATGTGTATTAAAGCTAGAATTTCTGTCCTTAAATGGTAATTCTTGCCGCTATCCTGCTAAGCTTCGTAGCCAGTATCTTCCCAGGAAGATGTACTGCAGTGGAATCCGTGCCAACGACACCGCCAAATGCAGAGGTGTTACAGATGTATAATTGTTTGTGAAAGATGGCCCTGTGGCTTTATGCAGCATCAGTGCTTGGAGCTGCTGTGCAGTGCATGTTACATGCAGAGGGCTGTCATTAGTGATTCCTTGGGAGAGGAGATTGGCCCATCATTTACTAGCAAGTTGTTACACCTCTGTTGGATTTTATACCCAACTTCTCCCAGGTAAGCGATTCGTGCGATACGGGGCACTCCGCTTTATGTCCCTTATCTGCCTTAACAGAGAGCATCTAGAAGAAATAAAGTTCACAATGTATGCACCACACATGACTAAGCATATGTATGCATTGGCGAGATCTAGACTTAACATTTTAAAAAGACTTAAGCCCCACCTCTGCAAGCCACATTTACCAGACAAGCTCCACCCAGTTCTCTTAGGTTGCTCAGTGCTAATCTACTGAAGGATCCAAGAGTTGAAAAGTGCCACTTTGGAAGAAGCACTCCTTCAGTATCTCCTGCTAAACTATGGAATCTTCACTCATCTACGAAAGCATATATACTTCACATGCAGGATTTAGAAAATGCTTTAGACCTTGGCTACTCGTAAAACAGAAATCACATCACATGTGTTTTTGAAGTGCAAGTTCATCTCTTGAGGAGGATCATGCTTAACAGATGTGTATCCGACCTCAGAAGGATGACAGGCTGAGATTTAAACCTGTACCCATTGGGCAACACAGATCCCTAAGGTGAATGCATTTGTCCACTGAGCCACTAAAATACATTTAGTCTTTGTTTTTTTATGTTCATCCTTCCTAGTGTTGGAACGTCCCTAGGAAAAACTGTGTACAGCTCAAACTACAGTAATAATATATGTATCTGGTACACACACTAATATGAATGTACATGTACAACCTTCACTATTTCCCGAAAGGTGCCCTAACAGTTTTCAGTGGCGCCTCCTACGCAAGGCAGAGGAGCGTCGCCCCACAGCAGCGTAAATGAAGGAAAAAATAAAATGATAATAACTCGATGTTATAATCATTTTATTTGTTCCTGCTGCTACAGCTTTGCGGGCGGGGCTGTTCAAGGAGCAGGGGGTTGAGTGGTGGGCCGGCCGAACAGTCATGCGCACTTTGCATGTTTTCTACCCAGGCTGTATTACAGCCTGGGCGGAGAACATGCCCAGGGTCCCAGTTCCCGTCTTAACCCCGAACCACGGCGCTTAGACCAATCACAATGCTGATTGCCTTATGGGAGCCTGGGTTCTTGGTGTTCCCACCCACAGCAGAGGAGAGAAGCGGCAATAAGGTACGTTTATTTTTCTTTTTTCATAAACCCCTGCCAATTTTATTTACAGCCCCTTGTATCCCCGATCACTCCCGCCCAAAAATATTTTTTAATGACCACGCGGTCAGTTGCAGTTTTATTTAGAAAATATAAAACTTCTGGCGAAAAAAATTCTCACGCAACTACCTAAACTCTTTTCCCTGGTAACAAAGATTCTGTAAATATTGTGAAGTCAACTAACACTTGAATAATGAATGATGGTGCCACTGGAAAACTTTGTGACGCTCATTACCTCCACCTTGGAGCAGCTAGAGACAGAAGTAGCCCTGCCAATTACACAATGCCTTCTGCAGCAGGCGCTGAACCCACCACATACAGGTCCACTGCATAGAAGATAGCGCCATCAACCCCTCCTGATTTACTCACACTCCCCCCTTTGCTCCAATAAAATAAGTGCCGAGCTGTACACCAGCCTTAGACTTGCAAGTGCATTTCAAGGGTAAGCTGCCACTTTACACGGTTAATCTTTCTCAGGACAAAGGCTGGCTCAACCCCAGAGTAAATTGAGGCGAGCGACTGCGCAGGCGCACTTGGTTTTCGAAGAGGAGAGGGCAGCCCAGAGTGTATCAGGAAGATGTTAGTACCACAGCCTCATTGTGATGGACCTGTAGAAACACGCTCAGGAGCAAACGTTATACCGACTCTGAGCCAGATATGAAGGCCTGGCAGGAGGTGCGCTGATCCGTGCCAGCATTATGCAACGGAAAAACTAACCCAGGACTGGAAGCCAGCACAGGTTTCAGGAAGGCGAGTAAAGCTTGTCCTTTGCACCAGAGGGGAATCCTCGAGGCACACAATCCATGAAATGAAACATCAGCCACCACAGGTACCTGTTTGCACCCTCGTCACCTACCCACCGTAAGGAAATTGGTGGTTCACAAGCAAAGATGGCCAGGACTCTTATGGCTGGAAATGTGACTGTGCCCTGGTTAGCACCATCTGACCGTCTGACTCATAATATCATTTGTAGTCCTGGTGAAGACCCAACATTATAGAGGGTCCCAACGCCATAGACAATTGATAAAGTAAATATTTTGCAATAATGTTAATATAAGTCATAACTCTCAAATCTATGGCATATAACGTTGTATAAGAATGTTGGAGTCATATGTGTCCGCCTTTTGTCATCACACTATTTGCGTATTTATTCTCCATGTGCAAATCACCTGAGTACCAAGCACGTGTGTCACTAATTACTAGTCCTAAATAAATTACAATCATAGTACATCTGTGTAGCAGCTTTTGTAATGAAGTTTGTGACATAGATTGTTTTGTTTGATTCAATCATCGCTTACTATTCTACTAAGGAACTGTTTGTTTATTATCTTGCAACCAATGTTTCCATATTGGGTGTTCCCCTGTTGTTGCTTACAGTGGAATCAGGACTAGGTAGCCTTGGTATTTGGCAATCCCACATCAGACTCCTAAAAAATACACAAAAGATCTTGGGGACCCTATTTTTTTATTCACTATTCGTATTTTTGTTACACAGCTTGACTCTTGTACTAAAATTAAAACGATCGGATCCTTAGTCGACCTTCAACTTCCAGAGCCTGAGGTATGGATGCATCGCAAAACGACAAGAATTTAAGGAAGGATAATAAAAAAAACTATGAAAAAAAGTGTAAGAAATTAGCTTACACTAATTATTCAAGAACTGGATTTTTACGTTCAATTGTGGATTTAATTAGAAAAAGCATGCAGTATATGGCGAAGCATATATGTATTTGTATCATATGAAATGGAATAAGCTTGTAATTTCTCCACTTGAATGAATAAAACGTATTTAAAAGAAAATATGCCACAAGACTGTTTTCGAGTCTCTTGGTGGTATTCCCCATTTCAATAGGGATTATTTGCTAGAAGAATTCAACACAGTTTCACTGTGATGTTTGGCAGGTGTGCATTACCAGCGTTCTATCCTTTGCCACATCATCCTGTCTGATACACCCAGCCTTTCATTCCCTCCTCCCGGTGTGGAACTTTCAGCTGTTTTCTGGCCCCAGAACGTTGGGGAGTGAAGGTTCCAAGAATGGCGGTTGGAGCGCATGAAATTCCCTTTAGATCGGAGGAGATGATGTGTCAGACACAACTTTAGAACACTGTAGCAGTTGTCCTCTTTCCAAACCTAAACCTAAGTGCCATGCTCTGGAGACCAGCATTTCTGTAGCACAAGGTCTCTACGCCCAAAAAGAAGGAATCCATTCCACACAAAAAGAAGAACATTCCAGAAAGTGCTTTGCACTAAACACCACAGAACATAGGACCCGGACTCCCCCCCCAGTTGTTACCAGCCTGCCCACATCAGAACCCACAAATCAAGACTGGATTACAAGAGCTGTGCGTAAAAGAGGACATGTTTATTACAAACCATCACACATAAACATGACAATATATAACTAAGAGTCACATTCCATAAGATATAGATTTATCAAATTCGATCACTAAAATAATATTTACATTTGATCATAGCATCATGAACCATCAGCAGAAACGGCAGACTTAATTTATATACAAAGAATGTTCTCTATCGCTCCAGCACTAAGGGGCCCTCTGGCTCGCGTCCCCCAACTGAGAACCACGCAAGGCGCAACCCACCTGCGTCCTTGAGAGGTGAGCCCCTGCCATCTTTTCATTGTCCGCAACCCTAGGGACCACCCCTCCACCACCAGGCTGCCCAAGGGGGCTCATAGGGTATAACCAGAGAATGCAGCCCCATGCCGTAGCTTGTAACCTGGCACCCTTGCCCCCAGCCGGTGTCCCGTTTGTCGCTGCGGTGAGCTTACCGTTTCTCTCCCTCAGTGCTGGCCTAGGGAGTATGCAGGGGGACTCCCCTTAATGTAAGGCAATTT
The DNA here is from genome assembly GCF_964263255.1 of Lissotriton vulgaris. Taxonomy (NCBI): domain Eukaryota; kingdom Metazoa; phylum Chordata; class Amphibia; order Caudata; family Salamandridae; genus Lissotriton; species Lissotriton vulgaris. Next base: position 9,025,500 of record NC_141688.1, read on the forward strand.
ATGTGGCCTGCTTACCGCCACAAGGGCGACTAGGGCCAACCCGTCCTTCGCCCTCCCTACCACAAGATAACTTCTGAACAACCAAATTCCATCGATCAACAGGTCCATGGCGTTGTCAGACCCAAATGCCATGAATCCACAAATCTGAGTCCAATTCAGACATATGCACACCACTGCTGTGCAACATAGGTTCCCCATGAGTAATTTGTGGGTGTATTCCCAAGACGGCACCTGCCCCAGACGCAGTTAGGCCATTCCGGCATTCAAGGAACTTGACCAAAACATCATAAAAGGCCCTTGACCCTAGTCCTGGCCCCAACTCACGCCATGGCACTATGAGACTATGCCATCCTGGACACATCATATCCAACCGGGCGAATCCTGACAACAGAGCATCCCTCGCGGCCCTGTGTTCCAGCACAAACATATCATTACCGCCTAAATGTAGGATTAACCAGCCTGGGCACTGCAGCCCCCCATTGCTCGGGGAGTCTTCCACCAGCTGGCGAATGTGTGAGATCTGAAGGCCCCAACATCAACCAAACGAAAGAACTCTCGAAGCCCACCATCTTCAACTTTGCAGCTTCTGAAAATCGTAAGTGGCCATCACACAAACAAGTGACCCAGCATCTGCACCACTTTGGAAGACATACTACTTTAATATCGTCTGGGGAACTATGCGGCCCGCTAAGCATGTCCCAGCCCCACTTCTGCTTTGAGTAACCGACTAGATCCATCCCCAAGCTGAGATATGTAGTCCCCAATATGCCAAGAACAAACCATGCATGAGTTTGAACCTGAGGACGGATGGACACGTACACCCCCATGAGCACCAACAGGCCTACTCTATCCCTTTTTGTCGGTCTGAGCTCCACTACCGTCCCATTTCAAGTAGGGTCATGTTTGAACCTCCTGTCTGCATATATCCCAGTCTCCAGGAACTGCAGACCTCTCCAGCGTGCCAAGTCACGATGCCCCTACCAATTTGATCCCTGTGAAGGCCCCCTAAAATGACACAAAACATGCTGTGGAAAATAATGTAATTTCGTTGGAGAACTGACCCACTAAGCAGGGTCGGATTGGGATCACAATTCGGCCCGGGCACTGACGAAAAATGTGGCCCACATTCAAGAGGCGTGGCCCATATTTAAGGGGCGAGGCCCACATTCAAGGGGCGTGCCCTTTCATGAAACTCTATTTGCACAGACAAGGAATGAAAGTGGAAGGATACTGTTCTTGCACAGGACACAGGGCCAAGGTGCCAATGGCCTACATGCTGAGCAACTAAAACAAAATAGCAAGGCCCCTTTCTGTCACAAAATTATTCCAGCCCTCCAGCACAAGAGCACCTGAAAAGCAGCAAACCCCCTGCTATTACTAACCTACTTAGCCCTCCCCAGACCTTCAGCTCAGGAGCACATGAACAGAGGTAAGGCCCCTGCAATTAGTAAATAAATCAGCCCTCCAGGCCTCGGGAAAATGTCCTGGCAGGGGAGCACAAAACACAGCTTTCTGGGTCATCCAAGGTAGCCAGGTAGCCAGGGGGAGGCTGAGTTGAAGCTGGTGATTGGGAAGTGCCTTCCCAGTGTGTTCTGGCAGTTTGAGTGTTTACCATTTACTGTAGTATTACCCTTGTACCTGTGTATGGTACCCTTTTGTAACTTGCACACGTCACTTTTCTCTGGTATCACACTGTATGCTACCTCTCACTTTTGTTTGCTTTAGATACTTGCACAAGTGTCACCATTGCCTACGTAACGTTTGTTCTTGTGCTGGAGTGTCTGCCATTTATTGCAGTATTATACCTCTACTTGTACTTTGAACGCTTTTGTAACCTGCACACATATCACTTTTTCCTCCTGTAATGTACCGATTGCTACCTCATGTATTTAGGTGGCTCACTATTGTCACTTTTGATTCATGTAACTTAACGTTTGCTTTTGTAATTTGTCCACTTGTAATTTTTCACCTCATGTATTATTGCTGTTCCTTGTGTGAAGCGCTCTGACACCTTCGGGTAAAGTCTGCGCTATATAAAAATCGCATAAATAAATAAATAAATAAAAAAAAAAAATTCCAATCATCACCTGGCCCCCACAGCAAGACCCATTCTTCCTCGTCCACTATGCCCTGAATGTGAAGGGCTGTGGGCGAGGTGCTAAGACTAACACCGTTTCTGGGCTACATGGGGCTCGAGGTGAAAATGGCTCAAAGGCCTGAGAAACACCTGGCCCCCAGGGAGGCCGATTCTTGCAGCAAACAATCACCCCTCCCCAGCCCAGCCTCAGCTTGATTGCTTGGCAGGGCAGGGGTGAAGGAGAGGCCACAGCTGACAATCGCTGTCTGGCCGCACAGCGAGGCTGCTTTCATTTTCTCTGTCTGTCTCCATGCACTCTGTGGGACGTTTTTTTTCTTCTCCCTTTTCCTCGTCCACTCTCTGTGGACTGGGACAGGGGAGAAAAAAACGGCCCACAGAGGGCACTGAGGCACCGGCCCTTCAGCCCATGCCCGAATGCCCGCCTTGCCAATCCGCCCCTGCCAATAAGTGGAGGTTAGCCAACATGTCTCCTGCTTACATCTTTATCAACAAGAAGAAATTGCCCTCATTCTGCATGACCCTAAGCTTTGTGAAGAAACCGATCACAATCCAATGGGCTCTTGCGAAAGACCTCAGTCTGCTTTGTGATCCCAATAATTGCACGCAGCCTCCAGTGAAAAAAGGGGGTATTTCATCACCCGCGGACACACAAGGGCCCTGTACGCCCTAAGCACTTTAGGCATGACTTCTGTGTGCGCTCGCAGACGAGGTCCTACCAACTGCGATAATGCAGGACTTCAATCCACCAATGAGATGTCGGGAACATAGCTATCTGAGCCGCTGCTTGAAGGGTGAAAAAACCCGAGCTTCATTAACACTTGAACGAGATAGGCATCAGCTGCCTGATTATGGACCTCTGAAATGTGTGTGGCCATAAACCCCATATTTAAAGTCATGCAAAGGCAAGAAGTTCCAAAGCCTGAATATCCGCCTACATGACGCTGCTTGACTGTTAATCGCACCTACAACTAACAAGCGGTCTTACTAAACACCTTCTGATCTGTTCCAGAAAAAGTCAGACCAAATGGTGACTGTCACAACAATGGGAAAAAGGTTCCACCCAAGGCAAGATTTCTGGTCGGCCCGTCCTCACGCAAGTCAGCCAGCCAATCACCCATGCACTATTGGTGTCCAAGTATGGTCCTGCGACTGGTATTACCAGCTGCATCAGTGTACAGGTCTTAACTTACGCTGTCACTAGAAGGGGGGCGGGTGTGAGTTGGCCAAAGTACAGCTGGATTAAACACCCCAAGGAATATTTGCCAGATCTGCCTTCACCTCAACCGGTTGCCATATGTAGTGGTATTTTTTTGATTAATCATTGGCCCAACTATAAAATTGGGAAAGGGGAGGGCCATGCCCAATGAGAATGGGAATTTGTTCCACAGGCAACTGGACCTAATGTAGCGTCACCCCGGTACCCTCCTCTAGTGCCGAATCAGTGGTTTGGCTAAAGGCTCGCCCATTGTTGGATGGCAACCTGAACTCGACAGCCCTTGTGCATCTCTATTCCAAAGAAAAAAACAGGACAGGCATGTAGCTGGGCCTATTGTTCAGCTCTTCTAGCGCCAAACCACAAGCTCCTGAAGCAGGTGGACCCATGACAAGACCATCATGAAGATAATGCACAATGTCTGTGACCAGTCCTGAAAGTGAAGAACCATTCGTAGTACAGAACTACAATGCTCCAAAGAGATACACTCAAACCCACCGTGAAACAATGTCACAGCAACTGTGCAGCCTTTCTATTAGGGTACAAGACAAGCCAATGTTGTAGTCGGTAGATAGCCACTGGTGTAGGTAAAGTCGTACCAATTGGCTGGCTTAAAGTCTTTTCCCTTCGCTTTCGATGCATTTAAACTCGGGATGTGAGGGAGGCCCGCATGAGCAGCCAGCATATTTGCAATATAACGCTGGCTGTGTGCACAACCACCAATTAAATGTCTAGCATGACCCTTCTTTGTCACCCAACCACCCCATTAAGCACTAATAAGCTGCTTAGCTGGGTGCTTGTCATTATTGCTGTCCTACTCTACCTCAAACTCTGTTGGTTCCACCCAATCACGGAGTCCTCCACAATGGCCCATCTAAAAACCCTGTGGAAATGAGGCCAAGCTACAGCGCCCTACATGTACTGAGCCTCGAGTATCTCGCTAGGGTACAATATCATAGGTGTGACCAATTTAGATTTCTTCAAAAGCAACACAGTCAAAATATTAAAACCAAAAAACGATTAGCAATGGGGGTCTCAGAGCACTTTACATAAACCAATTGCACTACAGAAGGACACATACAAGGCGATATTAAGTGATTTGCCCCGAATCAAAAAATGTTGAGCTTTCCCTGCCGAAACTCGAACCCAATCACGGGGTCCTCTACAATGGCCTATCTAAAAATACTGTTGAAATGAAGCCCAGATACCCCGCCCTTAATGCCCTATGCTTGGACTATCTTGCTGGGGTTAAATATCATAGGTGTGACAATTACGATTTCTTCCCTAGCAACACTGTCAAAATATTAAAACCAAAACCGATTAGAAATAGGGTTATCAGAGCAATTCATATGAGCACCAATTGCGTTACAGAAAGAAACGCAAAAGGCAAAATTAAGGGATTTGTCCAGAATCGCAAATTGTTGAGCATTCCTGCTGAATCTCAAACCCGGCTCCTCAGCTTCGTGGACAATCGCTCTAGCCGTAAGGCCAAATCCTCTGTCCGAGAAGCCGAATCTGCCCTTCGTACCTTCACTAATGACTCCCCCTGCCTCCACAAATCTTGAACTACCCCTAAAAAATGGAGCATCTGGATCAAAGAAAAAATTGGTATAATTCACTTAGCTACTGACGCAAGCACCCCACCGTTAGGTTGTTGTGGGAACCGGTCCTTCTCCTTGAGCCCGTTGGCGCTACTTCTGGAGCCGGCAGCGCCTCTGGGACCCTGGACAGCCCTCCCTAGTGCAATGGAATGGGCACAATGCAGTGATGCTAGAGGTCCCGACGAGTTCACAAGCGAGCTGGCTGTCTCCCAACTCTCCTCCCGACAGGAGGTAACACTGCCCAGGGATTGTTTGGGAATCTAGCTCGGAGGCTGTGCCACCAGAATAACACCCGCCCCCAGCTTGGTCAACACAAGCCTCAATAGCTGCGCCAGCTCAGGACCGCATCCGGAGCAAAGAAAAAACGATTTGAATCCCAATGTCCCAAACATAAAGTGCTGCTCACTGCGCCCACTCCTGTGAGATTGCCAAAACAGTGCGAATTAGTGTATACCTCCTCTGAGCGGAAAAATTCTGCCATATCATACCCCTGACACCAGTGTTAACCACAGAGCCATTGCCTCAATCTACGAACAGGAGGGCCAGATTCCCAAAACTAGGCTAAGCGAGGGGGAAATCCCGCCCTGTGAATCCCAAGCATGACGTATTTACAGCACAATAGCCCAGCCATAAACAGTCCGGTGGGGACCACTCTTCTTGACCTTGGCCTATGCAAGCCACATAGGACAAGCAACTACTAACCAAAGAAATTGGTCACCCGCATGCCCAGGTTTCCACATGAAAATGCCCCGACCAAGACCCCCGACGCAAACCATCGATCTCTCCGCCCCAGAAAAAAGCATTCAACCAATGTCCGAGGCAACGTGGTCCCCTCAAGCCTATTAGGCCCAACCCTAAACCTGACTCACACCATCGAGAGCTATGTAATCAAAGCCTGAGATGCCCTACTTAATCATCACATTGATTGTATATTTAATGGATAGATAACGACAAACCGGGCCAACTCGACCCCGCATGGAGCCGTCACTGAGCACTTCCCTCGAGCTGGGCGAGTAAGACTTAAGACCGTGCGGCTCCCGGTCCTCCAGCGGCGCGACACCCCCAACGGACTCCCGCAGGGGTGCGCCCAGGGTCCTGTTGCTTATTGCCCTGCAAGGTGAAATCGAGAAAGGGGAGAAAAGAGAACAAACTCCGACACCGATCAGGATTCCCTGCCGTCCTCTCCCTTCTGACTGACTTCTCTCCTCTCCCACTGTGTAACTCCTCCACTCCTGCGCCAGCATTGATAGTCACAGGAGTCCACTGTACCCAGGGCCGGCACTGTAGAAAAGAGAGGATGAGGGTCCGGGCAAGGTGCCGTAAATAGACTTCCCTGGCAGGAAGTGACGTCACGTCTTGCCCCAGAAGAGATTCCCACAGTTTTGTCGGCCAATCCTATGGGCCGGAGTACCGAGGGCATGGCTGGGATCCCTGGGTGGTGTGGCCGGGATCCATGGGTTGTGTGCCCTAATGGCGCACATTCCTAAAAGACGGACTATTCCCAAGTCACAAGCAACTTGTCTACAATTTGTTGGGTCACCACTTATTGTGTACATTTCACATGCACCACCCCCAACTAGCTTAATTCACGCTTGAGGTTATGCATAACATGTACACCCAGCAACGTATTCCAGCAGCAAGTCCAATATCCGAGTTAAATCTATAGCAGTCATATACAGGTCTACGGGAAGACAACACCAAAGCATTCTTGGCTTAGGGCCGGCAGTACCAGACCCTCTCACAAAAGACACAGGGAAAGGATCCATGCAGAAAACTAGAGAGGAGCCGCCTTGCCGTGAATGGACCCTCACAAGGTTCTCCTCATAGAAAAACTTCCATTCAACAAGGGAACTTGTTCTTGGAGGCGTCTTGCTCTGTGATGCGAGGGTCGCGCCTGGTCAGGTTTTCAATTATAAAAGAAAATGACAAATGCTGTGTGCTGTCCGGCGGGAGGGAGGCCAAGGTCTGAGTTGTTTCTCTGCTGGGCCCGTGGGTGCTCCAAGTGCAGCTTTCACGGTTCCGGAGGGAGGCCCGACCCCTCCCTGCAGGGAGGCCGCGGAGCACTCTGGGAGAGTACGTTTGGCGCCAAACTGGGGAACACTAGGGAAGCCTTCCATGCTAGTGACCTGAAAGTGCTTCACTGTGGCAATGTCGAGGACACACCCACTGTGCTGTTACATCATCTCACACACTGGGTCCGAATTAGGTCTGCGAGGCTCAGGAAAGAATAAAGTAAGGCTCCCGCGTTTGATCAAAACGTGGACCGGTTGGGCAGGAATTTAGGAATTTTGTTCCAAGGTAGTATGATAAACCATGAGGTACAAATGCAGAGTGTGGCCTAATTTATTTTCAAAACTAGGTGTGTGCTTTGTGGGGGCTTGAACTCGTGACGGTGGGATCAGGCACGTCTGACTGAACCATCGTGCAGACCTGCCACCTTAAGTGTCAACACAGGCCTAGTGTGCCATGCTCTGCCAGGTACTATTTATGAAGTTTGGCTTCAGGCCAACAACGATGGTGTGAAGTGCGAGCCCCACGAGGCCTTATGCAAGTAAGGAATATGTGTCCCCTGGTCACATGGTTAGATAATAAAAGACAGATATAAAGCAGCCACCAGTGACCCCTACCACCCAGAGCCTGGGCCACTGCACCAGCTGTGCTCACAATAGCTCAACCGCCCATGAAAGAATCTATCTTCCTTTAGATGCAGATGATTGGCAGACTTCGATTCAGTCAGTCATCTCTGATGGCAACCCTGGACTCCGGAAGAGCTCAGAGTTTGCAAAGTAGAGTTTTGAGAATACTTTGCGTATATTGAGAGAATACAAGTCGAACCTGTCAGCAGGAGCCCGTGCCTTTGAGGAAATTATGCTCTTTAAGGGAATCGCCTGCCGGATATCTTAGAAATTAGCCAGCCAGGCCCGAGCGTCACAGACTTTGCGACAGAGGAGAGGTAATAGGACAATTAGGCTCCCAGTCAGATACCTCCTGCTCCAACTCAAGCGAATCAAGGACTCAAGAGCACCCCAAAAAAGCCTACAGTTTTTGAGGACTTAAACGGCTCTCAGCGCAAGCATTTATCTTTATTCGTCCGGGACCACACGGGTGAAACCTTCTGTATTCCTGAGGGGGGGGTCTATAACTTCAGGACAACAACACACCTGTCACAGTCCCGATCCTCCCAACCACCAGGTAACGGGGGGGGGGGGGGGAGGATGGGAGGAGTTCCTGTGCTGTGGGACCAGAAGCAACAGCCCCATGCCCTAACCTGTCTGAACTGTGCGTCTACGGTCCTGAACCTATGTGCATGTTCTTACAGAATGAAAATTACTGTTTGCCAACCTCAGTGCCGACCTAAAAGGTAATGGTGAAGAGAATGATGTAGTGACCTGCTTTACTGCTACACCTCCTCTGGAAGGCAGAGCAACCAATGGGGAAAACCCCACAACTCTCTTTAGAACTCAGGCAATGAGTGGGTAGGTGTTTGCGTGCCAAGTAGTCCTCCTCTAAAGGTCTCGTCCAGGCACCGAGGAGCAAAAGAGAAGAAGCACAATATAGCTCGTCCCCAAATACTCCTCGGCTCCTGCGATACCAGGACAAGTAGTGATCGGAAGGAAGCATCACCAACTTCCTGCTGTCATCCTGCTACATACTTTGCAGCCTACCTGTGTGATCCCCTCTGCGTCCTCTGCCTGGGTCAGAGAGTTGCAAGAGGATGGAAGTGGTAGCAATCAGAGGTGTGTGCTTAGTTCATAATATAATTTTGTGTTACACGGCCTGGTCAAGGAATAGCTAAATCTGACATGCAAAAGGTTTAAGCAGGCATACTTAAAGTGAAACCTAGACCTCTGGTCCAAGGCCAGCACTCTCCCCAGCAGCTCGGCCTCACTGCCGACCACACTAGCACAGAGCCCTTCTGCGAGCAGGGTTTGAGCCAGCAGCCCGACCCTGTGCCTCAGGTTCGCTTGGGTGCCATCCGGTATTTCCCCAGTGTTTCCGCTTTATTGCTTTTATTCCTCACTGTTATTCCTCGCCTCACTGTTGCCTTTTGCTGACTCCAGACGGCTGAGGTAATGAATAAGGCTATTATCCAGGGTTCTTTTCCATCGGTATGGAAGAAGGCTATTGTGAAGCCTCTCCTCAAGAAGCCGTCCCTCGATCCGGTCCTTTTGAAAAACTTCCGGCCGATCTCCTTCCTGCCTGCCCCCGCCAAGATGTTTGAGGCACATCTTAATTTGCATTTGTCTTCTTTCCTTGAGTCATCCGGATACCTTGACAACACGCAACATGGTTTTGGAAAACACCATAGTACTGAGTCCGCCCTCACCTATGTAGTCGACAACATCCGACGCAAAGTGGACTCTGGCCTTACCACAGTTTTGGTCTTGTTGGATCTCACGGCCGCGTTTGACACCCTATCCCCGGCCATTCTTACATCTCGGCTTAGGGAAGCTGGTGTCACGGGGTCGGCCCTGAGTTTGCTCAACTCCTTCCTGCTGGAAAGAGAACAGAGAGTGATGCTTGGGAACCACCTCTCACCTGCTAAGTCTTTGCAATGTGGGGTGCCACAAGTGTCGGCGTTAAGTCCGACCCTATTCAACATCTATGTGGCTCCCCTGGCAAGACTAGTAAGATCGCAGGGGATGGAGGTGGTGTCCTACGCAGACGACACCCAGATAATGGTGTCACTGGCTCACTCCTCCGTCAGGTCATCGGCTGCCAGCTTCAGGGTATGCATGCAGTATGTGGCAGACTGGATGACTGTAAATTCCCTGAAGCTGAACGGCGAAAAGACGGAGGTGTTGATTTTTGGGAAGGACCAAGATGCTTGGTCTGATGAGTGGTGGCCATCTTCGCTTGGCATCTGCCCCACCCCCTCCCAATCTGCCAGGAATCTGGGCGTAATATTTGACATCTCGCTCTCAATGACCCTTCAAGCCAATAGAACGTGGCTACTTGCTGGGGTTTGATCAGGATACTCAATAAAATCCGAGGGTATCTCTCCCCCCAAGCTTGTAAACAGGTCGCAGTTGCCTTGGTAGGATCAAGGTTAGACTATTGCAACTCTCTTTATGCGGAAGCTAATAAAAGTCTTGTTCACCGACTGCAGATGGAGCAGAATGTGGCAGCTCGGTTTGCTCTGGCTCTCCCTAAATCCTCCTACGCCACTGCAGCCAGGAAAGAACTCCATTGGCTCCCTGTCCACTACAGAATTTCGTTTAAAATTCTATGCCTGGCTTACAGAGCTTTAGTAGAAGGCCCCTCGAGCGCCATTGGTTCCCTTCTCACATGTTACGTCCCTACACGAGATCTTCGCTCTTCGGGACTTTGCCAACTGGTTGTTCCTCGGGCTAAATTAGCCAGATGGGGAGACAGAGCTTTCTCTGTGATTGCTCCAAAGCTTTGGAACTCTATCCCTATCCAAATAAAAACCCTTCCCTCAATTAAAACTTTTAAAAAAGGCTCTTAAAACCTGCCTCTTCAAGAGAGCTTACCAATGAGAGAAGGTTGTAGAAGGGGGGACACTGCTGCTATATTTGATTTAGGCGCCTTGACGCCCATTGGGCTAAGTTTGCGCGCGATAAGAACCGGTTCATTCATTCATTCATTACTATACCTGTGTGTTGTTTGTATTTTTCCCTCGCTGTACTGTTCTAGCCAGTGCTGCCCCTGCGCCCCCCACTCAGCCCGCTCTGCCTCCCTACCTCTGGTCCCGCCTCCCCTACATATAGCGACCGTTGCGCGGTCATGCAGCGGACGCGCCAGTTTGCACACATCCGCGACCCGACCGCGACCACTGCCAGAAACCCCGGTTCTCCTAGACCACACCGCTACGACTCAACAACACTCCACGCAATCGATCCGGGAAGACACGCCGACTTGTGCAGACCCTGCTGCAGATCCTTCAGCATTGACATATCTCCCGCAACCGCCGAAGGGCCGCCTGATACACGCACCACCGAAACCCTGATTTGCATCCTTCTCAATGTGCGCTCCCTGCACCGACACACCGTCGAAATCTGGGACCTGATAGACACCCTCTCGCCCGATGTCGCCTTCTTCACGGAAACCTGGACCAAAGCCACCTCTGGCCCCGGCATCGCCACAGCCATCCCAGACGGCTACAAGATCCAGAGAAAGGACCGCCCACACCGCCCAGGAGGAGGACTCACCATCGCACACAACACCCCCCTCCGACTCGCCACATCCAGCACTAGTGACCCCCACTCCAACACAGCACACCTCCACTTCCAGATCCAGACCCACAACAGCACCACACTACACAGCACCCTCATCTACAGACCGCCAGGACCTTGCACCCAGCCCGCAACTACCATCGCCAAGCTTGCCGCACCCCACGCCATCACCTCCATGGACTACATTCTACTCGGGGACCTGAACTTCTGCCTCGACAACAGCAACGACCCCGACTCCACCACTCTCCTTGCCAACCTAGGACTGAAGAAGCTCGTCAACACAACCACCCACAGAGCGGGTCACACCCAAGACACCATCTTCACGGGAGGAAAAAACATCTGTTTCAGCCACACCACCAAGCCCATCTGGACGGACCACCACTGCGTTCACATCACCTTCAACACCGCCACCGCACCCGTGCCCGTCCGCGCCCGACTCGATGGAACTGGAGCAAGGTCACAAAGGAACACCTCAACACCACCCTCCAGCAAACACCCCCAGCGCCACGACTGACACCAACTCCGCAGCCATGGAATTTCACCGCTGGGTCTCCTGCTGCGCCTACAAATCCCTCAACATCGGACCCAAATACCCCAACAAGAGAGTATCCTTCCATGTACCCAAGAGGAACCTCTGCTCCGCAGGCCTCGCCCTGGCCAAGCACCTGGAGACCCTCACGGATGAGTAGCGCGCTTTACAAACCCCCGATTGATTGATTGCTGTTAGATCAAAGTTAGGTCCTGTTGTCTACACAACCTGTGGTAGCTTTATAGAATAGTTTGAGTGTTTCTTGGAATGTTATGATCTGTGTTCCCTTATGGAATCTTGTGCTATGTGCATCCATGCGCTGTTGCATGTTTTCCTTTGAAAGTTTGCATTTGTTCCATGTTCTGAAGATCAGCCGCTCTTCAGTTACTCTGCTGATCTTCAGAGGGTGGATTCTCCAATAAACTTATCCGCAACTACTTCAAGGTTTATGAGGATTATTATATAAATATACTACTGCACAACCTTACCGCTTACCATGTGCGCAGTTTGTGCTCGAATTCCACCGCTGTCAGCCACTGGCTTTCGTCAAACAGCCACTTTCAGTCACTGGCTTGAGACTTTGTGAACCATATTTTTGCTTGGTCCGTATCGTTCCTCCTCCACATTAGTGCTTGCAGTGGACTGCAAGAGGGACTACTTTGCAGCTATAGCCCTCTCTATCACTGGTGGCTGCCTCCCATATCTAGATCTAATGTGCTAATGCTACATGCATTTGAGCACTAAACCCATACCTATTGGCTTTGCTGATGCTTGTTTTACTGTTGCACTGTAGCAGGCAGCTGTCAATAACAGCCCCGGAAACGCCTGTCTGCATTTCGTGGATGGGCAGACATCTCTTTTTAGACAACCAAGGGAGAACGTTCTCCTTTGGAAAGTAACAAGAGGTGATGTGGATTGTGGGAAGATCAGCAGGATCGGGCAAAGCCCAAAATATTTGGGTACAGGTGTGGGGGCGAGGGGGTTTGGCGGCAGAACATACAAAGTTAACTGAACAAGGACATGATTACCGGCTTTAAGCGTGGGGGCCCCAACAGCTGGTGGTACTGATCCAGCTGTAAGATAGCTCTCTGGGTTGAGCGCTTCCTGTTGAAATCTTCAGGCCATAGAGGCTCGAATTCTGCAAAAAGTAAGTGTGTTTGTGTAACATGACAGCAAACACTTTAAGGACTGCAGCTACGGCCTTTTTCTCCCAAAAGAATAGAAATAACATGTCAGGGAGAAGTGGAACGCTGTCATAACACGTGACTCAGGGCAGACGCGTGGGTGCACGCATCGACAAACGTGTAAAGCCAGTCTTCAAGAGGTCCTTGGGTGAAGTGCTGTCACCATTGAGAACAAGTATTGCCAGACAGCGCCGGCAGAACTCGGTTTTTCAGTAGCCCCTGTCCCTTTACCTCTCTTTTTTAAAACACATTGAGTGTGTGAGGAGCAGTTTTCATTTCAGCGCAGCATTCACCCGCAGGTACCTTGGCTGTGAGAATAATGAAAAGAACGGGAAGCCGTCCTCGCCAGCGGGGCCAGGAAACTGTTGGCCCAGATGCGGGCTTGGTACAAAAGCTTGTAAGGTAGGAACAGAGATTTCAGGGTTGAAAACAAAAAAATGCATAACAAAAAACATCCTCGTGAGTGAGGGGCTCTTCATGAAAACGTGTCTGAGTGGCTCAAATTTTGATGAGAAAAGCAGAAGACCCGAACTGTAAACCCACCTGGATCGAGCCTGTGCGATCCCGGCCGGATCGCTTCATCTTCGAGTGCCAAACACCCGAGTAAACTGGCAGGAACTAGAAAAATGGTCTGGTTTAAAAACGTGCTAACTTACATTAAAGTTGGAGCAGATATTATTGTAAATAGGGATCAGGGTGAGTTTAAGGTCACACAGGAAACCGCACAGGCGCCAGGATTTCACATTTCGGAAAGCATACCACTTTAAAGAACTTCCAAAGTCATGTTTAATACCCTGTAGAACAGGTACAACAAGTGAGTGCAGCGGTGCTCACGGCCTTTCAACACATTTACCAGATGGAAGGGGTAGGAGGGGTCATTAGATGCCGGTTTTCGGAAAGCCCTTGGCCCTGCTGGCGCCTCTGCACTTCTTCCAGCTTCCCGCGGTTTAAAGAGAGAGCTCAGAGCGAGTGACGAGTGGGAGGGAGGCAAAGAATGGAAGGTCAGAAAGAGATAGTGCGAGGGGGAAATGAGCGGGAATGGTATGAACATGTTTCCAGGGCTCATTTTAATTTCCAGCCAGGCCACAGTCTGGGGTAAAGTGTCTGTCGCCAATCTGTTCTTCATGCATGGCAAAGGCAGATGCCCCTTGGTGTCACGTGGCACGGTGCCAGCTACATCTTGGTCCTCAGTCAATTGATTTACATAACGTTCGCTGTCCCGTCACGTGGACACGCGTCAGTTCAGCACTCGGTGTAAGCGGCAGAGGGACAAGCATGGCAGGGCTGTGACACACCGGGCATCACACGCGCTGTGAATGAAACTGTTATACTTAGCTTGGGTGACTTCCCTGCTGCTCAGCTGGTGTGCCTCTTGGAATTCCTGATGACATAATAGAATCCTGGGTGCCTGGCTTGTGTGGAGTGGCAGTTGATGGCAGGCAGGCTGAGTGGCAGGGAGGCCGCTCCTGGTGGGGTATTTGTCTTATTTACTTGAAACCTAACTTGGAACTAAGCTTTATAAAATCCAGCGTGTTATATATACCTGGCTCAAGGACTTTTTTATTTACTACAGAAACCAACCATAATAATAATAAAGCATTTATAAAGCGCAATGGTTGCGCCATCTCGGCGTGTCCCCGCGCTGGGAGAGAGGCAGAAAGTCCTCCTTACGCCATTACATGCTACAAGAGAACAGGTGAGTTTTCAGCATCCCTCTGAAATTAGTTTCAGAACTTTCCAGCCTAAGTTTCAGGAGGGAGCTTGTTCCAAAATTGAGCGCCCGGAACCTAAAAGAGCGGCCGCCCATCCTGGCATTCTGGACCTTGGGAATTACCACCAGTCCGGGGCCAATAGATCGCAAAGACCTTTGTGGCACATAACTGGTGACCAGGTCGCTCAGATAGGTTGGGCTAGCTTTATTGAGGATGCAATGGCAGGTGCACAAAGTCTTAAATATCACCCTTTGCCTCACGGGTAACCAATGCAGTGAGGTGAGGGCTTTCTTTGAAGCCGCCCTCCTAGGTTGATTAAGAACAAGCCGCGCAGCAGAGTTTTGCAGCACCTGTAGTCGGCCGAGACTCTTTTCCGTGGCGCCAAGATAAAGAATATTAGCATAGTCGAGGCGTGACGTTATAAGCGCATGAACCATGGTCTTGCGTGCCTCAAGCGGGAGCAGATCCAGAGTTTTGCGCAGAGACTTTAACACTCCAAAGCACTTGCCGGCAACCCTTCTTATATGTCCTTCATAGGAGAGTGTAGGATCAACCCCACCCCCCCAGATTTTTTGCCTCATTATATGGAATGAGGGTAGAGCCTAGTCTCGAAGGCAACCATTCCGCAGACCAACTCTTGCTACTGCCCCCTACCACCAGAACCTCGGTTTTGCTGCCATTCAGTTTGAGGCAGTTCTTGTTCATCCATAAAGCAAGCCCTGAAGTTAGATGCAGCGCATTCCGGGGCCTGTGATAAAGAAATCAACAGCTGGGTGTCGTCCGCATAAGAGACGACCCCAACTCCATAGCCCTGCACTATCCCTGCAAAAGGGGCCATATGTAAATTAAACAGCGTGGGGCTCAAGGCAGAGCCCTGAGGCACCCCCTGCTGCAATTCAATATCTCTGGAAAGATGCGCACCCAACCTGACCTGGAAGCTACGTCCAGTCAGAAAGGACATTAGCCATTCCAGAGCAGATCCTGAGACACCACCTTTGTTTAGACACTGCAGCAAAGTGTAGTGTGCTACAGTGTCAAAGGCTGCACTCAGGTCTAACATAATTAGAGCCATGGTGTGTCCTGCATCTGCCCCCTGCCTGATGGTTTCTGTGGCCCTTAGGAGAGCAGTTTCCGTAGAATAGCCTGCACGAAACCCCGACTGAGCCGGGTGCAGGAGGCTAGAATTTTCCAGAATGGTCATTGACCAATTTGTCCGCCACTTTTGCCAAAAAAGGCAGAAGCGAGATTGGCCTAAGGTTGTCCAGTTTGTCCAAGCTGAACCATTGCTGAACATACACGACAAGACCTGTCCACCATCTTAGGCACAGGATGACTGACATATGGGTGGAAATGGCCACTGGTTGGGGGGGGGGGGGGGGGGGGGGGAGTTTGATCCTTCCACTTTTAGAGGATCGCCAATGAGCACTTGTGTGAACATGGGCTCCCACGGAAGTAGAAACTGGGTTTGCTATTCGCACAGGCACAGCTCTAAACTACACAGTAAGGCCTCCCCCATAAAGAAACTATTGCAATTCCGAAGAACAGAACAACGACAAAATGCTACAGTAAACACCACAAGGGTACTTGCTAATATGACCACGGTTGCTGTCCAATTCACAAATATTTAATGTGACTACACCTGAAGGATGAAAGGCCGAATGTACCTACTAGGGTTCGAACCTTCCAGAAACAGGTCTAAAGTGGACCTCTCAGTCATTGTCCAATGGCTACCGGGTGTCTCCAGACGCCCTAGGCATTGATGGTGGCTGCTTTAGGTGTAGTAGGCGATGGCTCACTATATGCTGGTAGGGCTCGAGGGGGGGCTACAACAGCCAGCGCTGCTTTTAAGGCGAAGACGGCGAACGCTGAATGAACTGAGATTACAATGGAAAATCACACACCGCATCACAACAGCTGTGCGCCCTGCCCCTTGGGGTAATGCCGGCCCCAAGAGCCCCACAGCATAGTTCACCAACGAGACCAATGAATCCAAGTGGGGCTGGCCAACGAGAAGTCTGTGGCCACGGGCAAACTTAAACCGAAATGTTTCGTCCTAATTAAAAGCCCTTTCTTTCTCGGTATGGATATGGACCGGGCTAGAGGCCCGTGTGCTGAAGCACAATACTGAGCCCAGGGCAAACGGAGCTACCAGCGGCGCTGCTTGCCCAACAGCGCGATGCAAGCCGCCTGTGGAGGATCACACGAAGTCACAGAGTTAAAGGAGGAAGAGTACGAACAGCGGGATGCAAGCACCCTGTAGAGGATCACACAGTGTCAGAGTTAAAGGTGCAGGAGAACGAAGAGGGACTGCAAGCCCCCTGTAGAGGATCACAAGAGGTCATAGAGAGAGCGGCTGCAAGCCCCCCCCCTTAGAGGATCACACAATTTCACCGTTAAAGGTGCAAGAGGAGACCTGTGACATGAGTGGTTGCTAGAGCCTCTTTAAATACCCACGTTCGAGGTATGGTGCCTCTGTGCCTTCGGAACAGCGTTCATCATCTGAGGCTCGAAAGCATCATTACTGAAGAGGCTTATCCAGGCCAACCCCACTCCCAGGACACAAGCAGCCTGGCCTGAGGGGATGAAAGCCCATGTACCTTCAGCACAAAATGACAATGGACCCCAGGCATGATCCGGCTACCTGGCGAGGTCTACCTTCAGTCTTAGTCATAACGGAGGAAGGCCCTTGAGGACACCCCAACCACCTCTACCGGACCTTCAAAACCGACCTCAAACCTCTTCTCTTCCAAAGACACTTCCAGAACTAATGTCCCTCAAGGAAGTTCTTTCATAATTGTAAATTTGTAACCTATGACTCCACAATCCTCCTACTGTGTTTTTGTGTGACTGCCATCTATTCTTTTATTTGACCTTTTCTTGTTTGTTTCTGTAACGTGTAAATATGTAATATTCTCCTCATGTAACGTACTTGGTTCTATTGTGAAGCGCTCTGACACCTTTGGGTAAAATCTGCGCTAAATAAAAATGCATTAAATCAATAAAAATAAAAGTGTGACGTACAAAGACATCCTGGTGCCTGAGTGGGCTAACGCATCTGCTGCTGGAGCCGGGTTCCACCATGCGGCCACAGATAAGCATCCCTGAGGGTTTGACAGCAGTAACACGACTGAGTTTCGGAACAATAAAAAGCTCAACCAGCCTTCACCAGCACTGAATGAGTCCTGAGCCAAACAGGCCTGTTCGGTTATCAACTGCGCTCCCCGTGGTCGGTGGGGACCGCAGCAAGGGCACAGAGCAGCTTGGAAAGAGGTGGGGCTGGCTGAGAGCTCCTTGAGACATGGGGCCCCGGCTGGTACAGTTCTGCACTCTTTCAAATCCCAGCACTGCGATCATGGCTTCCAAAAGGACTCTCTGTGGATGCATCAGCGTGGATCTGTGCCACGGATCTGCACTCTCCGTATTTCAGGCCTTCCCCAGAGCAAGGCAGCAGCACTTTTCAAACCAGTGAGAGTGCTAACAAATCAATCATTCACGCGTGTGTCACATCAAACGTGACACCCGAAGCCTTCATAGACAAAATCAAATAGAATACAATCAATAAACAGCGCGATGGTGCCGTCCATAAACTGCCTGATGGAACAGCAAGTTCAAGCAGCGATACTGGGCTCCGCGTGAAATATTGATGCCTCCTGCGAGCCAACGGAGCTTAGAAAGGGTTGTCGGGATGCTGGAGCTGCCGGAGGCAAACCGGGGCCATTTGCAGCAGGTGCGAGAGGCCCGCTGCTGGTTTCAAAGGTCAGGCCACTAAAGGGAACATTAAAACACAAAAAAGTGTCCCAATGACAATTCTGTAATGGCCATATGATAGGACAGGGTGCATGGCGACAGAGGGACGTTTTAAGAACACTCCTGTCGGATAGTGCTAAAAAGAAGTCTTTGTGCCTGGGTTAAGTCAAGGAGCTGAATGGGTGCCTAGTGCTTTGATAATGACGTGGAGAGTGGGTGGCGGGGGGCATTCTCCCTTCGGGTCCGGGGTCCAAGGGCCGCTGATGACGGGATTCCTGCAAGAGTCTCTCCCCAGTTACTTTCAGAGGTCCCTGGACCCGGTGAAACCTCCTCTCCCGGATCCAAACCTGGGAGCGCAGCGCCTGCTGAAGAGGCAGCGCATTGACCTCCGACCCCGGAAGCCCATCATTAGACCCGAACATGCATGACTCAGGCAAACTGGTAAGGCCGTGCGAGTGTGCCATCTCTCTAACAATGCCCAAGCATGGCAAGGTGCACCATGTTTGGAGCATGGCTTCGAACCTCACACACCTCAACAATACCTCACACACAGGACACGCTACAGGGTGGGTGCTTTTTTATAAAGCGCCAAAGCTGAGCACCGGTTACATTACACAAGGACACATGCATTACAAAATAAACGCTCTTACAACCCCATTCTTCAGAGATGGCTCACAGGAGCCGATGACAAAGTGATCTAAGGGCTTGACAAGAGGAAGAAGCGCTATACAAATGTTTAAAAAAATACAATACATATTGGGCTCAGCTTAAAGTCAAGGTACCTCCAAAACAACGGCCTAAGGGGTATTCCCCTAGTTACCATATGCACCTCTCCCCCATTAGGATACGCCCCGTCAGGGCCCCCGACTTGTGAACCTTCCCTGCTTCCTGTCCCAAGCAACTCCCTACCTCCCCTTGCATTCATTTGTGCACTCTGACTTGGTGG
Source organism: Lissotriton vulgaris (assembly GCF_964263255.1). Classification (NCBI taxonomy): domain Eukaryota; kingdom Metazoa; phylum Chordata; class Amphibia; order Caudata; family Salamandridae; genus Lissotriton; species Lissotriton vulgaris. The sequence goes on from NC_141688.1 coordinate 9,044,727, forward strand.
AACACTAACACAACAAGTGCGAACCCCATCTTCCCACCTCGGTCACGCACACCCAACCAGAACCTAGAAAAGCAACAGACGGGCCATTCAAGCTGCAGTGCAGAAAGGGCAGATACGGTATAGCGCAGTAGAATTCGGAGTTCATTCCAAAATAATTATAAGGAGCTGGGTTCTAATAAAAATGTCAAGACACCAGGCAGGAGAGGATGGAAGGCTGGGAGACACTGAACGTGCCTGCGCAGCTCGCACAAATTCACCAATGCGTCTGTGAATCGCAATTAGGTAATCGCACTTCCTAATGTATGAAACTCTGCAAATTGCGACATTTGTGACCTTAAAAAAGGTGCATACTTTTGGCCCCATATCAGTACTTCAACCCATAGTTGGCGCTCTAGCTTTTAATGCAGGCGTCTGGTACCTATCCGACTTCCCCCTTGATCTGAGCTCCCCTATCCTGATCGGAAGTAAATATTTACCTCCAGTGGCGCGACAAAACTTGAGCCCCTCCTCCTCCCTCCCTCCTGCAAAGTACACAGTCAAGAGCTCTCAGCCACAGCCCATGCAACAGCGCTGGATGGGGACCCCTGGCGCGAGCCAAACTCCTCCCCAACCCCCACCAAGGGGGCTTTTGTTCTACCACTGTTTACCTCGTGACAATCACCTTCAAAACACCGCCTGGCTTTGTTGACTGAGGCAACACGAAGACGTCCCACTAGAGTCAACGGGATTCACAAGAGCAGATGCAAAACAAGAGAATCTAAATACGAACAATCAGCGAGCACCATTCTACTAGGCGCTTTACTGTCAACGCTGGCAAGGGCAACATAGCACACGCGAATGCTAGTCACAAACAACAGTTACACGTTAGGCGCACATTACAAAAACACGGCCGTGTACACCAAGAACACGTGTGGCTGCCTCGCATTACTAATACCAGTCCATACAACTATAGAGATTAATATTTGAGGCTGCATCCTACACATATTACATACAGATACTGTAGTGTCTCCTGCATGGTTTACACACCCAGTCATGTCTAGGCACTCACTGTATGGAGGGACTGATACTGTCCACGTCTGAGATGAAATCAGACTTACGTAACCTACTGAGGTTGTAGTGCCTCATGCTTCCGCTACATAACATATCACATCAAGGCACTAGTATTGTAGGCATGTACCATAGCCACTTAGAAACGAGAGTTGTCGCCGCATAATGGGTGCCCGCTGGCACTGCGCTACGGACAGGCATCTCTTGACCCAGGGACTACACACAGACACGAGCAGATACTGAAAGTAAATGAAAGCGGTGTTACAAAGAGACACGTTCTTGGAGGAACAGCCAAGTGTGCGTGCGCGGAAGAGGGGTGCTCACACGCCGCTGCCGGTAAATGCTCTATGTCCGGATGAAGCTGCGAGTGGGGAATTTAAACGGCATCCCCGACCTTTAGAACGTGTCACCTTCCAGGAAGGGAAGCCAATCTCGAGTCATTGGAGGTACGGCAAAAGGGGTTTGTGGGACTAGGGTCACAGTACACAAAGTCGGGCACAATGCCACTACTCACTATGCAGCGATCACCTACACTAAAGGCACACACGGAAGCTGCTGGCATTCGGCCACCATCCAGGCATTACTAATGCCCATCCAGGGGCTGGCAGACCAGCTCTGCGTTAGTATGGTGGTACCTCACCGGCGGCACAGGGCAGGGGGCACTGCTCCTACTGTAGAACCTGTCGAAAACATTTCAGTCCTTGGCTTATGGCTGGGAGTAATGCCCCTGGGCACGGAGTTTATCCCTTCAACATGTTCCAGCTGGCATCAATGTGCCCGCTCCCTCGGTCTGGGGCTCCTAAGCCTGCCCCCCTCGATCGGGCTGTTGCTCCCACCCTCAGTGCGGATCCGGGACGTTACCCCTCTTCAAACTATATGGCTGGCTTGCCCCGAAGACCGCTGTAGGGGTGGCCTCCTCGCCATCCCTGCCCCACAGGTAGCATTAATGCCCCCTCCGTAGGGGTTACCTGGCGCTCCGAAGTATGTGTGTAGTTATGAAGTGTCACTCACACAGTGTAGGTCTCTCACCACTCACTGCCCCCTCCCCCCTCGGATCTCTACCTGCCCCGGCTCACCTTGTCCTGCTTGGCCGGCTCCGGAGGGGGCGACGTCGGGGTCGTCTTGTTGGCTGCTGCGGGGCCTGGTGAGGGGGCCCCAGGGGACACCGGGGGTGCCGCCTTCTCCGCCTCCACTTTAATGAGCCGGCGGTTGGGGGACAGGAATCTGCCGTCCGGGACCCCCCCGGGGGCGGACGGGTCGGCGCGCCCCCCCGGAGCGCTGCTGTAAGGGTCCTCAAAGTCCCGCTCCTTCTGCAGCTTGTAGGCGCTGACGATGTCCGGCTGCGGGGCGGGGGTGACGGCGCAGGCGGGCTCGCGGGGGCCCCCCGGGAGCGGCTGTCGGTAGTCCGGACGGGGCGGCGCCGGGGGCACGGGTTTGGCGCTGCTCTTGAAGCCCAGGTGCTCCTTGAGCCAGCGGGCCATGCCGGCAGTGCATTGCTGTCCCGTGCTGTGGGCCTGCGGGGGCCCCGGCCGGGCCGCGGGGCTCTGCGGGGAGGCGGGCACGGAGGAGCGGGGCGCCGGGGCTCCGCTCAGCAGCATGTGAGCGGCGGCTCTGCAGAGCAGGAAGCGGAGACATGTGGGTCGGGAGCCCGGGATCGCGGGGATAGAGTCAGGGCAGGGCGTCCTCTGGCGGCCGCGAGCGGTACTGCGGCGAGCGGCCGAAGGCTTATGTGGGATGAGGGCCAGTGTGGCACTAGGAGGAGCGGGGGTATGCCTTGCAGTGGTGCCAGGGGCAGGCGGGCTGCATAGGGGGAATACGGGAGATCTGACGGCCGTGAGAGGTACTACTCTGCGCCCACCAAGGTGTGGGAGAGGGATAGAGGTGTTTATTTAATTTATACAGTTTTATATAGCGCAGGCATTACCCAACTATGTTAGTGCGCTTTACTATATTATCACATATGGCAAATAGATGACATATTCAAAAGAATGCGTAGAAGGCGCCCAATAATATTGAGGTAGAGTGGTAGGTTCTGGGTACGGACGATCATTGCCGAAGTGTTCGAGCGCTTTAGATTACAAATAGGGCATTACAATTTGAGCATGGAAAGCATTCATAATGATCCAGTGACAGAATTGAGACCTATGTAGTCTTTGGAGGGAACCACGTCATATCATGATACCAGCACTTATCACTGTGGACCAACGTGCACTAGAGGAGGAGACAATAATTTATTTATAATAAGACTTAATTTGAGCCGGTGGTTGTTGGTGGGACCCACCGGCCTCAATTTTTGGGGATCAGTACTTATTTTTCTTCATGATATATTGACCGCAAGAGCGAGAGTTAAAACACACAAACAGAAAAGAAGGTGGAAGGGAACAAGGAAACCCCATCACTGAGGAAGAAAGCATTGGCTGGTAAGAGTGAGATAAGCAGCAGCAGTGTATGGTAGTGCATTAAAGAAGCCTGTGGTCATTTTAAGCCTATGCAGCCTTGTACTTGGTAAACCGGTTTTAATAGCACCGCTGGTGCAGAGCTGTGGGCTCCAGCACGCATACTGTTACTGTGCACCAGCTCCCTAGGGAGGTGTGTGAGAGACAGTGCGTGTGTGACATCTGCTGAGTGCGTGTAATAATAATACGGAATACATCAGCAGAGATGACGAGCGAGGCAGAAACGGTGTAAATATGTACTGTGCTGCAACAGGTGACTGAAGGAAGGGTACAGGTGCCTTTTAAAGGTAATGCTCACCCACCCGATAGAGGATGTTCACCCCCCAAAAAACGAATGTCAAATAGCAATTCGAATGAGCACGTGTATTGCTTGTGGCTCTTGTACTATTTGCATGTGGATTAGATGTAGGGGCGGCTCCTCCGTAATGGCTGAGGAGCGTCGCCCCACTCGTCAGAGTCAGTCACAGAAAAATAAAATCATAATGAAACAATAACATTGTATTTTTCTGTGACTGGCTCTGGCGTGCATGCAGGGCGGGCCGGGCCAGGACAGGCAGTTTATGTGCACTTAGAAGTGTGCATGTATGTTTGGCGGGCCGTCCTAGGATAGCGGTTTCTCCAACCCAGCTGTGTTCACAGTCGGTTTGGAGAAAAGCTGCAGGCTACACAGCAGTGTTCAAGCGGTAGAGCAGGCAGCGTAGACCAATCCCAGCGCTGCTCTCCCAGCAGGAGAGTGGCGTCAAGATTGGCTGAGCAGCCTCTGCCTTCTCAGAGACTGCTAGGAGAGCTCCCAGGCAGCAGTGGGCATCGGAAGCTGCAGCAAAGGTGAAGCTAAAAAAAACAATTATTGTCCCTTACCTGCCCCCCCCCACCCCCCAACTGCCTCCGGCCCGTCCTTCTCCTGCCCCCACCGTTGTGTTGTGGCGGCCACCACTGATTAGATGGAAGGTACACCCAATGTAATGACTCAGTGCAGTGGCCTTGGTCTAGTGACACCTGATGTACTTATCTGCAATGCAATGACTGACATCACAAGCATGTAAATGGACAAGGCCGGTACTGTGCAGTGTAATGCTGCTTTATTAACAAGCCTTAGTACTTTACCTAATGTTTTTGAATCTGATACATCATTTGCTACAAAGCAATGACTGGGCAATAGGGCCCGGGTACATATATACTGTGCAGCAAGAGGTGAGTGATGCAAGTGTAAATATGTTTTGTAGGAGGTAATGATTATTTATTAGGTAATGCTGGAATTCACTTCTCTCCTCCATGTTATCTTGTTCAGCTCCCTGGCAGGAATTGGTGTCTAGTGTCCAGTTACAGATCAGGAAAAAAAACCCTCAGTCTTCTGGGCCCTATTGCCCACCGCAGAACATGACATCCATGTTCCCTAATTGAGGCAGATGTGTTGGGTGCGGCCTTGCCGCGTTTTCCATGTCTCACCTGCTGCATGAGAGTGATAATGATGTACGCAATGACTGTCACGTCACTAGTAGATTGTAGGCAGCTGGATACAGAAAAGGGAAGCGCTTCACAGCAAGGGTTCCTCTCTTGGTCATCCTACACTTGTCTTACATCCTATACTGCATCTAGTCCTACAGCTGGCGTGGGCTTACCGTATTAAAGAATCGTCCTTGTGTGGCGGAAGACTCGTGATTGCTTGCTGTACCTCTAGAATGCCTTTGGAATAAAACCATTGTGACAAGCCGACAAAATATGGGACAGTGCGTTCTCCAATGGCATCAGAATGTAGCCTCAGGATTCAGCTCACATCACCTAGCAGTGAGGAGTGCTCCGGTGGGTTCAGAGGTGGGTGATGGCTCAACAAGGGCAGAAGGAGAGTCCATAAACTGTGGCGTCCCGAGAGTGCATGGCTTTCACCCACTGAAGCTCAGACTGGACATTATTTTATGATAGAGAGCAAAACTTTCTGCTGTTTTACAGGAGAGATAAATGTACAGGGCTAATGGACTAACCAACAGGACCAGTTGTCTTAGAGTCCATGGTCGGCCTCAGCAATGAGCTACTGGGCTGAGCCCATCAGGGGTAGGAGATACAAGGCATGCCCATTTACCAGGAGTGCCACTTGCGGTGATGTGTGCACCTCGTGTGTGCATCTACTCAGTCGTTGTACTTCGATATGGAGCTTGTTATTGCCCTAGTCTCTGAAGCATTGTACTAATGTGTGAGTCTGTGCACCCTCATGGGCCGGTTACTTCCATTTTCATTTTACGGTTACTACAACCTGTTTTACTTTTTGTGAACCAAGGTTATATTTAAAAGTGTCTGCACATCTCATGATGGTGGTGGAGAAAAGCTTGTTTCAATCCCAAAGCTTTCTACTGCTTGGTTGCGAGCATCTAAGTGTGCTATGAAGACTTAGCAGCGTTATTGACCATTTGAGGTCTTCGTATGATCCTTTACTCTAGAAATTAATGTACCAATAGCGTTCCAAGCCCCTCTGCCATGGAGTGTACCTGTAAAAACCATTGCTTCACCAAGGATTGGATAGTGGACACTATTTGTAGTCTAAGCCGCTTGAAGCCAGATCAAGCCTCGTTTTCGTCTGGATTTCCAAGAGGGAGAGTGACAGAGAAAATGGTATGTATGGGTTCCACACCTCCTATTTTAAGAGGAAAGGTCACTCAAAGGTCCTTGCAGGCTCCAGCATAAGCAGAGAGAATATGTATGGTGCCACCACTGAGAATCCCCATTTGATCCAAGGTACTATGCCAAGTAAATAAAATCCAATGAAAGGAACTAAATTATTGTATGTCTTTATCTAGAAACGCTGGCCACAACACATAAAATACTTGTAAAACTAGAAACGCCATGGGGACAGAAATCCATCATGTTTTGCATCAAACTTGAACTACTACTTTAAAATGTTACTCAAGTTCACATTTATGCAAGGCCAGCATTTCCCTGACTTTCTCTGCCTTGCCCCCTGGTGGAGGAATATATTGGAAAACCCTTTAACCCCCAGGACTCATGCAGAGCATTAATAATGCTGTCAGCAAATGCTTCTAGCATGTTCTACTGGTTGCCATGAAATTCGGGGTTGGCTGGGAGAACAGCGCACAGCCTTGTATTGTACAATATCAAGTTATCAATGTTCTACAACGCAGTCCGATATCGGTTATGGCGGGAGTTTCTTCAGATAGAGATGAATCGCTAAGAGCCTCTGCAGCATTACGTTCCTTTTCCCAGTGCACAGTGCTCGGCTGCATCGCGTGCACCGATTCATTACACGAAGAAGAAATAAGCTGCAATTTCAGAGACAAATATGTGTTAGTTTGCCACTCGCGTTTCAATATCAGCTCTTAACTTTGTTAAAGTGTCGGGTTTCAGGCCCTGTTCAGTTTTACGGTCTGGGGATCTAATTACAGGCAAGATTGGGACACTATGTCTTGGCTCACAGTCCCACCGTGATTACAAGACCCATCTGCATTATTCCGTACAGGCAGTGCACAGCATACAGTGTGTTCTACTCGCACTTAATACAGATTTATCACAACACAGGGCGAGAGGCTTCGTTCCTTACAAACAAATGCCTTTTCGCGTGCGGTTCTCAATGCAGACTGTCCCAGTCTGTAGAACCGGGATGCAATCATGCACGTGCGGAGTAATGCTTTGTTTAGCACCTTGCACTATCTTATCCCAGGTTCTCCCAGATAAAATTCCATAAAAATTGTAAAGTTCTGTCTTGGTAAAACGAGGCCAGGTTAGGTAACCTGTCTATGTTTTCTGAGTTTTCTCTTTCTACCTATCACAAAGCAGCCTCTTTAAAAGACACCCTACAAAATTAATCAGCTAAACTATGACCCGCTTATTAAGAAAGTAAAAATAGACCTACTTAGAGTTAATAATCTCCATCTCTCTATAATAGGTAGGGGAAACTACAATAAAATGAGCGTATTCCCAAAAATATTATATCTGTTTCGGGCAATTCCCCTCTTGGTCAATAATGATACAATCAAAACATTAGATTCAACTATCTCGAGATTTGTCTGGAATTACGGGAAAGTTAGGAGAGCACTCCCTAAACTAACACTACCATACTCTAGAGGCGGCTTAGCAATACCAAATTTAACATATTACTTATGGGCGGCCCTCCTGCAACAAATGACCATCCTATTTACTGCTCGAGTTCCAGTACACACCAATCAGGATCAGGCAATACCCTCAATATACGAATTATTATTACTGCTAAAACAAGTCGAGCCATCCTACTACAAAAAAATTAAATTCAAGATCTTTATAGATGCTTTTAAAATCTGGAAACAAACCACTAAATTACTGACAATATCAAGGTATACCAAATACACACCCCTATGGCAGATCTCAATAATTCCGCACCACCTTAATGATAGTACTTCTGGGAGGTGGGAGAGATTAGGCCTAGTAACAGTTGGAGATTTCCTAGGCAGAGAATGTAAACCTACTTTCGAAGAGCTTTGTGTAAAGTATCATATCCCCCGCACTGATTATTTGAAATTTAGACAAATCTCTACCTCTCTTAGACAGTCGATATCAACTATAGACTTAAAAACAATACAGCTATTAAACCTTATAGGCAAACAGACAACTAGGATAGGCAACATTTATGATTTATTTATAAGGAATCATACTGATGATCTTGAACAAACGGAAAGAAACTGGGCCAATAAACTGAATAATGAAAACATCGATATAGATATGTCCCTAATCTTATCATCTAAAGTATTGTTGGCCTCAAATCTGAAGTCTCAAACCTACAAAACAATATACGACCTATACTTTACCCCTGCAAAATTATTTACTTGGGGTAAAAGAGCACATGATCAATGCCCAAGATGCTCACTGGGTCCAGCTAATCTTATTCACATGCTCGCTGAATGCCCAAAATTAGATGAGATTAAAAAAGGTATAACTAAGTACTGGGCCGAAATTTTCGGCCATGAATTAAGAACATCAACAACTCTTTTTGTCCTAGGTTATGACGACTCCCTTGGGCATAGTAATGAAGAAATCATGGCTATTTTTGCTGGCACGGCTGTTTATTGGATTATTCTGGCAGCGCAGTGGAAGGACCCAGGCGCTCCCACTTTTCAGGGTTGGCTGAATAGATTATTAGGTATATACAAGCAAGAGGCAGCAATCTATAGAACTAGAGGCAAAAAATCGAGATTACTTGGTGAGCAGATATGGGCTTCAGTTGCGACCTGGTTTGAGAACCACAGAAACACATAGCCCTTCTAATAAAAAAGCATTGTATAAAAGTATTTTTGAAGGTCGCCCCCCATGTAAAGTCATTTTATTCATATCTTCCCTCCCATGCTTGGAACACACTGGAGAATCTACGTGAAGTGACTGTGAAACGAACCATGTATTGTTGTACTACTCACCTAGTTTAATATCTTTGTTTAGAAGGAATAATGTATTGATTCTTCTTTTTCTTTCTTTTTTTAACAGTCTTTTTGATGAACTTTTGTATACTTCTCTTTTATACACATTGTACGTTACTAATCTCTCTGTTTTTGGTATGTATCTTCTGAACCTGCTCAAATAAAAAAAAAGACACCCTACACTCCCACATTGGCAGTGGTGGCTCCTTCACTAAGGCGGAGGAGTGTCGCCCACTGCTTTTCGCAGGAAAATAAAAATACTCTATGTTATTATCATTTATTTTTCCTGCTGCGTCCTCTCAGCGGACGGTTGTGCCGGTGTGTGGCACTTCTGCTCTGCTCTGCTCTCCCAGCAGGGGGAGGAGTGGTGGGCACTAGGTAAGTGCGCATGAATGTTTGACCGGCCCTCAGGGCCTGCATGTTCTCCATGCAGGCAGCACTATAGCCTGCATGGAGAACATGAGCAGCCACCCATTCCCTGGCTGAGCTCCAAACCACAGTGCTCGGACCAATCACAACGCTGCATTGCGATTGGCTATCGGTGTTTCATTCCAGTGTTCCCCTTTGATCAATGAGGATGCCGCTAAAGTGTATGTTGCATTGCACAGCAGAAGTGTCCCTGCACAAGTGTCACCACAAACAATAAGACTGTGTCATATATGGCGACTTCTTATTGTATCACTCATGTTTCTGCATTTGCTTCTTGACTTCCTGGAGCATTCCTTGTGCACAACCATGCCACAGGTATTTTATATAATAGAGGCACACCACGATACCCCTGTATGTATTTTATGCACACCTTCCGGTGGGCTCACAATTCCATCCATTCCCTTTCCTGCAGCAGCAACTTCCAGCCGCAGCATAAGGCCTCCATTGCTTTGTGGTGTCCCTTAATGTGTGCTGGCTGTTCAATCAGTTGATGAATCAATCATTTATCACTTGATATAGCGCATAGCTGCTTCAAATAGAAGCGTAGCTCCCAGCACTCTTTTACCGGTTGCAAACATTAGGGCTTATCCACACTGTTTTGTGCTGAATTTTATTGCATTATAATTGCATATATATAACGCTTACTACCGCTAAAAAGACCATGGAATGGTTTTGGCGGTCAGCATGCTACTCGCAGTTTTTGGTCAGCGAGTACTAGTAGTGAGTAAGTATTCTCAGATGCATTACCCTAGTTTCTCTGTGGTGGAATGAGAGGGGTTGGGTGTCATCACTAGTGTGTTAGAGTCTAGTGGGTGGGTTTGCTGGTGCAAATGTTTTGTGGCGTGAATAGTTTGGGTAGAGGAAGATTAGCAGTTTGATAGATTGTAACCAAGTGATTACCAGTTTGTGGGAAGGAAGGAGGCATCATAGGCTGTGAGTCGAGAGATAAGCAATTCAAACAAAGACCTATAGAAAAGTAAGCTAGAGGACATACAGTTGCGTTGGATAAGCACATACAATATGGGGCCAGAGCCAAGTACGATGAGCAGGACATTCCGAGGATGGTAGGCACTCAGTTGTCATACATCAAGATCCGTTTCCGGCAGGGGGCATGCAATATAATGGGAGGAAGCTTGTTGGACATTATGTATTCTGGAGGAGGTGAGAGAGAAAAACAAGAGTATTTTGGTTTTTGATAGTACTTTTGTTTCACGTTAAATTATACAGGGACTGAGTGAGAGGAATCATTGTTTTGTTTTTTTGGTTGCATTTTTATATAGCACATACTCACTCTATAGAGGTCAGAGAGCTTTGCATGATCTCCAGTTGCATTACAGACTCATTCATTTTTAGGCACAGTGAGATTAGCCCAAAAATCCCAGGATGTTTGAGCCTCCCACCAGACTCGAACCTGGTTCCCCAGTTTCAAAGTCAGCTGCCCTAGCTATTAAGCCTCACCCCAGGTAGCATTGAGTGGAATGGAATGGAATGGAAGAGCATTTATAGAGCTCTTGGCTACCCGGAGGCCTCCCAGCGCGGAGTCAACCAACACAGGGTGCCAGGGAACTAGGAAAAGAGCAGGGTCTTTAGTTGCTTCCATAAAGCCATGTGTTCCTGAATTACGCGTAGGTGGAGAGGTAGGGAGTTCCAGAGTCTAGAAGCATTACATGAAAAAAGTCTACCACAGCTCCTGGATCTCTTGATCCTAGGGGTTTCTGCCAGATGAAGATCGTCTGAACGGAGGTTCCAAATGGCTTTATAAGGGTGGATCATAGTGGAGATCGTGGGTGGCTTGAGTCCTTGCAATGCTTGCACAAAGCCTTAAACCGGATCCGCTCTTGGACCGGGAGCCAGTGGAGGGTGTGGAGGGCCGGTCTGGCCGAAAGCCTGTTGGAAGTCACTGTCAGCAGCCTTGCTGCGCTATTTTGAATGGTTTGAAGATTCCTGACTGGGGAGGTGGGAGCGCCTAATACAGTGCGTTCCCATGGTCCAATCTGGAGAGTATAAGGGATTGGACCATTACTTTCTTTGCCATCGGGGGAAGGAGAGGTAGAACCTTACTCGCCGTTTTCAGGAGGCCGTAGCACAAGGCTGCTGTATTCCTGGCTTGGGTCCTGAGGCTGAGATCCTGGTCCAACCATACTCCAAGGCTCTTAATTTCTGATTTTGGTGAAGGGGCTCGGCCCATGCAAGAAGGTCACATCAGACTGAGGTTAAAACAGATAGGGTTACCCAAGATCATAATTTCGTTTTTTTCCCCATTAAGTTTGAGCTGGGACTCGCCATCCAGTTTGAGATGTCGTTCAGGCAGGAGTTAAGGGTATGGGTTTCTTGAGCGGGTTGATTGAGCCCTACCACCAGCTGAGTATCATCAGCGTAGGTGACTATACGAATACCGGGTGGGTCTACTATGTCTGCTAGCGGGACATGTAGACATTAAAAAGGGTCGGGCTAAGGGAAGAGCCCTGGGGCACCCCGCACTGAAGGACAGTAGGCTTAGAGATAGTATTTTCTTAAAAACCTGATAGGTTCTACCCTCTAGGAAGGAGGCTAGCCATTGGAGCGCCGTGCCATCCACTCCTATGTTCCTGAGTCGTTGGACCATAATCAAGTGATTAACTGAGTCGAAAATGGCGCTCAGGTCAAGGAGTAGAGTGGCCGCCAAGCCTCCTGAGTCCAGGATTTTTTTGCTCTCCTCAACCACTGCCAGTAGAGCTGTTTCGGTGCTTTGGTGTGGTCGGATGCCTGTTTGCGAGGGACGGAGCGGGTTGTGGGTCAGAGAGAGTTGAGTTGACGTGTTTCTCTGTTACCTTACTTATGGCCGGAAGAAGGGCTATGAGGCGGTTGTTGCCCAGGTCTGTTGGGTCCAAGTTGGGCTTTTTTAGTAGGGCTTTGACCCTTGCCTCTTTCCACTTGGGGAGAACTAGTCCAGCGGTGAGTGAGGCGTTGATCAGATTAGTCAGGATGGGGGCTATAGTAGGCATGACCTGTTTCAAGATGTTCAAGGGTGCAGGGTCGGTGGGGGAGCCTCTCTTTACCGTGGTCACCGGAGAATTAAAGGTTTCTTCGGTCATAGATGGGAAGTTCTGTAGGAGGTGTGCAGGGGGCCTTGTTGGGCGTTCATGGGGAGGCGGGGAGGAAGATCATTATCGTTCTTGGTAGGGAGTGATTCAAGGATCAGCTGGATTTTTTTATTGAAGTACTCTGCCATTTTGTTACACCGTATGCCGGAAGGGTCTGAAATTGATGCAGGAGGAGGAGCTTTAAGTAGCTTTTTAATGATATCGAAAGTTTCTTTGGATGAGTTGGATGCGGCTAGGATTCTGTTCTCATAGTAGGATGCTTGTGCTTTCCTGAGTTCTGTTTTATAAGCGAGAATGGCAAGTCTATAGTCCTATTTTTTAGAGGGTAGAAAATCTCTCCTCCAGTGTCTTTCCTTCACCTTACATTGTTGTTTCAGGGTGCGTAGATCTGGGGTAAAGCAAGGTGTATTTCGTGGGACCGCCGTCGTCTTTATTTTGATTCTGGGAAGGACCGTGTTGAGCGACTCTTCAATCCAGTTGAGAAAGTCCTCATTGGCTTGTATTGGGCATTTGTTTAAGCTGGGTGTGGTCTTTTCGAGCTCCTGAGAGCATTCCTCTATGAGGAGTTTATTCCAGGGGCGGCCTAGTGTCCATGATGGTTGTAACGTGCATCTGGGTGTCTGAGGTGACCAGAGCAGGCTTACCAGTGAGTGATCTGTCCAGGGTAGGGAGATAGGGTGGGTACCCTTGAGGTCGGGCAGGCTAGAGAACACTTGGTCCAGGAGATGACCTCCGGTGTGCATGGGTGTGTTAACCATTTGAGAAAGATTGAGAGACAGAAGATCTCTGGTCAGCTCACCATCATTGAGAGCGAGATGCTCATTGAAATGGAGATTGAAGTCTCCCAAGATCGTAAAATTACTCAATGCACTGGCTAGATTGATAGTGGCTTCCAGCAAGGAGTTGTTGAATGACCCTATTGGCCCAGGCGATCAGAATGCCTGTGAGGGCAAGAAGTGGGGAGACTACTATGGAGAAGTGGGCATTTTTACAGTCTTCGAGGGGGGAGCCCAGTAGACGGCAGATGAAATGATCCTTATAAGCAATAGCGATCCCACCCCCTCACCCCTTGGAGCAGTCCACTCTTTGTAGCAAATAGCCAGGGGGAAGGGCTTGCACGATGTTTGACTCCGAGCTAGGGGTGATCCAAGTTTCTGTAAGAAAAAGCACGTTGGGGTCTTGGTCTCCGAGTACCATTCAGATTTCTGCAGTGTGTTTTGGCAGAGATCTATAGTTGAGAAGTAGGAGACTGAATTTATCCTTAGCCGGGGTTGGGATAAGATTTTGAGGTGTGAAGTTGTGTCTACAGGTAGAGCATTTGTTTGGGATCTTATCTGGGAGGAAGATTTTCCCCCAATGAGTTTTTGAGAGGTTATTAAATTCCTAAGGTCGGTGTTGCTGTATGTGTAACGGTCTGGGGCAAGTCGTGCAGGGGTTCTGGCCCCGGCCGGGCGTGCACGGGCGCAGACGGGCTTGTCTTTGGCGTGCCCGCTGCGCGGTCGCGTGAGCGTGCACATTAAATGATTGCCACTACCCGAGTTCAGTATACAAAAATATTTTCCTTTCTGTGCCAACCAATAATATTAGACTCAAAACCTTATTATACAGTTGGAATCGAACCTGAAGTATATACCTCAACACACAAATTGTAAAATATTTGTCTCGATTTTATTAAAAACTGGCAATTAATGCCATAAATATCATAATTTTTGCAAACATATAATACAAAATTCACAATGTAAAAAACCTTTTGTTACACAAAATACAAAATGTACATATTACAACAAATCAAATACAATATAAAAGCAGTCCTTTTGTCGACGCGTTTCGGTGTCTTGATCTTATTTTGTGAACACCTTCCTCAGGACAGGTTAATTAAATATAAAAACACTTCAAATTTAAAAGAGCATATATCTTTAATCCTTCTAGTTATCCTTAGATTTGGACCGATTGTTGGCTTTTGGTCCTCCTTTTAGAGTGTTCAACGGGACATAGACATGTTTATCTCACGCAGGGTTTTTCAAAGATATGGGGTCATCATACTTTAATATTGATGCTCCTGGGGATTACAATCCTCCTCCTATATTCTGTCTCGTACGTCCTTTCATACCACTATGCAATTGTGGATGTGCATTTGGTAAAAATACCCCTGGCGTTCAGTGAGAGTACGTCTTCATCGGCCTCCGTCCGTGTTCCTTCATGGAATGCCGTGGGTCGTTCACTGCGCCTTTTTATGCCACACTTGTGGAGCATCAATATTAAAGTATGATGACCCCATATCTTTGAAAAACCCTGCGTGAGATAAACATGTCTATGTCCCGTTGAACACTCTAAAAGGAGGACCAAAAGCCAACAATCGGTCCAAATCTAAGGATAACTAGAAGGATTAAAGATATATGCTCTTTTAAATTTGAAGTGTTTTTATATTTAATTAACCTGTCCTGAGGAAGGTGTTCACAAAATAAGATCAAGACACCGAAACGCGTCGACAAAAGGACTGCTTTTATATTGTATTTGATTTGTTGTAATATGTACATTTTGTATTTTGTGTAACAAAAGGTTTTTTACATTGTGAATTTTGTATTATATGTTTGCAAAAATTATGATATTTATGGCATTAATTGCCAGTTTTTAATAAAATCGAGACAAATATTTTACAATTTGTGTGTTGAGGTATATACTTCAGGTTCAATTCCAACTGTATAATAAGGTTTTGAGTCTAATATTATTGGTTTGCACAGAAAGGAAAATCTTTTTGTATACTGTTTGCACTTCCGAGTCCTTTCTGGTACAAGGGAACTCTTTCTTTTTGTAAAGATACACTACCCGAGTTCAGCCACTGGAGCGCTGATCCGGTGATGGCAGAGCGGAAGTGAGTAAGAAAGCCCCGATCCCCTAGAGCTCTGAACACAGCTCTCTTTCCCAGTAGCAAAACACAGAGTGAGTAAATCACATTAAAAGACTTTAGCACAAATTAAATGGTAAAAAGTATTTGGGCAATTCTGGATTCTATTACCAAGACTGCACTGACCTGCAGCCGCACCCGCACGCGAATGTTCTGCTTCCGGCCTGTGTCGGTTTCATAGTATGCATAGGATCTTCCTAAGTTGACTATAGCTTCCGGTTGGTGCCAAAGAAGGTTTATTCTTGGTGTGTGTCCCTTTTTTTACAGTATGGTGCATCAGGGTGTTCATGATGGTCAGGATGGGAATCGCCAATTCATAACTATTCTTCTAAATTCCACATGCTGGGAGAGAATTCCATGCATTGTCAGCCTCTACAAAGAAATTAATCAGTAGAATTGTTTTTTAAGTCTGGTGGGTTGATAAATTGTTGTGCTCGTTCGGAATATAAATCCCTAGGTTGGAAATATTTCTTGATTTTCATCAGAAGGAATTCAGTATCTTTAATATGCATTACGTTGTGAGTGATACATAATAGCTTGAATGATGAAGATCTTCTAGCAAAGAATAACCAGTGAGCAGCCTTTTAAGGGCGGGAAGTTGTGTGTGCATGTCTTCTACATAAAAGTAAATTTATGGCTCTCTTCTGAGTTCTCTGGAGTCACCTCTTGGTTGAGAGAGGACTCCAATGATACTGACTATTTGCATAATTAATATTTGAAAGATGAGTGATGTTTCACATGTTTATGTTATGCCAGTCTCCAATCCAAAAGAAGTGGGATAAATTGACAAGATTCCATAGACTGAAGTTCAAGGAATCACAACAGAAAGGGTGCAAAGCAATGAGGTGCAGATTCAAGAAGAGCTTTGAAAATCAGCAATACATTTATTTAATGAAAACTCTGCCCTAAAGAAATTAGCCACAAAGAAAAATGGAATAGTAAATCTCATCTTGCTTACTTGTGACAAACAAGCTGGATTTTAAAATGTCTTATCCGGCTAAGATGCCTACTGTGGATATGTTTGTCTACTTAGCAAGTTTCAGGTTGTAGTAGTGGTAAAATAACTCTAAGTATGCACTTGCTCGATAGCTATGTGTGCAGTCTAGTCAAAAGCTTGGCTCATTATAATATATATTTTTTAAAAGCGCAGCAGATTAATGTCCATGCTGCAAAGCACAATGTGTAACATGCGTGTAAGAAATGTGAGTTTTAGTTGACATGAGTGAGAACCCACCTTAAATATTAACCACAGGACTTGTCATGGAAACCACAAAAGTCACTTAATAAAACTGTTATTAACCCTTTCATAGCTTGGCACAAAACAGTCAGGCTTAAAATAGAGGTAATGTGTAAATTATTTATGCAGCACTCAAATAGTAATAAAGAGGAAATACAACACAAAACAATCCATAACTAACTTTAGAAATAGAAAATATGTTCATTTTTTTAAACAGATTTTTATTGCCTTTTTAGAAATATACTAATACATCTCTCAGTACCGCCTGTACCGCCTGTGCATACTTGTGAATTCCAGTATACATCTGAACATTGTGGAACATAAGAATCTCAGGTTATTTAGTCGCATATAAGAGTCAAATTTTTTCAGCAGCAAGAGGATAACAGTTCAAGCCAGACCTGCGGGGGTCCGCAATCCTTCTTCATGTATGGGTACTCAATTCACATTAGTAACAATGGAGCTCATCAGGGTGTTATTCCTCAGTTATTGCTCAACAGATAGCCCCCCTCCCTTCAATTAACCCCCCTCCCAACCCTTATCCCTTTAACCTAACCCACCCCCCGGCATGTCGCTAACTTGTCATGTCTTACCTGTACAGTTGTGGGACAGATTAATAGCATATAGCGTATTCCAAGCTGGTAAGCTCGCCCCGTTGATAGAGTTGAGTGGGATGCACATCGGATCAGTCAGGACAGTTTCTCCGTCAGCAATCTGGGCTACAAGAGTTGTCACATGGTCATACCCCAGAAGGATGATCTACCTCATCATGATTTACATTGTCATCGTTAATTGGCTGTTTCAATAGGAATAGAGAATATTTTCTTGTTAGACCTGGCATCTTTTGGCATGATGTCCCTAGTCTTTTTGCCTCTGATCTCCTGTTTTTGGCTGTGTGCTGGTTCTTGTTTTTGCTGGCTTTAGGATCCTGAGCACTTTACCACTGCTGACCAATGCTAAAGTGAATCTCCTCCCTGTTTAAAATGTAATTGTATTGTTTTCTCTATTATTGGCCTATTCAAGTTACTAGTAAGTTCCTTGTACCGCGCACCAGGCGTCCTCGGGGCGTGTAAGTCAAATGCTATGATTGGGCCTGCAGCACTGATTGTTCACCCACATGAGTAGCCTGCAAACATGCCTCACACCCATCAATGCAGTGTCTGGTGTGCAGTTTAAACTGCCATTTCGATTTGGCAAGTGCACCCACTTGCCAGGCCCAAACCCTCCCTTTTCTTGCATATGAGGCACCTCTAAGGTGAGCCTCATGGGCAGCTGCCGTGTATTTAAAAGTTAAGACATGTACCGTTGTGTTTTACATGTTGTTGTAGTGAAATATGACTGATTTTGTTTGTCACTATAGCAAATCTTATCTCTCCATAGGTTAGTATTGAAGCGGCTTAGTAATATCGTACCAGCGTATCTTTCAATTGAGAGCTGATAATGCTGCCAGGAGGGACTGCAACTTTGCTGTTTGCGTTGCAATAAGTGCAGCAGGTCGGGAGACAGTGTATGCAAAGGCAATATGTGAAGAAAACACCAGCAATCACAGCTAGAAAGATAAGGATCTTCCAACCCCAGGATGCGAACATACCCCAGAACCACCCAGGGAGTGTCCAAGTACCATTTTCTAGGTGTATGTCAGATGAGAGTATATGCAATTTCTGTATGGCAGCATACACATTGGGAGTGTGGTCAGGTATGTACACACAACAGCTACTGCCATTGATGTGACAGGCTCCACCCCTTTCAGCAAGTATGAGGTCTAATGCCATCCAGTTCTGCAAGGTTACTAACCGCATAGCCTGAAGCTCAGCATTGATGTGTGTCAGAATACTTTCTGTTGTACTAATAACCCCTTTGAAAACCTTGTTAACCCATGGATTTTAAGGTTATTGGACATGGGGCCCCAAAAAGGTATGATACCCTACATGGAATCCTCAAACTGTTGTAAGGTGGTATCTGTCTGATCTATAACCTTTATGTCAATGACCCTTCTAACTCGGGGCAAGTATATACTCCTACGCTGAATCTGTTGATCCTTATTGTAATTGGACAGAGCAACATAAAATGGGAAGAAGAAAAGAGAAGTAACATCTGCCTGACCATCCCCTAGGAAGCCAAACATAAGCTTGGGATCCACAGACAAAATAGATGTTAGGGAGTAAGATCAAAGGAGAACTATTAATCGTTGTGAGTGGGTAGGTGAAATTGCATTTACTTTCCCCCACCTCTATCTCCCCTGGACACAGAAAGTAGCTTCTGAGCGAAATACATACACCAGTATTGGTTTGTCCTTAGTGAGATTATGATCTTGGAAAGATTTTAAATACTCAGATGTGTTAAACTTCTGGAAATCAGCCTTTTCCATTCAAAGCCATGTGTAGTTCTTCACCCTATCATATTTTCTCATACTGGAGTTTGGGGACAAAGTACCAGAGATGTTCAGTCCTGCCTTACCTATAGGAGTGAACCCATGATGAAAACCTATATATAATCTGGCACATTGCGAGAATCAGCAGGTGTCATAACCTGAGCGTAGTGGGTGGAAATGGTAGTGTACCATGACAAATAATGCAAACCAAACCCTCACAACTCCCCAGATATGACAAAGGCATGGGCAACAAATTATCACTTTTATGAGTAACCGAGGGGAGCAATCCACAAACCCAACAATTTGTTGTATTGTACACGTCATGAGCTTGATGCAACATTTGTATAAAAACATTATCTGTGTAAGTCTATCAGTGCTCTCCTTTGTGAGGAGCTAAAGCAACAAAGATGTGTTCAGGAGGAACGGGCATTGTACCAATCAAGGAATGTACAGGATTTTTCTCCCCTAGAAACCAAGATTTTCCAAGTATTGCTACTAGGGCAATCCCAACTATTAATGCAAAAACTATTTTACTCTTTTGTGGACCAACCCCATTCTGGACGCGGTGGTGCAAATGGCTATTCCTCCTCATTAATAGGCCGACCAAACGGATACATTATGAAGCAAAAAGGGGAATGCAGTAAAAAGTAATAACGAAGGCAATTGTTCCCAGTGTCCGTCTGATCCTCACTGGTACAGGCTAGTATTGTTCATCAACGTTTGCGCTCTTGAGCACCGGCGGGAGAGCTGCTCAGTACTAGCTCCCCCTCCCCTTCCAAGAGACCACGTTCGATCTATTCTGTCCAATGTCAGAACAGTGCACCAATCTCGCCTCATCCTAAACTAACACCGTTGGTACTATTTACAAAGTAGACCCTGACTTGCACAGTCCATCCCTAACTAATCTGACTTATTTTGTGCATTGTTCTTCAACTGAGGGTGCCAATTGTACCTGGTAACTCCAGGCACAGAGGGGTCAATGAAGAGGAGCTTTTATATTGCTTGGATCTCTGGGGGGACTGCTGCATTTAGTACATCGTTGTACTCAGCATCCGTTTGGGTCCATATAAGCTGCACGTCACTGAAGAGGATCAACTGAGGTATCTTTTCTCCCTCAGCATCCCCAATACCATCCCTCACTCACTGATCATAGGGTCAGGGCAAGGTTACTCTGCCCCAGTGACTGGAATGAATCCAATTCTTTCAGCCAGTGACTTTCACAGCAGTCCTGGTAGTGAGGAGGACTAACTCAAGCCCCTTCCAACGGGGCTCCAATCTCTTCCTCCGCTGAAAATTTCAAAGGAGCAACCAGGCTCTCGGTTGGATGTTGTAGCTGGGCCCCTTTGGTATGGGTGGAAGCAGCTCTTGTATCTGTTGGTGAAAGGAAAACATATTTTCAGTTAACTGACACAGGTAATCTGTCAATAAAGGGTTATCAATCTCTGAGAACCTACATGGGCGCAGTTCGCTCCAAACATTAGCCAGGCATCTGGACACAACCTCGTAGGGTGACAATCCGGTCCTAGAATGTGCTGTTATTCTTGTGGACAAAAAAGCATCTGTCCACTGCAACCCAGTGGTCTCCTGAATCTTTGCCAATTTCAGTTAGGGATTACCATTGTACTTCTCAACCAAAAACTTCTGACTTGGGATGATTTGCAGCATGAAACTTCTGTCTGATGTGTAGTCCCTCACAAACTTACTGAATAACCTTTGCATTGAAATGACTTAGGGTATCACTCCATATCAAACGAGGCAAGCCGAAGCGAGGAAAGAACTCCTTCAGGAGTCTCTTTGCAGTCACAATGGCTGTATTCTCTTTAGTGGGTCAGGTCTCAGCCCATTCACTTAACTCACAAACAACCACCAACACATACTTCAAATTATTGAACCTGTGCATCTCCATGAAGTCCATTTGCAGGAGCTCAAAAGGGAAAGTGGAAGGTGCAAAATTACTGGGTGGTGTAGGGGTACCCGTGCCAGGATTGTGCATCATGCACACCATGCAGTATTTCACTAAATGTGCAGCTGTCTTTGAGATGTTGTCATTTTGCCATGCGGGATCTAACAACTTGCAAATACCCTTAGCACTGAAATGAGCCAGGCCATGGTCCATTGTCCCTACAGGAAGAACATATGTGTCTGGCAACCTCCATCTTTGCTACCCGAATTTATCAATCCAACATCCCTCATTGTTCAAGTTTGCTGTACTTTCTTGCCCCATTGCCAATTCCTTCATCGCGGCCTCACTCTATATCTCCTTCACATTGTCAAGTGTATGCTCAAACATGGATAACTCAGGCACCCACCTCGCGGGACCTACTACAAACATTCTTTTCATCTCAGTTCAGGCTGTTTCTTTAGCTGTCTGATCTGCAAAAGTGTTCCCCTTACCCACACCGTCAGTAACTTTCTTATGGGCACTGCACTTCACTATTGCCAACTTCTTAGGGAGTGTCAAAGCAGACAAAAACCTATATATGAGAGAGCCGTGCTATATTCTTTTCCCATGGGAAGTAAGAAACCTTCGCTCTGCCCAAAGTCGCCAAAAATTTTGAGCCACCGGAAGGCATACTGGCTGTCAGTATAAATATTGACAACCAGTCCCTCTCCTACCCTACTTCGACAGTAGGTGACCTAAGTAGGTGACCTCCTGCGACAATACAGAAATTTGGAAAGGGATGCTTTATTGCCATGTTGTGCTAAATGTAGCAGCAATTTAACTGTACTGTGTCTGCAACCTTGTTCTGTATCTAGGCAATGACCGAGTCATCGACAAACTGAAGCAATACGTTACCTGTAGGGAGTGACAAGGAATCCAGCTGACCTTTCAATGCCTGACTATAGATACTCAGACTTTCTGTATAGCCTCGAGGAGCGTGACAGAACCTAAAACTTCTACTGGCGAGGGTGCACCCAAACAGATGTCTGCTATCAGGATGAATGGGAATACTGAAGAATGCATTTTTCAAGTCAATGACAGAAAATAATTTAGCAGAAGAAGGCATCATCATCAAGAGAGCTGTAATGTCGGGAATCAGTACAATCCTGAGATGCCACAGCGCTCTGAGCCCTGTCCTGGCCACCGTCCACGAGACCCTCGTCCTCTTACGACCGCCACCTTCTGCAGAAGTACAGGACACTCGATGCGCCAGAGTCTCCCCTCCTTACAGTACGCACACTGATTTGGCCCCGCCGGCGTTGTACTCCTGCTATTATGGGAAAGCTATAGGGCTAAACCACCACTTCCTCTACCATTCCCCCGAGAAGCCTGCTGCAACAACACCTTTGTCTTCAAATTCTTGTCTAGTAAATAAACATTTTCTGTAATAAAATGTTTGACATACAAGTACCTGTGATTTTGTAAGAAGCTCATTGGGTGTTGCATCTAAAATTAAAGTTGTTTTTTAGCCCCTTTATGTAAGTTTTTGTCATTGCTGTTGGAGCACTGATTTGACCAAGGAGGGATCCCACTCCAACCAGTCACATGTTAAAAAAGAGACATTGCTTTCTACATATCCCTAAAATAATATTAAACGTCTAGTGTACTATCTGGTTTTACAAAGATATTCGTTGCTGCCACACAGGCAGCTGCCTTAAAAGGCTCTAATAAGTACCTTAGGGCCAGGTGTACGAAAGGAAATTGCATTTCTTAACGGACTGAATCACAATTTTGGTCAGTTAAGAAATGCAATGTTGCCTTCCAATATGTACAAACGTCTAAGGATCCTGAATACTGTATTGTACTGCCCACTGCTGCTGCTAGCAAGGTGACCTAGACAAATGCTCCATGTTATACCTTCAAACGTAATCGCCTTACCCAACGAGGTGCTAACTTTTTTTACTAGAATTCAGAAGTATAAGGTATATGTCAGTAGTGTGTTTTATGTAATCTTAAGATAAACAGTATCTACTGACTAAGCACTATTCAGAATGGCTTTACAATAGCTTATACCTTTTTTATTGTATTAGTTTTACCTTTTTTTTTAAAGTTTGTTTAATGTAAATTGTATTTATGTGAACTTTTATGGCAGCATTTCCCGAATAAAGAAAGATTGAATTGAACTAACGCCTAAACGAGGTCGCAAAATACAAGTTCTACCCAGTAAAAATGGCAATTTGCGATTCCCTAAATCGGAAATAGGGATTTCCTATTTGCGATTTCCTAAGCACATGTACAACTCATTTTCTAAAAGCGAAATGGGAATTTTGGAAATGCTATTTACATTGAATCCAAGTCGATGATAACCATGCGCAATTTTAAAAAATGCACCTTAACTACACTTTCTTAAGTGCCATGTAGCACGCACATACACTTAGGGCATTTATACGCTTTATGTCTGCACCACTTTTTTTTGCAGTGCATCAAGGGGGCCTTAGGCCCATAGGCACTCTTGGTTTTTCATGTCCTACTTTGTGAGCTCCTATTAGAAAAAACACAAATTTCGGATGCTTATTTCTGGTCCAGGTAGGACCTGCCTTGGCAGTTCAAGCTGGACTGTTCCCATTGGGCGCAGGGTCAAGACTGATTTGCATATGGCTGTGTCCAAACTGGAATAGCATGGTGAGAAAAAACGATGGATTTATGCCCAGATCTCTGTACTGGGGTGAATGTATGACATTGTTCAACACTCTGTCCATCAATTGTTCTGTTTGCCTTTGTTACCCCAAGTGGTACGGGTATGTCCAGACGTGGGTCCCGTGCTCTCCATGCCACTGGAGTTAAGCTATCCTGGCTGATGAGGCTGAAATCCCGAAACCAGTCCTAGGATGCTTGTTTCCAGTCCAGGTAGGACCTGGCCTGGCAGTTCGGGCTGGACTGTTCCCATTGAGCGCAGAGTCAAGACGGATTTGCATATGGCTGGGTCCAAACTGGAATGGCATGGTGAGCAAAAAACAATGGATTTAGGTTCAGATCCCTATACTGGGGTGAATGCATGACATTGTTCTGCATTCTGTTCATCAATTGTTCTTTTTGCATTTGTTACCCCGAGTGGGACGGGTTTGCCCAGACGTGAGTCCCGTGCTCTCCATGCCACTGGAGTCAAGCAATCCTGGCTGATGAGGGCTGAAAGCCCGAACCCGGTACTAGGGTGCTTGTTTCCAGTCCAGGTAGGACCTGGCCTTGAAGTGCGGGCTGGACAGTTCCCATATGGCTGGGTCCAAACTGGAATGGCATGGTGAGCAAAAAAATTATGGATTTTGGCCGAGATCTCTGTACAGGGGTGAATGTATGACATTGTTTGGCATTCTGTCCATCAATTGTTCTTTTTGCACTCAATAATACACCAGCAGCCTTTAAAAGTCAGTAGTGCACTTTGAAATCATCTTTGGATCCAATGCCTCTTTTTATTTATCACCAAATTTTGCGACTGCCCAGTGGTGGGCGGTAACATTTTGAGGGAGAGGGGCGGACGGGACACACACATGCACACACACATACACATAACACTCACAGCCACGCATTCACATGTGCAGGCGCACACACACACATACACATCCATTCACAACACTCTTTACCAAACATTAGTACACACACGCATGCAGCAAACATTAATTTAAAAGAAAAAAACTCTTACCTGCAGCTAGCTCTGCCTCGCTGGTTTCAAGAGGCTTGGGACTGATGCCTTCCCTCATTGGCTGACCTAAGGTCAACCAATGAGGGAAGGCAGCAGTTCCAACATCATCACAGAGTGAGATGGGGTCAGTGAGACTGCTGACCCCACACCCATCAGTGATGAAGTGTCACTGATAGACATCCGACCCTGGATCCTTCATGGTTTAAAACTGAAACGCCAAGTTGAGAGGCAATCAGTGATGCTACGACTCGTCACTGAGGGTAGGACCTCGGTGCCTTTGCTGAGCTGAGGAAGTCACACATACTGGAGCTGTGAGTTTCTCAGCCCAGCAAATTTCAGCTCAGGCTGCACATTTAGCGCATGTCTGGATCCTGGCTGCCTGACCTGAAATGAACAGTGTCTGTCAGGCTGACCTTTGTTCAGCCTGACAGACACTGTTCCTGAAGGGCAAAAGATGGAGGGGCATGGCCCCTCAGCCCCCAATGGACTGGCTAAGACTGCCTTTGGTAGGGAAAACTGTGGACTGTATTGCTTTTATAATGGCTCACAGTGACCCGTGTCTCAACAACCTACTCCAAAAACAACATGAAATTTAATTAATATATTTTATTTTCATTCGTTTATCATTTGTATCTTGTCTAAATGTACTTATAATTAGCCATACAAATATACAGTTTTCAATGAAAAAGTTTCAAATTTTTGTCAAAATGACATATATACTAAACAAAAACACATAATGTTACACATTGATATACACACCCTGTACATCAATATCTTTTTTGTATATTCCCCCATATCTTAAATCACACTTCATTTCAAACACCACACAGACTCATTCTCACTTCAACCACTCATTCATGCCCTATCCTTATCTCACATACACCTTAAGTTATATTCAGAAAAGGTCTCCAATATCTTTTGTTGTTGTGTTGTGAACTGGGATTTTCCAAGTATACAGCCACTGTACCTTTCAGTGGTATCAGAATTTTTAAAAGCCACCTTCATCATGACCACAGGATATGCACCATATCATGTGGTGACACAATATAAGCTTGTCTGTAAAATGACATGAACAACAGTGGCTGCTGTGGTTAAGACATTGTAAAATACAAAGTTTCTATTACATAAGTCAACAAAGTTTTATGGGTTTGCCATTGTCAAACTTACTACTCCCCTTACCAACATAGGGTGTGTTTTCTCATATTTGAAACAGTGTCAAGTATTGGCCCACTTTCAAATGCATAACCTATAACCCTGGTCCCCAGTTCATCCAGGTCACCTCAGTGTTACAAAAATATCAAATCTTATACCATGTGGTGAAAGAAGCCAACAATACAAAAGTGAGGATAGTAGCCTTGTCCCAACTGCATGCAAAAGTTCATTCAAAAGTCCATCAGCATCCAAGGTAATATCATTTTATATTGGCTCTTACTATTACCATTCCAGATAAGCAGCACACACCTAGGGCCAGATGTATGTCACCAAATAGCAATCGATAACGGACGATTTCGGCCGTTACCGACCGGTATTTGGTGATTGAGATGTAGGGGGCCAAAATTTTACAGAATCGGTAAATTTACCGATTCGGTAAATCAATATGTAGGTGGCATTGCAAACAGTGCCACAGGCCCCTAAGAATTTGTTATTTACCAGGTAATACTATTGCATGGTAAATAACGAATTCCTGTGTACATGCACAACTGTGCATGTACACTTGTGCCATGTGGCACACATACATGCCCTAAGGGCATGTATGCGTGTCACATGGTGTGCCATGTGGCACACAAGCCAGAAACAGGGGTGCAACAGGGTGTCAAAGCGACACCCTGTCCCCCATGGCAATTCGGTATTTTTACCGATTCGGTAATTACCGAATCCTACCGATTCGGTATTTGTTACCGAATAATTACCTACATTAGATTTACCGATTCATGAATACCGAATCAGTAAAATTCGGTATTTATGAATCGGTAAATCTAATTTACCTACATCTGGCACCTAGTGCTGTATTGCTGCTAGATCACCCAAAGACTATCAGAAATTACATTTTTCTGGTTTATAAAACAAATATTGTCGATTCACAAATCAGGAAAGAGGAGCGTAGAGCAGGATTGAAATAGTGCTCTGGTACATTGTGAGGCTTTGCAATCTGCTTCTGCCTAAATCTCGGATCAGGCCTACATCAGATCATGAACAAAGAGGTTAGTCATTCCAAATTGAGACTGTAAATATTTGTCGAATGTGGCACCACTAACAGGTGAAAACAAGGTGTGTAACAAAATAGTGTAAAAATCAACGGGCTCCAAGCCAAACATTTTCAAGATCTGATGAAAAGTGATCCATCTGTTGTTCCTTGTCAAGTACCACAATCCACTTTAAAAGTCCATCGTTGATTTTCTCTGAATGAAAAGCTTACTCTGCTTACAGACAAAAATTGTAGTCATGAAAACAACTTGGCTCCTGTCCTCGCCTTCTTGGTGTGTCTGATTAGTCAAAGAATACTTCACTTCCAGCAAGTCTCCAGTTACTTTAGGTCCACCTGGAGTCTTCTACATCTCTGCTATTATTAATAAGGTATCTAACAATATTTCTTGGCTTAATGAGCAGCCTTCTAGTTGGTTTCCATATCGAACAATTCAATGAGCATCATCAACTTATACCTAATCTTCTAAACTTGTATCAAATGTTCGATGATGGATGTTGGACTAAGGTCATCCCTATGAGATGCCCGGGCATTGCAGCAGAGATACCAAAAGGAGGCATGAAATTAGATTTACTGCCGTTGTCTCTGCTGTAAAGTCCGACCAGTACATGTTTTCCCCCCAAATAGGGAATATGTTTTGCAACCAGATTTATGGGGTGTCCTACCAATCAGCCTTTCACTACTTCTACAAAAATATGCACGCATTTTCTGCCTGTTCTGAGTAGGTGGAATATGTATGTATGTAGGTCTCCTGGTGAGGATCATGTGTTTAGGGGCACAATTCTTCAAGGCACGCTTGTGCCTGTCCAAGGGGTGCATTGTATGCCCCCCCCCTGGACTGCTGCAGGGTAGAGGAGGGGCTGGGCAATGCTGCTGCCTGTAGCCCATCATCTTCTGTGAGAGGCCCAGGACAGGAATTATCCAGTCTGGAGTCCAACAATTCTAGTCCTAGAAACACTTATAATTGTGATTAATGTTATTTTACCAGGAGTTACTAATCCAAATGAAAGAACACAACTCGTAAGGAACACCCAAGGGCCTGATTTGGAGTTTGGTGGGAGGGCCACTCCATCTCAAATGTGACAGATAACCCACCTGCCTTATTATTAGTGGATTATAGGCTATAATATATAGAATTTGTTTACAAGCCCCATGGGCTATAATTTATAGCCCATGGGGCTTGTAAACAAATTCTAAATCAGACCTTAATTCAAGTGTGCATGATACCATCACAGAGTTTATGACATACAGACCAGAAGCTCACATCAACCATATGCTGTATAATTGTTTATCACTCATGCCTGCTGGAAATCTTCTTTCTTTTCAGCCAAGAGCTGATGCCATAGGTTGGAACGTAGACCATGCATAACATACGCAAATCAAATAAATGAAGTTCTGCATTCTAAGCACTGTTATATCAAACTCTTTAGAAGGCTACAACCATTTCAGGGTGAAGAAAAAAGAAACGAAAATGGACTATTGTGCCATCTGCAGCCTGGATCCTTTTATGAACCTCCCCAAGCTTTCCCGAAAAATACAAATGGTGTTGCTAGAACTGTAGACAACCCCTAACAGAATGGCACAATTACCGTTCTAAGGAAACTACTGTATTTTTCATTACCTTCAAGAGTATCATTAAAAACAAACTCTAAGTCTAATCATTGCCTAGAAAATCTTATATGTAAGTGTTCTGTCATATATAAAAAATATTGTACTTCACAATGATTTGGTGTAACTTGGCATAAATCCCTCTTATGCATGTTCCCATACATTTTGGCCAACTTTGGGTGTACATTCAAGCAGCGACATGCCCACTAATTTCTGCCATAGCAATAAACAGAGCAATGACAGTCATATGGTCCTAATGCAAGGGGCCTGTCATTTTTGATGGGACTGGTAACAGTAGTTACTGGGTCCCCGGGACACACTGATTTTGTGGTAACTCCATGAATCAAAGGTGTTTCATGCTGAAGGAAATAAGAGGTAGAGGGGTGGAGAAAGCACATGCACTGAGCCTGGCCAAAAGTGTAGAAAAATGTGCGAGAATCAGTGCGAATACTCCAATTTCAAAAATTACATTGTAAGTGACTGAAAGCAAGGAAATTGTCCTCGTAAAACATCACTGCTCAAATGTTAATTATATCTTGTAACCTTTCCCATTTGGTTTACCAATGCCCTAACATTGGTATTTCAGGGACGATATCTGGCAAATTACCGGCCTATTTCTAGCAGACCTCATGGTATTAGACCGAAAAAAATTAAATTTGCAGAAAGATGCTGAAAGTTTTTGAAAGCTGGGGACATTCATCAAAAACAATGCCAGTGAGTGGGAGTTTGTGACTATGGTCACATTTCCCCAGTCCTATAACCATAAGGAGTCAAATATTTAGCCACTTACTTCACAACTTTTGGAACATCCTAAACACTTGCTGAATGAGGTGAGTGTAATGAACAACATTAAGTTACTTCACCAAATGTTGCCTTGTAGCATTCACTCACACCGTCAGCAAACAACTCTTCTTCCTGCACTTTACATTTACTATAATTTCGACTGAGCCCTTACTCAAGGAAGCCACCAAGGCCAGACAATTGTTACTCAGCAAAGGTCCCAGGCAGTGAAAGGAACACACAATGGACAAACTTCCCGTCTCATTGTCAGTCCAACACCTGAACTGGATTTTTTTTGGCATTTTTAAAAATGTAAGTAGGATAAGAAATTTTTATTGCACCTCTGAATCTTGAACACGCCCATTGAGAGCAGTATAAAGAAACCGACTCCGAGTGCCACTCCATAAAAACTGCTACTTATCCAGGAGTTGGCCAGTGGAGGAGCCTACCAGCCATGCTGGAGGTTCCTGGTGGGCTTATTGGCCCCCAGGGACCACAGTATTCAAGGGGAATTAGTTCCCCCTCTGCAAACGCGCCAGGGGGGTGCCTTGCAGAGACGTGTAAAGAGGCCATGCCCCTTTTTACACCTATCTGCAACGCAGCCCCCTGGCGTATACTGGAGGTTCCTAGTGGGCAAGTTGGTCCCCAGGGACCCCCAGTTTTCAAGGAGCATTAGTTCCCCCCTCTGCAAACGCGCCAGGGGGCTGCGTTACAGATAGGTGTAATGAGGCCACACCCCTTTTTACACCTCTCTGCCATGCAGCCCCCTGGCGCATACTGGAGGTTCCTGGTGGGCTAGTTGGCCCCCAGGGTCCGCCAGTATTGAAGGGGAATTTGTTCCCCATCTACAAACGCGCCAGGGGGCGCGTTTGAAGAGTGCTGAAAGGAGGGGACGTGGCCTCCGGCATAATGCCGGTCTTTTTTATTAAGAAGGGGGCTGCGTGGCCCCCCTTCTTCTCCTAATATTCTTGGCCCTGGGGACCCCATCCCCTAGGCCCTCCCCCCAAATAGTTTTTTCTTCAGAAATTTTGGGAAGAGGGCTGCGTGGACCCCCTCCTGAGGCCATAATATGCCCCGGGGACCCCATCCCCCGGGGCATGACCATTTTGTTTATTATTTTTGTTTTTAGAGAGGGGTTGCCCTACTACCCTCCTAAGGTCATTTATGGCCCCGGGGACCACATCCCTGGGGCCGGCCTTTATTCTTTAAAACATTTTTAATATTTGAGGAGGGGGGCTGTGTGGCCCCCCTCCCGGGCCACTAATAGCCCCGAGGACCACATCCCCCGGGGCTGGCTCTCTCTGTTGGGGACTGTTGGGGACCGTGGGGGGTCCCCAATCCCCCCACAGTCCCGCCTGCTCCCCGCATCCCTCGGGAGCCGGCATTGCTTTTCCACATGGGCAGCTGCTAAGATGCAACTCCCCATGTGGAAAAGCAATTTGGTTTGCATTTTGAAACAGAGAGCAGGTTTCCCTGCTCACTCTTCCAAAATCCAAACCAAGTTTGCTATGGCAGGGCGTGAGCCAGGAGGCTCCCGCCTTTTCATAGAAAACTACAGTGTCCCGGGGTGGGCACCCTGGGACACTTCTGGAGCTGGCCGTGGGGGTTGGCTGTCCCCAGGGCCATGACAAGGCACCTGGAAGGGGGCAGTGCGGCCCCCCTCCCACAGTTTACAATGCCCCAGGGGTGGTGTTCCCCGGGGCTGAGGGGTCTGTCACGGATCCCCCAATTTTACTATTTAGTGCCCCGCGGAGGTGGCGGTCCCCGGGATGTGTGGGGGGTTTGAGCCCCCGAACCTGTTTTCAAAAAAAAACATACGCAAAATCAAGCCCCGGGGTGTGACAGTCCCCAGGGTGTGGGGGGCCCTTGAGCTCCCCCACTCATGTATTTTGTAGCCCCAGGGGGTGGCGGTCCCCGGGGCTGGGTGGCTGTGAGACCGCCTGCACATAATTGATAAAAGTTTTTGGCGGTCCCTGGGGCTGGAGGCCCTTCTGGGCCCCCCATTACTTAAAACTTTTGCCCCCGGGACCTGGCACCCGGGGGGCTAAATATCAACAAAGATCAGGAGCCCGCTGTTAGAACCGGGGTCTCTAGTTGGCAGGGGTATGCACCCTAGTCCAAGTAGGGACCACCGCTTCCGACCTGGTAGCTTGGCGCAGAGCAGCAAAGGCGTAACTCCAGAGGCAATGTGTAAAGTATTTGTGCAACACACAACGGCGATGACACAGTAAAAACACTCACAAAAGGAACACCACACCAGTTTTGTATAAGAATAAGAATTTCTTTATCTAAAAGATATGCAAGAACCAAAAGCAGGTAAATCCAGCTCCAGGCAAGATCAATAATAAAAAGGATTCCAGTTTCCAAGCAAGATCAATAATCAATAAGAATGAATCCAGTTCCCAGGCCTGATCAATAATAAAAAGGATTCCAGTTTCCAAGCAAGATCAATAACCAATAAGAATGAATCCAGTTCCCAGGCCTGATCAAATCACCAAAAGCTCAGGTGTGCCAAGGGCTCCTGCTGGCAATGTCTTTCTCACAGTGTCCTTGGATGGCAAAAGTTCACTTGAGGTAGGTCCTTATGGTCAAAATTCACTGGGGGAAGGTTCTTAGGCCAAAGTTCCCTTGTAGCATAATAAGTGTGCCTCTCATAGAAATGATGCTCCCAGTGTAGGAAGTGCAGCTGCCCAGGCGCTGCTGGTAATGCTAAAAAATGCCCCAGTGTCAATTACCGAGTAACTATGCCCCCGTAGGCCGGTCAGCGAAGGACGGTTCCCAGCCAAGCACAAAGCTCACACTCCAGGTACCCGGCCAACCCGCACCCCGCCCCCTGGCAGCAGCCTGGTTGCACTGAGGCGTTACCTGGGGTGGTGGTTGCGGGTGCGGGTGCGAGGCTCCTCTCCCCCTGGGGCCTCGGGCTCAGCAGGCGCTGCACGGGTGGGGGTCACGGCCACACAGCGCTCCTTTAGCAAAGCGCTTAACAGTGCCTCCAAGTCCGGAGCCTCCGGCCACGCAGCGCTTCGCTTCTCAGCGCTACACGGCGCGCTCCGGTCCCAGTGGCGGTGACCTCAGGGCCAGTTTCAGTCGGCTTGCGCCAGAAGCAGAGGCAGTCACAGAGCCCTCGGGAGGATCACGGGGCAAGCAGTGCTGAGGGCAGGCACAGCGTTGCAGGGCAAATCTTGAGAGTGTTGCTGCTGTTCCAAAGGACAGTCTTTTAAACACTGTGGTCCAAGGACAGGTAGTTTCCTTTAGCTGAAAAAGGGTGCAGTCCCAAAAAGGCAATCTTTAAAAGGTTGAAGACTCCTTAAAATGTGGTTCAAAGAAAAGTAGTTCCTTTGGGATGTTGTGGAGACACTCTGGTGGTGATGTTGCAGTCTCCCATGCAGGGCAGGATCAGCAGACAGTAGGGCAGCTCAGCAGGTTGTGGGGCAGCAGTTCCTTGGAGCAGTCAGCCTCCCTCCCAGTGGCAATCCTCTTGCGCAGCAGTCCTCACTCCAGCAGGGATTCTTCCAGGTCCAGCAGTGTAACAAAGAAGTGAGGCCAGGACCCTCCCTTATATATCTTTCAGTCTAAGGGCTAGAAAGTGGTAGAAGTCTCTGGAAGGGTCTGGGGGCAGGGGTTTCTGGAAGAGTCCAGGGAGTTCTGGTATGTTCCCTGCCTTCCCTGACCTAGCTGTCACAGTGACGAGAGACAGGCCGTAAAGGCTACAGTGGGCAGCCCATCACAGCTCATCCCAGGGAAGAAGGTGTGAATCACCACTCCCACCTCCCAACCCAGGCAGGCTATCAGTATGCAGAGGGGAGGGGGGAGTCTGCAGAGCCTAATCTAAGTGTAGGCAGGAAAAGGCCCACTTTATAAAAGTGGGATCCCTAGCGTAGTAATGCCCAAACCCTATATATCATTGGAAAGGGTTCCCCGCCCCGAGTCCAACAAGACCAAACATGACAGACTTATTAGGTCCCTGTTAGAAGTTATCCCATAAGGAGAGGTTCCCAATATTAGCCTATGGAGGATTAGCCTTACTGCAGTAGCAGTGGCTTGTGGCAGATATGCCAGCCTCACAAGGTGTTTAGGGGAGAGCACCCGCACCTCAGCACTGTTTAGCAGTGGTGAGGCGCCCAGAGTCCTAAGTCCAACAAAATGTAAGGTCAAAATGGGAGGCAAAAAGGGCAAAAATGTAGGGGAGACCACCCTAAGGCTGACAGGTCTAACACGTGTCCCCCCCAGCTGAAAGTGGAGAGAACTACCCAACCTCCAGGGAGTTCTCATCACTAAGGCGAAAAAACCGAGAGAGACCGTCAGCATTGGCGTGGTCTACTCCGGGTCTGTGTTCCACCCTGAAGTCCATCCCCTGTAGGGAAATGGACCACCTCAACAATTTGGGATTCTCGCCCCTCATTTGCATGAGCCACCTGAGGGGCCGGTGGTCAGTCTGAATCAGGAAGTGGGAGCCAAACAAATATGGCCTCAGCTTCTTTACAGCCCAGACCACCGCAAAGGCTTCCCTCTCTATCGCGCTCCATCTCTGTTCTCGGGGGAGCAGCCTCCTGGAGATGAAGGCTACTGGTTGGTCCCGTCCCTCCTCATTGAGTTGCGAAAGTACTGCCCCTATGCCATGCTCTGAGGCGTCCGTTTGGACAATGAACTCTTTGGAGAAGTCAGGGGCCCTGAGCACAGGAGCGGTGCACATGGCCTGCTTTAGAGAGTCAAAGGCTTTTTGGCAAGCCTCTGTCCAGATCACTTTCCTAGGTTGTTTCTTAGAGGTTAGCTCTGTCAAGGGGGCCACAATGGTGCCATAGCCCTTGACAAACCTGCGGTAGTAACCTGTGAGGCCCAGGAATGCCCTGACCTCAGTCTGTGTTTTGGGAGGCTCCCAGGCCAGGATGGTTTCTATCTTGGCCTGTAGGGGCTGCACCTTGCCCCCGCCTACCAAGTGTCCTAGGTAGACTACCGACCCCTGCCCTATCTGGCATTTGCTAGCTTTGATAGTCAGGCCTGCCTGCTGCAGAGCCTGAAGCACTTCCTGGAGGTGACCCAAATGGTCCTCCCAGCTGCTACTGAAGACAGCTATGTCATCCAGGTAGGCAGCAGAGAAGGCCTCTAAACCGGAGAGGACCCGGTTCACCAGCCGCTGGAAGGTGGCAGGAGCGTTTTTCAGTCCAAAGGGCATCACTCTAAACTGGTAGTGGCCCTCTGGGGTGGAAAAGGCGGACCTTTCTTTAGCTTCCTCTGTTAGGGCGATCTGCCAATACCCTGACGTGAGGTCAAAGGTACTCAGGTATCGGGCAGCCCCCAGCCGGTCAATGAGCTCATCCGCCCTCGGGATAGGATGAGCGTCAGTCTTGGTCACAGAGTTCAGACCCCTGTAATCCACACAGAACCTAAGTTCTGGTGTGGTGCCCGGTGGGGCAGCTTTTGGTACAGGAACCACCGGACTGGACCAAGGGCTGTTGGAGGGCTCTATCACTCCCAACTCCAGCATCTTAGTGACCTCACTCTGGATGCTGGCCTTTACCTTATCTGACAGCCTGTAAGACTTGGACTTGACAGGGGGGCTGTCTCCTGTGTCCACATCATGGGTACACAGGTGGGTGATCCCAGGGATAAGGGAAAACACTGAGGCGAACTGCCCCAGGACCTGGCGACAGTCCCTCTGTTGCTCAGGGGTCAAGGATGGGGAGAGGACCACTCCCTCCACCGATCCATCCTTCTCTTTGGAAGCAAAGAGGTCCGGGAGAGGTTCACTTTCCTCTTCCTCGGCCCCATCAGTCACCATCAGTAAGGTAAGCTCGGACCTCTCATGGTGGGGTTTGAGGCGGTTGGCGTGTAGCACCCTGTGGGGCTGCCTGGGGGTCTTAAGGTCCACTAGGTAAGTGGCCTTACCCTTCTTTTCCAATACCTCATAAGGGCCAGTCCAGCGATCCTGGAGGGCACTAAGCTCTCAAGGCTCCATGACCCACACCTTCTGTCCAGGTTCTAGCTCCACGGGGTGAGAATTCTGGTCGTACCATTCCTTCATCACCGCCTGGCTGGCCTCTAAGTTGTCAGAAGCTTGCTTCCACAACTTAGCCATTTGGCTGCGGAAGGCCAGCATGTAGCTCACTACATCTTGGGGAAGCCTCCTGGGAGTCTTCTCCCACCCATCCTTCACTAAACTGAGAGGTCCCCTAACAGGGTGACCATACAAAAGCTCAAAGGGGCTGAAGCCCACTCCCTTTTGCGGTACCTCCCTGTAGGAAAACAACAAACAGGGCAAGAGGATGTCCCACTTTTTCCTCAGGCCCTCAGGCAGACTCCTGATCATGCCCTTTAGGGTCTTGTTAAATCTCTCCACGAGACCATTGGTCTGTGGGTGGTAAGGGGTGGAGAACTTATAAGTAACCCCACACTCCTTCCACATGGCTTGCATGTAGGCAGACATAAAATTTGTACCCCTGTCGGACACCACCTCTTTGGGGAAACCCACTCTGGTAAAAATCCCCATCAGGGCCCGTGCCACTGCAGGTGCAGTGATGGTTCTCAGAGGAATAGCCTCTGGGTACCGGGTGGCATGGTCCACCAGGACCAGGATAAACCTGTGACCAGAAGAAGTCGGTGGATCCATAGGCCCAACAATGTCGATACCCACCCTCTCAAAGGGGGTGCTAACGACAGGTAGTGGTTCCAGGGGAGCCTTCAGCTTACCCCCTGTTTTCCCACTAGCTTGGCAGGTCAGACAGGTCCTGCAGAATGTATCTGAGGAGATCCTCATCTGCGGCCAATAAAAATGTGGGACAAGCCTAGCAAGGGTCTTGTCTTGGCCCAAGTGTCCCGCTAATGGGATCTCATGAGCCAATTCCAAAAGAAAGGCCCTGTAGCACTGGGGGACCACTAAGGCCCTTGATGACCCATGCACAGGAGCCTTGGGCTCACTGTAAAGGAGCCCATCCTCCCAGTAAATATGATACTTTGCGGAGGCATTGCCTGCTGCTTGGGCCTCGGCCTGTCGCCTCATGCCCTCAAGGGTAGGACACTCCTTCTGTGCTCGACAAAACTCCTCCCTGGTGGGCCCTCCTTCCACCTGCCACTCTGCAGGGGTAGGTAAGTCCCCCAAGGGAGCAACGTCTCCCTCCGTGGACTCCGGCGCAACCTCCTCAGGTGCCCCATCCATCTCACGGGGTGACTGCCCCGGGGCGGGCTTCCCTCGCCCTCGGGCTCCTCCCTTCCTAGCAGCCGACTGGGCCATTTTCCCAGGCTCCAGCCCTGGTTGACTCCCTTTCCGGGCAGCCATAGACCGTGTGGTAGCACAAATCCACTCCGGTAACCCCAGCATCTCCACATGCGCCTTGAGCTCTACCTCCTTCCAGGCAGTATGCTCCAGGTCATTCCCTAACAGACAGTCCACTGGCATGGCAGGGCTCACAGCAACTCTTAAAAGGCCTGAAACCCCTCCCCACTCAAATGGAACCTGCGCTATGGGATAGTGACCCCCCCTGTTGTCAGCCATCACAACTGGGTGGAACGCCTCGGGAATTATTTGCTCAGGGGACACCAGCTGACTCCTTACCATAGTCATGCTGGCACCTGTGTCCCTCAGGGCCTCCACCCCCCGACCATTGAGGGTGACCCACTGCCTATACTTGGTAGTATTTGAGGGCACGTGGACCTTAGGGACCATCTCACTGTCTCCCAGAGACACTAGGACAAGCCCTGCCCCCTCACTCCCATCATCTAGGGACAGCTCCTCCCCAAGCGCTACACTAGCCACCCCGGGGTTTTTACCTCCAGTGGCCTGTGGTGCTCTCTTGCGACACTTGGGATCCCCCTTGTAGTGTCCAAGTTCACCACACTCATAGCACCGGACAGTTCTGGGCTGCTGACCTTTGTCAGGATAAGTGGGCTTCTGGTGGCCAGATTGGGGCTGGGACCCAGACCCTTTCCCTTGTGAATTATTTTGGGGGCCTTTGGAGAGCTCTTTATTTTTGTCTCCCCCCTCTTTCTTCTGGTGGGAACCCTGACCACCCCTTTGGGAGTCCCCCCCAGAACCCTTGTTGGACACTCTGGTACTGACCCAGGTGTCCGCCTCCTCCGCAAGCTTCCTAGGATTGGTCAACTTGCGGTCAACCAGGTGTTGGCGCAGCTCTGGAAAACATTTCTCTAGAAGGTGCTCTCTTAAAAACAAGTTATACAATCCTTCATAGTCATGCACATTGCTGCCCCGCACCCAGCCCTCTAAAGCTTTACTAGCGTAGTCCAGGAAATCTACCCAGTTCTGTGTGGGAAGTTTGTGGCTATTCCTAAACCTCTGCCTATACCTCTCAGGGGTAAGACCGAACCTCTTAAGCAATGCTTCTTTCATAACAGAATAGTTGGTCTGGTCTTCCTTTTCTAGGCTAAGGAGTGTGTCCCTAACTTCCGGAGGTATGTACTTGTACAGACCACCCCCCCAGTGACTCTCTGGGACCCCATGGGCTCTTAGTGACACCTCATAGGCAGGTAACCACTTATCAATATTATCCCCCACCTTAAAACTGGCCATCACATCTTTAGGCATAAAGACCCTGGACTCACGTGAAGCTTCCGTAGGTATGCTGCCACCACTCTTGATGCTGTTCGTCCCTGCTTGTAGGGCTCGAACTTCCAGTTCCTTCATGTTGAGCTCATGGGTAAGTTTCCTCTCCTCCATGGCCCACCTTTCTTTCTCCCGCTCCCTTTCCAATTTGGCGAGTTCCAATTTAAACTGTCTCTCCTCTCTCCTGTCCTCCAATTCCTCTGAGGACAGGGTCCTTACTGACACACTACTGCCTGCCCTGGAAGGTACCCTTGTACCTGGTAACAAGTTGCCATTTTCCACCAAGGGCAGTAGGTCAAGTTCTCCTGTGGCCCCTTGCTCCGCTCCCTGCCCGTCCTCTTCTCCATCTCCTTCTGGGTGGGCTGTTACCCATGCTCTCAAGGCTTTCTGAAGCTCTGCTCTCTTGGCGCTTCGCTTGAAGGGCACCCCTTTCTCCTCGCAGAATTCCTTGAGTTGTGCCGCTGTGTAACCTTCCAGATTGGCCAGCTCGAATTCCATCTTGCTAGGTAGGGCCTCAGACGTTTGTAGAGAAACCCAAATGGGACTTAGGCAAAAGGACTTTTAAAAAGAGCAGCCAGTCAGGGAGAATTGAAATAAAAAATAAAAATGCCAATTGGAGAGGGTAGGCAAAAATTCAGTGGAGTTAGGTGTAGGGTTGTGGTGTATACTGCGTCACTGCGTGGTGTTACACAAGCACAAGTTCTATCCCACCGCTCGATCACCAATGTTAGAACCGGGGTCTCTAGTTGGCAGGGGTATGCACCCTAGTCCAAGTAGGGACCACCGCTTCCGACCTGGTAGCTTGGCGCAGAGCAGCAAAGGCGTAACTCCAGAGGCAATGTGTAAAGTATTTGTGCAACACACAACAGCGATGACACAGTAAAAACACTCACAAAAGGAACACCACACCAGTTTTGTATAAGAATAAGAATTTCTTTATCTAAAAGATATGCAAGAACCAAAAGCAGGTAAATCCAGCTCCAGGCAAGATCAATAATAAAAAGGATTCCAGTTTCCAAGCAAGATC
The DNA here is from genome assembly GCF_964263255.1 of Lissotriton vulgaris. Classification (NCBI taxonomy): domain Eukaryota; kingdom Metazoa; phylum Chordata; class Amphibia; order Caudata; family Salamandridae; genus Lissotriton; species Lissotriton vulgaris. Next base: position 9,083,393 of record NC_141688.1, read on the forward strand.
AATAATCAATAAGAATGAATCCAGTTCCCAGGCCTGATCAATAATAAAAAGGATTCCAGTTTCCAAGCAAGATCAATAACCAATAAGAATGAATCCAGTTCCCAGGCCTGATCAAATCACCAAAAGCTCAGGTGTGCCAAGGGCTCCTGCTGGCAATGTCTTTCTCACAGTGTCCTTGGATGGCAAAAGTTCACTTGAGGTAGGTCCTTATGGTCAAAATTCACTGGGGGAAGGTTCTTAGGCCAAAGTTCCCTTGTAGCATAATAAGTGTGCCTCTCATAGAAATGATGCTCCCAGTGTAGGAAGTGCAGCTGCCCAGGCGCTGCTGGTAATGCTAAAAAATGCCCCAGTGTCAATTACCAAGTAACTATGCCCCCGTAGGCCGGTCAGCGAAGGAGGGTTCCCAGCCAAGCACAAAGCTCACACTCCAGGTACCCGGCCAACCCGCACCCCGCCCCCTCGCAGCAGCCTGGTTGCACTGAGGCGTTACCTGGGGTGGTGGTTGCGGGTGCGGGTGCGAGGCTCCTCTCCCCCTGGGGCCTCGGGCTCAGCAGGCGCTGCACGGGTGGGGGTCACGGCCACACAGCGCTCCTTTAGCACAGCGCTTAACAGTGCCTCCAAGTCCGGAGCCTCCGGCCACGCAGCGCTTCGCTTCTCAGCGCTACACGGCACGCTCCGGTCCCAGTGGCGGTGACCTCAGGGCCAGTTTCAGTCGGCTTGCGCCAGAAGCAGAGGCAGTCACAGAGCCCTCGGGAGGATCACGGGGCAAGCAGTGCTGAGGGCAGGCACAGCGTTGCAGGGCAAATCTTGAGAGTGTTGCTGCTGTTCCAAAGGACAGTCTTTTAAACACTGTGGTCCAAGGACAGGTAGTTTCCTTTAGCTGAAAAAGGGTGCAGTCCCAAAAAGGCAATCTTTAAAAGGTTGAAGACTCCTTAAAATGTGGTTCAAAGAAAAGTAGTTCCTTTGGGATGTTGTGGAGACACTCTGGTGGTGATGTTGCAGTCTCCCATGCAGGGCAGGATCAGCAGACAGTAGGGCAGCTCAGCAGGTTGTGGGGCAGCAGTTCCTTGGAGCAGTCAGCCTCCCTCCCAGTGGCAATCCTCTTGCGCAGCAGTCCTCACTCCAGCAGGGATTCTTCCAGGTCCAGCAGTGTAACAAAGAAGTGAGGCCAGGACCCTCCCTTATATATCTTTCAGTCTAAGGGCTAGAAAGTGGTAGAAGTCTCTGGAAGGGTCTGGGGGCAGGGGTTTCTGGAAGAGTCCAGGGAGTTCTGGTATGTTCCCTGCCTTCCCTGACCTAGCTGTCACAGTGACGAGAGACAGGCCGTAAAGGCTACAGTGGGCAGCCCATCACAGCTCATCCCAGGGAAGAAGGTGTGAATCACCACTCCCACCTCCCAACCCAGGCAGGCTATCAGTATGCAGAGGGGAGGGGGGAGTCTGCAGAGCCTAATCTAAGTGTAGGCAGGAAAAGGCCCACTTTATAAAAGTGGGATCCCTAGCGTAGTAATGCCCAAACCCTATATATCATTGGAAAGGGTTCCCCGCCCCGAGTCCAACAAGACCAAACATGACAGACTTATTAGGTCCCTGTTAGAAGTTATCCCATAAGGAGAGGTTCCCAATATTAGCCTATGGAGGATTAGCCTTACTGCAGTAGCAGTGGCTTGTGGCAGATATGCCAGCCTCACAAGGTGTTTAGGGGAGAGCACCCGCACCTCAGCACTGTTTAGCAGTGGTGAGGCGCCCAGAGTCCTAAGTCCAACAAAATGTAAGGTCAAAATGGGAGGCAAAAAGGGCAAAAATGTAGGGGAGACCACCCTATGGCTGACAGGTCTAACACCCGCGCTTTGTTTTTTTTTATCAGCAGGATCCGCGCACCCTTTGCGGATTTTGCAGATTAAAAAAAAATACATTTTTGGGCCCTGGGGGTCCTTGTGGGACCCCCTAAGCAGGCCTAGGGGGTCAGGGTGTTTCTACCCTGCCCCCTTTTTGCCTTTTGCATAGTTTTTTCTCTGCTTTCTTGTGCCTCGGTTCTACCGAAAATTTGGCAAATTTGGTAAAAAGGTAGTCCTTGGTTCAGAAAGATTCCTTTTTGTTAAATGGTGTAGATCTGTTCAGTAGTTGCTGAGAAAATCAAAATTAAAAAAGTTTCGCTATCTATGGCCGTGGAGCATCCACGCACCCTACAGATCAGGATCCGCGCACCCTGCAGATTAGGATCCTCACACTCTCCCGATCACGAGCTGCATCCAAATTTTCATAGGACTAAGGGTTTTCAAATAAAGAAGCCCATTTAGAAGTCCCAGCACCACTTGTTTTATAACTAATGCGGGTTGGACTATTAATAGTAGTTGACAGTCACAACTACACATTTTTTAATTTTTTTGCACACACGTAGCACAATTGGGTTTTTCACTGTAACAACACACAAAAGAACCATCTCCGCTGTAAACAGGCGTAGAAGCACACTGGAAGGACATTCGGTCCTTCCAGAGGGAACCCAATGATGCAGCATGTCACCACCATGTTGGTGAGTGAAGGTTCTTTTTACAATTAACTTTTGTGTCTTTCCTTTCACCAGGTTTAACGTTTCCTTCTCTTCTTAATATTTTTTCGAGGTGTTTGGTATTTATCACTCTTCTGTTGTTGATCAATATGTTAACACTCTAAACCAGGAACTGTTGGCAGCCATCCTGTGCCTCAGTAGAAGCGAGGCACAAGATGGCAGTAAAATAAAGGAGGAAAACAAGGAGAGTGAGCAAGGTTGAAACACCATGACCCGGTAGGTCTGCTTAGGGGGTCCTACAAGGACTTCCAGGGCTAAAAAAGCATTTTTTTTTAAAACACTGAGATGTGTGCTGGGTGCGCGGACCCAGCCGTGAAAATGAAAAAAACAAAGCGCGAGTTCCCTCGCTTGGTTTAAATAAAGCCCCCCGGGTGGGCCAAATCCTAGGGACAGAAAATCAAAAGTGTGGGGGGGGGCCCAATCTCCCCCATACTGCCCCGGGGACCACCACCCCGGGGCATTTTTTAAAATGTTGCGAGGTTTGGGGGGGGGGGGGGTCATTCAAGCACCAGGGACCGCCACCCCTGGGGCGTTTTAAAAAAAAATGTTGTGGTGGTTTGGGGGGGGCATTCAAGCCCCCTCCCGAGCCCTGGAGACCGCCACCCCTGGGGCTTTTATTAATATATTTGTGGGGGGGCACATGGCCCCCCAAGCCCCGGGAACCGCCACCCTTGTGGCTCCTGCCATAGCAAACTTGGGGGTTGATTAGGATGGCGGACGGAAGGGCGACCGCTGGTCTGGAGTAGGCGGAAAATGCCTTTTTCGAGTCCTCCTGCCGCGGTCACTCCGTCCGCCATATTAGGATTGTAAACACTGTCAAAAGTCTGTGCTCGACGGAAGAGCACGCACCGCCGCGGAACTACACCCGACCCCGCGGCGGACGTAACCAATCCAGAGACACCGCCGTACGGAATGACGTCTCCGACCATCCTCCAAATCACAATGGCGGTAAAGACACATAAAATCGCTGCGGAAAAACAACCTGCCTGAACACGGCGGATTCCCCACAGCAAAGATACTACACATTGCAGAGATACCCACCACAAGCAGCAGGTACGCAACACACCATTTGCTGTCGGAAGGGGAGTACCTGCCAGGGCTGTGACATTGGAAGGTGGAGTGTCATGTTTGAGAAACTACATTAGATCGCACAAATATATCCACAATTGAAGTACACAAGCAGGAATGACAACGACAAACCACTACACATGACTGACTTGCTTATAATAGGGGTATAATCTCTGAGTATGCAAGAGCATGGGCACTGGGTATAACAGAGCAGGTACATCATTGGCAGCACATGAGAGGGCAGAATGCAGTATCAGAACAGCAACAGGGCATTGTGGCCAACAGAGCAGGTACATCAGAGGCAACACATGAGAGGGGCTAAGTGCATCAACAGTCCATCGCACAGAACAGGTACATCACTGGCAGCACATGAGATGGCAGAATGCAGTATCAGAACAGCAACAGGGCATTGTGGCCAACAGAGCAGGTACATCAGAGGCAGTACATGAGAGCGGCTAAGTGCATCAACAGTCCATTGCACAGAACAGGTACATCACTGGCAGCACATGAGAGGGGCTAAGTGCATCAACAGTCCATAGCACAGAGCAGGTACATCACTGGCAGCACATGAGAGGGCAGAATGCAGTATCAGAACAGCAACAGGGCATTGTGGCCAACAGAGCAGGTTCATCAGAGGCAGCACACGAGAGGGCAGAATTCAGTATCAGAACAGCAACAGAGCTTTGTGGCCAACAGAGTAGGTACATCAGAGGCAGCACATGAGAGGGGCTAAGTGCATCAACAGTCCATTGCACAGAACAGGTACATCACTAGCAACACAAGTACGTGGTTCAAGCTACCCGTCCCAAGGACAACAACAATGCAAGGCTGGTTACAATGGACAATCTACACACCAAGTCAAATGACATGTGAGTGATGGGAACTGCACCTCACATCACAGTAGCTGGTGGACTGCTTGAACTACTTGCCTCGGACACACTGCCAGCACCAGAAACTGGAGTGTGAGACACAGCCACAGCTCTAGTGACTGACACATGAGCCATAGACCCAGACACACTGCCAGCACCAGAAACAGGAGTGTGAGACACAGCCACATGTCTAGTGACTGACACATGAGCCATAGACCCGGACACACTGCCAGCACCAGAAACAGGAGTGTGAGACACAACCACAGCTCTAGTGACTGACACATGAGTCATAGATCCAGACACACTGCCAGCACCAGAAACAGGAGTGTGAGACACAGCCACAGCTCTAGTGACTGACAAATGAGCCATAGACCCAGACACACTGCCAGGACCAGAAACAGGAGTGTGAGACACAGCCACAGCTCTAGTGACTGACACATGAGCCATAGACCCAGACACACTGCCAGCACCAGAAACAGGAGTGTGAGACACAGCCACATGTCTAGTGACTGACACATGAGCCATAGACCCGGACACACTGCCAGCACCAGAAACAGGAGTGTGAGACACAACCACAGCTCTAGTGACTGACACATGAGTCATAGATCCAGACACACTGCCAGCACCAGAAACAGGAGTGTGAGACACAGCCACAGCTCTAGTGACTGACAAATGAGCCATAGACCCAGACACACTGCCAGGACCAGAAACAGGAGTGTGAGACACAGCCACAGCTCTAGTGATTGACACATGAGCCATAGACCCAGACACACTGCCAGCACCAGAAACAGGAGTGTGAGACACAGCCCCAGATATAGTGACAGACACGTGAGCCATTGACCCAGACACACTGCCAGCACCAGAAACAGGAGCGGGCACAACTGAGACAGTGCCACTACATGATGCATGACAGCAAACAACAGACACAGTGCCACTATCTGACACATGAGAGTGAACTGCAGCTGCGCCACTGGGACCACTGAAATGATGAGCCACAGGGCTGTATGGGCCAGGAGGCAGGGGGGCTCTGGGAGCTGGGGATAGCTGTACTGGAGCGACATCGGGGTGGTCAGGTGTCAATGGCGTGTGTCTACGTTTCTTAGGGATATGTGAGGGCACCCTGGACATGACTGGACTTGTAAGTAGTGCGGACTCAAATGAAATATCACCCAACAAAGGTGGTGCGTCTGCTGGTGGGGGTCTGCTCTCTGGGGACATGCTGGACCCTGCTTGTCGTTTGCTGTGGGCCTGCCTTCTGGCCTCTGCATCATGTGTAATGGGGGATGCAACAACAGGGTACTCCTTCCTCTGCTTCTGACGGGCGTGGATGGGAGTAGAGGTATGGGGGGACTCCACCGCTGAGACATCTGTTTTACGTTCCTCCAACATCAGCCTCAGTGCAGCCAGGGGTGATGTATGCCTGTCCTTGATGGAGCTAGTGTCTATGGGAGAAGCCTTGTCCCTTGAATGTGCCTTGGCCGTAGGAGGTGTCCTGTCTCTGGAATTTCCCTGATCCCTGGGCGGTGCCCTGTCCCTGGGTGCAGACTTGTCCTTTGTAGTGTACCTGTCTCTAGAAGCGACCTTGTCCCTGGGAGTGCTCCTGCTCTTGGGAGTTGCCCCTTCCTTTGTAGTGTCCCTGTCCCTGGGAGTGTCCCTGCTCTTTGGAGGTGGCCTTGCCTTTGCAGTGTCCTTGTCCCTGGGAGTGTCCCTGCTCTTTGGAGTTGGCCCTTCCTTTGTAGTGTCCTTGTCCTTGGGAGTGTCCCTGCTCTTTGGAGGTGGCCTTGCTTTTGTAGTGTCCTTGTCCCTGGGAGTGTCCCTGCTCGTGGGAGTTGCCCCTTCCCTTGTAGTGTCCTTGTCCCTGGGAGTGTCCCTGCTCTTGGGAGTTGCCCCTTCCTTTGCAGTGTCCTTGTCCCTGGGAGTGTCCCTGCTCTTGGGAGTTGCCCCTTCCTTTGTAGTGTCCCTGTCCCTGGGAGTGTCCCTGCTCTTAGGAGTTGCCCCTTCCTTTGTAGTGTCCTTGTCCTTGGGTGTGTCCCTGGACTTGGGAGGTGCCCTTGCCTTGGGAGTACCTTTTGTGTGGGATGCCTGTGTAGCATGTGAAGCCATTTCCCCCAACACCCCTAGAGGATCCTGTGTGTCAACTCCAGTGTAGCTCACGTCGTCTTTGGTGACAGATTTTCCAGTCCTAGGGGATGGTGTCTGTGCCCTCCGTGCCCTGCCTTGCTGCCTGTGGCTGCTTCTAGTGCAATAACCTGTAAAAGAGGCCTGGTCAGAAAACGCACTCCCCCTTGAGACATCAAGTGGTGTGGATGGGGGAACAGAAGTAGCACCCTGTCTATGCGACTGTACAATGGCAGAAGACACAGTGTTTGCCAATGACTGAACTGTTCTGTGTAGACCAGCAACATCGCCGTGCATCCCCTCCATGAATGCCACCACCTGCCCCAGCTTCCTATTGTGGTCTTGGAATGCATTGATCATGTTGGTCTGCCCTACACACAGCTGTCGCAGCAGATCAACAGCCTCAGCACAAAGTGCACTTTGTGTCACAGGGGCAGGGGCAGCGGTGCCTGCACCGAAGGCAACTCTGCTCCCCTACTCTGGCGAGCACGAGCAGTACTTGTTGCAGTTGGCGGCAGTGTGGGCCCTGTGTGCTGTGTCCCGACTGAAGGTGTTGATTGCCCACTCCCTGTCTGCGACAACAGTGCTGACTCACCAACACTGTCTGAGGATGAGGACGATGGTGTTTCCACATGTGAGTCCTCAGGGACGGTTCTGTCCCCCTCTCCGGGGCTACCCTCTTCAGTGTCAGTCTGCGTGTGTGTGATCTCTGATCCGGATGTATTGCCACCACTCATCTCCGTCGTCTGTGGGTCAGTGCCCTCTGCCAAAGCTAAAACAGAGAGAAAAGAGGTGTAAGTAAGTGCCACACTCACCTACTGAAGGTCACAAAATCACAAAATTCATTACAGACAAAGAACATGTAGCACCCATCCTGCACACGTCCCACCCCTACCAGACATCCTCACATCAATGAACCGGTGGTGGCTGTGAAACATGTACATCATACGAACAGGGCAAGTGCCTGTAGACCTGCACACATGTCATGCCATGGGACCACAGACCTTAACGGCATGTCCTGGAACCCTCAACTACAAATCAAGTGACCTGTCCACCTGGCGGACATGGATGCTACAGCTCACTCCGCTAATGGCACCAACATGCTATTGCAGCAAAACATACGCACCACGGATGCCACTACTGTGTCTGAGCACCAATACATGCATGCACTCACAAGTCACATACACATATAGTCTGCTTACTGCTAGTTTGCTGTTGATCCCCACTCAGCCAGGCGGACAGGTCAGGATGCGTCACAGCAATGATACGGTGCATAAGAGGGGTCATGGTGCGTCGGGCCAGATGTGTAGATCTTGGAATCATCCCCAGTGTCATCTCCGCAACATTCTTGCTTAGCCTGGATATGTCGTCCCAGCGCTTGAGGCAGTGTGTGTGTCGTCTATTGCACACCCCCACTGCCCGTACATCATTTGCTATGGTCCTCCACACGGCCTTGCGAAGGTGCAGCTTGACCTACCATGATGGGAGACAAGAGGGGAACGTAAGTGGACAGTTTGACATTCACAAACATCGTAGAAACACGTATCTACATGCAGCCATGCTCAGCACAACACATGTGAAGGTCCCACAGCACATCGCCAAGCTTGCAGAAGACAGGAGTCAGTGACCACCTCATGCCCACCAACATGTTCACCACTGCACTTACCATCTGTCCGGGTGCGCCCTAGAGCCGTTCTTAGTGGCTGAGCACACCGTCCACAAGAACATCCAGCTCCGCTGTGGTGAAGGGACGAGACCGGATCTCTCGCACTCTCTGCATGGCAAGGTCCAGGACTGTGGCACTACAGCAGCAGTTGTTGGTCAGCTCAGCAGCAGCAGGTCGAGGTGATGGTCGCAGGCAGCAGTAGTTGGTCAGCTCAGCAGCAGCAGGTCGAGGTGATGGTCGCAGGCAGCAGTTGTTGGTCAGTTCAGTAGCAGCAGGTCGAGGTGATGGTCGTAGGCAGCAGTTGTTGGTCTGCTCAGCAGAAGCAGGTCGAGGTGATGGTCGCAGGCAGCAGTTGTTGGTCAGCTCAGCAGCAGAAGGTCGAGGTGATGGTCGCAGGCAGCAGAGGATGAAAGCAGTGAATGTGTGCTGCTGAAATTCACACATATATAGGGCCCTGAGCCCATATCAGTGGCACACGTCGGCAGCAATTGGTTTCCCCTGGATGCCTCATTCAAAAAGTGCCAATGACTGGCCCTGGTGTGGCGGTGCACGGCTTCCGCTATTTTTGAATGCGCATACGTGCCCCACGTTACTTTCTGGACTGGCCTTGCTGACTCCTTTAAAGACGGTTAACACAGTCAATCGCCCTGATGTTTCTGGGACAGTAATGATCCTGTTAAAACTACTGCGTCATGGTTTAGTTAATTCAATTCCCACACTCCCTAAATGCTGGTCCTGATTGGTACATAAGAATCTGTTGCGGCGGTTGCGCCAGGATTCCAAGATGGCCACCAGTTGTGCCTAATCGGTTGCCGGTCTAGTGTTGTGCCGGTAAACTGCCGCAGCTGTTTTAGCGCGCGTTCGGTAAACGAACTGCGCACTTCAACTGTCTGTTCTGAGGAAGCGGCTGCAATTCCCATCAGCGGCGCTTCATATTTCGTGAGTTTGGTTCATGAGTAGTTTATTCACGAGTACAGTGTTCCTGTTCACCGCGGTTGTGGTGAGTCTGGCATTAGGTACTTTCTGGACAATTTATGACGTCTTGTCAAACCTACTTATTTGAGTCATTAGCTAATTGGAACAGCATCTCTGAGAGACAATTCTTACATTTCTAAGGTTCCTGTTTTCTTCGAGGTCAGAATAAGCAAAGACGAAGAACTATCTAGTAGAAATTGTGATACAAGAGACATTATTGCTAACCCTCAGTTCACTACGGAATAAGGCAGCACAGAGAGCTTCTACAAGTATGTGTACGTTATATATATATATATATATATATATATATAAATATACTTACCACCTATAAAGAAGACCTTCTACTGTTGCATCGTTCTTCATTCACAAGAGAAATAGTGCAAGAAGATTGTTATGCTATATAAAGTTCTGGTGAAGGTAATGGGAAATAGGGTAGCAGGATAAAAGTCAATATTGAAGGGAGGGTTAAGAATAACCAGGTGTCTTGAGTTTCAGGAGCTTCGCTGAAGTCTCAAGTGAAACTCGAACAGAATAAAGCATTCCACTAGAGAACAGCTAGCCACCCAGAAGGTTAAGGTAACCATAGGATAGAAGAGTTTAGAGTTTAGTAAGCAATGTGATAAGAGAAAGTACAAATATATATATTGGTAGTTACTAACTCTTTTAACAGGTAAAGCAAGTAGCTGAAGCAGTACCAACCTTCTGGAAGAAGACGTGGCATGTTTCTCTCTTTTCCAATTCCCCTTTCCCCCCTCCTTGCTGTCAAGATCTATTATATCTGGATAGTGGGGTGTGGGAGTTAGAGGATCAGCATCAGCTCCTGCGGATTCAGCCTTGGAATTCAGGTACTTGACAGATTGAAGTGCCCGAAAACCAAATATCCGCCTGAGCGCGATGGCTGAAGGAATTGATCTCAAGTCTTTAGCCACAGTGTTAGATGGTATTCAAGCCCAGTTAAGTGACACTATGTTAGAAAACCAGGCATTAAAGGAAGAGATAAAGAGGTCAAGTCAGGAAACCCAGTTTTTGCGCAAGAGAATAGACGAATTATCATCCGCTTCCTCAGGGGGTCATAAGGAAAGTAGGTCCCACACTTTCGCCCCAGCTCCTTCTGCAACAGAGTTAACCACTCAGGTAATCCATACCATGTCCCCTACTATACACTTAGCAGCACAAGAGAGGTTTAACGGGGATCCTCATAAGGCTCAAATTTTTCTTACCCAATGCTCTTTGCACTTTCTGTGTAAACCAGTCATATTTAAGGAAGAGCAGTCCAAGGTGGCCTTTATGTTGTCCTATCTGAGCGGGGATGCGGCGGCATGGTCCATGCCTCTTGTAAATAAGGACGATCCTATTCTCTACAATTTTGCTGATTTCAAGAAAGAGTTTCTAAGAATTTTTGATTGTCGGACAGTCTCGCAAACTACTGATAATGAGCTTTTGGATCTCAAACAAGGAAATAGAGACTTGGTGGTGTATTTAGCCCAATTCAACAAGCTCATAGTGGAGACGGATTGGCCGGAGGCGAAGCAAGCTTCCATCTTCTATCGAGGTCTCAAAGATGAATTGAAGGATTGTCTAGCTCAAATACTTAAGCGTCCCACGGAGGTTTCAGCATTAATTGATTTAGTGCTGCAGATTGACCAACGTCAGAGTGAACGGCGAGGTGAAAGATGAAGAGACGTAAAAATCTTTACTCCTCGTTTTGATCGTAGTAAAATTGAAGGTACAAAGTCCAGAGAAGTCCAGTCTGAAGAGGAGCCCATGCAGATTGGTTCTGTTCGGGGGCCTCTCTCTAAGGAAGAGAGAGAAAGAAGACGAGCTGGGAAATGATGTCTGTATTGTGGGGATCTTGGGCACTTTTTGATGGATTGTCTGAAGAAACAAAAGAGCAATATGCCAGTAAAAGACAGGCTTGACCAGTAGGAGGAGTTGCCCTGGTGGAAGCGAAAGAAGAGTCAACTCCAGAGATTCAGTCTGCGGCCAATACTTTACAATCCGCTGTTCCTCATTTGATTGTGTCGGGGAAAATTGAATTTGGAAAGAACTGTCAGAGTGGAATCTCAGTGATGATAGACTCCAGTGCTACCGGAAATGTTTGTGATATTGGATTTGCAAAAGAAATGGGAATTCAATTCATCAAGAAGGAGAGACCCGAACCTGTTCGAGCCGTAGACGGAACCAATCTGTCTTCTGGACCAATTGTTTATGATACTGAGATGATTAGTTCAACTGGTCCAGGTGATCATGTGAGTCTATTGAAATTCAGTCTTATCGACGCTCCTCAATTTCAATTGATTTTAAGATTACCCAGGTTAACGGAACATAATCCGAGGATTGACTGGGCTAAGAGAACGATTTATATGGATTCAGAGTATTGCTCGAAGAATTGTAAACAGGAGAAGATCGAAGTGGTATCAATGTCCTCCTGTTGTTTGTTAGCCAGTTCAGCAACTACCATTTGCTCGGTTACCACTCAAGAAATACCAGTGGAGTACACAGATTTGTCGGCAGTCTTCGATGAGGTGGAAGCGAATAAGTTGCCGCCTCATCGTGACTATGATTGCAGGATCGAGTTGGAACCGGGAGCTTCTTTGCCCTGCAGCCGTATTTATGCGCTGTCAGAGAAAGAGAATCGACATTTAAAGGAATATTTGGATCAGTATTTAGCAAACGGTTTTATTCGACTGTCTAAGTCTTCGGTCTCCTCTCCGCTATTTTTCATCCCTAAGAAGGATGGCAATTTAAGAACTTGCATTGACTATAGAGCCGTGAATTCAGTCACAAAGAAGAATCGGTATCCTTTGCCTCTGATATCGGAATTGCTTGACCAAGTAAAAGGGGCTAAATCTTACACTAAGTTGGACCTGCGTGGTGCATACCACTTGGTTCGAATAGCTGAGGGAGATGAATGAAAGACTGCCTTCCGAACCAGATTGGGGCTATTTGAGTACCAAGTGATGCCTTTTGGGCTTTGTGATGCCCCAGCTGCTTTCCAGCATTTTGTGAATGACGTATTGCATGAGTGCTTCGATCGATTTGCAGTCGTCTACATTGATGACATCCTGATTTTTTCTGAGACTTTACAGGAGCATTTTCAACATGTTCGGTGGATTTTGAAGAAGTTAATGGAACATCAATTATATGTTAAATTGGAGAAGTGTGTGTTTAATTCCAAAAAGGTGGAATTTTTGGGATTTGTACTCTCTCCTGATGGTGTTGCCATGGATGAAGCTAAAGTGAAGGCGATTGAGGATTGGCCTTCATCTTCTACGGTAAAGCAGGTTCAAAGTTTTATCGGGTTTGCCAATTTTTATCAGCGCTTCATTGAAAATTTTTCAGAGAAGGTGGTTCCATTGACAAAGTTATTGAAGAAAGGAGAAAGATTTCTTTGGTCCAGTGAAGCAGAAGACGCCTTCAAGAAATTAAAGAAGCAGTTCATATCTGCTCCGATCCTTCGACATCCTAATCCAGATGAGCCATTCTTTGTGGAAGCCGATGCTTCGAATTTGGCCTTGGGGGAATTCTTTCTCAGCGAGATAAGACCACTGGTCAGCTGCATCCGGTTGCATTTCGGTCTCGTAAGTTGACTCCTGCTGAGTTAAATTACTCCATTGCCGATAAGGAGTTATTGGCTGTGACGGATGCTTTTCGGGAGTGGAGGCATTATTTATTGGGTGCTCGGCACATAGTCACAGTCTATACGGATCATCGAATCCTTCAGTTCCTAAAGTCGGCTAGAACCCTGACGCCTAGGCAGCTACATTGGTCAATATTTTTTGCTGACTATAACTTCATCCTTACTTACAAGCCAGGTTCAAGCAATGGGAAGGCGGATGCATTGTCGCGTCTGGATGTGAAGGATGAAGCTTCTGTGCCACCGACTGAGTTATTCATTCCTGAGGAAAAGATTATTGGATTGATTCAATTTTCTGACATTGAAGAGCGATTGGAACAATGCTATGCCTCCTTAAATCTTGCTGAATGGGTGAGACAAGGAGATTGTCGAGAAATAAAGGCTGGCCGACCTTACGTTCAAGGGAAACTTTTTATTCCTGAAACAGATCTGCAAACTCTGATTATCCAGCACTTTCATGATGATTTGTTGACAGGGCATAAAGGAACAAAAAAGACTTTGGAATTGATTCAACAAAGTTTCTGGTGGCCTCGGATGGACGCTCAGGTGGGACAATATGTGGCCTCTTGTGAACAATGTTTTAAAGGAAAGACACATAGGCAGGCTCCTCAGGGGTTGTTAATGCCGTTGCCGGTCGCTCCTTATCCATGGCACACAGTCTCGATGGATTTTATTGTAGAATTACCATATAGCCAAGGTTATTCAGTCATTTGGGTGGTGGTCGATCACTTCACTAAGATGAGCCATTTTGTTCCTTTACATTCCCTTCCAAATGCTACTCAATTGGCTGCTCTATTCACGCAACACATGGTAAAGATGCATGGCATTCCCAGAGTGGTTATCCCTGATAGGGGACCACAGTTTGTATCTCGTTTCTGGAGATCGTTTTTGAAAGGTCTAAACATTGATTCTCGTTTGTCTTCCAGTTTCCATCCGGATTCTGACGGCCAAACAGAACGAGTAAATCAGGAATTAGAACAGTATCTGCGCTTGTTTTTGATGGATCACGACACTGAGTGGCCTGAAATCCTTTGGGCGCCTGAGTTTGCATATAATAATGCTATTCATTCCAGTACAGGGTTTTCACCATTCTATCTAAATTCTGGGAGACATCCAAACACAATGGTGGGAAGACAGGATTGTGATGTTCCAGCAGTTGAGGAAGTGTTACAGAATTTGCAATCAGTGTATCAACAGGCAACAGTCAATCTCAAGAAAGCTAAGGCCTCCTATAAGAAATATGCAGATAAAAAGAGACGTCCTAGCCCCAGGTATGAATCAGGAGAGGAAGTTTGGGTTTCTACAAGTAATTTGAGATTGAAGGGGAACAGAAAGTTTCAGCCTAAATATATAGGTCCCTTCCTTGTAGAACCAGTAATAAATCCAGTAAGTGTGAAATTACAGCTTCCCCAGAAATACAAGATTCATTCAGTGTTTCATGTTTCCTTGTTAAGGAAGAGTCCACCCAATTTGAGACGAAAGGGACCTCCAGATCCAGTGCAGATTCAATCAGATGTGGAGTATAAAATTAAGCAGATTCTGGATTCCAAGATTAGAAGAGGTAGACTATTTTATTTGGTGGATTGGAAAGGCTTTGGTCCAGAGGAGAGAACGTGAGAACCTGCTGATAATGTCCATTCACCTAGATTGGTTAGGGAATTTCATAGGAGACATCCTCAGAAACCCAAGGAAGTGAAGGGAGGAGCTTTGGTGGGGGGTACTGTCAGGACTGGCCTTGCTGACTCCTTTAAAGCCGTTAACACAGTCAATCACCCTGATGTTTCTGGGAAAGTAATGGTCCTGTTAAAACTACTGCGTCATGGTTTAGTTAATTCAATTCCCACACTCGCTAAATGCTGGTCCCGATTGGTACATAAGAATCTGTTGCGGCAGTTGCGCCAGGATTCCAAGATGGCCGCCAGTTGTGCCAAATCGGTTTCCGGTCTAGTGTTGTGCCGATAAACTGCCGCAGCTGTTTTAGTGCGCATTCGGTAAACAAACTGCACACTTCAACTGTCTGTTCTGAGGAAGCGGCTGCAATTCCCTTCAGCGGCGCTTCATATTTCGTGAGTTTGGTTCGTGAGTAGTTTATTCACGAGTACAGTGTTCCTGTTCACCGCGGTTGTGGTGAGTCTGGCATTAGATACTTTCTGGACAATTTATGAGGTCTTGTCAAACCTACTTATTTGAGTCATTAGCTAATTGGAAGAGCATCTCTGAGAGCCAATTCTTAGATTTCTAAGGTTCCTGTTTTCTTCGAGGTCAGAATAAGCAAAGACTAAGAACTATCTAGTAGAAATTGTGATACAAGAGACATTATTGCTAACCCTCAGTTCACTACGGAATAAGGCAACACAGAGAGCTTCTACAAGTATGTGTACTATATATATATATATATATATATATATATATATATATATATATATATATATATATATATATATATATATATATATATATATATATGTATATATAAATATACTTACCACCTATAAAGAAGACCTTCCACTGTTGCATCGTTCTTCATTCACAAGAGAAATAGTGCAAGAAGATTGTTATGCTATATAAAGTTCTGGTGAAGGTAATGGGAACTAGGGTAGCAGGATTACAGTCAATATTGAAGAGAGGGTTAAGAATAACCAGGTGTCTTGTGTTTCAGGAGCTTCGCTGAAGTCTCAAGTGAAACTCGAACAGATTAAGCATTCCACTAGAGAACAGCTAGCCACCCAGAAGGTTAAGGTAACCATAGGATCGAAGAGTATAGAGTTTAGTAAGCAATGTGATAAGAGAAAGTACAAATATATATATTGGTAGTTACTAACTCTTTTAACAGGTAAAGCAAGTAGCTGAAGCAGTACCAACCTTCTGGAAGAAGACGTGGCGTGTTTCTCTCTTTTCCAATTCCCCTTTCCCCCCTCCTTGCTGTCAAGATTTATTTATTTATTTATTTATTTCGATTGATATAGCGCGTAATCACCCTGGGGTCTCTAAGCGCTATTAGATCTGGATAGTGGGGTGTGGGAGTTAGAGGATCAGCATCAGCTCCCCGGATTCAGCCTTGGAACTCAGGTACTTAACAGTTACCTCTTCCCATTGGCTACATGTGCACGGACCGTCACGGTCACACGTCTGCAACCGCATGTGCGTGCTTCCACGACGGTTCATCATTTGAAAAAATACAATCAGTGGCGTCGCCACGGCGGTGCACGCATTCCGCGGGGGCGGTGCAGGCCAACACATACTTTTGAATATGAAAATC
This sequence comes from Lissotriton vulgaris, assembly GCF_964263255.1. Lineage (NCBI taxonomy): Eukaryota > Metazoa > Chordata > Amphibia > Caudata > Salamandridae > Lissotriton > Lissotriton vulgaris. The sequence goes on from NC_141688.1 coordinate 9,099,553, forward strand.
AAAATGGCAGTTGATACCCCCCTTACAGTCACATTGCAGAACCCACCGTAGACCGGCCGGTTCAGGCCAGTCACCCACCGCCGGATGGTGGCCGGTCACCCACCGCCGGTCCAGGCTGGTCACCCTCCGCCGGTCCAGGCCAGTCACCCACCACCGGTCACCCACCGCAGGGCCCGGCCAGTCACCCACCGCCGGGTGGTGGCCGGTCATCCACTGCCGGTCCAGGCCAGTCACCCACCGCCGGGTGGTGGCTGGTCACCCACCGCCGGTCCAGGCCAGTCACCCACCGCCGGGTGGTTGACCGGCCTGGATTGGCAGTGGGTGACCGGCCTGGACTGGCGGTGGGTGACCGGCCACCACCTGGCGGTGGGTGACCGGCCTGGACCAGCAGTGGGTGACCAGCCACCACCCGGCGGTGGGTGACCGGCCACCACCCGGCAGTGGGTGACCGGCCTGGACCGGCGGTGGGTGACTGGCCTGTATGGCGGTGGGTGACCGGCCTGGACTGGTGGTGGGTGACCGGCCTGGACCGGCGGTGGGTGACCGGCCTGGACCGGCGGTGGGTGACCGGCCTGGACCGGCGGTGGGTGACCAGCCTGGACCAGCAGTGGGTGACCGGCCTGGACCGGCGGTGGGTGACCGGCCAGGACCGGTAGTGGGTGACCGGCCAGGACCGGTAGTGGGTGACCGGCCACCACCCAGCGGTGGGTGACTGGCCTGGACCGGCCGGTCTACGGTGGGTTCTGCAATGTGACTGTAAGGGTGGGTATCAACTGCCATTTCGATTTTCATATTCAAAAGTATGTGTTGGCCTGCACCGCCCCCGCGGAATGCGTGCACCGCCATGGCGACGCCACTGATTGTATTTTTTCAAATGATGCACCGTCGCGGAAGCGCGCACATGCGGTTGCCGATGTGTGACCGTGACGGTCCGTGCACATGTAGCCAATTGGAAGAGGTAACGCGGGGCACGTATGCGCATTCAAAAATAGCAGAAGCCGTGCACCGCCATGGTGACGCCACTGATTGTATTTTTTCAAATGATGCACTGTCGCGGTAGTCCGCACATGTGTTATGAGGGATGTGACCGTGATGGTACTTGGCCAAACAGCATATGTCATGCACAATATCATGAACAACGATCATCTTCTGTGTAGGTGGAAGGCGTCCACACATGGCATATATACACACACTACATGTCTCCGCACACATGTAATGCTGATAGTTGTACATGTGTGTTAGGACATGTACAGAATACTGCAACAATTAGGATGTGCAGGCAATGGCCCATGGCCACGTGTGTATTTCATATCCTCTTTTTTTCATGTGTGGTCATAATATTAACCTTGCCAGTGGTTAACTATGGCTATTGATGTGCACCCAATTTGCAACACATGTGCATGTCGACGTGTTGACGTCTTGGTTTTGCGTACACACGTTTAAACTTATACACATCTACACAGTACATCAAGGGTTTCTAACCACATTCAGAAGCTGTTGTCAGTGTGTGGTTTGTGTGTGCAAGTAACAATGATGGGGGTATACATGCATTCAGTGTATGCGTATGTGTTGCCTGTTGTGTGCCCATGCATGTCATGTGAGGATGCTCAGCATTGTAGGTGTGGTCATTGGTGCATGAAGAAAAGGAGGGTGTGTTCCATGTTTGTATTGTGTGTGCACTTGCATGTGTGTCTGTGGTGATGCTTGTCCACATTTGGGTCCTCAGTCATGTGTTGTTGGCAGTTCTTTAGACATGTGTGGACATTACATTGGACATGTTTGCACACATGATGTTGTTTGTGGCTGAACATTGTTTTTGTAGTAATCTGTATTGCATGAAATATTGGTCACGTCACACATATGATCATTGTCGGCAACATGTCTTATTTGTATTGTGTTGGTCAACATGTGATAGAGTGGAACAGCTATGCGTTGTTTTTTTTTTTTTTTAAATTTTTGAAAACCTTTATTCGTGCATATTAAAAGAACAAATACGGGCCTACAACCTTCAGGCCGGCCACGGTACAATCAAGCACTGATACAAACATTACGGCCCCTTTGCTTCAACGATCAAAAGTATCAACAATGTATGAACAATACACAGGAGAGACCCTCGACGCCAGGGGGAGGAGAAGTGAAGGTTAATTTTAAAGTTTTTTAAAGCAATTTTATCAGGGAAAAAGTCAGTGAAGAGTGAGAACCAAGGAGATTCGAGTCCGCACGATATCTTCACCACATGGGAGAGCGGCAGCATCATCAAAACAGCAATGGAAGTAAAGTCTCAGGCAGTGAGGCAATGCAGTTCTACAACAGGATAGTCACATCAGCAATTACGCACCCCTCCAATGCCGCCCTCACTCAGACAGCCCACACCCGGACCCAGAATCGAAACAAGTATAGCGCAGAAACATAAAAGAGAAAAAAAAAAAGGCCCATAGAACTAATTAGAAAGGTAATTTACCCCCCCACCCTACACCAATGCGGAGTCTACGGCCTGCCCCCCCCCCCCCAGCATAGTGCCTGTCGCCCAATAAACCCGAAATATAGACAAGAAAGAGAGTAAGAATAGAAGAAAGAAAGATAAGAAAAACATTACACCTATGATAAAGGGGGTAAGAAAAGAATAGGACTATTCTAATCTAAACTCCCAAAAAGAAGAAAGTGGGGAGGAGCCTACGTATCCTCTGAACGCTCTGAACCCTCGGCCATATATGGCTCCCACACACTGAAAACCACTGCACCAAAAGCGGTCGTGTAAAAATGAATTGTCACAACATTAAAGATGAAGGAAGACCAATCGCGACGAACGCGCACAACATATACATACAGTTCCAGCCCCAGTCTAGCCCATCCGTGAAACCATAGCGATATAAAGCAGTCTAGCCCTGGCCCGATCGCGGGCTCGAGATTAGGTCAGCCCCTACTTGAAGGCCCCGCATCCCGTGCAGACAAAGACAATATGGCCGCCTGGAAGAAGATGGTGAAGTAGGATCACAAAATGGCCACCGACCACCCGCAGAAGTCCTTTTGTCCACCACATAAAGTCCCAAGTTGGCCTTTAAAGTACAGGAGTTCCACAGGGAAGAAGACGGAGGACACTGTAAACGAGTCCTCGAGGATGTTAGGTGCTGCCAAGCTGGATACTCTTGCAGACGCGGTGAGGCGGGCAACAATGAAACAGGCAGCAATAAACGTGGAAACAAAGTATCCGCAGTTGAGCTGGAGAGCGGTTGATCCCGGGTGCCGGGGAGGCCAGTTGCGGGCACCAGTGTAGCACGGTCCCATGCAGTTATAATGTCCCCGCAGGAGGACAAGGGCACTGGCAGACCCGCGCCGTGTTGGTGACAAACGGAGCGCTCACGACCCGCAGCCGACAGCATGGAGTCAAACCGTTCACTTAGCGCCTGCAAGCCAGCGCACATTTGTAGACGAAAGTCCCGTAGGACAGCCAGAACGGATCCGCATGTCAGTGGAGGCTGCACCCCCATATCGGCAGCACTCCGGGGCGGCACTGTGGAGCTGGTGTCTGGTGGAGGGAGGGCGAAGCAAGTAGCGGGCAAGACCGGGGTATCACCCCCCAGCCGCGGGCAGGCAAACAACGCCATGTTTACTGCCGGACGGTACAAAGGCCAGGGGGGGGGTCGCAGCAAGGAGTCAGTTCTCCCCAGGTCTGTGCCGCCACAGGGAACGCCAACAGTCGCCACCCTTCCCTCAGGTGCCCTTTGCAGCCAGCTAGATAGTAGAAGAAGGGGGTCCGCAGTCTCCCACAGCGCGGTCCGCAAATCGGGCAGGAGACCCGTGTCACCGGGGCTTACCGTGCAGCCCCAGCCCTTCAGGCGTAGGGTGCAGGAGGTGTCTGGCCGTCTCCTCTCAGGCACAGCTGGCGGCAGTCCGTGGTGTAGGGTGAGGTCGGGACCACGCGGCTCAGGTTGGCGCTAGCGGGTCCGGTGACTGCGGAGCTTCCTGGGGGCCAGCAAAGGCAACGATGGAGCAGGGGTCCAGGGCGGGGAACAAAAGCACCAAGAACTCCGGCATCCGGGCAGGCAGACACTTCGGGGAAGCGGCGGCGTGGACAGCGCGTCGTCGCACACGTTTCACCTCGAGAAACGGCGAGGATAGTAGTCAGGATGATATTACGGGGCCAAGGGCCGACGGAGCCGGGCGCTCAAGCGTCTGCTCCGGTCGCCATCTTGGCTCCTCCCCTCCAGCTATGCGTTGTTGGTAAATTGAAATCTACTCCCATCTACTCCCACACAAGAGGGCTCCAAATGTGCATCGCCCATACACTGTGCTAGAGGACATGGTTGACGAGGAGGTGATCCGAACATTCCGGCTTGATCGACATAGATTGCTGGAGCTTGTAGACCAATTGTCACCTCATCTGCAGCCACGAAGAACATATCCTGGAGCTAATATACCCACAGCAAAGGTGATGGCGGCACTTCACTTCTTTGCAACTGGCACCTTCCAGTACACAGTTGGACATGCCGGGGGGATGTCACAATCCATGTTCAGCATGGTACTGCGGGATGTTCTGAATGCCATGATGCTTTACAAGGATGATTACATCCATTTTCCACGGCCGGCAGTGTTGGCAGCAGTCAAAGGTGACTTCTATGCCCTGGCACAGATACCACACGTAGTGGGTTCCATTGATGGCACCCATATCAGCGTCATTCCATCCCAGGCACGTGAGCCTGTATATCGCAATCGGAAGCACTACCATTCGATCAACGTGCAGGTGGTGTGCCTGGCTGACAACATCATATCCCATGTGTGTGCCAGATTTCCAGGCTCCGCACATGACTCCCACATCCTGCGGAGCAGCATTGTCCCCCAACTGATGGCTAATCTGCGTCCAGAACGTGCGTGGCTTGTAGGTGAGTATGCTGTGGGGACAGTTGTGTTTTATGTGTGGCATGGTGTACCCACCAATCCTGGTTATGATATTTGTGTCTGTCATCCCCCCACATGGGCGACTCTGCGTACCCAAACCGGCCGTGGCTGCTGAGTCCCATACGTAATCCTACTACAGCTGGTGAAATGCGTTACAATGATGCCCATGGAAGGACACGTCAAGTGGTGGAAAGTACTTTTGGACTGCTGAAGTCTAGGTTTCGCTGCCTGGATAAAACCGGAGGGGCCCTACCATACTCACCAGGCAAAGTGTACAACATCGTGATTGCCTGCTGCATGCTCCACAACCTGGACTTGCGCAATAACATTGAACTGATCATGGACCCTGAAGACCAACAAGTTGCTTGGCCTCCCATCCCACCCATATCGACTGATGAGGATAGTGGTGAGGAAGAAGGTGTGGACCAGAGGCGTCAGCTCATTGATCGCTATTTTCCTTGAATGTGAGTAACTACCTCTTGTGCAGGTTGACAATGCGTGATGTATGTTTGCTGGTGGAGTGTGGATGTGGTGTGCCTATGCTGCCTGTTCTGGTATGTTCTGTTTGCAAATGTGTGTGGTAGATTGTGTACATGCAAAGCTCCCTAATGTGTGTCCTTTGATCCACTGAATTGGTGATGAGTGTGGTTTGTGGGATGCTGCAGTACATTGTGTTGTGATGGGTGTCAATCACTTTCCTGACCTGTGTTTGTTGTCTCTCATTATCCCTAGGTCACTCCCACAGAGGCATGATTATCAACAACATTGATCCCTGCACCTGGTATCGTCTGATTCTAAGACAATCATGTGATTAATACATGGAGGCCACACATCATTGAGTGTTTACGTGATATTTATTAACAGGTTGAGGATTGATGTTGGTGGATATTTACAAGGAAGTGTTGGGGGGTGAGAGTTGAAGGTCATGGCAGATGAAAACACCGGGGGGACACCAAATTGTGTGATGTCCAGCTAGTCCAACAGACGTGTGCCAATACTTGGCATTGTGGGGCAGGATAGTTGGCAGAGTGAATGGCAGGCTCAGGCAAGGGTGAAGTCATTGGCGGCCCCTCTTAGAGCGGGTAGATGGTGCATTTCCACTACTCTCACCTGGTTCCAGCCTCGGACGACCCCTCTGTCTTGGTGCCGGAGCGGAGACGGCTGTGGGGGCAGGTTGGTCAGGGGCCACCTCCCTGTCCATGGGCTCAGGTGTGGGTGGCGGTGGTGTTGGTGACCGGTCCCGCTAGGCACTTGGGTGAGGGGGTGGTGGTGTGGCGCGGGATAACCAGTCCCTCCACAGAGCAGTTTGCTGGCCCATGAGGTCCACAATTTGGCCTATGCGGGTATCAATGGACCGCAACAGATGACTGCTCTCTTGTGAGACTTGGTGGGCACGATCGGACTGTGCCTGCAACCGCTCATAGGAGGCATGGACTCTGGCGATGACATCAAGGGTTTCGGTGCCAGGATGGGGTGGGTGTCCTTCCCCACCTTGCCGGACAACTGCACTCCTGGTTGTGAGCTGTGCCCTCACCTGTGTCCTCTCCCGTCCACTCTCCCTCCTTGCCTGTGATGTCGATGGCCCATCATCGGGCGATGGGTCAGGCAGGGTGGCACAGGCAGGAGTGGTGGTGGTGGCTGCACAGCTCACAATGGCAGGTGTTGGTGTAGTGACACAGGCCAAGGTGGTGGAGGCAGGGATGTCCTGGGAGCTTGATGGCCCTGGGAGTCTGCTTGGGCCCGCATCGTCCTCTGCACCCGAGCTGGCAATGGGATCGTCCCCAGAGAGTCCGTGCTGTGAGTGGGGCGACTGGTGCTGGCAGTTGCTGCTTTCGCCAGTCAAGTTGCGATCACCTGAGGGACAAGATTTTCATGATCAATGCTGTGGACATGACATGTTTTTGGTACCAATATTACAAATCACTAACCTCTCACACATACCCCACCACACTCCCTGTGGACATGGGGGCCTGTTAGGAGTTGTAGTACTAGTCTCTCACACACCCCACCCACCACCACCCTCCCTGTGAACATGGGGGCCTGTTGGGAGTTGTGGTGCTAGTCTCTCACATACCCCACCCACCACCACCCTCCCTGTGGACATGGGGGCCTGTTGGGAGTTGTAGTGCTAGTCTTTCACACACCCCACCCACCTCTCACACACACCCCACCACCCTCCCTGTGGACATGGGGGCCTGTTTGGAGTTGTGGTCCTAGTCTCTCACACACCCCACCCACCACCACCCTCCCTGTGGACATGGGGGCCTGTTGGGAGTTGTGGTGCTAGTCTTTCACACACCCCACCCACCACCACCCTCCCTGTGGACATGGGGGCCTGTTGGGAGTTGTGGTGCTAGTCTTTCATACACCCCACCCACTCCCACCCTCCCTGTGGACATGGGGGCCTGTTGGGAGTTGTAGTGCTAGTCTTTCACACACCCCACCCACCACCACCCTCCCTGCGGACATGGGAGCCTGTTGGGAGTTGTAGTGCTACTCTCTCACACACCCCACCCACCACCACCCTCCCTGTGGACATGGGGGCCTGTTGGGAGTTGTAGTGCTGGGTGCTTTCACAACATGCATGGCTGGATACGTATGAGGCAACATTTGTGTTTGGTCATGGTGGGTGCATTTGAGCACAAGCCTTCACATTTTGGTGACTATGTGGGCCACATGCATGGATTGGAGCCTGGGAGATGTATCTTGTCAGTTGTGAAAGGCAGACCATGTTGTTGTGATAGTGGTGCTTGGTTTGTACTTACCAGCCTCTTGCCCCTCTTCGATTCCTTCCAGGCTCTCAGGGTGCAGTATGCCCAGCACCTTCTCCTCCCATTCTGCATATGGTATGGGCTCCGGGGGAGTGCCGCCAGTGTGGTGTGCCCGCAGGTGGTTCTTTGCCCTGATGCCTTTCACCCTTGTCTTGAGGTCGTGCCACCGCCTCTGGATGTCGTGTTTGGTTCGTGGCACGGTCCCTGGCGCATTCACTTGATTGACTATCCTGTCCCACATGTTGTTTTTGGTATCCACGGTGGTCTGCTGGACTAGGGTGCCGAAGAGGTGTGGTTCGACACGGATGATTTCATCCACCATGACCTTCAACTCACTGTCTGTGAATTTGGGATTTTTCTTTGGTGCCATGGTGTGTGATGTGCAAGGTGTTGGTGGAGTGGGGTGGGATGTGCAGGTGTGTGGTGTGTAGGGATGGTGTGGTGGCTGTGTTTGTTTGCAGGTTGTATGTGTGTTTTTGTGTGTCTGCTGTTTGTGGTTTTCAGCCTCTTGCTTGCAGCTATGCTGTGATGCAAAGGATTGTGGTTGTGGGAGGGATCCATTTTATACTCTGTGTCGTGGTTGTGTCCCAATGGTTGTTGCCAGTCAGGTGTTCTGTGGGTGTGTTGACTTGTGTGCATTTTTAGGTGCTTGGGGGGGTGTCATTGTGGCGTGTAATTGCTGTGGGTGTTTCAGGTGGGTGGGTGTCCTGTTTAGTGTGTTTTGTATTGACTTCCATCAGCCATTTGTAATCGGTTTGACGGATGGGATGGTGTTTGGGTGGTCCTTCCGCTGTCATGCTCCGTTTTTCGATGCATTGTTTCTGCTGCGGTCGAGGAAGGAGGTGAGTTCCGTTGGACTGGCGGCATAATCCTAATCACGAGGCCGGAGCCTCTGTATTGTGGTGGCTGTGCCTGTTCCCGCGGTCATGTTCGTCCGCGGCGGAGGGTGGTCTTTGGTACCGCCCGCTTGCGGCGGTCTTTGGTGTGCTCCGTCTGCCGCGGATGGTGTTTGATGTGGTCCGTCCTCCACGGTCAGAGTTTCTTGACATTATTATCCTAATCGCACCGGCGGTTTATCCACGGAGCGGTCGGGAGTATTTTGGCCGCGTCCTTGGTGGACGGAACCTGTTTTCGTCCGCCATCCTAATGAGCCCCTAGGTTTGGATTTTGGAAGAGAGAGCAGGAAATCTGCTCTCTCTTCCAAAATGTAAACCAGATTGCTTTTCCACACGGGGAGCTGCATGTTAGCAGCTCCCCATGTGGAAAAGCAATGCTGGCTCCCGAAGGATGCGGGGATCCGGCAGGACTGTGGGGGCATTGGGCCTCCCCCCCACGGTCTCCACCATTGTGTATAGTCCCCGGGGGAGAATATAAATTAGTGTTAAAAAAAAAATTCTGGAAAAATTTGGAGTCGGGACTCCAGCGCGGCGCTCAGCAAGCCCCCTTGGTGTGAACTCGCTGTGCGCGCGATCCCAGTGCGGCCCCCTGGTGTGAAAACGCTGGGTGCACAATTCCCAGAGCAGCCCCCTGGTGTGAATGCGTTGGGTGCGTGACTCCCAGCGCAGCCCATTGATGTGAACACGTTGAGTGCGCAACTCCAAAACGTGCTGGGTGCGCGACTCTAAATAGAAACGTGTGCTAGCTTTTGAATTAATGTGGGAAGCAATGATATTTGATATTTACAGGTATATGTGTGGAGAATGAGATGGAAGTGCTGTAGTCAAATGTGTGCAATGTATGCGGTCACCTAACCCATTCCAGACTAGTGAGTCTTTTCTGCTAAAGTCCAGGGAATAGTCTTGCTTGTCTAGAATCACACTGTGAGTCTGTGTCTTCTTGTGTAACTATTTTGACAGAAGCATGTGGTTACTTAATCTCTTTGCTTATACATAACTGCTTACAAACCTATCCTGTTGTCAACTACTAGTAGTATTAGAATCCAGTCACTGTTTATGCATTTGCAGAATGATTCAGGCATTCACACAAGCAGTGCTGCAGTCAAATGTGTAGAATGTATGCGATCACCTAACCCCTTCCAGACTAGTGAGTCTCTTCTGCTAAAGTCCAGGGAATAGGCTTGCTTGTCTAGAATCCCAGTGTAAGTCTACGTCCACTTGTGCAACCATTCTGAAAGAAGCATGTGGTTACTTAATCTCTTTGCTGACACATAACTGGTTAAAAATCTATCCTGTTGTCAACTATTAGTAGTATTAGAACCCAGTCACTGCTAATGCATTTGCGGAATGATTCAGGCATTCACACAAGCAGTGCTGTAGTCAAATGTGTAGAATGTATGCGGTCACCTAACCCCTTGCAGACTAGTGAACCTCTTCTGCTAAAGTCCAGGGAATAGTCCTGTTTGTCTAGAATCATACTGTGAGTCTGTGTCCACTTGTGCAACCGTTCTGCCAGAAGCATGTGGTTACTTAATCTCTTTGCTGACACATAAATGCTTAAAAACCTATTCTGTTATCAACTATTAGTAGCATTAGAACTCAGTCACTGCTTATGCATTTACAGAATGATTCAGGCAAACACACAAGCAGTGCAGTAGTCAAATGTGTAGAATGTATGCGGTCACCTAACCCCTTCTAGGCTAGTGATTCTCTTCTGCTAAAGTCCAGGGAATAGTCTTGTCTCTCTGCAATAATACCGTGAGTCTGTGTCCAGTCTTAGAATCATCCTGACAGAAGCATGTGCTGATTTTATCTCTCTGCAGACATATAAGTGCATATAAACTTATCGTGATGATAACTACTAGCACTGTGAGAACCCAGTCACTGCGTGTGTATTTGGAGAATGAGTCAGGCATTCAGAGAAGCAGTGCAGTACTCAAATGAGCACAATGTATGCAGTCCCCTAACCCTTACCAGACTACTAAGTCTCTCTTACTAAAGTCCAGGGTATAGTTTTGCCTGTCTGCAATCACACTGTGAGTCTGTGTCCAGTCTTAGAATCATCCTGACAGAAGCATGTCCTTATTTAATCTCTCTGCAGACATATAAGTGCTTATAAACTTATCACGATGATAACTATTAGCACTATGAGAACCCAGTCACTGTGTATGCACTTGGAGAATGAGTCAGGGATTCAAAGAAGCAGTGAAACAGTACAATGAGCACAATGTATGCAGTCCCCTAACCTCTTGACTATTGAGTCTCTCCTGCTAAAGTCCAGGGAATAGTCTTGCCTCTCTGAAATCCCACTGTGAGTCTGTGTCCAGTCTTAGAATCATCCTTACAGAAGCATGTGCTTATTTAATCTCTCTGCAGACATATAAGTGCTTATAAACGTATACTGCTGTCACCTACTAACAGTCTGAGAACCCAGTCACTGTGTATGCACTTGGAGAATGAATCAGGCATTCAGAGAAGCAGTGGTACAGTCAAATGTGCACAATGTATGCAGTCCCCTAACCCCTTCTAGACTACTGAGTCTCTGCTGCAAAAGTGTAGCATTGATAGTTGATACCCTCTTTTAAATACTCAGTAACTAAGCAGTCTAGGAAACCTTCTGTCTGTCTCAAGCACTTGTCCATTCACCCATTCAGCACCATGTATGTATCCTATCACTTTGCCAAAAGCTAAGCATTTATTCATTCATCATGCACTCTCTTTGCTGTACTGAAATTACTGTAGTTATTACTCATATACTTAAGGATTGGCCTAGCCACTTACCCTAGTACAAGTCAATTTATTTATATAGTCTGCATGCAGCCATGCAACAAGCTACAAAGTATTAATACACTCTTCTAAATACCCAGTTAATACCTCTGTAGTGTTGGAATCCCTCTGAAGAACCGGGTTTCAAAACCCAGCGACGCCAGAGGCACGCCCAAAGTCTTCGGATTCACCTGTCTTGGTATACAGAGACACAGAATAAATCTGGGTGGCGTCAGAGACCAAATTTATTAGCTGCAGCTAGTAACAGTAATCTCAGCAATACAACACGGTGTACAACTCATGAAACTGTTAAATTTTTGTAAGGCAAGACTTCCCTTTTTATGCCAAAATTCACAATACGAGTACACACCCATTGCGCAAAATTCTGACCAATAAGGTACCTTCTCAAACAAAGTATCACATAGCAAAAACCCTCAGTTTACATTGCCCCAACCCACAAGTTAATTATTGGGAATGTCCCAAATCCAATCTCCACAAGTCGGACAAACCCATAATTGAAAGCACAATGCATGTAATGAAAGAGCATAGGAAAGGAAGCAATGACAGATAACGAGCAAGATAAAGCATGTGTAAGGAACCTAAAAGTTAACGATGTCCTGAACCTTGGTTCGCAATCTCAGACAACAATCAACCAAGGAAATTGGCTTAGCAAGGTCAGTTTCAGATGAAGGGGTCAGTTTCTTACGATGCACCTTAGAGTCAAGAAAAGGCCTAGTTAATAAGTGTATGAACAGCGAAGCTCATGCAACTTCGTTCGTTCGGTTACCTCCACGGGCCTACGTGATGGCAACACAAACTGGAGTCACAAACGAAATGGAACCCATGTTCGAAAACAAAGTCTCTGAATACGTAATGAACTCGCTAGTTAACATGACGAATTCACTCCATATTAGCCGCACTCACTAAATACGGTACAACATCACCAAAATCGTGACGGAACCATGACCTCACGAGACCGAACAGGATTTCACAGAACCTCAGACCCTCCTCTTGCCATTACGTAAGCAATAACCCAAACTCACGTTAATCTGAATCTAGGTCTATATCAATATTCATCAGATCATCAAGATGTTGCTAGAGCATCATCCTACTATTCTCTACTTCTCTCGAGACAGGTCTCTGCACACACAAGGTAGCACAAAGACTACAAACGGTGGGAGCACACTGGACGCAAAGACAACAAGAGAAGAGAATAGCTAGAACCATACCAAAAAAACCTCAGAATCTTCCATCCCCATTTGGACAGTAGTCCCCAAAACCATCCAGTCAATGCCCAGTCTCCTTCATCCACATGAATAGACTCGGAAACCTTATGCAGTCTAGAAATGGCCTGGTATACCGTAGGGGCATTATCTGGTATGAAAACACAGCAACTAGATTGGATCAATTTGCATACTCCTCCTCTATCTGCAAGTATAATGTCTAAAACCATACGGTTTTGTAACGTCATAAGACGATCCGCTTGAAGCTCAGCAGTGACATTACTAAGGGCACCTGCAGTCTCATTGATAGTGGCCTCAACCACTCTCATAAGGTGTCGTATATTCCTGCTATTGGCCATAGGACCCCAAAACGGTAGGAAACCCTTGAAAAAGTCTCCTACTTCCTGTGCTGCGGTATCTTCCTGATCGAAGACACCTCTACCATATCTTGTCCTATGATAGTCCGAAGTAGCAGTGTATGTAGGGGAAGCAAAAATACCACATAACAAGTTCCCAAAAAATCAGGTGGCAACCATGTGTAAGCTCTGTCGTGACAAACAAAATACGTACTTTTAGCTGGCATAAACGGAGGAGAAGTCTGGGATGAATAAACATAGGTGTGAGCACACACTCTCTTACCTAACTGAGCTCTCGGATTTCGACCACTACCTTGCAAACCAAAGTGGCCTTGATGTGGTACAATCCAAATTGGGGGAGACCTTTTTCGCCTCTCCTTCTCTGTCAGACTAGTACTATATCCAGTCACATTCCAACCAACGTAAGCCTGCACCTCATCCTTAAGGATAGCATTATATGCATCAATATCTCGGATCATATCTACTATTCCCTTTATCAAGGCACTATTTCTCGGATTGTCTTTCAGGGAACGTAAAGGATATACCTCATTCGCATAGATAAACATAGTCTGCAAAGCCCATACAGACCCATTGAAAGAAAAAGGCAAAACCAAATAAGGCATACCTCTATCTGTCGTATGAGGCATAAGACCACAAACCCAGCAATTAGTGGTATTCACTACCAACTGATGCTGATGCAACAGCTGTATAAAAGAATTGTGAACAAATTCTGATCTCCTTATCTGTTCATGTTCAGGCAACGTGTAAAATTGGTGCGAAGAAACAGTAGAAAAAGAAAGCATAGGTTGGGACGTGGGTGCAGAATTCAGTGGGGTAGCATGAATAATCCAACCCACAAAAGCTAATGTGATACTTAAAAACATAAAGACCACAATATTATAAAACATTTGCTACGCATCAATGTACAGAATCTCATTTTAAAATTAATTTCATCAACAACTCTCTCAGTTACAAAAAACTCCATCCTCTAACCGTGCTGTTCGCGGTAGTTGTTTCTTTTCGCTCAAGTGTGCGTCTGTAAGTCCAGGGAACGCCCCAGAACAAACCAGAACTGCTGACCTTGTGTCCACACGGCTCACAACATTAAGTCTTTATACCGCGACCCTACAGCTGAGCTCGGATGGTAGCTCAAAAAAGAAAAATAGAACAAAAAAGTTTCTTGTCTGAAAGAGTATAATTCCCAAACAGCTCAACTTTGTCTGTCCATGTTAGATCTCAGATTGTAGCGTTCTTTACCAGACACTGTCTGATCCTTAAAAAGCAACTCTGGTTGGGTAGTATCAAGCTTCAGTTGAGGAGGCACAGCTTCTTGGGGAACTTCGTCATCCGCACGTTCCGACTGAGTCCATGTCAAACATGCATCACTAAAAGGCACAAAGTTTGGGACCTTTTCAGTTTCTGAATCTGCAATTCCTTCCCTCACCCATTGGTCATATGGTAAGGGCAAAGGAATCCTTTTACAATGGGTGGCATGCACCCAGTTTTTCTTGCCAAACACTTTAACAGCAGTCCTGGTTGTAAGTAGAACCTGGAATGGTCCTACCCATCTCGGTTCCAGATTCTTTGTCCTCTGGTAATTCGTCACTAAGGTCCAGTCGCCAGGTTGTATTGAGTGACCTGGATCCACAGAAGCTGAAGGTAAAGTATTGTGCACCTGTTGGTGAAGAATACGCAATTTAGCAGTCAAGTCATGTAAGTAATCAACCAACATAGGATACTCGAGATTGCTATATTCATTCGGCCTCGGCACACTCCAAACATTTGCCGGGCGACCAAAAACAATCTCGTATGGGCTAAGTCCCACACGAGAATGTGCTGTCGTCCTTGTTGACAAAAGTGCCAACGGCAAAGCATCGGGCCATGTAAGACCAGTGCTCGCTTGTATCTTAGCCAATTTAAGCTTAAGAGTGCCATTGTAACATTCGACCAAACGAGCTGACTGGGGGTGATTCGCAGCATGAAATTTCTGTTTGATTCCCAAACCCGCACATACTTTCTTCATAATCTGGCCCACAAATTCACTTCCATTGTCACTCCATTCCATTCTCGGCAAACCATACCTAGGGAAATATTCCTTCAGCAAAACCTTGGCTGTAGATAAAGCAGTATTATCCTTTAGGGGGTAGGCCTCTATCCACCGGGAAAAGGCACAAACAACCACAAGGACATACATTAGGTTGTTGCAGCTTTCCATGTGAATAAAATCCAACTGCAACACCTCAAACAGATGCGTTGGAGGAGCAAAATGACCAGCTGGAGTTGGGGTTCCCTAGCCAGGATTATGCATCAAACAAATCATGCAGTTTTTAACCAAATTCTAAGCACATTTTGGAATTCCAGCATTCTGCCATACCGGAGCCAACAACTTACATATCCCTTTCGAACTGATGTGAGCCAATCCATGAGCCATTGAAACTACTAGGAACACATACGCATCAGGCAACAACCATCGCTGATGCTCCCACAACTCAACCCAGCAGCCAGTCGAATCCAACATTCCCGTAGTCGCTCTCCACACATTCAATTCTTTCTCAGTAGCTTCTGCCTGAATCGATTTCACAATTTCTATCGTGTCTTCACACATTCCTCCTGCCATAACCCATCTAGCAGGGCGTGCAACATACATTCGAGTCGTCACATCTTTCGCTGTTTCTCTCGCTACTTCATCCGCAAACGCATTACTACGACCAACATCATCCGTCACCTTCCTATGTGCACTGCATTTCACAATCGCAACTTGTGATGGCAGAGTAAGTGACTCAAGAAGTTCATTCACCAACTGCCCATGCTGAATTTTTGTACCATGAGAGGTAATAAACCCTCTTTCTCTCCACAAACGTCCAAAGCTATGGGCAACACCAAATGCATACTGGCTATCAGTATACACATTCACTCTCTTTCCTTTCGACAATACACACGCTCTCATAAGTGCAATCAACTCTGCTGCTTGAGCTGAATTCTGTGTAATACGTGCTGTTTCAACAATCGTGTGCAAAGTCGTAACCGCATACGCTGCAGTCGTATCACCATTCGGGAGCTTAAAGCATAAACCATCTACCCATAGGGTACCATCTGGTTTCCCAAGAGGGGTATCTTTCAAATCAATTCTACCCTTCGTTTCCTCCTCTGTCCGAAGAAAACAATCATGCTGTTCCTGAGCATCTGTCTCTACAGAAATCAGCAACAATGTAGCTGGATTCAACGTGTTGCACTGCTTTATGTGCACATGACTAGCCAAAAGCGTCAACTCATAACCTGATAAACGTGCACTAGTAAGGTGCTGAGTCCTAGTGTTATTCAATAAGGTATCCACTGCATGTGGGACCATCACGATCAACGTATTATCCAATACCAAACCAGCAGACTGTCGGATAGAAACAGCCGCTGCCGCTGTAGCTCTCAAACAACTCGGCAAGGCTCTAGCTACCGGATCTAAAGTCGACGAGAAATACGCACATGAGCGCTGCTTGTCTCCGAATTGTTGTGTCAATACTGACAACGCACATTCCTCTCTCTCGTGTACATAGAGTGTGAAAGGCTTACTATAGTCGGGAGTACCCAACAGCGGAGCAGAACACAATGCATCAGGCAACTCAGAAAAACTCTTCTGACATTCGTCAGACCAAGGAATAGGATTCGGTGTATCCTTAAGAGTAAGTGCCAACAAAGTTTTCGCCAATAAGGAAAAAATCGGAATCCACTGCCTACAATACGAGGTGATACCCAAAAACGCACGCACCTCTCTTTGTGTGGATGGCACAGTCATCTGAGCAATTGCTCGAATACGCTCTGGGGTCAATCGTCTTCCCTCCTTCAACAAGAGATGACCTAAGTAGGTCACTTCTTGGCGGCAATATTGCAACTTCGAAGGCGACACTTTATGGTGAAGGTCAGACAAATGTCGCAACAAAGAAAGCGTAGCTGCTTTACAAATCTCTTCATCATCAGCAGCAACCAACAAATCATCCACGTACTGGATAAGAGTCGCACCAGGAGGTAAAACAAAAGCATCAAGCTGAGTTTTCAAAGCCTGACTATAGATGGAGGGACTCTCACAATAACCTTGAGGAGCGCGCTTAAACCGGAGGCTTCGACCTCCTAAAGAGAAGCCAAAAATATCTCTACTTTCTTCAGCAATCGGAACACTAAAGAAAGCATTCTTCAGATCTATAACAGAAAACCAAGCAGCCGAAGCAGGGATCATAGTCAATAAGGCAGTAATGTCTGGAACAACAGGAAACTGTGGCACAACAATTTTGTTGACCTCTCGAAGGTCAATCACAAACCGATACACAGGTGGCTGAGAAGAGTCAGTACGCTTAAGGACAGGCAGAACATGACTGTTACACACCTTACCTCTCGTTTCTTTAATCACATCTTTCTCAACTAAATCACAGATAATCACTAAAAGAGCTCTCTCACCATCACTAGAGATCTTATATTGGGGAATGCGAGGTAGCTTAGCATTCAACTTGAGAGTAAGAACATAAGGTGGAATCTACAAAAGGCCAACACCATTCGGACCTGCAGCCCACAAAGTATCAGAAAGCGAACTCAAATCCCTGGATAATAGTACCCACTATAACCAACCGCCAGCGCGCTCTTATATGAGCCTGCCCAGTATTATCCTGGCTAAAGAGGCTAATAACCAAAAAGGCAACCATTGCTTTGTCCTGATGATGGACCCCATTATTTAGCAAGGGGGTCCGAAACGTCGTCGACCTACTGTGTACCATATACGTGTGGAACTCTCAATGTAAAACTATGTAATGGTACCCACAAGTAATTCTCTGTCTAAAATTGGAACTTCACAGAGACTGTTGATTTTGCCTTACAAGCCCTTTTTGTATGTTTTTGTCTATGTATGTTCGTGGCTGGGTACAGGCTTGTGCCCCACGCACCTGATTTGTTGAAGGTGTTATTTTGTTTTGCATTTTTTGACTGAAATATAAACCTTGAAGACCTCTGCCTGGCTGGGTATGTCTTCACCAATATAGTACTGATTGAGTCTATATTTATTTTCACTTATTCATCTCCCTGCCAGGGACCAATGTTGTGTTTATATGACTAAGCTCCCCGAGGTCCCTCGCTGATACCAATTGGGGTCCCCTTGTTGTTTAAAATTGATAGAACTCTTAGCCGCACCAGTATCCAAAAGAAAAGGTTCTGACACACCTGATGTAATTACTTCAACATAAGGTCCACTCTGGTCTACTGGAACTGATACTACTCCCTATCTTTGTCCATGGTTGTCCTACCTATCATTAAAGACAGCACTCTCACCTTCAACATAATAGTCATCCGTGTAGTACTGAGCAGACTGAACAGACGGAACGTTTAGATGATCTAAATAATTCATAGAATTCTGAGGGGGAAAGGAACGTTCATTCTGAGAAAACGTACCACGTCCTCTACCCCTAGATGCTTGTTGAAAACCACCACGGCCTCTCTGACCAGACACACCATTCGTACGTTGTAGCAAAACCGGACAACTATTCTTGAAGTGACCCTCTTCCCTACAGTAAGCTCACTGATTAGGACCTAGCGGAAGTCGCGGAGGAAAAGAATCAGGCTTCTGCAACAATCTCTGGAACTGTGGGGGCTGCTGAAACTGGGATGGTTTCTGACGCTGATTCGAGCGAGGCGGACACGCCTGCTGTAAAAGAACCTTCGTCTTTAATTCTTTAGTCTTCTTTTCCGCTTTATCCTTCTCATCTTTATCTCTATTCTCGTAGTATTGTGCAGCAGCCAATATCTGGGCCGAGGAAGAAACCGCCCATGAACTCTCAGAGTCCTTCAACTTATTACAAAGTTCGGGAAGCAAATTAAAAACAAACTTATCCACAAACAATCGTTGGCCACCTTCTGTACTCATGTCCTGACCACTGCGATCGATGAATGTTTCTTCAAACCTAGTGAAGAAATCAGACACACTCACATCTTTCTTCTGTTTGCATGCTGCTAACTTGTCCCAATTCACTCGCATAGGAGGCATCAACGTTTTCATTAGATTAATAATCCTACCAGGTAATTCTGCAACTAAAGGCTCAGGTTTGGCACCTCCTACCTGTCGACCATCTGCAGCAGCAATATTAACCCACGTATCTCCTAACTCTTGTGCATGATCCTCATGACGGATTTTCGCCCACAAAGGTTGAGGAATTACATTACCCAACAACATATCCACATCAGCTAAATTCATAACACACGCATCAACTGTTTGGGACAACTCTTTGTAGTAACCAGCAGGATTCTTACGGGGGTCAGGCAAAGTCTACTTAAGAGCCAAGACCTCAGTTCTCTTCCAAGGAACATGAACCCATACACGCTGAAAATGAGCCGGTACTCCTTGAATACCCTGATTAGGATTAGCCACAACTTCCTCTCTCCATATAGGGGGAACCTCTCTCATAGGATACTGCTTCACTTTCCTCCTAACAGAAGGATCAGGTTCAAACAACAACTGAGAAGGAGGAAGTCTACACCTAAGCGCAAGAAGCGTCTCTACCGCTTCCTCAACATTGGGACCCACTATCGTCCCTTTAGCAAATTTGGACTGAACATCAAGCACTTCCTGCGGAATCAGACCCAACTCATTATTTTCCCATTCTTCACGAAGGAAAGTACACATCACATCAAAAACGTACCTTCGCTTTGGCGGATCCCACTGCAAGAAAACATCCATACCCGCTTGTAAATCATACCTAGAAGCATTCAAAATCCATCTACGAGCCAAGAGATCCAACACTGCCCGCTCTTCGGGACCAGGAAGCTGACTACGACTCTGCTTGCGTTCCGAAACCGGGGTCATATTCAGTGACCCAAAGAATGGAGACAAAAGACTAACAACAGTCTCAGACATCCGTTTCCGATCAGAAGGAGAAGAAGTTGACATCAGGACAGGAGAAAAAGTGTTTTGAGGAGACAAAGACATAGGGTCAGTAGAAAAGGGAGTCAAAGGCAAAGGAGAAGAAGGCAAAGGAGTTTGAGGCAGGACTGGTAGCAAAGCTGGCCGCCCTAAAGAAGGCTGCGCCAACTGTGGAAGAACAGCTGGCGGCTGAACAACACCAGGGGGTTGAACAACTGGGGTTCGCGGAGGTGCTGTAGCACTCTGCACATAAGGGGGTAGTAATCTCAACAAATGCGACATCAAAGGATCCTTTTCAGGGTCATTTGTCGCATTCGAAAGAAGAGGTGGCAAAGCCGGATAACATTTATCAATGGCCATGCAATGTTGTCTATCTGACACCTCAATCGCACAATCTTCATCATCTTCTTCAACCTGCCTAGCAGCATGCATTATCAATATATTCTTCTCTTTCCTATCTTTCTTCGCTTGCTAAATTTCTCGCTGTTTGGCTTCCTTACGCCAGAGGCGGAAAGAGTCAAACATCGCCGGCCAGGCTTTCTTCCTAAATAGCGCAATTTCTAGCTTATCTAAAACCTCTGATTTGAAACTACCATGTTGGGGCCATCGTAAGACACCATCTTTCCTAGTATAACGGATCCATACTTCATTATACGTAATTGGACCCACGCCATGCTTTGAATAGAGCTCATAAGTTGGAGTTCCAATCGGAGGTATCGGACACGAATCCTCCAATCGGGAATCCCTTTTACAACTACAACAAAACCATTTCCTAAATTTGCTAAGATCAGGCATCTTATAGCTCACTAATCTATCTTCAAACTTCAAGGGGTTATCAACACGATATACTCGCAAATATACGAGCCCCTCGGCTTTGATAGTTGCAACAACCAAATCAAAGAAAGCCAAGAAACCAAACAAAGTCGTGGGAGCGACCCACTTGTACTTAACCAAAATGTCTGTCACGCCACCAGAAGACCGTTTATCGTCTCGCCTTACAAATCTTCACAAACGGGTCCAAGACAGGGCGACAGTCAGGGCAGCAGTCCTTCGTAGCCGTCGGAAAGGAGAAGCCTCGGAGTAAAGACCTTTGGTCCACAGTCGACATGCAGCGGTCGATGAAGTGGGGGCCCTCCTCCAGTATTTCCTCACAAAGCTCCTCACGATCTTCAGGCTTGGACCGGTACCGCTGAAGTCGCCCCACGTTGGGCGCCAGTTGAAGAACCGGGTTTCTAAACCCAGCGGCGCCAGGGGCACGCCCAAAGTCTTCGGATTCACCTGTCTTGGTATACAGAGACACGGAATACTTCTGGGTGGTGTCAGAGACCACATTTATTAGCTGCAGCTAGTAACAGTAATCTCAGCAATAGAACACGGTGTACAACTCAAGAAACTGTTCAATTTTTGTACAGCAAGACATCCCTTTCTATGCCAAAATTCACAATACGAGTACACACCCATTGCGCAAAATTCTGACCAATAAGGTACCTTCTCAAACAGAGTATCACATAGCAAAAACCCTCAGTTTACATTGCCCCAATCCACAAGTTAATTATTGGGAATGTCCCAAATCCAATCTCCACAAGTCGGACAAACCCATAATTGAAAGCACAATGCATGTAATGAAAGAGCATAGGAAAGGAAACAATGACAGATAACGAGTAAGATAAAGCATGTGTAAGGAACCTAAAAGTTAACGATGTCCTGAACCTTGGTTCGCAATCTCAGACAACAATCAACCAAGGAAATTGGCTTAGCGAGGTCAGTTTCAGATGAAGGGGTCAGTTTCTTACGATGCACAGTAGAGTCAAGAAAAGGCCTAGTTAATAAGTGTATGAACAGCGAAGCTCATGCAACTTCGTTCGTTCGGTTACCTCCACGGGCCCACAGGCCTACGTGATGGCAACTCAAAATGGAGTCACAAACGAAATGGAACCCATGTTCGAAAATGAAATCTCTGAATACTTAATGAACTCACTAGTTAACGTGACAAATTCACTCCATATTAGCCGCACTTACTAAATACGGTACAACATCATCAAAATCGTGACGGAACCATGACCTCACGAGACCAAACAGGATTTCACAGAACCTCACCTCTGTTATAGGATCCCATGTAACCTGAGAAAAAAAAATGATTTGATTGGTTCATAACATTTCCAATTGTAACTATTGAAGGACCGCAACCATTTCAATCATTCTTGTTGGAACATCTTTGGAGCAATATCTCTGTGCTTACCTCCTGTCACTCTCATGCAATTCTTCAATCAACCAACTAGCAATTTGTTCTTATTGTATCAGTCTGCCAATACCTAAGCACTTATGGGGCAGATTTAGAAGCACCCTGTATCAACAATACGTCACTTTTTGTAATGTACTGATGGCGTCATACCTTCCTTCATATTTACAAGAAGAGGAAAAGGCACCCTGCATAGCTTTTCTTCTCCTTGTAAATACGACCTCTTCATACACAGCACTTTGCATTAAAAAGGGCGTTTCATAGGTGTTGCTCTGGGTGTTCCCACGCAACACTCCTAGAACAAGACACATCTCCAGATTTATCATAAATCATAAATCTGGAGATGTGTGTGAATATTGCACCATCCTCCAGTTGGTGTAGCAAGGCACAACAAGGAGAATTGTTTTAATTTCTCCTCATTTTTTCTTCTTTCAATGTATGCTGCATTGCACAGCATACATTGAAAGAGGAACATGCATTTACTGATTGTTTTTGTGAAGGAAGGTGTCCCTTCCTGCACAAAAACAATCTCTGTACAACACAAACATCCTTGCACCATGGTGCAAGGGTGCCTGTGTCACCGCATGGCTGCAGTTTGTGCAGCAGTGCAGCGGGAAGCACATATTCATGTACATATGTTACATTCCTGTGCTTCGGAATTGCCACAGCACAGTGCAGCTAAAGATTTTGTATTGTCACGCTGCAGCACTTCCTTATAGTTCTGCACTTACACATTCACCATATACTAATAATGCATTATTTCAGTCAATTATGATCTACACATATATTCAACCAAACTTTCACACATTATCATACAAATATAGTTCTTTCTTTAACCAGAGAAGTTAGTTCTGAGAAGAACTTTTTTTTTCTTCTTTTTTTCTTTTATATTTTTTTGTATTTTTCTGGACAATTTTTGTATTTTTTTGGTGTTAAAAAAAGAATGAAAAAAAAACAGTAAACTTCAGGAATTATGTTGCATTCCTAAAAAACAAACCAAACAAAAAACTAGCAACAATGGTTCTGTTGCGCAGCACAAACTGCTTCAACAGACTGCTCACCAAAACAAATACGTTTCTTGCACTTGACGCAGTTCTGTTCAAGAAAACCAAACTCTGGGCGTATGTCGGGTGGATTTGCTGCAGTTGATGTTCCAGAAGTACTAGGAACTGCAGGTGGAGGGTTCCTTTGTGCTCTTCTACACTCCTCACAAGCCAGATTTGCCAGATGAATAGTCTTCAGGTGTTTATACATCGAAGCAGTACCACAGGAATACTTTTTTTCAGCACTGCCTCTATATAAGACTCGCTCACAAATCCGGCAGGTGACCTTTGTGGCACTTACTTTTTTCTGTCCTTCTGGAAAAGTGACGAATTTCCATACCACTGACTCTGGCCTTTGTGGACGTGGAGCTTCTGGCAAACATTCTGCTTCCGAAGAATGTTCCTCCTCCTGTTGCTGCTGTCCTGAAGCCATGTTTTTTTTTTAAACACCACAAAAAAATAGTGAAATCAGGGTTCTTCAAAGCACAGAGATGACTCTCCAAAGATGCTCAAAGAAGAATGATTGAAATGGGTGGGGTCCTTCAATAGTTACAATGGGAAATGTTATTACCCAATCAAATATTTTTTTTTCAGGTCACATGGGATCCGCGTACCGTGTGCACATGCAGCACGCACCCTACGCGCCTTCGCGAAATTGCATTTAAAAGTAATATAATATAATATTATTACAAGTAAAAATATATTATTCTTATGAATACCTTAGATAATGTCTTGCCCTAAAATGTATATTGAAGACATGTATATATCATTTTAGACATAAAAAATTTGCGGGAGTCGCGCACCCACCACGCCCGACACGTATATGACGTCACGCGGAACCCATCTCCGCGCAACGTCGTGTACAGTAATGCGCATGTGTCGTGAATACGCAAGAGCTGGATTCGCAGACCGGTCGCTTAGCAACAGCGCACATCTCTGAAAATATGCACCCGTCGCACACCATACGCGGATCCTTCACAGCATTTTAAAATGGCAGCTAGAAACTGCTCACCGATTGTTAAGGGTACACTTTGGTTGCGCAACTGACTCACCCCCAAAAGTTTGACAACAAAAGAAATAAATAAATAATATAAATATATTAAAATAAAAAATACAACAAAAAAACAATATTTCAGTTTCAATATTTAACATTTTTTTCCATCTATATTAAATAAAAAAAATGTTATTTAGTGAATAAAATATGTAAAAATAAACAGTTAAAAAACTATAGAAAATAAATATAAAAAAATACATACAACTAATATTACATTTAAAAATTATCATTTAAAAACCATTGAAATTCACCTGAAAAAACATAGGTTTCAGACATGTTATAATTAGGAATTAGCATTTAAAAAACCTTAGAAATTCACTGTAAAACCATAGGTTTCAGGGCTGTTATAGTTAGCTGGACATTTCCCTCGTACAAAACCATTGAAATTCCTCCGTTAAGTCGAGAGCACGTGGTATTGAGATCTGGAAACCAATTGATAATTGGAAAAACGACAATAGAGATTGTGTATAAATGAGTGCAATCAGGATAAAATTGTTATAGTTTTTTTTTATACTATTCCGCTTATTATAACTATGGCTATCAGGTTCTTTTTTTTTTGCACTTGTCGATCTTCCTCATTCTGCTATGTCCTTAGTATTCCTGCTTCACTTTAACTAATTTATCTGCTCATTTTGACTGTTTGTTATAATTACTGAATTTGTTGTTTTCTCTTTGTATCTGCAATTGTGAATTACCAAATAAAAAAATATTTAAAAAAAAAATTAAAAAAATCCTCCGTTATAGTTCTGCTAAATATACCTTGCGCGCCCGCAATGCACTGCAGATGATGTCACATATTACATCATTCATGACATGGTCAGTAACATCACTGATGACATCTCAAGTGACATCACCAATGACA
The DNA here is from genome assembly GCF_964263255.1 of Lissotriton vulgaris. Classification (NCBI taxonomy): domain Eukaryota; kingdom Metazoa; phylum Chordata; class Amphibia; order Caudata; family Salamandridae; genus Lissotriton; species Lissotriton vulgaris. The sequence goes on from NC_141688.1 coordinate 9,124,548, forward strand.
TCATCCATGTGATAATCTGATACACCTCATCACACAGTATTATAACCTTTGATCACTCACTATAAAATACAATGTAGCATTTTTGAAGCCATTGACACACCAATCAAGTTTCTAAAAACCCACTCACTGATTCCTAGGTTTACACACACATCTAATCACTCACCTATAGATTCACTCATCGGGTGCCGCTCGAAGGCCCAGAGACAGCAGAGGATTGTGAACAGCTAAGGAGGCTCCAGTGGGGATTTCTCTGTACAGCAGAGGGACGTGGACGGACCCTAACGGCGCAGCGGGACTGCGAGTCCCAGGTATCCCAGCGGCTGCTGAGACGCCGCACCTGGGACTCTTCCTGGCTGGCCGCGCCTCTCCCCGGCGTTGAAAACTGCGCCTCGCGGCCCCCGCTTCGCGGGAGCCGCTCGAAGGCCCAGAGACAGCAGAGGATTGTGAACAGCTAAGGAGGCTCCAGTGGGGATTTCTCTGTACAGCAGAGGGACGTGGACGGACCCTAACGGCGCAGCGGGACTGCAAGTCCCAGGTATCCCAGCGGCTGCTGAGACGCCGCACCTGGGACTCTTCCCGGCTGGCCGCGCCTCCCTGTCCCATTCAACCATATCTCCACCCCCTCACACGCGCATCGCGGGACGCGCGCGGGCCTCCACCGGGCGAAGACCGGGCAAAGAGCGGGCCGTTCTAGGCCGTTAGAGGCCGGCAGAGACCGGACCGGGCCACCCCTCTGATGCCTCCTGCCCCACAGCCCCTTTCCGCTTAAGCCCATAATGGCGACCAGGGTTTCAAGGAGCAAATCTGCTCAACAGTCTTCAAGTACACTGGAAATTTTTTTCCCAAAGGCGAGTGCTCTAGCCAACAAATGTCAGTCAGTCACGGAATTGCACCTGGAGCTGGGACCTGAAAGCGTGACATTGGACCCCGGGGATACTTTCTCTACTGACGTTAGTACGCCTTTACTACTGGATGCCACCCATATGTCACTAATGGACAGTATCGATCAGACCATTGAGTCGGTTCTCCAGCAGCTAAGAACTCCATCATTCCCACAGAGGGATAGTGACTCCCCTCGGCCATCCGGGAACTCTGACCACTCCTCTATTCCGGTCAACACGGGAATAGAGTTGCAGGAAGCGAGACAGGTTGTCCTGCCTACAGAGCCAGCAACTAGTGGAGGGGAACAACCGCCAAAAAGGAAAAGGACGAGGAAACCAAAGAAGGCAAAAAAGGGCTAAAGTTGATTCAATTGAGTTAAATCTGGATATCAGCACAGACATTTCGGCCTCCCCTGAACTCAATTCACCAGGGGTCAGGTCGGACCATATAGGCTCCCCAGTAGCCACGGCCTTACCATCGCACACGGGTCCATTTATTTTCGGTGGGGTAATCTCCAGTAGCACTGACATAATAATCAACTCACTCTCACAGACCTTTAAAAACTTGTGAGTCCTATCTCGGACAAATTGGATGCTATAGAGGCTAGACTCAAGGCTTTGGAAAATATTCACAAAAGGAACAGTCATGGGTCAGCTACAAATGCTCCTTTAGTCACCCGGGACTCATCTGGGAACAGACCGTCGTCTGCCGCACTGACCCAGGACCTAAATCCGGTCCCTTGCAGTACAAATGGTGCGCTTGCCCCTCAAACGCACCCTTTGCCATCCCCAACGCCTTGGCCCCCTGTTCCGGCCCCTAGAAGATCTAAGCCACTTCCTGCTCCTCAGTCGAGGGGAGTTGAGAATTCCACTAATGGTCCCACTGGCAACACTAATACCCCCCTTGATAGACGGAGGGTGGTTAATCTGCCCCCAGAAGCAGTACCATACACGGCAATCATGGTGGGAGTACCGGAGCTAACTGGTGACACAAGGGATCCCCAGGACTCTCTACGCAACAAGGCCATAAGTTGGCTCAGCATTAACAGGCCTCTGCCCCCAAATCTGAAAGGTGAGGTTCTAATGGTCAGGAGGATCCCATGGATTGGTCATACCCCTAAGAAACTGCATTATTGTCAGTTGAAAAGCCCACATGTCGCAAATTACATCTGCAACTGGCTCGTAAGGCCTGATAAGTCCAACATTGAACTAGTACCCCTCTCACACTTCTACCCAAATGTTTGCAATACAGAGGTGGGGAGGGATAAGGGGTGGACTAGAGTAGGCTTTGCCGTAGACGGCTCACGTTACAGACCAAAGCATTACCTACCACCTGTACCGGTCAATATCACACACTACAATAGATTTTCATGCCTAGACCAAGTTGACTGACGACAAACTGGGGAGACTTTCCTCAGCCCTGAAAAGCTGGTGGGTGAGGCGCAAAGTTGGGTGGGATTGAGTGCTGCCCCTGTAACTGAGTGTGGCCCATAGGATACCGCCAAAGAACAAATGGCTACCCAGGATGATACTCTGGGCCAGCAGGGGCCATCACCCAACACTGGGTCTGATCACAGTGTGCAGACCATGGAGGTGGAGGTGGATGGTCCACCCATCACCATGGTCTGTAATACTGCTCTGTCAGACTCATATCCCCCCACAGTTACTGCACCACCTCCTACTGGAGGCCAAGGTGCACTACCGCAAGAGCCAGGGTTGAGAATTCTCTCCTGGAATGTGGCAGGAATCGCAAACAAGGTAGGCACACCGGAGTGGGATCACTTATTAGGTTCCAGCGATATCCTCCTTCTTCAGGAAACATGGGCGAGGGAACCCCAAATTAGGAGAGGGTTCGAAATATTTGAAATCCCCGCTAAATAGAGTGGGAGGGGGAGGCCGTCAGGAGGCTTGGCAATCTGGATAGCGAGTCACACTGGGTGCCAGGCGGAACAGGTACACACGTCCTCGCAGGACATCCAGTGTGTATTGCTCACATGGCCTGTCAAACCATCGTGGGCCATTGTCAATGTCTACTCGCGACCAGTTGCTGCGCCAAATGAGTCACCCACTTTAAATGATTTGTCCTCCTTCCTGGGTCAACTGCCGGGAGATTTTAAGGTAGTGCTGGGAGGAGACTTTAACTGCCACTTTGAACCCTTGGAAGGCCTACTGGAGGGTGCCCTCACTGCTGAGGATGACTATTGGGGGGTTCCACCCTCGTCCTCACCCCACCCTAAAGCCTGGTCCCCTCTAGCAATACAACTCATGTCCCTCACCTTGAACTTCGCACTGAGGGCTTGTAATGGCCGTACCCCTTCCGACACCCCCTCGGTGTGTACTTTCAATAGAAGGGGCCATGAGTCGAGGCTAGATTACATCATGGTAGATATTACAATTTGGTCAAAAGTCCTCGATTTTAGGGTAATAAATAGGTCAGATAGTGACCATAATGCCCTCTGCTTAAACATTCAGCAGCCCCTGCCCCCAGTGGGCCTTCCCGAAGAAGATGGTGGAGTAGACATGGGAGAGTTGCTCCTTACAACAAATAGGCGTCGGGTCAAGTGGGGAAAGCTCCTGAGCTCAGAAGATGCTATTAATAAGTTATATGGGTTGGCACTCCCAAGGTTCATGGAGGTGGATGTCCTTTTAAATGAACCAAGAACCCCAGAATATAATGAGAAACTGGGCAGCATACACCAGGAATTAGTGAGGGATCTGGCGGAGGTATTTCACCAGGTGGTGCCTATCCGAAAGAAAAAGACCCATGTTCCCACATGGTACACCTCCTCCTGTAGGGCAGCCAAATCTGAGCTTATTGCCGCAATTAAGGAGGGGTCAAATAAGGCCAAGGTACGTGACCTCAGGAAGGAGTATAAATTAGTGATGGCAAACTTCAGGACCGAGTGGGACTGGAACCACTGGCAGGACCTTCATGATGCCCTAAAAGCCAGGGATTCCAGGAAATTCTGGGCCCTGGTAAACAATGGGATGGGGGAACTTAAGAAAGCAATTGAACCCAACATTGCCCCCGGGGTTTGGGAGGCTCACTTTGGGGCGTTATATCAAGACACTAATACTTGCCCAGATAGAGCCCTGTCAGTGCCTATAGGCTCTCTGGACTCAGCCCTGGAACTATCCCTAGGGGAGGTAGAGGCTGCACTGGAGCACTTATCGTTGGGGAAGGCGCCCAGGGGCGTAACACAGGCCCCCGCAGCCCCTGCAGTGCGGGGGGGCCCCCCTGCTCCAGAGGGCCCCTCACGGATTGGAGCCAGCAAGCCTCTTCAAGGCTTCATGAATTAAGTGGTGCGCCGTGCGCACTTGCGCACGCCTGGCCTTCCCTTAAATTAAATGGTGCGCACATGCCGCCCACGGCCAGGTGACCTCTTCAATAACTAAAGAGTTTGTGCACACGTCTGGGACCAGGCCGGGGCCCCTCTGAGGCTCTTCTGCGCTCAGCCGTTGTTTCCGGCAGCCTCTAATGAGCGCACAATGAACTCTGGACACCTCGGTGTGAGCCCAGAAGAAGGAGGGGTCTCTGTCAATCAGATCTTTGGGTGGGAGGGGCGCAGCGCCTGCGGCCTCTGCTTCCAATCTCCCTCCGGCCTTTGGTGTAAAGCAGCACCCCCTCATCCCATCGGAGTAGGTGCTGAGGGGGCAGAGTGCATGAGCTTGTAACCTCGCCCGGTGGTCTGGAGGAATCCTTGCGCCTCTGTGAAGGCCTGGATCCGTCGCTGCCCCTCTCCCCCTGACTGAAGCTGCCGCAGAGCTCTGGGCTTGTCCGTGCACCTCTGTAGGCCCCTAACACCAGCATCCATCTGCAACCCCTTAAGGTGAGAGATGCTAGATGTGGCAAACAGTTGTATCTACATTTAAGGGCAGTGACCTGGAGGTGGAGGATTGGAGGGGGACAGGGGGGGATGGGGGAGGGAGGCAGATAGAGCAAAGACGTGTGGATTCACGTTCCCGCGTTTCATGCCTAACAAAAGAAACATGTTTGTAAGGTGTGGACAATTTGAGCCAACTGTCGAAAATAACGTTTCCATGGAGGGAATGAGCTGAAAAATGAGGACAGTCCACACAACATATTAACACAATGTCGAGTCGTCCCCAAAAAATCAGACAAGGCACCGAGCCTATTGTGCGTGACAATTGTTGTTGTGATTTGCTATCTCTGCTTCTAATCGGTTGATTCTTTCACTGCCCCTCTCTCCCTCAATAATCTGTCATTTTCCACTCGTATCTCTCATCTCTTCAGTCTGTCTTTGTACAGACTTTGTTTCCCTCGTTAGTCTCACTTTCTCTGATAATATGTGTACTGTGACAGGCTCTTTTATGGCCTCACTATCTCGTAGTGTGCTTCTCTCATCTTTTTCTCTCTCAACCCTCACTTTCTTCCCCCACTCTATCTGGCACTCCCAGCATCCATTTGTGTTTATTTCTTTGTCTCATACCCTCTAGAGTTTTCTGTTCGTGTTCACGCTTTTGCTCGTCTCCCTCCTATTATCTCTCTCTCTCCCTCTATCACTCCGTCATGCTCTTCATATCTATCGGTTTAAATCTGTTACTTTTTTTCTAACTCTCTTTTGCTACTTGTTTAATTTCCTCTCTCCTTTATCTCTCCACTCTCTCTCTATCCCCATCCCCTCTTCATGTCTTCCTTCCTTGTAGCCTAGCTCTCTCTGTCAATCTCTCTCTCGGCATGTCTGTAACTTTCTACATCAGTTTAAACCCCCCACCCTCTCTCCCCCAGTTCTTACCCTGTTGCAGAGTGCTTTGCCCGCTCTTGCTCACATACTGTTGTCGGTGAGTTCACCATCTGCAGGCCTCGCTGCATGTGTTTGCCTGGCTTCCTGGGGCCGTGCCATGACAACCGACCTGGCCAGCGTTTGCCAACATTGCCTGAGAGGGTGCCTTTGCTGGTAAACGACTGCCATTTAGGTAAAACATCAATTATGCAACCCTCATGATTCGTGTCTCTTTAGGTGTCTAACTGCATTCATTTTGCTGCTCTCAAGTAATTTTTTTATTTTATTTAACTGTGTGTATCTGCATATGTAGAAAGAGCGTTGATAAGTGTTTATTGTTTGTATTGCTCAAATGGGTGTAATTTCTTATATTTAATTGTTCCCATTGACTTCATTGCTTGATTTTGCCCACGACAAAGTGTCACTCATAGTCCTAGAATGTCACTCCTAATTTCACCGAAAAAATGTAAATGTCACACATAAGCAATCTGAAACCATGGCAGCTATGAAGGCTATTCCTCTCGGCCACTGGCCACGCCGGTGCTGGGCCATGGATCATTTGCTTCAGGGTAAGAGTTTGTTGGGGCCTCACACATCGTGTTAGGGTGGCTTAGTCGTGTGGGGCACTACGTTAATGCCCTTCCATTTCTAGTGTTGTGCAGCAGCTGAGTTAAGACTCTCTCATTGCTCAGATGGGTGTTATTTCTGCTATTTGTGTTTTCCTCGTCTTCATTCCCTGATTTTACTTGTGAAAAAGTGTTACTCATATTTGTGGAAATGTACACTGAAGTTATGAAAATGTCACACATAGTAATCTGAAACCTTGGCTGCTATTATGACCTGTGACCAATGCCATTGTCAGTCATGCGCATTGCGCAGCGCAATTAAAAGTGTGGATGACTTGTGAGGTATCCCATCCAAGGACCCAGCCAGAGACTACTGTACACTGTCACCGGTGCATCCACCGGGCATATTTTAATTATTACTAGTACTAGCCCCTGCCTGGCTAGCCTTGCCCTGTTTTCTGCTGCCTGCTTGCGCCTGCCTCTGAAGCTGCAGGCCAGGCCTCAGGTGGGTGAGTCTGTCTGAGGCAGGAGTAGTCCGAGCCTCAGGCTGAGACATGTATTGCTATAATTTTATACTCCTTAATTTATAAAGAAAGATGGGATTTTTCAAGAGATATCCCGGTACTGCCTACCTATCATGTTTATATACTACTCAAGGCTGGCTTGCTCAAGAATGGGATAGTATTCGCTATGTTCTAGAAAAGGGCAGCATGTATAGGGCACTATTTACATTGTTTTAGAATAGGCCTCTAAAGCTAACTTGTCCTATGAGTAGTATTTGATTTTATACCGTCAGAAGAAGGTCTTGGCTTCTTCAGCGTACTACGCAGCAGCGTTCATGTGATGGGCAGGCTGCCTGTGGTCACCGACTTGTGAGTATGTGCTCCGCTTCGGCAGGGGCATAGGGCTGGTGCTGAGAGATTTCACAGAGGCGTTGTGCGGATGAGGGTGTAAAACCAGTGGGGCCCAACTGGCACAAGGCAGTAAACGTGAATTCTCTTTCTTTGTGGTGAATCACACGTGGGCTAGCACACAAACCAAGCAAAGGGGCACCCAGTGAAGCTCTCGCACTTTCACGCTGGAGCCTCTAGTTTAGGGTCTCTTTCGCACGGCAATGCGCCTCTCAGCTGGAATTAATTGGGCAGAGGCCAGGGCAATAGAGTAGGTATCTTTACTGGGTGTTTGCAATGCCAATCCGCGACTTCCGTTTTTTACAGTGCACTCGTGAACAGAGTGCCATGACAGCAGTGATGGGGACTCCCAGGCCTGACACTGTGCTGATGCCCTGCCGGGTCACAGCAGCTGTCCCAATGGTGATGAGTGCAAAGATGCTGCACCAGTGATCCTCTGCACCAGCGCGGGGTCATGCATTGCCCAGCCTTGTCCCACCTTGCAAGCGCGTTGAAGCCTGCTCTGGCAGTTAAATGAGATTTGTGACTTCTAGGCGCTCTCACGGAGCCCCCTATGGCGAAGTCACTCGTCCTTGAAAATGAATTGGTGTGAAGTCATCAACTCTTACAAAAAAGGCAGTTTGTTTCAAACCTGCGCTAGGCTAGAGCTCGACTGTCACCTGCGTTGGACATGCAAAGCAAAGTCATCATGCCAAACTGTAAGGTGGCCCGCCCAGGTATAGAATCCTTTGTTGTAATTTCCTGGGGAACAGAAACTTTCCAGAATCGAGTATTCCACTTCATACTAACAGTTCGAGTTCTTTGCAGTGTGGGTGGGAATAAAAGTAGAACTTAATATTATATAGTAGGTCACTGAGCGTAACACAGGCCCCCGCTTTTCGCGGGAAGTGGGGGCGCTCTCCAGGGAACCCCTCACTCAGCAGAGCCAAGCCTCTTCGTTAACCCGTTGGCTGCTTCGAACATTCTGCGCCAGTGCCGAACGTTCGTAGAAACGGGTGGGCCCTCGTCGGCCAACGGACGTGCGCAGCACTACCGAGGTAGTGGACCGTTGGCCGACGGCAGTAGCAAATGGGTTAATTAAATAATGTGTGGCACGCGGATGTCTACAGATTAGCATGAAGTTGAGAATTGGGTTTGTAGTCAAATACAAATGTTAGTGTGAAGGTGAGGATTCGATTATGATTGGGGTCAGTTTACATATTGGAGTCAGAGATAGATTTAGGGTCAAGGTTCAAGCAGGGTTGGAAAAGGAGAAAAAGAAAATCTGAACAAACTACTGCTCAAACCAACACACAAAGACATTTTCGAACTATTTACAATCACACCTTTTAATTTGAAGGAGATGCTGTTCAAACTACTTCCTTCTACTAGTCATAGAATCATAAATGCACCAGAAGGTCTAGATCTTTTAAGTCTTTTTGTTGATGCAACTTAAATGAACTAACATCGTATATACACTATCAAGAGGTGTTGCGCAAATAACACGTATACACTCAGGCAATAAGCGCAATGTAAACAATAAACAGCAATAATCCAAAAGGCACTAAAAGGTGCTTTTTTCTAGTTTTATGTAGCACGATCTCGACCCGAAGGTACCAGAGTGCTTTCCGTAAGCACCGGTTGCGTCACAGACGGACACATTAATTTTAGGCACATGGAAATGAATTGATTTATCCAGATCAGGATGTTGAGCATCCATGCCGAGACTCGAATCTGGTACCCCAGTTCCGAGGTCAACCGCTCTCTTTGATAACAATGCACATACCTGAAAAGAATGATCACCAACCCTGCATTCACTCTAGCATGAAGGCTCTATACCAACAATGCATGGAGACTGTGCCAACAATGCATATACAAGCACGAAAACCCATCTAACAATGCAACACAAGAATCTATTTACTAAGGATGCTTTTGCCCATGGACACTAGAATAGTAAACCTATATAGGAAAACACTAAGAACATCTCTGCAAACACTATATATGAAAAGCTGCCCCTAAATAGATACTAAATGCTCTGTCCGCCAGTAACGTGCATTCCAAGATGTAGACTTTTGCTTATAGCGCTATAGGTAGCGTGGAATGGATATTATCCTTTAGCAGAATATCTGTTTGAATGCAAAGGTCTATTCCTTCATACGCTCATGGTACATACAGAGGCCAGCTATCCCTAAACACCACCTTCAAGAGATGGTAGGGCTTTACACACTGCACATAATCACACACTAAAGACTCCTTCACTGCACAAAAACAATCACCGGGAGGAGGGAGGGTTATAATTGAAAACACCATGGGCTCTCACTTACTGCACACGAACAAATATATGGCATACAGCAAGGAGGGAGCAACGGGATAGATGTCAAGGATTAGTTTTGAGCGTTAAAGTTTAAAATAATGTGGCAAAATTCAGATGAATGGATGATTTCGGGATATTCTGTTTTTAGCCAGTCAATGGCCATAAATCGAATTTGTTAATGACAAAAGTTTGCAACAACCTCAAATATTTTATGTGTTTGGGAATCGTACTTGGAATAGCGTAAAGTACTTTAAGTAATGCATACAAATGCCTGTGTGTACAACTCACACACTGGTATGTCAACGCTGGACGCTGGTCCAGCGTTGCCCATCCGGAAGCGGATCATGTTTAAAGTTCTGACGCTGGCGCATAAAGCGCTTTTTGGCGTGGGCGCGAAATACCTCCAACGCAGGCTCGCCTTCTACTGCCCTGCCAGATCTTATCGATCCGAATCTCTGTTCTTGGCTGTGGTTCCTCGAATTAGGAAGGCACGCACTGGAGGGCGCTCCTTTAGTCTGAGGGCCCCTCAGTTGTGGAACACCCTCCCTTTGGCCCTACGGTCCTCTACTAATCTGCTTCACTTTAGGAAGAGCCTGAAGACTTGGCTTTTTAACCTTTAGTACTTCTGTTGTTCTTTTTTCAGTTCTTCCCTGTATGGTGTTATGTTTTTTATTCTGAGCTGCCTCGATAAATCGCCGGGACACTCCTTTGGAGTAGCTGTGCGCTATAAAAATAAATGTATAACATAACAATAACATAACATAACAGATAACTATTATGCCATTGCTGTAACTCAGCACAACTTTGCTTCTTGCAATATGTTTTCCAGCCTATATTTAACTGGCAAATAAAAGTGACTTGTGCCTTTTACTTAATCTAATAAACTAGGGGTCCAGTTAGTAATTTCACTATGGCTGTCATCCGAAAAATGTTATACTATTTCAAACCCTAAAATCCCTATGTGCCAGTATTCCAGCCCGCCCTACATCCCCTCTGACAAACAATCTACTCCTGTGTTTCTGGGCCTCTTCTCTCAGCCCTGCATACAAGGTACTCATGAATAACACTGTTAGGCAATATCCTTAGGGATGGGTGTAGGTGGTAGGCTGACATGGAGCAAGGAAATAGATAAAGAGAAATTATGGGAAACACCTTGATAAAGGGACAAATAGAAAAAGTGAGCGTAAGAAAAATTAAGGATGTGAAATAGCAGAAGGGTATACAAAGGAAAGACAGAAAGAAAGACTGGAAGGAAAGAAATATCAAAGGAAATAAGGGAGAAAAGGCAGGATGGAAGGGTGAAAGGAATGATGAAAGAATTAATTAATAGAGTAATGGAAGAATTGATAGAGGGAATGTTGAAATGATGGCTGGAAGAGTGAAAGATCAATAGGTTAAAGAGTGAATGAATTGAAGGGTGAAGAATAGATAGTTTGGGAAGAGTGAAGGATGAATAGTTTAAATAATGTGTAGATTGATCCATGGATATATGATTTGTGGATGCATGAAAGAAAGGCTATAAGTACGTATGTATGAAATGACTACAGTCTTCGGATCGTATCCACCTGTCAGGGTTGGTGCACAGCAGTGGGAGCATGTCCCACTATAAAAATGTAAACACACAGAGGAAAACTCACATTCTGAGATATATTTGCCATAGTAGTTGATTCAAAAGTTTATTCAAAAGACTGACGTGTTTCTACCGGAATTGTCTTTGTGGTGTTATTTCTAATATCTATATGTGTTGATCGTCTTCATTGCTTAATTTTGCTCGCAAGAAAGTGTCACTCATAGTCGTTGAAATGTCACTCATAATTACACTGAAATTATGAAAATGTCACACATAGCAATCTAAAACCTTGGCAGCTGTGCCCCCAGCAGCCCCCGTTTTCCAGCCTCTAGGAGCCCCATCAGCGCTGTAGCTCATACAAGCAGCACGACACTCTCTCGCCGGCGTTGGTTGTACCAGTGAGTTGCCTCATAACAGTCCTACCTCATAAATTAAATGGTGCGTGCTGCATGCTGTGGGTGCAGCTGACCTGAGCTTCCAGGCCCAGAAACAAGGGTTGCCAAAAGAAAAATGCCAGCCATGTGTTTAAAGAGCTTGGAAAGACCTTGTCTTGGCACTAAATAGGGTTATAAATAAAAAAGTATGTATTCATTTGTAATTTAACTTTTCTGTCTTTGTTCCCTTTAATTATCAGTCATGGATCTCATCATTGAGGCAGCCCTAGAACACAATGAAAGTGCTTTCAATTTATATTTGCTGTTCGAAGTATGCACAGATAAGGGCTGATTATAAGGCTTTAGGTGACTGCTTATTCTTGTCAGTGGGGCAAAGTGGTAGGTGGTGGGCCGGGCCGCTGGGGGGGGGGCCCCTCATTGTGCTTTGCAGGGGGGCCCCCTCAAGTTTCGTTACGCCACTGAAGGCGCCGGGTCTGGATAAGCTACCCGGGGATCTCTTTAGGCACCATCCGGACATCTGGGGTCCGTACCTCCTTATTCTTTTTAATGCCATCCTAGGAGGTATGGCGATCCCCGGGTCTTGGCTGGGGGCAGAGATCGTACCGATTCACAAGAAAGGGTCCACTCTGCTCCCGGCCAACTACAGGCCCATTAGCCTAATAGATGTACCCCAAAAGCTCTTTGCGCGCCTCATTGTAAACCATCTGCTGGATTGGGTGGAGGACAACGACATCATGAGCCCCCTCCAGGCTGGCTTCAGAAAGAACACGTCGACCATGGACCAGATCTTCCGCCTCCTCCTCCTCTATTGGAAGACGGTGACGATAGAGGGGGGAAGACTGTACATGGTCTTCGTGGATCTGAGGTCAGCCTTCGATCTAGTCCCTCGAAGGAAATTATGGGAGGTTTTGGAAAAGCTAGGAGTACCCCCTCAGCTACTCAGCATTATCATCAGGTTGCATGAGAACAACTATGCACAAGTGAGGTGCGGGAGGGATGGCAAGCTTTCGTCCAGATTTCCAGTCCTTAGAGGAGTCAGACAGGGCTGTGTCCTGGCGCCGACCCTGTTCTGTCTTTTCATCAATAGCGTTATATCACATCTTGATAACGTTAAGGACAATGATGCCCCGCTCCTGGCAGGCAGGAGGGTCCCGGCAATAATGTTTGCTGATGATACCCTCCTGCTTTCCAAATCCCCCATGGGGATTCAGAGGATCGTGAACGGTTTTGGTCTTTTCTGTCGCCAACACGGGCTGGAGGTGAACACAGAGAAGACCAAGTTCATGATCTTCAATCCCCCCTCTAAAACCAGACCCAATCCCACACTGGGGGAAGTTAGTCTTGAGAGGGTCTCAACCTTCATATATCTGGGGGTAACACTCCAGGAAAACCTCTCTTGGGACAGCCAGATAGCTAGATCCAGGGTAAAACTGTCTCAGCTATCGGGTGCAATGCTGAAGGTGGCCAATAAGTCCACCTTTAAGCCTGTAAGCCCGGCCCTGGAAACATATAGGTCCCAAGCCAAGGCAGCAGCCATGTATGGTAGCGAGTTATGGGGACACAAAGCAGGGAAGGCTTTGGCAGGAGTGGAAAACTGTTTCTTAAGACGCCTACTTGGTCTCCCGAAAGGCACGCCACTCCTGCCCCTAAGACTAGATTTGGGTCTTCCCTCCATTGCTGACGATCTTCTGTCCAAACCCGTGAAGTTTTGGCACCGGATATGGACTACTGATGAACTGCACCATTACAGACAGGACCTTATTCATGTATTGAGCATGAATGGTAACAACAAAATTCCCTGGCTGGCTTTTATTAAGACGGAATTGCTCAGTTTGAACTTGCCAGATTTATGGGATGATCCAGCCCAAGGCTGTCAAAGGATTACCCGCAAAACCCTGGCCCAGATGTATAAGAATAAGAACTTGCCTCATATGGAAGATGCTTTTAACAGTGGCACCCTGACGGCCCGTTTTATGGAATCCAAAAATTCTTATGTGTTCGAACCTTTTATGGATTTTATCTTCCCTGTCCTGGCGAGGAAATTGTTTGTGCAATGGAGGTTTGGTTCACTCCCCACTAAAACATTTACCTCCAAATGGTCAAAGGGGGGTGACAAACTATGCCCTTGCTGCAATGCCCATGATGAAGATGACCTACATATAATGTTTGTATGCCATGCTTACCATAGACCCAGGAAGCACTGGATAGCACCGCTTTGCCGGAACCTGGGCTTCAGGAAGTACCTACAGGCTTACAGGGTCATGAAAACCAGTACGCTGGGCCACATTGTGTTTGCTGTTTCAAAATTCTTAATGGCAGCGTGGATAATTAGGAAGAAAATGTCCCCCGGAACTAGTACTGCCTTGCACCTTCTATCCCTCGCTGGTCCAGTATAGAGTTTTTATATGTATCTAATACTGTATTTTAAATGTATGTATTGTATCTTATTGCATCTTTTATGGCCTATATGGCCGAAATAAAGAATTTTTGGAATTGGAATTGGAATTGGATTCACTCATACATGCTGTCATTGATCAATTGAACACTATCAAATGCACTTATACAGCTTTATCAACATTGACACACCTGCACATATCCTACTCAGTTATGCAGTCGTCCTACTCACTTATGCGAACAATCGATCAGCTACACACTAATACAAATACTACTTAATTTATTCATACAGATAGTGACTCATACTTAGTGTCTTATACAATCACTATTACAAGTATACAGTCATTCATACAGTCACTCACACAATCACTGACTCTTATGCATAGTTATTTATATACAACAATTGTCACATACACTGCCTTTTATTTTTCTACTTCGTTGGAAATGTACCACTGACAGATATATTTGCTTATCAACAAACCCATAAACACACTCACTCACCCAAACAACTGTTTACACATGCACTCTTAACCTCATATACCTAGTAAATCAACTATTCACACATCTTTGCACAGTCACACATCCCCCACCCAACCACACACACATTCACTCTCCCATAAAAATACTCAGCCAACTAACCAATAACTAATATAGACTTTCCTGTAGCTAGTAACCAACTGATGCAGAAGTTTATACAACAACAGACATAGTGATACATACATTCACATAGTTTGGTCACTAACCCATGCATTTAGTAAGACACTTTAAATTAGTCACTTAAACAGTCAATCACACAGCTACTAAATCCAACATCCAGACACTTATACATCCACTCATTGTTCAATGCAGATTGCTATATATATGATGCATATTTAAATATAAAACTAAACCACATTCCCTGGATGATGTCATCAGTGGTGTCATCAGTGATGTCATTTGAGATGTCATCAATGATGTCATCAGTGATGTCACTGACCATGTCATGAATGATGTAATATGCGACTTCATCAAAAGTGCATTGCGGGCGCATGAGTTATTGTTAGTACAACTAAATATATCAGAGGAATTTCAATGGTTTTGTATGAGTGAAATGTCCAGCTAACTATAACAGCCCTGAAACCTATGGTTTTTTCCAGTGAAAAAAATTAAATATATTACCTACTGGCGATAGCCAGTAGGTATATATAGTTAGGATTTTTTCCCTATGGGATTTCTGAAAATTCTATGTCTAATAACTTTGGCGTTTGTGGACGGAATTGGCTGAAATTTTCAGGAAAATGGCACATTTTGTTTCTGAGCAGCCCCTGAAAATTTGGGGGGGGTTCTTCAAGGGGGGGCCGAGAAAAAAGGGGGGTCCCAAAACACGTTTTTCCCATTCATTTTTCCATAGGGCGGTTGGACTCACTTTTAGCCCGAACGGCTGAATGGATTTGCACGAAACTTGGCAAAATTGTAGGGACTGTTAGCCCGATGTGCCTTTGCTAGGTCTCAATATATGTGCTTCAGTGAATTTTGAGAAATTAACGTTTTAAACAAGATATATATCTGTAACAGCGCTCCGGGCAGCGCTCCGGTTCGCGTACTTTTCGCGTATCGGAACTTTGCGATGCGAAGCTGATTGGCTCTCTGGTGTCTGTCAACATTCTAAACAGTCCGGAGCGGCCGCCATCTTGTCTCTCGGTAGGATCGAGAGACAAGAGGAGGCCAAAACAAAGGGGGAAATAAAGGAAAGGGGGCAAGGTAGACCCCTTCTGACCCCCTAGGATTGATGAGGGGGATATTATAGAGCCACGCGGGGCAAAAAAAAAATTTAAAAAAAATTCCGATTTTTTTCGCCGTAGAGACGCGTCCCGGTACGCGAACCGGGCAGCTAACCGGGCAGCTAACCGGGCAGCTAACCGGCAGCGTAACGGGAGTCTGAGGAGTAGCTGATTGGCTGTCAACATTGTAAACAGTCCGGAGCGGCCGCCATCTTGTCTCTCGGTAGGATCGAGAGACAAGAGGAGGCCAAAACAAAGGGGGAAATGAAGGAAAGGGGGCAAGGTAGACCCCTTCTGACCCCCTAGGATTGATGAGGGGGATATTATAGAGCCACGCGGGGCAAAAAAAAAATTTAAAAAAAATTCAGATTTTTTCGCCGTAGAGACGCGTCCCGGTACGCGAACCGGGCAGCTAACCGGGCAGCTAACCGGGCAGCTAACCGGCAGCGTAACGGGAGTCTGAGGAGTAGCTGATTGGCTGTTAACATTGTAAACAGTCTGGAGATCGAGAGACAAGAGGTGGAAAAAAAAAAGGTGTAAATGAAGGAAAGGGGTAAGGTGAACCCCTAGGATTGATGAGGGGGCTATTAAAGTTGCCCGCGGGGCAAAAGAAAAAAATATTGCGATTTTTCGCGGTAGAGGTGCTTTCCGGTACGTTAACCGGGCAGCTAACTGGCAGCGTAATGGGAGTCCGACATATTGTTTTTTTTTGGAACGTTTGTGATATGTGCACGTGTGGATTTTGTCTAATTAAGGTAAAAAAAATATATATATATCTTTAAGCGTGCTCTGGCGCGCTTACGTTACGGGTTTGGTTTGCGCTGCAGAGACGATACGTCACGGTTATGCGATGCATCATGAGGCGTCTCACGGGCTACGTGATACGTCACGTAATAAAGAATATATTTTACAGCTATAGATATTAGCTTTTAAAAAACCAATGAAATTCACTGAAAAAACCATAGGTTATAGACCATATATAGTTAGGAATTTGCATTTACAAAACCTTGAAAATTCACTGAAAAAACCATAGGTTATAGACCATATATAGTTAGGGATTAGCATTTACAAAACCTTATTTTACTCGCACAAAACCATTGAAATTCCATATATAGTTAGTTGCACTAACTATATATCGCGCACCCGCAATCCATTGCTAATGATGTCACATATTACATCATTCATGACATGGTCAGTGACATCACTGATGACATCACTGATGACATCTCAAATGACATCACTGATGACATCACTGATGACATCTCAAATGACTTCACTGATGACATCACTGATGACAACACCCAGTGACTGTATGTTTCTGTAAAGTTAAAATATGTCTTACATATTGAAGAATGAGTGGATGTATAAGTGTCTGGTTGAAGGATTTAGTAGGTGCATGACTGACTGTATGAGTGAGTGATTAAATGTGTCTCACTGAGTGCATGGGTTAGTGACTAAACTGTCTTAATTTGGCAATCATTATATATGTTGTTCTGTAAACTGCTGCATGTTTAAATCAGTAGCTATATGAGTAACTATATGGGTTATTGAATGGTTGCCCAAGTATTTGTATGGGAGACTGAGTATGTGTGTGGGTGGCTGGGAGGTGTATGACTCTGTGCATAGATGTGTGAGCAGTTGATTAACTAAATGTATGGGTTCAAAAGTGCATGTGGAAACAGCTGTATGGGCGGTCGACTGACTGCATGAGTGTATTGGTGAGTGAATGGATATCTCAGTGCTACATGTCAAAGTAAGTACATATGTAAAACACAGTCCATGTGAGAGTTGACATATATAAATAACTGAACATAAGAGCTAGTGAATGTGAGAGTGGCTGTATCGATCATTGTGAACTTGTATCAGGGATTGTATAAGAGAGTAAATATGTGTTAGTATATGTTTGAATAAGTAAGGTGTGTATAACTGTATAGTTGAGGAAATGGAGGTGTGATTAATCTTTTGCATGACTGAGTAGGTGTGTGAGTAACTCCATGGATAAGTGACAGTCTGTGAGTGTCTGTTTATACTGATTGTATCTAAGGTTATATTAGAGTCTGAAGATGTTCATTGTATTATCACATAAATGATATCATCAGTGATGTGATCAGTAATGTCAAATGAGATGTCAGTGATGTCATCAGTGATGTCATTTGAGATGTCATCAGTGATGTCATCAGTGATGTCACTGACCATGTCATGAATGATGTAATATGTGACATCATTAGCAATGGATTGCGGGTGCGCGATATATAGTTAGTGCAACTAACTATATATGGAATTTCAATGGTTTTGTGCGAGTAAAATAAGGTTTTGTAAATGCTAATCCCTAACTATATATGGTCTATAACCTATGGTTTTTTCAGTGAATATATATATATATGTATTCCAAGATGCTCTGCAGCAAAGAAGCACTCCACAACAGTAGGTATGCACGCATCCTTTATTGCTTTCTGTTGAAGGTAGCATTTCATCCGTAATTTACAGCCTTTCACCGACGCGTTTCAGAGTCCACAATGATTAGTGATTTCATTGTGGCTTAAAGGCACTCCAGCAGCAGTTCTTTACACTTTGAAGGCAGCAGATCATACCGGGGCACACTGGAGTGCCTTTAAGCCACAATTAAATCACTAATCATTGTGGACCCTTTTAAATATGATGGCGAGTTTGCGGCACCCACTGTGGGTTAATACTGGCAACCACGTAAACTACAAGTCCCATACTGCATAACGCTACTAAGCGAATCATGACTACTTAAGACACGTGAATAGGACTGTGAGGCAAGCCGGAAATGATCGCAATCAGCCACCACACCCAGAAGAAAGAGCGGACAGCTCTGAAACGCGTCGGTGAAAGGCTGTTAATTACGGATGAAATGCTACCTTCAACAGAAAGCAATAAAGGATGCGTGCATACCTACTGTTGTGGAGTGCTTCTTTGCTGCAGAGCATCTTGGAATACATATATATATATATATATATATAGCATCCACTATAAAATGTTAGTTTATCCCTTTAAATGTAAGGCGTCCCTTTCGATTTGTGATGGTACAGTTTCATAGCAGCCCCACTGACAGAGAAGGTTCTTTCCCAGCACAGGTAACATAGTGCTGCAGAGTTTACTCTTTAGTTCAAAGTCTCCCATTCCGAATCAACAAATGCCTGCAATGTACTATTAAATAGCTGTTTAATGGATAAGTGAGACGCTCTTCCACTAAAATAGAGAAGTATTATGTTTTTTGGGCAATTTTATAAAGCACTGCACATCACCTCATAGTGATTTCCGAGTGCTACACAGTTCTGAACTGCAGTTGAAGATTATTGGGGTAGCAGGAGTTCAGCTGAAGGCTGCGCATGATCACTGCTTTCTACCACCATACCTGTGGAAAATACCTTCACAGCCCCTTTAACGGTATAGGAGCCCTGTTTACAAGCACTGAACTGATTAATAAATAGTTTAGGAGCCCTGGTGTTTGCATGTTTTGCAGTCTTGCCGAGATGTCTCTGTGCTGTTCCTTTAAAAACCTAGTAACCCTCAAACGAAGTGTTGGTAATATGCTATTAATAGAAAAAAACCTTGTAAGGAGTGTTGTAACTGTCACTGTAAGTGTACGCAATCTTGCTGAGAGTGTTCTTGGTGAGATGTCATATCGGGTAGCATCACTGTTCTGTGTTTTCACAGCATCTGCAAAGCAGCTCAGCAAATTCTTTCACTTTGAGAACCGACGTCAAATCACCAAAGTCCCCAGGAGCAGTGGGAGGGATAATATGCACCATTGACCCCAATAGCATAACAGAAAGTGATTTCATATGCCCTTTGACGCTGATGGTTCATAGGGAGTGGTGTTGCATGTTTATTGGCCATGACAACGTCGTAGGAAGTGACACACTTAAAAAAAAAATCTTTAATATGCAAGATTTAAAACATAGCAAGAAAGTTCACATAACAGATAAAAATCTATTTTAGTTACCACCTATATACCATCATAAGAAGAATAAACTGCATGACTTGGTACGAGAGGGGCCCACCGATTTCTGGACATAGACAATAGATGTTGATTGGAATCGTTGCTATAAGAGGAGTTTAAATATTTTGAGACATCTGTTAATGTGGCGCTGACGTGGATCGGAAAAATGACGATTAATGCTCCTTTAACTACTTAATATTCATTGTTGCGTTCTGAGTTTATCTATTGCGCATTACCTGGTGGTTTTAAATAATGACACAAAGACGGTGTTTATATGTTAAACTGCATCACTGACACACAGAGCCTCTGAACAATTGTAGGAACATGGCAGGAGTTTTCCGGGCAACTGTTGAGAGGGGTATGTGCATTAAACATCTATGAAGTGCATGTGCCCATCATCCAAGCCGATGCACAGATACCGGTGTTTTTTTTTCTGCACTACAGTCAGGCTCAGCAGAGAGACATAACCGCTGGGGAAGGAACAGAACACTGGGTTTGCCAACCCCAGCTTCTCTTCTCCAGTCTACTACTTCATCTCTGCCCAGTGCATTAAATGGGAAAAAATAAGTGCAGGTACTCATTAAAATGAGCTAGAGGTGTGGCACGTGGGTGGGGCTAAGTGCAAGACATGATGATACATAATGACTTCTTTACCAGTTGCAGCAAATATTAAAACACGACAAATGTAAACAAAACAGGTTAACTCATTACACAAAATGAAAGCCAAACAGGATGATATGTTAACATTTCCTTGTATTAATATATACTTATAATTATTAAAGTTAACAAGAAATACAGCATTTTTTTATTTTACACTAATTTGTGTTAAAATGCCATTTCTAAGCCCCAATGCCATTTCTAAGCCCTGATTTCAGAACTGAACACATATCTGGTATTTTTATCTGAAAAAAAGTGTCAATACTATCTTCACCTGTCACCTCACTTCTTTACATTTCTCCCTCCCCCTTCCTTCTATGTTCATCTCGTTTTTCCCCAACCAGACCAATTGCCGGTTGTCATGGGAGCTCCTTCCTGGGGTGCTGCAGCGTTCCCTGCTATTGGTTGCTCTTTGGGCAGGGCTACCTTCACACCCGTGGATCCCTCGCTGTTATGTTAACGCAGCCATTAGTGTTGGAGGGGCACACAAAGAGAAGCAGCTACTAGGCTGAAAAAACAAACATGAAAAGAAAACCGGCTTTGGGGAAGGTGTAAGATTGTCCTGCACTGCTATTCGCTTTAGTAAGGCCAGTGCAAAACCCTTAAATGGGACTGGATTAATGACATCAGACCCAGCCCAGGCAATTTCACGCACCTGACAGAGAGGGGGCTGGGGGGAGGGGGCTAAAGCACTTTCACCTGTATGGTCCTTGCACACCTAATTAACAGTGCAGGATCTGCCTAGACCTCATCCTGTTAAGCACAGCGTGATGCAAGCCCCCTCAAACCCCTGCAGTGTTCCTGCAAAAGTCGACTTCATGGCTCAGTGAGATTACGAGATCCGGTAGCAGAGCGGCATCTGTCCTGCCTTGGAGGAGATACCGTAACTGAGACTGCCATGCCATCAATCAGGGTACTGGTACTCTCACATACTAAAGAAAAGTGCCGGACTCACAGCTAGAACATTTGGAAGTGCCGGTACTCAGTACCGAAGAGTACAGGCACATTTAAAGCACTGTCTCTGCCAAGAAATAAAAGGCGAGGCACTGAGGCAGGCAGCTCAATGAAGCACCGCGCACAGGCTGGCGGGAATGGCAAATGGGCAGTGGTGTACCAAGGGTGCCATGAACACTGTTGTCATCAAGGAGTATCAGCACCCACTGGTCAGCTACATAGCACACAGTACTACCAATGGACGTACAGTGAACTCCTCACTCTCTGGGTCCATTGCTACTGCACTGAGGACAGTTACGGCCCTAGACTTTATATCAGAAATCTTTACCACAACTGTGTTCAGTGAATGCCACTCCCATGGGCCAGTGGCATAACAAAACGTGAGGGGACCTCTCCCCCCCCCCCCCCCTTGCACAGATCATGGAGGGGGCCCTATGTTCTGGAGAGAGACAGGAGGTCTTAGCCCTCGGGCCAGCCACCCCTGCACAGTGCTACAGGGGGCCCATAGAGCTTGCCCCCCCCGCACCTTGGGGACTGTGGGGGCTATTGTTTTGCCACTGCCATGGGCTCTTGGTCATGGATTAGGACATAATAGAGCACACCAGTGTGAAAAGCTTTACAATCACATGTATCATGGCGTGAGCCCAGCACTGCCTAACCTGCTGGTAGCCCATGGCAACAGGCAGGGTGAAAGGTCATCAACAATGTAGATCAGAAGGGCTGGATATTACTCAAGGTGGACAGCCTGTAGAAACTAGAGGTTGGCAGGCTGCATGGGCTAAAAAGAAACAGACTTCAGGGCATAAGGCTTCATTATGCAAGAGAAGGAAGATGTAGGCTGATAGAGGAAAGATAATGTAGGGTCAGCGACATCCAAAAATGTCAGCCCGGGCGTGCTGCACAACATATGGAGCAGCAGTGCTTCACCTCTACGCTATTAATGGTTGAAACTTCTGCCTTTATCGTGTTCATACACTCCTGTGAAGTGCAGTGTTAGTCACCATGTATATAACCAAGAATGTACTAATATCTTATAATTGCATATGGATCTCTTTTTAAAATAGTTTGAAGTTAACTCTGCCATTGGATATGCTTGTTAATTTTCAAACCTCAAATAAGTCTAAAGCCAGAAGGCTCAAAGGTTGCATGATTCCAAAAGGGGTAACTTGGCTAGTGTAAATGGGATTTAGGGGGGATAATGTGTCTTGCATTGTATATATGAATGATATTTTCTCCTCTAGGACATTCAGTCTTTCTGAAGGGAGAAGATCCTGATTCCTACTCATTAGATAAGGTTTTTCCGAGAGTAACACATGTGCTGTCACGCAATTAAGCTCTTTTGACTTGTATTGCCAGGAAACATATATACTGGCTAAATGTTTGTGTAATTTTAGCTCTATATTCCACCTGGCCATTTTCTAGCGAGAGCACTGGTCAGTTAAAAAGACAATTGTCCCTGATCTTTTGCTGTGCTGCCTGCTATTGTTCATTGAACGTTGGTTGAACTTTAGGCTGCCTGACTTACATGTTTATTTTTAACATGCTTAACCTTTTACATGCGGGAGTCTACCCGAATGCGAATACTCGCACTACCTCACCGGTACACCTGTAAACCATTGGCCGACGCTGGGGAGTGCTGTAAAGGACCCTCTGGTGCTCGCACCAGACAGTTTCCTTTTACATTTTTTAGATTGGGCTGTTTGACAAGAGGTTCCTCAGCAGCCTAAGTCTCTTTTTTGAGAAAGTGAAAATCAAGGCGTGTATCAATGCTCTGAAAGTGAAAGTTAATTAGCTCATTTCACTTTCACATTCACTGCATGTGCGCTCGGGGGAAATATCTCCAATTTGAATGGGGCATGTATAATTGGAAAGGGGAGAATTTCACCTTTCCAATGATATCCCTCCTCAATGAATCAATACCTGGGGGTTGCTGCAGGAGGGTAATCCGCAAGCAGGGATTCCCCCACTAGACACCAGGGATAGAATTGGGCCGGGAAACCAGCCCCCTCGGCTTGGACCCATGCCCCCTGCGACCCATTAAGCGTATTGCTCCCGAGAGGTGGATGAGGGTGTTGAGCCCAACCAGACCCGAGGGGGGGGGGGGGGGGGGGTAGAAAGCGCACTAGACACCACAGTCTTTTTAGGGTAAACTATTTTGTTCTGGGGAACGCCCCCCAGGCATGGGCCTGTTTTCCCCTCCTCGCCAGGGGTGACATCAGCCTTTCTGCTCCTCATGGGAGGGAGGTGGGGGTTTTCACTCCCCAGGTGTGCAGAAAGCCCACTAGACATAAGGGAGTTTCTTTTTGCTCTTTTCCTGGGGGGTTAGGGGTAGGGAGGGGGCCCCCTGGGCATGGGCGTGTGATCCCCCATCAGGGGTCAAATCAGTCTTTTAGCTCTCCCCGCGGGGTGAATGGGGTTGTTCACCCCCAATCTGTCATCCTAGATTGTCAGAATGCACACTAGACTCTATGGTATTTTTAATGTAGACTATTTTTGGTGGGTGGGGGGTGGAGCCCCTGTGGACATGGGATTGTGCTCACCTACCTGGGCCCAATTTGTCTTTCTGCTCCCTCTGGTGGGAGGATAGGGGTGTTTACCCCCAATCTGCTCCACAGGGGGGCGGCGGCAAATAGCTTACTATACACCAGGAATATATTTTATTGCAGGAAAAAATATGGTGTATGTGTGTATGTAAGACATTAGCAAGGGATAATATGCTGGAGATTCTAGATGGTTGTAGTATATGTTATTTATTTGATCGTAACTTTAGTCTCTATCAGATAATGTTCATCATTTTCGGTCTTTCTCCTCTTCTTCTAGGTATGGCCTGTCGAGACCCATGTCACAGATTGCCCATCAGATAAAGCAGAGAGGTAAGTGTCCAGTCTGGTTTTTCTTATTAGTTAGTTCATATCAAGTATCCAGGGCTCTGGATAATTAGAACACCCCTAGTATTAGCTCTGGTTTGTGTATTGGTTGAGATTACTAAGAAACATCTCAAGAAACTTGGAATTGTCAGTACACAAATTGTATTTTTGTGTAGGTTACACAGTACCCCTACTACTACGTCTAACACCTGTCCTTTTATGGTGGCCACTGATTCACTAGCGACAGGATATGTTTTAACATCCCAATGGACACAAATGATAGTGACTATTTTCCCAGGAAGAATTTGAGAGGTTTAGACTAAATCTCCTTGAATTACTGACTGTCTGCAGCCTGAATCAAATAAGGCAGCAACCCATTTGGAGTTTATCTAAACACTTACATAAAAGCAATGCCCCATCTCTTGAGTATAAAGGATAGAACTGGGAACACAACTTATATCCATGGGCTCTTCTCGGGGTTTCTTAGATGGACAAAGGCGTGCTATGTGTTCCCACTCCCCACAGTCAAAACACTGGGGACCTTTATATAAGGAATTTTTGAGTTTTATGTTCTGGGTTTAGGGTTCTCAGTTTGGCTTCTCCATAATTTTCCCTCCCCTTTTCTTAAAGATAAGAGGTTACCCGGTGGATGCTTCTCGGGGTTGTGCCCTGGAAAAAAGTAGTGGCAATTTCGGTACCTTGCTCCATGGGTAAGTTATGATGTTGTCTCAAGGGACTTCAGGTATTGTTCCAACAAAATTAGATTCAGAATATCCTCTTTAGAATTCTCTGTCTGTCTTCACCACTTGTCAGCAGCAATTTTTAACTTAAAAAACTGAGTTTTAGGGTTGTCATCAAGTGATCCTCTTTCTTTTCTGAAAGATTCTGTGTCCATACCTAGGTGGTCTAATATAACCATTTTAAGTATCCCCATTTGCATTGTCTATTTTAAGCATGAGCGGAAAATCCGTTCCGCGCGCTGATTTCGCGGATTTTCGGTAAATTCGCAATCCGCAAGAATCGCGAATTTCCTGCAAAATCCGCGAACGAAAATCCGCGAACCGAACGGATTGGGTCAAAAGTTCAAGCTGACTTTTGTAACTCTTTTAGAATGGCGCCGGCAAGCTGCCAGAGCCATTCTAAAATAGTTACAAAAGTTAGCTTCAACAGGAAGCTCTAATAGATAAAGTAAAGCAGGTGCTGCTCAAATTCAGTTACACAATCATTAATCACCCCAAACTTGGGGTGATTAATGATTGTGTAACTTAATTTGACCTTCAACTGGAGCACCTGCTTTACTTTATCTATTAGTGCTTCCTGTTGAAGCTATTTCTAGCTATTTTAGAATGGCGCTGGCAGCTTGCCGGCGCCATTCTAAGTGGGGCTGAGGGCAGAAGGGCACAAAAGTGGGACAGAGGGCAGAAGGGGACAAAAAATGAGTGGGGCAGAGGGCAGAAGGGCACAGAAACAAGTGGTACAGAGGGCCAATGGGAATAAAAAACGAGAGGGTGGCAGTGATTAAGCAGGCAAAAAAAAAACCCCTGCGAAATTGCAAAGCGCCTCGTGAATACCCACGAACATGCAAAAATAAAAAAATCTGAGAATTCGCGAATTTTGCGGATTGCCAATTCGCAAATTTGCAAATTCGCGAATTGCCAATTCGCAATATTCGCCCATGCTTAGTCTACTTGATAGGCCGCTTGGGCTTCGCCTGTCAACAGCGGAGCCAAAAAGAATGGGCACTTTTCTATAAGCCATCCACCGGCCTGGTCCGCTCTACTTGAACTTTCATGGCGTCCCGGAAAATTTCTCTGTCGATTTTTGCAGAGAACATTTGTCTTTCCAGCTTTCTTTATTAACTGATGTATGAATGCCTGCATTCTCCACCATGCTTAAGGAATTAGCAAGAGGTAATACGCTGGACACTGTAGTCTTTCTTTTTATATGTTATTTATTTGATCATAACTTTAGTCTCCAATAGATAATGTTCATAATTTCCTTCTTTCTCCTCCTCTTCTTGGTACAGCCAGTCAAGACCACCATCACAGATTGCCCCTGAAATAAAGCAGAGAGTTCACAGGTTAATTGTCCTGTCTGTTGTTTTTCATATTAGGTAGAGGATAGGGTGTGAGGAATAGGGCACCCAAAATTCCACCGCCATGTGATCTGGGTTTTCTTATACTTATATAAAGAACGTATTAAATAAAAAGAAAATATTGTAAAGCGATGATAAGCTGGTCGAGTATTAAACTGGAGTACCCTCGAGATTACTCAGTGAACCGTTTTTGCCTCTAGCTACCCCACTCCTCCCTGGCCAACGAGTATGCACCTGTGCCAGCCACGTTCCTGTGGGAATGTGTGGGGGGTCTCCAGGCTGCTGACTGGTTCCGTCGTGGGTACTTCCATCTCCAGCTACCGCTGTTTCTTTGGAAGTCGAGTTTTCTTTACTGTGTGGCATCCTCTCTTCGGTCGCACTCCCCGCATCTTCCAGATATGTAGCTGACGTGTCATGTCTGACTGGACAATTTCAGGCTCATCTGGCTTAAAGGGCTCTTCCCAATCCATACCGAAGTTGTTGAAAGTTTTTTTTTATTGAGTTTTATTCAGACAGATATAAAACACAGCAGATTAATGGTACGCAATGCACAATAATCACAAAAAAGCCAACATGCAAGTATGTGATTATAATAATAAGTAGTAAAATTCTATTGCGACACAAAGGCATACATTTTTAGGATTAACTACAGCTCCACATACATTAAACAGTCAACAAATTAATTTGCTTATTGGTTCGGGTCTCCATGCATAAGCGGGGCAGGTCTGGGGTGGTGCTGGAGCTACTGAGGAAGTAAAAGAGAAAGCACCAGTTTGCCCCCAATTAGCCCTACCTACGAAGGGTTGTTGTCTTAACTGGAGGGACAGTGCACACTAGATGTTAGACGCTAAGGCGACTGTTGAGTCTTTACCCACCGGGGCTGCAGCTAACAGTGTGTCAGTATCATCAGTGAGGTCCACATCTCTCTCTCTGAGCCAAGTAGTGAAGGATTCCTAAATATCCCTTGGGCGAGATGCCAGTGGCATGAGATCCCAAAAGGCCGGCAATTGCACTTGGCAGTAAGCCAATTCACAGATCCACTCGGGAACTCGTGGGAGTGTAGGGTCTCCCCCGTGCACAGCCAACCTACGCTTTGCGAGACACAGCATCATCGCTGTGAGTCGGCGTGACTCAGGTGTAGTCTCCTCCACATAGTCCAACAGAGCAAATATTGGAGAGCATACCAGTGGCCGTCCTGTGATGGCATGTATGGCTTTATATACCTCCCCCCCGGAAACTAGATTTAACTGGGAAGTCCCATGCAATGTATAGGAAGGTGGCAGCTTCGCGTTTGCACTTCCAGCATCGCGAGTCGTATCATAGGTTCAACTTGTATAGCTGTAAGGGGGTGCGGTAGTAACGGTGCAAAATTTTAAATGTGTAAGTCTCAGCTTGTAGTTGGGGGATAAATAACTTAATTGCGAGCAACAAAAAGCCCCTTGTTCGTCTGTGACTAAATCTATCAGCACATTCTCCACTGTTCTAGGGCCTTTGGGGCAGCCCATGGGGTAGTGGTTTACTTGAGAGTATAGAGCCTGGTGATCAGTTTACCCGAGGACGGCATGGTCAATAGTTGTTCCAATGGAGTCATGATGACTGGAGGAGTTGGAATGGTAGGAGGAATTGTTTTGCAGGTGTCGCGAAGTTGGTAAAATAAGAATAAGTACTAGATTTGCGCCTGTGCACCATCCTGACCTGTTGGTGAGTCTAAAAACGTGTCTTGTGGATAGAGGTCACCCGTGTGGAAATACCCATTTGACGAGCATGTGCAATAGCACCTTTAACATGTAGGAAAGAGAAGAATGGATGGAAAGCAGGTGAGTGGAGGGTGCGTATAGCAGTGGAGCACCTGTCCTCTTCCTCAAGCCTTCCCAGGCCCAACGTAGGGTTTCAACTGTGTTTATTTTGTGTGCATTTCTCCTATAGGGGTGATAAAGAGCCAAATGCGAGGGGATTGGCTCAGCCACAGCACTTTCAATGGCCACATGTGTTTGGAACAGGGTGGGATGCGCCCAAAAATGAAGAAACTGGCACTTGCGCACACAGCGCATATAGTTCAAAATCCGGAGTACCCACCCACCTATAGGTAATGGGCGTGTCAGCAGTTCGCAACTTGCTCTGGGTTGGCCACTGGCCCAGACCAGAGCAATCAGGACAGTTCGCAAAATTTTAAAAAGGCCCAGGTTAGGGGTATGGGAATATTAACAAAGAGGTATAAAAATTTGAGGAGTACTATCATTTTAGTTATGGCTAGTCTGCCGGCCAGTCTTAAAGGTAAAGCGGCCCAGAACTTTATGTTGTCTTCCATCCAGTTTAAGAGTTTGCCAAAGTCCAAGCGCCAGATGGTTTGTAGGTCTTTGCTGAGCCACACGCCCAGATATTTCATGGCATCATCCGCCCATGTAAGCGGAAATTCTAAATGTGGTGTCAAGTGGGGCATCTGTAATAGGTAGAATAGAGGATTTTGACCAATTGATTTTAATGCTGTACATTCCGCCATGGCATAGGATCTCTCATAGCACAGGGTTTAGATTTTCATCGGGGTTACAAATATAAAGCGTAGTCATCAGCGTACATTGAGATGATAAGATTTCTATTGGTGAAAACCAGACCTCGGGTGGAATGATGCTGGCGAACTCTAGCAGCTAATGGTTCCATAGCCACCGCAAAAAGGAGCGGCGAGAGGGAACAGCCCTGCCTGGTACCTTAGGTGATATGGAAGGGTTCCGAGACCAGCCATTCGCTTTGAACTGGGTGGTGGGTTTAGTATAGAGTAAGCTAATTAGCTTAATGAAATTAGAGCTGAAGCCTAGTCTAGGTAGACTGATGAATAGGAAGGGCCACTCCAGAAAATCGAACGCTTTATTTGCATCTAAAAATGCTGCGATAGCCGGAAGCTTAGTGTCGATTTGGTGGGCTGTAGAGAAGATAAAACCCGATAGATTGGGTCTTGCTATCAATGGCAAAAGTAGCTGCAGTCTGTTGGCGATTAGTTTAGCAAGGATTTTGGCATCCACATTAATGAGTGAGAGGGGTCTGTAGGAGTCGCAGATATTCACAGCTTTATCTGGTATTAATAAGGAAATAATAACTGCCTCCTGCATGGACGGCAGTAGCTCACCAATTTCCAGTGATTCTTGATATACGTCAAGAAGATGGAGTGAAAGCATATGTTTTATAAAAGAGTGTGGTCAGTCCGTAAAGGCCCTGGGGCCTTTGCACTAGGTAAGCCTCTAATGACCTGCGTGATATCCAGGACTGAGAAAGGCTCATCTAAGTATTCTCTATGATTTGAACTGAGCCAGAGCATCTCGATTGGTGTATAATGAAGAGTAAAATATGGGCAGGTATTCATGGGTAGCCTTTTGACCTCTTATGGGTGAGGAGTCTTCGTCCAATAGTTCAACTATGAAATCAGGAGATGTGTGTTGCTAAAGTGCATTGGCTATGGTCTTGCCTGTCCTGTCTCCCTCCCCGTAGCTACGTGCCTTTGCATTTTTTCCCAGGAACCTTGTCTCCCTTTCCACCTCTATTTAGAATTCTGATATTTTGCTCAGTATAGATAGATGCCAGTTGCTTAGGGTCCCTGGATTGGCAGAACTGGAGTTCAGGAGTTTTGATTTCCTGTTCCAGTTTTGTGAGAGTATTGTAAATGGATTGTAGCACTCCTGATTGCTTGGAGATGCATTCCCTTCCGATCACCTCCTTAAATGCCTCCCATAGCATAGAGAGAGAGTCCACAGAGCCTACATTAGTAGAAAAATACAGTGTCTAATAAGGCATGTGGGGAAAGTTGCCAGCTAAAAGCGCCAGGAAATGTATGCAGAACCCTCCGCTCCAACAAAACTGGGGCGTGATCAGAGAGCGTAAGCAGCAGCTGCAGCACATCTACTGTCCAGGCCGAAACATCGCTCGTTACAAGCCAGAAGTCCAACCTCAACCAGGAATTATGATAGGAAGTGATGCAAGTACCCTCTCTGGCGTTTGGGTTCCTAATGCGCCATATGTCAATCAATCAATCAATCAATCATATCATTTGTAAAGCACACTACTCACCCGTGAGGGTCTCAAGGTGCTGGGGAGGGGAATGCTGTTACTGCTCGAAAAGCCAGGTCTTGAGGAGTTTTCTGAAGGTCAGCAGGTCTTGGGTCTGCCGTAGGTGAATGGGGAGGGTGTTCCAGGTCTTGGCGGTGAGGTGGGAGAACGATCTGCCGACAGAGGTCGCTCTTCAGAAGCGGGGGCAGTGGCGAGGGCGAGGTTGACGGAGCCGAGCTGGTGGGTGGGGGCATAGAAGCGGAGTCGTCTGTTGAGGTACATTGGTCCGGTCTTATGGAGTGCCTTGTGAGCGTAGGTGAGGAGCTTGAAGGTTATCCTCTTGTTGATCGGGAGCCAGTGCAGGTCTCTCAGGTGGGGTGTGATGTGGCTGCAGCAAGGGATGTCGAGGATCAGGCGTACAGAGGCGTTCTGGATGCATTGGAGCCATCTCAGGAGTTTGGCAGAGGCTCCTGCTTAGAGGGCATTTCGGTAGCCCAACCTGCTGCTGACGAGGGCCTAAGTGATCGTTCTTCTTGTTTCAGTGGGGATCCACTTGTAGATCCTGCGAAGCATGCGGAGGGTGTTGAAGCAGGAGGAGGAGACAGCGTTGACCTGTTTAGTCATGGAGAGGGTAGGGTCGAGGATGACCCCTAGGTTGCGTGCGTGTTCGGTGGTTGTTGGAGCGGTTCCCAGTGCGGTCGGCCACCAGGAGTCGTCCCAGGCCGAAGGGGTGGATCTGAGGATGAGGACCTCTGTCTTGTCCGAGTTCAGCTTCAGTCGGCTGTTCCTCATCCATTCAGCGACGGCCTTCATTCCTCTGTGAAGGTTGGTTTTGGCAGTGTGGGGGTCCTTGGTGAGGGAGAGGATCAGCTGGGTGTCATCGGCGTAAGAGATGATGTTGAGGTCGTGCCGACGTGCGACGTTGGCGAGTGGTGCCATGTAGATGTTAAACAGAGTTGGGCTGAGGGATGAGCCCTGGGATAAGCCGCATATGATCTCGGTGGCTTCAGAGCGGAAGGGGGGAAGGCGGACGCTCTGTGTTCTGCCGGAGAGGAAGGAGGTGGTCCAGTCCAGGGCCTTCTCTTGGATCCTGGCGTTGTGGAGGCGTGTTCATAGTGTGTTGTGGAAGACCATGTCGAAGGCGGCTGACAGGTCCAGGAGGATGAGTACCACCATTTCTCCGTTGTCCGGCAGGGGCTTGATGTCATCGGTGGCGGCGATGAGGGCAGTCCCGGTGCTGTGGTTGCTGCGGTACCTGGACTGGGAAGGGTCAGGGATGTTTTTCTCCTCGAGGTAGCGGGTCAGTTGTTCGTTGACGGTCTTCTAGATGACCTTTGCTGGGACGGGAGCAGGGAGATGGGCCGGAAGTTCTTGAGGTCCTTGGGGTCCGCCTTGGGTTTCTTGAGTAAGGCGTTGACCTCAACATGCTTCCAGCCCAGTGAGTTTGTGTTCGGGTATGATGTTATTGAGCTGTTGTGTTGCCTTTAGATGTGGCTTGCAGGGGGTGCCTGCCCTGTCCCAGACATTATTTAAAATGGCGTTGAAATCACCGCCCTAAATAACCGTATCTCCACTCGAAGCCATCATCTTGGCCCATATATTAAGAAAAAATTGGGGGTCATTTACGTTAGGACAGTAAATAACCACCAGGGTGACCTGTGAAGTCATGAGAGAGCCCGTGAGAATGATATAGCGCTATTCCAAGTCTGTGTGCATATGTGTAGTCATCCAGCTGATACCACGACGTATCAATATCAAAACTCCCTCTGCCGTATTTGGAGTATGAAGCCGAGTGTATCTCTCCCCAGTATCTATGTTGCAGCTTAGAGTCAGTCGTGCGCCTTAAGTGGGTCTCTTGGAGAAAATATATGTAGAATTGATGCCTGCATAAATACGTATGAATCATCCTTTCCTTCCTGAAATCATTTACTCTCCTCACGTTCCATGTAAAGAACTAGGTCTCAGTCATGTCACAACCTGGACAATTGAATGATCTGATGCATGTTTGGGAAGGGTATATTATGAAGCGTCGATGATGTGGCTAGGTGATGTTTGTGTGACTACCAGTTATTTGTATGAAGGTGAAGTTATACTGTTGGTGGGAAGACCTGGAATACAATCAAGCTTGTGTACGTGCAATGCGGTTACTGTTCGTGTGTCTGCAAGTGCTTTAAACACCCCATCCCAGCCCCCTCCCACAAATGCCTCCCAATCAGGTCATGAGTGGTAATCTCCCAGTCCACAGTGAACTACCCCAACAGTTAAATAAGAGCATGGATACATGGGAGATCTCCCTGCGGGAGCCTGGGATGACGGCTTTTAACCTGCCATAGGGCAGGGTGGCCAGGCTTAGGCATGCAAGATGAAAACCGCCTAAAGAGAAGCTAAGAAACCAATTTAACCGTGGATCAAGTGATACTATCACATTGACTATTAGCAGGATCAATGCAATAGTTTATTAAGCATCTAGAGTCACAACTTTTGAAAAAACATAACAATGCATGAAATCTGATGCCATAAAGGACTGGTGTGTGGCAGAAAGTGGAGGAGCCTCCACCTATGGGGTGCCTGACGCATCAGTTAGCAATTGGAGAAATGCAGTAATACTACAAACAGTGTCATAGTCGCAGCCATTCAAAGAACACAACAGTGCAATCAAGCGGGTATTATACAAGACTTGCTTTGTATAAGAAGTAGATGAGGTGCTCGCAGTCAGTCATTATCACTCAGTCTCAATTCAGGGAGGGTTGCTGCGAAGCACGAGGAGGCGATTTCCACAGGCATATATGCTTAGTGTATTTTAGAGCAGACTTAGCATCCGTAAAGAAGTGAGATTGACCATCATGGGAAATTTTTAACTTATGCGGGTAAAACATAGCAGATTGGATTGAGGCGCTCTGGAGAATGCGCTTCGCCTGTGAAAATTCCCTTTCTGCAGCCTGAACAGCAGGAGTGTGATCCGTAAAGAATAAGAGTAGGTTTCCCTGATGGGTTATGGGGCTTTACGCTCTTGCCTCTCGAAAGACTGCATCTCTGTCCCCATAGTTTAAGAGACTCTCAATGATCGGGCAAGGCACCCCCGGCGGAGGTCGGGGGTCCAGCGATCTATGAGCACACTTCACAATCATGACCGGCGAGAGTACAGGGCCAAACAGTTCACAAAGTAAGTTTACAATGTAGGGTTCCATTTTTGGGGTCGCGGTAGACTCCGGAAGGCCCAGAATTCATAGGTTGTTTCGTCTAGAACGTGCCTCTAAGTCCTCATTCTTAGCTTACATCACAGCAAGAACTTTTTCCATGCGCTCTAGATTCCGCCTGCGAGTCATGGGTTTCTGACAGTCTATTTTCCAGGACGTCTTATCGAGTTTCATGAACGTGTACCAGTCGTTTGACAGTGTCCAGGCTTGAGGTGAGTGCATCTTTCTTGTTGTCGATTGTTTTAAGGCGTAACCGCACATCCATCAGGATTTAGCGCATGTCCTTCTCCGGCTGTTCAGACATTTCTCTGGAACCCTGGGCATTGTCTGACCCAATAATTGCCTCCATAATGCATGTCTGCCTTTTGCTTTCAAAGCAGATCTTTGGCTGCTTGGGGTCCGTCTTACCCATGATATCTGACCGTGCAACGCACTCTTGGGTCAATCCAGCCAGGCCCATCAATTAGGTCCGACCACCCAAGCGGGCACTACCCGCCGGCAGGCGAAGCACAGGTGTTGTCGAGTACCTTTTGCGTACAGTGCTCAGTGCAATTAGGGTGCTTTGTTAATGCTGCCCACCATGCGACTTCAAGGATTCAAGGCGCACCCCAGTGTTGAAGGGGAAGAAGTGGGGACAAAACCTCAGCTCCAATATGACCTGCCTGGGCCTCAACCCAGTCAATGGACAGAAGAAGGAGATCCACTATGCCCGAAAGCAGATGGAGCAACCACTTCATAGACCGGCTCGGGAGCAATGAGCAAAATGATGAAGGCTGTCCAGGGAACTAGCTAGTTCTCTTAATTTTATGATTGGTGATATGGGCCGCAGCTGAGCACGTCCTAACTTATGCCTGCGATCAACCACTCACGATGCCCTCAACAAAAGGCAATGGGTCCAAGGATTCCAGGCCTATATCTGTTTTCACAACATTTTATAAAGGCAGAGGAAACATACTCAAAGCTCTGGACCTCTTGAGCTTTAAAATTGTACAGTTTTGAAGAAAGAGTGAGTATGTATGTCCCTCTCATCTGTGAATACATAATATTGTTTTCAACATTCAGGTTCCTGGGATCCCAGGTAACATTAACAAAGGTTTCATCCCACTCTGTTTCGTCAGATCCTGCTGTCTGACAGTGTACCACCCTGGTGTTGGGCCTATCCTCCAGCCCTAAAACTCCAAATGTTTTTCTGCCCAACTGGGGCCCAGAGCCCCATTTCCATGTCAACCAAGAGAAAATGTTATTTCCTTTCGACATAGTTTTGACATGTGCAGCGGCAGAGCAGGAGTAAATACAAATTTCCTCCAATGTGACATGGGAATGGTTCCACTATTCAAGTTGATTCTCTGCCGCACAGGGAAATCAACTAAATCCAGATGTTTACAACCCTCAAACTAAATACTTTTCTCACATTTCTGAGTGGGAAAGTTCTGGAATCTGAGGGCTCTAGCACAGCCAGCACCTAGGGATGCTCCTCATTAAAGAAACTAAGAACGGCAAAAATTAAAAGTAAAACTGACAACTGAATCAGTCTGGGGCCTCACAGTGATGCTCCGCCTTAAAAAAATCCTAAGAGGCTAAAAGTAAATAAAAATTATGACTGAATCAGTCAGGTACACCAGAGAGATATTGTTCAAACTGCTAAGTGACTTTTTACAGCAAAGTGACAGCAAGAACAACCTAATGTTGAGAGAAAAGTGGAAGCAAGGAAATCAGTTTCCTAAGTGACTAAGAAGACTTAAGAAGATGCAGAACAAGTGAGACTTCTAACTAAAGATTGTTTGATTACATAAACCATTCAACAGAAGAGATCCTTTAACCTTTTCAGTTCCTCCGTTGGAGAGACGGAACATTGCCCCCACACTGCTGTGCCAAAAGCTTTAAAAATAAAATGGTAATAAAATAATTTAATTGCCATTTTATTTTTTGGTCTATGCCAGCAAATGGAGTTCGCAGGTAGGGCGGGGCCAGTGTGTTACTGCTGCCAAAGATTGGCATCAGTGAAGATAGGCCACTTAAGTTGCATTGCGCATGTTAGTTTGGCCGGCTACCTTCCAACGGCCAAAGCGACATGCGCAATTCAAACCTCTCCAACTCAGTTGTCTTGGACAGATGGATTGGCGAGCACAGGCACAGACCTACTGTGCCTTTAGCAGCATAGAGTATGCCTGCTCCAGCCAATCAAGACACTGCACTAATGCTGATTAACAGCATGAGAACAGCATCTTGATCGGATGAGAGAATTGTCTGTGGACTTTGCTCCAAGGACGTGCTGCAGAACAACGAGGATGTGCTGCAGAACATCAAGCACAGTTATGCAGCACGTCTTGTTTCCGCCCTTTTAAAACTAGTCAAGTAGATGCTGCCGCCCCGACCGGCTCCCAAGGCACCCAAAACCCAGGTTGGTGCCTGTTCAGCACTCAACAAAATTGACAACCTCGTCCTGAAGACGATCCCTAGTAAAGAGGATCGAAACGCCGTCAGCACCACAGCGCAATATTTTGGCGTATTTCTTCTGTTTGGCTCATAACAAAAATGGAAAATAATTAATGCAACTGATGTAATTTGTTATTCTTTTGAGCAACCACTGTATATATATTTCTCTACCATTGTTCACCTTGCGCCGCTCACGCGGTTCACTCTGATCACTTGCGTCGTCACCTGTTTCCACTTGTACATATCACTAGACACCAAGTGCCTTAGGGTTGTCATATGATTTTCTCTATACAGTGCTGCTTTAACTGTATATCCCTATGTAACTGTGTTTGATATATTTTGGTGATTAACAACCTTAAGACAAACCAATTGAGTCTCCTTGTTTCCTGTTTGTGTAATGCTTTCTGCATGCATGCATAACTGTCTTTGAACTGATACCTGTTGGGATATTGTTTTTTACGTATATTCTATACCAAATCCCGATGTGGTTTATGGGTCCCACTCCTGTTTTGTTTCACTAGCAGAACATCAAGCGGCAGTGTAAGGTAAGTGAATGTTTGTGTGTATATTAATATTATGGTGTATTGTGTATTATTATGAGGGCTCCCGGTTTTATTGTATTTATTATTTTGCCTTTTCCAACTGTATTTATTCATATTTATTTTTTGTGCCTTTAATCTGTATTTATTCACATTTATTTTTGCCACTAGCAAAAGACAATGCTGCAGCTAGTATTGTTCCACATATATTTAAATTGACAATTTACACATGTTGTTATTGGTCAACACAATACATTCATCATAAAACTTTGTCATTCGCAGAATTTCCCAAATACGTTTTAAAGTGCTATCAGAAGCCATTTGTCTCAGAGCCTTACAATTTCTGTCATCGACACAGATGCCACATCCTCTCCCCCACTGAACACTATACTGACCTACTGAGAGAAACTTGCACTGCCTTCAGCTACGACCCCAACGTGCCCCGCTATAAAACACTGAAAGCAACTCAATTCAAATTATGCACTAGACAAGAGTAATATACTGCCTGAAAAAAGTTATATTATTCTGCAAAAAGCAAACACTTGTAAGGAATACAACTTAAAGCTTTTACACTCATTATTCAGAAATCAATGAGTGTTTTTTGCTTGAAAAGCTAAGGGCATGAAAAGAAAAGTAGTGCTTCATGGCAAACTCTGTAACGTGGTGCTAATGTGTTTGGGTGTGAATAACACCAATCTGGCCACTTTGCGACTACTCTGTCTTGTTTTATTCAGTTTTGTATTTATTGTTCGTATTTTAAAACCCTTTTCCCTCCTCGTGAGGCTGCATTTTGGAATAGAAAAACGTCAGAAAAAGACATTTACAGTGTTTTCTATCTTTTAATCCATTTCACACGTGAAGGAAGGATGGATAGGAGAGGAAATTTGTGGCCGGATTGTTCTTGCAGCCACACGTACACAGTGTACTGCTCTGCAGTCCAGCCACAAACTCGGCAAACACTCCACTGACATAGCTAGGCTTTGCAGCCCCATGGTGGGGGTGGGGTGTGTTGGCATTCGATTCCTGCTTTTGCCACCTCCAAAACTGCAACAGCCACTGACTCCAGCCGCCCTCCCTCTTTCCAGAGAGCACTTACCTTGGTTTTGAATTGGCTGGCACAGAGCTTAGTTGGGGGAGGGGGGGGGGGGGGGGCGAAGCGGAGCCCCGGAGATGTCTAGGGCTGCAACAAAAACAGCGACTGTAGCTCTAAAAAGATCCCTCATTGGAAGAAATTTCCCGCAAAGCAGAAGCTGATGTTTCGTCTTACTGTAGGCTGGCACAGCCCTAGAATCAGAAAGAGGGCGTGGCGAGGTAACTCTCTGCTGGAGCATGGCAGCGTGGCAAAATGTGCTAATATTTTCCCATTTTTAAATATAAATACAGACAAAGGGGGCCCTAATTATTGTGTGTATTTTTTGTGTTTTGCACGTCTCCTATGTGATTTGCCACCAACCACCACAGGGTAAGGGTAGCATTAAAGGATAGAAAGAGGTCTTTAGGATTCAGAGATGTGTTTATAAAGGGATACTAAGGGTACTTTAGGGTTCCGAGAAGGGGAGCTTTAAGGAATAGGCAGGAGTTGGTAGAGGGCCGTGATTGTTTGCATTATGGGGTAGTCCAGAGTTTTCCAGGTTCAGGTATGGGAGTATGAAAGGGTAGTAATGTGTTTTAAGGGTTTAAGAAAGGTTAGTGTTAAAGGATGGTTAGGGTTTTTAGAGTTCAGGGAATGGTAGCTTTAGAGGATAGCATGGGGTTTTTAGGATTCAGGGAAGGTGTTGGATTAAGGGTTAGGAAGGTGGTTTATGGTTTTGTTAAGGGACTCGTTAAGGAGTAGAAAGGGGTATTTAGGGTTCAGGGAGGGGTGTAATAAGTGTTAGAAAGGGGCTTTCAGTGTTCAGGGAAGGGTACCATTAAAAAGCAGTAAGGGATTTTTAGGGTTCAGGGATGGTAGGATTAAGGGGAAGTTTGTGGGTCTTAAGTGTTCATGGATAGGCAGCAATGAGGGGTACTAAGGAGATAGTGGGGTATGGTTATATAAATTAAACAATGCATGCATTAAAAACTACTTTTAATATTCAAAAGTTTTGGAATTGGCATAGATAATAATGACAAAAATACCTCATCAATTGCAACTTAACTTTATTGTAGTCGCCATTTTAAAAGGCGACTATATTACATACAGCCTCTTTTTCCTCCTTTTATCTCTTCTCTGTGTTTTCTCAACTCCCCTTTACACTTCCTTTCCTTCTGTAACCCATCTAATTTCCCCATCAATGCTCTTCTCTCTTCTTTCCTTTTACTTTGGCCCTCCCATTGCCTTTTATGCCCTAGGTCTTCTCTCAGTTCTTCCTCTTAGTTCTGCTTTTCCTGCTTCTGCTTTTTACCATCTATTTCTTAACCACACCCTTTATCCCCTCTAACTTCTCCTTCTCCCCTTGGTTCTTCTCTTACCTTTCCCAACCCTTCTGTTCTTCTAGGCACAGAGATTGAACTGTCCGGTGTAATGTTCACCCTACACTGATAGTGCATTCTTTCTCTCACTTCTGTCCCAAGATGTAGCACCTAAGTGATCTCCTGTTGCTCTCTGCAAGAAAGGAGTGATGATACTGATCTTAGGCAGCCCTCTAGGCACTAGAGTTTGAGATTTTCTTCCTCTGGCCCGACTATTGAATCCAAAGCTACAGTGTTTCAACTT
The DNA here is from genome assembly GCF_964263255.1 of Lissotriton vulgaris. Taxonomy (NCBI): domain Eukaryota; kingdom Metazoa; phylum Chordata; class Amphibia; order Caudata; family Salamandridae; genus Lissotriton; species Lissotriton vulgaris. The sequence goes on from NC_141688.1 coordinate 9,163,505, forward strand.
AGCTTCTCAAGGTGAGGGTCACCTTTTTACATAAGACCTATAATAAAGTTACGTTTGTACCCTGTATACCGAACATGCATGTCATTTCTAAGAGCATGTTTGGTGTCAGGGGCACCGGAAGCCGTAACGTTGTGTTGCTAGGTGACACCTGGGGTTGTCAGGCTGAATTGTAACAGTTGCAATATACAGCTGTTACAGTCTCAAGATGCTATATGTAGCTGTTACAATCTCAAGTCAATTCTGCCATCAGCAGCTACTGCTTTCTGGGGCTCAAGAGCATGTTGCTCAGCAAAAGACCTCGGGTGCTGCATTAGCTCCCCCTGGGACCAGGGGTTGTTAGGGCAGTGCCAGGAGTCATACGGGCAGTACTTACCCCTGGCAACCCTCCAATGCCATTCATGGCTATGCCTGATGTACTAACAGAGCAAATGCAGAGATGGATACCTGCAAGGACGTGGGGACCTTTGCCTGTGCATTGTATTAGAAAAGTGAAAGTGCTGGTATTGCCCTAGTCCCTACCAATAAAACTTGTACATTGTGAAAGGAACATTGCGGGGGAGCATGGCGCAAGCCAGCCGTCACCTGCTCCCTCAGATATCCGTATATTTTAGAATCTGCCCCGCAAGATCACTTTCCATTGTCTGAAGGGTTATAGATTGTCCTTAAAAGTCAGGAGCCTCTCAATGATCCAGGTATGGTTGCAAATCATTGATTGATGTCTGTGTGAACTGGAAAGAACGGGAAACGCTCCAGAGGCTGCATGATCAGCAGCGGCGCTAGATAAGCATAGATCTGAGTGCATTTTCTGTGCTTGTTTGTGTTTACACTATCCCAAGTTCTTTCATAGAACTCAGAAAATACTGTATGAACTGCCATCAGCACAGTTCAGTAACACTGATGCATCGACTTGTGCTGGCTGCAGATCAAGCACTAGCTGAAATACATTCTGAGGTTTATGCATGCACTTTAGACCGGGCATATGCATGAAAACTGCCGCTCGGCTGTGTGCTAAGCCAGTCCAACTATATAGTAAATATAACAGCTGTACAGGTTTTTTTTAGAAGATTTCAGATAATATGGGCGCTCTGCCTCAAATTCTACGTTAAGGAGTATTACGTAAGTAGGTGAGTGAGTGGTGCGTAAAGAGCGAACGGAAAAAGCCCTTAACCGTCCAAGAGAAAGTCAGAGGACTTTCACAGCACATAAAACAGCAATGCTCTCGCACACACAGCAAGGTATAAACAGGAATGTTCATGTACAACATGAGAGAATAGAATAAACAGATGCAGATTCTTGGGTATTTTTCTTTTAGGGTTGATGGTTTAATGAGTCCACAATCGAAGAAATAATCCACAGTCAGCCGACACGTGTTTCGTCGTGTTATGGTGAGTCAACACGACTCTTCAGGGCTGACAATAGAAAATAACGTGTGTATAGGTTTCATCCATATATATCACATACTTCTTAACATTGTATTGGTGACAAAGGTGATTCACACGTGTATTTCTAAGGTGCCGTTGGCCTCCCACAAGTTGTGATTGTGATAGGTGTTGGTTCTTGCATGTTTAAGCATGCTCACACAATAATCCTTATGAATACATTTAGTTGATAGCAAATTGGTGATAAAACACGAAGTTGTGACTCTAAATAAATATTCTAACGTGTGACATGCGCACGGCGATCCTACACGAGAAAATCTCAAAGTGAAAAAAGTGCCGCTAGTTCGTAAAAAACAAAGTGTGCATTGGTCTGTGAATTCATGTTATTTTAAGGTGTGTGCACTAAGAATGAAGTCTATGGTGCTTCAGGTACCTATGGTTGAGTGAAAAGATTTGTCACAGAAGGAGCGGAAATAAGGAGTGAAACTTATTTCCCATGTGTTTTTATTCAGATGCTCAAAAAAGGAAAAAAGTAATTCTTCGGTGCCAGACCATAGTAAAAAGCAGTCATCGATATATCGGCCCCAGAAGAGTATGGAGTCGATATATTCTGCTCCTTTGGTTACTACACGGGGCTTAGGATTCCACAAATGTGGGTTCTGCTCTATGTGCATTTGGGGCAAACATGGTACGAAAACTTTTAAGGATTTCGACGGAACTTTGTATAAAATCAGACACAATATTACATGCTTAACCAAGTTTGTGGTCTACATCATTGAATGCCAATGTGGCAAGATTTACGTAGGCAGCACCATCAGGGCCCTCAAAGACAGACTAGCTGAACACATGAGAGCCATACAAAGAAGAGATCCCAAGTACCCAGTGGCCCTACATGTTGCAGAATGTCAACCTTTGGAGGATGACATCAAAGTGCGTTTCTTTGGGATAGATGTGATTCCTCTCAACATTAGAGGGGGCAATCGAGAACTTACACTCAGGCGTAGGGAAGCCACGTGGATCATGCGCTTGCAATGCCTGGAGCACGGGCTCAACTATGACCCAGAACTACAATTTTTCTTGGGGGATTAAAGCACCCACTTTCTTCCACCCTGTGGGATCCACTCATCACGGTACAGACTTTACATTCCTTCAAACAGCAACATAGTAAACCTGATCATCATCTATCGGTTTTCTCTGAATTGGTTTAACCTACCATTACTGTTATAAATGTTTTATTTACTATATACTGCTATGTATAAACGTTTGATATATTTTTCATGTATATAAGTTTTGAATGTATTTTGTATAACAATTTTAGGAATGATACGATCGTGATCGGACATGATCACTACAGTCTTATGATATATGAAGTCACAAATGGGCTTGTCGACAGGGCACCCTCACCCAAAGTCAACCCCTCTTTGTAGGCTACACTCACGACGGCTCACTGGCTCACCAATGCGTCACACAATTTCGACTCCTCTCGTTCTTTATCTCGATCCGCATGTGAACTAAAAAACTCAAGAAGTACACTGTCTGCTACAATATACTTTTTTGTCCATAATGAATTATTAATCTGTCGAGGTATCAATAACCGCCATTACACTGTGACTATTAACATTTAAGGTTGACACATTAATTGTCTACCGCCTTTTATTCTCGATAAATACAAACAATGAGTTAAACGAGTGCCACTCTTTCACAGAGCGGCACAATACCACAGGAAGCGATCATTACTAATTTTTACTCCTCAAACATGGTTGCCATCATAATCATGGTCACAGTCTAGTTTTTCACAAACTCTTCTGTTAAATGGGCTTCCTCCTTCCGGTCACGTGTCCGTTTCTCGGAACACGGCAACCGGGAAATACAAGAGGAGGGTAACCATTTTTCTGGTGAGTCTAAAGAACCACTTTTGTGGCTTCTAACTATGGTAGATTAAGAGATCGTATGTATACGATCGCATTAACTTGGACACAGCATCTACCAAGCTGGTCCTAACTTCGCCTCTCTTTTGACCGCCCCCATGTTTATTTACTCTCTCTGACACAGAACGAATCTTTCGTACGTGAAACGCAACCGTTTTGCGGTGCCAAGAGATGGATCCCCTCCCGGTACGGCTTAATACATACACGTACAGGTAAGGTACAGTCATTTTCTTACCTTACTATAGATAGACCATCGTTACAAAAAGGAGAACTATTGTTAACCATTTATGGAGCACACTTAACACTCGAAATATATGTTTTTTACACACAGTGTGAATTTTGTGAAAGCCCGCTCGACTTGGCGGGTGGAACACTGACAGAGGAACATACCCACGTTCCTAGGACCAAAAGCGAAACACTACAAATAAATTCATTTGAATATCGATAATATCTACACACTGGTAAGCTTACTCTCTCAATCCTCCTTTCTCACCACATCGGCGCCTGAAGCACTTTGCCCCTTTCTTATGCTTTCCTGCCCCTCTTTTCTCAAAACAGAACATTCCAACGGGACAAAATCTTTTCTAATTTCAACCTACCAACACGGGGGTTGAGCCACAAGGTATGCAATTTCCGCTCCTTCTGTGATAAATCTTTTCACTCAACCATAGGCACCTGAAGCACCATAGACTTCATTCTTAGTGCACACACCTTAAAATAACATGAATTCACAGACCAATGCACACTTTGTTTTTTACGAACTAGCGGCACTTTTTTCACTTTGAGATTTTCTCGTGTAGGATCGCCGTGTGCATGTCACACGTGAGAATATTTATTTAGAGTCACAACTTCGTGTTTTATCACCAATTTGCTATCAACTAAATGTATTCATAAGGATTATTGTGTGAGCATGCTTAAACATGCAAGAACCGACACCTATCACAATCACAACTTGTGGGAGGCCAACGGCACCTTAGAAATACACGTGTGAATCACCTTTGTCACCAATACAATGTTAAAAAGTATGTGATAAATATGGATGAAACCTATACACACGTTATTTTCTATTGTCAGCCCTGAAGAGTCGTGTTGACTCACCATAACACGACGAAACACGTGTCGGCTGACTGTGGATTATTTCTTCGATTGTGGACTCATTAAACCATCAACCCTAAAAGAAAAATACCCAAGAATCTGCATCTGTTTATTCTATTCTCTCATGTTATACATGAACATTCCTGTTTATACCTTGCTGTGTGTGCGAGAGCATTGCTGTTTTATATATTGTAAATATACCCTAGTATATTTGCTTCATGGCTCATAATGTATTGACATTATTAGTTAAACGTATAGGTGCTACTTGCAATGTCACTTTAGTACATTTCTGCAGTTGCAAAGCACTGTAATTTGTCAGTTAGCACCTGCAAAAACTCTTTGCACATCTGCTCACCTCCGTTGTTCCATGCAGTCCATCTGAGCAATGGAAGGATAAGTGAGTGAGATGAGATTCTGAATTCTAAAGTTTAGCACATGTGGAAATCTTTGTCCCAGGCTCATTAACCTATCCAACTACCGCTTCACTAAACTATTTGCAGCCCTGCTTCTGCGTGAGTACTCTCCTCCTAAACAAGTACAGCTGCCCTACTGAACATTGTGTGTGCAGAGACAAGGCCGGACTTGCTGTAGCTGGCATCAGGCCTTTTCCCAGTGAGCCCGGAAGGGTGGGCGCCAGGTTTGTTCCTGGGGGCAGGTTTTGTAACTGCATGCCAGTTTATCGCTGAGCTGAGGGACCCTGGGGCAGATTTACTACTTCTTGCGCATCTCTGCTAATCAGCAGGGATGCACCAGAAGAGTTGCAACGCATCTGCCCACCAGTGCGCCACCACTGATGCGCCACATTTACAAAGTGGTGCACCGTGGTGCACGGATGGGCAGATGCGTGTCGCATTCCCCAACGGAAAGGCGGTGCATTGCTGGAGATGCGTCGCAAGCGCGACACATCTCCTGCAGGGCTCGGGCGCCCCTGTGGCTAACATGCTGAGTCAATCCTTACGCCTGCTTCAAGCAGGCGCAAGGTTTTGACGCAGCATGGCCATAAAAGTGACTGAGTGAAATCTTGTAGATTTCACTCAGCCACTTTTGCGAAGCGTTCCTGCGCCGGAACGCCCCCCCCCCCTCTTGCTGGCACGCCCACATGTGGCGCAGGGCTTTACAATGTGACACATCTCCCTAGATGCGCCACGTTGTAAATACCCAGCAGCATGGCGCTGGTTTTGCACTGTCGCTGCGTCACAAAAGTGACTCAACAGCAGCGCAATTGTGCCGTGAGGGGCTTGTAAATCTGCCCACTGTGTTTTGCAAATTGTTATGGGTTTTAAAGCTTCCCCTGCCTCCAGCAGTTTTCAGGCAACAATAACAATGTTAGAATAACTCTGGTGAATACTGGTACTGCTTGAGAAGGATTGGAGTTTTGTCTAATGGCAGTTCTGACTTAAAGTAGCACAGAGGAATAACAGGCCTGCTGCAAAGAACGTGTAGCATGCAGACCAGTCTTTCATTATCTTAAGGTTGCTAATACGTGATTGTTTAATTAGAATTAAATTATTAGCTAAGCCAACTGTTGTACTTATGTTATTAGCCCTTTCTCTATGTTACCTGTTCCCTTGCCCCTTTAGAACCTCATTGGCGAGCGTTCCTTGTTGTTTTTCAAGTAAACGTTCTTAACTGGTCAGTTACTCCCTGGTCAGCTGTGAAGTGTCCATTATGCTGCCGGCTCCACTAAATAAAGACAACGTTACTTACCTGCTTGGAGCATCATAGCGACTTCATTTACAACAGATTTTGGCGATCATCTTTAGGCGCTGACCAGAAGGGAATACAAGACTTCATGCTCTGCACCGTGAAAAAGCCGATCGGAGTCCAGCAGCGGACACCTCGGACCACACACAAAAGCATCAAGTTTCGACCCATCGGCTTCACCCCTCACTGAACACGTCAAGGAATCGGGGGGAAAGAGTTAACCCAAATGTTTTCTGCATCAACCCGACGGATCCCGCCCACAACGCCAACATCCATTGACGACACATGTAGCCTGCCACATGTCATGCCAGACATCCCATGCTTTAACACAATGCCTAGTGGCAATATTGGGGGTAGTGGTTCGTGTTTACGCTTTACACAATTCCATGTTCCTGCCTTTCATGCATGATGTCCTGAGGGAGGCACCCTCGGCGGCCATCTTTGTGCAACCCCCACAAAGCACTTCCAGTTTGCACACGAAGCAAGCCATTTCTAGTCGAGTATTCCTGCAACTGGCTACTATTTCTCTTCAAGACCTGCGTGTTCTCCAATGGTGACACGCACACCACAGGTGTTCATTTGCATGTATATTCTTCCGTTCAATGCGGTGATTGTCTGCACGCTCTTCGGTGACACACACACCTCTAATAGTTGTTTGCGTGTTACCTCTTCAAATTCTTCAAGTGTGTGTGCCGTGATACAATCACCTAACCCTGCACACTGTCTTGCTTGCGCATATCAGATAATACAGAATCTTCCACACGGTAGTCCAAATCCACGAGGCGAAGCAGAAGTCGTATCACAAAACAAACAACACCTTTAGAAAAGGGTTTTATTTTACAAAATGCAAGGACTCTCTCTTTTAGAATAAGGCTTGGGGTTTTATTTTACACAATGCTCTCTAACAGAAAGGCTTTCCCAGATACCAAATGCACTAGATTCAAATACACAAAGAGATATATATGTTCATATGCAAGCAATAATAACACACTTGGTAAATATAATGCATGAATAATAGTGATGAATAAACAAGCAGCAAATAATATGAAATAAGACTCAGGCAAATATACTGGACGTCTTGCAAGAGATCAGAAAGATAGATATAGATATAGACATCAGATAATTACTTTGGATGTGCACCTCAACTCACTCTTACATCACAAAGAACACGTCTCCAATGATCAAAGCCACTGGCCCAACATCACAATAGCAATAACCAAAACTCAATATATCACCTGGTGCAAATACCGCATCTCACCCACTCCTGACTAGGGAAGTTAAAACAGCCAGGGTTTTAGAGCCTCAGCAACCAGGGTTCCACTCTCTGAGGTAGACGCATCCGCCCCCATTCAGATACCAAACTCACAGTTTTCGAGTCAGCAACCCTCAGCTTTAAACACACTAGAAGGTTTGGGAAAGACCTCCCCCCGGGCCAGAGGAATCTTACCAGAACTGGCCAGGTTCCAAGCAAGCATCCCCATGGCAGGAAGGAGCTTTCACGTCCCCTTCTCCAAATCTTGCATGTTCCAGCCTTTATCTTGATGAAGCTCACAAAGACTTCCGGGTACATAAACAACCTCTCACAAAACAAAAAGACCTTGAACCTGATTAACCAAAACAAATTGCAAGCACTGCTGTGCACTTAGAAAAGCTGTAGCAAGGCAAAGTCAGGAAAAAGGATGACATGAGGCCATGTCAAAGCCAATAGTAAGAACTTCATAATTCTTATCAATGCACAACACAATGCACAATTGTGACAACTGCTTATAGATTCATATACTTCATCTCTCAATGTACAACATCGAGCACATGTGTGCATCACTGCCCACAACACTGCACTTCGACACCAAAGAGTACATTCCACACCTCTCTCTCCATTTCATGCTTTCAAATACACATCCCACACGTTCTGTTCTTGGCAAGGCTGTCTACTCCGTGACAGCTCCCACTGAAAGACCGCAAGATTACAAGAACGAGAAGCAAGGCATATGAAGGACCGTTGTGCATCCAGGCTAGGATGAAATAACACACTAAAATCAGTTAAAATAATGGTAGTCAAAGGTCATCACTGAGTGCCAAACCACAAGAGTGCCTCTAGCACTACACGCACCCACTTCAGAGAAGCACACACCTCTCTTCAGTGACAGCAATTATTCCCAAACTACCTTTAGCCTCTAGTAATACTGTCTGTAGTCATGTTTGCACCCCAATTATCACTTGTGCCACCTCCTCATTTTTTACAGCAAACAGGGCTTCCTCCCATACTTTGGGAAGATTGGGTTATCATTTTTGAAAATCATCTAGATGCCCTAGATGGCCACGAGTTTAGTTCTAAAAGAAAGAAGGCATTGTTAATTAGCAGCTTGGCTAAGTAGGGTCAGCATATTTTTAATACCTCCCTCAAGCCTTACAAGCAAGCCTTACAAGCAAATGGGGAACCTGTGCCAGATGAGTATAAAGAAGCTGTGTTAAGACTAGAGGCAACATGTGCAAAAGAGAACTTTGTAATGTGTCATTATAAATGTTATACCCACCACCAAAGAAGCGAAGAATCTATTGATGAGTTTGTAGCTAGGTTAAGAGAACTTTCATCAAGTGCAAATTTGGCACTAAGGCTAATGAATTGTCCAGTGTAACAAAAAATAAAAATCAAGAAAGGTTGTGGGCGGCCAAACACCCCTTGTTAAAAGTTGCCATCGACTTGGCCTAGGTAATAGAACAGTTTGAGTGTTGCATGAAAGAGCTAGACAAACGCAAGCACAGCCATGACTTTGCCGAAATATCTGAGAATTACACTTGTGAAGAGAGTGAACATGGGGATGACGACACTGGCATAGCATTAGTTAAAAACATGAGCAAATTCTGCGGCAAGAAAAGCACTAGTAATAGAATTGCTGCAACGTTGTGCTCCAGGTGTTATAGTAGTGGGCATGCATCTGACTCTAAATTTTGTTTTGCCACAAACAAAGAATGTCTGTAGTGTGGGCCCTTGGGCATTTCACCAGTATGTGTAAAACTAGAACGTGTGGTAGGGTAGTATTAGTACAGCATAACATTGAAAAGTGAGAATATTGACAGAGTGCTTATTGTTGATGATGATGAGGACCTTTCCGACAACCACAGAAGGAGGAATAGACCAAGGGCCATGTTCTTTGTAGATGGCAGGAATGTTTCCTTAATTGTGGACACTGGGTCCAGATACATCATTATCCCAAGGAAGATCTTTGAGAATGAGTGGAAAGGGAGAGCGTTACTACCTAAGGACATCTCACCACACAACCCCCCTGGACGGACCACCACTCCGTACACTTCCATGTCTACAAACCCACCGCCCCCAAACCGGAACCCTGCCTCTCATGAAGGAACTAGAGCAACGTCACCGAGAAGCAGCTCAACTCCACCCTCAACTGTGATGCCCACTCCACCTCGACCAACGCCAACCTCGCAGCCAAAGAACTTCACAGATGGATCATCAACTACGCAGACAAGCTTGCACCCCTACGTAACCCCAACAGACAGTGCCCCAGAAAGGCCACCTGGTTAACTGCCACCCTCCAAGAATCCAGATGCACCTGCTCGAGAAGAATTGGAGAAACAGCAAATTCTAGGAAGAACGCACCAACTACAAGAACACCATGACAGAATACCAACAACGAATCAGATCCACTTAAAGGACCTTCATCCAGAACAAGATACGCGCCAACTCCAGCAACTCGAAGGAACTCTTCAGCTTCATCCAGGAGTTCACCAAACCCCCCAGCGAAACCACGGACATCGCCCCCCAGGACCTCTGCAACAAGCTTGGATCCTACTTCCATCTGAAAATCACGAGCCTCTACGACAACTTCAACGGCCAGACACCTAACTCCAAAACCACTCCCCCATGCAGCAACGCCACCCAGCCCACCATCTCTCCTTGGACCCCAGTCACCACCGAAGACACCGCAGTGACCATGAAAGACATCCACTCAGAGGCCCCACGGACTCCTGCCCCTGCACATCTTCCACTGAGCCGCTGCCGCCATAGCACCGGAACTACGATGCACCATCAACGCCACCTTCAAAACTGGCACTTTCCCCGATGACTGGAAATGCGCAGAAGTCAGACCCCTACTCAAAAAGCCCTCAGCAGATCCTACGGACCTCGAAAACAACCAACCCATCTCCCTCCTCTCCTTGGTGGCCAAAGTCACAGAGAAGACAGTCAACGGCAAACTAAATTCATTGAAGAAAACTCCATCCTAGACCCCTCCCAATCCGGATTCGGCAGCAACCACAGCACCACACTCCACACCCCTAAAGATGACATCTGCACCCTTCTCGACCAAGGACACACCACTGCCCTGATCCTACTCGACCTTTCTGCAGCCTTCGACACCATCTCCCACCGCACACTTAACGCAAGACTCCACAAGGCCCTCATACAGGGAACCACCCTCGACTGGCTTTGCTCCTCCCTCAGTGGCAGAACCCAAAGAATCAAACTTCCACCCTTCCTCTCCAAATCCACATAGATCAACTGTGGAGTACCCCAAGGATCATCGCTCAGCCTTATGCTTTTCAGCATCTCCATAGTCCCCCTCGCCACCATCGTCAGACTCATAGGCAAGTGTACCCCAGGTTGTGAGAGGAAAGGAAAGGTAGTGCAAAGTGAGGATAAGTAGTAGCAAATCTTTGTACAATATAAAGTGTGATAAAGGTTCAGTAGTTTATAAAACAGTACATAATTCGCCCTGGCTTCAAATGTGAGCCAGTTATACAAGAAGACAAGCAATAGTTCATAACATTCTCATGTGACAACATGCTCACAGCGCTTCTACATGTATTAGATTTATTGTTAGCGCAATCCGTTGGTTGGATAGAAACAAAGTTAACGTTTCAACCCCTAATGGATTGTAGGCGACAGTTTCTGCCTTAAAACGGGGTCTTTATCAGGACGTGGGGGTGGGGATTCGCGAAGGGGCAAACGATTCTAAAGGAAAATGAATAATAATGAATGGATTACTCAAAAAAAGTGCCTTAATCACACAACAATTAGGAAAACCCGAAAGGTATTTACCATGGGGAGGACATTGAAGAATTTGGGCCGGGAGGATGAAAATCCGAAGTAGCGCTGGACAATCTAAAACAAAAAAGACACTCATGGTATCTCAAGGTCTCACTACTGAGTACAAATGCCAAGAATCACAGCTTCAATCAAGCATTTACTCACTGTTTTATAACAAATAAAATCACCAAGCACATGAATTACTGAGGTGATGTCATCATAACAATGAAGATTGCATTCTATGGAAAACGGAGAAATAAAGTGGCCCCAGAAACATAATCAGTGATATAAATGAGGGCTGTGATACATATATTAGTCGTTGAACAGCCACTGGTTGCTCACATTTCTGAAGATAAAATCTTTCAAGTTGATGAACACGAGCCGCTCACAAACTCAGCATCCACTGAAACAAAAATAGAAAGAGCTACAACCACCACACGGCCAAACAAATCTACAGTATGGTATTCACACAGGGGGACCACACCCCAAAACGATACAGTCGAGCGGAGCACCCTCATACCTTGCAAAACGGCCGCGACGCGGCCTGTCCGTAGTCGTATTCACCTTCACAATGCGCTTAACCCAACAAAGCTGTTTGGGCCAGTATTAAGAAACCGCCGTCAGGATAGCGTGCACACAATCATGCGTAATGCGTGTGAGGCACCAGAGAGGAAAGACTATGTCCCGGGATCATGGCCAAAACAATAGAAATGACTTGATCAAAAACAATGTTATCTCCATTAATGAAGCGCATTTGGGCGAAGGATGTGGATGAAGTATCAACACAATATTAAGGCGTGCACCATGTAAAAAAAGGATTTATGTTCGGGCGTGGGGCTCAATGGGAATAGCATGGGTAAGTCACTAGTCACGATGCCCGTCTTAACCCATGGGCGGAGGCAACAAACCACTTAACATTGCAGTGCTATTATTCTGAATGAGTATATGACAGACAATCATGATGCTGCATGGTGGGTGATTGTTGATGTTAAATGGGTCAAGCCTCAATCATCAATTATACTGAATATGAGCGCGTACCTCCCCGGCACGGGGGTAGAGGTGTCAACATTAATTATCCACAATGCTCAAACTTAGGATCGCATCCCACACTTTGATGACCATATTACCAACATGCACAAGAAACGCGTACCTCCCCGGCACGGGGGTTCAGACGCTGACATTTACATAGGTCACAGTATTGTCTATATTACCCATCTGTGTGCAACAACGCGTACCTCTCAAACATGAGGGTAAAGGCGTTATAGAGTAGAGTGGGTAGCGTCTGTGTATGTGAAAATGTGGGAAAAGCTGTTAATGATGATCTGCAAATGTGTAAGTGAACATTAACGGAGCCATCTCAAAGGCACATTACATAGGAATTGAGTTGGGAGCCAAAACAGCGGTCTATCAAGACCAGATCATAATTCATCGTATCAAAGTGGCTAACTGGGCATGGCTGCCCTCGACTTCATTGAGACCGTTATCAATGAAGTAAAAAAAGGCCATCCATTTGGACTCACAGACATTTAGAATCGTGGTTATGTCACTGCCCCTTGGGCCGAGTGTTACTCTTTCAAGTGCAATCCATTTCATGCTCTCGGGTGCATGTCCACACCTCTTGAAATGTTCTACTCCTGGTGCACCTGCTACCTCGCAGCGAATCCGGCTGCAGTGCTGTAGTATTCTGGACTTCACTTTTTGTTGTGTCTGACCCACATATATCAGTTCGCATGTGCATTTTATCACATAAATCACATTGGTACTGTTGCAGTTCGTATGTGACTTAAGGACCACCATTCGTTCTTTATGTATGAATTCCTTAGTTTACATCGTAGTGTGGCACGCTTTACATGATCCATATCGATGGTGCCCCAGAATCGGTGGAAGATTCCATAGGGACAGTACTGTTGGAGGTTGTTCTACATCCAGAAAAGATTGGGCTACCATATCCCTGATGTTTTTGGCTCTCCTGAAAGAATGAAGGGGGGATTGCTTTGCTGAATGTCATCAGATATCAATTGCCAGTGTCTGTTTATGATTTGTTTTGATGGCATTACTCTGTGTGGAGAAGGTCGTCACACAGATCATCCGTTTGGTCAGAGGATCAACACGCTCTTTGGGCTGTAGGAGACTCTCATATGGATTGTACCACGCACGCTTGCGTGCTCTTTTTATCAACCTTCCTGGGTAGCCACATTCCAAGAGGCGATCTTTCAACTCTTGTGATTCATGCACATAATCCATCTTCAAAGAGCAGTTTCTGCGAATACGCAAACACTGCCCAAAGGGTAAATTATCCCGCAATCCCCGTGGGTGATGGCTGTTATATTGTAGAAGGGAGTTACATTCCGCCGGTTTCCTGTAGAGTGTCGTAAGCAATGAGTTGTTCTCCACGAAAATCGTTATATCCAGGAAATCGATGAACTGAATATTGGGACTCCTTTTGTTCAGCCACAGATGAAACTTAGACAGGTCCTCAGTGCTCCCTGTCCATAATTAGCAGGACATCGTCAATTTAGCGGACCCATAGGTCCACATTTCCTCCATATCGGTTTATGTTGTCAAAGAAGTATTTCTTTTCAAAATCATCCATATAAATTATTGCCAAATCTGGGGCAAAAGTTGCCCCCATGGCAACTCCTTTGGTCTGTAAAAAGAAATCATTTTGAAAAATGATTTTTTTTTCATCATAGCCAGTTTGAGTAAATCTAAAATAAACTCAGTTGGAACGGGAACAGGTGCTGTCCTTTGGTCAAGTATTATTTTCATAACCTCTAAGGCCTCTAATTGTGGTATACTAATGTACAATGACACTATGTCACACGTGACCAGTAGTTGTTTGGTGGGATCAAAGTGTCGTCCATCAACTAGATTGATTGTCTGCGTGGTGTTGCGTTAGTAGGTTCGTGTATTCTCTGCAATTGGTTTCAGGAAATGATCGATGTATTTGCAAAGTGGCTCCAGCATTGAACCACACCCGAGACAATCGGTCTCCCGGGAGAGTTAGACATATTTTTATGCACTTTGGGGAGTGTATAAATGGTAGGCAGGTGTGGATGACTCTGGTTAAGAAATGTAAATTCTTGTTCTGTGATGAAACCCTCATCCCTACCTCATTCAGTTGTCTGTATATCTCCTCCTTGTATTTAGACACACCTCGCACTACGATGGCACCACCCTTGTCCGTGGGTTTGATCACCACTTCCTTCGTGTCTTTCAAGGTATTCAGGGCAGTCCTTTCAGCCTTGCTTAGATTGAATTTGGTGTACCTGTGTCCATCCAATAATTTCTCCACATCTCAAGATACTACACTCTCATAAACTATGATTTTGCTAGTCATAGCATAAGTGGGTGGAAAGAAACTGGACGGTGTCCTCAGGCCAGTGATCGATGTGCGTTGTTGCGTGGTGGAGTTTCTGAAATAGTAACGCAGTCTAATCTTGCGAAAAAATCTGTACAGTTGCGTTTTCAATGCAAATTTATTGGGGATAGCCGTTGGAACATATGATAGCCCCTTACTAAGCACTTTGATTTCATCCTTGCTCAGAGCTAGGGTTGAGATATTCACCACTGGGTTGGTCAGCACACTCAACAGGAAACCGGCGGAATGTAACTCCCTTCTACAATATAACAGCCATCACCCACGGGGATTGCAGGATAATTTACCCTTTGGGCAGTTTTTGCGTATTCGCAGAAACTGCTCTTTGAAGATGGATTGCATGCGTGAATCACAAGAGTTGAAAGATCGCCTCTTGGAACCTGGCTACCCAGGGAGGTTGATAAAAAGAGCACGCAAGCGTGCATGGTACAATCCATGTGAGAGTCTCCTACAGCCCAGAGAGCGTGTTGATCCTCTGACCAAACAGATGATATGTGTGAAGATCTTCTCCACACAGAGTAATGCCATCAAAAAAATCATAAACAGATATTGGGGATTGATATCTGATAACATTCAGCAAACAAATCCCCCCTTCATTCTTTCAGGAGAGCCAAAAACATCAGGGATATGGTAGTCCACTCTTTCTGGATGTAGAACAACCTCCAACAGTACTGTCCCTATGGAATCTTCCACCGATTCTGGGGCACCATCGATGTGGATCATGTAAAGCGTGCAACACTACGATGCAAACTAAGGAATTCATACATAAAGAACGAACAGTGGTCCTTAAGTCACATACGAACTGCAACAGTACCAATGTGGTTTATGTGATAAAATGCCCATTTAAACTGATATATGTGGGTCAGACACAACAAAAAGTGAAGTCCAGGATACTCCAGCACTGCAGCCGGATCCGCTGCGAGGTTGCAGGTGCACCACTAGTAGAACATTTCAAGAGGTGTGGACATGCACACGAGAGCATAAAATGGATTGCACTTGAAAGAGTAACACTCGGCCCAAGGGGCGGTGACATAACCATGATTCTAAATATCCGTGAGTCCAAATGGATGGCCTTTTTTGACTTCATTGACAACCGTCTCAATGAAGTCGAGGGCAGCCATGCCCAATTAGCCACTTTGATGCGATGAATCATGATCTGGTCTTGATCGCACAGTTAGACCGCTGTTTTGGCTCCCAACTCAATCCCTATGTAATGTGCCTTTGAAATGGCTCCGTTAATGTTCACTTACACATTTGCAGACCATCATTAACAGCTCTTCCCACATTTTAACATACACAGAAGCTACCCACTCCACTCTATAACGCCTTTACCCTCATGTTTGAGAGGTACGCGTTGTTGCACACAGATGAGTAATATAGACAATACTGTGACCTATGTAAATGTCAGCGCCTGTACCCCCGTGCCGGGGAGGTACGCGTTTCTTGTGCATGTTGGTAACATGGTAATCTAAGTGTGGGATGTGATCCTAAGTTTGGGCATTGTGGATAATTAATGTTGGCGCCTATACCCCCGTGCCGGGGAGGTACGCGCTCATATTCAGTATATATGATGATTGAAGGTTGACCCATTTAACATCAACAATCACCCACCATGCAGCATGATGATTGTCTGTCATATACTCATTCAGAATAATAGCACTGCAATGTTAAGTGGTTTGCTGCCTCCCCCCATGGGTTAAGACGGGCATCGTGACTTGTGACTTACCCATGCTATTCCCATTGAGCCCCACGCCCGAACATAAATCCTTTTTTTACATGGTGCACGCCTTAATATTGTGTTCATACTTCATCCACATCCTTTGCCCAAATGCGCTTCATTAATGGAGATAACATTGTTTTTTATCAAGTCATTTCTTTTGTTTTGGCCATGATCCCGGGACATAGTCTTTCCTCTCTGGTGCCTGACACGCGTTACGCCTGATTACGTGCACGCTTTCCCGACGGCGGTTTCTTAATACCGGCCGAACCGCTTTGTCGGGTTAAGCGCATTGTGAAGGTGAACACGACTACGGACAGGCCGCATCGCGGCCGTTTTGCAAGGTATGAGGGAGCTCCGCTCAACTTTATCGTTTTGGGGTGTAGTCCCCCCGTGTGAATACCAGATTTGTTTGGCCGTGTGGTGGCTGCAGCTCTTGCTATTTTTGTTTCAGTGGATGCCGACTTTGTGAGCGGCTCGTGTTCATCAACTTGAAAGATTTTATCTTCAGATATATGAGTAACTAATGGCTGTTCAGCGACTAATATATGTATCACAGCCCTCATTTATATCACTGATTATTGTTCTGGGGCCACTTTATTTCTCTGTTTCCCATAGAATGCAATCTTCATTGTTATGATGACATCACCTCAGTAATTCATGTGCTTGGCGATTTTATTTGTTATACAACAGTGAGTAAACGCTTGATTGACGCTGTGATTCTTGGCATTTGTACTCAGTAGTGAGACCTCGAGGTACCATGAGTGTCTTTTTCGTTTTAGATTGTCCAGCGCTACTTCGGATTTTGAGCGTCCCGGCCCAAATTCTTCAATGTCCTCCCCATGGTAAATACCTTCGGGTTTTCCTAATTGTTTGTGATTAAGGCACTTTTTTTGAGTAGTCCATTCATTATTGTTAATTTTCCTTTAAAATTGTGTGCCCCTTCGCAACCCCCCCACGTCTTGATGAAGACCCCGTTTCAAGGCTGAAACTGTCGCCTACCATCCATTTGGGGTCGAAACGTCGAATTTGTTTCTATCCAACCAACGGCTTGCGCTAATAATGAATCTAATACATGTAGAGCACTGTGAGCACGTTGTCACATGAGAATGTTATGAACTATTGCTTGTCTTCTTGTATAACTTGCTCACGTTTGAAGCCAGGGCAAATTATGTACTGTTTTATAAACTACTGAACCTTTATCGCACTTTATATTGTACAAAGATTTGCTACTACTTATCCTTACTTTGCACTACCTTTCCTTTCCTCTCACCACCTGGGGTACACTTGACTATGACGGTGATAAAATGCCTCTGTTGCTTTGAATTTCTTGCAATTTTTTGCTTCCTTCTCACACTGTGATTAAAAACAAGTGTGATAAGATTTCGGATTATTATTCTGTTCAGTTTTTCATATGTTTGTTTGATAGCTTTTATGTAATGGGACTCCCTTGTATATGTATCGTTCAAATACCCAGGACCCAGTGATTATAGTGGGGTAACTCTTTCTTCTGTACCACCATCGTCAGACAGCACAGACTCAGCATAGTATCCTATGCTGATGACACCCAGCTCATCCTCTCCTTCACCAAGGACCCCATCACACCAGACTCAACTTCCAGGAAGGAATGTAGGACGTTGCATCCTGGATGAGCAGCAGCTGCTTGAAGCTCAATTCGGAGAATACAGAGTTCCTCATCCTTGCACCCTCTCCCTCTGCATGGGAAAACACCTGGTGGCCCCCCACCCATACGGACCACACCTGGAATCTCGGCATCATACTGGACTCCACTCTCTCTATGACCCGACAGGTTAACACTATCGCCTCCACTGGCTTCAACACCCTCCGCATCCTCCGGAAGACCTTCAAAGGGAACCCTCCCCGAATCAAGGAAGACCAACACCCACGCACTCATAACCAGCACACTGGACTACGGAAACACCCTATACACTGGGATCAACAAGTCTCTGCTCCGCAAACTACAGACCATACAGAACACCGCAGCCATACTCGTCCTCTGCATCCTTTGACAGAAACTCCTCACCCAACACCTTTGAAACCTCCACTTGCTCCCCGTCGAGAAGAGAGTAACTTTTAGGATACTCACCCACGCCTACAAATGCCGACGTAACACAGGACCCCAATATCTTAATGATAGAATCTCCTTCCACGTACCCAAGAGAAACCTCCGATCCGCCAACCTTGCCGAACCCCTGCGCATCAGCTGATCAAGAACGGATGGAAGAACCTTCTCCTACATCGCAGCCAAGACTGGAACGAGTACCTGATCAACATCAGATGCGCCCCCACCCTGCACATCTTAGGAAGACCCTCAAGACCTGGCTCTTCGACTGACCCAAGCTGCTCCCCCCCCCCCTCCAGTGCCTCGAGACTCTCACAGGTGAGTAGCGCGTTTAAAATCCCCTGATTGATTGATTGATTGAAGGTGAGTTCTATAAACTGATATGGGTCACAACAGGTATCCAGTTGAGGCATGGCACAGTATTTTCTTGGATTTTATTGGTCCTATGGACAAATTGACTTTCGGGGATAGATTTGCTATTGTTGTGGTTCATGTCTGAAGTTTCTGAGACATCACTACTGAAAGTTCTATTTCCTATTTGAGTAAATTATTCCATGAGGAGGGTTTTTCCTCAGTCATCATCACTAACAATGGGACACAATTGACATCATGTGACATGCAAAATTTCCTTAACAGTTTCGGTTCTGTGAGAGAGCTAACAGAGTCGTTAAGGCCATCATTCGATTGCATATGTGAGTGGTGGGGTTGCATGAAATAGTGTGGGCATATCGCACCACCAGGCAAAATCAGAGTGGAAAGTCTCCATTTGAATTGATGCGTGGGAGATCACCAGGCTCTAAGTTAGTCCCTGCGTGGATATAAGGGTGCGTGTCGGATGGTGGGGAGAGGAGTGTTGTTCGCTTGAATGCTTCGTACGCTGGGAGGAATCTCATCAGCAAAGGAGATTTGGTCAAAGTTAAACGGGGAGGTTTGGCAAAGGTCCCTCAAAGTTTAAAGGGACTATTAGAGTTAAGGAAGCTTTACAACATTTCGTAGTTTAGAGAGTGGTGAAAAGTGGAACATCCGTCGTTTAACTCTTTACCAGAAGGGTGCACACACTGCTGAAGGAGTAGTCCTTTACCAAAGGGGTGCGACATCTACTGCAAGCATGCAGTGTGAGAGCAGCGGTTACCTGTTGGCTCAGATTTCCCTTCTGGTGATAATGTGAGTGGAGGGGGTGGTGATGATAATGTGTAGTTTTCTTCAACCCGGAGTGGTGTATCTGCCACTATCAAAGGATAAAGCTCCCAGGTTGTGAGGTGTTTGAATAGGCACAGGCCAATTGTTTGTTTAGTTTACTTTTTACACTAATTCCTGCTTTATGTTCTTTCCTTGCTTCCTGTGTTTCTTTGCTCTGGTAAAGGGGAAAGATGAGTTGTACTTATCTTATTATTTTTCTATGTTCCCTGTTTCCCTGCTCCTTTAGAACTTTGTTGCGAGTGTTGTTTTACAAGTGAACATTCTCATCTGGTCAGTTACTCCCTGGTCAGCTGTGACATGTCCGTTATGCTGCTTGCTCTTCTAAATAAAGGCAATGTTACTTACTTGCTTGGGGCGTCTTAGTGACTACATTTACAATGCCAACCCCAAACACTGTGTTACATTTTGAATCCTTAGTTTGTGCTTCTCCAGACCAAGCACTCTTAAAAAATGCTAACTAGTATGGATGACATTTAATTCTTACTCCTTGTAGTCACGTTTGTGTTATGTAACAATTTGTATGCACCGGTTTACACACACATATCATTTATTTTCCCTGCATCTGTGTGTGATGTATAGTGCTCTAACACCATACACTGGTATGAGAGGCATTATAAAACAAATGAAATACATGTGAGAGAGGGGCAATACAGAGATGAGAGGCACTGTTGATAGTGATACAGAGTAAGTCTGTTGAAGAGGAGGTCATTGGGGGACACCCAGAAATATCATCACACTGGGGGCCACCAGCACTGGCTGTGCAGCTTATTGGGGTGGAGTGTGCCAACATCCCTTGAAATGGTCTTTCACTGTGTTCTCAGCTTCTTGGCTGTGTTCAGCAGTGAAAGGGTGCACCTCTGGTATATTTAAATTCATGTTTCATGCTTGACATTTTATTCTAGTGGGCTCCATAAAAATGTCTATGGACAGGACTTGGTATCCTTGCGCATTGTAAGGTCATCATTTACTAAGCTTTAAAAGCTAATACAATTGAATACACAACGAAAAATATGTTGTAGAATGCACCATTTTGCCATTTGTTTCTATATTTTCTGGGTGAGTGAATCCCCTTGTAGTGGTCAGGCTTGCTCGCTGTGTGCCAGATCGCTACACACCATGTGGGGGCTGGTCTGACAAAATTGGCGAGGGCTGCTTTGGGTTCCCATTCAATCCCTGCGTACAATTAAGGGCATTACATCACTGTTGGCAAGTGCTTGTAATGTGCCTGGGTAAGGATAAAAAAGGGTTTCTTGAGAAATTATCTTGTTGCTCCTGCTCAGAGGTGCAGCTACCATACTGCTAGAATTATAAAATCCCTACTCAGAGCTTCTGGAAACATCTCTTCAGAATGTTGTACCAGCCTTTCCAAAAATGTTGCAAAATCACAAAAATGAGCAGGATTGTGCTCATTTTCTGTTCAGGAATCTAACATGACAGTGTTTTGAGATGCCATGACTTTGAAATGGAGATGTAGTGGTGTGCCCAGGATCAAGCATTGTAGCAAATGGAGAAGCCAGGATTGCAACATAGATTGTTAAACTAACCATTGTGCCATACTATTATGCTGTACGTGTGCGCAATCTTATAACAATATACATAAAATATGTGTTATTGTTACTCTCATGCCTTCCTAATATCTGCCTCGATCTCTCGTTACTCTTCAGGATCATGTGAGGACTGAGCTAAATCTCTAAGGAGTCGGTCATTCACGCACCATCGCCACAGAAAAGATAGGTAATGCAGAATGATAATTGAAAGAAAGCCCTCCCCCATTAATTCATTTGTGTGCAGAGCAGGTCTTGTATGCCATACTTCAGTGGTTCTTCGCGTGTGGTCTGGGGCCTCCTGGGGGGCCTCGAAATCTACACAGGGGGTACATGGCTGATTAGAAAATTCAGTTATATTAACAGATTAATACCTTATACAAATAAAGAAGTACAATGTCAAATTAAAAATTTCAAAACATTCTGTAAATGTGAAGGAATTTGAAATTGGATGCTAAAAATGTAATTGCTATCCTCAGGCTGATTCTTGGGAACAGTCGAATAGAATATAGTATGTATGATGGTTGCCTCTAAAAAAGCTCCAACATAAAGCTTTTAATTTTGTTAATATTGGTTTGTGAATTAACTAAAATATGTCATCATTTCTTATTTGTTTGATGAGTGCTTGCTTCTTTATTTTTGTGTTTTGTCTTGCAGTACAAATTATCAAAGTTTCTTAGGATAGGTCCCCCAGATTCCAGGAATTAATTTAGAGGGAGAGCGGAGGGTGGGAGAGGGTAGGGGGAGATGGCGGATTCCGATTATGATTCAGTGGGGGTTTCACTGAAGTAAAAAGGTGAAGAAATAGTGCATACTTATTCAAGGTGAAAACTGTTTTTTAAAGCGCACTTTTAACAGAAATTGAGCTCACTAGGCTACCCTTGCCCCTCCGGTCTCCTGTAGCTACAGTATTGACGCTATAAGGAAACCATGAATAAGTCGAGGGCTTTAAGTGGGGTCTCAGCAAGGGGAGTTGCCGATGTTATTAAGGGGGTGGCTTAAAAACTCATAAACTAAAAATCTGTTCTTAGCATAGTGTGCTGTTCGACTTGTATTTTACTGCTTCTGTAATTACATACAGATATATAATACAACAAGTAACCAGGGGGCATATTATCAAGAAAGGTCTTTACATTATCGCCGCTTTTATCGGCAGGAAACTGCCGATAAAGCGGCGATAATGGGCTTGATAATATGCTCTATGCAATTCCAATCGATGCCCATGTTAGATGTCTTCACATCTAACATGGGCTTCGATTGGAATTCATAGAGCATATTAACAAGCCCATTATCGCCGCTTTATCGGCAGTTTCCTGCCAATAAAAGCGGCAATAATGTAACAACCTTTCTTGATAATATGCCCCAATATACCTACAACAAGCCAGAACTATTGACTTTGTCAATGGTTGTTAGTTGCCTAAATTAAATAAGCAAGAACTAAGGCTTCGTTTATTGAATAATGAAAATGCTTCAGTTTTAAAATGAAGAGACACTGTGAAAGAACTATAAGTCAAGTCAAGTCAAGTCAAGTCATAACATTTGTATAGCGCACTACATACCCAGAGGGTTTCAAGGCGCTTAGGAAGGGGAGGAGGATTATTTGTCAAATATCCACGTTTTAAGCTGCTTTCTGAACGCTAGGTGATTCTGGGTGAGGCGAAGGTAAGCGGGGAGTGAGTTCCATGTTTTGGCAGCCAGGTATGAAAAGGATCTGCCTCCCATGGTGGTCTTGTTGATGCGAGGTACAGTGGCGAAGGCTTGGCTGGAAGAGCGAAGTTGGCGGGAGGGGGTGTAGAAGGACAGTCGAGAGTTGAGGCAATCTGGTCCGATGTCGTAGAGTGATTTGTGTGCGTGGGTAAGCAGTCGGAAAGTGATCCTCTTATTGACGGGTAGCCAGTGGAGGTCTTTAAGGTGACCAGAGATGTGTTCGTTGCGTGGGATGTCTAATATGAGCCTGGCTGAGGAGTTTTGGATTCGTTGTAGTTTCTTCTGGAGTTTAGCGGTGGTACCTGCGTAGAGGGTGTTTCCGTAGTCCAGTCGGCTCGTGACCAGAGCGTGGGTGACTGTTTTCCTTGTTTCGGAGGGGATCCAGCGAAATGTTTTTCTGAGCATGCGAAGAATGTTAAAGCAGGAAGAGGATACGGCGCTGACTTGTCTGTTCATTGAGAGTGAAGAATCCAGGATGACGCCAAGGTTCCGTGCGTGGTCTGTCGGGATGGGTGCTTTTCCGAGGGCTTCCGGCCACCAGGAGTCGTCCCATGCAGAGGGGGATGTACCTAAGATGAGGACTTCTGTTTTGTCTGAGTTCAGTTTCAGACGGCTTTGTTTCATCCATTCGGCGACTTCTTTCATTCCTTCGTGTAGGTTAGTTTTGGCGGTGCTGGGGTCCTTGGTGAGAGAAAGGATCAGTTGAGTGTCATCCGCGTAAGAGATGATGTTGAGGTTGTGTTGGCGGGCGATGGCCGCGAGGGGGCTCATGTATACGTTGAAGAGGGTGGGACTGAGTGAGGATCCTTGAGGTACGCCGCAGATGATTTCAGAGGCCTCGGACTTGAATGGTGGGAGGCGGACTCTCTGGGTTCTTCGAGTCTCTTTGAAGTTACCTCAAAGGCAGTGAAGGGTGGTACAGCTGAAGAGTTAAGATTTAGTTTCACCTTGCAGGTACGGGCAAAAATGGAGAACCCAATAAGGAACTGTCTCAGCAGCACGTGCTTTTAAGAACAAAATTTAGGAGAACTTGATTCACTATTCACTTGGTAGTTTTCCCGTGTGGACAAAACCAGAAGATGGTCCACCCTGTGACTGTGACCAGTTTTCGAACCAGGATACCCTCCATTTTACATTCTTTTGTGGTTTGTATACCACTGAGAGGGTAAAATATTTATTACCTGTCCTGAAGACTGCTGGCTTTATCCAAGTAAGGCCAGCGCTAATCTTCCTGCAATCTCTAGCGGACACCCATACCATTTTTAGTGTTGCATGCTTCCTAACAGCCGCCTTCAGATTAAGGAACAAAAGAATTCCGCGGAGTGCTTTATTTTAACCTTATTTTAAATGTGGTTTTATCTGTAACCAATTTTAATCATTTGTAAACATTAGGAAACAATGAGATTAATAATCTATTGTCACAATTGTTAATCAAATTCACTGATGTTTTTTAAAAAAATGTTCTGTTTTGTATCTTGCCTTTTATGATTTTAACAAAAATCGAATAAAGTGTATTTTGAACTGCCAGAGCTGTGTACTGGCAGGACCTGGCCCACTTGAAGCTCTGAATAAATCAATACTAATATGTTAAGACTGTTAAACATTTTCAGGGCTTTCAATTACTAAACAACCCCTTCTCAAATATGGAGAGCTTATCGACCAAACACCCCTCGACCTTCTCCTCTAACAGTAAGGTGATGAGGACACATTGGGGCTGGTACGTACCTATTGGCTTTGTCGGGCCTTTTTTTTTAACTAATGCAATCCCTAAAACAGGATTTCAAAGGCATTGTGTAATTTAAAAATGGAGGCCTGTGAAGCTCTGAATTACGGCTGCATTTCATTTTTCTTGAGAGACAAAATGCCTCGTCGAGATCCCCCACGGACGTGCCATTTATCTTCAGTAAATGGGGACCTTTCAGCGGCGTTTGAAGCCTCCCTATCGAGATGAAAGCCTCGGCGGCGATGGACCCATCGTGGGCGCCAATCTCCACCACGGCAGCAGAGCACGGGCAAGGAGGACAGTGTCAACGAGCAGGGAGACATGTTGTTCTGCTTTCAAACATATTATTGTCTTACAGTGTCTGACAAAGGCGGAGATTGTCCATTTATACCTCAAAATATGAAAAGAATTACCACCCCAATGCCAGCTTTCCGCTCAGTATTCCTGTTAGAAAAGGGTGTGTTACATACTCCTAGATAAGGTATAGTTCAGCTGATTGTTGCTTTTATAAATGTTTACATTTTAAAATGGTAATAATATTAATATAATGAAGCAACTCAATACTAAAACACATTAACTAATCACCATATATTTAGTTTTTGTTTAACTGTGTTAGTTTCATGCTAAAACGACTTCATTTTCCTGATAATATAACATGTTTCATTATGTATCACTCCAGTCTCCTCTTTCCATGCATTGCCTAAATAAAACAACTGCAGCATCTTTCCAAGACGACAAATCTCCCTCTCTTCAGAGTGGTGTCCCCCTTCATCATTGTACCCTAGGCTTGCTATGCGACCTCGCCAATGGAGCCAGGAGGCATGCGGCACAGGAGTCCTGCACAAGTCTCATCCTTGGTCCGTGTGGACTGCAGCATCTGACCAGGACAGGGGAGAGCCGCTGTCTGTGCAGCTTCTTTGATTGCACTTATCAAGTTGTGAAGGTCTTGCCCCATTATTCAAAACACTTCCCCTTCACAGCAGTAATTTGTGTTACTATGGTGGAGTTAGCACCTTGTGCTCGTAGCATGAGCCTGATTCCGCTTTCAATTTACCCCAATGCTTTCAGCACGTGGGGCTGGTGCATCCCACATTTAGATCTGGAGAGGGCCACCTCAGTTCTTTCTCTCTTTGGGTCAAATGCCCACATGCATCAAAGTCAATTGTATTCGCAAACGGTGCGAATCGCAATTTTCGGCCGTTTGCGAATGCAATTGACTAATTTGGAATGCATCATGCATTTCGCAATTTTAGAAATCGCAACCATGTTGTGATTTCTAAAATTGCGATTGTATTTAAGAAATCGCAATTTCAGATTTTTTAAATGCAATGCATGATCATTTTTTATTTGCGAATTCGCAATTTGGAAGTGGTAAATTAGCATGAAGTTGAACTTCATGCTAATTTACCAAAAACTTTCAAATATGCACAAATTGCATTTTTGAAAGTTTTAATTTACACACACACATGCCCACACATGAGGCATGTGTGTGTGTAAATTGCATTTAAGGTACATTTCAGGGGTGCAGGGAGGGGTTCTTTGGACCCCCCCTGAAACCTTGAAATTGCATTCACATTTTGCTAATCGCAATTTGAAATTCGCGAAATGTGAATGCCTTCCCATTCATTCCTATGGGCCTTTTGGCCCATAGAAATCAATAGGAAGGGTTTTCCTTAATTGTGATTCGCAAATTGGGAATCACAATTAAGGAAAAATACTGAATCGCAAAAAGAATTTGTTCATGCATTGCCGTTTGCGATTTCTAAATTGCGATTCCTTAATTTTCGCAATTTAGGAATCGCAAACGGATGCAATTATGCATGTGGCCCAAAGAGTACTCTATACCACCCGTGTCTTGGATGTGCAAAACCAACAGCGCGAACGTGTCTTGTTGGCATGCACACAAATATGGCCGGTATTCATTTGTTTTGGGACCACCAGCGCTGATGGATTGTAAGAGAGTCAGTGTGGGCCGTCACTGTGATTCATACTGCATATATGCTATTATAACTGATGATGGCGCACACCCCATAGTCAGACTCTCCAGGATATCGCGATTTCGCGATTTGCCGCGAAATCGGCACTTTAGTAAAAATGCCGCGATTTTTACAGAAGTGTCCGCGAAATCAGCACTTTTGTAGGAATCGCTGCATTTTTAAAAAAGCCGCCTGTATCCTGAGGGGGTCTGACTTACGTTGTTATGTTATGTTATGAATATTTATTCAGCGCACAGCTGCTCCAGCGAAGGAGCGTCTTGGCGCTTGACAAGGTATCCAACACAACACAACAAAGAGACAAACTAAGAGAGAGCAGGCTCAGAGAAATAACAAAGTCTTGATAGCCCTACGAAATAAGAAGAGATTATCAGACGCACGTATCTCTAAGGGGAGAGAGTTCCACAGGGCCGCAGCCCGAACTCGAAAAGAGCGCCTCCTGCTCAGCTAAGTTTGAACCGAGGGACCACTGCTAAATCCTGACCCAAAGATCTCAGGGAGCGGGCAGGGACATAGGGCGTCAAGAGATTCGTGGCAGAGAGGCCCTTGAGAATTTTGTAGGACAGGCAAAGCACTTTAAATTGGATCCTCTGCTTGACTGGAAGCAGGGGCGGCTCTAGGCTCATGGCGGCCCTGGGCAGGGAGCGTAGGTAGGGGGCCCCGGAAGAGGGGTTTCGGGCAGGTCGGAGCACGGTGGCCAGTGAAGAGGGGGGTTCAGGGTCTATGGAAGTGGAACAGAGCCTGAGGCCGCCAAATCCCTGCTAGGGGCCGCCACGCAAATATGTATCCATCGTCAGAGGATTATTATATTAAGGATATATATTGGAGAGGTGGCCCCTGGGGTTTGGTGGCCCTGTGCAGGTGCACAGCTTGCCCATGCCTAAGGCCGGCCCTGCTTTAAGCCAGTGGAGAGAACGTAAAGTGTTGGCAATGGAGCAGAACCTGGGCAAGCCCACCACAGCTCTGGCTGCCATGTTCTGGACATGTTGCAAACGTGTAATTTCAGCTTGGTTCACCCCTACCAAAAGAGAGCTGGCGTAGTCAACCCGAGAGATCACCGTCGCCTGCAGCACCAGCTGCCTGGTAGAGGCGTCAAAAAATTTCAGTGCTGGTCTTAGTCCTCGCAAAATGCCAAAACAACTGGCGGCAGTTCTCTTGGTATGGGAGACAAAACTAAGGGCGGGGTCTAACCAAACTCCAAGATTTTTTGTCTCCGTTACCGGAGTCGGGGTCGGCCCCAGTTCCGGAGGCCACCATTTGTCGCCCCAGAGTTCCGGTTTCTTGCCGATGATCATTATCTCAGTTTTTTTTGCGTTCAGCTGGAGATAGTTGGAATTCATCCAGCTGGCAAGCGCCCCCAACCCATTCTGGAACCTAGGGGCATCCAAATCAGAGTCTCCGCTGAGCGTGACCACCAGCTGAGTGTCGACAGCGTATGAGACCATAGTCAAGCCCCACTTCTTGACGACATCAGCCAGTGGCCTCACGTACAGATTAAATAACGTGGGACTCAGCGAGGATCCCTGGGGGACCCCCTGGTCCAGCGGATGGAATTTGGACTGATGGGGAGGAATAACTACGCAAAAAGATCGATCGGCAAGAAAAGAACGGAACCACTGGAGGGCAGTCCCAGAAATACCAGCTTCTTCCAAGCGCTGGAGAAGAATTTTATGGGAGACGGTGTCAAAGGCGGCGCTAAGATCTAATAAAACAAGCGCCGCCGTTTGACCCAAATCTAACCCCATGCACAGATGTTCCACCATGTAAAGAAGGGCTGTCTCCGTGCTGTGGTCAGCGCGGAAACCGTTCTGCGTATGGTCTAGGATATTTGCCCGCAAAAGGTGGTCCGAAAGGACTCTATTCACGTGTGCCTCCGCTACTTTCGTTGGCCACGGGAGCAGTGATATCGGACGGTGGTTCTCTGGTTTAAGAGAATCTAAACCCGGCTTCTTCAAAATCGGCGTGACCACCGCATGCTTCCAACTGGCAGGAACCGTACCAGTGGAGAGCGAAAGGTTGATCAAAGAGCGCACCGGTATAAAGTCCAGAGACAACGGGTCCCTGAAAAGAGCCGGTCTCAGTGGATCTGCCGGAGAACCGGACTTAGTATGTTGGGCCAATTGATTAAAACCCTCAGGCGATAAGCAGGGGAAGGTATGCAGGACCGTGTGTTCCTCGGGCCTAAGAGACGGTCCGTCATCCTGAATGGAAATAGAAAATGAACGACGGATGGCTTGGACCTTCTCCAGAAAGAAGTTCGCCAATGCCTCACAATGTAAAATAGAGCCCGTGTCATTGGTAGGGGCCTTTTTTGCCATTAGATCTTTAAGGGCCTTAAAAATAGCTTTGGAGGGGTTAGAGCTGTTGCGAAACTCAAGAGAATAAAAAGCCGCACGCGCTCTGCAGACCGCGCGATGGTAAGCTTTAATAGTGGCAAGATATGACACTTTTTTACTAGTGTCATAAGGTTTCCTCCACTCTCTTTCAGTGCGTCTGCACGCACTCTTCAATGTACGTAAAGAGTCATCGTACCAGGGGCTAGGGTCCTTTACGCTACATTTGCTCAGGGTAACCGGGATGATGGAATCCAAGGCACGGGTGATCCACTCGCAAAAAAGAATGTAGCCCATATCCACGTTATCAAACGGGCCAAGTTGGTCCTCTAATCTAAGTTTGTTCCAGTGTCGTCTGGGAACGACTCTGGCCATGGGTTTAGAGGGGAGCTCATACAGTGGGCACTGGATCCTAACCAAAAAATGGTCAGTCCAGGCAAGAGGGGTAGAAGTTAAAACCCTAGCCTCTGTGAGGTTGGTGAAAAAAGGGTCCAAAGTATGCCCTCTCACGTGAGTGGGGTAAGTAACTCGTTGAGACAATTGATAGGCTTCCAGATCCGCCAGCGTACTACTGACAGCAGGGGTGGTCAGACTCTCAAAATGGAGATTCAAATCCCCTAAAATGGAGAAATTATCACATCCTACTGCCAGCATACCTATAGCATCTGGGAGGGCCTCCCTAAATGCCACGTCACTGCCCGGAGGACGGTAGATTAGCATGCCGGAGAAGGAGAACTGGGGGCTGATGGAAATCTGGAAAGAAGCACTTTCACAGCCCGCAATTTTTAAACCTCTCCAGTCACAGGGATAGCATGATTTGACAGCAAGCGCTATAACCCCACCTCTAGTAGGGCGATTAAGCGTGTACACCGAATATTCCGGCGGAAAAGCCAAGTTAAGGATAGCGGTATCGGCCTCCTGCAACCACGTCTCGGTGATACAAAAAATATCAGGAGACTCATCCTTAATCAGGTCATAAATAGCCTGGTAGTGATTCACCAGCGACCTAACATTCAGGTTCCAAATACTAAGCTTGCGTGGGAGGCATTTACTCCTGGGTGCTGGCAATTTACCCATATAGCAAGAGAGAACGGGAGTACGAAGCGCCCATCTACCACAAACACACTGGTAGGGGCCACACAGTGGGCTCACAGGAACCGCATCACAACTGGCGACCTGATGTCTAAAAGATAGTAAATCATCTCTAAAATAGCATATCGCCATACTCACCGAGATACTGGCAGGACGTGACTCAGACATGACCGGCACATCCGGCCCGTGACGCGGACGGGCGCAGACGAGCAGTACTCTGGCACAACTCAGGCTAAGCAAAGGCGCGCCCGCTGCGCGATACCGCTGCGCTTGGCAGTGAGCATTAAGTAGGCGTCCCTCACTAGATCCTGCGCACTAGAGCGCTCGAAGATGCTGGCGTCCGGGCAAACAACACCATTCCAAGATGGCCGCTATGAAAATGACCCCACCCCGGGAACCGGACCCGCTCAACAGCGGTGCGAACCAATTAGAGTGCAGGTGAGAGGGGCAAAGAGTCCCAGGAATAAAAACCAGGTAAAATAGCCAAAGGATAAAGCAAATAGAACGTTCTTTATTGGGGCGGGCGGGAAGGACACAGAAGCACAAAAGAATAACTTTCAGGGCTTAATGGGGCATTAGCAGCTCACTGCGACGGGCTTTGAAGTGCCCATCCCCGTCTGGCTCCCCGCTGGAGACCCTCCCGGTGACTGGGGTGAGGCCCCGCCCTCTCCCCTGGAGCCGAGGGTCGAAAGAAAGGGAGATTTCCAATTTAGTGAATGTCCCTCTGCTCAGCACATCTCTTGAGATGGGTGTTATTTATACTCTGAAAGGGGGGGAGGAGTAACTCACAGACTCGGCCTTTCACCCGTGCAATGTTAGTAAACATTCCGTAATAGGGTGCATGGGAACAGCAGGAGTGCGAAATGAGCATCTTGGTACGAAAAAAGAAGATTAAGTATTGTGAACTCTTATTAATCCATTCCATAAAGGCTGGCCCCACGCTCTCCGCACGTCTGGTCTGGGGCGTTGCTTTGCGCGAAGCCTGGCAGCATATCCTGGGCCGTGCGCTCCGGGTGTGAGAATGGGCAGAGTGTGCCCACCCTGGAGGCGAGTCTTGGCCTCTGCCCTAGAGAGGCCAGAGCCTGCGTGATGCTCGGGTGCACTGCTGTCGAGAAACTACGAGGGCAAACGTGGCTCCATGTTTCCAGGCAAGCCAAAACACGGAAAACTCCGAATTTCATCGGAAACGGACCGGAAGGAAAGTTATGACACCCGAGCCCATCCGTGCGCCTGTAAAGATGTGCGAAGTGTCGCGGCCATAAAGTATTTTTGCTTTGTAGCACCTCGAGTACTGTACTTCAAGGCGCCCGGTTTGACGAGCGCGGGCACGTGAGGGTGGGTACCTATATATAAATATTGATGCCATTTGAAGCATCCGGTCCATCTTTTACTGGACAGGTGGCAACCCAGCATGCATTTCAAAGGGGGACAGAGATCACCTGCAGGCGGGGCAGTGAGTGACTGCACTTACCTGCAAAAGGATATCTGGGTGTTGGGGGGTAATTGGGACTCTCTTTCTCTTTGCCAAGTAACACTTCTTAGTGCCTCTTTTACTCAGCGCCTGCATCGGTAATATGGCACAGT
The DNA here is from genome assembly GCF_964263255.1 of Lissotriton vulgaris. Taxonomy (NCBI): domain Eukaryota; kingdom Metazoa; phylum Chordata; class Amphibia; order Caudata; family Salamandridae; genus Lissotriton; species Lissotriton vulgaris. The sequence goes on from NC_141688.1 coordinate 9,195,014, forward strand.
GGCGAAGTCAAAGCATTTGCTTCTTTGCATAGGCCACACCCCTTGCAAATGAGGAAACACTCCGTTCAGATTGCGCTGATGCGCATTACTGCCAGCTTAATTTGCATTAGAAAAGTTCCCGCATAAGCATCTGCAGTCCCTTCTGTAAAACCAAACTGTGCCAGCAGCAGCAAAAAAACCCCCAAAAAACAATGCTCTCATCCGTTGCACCCCTAAGAACACTTTCTCTAAAAGAGACCCTCAATGTCTTCTGCATATCAGGTAATGGATGACAGTTTACTGCTCTTCTAGAGATGGCTCCATATAGAGATATTTTAGAATCGGACTCACACAGGAATGTGAAACAAATCTAAATCTCATTCAAGTATATTGATATAGTATATACGTAGATGTGCAGAGTTTAATGTGCTATTTATTACCAATGTTGAGTGTGGTGAATGGCTCTGTCTCACAAACAGCAAATCCTCACTTGGGTCATAAAGCCGTTCCCCTACTTCAAAAATAGGGTGCCTATTACATAAAGGACACCAGGGGCGCAACGGGAGTTTGCGCCCACTTTGTGTTCCCCCCGGGCACTTTGGTATTACAGAAGGGGCCGCATAAGCTTGTGTGGCCCCTTCTGTAATACCCACAGCACCGGCGCTCACGAAGCACCAGCACTATCTGCAGGGGGTGTTCCCTCATTTGCATGGGGGCATGCCCAATACAAATGAGGGAATCCCTTTGCCTCCATGCCCGCGCCGTACTACAGAAGTGGCACAGAGGCAACAAAGCCCTCAGGAGGTGCATTCATAGCTCCATATGGCAGCATTCTCTCAGGAGAAAAGGGGTCCTATCGACATCCCCAGACATGCCCTTGCAGGTGGGGCTCTGACTGCATCCGCCTGCAAGGGGATCTCTAATCCCCTTCAAAAGTGCAGGTAGGTGCCGCCAGGGTAGCACAAGTTTTTCATCTGAATGCGCTGCCACCAGGGTAGCACAAGTAGATTGCATTTTTCCTGTTTGCGCCCAGAGCACCTTTTTAAAGGTGTGCTCGGAACAAACAATGAAAATGCGTTTTTACCATAATACGGCCCTTGATATCCATCTTTGAAAATTCTTTCATAATTTTGCAACATTACTATTTTGGAAAATAGGAACCGAATAAAAAGGAGTCAGTGGAAGAATTTGTAACCCACTTAGAACATTAGCTTCTACTTTCAATTTCGGTGCGAAGACTGAAGGGAGAATTTTGGGTGGTCCTCGCGGACAGGAGCAGGCAAATTAGAGAGTTGATCCTGGGTTAGCTGGGCCACTCATGAAGTGGGTCTTGGGTGTTGCGATGTCCCTCGACAGGTGCTTGCTTCTGGTGCTTGGGAGTCCGGAGGGGACTCTTCTTCTCAGTTTTTGCCATTGGATGTTTAGTACCCCATGTATTGGTATATCATGGTTCCAGTATGTCCTGGTGTCTCCAAACTTGGTGAGAAGACAGATCTGAACCTCTGGAGCTGTACCTTCTCTTGCTTCTGTGCTCCATTGAGGTCATCTGGGGTCATCACGTCGACAGACTGTTCTTCATGTGATCAGTGCATGTGGTGTCCAGGGGAGTGATACCTTCTCTCCAAGGTAGCTTCTTTGCAATTTCTTGAAGGCTGGAGGTGCTCTGTTGTTCTTGGAGTCCTCTCAGGTTTCAGGATGATACAGTGCAGGATTTTGACCCCCTTTTTCTTCTCCAGCAGGGCTTCAGTGCTCGTGCAGCGGGTCTACTCTGTCCTAGTCTTCTCTTGCCCTTGAATCATCTGATGTTTAGGTCTTGGGGTGCCACCTAAATACTGAATTTAGAGGGATTTCAAGGGGGGACAGGTAGTAGCCACCTACCTTCAGGGTGTCTATACCCTCGAGGGACCACTTCCCGTGGGAAAGGGGCATTACCCAAGCCCTGATAGGAGGTTTTCTCACCATTCCAAGATGGTGGAATTTCATTATAAGGGTTCTCAGTACCGGCCCGCCACAGGTGTGGTGTAGGCTAAATGGGGACCCTCCTGTAATCTAACAAATTTTTCTCCCTTTGCTCCCACCAAAAGTGAAGCAGGCAAAGGGGACTTTGATTCGCCCACTATCTGGAGGTTTCTGGGTTGGATTTCAAAGGCGACATCACCTTTGACGCTCCCTTCCCAGAAAGGCTAGCCGTATCTTGGAGGAGGTGTGAAGCACCACCACCCAGAGCAGGCTTTATCTATGTCCTCAGAGAGTGCTGGCTCACACCCATTGAGGTCATAAACATGTCTAGTATTGGCAGGCTTGTGAAAATAAGTCAAGAACCACTTCAGTGCTTGGTAGGTTTTCAGGGAACCTCTAAAATGGTCTCCAATGTGCATTTATCGATATACACAACACTGGCATCAGTAAGGGTTTATTAAGACAAGATGTTTAGTACCAAACACTTTTGGAATCAGTGAAGCCATCATGGAGCTATGAAACCCGTGTTGACAAGTATACAGCCCATGTTACCTGTATGGCTTCCCTATGCACTAACAAAAGTTCAAAATAGACTGGACATTGTAGGGGCATATCTGCTCATGCTGATATGGCCATACATAGGAAATAGTGTACCCTGCCTTAGGTCTAAAGGCCTGCACTAGGGTTGACTCACATGTATCTTATGTAGTGTATGGGTGACATTGCACACAAGGCTGTGTGCAATGTCAATTCTTTAGATTTTTCTGCATAAAGACATGCAGGCTGCAATGGCAGAGACCATAACCTTGGTGAGGAGTCCCTGGGTGGCACAACCAGTGCTGCAGCCCCAGAGGACCCTCTTCAGTATCCATGGGGTACCCCTTACTAGGGACTTATAGGGGTAGCTGAAGTTTGCCTATCGTGGTACAAGCTTTAAGACACAGATCTGGCACTGGCTACCTGGTTAGTTGGGACCCAGTGCACTTGCAGTTCAAAATCACATAAGATATCAGGCAAAAAGTGGGGGCAACCATGTCAAAAGCCACACTTTCCTACTAGTGGAAACAGAATAGAAGGAAAAATTTATGTTCCAATGAAAGGTGATACTATTCTTAGCTGGCAACACCAACAACTTCTAAGTATATTTCTTGATCCAAACTCTTTTCTCAAGTGCAGATACGCAAGGTTCAGATTCTGTCTGATCATTTACTCCAATAATTTCCCCTTCCATTTACATACAAGGTTGGGTGTGTCAAGGGGTATGTTTACTGCATGAGACTAAAGGAAGAAGCTACTCTGATAACATGCATGGCGAGGAACATTCTTTTAAGTCTGCACAGTGCTGTAGAGGAAGAACTTAACAGACATACGAAGAAGAACATAATAGAATTGGTGCAAGTCTCATAATGGGTAGCACCTGTAGTTGGAGTACCATCCCTCTGGGGACTTCTGTGGATCAAGCTCAGGCACCTCAATCGAGAGGTGGTAGAGGACAAATTTCCTCTAGCCAATATTATGGATCTGATGTCTATGATTAGCAATGCCAACATTTTTACCACCTTGGGTCTAGTATCTTCATAGTACCAGGTATGCCTGAGTGAAGTCTCCAAATATTTAACAGTATTTATTACACCCTTTGGAGTCTTCTATTTTAATCACTTGCCTCTTGAGCTATATTCTACATCCTTAGTCTTTCCGAGGCTCATGCCGAGTTTATTGATAGAGCACACTGGTGTAAAATTATTTCAGGGCAATGTCTTAATTTTGTGTGAGAACTTACAAGTACTCATGCAAAGGGTCAGGGATGTTTTGATGATTTTTCAACAGAAAGGAATGACACTCAAAATGAGTATGTGCACATTTTGGCAGCATGAAATCTCATACCTAGGTCACATAATATCAGGAGAGAGAGTGGGGCCAAAGGAAGAGTTCATCAAAACAATGTTGAATTTTCTCTCTCCCCCCACAAAGGATATTTCTTGGTATGAGTTAATATAATGGTTGTCATTAGGGGCCTACTTAAGAAATGAAGGATGTTATTGTGGTCAAAGGCATGTCAAATGAAATTTGACAAAGTTAAAACTGGTTTGTCTTCAGCACAATCCTGAAAGAGTTTCTTTCTAGGACTAGGGTGTGTGAATATGATTGATGCCAGCGAAAAGGGACTTGTTGCTCAGCTTAAGAAGAGGCAAGGGGGAGAAGCAGTTACCATTGCCTTTGCCTCACCCTCATTAAGGCGAGGCCAAGCAATGGAATTCTACTATTGAAAAAGTGACACTTGCTGTTTATTGGGAAGTGCAGAAATTCAGACAGTTTGTGTGAGGGATTACTTACCACAAACCCTTACAGGAAGTGTTCGGGAGGAAAGGTCTAGACTGTATTTTTTCTTGTATCTGCGAATGGATAGTGGTACTCCAAGATTTTCAATTTCTTTTATCTTACCTACCAGGATCCAACGACAAAGTTGCAGAATGCTTGTCCAGGTTGACAGCTGACTCAAGGAATGAATATAGTACTTGGTGGAGAGATGATGTGATCTAGGTATGCAGTGTTGCATCAGGTTGTGTGATAGAGGAGGAGTGGTTGAGTGAGCAAGCCAAAGATAAAGTCTTTATTTCAGTTTGCGAGTTTATCATGACTGGGCAGGATGATTGGAAGAAGGATGGAAATTTATGGGGTTTGCCAAGGTTTGTGATGAATTGTCTGTTCTTAATGAAGTTGTTTTAAGAGGGAGCAGGCTGGTTTCCTCTTCTGGTGTCAGGAGTCATCTTGTACATCTTGCCCATGAAAAACATCAGGGTATAAGAGAGGCTCAGGTGTTTTTACCTGTGACCTGGAATAGACATCATGGTGGATCAAGCATTGAGAGAATGTGGTGAGTGCAGGGTGATGGCATGGGTGGCTCCTCCGCTATGGCATATGAGCGTCACCCCACTGATTTTGAGCAGTGAAGTAAATATAAAATGATAATAAAATGATAATAACTTTGCGGTTGGGTGAGTTGGCGGGGCTACAATGCTCCTTTGAGCAGGGCAGGGGAGGAGTGGTTTGCGGACTCCCAAGTGTGCAATGACTGTTTGGTCAGCCCTCTCAGCTGCCTGCCTGACCAGTCATCCATACTTTCCCCGTTCTTCATGCAGGCTACATTACAGCCTGCATGGTGAACAAGCCCAGGCCCACATTCCCTGGGTGAGCGTTGAACCAGGATGCTTAAACCTAATCACAACGCTGCATTGCAGCGTTGTGATTGGTCAGGGGAACCTGGGTGCTTACCAATCACAACGCTGAGTTGTGATTGGTCAGGGGAGCCTTTTCTGTGCTACCTGTGCCTCGGTCTGATGAGGAGAACCAGAGCAGGGACGCAGCACCAGCACACCAAGGTGAGTGTTGATTTTATTTTTTTCCTTCATTTTTTTACCATTTCATCCTCACGCCCTGTCCCGCACCTGCCATCTGTGAATAATGCAGGCCGCCTCTGTTGTTGGACAAGGGCTGTAAGGTGAGGACCACTCTCATGGTTAATAGAGAGAACACCAGCAGAAGTGTTGGAAAGAAATTGGTTTGGACATCCTTGGACCCATCAGTTTAGGGGCATCTCGAAAATACTTGTTCTATCATCCCAATAGTATGGAATTGTGTTTTTCTGTCATGCATTGAATGCATTTTGTTTTAGTCAGGTCAATGTTCCCCAATGAAATGAGACCTGAAAAATTAAATACATCCCATTTTGTGAACTATTCTTTTTTACAGTCAACAAGCTTGAAAAACAGTTTGATGCAAGCCTTTTTCAATAGACAGTACTCGTGATTGTCCATTGCATGCTAAATGAGCAAAAATATGCTATTAATGGATGAAACATTGCGGATTGGTTCTGTATTTCACAATTTTGGAAATACCCAACTGCCACCTTTTAGGCACGTGGGTCACCATTATGTATTTGCTTATCATGCTCTATTAATCTATTCAGATTGGAGCATATATATCTAATCCAAATTAAATTATATTAAAATCTTGATTGACGATTACTAGACATGTGATGTACCAATCCACAATCTTCGAGAAATTATCATGTTCTTGAAATTTTGTTGGATATTCAAGTTACGTCCTTTGCGGTTTAGGCCAATAAAGTATTTCGAGTAACTTCTGTTTTGGGCATTTGGTTGATAGCCAGATTGCACCCGTCTCACGTTAAAGAAACCTTTTTTTCTTTGCATGATCAGATGGCTCTTGTCTTTGATTATATTTAGGCTTCCACATGTCTCGTGGAGAATGGATCTTGGCTCCTTGATTTGACATCTGCTCCAGCAGGCATTTCGCCCTGTTTGGACAATGGTCAACAGTGCTCCTGCTTCCTGTCTCTGATCGAGGGCTGAGTGCTGCTGTGAGTACATGCCATCTCTCTGGTTGGTTCCTACTACCATGTTTTCCTGAATCCCTTATGATCATGCAAATAGATTTGGCTGGCGTTATTGCCTTTGTCATTTTTTTTTCCCATGGGTGCTTGGCGTTTGTGGCCTTGGTTATTTACTGTGTGTTCTGTTACCAGGGGTAACAGAACCAATTGTCCGGTTGGGACAATTGGTTCGGATTCAGAGATTGTGCTTCTCCGTAGGTGCACCTGTAGCATTGCGGTGCTGTTGGTTCGGTGCAGGTGGTGGGCCGCTGTGGCTTGATTTGCGTCTTGGGCGGGTGGCACCCGCTGTTGCCGAATGCAGGCCGTGGGGCAGTAAAGGTTTGTGCACTTGATGTTTTCTCGTGGCCATGGGAGGACAGTAGAGGTCCATCCGGTTCAGCTGGCAGGTTGGGTACTGCTGGTTTTCCCTGTTGCCTCCCTCGGCTTGGCTTCACTACTGTTGGTTTTGTGTTTCACCTGGGTCCCGGATTCCAAGTGCCTGGGATGTCTCCAGTTGTCCACAGCGGCCCCTTGTTGCAAATAACATGTTTGATTTATTTAATTCTGCAAATTATAGGAAAGCAAAAAGAACAGTGAGACAAGGTCCCAACTTTGGAAAGTTCCATATTCACTTGGAGGCGGTTCCAGGCAAGATGGGCACACCCTGATACAATAACAAAAGTCTGCCTGAGCCATATTGAAGAAGAGTAAAAAGTTAAGTAACATAAAATTCCCACTTACTGCTGCAATTGCCCTACATAAATAACCTAAATAAGCAACAGGGCTGAGACCTGGTAACTTATCAGAAACGGAACAAGTGAAGAGTGAAACACACTCAACAAATCAACATTGACTGAGCACTCCTCTAAATTTAAGAAAGAAAACATGAAGAGGAAGTATGGACTCCTCAGTGAAAATAAAGCTACTTACTGCGCACACCTGCATGTTATTATCAATATCTTCATTGACAAAGAACTGCAACATCTGATGCCTACATCATATATCATGTTCTGCTAAAATCTTTAAGAGCATGAACAGGCCAGCTAGTATAAACAGCATTGTATAAAATTAATTGCAGGAGCAAGACAACAAGTAGAAACAGGAGACAAGTCCTAGTCAGCATATGTTATTTCCACCCTCTACAATACCCTGGACTCGTTCATGGAGAACGTTCCAATATTGGAACATCTATAACAAAAATGGACATAACACTTAAAAAAGGTCTCAGGAGAAGTGAAATCTGGGTGATCAGAGTTGACTTCTTTCCACTCGTGCCCATATATGATAGAAAAAGATTCTTAGACTAGATCACCTGCCTGAGTCAGAACTTACATGTGGGCAATGAAATGTAAGATTGTAGGCCTAGAAGACAGATTTCGCCAAGACAATATTATGTTCTAAGGCATGCCAAAAAAAGTAGAAGGGTATTATTTTTTGGATACTTGCAAAACGTCATACTTAGACTCTGTGGAACAGAACATGTAGAACCACTAGAATTTGAAAGGACACATATAATACAAAATCAGAATGTTGGATCTTCAATAGAACCCTGGCCGATATTCATTTGCTTCCTACAACATCAGTAAGCAAGAGCCAAACTACAAGTGACAAAGATGAGAAATGGCCCCTTCCTGCCAAACAGCCTACCTATGTTGCAGATTATTCTAGAGGGTGGTTTCATGTCATTTGCCCAAGAATCAGACAATGGAAGAGGAAGTATAGTCTTTTAGAACCAGCTGTGAAAGTAATAATGATGGATGGTAGGATGTAAGAATATTCCAATATAGAAGCCCTGAAAAAATCCTAAAAGTCCTGCAACATGCACACATCAAACCTCAACCATCTAATACACACTCCTTGTCAAACATGGCAGACAAAGCACCAAAAGGCCCTAAAAGCATGTCCTATTATGGAGAAGACGCCAGTTTATAACAAAGAGAGGGGGTCCAAAGGAATATTTTACGACATACCAATGCTACAGCCCTAACAGTTACTTGAATACCAACTTAAGAATAGCAAGGGGTCAGAAAAGTGGGTGTGTTTCTTATCCAGTGATGATATGTGCTATGACCAATGAATAGCGAAATCTATCGCTGGGTCTCTCAAAGTGCTCAAAGAGATCCCATCAGACTTCCACCCTGTACCGCCCTTCAATTTGCACATGGGGAATCGAGTACCCAGTGCAAGATTTGGCCAGACTCAACCAAATCTACCACATCAATCCCAAACCGTCTGTGATGTAATCTGTATTGGGTATCAGGAGGTTGCTGAAAAGCAGTGCTAAATTGTGTAAATCAAAAAGTGTATAAAGTGCAATATCTAAAATTGAGTAAAAGGGAGGAAAATATTTTTAATGGACACCTCCTTTTTCTCAACGATAAAAGCAGTGCAAATAGTAGCCTTAACAAATAACTACGCAGATGAAAAAATGGTCGACATGTTTCTGCAGTCTTTTATCGGGCCCATGGGTCACCTTGCTGCTTCATCAGGACCTATTTTGCTACTGCTAGGTGTGGTGATGTGATATGAATCAAAATCAAAAGCAGTGTGACAAACAAAGTAAATATCACCTGAGAATCTCCTGTGTTCAAATTGTCGGAGTACACCAGATGGACAGACACATACACACACACAGATGAGAAAGAAATGTACATTTCATTAGTGACAATAGCATTTAAAAAAACAACTGCTGAATTATTTTATCCAGTCAGAAACGCGTACTGCAAAACATCATGTTACCTTATATAAGTATACCATGAAAGCTAGATCGCCAGCGTATCTAATAATCATATGCACTTAGTAAACATATAGAATTACACTCACCCAATTTGCAGGAGAATTTTGCCCCCGCTCACCTGGCCACAGCTCAGGTAACACGGAGCACCGCTCTATTCAGGCCAAACAAAAGAAAAAGATCAGAGGAAGCACCTCGCTGCTGCGATTTAAAACAACACTTTTCGCCTTAGCTAGGCTTATACAGGCACATGCATCAAGCGATTTAGGAATCGCAAACGGTGCGAATCGCAAAATTCGGCCGTTTGCGATTCCCAAATCACTATTTGGGATGCATCAACCTAAAAGTGAAGAAATCGCTATTTTAGCGATTTTTTAAAGTGCGATTGCTTTTAAGGAATCGCAATTTTGCGATTCCTTAAAAGCAATGCATGAAACTTTAAAAAATTGCGATTTCGCAATTAGAGAGAAAAAATTACCATGAGGTTGGACCTCATGGTAATTTTGCGAAAAGTTAGAAATATGCAATTTTGTTCATATTTTTAACTTTCATGTTGTGCACACACATGCCCTTAGGGCATGTGTGTACACAACATATGTGCATTGTTTGATTTCAGGGGTGCAACAGGGTGTCCTTTGGACACCCCTGCACCCTTGAAATCGCAATCTCAATTTGCGATTAGCTAATTGCGAATCGCAAATTGAGATTGTCTTCCCATTCATTCCTATGGGCCTCTAAGCCCATAGGAATGAATGGGAAGGGATTCCTTAATTGCGATTCGCAAAATGCTAATCGCAAATAAGGAATTCTAAGGAATCGCAATTTATTTAGCGATTTCTTGATGCATAGGCATTTGCGATTCCTTAATTGCGATTCCTTAAAAATCGCAATTAAGGAATCGCAAATGCCGAGATTGATGCATGTGCCTGTATGTGTTTAGGTAAATCATTCATTTCTTATTTCAAATACTATTGTCACCGCCCAGTCAAAACACCCCTGATGTCATGGATGGATTAAAACTTATAAGCTGAGCAGGTGGACTTAATATTTGTAAGGACTCATTGAGGACAGTGTCTGCTCCCAAAATACGTCATTATTGAATGTGGCTGACACTCATCGTACTGCACAGAAACTACTCTCACTGCACAAATAAGTAAGCTACCATCCTGATTAACTTGTGTGTCGATCACTTGCCTCAGTAGATACACTCCACTGTGTGTGTAGATGAGACTTCAAAACAATGCGCGATCCCTCACGCATCGTTCCTATCTTGAAGCGTGTAACCAATGCTTACTATTGTTTGAGCGCTGGTTTGAATTAAGCTCATTGGCCGCGCTTGCAGTGTACGGATCTCAGTTAGAGTTCGTGCCGTATACTCGCCGAGCTGCCCTTTGATTCAATCATCTGAAGGAGTCGCCAGCCTGCCTACCTGTCCGTCAGTACTCCAGACGTCCTTCTGGGCTGTCTGTGGGAGGTGCCGAACGGACAGGAGGAGGTCTATTTGGCGAATCCTCTGGTTGGCGGCCCCTGTGTTGGCATCTCCGCACGCCCCCGAGGCTGTAGGGAAATGTAGTGTGTTAACCCAAATGTGCCGATTTCGTGTGATAAACGTGGATTTAGGAGTGTCTACGATCACTTATTCTTATATTACGTCACTTGACTCGAGCAATTGAAATATTGAGTCATTAATCCCTTTATGTTTGTAATAGAAGAGAATTTCTTTCACGTCTATTTTCATTCCCAAAGGTGCAGAACTACATACTGGACTACAACGCCCCTGGGAATCTAGGGAAATGTAGTTGAATCTCCCCAGTTCTCACACTGTAAGCTTAATGTGTCAGAACCCTCCTATTTTCCTCCATCTGTATGGCGCGTCTAGGAGAAAATAGATATACCTAGGGAGCCTAGTCGAGGATAAGCATTATATCTAAACGTATCACTATTAAAGGTTAAGTGAGATAACGCCAATCAACCCTAACGGGCATAGCCACTAGTGATGTTCATACGTGATTTATAAAGAGGGTTTCAACTATGTGATATAATATGTGTTCCCTCTATTATAAAGACGCCGGTTAACATGGAAAACATGATTGATTAAACAAGGGCTACACAGAATCATAGAAGCAGTAAATAAAGACAGGTACAGTGTCACCATTAACAAGAATCTCATAAGCCCTGACATATTTGGATACCCTTCACCTAGAGGGAATCTAGACACTTGTAGAGAGTTCCAGTGGGTACTATGAATCATAAGGATCAATAAGTAAAAGACTATATGTCAAAAGCTATTGGACTATTGCTAAGGTATATTTCCTGATTGTATGACGTTACAACGCATAACATAACAACGTGGTTATTACAATGCAAAAACCACTACAATGCATGATTTTACAACAAAAATTGTTACAATGCAGACCCATGGACTAGCATTATAACTACCATTACAAAGCACACCAGTACAACGAATGCCATTACAACCATACCATTACAACGCAAATATAATAAACAGTAAAAAAATTACCAACCTCTCAAAATAATTTAAAATAAATTGGAACACTTATGGCCCCATCATGATGGCGGGCGGATCGCCACCGCCGGGCCGGCAGTGGTGATCCACCTGCCATAAGTCCCTGGTTATCCCCCTGCCACATTAGTATGGCGGGGGCACCGCGGCGGACGGAAAGCCCCTGCCGCTTTTCCGACGGTCGACATTTCGACCGGGTGGAAAAGGAACATAATATGGCAACGGTGTCTCCAAGACACCGCCATCTATATTATGATGTGGCATTAGTCATACCTTTCCATGGTGGACATTCCGCCATGTAAAGCATGCAGTATTTGCTACGGGGCCCCGTTGCAGGCCACCTGGGGTGAAGGGGGCTGCACTTGGGGGTTACCTATGCTACTCCCCAACATTGGCATGGGCAAGGTGGCAGGCACCATTCAAAGCATTGTGGCGGGTGGTGCTGTTAGCACCTCCAGTCAAAATGTTGTGAATGTGGGTTGCCACCACCACAGTGGCATCTTAATTGACACCCGCCATCCTAATGGGGCCCTTAGTTTTGAGAAATTAATTAGAAACGAAATTGAGAATGAATATTTACAAAACCTATCATGGTTAAAAAAAAGTAGTCAATATAACACTGATACAAAACGAAGCAGATGCATTGCAAAAGCAATTTTTCAAGTGTCCTTTCGATATTATTACTAATAACTCTAGATTCATTTATGTACCAAAATGGCTGCAGTTCTCAACAAGCAAGAAAAAAACTGTCTTTCTAAACATCACATATTAAATATAGTTTCTGTCAGATTTACTTTCTAAATTTAAAATGCAATCAAAAACACTTTTTGTTTTAAATGACCATTCAGCACACCAAAACACATAAATTGACCCAACTACCATTTTGTGCGCAATGGATTACCTGATTCCAATGTGTCCACATGCATCGTAGCAGGGAGAAAAAATAGAGACACATTGCATTTGAACACTGCCGCTTACTGAACAAGTAGGTAAAACAGTCACAATAAACACACATACACAAAAAGCCCTGAATATTTTGTAATAATAAATTTTTTATTAGTCCACAGACTTCTGCCTGACTCTCTCTAAAGACACACACAAAAGTAAGTGTATCTTAAATTATTAAACTGGTATTAAAACAACCCTTTTCAATCTTTTTTATAAAAAAATAAAAATAAACAAAATTGCTGAGTTGGTATTTAAAATTAATAATAGTACTATGCCATGAGCTGTCAATTCAAAAATTAGTGCTCAAAATTTACGGCAGGGCATATGTATGAAAGTGTTTGCCTCAAAGAAGGTGCCCTATGGTGGTGGGGACAAATTTACCATTCTTACTCTGACAAGTGTTTGCCTCAGGGAAGGTGCTGGTGGGGCAAATTTACTACTCCTACTCCGACAGGTGTTTGCCTCAGGGAAGGTGCTGGATGGTGGAAGGGCAAATTTACCATTCCTACTCCAAAATGTGTTTGCCTCAAGGAAGGTGCTGGATGGTGGTGGGAGAAAATTTACTATTTTTTACTCTGACAGGTGTTTGCCTCAGGGAAGGTGCTGGACGGTGGTGGGGGCAAATTTACTATTCCTACTACGACAGATGTTTGCAACAGGGAAGATGCTGGATGGTGGTAGGGGCACATTTACTAATCCTACTCCTGACTGGGGAATGAAATTAATAATCCTATTTTGCCAGGTGTTTAACACAATAATACAATTAACCCTATTAGTTCTGCCCTAAAAGAAAGAATACAACTGTACTTAAATATAATAAATGAAAGCACAAACAGTAAATAATAGTCTGCAATTTTTTTGCGAGGCAATTAAAGCTTTAAAATCCACACCACAACATACTACAAACTATCCCAAGAGTTCATTACCATTGAAATAGCTCAGTATGGGAGTGGTCCCAGTACAAAATTATTTATCATAAACACAACATTAACAAAATCAAAAACATATAAGGCATACGCAACTTGCATAGTTCACTGTTATTTAATCACAATGAACATACGATGGAATCAAAAACATTTAGATAATTGAATGCCCCAAATGGAAAGGAAGGGGTGTAAGAGAAGGCGTTCAAGTGATTGACGTGAAGGTGAACAGGTGTAGAGAAAAAGTAAAGTGCAAATCTTGTGATCCTCATCAATGGTCAATGAACGGCTCCACTTTAAGCCACATGAATCCAAATATTGTCATTAGATTGCATAGCCATGCTTCATAGTTATCACAGTGAAAGATCGATGTTGAGTGAGATGGCAGGTTCAGGAGATGTCAACGTTTCGACCCCAACTTGCTGTAGGTGTCTGAAAACCTTATGGGGGTCTGCCTCAGGACTAGAGTGGATGAGGAGGTGGGGGGCACTGTGAAAATTCCCAGGGTGCGGGTATCATGGGATAATGGGCGCGTGGGCTCCAAAACATCAGAGAATGGAGAGAACAGCACTCAAACAGTGCTAGTTACTGTTGTGTCCCTTCAAATTACATCAGTGTGTGGCCACCATAGTTGGCCATACCTCGGGAAGATACGCCCAAACGTTTAAAATCTTAGGGGTAGAAGAAATCAAATGACATCCGTTCGGGGTTACGAGCAGGGTTCGCTGTGCAGTACCCCATCCAGGTGAAGGGAGAAATAGCTCAACAGGTAAAAAGTTGATACAAGAACTCTATTAATTCCATACAGTATTAAAAACGGTACCAATGTAAGAAGGGAAATGTAACGAGCATTGGCATAGCCAATCGGTCTCGCCTTTGGTACATTATAAGTGTTTAGCCATGCAACAGTTAATGTTGCACCAAGGATATTGTGTTGCATGATTAAATACTTATAAGCTTCCAAAGGCGAGACCTATTGGCTATGCCAATGCTTGTTCTCAGAGTTCTCACATGGAGATTTCCGCCTTTTTTAGCTGCCGAATGTTCCATCTGAAAGTGCAAAATGTATCATTCCAATGGGACTGCTAAACTAACCTTAATAGCATTTGACACACTGCAAAGTAGCTGTGACACTTGATAGCAGTGTTTTGGTTTCAATGTACTCCAATATGCTGGTGTGAGCCGAGGGAGAACAGCAGAGTTCTGCCACTCCCGACTCTGAGGGGTACATCTCATGCAGTTATTTTGTTTGCCACACAATACTTTATTAAGAAACTATATAACTCAAAAATTATAGCAATTTATAATTAGATTCCAATCATGTTGCTTCCAGGTGTGTGCCCCGAGCTCAACTCAAAGCTTGGTGACTTGCTCAAAGAGTTTTATTTAGTCTCAAAATCCTGATATGCACACTGCTTTCCACAGCAGAGTCAGCAATTTTGGATTCTTCAGTAAATGCTCATGCATTACGCCATAAGATTAAACAATATTTCTAAATGATGTATAGTGACTGTCTCCTAGTTTTTTTCATGCTCATTTCAACAGATGCTAACCGAACCGTGTGAAACTAAAGTGAGTCACTTCATTTCTGGAAAGCGTGCACTGACTGAAGCTGATGTACCATGAGAAACCCTAGTGAATAACTGTTTGCCTTCAAAGGGTAAAAAAATGGCATCTCCTGTAAAAAGATGGTAAAAGCGATTCTCTTCTGGCTTGCACTGAACTGCAATGAACAGTGGATCTGACATGGTTGAAAGGTTTATGTTAACCAGCACTGTGTTCTGTTGATTTCATGGAAAAAGTAACAACAAACATATGTTTGCTAAAAAGTCAATATAATTTTGAAATCCAAAAGAAGCAAAAACCCGGGTACATTAATAAATGCATGTCCCGACTCACCCCTAATGATGACCACCAGTGGTTTGTTTTCTGAATCATAGAATCCTAAGCACTTTGGCAGTGGCACAATCTTATGGCACAAAACCGTGAGATATTGGTCTTTAACAAAGAGTTCTTAAATTCACTGGTTTCGACCCAGTAACAGTCACACATGTTGCTTCAGCAAAATACAACTAAAGTAGTGCTAGCACTTTACGTGTCTTTCCACAAGATTCACCTTTAGATTGCTTCCAGACAGTACCTCCTATCCTTCTCTTGTGTTCATTGCTATATCTACAAGCACTTTATTGTATTGACTGTTTAACCTCTCTTGCTGCAGATGGGTCAGAGGACAGGGGTCAAGCTCCTGGTTTTGACACATCACCTCCAGTACAAAACCATCCTCTTCACCAGTGATGTCAAGTGTCCCTGACCTCTAGCACCTCGCTATGAACTTTGACGTAGCCCCGATTCCTGCAGGATAAAGTCGACATGAAATAAAAGGAGAAATTCAAGGAGACCCGCCCACAATCATTTCAAATAGGAGAACTTTGAGTTCCATGAGGGACGTGCCTTTTCTTTGACAGAAGGCTGGATGCCAGGCTCCAGTGACAGCGGAAGTCATCAGACTCGTGGTCAAGCGACAAAGCTCCAAATATGAAGTAAACTTCTCCCCAGTGAATGGATGCCTCATGCACAAATCACACGAGATGCAGCACAGCGGAATAGGACATGGTTAAACACTGGCCCTGGTTCTAGTAGCCGGCAGTTACCGCTGTCGTTTCCCCACTTGCATGCCGTGCGATTCCGAAATGGAAATACTTATTTGCATAGAGCTATAATCTCAGGAGGTCCAATAGCCTGCAATGGGGAGGTTGCCTCACTAAATTATGATCATCACAGCCTGGTGGTGTTAACAGGCAGCCCAGGGGTAGCACTGCGTGCTCAATACAAGCAGGCGAGAGGTGAGCTTGACATCTGTTTTCTATTATCGCGCATGCGTCTGTGCACGATAATTGCAAACAGATGTCGCCCGTGCGGGTAACCGCAAGCAATAGGCTGTGGGCGGAGCAAAGGCGGGACATGCACCCGCCTTTGCCCAACTGCGTGCTGTCTTTCTTAGAAAGACGCAGGCAAAGCCCAATAGCCTGTGAGAAAAACGAAAGCACACGCACGAGCGTGTGGTGAGCTTGGTGAGCTTTCTGAAGCCCCTTACTAAAAGTCTCCCAAGCAGCGCATGCGCTCTGCTCTAGGCTCAACCTAAAAACCACTCCTACCCAATCTCAAAAGGTATAACATAAACCTATATCTGAATAAATGGAGTATTTTAGAACTAACCATAGAAAAAAACATATTTTTTAAAGCTGTAAAGCAAACCATCCATCCACTGGAAAACAAACGCAAATATTAATATACAGTGATGTCTTTTTTACATTTCTCTACAGATCAACCCATATCACACCACCAGTGTGTAAAAGCACATACTCAATAACAACAAAATAAACACAATCAGAAGTTGCTGATTACACAACAAGCTAAACCATTCAAGTAAAAAATTGAACAAACTACTATTAACACCAATAATAACTTTTTAGGTTTCAAGTGAAAATACATTTGTATGCAAACATAGCATTGCCTAAAAAATAAGAACATCCTAAACAATTCAAAATGTAGTTTTTCATATAAATAATGCCAATACATTTTGCAGGGTAATTTCAAAAGTACAGTTAAAAAAAGAAAAACATGAGACATTTCATTTTCTTTCAGAACACAACAAGCCATAGCTAACCACCAATCTGAAGGAACAAATTGTCCAGAAATAAGAAAACACACACCATCACCATCAGAAAATACAATTCACACAACAGAGTACACTATATAAGGTAACATATGACAAAAACTCAACTCTCTCCAAAAATAGTTTTCATTTCACGGTTATGAACAAAACCAACATTTCAGAGCCAACATAGCAAAGCCTAAAAAAATCAACCATTGTTATAAACAAAAGTCTAAAACAATTAATCTATAAACTGTGTATGCAGGATACATATTTTCTCTTTTTTTACTCACTAATTAACAGAGAAAGAATGCAAGCAAGAAATCAAGCGAAGTATATATAATCAAGCAGGGGAAAGAGGCTACTGAGTTACTGTGGGTACATTTATTTTAAGGAGAGATTAACTAAGCCCAGGAGACATGCGAGGTGTGTGAGGCATTAAGCATCTCATTGCATAGGCAAAGCGGTTACTCTTGGTTTCACTGTTGAAAAAATAACCAAGCATAGCCACTCTCCCTCTGCAATGATGATTGAAGTTCGACACAATATTGAACAAATAAAAATCCTTGCATTCACCTTTAATGATCCCTGTGGCTCAGGTTTGAGGGAGGTTTCCCAAAACATACCCATGCATGTAGCTAGTTTTATGACTACTATTTCTAATCTACGTTGTATTATACACAGAACAAAACAGTCAAGTAACCCTCACTAGTTACACCTCAAACCTACTCAGAAATCAATATACCAGAAGAATTAACAGTACCCTTTATTAATGAATCATTCATTTTCCATGACAATAAAAACACTCTAAAGTGAATACTAATTTTTAGCACCCCCTGTAACATTGCTAATCTAGAGAATAGTGATAGGTGGATGATGGATGGTACGTTTAAATCCACCCTATCTCTTCAGCCAAATATACACTAACATGTTCATTTAGTGTACAATTTATTGCCTGATTAACACGCTTCAACCTACTCTGAATTTGTGTCAGTGATAAAAACTAAAAATCTAAATAAAAGTCCTAGAAAGGTGATTATTGATTATGTTTCATCAATGATTAATACCATTACTAAATTATTCCCAGTAACCCAAATTAAAGGATTTTTTTCACTTTTCACAGGTATATTGGCGAAAAATACAAACAACATCCTTAGGTGATGTTTACATCTCAGACAGTGAACTACAATATCAACTGAAGATACTAACAGCTGTATGCTTTGTGCCACCCAGCTGTGTAGATGAATACTGCACATCAATTACTGAATCAGACTACTTTACATGAAACAACGAGAAATTGGGCTCCTTACAAAGGGCCTGATTATGATCGAAGGAATTGCCCATTGATTCCTATGGGCCTTGAAGCCCATTGGAATCAATGGGAAATACCGATTCGGTATTTACTGAATCGTTAAATACCGAATCCTGCAAGGGTGCAGGGGGTGTCACTTTGACACCCTCTAGCACCCCAAGTACAGGCTTGTGTGACATGTGGCACACATACATGCCCTAAGGGCATGTCTGTGTGTCACATGGCACAGGTGTGCATGCACAGATGTGCATGCACACCTGAATTCGGTATTTTACCACACAATAGGATTCTGTGGTAAAATACCGACTCTTAAGGGCCTGTGGCACTCTTAGGAGTGTCAGCCACATATGGATTTACCGATTCAGTAAATATACCGATTCAGTATTTTACCGAATCAGTATATTTACCGAATCAGTAAAATTACCAAATCGGTAAAATTACAGATTCGGTAGGCCCCCTACATCTGAAAAGCCTAATACCGGTCGGAAACGGCCGAAATCGGCCGTTTCCGACCGGTATTAGGGCTCCTAAACCTGGCCCCTGGTCTCCAAAAAAACCTATCCTTCTTCGCCCTTTTGTATGGCCTGCATTCCATCTCACAAATTCTATTCCATCTGTAAACATGTGGCTGCTATTACGAAAAAAAAACGGAACAGTCCTACAAAAACTTGTCGCAAAAAAAGTGGAAAATAAAAGAAATAGCATTTATCACAAATGAGTTTGAAAAAATGTATTCCACTTATCTTGCAATAACCGCAAGTAGGCATTCCCTACTGACATAGGCCTACAAAAGCTACCTGCATAGGATGTAAAATGGGTTAAAACAAACATAACATTGTGTTTTACACTAACCACCATATAACTACTACCCTAGTCTCCTACAACTCTACATATTAAATATTAAAAGTTCTTACCAGAACGCAGCTCTCCATTACATCCGATCTTG
This sequence comes from Lissotriton vulgaris, assembly GCF_964263255.1. Lineage (NCBI taxonomy): Eukaryota > Metazoa > Chordata > Amphibia > Caudata > Salamandridae > Lissotriton > Lissotriton vulgaris. The sequence goes on from NC_141688.1 coordinate 9,214,387, forward strand.
ACCGCGACGCTTTGCTGACTGCAGAAACAGACGTTCAACCATGTACATCAAGTCTAATTGTAAAAAGGAAAAAGGGACAAATATTACCACTGAATATAATCGGAAGTGTGGGAAAAATGTGTTTTTAATGATTCAAAATATATTTACAAAGAGCAAAAATTAACATATTTAATAAAAATAGTTTATCGATTTAAAAAAAGTATTTTTTTATTTATAACGATTATATTCTCTGATTTGTTTTTAATGATCAATAAAATATTTTTAAAACTTTGAAAAAAGTGTATAGTGCTTTATTTATTAATTTATGTTTACTAAAATATATTTTGAATTATAAAATTGATTTCAAATATTTTTGCCATTTTTTTAACGTGACGTATTACAGAATTAATTCTCAAAGAAATAAGTCTTACCAGCAAATAATCATGTATTAAAATTAATACCTGAGTATTAATACACTTCCCCACCGATAATCCCCCATACTCAAATGAGAGCAAAGACCCGCTCAGGAGCAGGGGGTTGTCCTCGTGGCCTCGAGCCAGCCACTTAATATGAAACAAAGTTGCTCTCGCAGTGAGGACACCCAAGCGCAGTTTTAACCATCGGCCTTTTAATGGTGAAGTAGGCAGCAGCATCAACGTTCAATCCTTCCTCAGCCCAAACTCTGCCTTAGACACCATACGCGTTTCGAGCGTGTTGCCGCCCTTGTTCACTGGTTATGGCTTTTGATGGATAGACAGCTTGGCAGTTTATTTATATTATACTCGCGATGTTTCTCCCAGTAGTCCCCCCCATATTGGCGCTTTGCATCATTGTTCATGTAGTCTTTTTAAATCCATAGTGGTGCTCGCTGTCACACTCCCTTCGTTATTGTACCTTCCAATCAGGTTGCTGATTCACGGAATGTCCGACGTGCTGCTTCTTTTGTGCCTCGCTTCACCGGCACAGGGCTCCTTCAGTGTGCTCCATATTCAAATGAGTGCAAGTACCCGCTCAGGAGCAGGGGGGTTGTCCTCGTGGCCTCGAGCCAGCCACTTAATATGAAACAAAGTTGCTCTCGCAGTGAGGACACCCACGCGCAGTTTTAACCATCAGGCTTTTAATGGTGAAGTAGGCAGCAGCATCAACGTTCGATCCTTCCTCAGCCCAAACTCTGCCATAGACACCATACGCGTTTCGAGCGTGTTGCCGCCCTTGTTCACTGGTTATGGCTTTTGGTGGATAGACAGCTTAGCAGTTTATTTATATTATACTTGCGATGTTTCTCCCAGTAGTCCCGCCCATATTGGCGCATTGCATCATTGTTCATGTAGTCTTTTTAAATCCATAGTGGTGCTCACTGTCACACTCCCTCCGTTATTGTACCTTCCAATCAGCTTGCTGATTCATGGAATGTCCGACGTGCTGCTTCTTTTGCGCCTCGCTACACCGGCACCGCGCTCCTTCAGTGTGCTCCATACTCCAATGAGCGCAAGGACCCGCTCAGGAGCAGGGGGGTTGTCCTCGTGGCCTCGAGCCAGCCACTTAATATGAAACAAAGTTGCTCTTGCAGTGAGGACACCCACGCGCAGTTTTAACCATCAGCCTTTTAATGGTGAAGTAGACAGCAGCATCAACGTTCAATCCTTCCTCAGCCCAAACTCTGCTATAGACACCATACGCGTTTCGAGCGTGTTGCCGCCCTTGTTCACTGGTTATGGCTTTTGGTGGATAGACAGCTTGGCAGTTTATTTATATTATACTCGCGATGTTTCTCCCAGTAGTCCCGCCCATATTGGCGCTTTGCATCATTGTTCATGTAGTCTTTTTAAATCCATAGTGGTGCTCGCTGTCACACTCCCTCCGTTATTGTACCTTCCAATCAGGTTGCTGATTCACGGAATGTCCGACGTGCTGCTTCTTTTGCACCTCGCTTCACCGGCACCGCGTTCCTTTAGTGTGCTCCATACTCAAATGAGCGCAAGGACCCGCTCAGGAGCAGGGGGGTTGTCCTCGTGGCCTCGAGCCAGCCACTTAATATGAAACAAAGTTGCTCTCGCAGTGAGGACACCCACGCGCAGTTTTAACCATCAGCCTTTTAACGGTGAAGTAGGCAGCAGCATCAACTTTCAATCCTTCCTCAGCCCAAACTCTGCCATAGACACCATACGTGTTTCGAGCGTGTTGCCGCCCTTGTTCACTGGTTATGGCTTTTGGTGGATAGACAGCTTGGCAGTATATTTATATTATACTCGCAATGTTTCTCCCAGTACTCCCGCCCATATTGGCGCTTTGCATCATTGTTCATGTAGTCTTTTTAAATCCATAGTGGTGCTCGCTGTCACACTACCTCCGTTATTGTACCTTCCAATCAGGTTGCTGATTCACGGAATGTCCGACGTGCTGCTTTTTTTGCGCCTCGCTTCACCGGCACCGCGCTCCTTCAGTGTGCTCCATACTCAAATGAGCGCAAGGACCCGCTCAGGAGCAGGGGGGTTGTCCTCGTGGCCTCGAGCCAGCCACTTAATATGAAACAAAGTTGCTCTCGCAGTGAGGACACCCATGCGCAGTTTTAACCATCAGCCTTTTAACGGTGAAGTAGGCAGCAGCATCAACTTTCAATCCTTCCTCAGCCCAAACTCTGCCATAGACACCATATGCGTTTCGAGCGTGTTGCCGCCCTTGTTCACTGGTTATGGCTTTTGGTGGATAGACAGCTTGGCAGTTTATTTATATCATACTCGCAATGTTTCTCCCAGTACTCCCGCCCATATTGGCGCTTTGCATCATTGTTCATGTAGTCTTTTTAAATCCATAGTGGTGCTCGCTGTCACACTACCTCCGTTATTGTACCTTCCAATCAGGTTGCTGATTCACGGAATGTCCGACGTGCTGCTTCTTTTGCGCCTCGCTTCACCGGCACCGCGCTCCTTCAGTGTGCTCCATACTCAAATGAGCGCAAGGACCCACTCAGGAGCAGGGGGGTTGTCCTCGTGGCCTCGAGCCAGCCACTTAATATGAAACAAAGTTGCTCTAGCAGTGAGGACACCCACCCGCAGTTTTAACCATCAGTCTTTTAATGGTGAAGAAAGCAGAATCATCAACGTTCAATCCTTCCTCAGGCCAAACTCTGCCATAGACACCATACGCGTTTCGTGCGTGTTGCCGCCCTTGTTCACTGGTTATGGCTTTTGGTGGATAGACAGCTTGGCAGTTTATTTATATTATACTCGCAATGTTTCTCCCAGTACTCCCGCCCATATTGGCGCTTTGCATCATTGTTCATGTAGTCTTTTTAAATCCATAGTGGTGCACGCTGTCACACTACCTCCGTTATTGTACCTTCCAATCAGGTTGCTGATTCACGGAATGTCCGACGTGCTGCTTCTTTTGCGCCTCGCTTCACCGGCACCGCGCTCCTTCAGTGTGCTCCATACTCAAATGAGCGCAAGGACCTGCTCAGGAGCAGGGGGGTTGTCCTCGTGGCCTCGAGCCAGCCACTTAATATGAAACAAAGTTGCTCTTGCACTGAGGACACCCTCGCGCAGTTTTAACCATCAGCCTTTTAATGGTGAAGTAGGCAGCAGCATCAACTTTCAATCCTTCCTCAGCCCAAACTCTGACATAGACACCATACGCGTTTCGAGCGTGTTGCCGCCCTTGTTCACTGGTTATGGCTTTTGGTGGATAGACAGCTTGGCAGTTTATTTATATTATACTCGCAATGTTTCTCCCAGTACTCCCGCCCATATTGGCGCTTTGCATCATTGTTCATGTAGTCTTTTTAAATCCATAGTGGTGCTCGCTGTCACACTACCTCCGTTATTGTACCTTCCAATCAGGTTGCTGATTCACGGAATGTCCGACGTGCTGCTTCTTTTGCGCCTCCCTTCACCGGCACCGCGCTCCTTCAGTGTGCTCCATACTCAAATGAGCGCAAGGACCCGCTCAGGAGCAGGCGGGTTGTCCTCGTGGCCTCGAGCCAGCCACTTAATTGGAAACAAAGTTGCACTTGCAGTGAGGACACCCACGCGCTGTTTTAACCATCAGCCTTTTAATGGTGAAGTAGGCAGCAGCATCAACTTTCAATCCTTCCTCAGCCCAAACTCTGCCATAGACACCATATGCGTTTCAAGCGTGTTGCCGCCCTTGTTCACTGGTTATGGCTTTTGGTGGATAGACAGCTTGGCAGTATATTTATATTATACTCGCGATGTTTCTCCCAGTAGTCCCGCCCATATTGGCGCATTGCATCATTGTTCATGTAGTCTTTTTAAATCCATAGTGGTGCTCACTGTCACACTCCCTCCGTTATTGTACCTTCCAATCAGCTTGCTGATTCATGGAATGTCCGACGTGCTGCTTCTTTTGCGCCTCGCTACACCGGCACCGCGCTCCTTCAGTGTGCTCCATACTCAAATGAGCGCAAGGACCCGCTCAGGAGTAGGGGGGTTGTCCTCGTGGCCTCGAGCCAGCCACTTAATATGAAACAAAGTTTCTCTTGCAGTGAGGACACCCACGCGCAGTTTTAACCATCAGCCTTTTAATGGTGAAGTAGACAGCAGCATCAACGTTCAATCCTTCCTCAGCCCAAACTCTGCCATAGACACCATACGCGTTTCGAGCGTGTTGCCGCCCTTGTTCACTGGTTATGGCTTTTGGTGGATAGACAGCTTGGCAGTTTATTTATATTATACTCGCGATGTTTCTCCCAGTAGTCCCGCCCATATTGGCTCTTTGCATCATTGTTCATGTAGTCTTTTTAAATCCATAGTGGTGCTCGCTGTCACACTCCCTCCGTTATTGTACCTTCCAATCAGGTTGCTGATTCACGGAATGTCCGACGTGCTGCTTCTTTTGCGCCTCGCTTCACCGGCACCGCGTTCCTTTAGTGTGTTCCATACTCAAATGAGCGCAAGGACCCGCTCAGGAGCAGGGGGGTTGTCCTCGTGGCCTCGAGCCAGCCACTTAATATGAAACAAAGTTGCTCTCGCAGTGAGGACACCCACGCGCAGTTTTAACCATCAGCCTTTTAACGGTGAAGTAGGCAGCAGCATCAACTTTCAATCCTTCCTCAGCCCAAACTCTGCCATAGACACCATATGCGTTTCAAGCGTGTTGCCGCCCTTGTTCACTGGTTATGGCTTTTGGTGGATAGACAGCTTGGCAGTATATTTATATTATACTCGCGATGTTTCTCCCAGTAGTCCCGCCCATATTGGCGCATTGCATCATTGTTCATGTAGTCTTTTTAAATCCATAGTGGTGCTCACTGTCACACTCCCTCCGTTATTGTACCTTCCAATCAGCTTGCTCATTCATGGAATGTCCGACGTGCTGCTTCTTTTGCGCCTCGCTACACCGGCACCGCGCTCCTTCAGTGTGCTCCATACTCAAATGAGCGCAAGGACCCGCTCAGGAGCAGGGGGGTTGTCCTCGTGGCCTCGAGCCAGCCACTTAATATGAAACAAAGTTGCTCTCGCAGTGAGGACACCCATGCGCAGTTTTCACCATCAGCCTTTTAACGGTGAAGTAGGCAGCAGCATCAACTTTCAATCCTTCCTCAGCCCAAACTCTGCCATAGACACCATACGCGTTTCGAGCGTGTTGCCGCCCTTGTTCACTGGTTATGGCTTTTGGTGGATAGACAGCTTGGCAGTTTATTTATATTATACTCGCAATGTTTCTCCCAGTACTCCCGCCCATATTGGCGCTCTGCATCATTGTTCATGTAGTCTTTTTAAATCCATAGTGGTGCTCGCTGTCACACTACCTCCGTTATTGTACCTTCCAATCAGGTTGCTGATTCACGGAATGTCCGACGTGCTGCTTCTTTTGCGCCTCGCTTCACCGGCACCGCGCTCCTTCAGTGTGCTCCATACTCAAATGAGCGCAAGGACCCGCTCAAGAGCAGGGGGCTTGTCCTCGTGGCCTCGAGCCAGCCACTTAATATGAAACAAAGTTGCTCTCACAGTGAGGACACCCACACGCAGTTTTAACCATCAGCCTTTTAATGGTGAAGTAGGCAGCAGCATCAACGTTCAATCCTTCCTCAGCCCAAACTCTGCCATAGACACCATCCGCGTTTCGAGCGTGTTGCCGCCCTTGTTCACTAGTTATGGCTTTTGGTGGATAGACATCTTGGCAGTTTATTTATATTATACTCACGATGTTTCTCCCAGCACTCCCGCCCATATTGGCGCTTTGCATCATTGTTCATGTAGTCTTTTTAAATCCATTGTGGTGCTCGCTGTCACATTCCCTCCATTATTGTACTTTCCAATCAGGTTGCTGATTCACGGAATGTCTGACGTGCTGCTTCTTTTGCGCCTCGCTTCACCGGCACCGCGCTCCTTCAGTGTGCTCCCTACTCAAATGAGCGCAAAGACCCGCTCAGGAGCAGGGGGGTTGTCCTCGTGGCCTCGAGCCAGCCACTTAATATGAAACAAAGTTGCTCTCGCAGTGAGGACACCCTGGCCGCAGTTTTAACCATCAGCCTTTTAATGGTGAAGTAGGCAGCAGCATCAACGTTCAATCCTTCCTCAGCCCAAACTCTGCCATAGACACCATACGCATTTCGAGCATGTTGCCGCCCTTGTTCACTGGCTATGGCTATTGGTGGATAGACAGCTTGGCAGTTTATTTATATCATACTTGTGATGTTTCTCCCAGTAGTCCCGCCCATATTGGCGCTTTGCATCATTGTTCATGTAGTCTTTTTAAATCCATAGTGGTGCTTGCTGTCACACTCCCTTCGTTATTGTACCTTCCAATCAGGTTGCTGATTCACGGAATGTCCGACATGCTGCTTTTTTTGCGCCTCGCTTCACCGGCACCGCGCTCCTTCAGTGTGCTCCATACTCAAATGAGCGCAAGGACCCGCTCAGGAGCAGGGGGGTTGTCCTCGTGGCTTCGAGCCAGCCACTTAATATGAAACAAAGTTGCTCTCGCAGTGAGGACACCCACGCGCAGTTTTAACCATCAGCCTTTTAATGGTGAAGTAGGCAGCAGCATCAACGTTCAATCCTTCCTCAGCCCAAACTCTGCCATAGACACCATACGCGCTTCGAGCGTGTTGCCGCCCTTGTTCACTGGTTATGGCTTTTGGTGGATAGACAGCTTGGCAGTTTATTTATATTATACTTGCGATGTTTCTCCCAGTAGTCCCGCCCATATTGGCGCTCTGCCTCTTTGTTCATGTAGTCTTTTTAAATCCATAGTGGTGCTCGCTGTCACACTCCCTCCGTTATTGTACCTTCCAATCAGGTTGCTGACTCACGGAATGTCCAACGTGCTGCTTCTTTTGCGTCTCGCTTCACCGGCACCGCGCACCTTCTATGTGCTCCATACTCAAATGAGCGCAAGGACCCGCTCAGGAGCAGGGGGGTTGTCCTCGTGACCTCGAGCCAGCCACTTAATATGAAACAAAGTTGCTCTCGCGGTGAGGACACCCACCCGCAGTTTTAACCATCAGCCTTTTAATGGTGAAGTAGGCAGCAGCATCAACGTTCAATCCTTCCTCAGCCCAAACTCTGCCATAGACACCATACGCGTTTCGAGCGTGTTGCCGCCCTTGTTCACTGGTTATGGCTTTTGGTGGATAGACATCTTGGCAGTTTATTTATATTATACTCACGATGTTTCTCCCAGTAGTCCCGCCCATCTTGGCGCTTTGCATCATTGTTCATGTAGTCTTTTTAAATCCATAGTGGTGCTTGCTGTCACACTCCCTCCGTTATTGTACCTTCCAATCAGGTTGCTGATTCACGGAATCTCCGACGTGCTATATATATATATATATATATATATATATATATCCAAGCTGCGTTTGTTCCCGGGGCCTCCCGGGTTCAAAACAAAAGAAGCCGCCACTCCAGTCAGTGTGTTTTTCAGAAATCCATCGTTTTATTATTCGAACCTCTGCAGCATAATGTCACAGCGAAAAACCAACGCGTTTCGTGAGCTCCCAACTCATGTCCGTGCAAGTTACGCTACATAGGAAGTACTATTTGTGAACTTAAAAAAGCGTATCTTGGAACATACAAGGGCCACAACAAACAAGGATAGAGGAAATGCGGTGGCCAAACACATGGAGACAAATCACAATGGCAATTGGCGACTTCTGAAATTTCTAGGGCTGGAAACCTTGCCCCCAACAGAACGGGGGGGACATCGAGAAAAATTATTGCGCCAAAAGGAATCACGCCATATCTTGAACTTTCGAACAATGACCCCTTTTGGTCTGAACCAATCCGAGGAACTTTATGTACACATTTAAAATAATGAAAACCTTCTCTGAATGGACTCCATAATAACTATTTTCCCTCCTTAACCCCACGTTACAACCCATCATATAAGGAACCTCTGGGATATTTGAGGACACAATTCAACACCCCATTCAATGTCAGCCCACCAGAGGGCTCCAAAGGGTCTAAACGAAATAGACCGGGACCTACGGGTTAATCAAAAGGACCCCAATGATTGTTTGGCAGAATTTTGAAAAGTAATGTTGAAGAGATTTAAATAATTCATAGTAGGGAAACACTGAATTTGCAAAAATAATCCACGCAAATGATAGAAATGTTTTCATATGACTGAGTCAGCCCACTTGAGGGCTTCATTTGAACCTTATTTCAATTTCCCTGCACATAAGAAAATGAGAATGTAAATAATAGAAAAAAAGAATTTGCAAAAACAGTCAAATATTGGGAAGGGGTGTGTAAAAAGTTTTTTCTTGTGAAAATAACATGAAATTACATTTTGCAATGTATAAACTACGAATCCCAGAAGGCCATAGTGTCATAGAAACACATGGTCGAAATCATGTGACCGATGGGGGGGAGGGACTCCCTTTTAAATTATTCTCAGCAAACAGTGTTTGTAACAACCGTGATCAAGTGAGTTGGGAGCTCACGAAACGCGTTGGTTTTTCGCTGTGACATTATGCTGCAGAGGTTCGAATAATAAAACGATGGATTTCTGAAAAACACACTGACTGGAGTGGCGGCTTCTTTTGTTTTGAACCCGGGAGGCCCCGGGAACAAACGCAGCTTGGACATATTGCGGTTTGGTTCTACCGCGTGAAGCGACGCACTTGCCAGCAGCGCTGAAAAACAAGAGGAGAGCGGAACCAATCTGGGTTTATTATATATATATATATATATATATATATATATATATATATATATATATATATATATATATATATATATATATATATATATATATATATATATATATATATAAATTAATCAAATATTTTAATACATTCTCCGATTGAATTAATACATATTAAAATTAATACCGGAGTATTGATACACTTTCCCATCTATAACCCCTTAATTTCTCACAGCTCATGCCTTAAGTATTAAGCTACAAACTCTTGTATTAATATCTAATAATTATTTTTACTATTCATTGTTTTAATTGACCAGCTAATTAAAATTAAAATAATACTCAAGTATTAACTTTAACACCTGAGTTTTAATACACTATCCTACCCGTTACCCCTAGATCCCTTTCACCTCAAGCCTAATGGGTAATGTTACAAACCCATACATATTATACATTTCTTAAATTAAAACAAATTATGAATTACTTCTCAACATACATTAATAATCAGGTAATACAATTATTACCTATGTATTAAAACACTTCCCCACCCATATCCCCCAAATCCCTCATATCTTGTACCTTTAGGATTATGTAACAAATCAATGTGTAATACAAATTAAACTATTAAACTATTTAAAAATTATAATTTAGTTTTCTCAATAAAACAATTATCACATTTTTAAATTAATACCAGAGTCTTGATACACTCCCCAATCCATTTCCCCTGAAAACCTCTCACTCCATATCTAAAGGGTTATGTAACAAAGCCACACATAATATATTTGTTTTTAAATGAATTAAAAATGATAATTAACTTTACAAAAAAATGAATATTCCAGTTTTAAAATTAATACCTGTGTATTAATACACTTCCCCACCCATAATCCCATAATCCCTAAACCCTTACATCCTGTACCTAAAGGGTTATCAGAATCGACTTACATCAACCATAGTTGCGTTGTAAAGGCATGCACTGTAATGGTACCTGCCTTGTAATGGCATGCGTTGTAATGGTACCGGTGTTGTAAAGGTTTCGTTGAAATGGCATTTTGTTGCAGTGCCTGCATTGTAATGGTAGTTTCCCATACCACCCACATACCAGAGTCTAAAAGGAATGGAAGGCATATGATAGGACTTTAGCCTGTGAACATTGACATAGTGAAGTAAAAGACCAATGGACTGATTTCGATGCCGGGCGGACTACCCTATCGGGGATTGTGACCAACTGACAGGCTATCAGCTGTCCCACAGTAGCCATTAGGATGTGACCTCCACCATGGCAGTCGCAATGCCTATATTTTGCATTGCTGCGGCGGCTGCTGGCTGCAGTACCCTCCGCAATGCAAAAAAGGAACACTTGACAATGCCTGCACTACGTGGCAGGCACCGTGCTGTGCCTGCCGCATGTTGCCGGTATTTTTTTGGTGCCCCCCAGGTCCCGTGTCTGTGGGCCAGGGGTTCAGGGTGGCCTGATAGGGTACACCAGTTTACCGTCTTTTCATTGCGAGTTCACATTCCTGCTCACTATATAAGTAACCATATCTCATAGTCAAGCTCCAGAATACAAAATAAAAGTTTATCCCAGCAATCCTCATTTATGTTTATCATACACGCCTGATCAGCAACCCCGCCCCTCATCGCTATAGGGTTGAATACCATAGATATAAGTTAGTAAGTTAGAAAGCAGTTGTAATGTAGACTGAGTAGGTGCATTACACTGACACTACCCGATTGAGCACATGGTCTCACCACCAGAGTGACGCCAATACCAAACTTCAATCACTCCTTCAACAGTCCCACCCCCCCAAAAAAAACCTCATCTGTATAACTCTAACTGCCTCACCTTTGACATTATATCAAGACACAATGCCCCTCGAACCAGGTAGTAGCTACATACAGGAGTCAATCTCTCCTCTGCCAGTACATACCACCATGATTACTTACCCTCAAACAACCTAAAGTGATGTCTCTAGGTGTCAGTGGCATGATCTACTATATCAAATGAACACAGATCCTCCAGTTCTTGTGCACAAAGCAAATCAATATAGCACTCATTCATATACACATTTGACAAAAATGGAATCATCCATGCTTAAGCAATTCTGAGTGGGAACTGTTATAAGTAGTAGCTGTACTGAGGGACCCTACCCAACTTACTTCTACTACTATCTTACCCACACATCCAGGAAGTATTGACATGGAGGAACTACCACTTAAAATCCTACAACCTGTCTGAAAGCAGCAGGAGGCAAGATGGCGGCTGCATTGGCGGCTGAGAAAACTGACTTGTATCTTCCTGATTCCTCCCACCTGTATGGATTTAGGGGATACCGGGCACATTAAAAGCATCAGGCCCGTCATGATCTGGAAGTTGTGTGGGCCGTGCTCAGATCAGCATATTTCAGGCAAGGACCTGGTTTCCCCTTTGCAGTATCGTACTGCTGCTGCTACAGACTTGGTGCGATCTGTCCCATCCAGCTGCTTCAATGCCTCTTAAGGATGGGAGAGGTGCGAAGACCAGCAGACCAACTACAGTGGCCAGCTCCACGAAGGGAGCAGGAACTGTGGGAGGAGTGCAGCGCATCGCCAGCTGGAGGTTCCACTCTTGGCTTGGGTGATGCCATTTGAAAAATTGCTCCTCCACCCACGGTAAGAAAGCGGTGCAGTCTCTCTTTCAAGTGAAATGATGCTGTCATTTGTGGCGTTCGTCTGTGGAGGCTGCAGTTGTGTATGCAGATCCTGTGTTGGGGGCGGAGGGAGAAAAGGATTGTTGACAGAAGGGACAGGAGGAGGGAAGTCTGCGTTAACATAATCCGGAGCTGGCTCCTCTAGATAGGAGGAAATAAAAGCCTCAGCTTCTGTCTGTTTAAGATTTTGGTTGGGGGGCGGCAGAAAGGGCCTTGTTCACAGGCTCCCCTGTATGATGATGTGGCTGGAGATCATTTGAGAGTGTCCCAAGCTTTGAGAGCTATGGTGGGGGGGAACAAGGAATAAATCTAAATCTAGACATAAAATCCTGAATTGGGGCAATCAAACCTGTAGTCTGGATAACCCTGATGCCCCACAGGAAGTGGACTCTGGAGAAAAATTCTTCTCTCTATCACATCCTTCTAACTCCTCAGGAGATGGAAGTTTCAGAGGAATAAAGATATGGTGTGGTGGAGAAATGATGCACAGCGACGAGAGGGAGAGATACAGCATGCATCTGGAAGATGGAAATAATGGCAGTGCGGGAGGTCTAGACCTTCCACTGTGCAGAAGCAGAGGGGCCAGAGAGAGCCATTCAGGTCTAAACCAAAGGGAGCCACAGTGTCATATGGGACCACTCCTTCTCTCCTGGCATTCAGGGTAGCAGAGATGTGACCACCTTTCCAGCACCTATGTGCGCAGAAGTAGGCACAGAGGAGATCTTGCTTTCTGTTATTTACCAGAGCATTATGGCTCCTAGAGAGGAGACAGGGACTGAGAGCCAAAGAATCCAAGGGGCATGACATAAGCTGCAGAACTCTATCCACTGTATTTCTAATTCCTGCATGGAATTTTTGAAGGATAGGTGAAATAGAGACGCATACGTCTATGCTCGAAAATGAACCAGTTGGGCAAAAGTCTCTCACTGATTCTCTAAAGTCACAGAAGGATGATACAGTATGGAAGTTAACTGACTTGGAAAATCGCCTGAGGAGGAACAATTCAAAAGTTAATGGTATCCCTCAGGGCATGGAGGGATTGAATGTTCGAACATTTATTGTGGAGCTGTTTACAGAGGTAATCCCTGAACTTACACAATGGTTCCTGGAATCTGGAGGTTCAGAGGGCTCACCGACTTCCTTCCAAGCAACACAGGAGCTCGGGACAGCTAACAACTAAACCAAGAGCTATATTGATTTGTTTGAATAATGTTTGGGCCCGAGAGGCTATTTATGATCTAGCACAGCCAGATAGGAAAAGGCCAGGGAAGGCGAGTTAATGTTTTGTCAGGCCCGCTTTTTTACATGAGACAGGGGAAAAGAGGTGGCAACTGCAGCAATTTATTCCAATGTTCCAGGCAAAGGGGGCTCAGTTTTTTTTGCTCCACCCTGCCAAGTTGAATGTCATAAGTAAGGACCAAACACAGATTTTTACTTCTGAGGTCCAAGCAAAAGAACATTTGCAAACAATATAGAATAGTCTGGGGCAGCATTGATATTTGTCAATAGTATTCCAAGCCGGATTAATAGATATACATTTTGAAAGGGCCCCTTGGGAGGGAAGATCGGGATAACTAATATCAGCTTCCCATCACCAAGGATCCTGGGTCCTTTTGCCTCATTAGGCAAGGGGATGGGGGTGGTTCCTGGGAAGGTTGGGGGCACAGTAGCTAAGGGGTGTTGGTGGGAATAAGTTGGTGGTGTTGGGGCACAGGGAGGGGGATGGGATTGGGGAGAGAAGTAAAAAAGTCATGGTTAATGAGGTTGGAGCATGTTCTATGATGAGAAGATTTACACAAAAACAACATGATAAAGTTAAATTTGAAGGGATATGTCTCAATTAGATGGAGGATGGGCTGATGGCTGGGAGGGTTCGGGTCTGTACGTTTGATGTGTCTGGTCTGAATAATAGGGCTAAAAGGCAGAGGGTAGCAATTGAGACCTATCCGACCTGGCATGGTGTACATTCCATGGGAGAAGCGTGGGGGTAATGGCTGAATTAGGGCATACAGTATTAGTGTTTTCACAACACAGCTCTACAGCTCAGGGGGTCGCTATTTTGGCTAAAACTATTGTACGCTTGGTGGGTATGACTGGTGCGGATAAATATAGGCACTGGGCTATTGCTGAGTGTGCTGTTGGGGCTTGTAAATTTGATAAATGTTCAGCGTATTGGTCAAATGCGGATGAGGCACCAAACTTCTTTAATACAGAGCTGGCTTCCTGGTCAACCCTTTTGATATTGTGCGGGGACCTCAATATGCACTTAGATGGCCCAGAGCTACAATCCAGTGACGGGCGGTATATTGGAAGGAAGCCTAAGGTTTTTAAGGCATTGCAGCAGCTTGTCTCTGAGCATGGTTTAATAGATATGTGGTTTATAAATCGATACCCCGATGTTGGATTTACTTCCTTTTCTTGTCCGCATAATAAATGGATTAGGCTGGATTATTTCTTCGTTTCCCGGGGTGAGGCTGCAATGTCGAAAATGTAGATATTTTCCAGACTTACGTCTGATCATAGCCCAGTAGTTATGGATATTCCAGTTCAGGGTCTCTCCTGGCCTCAGAGAACCTTTTCTTTTGGTAAGAAGCTACTAGCAGATAATATATTTGTTACACATATACAAAGCTGGATCACTCAGTTTTTGGAAATATGGAATTTGGAAATTAATAGGAACACCTCTTCTCCATCCGTAGTATGGGATGCTTTAAAGGCTGAGCCTGGGGGGAGATATTGAGCTTTTATCAGGAATTTTTGTATACTGAGAACGCTAGATTAGGGAAATTCCTGCTTGGTCCTTTACCAAAGAGCTGTTTGGTCAAACACTGAGCTGCAAAGATTTCGCACACTCAGATTTGACAATAACTCTGGAAGAGGTTGAGAATGCTATTAAATCAATATTTATAGGTAAGGCATCAGGTCCCGACAAAATATCTCTGGAAATTTATTTTTAAAATATTCAAGGACTGAAAACAGAAATGCTGTTAGCTTGTTAGCCCCCAGGGTATAGCAGCATGGATTAGCAAATTTAGCGGCACAAATATGGAAATGTAGCGGCACAAATATGGAAATTTAGAGGCAATTTTGCGGCATTTTATTTGGCAGTTTTTCCTACAACAAACACAGATATCTTCGTTTTTGAGTTATCTAACAACATGAATCTATGTATATTTAGTTTATTTACGGTGTAGACACTTTGATTGGCTTCAAAGCTACATATAGGACATAAACATGTTAAAGAACAAATGCCCACGGGATCTGTATGCTTGTCATGTTATTCTTGCAGTTCTCCTGAGCAGTCCAAATCTAGGTGAATAATATTGTGCTGCTGATTATAATGCAAAAACAATAATGGCCGGATGGATTGCTCTGAGAGGGACCATCTTCTGGCTGACAAAATAATTTTGTAGATACTGTTGCTCCTTTCAGCATCTGCAGAACTGGTCACACAGTCCTTGTACTCAGTTTCAAGCTGTGAAAGGACTGGAATGCGGTCAGCCATCCCACACCAAAAGAGGTCAGTGTTAATCACCCCAGAAACAGATGCCTGTACTGCTTCTGGGCCTACATGTTCAAAGTAGAGGTAAAGCTCCTGATCAGGAACTTCACTGAAACAAGGGATGTCAGAATATGCACTCTTGTTCTTAGGCAAGATGCAGAGTCGTGTAGGATTGAAAAGGCACACTTGCTTCTTGACCCTGTGCCTCATGGGAACAGTCCAGCCCGAACTGCTAAGCCATGTCTTTCCTGGACCGGAATCAAGCATCCTAGAACCGGTTTCTGGCTATTAGCCATCTTCAGCCACGATAGCTTGACTCCAGTGGCTTAGTGAGCAAGGGACCCATGTCTGGGCATACCCTTCCCACATAGGGTGAACAGCAAAACACACAAGATGATGGACGGAATGTTGCACAATGTCAAAACATTCACCGTCAGTCACAGATGAGGGTTGAATCCATCGTTATTTTGCACACCAAGCCACCCAAGTTCAGACATGGTCATATGCAAGTCAGTCTTGACCCTGTGCCTCATGGGAACAGTCTTGTCTTTCCTGGACCGGAATCAAGCATCCTAGGACCGGTTCCTGGCTGAAGACGGCTGATTGCCAGAAACCGGTCCTTGGATGCTTGATTCCGGTCCAGGAAAGACATGGCTTGGCAGTTCGGGCTGGGCTGTTCCCATGAGGCACAGGGTCAAGGCTGATTTGCATATGGCCATGTCTGAACTGGGGTGGTGTGGAGGGCAAAAAAACAATGGATTTAGGCCCAAATCTATGTACTGGGGTGAATGTATGACATTGTTCTGCATTCTGTCCATCAACTGTTGTTTTTGCATTTGTCACCCCGAGTGGGATGGGTATGCTCAGACGTGAGTCCCATGCTCTTCACACCACTGGAGTCAAGCTATCCTGGCTGAAGACGGCTGATAGCCAGAAACAGGTCCTAGGATGCTTGATTCCGGTCCAGGAAAGACATGGCTTAGCAGTTCGGGCTGGACTGTTCCCATGAGGCACAGGGTCAAGGCTGATTTGCATATGGCCATGTCTGAACTGGGGTGGTGTGGAGGTAAAAAACACAATGGATTTAGGCCCATATCTCTGTACTGGGGTGAATGTATGACCTTGTTCTGCATTCTGTCCATCAACTGTTGTTTATGCATTTGTCACCCCGAGTGGGATGGGTATGCTCAGACGTGAGTCCCATGCTCTTCACACCACTGGATGTAAGCTGTCCTGGCTGAAGACGGCTGATAGCCAGAAACCAGTCCCAGGATGCTTGATTCAGGTCCAGGAAAGACATGGCTTGGCAGTTCGGGCTGGACTGTTCCCATGAGGCACAGGGTCAAGGCTGATTTGCATATGGCCATGTCTGAACTGGGGTGGTGTGGAGGGCAAAAAAACAATGGATTTAGGCCCAGATCTCTGTACTGGGGTGAATGTATGACATTGTACTGCATTCTGTCCATCAACTGTTGTTTTTGCATTTGTCACCCCGAGTGGGATGGGTATGCTCAGACGTGAGTCCCATGCTCTTCACACCACTGGAGTCAAGCTATCCTGGCTGAAGACGGCTGATAGCCAGAAACAGGTCCTAGGATGCTTGATTCCGGTCCAGGAAAGACATGGCTTGGCAGTTCGGGCTGGACTGTTCCCATGAGGCACAGGGTCAAGGCTGATTTGTATATGGCCATGTCTGAACTGGGGTGGTGTGGAGGGCAAAAAAACGATGGATTTAGGCCCAGATCTCTGTACTGGGGTGAATGTATGACATTGTTCTGCATTCTGTCCATCAACTGTTATTTTTGCATTCTTTAAAAACCACAGCACCCCCATGAGCCCCCGTGGCCCACATGACCAGCTGGCCCCAAAAGAATGGCCCCCTGCCCCGCCGCACACGTGGCAGGGACAAAACTTACCTGTGCTCTGCCCCGGCTCTTGAACCAGTAGATTCTTCCCTCCGGGAAGCTACAAAAAGAAGAAAAAAGAGTTACAGCAGGCTTGACATGGCAACAACAAACTTACCTGTGCTCTGCACCGGCTTTTGAACTAGTAGATTCATCCCTCGGGGACTCTACAAAAAGAAGAAAAAAGAATTACTGCCACCTCCCCCGTTACGCCTCTTTAAAAACCACAGCACCCCTATGTGCCCCCTGGGCCTACATGACCAGCTGGGCCCAAAAGAATGCCCCCCTGGGCCTGCCACACACTGGGTATGCGGCTTGGACAAAACTTACCTGTGCTCAGCACCGGCTCTTGAACCAGGAGATTCTTGTCTCCGGGACTCTCAAAAAGAAGAAAAAAGAGTTACAGCAGGCTTGACGCGGCACCCCCGTGTGCCCCCTGTGCCCGCATGACCAGCATTGTTTTTTTAAATTTTACCCATCATGGCCCGCCACCTGGGAGCCATTTTTTAAAAATAGTTACATGCTGGGCCCGCCACGTGCCCGGTGTGCGGTGGGCTCGGTGTCATTATGGGCCCGCCTCACACCGGGGATGCGGTGGGCCCAGCATGAAATAATTTTTTTTTAATTGCCCCCCTGGGCCCTCTGCATGCCTGGTGTGCGAGGGCCCACGCCGGCCCATCATGTATTACTTTAAAAAAAAATGCCCCCAGGGCCCGCCGCGTGCCCCTGTGCGGTGGGCCCACAATGACACTGGTTTAAGAAAAGAGAGAAGACCCCACGTGTTTCAGGGAACAGGGTACTGTAGACAAGGAAAGTCAAAGGAAAATCCCTGGAAAAACTGCTTTGCTATTTGGCTAAAGGCACTACATACTATTAATGTCCCATTCGTCCAACATACATTATTCAAGAAGAACCATTCAGTTAAAGTTTCCACACTATAATGTAACGTTTACAGTCTTTTATTTTTAAAAAGAATAGGATGAATAAATATCCTAGACACATCAGTTCAAAATTTCAGCAAAAAAGATTTTTCCTGAATATATATCTAAATAAAACAATACTTTAAAAAAAATATCGTGCATTTTACTTCATAACATTTGAACACGATTTTCCACATAACTTCATACACTATGGACACCAATAAAATAAAAACATTAGCAAAATCCTAATCATTTAACAAACAACACATTACATTGCTCTGCAAACAACCCCCCAGAAAAAGTAGTGGCTCCCGGTATTTGTGCTACAAAATTGTCTGATCCAATTGCCTTTTATCCATACAGCTGGGAGTCACAGTATCAAAAATTCATGAGTATCTGTTTTTCCCTAGGCTCCACTTGGATTCTGTATTCAGTCAAAAGCGTTGACGCGTTTCGGTGTTGGCCATCTCGATACGGGAAAACCTTCTTCAGGACAAAACAGTTGTTTAAAGGGGTTCACCGTCTTCCAAAATAGGAATCCGTCTCTAGATGGAAATGTCAGGAACGTTATATTAGCATGGTAAAATGATCCTTCTTTCTAGGCCTGCTTATTATCTAGTCAGGAGTGGACCTTTCAGTTGTTAGAACAGGTCGGGTAATATTTATCTTCTAGCTTTTCTGACTCGTCACTGATTCCATTCCATTATGGATTTCTGGAGCTGCAGTCTGCTTTGCAAATTAAAACATCTGTTTCAACGAGGAATAGTGGTGGACTTGAAATTGCTCCACTCTGGAAGGTCCCACTTTTATTTGAACTGGATATGTTCTATTGTTCGTGGGTTGTCGCTTCTGCCTCGTTTTTTCACAATGACACTGGGCCCGCCGCACAGGGGCACGCGGCGGGTCCAGCATGTAATAATTTAAGAAAATGCCTCCAGGACCTGCCGCGTGCCCCTGTGCAGCAGACCCACAATGACACAGGGCACAACGCACAGGGGCGCGCGGCGGGCCCAGCATGTAATAATAAAAATAAAATGCCCCCAGGTCCTGCCGCGTGCCCCTGTGCGGAGGGCCCACAAAATTACATCGGGCCCGCCGCACAGGGGCAGGCGGCGGGCCCAGCATGTAATAATTAAAAAAAAATGCCCACAGGTCACACCGCGTGCCCCAGTGCGGCAGGCCCACAATGACACCAGGCCCGCGCACAGGGGCACGCGGCAGGCCCAGCATGTAATAAATAAAAAACAAATGCCCCCAGGGCCCCACCGTGTGCCCCTGTGCGGAAGGCCCACAGATGATGACAACGGGTCCGCCGCACACCGGGCACGTGGCGGGCCCAGCCTGAAATCATTTTTTTTTTAAATGCCACCAGGGCCCACCACGTGCCCTGTGCAGCGGGCCCACAATTACACCGGGCCCGCCGCACAGGGGCACGCATGTAATAATTTTTTTTTTAATTCTCCCAGAGCCCCTGTACGGCGGGCCCACAATGACACAATGACCGGTGGGCCCACAAGACACCGGGCCCAACACACAGGGGCACGTGGCGGGCCCAGTATTTAATAATTAAAAGAAAAATGCCCCCAGGGCCTGCCGCGTTCCCCTGTGCGGCGGGCCCACGCAGGTACTACCGCTAAACTCCAGAAGAAACTCCAACGAATCCAAAACGCCTCAGCCAGAATCATATTAGACATCCCACGCAACGAACACATCTCTGGTCACCTGAAAGACCTCCACTGGCTACCCGTCAATAAGAGAATCACTTTCCGACTGCTAACCCACGCACACAAATCACTCTACGACATCGGACCAGAATGCCTCAACTCACGACTGTCCTTCTACACCCCCTCCCGCCAACTACGTTCTTCCAGCCAAGCCCTCGCCACCGTACCTCGCATCAACAAGACCACCATGGGAGGCAGATCCTTCTCATACCTGGCTGCTAAAACATGGAACTCACTCCCTACCCACCTTCGCCTTACCCAGAACCACCTAGCATTCAGAAAGCAACTTAAAACGTGGATATTTGACAAATAATCCTCCTCCCCTTCCTAAGCGCCTTGAGACCATCTGGGTATGTAGTGCGCTATATAAATTCTTTGACTTGACTTGACTTGACTTGACTTGACACAAGGCCCGCCGCACAGGGGCACCCGGCGGGCCCAGCATGTAATAATTTTTTTTAAAATGCCCCCAGCATGGAATAATTTTTTTTTTCTTAAATGCCCCCATGGGCCCAGCTTGAAATTATAAAGAAAAAATGCCCCCAGGGCCCGCCGCGTGCCCCTGTGCGGCAGGCCCACAAAATGACACCGGGCCTGCCGCACACCGGGCCCGCTGGGAGCCACGCATTAAATCAATTTTCAAAAAATGCCCCCCAGGCGCCAACAACCAACAAGGATAACTACCTTCCGCTTTCCGGATCCACGTAGGAAGGCAGCAGAAGAAGCAGGAGCAGAAGGGCAGGTGAGGGGAGGAAGGGTGTAAATAAGCACTCCACCTTGTCTGCCTGCTGTGAGGATCCGAGGACCCCTCCTTCTACTGGCTCCATGGCGAGAGCTACCGGGCCAATAGAAGGGGCCGGATTTCGCCTGCAGTTTTGTAAAAATCGTTGCATTTTTACAAAACTGCTGATTTCGTGATTATTTTGCAAATCGTGAAATCCTGGAGGGTCTGGTTAGGAAGCACAGTGTGGGCTGACACCATTATCAAGGGATATTAGCAATATTATAAAAAAACTTTAAAGGGATAAATCGCCAACTTTGCGGAGATCGTATAGACTTATCTCTCTTTTAAATAGCGATTATAAAATCTAGGCTAAAATCCTGGCATCTCGTCTCACCAGGGTAATAACTCCCTTGATTTCAATTCAGCAGCATGGTTTTATTCCGGGAAGAAGCATGCTCAATCATATTAGTCGGGTGCTGACCTTGTTTGATATAGCTAATGTTCAACAGACCCCACTTGGGCTGATACTTCTTGATGCCGAAAAGGCGTTTTGGCCATGTCTCTTGGGACTTTTTATGGAAGGTGATGCAATGTGCAAGCTTTGAGTTAGGCATTATTAATTCAGTTAAAGCTATTTACAGGTCTCCTACAGCCCGAATATGGATCCCGATGGATCTAGAGTCTGAACCTGTTAATATTACCTGTGGGGCGAGACAGGGTTTGCATTGTACATCAATCAGTTTTTGGTCCAGTTAGAGCAAAGCACAATCATCCAATCCATACAAATTCAGCGGGAAGCATATAAGGTGTTGCCTTACGCCGTTGACTTGGCCATTGTCACAACAAAATCAGCCATAGCAATTACCGAAATAGAACAATTGGCTGTTTTTTTTGGTCAAATGTCGGGCTATAAATTAAATACTGCTAAAACGCAGATCATTTGTTCAACCCAGGCTAGCTTTGATGATTCGAGAGTTACGCAAGAGGCAGTTTATTTAGGTATTAAAATTAGAGCCTGCCTGGATGAGCTAGTGGCCGCTACTTATGGCCCTATGTTGCTCGGAACTGGAAAAGAGTTGGGTAGGTTAGAGGCTTTACATCTCTCATTGGTAGGTCGCTGTAATGTTTTGAAAATGAACATATTAACCAAGGTGCTGTACTTTTTTAGATAGGTCCTTTCTGAGCTCGGGCAGAACATAGCAGCAAAACTTGCAAGGAATCTGTGTTAGATTTATCTGGGGTAAAAAACAAGCAAGTAGAGCATTGAAGTTTATGACATCACCCAGAACCCGGGGAAGCCAGGGGGTCCCTAATTACGTACTTTATTACTCTGCTTGCCTCCTGCAGTATATGATGATTTTATTAAAAGGATAAGCAAGTAGTAATGTATCAGGCACCCCTTCTATTTATCGAATGTCTGATAAAATATCGACAGACAGAAAAGCAACCTACAAAAATTTCGACACAGAAATATTGAATGCAAAAATATAGAAGTCCTATCTATATAAAGGTAAGTACAAAAATATCGGAAAAAATAAAGTTGTCAAAAATATCGAGGTTAAAAATTTCATTTTTTAAAATGGTTTAATAATAATGTAAAAAGAAATAATACATATAATTAAAAAAATTATAGATAAAAATAATAAAACATTCAAAAAATAACATCAAATACATATATTAATGTTAAAATTAATTAAACATCTACGTATAAATTAATATATATACTTACTCCACATATTGCAACATTAGGGAAAGTATTGGACAGTGTCAGGGTAAAAATTACTATTCCCACTCCAGAGAGTAAAACAGTAGGGGAAGCGTTGGATAGCGTAGGGGTAAAAATGACTATTCCCCCACCAGTAAGCGCAACAGTAGAGAAAGCTTAGGATAGTGGGAGGGTAAAAATTACTATTCCCACTCCAGTGAGTGCAACAGTTGGGAAAGCGCTGGATAGCGTAGGGGTAAATATTACTATTCCAACTTCAGAGAGTGCAACAGTAGGGAAAGCGCTGGATAGCGTAGGGGTAAAAATTACTATTCCCACTCCAGTGAGTGCAACAGTAGGGAAAGTGTTGGCTAGAGGGAGGGTAAAAATACTATTCCCACTCCAGTGAGTGCAACAGTAGGGAAAGCGTTGGATAGCGCAGGGGTACAAATGGCTATTCCAGCTCCAAAGAGTGCAACAGTAGGGAAAGCGCTGGATAGCGAAGGGGTAAAAATGACTATTCCCACTACAGTCAGTGCAACAGTAGAGAAAGCGTTAGATACCGACTGGACAAAGGAGAAACAGTAGCCCTCATCCTCCTCGACCTATCAGCGTCGTTCGACACAGTCTCCCACCGCACCCTAATACGCAGACTCTACGATGCAGGAATCCAGGACAAGGCCCTCGACTGGATCTGCTCCTTCCTCTCCAGCAGGACGCAGCGGGTCAGACTCCCCCCTTTCCTCTCGGACCCCACACCGATCACCTGCGGAGTCCCCCAGAGCTCCTCCCTCAGCCCGACGCTCTTCAACGTCTACATGGTTCCACTTGCCCCCATCGTCAGAACCTACGGACTAAACATCGTGTCATATGCAGATGACACCCAGCTCATCCTCTCCCTATCCAACGAGCCCAACACCGCCAGACGCAACTTTCGAGAAGGCATGGAAGCCGTCGCCAAATGGATGAAAAACAGCTGCCTTCAACTAAACACCAACAAAACAGAAGTACTCATCATGGGCCCAAACCCCAACGCCTGGAGCGACACCCGGTGGCCCACCGCCCTCGGAAACACGCCAACCCCCACAGACCACACATGCAACCTGGGAATCATCCTGGACTCCGAGCTCAAAATGGACCGCCAGATCAACTCTGTCTCATCTTCCTGCTTCCACACCCTCCGCCTCCTTCGTAAGACCTTCAAATGGATCCCCCTCGAACACCGAAAGACAGTCACTCACGCCCTGGTCACCAGCAGACTCGACTACGGCAACGCACTCTACGCCGGAATAAACAAAAACCTCATCCGCAAGCTACAGAACATCCAGAACGCCGCCGCAAGACTGGTGCTCAACCTGCCAAAACACTGCCACATATCCCAGCACCTGCGCACACTCCACTGGCTCCCCGTCGAGGCGAGAAT
Source organism: Lissotriton vulgaris (assembly GCF_964263255.1). Classification (NCBI taxonomy): domain Eukaryota; kingdom Metazoa; phylum Chordata; class Amphibia; order Caudata; family Salamandridae; genus Lissotriton; species Lissotriton vulgaris. The sequence goes on from NC_141688.1 coordinate 9,238,066, forward strand.
CACCTTTAAGATGCTCACCCACACACACAAGGCCCTCCACGGCACCGGACCAGCATACCTGAACAGCCGACTCAAATTCCACGCACCCCAAAGGACCCTACGATCAGCCCAGCTTTCCTACGCCGTGGTCCCCCGCACCAGAAAGACCAGATCGGGAGGCCGCTCCTTCTCCTTCCTCGCGGCCAAAGCATGGAACGCCCTTCCGCTCCACCTCAGACAGACAACATCGCTCCCCATCTTCGCAAGAAACCTCAAAACCTGGCTCTTCGACAGACCCCCTCCTTGATGGAATGGAACCTGCACCCCCCCAACCCCCCTCCACCCCTAGCGCCTTGCGACCCTTACGGGTGAGTAGTCACGCTTTAACAAACTCCTGATTGATTGATTGATACCGTATGGGTAAAAATGACTATTTCCACTCCAAAGAGTGCAACAGTAGGGAAAGCGCTGGATAGCGTAGAGGTAAAAAATACTATTCCCACGCCAGTGAGTGCAACAGTAGGGAAAGGGTAGGATAGCGTAGGGGTAAAAACTTACTATTCCAACTCCAGAGAGTGCAACAGTAGGGAAAGCGCTGGATAGCCTAGGGGTTAAATTAACATACTTGTCAATTTATTGATTTTTCATAAAAAATTAAATAATAATTAATTTATATAAAAAAATATGAATAAATACCAATAAATTAAAATTGATCTTTACTGAAATAACAATAAATTACATCCCACACTATTCCCCCTTTAACATACAACACACTACACATACAAAAACACGATTAATTTAACTATCAATTAATCAGTTCATAACAATTATTACTAAATGTAGTATAATTAATATAATTATAAATCAACAAATTAATTAATATGAATTACCAATTAATAATGAATCTTCAATTAATTATTAATCAACAATACATTAATTAACAATAACAATACATAAACATTATTAATACATTTATTTATAATTAATATAATTAACTGATTAATAAAAATTATTACCAATTAATAGTTAATTAACAATTAATTAATAATTAATTAATAATAAATACCAATAAATAAAACAATCTAATTAACTTAATTTAATTACTTCCCACCCTATTTCCCTATAAACCCACAACCCATTTCACATAAAAAATCACATAATTAATTTAATTATCAATTAACCACTTAATAAAAATTAATCACCAATTAAATATTAATTAACAAGACATTAATTAACAATAACAATAAATACAAATTAATAATACAGTAATTATAATTCATATAATTAACCGAGTATTAATAATTAACAATTAATTAATAATCAATAGCAATTGATTAAAACTTATTAATTATTAATTATAATTAAATTACTTCCAACCCTATTTTCCTATAAACCCACCACCCGCTCTGATACTATCATGCAAAATGTACTTTAACAAAATTACTAATTTCTAAACATTTATTCTAAAAATCATGAAAATATAATAAAAAATTATTTAACACACATATAAAATACATACTAAAATACATAACCCCCAAAAATTCCATATTATTGACAACAATATTTTTGCTTACGATATTAGTTACTTCGATATAAAAAAAAACCCCAATATTACTTACCTTGGGGTCGATATATCTGGTCAACGATATTCTTGACTTCGATATTCTGTCCCTACGATATTAAAAACTCGATATTAATGTAGGTCGATATTTAAAAATCCATATTTTGACTGCTCACCATATTTATCAAATGATGCTAGGCGCAGAAGCAGAGAGGTGTTTTTTAGGGTGACCGAACCGAGCTACTATTAGAAGACGCTGTTTAAGGATCTTTTGGCAGCCTTTAAAGTCTAGAAACAGGTTCTTAGAAGCCTAAACATTGGTAGAATAGGCTATCTCTGAAACACAGCTATTACCTCCTGTTTTGTGCGACACAATTATGGTCAGGTGGAAATTAAAGGGTATCACAATTACTGGGTATTTCTATGAGAAGGATTACTTGTATACATTTGCTGCACTTAGGGAAAAACACGGACTGTCAAACACAGATTTCTTTAAGTATTTACAGATACAGGGGTATCTCCTGAAAAACTGCAATTGGGAGGTACGGTGGAAAATGGTCTTATTGAAGCAATCGAACGTGGAGAGAAATTTGGTAGCCTCTATAAGTGCCTTCTCGAAATGCAGGAGGATGATCTTGAAGATCAAAATAAGAAATAGAATATTATATTGAGCCAGGGTGATGGGTTCTTAAAAGGAATCTATTGAGATCGCTGAAAAATCTTGATCTCTTCAAGTCTTAAGGCACAACACTATAAAACAATCATACAACCGCAAAAATGCTGAAGTGGAGGTGCAAATGATGTCAAATGTTTTCATTGTCGGGCAGATTTAGCTGATAGTCTTCATGTGTTTTTTTAGATGCACTTAGCTGAACAAGCTCTTTTTAGGGATATAGTCTTCTTTAACTATGGTGACTGGGATAGAAATTATGATCACTCCCACAGCTATGTTATTATGTGTCACAAGTGGCTCGATGGCCGGAACGGCAATACGGCAAGTGGGTTACCTTATTTTCATGGCAACTGCTGTGGCCTGGCAGTGTATCACTTCGTCGTGGCTTCAAAAAGAACAACCTTCCTTTGAAATATGGAGAGATAGATTTTTTTGCTTTTTTTTAGTTTAGAGCATAGTTTATATTCCCTTAAAGGACCTCGTAGAAGGAACCCTGGTTTAACGGTCTGGGGAGCTATACTTGATTATGTGAATGCTGAATGTATGACCCTTAATTTTTGATCAGTTTTATCCCCCTTTTTCTGGCTGATGATGATCATTGATTGTATGTATTTATTTATGTATTTATCGCTGTCAGCTCCTAATACGAAATACGAATATTATATGTGGATAGGATAGGATACAGATTTATAAAGCGCACTAAAACCCGAAGTGCCAGGCGCTGAGCGGGAGAGAAGAAGAGAGGAGAATGAGAGGCTGTTGATTAAACTGAGAAAAGCCAAGTCTTCAACAGTTATTGAAACACCGGAAGGGATTACACTTGGGTAATCGAGGAGAGTAGGTTATTCCAAAGTTTTGCCGCCGCCACCGAGAAGGAGCGGCCGCCCCATCTGGCTTTGCGAACTCTAAGGATGATCAGTTTTCTCTGGGAGGAAGATCTCAAAGTCCTCCCAGGCGTATACCATTTGAACATGGTTTTCAGCTGCTGCAAAATTATATTATGCAGGGCTTTATGAACTGTACACAAGGTTTGAAGGAGATTTGCTTCCTAACAGGGAGCCAGTGCAGAGTGCAAAGCCCCTCCCTTGCTGAATTCCTTTTCGGGATATTAAGGATCAGCCTGGCAGCCGCGTTTTGAATGACCTGCAGCCTGTTCAGGGAGGCCGTACTAGTATTCAAATACCATACATTGTAGAAGTCAACCCCTGAGGTACCCAGTGCAATGACCTTGGGGCCGATGGAGTGCTGATGGAATATACGGGAGCACCTTTCTGAAAGTCTTCAGAATGTAGTAGAGGGTACTGACATTGCGAATGACCTGAGCAACAAAGGTCAGGCCCACGTCAAAAATACCCCCAAGTTTTTGACTGTCTAGGCGGGAACAAGAAGGGGACCTCAACAGGCAAAAACTAGGACCTCTGTTTTTTTCTATATTGATCTTAAGGGAGTTATTTTGCATTAATCTGATAATACTGGCCATGCACTGGTTGAATGTCCCGGCGACCGACTGCAGATCATGAGCGATGGAAACAATGATCTACACGTCATCAGCAAAGGAGATCACCTGAAACCCAAAATACCTGACCAACTTGGCCAGCGGGCCACGTGCACTTTAAAAAGAAAACAAAAAATAATAAAATCCTTCAACAATTGCCTGATATGGTAGATAGATTCACAACTGCAGAAATAAGACATCTAAAACCAAGCTAATCCAGTAAAATAGATTTCCACTTCTGCCTGTTCCTGGACATAGACTGGAATCTAGCACCAAACCCACCTCTAGTCAAGATAATAAGGACATATCCTTTTTATGAGTCATCCTCACAGATTTTGGGTGAATGGATGTATGGAGGCTACTCCATCCTACTGATTGTGAATATACATTTACATCTGCAGTACATAATACTTCAATTTACTTGTGCATCACGTCTCTTGGAAACAATGACACACAACATCCTAGAGGGAGTCGTAGCTGACCATGCCCTTATGCTCCAGACTCTAGAGCTAGACCATAACCTGCCACTAAAAACACTATGGAGAATGCCTGTAAACAGATGTAAACACCTGGAGGATCTGTAAACTCTGAAATCCCACATTCAAACGTTTAAATGGGAAAATAAAGGCTCGTTCTCATTTTCGAGAGACTCTGTATGCACCAAAAGGGGAGTTTGACAAGTGCTGCTAACTATCCTACAAACCCAACAAAGATGCTACTCTGCCTGTGAAAGAAAGAAAAACTCTCCTTTAACTTACTGTTCCATACACTGGCAGAAGAAACACTTGTTTAACTGAAATTAATGGTGGCAGGAACTCGCAGAGTTTCAATGCAGAATACTCCAGAGTTACAGAAATACTCCACAAGCTTTAGTGGCTGCAATTTAGCACCAGTAGCGTAATCAGCACTGCGAAAATGGCCCCATGCAGTGCACAAGAGCGCGTGGCCATTTCAATTGATATTGCTTCTGCTCAAGTACAAAGTACAAAGCCTACTTGAGCCGCAGAAAATCTCGAGACACAGCCCTCTGCCCCCATCCGCTTGCAACCGCTCGGGTTAGAATTTGGCACTAGGGAATGCAAATTCCGGATTGTGCTCACATTTCTTGAGCCTCACTGGAAAAAAATTCTGCCACGCAGCAATTTGTCGATTTTGACTGGAACTGCGAGGTACACGAATAAAGCGGATTAATCAAAATCCACCAATTCCACAGGTGGAATAAGGGACAGGGTCAAAGGATGGGCATTAGGACTAGCATATTCACACATACTGCGATACACACTGACACAGGGCACACACCGGGGTGTAGTTTGTGCCCTGTGTATTGTCATGCTAGAGGGCCCCTATTCCTTACACACAATATAAAAAACAGACAATGTCTGCAGAAGGCATACAGGGAAGATAAGATGAATGGGCAGAACTAATTGCTAGCCATGACAGGTACCTCAACTTGGTGAAAATAAGACTTTGTATTTCAAAATATCCCACAGCTATTGGAAGAACCCCTACAGAATCAGTCTAGCACATCTGATACCACATTCCAACTGTTGGAGGTGTGCAACCCCCAGTTGTGACTTAGGGCCAGATGTACGTAGCACTGGCCCCAAAATTACTGGTTGCATTTTGCTACCAGCATTTTTGAGACCAGTTTGGTATTTTGTGAACTGACCTGTATACTAATAGATCGGTTCCCAAAATACATTTTCCTAGTGGGTCACATTTGACATACCTCATGAATATTAATAAGGTAGTTTGCAGTATGAAATCCACTAGGATCCGCAGCCATCACAGGGATGGTGGCTTGCTGAGGAGGCCTGCTGTAATCTCTTTTAAGTAAAGCATTTTTTGCTAACTGCAGCCCGTTTTCCTTTAAGGAAAATGGGGAGCGTTTAATAAAAAATATAGGGTACTAACATTGTTTAAGAGTAGTCAGTGGTCCACGCCAACATAATATACCAATACTTTTTTTTAACATTCTAAAAGGGGTAGGGGTTGTTTGGGGGCCCTTCCTGTTTACGAATACCTTACCACTAATTTAAGTAGTTGAGAGGGTACTAATGTTTTGCTAAAGGAGATTGCTTGCCAGCAATTAATTAAAACCAATCCGATTTGGTGTTTGGAAGGGAGACCCTAAAGCCGCCCCTTCTAAATACGGAATCTGTGTCTGATCAAAAACTCGAATTGCAATTCGGTAACGCGTAACCAAATTACACTTTGGGTTTCGTAAGGGCTAAAACACTTTTTTGCATTCGGAAATGGCCCAATTCTGTAAGTCGCACCATTTGCCTATGCAAAATAGTTTTATACATCTGGTCTTTAGCCTGTATCCTATAGCATTAGCCAAACTGATACTGGACAGACAGACATACGGGCGAAAATAACAGACTATGGGCTAGATGTAGGTAATTTGGATTTACCGATTCATAAATACCGAATTTTACCAATTCGGTATTTATGAATCGGTAAATCCAATGTAGGTAATAATTTGGTAAAACATACCGAATTGGTAGGATTTGGTATTTACTGAATCGGTATTTACAGATTCGGTATTTGCCATTGATTCCTATGGGCCTGTCAATGTCAATTACCAAATCAGTAATTACCGATTCGGTAATTACTGAAAAATTCAAGGGTGGCAGGGTGTCACTTTGACACCCTGTTGCACCCCTGATTAGGGCTTGTGTGCCCTTAGGGCATGTATGTGTGCCACATGGCACAGGTGTACATGCACAGATTTGCATATACACAGGTATTCGTTATTTACCACCAACTAATAGTTACCGACCAGTACTTGGATACCTACATCTGGCACTAAATATCTACCTGGATACAAATAATGGCCTGCTTTGGTATACCATATGACGTAAGTGAATTATGAATTTTAACAAACCATGAACACAGATGGCTAGGCACGGTGCTTGCTGTGGTACAACTATGTATGCTGTCCTACTGAAGAGCTCTAAATGGCTCACATAACTCTCAAGGATAGCTGCCAGTGAATAGGAGCTTTTTCAAAATACAAGACGAGACAGATACATTCAAAAACATGTGGGATACTACTTTGTTGGCCTCCCTTAATAATATATAGCACAGAGCCTGGAATCTAACCATTAAATAAGGACATAGTTATTTGATGCAAACATAGAGAGGGAAAAGTTGAACACTAATATTGCTCATCAAGTGAAAGTGGCACCATGATGAACTCAATCAATTAATAAATCAGGGAATTGTGAAGTGCCTACTCACCCGTGATGGTCTCAAGGCACTGTGGGAAGGGGGTTTAGCTGCTCTGTCAGTCGAAGAGCCAGGTCTTGAATGTCTTCCTGAAGATGTACAGGGTGGGGGCCCGTCTGATGTAGATCGGGAGCTCGTTCCAGGTCTTGGCCGCTATGTGGGAGAAGGCTGTTCTACCTGTTCTGGCTTTACGGATGCACGGGGTTTCGGGGAGGGCCAGGTCAGCGGATCAGAAGTTTCTCTTGGGTACGTGTAAGGGGATTCTCTCATTGAGGTATTTGGGACTGGTGCTATGGAGGTATTTTAAGTGTGTGTGATTATCTTGAAAGTGACTTTATTCTCTACAGGGAGACAGTGGAGGTTTCGCAGGTGTTGGGTGATGTGTTCCTGTCGAAGGGTACAGAGGACAAGTCTGGCTGCTGTGTTTTGTATGGTCTGTAGTTTATGGATCAGAGACTTGTTGATCCTGGCGTAGAGGGCGTTTCCATAGTACAGTCTGCTGGTTATGAGTTCATCGGTGGCTGGCTTCCTTGATTCAGGAGGATCCATTTGAAGGGCTTTCGGAGGATGCAGAGGGTGTTGAAGCAGTTGGAAGCGATGGCGTTGACCTGTTGGGTCATGTAGAGGGAGGAGTCGCATACGATGCAGAGGTTTTGGGTGTGGTGTGTGGGTGTACGAGGGCTGCCAAGGGCAGTGGGCCACTAGGTGTTATCCTACGAGGAGGGTTAGGGTCCGGGGATGAAGACTATTGTCTTCTCTGTAGTTGAGCTACAGGCAGCTGTTGCTCATCAAGGATGCAACATTCTTCATTGCTTCCTTGAAGTTGAGTCTGGTGGTGACGGGGTCCTTGGTGAGGGAGAGGATTAGCTGGGTATCGACGGCGTAGGATACCATGCTGAGTCTGTGGTGTCTAACGATGGTGACGAGGAAGGACATGTAGATGTTGAAGAGTATGAGTGATTCATTGGGTTCTGGCGATGAGGAAGGTGCTGATGCATATGAGGGCGGCTCTCTGTATGCCGGTGTCGTGGGGCAGGGGCGATGGTGGTGGCACCTCTGTGGTAGATGTGTCGTGGGCAGGGGTCCTTGTAAGCTCCTGAGTGGCTGCCTTCAATCAATCAATCAATCAGGAGTTTGTTAAAGCGCAACTACTCACCCATAAGGGTCTTAAGGCGCTAGGGGTGGGGTGGGTGGGGCGGTGCAGGTTCCATTCCATCAAGGAGGGGGTCTGTCGAAGGCCCGGTTTTGAGGTTTCTTGCGAAGATGGGGAGCGATGTTGTCTGTCTGAGGTGGAGCGGAAGGGCGTTCCATGCTTTGGCCGCGAGGAAGGAGAAGGAGCGGCCTCCCAATCTGGTCTTTCTGGTGCGGGGGAAAGCTGGGCTGATCGTAGGGTCCTTTGGGGTGCGTGGAATTTGAGTCGGCTGTTCAGGTATGCTGGTCCGGTGCCGTGGAGGGCCTTGTGTGCGTGGGTGAGCATCTTAAAGGTGATTCTCGCCTCGACGGGGAGCCAGTGGAGTGTGCGCAGGTGCTGGGAGATGTGGCAGTGTTTTGGCAGGTTGAGGACCAGTCTTGCGGCGGTGTTCTGGATGTTCTGTAGCTTGCGGATGAGGTTTTTGTTTATTCCGGCGTAGAGTGCGTTGCCGTGGTCGAGTCTGCTGGTGACCAGGGCGTGAGTGACTGTCTTTCGGTGTTCGAGGGGGATCCATTTGAAGGTCTTATGAAGGAGGCGGAGGGTGTGGAAGTAGGAAGATGAGACAGAGTTGATCTGGCGGTCTATTTTGAGCTCGGAGTCCAGGATGATTCCCAGGTTGCGTGCATGGTCTGTGGGGGTTGGCGGGTTTCCGAGGGTGGAGGGCTACCAGGTGTCGCTCCAGGCATCGGGGTTTGGGCCCATGATGAGTACTTCTGTTTTGTTGGTGTTTAGTTGTAGGCAGCTGTTTTTCATCCATTTGGAGACGGCTTCCATGCCTTCTCGAAAGTTGCGTCTGGCGGTATTGGGCTCGTTGGATAGGGAGAGGATGAGCTGGGTGTCGTCTGCATATGACACGATGTTGAGTCCGTAGGTTTTGACGATGGGGGCAAGTGGAGCCATGTAGACGTTGAAGAGCGTCGGGCTGAGGGAGGAGCCCTGGGGGACTCCGCAGGTAGTAGGTGTGGGGTCCGAGAGGAAAGGGGGGAGTCTGACCCGCTGCGTCCTGCCGGAGAGGAAGGAGCAGATCCAGTCGAGGGCCTTGTCCTGGATTCCTGCATCATAGAGTCTGCGTATTAGGGTGCGGTGGGAGACTGTGTCGAACGCCGCTGATAGGTCGAGGAGGATAAGGGCTACTGTTTCTCCTTCGTCCAGTAAGGTACGGATGTCGTCTGTTGCGGCGAGGAGGGCGGTTTCCGTACTGTGGTTTTTTCTGAAGCCGGATTGGGAGGAGTCGAGGATGTTGTGTTCTTCAATGAATGTGGCGAGTTGGCTGTTGATGGCTTTCTCGATGACTTTCGCTGGGAACGGGAGCAGGGAAATGGGTCTGTAGTTTTTGAGGTCGGTGGGGTCCGCTGAGGGTTTCTTTAGAAGGGGGTTGACCTCGGCGTGTTTCCAGTCGTCGGGGAACGAGGTGGTCGCCAGGGAGAGGTTGATGGTTTGGCGGAGCCTGGGTGCGATGGTGTTGGTGGCTCTGTTGAAGATGTGGTGGGGGCAGGGGTCCGTGGGGGCCCCTGAGTGGATTGACTTCATTGTCTTCAGTGTGTCTTTGGTGGTGAGGGCTGCCAGTCATTAATCGCTGGTTTCCGGGTGTCGGGGGTGGTTGGTGAGGGTTCAGTGTGTTGGTTGTCTTCGTCGAAGTTGTCATAGATGCTCTTGATTTTGTGGTGGAAAAAGATGCTGAGTTTGTCGCAGAGGTCTTGTGAGGGAGGGATGTCGGTAGACTCGCTGGTAGGTTAGCCGAACTCCTTGATGATGCTGAAGAGTTCCTTGCTGTTGTGTGCGTGGGTGGAGATTCTGTCTTCAATCGCTTTTTTTCTCGTTTCTCTGATGAGTTGATGGTGGGCGTTGGTGGCGGCTCTGAAGTTGTTGTGGGCTTCTGTGGATTTGGTGTTTCTCCAGGCCTTTTCGAGGCGGCGGCATGTGCGCCTGGGCTCTCGAAGTTCGGTGGTAAACCATCTGGCTTTCTTGGCACGGGTATTGTTGTTTTTCTTGAGGGGGGCTATGGTGTTGGTGCTGTCCGAGATCCATCTATGCAGGGTTCGGGCTGCGGTGTTGGGGTTGTCGTTTTCCGCGATGGTTGGGGTGGAGTTGTTGAGTGAGGAGGTGAGCTGGTCATCGGTTATTTTGGTCCAGTTTCTTTGTGGAAGCAGGTGCTGGTGTCTGTGGATGGTGGGTGTTCTGAAGGTGAAGTGGACGCAACGATGGTCGGTCCATGGGAGTTCGGTGGTGTGGCTGAAGGTGATGGAGTTTCCTGTAGTGAAGAGGGGGTCGAGGGTGTGTCCTGCTGAGTGTGTGGGCTCGGTCACGATCTGGCGGAGTCCAATGTTGTGGAGGTTGTCCAGGAGACATGTGGTGTTGGGGTCCAGTTGATTGTCGAGGTGGAAGTTGAGGTCTCCCAGCAGGGTGTAGTTGGTGGATGCGATGGCCTGCGGGAGATAATGTCTGTGATGGAGTTGGCAAAGGGTCCGCGGGGTCCAGGGGGTCGGTAGATGAGGGTTCCTCGGAGGGCGGCAGTGGCGCTGGCCAGTATCTTGAAGTGAAGGTGTTCCATCAGTTCTGTGGACTCGTCAGGGAGTGTGCTCAGGCGGAGGCTGGATTTGTGGACGATGGCGATTCCTCCTCCTGGGTGGGTGGGGCGGTCCTTCCTGGAGATCTTGTATCCTTGGGGGATGGCGATGGCGATGTCCGGTCCCGAGGTGGTGTTGGTCCAGGTTTCAGTGAAGAATGCTACGTCTGGGGTGGTGCTGTAGAGGAGGTCCCAGATTTCTGTGGCGTGTTTGTGGAGGGATCGGACGTTGAGGAGGATGCATTGCAGGGTCTTTGGTTCGGTTGTGTTCTTGTGGGCGGGTTGTGCTGGATCCGTGTTCTTGGCGGTGCTGCAGGTGTGCCGGCAGCGGTGACAGCTGAAGGGTCCGTGCGTGTCGGCTGGTGATGCTAGCTTGCAGTTGTTGTTGCAGCCTGGGTTGAGTGCGTGGAGTGCGGCTGGGTCGTAGCGTTGGCTGGGCAGAGGTCCAGGGTTCCTGTTGCTGGTTGCGAACGGGTTGCAGACGGGCGCAGATGTGCTTGCCTCTGACGCGCCTTTGGTGCACCAGCGGCGTGCCATTCAGTAGGGGTCGGGGAGGGCTGGACAGCTGGGAGGCGGGAGCGGGGAGGGGAGCTGGATTGGGCCGGTTGCGCTGGGGGGGGAGGGGCCGCGGGGGCAGCAGCGGCGGGGAAAGGTAAAGGGAGGAAAGAAGGGATGAAGAAAAAGAAGAAAAAGGGAAAATAAGCAGAAATAAGGCACAAAAGAGCAGAGATGCAGAAAAGAGCAGAAAGGTGAAATATAGAAAGGGTAGAAAAACGAGTGAAAACGAGTGAAGGAGCAGAGGGAGAGAAAGGGAAAATGGGCAGATATAAGGCGCAAAAGAGCATAGGTGCAGAAAGGTGAAAGTTAGAAAGGGGAGAAAAACGAGTGAAGGAGCAGAAAGAAAGAAAGGAGACAGAGGTCCACTGGACCACCAGGGATGAGGCGCAGGGAAACCTGCGGGTGGAGGAGGGCCTCGATCACCAACACTCAAGAGTGCAGGGGGAGGGGCACCTCACTTAATGGTGGAGCTGCGAGGATGGGAGAGGAATTTCACTGACAATGAGTCAGTGGTCTTGCTCGCCTGTCCCCGCAGTGGCCGCCATTAAGTAGGGGTCAGGGAGGGCTGGACAGCTGGGAGGCGGGAGCGGGAAGGGGAGCTGGATTGGGCCGGTCGCGCTGGGGGAATGGGCCGCGGGGGCAGCAGCGGCGGGGAAAGGTAAAGGGAGGAAAGAAGGGATAAAGAAAAAAGGGAAAATACGCAGAAATAAGGCACAAAAGAGCAGAGATGCAGAAAAGAGCAGAAAGGTGAAAGATAGAAAGGGTAGAAAAACGAGTGAAGGAGCAGAGAGAGAGAAAGGGAAAATGGGCAGATATAAGGCGCAAAAGAGCATAGGTGCAGAAAGGTGAAAGTTAGAAAGGGGAGAAAAACGAGTGAAGGAGCAGAAAGAAAGAAAGGAGACAGAGGTCCACTGGACCACCAGGGATGAGGCGCAGGGAAACCTGCGGGTGGAGGAGGGCCTCGATCACCAACACTCAAGAGTGCAGGGGGAGGGGCACCTCACTTAATGGTGGAGCTGCGAGGATGGGAGAGTAATTTCACTGACAATGAGTCAGTGGTCTTGCTCGCCTGTCCCCGCAGTGGCCGCCATTAAGTAGGGGTCGGGGAGGGCTGGACAGCTGGGAGGCGGGAGCGGGAAGGGGAGCTGGATTGGGCCGGTCGCGCTGGGGGAATGGGCCGCGGGGGCAGCAGCGGCGGGGAAAGGTAAAGGGAGGAAAGAAGGGATAAAGAAAAAAGGGAAAATACGCAGAAATAAGGCACAAAAGAGCAGAGATGTAGAAAAGAGCAGAAAGGTGAAAGATAGAAAGGGTAGAAAAACGAGTGAAGGAGCAGAGAGAGAGAAAGGGAAAATGGGCAGAAATAAGGCACAAAAGAGCAGAGGTGCAGAAAGGTGAAAGATAGAAACGGGAAAAAAAGAGTGAAAACGAGGGAAGGAGCAGAGGGAGAGAAAGGGAAAATGGGCAGAAATAAGGCGCAAAAGAGCAGAGGTGCAGAAAGGTGAAAGATAGAAAGGAGAGAAAAACGAGTGAAGGAGCAGAAAGAAAGAAAGGAGACAGAGGTCCACTGGATCACCAGGGATGAGGCGCAGGGAAACCTGCGGGTGGAGGAGGGCCTCGATCACCAACACTCAAGAGTGCAGGGGCAGGGTCACCTCACTTAATGGTGGAGCTGCGAGGGTGGGAGAGCAATTTCACTGACAATGAGTCAGTGGTCTTGCTCCCTTTCATGGACGAAGTAGTATCCTCGGTAGTGGCAGGAGTCCAGGAGGAGATGGTAGGCATGTTGGCATTGCTGAAGAGGGCTGTGGTTTCGGTGTCAGGTGTTTGGTCATTGAAATGGTTGTAGAGGTCCTTGATTTTCAGATGGAAGAAGGATCAGAGCTTGTCCCAGAGGTCCTGGGAGGGGGTGATGTTCGTGGTTTCGCTAGGGGGCTTGAAAAATTCCTGGTGATGTTCCTTGGAGTTGCTGGAGTTGACGATGAGCTTGTTTCTGATGAAGGTCCTTTTGGTGGACCTGATACATTGGTGATATTCTGATATTCTGTCATGGCCGTTTGGTAGGTGGTGTGGTCTTCTCGGGTTTTTCTGTTTCTGCAGGTGTTTCTGGATTCTTGGAGGTTGGTGGTGAACCAGGTGGCCTTCCTGGGGCGCTCTCTGTTGAAGTTGTGTAGGGGTGTGAGTTTGTCTGCACAGTTGGAGATCCATTTGTTTAGTTTTTTGGCTGCAAGGTTGGCGTTGGCCATGGTGGTGGGGACATCATGGTTGGTATGATTGAGCTGATCCTCAGTGATTTTGCTCCAGTCCCTTCGAGGGGGCTGCCTAGACGATTTGGGGACGATGGGTTTGTCAACGTTGAAATGTACGCAGTAGTGGTCTGTCCAAGGGGTTGCGTGGTGTGGCTAAAGTGGATGTTGTTGCCTCCTGCGAAGATGGGATCAAGAGTATGTCCTGCCTTGTGGGTGGGTGTGGTGACGAGCTGTTTCATGTCGATGTTGGTGAGGCTGTCCAGGAGGGTGGCAATTTGAGTCGATGGGGTTGTTGAGGTGGAAGTTCAGGGGTCCGATGAGTATGTAGTCCATGGAGGCAATGGCACTGAGGTCGGCAATGGTTGTGGCGAATGAGGTACGAGGACGGGGCGGTCTGTAGGCAAGGGTGCTGCAGAGAGTAGTTCTTGGGCTTGAGTGTATCTGGAAGTGGAGGTGCTCGGTGGTGGAGAGGGGGTCCTTTGTGGTGGAGGTGGGGAGTCGGAGGGAACTCTTGTGTGAGATGGCAAGTCCTCCTCCTGGGCGGTTGGGGCGGTCTTTCCTCTGGATCTTGTATCCATTTGGGATGGCGTTGGCAATGTCGGTGCGGAAGAGGCGTTGGTTTAGGTCTCTGTAAAGAAGGCGACGTACGTTGAAAGGGTGTCGAGGAGATCCCAGATTTCAGTGGCGTGTCTGTGCAGGGAGTGCACATTGAGAAGGATGCACCTCAGGGTTTCAGGGTTTTGGCGTTCGGCACAAGGGTGGTGATGGTGTTGAAAGCCTGGTGGCAGAGGCGGCAGGAGAACTATCCACGGGTGGTGCTCTGCGTGGATATCTGACAGTTATTGTTGCTCTCTGGGTTGAGTGCGAGGAGGGTATCTGAGTCGTAGCAGTGGATGGCTGGAGATCCTGGATTCCTGGAGCTGGCCGGGTCACGTCACTGATGGGTATGCCTTTGGTGCACCGGCAAACAAAACAGGTGATGGACAGAATCTGGATCAATGTCACACATTCACCCCAGTCTGAAGATCTGGGCCCAAATCCATCGTTTTTTTGCACTCCACACCACCCTGGGTTAGACAATGGCGATATGCAAATCAGCTCAGACCCTGTGCCCCATGGGAACAGTCCAGTCCGAACTACAAAACCCATGTCCTTCCCAGAACGGAATCAAGCATCCGAGGACCGGACCGGTTTCGAGGTAACACCTCTCATCAGCCCGGCTAGCTTGACTCCAGTGGTGTGGAGTGCCTGGGACCCACGTCTGAGCATCCCCAGCGCACTTAGGGCGGAATTTGCAAACAAAACAGGTGATGGACAGAATGTGGATCAATGTCACACATTCACCCCAGTCCGAAGATCTGGGCCCAAATCCATCGTTTTTTTGCACTCCACACCACCCTGGGTTAGACAATGGCGATATGCAAATCAGCTCTGACCCTGTGCCCCATGGGAACAGTCCAGTCCGAACTAAAAAAGCCATGTCCTTCCCAGAACGGAATCAAGCATCCGAGGACCGGACCGGTTTCGAGGTAACACCTCTCATCAGCCCGGCTAGCTTGACTCCAGTGGTGTGGAGTGCCTGGAACCCACGTCTGAGCATCCCCAGCACACTTAGGGCGGAATTTGCAAACAAAACAGGTGATGGACAGAATGTGGATCGATGTCACACATTCACCCCAGTCCGAAGATCTGGGCCCAAATCCATCGTTTTTTTGCACTCCACACCACCCTGGGTTAGACAATGGCGATATGCAAATCAGCTCTGACCCTGTGCCCCATGGGAACAGTCCAGTCCGAACTACAAAAGCCATGTCCTTCCCAGAACGGAATCAAGCATCCGAGGACCGGACCGGTTTCGAGGTAACACCTCTCCTCAGCCCGGCTAGCTTGACTCCAGTGGTGTGGAGTGCCTGGGACCCACGTCTGAGCATCCCCAGCGCACTTAGGGCGGAATTTGCAAACAAAACAGGTGATGGACAGAATGTGGATCAATGTCACACATTCACCCCAGTCCGAAGATCTGGGCCCAAATCCATCGTTTTTTTGCACTCCACACCACCCTGGGTTAGACAATGGCGATATGCAAATCAGCTCTGACCCTGTGCCCCATGGGAACAGTCCAGTCCGAACTACAAAAGCCATGTCCTTCCCAGAACGGAATCAAGCATCCGAGGACCGGACCGGTTTCGAGGTAACACCTCTCATCAGCCCGGCTAGCTTGACTCCAGTGGTGTGGAGTGCCTGGGACCCACGTCTGAGCATCCCCAGCGCACTTAGGGCGGAATTTGCAAACAAAACAGGTGATGGACAGAATGTGGATCAATGTCACACATTCACCCCAGTCCGAAGATCTGGGCCCAAATCCATCGTTTTTTTGCACTCCACACCACCCTGGGTTAGACAATGGCGATATGCAAATCAGCTCTGACCCTGTGCCCCATGGGAACAGTCCAGTCCGAACTACAAAAGCCATGTCCTTCCCAGAACGGAATCAAGCATCCGAGGACCGGACCGGTTTCGAGGTAACACCTCTCATCAGCCCGGCTAGCTTGACTCCAGTGGTGTGGAGTGCCTGGGACCCACGTCTGAGCATCCCCAGCGCACTTAGGGCGGAATTTGCAAACAAAACAGGTGATGGACAGAATGTGGATCAATGTCACACATTCACCCCAGTCCGAAGATCTGGGCCCAAATCCATCGTTTTTTTGCACTCCACACCACCCTGGGTTAGACAATGGCGATATGCAAATCAGCTCTAACCCTGTGGCGCATGGGAACAGTCCAGTCCGAACTACAAAAGCCATGTCCTTCCCAGAACGGAATCAAGCATCCGAGGACCGGACCGGTTTCGAGGTAACACCTCTCATCAGCCCGGCTAGCTTGACTCCAGTGGTGTGGAGTGCCTGGGACCCACGTCTGAGCATCCCCAGCGCACTTAGGGTGGAATTTGCAAACAAAACAGGTGATGGACAGAATGTGGATCAATGTCACACATTCACCCCAGTCCGAAGATCTGGGCCCAAATCCATCGATTTTTTGCACTCCACACCACCCTGGGTTAGACAATGGCGATATGCAAATCAGCTCTGACCCTGTGCCCCATGGGAACAGTCCAGTCCGAACTACAAAAGCCATGTCCTTCCCAGAACGGAATCAAGCATCCGAGGACCGGACCGGTTTCGAGGTAACACCTCTCATCAGCCCGGCTAGCTTGACTCCAGTGGTGTGGAGTGCCTGGGACCCACGTCTGAGCATCCCCAGCGCACTTAGGGCGGAATTTGCAAACAAAACAGGTGATGGACAGAATGTGGATCAATGTCACACATTCACCCCAGTCCGAAGATCTGGGCCCAAATCCATCGTTTTTTTGCACTCCACACCACCCTGGGTTAGACAATGGCAATATGCAAATCAGCTCTGACCCTGTGCCCCATGGGAACAGTCCAGTCCGAACTACAAAAGCCATGTCCTTCCCAGAACGGAATCAAGCATCCGAGGACCGGACCGGTTTCGAGGTAACACCTCTCATCAGCCCGGCTAGCTTGACTCCAGTGGTGTGGAGTGCCTGGGACCCACGTCTGAGCATCCCCAGCGCACTTAGGGCGGAATTTGCAAACAAAACAGGTGATGGACAGAATGTGGATCAATGTCACACATTCACCCCAGTCCGAAGATCTGGGCCCAAATCCATCGTTTTTTTGCACTCTACACCACCCTGGGTTAGACAATGGCGATATGCAAATCAGCTCTGACCCTGTGCCCCATGGGAACAGTCCAGTCCGAACTACAAAAGCCATGTCCTTCCCAGAACGGAATCAAGCATCCGAGGACCGGACCGGTTTCGAGGTAACACCTCTCATAAGCCCGGCTAGCTTGACTCCAGTGGTGTGGAGTGCCTGGGACCCACGTCTGAGCATCCCCAGCGCACTTAGGGCGGAATTTGCAAACACACCACTGGAGTCAACCTAGCCGGGCTGATGAGAGGTGTTACCTCGAAACCGGTCCGGTCCTCGGATGGTTGATTCCGGTCTGGGAAAGATATGGCTGTGTAGTTCGGACTGCACTGTTCCCATGGGGCACAGGGTCAGAGCTGATTTGCATAAAGCCATTATCTGACCCAGGGTGGTGTGGAGTGCAAAAAACGATGGATTTAGGCCCAGATCCTTGTACTGGGGTGAATGTAAGACATTGATCTACATTCTGTCCATCAAATTGTTTTTTGTAATTTTCTCCCTGAGTGTACTGGGGTAGCTCAGATGTGGGTCCCAGAGCCTCCACACCACTGGAGTCAACCTAGCCGGGCTGATGAGAGGTGTTACCTCGAAACCGGTCCGGTCCTCGGATGGTTGATTCCGGTCTGGGAAAGATATGGCTGTGTAGTTCGGACTGCACTGTTCCCATGGGGCACAGGGTCAGAGCTGATTTGCATAAAGCCATTATCTGACCCAGGGTGGTGTGGAGTGCAAAAAACGATGGATTTAGGCCCAGATCCTAGTACTGGGGTGAATGTAAGACATTGATCTACATTCTGTCCATCAAATTGTTTTTTGTAATTTTCTCCCTGAGTGTACTGGGGTAGCTCAGACGTGGGTCCCAGAGCCTCCACACCACTGGAGTCAACCTAGCCGGGCTGATGAGAGGTGTTACCTCGAAACCGGTCCGGTCCTCGGATGGTTGATTCCGGTCTGGGAAAGATATGGCTGTGTAGTTCGGACTGCACTGTTCCCATGGGGCACAGGGTCAGAGCTGATTTGCATAAAGCCATTATCTAACCCAGGGTGGTGTGGAGTGCAAAAAACGATGGAATTAGGCCCAGATCCTTGTACTGGGGTGAATGTAAGACATTGATCTACATTCTGTCCATCAAATTGTTTTTTGTAATTTTCTCCCTGAGTGTGCTGGGGTAGCTCAGACGTGGGTCCCAGAGCCTCCACACCACTGGAGTCAACCTAGCCGGGCTGATGAGAGGTGTTACCTCGAAACCGGTCCGGTCCGGTCCTCGGATGGTTGATTCCGGTCTGGGAAAGATATGGCTGTGTAGTTCGGACTGCACTGTTCCCATGGGGCACAGGGTCAGAGCTGATTTGCATAAAGCCATTATCTAACCCAGGGTGGTGTGGAGTGCAAAAAACGATGGATTTCGGCCCAGATCCTTGTACTGGGGTGAATGTAAGACATTGATCTACATTCTGTCCATCAAATTGTTTTTTGTAATTTTCTCCCTGAGTGTACTGGGGTAGCTCAGACGTGGGTCCCAGAGCCTCCACACCACTGGAGTCAACCTAGCCGGGTTGATGAGAGGTGTTACCTCGAAACCGGTCCGGTCCTCGGATGGTTGATTCCGGTCTGGGAAAGATATGGCTGTGTAGTTCGGACTGCACTGTTCCCATGGGGCACAGGGTCAGAGCTGATTTGCATAAAGCCATTATCTAACCCAGGGTGGTGTGGAGTGCAAAAAACGATGGATTTAGGCCCAGATCCTTGTACTGGGGTGAATGTAAGACATTGATCTACATTCTGTCCATCAAATTGTTTTTTATAATTTTCTCCCTGAGTGTACTGGGGTAGCTCAGACGTGGGTCCCAGAGCCTCCACACCACTGGAGTCAACCTAGCCGGGCTGATGAGAGGTGTTACCTCGAAACCGGTCCGGTCCTCGGATGGTTGATTCCGGTCTGGGAAAGATATGGCTGTGTAGTTCGGACTGCACTGTTCCCATGGGGCACAGGGTCAGAGCTGATTTGCATAAAGCCATTATCTAACCCAGGGTGGTGTGGAGTGCAAAAAACGATGGATTTAGGCCCAGATCCTTGTACTGGGGTGAATGTAAGACATTGATCTACATTCTGTCCATCAAATTGTTTTTTATAATTTTCTCCCTGAGTGTACTGGGGTAGCTCAGACGTGGGTCCCAGAGCCTCCACACCACTGGAGTCAACCTAGCCGGGCTGATGAGAGGTGTTACCTCGAAACCGGTCCGGTCCTCGGATGGTTAATTCCGGTCTGGGAAAGATATGGCTGTGTAGTTCGGACTGCACTGTTCCCATGGGGCACAGGGTCAGAGCTGATTTGCATAAAGCCATTATCTAACCCAGGGTGGTGTGGAGTGCAAAAAACGATGGATTTAGGCCCAGATCCTTGTACTGGGGTGAATGTAAGACATTGATCTACATTCTGTCCATCAAATTGTTTTTTTTAATTTTCTCCCTGAGTGTACTGGGGTAGCTCAGACGTGGGTCCCAGAGCCTCCACACCACTGGAGTCAACCTAGCCGGGCTGATGAGAGGTGTTACCTCGAAACCGGTCCGGTCCTCGGATGGTTGATTCCGGTCTGGGAAAGATATGGCTGTGTAGTTCGGACTGCACTGTTCCCATGGGGCACAGGGTCAGAGCTGATTTGCATAAAGCCATTATCTAACCCAGGGTGGTGTGGAGTGCAAAAAACGATGGATTTAGGCCCAGATCCTTGTACTGGGGTGAATGTAAGACATTGATCTCCATTCTGTCCATCAAATTGTTTTTTGTAATTTTCTCCCTTTGGTGCACCGGCGGCACGCACCCTGCATGCATCCACTGTGCAGCCACAGCGGCCGCCATAAAATAGAGGGGTTGGGAGGGAAATCGCAGCTGGTAGGCGGGAACCGGGAGTGTCCAGTCGAGGGGCCATGGGAGCAGCAGCAACCGGAACAGGGCAGCGGAAAACGGGGCACTAGAGATAATAAGGCACAAAGCAGGGGCACAAGGACAGGCACAGAAAATAAGGCACACATTAAGCAAGCAATAGAGTAAGCAGCAACAATAATACCTAAACAGGAACCGGCTGAGAGAGGACTCAAACTCTGCTGATCAGGGCAGAGTCCACACAGCAGAGACGGCACACCAGCTGAGCTATGGGGTCGAGAGCAGGTCCCTGACCAGGAGGTCAGAGGTCTTGCCTCGCTACCCTTGCAGTGGCCGCCATTAAATAGGGGGTGAGAGGGAAAGCGCAGCGGGGAGGTGGGAATGGGGAGCGTCCAGGAGGGAGGTGCTGTGGGGGAAGCAGCGGTGGGAAGAGGGCAGTGGAAAACGGGACACAAGAGATGTTAAGGCACAAAGCAGGGGCACAAGGACAGACACAGAAAATAAGGCACAAATTAAGCAAGCAACAGATTAAGCAGTAACAACAATACTTGAACAGGAATGGGCTGAGAACCCTGCTGATCAGGACATAGTCCGCACGGCAGAGACAGCAGAGGCAGCACACCAGCAGAGCTGCAGGGGTGAGAGAAGATCCATGACCAGGAGGTCAGAGGTCTTGCTACACTACCCTTGCAGCGGCCGCCATTAAATAGAGGGGGTGGGAGGGAAAGCGCAGCTGGGAGGCAGGAATGGGGAGTGTCTTTGGGGAGGGGACATGGGAGCTGCAGCAGCGGGAAGGGGGCAGCAAAAAGCGGGGCAGAAGAGACAATAAGGCACAACACCAGGGCACAAGGACAGGCACAAAAAATAAGGCACAGATTGAGCAAGCAACAGATTAAGCAGCAACAATAATACCTAAACAGGAACCGACTGAGAGAGGACTCAAACCCTGCTGATCAGGTCAGAGTTCACATGGCAGAGACGGCAGAGACGGCACACCAGTGTAGCTGTGGGGGTGAGAGCAGGTCCCTGACTAGACCTGACAGTTAAACCCAAGTGAGGGAACATGGTACTTGTGGCAGCACAACACATTAAGATGTACACCTGTCTATCTCTTCACACTCAACTTCTGCTGCACCTATGCAGACTTTGTTGGCCCTGGATCCACAACTCAGTGCCTTCATCCTCCTTGGCAATTTCAACTGTCGACTGGAGGACCTCACCCATCCTAACACGATTAACCCCCAAAAGGACCTTTTCAACCTCAGACTCACCCAACGAGTTGAAAGCCCGACACACAATGCCGGACACCTACTGGATCCCAACTTCACCAACTCCAGCAACATCACAGTAAACAAACCCAAACCGATCACCTGGTCTGACCACAGTCTCATAACTTCAGCATTCCTATCCCACATCACCGCAGAAACATGATTACCAAATCTTCACAACAGGACTGGAACAAGATCTCAGAAGTATCCTTGTCTTCCAAACTCCCCAAGTACATCTTCAGTGCCTAGAACACTGCCTGTGCAGATACCCTTGCTTTTCTCAAAGCAAACAAATCCACTAGTACCAGACCGCAAGCAAGCTGGAACACAGTGTTGCGCAGACTCATCAAACTACACTGCAAGCACTTGTACGCAAATAGAGACACTAACAAGAGCACCTTTAAATTCGCACTCCATGCTTACTGGTTTGAAAGCAGCACCAACAGCAACAAGGAGGTCTTTTTTATAGCGAAAGACTTCACCTCTTCAGCCTCTCAGGTCCTCTGCACACAGCTGTCCCTCTTCTTCAGCAACAAGATCACCTACATTCATAAAAACATTGAGTGGACCTTTATACCCTGGTAGCCCTCTGGCCTATCTCTACCAACAGCCAGATGACCACCCTGAACAACTGATCTACAATCATCACTCAAGAAACAGCAGCAACCATGCAGTCCATACACGTTGGAGCTCCCTAGTTCAGGTTGAGGGATGAGCTGATGAGGTCCAGTCCTTTGAGAAAGATGTGATGAACATCTTTCTCAAAGGACTGGACCTCATCAGCTCATCCCTCAACCTGATCCTGAATGAAATAATCATCACATCTACCTGGGCGTTCTCCACAGTACTCCTCCTCCTCCTCCTCACTCTGCAGACCCATAGAAGCTAGCAACCTTCCGGTTTATCTCACTGCTTCCCTACCTGGCAAAAGCTATTAAGTAGATGATAAACAAACACCTAGCCACCCACCTCACTGACAGCCACCTCCTTGACTCCACTAAATCCTGACTTAGGCCCAACCACAGTAGAAAGACCGCCTTTACTGTCGCCACGGACGACATCTGGATGAACATGAATAGAGGTAAAACTGCGGCCCTCATCCTACTAGATCTTTCTGCAGCATTCAACATTGTGTCTCACCCCATCCTTATCCAACAATTGCATGAAGACAGCACCTAAGGTCCTGAGGTTTACTGGGATTGTTCCTTCCTGACAGGCCATATTCAGTTGGTCAGCCTGGCCCTGTTTCCCTTGGATGCTGTCAATCTCATTTGCAGAGTCCCACTCTGTTCAATGCCTACATGACCCCACTCACCTTTATCATCCGCAGTCACTGAATCAATATCATATCCCATGCTGATGACACCAAGCTCATACTTTCCCTCTCTGACAAGAATCCAAACAATAGAAAGATTTCTCTGCCTGCACGACTAAAGTTTCCAGTTGGGTGAACACCAACTGCCTCAAGCCCAACACAAAAAATCAAGACGGAAGTAGGGTAGGAATCTTTGGCAAATTCACCTTTCTCTTGGACTCCACTGAAGGCCTGCGAAACTCAGACCCACATCCCTCCCAGTAAACCACGCAAAGAATAGTAATCAACAACCAACTCACGATGACTGTCCAAGTGAATGCAGTCTTCATTTCTTTCTTTCACACACTCAAGATGCTCTAGAAGATCTTCAAATGGCTCCCCACTAACACTCACAGAACCATCACACAAGTCCAAATCAACAGCAAGCTGGACTACGGTAATGCACATTATGGTAGAACCAATGCTCAACTGACCAAAAGACTCCAGATTATACAACGTCCTATGGCCAGGCTCACCCTCAACATCCCACCAACCATTCACATCACCCTACACCTCAAAGAGCTCCAGTGGGCTTCCAATCAACAAACGAGCTCTCTTCAAAGTCCTCACACACAAATACAAAGCCTTACACAACATTGACCCAATATACCTCAACAACTGCATAAACTTCCACAAACCTACCAGACACCTCCAATCAGGTTAACTTCTACTTGCACCCTTGCTGCAGTACCCAAAACCATATCCAGCAGTCATGCCATATTCTACCTCACTCCTATAGCCTGTAACAACCCACGTCTGCATATCAGAGCCTCCACCTCAGTTTTTGAATGCAGCAAGAAATTAAAGACTCGACTCTACACTTAGCCCCGACCCAGGCTCCGCCCATCAGCTCCTTTCTCAGCACCAGGATACTCTCCCAAGTGAGCTGTGCACAATGCAAATGCAATACAATAACAACATAACATCATTTTCTCATAATATCTATGTACTCAAGACAACTGTGTAATTGTTTTGAATAAATATGAAACTTATTCCACCAATATGTTCTTCTGTATGCAAAGATTTTATCATTACATACTATATCTTTTCTACTTTTGAATCATACATTTCAGTTATACATCACCAGTGTCCTCCTCTCAGCTCTTCAAGATCCCAGCTCATTTTGATGATTGTCAGCTCCATAATGGAGGCAGCAATGGCAGTGAAATATTGACAGTGCACAGAGTGCAGTGCAACATTATTTAGTAGCATGCAATTTTTGCTGGGAGAATCTGGTAGATTGTCAATTTATAACAAGAGATTATTCATTTTCTTAATAATGTAATTCTCACTACATTTACATCATGCTCTACCATCCTTACAACCAATCTCCACTTACTACAAATCAAATTCACACCTTTTTACGTAAAAGGTAAAGTGCAACACAATTAGAAATTCACAAAATATAGTACACTGCATGTTACATTTAACTATTCCACCGTTCCTATTGTTAACAGTTGGGCAGACTTTTGGAGCCATGTATATGTCTACCATTGATGGGCGGGTACACTTTCCTGCTAAGTAACCAGCTTTCCAGAGCCTTAGTAGCACAATCTACAAAGTCAACCCAGTCTTGAGGCTGTGCCTTTTGGGTGTCTCTGAACTTAATCCTGTATTGTTCAGTGGTTCAGCTAAACCCATCAAGCAGGGCACTCTTCAAGACTTTATAATTAGCAACATCCTCTTCTCTAACAGTGAGGAGCTTGTCTCTACATTTGTCTGCAAAGGAGAGCCACACTATTGCTGCCCACTGTTCCTGAGGGACCCTCTGTACTTTACAGGCCCTCTCAAGTGCAGCTATTCATTTGTTGATTTCATCCCCATCTCTGGTAGGGAGGGATAATCTTGTTCAGGTTCCTATGGTCATGAGTATGTTCTCTATCTCTAGGGACACTGTTGCTGCCACCATGGGGCTCTAGCCCCAATCTTTGTGAAGCTCTCTGGTGCTCCAGGGATTCCCTATTTAAGGCCAAATGCTCTCTCTTGATCCTAAGCTGAGCTTTCTCAAACTCAAGCAGTTTGCACTTTATATCATAGGAAGGCTCTCTCTTGTGAGAAGTAGAAGTCCTATGAGAAACAGAGGTCCCTACAGACCAACCAGAATGATGAGACTCCTGAGAAGGAGATCTTGGTCTTCTTGGTAAACTGTTAACCCTTCCAGGTGAAGTAAAGAGAAGGTCCCTGAGACCTTCTCCCCCATCTATGGGAAGAATTGGATTATCCAGGTTAGAATCATCATGATCCTCCTGGTCAGCTTCAGAGTCTAGGTCTTGGATGTTTTCACTTTCCTCTTCTGCTGCCCCACCCAACTTGCCTGCCTCATCAGACCCTGGGGCCTTTCTGAGGTCATCTAAAAGCAATACCTCTATGAGGTGTTGAGCCCTAGGGTTTTTTCCTGCCTTCAGTTTTCTAGTCCGAACTAGAGTGACAGAGTGAGCTAAAGAAGGATGATGGATTAAACCCAGATCAGTTGACTGGGGGTGCGTGCTTGCATTGTTCAACACTCCGTCCATCATCCCCTTTGGTTTTGCTTTGTTCGCCCTAAGTTGGCAGGGTATGCCCAGATGTAGGTCCCTTGCTCACTTTGCCACTGGATTCAAACTAGTCTGGCTGATGACGGCTGATTAGCCAGAAACCAGTCCCAGGATGCTTGTTTCTGGTCCCCGGAAGACATGGCTTGGCAGTTCGGGCTGGACTGTTCCCATGAGGCACAGGGTAAGACTGATTTGCATATGGCCATGTTTGAACTGGGTGGCGGAGTGAGCTAAAGAATGATGATGAATTAAACCCAGATCAGTTGACTGGGGGTGAGTGATTGCATTGTTCAACACTCTGTCCATCATCCCCGTTGGTTCAGTTTTCTAGATGCACACATATTCCTCAGTTCTTGAAATGGTACATGGTCATACTTAGTTAGCATAGAACCATTGGCTTCAGCTCATGAAGGCATACTAGTGTTATGTGGTGTAGGCACCTACCTAACCAAGTGGGGCTACTAAACTCTCTCTTGAGTTGGGGAAATGATGTGCTAGACCTTTGACCTACCTAACTCTAAGTTCAGTAGAGCTTACTTTATTCTAGACTTGTTTTATATGTACTTAAGTACCTATAGTGGGTTTCAGTTACTCACTCAATGAGATTATCTGGTAAAGCAAATAGCCAGCTTGAATCCAACCACTGCACAGCAATGCGAGACGTTGGCCTGGTATATGCTGTACAATATATAGTTATAGTGGGCACCTGGTACAAGTCCAAACAACCCTTATTGATGGATAGGTTTAAGACAACCTTTATTGAAAGCTATCCTATTGGCAGCTAAGGAGAGCAGCCTTCAGGCTAAGTCATGAAGGAGTATAAAGTAACTTGGTTTACAGATTATAACCTCTTGAAAGACCAAATGAAAGGAGAACCACACAAGGTAAATATAAAATATATGTATTTATTACTAAACACTCTCTACTAACCTGTTTATGAGATTAGAGAGCAAGATACACAAAATCAACACACTAGAAAGTAAATAAATAACACACTATACAATGGGCTCCAGGGGGAGACCAAACCATATATTAAGTAAGTGCTATTAGAACCATGACTTGACTAGACACAGTGCTTAGAGCATGTAGAATTGCTAGGACCCCAAGGAACCACCCATGGTAGTGACACAGGGGACCCAAGTGGAACGCGTGCAGTGGGAGAACACAGCTGCGAGCTCAGTACAATCCTATGGGAAAGTCCCGGTTGGAATTTTAAAGATTAGGGATACTTCGGAGAGGACTTTGGAGCAAACCCTTTTAGACTTAGAAGGTTCTAAGGCCAACACCCATGTGAGCACCAGAGTACTCGTGTGCAGAGGGGACAGAGTCTGGGTCACTTCAGGGTGACCAGGGGCACGGTAGACCAATGCCCACCAATGTCGAGTGTTTCAGTTGCGATGAGGTGTAGCTTGACTCTGCTGCCACGGAGACCAGGAGACGTTGATGATGACCAGAGTCCACAGGCAAGCTGTCCCAAGAAGGATGTTGAGTGCTGGGGGGACAGTGTCTGGATCGGAGATCAACAAGCCTTGGCAACAGCAACCCATGCGGTGAGAGTAAGGAGGCTTTGGTGTGGACCAGCAAGGTCCTGGTGGCTCCCCAAGTGATGGAGAGTCGGGGCACATCTGTAGCAACCAGGTAAGCCCATTGAAAGTTCCAGTACCCTTCTCAGGGACCAGGGATGGACAAGGGATCGTGAAGGGACCTCAAGAGGAATCACTAAATACCAGGTCACTCGTGGAGTGTAGGCCAGTAATCTTTGGTGTAATTACTGCTCGGGGTTTGTACTACAAGTAGCCCAAAGCACAGCCTCAGGGATTATCAAAAAGCATACGCTGCTGCAAATGTGCACGGTGTCTAGGGGTTCGAGTTGCACGAGGGCTTTGGATCTCAGGTTTGCTGAGACCACGGATCGGCCTCGGGGAACCTTGGAAACCCACCTCCTGTGTTGCAAAGTCTTTGGAGTCCTTCAGGAGCTGCGTAGTTGCAAACTGGACAGATGTGTCTTTGATTTCCTACCTTGCAGGGACGTAACTCCTTTACTCCAAAGGAGATTCTTCAGTCATCCAACAAAATGTAGATAGTTGAAGTTCTGGGATTCTGTAGCAGAGTTTCATCCAGGTAAATCCAAAGTCCTATAGTCAGGGGTTCCTACTTTATACCCAAGGAAGGGGTGGGACAAACTCTGGGGACCCACCTATGGGAGAGTCAGGACCGAGGGGTGGCTACAAGTCAAGTCAAGTCAGAGAATTTATATAGCGCACTACATACCCAGAGGGTCTCAAGGCGCTAAGGAGGGGGAGGAGGATTACTTGTCAAATATCCACGTTTTAAGTTGCTTTCTGAAAGCTAGGTGGTTCTGGGTAAGGCGAAGGTAAGTGGGGAGTGAGTTCCATGTTTTAGCAGCCAGGTAAGAGAAGGATCTGCCTCCCATGGTGGTCTTGTTGATGCGAGGTACAGTGGCGAGGGCTTGGCTGGAGGAACGTAGTTGGCGGGAGGGGGTGTAGAAGGACAGTCTTGAGTTGAGGCATTCTGGTCCGATGTCGTAGAGTGATTTGTGTGCGTGGGTTAGCAGTCGGAAAGTGATTCTCTTATTGACGGGTAGCCAGTGGAGGTCTTTCAGGTGGCCAGAGATGTGTTTGTTGCGTGGGATGTCTAATATGATTCTGGCTGAGGCGTTTTGGATTCGTTGGAGTTTCTTTTGGAGTTTAGCGGTAGTGCCTGCGTAGAGGGTGTTTCCGTAGTCCAGTCGGCTCGTGACCAGAGCATGGGTGACTGTTTTCCTGGTTTCGGTGGGGATCCAGCGAAATGTTTTTTTGAGCATGCGAAGAATGTTGAAGCAGGATGAGGATACGGCGCTGACTTGTCTGTTCATTGAAAGTGAAGAATCCAGGATAACGCCTAGGTTCCGTGCGTGGTCTGTCGGGGTGGGTGCTTTTCCAAGGGCTTCCGGCCACCAAGAGTCGTCCCATGCAGAGGGGGATGTACCTAGGATGAGGACTTCTGTTTTATCTGAGTTCAGTTTCAGACGGCTGTGTTTCATCCATTCAGCAACTTCTTTCATTCCTTCGTGTAGGTTAGTTTTGGCGGTGCTGGGGTCCTTGGTGAGAGAAAGGATCAGTTGAGTGTCATCCGCGTAAGAGATGATGTTGAGGTTGTGTTGGCGGGCGATGGTCGCGAGGGGGCTCATGTATACGTTGAAGAGGGTGGGGCTGAGAGAGGATCCTTGTGGTACGCCACAGATGACTTTGGTGGCCTCGGACTTGAATGGTGGAAGGCGGACTCTCTGGGTTCTTCCGGTGAGGAACGAGGTGATCCATTCAAGTGCTTTTCCATGTATTCCGATGTTGCTGAGGCGTTGTAAAAGGGTGCTGTGGCAGACTGTGTCGAATGCTGCAGAGAGGTCGAGGAGGATGAGGGCGACTGTGTCTCCATTGTCTAGTAGAGTTCGAATGTCGTCTGTTGCTGCGATGAGGGCGGTCTCAGTGCTGTGTTTTGCTCGGAAGCCAGATTGTGAGGAGTCGAGGGATTTGTTGGCTTTGAGGAAAGCGGCGAGCTGGTTGTTGACAGCTTTCTCGATTACTTTGACCGGGAATGGAAGGAGCGAGATGGGGTGGTAATTTTTGAGTTCGGTGGGGTCCGCTGTGGGTTTTTTCAGAAGGGCGGTGAGTTCAGCGTGTTTCCAGTTTTCCGGGAAGGTGGCGGAGTTGAAGGAGCAGCTGATGACGTCTCGGAGGTGCGGTGCTATGACGGAGTCTGCTTTGTTGAAGATGTGGTGAGGGCATGGGTCTGTGGGGGATCCTGAGTGGATGGAGTTCATCAGGCGGATGGTGTCCTCAGTGGAGATTGGGTTCCAGTCGTTAAGGGTGTTCGCGGGGGGAGAGTGTTCAGCATGTGGTTGGGTGGGTTGGGCTCCGGGTTGGTTGTCGAAGCTGTTGTGGATGTCTGCAATCTTGTTGTGGAAGAATGAGGCTAGGGAGTCGCAGAGGGCTTGAGAGGGGGTGATGTCGTTGGAGTTGGCCGAGGGATTGGAAAACTCCTTGACGATGTTGAAAAGTTCCTTGCTGTTGTGGGCGTTGTTGTCAAGTCGATCCTTGAATGCTGTTTTCTTGGCCTTTCGGATTAGTTGGTGGTGAGTGCGGGTGGCGTTTTTGAAGGCGTCCTTGGTGCTGGTGGTTGGGTCTTTTTTCCAAGCTTTTTCAAGGGTGCGGCAGAGTTTCTTGGACTTCTTAAGATCATCGTTGAACCATGAGGCCTTCTTGTTGCCAGGTTTGCTTTGAAGTTTTTTCAGTGGTGCTAAGGTGTCGGCGGTGTTGGATAACCATAGGTGAAGTTGGCGGCGGCTAGGTTTGGGTCCGAGGAGTGGGCTGGGGTGTTTAGAAGGAGCGATGAGGAGATCTGGTCGGTGGTGATTTTGTTCCAGTTTCTTTGCAGAGTTGGTTGGAGGTGGTTGGTGGGTTTGGGCTTGTTGTAGGTGAAGTGAACGCAGCTGTGGTCAGTCCAGAGGAGATCCGTAGTGTGGCTGAAGGAGACATGATTGCTGGAGGTGAAGATGGGGTCGAGTGTGTGACCTGCGATGTGGGTGGGGGAAGTGACCAGTTGTTTAAGTCCGAGGTTGGCGAGGTTGTCCAGGAGGGTGGTGGTGTTGCGGTCGTTGATCTTTTCAAGGTGAAAGTTGAGGTCTCCCAGAAGGATGTATTCTTTGGAGGGGAGCGCGTGTGGAGTGATGAAGTCCGTGATGTCTTCACTGAATTTTGCGCGGGGTCCTCGTGGTCTGTAGAGGAGGGTGCCTCTGAGTGTGGTTTTGGGGTCGATGTGGATCTGGAAGTGAAGGTGTTCGGAGTTGGCGAGGTTGGCGTCAGAGCTGGTTGAGATGCGGATTGATTTCTTATGGACGATAGCGATTCCTCCTCCTGTGTGGCTGGTACGGTCTTTGCGAGTGATCTTATAGTCTTCAGGGATGGCAATGGTGATGTCTGGTGCGGAGGAAGCATTCATCCATGTTTCCGTTAGGAAGGCGATGTCTGGAGAAATGGTGTCTAGTAGATTCCATAGGTCAATGGCGTGCCTGTGGACCGAACGGGTGTTGAGAAGGATGCATTGTAGGTGGTTGGGGTCGGGAGTCAGTGGTGTGGTCGTAGCGGAGATGTTGTCGGTGCCGCTGAATTTGCAGGAGTAGCAGGAGAAAGGTCCATGGGTTTGTCCAGGGGCGGCTTGGACGCAGGTGGGGGCGCGACCGGGGTTAAGGGCTAGGAGGGTGGCGGCATCGTAGGTAATGCGGGAGGGCTGGGCAGCACGAGGGGCAGGGGGTCTGGCGCTGGGCGCGGGCCAGGCGCGGACGGGCGTAGACGGGCTTACCTTTGGCGCACCTTCGGCGCGGATTGGGCGCGGTCGCTGCGCGTGAACGCTGCGCGCGGGAATAACTGTCATATATGGATAGTGGAGGGGGAGGGGCGAGGGCGTCTCAGCTGGGAGGCGGGGCGGGCTCGAGACTACCACAACAACAACAAAATGGAGGCGGGGGGGGGGAGTACAGTGAACGCGCTGAAAACACCGTTCAAAACAGCGTAAATATCACCCAGAGATTCAGGCACAGCTCAGCGGCGATCAGGCAGGCAGCAGGCAGATACAACAGACTATAAATTAATGCAGAGCGGCAATGAAGCTGAAATCGGCAATTAATGCAGTGCGCAATGAGGCTGAAATCGGCTATTTGCAAGCAGCAGGCAGCAGATTAAAAAGCAGTAATGTGAAGCAGCGCTAGCAATAGCACAACGATACCAATATCCTCGAGGGACACAGGGGAGCGACCACTCAACTCGGGGAGAGGAGCGAGTCACAGCGCCTATCAGGAAGGAAGCGCTGCTTATAGTCAGTGGGAGGGCGTCTCAGCTGGGAGGCGGGGCGGGCTCGAGACTACCACAACAACAACAAAATGGAGGCGGAGGGGGGGGAGTACAGTGAACGCGCTGAAAACACCGTTCAAAACAGCGTAAATATCACCCAGAGATTCAGGCACAGCTCAGCGGCGATCAGGCAGGCAGATACAACAGACTATAAATTAATGCAGAGCGGCAATGAAGCTGAAATCGGCAATTAATGCAGTGCGCAATGAGGCTGAAATCGGCTATTTGCAAGCAGCAGGCAGCAGATTAAAAAGCAGTAATGTGAAGCAGCGCTAGCAATAGCACAACGATACCAATATCCTCGAGGGACACAGGGGAGCGACCACTCAACTCGGGGAGAGGAGCGTTGTTCTTTGTCCAGATTCAAGCCAGAGCAGGGGCTGAGTGCCCCTGCAACCGGTTTGAGCTGGACTACGCACAGGGATACTAAATGTGCCCCCAGTGCAGACATCAAAGCACTCTTAGAGTGCACCCACCCAGCCCCAATACACTAAAGCCGGTCTGGGAAGTGGTCACACCTCCCTGTGACAGGAAACCTATTGTCCAGCCTCCCCTGCCGGAGTTTCATCCAGCAGCAGGAGGGCAGACCCGTATCTGTGGCTGGCAGCATCCATTTTGTGATGCCAGGGTTCTGCAAAGCTGGCACCGGGTGTAAGGGTGTAGTCATATTTCTCTCTCTAGGAGAGTGAAATCATACCTCCCCCAACAGTACTGGCAGGGAGGTATGATTCCAAGGTGTTTGACACCAAACACAAAGTTAACATTAAATGCAAGGTTATAATGCACTTAAGAGTATATGGTCGGCTGCATCACAGAACAACCCTGGAGACAAGATTCCGAAAGCTGCAGAGGGGCCATGCTCATTCATGGGCACCCTCTCACAAAAAAACCCAGCACCCTGTCTTCAGGATTGATAAGGCCTGCCATAGGGGTGACTGATAGGTTTATATGTGCAGTGAAATAAGGTAGATATAGGGAACCTATATCTTAGTAAGAGGTGCAAACACCCTCTCACAGAGGCTGCTGTAGCAGACCTGTTGTGTCATTTTTAATGGTCTCTCAGGGGTGGCTTAATGCATGCTGCAGCCCTTCAGAGGCCTCTGGGGTACCTATGCCCTGGGTATATAGGGTACCATATACTAGGGACTTATAAGGGTTCCCCAGAATCCAGTCTGTGGTGTACTTAAAGTATATGCAATCATTTTAAAGGAAGCAGCTAGGCTGGGGTCCTGGATAGCAGGATTCCAGCAAGACTAAACTCGAAAAACAGTGAAACATCAACAAAATCTAACTATAAGAAGCAGATCCTACTCTCCTACATCATCCCACAAAGCCATTGCAAAATAGAGAATTGCAAAATGTGCGATATTTTTTGCGAATACAATTAAGGAATGGCAAATTGTGATTATTTAAGTGCAATTCTGGAAGCACTAGAAATTTGCTATTTGGCTTAAGGAATTGCAACTTAACACCAACTTCAAGTTGGTGATAATTTGCAATTTTCTTTAAAAAAACACTTTTTAATTTTTTTAAAGTGCTATATGTCGCACATACATGCCCTTAGGGCATGTATGTGTGCAAAATGTGCACCCATGTATATTTCAGGGGTTCAACAGGGTGTCCTTTAGGCACCCTTGCAACAATGAAAATGGATTCTCAATTTGCAATTCTTTAATTAGTAATCGCAAATTGAGAATGTTTTCCCATTCATTCCTATGGGCCTCCTAGCCCATAGGAATGAATGGGAAGGTATTCCTCATTTGTGAATCTCAATTTGCGATTAGCAAATAAGGTATAAGTAGGATTCGCAAACTTTTTTGCAAATCCTACTCACATTGCATTTTGCGATTCTCTAATTGCGATTCGCTAAATATCGCAAAAGTATTTTTTATACATATGGCCCCACATTCTTAGATGCTATTAAACTGAGATTTTGGAAAGGGGCGACCACTCGGTCCCCCCGAACGTATGGTGGAGTGCCTCGATCCCCCCGGGAAGCCATTTTTGGGCGGGAGGCGTGTCTCGGCTGGTATGCCCGAAGCGGCGTAGCCGGGGCGCGCTTTTTCCCGCCCTAGAGTGGGCTGGCCTAGACACCGACGTAGCCAGCCTCGCCCTAGGGGCGGGCAGGGGCGGGTTCTCGCCCGCCCTGAAGACGGATAAAAAGAGACGCAAGACCAGAAGACGTCCTCTTGTTCTTGTGCTCCGAAGCTGCACCTCCTCGCTACACGTGAGCTCGGGACAGAACGAAGAGCCAATTTTGAGCGTTTTGATCCTTTTCTTTGTCTTCTAGATACTTCCTCGGGGTGATGCCCAAGAAAGGCGCGAAGAGAATGACGACCGACCAGATGGTGCGGGCCCTTTGCAAAGAAGTGTCCGGCATAAAGAAACGGTTGGCAGAACGAGACGGGGAGGAGGGTACGGGCCCTGCGCCGGCTGGAGGGAGACCTAAGAGGCCGAGAAGGGTTCCAGCCGGTGGAGACGTCCCGGTTCCCTCTACCCCGCTCGAGGCGCCGACCCCAGTACCGATCGAGGGGAATCCAATCCCGGTTGTCGTCACCCCGACACCCAAGGGAGACATGCCCCCCGAGCTGGCAGCACAGCTAGCAGCATGGTTGGGGGGTAGTAGTGATGGCGCCGCGGCTGCCGAGGCACAGGCGCTGATAAAAGGACTTCGTGAAAAAAGGGAGGCGGCTAAAGACAAGCCGCAAGCGGCAGAAGTCGCGTCCGGTTCAGGTAAGCGGCCATTGCCGATTGCAAGGGACGAGTCAGCACCCTCTCGTAGAGAGAGACTGGGACAACATGTGCCTTTGGCTATAAAGGAAAAGATCTGGTCTGGGGAGTATGTGAATATTTTCTCCTTGCTTGTTGACCATTATGATATGGAGCATGTTAAAAGTCAGAAGGACTTAATGCATCCGAGTGTTTGGCGCGCAAAAATGGCCGCCTTTAAGGTGAATGAGACTATTGGCAACTGGGGCAATGCGTGGGGTATTTTCACATCGATTTTGGGGGGACGTAGGCCCGAGTTGCTTCCTGAGTTTCCCGTTTATCAATCACGAATTATGGGGTACTCGACATCGTATCAAGGTAACCATTGGTTTTGTTATGACAACCTGTTCAGGAAAGAGAAGGAACATAACAAGAGTTTGACTTGGGATTGTTACGATTCTGTAACATGGGATAAAATGAAAGAATCGGGAATGTTAAGAATGCCATTGGTTGGGAGCAATGTTATTGATTACTCCCGCCAAAATGTGGGGACGCCCTTTCGACCAAGTACGAGCACCGACGACCAGTCGAGGCCCGCAGGCAATACAGGGAGAAAGGGTTTCTGTTTTAATTTTAACAAAGGGAAATGTACCAGGCCTCCGGGATTGTGTAAATTCAAACACGAATGTAGTACGTGTGGGTCGTCCCATCCTGAGTCATCGTGCAGAGCCAGAGCGGGTGAGAATGGGGGTAAGGGGGGCGCCAAACAGGTCTAAACTTGGCCGAGGGGCGCCGTTACCAACCCCGATTGATACCTTGGCAATGATTCCCTGGCTCAGCGAATACCCGGATCGTACTTCTGCCGGGGTGCTGCGGAACGGTTTTTTACATGGTTTCCGCATCCCGGTGGGGGACTTTCAGGGGGTAGGGATGTGCAAAAATCAACTTTCCGTGTTACAACATACATCTGTAGTCCATGAGAAAATTCTGAAAGAGGTTAGCCGGGGACGGGTTGCCGGCCCGTTTAGTGTACCCCCGGTACCGAATTTTGTTTGTTCTCCGTTAGGGGTGGTCCCCAAGAGGGACCCAGGTGAGTTCCGTTTGATCCATAATCTGTCTGCTCCACATGGTCTTTCGGTGAACGACGCAATTGATCCGGAAGTTTGTTCGGTGCGATACGCATCGTTTGATGAGGCAGTAGCCATCTTGAATCGCCTGGGGCCCGGGACGTTGATGGCGAAATCTGATATCGAGTCAGCGTTCCGGTTGCTCCCGGTACACCCAGACGATCAGCGTCTTTTGGGATTCGGGTTCCAGGGGTCATTTTACATGGATAGGTGTATGCCAATGGGTTGCTCTATATCATGTGCTTATTTTGAGCAATTCAGTACTTTCCTGCAATGGGTGTTTACTAAGAAAACGGGTTTTCGAAATGTAATGCACTACCTTGACGACTTTTTGTTCCTGGGCTCCGCCGGAAGTCCCGAATGTGCCCAGGCCTTAGATGAATTCTGTGTGTTGATGGGTCATTTTGGCGTGCCATTGGCACCGGGTAAGACTATGGGTCCCACGACTTGCCTCGAGTTTTTGGGGATCGAGTTGGACTCAAGGGAGGGGTGTTTCCGTTTACCAGCTAGCAAAGTGTTGAAATTCAGGACAGCCCTCCAAGTATGTTTAAATGCACCTAAGGTTACACTGCACCAGTTGCAACAATTAGTGGGAAAGTTGAACTTTGCCTTGAGGGTGATCCCAATGGCTCGCCCGTTTTCCCGCTCGATTGCCCAATCAATGGTTGGCTTAAGAGAGGGGCATCATCGCACGAGATTATCGGCCGAAGTCCGCCAGGACATGCGGATTTGGTTAGCATTTTTGGCGGACTTCAATGGCCGAGTCGTCTGGAACAAGCCAGCCGTGTCCTCCGAAGAGCTTGGGCTATGGACAGATTCAGCAGGAAGTATAGGTTTTGGCGCCATCTTCGGCACAAAATGGTCTGCACAAAAGTGGCCCCTATGGTGGCACGAGAAGGGGCTGACGGGTAATATAGCTTTCCTTGAACTATTTCCCATTCTGGTGGCCCTGAGAACATGGCCAGACGGGTTCAGAGATCATTCTGTCGTGTTCTGGTCCGACAATATGACCGTGGTAGAATGCATCAATAGTCAGGCAGCCCGTTGTAAATTGATTTTGAGGCTGCTCAAAGAAATTGTCTTACTGTGTATGCAACTAAACGTGATATTCAGAGCAAAACATGTCCCAGGGGTGATGAATCAGGCTGCTGATGCACTGTCTCGTTTTCACATGCAGGCTTTCTCGGGTTTCCGTCCTTCAGCGGACCCAGAGCCGGCACCCTTCCCCGAAGCTCTCTGGTCTCTCGGTGCCCCGAACTTCGTCACCTCGTGGGAGAGAGTCTAGCACCCAGGACAAGGAAGGCATATGAAGGGGCGTTTCAGGCCTATTTAGCCTTTTTGGGGGAAGAGAGAGGGGGACTGTGGGGGCAGGAAGAGTGTGTAGTACTTTTTCTGATGTCTTTACGTAGGGCTGGGAAATCGGTGGCAACGGCCCAAAGGCATCGTGCCGCCATTTCCTTTGTTGCCAAGGCCCATGGCATCCAGGACCCGACAGCGTCTTTTACAGTACAAAAAGCGCTGCGTGGGTGGCAACGCCTGGAGGGTCGCAGAGTAGACGTAAGACGACCGATAGGTCTGGATAGGTTGGCCCAGTTACTGGCCTCACTCCCTAACACGTGCTCGTCCCCTTTCGAGACCTGTTTGTTCCGGACTGCATTTACGCTGGCATTTCACGGGGCTATGAGAGTTAGTGAGCTGGTTGCAAGGAACAAACAGGATGTGTCGGGGGGCTTGTGCAGGGAACATGTCCGGATCAGGGGCGATGCGATGATTGTCTCCTTTCTCAGGTCCAAGTCCGACCAAGACGGGAGGGGGGACTGCACGATCATTCGCCGGACCCCCGGATCCTCCATGTGTCCGGTACAGTGCTTAGAAGACTACCTAGCACGAAGGGTGGCATCATGGGGGGGGACATTGTTGAGGCATGCAGACGCCACCCCACTGACGAGGTTTCAGTTTCAGCGGGTGCTTGCAATGGCCATTGCCGCAACGGGCTTGGACCCGGGCGAATTTGGGACCCATTCCTTTCGGATAGGGGCTGCCACTGAAGCTACAGCCAGGGGTCTTAATGTAGAACAAGTAAAACGTGTGGGGCGTTGGTCCTCCAATTGTTATAAGAGGTACGTGCGATTGCACATGTTGTGAAGCTGTAATCATGTACTCACGCCTCTTGTCTTTGTTTGTTTTCAGTTGCGCAAGCCTACGAGGCAGGGCGGACTGTGCAGTCGACCCAACACCAGGCCAGCGGTTGCACATCACCGGCTGTAAGGAAGGAGGTGTGGGTCGTGGGCCACTCATACGTGAGACGGGCCGCGGACGTATTCAAAGCAGGTGACATGATTCACGTACCTGGGGAATACGGGTACAGAGTGTCCTTCTACGGAAGGGGCGGTCTCTGTATTGACCAGTTTCAGGCATTTTTTGAGGGTTTGTTAGAGCGGATGAGGTCACCGCCGTCCATAGTCATAGTGCATTTAGGGGGTAATGATTTGGTCACTACCGGTAGACGACTTCTCCTGGAGACTATGCTTTCCACGGTAAGTTGGTTAGCAAGGAGAGTTCCGGGGTGCATAATTGCGTGGTCTCATATGATCCCACGAAAAGTATGGCGGGGGGCTATCTCGATCCCTGCTTTAAATCATTCTGTTAGAAAACTGAATAACAAAGTGAGTAGGTTGTTCCGTTCCAAGACATTGCATTCGATCTCGCATAGTTGTATTAATGATGACAGTATGTATCTGTGGGATGGTGTGCATTTGTCGAGGGTGGGGAATGAGTTACTCATAGGAGACTTCTTAGCCTGGTTAAAATCATTAAAACATGACCTTTAGGTAGGAGTTTTGTGGGGGGTCCGGATAGCCGGTCAACTATCCGGACCTGTGGCGGTAAGGTCATGATCGGTGAGCACTAATTGGTAGATCCCTATGAGTGGGCGTCACCCAACACGGATGGGAGCGCTCGGGAGAGGTGGCCATTGGCCCCTCAGTGGGGAGGCGGTCCCGTCTAAGGGCGGGTCGCCGGAAGTAAAGGAAAGGCGGTCAAGGCCCCTTCCTTTGTAGGAGGGGTTACAGCCCCCTCCTGGGGAATTTCCCGGGGCCAGGGTCATCTGCGACGGCAGATGCGGTAAGTTGTGTGGGATGGGGGGAGGTCCACGATACCTTCTAGATACCACACACAAGTCTTCGAACGACCTTTAAATGGCGTCGAGTCTTAAGTGCCCCCGTCAAGTCAAGGGAAATTGTTAGTAGTTGCACTTGAGGTAAGCCTCTGTGCTGTCGCCCCTCACAAGTGGGAGGGGTAAGTCTGGTTAGGGATCTTGACACCGGTTATGACCTTGCCGTTGGCCCTTAAACGTTAGGATGTACAATTTCAGTGTTTCTAGAGAATGTTTTTGTTGGATGCTAGTTCGGCTAGGAGAAACTCTGTATTAGAGAATATGTTAAGGTGAGCCAAACATCGCAATGTGATAATGAAATTGTACATAAAATGAAACGTTTAATGTTTTAATTTTTTGTTTTAATAAATACGGCCGGGGGAGGGTCACTCCCTCCCCACATCCAAAAACTTCAAGAACTGTTTCCGGTTTCCCTTCTTTTGGGGATTGTGTTGAGAGGGGGTGGCGGGTATCTCAGCCATATGGAAAGGGGCGACCACTCGGTCCCCCCGAACGTATGGTGGAGTGCCTCGATCCCCCCGGGAAGCCATTTTTGGGCGGGAGGCGTGTCTCGGCTGGTATGCCCGAAGCGGCGTAGCCGGGGCGCGCTTTTTCCCGCCCTAGAGTGGGCTGGCCTAGACACCGACGTAGCCAGCCTCGCCCTAGGGGCGGGCAGGGGCGGGTTCTCGCCCGCCCTGAAGACGGATAAAAAGAGACGCAAGACCAGAAGACGTCCTCTTGTTCTTGTGCTCCGAAGCTGCACCTCCTCGCTACACGTGAGCTCGGGACAGAACGAAGAGCCAATTTTGACCCACCCACCAGCCCCTGAGGACAGCAAGTGGTTGTGCAATAAAGTGAATTTATAAGTTTGTTTTTTCCATTCCGTTTACAGGCTGTGAAAGTATCAGTTTGTTGGTGATCATAATAAAGTATGGTGAATATTGTGTAGGTTGTTTCGATTAAAATGATTTGATATAGTATTTTTAGCATGTTCCTTCGGTCGTAGCGACCAATGTTTTTGGTAGGTTTGAATAAAAATTGTCGTATTTATTTTTTGGTAGGCGGTAAGGTCATGATCGGTGAGCACTAATTGGTAGATCCCTATGAGTGGGCGTCACCCAACACGGATGGGAGCGCTCGGGAGAGGTGGCCATTGGCCCCTCAGTGGGGAGGCGGTCCCGTCTAAGGGCGGGTCGCCGGAAGTAAAGGAAAGGCGGTCAAGGCCCCTTCCTTTGTAGGAGGGGTTACAGCCCCCTCCTGGGGAATTTCCCGGGGCCAGGGTCATCTGCGACGGCAGATGCGGTAAGTTGTGTGGGATGGGGGGAGGTCCACGATACCTTCTAGATACCACACACAAGTCTTCGAACGACCTTTAAATGGCGTCGAGTCTTAAGTGCCCCCGTCAAGTCAAGGGAAATTGTTAGTAGTTGCACTTGAGGTAAGCCTCTGTGCTGTCGCCCCTCACAAGTGGGAGGGGTAAGTCTGGTTAGGGATCTTGACACCGGTTATGACCTTGCCGTTGGCCCTTAAACGTTAGGATGTACAATTTCAGTGTTTCTAGAGAATGTTTTTGTTGGATGCTAGTTCGGCTAGGAGAAACTCTGTATTAGAGAATATGTTAAGGTGAGCCAAACATCGCAATGTGATAATGAAATTGTACATAAAATGAAACGTTTAATGTTTTAATTTTTTGTTTTAATAAATACGGCCGGGGGAGGGTCACTCCCTCCCCACATCCAAAAACTTCAAGAACTGTTTCCGGTTTCCCTTCTTTTGGGGATTGTGTTGAGAGGGGGTGGCGGGTATCTCAGCCATATAGCATATCTCATATATTACAAATGTGCTGGTATAAGAGAAACAGACAAACTTGCTTAGAATCTAAGATATAATTTGCAGTTAAATCCACGAGTACAGCTATTTGTCGTGAGATTGATGACAATACCATATCACAGACTTTGCTTTTCACACAACAATAATTGTCCCTGATGCCTGGAAATGCACATTTAATGTGGAGTCCCATGAACAGTAAAGATTCGAGAATACAATGGTGTACTATTACTGATATTGTAAGATGACGAATGTAAATGACTTAATGGGTAGAGAGTAAATTGATTGTGATGACATGACACCAAGGATTCTCTGTTTCGGTATGTTTAGGGTGTAGTGCCTGATGTGTGGGGAGTGTCTTGATTGTGGTGTGTCGTGTAATTAACACAACTGTTAGAGTGATGTAGCATAATTAATATCCTACACAACTGTGGTCTTTCAGAATAGGTGCATCCTGGGATACCTTAGTCTCTGTTCAGAGTGTTACACTCCCAGTAATTCAAAAGCACCAAAGAAAGAATAAACAAGACCGCATTATTCAATTTAAGGAAACCATGTACTCCCCTCTGTTGAGGGAAAGGAAATGGAAGTAATAATAAACAGGGGATGCTGACTGTTATTCTTGAATATTGCTTTATATGACAAGTAGTACATTTATAGCAGAGGGAAGATTTGCTTTCAATGGTCCCGAAAACTACTATTTTTGGATTAGTAAATTATCCTCCAATGAATAATAACTTGGATTGGATACAAAACACTAAGTGGTAACTAAATTGCATGTGTTATAGTATTTCAGCATTTCTTTAGTGCTATCCTATCTGTAGACAAGGTTCATCCCGTTTTGTTGCGGTGTCTCAATGACTGTTCTGAGATGCACGTTTAAAATGGTGTTGGTAGAGGAGGCATATGTTAGTGTTGAGTAATGTTGTCGTACACGAAGCATAGAATGCGTATTTCTAATTTGGTAGCCCTGCGTGTGATCATGTTTTACACATGTAATTTCTCTTTGGGGAACAAATTCACAAATGGACGTTATGGCTTTCTGCTTATTATCAACAGATGCTTTATTCAAAATCCCTATATATATTTCTGCAGCCTGTACAAGGACCTGTACGGCCCTGCAAGGGCTTTGCTCTCTGCGGATTTGCATCTGGCTCCAGTGCCAAGGGTACACAGGGCAAGAGCAGATGGTCTTTCATTTAAGGCAATGCCTCCTGCCCTTTGGAACTCCATCCCTCTTGCTGCCCTAGCATGTTCGTCCATTGAAACTTTAGGAAAATTATCAAGACGTGGCTATTTCCCAGTCATTACCTTCCGTTGCTATTCAATCTGATAGATGTAGCGCTGGGACACCCTGTTGCTGGGGCAGCCATGAGCTCTACACTTTTTTTAACATAGCATAACATAACATAACATAACATAACCAGGATTCATTTGGTAGTTTACGAACAGCATTCATTTTGTATACTGTTATATCTTAAATACTTAATCACACTTTTAAATGCTCTTACATATTCTTAATTTGAGAAGAGAAAGTCCTTGTACCTTTTGAAACCAAAGCCAGGCTCAAATCTATGAGCAAAAGTTCTAACTGAAGGCTGAAGAACAATCTTTAGTAAAGCCCTTATTAATTATCTGCCATCATCACAACATATAGGGTTCCTCAATGATTTCACGCTTTTCAATGTGTTATTTTCTCAATGATGTGTTATGCTTGTTTGTAAAAGATTCTATGATGATTTTTTTACCCTAAAAGCCACAGTTAAAGTGCCCGGTATGGTTACAAATTAAGACTACAATCCAGAATGTGGTTCCTCGATTTTATTAGCCAACAATAACTTCCCTTTAATCTTTGTTTTTTTCAGTGATTTTTTTTATCATACCACATCCAACAGTTCCCTAGTTGGAAACCTCTGTGAGCGGCAAACCTCCACTGTGTGGATTAGCTGTAGCACCTGGCCCTGTACCCAGTCCTCCGAGGGTAGCCATCATCCGTAGCACACAGACAAAGGACGTGAGTGCGGCCCTGCCCCCCACCTGCCATTAATGACCAAGCCCTGGTAGACATGGCCTATGCAGCAGGAGTTGTGTTATGGTTTGTCCTAAATTGATCAGTACACATGTACAGAGTAAAGTTATTAAAAGAAGTTTCCTTCATTCTTAAGTTGAAACACCATTACAAACCACACCAATGCTGATCTTCCTTCCACTCCAAATGCTCCAGCTGTACTGAACAAAAGCACCTGAACACTCAACTGTGGAGTAGGTGGAATGGAAGCAGGGTTTACAAATAAACATACAGGTACACAAGGTATCGGGTGTCATAGAATACATAAATAATAGATGAGAATACAACATATCCTCCTCCCTTAAAAAACTAAAATAAAAAATAAAAACGTAATGATATGGTTCCCCCATATTGCATACCAAATCATCCATCCACTTGGGTTTAGTTTATACTCTAAAACACCTATCCAAACATCTTGTTTTGATGAAACTTCCCTCACTCACATGGTCATGCTGAGCCTCTTCATAACTACTATTAAGACGTCTGCTAGATTCAATGTGAACACCAGTATTAGAGGAATCAGAAACAACTTCACTATAAAGATCATTGATCTCTGAACCCTTTCTAACTTTCTCCAACGTAGCACTTGGACTATTGTCAGTAACAATATCACTCTTGCCTTCACCCTCTATATTTCCTGCTTGACACTCTTCATTAGAATGATAATGATTTTTTTCTCCTGTGCTCCCACAATAAAAATCAGAATCATGTCCCCCAGAATATATAAGAGAACAATCCTCACCAGATAGGCCGAGACTTCCAGTGTACACAATATGGAGCATATTACCAAGCCTGGCGATATTAGATTATCGCTGCTTTAGCGGCCGTTTTCAGCCGCTAAGCGGCGATAATAATATCGCCCTATTAGCAAGTTGTCGCGTACTGATGATGATAATAGCTATCGCTGATTATCAACGCAGGCGTAGCGATGGAAATATTTGCGCTAAGCGCGAATATCTCTAAAAGCTAACACCTGCTCAGACCAGTTCTTAGCCATTATATCCAATGGGAGGTGGATATTATGCCTAAGACCCTATTCGCGTTAATGCGTGAATATCGCTGTATTCTCAGCGATGTTCAGCATTTTCCCGCTATCGCCGGTTATTTTATCGCTTTAGAGATAAACGTTGCTAATAGCACGTTATCTCTGTGATAATATCCGGCGATGCTTGGCGGTAAAATAAAAACTTGCTAAGCCCATTTAGCGATCAATATCGCTAGTTGTTGGTAATATGCCCCTATGTTCTCCTTTCAAAATGAAAATTCTCTTTTAGTTCCAAACTTTCCCATCATTAAGATGGACAGAACTTTGTAGTATTTCAGTGACTTGTAGGGGTCCTTAAAAATGGCTTTCTGCTTTCTTAACTTTAAACGGAAACTTCACTTTTACCCACATACCTTTACTGATTTTTGGATCCTTCAACCCTCTTTTGTCATCAATGGAACTTTTATACTTTAAGTGTTTACTGAAAATCCTGTCCCTTACATTTTCCAGAGAAACATTTTTATCATCACTTTGAATTAACCACTCTGGATTGCATTTGGGTCTAGCATTTCTCCCACCCATTACTTCAAAAGGCGTCTCCCCCAACGCATCATGGACTGTAGTTCTGTATGCCCAAACTTATTTATGGACTTGATTCTCCCAATCCAAACCATTCTTGATTGCCATTTGTAAGCTACCCTTTAGCACTCTGTTAAACCTCTCAATCATTCCATTCCCACTAGGATTGTGAAGAGAAGTGGTTCTGTGTTTCATGCCCAATTTTTCATAATAAATCTTACCAATGTTGGATTTAAATTGCACACCATTATCGCTGATAACTTGTACTGGCAACCCTTCATTCACAAAAACCGTGTCCAAAAATTGAAGCGCTTCCATGGAATTCATATTTTCAACCATCATGATTATGGTCCACCTTGAAAAAACATCAATCATAGCTATTA
Source organism: Lissotriton vulgaris (assembly GCF_964263255.1). NCBI lineage: Eukaryota > Metazoa > Chordata > Amphibia > Caudata > Salamandridae > Lissotriton > Lissotriton vulgaris. The sequence goes on from NC_141688.1 coordinate 9,282,084, forward strand.
TGTACCTGGGGGGTGACCCAACAGGTCCCATAATATCCATGGCTACTGTATGCAAAGGTTTCTCTGGAACAAGAGGCTGGCACATGTTTGGTCTTAACGTTTTAAGTGATTTATCAGAATTAGCACCTTAAATGCAGGTCCACACAAGTCTCTCCATCTCCATATCAATTTCTAGCCACTAATACAATTTTTTGACCCTATGCTTAGTTTTTACTACACCAAAATGGCCATTGTTGCGCAGAGACAAAATATTACCTCTGAGGGATGAGGAAGGAATTACTCTATCTCCTCTGTAAATAGTTTCATTGTTTACAGGGAACTATTCTCCCAAAAACTCCTCATTTGATCCTTCAACCCAGATTTCTTTGGCCAACCCCTTCTTGTCTACTCAATAATTTGTTGCACATCTCTATCCTGTAGATTTTCCTTTCTCCAAACGTCTTCTGACACCCTGGGAGCTCCTTGATCATGTAGGAGTGCCACACTTAAACCGTCCCACTCATTTTTCTCACACTCTTGCAGTTCAGTAGGCATGCAAGAATGGAAATCTGCTAATACATTACCCTTTCCAGGAACATACATCATGCCGTAAATGAAATCTTTGAGACACATGGACATTCTTGCAATTCTGGAGGATGCATTGAAATGTCCCTCAGTGGTTAAAAGTCTCACAAGAGGTTTATGATCTGTTCTAACCATACAATGTTTCCCCCATACAAAAGAGTGAATGAAAATGTTCCAAACCCCACACTCAAGTTTCTTTCTCTATAACAGAAAATGGCTCCTCTGTATGGGATGCAGCATGTGATGCATTTGCTATTTTGCTTTCATTCCCGCAGTCAATCTGGGATAACACACGACCAAGCCCCTAATTACTTGCATTAGTGTAATGCAGTTTTAAAGATCTGGATCAAACCCCTTAGGTATCAGAGCTTTGGCAATGGCGTTTTTAACATCAAGAAATTCTTCTTTGTATTTGTTAGACCAAACAAGCTTGACCTTGTTTTTAAGTGATTGTCTGATGTTATACACTTTACCGGAAAACACTGTCACAAATTTATTGTAGAACTCAACGAGACCTAAGAAGGACTTGACTCGATCCTTATTTAAAGGGTGAGACGCATTAAGGATCACCTCAACTAATTTGGGTTTAGTAGCTACACCTTCACCGCACAGTATATGCCCTAAATAAGTCACAGATTTAACTGCAAATGTACACTTTGAATGTTCCATTGTAAGTCCATTCTGAACCAACACATCAAAAACATCCTCTAAAGCCCTTATCGTGTTCCAGTTTGTCATTACCAAAAACGAATCATCTTGGAAACACCTCGCAGTCGAATGTTTCCAAAAAGATGATGCATAATTCTCTGAAAAATTGCTGCTGCAAAAGCCAATCTGAAAGGTAATTTCTGGGACTAAAAGCAACTTATGGGTGTTCACTCCCCCACCCACATCAAAGGTCATACGCTTGACCAGATCTGGTTCCTGAACTGCCCTGTGGAATCTCTCTCCATTTCGCCCTGCTCGTGGTCTGACCACCACCTGATTTCATTCTCCCTTCCCATCCACCCCCCAGCTAAGCCCCCCCCACCCCTCCTCCCTCCCTTCCCTGCAGGGCCTTTCCACTCTCTCCCAGGTAGATGCCATAGACCAGTGGCTCTCCTCTGGCCGCGACTCCGTTGCCCCGCTCAAGCGCATCACCTCCAAGCGTGAGAAGGACACCAACCGGTGGTTTAACGAAGAGCTTAAAGCCACCAAACTAAAAGTACGTCGCGCCGAGCGGGCATGGAGGAGAAACTATTGCCCCACTTTAAAACTGGAGTATACTAACATCCTTACCCAGTATAAAAAAGTCATCTTGGAGGCCAAAACATCATATTTCTCCTCCAAAATCTTAGCAGCGGAAAACCAGTCTAAGGAGATTTTCACGATCGTCCACAACCTAGCATTCTCGGACAGAACAACCCTTAAGCCCGCCCCGTCCGAAGAACTCTGCCTCTCCCTCAATAATTACTTTATTCATAAAATTGCTACCATCAAGGCCAACATCCCTCCCCCTTCTCCCTCCTTTGTTGACCCCCAATGTCCCCCTCCCAAGGGCGAACTCACCACCCTCCCCCCATCACTAGGGAAGGTCTGACCTCCTTAGTGCCTCTGGTCAAGTCTGGTTCCCCGCTTGACCCCTGTCCGGCCCACACTCTCCGCCACATCTTCGTTACCTGCCCTGACCCCCCCCTTCACCTCCTCAATAGCTCTCTTGCTCAAGGCGTAGTTCCTAACCCCTTGAAGTCTGCGGTTATTGTGCCTATTTTGAAAAAACCCGGGGCAGACCCCTCTGTCCCTGCCAATTTCCGCCCCATCTCCTTCTTGCCATTTCTGGCTAAGGTGCTCGAGCGCCATGTCACCTGCGCTCTGAGCTCCTTTGTGGAGATGCATGGAGCCCTTGCCCCCCGCCAGGCCGGCTTCCGCCCCGCACACTCTACGGAGTCTGTTGTCATCTCGGTCCTGGACAACCTCAGGGAGGGTATGGATACCAATCAGCACCAGGCCCTTGTGCTCCTCGATCTCTCAGCCACCTTTAATACGGTGGATCACACCATCTTGCTTTCCCGTGTCACGGCGGCGGGGATCGGGGGGACCGCCCTGGTTTGGCTATCCTCCTTCCTGAGCGACCGCACCCAGGCCGTTCGCCTGGGTGACTTCACAGCGGACGTCCGGAAAGTTCAGTGCGGGGTTCCCCAAGGCTCTTCCCTTTCCCCCCTCCTGTTTAATCTGTATGTCGCCCCTCTTATTTTTTCTCTCCAACAGATGGAGGTCGCCGTATTTAATTATGCGGATGACCTCCAGCTTGTTTTCAATCTATCCTCTTCCCCCTCTTCTGTTCTAAACTTTCAATCTGTCATGCTCCACATCAGGGACTGGATGAACCACAATCACCTCAAACTTAACCCCGACAAGACCGAGCTGGTGTTGACGGGTGGTTCATCCAGCCCCTGGTCCTCTCTCTTTTGGCCTCCCTCTCTCGGCCCCTCTCCTGCACCCTCCTCCTCTGTCAAAACCCTAGGCATAAAACTTAATTCTCAACTCACCCTTCACTCCCAGGTTAGCTCTGTGGTATCTTCTTCTTTCCTTTCACTGCGCACTATACACAGGGTGTCCCGTTTCTTCACTTTCTCTGCTCTCAAGCTTATCATCCTGGCCATGGTGGTGTCCCGCCTGGATTACGGCAACGCCCTATATGCCGGCATCCCTGCATATAGCTTGCGGCGCCTACAGCAGATACAGAACCAGGCGGCCCGCCTGGCATTTAAACTTCCAAAATTTCACCACTCTACCCCCCTTCTGAAATCTTTACACTGGCTCCCCGTGCGAGCCAGGGTCTAATTTAAGCTTGCCTCCATCACCTTCCTGACCCGACTTGACCTGGCACCGGCGTTCATTTCTTCCGAGATCGTTCCTTACGTTCCCACCAGGGAACTACGCTCGTCTTCCCAGTCCCTCCTTACCATCCCACGCTTCCGGAGGAAGAAGTGGGGAGGCTCAAAATTTGCCACCCTTGCCCGACCCTCTGGAACTCCCTTCCTCTCGAACTTCGTTCCATCACTCTGTACTCACAATTCCGTAAACATCTTAAGACCTATTTGTTCATGAAGTCTTTTGAATAATACTCCCGCAGCTCCCCCAGCCTTTTGCCCCGGATCCTGTTAGCTCTAGCGCCAAGAAACCGCTGGTATACGTGCGCTATACAAATAATTTTAAACTCAAACTCAAACTATGAATGCAGTGATATGTTTGCTTTCCTCCTTTAGGTGAATCTGATGGTATGCCGCTGAAAGGTCTATTGTGGAAAACCAATTTGCTCCTTTCACCAAACTAAGCATTTCTGATATTTTTGAAAGGGGAAACTTATCAACCACAATATTGGTATTGATATGATGCAAATCAATGCAAGTTCTGATTTTGACATCATTACGTCTTGCAATAACAACCGGAGAAATCCACTCCAAAGATTCAATCAGTTCAAATGATATCTGCCTATACAAACCTTTCGAGTTCTTTTTCCGCTTCGTCCCTGAGAAGTACAGCTATATTCCATACTCTGTGTGTCTCGGGAGAAAAAACATTCTTTAAAATTATCTCATGTTCAAAATCCTTTAACATCCCATTTTTACCATTAAAAACTTGCGGACATTTCTTAAGCATTTCTGTTCCCTCATTTTCTTCTTCAGTAAAAACCAATACAGGCTCAGGACTGTTATGGTTGAGAATTATATGTAGATCATGTTGGTCTCTCCAAACAAGAAAAGAAGGATCTTTTTTTGCAATGTAAAGTTTGCCAATGGATTCCCTATTCTCAAACCTGAAAAACAAAGTTGTAAAATGCTATTAAATCAATGTTTCTGCCAGAAAATCTTTCCGGAATAATATCTGGTTCAACTATGTCACCACCTAACTTTTCTACAAACTTTGAATTCCATACCCCTTCATCAACAATGGTGAATGGCGAACCTGAGTAGGCATACATCTGTACATCCACACCACCAATACTCATGATAAATACAGGTTTTCCTCTTTCATCAACAATATTGTAATTGATGTTCAAAACAAAATATTCTTGTTGAATTTTGTTGTTAATGTCACAATGCATCATTTTTTTTATCATGTCATCCTCCTCACTAGTTGTACCTTCATCAACACACTTGACCTCAAAATCCTTTTTCTTTTTGAAAACTGTTCCAAAATGCCCAATCATACTGCAAGCTGAACACACTGTTTAAGTGCTGGACAAAACTTACTAGAAGCTAAATGTGAAGCACTGTCACAACGGAAACGTCTGAAACCCTCCTTTTTCTTGTTGTCAAAAGATTTACCCTGTACTTTTTTGTTAACTTCCAGCGCCTTAAAACTATCTTTCCTAAATTTCTCAGAATTCCCATATTTAACTTTACAGACTACTTCATCATTCAATACTTTGCTTTCCGCCTTCAAAACTTTGACCCTGGGACTAGAAAGATCTGCTAGTCTTACACTTGCTAAAATATCATCTAAAGCTGTATCCCCATTGATCCACAATCTCTCCTGAACTGCTGGATCACAAGCATGCATCACAATCTAGTCAGGCATATATTGCTCTTGCCGATGACTAAACTTGCAATCATCAGCACATTTTTTGAGTGCATTTAAAAAACTTAAACCAAATCACTCCATTTCATACATGGATTTGCTCCTGCTGGCCAAAATGTTTGTGGAGGCAGAATAGCAAAATTCTGGCTATCCATGGAAAAATAGTAAACAAATCCAAGCCCTAACAGGAAAGTGTTGATTAACCAGAACAGTGTCCACTCTGTGGTGAAACTTCCACTAAACTATACTTCTGAAGTTGAGGTCAGATCGGAATGCTACAAGGTTTCAGACCATGTTTTTGCTCTTGCGCTACTTCCCCATGAGACAGCGACTCCGTGGCTCTGCCTGTGATGGAGAGCAGTAAGGGCAATGTTCTTACAAGGCACATGTAATCCTGTACATGATTTCTGTTCGCCTGTGAACTTCTTAAGCTTTTTGGCATAAGACTGAACCGTATAAGTGCAGGTAACAAATTACACTGCAAATTTTAGATCTGTAATGCAGGTTGGGCAAATGTAAAAATTATTAGAGCAGGTCCCTACATGGACATTCCGGATATCGTGGAATACTTTGTACTGTAGCTTTGCATCTTCCTAAACGATTTTAATGGCAACAAATGACACTCTACACTGATGAAATGGATTTACACAGAAAATGATTATGTTACGTTGTTGATTTCTTTTTTATCTTAATTTTGTTATATATTACTTGTTTAAGCTTATTTTGTTAGGATTCTCTCAGCATGGCCGCAAGTAAATTGTCACAACCTCCTCAAATACCTTTTTAGCAGTTGAACCAATTCTGCCTTGGAAAAAAATGAAGGAACATTTTTGATTCGTATTGGGTAGCACTAGGGGGTGAAACGTTATCCACTGCAAGAAATTTAGATTTTTCACAGCCTGCTGGGCAGAAAATATGGATTTTATTAAGGACACGGAGGCTAATATTATGCAAGACTCCTTTTTTGCCACAGCTCAGCAGCAACAATTGAAGAGAACATAGAATTCAATGAACATTCTATAGAAGTAAAAAAGTCCCTTCGTAACCAGCCATCTTTCTTCTTTGTTAAAACTGCGAGGAAAGATCACCATGCAGAAACAGAAACACAACTGAAGATAGCTCTCCCAAAGTGGTCCGAATGAAAAGTAGCTTTTTTAAAAAAAAAAAAAGTTGTCCTCATTACACCATGGTTACTGCAAACTGGGCCAATTCGGAAACCGAGGCACCCTTAATCCCTCTATGGTCCAAGCAGTTACCACCAGTACCTTCCACGGCGCCACATTGTCCTTTTTAGTAGGACACAGAGGGAAGCGGGATACTCCGCTAACCCCCCTAATCCATGGGTTGATGTAATCATTGGACAAGGTTCCGAATTAGATTATCATTTCAGTTCAGCCAGTTCAGGAAGGGGGCCCACACTTCAGCCGGGCTCTGCCTTCCACTTTTAATATCCAGACTGCATGCCCATTTAGCCGCATTCATCCAGGCTATTACATTAGGGGGTTGAGGATCTAGCCATAACTTACAAATTTCCCTTCTAGCCAGAAGAATTAAATAAAACAATAACCCCCTCTGTTTAGATCTTAGCACCTGTTGAGTTGCGTAATCCACTCCTAGAAGCACCAGTATTTTAGTAAAGATTTTATCTACCCCTAAAATGTCACTTACATCTTTTTCCACTGCACTCCAATAGCCCTTTATCCCTGGGCATGTAAAAAAGACATGTATATCATTCGCCTTCAAGTGGTTGCACCTTTTACACCTTGGCACTGGCTGTTGTATGAATTTTGACAGTCTATGTGGTGTCCAGTATGTATGACAAAGAAATGGTGTCTTTTGAGATTTGCTGGAGTTACCATGTCATATAAGAATTTAACTGAATCAACCCACATATCCTTCCTTCCCTCCTGCAACACCTCAGTCCAAACCTTCAATGAATCTTGAGCTTTTTCCTCCTCCGCCTCCAGAAAAGTTCTGTACCACGTTGCTACTTCTTTTGGTTTCTGTACAGGGTCCTGATTTAACATCTCGAATTCCTAATTACCTCCAATTTCCTGCCCTGCCATCATAGCCCATGAAGTACGCTGTAAATAGTTAAATCTCGAGAGCCTATTGCCTGTCCTAATATATAGGGTTTCCCGTGGGACCATTGTGCCTTCTGATGTTAAGTCGCCCCATTTTTCCACTCCTGCCTGTTGTAGGGGTAGACTCAGAGCATCCTTAAGACAATCCGGTGTCTCCGGGGAGTTCCATATTGGGGCAAATTCTGGGAAGTACCCTATCTTGATGGTTCGACTTATTGCCACCCATAGACTTAAAGCAGTTCTCAGTACTTTCAGTCTTACTTTTTTTCAAAACTTCTGCGCTCCAAATTTATATATAAAAGCTCCTCCCATTTCTTTAGTCATTTTGCTCAAGATTAATCCCCACGTGGTAGTCTCAGGTTCTCTGGTCAACATCCGAAAGTTCTTCCATTGAAAGGCCATACAATATAGCCTGATATCTGGTAATGCCAGTCCCCCTTTTTTTTAAAGATATTCTGAGTTTTTTACAAGACATCCGTATACTCCGTGAAGCCCATATAATTCCAGAGATCTTCCCTTGAATGTTTGTTATTTTATTTTTTGGGAAGGTAAGTGGGATACCGTTAAAAAGGTAGGTTAATTTTTGCAGAACTGACATTTTGATCAAATTAACCCTGCCATATATAGTAAGTGGTAGATATTTCCATCTGGCCAAATCCTTATCTATTCCCTTCATCACTTGCTTCTAATTAACCTGTGAGATCTCCTCAATGTTCTGTACAATTAATATCCCTAACTATTTTATCTCTGAGGAAACTCTGCCCCCCCATCCATATTCCAACACATTACCTCAGTTTTTTGTAGGTTTACTTGACACCCTGAGAGTGAGCCAAATTCTGCAGTCAGTTGTTCTAATCTTGCCAGTGTTCGTGTTGCATCAGAGGTATATACTACCAGGTCATTCGCATATAATGCTATTTTACTGTGGGTCGGGAGTTGGTATATGGGAATGATCTTATCGTCCAGCCTTAATTTATGTGCCACAGGTTCCATATATATATCAAAAAGGAGGGGGGACAGGGGGCAACCCTGTCTCGTCCCCCTCCTAATTTCGAATCCTCTTGTTAATACCCTATTCAGCAGAATTGTCGCCGTGGGCTGTTCATATAGTTTCTGTACTTCACCAATAAAGTTGGAACTAAAACCTATTGTATCCACAGAAATAACCAGCGAACCCGATCAAAAGCCTTGGCGGCATCTATTGTGATCACCGCCAAAGGAACTGATCTTTCGACCGTTAAGTCTATTGTTCTGATTAATGTAAGCGTCAGATCTTGTATCTGTCTCTTGGGGACAAAACCTTTCTGGCCAGGGTGTATCAGTTGTGGTGCCACCTTCGCTAATCGCCTTGCCAGTATCCCTGTATATATTTTCAAATCCACATTTAATAAAGATATTGGGCGATATGAGTCAGGGTTTTTCGGGTCCTTAGCAGGTTTTAAGGTTAACATAATAATAGGCTCATTCCAAGAATTTGGGATTTTTTTCCCCTCCCTATATATAGCATTAAAAAGAAGCATCAGTTCTGTGACTATCTCTTCTATTAGTACCTTATAAACCTCAGCCGGAATTGAATCCGCACATGCCACTTTTCCGTTCTTTATATGCTTTTATTTGATCCCTTATTTCTACCTCGTAAAACGGAGAATCAAACCCATTCCTCCCTTCTAAAATTGGCAGGCCAATGTTTCTCAACCAGCTCCTTAAAGCCTCTGCATCTGGTCGTCCTGGCTCAGAATAGAGTTCTGTAAACAATGTTACCATTCTTTCCTGCATTAGCTCCTCCTTATTCGATATTTCCCACTCAGAACCTATAACCAACTCTATAATTTGATTTCTTTCCCTTTCTGCCCTTGCCTTCCAGGTTAAAAGGGCCCCCGCTTTTTCCCTGTATTCAAAGTGTTGCTTACAACTTGCCTCCCACCTTTCCCTACTCTTAGTCTCTAATTTCAACCTATAGCTTATTCTAGCTTCATCTAGTTTTTTTAATATCTCATCATCTGAAAATACATCCTGCTGCACTATCCTTTCCAGGGCCTCTATTTCCTTTTCCAATTCATGCAATTCTGCTCGTTCCTCTTTGTTTTTATATGCAGCCTGGTTTTGTAATACCCCCTAAGATATGCCTTGTAAGTGTCCCATATAGTACTTCTTGGAGCTGAGTTGTAATTCATTATAAAAAAATCCTTAGTGTTTTCCTTCATATTGGCAGTAACTCTTTGATCTAACAAAATTGCCCTCTTCAGGGTCCATCTGCCCCCTTTCCTTACAGCAATCCCTTCCAATATGATACTGACCATACTATGGTCCGATATATGTCCTGGGGATATATAGACATCTTTTATTTTCCCTGCCCATTGTCTAATCCACCAGTATATTATCTAACCGAGAGAAGGAGTGGTACTTCTTACTATGGAAGGCATAGGCTCTTTTACCCTTCTTTAAGTGTCTCCATGAATCAACCATTCCTAGCTCCATAAGCATTTGTTTTAGAGCCTGTGTTGTTTTTGCGGTGTGTGCCTGTGTCACCCTTCTAATCTTCGAACTGTCCACTGCTGGATCTAACAATGTATTAAGATCTCCTCCTATCACTACAGGAAATGATTTTTCAGCTAACCTCATCTGCAGATCCACTAAATATTGGGGGTCATCCAAATTTGGGCCATAAATACCAACACATATAAATGCTATGCCTGAACAGTTGAGCGTTGCGATTACACATCTCCCTGAATCGTCTGTACTTGAGGCTTTTAGCTCCACCCCTGATCCCTTCCTTACTAATATAGCGACCCCATTTGTATAGTCAGGTTGATTAGATGTTATATAACTTTCTATCCAATTACATTTAGAAAACACCCCTCCACTCCCATCTGCTGTTATGTGTGTTTCCTGTATAATACTTTTTGGAGCTTTTGAGGCTTTTAAGTGGCCCATTACTATCCGTTGTCTTCTTTTTGATCTTAGTCCGTTCACGTTCCATGTTATAATTTTTATTTCCTTATCTCCTCCTACCATTATTCTTTATAACGGTGCCTGTTATAAAAAAGGGGTTTTGAATTCTCGGCAGCCAGTTGGACCCATATAGGCTATATGTTATCTCTTATCTGTCTAATAAGGAACAACATAACGTAATATTTCATGCACAAAGGGAGGGATAAAGCATAAATAGTGGTAGGATAATATTAGCCAGAAATTAGACTAGTTCCCTTGAGACATATACAGGATAAGCTAAAACTTAGCTTTAAAGCAACCAACGATAAAATCATGAACTAATACAATTCTAAACATAAGGTACACATCAATTTATTAAAGTAACAGAAATAAAAACAGTTTACATTTATACATCATACAATTACGAAGAAACAATTAAAATTTCAACTAATAATACAATCTATTGAGACCTGCACAATGCAACAGACAGACAAAAATTTGTTGTAAAACATAAAAAATTGTAAAATACAAGTGGTGCATTCAATACTACAATTTCATCACTCCCTAGTTTTATGGCCACAAATTTGTATATTAACAGGGGAGGAGAGGACTTGAATTGTACAGGAGTTTGGCGTCGATGCGTTTCGGTGGTTCTGAAGCAAATATGTTCCACCTTTATCAAGACTAAGGTTCGATGTCTGTCTTGTTTCAGGGTCTGTACAATTCCCCGGTGTATTTCTGTGCGATGCGATAAGCTGATGGGTCTGTTCTCTACCACGTTTTTAAGAAGTAAAATAGGATAAATTCCTGTATAATCTCTTCAGAATGTTGAATGATGGCACTTTATAGATTACGACGTTGTACAGATTAAAATGGTTCCTCAAGGGGATCAATTCAAGTCCTCTCCTCCCCTGTTGATATACAAATTTGTGGCCATAAAACTAGGGAGTGATGAAATTGTAGTATTGAATGTACCACTTGTATTTTACAATGTTTATGTTTTACAACAAATTTTTGTCTGTCTGTTGCATTGTGCAGGTCACAATAGATTGCATTATTAGTTGAAATTTTAATTGTTTCTTCGTAATTGTATGATTTATAATTGTAAACTTTTTTTATTTCTGTTACTTTAATAAATTAATGTGTACCTTATGTTTAAAATTGTATTAGTTCATGATTTTATCGTTGGTTGCTTTAAAGCTAAGTTTTAGCTTATCCTATATATGTCTCAAGGGAACTAGTCTAATTTCTGGGTCCAACACCCCACTTCCCTTGACTAACTCAAGGGGTTCCTCTCTTTTCTTACAAAGGATAATATTAGCCTCCGTGTCCTTAATAAAATCCAGATTTTCTGCCCAACAGGCTGTGAAAAATCTATATTTTATGGCACGACACGGAGTCCATATTATGCAAGTTCAAAGTGCATTAAGAACATTATCAATCGCAAAAGAGATTGGTCTGAAATAGCAAGTCATAAATATCATTTAACCGGTCTGCTGCCCTAACGATATCTTGCAGACCTCCTCCCAGAAAAAAGGCCTTAGAGGCCGAAGCACCTCTGAGGGAGTGAGCTCCAAAAACAGATATATCCACTCCGCTTTCATGCATAACATCCTTTACCCATCTTGCTACGGTTGGAGAAGAGACTTTTTTTATGAGGGGATCTATAGGAAATCAGAAGTTGGCATTCATTCAGTCTTAACTATTTAGTTCTTTTCTTGTATTCTTTCAGACATTTGACTACGCAGAGTCTTTCATTCTGAGGAAAAAAGGGGTAAAAGATAGAGGAAGACATTGTCTTGGTTCTTTTCTTGAGGTAGAAACAAACACCTTCAGGTTGGAAGGCCCTTCTAGAAATATCTAATGCCTTAACATCTGAGGTTCTCCTAAAAGATACTAGACATAGTAAAACAGTAAGTTTGTAAGAGATACGTTTAAGGGAGAGAGAAGTATTATCTCCCCAAGAAGATAGCATTCTAAGTACAAGACAAACATCCCACAGGGCGGTATATTTAGCATTTGGGTTGAGAACTCGCATGCTTCTCATTATTTTCTTAGTTAATAAGCTCTGCCCAACGGAAATTCCGTTAATCAAAGAATGGCCAGCAGAAATCGCAGATCTGTAAACATTAACAGTTCTGTAAGATAGGCCGGATTTAAAGAGTTCTGAAAGGTAGTTGACAACCTGAACTAAATCAGTTGAAATGGGATCATAACGTCGTTGAAGGCACCAGCGAATCCATGTGTTCCATGCCAATTGATAAGCTTTCCTTGTACCGGATGCTCATGATTCAGAAATAAGTGTGAAAGCATTTGACGAAAGCCCTGGGATTAGCCACTGTCTCCTGAAATCTTCCATGCCGCCAGCACCATAAGACCCTGCTCTACCGGGGGATGAGAGTCTCCTTCTGGACCTAGGAGTACTTCTCTGAAATAAGGGATCAGAATGGGAAAGTCTACACTAATTTCTAGAACTATCGGGAACCAGGCCTGAGATCTCCAGAGCGGTTTTATCATGACCATGCTCTCTCTGTAACGTCGAGCATGAAGAAATAGACTGGGAAGCAATGCAAATGGCGGGAAGGCATAAGTGGTCAGACCCCTCTAATCTTGGAGAAAGGCATCCACCTTTAGAGCCTGGGGTCCGGTCTCCAACTGAAGAAATACCTCAATTGAGTATTCAGACGGTCTGCAAAGAGGTCTGTCCGGGAGGGACCCTATTGGGACTGGATGGTTAGGAAAATCTGTCTGTCTAGTCTCCAGTTGCTGGAGTCCTTGAAATCCCTTGCGAACCAGTCCGCTACTCCATTGATCAGCCAGGAATGTGTTCCGCCACAACTGATATTCCTTTGTTTAAACAGTAGTCCCAGAAAGTTTTCGCTAGGTCCGATAAACCCTTGGAAGAAGGAACCCCTAGTTTGCTGACATAACGAACCCAGAGACATTGTCCATCCGTTATGTTACACAACATTTCGCCGAATTCTGGGTGAAACAGCGAATCGTAAATGAACCCGCTAATAATTCTAAGCAGTTGATATGCAACCTCTTCTCTTGAGGAGTCCAACGGCCCACTGTTGATGAGTTCCCACATCTGGCTCCCCATCCTTCTAAACTCGCGCCTAACTCTATTATTAGGTCCTGTTCCTCTCCAAAAATGGCTCTGCCATTCCATGCTTCTACATTCTTCAACCACCAGAGGAGTTCGGTCCTCGAGTCTTGGTCCATGGAGATCAGATGGGAGTAGGAATGAGTCGATCTCAGGGACCTGGCCTTCAATCTCGGAAGTGCTCGACGATAATGCAATGGACCTGGGAAGATTGCTTGAATTGTTGATGAAAGCAGGCCCAGGATCCTTTCTAGGATCCTTAAGGGGAAGGAGTCTAGGCTGAGTAACTTTCGGAGTACATTTCTCACCTTCCTTACTTTCTCTGCGGGGAGTCTCAACTCTGCTTTCACTGTGTCTACCAGGAAACCCAGAAACGGTGTCTGTTGACTTGGGGTTACATAAGATTTCTTTGTGTTTATAATAAACCCCAGGTGTTGTAAGAGGCATATTGTAAGATCCGTGTGAAGTGACACAGTCCCTTCTGATTGGGCCATTATGAGGATGTTGTCGAGGTATATGATCAGCCTTACTCCCCTCTGTCCGAGCCAGGCGGTGACAGGTCGGAGTACCTTGGTGAAGCACCAAGGGGCAGATGATAGTCCGAAGGGGAGGCCGCAGAACTGGAATAGTTTCCCTTCCCAGGTGAATTGGAGGAACTTCTGATGAGGTCCCCATATTGGGATTGTTAGATATACGTCTATTAGATCCAGTCTGGTTAACCAGTCTCCCTTCCGTAAAATATCCCTCAGGAGGTGTATCCCCTCCATTTTGAAGTGTTGGTACACTACCCACTGGTTTAGGTCTTTTAAGTTTATGACTGGTCTCTGTTCCTTGTTTTTCTTTTCGACTAAAAAGATGTTGCTGAGAAATCCTAGGTAGTTGCCCTCGAAAATGGCACCTTTCTTTAACAATTCTTGTACCTCTTGGGTCTGTCTTTGTGTGAAAAGGTAATATCCTGTTGAAGTCTTGTCTGGAAAGGGGTGTCGGTGAAATCTATCTTGTAACCTCTCACCGTCTCTAGGACCCAAGGGTCTTTGGTTACTAAGTTCCAATTCCCTGCAAATTGACGTAACCTCCCTCCCACCTTTGGAGGGATATCGGAACGGTCTTTCCAGATGCCTACCTGAAGAGAAGGAGCGTTGTATTTGTTCACCTCTGAAGGGACATCCACGGCTTCTCTGCCTCTGGGGTTAGAACTGTTGGGTCCTGAAGTTGTTGTTATTATACCTGCGGCCACAGGACATGAAGGGTCTTGAAGTAGAATTTCCTCGGCCGGGGAAACAACCCTGTATTATCCCGGCCCTGGTGAAAACCTGATCTTGAAATACATTTTTTATATCTTTTTGGGACTTCTGAATAGAATTAAAAGCACCGACGTACTTAGCCATGTCTTTAATGAAGTCCTCACCAAAGAGGAAGCCTTGAGAGTTAGGGCCTGCATAATTTTTGGCCAGTTCAATAAGTTTTGGGTCTAACTTGAATAACACCCCCTTCCATCTTTCTGTGGAGAGGTCAGTGTTTGCATTCCAGATCAGGCATATGGCCCATTGGACCCATTCCCTGAGTTCTTTGGGATCGACTGGGGAGTCCCCCAGGTAGGCCGATTCGTTCATTTCAAAAATGTTTGTAAAGGGTCCAATGATGTCAAGAAGACGGTCTTGACATGATTTTAAGCCCTTTCTGGGGTCTCTGAATGTCCTAGCTATAAAGGCCACAACTTTGGGGTCTAGTTCTGGTGCAGCTATCTTATTGGGAAGGGAGGGTCTCAGGCATTAGGAACTTAGTCTGGACCTGACTTCTTGAGGGATTTCTTTCCTCAGCCAGTAGGTGAGGTAGTCTGCCACATGCTGGGAAGGGGTCCATTCTGGGGATAAAGGGTGTTTTATTAGTAAGGGGTCGAACATTTAGTCACCAAATGGGCCTAAGAGTCCCATGTTGGGTTCTGAGGCCTTGGAAGCCTCTTCGGAGCTACCCGTCCCCCTAGGTGCGTCTTCCACATCAGTATTGAAACCAGAAGAACATCAGAGGTCAATATCCGGGTCGGAGTTGTCCTCGCTATCGATATTAATGGGAAGCTCAGGGCCTAAATCATGCCCACATGGGGTGCCCGAGGCACCAGTCTTATCACCGCCTTGAAAGCGTGAAGGAGGAGCGGAGGTTCTGGGTCTTTTGGGGTCTTTTGGTTGTTTGCCTACAATCGTCCTCTTTTTAGGGGCCTTAATTGCTCCCTCTTTCTGAGTACTAGTGGAAGGGCGGGGTTCTTGAGAAAAAAGGAATCACATTTTTGATTAATCTTATCATCAATTGAGCCGAGTTCCTTCTCAACAGCCTTATTGACTAGCTCCTCTAGTCTGTCATCAATATTCGCTTTGGGGGCAGACATTATAAATGGGTTATGGCCAATGTTTAATTCAATAATGGACTAACAAATCCAAGGCAAGGAATATAAGGTTTTCCCCCCTTTTTTTTAATATATATTTATATATATATGAGTAAATTGACTAAAGAAGAAATCTGTCAGGAAGTCCTACCCAAGTCGTGTGCCTCGCAACAGCTGATCAGTAAAATCAGCAGTTGGTTTAAAACTGTTGGAAACCTATAGAGAAATACTCGATCTGAGCCCAAAGTATAAAAATGGCTGTTACATAGGGGAGATCTGAGGTCTCCCAAACTGACAAAATGGCCGCCATGCAGGCAGTAACGTGCGTGGCCGCCTCCTAAAGTGCTTTCATCTAAGCCCAGCCTGCCTCAGACGCGAGTAGTAGCGTCGAGGAGGCCGGGTATAGAAAGCACGAATGCACGGCGGTCTTGAGAAGACCGATGTCCCCGTTAATCGATGGTGTCAAGAGGAATGCACCTCGTGTGTCGAGGCTGCAGACACAGCATCGAGATGATGCCGCCGTTAAGAGCGCCGCATGCGCGAAGGAGTGCGTGGTGCTCGGACAAATGAGCACAGCGCACGCGTGGCTGTTCAAGTCCGATTTAAAGAAAAACACGCAATGGCAGGGACTAGATCCGGTCCAGACTGGGACCGGAGGGGAAAAGGAAAAGACCCGAAACGTGGGGGGAAAGCCCCGTAAAAAGAAGGGTGGTAGTCCAAGGTAGTTGAGTAGTACAGCAGGGTAGCCCAGAAGAAAGGGGTAAACCAAGCCCAAATAAGAAAACATAAATAAAAGGGTATCAAGTACCACTGCGTAGAATTAAGCCTTTGCAGAAAGCACTTCCCGACCGATCACTGGGCCCTCTCCTACAGGTACTAAGAGCTCGCTTTCAGCCCATGCTCACCTATGGCAGCGAGTCCATGCGAGGCAAAGACGCAATAACATTAGACAAAACCATCAGCCGAGCATACAGGGCAATATTTCATCTCCCCACCAACTCATCGCCCGCACAAATCTGTCTCGAATTCGGCCTGCAGAAACAAGGGGTGGAGAGAAGAGGCGCGTATATAAAAAGCTGGCGGAAAATCAGAGATGCCGATCACGGATCCCTAAACTCCCACCTCTGGACCGAACTGATCGGCAGAGATAACTCACCTGCAAGGACCTCTTTAATGGAATCACTGAAGACCTTAGGACTAACAGCCCTATGGGAGTCGGCAACTGACCCTGGCACCTTCAGAAAAATGGTGTCGAAAGTCACCAAGATGGTCTCATCAATTGAGGACAAAGCTACCTTAGCCAAGAGAGCGCACGGATGGGTCGTGTTGAAAGGTTACAGCGCACTAAAACCACAAGAGTACTTAACAACGGGCCTCACACAGAAGACAAAAAACAAGTTCCTTAACATGCGCCTGGGCAAAATTCCTATAGCTCCACACCTTGCACCATGGACAAGGGAAAACCCTGCAAATCAATGCCGCCTTTGTCTTTCTGGGAAAGAGGACCTCATTCACATTATCTGCATCTGCACAAATCTCCGGGACATAAGGCGATCTCTGCTTCGGGTCCTATGGAACCAGAAGGGCATAAGGAGTTGCAGGCAAGCCGTGATGCTTTGTTTTAACCCCGAAGAAACTCAGCTAAATTGCAGAATAACAAAATACTTTGACATAGTGGCCACAAGACTAAATGAAAAAATTCAGAGGGTGTAGTCAAAACATTAGCCAAACAATAACAAAGTAAACACCCCTGGCAATCTTCGCTTCGAAATCTGGAAGCATGGCGGCCACGTAAACCTTACTGGTTCGTACGCAAACTAAGCTGAGACTTTTATGCTCTTAAACACTGGAGCCACGGCTCCCTTCTGTTTTAAAAGAAGTTATTGACTTTTAATATTTGTACGTTTTAAAATTGTGAGTTTTTATTAACTGTACAATAAATTCAAACCTTAAACCACTGCGTAGAAATACACAGGTTTCAGCTGTGGTAATTCTTGCCATTTATTCAACAGCCCTAATTCTTATGCCCACAAATTGTCATGCAGGAATTGTGGGAAGAAGAGTCATCTGGCAAGAGTGTGTAGTAGTTGTTACCTTCAGAGTATTATTAAAGAATCAGAAACTAGCCCACAAACTTTGCAAGTTGCTTCATGTGGCAGTGTAAATGAATAACCAGATGAGAGTCCAGTTATTATGCCTGAGTGTGAAATAATGGTTGGGGGTAGGATCATACCAGCGTTGGCTAATCTGGTTCACCTTGCACACTTATTAGTGATGAGAATTTGGCATTCATCTTTGGCAAGGAAAATTTTAAATTACTTCCCCCTGACATAAACCCTGTCAGAAATGGAGGTTTGATTAGCTACAAAACGATGAATATTAACCTCATGGTAGGGAGACAGTGCATAAGGTTTATGTAGTGAAACGGGCGGACAACTTGTTAGGTTGAAGACATCAAAGGGATCTTGGTATAACACTTTATCCCAGTTTCCCAGATCAAGTTCTACTAGTAGCGAATATTAGTGTGGATGAAGATTCTGTCAGAGAGTTCCCTAAGGTGTTCAGTGACAAGTTGAGTTTGTTTAAAAAGTCAAACATTTTATTTATTTATTTATCTTAAGTTTTTATATAGCGCTGGCTAAACCCGTAGGAATCAGAGCGCTTTACATAAGGAACAGCGAGTTGCAAGTTACACATTTTACATAGGTTACATAGTAAGGATCAGAGTTACAGGCTAACATATTACATTGGTTCAACGCAATCAAAACTTAGTAACCAAAGAAAAAGTGCAGAGTTACAGAAAATTTGTCATGGGAAGGGTAGGGGAAGGGAGAAACAGAGAGACGAGGAGAAACTGTGCCCAATGTCCGGCTGGGTAGGTGGCGGTCGAGGTGATGAACCAGGGCAGATCTCCTCAATAGCTGAACCAAGCATCTCCACTGGGCGTCGGAAATAATGGTCGGACTCCACTGTCAGGGTAGTGAACTGGTGTACTCAGAGAGTGTCAGAGTGATATAAAATCATATCAAAGAACAATCCTACTCCAAAAATGCATAAAGTGAGAAAAGTGCCAAAACGTATGCTGGAACCCCTAAGGGAAGAGTTAGACAGGTCGCTAAAGTTGACTGAGGTGGAAATGATTGAGTCCTCATCTACAATCAATCAATCAATCAAAGCATTTATATAGCGCACTACTCACCCAGAGGGTCTCAAGGCGCTTAGGGGAGGGGGGTCCGCTACTGCTGGAACAGCCAGGTCTTGAGTTGCTTCCTGAAGGCGAGGTGGTCCTGGGTCAGGCGGAGGTGGGTCGGGAGGGAGTTCCATGTCTTGGCGGCGAGGTAGGAGAAGGACCGTCCCCCTGTGGTGGCTCTTCGGATGCGGGGGATGGCGGCGAGGGCGTGGCCGGTCGATCGAAGCTGGCGTTTGGGAGCGTAGAAGTTGAGGCGGCTATTGAGGTACCTGGGCCTTGGTTGTGTAGGGCTTTGTGTGCGTGGGTGAGGAGTCGGAAGGTGATTCTCTTGTTGACCGGGAGCCAGTGCAGGTGTCTCATGTGTCCGGAGATGTGGCTGCGACGGGGGATGTCCAGGATGAGTCGTGCTGAGGCGTTCTGGATCCGCTGGAGTCTCTTCTGGAGTTTGGTGGTGGTTCCGGCGTAGAGGGAGTTGCCGTAGTCCAGACGGCTGGTGACGAGGGCCTGGGTGACCATCTTCCTGGTCTCGGTGGAGATCCACCGGAAGATCTTACGTAGCATGCGCAGGATGTTGAAGCACGACGAGGAGACGGCGTTGACTTGTCTGGTCATGGAGATGGAGGAGTCCAGGATGAAGCCCAGGTTGCGTGCGTGGTCTGTTGGTTTGGGTGCGCTGCCTAGGGCGGGGGGCTACCAGGAGTCGTCCCAGGTAGAGTGTGAGGATCCCAGGATGAGGACTACCGTCTTGTCCGAGTTCAGTTTCAGGCGGCTGTTCTACATCCATTCGGCTACCTCTTTCATCCCTTCGTGTAGGTTGGCTCTGGCGGTGGCGGGGTCGTTGGTGAGGGAGAGGATCAGCTGGGTGTCGTCGGCGTAGGAGATGATGTTGAGGTTGTGCTGGCGTGCGATGTCTGCGAGGGGGCTCATGTAGACGTTGAAGAGGGTTGGACTGAGCGAGGAGCCTTGAGGGACGCCGCAGATGACTTCGGTGGCTTCAGATCTGAACGGAGGGAGGCGGACTCTCTGTGTCCTTCCAGCGAGGAAGGAGATGATCCAATCCAGTGCCTTCTCCTGGACTCCGACGTTGCTGAGGCGCTGTACTAGGGTACGGTGGCAGACAGTGTCGAAGGCCGCGGAGAGGTCTAGGAGGATGAGGGCCGCTGTTTCTCCGTTGTCGAGCAGAGCTCGGATGTCATCGGTGGCTGCGATCAGGGCGGTCTCGGTGTTGTGGTTGGCCCGGAAGCCAGACTGCGAGGGGTCGAGGGCTTCGTTCGTCTCGAGGAAGGCAGCCAGCTGCTTGTTGACGGTCTTCTCGATGACTTTTGCAGGAAACGGGGACAGCGAGATGGGGCGGTAGTTCTTGAGGTCGGTGGCGTCGGCTGATGGCTTCTTGAGTAGGGCGCTGAGTTCGGCATGCTTCCAGCTCTCCGGGAAGGTGGCGGTGTCGAAGGAGGTGTTAATGATATCCCGCAGGTGGGGTGCGATGACAGCGTCGGCCTTGTTGAAGACGTGGTGAGGGCAGGGGTCGGTCGGAGATCCGGAGTGGATGGAGTTCATCGTACGGACGGTGTCTTCGGTGCTGATCGGAGTCCAGGTGCGGAGGGTGGTGGTGGGGAGCGGAGATTCGGTCGTGGCGTGCGTCGGTTGAGTGCTGAAGCTGTTGTGTATGTCTGCGATCTTGTTGTGGAAGTAGGAGGCGAGGGAGTTGCAGAGGTCTTGCGAAGGGGTGATGTCGTTGTTTCCGGCGTTGGGGTTGGAGAGATCTTTGACGATGTTGAAGAGTTCCTTGCTGTTGTGTGCGTTGTTGTCCAGTCGTTCCTTGAATGCGGTTTTCTTGGTGGCGTGGATGAGTTGGTGGCGCTTACGGGTGGCGAGCTTGAGGGCAGCCATGTTGTCCGGAGTTGGGTCTCTGCGCTAGGTTCTCTCGAGGGCTCGGCAGTTCTTCTTGGAGCTCTTGAGTTCGTCGGTGAACCATGGGGCTTTCTTGCTGCTGGGTCTGCTAGGCGGGGTCCTCAGGGGGCGAGGTCGTCATCTACATGGCCCCCCTCACCATCATCGTCAAAAAACAAACACGGACTCAACATAGTATCATACGCCGACAAATCCCATCTCATCCTCTACCTAACCAAGGAACCCGTCATCACCAGGAACAGTTTCCAAGAAGGAATGAAGGGCGCCACATCCTGGATGAGCAGCAGCTGCCTGAAGCTCAACTCGGAGTAAACGGAAGTCATCAACCTTGGTTCCACCCCCTCCTCATGGGACAACACCTGGTTGCTCCCTGCCCTCAGAAACCCACCCACCCCTACGGACCACCCCTGCAACATCTGCAGCATACTCAACTCCTCACTCACCATGAACCACGTGATCAACGGTGTGTCCTCCACAAATGCTAAATACCCTCTACATACTCCGCAAGACCTTCAAATGGATCACCCGACTCTAGGAAGAACGACACCCACGCACTCATCATCAGCAGATTGGACTACAAACATTTGCTCTATTCCGGAATCATCAAAACACTCCTTTGCAAACTCCAGACCGTCCAGAACCCCACAGGCAGACTCGTCTTCAGCATCCCATGACAGAAACACATCACCCAGCAACTCCGTGACCTCCACTGGCTCCCGGTCGAAAAAAGAATAACCATCAAACTGCTCACATACGCCTACAAAGCCCACCATAACACCGGACACCAGTACCTCAATGAAAGAATCTGATTACACGCCCTCAAGAGAAACCACCACTCCGCCGAGCTAGCCCTAGCCATGGTCCCCGCTTCCACAGGGCCAGAACCGGTGGCAGATCCTTCTCCTACTTTGCGACAAAGACCTAGAACAAACTCCCCGTCAGCATCTGACGAAGCCCGACATGGCACCTATTCAGAAAGACCTCAAGACCACGGAGCTGTCCGTGTACCCTCCTTCAGTGCCTTGAGACCCTCTTGGGTGAGTAGTGCACTATATAAATCTTTGATTGATTGATTGAGTCCTCAGAATGGTTGGAGCCTGTTGTGTAGGCACCCAAAGACAAAGGGACTAAGATTAGGCTGTGTGTGATTTTGAGAAATTTACATCAATGCATATTGGTGGATAGTCACCATTATCGAACATTGCTGAGCCACTGCCAATGCTTAAGGCAACCAAAGTATTCAGGGTTATGGAGCTTTTGGCAGTATATCAAGTATTGCTGCATGAAGACTTAACGACCTCTCACATCCTTTGTTACTTTAATTTGATCTTTTAGAATTGTTAGGCTGCCGTTTGATCTAGCCTCAGTGGCTGCATGTTTACAAATGATAATGAATGAAGGGTGTCAATAATGTTTTATTCTTCCGGGATGACATCCCTGTTTATAGGATTTTTGAAGTGAATCATGATGTTATGTTGAAGGAAATTTTGAGCAGGTTAAATTTCATTCAACGTAACATCACGATTCAGTGGTCTTACCTTGAAGAGAGACAAGTGCCAGTTTAGGGTTGTAACAGTGTCGTACTTGGTTGCTTCAAGTCTGGAGAATGTGTTACAGCCTGATTCATGAAGTAAAATTGCGGCCGCAATCGCTGCGAAAATGCAAATGCAGGCGCAATTTCCGTAATCGGCATTCAACATCAAAATAGCGAATTCACAAACACATATTTGCGAATTCGCTAATATATTCGCAGAATCCCGGCAGGTGAGCATTAGCGAATCGGAAATAGCGATACACCACGGATTCTGCGAAAATAATTGCGAAATCGCAATATACTCGCAATCGGTATTCAAGAAAAATCGCTATTAGCGAAAAACCCAAAAATCGCTATTTGCACCGCGCAAAATAAGGACAACTCAAAGCAGGTGGTAACCATGAAAGCCATGCAAAAAAAACATTCAAAAAACCGTTGTCCTATCACCAACAGGTACTGGCCTGACCAATCACACATAAGGACCATCATCAGCAGCAGCATTAGGAGTCCCACAATGCCAGGAATGTACATGGTGGTGAGGCGTCGCAGGCTAGAGCGATTAGCACAGAGGAGACGCAGGATCCAGGACAGGATATTCCGCCAGCTGGTCACCTTGCTGGGCCAAACCAGAGAGCAGATATATGCTAAATACAGGCTGAATGGGGAAATGATAATGCAGCTAATACAGGACCTTGACCCCCTGATGCAGCACCCAACAAGCCGTACCAATGCTGTGCCTACACATGTGCAGGTATTGTGTAGCCTGCACCTCCTGGCCTCCGGGAGTTTCCAGGGGATAGTAGCGGCTGCTGGGGGGATATCCCAGCCCACCATGTCACGCTGCCTCCACACTTTTTTTGACGCCATGCACACCCAGCTACACCGTCACATCAAATTCCCCGCCAGCCAACAGGAATTGGACATGACCAAGCTACAATTCTACAATGTAGCCCATTTTCCACATGTGCTCGGATGTATAGACTGTATCCACGTCGCCATCTGCCCACCAGCTGGCATGGAGTATATGTTCCGCAATAGAAAGTCCTACCACTCCCTCAACATCCAGATGGTCTGCAATGCTAAGACATACATCACTGACATTGTCGCACAGTACCCAGGGAGTACCCATGACTCCTTCATTTTCCGGCACAGCGGACTCCACACACGACTGGTCAGGGGAGAGTTTGGGGAAGGACACCTACTTGGTAAGTACACTTTGTTGGAAATGTCACATTGCAAAGATGTAACAGCGCAGCACAGGCAATCACCATCTCCTCCTCTCATTCAGGTGACAGTGGCTACGCCCTCCGTGAATACCTCCTGACCCCATACCTCAACCCTGCTACACCCCAGCAACGGCGCTACAATATTGCACACATACGGACAAGGAATTGCATAGAAAGGACATTTGGCCTGCTCAAGAGCAGGTTCCGCATACTGCACAAGACAGGTGGGGCCATGTATTACAGTCCTGAAAAGTGCTGCCGCATTGTGGCTGTCTGCGCAATACTACATAACATTGCAACCAAGCGCCGGATACCTGTTGACATCTCTGGCAGTGAATCTGAGGGGGACAACCGGCCACCTGCACATGCGCGCCATGCACATGGGGAGAACCCATCAGAAGGGCACAGACGTCGCAACCACATCACAGTGAACAGTTTCTAGTACAACCACTTCCATCACCCCACAAATCAACAATGCATGCTAAATGTAATGATGACACAACGCTAATGTGTGTAGGAAAATAAATGTATTTGTTCAATTCACAAAAATAAACATAAGGTTCCAGTCCAAATAACTACAACAAACAGTATTACGCCATACTGCTGTGCATCACTACATGGCAGGCTTAACCTCAGCCTGTGCCATTGATTTACTGCAGTTCTCAGGAGCGCCTAGTGCGCGTTGCGCCATAGCGCCTCTGAGGGGCATCCTCCTCCGGGGCATCAGGCAATGGGGTGGGCCTGGTGCTGCGGGTGTGTGGTGGGACCTGTGAGGCAGATTGAGAGCTGACGCTGGACGCCCCCTCACTCGCATCATCACCCCCCACAACAGATGGAATAGCTGGAGGGTGAAGAGCAATGACGGCCGTGGCGAGGGTCTCCAGCACCCTAGTCATGTCCTCGCTGCACTGTATGATTTGGTGCTGCTGGGTCAGGGAGCGCCGCGCCAACAGAGAAGTAGCATTCACTGCTACGTAACTTGCCCTGCTGTAAGTGGCCAGCCGGGTCATTAGTTGGCGGTGGCACCGGCGTGCTCCACTGCGCTGTCTCGACATGGCAGCGGTGTTGGCCTCCATGGCTGCAGCCATGCGGGCCATTCCATCTCCCACACCTGCCATGGCTGCAGTCATGGTGTCCAATCGTTCTCCCACACCTGCCATGTCTGCCCTCATGCCTTCCATGTGGCCTGCAACAGAGGCCACATTGCGCCCTATCATGTGCAGCTGCAGCTGTATAGCTCCTTGCTGCTGGGCCTGGCGCTGGTGAATCCGAAGCATGCGTCTCTCAACGCTGAGCCGCGCCAGTCCCTGAGCATTGGCCCGCCTGCTAGCTGGTGTGGAATGCTGGCGTGACCTGCCACGCCTGCCCTGCTGGCCTGAGTGTGTGGCTGGCGGCAGCGTGGAAACTGGCTCAGCCCCGGATGTAGAGGCGACAGCTGCTGGGGGTATGACCGCAGGTGTTGCAGGTGCGCCAGATGCAGGGGGTGTGACTGCTGGTGAGGCTGGTGTAGATGATGCAGGGGGCACAGTGGTGACTGCCCTGGCTGCGGCTCTAGGAGGAGCAGCGGTAGCAGGTGGCACGATGGTGGCTGGCCTGGCAGCGGCTGTGGGTGCTGCACCAGTCGCAGGGGGGACACTGCAGGTGGTTGTTGCTGCTGGTGTTGATGCAGCGGCAGGGGCTGGTGCCTGGGTTGGTGGTGGCACCTCCTCCTGGACCCCCTCATCGATTTCCAGCCTTTCGCTGTCGCTGTTATCGCCACCTGTGGGGGTAAGTGGTGGATCATTAGTTGCATGTATCTGGCAGACGTGCAGTTGCTACATGCATGCTGGGTGACATTCCCTGAATGGCAGTGGCTTTGTGTGCTTTGGGAACTGTCTGGCTGCATTATGGTACTACAACATTGTGGCCAGACTACATCTCCCACAATGCTTCAGGACATTCCTTCATGTGCAACTATGGCATGCCTATGGGACATTGGGGGAGCCTATTTGGTCATGGACATCCATAGGGGGCAGGGTCGCAGTCGCATGCCACTTACCTTGGGTGTCTTGGGTGGTGCGGGATGAGTCCAGTCTTGTAAAACCAACACAGGCCTCCTTCTCCAGGGTCTCCTCCACCTGGTCCTCCATGGGAGTATTGGGTGGTACAGTTGGTCCTCCTCCTCCAGTGCCTGAGGACTCCCCAAAGCGCGCCGCCACCTTCTCCTTGGCACGGCCTTGGAGGGCGTACCAGCGCTTTTTTAATTCTTCGAGGGACCTGTCCGCCACTCCCACGGAGTTCACAGTCGACGCTATGCTCTGCCATATCCGGCGCTTCTCCTGTTCAGGAACCCTCCTAGAATCTGGGCCAAACAGTCTGTTATGATTTGCCACCACCCCCTCAATGAGGTGTTCAAGCTCCTGCTCTGAGAATTTCAATTTTCTTTTGCGCCCAGACGAGCTGGTGCCAGGTGCAGGTTCCTCAGCCATTGTACCAGGGTTGTGGTTCTGTGGTATTTTTCCTGATTAGCTGCAGCTCTCCAAAATGCTCCCTCTCTCTCAGCCTCACTGTGGAGAATTGTGGTGGGAACCGGCAGCTTCCTGGTTGTGATGTCATCACTGGGCTCGAAATGCGACTTCCCGTTTTCCCGATCTCGCGAGTTTGCGATCTCGCAAATAGCGATAACGCAAATAGCGATATCGCTATTTGCGAGCTCGCAGTCCAGGCGCGGGTAGCCGGAAATAGCGATTATTCTGCGATTATCGGTCATCGCTAACGGAATTTGCGATCGCGTGCGAATCGTTTTTTTTTATCGCAATTCTTCATGAATTCGGATTTGCGATTTCTGAATAGCGATTCGCTTTTTTTCGCTATTACAGAATCGCAAATGCCGATTTTCATGAATATGGCGGTTAGTCCTAAATTGTATTTAGCAGAATCCATTATTAAGGACCTATCGCCTAAGAAAACTAATGAGGTTAGACTCATCCTGGGCCTAGCGGAGTCCTAATACAAGCAGTCTCCAGTCCAGTATTTCTCTCCCACTTCCTTTCTATATTCCTCCCCTGATTCCTGCATCTGTTGGCACATTCCATTCTGAACATCTGTGCAAGTACTTAGAATCAGCCTGTACTTTCAGCTGTCCTAGAACTCAAGAACTTAACACCAGGGTCTGTGATCAAACTATAAAGATATTCACTCCCAATAGAGGGTCAAAATCTTACTGGTACCCAAAGCAAGGATATTCCATCAACACAGCAGACTGGGCAACACTCCCAAAGTCAAGTATGAGTGGGGCACTGGCGCAACTCAGTATGATTCTTTTTCAGTGTGAGAGTACCATCTTATGAGTCCAACACTATTTCAAAGTGTGGGGCTCACACCCAATGACTGTACTTTTGTTTCAAGACATGGGATTCTGCTCTATGATAGAATTTCCCACCGAATGAGTGAGATAGTTTTCTAGGTATGAAACTCTCACACACTCTGCCTCCTCCAGGATGTAAGGATCATGCTTATTAAGTGAGATTGCTTAAAGGTGCATGCAGATGAGGCCTGAAGATGGGCCCCAGTTATCTCTTTATTTTCACAATTCCTACAATTCCTACATTTACTTAAAATTTGAGTGATTGAGTCTTGAGTATCTTTTTGTTATCCATGCAGATTTTCGAGTGGCTGCTAAAGTTGATATAATGTGGATACCTGCATGTGAATTGTAGAGTCCAGTAATTTTATCCAGAGTCGAGGAGCTTCAAAAAATCTCGCAAGTTCAAGAGCATGTTCATTGGTAACAAAACCTGTAATGTCTTTTGTTTATATCCCTCCCCCTGACTCTCCCGGAACTCTTTTTGCTCTTTCTACTAATGACGCTTTATTTACCCCATGTGACGTGATTGGTCAAGGCAAGCCTGCATGATTGCAGCCTCTCCAACAAATGAAAAGGGGGGGCTCTGGGCCCCCCCGCCCGCATGGCGGCGCGGCGATCGCCCCCTCCCTTTGTGCCCCTCGGTGGTAGGGCGTGCCCTCCTGGGCGCGCCCCACCACAGATTGGCTGGTGCCCTCCCTGACCCGGATACCATGGTAGGATGTCCGGGTCAGGGGCGGGCGTGCCGGGAGGGGCTGGGTGGGGGCGTAGCCACCCCCACCCAGCCCCTTGGGGATAAAGAAGCGGGGAGCGCCCAGGAGACCCTCTTCTCCCTGGACGCTCCTCCACAGCGTGTTGTGCCCCGCGCTCGGGGCTTCTTGTTTTTATTAATTATTGTCCATTTTTTATTTCAGGTCCCGGTTGCCCGAGCCCTGTGGAGGAAGCGGCTTTGAGATCCAGCGGCGGATGCCCGGCGATCTTCGGGTGCACATCGGGGCAGCGAGGTCAAGGCTGCAATTTTTATCGGGCCACGTCGAGCGCCGCATGGGTGCTGGATTTGCGGGAGACTGAGGTATTTCTCGGCGCTGAAAGTGCGCCAGAGCCACGTGGAGCACAACCGACGTGGGTGCATAAGGGGAACAGTTTCGCGGAAGATCGAGGTATTGTACATGACCAGTTGTAGCGGTGGGGGGGCTCTACAGAACCAGGCTACCGAGCGGGAGTGTGCTGTAGGGGGCGAGAGGCCATAGCGAAGCGCTAGGTGTTTTTGGGTCAAGGATCGACAAACAGAAAACAACACCTTCTCCGCTCCTCGCATTCGTTTTATAATTGTCCCCTATCTCCGGTTTTCAGCGCGTGGTGAAATCAGCTGGCTGCACGTGGAGCTGTGTAAGTTGCGAAGCAGGGTCGACCAGGGCAGGACCTGGATGGGAGACCAGGGGAAAGGGTGCCTTTGAATTTATGTGGATGCCTTTGATTTAATGAATGCAATTTTGGGCTCGTTTTAATTAGGAAACAAGGGTCTCCCTACCAGTGGGATTGTTTAATTGGCGCCCTTTCTAGACAGTAACCTGGGGTGTTCTTTTGAACTATCTAAGACATACAGGCAAAGGCAGTGTTGAGGTGGGGGGATAAGAAAGGGGGTCAAGTTTTCAGGTATTGCAACCCTCTTTAGGCGCTGGTTTTTTCAACAAATTGTATCAGCCTCATACTCCCAGGTACTGATTATTTTTCTATTACAGGCGCTTAGAGACAACATCGCTGCAGTTCAATTGATCAGCGCAAAGAGGTGGACGTAGGACGCGGTTGGGGACTCAAGAACGGAGTGGAGTACGCAGGATTGGTCGGTAAGAGGAGAACGGGGGGCTAGCATTTCATCGCTCCTGGTTGCCGCCGGGTGGGTCTACACTAGGTTTACTCACCCCTGACATAGCCGGATAAGCCGGTGGTGTTGCGGCCGCCGTTGCATGGTGCTTACAGCCCCCTGGACATCCTCCATCTGGTGAAGGTACAAAGCGCGAGTACGCACAATTGTATCATTAGGAGTGTAGGCAGTCCTTGGTGGTTTTGAACATGCCAGGGCCAAGGGGTGGTAAAGGAGGGTCCCGGATGGAGGTTATGATGTAGACCATGATGCTTGAAATGAGCAACATTAACAAGCGATTGGGGAAAATTGATGAATTAGAGGCTCGCTTTAATGAGAGGTTTGATGAGGCTCCTGGCCCATCGGGTAGGCCTGTTCGCCAGAGGACGGCCCCCTTGCCAAGGGGGGATTTTGTTACCCCACCTAAGAGGTCTAAGGCCAAGAAGCCCAGGTACACTGCGCCCCCCCCCCCCCCAGCCGTTAGTTCCAATACCAATTATACCTGTTCCTGTGGCTCCAGCGCCTCTGGCACCTACGCCAATTGTTCCTATTCCTGCAGCGCCAGCCCCTGTCAATCCGCCGGCGCTCCCCCCTGCCGGGCCTGCCCCTTCACCCGTGGCGCCCATCCCACTTACGGGTTTACCGCCACCGGCAGCGCCCTTGCCTCCTACACCTCTGCCGCCGGTTATGCCCCCGGTGGCGCCGGCAGTCCCAGCAGGCAATTTAGACTCAATCCCCCCTGAACTGGTATCTCAGATAACGGCCTTGATGCCGTGGCTACAGAAGGGGGGGGTGTTACCGGCTTCATCAGATCATGCCGCAGAAGCGGCAAAATTGGTGGAAAAGATTAAATCTGCAGCGGTGGCTGACAGTACTGCAGGGCCCTCATCTTCTTCCCTCGCAGGTTCCAGTCCCGCCCAACCGAACGGAGATGGTGGGCAGCCGGCCCAGGTGCCTGGAAATGGTAAGGAGGTGGCGCTGCCTCTCTTGGGAGATGGTTCTATACCCTCCAGGAGGGAGAATTTAGCACAACATGTGTCACAGACTGTGAAGGAGATGATTTGGGCTGATAAATATGTGTACATTTATTCATTACTGCTTGATAATAGGGAAATGGAGCATGCAAAGACGCTAAAGGAGTGGATGCATCCAAGTGAATGGAGGGCACAGTGTTCTAGATTTAGGGTGGAAGAAACTCTGCTTAACTGGATCAGGGCTTTCGCAGTGTTCACAGCTATCAAGGCTGAACGACCCCCCAATGTGCAGGCGCCATTAGCGTGCTATCAGAGCAGGATTGTGGGGTGGAGTGAACAGTACTCTGGGGATGCGTGGAAAGGGTATGATGTCAATTTCAGGAAAGCCTTGGAATTTAATCCATCACTGACATGGGACAAGGTTGACTCTATGTCATGGCATCAGCAATTCTCAGAGAGCTCGCCCCCCCATCAGTCCACCAGTGCAGTCAAGGTTTTTTCCGCCAGACCTCAACAGCCCTTTCGGCCACCCCAAGCGGGTGAGGTCCCGGGTAGGAATAGGGGCGGCGGGTCAGAGAAGAAAGGGGTGTGCTGGGATTTTAATAGGCGCACCTGCACAAGGGCCCCGGGCACCTGTAGATTTAAACATGCATGCGGGGCCTGTGGTCACCCGTCACACCCAGAAGCATCTTGCAGGTCCAAGCAGGGCAACCATGGTCAGAGGGGAAGAGGAAAGCCAGTGTAGTACAAACAAGTTGGGTACCCCCACGCCTGTAGATGTTCTGGCAATGATCCCATGGTTAAATAGATATCCGGACCACACAGCAGCCACACTACTTCAGGAAGGGTTCTCCCAAGGCTTTAGGATCCTGGCAGGGGGGTACACAGGTAGCGCCCATTGCAAGAATCAATTGTCAGTGAAACTCAACCCTACAGTGGTGGCGGCAAAAATTAGCAAAGAACTGTCTCTGGAAAGGATATCTGGCCCATTTGTGAGGGTGCCCGTCCCCAATTTTGTGTGTTCACCACTAGGAGTAGTTCCCAAAAAAGAGAAGGGCCAGTTTAGACTGATCCACAACCTGTCGGCGCCCAGAGGAGCGTCTTTGAATGATGCGATTGATGAAGGGATTTGTAGTGTAAAATATGCCTCATTTGACCAGGCGGTGGACCTGTTGCGTGCCCTTGGGCCAGGGGCCCTGATGGCAAAGTCAGACATAGAATCTGCTTTCCGTCTCCTCCCAGTCCACCCAGCTGATCATCATCTCCTAGGTTTCACTTTTGAAGACAAGTTTTACATGGATAAATGCATGCCCATGGGCTGTTCCATATCATGTGCATATTTCGAGACGTTTAGCTCTTTTCTAGAATGGGTCATGAGACAGGCGACGGGCCACCAGCAGGTCATGCATTACCTGGATGATTTTCTCTTCTTAGGTGCGGCGGGCTCTCAGGAGTGTGCCTGGGCACTGCAGGAATTTTGCGTGCTCATGCAGGCTTTTGGGGTCCCGCTAGCGCCGGGGAAGATGTTTGGGCCATCCACCTGCTTGGAATTTCTCGGTATCGAAATTGATTCAGTGGAAGGATGCTTCAGGTTGCCCCAGGACAAAGTGTCTAGGTTTAGAGCAGCGCTGCGACAATGCCTACGCAAACACAAGGTTTCCTTGCAACAATTACAGGAGGTGGTGGGGCAACTGAACTTCGCTCTGCGGGTTATCCCTATGGCACGCCCGTTCTCACGCTCCATTGCCCAGGCAATGAAGGGACTACGGGAGAAACATCTCCGCACGAGGTTGTCATCTGAGGTTCGCCAGGATATGCTCATATGGATGGCGTTCCTGGAGGATTTCACTGGCAGGGTAGTGTGGCCCGGTCCTCCCACCACATCAGCAGAGTTGGGTTTATGGACAGACGCGGCTGGTAGTGTGGGCTTTGGCGCCATCCTGGGGAACAAGTGGGTCGCCCAACGATGGCCGGAAGAATGGAGAGCATGGGGTTTGACCACCAATATTGGCTTCCTTGAACTCTTCCCAATCTGGGTGGCATTGAAGGTCTGGCCCGAACACCTATGTAATCAATCAGTGGTGTTCTGGTCAGATAACATGACCGTGGTGGAGTGCATAAACCAACAGGGGGCGCGCTGTCCTTTCATACTGCGCCTGATAAAGGAGATTGTGTTGCAATGCTTGAAAATGAATGTGGTCTTCAAAGCCAAGCATGTCCCTGGCATTCTCAATAATGCAGCTGACTCCCTCTCTCGCTTTAAAATGCAGGTTTTCAGGGAACATCTTCCTGCAGCAGACCCCTCTCCGGCTCACTTCCCGGCAGTACTTTGGCAGATTGGTGCCCCAGATTACAGGACCTCGTGGTTGCTAGCTTAGCCCCCAGGACCAAGACAGCTCACGAAGGGGCGTTTTTGTCTTACCGTACTTTCTTGGGGCAGGAATGGGAGGTTAGGTGGGCACAGGAGGACAGCTTTGCGGCCTACTTAGAAGGGATGCACAGGGAGGGTCGCTCCGTAGCGGCTGCGAGCAGGCAGAGGGCGGCGGTCTCCTTCTTTGAGCAGGCTAAGAGCATGCGAGACCCCACTAACACCTTTATGGTGCGCAAGGCCTTGAGGGGTTGGCGCCGTTTACAGGGTCACCCTGCTGATAAAAGAAGGCCCATTGGGCTAGCACGGCTGACATCTTTATTGGTGACACTGCACAATGTCTGTAGCTCGGAGTGGGAGGTACTTCTGTTCAAAGCTGCATTTTCACTGGCTTTCTATGGGGCTCTGAGAATTGGTGAGTTGGTAGCAGCGTCCAAACATGATCAGCAGGGCGGCCTACAAGGGGCCTGTGTAAAGATCACGGAGGATACCATGTGGGTGACAATTCAGAAATCCAAAACCGACCAGGAGTCACGGGGTCACACCATAGTGCTCCACCGAGCCCGTGCCAATCCTTGCTGCCCGGTTGCTCATGTGGAAATCTTCCATAAACAGCGAGGGGGCACGGCGGGAGGTGCACTGTTGTGTCACGCCGATGGTACGCCCTTGACCAGGTACCAGTTTAGAAGGGTCTTGGAGCTGACGATCAGACAAGCAGGTCTGGACCCCAAGGAATTTGGCACTCACTCATTTAGGATTGGGGCAGCAACTGAGGCAGTGGCAAGGGGCCTCCCGGTTAAAAATGTGAAGGAAATTGGGAGATGGTCCTCTGACTGTTATAAACGATATGTGCGAATTGACATGTTGTGACAGGATGGTGCTCACACCGGGTTTGTTTTTGGTTTTTTGCAGTTTCTCAAACCTGTGACGCAGGGGTGGAACTCTCCACCGGGCATCAACGATCTACGCCATCACGGAACAATCATCAGGATCAACACAAGAAAATGGTTTGGATCGTGGGTCACTCGTATGTGAGGCGTGCTGAATGTGTTTTTCTTTCAGGAGACCGTAGAAAAAGGGCAGCGCAAAAGGGGTTTGACATTTCATTCTTCGGGAGAGGGGGTCTATGTCTCACCCAGTTCAGGGACTTCTTCCAGGGACTCTTAGCTCAACAGCCCGCCCCCCCGTCAGTGGTGATACTTCACCTGGGGGAGAATGATTTGGCCAAATTGGGGAGACGCATCCTTATTGAGGAGATCATCTCCACTGCGGGGTGGGTGGCCAGCATTTGCCCTGGTTGCACGGTAGTATGGTCGCAACTTATCCCTCGGTGGCAGTGGCGAGGGAGGACTCGGTTAGGGCGTTGAATCACTCGGTAAAGAGGATCAACACGCAATTGGACAAACTTTTTCGGGCCCCCCGGTTGCAGACGATTCCACATGGGTGTATCTGGGGCGAACAGTATTACCTAGGGGATGGAGTACACTTGACTGAGGCGGGGAATGTTTTGTGGTCTAACAATCTCTGGGCCTGGTTAGAGGGTTTTGCTAAACAAGATTGCTGATTTGGGTCTAGGTAGGGGGAGGCCAGATCGTCGGTTAACAATGCTGGCCTGTGGCGGTAAGGTCATGACCGGTGAGCAGCTATTTTAAGGTCTGAGGGGGCGGGCATCATCCATGGGAGGTTCCCGTCCAGGGGGAGGGGCCATTGGCCACTCCAAGAACTCCAGGGGCAAGGTAACTGGTGCTTCAAAGGGGCGCGGGTTGGAGTAGTCACGCTTTCCTTAGGCTGGTAGCCACCCCGCGCGCGCATACTTATGACGTCACCGGATGGCGCAGAGTAAGGGCCCTCCTTTAGTGGGTAAATGGAGTTCACGGCGTAGACCGGGTAATTACTAGGACCGGCTGCGCATGCGCACATCTCTAGGTAAGGCGCAGCTAGTAGGACCTGACACCGGTTAGCGACCTTGCCATATGGCCAGAAATGTAGTATACAAAAATCAAGATGAGGATGTTAGCTTCGGTTAGGAAACAATCTGTATTAGAGTTTCTGTTAAGGTTAGCCTCTCAAACTTGTTGACAATATTGTATCTAATGTCCTGCTGATTTTTGTATAAATTGTTGATCATGCAATTAAAAACCTTTTTAATTTCATATCTTAATAAATACGGCCGGGAGGTCCTGCGACCTCCCGCCTTCCAAAGATAACCAGGTCTCATGTTCATGTGTCAGGTGTTGGTGTGGTCAGATGGGGGGGGGGCGGCAGCCAGTCGCTGACCATGTGAAAAGGGGGGGCTCTGGGCCCCCCGCCCGCATGGCGGCGCGGCGATCGCCCCCTCCCTTTGTGCCCCTCGGTGGTGGGGCGTGCCCTCCTGGGCGCGCCCCACCACAGATTGGCTGGTGCCCTCCCTGACCCAGATACCATGGTAGGATGTCCGGGTCAGGGGCGGGCGTGCCGGGAGGGGCTGGGTGGGGGCGTAGCCACCCCCACCCAGCCCCTTGGGGATAAAGAAGCGGGGAGCGCCCAGGAGACCCTCTTCTCCCTGGACGCTCCTCCACAGCGTGTTGTGCCCCGCGCTCGGGGCTTCTTGTTTTTCCCACCCACCATCCCTGAAACTAAATGATTGATGTTGTCTTAGTCTAGTTTAAGTGTAATCTGTAGGTGCTTGTGGAGATCCTTGATATGCATAAGTGATCTGTGTCTGGTTTGTATATTATGCTGGTGATGCTTTCTTTAGGAATTTTTTCCCCTATTAGTGAACTGTGATGAAACATGTTATGATATTGCAATTGTGCTTAGGACTTTTTTCCCTTTGTAGCTTTAAATTGATGTTTTGATGTGTTAGCTAGAGTAGTTGTCATTAGAATTTTTCTCCTAGGTCGTCGTATTTATTAGGTTTGGGGCATGCGGTAAGGTCATGACCGGTGAGCAGCTATTTTTAGGTCTGAGGGGGCGGGCATCATCCATGGGAGGTTCCCGTCCAGGGGGAGGGGCCATTGGCCACTCCAAGAACTCCAGGGGCAAGGTAACTGGTGCTTCAAAGGAGCGCGGGTTGGAGTAGTCACGCTTTCCTTAGGCTGGTAGCCACCCCGCGCGCGCATACTTATGACGTCACCGGATGGCGCAGAGTAAGGGCCCTCCTTTAGTGGGTAAATGGAGTTCACGGCGTAGACCGGGTAATTACCAGGACCAGCTGTGCATGCGCACATCTCTAGGTAAGGCGCAGCTAGTAGGACCTGACACCGGTTAGCGACCTTGCCATATGGCCAGAAATGTAGTATACAAAAATCAAGATGAGGATGTTAGCTTCGGTTAGGAAACAATCTGTATTAGAGTTTCTGTTAAGGTTAGCCTCTCAAACTTGTTGACAATATTGTATCTAATGTCCTGCTGATTTTTGTATAAATTGTTGATCATGCAATTAAAAACCTTTTTAATTTCATATCTTAATAAATACGGCCGGGAGGTCCTGCGACCTCCCGCCTTCCAAAGATAACCAGGTCTCATGTTCATGTGTCAGGTGTTGGTGTGGTCAGATGGGGGGGGGGGGCGGCAGCCAGTCGCTGACCATGTTGTTCTTTGCATGTTATTGAAGCTTGCATTGCTGGTGCCCGGGTTGTACATACGCTGTACTTGCTCTTTTGCTGCTTGTACTGCATCTGTTTTGTTTGTGTATGTGAGAGGCTTTGTGCGTGTATTAAACCTCCACTTATCATGTTATAATGATAATCACCACTTTACAAAGTGCATACATAAATACATCAGCATTCCATTGCTTCTGTGTATGCTTTACCTGCTCTGTGTGTGAAAGGGAGGCTTGTGCTGCAGCGGATTCCACTGCGTGCCAGTGACGCTTGCTTTTTTGCTGCCTATGATCTACCGATTTGCACGTTAGTGAAGCTTGCACAACTGCCACCAAGGTTTGCCCGGTTGCATGTATGTTAGTGACGTTTTTCACCAGGGTGAGTGCCATTGGCGTTATCTATGGCCTTCTGAAAACGAGAACTGTGAGGAGTGGTATGGGCAAGCATGTTCACCACCTCGTTAATTTCTAATATTCGTGTCACTAATTAATTCTGCAGTTGCTGCGACATATACATTTAATAATCCTTGAAGCACACAATCCAAACATGTTTTTACTTTCAACGAGGAAGCAGATTCCGGATCATAGCAGTCACCGTATTGGCACATGAAATATAAGTTAATTAATACCAAGCACATTTCCTCATGAACATATACAACACTTCCCACGCTTAAAATTAGTTAATTTAATTAAACACACTTCCTGTGAAAATCATTAATTACATAAGCAGAACAAAAGTTTTACTTAGTTCTTCACTCCCACGATTCTATTCGATCAAAACTAACTTTCACTAAAATGTTTCTCTAGAACTCCAGCTAATCTGCCTTTTATTAAAAAACGTTCAAATTTCCCTACCCCCTGAAAATACTTCAGTAACTACTTATAATCTCATGGACCTATTCACAAATTGCATTTTTATTACGTTTTGTAGTACCAAAGTAGTACTCCAAAATAACTACAAAATGCTATTCGCAATCCTACATGTGGAGTTTACGCCTAAGCCACGTGTACCTTTTTTCTGTGCGGAGATCTCTGCCCCGAATGTCCACACACGTAAACATACATGTATGTAGTAAATGTGGGCGGGACAAAGGAAGTGGCTGTAAAATTGGGAATACTTCTTACAACATGGGAGAGGTTTAGGAAGGAGTGAGAAAGGGAGGGTTAGGTAGGGGTTTAGTGACTCAAAAAAGTTGTATATTGCCCAGAGCTGAAGTAAGTTCAGCACCTCACATGGCCAACCATTGGTATTTCAATATCTTCACTGTAATGGGGGCTACATCTAGCCCCGGACAAACGCACTGCTGAATGTGCACAATTGCATAATTATTTACCGACTTTTACAATGTTCATCCATTTTACTCCGTAATTTTCAAATTTATCATCCTTATTCTTTTGTTTAAATTCGAGTCCACACGCAAAAGTGTATATGCTGTTTCCGAGTTTTTACTGTTCAACCATGTCTATCCAGACTTTAAGAATGAGCAGGACAAATGCATAGATTCATTTCAGGCAGTGTTTATTCTAAAAGTACCCAATGGACTCGAATTTAAACAAAAGAATAAGGATGATAAATTTGAAAATTACGGAGTAAAATGGATGAACATTGTAAAAGTCAGTAAATAATTATGCAATTGTGCACATTCAGCAGTGTGTTTGTCCGGGGCAAGATGTAGCCCCCATTACAGTGAAGTTGTTAACTTTAGTGCCTGTAGGGCATGGCACTATACCCAATCAGCACGCAAATACCAGATAAAAAGAAATAATTTTGAGAAATCGGATGAAGAGGTGTGCATCCTGCCCCCCCATTTACAGTGCAGTATTTCAATATCTTCCCATTAAAATAGTTGGGGGTAGGGGCGTTTAAATAACTCCCCCTCTGACATAATGTCAAATTAAATTAAATATTTAAAATAGTTACAAATACAAATACGTTAAAAGTAATATTAACAAATATAATAATAGTCCATATATTTAATATAAAACATTTCAATACATTTTTGCGTTCAACAATTAAAGTAATACATTTTATTAAATATAGTTACATTACTCTTAATTAATTGTAAACAACGCTTGTAAGAATTATGAATACATCATTATTTGATTTTTATTCCATTCATTGTGAATGTATTTCTTAATTACAGCGTACGAAAAATATTTTTTATTTAAATTTTAATATATTTAAATTAATTAAAGAATGATTTAATAATTTATTAATAGTGCTGTAGCATTCATTCCGAATTACTACATTTCAATTAAATATATAAAATTAATTAATTTTAATATTTAACATAAACATTTTTTTACAAACGTTTAGCAAGTTTAATAAACTTTTTTGCTTTTCCCTTTAGGTTACCATAATGAAACTGCAGTCGGGCAGGGATCTTTATAAGTTTAAGTATAGGGAAAAGTTTCTCTCTACTGCCTGCCATATTATTTACCCTGCTTAACCTGATTGGTTAAGGTAAGGTGGCATGTTTGCAGCATATCCCACAAACTATTCTTTGCAGCTTACACTGATGATGTTTGTGTTGTACGTAAGCTGTAAATGCATATGAACCTTGCTGTGTTGCTGCCTATTCTAGATCTGTTTTGTTTTTCTATGTGAACGACTGGTGTGTGTTTTTGTGTGGATTAGACCTCCAGTTATTATAATGACAAAGACCATCATGTAAAATAGCTTAATAAATACATAAACATTGCATTGTTTCGGTGTATGCTGTACCTTTTCTATCTGTGAAAGGGAATTGCTACAGGTGATTGTACTGTCTGTCAGTGAAGCTTATACTCTCAATGGATATTGTTCCTATGCTTTACCGCAGGGAGATAACCACCCCAGTAAAGCAGATCGCTGCATGGAAAGTACAGGGAAAAGTCAAAAATGTGTATTAAACTTGGAAAACATTTGTAAAAATATTTTTATTTTGAATACTAAATAAATTATTTACATACATTTTTTTGAAATCTAGAACTAAAGAAAACATGCTACATAATTGTTAACTAAATGTTGAATTAATAATAAAATTATTTAAAATATAGAAAATGATATTACAATTATTTTTTTAAGTTTCCTTAAAAATAAATTCCCGCCACAAGTTAAAAAAAGTTTGTAGTAGGCATTAATTATTATTAAAAGTGGTGTATACAATAATTAAAATGATATTTGATCCAATATATTGTTACCTTACATTTTGAATGAAAAGTAATAAAATTGTTTTATAATTAATTTAAAAATATGGATTTCTTTATTTTTTTGACATTAGATTAAATGTATTTGCATTTTGACTTGTTTAAATACTTTAGGTTCATTTAACTAATTTGTTTTAGTAGTAACATACACACATCAGCAAGTGTGTCTCTACTCTATTTTTCAGAGAATGTTGATGTGTAAGTCTACACTTTTGTGTAGCTTTACACTTAACAACAGCGACGGCCCGTGGAGGGAGTTACGGTGGGGCAGGAGGGCGGGGAGGGGGAGGGGCAGGGCGGAGGTTGCTAAAAACCGGCATATGGATAATTGCAGGTAAGTAAACAATTTAATTAATAAAATGAATTTCGTAGCTCGCACTGCATTGCATTTTGCGATGCAAGGCGCACTACGAAATTCGTTTTATTAATTAAATTGTTTACTTACCTGCAATTATCCATATGCCGGTTTTTAGCAACCTCCACCCTGCCCCTCCCCCTCCCCACCCTCCTGCCCCACCGTAACTCCCTCCACGAGCCGTCGCTGCTTAACAAGATATAAACCGGGGGTTAGAGGGTCATTGGGAAAATGTAACGAACCGCACAATATGATCCCAGACAGTACTGAAAAACACACAAATATATCTCTGGGTCTGGCTAATCACCTGGCGCCTTAAAAGTCCTATACACAAGCCAAAATAGTTAAATATGTTTGAATTAATGTGATCTCTCGCTGGGAAGCCCTATTTAAAAGACGAAGCCCCAACACTCACCAAAAGGTGACATGCTTCATCATCTGAGATCTTCTCCCAGCTGTAAAACCTAGCACAGCCGAGGGCTACAACCCCCTCACTGTGAGGGAGGAGCTTAGGGATGTTTTCAAGAGTTCAGCTGGATACTCCAAGATCTATCAGATGAAGAGCTCTAATATAAGGCAAAGTGATGGGTGCAGTGCTTAAGTGAACATAGTGAAGTGTAATAAAACTGTCTACCATGAGAAATTTGTTTTTAATGTATATCTTGTGGTGTCAGGGTTAAAAACAGTACTGGTGCAGTTTGAAAAAATAACTGCCACTATAACATTTGTGAGGGTCGGTCTACATGTTTCTGCTTTCGTTACCTGCAGAGTGTCTAGCATTCCTCAGGACCTATAAGAGTAAGCTACTGCAAGTAGTGAAAAAGGTACAGGAAAAAGTGTAGAAAGGAAGAAGCGCCTGTGGTTCGATGCATTACTGCCTCGGCAAGAATAATAGTGTAGAAAGAATGATTACTTGTTGTATGATGGATTCAGTCTAGTCTTCTGAACAGAGCTATACCGGTAAACAAAAGTAACCATCGCAAAAATGCTTCAACCAGCCCCACTCCCTTCATCTCCTCACACCCTCTCTGTATTTCCATCCATCCATTCCCTCTTTTCTTCTCTCTCTTCTACTTTCTGATCACTTTCTCCCTACCTCTCCCCTCTCACCCTTTCACCATGTCTCTTTTGAAGTCTCCCAGTTCTTGCTGCAATTAAACCTGGGGAGTTGGAGAAAGAGGCATCCGGAGTGGCCCTGGTCCTTTAATGCCGACTCCAAGGGTTCCAGCCCACCGGGGAAATGTCTGTTGGAATAAAAGGTCTGTCCAGCCTTGCATCTGGACATCTTTTGCCACTCTTTTAATATGATTATCAGAAGATAGTGATTTACACTGTCACATACTGTAAAAATGCTGAGGTTGGCCAAGTAGTTGGTCAGCCTTCATAAAGGTTGATAAGGAGATACTATGATATGTTTACTATTATGGGGGGCTTGTGCTACATTAAAACCACTGCACGCAATTCCAATACAACATCACCACATATGGCCTCAAAATGACTTGCTACTAGTGAAAAGGGAGCAGCGAGATGGAAATGTGCCATTTTGCTTGGAAACTTGAAAATCTTTGCTTAGGAGTTTCTAATATGGATGTTGTAATACTTGAAAGCCTTATTTGTGGTGTTGAATCAGGATGTGTGTTCTGAATAATTTCTGTACTGTTTTATGACCACTCTTTGTAAGATTTATACTGGGAATTAGGAGAATGGAGATTGAACATCATGGGGCCCATTATGATGATGGGCGGATTGCCCCCGCCAGGCTGGCGGGGGCAATCCACCCGACATCCACACTCGTTATCCCCCCGCCATATTAGTATGGCAGGGGGGACCTCGGCGGACGGAACGACCGTCTGCCACTTTTCCGTCCTGGTCGCCTTGAGGCTGGGGCGGAAAAGGAATAATATGGTGGCGGTGTCTATCAGACACCGCCAGCCATGCTATGATGGGCGTCTGTAGGCGCCTTTCCGCGGTGGCGATGCTGCCACGGAAAGGCATGCGTTCTTCACTCTGGGGGCCCCCTGCGGGCCCCCAGGGTGAAGGAGAGGTGGGGGTGCACACGGGGGGTACATGTGGTACCCCCCTTCATTTGCATAAACAAAGAGGCAGACACCGCACTGTGCCTGCCGCTTTGTTTATGCAAATGCATCAATGCATTTTTAGCATTGTGGCGGGCGGTGCAGAGAGCACCGCTCGCCACGATGCTAAAAATGCAGGATGTGCCCGCCACTGTGGTGGGCACATCCTAATACCCCCCACGGGACCCCCCGCCCTTATGGCGGGCGCTCCAGAATTCCGACAGGATGGCGGACGGACAAAGTCCGCCCGTCATCCCAATGAGCCCATAAGGAAAATCGTTCAGAATCTCATCCGACTGGTTTCGGAATCATTTCTGACCAAATCGGTTTCTGCGAGTCTGACCGACCGATTACAATCCTACCGAACATCTTTCGGTTGGACTCGCATTGACTTCAATGGGAGCCTGCGTTCCAAACAAGAACAAAGTCTCCCTTTGGAAAAAGGGGTGGTTGGGAAAAGCTTGCACCCTGTGACGAGCACCCCATGGTGCCTGTCACTCTGTGCATGGCTGTAAAGAGGGGTCCCTTGGCTACTCTCACGGGCCCCAACAGGAGTCCTATGGGTGGAGTGGGGCTTGCTATGGGCCCCCAAAGTCAGATTCCGAATCCGTTCCATGTTGGACAAACCGATTCAGAACGGCTGTCAGAATCGACATCGTAATCTCTCGGTGGCAAAACAGTGTCCATTGAGCTGTACGATCTGGCTCGGAAACAACAAGGCCTGTCTGAATGCCGATCCGAACCTATTCGGACAGCTCGAACAGTTTCCGTGCATCGTTCAGATATGTATACGATTCGGTCGGAAACATAGGTTCCGAATCCAATTCTCCGAATCTGAATCCCGTTTAGAGACTTTGTAAACACCATCAACATCGTCTCCTTAATGTTTAGCAAGAGAGGATCTGTGATAAGATCACTAGATCAAAAGTCAATAAACTGTTGCATGTTGCACATTTCCACTGCCACCCAGTGCAAATCCCCTTGTTTTGTGAAATCTGATATAATTATTTATCACCACCAAAATCCCAGTTGATAACATTGATTACATGCATACCTTAAGACTAGCTCAGTCCAGTTATCAGGAAAATAGAGGCAGAACAGACATTAAACAGAAAACACATATTTACCCACTAAACCCAACATGTAAAAAACACAAGAACGAAAGAATGGGAACGAAAAAAACTTGCTCAGAAAATGCTTTCTACATCTACGATTGTATCACAAGATATTTTTTACTGGTGCTATACATATCGTTGTTGGTATGTAAGGTAGTGCTTATTGCAAACACCTTTTTCTACTGTATTATGAAGGAAGATTTGTGCACATGGTATTTCGTAACAGGAACATTTGTGCATATTTGTTCTGTCACGTTAATTTGGGTGGTGATGTATTGAGTTGTCCGTGTAGTGGTGTTTTCCTGTTTTTTTTTTTGGCACTGTGTTTTTGTTGTAATGTATTGTGGTTAATGTGATGTGAACTATTTGTATTGTTTTGTAGATTGTGCCTTGTTAAGTTTTGTTGAGTTGTTATTTTGTTTTTTATTCTGTTGTTGTGTTTGTCCTCTGTAATTTCCTTAAAGATGTCTAATTCTGCCACCAAAAGCAACATATTCCTTTAAAGTTCTAGTGACAAGAACAAACAATCATTCACCACACTAACCCTGCTTCAGCTCTTCACTTATTTAAGAAACCAATCAACCCAAAACAGTGGCAGAGACCAGATCCTAAATTAACACTTCTGATGCTCACAGTTTGTGCTACCCAAATGTCTAAAGATTAACAACCTCTTCAAAGGTACTGTAAAACTTTACAGAGAGGATATTTATATTCCAAAACAAATATTCCATTGACACTGACCAGTATATATTCTGAATCTAACTAAATCTATCCATTTTAGACATACCTTTCCAACTACCTTAAAACAGTATCATCACAATCATCAAAGCTTTTACCGTACATTTTCAGTTAGCTGACCGCTTTATTACCCTTTCCCCAATTCTTTAGATTACTTCTCTGTATTTAGCTTCAGCTTCAAATCATGCTTTCAAACGAAAAAACAATCTCCAAGAGTTTCACAAGATCTGGCAACAAGTCTCAGGCTGCAACACCAATATATCTCAATTGCCTAGCAAGGATGCTCTATTTCATGCAGAATGTATGCTCACTATAGTCAAAATGGCCCCGCCTAGTGAGAGTTCTGTGACTTTATGAGAAATGTAGTTTATGAATTATTTTTCAACCACCTACGCCTACTGCAACCTCCAGAGAAGGGAAGCCTTTTGCCAAGTGGGCCCAGTGTTCCAAGTGCATTGTCTCCCTTTTTTCTACAGAATGTATGAAGCACTTGTAAAATTGGGAAATAATGCTCAGTGGGTCTGTAAGAGATCTTAGGGCAATAGAAAAACAGAGACCCTGGATATTTTCACATTGTCTTGCTGCACAGGTGAGCTTGAGTTGAACTTCAGGAGCATTGATATCTGAAGACATGAGAAGACTGTTAGCATGGCTTTAGTGTTGACCTGACATCTTTCGTCTGATAATATATATCATATACCTGTTGACACACACTGTATTCCAGACTCTCTATTTTGGAATGAAACTCAATATTACTCCTGATGTGTATTATAATTAAAGTTGACATGATAACTGCAAATAATACTCCCACTTAATCCTAACAGATGATTCCTTGTGAAAAACATCAACGTGCAAAACAATTCTTAACCACGTGGGTGCTAGCGTTTTCCCGCTGTGTGCTGAAAAATCGAAAATGCCTGAGTTCATGACGAGTTGACCTTGTCACAAGCGCAGCGCAGGTAAGGTCCATGGCGAGCTGGCTTTGTCACCAGCACTGAAGGGGTTAATCCCAGTGGATGTCTCCTTGAGAAAATAAACAAATGACACAACAAGAGTTTGTAATGCTACATAGCCAGGTCTTGTGCAAAAAAAAACCCAATGCAAATATAAATCTTTATTCAAGTGTTGTGGGCAAATACTTCTCTGTCTCCAGAGAAGTCTATTGTCTGCTTCTGAGAATAACAGGCTCCAATGACTCCAAACATCTAAATAGCAAGTCCTGGCTGCAGAAACTATGTATCACAATTGCCTACAAGGATTATATGGGCCACAAGGAACTTATTGCCCGATTTCGAGTTTGGCGCAGCAGTCCCGGTGCACCGCCGGCTCTGCTGAGCCAATCCC
Organism: Lissotriton vulgaris; assembly: GCF_964263255.1. Classification (NCBI taxonomy): domain Eukaryota; kingdom Metazoa; phylum Chordata; class Amphibia; order Caudata; family Salamandridae; genus Lissotriton; species Lissotriton vulgaris. The sequence continues at coordinate 9,326,521 of NC_141688.1, forward strand.
AAGCCTGGACCGCAGGCCGTATTACAAGTTGAACTCATATTACATGAGTTCAGCTCATATTAGGGTTGTCTGTCCTTTAGCCTTTCCCATGGTGATGCCTGGAAAACAGACACTGATATGGGAACGGCCACAGGGATCCAGCATAGCATAGAAAGTGATGTCCATGCTGTGCTGGAAATGGGGAGAATACAGACAGGGGGGCACACATTGTGCCCCCCTGAATCTATCCCCATGGTGGGGACATATGGAGACCCTGTAAGGCCCCCTCTGTTTCTGCACCGCCAGCGTTTTCATGACGGGGCTCTGCCATCAAATGGCTGGCACTGCAGAAACTCATAAAATGGCGAGCGGGACTGCGCCTGCCCCCTCTCAGCATATTGCATTGTGGCTCAGCTGGGCCACCGCTAGGGAACGACTGTTCCGTGGTGCAGCCGGCGGTCCACCGCTGATACGACTATGAAAGTTGTAATCAGCAAACAGTGGACCACCGCTGCTGCACCAGAGCGAGTCTGGCAGTCGCAAGACCATTAGACTCGTAATCAGGCCCATAGATTCTAAGCATTAAAGACCATTGCCAATATTTGCAAGTCTGATGAGAGCCTTGTGGCTTCATGGGATAAGGAATCCTTCCTGCTTTCGCTTAGATGTTGAGTGTAGCGCGTCCATCAAGGACGTAAGGCTTCTGTTCAGGCGGCGTCTACATTCCGTACACTACTGCTCCTGCCACTCCTGCCCCTGAAGACGCGCATGCTCAGGAGATTCACAGTAGATTATGTCAGTAAGAACCGGCAGAGGAAAGCACGTCCCACAATGCATCCTGACAACATTTAACATTGTCACAGTGGTCCACCTTCAGAGCAGTGTTCATGGAATGACACTGTTAAAATTAGCCTACATTTAGGATTACACTCCAAATTCTTCTCATCATTTGTAAAGCAGCTCGTTCCAAACCGTTTTCAGGCATTATCCCAATGGAATGCCTTTGAAGTGTCCAGGCTGTTTTCAGGCTTAAACATCTAGCAGGGTATTTATTTAAGATATTCAGCGAAGTGGGATACTTACCAGCACACAAATACTGTAAACATCAGAGCATATCTGAATTAGACGCTCTTTATGCTTCAAATCATTCTTTATATTGTGCAAGGATTGGCTTTCAACATTACAAATAACACCAATTATATATGCACAATTCACTATTGTCTGCAACAACTTATGTATCAAAGGTATCTCTTCCTATTGCCAGCATCAGTGTAAGCTGAGTAAAACAGCTTTAGCATTGATGACTTCCATGTTCCATGTTCAATCAATATGTTTAGTCAATACAGAGCTAACAAGATGTGTCTATGTATAATCTGAAAGTGTCCTCTTGGAGAACAGCATGTTTTTTTTCTGGAGGATTGTGATACTGAAGACCTAAATGCATATTCACCCATTCAACCATATGATTGCCCTATTGATCACATCCCCAAGCACAGATTCTCAATGCCTGAGCCTTTTGTTTTCCCAGGCTTAGGCACGTGCTCTGCGGGATCAGATTGAGGATTATTACATCTCCTTGGGGTTGTCTCGCCCCACGTGCGTGCACCTCTCCTGCGTGTGCCTAAGAAGGAGACGTTTCTCCAAGCCTCCACTTCTGAACCTTTAATGAAATCACAATGAAAAATCGATCTGCTTTGCCCTTGATTAATGACTTGGTGGATGGGTTACTACAAGCCTGTATTGCGAGCTTGCTTTTAGCTTCCAATCAGTGAAACTGTTTAAATATCTACATTCTTTTTGTAGTTTTCTTCTTGTTAGAAAAAGCGCAACAAGTGAATTGAGCTGCGGTGCTTTCCGTTCTTATGCATCAAATCATAAACACATGCCCCCATGTTACTGTATAATCTATCTTACTCCTTTTCGTACCTGTCTCACCCTCTCTTGCCTATCTCTTTCTAGAGCCCTTGCCTCTTTCATCTACTTTCATGTCCAGCAACTCTCCCTTTCTTATCTGTCTCTTTATCACTTCTCTTACCTTCCGCTAGCACTCTACCTCTTGCAGCTGTCTATTTCTCATCTGTCTCTGTCTCTTCATCACCTCTCTGCTTCATCTGTCTCCAACATCTCTCTCAATTGTGTTATTCTTTATCACCTACCATGTCATCATCCCTCAATAGCGCACCTGTCTTCCCTCCCCCTGTAGCTCTCTGTTTCTAACTAATCCGTCTGTTTACCCCCTTATAACTTCCCCTCTTCCTCAACCTCTGCTTTCTCTTTGTCACCTATCTTTAGTCACCTCTCTCTATCCTGTCTCTTTCACTCTTTCAGTTTTACCTTTGACTCTTTCTCGGCTCTCTGTCTTCTTGTCCTCTCTCTCTCTCAGCTGTCTCTCACCTCTCTATTTATATCTTGCTCAGACCTGCCTTCAACTCTTTCTCACTGTCCTCTCTCTTAGACATATCTTTATTACCTCTCAATCTCTCTTTCACATGAGGCTCTCTCTCTCACCTGTCTTTCTGCTGTGTCCTCTTCCGCTCATCTGTCCTTCCGTCATGCCCTGGCCTTCTTCCTATTCTTCTATGTCTCTCCCTCGCCTCACCTCTGGTGTATTTTTCTTCCTACCTTCTCTCTTCACTCACATGGTCAGTAACAAAGCACTACCGTTTGGCAGAACCCATCTCAGCCAGTAGCAAAGTATTATTTTTTAGGTCTGTCTTAACAGCACAACTGTGACTTGACCTTATGCGTTCAACAGAAAAAAAGAGCTATCAGAGATACCAGTTAGAGAAGGGCTTAGGGCCGGATGTAGGTCGGTCGGTAACGGCCGAAAATCGGTATTTTAGTCCGTTACCGACCGATATTCACAAAATGGTATGTAGGGCCGCATATTTTACAGATTCAGTAAATTTACCGATCGGTAAATTTACAGATTCTGTAAAATACCGATTCGGTATTTTTACCGATTCGGTAACAATGAGATGTAGGTGGGACTCTTCTGAGTCCCACAAGCCTTACAGAATCGGTATTTTACCATGAAATTCAACTTCATGGTAAAATACCGATTCCGGTGTGCATGCACATGTGTGCATGCACACCTGTGCCATATGACAGGCAGACCTGCCCTTAGGACAGGTGTGCCTGCCACATGGCCCCCGAATCTTTTTTGGGGGTGCTAGAGGGTGTCAAAGTGACACCCCCTGCACCCTTGTCAAAATCGGTATTTACCGATTCGGTAAATACCGACCGGTAATGCCCCATTCATTCCTATGGGCTTAAAAGCCCATAGGAATGAATGGGGCATTACCGGTCGGTATTTACCGAATCGGTAAATTCAGATATTTACCGATTTGGTAAAAGGAACATCTGGATGTTCCTACATATCCACCCCCTTAGATTTACCGATTTTTAATTACCGAATCGGTAATATTCGGTAATTAAAAATCGGTAAATCTATTTTACCTACATCTGGGCCTAAGTCTCTTCCCACATGTTGACGTCCTTGTTGATTGGGCCGAAGTCTTGTGCTTCCACTGAAAAAGAGTGCTTGTATTGCGCTTTTTGATATGTGGGAATAAATATGCCCAGTACATCAGCACTGAGTTGGTTATGGTGCCAAAGCACTGACCAAGGCCATAGGCATAATCTGTTTATTATGAAAAGTTATGGGTGGATTGTTAACTCTGCATTAAAGCCTGAAGAAAGGGTTTTTGGTAAAGATGGAATCTCACAGATTACCGTAGTAGGCAAGGGTTTCATATTGGTGACCCCGTGACAAACTGTGGGGATAGAATATTTGCACTGTGGTAATCCGTATTAGTCCCTCTTTGGAGTGGAAGTATTTTGCATTGCTACTGTAATTGTGTGTATATTTGTACATCTAGGAATGTGTGCTTGATGGTAATCTTGTGGGAAAGCATAAACTCAATACAGTAGTCCTGAGTAAGTTTAGGTGACACCGCAATGGTAAAAGCTATAGACCCGATTGGTTCAATGAGAAAATATATGTCTGAGACCATAGGTCAGATCTGTTTATTAAGAAAAGTTATGACAATGTCAGTAGGCTCGGCTCATTTATTGTGCAAAGCATTTGTTAAAGCCGGGGTCTGGTGGCTTAGTGAACTAATATGTCTACCTTTGGGGCCTGTGGACCTTATGGTCCCAAGTTCAATTCCCAACAGGTCAACTCAGCCTTTCATCCTTCTGAGGTCAATAAAGTAAGTACCGTTCAGTAACAATATACAGCTGTTAGTCTGTGCCAAGATACCCTTCGTGGTGAAGGAGTGCTTTACAAATACATGTTATGTTAACAGCCCTTTAACGGTTGATTATAGTCCCACTGTGTTACAGGCAGCAAATTACAATGGCAAGGGTATTGGTGTAGGTCACCCCTTCAGAAAAACCCTAGGGGTAAAAGATCTTCACTGTGATGTACGGCCCTTTTGAGAGGGGTTGTAAATTATTTTGCTGAATGACATTTTGTACATGTTTGTCATTTTATAACTGTATGCATGATGGTTGCCAGCTTAGTAGGTAAGGGGTTTGGTAGCCCACTTGAACACACCATGGGGATATAAGACTTGCACTATAACAATCCTTATCAGGAATTTCAGGAGGGATTTTATATTGTTTTCACATCTGTAATTATGTACATATTTGTAATTTTATTGTAGTATGTCTGATGGTTGCCTTGTGGGAAAGTGTATGCTCAATACAGTAGGTGTGAGGTGGGTCTGGTTAAAAGCCAAGGATAAAGGTTATATATAGGCCTTACTGACTCATTGGGAACATTTGTATTAGATTCCATAGGTATTATTTGTTTAGTGTGAAAGGTATGGTAAAGACAGTAACCTTGATTTATTATGAAACATATATGTTAAAGACAATAGGTGCTCAAGGGTGGATTGTTATTTCACCGTGATGATATCTGCAGGCACGTATTTTGTTACATGAAATCTCACACTTTGCCTTTGTAGGCAAGGATTGTGGTGTTGATTGCTGCAGTTGATAAACCCTAGGGGTAGAAGGTTGATAAAAAGCAATTGTTAAAAAATGCATTCATAAGTATAATGAATATCTATCTATCTACCAATAGATACAAAGACGGGTTTGGACGGTAAGCTCTCTTCTGCCATTGATCTGTATGGGTGTCTTTTACCCTCTACATCCATCCATGACAGCATACAACATTGGCAATGGTATCCCACTTTAGCCATTGGCCTCTTTCCCTGTAATTGACGACATTTGTCTGATCACATGTGCTCACCTGCATCTGCTTCAGTTCCAGGGCTACTGGGCCAATCATTAAGTTCTCCATTTCTCCATTTATATGTCCCCTTTCATTTCTTTCCTTCCCCTCTTTTCCAGAAAAGCAGTTCTTAACCTTTTGACTTTTGTGTACCCCTACTGAATGACTCCTAGAAGCCAGAGACTGTGGCCAAAGCAATTTCTATCATTTTAACCTCAAAATAATACATAAAATGTAAAAACCAGCATGCACCAAACAAATACCATATAATCAAATATTTAGCTCTAGAGAAACTTCGAATCAAACATCAGCCTAATGCTGATGTTCACCAGGGGGGCAGATATAAAGGTCAAGAGGGACGAAGTTGCCCCGGGCTGTACTTTGCAAATCCCTCTTTTGGAGCACCAGATACATCAAAGTGGGAATCTCCCGAAGAACACAAGTGTAGAATCTTATTTTTTTAAAGAAACGTGATGAAGGAAATTCTATGATTTTCCCTAAAGCAGATTAAGCCGATGAATCTGTGAAGGATGATTTTTTTATGGAATATCAGTTGCCATAGGACGACAAAAGCAAGAATTCGCAAACACAACAGGCTTACTTTTGGAAAAGTTTTAATTTTTTTAAAATGTTGTTTGTGTAAACCTAAACAATATACAAAATAATGGATACAAAATGAAAAAAATATAGTACTAAAGAGTGGCTCAGAAGCCCAAGAATACTAGACCTTGAACGGAAGGGCACTTCTTTTTGGAGGCTGTGCTCATGGAATCAGGCAAAATGCCATCACTCGCAGAGAGGAGAGTCAATGAACAAAATGGACAGACCCATTGCCTGATGTTACATGGAGTGCTGGGAGAAAGTAACATGTAAACAGAACTTCAACAGACCAATGGGTGCAGAGAGCTGTCAGAAATCCTCGGCAAACTTTTGAACGTTTTTGGAAAACATGAGGCTGACAAGTCAGTTGAAGCTGTCTATAAGACAAACCTAAACATTTTTATTCTTTACATTTTTAAATATTAGAGCATGAGTGTTATCTTTAACACTTCACATCTTACTCATTTTTCACAAAATGGTATACATTTGAAACATTATTACCAACTTCCTATTGAATAGTTATACGAGTGTATTCAAGAGAACAATTTAGTTTCAGTATACAGGTTATGAGGCAGTAGGTACCAAGTACCAGGTACCATTAAGGACCATGACGATTTGGTGATATATGCTGTGTCCAACTCAACCATAGAAAAGACAAAAGGTTGAACCATAGTGAGAAAGTTTCAGGTTGTAAAGGCTACTTTATATGGATAAGCATAAAGAAGTGTGTGGTAACAATAGGGGGTATTTGGCATTTATATTCCAGCTTAATACTCATTACTTAGAATCTACCATCAACAATGAGTATGCTATTTTTCATTTTGTGAACTGTTATATTTTGTTATGTTATGTTATGTTACACATGTTTGTAGAGCCCACTGTCACCCAGTAAGTTTCCTGGTGCTGAACAGGTGTGAGTCTAGGCACACCGAGGGCCTAGTTGGACTCTCGAAAAGCCAGGTTTTCTGCTGTTTATGGAATTCAAGAAGTGAGGATGAGGCTCCTATGTGTAGCAGCAGGTCTTTTCACACTTTAAGAGCAATATAGGAGAAGACTAAACTGCTGGATCTTGTTTTCCATATGCATGGGATTTTTGCAAGTAGGTGTTTGGGCAAGCGGGGGTGTCTAAAAGGTTTGTGAAAGCAGTTGAGATATGCTAGGCAGTGTAGCAGGGTTTCCGTTCTCCCACAGAACTGTGCACAGAGATCAGGAACCTCGGTGAATTAGGGTGACCCAAATCCCACCTTAGTATCCAAAATCCCCTTACTGAGCTAGCTACAGTGTCTCATTGGTCATAACAAACTCCCAATGACTTAGACAAACTAGAACATGAACTTGGGTTACCTCAGGTATCGTGGAACACATGAACACTCTTTCGCTCTATAATCATTTCAAACCACAACGGGGAGTAAAAGAACACACGTGCAAGTTTGAAATATTTATTTTTCAATGCAAGGTTCTCAAACGCAGTATCTTATATAATACCAGCATACATATTATAAAAATCAGAGTTATCAGCATAGTCACTAATCCATAGTAAGCGAACGGTGATAGCATATTATAATGCAAAAATCTATAGAAATCTGTATCACCTATATTTCGCGCACCCTATTTAGCATACTATATTATATCTAAGAAGGTCTCATTTGGGTTTTAGCAGGGCGGGCCCATACCTCTAAATATCAGTAGGAGAAGATCACATCATCAGCCACCAGCTCTCTGCATGCGAAGCACCATCAAGTGTATTTGTGCATTCTCAGTAACTCTATCTTAAACCCGCGTAGAGCCCAATGTTGGCAGCAACTTTATTTGTGTTATGTCTAATGTGGTGCGAGGATCAGGCCTCCCAGCAACATTGTGTTAGGTTATTCTTAGAGGCTTTAGCTCTCAGTGTGCAGACAGTGTACCAAGTGTACCAAGCACGACTGATATCAGAGCAATAACATATTATTCTCAAATAAATCACATCTTTCGTCTAGGTTGAAAGCTACAATAACAATTATGTGCCGTGTGCAAACTGAAGCCGAAGGAAAATATGTTGTTTAAACATTTAATAAACTCATGCTAACTTAACACAATATATAGAAAAGCAGTAACTATATGACAGCAGTGATATGCAATGTCTTGATAGTGTGGGTGTGAGCTTAAATTGTGCTCATTTGTGAATGGGGAGCCTGTGGAGCTCCATCAGGTGTGGTGTGAAGAGATTGCGGCATGGGAGGTTGAGAGTGATTCTGGCAGCCGATTTCTGAATGGTCTGAGCCTTATGGTGAGTTTTTTGTTGATCCCGGCATAGAAGATGTTCCAGTAGTTTAGCTTGCTTGTGATCAGGGTGTACGTGACTGTTTTCAGAGGAGCATCTTCAGGGTATGGCAGCATGAGGCGTTAACGGCATTGACTTGGACGGTCATGTTGAGTTTGCTGTTGATGATGATTCTGGGGTTCTTGGCATTTGGGGTGGGATGGGTGTCAGTCCTAGCTCTGTTGGGCGCTAGGTAGAGTCCCACAGTGATGTGCTCTTCCTTAAGATCATGATTTTGGTCTTGTTAGTGTTATGCTTTAGACATTTAGGGGCCCAATAGGAAGGCGGGCGGGTCGCCCTCGTCGGGCCAGTGGTAGTTACCGCCGGCCCGGTGGGGGCGATCAGCCCGCCAGCCACACAACAAAGACCCTCTGCCATATTATGATGGCTGGGGGTCCGCGGCGGACGGAAAGACCGTCTGCTGCTTTTCCGCCGGTCGACGAGTCGATCGGCGGAAAAAGTACCTGCAAATATTTACAAAGCAGCGTTAAGCCATTCAATGGTGCTTAACGCAACTTTGTAAATATGGAGCAGAGCATCGCGCCTCCAGAATATCGGGGAAAGAGACGTTCTGGTGGTGCAATACCCTTGTAAATATGCCCAAGAGAGTCTTGAAGAGCTCTATTCCCCAGATCTACTCTGTCTTCTGGACATTAGCCATCATTAGTCATCAAAGAAGGCACATCATATGTGATTTCCGGTTGTCTGAAATTTCAACATTTACCTCCTGTTGGTACAATACGAAGAATTCAATCATTTACTTTAGTTCAACTGCATGGGCAAGTATACCACTTGGCTAACTCACATATGGAGTTTTAGAAGTTTCATTGAGCTACACTATGAATTTTGGGTAACACATGCATTAACACAAACATTAACAAAACAGAAGCTTGTGCAGTTCTCAAAAGATATGGAAATAGTTCTCAACGAGGGAGCAGCACAAAATAGGAAGGAATAGGACTAAAAAGGAAATAATGCCAAAAAGAAAGAAAGGCACACGTGGGTGATGTAGGAATGACAGATAAAAGAAAGAGAGTAAGAGTAGGAAAATATCCGCCCCTGAAATAGCTCTAAGCAACCTGCATCTGTTAAACTGGTTGAAGGCTTATGTATAAACTGTTAGTGGCGGACGGCCAGCAACTGAAGAGGTACATCATAGTCAGTGACTTGGCAGACAACATATTCTAGCTGCATCTATAAGCCTTGCTCTCCAGACTGCGATGGGAGCCTTGGAAGTGTTTGGAAAGTCACCCCAAGCTATAATGCCCTAGCACTGGCAGATTTTAGCTACATAATAATTACTAAGGCTATAATGCAACCATTTCAGTTCTAATTTCCATACCTAGACAGGTGGGTGGCACATAGAAAAAAAACCCTATGTTTAAGTATTCCTTTTGGGAATAAACTTTTACTATACACGCTTTTTATATGTCCCTCGATTTAGGTGATGTCTCTTTTCTTTTCATCTTTCTCTTCTCACTGACAAACCTGCCCAGTCCGACCTGCACCTGCAACTCAGCCCTCAGGCTCAACCACCAGCAAAATATCAGAAATCACAATGACCATGCACTGCATTTACTCAAGAGCACCATTGAATCCTTGCAGGCACTGCAACTTCACCAAGGGACTGGACCCAATCAGTGCAGCTGTGGCCCCAATAGTAAAAATCTCCATCAACTGAGGCACTTTCCCAGACACCTGGAAGCATGCCACAATACTACCTCTCGGCAGAAACCCTCAGTGGCCTGACGACACTGGCCACCTACTAATTGACCTCCTTACTGTCCTACCCTGCTAAAGTTATGGAAAAAAATCATGAACAAGCAACTGGCAGGCCACCTAAACACACACTACCTCCTCGACCTTACCGAATCTGCATTCAGGCCCAACCACAGCATGGCCACGCCACCACAGATGACATCCCACTGATCATGGACTGAGGAGATACTATATCCTTCAACCTACTCAACTTATGTACCATTTTTGACACCGTCTCCCTGTGCATCCTTATGCAACCCTTTCCACAAAGCTGGTAAACAAGGGTCCGTCTCATCTAGACTTGCTCTTTCCTCACTTGGAGCCCCAATCTGTCAGCCTGGCCCCTTACACCTCTTGGCCATCTGTCTAATTTGAAGAGCACCCTAAGGAGCACCATACCATTTAATGCCTACATGGCACCCCCGCTAACATCAACCAGACCCACGGAATCAACATCATTCCCTAAGCCGGGACTCCCAGCGCATCCTTACGCTTTTCAATGAAAAAGCCCTGGGACCAACTTCACCGCTTGTTTGCCCAAATTTTCCAGCCAGATAAATGCCAGCTGCCTGAAATTCAACGTAGACAAAATTGATATGGTATACTCTTTGGTGAGGAGATCCATAACCTGCCAGGCCAACCCAAGTCAAGTACCTAGAACTATGAATTCCACAGCAAAAATCTTCAAATGGCTTTCGATGAATATCGGCAGAACCATCAATCAGTCCCTCCTCACCAGCAGGCTGGACTACGGCAAAGCCATCTATGTCAGCAGCACTCCCCAACTGACCAGAACACTTCAGACCATTCAAAACATGGCAGACAGATTTCACTAAGGCTCCCATATGCAAACCCATCACCTCATACCCCAGAGATCTCCACTGGCTCCCTGTTGATAAAAGTGCACTTTTGAAATTCCTAGAGCTCTCCTATCACAACAGCAGCACCAATTTCCACACCCCTGCCAGAAACCTGCCACTCAGCCTTTGTCTTGCTCGCACTCATACTCTGCATACACAAAGCCAGAGCCTATTTCATTGGTAAAGCTTGGAAAAACCTACCCCTACACATCAGGGTCACCTCCTCAGTCCTTGCATTCCATAGGACACTGAAGACTTGGCTCCTACCTAGGACTCAGGGTATGCATACATTTATAACGCATGCAATTACAATGCAGTTTCTACATCGCAACATCCACTACAACACATTTCATTACATCGCATGACACTACATCGCATTTTGAAAAACTACATTTACAACGCATTCCATTACATAGGAAACTACCTTTACAACGCATACCATTACAATGCATACCATTACATTGCATTTAAGGTAAGTATTGGATAGTATAGGGGTAAAAATTACTATTATAACTCCAAGGGGTGCAACAGTAGGGTAAATGTTGGATAGTGTAGGGGTTAACAATTACTATTCCAACTCCAATGGTATGCGTTGTAATGGTATGTGTTGTAATGCCTGCGTTGTAGTGACATGCAATGTAGTGTCATGCGTTGTAGTGGTATGCGCTGCAATGCCTGCGTTGTAGTGTCATGAGTTGTAAAGGATGTTGCGATGTAATGCCTGCGTTGTAAGTGTAGTGCGATGTAATGGTTGCTTTGTAAAGGTTGTTTTTTGGACTCAGACACAGCCAGGGAAGCCCCCCAGTTTATAAGTGGCAGGATACCATTCAGGGCGAATTGTGTGCTCCACAGGTAAACATAGCACAACACAACATAACATAACATAACATAACATAACATAACATAACATAACATAACATAACATGTTTAGTGAAGCTGTCCCCTTCCATGAATAACATGAAATAGGCTGTGTTAGGTGCATTGAGGCTGTCAACATTTTTGTCAGATGTGAACAGTTGATCTTGAGTCGCGATTCAGCTATTCAGAAATTCAATATTTCACACAAGACAGCCTAGAAACGGTCCAGATTTTTGTACTTCTTGATGACTGAAGACACAGTGAATGATCCATGGACTCATGTATAATGTGTTGACTTATGTATTAGGTACAGAAAGAGGGTTTTTTGTTTTGCTAATCACTTTCACGCCATTTGATAAAACTGCATGAAATTTTCCTAAAAACATTCATCTACCTCAATTCCTTTCTGGAAAGTTTGGCAGTGATCTGTTAAGAGGGGGCCAAAAAAAGAGGGGTCCCAAAGAGTTGATTTTCCATTTTAATTCCAATTTGAAATTTTGCTCTTTGATATAGAACAAACAGCTGAACAGAATTACACCGAATTTGACAAAAAGATTAGAAGTTTACTCAGAAAGTGTGATTTTTTGTGATTTGGTTTAAATCTATGCAGACATTGTTGAGAAATTTGCATTTAAAGATGAGTTTAAATTGTCTTTGCAGCATTTATAAAAGTTACATGATGGTTAATCCCATGGGAAGTTTTAAAAAAATAGGTCTCTCTGATTGGTCAAAAAAGCTTTTTCTCCTGTTGGCCCTTTCTGTACCAGTTCCACAAAACAGATTAATCTGATTGGATGGCTTCAACCCAGATTAAAATGTTGCTTCCGCCTTACAGGACTATGGGACTTGGTCCCCATGTCCTGCAAATGTATAAAACAAACACAAAGGGTGTACAGAGGCAGTGTAAGAAAACCCAGTCCCTTCTGGCACTTATTGGGGGACCCAAAAGGACTTCCAAAGAGGACCAAAAGTATTACTTATATTGTACTGCAGATATTGCGGTACTCCTGCAGGACTCAGCTGCACACTCTCATGAGGGTCTGTTGTACCATGGGATAAAGCATGAGCAGTGGGTACCAAAGGAGTACTTCAGTACCTGCAAACATAAATAAATACATAACAAAATGAGTTGGGAGCCCACAGGAGATGGTCCCAAGCGGATCTTTGGTTGCCAACCTCACTTGCCGTGGCCAACCCCTCCATGGCCAACCATGCGTCCACCCCAGCCATGGGTTACAAACCTTCAAATACGCATGGCCAACCCCACCGCAATGGGCCAACCTCAACCTCATTTAACATGCTACAGCCATGGAGAGTTTCCTACTCGCCATAATGGTTTTACCCTTTTAAGGACTTTACATGACCTGCAATTTTAAGTCAAGTGGTTGAGAGGAAAATAATTTGTTACTGAAAGGTCACCTTCTGTCAGGCCCTATTGACAACTCTCTGTAGGTTAGTAAAATGTACTACAAACATTCCTGAGAAGGGACCAATGCCATACAACTTTAGAGACATGCCCTTCAACACCAGTGTGAGATAACCATCTCTAGGTGGGAGAACCTTACATTCTACATTATTTAACAATCTGCAATGCCTCAACATCTTCAGTGTGGTTCTCGAAATAAACAAACTCACTTATACATGTCCTTGCTACATACAATCTGTCCGTATGACTGTATTCCAACTACTTAACACAATCAGGAGCCCATATATCAACTGGTAGATAATTTATTGTTAACAGAAGCTTTGCCCATCCTCACAGAGTTTTTGGAACAGGCTTTGGCTGTAAGCTTCTACAGGTTTTCAAACATGCCTCTGCAACTCACATCAGGTGCACTCAGCCGTAACCGTGTTTAACATGGAGTAATTCTTTCACCCCACATTTGAGTAATTTTTAAAATGGTGCTCCATAGACCTTACGCAATGTAAACATGATATGGACTGCATGTGTACACACTGTACCTCTATGCTGTATATGACTATGGTGTTATCAGTAATGTCATCATTGAAGTCATCAATAATGTAATTTGAGATTTCATTAGTGATGTCATCATTCTTGCTTTAACAAGTCATGAGTGATGCAATATATGAGGTTATAAGCAGTGCACAGCAGACAGCAAGTTATTTTAATTCAGTACAACATAGGTGAATTTCACTGTTACTTTCGTTTTTAAACATTAGTTTTCAATTTATTTCAATACAATATCATCACTTTTTTGATAACCAATTTTTTTGACATTTTGTATAACAAAGTAAACAAGGTAACCTTTGTATCAGTGTAACATGTAAGGCATTTCATTGTGGGTGCAGGTGTTCTCCACTCATCTGGTTGGTTTGAAAAAGGCAAACCCCCAGCGTTGTGAGTAATCAGTCCAGTAGACCCATCCATTTTCCCCATATACGTTCATGTTTGGTCGGGCACTCCCTTGTTTCATACACCGCTTTTTCTTGGACTGCGCACCAGTCCACTCCCCTAAGCCATTTTGCAAAAGAGGGAGGTGTAGAGTTTTTCCAGGCAGCTGCAATATCTCTTTTAGCAATCAAAATGTCTGTTCTGAGAAACAACTTGTCGGCCCGGGAGCCGTCCAGCCCCTCCATCACCCCCAGGAGAAGGGTAAGGGGATTAAGACAATAAAATCACTTTAACCTATATGTTGCTCATTGAATTTCTCGTTTTTTTAAATCTAAGCTGTAGCCCTCAACCTTCTTGGTCTTGCTTGCCACTCCCCTGCTGCAGATCCGGTAGCAGAGAGGCATCATCCAGGACCTCCAGATACCTCAGTATTGCTGTGTGAGCCACAGTCCTCCTTGGAGACGCTCTTTTGAGAAATAGAGCATTTTTGCTGGTCTGTTGTGTTAGAAATTACATTCTGTGATAGCATAGCTTTTGTGGTGTAACTGCTTGAAATCGGGTGTGTCTCTGCCTGATTACTTGAAAGTGCGTAGACAGTGTGGGTTCTGTTTTACTGTTTTTCTGTTCTCGGAACCGTAATAAGCTCTATAATCATAGTCTGTTTTTTTGGGATTGTTTTTGCTCGTGCTGCTTTCCTGTTTCCTGCTCATTTTGTTTTTTCCATCATGGCGTATTTTCAAGCCGCCCAAGACCCCTGCTCTCCCACCTCCCAGACAGCCCCTCCCAGGGCTACCTAAAGGAGGCCACAGAGGATGCATGTAGTGGGTTGCACTACCAGCATGCTGAAAACACGCCAAATGCAAGCAAGTCTGTCTGCACATGTCTGCACCTGGACAACACCTAGTGTCAGAAACCCTGACCCCTTGCACTTTCACAGGTACTCTGCCACAAAACTCTGTGCTCTGGGCACTGCACGCAACTGCTGCCTTGCATGACCACGATCCACAGGGGGACCATTCAACAGCATCCACTGCGATTCTCATCCACCCCAACAACAATCACCACCACATCAAATAACGCCATGCCAACCCCAGATGCCGACACCCTACTAGATCAATTCTGTTCCCTCCTGATCAACGCCAGATCACTTTGCAAACACACCACTGAAATCAGGGATACCATCTCCACCATGGCCCCTGGCATGACCTTCTTCACGGAGACCTGGCTCACCCCCACATCGACTCCAGATATCACCCCAGCAGCTCCCAGCAGCTGCAAGATGATACACCATGACCGCACCAACAGACATGGATGGGGAATCGCCATTGTACACAAGCAATCACCTGCACCATCAGCAATGCCAACACCACTGACGTTATGAAACACATTAATTTCCAGCTTCACACAGACGCCAAAACCACCATTAAAGGCAACCTTGCATACAGACTGCCAAAACCACAAACCCGCCTCAGTGGCGCCATTGCTGAATTCATCACACTGCTCGCAGCCAAATAAAAACACTACATTTTCCTGGGAGACCTTAGCTTCCTCCTGGATGACTCCACCAACAGCAACAACACCGACCTCCGGGAAAGACTACATAACATAGTTGTTAGACCTGAAACCATTGGCGTGGGTCTCCTCTGCATTTTTTGCCTTGTCCTCCTGTGTTTTTGCTGTGTGCTGGACTACATTTTGCCTGTCTAGTTGTTTTGGACACTTTGTCACTGCTGTTCAGTGCCAAAGTGCAAGCTCTCTGTTATGTCCTGGTGTGTGTGACATGTCCTGATAGTGAATTACTGCCAATTTTGTGTTTCACTATTACCAGGCTACCTGTTCCCATAGGACAGAATGAGGAGTTTGTTGATTACATCTTATAAACATGCCTACCCCTGGTTACAAGGTAGGAAAATAAAGTTTAGTATGCCTGGACTCAGAATGTTAAAATGCATCTTTTAGTGTGGGTGATCTCTCCATTCTGTGTTTGAAAAAAACACTTTTAGGAAGTAGGTATTCTCTTGCTTAGCCGTCCAGTGTGCCGCTGCTAGGTTTGTGTATTGCATTTCTGGCTTTTGGATGACAGGATATTATTGGGGCCCACACCCCAGAACTTTAGATCATTTCTGGGAATCAAGAGGAACCTTTGCCAAGGAGAAGATCCGGAGAACCTGAGGAGGAATACTGCCCCTGTGCTGTTTGCTGTCTGGAATTTGCCTACAGTGGCTACTTGGTGACAAGGAAAGGAGAAAGGGACTTTGCTGGTTGCTGTGTCCCCTGCTTGAAGAAGATCTCCAAGGTCTTAAAATTGAGCTTGCCTACTGTTCTGAAGTCTCACGGACACTAAGACTTCACCACCAGCTCCCCTGAACTTCCTTGCTGTCAGTTTTGACCTGCAAAGCGGTGCCTGCTTTTGTTTTGGAAAAATCAACACAACACCGAGAAGTGTGATGCATCCATACCTGTTTCTGACGCATCACCGAAGAAACAATCGAAGCGCCTGCCACGGCTCGAGAAATCACTGTACGCCACATCGAGGGTATTGATCTCCGATGTCCGAGATCACCGCACCGATTTCGACGCAAGGCCTGATGTGTGGCTGCAAGAATCCATGCATTGTCTCAGATCATTGCATCACAGCGCCAAGTCCGTCGCATAGTTTCGCGATGCAGTAAGAAACCGAAGCATCATCTCCCCGCGCAGTAAGAAACCGACACATGACCTCCTCTCCGGTAAGAAACTGATGCATCACCTCCCCTGCGCAGCAGTAAAGACCAGATGCATCACATCCCCCGGAGCAAGGAACCAACGCATTATCTTCCCTGAGTGTAAGGAACCGACGCATCACCTTCCCTGAGGCTCATTTTGTTTGTTTGTTTGACACCGCCAAGGTACTTTGTGTGAAAAGTGTAGCATCTGCAATTTGCTTGAACTATTTCTACCATTTGAAAGTCATATTTTTATTACTGTATTGTGGATTTATGTCATTTGGTCTTGTTTTGGTTTAGATAAAGATTACTTATTTTTCTTAACTGGTGTGGAGTCCATTTGTAGTATTTTCACTGTATTACTGTATGTGTTTACAAATGCTTAACACATTGCCTCTGATATAAGCATGTCTGCTCATGCCAAGCTACCAAGGGAGTGATCAGGGGTTATTTTAGAAGTGTGTCACCCTTACCCTGACTAGAAGCAAGGGTCCCTATTTGGACAAAGGTTCCTACCTCTGCCCCATTTTTAACAATAGGCCTCAAGTACATAACCAACGGCCCCCCAGTTAAAGCAGAACACATGCTAGACCCATCTTCACATACATCAACAGAACCAGATACAGACACACTTCATAACTCACCTGGAAGGACCACTCAATCATGCACTTCACCCTCACAGGTCCACGGTGTACAGCCCCCAACAAACAGAGCACTCCCTACTGCAGCTGGACCAAGGTAACTCAGCAGCAATAGACAGATTCCCTCAGTACCTCTCAGCCCAACATCACCCCCAACCTGGACCAGACAGTAGAGAATTTCAACTGGAAAGAAGATGGCAAACCAGCAGGAACAACACCAACCGAGGGATGTATGACGTTACAATGCATTCTTTTACCACGCATGCCTTTACAACGAGGTTTTTACATCGCAAATCTTTACAACGCATAGCGCTTTGGGGTGCTGGATAGTGAAAAGTTTAATTTACTATTCCAACTCCAGTCTCTGTGGACACTAGGGAAGGTGTTGGATAGTAAATTAAACGTATTCCCTATCCTAGAGCGCCCCCAGCGCAATGCGTTGTAATGGTTTGCGTTGTAATGACTTTGTTGTAATGGTAGTGCGTTGTAAAAGTTTTGTTGTAAAGGTTGTTCACCCCAACCGAGCCGCCTACAAATCAGGCCTCAATTACTATCACCATCAGCTCAAAGCCGCAAAAAAAGGAGGCCCTGACACACCAGATTGAGACCAACACCAACCAAACCATGGAACTCTTTATCATCATCAGAGAATTCTTCTGCCAGTTCGCCACACAAAACTCCATCCTGCCCTCACAGGAACTCTGAGACACCAGCCGCGGCCCGTGGAGTGAGTTACAGTGGGGAAGGTAGGCGGGGCGGGGCAGGGTGGGGGGTGCTAAAAACCGGAGTATGGTTAATTGGAGGTAAGTAAACAATTTAATAAATAAAACAAATTTCGCAGAGCGCCCTGCAACGCAAAATGATAGGCAGTGCGCGCTACAAAATTCATTTTATTAATTTAATTGTTTACTTACCTCCAATTATCTATACTCTGGTTTTTAACACCCCCCCGCCCCACCTTCCTGCCCCACCGCAACTCACTCCACGGGCCGTGGTTATGAGAAACCCTCATCGACCACTACCACAAAAAGGCCACTACCACAAAAAGATAGCACCATTTACAAAAAAATGTGATCCCCAACCCACCGACCTCCTCAGAAACCCATCAACCACAAACACCAACCAAACGCTCATCTCATGTGAACAACTTAGCACACCAAAAAAAACCACGTTGATGAACTCCCCCCACTCAGGAGCATCCACCAACCTATGCCCCCATCGACTCTTCAACCTTGGAAGCAACAAGATCATCTACCAGCTCACCACCATCCTCAACACCTCCATAGACTACAGACACCTTTCCCGAAGCATGGAAACACACAGAGGCTACACCTCTCCACAAAAAACCTTCAGCAGAACTACCATCCCATCTCCCTCCTCCCATTCCCTGCCAAAGTCCTGGAGAAGGCCGTCAACCTCCAACTCAACGATCATTTGGAAATAAACAATCTGCTTGACCTATCCTAAACTGGAGTTAGAACCAACCACAACACCAAGGCAGCCGTGATCGCCGCACAAACAGCATCCAAGTCCTACTTGACAGAGGAGAATTATCCACCCTCATCCTCCTGGACCTCTCCACAGCCTTCTACCTAGCCTCCCACTGCACACTCCTCGATCGCTTATGTGATATTAGAATTACAGATGATGCGCTCAGATGGATGGCATTCTTCCTCACGGGACGCACTCAGACAGTCCACCTCCCAGCCTACACCTCGCCACCCAGGCACACCATCTGCGGAGTACCCAAAGGCTCATCCCTCAGTCCAACCCTCTTCAACATCTACATGACATCACTCACAGACATCGTCAGATCATATGACTTCAACATCATCTCCTACGTGGACGACACACAGCTCTTCCTCCCACTCTCAGAGGTCTTCACATCAGTGAAGACCAACTTCCACAACTGCATGATTGACGTTGTGACATTGATGAAATATTACTGCCTCTGAATCAGCACAGACAATGCGGAAGTTCTGATTTTTGGCAGACACACCATCCTTTTGAATGACTACCAGTGGCCAGTGGAGCTCAGACCTACCCCCACTCCAAAAGACTATGCCCAAAATCTCGGCATCATCCTGAACATTACACTCTCCATGAAACCTCAGGTAAACAGCATCTCCTCAGCCTGCTTCCACGTGAACTACGTGCTCTCCAAAATCTTCAGACGACCCCCCATCAGGACAGAAAACTGAGATGCAGGCCCTCATCACCAGTCAACTTGATTACTACAACACACTCTATGCCACTAAACTAATGCAAAGACTCCAGACAATCCAGAATGCAGCAGCCGAACTGATCCTTAACCTGCCCAAGAGGACACACATCAATCAGCACCTAAAAGACTTCCATTAGCCCAATGTCCAGTACAGATACCATTTCAATCTCCTGAACCACACCTACAAAGCCTTCCACAACTATGAACCAGCCTACATGAACTGCCACTTGATCTTCCACCAACCAACCAGAACTCTCTGCTCTGCACACCACACCCTTACCCAGACACCTCTTATCCACTGCAGCCGCTCCGAAGGTTGCTCCTTATCCCGTTTCGCAGACAAGTCCTGGAACACCTTTCACCTCCAAGCTGCACCCTCAGGGTAGAGAACTTTAATTATTCCTAGATGAATCAGGCCTTACGTTTTGCCCCTCTTGCCCTTGCATCGTTAGGCACCTGGGGAAGTGAAAATCTTCATGTTGATTTTAAATAAGATATTTGGAAATGTGGAAAAGCAGTCAATGGACAGAGAACTGGTGATCATATATTTTCTCTAGGAGTGATAGAAATATCCATCATAAACAGGCTTCATGTCTTCCTGCTTGATTCTTAGGAAAAGCATATCAGGAAGAATTGATAAAGAAGCAAACAGGGCAGGGCTCGCCAGAGATATCAGACAAAATGAAGAGAATAATAACTAAGGGCTAGATGTAGGTAATTTATATTTACAGACTCTTAAATACCGAATTTTACCGATTCGGTATTTAAGAGTCGGTAAATTTGAAGGGGGGAGATGTAGGTAATTCCAAATTGAGAATTACCGAATCGGTAGGATTCGGTATTTACCGATTCGGTAAATACTGAATCGGTATTGCCCATTGATTCCTATGGGCCATGAAGCCCATATATTCGGTATTTACCGAATCGGTAAATACCGAATCCTGCAAGGGTGCAGGGGGTGTCACTTTGACACCCTCTAGCACCCCAATTCCGGACTTGTGTGCCATGTGGCACTCAGACATGCCCTAAGGGCATGTCGGTGTGTCACATTGCACAGGTGTGCATGCACAGATGTGCATGCACACCTGAATTCGGTATTTTACCACCCAATTGGATTGGGTGGTAAAATACCGAATCGAAAAGGTCTTTGGGACTCAGAAGAGTCCCACCTACATCTGGGTTTTACCGAATCGGTAAAATTACTGATTCAGTATTTTACAGAATCGGTAAATTTACCGATTCGGTAAATTTACTGAATCTGTAAAATAATGTCCCTACATCCCAATCACCAACCGGTATTAGGGCTCCTACATCTGGCCCCTAATGATACAATACAGAAGAATTTGTCACCTGGATGTATGTGCTAGAGAGCTTGTTCTGATAAAAGTGCAATATCTAGAATGGAGCGAGTTCTAAATGACATTCTAGACCACTCCCTAAGCATCATTCAACAAAAAAGACACAATTGCAAAACCTGTCTTAGCAACACCAGATTACAAACATTGTGTCACTCTTCAAATTTCAAGTAAGGGAGGGCCCTGATGCTTTATTTCTGCATCGTCAAAGGGTGTCAGAAGATGACATGGGACAGGAAAAAAGAAGCTACAGAGAGGAGGAGAAGGTAAAGTTCCAGTACACTGGAAACCACCCAAGAAGGTAAAGTTCCAGTACATTGAAAAGCCTCCAAGAAGATAATCTTCCAGTACACTGGGACGCCACTAGTGCATTCTGGCCCAGCTTAGGTACAGTTCAGGACCAAGGGAAAATTGGTGAAGACTGTTGTCAGGAATCCACTGAAGTTTCTTAATGGATCCGAGAGTTTTAGTACAACTGACTTCATCCATGGATGACTTTTAGGCTAATGGGGTCATTTAGAGTTTCACGGAACAGGAGGTCTGCAGATGCTGCCCCACTAAATTCACACTTATCCCCAACTATTGTTGGGGAAGCACTGTGTTTCCAATAGCTGCGCCTGAGTTGGCTTTGCAGTCGGTATCCTCTGACCTTTTGGCACATCTGCCAAAGGGTGGCCAAGTTACATTGAAGGTCATCCTGCAGTTATCCACCATGAGGTGCCTGGCAGATTTGGGCATAGAAATGGGGAACATGTGCAGACCCTCCTACATGCAGCAAGCAATCCCCCACAGGATTGGGCCATTAGTTTTTTGTAATGAGAAAATAAATTATCATACTTGGAGTTTCTATTCTCAATTCTCAAAATATTTGCTGAACATGGCACCCACTAGGAAAACCTTCAGTGCTATGAAGGGTGCTGGCTCACTTCACAACTCAGAGATCCCCAACAGGCCAATGGAGATTTTTCATTGGGCAAACGCCATACGCCCATAATTAAATGATCCTCTAAATGCCTGTTGCCCGAGCATGGTCAGCATCGTTGGTCACTGTACAAATTTGACAAATTATTTACTCACGTGCATGAGATAATTTTCACCAATGGAAAAAATATAAAGACACACTCAACCTTAAGAGGCACAATGGGAATGCTTTTAAAACATATATTTACAAACAATTGTTTTTTCAAAATATTCCGTAAAGAACTTTATTCTGCTCTATTCTTGAATATTTACCTTCGCTCTCTGAATTTGGGAACATTATTTAACACCACCACTGCATCGGATTACACTGTGTTTTTATGGTCTGTCTTTTATTTCTCACATTCCACTATATTGCTGGGCCACCGTCTTGGCTTATGGAATGTGAAAGTGATGAATGCTTTTGATCCAGTCACATTTTCTTCTTTCCTCTGATTGTGGAGGCAGAGGCGGCTCTTTGACTTTGACATTCAGTGTGCAGTAGGTCCAACCCGAGGGTAGCTGAAAAACCTCACTATCCAATCTCACTATGCGTTTTCACCACCTGGGGCAAATACTGATGCATACATTAAAACAGAATGGACCTATACATTTCATATTTATATTCTACACACATGCCTGTCTGTGGGGTATTTATCTGATGCAAAGTGAGCTAGAAATAAACAAGGCGCTGTACAGAAACTGGTGTGCAGTACAGCGGAAAGGGTACAGAAACGAAGAGGGGGTGGACAGTGGTATAGCAAGGGTCCCATGGATCCTAATGCTAGCAAAGAAAATGGGTCTAAACCTTCCTTTTGGGCAGTAAAACAGCAATATTTGGAGTGCAGAGGGGCCTTCACAGCCTCTGCATTTGCTGCACAATTGACAGCCTATGCCCCTGGAGTCCCAAAAGAGTATGTCTCAAGAGAAGACCAAGCCTTAAAACAACAGTACTGAAAGTTACAGATGAAGAAGGCATGCTTCTCTATTGATATAAAAGGTTTAAGTCAAAGAGTTTTAGATCACACCAAAGCTGAAAAATTCCATCAAAAGTTACTGACCAACAAAATATCTACCAATCGTTAACATTGTTTTTTTCCATTTTGCAGTATGAACCCCCTTTTCCCTGTTTTTACACCCTCTTTCCCTTCTCATTATTCCACCTTGAATAGAATAATTTGTCCACTGGCTTGAACGCCATCGCCTTTTAGACGTGTAGCTCATGGTACCCATTAACCAGGGGCGTAGCTTGGTCAGTAAGATTGGAGGTTTGAGCTTCAGGTTTCCCAACAATCACACTGGCATATAATGTTAAAACACAATATACAGAAAGCGGGGCGCATGAGAGGGTTTAAGCGCAGTGGAGAAGGAAATGAATGGGGACTGGAAGGGGTACTAAGTGAGATAAATTACAATAATTTTTAAAATACTCAATATTTTTGAAGAGTTTCAAAACAGAGAGAGGGAGAGGGTGTGTGTGTGTGTGTTTTTGTCTGGGTGCGTTTAACAATTCTTGGTGAAATGTTGGATCTCAGGGCCATAAATTTAAATCTTGGTATGGCCACTCAGCCTTTCATCTTTCTGAGGTGGATAAAATGAGTGCCTTTGAGTTGGATATCACCATTTTGAATTCGGTTGCAAGGCCTCCTCTGGTGAATATGTGATTTACAAACATACATGGTGTGTTAAGCACACACAAATGTTTTTTAATCTTTTTTTTCAATTTATTCACAATATTACTTGGTCATTAGTTCCTCTATCCCTCCTTGACCCAGTACCTTTCATGGTTGTGTCCATGCGCCTGACCTCCTTTCTTTCCTTCTTCTTATCTTTTTCTTTTTCTCTTCCTCAGCACTTCAAGCTTGCCTCCTTTCTTTTTTCTATTTTTGCTGCCTTACATCCTCATTCCCCACCCTTCCTCCTTTGGTGCATATCTTCTTTCTTCCTCCATTTGTTCCTTACTTTCTTTTTTCTTGATCTTCCTTCATCCCTCCTTATTTCTCTTTATTCTCAACCCTTCTTTCTGCTTATCTTCCTCCATTCCTTTCTTTTCTATCCTTCCATCACAAATAGTTTACTGCTTTTCTTCCTCGATCACTTAATTTCTTCCTTTCACGTTATTTTTGTATTTCCTCCATCTTTTAAAATCGTTTTTTAAGTCTGTTCTGAAGCCGGGCTCATAAAGTAAATTAATGCTTCAAAGTGAGGAAGTACACTTTCATTTATCAAAACATGTGTTTCAGAGTCTTAAATATATCTTAAACTGCTGTATGCACGCGCTATGATAACTAAAATAAAATGCTCCATGCGTGCAGACGATAAATTATATACACTGTCAAATAAAGTTTATTAAGCACACGCGTGATTTACCACAAACAAGGCATTGCTTATAAAACTACAACAATGCATCGTAAAATATCTCACCCAGGCTTGCAACAGCTGCTCTTTTACAACGAAATCCTTCTTCACTGCTCCAACTCAGAGCTCACATGAAGTACCTGAACTGAGAAAAATACTTCTGTTGCACATCTGCATCAATTACGTTTAGAGATAAATTCATTTGACCGCAAAACACTTTCATTGCTAAGTAAGGAATATTTCAGCAGGACCTGCTCCAACGTGCCCAAGTGAATCCATTACTAAAGGGCCATACTTTTGGCTCCATTAGGATGGCGTGCGAATCGCCCCCGCTGGGCCTGCGGTAGTCACCGGGGGTCCGCGGCGGATGGAAAGACCGTCCGCCGCTTTTCCGCCCGGTCGACATGTCGACCAGGCGGAAAAGGGTTCAATATGGTGGCCATATTAGAATGTGGGTTTTGAAAAGCCTTTCCGTGGTGGCATTGCCGCCACTGAAAGGCATGCGGAGTCAGGGACTCCGGGGGGGGGGGGGGGGTGGGGGGAGGTGGAGGCCTATGGTACTTATGGGACACCCCCTGCATTTCAATGTACAACTTGGCACGCACTGCACGGTGCCCCTCTCATTGGTCATTGAAAAGCACAGCATGCATTTTTTTGCATTGCGGTGGGCGGTGCTTTCCGTCCCGCCGTCCGCAATGTTAAAAATGCGGAATGCGCCCGCCAGTGTGGCGGGTGCATCCTAATGGGATGTACGGGACTGCCGCACCCTAAGCAGGCGGTCCCATTTCCCACTGGTATGGCGGGCGGGACTTTGGTGAGCTGTATCTTTCACAAGCATGGCGGATATCCTATCTACCATATTAAAAGCTCATTATAGCCTAAAGCACTTTTAGCACGAAGGGAAACAGGATGTCCATCACTTCTGACGGATTATACCACCCACTATGAGTCTACAAATGAACGCGCTCAGAATTACTGAGATTCTATGCCAGGGTTTGCCATCCTGTGCAAAAGTGTTATAATATATAGCTAAGTACTGTTAATATTTATTTAGGTGCTTTGCAATAAATCAGAGCATCTCCAGTGAAAGAGGAATGTTGCTCATGATGCGGTGGTGCTGCCTAAATATCAAAGTGCTGCTCAATGTGCCAGTGGCTGCTCTATGAGCCAAGGATGCTGCTCGCCGTCCAAGAGTGCTGTTGAGTGTACATACCAGGATCATACGAAAAGCACCAGGGTGTTGTTCAATAGTATTGGGGTGGTGCTCAACCTCAGGGAATCTACTCGATGCACTGCAGCGCACAGTAACAAGGGATTCTGTCTCTTTTCCTGACAACTCAGGCCCCTCTCCTTGGAGCTCTATTGCAGTGCGCTCCAGGCCCCAGTGCAGCCAGCTATATATTACTCAAGGGTCACTCAAGTGACTGCAACACTGGGCAAAGTTAATTCTGGACACTAACAGGAAATGTAACTGCTCTTTGGTTTTGTGTGGGCACAATGACTGCCTGCGGTACCAGACGGCTTCACAGGCAGGGATATGGGTGTAAGTGGGAGCATGAGGTCACAACTGTGACACCAGGAAAAACATGAATGAAGTCCCAGCGGCAGCCACCCTATCAGTTTCCTGTTGGGTCTTTGAGGAGAGGAGAGCATCGGCCACAATGGCTCTGCTCCAGCGAGGTCTAAATATGGCTCCATTGAAATCCGAGAGTCTGTAGAGGTCTCACAAGCGTTATTCTGATTGGTAGAACAGCAATGCCCTGGCACACAGCAATCGCGGTATTTCAACAGTGGTTAAGAAGTTCACAACATTCTATGCATAGAATCAAAAATTAAGACAATTGCAATCCTGTTCGGTTTCTTAGGTAATGGATGTAGGTTTATTGGTTCCACAACCAGCCAACACGTGTTTCGTTGCGTGGGAACAAAATCACTGCGACTCCTCAGGGCTTATGACACGACCTAAAATCCTATAGGTCTGAAGTGATGTGTCTACACAGTCTGTTCGCGTATGAACTTGTAGTCCTACACGTCCCAGCCGGGTACGTGTACCATAGGAAAGGAGGAAAAAAAAAGCTTTTAGCGTCTAGGGAGGTTCCAGGTGTGGTGGTACCTTCTGTAAATATGAGTGACAACCGAAGTGGGGTTAATTATATCTTCTAGTAGTGGTCTCCCAACGAGAATCTGAGTTCATGAGCAAACGGGTTGAGAATGTTCGATAGGCCGTGCCTAATGAGTGTGCTCATCAAGCCTCTAACGGGGAGGAGATACACCTACAGCTCCGGTTCACGCGGGTACGTCGTAAATCCGGAAGTGTTGTAAACACAGTATCCCTCCTCCTTTGGTTCCGGTCGTACACGGCGACCGGGAACCAAAGGAGGAGGGATACTGTGTTTACGGCTCTTCTGGATTTACGATGTACCCGCGTGAACCGGAGCCTGTAGGTGTATTCCCTTCTAACTGGAGCCATTGTTGAAAAACTATTGGACATGCAAGGAGTTTGATGAAGAGGACTCCGAGGGCTGCTGAAGTTACAGGAAAGGCTGCTGCTGCTTCAGTGAAAGAGGGATGCTGCAGACATACCAGTGGTTGGTGAGGCTGGAGAAGAGCACTTAGAGGGCTACTACTGTGCTGTAGGACAGGATTGCTGGAGGTAAGGGAAAATGATGCTGCAACAATAACTAATGACTGGTGGTATTTTTTTTGTGTATGCAATGTGATTTACTCATGCTGGCAAGAGCTGACGTTGCTATATGTTCCCATGAATACAATTATGTTCTAGGAGAAAATGCTAAAAAAAAACTTGAATACTGTCTCTGTAATGTTGCATCTTCTATGTCTGTCTGTGATTGCTACATTCATCCCCTTTTTCTCATACTCCATGGCTTCAGCAAAGAAAAGAAACAATTTTTGCACAGTAAAAGGGAAGGCAAGTATTGCCAAAGTCAATAGGCCTCATTTCTAAAAGTCTGAAGGGTATATTCACACAAACGTGTGATAACTACAGCAAGAGTAGCGTAACGCAACTATCAACATCGCAGCCCATCGCGGGAAAATAACCCTGTGTCAAAGTGGAAATCACAACAAGGTGGTAGCATGCGATAGACACCAGGTAACGCAGCAAAAATCAGCATGAAAATCTACACTGCGGGGCTAAAATGCGAAACGCAAATGCAAAAACATCATGCGATGAGGCCAATCGCGGTACATAAATCAGAGAAAACCAGCCACAGACCTGCTAATCCCATGCAACAGGTGGTAAAATCCACTTTATTAGAAAGAGAGGAAAAAAACATAAACTTCAAACTGTGTAGCACCATGGATGCACCCCGACCGAGTGCAGAGGACAAGCCGAACCCCATAAGCCCCACGGAGGACCAGCCAGGAACCCCATGCTGGGGGAAGGGCAAGGACAAGAGGAAGAGGAAGACAGGGTTCAGTCCACAGGAAGACCGTACCATTGCCACGGAGGTCACAGGACACTACCAACAACTGTTTGTCACCTCCACTGTGGCACTGGAAACCCAAATGGAAATATGGCAGGCCATCGTCAACAACGTCAATGCACTCGGAGTGGCGAGGAGGTCAAGAGGCGCTGGCATGAAGTGCACAGCCAAACCAAGGAGAAGCTCGAGTCGGCGCCAACAGGAAGGCAGCAAGGGCGACTGGAGGAGGGAGTCCTGCGACACAAGAGGTGACTGATGTGCTGGAGGAAATGGTGGCCACAGTCAGCAGTGTGGAGACAGTGGCAGGAATTGGGGGCCTGGACTCTGCACAATACGACCTGACCCAACAGCAACAGGGTGAGTAACGACCAGGGATGGTGGGGGCGAGGGAGATGGGCACAATGACACACATGCACAAATATGTGTAGCACACTGCACTCCCACAGTGATCGTGGAACATGTCACTGAGAGCCTTGACACACTGCAGCATACATAGAAAAGCCAAGTAGGCCCCCGTCCACAATGTCCACAGAGGGGCCCCCTCCAGATCCCCAACATCACAATGCTGCACACATATAGCAATTACAGAACAACAGCAATGACAGCAATGAGGTAAAAGGTGCAACACGAGCACCATAGTACACGACTCACAACAGGTACTGTAAGTGCGTAGTAACGGTCCACTCATATCTAGCATTTCCTGACACTGTGTGATGATAAAGCACGGGTACTAACACACATCCGTCATGTAGTCGAACAAATACACAGACTGCCATCAAATAGGCAGCTAGCCCAAAACAGCCACAATGTACATTGGCATGCAGTCAGAACGTATACACCAGTAAATCTCCAACATACATTTACGACTCTGTAGCCCTGCTACTCCCCTTACACATTGTAGAGAGAGAACCAACACCTCCTGCAGAGCAGACCAGACACATCTTCATTGACGATGAAGAGGACACCCTGGTCATCTCTACCGACACCCTCCAAAGGATCGTAGATAGCCTCTGCACCCCATCCCCAGAAGCAGTGCAGGCCATATGCCCGAGGTGAGCCCACCACCTGCACAGACCACACTTCAGGAAACACACACCACCATGGCTGTCTCCCAGCACCCCCGACCAATTCATGGAGTTCCAACAACGTATGTGGCGTTGTCAGGTGGAGTTGGCTGACCAGCTGCGGGTGGGCTTCAAACTCATGGTAGCCAAATTCGATGCCATACGTGGGTGTCTGAGTCCCATCAGGGACCACGTACAGTCCCTATCGGACATCCCCAGTCACACCATATGCCAGCACAGACCTTGGCTGACCTCGCAGGGGCAATGAACATAATACAAGAGCTGTGTGGTCAGACAGGCACCAGCGATCAGAGAGCACAGAGTTGGCACAGATGCAGAGGTCAATGGAGACCATGGAGCAGATGCAGGCTGGAAGTCTGTCTGCCATGGCTGTACACCAGCAGGTAGTAACTGGGAACCTCAATGCTCTGCAGTACTTCATATTGCCATTGCTGCCACTTAGCCGTTCCCAGATGACTGCAGCGTTAACTTCAACACATACAGCTCCGAGCCCTGGCTCACAGTGATGCTGCCCCATCACCTTCGCAGTCTGTTGTGTCAGTGGCACCCAGTGATGCAGCATCACCCCATCACACACATCGGACACACCAGACACAGAACCCGTATCAGGGGAATAAGAGGGAGGGGAATTACTGTGTGGTGAGGTGACAGTAGCATCCATCACCGCCATGTGCCCTGTCCCTGCCAGGTGATGACCTATGCAGCATGCTCTGGGAAAAACCTCCTACTGACCCCCAAAAAACTCTGCGACATTCACCCGCATCCCGACACGGACCGCCATTTCATCACTGCAGACCAATTTCACACTAATCCTGCTGCAGAATGATAATACGCAAATTTGGGAATATAACATTGAACTTATACATCTTGTTCTCTTAATCCTTAGACTTTACAACAAACATTCAAGATCTATTTATTCCCGCCGGGGACCAATACGCTGTGGATATTTTAGTCTAGCCTCTGTTATTGCAGGTATGTTTTATAAGATTAGAATACGCCTCCGGATATAAATAAAAGACGCTCTTAAGCATACTCAGTTTTAAAACATCCATGATGTATACTATTCTTCTACTAGGGCTCGAGACTCCTTCATACAGATTAGCAGGAAGCTTAATCTTCAGAGATAAGACAAATATCATTGTATTCTATTCCAGGTCACCTTTGCGACCACCAACAGGTAAACCCTGACCTTAATACCCGTTATATTACTAATATGAGATAGTGTGCCATAATGTAAGACAAACCAATTCTACAGTCCTACCTAGCTGCTAAGTAGACTACAGTTGCCCCCCTTTCATGACCTTAACAGCCGGTAGATCCTTACTAATAGAACCAATTTAAAACAAGATCTTCACCATTAGAGACCTACCCATCTATTTTGTGATTTAGCATAATACTGTGGCCATTGAAGGGCCTTTGCATGATAGTAAGAAAACCCTTTAGTATAAATATATTACCATTCTTGAAAACATCCTAGATATCCAAGTCAGGTCTCCATCAATAGCTATTGGGTATTTTGTGACATAGGACCATTGAGTGATATGTTGTTTCACCTAAATATCAGACTGTGGATTCTTGCCCCAATTATGTATAAATAGATAATATTGTGAAAGGGAATATATGCCAGTAGGTGATAAGTTGTTGTAATTTTCAATAAAATAGATCATATGCAATGTTGTAACAACATGTATGTTTACTGTAGGGTGTTGTATCAGACCCCCAGCCACGACAGACAACCAAGAACCGTCTTGAAAAAGGTGGAATAAATCAGTACACACCACTGAAACGCGTCGACGCACTCCCAGTACAATTTGAGTCTCTACCACTTATGTTTATATATGAACGCTTTAATGATAAAACATAGGTGATAATATCTGTGAGCAACGTATGTACAAATTGTATTTTACAATGTTCATGTTTTACAGTTTATGTCTGTCTTGTCAATTATGCAGGTCATAGTTGATTGTGTAATATGTTGAGTCCTTTTTTTAGAATTGAAATTTGTTTAATAATATTATGAATTGTTTTTAACTATTTATGTTCAATAAATAATTTGTACAATATACAGTGGTGTTCATAATAGATTTCATGTCATTGTGATTTTTCAGGCTATGTGTTAATTAATTCCCACGATACTCTCAAGGGGATTTATTTTCTCTCAGGGCAGAATGCACTCTGCCACTTCCTAATCACTGCTCAATCCCCAAAAGACTGTTTGACCCATGATTGGGCTTCCTTGAGATGTGGGCTTAGATGGCCATGTACAGCACCAGCACCAGCTCCGTGAATCACCTGAATGTGAAGAAAACATTCTGAATCACACAGATTTGTCATTACTATGTTCTCTCACGTATGGGAGTAAGGCTGGATGTGGGGACAATGATTGCACATGAAGGTACACCATGGTAACTGACGTCTATGTGCATGTGTATCCCTGAAACACATGGCAAATTGGATGACTTTGAAGGTGAGTGCTAGATGTGTCCCCATTGCACATCAACAGTAATCTCACAATCCCCCACACTATGGCCCCACGTCCATGTGTTGAATGGGGCTGTGGGTAGAAGTGACCAAATCTGTAGCAGCCCAGGAGTGCGGCCCTACATCACATGTGACAACAGAACTGCATGTCGCAAAGCCACTTACACACATCTTTGTGGCCGCATTCTGTTATGATGTATGACAGTGCTCGACATGGTTGGGGGTTGCACACCATACTCACATTGATGTAGCCGTGTAATTGCACATGTCGGCCAGCACCTATCCCAGGACAATGTCTGGCTCACAGAGGTTAAACTTGCAAAAACGACAAACCACCATTGCACATGCGTTAGTCAGTTCCTCCATGTGTAGGGACGATGCTCATTGTGGCACACAAGTGGACAATCAAATCAACACACCACACACTTAGGCTCCAGTGGGGTGACATGGACTTTATTGGGATGTGCACGTCAGTATGGACGAGGCAACAGCCACAACAGGCAGGGACATGCTTACGACACTTGCACACAGCATAGTTACATGTCGAGGTTCAGACATTGATTTTTTTAAAATGGACAAGGATCATCACGGATGGCAACGCTCCCAGCCCACCTTGCCATGCTGGGTGAGTCATGTGTTGTTTGGTGTCTGCCCATTGCCCCATGTGAGAGGGCACGACTCACTGCCCATGGGATCTGCATGGTGCTCTGCTACCGGGGTGTGCATTTTGTCTGCTCTGCTGACAGTGCTCAGGTGAAAGGGTCCGAGGTATGCACATGTTGTGCCACAGTGCTGTGTGTGTAAAGTCCCCCAGCACTGTTTCTGAATTGGCAACGTTGCCAAACGAAGCTGTGTTGCTACAACAATGGACTTACCTCACTTTGCACAGGTGTATGTACACACATGTTGTTACACGCACATGCATCCAGGGATCGGACGATGGCAGGCATGACCTCTGTTGTGGTGGGACATGTGAGCAATCCCCATGTCATTGGGACCTGTGTCGTAGGTGACAGTTGGATGTGGCTGCAGGGACGTAGTTACTCATCCATAAATGCCGACACAGCTTCATATGCAATGTTTTTCAATAGTATCTTGTTGTCATGCTCTGAGCAATGGTTCAAATGTGCATGCAACGTTGGGCAGCATGGGTTGATGTTTCCATATGAGTCAAGGCCATCCCATGCAGGAGTACCTCAGGCAGGGGCCTCTGTGTGGTGCGGTGTGGAAAAATTAGATCATTTTTTTGTGCAATGTGTGGTGTGGGAGTTGTCTGCATCTCTCTCAGGGTGTTCCAGGCGAGTTCTGGACCAAGGTCAGAGGTGCAGGTGTCCTCCCGCCTTCTGCATTGGGACAATGTAGCTTTCATCCCGGAGGTTTGTCTGACTACTACTTGCGGTTTGAGAATGTGATGTGGGTTTGTGGCTGCGATTGGGACACAGCCTTGGTCTCATGGTGTACGGATGGACATACACACACA
This sequence comes from Lissotriton vulgaris, assembly GCF_964263255.1. NCBI lineage: Eukaryota > Metazoa > Chordata > Amphibia > Caudata > Salamandridae > Lissotriton > Lissotriton vulgaris. The sequence continues at coordinate 9,359,208 of NC_141688.1, forward strand.
CTTTGGCATGTGGTGCCAGGTACCCTGCAAGGCCTTGCGCTGCTTGTGCAGTCTCACCCCATCTCTCTCCTCACTCTCTCCCTCTCTTTCCTTTGTTGGGCGCGTGGCACACTTCTTCTGTTGTATTTCGTCTTCCAGGCCGTGTCCTACGGATTGTCCAGTGTGAACCCGCTAGGACTCATCCGAATGGTTGTTGGTTGTTTTTGTTTGTATGGTGTTTTGTGTTGGTGATTGCATTGCTGTATGACTGGTTCTCCATTTTCTTGCCAGGCATGTATGTTGATTTTCCTGCTTGTGCGACCTCAGGCAACATATTGTTGGTGTGCAGTTTCTTGGTTCGGGTTTGGGGGTGAGCCCGGTGGGGACAGGCATGGATGTGGTGTCAGTGGGTGTTGTGGCCCTCTTGGGTGTCCGTGCTGCATGTTCAGTTGCTCCATGGCATCTGTTTGCCTTTAGGTGTGGCTGTGCTCAATTTTGTGGTGCAGACTGTGGTCCGACTTTGCACTAGGTCAGAGCAGGTGTAAAATTCCTGCTGTTAACGTGCCTTATTGCGTGTTTTGTGTTCTTATCGCCGATCTGTCTGGTCGTTGTAAATGTTGAGGTGTGGTGTTGTCGAGGCTATTGTCACGGGAACGCCTACTCTGCATCTCATTAGCGATAGTTGCAGGGGTCTTCTGTGGCAATGTTTTTTGCAGCTGCTATCGCGGGAAAAGTGGTGCTGTAGGCTGTTAGCACCAGCTTGTGAATGGTGTGGTAAATTTATCATGAGTTTGGCTGTGATAAAGTGCAGTTAATTCCACGAAAGCTCCTTGTGAATATGCCCCTGAGTTGCTGACTCTGCTAATGATTTCTGGCATTCGCAAACAAACACATGGACAAGACGAATGTCCATGCATGCAGAGTCATTGTTAGCAATGGGTTTTCTATCACTGAACACTATTTAAAGGTAGCAGCTGATGTCTATACAAGCATTGTGATGCACGGTGACCATTTAAAAAATGTATTATACTAGCATGGCAGATCAAGATTTTAGAATGGTAAATTTAAAGTTAAGAAAATTAACAATAAAGTGTGTGCCCGTGCATTAAAATAGAATGAGTCATCTCAATTATTTAAAATGGGGAGTTGGACAAGAAACAGGTGGGAGGAAAATAAAGAAGTGCACATACAGCTCACATTAACAAGTAGAGAAAAGGGTGAGCAGTCAAAACATCGATTTTTTTTACATTGACCTACACTAATATTGAGTTTTTAATATCATAGTGACAGAATATCGATGTCAAGAATATCGTTGACCAGAATATCGACCTAAAGGTAAGTAATATCGTTATTTTTTCTATATCACAGTAAGTAATATCAAAGTTAGTAATATCGAAGCAAGTAATATCGTTAACAAAAATATTGTTAATAATATCGATATTTATATTAGTGTTATGTATTTTATTATGTAGTTTATATGTATGTTTAACATTTTTTGTAATGTATTTTTATTATTTTTAAATATATGTGTTACATGTTTAGAAATTGGTAATTTTTTTATAAAGTAAATTTTGCTTTTTAGTATTAGAGCGGGTTGTGGGTTTAAAGGGGAATAGGGTGGGAAGTAATTTGTTTATAATTAATTAATTAATTAATATGTTTTTATTTATAGGTATTGATTATTAATTAATTGATCATTATTATTATTAATTGGTACTTATTTTTTATGTATTGATTAATTTATCATTATATTAATGATAATTAATTTAGTATTCTATTTATTTATTGTTATTGTTAATTAATTTGTTGTTAATTATTAATTGGTAGTTACTTTTAATTAATTGATTACTTGATAATTAAATTAAATATGTTAATTTTTATGTGTAGCGGGTTGTGTGTTTATAGGAAATTAGGGTGGGAAGTAATTTAATTATAATTATTAATTAATATTTTTGTAATTTATTTCCATACATAAATAATGTATTCTTAATTAATTATTACTTGGCAATTAATTTGAATTAACTGATTAATTTATAATTATATTTTTTATTATTTATTGTTATTGTTAATTAATTAATTGTATTTTCATTATTAATTTGTAATTCATTTTTATTAATTGAGTAATTGACAAATAATTATTTGTGTTTTCTTTATGTGTAGTGGGTTGTGTGTTTTTGGGACAATGGAGTGGGAAGTGATTTAATGTTATTTAAGTAAATATTCATTTTATTTTATTGGTATATATTATAAATGTTTTCATTAATTCATTTTTAACATGGTATTTATTTTATATAATAAAAAACAGACACCTGGGATAGACAACAGTGCTGTCCATTCCCCAGCAAGGGGCTGACCCAGAGCCCACTCTAGGTATACATTTTATATTGAAAACAATAGGTCTGTCAATAGGCACTTAAGTCTGTCTGCAGCTGAAATCTTAAAATGAGTGGGAACTCCATGTGCCTAGGCAGCAAATATGTTCAAAACCTTCTTTGTGTCTGCATGTTTTTTCATCCTATGTCTTTTTCTTGCGGCTTTTGTAACACTGCACTTACAGTTTTTTTCATTTTAGCAGATTGGGGTAAAATATTGCTTCTTCAGTTTTCAGGTTCCTCTTTTCGCCTTCTGTTTCTGTCTTCAGATTGTGTCCTGTGTGTGTGTGTATGCTTTTGATGATCAGCCTCAAGTGATGCTAATAATAGTTCTCAAATGCTCAATTTCACTTTTTCTAACACAAGCACCAGGAGCCAGAGAAAAGTCCAGCTAATATGTCCTTTCACACTTGTAATGTAATGTTATCTTACGTGGTATGTTACGTTATGTTATGTTAAAACAGATCTATTTTTGCATCCCCCGCTCTCCCCGCAGACTGTGAAGGAATTCAGGTGAGTGCAACTTTCCTGCACAGGTCTCCGAGATGCACTGGATAAGTCTTCATCAGTCATTGACGGGTCAGTAACAGTTGTAATGGAGAGTGATGGAAGGAGCAAGCGAGGCCTAACCCTTATGCCCACCTTCACAGACTATTTCTCAAACTACGATAAGTCGTTCCCTACCTCCACCAAGGGCCTTTGTTACAGGGTACCATCAAGGCCTAAATGCTCTTTCCTTTTTAACTCCTGATCGGGGATGTTAGCCTAACATGGATGTGTCAACTGACCGAGTTGCTTGAAGCTTCCCAAGCTTGTGGAGCCCTGAGCTGTGTTGTAAGCCAAGGAAATTTGATAACTCCTTCTGTGCCAGAGGAACATTGCCCCCGCGGAGCCGGATCCTAAACAGTTGTCACCTATTATGTTCCTGCATTGACATCTGTGATGCCTGGTATTACCTCTTCAGGACCTGGGATGCTCCATAAGAAATGGGAATTCACATGTACCATCTGCTTGCTCTCAGATGCATTTCTCTTACATCCCAATCTACAAAGCATTAATTTGTGGCTTCTGTGATTCCTCTTTCACGAGCAAAAGATGACATCGGCCCCTGCTTCACATTTTTGACTCATGACTGTTAGACTGGTAAAAAACAAATGAATCAGAGGTTATCACTCCCACCAAAGCTGCTATCCCTCCATCTCATTCTCAAAGTCTGCATCCTAGTGTAGTCTGAGGCAGAGTACCTGAACCAATATCAGGGCAAGGAAATCAAGCATGCTCTTCTTGGGGGTGCAAGGCCTGCAAACTCTCCTAAGATATGTCTGTGTATCTAATTACTCAGATTGCTTGGAAAAACTGGCCTCCCCGGCTCACCTTTCTAAACAACAGAAGTTCAGAAAAAGTATTGTCCTGAAGAAACCAGGAAGAATCTGCACGTTCAATGTCTAGCCCTCAATTTGAAGGCGTTATAAAAGTGTGTCACCCTAAATGGTCTGTCCTCTGCCTGTGCCACCCATCACACCGGTGGTGCAGCTCTGCTTGGCATCAGACCCCATCTGGACTCTCATAGGCTGGGCTTCGATGGCCAAGCTGGCTGGACCGTATGGAAGACAAAGAAGGCAACTCCTCAACAAGCTGAGCCGAACCAAGCCCCGTGGTAGGGCATCCGGGAACAGGCTACCAAGAGTATCATTGGCTCCAATGCTATCAGTCAGAATGAGCCCCACTTCAAAAGACTGTTGGGGTACAGTGGACCCCTCAGACCGTTCGGGCTCAGTGCTACAGCACGTGCTGCACCATTGGCACCTACGCCACTGGTATATTGACATCGCAGGTGATAGGGAATCATGGCAAAGCAATCAGTTCTGCAGAACACTGGACCCATGCAGACAGTCCTTCAAGGCACAGACCCTGAGCAGGCTTCTCCGCCAGGACTGGATCCAAGCAGCTTTCTTTCCAGGGCATAGATTCCGAGCAGGCAGCTCTGCCAGGTCCTGGACCTCACAGGCAGCTCAGTGATGCTTAAGTCCTGAGTAAGAAGCTCTGCTGGCACTGGAACCTAACAGGCAACTCTGCTGGGTATTCTACCCAAGCAGGCAACATCGCAAATCACATATCCTAATCGGGCAGCTCTTGCAAACCACGGCCATGCCACCTTTAGTGAGTGCCTGGAGCTCCACGTTGAGACACGCAGGGGCATATTTACAACCCCCTAATGCCATCAGAGTATCACCTATTCTGACGCTCTGTGGCGCAGCTCTCTAACCCATATTTACAACGCTGCAATAAGCCAATTAATGTGGCTTAATGCCACCTTGTAAATATGCCCCTTACTGCAGCAGTACGCTGTGGCAAAGGGGCGTGCTATAGGTGTTGCAGTGGGCATTCTGCCCCAACACTCATTGCTTTTTGATGCTGCTCCATATTTATAAGGCTGGTGCAACGCCAAATACTAAGGCCAAGTAATACCTGGTCTTAGAATGGCAATACGAGGAGAAATTATTAATTTATCCTCATATTTTGCTCTTTTTTAGTGTGCTGCATTCTGCAGCACACACAGTAGCAGCAAAACACCTTTAAAATGTGTTAATGGGCAGGAAGGTGTCCCTTCCTGCACATAACCAATTGCCCTGCAGCACATGCAGCCTTGTAACATGGCGAAGGGTATCTGCGCTGGTGCTAGGCAGCTTTTATTAGCGCCAGCACTAGTTGAAGCGCTGGCTTGCACCGTATTTTAGTAAATACAGAGCTGTGTTTTAAAAATGTCGGAACACCGTTTTACCAATTTTGGTGTAACACCGTTCTTCAACATTTTCTTGAAGCTATACCCTGCACTCTGATGTGCTGACTGCTGACTTACATAGCTGAGGATCTGAAGCAGAAGCATTTTGCCACCTTAGACAGCAATAAATGGTTGCTTCTAACTGGAACTACCAATGCACATGTTGCTTTTGCCTGGAAATATAGCAGCATTTGTTGACATCTCTAAAATAAACAGCAGAACATAACAGAACAGCACTCACAAAGAATCCTAACAACACAAACATAACGGCGCAGCACAGCAAGCACTTCGAACAGACGCCTGCCTTCCATTCCTCTCTAAACACTTCCCATTTTGGCATAAAAAGGCGCCGCTAGATGAAGCTATTTGGCTGGACTCCACAGTGGGATTCAGACGCAGGCCTCCTCGCTCAACGCTTGACGTATTCGACATCGCGCTGCCTGTTTCTTTCGTTAGGCAGATGTCCGGCTTCCTCGGGTGGCTCATTCGTTGATGTCATTAAAAACATGCCCGGATGCTGAATGACGCGCAGGTTTTGAGATTCAGCTCCAGTTTCATTGGGAATGGGAAGAGCAGAAGGAAAAGCCATTTTCCTGAGTGAAGCGGTGTCATTAGGGGTGCTGCTCTGTCTCGAGGGGGTGGGGCAGGAGGCTGGCGGTGACATCATCCTGTAAGTGTATTTATCTCATCAGGGAAAGGGGGTGAGACGCTAGCATGGCAACGAGGACGGATCACCTCACTGTTTAAGGACAGGGTCTGTAATCGATAGAGGGCATTTCGGGCGGCGCAGAGTTAGGATCGATGAAAAGGGAGGTGCTGGCCAGCGTGCCCTGCCACCCTGTGACCTAAATATTTACTGGCACAAAGGGAAGCAGCCGAGCAAGGCGCACACTGCTGATAGAATGATGCTATTACCGTGAGCATCTCAAGGGGTGGTGCGTTGCCTGCATTGTAATGACTAGAATGACATTCATTCATGAATAGTGATAACAAATAGGATGGGGAGCTCAGAGCTCTTCTAAGGCACCTGCCGCAGGCGCTGCTGCTAGCAGAGTGGCCGGATACCAAGGCTGCCTGGTCTGGCTTCCACTTTGTGTCACTTTCCTCCCCCCCTACACTTCCTGTATCTTTAGCATAATCTTGCCGGTTGTTCTTTTTCCTTGCATTCTCTCTTTGCCACCAGTTTCCACTGTTCTCTCTTTCTTTCTCCCTTTCCTGCCTTTCTCTCTCTTGTTCTGGATCAGTGGGTAAGGATGAACCATAAGTCCCGGTTTCCAAAACTGAGTGCTGCTGCCGCCACCACTTGTAACCACCGGAACAATTTAAGCACTGTTCCTATATATGAAGATGCTCTGGCACAAGGGGAACTCATTATATACTGCAAGTTTCAATATCGACCAGCATATATATTGTCTCCACAATATCGACTTACACTATGTCTTCTTAGGTAAGTATATGTGGAGTTCAAATAGTACATCCCTGTTAACTTCCCAATAGATGCTTACCTAAGCAATATGTTGATATTTGAAATATATGCAGATCTATATTCACAGTGATATTGTAATACACCCTCCTTTGGTATTATTTTGCATTACAAGCTTTCAACTTTCCCATATTTAGGACACAGATCCCAGTGCGGTTGTTTTGTGACTTTGGACCTGTGGGACAGTCTGACAACGCACCTACTGCTGATGGCGTTTCACACCGATGCAACCACATCATGTAAGCCAGAGGGCCAAAGTTGGTAGCGGACATGTTTTCATTGTGAAATTATCACAACAGTTCCTTTGCCTTGCTGTCAGTGGTGTTGATTTTTACAATACTTCTGACGTGGGCATGTGTAACGACTGCAGGGTGTGTGTGTGACAATATCAAATACATGCATCGCCTTCAGAATTGTCTTATATAAAATAAGTGACAACATCCCGTTTACTGTGCAGCGAAGTGAAAGGTGCAGCCTTGAAAAAGTGACACAGTTTGAACTCTTTCCTAAATAAAGCTGGACCCAGGGCCTCAATGATTAGGTCGAGCCTATACATCACTTGCGCTGTTAGGCAATCTGCTGTAAGTGCCTTTTATGGTCTGACTCCTCCCATGATTTGGATTAGCTGTCGTTGTGTCATTTTTAAATCATAGCTTGCCAATGGCTAATAGTGGGTTCATGTCCCACCTTTTTTGAAAAGTTCACTCCCGTGGAGTATTGCTGCAGGACCGAGCAGCTGCGTCATGCACGCTTTGCTCTGACAGCTAACCTCCCGCCTTGTTAGTTAAACCCCCTGCCCGGCCTCTCTCCCACCTATCACTTTTCCAACCTAGTTTCTCTACTTTTCCTGTCTGTTTTTTTTACGCTGCTAAGAATGTAACTTGTATTTGGTGTGCCTGCTTCCAAAGAGTCTTGCTTGGTCCCTTTTAACTTATTGTTCTTATTGTGGCCTCAAGGTTCAGCATTCCACAGTGCTGCTTCCCTCTCTGGTGGTTTAGGTTAGATACGTTACAATTCTGGGCCCTTGTTTCCCCGGTTACCCCTTTATTCAAAATGTTCACTCCATCGACTCTGAACATGACTTCATCCGAAGGGAATTTTGGGCTTTCCTGGCAGGTCTGCTTCATCATCAGTCACATCCTAACCCCATTTTTCGCTGCTCTTTGTCTCTTGCCTTATCTGACCCAGATCTGTCAGTCTCCTGCACTGAGTCACTGCGGCCATTATCAAGAAGGGACCGACCCATCCATCCCACACCCGACTTCCTAAGGTCATGGCCTAAGGTCGCAGGTAAAGAAGTGCCTGTACTCTTCTTGGAGGCCAAGCCCTGCAAAGAACATTGGAGTGAACACAGAGTGTTGGCTGAAGTCGCTGCACCCATCCCTTGATGGAATTCATTTACATACCTGTTGCAACCTTTTTCCCTTTCAATTGTAATAAAAAACCATTGCCTGCAGATTATGGAATAAAATCCCTCTTGAGATACTGAAACTAGTTAATCTTCTAATTTCCTGGAAACCTATAAAAACCTGGAAGCTTCACATTCCTTCCACATTCCAGAGTGTGAAAGATGTCATTGGCATTCCACATGTGTGCCATTTTGTTTGTAAGCGTTCTACACATGTGCAATAGAAGCAAACCTCCCCTTCATAGGTGTTCCACTTCCGGCTTTACTCCTGTGCATTGTCTACTACAGAGGGGGAATACACGCGTAACCTCTTGAGAGCAAAAAGGGACTTTGGCAAATAAGAACAACGGTGTCCCTGGTGGGGGGGATAATTCTGATCACCCAGCATAATATTCATTAGCTCTGTTAGTGTTGATCACATACAGTCAGCCCTGGTTTGGCACAATTATTCTCTAGTCAAGGTCAGTGGCGGCTGGTGATGTGGTGTGGCGTAAAATTATTAGTGGCGCACACCACGCAAGCAAGCAAAGCGAGTGAGCCCGAACCACCTAAGGAGGGTTCAGGGGGGTTCTCCCCCGAGAAAATTTTATAAAATGAGTAAGCAAATGGTGCATTTTCAAGACTTTCAGAAACCACTGTGTTCAACAGAAACAGGCCACTGCCTACACTTAAAAAATGAAACGAATTTTTTTTTTTTTTAAATGCATCCCGTTTTCCTTTAACCCCTTCCATGCTCATGACGGAACGGTTCCGTCATGAGCGTCGGTTGGACTGTGCTTATGACGGAACCGTTCCGTCATGGTTCCATTTGTTCTTTAGAACCTTCAGCACCGCAGCGGAATTCGCGCAGCGCTGAAGGGGTTAAGGAAAATGTGCTGCATTTGAAAAACAACCTGCTTTTTTTAAAAGCAATCCTAGACATGGAGGTCTGCTGAGCCCAGCAGGCCACCATACCTGGGAGGGTCAGCCGGAGTCGCAAATTGCTAGTGCCTCAAAAATATGCATAAGGCATGCAATTTGCAACCCCATTAGGAATCGCCAGCAGTGTCGCTAACAGTGTCTCAGACACTGTTGTACATGGCATTAGCGACTTGCAAAATCTGACTTGCAATTGAGCGCAATTTGCAAGTCGCTAAATGCCATGGCTAGATGCCATGGTCGAACATCTGGCCTCAAATCTGCTTAGGGTGACCCGCAATTTTAATAGCCATGGTAGACTACCAGCACAGTCCGATTCATCAAAGCAGCATAACTCTATGGAACCTGAGGGAGAATCACAAAAGTACAATATCTAATGCCTGGTTTTTGTCAGAGCTAAGAGATGTACGCATATCAATCAACAGCTAAACAGGAAATCCCGAAAAGGCAGGCCAAGCTCCAATACTAAAATACATATTCAACATTAAACAAGAACCTAGAAAGCCAAATTCTGGAAGGGATTTTAGAGTCCAATTCACAATATAATTTATTCAGGGAAATCGTTTTACAGAAAGAAAAAGGGTTGAGGCAAAGAAAAGATGCACCTGCTTTAACCTGTGGCTTAAGAGTCGTGGTGATGGTGCTTGTGAATCCAAGGAACACAACCCTGTCTGTTCCTTCAAGGGTAAAACCCACAATGCAATGAAAGATAAGGAATCAGCACCCATCCAAGAAGTGTTTCGTTCATTAAATGCAAAAGTCCATAATACGTGTAATAGTCCTTTGATAAATAAATCCGGAATTCAGTAATTTTTTTTCTTATCCAAAGTTCTTTATTTTCAAAATACAGGTCAGGAAAAAATCCAAGAACACAAAATGGATTCCCTTCTTAGCCGACGCGTTTCGTCTCACACATTGAGACTTCTTCAGGGCTAAGGATGAAACATACAACAATTATACACTAATCCACATCTATACATATATAAAAGTTAAAAACATAGAATATACATTAAAATATCTAGAAATGTTGTATTTACAGAAGTAGTCCGAGTTGGTCAATGCTAATATTGGAGAATTTTTTTTTTCTAACTGCATAGTAAATTCTTAGATGTATCGAAGAACAGAAGGAAGCACTGCTCTTAAAACACAGATGTTGGGTTACGGTAGTTCTCCTAAATCCTGGAGACTCATGATAGCAAGTACAGTCTATATACAGAATTGATGGTGCAAAGGACAGGGAGATTGAAACCTTCAGAAAATATCAAACAGATTCATACCTCCAAACACGAATAGTTATCAACATTCAGTACATCTGGTGTTGTTTCTTGAAAGCAGCAGATTAGACTAATTTCTTGGAGGCTGGATAGTAATCTGGTTATTGAGAGGACATATATTATTCAATTGTATTTAATGTTCAATTAGTCTCAAGATGCAGACATGATCATACAGAACAACATTTTTGCCTAAAGTTCATAGTTTCTTGAAAAAAAAAACTTCCCATTATTAATAAAGTGTGCCTGTTTATATGTGTATTACTGATCTGTCAAAGTACAGATTGTATTGGACATGCTCATGGACATATCTAATCAAATGTCCCATTACTCATGTTTATTTTAAAGTAATCAATCTAACTACTAATACAATATCTTATTTTCTAGAGCTTATTATTCTAGAAACCAATCAATTATTACCTCTGTAGCTTAATGACGTGATTTACAAAAGTGTAGCTCAAGCAGGTTCTGTAATCCCTGTCTATAACCTCCTTAGTCCTGTGCTGCTGTAGAGAAACATAGTATTTGTTTTAACTTTTTGGAGCTTTATATATATATTTTAGTTATTTTTTTTTTTTTTTTGAAAACCTTTATTGGAAAATCATGAGATACATGCGCAAGCCCACAACCATCATGGCCGGCTGCAAAGACAGTCAATAAAAACAGGAGAATAGCGTGCAATAGGTCAATATACTAGCAGGATACATCAAAGTACATTGTAAGGACTGTGGGGTGTGCGACATAGGATATGAGGTTTTCTTTTTTTAAATTTAGAAGAAGAGAGGGGGCTGCAACAACAAGGACCACACACCTTACATAAAGACAGAGAAGAAGCAAGGGGGATAAACCCCAGTGGTATTCGGTGGTGGGCTATACGTAAAGCAACTCTACCATAAAGCAGCCATAGCGCAAACACCTAAACAATAGCGACGATATAGAGGGCAACTTTACCAAGACCGATCCCATAAGCCCACCCCTAAAGAGCGAGGGATAGAGAAATATGATGAAGTCAAGTATGGAAAAAGAGACAAAGGTGTGAGACCCCGTGACGCCAGCCCCACTAAAGAGGAAGACCCTCCCAAAGCCGGAAAAGAGCGATAGGGACCATAGAACAAAACAAACTAAAACAACAAACCCCCCCCGCACCCGCCACCCTGCACCCCTGTAATGGCTACGGCCTAACCCACTAACAGCGTGCCTGTCGCCCCGGAACTGCCCCACAGAAGGGAAATTATAAAGAGTGGAGGAGGAGAGGAGCGAACCCGCTCCCGGGCACCCGGTGCCCCCTCGCCGGCAAGTGAACATCTCAGCACAAGGGGTAATCATGTAGCAATGTATACACAGTAGGGAAATCTACGAGCGGCGCGCGAGATTTAACACACCGACAACAGGATTAATCACAAAGCAGTACAGTTCGCATACCCAAAGCATTCATACCCACTGTAGTAGCAATGTCGTGAAGCAATACCCCCTGCAACCAAAAGCACAAGCAAGAATGGAAGCCAGCCTATAGCAGTCCCTCGGCCCTTCTTGTACGTGAAATTATTGAGCGCAGTACATGAACCAAAGCAGCAAGAATCAGGTCAGAGGAAAATATCCAAGAACAGAGTCAACTCGGCGCAGCATCACGGAGGTCAACGTGTCACGCAGCCCTCGCAGTAGTAGCACAAAGGACGGTGACCCGGAGGGGGATAGTTATCCTTGTCCAGTCTTGCGTAAAGTACCAGAATCAGCGACAGTACCAATCTCCAGCAAGTGCGGCATGTGAAACCAGTTAGTGATACAGCCCTTCCAAATTCCATGCAACGAAGCAACAAAGGAGAGCCCCAGTCCAATGTTAAAATACAGCAGGAGCAGCACAAGAGTATCAAGCAGCAGGCCTTTGGGAAAGGATATTGCAGCCAGATCCAGATTAGCATGTCCAAAACGCCCGGTGCATCCAACAGTACACATATAGAAGGTGAGAAGACGCCGTGTTTTCGACCATCTAGCTGCTGTGAGAGGCGCCATCTTGAAATCTCCTGGCGCTGAAGAGGGCGTCTCACAGTACACGAGCGGGCCAGACGAAATCATTGACTCCACCGCTAGGATCATGGTATCCATCTTGCCCCCCAACAATAGGGCGCCCTGCACCAAGGTGTCACGGAGGGCAGCCAAAGAAGCAAGGAATGCGTCGAGGCGCAAAGCAGTTCTGTGTACCCCTGGTGGCGCGGTCTCCATACCCATAGTAGCACGGGCAGATCAGGGCCGGTGTGGGGCTGGGGCGCAGGCTGGAAAGCGGCGAGCAATGTAGTCCCCCCGGCAGGGTCGCAAAGAGCAAGCAAAAGGTGCCGCCGGAATTAGTGCAGGTGAAGAGTGGCTCGCGATAAATTAGGGAGCCTCCCGCAGAAGTCGGGATGTTGAAGAAAATACCTTTCGGCGGAGTGGATACAATGTTGCACTGTCCGGGGACGCCGGGGCACAGGGAGAGTCTCGATCTTCGCTTGCAATCAGGAGAAGCGCCGTCACACGCCCCCTCAGAGCTGATCGGTCCCTCCAGGTCAGCGGCGGCCGCTGTTGTTTACTCGGGGTCCGGCCTCGCAAGATGGCCGAGACCCCGGTCTCAGAACTGCTGCGGGCCGCTAGAATCGCCGACGTCTTCTCGCCTCCAGAAGCAGGCACGGACCTCGGGATTGCACCACCGATGATCGGATGCTTTCACGACCCCGTACCCTCCGTCTTGCCGCAACGGTGCACCCAGGATGTAGTCTCGTCAGGAGACGATGATCGGAGCCGAGGGACTAGGCGGCCATTGCGGTCGCCGGCTTGGCTCCTCCCCATATATTTTAGTTATTAATGTTTTTTTTGGGATAAAGGAAATACCTGTTCTTGTCGTGCTCGAACTTGTTCAACTAGAAAATAAGCCAAAAAAGAAAAAGTTTTTTTTGTCAAGTATTATATATAATACTGACACATAATAAGATATTCTTTACAACACGCATAATTAGTCACTAATGTTGCACATAATATCCTCAGTCATGGTATCTCATGTAAATTTAATCTACCTGAGCCATAATTTATCACAAATTTTGAAAAGAGACCAAACAATATTAAAGCCAAGGAGAACAAACTAAAGGATTGTATAGTTATTGGTCAAAGTCAAATTGTACAATGTTTAAGCAAAAGGTTTAGATTTTTACCAAACACCCTTACTATTTTATAAAAAAAAAATTCAAAAGAATTCAGTAATGTACTAAAATGGGAAAATGTAGAAAGACACCACATCATGAATAATTTGATGTGTCTCAAGAATCTAAAAGTACCTATCTATGGACTTACCAGAGAAGGGCATGGTAGCCAGCACAAGTTTCAACATCACAGGTAGGACAGCATCTCCAGAATGAGGTGTCTGGCCTCCTGCCTTTTATACCTCATGCTATTCTAAATTGGGCACACCTGAATTCAATTTAATAATTAGAGTAGCGGCAAAAAAGTAAGCCGTGTTGTTTATATAGACTATAATTTATTCAGGGAAATCAACATATTCAATGGATGAACGAACCTGGGAGGTTTACTTATTAAACCTCCTCCATGATCGATCATTAACACACAATAGAGAAAGTTTGCCTGCCAGAACCAAACCAGTCTCTTTCCATAAATGTGTTTATAACTTTATTATACTACTAACCTAGCATCTGTGACTGAGAATGAGCTTCAAATAAAAGGAGTAAATGAGGAGCATAGTGCGCTACGTAATTCTGTAAACTCAGCATTAGCATGCAGTGTGCATTTAGGTAGCGCCAACTCAGTGACCCAAGAGTCTCCAGCCGCTAAGTATGAGGTGAAATAAACACAGATGGGTTGGTCTGATAAATCAGACAATAAGTATGCGATCCGGTTTTTAGCAGTTTTTATGCCTGTTTCTTTCATGCTTATTTCCCCGATATTAATACAAGCACGGCCTGCAGCAAGCTCAAATCCATGCAGTCTCTAGTCCTATGCCTTGCAGCGCATCTATATGAGTTCAAGACTCATCTGATTTCCGATCTGGTTTGCCAAAGGGGTTGGTGGGGGGCACTTATGTCGATGCTCGCCTTGCATGTGCAGCGAGAAAATGCAAACATAGCGATAGGAGTAGAGAGAAAAAACAGACAGAAGAAGGGAGGGTGTGTGTCAACTTCCAGTTAGGGTAGTGTGTGGGGGATGGCTAGCGAGAGAAAAGGGAGAGATAAGAGGTGCAAGAAGAATGACATGTAGGCCATGTGGTGAGAATGGAGTGAGAAGGGGAAGTGAGTCCCAGTAAGAGAGAAAAGCACGTTACAAAATACCGCAGTGGAACACAAGTAAAAGAATACAGTACTAATGTATATGTCGACATGATTACATCACAGATATTGGCAAACAATACAAAGGCAGAAACAGCCGACAGTGAAATGGCATAGGTAGAGAGAAAGGAAGAAGGAGACAAAGAAAAGGAAAAGAAAAAGAAAAAGAGAGCACACATTAAGGAACAGGTGAACAAGATGTAGGGGGCGTGACAAATGTCAACATAATACATATCAAAGATGGTCACAACAAGGTTGAATGAATGTGCAAATACATACTATATGAACAAAGGTAGAAAATATACTGTAAAAAATGTATGTGTCAACATGATATCATCGCGTACGGCGGCAGACAGAACAAAGGCAAAGACAGCCGGGAGGGAAATATCATGAGAAGAAAGAAAAAGGAAAGAGCGTGCACATTAACCAACAAGTTAAAAGTTGTGGGTGATATAACAGTGGCAACATAATGTATATCAGAAATGATCACAAGCCAGGTAGATTGAGCATGCAAAGACATAATATATGGTACAGGTCGATTCAACCAAAGCGTGGCATATAGTCAAACGAGTATAGCCAGGTAGAGTAAGCATGCAAAGACATACTAAATGTTATACATCAATGTTAAATAGAACAAAAGTGTGGCACATGATCAAACACAAGTGTAACCGATGCAAAGGTGACAGAGGTAGAAAAAAAGGAAGGAAGGTGTGCACATAAAGTCCAAGTTCCTACACATTGAGAATCACAGAGATGGCAGGATAGTGCATTATATACATTGTCAAAGACCAGGTTGTATTGCTGAGGTATGAGAAGGATGCACCCTCAAGGGCCTGAAGGCTGACCACCATCTTACTTTTATTGGCCAAGTGCAGGGTCGTAATTCACGAGGGCAAGGGCCCTGCCCCACTTTTTAAACACTGACTGAGAAATGAAGCATTATGCCAGCCAGGAGCAACTTTTAGGAGCGGATGCCTTAGTGATCCATAAAAAGGATATTTGGGCTCCCCTAATCACCTATCTCGCTGTGCAGCAGAAGGCTGGACTGCATCAATAGACTATTCTTACTATTATTATTTATTTAGAAAGAAAATAGAAGACGCCCTTGGGGACTAGAAACCGCCACTGCTTTCCACAGTGTTTGCCCGGAGTTATAAATCCACCCCAGGCCCTCCGACTCCACCCCAAATACATGCACTTTCCGCAGTGTTTGACTGGAGTTATAAATAAATCCACCCCAGGCCCTCCCACTCCACCCCGAATACATGCCCTTTCCGCAGTATTTGACCGGAGTTATAAATCCACCCGGGCCTTCCCACTCCACCACAAATACATGCACTTTCTGCAGTGTTTAATTGGAGTTATAAATCCACCCCAGGCCCTCCAACTCCACCCCAAATACATGCACTTTTCGTAGTGTTTGACTGGAGTTTGAAAACATGATGAAAACATGACTTCTTTGCAAACCAAGATGGAGTCAGAGCCCATTGAACGCCTAGTTTGGTTAATGGCAAGACAAACTTAGTTCTGTACAATGGAGCATTATCTATCAAAAGCAAAATGTTCATTTTACTCAGCAAATATGATTTTAACCAAAAACAACTCCAACAACGATTCTAGACAACTGGGAACAACAGGGTCAACTGAAGTACTATACCGGTTGTCGCCTTTGTGTTTACAGAGCCGGGCTCCAGCCGGGGGTTGCTCATGTGCAAGAAGCTGGAAACCCTCGAACAGAGAGGGGGTCTCTGCCTGGGATGTCCACTGAGACTGAGGGAGGTGGAATAACGCGATATAGCGACAGTAGCAGAGGCAACGAAAGGAGCAGGCCCTTGGCTGGCTGGTCAGATCCTCCCAGTGATACAATGCAAACAAGGTCTACAAGCCTGAGCTGACCTCATACCGACTTTATAACACTTGCAGGGGGTGCATGGGTAATGACAAGGCACGTATTACTGATGTGTCCTGAGTCTGTCATCTGCGTCCTGGCTTCCGGCGACCACCTCATCCTGAAACCCTTTTCAATTCTTACCTCTTATCTCTGTCATCTAATTTCATTTTCTGTCAAGGGAGACATCTTTCCTCTTTGTCTCCCATATAATATTTTAAATTGTACTTGTAATCATTGTGTAGTCTTTTTGTGCTTCGACGTCATACATTCTTAGATGCAGATCAACCATTAAAAATCGGCATTATGCTGATCAGGCATAGCTATAGGGAAGACATTTTATGTGTCAAATCTTGACAAGCACAGACTACTGTTTATGCTTATGATATAAAGGAATCGCGCATTAATAAGGCTTAGGCATGGAGCTTTCCTTAAAGTCCACCATTGAACCTGAAGAAGAGATTCATCTGCCTGTCCGAAGGCTCTGCCTTCTATAATGTTCTGTACACAGTCATGTACCTATCACCAACTTCCAGCTCAGCTAATTTATTAATTTGCACATTATGGGATACCTTCCTTTAGTGCCCACTTCTTTCTACCGATCATTGATAAGCATCTGTTTGTATCTTCTTTGTTCAGTCCCACCTGTCCTTCCATCTGTGTTAATCCCCCTTCTGTCACATCAGGTGCCCCTAAATATGGGTAAAAAAAAAATATTTTCAGCCTTTCTCAGCTCCACGGTAGATTCCAGAGAAGAACTGTGCGCTGGGCGCCACATAGAAAACCACCTCTGGAAATATATTTCAAAATTGACGCCTGTGGCATTGTGTGCAAAGTGCTGCATACTCGGTTATCTGGTATATCCCCAAAATATATTGTTTTCTGTCCCACTGTCAGCCTGCCCTGATTCCTCCCAGTATCAATAAAAGTGTCTGCTAATGCTATTGACAAGTGTACTGATTGTGTAAGACTTTTTTTTACGGAAACTCCCTTTACCTAGGATCGCTGCTATTTGTATGCAGTTTGTCAAAAGCAAAATGTATAATTAAAAACATCTGATCACTCCAATAGCCTTGGAGTTTGACAAGCCAGGAATAATTCATTAAAAAAAAGTGCATCTATGTGATCAGGGGCCGCTGCCTGCTGTTTTACTTACCGTTTCCAATTCCTTGTGTTTCCCGGCTTCTTGTTAACATGCAGTTAAGAAGTTCTCTGGCTGCCGCTGCCTCTCTTATTTTTGCCGCGTGCAACAGGTTTCTGTCAGCATATCTTCATTAATAAAGTACTGGCCCCTGGATAATTATCTTGATTTGCCTTAACATTGTTGGTTCTTTGGTTGAGAACGAAGAGGTGGATCCACCAGGCCTCACTTTTAGACTCATGGAGAAGTGTGGCTCAATGGTTGGAGCGGCAGACCCTGATGCAGAGGTCTAGCCTGGGACCAGGATTCAATTCCCCGCCTCGGCGGGTCTTGGGCTCAAAAAAATTCCACGGACCTGATAATTCTCGCCTCGGTGCCTATTCCAATCATGGAGTCCCACTCTGCAACTCTGGGCAATAGCTTGCTTAATATCCACAACGGCCCGACAACGCTAAGGATGCCTGGCCTCCACCTTGGGGGTGCCCAGGAGTGGACGCCTCACAGGGAAAGCCAGGATGGTTTCCACAACAGTATTCGTACAAACGCCTTGAGACCCTTGCGGGTGAGTAGTGTGCTATACAAGTATCAATTTTTCAATTTTATGCCTCACCTGTTGTCCAAGCTGCAGTGCAGTCGATGCTCACACGACAGGGCCTGTCGTGTGAGCATCTACTGCACTGCAGCGAACAAAGTGATACAAAGTGAGCTTTGCAATGAACAAATCTCCTTATCCGGTGACTAATCTGGTCCTATCGAGCCCCTCCACATCCCGGGGGAAGCAGCTTTGAAGGTCCTGAGCTCTGGTATTACATAGCGCTGCGCTGTGAGAAAGGACAGGCCCTTGAAACAGGGGCCGGAGGTGGACACCTCAGGAGGACGGGACGGAGGAGGAAGGGGGCCGGTGGGGGCTACTCCTAGAGTACAATGAGTGCCCTTATCTGTCACTGTGGTGATCTGAATCCAGATACCAGACAGAACGTTAAGAGGCAGGGTTGGGTTCACGTGGTGGCGGCGCTTTACAGAAACAGCACCCATTTTAGAAAGGTAGCAATAGCAATTTTAAAAAAAATGCCCGCCTGGGTCTTACCTGGGCAGGGGCTCGCTTCTGCCTTCTGGTGAACGGCCGTACCCTCCGACTACTTTACTGAGACAAGTGAGTCACAGTCTCACTCTCAATCAATCGGGGAAGTGGGGAACTGCAGTCTAGATCGTGAACAAACCACTCCAACCATTATAATCCTCCTTCCAGAAAGTTCCACCACAGGTTACTCATGGGAAGGGTCGAGTCTGCACGGACTCGATTCGAATCCTAGGCTTCTCGCTTGCCACACCTCTTTCCCAACTCGTCACAGGGTGGGTGCCACCACACCCTGTAATGAGTTGGGAAAGGTCTCCACTCTCTGATTGACGTGGAGGGTTAGCGATACCGGGCAAGGACATGAAACGCCTGGGGCTAACTTTGCCTCCATGCCATCAGGGAGTGGAGACTGTGCCCAGCAAAAATGTACGCGTCTTTGGGACCAAAAAGGGGAAGAATCACGTGAAGTGAGTGAGTGACATGCCTCCAGCCAGCCAGCAGCCACCACAACGAACGGCCACTCACTGTCATGGGCCGGCGCGGTGGCAATATAGACACCAGTAACTTACAGTAGTACTAGCCTGTGATTTTACTGTTTTACTAAAAAGGATTTTGAAATTGAGCATGGCACTTTTGGTAACCGGGCGGAGCTCCGACGCTCTCGGGGAGAAACCGCCACTGGTCAAGGTACACTGGTAAGCTCATTCAACCAGTAATTAACGTGATCAGGTCGAGTGCACTTATTTAATTAGCCTCATAAAAATGCAAAGCTGAGTGGCCCTACGAGGGTTTGAATGGATGACCACACTCCTGGAGTGGCTGCATTTGTCCACTCTTCCACCAGACACAGTGATACATTTGTTATTGTTTAAGGCTGCTTGACAATGGTCAGACCATTTAAAATAATGGCTCTGGAGGTAACTGCACTGTCCTCAGAGCAGGCCCAGGACACTGAGTACCACTGCTCATCGCTCAGGCCACTTCTCTTCTAGAACATTAGGTGGGACAGTTAACCCAGAAGGTTGAGCGCTTGTGGACAATACTGTGTAATCTGCAAGCCCACATTCAGGTAGGTCCACACCAACTCTTTAGTTTGATAAAAAACGTACTGGTGGTTTATTTGATAATAGCAATTCTTATTGATTCAGTTTGCTGTGTGCATTGCACAATCATTTTATTTAGATAAAATGTCCTACAAAGGAACCTTTTATACTGCTATTCAGTAAAATTAAAAGTTTACATTAGGCAGTGACACATAAAGATATTTTTAAAGTGTCTTCAGGAACCCCAGATAAGTAGAAAAAAATGATAGCTGTTTTTAAAACAATTATATATTATGGTTAGATAGGTAGATATATAGATAGATCTGAAAAGTTAGATAGATATATAGATACATGGATCAATAGATAGATAAGGTCTGGAAAGATAGCTAGATATTTAGGGCCAGATGTAGGTGTCCAAATACCGGTCTGGAATGGCCGAAAATACCAATTTTCGGCCGTTTCCAACTGGTATTTGGACATTGGCATGTAGGGGTTGCAAAATCATACAGATTCGGTAATTTTACCGAATCGGTAATTTTACAGATTCGGTAAAATTACCGATCGGTAAAATTACCGAATCTGTAATTTCTTATGTAGGTAGCACTTTAAACAGTGCTACAGGGCCTTTAGAATTCGTTATTTACCACCTAATACCATTGGGTGGTAAATAACAAATTCCTGTGTACATGCCCATCCTTAGGGCATGTATGTGTGCCACATGGCACACAAGCCAGAAACAGGGGTGTAACAGGGTGTCAAAATGACACCCTGTCCCCCTTGGCAATTCGGTATTTTTACTGATTCGGTAATTACCGAATCGGTATTTGCTATTGATTCCTATGGGCTTCAAGGCCCATAGGAATCAATGGCAAATACTGATTCGGTAATTACCGAATCGGTAAATACCGAATCCTACCGATTCGGTAAAAATTCTGTATTTATGAATCTGCAAATAAGATTTACCTACATCTAGCCCATAGTATATAGAAGGATAGATAGATCTGAAAAGAGAGCTAGATAGATAGATAGATAGATAGATAGATAGATAGATAGATAGATAGATAGACAGATAGATAGATAGAAAGATAACTAGACAGAGTGATAGATAGATTGATTTCCATGTTACCATTATCACTTCCCGGAACAGACCATTGTCTTACGGAGTGGAGAGTAAAAATTATGCTAATGAAGTCAAAGCATTTATGATCCTCAGAGTAGCGATTTTTCTCTACAGCCTGTGGTCCCTGTGCTGTCCACACTTCTGGAGCGGTGTCCGAATTACCACATCGCCACTGCACCTCTGAGCCAGAGGGGCCACGCTTACTGGCCAGATGCTGACGACCAACTTGTTCTCATTGAAGTGCCAAAATTTGGAGATGTTTTTCTCCTGAATTTCAAGGAATCTCAAGGAATTGCACTTTCTGTCATATCTTTCCCTGAAGGAAGGGACTGGCAGGTGGTTGAACAAATGGCATTACCTAATAATTTACAGGGCTGCACGCTGCTGGAGAAAGCCAAGAATATAATATCTCATGCCTTGCTAGTAGACAAGAGACAGGAAATACATTTTAGATAATAAGCGAATATGATTATTGCATTATGATGATGGCGCTTATTAGGATTGTTTCACCATTGCTGCTGCTGTTATTTTCATTTGCAACACAATGGTAAATTAGAAACAATAATAATAACAACAGAAAATAATACTAACAGCAACAAAAACAACATCAGCAATATTAATTCAGAAGTTAAATGAAGGCTACACTTTTAGCCAGCTGTTTACTTTTTATCCAGTTTTGTCCAGTTTGGGTGGAACACCTGGCCACTGAGATGCTACCATTTTGGGAAAGACCACTGTGTCAAAAAATAGCCCTTCTCTCTGTCTTGGTTCCTGTCCTTCTCCTGAGCACTCCTATTTTAGCATCCCATCCGTGCCTCTGTGGGACGATCTTCAGGCGATCTACAAACCATCAACACTAAGTTTTCAAGCAGAGAAGAGAAAGAGGCAGACAGCCTCTACCCGTGGAAAGCCCTCAAAGGCAAGGCCCTCTGGAATTGCGGTGTGCTTAGAAATTTAACATACAACATGTCCCAGAGTGGTCGTGCCCTGCTGTCTAATCATTTAGTGTCTCTACAGGGTTGTCCCTCATATTCTGAATTAGATGCAGACCTCAGCAAGGCCTACCAGTGCTAGGGGTTTGCCCTTCTCTGCACACAAGTCCTCAGACCAGTAAATAGACGTTGGCACAGAAACAGCAAAAAGATATTTTAATAAACCTCATGAGGTTGAACTACATTCACACAACACCCTTTGGCAGTGTATGACGTAGCACAAGGAGTAGAAGAACCATGGGCCTTTTATACCCACACAGGAGCTCAAAAGGAGGCGGTACAAGCACACATAAGAAGAGTTATATACATAGATTGTCATATAGAGAATTCACAGTCAACAGAGAAGGAGGAGCTAACAGTTGCTCACTTGAGTAAAGCCATCCTGACAGTAACACACCTAAGCAGGTGCATGGGCAGCTACAGTCTTCTGAGCATGTGTAGAGTAGCAGACTCTAAGTATAGCCAGTTCCTTAGCAAAGCACAAGGGCAAGCAACAGTAAAGAAGGAAAGAGCACATGGCGAGCACATGGTCAACAAGATGGCTGCCGGAAACAAGATGGCTTCAGCTAAATGCTAACATCAATCTCTGCCAAATTTCTACAGACGACCCTTTTAGCATTAGCTGAAGACATTTACAATCTAGAGGAATCTGAGTATACATCAGGGATATCAATTTGCATCATGTCATCAACTTCTTTGTCTAGTATCCGCTGGGCATTCATTTGTTTAACATCACGTCTGGTAGGTGTACAAGCAGTGATACAGATGGAGCAAAGCATTGAACATTGAATACATAGGCAGCATGTCAGTAGAATTGCAAATAATATACACAGAACTGTCGATAATTCCCAGCCCCAGGTAGTGAGTAACGCCCAAAACCAACTGGCCATAGTCCATGTGCCAGTATCAGGGTGAATCTCAGCAGCAATCTTATGTAGTTTAGAGATTGCATCAAAAACTGAAGGTGCATGATCTGGAAAGGACACACAGCAGCTACTTCCAATGAGGCGACATGCACCACCTCGATCAGTCAGGACTATGTCCAGGACCATACGGTTTTGGAGTGCCACAATCCTTGTAATCTGCAGTTCCTCTGTGATGTTTCCGAGTGCCATAGCGGTCTGGTTGGTCACAGCCTATATAACATGAGTAAAACTGGTTTTCCTACTGTTAAAGGTAGCACCAACCTGTTGATGAATAGAAATCAAGCTGTCAGTCAACTGTGATAGGTAGTCACTCATCAAGACACATGGTACATCATGTATGGGGTGTGACTTAGGAATTCCCCAAATATTCATAGACCTTCCAAATACCTCCTCATATGGTTTTAGACCAGATTGTGGATGTGGCACTGATCTAATGGACAATAATGCCAAGGGTAGTGCATCAGGCCATTTCAAGGATGTGCAGGCCTGAATTTTAGCTAGCTTAAGCTTAAGGGTAGCACTGTATCTCTCCACTAGCCCTGCTGATTGTGGGTGGAAGGCAGCATGAAACGTCTGCTTAATCCCTAATCCTTTCAGGACATACTCAAAAACTTGCCCAATAAAATAGTGTCCGTTATCACTCCATAAAAATTAGCAAACACCAAATCTGCAGAAGAATTCCTTTAGAAGTACCTTTGCTGTAGTAAGAGCTGTATTATCCTTTGTAGGGTATGCCTCTAACAACTTACTGAAGGCACATACCACTACTAGGACATATTTCAGATTAGTACAGAGTTTAAGCTGGATCTAATCCATTTGCAAAACTTCAAACAGTGCAGTTGGTGTAGCAAACCCTCCTGTAGGAGTTTGTGTCCCTTTTCCAGGATTGCAAAGAATACAAATCAAGCAGGACTGCACTATCTTTTTAGCTGTGCCGGCAATTTCTGTATGCTCCCAAACTGGTGTAATCAACTTCGTTATCGAGGAGGCTCCAAGCTGTAAATAGGCCGTGGACAGTCTCCACTTGGTTATGTCTTTATTTCTCCAACAGCGCTCATCATCCAATGTACCCTCTTTAGACAATTGCTCAAGTTCTTCTGTAGAAGCAGATTTCTGCATGTCTAGCACTTCCTGCCTAGCATCATGCAAACGTTCAGCCTGTGACTACAATACGTACATAGATGTGGTGCTTCGCTGCATTGCAGTTTCACGGGCTGTGTGATCTGCAAAGGCATTGCCTTGTCCTATTTTATCAGTCACTTTCTTGTGTGCGCTACACTAAACAATCGCTATTTTCTTCGAGTATGTAAAAGCAGTAAGAAGATTGTGTATCAATTCTCCATGCATTATTTGCATCTCGTGGGATGTAAGAAAGCCTCTTTCCTTCCAGAGTAACCCAAAATCATGAGCCGCTTCGAAAGCATAGCAGCTATCTGTATAAATGTTCACAGACAAGTCAGTACTAAGTTCACAGGCTCTTGCCAAAGCTATTAGCTCAGCTGCCTGAGCTGACGTCTGTGGAATACGAGCTGTCTCAACTATCGTCCAAAGTGTTGTAATTGCATATGCAGCTGATGTCATGCCATCTGATAATTTCAAACAGGACCCATCAACCCACAGTTCCCCATCAACATTTGAGAGGGGCGCATCTTGCAAGTCGATACGACCCTTTGTCTGTTCCTCAGCAAGGAATATGCAATCATGAGGGCTTTGTGCCTGGGACTGAGTCGCCGGGTATGGCAACAGAGTAGCTGGATTCAGGGTTGAACATCTTTTCAAGGTAATATGAGGGGCCAAAAGTGTCAATTCATATCCTGTCACCCTAGCACTAGTTAAATGTTGTATTTTAGTTTGGTTCAAAAGGGCATCAACTGTATGGGGTACTAACACCAACAATCTATGCGACTAGACTATCCCTTCACTCTGACGTATGGACACAGCTGTCACTGAGACAGAACGGAAACACCCAGGCAATGCACAAGCAACTGGATCAAGAACAGCTGAAACATATGCACAAGGAGGTTGCTTGTCACAGTGTGTCTGTACTAAAACTGAAAGTGCACACCCAACTCTCTCAATTACAAAGAGTGTAAAAGTCTTAGTGCAATCTGGAGTGCCTAATACTTGTGCAGAACAAAGAGCTTGACTCAACTGGTGGAAAGCATTCTGGCATTCATTCATCCAAAGAAGGGACATTGGAGTGTCTTTAGTCAGAAGAGACAACAACGGTTTAACAATGTGTGAGAAGCCTAAAATCCATTGTCTACAAAAAGAAGTAAGACCAATGAATGCAGGGACATCTTTCTGAGTACAGGGCACTGGTGTGTCTAAAATATCTTGAATGTGGTCTGGTGTAAGTGCATGTCCTTCCTTAGACAGGGGTTTCCCATGAACTACAATATTCTTATCAATCCCTGAAGTGTCAACTGCAGCACAGTGGTCTGAATTGTTTGGTCAGTTGCAGCAGCTGCCTTTTTCTCCACCCGAAAACGGAGTGCATCAGCTCGCAGTTTGACCACTCGTCTAATTAAGTCAGCCACCTGGGAGGGGAGAAAAAGACCGTCACACAATTGTTTATAATTGTCTGCTATATCAGCAGGCTCTAACTCTGTGGAATGATTTCTAAATCGTGCAATTACTTTTGTGGCAAACTTTTTTACAAAATATAACTGCTCCCTATCCTGCCATTGTTGTACGTCAACTACAAGATCTGAAGCAGAAATAGGTAACCTTCAGTCTACAATACTGCAAATTCTTCCGTGAAACTTTGTGATGGTGTGATGCAAGAAATGAAAGCAATAACAGTGTTCCTTCTTCACACTGTTCAGAAGTATCAGCTGCCAACAAGATGTCATCGACATATTGTGTGAGAGCCACCCCAGTCGGCACAGGGAAAGAATCAAGCTGTTTTTTCAATGCTTGGCTGTAAATACTAGGACCCTCTGTATACCCTTGGGGAACTCTACAGAATCTAAAGGATCGGTTATTTAGAGTGAAGGCAAACAAATATCGGCTGTCAGGATGAACATGGATTGAGAATAAAGCATTCTTTAAATCAATCACAGTTAATGTAGTAGCAGTTGGAGGAACCAAGGTAAGGAGTGTCGTGATGTCAGAGACTACCGGGTATTATGGCATTACAATCTTGTTAACCTCTCTTAAATCAAGGATAAACCTATAGACTTTAGTATCAGTGTTTTTTTTCAGAAAGGGAAGAATAGGGCTATTGCAAATATTGTAAGGGACCTCTTCCACAACCCCCACTTCAATCAGATCACGAACAATACGTACAAGTGCCTCTACACCTTCTCGAGAAATTTTGTATTGAGGCAATCGAGGCAATGAAGCGCCCTCCTTTACTTGAATATGTACTGGTGGAATAACCATTTGCCAAACATCGGTATCTGATGTAGCCCACAGAGTACTAGGAAGTGAAGCCAAAGCAATATCCTCTCTAATAAGACAGGGCTTCTCAACCACAGGATAGTTTTCATTTAAAATAACACGCACACCTTCTGGGGAGCAACGTATTGTAGCCCTAAAACACTTGAGCATATCAAGACCCACAATATTATCTGGTGTGTTAGAAGAAATCAAACATGGACATGGAGCAGTACATTTATCAACATGAAATGCAAGTGGTTGTGACAGTGGGCTAATGGGGAAGGTGTCCCATCGACATCCATCGATGTAATGGTTAAACCAGACAGGGGAGCCCTTGGAACCAATTGTTTAAACAGTGCACTACGAGTAGCTCCTGTATCAACCAGAAACCGATCAGTAGAACCCAAAACATGTGCTTGAACATAGGTACCCTCCTGATCTACAGGGACTTCAACTGATTCCTTACCTCATCCTAGGCATTCCTATGCATAAGCAGAGTCCTTCAAATCTGAATTCAAATAATCAGATATTTGATATTGGTTACGCCTATCAAAGGTATTAGAAGAATTCAGAGTATGCCCAACAGTCTCAAACCTGGTACGATCATCCATACCGCCCCTATGTCCTGGATTCCCCGGGCTGCTTCTCAGTTGTCCCCGACCATGCTGATACTGCTGAGTATGCAAACAAGGACATTCAAAAACCTAATGTCCAGTCTCCCTGCAGTAAGGGCACTGATCAAAAGACAAAGTAGCTTGGGAAAAAGAGGGTGTGCTTGGGCGATACATTGCATGTCCGCTTCTACCACTACTTCCATAAGATGAGTCATAAACCTGAGCAATCATAACTTTTGTTTTCAGCTCCATATTTTTCATTGGCCTTAGCTTCTAATTCCTGACATTCATAATACTGAGCCATAGTCAAAAGAGAGACTGGGGAAGACATGGTCCATGAACTTACGCTGGCTTTTAGGCGGCTAGCTATTCCTGGCAACATGTTTGCGACAAATTTATCGACAAACAGATGCCTGCCCGTGTCATCTGTCAATGACTGGCCACTAAAGTCGTGGAATGCCTCCTCAAAATGTGTAAAGAAGTCAGAGACCGATTCATCTGCCTTTTGTTTGCAGGATGCTAACGCAGTCCAATCTATCTTTTTAGGAGGAATGAGAGTTTTCAATTTAGCTAGTATAGCTTTTGGAAGGTCTAAAATTTCTTGTTGTGGTTTCTGTGAGGGTTCCCTTTCTGCATCGATCCTCTCTAGTTCTTTACAAACATCCCCAAAAGTTGCATGATCATCGACTTTACGAATAGATCTCCATATATCAGGGGTAAAAATAAGCCCAAAAAACATATTAATATCAGATAAAGTCATAGTACAAGAACTAATGCTCCTTCAACTTCTTCATAAAAAGTGGCCGGATTTTTCCACAGGTCAGGCAAAGCAGCTTTAAGGGCCATGACATCTGCTCAACTCCAAGGAGTATAGACCCAATAATAAATAAAATAACCCTTCGCATCAGTGAGTAAAGACATCCTGACAGTAACAAACCTAAGCAGTTGCTTGAGCAGCTGCAGACTCTTCTGAGCATGTGCAGAGTAGCAGAGGCTAAGCATAGCCAGTTCTTGAGCAAAGCACAAGGGCAAGCGACATTAAAGAAGAAAAAAGCACATGGAGAGCACATGGTCAAAAAGATGGCTGCCGGAAACAAGATGGTTACAGCTAAATGCTACCATCGATTTCTGCAAAATGTCTACACTGAAACCAAAGGATTTCTCTGAGTTTTCGTTTAGGCTGTCACACGTGTCTTACAAAATGTCACCAGTTCATGGAAGTGCTACTGGTTTACTTTATTATGGACAGACTGTGTGGTCATGGACAACAATTTTGACACTGTGAAGAAAATTCAAACCTTTAAATTGGACATCACCCAAAACTAAATTTAAGACGGTCAGATAGTGTGTTCCACCCTCCAATAAACCGTAAACCTTAAAATGGCCACACCGTTGTGCCACAAGATAGTGCAGGCTTATGTGCAACTTTCATGCACTTGAATGTCTATATCTTTTAAATATTCCTATTAATTTAAAATTTGACAAATCAAATCGTTTAAACATGTTTTTCATGAAAACAGTTGGTTTTGATGAATGTTTTTAGGTCTCATCCACAGGCAGCTTCTAGCTGTCGCTGAAGTAATGGAATCTTTAAACACATTTATTGAACATTCAGATGCTGCTAATTTATTTCTCAATTCTGCCTGATGCTAATCCGAACCATAATAAACAATTTGAAATAGTCCATACCACGGATACTCAAAGTAAGGTCTGGGGGCCGCATGCAGCCATCCTGACCTTTAATTGCGGCACCCCTCCTGGTGAGCAGTAGCACTGGGCTACGGTTTGTTTGACAGAGCAGAATCATTCAGAAAGCTGTGAAACAAACAGGCATACTTTATTTACTCATTATCCAGAGTAACAGTAAAGGAGGTGTCCTAGACAACTTATCTTTATGAACACCTCTAATTTTAAAAACATCGGGGCATATCATCAAGGGGGTTTATCTCCGCTTTTTTGGCTTTAAAAGCCAAGAAAGCGGAGATTAAATTATCTCCCTATTACCTAGCTTTCGCTAACACCAATTAGCGACAGCTAGTAGGAGATAGCGACCATCTTGGGCCCCGCTTTGCATGTCAGTGATATTTATCACTAATGACATGCAAAGTGGGCGTGCCAAGATGTTAGCGACTGGAAACAGTCGCTAACATCGCTATCTCCTATTACCAACTTTTAGAGATATTCGCGCTAAGCGCGAATATCTCCAAAAGCTAACACCTGCCCCCGAGCAGTTCTTAGCCATGTTATCCAATGGTAGGTGGATAACATGGCTAAGAGCATTAGCTCGGTAATGCAAGAATATTGCTGAGTTTTCAGTGATATTCATGCTTTTCGGACGATTTTTATCACTTAGGAGATAAACCTTGATAATAGCAAGGTTCCTAAGCGATAAAAATCGCCACAGCTCGGCGATAAAAATATCCCCGCTAAACCAACATAGCGATAATTATCGCTAGTTGTTGGTAATATGCCCCATCTTGCTCTAAACATGTAAAAAATATGGGGGCATATTATCAAGGGGGTTTATCTCCGCTTTTTTGGCTTTAAAAGCCAAGAAAGCCGAGATAAAATTATCTCCCTATTACCTAGCTGTCGCTAACACCAGTTAGCGACAGCTAGTTGGAGATAGCGACCATCTTGGGCCCCACTTTGCATGTCAGTGATATTTATCACTAATGACATGCAAAGTGGGTGTGCCAAGATATTAGCGACTGGAAACAGTCGCTAACATCGCTATCTCCTATTACCAACTTTTGGAGATATTCGCGCTAAGCGCGAATATCTCCAAAAGCTAACACCTGCCCTGAGCAGTTCTTAGCCGTGTTATCCAATAGGAGGTGGATAACATGGCTAAGAGCATTAGCTCGCTAATGCATGAATATCGCTGACTTTTCAGCGATATTTATGCATTGCGGCCGTTTTTTATCGCATTTGCGAAAAGCCTTGGTAATACCAAGGTTTATCTGCGATAAAAATCGCCGCAGCTCGGCGATAATTTTTTCACGCTAACCAAGCAATAGCGATAATTATCGCTATTGCTTGGTAATATGCCCCATGATACTCTGCAAACTTTAAAAAAATTTATTTTATTAACATGACTAAGCGGTTTACTTTCGTTCAGATTATATCACTGCATTGAGAGGCATTTCTCAGCAGTGATAGTTTTCAAGCATGATCTTGGAAACATTGATGCCACCCACATTCTAAAAACGTTGGGGCATATTACCAAGCAATAGCAATAATTATTGCTATTGCTTGGTTAGAGACAAAAATTTACTGCTGAGCTGCGGCGATTTTTATCGCAGATAAACCTTGGTATTCCCAAGGTTTATCGCAAATGTGATAAAAAACGGCCGCAATGCATGAATATCGCTGAAAAGTCAGCGATGTTCATGCATTACTGAGCTAATGCTCTTAGCCATGTTATCCACCTCCCATTGGATGACACGGCTAAGAACTGCTCAGGGCAGGTGTTAGCTTTTGGAGATATTCGCGCTTAGCATGAATATCTCCAAAAGTTGGTAATAGATAGCGATGTTAGCGACTGTTTCCAGTCGCTAACATCTTGGCACGCCCACTTTGCATGTCATTAGTGATAAATATCACTGACATGCAAAGTGGGGCCCAAGATGGTCGCTATCTCCTACTAGCTGTCGCTAACTGGTGTTAGCGACAGCTAGGTAATAGGGAGATAATTTTATCTCCACTTTCTTGGCTTTTAAAGCCAAAAAAGCAGAGATAAACCCCCTTGATAATATGCCCCCCAGTCATTAGTGAACCAAGGGGCAAATCATTTGTCAGGTCACCTTGTGTGTCGCCTTAGTTGTTATATAATTGCAAACAACATTACAGTTTATTAAATAAAACACAAGAGAAGGTTTCTTACAACACTTATCCTAAACTCATATATTTTAAGGGGCTCTCATATGTGGTAATCAAAAAATAGGAGGCAAAGTGAAATTGACCAATTGCCTAGGATCACACAGTTTCATCAAGTGGGGAAGCCAAGACTGAGACCATGTTTTCTGGTTTCACAATTTGTAATTCAGCCAAGAGATGAGTCTCTTTCCCTCTCACATTTTACATTAGAAATTAATTTTTGTCTACTTTCCTTCTTGGTGCATGAGACTAGAGCATTGGTGGCAGACAGAAATCATACGAAGGCAAGCTTTGTTGTCCTCACGATGCATCTGCTGCGCATCCCTTATGCCCACATTTCATCACCCCGACCTTCCTATTGCTGGCAACGGTGTGGCCCTCGGATATGCCACAGACAGTACTTTTTGGCCCCATGGTCCATACACTGCACTCCTGGAAACCAATGAATTATTCCTGCCTCGAATGTTCAGGCACTAGATAAAATCCATATTGCCCTTGCGCAGAGAGCAGCCAAATGAAGCGATCTGTTTTTTTGCACAACCCACATAAACCAAGGTAAATTCTTTCTAAAACATCTATCCTATCCAAAGTGTAAATAGCAGTGCTTTCCAAACCACGTTCATGACATCCCACAACCTTCAATACTGCCACTACCCTGATGTTGCACCTCACCTGCATTCCTTTTGCAATAGCTTACAACCCTATGTGCGCCAAATTCACCACCTCATACATCACCCTCTTCCAAAATCACTTGTAAAGCGCAATTTCACCCACAAGGGCATCTTGGTGCTAAATAACTGATGTTTGTTGTAACCTGACTCAATGGTACTAATTTTGTTGACCTCAGAAAGGCTGAGTGAACCTGTGACTATGAGGTCGAGCACAGGCCCCTACAGTGGACGCATTAGTCCACTAAGACACCAGAGCCAGCATGTGTTTACCCCCTTCTGCCCTATCATAACTTCTCTCCAATGCAACATATTTCACACTCCACTTGCAATTTTACTAAAACTTGGTGAGTTTGCTCTGGTTCGCAAATTCTTAGTTCTGTACAACCTGCTATTCAGTTTATCCGGCACACAGTGACTGTGCTTGATGATGCTCCTTTCTACCCTTCTGTGCCTGCTGTGTCAGTACAAACTATTTTATTCTTCGTAGCTTGTTTTTCTGTTTTCTTGCCTTTATTTACCTCACAAACATAGCCTTTCAGGACACTAACACGAAAGCATACTTTGCTATTGCAACTAGTACCGTGCGCCCTAGTGTGAGGAGTCTTCCAATGAAAATCCGCCTAACCTCTACAGGTAAGTTCTTCCCCTTATGCAATTGTATAAGGGAGGCTATCGTGTCCACAGGACTGAGCCATGTTTGATGTAGTAAACAACAAAGCCACAAAGACAACTTGGGCTTGTATGCACTTGCCTTTTTATTTTTTTGGTCAGTGGGTTGCACATGAACATTACTTTTAACAGCAATATCAACTCAAGCTGTCTTCAATGAATGCATCACAAAAAGCTTAATTGGAAGAAAAAAATTCCCCTGGTTGTCCTCATGCAGAAACAGCATATCAAGTTGCCACTCATTACGTGGTGCCATTTACCTAGGGGAACTAATGAGCTCCCCTTCTCATAAATGTTTGTCTTGGTTTTCTCTTTTTACCTAACCTGTCTGTTAATTAATTTCATTCGAAGTGTGCAAGTATCTATTTCAACCCCAGACACAACAAGGTACAAACAGTCGCTTTCTTCAAAACTGTGCGCCATGAAAATCAATCTTGTTCTTTTTGTAATAGCATGTACCTTTTCATTTACATTGTCAATAGCCCCAGCTTCAACAAATGCGAGACCTATTGCATTTCCAATGCTTGTTAGCTTTTGCCGTAGGGCAGCACCTCAGGTCTTCCTGCTTAGCTGCCCTACGGCAAAAGAAAAGGGCAAGATTGCTCCGTATTTATGTGATGCAGCATATTCCTATCCTTTTCTTCTGCATTGGGGCACCATTGGCTGTCGTGTACCAACGCAGGCACCCTTGCACCATCATGCAAGGGTGCCTGTGTTGCGGGAATGATTGATTTTGTGCAGGAAGGAACACCTTCCTGCACAAAATCAATCAATTAAGGCGATTTCCTTTTTCTATGTATGCTGCAGAATGCAACACACTTAAAAAAAGCATTTGCAATGCATTTGGTCTTGCATTTGCGAGAGTTTGAGATATTGACATTGTAAATGTCATGCCTTTTATTTATGTGTTTTGAAAACATGCAAAAGGTGCATAAACATGCACTCTGTACTTGTAGTCCTTTCTTACAAGTAGCAAAGCTGGCTGTAACTGCGCCTCTTTTACTGCCAGTCTGTGGTACTGAGTGCTGTTGAGTTGGTGCGGTGCTGAGGTAGTGGTGCACTGATACTGTAGTGGGGCTGCATTGGAGGTGGTGCAGTGATGCTGAGATAGTGCTGTGCAGTGCGGATGTTAAGATAGTGCTGCGCTGATGCTGAGTTGGCGATGCACTGATGAGGAAGTGGTCCTGTGTTGATGCTGAGATGGGGCTCAGGTTATGTTGAGGTAAGACAGAGTGATGCAGATTTCCTCACCACCACTCTTTAACAGTGTCCCTTAAGGCTCCATAACCACTAATGTTAAGCTGCATTTAATTTGTTATATAGCACCACACACACCAGTGCGTAGCACTTTCTATCACACCCAAATTACACAGAGACAATCATAAGTGTATGAGTTAGTGAAAGGAAATGTTAAATAACACAGAGGACTACAGGGTGTAGAAACCACAAGTCATGCATATTGGTAGGCAGCATTGCTAAAGAGTGCTTGAACCTCAAAAGCACAAACTCAGAATTGAAAATAAAACACCATAGTTGGGGGTTCTCTTAAATAAAAAGAATCAATTTCCATCCAGATTAACCCTTTTTGTAACTTTAATATCTCTTCTAATCTTTACTCTGCAGTGCATGCAGTTCTTTGATGACAGGTATCAATTCACTGTTATGTTAGGATTTTAATGTATAAGCTGCAAGTAACAGAAGATAATTAACCCATTGACTTATTTACATTTTATGCACATTGTAATCTGCATGGTGCACTTTCTTCGAAGCCAGCATATTAACCCTCTGGCTACCTTGCAATCAGTTAAAACTTCTTCCACTAGACAACTCTGATCTCTCCAGCAAGAACATCAATCACCAAGTTATCTTGACATTTTTATTGTCTGGAAATTGGAGGAGGCCAGGAATGTGCTTGGAAATATTGCCCCTCTGAAGTCAGTACCCTATGTGATCGCACAGCCCTTGTGCTGGCCCTGTTCTTGTTCTGCTTTTATTTAATGTAATACATTCAAATGCACATTTTAAAGGGGACATTTTTCGAGAAGGAAACATTGTGGCCTCAGCACAAAACTGATGAGGAGAAACGTCCAACTCCTCAGCCAGCAGCCAAGCACAAGTCCTGGAGGGGAAGAAAAAACACATGCAGCATGCTGTGTTTAAGTTTTGGTTTAACTTTGTACATGATTTAGAGCTGCAGTAGCTAGAAAGCATGACTGGCTGCTGCTGGCTTAGGACAGGAAGGACAAGACGTGAATGCTGCAATAAAATGTAAGCAGTTACGTATGAGCACCCACAGTGTAACAAGAGGTTGAAAATATTTATTTTATTTATTTATTTAGTTTCTTGTATAGCGCAAGAATCGACCCCGAGCGGGGTATCTCCGCGCTTTGCTCGCTAAGATGGTGAAAAAACAGAGACATTGCAGATGAGCTAAAGGTTACGGTGGTGGAACTACAGTAGATTATTCTTCTGCAAACAAGTTGGTTTTTAGCCTTTTTCTAAATAATAAGTGATTAGTGATCTGTCTAAGGCTAAGGGGCAAGTTGTTTCACAAGGTCGGTCCCACTAAGGAGAAAGCTCGACCGCCTTGTCTGGTCTTTTTGATAAAAGGGGAATTTAGCAGAAGTTGATTGCTTGACCGCAGATCTCGGTCCGGTTTGTAAAGCTGTAGTTTTTGGGTTAAGTAGTTGGGGCCGTTTCCAAACAGGCACTTATGGACAGTACAGCAGATCTTAAATTTGACACGTTGGCGTATAGGGAGCCAGTGGAGTTCTCTCAACAGGGGTCTGGAAGATGTTCTTGAGGGAGCATTCAGAATCAATCTGGCCGCCGTGTTCTGGACCACCTGTAGTCGATTGATAGCATCCTCGTTAGCTTGTATCAGGAGCCCGTTACAATAGTCTAATCGACTTATGACCAGGGTCTGCACAAGGGTCTTTCTGTAGGTGTCCGGTAAGAGAGGGAAAACTCGTCTGAGCAGGCCAATAGTGCGGAAACAGGCTCCAGCGATCACGTTTGCGTGTTCTTTTAGGGTTAGGTTTTGATCCAATTTCACACCCAGATTTTTGACTGTCAGTTTTGGGGAGGGTACAGGTCCTAGGTCCAGAGGCCACCAGTCGGGAGACCAGAGTATGCTAGCTTTTCCAAAGAGCATCACCTCTGTCTTCCCGACATTACATTGGAGGTAGTTGGAAGCCATCCAATTTGAAACAGCCCTCATACCTTCCGCAAAGTTTTCCCTAACATTAGAATTAAGGGCATGGAAAGGGTAGAGGAGTTGAGTGTCGTCGGCGTAAGACACTGGTGTGAATCCATACTTCCTCACAATCTCAGCAAGGGGGGGCCACATACACATTAAATAATGTGGGGCTTAGGCATGAGCCCTGTGGCGCCCCCTTTGTGAGCGCCCTGGAGATGGAATGGTAGGGGCCCAGGCTGACAGATTGTGAGCGTCCGGAGAGGAAACTTTCCAACCATGCCAGGGCTTGACCTCCAATGCCCACTCCTTGCAGTCGGCTCAACAGGATTTTATGAGACACAGTATCAAAAGCGGCTGACAGGTCTAACAGCAATATAGTCCCCCCCCATGACCAGATCAACAGAACAAAGGGTAATGATATTGTACTAAGTCCCTACTCCTTGGAGGAAAAGGGAGGGACAAAGAAACAGGACTGACCCCTACTAAGCAAGGATTTTTAAAGGACATTGACACAAATAAATGAGAAGCAAGTAATGGCATTTGGCCCACAGAGATTCATGTATACTAAAGTATACAAGAGGTTGTACGTTTACGCCTGACCTAAAAAAGGAAAGCACGAGGAGCACTTAAAACATTTCTCCTTGTTGTGCCTCCCTACTGCCACCCGTGGGGTGGCGTTAGGTTCTGACGCATTCCCGGGTTTACGATTTCTCGTAAATCCGGGAATGTGACAGGTTCTATGGGTGTTGCGTGGGAACACCACAGCAACACCCAATGGAACACTCATTTTAACCAGTTTTAACGTACTTTTCCGCGTGAAAGGGACACAAATTTAAAAGGCCATGAAATGCCACATAAAGTTGCTTTACGTGGCCTTGAATTTATGCCGTGGAATATTGCATGAACGGAACGTAAATAAAATGACATTACGGCGGCAAAAAAGTGCCCATAGGGCCTCATAAATGAGGCCTCAAGTGTTTAAATGGGCACAAATCTTTGAATCAGTTTTTAGTCCTTCCCTGATTATCAACTACAATACAATGAAATTTGTATAGCACAGACTGCAGAAAATCCATTTCTAGACATTTTGCAATTTGTTGACCACAATCGTCAACTCTACAATGGGGGAAAAGGAAGATCTAATGAAAGAGATTCACGTTTTAATTTAAATTGTAAATAAAAAAGATCACAATAAGCCCATATAAAAATATAATAAGAAAGAATATAATAAAGTAATAACATGGAAAATGTATTTAAACTGAATCGGCCTCATTATAAACATATCAGAATCATTCTGAGTCCGGCAAAAAGAAAGAGGTAAGGCACTGAATTATGTGGTTGGTGAGCACCAAATAATGTTGCATAGTTGACCTAATTATGCAGCAAGTACCCACAAGCCATGCTGCATATTGTGTGACAGTATTGCTGAATTGTTTGGCCTTTTACACATGTTAAACACTATTCGGACAAAGTTTTCTCTAAACTATTATCAGTGCAGCACCTAAAGATCAATTTCTGATCTTCAGCCATCCAGGGCTTGAAGAAATATGATCACATCACTTACATCCTGATGAAATCCATTGGCTCTCCTTGTCGCCAGTACCATCTTCAAGGCCATGTGCATAACTTACAAAACCATCATGACCAGCACCTGCACCTATCTTACAAATAAGGAAACCATCTCAGGAGAGATGTTCTCAGCACACCTGCAGCAAGGACACCATAAGGCTAATAAGTGTATACAATTAATAAACAAAGACTCCGGCATTTTCCATTTATGCACTCAGGATCTAGAACAACATCATGTATCTATAACAAGCATCTCAACACTTCTCTAATTTAGGAAAGGGTTGAAGACTCTCCTTTTAAAGAATACTACATCACACTGCATTAACAATCCACAACCCAGCAATGTCTCCTATCATTGATGATTGACTTTATGCTTATCTTTTACCCTATAAGGAGATCTCTTACCCTTAGTCTAGGTTCACACTATAGAAATACTATATATATATATAAATATTTGATTCCAAAGCCCTGGCGCTCAGGCGGGCACTGAACTCTGTCCTGCACCTTACGGTGTTCTCTGCCTCGCTACAGCTCGCTGTCAGTCCTCCTAAATTCTACCATGCCTGACGTGTTTCGAGGCAATCGCACTTCTTCCTCATGGGCTGAACATAATGGCACAACATTTGCATCACCTGTTTTGCATTCTTTATTGAAGTGGGCGTGACTTGATTAATCCAATGCTGTGTTGCATGATGGATTTTGCAGTTCTTCAGGTGAGTTTACAGTGCTTCCCTTTAGTAGGTTTGTGCTTTTATGTTATCTTCCAGCTTGTTTTCTCTCCTATAGTTGGACGGAGTTTCTGCGATAGCGGACTTAAAATGTGCATGCGAACAGTGTGCTGAATAGAGAGGAATTGTTGTCCTTCTCAGCCTTTCAATTGTTCGAAATGGTGCTCAGCCTGTTACCGCGGCTCGGACAGCGGCGTTAAATTGTTTGATTCCAAAGCCCTGGCATTCAGGCGGGCACTCAACTCTGTCCTGCACCTTACGGTGTTCTCTTCCTCGCTGCAGCTCGCTGTCAGTCCTCCTTAATTCTACCATGCCCGACGCGTTATGAGGCAATCGCGCCTCTTCCTCGTGGGCTGAACATAATGGCACAACATTTGCATCACCTGTTTTGCATTCTTTATTGAAGTGAGACAGCCTTTAGTGGGCGTGACTTGATTAATCCAATGTTGTGTAGCATGATGGATTTTGCAGTTCTTCAGGTGAGTTTACAGTGCTTCCCTTTAGTAGGTTCGTGCTTTGATGTTATCTTCCAGCTTGTTTTCTCTCCTATAGTAGGACGGAGTTTCTGTGATAGCGGACTTAAAATTTGCATGTGAACAGTGCGTTGAATAGAGAGGAATTGTTGTCCTTCTCAGCCTTTCAATTGTTTGAAATGGTGCTGAGCCTGTTACCGCGGCTCTCTGTCTCAGTCAGTCTCTCTCGCAGTCAATCAGCCTGTCTCTCTGTCAGTCAGTCTCTGCCTCTCTCTCTCAGTCTCTCTCTCTGTCAGTCAGTATCTCTCTACCTCAGTCAGTCAGTCTCTGTCAGCCAGTCAGTCTCCCTCTCTCTGTCAGTCAGTCTCACTCTCAATCAGTCTCTCTCTCTCTCTCTGTCAGTCAGTCAGTCAGTCACTCTCTCAGTCAGCCAGTCTCTCTCTCTTAGTCAGTCTCTCTCTTAGTCAGTCTCTCTCTTAGTCAGTTCCTCTCTCTGTCAGTCTCTCTCTGTCTCTCTCTCTCTCAGTCAGTACCTCTCGCTGTCAGTCCCTCTCTCTGTCAGTCTCCCTGTCAGCCTCTCTCTCTCTCAGCCTCTCTCTTTCAGTCTTTCTCTGTCAGTCTCTCTCTCTCAGTCAGTCAGTCTTCCAGACAGTCTCTCTCTCCCTCTGTCAGTCTCTCTCAGTCAGTGACTCTCTCTGTCAGTCAGTCTCTCTCTCTGTCAGTCAGTCTCTCTCTCTGTCAGTCAGTCTCTCTCTCTGTCAGTCAGTCTCTCTCTGTGAGGCTCTCTCTCTCAGTCAGTCTCTCTCTGTTGGTCAGTCTCTTTTTCTCTGTCAGTCTCTCTCTCAGTCAGTCTCTGTCAGTCAGTCAGCCTCTCTCAGTCAGTCAATCTCTCTCTCTCTCTCTCTCTCTCTCTCTCTCTCTCTCCAAGTCTCTCTCTCAGTCAGTCAGTCTCTCTCGCAGTCAATCAGTCTATCTCTCTGTCAGTCAGTCTCTGCCTCTCTCTCTCAGTCTCTCTCTCTATCAGTCAGTATCTCTCTACCTCAGTCAGTCAGTGTCTGTCAGCCAGTCAGTCTCTCTCTGTAAGTCAGTCTCACTCTCAATCAGTCTCTCTCTCTCTGTCAGTCAGTCAGCCACTCTCTAAGTCAGCCAGTCTCTCTCTCTCAGTCAGTTTCTCAGTCAGTCAGTGTCTCGGTCAGTCAGTATTCAGTCTCTGAGTCAGTTAGTCAGTCTCTACTCTCTCTTCACTCTCTCCATTCTCTCTCTCAACTCTGTCCACTCTATCTCTACTGTCACTCTCTCCACTCTCTCTCTACTGTCTCTCCACTGTCTCTCTCTCCACTTTCTCTCTCGCTCTACTCTCTCTCCACTCTCCCACTATCTCTCTCTCTCTCTCCACTTTTTCTCCACTCTCTCTCCGCTGTCTCTCTCCACTATCTCTCTCTACTCTCTCTCTCTCTCCTCTCTCTTTCTCCTCTCTCCACTCTCTCGCTCCACCCTCTCTCCCTTCTCTCTCCCTTCTCTCTCTACTCTCTCTCCTCTCTCTCTCTCAACTGTCTCTCTCCACTGTCTCTCTCCACTTTGTCTCTACTCTCTCTCCACTTTCTCTCTCTCCACTCTCTCTCTCTCCTCTCTCCACTCTCCCCACTCTCTCTCTCCACTGACTCTCTCCACTCTGTCTCTACTCTCTCTCCACTTTCTCTCTCTCCACTCTCTCTCCTCTCTCTCTCCACTTTCCCCACTCTCTCTCTCTCCACTGTTTCCATCCACTCTTTCTCTACTCTCTCCCCATTCCCTCTCTCTCTCCAATCTCTCTACTCTCTCCACTCTCTCTCTCCACTCTCTCCAATCTCTTTCTCTCCCTCTACTCTCTCTCCACTCTCTCTCCACCCTCTCTCCACCCTCTCTCCACTCTCTCTCTCGCCACTCTCTCTCTCTCCACTATCTCTCGCTCACTATCTCCACTCTCTCTCTCTCTCCACTGTGTATCTCCACTCTCTCCACTCTCTCTCTACTCTCTCTCCACTGTCTCTCTCCATTCTCTCTCTCTCCTATCTCTCTCTCTCCACTGTCTCTCTAAACTGTCTCCCTCCACTGTCTCTCTCCACTCTCTCTCCACTCTTTCTCCACCCTCTCTCTCTTCACTCTCTCCCATTCTCCCTCACAAAGTAGTGTCCATTCCATGGTCGTACCCACAAATGTTTCCACGGGGTGAGGTTCTTTGGTTTCTGACTTTGTCCCGTATTTGGCTGCCATGTTGTGTCTCGTCGCCATTTTGTGTTGCCCTCACTCAGGCAGCACGGCGAACGGAGTGTTTTTGCTTTTCTCAGCTGCTACGTGTCCCTTCCGTTAAAGAGTAACTCCCTGCCCTTGTTTACGAAACCGATGTCAGGGTCTGGCCGAGTTTGTTAATCCATGTCTGGGTTGATTGATCCCTGTCTCGACTGACTATTTGGCTTCTCCTATTCTTTCCTTACATTATCTTATCCAACTGGCCTTCGCTATTCTCTCCTTGTATTCTCTTGTTACACAACTATCCTTTAAGGCACACAAATACTACCTGCTACCTGCAAATTGGATTGTCGGTACTAGCACTGATTAATTTGTTGGGAGGGGTAACACACAGGGTTTGAGAAAGGGGCGTATTTGAGACACTTGATAGTTTGTTTTCCAACTTTTCCTATTGGTCTGCTTTGTATGTATTGGGAGTGAATGTCGTAAATATGTGTACTATAAGAAATTGTGCGCCACAGACTGAAGTGGCAGTCTCCTTAGAATCTACTCTCTGTATGTAACTTCTAGGACAACTGTGCTTAGCAGCAGCTAATAAACGTGGTTTTCTACGCCCAACTGAGTGTCTCGTGTCTCTGTTCGACAAGGCAGGTGAACTCGGGGATTTAAGGCGTGCCCTGCGCCGCCAGGCCCATAAGACCCGGTTCTCCAACTGGCGCCCAACGTGGGGCAGCTTCAGAGGTAGCGATTCAGCCCGAGGGTCGTGAGAAGCCTCGCAAGAAAATTCTGGAGGATTTGCGAGCCACGTCAAGCAACTCCTGTACGTCGAAGTGGACCGAAGGTCTTTTTCAGCGCGGCTACTCCTTTCCAACGGCTGCTGACGACTGCTGCCCTGACTGCCATCCTGCCTTGGACCCTCTGGTGATGACTGGTATTGCAAAACGTTAGACGGACCTCTGTTGGCGTAAGAGACCACTTAGTTAAGTATTCGTGAGTAGCCCCCACTTCTTTGTTTTGTTTTTGGTTTTGTTATTCGACCATTTCAATAGCCAAAGCCAAGGGGTGAGTATGTTTGTGCTGTGTTATTTGTTTTAAACCCCTTGAAGTTGGTAAACGGACCAGTGATTTTAAGATGCCTGGTTTTAGCAAATTTATGAAGTTTTGTTGTTTTGGTTGTATTAGGGATTCCCAGCTCGAGAACTCATGTCCGATTCCTCCGGTTGGAACTCCCACTTATGAGCTCTATTCTAAACATGGTTTTGGCCCCATTGCCTTTAATGAGGCATGGATCCGATACATGAAGAAAGATGGTGTTTTGCAGTGGCCACAAAATGGTAGCTTTGAATCCGATATATTAGACAATTTGGAAGGAATTTTGTTCAAAAGAAAAGCCCGGCCGGCAATGTTTGACTCTTTTCGCCTTTGGCGTAAGGAAGCCAAACAGAGAGAAATTAAGCAGGCAAAAAGAGATAGAAAAGTGAAAGATATGACAATCATGAAGGCTGCCCAGCAGTTTAAGGACAATGAGACTGATCAAGCGACTGAAGTCTCAGACAGACAACATCGTATGGCAATAGATAGATGCTACCCTGTGTTGCCTACTTCTCCACAGAGTAAGGATCTTGACGAAGATCCCTTAATGTCCCATTTGTTGAGATTACCTCCGCCTTATGTACCAGGTGCTAGTGCACCCTTATTGTTGCCATCCGCCCAGCAACCTGTTGTTCAGCCAGCTTTTGTCCCTTCCTGAATTACAACCTGCACCTCCTTTGCCACTAACTTCTGTACCTCAGTCTCCTTCATGTTCGGTTTCTCTTGTTGCGACTAGTCCTTCTCTTCCTTTGCTTAATACCGCATCTCCAGTTTTATTGTCTGCTTCTTCCCCAACTCGTAATCGGTTGGTTGATAATGTTTCTTGTCTTTTCTTCCCCCTCTTTGGGCCTTTTAATAGGACTCGTGCTTTTTATCGAAGGCAATCCCATAGTCAAATCCCAGATTCTGACAAACGAGTTGCATTGCACTCTCTTGCTCACAAATGGATCATGAGTGGTCCACAGTATAGTGTACATGATAATCTGAGTACCTTTCTCCAGTGGAATGCGCCCACGCAGAGATATGTTTTAATGTCATGTGTGACA
Source organism: Lissotriton vulgaris (assembly GCF_964263255.1). Lineage (NCBI taxonomy): Eukaryota > Metazoa > Chordata > Amphibia > Caudata > Salamandridae > Lissotriton > Lissotriton vulgaris. Next base: position 9,401,466 of record NC_141688.1, read on the forward strand.
CTCTTGTTAAAGGATGGGAGAATATGGAGTTGGATTTAACTCCTCAGGGTCTGTTAGATATACAGGATAAGTTTGATAAAGGACTTATTGTGGGTTCCGAAGTTGAGGACGCTGTAAGGACACTTGTCACCTTCAGGCCTTTTTATTCTTCTCAGACTGTTCTTGAACCTGATCCTGCAGTTAGACAGAAAATGAAACATTATCCTATGAGGGTAGTTCCTCCAGTATGGAGGGAAGCGGTTCAGCAGGCATGCGTTGTTCCAGGTGTCCCTGCTCATTTCCAGCATATATGGGTACATGTCCCCTGGAAACGATCTGACGTTTTGGCGCTCAAACAGTCTCTACCGGACCCTCGTAAAAATACTGCTGGGTATTATATGGAGCTGTCCCAGACTGTTGATACGTGTATCATGAATTTGGCCGATATTGATATACTTTTGGGGAATTTGGTTCCACAAGCGTTGTGGGCCCGGATTCGTAGGGAAGACCACGACCAAGCTTTTGGTGGTAATTGGGCCGCTATAAGTGCCGCAGATGCAGCGCAAGTGGGTGGTGCTAAGCCAGATGATTTGATTACACAATTGCCTGGTAGAATCATCGCTTTAATGAAGACGATGATGCCTGCCTTACGTGTTAACTGGGATAAGTTGGCTGCATGTAAGCAGAAGAAAGATGAGAGTGTTTCCGATTTCTTTGCTCGTTTTGAGGAAACCTTTATCGACCACAGTGGTCAAGATATGAGTACTGAAGGTGGACAGTGACTATTTGTGGATACATTTGTATTTAATTTACTGCCAGAATTATCGCATAAGTTGAAAGACTCAGAAAGTTTGTGGGCTGTTTCTTCCTCTGCACAGATATTAGCTACTGCTCAGTATTATGAGAATAGGGATAAAGAAGAGAAAGATAAGATTGAGAAGAAGACTAAGGAAATATAAACGAAGGTTCTTCTTCAACAGGCTTATCCCCCTCACTCTGCCCAGCGCCCGTTTCAACAGCCTCCCCAGCTTCAGAGGTTGTTACAGAAACCTGAACCTTTTGTTCCGCGACCTTTGCTTGGTCCTATTCAATGTGCCTATTGTAAAGAGGAAGGCCCTTTTAAGAATAGCTGTCCGGTTTTATTGCAGCGAAATGGTGGATTCCCAGGCCCACGAGGCCTTGGTGGTTTTCAATCAGCACCTAGGGGTAGAGGGCGAGCTGCGTTGCCTCAAGGACAGCGTTTCTTTCCCCCTTAGAATTCTTTGAATTATTTTGATCAGCAGAATACTCATTCTGCGCAATATTACAATGACGATTATTGTGTTGAGGGTGAGGTTCAGGATTTTCATTCTAGTTAGGACAGCCATGGACAAAGTAAGGGAGTCGTATCAGTTCCAGTAGATCAGATTGGGCCTTATGTTGAAGTTGTTGCATTGGGTGTTGCAGTGCCATTTCTTTTGGATACTGGTGCAATGAGAAGTTCTATCATTCACTCTAAACTCCCTGGGGCACCTTGGTCTGGCTTAAATAATGTTTCTGTAGGATTTTCTGGTGCCCCAGTTACTAACCCGGTTTCTTGTCCTTTGCCTCTTTCGATTGGTCCTTACTATCTGGAAGCTCCGCTTATTTTAACGACAGGTTGCGGAGAGAACTTGTTGGGTTTGGACTTGTTGAAACGCCTACATGCAACATTGTATTGTTCCCCCTCTGGTGTGCATCTTACCCTAGGTGAGAAACTGGTTTCTCCTATGTATTTATCTACAGACAAACTTCCACCTGAATTGCATTCTCCTCCTGCTACGCTTTGGGCTTCCGGTCCGAATGATGTTGGTCTGCTCCAGATTCCGCCTTACGTGGTTACTATTAAGCCTAATGCTAAACTACCACGCATTCCTCAGTATAAGATTTCCAATGATGGTGAACGTGCTTTGTTGGCTATTATTTATGATTTGGTTCAGAAAGATGTGGTTGAAGAAACGAGAGGCAATGTTTGTAACAGTCCTGTTCTGCCGGTCCTTAAATGCACTGATCCTTCTCAGACTCCTGTATATCGTTTTGTGATTGATCTTCGGGAGGTCAACAAGATTGTTGTCCCCCAGTTTCCTGTTGTCCTAGATATCACTGCCTTGCTTACTATGATACACGCTTCAGCGGCATGGTTCTCGGTTATTGATCTCAAAAATGCCTTCTTCGGTATTCCTATTGCTGAGGAACGTAGGGATATTTTTGGCTTCTCTCTCGGAGGCCGAATTTTTCGATTTAAACTTGCACCTCAAGGCTATTGTGAGAGCCCCTCCATTTACAGTCAGGCTTTGAAATCTCAGCTCGATGCATTAATTTTTCCCCCCAGGTGCCACTCTTATTCAGTATGCAGACGATTTGTTAGTAGCTGCTGATTCAGAGGATGTTTTGTAAGAATGTGACTGTTTCACTGTTGCGTCATTTGTCTGACCTGCATCATAAGGTGTCACCCTCTAAGTTGCAATATTGCCGCCAAGAGGTTACCTATTTAGGTCATCTCTTGACGAAGGAGGGAAGACGATTGACCCCAGAAAGAATTCAAGCAATCGCGCAAATGTCTGTGCCATCCACACAAAGAGAGGTGCGTGCCTTTCTGGGCATGACCTCTTATTGTAGATAGTAGATTCTGAATTTTTCTTTGTTGGCTAAACCTCTGCTGGCACTTACTCTGAAAGACACACCCTAACCTCTTCCCTGGACTGATGAATGTCAGAAGAGTTTTTCTGACTTACGTACTGCGTTGTGTTCTGCTCCTGTGTTAGGTACTCCAGATTACAGTAAGCCTTTCACAATTTACGTTCACGAAAGGGAAGGTTGCGCGTTGTCAGTTTTAACACTGCAAAAACACAGTTGATGGACAGAATGCAGAACAATGTCTTACATTCACCCCAGTACAAAGATCTGGGCCTAAATCCATAATTTGTTTGCACTCCACACCACCCTAGGTCAGACACTGGCTACATGCAAATCAGCCTTGACCCTGAGTCTCATGGGAACAGTCCAGCCCGTACTACCAAGCCATGTCTTTCCTAGACCGGAATATAGCATCCAAGGACCGGTTTCTGGCTATCAGCCTTCTTCAGCCTGGATAGCTTGACTCCAGTGATGTGGAGAGCCTGGGACTCACGTCTGAGCATACCCAGCCCACTCGGGTGAACATTGCAAAAAACACAGTTGATGGACAGATTTAACACAACAATTTGGAGACAAACAATGGCCATGTGCCTATTTTTCGGCTACGTTGGATCCAGTAGCCAAGGCATTGCCTAGTTGTCTCAGAGCTACAGCAGCAACAGCGATCTCCATTCGCCAATCTGCTGGAATGGTACTAGATAACACGCTTGTTGTTATGGTACCACATGCAGTGGATACTCTTTTGAACAGAATAACCGAATGAAAACACAACACCTCACGAGTGCTCGCTTGTCTGGATATGAGCTGACGCTCTTGGCTAGCCATATACACATGAAGCGGTGTAATACTTTGAATCCAGCAATATTGTTGCCCATTCCAGAAGAGAAACACACTCAAGAACAGCATGTTTGTTTACTCCGAACAGAGGACGAAACAAAAGGCAGAATAGTCTTAAAAGACACACCACTTGTGGACCCGGATGGGATCCTATGGGTAGATGGGTCTTGTTTCAAACTTTCAAATGGCGAGACGACTACAGCTTATGCTGTTACCACCTTGTATACGGTAGTGGAGACAGCACGCATTCCACAGAATTCAGCCCAAGCAGCTGAATTAATTGCCCTGACGAGAGCGTGTGTGTTGGCTAAGGGAAAGAGAGTGAATGTTTACACTGATAGCTAAAACACCTTTGCCGTGACTCATAGCTTTGGTCGTTTGTGGAAGGAAAGAGGATTCTTTACTTCCCATGGGACTAAGATACAGCATGGTCAGTTGGTAACTGACCTTCTCGAGTCACTTGCTTTGCCTATGCAAATAGCAATAGTCAAGTGTAGTGCACATAAGAAGATCACTGATGATGTAGGTCGCGAGGATGCTTTTGCAGATGAGGCAGCGAAAGAAATGGCGAGAGATGCTACGAGTCGCATGTGTGTTGCGAGCCCTGCAAGATGGGTCAGAGAGGGAGGAATGTGTGAGGACACAATAGAAAGTGTGAGAACGATTCAAGAAGAGGCTACTGAGAAAGAATTGAGTAAGTGGAAAGAAAGCACAGGAATGTTGGACGCGACAGGGTGTTGGACGGAATTGTCAGAACATCAGCGTTGGCTGTTACCAGACGCCTTCGCACTGCCTGTAGTTACTATGGCGCATGGTCCAGCCCACATTAGTGCAAGAGGGATATGTAAACTTCTGGCTCCAGTATGGCAGAATTAAGGAATTCCAAAATGTGCGGAAAATGTGGTAAAGCATTGCATTGTTTGTTTAATGCATAATCCAGGAAAGGGAACCCCAACTCCAGCAGGTCATTTTGCTCCCCCTACTTACCCTTTTGAGGTATTACAAATCTATTACATTCATATGGATCATTGTAATAACCTAAAGTATGTTCTGGTGGTGGTGAGCGCCTTTTCTAGATGGATAGAGGCCTACCCCTAAAGGACAATACTGCTTTGTCTACTGCCAAAGTCCTTTTGAAGGAGCTTTTCCCGAGGTTTGGTTTGCCGCGCATTGTCTGGAGTGACAACGGAATTGAATTTGTAGGCCAAATTATGCAGAAAGTGTGTGAGGGTCTTGGTATTAGGTAGAAATTCCATGTGGCAAACCACCCTCAGTCAGCAGGTTTGGTAGAGTGCTATAATGGCACTCTCAAGCTTAACTTGGTGAAGATTCAGGCCAGCAGGGATCTTGCTTGGCCTGACGCTTTGCCTTTGGCACTTTTATCCACGAGAACTACTGTACATTCTCGTTTAGGACTCAGCCCATATGAGGTGGTTTTTGGGCGCCCAGCCAACGTCTGGGGACTCTATCTACCTAAAAAATATTCTGACATCCCATACCCAATGTTGTTTGACTACTTGAATGACCTCACCGCTAAATTACGTGTTCTTCATCAACAGGTTCAAAACGCTTTGCCGGAGGCCTCTGCAGATCCAGGACACTCCATCCAACCCGGTGACTGTGTCTGTCTGCAGAATTTCCAGCGGAAAAAGAATCTGGAACCTCGTTGGGGCCCGCCTCGGCAAGTCTTGTTAGCAACACGTGCAGCAGTAAAGGTCGTCGGGAAGAAGAACTGGGTCCATGGCGTGCATTGTAAGAGGGTACCTTTGCCCTCAACTTTTGATCAGTTGGTTCGTAAGGGTATGAGTGACAGTGAAGGCGAAAGGGTCCCACGATTTGTACCTTTTAGTAGTGCACGCCTGGATCGAACGAACTCTGAGAAAGAAGAGGATGACGTGTTGCAAGAATCTGTACCATCACATCTGCGATTGAACACAGTAAATCCAGAAACTTTGTTTCGAGAGCAAACAATCCCTAATAAGACTGGGTACAATTTAAGAACCAGATTAACGAAAGACAATTTTTTTGGAGAGACATTCTTTTTTTTCCACTATCCATCAAGTTGCAGGGTTACGGTAGGATTCTTAAGCTGTGACCTGAGTAGTGACAGTAGGTCTGCAGGACTTGCAGTGTCATAGGACGGCTAATAATCACAGCTAAGTGATCTAGGAAGATTGTCGTGAGCAACGCTTTAGGGAATGGATATTAAAGTGGAAAGCAATGATAAGAATGTAGAAACAAAAAGTAGATAGAAGAGATTATTGGTTAGTCCGTGTGGCATAACCTTGTGTATTCTAATATGTTCATATATTTTATTGGCTTGTGTAATTTGGGTTGTTTACACTATGCAGCAAGCACCTGTTCCAACTTCTGTTTCCTTGTCTTTTCCTACTACTGCGTCCCCACATCGGTTTCATACACTCCCAGAACATGAACAAATTAAGAGGACGGAATACTTCAATAATTCATTTATTCAGTTATTGCATCAGCACCAACTAGTAATAAACACCACTGATTGTTGGGTCTGTGGGCTCATGCCCCATAACACAGAGAGAGGGATGCCATATTTAGTTCTTCCGTTTTCCTATGAAGGTTCCACTTGGGCCTATTTGGCCATGTTTTCTAATGTTTATCAGAACCAACTTTGGTATCCTCCTGGTAGTCCATATGGTGGTGGAGCAGATTCTAGTCACAGTTCTTTGATAAAGGGAATAGTGGCCATGGCTAGAATCGCTGAGATTAGTAAGATTCCCGTTGACGAGAAAAGAGCATACGATGGCTGGAACGTGACTCGTTATGTCACTAGCCTTACGGATAAGGCTAGACGAAGGAGATCCCCACCAATTTGGACTGTACCTCATCGATGTAATTTCTGTTTGCTGATCAATGGCCAAAATGTTTAAAAAAATACACAGGAGAAGAGTTTCTGTTCCCATACGTACATTTATTCACCTCAGATTTCTTCACCGTTAGTGCCATCACAAGGCACATATTTTGTTTGTCATGATAGAGCCTATACGTGGCTTCCTACCTATTTTTCAGGCACTTGCTATGTGGCTTTTCTTCTTCCTCCAACATATACTGCTCCTTCAGGTTATCATAGGAAAAGATATGGCAGAGGGGTTATTGATTCGAAGGACACAGTAGGACAAGAAGGAGGTGACTTCATCAAAGGGTTGCTTCCTTTTTGGGGTCCAATGGCCAACAGCAGAGACATCAGACAGCTAGTTCGTGTTGTTGAGGCTACCATAAATGTAACTTCTGGAGCCTTGAGTAATCTGACAGCCGAACTTCAAGTGGATCGCCTTATGACTTTGCAGAACCGGATGGTTCTAGACATTGTCCTTGCAGATCATGGAGGAGTTTGTAAATTGATGGGGTCTAGTTGCTGCATTTGCATTCCAGATAATGCCCCTACAGTATACCAAGCCATCTCTAAGTTGCATATAATTTCCGAGTCTATACATCAGGACACAGGAGATTGGTCTGTAATGGGATGGTTTTGGGGACTACTGTCCACTTGGGGATGGAAGATACTAACGTTCCTTGGAATGGTTTTGGCCATCATTTTCTCTTGTTGTCTCTGTATACAGTGTGGCCCTGCCATCTGTGGTCTTTGTGCCACCATGTGTGTCCCAAGGCCTGTGTCACAGTAGACAGAGAACATTGAAATGATGTTGCAGCAACAGCTCGATGACCTCATGGCCATAGACATCGACTCAGATTAACTCGAGTCCTTTTGCCTGAGTTATGGCGAAAGGAGGGTCTGAGGTTCTTTGGTTTTTGACTTCGTCCCGTATTTGGCCGCCATTTTAGTGTCTCGTCGCCATTTTGTGTTGCCCTCACTCAGGCAGCACGGCGAACCGAGTGTGCTTGCTTTTCTCAGCTGTTAAAGAGTAACTCCCTGCCCTTGTTTACGAAACCGATGTCAGGGTCTGGCCGAGTTCGTTAATCCATGTCTGGGTTGATTGATCCCTGTCTCGACTGACTATTTGGCTTCTCCTATTCTTTCCTTACATTATCTTATCCGACTGGCTTTCGCTATTCTCTCCTTGTATTCTCTTGTTACACAACTATCCTTTGAGGTACACAAATACGTCCTGCCACCTGCACATTGGATTGTCGGTACTAGCACTGATTAATTTGTTGGGAGGGGTAACACACGGGGTTTGAGAAAGGGGCGTATTTGAGACACCTGATAGTTTGTTTTACAACTTTTCCTATTGGTATGCTTTGTATGTATTGGGAGTGAATGTTGTAAATATGTGTACTATAAGAGATTGTGCGCCACGGACTGAAGTGGCAGTCTCCTTAGAATCTACACTCTGTATGTAACTTCTAGGACAACTGTGCTTAGCTGCAGCTAATACACCTGGTTTTCTACGCCCAACATAGTGTCTCGTGTCTCTGTTCGACAAGGCAGGTGAACTCGGGGATTTAAGGCATGCCCTGCGCCGCCAGGCTTATAAGGCCCAGTTCTCCAGGGGTGGCACATTTTATACTTCATCACCATCCCCCTTGCACCCTTCTCCCCTCTGTCTTGCACCCTTCTCGCCCTCCCTCTTGCACACTTCTCCCCCTCCCCCTTGCACCCTTCTCCCCCTCCCCCTTGTACCCTACTCCACCTCTGCCTTGCACCCTTTTCTACCTTGCACCATTCTCCCCTCTGCCTTGCAACTTTCTCAACTCTGCCGTGCACCCTTCTCCCGTCTGCCTTGCACCCTTCTCCCCTCTGCCATGCACCCTTCTCCCCTCTGCCTTGCACCCTTCTCCCCCTCCAATTGGCACCCTTCTCTACCTTGCACCCTTCTCCCCTCTGCCTTGGCACCCTTCTCACATCTGCCTTGCACCCTTCTCCCCTCTCCCTTGCACCCGTCTCTTCTCTGCCTTGTACCCTTCTCCCCTCTGCCCTGCGCCCTTCTCCTCTCTGCCTTGTACTCTTCTCCTCTCTGCCTTGCACCCTTCTACTCTCTGCCTTGCACCCTTCTCTTCTCTGCCTTGCACCCTTCTCCCCTCTGCCTTGCAACCATTCTTCCCCTTCGCCTTGCACCCTTCTCTACCTTGCACCCTTCTCCTCTCTCCCTTGCACCCTTCTCCCCCTCCGCCTAACACCCTTCTCTGCTTTGCACCCTTTTCCCCTCTGCCTTGCACCCTTCTCCCCTCCGCCTTGCATCCATCTCCTCTCTGCCTTGCACCCATCTCCTCTCTGCCTTGCACCCATCTCCTCTCTACAGTGTACCCTTATCCCCTCTGCCGTGCATCCTTCTCCACTCTGCCTTGCACCCTTCTTGGCCCCCCTTACACCCTCCCTGCGGACACTCATGGTGTGTTCTAACAAGAGTGCTTACCAGAGGGGACCATTTTGCTGCCTCATCCCTTCTCATATGAGCTTTGCCCTTGAGAATGCTCTCTCTTGTCAGGGTCCCGAGCAGTGCTCTGTGCTGTCTCCGGCTCTTGCTCTCTGGGTTTGGGGCCCCACCCCAACCCATCCTTGTCCTGTCTCTTCTCTTCTCTTGTGGGGTGGGCTTTGCTTATGGAGAAGCGAGAGCGGGGGCCGGGCTCTGTGCTGCCTCAGAGGAGCAGTGGAGACTGCTGTCTCTGGGGCCTCCACCCCCACCCTTGTCCCGGGCCTGCCTCCGGCTCTGACTGAAGAGAAACAATGTTGACGCTTTGTTTCTCTTCAGTCAGAGGGAGGAGGGCTCAGGGCTCAGAGTAGGCTGCACCTGCTTCAGACGCAGAGGGAGAGAGGCTTGCTTTAGCGCAAGCCTCTCTCACAGCTCTCAGAAGAGCTGAGGGGCCGCGTGGGCTGCAGGGGTGTTTGTTACGCCCCTGGTCACAGCAAACATGATTTATACTTGAATGACGTTGGTTCAATAAATGCTTATTGAAAACGTCCCCATCGTTTATTCTGTGTATCTCTATGAGACTAAGTGAGCCTGATTGACTGAGCGAAAAGTACTGCAAGGATCAAGGGTTGTCATGTTCGATAGTTGCCAGAAACTATTCGCTCCTTGGTACGGTTAAGGGGCTTATGGTGGCACTGTGAGCTAGCTGGTCTAAAGGCTAACATATCCTTTGGGGGTTTCTGGAATCAATGTGGACACCAATCCCTTAGTTTATTTTGTCTAAACACTCAGATCCTATGCATTTTTAGGAACTACACGAACGTTGTAGACAGGGTCCACTAGCACTCATCACTCATGTTTGGTGTCAGGCACTTAATTTCCCTCAACAGGCTTTGATCCAAGAGAAAGAAAACAACAGACAGGGGAATGAAGGATGAAGAGAAAGATGGAAAAAGAGAGGCAAAAGGAAAATGAATGGGTGAAAAAGAATCTGCAAGAGTGAGATAAGACGCTGGGAGTGGTTTCAAGACTGAATTGGAATAAAGACTAAGCAGCCTTTGTATTCGGTACCCTGAGTGGCAAAGAGTAGTGTAGAGTGCCATGGTGAAGAGTGCAATGTGGTGCATAGTAGAGTAGTGTGGGACAGAGTGAATTGGCATAGAGTAGAGTGGAGTGGTGTAGAGTAGAGAAGCGTAGATTAAAGATGTGTAGAGAAGAAAAGAGTGACAGTGGGTGCAGGTAAAAAGTCCGACAGTGGAGAGTGGGTCAGCATAGTGGCAGTGTTTGTTGCTGATCCAGGGTGAAAAGTTCAGCGATGGTGTATCTGCAGGGGGGCTCGAGGGCCAAGGGTCGTGGCACTGGGCGTGGGCCAGGCATTGACTGACACAGACTATTGGTGCACCAGCGGCATGCCCACTGCATGCGTCCACTGTGTGGTCATGCTGCTGCCTGCATTAAGTAGGACCTGGGATGGGCATGGCTTCTGTTGGTGGGAAGAACAGTGAGTGGGAAAACCGAGGCAAGAAAAGCTAGACAGGGAAACCCAGGCAGCACCTGTGTCACTGGATCGGTTTGGAACAAACAGGAACTGGAGGCCACAAGCAGGAAGCAGGAACAAGCAGGAACTGGAGGCTACAGGCAAGTGACAGGCAAGGTAGAGTGCAGTGGCGTAGAGTGCAGTGGCATCGAATGGTGCAGAGTAGAGTGGTGCTGAGAGCAGTTATGTGGATTACTGCAGTGGAGAAGAGTAGAATAAAGTGACGTAGAGTGCAGTGACTCAGAGTGCAATGGTGAAGAGTGGCGTATGGTGCACTGGCCTAGAGTAGAATGTCATAGAATAGAGTGACCTAAGGTGCAGTGAACAAAAGTAGATAATGTAGGTACAGTGGCTTAGGGTGCCTTAATTTTGAGTAAAGTGGTGTAAAGTGCAGTGGTTTGGAGAAGCGTAGAGAGCAGTGGCATAGAATGGGGCAGCGTTGGCTGTAGTGGCATAGAATGGAGTGGCGCTGAGTGGTGTAGGGTAGCTTAGAGCGCAGTGGCGTAGAGTAGATTGTTTCAGAGTAGAGTGAGTCATGCAGGATAGAGTGTAGATCCATAGAGTAGTGGCATAGAGCGCAGTGGCATATAGTAGAGTGGCGCAATTCTGGCTGCAGATGCGCACAGTGGATTGGCACAGAGTGGCGCAGTGAAGAGTGCAGTGGTACAGAGTGAATTAGTGTGGCATTCAGGGGATTGGCCTAGAGTGCACGGACATATAGCAGAGTAGTGCAGAGTGGAGTACATTGGCTAGAGTGCAATGGCATAGAGTGCAGTGCTGCAGAGAACGGTGGCATAGCGTGGAGTGACACATTGTAGTGTAGAGTGTCGTAACGAAGAGTGCAGTGGTGCATAGTAGAGTAGTGTGGGGGAGAGTGCATTCGCATTGAGTAGAGTGGAGTGGTGTTGAGTAGAGAAGTGTAGAGTGGAGTGGTGTAGAGAAGAGAATAGTGAAGTGAAACAATGTGGAGTATAGTGGTGTAGTAGGGAGTGGTAAAGAGTAGAGTGCAGTGGCTTGGAGGGTAGCGATGCTGAGTGGAGTGGCATAGAGTGCATTGGCGTAGACTGTAGTAGAGTGGCGTAAAGCAGAGTGGTGCAGAGTAGAATGCAATAGCATAGAGCAGAGTGGCGCAAAGTAGAGTTGCGTAGACTTCAGTGGTGGACAGTACAGTGTTGCTGAATAGAGTGGTGTAGAGTGAAGTGGCATAGAGAGGAGTGTTGCAGAGTACAGTGGGGTGGTACAGGGTAAAGTGCCATGGTATAGAATGGAGTGATGCAGAGTAGAGTGGCATAGAGTGCATTGGTGTGGAGTGGCGTAGAGTAGAGAAGGAAGAGTAGAGTGCGGTTGCATAGACAGCATTGCTATACAGTGCAGTGGCATTGAGTTCAGTCACAGAGAGTGTAGTGTTGCAGAGCAGACTGTTTTAGAGTGTAGTTGTGTATAGTAGTGTGGCATAGAGTGCATTGGTGTGGAGTGCAGTGACATAGAGTTGAGTGGTGCAGACTTCAATGATGTGGAGAGCAGTGGTTTAGAGCACAATATCGTAGAGTGCAGTTGGCTTACAGTGCAGTGGCGTAGAGTGTTGCAGAGTAGAGTGTAGTGACAGATAGTATAGTGTTTCAGAGTAGAGTGCCTTGGCTGCAGAGTAGAGTGCCGTGGCGTGGAGTGCTGTGGCACTGAATACAGTGGCGCCAAGTGCTGTGGTATAGAGTAGATTCTTTCAGAATAGAGTGGACTGGTGCATGGTAGAGTACAGTGCAACCCACATGGCTTTTACCTTTGATTCTGCACCAAGGGGTGGAGAGTTTTGTGCAGATGAATTTCCCCCTCACCAAGGGCCAGATGTACAACCGTTTTTTGCACTTATAAACAGGAATTCGGCCCGTTTGCACTGGCAAAATATGTCTGGCCCATGTACCATCCCTATTTTTGCAAATCGGTAACCTATTACTGACTCGCAAACTAGGGTTTGCGACTCACTATTGGGGAGGGATGTGCCAAGGGAATCCCTTCCTAATAGCAGCTCACACTTCAATGTACGATTGGTTTGCAACCGCAAATATGGTCGCAAATCAGCCGTGGTCTTTGTGACTAGCATTGAAAGTATTTTTTAAGAGCAGGCATGGTCTCATGGACCACTGCCTACTTTTAAAAAATGGAGCAGTAATTTTTGAATTTTCTTTATTCAAATGCATCCTGCTTGCTTTTCAGGAAAACAGACTGCATTTGAAAAAAAAACAGTTTTATTTAAAAAGCAGTAACAGACATGGTGATCTGCTGAGCCCAGTAGGCCACCATCCCTGGGAGTGCTAGCCATTCCTAATGAGGTCGCAATAGCACCTGCCTAATGAATATTAATGAGGCAGGCAATTTGCGATCCATTATGATTCACAAACAGTGTCAGAGACACTGTTGTACATTCCTATTTGAGAGTCCCAAATTGAGAGTTGCTAAACCATCCAATTTGGTAGGGTCAGACATCTGTCCCTAAATCAGTTATAGGTTCATGGAGACAGGACTTAAAAGTCTGATTGTCCTCGACTTCTTCATTTACGCAAACATTCATTCAAACAGCAGCTCAATCCACATTTATTCAGTCATCCATTACCGCAGTTCACTCTTGCTTATGTTTATTCAATTCATTCATTTGTGAATCCACTTGCTCCCGTTCATGCATGGAGCCCCCTTGGCTTTTTTCCTCGCAGCCACGCATCAGCTGCGCTCAACCAATCAGCCGCCGATTATAAACCGGAGAAAGACAAACCTTTCAGTTCTTTCTAAGCAGACTTGAGAGCCCTCCCTCCTTCCGAAGCAATTTTGTTAGCCCTCGTACCACGCGTCCTCTAATGAAGGCCTTTAATTGGCACTTTCAGATTGGCCACGCTTCACAAAGAAATACTGAAGAAACACGCTCTCTGCTCAGCATAACGCCATATTACCAACCATACCTGACCCATCCTGCTGAATGTGCCACTAACATCAGCAGTGACCTTTAGGGACATAACGTAAGGTGTATTTGTAAAAAGCCCAATCACCAATTGATTTCCCTGGCCCTGAATATTATTGTTTATTGAGTAATTTCAATTGAGCATGCCAATTTTGTTGTTTTTTGTCAGACTTTTACTCATGAGTACTGTCTGGAAAAACATGTTTCCCTGTCAGTATTTATTCTTTTTGTAGCTTTCCTGAGTCTCTCCATGCTGCCAATCCTACAAGATGTGCAAGCCGACAGCACAGAGGGTTACAAATATAAACATTTCCCAAGAAAGCTTAAATTAATGCAGATGTGTAAGTACCAAATTGCTAATGTTTAGATGAATGTATTGTTTTATTGTACGTGGCTGTGGCTACTTAGGTATTACATCTCTAAATACATCAATCAGGGGGTCAAATGTAAAAGCCCCTATCGCCACAGACACTTCACTTTTAGTGACGTTCCTGTGGCGATATGTGCTTTGACTTATTTACAAGGCAGCGTTTAGCAGCAATGGGTGTTACGGTGGGCTTTCCGCCGCAACACCCATTGATTTTGACATTGCCCCATATTTACAAGGGCGTCATTAAGATGGGGCAGCACCGGAGGAGCTACGCTTAGCAAACAAGATGGCCGCGTAAGCTTCCGGCTCCGCCGACCTCAGACTCCTGCCAGAAGATCCTGTTATTTATCCTGTTTTTGCGCCCTGCCTCCGTGTGTATGAATGGGACTGGAGCTTAACGGCGAAATCCGGAGATTTCTACCAGTTTGGTAGACAAAGATACGTCGTGTGGCAGTTTGTGGCCTAGACCAGCCTGGAAGCCGGGGTCTCGAGTACTGGCCCAGCCGGGTTTCAGTTGAACAATATCGGCTGTAGTTGTGTGACAGGGTCCAGTCTACCGAGGTGGAAAAATTTTCTTGGACCGAAGTTGACGATGGTTGGCTGAATTGGTGAACATCGAAGGAGGGGTGATGACGCACAATTGGAGTGGTGGACAGGGGTCCCTGGCCCGCTGGCCCGGTTAGGGCCCCGCCGGTGTTCGCTGGGTTGGGATCTCCGCCTGCGGTGGCTGATTTTGGACTGTTATTGTCCCCAAAGATAAGTCCCCCTCTGAAGTAGTCCGTTCCACATCCACCTGTTGCCCCCGGGGAGACCGGGCTCTCTGGGGATGCGAATATGACCGAAACCGAGCGAGGAGTTGTGGAGCGGACCGAGTGTGACCCGTCACTACGAACTGTGTTGGCAGCCATAGGGTCACTTCATGTTTGCGTTGAAGCCCACATTCACAAAATGATAGCGTGTTTGTCTGGAATTGGGCGGATGGGACCAGACCCTGGTCCACTACAAGAAACGAAACGACTTGAGATACTCAAGATGGCCACTTCGATGGAGGAAGCAGACCCCGTACTATGGGAGGCGTTGGAGCCTCTGACCAGTGTTTTGGGTGATGAGAGCAAGTCTGATGCCGCAAATGGATTGTCAGGCCTACGATCGTTGCTGACTATGGAAGGACCGCTTGAGGCTCCCTTTCCGGAGACTTTTATGGGGAACTGTTGTTGGTTTGAAACTGCGTCACTCCCCTATACATCGGCACAGCTAAGATGGCGGATGAAACAACCTTGGGAATCCATGACGGTGTGGGGAGTCTTTGGACCTAGCGGAGTTCTCAGCACTTTCATCTCCTTGCTACGTCTCGATTTGAACTATGCTACATCTTTTTCGTGCATTGACTATCCTACGGAAGCGGCAGTTCGTCCGGAAGGGGCTCATTTGTCTGATCGGAAGAGTCAAGGATGAGACTGTGTGATTGAGTTTGACATCGGATATTGTTGGACACGGGGTTTGCAATCATGATGCTTTCTGGAGTTTGGGCAGTGTTTGATGTTTCCCCTGCTACGCTATGTATTTGCAGCTTAATAGATTTCGAGACCTTAGTCTGGGGATTCTTGGCTCTGGCGGGGGGAGGGGAGACCAGGGGCATGTATTGAGATGCCCTCCTCCATTTTCTACTTTTAGTATTTAGTTAGTTGGGGCGACAGGCACACTACTAGTTGGGGTTAGGCGTTAGCCATATGCAGGTGTGCAGGGTGGGGGGATGGGTTTATTGTTTTGTCTTCATTTTTGTTTTTATGGTTTCTTTTTCTTCACACTCTCTTTCACTTTCCTTTTATAAGTATAGTTGGTGGAACATCCGGACGTTGTTGGTATTCTAGTATCTGGTGTTCATGCTTCATTTATTATCCTGATTTTATGGGTGGGCAGACTCTGAGGGCTTGCGCTTAATGTGAATCGTATATTGTATTGTGGCACATCCTGTTTCTCATACATTAGAGTAGGTGTCTCAACCATTTCTTCATTGCTTAGTATCTATCCTGTATCTATGTCTGTTCGCCTTATTATTATGTCTGAATGTATGGCACCTGATATGTCTATTTCTTTCTTTGTTTTGAAACTAATAAAAAGATTTAAAAAAAAAAAAAAAGATGGGGCAGCACCAACATATTAGGACCAGGCAAAACCTGGTCTTAAACAAGTACAACTCCTCGTTTTTACTGTTTCCATCTGTGCTGCATTGCGCAGCACACATAGATACAGTAAAAAGGCCTTTGATTGTTTAAGTGCAGAAAGCTGTCCCTTACTAGACATAAACAATTAATGAAAAATATGGCGTTTGGCAACTTCTATGTATGCTGCATTAAGCAGCGCATATAGAAATTTCAAAACGCCATTTGAAGATTGTTTATGTGCAGGAAGGAACACCTTCCTGCATATAAACAATCTTCCCCTCAACGCAGACACCCTTGCACTATGGTGCAAGGGTGTCTTCGTTGGCACTAGGTTGCTAAATTTTGCGCCAGCGCAGGGGGATATGCAAGGCTGCACCATATTCTTGTAAATATGGTGCATGCCTGCTTTTCAGAAGTGGTGAAGCGTGGTGTTAGGCCCACATGCCTTAGCAATATGTGCGAGCTGTACTTAAAAACAATGGCTAATAAGCATTGGCAAAACCAAGAGGACTGGCATTAGCCACTAACCTTTTGGCACTTCTTGTTTCATTTTGTCATGATTTGTTTTTAAACCTTTATTGTTCAGGAAGCTGCTGACACTCAGAATTCTAAACAAAAACAATGGCTAAAGGAAACGTATTGTTTTGGTCTCAAAAAAGCACATATTGTTAAAGTACTCCGCACTGAAGGGAACTACTTTGAATGTTGATGTGCTTTTTGTTAAATGTCAGGAGCCGCAGCCCATAGTTTATGATTCCTCATAAATCTGGAAATGTGTCTCGTTCCATGCGTGTTGCTTGGGAACACCCACAGCAACACCCATGGAACGCCCCTTCATGCAAAGTGCTGCATATTTACAAGGAAAGGAGAAGTCACTCAGGGTGGCTTTTCCTCTGTCTGTAAATATGGAGAAGTGAAATGCGCCTCCAGTACGTCATAAAAAGTGATGTACTGGTGGCGCAGGGGGTTTGTAAATCTGCCCCTCTGTTTCTCAGTAGGTTACTATTGGTTCCTCATTTTCTCTCAGTAAATCATCTTCTTCAATTCACCTTCCAGATGTAGGTTATTTCTTAAATCATCATCACAGGTGTTACAAATAAAGTGGATCCTATTAAGTTAAAGATGTAGGTTTATTTAACTTAGTTACAGGTTACATGTAACTCCCCATCCACCCATCCAATCCAACTGACCGCATCCAAACACAAACAATATCCACATTATAATGATCTCAAACACTGGCTGAGCAGCAGGGAACAGAACATCAATGACCATTAATAGGGAGGATGCATAATACTAAACAGAAGATTACAACAGAAAGAAAGAAAGCAAGAAAGAAAAAAAGAAAGAAAGAAAGAAGGAAGTACCGAAAGAAAGAAAGGTAAAGAAGAAAGAACAAAAGAAAGAAAGATGAAAAGAAAGAAGGAAAGAAATTAGGAAGGAAAGAAAGAAAGAAAGAAAGAAAAAGGAAGGAAGGAACACAGAAAGAGAGAAATAAAGAAAGAACAAAGCAGAAAGAGGAAAGAAGAAAAAAGAAAGAAGGACAGAAAGTAGGAAGGAACAAAAGAAAGAAAGAAGGAAGGAAAGAAGGAAAGGAAGAAGAAAAGAAGGAAACAAACAAACAAAGAAAGTAAAAAGAGAGATCAAAGAGAAGAAAGAAGGAAGGAAGGAAGGAAGGAAGGAAGGAAGGAAGGAAGGAAGGAAGGAAGGAAGGAAGGAAGGAAGGAAGGAAGGAAGGGAGGGAGGATGGAAGGAAGGAAGGAAGGAAGGAAGGAAGGAAGGAAGGAAGGAAGGAAGGAAGGAAGGAAGGAAGGAAAAGAAAGGAAGAGGAATGACCGAATGAAGGAAAGAAAGAAAGAAAGTAAAAATGAAGGGCAGAAGGACACAGAAAAGAAAGACGGAAGGAAAGAAGGGTTGGAAGGAAGGAAAGAAAGAGGAACAAAATGAAAGAAAGAGAGAAAGAAAGAAAGAAAGAAAGAAAGAAAGAAAGAAAGAAAGAAAGAAAGAAAGAAAGAAAGAAAGAAAGAAAGAAAGAAAGAAAGAAAGAAAACAAAACCCCGGAAATGCAGGCAACCTTCAAAACTGCTAGCAATGCACACCACACCCTCCTCAAAACCACTAACAAAACAGCCCTCCAGACAGAATCAACGCCAATGCACACAACAGCAAAGATATCACCAGGCCTAACAGAGAGACCACAGACATACCCCCTCCCAAGACCTCTGCAACAAACTCAGCACCTTTTTTCACCCCAAGATCAGGCAGATCTATGACAGCGTTGACACCCGAAACCCTGCCACAGCACCTGTCACCACTGCATGCAGCCATACTGCACCCCAACATATCCTTCTCAACTGGACTCCGCACACCACAGACAACACTCTTAAGACCATGTAGTGTATCCACTCCGGAACCCTATCGGACCCTTGCACGCGTCACATCTCCCATGGAGCACCCACCTCCATTGCCCCTAAGCTCCTTTTGCACCATCAACTGCTCCATCATAACCGCCACCTTCCCTGACACTTGGAAGCACACTCAGTTCAACCCCCTGCTGAAGAAGCCATCATCCGACCTGGCAGATCTGAAGAACTTCATACCCATTTTCTTCCTCCCCTTTCCAGCCAAGGTCATTGAGAAGGCCATCAACGCTAAATTCTCTGAGTTCAACAAAGAGAGCCATGTCCTGGACATCCCTCCCAAGCAACCTCAGCACCAAGACTGCGCTACTCGCCACCACTGACGACATCTGTTACCCTTCGGACAATGAAACCCCAGCCCTCGTCCTGCTGGACTTCTCAGCTGCCTTCGACACATTCTTATTTACACCCTAATCACGAGACTCCACAACGCCGGAATCCACGACAAGGCCCTAGACTGGATCCACTCCTTCCTCACCGGCTGAACACAGCGAGTCATACTACCGCCATTCCTCTCAGTACCTACAGAGATCTGCTGCAAAGTGTCCCAGGGTTCTTCCCTGAGCTCCACCCTCTTCAACGTATACATGGCCCCCTTCGTAGCCATCGTCTTAACAACATCTACTATGCCAATGACACCCAGCTGATCCTCTCCCTCACCAACGAACCCACAGCCACCAAAATCAACTTTCACAGCAGGATGAAGCCAGTTGCCACCTGGATGAAAGATAAATGCCTCAGGCTCAACTCAGACAAGACCGAAGTACTCAATCTGGAACCCACCCCCTCAGCATGGGATGACCCCTGGTGGCCGGCCGCACAAGGAATCCCCACCCCACCACAACCAAGTACCATGCAAAAAACTACAGAATCATATTGGACTCATCGCTCACTATGAACTACCAGATCGATGCTGTGTCCTCATCATGTTCTACACGGTATGCCTACATCGAAAGACATTCAGATGGATCCCCATGGAATCTAAAAAGACGGTCACCCATGCACTCATCACCAGCAGGCTTGACTATGGCAATGCATTCTATGCGGTGTCACCAAGAAACAGCTCAGAAAACTACAGAACATTCAAAAAGCTGCAGCCAGCTTTGTCCTCAACATTCTTCGCAGCAGCCACATAACACAACACCTCCATCAACTCCACTGGCTCTCAGTCAACAAGAGAATCACCATTGAGCTTCTCACTCATGCCAACAAGGCTCTGCATGATACAGGACCAGCATACCTGAACCACCACCTCTCATTCCACGCACCCACCAGACAACTTTGCTCCGCCCCAACTTGCCTTGGCTATGGTCTCACAGATTCACAAGATCAGGAGGAAGATCCTTCTCCTACCTCGCCGATAAGACCTGGAAAACCCTGCCCCTCCACCTCTGGCAATCCCTGTCACTGACACAAATCAGGAAGGATCACAAGACCTGGCTCTTCGACTGAACATTCACGCCTAGACGGATCAGCTGCCCCCACCCTCAAAGCCTTGTGACCCTTATGGATCAGTAGCCACGCTATACAAGCTCCAGATTGAATGATTGAAGGGCAGAAGGAAAAAAGGATAAAGGATAGAAAGAAGTAAGTAGGAAGGACAGAAGGAAAGACGGTTGGAAGTAAGAGAGAAAACAGGGAAGAAGGGAAAGAGGGAAAAAAGAAAGAAAGAAAGAACAAGGATAGAAAGAAAGAAACAAGGAAAGAAAGAAAGAAACAAACAAACAAAAAAGAAAGAAAGAAAGAAAAAAGAAGAAAGAATGAAGGGTCTAATGAAGGAAGGGAAGAAAGAAAGAAAGAAGGCAAGACAAAAAAAGAAGTTAAGAAGGAAAGTAAAAATGTAGGGCAGAAGGAAAAAAGGATAAAAGAAAAAAGAAGAAAGGAACGTAGAAAGGGAGTAAAGAAGGAAATGAGGACGGAAGGTATGAAAGTGAAAGGACAGAAAGAAAGAAAGAAAAAAAAGAAAGAAAGAAAGAAAGTAAGAAGGAAGGAAAGAAAGAAAGAAAGAAAGAAAGAAAGAAAGAAAGAAAGAAAGAAAGAAAGAAAGAAAGAAAGAAAAAAGAAAAAGAAAAAAGAGAAAGAAAGAAACAAGGAATTACAGGCAGACAGGGATGCAAATATAGAGCACCCTCGTGAGGTTGTATTCAGATTCCATGTGAGCTGCTGTTATGGTTTGAAAAAGCTACAGTCAGATAACTAAAGCAATTTACAACAACATTGACAGGAGACTGGAACTGATAAGGCTGGAATGTGCCCTGTGTAGTCATATCTTAGAAAGCGTTCTGTTATGATGTCAGGCTCTACACACAAAGGCAACACTAAAGTAATAATAAAGTAAAAAACAAAAACACTGGCACTGAAGGGAACTATCTTGTGTGTGTATGTGCCCCTTGTGAAAGGGCTAAAAGCAGTCATTTAAAATGAGGTTAGACTGTAGCTGAAGTATGCTGATTCATTGCCCCATGCTGTATGCTGTAGTAAGTGTAAAGAAATGTGAATAGCACAGAAAACTTGATCAACAGAGGTGACTGAAAGCTCCTTTTTATAATTCTATTTTATATATAGTTTTGGTAAAAATCAAAAGGCCTTTACTAAGGCCAGACCTAAAAATCTAGGAACCCATATAGATCATACAAATACACATATCATTAAATATTTTTTTGAATTCACAATCAAAAAAATATACAAACCTTTACATTTTAATTTCAATGGGATGATTGGAACTTTTTAACATTTCATTTCATTTCATAAAGATGAAGCATTAGAATGCCATATTGCATTTTTTGCTCCTAATGCAAAATGTAGTTTTTTAACTGTTTATCTTCCGATTTCAAATTCCTTCATTTTTACAATGCATTTTAAAATTTTGAATTTTCAGTGTTGCTTTGTTATGTATACATTCTTCATTTATCTGCTAATATTAGTTATTTCCTACACAGTCACAGATTCCAGGGATCCAGGGCCCCAGTTTAGTAACCGCAAAGAACATGGAAATATTCCTTTTGCAAAATCAAATTTTTCACCAACAAAATATAACAAGCATTTGCAATGCAATAGGTCTTGCATTAGGAAAGTTGGAGCTATTGGTCTTGCAACTGACAATTTTTTTATTTATGTGTTGGTTTTGAAAATAGCTAAATTAATAGCTTTGTCATTTATAATGCCAATACTTTCGACTTTTGCAAATGTGACACCTATAGCATTTGTAATGCAACATGTTTTGTATTTACGTCACTTAGATGTATTGATATTACAAATAACAATGGCTTTTCATTTTTTTAAATAATTAATACTTAAATAAAAGTTATTGTCATTTATAATGGCAATAGCTTAATCTTTTGTAAATACCTTTTGTGAAGATTATGTTAAGTGCATTTTATTGTGACGAAAATCCAAGAACAGAAGTGAAATATTAACATCTTTTTGTGACATTTGTAATAAAGCTTGAAACATTGAGAGAACATATTTGAACCAGTTGTTGTTGAATGGTTGCACAGATTGATGCTGTGGTGGCGTTGAGTGATGTTGTGGTGGTGACGAGTGATTGCTGTGGCGTTCAGTGATGCTGTGGTAGCGCATAGTGATGTTGTGGTGCCCCTGAGTGATGCTGTGGTGGTGCGATAGATAGATAGAGTGAGGGCGATAGATAGATAGAGGGAGATCGATAGATAGATAGAGTGAGAAGGTGTGAGGGTGAGAGGGTGTGTGAGGGTGAGAGGGTGTATGAGGGTAAGCAACGATGTATGGTCTGAAAGGTGCTTGTGAATTTCTGAAAGGTAAACACAAGGAAACAGAAACCCTGCACAAATACATACACATCACACCTATCACTAACTATAAACTCGTTTGTGGAGGACGAGAATGGTTTATACTTGACTTTTGTAGAACTGAAAATTAAGGAGCACTGTAAACATCCTACTGATCCATGCTCTTAGCAGTATACATAAAGTATACATACAAGCTGGAAACCGAATACCTTGTACACAGAATTCATTAAACAGTCCTCAAAAACTGATTGCGGATATTTTAGAAACAGAAATAGGTGTCCATGAATGTGAGGAAACAAAAGGGGCGAAAATATTTGCCTGCAATTGAGACAATGTAATTTAAAATAAGTAGGATGTATGAATATTGAGGTGGAGCAGTGTAAAAAAAGGGTACAGAGTGCAGCGAAACAGTGGTTGGAGTTTGTATGGAACAAAGAGACACCTGAGGCACGGTGGGGATGCTGAGGAAGGGTCCAGTCGTGCAGATATGACTGAGTGATGGTTGTGCTGCATAGGGAGTGAAAAGGGGTGCGGTGTGTAGAGGGAACGATGGGGAGCAGTGCACGGGCACCGGTTGAAGCTGTGCAAAGAAAAGGCAGCGCTGGGAGGGGGGCATTCCGATTTATTAGTGTTTTTCTTGTCACAGCAAGATGACGGTTTATTGTATCCAGACTCGAAGAACAGTCACTGTAAGCCGACACGTGTTTCGTCGTGTACAGTTGAGTCAACACGACTCTTCAGGGCTGGTGATACAAAAATAACGTATGCATATTCAGTTGCGCGTCTTATCACTGTAACATACTGCATTTAGTGACAAGGGTGCATCACACATGCAGTTGTGACGTGCGTTCTCCTTACACACGTAGTGGATGTGATTGGTGATGACGCTTAACGTATTTGGAGTGTTCCATTGCAAGGATGTGAGTGGCTGACCTTGAATGGTGGTGCACTGGAAGTGAGGTGAGGTGATGTTACAACTATGTGTGTGAAAGGTGTTAGCACGTACACGGTAATCCTGCATTGTGAAGGTTGCAAAGTGACAAAACATGCCAGTGACAGCAGTCTGAAGTGCAGCTTGTGTGTGAAAATGTAAGTGATAAGTTCAAATAGGGGCGTGTAAGCAAAGTGGACGATTTAAAGTATCGGTTGTTGCCCGAAGTGAAGTGAGGGAAATTGATCTCTCTCTAAATGGTAGAGTCATTACCTTTAAATTCAACTCCAAACACTTGGGTTGACAATGGTCTGGAGGTCGTGGTGGCGTTCTATGGGGGTAGATTAGAGAGAGACTGGAGGGAAAATGAAAAATTCATGAGGAAGGCATAAAAAAGGGGAATGTTCGAGAACACCTATGTTAACAAAAGAAGTAGAAAAAGTTAAATTAAAGGAGAAATAGTGGAAAGTATTCTTACCACTGGGTGTATAGGTTCAAATATATTAGTAAGTAGGAATGGTGTATCCAGATAGGTTAGGGGAAAGAGATTAATCTTGCTGCTATGTTCCGCCCTGTTGGGTAGATGACGATTTTCAGAATTTGGCACTATAGTAAATGGAAAACATGAAATGCAAAAGCCATCAGGCTAGAGATTAAGTATGTTGCGTCGCTCAGAATCACATTTGAGGTGAAGTTAACAAAAGATAGGAGGCAACTATGGAGTATTTATATACCTTAATACGGGTATGTATCAGGCAGTACCGGGAGGGGATCCATCTGATGTGGGCTTTTGAAAACGGATGCGTTTTCTCAATCGCGGTATGCTGTAGATGGAAACAAAAGTATATGCGCACGCATTAGAAATGCGAGAGCCTGGTCATGTGATCTCATCAGGCGAATTCAAGAGGGGGATTAAAAGGGGGGATTCAGTTATTACGGAGAAAGTACAGCAACTTACCAGTGGTGCGGTATCCCTCCTCTGTAGTTTCCCGGTCGCTGTCTTTCGTAAACGGACACGTGACCGGAAGGGAGGTGTCTTTTTGTAGGAGTTTAGACATAGAAGATGTCGATAGTGTGCTATCAAAACATGACCGCCATGTTTAAGTGGGGAGCCGAAAGGCAAGATGTTTGGTAATTTAGTACTTATTGCAATGTTAGACGAATGATGGTGTGCAGAAATACCACACCTCTTGAGCGGAGATTTTGGCGAGTGTCAGAGCGGAATATAAAAACTATCTTAATCTACATAGTGGTCGGTTGAAAACAATGTTAAAGAAACCACAATATCTCTTCGTATTTTTCTTTTTAATGGACACCCGAATCTAAGTTTGGGTGTACTATAGATGAGTTAATAGTGATTAGGTCAGTGTGGTGCTATTGCGGTTGCCAGATGTTGATGTGACCAGGTGCCCATAGATGTTGTGAAATTTATAGAAAACACCTGTATGGGGTGGCTACTCAAAAGGTGAAAGTGCCACATCGCCCAAACACATTAGTGACCTTGCGCATCGTATTATCAACAGTACTTCATTCCGTGATCTCTAGCAAATGGTGTGGTTGATCACATGAAAAAAGATCATAATATAAGTGACACATAAATCAATACAGTACATCTTAACATGTATACATGACAGTCTGTTCTCTTTAAGCATAATCCTCATTCCAAAAGGTATAGTCATCTGTAGAAATGTTTGCATGTGGTGATGTGAATCTGTCAGTAGTTATTCAGTAGACGTCTCTATTAGTGGATCCCAAGGGGTAACATTTAGTCACCCAAGAAATATTGAAGCTCAGGGTCGTAGTTTAGCCCATGTTCCACGCTTTGTAGACGCATGCTCCATGTTGCTTCTCTATGTCTAAGTGTCAGTTCACGGTTGCCCCCTCTGATATTGAGGGGAATCATATCAATCCCGAAGACACGCACTTTGATGTCATCCTCCAGTGGTTGACATTCAGCTATGTGTAAGGCTACTGGGTATCTGGGATCTCTTTTCTGAATGGCTCTCATATGTTCTGCGATTCTTTCTTTGAGAGCCCTGATTGTACTGCCTACATAAATTTTGCCACATTGGCATTCGATTATGTAAACTACGAATTTAGTAAGACAAGTGATGTTATGTTTGATTTTGTATATTGTCCCTTCCGGACCTTTGAAAGTTTTAGTACCATGTTTTCCCCAAATACACATGGAACAGAAACCACATTTATGGAATCCTAGGCCTCGTGTGGTTAGCCAGTCCCTAGCTGTGGTATTTGGGGGCACTGTGGGGCTTAGTTTGTTTCTCAGAGTAAAGCCCTTTCTGTATGTGATGGAAGGTCTGTCTGGAAGAAATTCTTTAGGAACAGAATCCTCTGTTAAGAGTTTCCAGTGTTTATTGAAGCTCTTTCTGGTGGTATGGTTGAGTGCATTGAATTCTGTTATAAATCTAATTTGCTGACTGGAGGATTCTGGCTCCGTGCGTGTCTTAAAACAATCTGGTCTTGGGACGACTCTGGTCCTTTGCTCTGCTTTCTTGAGGGATGCATTAGAGTATCCTCTCTTTCTAAATCTGTCTTTCATATTGGAGATGCAATTTTCAAATTCCGTGGATTCACTACAGTTACGTTTGGCTCTTAGAAATTCTCCATATGGGATGGACCGTAACTGGTGCTCAGGGTGAAAACTAGACGCGTGGAGTATAGAGTTACAGGAAGTGGGATTCCTAAAAAGTTTGGAGTGTAGTAGGTTGTCCTTCACATAAAACTCAAGATCTAGAAACTCCATGTTTGTTAGGCTGTGTCGCATGGTGAAGTTAATTTCCCACGTGTTATGGTTCAGATGTTCAAAGAAGGAAAAAAGTAGTTCTTCAGAACCCGACCATAAAAGAAAACAATCGTCGATGTATCGACCCCAAAAGACAATGGAGTCGACGTATTTAATTCCTTTGGTGCCCCAAATCAAGTCAGCCTCCAAAGCCCCCATGAAGAGATTAGCGAAGGAGGGTGAAAATTTGGAGCCCATGGCTACTCCCTTTTTCTGTCGATACCACTTGCGATCAAAGATAAAGAAGTTGTTCTCTAGGATGATCGTCATCATATGTAGTAGCATGTTGGTATGTGCCCAGAGTGAGGCTGGTCTGTTAGATAATAGTTTAGTAATGGCTGATATGCCCAGTTCAGGATTGATACTGGTGTACAAAGACACCACATCCATGGTTACTAGTATGGTGTCTCGTTGCCACTCCATGTCTGACATGATGCTCAGTATGTGTTTGGAGTCTTGTATATAAGAAGGAAGGTTCTTAACTAGAGGACCCAAGAAAAGATCCACATATTCTGCGATTCTTTCGGTGGGACCCCCAATTCCCGATACTATCGGTCTCCCAGGAGGAAACGGTAGATTCTTGTGAACTTTCGGCAGAGTGTACAGCCAGGGATATGTGGGTCTGAAGACTTTCAGGTAAAGGTTTCAGGTTACGATGAGACTCTACTAAATCCTCCAATGTGTTATCTAGGTGCTGGGGTACCACTTCAGGATTTAAAAATGTTATTGTTATAGTAATTCACTAGCACAAAATCCCAGCTACCATAACCCTTAATTACTAGAATGTAAAATTTGGTGAGGTATTTATAAAACTTAGAATGTTAAATTCAGCCAAATTAGATATCAGTGTGAGTAACCACTCCCCCCCCCCAGGTCTACCCCCTGTGGCGGGTGTTTCCGGTGTGTGGAACAAACAATATCCATTGATGGTTATTGGTGCCATCTCCCAAAATTCTTGTACGCAGATAATATGAAAAACAGCCATGGTAATAAGCCATTCATCATTTTCCCGTTTGCTATTATAACCTGCTTTATTCCAAGACAAGAGCGTATAAGAGATAACATATGCCTCGAGGAGAGACACCTTGGCAACCTTATGGGATTATTCTAGGGTGTAGGAGCTGTAACAACTCTGTTGATCTATTACTCCATGAAAAGGACTTGGTGCACCATTGTCTTTGCCCCCAAAACCCCCTATTTGGAATGGCCTCTGGGATGACTGGTTATCAGATGCAAGTCAATCACAGGAATCCAGGCCCATTAGAGAGGCATACCTGTTGTGTGTTTAGGGATTCCTATGGTTAATCAACAATGGAGTACTATCACATACCATGAGGAGCGTTTCCATGTTGAAGAGTCTATGAATTATAAAAAAAAGCCCTGGGGTACAGGGAAAATCTTAGTCGCTACATTATGAATGAGTGGAGGTTGAAAAAGTACATCTCTTACAATTTGTGAACTATCAAACTTTAAGACAATGCAATCACTCTCATAGCCCTTTAGGGTTGGGCCAATCCACAAAGTTCTCCTTGCCATTATAAGATGATTCTGAAATAGTTGCCCTGATCTTGTATGGTTGGAGAGCCAATGAGGAGATTTGTCCATAAGCTGAATGGTGGATTCTGTTTGAGAGGTTCTGAGCACTGGGGCATTTACCAGAACTAAGACAAAGGGGCAAGCTGCCGGAGGGAGATTAAATGTTTGATGAATTGACTCCCTCTGATTCCGAGTGACTTCACTGTGCAATGAATTAGTAGGAATGTTGTTGGGATTAACCGCCTGCGTACTACTAATGACTGGTCTAACTTTACAAGCATGTGTCTTGCCTCTAAATAAGAGTCTCTTCCGCTTGTTTGCACTGTGCAATTGTAGATCGCACCATGGTTGTTCAGTGGGACTTTCCCAAACCAAACCGTGATATACCCACAATTGCGGCCCTACCGGCCGGCGGGATTCGGGGATATAACACTGGGAGGGTTATTTAAAGGTTTATAGGGTGATTATAAAGGATGGTTGGTTGTTTGTGGACTTAACTAGAATTTAATAACTCTTGATGTTTTTGCTCGATAGACTCCAAACGGGACAAAATTGGTTGTAATAATGGAGATAATATAGCACCAAAGTCCTCTGGAGGGGCTACGAAACGCATGGAGTCCAAATTAACAGTTTCAGGAACCAGGCTTGTCCATAAGGGAGTCAATTTCCTTGTTTTTTTTGGTTTAGAAGAGGCAAGATCTTTATAAGGACCTTTTTTCCTCTTGCCACTTACGGTCGATCTGGTGGCTGTCTTCTCTATGATTGGAGGATTAGAAGGTATGGCAATGGCCACTGAGATCGACAAGGCCACTACAGGCGGATTGCTAGTCTTTAAGACTCCCTGTGTTACCACATTAATATTTGGCTTAGTGGCAGGAGGCGAAATTTCAGAGCCTTCGGAACAAGCAAGAGCATCATCTCCCAGGGAGAACCTTCGCTCAGCCATGGCGATTTCCTGTGGATATAGTTACCCCAGTGGAAGCCATGGAGATTATATTCTGCTTTCCCATTGTGATCCTGGCTTTGATTACAACAATAAACAGATAATAATCAGGTAACATGGGTAAGGGAGTGGCCCAGCCCAGCCTCCGACAGGTGTGGACGGGCCAGCCTTTGGTTCGGGTTTTGCCTGGGTGCTTGGGAGGGGGGAAATGGGGGCAAGCAACACTGACACCCATTTTTGTGTGTAAACGGCCGCTTTATTGAAACAGGTGCACGTCACACTTTATTAAACTGGCAATTTTTGCCTCACAAAACTAACACCTCTCTAAACATTGAATTACCTAACCTCCTTTACATTTCCTCCCCCCCCCCTACGATCCCCACATGATAAAAACCCGCCACCCAGCATCATCCAAACATAAATTGCAATACATTAAATATGTCACTATCTGCCAGCCTACCACTAACTGTTACCCTCCTAAGACCTACAAACCTATTTGTCTTCCGCAACTGTAACAAACGCCCTCTAATGTAACCCTTAACATTTCCCCGCTCCCGCTCACCAATTTTCCAACTTCCGATAACTGCCAAACTCCAGCCAACCTTGGCCAACTGCAACAACAACTCCGCCAGCACTTGTTCCAAGCGACAAACATACAAAATGTTTCTCCCCTGTGCACCTGTCTCAAACACGGCCCTAGAAAAATATCCGTTACTTAAAAAACCACCCCCAACCAAAAACCTGAGCCTAGGGTGGGTGGGTGGGAAATAGACCAGACACCTGTCCTACGCTCCCAGCCAGTAGGGTTACCAAACCTAAAATGGTGGCTGGGCCAGCGAGGACAACCCAGTTAACTGTCGCTTTGGGCTATTTTATGTAAATTTGGGCTGCCTTTGGGCTATCCCCAAGGCAGCCCAAAGCAGCAAAATGGCTGCCTTTGCTCGCCCCCCTCCCCCTCCCAAATCTGCCCGGGGGCAGACCTCGCATTGTTCGGCTGCCCCCCAAACCCCATTGAGAGGGAGGAAAGGGGGCAAGCAACACTGACACCCATTTTTGTGTGTAAACGGCTGCTTTATTGAAACAGGTGCACATCACACTTTATTAAACTGGCAAATTTTGCCTTACAAAACTAACATCTCTCTAAACATCGAATTACCTAACCACCTTTACATTTCCTCCCCCCACCCCTACGATCCCCACACGATAAAAACCTGCCACCCTGCATCCTCCAAACATAAATTGCAATACATTAAATATGTCACCATCTGCCCGCCTACCACTAACTGTTACCCTCCTAAGACCTACAAACCGATTTGCCTTCCTGTAACTGTAACAAACGCCCTCTAATGTAACCCTTAACATTTCCCCGCTCCCGCTCCCCAATTCCCCCAACTTCCGATAACTGGCAAACTCCAGCCAACCTTGGCCAACTTCAACAACAACTCCGTCACCCAGGAAAAGGCGGATGGTAGGTGATTACACCACCTCCCCCTTTTCCTGCCTCCCCACCCCCAATATACCAAACAATGCTGTGACCGCGCCACACTTAAACCTACTCCCGACGCACTCCCAACAAACCGGACAACACCTCTCTCAACTTCAAAAGGTAAAGGTCCATCCCCCAAAAGCGAGAGGTGAACCCCATCGCCTCTAAACAATTCCGGCGCGTCGTACTTCAAGTCCCGGTGCCAAACCGTTACAAATCCCAAATGCCTGCAAAACCGCACCATTTCGACATTGATTTTGCGCCTGGCCTTGTCCACTGCCTGGGGTTTCAACGCCCCTCTCCAGACCCACAGTGGAACAAATTCAGTCAACACGACCCTACAACCTGCCCATTTCCTCCGTATCTCCTCCAAATCCCTCTTCATGGCCCTCATAAGAACCAGTTTCCTGTACCATGTCGTTCTCCCCGACGTGAAGTACCAGCACATCCGGGCACCTGGCCCCCTCCTTCATCCCATTCAGAATCCCCACCAGCTCCTTCCAACGCATCCCCTCCTCCCAGACCAACGCACTTTAAAAACTTCGGAGTTAAAACACAAATTCTCCCCAAAGTAGTTATCCTGCGCCTGAAGTTGTGCTCTCTTGTCGCATGCGAGGGGGCCAGCCACCAAACCTGGAATGAGAAAAAAAGAGTCACAAATGGCCACCACAACACCACCTTAGCATTGCTCCTCACTGCGCACGTATCGTTTATAACAATCGGATGCCCAACGCCCTAAATGCATGATGTCCTCCCTCCCCCATCCTTGCCTATGTGCCTCGGACGCTGCGCCAATGTGGAACGAGTGCGTCCCCAACTTATTACCATCCACCCCCAACCGCACCAGTGCCTTCTGCAGTACTGCCAACAACTGGGGCCCCCTCGCCCCCGCCCCACACGCTTGCCGAAAAACCAAACCGTCCCCTTCACCCTTCGCCCTCCAACACAGCCCCCAGCGCACAGGGCACACTCCATCCCCCTCGCTGCCACCCAAAGGGACCCACCTCCCCACACTCCTCTGATCTGTCTTCGACTTCAGCAGCCACAACCGTACTTCCCCCGCCCCAAATTGTACTTCCAACCACAACAAACCATCGCCCCCGGCCACCCAGCAACTCTGACACCCGAAAGGCCCCCGCAAACATCCAACTCATCAACGTGGCAAACAGTTAGGCCTCCCACTCGTCCCGGCAAACATCCTCCAATACACCCACAACCCTCCCCAGCAAAGCCCTTGATACTGGGAGCCGCACCCGACCTGCACCCACACACTCGCGGGCCCACCCCTCCAACATCCTGGCCCCCAGCTCTCCCGCCGACCGTGCGTAACCCCACAACAATTTCCCCATGAATGCAACGCCCGCCAACTAGCCCGATATAGTGACCCGCATGAGGCCCTTGTCGATCAAAGACAATATGAATTGTACCACATTCTCTGTTCTCTTCCATCCCGGGGCCCGCCATCGCGCCCCGGACGCCACAAAATCCCCCCCTGCAGACACATACGTGGAGCGTGTTGATTCCGCCAAAGACCCTGGAACCAGCTGCAACATCCGGTGTTGCCGACTTCCCACAGCTATCCTGGGCATGGCCGTCGGTTCTGGGTCCGCCTCCTTGGCTAACCCACGGTATCTCTCCCACTGCGAACGAGATAAAGCATCCGCAATGTCATTATTGATTCCCGGGACGTGCACCGCACAGAAGGCAATAAATATCATGTCGCAGGCAACCCAAAACAAACATCCGCAACAGTTTCAACCCCTGCTCATCTCTTGCCGACTGGCAATTCACTGCCTGCACCACTGCCATGTTGTCCATGTTAAACGTCACCCGCCTGTAAGCCAGGACCGCCCCCCACAGCTCAATTGCCACCACTAGTGGGAACAGCTCCAAGAACGCAATGCTCCTGCCGCCCTCGCCCATTCCTACAGCCACTTCTCCGCGCACCACCGCCCCTGCCAGTACAGGCCAAACCCGTCGCTGCCCGCCGCATGCGAAAAAATCTGCACTTCCCAGACCATGTCGTCTCCCCCCTGCATGGGGACGCCATTGAAATGTTCTAGAAAAAACTGTCACATTCGCAAATCCTCTCGAACGCCTGCGGACAAACGCACGTGGTGGTGTGGCGGCCTTCCCCCCGCCAACGCTCTCCCCAACCTCCTGCAGAAAGTACGCCCCACCAGGACCACTCTGCAAGCAAAGTTCAGGTGCCCCAAGAGCACCTGAATCTCCAACACTGCTTCGGCACCATGGCCGCCTGCAAGCCCAACATCTGCTGCTTTTTGTCCGCTGGCAAACGTGCCTCCATCGCCCCCGAATCCAGCTCAATTCCCAGGAATGACAGCACCGTACCCTAGTGCAGCGCCTCAGCAACGTCGGAATCCAGGAGAAGGCTCTGGAATGGATCATCTCGTTCCTCGCCGGAAGGACACAGAGAGTCCGCCTCCCCCTGTTCAGATCAGAAGCCACTGAAGTCATCTGCGGCGTTCCTCAAGGCTCCTCGCTCAGCCCAACCCTCTTCAACGTCTACATGAGCCCCCTCGCAGCCATCGCACGCCAACGCAACATCATCTCCTACCCCGACGACACCCAGCTGATCCTCTCCCTCACCAACGACCCCACCACCGCCAGAGCCAACCTACACGAAGGGATGACAGACGTAGCCAAGTGGATGATGAACAGCCGCCTGAAACTGAACTCGGACAAGACGGAAGTCCTCATCCTGGGATCTTCACCCTCCGCCTGGGACGACTCCTGGTGGCCCCCCGCCCTGGGCAGCGCACCCAAACCAACAGACCACGCACGCAACCTGGGCTTCATCCTGGACTCCTCCCTCTCTATGACCAGACAAGTCAACGCCGTCTCCTCGTCGTGCTTCAACATCCTGCGCATGCTACGTAAGATCTTCCAGTGGATCCCCACCAAGACCAGGAAGACGGTCACCCAGGCCCTCGTCACCAGCCGTCTGGACTACGGCAACTCCCTCTACGCCGGAACCACCGCCAAACTCCAGAAGAGACTCCAGCGGATTCAGAACGCCTCAGCACGACTCATCCTGGACATCCCCCGTCGCAGCCACATCTCCGGACACCTGAGAGATCTGCACTGGCTCCCGGTCAACAAGAGAATCACCTTCCGTCTCCTCACCCACGCACACAAAGCCCTACACAACCAAGGCCCAGAATACCTCAACAGCCGCCTCAACTTCTACGCTCCCACACGCCAGCTTCGATCGACCGACCACGCCCTCGCCGCCGTCCCCCGCATCCGAAGAGCCACCACTGGAGGAAGGTCCTTCTCCTACCTGGCCGCCAAGACTTGGAACTCCCTCCCGACCCACCTCCGCCTGACCCAGGACCACCTTGCCTTCAGGAAGCAGCTCAAGACCTGGCTGTTCCAGCAGTAGCGGACCCCCCCTCCCCTAGCGCCTTGAGACCCTCCGGGTGAGTAGTGCACTATATAAATGCTTTGATTGATTGATTGATTGACGTACCTACCCTTCCTCAAACAACCCCCCTCATCCCCCCTCCCCCCCAACCCCCACAGACACCATGTGCGACCCTCGTTTACCTGGAGTCAATGATGACACCCGTCGTTCCTCCGTCCTCCGACTCACTGAAGGCGCCGATGTCACATTAGATGTCCAGGCCATCCAAGCGTGTGGGCTTCGTGACACCTGTAAAACACAAACATCATTAGCGGACCCCCTCCCGCCCTCTCTCACTTCCCCTTCCTCCAAACTCGCATCATCCCTGAACCCTTGAAACCCTTCCAGCACAGAAACCCTCCTGGCCGGCGGAGCCGACTGCACCCTGCTATGCACGCTCCACCTTTCCCTCGCCCTGTCCACATCAATAAACACTTGCGACATGCTGCTCCTCTTCCTGCTTTGTCCCCCCAAGCCGCTGCGGCCCTGTGGGTGGTGGGGCCAGGGAGCCCATGCTGGGCCTTTGTGTGCCGGCCGCATCCTGATCCCTTGCAGACACCAGAACAGCCGTGGGAGGCTGGATCCCCTTCACCTTGGTTCTGAGTGGACACCCCAAAACCTGCCAAGTCCGGAGCCCCTCGCCGGCCTCTTCCTGAAAAAGAAACGGCAGGTCCGTTGTGCTGGGTCCCTGAAGCTGCGCTGCGCCATACACCGCGCCATACACCATGCCATCCTCGCGCAACTCTCCCCTTCCCCAAACCCCCCCGTCTCCTGACCCTCCCCCTCACTCCCGCTCTCATCCTCCCCACTCCACACCAAACCGCCCTCCCCGCCCCCCACCGTCTGCGGCTGCCAACTCCTCCCCCGGGCAGTCCCCCCGCCCAGAAAGCCCCGCTTCCTCCTCCGCTCTGCTCTCCCCCGTCTCAACCACACCAGGGGCCCCCGTCCCAAGGGAGCCCCCCCAACCTCCATTCCGCCCCTCCCCGCCTCCAACTCCCCCTCACTCTCACCGGACTCTAACCGCAATGGGGACATATCTCCCTCCCCCACCTGGGTCTCAACCACCTCAACTATCCCATCCCCTCCACCGGTCCCCCCCACACCCTCCATCTGGCTCCATCAACCCACCCATCCACTGGTGCCCCCCATCTGCCCCTTGTGGCAGCTTCCCCGCCCACCCCCGACCCCCTGCCGCCCCCTGACCTCCAAAGACACCCTCGCCCTGCCAGGAGGGGAGGGGCTCTCCCTCCTCCACCTCCTGCTCCATCCTCGCTGGGATCCCCCTCCCCCTCCCACTCCCCTCCTCCCCCCCACACCCCGGGAACCTGTCTCCACTCCCCCGGCCGGCCCTCTCCTGTCCGGGCGGCAGGCCTGCAGGGACACACTCGCTTTCACCTGTATCTCAGGCCTCCCCTTGCCCCCCTGCCGCACGTCCCGCTCGGGCCCCCGAGCAACTTCAAGGAGGCCCGAGCTGCACGCCGCTGGTCACTGCGACCCGCCCGGTTTCCCTGCTCAGCCCCGCCTTCCGGAGCCGAGAGGGCCTCATCCTGCCTCATTGCAGAGCGCGGCTGGGAGCCACCGGCAGCGCTTCCAGCCCGCTCCCCCTCTGGCGGCATCACAAAGTCCCCAGCCCCTCCTGCTGTGCAGTCACGGTGAGTCTCCGGCGGGGGGCCACCGGCAGCGCCCCCCCGCCGACCACCCACGCATTTCTTTCTCGCCACCGGCAGGGCCGCGCCCTCCCCCACCGCGGGGCCCTGCCCTCTTACCTGGCTGCGCACCGTCTTACGAGGTGGCGAGCAGGCAAACACGGCAGCCGCGACCCTAGCGGATGCGCGCCTCACCGGGCGTGCCTGGGGGCCAACCAAGAGGTCTATCTGCCCGCCTCGCTCAGCAGGCGGATGGCCTCCAACACTCTTATATCCTCTTGCGCCATTAAAACTGCCCAGAAAAACCACACAGCAACAGCCACAAAAACCAGACACCTGTCCTACGCTCCCTGCCACCGGGTTACCAAACCTAAAATGGTGGCTGGGCCAGTGAGGACAACCCAGTTAACTGTCGCTTTAGGCTGTTTTATGTAAATGTGGGCTGCCTTTGGGCTATCCCCAAGGCAGCCCAAAGCAGCAAAATGGCTGCCTTTGCTCGCCCTCCTCCCCCTCCCAAATCTGCCCTAGGGGCAGATCTTGCGTTGCTCGGCTGCCCCCCAAACCCTCCTTCCCCACATGCGTCCCACCCTGATCAGCAGCGGTGTGCTTTTTTGTGCGAGTCCACTGGGTTGCTGCGGGTACTGATGGGAGTTATAGTCCTATCATCAGTGGTGCAAAGGTAATGGTGCATGGCTCACCCTCCGGGCAGAAGTTCCAAACAGATACATACGGTGGGGGGCTGCGGCCCACTTTTATGTGCGAGACCATTGGGCTGCCGCGGGTGATGATGGAAGTTGCAGTCCTCTCCCCAGCGGTGCAAAGGTGACGGTGCATGGCTCACCCTCTGGGCAGAAGCCCAGAGGGTACAGATACAGTAGGTGCAGGGCAGCGGGTCACCCTGGAAGGATTGTGGTTGCTATTCGAGTAGAGGTTTACCCCCCAATCAATAACCCAATTTCACACAACTAGGTAGGTAAATATGCTCTGAATTTTAAAACAGCATTAATTAGTTAATTTGTTTGTATACCTACCAATGTCTCAACCTCCTTTCTTGCCATATACAGCACTGTCATGAATAGGGGCGCTCACTCATGATAAATAAAACTGCAAGTAAATAAATACATCTAATTAGAAGGCAATATACACAATACTAATGAACTCATTAAATGCGCAAAAGCGCCAGAATCAATACACTTTGCTGCAACATCCATCTTCAAACAAGTCCCCTGGTGTGCTCACCTCTTACAAGCAGATGGCGCGGTCCCAGCAGGCTCTGGCTGCAAAGAAATTAACAAGCTGTAGAATCTGTGAAGATTACAGAAGGTGCAAAGCAGCACAGGCTTCATTTACTCTCCCATGATTTCGGTTCCACTAACACATTCGTTTCATGCCAAAACCTGTTTTCATCTAGGTTAAGGAATGCCCAGTTTGCAAAGCGTGGAATCAGAGCAACAGGGCTGTATGTATCAACAAGGCTGGCGTGACCGGTCCAGATAACTCAAAGGGGCAGAGGATCAAGCGAATGTTGGAAATACCAGGATGTGCTCTGTGGTCATGAGTTGGAATGAATTTGTGATTGTTCTTATTCAAACATATTACTAATGGCAGTGGATATGTGGTCTGCGCCAGTTCTGTGTAATGGCGTAATTATCTAACGCCATACATTTTAAAAATATATCTTTTAATTTACCATTTAAGAGGGAGGATGTATGCCACTTTGCTCTGTAAAGAGAAAAACCATTTGTTGCAAGAAAGTGCAGCTAAGCATCGCAGGTAGGAAGGGCTGAGGAGAAGCTATAAGTAATGGGTATGTTCAAAAGTAGCAAATGGGGTGCATAACAGTATTTTATGCAATTTGAAGCAGGTTGGAAGCATACGGCTCTCCCATAAAAATTACAACTACTGCAAGGAGTAGGGAGAAACTGAGGAGCGGGGTAGAGGGTGCATGTGAAGGGTAAGCACTGGGCATGGTTTCTCTGTTTTGTTTCCTTCTATTAATCATTGTAGTGCACTTATTTTAAACAAGAGTCCAATTGCTTTAATAAATATTTGAAATGCCAACTTGTGAACTTCTAGAGTCTCCCTTTAGAAATGCGTGAACAGCGAAAGGGTAGATCTGTTCCCACGATTTTCTTGAGGAATCCGAGTTGTCATGTTTTGAGGGTGCAGACACCATCCCGTACCTTGCAAGGTTTAGAGGTTCAGATTATATAGTTTTGATGCTCATGTTGCCCAAATGCAGTCTTACTGAAATAGTAGGAACAGTATGACACCGGCCCCCCAGGGAACTGCCCAATGGGATTCAGGACCAATCTGGCCCTGATGTTCTGGGAGATCTCTTGCTTTCCTGGTTTGACTAAAGGAACTCAGCTCTTGTTCTTTGACACTAAATCCCTCTTGTCAAGGTGTAGTCTAGCAACAACGAGGTTACACATGTTCTCACTGAAGTTCACATATCTATCTTTAAAATATATATTTTTAAATAATAGTGAATAAAGTCTCTCTTCAGCCAATAATGAAGTCAAGATGCTGGAAGGATGGATATATATGAAAATATCAAACTCCATTGAAACCTAAGTGATAAATTGCTTTTCAGCACTTGAAAGACGTCTTTATCTTCCTGTGAGCCTATTGGCGTAACCAAAGGTAGTTAACAGACACTTGTAACTACTATATATGAGCCTAGCGGTGCAGGCATGTGCAAACCCTTCTTTTTTCCAACTGAAAAGCAGCTGAATTCAGGCTCAGCTCAGGAAGGAATTGCCTGCCTTCTGTGATTTCCTTCACTGTAGTATAACATCCATCAGGATCCAAAGGATTCTGCATCTGTCTTGAAGAATGTTAATGTTGGTTAAGATCCCCTCATCCTGGAGAAAGCTAAATCTGTGAAACAATGCCAGAAACAGAGTGGTTTTATAGGTTAATCTCTCCAAGAAAAAATATAGATCTTTGTTTTAGAAGGAGCACAAGGCCCTACCAATCACATATAAAATCCCTTAGACTTGGGGCCTGCAAAGTGTATTACCAAAGTCTCAGTAAGTCTAACCCCTCACTTCATGAACTGTTCAGCATCAGGATTTTCACTTTAAATTCTGACATTCGTGCCCCTTTTCAACTGTAACAAGGAAAAAACACATTTTGCCAAACCACATCTATTTTTAAAGTCACAAGCGAAATGGTTTCAAAATTAACTCATCACCAAGAAGCAAGTTTGAGGAATTTGATTTTATATGGTTTGATTTTAATTTGAATCATAGGTTCAATTTGATTTGATATAAATTATGAGCACACTGATTCATAGTGCCTTGGTGCTGGAACGTAAGAGAAAAGAGCATACCTTATTACTAGAAGAGAAGAGTTTTACAGATTATCAGATAATTGATTTTAGATAGAATGAAAGGGAGGATGGAGAATGTTCTGTCCTGTGCAGCAATAACTGAGAAAAATCACCTCCAATTCGAGCTCTTCGGAACCTCGGTGTGAAAACAAAATGGTTAATCCAGTTGAATATATTGAATTCATGTCTAAACTAAAAACTTTACTCACACAAAAATACTTTACACACTCAAAGAATAAAAGATAGGACTGTCAAATCTTTGTATGTGCAGAGACTCCAAAGTCATAAATATGCTACCAGTAAAATAGCTTTGTGAATCAGGCACACAATGCATTTTTATAATTACTCAGACTGCTAAATAGATAAAGTACAGTAAATACAAAAGATCGAACATGCATTAAAGTTGGGAAAGTGTATGTGGACTGGTGGGATTAATGTTCTGCATATAGGATTCTTTTTGTCCGTAGATGCCAGTTTGGACTTGTGGGAAAATGTGGAGCGTCAAGGTCTGGAAAGTGCCTATCTCAAAAACATCTGAGCAATGTAGTTATTTCAAAGAGCACCATGAACAGCCTTAAGACAAAAGCAGAGAGTTTTACATTTGTAAATTTGCTCTTGGCATACACTAGCTTTCACCCTAAAGCGCTGAGAGATAACTTACCATTTGACCAATTTTTGAGTCTTGGACATAACTGTAAAGACATTGAGAAGTTTAAAAATCATTACAGAATTTAGAATGCTAACTTCAGGAGCGTCAATATCCGCATTCGCTGATTAAGAAATCGGTCAAAAGAGCCAAGAATAATAACCGCAAAGCCCTCCTAGAAGCACGTCCCCACAAAGAATCTACTGATCCTCTGATATGTGTGAGCAAATTTAGCAACAGATTAAGACTAATACAAAAATCTGTCAACAAAAACTGGAAGATCTTGAACAAAGGAGCACGTCCACTCCCAAACCTTTGTTTGCCTTCAAATGAAGCATGAACCTTAGAGACAAACTGGTGCATACTAGACCATGCATCAAGCATGCTACATTTCAAAATACCCTTTGGGACTCACAACTTGTCGGAGGCCACTTTCTGTGTGGGTCAATGTGTGTGTGTGCCCAGACTACACATACATCTATTGATATAGGTACAGAGCGGCCTTGGTTACTTCAACATCACATGAATTGTAACTCTGATTACCTGATTTATCGTATCACATGCCCTTGTGGGTTGAGATACGTGGGAATGACGACTAGGTAGATCAAGATCCGCATTTCAGAACACAAGAGTACAATTCGTTATAACAAAACTACCACCAAATTTACTAAACATTTCCGCAACATGAGACATGGACCAAATGAACTCACATGGACAGTATTGGATAAACCAGGCACCTCACAACCAATTGCGAACGTGACACAATTCTTGTTTAAAAAAGAGCAACGCCTGGTCTTTAGACTTCAGAGTGACAGTCAAGGTCTCAATAATGAGGTTACTTGGTTTTCTCTGTCTTGCCCACAGTATTATCCTCTGTAGTCACCAGGCGCGCAACACCCATTGGGCTCACCGGGCTTCAGCCCCCCCCACCCCCCCACCCCCTCCCCCCGTAGCTTCCTCTGCCCGGGCTAAAATGACACGCACTGAAATGATGCAAGAATGCTGCACATCCGATCCGAGAATGTGATTTTTATTATGCTTTCTGAGAGGCCCAAATCGATTTACAAAAGGGGGTGGTGATGAACAGAGTGTCTGAATTGAGCAGACCACTCTTACCCAGTCCAAAGATCAGGGCTTGATCCATCACCGTTATTTATCTCACTGCCCCATCCCAGCTCAGAACATGGCTATATGCAAATCAGTCTGTCCCTGGCCCAGTGCATCATGGGAACAGGGCAGACTAAACTACCAAGCCAATTCTTTACCAGAAAGGAGACAAGCTACCGGGGACCGGTTTCTGGCATTTCAGCCTCTTCGGCCCGGCTTGCTTGAATCCTGATGGAGCAGTGAGAAAGGGACTCATGTCTGAGTATACCCTGCCACACCTATAGTGGCCAAAATCGATTTACAAAAGGGGGTGGTGATGAACAGAGTGTCTGAATTGAGCAGACCACTCTTACCCAGTCCAAAGATCAGGGCTTGATCCATCACCGTTATTTATCTCACTGCCCCATCCCAGCTCAGAACATGGCTATATGCAAATCAGTCTGTCCCTGGCCCAGTGCATCATGGGAACAGGGCAGACTAAACTACCAAGCCAATTCTTTACCAGAAAGGAGACAAGCTACCGGGGACCGGTTTCTGGCATTTCAGCCTCTTCGGCCCGGCTTGCTTGAATCCTGATGGAGCAGTGAGAAAGGGACTCATGTCTGAGTATACCCTGCCACACCTATAGTGGCCAAAATCGATTTACAAAAGGGGGTGGTGATGAACAGAGTGTCTGAATTGAGCAGACCACTCTTACCCAGTCCAAAGATCAGGGCTTGATCCATCACCGTTATTTATCTCACTGCCCCATCCCAGCTCAGAACATGGCTATATGCAAATCAGTCTGTCCCTGGCCCAGTGCATCATGGGAACAGGGCAGACTAAACTACCAAGCCAATTCTTTACCAGAAAGGAGACAAGCTACCGGGGACCGGTTTCTGGCATTTCAGCCTCTTCGGCCCGGCTTGCTTGAATCCTGATGGAGCAGTGAGAAAGGGACTCATGTCTGAGTATACCCTGCCACACCTATAGTGGCCAAAATCGATTTACAAAAGGGGGTGGTGATGAACAGAGTGTCTGAATTGAGCAGACCACTCTTACCCAGTCCAAAGATCAGGGCTTGATCCATCACCGTTATTTATCTCACTGCCCCATCCCAGCTCAGAACATGGCTATATGCAAATCAGTCTGTCCCTGGCCCAGTGCATCATGGGAACAGGGCAGACTAAACTACCAAGCCAATTCTTTACCAGAAAGGAGACAAGCTACCGGGGACCGGTTTCTGGCATTTCAGCCTCTTCGGCCCGGCTTGCTTGAATCCTGATGGAGCAGTGAGAAAGGGACTCATGTCTGAGTATACCCTGCCACACCTATAGTGGCCAAAATCGATTTACAAAAGGGGGTGGTGATGAACAGAGTGTCTGAATTGAGCAGACCACTCTTACCCAGTCCAAAGATCAGGGCTTGATCCATCACCGTTATTTATCTCACTGCCCCATCCCAGCTCAGAACATGGCTATATGCAAATCAGTCTGTCCCTGGCCCAGTGCATCATGGGAACAGGGCAGACTAAACTACCAAGCCAATTCTTTACCAGAAAGGAGACAAGCTACCGGGGACCGGTTTCTGGCATTTCAGCCTCTTCGGCCCGGCTTGCTTGAATCCTGATGGAGCAGTGAGAAAGGGACTCATGTCTGAGTATACCCTGCCACACCTATAGTGGCCAAAATCGATTTACAAAAGGGGGTGGTGATGAACAGAGTGTCTGAATTGAGCAGACCACTCTTACCCAGTCCAAAGATCAGGGCTTGATCCATCACCGTTATTTATCTCACTGCCCCATCCCAGCTCAGAACATGGCTATATGCAAATCAGTCTGTCCCTGGCCCAGTGCATCATGGGAACAGGGCAGACTAAACTACCAAGCCAATTCTTTACCAGAAAGGAGACAAGCTACCGGGGACCGGTTTCTGGCATTTCAGCCTCTTCGGCCCGGCTTGCTTGAATCCTGATGGAGCAGTGAGAAAGGGACTCATGTCTGAGTATACCCTGCCACACCTATAGTGGCCAAAATCGATTTACAAAAGGGGGTGGTGATGAACAGAGTGTCTGAATTGAGCAGACCACTCTTACCCAGTCCAAAGATCAGGGCTTGATCCATCACCGTTATTTATCTCACTGCCCCATCCCAGCTCAGAACATGGCTATATGCAAATCAGTCTGTCCCTGGCCCAGTGCATCATGGGAACAGGGCAGACTAAACTACCAAGCCAATTCTTTACCAGAAAGGAGACAAGCTACCGGGGACCGGTTTCTGGCATTTCAGCCTCTTCGGCCCGGCTTGCTTGAATCCTGATGGAGCAGTGAGAAAGGGACTCATGTCTGAGTATACCCTGCCACACCTATAGTGGCCAAAATCGATTTACAAAAGGGGGTGGTGATGAACAGAGTGTCTGAATTGAGCAGACCACTCTTACCCAGTCCAAAGATCAGGGCTTGATCCATCACCGTTATTTATCTCACTGCCCCATCCCAGCTCAGAACATGGCTATATGCAAATCAGTCTGTCCCTGGCCCAGTGCATCATGGGAACAGGGCAGACTAAACTACCAAGCCAATTCTTTACCAGAAAGGAGACAAGCTACCGGGGACCGGTTTCTGGCATTTCAGCCTCTTCGGCCCGGCTTGCTTGAATCCTGATGGAGCAGTGAGAAAGGGACTCATGTCTGAGTATACCCTGCCACACCTATAGTGGCCAAAATCGATTTACAAAAGGGGGTGGTGATGAACAGAGTGTCTGAATTGAGCAGACCACTCTTACCCAGTCCAAAGATCAGGGCTTGATCCATCACCGTTATTTATCTCACTGCCCCATCCCAGCTCAGAACATGGCTATATGCAAATCAGTCTGTCCCTGGCCCAGTGCATCATGGGAACAGGGCAGACTAAACTACCAAGCCAATTCTTTACCAGAAAGGAGACAAGCTACCGGGGACCGGTTTCTGGCATTTCAGCCTCTTCGGCCCGGCTTGCTTGAATCCTGATGGAGCAGTGAGAAAGGGACTCATGTCTGAGTATACCCTGCCACACCTATAGTGGCCAAAATCGATTTACAAAAGGGGGTGGTG
Source organism: Lissotriton vulgaris (assembly GCF_964263255.1). Lineage (NCBI taxonomy): Eukaryota > Metazoa > Chordata > Amphibia > Caudata > Salamandridae > Lissotriton > Lissotriton vulgaris. The sequence goes on from NC_141688.1 coordinate 9,444,415, forward strand.
ATGAACAGAGTGTCTGAATTGAGCAGACCACTCTTACCCAGTCCAAAGATCAGGGCTTGATCCATCACCGTTATTTATCTCACTGCCCCATCCCAGCTCAGAACATGGCTATATGCAAATCAGTCTGTCCCTGGCCCAGTGCATCATGGGAACAGGGCAGACTAAACTACCAAGCCAATTCTTTACCAGAAAGGAGACAAGCTACCGGGGACCGGTTTCTGGCATTTCAGCCTCTTCGGCCCGGCTTGCTTGAATCCTGATGGAGCAGTGAGAAAGGGACTCATGTCTGAGTATACCCTGCCACACCTATAGTGGCCAAAATCGATTTACAAAAGGGGGTGGTGATGAACAGAGTGTCTGAATTGAGCAGACCACTCTTACCCAGTCCAAAGATCAGGGCTTGATCCATCACCGTTATTTATCTCACTGCCCCATCCCAGCTCAGAACATGGCTATATGCAAATCAGTCTGTCCCTGGCCCAGTGCATCATGGGAACAGGGCAGACTAAACTACCAAGCCAATTCTTTACCAGAAAGGAGACAAGCTACCGGGGACCGGTTTCTGGCATTTCAGCCTCTTCGGCCCGGCTTGCTTGAATCCTGATGGAGCAGTGAGAAAGGGACTCATGTCTGAGTATACCCTGCCACACCTATAGTGGCCAAAATCGATTTACAAAAGGGGGTGGTGATGAACAGAGTGTCTGAATTGAGCAGACCACTCTTACCCAGTCCAAAGATCAGGGCTTGATCCATCACCGTTATTTATCTCACTGCCCCATCCCAGCTCAGAACATGGCTATATGCAAATCAGTCTGTCCCTGGCCCAGTGCATCATGGGAACAGGGCAGACTAAACTACCAAGCCAATTCTTTACCAGAAAGGAGACAAGCTACCGGGGACCGGTTTCTGGCATTTCAGCCTCTTCGGCCCGGCTTGCTTGAATCCTGATGGAGCAGTGAGAAAGGGACTCATGTCTGAGTATACCCTGCCACACCTATAGTGGCCAAAATCGATTTACAAAAGGGGGTGGTGATGAACAGAGTGTCTGAATTGAGCAGACCACTCTTACCCAGTCCAAAGATCAGGGCTTGATCCATCACCGTTATTTATCTCACTGCCCCATCCCAGCTCAGAACATGGCTATATGCAAATCAGTCTGTCCCTGGCCCAGTGCATCATGGGAACAGGGCAGACTAAACTACCAAGCCAATTCTTTACCAGAAAGGAGACAAGCTACCGGGGACCGGTTTCTGGCATTTCAGCCTCTTCGGCCCGGCTTGCTTGAATCCTGATGGAGCAGTGAGAAAGGGACTCATGTCTGAGTATACCCTGCCACACCTATAGTGGCCAAAATCGATTTACAAAAGGGGGTGGTGATGAACAGAGTGTCTGAATTGAGCAGACCACTCTTACCCAGTCCAAAGATCAGGGCTTGATCCATCACCGTTATTTATCTCACTGCCCCATCCCAGCTCAGAACATGGCTATATGCAAATCAGTCTGTCCCTGGCCCAGTGCATCATGGGAACAGGGCAGACTAAACTACCAAGCCAATTCTTTACCAGAAAGGAGACAAGCTACCGGGGACCGGTTTCTGGCATTTCAGCCTCTTCGGCCCGGCTTGCTTGAATCCTGATGGAGCAGTGAGAAAGGGACTCATGTCTGAGTATACCCTGCCACACCTATAGTGGCCAAAATCGATTTACAAAAGGGGGTGGTGATGAACAGAGTGTCTGAATTGAGCAGACCACTCTTACCCAGTCCAAAGATCAGGGCTTGATCCATCACCGTTATTTATCTCACTGCCCCATCCCAGCTCAGAACATGGCTATATGCAAATCAGTCTGTCCCTGGCCCAGTGCATCATGGGAACAGGGCAGACTAAACTACCAAGCCAATTCTTTACCAGAAAGGAGACAAGCTACCGGGGACCGGTTTCTGGCATTTCAGCCTCTTCGGCCCGGCTTGCTTGAATCCTGATGGAGCAGTGAGAAAGGGACTCATGTCTGAGTATACCCTGCCACACCTATAGTGGCCAAAATCGATTTACAAAAGGGGGTGGTGATGAACAGAGTGTCTGAATTGAGCAGACCACTCTTACCCAGTCCAAAGATCAGGGCTTGATCCATCACCGTTATTTATCTCACTGCCCCATCCCAGCTCAGAACATGGCTATATGCAAATCAGTCTGTCCCTGGCCCAGTGCATCATGGGAACAGGGCAGACTAAACTACCAAGCCAATTCTTTACCAGAAAGGAGACAAGCTACCGGGGACCGGTTTCTGGCATTTCAGCCTCTTCGGCCCGGCTTGCTTGAATCCTGATGGAGCAGTGAGAAAGGGACTCATGTCTGAGTATACCCTGCCACACCTATAGTGGCCAAAATCGATTTACAAAAGGGGGTGGTGATGAACAGAGTGTCTGAATTGAGCAGACCACTCTTACCCAGTCCAAAGATCAGGGCTTGATCCATCACCGTTATTTATCTCACTGCCCCATCCCAGCTCAGAACATGGCTATATGCAAATCAGTCTGTCCCTGGCCCAGTGCATCATGGGAACAGGGCAGACTAAACTACCAAGCCAATTCTTTACCAGAAAGGAGACAAGCTACCGGGGACCGGTTTCTGGCATTTCAGCCTCTTCGGCCCGGCTTGCTTGAATCCTGATGGAGCAGTGAGAAAGGGACTCATGTCTGAGTATACCCTGCCACACCTATAGTGGCCAAAATCGATTTACAAAAGGGGGTGGTGATGAACAGAGTGTCTGAATTGAGCAGACCACTCTTACCCAGTCCAAAGATCAGGGCTTGATCCATCACCGTTATTTATCTCACTGCCCCATCCCAGCTCAGAACATGGCTATATGCAAATCAGTCTGTCCCTGGCCCAGTGCATCATGGGAACAGGGCAGACTAAACTACCAAGCCAATTCTTTACCAGAAAGGAGACAAGCTACCGGGGACCGGTTTCTGGCATTTCAGCCTCTTCGGCCCGGCTTGCTTGAATCCTGATGGAGCAGTGAGAAAGGGACTCATGTCTGAGTATACCCTGCCACACCTATAGTGGCCAAAATCGATTTACAAAAGGGGGTGGTGATGAACAGAGTGTCTGAATTGAGCAGACCACTCTTACCCAGTCCAAAGATCAGGGCTTGATCCATCACCGTTATTTATCTCACTGCCCCATCCCAGCTCAGAACATGGCTATATGCAAATCAGTCTGTCCCTGGCCCAGTGCATCATGGGAACAGGGCAGACTAAACTACCAAGCCAATTCTTTACCAGAAAGGAGACAAGCTACCGGGGACCGGTTTCTGGCATTTCAGCCTCTTCGGCCCGGCTTGCTTGAATCCTGATGGAGCAGTGAGAAAGGGACTCATGTCTGAGTATACCCTGCCACACCTATAGTGGCCAAAATCGATTTACAAAAGGGGGTGGTGATGAACAGAGTGTCTGAATTGAGCAGACCACTCTTACCCAGTCCAAAGATCAGGGCTTGATCCATCACCGTTATTTATCTCACTGCCCCATCCCAGCTCAGAACATGGCTATATGCAAATCAGTCTGTCCCTGGCCCAGTGCATCATGGGAACAGGGCAGACTAAACTACCAAGCCAATTCTTTACCAGAAAGGAGACAAGCTACCGGGGACCGGTTTCTGGCATTTCAGCCTCTTCGGCCCGGCTTGCTTGAATCCTGATGGAGCAGTGAGAAAGGGACTCATGTCTGAGTATACCCTGCCACACCTATAGTGGCCAAAATCGATTTACAAAAGGGGGTGGTGATGAACAGAGTGTCTGAATTGAGCAGACCACTCTTACCCAGTCCAAAGATCAGGGCTTGATCCATCACCGTTATTTATCTCACTGCCCCATCCCAGCTCAGAACATGGCTATATGCAAATCAGTCTGTCCCTGGCCCAGTGCATCATGGGAACAGGGCAGACTAAACTACCAAGCCAATTCTTTACCAGAAAGGAGACAAGCTACCGGGGACCGGTTTCTGGCATTTCAGCCTCTTCGGCCCGGCTTGCTTGAATCCTGATGGAGCAGTGAGAAAGGGACTCATGTCTGAGTATACCCTGCCACACCTATAGTGGCCAAAATCGATTTACAAAAGGGGGTGGTGATGAACAGAGTGTCTGAATTGAGCAGACCACTCTTACCCAGTCCAAAGATCAGGGCTTGATCCATCACCGTTATTTATCTCACTGCCCCATCCCAGCTCAGAACATGGCTATATGCAAATCAGTCTGTCCCTGGCCCAGTGCATCATGGGAACAGGGCAGACTAAACTACCAAGCCAATTCTTTACCAGAAAGGAGACAAGCTACCGGGGACCGGTTTCTGGCATTTCAGCCTCTTCGGCCCGGCTTGCTTGAATCCTGATGGAGCAGTGAGAAAGGGACTCATGTCTGAGTATACCCTGCCACACCTATAGTGGCCAAAATCGATTTACAAAAGGGGGTGGTGATGAACAGAGTGTCTGAATTGAGCAGACCACTCTTACCCAGTCCAAAGATCAGGGCTTGATCCATCACCGTTATTTATCTCACTGCCCCATCCCAGCTCAGAACATGGCTATATGCAAATCAGTCTGTCCCTGGCCCAGTGCATCATGGGAACAGGGCAGACTAAACTACCAAGCCAATTCTTTACCAGAAAGGAGACAAGCTACCGGGGACCGGTTTCTGGCATTTCAGCCTCTTCGGCCCGGCTTGCTTGAATCCTGATGGAGCAGTGAGAAAGGGACTCATGTCTGAGTATACCCTGCCACACCTATAGTGGCCAAAATCGATTTACAAAAGGGGGTGGTGATGAACAGAGTGTCTGAATTGAGCAGACCACTCTTACCCAGTCCAAAGATCAGGGCTTGATCCATCACCGTTATTTATCTCACTGCCCCATCCCAGCTCAGAACATGGCTATATGCAAATCAGTCTGTCCCTGGCCCAGTGCATCATGGGAGCAGTGAGCTAAAAAACGGTGTTGGATCTAGCCCTGATCTCTTGACTGGGTGAGAGTATTCTGTTTAATTCAGAGACTCTGTCCCTCACCACCCCTTGTTGTAAATATTTTTGTCCACCCTAAGCGTGGAAGGGTATACTCAGATGTGAGTCCCTTGCTCATTGCACCATCAGGATTCAAGCAAGCCGGGCCGAAGAGGCTGAAATGCCAGAAACCGGTCCCCGGTAGCTTGTTTCCTTCCCAGTGTAAGAATTGGCTTTTGTAGTTTGGTTTGCCCTGTTCCCATCATGCACTGGGACAGGAACAGACTAATTTGCATACAGTCAGGTTCTGAAACTGGGATGGTGCAGTGAGCTAAAAAACGGTGTTGGATCTAGCCCTGATCTCTTGACTGGGTGAGAGTATTCTGTTTAATTCAGAGACTCTGTCCCTCACCACCCCTTGTTGTAAATATTTTTGTCCACCCTAAGCGTGGAAGGGTATACTCAGATGTGAGTCCCTTGCTCATTGCACCATCAGGATTCAAGCAAGCCGGGCCGAAGAGGCTGAAATGCCAGAAACCGGTCCCCGGTAGCTTGTTTCCTTCCCAGTGTAAGAATTGGCTTTTGTAGTTTGGTTTGCCCTGTTCCCATCATGCACTGGGACAGGAACAGACTAATTTGCATACAGTCAGGTTCTGAAACTGGGATGGTGCAGTGAGCTAAAAAACGGTGTTGGATCTAGCCCTGATCTCTTGACTGGGTGAGAGTATTCTGTTTAATTCAGAGACTCTGTCCCTCACCACCCCTTGTTGTAAATATTTTTGTCCACCCTAAGCGTGGAAGGGTATACTCAGATGTGAGTCCCTTGCTCATTGCACCATCAGGATTCAAGCAAGCCGGGCCGAAGAGGCTGAAATGCCAGAAACCGGTCCCCGGTAGCTTGTTTCCTTCCCAGTGTAAGAATTGGCTTTTGTAGTTTGGTTTGCCCTGTTCCCATCATGCACTGGGACAGGAACAGACTAATTTGCATACAGTCAGGTTCTGAAACTGGGATGGTGCAGTGAGCTAAAAAACGGTGTTGGATCTAGCCCTGATCTCTTGACTGGGTGAGAGTATTCTGTTTAATTCAGAGACTCTGTCCCTCACCACCCCTTGTTGTAAATATTTTTGTCCACCCTAAGCGTGGAAGGGTATACTCAGATGTGAGTCCCTTGCTCATTGCACCATCAGGATTCAAGCAAGCCGGGCCGAAGAGGCTGAAATGCCAGAAACCGGTCCCCGGTAGCTTGTTTCCTTCCCAGTGTAAGAATTGGCTTTTGTAGTTTGGTTTGCCCTGTTCCCATCATGCACTGGGACAGGAACAGACTAATTTGCATACAGTCAGGTTCTGAAACTGGGATGGTGCAGTGAGCTAAAAAACGGTGTTGGATCTAGCCCTGATCTCTTGACTGGGTGAGAGTATTCTGTTTAATTCAGAGACTCTGTCCCTCACCACCCCTTGTTGTAAATATTTTTGTCCACCCTAAGCGTGGAAGGGTATACTCAGATGTGAGTCCCTTGCTCATTGCACCATCAGGATTCAAGCAAGCCGGGCCGAAGAGGCTGAAATGCCAGAAACCGGTCCCCGGTAGCTTGTTTCCATCCCAGTGTAAGAATTGGCTTTTGTAGTTTGGTTTGCCCTGTTCCCATCATGCACTGGGACAGGAACAGACTAATTTGCATACAGTCAGGTTCTGAAACTGGGATGGTGCAGTGAGCTAAAAAACGGTGTTGGATCTAGCCCTGATCTCTTGACTGGGTGAGAGTATTCTGTTTAATTCAGAGACTCTGTCCCTCACCACCCCTTGTTGTAAATATTTTTGTCCACCCTAAGCGTGGAAGGGTATACTCAGATGTGAGTCCCTTGCTCATTGCACCATCAGGATTCAAGCAAGCCGGGCCGAAGAGGCTGAAATGCCAGAAACCGGTCCCCGGTAGCTTGTTTCCTTCCCAGTGTAAGAATTGGCTTTTGTAGTTTGGTTTGCCCTGTTCCCATCATGCACTGGGACAGGAACAGACTAATTTGCATACAGTCAGGTTCTGAAACTGGGATGGTGCAGTGAGCTAAAAAACGGTGTTGGATCTAGCCCTGATCTCTTGACTGGGTGAGAGTATTCTGTTTAATTCAGAGACTCTGTCCCTCACCACCCCTTGTTGTAAATATTTTTGTCCACCCTAAGCGTGGAAGGGTATACTCAGATGTGAGTCCCTTGCTCATTGCACCATCAGGATTCAAGCAAGCCGGGCCGAAGAGGCTGAAATGCCAGAAACCGGTCCCCGGTAGCTTGTTTCCTTCCCAGTGTAAGAATTGGCTTTTGTAGTTTGGTTTGCCCTGTTCCCATCATGCACTGGGACAGGAACAGACTAATTTGCATACAGTCAGGTTCTGAAACTGGGATGGTGCAGTGAGCTAAAAAACGGTGTTGGATCTAGCCCTGATCTCTTGACTGGGTGAGAGTATTCTGTTTAATTCAGAGACTCTGTCCCTCACCACCCCTTGTTGTAAATATTTTTGTCCACCCTAAGCGTGGAAGGGTATACTCAGATGTGAGTCCCTTGCTCATTGCACCATCAGGATTCAAGCAAGCCGGGCCGAAGAGGCTGAAATGCCAGAAACCGGTCCCCGGTAGCTTGTTTCCTTCCCAGTGTAAGAATTGGCTTTTGTAGTTTGGTTTGCCCTGTTCCCATCATGCACTGGGACAGGAACAGACTAATTTGCATACAGTCAGGTTCTGAAACTGGGATGGTGCAGTGAGCTAAAAAACGGTGTTGGATCTAGCCCTGATCTCTTGACTGGGTGAGAGTATTCTGTTTAATTCAGAGACTCTGTCCCTCACCACCCCTTGTTGTAAATATTTTTGTCCACCCTAAGCGTGGAAGGGTATACTCAGATGTGAGTCCCTTGCTCATTGCACCATCAGGATTCAAGCAAGCCGGGCCGAAGAGGCTGAAATGCCAGAAACCGGTCCCCGGTAGCTTGTTTCCTTCCCAGTGTAAGAATTGGCTTTTGTAGTTTGGTTTGCCCTGTTCCCATCATGCACTGGGACAGGAACAGACTAATTTGCATACAGTCAGGTTCTGAAACTGGGATGGTGCAGTGAGCTAAAAAACGGTGTTGGATCTAGCCCTGATCTCTTGACTGGGTGAGAGTATTCTGTTTAATTCAGAGACTCTGTCCCTCACCACCCCTTGTTGTAAATATTTTTGTCCACCCTAAGCGTGGAAGGGTATACTCAGATGTGAGTCCCTTGCTCATTGCACCATCAGGATTCAAGCAAGCCGGGCCGAAGAGGCTGAAATGCCAGAAACCGGTCCCCGGTAGCTTGTTTCCTTCCCAGTGTAAGAATTGGCTTTTGTAGTTTGGTTTGCCCTGTTCCCATCATGCACTGGGACAGGAACAGACTAATTTGCATACAGTCAGGTTCTGAAACTGGGATGGTGCAGTGAGCTAAAAAACGGTGTTGGATCTAGCCCTGATCTCTTGACTGGGTGAGAGTATTCTGTTTAATTCAGAGACTCTGTCCCTCACCACCCCTTGTTGTAAATATTCTGAGAGGCCCAGCAGCCCGAGCCAGACTGCCAGCCTCTGAACAGTTTCAGTAAGTGAACCCCCCTGCCCCCACCTCTTGTTTTCCTTTCCAGTGGCGCCGCCGAGGTGAAATCCTTGCCTGAAGGCAGGGATTTCACCTAAGCACTTGATGGGTTGTGAACATGGGGTGTGAAGTGCACAGCAGGGGGAAAGGGCTGGCCAGTTAAGGTGATGCTTTAACTTTGTAAAGGAATTTCTGCTGGCATCATAGCCCAGGGTGTGCTGTCTGTGCACTTGTATAGATGTGTATTCCATACAAGTGCACAGACAGCAAACCCATCGGCTATGACGCCAGCAGAAATTAATTTACAGAGGAAAAGCATCACCTGCACTGGCCATCCCTTTCACCCTGCTGTCTGTGCACTTGGATGGAATTCACATCCAAGGCGCTGCTCACCAGATAAATGGTGAACAGGGCCATGGATCTTTCTATTTTCGTATCCAAGGGCACCAGCGAAGAAGCAGAGGAGGCCCAGGCAAGGAGAATCCAGGAGCCATTTGACCCCCACCTATCTACTCTGAGACCTTCGAAGGGCTGGATGCCAGGACACAGTGCTGCTGATCAGCCAGACTCCACAGTATAGTATCAGAGGAGCAGGCAGCAGTTTTTTTAATGTAAGTTCCAGTAACTTTAATGCATTTTTCAGCACAGCATTACCTACTGCCTGCATATCTAGGTTACTGTGAATGTTGTTCTTGACTTACATACATAGAAACGTCAAAGAGGGCAGTCCCCTCCAAATATGCAAATGTAGTGTAAGTTTGTAGTGATAATTTTTCTTGGGGTGCTAGTGGGTAACTTTAGAGTTCAGGGTGGGTGTGGGTTTTAGGGTGCCAGTGAGTAATTTTATGGTTCAGGGTGGGTTACGGATTGGGGTGCCAGGGGGTAATTTTAGGGTTCTGAGCGGGTATGGATTTTGGGGTGCCAGGGGGTCATTTTAGGGTTCAGCGTGGGTATGTGTTTTGGTGTGACAGGGGTAAGTTTAGGGTTCAGGGCAGGTATGGGTTTTGGGGTGTCAGGAAGCAATTTTAGGGTTCAGAGTGTGTATGGCAGCTGATGATATCAGGGCCATTAAAGATCAAGGTGGCACGGCGGTCCTGATCATGCTGGATCTATCGGCGGCCTTCGACACGGTCAATCATTCTATATTGATTGACCGTGTCGAGGAGCTGGGCATCCAGGCCGTGGCTAGGGCTCTGCTCGCTTCCTTCCTTTCAGGAAGAACACAGGCAGTAACAATGGGGCCTTTTCGATCAACGAACCTGGCTCTCCCATGCGGTGTGCCTCAAGGCTCATCCCTAAGTCCGACCCTTTTTAACATTTATGTGGCGGACTTAGCTAAGGTCATCAACAACTACCGGATGAGCCTTACCACCTATGCTGACGATACTCAGCTGGTCCTGGCCATCAACGATGACGGCGAGGAGGTGGCAGCTAGGTTTCAAGATGGCATGCTGGCCATCAAGGAATGGATGGCTTGTAATTGCCTAAGGTTGAACTCAGAAAAAACTGAGGTGATCATTTTTGGAAAGCTTTTCCCGATCTGGTCCTCAATATGGTGGCCCCCGTTGCTAGGGGCATTGCCATCCCCGGTGCAGAAAGTCAGAAATCTAGGGGTGATTTTTGATGAGAAACTTAACTTTGTTCAACACGCCAATCAAGTAGCCTCTACAGCTTTTTTCAAGCTCAAACTCCTGAGGAAAATTATACCATTTCTTTCAGACAAAGGAGGAAAAACAGTGGTGAGCTCATTGGTACTGTCCGCCTTGGATTATTGCAACGGCCTGTTCCTGAATGCTCAGGCCCGGGTTGTGGCTAAAATGCAAATGGTCCAGAATGCGGCGGCAAGGCTGCTGTCTGGTACCCCGAAATTTCAACCAATCAAACAGACTATCAGGAGCTATCATTGGCTGACGGTGACAAATAGAATCAAGTTTAAGACCTTATGTATCACTTTTAAAGCTACTCGTCACCAAGGGCCAAAGTTCCTGAAGGAGAAGCTTATACTCTACCGGCCGGCTAGACAACTAAGATCAGTAAATGCTCACCTCCTCACTGTACCAAGAACAAAGACTGTTACTTGGGGAGACAGATCTTTTACCATCGCCGCAGCCAGACTCTGGAATACACTTCCACTGGAAATCAGATCCTCCCCCACTCTGCTACAGTTTAGGAAACGGTTAAAGACGTGGCTTTTTAACCAATAATACCCTCCCTTTCCCGCATGGTTAAATTGAATCTATATCCTGAGCCTAGGCCATAATGAGTCACAGCGCCAAGACGCCCATGGGCATACGCTGCGCTTTATAAATTTTAAAAATAAATAAATAAATAAATATGGGTTATGGGGTGCCAGGGGGAATTTATGGTTCAGGGTGGGTATGGGTTATGGGGTGCCTGGGGCAATTTATGGTTCAGCAAGGGTATGGGTTTTGGGGTGCCAGGGGTAATTTTAAGGTTCAGGGTGGGTGTGGGTTTTGGGGTGCCATGGGATTAATTTTAGGGTTCAGCGTGGGTATGCGTTTTATAGTGCCAGGGGTAATTTTAGGGTTTAGGGCAGGTGTGAGTTTTGGGATGTCAGGGAGCTATTTTAGGGTTCAGGGTGGGTATGGGTTATGGGGTGCCAGATGAGAATTTATGGTTCAGCATGGGTATGGGTTTTGGGGTGCCTGGGGTAATTTTAAGGTTCAGGGACTACTCCGCCCACCCTTCCTGGTATAAGCACTCTATTTACCACCTGGTTCACTCCGACTGTCCCAGGGAATTGCCCAGCCCTGTCACTCACACAAACTCAGACAGCAGATACACATCCTGGCAGAGGCGGGCTGAAATAGTCAGGCGAGCAAATGCTAACTTTCTAAAAGTAGCAGTTGCAAACACAGGATATTAAAATAAACCTTGCTAAAGGAAGTATTTTATTATTCTGAGTACAGGCATACCAAACTCGACATGCCACCGTGTTCCCGGAGCCGGTTGGGACTATAGTGTGTAAAAGTTCCAGCCGCTCACCTTGGCCTAAGAGAACAGGCAGCCCTTCAATAGTGAAGAAGGAAAAAGGCGGTAATTCACTACTCAGACATGCCACACACATCAGGCTTGTCCTACCTTTCGCTTACAATGCACCCTGCCCGTGGGCCTACCATAGGGGTGACTGATATGAAGGTTAGGGAAGGTTCAGGGACTGGCAAGTGTGGGCACTTGCAGTCAGCGTGACAGCACCAGACTGTACGCAGGGTCTGCAATGGCGGACCTGAGACATCTTTTACTAAGCCGCTTTTGTGGGTGGCGCAACCAGCGCTGTAGGCCCACTCGCTGCATTTGTATCTACAAGCCCCGGCACTCCTGGTGCACGTTACTGGGGACTGACAGTAAACCAAATAATCCAATTATGGAAATCAATACCAATATACTTTACATAGGGAGCACTTGCACTGCGGCACGTGTTGGCCGTGGCGCAGTGGCCTGAACATCAAACACCAGCAAAACCATCTGAGGCACATCAGCAAAAAGTGGAAGGGAGACTCACGCCAAGGTGCCAGGTCTAACACGTGTCCCCTTCAGCTGAAAGGTGAGGAGAACTACCCTACCCCAGGGAGTTCCTCATCACTAAGGCGGAAAAACCTGGACAGACCGTCAGCATTGGCGTGATCTGTGCCAGGGCGGTGTTCCACCGTAAAGTCCATACCCTGTAGGGAGATGGACCACCTCAACAGTTTTGGGTTCTCACCCCTCATCTGCATCAACCATTTGAGGGGCCTGTGGTCTGTCTGAACGCGGAAGTGAGACCCAAACAAGTAGGGTCTTAGCTTCTTCAAGGCCCAGACCACAGCAAAAGCTTCTCTCTCAATCGCACTACACCTACGCTCCTGTGGAAGTAACCTCCGACTGATGAAGGCTACAGGGTGGTCCCAGCCCTCCTCAGTCATTTGTGACAGGACAGCCCCTACCCCATGCTCTGAAGCATCTGTCTGCACTAGGAACTCTTTAGAGAAATCAGGGGCCCGGAGCACGGGTGCGGTGCACATGGCAGTTTTCAGGGTGTCGAATGCTTCCAGACAGGCGTCAGTCCGGATCACTTTCCAGGGCTGCTTCTTCAAAGTCATCTCTGTCATGGGGGCAACGATGGTGCCATACCCCTTGACAAACCTCCTGTAGTACCCGGTGAGTCAGAGGAAGGCCCTCACCTCTGTTTGGGTCTTGGGGGGTTCCCAATTTAGGATGGTCTCAATCGTGGGCTGAAGGGGCGCCACATGGCCGCTCCCAACTTGGTGTCCCAAGTACACCACATAACCCTGCCCGATCTGACATTTGCTTGCCTGCATCGTGAGGCCTGCCTGGCGCAGTGCTGACAACACTTCCCCTAGGTGTCGCAAGTGTTCCTCCTATGTGCCGCTGAACACTGCGGTGTCGTCCAGGTAGGTGGCACTGAAAGCGTCCAGTCAAACCAACACCGGGTTGACCAACCTCTGGAAGGTGGCAGGGGCGTTCTTCATCCCAAACGGAATAACCCGGAACTGGAAATGCCCGTCTGGGGTTGAGAACGCTGACCTCTCTTTAGCCCCGTCAGTCAAGGCGATCTGCCAGTACCCAGACGTTAAGTGAAACATGCTGAGATACCGAGCAACCCCCAACCGATTGATGAGCTCATCAGCTCTGGGGATGGGGTGCGTGTCGGTCTTCATGACTGAATTGAGTCCTCGATAGTCCACACAGAACCGGAGTTCGGGTGTGGCTCCCAGCGTTGCAGCCTTCGGGACCAAGACCACTGGGCTGGCCCAAGGACTGCTAGAGGACTCAATCACCCCAAGAGCAAACATCTTCGAGACTTCCTCCTTGATGCAGGCTCTAACCTTGTAAGCTTTGTGCTTCACCACCAGATGAGTCGTTTTCTCCACCTTTCTCCAAGGGGAGTTCTCCAAATCATTCCCTAGCAGACAATCTACAGGCATGGAGGTCCTCACAACGACTTGCAGAGTACCAGAGACCCCAACCACTCAAAGGGAACCTGAGCCATCGGACACTGGCTCTCAGAATTGTCAGGATTGCCAACCCTACAGTAGGCGTGTGGTACCACCTGCTCATGAGACACAAAGTGCTGCTGGACGGCAGTCACACTGGCTCCTGTGTCTCGAAGAGCCTCCACCTTCTTACCGTTGATGGTCACTTCCTGCCCATACTTCTTAGTGTTACTGGGGAGGTAGTTTTTGGGGACCATCTTACTGTCTCCTAGAGAGACTAGGGTCATGTGTACGGAATCCCCACCCTCCGGGATTGTAACTTCTCCCCCAAAATTAATGCTAGCTATTTGCCGAGGGGGAGCACCAGTGGGTATGGGTTTTCCATACAAGCAACACTTAGGATCAGTGGCAATGTGACCCTGGTCGCCAAACCTAAAACAGGCGATGGGCCCACTTTGAACAGGTTTACCTGGCGGTCCCCGTTTTGCTTCGGCGGTGGAGGAGGCTGAGAACCTTTCCCTTGATTCCCTTGGGAATTACTTTGGGGGCCTTTCTGGAACCCTTTCTGTTTTCTCCTGTCCCCCCCAACTCTTCTGCTGGGGACCCTGCCCACCTCTGGCTGAGTCTCCCACTGGACCTTTGTGGACCCTGGTGCTGAGCCAGCGGTCCGCTTCCTCAGCAAGCTTCCTCGGGTTGGACAGCTTGCTATCAGGTGCTGGCGTAGCTCAGGAAAACAATTAGCGGACAAGTGCTCCCATGCTACTAAATCAAGCAGCCCTTGAAAATCATCCACTTTGCTACCCTTCACCTAACCATCCAGCGCTCTGCAGAAAAGGGTCCCATACTCCACATATGTACTCCCAGGAATCTTAGCACAACCCCTAAACCTCTGTTGGTACATCTCCGGGGTTAACCCAAACCTGGTCATTAAGGCCTCTTTCATGTGAGGATAGGAATTATACACTTCGGTAGGGAGATCTAGCAGGGTGTCCCGCCCCTCGGTCAGGAACCGTCCCCACAACCCCGCTCCCCAATCCTTCTCAGGGATCCGGTGGGAGGACATGGCTACCTCGTGAGGTAGTGTGGCTCACTGGTTAGAGGCGGCAGACCCGAGAGCAGAGGACGGCCCGGGACCAGGGTTCGATTCCCGGCGCGGCAGGTTTCTGGACCAGGGTCAGCGGACTCGATAATTCTCTCGCCTCGGTGCCCACTCTGATCAGCGATCACACTCGGCAACTCTGGGCATTAGCTTGCCTCATCCTCACTAACGGCCCCACCAGACCGCCGGGGATACCTGGTCTCACCCTGGAGATACCCATTAAGGGACCATCTCTCAGGGAAGCCAGGAAGGGTTTCGCAGCGGTCGAAGCGCCTTGGGATCCTCCGGGTAAGTAGTGCGCTATATAAATGCCTATACATTTACATTTACCTCGTGGGCCCGAAACCACTGCCCTATGTCATCCCCCTTAAAGTACTCCTTTACCACATCTTTCGGTACATAGACCCTTGACTCTACCTGCACTGGAGTCGTACTGCCACCAGGAGCTGTGTCCAAACTTTTTGCTTTCAGCTCCAATTCTTTGGGACATATCTCATGCTCTAGCTGGAGTCTCTTCTCCTCCATCGCCTTCTGTCCAGGTAAATCTTGCCATCTCGACTTCATGCGTTCTGGTCGCGGCCCTGTCTGCCAGCTCTTCTGGTGACAGGTCTCCGTGCACCTCGACAACACTATCTGGTGGGTCCACCACCAACTGATTCTCTGGCTCTCTCAACTCTTTCCAGGCGCTTTGTGCCTTTGCGAGTTGGGCTTTGCTTTTGCACCCGGTTTGGGCGACTCTGAATTTCTGGCAGAAATTCTTCAGCTGCTCCATTTTGTAATTCTCAAGCCCTTCCCAGTCGAAGTCATCCAGTCCAGAGATGACAGAGGGTGCTCTCACGGGGAGTGAACCAGGCATGGTTCGACGATGCGAGATCTCTTGGCCAGATAATAAATCTGTGGCTTCGTTATAGGTATGCACTTGTGACAAACAGGGACCCTCTCCTCTAGTCAGGGTAAGAGAACTACTCCTTTAGAAATAACCCTTGCTCACCCTCTATGTAGTGTGGCGCGAGCAGACAAGGCAAATCCTCAGGGTGATAGTTAGTTAAGCATTTATGATCACATACAATAAACCCACTGACCCATCACAAATGGACACCAGTCGTAGGATTGTATCAAAAATACGTAAACTTTATGTAAAAATATATGCAGATTTATCACAAGACCATATAACGTTTAGCGAAGGAAGGCCACCAGATTTAAATAGGCAAGTGTTCATAAGTGTTCTTAGATAGCAAGGTACGATGACAGGGAAAACAAACGTTGCGGACCCTGGATCCGATGCAAACTCGGGATAGAGTTCCAATGTACCTTGCGCTGAGTGTCCGAGGTGTTTCAGGCGCGGCTACTGGTGAGGGCGGACCCTGGACGAGGCCAACGGTTCTCCAAAGGATCTATCCGGCTCAGAGCCCCCTCGAGGTGCGAAGTGGGTGAGCGGGACGGTGTGGAGGGTTGTGGTGTTCCGGGATCTGATGCAGCTCATGGGGCGAGGCGCCATTCAGGCCTGCGGGGCGTACTACTTCTTAGCACACCAGTTCGTACTTGTGGATCTGTGTGGGGCGTTGCATTCTCGGGCAGACGGGTGCAGCACCGGGCCTTCGGTACCTCAGTACTGAAGACCTTCTTGAGGTGCGGCACGGCTTTGGTATGCAGGAGGGCAAAGCGAGACAGTCAGGTACGTTACGATGTACGGACTGTCCGAGGCTATCAGATGCGCTCCGTGCAGATTCCGTAGAGAGAAGATGAGAGGCGTACAGCGTGCTCCATAGCAGGCGAGGTGAGAGGAGAGCGGGCGGCCCGGCACTGAAGCGGAGAGCGACTCAAGCTTGAGCGGGGCTCTCGGGGGCGGGGCGACCAGGCTCCGAGCTGTAACGACCTTGGAGGGCGAAGGCACCCGAGTCACAACTCTGGTGAGGGAATAAGAACTAAAGGCCCAACAGCAAACGGGCACAGGCAGAATAGAACCCAATGGTCCTGGGGTTCTGTTCAGGGGGCAAGCTCGTGATCAAGCCCTTGGAGATAGTTTCAGGCACAAGTCTTCAAAGTCCTTTCTGGTCTTTTCCTCTCCGTTCTCAGCTAGGCCCCACTGCAGGATTCCTTCTCCTCAGCTTCTCTTGGTCCTTCTAGTCAGGCAGAGGTTCGTCTTGGTCAAAACTGGATCTGATTTCTTAGGAGCAGGGCTCCTACTCTTATACTCGATTTCTTTTGTCTTGGCACGCCAGGCGGCCTGAGCCTGGTTCCACCCGGTTTTGGAGTACTCTGTTTACAGGACACCACCATCTTCTTTCAGGGCGCAGGGCAGGGACATCAGACGCTCCGCAGGAGGTGGAGCCAGCATTGTGGTGGTGGAGCACAACCCTATTCAGAGTCAAGGACTACTCCGCCCACTCATCCTGGTGTAAGCACTCTATTCACCACCTGGTCACCCCGACTGTCCCCGGGAATTCCCCAGCCCTGTCACTCACACAAACCCAGACAGCAGATACACATCCTGGCAGAGGCGGGCTGAAATAGTCAGGCGAGCAAATGCTAACTTTCTAAAAGTAGCAGTTGCAAACACAGGATATTAAAATAAACCTTGCTAAAGGAAATATTTTATTATTCTGAGTTCAGGCATACCAAACTCGACATGCCACTGTGTTCCCGGAGCCGGTTGGAACTAAAGTGTGTAATAGTTCCAGCCGCTCACCTTGGCCTAAGAGAACAGGCAGCCCTTCAATAGTGAAGAACGAAAAAGGCGGTAATTCACTACTAGGACATGCCACACTCACTAGGCTTGTCCTACCTTACGCTTACAATGCACCCTGACTGTGGGCCTACCATAGGGGTGACTGATATCAAGGTTAGGGAAGGTTCAGGGACTGGCAAGTCTGGGCACTTGCAGTCAGCGTGACAGCACCAGACTGTACGCAGGGTCTGCAATAGCGGACCCGAGACATCTTTTACTAGGCCCCTACTGTGGGTGGCGCAACCAGCGCCCCAGGCCCATTTGCAGCATTTGTATCTACAAGCCCCGGCACTACTGGTGCACGTTACTGGGGACTGACAGTAAACCAAATAAGCCAATTATGGAAATCAATATGGATACACTTTACATAGGGAGCACTTGCACTGCGGCACGGGTTGGCCGTGGCGCAGTGCCCTAAACATCGTACAGCAGCAAAAACATCTGAGGCACATCAGCAAAAAGTGGAAGGGAGACTCGCGCCAAGGTGCCAGGTCTAACAATCAGCAATCACAAAGAGATTGCTGGAAGTGTAAGAATATAAACTGGATAATAAAAGCTGTAAAAGACAAGTTTCCCATGCATAGAAGACTGCATGCATAGTGAATAGTAGTTTGAAGCAGTCCATGCCCTAAGGCCCACTTTGCACCAGGACTACTTGGGTACTGGCTGAATTATTACAATTCTGCAAAGAGAGTGTCTGGCAAAATGTACAGCAGCTTCACATTTAGAACAGTGTATACATAAACACATACTACTGAATGGCTCACTACAATATTAAAATAGCAGTACCAAAATGTTTGGAGGAAGTATAAATATACAGAATAGGCAATTGAAAGTTTAAACACCAAGTCTACAGGTGCATAGAAAAGACATTTATTATTTAATAACCTTCCCAAAGCCCCAAGCACCAGCACACCTTTCCGAGAGTAGGATTACGATTTACAAATGCTAGCATTTTTTAAATTAAGAACCATAAAAATAACATTCTAATGATAATCATATTTTTTTATACGTCTTCTATTAGATGCTTTTAATCATGAAAATGCAAAGAACACATTTTACTGAGTAACACTTTTTAAACTCTCCAACATATGTAGATAATAATACCTTATATGTGTTACTATCAAAATCGAAACCTTTACAGCTTCACAGTTTGAAACTTTTCCGAACAAGTGCAGATGAAAAACAGTTAAAACGTGAGCACGTGTAAACTGCAAAACGTGCCATCTACATAGGCGGAGCCACATCTTCCTTCCATAGACTACTAAACAACAAAAAACTATATAAACCACACCTACTGTGCAATTAGTTTAGTTTTCCCGAGTTATTTCTGAATCGCCAATCTCTGTTGCAGGTTCCGTTCTCTAGCATTGAATTCTCTTTTTGCATCAACAAACATATTCCGGAGTTGTAAGTTGTTTCAAGATGAAATAGGCATAGTACTTAGTTATAAATTGTGACTATTTGTCAATATTGAAACATTTATTGTCGCTCGAAGGTTGTCCACCTCTGAGTAGCACACGCGCAGCAGCTTGATTTATGTGTAGGTGAGGACGGGGATCCGCTTATAGATGCCGCTCCGTAATGGATCTGCCCAACGCGTTTCGAAGCTCCAAATGCTTCTCTTCAGGGGCTTTAACGGAAGCGGTGTGGGCAACCGCTAACCCACTTCTCCATTTACCATATGACACACCCACCAATGGGAGACTCAAATGAGACTCTGTATTATGGGAAGTGTGGTGCGGAAAGCACACAATCAAGTCCTGTATGGACCCCACAAGTGGGCCCTTCCTCGATCCCCTGTACGGCTGCTGTTTCACTTCCGTAACTCCCAAGGATGACGGGGTGGTGCAAACTCCGTGGCTGGATGGCCGCGTATAAATTGTCGCTCCAAGGTTGTCCACCTTTGAGTAGCACACGAGCAGCAGCTCGATTTATGTGTAGGTGAGGACGGGGATCCGCTTGTAGATGCCGCTCCGTAACGGATCTGCCCGACGCGTTTCAAAGCTCCATATGCTTCTCTTCAGGGGCTTTAACGGAAGGGGTGTGCGCAACCGCTAACCCACTTCTCTATTTTCCATATGACACACACACAAATGGGAGGCTCAAATGAGACTCTGTATTATGGGAAGTGTGGTGCGGAAAGCACACAATCAAGTACTGTATGGACCCAGCAAGTGGGCCCGTACTCGATCCAGTGTACGGCTGCTGTTTCACTTCCGTGACCCCCAAGGATGATGGGGTGGTGCATACTCCACGGCTGGACGGCCGCGTATAAATTGTCGCTCCAAGGTTGTCCACCTTTGAGTAGCACACGAGTAGCAACTTGATTTATGTGTAGGGAAGGACGGGGATCCGCTCGTAGATGCCGCTCCGTAATGGATCTGCCCGACGCGTTTCGAAGCTCCATATGCTTCTCTTCAGGGGCTTTAACGGAAGCGGTGTGCGCAACCGCTAAACCACTTCTCCATTTTCCATATGACACACCCACCAATGGGAGGCTCAAATGAGACTGTGTATTATTGGAAGTGTGGTGCGGAAAGCACACAATCAAGTCCTGTATGGACCCCGCAAGTGGGCCCGTCCTCGATCCCGTGTATGGCTGCTGTCTCACTTTCGTGACCCCCAAGGATGATGGGGTGGTGCATACTCGGTGGCTGGACGGCCGCGTATAAATTGTCGCTCCAAGGTTTCCACCTTTGAGTAGCACACGAGCAGCAGCTTGATTTATGTGTAAGTGAGGACGGGGATCGGCTTGGAGATGCCGCTCCGTAATTGATCTGCCCGACGCGTTTTGAAGCTCCATATGCTTCTCTACAGGGGCTTTAAACATTTATATGTAGAAAAAAAATGTATTGCATGTTTTTTGCTTTTTCTCTGTAACGTCAGCAGCTTGTTTTAAGAAACAAATATATCATGCCAAATATTACTCCTTTTCAGGCTGATTTTACCTTATATATAGTGACTTTTTATATTATAATATTGATACTGTACTTCGCTCGATGGGTGTTGCTAATCCGTCGAAGCAAACCCTGAACATTTAAAATCAACGTGACAATGATACACGTGTTATTATGTTTTCCCCTAGAGATCACATACTGTTAATATGTATATTATAACGTTCACAGCCTTAGTGATCCTAGCGGAATTCACAATCCGTTGTCACAAACAGTAACGATAAGTAAGCAACCTTACCGGCTTGCGGCTTTCAGTCTATTTTCCCCTTGTGATCATATGCTGTGAGAATATATACATATTATTATTCTCACCGTCATGATCTTAGAGGAGTTTATAACCCGCTGCCACGAAGATCTAATTTTTTCACCTCCCGGAGAAAAGAATTTCGGTAAATAATTACCGCTCAAAACTATATCATTATGGATGTTCCGTTAAATACATAACTTTATTTTCCTTTTCTTTTTACTGTAACAATGGTATCAATCGTTATATTATAATAGGTACTCCTATTGCTACAGAAGAGGAATGGGAGATTTTTCAGCGCCATCTGTAATATAATTATCAAATATTTATAAAAACTTGATCAGATATTTTTATATATATTAAAATATAGCTATCATGCATACTTTGTTACTTTAAATATTTAATAAACCCTACATTTCTGAATGTTATTTTCTAATTTCTATTCTTATTTGCGATTCCTTTTCACCTTCTCCCTAAAGAATATATAGGACCTGTACTTTATATTATAAGAGTAGCATTCTATATATTCTTTGCTGAGTATGTGATTTATTAGCAGAACAGTCTGCAACTTGTAAACACTATGACAGCACGTTTCTGAATTTTACAGAATACAAATTTTAAAAATAATAATGCATGCATTTCTATGTAATATGAAACAATTTAAATTTTACTGTTTTACTTGTTCGCTTGATATGAGATAATGTAGTGCGGGGGTGTTTGTTGTTGCACTTCTATTCTATCTAAAAGTAACTGATGCCCTCTTACATCAACAAGAATGTGGGGCAACACTTTTACAAACTGTTGCACAAAAATGAACTATATAGCCACGCTTTACTGATATTTTATGAAATTCAATTTTTTAATTGTCACCCTTTTCATATATACTGCGACAGTTTCTGAAGAAAGTTTATTTGTATTTGCTTAATAAAAACTGTTTCAAACCTAGACTGAATTTTTTGCTGCGCAACCACACCTCCCCATCATGAAAGTAAACACCACATTAAAAGTAAATAGTACTTCTAAGAAGTATGTTACCTTCAAACTTGATAAAAGAAAACAGCGCAAGACACATATATAAATAATTGTTTACCTCATAATTCCTCTCCACCACCTTATGGGCACTGAACACAGTTAATAGTTTTCCTAACCTGCCCTCTACTACTTTCTTTCCCCATACTCCTTGGAAAATGCATCACAATATCACTGACAACAGTGAACCGTTCCCACCCAATAGGAGCAAACTTGTTTTCGAAACACTTTAGCCAATAAAATGTCCATCTTGTTCCAAAGACGAGCAAGGAATGACTGCTAAGCCTTCTACTTTTAATATTTTACAGCCAATGAACATTAAACTTCGTAAAGTCCCGCTTGGAGCACGTTACCCTAATACACTCCGAACAGGAAGGAATCCTTAATAAAACTTTTCCACGAGCTTCTTCTACGACTAACGGTTCCTATGAAAAAAGTAAATATAAATCTCCAGCACAGTAAGTATTTCAATTAGCAACATATTGTGATGATCTTCTAACCTCTGTACTCACGTAACTGATCCATAAATTGATACTATGGTGGGGGTCGAGTGGAGGAGAAAGCGGTCCCCGGAACTCCGGGGGGCCATGAGCCCCCACATACATATAGTTAAAGATCCAGGGGGTAGCGATCCCCACACAGGGAAGACCCACGAGGCCCCTCATTATGAAAAACAAATTGCCCCCGAGATTTGACGCCCCCGGAGGCAAATTAACAATAAAGTGGGCTTCGCATTTTTTTTTCTTTTTTCGCCCAAAACGCGCACCCTGCGTTTTAAAAAAAAAATAATAATATCCCGCTTGACATCATATACAGGGCCCGTACACGTACTCCAAGTAAGATTCAAATTGTTCAAAAACATATATTTATGTATTTAATGTACATATTAAGAGAAGACATTATCTAGGATAATCATAAAAATAGTTTTTTATAACTTTAAAAAAGCAAATATTACTTTTAAAATCAATTACGGAAATCTCACACGTACGTCGTAAGAGTAAAGATAGTTTGAAGATTTATACATTTTATAAAACAAGATAGCACTGCACACTAAAGAAGAAAAGTCAACACAATTATTGACTCTTCTCCCAACATTTAAAAGCCCCTGGGGGAGGTGATAAATTAATCGAGACTGAATACGTTAGTACAGCATACTGTGCTTACGATACCAGGAAAACACAACAACAGTACAAATCCCAGATTTCCATTGTAGTGATTTCTCAGTTGCAGGTCTAGTTCTCAGATCGACACACACTCTCTCACCCACACCACACCTATCCAGCACATCCGTCACTACACACTTAACCCTATGTATAAAAAAGACGAGGCACACGTGTTCTACGCCATTTTAGAGTTGTTCCCAAAGTACCAAACAAGGGGCCCACTACTACATGCGTGGCCTCTTTGGTCACTGAGTTAGTGGTGCCCAAAGCACTGAGCGGGTGAACAACCTGCAATGATAATGATGGGAGCACGAGTATGTCATTAGCCATAAAAATTTACCACCCATGATAAAAGCATAGGCATAATAATGGCTTTCTGATGACGGACATGTGTTATAATGGCTGTGGCTTACGTGCTTCAAATGACTTTTTACGTATACGTGTGACCAAGTCTGATAATATCGGAGGCCAAAGCCAAACACAGGACATCTCATCGATCACAGACAAGCTATGCGGAGGGTAAAATGAAAGTAACAGATATAAATAAAAAACGGAGGAAAACTACTAAAATAGCGGAGGACGGAGTATGAAATCAACGTTTGGCGCCTCCACAATATGATTATTAATATATTACAAAAGTATAGCAGCGATTGACACACACGGCCCGGGAAAAGAAACCATCAAATTTAATACCTGAAATGAGGACAGCTTTGCTTGGCGAACTTAAAGAAAAAGAAAGAAACATGTTCTTGGAAACAAGGTTGCTCATGCATAGAGAGTACAACTGGTGCACAAAAAAACGGAAAGTTTCACATACTATCATAGAAATCTAGGGACATATTATCAAGAATGGGCGTTACATTATCGCCGCTTTTATCGGCAGGAAACTGCCGATAAAGCGGCGATAATGGGCTTGATAATATGCTCTGTGGAATTCCAATCGAAGCCCATGTTATATGTCTTCACATCGAACATGGGCTTCGATTGGAATTCATAGAGCATATTATTAAGCCCATTATCGCTGCTTTATCGGCAGTTTCCTGCCGATAAAAGCAGCGATAATGTAAGGCCCATTCTTGATAATATGCCCCCTAGCTCTTTTTTTCACCAGTAAAGTTAGTTCTCAAAATGAACTGTGGGGCATATTATCAAGCCCGGGTGATAAAATTATTGCCGCTTTATCGGCAGGAAACTGCCAATAAAGTGGCGATAATGGGCTTCATAATATACTCTATGGAATTCAAATCGAAGCTCATGTTAGATGTCCTTCACATCTATTACATATATTACTGCCCCAGGAAGGTAGCGTTACCCGGGGCAACTACAGGGGGAGGGGGAGCTGAAAACATACTTAAAAAAAAACCCTGAGAGGGTGGTGGTCCCCGGGGCTGCGGGGGGGGCCTTACAAGCCCCCCTTTATGGATAATAATTGCCCCCGAGATTTGGCACCCCGGGAGGCTAATTAAGAATAAAACGTATTTCTAGTTTTTTTTACCTATACGCGTACCCCGGGATTTCTTATTTTATTTTATTTTTTAAATTGGGAGCCTAAAGATCCATGTGGGACCCCTGAGCAGGCCTAGAAGGTCAGGATCTTTCTACACTGCCCCTTTCCTTTTTTTTCAACTTTGTTGTACTGTTTTCTTGTGACTCGGTTCTACCAAGGCACAAGATGGCTGCCAACACTACCTGGTTTGGAGTGTTGACAGACAGTTGACATCCAATCAGCAAGCAGCTCGTGCTCGTAATTGTACGGATTTCGGTTCGCGTGCTGTACTTCGTCTCTAGATATAGTTATGATTATACTTTTGATTTTCTCAGGAACTACTGAACAAATTTACACCATTTAACAAAAGGTACAATCTGCGAACCGAACTCTACCTCTCTGCAAAATTTGGTGTACATCCGTTCAGCTGTTCGGGCTGTAGCCCAGGCTAAAGGTCCCTATGGAAAATGCATGGGGAAAACACTTTTTGGGGCCCCTTTTTTCTCAACCCCAACTTCACAAATCACCCCCAAACTTTCAGGAAAGGAGCGGAGCTAAGCAGGCCATTTTCTTGGAGAAATTCGCGAAGCTTCATCCATCGGAGCCAAAGTTATTCCAAATAGAATGTTGTGGATTTCCTATGGAAAGTATGTTCTAACTATAACTACCTACTGGCGACCGCCAGTAGGTAATATATATATATATATGTATATCCAACAGTCTTTTTCGCTCTGACCCAAGCCGCTACACAACGGTGGTCCGTGGTAGGGTGGCGAGCTCCTATGTATCCAGAAAAAGCGTAATCTATTCCTCCAGTCAAACAACACACCGCAGCCCAAATTGCTTACAAAGAGTATTTATTTTTGGCAAGACAACTCTACACGTTTCGGTGCGCGAAGCGCCTTGCTCACGAGCAACTTTGTCGCAACCATAATGATTGGCTAAATACTACAACAAGTGACAATATTTTAACAGTGAACAACAAAAACAGACTTCCGTTTCAAATGAAACATGTACATTTCAACGTTACTTTTCATTTGTGCAATTTCATGTAATGTTTGTTTGAATTAAAATTACAATTAAATTAAATCAAATAAACTGAATGGCAACTTCACTTTTTTCATGTTCGACATGTGTGTTTCAATAAAGGTTTAAACTTTTGAGAAATCTTTATACATAGCTGACCCGGTGATCAGATCTTATTGTTAATTCATGAGTTATATATCTAGCAACAATCTTTAAAAGTGCGCATTTTGCACTAGAAGTATTCTGACCTAAAACATATTATTGACCAAGTGGGCCTCAATGAAGATTCCGAGGCGCAATGTACATTGGGGTTATTCTAAGCACAACATATTTTTGCCCTTGTGGGCATTATTAGAGCTGACAAAATTACTGAATACTAATCATGATACATTATACTTCACTAATAATCTGTTTGTCCAATCCTCTTATCAGGTTTTCTGATCCTATGCGTTAGACCGGATCAGATCTCAACCCCAAATCGAGACTTACAATTCTGCCCATGTGGGCTGGGTCATCTTGGGTCAAAAGTCCATAGTATACTACACATTATCCCCTTATGGCATAATAATCTTTTATATGTTAGATCTTGCTACCTAACACCATAGTATGCAATCTCAAACAGAGTGGCTTAAGTCTTCAGCCTTTGGATGTCTTTTGCTCATTTACCTTCCACTTGTATCAAATAGTCACAGGGAAATCGGAAAACATATACAAAAATTACATGTTCATTATTACGTGTAAACCATCATACGTTACTTGGTTTTTCAACAAATAAGTGTTACCAAACAGCAGTGATAATAAAACGTATTCATTACAATCCAGAGGATTTGATATGCAGCCTATTTTGTTCCCGTATATTTCAGGTTTAGACTGTATCTTCATCCCAAGTGTACAGCCAATTCCTCATCCCCATAGTGGCCTGTAGGGTACATAGTATTGTACAGTATTATGATTCTAGATTCAAGATGCCTAAGTTCCTGAACCCAATCTCCACCTCTTTCTGTTATTGGAATCATATCTAATACAAAAAAGGATAGAAGATTACTATTTTGGTTGTGTTGTTAAATAAAATGTCTAGCAATAGCAATGGGATATTGTTTATCATTGTTTTTGATCTCTCTGAGGTGTTCCAAAATGCGTTTTGTTGCCTTCTGTATTGTGGTTCCTATGTAGTACTTTCACAAGGACATCTCAGAGCATAAACCACATGGTCGGTAGTGCAACAATCATGTTTGGTTATTTTGTAGGGTTTACAATCCGTTGACAATTTCATCTCCTTGCAATTGTAACTATACATGCATGCTTTGCAGCTACCACAAGTATAAAATCCTTGGGTGCTTGTCCGCTTGTGTTCAGGAGTTGTGAGGGTTCTACAGATAATATCTTTCAAAGATCTAGCTTTTCTGAAGTTTATTTGAGGAAAGTCCTCAATATGTGTTGTCAAATATGTATCTGTCTTAAGCACATTTCCTTAGTTGTTTTGACTGATGATGGAATGGTGCAATGAATCTGATCTTATTACTAGAGTCACTCACCATTGCCTCCTTTTGTTTAAGCAATTCGTTTATCTCTCACTTGTCTGCCTCAGGACACGCCTTATCTATTGTGGTGCAGATGTATCCTCTCTTCAAAAACCTTTCAGTCATTATGTTTTTTTTCTCATTATCCTCATTTGAGCTGCAGTTGAGTTTAGCTCTTAATACTTCTCCCAACAGGATGCTTTGAATCAAATGTTCAGTATGACAGCTCTGGGCGTGCAACAAGCTATTACCTGCTGTCTCTTTCCTATATAAATAGCTGTCTAAGCAATTGCCATTAGCCCTGAGTGTCAGTTCTAGAAAATAATGGGTTGTTTTGTCCATTTGGCTACAGAATTTTAGGTTCAATTTGTTGTTGTTGAGAACATCAACAAAGTTATTGGCTTCATTGGTGTTGCCCTTCCAGATACAGAAAATATTGTCTATAAACCGTACCCACAATACGACATGTTCCTCAAACGGATCAATCCTGCTCACTACCTGCTCCTTCCACCAGTAGAAGTATAGACCTGGAAAGCCGGGGGCGAAGCAGGTCCCCATGGCAGTTCCATGTGTTGGTCTATATATCTTTCTGTCAAAGGTAAAAAAATGTTTTGGGTTAGGCAGGTGGACATCATGGCTATCAACATTGCAGTATGAAAAAAGTATGACAGAGATCTGGTTTGTAAGAAATCACTACATGCCTTAATTCCCAGCTCATGTGAGATGCATGTGTACAAGATGTTGACATCTAGGCACATGAGAAGATAATTATCATCCCATAGAATGTCGTTAATGCATCTCAAAAAGTCACCTGTGTCTTTAATAAAAGATGGAAGGCACTGTACCAATGTCTGATGGAAAAAATCAACATACCGGGAATTGTTTTCTAAACAACTCCTCCTTGATGAGACTATCATTTTTTAAAGCATTTATAGCCCCAATTTGTGCATTCGAGATATTATTCGCACAATACTATTTCTTTTTTGATAAATTCTTCAACTCCTGAATCATACCCTTCTCAAAAACATCATTTGCATCATTAGTTATTGTCTTGGATAAACCCTGGGTCTCCCTCAAGCTCATTCATTAGGTGTAAAAATGCAATATCCCCCATGTTAATGTTACTTGGTATCTCCTTTACGTTGCCCGGCATATTGGAAACTTTGGTGGTAAACTATTTCTTAAGTTTACGTTTTCGTGTAAACTGAAAGAGAGCTATTCAACTTTGTGTACAGTGAAGTATTTGGCAGGACAAAAAGATAAGCCCAAAGAAAGAACTACAATCTCAGCCTTGCTGAGGGTCCGACCTGATAGTTTAATCACAGTTTTGAGATCCATAATTTTTTTGGAAAATATTGCTTTGGAACAGAGAGAGCTGCTAACCTGCAGCTCTCTTTGTCGAGATGTAATTCTGCTCAGCATCAGCATCATGCAAGTGAGAGCATTTTACATCTCACTCAATCTAAAAAAAACCCTGAGGAGGTTGCGGCCCTTGGGCTGCGAGGGGTCTGTGCGGGTCCCCAGCATTATTTTCCAATGAAGTTCCAGAGAGCTGGTGGCCCCTGGCTTGTGGGGGGTCCATGCACCACCCTCACTTATATTTTTAAATACCCGGGGAGGTGGTGGTACCCTGGGCAGTGAGAAAGGCCACACCGGCCTCTCCCACATAAATAAATAAAGAAGCTCCAAGAAGGTGGTTGTCCAAGGACTAAGGGTGGGCGTAGTTCACGAAGTAGCGCTACGCGAATCTACGCGAAGTGCACTTCGCACTATGCGAACTTCATGTAGCACTACGCGAGCTGTGTAGTAGCATGTTGGCACTGTGCAAGATGAGTTTTCAATGATTGCACAGTGCGGACAAGCATTCGGCACTGTGCAATCATTTAAAACGGCATCTTGCACAGTACGAAAAATATCTATAGACAAAACATGGGACCCCACATTTTTCTCTCCCCCGCTTGATGGATCACCTCGAAATGTGCAAATCACCAGCTGAACCAAAAAGTGTACGTTTTTTTAAAACTTCATGAAATTTTGCCAATCTGCGCCAAAGTTATTAGCGAAACAAAAAATGTTTTTCCAATGGAAACTCTGGTCCTAACTATAACTACCTACTGGTGCTATATATATATATATATATATATATATATATATATATATATATATATATATATATATATATATATATATATATATATATATATATATTCACTGAAAAAACCATGGGTTATAGACCATATATAGTTAGGAATTAGCATTTACAAAACCTTATTTTACTCACACAAAACCATTGAAATTTCATATATAGTTAGTTGCACTAACTATATATCGCGCACCCGCAATCCACTGCTGATCATGTCACATATTACATCATTCATGACATGATCAGTGACATCACTGATGACATCACTGATGACATCTCAAATGACATCACTGATGACATCACTGATGACAACATCCAGCGACTGTATGTTTCTGAAAAGTCAAAATATGTCTTACATATTGAAGAATGAGTGGATGTATAAGTGTCTGGATGAAGGATTTAGTAGGTGCATGACTGACTGTATGAGTGAGTGATTAAATGTGTCTCACTGAGTGCATGGGTTAGTGACTAAACTGTCTTAATTTGTGCATCATTATATCTGTTGTTCTGTAAACTGCTACATGTGTTGATCAGTAGCTTTATGATTAAGTATATGGGTTATTGATTGGTTGCCCAAGTATTTGTATGGGAGACTGAGTGTGTGTG
Source organism: Lissotriton vulgaris (assembly GCF_964263255.1). NCBI lineage: Eukaryota > Metazoa > Chordata > Amphibia > Caudata > Salamandridae > Lissotriton > Lissotriton vulgaris. The sequence goes on from NC_141688.1 coordinate 9,473,951, forward strand.
TGGGTGGCTGGGAGGTGTATGACTCTGTGCATAGATGTGTGAGCAGTTGATTCACTAGATGTATGGGTTCAAAAGTGCATGTGGAAACAGCTGTATGGGCGGTTGACTGTGTGCATGAGTGTATTGGTGAGTGAATGGATATCTCAGTGCTACATGTCAAAGTAAGTACATATGTAAAACACAGTACATGTGAGAGTTGACACATATAAATAACTGTGCATAAGAGCCAGTGAATTTGTGAGTGGCTGTATGGATCACTGTGAACTTGTATCAGGGATTGTATAGGAGAGTAAATATGTGTTAGTATATGTTTGAATAAGTGAGTACAACTGTATAGTTGAGGAAATGGAAGTGTGATTGATTCTTTGCATGACTGACTAGGTGTGTGAGTAACTCCATGGATGAGTGACAGTCTGTGAGTGTCTATTTACTCTGAGTGTATCTAAGATTATATTAGAGTCTGAAGAGGTTCACCGTATTATCACATGAATGATGTCATCAGTGATGTGATCAGTAATGTCAAATGAGATGTCATCAGTGATGTCATCAGTGATGTCATTTGAGATGTCATCAGTGATGTCATCAGTGATGTCATCAGTGATGTCACTGATCATGTCATGAATGATGTAATATGTGACATGATCAGCAGTGGATTGCGGGTGCGCGATATATAGTTAGTGCAACTAACTATATATGAAATTTCAATGGTTTTGTGTGAGTAAAATAAGGTTTTGTAAATGCTAATTCCTAACTATATATGGTCTATAACCCATGGTTTTTTCAGTGAATTTTCAAGGTTTTGTAAATGCTAATTCCTAACTATATATGGTCTATAACCTATGGTTTTTTCAGTGAATTTCAATGTTTTTTTAATAGCAAATATCAAAAGCTTTAAAATGTCAAGTACGTGGTAGGTAAAAACATTTTCGTGTTTATGCACGCTGATGTGCTTTGAACGCTGCCCCCCCTCCTCTTTTCTTTTAGGAGTATTCTCTCTTCGCAGATAGTGAAGGGTAGGTAACGCAGGCCTTTGCCCCCGGTGTATTCCGTCGTGCCTGCTTCCCTCTCCATTTGATTGAATGTTATCCTAGCATTTATTGTTTTGGAATTGGTTCTCTTTGGATCATTCTCTATTTACAAACAAGCACAGAGTCGCAATACTCTGTTTAGTCTTTGCAGATAGTGAAAAATCGTTAAAAAAACAAAAGGAATCAAGCAAAATCAGTAGGCCACTAATGGGATCTCTTTTTGACCTCGCTAAAATAGAAACATTATGAACAACCCCTCATGAGAAATACGAAACTAGTGAGAGGAACTGAGCTCGACACCATGATGGCTGCAAGACAGCTCGGCTCCGCCGCCCACCCCACCCAAAATAACAACAAACCCTATGCAAATATTATAAATATATACAACACACCAGCAAAGTAACAGGGTAAAACGTTTTATTAAATAACTATTTACATGGCAGCCTGCTGCAACATCGATCCAAACAAGCCTTTGTATTTGGGGCTCAAAATCAACAAGTAACAGGGTAAAACGTTTTATTAAATATCTATTTACATGGCAGCCTGCTGCAACATCGATCCAAACAAGCCTTTGTGTTTGTGGCTCAAAATCAAACATCAATAGTAAGATTTTCATAGGTGAGTGTAGGTTCATGGTTTTCCATCCACAGACTAAAAGCCTGGAGTGGGAGTGAAAGAACAATAACTAGGTAGGAAGAAAGGCAGAGGTTGTGGGAAGGACTCTGGATATGGTATGTTGCTTGGTCCCTGAGATGCTTCGATGTCACTGCCTTGCACAAATGGCATAAGTCCTGGATGTTGGGTGCCATAGTTGAGGGTTCCGAGCAGCGCTTGTAACACTGTCTGAAGCTTATTTGCACCTGCTGCAGCTTCACTATTCTCAAAGTAAGTGGGGGCTTTTTGTGGACCTGACTGCATTGGAAAACAATGTGATGCAGTGCCTCCCTGAACCGCTTGACGGAGGCCCCTGAGATAATTGCGCCTGCTCCACACCTTGTCCCACAATCCGTTTGACCTGAAGACACGTCCTGCGGTGCCCTGGTCCGACCATCACATATACCTGCGCTAGGAGACGGCGTGGGGTGCACTAGAAGGGAGAGGCGGCGCGAACGAGCCTCCCCCACCTCCCCAGGTGGAGGTTTCTCAGCTACACCCCAGCGCTTCACTCGGCCACCTGAGTTGCGCCCGCTCTTGCGACACAGTGCCTCGCTCGGCCAGCTGAATTGCGCCTGCTCTTGCTATTACAACGTCTCAACCACCATCCAACGGAATTGCACCCAATCTTGCGGTACAGCGACAGGCGGCTGCTACGGAGCTCACGAAATGGCGGTCTGCTCCACAGACTTGGGCCTGGCCTGCAAAGATGGCTCTGGGCAACCGTGGAACTCGGACGCTTGACTGCTAGGGCATGGGCCCCATTCCCAAAAGAGTCCCCTGAGCCTTGAAGATTCTACAACAGTCACCGGGACCCCCGACTCCCGTAGACTTCCGGTGGGGAGCGACTGCCATGATTGCTCGCGAAATGGCCACGACGTAGCCACGAGATGGTGGTGCTCTCATGCTGACGCCAGCTTCAGTCTGAAACATCCAGAAACACTGTAGACTACCAATTCGATCAGTTCCGGTGGAGCCCCAACGTGACCCGGTAGAGAAGAACTTGCCCTCCCCTCTTTTGACTGATGGTCTGATGATGACCGGGGGGGGCGCCCCACTGCAGCAGAGGAGCCTCCACCTGGGGAGGCGGGGGAGGCCCGTTCGCGCTGCCTCCCCCCCGGGGCACCCCACGCCGTTTTTCGGCGCAGCATTGTAGGATGGCCAGACCAGTGCGGCAACTTACTGGACACCACCTGGGTGCCGTCCGGATCTCGGCGCGTTGTGCTGCCTTCGGCCTATTCGCACAATGGACCGCTACTGATGCCACCTCACAGGCCGACGGATTTTGCCGACTAAAAGACAGACCAAAGCAGCCCATTGTTGCTTTGTTTAAAAAAATTTTTTTTAACGTGTTTACTTTGTTGGAGTGTTGTATATATTTATGAGTTATTAAAGTGTTATAATCCTACTACTTTGTTGGAGTGCTATATATTTTTAATATGACACATAATTGTGAAGACTTTGATGTACAAAAAGGCATCCCTGGAATCTTCCGCTTCAGGCTCGGTCCCACACACCCTTACAGTGAGAATCCCCTCCCCAATCACAATACAGGATCGTTATCAGATAGTAGGAACGCGTGTGGTGTGACGGATCTCATGGGGTGGGGTCCTTGATCTACTGTAACTCCTTTGAAGAGGGGTGATTCTTTACAGTTGGGGCCATAAACTACATCCGCAGGGCTAGGTGATAGCCTGGGACCGGCCTGGACAATCAGACACAGAGGAAGAGGAGTGTCAGAGGGTGCAGTAGTGAATAGGGTGACAGGGAGGTGTCGGGCGGGCACAGGGTGTGATTCTCAGGGAAGAGCAGCGCAGATTGGGGGAGGTTTATGGCCCATGCATGAGAGAGAGAGCGGGGTGACCAGTGCGTGGGGGAGATGCTTGCGAGGGTGGGGAGCCATGCTGAGGATCGGCGGCGTGCAGAGAGTGGGTCTGGTCAAGGCATCTAAAATGGCTGCCGTGCACGACAAAAGTGTGGCATTGGAAAAAAGGCAAGATGGCGCAGACAATGTTTATCAATACGGATTAATTTATAACAATTATTTTTAACAATATATTTACTCGCAGTGACAAAATGGCGGTCAACACTTCCTGATTTCCTTCGAATCGAACGTTAACAGACGTCACGCAGCAAAAAAAAAAAACGCTCACGCGCAGCCGCTGGAAGACATGTATCAACATATATGAGCATCCTCAGCCACCCTCAGAAAACATAGGGGGTCAGGATACGTCTCCCGTACCCCCTTATACCCATTTCTCACATTGTTTTTCCTCCATCTTGTAATTTAATTAAAACGAAACACAAAATGGCGAATTCCCGTTTCGCGACCCGGTTCGCGAACCCGGAAGCGCTTCTACCGCGAAAAATCATTTTTTTTTATTTGCCCCACGGGACCCTATAATAACCCCAACATCATTCCTAGGGGGTCAAGAAGGGTCTACCTTGCCCCCTTTCATTAAATTCCCCCTTCGTTTTTCTCCTCCTCTTGTTTCTCGATCCTACCGAGAGACAAGATGGCGGCCGTTCCAGACTGTTTAGAATGTTGACAGACACCAGAGAGCCAATCAGCTTCGCTTCGCAAAGTTCCGTTACGCGAAAAGTTCGCGAACCGGAGCGCTACCCGGGACGCTGTCACAGATATATCGTTTTTTTAAAACGTTAATTTCTCAAAATCCACTGGAGCACATATATTGAGACCTAGCAAAGGCACATCGGGCTAACAGTCCCTACAATTTTGCCAAGTTTCGTGCAAATCCATTCAGCCGTTCAAGCTAAAAGTGAGGCCAAACGCCCTATGGAAAAATGAATGGGAAAAACGTGTTTTGGGACCCCCCTTTTTTCTCGCCCCCCCCCTTGACGAAACCCCCACTCTCTTTTTTTTTAAGACTTCAATGATCAATAGAACACAATCAAATATACTTAGAAACATCTCAAATGACATCACTGATGACATCTCATTTGACATTACTGATCACATCACTGATGATATCATTCATGTGATAATACGATGAACTCTTCAGACTCTAATATAACCTTAGATACAATCAGTGTAAACAGACAATCACAGACTGTCACTCATCCATGGAGTTACTCACACACCTAGTCAGTCATGCAAAGAATCAATCACACCTCCATTTCCTCAACTATACAGTTATACAAACTTTACTTATTCAAACATATACTAACACATATTTACTCTCTTATACAATCCCTGATACAAGTTCACAATGATCCATACAGCCACTCACACATTCACTGGCTCTTATGCACAGTTATTTATATATGTCAACTCTCACATGTACTGTGTTTTACATATGTACTTACTTTGACATGTAGCACTGAGATATCCATTCACTCACCAATACACTCATGCACACAGTCAACCGCCCATACAGCTGTTTCCACGTGCACTTTTGAAACCATACATCTAGTGAATCAACTGCTCACACATCTATGCACAGAGTCATACACCTCCCAGCCACCCACACACACACTCAGTCTCCCATACAAATACTTGGGCAACCAATCAATAACCCATATAGTTACTCATATAGCTACTTATCAACACATGCAACAGTTTACAGAACAACAGACATAATGATGCACAAATTAAGACAGTTTAGTCACTAACCCATGCACTCAGTGAGACACATTTAATCACTCACTCATACAGTCAGTCATGCACCTACTAAATCCTTCATCCAGACACTTATACATCCACTCATTCTTCAATATGTAAGACATATTTTAACTTTACAGAAACATACAGTCACTGGATGTTGTCATCAGTGATGTCATCAGTGATGTCATTTGAGATGTCATCAGTGATGTCACTGACCATGTCATGAATGATGTAATATGTGACATCATCAGCAGTGGATTGCGGGTGCGCGATATATAGTTAGTGCAACTAACTATATATGGAATTTCAATGGTTTTGTGTGAGTAAAATAAGGTTTTGTAAATGCGAATTCCTAACTATATATGGTCTATAACCTATGGTTTTTTCAGTGAATTTTCAAGGTTTTGTAAATGCTAATTCCTAACTATATATGGTCTATAACCTATGGTTTTTTCAGTGAATTTTCAAGGTTTTGTAAATGCTAATTCCTAACTATATATGGTCTATAGCCTATGGTTTTTCCAGTGAATATATATATACATACATACATATATAAACATATATCATCTGTATATCTGTATAAATACAAACAAAAATGCATGCATACATATACTTATATGCATACAGATGCATGTTATTTACATGAAAGTTGAAAAAACACTAATAAAAGCAAAGCTAAAAAGCCACCTCATTACAAACAGAATGGCTTTAACTTAAACGAGGGCGAGATCTATTGCATTTTCAATGCTTGTTTACTTTGGTTCCATCAAGAAGGCATTCAAATGTGTCACACATTTGCCATAAATTCTGAATGTTAGCACTCTAGTTGCACATTAGATCACTGTAGTAAAGCTACTGCTCACCAGGGACGTCTGCTGCTGGTATTCAAAGTGCATGTTTCAGTCTGCATGTCAGAATTTTTTTAATGAAATAGAAGAGGATTTGAGAAGTCACTCAAAATGATCCCTAATTTTTCTTTCTGAAGCACTAATCATACTTTCTATGGCAAAATTAACCCCCTCATGTTGTTCCTTTTTAAATTGAGTGTTTTCAGACTTACCACTTCATTCCAATCAAGATGGCTTCTGGTGTGCCATACTTTTGTCATAAGTAAGACTGTTAGCGCTCTAGTTGTTCTTTAGAACACTCTGGGACATTCTGTCATTGGGCTATACTTGGGGTACATCTGGGTGATATTTGGGCTACATTTAGGCTCTTTTGTCTCTGGTGGCCATCTTGGGAGACTGTATGTCAGAATTGTTTAATGAAATTGAAGAGGGTTTGAGAAGTCACTCAAAATGTGCCCTAATTTTTCTTTCTGCAGCACTAATCATAATTCATATGGCAAAATATACCCCCTCATTTTGTTCCTTTTTAAATTAAATGTTTTAAGAGTTACCACTTTATTCCAATCAAGATGGCTTCAGGGGTGCCACACCTTTGTAATAAGTAGGACTGTTAGCGCTCTAGTTGTTCTTTAGAACACTCTGGGACATTCTGTCATTGGGCTATACTTGGGCTACATCTGGGTGATATTTGGGCTACATTTGGGCTCTTTTGTCTCTGGTGGCCATTTTGGGAGACTGCATGTCAGAATTTTTTAATGAAATAGAAAAGGATTTGAAAAGTCACTCAAAATGTGCCCTAATTTTTCTTTCTGCAGCACTAATAATACCTTCTATTGCATAATATACCCCCTCATTTTGTTCCTTTTTAAATTAAATGTTTTAAGAGTTACCACTTTATTCCCATCACGATGGCTCCAGGTGTGCTATACCTTTGTAATAAGTAGGACTGTTAGCGCTCTAGTTGTTCTTTAGAACACTCTGGGACATTCTGTCATTGGGCTATACTTGGGCTACATCTGGGTGATATTTGGGCTACATTTGGGCTCTTTTGTCTCTGCTGGCCATTTTGGGAGACTGCATGTCAGAATGTTTTAATGAAATAGAAAAGGATTTGAGAAGTCACTCAAAATGTGCCCTAATTTTTCATTCTGCAGCACTAATCATACTTTCTATGGCAAAATATACCCCCTCATGTTGTTTCTTTTTAAATTAAATGTTTTAAGAGTTACCACTTTATTCCAATCAAGATGGCTTCAGGTGTGCCATACCTTTGTAATAAGTAGGACTGTTAGCGCTCTAGTTGTTCTTTAGAACACTCTGGGACATTCTGTCATTGGGCTATACCTGGGCTACATCTGGGTGATATTTGGGCTACATTTGGGCTCTTTTGTCTCTGGTGGCCATTTTGGGAGACTGCATGTCAGAATGTTTTAATGAAATAGAAAAGGATTTGAGAAGTCACTCAAAATGTGCCCTAATTTTTCATTCTGCAGCACTAATCATACTTTCTATGGCAAAATATACCCCCTCATGTTGTTTCTTTTAAATTAAATGTTTTAAGAGTTACCACTTTATTCCAATCAAGATGGCTTCAGGTGTGCCATACCTTTGTAATAAGTAGGACTGTTAGCGCTCTAGTTGTTCTTTAGAACACTCTAGGAGGCTGCAGTAGAACACAAAGGAATCAACTGACAGTCTCTGTCCTTGTTGGATGTACATGTTTTACTGAGAATGTCAGACTTCATTTTCACATGACTGAGAAAGATAATGTGAATTTACAGAAAATATGCTTTCAGTTTAGCTTATAGATCCCCTTCCAAACCACTGTGGGAAAATCATGAGATATTAGTTTTCTTTCAAACAATATTCATGATATCACAGCAGAAGGTTTTTTCACATGGTAAAATCACCTTAGAACCCACCACAATTCCTAAAACGAGTATGGTACCATCAACAAATGATTTATAATGTAATTAAAGTCCTAAAACCCTCTATTAACTACAATGCTTTTTAATGAGGTGCTATCATGTATATTGGTCCCAAGATGGCTGCCAACACTTCTTGGATGAAGTGCTGACAGCCAATCAGATCAGATGTGTGGTTAGGCTCCGCCCAGATATATATCTTTTTTTGAACCTAAATTACTCAAAATCCACTGGAGCACATATATTGAGACCTAGCAAAGGCACATCGGGCTAACAGTCCCTACAATTTTGCCAAGTTTCGTGCAAATCCATTCAGCCGTTCGAGCTAAAAGTGAGGCCAACCGCCCTATGGAAATTAACATGGGAAAAAAGCGTTTTGGGACCCCCTTTTTTCTCGTCCCCCCCTTGATGAAACCCCCACAAATTGTCAGGGGCTGCTCAGAAACAAAATGTTCCATTTTCCTGAAAATTTCAGCCAATTCCGTCCACAAACGCCAAAGTTATTAGACATAGAATTTTCAAAAATCCCATAGAGAAAAAATCCTAACTATATATACCTACTGGCGACCGCCAGTAGGTAATATATATGTATATATATATATATATATCTTCACTGAAAAAACCATAGGTTTCAGCCACGTTATAGTTTGGATTTAGCATTTAAAAAACCTTGCAAATTCAGTGAAAAAACCATAGGTTTCACACACGTTATAGTTCGGATTTAGCATTTTAAAAACCTTTGAAATTCACTGAAAAAACCATAGGTTTCACACCAGTTATAGTTAGCAGGTCATTTTACTCATACAAAACCTTTGAAATTCCCCCGTTATAGTTAGTTCAGCTAACTATAACTCGCGCGCCCGCAATGCACTACTGATGACGTCACATATTACATCACTCATGACATGGTCAGTGACATCACTGATGACATCTCAAATGACATCACTGATGACATCATCCAGTGGATGTGTGTCTTTCTGAAAAATAAATATTTTTTATATATGTATATCTAAAGGTCGATGGAAGAGCAAATGGATAACTAAGTGTTTAAATGGGTGACTTTTTTGTAGAATTGATTGTATAACTGACTGATAAATTGTATCTTAGTAAATACATGGGTTAGTGAGTAATGCTTAAATATGTAAATATCTGTATCAGTCTCACACATTTTTTGAATAAGTGGCTGCATGGGTTGGTGAGTAACTACATGAGTGTCTATGTAGGTTATTGGTTGTTTTTTTGAGTATCAGTATGTGTGTCTGAGTGTTTATATGGTTTGGTGGGGGATATTACTTAGCACATAGATGCATTAATGAGTGACTCACTGTTTATATGTGTTCTGAAGACAGCATGTGTGCAGGACTGTATGGGCGGATGAGTGTGTGTATAGGTGTGTTTGTGAGTGAATGACTGTCTCAATATTGTCTTTATGACTAAGTACATATGTGTTAAACTACTATATGTGAGTATTGGTGTATATAAGTGAGTATATATGAGAGTTAGAGATTTGAAGAGTTCCTGTATAACTAAGTATGTGTTTCTATAAGTGATTGTTTAAGAGAGCCAGCATGTGTATGTTTGTATGTATACCTGTATATGTAAGTAAATGGATGTTTGATAGTTTATTTGCATGTGTGAGTATGTGTGTAAGTAACTCTATGGATGAGTATCGGTGTGTAACAGGATGTATAGGTGTATGAGAACATATGATGATTGAGTACATGTATGAGTGACTATATAGAACTGTTGGTGAATGAGTGGATGTGGAAGTAGATGTTGGAATAGGTTGTTATAACAGGTCTTGGTATCTCCATTTTCTTGAAAATTTTTGTTTCTATTTTTGAATGTGTGTATCAAAGGTTACATTAGAATGAGAGGAGGTCTGCCGCTCTTTCACAAGGATGATGTCATCAGTGATGTCATTTTATATGTCATCAGTGATGTCATGAGTGATGTCACTGACCATGTCATGAGTGATGTAATATGTGACATTATCAGCAGTGCATTGCGGGCGTGTGAGTTATAGTTAGCTGAACTAATTATAACGGGGGAATTTCAAAGGTTTTGTATGAGTAAAATGACCAGCAAACTATAACTGGTGTGAAACCTATGTTTTTTTTCAGTGAATTTCAAAGGTTTTTAAAATGCTAATTCCTAACTATAACGTGTGTGAAACCTATGTTTTTTTCAGTGAATTTGCAAGGTTTTTTAAATGCTAACTCCTAACTATAAAGGGGCTGAAACCTATGGTTTTTCAGTGAATTTCAAAGGTTTATTAAATGGTAATTCCTAACTATAACGTGGCTGAAACCTATGGTTTTTTCAGTGAATTTCAAATGTTTTTTAAATGGTAATTCCTAACTATAACGTGGCTGAAACCTATGGTTTTTTCGGTGAATTTCAATGGTTTTGTGAATGATAATTTTTAAATGTATTAATTGTTATATTTTTTATACTGATTTACTACATTGTTTTAAATTATTTATTTTTAGATATTTTATATTACATTACATATGTTTTATATAAATTGAAAAAAATGTTTTTACACCTCTCTGCAACGCAGCCCCCTGGCGCGTTTGCAGAGGGGGAACTAATTCCCCTTGCACACTGGGGGTCCCTGGGGGCCAGCTAGCCTACCTGGAACCTCCAGTATGCGCCAGGGGGCTGCATTGCAGAGAGTTGTAATGAGGACACACCCCTTTTTACACCTCTCTGCAACGCAGCCCCCGGGCGTGTTTGCAGAGAGGGAACTAATTCCCCTTGCATACTGGGGGAAAACTAGCCCATCTGGAACCTCCAGTCTGTGCCAGGGGGCTGTATTGCAGAGAGGCGTAATGAGGCCACACCCTTTTTAACACCTCTCTGCAACGCAGCCCCCGGGTGCGTTTGCGGAGGGGGAACTAATTCCCCTTGCATACTAGGGGTCCCTGGGGGCCTACTAGCCCACCTGGAACCTCCAGTATGCGCCAGGGGGCTGCATTGCAGAGAGATGTAATGAGGCTATGCCACTTTTTTACACCTCTCTGCAACACAGCCCCCTGGCGCGTTTGCAGAGGGGTAACTAATTCCCCTTGCATACTGGGGGTCCCTGGGGGCCAACTAGCCCACCTGGAACCTCCAGTATGTGCCAGGGGGCTGCATTGCAGAGAGGTGTAATGAGACCACACCCTTTTTTAAACCTCTGCAACGCACCCCCCGGGCGCATTTGCAGAGGGGGAACTAATTCCCCTTGCATACTGGGGGTCCCTGGGGGCTAACTAGCCCACCTGGAACCTCCAGTAGGCACCAGGGGACTGCATTGCAGAGAGGTGTAATGAGGCTATGCTCATTTTTACACCTCTCTGCAACGCAGCCCCCTGGCGCGTTTGCAGAGCTTAAACTAATGCCCCTTGCATACTGAGGGTTCCTGGGGCCAACTAGGCTACAAGGAGCCTCCAGTATGTGCCAGGGGGCTGCATTGGGGCCCCCCCACACTTCTTTATCACTATGCCCCCGTGATTTGGTCCCCCCCGGGGGATAATTTGAAAAAAACCAGACCGGGTTTAAAAAAAAAAAAATGGGTCCTTGGGGTCCTTGTGGGATCACCTAGGTAGGTCTAGGGGGTCAGGGTGTTTCTACCCTGCCCCCTTTTTGTGTTCTACACATTTGTTTTTCTGCTTTCTTGTTCCTCGGTCTACCGAGCACAAGATGGCTGCCAACACTTCCTGGTTTGAAGTGTTGACAGCCAATGAGCATGCAGCTTTCTCGGGAAGGTAGGCGTACCATACGGGTACCGTGCGCGTGCCGTACGCGCACTCCGTGATTTTTTGAAAAAAAAATTGGGGGGGGGGGTACTTGGGGGTCCTTTTGGGACCCCCTGAGCAGGCCTAGGAGGTCAGGGTGCTTCTACCCTGCCCCCTTTTTGAGTTCTACACGTTTGTTTTTCTGGTTTCTTGTCCCTCAGTCTACCGAGGCACAAGATGGCTGCCAACAATTTCTGGTTTGGAGTGTTGACAGACAGTGGCAGCCAATCAGCATGCAGCTCGTGCACAGGAAGGTACGCGTACCGTGCATGTCCAGTACGTGCTTATAGATATGTATATTTTTTTACTTTTGATTTTCTCAGGAACTACTGGAGGACATGATAATTGGCCACTATGAAAAAACATAATAATCTCAATTGTTATAACAATAACATTGATTGCGTTTAATTCACTTTGGCCTTTATGTTTAGCACAATCCTACTAAAAGTATCATGGAAGCCCAAAAAATAAACTATCCTGCATATGTAAAGTTTCAGATTTAATTCATGAACAACTGAAAAACTTATTAATAGTCACATCCTAATGGAAACCTATAAACAAATACACAACAAATATAATAAATCTTAACGTAGATAGTTTTTTTTGCATTATTATTATTATTATTATGTTTCTTATATAGCGCCAGAATCGACCCCCGAAGGGGTATGTCCGCGCTTGCCTTGGGAACCCGTCCTGGCTTTTCCCTGTGAGATAGCCCCTACAGGGCATCCCCAAGGTGAAAGCCAGGCATCCCGCCGCGGGGGGGCGTTGTGGAGATTAAGCAAGTTTAATGCCCAGAGTTGCAGAGTGTGAACCCATGTTTTAGGTCAGGCACCGAAGCGAGAATTATCGAGTCCATGGACATTTGGGCTCAATGCTCTCTGGTTCACAAAACAAAACAGGCCCAACAAGCAGGACAAAAATGATTTTCTTGTGCACCCCCTGGAGGACATGATAATTGGCCACTAGGAAAAAACATAATAATAGAAAGTGTTATACCAATAACAATGATTGCCTTTCATTTCCTTTGACCTCATTTGTAGCACAATCCTACTAAAAGTAGCATGGAAACCCAAAGAATAAACTAACCTGCATATTCAATGTTTCAGGTTTACTACCTGAACAACTGAAAGAACCACGTATGGTCAAATGATAATGGAAACCTATTAACAAATACATAAGAAATAGTATACTTCTTAATATACATTCATTTTCTTTGTATGCTCTCTGGCCTGCAAATTAAAACTGTGCCCAGCAAGCCAAGCAGAAAATATATTCCCTACGTGCTCCTGTGCAACAGAATTGAAAAGTGACCCAGCAGTGAGCTACAATCAATCAATCAATCAGGGCCTTGTATAGCGTGCATACTCACCCATGAGGGTTTCAAGGCGATGGTGGGGGATGGCTGCTGGTCGCACTGTGTGGAGGATCATTCGAAGAGCAAGGTCTTGAGGTCCTTCCTGAATTGGGTCAGCTATGTGGTTTGACCCTTGTTCCAGGTCTCGGCGGCTAGGTAAGAGAAGGACTTGACTCTAGTTCTGGTCTTGTGGATCCTGGGGACAGAGGCAAGGGCAAGTTGCTAGGATTGGAGTTGTCTGGTGGGTGCTAGGAATGCGAGGCAGTGGTTCAGTCCTTCATTGTGTAGAGCTTTGTAGGCATGAGGGAGGAGCTTGAAGGTGGTGTTTTTGTTGACTGGGAGCCAGTGGAGTTGTTAGAGGTGTTCCTTAACGTGGCTGTGTGGGGGATGTCGAGGACCAGTCCGGCAGTGGCATTTTTAACTTTCTATAAATTCTTGAGCTGTTTCTGGAGGACGCCAATGTAGAGTGTATTGCTGTAATCGAGTCTGCGGGCAATGAGTGATGGGTGACCTTCTTTCTGGATTCTGTGGGGATCCACCTGTATGTCTTTCAAAGCAGATAGAGCGTGTGGAAGCACACGCTCCACTAAGTAGCTGAACAAACTACTATATGGAGGACGTGATAATTGATAAAGATTATGGAAAGTCTGCACACTCCCTATTTGTGATTGAAAAAGTATCAAATGTATAATCTATTAAACAATAGACTATGTTCGACCTAGTAAAAAGGCTGCCAGCCTGAAAACTAAGAACTACTTCTGGTGGAAAACCACCAGTTTGCCAGGCGCACTGCGAATATAAATGTATTTATATTTTACATTCTTTTTATTTTTTTTTATTTTTGGTAAACCTTTATTGGTACTTAAATCAGTTACAACCAAAGCAGTACAGATCATCATGATCAGCCATCAGGACGGGAGCGGATAAAACAAAGCAATCGGTACATAGCAGCACGAAGCTCCGCTCCACAAATACTTGGTTGCAACCCAGGAAAGCATTCTTACCGTAAGGTAACAGGATTAAAGAAGGTTTCATTTTAAAAATTAAATAAGAAAAGCAGGATCTGTGGCATTACACTTAAAACAGAACAAAGCAAGGGATAATCAAGAAGCAGGATGGTCATAGTCCGGATTACTGTCGGTAAGGCATGGAAGTTCCAATACAGTATCAGGATAGTCGAAATGCAAAGCAGTGCTCCCACCGAACAGTTCCAGGCCTCAGTGGCAAAGCATTAAAAATCAACCTCATCGTTCAAAATAAGAAGAGCATGCGGAAGAATATCTCCACAGAGATCACAATTAATAAGAAAAAAGGAAAAGTAAAGTCGAGCCAAGAGCAGCAAAAATAAAGAAGGCCATAGAAACGAAGAAGAAAGAAGGAAAACAACAACACCCCTCCCCATCCCCCCACCCTGCACCCCTGCATGTGGCTACGGCCTACCCCCCTAGCAGCGTGCCTGTCGCCCATTATGAGCCCGAAATATAGACAAGAGAATAAGAGAAAAAGAGAAAAGCGATAACACATCATGAGGTAAAGAAGAAGAGAGAAAAGAAGGGATAACTAACAGCCCACGATAGGAAAAGAAATATGTGGGAGATTCCCGATATGGGAACCCCGACCCCCCCCCCCCCCCCCCCCCCCCCACCATCACACAACATTTCAATCGCTCAGAGAGTAAAGACATAACATTGGGAGCACCCACTTAAACAGGATATTATTAATCGCTCAGCATTTCAAGTTCCACAGAAGATTATAGATCTCTCCAAGCAGCAGCAGTCGCGCCCGAGCGCACTCGACTCCCACGGGCCCCCAAGATTAATAGTACAGATTACACCAGTCATATAATGCCGGACCAGGTCAGAAAAGTACAAACTGGAGCACGCAAGTCATTCCAGGAGGAACCAAAGCCTCTACGACATCGCATAGCGCGGTTCACTCAACCGCCATCAACCTTCACCCACGGGGCCAGTTATCCTGTAGATGATCCGCTACGAGCCACCAAGGAGTCTCTTAAGGGAGCATGTCCGTGCTCCAGCCGCCATTAAGTCACATCCACACCCGGCCGCGGCTCCCCCGCAGGGAGCTGCGACATTCATCCCACAAGGAGTGACGGGCAAAGCTGGTGGCGGCTTACAGTTAATCATCAATCCAAAGGCAATTGGACCATCCTCACACCGTTTCCAGAATGTACTTCTCCGGCCCCTTGGGGGTATTCATTCACCATCCCTGGCATCCAATACACTCGGTCGCCGCCATAACTAGGTAGAACCCATCAAGTCACCCCTTTTTCAGGGAGCACCACCGCGGCGCAGTACAGACCGGCTCCGGAGTCGCCGGCCCCCGCCAGATAGGGGATTGTGATTCGCTGGTGCCCCAACAATAAAGTAACACCGGATGCTATTGTCCCCCACCACTGGCGAGTGCACACGGGCCCCCCCAGCCCAAGAAGTAACACATCAACATTGTGCCCCCACCAGCACCAGTGAGCCGGAGCGTAAATCGCAGTTCAATGTAGAAGGCAAGCAATGTACCTCCAGGGAAACAAAGACCAGTTCCCATTGTCCGGCTGCCGATGAAATGTGCTGGGGGGGGTGAGGGGGGGAGAAGCAATCAGCACAGAGGGACCGTGCATCACGCCGATAGTGGGCTCCAGCGGTGTCGAGGGGTAAATTGGCCTCCATGGCGGGTGACCGGCGTCCCACTGGTCCGTGTGGCCGCTGTTGTTTAACTGGCGGCCGGGTGCAGTGTAGCGCGAGGTCCCGGCTGCTGGCATCGGGCGGGCCGCTCCGCGCAAAGGAGCACACCTTCGTCAATGGAGCGCGGATTTTCGCCGGAGTCGGACGCCTCGTCTCCGTGTCTCTTCCGACGCACAGGAGCTCCGTTTCCGCACGGGGCATGCGAGCAAATCGATCGGTGAGGGAAGAAGGCCAGCGGAGCCGGGACTCGGTGCGGCCATCTTGGTCGCCGGCCCGGCTCCGCCCCCTATATTTTACATTCTTAAATAAAAAGAATCATAAACATTCAAAACATGCAAATTAGCTTGCACGCATCCAGGAGGATATTCGGCGATGGAAACAACAACCGATCTGCGTCAAAATGTCCCTGCTGCCAAAGGTGTTGTACTTGTTTCAAACCATTCCAATCACCCCTCAGATAGGCATGATCAAGAAGCTACAAGACACGATACAGCAATACGTATGGGCTGGCAAGCGCCCTTGGATGCGACGTGACCTGCTCACGCGCGTCCCCACGTAAGGGGGGTTGGGGGTCCCAGACTTACTGCGGTACTTTCAGGCTGCACAGATGTAATACCTGTTGGAGTGGTCTAGGCCGATGTCTGAAAAGCGCTGGCTATTCCAGGACAGGGCCATGGCCGGGATGCCGCTCTGGAAGATTCCGTTCTTGGTGCGAACAGATAGACCAGCATACATTAAGAAATCACCCATCAACAGGACGCTTCTACATGTATGGGATGCGGTAGTGGTAACTAAAGACCTCACGTCCTTTCCCTCGCCAATGACGCCATTATCTGAGAATCCGGCATTCCCACCAGGAATGGTTCGTGGCTCCTTCCCGCAATGGAAACAGACCGAGTGCAACTCGGCATGTCACCTATTTGACACACAAGGCTTTATGACACTGAAAGCTATACAAGATGGGTACTCCATCAATAAACCGCACAACTTTCAATATTTCCAACTGCGGCACTGGCTCACCAGTACGGACGTCATACCACACACAGGCCGCACTCTTAAGCCATACGAGAAATGGCTTCTTGCCAAAACCTCGGATAAACGGGCGATTACAGAACTATACAGGATGTTAACTCCCCCCAGCCAACGGCTAAATCCGCAGGACAGCAGCGGTAGGTGCCGGGAGCTGGGCCGCACGCTCTCACACAAGGAATGGAAGGACGTCTATTACCGGGCACATCACACAGCCCGTAATATAGCCACTAGGGAGGCGGCGGTTAAAGTGGCATATTACTGGCACTTGACGCCGGAGCGGCTACACAAAAGCAATCCTCGCCGAGACCCCATGTGCTGGAGGGGCTGCGGACACATAGGGACAATGCTCCATCTGCTCTTGGAATGCCCGATGGTACTGGAGTACTGGGAGGAGGACCTTCGGGATGTAGACAACTGTTTCGAAACAGAGATTCCCCGTTTCCCCTCATACGCGATCCTAGGCCTGCCCAACAAGCTCACCTTTCCACTCAAGTCCATTCGGGGACGCCAAATGGGGCTGGCAATAGGAACAGCGACGCAACATATTCTCTCACTCTGGGGCACCCCAAGGAAACCCACACACAAAGGGTGGCTCCACAGACTTTGGTATATACTGGGAATGGAACGGATACAGGCGTCCCTCACACAGACCTCCGACATCTTTAGGGAACATGGGCACCCTTAATCTCCTTGCTGTCACAAGAATTCTGCGAGCTCACTTGCCCAAAGTATCTCAAAGTCCTTAGACTAGTTGCTGAATTCCATAAGCCACCAGATGACGGGAGATGAAAGGTCAACAGAGGATACACTCATATTCCACAAACCTACACAGCAGAACACACCGGACGAAAAGGGGGAGGGAGGGAGGGGGTTCGTTTCGGGGGCAGTGTGGTTAGGGTTAGGAGGGTCTAGTTGGGAGGTGGGGTACGGGGGTTTTGAAAGACCGTTGATTACTGGGCAGGACTCATGCCCTCTTGCATGGACTCATGGCACTTTGCTCCAGAGAACAACCTCCTGATGCTTATCACTGACTTTGGGGCGACAGACGCACTAGGGGGCTATGTCTATCTGATTGCTGTAATGTTGTACTTGAATGCAAATGAAAATAAAAATAAATTTGATCCAAAAAACATGCAAATTAAACACAAGTCTGAGTGAAGTAATTATTCATTCTATTTGAATACAACCAAACTTAGTTGATATACAATGATTTCAATACAATGATTAGCGAACATCAAATTCTCAACTGTACAGTGTATGAACAATTGTACAAATAAATGTATTTGAAAAATCAAAAGTTCCCGGTCATGACCTCATGCCTAATGCATTTCGGAAGAAATACCTTCTTCAGGGGCCACTGTGGAGAATAGAAAAAACAGGATTAAATCCTAGTCAGAAACAAACTGCAATGTAGAACTGAAAAGCAGCGCCAAATGTGTCCAGGGGAGAAACAGAACAAAGGTGTAAAGCAACCTTATATGCATCTACAACAGTCAATATCAGAAGATATCGTATGCTAACAAGGACAGAACCACACACCTGTGTTGGTTAATCTGAATAATAAAAGAAATAATAAAAAAATTGAGTAAAATAAACGCAATAATGGATTGTATAATCCGTGCACAAAACTGACGTGACCTCGCTATGACAACCAACCTAGCAGAAAATAAGCAAAACTTACGATATGACCAAGTGCTTTGTTCAGTATCAGTGGAACAGGACTGGAAAAACTGTACAAAGAAGGATCCACAGATGAGTCCAGAAAATACTCGGAGTGAAAATGTTATCTACTTATGAGATAACACACAAGTTGACTTACTGGATAAAAGTGAACGATGATGCCCAACAATGCGCTCTTCTCATAAACTCCTCTGATCTTTCGCTATTCCAAGCTGTCGGTTAAAAATAATGAAAATGGCACCATGTACTTCCAGCTAAGTGTAACTAACTGTGTCTCTCATGAAAGTGATATCATTACCTTAGTCATTTTATGGCGTCTTGAATCACTTAATTCAACGTCTTTAGACCCTCCTGCAATGAAGACCTTCACTTGTTGGCTGCCCCTCGAGAACCCTCATACCGCTCACACCATACCTGGATATTCCCTGTAAAAGGCACCCAGCCTATTAACTAAAAGAACTCTGTCTCAAACTACACGTCGCTGCACCTTACAACCCCACTCTATAGCTTACCAGCAATGATTACCGGACAACTCGACCCAAAGGCATAGCTCCCCAGCCTACTCCAAAGGAAACACATCTACTCATACCATGCCAAAAAGCGTGATTAAGTGATCACGTGGTGTGTTCGTGCAGCTCAAAATAGGACTGATAAAACTGCATGTGGGAGCCATCTTGGAGTGTGTAAACAATAATGACTATATTGCTTCATGGAAAACTGGAAATCTAATGTCCACATGTTAGATCATATGAAAGTGATGTAACGCAAAAAACCTGCGGAAGGACTCAATACCACTGGAGAAAAACAACATGAATAAATATCACGATGTAATCACCTCTCAAATAAACTACAGCAGGGAGCCTAATAAAAATGAATGTACAAATAAAAACTGGATTAGAAAATGTGCAGACCCTTATGCCTGGGGGTCTAAATGACAGAATTGAACTGTTATGTTTTTATAAGCATTCATCAGATGTTCTTGTTCTCATAATATTTGCCACTGCCATATTTTCCAAATGTCTTTTTATCTTTGTAGTTCATACAAGAAAGTTGTATAGTTTGCATCTCTGTGTTCACATTGTGGCTCACAGATTGTACATATGCATACCTCCAGGCAATTCCATGCTTTTTCTAACACGTGGTGACCATTGTTTACTCTTTCAATTATTTAGTTTTTTCCATTTTCTATTCCAGTTTTTATTTGTACATTCATTTTTATTAGGGTCCCAGCTGTAATTTATTTGAGAGATGATTACATTGTGATATTTATTCATGTTGTTTTTCTCCAGTGGTATTGAGTCCTTCCGCATGTGATGCAGGGCTTGCTATGAAATTCGTTTTATTCATTACATTGTTTACTTACCTCCAATTATCTATATTCTGGTTTTTAGCACCCCCGCCCCACCTTTCTGCCCCACCGTAACTCCCTCCACAGGCCGCGGCTGCCTGCAGATGGTGAATATCCTGCTGTGGAAGTGATTTGCTAGAGCACTACAGATTTACTGTGAAGGAGAAATCATGTTCCCTGTGGCTGTGGGGCAGGCAAACCCTCTGATGATATGAAGAGTTCTTCCATGGTGTAGTTGGTGCTTGCCTCATTGCGGTCTGCAATGGTGGCCTTTTTCGCACCTTTCAGTCATTAATGGCATTTGTTGAGGGCTGACTTGAAGGTAGATCGGACTGTAGTGTCTCTGCATGTGTGCCATCTTTTCTCCAGTTTTTGAAGATGTTTTTCATTGTACTGAGTTCTGATGTGTACCAGCTGGCTTGTTTGCACTCCTCTCAAACTGGATTCCGCCCACATGGGACAGAAACCACTCTTCTTACGGTGGTTGAAGAGTCCGAGGAAATTCTTGACCAAGGAGGTACAGCGGCTACCTTCCTCCTTAATCTCAGTTCTGCATTCAACACTGTTAATTATGATATTCTGATTAGCAGACTGAGGAAAGTTGGAGTGTCAGGTGGCGTTATTACCTGGCTGCAGTCCTTCTTGGAATATAGGAATTTTCAGGTGTTTGAAAGGGACAAATCCTCCAAGTGTATGCCACTCAGCTGCGGCGTTACTCAGGGTTCATCATTGAGTTCTACATTGCTTAATGTATATATGAGTAGTTTAGCAAAGATTGTCCTTCCATATGATTGTAAGATAGTCACGTATGTTGATGACACTCAACTGGTTGTGGCTTCTTTAAATCATCCCGAGACCCCTCATCTTGTCTAGGACCCTGCTTGGAAGAAGTAGCCAAGTGGATGGAATCCTCCTGTCTTAAACTTAATGTTGAAAAGTCGGGGCTCATGCTGCAGGGTAATCCACTCATTTCGGACCTTGAAATAGTATGGCCAAACTGTCTTGGCCCGCACCTGTCCCTAAAAATCAGATAAAAAGCCTGGACATGTGGCTTGATTGGTCGCTCAAATTTGACCATTAGGCGATGAAATTGACTGCCATCTGTTATGGCATGATTAGGATGCTCCGGAAAGTGTTCCCTCTCCTTTCCTTTCTTGCAAGGAGACTCATGGTCCAGGCCTTAATCCTCTCCCACTGGGACTATGGAAAAGCCCTGTATCTAGGAGCCTCTCGGGCAACCACAACAAAGTTGCAAATTAGTTAGAACTGTGCAGCATGCATGCTGCTTAAGATCCCTAACAGCCAATCTGCCAAGCCTGCATTGAAGGCCTTACACTGGCTGCCTATCATGGAAAGAATAAAATTCAAGTCTTTATGCATCGCCCACAAGTCCTTTTGGAGGAAAGAGCCTTCAATCAGCCAGACTATCATCTCCCACTACCATCCAAACAGATGCCTTCGATCTACTAACCAGTACTTAGTATCAGTCCCTTGAGGTGAAATGGGGAGAAGTGGTGGTCGCTCCTTTTGTTATAACAATGCTAAGCTGTGGAACACCCTTTCTCTTCATCTACGCTCAGAGTCTAATCTTCTGGCGTTTCGTAAGCTTTTAAAAATCTGGCTTTTCCAAAACCACACCATTTAACTTGTTGCTGTTGGTCTGTTGTCTCTGCTAGCACTGGGATGTCTTCTGGTAGCTACGTGCTCTATAAATATTTCTAATTTGATGGACCTGCAGGTTTTGACTGGTTTGATAAGGGCGACTAGGTCGGCAGCATTGGTGATCAAGGTGTTGAAGGTGCTTGTTCTAGGTTGGTTGTGGCGTCAGACTGGGTGGTGTAGAGGGTATCCAACCATTGGGTCTGTGCAACTTTGTTCTAGCTGTGGAAAGAACTGTTGTGGGGGTTGGTGTTAGTATCAGTGTCTGGTGATGCTGCGATAATGAAGCAGATGATGGAATGGTCGGTGGTGGTGACCTCTGTGGCATGGATGCATTTGACTCTGTAGCCGGATGAGAAGATAGGGTCCAGTGTGTGTCCTGCTCTATGTATAGGGTCTGTAACCAGCTGGGTGAGGCCCATGTTTTCCATTCATTCCAGGAGGTTGGTGGAGTTAGTGTCTGTGTGGTCCTTGAGTTGGAAGTTGATGTCTCTGAGGAAAAAGTAGTGCTTGGACTCAATGGCAAGAGGGGCGATGAAGTCTGTAATGGCGTGGCTGAGGCTGGTGTGTGGTTCTGTGGGTCTTTAGGTTAGGGTATTTTTGATGGTTGTTTTCTCGTTGGTGTGGAGTAGGAAATTGAGGTGTTTGATGATCGGTGTGGTGTCTTCGCTGGTGGTGGTGCATCGGATTTTTCATTCTGAATGATGACAATGCCCCATCTGTGTATGTTGGTGCGGTCCCAGTGTCCCATCTTGTAGCTGTTGTGTGTTGTGGTGGTGATTTCGGGGGCAGAAGAGGAGTTGAGCCAGGCCTTTGTGATGACGGTCACATCAGGGGCGAGTGTGGTGATGGTGCCCCAGACTTCGGCCGCATATTTAAAGAGAGATCTGGCATTGTTCAGGAGGCATTGGAGTGGTTCAGGTTAATATTAATGTTAATGTTATGGGGTATTTGTACAAGCGCACTGCTACTCCAAAGAGTGTCCCAGTGCTAAGGAAAAGAAAATGAAAAGAAAAAGACCCTGAAAAGAGAGACCCAGTTTACTCCGAGTCATACACAAATCTCATTATTGATAAAACAGCCAGGTCTTAAGTTGACGTCTGAAGCTCAGGAGCTCTGATTCTTGTCTCAGAGATAAAGGCAGCGCATTCCATAAACTACTCACTACCACCTGAAAGGAGTGTCCACACTTCCTGGCCCGACAACATTTTGGCACCAGCAACAGATGTTGGGTTGATGACCTCAAGGTCCTGACTGGAATATAGGGCATAATTATTTTTCTAATATACTGAGCCCCGCTGTTATGAAGAGCCTTAAAAGCAAACACAAGAGACTTAAAGTCAACTCTGTTTTTTACTGATAGCCAGTGTAGTGATTTCAGATGACTCGTCATGTGTGTTCTAGGCCCAACCATAGAAATTGCTCTGGCGGCTGAATTGTGAACAACCTGAAGACGGCTCAATAAGTATAGGGATACCTAAGTACAGCACATTAGCATAGTCCAGCCCTGACATTATCAAGGCTTGGACCACTGTCTTTCTATGGGACAGTGGCAGCAATGGTAGGTAATTCCTCAGCATTTTTAAAAAGCCTAAAGCACATGCCAGCCACTGACTGCACCTGTGTCTTCATAGAAAGATCTGAGTCCATCGTAACTCCAAGATTTTTAACAGTAGTAACAGGAATGGAAGGGCCGGTTGATCCTGGGGCCACCATTTTCACCATTCATCATCCGGGGTAGGTCCGAAGAAAATAATTTTGGTCTTGGCGGAGTTGTAAGGTAGTTTATTCTGTCCAAACCAATCTAAAACGGTGTTCAAACACAGATGTAGTTGACTTTTATTAAAAGGCTCGTCTTTTTCATAAGTGAACAGAAGTTGAGTATCATCTGTGTAGGTAAGAACCTTGGCCCCAAGATTCTCTGCTAAAGGCGCAAGAGGTGCCATATAAATATTAAAAAGAGTAGGGCTCAAAACTGAGCCCTGAGGCACTCCAACATTCAGTGAAGGGATAACAGCTGAGAAAGGTGGCGACCAGACAGATTGCTGCCAGCCTTCCAAAAAGGAAGAGAACCACCTTAAAACCGTGCCCCCGAAGCCGCATTCATTAAGCCTCTGAAGGAGTCGCCCATGGGGCACGGTATCAAAAGCCACAGAGAGGTCTAGCAGTATTAAAAGTGCCTTACCTCCCTAAAACCCGACTGGTCTCGTTCAGTGGAGTGTGAGTGGTGCAGGTTTCTGTGAGGTCGGGAGGTCCTACGTTGCAGGTGAAGATTTGTTGGTGGCAGGTGAATGGTCCTGCTATAGAATGAAGAGAAACGAGGCAGCAATTGTTGCATCCTCTGAAGTCAAGGGGTCCGAGAACCGCTGTGGAGTACCTGATGTTGACCAGTGTACATCAAAATAATAATAAGGCACAATAAAGACTCAGGCACAAAACCATGCCAGTGTACAGATAAAAATGACAGGCACAATACAGAACGTTAACAGACAGGGATCGGGTACATTACAGAACGCTAACAGGCACACTAAACAATTCACGGGAAGGATGCTAATGCACAGAGGGTAAACCAGGGAGGAGGTACTAAGCTAAAGGCAGCAAGAGGGAGCTGGCACAGGACCAGCACAATGATACTAAAAGTAGTATGGAAGCCCAAAATATAAACTATACTAAAAATGAAAAGTTTCAGAATTACTACATGATCAACTAAAAGACACATTTATGGTAACATGATTCTGTAAATCAATAAACAAATACATAACAAATACAATAGATAAAAAGATGGAAATCAGATTAAATCTGATTGCCACTCTGTAGTTTTAGTTAGTATTGCAAAAGATAGGAATTCCTCCGATATTAGCTCCCTTATAACTTTCCACCCATGTGTTGAACCACCACAAACCATTCCAGGCCTATAGTATTTTCTACATGTTGAGATGATGTAAATTTTGGTGGTGAATAGTTAAGGGATGCAAAAATAAAATGTGGGTTCCAATTGTTTTTTCTACCAATGCATTTTCCATAGGCTATTTTATGTGACATAGAGCAAAACCCCTGAAAGGATTTACATGAAATTTGGCAGGATTACACATTATGGTGCAGAGATGATGATTTTTGGGTATTGCTGTTAAGTGGGTAATATTTTCTTTTAATTTATAAGGTATTTAAACTTAGTGATATATGTCACACAAAGTTCTTTCATGGAATTTCACAAAAGTTTGTGAAACTACTGCGGTACATGGCCGACAACTAAAATACATTTCCGTACCTAATAGACAATCGATATAGACCTACTACTTACCTAAAGCTAAGGCCCTAACACCGAATACAGCCAAAGTATAGTAAAAACAATATGGCTGCCTTTTCATTCTCTTCCAATTATAGACTGGCTTGTTCATCGCCATGTTCTACGATATACTGCAAAAGTACCATAGTGTACCATGGCCCAAAATCTAACTAAGACCTAGCTGTATTATTAGATTGTGGTACCCTTGCATCACTCATGGTGTTGCATGTGCAATACAATAATTAAGGCAGATTTACAAAGGAATGAAAGTCCACCATACGTGGTCCTACGTTGATTGGTAAATCTAGAAAAATGTAAGGCAGCACAGTTTGCTGTTTTACATTTCTTTGCACACCATAATCTACATTGCTGCTAAATTTCATATACATCCATATGCCACACCGCTGTGGCCACTCCACAATATGATGTTCAATTCTGTTCCACTCCACTCTAAGCCTCTCCACTGTACAAGACTCCACTCTACCCCACTGCACTCTATGCTATTAGACTGTACGCAAGGCCAGTGTACACCACTCCAGTCCACGTCACTCCAATGTATGGCACTCCACTCTATGCCACTTTAATCTACGCTGTTTGATTGGACCCCACTCCAATGGATGCTACTCCACTGTATTCCATTGCACTTTACCCTGTGACACTGTTACTACTCCTGTATTCAGCGTATGCCACTCCACTGTATGCCACTCCACTACACGATATTATGCTATATGCCACTTCTCGGTACAACACTCCGCTCTATGCCAGTCCACTCTACGCTATTACACTGTACTCAACTCCACTCTGTGCCAGTCCACTGTATGCTATTACACAGTATGCAACACCACCCTACACCTCTTCAGTATATGCCACTCCACTGTATGGCATTCCGCTATCTGCTACTCCAGCATATGCTATTCCACCTTACGCCACTCCACTGTATGCTACTCCACTGTATGCCACTCCAATGTATGCTAATCCATTCTCAACCACTCCATTCTACACTATTCCATTGGAAGCCTCTCCAGTGTATTCCACTATGCTATTAGACTCTACTTCATTCCATTGTAAGCCAATCAAGTCTGAACCACTTCACTGTACTCCATTTCACTGTGTGCTACTCCACTATACACTTTTCCAGTCTATGCCACTCTACTGCACACCACTCCACTCTTAGTTATTCCATTGTATGCCGCTCCACTCTAAGTCACTCCAGCATACACCTCTCAACTCTACGTTACTCCATTCTACACTCGTCCATTTGATGCCACTCCACTTTACTCCACTCTTCGTTATTCCACTGTACACTACTCCATTCCACTGTAAGCTATTCCCCTGTATGCTAGTCCACTTTACAGTAACCCACTCTACGCTACTACAGTGCACATCACTCCACTCTACGCTGCTCAATTGAATGTTACTTTCCTTCTCTCTATAAAAGTCCACCAAACTTCCTTTTTTTCTACTCCACTCTATCCTCGTACACTCCACTATTCAACTCTGTACTCCACTCTATCTCTGTACACTCTAATGTACAACAAATCCCACTATGCAACACTTTTCTATACAATAAAGCACTCCACTCTACAGTACGAGACCCCACTCCCATTTATAACAGTTTACTACCTACACTATGCCAGCACACTCCACTCCATGCCACTCTATTCTACGACACACTAACACACTCTATTGTACTTTACTCCACACTACATTACTCCACTGAACTCTACTCTACTTCAATGTACGAGACTTTACCTCACTTTACGCTGCTATACAACAATCCACTCTAAGCAGATTCAGTGTTACAAACAACTGTAATCTATGCAACTCCACTCTACAACACTCTACCACACTGAATGCCACACTTTACACCTGTCTATACCCCTCCACTCCACTGAACAACACTGTACTACACTATATTCCACTGTACAACACTGTATTCCACTTTGATCTACAATATTCTAGTGCACTATACAACACTGTACCCAACTGTTTTTATGCCTCTGTACCCCACTTTACTCCACTCTACTCTGACACACTACTCCACTTTACACCACACTCCACTGTACACAACTCCACTCAATGCCATTGTACTCTATAACACTTCATGCCAATCCACACTCCGACACTCAACACTGTATTTTTCTGTAAACCACTCCACTCTACAAAAATTACCTAAACTGTCTGCCTCTCTACTCTACTGTAGTCGATCTCACTTTCCAATATTGTACAAAATCTCACTACACTGTACTGTACAAGACGGTACTCCAATTTATGACAAATTACACAACTCAATGCTATGCCAATCCACTCTGCTGCACCCCACCCCACTATAGTCTATTACATGCCACTCTAAGACACTTTACTCCTCTTCAACACTACCCCACACCAGTGTACTCTACTCCACTATACTCCAATCTACTACACGTTATCCCACTCTATGCCACTGTACTGAACTCCGCTCGTTGCCACTCCACTGTACCCCACACTACTCCACTATATGCAAATCCACTCTACAACAATATACTACACTTTGTGCCATTCTATGACACTCTGCTCCACTCTATGCCCATCCATTCTATGGCATTGTTCTACCCTGTATGACACTTGAAGACACGCCAATCAACTTCTCTCTACGATACACCACTCCACTATACCACACTTAACTCTACTTAACGACACACTCCTCCTCTGTACTCTATGATACTCTTCTTGATTATGCTCCACTCTATGACACTCTACTTCACCCTACTACACTCTAAAATACTCTACTCCACTCTATGACAGTCTGCGCCCCCCTACCCTGTTGTCTGACACACAATTCCACTGCACCACTTGCCGCTCCAGTGTACAATACTTGACTCCACTATATGAGGTACCATGCTACACAATAAAACACTTTATTACACTGTACGGCACGCTGCTACAGACTCCTCCACTCTAATCTAATCTACAATACTCCTGTTAATGACAATAGCCTTTACAACACTCCTCCACTGTACTGTATTACACTCCACATAACAACTCTCCACTTGTGACACTGCACTATGCAATTTGAAAAAAAAATTTTTAAAGTAACAAACAACATTGAAATTCAATGATAAGACAATGGTTAAAGCTTATTTATAGTTAGGAAATCTTATTTTCCTTATACAAACCTCCTTTAAACTAGAAGCTGGCTCCCATCACTACTCCCCGTACCTGCTGGTACAGTACATTTTGGAACATAAAAACATTGTTTTATAGACAGAAGTCAACCATGTTGATAACCATTTACTGTGATGTAACATTTGAATCGACCTACTACTCAGATAATATTGTAGGGCCATTATTACATGTTGATGATTAATGCTTGTATATAAAGCTGTTACGTCTAGGGTTATCAACAGGAAGTCATGTTGCCACCCCAAATCCTTGATTTTTGTCAAGAAGTCAACCGTGTCTTTAATATGGGACGGGAGTTGCTGAACATTGTCTTGTTAAAAATAGTCCCTATACTGGGAGGATATTTCAAGTAGACTGTTCCAAACTGATCTTATGGGTCATCCTGGTGGCTTCAATGTGTTTTTGTGGATTAAGGGGATAACATAAATAATGGGAACTGTTGGATTGTCTTTATTCAGAAATGTGTACTCCTGTATGGTTATCAGACCAGCGCTTTTCCAAGCCAATAATTTTATGTAATATTCATTGTATATGGCCTTTAAGGACAATACATCACTTTTTCGGTAACAATTCCTGTCCGACAGTTGTTCCATGGCTTCCTCCACATAATGCTCTTTGCCCGAGATTACTAGGTTGCAACCCTTGTCTGAGTTTCGTATTATAATTTGGGAGTTGTTGCGTAACTTAGTCATGAGTTGGTGATACTTGTCTTCCTATTTATTGTGTTTTACTTTTTTAGTTCCTCGTACTTTATGGTTCAGCTGTTTAATTCCACATATTACTTGCTCATGGAATATGTCTATTGCATTTCTAGGTGTTATGGGATTGAAGATGGATTTCGGTTTAAGGGGTATGACAATTTTACCCTGCTCATTTGTATTTGTGGTTGCTAAGGCATCATGATTGTCTATATTTTGAGAGTTAGACAAAACATTTTCATCAGCCAGCTCTTGTAGGTCTCTCAACATGGGTATGTCAGAGATGGTCAAATTGAGAAGGGGCGATTGTGAGGATTTACTGTGCCGAGTGCTGCCTGGTGTGCTGTTCTGAAGTAGATGAAATTTCTTCCGTTTTAATTTTTGCACACTTTTGAATATATCTATTCGAGTTGTGGCATAGTTAAATGTGCTTTCCGGGGAGTATGACAAGCCTAGGGATAAAAGTTGCTTATCTGCTTTGTTCAAATGAATGTTTGCCAGGTTGATAATAGTACGATTCTTGGTTGAATTGTTGCTTACTTCTGTTTCCACCTGCACTCTGATGTTTTTTTGATGGAGTTGGATTTGCTTTTGTTGCGCTTTTCTCCGCTCCCTGCACTTTCTGGATCTACTTTTCCTGCTCTGTTCCCCTGGGCCTTGGACTGTCTTCGATCCAGACATAAAAAATCCAATGCCTCTGCGAGTGAGAGTTTGGAGATGCTTGTACTGCTCTTGCATTGTTCAAGTCTGATTCCGTTTCACTCTTTATCACTGAGCTCAGGTCCGAGTTAGATGTATTGGACACTCCTACTCTGTTGGATAATGTACTACGTGTGGCAGCATTGGTTCCGCCATATTTTGACATTTTGAGTCTGCAAATGTGAATATCCTGCCACATTGGTAGTCTGATTTATCCCTATGATACTTATATGTCTTTCTTTCTCTGAATTTCTCCTTTTCTTTGCGCAGCTGTTTGGTCATACCTCTTTAATTTTAATAAGTTCATCGTTCCCCCCCCAACTGGATTAATTCATCGTTTATCAATTCAATTTGATTTTGTAGTTTGGCTCTGTCCATTTCTGCGTATTTTATCCACACATTACCTACTGGCTGATGCTAAAGTTTTTATAGGGAAATCAGTTTTTTTCCCAATTACTTCGGTGCCGCTTGACGAATCTCCACGAAATGTTCACAAACTTCCCGTTTTTGATGTAGCTGCTGTGCTGAAAGTTTTGGGGTGATCCTTCAAGTGGGGGCCAAAAAAAAAGGAGGATCCCAAAACGCATTTTCCAGATGTCGTCTTTGGGGATTTTTTTGGCCAACTACCCGTCCTGTTATCTCCAATAAATTCCACACAGCGGGATTGCTAAGAGGTCTTCAGAGGCCACACTTCCTTTCCGTACCACTATGCAAATGTGGCTCGTGGTGCACTACTGGATGGGGGATGAAGTCCACTTTCTCCACCACTCTGCAAATGCAACTACTAGTTAAAAAGGATAGAAATTCACAGAAAAAAACAAAGGTTACAGGGATGTTATAGTTAAGAATTAGCATTCACAAAACCTTAGATAGTCACTTTACAGAGAATTTATAGTTAGGAAATGGAATTAAAAACATCCTAGAAATTAA
The DNA here is from genome assembly GCF_964263255.1 of Lissotriton vulgaris. Taxonomy (NCBI): domain Eukaryota; kingdom Metazoa; phylum Chordata; class Amphibia; order Caudata; family Salamandridae; genus Lissotriton; species Lissotriton vulgaris. Next base: position 9,504,360 of record NC_141688.1, read on the forward strand.
CTGAAAAAGTTAGCTCAGCTAACTTTTCCTGCTGAATTTCTCTGGTTTTGTACAAGTGAAACCTTATCCTAACTATGACGTTGCTGTACCCCTTGTTTTTTTCAGTGAATATTTATATATATATTCTTTATTACAGCACAAATTGTATTTATATTATTTGATTTTCTAAATTGCCACAGACTCCCTCAGTAGGTGTTGTGATGGTACCCCTATTTAAGAACCCCTGTTCTAGTGTTTTGCTTATAGAATCTGATAAATGTTCTGTCTGATCATAGCATTTTCATACATACTCGGCTGTCACAGTACATTTCCGAACATCCTTACTTTCAAATGCATACATTATTAAGATTACAATAAAGAATGGTTTCAACTAAATACCTATTAACTGAGAATGTTTTGTTCCTAAAAAATTCACTGGAAATATTAAAAGATCTGTGGTATGCAGCACAGAAAATACACAGCATAGCTAAACATTATTATTTTTCCCATTTCCCAGTACTACACTGAGATGCTAGATCTCTACTCAACTGAAGCACCACTATGGGACCTCTGAAAGCATTCTTCCATCCATAACAATACTCAGAGGGGAATATGTAAATGTCCTGCTCATGTCCCATCTCCTTCCTTTCTCACAAATTAGAAAGTAACACATGTAGCATCTTCTTAAATTCCTGGATGGGAAGCCGAAAGGATGGCTATGTATTTTCTGCACAGAGGCAACACAATTATTATTGAGAAAAAAAGGCTATGACATTTTATATTCTCCTACTCCCACTCCACATTTTCACTTTTTATGACTATTTATGGTTGGGTCAGTTGGAAACCCCTGACTGTTTAATAAAATTGTGTAAAATAGAGCCAAAAAGAAAATAAGCACGTCCATCACCCCTGAAAATATGTGTACATCTATCTATATGTTTATGTGTATAGATTCACTGAAAAAATCACAAATTAAAGTGACATAATAGTTAGGTGAAAATGTCAGTTAAAACATAACGTTTTAAACAAACAAGAAAAAACTGAAATTCAATGGTTATAGGTATTTCAAATAACTATAATTTGTGTCCTTGCCATTCACAGTTTTGTCATCAATGTAAATGAAGTCAGGTCAGTTAATGACGTTAATGTCAATGTTAATAACATCAAGTCAGTTGTCATCAGTAATGTTATCAATGATTCACAGAACATGTCATGAGTGTTGCAATATCTGTAGTCATAAGCCGGGCATGGAGAGACCATGAGTTATATTTACTTGAAATACCTATAACTGCTGAAATTCAGTGTGGCCACCCGCACTCCTGCAGAACTCAAAAGAGCTGCCTCCTGCGGGACATCTGAGGGATTGCAGAACACCCAAAAATATTTTGTTGCAATTTGGCCCCAGTGGGGGTTCTACTGTGACCCCTTGTCAAGGTACCCCTACCCTGCTCCCTTATACCCAATTTCTTCTAGATTAAGAACATGAGGACTGATTCACCATGTTCTGAAATGGTGGTGCTAAAGTCCCCTTCTTGTTGTGACCAGCCAATCAGTGCGCTAGCCCTCCACAGGAGGTTGTGGGGGCCGTTTGTGGGAGCCTTTCACTGCTGCAGAAGGGAGGTGGCAGACTGGAAACTAAGCTCCCTCTGCCAATATGCAATGCCTGTAATGGATCGGACACGTAGTTAGGAAGCCCAAATCATGACACTGTAGGTACCCAGATAGCTACTTGTTGACTAACTTTGTTAGCATTTGAATGTGGCTGGTAACAAAGAATTTGGCTAACAGTTTCCAAGGCATTTCCATAGATGTTTCTTGAGGTTATTGTTTTTAATGTTTCCATCGGATCTCCCAGGTACTCCTTTGAATCCAGATCAGATAAAAACACCTGATACCACGGATGGGGTCTGGGGTGGAAAGACAGTTTATTATCAAATGTTTCCCCCAGATGTCTGACTACAGTAGAAAGTTCAGCTGCCGGACCCAGTTCTTCAAGCTACCAGACTTGGACCAACCCTACGTAGCCTTCCCAATCAATAGCACCTCTGTTTTGTCTGAGTTGCATGTTAAGCAACTTATCCTCATCCCCTCAACCACGTCAACCAGGAAGCTCTTCGAGTCGAACTTCAGCCTTTTCGGAAAGGATAAGCTGGGTACTATTGACATACAAAATTACCTATGTGCTGTAGGATTCAGTAATGCATGTTAATGTGGCCAACCACACATAAAAAAGCTAAGTCTTAGGGGTCCATTACGATGGGGGGCGGATAATGTCGGCCCGCCACCGCTACGGCTAAAGGAACCATCCGCCATAGATGCGGCAGTCCCGCCGTTCTCATTAGGATTCCCCCGCCACACTGGCAGGCACATCCCGCATTTCTTACATTGCAGCGGGTGTTGCCCGCCGCAGTGTAAGAAATGCATGCTGTGCATTTGCATGCGCAGCATGACTGGCACCGCGCGGGGCCTGCCACCTTGTGCATGCAAATGCAGGGGGGCACCATAGTTACCCCCATGTGCACCCCTCACCTCCCAACACCCTGTTGGGGCCACAACTGGCCACCAAAAGGAAAGGCTGATCTCCGGCATCATCCTAATATGGATGGTGGTGTCTTGCAGACACCGCCACCATATTAAACATGTTTTCCGCCCGGTCGACGAGTCGACTGGCAGAAAAGCAGCGGTCGGTCTTTCTGTCTGCCGCGGACACCCCAGCCATCCTAATGTGGTGGAGGTCTTTTAGGTATGGATGGCCGGCGGATCCACCCTCCATCCTAATGGGGCCCTTAGTGGGGATCCCTGAAGGACACCATAGTTAAGGGTCCAGGGGTCCGGATTACTCTCTGTCTGAGAGGAATGATTGAGTTCACTGCACAGGTGATTCACAAACCCCCACCCCTGCCAGCGACAGTATAATTGTCCGATAGGAAATTGTATCAAATGTTTCTGACAGATTGAGAAGTATCAAAACAGCGGTTTGGCTGGGATCTAGAAAGACCTTGCTACAGTCAGTCACCTCTGATAGTGCTGTTTCGTTGCTATGCCTGGACTTAAAGCAGGATTGAGATGGGTGCAGCAAAGCATGACACTCTAGGTACCCAGATAGCTGAGTGTTGACTAGCTCTGTTTGTATTTGAATGTGGCTGTTAACAAAGAATTTGGCTTACAGTTTGCAAGGCTATCTGTGTCTCCTGAGGATTTTGTACAGCACTGGTAATACAGTTGCTTGTTTCATTTTTTCTGGAATCATGGCAGTAGCTAATTTAATGTTAAACACTTCATTCAGAACTGGGGTGATGACATCCACAGCCAGTTATAGTAGTACAAAAGGGCAAGGATCATTGGGAGAACCAGATTCACATTAAAAATAGCCTGCCTAGAATCCCCCAGAGAAATCTCATTGAACTGTGAGAGGGAGATGGCAGCCCCGGAAGTAGAGTGAAGAGGTAATAACATTTGTGGCTCCATAATGGCCAAGCCCTATAGATTGTTTTAAAAATCAAATAATAATTTTAAATTACCCCGAAGTGGAAAAAGTTAATTGATTGTGGTCAACCTTATGCATTGTATCCTGGAATATTTAATTAGGTAATGTGTTGTGTTTGTATTTATTTCTGTTCTTTGTTGTGATGGTTTTATTTAATCAACAAATAAATAAATCAATCAATCAATGGTTAAAGACTGCTTTATTTTAGCAACTTTTTTCTAAAAAAAAGGTGGGCTAGTGTCACTAAGCTCTTGAGAAGGAGGAATCCAAGCTATGCTGGCTTTCAGCTTAAGAGAAGCTTTAACATTTTGAACTGTTTCCTATGTGCTATTGTTAGCAGTGGCGATTTATTCCCTAAAATCTCCACTTCCACTGGTCCCAAATCGGCAGCAGGTCGGGTGGCAGGTCAGACAATCTGAGAGAGGGCCGCATGATAAACAAGAGGCAGGAGAGAAGTTGGGGCGAGCCAGAGAAAGCGGCGATCGCCATCCGAAAGTCGCCGCCGGCCGCCATCTTGGAGTCAGGCAGGCGCCGGGAGGATTCCCTCAGTGGGGGTCGCCGTCAAAGTAAAGCTAGATGATGCTATGTCCCGTCAGCTGCTGCGAAAATCGGCGAGAGTCTAGGCAAGCCGGGGGAGTGCAGGTCGCAATCCTACCTCTCAGCGGTGGCCACAGTCGGCGGAGTCCACGGTGAGGGGCCGCCCGCCATTTTGAGCGCCACCGCCCTCTCTTCCTTCTCTTCGGGAGATCAGACCTGTCCGCCTACTTAGGAGCGATCACTGTTGCTCCGCAAATGCCCCACTCGCTACGCTTCATGTGGGGAAAATGGGCAATCAAAAGAAGGGCTGTAGCAGCCTAGAGCCGGGTTCGAGCAGCTCGTGAACCGGGAGCCGAGACGATCCACGTCCGCTCGGTTCCCGGCTTTCTTCCCGGCTGAGATTGAAATGCTGCAAGTTCAACAGATTCAGAAAAGGGGGTGGTGATGGACAGAGTATCTGAATTAAGCAGAACAGTCCTATCCAGTCAACAGATCAGGGCTTGATCCATCACCGTTTTTTAGCTCACTGCACCATCCCAGCTCAGAACCTGGCTACATGCAAATTAGTCTGTCCCTGGCCCAGTGCATCATGGGAACAGGGCAGACCAAACTACCAAGCCAATTCTTTTACTGGAAAGGAAACAAGCTTCCGGGGACCGGTTTCTGGCATTACAGCCGTCTTCGGCCCGGCTTGCTTGAATCCTGATGGTGCAGTGAGCAAGGGACTCATGTCTGAGCATACCCTTCCACACTTATGGTGGACAAAAGGATTCAGAAAAGGGGGTGGTGATGGACAGAGTATCTGAATTAAGCAGAACACTCCTACCGAATCAACAGATCAGGGCTTGATCCATCACCGTTTTTTAGCTCACTGCACCATCCCAGCTCAGAACCTGGCTACATGCAAATTAGTCTGTCCCTGGCCCAGTGCATCATGGGAACAGGGCAGACAAAACTACCAAGCCAATTCTTTTACTGGAAAGGAAACAAGCTTCCGGGGACCGATTTCTGGCATTGCAGCCGTCTTCGGCCCGGCTTGCTTGAATCCTGATGGTGCAGTGAGCAAGGGACTCATGTCTGAGCATACCCTTCCACGCTTATGGTGGACAAAACGATTCAGAAAAGGGGGTGGTGATGGACAGAGTATCTGAATTAAGCAGAACACTCCTACCCAGTCAACAGATCAGGGCTTGATCCATCACCGTTTTTTAGCTCACTGCACCATCCCAGCTCAGAACCTGGCTACATGCAAATTAGTCTGTCCCTGGCCCAGTGCATCATGGGAACAGGGCAGACCAAACTACCAATCCAATTCTTTTACTGGAAAGGAAACAAGCTTCCGGGGACCGGTTTCTGGCATTACATCCGTCTTCGGCCCGGTTTGCTTGAATCCTGATGGTGCAGTGAGCAAGGGACTCATGTCTGAGCATACCCTTCCACGCAAGTTCAACAGAGCAGCTCCGTGAAACGTCACTCCCGCAGTAAAGGCTCTATCGAAACATGACAGTATTGTTTATATATTTCGTTACATTATTTCCACGCCTCCTTTGGGTATATGTATTCATAGTCCGTATGCCTGTGACGCTGCTGCCTCCATTCCTCTGGCCCGTGTTGCAGGACCACAGGGCATTCCGGTAATGGCAGTGGCCCCAAATCGGCAGCAGGTCGGGTGGCAGGTCAGACAATCTGAGAGAGAGCCGCAGGATAAACAAGAGGCCGGAGAGAAGTACTGTATAGTATATGTTCTTTGCAACAGGCATATTCCTCCTCTGCGTTACCTTACATGAGTCAAAACTGCGACTAGACAAATCTCAGATATTTCTCCAGTAGTTACATTAATCTTCAGAGTTATTGTGAAGCGTTTATTGTTGCCTGAAAACTACTGGATGTACAAGGAACTCTGCAGCAGGTGCTTTAAAAAAAGCTGCAAAGCTACAAAAATGAACCTCAGAAACAAAACTGGCACCCCACTCTTCCAGCCTTCAGGGGAGAAGCCCGCTTACTGGTCCAGCCAGTCTGGCCTGGGTCCTGTTTCTGGGTTGTGGACAGTCAATAGGATCGCTCGGTACTACAGGACTGGTACTGGTCCGACTATAAAAAAATGGACAACAGAAAAATAAGCTCTCTCTGCCAATCAGAAGGCCCTACTTTTTGAATTTACGGGATCGCTGGACTCAAGCAGCATTTCAAGATATACCGATTTTTAACCCCTTTACAACCATTTGAGCGCATGTTTAAAGGCACATTTCTCAAAAAACGCATGAATGGATTTACAAAAAAACACATGAAAACTTGCTTTCTGAGTAAAATTGTAACTTTTTGAAAAATTTGGTGTAGTTTGAATGAATGAATGAATGAAATAGCTTTATTCGATTTTTAGATATAAAATCATAAAAGCGCATTGCAAAATATATACACCGTTACATTTCAATTCATATCACAGTGAATAACATTATAGCATAAAAACTTTAAAAGAGGTCAGATACCAAAATCAATAGTATATCAGGTCAGTCCAGATGTGAATACCCCTCATCCCAGCGCCGTTTCAACCCACCCAAAAGTTAGTCTCTTCATTAATCTTGTGGGGCAGTGAAGTGATTCTCTGGGATAAAAATCAGATAGTCCCCAGGTGTGTATAGATCCATCTCCTATCTGTGGTTTCCAAGACTGTAGGTATGGACAACATTGCTATTTTTAAACCTTATCAGCACCAGATCGCCAGGTCTCTCCTTTCGAAGCGGACCTAGCCATCCCACCCTTCTAACACAATGTATTCTGCCGTCAATGTCAGGGGGCAGGGGTCTATTCTTTGTTAACCAAAACAGTGCCTTATTTCTTAACTCCTGTTGACTTTCAGTTTTTCCGTTTGTGAGCTCAGGCACACCAGAAAGGACACACACAAACGGGGCAGCCTCCGGTGGTAAATGGATGTGATTAGATTTTCGTGGGATGTTCCCTGTGTTGGGAAGTGGCCCTTTGGGAGGAATAGTTACTTTATTTGGCCCCGTTTCAAGGGAACAACTATGTGTCGTTATTAGTTTAGCTGGAACTTTCTCGATGGGTGGAGTTAGCATGGCTGGGACTGCCTGTCCAAGTTGATGGTAATGAATATTACTTTGGGGAACTGTTAAAGGGGGTACGGTATCACGTGACGGATGTAAATGATTGGTGCCAGCCATACTTTTTAGGAGTAGCAAGTTTGTCTTTGCCATTTCCTCTAATGCCCCGATCGTATCCCCAAGATTGTTCATTCTTTCTATTAAAGGGTGTATCACAGAGTTAATCATAGTTTGTAGCTGGGCCAACAAGGTTGGTGAAGTTGAGGATGCATACAGTTTTTTCTGCTTTACTTGGGTGCCTGTGTCTTTGTCCACTGGTCGTTTTCTTTTACCAGAGGGGTCCTGGGGAGACATTATGGGGTTCATGTTACCTGTATCAGGTGGGCAGAGGGAAGTACCCAGGAGATTTCCATAGGGTGGAGATAAAGTACTGGACTGGGGACTTGTGATGACTGTAGGACAAAAGGATGCATTAATGTGCTCCGATGTAGACTTCACAGCAGCATACTTGGAATTGCATAGGCTATTGAGTTCCTCCAGAAATGATAGATTTGGTGATACGGCGGCTGACTGTGGGGGAGTGAAAACAGTATTGGAACAGTCAGTAGACAATCGTTCACATTCTGTTCTTATAGGTTGTTGGACAGTAGATGGTGTTGTCTTAATTAGGTAATGGACCATCGTCCCCTTAGCCATGTCCCTTGTCAGAGTAGAAATTTTCCAGCCCCCCTTAGAAGACATAGAGTATATAGCAGCGGGCACCTACAGGGACCGGGAATTTCTTAACACAGGTTGATTACCTCGTTTAGTTGCACGGCCAAGGGGGGTGGCCCGTCCCGGCCTCTTCTGGCCTCTGATGGCCTTAGATGGTCCCGCCCTTGTCCCGGGCTTCTCCCGACGCCCTCCTGCGCGCTCCCGCGCAGCGGGGTCTGCGCCTTCTTTAAATAACTCGCTGGAAGGAAGTCGAGCGGGTGGGCGGGGCCGGCAGGGAGAGCAGCCCAGCTGGTCCCAAGGGCGCGCAGGGACTCCTGGTCCTTGGAGTCCCTGCTGATGCTCGCAGCCCTGCCGGTTGCCACCAGAGTGCCCCTGATGGTCTGGTATGCTATCGCCTATGTCAGGGGGCGCTGCTGGACCCACGAAGCGGGTCCGGCGAGGTCCTGAAGTGCTGGGTTCCCAGGAAGGATTGAAAGAGTTTGATGAGGCGCTGAGTCCGCAAACAGCGCGGTGTGAAGGGGAAAGCGCTCAGTCCCAGGTGCTGCCGGTTTTAGTTCAGGAGCGGGTGGGCGGGGCCGGCAGGGAGAGCAGCCCAGCTGGCCCCAAGGGCGCGCAGGGACTCCTGGTCCTTGGAGTCCCTGCAGATGCTCGCAGCCCTGCCGGTTGCCAGCAGAGTGCCCCTGATGGTCTGGTATGCTATCGCCTATGTCAGGGGGCGCTGCGGGACCCGCGAAGCGGGTCCGGCGAGGTCCTGAAGTGCTGGGTTCCCAGGAAGGATTGAAAGAGTTTGATGAGGCGCTGAGTCCGCAAACAGCGCGGTGTGAAGGGGAAAGCGCTCAGTCCCAGGTGCTGCCGGTTTTAGTTCAGGAGCGGGCGGGCGTGGCCGGCAGGGAGAGCAGCCCATCTGGTCCCAAGGGCGCGCAGGGACTCCTGGTTCTTGGAGTCCCTGCTGATGCTCGCAGCCCTGCCGGCTGCCAGCAGAGTGCCCCTGATGGTCTGGTCAGGGGGCGCTGCGGGACCCGCGAAGCGGGTCCGGCGAGGTCCAGAAGTGCTGGGTTCCCAGGAAGGATTGAAAGAGTTTGATGAGGCGCTGAGTCCGCAAACAGCGCGGTGTGAAGGGGTAGTTTTGTTCGCCAATTTCTTTCTGTTTCTGTGACAGAACTATGCGAATTAACATGGAAAGTTAATTTTTGGGATCAGGCCTTTTTCCTTTTTCCTGGAACCGCTTGACAGATCACCCTAAAACTTTACATGGAGGAGCTGAGCAGGATGAACATTTATTTTGGAAACCTTCGTGAAGATGTATCAAATGGGGCCAAGGTTATTATCGAGAAAAAAAAATGATCTTCCTATGGAAATTCTGACCTAACGACAACTACACAGTACCGACCCCAATGTATAAAATGTCTGCACATATATATATATATTTGAGTTCTGCGGCCAGGCATACCTACATTATGTGTCAAGCCTGGCTTGGCGTGGTAAGAGTGGTGTGTCCATTATTGCTGGGAGTGAAGCTAACTCATCACAATTATTACAGATCCCAGGACTCTGAAAACGTAAATGCTCCCTCATTAGTCATACCCTGAGTAACTAGGGGTCTCCGAAAAGGGCAGCTTGCATGTCAATTTTCTGTTGCTGGCAAATATGAGTTCCAAGGCATAATGCAACCGAATAACCTGGTACCTGATGTATGTCAGTCAAATATTTGAAGTTGTTACTTGAAGGTAACGTTGAGTGTTGAATTTGAATTTAAAGATATTTGTATAGCGCACGTTTACCTAGCGGTTTCATGGCGCTGCGGGGTCAATTCAATTTCAAGTGCAGGCGCAGAATTGGATCAAGTTGAGAAGCCCTGTGAGAGCAGAAGAGTTTTCAGTCTCCTGCGGAACTCCATGTAAGACGCTGATGTTCGAATAGAAAGAGGTACGGAGTTCCAAAAGGACGGGGCGAGAACAGAGAACTTACAGCCTCCTGTCCTGCTTTTCTTAAAACGGGGCACCACCAGAAGAGATAGGGAAGAGGAGCGTAATTGCCTGCTAGGAATGTAATGATGGATGTTAGATTTAATAAAAGCCGGAGCCGTCTGGAAAGTCAGGCATCCAACAGGGCTCTTTCTTTAATAGGGAGCCAATGTAAGGAGCAGAGAAAAGGGGTAATGTGCTGAGACCTAGGTAAGCTGAAAACCAAGCGGGCAGCTTGGTTCTGCGCTAGCTGGAGCCGGCGAAGGGCATAACTTGGAAAGCCGTTGTACAGTGCGTTACCATAGTCAAGTCGAGAGAGGACTATCGCCATAACAATAAGTTTAAGAGCTGAAAATTAGAAAAAACATGAAATCTTGCGAATAGTACGCAACACAAAAAAACAAGAAGAGACCACCGTGCTAACGTGCGAGTGAAGAGTAAGGTGTTGATTAAGAGTGATCCCCAAGGTTTTGACAGAGGAAGAGGGGAGAGGGGGGGAATTGAATGAAGGAGGCCAAAAAACAGAAGACCAAGGATTAAGTTTACCACCAGTCAGGACGAGCTCAGTCTTATCAGGGTTGAGTTTCAGATGGTTAGAATTCATCCAATCCCTGATAAATACCATCACTGACTGGAAGTTGTGAATGGAGTAGGGTGAATTCGACAAAGTAAAAATAAGCTGGAGGTCATCAGCGTAGTTAAACACTCTGACCTCCATCCGCTGTAAATCAAAAATAAGTGGAAAAATATACAAGTTAAAAAGGAGAGGGGAAAGGGAGGAGCCCTGGGGAACACTACATTGCACTTTGTGAGCCATAGAGAAGTCCGCCAGATGGACGGCTTGGTTGCGATCACTAAGAAATGAACTCACTCAAGCCAGGGCGGAACCCCCGATGCCTGCCGCCTCGACACGGGAAAGAAGGATGGTATGATCAACCGTGTCGAAAGCGGCAGACAAATCAAGGAGAATCAACGCCTGTGGGAGATTGGAATCAAGCTCCTCTTTGAGTGTGGGATCTGCGCCAGACTTTTTTAAAATGGGGACAATCGTGGCTGACTTGTGAGGGAGGGGGACAGTTCCTGTTTTAAGGGACTCATTGAGGAAGGTAAGGGGAGGGAGAGGGCAACTCCGAAAGATGTCACGCATAATATAGGCTGGGCAGACATCTGCGGGTGAACCAGATTTAACACTAAGGAGAATAAAAAAAAATTCTCCTCAGATAACAGAGTTAATTGGTCAAAATGACAGGTGTTATGCGGCGGACAATATCAAAGAATGCTGAAGAGGGGGGGATATTGGACTTGATGTCTTCGATTTTACTGATGAAAAAATCATTCAGGGAATCGCACAACTGTTGAGAGGGAACCGGTTTGACAGTTGTTCTGTCCGAGGAGGCCAATTCGAACACTGTGGCAAAAATTTCCCTCGGTTTGTTCTCCGCATGGAGAATCTTACCAGAAAAATAAGAGGTTTTTGCCTTAAGAATAGCTTTCTTGTACTCCGCCTGGATAGAGTTATACAAGATTTTAGAAGTCTCACTATAGGTACGTCTCCAGGCACGCTCTGCTTGGCGAGCCACCAGTTTTTTTTCCTTAAGCTCCTGGCTAAACCACTTGTTCGCATAGTGAGTGCGCTTCACCTTAACACGCCTAAGGGGGGGCCACCTGATCACATTTATTAATGGCCTCTACTTGAGATGAAGTGGAGAGGTTATCAATGGCTGGGCTTGAGGTTAAAAGAGAGGAACACAAAGATGGAATGTCGACCTTACCCCAATTACGCGCCCAGGTGTTCTTTGGGAAAGATGGCTTCTGAGCTAACCTCAAATCCAGGAAGAAGGAGATCAAGTAGTGGTCAGACCACAAACAAGGGATAACAATAGGGACAGGGATAGAGATGTTAAGGGACCAGATTTGGTCCAGGGTATGGCCCTGAACATGAATAGGGGTATGTACGTGTGAGATGAAATTTAAGCTGCCAAGCAGTTCGGTGAAATCCCTGGAAGGTGCGTCTTCCGCTAAATCAGAGGGCCAGAAGTTAAAATCCCCAAGCACCAGGACCGATGAGTGGCTTACTGCGAGTGTAGCTAGTAATTCCTGGAAAGCTGGGAGAAAAAGGGACATGTGTTGGGGTGGGCGATACATCAAGACACAGGTAATAGGGGTTTGGAAAGACACAGAACAGGCAATCAGAAAATCAACATCTAAAATCGAAGGAAAAGAAAGTAGTTGGAACTGAATGCCAGAACGGACAATCAAGGCCACCCCGCCTCCTACTTTGCCAGAAGGCCGGTCTGCTCGCAAAGCGTAGTATGAAGAAGGCAGAGCTGCCAATAAGCCAGGCAGGGATTTAGGGCGAAGCCAAGTTTCCGTTAGGAACAATAGGTCCGGTTTGTAGGTGTCCAAAAAAATAAACAGGTCTGACTGATGTTTAACAGCCGATCGGGTATTTAACAAGAAGGCCGAGATAGTCGGGGTAGTAATCCCTGAAGGGAGAAGTGAGGGTATAATGACAGTATCTGAGATGGCCACGGAGGGAGGAGGAGTGGATGATAGTGACAAAGAGGGTATATTAAAAGGAAGGGAAGGCAGGGGTGGAACTCTAGCAATGCCCATGTCGTAGACATGCCCCCGAATTGCAGGATCTAAGTTTCAAGGACCTTGCTGAGCGCAAAGTTGGTCAGCCGAGTAGGAACAAAGATTGGCATAATGCCGTGCCCCTTGCCCCATCTGGCCGCGGACGGGCGCAGATGGGCTTACATTAGGTGCACCTTCGGCGCGCAAAAGGCGTGCCCGCTGCGCTCGTCCGCTGCGCTTCCGATAACACATGCGCACTTTGTAGGGAGCAGCCTCGGGCCGCTAGACCGCTGCCTGTGATGTGCGCGCCCTTCCGGCTACTGCTAAGATGGTGCCTGCTCTTCAGCTGACCGGCACAGGAAGTCGCGCTGAAGGAGCTGCCCTCCACGCGATCGGCACTAGAAGCCGCGCGGGACGGGGGCAGAGGAGGCCAGAACAGTAAGTAATTGCAAGGTGATAATAATGCAACAATACAGTTTTAAATAACACGAAGAAGCAGAGAGCTGACTGCTTTAAGCAAAGTTGAGAAATCAAATGAGAAATGGTTTAAAATGTTCAGCAGTATCGATCACTGCAGATTAAAAGTATCACAAGCCAACAATGCTGCTTCAAAATCGTAGAGCCCCAGGAGCTGCCACCACCTGTATGACTCACCAGGAACCCTGCGCTATCTGCCGCTTTGTAGGGAGCAGCCTCGGGCCGCTAGACCGCTGCCTGCGATGTGCGCGCCCTTCCGGCTACTGCTAAGATGGTGCCTGCTCTTCAGCTGACCGGCACAGGAAGTCGCGCTGAAGGAGCTGCCCTCCACGCGATCGGCACTAGAAGCCGCGCAGGACCGGGGCAGAGGAGGCCAGAACAGTAAGTAATTGCAAGGTGATAATAATGCAACAATACAGTTTTAAATAACACGAAGCAGCAGAGAGCTGACTGCTTTAAGCAAAGTTGAGAAATCAAATGAGAAATGGTTTAAAATGTTCAGCAGTATCGATCACTGCAGATTAAAAGTATCACAAGCCAACAATGCTGCTTCAAAATCGTAGAGCCCCAGGAGCTGCCACCACCTGTATGACTCACCAGGAACCCTGCGCTATCTGCCGCTTTGTAGGGAGCAGCCTCGGGCCGCTAGACCGCTGCCTGCGATGTGCGCGCCCTTCCGGCTACTGCTAAGATGGCGCCTGCTCTTCAGCTGACCGGCACAGGAAGCCGCGCTGAAGGAGCTGCCCTCCACGCGATCGGCACTAGGAGCCGCACGGGACCGGGGAAGAGGAGGCCAGAACAGTAAGTAATTGCAAGGTGATAATAATGCAACAATACAGTTTTAAATAACACGAAGCAGCAGAGAGCTGACTGCTTTAAGCAAAGTTGAGAAATCAAATGAGAAATGGTTTAAAATGTTCAGCAGTATCGATCACTGCAGATTAAAAGTATCACAAGCCAACAATGCTGCTTCAAAATCGTAGAGCCCCCAATGAGCCCCAGGAGCTGCCACCATCTGTATGACTCACCCTGTGTGTTGCAAAGTCATCCTGTGCCCTGGGCACCCCCCAATGTTTTGCTGACTGATGCCTGTTGTAACTGATTTTGACTGACCCTGGGCTCTGCCTAACCAGGCCCAGGGCAGTGCTAAGCTGAAAGGAACATATTAGAATGCAGTTAAAACACCTAACATACACTAGGGCACACTATGGTATGGTGGGACACCCCTGTGATTGGCATTAGCCCTAGTATATAATAGGGCAGGGGATTGAAACTACCTACAAGTCCCTAGTACCTTGGGGCATGGTAGTTTAGAGGCCAGCAGCTTTTTCTGCATGTGCATGTGTGCACTGCTGAAGCCTGAGGTAAGTTTAAAAACAGCCCTGGGTGACAGGACTGCTTTTAAAATGTAAATTGTGCCCAAATTCGACTTTGGTGGTAGGGGCACTTACAATTGGATAACATACAATGTTGTGGCATATTATGGACCCCCAGGGTCCACCATAAGTATGCCAGGGGTGGGGGGTCAGTTATCTATAAGGTACACCTTTTTAAAATGAGTTTTGACATGCCTGGGTAAAGTGAAATTTCACATTTCACTCCCCACATTGTGGTAAAGTGCTGCTCAAATTCCACTATGATGCTAGGAGGTAAGGAGGATCTGCAATATTTCTGGAGATTCAGAACCCCTAAAGTCTCCCCTAGTAGTGCAGGGGTTGGGGGGACTGTAGAAATTAGGGAAATGCTTATATAATATGTTTTTATGAGCCCTGGTGCTACTAGAAAACCGACCCAAGTCATTTTCCCCATTGCAAATCCCATGGCCCATAGGTTAACGTGGTAGGACGTTATTGATTAATACCTATTAATAGGAGAGGACTTCCCTGAATGGTAGTAGTAAATCCAACAATCCCATATTGTTGAATTTCTCCTAGTGTACATACAAGAAGTTATAATACTTTCTTGTTAGTAAGTCCAAATTCAGCCTTCCAGTGGTCTTCCCTGATTGGTCAGAGTTACGTGGATTAGCCAGGCTGCTTTGAAGAGGCGATAAAGAGCCCCTGGGGTTACCAACTCTGCTGGGAGGGCAGTGTGCTGGTCCACAGGAAGGCCAGGCTAGGGGGTTGAGTTGTAAACCATGCTCTTCAAAGGCAAAGGGGTGGCCTGGGTGTCAGTTATACTTTTACACCCTTGACCCAGAGTCAGTGATAGGCTTAAGGACGGTATGTGCAGATTGTAGGGAAAGAGTCTATGGAAATATGCCATCCCAGGGGCGGTGTTTAGCCATCTCCTACCTTCCTGCTAGAAAATCAGCCATTATGGATTTGGAAGATTTGATGTACTCTGGGACAAAATAATGCCACACTCTACAGTATGTGGTCATAGCTATGAAGAGTTAGCCTGCTCTAATTGGTCAGAAATAACCTGTTGCTTGACCCAGAGAATTTTGAATAAGTATCTGAGAGGGGCAGAGCCCACCAGATCTGCTGCTTGAAACTTACTGAAGCAAGAAGTGCCCTGCTGAGAAGTTTTTCTGTGCAAAGATTTCTAAGGCCTGACCTCTGCAGATTGCACCAACTGACACTGCAGCCCTGTGTATTACCTTGCTGCAAAAGGACTAAACAGTGGACTCCCTTCAAGCAACAGGTTAACAGAGCTCACCTGGACATCCCCACTAAGAATTTCCGGCCTAAAGTTCCGGTGGAATTGTTAGGGTTTTGTTAGGGTGCGGAATTGAAGTTTCACACTTTCAAGGACCCTCTTGGAGATTCCAAAACCTTGGATTGTTTGTTGAATACTTTGGGACCCGCATGCAGAACTTCAGGAAGGAGTTCTAACTGGACCCTTCCTGCTGGAGAAGGCCGCACAACACATTTGGTGAGATTCTCCAGAATAAATGTAAAGGTGTCCCTGTCAGAGAAAACGAAATAACGAAATGGGGCACTGTTGGTTTCTAAGCACTAGAGAGTGACTAATCTTTAAAAACTCATATCTCTGGTACCCTACAGTGGATTTATTTTGTTTTGGTGTCATTTAAATGATAGCAATATTACCTATTTTTATAAATTGGTGTTGGATTTTTATTTTGTGTTGTATCTTAATTATTTACTGAAATCGTGTTTTAAATGCTTTACATACCTGTCTTTGAAGTAAAGCCTGTCTGCTCGCAGCCACATTACCAAGGGTTAGCATAGGAATAATATTCTAAGACCTATGCTGGGTCCTACCATGTGTTAGCGGCCTTATTGCCAGTGGCAGACCTACATTTACCAATAAACAACTTTCCAACATTTGGTGGCAGCGGTGGGATGAGGACTTGTGTTTAAAAGGTACAACTTTCAGTGAATGACTTAAGATTGTAAAAATCCTCTAAATTGCCTTAGAACAAAACTTTTGAGTTTGATTTTTGGAATTTGGAATTAACTGTTTTCAATCCATTGTTTTAATTTTTCCAAATTGTTCTAAGTCTGTTGTGCCTAGTTTTTTGTGAGCCAAAACTAGGGAATCATGGCTCTGGACCTGGATAAACTGTCCCAGTTTAAGATGGCTGATCCTAGGGAACAGTGTAGGCTTAGGGTGCTGCATGCTACCAAGAAGACGAGGAAGACAGGGTTGCTTGAGTTCCTTAAGGCCTGGGCCAGGGCAACTGGGGAGAACCAAGGGGGGTGGACAAATGTTCCCCCCAACCTCACCAGAAAGAGGGGTGAGGATGAGACCTTTTCCATTGAGACTAGTCTTAGCCAGGTGAATCAAGGTGGTGGTGGGAGTGGGGAAGGGTCCCTTATTCAGAGAAGGAGAAATTCAAATTGGCTAAGAGAAAATGGGAGAAGGAGGAGGAGAAGAGGAATGGTTGCAGCAAAAGTCAAGAAGATGCTGAGATGTCCAGGGGTGGTAGATTTGAACCTGAATTTCCCAAGGGCTTAGTACCCAAGAATAGTGAGGGGGATGACATTGAACGGTGACTAGCAGCTTTAGAGAGGGCCCTTAAAATGAGTAGGGTCCACACTAGGTATTGGGGTGCACTCCTGTGGGAGTTGATTCCAGTAGCTGGGATGGATAGGCTCCTGACCCTGAAGTGAGAGGATGCAGAACCATACCAGCAGATGAAGGCATGCTTAGTCAAGCGATTTGATCTGATTCCAGAGTAGTACAGGGTGAAGTCTAGAGGCACCCAGAAATTGAGTTCAAAGTCTTGGTTAGACTTTGTGAACGTTTCATTGAAGCCACTGGAAGGCTGGATTGTTGGTAACAAAGTTGACACATATGAGGGATTGTATAATTTGTTTTTGAAGGTATATATATTTTGACTCATTGTGCAGAAGAGAAGTTACACCAGTATCTAGTGGACTGTAAGCTAACAGACCCCAGAGAGTTGGGGGAATCAGCTGATGAGAGGGTGAGAATCCGGGTTTCTTTCAGCATCAGGGGGATGACCAGACGAAAGGAGAACAAGTCCCTTCCCAAGGGAAAGCCCAGGGAAATGAAGGTCAAAAACCTAACCAGTGCTCCAAAGATCCACAAAAACCTCTACAAGGACAAGAAGGGGGGGCCCGAGCCAACCCAACCCAAACTCAGAGGGAGGGAGTTTCAGGAAAAGCATGGTAGGTGCATGATCCCTCAAAGGTGGGAAAGTGCTTTGACTCTAACCAGCCAGGACATAAGCAGGGAGATGCTGTCTGTACCAAGTAGATCCCCACTAAGGGGCCATTCACAGGGATTGCCAGTGTCAGTGTAGGGGCAGTGAGTGGTGCCCCAGAGAGGGTAGTCAGGTGGTGGTAGCAACCTTAGTGTCACTGGGAGGGGTGAATATTTCCACCCTTGCTGCCTTACCTCCAAAAATGGACAAGTACAGGCAGATGCCTAAAGTGAATTGGACTGAGGTTGAGGCTATCAGAGACACTGGGGCTAGTGTAACTATGGTCCTGGATAACCTGGTGCCTCCAGAGAGTTTTGTTACCAGATGAGCTTCGCCAGGTGACATATGTACCAAACTCCATCCTATGGCTGTGGTAGATTTGGAATGGGGAGGTGTGACAGGCCCTATGAAGGCCCTATGAAGGTAGCTGTGTCAAAGGTGCTCCCAGTCCAGTGCTTACTGGGCAATGATCTTGAAGCCTCTGTATGGTCAGAGGTGGAGAGAGGACTCCATATGAAAATTTTGGAGCTCCCAGAGTGGGTATGTGTTGTAACTAGGTCACAGACAAGCCAGAAAGGAGAGGCTGGACACTTGGACCCTGGAGCAAAGGACCAAGCATCCAAGGACAAGGGTATTGAGCCTGGTGAGCCAGCCCAGTGAACTTGAGAGATGCATGAAGAATCTAACCCTGATGGGGAGGATCTGGCCTCTGAGGGAGGGACTCCATCCCTGCCAAAGCTGTCAGATTTGGCAGAACTGACAGGAGCAGGTGGACCCTCCAGAGAGGAGTTCAGTCAGAGAGAGCGTGACTGTCCCACCCTTCTGAGCTTGAGGTGTATTGCTTCTAAGCAAGAGGAGGGGGATGACAGTGGGTTTCGCAAACTCTACTGTGAAGATGGACTGCTTTATGCCGAGGCCAAAAAACCCAAGGAGGGGGCCACCAGGAGGTTGGTGATGCCCCTAAAGTACAGAGAGTTCATCCTGACTTTGGGTCATGATATCCCCTTGGCGGGACATTTGGCACAGACAAAACATGGAATCGGTTGGTGAACCATTTCTACTGGCCCCTTATGTCTGAAAAGGTAAAGGAGTTTTTCAGCTCCTGTGTCACCTATCAGGCTTGTGGCAAGGCAGGGGGCAAGACAAGGGCTCCCTTAATACCATTGCCAGTGGCTCCTTTCGTAAGGGTGGGGATGGACATTGTTGGTACCCTGGACCTACCTACTGCATCAGGGAATAGGTATATCTTAGTGGTAGTTGACCATTCTACTAGATACCTTGAAGCCATATTTCTTAGAATCATTGATGCTCCTGCGGTGGCTAGAGCACTGCTTGGTGTGTTCACCAGAGTGGGTTTTCCAAAAGAGGTGGTGTCAGATAGGGGCACAAACTTCCTGTTCAGCTATCTGACTGCTATATGGGAAGAGTGTGGTGTTAACTACAAGTTCACCACCCCCTATCACCCACAAGCAAATTGTCTTGTTGAGAGATTCAACATAACCCTAAAGGGCATGATAAATGGGTTGTCAAAGAAACTCAGGAGGAGATGGGATGTTCTCCTGCCATGCTTAACGTTTGCCTATAGGGAGGTGCCACAGAAAGGGATTGGTTTCAGTCCCTTTGAGTGGTTGTTTGGACACCCTGTGAGAGGGCCATTGAGCCTGCTAAGTAAGCATGGGCTGAAAATTCGTTTCGCTCGCGGAATTTGCGGATTTTCTGCGATTTCGCGATCTGCGAATCTCACGAAATCGCGGTTAAAGCCGCGAATCAGCGGGGACGTATTTTCAGCCAAGCACTTACAGGGTTACAGCAGCAGGTGCAAAAGTTGAAGCTAATTTTTTGTAACCTTTTACAAAAGGGTTACAAAGAAATTAACTTCAACTTGGGCACCTGCTGCTGTAAGCCTGTAAGTGCTTCCTGGCGCCTCGTTGCCTACTTGCAACTATTCACTGACCCTGCTCTGACCCTTGAAGCAGGGTCAGAGAATAGTTATAAGTAGGCAATGAGGAAGCACTGACAGATATAAAAACAAGCATTTGCAATGAAATAGGTCTCGCATTAGGAAAGTTTGAGCTATTGGTCTTGTAAATTTCAATTTTTTTTATTTATGTGTTGGTTTTGAAAACAGCTAAATTAATAGCTTTGTCATTTACAATGCCAATAGTTATAACTTTCGCAAATGTGACACCTATAGCATTTGTAATGCAACATGTTTTGTATTTACGTGACTTAGCTGTATTGATATTACAAATTACAATGGCTTTTAATTTTTTTAAATAATTAATACTTAAATAAAAGTGATTTTAATTTATAATGGCAATAGCTTAAACTTTTGTAAATAACTTTTGTGCAGATTATGTTCAGTGTATTTTATTGTGACGAAAATTCAAGAACAGAAGTGAAATAATAACATCTTTTTGTGACATTTGTAATAAGGTTTGAAACATTGAGAGAACATATTTGAACCAGTTGTTGTTGAATGGTTGGACAGATTGATGCTGTGGTGGTGCTGAGTGATTTTGTGGCGGTGCTGAGTGGTGCTGTGGTGGTGCTGAGTGATAATGTGGTGGTGCTGAGTGATGCTGTGGTGGTGCTGAGTGATGCTGTGGTGGTGTTGAGTAATGCTGTGGTGGTGCTGAGTGGTGCTGAGTGATAATGTGGTGGCACTGAGTGGTGCTGTGGTGGTGCTGAGTGATAATGTGGTGGTGCTGAGTGATGCTTGGGTAGCACTGAGTGATGATGTGGTGATGCAGAGGGCAGAAAGGCACAAAAAGCAGTCTAACAAAGGGCAGAAGGGCAGAAAAACAAGGGAAAAATGAGTCTAACAGAGGGCAGAAGGGCACAAATAACCAGTCTAACAGAGGATAGAAGGGCAGAAAAACAAGGGAAAAACGAGTCTAACAGAGGGCAGAAGGGCACAAAAAAACTAGTCTAACGGGGCAGAAAGGCACAAAAACGAGTCTAACAGAAGGCAGAAGGGCACAAAAATAAGGGAATAACAGAGGGCAGAAGGGCACAGAAAAACGAGTCTAACAGAGGGTAAAAGGGCAGAAAAACAAGGGAAAACCGAGTCTAACAGAGGGCAGAAGGGCAGAAAAACAAGGGAAAAAAGAGTCTAACAGAGGGCAGAAGGACACAAAAAACAAGTCTAACAGAGGGCAGAATGAATCCCGCCCTGCGTGTTTGTCCACGAAGATGCCACCTTTTTGTGCAATACCTCTACTCAACTGGAGTACTTTCTACTGTCTAATCAGTAAGTGCTCCCTCGTTGGCTAAATGTATAGGGGCAGATTTACAAACGCGAATTCGCAAATTTCGCCCATACTTACTGCTAAGAGAGTCTTTAGAGAAGCCTCTTAAAGAAGCAAAGGACAATCTGCTTGACTATGTGCTAGGCCTGAGATCTAGGATGGCAGAGTACATGTACAAGGCAAACAGGAAACTGGAGGCCAGCCAGGAGCTCATGTAGCAATGGCATGATCAAAAGGCTACTATGCCTGAGTATACTCCAGGACAGTTGGTGTTGGAGCCTGTCGCTCCCATGACAAGTGGAGTGGGCCCTATCCAATCTTAGAAAAGAATGGTGAGGTTACCTATTTGGTTGACCTTGACACCCCCAGGAACCCTCACATGGTCCTGCATTTGAATAGATTGACACCCACCATGACAGGGCAGACATTACCATGTTACTGATCACTGATGAGGGTGTGGAAGAAGCAACTGAGCCTGTGCCCGACCTCCTCGCCGCTAATGTGCAAGATGGGTCAGGGGAGGGAGTGGTACTCTCTCCCAAATTGACTGACCAGCAGCACAGCGACAGTAAGCAGGTGCTGGAGCAGTTTGCTGGCCTGTTCTCTTTGACCCAGGCATCAATGAGTGGTGTGTGCACCATATTGACACCGGTGATAACCTACTTGTCAAAAAAATGGTACAGGTTGTCTGACCATGTCAGGTCCAGCATTAAAGCTGTGGTTGCTAAGATGCTGGAGCTGAAGGTAATTGAACCGTCTGAGAGGCCACGGGCCAGTCCAGTGGTGCTGGTACCGATGCCTAATACTCAGGGGGGACCCAAGGAGTTAAGGTTCTTTGTAGACTACAGAGGATTAAATGCAGTCACAAAGACTGACACTCACCCTATACCTAGGACTGATGAGCTCATTGTTAGGTTAGGGGCTGCTACGTTTCTGAGTACTTTTGATTTGACTTCAGGTTACTGGCAGATTGCCCTCACTGATGGAGCAAAGGAGAGGTCAGCGTTCTCCACACCAGAGGGACATTATCAGTTCAAGATAATGCCCTTTGGATTAAAGAATGCACCTGCCACCTTCCAAAGGTTGGTGAACAGGGTCTTGTCTGGGTTGGAACAGTTCAGTGCAGCTTACCTGGATTATATAGTTGTATACAGTTCTACCTGGGGGATCACTTAAACCACCTAAGGGAAGTGCTTCAGGCCATGCAGCAAGCAGGCCTGACTATTAAGGCAAGCAAGTGTCAAATAGGGCAGATTTCTCTGGTGTACCTGGGCCACCTGGTAGGTGGGGGCCATGTAGAGCCCCTCCAAGTGAAAATCTAAACTATTTTGAATTGGACAGCTCCTGTTACTCAGACTCAGGTCAAGGCATTCTTTGACCTGACAGGGCACCACTATAGAAGATTTATTAAACATTATGGGACCATTGTGGGGCCCCAACAGAACTCACTTCTAAAAAGAGGCCCAAGAAGGTGATTTGGACCCCAGAGTGTCAGAAGGCTTTTGACACTCTGAAAGCTGCTATGTGTTCAGCACCATTGTTACTGGACCCTGCCTACACAAAAGAATTTGTAGTTCAGATCGATGCTTCAGAGCAAGGATTGGGGCAGTGTTGTCACAGCTAAATGAAGGGGGCCTTCATCAGCCAGTTTCCTCTATTAGCTGGAGGCTACTTCCCAGAGAGCAGAGGTGGAGTGCCATTGAGAGAGAGGCTTTTGCTGTGGTGTGGTCCCTGAAAAAGTTGAGTCCCTATTTGTTTGGGACTCACTTTCATTTTCAAACTGACCACAGGCCTCTCAGGTGGCTCATGCAGATGAGAGGGGAGAATCCCACACTGTTAAGGTGGTCCATTTCCCTACAGGGAATGGACTTTACAGTGGAAACAGACCTGGGGTTGCCCATGCAAATGCAGATGGACTTTCCAGGTTCATCCACTTAGCTGATGAGGACTACCAGTGTGTAGGTTAGTAGCCCGTCACCTTTCATTTGGTGGGGGCTATGTTGCAAAGTCATCCTGTGCCTTGGGCACCCCCCAACATTTTGCTGACTGATGCTGGTGGTAACTGATTTTGACTGACCCTGGGCTCTGCCTAACCAGGCTCAAGGCCCGTGCTAAGTTGAAAGGAACACATTAGAATACAGTTAAAATACCTAACATACACTAGGGTAAACTTTGGTATGGGGGGGTACCCCCAGTGATTGGCATTACCTACCTCATAAGTCCCAAGTATATAATAGGGCTGAGGATTAAAATTACCTAGAAGTTCCCAGTACCCTGGAGCATGGTAGTTTAGTCCCTTCGCTGTTTCTATGGGCCAACGGCTGTCGTGAGCACAGGCTTAAGGAGGTTATGTGCGGATGGTAGGGGGAGAGTCTATGGAAATATGCCATCCCAGGGGTGTGTTTAGCCAGCCCTACCTCTTTGCTGGAAAATCATCAATTATGGATTTGGAAGATTTGATGCACTCTGGGACAACATAATGCCACACTCTATAGGATGTGATCAGGAGTTATCCTGCTCTCATTGGTCAGACGTGACCTGTTGCTTGAACTAGAGAATCTTGAATAAGTATCTGAGAGGGGAAGAGCCCTCCAGATCTGCTTCTTGAAACTTACTGAAGCAAGAAGTGCCCTCTGAAGATTGCAACAACTGAAACTGCAGCCCTGTGGATTACCTTGCTGCAAGAAAACTAAAGAGTGGACTCCCTGCAAGCTACAGGTTAACACACCTCACCTGGACATCCCCAGCCTGGAGTACCAGTGGATTTGTAAGGGCTTTGTTCAAGTGGATTGTGGAATTGAAGTTTCACACTTTCAAGGACCCTTTTGGAGATTCCAGAACCTTGGATTGTGTGTTGGATACTTTGGGACCTGCAAGCAGAACTTCAGGAAGGAGGTCTAACTGGACCCCGCCTGCTGGAGAAGGCCGCACAACACATTTGGTGAGATTCTCCAGAACAAAGTTAAAGATGTCCCTGTCAGAGAAAGCGAAATAACTAAAAGGGGCACTGTTGGTTTCTAAGCACTAGAAAGTGACCAATCTTCAGAAATTCATATCTCTGGTTCCCTACAGTGGATTCTTTTTGTTTTGGTGTCATTTAAATGATACAAATATTACCTATTTGTATACATTGGTGTTGGATTTTTATTTTGTGTTGTGTCTTAATTATTTACTGAAATAGTGTTTTCAAATGCTTTGCATATCGAGGAGTCAAGATGGCGGGCTGATACCGCCGAGTGAAGGTCGCTGCATGGGGCTGCTCTGCCACGATCAATTTCAACTAGCTATCAAACACACCTAAATCGGCTGACTTGAAAGCCGCTAAGGCAAGAGAATAGAGAGGGTGCACCGGTGTATCAGGAAGAAAGCTAACGGACTTTCGGAGATTGGAACACGGAAACTCACCGTTCCAGGCATTGTTCGCTACCGTGTTTACCCCGTTTACCACACGTCAGGAATCGATGATACGGGTCTTGCTTTTCCTCAATAGCGGTGTGCTCCGCTCTTGGATACACGTAAGGGCTACTCTTACTCGCACGACAGAGAGGTTGGTTAGCGGGGCGTGCTCTGGACCCCGCCCGCCTCCCTTGCAGCTGAGCGCTCACCTGACGCTGCGCTCAACGCTACCGAAGCCGAAGTGTTTGGAGTCAGAGGAGCCGGGGGAGCCGATGTCATCGAGGCAGACGAGGTCTGCAAGGAACCGGAAGATCTGCCAAACATTGAGACAAGCAAACACAGGTACGATGGCGGCAGCTGCGGCGTTTAGCAATATTAATGGGGTGCAAATTGAGCATTCAACGAAACCTAAACTAGCTACTGGCAGCAATAATTTTGGGGGGAAAAATAAAAATACCAAACCAAAAACCGCTGACACAATTGAAATAACTTTGGGTTCAGACACGAAGCTTGTGCAGATCAACAATGAAGGAACATGTAAGGGATCTGAACCCGAGCTAGCTAAGTTAAAGCCCAAAGAGAAAACAGCTAAAAATAACGAAACAGTTACCAATATGATTGAAGCTCTGCTAACCACTGATATATTTTCTGCTGAGAAAGGTGAAATTAAGAGCGGAAGCAAGGGCTCGGATAAGCTCCCTAGAACTAATATAGGAAATCTCTCTCTAGAGAATCAGTCAAGCACCGGGGACACCACATTAAAAGAAATTGAAACCGATTTAGAAATAACCGGTGAAGAAGGTGCACCCGCGATGAACGCGATTAATGCAAGCCAAAAGAAAATACAAGACATTATGTTAAAAAAGGGGGTGGACACTGTGGAACCAAACACAAACTCCAGTTTACATACGAACAAAACGAAAATGAAGGGGAAAAAGGCTGGAGACGACGCAATCCAAGAAACTACGGGACTAACGGATGAAGACTCCAACTTAGAATATGAAGAATTAACTGATGAATTTGGGACAAAATTTTGCTCATTGATAAGAGCTCATTTTTTAATGCCGAACTTAGACTTTGGAATAATCCTGGTCTCCCTGATATCTTCTCGGATGGGACAGGAAATTGTTGGGTGAGACATGGAATAGTCACATTGGGAGATCTCTATGGATCAAATGGTATGCTAGATTTTGAAAATTTGAAAATAACAAACGGCAATATTAATGATATGCATTTCAAATATAGACAACTAAGAGACTTCTTTTATAGCAAAATGAGAATTACGGAGGTTACTCAATCAGACATATTAGAGTGTATATATTCTGATAAAATTAAATCACTAATAAAACTGGGTTATCAACACTTAATTGAGGGTAAAAGCGATGATACGATTAAAATTGCATCGAAATGGTTTGGTAGACTCAATCTGGATATAAACCCTACACAAATTGTGAATGCACTATCTCATTTAAACAATATCGTACACTCTTCCAATCTCAGATTGCAATCCTATAGAACAATTACAGAACTCTATTATACACCACAAAGAATCTCTACCTGGACACAGGGGAATTCCACAATAGATAAAACTAAATGCTCAAAATGTAATTTATACGCTGCCGGAATTGAACATATGCTATTTTCCTGCCCCGCATTATCTATATACTGGAATGGAATAATGGAAATTCTAAGAATTAAAGATATAGCAACTCCGGTACTCTCTGCACATTTAGTTTTACTAGATATTCAAGAACGCAATTGTCTCAATAAAGATCTCCTAACCATACTGTTTGCATGTGCAAGATTAGTTATAGCTAGGTCATGGATATCTAAGGACCCTCCAAACGTTGCAGAATGGTGCGCTTTGGTTAGCGAAATAAAAATTATGGAACTTACATTAGCTAAACATAGAGGCCCAAAAGCCTTTATTAAAAAAGAAAAGATTTGGAAACAATTTTTTGAAGTATAAAAGTGGGAATTTTTATTTTTAGTAGACTATTCACTCTCTCTGAGAACTTTCTTCTGTTAATCTATAAATACTTCACCATTTTTTCATTTGCTTTTTTACCCTTTCTGTTGACCTTCTCGAAGAATCTAAAAACTTAATACAAAGATAATACTATGTCAATTTATTGTTACTTGATCTATACATTTGTCTTATTATGCTTTATGTCTTATCTTGCAATAATAAAAAAATAAAAAAAATAATAAATAAATAAATGCTTTGCATACCTGTTTAGCCAAGTTGCCAAGGGTTGAGCACAGGAAAAATTTTCTAAGACCTATGCTGGGTCCTACCATGTGTTAGCAGCCTTAATGCCAGTGGCAGATTGCTGAATTGAAGTTCACACTTTCAAGGACCCTCTTGAAGATTCCAGAACCTTGGATTGTGTGTTGGATACTTTGGGACCCGCAAGCAGAACTTCAGGAAGAAGTTCTAACTGGACCCCGCCTGCTGGAGAAGGCCGTTCAACACATTTGGTGACATTCTCCAGAACAAATTTAAAGGTGACTGTTCGAAATGGGAGTCTCTATTTGGCAAGGGCTTGCACCTTTGT
The DNA here is from genome assembly GCF_964263255.1 of Lissotriton vulgaris. Taxonomy (NCBI): domain Eukaryota; kingdom Metazoa; phylum Chordata; class Amphibia; order Caudata; family Salamandridae; genus Lissotriton; species Lissotriton vulgaris. The sequence goes on from NC_141688.1 coordinate 9,530,995, forward strand.
CCACATAGGAACCCTGCTTCCCAGTCAGGATAAGGGAGTTATACTCCTAAAATAACCCCTGTTCACTTGGTAGCTTGGCACGTGCAGTCAGGCTTATCTTAGAGGCAGTGTGTAAATCATTTGCACGAAACCAACAGTAATACATTGTAAGAACTACAAAAGGACACTACACCAGTTTAGAAAAATATCCAATATTTCTATATACTTAAAATAAGACCCAATATGATAAAAATCCACAATACAGTAATTAAAAATCTTCAGTTATCAAATTAATCTTGAAAAACAGTTCCTTGATGTCAATAGCCCCGTCCGGGGCTATCACGGCGTTGTGAGCAAACAATTTCAAACAGTTCTGGATGACCGCGGTGTTGTGGGCAAGCTACGGTTTCGGGAAAACCCACAAATAGTACCTGTCAGAAATGCAGGGCATTGATGACCTCTCGTTGAGCTTCCATAAACACAGCATCCGCAGGCATCGGTTCCGGAGGTCGGTGCAGGAGTCGTCGGGGCCCTCGAAGTCACACGCGTTGCAGATCAAACTCCTCTCTGTTGTAGTCAGGAGCGCAGGCGTTGGCAGGCATTGGGTGCTGCGGTGCAAAGTGCAGTGGTGCAGCGTGATGTGCCCTTAGGTCGAGATGCTAGCAGTGGCTCGGTGGTGGCCTAAGATGGCATCATCAGTAAGACCAGGGTCGCATTGTGAGATTAAGGCGGTGCTCGCCGCGGTGCTGGTAGGTCATGGTGCAAGCAGCAGCGTCGTCGTTGCTGAAGCGCTGTCATCGGCTGATGAACTGGAGTCGATAGCACCGGCGTCGGTAGGCCAAGGCGGGATGAAGGTGGTGCATCGTGTAACTTTATGAGCAGTGCCCTCTTGCCACAGTGTAAGCAGCGACGTTGATTCCGGCGGGGAGCGCGGAATCAGGGATACCATGGCTTCCTCGTGAAGCGAGGCAGTGCGGAGTGCGGTGCCCATAGGTCGCAGTGTGAGCAGATGTTCGGTGGCAGTGTCAACAGGTGTCGTCGGTGAGATCTAGGTCACGGTGCAGCATTGCGGCGGTGCCCTCTGTGGTGCCTTCAGGACACAGAGTCAGCAGCGACGGTATAGACGGCATTGAGCTTGAAGTCTTTGCTGTTCCTGAGACTTCTTTAACAGTGGGCAAGCTCTACCTCAAGCCCTTGGAGAAACTCACAAAAGTAGATTGCAGAAAGTTCAGTCCAGTCCTTTCACTGCCCAAGACAGAAGCAGCCCCTGTAGGCCAACACTGCAACGCACACAGCACAGTGGTAGTTCCTCCTCACAACTTCTCCAGCTCTACTTCTTGGCAGTCTTCTTGATCCCAAAAGAGTTCTAAAGTCTTGGGGTCTGGGCCCCAAGATTTATACCAGCGATATCTTTGTCCTCTGAAGGCAACAGGGATTGCACCTGGCTCAAACCAGTTTGGGGTGCATTCTGCCAGTGTGCATCTTCTTCCTTTTTCAGTGTGGGTCACGGTCCTCAGACACACCACAGGAGGTGGAGCAAGCATTGTGGAAGGCAAGCCCAGCCCTATTCAGACCAAGGTGCTGCTCCTCCCACCCATGTATGTGTAGATATGCCTACTCAGCCCTGTGCTGACTCACCCGGTCTCATGGAGTCTCCCCTAGCCCCTCTCACTCACAAACCTAACAGAAAATACACAAGCTAGCAGAGGCAGGCTGGATGGTTAGGTCAGAAAATACCCACCTTCTGAAAGTGGTATTTTCAAACACAGAATGTTAAAACAGACTTCACTAAAAGATGCATTTTATCATTCTGAGTTCAGTCATACAAAACTAGAATTTCTACCATGTTCCCTGAGTCAGTTAGTGTTATAGGATGTTATAATAAAACTGCCCACTCTTGCCTATGGGGAACAGGTAGCCTTGCAATAGTGAAACACGAAGTTGGCTGTAATTCATTATCAGGACTTGCACACACACACACCAGGGCATGTCCTACCTTTCACATATAAAGCACCCTGCCCATGGGGGTACTTTGGGCCTACCTTTGGGGTGAATCACATGTAGAAAAGGGAATGTTTAAGGAATTCAAGAGTGTAGACTTGCCAAGTCGACATGGCAGCCCCTGGCTGTGCACAGGCTCTGCAATGGCAGGCCAGAGTTACATTTTACGGGCTGTTTGCCTGGGTGACACAATCCAGTGCTGCAGCCCACCAACAGCATTTGATTTATAGGTAAAGGCACTTGCAGTGCACTTTACTAGGGACTGACACATAAATCACATAGGACAATCATGAAAACACCAATCCATAACACATTTTATACAGGAGCACTTGTACTTTACCATTAAACAGCCGTGAGGAAAGTGTGTTGAATCATTGCACCAGCAAAAACAGAGTCAAAACAGGGAGACCCGAAAGCAAAAAAAGTCAGGGGAAACACGCCAAAAGATGCCAAGTCTAACAATATCCCTGTCAGAGAAAACGAAATTACTAAAAGTGGCACTATTGGCTTCTAAGCACTAGAAAGTGACTAATCTTTAAAAAATCATATCTCTGGTTCCCTGCAGTGGATGTTTTTCGTTTTGGTGTCATTTAAAAGATAAAAATATTACCTATTTTTATAAGTTGGTTTTGGATTTTTATTTTGTGTTGTGAATTAATTATTTACTGAACCTGTGTTTTTAAATGCTTTACATACCTGTCTTTGAAGTTAAGCCTGTCTGCTCGCAGCCACGTTATCAAGGGTTGAGCATAGGAATAATTTTCTAAGACCTATGCTGGGTCCTACCATGTGTTACTGTATCAAACTTCTTAGAAGTAGACATTCTTAGCTTTCCAAACAACATTTTTGAAGTGATTGCTTTGATTTTGTTATGATATACTTGAACAGGTAAATGTTATTCACCTTTTCCCCATGCCAGCATCGCCCTCTCAACATAGCCTGCAGTCATACCAGTGGGTGTGTGACCTTCAGATATGACCTGCCTGGCTGAGTACACACTGGACAAAGCCTGTGGATGTGCCAAACATGCTATGTTATGTTAATGCCATTTACTACATGCTCAAATCGCCCCAAACTGCATCTCGGCGTGACCAGGTGACAAGGCAGAGCACGCAGCTAACCCAGAACAAAATTGTCTTAAGTAATTTCCCAAAATGAAAATGATCTGTACAGATCCTAGGAAAGTGTGGCAGCTTGTTCCAATATAAAGGAGCCAAATAGGAAAAGGACCTGCCACCCAAATGGGACCTTTTGACAAACGGAAGGATTAACACAACTGGGTAGTTTGTTGGCAGGCACTGTATGTTCAAGGGATCAACCTTTCCTAGAACCTCCTTTACTATGTTGTACCGAATGTCATTTCAGCTATACCTTCTCCGGCAGTCCTCCTCATTAAATGAAGTACATATAGTCTCAATATCCAATGACCCCCGCAGTCACAAGAGGCTGACCGAAACATGGGCCATGGACTATGACAGATTGGAAACCGAAAGGGGTCCTGCCACTTGCTCCAAAACAGCAGCTGCATCTTACAGAGGAGTTTTAGCAAAACAGAAGCTTCCTCTGCAGCTGCTTTTTACCCATGCTTCTGGGGCGTCAGGTCTAGGCCAACAATTGCCAGTCATGAGAGGTGGGACCCCCCATCCCTTTAGTATCCACCTTCCACCTATTCTACAACCAGTGTAGAGGGGGGTTGGATAGTGAGTCTCTATCTAGGACCTTGGCCTGCACTGTGCTGGTAGCCTTTGACAGGTAGGCTTCTAAAGGCTGACTAAGGGGGGTATTTCTCACCAGCAGATCGAGGGCAAGGAGGGGAACCTTTCTATTTGTGGTTCTTTTCTAGCTGAAGCGTCAGGGGGGAAGGATTAGCAAGATGCAGAGACAAAGCCTGATCCATCCCTTAGAAAGCAGTGTATTTATTGCATTTCAAGTTAATTGGGCCAATTGGTACGTACATCCGCCCAGTTGCTTATGTAAGTTAATATTTATCTAAATAAATCTCAATACATTCCTGCTGTGGAAAAAACTTGGTATTTACAATGCATGCCGCGAGCCATATGTAGTGTGGCAGTAAATCAACAATATATTTGTTTCATTGCAATCAGGTGCTGGTGATTTATCACCCGGGCTCCCGAATGCTGCCAACTTTCAACCTGCAGGAAGACATGTCGTTTCTTTTATCACCTGCCAGCTGTCTCCTGTGTCTGCTAGGATAGGGTACCTTAAGGCTCGTGAACAGGGAAACATACTCGTACATCAAACGGCATGAACAGAAAGCCCCTGTTCCAATCCCACTGATCAGAAAACCAAGGGATCGGTCCCCAGTAATTTATTTTCTCTACGCTGGGCCACTGAGGACGAAGGGTAATTCAGGACCTGGCTTCAGAGGCCGTGGTAAAAATCAGCGGATTACAGGCTTTGCTCTATGCTGAACCACATACATGGACATCCACTCTGACAAAAGTAGTGAATCACTCACAACCGAAGTACTAGAAAAAAAAGTGGCAAATTTTGAAATGATCTACAATGGGCCAAAATTTCTGGCCCGTAATATTTATTAATTTGAGTTAGGGATTTACTCATCAGAGTCCTTACAGCGTTAGGGTGAGTATTCACCTGCAAGCCAGGCAATGCTACTGCCCCCAACTTGATCTAAGTAAACAATGTTGAGTTCATGACAGTCGTAGGCATAGTCTTTTTTCTGTTATGTTTGCCCATGAGCCCCCATCGCTCCCTATCGGGTTCCACAATGGCATGAAATCACCATTGGCTTTGGGGTACACCTCGGGATCCCATCTCCAGCCCTCTAAATCTGGAGGAAACCCCTCAAACACCTCAGAAACCGGGAGGAACCCGGCTCATACCTACAGTTTAAAATGTATACAGGTTAAGAAACTGGAAATCTAGAATGCCAGCAAAGGAACTTTAACTGCAAACAGTTTATTGTGATGAATGCAGACAAATCTCATTGAGAGGAGGGGTGTGAAAATGATTCAAATATAGAATAAGTGCTAGAAATCTGTATATATGGAGCATTGTTTCATTCAGTTGAGGCCAGTGGTCGAAGTGGGTAAAAAAACAGTAGGGGAACTGTGGGTTGAGACTCCGAGGGCGGGGATAACCCAAGGATTGTATCAGTGGGCGGAGCCAGAAGTGTGGCCAGAATGTGCCAAACATCTCAGTTTTTAGTATTTGGTTAGCATTTCACGAACCAGTTACAGCTTATTGCGTTATTTAATTCAACCAATGGATACACTTGTTGATTTAAGGTTTAATATGAGTTATTGGCATTTAAATAAATTCACAAAGTGGGATATATTTCCTATCACACAATGTCCCACAATACGCTTAAAATGGAACCACACGCCATTTGTCTCAGAGACATACACTTTCTTTCATCAGCACTTCTCCTCCCTTCTTCCACAAGAGCAGTTCAAACATGAATGGCAAAATATCCTAGTTTGCAAATGTTTTCTATATAATTATGGCTCTGCCATATTTTCCACATAATATATCATCCAATGCATAATCTTACAGTTTTAACTAATCATTTTTGTAGCCCAAACATATAAAAGGTTACTAAAAAACTTGACTTGTATTGCTGCAAAGTGGGCGGCCCTTTGCAAAGGTTGACTTATCAAATGTCTCACTGCTGCATTTGTATGTTACCCTGGTATTAATGAGGCAGAATCTTTGTAGAGACTTAACATGTGTAAACATTTCAAAATAATGAAGTATAAGAAAATATATTGCATTATGCTGCAGCCTTTTTTTGCTGCATAATTTAGTCAACACTGCTGCAGAATTCCAGTGGCCCCAGTGCAGGTAGCACATGTTAATAGTGCTTGTTCATGAAGCAGAGAGACTGTGAAGTTTGCAAACATAGTTTGGTGTGCGTGCAAATCTTGCATTGACGATCCATGGTGAGTTGCAGCTACTACTGCTGAAACTAGGCCAATGAAGGTACCAGTGGGGGAGGCGGACTGGCCTCGAGGGCAGAGCCGGCTTTAGTGCTGGTGGCGTCCTGTGCAACAATGTTTGTAGGTGCCCCCCAATGACCACCTATGCCTCGGACTCCCTCACTACCATGCTTTATTTTATTTATTTATTTATGTAGTTTATAGAGCGCACAGCTACCCCCGGAGGGGTGTCCCGGCGCTAGAACCTGAGTCTCTAGGGGGGAAGAAGGAGCAACAGGGAGAGATCATAGTCCAGAGAAGAGCCAAGTTTTGAGTTTGGCTCGGAAAATGGATTCGGAAGGACAGAATCTCAGATCGATTGGCAGAGCGTTCCACAGTTTTGCCGCAATGACACTGAACCCTCTGCCACCCATTCTAGATAGTCTAAAACGGGGAGAGATCAGGAGGCGGAGGTCGATCTCAAGGATCTGATGGAGCGAGATATAGAGACACGTTTTTTCAGGTAGTTGGGTCCGAGGTCGTTGATGGCTCGGTAGGTAAGGGTAAGGATCTTGAACTGGATACGGCTGGCCACTGGTAGCCAGTGTAGTTCCTTACGATACGCGGATACTGATTGACGGTAGGGAATATTACCAATCAATCTGGCCGCCGCATTCTGGACAATCTGGAGCCGGTCTAACAGATACTGGGGGGCACCAGCATAGAGGCTGTTAGCATAGTCCAGGTGGGACGTGATGAGGGCATGGGTAACTGTACGGCGAGAATCCAGAGGGAGATAGGGGAGTATTTTTTTGATCATGCGCAACTTCAGGAAGCAGGCAGAGGTCACTTTGCCTGCTTTAAGAGTTCCACTCAAGGCTCCATAACCACACCCTTTCTCAGATGCATTTAATTTGATTTACAGTGCCACACACACCAGTGTACGTTGTCAGAGCACTTTACATCACACACACACTATTCAGAGACAATCATTTATTTGTGTGTAAATCTCTGTATAGGAAATGTTACATAAGACAAAGGACTGCAAGGTGTAGAAGTCACATGACAACCATATAGGAGGCAGTATAGTTTAATAGCTCACTGTTCTATGTTAGGATTTTAACTTATAAACTGAAATTAACAAAAATATCTATCTGACAAAAACAGTAACCCACTCAACTAGTTAACATTATGAGCAATTTGTGATCTGCATTTTACATGTTCTTTGCAGCAGGCACATTAACCTTCTGCGCTTCCTTTCCAGGAGTCAACCCTTGCACTAGACAAAACTCCAATGTCTTTCTAGGAAGAACATTAATCACTGAAGTTATCTTGACATTTTTATTGTTGCTGAAAATTGCTGGCAGCCAGGAAGGAGGCAGCACGTTTTTTAAAATCCATAATATACTTGCAAACACCGCAAACCCACCCGAAATAGGTGCCCGGTGTGATCAAACCGTTCGCACCCCCCTAGCCTGCTGAAGGTTCCTGTGATCTCAGTGACAGAGTCACAGTGACTGGATCACTGTTGCTCTAGGGAGTGCTGCTTCGTAGACCTACCCGCAAGACAGGAGATGAACTTCAATATTGATTGTGGTGGACAAGCCTTCAAGGTTAACCCACACTTGCCACCACAAGGGTCCACTTGCTGGTGCTAAGACACCAGGGCTTCTAAGGTCTAGCAGGGCCTTCTAAGGTCTAGCACACAAATATGCTCCTTCAGGAAAGTAGTCGGGTGGACTAGTCATGAAGGCTGAACCTTGATTCCCCAGTTACAAATTCAGCAGCTCTGGCCATAGTGTCACATCCTCTCCCCACTGAGCACCATACTGCCCCACTGAGAAAAACTCGCACTGCCTTCAGCTACAACCTAATTGTGCATCGCTACAAAAACACCTGGATGTGGCTCAATTTAAGTTACGCACTAGACAAGAGTAATATGCTGCCTAAAACCCTCATAAGGAATGCAAGATTAAGTAAAGCTTGTGAAATCTAAGCAGAAACAACATGGTTACCTTAACGATTCCTCACTCACTATTTAGAAATCATTGTGTGCTTTTACCTGAAAAGATAAGGACATGACTACAGGGCCCAGAAAGGACCCTTTTCAATGTCCATTAGTTTTATCCTACAAAACTTAAGAGGTCTGGTTTCAAAAGAACACTTCTATAAACACAGAGCCATGGTACACCTTTTGTTTTACTATCAACCAGGTATTGTATACCTCCAGTAATGGTGCACTTCCCCACCCGGGGAAAACAATGTTGTTATAGCTAAGGTTTCTACATTACATCTTCCCTGTTTCTCTGCCTCTGCTGTTCAGCCAGTGAGTGTAGAATGTTTGTGTGAATGTGATGTCATTGGAATATTTGCTATGCTGAGAGTGGACTGTATTGGATCCTGGACTGAGCTGCAGAGAGGATGCTCCTGGTGGGGTTTATATTACAAATCTACTGGAAAACCAATCTAACCATCTCAGAACAATAAACTTATCATCTGTTACCTAACTAAGTCTTCTGGAACTCTTTACTATGACACAACATAAATTGGCGACGAGGCAGATCAAAACTACGCATTAGGACCGTTCTTCAACCTTCTAAAGGACCTTCTTTAAGCTTCTTATAGGTACTTTTATTCAAGATTTTATTCAAACGAACCTCCTAAAGGATTTTACGCCCTCCTGCCCTACCAGCCCATGGACAAGGCATAAGTTTCCTGTTACCGGCTTCTTCTTGCCTAATTCCTGCTGCCTGCTTCAAACAGGGCATGTGCTTCCTGCTATCTGCTGTTTACTGTCTGATCTCTACTACCGGATTCCGCTGCCTGCATCTGACAGGGCCTTGTTACCTGCTGCCATGTTTCTTGCTGCCACATGCTGCAACATGATGCCTCTAGAGGTGTGTACCCAGCATCTACAAAATGTTGACACTACATCTAAGAACCCACTGACGGGGCTATGAATTGAATTTAAGTATAGTAAGCCCTTTGCCTCATCTTGCAAGTACAACATTGAAATGTACAGTTACCTAAAGTTTATGTACCATGAATTTGCGGAGCATTTACTACGTCCGCAGAGACTGGCAAACTGCTGATCTATCCTGATCAGACACTCGTTTTTGACAGAAGTTATCAAAGTTCCTACTACTTCACTGTCAATGTTCACACATGAATATGGATGTTTTCTCCTTCTTCATTGAGAGCATTTGTAGGACCTTTTGCACTTTCTTGGAGCCATTAACAATACTGACTGTGGCAGTGTAAGTGGTAAGTCTCTGCCATCTACTACAAGTGCAGAGACCCAGAGATTTGGCTCTTCGCGAAAGTGGACTACCCCCTGTGGACTGTCCAGATTGCTATATTTGTTTAGCATCCCTCTGATGCACCACCACATAAGGCAAATTCAGGTGAGACATTTTTATTTTTATTTTTGGGTCTACGCTGAGACCTGTTACCCACACAAGTTACCAACTGCCATTTTCAAATTCAAAATAAGACATGGCACAAGCCTTCTTGCACGCACCTATCTGGATCTTCAGGACACGCTTTTCACTCGAGACTCCCTCAGTGACGTTGCTGTGACTGGGCACTGCTTAAAGGACATCTTGCTGCACTGGCGTGCAGTGAACCACCCGGCACGACGTCTAGAAACGTGCCGCTATCTTGGGTTTGCACTTAGCCATGCGATCTTTTGCTGTTTCTGCAGGGTTTTTGACAACCACATTTTATGCTGCTGCAGCAAGGCATCTCTGCACTTCCTGCCAGTCACTATGTCTCCCGCTTTGCCTCTCAATTGTACCACTTTCAGTGCTCTTCACTCTACATGTATCAGAGTACACAGGTACTGTCTTCTTGTGGCATATTGTGTGCATCACCAACTTGGGATCGTGAGTTTAGCCTTCTCTGCCAACGGCATCTGCTTCTACGCATTGATTAAGCTTGTACTGCAGCATGGTGAGGTGATTGGAACTTTCATTCATTCCTGCATTGACTTTACAAGCGTTCGTGGAGCCATATGTTTCTGAGGTTCTTTCAGAGACGTTATTTTACTGTTTCCAGTTAATGCCTTACTTTAGAGACGCCTTGCAGTTTTTCTTCGTTGCTTCACCTTAAGTGATGTATTTCAGGTTATCTTGGTACTTAAGCAACGATATTTTCGGTCTCATTTTTGGCTCTCATTAATACGGGCCTTTACTGCTATGCATTTTTATGTTTCTGCTTATACCTGCATATGTTACCATGCTATGTATTTACTTATTTTCCAGTATTGATTTATTCTTGAATGTACTTTTATCATATAACTTTACATGGTACTGTATCAGTAATGTATTTCTTGAGTGGCATGCAGGTTTTCTTACTTGTTGCTGTCTGTACTTTGTTCTGGAGCATTTTTCTTGTTCCTCTGATTCTTTACATGAGTTTTAATTACAATAGTTGCAGACTATCTGCGTATTGCCCTGGAGGAATTAGAGATCGAAGAAGCCTGGAACAGTAACTTGGAAAGGACATCATTCAATAAAGTGTGTAACACCAGGGCCAAGGCACTATCCTTCGTGGAAGATAAAAGGAGATTGGCCAAACGCCGTCAGGCATGGGTGGTAATAAATTCATACATAGGCCTAAAACCATAACCCTACCTAGCAGCCCACTTCCGCCTATCACTAAAAAGGAGGTTCATGGCATTTAGATTTGGCAATCACTGCTCGAAGGACTTGGTCCCCACCTGGAAAAATAAACAGCAAATAAAGATATGTTGTTTATGTGGGTATCACACAGAAATTTTATGCCACCTAATGTGCGTCTGTGAATCCGTAAAAGAAGAAAGAAGGAAATTGTTGAAAACAGCCTTAAATGACTTAAATATCCGTACTTACAGACATGCGGTAACAAGTTGGATGGGCGCCTCATCAAATATTTTAATATGCCGGGGGGTAACATTTATGACACTAGTAAATAACGTACTCACGAAAGCTGAAAAAGATTAAATGCTTGGGGTCAGAAAGGGATTTTTACAGAAACTGTAAATATTTTAAAGTAGACTGAAAATACGATTCGCTTTTAATTTTGTATGTTATAAATTGCGCATTTATTATATGCTTTATGGTTGTGACAAACTAAATAGAGTTACTTTTTGAAAAAAAAAAGAATAATTACAGTACAATTATATTGTGCGCTGGTTTTCATAAGTGGTCTAACTTGAGGTGTAACTGAATTTGTTTGCTGTGTAGTTCGGTTCACCCAGATCGTACTTTCCATGCACTTTCATATGTGGTCTAATTTGAGGTGTGACTGAATTTTATTTGCTGTGAAGTACAGTTTACTCATATCGCATTTTCCTGGAGTACTTTCTTTGTTCCTATGATTCTTTACATGTGTACTTAATACTTACAGTTTATTTGTCATATTGTGCGCAGGTTTACATGCGTGGTCTAACTTGAGGTTTTACGGAATGTCCTTTGCTGTGTAGTTCATTGCACCCAGATCGCACTTTCCTGCATTTTCAATTGTGGTCTAACTTGAGGTGTGACTGTACTCCTATCTTCGGTGTGGTACAGTTTACCCAGATCACATTTTCCTTGCATTTAATTGTGGTGTTTCTCTTTAATGTGTTTTCGCCATTTTCACTTCTCACTACATGTTTTTCTCTAGTTTGATGTGTTAGGTGTACGCCACCTGTGTTACTTTCTTAATATTTTTCTGTCCTTTTTAGGGCTCGGGCCTCGCCCACCACGAAGTGGGGGCGGGGCTTGCGAGCTCTTTAGTATTGAGAAAAAAATAATTCAGAAAGGGCTCCGGCTGGCACATTCCTTAGTTTTTTATGGCATCTGCCTAGTGATTCGTCTTCGCTGTGGTGTGTATTTAGTAGCGTTGACGTGATAGGCTGTAAGTAATTTACACGTGCCTGATGTGGCATATTCTGTGCGAGAACGAGCACGGCAGAGTGATTAATCTTAATTAGGAGCTGTCAGAGTGCCCGTGTAATGCAATCCAGATGGTTAAGATAGGTGTCCTGCTTGAACTTTTCACACATCACGAGCGCTGACTCCTTCTCAGTTCTTATCTCTCGCTGTGTGATTCACTGCCGTGTGAAGTGGAGGGGGCAGCCGGGCAGAGCGTGTGCCTAAGGCTCGGAGATTTCTGGACTCGATGTCTGGCACGGGGATGGTTATCTATGCCCCTGCGGAATGTGCTCGACCAGCCAACCACGGAGGGCCGGCGTGGCGGAGGCCTGGCCTAGGGCAATGTGTTAGTTCTGCAGATGCTGTACCTGTGATTGCCCGAGTAGGACCGGAGCCTCGTCAGCCGCATGTCATTCGGCCTACTACAGGGAATTTATAAGTGTGGGGAACAGTCGACCGCATATTAGGCGATTTCGAGAGCACAATATGCGTCAGAGCACTTGAAATGGTAATAGGGCTGGGTCAGAGTCAATCTTAAAGGAGATAATAGTTTCAGAATCAGCACTGTCAAGGGGTAGTCTGCAAAACCCCTCCCTGTTTTTCCGAAAATGTGCCCCGATTCTGAATGGCTTAGTCGGTCTCTGTCCAGAGGTACGTGTTCCTGCTAACCAGGAAAAACGTCCATCCTGTCCCACTCTGCTACCGGCCCATTAGGCGCAGTGCTCGGAAAGAGCCTTCCCAGCAATCTCAGGGGTCGGCATTACTTGGCTGAGCACGCTTGTTTGGAGGGCAGAGGAGAAGCGGAAGCAATTAGGACATTCTGCAAAGAAAAAACACACACAAATTCATAGCAGGAAACAATCACCATCAACGCATCAGCCTCCCACCTCGATAACACACACAAAATATTCTAGAAATTGTATAGCCAGTAACTAACTTTTTAGGACTGCCTTTACCCAAGACCTACTGATTTGAACAAACATTTTATGTTTAATACACTTACTAACAGGAGTTTTTAAAGAGCCCTCTTCATGCATTACCCCGTTATTGTGCCATTCACGTTTCTTCCCGCCCACTACATATGACTTTGCAGAAATTGACCCACTAAAGCCGATGATAATGCACATCTACAGGCTAGCGATGACAGCGCATATCTACAGGATAGCAATGACAGTGCATATCTACAGGCTAGCGATGACAGTGCATATCTACAGGCTAGCGATGACGGTGCATATCTACAGGCTAGTGAAGCCAATGCATATCTACAGGCTAGTGAAGCCATAGCAATGACAGTGCATATCTACAGGCTAGCGATGACAGTGCAAATCTACAGGCTAGCGATGACGGTGCATATCTACAGGCTAGTGAAGCCAATGCATATCTACAGGCTAGTGAAGCCAATGCATATCTACAGGCTAGCGATGACAGTGCATATCTATAGGCTAGCGATGATAATGCATATCTACAGGCTAGCGACGACAGCGCATATCTACAGGATAGCAGTGACAGCGCATATCTACAGGCTAGCGATGACAGAGCATATCTACAGGCTAGCGATGACAGTGCATATCTACAGGCTAGTGAAGCCAATGCATATCTACAGGCTAGCGATGACAGTGCATATCTACAGGCTAGCGATGACAGTGCATATCTACAGGCTTGCGATGACAATGCATATCTACAGGCTAGCGATGACAGTGCATATCTACAGGCTAGTGAAGCCAATGCATATCTACAGGCTAGCGATGACAGTGCATATCTACAGGCTAGCGATGACAGAGCATATCTACAGGCTAGCGATGACAGTGCATATCTACAGGCTAGCGATGATAATGCATATCTACAGGCTAGCGACGACAGCGCATTTCGACAGGATAGCAATGACAGTGCATATCTACAAGTTAGCATGACAGAGCATATCTACAGGCTAGCGATGACAGTGCATATCTACAGGCTAGTGAAGCCAATGCATATCTACAGGCTAGCGATGACAGTGCATATCTACAGGCTAGCGATGACAGAGCATATCTACAGGCTAGCGATGACAGAGCATATCTACAGGCTTGTGAAGCCAATGCATATCTACAGGCTAGCGATGACAGTGCATATCTACAGGCTAGCGATGATAATGCATATCTACAGGCTAGCGACGACAGCGCATTTCTACAGGATAGCAATGACAGCGCATATCTACAGGCTAACGATGACAGAGCATATCTACAGGCTAGTGATGACAGTGCATATCTACAGGCTAGTGAAGCCAATGCATATCTACAGGCTAGCGATGACAGTGCATATCTACAGGCTAGCGATGACAGAGCATATCTACAGGCTAGCGATGACAGTGCATATCTACAGGCTAGCGATGACAGAGCATATCTACAGGCTAGCGGTGACAGTGCATATCTACAGGCTTGTGAAGCCAATGCATATCTACAGGCTAGCGATGACAGTGCATATCTACAGGCTAGCGATGACAGTGCATATCTACAGGCTTGCGATGACAATGCATATCTACAGGCTAGCGATGACAGTGCATATCTACAGGCTAGCGATGACAGTGCATATCTACAGGCTAGCGATGACAGAGCATATCTACAGGCTAGCAGTGACAGTGCATATCTACAGGCTTGTGAAGCCAATGCATATCTACAGGCTAGTGAAGCCATAGCAATGACAGTGCATATCTACAGGCTAGCGATGACAGTGCATATCTACAGGCTAGCGATGACGGTGCATATCTACAGGCTAGTGAAGCCAATGCATATCTACAGGCTAGTGAAGCCAATGCATATCTACAGGCTAGCGATGACAGTGCATATCTACAGGCTAGTGAAGCCAATGCATATCTACAGGCTAGCGATGACAGTGCATATCTACAGACTAGCGATGACAGAGCATATCTACAGGCTAGTGATGACAGAGCATATCTACAGGCTAGCGATGACAGTGCATATCTACAGGCTAGCGATGACAGAGCATATCTACAGGCTAGCGATGACAGTGCATAATACAGGCTAGCGATGATAATGCATATCTACAGGCTAGCGACGACAGAGCATTTCTACAGGATAGCAATGACAGCGCATATCTACAGGCTAGCAATGACAGAGCATATCTACAGGCTAGCGATGACAGTGCTCATCTACAGGCTAGTGAAGCCAATGCATATCTACAGGCTAGCGATGACAGTGCATATCTACAGGCTAGCGATGACAGAGCATATCTACAGGCTAGCGATGACAGTGCATATCTACAGGCTAGCGGTGACAGTGCATATCTACAGGCTTGTGAAGCCAATGCATATCTACAGGCTACCGATGACAGCGATGACAGTGCATATCTACAGGCTAGTGAAGCCAATGCATATCTACAGGCTAGCGATGACAGTGCATATCTACAGGCTAGCGATGACAGAGCATATCTACAGGCTAGCGATGACAGTGCATATCTACAGGCTAGTGATGACAGTGCATATCTACAGACTAGCGATGATAATGCATATCTACAGGATAGCGATGACAGTGCATATCTACAGGATAGCAATGACAGCGCATATCTACAGGCTAGTGAAGCCAATGCATATCTACAGGCTAGCGATGACAGTGCATATCTACAGGCTAGTGAAGCCAATGCATATCTACAGGCTTGCGATGACAGTGCATATCTACAGGCTAGCGATGACAGAGCATGTCTACAGGCTAGCGATGACAGTGCATATCTACAGGCTTGTGAAGCCAATGCATATCTACAGGCTAGCGATGACAGAGCATATCTACAGGATAGCAATGACAGCGCATATCTACAGGCTAGCGATGACAGAGCATATCTACAGGCTAGCGATGACAGTGCATATCTACAGGCTAGTGAAGCCAATGCATATCTACAGGCTAGCGATGACAGTGCATATCTACAGGCTAGCGATGACAGAGCATATCTACAGGCTAGCGATGACAGTGCATATCTACAGGCTAGCGATGACAGAGCATATCTACAGGCTAGCGGTGACAGTGCATATCTACAGGCTTGTGAAGCCAATGCATATCTACAGGCTAGCGATGACAGCGATGACAGTGCATATCTACAGGCTAGCGATGACAGTGCATATCTACAGGCTAGTGAAGCCAATGCATATCTACAGGCTAGCGATGACAGTCCATATCTACAGGCTAGCGATGACAGTGCATATCTACAGGCTAGCGATGACAGTGCATATCTACAGGCTAGCGATGATAATGCATATCTACAGGATAGCGATGACAGTGCATATCTACAGGATAGCAATGACAGCGCATATCTACAGGCTAGTGAAGCCAATGCATATCTACAGGCTAGCGATGACAGTGCATATCTACAGGCTAGTGAAGCCAATGCATATCTACAGGCTTGCGATGACAGTGCATATCTACAGGCTAGCGATGACAGAGCATATCTACAGGCTAGCGATGACAGTGCATATCTACAGGCTTGTGAAGCCAATGCATATCTACAGGCTAGCGATGACAGAGCATATCTACAGGCTAGCGATGACAGTGCATATCTACAGGCTAGCCATGACAGTGCATATCTACAGGCTAGCGATGATAATGCATATCTACAGGCTAGCAATGACAGCGCATATCTACAGGCTAGCGATGACAGCGCATATCTACAGGATAGCAATGACAGCGCATATCTACAGGCTAGTGAAGCCAATGCGTATCTACAGGCTAGCGATGACAGTGCATATCTACAGGCTAGTGAAGCCAATGCATATCTACAGGCTTGCAATGACAGTGCATATCTACAGGCTAGCGATGACAGAGCATATCTACAGGCTAGCGATGACAGTGCATATCTACAGGCTAGCGATGACAGTGCATATCTACAGGCTAGCAATGATAATGCATATCTACAGGCTAGCGACGACAGCGCATTTCTACAGGATAGCAATGACAGCGCATATCTACAGGCTAGCGATGACAGAGCATATCTACAGGCTAGTGAAGCCAATGCATATCTACAGGCTAGCGATGACAGAGCATATCTACAGGCTAGCGATGACAGTGCATATCTACAGGATAGCAATGAAAGTGCATATCTACAGGCTAGTGAAGCCAATGCATATCTACAGGCTAGCGATGACAGTGCATATCTACAGGCTAGTGAAGCCAATGCATATCTACAGGCTAGCGATGACAGTGCATATCTACAGGCTAGCGATGACAGAGCATATCTACAGGCTAGCGATGACAGTGCATATCTACAGGCTAGTGAAGCCAATGCATATCTACAGGCTAGTGAAGCCATAGCAATGACAGTGCATATCTACAGGCTAGCGATGACAGTGCATATCTACAGGCTAGCGATGGTGGTGCATATCTACAGGCTAGTGAAGCCAATGCATATCTACAGGCTTGCGATGACAGTGCATATCTACAGGCTAGCGATGACAGTGCATATCTACAGGTTAGCGATGACAGAGCATATCTACAGGCTAGCGATGACAGTGCATATCTACAGGCTAGCGATGACAGTGCATATCTACAGGCTAGTGATGACAGAGCATATCTACAGGCTAGCGATGACAGTGCATATCTACAGGCTTGCGATGACAATGCATATCTACAGGCTAGCGATGACAGTGCATATCTACAGGCTAGTGAAGCCAATGCATATCTACAGGCTAGCGATGACAGTGCATATCTACAGGCTAGCGATGACAGAGCATATCTACAGGCTATCGATGACAGTGCATATCTACAGGCTAGCGATGACAGTGCATATCTACAGGCTAGCAATGATAATGCATATCTACAGGCTAGCGACGACAGCGCATATGTACAGGATAGCAATGACAGCGCATATCTACAGGCTAGCGATGACAGAGCATATCTACAGGCTAGCGATGACAGTGCATATCTACAGGATAGCAATGACAGCGCATATCTACCGGCTAGTGAAGCCAATGCATATCTACAGGCTAGCGATGACAGTGCATATCTACAGGCTAGTGAAGCCAATGCATATCTACAGGCTAGCGATGACAGTGCATATCTACAGGCTAGCGATGACAGTGCATATCCACAGGCTAGCGATGATAATGCATATCTACAGGCTAGCGACGACAGCGCATATCTACAGGATAGCAATGACAGCACATATCTACAGGCTAGCGATTACAGTGCATATCTACAGGCTAGCGATGACGGTGCATATCTACAGGCTAGTGAAGCCAATGCATATCTACAGGCTAGCGATGACAGTGCATATCTACAGGCTAGCGATGACAGTGCATACACTCACAAGGAGACCACAGCCAGCTGAGGTGCAATCTTCTCCCACTCACAAGAACGACATCACAGGCAGCAGCAGTGCAAGCTTCGTACACTCACAGGGAGACCACAGGCAGCAGAGGTGCAAGCTTCTCACACTCACAAGAAGGACATCACAGGCAAGTGGTGCAATATTTGCACACTCACAAGGAGATCACTGGCAGTACACACCACATGAACACACTCCATAACACATAGCAACAATACATTGGCATTTACAATGCCATTAGCTCAAACTCAAATAAATCCGAGCCCGATTGCATTTCTAATGCTTGTTGTTTTGGCTGCTGGTCACCCATTGCTTTCTTTTGTTGGTGTTATTTTCTTCTTGTTTCTGTGTTCATTGGTTCCATACTTCTCGCCAGTCTGGCCAGTTGGTGTAGTTGTGGTTGTTACACTGGTGTACTACTTCTTTGTTAGTTTTCGTGGTATACTTACTTTTTGTTCATGTATGTATTTTTCTCCTATTGCTTTTCCATTCTTCTACTATTTTCCTTCCTTTTGAAACTTCGTGCTTCAAACTTTTGCTTTGCTAAGGACGGAGATGTGTGTCTTTTCTAATTTTTCGTATTCCTTTCGTGTTGTATTCTTTGACATACTATTCACACTTTGTACTTTACTATATGTTTTCTTTTCCTCTATTGCTTCTTTTTACATCACATTTCACCTTGCTTATTTTAGAATGTGTTTCATACTTATGTGCAAAACAATGTTTTTCATCAAAGAAAGACACGAAAACAAAAGCAGCGCTTCACTGGCAAACTCTTAAAAGTGAGGCTGATGTGTTTGGGTGTGAATAAAATCAATCTGGCCAATTTGCCACCACTCTGTCTTTTTTTCTTTAGTTATGTATTTATTTTCATATTTTAAACCTTTTACTTCTCTCTGTCGTGAGGCTGCACTTTGGAATAGTAAAATGTGAGGAAATAAAGGGCATTTCCATCAAAAGTTTTTTTTTTTCTGGGATCCATTTCACTGGGAGGCAAATAAATGAAAGAAAGAAGGAGAGGTTGTGAACCGTTTCTTCAAGTCACGGTTTTCAGTAAGTGAAGAGGGGCTGCTAGACAGAAAGAGAGGAGATAAGAGGAAGAGAGTGGCGGGAGGATGGCAGCTGCCAGCGCAGAGCAGTAGTGGATATTGTCAGTGTCTTCTCTGGGCAGGTAGGAGACAGAGTGATTTTCCTTCTCTGCCAGTCCCATCCGTCCCCCGAACGGCCACGAAAGCAGAGCCTTATCTGAAGGCCTTGTCTATTACTGATGTCCTGGTACACAGTTTTGAAAAGAAAAGGTAGGGGAACGGAATATTTTTAATAAAAGAAGTAGGGGCACGCAGTGCCCTGCCAATCCCGCATACTTCGACCACTGGTTGAGGCCCATTTAATCACATTACCCCTGCACTACATCTGAACCTCACCTGCACAGGCTAGGACAGCCGACTAATGAGCTACTGGGCAGCCAGGGTCATCAGCAGAATTAGATATTTGAATACATGTGTATAAAAATACATAAAGGTGTCTTTTGCTGGAATAAAAACGCTACAGCGTTTCGTTATGTCCGTGTCAGTCAGGGTTATCTGTCACCAAGGGGACGATGCCAGTGTCCTCCCTTTCGAAGCTCGTGGAGTCTCAAGGTCTAAGGAACAGCCTGTTGTTTCTCCTAATTAAATTACAGCCTTGGATTGATCCCGCGAGTTTTCCGGCCATCCCTCAAGCTCAGCATCGCCATGATTTAAGGAGAGACGATCGCCGGCTCCTACAGACGGATGCGGTCCTTGATTTGAACTGCAAGTGCATGTAAAGCAAGCCACATGCAAAGCAGGCGGCTCAGGCTCTTTTGCTTCTGCCTCCAGCCCCCCAGGAAGCAGTCGTCGAGGATGGTCTTTCCAGGACCCGAGCTGTCCCGAGGAAGTGATGGCCCAAACCGCCTACATTCACTGTCTTTGTGCAGATTCTCGGAGGACAACCAGGCAGTTCTGCCAGGCAAGCAGGTCCTCCCTAATGGTAGCCTCACAATGAACGTGCAAAGGCACATGGCCTTCTCTTGCCTCTGGAACTTCCAGGAAAGTTCCAAGAAGGGGTAAAGACAGAGGAGCGTTTCTGTCACTAAAGCCGAGTTGTGCTGTCCTTTGTACCACACTAGAACTCCAAACTGCATGCAGCATGGCAATGAGTTCCTCCTAACCGCTGCCCACTACTCAGGTTTATAAACATGTATGAGCTGAGCACTAAATCAGTGCACTGCACTGCATGTCTGCGTGGATTTTGACAATGCCATCCTTTGTGACTCACTAGAGATCCAAACTGCATGCAGCATCTGGTCGATTCCTTGAACCCAGTGCACAAGTACTCCAGTTTATAAAGATATATGAGCTGAGCATAATGACAGTGCACTGTTCTCTCTGTCTAAGTGACATTTGATTGGGCCATCCCCAATACCGCACTATACCTCAAACTGCATGCAGCATACAATTATTCCCTCATACCCAGTGCAGGTGTACTCATGTTCATAAACATGGAGTAGGTGAGCAGTGCACTGTGCTGCATGCCTACGTGACATTTGACTTGGTCATTCATCCAAGCCATGATTGGCTTGGATATCGATGTAATTTTTAAAGTTTCATTATTTTTTACACATATGATTTCAAACTGCACTGATGTATGTTGCTATATGGTTGTACTTGAACAAACCGAATAAAGCATTTTGAAACGAAACGACTTGGTCATTCTTGATACTACACTAGACCTTCAAACTGCATCAACAGGCTATTGATTCCCTCTTACCCAGTGTATATGTTTACATGTTCATAAGTATTTGTGAGCTGGGCACCAATACACTCCATTCCTATGTGGCACTGGACTGGGACATTCTTGACACTGCAATAGACCTCCATGCTATGCAATGCTATGGATTACTTACAACTGGTTGGATTCGATGTCACTATTGTTTACTTGTTTCTTATTGGCCATGCCTCCTGCTCACCTCCTACTTCCTGCTGGCTCTTAAAGTGTTGTCCCAGTCGTAGAGCATGGACTTAGTACAGTTTCCTGTCTGCAGCTAGTGTCCATCCACAGGCAACAAGGTACTTTCTTACATGCATTCTAGAAATGTTTAGTTTTTTGTTTCACTACACCCATTATCATGTGTTTCACTCGCCAGGATGAGGACCACACCTCAGATAGCTTCCTACAACCTTCGGCAAACGTTTTCCAGAGGTTACACATGACTGCCAAAGAGGAGAATGCCTCCTGGGTGAATTCACGAAAAAGGGGAGAATAGCTGGCATGGTTGCCTTCACTTAATATAAAAGAGCAGTGCCGATCAAAGGTTGCCATTCCAAATAAACAATATGCGGTGGACAAAATCAAGCTAATCGTAATTATCAGATAGCGGAGAAAAAAATACATTGTGTGTGTGCACTGCCCACTGTAATTGACATGCTTGGTAGGATTTAGAAGGAGCATATTCTCTGGAGACTAGTGCAGGAGCTATGCCAAGTTACCCCAGCTGTGATTATGTGGCGCTCCCATCAAAGCGTGTCGTGGACTGCAACAGACTCCAGCTGCTACAGGTGCACTTTGATTTCTTTGAAAACTGAACTTTTATAAAGTCTTATAACTGAGAAAAACACCTGTCCAAGCACAGCTAGAATCACAATTGATCTGGACTCGAACTGTGGGCAACTGCTGCAAACTTCTGCACCTGCTATTTGAACCTGGCTGCCCATAGCCTGCTGCTAACCACAACATCCTGTTGA
Source organism: Lissotriton vulgaris (assembly GCF_964263255.1). Classification (NCBI taxonomy): domain Eukaryota; kingdom Metazoa; phylum Chordata; class Amphibia; order Caudata; family Salamandridae; genus Lissotriton; species Lissotriton vulgaris. Next base: position 9,552,838 of record NC_141688.1, read on the forward strand.
CTAGCACTAATCTGGTGAAAGACATGGCCGATTGCTGAAGATACTCACCCTGGACACATTAACCAGCACGTGTAGAGAGTAGGGGCCTCATTTATGAGGCTGTGTGTCACTTTACACCACTGGTGCGTCACTTTTTGTGACGCACCAGTGGCGTAAAAAATGCGCCTTGTTGCGCCATATTTACAAAGTGACGCATCTAAGTAGATGCGTCACTTTGTAAAGCCCTGCGCCACATTATACCTGCACCAGGTATAATGTATGCAAGGAAGGCGTATTGACGCAAGGAAGGGTCGTAGAAGTGACGCAGTGAAATCTATGAGATTTCACTGCGTCACTTTTAGGACGCCGTTGCGTCAAAATCTTGCGCCTGCCTCACAGCAGGCGTAAGACTGACGCAGGCCCTTTCACATGGGGCTTGCCCCATGTGAAAGAACGCATTGCTGGAGTTGCGTCACTTTTGTGACACACTCCAGCAATGCGTCACTTTTGCGCCATACAGATACGTCAGAAATACTGAACTATCTGTAACTCCTTGCGACATGATGCGTCATACATTAAATATGACGCATCAGGAATGTCAAAAGAAGTGCGCACTGAGAAGTGCCGCTTTGCTGCTTTCACGCAGTGATGCGTCATTTCTCATAAATGAGGCCCTAGATACCTAAGCGTATCCACCACTTCTTTATTGTGTTCCATAGATCCCTGAAGTGGCTGGAAGGTGAATATTCGTCACAATGTATAAAATACCACAACAAATAAATAATTCCTGACAATGAACAGAGAGGAAGAGCAGGATTGGGGAAAAGATTTTTAGTGCATTACGCAGAGTGCCGTTTTTGAGGTTCCCTCCTTTTGGCACTTTACCACAGTAGTGTGGCAAAGGTGCAAATGTGTGTGCATGACACTAGGCAGTCTAATTGTGCACCAGTACTGGGCAATGGAGCAACAGTGGTAAATCTTAGTAGATATGGCAAGTCGATGCTCCCTTCCCCTAGCAAAATGCAGCAACTTTCATTGTAGAGCAGCGCTGTGCTCAAATTAGTAAATGTGTTTACCATATATTTATGTCACACTATATTTCTGACTAGGAAAATCTGACACACAGCCATTAAAGGCTCTTTATCTATGCTTGGATGCTGTCGACTCACGCATTTAGCTCTGCATTGTGTTTAGTTATATTGCCTACGAGTGTTTAGTTGGGTACTATCACTTAGATTCCCTATAGCTATCTCTGCATGTAAGAACTGTGGGTGGGGACATCTGACGTTAGTATGCCTTTCTTCCCAGTGCGCATTCGCACACTGACCGCACTAGTAACCGGCAACAATTAGTCATTACACGTTGCAATGCAAACCTTTTAACAGCACAGGACAGCAACACCTGACCCCCCTTCTACAGGAGGGTCAAGAGATTTAGTAACACGCCGGATTAGAAAAAATATGCCTTGAAAAAGCCCCAGGTCTGCGGCACACAGGGGGCAAAAGAGGCGTTGGCCTGCACTTTTTGCTTCACACATTGGCTTACCAAAACTATCTGGATTAAAAATAAATACTGATAAATTGGATTTCATCTTAAAAGAACTTTTCATCTATTTTCAATGGCTGTCCATTAGGATACAGGATTGATCGCCATATCCTGTTCCCAGCTCTGCCCGTCAACCTAATTTAAGTATTTATATATAGTACATTTTGTTTGAAGGACATCTCACATTTTCTCCATGAGAAGAACCTGCCACTTGTTCATTAGATAGGTTTCACTAAAAGTAATGAGTTTCTGTCACGTTATATCTATATACATATAATTCAATGGAGAGAAATATATATGTAAATCATTCAGTTGTGAGTGACCTTTAGCATTATGTACTTCGAATGGCTGTTTTTGGGCAAGAACGGGGTTGGTTGAAATAACAATTGTCTTATGTTTATTTCCTGTGCTACTCACTATTTTTGCATTAAATGTTTGTTAGACTTTTTGGCTTTCTAATATGTTGTATTATATTTTGATAGTTTTTATCTGTCTTTACCTTGCAACAATATGGCAGTCAATCCATTTCCCCTCACGTCAGTCATTGTGATACTTTTCTCGTGCTTCAAATGGCTATAGTGGGTTCACACTCTACATTATTTCAGTTTACTCAAAGCCTTTTCAAAAGCTTCATCGCAAACAATCATTTTGTTCTTCTTCAGCAAGCGGTATGAAAGAGTCCCCTTCAAATCAAATAAACTCAACTCAAACAGTACTTGTAGAGTGCAGCTTATCACCTGTGATGGTATACAGGCTTGCGTTTGGGTTTCAGTTAAAGAGCCAGGTCTTGAGTTTCTTCCTGAAGTCTGTCAGCAAGGGTGATATTCAGAAGTGGGGGGAGCATAGATAAAAGGTGGGCGAAGGAGCATCCTCCAGAGCGGCAGTAGTGGAGACGTGGTGTGTGTGCGAGGGCAAGGTGGGCTCATCAGAGCTTTCTGGTTGGTTTATGGAAGTTCAAATAGTGGTTCAGGTATGTCGGTCCTTGGCCGTGGTGGACTTGGTAGGCGTGGGTCAGTAGTTTGAACTGGCAGGTTTCCTGGATGCAGAGACAGTCAAGGTCTCTCATGTGCTGGGTGATGTGAGTTATTTTGGGCAGGTTGAGGTTCAGTCTCGCTGCTGTGTTCTGAATAATCTGGAGTCTTCTCATGAGTTCACTTATGGTGCCTGAATAGAGTTTCATTGCCGTAGTCCCGGTGGCTGGTGATGAGGGCCTGCATCACTGTTTAGCTGGTGCTGATGGAGAGCCATTTACAGATTCTGTGGAGCATACAGAGAGTGTGGAAGCACGCTGAGGAGACAGCGTTGGCCTGTAGCTTCATCGAGACCTTGCTGTCCAGGATAATGGTGATGTGAGGGTGTAGGCTTTCTCTGTGGGGGTGGGTCCAACTTCTGATGGCCACCAGGTGTCGTTCCAGAGAGTGGTGTGGTGGCCGAAAAACAGCACTTCAGGTTTGTCCATATTGAGCTTCGGGCAGTTGTCCTTCATCCGGTGGAGATGTTTCTCAGGCAGGTGTGGAAGTTGGACTTTGTCATGGTGCGGTTAGCTGAGAGTGAGAGGATGAGCTGGGTGTCATTGGCATAGGAAATTATTTTAATGGTGTGGGTTCTGATGATGTTTGCTAGTGGCATCATGTCGATGTTGAAGAGGGTCGGACTTGGGGTTGAATCTTGCAGGATGCCATAGATGGTGCGCCTGGGTTGGGAGGTGAAGGGAGGGAGAACGATTCGCTGGGTGCATCCTGTGAGGAAAGATGCCATCATCTTTGACTAAGATCTGGCGTAGTCGTTTATGAGTGTGTGGTGGGAGACAGTGTCAAAGGCTGCGGAGAGGTCAAGAAGGATCAGGGCGGTCGATTCTCCTCTGTCAAATAGGGTGCAGATATCATCTGTTGCAGTGACCATGGCAATCTTGGTGATGTGGTCTGAATCCTGATTGGAAGGAGTCTAGTAAGTTGTTTTTCTCCAGTTGTTCAGTGATTTAGAGTTTGATGGCCTTTCCAGGATTTTGGTTTGAAACAGGAGCAGAGAGATGGGGCGGTAGTTCTGGAGATTGCTCGGGTCCGCGGAGGGTTTCTTGAGGAGGGGTCTGACCTCTGAGTGTTTCCAGACATTGGGAAAGGTGGCTGAGGTGATAGAGGCGTTGAGGATGTAGTGAGCTGGTGGCTAATCTTGTTGCTTTGAATGTTGACGAGTTGATGAGGGCATGGGCCAGAGGGTGCTCCAGAGTGTATTGAGTTCATTAAGGCAGTTGAGTTTGTTGTGCTGAGCTTTTTCCATGCAGTGAGCAGGTGGTCACTAGAGATCTTCGTGAGGCTGAGGAGGCTGAGGAGGTCTGTGGGTTGAGGATCGAAATTTCTGTATATTGTGGTTATCTTGTTGTGTAAGTGGTCCGCTAGAGTGTCACAGAGTTTTCGTGAGGTGGAGATGGAGTTTTCAGTGGCAGGTGGGCAGGGGCACTCTCTGACGATGGTGAAAAGTTCCTTGATCTGGTTGACGCTGGCCTTGATGCAGTTTGCAGGGGTCTCCTTTTTTGCATCTCTGAGTTGGTGGTGATAGTTGTTAAAGGCAGACTTGCAAGTGAGTCGATCAGTGTAGTTTCTGCTGGTGCAACATTGCATTTTATCGTGCAGTTTCTGGTTGTACCAGCAGCCTTGTTTGGTGGATCTGTGTTTTTGCCTGGTTTGGTTGAGGTGACTCTTTCAGCTGCTCTGGTGATCCAGGCGTTTAGGTCCTCTACAGCCTAATTATGGTTGGTGAAGACTTTAAATTAGATTTTGCTGAGGGCGTCGGTCCAGTGGTGCTGTGAGACTTTAGTTCAGCTACAGAATGGGTCAATGTGGTGGTTGGGGGTGATGCAGGATGGTCTATTGATGTTGAAGGGGATGATCGGACCAGGTGAATGTTGTTAGAATAGAGAAGAAAGCTGAAGTAGTACTCCGCAAAGCCCAAAAAGGAATCTCAAGTATTCTTTATTCACAGGAAGGAGCCCACCTCTGTCACACTTGCTAAATATTCCTTTGGTTAAATCATTTTCTTTGAGGCATGGTGCTCTAGGTAACTCACACCGTTAAATCCAAATGTATACTTTTCATTTCACAAGGTCATACCACTTTCAAACATCATTTAAAGCACTGTCATCATCTCTCATCATTCTACTCTTAGTTTGCATCTCACACCAAATATAATCTTGAAAGTAATGCCACACATCCCCAAAGCATTATTTCCATCACACTCAGGAAAATATTACCTACTGACTAACCCAAAAGGCATCTTCTTAGAACTCTATGTCTTCTCCTTTGTTATTAAAGACGTCAAGAATGCTTATAAAGTTTGATTTATTTATATGCTTTATATTGAGGGTGTACAACAATGTAGACCTTTCTAAGATGTCTAGCATTTTTGTTATGTTAGGAATTGACTGAGGGTTGACCCATGTACTGGGTTTCCAGTTGCACAGACCCTCATCACACATCTTTACTATTTCAGCAAGCTTTTGTGGCAAACTATAGTTGTCAAACCTTCAGAACTTTTTATCTACCTTGGAATTCCTGCCACTCACAACATCAAATCTTTGTCAAGCTACTTCTGGAATTCAAGAGGCACTTCCCAAACCCACCCGTTGCTTCCCATCAGTTTGCAGTCTTGCCACTCTTCTTTGCTGCCTTCTAAATGGTGAGCCACGCGTCACCTCCTTTTCTTTCAGTAGCAGATGAAGCAAACGCAGATGAAATTTGCTTGCGCTATGATTCAGGTGCTATTTTTTTTCTTTTTTTTTTCTACGATATGACGCCATAAACGCTGGCCACGACACAGTGCTTTCCTCCGCCCTCCTCCATCTTGTTACTTCTCCCCTCCACCTCTCCCCATCCTGTTTCTTCTACCTCCTCTCACTGCCATTTCTTCCATGTTTCTTCTGGCTGCTTCATAAAGCTTCTTTTTAACTGTCCCGTTACAAGACCAAATGGCTTTGTCGATGCTTGTCTTACTTCTTTCTCCCAATTCAGTTTTTGTGTTTTTGCCTATTCAATAACCCCTTCAACTTTGCTGTTAAACTGTTGCACACTCCAATTTCCTTCAGGGTGGTAGGTAGATTTACCCACTCCTGTTCATGTCCTGTTAGAAGGTTTCAGCTTTAAATTGCCTCCACTGTCACTTACAATGACTTTCAGTAAACCTTCCTTTCTGAATACAGCATCCACAAAGTTCACCTCAGCAAATATTTTCCATTTGCTTTGATTTTGTAATCTGTACATAAAATGTGTACTTTTTAAATGGAACCACTCGCGCTTGCAAACGATTTGAAATAAAGTTTGTAATATGAAGTTTTGCAAAGAAATGAGGACAGTTTATGTACCAAACCTGAAGGTCTGAATATTATTGAGGCCATTGCATAATTGATTTTTCGATAATCTAACTAAAACACATTCATTTCATCAACCGCCTAAGGATGACATGCTACTTCGGCCCGCCTTAAATCGAACCAGTGGCCTACAGTCCACTGAGCCATCTGTCTAGTACACACGTCTCTCCTGGAACATTTGTAAACCTGAGTTAGGGCTTCAGCTGACAACGTCTGTACTGGGGAACCAGGTGCCAATCTCCACAGTTTTGATTGGACTTACAGACTGTCCAAGGTCGATAAAATAGGAATCATTGAGTTTGGTAACACGATCCCTTCCTATTTCAAAAGTGCAAGAAGGCAATTTAGATGCGAGGCGACGGTAAAATCATTAGCAAACGTTCTTTTGTTATGTCCTGAAAAGTGCCTCCCATCTCCACCTATCAGATTTTACAGCCCCCTCTCAGTCCCACTGTGAAAGATCAATGGATAAGTGAATGATTCTGCAGACACACCTCTGCTCTGATGACTTACAAAGCAGCTCACGCTGTGTCCTGATAATGTGCTCCTGTTATTGATTCCATGCAGTGCTTGTTAAAGGTGCTGCCATGGTATCATTTGAGGAATGAAGGGAGCGCTGCCTCAGTTAAAGTTGGGTTCCCATGAGTAAAGGTACTCTCTTCGTTCTAGAAAAAGTGCCGGTACTCAAGGGGAGATGATGAAAAAGTGCTGGTACTCAGTACTGGTGAGTACAGGCCCATTTATAGCACTGCTATATAAAATAATATTTTTAAACTCTGGACACCCAGATTTGAATTTTTGCCTGACTCTCGCCATACATAGGCACGCTAAAATGTGCTAACTTGTTAGTTTTCTTTCTCTTCAACTAGCCACTAACCACGGTAGCACACATTTACTAGACCTAAAGTTCTGACTAAGTTAAGCATCGCCATAGTTCTCCACCATAATCACCCTCACACAGAAATGCATGAATGGATCTCTTTTAAGTCCCCTCTGACCTCCGGTGATGACCTGCACCACCCACCACGGTAGCCCTTGAGCGGCACTTCTCAACCTAGTGCCAGTCCGAAGGGTGTACTTAGACCTTTTTTTAAGTATTGTAGGAGATTAGCGACAAACCTTCTCAGGAATGTGAGGTCCCTGACCCACAGACTTCCATGGACGACGAGGCCACAATGCCTAATTAGATCTCAAGATTATTTAGGATCTCATTCCACAACTTAGAGTAAGTGCCATTTACATCTTTTTGGGCTTTACTCTCTTTTGCTGCAATATTACCCTCATGTGAACCTTCTTTATCGTTTTCTCTTACTTTGGAGCCTAAGGGTCCACTGCTTTTGACTCGGCAGTCTGATTATTCACGCTGTATTCACATTTATTGTTATTACGTGTTAGACCTGGCACCATTGGCGTGGGTCTCCCTTCCATGTTTCGCTGCTGTCTCCTCTGTTTTTGCTGGTATTAGATGCTCTGGGCGCTGTGCGACTGCTATTCAGTGCCACAGCATGAATGTTCCCTGTGTAAATGCACCTGTGAATTGGTATATCCCTGATTGGCTTATTTGGGTTATATGTTAGTCCCTAGAAGTGTGGCATGTGTGTGCCCAGGGCTGGTAACCCAAATGCTGCTGGTGGGCCTGCAGTGCTGGTTTGCGCCACCCACAGAAGCAGCTTGTAAATGGTACCTCAGACTTGCCACTGCAGTGTCTGTGTGCAGTCCAGGACTGCCATCTTGGCTGTGAAGTGCCCACACTTCCCAGCCCCTGAACCTTCCCTTGGCATCATGTCAGCCACCCGTATGGTAGGTGCATTGTGTGTGTAAGGCAGGACATGGCTTGATATGTGTAGCATGTCCTGGTAGTGAATTACCCTCCATTTTGTTTTTCACTGCTGCAAGGCTACCTGTTCTCCGTAGGTTAGAATGGGCAGTCTGGCTATTACATCTTATAGTCCTAACTGACTTAGGGAACATGGTAGAAATTCGAGTTTAGTATGCCTGAGCTCAGAATAATAAAATGCATCTTTTAGCAAAGTTGGTTTTAATATTCTGTGTTTGGAAATACCACTTTTAGAAGGTAGGTATTAAGTAGGATTTAGAGGAGCAAGGCAGGCTGAGTCAGACCTGGGTTAAATAGAGAGATCTGCATTGAGTACTTGGAAGGGGTTGCTCCTTGACCTGAATAGGGATGTGCCTGACAAGGTGAATGCTGGCTCCAACTCCTACTGTGCGTCTGATGGAAGACCCCCTCTTTCTGAAAGGAAGGATGCAGCCTGTAAACAAAGTGCTCCAGGCCTGAGCAGAACTGGTTCTGGCTGGGTTCAGTGACTAGAGACTTTTGAGAACAAAGACTTTTGGGGTATAAATATCTGTGCCCAAATCCCTGATTTTTATATTGCTCCTGGATGTAAATAGAACCTCTGTCCGTTTCACTGAAGGACGCTGCAGGAGAGGACTGTCCTTGTGCTTGTGTGCTAGTTCTTGGATTGGCCTGCAGTAGTTTCCCCTGGACTTGGAAGAAGAGGGGAGAGTATTTTTGAGAGACTTTTATTTTGCTAAAGCAATCTCCCAAGGGCTAGAAGAGAGCTTGCCTCCTGCTGGAGTCACAGGCACGTCTGACTCCCCCACCAGCCTCCTGATTCCTCCCTGCGAGGATTTCTATCTGCAGGTGAGGCCCCCATGAGTTCCAGGGCCTCGATTCTACTACAGAGAAGAAAGTGCTGAAATCATCGCTAATGTCCGTTTGTGAGCCGCCGCAGCTGAAGAGCGTAAGAAAAATCAATGCGCTGCTGCGGCCGAGCGCTGCAAGCCAAAACCATCGCATCGCACGCTTACGGGCCACAAAGTGCTCGCTAACCCCCGAAGATCATCGCATCGTACATTTGCGAGCTCTTCGCGTGCTTCGCTAACCCCGGATCCTCGCATCAAGATCATCGTACCACAGTGCGGGCAGCGTGCGACTATCATTTTCCTCCCATCATGCCCGGAGCGTTGCTCCCTCACCGAGCACCATTTCTACTCATCGCAACAGGTTCGCACACACAACAGGCATCATCAAATACAATCTTGGGACCTGTTCCTGCGGTAAATATATACCTCCTAATCCTTGCCAACTAATAACTTTATATAGATTGAGTGGCGGCTATCGAATTGCCGTCTCACTTTACTGGATCTGGGTCACCATTTCGCAAAAGAGATTCATTAAAAAACGGTTTTGCTGTTATCCAATATGATTCATCCTCTTCTCAACCCTCCCTTTCCTCAAAGAGTGACCTTAAGTGAGTGGAGAGGAAAAGTAGGAAGAAATAAGTGTGGAAGAGGAGTGGTGGAGCCTCAGGGGAGTAACACCATGGAGGCTGGCAGGATGGTACTCGCCTGCTGCCTAGGTTCTCATCATCATCGTCCACTACTTCAAACAAAAAGAAGTGTGATAGTGCACAAAAGAATGAAAAGAGAAATGTGTGGTGCTAGAGTGTCAGATCCTGCCTTTACAACAAACAAAGAAAGGGGGAATAATGTACCGGACCTTATGGCACATTTGTCCCGTGTTATAAAACCGAGCTAGACCACACTGGCCCAACAATCTTTATTCAGTGCTGTGTGTATGCTCACTTTAAAAAGCCGACATGTTTCGTTGTCCCTAGATAACTTATGGCAACTTATTTAGGGCATGGGTCTATCACTCCACCCTGCACCAATTCTCATGTATGAATCGTAGTTAGGCACTCGACAGGCATACCTATACCTGTATGCTAATGTTGGTGTGTGCATAAGTCACTCTCATTGTTAAGTCCCATGTACCGCCACCGTCAGCCGGGACCTCGTGTGGCGTGGAGCGTTGCGCATCATCCCCCCCTGCGGCAAGGATTCAACGCATCGCTGGCCTAGCATGAAGAAATTTGTAGCTTTGTCCAGCACGCATCCGCAGACCGGCGCATCATCCTCCTTTGCCGGCCTCGCGTGAGGAAAACCATCGCTACAGCTCGTTTGCGACATTTTGTTGGTTTTGCTACGAAATCCAGGTACTTTGTAAGTAAAAGGGTGGCAGAGACCTCTGCCTTGACCTGAACTCCTATTTGCACACTCTGAACTATTTTTACAGCATTTGAAGAATAATCCTACTTTACTGTATTGTGGCTTTTTACCGTTATTGGTCTTGTGTTAAGTCTATATATAAAGATACTTATTTTTTATAACTACGTGTGTGGTGTCCCTTTGTAGTGTTCCTCACTTTGTTACTGTGTATGATCATAAATGCTTTACACACTGCCTCTGAGATAAGCCTAGCTGCTCGTGCTATATTACCACAGGGTTCAGCAGGGGTTATCAAAGGGTGTAGCCCCCTTACTCTGACTTAGGAAGAAAGTGTCCCTACTTGGACAGTGGCCAGCCATTGCCAACTAGAGACCCCCCTTTCTAACATTGGTGGTCAGCGGTGAGGATCTAGACTTGCATTTATGATTGCATACAGTAATTATAGTGTACACTACTAGTGAGTGCAGACCATAACGCAACCACATACATTTTTGAGTTTGTTTTCTTCTATTTTTGATTGATATCGCTAGTTATTCCAACAATGGGCGAGCCCAGATCCAATGCCTCGGAGGAGCTCTCCTGGAAGAAGAGAAATTAGATACCTACAATTGCAAGCAGCTCAAATATTTTTGCAAACAATTCACAGTCCCTAACACAGGTCTCAGTAAGAGGGAAGAGCTTTACAAAGCCCTGAAGGCCTGGCTAGAAGCCAGGGATGCCCATAAAGATGGGGGGGGGGCCTGTGGAGGAGCGAGAGGATGCAAGAGAGCGGCAGGTGGAAGTAGTAGATTTGGTAGGTGATAAAGCGCTTTCCAGCCCGAGCACTAGTGAGTCCTCAAGGGGTCTGTCTCCAGAAGAGATGGATGACAGGGAGAGAGAGAGAGAGAGAGAGGCGGCATAATATGGAGATGGCTAGACTCAAGATGGAGGGTCAGAGGGACCTAGAGAACAAGAAGTTAGAGGTTGAGATAATGAAGATGAAAATTGAACATGAGAGAGTATTAAGGGAGTTGGAGATTAAGGCAAAGAATGTAGAGCTCTCCCCCCTCTAGTGGCAGCATACCTATAGTGCACACTGAGAATAGAGTGTATATACCCGCAGACCATCTTGGACCTGATTGAGGAGCTGAAACCCTTTTAGGAACACCCAACACACAGGACACAAACAATTGCCACCCAGGTGCAGGTCGTGTGCTCACTGCACCTCCTGGCCTCAGGGAGTTTTCAAGGAGTCATAGCAGAGGTTGGCGGGTTGGCTTAGCAATGCTAAGTATATCATCAATGACATTGTACCAAAATACCCTGGCAGTACACACAACTCTTTCATCTTTAGACATAGTGGGATACAGACGTCTGAGTGCTGAAGAGTTTGGAGAGGGATACCTGCTAGGTAAATGAATGGCACACATCCATCCATCCACTACGTCTCCCGGGAGGGGGGAGAATTTATTTATTTATGAAATTTGATAAAGCGCGAACAATTGCCCGAAGGCATCTCAGCGCTGTAGCATCTGCATCAGGATCTCCACTGAGTGTGTAAGATAGAAAGGGACAGATTAATGGTTGAAAAGCCAGGTTTTTAAAAGTTTACGGAAGGACCAAAGAGTGGTGCAGGTTCGAATTGACTGAGGGAGAGTGTTCCATAGTTTTGGGGCTGAGACCAGGAACCGACGGTCTCCCCAGGAGACCGTCTTAGTGCGAGGCACCACTAAGTCATTAAGAGTAGAGGATCGCAGAGTCCTTGAAGGACAGTAGAGGGTTAGTTAATCTTTGAGAAATTGAGGTCCTTGTCCATGGAGAGCTTTATACACAATACAAAGCGTTTTAAACTTGACCCTGCTTCTGATAGGAAGCCAGTGTAGTTTCCTGATGGTGTCTGTAGCAGACATGTGTTTGGGGATTCTGGCAATTAGTCTTGCTGCCGCATTTTTTATTGTTTGCATTTTATCAGATACCCTAATCTGGGCATTTGCATAGAGGACGTTACAATAATCCAAAGTGGACAGCACTAGGGAACTTACCAGAGTTTTCACGGCAGTTTCGGGTAGGGAAGGGGTTATTTTCCTTATTAGACGTAGTTTATGAAACGCCGAGGAGGCTACTTGGTTAGCGTGGGCAACAAAGTTGAGTTGGTCGTCAAAGACAACTCCCAGATTTCTTACCTTGGGCGTGGGCTTAGGCACAGTTCCGAATGATGCCGGCCACCAATCAGGTGACCAGCTTGGAGTGAGTTGTCCAAAGATGACAACCTCCGTCTTATCCGAATTGAGCTTTAAGCAAATGGAAGACATCCAGTCTCCAATTGCCAACATACAGTCCTTAAAACTCTCGGACATTTTATGTCCATTGTTTCTAATGTACAAGACCAACTGAGTGTCGTCTGCATATAAGGTAAGGCTCATCCCATGTGCTCGAATGGTGTTGGCTAGATCCGACACATATATATTAAAGAGTGTCTGACTTAGGGATGAGCCTTGTGGTACCCCACATGGCAGAGTCAGGTTAGTTGAGTAAATGGATCCCAAGGTAACAGCCTGACTCCTACCTGAGAGAAAGGAGGCCAGTAGATCTTTAGCTGCATGTTGGATGCCCATTTTTTTGACACGGTCGACCAAGATGGAGTGGTCGACCGTGTCGAAGGCAGCAGATAAGTAAAGTAGCACCAGTACTGCTGTTCCACCCTGATCTCAGATGACTCTAATGTCATCCGCTGCCTTGATCAAGGTGGTTTCAGTACCATGAAACTTACGGAACCCAAATTGGGTGTTATCGAGTAGGTGGTGTTCCTCGATAAATTCAGATTACTGTGAATTCATCGCTTTTTCTGCTACTTTTGCCAAGAATGGAAGACTGGCTATCGGTCGATAATTTTTCAGATCGGCCTAATCCAGGTTGGGCTTCTTTAGGAGTGGTTTAAGGAGGGTTTTTTTCAGAATTTCCGGATAAATCCCAGATCTAAACATAAGATTGCAGATGTGAGTGATGGCAGGTATTAAGGCATTCATTACTGGAGGGAGAATATTGAAAGGGCATGGATCTAATGCTGATCCGGTTTTGATCGAAGAGATAATTTCCGCTATTTGAAGCTCAGTGATGTCTTTAAATTGTATAAAGAGGACAGCAGGAGGAGTGAAATGCGGAGTTATTGAAGATTTATTGATGTCAGTTTTGGCGGAAAACGCAGTGTAAATATCGTTGACCTTTGTGAAGAAGAAGGTGCCCAGTGCATCACAAAGGGATTGAGATGGGGGGGATGTAAGTCAGAGGAGTGTCCAGCTAGATGCTTGTTGGTATCATAGAGCTGTTTTGTGGAGTTCTTGACTTGCTCTATGCGTTCGCTAAAATACTTCTTCTTGGCCTCAGTAATCATAACTTTATATTTAGCGAGCATCTCTTTGTAACCTATTATTTCTATCCCTGCAGGTGACAGTGCCTATGCAGTGCAAGACTTCATCCTGGATCCTGGCAATGCAAGGGAGAGGAGATACAACAGGGCACACAGATCTATGTGCTGCATCATAGAGCGTACATTTGGAATCCAAAAGAGACGGTTCAGGTGCCTGCATAAAAGTGGAGGAGCACTGCAATACAGCCCTGAGACATGCTGTAAAATCGTGGCAAGCTGCGCAATGCTCCATAACATTGCTATGAGGAAAGGCACCACAATTGATGTTACTGACACAGACACATCGGATGACGATTGCCCACCTCCCCTTGGCAGGGCAGCAGCAGGAGCTGGGGCATCTGCCGGACGTCAGAGACAGACTGAGATCACATAAAAATATTTCTAGGTAAGAAATAATGATAATGAGCCAAAATGATATTTTACATTTGTGATATGTTTATTCACACTTCACAAATAGGAACTGTTGCTGTACCTAGCACATGTTATGCACAAAGTGCAGGAACTACCCAAGAAAGTGTACAATCTGTATTGTTGGGTTGCATCACTCATTGTCACAAATGTATCAATGTGCAGTTCACCTTCACCTCTGTTGGGTGCCTAGGTATTACACCCGGTCTGCCACTGCAACATCGGGTAATGTAGGTGTGTTGCTACTCCTACTTGAGGTCTCTTCACTCTCCCCAGACACCATGAGTGTGCTGCCACCTGAGTTGGCGGTTTGCATTTTCTCTACTGCACTGGTGACCTGTTCCACCCCTCTTGCAATGTCCTGGCAGCAGGGTGACATTTGCAGCTGCATTGTAATGCTGTAACGGGTGAAATGGCTGGTGGTGGTGCAGAGGCGGTTCACCGCCTTTGTGTAGTTGTGAAGTCGTGCGCTGGCATGTTGGGCAGCCCTGTCCCTGGCATCTTGGTTTTGTTTCAGTGTGTCACAGAGGTCATGTATGACACCTGCCATGGCCATGATGCCCTCCCCATGTAGCGCTCATTCCTGTTGAGGGTGCCCAGCTACCTATTACTGGAGCGCAATGATTTCTGTTGCAGGCGCTGTACTTGAAGCATGTTGTTTTTCAGACCTGCAAAAACTGTATGCTCCTCATCGGTGGCAGTGCTGCTCCTGGGCCTTGACCTCCGTGCTTCCATTGTTGCCACACTGATTTGTGGTGTTTCCTGTCTACGGATGTGTGGCACATCCTGCCTTGCCTCTCTGTCCTCACTCGCCTCCCCCGTGGCGTACAAGTCATCCTCCAATGGAGGCAGTGGGGGCACATGTGTGCGCTTCCTGCGCATGATGGTTGTGTGCTGTCACTCTTCAATGGAGTCCCCATCATCAGACTGGTCGAAAGGAACTTGTAAATCATCTTCCTCTGCACTGTCATCAAGTGCCCTGGATTGTGCTGTGTGGTAAAGGGGACACATGACTTTCTGTCATTGTCTGCATTTTGGACTCAATAAAGTTTCTAAGTTTTGTGTTGTCTAACTTCTGACACTGTCTTATTCCCTTTTCACTAACCCACATTTTGCAGATGATTTCCTATGTGTCATCGACACACTATCCTACATCCAACTGCAACTCCCATGATGCATTGCTGTGTGTGCTGTAAGAAGTGGACCGAAGTGACATGTGTTGTTTCTAGTTTATACATTCTAGACAGTGTGCATGGTATGGGGATGTGCGCAGATATATTTACCATGCATCTTACCTTGACTGCTGGATGCAGGGTCGGAGCTGTCGATGTCAGCCCCACCACTTACACTCTCAGGCAGGAGAGTGGACTCCACAAGCTCTTCATGGGGTGTTGGCTGTGCTTCTGTGGATGTTCCTCCCCTGGTCTTGTGTGACTCCTTTAGTCTGGCTGCCACCCTCTCCTTAGACATTTGCCACATATCGTACCACCTCTTGCGCAGTTCTTCAACAGTGCGATGAGTCACACCCACAGCATTCACTTTCTCTTGTATTTCCAAACAAATGTTCCTTTTCCTTGCTTCTGGGACTTTCAAAGCCTTTTTCCCAAAGTGGAGTTCATGGCTGCAGACCATCTCCTCTATCAGCACCTCCTGCTCTTTGTCAGAGAATTTATGCTTTCCCTTCATCTTTCACCCTCCCTGCCCTCATGTGGCCTCTGGAACTCCATTGGGGTTCTTTCTGTGCTGTGCTGCCTCCTCACACTCTCCAAACTGCCTCTAACTGTGGCTCAGGCAAACAGGTGCAGCAAATCACTCTCACTTTCTGGTTGTGATGTCATCAAGCTGCACCTGATTTTGCGATTTCTTAATTTGCGAATTTCGCAAATAAGGAATCGCAAATCAAGATTCTGAGAATTTTTTGCGATGTTTAAGAAATTGCTAAACATGAAGCGATTTTTTTAATACATCCCGTTTTGCGAATCTGAAACTGCAAATCGCAAAATCTCACAATTTGAGTTTTGCAAAACGGGAAATTGATACATATGCCCCCCTGTTTCCCCTGAAAGACCACCCTGCACACAACTGAGCACTGCCTCACCAGCTTGCTAGTGTTGCCCTGGGGGAGAAAGAGATGGTCACCCCAGATGGGTGGGACCCCAGAGATTTGACCCTTGTTTCATTAGGAGACTTTGAGATGGTTCCTAAACCTGCTCTGCCTGAAAACACTAAGAAGTACAGGCAGTGGGTGACCATCAATGGCCATAGAGTAGAGGCTCTAAGAGACACAGGGGCCAGTATAACTGCTGTCAGCTCCCGGTTGGTGTCCAAAGAGCAGGTTGTCCCTCATGCATTCTACCCTGTAGTATCAGCAGAGAGCCAGTGTGAGGTGGCTCAGGTTCCCTTTGAGTGGGGGGTCTCAGGAACTCTTCAGGTGGCTGTGAGGCCCGCCATGCCTGTAGACTGTCTGTTGAGCAATGATTTAGAGAACTCCCCGTGGGCAATGGGGGAGAGGAGAGCTCACTTGCAAATGTTGGGTCTGCCTGAATGGGCATGTGCTTCCACTAGGTCCATGGCAGCAAGGGAGGGTGTTGAGAAGGACCTGGAGCCTGAAATTATGGCCCAGATCCCAGCCTTAGAGAAAAGGCAAAGGGGGCACAGGAAAGCGCCCCCTTGGCTCCCATGGCCCAGGAGGGAGCAGCCTCCGAAGGGGACGCCCTGGAGCATACCGGGGAACAGAGTGCCAACCTGGGGGACCTGCCTGAGCTGACCCATTGGCAGCAGGGAGGAGGGCCCACCAGGGAAGAGTTTTGTGAGCAGCAAAAAGTTTGCCCTTCTCTGGAGGGTATGCAGCAACAGGTTGCAGCTCAGGCAGCAGGTGACCAGTCTGGTTCACATCTGATTTATTGGGAGAACAGTCTCCTGTATTGCAAGCCTAAGGCTGCTGAGCTGGGGTCAGCCTGTGTGCTGGTGGTGCCCGCATGCGTCAGAGCCTTCCTACTGGGGTTAGCTCATGACATTCCATTGGCAGGACATCTAGGCAGACCAAGACCTTTGAAAGGCTGGTCACCCACTTTTATTGGCCCCAAATGCGCAAGAGCTCAGACGCTTATTGCATGACATGTGAGTCTTACCAGGCAAGTGGGAAGAGTGGGGGGAAGATCAAGGCCCCACTCCAGCCCTTTCCAGTTGTTAGTACCCCATTCAAGCGAGCGGGCATTGACATTGTGGGGCCTCTGGTTCCCAGGACAGCCATGGGCAACAGGTTTATTCTGGTCCTGGTGGACCATGCCACCCGGTACCCTGAAGCCATCGTGCTCAGGACGGTGACGGCCCCCGTGGTGGGCCGTGCACTGATGGGGATCTTCTCCCGCGTGGGGTTCCCCAGAGAGGTGGTGTCTGACAGGGAAACCCACTTCATCTCCAAGTATATGAAGTCTCTGTGGAGTGAGTGTGGGGTAACTTATAAGTTCACCACTCCCTACCGCCCCCATGGATATGGTCTGGTTGAAAGGTTCAACCAGACCTTGAAGGGCATGATTGTGGGCCTAGAAGAGCCCTGAGGTGTAAGTGGGATGTCCTCTTGCCATGCTTGTTGTTTGCCTACCCTGAGGAGCCACAGAAGTCCTTAGGGTTCAGTCCCTTTGAACTGCTCTATGGCCATCCGGTAAGTCTGAGTCTGGCCAAGGAAGGCTGGGAGCAATCTCCCACGAAACCTTGCCAAGATGTATTTAACCACATAGTGGCCTTTAGTAATCAGACTCGGCATTTCAGAAAAATTGCTGAGGCAAATCTGGAAGCCAGCCAGAAGGAAATGAAACGCTGGCACGACCAGAACACCTCTCCGATCAAGTTTCAACCTGGTCAGAAGGTTTGGGTACTGGCCTCATTGGACCCTGGTGCGCTCCAAGATAGGTGAACCGGTCCATTTGAGGTGGTGGAGCGCAAAAGTCCAGTTACCTACTTGGTGGACTTTCAGTCTCACAGGAACTCCTTGCGGGTCCTGCATGTGAACCGCCTGAAGCCCCACTGTGCGAGGTCTGAAGTGGGCATGCTTCTTGCCACAGATGCTGGGATGGAAGAGGAGAGTGAGCCTCTTCCTGAACTCCTGTGTGCAGAGGAGAAGGATGGGTCAGTGGAGGGTGTGGTCCTCTCTACCACACTGACCCCTGAGCAGTAGAGAGATAGTCACCAGCTGTTAAGGCAATTTTCTGATTTGTTTTCCCTGGTGCTTGGTGTTACTGAGTGGTGCCTCCATGACGTGGACATCGGGGACAGTCCTCCTACCAAGCACAAGGCTTACAGAGTGACTGACTGGGTCAGGGCCTACATTCAGGAGGAGTTCTCCAAAATGTTTGCCCTAGGGGTGATTGAGTCCTCTAGCAGCCCATGGTCCAGCCCCGTGGTCTTGGTACCAAAAGCTGCTGCGCCTGGTGCCACCCCTGAGTTCAGATTCTGTGTGGACTACTGAGGTCTCGATTCGGTCATGAAGACCAACGCGCACCCCATCCCCAGAGCTGATAAGCTCATAAATCGTTTGGGGGCTGCCCGGTACCTCAGCACGGTTGACCTAACGTCTAGGTACTGGCAGATCGCCTTAACTGATGGGGCAAAGAAGAGGTCTGCATTCTCCACCCCAGATAGGCACTACCAGTTCTGAGTAATGCCCTTTTGGATGAAGAATGCCCCTGCCACCTTTCAGAGGTTGGTCAACTAGGTGTTGGCTGGACTGGAGGCTTTCAGTACCACCTAGCTGGATGACATTGCAGTGTTTAGATCCTCCTGGGAGGACCACTTGAGCCACCTCTGGGAAGTGTTGATGGCACTGCGCAGAGCAGGCCTCATAATCAAGGCCAGTAAGTGCCAAGTTGGGCAGGGTTCTGTGGTGTACTTAGGACTCCTGGCATGGGAACCCTCAGGACCCAGACTCAGGTGAGCGCCTTCCTAGGTCTCAGGGGTTATTACATGAGATTTATCAAGGGGTATGGCAACATTGTTGCACCCTTGACTGAGCTGACTTCCACGAAACAGCCAAAGATTGTGAACTGGACTGACACCTGTCCGAAAAGCTTTTGATGCCCTCAAGACTGCCATGTGTACAGAGCCCGTCCTCCAGGTCCCCAATTTTGCTGAAGAATTTATTGTTCAGACAGACACTTCAGAGCATGGGGTGGGGGCTGTTCTGTCACAGGTAAATGAGGAGGGATTAGACCAACCTGTAGCCTTCATCAGCAGGAGGTTACTTCCCCGGGAACAAAGGTGGAGTGCACTTGAGCGTGAGGTATTTGCTGTGGTCTGGGCACTGAAGAAGCTGAGACCATACCTGTTTGGGACTCACTTCCGGGTTCAGACAGACCACAGGCCCCTCAGATGGCTGATGCAGATGAGGGGTGAGATTACCAAGTTGTTGAGGTGGTCCATTTCCCTACAGGGTATAGATTACATAGTGGAACATCGCCCTGGCACAGAACACGTCAATGCTGATGAGAATTCCCAAGGGGATGAGTAGGTCTCCCTACATTTCACATGGAGGGGACACGTGTTAGACCTGGAACCATTGGCGTGGGTCTCCCTTCCTTGTTTAGCTGTTGTCTCAGTTTTTGCTGGTATTAGATGCTCTGGGCGCAGTGCCACTGCTATTCAGTGCCACAGCGCAAATGCTCCCTGTGTAAATATAACTGTGAATTGGTATATCCCTGATTGGCTTATTTGGGTTATCTGTTAGTCCCTAGTAGCGTGGCCTGTGTGTGCCCAGGGCTGGTAACCCAAATGCTGCTGGTGGGCCTGCAGCGCTGGTTTGCACCACCCACAGAAGCAGATTGTAAATGGTACCTCAGACCTGCCATTGCAGTGTCTGTGTGCAGTCCAGGCCTGCCATCTTGTCTGTGAAGTGCCCACACTTCCCAGCGCGAACCTTCCCTTGGCATCATGTCAGTCACCCCTATGGTAGGTGCATTGTGTGTGTAAGGCAGGTCATGGCTTGATATGTTTAGCATGTCCTGGTAGTAAATAACACTCCATTTTGTTTTTCACTGCTACCTGTTCTCCATAGGTTAGAATGGGCAGTCTGGACATTACATCTTATAGTCCTAACTAACTCAGGGAACATGGTACACATTCGAGTTTAGTATTCCTGAGCTCAGAATAATAAAATACATCTTTTGGCAAAGTTGGTTTTAATATTCTGTGTTTGAAAATACCACTTTTAGAAAGTAGGTATTTTCTTGCCTAAGCCTTCCAATGTGCTCTGCTGTTATGTGTATTGACTGTCTGGGTTTAGAGGGGCAAGGCAGGCTGAGTCAGACTGGGTTGAATAGAGAGATCTGCATTGAGTACTGGGGAGGGGTAGCTCCTTGACCTGAATAGGGCTGTGCCTGGCAAGGTGAATACTGGCTCCACCTCCTACTGTGCGTCTGATGGCAGACCCCCACTTTCTGAAAGGAACGAGGCAGCCTGGTAAACAAAGTGCTCCAGGCCTGAGCAGGACTGGTTCTGGTTGGGTTCAGTCACTAGAGACTTTTGAGAACAAAGACTTTTGGGGTGTAAATATCTGTGCCCAAACCCTGATTTTTATATTGCTCCTGGATGTCAAGAAGAACCTCTGTCTCTTTCACTGAAGGACTCTGCAGGAGAGGACTGTCCTTGTGCTTGTGTGCTATTTCTTGGATTGGCCTGCAGTAGCTTCTCCTGGACTTGGAAGAAGAGGGAATAGGACTTTTGAGAGACTTTTATTTTGCTAAAGCAATCACCCAGGGGCTAGAAGAGAGCTAGCCTCCTGCTGGAGTCACAGGCACATCTGACTCCCCCACCAGCCTCCTGATTCCTCCCAGCGGGTATTTCTATCTGCAGTTGAGGCCCCTGGCCCCTGTGAGTTCCAGGGCAGGCTGCCGCAGCTGAAGAGCATAAGACAAATCACTGTGCTGCTGCCGCAGAGCGCTCGCAAGCCAAATCCATTGCATCGCACAATTGTGTGGCGGGGGGGAGGGGGGAGCTCTGGCAGCGTCCGGCGCTCTGTGGTATGCGCGATTGAGGTGCGACCGGCCCCTGTTGCGCGAGCTCGGGTGGCGGTTGGGGCGGGAGGAGCTCCGGCGGTATCTGCCAAAGTTCCCAGGCAGTCAGGTGAGGCGTCCGGCGTGCCTTTGTTTCCCTCGGCGGTGCGGGCGGGAAGTGGTTTGAATGTTGAAACGTTAGCTTCTGAATTTTGCTTCAGCGGGCAAGCGTGGGAGGGGGGGCGGAGAGGGAGCAAGAAGCGCTCCGCATCCGACCCTCTGGGAGAGCGTCGCTTGGAGCCTGAGTTTGTTGTGGCTGCGCGAGGAGCGCGCAGAGGTTCTGTTCAATTTGCAGATGGTCATGGGGCAGTCCAGGGGCACGTTGAGCCTGATTTGCATGTTTCAGAGCGGGTTGTGGCAGAGACACAGCTTACCCTTGACACAGGCGCTTGGATTTTATTAACCCCTCCTAGTCTTTTTGTACCTGGGCTACGTGCTGTAGATAGTATGGTGTCAGGCCGGTCTGTATCAGGTGGGGTGGAGAGACATGGGGGTTTTGAGCCTCATGCTGGCCAGGTTTTTTCTTCCCATGATATTGGTACTGAGCAGGGGGAGGTGGAGGGTAATGTGGGCAGCCCTTTATTGTTTTCTACTCCTGGTTCTTCAGTGGGTGCTGCTTTGTCTGTGGGGGGGGGGTTCCAGGGGAGAGGGAGAGTGGGCCCAGATGGGTGAAGGGGGTTCTATTTCTGGTGTTGCTTTGGGGCAGGAGGCTTCACGGTCAGGGGGCTTTGGGTTTTCTGGTTTTCAGGAGGTGGATGACCGTTTTCAGAGGGAGGGCAGGAGGGTGTCACAGGTGGGCCATGGAGCCTTTTCTTGTGATATCAATGTAGCAGGACCTGTGCCTGGTCCAGGGTTGTCGGGGCTTGGAAGGGCAGTTGTGGATAATCTTGCAGGGGTTTGCCAGCCTGGTGTAAGGAGTGCAGGGGGTGTGGGTTTCCCTGGCACGATGGTGGAGCATGAGGGGGGTTTTAGGCAAGTGAGTGGTGGGCCTGTACAAGGGGCTAAGGATGCGGTCCCACGTTGGACTGGGGATGCAAGCGGCCCCTATTTTATGTTTGGTTCTCCTGGGTGGGAACATTTTGGTGCTGCAGGTCTGGCGCAGCGGAGTTTACAGAAGGATGGTGAGGGTCACGAGTGGTGTGCAAGGGCTCCTGTGTAGGCTTCTTCTTCAGCGGTGGCGGTAGATAATTTGGATTGGAGTGAGGATGATGAGGTGATAGGTGACTCTCCGGTCAGGGAGGTGCCTTTGAGAGTTGGTGTTCGAGGGCGTTCTTTAGACAGATGTCAAGTGTTGAATGTTGGTTCTAATTTGCGGGTGACAGAGTCTGGTTTGGGTGTAGTATTTAGGAACCCTAGCACACCAGTCCAAACTTTTTCTTTTCAGGACAGGGATAGGTGCGACGGTCCAGACTTGGCAGGGCGCAGTCCAGTCCAATTTCGCCGAGGTGTAGCGAGGAGAATGCCTAGCGCTGCCCTCTCTGTTCCACCGAGGGAAACACCGCGGTTGGCACACGAGGGTCCGGCGTGACCCCGCCGGCCCCAACGAGTAGCAGGTATAGGTGGCCTACCTTACCGGCGGCTATGGAGCCGCAGAGTAAGCGCAAGGGGAGTTACAGGCGGGTACAGTATGCTCCCCCCCCTGGAGTTTCTTCACAACCATTAAAATGTACTATTGTTGATACCGGGTTAGGTAAGACCCGTAGTGATGTGTTGCCTATTGGTTTTGATTCAGTGGTCCTGCATTATGATGAAGATAGTCCTGAGGAAGGAAAATTACGGGACGTGGAGGGGGGGGGGGAACCCTCTCATGTGTCTGGTAGTGTTTTTCAGGCTCAAGCGGTGCAGAGTCAAGTGCAAGTGAGAAGAGAGCACGGCCCGTCGGTCAGGGCCGTGCTCTCAGACAGGATGCATTGGTTTCAGCACCACGGGCAGAGCCTTCGAGAGTGGTCTCTTTTTTACCAGGTGAGCAGTTGGCTGCGCAGGCCAAACCTACTATGGTGTCTGTGAGCACAGGAGGGGAAAGCAATGTTGGTATTGGTGAAGGGAGGTTGCTGAAAGGACGTTACGTTAAAGACACTGCTGTGGGCACTGATTATGTTTTGGAAGTCACAGGTAAAGTGGAGAGTGGTACTAGCACTGATGCTCCTAGTGCGGTAAAAGAGTCATTGGCCAGCAAGGAATTGAAAATTAAAAAGTTGCCTTATATGGGGGTCACAAAGCCTTTGGGTGCCCATTTGATGTTGGCTACAAAAGAACGCATTTGGAACGGAGAGTATGATGAAATTCTTAAGCTGCTGCACCGGGAAGTCCGGTCCAAAGAAGGGTCGAAAGAAGAGGAGTTTGAGTTGGCAAAACGTCCTAGAGTTCCGTTAACCATTGAAAATTGGACGGCTGCATTCCTTATTTATGCGAGTGTATACTGTGAAAAGTTTCCAGAGTGCAGCGTGTCTCTTTTTAAATACATGGATGTTATACGCAAGGCACAGATTACTGGCGGGGTGTTTACTTGGTCCCAATATGATGAGGAGTTCAGGGCCAGGATGGCTTGGGATCCGGAGGCCAAGTGGGGGGAGCTGGACAATGACTTATGGCAGCATACCATGGGATCTGCATCGGGGGGTAAGACTATTTTTACGGCCAGTGGTTTCCCCTTAATTTACCGGCCCTTTCAGGGCAAACCCACCCAGGGAGGGGTGGGGACTTCTTCAAACGCACAGTCTGAAATGGGCACATGCTGGGAGTTCAACAAGGGATCATGTAGCAGAGAGTATTGTAAGTTTAGACACGAATGCTCTGGCTGTGGTAGGCGGCACCCATTGTCCAGATGCTGGGATAACACGCCAACAGGAAGTCAACAGGGGATACAGGCAAGTGCAGGTGGCTCGGGGACGTCCCAACAGTTTTCAGGGGGTAGGGGTTCCAGAGGTACTCAGGGTGTTGGGCCCAAGGGCTCATACGCCGGTTAAGTTGGAGAAGTTGCGCTTTGCACTTCAGGATTATGATGATGAAGCTGTAAGGGAAAAATTGTTGGATGGTTTTGAATTTGTATTTCGGTTGGGTTACATGGGTTCCAGACAAAGGAGATGGTCTACTAATCTGAAATCAGCGTCGGAGTATGGCGCAGTAGTGCAAGACAAGTTAAACAAAGAAGTGCAGGAAGGAAGGATGGCTGGCCCTTTTCATGATTGGCCGATCCTTAATTTGATAATATCACCTATTGGAGTGGTCCCGAAGAAAGATCCAGGACAATTCAGGCTTATTCAACACTTGTCATGGCCAGAAGGGTCGTCTGTCAATGATTTTATTGATCCAGATGCTGTTTCAGTTGACGTGGCCATGTCACTTGTGACCGCGGGCGCAGCTGCTGAGATGGCCAAGTGTGATATAAAGTCTGCATTCCGGCTGCTGCCTGTCCATCCGGATGACTGGTGTCTACTGGGTATACAATTTTCAGGAAAATGGTATGTGGACAAGGCTTTGCCGATGGGTTGCTCCATTTCATGTGCTCTTTTTGAATGTTTCAATACTTTTTTACAATGGTACTTTACTCATCAGTCTGGTCACTCACTGGTAACGCACTACCTAGATGACTTTTTCTTTGTCGGGTCCCCGGGCTCCACGGAGTGCCAGTCTGCTCTGGACACTTTCCAAGGGCTCATGGAGGATCTGGGAGTTCCTTTGGCTCCCGAGAAAACTATGGGTCCTGCCACTGTTTTGTCCTTTTTGGGAATTGAACTTGATTCTGTGGCAATGCGGGCTCGCTTGCCTGAGGATAAAAAAGTGAAAATGCTGGAGTTGCTTGAAACCATGTTATCAAAACGGAAAGTGTTGGTGAAAGATATTCAGGTGTTACTAGGCCATCTCAATTTTGCCTGTAGGGTCGTGAGAGCAGGAAGGACTTTTTGTCGCAGATTGGGCAGGGCTCTTGCAGGTCAACATTTGCCTCACCATCGTGTTCGCTTGTCTGCTGGTGTCAAGGAGGATTTGAGAATGTGGACATTTTTTCTCTCTTCTTTTAATGGATTTCCTTTGGTTTGGGACGTTGACTTCCAGTGGGATGTGCAAATGTTTTCGGATGCAGCTGGCAGTGATGGTTTTGGTCTGTATTGGAATGGAAGATGGTGTGCGGAACGTTGGCCGGATGAGTGGTTGAATGGTGGTCGCAGCATTACCTTTTTGGAGCTTTTCCCTTTGCTGGTGGCTTTGACCCTGTGGGGGGAGGTCTTGGCACACAAGAAAGTGCTTTTTCGTGTGGACAATATGGCTGTGGTGGAGATTGTTAATCGACAGTCTGCCAGGGATGAACAGGTCTTGAAGTTCATGAGAGTCTTCGTGCTGGGCTGTTTGAAACACGACATTCACTTTCGTGCTTTGCACATTCCTGGTGTGGACAATGACATTGGGGATGCTCTGTCTCGTTCACAGTGGGGGAGATACCGTGGACTGGCGAGGGAGGCAGACAGAGCACCGACCCCGATGCCGATTCATATGTGGCACGTAGGCAACGTCGAGTCTTACAACTGGTGGTAGGTTCTTTGTCTGTGTCTACGCGTTCTGCTTATTCTCTGGCCTGGAGGGAGTTTCTGGAGTCCGGCGCTTGTAGGCGTGAGGAGGTTTGGCGTCGTTCTGAGGATGTGGTAAATTTCATTTTAGATCTCATGGATAAAGGGCTGACCAAGGTAGCCATTGCAGGTAAATTGGCAGGGATAGCTTTCATGGGTAAGTTGATATGGGGTTATTCTCCTTCTTTGTGGGAGATTGGCAGGAGAATGCTTGAGGGTTGGGCCAGAGAGCAAGGGCACACCAGTAGATTCAGGGCTCCTTTATCTTGGCAGATTCTGGCTCGGCTGATAACTATTCTACCTTCGGTTTGTTCAGATGACTTTGAGTCATGCTTATTTTCCATGTTAATGGCATTCATGTTTTTTGGAGCTTTTAGGGTTTCGGAGTTGTTGGGCTCGAAATGTAAGTGTGTCCTATTTTGGCGTGATGTTTTTTGTTCTGATGAGGGGGTGCATATCTGGTTAGCCATCTCCAAAACTGATCAGACGAAGAAGGGGAAGGGAGTGTGGTTGCAAGCACGTGCTCCGAGGATTACTTGCCCTTTACTGTTGGCGCGGCGCTGGCGTTCTTTATGCGGGGGTGGTGATGATGCGCTTGTTTTCCAGCATATTGATGGCACTCCTGTTACAGCATACCAATTTCGCATGGTTTTGCGCAAGGCTTTACACCATTAGGGTCTGGATGGGAATTTATATGGGACACATTCTTTCCGGATTGGTGCTGCAACTGAAGCCTTTAATAGAGGTTGGACACAAAGGGATATCATGAGGTTGGGGCGTTGGTCTTCAAACTGCTTTCAGCGCTACGTGAGAAGTCAAGCGGAGGAGGCTCATGCGTCATCTTCCTTCCCATGAGCTTTAACTTTGTTTTCTTTTATAGGATCTGTTGCTGGGCCTCGTTCTCCTGTGGTGACAGTCTGGATAGTTGGGCATTCCTTCGTGAAATGGGCCCGAGTCCAGGCGGCGCAGAGTTACTTCGGAGAGCTTCTGGGTTTTAATGCTCACATGTTCAATTTGGTTTGGAAGGGGAAAGGTGGTATGCTCTGGAAAGAGTTAATTCCATGTCTCATCAACAATATGGTGGGCGGGCTATGTCCTGATATTCTGGTGATTCATCTGGGGGAGAACGATCTTTGTACCACTAAGGGTGTTGTATTGTTGCGAGCTATTAAGAAGGATTTTTTTTTTTTTTTTTTAATTTTTGAAAACCTTTATTGATACCAGAACACACAGCTATTCAGCCTGACATCCCGGAGGCAAGGCAGCAAGAATAAAGGAGAAAAATAGTGTCAAACAATTGAGACATAATCATCGAAGGTTAATTTTATATGATATAAATACAACAACAGGCGCCCGCGGGCGCGAAAGTGGCAGTGTGTAAAATGTGACGCTGGGTGTCAGGGATGGGTAGGGAAATGAGGCAGGGAAACACGTATCAAGGATAAATTGCAGAATGGGAAAGAGGCAGGAGGGGGAAGGTATCAGGAGAATATAATACACTAGAGCTCAGTTGGCGTCACAGGTTAGGGAGAAGCATTATCATGTTGACTGATTTGCTCAGGCGGTACGCACACATCCCCCCTATATTCATTCCATGCTCCCCAAATTTTAGTCCAAGTTCGAGGTCTCCCTCTGGCCACATAGACTGTCTTCTCCCTGAACATGCACCAGTCCATGTTGGCCTTCCACTGTACCAGTAGGGGGGCCTCGGCCGCACCCCATCTCTGGGCTATGTCCCTCTTAGCTACCATGTTCCCAAGGTTAACCCACCTAGTCTGTGCAACGTTGTGGTCGGAAGGCTCCCATACGTTCAAGAGGCATCGACGGGCCTCCGCATGTGCAGCCACGCCAGTAACCTCCTCCATAACGCGGTGTATCCTTCTCCAGTAGGAGGCGATCACCGGGCAGTCCCAGAGGATGTGTAGAAAAGTGGCAGGAGCTCCACAGCCCCTGCGACAGAGACCGTCAGGCGAGAAACCCATGCGCATCAATCGGGGCCCTATCATATACACCCGGTGCAAGACCTTAAACTGTACGAGGCGAAGACGGGAAGAAATGGCAACCTCCTTAGGAGAGGAAACCGCGCCCTTGCCAATCCTCGTCGTCCAATTCAAGGCCATCTGCTACCCACTGGTCTCTCAAACTAAGGAGGAGGTCCGTGCGTGCATTGATCAACTTCTTATATGAGAGTGAGATTGCACTGTCCGGCATGTGCCCATCTAGGATCCTGTCTTCCAGTGGGGAGCTTTCGGGAATGACGCCGTCCGGCGGAGAGGCCGAAAGCAGCGCATGTCGCGGCTGAGCGTAGCAAAAAAACTCAGTCGCGCCCAGCTGGTACTCAGCTTGTAACTGGGGGAAGGTCTTAATCAAGCCCTTGGAGAGCACGTCGTCAACCCTGCTGATGCCGATAAGGTCCCACCTATCAAATCCCTTGGTGTGCCATAGTCTACCCAGGATGTCGGAATCAAAGAGGGGAGTGAACCTCGTGAGTCTGCCCTGCCACCCTTGTGCCTTAGTAACCGCTCGCCAGGTGCGGACAGCCGTGCGGGTGGGGCCCGTCAACCTTCGGTCAAAAGACTTGGAGTATAGGGCCCGATAGTAATTACCATCGCCCATCAGCCACCTATCCATGGCATAGCCGGGGCTCACCACTGGGCCATAGAAGCCATGGTTTAGGGCAGCTAGCTGCGATGACCAGTAGTAACGGCGCACGTCTGGGAGGGCGATGCCCCCATCGTACCAGGGGAGCGTGAGTTTGTGAAAGGCAACGCGGGGGCGACCCTCCCAGAGGAGGGTACGGAGAAGGCCTTCGAGATCACGAAAGTAGCGGGCTGGGACAGGGTCTTGAGCGTTTTGGAGTGCGTACAGGAACCTGGGCAGGGCCATCATCTTGAAGAGAGCGGCACGGCCAAGGAGGGAGAGTGGCAGATTACGCCAGCTGTCCACGTCACGCCGCAACCGCTGAAGGGGAGGAAGCAGGTTGTTATCATGCCGTAACTTGGGATTACCAGAGATGTAAATGCCCAGGTATTTGAAACCGCGCGTGGCAATCTGAATACCGCAGCCTCTAGGGAGACGCGGGGTATCCCCCTTGAGGACATATAGGGAGGACTTGGCCCAGTTGATAATCTGGCCAGAGTACCGCCCAAAAAGTCTGATGACATCACAGGCCACGATGAGGGATCTGCAGGGGGAAGTCAGGTAAAGCAGTATGTCGTCGGCGTACAGGGAGACCCTGTCTTCAAAGCCAGGGGCCCATGTAATGCCTCGTAAGTCAGGATGCGAACGCAATAATGCTGCAAGTGGTTCGAGGGCCAAGGCAAACAAGAGGGGGGACAGGGGGCAACCCTGTCTGGTTCCTCGACGTAGGGGAAATGGCGCTGAGAGGCGACCATTGACCGTGACATTGGCCATCGGGTCCGCATACAAGAGCTTCACCCAGCTCACAAAGACAGGCCCAAACCCGAGTTTGGTCAGCACTGCCCACAGGTACGGCCATTCGAGCGAGTCGAAGGCCATAGTGGCATCCAGGGACGCCAGGACAGCCGGCTCTTCGAGAGTGTGGGCCCTGGCCATGACGCCATGGAGGCGGCGCAAGTTAAGGGCAGTGTTTCGGTGGGGGATGAATCCAGACTGGTCGGGGTGCACGAGATCGCCAATGACTCCAATCAAGCGATTAGCCAGCAACTTGGCGAGGACCTTGGGCTCCACGTTAAGGAGAGAAATAGGACGGTATGAGCGACAGACGTCCCGTGGCTTACCCTCCTTGTGGATGACCACGATGGTAGCTAGTCGTTGGTCCAGGGGGAGAGAGCCTCTCTCAAAGGACTCCAAGAACATTCTACGGAGATGCGGGGAGACCGCGTCCGAACGGATTTTGTACAATTCTACCGGTATACCGTTAGGCCCGGAGGCCTTTCCGGTCCTTAGTGAGCGGATCGCAAGGTCAATCTCTTCAGTAGTGATGTCCCTATCCAAGTCCTCTCTCTCCTCCTCGGAAAGGCTGGGCAGGTCAATATCAGCGAGGAAAGCCGACGAGTCTGCCTCCGAAAAGTCAGAGGCAGACTCATAGACCCCCTGAAAGTAGCCAGCGAATGAATCAACAATGGCGCTAGGGTCCGTAAGGACCACACCGTCATCTCCGACGAGCTCGGGCACCACACGGCTGGCCATCTCCCTTCTGTCAAGCCAAGCCAACAACTTCCCGGCCTTATCGCCCACATCATAAATACGGCCTCGCTGTTCCTTGGCCAGGACAAGTGCGGCATTAGTGGCCAGGGCGTGGTACTCCGCTTGTTTCAGCGAGAGAGTATGGAGGACAGAGGGGTCCGGCTCGGGTCCCAATTGGGCCTCGAGGCGCAGCACTTCCTGCTCGATAGCCAGCATGTCAGAGTCTCTAGTCCGACGGGTCTCAGCGATGAGCGCCTGGGCCTCGCCACGGAGCACCGTCTTAAAGGCTTCCCAGAGTGTAACTGCCGACCTCACCGAGCCCACGTTCTCAGAGAAGTAAAGATCAATAGCTTTGGCCAGGAGGGAGCGGGTCCTGAAATCCCGGAAATACCACGGATTGATCACTGCCGGGCGGTCCGACAGAGTCACTCCAAAGTCAAAGGAGACCCATAACGGGGAGTGATCGGAAATGCCCCGCGCCAGAAAGCGGGCTTCGGAGACCGCAAGTGCGTCCGAAGCCAATGTGAGAACATAGTCGATGCGCGAAAGACTCCCGTGTGCACACGATAGGAAGAAAAATTGGCGGAGCGTGGGATGCAAAAGTCGCCATCCGTCCACCAGCCCAGTAGACTCAAGGAAGGACGGCAGCCACATCTGCGGGCCACGTAAGTCGCGGGGCGGTTGGCGATCAAGCAGACCGGAGCAAACTGAATTAAAGTCACCCCCCACTATCAAACGACCAGCCGGCATAGACAAGATGGCACCACCAAGGTCTTGAAAAGTACTAGACTGGAGCCCTGGGGGGACGTACACAGAAAACAACGTAAGGGAACGCCCTTCCCATCTACCAGCTACGGCGGCGTACCGCCCCCTATCATCAATCAAAGTGGTCTCTATCTCTAGGGGAAGGGACGCGCGCACAAGTATGCCCGCCCCCCGGGAGCCGGAAGAGAACCCCGAATGTGCCACCATTTTATAACCCTTGCGGTTCAGAGCTTTACAAGCGTTACCCACCAAGTGTGTCTCCTGAAGAAGGACAATATCTGGCATATGCCGTTTAATCAGTTGTATCACCACCCCTCTCTTGATTCGATCACCCAACCCGTTAACATTCCAACTGAGAATTCTTAACATCCTACCCCGTATCCCTCCACTGCCCGCCCCACCCAAAGCTCAAAGACACCCGCATCAGAAACAGTTCAGGAGCACCAATGTCCCATTGCCACATTAGAGAAAGAAAAAGGAAAACAACACAAACCATAACTGTGCCCAACAAATCCCCCACCCTGCACCCCTGCATTCGACTAAAAAGCCCCCCCAACCAGCAGTGTGCCTGTCGCCCCATTAACTACTCTACAAAAGACCCAGAGGAGTGAGGAATCTCCGTGAAATCATCCCACCACCCACCATGGAGATAAGGAGAGAATAGTAAGCACCAAAAACACCAGTCCGGCGGTCATTCGAGGCAGGGGTAGCATCAGCTCTCAGTTCATTCTTGCCGCTCCGCTCCGCCCGAGGCGCCTCCAACATCATCTTCTTGCTCATCACGCGCTGGCGAAACAGTGTCCAGCCATTCGCTGACGTTCTCAGGATAGTCAAAAAAGAAGGCACGTCCCTTGTGTTCCACACGGAGCCTCGCAGGGAACTGCATGGAGTACTTGAGACCCATGTCTCTGAGGCGTCTCTTCACCCCCGCGTAGCTCAGCCGCTGACGTTGCACCAGCCTGGTGAAGTCCTGGTAGAAGTGCACCTCCGCATTTTGGTAGTGAAGTGGTCCGTGCGATCTGGATGCCTGGAGGATCGCATCTCGGTCTCTGAAATTGAGGAGGCGCGCCACAATCGGTCGCGGCGACGCTCCCGTTTTAGGTGGTCCTCCTGGCACACGGTGGGCACGTTCCACTGAGAAAAAGTTACTCAGTCCAGAGGGCGCCACATGAGTCTTAACCAAGTCCTCCACAAACAGGTCCACTGCGCCATTCTCGGACCCTTCCGGTACCCCTACTATGCGGACGTTCTGCCGCCTGGCTCGCCCCTCAAAGTCCTCCAGCCGCTTTGAGAACAGATCAGTAGTCGATCGCAGGTTACGGACCTCAGTCTGCAGTTCGGAGACATCCGAGGTCAGACTGGCGGTCTTGATGTCGAGAGTTTTCACACGCTCATTGGTCTTGCCCAAGTCGGCCCTGATGAGGGTAATGTCAATAGCCATGGAGTCCACTTTATGGGACAGAGTCTCGTGCTGCTGCTGTACGTTGGCACGGAGGCTAGTGATGGCACCCATGATGTCCATGAGGGTAGGATCCGAGCCGTCCGGCGGGCTAGTCGATGGGGTCCCTTTAGAGACGGCCCCAGATGTAGGTGGCGACTTGAGGTTTACATATCGCTCCATGCGATTGTTCTACGTTTGCGATTTGCCCCGACCACCTTTATTCGATGCCCTGTCCGGATCACCTCTGCCCGCCATGATGGGTACGTGAGAACAAAGGCAAGGCGGCAGCAGGTCTGGGTCCACAGCCGAGAGGCAGACGGATCAAGAAGTCTCGACCAGGCCGACGAGGGCCAGGCAAGAGCGCAGTGTCTTCACCAAGGAGGCGGCAGGCGGGCACCGCGCAGTTCGATCAGGCGAAGTGACGAAGTGACGAAGTCCGGAGGGACAATGGCACCATCACGGAGCGGAGTTCAGCTCGACGTAACTTTGCTCAGGAGCCACCGATTTGGAAGCCGATTGCAGTCCCCGCCTCAGTAGGCCGTCAGCATTACAGTTCCACAAAAGTGGGTCAGGATTTCATGCAGGATAGTTGCGGTGGATCGGACGGTCCACGGAGCTCCGAGCTTACGCGGCCATCTTGGTCGCCCGCGAAGCTCCTCCCCCTATTATTAAGAAGGATTTGAGCCTTATCAAGGAGTTTTGGGCTGGGTGCCATGTCTTCTGGACTGAGTTAATTCCGCGTAGGATTTGGAGAGGAGTGGTCAATCCCCGAGCTGTTGACAGAGCCAGGAAAAAAGTAAACGCTGAGGTGTCTAGATGTTGCCGTTGTCTTGGTTTCAGCAGGATTTCTCATAGAGAGATTACATTTGAGACAGTGGAATTTTTTAGGGACGACGGTGTTCACCTGTCCAGAGTGGGGATGGACCTATATTTGTTAGAGTTGCGTGAAGTTTTGGCACGTTCACTAGCAATGCAACGTTGATCTTTGTTCATTTCTGCTTCTATTTTCCTGGTTGGGGGGCAGAAAGGGAGGTGGTGTAGTTTCCTCTCCCCCCCCCTTTCTTTCAGGGTAGCGGGGTTTTTGTTGTCTTGGTGCGGTTTATTGTAAAGTTTTGGTGAGTATTGGTCAGATTCATTGATTGACAGGTACAGGGGAAGTTGGTCATTGTTTGACCGTTCAGGTTTTGGGGGGTATTGTCAGGGGTGAAGGGTCAGGCAGGGTTTCTGGTTATCGAGGGCCTGGCGTTCAATATGTGATTGGGGTGTTGATGACGTAATGGGTTAAGTGATGATGTAATGATTTGATTATGACGTAATGCTTTATTAATGATGTTATGTTTAGAATGTTATTGTAATGTTTTAATGCTGTATTGTTGGGTGGGGGAGGGGCCAAAGAATTTTAGGGGATGGGGTGGGGGGTGGGGTTTGTAGTTAATTATTAATTTACTGAGGTATAGTTTTGTAAGGCGTTGCCAGGGTTTTATTTATTGTAATGTGCACCTGTTTCCTAATAAAGCGGCCTTTTTCACACTCAAAACATTTTGGTCTACTTTTCTCCCACCCCTCGCCCTCCCTCCCAAGGGGGGCTTGGGGGAGGGAGCTGCCCGAAGGGAGGTCTCCTCCCCCGGGCAGTTTGGGAGGGCTGCGAGGGGTTTTTCTTGAAGTTGCCAGAACTTTCTGGAATTGGGCTGGCCTAGTAGGTTTTGCCAGCCCAATTATAAATCCTGGTTTCCCCGCCTCCTAGCCACCATTTTAGGTTTGATGACCTGGTGGCTAGGAGGACAGTTAGTGTTTTTGTCCCTCCCTCCCTCTATATATATTCCCCCTTCCTTGGGTTTTTTACTTTCCCACCTTTTTTACGGTAGGGATTTTTTATTCTTTTCTTTTTATAACCTTTCTTTTGGTTATCCAAAGGCTGTTTTTGTGGTGAATAGGTGTGCAGGGGTTTTTTTGTGCTTTGTATTGTCGCTAGGAACAGGTGCTGTGCGGGGTTTTTGTTGTCTCGGTGCGGTTTATTGTAAAGTTTTGGTGAGTATTGGTCGGATTCATTGATTGACAGGTACAGGGGAAGTTGGTCATTGTTTGACCGTTCAGGTTTTGGGGGGTATTATCAGGGGTGAAGGGTCAGGCAGGGTTTCTGGTTATCGAGGGCCTGGCTTTCAATATGTGATTGGGGTGTTGATGACGTAATGGGTTAAGTGATGATGTAATGATTTGATTATGACGTAATGCTTTATTAATGATGTTATGTTTAGAATGTTATTGTAATGTTTTAATGCTGTATTGTTGGGTGGGGGAGGGGCCAAAGAATTTTAGGGGAGGGGGTGGGCGGTGGGGTTTGTAGTTAATTATTTATTTAGTGAGGTATAGTTTTGTAAGGCGTTGCCAGGGTTTTATTTATTGTAATGTGCACCTGTTTCCTAATAAAGCGGCCTTTTTCACACTCAAAACATTTTGGTCTACTTTTCTCCCACCCCTCGCCCTCCCTCCCAATGGGGCTGGGGAAGAATGTCCTTAGGCGAACAGCAGGGTTTTTAGTCTTTTCTTGAACATGGAAGGGTCGTTAATGCTGCTTAGTTCTAAGGGGAGAGAATTCTGCATAAGCTATGATTTTTGCTCCCAGCTCCACTGCCATATATACCAAAGGTGTGACATATACATTAAAAAGGAGGGGACTCAGGGTAGAGCTTACTCCTGATAGACAGCAACTGCCAGTTCAGGAATGTCTAAGTAAAGCATTCATAAATGGAATTCAGGTGTGCCATACACAAAAGCCCCAGTACATTACAAAGTTGTAACTTAAAACATTTTTTTTTAACTCAAGCAAAGTGTCTGGAGCGAGTTACAGGTGAACCTGTATATTTTCTTGGAGAGGTAAGGCTCTCTGCTAAAGGTCACATACAGTGACCATAAAATGCATGAATTTATTCATGTATGTATTGATAGGGTTTGTGTAGTGACGTGCGCTAAATTCCACACTGGAGAGAGGCTTCGGGTCGGAAGTGACTTCCGTGTTAAATATTTTCGAGTAGCAGAGCTGTTCGCTTTCCTTGAACAGTATTTATATCACTGCACACGAACAAAAGATATGTTACTTGCCCACGCAAGAGCCAGCACTCTACTGCTGTCCCTGAGAGAGTGCATGGAAAGGTGATCACGTCAGAGCGATTGAGTTTTATGTTTCGGCAGAGCTGCTGATCGAGGAAGCACTCTGGTGTGGATGTCAGTGCCTGGTGACGAATGCACCCTGAAGGAGCCATAAAGCGCTGCTTCCACCACGAGCCCGCTGCTTAGGCGCGAGGCCATCTGCATACAGATTGCGCGCGCTAACGGCACAGTCTCTCATCTCGGCCTTTTTGTCTGGTGCAAACTGACGCGGGCTGAATAAATGGGCTACTTCGGAAATGTTGTTTAACTGCTCACATTAGTAAGGGAAGCGGGGGATTTTGTGAATAATTAACTGAATTGCTTGTTTTAATATTCATGTAAATGGGTGCTAATAGGCTAGTGGCAGATATTAGTTCCTTAAAACGAATTGGTACGCAGCCTTGCCAGCAAAGAAAACAAAACATGACTATAAACCAAGAGATGACTACAGTTACGAGGAATTCTGGATGTAAATATTCTAAGGAGGTAAGTACAGATGGGCCAGCATAACTCCTTGGGGGGACATTACCCTCAGGAGTGGATTCGCAGTGTAATATAAAACTAAGCTGACGCCAGAACACAAAGTTGTTTATGGAAGACCGTTCACTAATGCACACATTCAGCGCATTCTTAAGAAATACTGCTCAACACTAAAGTTTGCTGACCATTAAAACGATTCGTATTTACTTTGTCTGTCTAAACCTACTGCCAATTTCTACCGCCTATGGTTTCTCTGCAATTCTTATCTGGCTCGCCACGGGTCGAGTGCAAGCACAATTAAAAGTGCTGACACTTATATCACAAATCTTAGTAGGTACACACAACATGGCATTTGGAAGAGGAGCTCAGGTCAATGTGGGATTCGGATTCTATGGCCCATAATGAAGGCTCCCAGGTGTTGTAAAGAGTGAGGCTTCGTCATTGAATCTTTATAGCCACAAAGTCAAACGTCACAAAAGTGCCTTCTGTGGTCGGATGTACCATATCACCAGTCCTAACATAGGGAACTCTGCAGTAGTCTCGCATTTTGTTTCCCCTACACATGAAGTAATCCAAATAATTTTTTAATTAAACTTTTAAAACTTGGTAAGGGAGTGTGTGATTTTTAAGTGCTGGGTCTTTCCTTCTAAAATGTTCTCTGCGTCCCTATCAGATCTACACCTGAGTATGGCTGCTTTACCAAAGTGTACTAACACTTCTTTTTATTCAGGGCTGTATTTGCAAAAAACTGGAAGTCTACACGTAACTAGATGTAAGTCTAGAATGTTTGCAGGTTTCTGTTTTTTTTGTGAGAAGTGAAAGCACTAGGTATATTCCACTGACAAATTAGTTTTTGGTACTTGATTGTCAGCTCAAAAACGACTCCTGTGTATTGTCCCCAAAGTCCTCACTTATGCAGCTTTTCCACTTGCTGTTCGATAAGGATTGGAAAAAGATTCTTCCCATAAGAGCATCATAAAACGTCTCACAATTATAATTGGGAGGGTATTTACTAACATTTGCAACCTTTTTAAAACATAACTATTTCATGCAGGTGTTTGGGTGCAATAAATGTGCGAAAGAACTCTAAACATCAACATTTCTTTCAGAGGTGTGGGAGAAGAGACTGTTCTCAAGATTGTTTGCCCTTTTGTGTTTTTAGAAGCATAAACGTGGCTTGGGAACCCCGACTCAAAACAGACCTCTGTATCTTTAAAAATTGCATGAGGTCTACTTAGGTCACTAATTGAATTACTGTACCTTGTTCGTCTCAAACGGGGTTATTTATGAAGCTAATCTTACACTTGAGTAAATGTACACATGCACGTTTACTCTTCCATTTTGAGTAGCTTTACTACTTTTGCTATTCTCCATTTATGAGCGTAAAGTTATTCAAAATGTAGACTTATAAGTCTCCAGTCCAGGTGGTAGAGCTAAATTTACAAGCGTAAAGGAACTGTAGGCAAAAAGCAGCAGTAGTAAGGCTAGCACCACACAAGACCAACCAATGATACTGGAATTTATTATTTATTTATTTATTTATTTATTTTATTTGTGATATTTGTAGAGCGCATACAATGGCCCAAGGGCGTCTCGGCGCTAAGTGTCTGAGTGTTTACGCTGGAGAAAGAATGATTTATTGACTAAAGAGCCAGGTCTTAAGTTGTTTCCGAAAGGACCATAAAGATGAACTGGCTTTAATCGTTGGTGGCAGAGTGTTCCATAGCTTGGGGGCTGAAACCAGGAATCTTCTATCGCCCCATGAGACCGTTTTTGTCCGGGGTATAACAAGATCTCCTGAGCAAGATGACCGTAGTGTTCTGAGCGGGCGATAAGGGGTCAGATTACGGACAAGATGTGCTGGTCCTTGGTTGTGCAACGCCTTATACACAATACACAGGGTCTTGAACTTTATCCTGTTTCTGATGGATAACCAATGCAGCTCTTTGATGGTCTTAGAGGCAGAGTGATGTTTAGGGATATTTCCCAAAAGCCTCGCTGCAGAGTTTTGTATGGATTGTAGTTTATTCAAGACTCCTTCCTGTGCACTGAGAAATAGAGCGTTGCAGTAGTCCAAGGTGGACAGCACAAGGGATGTGACAAGAGTTTTTCCGGCTTTATCAGGGAGAAAAGGGAGGATTTTTTTTGATTAGCTTCAGCTTGTAAAAAGCTGAGGAGGTAATCTGGTTGGCATGTGGATGGAACGTGAGTCGGTCATCAAAGATGACTCCCAGATTCCTTACTTTGCTAACAGGCTCAGGGGGGGGGGCCTAAAGAGGAAGGCCACCAATTAGATGACCACTCTGGTGTTAATTGTCCAAAGATAACTACCTCTGTTTTATCTGAATTTAACTTTAAACAATTGGAGGCCATCCAATTTCCTATTGCCGTCATACCAGCCCTAAGGTCACCTGCCACTTTGTGGCCATTGTTCTTAATGGCTAGAACCAGCTGGGTATCATCAGCATAGGACGTGAGGCTCATCCCATAAGCCCGAATGACATTGGCTAAGCCCGACACATAGATGTTAAAAAGTGTCGGGCTTAGGGATGAGCCTTGAGGTACTCCACATGGTAGTGACATAGTGGACGATTGAAATGGTCCCGTTGTGACCACCTGAGTTCTGTCAGCTAGAAAGGAGGCCAGAAGTTTACTGGCCATCCCTTGTACGCCCAGGCCCTCGACACGGTCAATCAAGGTGGTATGATCGACCGTGTCGAAGGCTGCAGACAGATCAAGTAATATCAGAACTGCTGTACCCCCAGTGTCACGGATGAGTCTGATGTCATCAGCTGCTTTAATTAGAGCTGTCTCAGTCCCATGACATTGGCGGAACCCAAACTGAGTTTCGTCAAGTAGCTGATGTTGTTCTAGAAACGCAGATAGTTGTTTATTCATAGCTTTTTCAGCTATTTTGGCCAGGACCGGTAGGTTGGCTATAGGTCGGTAGCTTTTGGGTTCAGCCTTGTCCAAATATGATTTCTTTAGCAGAGGTTTTATGATGGTTCTTTTTAAACTTTTGGGGTAAATACCTGTTTTAAACATGGCGTTGCATATGGAGGTTATGGCCGGAGTTATTTCCTCTAAGACTGGCATTAGAACTTTAACAGGACAGGGATCAAGTGCTGAGCCTGATCTGATTGTGATAATTATGTCCCTTGCCTGAGCTTCTGAAATTTCGACGAATTGGGTGAGCATAGGACCAGCCTGTGTTTTGAGTGTACTTTCAGAAGAGTTTTTGGTTTTGGTGGCAAATGCAACATATATGTCATTAACTTTACTAAAGAAAAACTTGGCCAATGTGTCACAAAGGAGTTGCGATGGAGGTGGGGTCAAGTTAGGAGATTGACCGGCTAGTTGTTTTGCAGTCTCATACAAGATTTTATGTGAATTTTTTGCGGTTTCAATTTTATGACTAAAAAATGATTTCTTGGTTTCGTCAATCATTTGTTTGTATTTAGCCACCGTTATCTTATATTTGGTTTTGGCATCTTTGGCATAATCTTTCCGCCAGAGCCTTTCATTTTGTCTACATCGTTGTTTCTGCTGTCTTAAGGCAGCTGAGTACCAGGGAGCTGAGGGAGTAGATCTATTCCGGGATATTTGCTTGGTGGGAACCAGCGAGGATGCGGCTGTATCAACCCAATCATAAAATTGAGAGGTAGCTGTATTTGGGTCCTGTGACAGGGAAGCATGAAGGCTACTAAAGAGGTTTTAAAGTTGAGGCTATCTATATCGTTCCATGCCTTAAAAGTTTGATCAGTATTGATGAGTTTCGCGGGGACAGCTGATTGATACGGGTTGAGTGATGCCATGATGACATAATGGTCTGACCAAGTGACCGGAAAGGTTTGGGTTATAGAGAGGTCATTGGAATTGGAAAAAATGCCATCCAGAGTATGGCCCCTATCATGCGTGGGAGATTTAACCAGAAGGGATAGACCAAACATAGTCATATCCCCAAGGAACATGGCAGTATCCTTGTCATCTGGGTTATCAAAATGAAAATTAAAATCTCCAAGGACAGTAAAGGAGCTGTCAAGAGCATATGATTCCAGAATGGATCTTAGCTCAGTAATAAATCCTGTTCTTAATCCCGGAGGACGATACAGAAGGATCCCTTTGAAGTTGTCGGATGGAGTCAATTTGACAGAGAATTGCAAAGCTTCGCATGATGGCAAGGGGATGGTGCTGGTTGCAACCGTGAAGGAGTCACGCACAACAAAAGCTATTCCCCCACCTCTCCCTCGTGGCCTATCCAATCTGTGGATAGAGAATCCCTTTGGGACCGCGATAGCAATATCTGGGTCAGATGAATTGTCCATCCATGTTTCTGTCATGAACAGCATATCTAGGTTGTTATCTTCCATTAGATCGAATATGTCCTGGCGATGTTTTCCCAGCGAACGGACATTTATGAGCGCCAATTGAAAAGGTTTGGAGGGCCGAGTCTTAGGTTTGTTAGGGAGGGGAATACCCTCCCATAGAAAATAATGGAGGCATACACTTAAAATAGAACCCTATCGGAAAGGATAAATAAAAAAATATATTTTGACTTTATAAAAATATAAGTAAATGTAGTTAAATGTTAAAAATTATATACATTAAAACATATTATTTAAACTGCTCCTTTTTAAAAAAAGCTTTAAATTAATTTCATTTACTTGTATACATAATAAGCACATGCAACCATATTCACATGTAGGCAGTGGTGTCCACAATCAGAGTGGAGATCTCCTTATGTTAAACTATAGCGAAAAGTGTAAAAGTTCATACATTTAATAAAAAAAAGAAAAAGTATTTTGATATAAAATATTTATGTTAAATAATTTACAACACTCCTTTTAACAGTAGAGCAATATAAACAACCAGTGGTAATGCATTGGTTTCTCTTATCTAATAAATAAAGAGCAGGTTTCATAAATCATCGTCCGAGAGAAGGAAAGAGCTCCCTGACAAATAACATGGAAGTGGAGAGGATGTGGCACAGCGGCCAGAACTGCTTACTCGAGAGTTGGGG
The DNA here is from genome assembly GCF_964263255.1 of Lissotriton vulgaris. Taxonomy (NCBI): domain Eukaryota; kingdom Metazoa; phylum Chordata; class Amphibia; order Caudata; family Salamandridae; genus Lissotriton; species Lissotriton vulgaris. The sequence goes on from NC_141688.1 coordinate 9,593,199, forward strand.
TTCCCGGTTTCAGTCTAGACGACGCCACACACCATCTTGTGATTTTGAGCAAATCACCTAGGGCCCAGATGTAGCAATCTAAATTGCGATCGCAAATAGTGAAATTTGCACAGTTTCAGCATTTGCGTTCGCAAAATAGCATTGTGCAATGTAGAGAAGAAAAAACCCAATTGCAAAATGAGGATTCGCAAAAAAAACGTTCAACCATTCTGCGAATCCTTATATTGCGAATATGAACTACCGAGTCCCGAATAGCGACTCTATATTTGCAAATTCGCAAATAAAAAATTGCTAAGATATGTTTAAAAATTCACAATTAGCAATTTAATTGGAAATCTGTATTTGCGATTCACAAATTACCACCAACTCAAAGCAGGTGGTAACAAGGTGCACATCATATAAACAGCCCCAGAATGCATAACTGTTTCAACAATGGCAGCCTTGAATGCCATAGCAAGGTGGATGCGGATACAAGCGGCAGCATAGACAATGAGGATGCGACAGGAACGCATATACAGAGTGCGCATTACCCTGTTCCAACTGACAGAAGAAGAAATACATGAGCGGTACATGCTTGACTCCACTACCATCGTAGACCTGATAAGTGACCTGCATCGGATCCTGGAGCATCAGACACGCAGGATCCACGCTAATCCAACACATGTGCAGGTCCTGTGTTCACTGCACCTATTTCCATCAGGTAGTTACCAGGGGGTGATAGCTGTAGCCGGAGGGGTCTCACAAAATTGCCTGTCACGCTTCCTCAATACCTTCCTGGATGCCATGCTTCAAAGAATGCACCATTACAACGGATTTCCCACCAAGCAACAGGAACTGCATGAGACCAAAATGGGTTTCTATCAGATGGCTCAATTTCCACATGTCATTGGGTGTATTGATGGTACACAAATTGAAATCTGTTCCCCCTCTGCTACATAGTATATGTATCAAAACAGCAAATCCTATCATTCCATCAACGTGCAGGTCATTTGTATTAGGTCACACATCATCACTGATATAGTTGCAAAATATCAAGGAAGGACGCATGGCTCTTACATCTTCAGGCATAGTGGAATCTATACACGTCTGACTGACGGAGAATTCGGAGAAGGATACCTGCTAGGTAAAATCACGTGACACACTCTGTTGTGCACATTGAATGCATCTGTAGTGGATGTGATTGATGTTTTATCCTTACCTATTTAGGTGACAGCGCATATGCAGTGCGTTAATTCATTCTCACCCCAGTTCTCAACCCAACTAACCCAAGTAAGAGGAAATATAATGCTGCCCATAAATCTACACAGAATGTGGTAGAGCGGACATTTGGACTTCTGAAAGGCAGGTTCCGCTGCCTCCACAAAAGTGGAGGTGCACGTAGTACTTCCCCGAGATATGCTGCAAAATCATGGCAACCTATGCCATGCTACACAATCTGGCCAAAAAGAAGGGAACCCCAGTGGAAATAACATATTCGGACTCAGGATGAGGATTGCCCATGGCCACATCACAGAGCAGCAGGTGTTGTAGGTGCCGCAGATGGGAGAAACAGACGTAATGAGATCACACACAACTGTTTCTAACTAATTCATGACACAAAGCTGAAAATGAATTTAGAATAACAGTGTTTTATTGTTCTGACATCAGGCAAAAGGTGTGCACACAACCTCACTATCATGGCCTGTGTGCCCTGAGTTGCACATCATGGCATTTTAACACTGCATGCACATTGACAACCTTTTCACTGTCTCTCAGGGGTTACCTCACCCTTCAGCAAATGTCTACCACAGCATGGACGTATTTCCTGTGCCCACGCACAGCACTGCCACGGTCAGTGTTCACACTACCCTCCCTTGACGAGGCTTCTGCTGCTGTCCCTTACCTTGCACTCCGCCATCAGGGTTCAGCGACAGGTGGAGTGATGCTGCTGCGGCTGGTGACCTTCCCAGACCCTGTGACAGCAATGTTGGCTGTCTGGAGCAGTACAACAGCACTGGTGGCCTGCACCAACCCCCTCGCAACATCCTGGCTGCAGTGGGCCATTTCCACCTGCATGGCAAATGTGCGCTTGCTCAGGACAGAGTTACATAGGCGGTTGACCTCCTTTGTGTACCCATCCATGCATTGTTTTTCATGGCACTTTGAGCCATGTTCCCTCTGCATGGTGGTGCATAACTGCTGTACAGCTACAGTCATGTCCTTCATTTATTTATTTTTATTTATTTATTCGCTTATATAGCGCAGTATTCGACCCCCGAAGGGGTATCTCCGCGCTTGGTTCGCCAATAATATCAGAATCTGAGCCTTTCAGAGGTGCCAACACAGCTATGCTTCTAGAAACAAGTGTGTCTTCAGTATTTTCCCGAAGGAGAGAAGATTGGAATTTTGCCTCATACTGATAGGGAGTTTATTCCAGAGGGTGGGCCCTGTGTATGAGAGGGCTCGGCCACCCTGCCTAGCTTTCCTAATAGGGGGAACTTTTAGTAGAAGTTGGCTGCTGGAATGCAGAAGGTTTTCTGGTTTATGAAGCTGAAATTTTTGGCCCAGATATTGCGGACCTGTGCCAAAGAGGCTTTTATGTATGATGCAACAGATCTTTAACTTAGTACGCTGGCGTATGGGCAGCCAGTGAAGCTCTTTCAAGAGGGGCCTAGACAGAGTTCTCGATGGGACATTAAGGACTATCCTGGCCGCTGTATTTTGGCCCACTTGCAGTCGGTTAAGCACGTTTTGATTGGCGGAGATGAGAGACCGTTGCAGTAATCTAACCGACTCATCACAAAGGCCTGGACAAGGGTCTTTCTATAGACGTCTGATAGAAAAGGAAATACTCATCTTAGAAGGACAATTGTCCGAAAACATGATCCAGTCACCAAGTTCACTTGTTCTTTTAGATCTAGTCCCTGACCTAATCGCACTCCCAGATTCTTAACAGATTGCTTTGGGCATGGGACAGATCCTAAGTCCAAAGGCCACCAAAGGAGATTAGCTTTCCCAAAAAGAATCACCTCATTCTTGCCAACGTTACACTGAAGGCAGTCTGAGGCCATCCAGTTGGACACTGCTTTCATGCCCACGGCAAAAGCATTCTTAATGTCAGGGGTGAAAGTCTGGAAGGGGAACAAGAGCTGGGTGTCGTCAGAGTACGACACTGGGGTAAATCAGTGTGCTCTTACAATGTCAGCAAGTGGGGCCACATTAAATAATGTGGGGCTTAGGCATGAGCCCTGTGGAACCCCCTTAGTGAGCTCCCTAGAAGTGGAACGATCTGAGCCCTAGCTGACGCTTTGTGAGCGGCCAGAGAGAAAACATTCTGGCTAGGACAGTGCCACACCTCCAATCATGCACTCTCCATTGGCCCTCTAACCCTCTGCAACTGCTGTGTTGAGCTCAGTAATGCCCTCCTTGATGTCCCTCATGTTCTTATTCAGAGACTCCAGCTGCCGTTGCATTAACTTAATTGTTTTCATTTGCAGCCGCTGCACCTTGACCATGGTGTCCTCAAGACCCGGAAAGACACTTGATCCCTCACCCTGCTCAGCAAAACGTTGTGGCCTTGGTCTGTATCGGAGACCACTGCTGTGACTACGCTGCACAGGAGACTGTTGGTTTGGAGAATATGCTGGCTCTTCTGGCATGGTCTGTGGATCTTCTTGTGTCTCTTCCAATCCTCCCTCCATCTCATGTAGAGTTTCCACGGTGTACCTCCTAGGTCTTGGTGTAGGTGTGCTATCTGTGCCTATCTGTGACTCTTGCTGCCCTGCATGTTGTTGCCCAGGTGCCTCATCTGTCTCCCTGTCTTCTGCCTGTGGCGAAGGTTCACCTGTTGATACAAAAGAGGACCATTTACTGTGTTTCCTTACATCAATTAAATGATATTAAATGTACATGACTTGGTATTCACACTTACAGTTCTCCGCTTGGGTATTGACTGGTGTGAGTCCCCTGCGATTGTGTTCAACTGTGTCACCGCTTTGCTATATGATGTTTGGGACTGCATCTCCCATGATGCATTGCTGGTTGTTAACAAAATGTGGATTGGAGTGGAAATCTAACTTGCTCATGTGTTATTTGGCATTGGGGATGTGGGAGGGTGAGGGTTCAGGACAATCTGTGCATGCATCTTACCTTGTCTGGTGTCGCCGGCTGAACTGTCCACTTCTCCTATGCTACTTATCCTCTCAGGCTGGAGGGTGGACTCCACCATGTCCTCCACAGGTGTTGTTGCTGGCACTGTGGATGGTCCTCCGCCTGTTTTTTTGGCTTCCTTCAGGCTGTCTGCAACCCTGTCCTTCTCCCTGGAGTGCAAATTATACCAGCGCAACTTTAGATCGTTGATGGAGTGCTGTGTGACCCCAATTGCATTGACCATGGCTTGCCTTTAAAACCAAATCTTCCTTTTCTGCAATTCAGGAGCATGCAGTGATTTCTTGCCAAATAGTAGCTCATGGGTCTTCATTACTTCCTCTTGAGGACCTCCAACTACTTTTCACTACATTTTTGCTTTCTTTTCCTTTCAGCAGGCTCCTTTCCCTTCTCAGGTGGTGTCTGCCTGAGCACGCCTATACAGCTCATGGATGTGTGCTCCTGCTCTCTGCCTCTCCCACAGCCTCAGGCACTCAGAAACAGTATGGGTTTGGTTACTACCTGAATGTGATGTCATCCAAATGCACCTAGTTAGCAGATTCACTAATTTGCGATTATATGAAATAGCGATTTTGCTAATTCCGACTCGGTATTTGCGATTCGGTATTCGGATTAGCGATTTTTAAGGAATGACTATTTAATAGCAATTTTTTTCCTACATTGTGGTTTGCGATTCGCAAATAGCTATTCGGCAAACCCTTATGAAAATATAGTTCCACGAAAGCGAATAGCGGTTAACAGTAATTTGGTGGTGCAAAACTGATAAGGGAAGCAGACGAGGAACAAGTATTGGTAAATGCAGAGAACTATACTACATCCAATAGAAATGGAGGAAAGGCAGGTGGCATGCACAGGGACAAATGAGAAGCCAGGAAATTTGTCAGGTCCCTTTTAAATTTCTATAAAAAACAATAGATTTCTCAAGCACAGAGCAAGCGCTGTACAGGCAAAACCTAAAAAGGATACAGCACTAATAACATAATATTCATATTATTTTAAATTTAATTCATTTGAAAACTTTACATTTCATTACAATAATTTTTCCCAAATTTAAATTATAAAAAAAATCCCACCTAAAGTAAAACCAAATATATTTTTGTTATAAATTACAGGTATTAAAAGTGATGCATAGTACTATTTAAAAAATATTTAATTATATTTCAATAAAACATGTACAACAATTTTGTAATTTAATATTTGTATTCATTTTGTACTCAAAAACAACATACAGCTGTAAATACGGCATAATAATGTACATATTGTGGTACATCTCCATTTTCTTTGTTGTGCCCAGTAGGAGGAGGGGGGAGTCGCCATATCCAACGCTACAGATAGTCAATATCGATAATAATTCACTGCAGTGGCCGTCAATAAACTTTTGCTGTACAAAGCTGAGAACAAACATGATATAAACGGTAAGTAAACATAATACCACCTAACTAATATGCCTGTTCTGTGTTTGTTGTGTATTTATTACCGTTAAATGCATCGTTATGGGGTGTGCGGGTAGCTGAAGTCTAGTTATGTTGAGTGCTTTAATAGGGCTAGAATGGTGGAGGAGTCATGCAGTGTGTGTGCTGTATTATGTGTGCGTACGATCGGTCCCTGCCTGAAGTGTGAAACAGTTGTGTCTATTTACCACTCCTGCGTATGTATTGTCCAATGCCCAGCCTGTGTGTGTATCTTAATATGAGTGCTCATGGTGTCTGTGGTTGGTAACCGGTTGAAATGTCGGCACAGCTAGTGCATCACCTAGTATTGTGTGAGTTGAGAAAGCTAGCTTCTATGATGGTGACGCATTGTTGCCAGTCTATAGGTTGGATCCTAGCTGTTGGGCGTGGGGGCTGAGACGTCAGTGTCACGTGTTCAGCCGCCAGAGCACGTTGGAGAGCAGTCAACCAGTGCTTAGTGAAGGGGCCCGTCGGGGACTTCCAAGCCATAGCCAAGGAGCGTTGGGCCAGGACCAATGTCAGGTCTAGGAATTTATTAAGATTCTTAGGCCGTGGGTTCCATTTGGTGATGCCTAGTATGTAGTGTAAGCTCTGGGATTTAATTGTGGTTCCTGTTGCAGCTGATAATATCTCCAATACTTTCCCCCAGTATGTTGTGATACGGGGGCATGTCCATACCATATACATAAAATCAGTGTCTGAAGCTTGACATCTGGGACAGACATCAATGGAGGTCGGGTACATTTGCGCCAGCCTGTGTGGGGTTAGGTATGTGTAATGTAAAGAATTGAATTACATGTATTTCAGTCTGGCGTTTATGGAGATAAGTTTGGATTTCCCACGCATTGTATCAATTGTTTATCTTTATTTCTGTGGAGAGCGAGATGGTCCAGTATTCGTGTAATAAAATTAGGGAGAGAGTTGTGTCTGCTCTAAAATAATTGTAGACGGCCATGACGGCTTTCCTACCTGATCCGTCTGTCAGTAATGTCTGCAGGTGTTCAGCAGTTGGTGGTACCATGTTGATGTCCCCCCAATTATGCATTGCCTGTTGTGTTAATGCTGCATAGAGGTGAAACGTACCAGGTGATCTGCAATAGTCGTTCATCAGAGTGGTAAAATCGCATAAAGCTGAGTCAACAAAAAAGTCTCCCCATATTTTCAGGCTAGCTGTCTGCCATTCGGCCAGTTCTGGACATTTTATGTGAGCATATAGTCCCCATGACGTCTCACTAGGGAGATCTGGGGCATACGGTGGGGAGCGGCATTTGGGTATTACGTAGGCCAACCAGGAATTACAGGCTGCTCACAATAGAGAGCAGACCGGTGTCCTCTGGAGTTGAGTTTTGGTGCCTGAAATCCACTCAATCAAGTCCGACCGCGGCAACGTCATTGCCCAGGTATCTAGTTCAGCTAGATCCTTCCTTGCAAGCTGGCGCATAGGCCACAGGAGCTCAGCGACTGCGTAGTATAGTTCATAATTGGGCGCTCCTAAACCTCCCTCATATATAGGGAGATAGAATTTCATGAGTGCAAACTTTGCTCTAGAGTTGCCCCATATCAAAGATACTAATAATGATCGTACGTCTTTGAATCATTTCTGAGGTAGTCTGTAAGGGAGAACAGTGAAAAAGTAGAGAAGCCGTGGGAGGAGAAGCTTCTTGGATAAGGCTGTCCGACCTATAGGGGATATCGGGAGGGTGGTCCAGAACGAAAGAGACGCTCTGGCATTGGAAATTGCCTTCCCCAGATTACCGTCTATAAAGTCAGACGGAGATTGGTAGAATTGAATTAATCATATGGTCTTAGAAGTGGGGCATGAGGTTGTCGCTGCCGATGCTATACCGGGATGGGTTACATTTGGAACAAGATTGACTTATCCCAGTTGACTGTCAAGCCCGATAGTCATGCATGGTATCGAATAAAGCTATTAGCCCTTTGAAGCACCTCTCCCTGATTGCAGAGATAAATTAGTGTGTCATAAGGGGACACTATGTGTCACTTCGTATGTACCCATGTGCTCCATTTCAGCACATGGCCGCAAAGAGCACACACCACTGGCTCCATGGCCAAGGCAAAAAGGATTGGTGAGAGTGGGCAACCCTGTCTTATGCCGCGTTCAATACCGAAGGATCGAGATATAACCTGACCCATCTTCACTCTGGCTCGTGGGTTAGTGTATAATATTTTCACCCAGCGTAAGAACTTGGGAGCTATGCCGTACCGAGCCAGCACCATCAGCAAGTAGTCCCATCCCAGGATATCAAAGGCCTTTTCTATATCCAGTGCCACTATCCGGTTTTGCTCAGGTGTTGTTTGGGCCCATGTAACACTTGGCACCATTGAGGTTAGTCTCCCTTCCACTTTTTGCTATTGTAAAATTATGTGGTGGATTAGTGATTCCGTGATTGGTTTTTTGATTTACTTGTCAGACTCTAGTACAGTGCACCATGTGTGCCCAGGGCCTGTACATCAAATGCTTGCTGGTGGGCTTGCAGCACTGATTGTGCCACTCACAGAAACAGCTTGTAAAATATGGCTCAGGCCTGCCATTGCAGAGCCTGTGGGCAGTCCGGGACTGCCATGTCGACTTGGCAAGTGCACCCACTTGCCAGTCCCTAAACCTTCCTCTTTCTACATATTAGTCACCCCTAAGGTATGCCCAAGGGCAGGGTGCATTGTATGTAAAAGGTAAGACACTCCCTGATGTGTGTGGTATGTCTTGATAGTGAATTACAGGCAATTTTGTTTTTAACTATTGCAATTCTACCTGTTCCCATAGGCCAGAATGGGCAGTTTGATTATAACACCTTATAATCCTGACTGAAACAGGGAACAAGGTAGAAATTTGAGTTTAGTGTGCCTGAACTTAGAATGTAAAATACATCTTTTAGTGAGTGTGATTTTTACATTCTGTGTTTGAAAATACCACTTTTAGAAAGTTGGTATTTTCTTGACAACCATTCCGGCATACCTCTGCTAGGTTTATGCATTCCATGTCTGGTTTGTGAGTGACAGGAGGCTGGAGGGGGCATTGGCCCCACCAGTCTGATGGGACAGGGCTGGCTGAATAGGACCGGCATTGAATAGAGAGTAGGGGCAGAGATTTCCTTTCACTGACCTGAACCCTCATAAAATAGAGAGTAGGGGGAGGACATTTCCTTTCAGCTACCTGGGCCAGGCCTGTTCCAAAACAATGCTGTCTCCACCTCCTGCCAGGAAGCTGTACCCAGGAGGACAGAACTTTTTTTGACTAAGTACAGACACTCTGTGCCTTCAGGGACAACATATGTGTGTGTATAAAACGGGGTACCCAGACCCCAGAACTTTAGATCACTTCTGGGAAATCAAGAGGAACCTTTGCCAAGGAGAAGAAAATGGAGAAGCTGAAGGATGATTACTGCCCCTGTGCTGTTTGCTGTCTGGGGTTTGCCAAGGTAAGGGGAAAAGGACTTTGCTGTTTGCTTTGTCACCTTGAGGAAGATCTCAGAGGGCTTGAACTGAGCTTGCCTCCTGTCTGAAATCTCAGGGACACAAAGACTTCACCACCAGCTCCCCCTGAATTTCCATGCTGGGAATTCTAACCTACAACGTAGTGCCTGCAGCTGTTCAGGACCTCTAGAGATTGTTTGACGCTGAGAGCTGGATGCGCAATGCAACGAGAGTCATGTCGCCGTGGCAACAGTTGCCGTTGCATCGCCAAAGAAGCGTGCCACCGCCGCAGCTGTTCGCTGTTGCATCGCAGACGAAGCATGTCGCGTCACCTGAGTAGCGTGCCACCGCTGGAGAGGTCGCTGGTGCATCACAGGAGAAGAGTGTTGCATTGCCTGTCGTGGCTCCAAAGATCATCGATCTCGCCGCACGGCCATCGGGTGTGCATGCATCGCATCCTAGTTGTCACATCGCATCAAAGACGCATTTTGTTACATTGCACCGGATCGACGCATCGCCTCGAGGTGCCATCTTGTCGCATCGTAACCGGACGCAGTAAAAAACCGATGCATCACCTCCTCTCCGGTAAGGAACCGACATATCATCTCCCCTGTGCTACAGTAAGGAACCGATGCATCACCTCCCCTGAAACAAGGAACCGACGCATCACCTTCCCTGCGACCCTTTTGTTTGTTTTCCGTGATGCATTCAAGGTACTTTCAGAGTAAAGTGTTGCTTTTACCATCTACATTGAAGTAAGCTATTTCTACCATTTTATAGACTTATTTTTGATTACAGTATTGTGGACTTTTGTCGTTTGGTCTTATGTGAAGTCTAGTAAAGATTACTTATTTTTCCAAACTGGTGTGGTGTCCATTTGTTGTGTTTTCACTGTATTACTGTTTGTGTTCCCAAGTGCTTTACACACTGCCTCTGAGATTAGCCTGCCTGATCGTGCCATGCTACCAAGGGGGTGAGCAGGGGTTATTTAGGAGTGTAGCCCCCATACCCTGAGTAGAAGCAACGGTCCCTGTTTGGACAAAGGTATCTACCTCTGCCAAGTAGAGACCTCCATTTCTATCAGCCCATTCTAGGATTTTAAACAAGCGTTGAAGGTTCAGCCCCGTGCTCCTGCCTGGGGCAAACCCATTTTGGTCTGTGTGAACCAGCAGTGGTATGGCCTCCATAAGTCTATTGACCAGCAACTTTCCCAGAATTTTAGACTTGGAGGTAAGCAATGACAACGGACAATACAAGCTCATTTGGAGGGGGTCCCGACCAGGTTTTGGGAGACCCACAGGTATTCCTTCGCGAAGAGAGAGAGATAGGATACCTCTGTCGACATACTCTTTGGAAATTGTGGGCACTCTAGGAGCCAACTGGGTTGAGTATGCTGCATAAAATTCCATGGGCCAGCCGTCCATTCCAGAGGTTTTTCCTCTCGCTAGTTGTTTGATAGTGTCCGAGATTTCGGACACTGTGAGCGAGGCCTCTAGATCTGTGTATTGATCTTGCGTTACTTGTGTGACAGTTGCCTGCTCTAGAAACTGTTGCATGGTGGACCTGTTTCCTGGGGCCTTGTATAATGTTGTGTAGTATTTATAAAAGCAGTCATTGATTTGTTCCTGCTTATTACACAGATTGCCTTCCAAGGTATATATTGCAGTGATGGGCGGTTGCGTAAGCCTATTTTTCAGCAACCATGCAAGTATCTTGCCTGCCTTATCACCCTCTGCGTGGCAATTAGCCATGTATCGTTTAAAATCCAGGGCATAAAATGTGTCTAATGTTTCCTTGTGCTCTAACCTGTCTTCGGGGAGTGCTTGCAATAGGTGCAGTACTGTGGATGCCTTTTGTTCCTGCTGTTGTATTCTATCCTCTAGCCCCTGTATCTCTTTGATTAAAGTCATGTGAATTCCATATACTGTCAGTATAACCTGCCCGCGCAGGACCACCTTTAGGGCATCCCATTCTATGCCGGCATGTGTTGCCATCCCCTCATTGGTTTGGAAATATGCAGTTATGGTCTGCGATATGGTAGCACTCAGTGCAGGGTCACGGGGTGCCTCCAAAGGAAGGCACCAAGTCGGTATGCTCAGTTTGGAAGTGCCCCAAGTCAACGTGTACAGGTTATGCAAAGTAGACTAATGTGAATATACCTGATCTGTAGGGTGCGTGGCTCGCCATCCGTCTAGCAATTTCATCTGTGTAGCCAAGGTGGATATACCATGTCCGAGTCCAATCACCTGCGCCCCGGAGAGGGGAGGGCAAGACCGATATAGAGTTAAGTCAGACACACCATTATAATCACCCCTCAGCAAGTGGGTGACGAAAGGTACCTGAGGAGTGCTGGGGGTAATGTCTGAAGAAATGTGGATTACCCGGAATTAGGGGTATAGAGTGAAACCATGAATAACTGCTGACCATCTAAAAAGCCTTCTAGTATCGTGTAGGGGCCCTGAGTATCGACTTTCATATGCGTCATTTGTATTGGGGTGCCTGGTGCCACCCTGATCAGAGCTCCTCTGGTATAGCCTGAATAAGTTGTGCCCATCACTGTTTCCCTCCAATGTTTACTGAGCGACTGCATTGTTTGGTGTTTTAAATGTGTCTCTTAAAGTAAAGGTATGGTGATTTTGTGTCAGCGCAAATATTGATAAACTTTGTGTCGCTTGGCGCAACCAGCTGGACCTGCAAATTCCAGGTCAGCATTAAATAATTATTTCCATGCATTTATGACAATAAAAGAAAGAAACAGTGCATATACATTCCTCATATTCAGCAAAAGATTACATAGCACCTCTAGGAAAATCCTATCCTCCAATATCACTCACAAGCGTATGTCATGGACGGGCATTTCGTGTGTAAACTATAAACAACCCCCCTAGGCCTAATTCTGCTGTCCTTTTTCACCATGTATTTCTGTGATTCTGTATGTCTTAAAATCCTTTTCTATGTCCAATATACCAAGTGATAAATCTGAACTCTTCCTAAACCGTCCATGGAATCTGGGTCAGAATCCAATTACTTCCCTGTCCCATTGGCGATGCAAACTACAAAAGTATACCTTTTCACTAGCATTTATACAATGATTCCTTCGACATACATGTTGACATCATGTAAGCGTTGAAGAATAATCTTCCTTTGGAGCCACTCAAGTTGGATCCTAGCACTTAATGCGGCATTGAAGTAAAGACTGCACCACTGCAAATGGTTATGTCTTGGGAGTAGGGTCCATTGGACCTCTGTCTTGGGAGGAACCCGAGGACGTCCTAGGTAGCACTTTAAAGTAGAGCTGCTCTGGGGTTTTACATTTCTGAAAGCTCTTCAGGAAAACCTGAAAGATAAATCATTTCCTGTTCTAGCTTTCTCCCCAAGACTAGTCCAACACTCTATATTGTCTTCACAGAGTCTTTCGATTAGTGCTCGAGCTGTACGGTGGATGGGGATAGAATGCTCCCAGTACACACTATGAACAGTATTCATACCACACACAATCTCAATAACTCCAAGCCAGAAGTAAGGTTGGACCCCAGAGAATAACAACTACAGATCTGGTCTAGAACACATCCAGGCTGTAGGAAAGTAGTATCTGCTTTTATGATTACCCCCAATTTTAGACTACTGCTAAGCTGTTTTGACCAGTCTGACTGGGAGCCTGCTAATCAGGACCTCAGTCTATCTGCTTTCTCCCTTAAATTGTTGTGGTTAGTACTTAGGCACACCCCAGTTTGGATACTGGGATACCCAAATCAGTCCCCAGTATATGGTACTAAGGTACCCAGGGCATAGATACCCCAGAGGTCCCCCATGGGCTGAAGCATGAATTATGCCACACATGGGAGACCATTCAAAGTGCAAATACAAGCATGCCATTGCAGCCAGTGCAGCCTATGTAAGTTGGTGCTAGTAGCACTTACTAAAGATATAGATTTCCTATATCTAGGGTCACTGCACTTAAAACTATGAGTCACCTCTATAGCGGGCCTTACCAATCCTGAAGGCAGGGTGCTTGGTTCTAAGTGTGAGGGTGCCCATGAATGAGCAGGACACCCCTATTGCACTCCATTCACTTGGGTTGTCAAGTGAAGCAGTCATATACTTTATGGAGGGGCACTGTGTAATTACGCAATGACTATCTCGAAATTGGCTGCAAAGAATCCTATCATGTTTGTTATCAAACATGTTGGAATTATTCCCCCACACCATAAACATTGAGGGAGGTATGATTCCAAGGAATGGAAGAGACCTCTGTTAGGCTCTCAGTGTTTCCGGTGCCAACCTTCTAGACCCGAACAACACAAAATGGTTGCTGCCGAACAGAGACCTTATACTGCCATCCTGCTGCTGAGCCAAGCTCAAGTAGGGGAAGGCAGAACAATAGGCATCCTATCACATGGAGGTGTGACGACCTCGCAGACAGTATTTAGTGTATTGGGACTGGGTGGGTGCGCTTGCCAGCGCCACTAAGTTTGCATGAGGGGCACATTTGGTATCACCATGCATATTCCAGTTCAAACCAGTCCTGGGAGCTGTTGACTCCTGGTCTGAAGGGAAACTGGACAAAGGACATGGGACTAACCTCCCCTCCTGTACAGACCCTCCCATGGGAGGGTCCTCTAAATCGTCCCAACCCTTTCTTTAGGGTTCTTAAAGGCTTACCTGGGTGTAGGTCCCTAGATTCGTTGTGGGGCAAGATTTTGATCAGACATCACTTCTTCTTCTACCGTCTGGGCATTCTGGACTTTGCTGGACTTTTTTTTGACTCAACTTCATCTCCCTTCCAGTCTACTGCATTTTCTGTGCCTGTGCACCATACAGGAACCTTCCAAGGCCCATGGGCATTAAAGACACCTGAAGGAATCTCCCTCGAAGTGAAGGAGTCACATCCCTGCATTCGCATGCAACGCAACTAAGTCGGTTGGTCTGCTAATCCTGAGGTTCTCCGGACTACGTAAGGCTCTGAAACTCAATGGTGATTGTCCACAGCTCTCAAGGCCTGCCCTGCCCTCTCACCAAGATTGAGGCCAGTATACCTTGTGGGCGCTGTAATAACTGAACCCCTGTGCACCGTGTCAAATTAGTTGTAAAGGCTTGTTGGATTCCTTCCTAGAAAATCTTTGAGTTCCATGTAGCCACCATCTCGAGCACCTCCAGTGATGAGAATCTTCAGCCACACCGCATAGTTTGCATCGTGGCCTGCATCTTTTGGTGAGCTGCTTGTGGTCCTCTCGCGACTCCAGGGCCTCCGGCCGGTGGGTCCATTTGAGGGTCCCCTTTGCTTCTATTGGGCTACCCTGATTGCTTGGGGCCTGCCCTGACACCCCTGCTTGTGGTGAGTCCCCTGGACCTTGCTGATCCTGACATTGCAACATTTTCGACTTCTGCGTGGGTTGCCCATGCCAAGGCTTGCTTGTGCTCCCACCAGACACCGACCTGTCAGCACTCCACATCCAATGTGGGACAGCTTGGGCATGGCTTTTGGTCTTCTTCAGTGGCACCTGGTCCTCACAGCTGCAGAGTTTAGGTCGTTATCATCTCTCCTGCAACATCCGACATCGGAGGGCATTCGTCTTCCAAGCCTCCTAGTCACTACTGAGTGACATAGACTGTTCCCTCTGCTTGCAGGTACCCCTCATCTAGAATCCACCTTCGGATTCCACTGAACACTTACTCCTTCTTCAGCAGCGGCACTTTCCTGAAGTCCTCAATTGGGTTTGATGGCGGTTTCTGACACCACTTCACACCTACGCACCCAGCTTCACTGGTCCAGGTTACGTGGATACTAGGGTATCCATGGGGGGGGTGGCTCTCCAACCTTCTGTCTTCCATGGGGTTTATTCATTCTTCATTCTCCTTAATCTTTCAAAATCCATCCGGGACTTACACGTACACTTGTACGGAGCACACTGGTGTGTTCCCACACTGCCCATGCTCTCTGTAGAGTTCCTAGTCACTCACTTTGGGTGGGTCCTTAGGTCCTCTCAACATTGTCTTGACCCGAGTCGTGGTTCTTACACCACTTTCTCAGTATATTGTTTTGTCCCCCCCCCCCCCCCCAGCGTCCACTGTGTATACTGTGCTATTTACTGTGGTTCTTTGCAAAGTATTGTGTGCATTGTATTTATCTCCATGTAGGAGATAAACGTGTTAGACAGTGTTAGATAATAAATACACATTTTTATAAATACCTTGTGTGGTTCTTTTTTACTTAATTTATACCGTAAGATTGCATTCTGGTGAAACAAGCTGCTTTTAGTTTACACCCCTTCTGGACTAAGCCTAAATGCTGCTCTCCACAGCTACCACTTAGAGAGTTTCTAAGGCTGTCTAAGACCTCCTAAATCACCATATGACTTGTCTGGACTGGAGCAGGGTGTCCACTTACAAAACTGTACATCATATACCAGGCCAGATTCTCACATTGGTGTGCAGCTGTTGGTATTCAAGCCTGCATTGTTTTACCAGATACATCTTTGTGTTGATTTATTGAAAACTCATCACTAATACGAGGAACATATAATACAAACTTAGAATAAGTATGTTCTATTGAACTTATGGTTGGGCAGCTAAGTGTCTAGAAATACACTTTCTCCAACCTCAGATAGTTTAGTTCCCACTAGGGTAGGTAGTTGGAGCACTCCACCACACCTAGTATGTCTACAAAAGGAGATGCCAGTGGCTCTCTAAATGCTAGATACAGTGAACTTTCGTTCCGAGAACTGAAAGCACTGTGTGCCCCTAGAAAGTTGAAGACAGGGAAATGTACCAACACCTAACGCCTCCTCGAGGAATTACTGTTAGATGACCTCCAGAAAACTAGTGGTTAGATGAACAAGAGAAAATGGGTAAGCATGGTAATGAAGATTGGTCATGGGAGCCCCTCTTTGACCTTGAATCAAACCCTAACCAGGATGACCCTAATGCCTCCCACCTGACTAACTCAGATCTCCCAGAGGATACTACAGGCGGCCCAAATGGTGCCCCCTTTGTTCATCCTGGGAGAGTACAGAGTATTAGAGGTCTAGGTCCTCCTCAAGAGAATTCAATGCCTCAGGACATTCAGTAGAGACCTCCATATTTAGTAAGAGGGACACCTCTTTTGATAGGGAATACTAACTTCTTGAATTTGAGAAAATTGGGATTAGGCTCAGGAAAGAGCAATTGGCCCATGACAAAGAGCCCCTAAAAAGTGCATAGAGCTAGGAAGAAACTGGGACTAGAGTCCCATGGCCGCAGCAACAGTGTCCCTAGAGTTAGAGTAACTACTCATGACCAAAGGAACCTGAGCAAGATAGTCCCTTCCTACCATGTTGGGGATGCCAGCCACAAATGAATAACTGCTTTAGAAAGGGCCTGTAAAGTTCAGAGGGTCCCTCAAGAGCAGTGGGGAGCTATCTTGTGGCTCTCCTTTGCTGACAAAGGTAGAGATACGCTCCTCACTGAGAAGAGGATGCTGATAATTTACTCAGTGCTGAAAAGTGCTCTCATTGATGGGTTAAGCTTCACCACTGAACAATACTGGATTAAGTACAGAGACACCCAGAAGGCACAGACCCAGGACCGGGTAGACTTTGTGGATAGTGCCATTAAGATTCTGGAAGGTTGGCTACATGGCAGCAAAGTGCAAGACTCACTTGGTATTGACAATTTGACTATAAGGGAGCAGATCCTTAATAATTGTTAGATCCAGCTTTTGCACCAGTACCTGGCGGACTCTGATCTGACCTCTCTCCAAGAATTGGGTAAGAAGGCAGACAAAGTGGTTCCTACCAAGGTGTAGCAGAAAAACCAGAGAAATGGTGGTGACCAGAAGTAGCAAGATTCTCTAAAAATATAAGACAAGGGTGGGGACAAGGGTAAATATAAGAAAGAGTGTTCCCATAGGCCCCAAAACCTGCATCTGGAGAGGGAGAGGGAGAGGGAGTCACAAACATCCAAGAAAGGCAAGTAGAAACCTTGCTGCTATATCGGTAAGGTAACAACCCATTGAAGAAAGGATGTTGATTGTTCAAAAGCCAAGGAAACTAATACTTCTACAGCCCCTAAGGCAACTGCACCCCTAGCTCCAGTACAAGTGGTAGTACAGCCCCCAAGGGATTAGTAGGGTTAACCTTGGCTCAAGTTGTTTTGGTCTGTGATGGTGGCATAGATCTTGCCACCTTACTAGTCAGTCCAACTAACTTGGGCAAGCACAGGCAACAGCTTTTGATAAATAGACAAGAGGCAATGGTCTACAGGGACACAGGGTCCAGTATCACAATGGTGACAGAGAAACTTGTGTCTCCTGACCAGATCATACGTGGACAAGTATACCAAGTGACCAATGCTAGCAATGGCTGGACTGACCCTTCCTTGGCAGTTGTGAATCTCAGCTGGGGAGGGGTATTTGGACCTAAGAAGGTTGTGGTAGCTTCAAACCTACCTGTAGATTGTTTGTTGGGCAATGATTTGGAAACTTCAGCATGTGCTGAAGTAGAGTTCAGGACTCGTGCAGAAATGTTGGGCATCTCTGCAATTGTGTTTGCTGTGACAAGGGCTCAGTCCAAACAGCTTTTCCCAGAGCAGGCCCTGGATCCTGTAACAATGGACCAGGTAGGTGCCTTCCAAGAGAAAATGCAGGAGGGGTAAGGCTGTGCCTTCCCTGGAGACTCAGTGTGAGGATCAGCCTCTTGAGGTAGATGATCTTAGCCTCTGTGAAGGTACTGCCTCGGATGAAATTGAACTTGATCAGGTTGAGTTCTGGGGCAGGGGGCTCTTTCAGAGCAGTTTTGAATTTGAAGCATTACCAACGGTTCCTGCTTCTTCGCGGCCGGGCTCAGCTCCGCCGCAGCGCCGCAGCACCAGCAGCAAAGGGCCCGGCCTTGCTCCGCCTGTTTCCCGGCCGTGCTTGGCTCCGCCGGGCCCCTCCCACTACCAGTGATGCCCACAACAGCGCCAGGAGGCGCATAAAGGCAGCACCAGTATCTCGTCCCGCGGGACGCGCCGGGCCCTCAGAGGCCTGAAGAGACTGGACTGGACCAGAGACCCTGGTCCTTTTTGAACAGACCCCTTATTACTATTTCATCAAGTGAGACTTTATTATTTTTTAATATCTGTGTATAAGTCGTGTTGTCATCTAACTACGTACTGTTTATATTTTATTTTAGGAGGTCTAAATCTAAAAATGACAAACCTGCCACTGGCCACAGCACTATTGAAAATGACATGGTAAAAAAAGTTAGCCAGATTAATAGTGAACGTCGGGCATCTCTAGGGAAGGGTACCCCAGCACCGGTTCTGGTTGAGCCGCCTCTCTTAGCGGTGGACGCTGAGGGTGAGGCAAGTATCAATGACACAGTTAGAGAGGATCTGATAACATCGATTGCGGTGAGGGCTGAGGTCCACCTAGATCATCATGACACATCAAGTGAGGAACTGGAGGAAGTTCCACTTGCCTTAAGGCCGATGCGTACTTGTAGGAAAGCGCAGACAAAAAGGGGTGGGAAACAGAATAAAAAAAGAACCGATGTAGAACCCGCAATCAGTAACGCCCCACTGAACAACCCCTTTGTATTCACTGGAAATAAGGAAGACAGTCCAAACTTAAATATTGAACAATTTGATACTCTTATAAAAAATCTAGAGTCCAAATTAGAGGCTAAGATAGAGGAGGCGATTAGACCGGTACACAGTCAAAAAATTGAGTTAGAAATATCGATGTACCAAAATATCGTGTCAATAATTTCGAAGGTGCAGAATATCGAAGACAAGAATATTGTTGGACAGAATATCGACCCTAAGGTAAGTAATATCGAAATACTTAATATCGATGTAAGTAATATCGAAGTTAGTAATATCAATAGCATATATATCGATGTTACTAATTTCGATTACACTAATATCGATATTTGTATTATTTCTGTTGTTTTTTATTATGTATGTGTTATATGTTTTACTTAAGTAATTAAAATAAGTACTATTATATGTGTATTACATATATATATTAATACATTTATTTATAAGTTAATTATATGTTTTAGTACCAGAGTGGGTTGTGGGTTTATAGGGGAATAGGGTGGGAAATAATTTTATTATGTTAAATTGATTAATAATTAGTAGGATTTAATAATAAATTGTAATTAATTGGTAATTATTTTTAAATATTTGGAATATAATTTTAATTAATTGATTATTGATAAATATGTTCTGTAGCGGGTTATGGGTTTATAGGGAAATAGGGTGGGAAGTAATATAAATATGTAAAATTAATTAATAATTAGTAGTTAATATTAATTAATTATAAATAATTGGTAATTAAATTTAATTAATTGGGTAATCATTTAAATTAATTGATTAATTGATAAATATGTTTTATAGCAGGTTGTGGGTTTATAGGGGAATAGGGTGGGTAGTAATTTAATTATGGTAAATTAAAAAATAGTTAGTAGTTATTATTAAAGAATTTTAAATAATTGGTAAATAAATGTAATTAATGGTTATCTCATTATAAATAATTGATTAATCGATATATATGTTCTGTAGCGGGTTGTAGGTTTATAGGGGAAAAGGGTGGGAAGTTATTTAATTATGTATAATGAATTATTAATTAGTAGGAATTATAAATAAAATTTAAATAATTGGTAATTAATTTTAATTAATTGGTAATGAATTTTAATTGATTGGTAAATAATTTTTATTAATTCATAAATAGATAAATGTGTTCTGTTGTGGGTAGTGGGTTTATTGGGGAATATGGTGGAAGTAATGTAAATGTAATTAAGTAATAATTTAATTTAAATGATTGTTTTGTAAATAATATAATTGTTAAATAATTATTAATTGGTAATTAAATATTATAAAATGGTATTTTTTAATATTTATTTTTGCTTAAATATATTTAGGTAATCATGTTTTTTATAATTATGTATAGGTATTGTATATGGTTTAAATTTTTTTAATACTTTATATCATTATTTAAATAAAAAGCTTTTATTTATAAGTATGTTATTTTAACCCCTACTCTATCCAACATTTTCCCTACTGTTGCATTCTCTGGAGTTGGAATAGTAATTGTTACCCCTACGCTATCCAACACTTTTCCTACTGTTGTACTCTCTGGAGTGGGAATAGTAATTTTTACTCCTACGCTATCCAACGCTTTCCCTACTGTTGCACTCTCTGGAGTGGGAATAGTAATTTTTACCTCTACCCTATCCAACGCTTTCCCTACTGTTGCACTCTCTGGAGTGGGAATAGTAATTTTTACCTCTACGCTATCCAACGCTTTCCCTACTGTTGCACTCTCTGGAGTGGGAATAGTAATTTTTACCCCTACGCTATCCAACGCTTTCCCTACTGTTGCACTCTCTGGAGTGGGAATAGTAATTTTTACTCCTACGCTATCCAATGCTTTCCCTACTGTTGCACTCTCTGGAGTTGGAATAGTAATTGTTACCCCTACGCTATCCAACACTTTTCCTACTGTTGTACTCTCTGGAGTGGGAATAGTAATTTTTACTCCTACGCTATCCAACGCTTTCCCTGCTGTTGCACTCTTTGGAGTGGGAATAGTAATTTTTACTCCTACGCTATCCAACGCTTTCCCTACTGTTGCACTCTCTGAAGTGGGAATAGTAATTTTTACCTCTACCCTATCCAACGCTTTCCCTACTGCTGCACTCTCTGGAGTGGGAATAGTAATTTTTACCCCTACGCTATCCAACGCTTTCCCTACTGTTGCACTCTCTGGAGTGGGAATAGTCATTTTTACCCCTACGCTATCCAACGCTTTCCCTACTGTTGCACTCTCTGGAGTGGGAATAGTAATTTTTACTCATACGCTATCCAATGCTTTCCCTACTGTTGAACTCTCTGGAGTTGGAATAGTAATTGTTACCCCTACGCTTTCCAATGCTTTCCCTACTGTTGCGCTCTCTTAAGTGGGAATAGTTATTTTTACCCCTACGCTATCCAACGCTTTCCCTACTGTTGCACTCTCTGGAGTGGGAATAGTACTTTTTACTCCTACGCTATCCAACGCTTTCCCTACTGATGCACTCTCTGGAGTGGGAATAGCAATTTTTACTAATACGCTATCCTCGCTTTCTTTACTGTTGCACTCTCTGGAGTGGGAATAGTAATTTTTACCTCTACGCTATCCAACGCTTTCCCAACTGTTGCACTCTCTGCAGCGGGAATAGTAATTTTTACTCCTATGCTATCCAACGCTTTCCCTACTGATGCAGTCTCTGGAGTGGGAATAGTAATATTTACCCCTATGCTATCCAACGCTTTCCCTACTGTTGCACTCTCTGGAGTTGGAATAGTAATTTTTACTCCTACGCTATCCAATTCTTTCCCTACTGTTGCACTCTATGGAGTTGGAATAGTAATTTTTACCCCTACACTATCCAATGCTTTCCCTACTGTTGCACTCTCTGGAGTGGGAATAGTAATTTTTACCCCTACGCTATCTAACGCTTTCCCTACTGTTGCACTCTCTGGAGTGGGAATAGTAATTTTTACCCCTACGCTATCCAACATTTTATATAATTAATTGTAAAAATATTAAAAGTATATTTAAATTTTTATGATTTGTACATTTTAATTATGTTATTGTTTTATGTTTGTAAATGTATTAGTAAATTAGAATATATTTTAATAATTTATAAGTTAGTAAAATAATTATTACAACATATTGTTGAGAACATATATATTATATATTTACATTATATATTTAATTAATATATTATTATTATATATGTATTATTTATTAATTGTAAACATTATTAGATACTTATAACTATGTATATTATATTTATTAGTGTTATTTAATTTATTTTACAATTATATTTTAAAAGAAAAAAACGATATTTTTAACATCTAAATTATTTTTTCGATAATTTTGTACTTACCATGTTTTAGATAGGATGCCGATAATCTTGCCCTCGATATTTTAGACTCGATATTTCTGTAGGTCGATATTTTGGAGGTCGAAATTTTGTCAGTGATTCGATTAGACCTTTAACCACTAAGATAGACACCCTGACTGCGGAGGATGCTAGGCTTGGCGGCCTGGGATCCTCTTATCAGGCTGCAGCCACCGGTACAAGGGTCAATCCTGGGGAAGGAAGGCAGGCAGTGGTGGTGCGTGGTAAAACTCAGTTGAACACCGGTATTACTGCAGTAGCACCTACCACTGTGAGTAGGGCATCAACAACAGTAATCACACCAGCCACCCCAGCAACAGCTGACCTGCAGACGCAGCCCAATCCAGTCCCAAGGCATGGAGTAGATATTAGGCCCTTAGGAGCAACCGCTATCTTAATCTACCACCTGACTGTGCACCGTTTGTGGTGGTCTTGACTAATGTCCCACCCTGCGGTACCCACCCTGCCTCACCTCATGATGAATCGCATGCCTCACTTAAAAATAAAACAGTGTCATGGCTCAAGAAAAACTGTGGCTTTCCAACTGCATATCTAGACCAGATAATGGCAGTAAGGAGGGTGAACTGGGTGGGCCCGTCAAAAAAATAGGAAGTGGAGATTGCATTGTTGTGAACTTTAAACATCTCCAACATGTGGCCACTGTTCTCTTAAGAGCATCTTCACTGATATACAATGAGAGCAGTATATGTGTGCGCCCATTGGGGTACTTCTATGCACATCTCTGCAATAATCCTCCTCAACAAAGGCTAATCAGACCTGTGGTTGAAACCCAGACCCCGGTTATGGACACCCGCTTCTTGTATAACAATGTTAACCCAAGCAGACCTGGAAATGTTCTTAATACACAGAATAAAATCAATTTCATGGGTCATCCTCGGCACGGGTTTAATGTTAATACACAGAATAGGTACAAGCTTTTATCTGGCCTGGACATGTGTGATTGACATGAGGTACCTGCGGGTCAGGGCACCATAATTTCAGATTAACTAGTACCCATTGTGAACTCACAGGACAAAATTTGTGGTAGTAATGTTGTCTCGTGGAACATTGCGGGGTTGGCTGCAAAAATGGCAGACATAAATTGGGTCAATTATATTAAGCAATTTAAGGTTATCTGCCTACAAGAGACATGGCTGGTTGCGTGTGATCTCTTTCTAGAAGGGTACAAGGCCTTTTATGTACCGGCTATACCATCAATTAGAGGCAGACCAAAGGGAGTGCTGGTGATTTTTGTCTCCATTCTTGTCACCTGTAAAATTCGCAGAATTGATGCACACCATTCTGGTATGATGGGCCTAGCTCTAATTGGAGAAAATTGTCGAGTCGGTTTGGTGAATTTTTATAATGGTACCAATGCTATTCCAGCACCTAATCCTATATCTGTTTTGTATGCTTTTATTATTTCCTCTATGAAGGATTTTAGTCATAACCTCATGATCATGGGTGATCTCAAAGTGCACCCGTGTGGAGATCCATTGAAGAAATGCCTAGCAGAATTACGTTGTGAGCGCATGGATGGTTTACATCTGGAACACACACTGGATGGGGAACTCTGTAATGCTTTACTGGACAATCTGGACCACTCACTGGCCATGACATTTTGGGATCCTCTAAAATGTTTTGGAACTCCGACCTTTATGGGCCAGGGGAGAGGTACCTTCATTGATCACATGTTATTATCACTGACAATGCTGCATTTTCTGGATTCGTTTGATATTGTTCAAAGCAAATTCAGTGACCATAATCCTTTAATAATTCGCCTGAAGGGACCTTGGACTACTAAGGAAAAACAGACATGTAGTTCAGGGAGGTTGGGTACAACAGATGGGAGGCGGCGACTTAAATGGTCAATGGTTACCCCAGATCTACTGTATAAAAATACTGTAGATACATGCACTGAGGATATTGTGAATTGCACCCGGGAGGGGGCAGAGCCACGGCGGGTACTTATTGCCTATCAAAATCTGTCGGAGAAGGTGTCCGACCTGATGTTGGTTCCAGTAAAGAGGAGTATGGAGAAATGTGGGCCAAGGTGGTTTAATCACGATTGTTCCAAAGCTGCTCGTAACCTTAGGTTAGCCCTGGCAGCTACCCCGAGAGTCCAGGAGACTGTCAAATTGCGCCGTAGAGAATATAAGTCTGTTATCAAATCCCAAAAGGAGTTTTTAAGAGAAGAGGCCTGGAGCGAGATACTTGACCCCTCCACCTTAAAATGTAGCTCCAGATTTTGGGCAATAGTTAAAAAAACATTCTTGGTAGAAGAGCCGGCTGACAGTCTGGATTGCTGCATTACCAAGGAGGAGTGGGTATTGCACTTTAAACAACTGTATATGTCAGTGGCCCCTGTAAAAACTGAGTCACTCCCTGGTGTTAGGGGAGGCACTATCAGGTTTGATAGCAGTGAGGTTATGGAGGCCATATAAGGACTTACTGCTAGAAAAGCCCCAGGACCTGATTTGATCCCTCCAGACTTGTATAAGTCTGACCCGAGTTTTTGGGCGCCCATCTTGGCTGCAGTTTTTAATGCAGCTGCCAAAGTGGGCTGTCTCATGTTCTGGGGACTATCAACGATTGTTCCCGTGTTTAAAAAAGGAGACAAGGGTAGTCCCCATTGTTATCGGCCAATTTCATTAATTGACTCTATGGTCAAAATTATGGGGAGAATTCTGCTGCAGAGAATAACATGCTGGGCGTCCGAGAACAACATCATGTCAATCTCCCAGTATGGTTTCTGCGGTGGGCGCTCCACCATAACCCAGTGCCTTGAACTCTTTCTTGTACTGAGCAAATACACTGTGGTGCAGAAGGGAACTGTCCACCTCGCCTTCATGGACTTGTCGTCAGCCTTCGACTGTGTTAACAGGGGAAGGTTGTGGCAGTCCATGAGGGAGAAAGGCGTGGACACAGGGATTGTTGATTTTTTGGTGGATATGCACAGTAATACCAGTGCTAACGTCAGGTATTCTGCAAATGGGGATACCACTGGCAACTTTGACATTAAGAAGGGAGTGCGTCAGGGTTGCATTCTTGCCCCATTCCTTTTTTAACTTTTATATTAATGAGTTAGATGCTGTTTTACAGAAGGTACAGGCAGACTGCCCTAGAGTTGGCAGGTGGCGTATTCCAGTTCTTTTATACGCAGATGATGCGGTTTTAATTTCTAGAACGGAGAAGGGACTCCAGGCGCTTTTAAATGCTTTTAATATCTTTATGACTGACAGAAACCTACTAGTCAACAACTCTAAATCATGCATTATGCATGTTGGCCGTCAACCTAAAAAGAAATTTGTTTTTAAACTTGATGATGTTCCAATCCCCATCACGCAAACATTCTCATATCTTGGTGTCTTATTTGATACCAAGCTTAGCTGGGACCCTCATCTGGCCAAAAAGAAAGGGGAATTGACGAGGGTTAATGCCTCTATTTTTAACTTCGCAACAAAATTGGGGAAGAAGCCAATTAACGCAATGATTAAACTCCATAATGCTAAATCGGCTGCAACAGCTGCATATGGCAGCAAACTATGGGGTTATGTAACTGGAGAACAGTTACAGGTTGTTGAAAACAATTTCCTAAAACGTCTTCTCTGTGTCCCCGCCAGTACACCCAACCTGGCAGTACACGAAGAACTGGGGACACAGTATCTATGTGATATCTTTGCTCTAAGGCCTCTGACTTGCTGGGTAAAACTGTGGATAAACCAAGATATACCTCTTACCCATTTGATTGCAAGAAACCTTGTGTCTCAGGATAATTCCATGTGCATCCCCTGGTTAAAATACTTGAAAACTGGCTTTTCCAGGCTGGGTCGTTTGAATTTGTTTGAAAACCCAAGCAGGATTGTAAAGGGGGATGTTGTTGCAATCAAACATGCTTTTTACAAGGATAGGCTGGCCCAAAGAGAAAGTGAGGAGCTCAAGAAACCAAGGATCAGGAAATATGTTATGCTAAAACCTGTGACAGTATGGAGCCATATTTAATGGGTACTTTTACTTCTCACGAAAAATTCTTGTTGTCTAGGTTCAGATTCAATATTTTCCATCATCTTTTAATCAGACCAAAGTCAGATATTTTTAATAAGGTTGCAGCTCCCTGTGGCTGCGACGGGAAGTCTC
Organism: Lissotriton vulgaris; assembly: GCF_964263255.1. Lineage (NCBI taxonomy): Eukaryota > Metazoa > Chordata > Amphibia > Caudata > Salamandridae > Lissotriton > Lissotriton vulgaris. The sequence goes on from NC_141688.1 coordinate 9,619,276, forward strand.
CACAGGATATGCTGCATTTTATGTTTTTATGTAGGTTTTATGAATATCCTCGCAGACGTTATCTTGTTGCCCTCCTAAGAAAACTTAATTTTAACCAAATCAGACCAGCACTTATATATTTACAGCTTTTGTACAGTGACAGTGTTCTCCAGGTAACAGAATTCTTAAAACTAACTGTTAAACTGAGAAATTGCTTAGACAAGTGATACTGTATTTCCCAATGACCCTCCAGCCTACCTATTAAAAGATATTTTTTTGCGGTATCATACTCGGCACTATTTGCACTTTACTATCTATCCGGTTTACTAGACTGGCATTGGGACACGTGTAATATGACTTTCTTATGTGTCTATGAATTATTGTAATACTATGAGTAATGTTTTTAATTGTATTGTATTTATGTGTACTTTTATGGTGTGAAATATAACCGAAATAAAGTCTCTATTGAATTGAATTGAATTGAATTCGAAGCAGCAAACTTGACCCTCTTTGGAACCCCTCAGACAGAAAGCTGCTCCTGAGGCCACAGGGAATGTCAGTGGGTCCCATACGATCTATTGGGATGAAGGACATCTTCACTCAGAGGGTAGAGACCCCAAGCTTTGGTCCACCAGGAGGTTGGTCATACCCCAGAAGTTTAGAGGTTTCCTCCTCACCCTTGCACATGATATTCCCCTGGCAGGACACTTAGGGCAAAGCAAGATTTGGGACAGGTTTGTCCCTCACTTTCACTAGCCCCATATGTCTGAGGACACTAAGGAGTTTTGACGCTCCTTGCCCACTTTCCAAACCAGTGGTAAGTCAGGTGGCATCACAAAGGCTCCCTTAATTCCATGCCCAGTGGTTAGGGTTCACTTTGGGAGTGTTGGATTTTATATTATTGGTCCCATGAACCCTCCAACAGCATCTGGGTACAGTTATATTCTAAAGGTGCTGGACCATGCCATTAGATACCCAGAAGCTATTCCCCTTAGGACCACTTCAGCTCCTGGGGTTGCAAGGGCCCTCTTGGGAATTGTTTCCAGAGTGGGCTTCCCTGAGGAGGTCTTAACTGACAGAGGTACCAACTTCATGTCAAGTTATATAACTGCTGTATGGACTGAATTACAAATTCACAATACCCTACCATCCTCAATGCAATGGGCTTGTTGAAAGGCTCAAAAAGGACCTCAAAGGTATGGTCATGTGCCTTCCAGAAAAGCTTAGACAAAAATGGGATGTCCTACTACCCTGCCTTCTCTCTGCCTATAGAGAGGTCCCTCAGAAGGGGGTTGGCTACCGACATTTTGAACTTCTGTTTGGACATACAATTAAGGGTCCTTTGCGTCTGGTGAAGGAGGGATGGGAGTTACCTCCCAAACCTCCAAAACAGGACTATATACTTGTTCTGCACTCCCGCATGGTTGAGTGCATGAAGAAGGCAAGCAAAAACCTGGAGGCCAGCCAATAACTTCAAAAAGCTTGGCATGACCAAAAGGCTGTCCTGTTTACCAGGCATGTCAGAAAGTGTAGGTGTTGGAGCCTGTGGCCCCAGCAGCTCCCCAGGACAAATGGAGTTGACCACACACTATACTTGAACAAAATGGTGAGGTCACCTACTTGGTGGACCTTGGCACTCCCAGAGGTCCCCATAGGGTACTTCATGTGAACAGGCTAAAACATTTTGTTGACAGGGCTGACATGGAATTGCTCATGGCAACTGATGAGGGACAGGAAGAAGAGAGTGATCCTCTCCCTGATCTCCTCTCTCAGAACCCTGATGATGGATCAGTTGATGTAGAGGCCTTGGCAGGCAGCCTCACTGATCAACAGCAGATTGATTGCAAGAAGGTCCACAATCAATTCAGGCATATTTGCATATTTTATCTCTGACACCCAGTCAAACCACCTGGTGTACCCATGAAGTGGACACAGGTGAGAGTCTACCTGTTAAGAATAGAATCTACAGGCAGCCTGACCATGTTAGAGATGGAACCAGGACAGAGAATCCAGAAGATGCCGGAGTTCAGAGTGATTGAGCCCTTCGGCTTGCCCAGTAGTCCTTGTACCTAAACCTTACACCAAGGATGGAAAAAGAGAAATTAGGTTTTGTGTAGACTACACCTGTCTTAATGCAGTCATTCGGACTGATGCTCATCCAATTCCGAGGGCAGATGAACTTAATGATACTTTAGCCTCATCCAAGTTTAGGTATATTTGACATAACTGCTGGTTTCTGGCAAATCAGAAAAGCTGAGGATGCCATAAAAAATTTGCATTTTCAACTCCTAGTGGGAATTATCAATGTATTGTGATGCCTTTTGGTTTGAAGACCATAATGGAATGGGTTGCTCCAACTTCCCAGACTCAGGTCAGAGCTTACTTGGGTCTGACTGGGTATTACAGAAGATTTTTGAAGGCATATGGTCCATAGTGACTCCCCTGAATAATCAAATATCAAAGGAAATGCCCAAGAAAGTTCAGAGAAAAGTAAGCTGCCGAAAGACATTTGATGACCTTAAGCAGGCCCTGTGCACTTCTCCCATTCTGCAAAGTCCTGATTACTCAAAAACGTTCATTGTGCAATCAGATGCATCTGAGTTAGGGTTAGGGGTTGTGTTATCACAACTGAATGCAGAGGGCCAGGATCAACCATTAGCTTTTATCAGCAGAAGGTTGACCTCCAGAGAGAAACGTTGTTCAGCTATTGAGAGGGAGCTCTTTGCTGTGGCCTGGGTCCTGAAGAAATTGAGGCCATACTTGTTTGGCACTCACTTCATTGTTCAGATAGAACATAAGCCTCTCTTATGGCTTAAACAGATGAAGGGTGAAAACCCCAAACTTTTGTAGTGGCTCATTTCCCTACAAGGGATGGACTATACAGTGGAACATACACCTGGGAGTAACCATGTGAATGCAGATGGACTCTCCAGATATTTCCACTTAGAAAGTGGAGACTTAAACCGGGCATGGTTAGTATCATCTCCTTACACTTGGGGTGTAAATCACTGCAGCAAAAATATTACATAAGACATGTGTAAATCACTGCAAAGAAAATATTAAATAAGACAAAGGACTACAAGGTGTAGAAGTCCCACGACAACCATACTAGAAGGCAGTATCGTTTAATAGGGATTGGTCTGGAGAAACACAAAGTCAGAATTCTCTTTCATAATCAGAATTGATTTCTAGCCAAATGAACACTTTTTGCAACTTTAGGATAATCAAAGACTGGAGGAAAAACATAGCACTGTAATTTATACTTTGCAGTTTACATGCAGCTCTTATATGACAGTGTATAGCTTGCTATTCTATGCTGGGATTTAAACTTATAAACTGCAAGTAACAAAGGGATCATTCTGACAAAAGCAGTAGCTCACTGACCTATTTACATTAAGTGCACGTTGTGGTCTGCATGGTACATGTTCTATGCAGCAGGCACATTAATCCTCTGTGCTACCTTTCCATTAGTAAAAACTTCCACTAGATAAAACGCCGATCTCTTTCTAGGAAGAACATTAATCACCTGAGTTATCATGACTTTTTACTGTTGCCGGAAATTGCTGGAGGTCAGGAAGGAGCCAGCAAGCTTTTTGAAAACCATAATATACTTGCAAAAATGATGCTCCCTCCAAAAGTCAGTGCCTGGTGCGGTCACATCAGGGTACACCGCCCTAGAGCCAGCCCTTCTCAAGGGTCCTGTGACCACAGTGATAGAGTCACTGTTGCTCTAGGGTGTGCTGCTTTGTAGGCCTGCTCGCAAGACTGGAGGAGAACTTCTGTAAGGATTGCAGTGGACAGGCCCTCAAGGTTAACCCATACTTGCCACCGCAGGGTCTACCTGCTGGTGCTAAGACACCAGGGATTCTAAGGTCTTGTAGAACCTTCTTAGGTCTAGCGTTGGAAAGTTATCCCTCAGGAGAGTGGCTTGGAGAACTGGTCATGAAGGCAGAATCTGGTTCCCCAGTTCCAAATTTGGCAGCTTTGGCCATAGTGCCACACATTATCCCCCACTGAACGCTACTCTGCCCCACTGAGAGAAACTAGCACTGCCTTCAACTACAATCCAATTGTGACCCCTATAAACACCTGGATACGACTCAATTTGAAAAAAATCACGCACTGTCGGACCCAATGCAGGACTTCAGGAAAGTGCCGCTGCTGAACAAGGAAAAAGTATCTGGAGGAATCCTAAAGTGGATTCTAGATGAGAGGTACCTGCAAACATGGGGGACAAATTCTATGTCACTCAGGAGTGACCAGGAGACTTGGAAGACAAATAACTTCCAATGTCAGGTGTTGCAGGAGAGATGACAATGACCTTGACTCTGCAGCTGTTAGGACCAGGCAACGCTGAGGAAGACCAGGAGCCATGCACATGCTGTCTCACATCAGATGTCGAGTGCTGAGGGGTCTGTGCCCAGAGGGAGCACCAACAAGCAGTGGCAAAGACAACCCACGCAGAAGTCGCTGCAGGTGCAATGTTGGGACAAGCAAGGTCCCTGTGACTCACCACTAGCAGAAGAGTCAGGGAAGGCCTGAACAATCAGGGGAGCCCAAAAGAAGCAAAGGTGACCCTCAAATGGACCCACAGACTGCAGGCAGTCACGAGAGACCTCTAGCAGCTCAACAAAAGATGCAGGCCACAATGCAAACAATGAGGTGTGGCTGTACAGGCACAGACGATGCAGTAGACTTGAAGGGAGATAAAGATGAGCCCAAATGAAGTCCAGTGAAGTCCAGAGTGCCCAGACAGTAGAAGAAGAAGTCGTGTCTGATCTGAATCTTGTCCCTCAACAAATCTAGGGACTTACATTCAGGTAAGCCCTTAAGTACCCAAAAGAAAGTTGGGACGATTCAGGTGACTCTCCCAGGGGAGGGTCTGGACAGGGGGGAGCTTACTCCCATGTCAATTGTCCAAGTGCACCCACCCGGTCCAATACACTAAATCCTTCCTGGGAGGTGGTCTCACTTCCCTTTGACAGTATACTTATTGTTCTGCCTACCCCTGCACGAGCTTGGCTCAGCAGCAGGAGGGCAGAAACGTGTCTCTGGTCGGCAGCAACCATTTTGTGCTGTCCGTCTCTAGAAGGTTGGCAACAGTAACACTGAGAGCCTAACGGAGAGCTCTTCCAGTGCTTGGAATCATACCTCCCACACTATTTACAGTGTGGGTGTATGATTCCAACATGTTTGATACCAAACACAATAGAATTTGTTGCAGCCAATTTTGAGTAGGTCATCGCATAATTACGTCATGCCCCTCTATATAGTATATGGCTGCTTCACTCACAACCCGGGAGAATGGACTCTGTAGGCTAGGCTGTAAGGGTGTCCTGCTCATGCAGGGACACCCTCACACTTAGAACAAAGCACCCTCCCTTCAGGATTTTAATAAGGACTGCTATAAGGGTGACTTATAGTTTTTAAGTGCAGTGACCCTAGATATAGAAACCTATATTTTGAGTAAGTGGTGCTAGCATCAGCTTACACGGCTGCAATGGCAGGTCGGTAGTTGCATTTTGAATGGGCTCCCATGGGTGGCATAATTCATGCTTCAGCCCAAGGGGGACCTCTGGAGTACCTATGCCCTGGTTACCTTCATACCATATACTAGGGACTGATAAGGGTAATCCCAGTATCCAAACTGGGATGTGCCTAAGTACTAACCACAACAATTTAAGGGAGAAAGCAGATAGACTGGGTTCCTGATTAGAAGGATCTCAGTCAGACTAGTCAATAACATCTGAGCACAAGGCAAAAAGTGGGGGTAACCATAAAAGCAGATGCTACTTTCCTACACAATCCCAACATAGAATAGCGAGCTATAAACTGTCATATAAGAGCTGCATGTAAACTGCAAAGTATAAATTACAGTGCTATGTTTTTCCCCCAGTCTTTGATTATCCTAAAGTTGCAAAAAGTGTTCATTTGGCTAGAAATCAATTCTGATTATGAAAGAGAATTCTGACTTTGTGTTTCTCCAGACCAATCCCTATTAAACGATACTGCCTTCTAGTATGGTTGTCATGGGACTTCTACACCTTGTAGTCCTTTGTCTTATTTAATATTTTCTTTGCAGTGATTTACACATGTCTTATGTAATATTTTCGATGCAGTGATTTACACACGTATAATTGATTGTCTCTGTGTAATGTGTGTGATGTAAAGTGCTCTGACACCCTACACTGGTATGAGTGGTGATGCAAATCAAATGAAATGTATCTGAGAGAGAGTGTAGTTATGGAGACTTGAGGGGCACTGTTAAAGGGTGGTAGTGAGGGAATCCATGGCGGAGGTGGTCATTGGGGAACACCAACAATCATTTCTGCAAAGGGCACCACCAGCGCTAAAGCCGGCTAGCCCTTGAGGCCAGTACACCTCACCCATTGGTACTTCCATTGGCCTTGTTTTAGCAGTAGTAGCTGCAACTCACCAGGGATCGCCAATGCAGGATTTGCACTCACACCAAACTAAGTTCGCAAACTTCCCAGGCTCTCTGCTTCATGCACAAGCCCTTTTCACATGTGCTGTCTGCTTTGTGGCCACTGGAATTAATACAGCAAAGGAGAGGAAAATCATCTTGCATTGTTAACTAAATATGCAGCAAAAAAAAAAGGCTGCGGCGTAATGCAGTATATTTTCTGATACTTTAATATTTTGACATTTTTACACATGCTAATAGTCTCTGGAAAGATTTTGCATTATTAGTACCAGGGTTAAACATACAAATGCAACAGTGAGAAGGATGATCAGTTAACCTTTGCAAAGGGCTGTGACTTCGCAGCAACACAAATAACATTTTTAGTAACTTTGGATCCGTTTGAGCTACAACAATTTATTAGATAAAATTGCCAAATTATGCAGCAGATGTTGTATTATGTGGCAAATATGACAGAGCAATAATTATATAGAAAACATTTGCAAACTAGGATATTTTGCGATTCATGTTTGAAATACTCTTGTGGCAAAAGAGAGCAGTGCTGATGACAGAAGCTCAATGGCTCAGAGACAAATGACTTTTGCTTCCAATTGCAAGCATATTTGGGACATTCTGTGATTGGAAACATATCCCACTTTGTGAATTTAATTTAATGTCAATAACTCATTTAAAAGCCAAATTAATCATGTCTATCCATTGGTTTTATTTATTAATAACCCTGGGTGGAGTAAGCGTAGTGGTGCTCCGCGTAGTTCTACGGAGTTAAAAAAAACTCTGTGGAACTACGCGGTGCTCTGCTGCACTCCTGGACCACAACAGCCTTACATTTTTTTTTAAACTCACTTACCTGGTCTTCTGTCTCCCCTCCTCCTCACCGCAGTGTCTCCCTTCTTCCGTCGTCCTCCTCCTCACGTACCCTTTCATATTATGTCTTGCGTGAACTGTGTACAGTACACACAATATGTAATACGTACGGGGACGTGAGGAGGGGGACGACAGAAGAGGAGAGACACTGTGGTGAGGAGGAGTGCACGCAGAAGACAAGGTAAGTGAGTTTAAAAAAAAAACTTTTTAGGGTGCTTGCCTTGTACTCGGCTCTGCCACAAAGTCAGAGTTTTGCCCAACTTCACATTCCCAGGAGAGTGCGGAGTGCTAAAAATCTGCAAACTCCGCTGGCGGAGTGGACTACGATTCCCGGAGTTATTAATTAACATAATACGCTGTAACTGGTCAGTGTAATGCCAAATAAAAAAAATTGGGATGTTTTGCGCATTTTGGCCAAACCTCTGAATCCGCCCGCTGATCTAATACTCAGGGTTTTCCCACCCTCTGATTCTCTGCCCACAATTCCCCTATTTTTTTCCCCCTACTTGGTCCACTGTAGAAAACACACTAAGGTTGAAAGCTGTGAGAAGATATAAATTGCTTAGAAGAATGTCGGAGAACCTGACACGTGGAACAGAAAATAACTAAATAAATGAACTAGCATTTGCAATGCAATAGGTCTCCCAGTAATTAAGTTTGAGCTTTTGGTATTGCTAAATATTGTAACACTAATTGCAACAAAAGTCAATAAATTGTAGGCCAAAAAAAAGTGTATTTATTTTTGTAGCAATGGTGGCATGCTGCACTTTAGATGAATATGTTTAAAAGTAAAGTGTGCCATACTGCGATTGCTGCAATAGTTAATTGTGGATGCGTTAAAAATTGATGTGTGCAGTGATGGCTAGTGGTGTGTGTGCCTGTAGAAATTGTGCACTGATGGCTGGTGGTGTGTGCCTGGTGGAAGTGTGCACTGCTGCCTGGTGGTGTGTGTGTGCCTGGTGAAAGCATGCACTTGACGGCTGGTGGTGTATGTGTGCTTGGTGAAAGCGTGCACTGATGGCTGGTGGTGTGCGTGACTGGTGAAAGTGTGCACTGACAGCTGGTGGTGTGTGTGTGCCTGGTGAAACCATGCACTGGTGGTGTTTGTGCCCGGTGAAAGCATATACCGATGACTGATGGTGTTTGTGTCTGGTGAAAGTGTGCACTGATGGTGTGGTGGTGTGTGGTTGTGTTTGGTTGTGTGTGTTGTTGTGTGGTTGCGTGTGTGTGTGGTTGTGTGTGTGGTTGTATGTGTGTGGTTGTGTGTGTGGTTGTGTGTTTGTGGTTGTATGTATGGTTGTGTGTGTGGTTGTGTTTGTTGTTGTGTGGTTGTGTGTTTGTGGTTGTGTGTGTGGTTGTGTGTTGTGCATCTAGTGTGTGTGTGTGTAGTGTGTGTGTGTGTGTAGTGTGTGTGGTTGTGTCATGTCAGACATGGACCTCTTCCCAAAGAGGGATCTATAAAATGCACCCGACATAAATGACGCCCCTGCCTCGTGATCACAGTATTCAGAAGTGTCAAAACAGAAAAATGAAGTTAACAAATGGGTGAAATCGCGGGGTACAACCTGCTCATTCCTAATGAGTACTACAGAAAAAAACTAACAAATGAGGGGGACACCTACCATACACCAAAACAGGCAGTAAATACTGTAAACGAAGCTATGTTAAACATTAAATAAACCGGCCCTCTGTATAAAAACAAACGCCTAGCCGAAGGCATTTGATTCAATAACGTTAAGGATGCAACCCCAAACCAAAATATAAGGGCAAACCTACGTTGTGCTCGATAAATAAGTTGATAAAGTACAAATAGAAGTATTCTAGAAATGTCAAATGTGCACAGAAGCCACACTCGAAAGGGGCGGCCTATATTCTACCTCTGAGGACGTACTACAGCTCGCACAAGTCGACACTGGTAGAAAAAAAAGGATTAGTGCACATCGCTAATAAACTCAATGGCATGCCCCCCGGCCAACATGCTAGAACATAAATAAACAATATGTCCCCGCCTGAAAAGAAAAAAAATCATTGTTAGTCAAATTACACCTGTCAATTCTACAGAAGATGTGATGTGTGCGCTTGGGGAATGGAATTCATGGGCTAGGTATTGCATAGAGTACACACACTCCAGAAGTTCACGTTAGAGAGGCAAAAAACAATGGAAAAATAAATAAACTCACTCCCCTTTCAAGGTCAGGCACCACTATATCAGAACACCACTGTACGAATAAAACCAAATAAAATACACCCTATGCTAGTTTTCTTTAATCAAATAAAAAGGTACCAAAACCTGGAGTGTGCGTATAAAGACCGGTGCAAATTATGAGCCACTGAGATGCATTAAATCTGCCAATACAAAAAAACAAAGTTTCTAATAAATGCAAAGGAATGTGTCATCGGATGTCAATATATACACTTAAACTTTCAGGTGTAGCACTTCGGAGTGCCTACATACGTTTTCAAAATTCGACTTTCAAGTACATGCTTTGCCCCACTAAGTATCTGTTCTCAGTGGACAATCAAAACGTAGACATTGCAACCAAAAGTTCCTTTTAAATGTGCACATTTCCATGCCAACCACAAAACGACTGTTCAAGATCACAGGATAGCACCCCAGGGAGTGGACAGCAGTCTACTGTGTAAAAATGAGCAACACTCGGTACTAGCCACCGCTCCGCGCCCCCGTATTTAGAACAACAAAGTGATATCAGCAATATGGCGTCTGTAGTCTTTGTACAGAAGCAACGTGCAGCATGTGTATGTAGGAAAATTCAAAAGGGGAGACAACCTGAGCCCAAAAACTCTATGTCAGTCAAAACCGCACCTCCGCAAACGAGTGTAGGGATTTAAAATCCGAATGCTCCCCAGATGCGCTGCAATGTCCTGATGTGTGATGAACTACAAAATGACGTCATGGCGTAGACGTTTGTAGTTCGCACTCCGGAAGCCCGTGCACGCGCCCACGGATGGCCAGAGAAGCAGTGCTGGTGACACGGGGCTCCCATGCCCGACGGAGAGCCCCGCGGAGTCTGCAGAAGTCAACAAAGCCTGTAAGTGGGGCTTAGTTGGAGGGGGGAGGGGGGAGGGAGGGTGCGCTTGCGTGTGTGTGTGTGCAGCGGTGGCGGCGGGGGGGCTCTGTATGTGTGTGTGCGTGTGCGTGTGTGTAGGTGCGCTTGTGTGTGAGTGTGTCTCTGTTTGTGCGCATGCGTGCAGGGGGAGGTGTGGCTGTGTGGCAGCTTTCCAGGAGAGGAGACAGGAGCTGGCCACAGCGAGCGCCTTTGCTTGCGCGTGGCCCACTCCATTCTCCAGCGCACGGCCAGCTCCTGTCCCCTCTCCTGGGAAGCAGAGTCGCTCACAATAGGTCTCTGGCGAGACCGCGCTTTCGCGCGGTTAACGCCAGGAGACCTAAAAATGAATAAAGATAAATCAGCAACAAATGAAAATAAAAGGGAGAACTTAATTAAAGGAGAGACGAACATATTATGAAACTTGCAAAAAATTGCGTATGGCGCTTTGTGTTGCCTGTTAAGATGTGGGTAAGATACCATCTGGTAGAGTGCAATGCATAATTTTCAGGCCATCAATTTCAAACTCCTTGACATTGTTCAGTGAGTTAATATATCAACTGCCGTGAGCTGTGCATATCCTAAAGGTTCAAACAATGAATGACACAGTGCACTCTTATTTCTCCAATTAGTTCTTATATTTTCAGTTTCCACCTTTTTATGCGTGCTGGCCCGGTATCGTGAACTGCCGAATCACGTGCTAGTAACATCACATCAAACACTGGGGCGTATTGACGCCCCTATCCGGACGCACAGCATTATTTAAGGTATGGGATTATGGTTGGGGTTGGAAGAGGCGGTTTATTCATGTTGAGAGGAACAGAACAAAGGGTGTTTAAGTTAAGAAAATCTAATGAAAGGCAAACGAGTGAAAAAGTTGTAACTAGCATTTATTCAGGCACAATTGATTTCAGTGGGCAGAAAACGTTATTGGCGGGAAGAACGTAAATGAATTGTATGCATTAATCTTTATTGTTGAATTTCTGTATAATAATCTAAGCGCTCATTAATCGTGAATACATAGTCTAACAGATATGTTTTAAACATTTGTAGATATAACCCTGACGAAGAGCCGTGATGGGCTCGAAATGCATTGGGTGAAAGAGACTGTTTAAGGAGAAATACTTCATGTTGCATTCCGTACTTTAGGATCAAGCTACGTGCATTCCTACAGTGTTTAAAGGAAATAAATGCATTTACAAGTGTCTTACGTGTGACAGACCAACGAGAATGAAATTGTACTAAAAATTGATTCTTTTGGAATAAAAACCGAGGAAATGGATTTACTGTGGCATTATTGCAATGCGCGAACTAATGCTGTGCGTCCGGATAGGGGCGTCAATACGCCCCAGTGTTTGATGTGACATATCCTAAAGGTTGTCATAGGCATTATGGTCCTACACAGAACTGTGCACAGAGACCCAGGTCCTCAGTGCATTGTGGTGTACCAAAAAACTCACCTTAGTGCCTAGAAACCATAACCAGCTAGCATCACTGTCACATTAGCTCTTCGTCCTACATTAGCTCTTCGTCCTATAGCAAATGAACTAATGATTAGACAACCCAGAAAATGCGACTTAGATTATACTTAGGAATGGCTGGAAGCAAGAACACTCTTTCGTTATACTCTCATACCAGTCCACAACAGGAGTAAAAAGAGACACAGATAATGTTAAAATATTTATTTTAATGACGTGCTCTAAGATGCAGTGTCTTTGGTAACAGAAGCAGACATATGATTAGAAATAATATGATCAGCATTGTTACAATTCCATAATTACAAAGGTAGAAATCATATTACAATGACTGTAAAAAAAGGTCCTATAGCGCCTAGTAAATCACCCTCCCTAGCTAAGGACTAGGGGGCTTACTACCAAGGGGGGCGATAGGCAATTATCGCCGCTTTAGCAGCCGTTTTCGGCCGCTAAGCGGCGATAATTCTATCGCTCTATTGGCAAGCTGTCGCTAACTGATGTTAGCGACAGTTTTTAGGCGATAGCGAGCGGTTTGGGGCCCGCTTTGCATGTCAGCGATATTTATCGCTAATGACATGCAAAGTGGGCGTACCCAACCTGTTAGCGACTGAAAGCAATCACTAACGTCGCTATCGCCTATTAGCAAGGCAGGCGTAGAGATGGAAATATTCCCGCTATCGCGAAAATCTAACGCCTGCTCAGACCAGTTCTTAGCCATGTTATCCAATGGGAGGTGGATAACATGGCTAAGAGCATTTCGTCGCTAATGTGTGAATATCGCTGTATTCTCAGCAATATTAACGCATTTCGCCACTATCGCTGGATATTTTAGCACAATGGAGAAAAACATTGCTAATAGCATGTTTTCTCCGCTAACATATCCAGCGATAGTCAGCGATAAAAAAATCGCCGCTAAACCTATTTAGCGATAAATATCGCTACTTGTTGGTAATATGCCCCTAAATTTTATAAAATATAGAAGGTCTCTTAGGCTTGTTTGGGGGACTCAATACCTCCAAGATCAGCAGGTGTGAATCACATCAGGATCTGCAAAAGCTCTCTGTCTCTCTGGAAAAACGGGCTTCTTCCAAGGGTCTGAAATCATGCCTACAGTGTATTATCAAAGGGGCCAGAATCACGTTGGCTTGCAGCTGCATATATGTTATGGCTAATAGTGAACCAATCAGACCGAATAACAGCTACCTTGTTATGATAACCTTGGAGGCTTTAGCGCTCAGTGTGCAGACTAGAGTCACAATGCAAGTCTAGGGATGCTGAAAACAAGCCATTCTCATGTGAAGCGTTTCACTCAGCCTAACTTACAACAACAGTTATATGCAGTGTGGTGTGCAAAAGCAGCAAAAAGGTCAAATGGCGTTTAAACTTCTAATAAGCCTATGCTAACATAGCAGTGTGAGTAACAAGGCCCAGCCCTCACTGGAAGGTCTGAGGTTCAATTCTAAGTTAGAAGGCAAGTAAATGCATCACTGCAGAGATCTGCAAGTACCCTGCAGGTGATACTTTATCTACCAAGTGACCAGTTACGCAACCCACCCGCTGCAGAGAATTATGTGTAAATATTGGCTAAAGATTCCAAACATTTTGAGATAGATCAGTGAGTTGATGCACCTACTGCACTGATAGTATAATTTTCATGTCAAAGGGACCAGTCCTTGTGGAATAGTCAACGCGCGGTCTATATCAGCAGTCGTACACATGTAATGAGGAAAATAAAAAATAAAAAACGCAATGAAAATGAAACATTTACTCCTAAAATGCACCATAACACTCAGACAGCCTGGCATCTGAGCTCGGAAGCTTACGGGGAGAAAGAAAGCGCGGTTGATTTGTTGATGCATTTTCATGTAGTGCCTACAATTATGTTAGGCTTTTATCCTAATGTCTATGTGAAACGAGCTCAATCTCCCTTTTAAGAGCTTTTCTTTACGTCAAGTACTACTTACCTTTAAGTTGCAATACAAATATGCATTATGAAGTAAACAAAAACAGAATGCTTGCTGTTTTTCACAGAGAATATCTTTTTTGATGTCCGCAGTAGATTTATTTACATCTAATTCATGCACTTGCTCTGGTCGTCTCAATTGTCAATTCGTCTGTCAGATTACAGAATCGTCCGATGCATTTTTGTGGCGCGTGCATGGACACAGATCAGTTTCCTGCCTTCTTGAGACACTAGAGCGCTATCAGTCAGTCATTAAAACTTTATTCGGGTTATTACAACCATAAAAGTATACACAATACATTTATAAAACTTTATAAAAACACAAAATATATAAAATTTGTAAAATTACAAATCAGTCCTTTCCGGGTGGAAACCCTAGTAACTTTGTTATTAATCAGTATCCTCCTAGGATGTGAAAATTACAAGGGTGAACATGAGAAAACATATGTGACCAGGTCTTCCAAACATAATACATACATTGAAGTGCAATCTCGTTACCATACGCCTATAACTCTGTACTCTGGAGAAACCCCCTGACTCGGCTCATGTATTTACCCAAGGCGCAGGCTATATCCAGATTTACCATCCCCACCAGGAGATCTACAGCTTGCTTTCTATTCATAATCCTATAAGTTTTGAATAGCGGGCCTAAGATCTCCTTACGTATATCAAGGGTCATCCTACAGTCTAATAAAATATGAATAATATCACAGGAGGTACCTAGCGTACATGTGCAATTGCCATTACTATTTATCATGTAATTTTTAACTCTGGTATTTACATAACAGGGGTTTATGCCCATTCTCAGTTTTAAAACCTCTCTTCTTAAGTGCTGATTCGGCAACCTATCCAAGTAAGGGTAGGAGTGGACTTCTGAAATCCATACTTGGATCATATGGGACACCGATATTTTTTGTCGGAGATACTCTTGATCGCATATGCAGGACACCTCCGCTCCCAATGACCGTAGTTCTTTTTTGCCTATATTGGTATGTCCTAACTGGGGGCCTTATTTATGAAGGCCTTGCGCCGCTGGTGCGCCACTTTTAAAATGGGAAAAAGTGACGCACCGGCGGCGCAAGGCCTTCATAAATAAGGCCCCGGGTATCTAGTTCTATCCCTAGCTTCCCATAGGCTTCCTTTAGTGAGAGTCTTGTTTCTTTAGCCCACGATAAATCGCTGGAGGCAATTTCCTCTCTACACCACTGTGATATTTTTCTAAGAGGTTCCCCTGTCTCCAGACGCTTCCAGAACCGTATTAGTGCCATCCTGAATGTAATTGCCCAGGAAGTGACTCCTATCTCCAATCTTGCTGCCTGTACCATTGCTGATTTCGGCAACGAGAACAAGCTTTTTAGGATCATACCCTCCTCTTTATCTAGAGCGCTACCTAATAAACGCCCTCACTAATGCTGAGTGCTGGAAGGGACCGTGCATCCATTTGTGCTTTGCAACCAAGTTTGTCTCACGACTGTTAAATGCGGAAACCCGGGTTACACATTACCCTTGGATTCAGAGGAAGGGAAATAATATATTTGTCATTGGATCTGGACAAAGAACTAAAACATACGTCACAGAAACGGAATGTATATTCCACAGTTTTTATGTGCAATTGCTTATTAAGTTGTTGATTCTGATTGATTCAAGTGAGAGGGTGCCACGATGGCAAAGTCAATTAAAAGAGAAAGTGGGAAACTATCGACCCCTCTACCAGCTCTTGGAATGTGTCCACTACCCCCTCCAAATTTTACATCTCCTCCTTTCTTGTTCCTTCCACGAGTTGTGTGCTGGAAACTCCTTGCCTGCTTCTGTTGGGTTTGAGATATGCTAGAATGCAACATTTAGTCAATGAGAAGAATCGTTGGATGGCCTACAGTTCTGGCACGGGCATGATGCTGTGTTCTGATAGAAATTGGGTGTAGAGCGTAGATGCAAGGTGGCACCCTTTTAAGTGCATGCGTGAAAATGTTTTGCTTCACTTGTGTGAGGCCAGCTGGGTGTGATCTACTGCAAGGATTGAGCCAAACAATACAATTACACCTCAACTCACATAGAGCAAGGTATGTAGCGGGTATCATTTGTAGTCATCATTGAGGAGAAGGTGGTGGTCACTTGATGGGTCAATCAATCAGACCCGTGAGGGTTTCAAGACACTGTTGGGGAAGGCGGTGGTGCAGCGGATCGGACTAAGGGCCCTATTTTGATGTCAGACAGACCGGAGTCCGTCTGACATTGCCATGGAAATGGAAACGAATGACCTCCTGTGGTCGGTTCCAGCCCAGCTATTAGGTTCGGTCGCAATCCTATACTTTGCTATGAGAGCATGCATTGAGCAGGGGTGTGGTTCACCGCTGGACCCGGTAGCAGGCACCTCAAGGTCCAGCCACCGGGTGCCGGGATCAATAGTGGATCACCTAGTGCCCCCTAGGCTGGCATACGATGGCCTTGCATGCATGGGACCCCTGCTGGCGGTCCCCAAAGCCAGTTTTACGATGCCTTTCTGTGTCGGAGAGGCCTGCACAAAAAGGCAGTAGGAAACTGCCATCTTAATACCTCGGCAGGAAAGAGTCAGCCGAGGGTTTTCTGAAAATGTTCCGAATGGCATAAGGCCTCTCCGAGCCCTTCGTCAGCCATTTCAAACTCCTGTTTGTAATAATTTCCGACCGACGCCATCAAAATGGCTAATTTAGAAAGTATTACAAACAGGAGATTACGATGCAGTAAGGATGGCTCTGACCAAAGGTTGGCGCCTTCCTTACCGCATCGTAATCGGGCGCTTAGTGTTGAGTACATCCGAAGAGCCAGGTCTTGAGCTCCTTCCTGAACTGCAACAGTGAGGATGATTTCCTGATGTGGATGTGCAGGGTGTTCCATGTCTTGGAGGAGAGGTAGAAGAAGTACATTCTTCCGGTTCTGGTCTTGTGGATTCGTGGGACGAAAGCCAGGGAAAGCTGGTCGGAGAGGAGATGTCTGTTGGGTACGTGGAATGTGAGGTGGTGATTCAGGCATGGGGGTCCGGTGTTGTGAAGGACCTTGTATGCATGGGTGAGGAGCTTGAAGGTTACTCTTCTCTTGACCGGGAGCCAGTGGCGGTTGAGTTGGTGTTGAGTGATGTAGCTGTGACAGGGGATGTTGAGGATTAGACTTGCTGTGGTGTTCTGGACATTCTGGAGTCTTCAGAGGAATTTCTGGGTGACATCGGCGTAGACTTCATAGCCATAGTCACTTCTGCTATTGAAGAGGACATGGGCGACTGTCTTCCTGGATTTGGTAGGGATCCATCTAAAGGTCTTTCAAAGAAGGTGGAGTGTGTTGAAGTAGGCCGAGGAGATGGAGTTTATCTGGTGGTCCATTGTGAGCGAGGACTCCAGTAAGATGCTGCAGTTTTGTGCATGTTTTGTGGGAGTACGGGGACTTCCTGGAGCAGAAAGCCACCAGGAGTTTTTCCAAACAGAGGGGGAGCTCCCAGGATGAAGACTTCTGTCTAGTCCGGATTGAGCTTCAGGCAGCTGTCCTTCATCCAGACGCTGAGGGCTTTTATTCCTTTGGGGAAGTTGTTTTTGGTGACAGTGGGTTCTTTTGTGAAGGAGAGGATCAACTGGGTGTCATCGGCGTAAGAGACAATGATGATTATGTGGTTCCTGACGATGGCTGCGAGAGGGGTCATGTAGATGTTGAAGAGGATAGGGGTGAGGGAGGAGCTCTGGGGTACTCCCCAGTTGATCTCTGTCAGTATCGAGAGGTACGATGGGACTCTAACCCGTTGTGTTCTGCCGGTGAGGAAGGAGTGGATCCAGTTGGGGCCTTTTCTCGGATACAGTGTTGTGGAGTCTTTTGGCGAGAGTGCGGTGGGAGGCGGTGTCAAAGGTTGTTTGATGTCCAGTAGGACGGGGCCACAGTTTCACCCTGGTTGAGAAGAAAGCAGATGTCGTCGGTGGTAGCGAAGACAGCAGTCTCGTGCTATTATTGCTTCGGAATCCGCTTTGGGAGATGTCCAGGACGTGCTTGGTTTCAATAAAGTTGGCAGCTGGGCGTTGATGGCTTTTTCATTGATTTTGGCCGGGGCAGGGATCAAGGAGAAGGGCCTGAAGTTCTTGAGGTACAATGGGTCCAAGGAGAGTTTCTTCAGGATGGAGTTGATCTCGGCATAAATCCAGTCATCGGGGAAGGTTGCGATCTCGAGGGAGCAGTTAATGGTTCAGCATAGCTCAGTTGAAATGGCGAAGGCGACTCTGTGCAAGATGCGGTGTGGGCAGGGGTCCGAAGGTACTCCCAAGTGGATGATTTTCATGGTCTTTATGGTGTCATCCGTTGTGAGTGGGGACCAGCTTTGCAGAGTTGGTGGGAGGGGGTCGGCGTGGGTTGTGGTGGTTGCTGGCACAGTGCGTGGTCCTGAGTGTTGAAGTTGTCACAGATAGTCTTGATCTTATGGTAGAAGAATGTACTGAGTCTGTTAAGAGGTCTTGAGAGGGTGGGACATCTGTGGCCTTGCTGTTAGGTTTTGAAAACTCCTTTATGATGCTGGAGAGTTCTTTGCTATTGTGTGCATTGTTGGTGACTTTGTCTTGAAGGGCCTCCTTCCTTATGGTTTTGATGAGGTGGTTGTGTGTCATGGTGGATGCAGGTGTGTCTGAATACTTGAAGTGCGGGGGTGAACAAGCTTGCTTTCTTGACTTGTTCTTTGCCAGTGGCTTTCTTGAGGGGTCAAGCGTGTCAGCGCAATTTGCGATAAATTTATGGAGGTTGCGTGCTGTCATGTTGAAGTCTGAGGTTGGCGTGGTGATGTGTCATAAAGGAAGGTGGTGAGTTCTTCTGTGACTGTAAATGATGGGCATGCTGGTGTTCATTGGGTTTGTTGAAAGAGAAGTGGATGCAGTGGTGGTCGGTCCAGAGACGTTCGGTGGTGTAGCTGAAGGAGATGTTGTTTCCTGCGGCCAAGGCAGGGTCCAGTATGTGTCCTGCAGTGTGCGAGGGAGAGGTGACTAGCTGTTAAAGTCCTACGTTGGCGATGTTCTCAAGGAGGGAGGAGGTGTTGGTGTTGTTTTGTTTGTCCAGGTTGAAGTAGAGGTCTCTGAATAGGATGTAATCAGTGGATGTGAGGGCCTGGGATGTTATGAGGTCAACAATGGTGCCAGTGAAAGAGGCGCGGTAACTGGGTGGTCTGTATACAAGGGTGCAGCAGAGGGTGGTTTTCTGGATGCTCTGGATCTGGAAGTGGAGGTGTTCCATGTCGGTTGTTGCATCATCTGAGTGGGTGGTCAGGTGGAGGGATTTTTTGTGGAAGATGACAATGCCTCATCCTTGCTGGATGGGACAGTCCTTACGGATGACATTGTAGCCATCAGCGATGGCAGTGGCAATGTCTGGCCCTGAGCTGAAGTTTGTCCAGGTTTCCGTCAAGAAATTGATGTCAGGCGAGGCAGCATTGAGGAGATCTGAGATCTCTGTGGCATGTTTGTGGAGGGATGGTACATTGAGGAGGATGCACTTGAGAGGCTTAGGTGTGGTGAGGGTCAGTAGGTTGGGTTAAAGAGCTGGGATACTAAGGTGGATGAAGGTGAGATGGCAGTGACGGCAAGAGAGCGGGCTGAGGGTGTTGGTCGGTGTCAAGAGCTGGCAGTTGTTGTTGTGTCTTGGGTTAAGTTTGTGGAGGGTGCTGATTTCGTATCTGTGTCAGGTTGGAGGACCACGGTCCCTGCCGTGGGTACGGTCGGGTCAAGGACAGGCGCAGATGGGCTTGGCATCTCGGCGTACATCGCAACACAAATCTATGCTCTGGAGCATTCAAACTCATTTTCATGAGAAATATATCATTGAGGGATGACAACATTGTCTGTGCTAAGTACAAGGTGCTCCCCTTTTGAAAATGTATGTGCACCACTGAATCTAATGGATCAGATCTTTCATGAAAATTGTTTCCAATATGAACAGTCTTGAAACTGAGCCCTGAAGAAGTCTATAGGATGAAACGCATTGGCGACTGTGGTTATTATTTTAAAAAGAAGAATAACAGGAATAAATAATTTTCTTTGAAACACATCTAATGGAGAACATGAATTATTGAAGCTGTGTATGAAATATCATGAGTTTGTGTTGAATCATTATGAACAAGAAGTAACACTTTCGTGAAAAGGGTGCTGAACCATTGCAATTACCCTACAAAGAAGGGTCAGAGTGAACTCAGGGGGCAGCTACTTAGTGGTGGAGCTGCGAAGGAGAGAACAGGGATAATGACCATGTTAGTGGGCGTGCTCTTCTCGCCGTGCAGCAGCCGCCATTAAGTAGTGTGAGGGGAGTGGTCTGATTAGCTGGGAGGCGGGAAGCAGGTAGAAAGAAAAATGGCACGCTGGAGGGGCCACGGGGGTCAGCAGTAGCATAAAAATGTGAAAGCGCTGGAGTGCAAGGAAAAGAGGCAACAAGAGTAAAGAGGCAACAGGAAAAAAACAGAGAAAAAGGCAAGAAGAGAAAAAGGTACTAAGAGTAGGAGGAAAGAAAAGGAGAGAGCAAAGAAAAGACAGAGGCAGCAGACGAACAGAGGGCAGAACAGCAGAAGAGCAGAATGTTGTGCAGGCAGGGTCCTGCGGGTGGAGGGGGCCTCGTATGCCTGACCCAGAAGTGTCAGAGCGCACTCAGGAGGCAGCTACTTAGTGGTGGAGCTGTGTGGAGTAGAGGAGTGACACTGACTTGGTGACGACCGATGCTGGTCCTGAAGTAGAGTGCTCTGTAGGTGTAGCATCATGGTGTTCATGGCTCCTGTGAGCCCACGGTGTGTCAGAGAGTGCTAGGCTGCAGCGGTTGCTCTACATGATCACTGATGCCAGCAAAACACATTTTCCCATCCAAGTACCTTAATTATCAGTAGTCTTTGTTGCCAGCTCAATGAGTTCCTGCCAGAGCATGCCTCTTGCAACCTGTGAGGAGTAGATTTTCAGGATTTTTTGCATGTTTTTGCTTAACTTGATAGAATACTTTGAAAGTGATGTGAGGGCATGAGGTGTGCCAGGAGCTCTTCTGGCATTCTCCCACAGCCAGTAGTAGGCATCCACCTTTGGACTGGAGGTATGGATGTGGGAGAACTATACAATACAATAAAGTGTACATGTTTTTCTACTATAAATTGAAAGTAGAACTTTGAGCTGCATTGTAGTTGGGATTTTCTGTGTCTGACATTTTGAGGCTGGTTGTTTGCCAAAAAAAGAGTCTGCCACCTCCTCCAAATTAAACATCCTCTGATGTGGCCTGGGGTGCAAATTGTCTCTAAGTGCAAAAGTTTCTACTCACACACAACATGTCCTCAGAAATGAAACCATAAAGCTGGCAACCCTAGTCTGTAAATTCCAGGGAAATTTAAAGACACATTATGCATTTCTTCTTTCTTATGCAAAAAATCTTTGGTACGGTTCATATGGTAGCTGTGGCAACCTGCAATGCTGCGTTTGGACACAAGGCCTGGCGCAATAGTGCAGCCTGTTGTAACAAGGTGGCCACTAGCGGGGTGGCAAATCTTAGCCTGGGCATGCCCTGAAAAGATGGTATCCGTGCATAAATAAGAAGGTGGCAGTGGTTTATAGAAGCCCGGCCAGCACCTCTGTCGTGTTTGAAAAGTTATCAACAATTCAGGTATAATGCAGCGTGCTCAATGCTGATATCGTGCCACCCACAATATCATTCAAATGCACACTATAAAATTCCACGGAGAAAAAACATAAACACAATTTAAATAGCAGAGCACTGCGCGTCAATGAGTTCAAACTGCAAGGCATGCAGTCAAAATTTTATTTTACGAACGTAGAAAGGTTCATATATCACATTTTTGATCATAAGTACAGGGCCGGCCCTAGGCATCTGCAAGCTGTGCACCTGCACAGGGCCACCAAACGCCAGGGGCCACCACGCCAGTGCTTAATTTAAATATATTTTAAATTGGATGCAGCCTTTTTACAAGTCACACATCACTGCCAGAAAATGAAACTGCCTGGGTCCCTGCCTCGGGTGTAGGTCATCGTCACACCGCATTTTACAATCGTTCATGAGCTACCAATGAACTATTGTAAAATATATTAATAGCCCACCCCGTCCCTCCCTGGCGAATCTTCAAGTGTGTGCCCAGATTCAGGCCAATAAGGATTGTTTTTGGCCGCGGCCCGCCCAACTGCCCAACTGTAAGGAGATAATCATCAGTCGAAGAGAGAAGCAGGCAGCGTGTTGCGCAGCAGGCCTCCATCGCAGATCAATTAAGGCTGTCCCAGTAAGTAATTACTTTCACTTTTTAACATGATTCTAATAATCATAGGGCGTCCAGTGTTTATGCAATGTGCCGCAAGGATATTAAAAGTATTGTTGAAAAAGCTTAAATAATTATATGGGAAAAAATGTCTGCATTTGTGCGCCCTTGATGGGCCCTAATAACCAACACAAAAGCCAAAACTGGGGTTGTAATAATAAACAGAAATGATTTCACGAAAGGTTGTTTTGATTGAATCACACAACAACCGGTTAACTTGTTGAACCGAGCAATTTAATTTTTTGCAAACGGTCTTGTTTTCTTAATTTAACACATTATTCCTTGTGCATGGAAAATACAAAATATACAATGCAAAACATTTTAAATACAATATCTACAAACATATAAATGCAACAGTTCAGACACACTTGGCCATACATTCATACATAGACAAAACAACCAATAATACAACAAAAACACTATGTCCAGGCGACTGACACAAAAATCAATAGAGAATGATTATTTTGATATTTCACAATGTCGTTATAATTGTCATGAGGTCCCTCATGAAACCAGATAGATGAAAACTCTATTCCAATTTGATTTAGTAGCCAGAAGCGGGACAGAAAAGCTGGTCGACGCGTTTCAAACCCCTAAGAGTGAATGGGGTTCTCCTCAGGACCGGAGATGGGCCCAGCATGTGCGTGGTTATTGAAGCCACATGCGGCGGTGGCTGTAGTTTGAGACGCTGCTGTGCAGTGACGGTATAGGGATGGGCTTTCACCCAGTGAGGCCGTGTGGGCCGGCCCTTGATGCCCCAGGGCCTCCCCACAGACGAGCAAGCCAGAGGGAGTGGCCTCAGCTGTCAGAGCAGAGGGCAGAGCCTGCCATGCATGATGGGGACTGGCAGAGAATGTATACAAGGAGAAGCCGATAGGATAAGAGGGGGAAAGAAGGGGAAATGTGCAGGAGAGGCTGCAGAAAGAGACATATACAATGAAAGGGGGTTCAGAAAGAGAGTATGTCGAAAAGAAACAATGCTGAGAACTGAAAGAGAAGTGTGGAGTAGGGGAAATATAAAGAAGAGTGGGGTGTGCCGTTGTAGAGGGTGAGTAGAAAAGCGAACCATGAGTAAGGGTTGACACTATATACCTGTCATGCATAGGGGAGGTGGTGGCAAAGGCAGCATTCGTATGAAGATGGGTTGTAGATAGGCAAATGGGCAGGGGTTTGGGAAGGTGGAGCAGTGTAGGGTGTGGGGAAATGTGTAGGGTGTAGAAAAGTAAAAGAAAGGGTATATAAACTAAGATGTGCAGAGAGTTGTAGAGCCAAAGACGTGGGTTACTGAAGAAGCAATGTGCTGGGGACAGAAGGTGACATGAGAGGAAGATGGTGCATAGGCAGACATGTTTAGAGGAGTAGATGTACTGGAGTAAATGTCTAGGGGTGTGTTGCGTGGGAAACGTGCAAAGAACAGTGCACGGAATGGTGTATGTGCATTGTCTAGGGGTGTGGTATAGAGTGAGACATCTATATGCGAAAGGTAGGGGCTCTAGAAAAAACAAAATAAAGGGGGAGGGGTTTGTGAAGCTATTGTGGTACGGGAATGATAGGGAGGGAGGCTGCAGTGCAGGGAAACGGAGAGCACATGGGTAGGAAAGGATGAGGTGCAGCAGAGGGCCGCGCTGTGTAGGAAGAATAAGGCAGAGACAGCTGCTGTTTTAGGAAGGTACAGCAGTATAGGAAGGATAAGGTGCAGTTCAGGGTTGTACTATATACACTGGAAGGTATAGAGGTACAAGAACGGTATGGAGGCAGCAGTGCGTGTAAAGGTAGGGCATAGAAGGGTAGGAGCAACCGCAGGTACTCATCTAGTGCCTTTTCTGGACGTTTTATTAAAACACCTTCCTGAGCACCAGGGGGTTCCGCCCCGCCCGGACCCCCTCTTCCGGGGCCTCCAACCTACGCTCCCTGCCCAGGGCCACCATGATCCTAGAGCCGCCCCTGATAAGTAGAATGGGTCAACAAATTGTTGACACGCAGGTATTACAGCCGAACAGCCGACATGTGTTTCATTGCTTAAAGCGACTTTTTCAAGGCTAACAGTTAGAAAGCGTAGAGAAACTCAGAAACTCGCTGCCGATTCCGGGCCCACATATTACGCCCTCTGGAAATCTGATAAGACCTTATCTACAGGCTGCGAGTTATTCTTTAAGCGACGAAACACGTGTCGGCTGTCCAGCTGTAATACCTACGTGTCAACAATTTGTCGAACCATTCTACTTATGATCAAAACTGTGATATATGGACCTTTCTATGTTTGAAAAATAAACTTTTGACTGCATGCGTTGCAGTTTGAACTCATAGGCACGCAGTGCTCTGCTATTGGAATTGTGAAGATGGTATCCGTGGTTGAATTACGTTGTGGTAGTGCTAGTCAGAGATGTTGACTTGGGGCAGGGGGCAAGTGTAGCACAAGAATAGGGGGTGTGATGTGAGGGACGGTAGAATTACAGGGACTCATATTCTTGCAGTCACCGACTGTCCGCGTGCTCTTTCATGTGTTTATGTTTTAGCTAATAGTGACTATTCACATATTTAAGGAAAGTGACTAACCATGTATCCAACACAAAAAAACGCATGTCAGGCTAACATTTGTTGGTGAAATATTGCTTTCATTCTCTGAACTTCTAAATGTTTCCAAATGGTAAGCAGAATGTTAAAGTCTCTGGGTTCACAATGATGATATTTTTTATGTTTTTGTGAGGTTCCTTTAGAAGAAAGATGCAGGTTAGAGGCAAAACTATATACATTAGATCCAGGTGTTCAGCAGTGGGGCTGGCTGCCTTACTTACTAATTGGTTCTGAACTAGCATGAGGAGCAATACGCCAAACTTGCTCCCACTGAGTTGTTTAGGCTGGGAGTCATTGTGAAGTGTTGGTTCTGTCTGGACTGATGCTGCCCATGTGAAGTGAAAATGCTACATTGCAGCATTTCGATTATGAACAGCAATTCTGACCGTAACATAAACTCTTGCGTTTCCTAGAGAGGTGATGGCCATCTTGGATATCTGGCATAACTTTCCTCATCCATGGTTTCATTGGTAGGCAATCATGATAAAGTGTTTTTGAAAGAACAATGGATGGACGGAATGCTGAACAATGGCAAACATTTACCCACAGTACAGAGATAGGGCCTAATAGATCTCTTCACTGGGGGCAAATGTTTGAAAAGTTATGCAATGTTAGCAGATTTGTAGAGCTCACAGCTGCCCCAGCAAAGGGGCGTCCTAGCACAATTGCTGCAGACTGTTAAGAAGATCATGTAGCGAGCACCTTAGACCACATAGGGGGGGAAGAGATAGGTTTTAATGACTTTGCAGAGTTGGGCACAATTGCTGATGCTCCTAATGCTCGTGGGAAGAGAGTTTCAGAGTTTAGCGGCGAGGGTGCGGAAAGAGCGCACTCCAGCTCAGAACTTTTTTGTTCTCGGGACAACAGCCAAGTGTTGATCTCTTGAACATAGGCACCAAGTGGGAACATAGGGTGTAAGGAGATTCAACAAAGTATCCAGGGCCTGAAGATTTAGAATTCTGTGTGTAATGCAAAAGGGTTTACACTCATCTCGTTTTGCCACTGGCAACCAGTGCAATCCATGAATGGAGCTGGTTGTGGGCCATCTTCTCGGCCGACCAAGTAACATCCGAGCAGCTGCATTTTGCACCCTTTGAAGGCAGGAATCTCAGCTTTTTTCATCCCCAGATAGAGTGGACTGGCATAGTCCAGCCTGGAAAGAATGCTGGCTTGGACAATGACCTGCCGTGTGTGGGATCAAAAAAACCTTGCAGTGGTTTAAGTCTGCATAAAAGTCCAAAGCAGGTCCGAGCTACAACCTTGGTTTGGGCCTGAAAGGTGAGGGCGGAATCCACCCAGACTCCTAGATTTTGTACTGCCTGCTTAGGGACAGGTGGGCTGCCCAAAGTAGGTGGCCACCAGTGCTGACTCCATAGTACCCCATCTTTCCCAACCAGCAGGATCTCTGATTTTCAGATCAAAGCTTTTCTGGCCCATTGCTATCTCATTGATTTGTACTGAAGAATATTGGGAATACAGAGAACGAAAAATTATTTTATAAAGCGCACAGCTGCTACTAAGCGTGTTTTAGTGAAGAAAAATGTTTTCAGAAAGCTGTGTTGTTAATAGAAATAAAATTTGAAACAATTTTGAAAATGTAAAAAATTCCTCAAAGACTGGGATTTGTTACATTTGCCAAGATTTATCCTGTGATGGCACAGGAAGGATTCTCAGAGCATATGTTGTTGCCCATGTTCTGAACTAATGAATTGCTTAGACTAATAAACAAAAGAATATAAATTGATTTACAGTATTAAAAGAGTCAACTAGAAACTAGAACTCACCGTCTAAAGTGAAGAGCATCTATAGAGGCAGAGCTAGAGGTAGTTCTAAGTCAAAGGGAGTAGTGTTAATATATTTTAGATACTCATTTCTAGTGTGTTTGGTGTTCAGAATTTACAAGTTCCACATCAATGTAAAGAGAGTCGGTTAGACAGAAATATTGCTATCATTGTTGTATAGCATTTTAGGACCCTAGTGTAATTTTCCCAATTCATGCCCTTATATAGGTATAGATCACCTTGTCCTTATATAGGCATAGAAATCATAACCATATTTAGACATAGCCCAGGCGTCCAAATACGGCATGGATACTTCCACTAGTTCCGAGAATCCACAATAATTTCTTTGAAATCTTGGCTTCAGCAGTTAGAGACTTCCCCTTGCTTGAATATTGATTTGTCCAGGAACTCATGGAGTTTTCAAAGAACTGAAATTCTTTGATGACGTTATTATGTCCACCTTTACGTCAAACTCAGCACCTTCAAGGTATAAATATGGCCACACTTGCCCAAGGAAACACACAGTAGTTTGGAGCAGTTCGACTATCTACTTGCCCGGCGCATCCCGCTACAGCAAGTACCGAAGGAAGCCGACCCTCCAGCAGACGCACTGAGAGAGACGCTGTCTTTTCTCTTGCCGAGAAATCCAGCTCCAGTGTTTCCAGTGTTTCCAAGCGCCTCTTGTGGAGTGTTGGGAAATTGAGCCCTGAGACAGAGAGATACCAGACCTCCTTCATTCTAAACCAAGGTACGGAGCTGATTAGACCCTAAGAGAAATCTTGGATAGATTCTTGGCAAAAGAATACTAAACTTATGCTACACCACACTTACTTCTCCCCTCGTACTAGACTTAGGTTAGGTACATCTGGGTAGGCGTATTTTAGAAGCATCAGTTGAGTACTTTTAGTCTTTATTTATTTATGTATGTATTTTATGGCTTAAAAACCATACCATGCTTTTACAGTATTATTTTATAATACTCTTCTTGCTGTACGCATTATACTTTACAGCCAGTCTTACAATTGTAGCAGTTAATTTCTTCTGCATGAGAAAGAAGACTGTTCAATAAATCCTTTTATTGAAAATGCCTGTCTCTCTATTTTCTCTGCACCTCTTGTGAAATGAAGCATGCACGAATGACTGAGTAAAATATCTATCTATTGTTTCCACGACTCTGAAGATCAGTTTTATCTTGACAAAGTTGTCACGTTTATGCGGTTGGCAGAAACTAACCCCTTCTTGTTTATTCAAGAAAGTTTCCAGTGACCTCCGAGCTAGCTGGCACTCACAATTTAGCTTAATATATTCGATAAAGACCTAGTCGACAAAAGTCATACGTCAAATCAATAGGATATATTATTCCAATGCGCAGAGCCTATTGGAAATATAGGAACTACACTACACATAAATCTATTCATCAATATTGTTAACCCCTTCTTTGCGCACAACAGCTGGGAGCCGTCTTGCGCATCAGTACTTGTGTGCAGAGGACGGTGCCCGGCCGTCCTCGCACATGGCACTGGAAATCCCTCTGGAGCAGGCACCAGAGGGATTTACTTTTCTCCTCAACAGCCTTGGGAGCTGGAGAAGAGCTTCTACAGCTACAGAGGCTCTCTCCCTGGTTTCCCTGAAATGACGATCAGCGCACATGTTGCGCTGTCGTCAATTCATTGAAACCAAAACTGAAATGAGCCTTTAGGCTCATTTCAGTTTCACTTTCTATGTGATCTGGGGCTATCTCAACCCCTCAAGCACGTAGAATGACGGGAGAGGTATCACTGGAAAGGGGCGAATCTCCCCTTTCCAATGGTACCCCTCCAAAGTGAATCCATGCTTTCAGGATTGCCCCAGGAGGGTGACCCCCATGCAGGGATCTACAGCTCATTGTCAATAAGCTCGCTAACTCGGAAAGAACTGTGCCTAAGCCATTGGTCACTCAGGACCTTTGCAACTCCCTGAATCAATATTTTCTTGATAAAATTGCTACCATTAAATCCAGCATTCCGGCCATGGTCACCCCAAATCCCCTCCCCGCAATTCCCCCCAGCACCCGGTCCCTTGACCATTTCCCACCTCTTAACGCACTTTCTCTACAAGCCCTTTGGACTAGGGTTAAATCTGGCTCTCCCCGTGAATGCTGTCCCCCTCATATCCTAAAAAATATTTATTCGGTACTATCCACTCCGATCTTGATGCTTCTGAATGCGTCACTATCCCAAGGCGAGGTCCTGAAAACCTTCAAGGAGGCGGTCATTTTACCCCTTTTAAAAAAAACAGGGGCCGACCTGTCAACTCCCTCCAATTACAGGCCAATTTCCCTCCTCCCCTACCTGGCTAAGGTACTGGAGGCCCACGTCACCTCACACCTTTCAAACTTCATCGAGCACTCTAACCTCTTGGACCCCTTCCAAGCTGGATTTCGACCCACCCACTCTACAGAGACAGTTATCACTGCTGTCTTGGACTCTCTCCGCCATAACGCAGATAGAGGAATCCCACAGGCCCTGGTCCTGCTAGATCTCTCGGCTGCGTTTGACACGGTCGATCATAATATCCTTCTCGTCCGTGTCAAACAGGCCGGTATCTGCAACTCTGCCAATAGTTGGATTAGGTCCTTCCTCAGCGACCGTACCCAAGCTGTCTGCCTGGCCCCTTTTTCAGCCCCTAAACTTCATACCTCTTGCGGGGTCCCTCAAGGTTCCTCGCTGTCCCCCCTCTTGTTTAACCTTTACATGCTCCCCCTGATTCAGTCCCTCAAAACATTCAAAGCCGTCACCTTCAATTATGCGGTCGATCTTCAACTTATCTTCCCTATCGACAAAACCTCTAATTCCATCCAGGAGTTTAAGAGCACTATGCTCCACATCCGTCACTGGGTGGATTCCAACCAGTTGAAATTAAACCCCGGTAAGACCGAACTGGTCCTTAACGGTAAAAGGCAACTTTTCTGGGGCCCGCACTATTGGCCATCAGAGCTTGGCTCCCCTCCCACCCCCTCTGCCTCCGTCAAAAGTCAGGGGTGTTCATCGACAAAGATTTGTCAATAAGAACCCAAGTGAGCACAGTTGTGTCCACATGTTTCTTCCAGCTTCGGAAGATTAGGAAGATAAGCCGGATGCTCACCCAGCCAGCCCTGGTCCAGGTGGTGATAGCTGTTGTACTATCACACCCCGACTACGCCAATTCTATCTATTTGGGCCTCCCTATCGCCCTCAGTAAGCGCCTTCAGATGGCTCAAAATCAGGTAGCCAGATTGATTCATCGACTGCCACGCTGGCAGTCAGCAAGGCCCCTTTTAAAACAACTACACTGGCTTCCCATTTCTCAACGAGTCACATTTAAAACGGCCTGCATCATCTTTAAATCCCTCCACGTCCGCAGCCCTCAATTTATCATCGACCTCCTACCCAGATACATTCCCTCTCGTAACCTCCGGTCTGCCAGTCAAAATCTCCGGAACATTCCACCTTATAAATTTCAACGCCAGGGAGGCTGCAGGTTTGCCACTCTTGCCTCCAAACCATGGAACCTCCTTCCCTCAGAAATCCGCTCTTGCACCAACCTTCTGATATTTAGGAAACAACTCAAAACTTGGCTGTCCACCCAGGCTCATGCTTAACTCCTTCTATCTTATTAGCATCTGTCAGTCAGGGCCATGAAACCCCTGGGTGTACGAGCGCTATATAAAACATTGTTAACATAACATAACATAACATAACATAACATAACATAACATAACATAACATAACATAACATAACATAACATAACATAACATAACATAACAACTAGATACCAGGGAATGGGGAGCGGCCTCTTGGGCAAGGGCCTTTGGTCCCCCCAATTTGTTTTGGGCAATACAGTCTTTCTGCCCCCCTGGGGGAAGATGGGGGCAGTAGCCCCCAATCTGCCCACCCAGGGGTCAGGAAGCCAACTATAAACTAGGGATATTTTTATATTCATGTAGGGGTAGAGGCTGCCCAAATTGGGTATGACAATGCCTCCACCCCCGGCCAGAAAAATTCCAGTATTTCTGAACCCCCAGGGGGGTACACAGGAGCAGTATCATTTTATTCTGGAGGCTGAGGGAATGCAGTGGAGTAGGACATTCGTGCCAGCACAGTGATTCCATGCAAAACTACGTAGAAATGTGAGGTTTTTCAGCTAAATTTGAGGTTTGCAGGGGAGTTTGGTTAGGAAAACGTTGGGGATCTACGCAAGCCGCACCTCGCTGGACTCCCCCGGGTGTCTGGTTTTCAGATATGTGTGGGTTTGGTAGGTTCCTAAGATGGCTGCCGAGCCCGGGGCCAAAAACTCAGGTGACCCTCCTAGCAAAACCAGGTGTTTTGTCGTAGGTAATTTTGATGTCTCCTCAATATGTTTTGGGCATTTGCCTGTTGAGGGTACTTGACCCACACACGCGAGTGAGGTATAATTTTTATTGGGAGACCTGGGAGAACGCTGGGTGGTAGGAAATTTGTGGAGCCATGCAGATTCCAGAACTTTCCCACACAGAAATTTGACAGAAATTCTATTTTTTCCGATAAATTTGAGATTTGCAGGGGATTCTTGGTAGGAAATGTTGGGGAGCCCACACAAACCATATCTCGCTGGACTCTCCCAGGTGTCTAGTTTTCAGAAATGTGTGGGTTTGGTATGTTCCCAAGATGATCGCCGATTACAGGGCTGAAAACCCAAGTGACCCCCTTTGCAAAACCAGGTTGTTTTGTGGTAGGTAATTTTGATGTCTCCTCAATATGTTTTGTGCCCCTGCCTGTCACATGTACTTGACTCACCCACGCGAGTGAGGTACCATTTTTATCAGGAGACCTGTGGAAATTCTGGGTGGTAGGAAATTTGTGGATTCATGCAGGTTCTGGAATTTTCCACCACAGAAATGTGAGGAAAATTTGTTATTTTTTACAAAGTTTGAGATTTGCAAGACATTCTGGGTAACAGAACCTGGTGAGAGCCAGACAAGTCCCAACATCCTGTATTCCCTTGGGTGTCTAATTTTCAAAAATGGATAAGTTTGCAAGGTTTCCCTAGGTGCCGGCAGACGTAGGGCTCAAAATCTACAGCTATGCACTTTGCAAGAAAAGGGTCTGTTTTCACTGTTCACTTTGCGTTTTGGGCCATATCCTATTGTGGGCACTAGACCTACCTGGATTCCCCTGTGTGTCTAATTTTCAAAAATATATAGATTTGCTACGTTTCCCTAGGTGCTAGCAGAGCTAGGGCTCACAATCTACAGCTAGGCACTTTGCAAAAAAGGGTCCGTTTTCACAGTGAAAATGTGGTGTGTCCACGTTGCGTTTTGGGCTGTTTCCTGTCACGGGCACTAGGTCTACCCACACAAGTGAGGTACCATTTTATCGGAAGACTATGGGGAATGCGGGGTGGGTGTAATTTTGTGGATTCACGTACATTCCAGAACTTGCCAGCACAGAAATGTGAGGAGAATGTGTTTTTTTAACCCCTTTGTCGCTCATTACACACAGTGGAGCTGTGCTCATTACGAGCTGAGCTCGTCATAACAGCCGTGGAATGGCCATGCGGAACTAATTTGCTTCCTGTGCGGGGCGTTTCATTGAGTGGGCGGAGTCATGACAAGCTCAGTTCGTCATGAGCACAGCTCCACTGTGCAGCATGACGAGCTGAGCTCGTCACGAGCACCGCAGCACCTAGCACGGCCAATCCTCCCCCGCACCGCGGGAGAATTAACCCCACGTGGAAGGGGTTAAAAAAAGGTTTGAGGTTTGCAAGAGATTCTGGATAACAGAAGCTGGTAAGAGCCAGACAAGTCACCCCATTCTGTATTCCCCTGGGTGTCTAGTTTAAAAAAATGTTTAGGTTTGCTAGGTTTCCCTAGGTGCCGGCAGAGCTAGGATTCACAATCTACAGCAAGGCACTTTGCAAAAAAAGGGTCTGTTTTCACAATGAAAATGTGGTGTGTGCACATTGCGTTTTGGGCCGTTTCCTGTCACAGGCTCTAGGCCTATGCCACAAGTAAGGGACCATTTTTCTCTGAAGATTTTGGGGCATGTGGGGTACATTGAATTTTTTGGATCTGCGCAGATTCCAGAACTTTCCACCACAGAAATGTGAGGAAAATGTGTTTTTTTTTAATAAAGTTTGAGGTTTGCAAGGGAATCTGGGTAACAAATCCTGGTGAGAGCTAGAGAAGTAACCCCATCCTGGATTTCCCTGGGTGTCTAGTTGCCAGAAATGCATAGGTTTGCTAGGTTTCCCTAGGTGCCAGTAGAGCGAGGGTTCAAAATCTACAGCTAGGCACTTTGCAAAAAAAAGGGTAGTTTTTCTCTGTAAAAATTAAGTGTGTCCACGTTGCATTTTTAGCCATTTCCTGTCACGGGCACTAGGCCTACCCACACAAGTGAGGTACCATTTATATCAGGAGACTTAATGTAACATAGAATTGTAGAGCAACTGTCATTACCTATTGACTTTCGATGCATTTCTGCCTTCCAAATGAAAGACAATCTGTCAAAAAGAAGTCACTTTGAAAAATGGCTTATAATTCTCATGCTAGCATGGGTACTCACAATTTTGGAAAGGTGCAAATAGCTACTGTGTCTAAACTCTATATTTTGTTCCAATTTCAGAAACACATAGGTGTCATTCATCCCGATTTTTCACTGTATATATTTTCCCAAATGAATTTCTATATACCGGGTACATAATAAAAAAAAATTGCAAGATGCTGCTCAGTTATTGGCTCTGGGTTCGTTGGGTTCTTGGTGAACCTACAAGTCCCATATATCCCACAACCAGATAGGTCCAGCAAATGTAATGGTATATTGCTTTTAAACATTTTTAGAAGACATTACAGGTGAAAACGGTAGCACAAATGGCTATTTTTTTCAACTCATTTTCAATTTTTCCTATTTTCAACTGTTAGTTTGTATGGAGAAACCTGGTAGGATCACCACAAATGACCCCTTGTGGAATTCAGAAATGTTTCTACTTTCTAAAATGTATAGCTTTCCAGGATCCGTTATTGCGTTCACACCCATTTCAACCATTAACTGAAGAGGCTAAAAGCACAAAAAATAGCAAAAATAGGCTATATCCCAGTAAAATTCCAAAACTGTGTAAAAAATTTTGGTTTTCTGACAAAAGTCTGTTAGTCCCTGAAAGCTGGGAAAATGCGGATTTCAGCCCCACAAACTCTTTGTTCAATCAATTAATCAATCAATCAATCAATCAATCACAGAATTTGTAGAGCGTGCTACTCACCCGTAGGGTCTCAAGGCGCTGGGGGGGGGGAGGTCCACTATTGTTCGAAGAGCCAGGTCTTGAGCTGTTTCCTGAAGGAAAGATGGTTCAGGGTCAGTCGTAGGTGGGTGGGGAGGAAGTTCCATGTCTTGGCTGCCAGGTAGGAGAAGTATCTTCCTCCGGCGGTGGTCTAGCAGATGCGTGGGACGGTGGTGCGGGTGAGGCTGGCGGAGCGAAGCTGGCGGGTGGGCGTGTAGAATGTGAGGCGGTTGTTGAGGTATGTCGGTCCCATGTCATGGAGAGCCTTGGGTGTGTGGGTGAGGAGTCTGAACGTTATCCTCTTGCTGATGGTGAGCCAGTGCAGGTCTCTCAGCTTGGGAGATATGTGGCTGAAGCGAGGGGTGTCTAGAATAAGTCGTGCTGAGGCGTTCTGTACGCGCTGGAGTCTTTTCTGCAGTTTGGCTGTGGTACCAGCATAGAGGGTGTTTCCGTAGTCCAGTCGGCTGGTGACGAGGGCTTGGGTGACCATTTTCCTGGTGTCGGTGGGGATCCAACGGAAGATCTTACAGAGCATACGCAGGGTGTTGAAGCAGGATGACGCAACAGCGTTGACTTGTTTGGTCATCGTGAGGGAGGAGTCTAGGATGAAGGCTTGGGTGCGGAGCCGAGGGCAGGCGGCCACCAGGAGTCGTCCCAGGCGGAGGGCAATGTTCCCAGGATGAGGACTTCCGTCTTATCTGAGTTCAGTTTCAGACGGCTGAGCTTCATCCATTCCGTGACGTCTTTCATTCCTTCCTGGAGTTTGGCTCTGGCGGTTGCGGGGTCGTTGGTGAGGGAGAGGATCAGCTGGGTGTGGTCGGCGTAGGAGATGATGTTAAGGTTGTGTTGGCGAACGATGGCTGCGAGGGGGCTCATGTAGACGTTGAAGAGGGTGGGGCTGAGCGAGGATTTGTTAATACCATTTGCAGGTAAAAAAGCAGACACTTTCATTTGCTGTACATCTGTCCCATTTTTCCCCCCAAAACAAAATTGATCTGTATTTTGGCTAATTTCTGCATCCTCTCTAATTTCCAAAAAGGTTTTCGCTGATATGCCCAAACTATGTGTTGTGCAGTGCCTCAAGGTCTACAAGGAATTTACCTCAGAGATACGCCCCTGGGCGGAAGACAACTCCTTATTGCTTTAAGGAAACCACACAGAGCAGCCTCTTCCCCCACCATTGCTAGGTGGGTGCGCTGGGTCATGCAAGTAGCAGGTATAGACACAAAACTGTTTGGTGCACATTCAACCAAGGGTGTGATGGCTTAGATGGCATTTTCTCTAGCAGCTCGCTTGGAAGATTTGATGCGAGCTGCGGATTGGTCCTCTGTACCTTCAAGCGGTTTTATTTCAAACCGGTGGTGGATATTGGACATTTGGTAGTAAGTTAGCTTTAAACTAGCATAATCGGAGCTTTTGGTCCTGACATAGAATCGAAATTTGCCTAGCTTAGTAACGGTAAGTTTCAATTCTATTAAGGACACTGAGGCAAAGATTATCCCTCCCACGGCACGTTTGTGCGAACCCGCTCGTATGGCGGTAAGTAAGCCTTTTCCTTTGTCTGTATAATTTGTTTACGATTACTTACATTTATGAATATTCTATAGTGGTTGAGGTTCAGCCTTTCTCAGAAACTTTACATGGTATCTTGTTGTTTTAGGACATGATGGTTCCAAACAAGACCAGTGACTCGCAGGCGTGCGCGCAAAGTAAGAGAAGGGACAATTATGCTGAAGGGTCTTTCTAAGGCCTGTTGACACTGAGGAAGGATTAAGGACTGGTGCTGCCTTATGGACTCATGGATGTTGTAGTCTGGCTTCAGACTTGTTTGATCTCTATGTTGGTTTTTATTCGGATTGTTTTTCCCTGATGGGGATAAAAATGTTGATGATTTATAAAGCTGCTGTGTAAATATGTTGCAAAATAAAGCGAAGAAAGAGCAGCATAATCGGAGCCGCCGGTCCTGACATAGAATCTAATAATACAAGCTAATCATTTTTTTTTAAGCAAATATACCTATTTATCTTCTTCATATGCCATTTTCGGCAATCATGTGTGCAAGTATCCCAACACACGCCTGGCATTGCCACCATGTCCTCAAGCATTCCCCATGATTTACCAGACAGCGCGTTTATGAGCCAAGGTATTCCTCACCATATTGAAATCAATGCCCTCATGTGCAGAAGCAGCCCTGCAAAGTGCTAGTGAATGATACATTTACATCTTATACAAAGGAGAATAAAGATATACAAGCCAAAATGCCATAGGAATTCTCTGTTCATCACCTGGATGCCCTACTTAGTTCTATGGAAAGGTGAAATGCATTTGAATTGCCATCAAGTGGCACAGTACCTTGGCAATATGGCAGTGCCTTAATGTGACCAGATATGCAAAGAATTACCATTAAGGGCTCATGTATCCCCCATAACATAATGGCCTCTTCTACAATACACTCAAGTAATCGGGAACACATGCCATTCAAAGCAATTATGCGCCCATGTGTACCCCATCAAAAAGCTGCTAAATACATTGGTGGAGCTTGACAGACTCCACAAGGCTAGGTCAAATAATCTCCTAGTAGTGTGGCTATTTTTTGCAAAGATCTGCAAATGTCTTTTTTCAGTGTATGGGGAACACCCGCACAGACAAAATGCTATTTTCTTTATCAGTGAATCTGTTCTTTACCAGGAAAGAATGTCTCTCAGTCTCACCGACCTGCAGAGCCAAACAGAGGGTTTTTGCAAGTGTTTGGACGAGGACATATGTACATTTTTGACAGTCTTTCAAAATGCCAATATGCTGCAAAACTCTATTTTCTAGAAATTCAGGGACACACTCTATTTCTTTGTCTATGTGTCCGCCCCCACACTTCCCTCCTGTTCACATTTGGGACTTGGCATTTCTTACAAATTTACTACACAAAAGAGGTTATCGATCTGCCTCCTTCTAAGGGAAATGGTCATGATGACCATTTTTCATTTTCTGTTGAGAAAACAGCTCCGCTGCCTGATATTTTGTTGACATAATTACATAGAACAACGTAATCCATTATTTCGTGCAATAGTAATTTGCCGCAGCCATTAGGGTAATGATTTTTGCTCAGTGAAAGCGCACACTGCCTTCGGATTTCATCTGCAGGAGTAAATACACGTCAGTGATATAATGCCTTTTTTCTGGGTGAGCATAAGCTATTATTGCTGCAGCTGAGGAGGCTGTGTTTTTGTCTCGGGAGGGGGCTCTGCCTGCTAAAGTCCCTAGGTTGGATCCTTCTCTGGAGAGTGATGAGGACCTCAAAGGCCGTTTTGTGCAGGGCCCAGATTTGGCTGAAATCATTCAGCATGTGTGTGATAATTTGGATTTGCTTCTGGCTGATGATGTCTTTTTTAAGTAATATCAGCGAGCAGAGCTTTCATTTGTCGTGTACTTACTAATGAATGGAAGGATGTTGAGAAGCAGTCTTTTCCTCGCTTTCTATTGAAACTTTACCCTCTAGATGAATTTGGGAGGAGTTCCCAGCGTCCGTGAAAACTGATAACAATATTGCTAGCTTGTCAACCCAGAGGGGAAACATCACTTACAACGCAAGCATTACAACGCACTACCATTTCATCGCAACCATTACAACGCAAACCATTACAACGCATTGCGCTGGGGGGCGCTCTAGGATAGGGAATATATTTAATTTACTATCCAACACCTTCCCTACTATCCACGGGGACTGGAGTTGGAATAGTAAATTAAATAATTCACTATCCAGCGCCTAAAAGCACTATGCGTTGTAATGGTATGCGATGTAAAAACCGCATTGTAACAGCAGGCGTTGTAATAGCCAGCGTTGTAACGTCATAGATCCACCCAGAGTGCTGTGGTTTTAGAAGATGCATTGCCATCTGACACATTGGACAAAAAGGTTGAAGGGGTGTTGAAAAGGGCCTATGTGGCTTCAAACTTTGTGGTCCATGCTAATGCCTATTTCACCTATGCTATTTAAACCCTGTTAGAAATGGGAATTCTTTTTGTCTGAGGTGTGCACCCAGGCCAGGTAGGCACTACCACTCTAGTCAAGGTAAGCTAGAGACACACTCAAAGATAACCTGTGCTCGCCCTCTTGTATCTTGGCACCGAGCAGTCAGGCTTATCTAAAGAGGCATTGTGCAAAGTATTTGTCCAACACTCACACACATAGTAACTCCACACAGGTTCAGAAAAACACATTAATATATTCTGAACAAAACAAGACCAAAACAACAAAAATCTAATGTATAGTAGTTGAGACACTGAGTTTTAAATGAATAAATGTGATAGAGCACTTAGAAGCAAGTATCGCTAAAAAGGTTGCTTTAGGTTGTTCTGGACCAGGGTAAAGTCAAAGCTCGGGCCGACTGTGATGAGGCACCATCCAGCTACAGGACCCATGCAAGCTCCATCGAACAAAGTATCTTTCCTGGTCTGAAACAGTCAGATGCAGGAACCTAGAGTCCCGCAGGTGCAGGATGCATCGATCTTCTCCATGCAGGGAAGGCGATGCATCAGTTACTAAGATGGGTGCTGGAGTTGAGAGATGTCGAGCGATTTGCCAGATTTTGCCTTGCAGTCAAGGGTATGTGTTGATCTCACCAAGCTGCATCAATCTCTGGAGTCAAGTTGCTGGTTCAGAGGCGATTACTCTTGCTACCGGGTTGATGAGCTGGCTACATGCAGACAGGAGATGCACCAAAATCAGTGTTGCAAGTATCTCGGCCACTTCCAGTGATCCAGGCACAGGAGCAGGGGTAGGGACTTTGCAATTCCAGAGTCTTAAGCAACAGGAGGCAAGCCAACAAGTCCATGAATATCACTTGAAGTGAAGGCAGAGTCCAGTTCTTCTTCAGCATTGTCACACAGCAGCAGGCAGTAGGCAGCCGGCATTTCAGATAAGCAGTCCAGTTGAGTCCTTTAAGCAGCAGAGTAGTTTCTCTGGAAGAGTGTCAGTTACAAGTCCAGGATGTCTGCTTTTAGGAGATCAGAGACCCAGTACTTATACCCAAAAGTTGCTTTGATGTGGGGGTGACTTCAAAGCATCTCTCTGAAGTGCATAAACATCCCTTTCCTCCCCGTCCTGTCTGCCAGGCTATTTGTGGGCAGTAATCAGTCCTTTGTGTGGGGACAGAACACTGCCTATTCAAGTGAAGTGTTGCCCCCTTCCTTCCATCCTGCCCTGGCAAGGCAATCAGAATGCAGTTCTATTTAGATGGGTATTCAGATACATCTATCCTTCCTGTGTTGTGACTTTCTAGATGGAATGCACAAAGTGTAGCTGTCACCCACCCCATACATGTATTGGAGACAGCCTGTTAGACACATAGAGATGTAAGTGCAGAGAAATGTCCACTTTCTAAAAGTGGCAATTCTAAAACAGTAATGTTAAATAAAACTTCACCTGTCAGGCGGATTTATCATTACCATTCCTAAAATATGAAACATAAACAACTGCTCCTTTCAGATCAGGAATTACATCTTAAAAATGTATTAAGAAATTCCCAATTCTACATATGAGATGGCTAGATCTCACACTAATGAAATTGGAGGTTTGTCACTACCAGGACACATAAAGGTTAAAAGCACGTCCTACCATTTACTTACATGGGCAGCCTGCCCATAGGGTTACTTAGGGTCTACCTTAGGGGTGATGTATATGTATTAAAAGGGGAGTTTTTGAGGTTTGGACAGTAGTTTAAAATGCCAAGTCAAAGTGGCAGTAAACTGGACACACAGCCACTAGAGTGGGAGGCCTGAGACAAGTTTGAAAGGCTACTTATGTGGGTGGCACAATTAGTGGTGGATTCCCAGTAGTAACATTTGAAATACAGGCACTGGTTATATGGTATACAAGGGACTTACCAGTACATCAAATATGGCATTCAGGTATACACCAATGACATCATGTTTAGGGGGAAACACATGCACTTTAGCACTGGTTAGCAGTGGTAATGTGCTCAGAGTCCTAAAGCCAACAGACAGAATCAGCAATACAGGCGGTAAAGGCAAAAAGTCTTGCCAAAGACCATCCTAAGAATGCCAGGTTTAACACATGCCCCCCTCCAGCTGAAAGTGCGGAGATCTACCCAACCTCTAGGAAGTTCTCTGCACTAAGGCGGAAAAACCTAGATAGATATATATCATTGGCGGGGTCTACCCCAGGTCTTTGTTCCAACCTGAAGTCCTTGCCCTGTAGGGAAATGGACCACCTTAACAGTTTTGTATTCTCACCCCTCATTTGCATGAGCCACCACCTGAGGGACTGGTGGTCAGTCTGAATCAGGAAGGGAGTGCCAAATAGGTATGGCCTCATCTTCTTCAGTGCCCGGACCACATAAAAAGAGTCTTTCTCAATAGGACTCTAACTCTGTACCCTGAGTATTGACCTCCTGGAGATGAAGGCTACAGATTGGTCTAGGCCCCTTACATTCAGTTGGATTATTACTACTCCTATGCCACGATCTGAGGCTTTTGTCTGAACAATAAACTCATTGGAAATGTCAGGAGTCCGGAGCACAGCAGCTTTGCACATGGCCTGTTTAAGGGAGTCAAATACAGTATGGCATGCCTCTGTCCAAATCACATTTCTGGGTTGCTACTTTGAAGTCTGTGAAGTGCAGGAGAAAGTATCAGGAACACTCTGAAACGTTCTCTGCTCTGCCCAAACGTTGCTTTATTTGAATACAACAAATATAGATATAAAGTAGGGAGCCCACGGCAGGGACAGCTGCACGAACAGGAGCATAGCAGCAACTGCCAGAGCCAGCATAGAACGAGACATGACACAATACAGGTTCTAAGAACCACATTCCAAAAGTTAAAGAAATAGTATAGTAATAACTTACCACATACCCCTCCCGTAGAACACAATAACTTATACAAAACATAATCATGAACTTTGACAGGTAACCTAGAAACCCGCTGATTCCATACATGACCATCCTCAAATGATCTACAGGAATGGGAACAGTGTTAGAGCAATCAGGAGAAACAATAGGTGTGGATAAGTCAGAATTAACCATAAATGCATTGTGGATGTTTATGTCATACCGTAAGTGAAATAGGAATTTTCTTCCTCAGACCTGTTAGCATAACCTTTATTGAAAATACCAACTTGAGATTCTGTGAGTTTGACAGCATTGTTCTTATTCTACCAACCTCTATTTTCTAGGAGAACTAAAAGTTTAGTAACTTTCACAACCCGAACAGGTAAAGTAAATTTAGACAGGCCTTTGCACACTTTGTGAGTTTTTTTTAAAAGGACCTAGTCATTGGTTTTGAGAACAGGACCTAGGGATTTAGAAACCGGTCATAGGATTTTTTCTGCAAAGATTGGTTTGCAGCAACTCTACTCTACCAACTCAATTGTAGGTCTGCCCAAGTGTTCCTCTTGTGATACAAAGCAGAGCCCACAGCTAAATTACTGAACCACTGAGGCATGAGTTTGGACCTAGCTTCTCTACCTCTAAGAGCATTGAAAGGTGTAACCCCAGTGGTAGAATGAGATGTTGTTAAATAGGCCCATACCTTTTTTGCAAAGAATCGCCTACATCAATAATGGCAGCTATGGCAGTTTGAACTCATTCCTTGAGAAACCGATTGACTCTCTCGACAAGTCCATTAGAAGAGGGATTGTACAATGCAACTGGTCAATGTTTTATTTAAGAACTCTCCAGAAAGCTCGTAACCTGATGGGAAAGGAAAGGTTGACCATTGTCAGTAATTACACAATTAGGAGTACCCTCAATCTTATAGAGACATTGAAGGAAATAAATAACAGTGGAGTAGTTGGCTGCATGAACAAATGAAGAAAACATCAATTTGGAGTGATAGTCAATTGCAACTAACCACATTTTCTTATCCAATGGTAACAAACCGAAAGGTCCTGAAGAATCTATGGCAATTTTATCCCAGGGAAAATCAAGGAATTGAACTGGGAACAAAGGCTTCTTTTGTGTTTTCCAGTGTTTGTCTGAAACAATACAGCTAGGGCAGCTGTCTATAATAAGAGTAAAAAGAGTCACTTGTTTGTCTAAACCTGGCCACCATTATATTTCTTTTAATTTTTTGTAAGTGGCAGAAATGCCTAAATGGCCTTCATGAGCAATGTTAATGATTCTTTTTCTGAGGGAAGCAGGAGGTACAAAAAGGCCATTCCTCACACACACTCTGTTTTCAAAGGATAACTCGTCATTGATTTGTGCAAAATATCTTAAATCAGTGCTCAAACTCTTATTTGCAGGCCATTTGCTCTTGATGAATAACTCTACTTTCTTAAGAGTTTCATCAAGTGCCATGGCAGATACCCATTCATCTTGTGAGATGCTGCCACTGCACATGGGGACAGCATCTACTAGACTAACCACACAGGCCTTGTGAAAGTCATCTTCACTACCAACAGGGAGAGGTATCCGTGAAAGATGATCTGGTTGAACGTTTTTTCCTCCTTGAGTTTATTTGACACAGAGATTGTACTCTTGTAATTTTGAAAGTAATCTTACAATTTTTGCGGAAGATTTGCCTTATGCATTGCCAGACAGTAAGGATACTAAAGGTATGTGATGAGTGAAAACTTCCCACCTTGTTCCATAAAACTGTAAGTTTAACATTTTTTAACTGCCCAGGCAATGGCAAGAGCTTCACGTTCTATTGTACTGTAGTTGCATTCAGTGAGTGTGAGGGTAAGTGATGCAAAAGCAATGGTGTTTTCTTCACCATTCACCCACTGTCCAAAGACTGACCCAAGGCCTTTCTGACTTGCATCTACAGCCAGAAAAGAAGTGTTGTTAGGAACAAAAGGACGTAGAGCATTGATAACTAGAAGTTTGACCTCTTCAAAAATGTCATGAAGAGTGTCAATCCATACAAATGTTGCACCTTTTTTAAGGAGACATCTCAGAGGTTGTACCAGCTGTGCGTAACCTGGGACAAATCTGGCATAATATTCACAGAGCCCAAGGAACAAGCGTAAAGTATCTTTATCAACAGGAGGAGGGGCATTACGTATTGCTTCCACATTGCAAAACATTGGTTTGATACTTTCATTTGAAATTATATGACCAAGGTATTCTACCTTATTAACAAGTAATTTACATTTACTGGCTTTAACAGTCATGCCTTTGTTTGGCAAGATGGTTAGTACCTTATCAAGGATTTGGAAATGTTCCTCTTGTATTTCTGTGTGTATTAGGATGTCATCTTGAAATGCGTGCACCTGGGAAAGGCCAGCAAAAAGACTGTCCATATGTTTTTGAAAAACACTCGCAGCTGAGGCCAGACCAAAAGATAGCCTCAAATACTTAAAGACACCAAAGGGAGTCACAAAAGCAGTGAGCGCTTGACAATTAGGAGAGAGTTGGACTTGTATGTAGGTGGAATGTAAATCAATAGTAGAGAAAAACTTTGAATTCCCGATATTTGCTGGCATTTCATGTATGTGTGGTAATGAGTGACGCTCTATGAGAATATTTTCATTTAGAGATCTTAAGTTCACACATAGCCTCAGGTCCCCCATTTTTTATTCTCCGTAAAACAACTGGAGAAACCCATTCTGAAGCATCAATAGGGGAGATGATACCTTCACTCTGAAGATTTGATAAAAGCAATTTCAGTTCCTCTCTGACACTAAGAGGCACAGGTCTAACCTTGTGTACAATGGGAACAGCATCTTGTTTAAGCATAATAGTGTGTTTGTAACCTTTGACAGAACCCAGAGATTTTTTAAACAGACTGGGAAAACTTTGTACTAATTTATCAACAACAGGATCAGGCTGGTTGATGGATAGATTGTTGGGAGGGAGATCCCCAAAAATGATGGGAGGATCCTGCCCAGGAGGCAAGATGATGCCTATGAGTGCTAGGTCCTTCCATCCTATGATATCTCTCCCTTTGATAGCCACATACATTTTAATGTTAGCAGATCTGCCAAAACACTCTACTTTGTCCCAAAAGTATCCTAGTAGATCAATATTTTGTTCCTCGAAAGCTTTGGGGTTTATATCAGGAGTAAGAAGAACCATGTCATTAGGCCAACATATGTAAAATGTGCAATCTGCTAGGATAGTAATAGGAGCTCCTGAATTAGCCACAGCTAAAATGGTTTTACTATCAATGGAAATGCCAACTAACAGTCCTGTAATAGGTTTATCTGAAAATTCAGGGATGTCAACAGTGACAAGAATATTATCAAATTGAAAAATACAATCTTGAATGTCAGGAGTGGTGTGCCTCACTGGTTAGAGGCGGCAGAATCGGAAGCAGAGAACGGGCCGGGACCAGGGTTCAATTTCCGACGCAGCAGGGTTGTGGACCAGGGTCAACGGACTTGATAATTCTCGCCTCAGTGCCTACTCTAACCAGGGATCACACTCGGCAACTCTGGGCAATAAGCTTGCCTCATCTCTACAACAGCCCCCCACAGACGCCGGGATGCTTGGTTTCACCTTAGAGATACCCAGAAGGGACCATCTCACAGGGAAAGCCAGGACGGGTTCCCCAGCGGTCTTCAGCGCCAGG
This sequence comes from Lissotriton vulgaris, assembly GCF_964263255.1. Taxonomy (NCBI): domain Eukaryota; kingdom Metazoa; phylum Chordata; class Amphibia; order Caudata; family Salamandridae; genus Lissotriton; species Lissotriton vulgaris. The sequence continues at coordinate 9,663,509 of NC_141688.1, forward strand.
ACACCCCGAGATGGGGTAACAGTGCGCTTTACAAGTATCATCATTACATTACATTACAGGAGTGTCTAATGAAATGTTAGAGACTTTAACTCTACTAAAAGTAGTACTTTGTGTAACATTTCTACCACTTCTACACACACCTTGAAAATGTCCAAATTTCTGGCACTTAACACACTTTTTCCCTATAGTCGGACAGTTGGGATTGTTTCCTATGGGATTCCTAGAACCGCACTGAAAATAAACAATTGGTTTCTAGAAAGTTGATTCTTGAGAAACCTTTTATCAGAAATTTGTTTAGCTTTGACTGCATAAACAACATTTTTATCAACACAAGATTCACAGCAGAAGGAGTTGCAAGTTGCATTGAAGATTGAGTAGGGACCATAGAGTGATTAGAGTGACCAGACAAAACTTTGCTTGTAACAATTGACCTCTCAATGCTTTTGGCATGTCAATTGTCTCAAGTAAAGTAGGATTCTGAGAAGTCAGAAGATTCTCTTGAATTTTCTTGGAGTAGCAATAAAAGAAAAATTGGTCCCTTATGTACTTGTAGACATTTAGACCAAATTCACACTTTTCACCCAAAACTCTCAAAATTGCAATATATTCTTCTACAGATTCTTCAGAAGACTGTTTACACATGTCAACATTAAATCTTTCTAATAGTACACAAGTGGAGTCAGAATATTGTTTGCCTATGTGCAATCTAGCTTCAATAAGAACATTCCATACAGTATCCTCAGAAGCACGTGCAGGATAGCATGGAAGATTGTTGAAAACTCTGCGGCAAGCTGTGCCCAGATGATTAAGTAATAAGGCTAACAGAGGTGAAGGAGAGTAACCGCCAGCGTCAATTGCAGTAAGATCATTTTCAAAATTTCCAAGCCACTCTGTCCATTTCAAGTTAGGTTTGCCTGTTTTTTCTAGAAATGGCGCAGGTTGAATGACTCCTTGACTGGTTGCCATAGTAACTGAGCACACAACCGCAAAGTAAATAAAATAGTACTGAAGAGAGTGCAACAAGTAAATGGTGTGTGAATCACAGACAAGTCTCACACAAATGACTGTATTTAGATTCTCCAAAAATTGAAAAGTCATGTAGTAATAAGTAAACTGACTTACTTGTAGGGTAAGATGTGACAGAAAAGGTGTGTGTACCGCCAAGTTTCGCACCGTAAGTGGTGGTCAAAGTTGGAGGATGGAAATAAGTAAAGTTTTGACAAAGTTGAAGAAGGTGTGCGAATCACTGATTGCAATGCCGTACAGAGAGAGAGAACACCTGTTGCAGACAAACAGAAATGAAGCTGAATGAGGTGTGCTAATCACCGATTGCAGTGTTGCACGCACAGAGAACAGCTGTTGCAGGCAAGGGAAGGAAAATCATACCTGACAGATCCAAAATGGCTGCCTTGCGTGTGGCGTGAAGCTGTCTACCACAATGCACAGGGGCAGTTCTTGCGGGAAGTAGTGGCCGCTGACGTCAAGAGGATGAAGAATAGAAGTTGGAAGGCCACGGGTGCAGGAATCGAGAACACTGAAGGTAGGAGCAAGCGAGGCAGTCAGTGATTGTTTGAATCGGGCGCAAGTGCACCAATGGAAAAAAAGGTTGCATGCAGGCCCCAAAAAAATCCTCTTACCTACCTCGAAGTAGAGATCTGTAGAAAGCTGTAGCTGACGTCAAAGTTCAAGAAGTGCATTAAGGCAGTCCGGTGGGCTCCGTTCAGTAGTAACATATAGCAGAGTCGACAGTAAAAAAATACCCCACTACTGGTGCCAAATTGTAGTGCAGGAGAAAGTAACAGGAACAGTCGGAAACGTCCTCTGCTCTGTCCAAACGTTGCCTTATTTGAATACAAAAAATATAGATATAAAGTAGGTAGCCCACGGCAGGAACAGCTGCACGAACAGGAGAATAGTAGCAACTGCCAGAGCCAGCATAGAACGAGACATTACACAATACAGGTTCTAAGAACCACATTACAAAAGTTAAAGAAACAGTATAGTAATAACATACCACAGTCTGCTCAGTCAAGGGAGCAAAAATAGTGCCATATACCTTGACAAACCTCTTCTAGAACCCATTGCAGCCCAAGAATACCCTCAGTCTGGGTTTTGGCAGGCTCTCAGACATGGGCGTCATTTGGGGGTGATCAGGGGTCGAAGCTGAGACCTCTAGCTTTGTCCCTGCTACTCCTTACACTTCCATCACGACCCTTGGCCCCGGAGGGGGCAAACCTTTTCCTCCTTTGATGGCAGGGATCACAAAGGAAGTGACAGGAGTAGCAGAGAGCAAGGTATATGTCTCAGCTGCGACCCCTCTACCCCACTTCCAGATCCACACCGACCCCAAGACCACACTCAGAGGCACCCTCCTCTACAGGCCACCTGGACCCCGTGCACAATTCAGTGAAGACATCACTGACTTTATCACTCCACACGCCTTCCCCTCCGTGGAATATATTCTACTGGGAGACCTCAATTTTTACCTGGAAAAGAGCAACGACAGCAACGCCACCACCCTACTGGACAATCTCGCCAACCTTAGACTCAAACAACTTGTTAACACCCCCACTCACTACGCAGGTCACACACTCAACCCCATCTTCACCTCCAGCAAACATATCTCCTTCAGTCACACCACAGTTCTCCATTGGACGGACCACAGCTGCGTTCACTTTGTCTACAAAAAGACCACAACCCACAACCATCCTCAACCTACTCTGCGAAGAAACTGGAACAAAATCACCATCGACCAGATCTCCTCACCGCTTATTCAAAACCACCCTACCCACTCTTCGAACCCCAACCAAGCAGCCATTAACCTCACTCAATGGCTAACCAACAGCGCCGACAACCTAGCACCTTTGAAAAACGTCAAAACAAACTAGGCAGCAAAAACGCTCCCTAGTTCAACGATGATCTTAAGAAATCCAAGAAACTCTGTCGCTCCCTCGAGAAGGCCTGGAAAAAAGACCCTAACACCAGCACCAAGGACGCCTTCAAAATCGCCACCCGCACACACCACCAACTGATCCGGACTGCCAAGAAAGCTGCACTTAAAGACCGACTAGACAACAACGCCCACAACAGCAAGGAATTATTCAACATCATCAAAGAATTTACCAACCCCTCAGCCAACTCCAACGACATCACTCCCTCTCAAACCCTTTGCGACTCCCTAGCCTCGTTCTTCCACAACAAAATCGCAGACATCCACAACAGCTTCGACAACCAACCCGGAGACCAACCCTCCCAACCTTCTGCCGTACCCTCACCCCCCTTGAACATCCTTTACAACTGGAACCCTATCTCCACTGAGGACACCATCCGCCTGATGAACTCCATTCACTCAGGATCCCCCACAGACCCATGCCCTCACCATATCTTCAACAAAGCAGACTCCATCATAGCCCCACACCTCCGAGACGTCATCAACTGCTCCCTCAACTCCGCCACCTTCCCGGAAAGCTGGAAACACGCCGAACTCAGCGCCCTTCTGAAAAAACCCACAGCTGACCCCACCAAACTCAAAAACTACCGCCCCATCTCGCTCCTACCATTCCCGGCCAAAGTCATCGAGAAAGCTGTCAACAACCAGCTCGCCGCCTTCCTCGAAACCAACAAATCCCTCGACTCCTCACAGTCCGGCTTCTGAGCAAAACACAGCACCGAGACCGCACTCATCGCAGCAACAGACGACATTCGAACTCTACTGGACAATGGAGACACAGTCGCCCTCATCCTCCTTGACCTCTCCGCAGCCTTTGACACAGTCTGTCATAGCACCCTCCTACAACGCCTTAGAAACATCGGAATCCAAGGAAAAGCACTGGAATGGATCACCTCGTTCCTTACCGGAAGAACTCAGAGAGTCCGCCTTCCACCATTCAAGCCAATGGCCACTGAAGTCATCTGCGGCATGCCACAAGGATCTTCACTCAGCCCCACCCTCTTCAACGTATACATGAGCCCCCTCGCGACCATCGCACGCCAACACAACCTCAACATCATCTCCTACGCTGATGACACTCAACTGATCCTCTCACTCACCAAAGACCCTAACACCGCCAAAACCAACCTACATGAAGGAATGAAAGAAGTAGCCGAGTGGATGAATCACAGCCGTCTGAAACTGAACTCAGACAAAACAGAAGTCCTTATCTTAGGTACCTCCCCCTCCACCTGGGATGACTCTTGGTGGCCAGAGGCCCTTGGAAAAGCACCCTTCCCGACGGAACACGCACGGAACCTAGGCGTCACCCTGGACTCCTCACTCTCGATGAACAGACAAGTCAACGCCGTTTCATCATCCTGCTTCAACATTCTTCGCATGCTCAAAAAACATTTCGCTGGATCCCCACCGAAACTAGAAAAACGGTCACCCACGCACTGGTCACAAGCCGCCTGGACTACGGTAACACCCTATACGCCGGTACCACCGCAAATCTTCAGAAAAAACTCCAACGCATCCAGAACGCATCAGCCAGACTCATACGCGACATCCCGCGTAAAGACCACATTTCTAGTCACCTGAAAAACCTCCACTGGCTCCCCGTCAAAAAGAGGATAACATTCCGCCTCCTAACCCACGCACACAAAGCACTTTACGAACTTGGACCCGAATGCCCCAACACTCGACTTTCCTTCTACACCCCCTCCCGCCAGCTACGCTCCTCCAACCAAGCCCTTGCTGCTGTACCTCGCATCAACAAAACCACCATGGGAGGAAGATCCTTCTCCTACCTGGCAGCTAAAACCTGGAACTCACTTCCCATTCACCTCCGCCTCACTCAGAACCACCTAGCATTCAGAAAGCAACTTAAAACTTGGATATTCGACAAGTAATTCCCCACCCTTCTTCAAGCGCCTTGAGACCCTCTGGGTATGTAGCGAGCTATATAAATTATTTGACTTGACTTGACTTGACTTGACTTATCTGACAACCTGTAGGGCTTATTTACAGGGAGGATGCCCTCTGTGTCCACAACATGAGTACACAGGTGAGTAGTCCCAGAGATATGGAAGAACAGAGAGGAGTACAGTCCTAACTCTTGGTGGCCGTCTCTCTGTTGTTCAGGAGTGAGAGTGAGGGGAAAATCCGTTCCGCTCGCGGATTTTGCGTATTTTCGGTAAATTCGCAATCCGCGAGATTCGCGAATTTCCCGCAAAATCCGTGAGCGGAACGGATTGGGTCAAAAGTTCAAGCTGACTTTTGTAACTCTTTTAGAAAGGCGCCGGCAAGCTGCCAGAGTCATTCTAAAATAGTTACAAAGGTCAGCTTCAACAGGAAGCTCTAATAGATAAAGTAAAGCAGGTGCTGCTCAAATTCAGTTACACAATCATTAATCACCCCAAACTTTAGGTGATTAATGATTGTGTAACTTAATTTGACCTTCAACTCCAGCACCTGCTTTACTTTATCTATTTTTTTTTTTAAATGTATTTTTATTGCAGGAATTGGTTCAAGTTACATGCCGGTACCAGGACGTAGAAACAGTAACAATGGAATTAAAGAGACCCCAATAGGAAGTACTCGATCTACACAGCCTTTTAGCCCACATCCCGGAGGCTGGGCGGCGCTTACGGTGATCCCATGCAGAATGGTCTGGTAGTCACCCGGTATCGGCCAGGAGAAATGTAAAGTCTTCGTCTGCTTTTCTAAACAACTGTAAAAGAAAAATTCACCCCCTCCCACCTAAACCAACCCCCCCCAGAGGACCAAGAGCCAATCAATAGTATATTAACATCTTCAATGGTGGCGAAAGATTACCTCGTAGCCCCTTCTGCCTCTATCCACCACCCTCCCACCCACCCCGCCATTGGTGTATTGCGTGTGTGTCAAGAGCTTGCGGTAGGAAACCTATCCTGTCGTGAAGGAGAAACGTAATCATTGGGTTGGAAGTTAGACATCTTCATCACTATCTGAGTCACTGGAAGTGCTGTAATCGCGCAGGGCCTGCACTAATGTTTCCCATTCCTGCGCTGTTTCTAACACCTTCTCGTTTTGTTGCCGCCTCGCTAATTGGTACCTCAGAGTGCTCTCCCCAGCAGCCTATTTTAGAAATTCATTGCGCCATTTAGTGCCCGTTGGACCAACTCGTGCCTTCCAATGCCTAGTTATCTCCCGTTTTGCCAACAGAAGCCAGAGGTCGATACATTTACTGGAGAGTTTGTTTCTGGGAGTGTGGGGGAACCAATGCAGTATTCCAACCGCGGCATCAAACACCAGGTCCCTCCCGGTAACCTCTTTGAGGGTATCTCCTATCAACGACCAGTATGAGGATAGCGCTGGACAAGACCACAGCATATGTATGAGATTAGCCGTAGGTGCCCGGCATCTGGGGCAAGCCGCCGTGTTCGAGGCAAAGTATTTCTGAATTTTCTCCGGGGTCAAGTAGGCCCGGTGTAGTATATAAAAGTGGACCAGTTGGAATCGGGCATGTCGAGTGCCCTTCCAGGCGCGGCGCATCAGCTGGGCCCATGTAGTCTCAGGTATATCTTTTCCTATGTCGACTTCCCATCTAGTCCTAAGCACCTCCAGCGGGGGTAGCTCCTCATTAATCAGTCTGGAATATAAGCATGTCACCACTTTGATCGTCCCGGACGACATCATAACGTATTGGCACGCCGCCGACGTCGGTGGTTCCTCTACCCCGGTCTGCCAGTGCGCCTGAATCGCCCTCACCACCGCTGAGTGAAGGAGGAAATCGCCTCGGGGAATATCAAAGCGCTCCAAAATCGCCTGGAACGGTAGCAATACTCCATCCTCATAGAGGTCACCCACCAATTGCAGCCCTGCATCTTCCCAATGTCTCAACCGAGACCAATCGCCACCGTGTGGCAGGGCAGTGAGCATCCCCAACGGGATCTCCGGAGCATATGGGCGCTTCAGTGCTATACGGCTATGTATCCAGTTCCAGCACGACCGTATGGTCCGTTCCTCATGCGTGAGGTCCCTCAGGGCCAGCTGTTGTCATAGAGCAATGTAGGATATAACATGCCTGGGCATACCGCACCTCTCCCTTCCTCCGGGCCTCGGAATTCCCGCGACACCTCCTGAGTGAACGTCTGAAGTTGGGCAGCTAAGTAATATTTCTCAAAGTCTGGCACCGCCAACCCCCCCCTCTGATTTTGGTCTCATCAGGGTCTTGAGCGCCACTCTCCGGCGACCCGATCCCCAGAGGAACGTCACTAGCATGGAGTTCAGGGTCCGGAAGGTGGGCGGTGGGATCCAGACCGGGAGTGTCCTAAAGTAATACAATAGCCGAGGGAGCGCCACCATTTTCAGCAATGCAATACGGCCAGCTACTGATAGCGGCAAGGTGGCCCAAAAGCCCATAGTACCTCTCAGCACTCGGATACAGCGGGCGATATTGCCGTCCAGGATGTCCGCTTGGTCATGATACACGTACACCCCTAGGTATTTGAGGCAGCTAGGCTCCCATCTGATCTCTCTGTTGTTAGCAGGTTGGGGCTCCCCCTTTCGGATCGGGAACAGGCAAGTTTTCGCCCAATTCACCTTCAGGCCCGAGAGCTCTCCAAAGGTCGTGAGCAACACGTCTGCCCCGGTCAAGGCTGCACCGGCATCCTCCAGAAATAACAATAGGTCATCGGCGTAGAGAGAGATAAATTGCTGCCCTGATGATGTCCGCAATCCCTGATAATAGGCCCCAGTTCGAATCGATAGCGCCAGTGGTTCCACCGCGAGTGCAAAGAGCAGGGGGGACAGAGAGCATCCCTGCCTCGTGCCCCGTTCCACCGGGTATTGTTGGGAAACCAATGGGCCCGATCGCACCCTGGCCGTTGCTGAGGCGTATAATACCGCGGTCCACTGTAGAAACCCCTCCCCTAGGCCAAAACGTGCCATAACTCTGTGGAGGTATGTCCACTCCAAGCTATCAAAGGCCTTTTCTAGGTCGACCGATAGGACCAAGGGGCAAGGGGCCTTGTCATGGGTCTTCCCTAATACTCGAAGCAAGCGTCGGATGTTCATCACCGTGTTACGCTTGGGTATAAAACCCGCCTGATCGACATGGACCAGGGAGCTCATGTGGCCCAACAATCTCGATGCCAATATGCTGCTCAGGATTTTATAGTCGACTGTAAGCATTGAAAGTGGTTGATTAGATGTCGGCTCGTTGCCCTCTTTATCTGGTTTGAGGAGCGGAATCACCAAAGCCTCGCACATCGACCCGGGCAGGCGCTCCAAGAGTTTCGCCTCTCTATACACCACTAGCAACTTGGGGGCCAGGAGGTCCACGTACGTGGAGTAGAACTCCACCGGGAGTCCGTCTAGGCCTGGAGTTTTGTTTCTCGCCATCCCTTTTATGGCGCTACGGATTTCCCCTAACTCCACATCCCTCCCCAAATCCTTCGCCTGTGCAGGCTCCAGAGTGGGGATCGGAAGTGACTGTAAGTATTCGTCTATGGGGGTGGCGTCCCGCGCCAGCCTACTACGGTACAACTCCTTATAATAGCGCAGGTAGCAGTCGAGAATCTCCGGCTGGGTGTACACCTCATTGCCCGCCGCAGTGCGCATGGCCATCGTGGAGGCGGTGCGCCTCATGGGATTGGCCAGCCAGGCCAGGAGCGCTCCCGACTTATCTCCCTCAGCTAGTGATCTGGTCAAGTAAGCCTTATAGTCGAAGCTACAAAGTCGTTCAACTTCAACGGCCACTGCTTCTCTTGCTGCCAGGGCTTGCCCCTGTAGCTCCGGGTTGCCGGATTGCGAATTCGCAAATCCACAAATTCGCGGATTGCGAATTCGCAAAATTCGCCCATGCTTAGTTTGAGGTGATTTACTTGCAGCACCCTGTGGGGTTGCCCCGTGGGTCACAAAACAATAACCTGGGGGATGGTTATGTCACATAAGAAGGATTTATTGCAATACTATAGACCCTGTGTACTAGGCACAGATTTAGTGTGTGCTGACCAGGACAGGTTGCACCACCAATGGTATACAGAAACAGTTTTAATGCAGGGCTATCAGTGTGCATGTCATAATTTCAGCATGCACTATGCGCTGAGGCCAACTGATGGAAAACTTCCAGCAAACAGTGGGTTGTGATGCTCCAGGGAATAACAATGCACCCCTGGCATCATTAAAAGGCGTGGTCTCCTGATCAGAGATCCGTGTCTCCTTAAATAAGACTTGGCCACAACCACCTCCCAGATTAATTTTTTGTCCTGATGAGACCCTAGTATCCGCAATTAGCGCCAAAACATTATTCATATCAATGGGAGATAGACCATTATCATGTGCAATGAATACACAGTGCATTTTATTTTTGTGCTGCATATTCTAATAAAGGACTGGTTGTCTCCTTATAGAAACTAATGTTTTTTATGTTTGCTTACTCACCTTCTTGTTCTCTGGTTCTGGTTTTTCACTTGGGTTGCCTTTTCAAATCTCTTCACTTTTCACTTGCTATGAATGCAATAAGACATACCTTTTCATGTATATTCAAAAATAAAACTTTGATTCATCTGAATAAAATTTGAGTACTGGTCGTCACATTATTATTCATTGCTTGGTTTAGGATTGAGTTCTTGCAGAATGTCTGTCTGCTCTATTATAACTTGTTTTTTTATAGATTTATGGGGCCCAAAAGTCTGTGTATTCATATTTGTATTTAAAATGAGTTCCAAGTAAACACTGGTTTGTAGTAGCTTAAAACAAGAGAAGGCATACTCTGCGAGAAAAGCTGCAGAATGAATTAGGAATGATGATAGGGAAATAATGCAAACCACTTTCGAAGTAATTGACAGTTGCTTTCAGGCTCAGATTTGAATTCTTTACAATATAAACAATACAGGGTTTACACTATTTTTATTGTATGAACTTACACATGTACACAGTTACTTTAGTCTATCTATGTATATTGGACCATTAATAACAGCTTTCTTGCCACACATCTTGCTTCCCAAACATTGGGCGACCACTAGGCCCGGGCCCTTGCTCATACCTTTCCAATTCACTGGTTATATTGTTTATATGCTCACATATTACATCACTCATGATATGTTCAAACAGGATTTATAAAGTGCTCCAATTCTACCGAGAAGATGTCTAGGTGCTGAGAGGCAAGTGCTCGGGGTGACTTATTTAAACAACCAGGACTTGAGTCTCCTTCTGAATTCCTGAAGAGAGGATGATGTCCGGAGATAGTGGGGGAGGCTGTACCCGGACTTTGCAGTGAGGTAATGGAAGGAGAATCCTCCGCTGTTGCGTCAATGGATACTGGGGGGCAGTAGCGGTCGGCAGTAGGTGTTTCTATAGGGCGGTGACGTGGGCAGGAGGAGGGGCAGGGTGGGGGGAAATAATGTATGGATTACGGAGTTTTACAGGTAAGTAAACATTTAAATACATAAAACGAATTTCGTTGCGCGCACTGCATCACATTTGGTGATGCAGTGTGCGCAACGAAATTCGTTTTATGTATTTAAATGTTTACTTACCTGTAAAACTCCGTAATCCATACATTATTTCCCCCCACCCTGCCCCTCCTCCTGCCCACGTCCCCGCCCTATAGAAACACCTACTGCCGACCGCTACTGCTGGGGGGGGTAGTGAGGGAGAGGGAGGAGGAGAGTATTTGTCTAGAGGGTTGGTGGAAGCTCAGGCAGTGATTGATGTAAGCTGGTCCTTGATTGTGCAGGGTTTGGTAGGAGTGTGTCAGCATCTTGAATTTGCATCTCTTCTGGACATGGAGCCAGTGGAGGTTCATTAGGTGTGGGGTTGTGTGGGTCCATATGGGGGGTTGAGGATGAGTCTGTTGGCTGAATTGTTCAAGGTCTGCAGTCTATCAGGAGCTGAGTGGTGATTCCTACTTAGAGTGCATTGCCATAGTCCAAGCGGCTTGTGACAAGAAGATGTTCAGTCCTTGGGTTCTGACAAATTTGTCCAGGCGGGTGGTCATGTAGGTGCTGAACAGTGCAGGTCTGAAGGTTAAACCTTGAGGGACTCTTCAGGTGATGGTCTTGATTTCCAATGTAAAAGGTGGAAGTCTGATTCTCTGTTTTTCTTCCTGTGAGAAAGGATGTGATCCATTTGAGGAAATCCTCTTGGATTTTGATCACATGAAGCCTCTTGATCAGAGTATGGTGGGACATGGTGTTGAAGGCTGCTGACAGGTCTAGGAGGATCATGGTGGCCACTTCCTCCAAGTCTAGGAGGGTTCTGATGTAACTGCTGGCTGCGATCAGGGTGTTTACGGTGCTGTGGTTAATGCGGGAACCGGATTGATATTGTCCAGTATATTGTTGCTCTCCAGGTATGCCAATAGCTGGTCGTTAATAGCCTTTTCGAGGATTTTGGCAGGAAAGGGGAGCAGGGAGATGGGCTGGTAATGCTTGAGCATATTGGGGTCGGCAAATTTTTTTCTTGAGGAGGAGTTTGACTGTAGCATGTTTTCATGCCTCTGGAAAGTTGGCAAAGGTGACGGAGATGTGAAAGATAGCTGTGAGCTTTTTGCTGATATTCTAATTTCCAAGGTTGAACATGTGGTGAGGACAAGGGTCCATGGATGCTCCTGAGTGGACTGAGAGCATGATGGCAGTGGTGCTCTGAGTGATAGGCTAGTCTGAAACGGTGATCCGGAGGTTGAAGTTCACGAGTGGGGGAGAGAGGATGCTGGGAATGTTGGAGATAGGGGTTTGAATTTAAAGTCTTTGTAGATTGTGGAGATCTTGTTGTGGAAGAAGTCCTTCAGGGTGTCGCAGAGTTCTTGGGAAGTGGTGCTAATGTTCTTGGTTGTTGAGGCGTTGTAGAACTCCTTGACGACACTGAATAGTTTTTTCAAGTGGTTGAAGCTAACTTAGATGCAGTCATCTGGGCATTCTTTTTCATTTCTTTCTAGTAATGGTGGTAGTGGTTGAGTGATGTCTGAAGGTGGCACAGTCTATGGGCTCCTCGCTGGTGGGCAGTTGTGTTTCGTGGTTCTATGCTCCGGGGATTACCAACTGACATGTTTGATCTCTTGAGTCGTTGGGTTTGATGTGAGCGACTCTGTCAGTGCAGTCGACAATCCAGGTAGTGAAGTTCTTGACAGCCTGTTCCAGGTTGGTTAAGGTGTCTGGGTGGAAGGAGGGGAGGGCGTTGGTCCATTGGCTTTCAGCTACTTTGTTCCAGCTGTTGTGTGAGGTGCTGAATGGCTTGATGGTGCTGTTGTGCGCTGCTGTGATGGTGAAGTGGATGATAGAGTAGTCTGTCCAGGTGAGCTTGTGACAAGGCTGTCCTTGCCTCTGTAGCTGGCTGTGAAGATAGGGTCAAGCGTGTGTTCTATATTCTGTGTAGGGTCAGTGACTAGTTGAGTGAGGAAGATGTTGTCCATGCTTTCAAGTTATGTGGCTGTGTTGGCATCATTGGGGTATTCGAGGTGAAAGCTGAGGTTTCTCAGGAAGATGTAGTGTTTAGTGTTGATGGCTTGCAGTGCAATGAATTCGGTATGGCGTCGCAGAAACTGGGGCATGGTCCTGGAGGTTTGTAGGTGAGGGTGCTTCTGATGATGGTTTTGCTATCAGTTTTGTGTTGAAAGTTAAGGAGTTCCGTGATTGGGGTGGTGTCGTCTGTGGTGGTGGTACAGTGGATGGGTACTTTATGGATGATGGTGATTCCCATCCATGTTGGTTGATGTGGGCCCAGGGTACAATCTTGTATCCACTGAGCATGACTGTGGCGATGTCGGGTGCAGATGCTGGGTTGAATCAAGCCTCAATGAGGAAGATGATATTGGGGGTGAAGGAGGTAATGGTGTTCCAGATCTCAGTGGTTTGTTTACAGAGAAATCAGGCATTGAGCAGGAAGCAGTGTAGTTGTCCGGGTGCAGTTGTGGTTGTTGTGGTGGTGGCGGTTGCGTGTGTGGGTGCTCCTGTGTTGCAGGAGAAGAGACCATGGCAGGAATAAAAGGTCCTACCATTGAGTTCTATGGCATCACTGCTAACATCAATGTGATGTTTGGAATGCCATAATTTATGACAACACTGTTTCTTTCAATGTATAGATATATATATATATATATATGTGTGTATGTATAAATATATACACGTATAGACGTATGACTGTATGTTTATCTGTATGAACTGAAAAAAACAATGGTGATACTGATGTTATAGTTAGGTGATAATGTCAGTTGCACCCTACAAAATGTACACTAAAAGAAAAACACTGAAACTCAATAGTTATAGTTAAACTTGAGCCCTAAACTAAACTATAACTTGTGACACCGCTATGCACCCTGTTATCATAAAATATGTAATTTCAGATGTCGCATTGATGTCAGGGATATTTATATATATATATATACGTATAAATATATCACAAACAGGTAGCTCCTTCTGGCTTCTAGGGCCCCGTGGGAGGTGGCGCAAATGCCGGTGGAGCACGCCAGTAAACAATTTTCACAAATGCAGAGATTCCAAATCCAATGCGCTCTCAGAGAATCAAAACCGCCAGCTCAAATCCATTTCAAGGGTGTTTATTAGCAACAACATGTTTCGGTTTGTGAAAAGCCTTGTTCACGTTACTGAGTTGTAGTGCACACACACTTAATAAAGTTACAGGCTGACAAGATTTGACATGAAAAGAGGACTGCTGTCAGACACAAACCTCAAATGTGGTGGCCACCATCTTAAAGAGTGCACACGTCAATGTTAATAATACAATGTGCATGCACATAACTAAGCATTTCATTGAATTGTGTGCATTCAAAATTATTTTCAAAGTTGTTTTCACATTGGATACGATTGTGTGGGCAAATAATACACAACACATGTGCAACATCAAATATAAACAGCAATAATCAGTTCATAAATATGCATAAGTGCCACGTGAGGTGAAAATTCTCAACTGGGTCACCACATACCACGTAAAATATATGTAGGCAATCCAAACATCCCACTGATGAAAACAATGACGAAAATCATATTAATCAAACGTAAATGTATGTGTCTTGTAAAGCGCACTGCTGCCCTGAGGCGTCGTGGCGCTGTAGACCGCTGGGGAACCCATCCTGGCTATCCCTGTGAGATGGTCCCTACTGGGTATCTCCAAGGTGAAACCGAGCATCCCCGGCGAATGTGGGGGGCCGTTGCAGATCTGAGGCAAGCTAATGCCCAGAGTTGCCGAGTGTGATCCCTGGTTAAAGTAGGCACCGAGGCAAGAATTATCGAATCCGCTGACCCTGGTCCACGACCCTGCAGCGTCGGGAATTGAACCCTGGTCCCGGGCCCTTCTCTGCTTCCGGGTCTGCAGCCTTTATCCAGTGAGCCACACCACTAAAGCTTGTAACATATTTATAAATTCAAAGCTTGTACTCAAGTTACCATGTAAAACACATGATTGCTCACTCAGCTGTTTTGCTGTTATAATTCAATCAAAAGCTGGTAAGTGTGTAAAATACACCTTACTAAAATGCAGACCAAATGTCATATTTCTTTTGGCTCTAATCCAATCATTGCCTTCATTCTGACGAAACCCAACATCCAACTGTGGTATCCATACCATTGTGGATTTTCGTGCACTATACGGCAAAATACTGCTGTAAGAGATTTTCAGCTGTGGGCTATGGTGCAAAGGATTTTATGGCGCAGTCATACTATTCAAAACAAACAGCCCGTGCATTTCCGTGCTGACGTGTTCAAGGTGACATAATAAGAAGGAGGTGGGTTGCCTGTGAAAAGTGAGGGAGGTGAAAGGGACCCGTTCTCTTCTCCTGTAAAAAATGCAGAGATGTAAGTTATTGAACAATTAAAAACATTAAAACTCATGAACAACTGCTTGCGCACATTATTGCATGGAAGGAAAAACTAGAACTTACAGAATATACAGAAAATACAGACCGTGGACTCATAAAGTAAACACTAACTATCGACATCAACATGGAACATGGAACAGTGGGTGAAATTGGTGATATTAGGTTGTGGTACAAGTATAGAGTATTAATTTTCTCTCAAATGTATTGACAACTCCTCATCCTGATTGAGGCCACTCCGACGTTTCGACTGGAAATCCACAATAAGTTTGGACTCCCTTTGTCTTAATTTCAATGTCCTATTGCCTCCTCTGGGACTTCTGACTATTTGCTCAAAAATCAAAAATTTCAACAGTGATGCATTGGAAAAGTGTACATCTCTAAAATGATGTGCCACTGGGTATTTTCTGTCACAGTGGATTATCGCCCGATAATGTTCAAGCATCCTTTTTTTTCTGGTAGAGTGGTACTGCCAATGTACCACATTTCACATGGGCATATAAATGCATAAATACTGTACGTGGTACTGTACGTTAGAAATTGTTTGATGTCCTTGGTGGCCTTGTTGTAAGTGACTTTGTTGGTAAATGTACTGTTCTTGCATGCTTTGCCATGGCCACATGGGTAAAATCCCATGAGACCATGTTCGTGACCTACAGAATAGGTGGTGATGTCGCTGTGCACAAGCATATCCCTAAAATTCCTACCTTTTCTATATGTAACACTGGGTCTTTTGGAAATAAACTCTCCAATGACATTGTCACATTGTAAAATGTGCCAATTCTTGGAAAGTATGCCATAGATTTTTTTCAATTCAGCATTATAAGTCATAATGAGCTACGTGTTATTCTCATTTTTCTCATCCACATCACCACTTAATTCAGATAAGGTAGGTGTTCTGGGCACCGCATCCGCTCTTTCCCTTGCCCTAGGTAGTACCCAATTGGGATAGCCCCTGATTTTAAAACGGGCTAGCATTTCTTTGCATTCTAGTTGGTACGCTGTTTCTGTGTTGCAATTTCTTTTCGCCCTCAGTAGCTCGTCGCATGGAATGCTCCATTTTAACGTTTCAGGATGGCTGCTGAGGGCATGGAGAAGGCTGTTACCGGCCGTATTCTTTCTAAAGAGTGTGGTAAACAATTGGTTCTCCCTGATGTCAATCTTAACATCCAAGTATTCGGCTGAGGTCTTGCTCATGTGACTTGTGAGAAATATATTTTTGTCATTCACGTTGAGCTCACTGATGAATTCCGTGGCCTCCAGCTCGCTGCCATTCCAAATGACGAATAAATAGTCAATATATTTCCACCAAGTGGTGACATGCTTGAGGGGCCCTGCATAGGCATGGTTGGCAAATATCTCACGCTCCCAGTAACCCATTAACAGGTTCATGAAACTTGGAGCAAAACACGAACCCATCACGGTACCAACCACTTGCTTATACAGGACATCATCAAACAGAAAGATTTTGTTTGACAGACAAAACTCCATCATACTTATGAGCATCTTCCTATGCTCCCTGAATCTAAGCGACCTGCACCTGAGGAAGTGATTGTAGGCTTCTAAACCCTGGTGGTGTTATATAATGGTATAGAGTGACTGGACATCCACTGTTGTAAGCAGGTTGTCCGCATGCCACTCTACTTCCTGGATCTTAGTAAGGAAGTCTTTGGTGTCTTTAATATAGCTGGGTAAGCTAGTCACCTAGTTGCGGAGGTAGTGGTCCACATATTTAGAAACATGTTCTGACACACTGCCCCTGGAAGAAACTATGGGGCGACTAGGTGCGTTATCACGGTCCTTGTGCAGTTTGGGTAGTATGTATAGAACTGGGAGTATCGGATGATCATTTTTCAGATATCTGAATTACTCCCATTCTAGAATCCCTTTGTCCTTCCAAGTTTCTAGCCGACTCCAGATATCTAAGATGCTGTTGTTATAGATATCCGTGGTTATGGAGATGTAGTATTTATTGTCACAAAGTTGTCTGCGGGCCTCCACAATATATTTTTCCCTGTCCATAATTACAACATTGCCACCCTTGTCCGCTGGACGGATGACAATGTTGTCATCATCCATCAAACCTTTCAGAGCATTCCTTTGGCCACTGGTGAGATTGTTCTCTCTGTCTCTGTAGTTATTCTACTTATGTCTATATATGCAAAGCCCTTTATTGACACTGTCATGAAACGTGTCAATCGAGTCGTGTGGAAGAATGGGAAAACATATAGATTTGGATTTGAAGCCTGAGCCCGCACTACTCTCAGCGATCTCTCCTGTATCTTGTAAGATCTGAGTAGGTCCCATTCCCCCACTGGCTTCCCCTGTGGATGTCAATATTAATTTGTTTGCAATCTCATGGTTAGGCTCATTGCCTTGTTCAAGTTGTATCATGTCAGCAAGAGTATCAGCATCGCCAATATTGAGACCTGTGAAGTTATTACTCCCATGTACTTTGTCCCTCATGGGTCCGCCCAACCTTTTCAATTTATGCCACTTTTTAAGTTTTAATTTACGAATAAATTTAAATAAATCTATTCTAGATTCAGTATAATTGAATGGCATGGATGGACAAAGGAAAGTCCCAAACTCAACTTATAAAACTTATAAAATATATAGATACTGAAAAAAACACAGGTTGTAGAGACGTTATAGTTAGGAACTAAAACAAAAAAACATATAAATGTACCAAAAAAAACAAAGGTTACAGGGATTTTAGATTTAGGTTCATACTTCACTTGTACAAAACTAGTGAAATTCAGCAGTTATAGTTACCTGAGCTAACTATAACTTAGGCCTCTGCAATGTACTACTTATGACCTCACATATTACATCACCCATATCATGGTCAGTGACATCACTAATGGCATCATCCAGTGAGTGTGAGTGTTTTCTAAAATTTTGAGTGTTAAAGCTATATACTAAGATACTACAAAACGTAACTATAGTTTGTGTACTACTAAAGAGTAATGTAACACATATTATGTGAGTGGCTGTGTGACTGTGTATATCCATGTGTGAGTAGGTGTTTGAGTAGCTCTATGGCAAACCTATAGCATCTCTCATATTTGACTAGTGCATACTGAAACTTAGATTTATGGAACTTAAAAAAACCGCTTTTACATGGCAAATCGAGCTCACACAGGACCTGTAATACCTAGCATCATCCACGTTTGAAAGATTATTTCTCTACAGGAATGAGAAGGTTGTAACAGTACTTGCCAATATATGTGAGAAATTGTAGGAATACACCTTTAGCAGTGCCATGTGACATTTAAGTAAATGTACTGGTATGTGACTGTCTATTTGAGTATCTCTATGACTCTCTAAATATATATGTAAGTGGCTATAAACAAATGTCTCAGTCCCTGGTTTATTGAAAAGTCAGCAATATAGATGTGACTGCAACTGTGTTTGAATCTGCTGCATGCAAAAGTAGTATTTTGGTTAGTGACTAAATGTATATGTGCTACTGTAGCTGTGTAACAAAGCAGTGTAACAGAACTACAACACCCAGAATTCAAGGAAAAACACTCTGTGAGAATATCACATCATATATACACATGTAAATATTTCCACATCTTCTTATACCTAGCTAACTTAAAGTTTTAATTCTTAATCTAGTTTCTTTTACTACCAATTTCACCAAGTAGTAAGCAGCAAATGGACAACATGCTAGTTCAAAGCACAGATTGTGAAATAAAAAAAAAACTAGACTGTAAATCAAACAAGCTGTCACATTTTCATACACTCATAAAGTGTCTTACTCATCTGTTTTTAAACATACAAAGCCAAACAACAAAACCACTCATACATTACTTCATATAGTTCCAATATTTTCTCAAAAATGTGTGTATCTCATAACATTCTCAAATACACATATTTCTTTTTAATCATCTTCTTCTCCAAATTAAATGTAACCCACATACCTGAAAACTGAGTTTGCTGATCACATTTAAGGCTCTCTTTTTTCAGTTTTTAGGGATTTTTACAGATAAATACAGACAAAAAACAATGTGTTTTCTGTCTGCATTTATTTTCAAAAATGGATAAATGCAGAAAATCTGCTTCTTTTCAGTGACACTTCCTGCTGTCTTTCCTGAATTTAGCCCAACAGCTGAGCAGATGGACAGTGGACAGCGTGGGAAATTGAAAAACAGGATGACATTTCTTTAAATACCTGCATTTGTCAACTAACATTTATGGTATAAGTCTAATATTTGCCGGTGGATGGACTGCTATGTAATATTTGGCAACTTAAATAGCTAAAATACGACAGACATCAAAGTATGACTGCGCGTGTATCATTTAAATAAATATCAAAATGTACAGTTTTACAACTACATTCATGCGCAGAACACAAAATAAATATGGATGAATACAGATAACATGTCCCAAAAATAAATATGGATAAATACAGATGGAAATGTTAAAAAAATAAATACCATAAAACCGGGCGCCCAAATCACATTTTATTTTTTGATGTTATCAGATAGATACATTAGGGTCAGGAAATGTAGAAACTGTGCATAAGAATGACACACCATCCTCAAACAAAGCAAACATTAATGACAGCATTTTCAACTTTGCACCCACGGATAGTACAGAAGCCAGCAAATTAAAACATATCTTTTTATTTTTTTTATTTTTTCACCTCATTCCTGAATGCTTAGTGTGTGTTTACCCTTTTATTTTTTTATAGAGAAGCCTATTGTTGCAATATTTTGAGACCCGTCCCAAGCACAAAGCTGTTCAAGTACATGTCCAAATTCAGCACAACGCTGACCATTATAAGCCCAAAATACAGCCCAAAGTCATTACTCTCAAATTATTCAACAACAGTCTTAAGAAAAATGTAAAGGGATAAATCTAACTTTCATTCAATATACCTTTTTGGAGAAAATTTGGGCGCATGTGTACTTTTTCAATCAATCCTCAATTCTATTAATAACTACTCATTTTCAATACCAGGTCCCACTGTCACATATCTTGCACTTCAGTTACAACAGATTCACATCTGGACCTGGCAGTTAGGAATCAAACTCTACAAGGGCAGAAGGTCCAACTTAATGAAGCATGTGTGTTATGTTTCTAGAGTTAGGCCAATGTAGTGAAGCAGCTTATTTCTTACATTGCCCTAGAAAATAAAAATTCTGCAGTAAACTTTTGCACACATATTGCATGCACGTCAATGTTAAATTAGTTTCTCCGAAACTACTTTGTTAACACATCCAGCTTTGCACAACATTATTACGATGCCTTGAACACCATGCACTAGGCCTCTCTATGCACTATGTAGAAAAGTCGGCCTATCTTCATCCACGAGGCGACAGTGCTATCTACATATCCATAACATCAATGATCAAATGCACACATCACAACGGCTTTTATTATAAACAATAGGCCTCCCAATAGGTTGGTAGAGGAGGCACTTCTGCTGACTCTGAAGGTCCATGCATGCTGAGAATCCACCATGCACTGGTCTGGCATTCGGTGACAGGTGTCCAACTCGAGACCAAGGCGGGGTCCTTCACTCTATCTAATCAGGTATTGGATCGTACACTCAGAGTAGCAATAACATTCTTTATTCGGTTTTTGTCATTGCAGAAACATAAAAGCAACAGCAAAATTCATACATTTATATGTTTAAAAATTGTCAGAAATATTATAACACTATACATTAGCAAAATTCCAAAGTTTTAAAATGATGGAGAATAAGTTCATGCATATAATTCAATATTTAGAGGTTGTTCCTGTGCCTGATAATGCATTTAAAAAAATGTAGTACATGGTAACAGGTGCGCTCAGAATCTAACATCTGTAGGGATAACATAGCCGGACGGCATTGTCTAAGACCCCAGGACTTTAACAGTGGGAATAGCCAAACCTATGGGGATGAAAATATTTACAAAACAGTATTGTGTGCATACATGTCTGTGGGGAGGTATCGTCACATGGACAGTGAGTCAAATTTGAGTCCCAAGTATTTTTTTTTGGAAAGGCCACTAGTCTATGGAAAAGGTTGAGTCTGAATCTAGTCAGGAGCATCTTGTCATATGTGCTGATTTCTAGTGTGAGGTAGGGCTGAATTTGTGGTGTGAGCTGTACCATGTTTGCATGTAGTACAGATTGTTTAGTTGATAGCAGAGTGATTCTGAGAGTCTCTAGATGGTTCATAGCTTTTTGCTTCAGCTCTTTCTTAGTTATCTCAGTTAGGGTCGCTGGTGTGAAGTAGTACCTTTCTAGACCCAGATCTGTAAGAAAGTGCCTGACATAAGTAAGCCAGGCTATTTTGTGCGCACAATCCAGTGCCATTGAGTCCTCTAAGATGTTTTTAGTCAGCATGTTCTTGTCCGATAGCCAAATGCGTCTCCAGAGTAACAATGGCTGAACTTTTATCAGATCTTCTATGTAAGGGATTCCCAGTTCCGCGTGACAAGCGTAGATGGAAGAACACTTTGGGGCAGATAGAAGGAATCTCATAAAGGAGTTCTCAGCTATTTGGAGAGAGCCAACATCAGCATGCCCCCATACTCCGGCCCCATATAGAGCAATGGCTTGACATTTTGCAGCATAGATTTTTAGCAGTTCGACTGGTGGTCTCCTTCCGAGTTGTTGTGAAAAGTTCATCAATGCAACGATAGCTCTCTTGAAAAGATGTCTCCTGGACTCAATGGCTGCTTTCCAATTTAGTCTTTCGTCTATCATTATGCCCAGGTAAGGGTACTGGGGGGTCCTCTCAAGTTTTTGTTCGTTTAAATAGATGTTCTTTGTACATTTTCGCCCTCCACCAGCCACCATAACAAAAGTTTTTAACATTTATATGCAGGTCTAAAGCGCTCATGAATTCAGCATATTTGGTCAGGGATTTCTGGAGTTCTATTGGTGTGCGGGCCAGGATGACCGCGTCATCCGCGTAAAGCAGTGCGGGAATCAGGCGTTGTCTTAATCTGGGGAGGTCCTGCCCCCCCCCTCAGCATCTTCTCCTCCAGCCCGTTAGTATACAGGGAGAAGAGGAAGGGGGCCAGGACGCACCCCTGTCTGACTCCTCGCTCTACTCTGAAGGACGCAGTGAGCTCCCCTTTTGTCCCATAGCGCACTCTTGCAGAGGCTTCCGCGTATAGCTCTCTTAAAAAATCCAGGAGTGGGAGATCCAACTCCATATTTCTCAAAAGGGTCCATAGTTTCGCATGGGATACGCAATCGAACGCAGAGGACAAGTCCACGTATACCATGTACATTGTCCCCTGCTTTGCGTGAATATACTTGGACACAATCATGCTTAAGTTGAGGGCCTGTTCTACGGTTCCAAAACCTTCCCTGAACCCGAATTGTAGGTCTGATAGGATCTTCCTTTCGTCTGCCCATTGCTGGAGTTGTTCTAAGACTACTCTACCGACTACTTTTCCTAGAGAATCTAACAATGAGATGGGACGGTAGCATTTGACGTCTTGGCGGTCCCCCTTATTGAAAATTGGCACCATGATGGAGTTGGACCAAGACTCCATCAGTCCCAGTTTCACTGCTGCAATACATACTCTTGTGAGTATGGGGGCCCAGAGATCCGGGAGATGTTCAAAGAGATCTACGGGCACCCCATCTGGTGCTGGTGCCTTTCCCCCTTTGCTTAGTTTTAGTGCCTGCACTACATCGAGTATATCAAATTGTAGGCTAATTGGAAAATCGACGGGAGGAAGGGAATGATACAATTCTTCTGTTGGGGATGTTAGTTTAAAAATATTAGAAAAATGATTTACCCAAGTTTCTTCTTCTATAGCCACGTCGATCTGTGGTCTGTTGGAATCAGATAGGAAGGGAGATTTTACTATTCGCCAGAAAGACTCACTGTTTCTCGTAAGTGTACTTTTATGAAGGTCGTCCCATAGAGCCTGTTTCAGCTCTTGTTTTCTCAGTTTCCTAACCTTATTGTACTGGATCCTAAGATGCTGGATCTGTTGCTGATCTCTTTTCGGTTGTCTAAGAGCCTCTTTTAACTTGGTTTGCATCACGGTGCAGTCATGGTTAAACCAACCTGTTGGATTTGGGTTATTTTGTTTATTATTTCTGGTCAACATTACTTTTATTTTGTCCAAGATGGTCTTAAAATTTTCAAGAATCGTCCTATCGTCTGTTGCGATATCTAAACATTTTATTATATTGGGGTATGTTATCTTTATTAAGTTATTGGTTAGTTGGGTGGGATCTATCTTTTCCCATTTTATCGTAAGTCCGTTTATTCTGCCCAATTCAAGCCTATTTTGGGATAGAGTATGTGCAATTATTGTTGTGTGCGTTACTTGATTATGCAGGTCTAAATCCAATCTAAGCGCAGAGTGATCGCTTAGAGTATTTGTCAAAAGTGTGAAGTCCCTAATTATATGTCTCAGTCCATCCGTCGATAGAATATAATCGACGGAGGTCTCGTGCCCCCTCCCTAGGTATGTTGGTTCTAATACGTTGTTAACGGGGTGTTTCTTATTTACTATTGAGAGTTCGAGGTCTGTAAGAAGGTTATTCATTACTTCCCCCGTTCGTTCATGGTGAAAGTGCACGAGAGGGTTATCGTACTCGTCCACTATCCCGCAACTCTGATTGCCCGAGCGCGGGAAGGGGTGCAGATTAAAGTCCCCTCCCCATAATAGATGGACGGTACCCTTTTTTTCGTACAGTTGTCTATAATTGGCAATTTTTTCCTGAATTGTCGAGAGGGTGTTAATAAAATGGTCGTCCTCTAAATTATTGTAGAAATTTATTAGAATGATGATGGCTTCTTTTCCTACCGAAAGGGAAAGCAATTGGAAGTTTGGGGTAGATTCTGTTTTTAATAACTTCAGGTTTGGAATTGTATTGGCTATATAAGTAACCAAGCCCCCCTTAGGCCTGCCCGCATTACTTGAGAGGGCTGGGGAGAAATATGTTTTATAACCCACAATATGTTACTCCTTAGTAGCCCATGTTTCTTGTAGGCATATTATCTTGCCTTCTTCGAGAAAATGAGCGGCGGAGCCATCCTCTATTTTGGGGCGGAGACCCGCAATGTTCCAGAAAATAACAGACAGGAGTTGTGTCTTATTCTCTTGGACTGCAGTCGTCCTCCGTGGGGGATCTGGGGGTGAGGTGAGTTGTTCAAGAGTTGAAGTTTCAGATAATGGTCAGTCGACCATTTCTAGGCCACTGAACCGATTCATGGTCGGTATACCCGACCAGTTTTCCCAATGTGGCATTTCTCTATAGATGGGTCTATATGGTCGCTGCGGAGGTCCACCCCATTGCTCCCATTCTCTTCCTCTATTCCGAGTTCCCACAGTCTGCCATGGACCCTCATGTTGCTGATAATTGGGGTCTACTGGCCACCAAGGGCTATCATGATCATTTTGTCGCGGGACCATTTTTGATCTAGGGATGGGGAATTCCCAGGGCTGTGGGACTGCTTTGCGCCAGATGTTGTCAAATTCGTTAAAGTGGCTGTTATAATGTTTTTTGGGGTAAAAAAAGGAAAGACACTTTGTGTCAATCCCACCACTTGTGTTATGATGTTCCCAGGAGCAAATATACTCGACTACTCTTGGATCCTCGAAAGTGATCACAATGCAGTCTCCCTGTATTACTTTCTTGCTATGTCCCACCCATGGGGTCCTGCATACCGTTGATATCCTGCTTGACCAATTGGGGGGAAAGGTCGATTTGTATTTAACCAGTATTGGACCCTATTTTTTAAGGACCAATTAGGTTCTACAGTCTCCCCCGTTAGTTCTGGTTAAGCATGGGCGGAAAATCCGTTCCGCTCGCGGATTTTGCGGATTTTCGGGAAATTCGCAATCTGCGAGATTTGCGAATCTCCCGCAAAATCTGCAAATCCGCGAGCAGCGGATTTTGCTCGCACTGCTCGCACTGTTTGCGTGAGTTCGCGCCCCGCGAATAAGTGCAAAATTGCAGAAATACGATTTTAGCAAAACTGAAAGTAACTACTTACCAGGTTCAAAAGTTCAGGCTCATCATTAGTAGCCATTTCCTGTAGTGCTTCCTGAGGGGCCCCTCCAGAGTTCAGTTGCCAGTTGAAACTATTATGTGACCCTGCTCTGAACCTCAGAATAGTTACACATATGCCACAAAGGTCCTGAATTACAGCTAAGGGAGACAAGCAGGAGCCAGGCTGGAAGTTAAAATCCATTAATCAGCCCCTAATTCATTATTGTCAGTTGGGGCAGGGCAGGTGTTGTAACTAATTTTGCAACAATGAAAGCACTTAGCAAGTGCAAAAGATCACTAATCAGGGCGCACTAAGGAAGCAGGTGCCAGCTAAAAAAATATTCTGTGACACATTAATCAGCCCCAAATTAATTCAGGTCACTTGAGGCAGGGAAGGTGTGCTTTGCTTTGCCGAAAATAATGTACACTGGACAACCAGAGGGTGTGGTGATGAAACAGAGGGTGGCATGGGTGGGCCAGAGGGTGGCATGAGTAGTCAGAGAGTGGCAGTGGTGACAGAGAGTGGCAGTGATGAAGAAGAGTGTCCCAAACAGGCTGGACACGTAGAAACAACAAGTTCGCAAAACTTGCGACCCGACAGGTAAGTTCGCAAATTGCGAAATTGTAAAAACCCTCGCGAACTGGCAGAAACACGGGCGAACACAAAAAAAAAAAAAATTCGCGGGAATTTGCGGATTTTGCGGATTGCGAATCCGCAAATCTGCAAAATTCGCGGATTGCCAATCCGCAAAATCCGCTCATGCTTAGTTCTGGTACCCCACTCATCACAACCACGAATGGGGAGGCTTCAGGTGGCAGATTCGTAGGGAGTCTGCCCTCGTGAGCTCCTCTCGTGCTTCCTTTATTCACTATAGGGTTTGTTTGTTTTTTAGCAGAAATTATAGGGGCGGCGTTTTAGGGGCTGGCGTTTTTAGAACTGTTGTTTTTGTTGCTGGGGATTTTGGAACTATGTTAGTCTGAGGGATTGGTATTATAGCTTTCGGGGGGATTTTGCCACTGTGGGAGCTTTTACTACTGTTTGTTGTTTGGGAGATGGGCAGGCTAAAGTTGTTTTTTTCTTTTGTGGGACAAGTGCAGCCAAGTTGTCTATTCCCTTTTTTTGAGGTTCTTGAATTGGCCTGGATTTTATAGAGTTTGAGATTTTTGACAATTGAGTCTCGATGTTTGATAGTCTGGTTTCTAGAAGTAGAAAAAAAGAATGTAGTAGTGAGGTTATTTTATTTACCAGCTCCAAGGTATCAGGTTTTTCTGAGAGATAGAAGAACAGGTGAACCTGAGATAATGGTGCTTGGAATGTTATGTGGAGAATGATGTACCAGTACATGATGGTCAGTAATATCAACAGTTTGAAGGGTTGGACCTACCGGATTTGAGGTTACTGTTGCATCAGTTAAATCAGCCATATCAATGACTGCAGTTTTATCTACTTTTTCCTTTTCCTTTCTTTTCTTAACAGCCCCCTCCCTCCTCCCTCTTGCTTGTCTTACTTCCTCTGGGGTGTGATCGCGTAGAATTTCAGGAGTTTTTTCCAGGTCAGAGTTTGAAAGTGATAGAGAAAGTTGGGAAGCTGAAAGGTCTACGACATTCGGGAGACTGAGTCTATTGTTACCTTGTGACGATTGTACTAAAGTACTCTCTGTCTCGGGGGATCTTGCTGTAGCCAATGGCCTCATTGAGGATCGCCTTGCGATGGCGAGGTCAGTAGATACTCTGCCCTCTATTAGGCTAATGCTTTGGTCGATGAAAGTGTTTGCCTTAGTGATAAAATCGTCCATGGGCCCTAAAAGCTGTTCGCCGACCCCAACTTTTTTTTACCTTTTTTGACTTGCTACCACAAGTATTCATTTTTGGTGGAAGGATTTCACAGAGTCTTGGTGAGTGGCTGAACAGTAAGTGAACAATGTCAATATCTGTAAGTTAGAATGGGACATACAGTTGTGGTCCGTTTAAGCAGAGCTTAGAGGGAGGGCCCGGTCCGGTCTCTTCACGTTCTCGAACGGCCTCAAATGGCCCGCTCTTTGCCCGGTCTTCGCCCCGAGCTCCGCCCCGCGCGCGTCCCGCGTCGCGGTAAGAGTTGTGTCAGTAATATACGTGTAGGCAGTGGGCGTGTCCGTGGGCGTGGCTGCCGGGGGAAGAGAAACCAGCTGGGCTACGTGTGGAATTCTAGTGCTCGCAGTTCCCCGGTCGGTGCCCTCGCTGGAAAACTCGCCTCTAGCCTCAACCCTGGGGACTCAAGCTGGGAGCGATGTCAAGTCCTGCCGATTGCAGGACGCGCTCACACCAGCGAGTCCGCGGCGGTGGGGAGGCTGGGGCCAGAGATGCACTGGATGATGATTAGCAGTGATTTCCTCCTTCAGCAGGCAGCAAACTACAGGTTAGGCTTTGTGAGCAGCACCCGCGAAGCGGGTGTCGCGAAAGGTTAAGACCCGGGAGGCAGTGGGCGTGGCCGTGGGCGTGGCCGCCGGGGGAAGAGGAACCAGCTGGGCTACGTGTGGAATTCTGGTCCTCGCAGTCCCCCGGTCGGTGCCCTCGCTGGAAAACTCGCCTCTAGCCTCAACCCTGGGGACTCAAGCTGGGAGCGATGTCAAGTCCTGCCGATTGCAGGACGCGCTCACACCAGCGAGTCCGCGGCGGTGGGGAGGCTGGGGCTAGAGATGCACTGGATGATGATTAGCGGTGATTTCCTCCTTCAGCAGGCAGCAAACTACAGGTTAGGCTTTGTGAGCGGCACACTCAGAGTAGGATCCCCATTGTAGGAGTGCGTTAGATGACTATATTTTGCATATATGATGCATATATTCATTGTTTCAACACCATAGTAGAAATCTATCCACTCTTTCAGTGCTTGTAATGCCCTTTATTTGCATCTGTCTTCTAATCATTGCAGCACATGTATTTTAGACAAGAATAATGTTGGTTCAAAAAATATATTGAAAATGTCCCACTGTGTATTTTGTATAGTTCTCTGAGAGAAAGCAAGTACAAGTGACTGAGCGAAAGATTCTGTACTGTTTCCATGATCTCTGAGTGATCAGGGTTGTCATGTTCAGGTTGGCTCGCGCAAAGTTTTATTTGCTTTGCTCTGGGAACTGTGTGAGACTGGACTGGAGTCCGTCTTAATTAATGCATGAGCAAGTGCATTGCTGACACAATGCAGACGTTATACATCATTTTAAAAACTGGGCACTTCCGCAGCCTAACAAAGGGCAAATGAAAGCCCAAAAAACATGCCTGCTCAAATGGGTTTTTTCTTTTGCACAAATGGGAAAATATCACCCATTTGTGAAGAAAATACCCCAGTCTGGCAAAACTGAGGAAGCCCAATATGTGTGGGGGTTTTGCAAACTTCTGACATTGGGCTATTCTTGGGCTACATTTGGGTGATATTTGTGCTACAGTTGAGCTTTTTTCTCTCTGGTAGCCATCTGGGAGAATTTATTTGTTATGAAGCTCCCTATTACAAAGCAGCACTATATAATTTCGAAGTGAATTTCGTTCAGCACACAGAACAACCTCTGGCCACAAGAGCACCACGATCTCCCAACCACCACATTCCAACTGTCCCTTGAGGCTCGTGGGCCAAGGAAGATACAAAGGGGGAAGGTAGATGGGGGGGTGTTAGCAGAGGAAGAAACCATTGCAGGAGTAAGTTAATGCTCAGTACAAATTACAAGACTTCTCCCTTCCGTTATAAAATAAGAAGAATGCAGAGTGAAAATATTTACAATAAAAATGAAAGATTAAACTTGAATATGCGTCAACAGAGTGCAGACAACATTAGCAGCATAAGGGGGAACACAAGTTAAACAAGTCTCAAAAGTAAAATTAACTTATAAGGCTATCAGCAGATAACATAATCTTTGTGCCACACAGGAGGTCTGCCTGGCCTTGCGCAACAACAACTTTAAATTCAGAACTATCTTGAGTACTTCAAGGTTAGCATATCAATTCAACATTTGTGGAGGGTCCACAGAAGGGTCAACATTCATATGACCAGAATAGTCATGCGCTATCCTATCCATACGTAAACTTCTTCTATCGTCCAGGGTTGCCACGTTCTTTTTCACATCAATTACTCACATGGACTTGGAAAATGTGCTGTCACTGTGACGGCAGGAGATGGAAGGATAACCACTACTCTATCCCCCATCTTCCAATTGGCTCTCGTAACCACAGGTTTCTGATCATATCTCTTTTTGGACTCCTCCTGGTGTCGTTTGACATGACAATCCACTTCCTCCCTACACACCCACCTGGGTTCTACTCCCCCCAACCAGTTCAGGTTCATTTTCGTCCCTGGCAACCTACCTCTGTGGGCCAGAAATGGAGACATTTTAGTGACAGAATTGGGTGTGATAAGACCAAAGCATGTTTTTTAGAGCCTTATCCACGGGTCTCCCGGATATATGGGCTAACTGAATACATTCTTTAATGATGCGTTTTACATGTTCCACCAGTCCATCAGGTCTTGCACAATATAAGGCAATCTTAAAATGGCATATAGACATTATACTCAAGAAATCCTGCATCTAATCCGAGGTAAATTAAACATCATTATCAGTTATGATAGTACTGAACACACCTGCTGTAATGAACGTGTCCGTTAAAAACTCTATCAAATATATAGTATTGATTTTGGTGACCACTTTGGTTGTGAGCCAATGAGAATGGTAATCCACAAGCACCAACATGAATTTACTTCCCAACACAGGTTAAAATCACCTTTGAACACACCACAATTCCTCAAATTAGTATGTTTCCATCAACAAATGATTTCTCCTTTAAGTGGCTCTCAAAACCTGTCACTCACTACAATGCATTTCAATGTGATGTTATCATGTATATTGGTCCCAAGATGGCTGTCAGCCAACCAGATCTCACCAAGAGATCTGTGCTTAGGCCATGCCCAGATATCCTATTTGATTTCCCTTAAATTTCTCAACAACTGCTGAATGGATTTTCACCAAATAACTGAAAGCGTGATCTGCAAACCAAAATCTACCATCCTGACAAATTTGGTGCTAATCCGTCCAGGTTATCCTCCTTTCACTTGTTGACCATTTGCTTGCATTTGACCCTTTACACCACTCCACTGCTTCTTGACTAAGTTTGTGCTATGCAAATACCAAACACCTGTATTCACAAATACAAGGCCAGCACGTTGCCAGAAATTAACACCATTGTGCCAGAGCCAGCATTTAACTAGGAGTTCCAGCCATTCTGTCAGGCCATTATGTTGCACAGTCTTACCACCATTATGCGAGGACCACCATGTTACCAGAAGCATGAGTAATGTACTCAGCAGCATGTTGCCATGATTTACTATTATTGCAGAGAAGCCATCAGGAGTCTAGGGATTACCACCATTCTGCCAGGGTCAGCAATTTACCAAGAATTACCACCATTGTTGTAGAGCATGCATGTTAGGGATTTCCACCATTTAGTCACTGCCTACATTTTTTTGGGAGTTATCACCATACGTGCCTTTAAAGACACTTATTTACAAATTGACACATCAGGGGAGATGCGTCACATACACGTGTCCTGCACTGGAATGTTTAAGTTTAAATATATATAAGGTAGGTGTTCCAAAGTAACATTTACCGCAATACTGACGCAGGGATATTTACTAGGCATGGGTGGTAAATTCCGGTCCGCTTGCGGAATTTGGGGAATTTGGGTCATTTTGCATTCCACAAAGAACGTGGAATTGGCAGAAATTCCGCGATCTGCGGCTTCGCTGAATTGTTTGCTTGTTCGCACTTTCAAAATGCGTGTTTGTGAGATATTTCTTCCTGAGCACACAAACAGCGTCCGCGAACAGGAAAAAAGCATTGAGAACGGGCAGAACAAGCAATTCCGCATGTTAACAGAACTTGCATGCTCGCAGAGATTTTTTACCATTTTGTGGATCTTTGCGTATCGCGAATACGCAAATTCCGCCCACCCCTATTATTTACAAGAATTACACGAGCAGAAATATCCTCGGGCTGTGTCACACAGATTGAAAATTGCGTTAGAATCCTTGAGCTTCACAAACCCACGAGTAGGATATGGCGAATGTGCAGTCGCAAAAAGATAGAAGCCTGGCTGAGCAGTCTGCCACCAAATCTGAAAACATTGATCTCCTAATGTTGCAGCTGAGATATGGACAGAGTAAGCCCACTACCACCCCCACCTTTACCACAGCAAAAGCAGCGCAGGAGAATGAATGAATGAAATGTATCTTGTCCTGCGCAAACTTAGCCCGATGGGCGTCAAGGCGCCTACTTCAAATAATACAGCTCGCCGAATCAGACAGTATTCTCTCATTGGTAGGCTCTGATGAAAAACCAAGTTTTAAGAGCCTTTTTAAACAAATCAATTGAGGGTAGGGTTTTAATCTCAATTGGAAGAGAGTTCCAAAGCTGAGGAGCGGCTACAGAGAAAGCTCTCGCTCCCCATCTGGTCAGCCTAGTACGGGGCACTACAAGTTGAAATAGGCCGGCCGATCGAAGGCATCTTGTTGGGACATAGCGGGTAAGCAAGGTGCCAAGTGCATCATCGGGGCCAGCCGTAAGTGCTCTGTATGTCAGACATAGGATCTTAAAAGAGATTCTATACTGGACAGGAAGCCAGTGAAGGTCTCTCCTAGCAGTCGTGGCCGATGATGCCATAGGAAGGGCCAGAACAAAGCGCGCTGCAGCATTCTGCATGATTTGCAATCAATGAATGAGGCCCTTGTTGAGCTCCACATACAAAGAATTGCAATAATCGATCCTGGAGCCAACAAGAGCGACTGCGATCTGTTTGCGCGCCTGAAGGGAGAGATAGTTGCGAATTCTATTTAGGATCCTGATGACACCCCAGCACGTGGCCACAGTCCTGTTCACTTGGAGCGTCATAGAAAGTGAGGTGTCAAAGACAACACCCAGATTTCTGGCTGATTGGGAGGGAGTGGGCAGGTGCCAAGAGATGAAGGCCACCACTCGCTCAACCAAACATCTTGGTCTTTCCCAAAGGGAGCATATCCATCACCAGAGGACCACCCTCATTGGGCTCAGGGAGGGAGATGTCATAAGATATTGCCGCCTCAGGAGGGCATCCATTGTAAGCTTGATGCATCAGATCTCACAATAGCTACAGCCACCAACTGCCAGGGTCAGCAACATCCCAACACAGTCCAAGCTCCTGGCCATTTTACAAATGTTGGCCTCAAGCTCATTCCAGATCACAGCAGCACAAGTGGTAGGTGTCTCCCAAGCATCATTTTTAACCTTCCTTCCATCTGTCCTGGATGTCCTAATTCACCACACACCACAGTACCTCCAGTTCCCCAACAGCAGCAGATGGAGATCAAACAAGGCTTTATTTTGGGAACGCAGGCTTTCCACATGTTCTCGGTGCAATGGACTACAAACATGTGCAACTGGTTCCTCTGGCTGCAACTGCCCATGTATACGGTAACAGAAAGCACACTCACTGAATAAAAGTCTAGGCCATCGTGGACCATCGGAGACTCTTCACTAATGTACTGGCTAAATTTCCTGGTGGTGTGCATGATGCATATATATTCCTCAACAGCATGAAAGTTGAAAGTTAAAAGGATTTGTAAAGCGCTCTGCTACCAAGCGGTTTCCTGGCGCTGAGGGATTGACAGGCGGGGAAGAGGGAAGCACCAGGAAAGCACTGTAGGGAAAAGGCTTGGGCAAACTGGTGGGTTTTGAGTGCTTTACGAAAGTGCTGGTATACGGTGATAGACCTGATGGTCAAAGGGAGACTGTTCCAGAAGCGGGGGGCAAGAGTGGAGAACCTAGTGCCACTCACTCTAGACTTTCAAAAGCGGGGGACACTGAGGAGCGCCTGGGTTGAAGATCGCAGTTGTGGCAAGGGAGATAAGGGATAATCATGGAGTTTATGTAAACCGGGGCCGTTCGGGCGCGGGCCATAAAGACCATGCAAAGTTAATACGAGCATGGTTTGATATAGGTCTGACTGGGGCCACTTAGAAAATCTCACAGTTTATTACTATAAGACACGTATTCGACGGTGCTAAAAGGTAGAAGGAACCACTTTTATCCATCCAAGTACGGCACAAGCCTTCCAACAGCTACAACACTCCTTAGCACACGTAAATCACAATACTGCTATGTATACAAGTGTTTCCACCAATTCTTTCAATATAGTCACGAAGAGTTGTTATTCTTGGTACATCAAGTTCAAGTTTATTCCCGTTCACTGGAAATTTTTCATACAGCCGACACGTGTTTCGTCGTATATGGGAATGTAACCCACGACTTTCTCAAGGCTATTTCCAGATCTGTTATTTCTTCAGTAGTATGCGGTGATAATTCCAACCCGCATGGGGGTTCTACGGGGGTCTTCCGTTATTATTAATCGCTGATCGTGAACGGGGTTGATTTCTTAGAGAACGACCGAACTGGCGAAAGCCATCCTGAAGAAACTGAAGCCTTTAACTGCTCAGACAACACACATTGATTAATAATAACGGAAGACCCCCGTAGAACCCCCATGCGGGTTGGAATTATCACCGCATACTACTGAAGAAATAACAGATCTGGAAATAGCCCTGAGAAAGTCGTGGGTTACATTCCCATATACGACGAAACACGTGTCGGCTGTATGAAAAGTTTCCAGTGAACGGGAATAAACTTGAACTTGATGTACCAAGAATAACAACTCTTCGTGACTATATTGGAAGAATTGGTGGAAACACTTGTATACATAGCAGTATTGTGATTTACGTGTGCTAAGGAGTGTTGTAGCATAAAGACCATGCAACCCATCTTGAAGAGAGTTCTCTGCAAGATGGGGAGCCAATGAAGGGACTTGAGTAAGGGGGTGATATGATGGAACTTAGGGAGCCGGTGGATGAGACGAGCGGCCTGATTCTGGATGGACTGAAGGCGCCGCAGTTCGTAGGCAGGAATGTCCACGTACAGGCAGTTCCCGTAGTCCAAACGGGAGAGAATCATTGCCAGGACAATAAGTTTAAGTGCATCAAGGGAAAAACACGGGAAATCTTATGAATAATTCTGAGGGACAGAAAGCAGGACGAAACAACAGAGCTAATCTGAGGACGCATGGAGAGGTCCTGGCTGATTTTGATTCCCAAGGTTTTAACTGAGGCAGAAGGAACTGGGGGAGAACCAAAGGTGGAGGGCCAGAAGGCGGGGGTCCAGGGGCTGGTGGCGCCGCCAGTCAGGACCAACTCCGTTTTGTCCGGATTAAGTTTAAGATGCTTTTTGATTCATCCAATCAGAAATAAAAATAAGTGTCGTTTGAAATTAAAGGAGGGAATCTGGGGAGGAGGAGAGATCGAAAACAAGCTGGAGATTGTCCGCATAATTGAATACAGAGACCTCCATGTTAAGCAAAGAAGCAATGAGGGGGTGGATGTAGAGATTGAAAAGAAGAGGGGAAAGGGAGGAACCTTGGGGGACCCCACAGGGCACCAAGCGGGTAGCGGCGGTAAAGCCCGAAAGTTGGACCGACTGCGTCTGGCCTTGAAGAAATGAGACGAGCCAAGTGAGAGCGGTCCCCTGAATGCCCGCTGCTCTGACACGGTCGAGAAGAATGGAATGGTCGGCCGTGTCGAAAGCAGCGGACAGATCGACAAGCACCAAGGCTTGGGGAGAGTTAGAATCTGCCTTGCTCTTCAGCTCGTCCAGGACGGAAAGGACCACAGATTCAGTCGAATGGGCCGGAAGAAAGCCCGCTTGGTGGGAGGCCAGTAGATGGTTGTCCTCAATGTAAGCCGAGAGACAAGAAGTAATATGGCTCTCCAGAATCTTGCCTAGGTAAGGGAGCAAAGATATGGGCCTAAAATTGGCAGGGAGAGTGGGGTCAGTACCAGGTTTTTTAGAATGGGGATGACTGTAGCCAATTTGAAAGAGGCCAGGACTGTGCCCTGGAAGATGGACGCATTAAGAAGGGACAGGGGAGGGTCAGGGCAGCCAGAAAACAACTCCCTTAAGATATGAGCCGGGCCACAATCGGTGGGGGAGCCTGACTTGACCTTTCTGAGCAGAGCAAGGAAGGATTCCTTGGAGATAGGTGAAAAAAGGTCAAGGGAAGGAAACAGTGGGGGGGGGAGAAAGAAGAGGGAAGGGGAGAGAATGACAAAGGGATGTTTCATTTGATATTGGCAATTTTCTCAAGGAAAAAATCGTTGAGAGAATGGCAAAGAGCTTGGGAAGGGACAGGATTGGGATTAGCTCTGTCGGATGCAGCTAAGTTGTGGACGATGGAAAAGATCTCCTTCGATTTATTAGCCGCTGATATGACCTTCCCAGAGAAGTATTCCATTTTGGCTAAGAGAATAGCTCTCTTATAGTGGTTAAGAAGAGACCTATATTGAGCCCTCAGAGAGGGGCAGTAATTGCACCTCCACTGACGCTCTGACTGTCTAAGAGCCAGTTTGAGAGTTTAGAGATCACTTGAAAACCATTTGTTGGCTTTGTGGAGGCGGCAAGATCTGACCCTCCTGAGGGGAGCGACCAGGTCGCAGTAAGTGGGCAGCCAGCTGTTGACGGCGTCCACTTGGAGGTCAAGGGGAAGGTCAGATAGGTCAGGGGAAGAGGTCACCAAGGAAGAACAGAGAGTATTAACGTCCACCCGATTCGACCAGGTGCAAGGAAGGATAATAGGAGGGAGAATGGTCCGACTAGCTGACCAAATCTGGTCAAGAGTGTGACCATGCACGTGGGTGGGGGCGTGAATATGAGAAATTAAGTTAAGACTGCGAAGGGTGTCAGAAAAGTCTTTAGATGTCTGATCTTCCCTAGGGTCTCCAGGCCAATAATTGAAATCACCCAATAGAAGAACTGAGGAATTGTTGACCACAAGGGTGGCCAAAAGTTCCTGTAAAGCTGGCACGAAGTGAGACATAGTTTGAGGGTGGCGGTATAAGAGGACGACAGTAAGAGGAACCGAGAGGTTGACCGAACGGGCAACTATGAAGTCCACATTAAAAATGGAGGAATAGGAAAGGGGCTGGAACTGGAGATTCGACCGGATGATCATAGCCACGCCTCCACCGGCTTTCCCGTCAGGGCGGTCGGCACGGAGGGCATAGTAGAAGTCGGGGAGTGCTGATAAAACATCAGGTAATGAATCTGCAGAAAACCAAGTTTCCGTGAGAAACAAAAAGTCAGGTGTCTCAGAATCCAGGAGGTTATAGAGTTCCAGATGGTGCCTGGCCGCCGAGCGGGTATTAAGGAGGTAGGCCGAGGCCACAACAGGCGGGCAGGAGAGGGGAGGGGAGAAGAAACTGGAAGGGCAGCCAGCTGGGGTTTGGGGGGTAAAACCGCAGGGGAGGGGGGATAAGGGGCAGGAATGCCAAGGCCATAGATGCGTTCGAGCGTGTGAGGGCTAAGGGGCCAGATGCTTGTTCAGCGAGGAGCTGTGCGGGAGAGTACATCAAAAAAAGGAGCAGGGTCTGTGGCCCGGCTCCCGACCGGTCGCGGACGGGTGCAGACGGGCTTGCCTTTGGCACGCCCGCTGCGCGCTTCGCGGCCGGGAAGGAGATGTCATGATATGCTGGCCAGAGGTGGGAGTGGCCGAGAAACGGCACCGGCAACCCCAGAGTACCCTCTAGATGGCGTCGGAACTCGCCGGTCCCCGCTACAGCACCTAATCGGCTGGGCGGAGGAGCGATCAGCGAGGGAAAGATAGTGGTGCTCAATGAGT
This sequence comes from Lissotriton vulgaris, assembly GCF_964263255.1. Taxonomy (NCBI): domain Eukaryota; kingdom Metazoa; phylum Chordata; class Amphibia; order Caudata; family Salamandridae; genus Lissotriton; species Lissotriton vulgaris. Next base: position 9,699,940 of record NC_141688.1, read on the forward strand.
GTAAGGCAAGGCGAAATTAAAAACACGAGCACACACAAGTTACACAAACAAATAATTTAAAAATGAGCAGAGTATCGGTGCTCCCGGCTTCTGCCTCAGGAGGTAATAAATAACCACTTCGAAAATGGTCAATATGGCAATGTTCAACTTGTAGGTAAGCAACGTTTTAAAATTCTACATACCAATTATCTGTTAGAAATGCTGGATATGTGGCACATCTCAGGCCTCCTCTATGAGGTTTTGGCACAGGCCAGTTCAGCAAGGGATCTTGCAGCGCTGTCAAGTGTCAAAACAAAAGGGCAGAAATGCACTGTATGCATGAGATGTTGTACATTCCTGTCCTTTCACACTGTGCCGACACCAATGGGCTGTGATGCACCAACCAAACACCCTTGCAAGGGTGCCTGTTCTGCGGGGCTGATTGAATTCGTGCAGGGACGCCTTCCTGCACAAAAACAAACAATTCTGCTGAATTTCTCAATGCACAACGCAGAAAATGTAGTAAAACAGAAAACCCTGGAAAATGTATCACTTCAATCCTCACCTCGCCTCCATAATGCCACCCCTGGGGTGGTGCCATATCCTAATGTATTTCATGGTATAATATTCATTGAAAATCTGTAAATGCCTCTGATTCCATGGGTGTTGTGTTGGAACACCCACTGCAAATGCAGTGTTCTGCATGAAGGGGACATATCCTTACGAGGCAATGAAAAGCCATATTTAGTGCTTTTACATGGACTTGAGAATTTGCCATTGCACATTATGCCACCAGAATACAAAAAAAGTGATTTACTGGTGGTACAAAAGAGCCTCATGGCACCTCATAAATAAGGATCTCAGTGCCCATCCCTGCAGATAGTGCCATTAGTATGAGTCAAATGCTTCATACATGTAACTTAACATATGTATACAAAATCTCTCTAGTTACATGACAAAAGACAGGAAAACGTCTGTGGTTGGCATAGGACTTTTTAAGGGAACACATTTGTAAATTGTGCCACAAAAATAATTAGAGCTTCAGTGTGTGAAAGTGAGTGGTGACGTGTGTTGACATGTGTCCACAGGTCATTTCAATGCTTCTACATCCATGGAATATAACCTGGCACTGACCAGTGTGTGTAGTCATGGACATATGCATACATCAGTGCAAAGCATGTTGGACCTCACACATCCTACACATTATACCCAAATACCGACCAAAGAAGTTAAAGTGCAAAGGATGACACACACATCCACTCTAAACACACACACAACATATTGTGGGAATATACATACACCATGGGCAGTATTACAAAAAGTGCCCAAGGGACGCTATAGGCTTTTGTGCCCTCTTCATGCACACCAAGGGCACTTTCTTATAACAGAGAGGGCCACAGATGTATGTACATCACCTTCTAATACCGTATGGCTGAGATACCCGCCACCCCCTCTCAACACAATCCCCAAGAATTGGGAAACCGGAAACCGTTCTTGAACTTTTGGAAGGCGGGAAGGGAGTCACCCTTCCCGGCCGTATTTATTTAAAATATGAAACAAAATTAAAACATTAAAATAACAGTTTCATATTATGTACAATTTCATTTCCACATTACGATGTTTGGCTAACCTTAACAGATCTCTAATACAAAGGTTCTCCTAGCCGAACTAACATCCTACAAAACATTTGACTTGAAATTGTACATCCTAACGTTAAGGGCCAACGGCAAGGTCGTAACCGGTGTCAGATCCCTAAACCAGACATACCCCCCTCACTTGTGAGAGGAGTGACCGCACAGAGGCGTACCTCAAGTGCATCTACCAATTTCCCTTTGTACTTGACGGGGGCCCCAATAAACTCGACGCCATTTAACGGTCGTTCGAGGACTCGTGTGAGGTGTCTAAAAGGTAGCGTAAACCCCCTCCCGCACCCCACACAACTTACCCATCTGCCGTCGCAGATGTCCTGGCCCCGGGAAATTCCCCAGGAGGGGCCGTAGCCCCTCCTATCCAGGAAGGGGCCTTGACCACCTTTCCTTTCCTTCCGGCGGCCTCTCCTTAGACAGGACCGCCTCCCCGTTGAGGGGCCAATTGGCCACCTCCCCCGCGCTCTCCCATCCGTAATGGGTGACGCCCCCTCATAGGGATCTTCGAATTACTGCTCACCGATCATGACCTTACCGCCCAACCAAAATAAATACGACAAGTCTAACTAAGTTACTGAGATTACAAAGCAAACATCACTTATTACCAAGCGTGACTACTGCTCAATCCTTGCTCCAAAACTTTATTTGCAAAATATACTGAAAATAACCAATCTTTATTGCATTTTAAGAAATTTCACGATATCATCACAACCTGTAAGAAAACAGAGAAAAAACAAAAAGATACTATATCAACTGTATTCACAACGAATCGCTGTCCTCAGGGGCTGGTGGGTGGGTCAAAATTGGCTCTTCGTTCCGTCTCGAGCTCACGTGCAGCGGGGAGGTGCAGCTTCAGAGCACAGGAACAAGAGGATGCTTTCTTGGCTTCCGCTCCTTTTATCCGTCTTCAGGGTGGGCGTGAACCCGCCCCCGCCTGCCTCTGAGGGCGTGGCCGGCCGCGTTGGTGTCTAGGCCAGCCCACTCTAGGGCGGGAAAAAGGCGCGCCCCGGCTACGCCGCTTCGGGCATACCAGCCGAGACTCGCCTCCCGCCCAAGATGGCTTCCCGGGGGGATCGAGGTACTCCACCATACGTTCGGGGGGACCGAATGGTCGCCCCTTTCCATATGGCTGAGATACCCGCCACCCCCTCTCAACACAATCCCCAAGAATTGGGAAACCGGAAACCGTTCTTGAACTTTTGGAAGGCGGGAAGGGAGTCACCCTTCCCGGCCGTATTTATTTAAAATATGAAACAAAATTAAAACATTAAAATAACAGTTTCATATTATGTACAATTTCATTTCCACATTACGATGTTTGGCTAACCTTAACAGATCTCTAATACAAAGGTTCTCCTAGCCGAACTAACATCCTACAAAACATTTGACTTGAAATTGTACATCCTAACGTTAAGGGCCAACGGCAAGGTCGTAACCGGTGTCAGATCCCTAAACCAGACATACCCCCCTCACTTGTGAGAGGAGTGACCGCACAGAGGCGTACCTCAAGTGCATCTACCAATTTCCCTTTGTACTTGACGGGGGCCCCAATAAACTCGACGCCATTTAACGGTCGTTCGAGGACTCGTGTGAGGTGTCTAAAAGGTAGCGTAAACCCCCTCCCGCACCCCACACAACTTACCCATCTGCCGTCGCAGATGTCCTGGCCCCGGGAAATTCCCCAGGAGGGGCCGTAGCCCCTCCTATCCAGGAAGGGGCCTTGACCACCTTTCCTTTCCTTCCGGCGGCCTCTCCTTAGACAGGACCGCCTCCCCGTTGAGGGGCCAATTGGCCACCTCCCCCGCGCGCTCCCATCCGTAATGGGTGATGCCCCCTCATAGGGATCTTCGAATTACTGCTCACCGATCATGACCTTACCGCCACAGGCCGGATAGTTGACCGGCTATCCGGACCCCCCACAACACTCCTGCCTAAAGGTCATGTCATAAAGTCTTTAGCCAGGCTATCAGGTCTCCTATGAGTAACTCATTCCCCATCCGGGACAAATGAACACCATCCCCCAAATACATACTGTCCCCTTTAATACAACCATGCGAAATAGAATGCAGTGTACTTGAACGGAACAATCTACTCACTTTATTATTAACTTTCCTTACGGAATGATTCAGAGCAGAAACAGAAATAGCCCCCCGCCACTCTTTTCGTGGGATCATATGGGACCATGCAATTGTGCACCCTGGAACTCTTCTCGCCAACCAACTTACCGTGGAAAGCATCGCCTCAAGAAGAAGTCGTCTACCAGTGGTCACCAAATCATTGCCCCCAAGATGTACTATGACTACAGACGGCGGTGACCTCGTCCGCCCTAACAAACCCTTGAAAAATGATCGAAACTGGTCAATACAGAGCCCGCCCTTTCCGTAGAAGGACACACTGTACCCGTATTCCCCAGCCACGTGAATCATGTCACCTGCTTTGAATACGTCCGCGGCACGCCTCACGTATGAGTGGCCCACGACCCACACCTCCTTTTTCACAGCCGGTAATGTCTGACCGCTGGCCCCCCGGTGTCGGGTCGACTGCACAGTCCGCCCCGCCTCGTAGGCTTGCGTAACTGAAAATCAAACAAAAACAAGAAGCGTGAGTACATCATTACAACTTCACAACATGTGCAACCGCACATACCTCTTATAACAGTTCGAGGACCAACGCCCCACACGTTTTACTTGTTCAACATTCAGACCCCTGGCTGTAGCCTCCGTAGCAGCCCCTATCCGAAAGGAATGGGTCCCAAAGTCGCCGGGGTTCAAGCCCGCGGCCGAAATTGACATCGCAAGCACCCGCTGAAACTGAAACCTCGTCAGTGGGGTGGCGTCAGCGTGTCTTAACAAGGTCCCCCCCCATGCTGCCACCCTCTGCGCTAAATATTCCTCTACGCACACAACAGGGCACATGGAAGACCCGGGGATCCTCTGGATGATTACGCAGTCCCCGATTGCACCCTGATCGGATTTGGACCTGACAAACGAGACCGTCATTGTCTCCTCCCTGACCTGAATGTGTTCCCGGCACAGTCCCCCCATCGTATCCTGTTTGTTCTTTGCCACTAATTCGCTTACCCGCATAGCCCCATGGAATGCTAATGCAAATGCGGCTCGGAACAACACTGCTTCGTACTGGGATGAACATGTTACCGGTAGCACGGACAATAACAGGGCCAACCTATCCAGACCTATCGGGTGCCTATCGTCTACTCTGCGACCCTCAAGGCGTTGCCACCCACGTAGCGCTTTCTGCACAACGAAAGACGCTGTCGGGTCCTGGATCCCATGAGCCCTTGCCATAAAGGAAATGGCGGCCCGATGCCTCTGGGCCGTCGCTACTGACTTGCCTGCCTGATGTAAAGAGAGCAGGAATTTTACTACAAACTCTTCCTGACCCCAAAGCTCCCCCCCGTCAGTACCCAAAAAGGCCCAATAGGAACGGAACGCCCCTTCATATGCCTTCCTCGTCCTGGGTGCTAAACTCTCTCCCACGAGGTTTTGTAGTTCGGGGCACCGAGAGACTAGAGAGCTTCGGGAAAGGGTGCCGCCACCGGGTCCGCTGTGGGCAGAAAACCCCAGAAGGCCTGCATACGGAAACGAGAAAGCGCATCAGCCACTTGGTTCATCACCCCCGGCACGTGTCGTGCCCTAAACAGTACATTCAGTTGCATGCACAACAACACAATTTCCTTAAGCAGTCTCAGAATCAATTTGCATCGTGCTGCCTGACTATTGATACACTCAACCACGGTCATGTTGTCAGACCAGAACACCACAGAGTGATCCCTAAACCCTTCTGGCCATGTTTTCAAAGCCACCAGAATAGGGAACAGTTCGAGAAAAGCAATGTTACTCGTCAACCCGCACTCATGCCACCATGACGGCCATTTTTGAGCCGACCATTGTGTACCCAATATGGCGCCAAAACCCACACTCCCCGCCGAGTCTGTCCAAAGCCCCAACTCCTCGGAAGACACCGCTGGTTTGTTCCAGACAATTCGACCATTGAAATCCGCCAGGAATGCAATCCAAATGCGCATGTCCTGGCGAACCTCTGCCGAGAGTCTCGTGCGATGATGTCCTTCCTTCAAGCCGACCATGGATTGTGCAATCGAGCGGGAAAAAGGGCGCGCCATCGGCACTACTCTTAAGGCAAAATTCAACTGACCCACCACCTGTTGCAATTGATGCAGGTTTACTTTCGTTGCACGAATACATGTCTCAAGGGATAACCTGAATTTTAACACTTTTTCCTTGGGTAATCGAAAACAACCTTCCACCGAGTCGAGCTCGATCCCCAGAAACTCGATCAAGGGACCCACAGTCTTACCTGGAGCCAAAGGCACACCGAATTGATTCATTAGGACACAAAATTCATGTAAAGCCTGTCCACACTCAAAATCCCCGGCTGCCCCCAAAAACAGAAAGTCATCGAGATAGTGCATAACATGTTGAAAACCTGTCTTCCTCGTGAATACCCACTGCAGAAAACAACTGAATTTCTCGAAATAGGAACATGAAATCGAGCATCCCATTGGCATATATCTATCCATGTAATAGCGACCCTGAAACTGAAAACCAAGTAGACGCTGATCGTCTGGGTGTACCGGGAGCAACCGGAACGCTGACTCGATGTCCGATTTGGCCATCAGCGTCCCGGGCCCCAGGCGATTCAACATGGCCACGGCCTCATCGAAAGATGCGTACCGCACCGAACATACTTCCGGGTCTATCGCGTCATTTACGGAAAGACCACGTGGGGCTGACAAATTATGTATCAGCCGAAACTCACCCGGGTCCTTCTTGGGGACCACCCCTAGAGGAGAACACACAAAGTTAGCAACCGGTGGCAAATCGAATGGACCGGCGACACGACCTCGAGTCACCTCTTTCCCAATCTTTACCTGCACCACCGCCGTGTGCTGTAAGACCGACATTTGATTCTTACAGTTTGGTACCCCCTGAAAATCCCCCACTGGGATGCGGAAACCATATGAAAACCCGTTCCGTAACACCCCAGCGGAAGCATGATCCGGGTATTCGCTGAGCCAAGGAATCATTGCCATGGTATCAATCGGGGTGGGTAAAGGCGCCCCTCGGACTGTATTAGACCTGTTTGGCGCCCCCCTTACCACCGTTATCACCCGTTTTGGCTCTGCACATGGACTCAGGATGGGATGACTGCCCACACCCTCCACACTCGTGTCTGAATTTGCATGACCCCAGGGGCCTCGTACATTTCCCTCTGTTAAAATTCCAACAGATCCCCCTTTTACCTGTGTTGCCACTCGGCTTCGAGTGGTACTCGTTACCTGCACCCGTCCGAAAGGGTGTCCCAGAGTTTTGGCGGGAAGATTCCCCCCCATTACTCCCTACCAATGGTACCTTCAACATTCCTGTACTCTCCATTTTTTGCCATGACACGGAGTCGTAACAATCCCAAGACAACAATGGGTTGTGTTCTTTAGCTTTTCTAAACAGATTGTCATAGCAGAACCACTGATTGCCCCCATATGCCACAGAATACTCCATAATACGCGACTGATAAATGGGTAACTCGGTCAGCAACTCGGGCCTGCGCTCACCCATGATGGATGTAAAAATGCCCCACGCTCTGCCCCAAGTACCAATGGTCTCGTCGACCTTAAAGGCGGCCATTTTCGCGCGCCAAACACTCGGATGCATGAGCTCTTTTTGACTCTTTACATGCTCTATCTCGTAATGGTCGGTAAGCAAAGAAAACATGTTTATATACTTATCCGCCCAAATCAATTCCTTAATTTCTAGCGGGACATGCTGGGCAATTTTTTCCTTTCGAGAAGGCACAGACCCCTCCCCCGCAATCGGCAATGGCCGCTTACCTGAAGTAGACCCCGTGCTTGTCGCCGAACTTGGGCCTGCTGAACTCCCCGTAGCCGGAACCTGTGGGGGAACAGAAGATATTGCCTTCGCAGCCTCCCTAGATTCCCGCAATTGCCTCATTACTGCCCGGGCGTCATCAGACGTGGCGCCCTCGCTATCTTTTCCCAACCACTCTGCCAATTGTGCTGCCAACTCGGGGGGCATATCCTCCCTGTTCACGGGGGTGACCACCACAGGAATTGGGTTCCCCTCTTTCGGCACCGGGATTGGCTCCTCACGTGGGGTATCGGGAACCGGGGTGTCTCCCCCAAGTGCTCCCCTTCTGGGCCTCTTGCTTTTCCCACTGGGGACTGCTCCCTGCAAAGGCCGTTTCGTTCCTCCCGGCCCGTCCTTAGCCTCCACCGTTTCCTTCAGATCGGCTATCTCCTTCATGAGCATGCGGAGCATCTGCTCGGTACCGACCCGCTTTCCGACTTTCTTGGGCATTCTCAGACGGGATATCTGTAAGACAAAAAGAAAGATTACAACGCTCAAAATTGGCTCTTCGTTCCGTCTCGAGCTCACGTGCAGCGGGGAGGTGCAGCTTCAGAGCACAGGAACAAGAGGATGCTTTCTTGGCTTCCGCTCCTTTTATCCGTCTTCAGGGTGGGCGTGAACCCGCCCCCGCCTGCCTCTGAGGGCGTGGCCGGCCGCGTTGGTGTCTAGGCCAGCCCACTCTAGGGCGGGAAAAAGGCGCGCCCCGGCTACGCCGCTTCGGGCATACCAGCCGAGACTCGCCTCCCGCCCAAGATGGCTTCCCGGGGGGATCGAGGTACTCCACCATACGTTCGGGGGGACCGAATGGTCGCCCCTTTCCAATAGCGCTGGTGCTCATAAAGCACCAGTGCTATCTTCAGGGAGCGTCCCCTCATTAGCATGGGGACGTGCCACATGCAAATGAGGAAATACCTTTGCCTCTGCAGCTGCACAGTATGGACACAGGGACAAAGGCAAAGAAGCACTCATTATGTGCACTGACAGTGCACCACCTTTAAGGTGGTGCTTTGTCCGTGTGCCCCTTAAAATCAACCCTCAGGAAGGGGTAAAGGGTGTCCCATGGATCCCACACACATCTCCTTGTAGGTGGGTGCAGTCACTCACTGCACCCGCCTGCACAGGAATATATAATCCCCTTTCAAAGTGCATGCAGGTTTCTTTCAGCATAGTGAAACACGGAGCAGCTGCTTGAAAGCTTCTCCACATTTCACATGAATGTGCTGCCCTCAGGGCAGCATGAGTATGTGGCAGCCTTGGGAGTAGCACAATCCATGTAATAGGGCCCACTTTCCCTTTTTGCCACCAGTGCACCTACTTCAACGCGTGCCAGACACAAACAGGTATAATGTGCCCCATACATAATGGGGCCGCAGGTATCTATCACAGAATCTGATCCATTACACATTCCAGTCAGCGACTCAAGGCCAGCAATGCAACATCCCCTGTCCCGCTTTTGACATGACACAGCAATGGAAGCGACATGGGTCACAAACAATGTGCAACTGTATGGAAAACACATCATCTAATCATAATCTTGGTGATATAGCAGTAAATTGCTGCATACAAAACACACACCACGTCATGTATTTGAGCAACAGTATAGACAGTTCTCCTTATTCTCACTTGCAGCTGATCAAGGATATAACTTACAGACCTAGGTGATAACCCAATGTAGACACCCTCAGATAGACCCTCAAGAGGCCTACAATTATGCACTGTGCCAAACACAAAACGTGATAGAGAGAAGCTTCGGCCTCCTCAAGGGCAGGTTTCGGTATTTGGACTTATCTGGTGGCAGGCTGCTCTATTCACCAGAAATGGTATGTAAGATGATCATAGTTTATGCAATACTCCACAGTATATGTGTGACGAAGAACAACCACCCAGGGAACAAATGGACGATGATGAGGACGAAGCTGAAGCAGGTGGCAGAGACATCCTCAACCTCAGCCGGGATAAGGCGATGAACACACATTGACAATCAATTTTTCTCATAAACTATCTGTTATCACAGTGTCCAAAACAGCATTAAGGATCACAATAAAATCACAAGTACTCTTAAAAGAGTTGTAGATGTGTTTTTTTGTGCACAGGGCATGAGACATCTACTGTATCAAATGTTCAGAATTGGACTAAGTTAGCTGGGGCTGTATTTCTCAACTGCCCTGGGGATGCCACATGCATCTACACCCGCCTTGCATGCCCCCGGGACATTTTGGTATAACAGAAGGGACTACAGAGGCTTGTTTGGGCCCTTCTGTGATACCGATAGTACATATGCACTTATAAAGCAAGCACCACCTTCAGAGGCTGAACACAAAATTGCATGGTTACATGGTCCGATGCAATGAGTACATCCCCTTGCCTCACTGCCCGGGCCCTTTAACAGACGTGGGTGCAGAGGCAAGAAAGCTCTCAGGAAACACAATGACAGTGCACCAAGCAATATATGTGCACTGTTAGTATGCCCCTTGATGGCCACCCTCTGGAGGGAGGAAATGGGCTCCTGAGGCCCCCTGACATCCCCTTACAGGCAGGTGAAGTCACCTACTGTACCGGCCTGCAAGAGGATCTACATTCCCCCTTCAGATTGCTGGTGTGTTGCTGCCAGCACTGTGAAAACATGGAGCCGTTTCTAAGCAACCACTGTATCCTTCACAGGACTGCACACCTGTTTTAAAATGTTCCTGGCACAAACAGAGAAAATGTGGCCTTTACGTAATAGTGCCCCAGATAGCGAAACAGTTTGCCAATAGGCAATGTCAGAGCACAACCAACAGTGCATGGTACACTAGCATAGGATGTGTCACAATAGTGCATTGCACATCTCCTATGCAAAGTGTCATAAGTTAGCACACCAACTTAACAATAGTGTCAATTAGAAGTAATGGTGACATATCGCTAGCCCTTACATGATTGTCTGGCCCAAAAGTGACTTCAGCATAGTAAATGTCATGCATTTTGAGATACGGTAACATATCCTGAGCATTACGTGACACATCACTTACAAAAATCCATGCACCACTTCAGATGTTCAGACTTTTCTTCAAAGAAGTACTTTAGCATACAAAACGTGATGTATCTGTCAGAAAAATGTAGTGTTAAAGATGGCACCCACACATCTCCTGTAAAAATGACTGATTCCTCACTAAGCGAAACTCTCACGGTGAATAAACAGCTCTTCAATAACAAATGTCACACATGCATATATTGTGACATGAATTGAGGCAGAAAATATGATGCAAAACGTCAAACCTTGCCGCATCCGTACGTGAAATGATGCAAAACAGAAGTAGACAGTTAGTTTCTCTTTTACTTACTATTCCTAGGAGTGTACGTGGTGGTGGTGGGAATTGTGTAGAGCAGAGCGTTTGGCAGCTGTTTTGTATTGTTTTTAATGTGTGTTATGTGAAAGTTTTGTAAATAGTGTCTGTTTATTGTCGTTTGTAATAAATTGTATTGTTCATATTATCATACTGTGGGGTGTGTGTGCAGTTTTGGGGGCAATAGGTAAAGGGGTGGGGGTAAGATTGTGTGATAGGTTTCTGTTTGTATTTTTTGGTGTAAAGATTTGTAGGGATGTCAGGCAGGTCCAAAAACCTGTTGTCACACAAGTTTGGGGGCCTACTTTAGGTGATTGTACATTAACTACCCAAGAGGTATGTGTCAGTAAAGGCTAATCCGGCCCCCCTAGGATTGCCGTTGAAGGTGGGAAAATGTCCAGTATTAGATAGCTTGCATATTTGATGGAGAGAGGACTGTCCACCAGTTAAAGCACCGCTGGCAAGATGTCGTCAGTAGAGAGGCTGATTTGCTGGACCATCTCAGCCTGGAAGTCGGTGGCCCTCTTGGTAGGTCAATACATACCTAAACATCCATAGGTCAACTCACACATACATATGGATTGTGTGAAATAGTGACATATACAATAACTGAGGTACTATGGGCCTCATTTGGGAAAAGTGGTGCATTGCTGAGGAAAAACAACAATACAACACCTTTCCTTGCGCCATCCTTGCAACACCTAGATTGCTCCGTATTTATGCTATGGAGCTCTATTGTGCGGAGAATTAGTAGATACGTCAAGAATCCAGACTTATCTGTTGGTGCAATGATGAAGCATTGCTGGAGTCTGTAGGTTAACTGACGGAATTTCAGGAATGTGTAATTACACAAGGGAAAGTCCCATGTGTGTAGCCCTACGTTACTCCTTACACCTGCTTGAAGCATGCGTTAGGGTTGCGACAGAGTGAACTCGAAGTCATATAAGTGGTGCAGAGAAATCTTGGGCCTTATTTACGTGAAAGTAGTGCAGCGCAGTCCCGCAAGCCATTTGGCTGTGACATGCTGTGTTACTTTCAGAGCACAGGAATGCATGATATTTACAACAATATGATGGATTCTTGTGCTTTCCCCTGCACAATTGGCAGACGTGCGCTAACACAGGCATGATTGCTGCTGTGCAGGAAGGGACACCTAACTGTACAAAAACTATTGTTAGAGGTGTTTTTCTCTTTCTTTCTGCATCACACACAGAAAGATGAAAAAACAAAAAGAAATTAAAGTATTTACGAAACCTGGTAACTCTGGTATTGCGGCTGAATCTATGGGTGTCACACAGGGAACACCGACAGTAACACCCCTGGAACACTCCTTTCACGCAAAGTGCTGAATGAAAAGAGGACATATATACAAGAACACGAAAAGCCACGCAGGGTGCCTTTATGTGTTCTTTTAAATATGGAGTATCCAATTGCGTAACAGTGCAACACGATATGTAACAGAGTGGTGCCACATGGGTCTTGTAAATATGCCCCCTCTTATTTTTCACTGCGCGAGTCCTAGGAGGCTTTTTTATGGTGTAACGCCCACCCTGGATACATAATACCTGACACATGTATAATGCAGCACGAAACTTTGCAAAGTGATGCTGTATGTATCATGTTGTAAACAGGGCACAGTGTGGAACATTGATAAAGGTAATTGAAAAGTGAGGCAAAGGCAGAGCAAGCCCTTCATAAATGAGCACCTATGTGTCTCAAAATCTTGGTGTGTTGTAAAGCGGGTAATGTCAGAGAACAATGAACATAGGAACAGTGTGATGTGTCTCTCACATGTGATCCCACGTAAGTATGTCATCAAACATTGCAACCTTAGGATGCTTTGTGCTCAACTTCCAAAACAACTCTCAACATAGCACAGACAGTTGAACAACCATCACCCATGTAAGTAGCTAAGTTACCTCTTCTACCTGCAATGAACTCAGTGCTACCCATGGCGGCTATGGCCCCTATGTACTGGTATGACAGCATGGTAATGTGCCAATAACAATCACTCTGCTGTTACAACATAGTTTTGAGAACAAAAGGCATTGTATATCAATTTTATTCTTGTGTAATACCGATGTACTCTGCTCTATGCATTCACTGTGCACATGTCCTGCATTCACAGGTCAATGTACCTCTGTTTATGTCTCATAGGTGCCCCCCAAGCCTACACACGAGAAGAGGTGGACACATTCCAGGACCCTAATGCTACCAGTGAGAATCAAGTCTTAATTTTTTTGCTCCATAAGGCTACTACTAATATTTTGCATGGAATGTTACCACTTACTTGTGACACAACTAACATCAGCATGTGCATACTAGCAGTACCATATATGTGCCTTGACTTGATCTCTTTGTAGGTGTCACATCAAAGTATCCATCTGCGGAAAATGTGACCATCCACAATGCATCCCATCAATCCACACTTATGTGCATATTCACAAAGAGTCAATGCCCCCAGAAATCCGTTTTGAACATTCTGATGACATCAACTCCTTTACATTAATTACAATTTGATGGATAAGCCACTTACAATCTCTTCATGCCACCTTGTAGGTTATGACCCTATTAATGCACCATTACGCGTGGAAGGTCTGTGCAATGGGTGTTGCCATGGAAATTAAAGTTCAACACCCAGTGCTGTGTTACCACAGCTCCATATGTCCAAGGTGTGGGACTGCCCAAAATATAGCATGAATATACCTGTACTTCACCATGCGATACAAGATGATCACATTTATTTGACCTTAAATATTGCTCTTACCATGTGTGCAGCATTGCGCAGCACACATAACAAGATGAAAAAGCGATCACACAATAGAACTTCAGGGTGTGCCTGTTGGAATGTAAAATTATATAATCGTGACTGTCCCACTATGTACCATATAACCGCATATACGTATCCATGATCGTGAATAAAACACTATTGTATGATAGCCTAATGATAGGTTATAGAGGTTCGTTCTGTCCTATTAATGTAGTTAGGACTACTTGGTATCATCTCCCTTCGTCTAAGAGTTTTGATACTTCATGGTATAACACAGAATACGAAAACAGGTTAAATCGCTTAAGTCTGCCTCTCTTTCATTAGAACATGGTTCAGGGAAACCCAAGGTCATACTTGCTCTTCTCGTAGGACGCATACATTTTAGCAGGGTCCGTTTCTGTACTCCACTGGTCCAAGATAGACAAGAAGGGCACCTCACTGACCTACCCTTGGAATAGCTTTTAGCTTAGCTATTGACAAATGTGTAAGAACCTTAAATGGGTTTTCAGGTAGACTAACGGACAACTTGTGTATTTTCTTTTTGGGTGTTAACCAGAATATGTAAAACGTATATATACTTTGTGTTATGTGTATTTCGTTAGTCTCCTCTGCGCACCTCCATGGGTCGTGTAGACAGAGGCTCCCCTGTCAGGGCTTGTATTTTGATTCAATAAATGGTTCGACCTTCTCCATTGCCGACTGCTTTGTTATTCCTTGATTGTGGATATATTAATATATATATCTTTGGACTATTGATAAGTATAGTCCGGCCTTAAGAAATTTGAATCTTTCAGTTGGCCACTCCGCCGGGACTCCGCGTTAGGGTCGTCCCCTCCTGTAATCAGGAGCAGAAGGGACAGGGAGGAGTTCTGGCCGAGTGGGTGGACAAGAAGTATTTATTTAAAGACCCCATTAGCAGAGAGTCCGCCCTCTAACCCAGTATTCCTCCCGGCTGCTGAAGACCCTATGCCGGAGTCCTACGGGCTTAACCCGAGAGAAACACAGACTGTGTCAGTCTGTCTAGAAATCGGCAGTGGAGAAGTCGGGATCGACCTGAGTGCACCAGGTGAGTGAATCTTCTGAATAGAATCAGACACTTGAGGAAAGTGTCTATTTGGAAATTGTTTGTTTGACGGTGGCTGGGGAAGCCGGACCACGAGGAATCAGGAAAAAGGGTCTGGCGTTGCGGTGCAGGGGCTGCACGTGCAGACACCTTTAGGATTTGTATTTACTTTGTGAAATTGCACTTGGTGCCTTGCGAAGCATGGGGTGTTCGCTCGGCCAAACTCACTCAGGAGAAGTCCTCGGAGCAGCTGGGTAAGCTAGGATTCTGGAGCCTTGGGCCCCGAAACACCAGCCCAACCAGAATGCGACCAAGGGATACCTAAAAAGTGAGTTTGTGGTCTTCCTACCAAGGGGCTTTATTGTGATTTTTGGAATTCTTTGGAATTTGATTCCCCGAACAGGAGTCGACGGGCTCTGTTCGTATTACAAGACATGTCATTGGTATTTGATTTTGTATAAGAGCTCATTTCTGAAACCCTGCAGCCTTTGCGGCATCTTGTATGAAAACGATCGGAAGAGTATAAGAGAGTGAATGGTGAAGTGGGTGCGCCCGTATGAAAGAAGCAAATTGACATAATAGTAACATTTGTAACGTTATTGTTGACATGCCTTCTTTTAGTAAACTATGCTTTGGGTGCTGCTGTGGGAGAGGTACTCGGCTGGAAGAAAAACAGCCTGCCCCTCCCGAAGGGAGCCCCAGTTTTGATATGTATGTTAAACATGGTCTTACTCCAATTTTATTTAATACATTATGGAATAGGTATACAAAAGATAATACCGAATTGCAATGGCCCCTTACAGGGTCGTTTGATAAAAACAAAATAACGTATTTGCAAAATAAAATGTTTATGAAGAAAAGTCGCCAGTCTATGTTTCACTCCTTGAACCTATGGTTAAAGGAGGCTAAACGACGACGAATAAGGGAAGAGAAATTAGGAAGAATTAAATATGGACAGACCATAACTCAAAAGACGGTAGTTTATGATAGGGGGAAACTAGAGGAAAATATTGCTCAAATGGATAGGCAGTTCCGTTTAGAAACAGACAAAAGTTATTTAACCCGACCTGATACGGGAGATGAATTAGAGGAGTTGTTAGAAGCCCGTCCGCCTCCTCCTTATGCCCCACAGGGTCTATATCCAGCAGTGCGGTTGGCTCATCAAGCGCCTGAGCCTGCGCCTGCACCTCCGCCGGCGCCCCCACTACCACCAGCACCTCCCATACGAAATCTTGTAGGAGCAATGGCTACGGCCCCATTAGACGGGTCTGTATGGGATGCGCTGCTTCCCCCTCCTTCGCTCCGAACCTCTACTTCCCCCCTGGTTACATTACAACCGGATTCGGTTGTACCGTCTATGTCAAGTCCAATATTTATCTCCCCTCCGGCTCGAAGTGTTATAGATCCTCGAGCTTTGGCTACCTTAGATACAACCCCTAAACGTTTGAGATCGGATCTGAGCGACCCACCGGTTTATACCAGGTCTGCGATGGGCATGGAAGAATGACAAACTATTGTAAATCAGGCGTCCCAATGGATGCAGAATGCTATTTATACGCTAGAGGATATTTGGAGTACTATGAAGGATTACCAGCCTGTTGCCCAACAATTAGCTTTAGAAAATATGGCGATTCGTTTGATTTCGCTGTGGGAACAGTGTTTTGAGGAAGGATATGCACCACAGATAATAAAAGATATTAGAGACAGAGCCCACAAATTCCATCTACAGGCCGATGAAGTATATCAGAACGTGGCAACTCTCTTGCAGTATCGTGAGCGAATACATCGGAGATGTACCGATTGGGGAACACAGAATCCTATGATAGAGGTACATCCCCTTTTTGTCCCAGAATTACCTGAACTTAAGGATGCCGGGGGCAACGTAACTAGAGCTAGGGAGTACGCAAGGCTTCAGGAACAATGGGTTTATATTCCTTGGAAACGAAGCGAGGTCCTTGCATTAAAAGCTCAGCTCCCTGACCCGCGTAAAAATCCCACTGCTTACTACAAAGAACTGGGCGAGGCTGCCAATTCTGCGATCATGACTATAGCATATATTGAGCTGTTCTTTGGCCTCTTGATCCCGGTCGATATCTGGAGACAGATACATGATACGGATCATATTGTCGAGTTAGGAGCAGCGTGGGATAAATTAAAAGATTGGGATAAAGAACAGAAACCTGGGGAAAAACCCAGAGATTAAATATTGGCAGTACCAGACAAAATAATTACGTACATCCAAACACTCCTGCCTCCTAAAAAGATAGATTGGGATAAGTTAGCTGCTTGTAAACAGAAGAAGGACGAGAGTGTCTCGGATTTCTTCACTAGATTCGAGAAAACATTCATAGATTTTAGTGGGCAGGATTTATCCACGGATGGGGGAATACAATTGTTTGTAAATAGATTTGTGACAAATTTGTTACCAGAGATTATGACACACCTTCAGGCGGCCGAAAGTACATGGACTACGCCCACCCCATCTGTGATCCTTAGTATGGCTCAGTACTATGAGCACCGAGAGAATGAAAACAAGGAAAGGACGGAGAAGAAAACGAAAGATTTGAAGACTAGAGTTTTGCTACAACAAGTCAGTAGAGGACAGAATTCAGGGCGAAGTGGGCACGGTTCCTTCCAAAGAAGGACCGGCAGAGGACGAGGAGGTCCCCCGAATCTTGGTTTGAATCAATGCTCGCATTGTAAAGAGGAGGGGCATTGGAGAGCGGATTGCCAATTGATAATGGCCAGAAATGTTCCCTATAGGGGACGAGGCAAGGGCCAGGGAAACATTGACCGAAATAGCATGAGAAGAGAAGATGGTGATTCTCAGAAAAATTATTTCGATAATCCACAGAACAGGCAGTACTATAATGAGACTTTCGTAGATGACAACTGCGATGAGCAGGATTATGCATGAGACAGCCAAAGGACAGAGAGCATCAGGAAAATTCTTAGTGGATACTGGAGCAATGAATCATTCAGTTGCTCATACCATGGTCCCAGAGGCGGCTCTATCTGACCACAAAAATGTATCAGTAGGGTTCTCTGGAATACCAGTGGTAAGCCCTATTTCCAAGCCTCTGCCCTTCACTATAGGACCTATTTCTATACAGTCGCCCTTTTTGCTAACATCTAACTGTGGTGAGATATTTTGATAAAATTACATGCTCGGATTTACTGCTCACCAGATGGTGTATATTTGACAATGCAGAAACCTTCTTTAAAGGATTCACAATATTTTGCAAGAAACGAGCATTTACCCCCTGAATTTTCTACCATTCCTCAGACTTTGTGGGTGACAGGGGACACTGATGTAGGCCTGTTAAAGATAGCCCCCGTATCCATTACTCTGAAACCTAATGCGCAGCTGCCTCGCATTCCACAATATAAGATTTCACCAGAAGGTGAACGGGCTATGTTAGAAATAATTCCGGATCTTATTCAAAAAGGGGTGGTAGAAGAAACATCGGCTAATATTTGTAATAGCCCGATTTTGCTGATTCTGAATAAAACACCAGTTGATGGTGCTCCAGATTATAAAAATACTTATCGTTTTGTAATTGACCTATGTGCAGTTAATAAAATAGTGGTTCCACAGTATCCCGTGGTACCGGATATAACAGCTATTTTAACAATGATTCCTCCCACGGCCAAATATTTTTCGGTAATAGATCTAAAGAATGCCTTCTTTAGCATCCCAATTCATCCAGATAGTAGGCATATCTTCGGATTTTCATTGGCTAGCCGAAGTTTCAGATTTACACGCGCTCCTCAAGGCGATACTGAAAGTCCGAGTATTTATAGTCAGGCTTTAAAAGCAGTCCTAGATGAATTAATTTTGCCTGCCGGAAATTCTATTATTCAGTATGTGGATGATATACTAGTGGCCTCCGATACTAAGGAGGGATGCAAGGAGGCCACAGTAAAATTGTTACAACATTTGGCCAAGAAAGGAAATAAAGTGTCCCTTTCCAAATTTTAATATTGTCGACAGGAAGTAACCTACTTAGGTCATTTTCTGTCGAAAGCGGGGAGACGATTGACTCCAGAGCGAATAGCTATAATAACTAACATGTCTGTTCCTCGTACACAATGTGATGTTCATGCTTTTCTTGGCATAACCTCTTACTGTCGTCAGTGGATTCCTAACTATTCCCTCCTCTCTAAACCCTTGTTGCAATTGACAACCAAAGATGTGCATGAACACTTGCCCTGGACAGATGAATGTCAAGAAGCCTTTTTATTTTTAAAGTCTACTCTGTGTTCAGCACTTGTGTTGGGAACCCCAGATTACCGAAAACCTTTTTCACTTTATGTGCATGAGGTGGTCGGTTGTTCATTATCAGTGTTAACACAGACGTTTGGGGAGAAACAGAGGCCTTGTGCATATTTCTCTTCGATTTTGGACATTGTAGCACAAGCCCTCCCAAGCTGTCTGAGGGCCACTGCTGCAGTAGCACTGGCCATCCGACAGTCAGAAGGAATAGTCCTTAACACTGATCTTACATTCATAGTTCTGCATGCTGTGGATATTCTTTTAAATAGGACTAAAACACAACATCTCAAGAGTGCTAGATTGACAGGATATGAATTGACATTGTTTGCCCCCCATATTACGATTAAAAAATGCACTACTTTGAATCCTGCTACGTTATTACCTCTCCCTGACAAAGATGAAAAAGTTGATGTCAATGATTGTGTGTTCAGAACAGAGGAAGAAACAAAAGGACGTGTAGATTTAACAGACACCCCTTTACTTGAACCAGAGGGAGAACTATTTGTTGATGGCTCTTGTTTCAAGTTGCCAGATGGCACTACGACAGCTGCATATGCCATCACTACTTTAAAGACCGTAGTGGAAACCGCAAGGATTCCACATCATTCAGCTCAGGCAGCTGAACTGATAGCCTTGTTAAAAGCCTGTGAAATGTGTGAAGGTCTAGAAGTAAATATTTTCACAGAAAGCCAGTACGCCTTTAGTTTTGGGAGGCTTTGGAGGGAGCGGGGTTTCTTTGCCACTCATGGTCAGAAAATACAGCATGGTCCCTTGATTGATTGATTGTTATTTGCCTTAACATTACCAAAAAAGTTAGCCATCATTAAGTGATTAAGTGTAGTGCACATAAGAAGGTGGTAGACTCGATTGGAAACGGGAATGCTTTTGCCGATTCAGTAGCAAAGGAAACTGCTCAAAGTAAAGGAAGTCCTATGTTTTCTAGTGCATCTATCCGATGGCCCATTGAAACATCTCTATTTGATAATACCCTTGAAAGTGTAAAACGATTACAGAAAGAAGCAACTCCAGAAGAAATACAGAAGTGGGAACAGGACATTGGGAAATTGGATCAGAATGGGTGCTGGATAGATCGATCTGAAAAACAGCGATGGTTGCTTCCAAATGCAATGGTATATGCAGTAGTTATGATGACACATGGCCCAGCCCATATCACTGCGAAAGGAATTAGCACAGTACTAGATCCGGTGTGGTATAACACTAATATTGTAAAAACAGCAGCCCACATTGTGAAATATTGTCCGGTGTGTTTACAACATAATCCTGGAGGTAGAGAATCTGTTTTGAGTGGCAACTTTGCTCCGCCATCCTTTCCATTTGAAGTTTTAAAGATAGATTTCATACAAATGGAACGTGTAAATACTTTAAAATATGTCTTGGTGGTGGTGTGTTCTTTCAGTAAGTGGGTTGAAGCCTACCCCACCAAGGATGCAACTGCCATTACCACCGCAAAAGTACTGATTAAAGAATTCTTTCCTCTGTACTGTTTGCCTCGAATTATTTGGTCAGACAATTGACCACATTTTAATGCTACTCTTGTACAATGTGTTTGTGATGGCCTGCAGATTAAACAAAAGCTTCATGCCGCTAGGCACCCGCAATCTGCGGGACTGGTTGAAAAATATAACGGCATACTGAAACTTAAAATGGCCAAAGTCTGTGCAGACACTAGACTAAAGTGGCCTGATGCCCTCCCAATAGCTTTGCTATCTCTTAGAACAACTCCTCATTCGAGGACGGGCCGGTCCCCTTACGAAATTACATTTGGCCGTCCGGCAAACATATGGGGAGTTCCCAGACCTAGATCCTTTAGAGATATTGATTACCCATTGATGACAGATTATCTTTATGAGTTGACTAAAGATCTGCGTTCTATTCATCAATAGGTATCGGACACATTGCAGCCACTACCGGAGGGTCCTGGACATCGACTGGAGCCTGGCCAGTGGATACTGGTGAAGAACTATCAGCGAACATCGAGCCTAGAGCCCAGGTGGTCTGGCCCCTACCAAGTATTACTGGTGACGAGGACGGCAGTGAAAGTGCATAGCCGCAAGCATTGGATCCATGCCAGTCACGTCAAGAGCCTCCCGTTACCACTGCCCTCTGATCGCCAGAACAAAGACGGAGTGCCGAGTCAGGAAGGAGAACTGATTCGGAGTTTTGTACATTTCTTGGAAGCTCAGGAGAAAGAGCAGTCAAGTGTTGTGTTGCCTGAAGGGGAAGGTGAAATAGCTGAGTCAAGAGCAACTACTAATCCCGAGGCAGCACGAGAGGAGGCTAGGCCTGTTACCCATGCTACTAAATTGTTCTCTGACCAGGAGCAACCTAGCCGTTGTCGCTACGATCTGCGGCCCCGAAAACAGCACGGTACCCCACTCGCTAAGGAAGGAAAAAAAAATGAGACATTGTTATCTAAAATATCGAGCAGAGTGATTGGGGTGCTGAGCGAGACAATGGACTGAACTCGTAGAGAGCTAGGAACTTTGTGCAAAAAAAGCTCTGTTCAGATTGAAGAACTGAGAAAAGGGCCGCAATTGTACTTTTTGAATTTGAAAACTTGCTTTTCCTTGGATAAATGGATAAGAGCCTGTCTGTGAGGCTCTAAGGGAGGAAAAACGGACACAGGGAGAAGATCCCTCACAGGGAAGAAGAAACCCTCTGGTGGTTGGCGTGCTTTGTGGATACAAAGTTTAGTTTTGGACTTTTAGCAAGGGACCGAGATAGATTTGGACTTTTAGAGAGTATGTTTCCCTTTGGTCGAATTATGATGGAGGATGAAAGACCACTGGCCCCTCGGCGCCAGATTCGTGATATGCAATTGTATTCCGGATGGCCCACCAGAGTGAAGGTGGCATTCGTTGTTTTAATTGCTTTGATTACCGTAATTATGATGTGTGTATTTGTATATTTAGAATTCCAATATCCAGTTCGTAAATTATTGAAGACTACTCCTGCTCCAGAAGAACATCAATTTTATTCTCTACCCCCGCATAAGGCAAGGCATAGGGAGACTTATTCGAAAAATGTGTTTATAGAGATGTTACACCAGACTCACAGTACCACAAACAAGACGAATTGCTGGGTTTGTGGGTTATTGCCATCAGTTATGCATCAACAGGAATTATTTATATCTCTCCCTCTATCGTATTTAGCTAGTTGTGAGGCATGGTGGCAACTGTTATCCTTGATGTATTCCCAATATGTCGTGAATCCAAAAATATATTTTGAAAGAGATTATGAAGCTATTTTGAAATATAACGAGAGACACCAATGATTTGATGCAGAAGGAGATAAAGGTCGGGGTTCTTTAGATCCAAATGCTTGCATGAATGTATATACAGATTCCAAAAATGATAGCTTGTTACAAGAAGAGAGGCAAGACTTTGAGCTTTTCAATTCCACTTTGTATTTTCAACATTTTAAGGAACCTAATGTTACAAATGATAGAGCACTGCCAGTCCCCATTATAAATTCCACTTCTTTGTTTTGTATTAGGGGGCGAGGTCACATTAAGGTAGGGAATAGTACCTGTAATTACACCTATACGTTGCAAATTGATAGTACTCCTCCGATGATCACCCCCAACGTGTATTTCGTATGTGGGCAAAATGCTTATACTTGGCTTCCCCGGGAATGAACAGGACAGTGTTATCTGTCCTTTCTTTACCCTCCTGTATATGTTGCCCCTTCCATCATAAGACTCATCAGCTGATAAAAAGAGATTTAGAAACTAATAGGACTATAAGAAGCTATAATACTGATAAGACTGACCAGACGGATACCTCACTACAACATTTTGAAGATATTTCAAAGGGACTGGTTCCATTTTGGGGGCCAATTTTCAACAGTCGTAACATAAGACGACTGTCTAGAATTGTGGAAAATGTGGTCCAAACAACGACTGAAATATTAGCTAATATCACTGTAGAGCTTCAGGCTACAAGGCTTGTTTCTCTTCAAAATCGAATGGTGCTAGACGTCATCCTGGCAGATAGAGGCGGAGCTTGTCGTGTGATCGGCAGCTCATGTTGTGTCTACATACCTGATTCGGCCCCTACTATACATCTCGCTATTAAAAAATTGCAGCTATTAGCTAATGAATTGCATGAAGAAAATAGTGCCTGGTCCCTCAGTGGGTGGTTCTGGAGTCTTTTAGCTACATGGGGATGGAAGGTATTTGTGATTATAGTAGGAATATTTGGAATAATTTTCACTTGCTGCTTATGCCTTCATTGTGGTCCAGCGTGTTGTACTTTATGTGCAACCAAAATAACGTCTTCTTTGACCCAGGCCCAACAAAAGAAGATAGAAAAACAAATGATCCAGAAGGAGGTAGCGGATCTCATGCAGATAGATGAAGGGGTATTTGTGGATTTAGTAGATTTAGTTTATGAGTGAAACCTGGCTTAAAGACGACCTAACCAGCATCCCCAATCTAGCAATACCGGATGGGTTCTCTATGTCTTGCATCAATAGAGACTCAAGAGGAGGTGGCATCGCCGCCATCCATAGATCCTCCTTTACCTGCTCCTTTCAAAAGGAGAGTATTGCGGACTGTGAATGCGCTCGCTTTAAAATCTCCACAAGTCCCCATTGCACTTTTTCTGGTCTTTTCATCTACAGACCCCCGGGGCCGTCTACGAAATTCACTGAAGAGCTCATTGAGATAACACACGCTATGATCACTGGCTCGGCCAACTTCACGATCTTGGGAGATCTCAATCTCCACCTAGACAATTCATCGGATGCTAAAATCAGCAACTTTGCAGCAGACCTAGCGGCTCTGCAGCTAATCCAGATCGTCCAAATCCCCACACATGTCGCGGGCCATTTACTTGACCCGGTATTTACTAATATGCCCGAGGCCAGAGCGGACGACCCTATACCCATGGCCTGGACGGACCACTCGCTAGTTACCTTCTCAATCCCGAACAACTCCCCTCCCGTGAAAAAATCACCCACCTCTTGCCTAAAACGACCTTGGCACAAACTCCAACAAGGTGACCTAGCGGCCAGCCTAGGGGAACCTAACCTGGAGGATATAAACGACATTGAAAAATCTTATGCGTCCTTCCAGGAATGGATCACCAGGGGACTGGACTCCATTATACCAGCCAAGTGGACAAAAGGACGAAACACCCCTTCCAACCCCTGGTACGATGAGAACCTCAAAACGATGAGGAAAGCCTGTAAAAAAACGGAACGGCAATGGAGGAAGGAATATAAGCAAGAGGACAAATACGCATACTTGGCCACTCTCAGAACATACCACAAGGCAATCCGGGTAGCCCGCGCTGCCTTTTACGCTACTGAGATAAAAGCTAGCCCAAACCCCACGAAAACTATCTTCCAAATCGTGCAAAAATTGCAAAACGGAGACAAGCCGGCTTCTCACATCACCTCCACGCAGCAATGTGAAGACCTAGCCACCTTCTTCACGGAAAAAGTGAAGAAAATTTACAACGCCTTCACCCAGGATAGTCCAGAAGACATCAGCCCTCCCAACGCCACCTTCGGAGACTCCAAGCTCACATGCCTACCCGCTATCTCCGGCGAAGAACTTACCAAACTTTGTAGGAAGGTGAAATCTGGCGCACCCACAGATCCGATGAGGCCAATTCACTTTCTGGGAGCCTTGGAATTCTTCCTCCCAACATTAACCTCACTCCTTAATATCTCATTTGCCACAGCCACGGTACCTACCTGCTGGAAACAGGCCTGGGTAACACCGATCATAAAAAAACCCTCCCTAGACCCCTCTAAACCGGAGAACTACCGGCCCGTTTCACTGCTCCCATGGGTCGCGAAACTAGCGGAAGCTCACGCGAACAAAATTCTCAGTGATCACATGGCAAAAAACAACATCCTGGACCCCTCTCAGCACGGGTTCAGGCCGGGCCATAGCACGGAATCCGCGCTCCTCACCTCCACGGAAAGCCTACGGGAAATTATGGACACCGGCAAAAGTGCCGCGCTGATACTGCTCGATCTCAGCGCGGCCTTTGATATGGTCTCCCATGCCATCCTACTAAAACGCCTTGAAAACATAGGGATAGTAGATTCGGCGCTTCAATGGTTCCGATCATTTCTAACCAACAGATCATTCAGGGTATCTGCCCCTCCGTTCATCTCCCAACCCCAAGATATAGGACAAGGAGTTCCACAGGGCTCTACCCTCAGTCCCTCCTTGTTTAACCTATACATGCAACCCTTGGCGGAGGTTGCCAAGAATTGGGGCCTCACAATGGTGTCGTACGCCGACGACACTCAGTTGGTCATCAGCCTCAATGAGGCCCCCTCTCCCGATGCCACTAGATTCAGGGATGGACTGACTGCTGTCGCTAAATGGATGACAGCAAATTGCCTCCAACTCAACGGTGGCAAAACCGAGGTACTGATAATGGGGAAAAATAGTAACAACTGGAATGACCTCTGGTGGCCCCAATCACTGGGCCCAGCACCCCACCCTAAGACTCTAGCAAAAAATCTAGGAGTGTGGCTGGACTCTACTCTTAGCTTCCAGTCGCACACCAAAAAAGTTGCCGCAACTTGCATTGGCTTACTGAGAAGTCTCAACCCAATCTTAGGCTACTTTGACTCCAAAACACGACAACTGATCGTACAATCTACCATCCTGTCCAGGCTGGACTACGCGACTGTCCTGCTGTTAGGAGCAAACAAAACTGAAATAAAGAGACTCCAACGGATCCAGAATTCGGCTGCAAGGGCTATAGTAGGTCTTCCAAGAAGGTGCTCGGCAAGAGCGACCATTCACAGACTACATTGGCTACCCATGGAAGCCCGCATCCAGTTCAAGGCCCTCATATTTGCCTTTAAAATCCTGAAGAACGAAGGTCCAGAGCTCCTCCGTTCGTTGTTGACCCCCTATTACCCCAAACGGAATCTCCGGTACATGGGACAACACCTAGCCATGGTACCCCACACAAAGTTATGTCGCATCGGAGGGCGTTCCTTCAAACTACTGGGGGCCAAGTTATGGAATTCCCTTCCTCTCCACATCCGATGCATCGACAATATTCTAGCTTTCCGCAGAGCGACCAAAACCCATCTCTTTCCCTCCCTGTAGGTCCCGTCTGTCGTTTCAGTTGTTTGTGTTAGGGTTCTAGCGCCGGGACGCCCCGTTGCTGGGGCAGCTGTTTGCGCTTTACAAAACAGATAACATAACATAACATAGTATAGAGTAACATAGTTATATTGGCCATAGTGGGCCAAAAGGGCCGTCTGTTGGAATGTAAAATTATATAATCGTGATTTAACCACTATGTACCGTATAACCGCATATACGTATCCATGATCGTGAATAAAACACTATTGTATGATAGCCTAATGATAAGTTATAGAGGTTCGTTCTGTCCTTTTAATGTCGTTTGGACTACTTGGTATCATCTCCCTTCGTCTATCTATAAGAGTTTTGATACTTCATGGTATAACACAGAATACGACAACAGGTTAAATCGCTTAAGTCTGCCTCTCTTTCATTAGAACATGGTTCAGGGAAACCCAAGGTCATACTTGCTCTTCTCGTAGGACGCATACATTTTAGCAGGGTCTGTTTCTGTACTCCACGGGTCCAAGATAGACAAGAAGGGCACCTCACTGACCTACCCTTGGAATAGCTTTTAGCTTAGTTATTGACAAATGTGTAAGAACCTTAAATGGTTTTTCCGGTAGACTAACTGACAACTTGTGTATTTCCTTTTTGGGTGTTAACCAGAATATGTAAAAAGTATATATACTTTGTGTTATGTGTATTTCGTTAGTCTCCTCTGCGCACCTCCATGGGTCGTGTAGACAGAGGCTCCCCTGTCAGGGCTTGTATTTTGATTCAATAAACGATTCGACCTTCTCCATTGCCGGCTGCTTTGTTATTCCTTGATTGTGGATATATTAATATATATATCTTTGGACTATTGATAAGTATAGTCCGGCCTTAAGAAATTTTAATCTTTCATGCCTACCCACACTAACGCAGACTTGCCTTCAATGCAGACACCCTTCACCATCGTGCACACTTGGCAGCCTTGGCGCATGGCAAACCATTGTGTGTTAGCGCAGAGATGAAATTACAAACTTCACCATACATTTTAAATTTGGTCAAGGCTGTAATCATCTCTTCACTCACTGGAACACAACACTAAGGCTACTAGTGCAGCTGTGCATCTGAAATATTGGATTGTGATGAAACCAATTAGTCCAGGTATTATGTATGAAGCCTTATGTTAGAGAGTTTTTATAATGGAAGTGCTGAGACTTAACATGATCAGTATGTGAGGACAATTCATGTCACGGTTCGCCAAAATATAAATATGGCACAACCGTGGCATTTTGAGTTGTTGCACAGTGGCGTATTGCATTTTGATGCATCGCTGTGTTGCGGCAGCGATGTGTCAAATATTGTAAATAAGGCCCATGAACTCTCACACACCGATATGCATACATACATGCAAACACACACAGACATGGAGTTATGCACACACTACGCAGATATTTTTTTTAACTTTCCCTTCTCCTGATTCATGCTGCTCCTCCGGCGGGGTCTGTCTATTCTCTCCTCTCCCTCATGCACTTTCAGATCGGCACTTCCAGGTGAGGGAAAGGGTGAAGGGGAGGCGTCTTGGTCAGCCTGGGAGGAGGAGGGAGGCTCAAATTGGACCAATAACGGGAGGGTGATTAAGAGTGCTTGGTACAGTCGGGGAAGCAGGGAGAAATGGGACCTGAAAGAGAATGTGGTGTAGGGGAGAGGGGAAATGAGGCAGAAGAGCAGGATGGGAGGATAGGTGTGAGCTACTTACAGGGGCTGAAGCTCCAGCATGAACTTTAGAGGGAGTGGAATAATGAAGAGGGACTGGAGAATATGCCACAGTGCCTGCCTGGTAGCGAAATGGGGGACATCAGTCGAATGGGACGGGGGTGGGGTGTCCGTAGCCATCAGGTGTTCGCTGAGGAGGAGTACAGGCGCTTTCTTCCTTCTGTGCATTTCCACGGGCAGAGAGAGGCAGTGGAGGCATTGCTGCACCCGGATTCCTTTCTATGTGAGTAGAAAGATATACATTGAGGTATGCACTATGCCTAGCAATATGCTGAACGCTCATATTTGTCTTCCTCGATAGTAGCTTTCACTTCCGTGAGGCAATATTGAGACAAAACTTACAATAGGCCCTCTTACACCTGTTCTAAGACCACCTGCCTGCAAGGAAGCACCCAGACTCTTCTATAAAAGGTATATGCGATGGCTCTTTTTTATTTTCATTAATTTTGTTGTTGTAGAAATGTGCCTTCGCACCAGTTTTCCAATGCCACAACTATTGCTTTCCAATGGTTGTATCAACCTCCTGTGAACTTGTGGAACTTGCAGCCGTATGGATCTGATCCTCGACATCCCTCGAACCAGCCACATCTCCGGACATCTGAGAGACCTTCACTGGCTCCCCGTCAACAAAAGAATCACCTTCCGCCTCCTCACCCACGCACACAAAGCCCTACACGACCAAGGCCCGAGCTACCTCAACAGCCGAGTCAACTTCTACGCTCCCAAACGCCACCTCCGATCAGCCAACCACGCCCTCGCCGCCGTCCCCCGCATCCGAAGAGCGACTACAGGAGGAAGGTCCTTCTCCTACCTGGCCGCCAAGACCTGGAACTCCCTCCCTCCCGACCTGCGCCTGACCCAAGACCACCTCTCCTTCAGGAAGAAGCTGAAGACCTGGCTGTTCGAGCAGTAGCGGCTCCTCCCCCCCCCCCCCCCCCCCCCCCCCCCCCAGCGCCTTGAGACCCTACGGGTATGTAGCGCGCTTTATAAGTGTCACTGATTGATTGATTGATTGCTGTATTGGTTTATCCAAGACCTCCTTCAATCCCAGTCACCCTGCTTGTAGGACCCTGCAGGACACAGGAACTTAGCCCATTTGTGTGGCATACGAATTGGCAATTTTCACTTCAGGCAACAAAACTTTACTGAAACTAGATCCACGACCAATGCTTCCCACTAGACAGTCAGACATTACTCAACCAGTCCTGAATGTTGGTCACAATGGTACCTTTTGCCTCATGTGTCAAGTGAGGTGAAAGCAGACTATGCCACACTTGTGGCATTCTGATATCACCTTCGCCGCTTAAGCTAGATCGCTGCCCACATTCACTGATGGAGGTGAGGAAATGTGAGCGCACTCACTTGTAGCATTTATGAGCGAAAAAATACTTTGGAAATCTGAAAATGTAATATGATGTGGTGAATGAAGTGCTCAGGTGGGAAGAGGTGAAGTGGGGTGATTACCCTCTATTCTTCCAGCCCCACCAGTCCACACTCTGCACGGGTGTTGCTACCCTGTTGGAACGACTTTACAGCTCTGCAATTACTAAAGCCTGTGTCCTTTACTTTCCATGTTTCCATCATCCTTTGAGAAGTAACATCCACTAGAATGAATCCCCCATCTCCCCTTTTGTATAATCAAATACAACTCTGTAAAATTAATTCATTCCATTTCCAAGGTTGGGCTAACATGTATTTAAATGCACAAAAGGCATAACTCTTTTTTGAAAATAAATATATAAATGTTTAGTCTGCCAGCTGGCGACGGGGAAATTATGCTGTTTTGCCTTTTCCCGGCATGGGATGTTATAATACTGCATTTAAAACATAATTATCACTAATTAGCTTTTTGGAGATATTAAAACTAAACATTTTAAATCCTCTCCCTGTAACCTGATGCGTGTGTGTGTTTTATTTCACGCTTGTGTGGTCGCCTTCGGTTTACCATAACTGAGTCTCCTAGTAGTTCTAGGCGATTGATGCTGTAAAAGAGGAACTTAATGGCTTTAATGTGATAGCATCAGACGGCTGCCAGCGAATGTGATACTGTTGCAAAGAAGGTCATTTGTTCACCCAGTTTCTGCCGCCTGGAATCCCTTTGTCAAGCTGGGCCTGTGTTTCTTCTATTGTACATTGTTTATCCACTTGCGCTGCATTCATTTCTTTTCACCAACACTGTATTCGTTCTTCTTAGTGGCATCCACCCAGGTGCACCATTAATGCATAATGCGAAATCACAGGGCTCACTGCAGAATGTTGTGAGGGGCCACTAAAACTCCCATACCCCACACATCTCCATAGGTTTGAGGCTGAAATGAGACCCTCCTACCCCCACCCTCCCTGGAGAGTACATCCTGCTCTGTCATCGTGCAGGATGCGTGCGTCGAGCGTTATGCCCCTGTGCACTGTACTCATGGGCAGATTTGCAAGCCTTTTGCGCAGCCGGTGCGACATTTGGCGTGACGCGGCTGGTTTGCAATCCAGTTGAGTTATATTTATAAGCAAAGGTAAAGCCACCCTGCGTGACTTTACCTGTGCTTGTAAATACGCCCCTTTTCACACAACACTTTAAGTGGTAGGGGCATGACGTGGATGTTGCTGTGGGTGTTCCCACGCAACACCCATGTCCAATAATGCATTTTCAGGTTTACAAGGAACCGTGAATCTGGAAATGTATCAGATTGCTACGCCGCCCTAGTGGTGGCATAGCAAGATGCAAAGAGAAGAAATGTTTTTTTTATTTACCTTGGTTTTTTCCTCTTTCAATGCGTGCTGCATTCTAAAGGATGCACTGGAAGGGAAGAGGAAATCACCTCAAATTACTCTTTTCATTCAGGAAGTTACCCCTTCATGCAAAAAAACAATCTCCCCACGATGCATTCATCCTTGCACCAAGGTGCAAGGGTGCCTGCACCAGCGCATGGCAGAAGTTTGTGTGCCAGGGCAGGGGGAAGCACAGAGATGCAACATATTGTTGTAAGTATGTCGCATCCCTGTGCTTCGGAACTAACGCAGCGCGGCGCAACAATATGACTTGCCGCACCGCACTGCGTTAGTTTCTTGTAAATCTGCCCTTAATTCTCTGGCACTGATTTTAATCACCTGCTGTACATCAATGTGTGGGTTCATTCCCTTTCCAGCTATTCAATCACTAGCAGCAGCGTCACTTTCATTTAATTTCATTACATTCATTTACTTTCACTACTTTGATTCCCTTGCACAGTACAGTACATACTTTCACTTGCATCACTTTCATTCTTTCGTGCTACATTTACTTTTTTCTGCTGTTTTCATTCAACGCATTAGTCAATTGTCTTACGTTTATTCCTCGGCGTTGCACTTATTCACTAGCATCATTCACTAGTATTGAGTTCATAGAACTTACACTGGATTCACTTTGCTTGGCACTGTGGATATTCAGTGATATTATGAGGCTTATTTACAAGCCCCTTGCGCCGCAGTTTGAACATAGGAAAAAGTGAAGTACCAGTGGTGCAAGAGGTTTGTAAATAAGCTCCTGTGTATTTTCCCTTCCACTTGCTTACATTACTGAATTCATTGAAACATTTGTCCTACTATGCCATGCATTGCTACCATTCAATTGGATTTTATTTATTCGCTGGCACCAAGCTTATTCGCTGACACTGTCTTCATTCACTGACTCTGCATTTGTTTGCTTACACCAAATACCTTCACTTGCACTGCATTCATTTATTGTATTGCATTCAGATACACAAGTTTATTTGTTTTACTTACACATCACCATCTAGCCACCCACACCCATCTACCTATCTATCTATCTATCTATCTATCTATCTATCTATCTATCTATCTATCTATCTATCTATCTATCTATCTATCTATCTATCTATCTATCTATCTATCTATCTATCTATCTATCTATCTATCTATCTATCTATCTATCTATCTATCTATCTATCTATCTATCTATCTATCTATCTATCTCTTTGCAACAAAAACAAGAATATAAATTCAACAAATACTGCAGCTGTTACAATTGTCAGGATGATGATTTAGAGACATTGCAAACACTGTATGAATTCCAGGGTAGAAATATTGCGCAAAATGAGTCATTAGAAAAACTTAGGGGCATATTAGCAACAAACTGCGTTAAAGATCGCAGGGCGCGCTAATTGAGATTTAGCTTAATGCCAGCTATCGTCAGATCAGATCGCCGCGATATTGCATTATTTATAACGCTTATCTCCACGGCGAGGTGAAATCCGGCGATTGCCACGAAATGCAAGATTATGGCTGGGAATCTAGCAATAATCCTACAGCGATAGGGGAATCCTTGCTAATAGGGAGATGTGGATTTAGCCTCCCATGTCAAAGGTAGGTTAGTCAGGAAAAATGCAGACCTACAATAACGGCAATAACCGCCGTTAGTGCGGGTTTAATATCGCTATGGGTGTCCTGGGCCGTATTGTAAATACAGAGAAGGACAGTTAGCGATCATTTTCAATCTGTTTTCACCAGGAACACCTACTTTGCGTCTCCTTAGAGATGCAAAGCGAGGCGTGAACAAAACGGGAGCTGAATCAAGGAAACACACGCTAGCATGTCCTTGTAAATAATGCAATATAATTATCACCGCTTTTCGTCCGAAAATGAACGCTAAAGCAGCGATAATTATATCGCCAGCCCTGTTGTGCGCAAGAAAGCGGTGGAAGAGGTGTGCGAGGGTATGAATGGGCTGCAACTGTTAGATGTGTGGAGACTACGTAACCCGACTGCGCGAGTGGGTACTTGTTACACTTCAGCTCACGATACATGGTCGAGACTGGACTTCTGGCTGGCGACTAGAGATGTGAGTGGATGGAGGTGGGTGCTACTCATTTGCCTCGCACTATCTCTGATCACGCACCTGCTACATTGGTATTGCAGATTCCATCGCATGCTCCGGCCCCTTTCACTTGGCGACTCTCTCCGGGGATTCTGACCGACCAGGTGCTGTCTGAGCGCCTGGGACAGATCATAGAAGAGTTCTTTGTTAAAAATGTGGGATCCGTTGATGATATGAGTACGGTGTGGGAGGCCTTCAAGGTGACGGTGAGAGGTGCATGTATAGGTTTAAGGTCTGGGGTGCTCACGTCCATTAGGTACTCCATGTCCAGGCTGGAAAGGGAGTTGCTGTCCCTTGAGCGACGTCTGGAAGGGGTGCGGGCATGTGTCCTCTTCATTCCCGATACAGAGGGGGACGAGGCAGGGATGCCCTCTGTCGCCGCTGTTATTTGCCATCATGATGGAACCTTTGGCCTGTATTCTGCGGCAGAGGTATGCGGAAGCAGCGTTGAAGTTCCCCCTCAGATCTCTGGCTGTGTCGATGTATGCGGACGACATGGTCCTGTATGTAAGAGACCCGGTAATTCATCTTGAAAATATACTTCGCGAATTCATTAAGTTTGGTCGACACTCCGGGCTGACTATAAACTGGGACAAATCTGTAATACTTCCACTCACGGACGCGACTCGCCAAATCCCGCTGGAGTTCCCTCTGGAGTGGGCGACGGAGTCGGTTCGCTATCTGGGCATCTGGGTGCATAGGGACTGTCAAGCAGTCATAAGGGCTAACTATGGGGTAGCCATTTCTAAGCTGGAGGATCAGGTGGCGAGATGGACTCGGCTCCCTCTGACGCTCGCTGATCGAACTTCTTTAATTAAAATGGTAGTGCTGCCGAAATTTCTTTATCTATTTGTGAATATCCCTGTCCCGTTGAAGTCGCACTTTTTCGCACGGCTGAAGTCCCTATTGATTTCGCTCACCTGGGCCGGCAAGAAACCGCGTGTGACTTGGGATGTCATGGTCAAGCCGCACGCACTGGGTGGGCTCGCCTTGCCGGACATGAAGCTTTATTATCTATGCGCGCAAGCGCAATTTGCTAGTTACTGGTTAAATGCTCCGCCGTATACACCGCACGTGGCGCTTGAGGCTAGTGCAGTTTTGCCATATCCGCTAAGGGCGATGATAACTAACAAACATTCGGTATTCGAGAAGGGGGAGATCGATACTGTGCGAAGCACGACATCCGCTTGGGAGGACCTTGGTAGACGGGCTGCCAGATTGCCGTTATATGCTCCGGCTATGCCACTGCTGTACCACTCAGATGTTTCAGTGACCAGTGAGATCGGGGGATTGCAGGTGTTGAGGGAAGCTGGAGTTCAGACCATGGGGGACCTCTTTCCGGGGGCATCCTTTCTCTCTTTACAGGCCATGACAGCACGCTCCACTAACACAGCTATGACTACCTTTGTTTATGCACGCTTGCGTGCAGCAATACAAGATTTGTTTCCAACGTATCCGGCGGAACCATTAACGCTTGGGGCATTGCAGCTGCTCTACACAGCCAAAGACAGAACTAAATTACTCTCTAAACTTTATAAGGCTGCGCAGGAGGATGAAGGAGGAGGGGCGGTCTTGGCCAGAGCACGCTGGGATAAGAGCCTGCCAGAACCTCTGAGCGATGATGAATGGGAGGAGTGCTGTGCCATGACTGGGGGATATGTGATTAATGGCAACTTTCGTCTTCTGCACTATAAATTTCTGCATCAATGGTGTTACACGCCGGTTCAGCTGGTCAGATATGGGCTCCGGGCTACTGCCCAATGTGTCCGGTGTGGTGCTGACGATGCTGATTTTATACACCTGGCCTGGGGGTGTCCGCGTGTGTATGACTTTTGGAAGGAGGTGACTGAGAGACTGATTGTCATGATCTCCAGTGAGGTAAAACTAGACGTGCGTCTCTGCCTCTTGGGCATTGCCTCTGGGGTCTCAGCACAATCGAGACGGCTTGTGGTCCTGGCTTTACAATTGGCTAAGAGGAGGGTCGCTATAGGATGGGGAGGGAGAAGGGCGCCTAATGTGCAGCTGTGGCTGAATGACATGGCCTACTGTAGAGATCAACTGCACTGCTACTATGAGGGGCTACCAGAGAAGTCTCGCCCGCGGGATGTGTGGGATCCGTTTACACTATATGTGCTGTCACTGGACGATTCTGATAGCGAAAGGAGTGAGATTGTTGATTTGCCGGGGGGGGGCCAGGAATCTGCTTGAATGCTGCCACAATATGTGTGGGACGTCCCTGCTACGTGGGGTGTGTGGCCAGTGGTACCCTTTGGGATTCTCGCATTTGACCTGAGAAATGATGAGACTTTGCTACCCTTTGCTGCTCCGCAATGATGTGGGTGTTGTAAGAGAGACTATGGGGAGGTGCCTACCTTGTTCATATACTTTCTGTACCCTGTTGAACCGGCTGACATTTGGACTATATACATGCAAGATTTGGAATAATCATTAGGACCAGGATCGAGAGGGTTGGGAGGGTGTTGGGGTTGGTTGTCGGTTAACTTTGTTTCTGCAAAAATTGGAAAAAGACCGAGATCACATAAGGGCTATACGGCCGGAATTGATAGTACACCTTGGACACTGCTTCTGGAACATTCGTGGTGCCTTCATGGGCTTAGCATACACTGCATATGCGTTTGAACTGAAAAGGTGTATTATTCGGCCTGCCTATATTCTGTGGTGCACTGATTGCGGCCGGCCCTATAAGTGGGTTGTAGGCACACCGCTGTGTAAATGAATGATGTACAATAAAGGACTACCAAAAAAAAAAAAAAAAAAAAAATAATAATAATTATATCGCCAGCCCTTGATGACATGCCCCTTAATATTTGTCAAAGTGGAGCCGACAACATTGGCCTTAAAAAATCACCCTATTGTCTTATTATACCAATGAGCAACAAAGGCAGCATTGTTCTTGATCTGTTATTAGTGAATTTTAACAAAGAGAAAAAAAACTATTACCTCCTCGCCCATCCTGCAGTCCCATTCCTTATACCATGAGCTGTTCTCCTACTACGCAGAAACCAATTGCCTGGCTAAGTCCAAAAATGTCCCCGTAGATGGCTCCTTATGCCCCATCATACATAAAGGGAAAAACACGCAATGATCACATCCAGTTTCTTTTTTTTAACGCTGCGGGATCACCTTACCTGGAAAAGTCAAGTGAATGTTTCTTCAATTTATTTGCTTATTTGTAATTTTCTCCTGAGACTAGCTTCAGCAGCCTCTAAGTATATTTTGATCATCCTGCCCTCCACAGCAGCTGATGATCATGGTCGTTGGCTGTGGGGGCGCAGAGCGTCTTTTGCCAGATCAGAACCTGCTGCATGAAGTTTCAGTCTCCGTTTTCGGCAGAGACACTTCTTGACCCCAATATGGTGTATCCCATGAAATTTGGGGAGCCTTGCAATTTTGTTTCCATAGAAGCAAATTCGAGTCAGGAAGTGGTAGCAGTTGAATGCATATAACAGAAAGTTGATCACACCCATCACAATCCTTAAAGAAGAAGACAGTTGTGTTTTTGAAGAGCTTTTGCTCCTTCCCAAGCTAAGGAAAACCAGTCCTCTTGGGCAAGTGTCATGGCCAGGTGCCCTTGTGGCAGACAGATCCTGATCCCAGTTTTCAGTGTGTCAACCCCTCCTCCTCCAAAGAAGTGACTATCCATTTCTTCCAGTGATAGGTCATCTTGGCTTCTTTCGTCACCAATGGCTTTCGGTCTCAGATGCTTGGGCAATAGATACGGTCTTATCAGGATACTGATTAGAGTTTACTGCCCAGTGTTGAACCCTAAAGAGGTGAACTTGAATATTCCCTACAAACCCTTTAAAATGAGAATATTACAGTCCATCCTTCAATTGATCCACCCAAGGGACTACTTGGCATGGGGATGGAGCATTAGCAGTTTCAGGTGGTGCCTTTTGGCCTTTCCTTGGCACCACAAGTTTTTACAAACTCTTGGCCCTCCTGGAAGGTATTGTTCATTCTAGAGGCATTCAAGTCCACCTCCTCCTTATCTAAGGCAAATGAGAATGTGCAACAAGTCTGCAATCTTCTGAGGGAGTTCTGTTTCTTGATCAATCTCATGAAATGTTGTCTTCAACCTACCCAGACACTGAAATTCATCAGAGCCCTCTTAAGAACGGACCAAGGAGATCAGATATCGCTCATCCAATACCTCTCCTGTCTTCTGTCCCAAACCCAGGTGTTTGCAAGTCTATGGCAGAAGAGCAAAGGGGAAATGGTATCCACTTTGCCTATTCTGCCCTGGGCTTTGCATTCTTCTGCATTTGTATCCCATGGTCCGTCATCTCCTTCGCCACTGCAATCCATTTTCACATGATTATGATACCCTCATTCATGAAATATCAGAGATAAAACAATGTCTCCAGTGGTAGCTATCACCATTGCATCTTTCCATGGGTTACATTCTAGTTGTTCCTCCATTAACGATACAAGAGTTTGTAAAAACTTGTGGTGCCAAGGAAAGGCCAAAAGGCACCACCTGAAACTGCTAATGCTCCATCCCCATGCCAAGTATTCCCTTGGGTGGATCAAATGAAGGAATACAGCTTCAAATTAACGATCCTGATGACAGATGCCAGTGACCAGGGATGGTGGCGGTGCTGGGAAATTCAAAAGCCCAGAGCAGATTATCTTGTTTTGAAGCCCTTTAATCTTTGATTGGAGGGAACTGAAGGCTCTGTGGCAGATGCTTCAGTGAGTTGCTCCATTTCTACAGAACCAACCAGTCTGTTTGCAAACAGACAATCAGGGAGTGAGAGCAAACATCAACCGTCAGCGTGGCTTGCAGTGGGATTTGTTTCTCCTTTCCCAGAGGATTGGCATGTGGGCGGAGATGTATCTCCTTTCTCTTTATGCAGTCTATTTTCTGGGGAGGAAGAATGGACCTGCAGACTCCTTGAGCAGAGCATTCCCCTCTACAATAATGATATACCTTTCGTCCAACCTCTTCCAGCAGATTCTCTCCTGGTTCGGTTTCTCATGGAAGGATGTTTGGCTCGGGAGAGAATGCGCTTCTACCTAATTTTTTCAGTCAGCTCCCTGAGTTCTCACAAAACCTCTGGGAAGACTATGCTCTGTGTGCCTCCCGGCCTGTCTCCTAACTCACAATTGGGTGCTAGTGGGACAGATGCATCTGTGCATGCCAGATAGAAGGCCATAAACTAGAGGCACAAGGGAAACTGCAAACCTCTGAAGGGCCTTTCTGGGATGGCTACGTGAGGGTGGAATTTGAACCTGTATTCCTAGGGGCATACTAGAGTCTTGGCCCCTCTAAAGATTGTTATCAAACCTCCGGGTTAGGATGGCAAACAGGACAACATTTAGCGAGGTCCTGTGCATTTCAAAGGTGGCAATTTGAACTGATCGCATCTTTAAAGGCTATTGTGGGTGTAACTATTGGACTGGAGGGACTGCAACTGGACTATTGGCAGACTTGTGGTGGCCTGGAGCTTGTTGTGCTCAAGGAGGGGGACTATGACTTGGTGGAATTTGCCTGGATCTTGCTGGCTTGCAGCTAAGTGCCAACTGTTGTGGCCTGGATCCTGACGTACTCTACAAGAGTTGGTGAGCTGGCCTCCTATCCATCAGATCCCAAGGACACAAAAGATCTCACTATCTACACAAGATTATAAGTACCACCCTGAGCGCAGCGAAAACAGGTGGAACTTGAGTCAGGATACTGTCTTCTGTCTCCAGATAGGACAGTAACAGTGCCTAACATCACAGCCTCTGTCTGAGGTCGTGCAATCCTGGCTATGTGTCACAGACAGTTTTCCACAGCAACATATAAAGCCATAAAGGGCCTTAATCTGTGTTTAGTGGAGCAGGAACATGGATCTGGGAGGGGTAATACTGATCCCAGAGATGTGGCACTTGTGTTATGGCCAGAATATAAGCATATTCAAGGGATGCCCTTGTGTCCATCAGCTGGCGTCTGCCAACATGTGACATGGCTCGAGTGAATCCATTGAGTGGCCCCCATCAGTGTGCCTGTGGTGGGTGGTTGCTTGAAGCCCCTGCCCTTCCGCGCTATCTTGGTGAGAAATCAGTCCCTGGCAGTAAATATCCATGGCAGAACCTTATTATCTGGAACCTGAATGTGAGGTCGTTGGTCAAACATCATCAGGATATAGCTGACCTTACCGGAAAGGAACTACCTGACATTTTTTGTCTGACATAGACCTGGCTTCAGGAAACAGACACAGCTGTTCTCAATCTGGCCTTTCCACCTGGGTACTCGGTCCATACGCTCAATCGCTCCTCTAGAGGTGGGGGTATAGCGCTCGCTGTTAAATCTTGCTACCCTTCCGACTGGAGAGTTCAAAAAATTGCGGGTTGTGAAAGCGCCTTGTTCAAGGTCTCTATCACACCTCATTTTACCTTTTCAGGTTTGCTAATATATCGTCCCCCGGGCAGCGACATGGCATTTGGGGAGGCACTTCCTGATGCCAT
The DNA here is from genome assembly GCF_964263255.1 of Lissotriton vulgaris. Taxonomy (NCBI): domain Eukaryota; kingdom Metazoa; phylum Chordata; class Amphibia; order Caudata; family Salamandridae; genus Lissotriton; species Lissotriton vulgaris. The sequence continues at coordinate 9,739,092 of NC_141688.1, forward strand.
TAGTTCGCTGGCAGTAGGTTGTGCCAACTTTTCTATCCTAGGAGACTTGAATCTCCATTTTGATACCTTGACTCTGCCTGCAGTGAGCGGTATCGTGGCTGTTCTTGAGGCTCTTCAACTGCTTCAGTTGGTCTCGGATCCCACCCATGTAGGTGGACATATTCTGGACCCCTTCTTTTCAAACCTAGCAGAGGTAAGGGTTACTTCCCCTCTCCCCATGTCCTGGACGGACCACTCTTTGGTGACGATCCAGTGTCCATTGTCTGAGTCTCCTTTTAAGTCCACGATGCGCGTTTTTCTCAGACGTCGTTGGAATAAATTAAAACTGGAAGACCTCCATCGTCTTCTTTCCGATGACCCTTTGGGCCCGGTGGAGAATGTGGAATCTGGTTACGACCGTTTTTGCGAATGGGTTACCAGAGCCCTTGACTCTCTTATCCCAATGACCTCGAGCAACTGTGGACCGAAAAACCCTAGTCCTTGGTACGATGGATCTTTGCGTGCGTTGAAAAGCTCTTGTAGACGCGCAGAGAGAGATTGGCGGAAAACCTATGACATCAGTAAAAAAGCCATGTATTTGGCTACCGTCAAATCTTATCATCGCGCTGTCTGCAGAGCTCGGGCAGCATTTTATGCCCTTGAATTTCGCAACAGCACGAACCCATCAAAAACCATTTTTAAAGCCCTCAAGGACCTTGTGGCTAAAAAGGCTTCTGCGGTTGCCATTGGTTCCAACGCACATTGCGAAACGCCGGCGGCCTTTTTTCTGGAGAAGGTTCATACCATCTATAGAGCCTTTCCTACGGCTACGCCCACTGGTGAAGGTCTTCATAGCCTTCCAAGGCAGGTTGTTTTAGACTCTCTCCCCTGCCTTACACCGGAAAGTTTTAAGACACTGGCCCTTCAAGTTAAGTCAGGGTCTCCGGTAGATCCGTTAAAGCCAGCCGTGTTTAGAGATTTGGCACCCTCTAATCTTCTGCCAGTTTGCTCTCTGATCAACATCTCGCTTACATCTGGTCTGGTACCCCTGAAGTGGAAACAAGCAGTGGTAATGCTCATTCTGAAGAAGCCATCTCTCGATACCATCAAACCGGAGAACTATCGACCGATATCGCTCTTCCCGTGGCCGGCTAAAGTTGCGGAGGCGCATGTTAACATCGCCCTCACAGACCATCTCTCGCGCACTAACATTCTGGATGATACGCAGAATGGATTCCGAGCCGGCCACAGCACGGAGACAGCCCTCCTATTCATGGTGGAGCATCTTCGCGCGGTGCTTGATGCGGGTCAAACGGCAGCGCTTGTTCTATTAGATCTGAGCGCCGCCTTTGACACCGTCTCGCACGGGATCCTTCTGCAGCGCCTGGAGGAAGCGGGCGTGGTTGGCTCCGCTCTTCAGTGGTTCCGCTCGTTCCTGGCTGACCGTTCTTTCTGCGTGGCTGTTCCGCCCCATCAGTCCAAATCACATCCCCTGACTCTTGGGGTCCCGCAGGGATCCTCGCTGAGTCCCACGTTGTTCAATCTTTACATGAGGCCGCTGGCTGAGGTCGTAAAGCAGTGGGGTATGACCATGGTGTCATACGCTGACGACACTCAGCTAGCGGTCACGATCAGCAGGGATTCTGGGGTGGAGGCCCCAAGATTCCGGGATGGACTACGGGCGGTTGGTAGTTGGATGACGTCCAACTGCCTCCAACTTAACGCTAAAAAGACAGAAATTATGGTCTTCGGCAAACAAGCGGAACTTTGGGGCGATGCATGGTGGCCCTCAGAGCTGGGTCCCACCCCTACTCCGGTTTCGGAGATAAAAAACTTAGGGGTGTGGTTGGACCCCACCCTTAGCTTTGTCTGCCACACTAAATGTATTGTGGCCTGCTGCTTTGGCATCCTGCGCAACCTGAGACCTGTACTTAAATTCTTCGATGCCTCGACCAGACAGCTAGTGGTACAGGCGACGGTGATGTTTTGGCTTGATTATGCCAGCTCCCTTCTAATAGGGATAAATCAGGCCGAACTCACCCGTCTCCAACGCGTGCAAAATGCAGCCGCCAGAGCAGTCGTAGGCTTACCCAGGTTTTGTTCCGTCTCTAACACCTTGCGCTCTCTTCATTGGTTACCAATTAGTTAGGCAGAGGATCCATTTCAATGTGCTTTGTATGTCCTACAAAATCCTTAAAGGTTCCCCTGCTCAGATTCTTCAGAACCTTCTGTCTCCCTACATTCCAGGTCGCTCTCTACGTTCATCAGACCTCAAACTAGCAGTAGTTCCACGGTTTAAACGTAGTCGGGCTGGGGGACGCTCTTTTCGTGTACGTGCTGCTGCCCTGTGGAATGCTCTACCATTCGAAATACGGACCCTTGCTGATCTGCTCTCATTTCGCAGGGCTGTTAAGACTTTCCTGTTCCCTTAGTCTTTTCCCTTTTACCTGCCCATTCTTTTAAGTTGTGTTATGTGGCTTCCTTGTCAGGCGCCGGGACGCTCCTTTGCTGGAGCAGCTGTGCGCGTAATAAATGCTCGTAACATAACATAACATAACATAACATAACATAACATAACAATAAGTAGTGTGGTATGAGATCCTCACACCCCTAGGCACTGCTGCACTAATGATAGCTACACCCCTGACCACACTGCCTAATCACAAGTGGCTTGGTGCTCCGGCACCTGAAATTATTGGGTGTGAAAACACTGTCACATGATCCCATGACTGCACTGCCTGAGACCGCCGCCACTGCAGGTGGTTACTTAATATATTGAATCCCTGCCTGTTGTTAGTCCTTCACCTTGTGGGAAGATCATTTGTAGAGATTCAATGGTTCTGTGGCACTAATACAAATTGCCAAGGGGAGATGAGGCAACAAAACATGTTGGCCAGATGTAACCAACGCGTCTTACTCTGTACATGTACCATTGTTTTAACCATGTGCCTAGTTACCACATGTAGTAAAGTATGGATGGTCTCCGGGACACATTTTAGCCATTGCAAAACACAGAATGCTGTAGAAGTCTTTATGAACCGACGACCAACAACTAAGCAGGGATGAGACATGACTAAGAGATGTAAAACTGAGAGATGCCAGTAGTATTCACTAGCTACTTCACTGGGCTAACTCAAGATTAGATAGACAGCCCTACACCCCTGCATGCATAGGAATACATCTATGATGAGGAGTTCTTGGCACTGAAATGAATATCCAATGTCACCATCTCAGTTGCTTCTATGAGCTGTCTTCTCCTATGTTTTACGGTATGACATCGCTAGACAATTACGTGAGCATCACTAGAAAGGGGGCTTGACTCCGCCCATATGTTGGGAGCTAGGAGTACATGTTTTGATTCAGCAGAAGTTGCGTGCTTCCACAAAAAAGTGCTTGCCCTCCATGCAGCTCTGATTGTTTTTTCATTTATCTAGCTGCCTGAGCTTAAACTGTCAGGTCCATACACATGGCATTGTGCTACTAAAGTGTCTTAGATAACTAGATCATCTGTGGTGTTTTCTCTGGCAGCAGCTCAGATGAAAGAAGGTCAGTCTTTAACATACATGGATGTTTAGCTATGGCTTGACAATGTAAATATCACCTGACCTTTTAATATACACCATTATTATTCTACAGTACTTCTCTTCGACACAAATACATAACCATCTTCATTTACATTTACTTGTAATGCTTCACATTACCAAACAACATTCCTTTGCAACCAGATCTATGGCATTGCCAATGTTTGATACAGTGATAAGATTAATCAGTGCTATTCACTTTTATTATACATAGCACTCAGAATACTCTCTCCTGAATAAGATAGTGATTGGTCCACTACTTTTGTAGATTGGATGACGGACAAAGGGCAGGAATATGGAGTAATATGTAGGGTGTTGGAGGACTGATTATGTGAGTGGAGGGCAACATTATCTTTTTTCCCTCTTAGCTTCTTCCTTGTTTTGATGGTAAAACACTGGTGCAGACTTCTACCCAGTAAACCACGAGCCCTCTGTCAAGGGCTGTGGGCATAAGCATAGCCCAGCCTCTGATGCCCCCCACCATGACCACACCCAGGGCGTTAAGTGGGCCGGGTCTCACCAGTGCTGAGCACCAGTAGTTTTTTAAAAGGCTCCTTGAAACAGGTCTCTATCAGGCTATGTTTTGTCCTCTGGCACAGGCAGTCCGTTTTTTTTCGGACTGCAGTGACAGCAGGCATATCGGTGTGCGCGGGCTCACACTGCTCACTTCTCACTAGTGGATGGAGAAAGTACGGCATGACGTCATGCCAGCTGAGCGTTGTAAGGGAAGGGAAATCCTTTAAATAGAGTCATTTACTGTTTGGATTTCCCTTCTCTTTTGAAACCCAGGAGCAGCAACATAGTCGTGGCGTCACCAGGGCTTTAAGTGGAAGCTTTTTGAAATGAAATGAAATACCAGTATTTTTAAAGCGCGCAGCTACCTTCGAAGTAGTGTCCCGGTGCGGAGGTCCCTCTGGAAGATTAAGCAAGAAGGTTAGCCCAGAGTCACATGGTGCTGGGCTAACCTGCTGCCTGCACCGGGGATTGAACAGTGAACCCGGTAATCCAGAGTCAGGTACCCTGGCCGCTGCGCCACACCTCTTCCACAATTTTTGATTTTCCACTTTTTCAATATTATATACAAGCCATAGTTGCTGCTTATTTGTCTCATGCAACTAACAAGCATTGACAAAGCCAATAGTCCTGACTTGTTGTATTTATTTATTCTTTATTTAAGACACTTATTAAGCGCACTGTCACCTAGCAGGCATCCTGGCGCTGACTGGTTCAGAGGAGTGGACGGTAACAGGTGGAGCGTGACCTTTCAAGGAGTTGCCTTGGGAAACAGCCTCGTTTTGATCTTTCTCCTAAACGGAAGAAGTTCCGTAATTTGCCTGATCTCAAGCGGGAGCAGATTCCAGAGTTTGGCAGCAGCTACCTCAAAGGATCTGCCCCCAGCTCTGACCTTCCTGAATCTAGGTACCTTCACCAACTTGGCCGCAGAAGATCGAAGCTGCCTAGTTGGAGAGTACCAAACAAATTTCGATTGCAGGGAGGCAGGGCCGGTTCCATGGAGAGCCCTAAAGACTAGGCAGAGGGCCTTAAATTGTATCCTCTGCCTCACAGGTAGCCAATGCAGTTTCACAAGTGCGGACGACCCATGTGCTCTTCTAGGAACCAACCTGGCAGCCGCTGTAGGTATGATGTTACTTGTTGTATTATGTATCTGGATGCAATGACAGAAACAGCAAAATACAAGTCGGGCGTCACACTATCGTAAGCACAGATTTTTAGCTTATGTGTTTTTAAGCCACGCCTTAATGTCATTGGCCTCTTTGAGTGACTCCCCCCCCCCTGTTTTTTCATCCCTCTGAAAGCCCTAACCACACCCCAGGTCATTGTAGAACCACCCCTAACCCCACACATCCTCCTCGATCCTCCACACCCCACAAACGTCCTCTTAGGTTTACTGCATGCAAAGAGCAGGTGGTAAATATTACCACATTTGTCATTAAAATCCTTGAAACCAGCGGCACAGGCCCTGGCAATTCGAGCTCCTCATGGTTATTCCCGTTCTGGGCACAAATAATCGTATTGGCCGGATTTTGACAGGAAGATTCGGGTCAGAATCGTCAATCTTGCCCAGGTATCTCTCCATCATAGATCAGGCCAATGAGTACAGAGAGCCAAAGACATTTATGACACAAACAGGCAAGGAAATCGACATGGTGCTCACCTCGAACTCATTGATCTGTGTTAATTTCTTTGTATCGAGTAGCTCTTAAGTTAACCCATTCTGCTTTCCTCAAATTGCCATTATTACATTCACTTCAAAATCCAAATAACATTTCATTGAAATAACTTTAATAATCATTCTAACCTATGAATATTCTGATCCTTTTTACATTGTAAAATTGCTGGAAGAGATAAACGTTAGTTTGCCAGGATGTGGAAAGTTTCTTAGAGGAGCTCCAGAGTCAGGCAAATAAAAGTAGACTGCTACCACTGACAGCTGGTAAACTTTCAAAGTTGAGCGAAGTAAATAGCTACTCTGAATTCCAACATGAGAGTGCAGCAAAAAAGCCTGCCCTTTCCTAGAAGGGTTGTCCTGCAAGGATAGGATTTCAAAAAGTGGACCAATTGCTGCATTCAGATGGGTAACTTTAAGAACTATGATCTGCAAATCAAAAGGTTTTACTGGAAGATGTGAAAGAACTGTCATGAAATAGTCAACTATCTCAGAGTGTACCAAACAAGTGTCATCCACACTAAAATCTATTTGGGAGTTAAATCACCTATGAAGCCTTGAACACACTGGGACAAACCGTGCATTTTCAATGCAATTTACCTTGCAAATTGTCTAAATACTATGGGCCAGATGTAAGAAGCTTATTTCTTTTTTTAATGCAGCTTTATATTGCGCGAACTTGACCCCGAAGGTATTGGAGCGCTTTACATGATCACCAGTTACGTTACACAAGGACACATTAATTTTTTTGGTAGGCACAGGAAGATTATGTGGTTTGCCCAGAATCACCGGATGTGGATGCTACCCCGAGACTCAAACCTTGGTTTCCCAGCTCCAAAGTCAATTTGCAAAATCAAGCAGTTTGCAACCAGAAAAAAGCACTCTCTGATGTACAAAACCCAATTTGCGATTCCGTAACCTATTACCGTATTGCAAATAGGGTTTACGATTCGGTGTTAGGAAGGGGCGTGTTTAGGGAGTCCCTCTCTATTACCGAATTGCAGCGGTATGTTAGAATGTTTTGTGACCAAAATGTCAAAAAAGATTAGCATTTTACCATCAACTTTAAGTTGGTGGTAACCCTTTGCAAATGGGGAGAGGTCCCAAAGTCCCTCTTCTCCTTTGTGATGGTAGTACAAACATTTTGACCACTGCCTCCTCTAAAAAGTGAAAAAAACAATTGTTTAATTTTTCTTTTTTAAATGTACTTGTTTTCCTTTAACACCTTCAGCGCGGCGCGAATTCTCGCGCTGTGCTGAAGGTTCTAATGAGCCAACGGGCTCATGACGGAACGGTTCCGTCATGAGCACAGCTCATGACGGAACGGTTCCGTCATGAGCACAGCTCAACCGATGCTCATGACAGAACCGTTCCGTCATGAGCATCGAAGGGGTTAAGGAAAACAGGCTGCATTGAAAAAAAAAAGATTACTTTATTTTAAAGTAATCACGAACATGGTGGTCTGCTGACCCCAGCGCAGCACCATCCCTGTGGATTTAGAGATTCCCAATGGGTCACAAATTGCAACCTACCTCATTAATATTCATGAGGTAGGTCAATTTGCGACCCACTAGGATTCGCTAAATCAAACTCTTGGAGTTTCATAAATTAGGAATAGAGATTAACTAATTGCAATTCAGTGAAAATTGCAATTAGGTAATCTCTATTTCTAGTAGGTTTTACATTAACTTCAAATAACTGCAGTAGGTCAGTCCTTCTATATTGTTAATGTTAATTTAGCATTTTCCTTTAGTCTTCCATTTTCGCTGATTTTCCCATCCTGCTCCACTCAAAGGTATATTCCTAGGGGCAGATTTATCAGTGTAGCTTTGCCTTTGCGTCATACAAGGTAACTCAAGGACAGGGCCGGACTGGGAACCAAAACCGGCCCTGGCAGAGTGCTCGTGCGGTCCCCCACACCTCCCGGGTGCCGCCGAGCTATTTGCCAGGGCCGCTTTTCGGCCGATTTTATTACAGGGCCGATTTTGCAGCTATGCTGCAAAAACGGTCCTGTAACAAATTCGGCCCCCAGGGGCACCAAACCGGCCCCAACCGTGCGGCGCATCGGGGGATTGCCCGGTGCCCGCTACTGCCAGTCCGGGCCTGCTCAAGGGCAATGCAATGCTAAAATTATGGCCACCTTCTACCCATGAATCTCTCCACCGATTTTAGCACATTCCCAGATTTACCATGAGTGGTAGACCTGGGTATGTGTCAAAATGCTCCACCTTCTTTTTTTTTCCACCTTCTGAGGGGAGGTGTAACAAGGAGAAATGTTCCCAATGTTTTCCTTTTTTCTACGTGCTGCATACGTTTTTGTGTGTGCTACATTCTGCAGCACACATAAAAAGAGGAAAAAGCCTGCAAGGATTTTTTTGTGCACGTATGTGCCCCCTCCGACACAAAAACAATCCTGCCTGCAATGTAGACACCCTTGGACCATGGTGCAAGGGTGCCTGTGTTGGTGCAAGGCAGCACATTGTATGCCAGAAAAAAGAAAGGACAGGAATGCGCAATATAATGTTAAATTTGGTGCATTCCTGCCTTTTCCCTTTGATGCAGTACAGCAAGGTGTCTTGCTGCGTTGTGTTGCGTGAAAATGTTATAAATCCGGGCCCTAGTCTGCATGAAAGGAGTAGGAGGGGAAAATAAAAAGCTGGACAGATATAACAATCAATGGAACCCAATACAGATGCTGGATAGACCATACTGGACCAGCTGGGATCATTTATCACACGAGGATGGTCTCAAACCTAATGCAACCTAACACACACAAACTAACACAAATAAAATGGCTTATATTTTCATAAAGCCCATTTAAGAATTCCTTTCTGTGTTTAGTTGGGATATTGTCTCATCTGTTATGAAAAAGAACAACGTCTAATGGTATGTCTAATTGCAATCTTCAAAATATCTTAAAGGTATGAAGTAAGTAGCACATATTTCTTGTAACTGCTGATGACACATACATTTCTTGTAGAGGATGGAAGAAAGGGAACAAAAAACCCTTCAGTGACTTTGTTGAACACTAAACGTTATATTTCACAACATTTACTCAGAAAGCAACCTGTGGCTGACTGTTTTTTCAGGTTTAACTAAAATGGCTCATTTTTCTTTTATTACATGATAGGTATATATAATGTTATGGCTCAGATTTACAAAGACTTTTCTGGCACAATGTCATGCAAAGTGACACAAAGGAGCATATTTACAAAAGAATGTGGGAACATGGTGTTATGCCATATTTGACAGCAATGGGCTCCGACATTTTTAAAACCCAGGGATGCGCTGTATTTACAAGAATACGGCGCACCCTGTGTTTCTCCAAGAACTGGAGCAAAAAATGCTACCTAGCGCCAGCGCAGGCACCCTGCTGCCATTTTGCAAGGGTGCCTGTTCTGCAGGGGTGATTGTTTATGTGCAGGAGTCAACACCTTCCTGCACATAAGCAATCATTCACAGCGATATTCTCTTTATATGTGTGCTGCATGATGCAGCACACATAGAAAGAGAAAAAAAGGAGGAGAGATTAATAATTTCTCCTCCTATCACCATGCAAAGACCAGGTATTCCATGGCGTTAGTTTTTGGTGCTGCCACAGCCCTGTAAATGTGGGGCAGAGTAAAAAAGCAATGGGTTTTGCAGTTGAATGACCACTGTAACACCCATTGCATGCCCCTTTGCCGCAGGGGACGTTGGCGTAAAGGGGCGGTTATACAAGGTGGCGTTAAGCCTGGCAAATATATGGACTGCCACTATTCCACCGGAGCGTCACAAAAAAGTGAAGATCTGGTGGCAATAGGGGCTTGTAAATATGCACCAAAGTCCTGTAAAGTATTAACTTTTTAAATGTGTGCTTTTCTCAGAACAAATAGCTGATTTGCGCTCTTTGTTCAACTTTTCGTCAAGGGGTATTACCTAGGTGCTACATGGACCAATCGCAAAACTAGATCCACAAAAATAGCTAGTCTGGGCTTTGCATCAAAAATAACTCCTCCTTGAAGCAGACCGAACAAGGAGAAATGTATTAATTTCTGCAAACATTCCGCACATTGCATTGTTTTGCATTACACAGCAGGCATTCAACATGTAGAATGCTTCCGAATTTGTTTAAGCATAAAATGTTGTAATAGAAGGGCATGATTCTAGTTCAAATCCCATTATAGACAGCACACACATGGCTTTGCAATATGATACACAGTTGTGTGCACGGCTCTAGGCAGAATACATAGGGCCTCATTTATGAAAAGTGACGCATGGCTGCCTGAAAACAGCGATGCGTCACTTTTCACTGCACACTCTTTACGACACCAATGATGCGTCATATTTAATATATGACGCATCATGTCGCAAGGACTTACAGATACGTCAGTATTTCTGACGTATATGTAAGCGCAAAAGTGACGCATTGCTGGAGTGTGTCACAAAAGTGACGCAACTCCAGCAATGCATCCTTTCACATGGGGAAAGCCCCATGTGAAAGGGCTTGCGTCAGTCTTACGCCTGCTGTGAGGCAGGCGCAAGATTTTGACGCAACAGCTTCCTAAAAGTGACGCAGTGAAATCTCATAGATTTCACTGCGTCACTATTACGAGGCTTTTTGCGTGGGAACGCCCCCTCTGCATACATTATACCTGACGCAGGTATAATGTGGCGTAGGGGTGTCACTTTTTAAATATGGCGCAACAAGGCGCATATTTTACGCCGCACCGGCGGCGCAAAACTGACGCAAGGCCTCATAAATAAGGGCCATAGTGTGTCAGTGCAGAGGATAACATCATTAGTCCATTGTAATAAATGTGGCTCGGTACTGTTTTCCTTCCTTTGTGCAAGACAGCAGCTTTGCTCTGCTTTGCTGCATTGTGCTAATAAATAATACATCTGTCTCTGAAAGTTACTGGATAATTGGTTATAGAAAAGAATGCTTTTGAATTCAGTTTCAGCTCTGTGAAATGAGGTTATTTAAAACAGTATACATATTCTAATCAAGAATCAAACTGCTTAATATGATGAGTAAAAGCACTCTTTACTGTGGGAAGATATGATAGTCACTGCATAAGAAGATGCACTTTTAAATGTAGAAAACAGTGTTAGAAAAACATGAATATAAACCTCTTTCAGAGTAAAATGGGGAGGTGCTGGATAGTTGAGTCATTCGCCAACTTTCAGACTTTTGCGACAAATCACAACCTTTTAGTCTTAATGGGTAGAGCATCAAACCCCTAATTACCACACTTTAAACCTAGGTTGGCACCCTGCCTATCTACCATCTGTCCCTAGGCAGAGAATGTCCTGGTACATAACTGGTTGCCACCACGAATGTAGTTCAAAGCAGTTATGCACTACTGAGTTAAATGAGGTGTCAAACTTTGATAGGTCTATTTCTACAATTGCTTTCAGGCCAATACCTGCCGGTTGATTTATGATGTCTGACAGTTCACTGGTCATAATGATGCAGATTATAACGAAAAAAGTTTGGAGGTTTTCAATACTCCCCTTTATAAGTTCCTAACTCTGGCAAACTATGTAACTATTATTACCCCACAATCAATGACGAAATATGCTTAGCTCCACCTCACATGTGTCTAACCAGCGGGTTGGGACCGACACATGTTCTCTGCATGGCTCAATAAAGCGGCACCCCTGCCTCAAACTCACATCAGTGTCTTTTTATCCCCTGCCACAGCATACCTGGCAATCATGCATGTGGGGTGGAAGTACTTTTGTAATGCAGACCGACACCCAGAGCGAGGCGCTTTGGCCTAGAAAGGCACATCATGAACACCCTCTTTATCGAGCCTGAGTATCATCAGCTCAGCAGCATATATCAACTAATAGCAGTGGCAGCAATATGGTTCATAGCGGCATGGAGGCCATCTTAACTTTCCATGCTAGCGAGAGTGGCTGTTTGGACTATTCTATCTGCTTCAAATTATTCTCCAGTCCCCAGCATCTGTGTTCTTGTCCCATCCATCAATAACACACATGTGCCACATTTCGAATGTGCAATGGACGTGTATGTGGCCTATATGACAAAGGTGACCATACCACAAAGTGATCCATTTTTTATTTGCTCCATTCTAGTGGTACCTGCAATAGAGGATTGAAGGGAGAGCCCAACAGCAGGTGTGAATGTCATCGCTCCTTTGAGCATATTCCAGGGATCTCTTGTAGCAGTCAGACTTAATAATGAATATTAAGGAGAGGAGACAGAGGGCCATTTTAAGGCAGGACAGTTCTCCCTGCCTTTTCTAGCCCATTGTTCTCTGAAAGATCTGCCCCCGTTCTCCCACAGCCCCAAACGTTTAACAGGTAGTTAAGTTGGGCTCCTCCATTGCTTTATGTCCTTGTTTTGTGTTCCTCCTGCCTGGAGTTTCCCAGCTCCACCCGCCCTTCCTGCATACATCTTGTGGCAAGGACCTTGGTTGGGCCAGAGTCTAGAACTGTCCATAAATAATCTCAGAACTGCACTATTTGAATACAAAACTCATGTCGCCCACTTTAGTATTAAGATGGTGCAATGTTGGGCACGTTCGTGGGATGCACCACGGCCAGAAGCCGGTCTGGGTCAGTCGTGCCCATTCTGTTAGGATCGGGTAATCCTATTCAATGTGCCCTCAGTGCCACTCACCTGGTATCGCTGTTCCCAGCATGGTGTCTCTTTTTTATTTGTAATTTAGGAGTTTGGGGGTCCGTGGATGTCTTGCTCTCATTGGGGAGATAGTTAGGCAGAAAGTGAGGGGGCCATGATGTTTATGTTTGTATGCTTATAAAGCGCTCGATTGCCGAGGCGTCTTGGCGCTGTGAAGTGTGGGTAGAGAGGGCTATTGTGATTCAGGCCTATGTGGCTGTAAACAGCAAAGTTTTGAGACTCCTCTTAAAGAACTGAAGGTTAGATTGAAGCTTCAAGGGGAGCAGCAGTTTGTTCCAAAGTTTTGCTGGACAGTGCAAGATTGTTCTGCCCCCATCTCGCCCGCGATACTTTTGTAGTTTTAATAAGGCCTAAACTAGCCAATCTGAGGTCGCGAATAGGAACGTAAGATGTGAAAAGATTTTGGAGGTCCTCTGCGCCACTGCAATGGATTGCCTTACGTACAAGAGTTAAGGTTTTAAATTCAATGCAGTTCTTATCAGGCAGCCAGTGCAGTAGTTTGATGCCGGCCGAGGTTGACTGACCTCTGGGGATGCCCAGTAGGAGTCTCGCTGCAGGACTTTCATTTATGTAGCACAATCCATCATAGCTGCTGCTCCATTGACCATTGAATTCTATGTGTTCTGCCCGGTACAAGATGTTAGAGGATTACTTACTTTTGAATTTAGTTAATTTCATGTTATTTATCTGTATCTAAACCCTCCAAACATTCTAGCCGGTGTATTGCATTGCTCCTGGAGGTTCCTGTTTCTTGACCTATGTAGTCCTTTTCTCTGTATACTGCGTGCTGCTGTCTTAGTGGGTGAATCAAGGACGTTTTTTCTCCACTCTTCCGGAAAGAACATAGAACGAGAAGGGCTCCGATACAGGAGATAGTACACTATGCCTTAATCAGCACGGTATAGCGACACGGCTAAATTTGAAGTCTTTCTCTCATCCCCTGAATTAAGAAGTTTGACAGCATACAAGGGATCACGAGACAATATTTATCCTCTTAATAAAAGCAAGTGGGACACATTCGCCATTTTTTGGAACCACATAAATGGACAAATCCAATTTTGAAGCCATTGTAGTACCGAGATACGATACCAAGCCCTGAAGAAGCCCGTGTTGGGCGAAACGCATAGACTGTGGATTTTGGCTGTGGATTTTATGACACAATAAAAGCACTTGAAAATCACGTCACCGTTTGGAAAACCATTACTCCTGTCATCTATGTTGATTTATACGTATGGCATTTAAAGCCACAAAAAAATGCTTATACGCTTTGCCTCTCCACTGTTGTGTTAACAACGTTTTTTCTGCTTCATGATTTTCCCTCCTGGCGTTTCCAGCTTCCCGTTCCCTTCATTGGCAGGCAAGGTGGCTTCCAGAGGTGATCGTCTAAGCTTCAAGTCCAGAAAAACCAGTCACAAGCAGCTCTCCTTGCGTCTTGCGTCCAGCTCTTGAGATACATTAACTCAAGCCAGTGTGCAAAGATTTCTTGATCAGAAATCTGGGGTCTCTATACCAGAGGCTGCTGAGAAACTCTCTGTACTACCCAAGGTTACCAGGAGCGGTTGCCGAAACTTTGATTTTAAGCAGGCAGCTGAGAAACTGCTCAGAAGGAGCACTGGAGGTGTCTTTGCGTGAGGGTGATGCTACCCAGAGAAAAGAGGCTGTGAAGGAGAGGAGGCAGGAAGAGCTGAAGACTTCCACTGTTGCATCAGGGAAGGACCTGCCCTTCTGGGTAAGAGTGAGGCTCAGGGTTCCTGAAATGACCTGGCAGTGACATTGAAAACTGTATCGCAGTGAATGGAGTGTACGGAGCAATTTATGGCCACCAAGTTCCATTGCAGAACTAAAGTACCAAGAAGCCCATTACACTACACTGTATTGGACCTAGTTCCATGCTTCGTGCCAAAACAAATCAAGAGTACTTGAGAAGAACCACATTGACTCACAGACTTACTTTCAGCACTAACATCTCAAAAGACTACAAGGTGATGAGAACTAGCTTGTCTAGGTTGTGGGTTTTGTGTAAGGGCCCAAGAAAGATACAAGCCAAACCCTGGGAGAGCCGAGGCTAGGGGAAGGAAGACTGCTACCAAGTGAGTGAGTGACTCCTGTCTCGGGCAGTATTCACCCAAAGGCGTTTCTGACTACCAAGCCCCCCGGGAGATATATTGCTCACTAATACCATGGGAGGTTGTCAACTAGAAATAACATAGGCAGTCTCTCTCATAACCAACGAGATATAGTAGTTCTAGCCTGTATAATTTACAGCTGAGATCATATGTTCTGTCCTAAGTTGTATGTGTTTTTACATATACTTTTCCCATAGACCAACTATTGAATGGACAGTGAATTTTTGACTTAACTTGTAGTCGTTTTTTAGGTCTCACCCTGGCGATAACAGCGCGAAGCACTGTCTCGCCTGCGAGACCTATAGTCTGCTTCCCAGGAGACAGGAGATGGGCACGCGCAGCATGCCGGAATTGGATCAGGTCACGCACATGAACACGCACTCCGATTCCGGCATGCTGTTCAGTCACAATGGATCAGGACGCGCGCATACACACAGCTGCACAGTCACATACACACACAGACAGACACACGCACACATAGACACACGCGCGCACACACAGACACACGCACACAGATACTCGCGCACACACCCACACAAGCGCACACACCCCCTCCAACCCCCCCACTCACCGGGCTCTTTCTGCGTGTCCCTCTCTCCTTTGGCAGCGGGTCAGATTTGGCAGCAGGCGGGGCTCTCCACGACCACGGGAGCCCCGCTAGCTCACACGCTCACTTCCGGCTGGCTTCACGGGCAAAGGAACGCGGGGTAGGCTCCCGTCTGCTTCCTTTCTTTTTGCGGCCCACCCCCGTCCCAACACACAATGCCTGGCTTCCCTTCCAAGCCGGGCTGCGGCGGTGAGATACTCAATACGTGACTTGTTATTATTTAGTACGGAACGATCCTGCACGTGATAGGAAAGAACCACAGTTGGGATTTCTGAAGCGTGCAGGACTGGAAAAAGATGGCAGGTGATTTGGTATGAAGAATTTGTTGGCAAACCAGAGCTGACAGGTATTCTGACATTGTTCCTAGCTTCGTTTGAAGCATAGCTCCAACTTACTCCATTGTCTCTTTTCTGTTTCTGCTTGACAAAGTAGCATGAAGCAATTGCAAAAACATGAAGACAGAATCACAAAACACTGTTTTTCAACTTACAATAATCATTTGAATTTGAATCTGACTGGTCTATCTTGGACTTGTGAAGTGGATTCAAATTTAAAAGCTGTCTGGATGTACAGTGAAAGGCCACAGAATACATACAAAAGATCCAAAAGCATTAAAAAAAACAAGATCAGGTAAGGTTTTTGCAATTCATTCATGCTACTTTGTCATCTAGTAAATGCAACATTATGAGCATTATTTATATATATCATCAAACTGCTGTTGTACCGTGCTCAGAGACGCACTCTATGAACAAGAAGGAGCCCAAATCCACTCATTTAAATACCAAATTACAGCCCCCTTGTGGACTTGCTCCGGTGCATTCGTCCCAAGGTATTATGGGATTTGTAGTAAGCACTCGCAAAAGTGATCTCCCTTCATTGGGTTCCGCAATCCACATTATTCAGTGCACAGTTATTTTACACTCCAGTGGGTCTCTGAAAAGGCACCCGGTTACAATAGCATTAAAATATTATACGCCCATTCATGGTCGTGGAGACTGCACCACCTTGAAAATTAAAGGACTGCTGTGAGGTACTGGAACCCACAGCTAGCTAAATGATAAGTTTTAACGCTATTGTAACCAGGTGTCTTTTCAGAGACACCCTGGAGGGTAAAATAACTATGCCCTGAATAATGTGGATGGCAGAACCTACTGAAGGGAGATAACTTTTGCGAGTGAGTACTACAAATCCCATAATACCTTGGGACGAATGCACCGGAGCAAGCTCACCAGGGGGCTGCAATTTGGTATGTAAATGAGGGGATTTGGGCTCTCTCGTAACTCCTGCCAGGAAAAAAAACACACACACACATACACACCACACCACACCCCACACACACCCCCCCCCCCCACACCACCCCCACCCCCCTGAATATCTGTTGGATGTGTGTATTTCTTTGAATACAAAGAAACTATATGAATTATGCATTTATAGTGTACCGTGTATTCATATTTAATCTTGACTCCCCGCTATTCTTGTTGTTTTGGGATTTTATTATTGTCAGCAGGATAACTGACATTAGTGGGTGAGTGCACAGGGCCTTTACTCAGTTTATCCCGTCTGGTTCTTTGAATAAGTGACAGAAAGGTTTTTTATTTAGCTATAGCCCGGAGTAATTGTCCATATTTTGGCAAGGTTCTTTAGGAGTAGCTTTCCTTCGTCAAATTTTCTCTTGCTCGGGTCAGGGTTTTCCATGATGTCTGAGACATGCCCTCCCAGTGGAAGGTGGATGTGGTATTATCCGCATACAACTAGGTTGGTGGGTGGTGCTGTTTGATTTGTTGAGCATTGATTATGCATGTTTATGTTGAACAGTCACGGGTGACATGTTTGATCCTTGTTTTGTTTAGGGCCGGGACATTAAGAGATTTCCCCAGAATCACTTTATGCTTGAGACTCCCCCGACTCGAACCTAGGTCTCCAGCTTCAAGGTCAGCCGCTCTAGCCTTTAAGCCACATCCTCGTACATTGCTACTGGTAGCTGCCGACTAGGCTGTGTTGAACACAGAACAGCTTTCAGGTGAGGTCCGCTAGTGCAAGAGTGCCTCGAATGAACTGTGTGTTAGTGCAGCGCTGGCACAGTGGGCATTAAAGAACGAGAGTCTCACACAGTACAATGCTGTCCAGAAGTTTAGTTCTGGCCACATTTATGCTCCCTCATCGAGCACAGGCAGAAGAGAGTAGTGTCAGACGTCTATCTGCGCAGTGCAGTGCAACCAAAAGCTCGAAGTCCACTGCTGTACCGGTGGCCACAGGGGGGCTCTCCACTCTTACAGTTAAGGAAAAATAACTGTGGTCACTGGTGAATCACGAGCAGCAGGGAACTGAACACTGGTTACCTGCTGGCACGTATGCGCTGTTCACTAAAACAGTGCTGGCACAAGATAGCGTTTTGCTAACGCATTGCTGGCACACAAGGGTTCACCACTGGTGAAAAGCTGGTACATAGAGCATCTCTGCTGGTTCTGTGCACCGGTGATGGTGCAGCATTTGGAGCATGTCCTGCCAAGTGTGTAAGTGCTGTTTCAAGAAGGATCGTGTGACCTCCCCCCACCCCCCTCTACCCCCAGGTCACAATAGGTCCCAATTCCAATGAGACAGTAGTTAATTCGGTTATAGCAAGATAGCACTTGCTTCTAAATAGTGAGTAACCTCCAGATAATACTTCCAGCTGAAAAGAAACCTGCGAGTGAACGAGCAATCACCTCTCTGCACCACATTCATGTCACATGCTTCAATCCCACAGGTTGTGGATTTCTGTACCAGAGGAAAGACATTCCCATGCCAGTGACAGTTCAGTTGGTTAAAGCACATGCTGCAGATGTCTGTCAACCCCCGTTAAAATCTCACAGGTTAGCGAGGGCACTCCAGGGACTCCTGCAGTCTGCAGGTAACATGAGGTCTGCAGCACTGTGGGTTATCGCACCTGCTGCAGGGAAGAGTGATCGCCTGGCTAAATGTCACTGATTATGTAACTGTTGCACTTAGTGTGTGGAGATGGTGGCGGGTCCAACACTCGTTATTATTGGTGATTGCATTTAAGTAAAAAATTATGTTTGACAATGCCTTTTATTCATTTTGCATCGGTGCGTAAACAAGCGATTTGTACTTATAGTCCATGCTTACGAGAAGCAAGGATGGCAGTCTCTTTTACTGCCAGCCTTGCTCATCGTAAGCAAGGACTATACGTTCAAAGTGCGTGTTTATGCACCGATTGCAGGTTTTAAAAACAAATTAATAAAAGGCATTGCCATTTACAATGCCAATAGCTCAAACTTTAATAATGCGAGACCTATTGCATTGTAAATGCTTGTTGTTCCAGTAGTAGAATTAAGCGCCGGACATCAGTGGTAATTGTAGTGATTGTTACAATCTTAACCCAATAACATCTGACTGACCCCTGGCACTCTTGAAAAGGTTCCCACACCAAGATTGGCTACTTAACAGGTCTCTTATGATAAATGGCTATCAGCTAGTAGTGGAAAACTCTACTCTCTGACTGGATCGCTCCTTTCAGGAGCAGTGAGCAGCTTGAGTTATAAAGTCAACATAGCTACTAATTGAACCTTTACAATAAAGTGTGATTTTGCTGTCAATTATCTGCTGGTTTGGCTTGAACTGGGCACACCATCACCTCCAAAGATCACATTCATCATTCCCATATATTCCATAATAGGTACAGATTGACATTTGTGTTATGTTGAAATCAAGACATACTTATAACTTCTTATCACATGCATAATATACTCTCCTATGTTGTTTCTATTTATGAGCATTAACTTCACTAACATATTAAAATACCCATATATTTGCAATTATTCTATTTATTATAATGAATATTATTGTATAGTTTTACCCTGCCATCCCCTTCTTGCATATTTAATAGGCTCAGGTCACATTATCTATTGCTCAGATGCTAATTAATGCCAAACCAGCTTGTCCAAGTTACTATTAAGTTTCAATTTTAAGTAATTATCTCTCCATAGATGTAACCTACAGTAGCCTCGGCTGACAAATCCCCGGGCAACTCTTGTCCCCAAGACATCAAATTCTATTTGAGATACTCATTCAGATTGTATGTGGGGCTTTACTCAAGGAAACTACGATTTATTAACTATAGTCATCCATTCACCTTATCCTTTGTTGCCAAGGGAAACAAGTGTCTTCATTTAAATTGGATTTTTAAAAAAAATAAAAATAACACTATTTCTTAATTGCACCGCCTTATTAAAGAAAATAAGTTGACTCCCCATTTACTTTTATTATCTACATTTCCAAGGAGGGACTTGCACCATATTTATCTAACAACATTACCTAATTTTGACCAGTGCATATCACAGATCACTTAAATTCAAGAATACTTAATTCACAGCTAAAGTGCCAAAGGCCCAGTCCAAAAGGCCAATTGCTTAATACTCCAAGTAGTTTCCCTTAATAAATACATTGCAGATCCATGAAGTTTTCAGAATTACTACTGCATCACATAAATAGATCCTTTCCTACATGCCTATTCATTGTCTTCACATAACAGTGTTACCCAAAAGAGGTTGGGTGTGGTCACCAAATTCCAGGTAGGGCCACATGAATTCAGGGATATCAATGTTATACCCAAGTTCCTTGTCTTATGTCATTGTGTTCTGTGACTCTGCAAGTGATGGCCATCAGAGGTCGATGATTCCACTTTACGTTGGAATGCCCACCATTATGAAGATTCAGGCCATGCAGAAGTTAATTAGTAAATCAGGTAGTGGTTATATATAGGTGACTTTGACGGTATGTCCAACAATCAACTGCTGCAGGGTAACTTTCTCCTGGTCCTTTACAACATGTGCATTCTGTAGTGCAGGTGATTAGTCCCCAGACTATTAATGCAAGTATAGGCAGAGCACCCACAAAGTTAGATACAATTGCTTTCTGGATTTCTCACAAAATCAATCAGTTGGGAGTGGTCTGTCCTCGCATGATAGTCCTATACAGGCATAGGATGTTACCTATGCATGTTTCACTTGGTATGATACCACCTGTATAAATATGTATCACATAGGGAACAATATTTGTGAGTATTTATACTACTACACAGGTGACTCACATTATTGATGTACCAGAGGTGTTCAAACAGATACAGAAATAGTATGGAGCTGCACCTGCTCTAGATTTAGGGATGAAATTAATGGGAATTTTGTCTCCTCTATAGTTTTGATTGACATTCATGAGGAAACTGTGTTTCTGGCTGTACATCAGATGTTAGCATTGGTTCCTCTTCAGGATCATGGATTGGACTTTTCAAGGATCATTGCAAACATTTATACCTCTGTGGGTCACGATAACTTCAGTTCACGGGCTATAAAATCAGATATCAAAGCAATGTATGAGAGTTCCTTTAAGGCAAAGCTGCACAAGTAACTGAAAAGAAGCTGAAAAAAACAAAATCAAGGGCAGGATCTCTCTCAATGCAGGTATATAGCAAGGGTGGATATAATTTAAAAGACTGCGATAAAATCAGAAAGTCAGATCAGTTTCAGTATTTTGATAATCATTCATTCCATTCTTTACAGGACTCTAGGGACAATAAAAGGGTGAAAGGACAGACTGAGTGGCCCTCAAAAAACAAGTACACCAGGCAAAAAGGTGAACCAGTATATGAAATGTAAGTTAGTATAAAGAAGGAAAAGGAAGGTTCAGGTTCAAAGACTGACTCAAAGACAGTAGCCATTGCAATGAATAGGAACAGGACTTGGGAAGTGTCACTTCTTGTCACTTCAGTGCAGTAGAAATGATATCCTATTATTCAGCAACTGGTGGTGACTCCAACTAAAGAATATATACAGGTTGAGAGATTGCAGTTAGACAGTTAGACACGTAAGCCCTACACATATGGTTCATGATGTAGAAATGCCAATTAAGTGTGTTATACTGCACAAAATAAAAGCTATATTTGGTCTCATTTATCAGATGCATATGATATAATTTTTGCTGAGCATAATTGGCCTCAGAGGTTTCTAAAGATTGAACCTCTAAGTGAGGAGGTGACAATGCAAACATTTTGCTCCTTAGTACATGAATAAGTCATGGAAAAAATCTTTTCCACAAGTGATTCCATAAAGGAGAGAGACACGAGTACAGCCTCAATATCCTCTGAATACAGAAGGTATATGCAGTATAAAAGTTATTCTAGATCAGCCACAATATCAAGGTAGTAATAGTGTCTTGTCATTTCACAATGAACACTCCAATATTTGCATTTGATAATTCATTTAGAATAGCCTTATATTACAGAAAGTTGAATACATATACATAGACACATGCTGTACAAAATGATCCTAATACTGGATTAATGACAAAGCTAGTGCCAAAAAATGTAAAACAATCTTAAATATCTAATGATTTCTTTACTCAAAATAAAGCGACTGAACCCCAGTATCTAACCGCTTTCTTGTTCAGCAATTTTTAGTATGCCTATACATGATAATGACAGGGGTATAAAAATACACCTTCTATTTTGTGCAGCAAGAATTATGAGATCTTATAGGAAGATCCCTACCATATATTGACCATACATACATTACAGATAATGACTTGAATTAATACCTGGCTTGGGTGCACAGAATAGCGAGTCTTTTTGCCAACCATGGGACCTAATTACTTGAACCTATTGCAATATTAAACACAATTATACGTAATCAGGCAAATTAAAAATCTTCCATTTTCTACTACATTGTACTGTGAAATGTCTCCTTTTGTAATTTTTTGTCTCAAGGTTGTATTTAAACAAGAGCAGTGTAAACAAAAGCGGTTTGCATTCTGTTGTTTCTGTGAAATTTATTATCATGAATTATCGCAAGCTTCACCATTTGCAGTTATACAGTGAAAGGCATATAATTAGAGGAATTGTGTAACACGAAATTCTAACAACCATGCCAACTAATTTAAATGTTGCCCATGCCTAATTATGATTAATGTAAGCCCTTGTATGACTTAATCACTCATGCATTTGCAGAAAAGACACTGAGCAAAAACACATACAGCTATCTTACATGGACTGTAATCAGAAATGTTAAGGACTAAATATTTGCAAAATATGCCTACAGGTTCTCAGCACTTCAGACTACACATACATAATTTACATCTGTATTTCTCTGCTGAGGAACTCTGTATTGCTACTGAGAAAATTCTCACTGCACTACAGACAGCTATACTGAAAGAATTACCTCTGACACAAAGGAAAACATAGTTTCTCCCATACCTATCCTTGAAGCCCCAAAAAAAGAAAGTTTTCCTAAAGTGTGTGCTCTACATCAGCATTAGGTGTAGTGGGCCACGTCTTTAAATGTTACTTATGTAAATTTCGACTATGTATTCCTACAGTTCGAATGCAAGAATATTTGCAACACACACACAATATTCCATGAATTCTGATTGCTCTACCCATACCTGAGTACAGGAGTGTGATCTACCATGATGGCTTTGCGCAGCCAGAGGTTGGTACTAAACAGAAATACTCAACAGCTTGTACTGCAGTACAAAAAGTTTTTTTTCCAGTATGGAAACTTCAAGGTGCTCTGCAGATTCACTAACATTTTGTATGATTTCACTGGACAGAACTCAGAAATACATACCCTGCTTCTGGCTCTTTAGTAGGCTGATTTGTTAGTTCCTAAACCTATTGTGCTAGATTCAAGATTGGGGGTACAAGGATGCAATGTAGATTTACAGAAATGGCACGTAAACAGATTCAGAGGTTCACAAAGGAAGCTAATAAAGAGTAAACAATTTGGGGAAAGGTTGTTGATTCATAGGACTCACAGTACAAGCTTCCTTTGGTCCATGTGCAGTACACTATGGGCCACGAAAGTGAAGGAATTCATGCCAAAGGTAACTGTGCTGTATACGTGGCTGCAAAAAAGTGGTAAAAATGTTTCAGGTGGATGCTGTGATTGTATCTCATACTAATATTGAAGCAGACATTTAAGTAGAAATCCAAGCAACATTGAAAATGCAGAAACCAATAAAGATATTGGGGCTCATTTATGAGTCCTTGCGTCACTTTTGTGCTGCTAGTGCGTCACTTTTTGTGACGTACTAGCGGCATAAAAAATGCGCCATATTGCGTCATATTTACAAAGTGACGCATCTATGTAGATGCGTCACTTTGTAAACCCCAGTGCCACATTATACCTGCGCCAGGTATAATGTATGCAGGGTGGGCGTTCTGATGCAAGTAAGCATCGTAGAAGTGACACAGTGAAATCTATGAGATTTCACTGCGCCACTTCTGGAACGGAAATGCGTCAATATCTTACGCCTGCCTCACAGCAGATGTAAGACTGACGCAGGCCCTTTCACATGGGGCTTGCCCCATGTGAAAGTACACATTTAAGTAGAAATCCAAGCAACATTGAAAATGCAGAAACCAATAAAGATATTGGGGCTCATTTATGAGTCCTTGCGTCACTTTTGTGCTGCTAGTGAGTCACTTTTTGTGACGTACTAGCGGCGTAAAAAATGCGCCATGTTGCGTCATATTTACAAAGTGACGCATCTAGGTAGATGTGTCATTTTGTAAACCCCAGTGCCACATTATACCTGCGCCAGGTATAATGTATGCAGGGTGGGCGTTCTGACGCAAGTAAGCCTCATAGAAGTGACACAGTGAGATCTATGAGATTTCACTGCGCCACTTCTGGAACGGAAATGCGTCAATATCTTACGCCTGCCTCACAGCAGATGTAAGACTGATGCAGGCCCTTTCACATGGGGTTTGCCCCATGTGAAAGTACACATTGCTGGAGTGTGTCACTTTTGTGACACACTCCAGCAATGCGTCACTTTTGCGCCTACAGATACGTCAGAAATACTGACGTATATGCAACTCCTTGCAACATGATGCATCATATAATAAACATGACGGATCCATCATGTTGCAAGGAGGGCGCACTGAGAAGTGATGCATCGCAGATCTGTGACTGGTGGTGAGTGTTTGAAAAGTTTCAGCACTCCATCCATCAAGTTGGCACGGTATGCCCAGACGTGGGTCCCTTGCTTACTTTACCACTGGATTCAAGCTAGCCTGGATGATGAGGGGTGTTACCCCGAAACCGGTCCCAGGATGCTTGTTTCCGGTCTAGGGAAGGCATGGCTTGGCAGTTCGGGCTGGACTGTTCCCATGAGGCACAGGGTCAAGACTGATTTTCAAATAGCTGTGTCTAAACCCAGATCTGTGACTGGGGGTGAGTGTTTGAAAGTTTCAGCACTCCGTCCATCATCTCCTTGTGTCAAATTTCTAAAAGTGACATTTTCAGAATTGCAATTTAAAAACCACCATGAATTCTGTTTTTAAATTGTAAATATATTTGAGTGGTCATATCTCTTAGATTTTACACTTAGAAGTTGTAATAAGGCAATTCCAATGTTACCGTGTAGAAGAGATAGGCCCTGCAGCAATAAAACACTAATTTTAAGTATTTCACTAACAGAAAACTTAAAAGTGCATATCCTACTTTTTAAATACACTGCACTCTGACCTTGGGCTGCCCAGGGTCTACCTTAGAGGTGACCTGTTTGTAATATGAAGGAAGGTTTGGGTCCGGCAAGTAGGTTAGTGTACCAGGTTGTTAAGGATGTTAAAAACTGCACACATAGGCTCTGGAAAAGCAGGGAGGAGACATGTTTGAAGGGCTACATAGGTGGAAGGCACAATCAGTGCTGCAGGCCGACTAGTAGCATTTAATTTAGAGGCCCTGGTCACATGTAGTGCACTTTACTATTGACCTAAAGTTACATTAAATATTACAATCATGGATAAGACACTGTTACCACATTTTAAAAATAGAGCACAAACACTTCAGGCTACCAGTGGTAATGTGTCCATATTCTGAAAGCCAGCAAAAACGAAGTCAGCAACAACCGTAAAACCAGGAGGTCTGAAGGGAAAAAGTCAGGGGAAATCACACCAGGCATCACACCAGGAATGCGAGTGTCAACAGTAATCATTGTTTTTCTATATTTCAGTGAGAGTTTAGAGAGGTTTTAAGTAGAAAGCACAGAGTTAGAGGTGTTGTCACTTAAGGTAATTGGGTAGAAGAAATTGTATATTATACTGATGATAGAAGATTATTTGCTAACCCAATATTGTTTTTACAGGCTTCCAGAGCAGTCCAGCAGGAAGTGTGACTAGCATCCCCCAAGTGTTTCTCTCTTCCTCTTGCCCTTTCCCCCTCTCTTTGTGTTGCTGTTATTTCCATCACAATTAGAAGTCATTGTCTCTCTGTGGAGGTGAATGAGACTAGTTTTGTGGCACTCCAGAAGATTGGTAAATAGAAATTCAGAGAGGATGGGCTACTAAAGGATTCATTTGCAGAAGCCCGGATCTGTTGCCTAGGTAGTCATCACAGAAGCACTCAAATACAGAGTTCAATACCCACCTTCCCTCTATAATGAGGAGAAAGTAATGCATACAACTTCTATACAAATGTAACGATCATGTGGTGTGAAACAGAGGTATTCTAGTCTTTATGGGCTTCTTTTGGTGAATCATGTCACCACAAAAAGGCAATGACACACACATTATTATCTTGAGAAAGATGCTGAGACTTACAACAGTTCAATAAGAATAGTCGGCCTTTCATTTTTGCTTAGGTGTGATATTGTGCGCTGTCAGTGAATAATGAAGCTTAAAGAGAAAAGTGAGGTCTAAAACATGTTGGCAGATGTATCATTGTATATGCTACATCATATGAGTCTCTGTTGAAGAAGGCCATATCAATTTAGTTGTCTGTTTTAAAGTGTACTCTGTCAAGTTTGAATATCTGCTTGCTATCATATCTGAGGTATGTCTCTACTTATACATGTATTCCGACACGTGTTTTGAAGTTGATGAGCCTAACTTAAAAACTATGTAGGTTAACATACAGCTGGACAGATGTTGTCAGTGCAACTACAGTATTCAGTTGCTGAAGCCTAGATCCTTTATCTAGGTACGCATCTCAGAAGCACTGGAATAAAGAGTTAATGATCTGCCTGCCCTGTATAATGAGGAAAAAGTAATGCATACATCTTCATCTACACCTATTTAGAAAATAAAAGTTTACAGTAAATTGTAAAGGCTTCAAACATTTACAGATTTCCTAATGTGCAAAATTAGATATTGTGCATATTTATTAGTAATGGCGACAACGTCAATGTGATTGAAAGTAACTGCTTATCAATTATTATGAATATTATTATGTAATTAATTTAAAATTATTAATTATTGTAGCAAACTATTGCAACTGTTCTTTGTTTTTTAGATATTTACTTTAATAAAAAAAATTAAAGATGGCAAGAAAACATGAAGAGAGAAGAGAACAAAAAAAACAGTACTATTTAAAGAAGAGTGAAAAGAAGAAATTAGATGTTGCGCACAAGATTAAACATGGAAAAAATCTTCTGGTACGAGAACTAAACAGTTTCTTAAAACATTTTTACAAAGATTAAAAATGTGGAAAATGTTGAAAAGAAAAAGAAAAGTTTAGCAACAAATCTGAAACAAAATATGATTTATCATACTGAAAGTACTTCAAATTATAGAAAAACTACGCATCTCACTAGAAGGCAGAAAGAGTATAAGGATTTAGGAGGAATGTTTAGAAGTAGATTAATTCAAAATGTATTACCTAAACAAGTTACACAATGACCATAATTAATTAGCAATTAATTAGTTAATATTGATTAAGAACCAATTAATAATTATTAATAATAAATTACTCCCCACAATTAACACTATAAAATTTCAATTAAATAAATATTAATAAATAAATAATAATCATTACTTTATTATAATTACATTACTTCCCTCCCTATTCCCCTATTCCCCTATAACCATATCCCCTATAATCCCACAATCCGCTATGGAATTTAAAAACACAAAATGTAATTGAAATAATTGAAATAAAATTGATAACTACAAAAAAATGTAACACATATATTAGAATACATAAACTTTTCTTAATCAAAAAAATACATCACCTACTTTTACTAATTTTAAAATACATATCACTAATTAAAACATCGATATTTTAAACAACTATATTTTTGGAAACGATATTAATGACTACTATATTTTCCAAAACAATATTTCTTACCTTAAAATGTATATTCCTGACCACTATATTCCTGCTGTCGATATTTCTGACCCACGATATTTAGTACTCAATATTTCTGTAGTTCGACATTTCCAACTCGATATTCTGTCTACAAACCTATTTTAATCTATCCTATTTTACATTAGTGGTCAGGCTGGAACAGGAAATGTTTCCTAATTAAAGTTTTGATCAGTTATCTACACAAAACTACAGAAACACATTTATCTTGTGTCATAACAGCTCCAACTGGATCAACAGCACACAACATTAAAGGTATTACTTTACATCGATTGCTTATGCTACCTGTTGAACATAATAGTAAATTAGAATATTAAAAGCTATCGGAAAAAGCTTGGTATGAAGTCTCAAGAGTACTAAAGAAACAAAAACTTTTAATCACTGATGAGGTGAGCATGGTGTCAAAGTTAATGCTTGCGTTTGAACACTTGCGAATGTAACAGATTCTAAAAACCAGATTACAATGCTCTGTTTGGAGGAAAACCTTTAATTGTATTTAGAGACCTACTACAACTTACTCCTTTTGAAGGACAACCTGTTTTTAAAACACTTCTCCATGATGACACTAGGAAATCTTTGGGAAGTATTGGGATTGTAAATATTTGGTTAAACTTTGGATATAAAGAACTTGTTAAGAATATGCGACAAGCAGGTGATGAAGATTATGGAAATATTCTTAAAGAAATAAGAATTGGTACGTTGGCGGACCATGGTAAAGAAGATTAGAAAGTCAGCTAATAAGGAACTTGTTTACATCTGAAAAAACAGCAGCAGAAACAATGTACAATGTGCTTGTAGAAAAATAATCAATAGTTTGCCTATTGCCTAAACTGCAAAAGTGTTCTACATTTAATGAACAAATTCTCAAACTGGGAAAATAACAAATTCAGAAACTAAAGCAATTGACAAGATTGAACACCAGGTAGTAATAATTCTTCTTACTGAGAAACTACATTGTAAATTGGATTCTTAGGAAAAGTCTGTATCTAAAAGTGCAGGATTATAAAAGAGTTTACATGCATGTAAAAACTGTCGAGTAATTTTGCAGCATAATTCGAAAGTAGAGAAAGGATTAGTAAATAGAGCAATGGGAAAAGTTGTTGATTTTGTAAATGTTCAAAATAAGGATGCAATTGAATTTTTGATTATAAAATTTGCCCAGATTAATGAGGTAAGACAGATTGGGCATTGGGTTGTACGTTCTTTGCTTGTAAAGGACTTGTATGTTCTCAAACAACAGTTTCCTATCTCTATCATGTGCAGTAACTGTTCTTAAATCTCAAGGTTTAAGTATAGACAGAGCTTTTGTAAATGTTTGAAGTACAGTGTTAAAAGAGGGAATGGCATTGTCTCGAGTAAGAACATTGTCTGATTTGTATTTGATAGATTTTGATAGGAAAAAGCTTAGTGCTGATGCAAATTGTGTAAGAGAGTAAAATCGTTTAAGAAGATTTATGCTCATCATTTAGGTCAATATCCAATATATGAGAAACGTATAGTGTGTCCAAAACAGAGCTATATGAAATATTCACCTGAGGTAAAAAAAACAAGAAAACAATTGAAGAGAAAGTTGAAGGCGTAAAGAAAAAAAAATGAAAAGTGATGATTACATTGTAGGATACCATTTGGAACACAGTTCAGGGATCAACTGTTACGTTATTGTGATTCTGAATGTCGTGTTTCAGTTACCACATCTTTATCATAAAATGAGGGAAAATCATGAAAAAAGATTATGTTCTGCACTATATTATTTATTTCAACAGTAGGTAAGATACTGAAGTAAAATACATACTGCTTCTGGTATTTGACATCTTTTAGATGTTTGTACTGGTTCATTGACATTTACTCTAAACATAGAACAAGATGCACAAGAATTTCAAATGGTCATGCTTGTAGTATTAGAAGACAAAGGAATACACATTAATAACTTATTTGGACTAAGTTACAATGGAACCATAAGTGTGAAGAATGCTTATTTACTTCTATCACTGTAATATATTGAGAACAATTTTTATACTTAACAATACCAGGCTGTAAACAGTACCTTTTAACAAATGTATTAAAACAGCAAATCAGGATATACATGTTCACATTGTATATTAGAGATGTTGTATACCCTATATATAGAAAGATTTGGAAATGTGTCATTTTAATGTTACAACGCTGTAGAGCAAATGGACGGAAATTGCAAACAAAAATTACAAATTTTAAAGGAAGTCAAACATCTATGTCAAGAAGAACTTATACAACAATGGCTATTATTTCCCATGATGGACCTTCCACAACATCTGGACACCATACTGTTTTTTTAAAGTGTAACAAAGGATGGGCACAATGTAATGATGCCCACCAGGAATTCAAACCTAGTTTGCCTTCTCAATTACCAAATTCCTTACATGTTATTTCTCCAGCCAAATTTCTGAGAACATCATTCGGCCTATTGGGGAAAATGTCAATAGAAAATAGAAAGCACTGCAAGATATTTGTGTTTTGATTATTATTTGCCCTAATCAATACAACATTTTGAAAATTGTGTTAAAAAGCAAATAGTTGACATATTTGTTGTCAATATTGTCAATATTGTAAAAGATGTAAATGAGATTGTACATTTTTTCAAATATATTTGTGATCAATAATAGAGTTAGTGTAGATAAAAGAAGTGATTAACAAAGTGTAGATAGGAAAACGACTAGTTACACATATTGCTAATGATGTACTATGCTGATTTGGGGTTTTTGTGTAAAATCAATTTGATTATTTCCCCCCCCCACTGTTCAATGATTTTGCACTGTGTATGGTGAAGCTATATGCAATCTGAGAACAGCAAAAAAGGGAAACAGAAAACGTTAATCAATTACTGCCACTGTGTATGGTGAAGTTATGGGCAATCTGAGAACAGCAAAAAAAGGGAAACAGAAAATGCTATCTAATTATAAAATAATGTTATGTTCTCAAACATGTAATATTATAATTTCTCTAATATATTTTTATTAAATAAAGTTTATCTTCATCTGAATCAGGCCCTTAATAGTATGGACGGTTCAACATTGAAAACAGTTTTAATACTGTTTAGGATAATACTACTCTAAAACAGATTTACGGAATGATGTATCAAAATTACTTGAAAGGTAATAATTCATAATGCAATTTTCATGATAAACTGGAAAAGTGTATAAGATATATGAATATGTTGTTTGTTTCTATATGAATAATCTACTACTTTTAGACTATTTGAAAAGTATTATCATACTTCTAAGAAACAATATCACACTCACATGTGTGCAGAAATGCACTCACCAATAAAAGTGTTATAATAATAATAATAGCTGGCCTTCTATTTTCAGTTACACTTTCTATTGCAAACTGCTTCTGCTTTAAAAAACTAGTATTGTTATTTGACTTTTAAAACGTTTTGAAAACTGTATTTACCTCTATGCTAGCTTATATTATCCTCCACAAAGGTGTACTTGAAGTAGTACATAGATAGTGATATCTATGCTTGACACACCGAAAGTGCAGTTTATAACATTTAAAAATGTGACAGTTTTGTAGTCTTATGTATATTCTCATTTGAACCAGTATTTTAACATATATCATTGAGCTAATAGGCCTGGATTTATAACTATAAAAGCTACTGAATATGACACAACCCATGCTCTCATCCATTCATACAAACACTACCTATACACCCATGAATCAGACAGCCTCTAGCAGTGCAGACAAAAAATTACGCACACAGTAGTCAGGCAGTTATCCAATCATGAAAGCACTACTCATGGACTCATACACTGACTCAAGCACTACTCATGTACTCATCCATTCACTGAAGAACTACCACTGCAGTCATCTATTCAGTCAGGCACAAGTCTTGCAGTCTTCTACTCATTCAGTCACTTTCTTTCCGCTCATTCATTCACTCAGGAACTTACTGTTTACTCATCCAATCATGCTGCCGCTACCAGTTCACTCATCTATACAGGGAGGAAATACATTCACTCAGACCCGACTCATGCACTCATCCATTCACTCAGCCACTACCATTGGCCTCATGCATTTACCCAGGTACTGCTCATCCAAACATCCAATCACCCAGTCACTACTGCTGCACTCATGCATTTACTCAGGTACTACCTATGCACTCATCCATTGACCCAGACACTACCCATGCACTCATGCATTCACCCAAGCACTACCTCTGCACTAATCCATTCACTCAGACACTGACCATGCAATCATCTATTCACCTACATACTATCAATGCACTCACCTGATCACCCAGGCACTAGTTATAGACTCATGCATTCACTGAGCACTACCCATGGGCTCATACAATAACCCACTACCCTTGGACTCATTAATTCAATGAGATGCTACCCATGCACTTATCCAATCACCCAGGTGCTACTCTTGCACTTTTGCAGTCACCCAGGCACTACCCATGCACTCATCAAATCACCAAGGCATTACCCATGCATTAGTCCATTCACTCAGGCACTACCCATGCACAGATTCAATCACCTAGGCACTGCCCTTGCACACTTTCTTTCAGTGAGGTGCTACCCATACTCTCATCCATTCCCTCAGCCGCTACCCATGTACTCATCCATTCATATAGGCACTATCTAAGCACTCATCCATTCAATCAGGCACCAACCTTGCACTCATCCATTCACTCAGCCACTACGCATGCACTCAACCATTCACTCAGCCACTACCCTTGCACTCATTCATTCACTCAGCCACTACCCATGAATGCATCCAATCTCTCAGTCAATACCATTGCACTCATCTATACACCCAGGCACTTGTCCATGCACTCATCCATTCACTCAGGCAGTACCCAGGCACTCATCAATTAACTCAGGCACTACCCGTGTACTTATGCATTCACCCAAGCACTACCTCTGCACTATTATTATTATTATTATTATTATTATTACACATATAAAGCACACAGCTACCCAACAGGGTCTCCCAGCGCTGAACATGTGGAGGCAGACACAACTAGACAAAAGGTAAAAAGAAGAACTGAGATCAAAGCAAGTCACTAAAAAGCAGTGTCTTTAAGCTCTTACAGAAGGCTAGCAGGGAGTGAGAGTTCCTAAGGTGAATTGTAAGAGTATTCAAGAGCCTGGGGCCAAGATGGGAAAAGGTAGGACCCTTCATATGGATGAGTCAGAACCTGGGAACTGAAAACAATGAAAGACTGGAAGATCGCAGCTGTTGAGCCGGAACATAAGGTGTAACGTAAGCAAAATTTGAATGTAGGAGGGGGCAAGGCCCAATTTGACATGAAACATATAGCAGAGGGCCTTGATCTCAATACGTTTATTGACTTTAAGCCAATGGAGTTGGTGAAGCAAAGGAGACGCAGGGGCATGTCTTGGAAGTTGGAAAAGATGATGAGCAGCAGCATTCTGAATGACCTGTAGCCGATGTAATGAAGCTTTACCAGCACCCAAATACAGGACATTGCCCTAGTCCATCCTGGATATCACTAGAGCCTGAAAAAAACAGTCTCTGAGAGATCAGTGGGATTAACCAAAGGATTTTTTTAATCCATCTGAGAGCAGCAAAGCAGGATGATGCTATCCTGGAAACCTGAGGTTTAAGGAGGTGGAGATCAGCTGACAGATAGTATAAGCCATGGACGGCGCTTCGCGCAGCAGAAGCACGCTGGAAACAAGAGCCTAACAGCATAGGCTGTTTTTAGCATTTCCTTTTCACTTCACTGTTACTTTTTTTTAAATTACACGAATTACTTTATTAGCACTACTGCACCTACCTGTACACCTCTGACACTCTCATTTCAACCGCACATTCTCCAGTCCACTGCGGGCTTTCCCGTTTGTTGTGGAGGGAGAAGCGGGTAGCTTTACTTCAAGGCTGGAGGTGAGGGGAGGTGGGGATCAGCTGACAGATAGTATAAATTACCATGGACAACGCTTTGTGCAGCAGACGTGCGCTGGAAACAAGAGCCAGACAGCATAGGCTCTTTTAGCGTATCCTTTTAACTTCACTGTTACTTTATTTTAAATTGCACAAATTACTTTATTAGCACTAAAGTGCCTACCTGCACACCTTTGACACCCTCATTTCTACCACATGCTCTCTGTTCCAACGCAGGCTTTCCCATTTGTTATTTAGCAAGCAGTTGTTAATTCCACTTCAGGGCTATAGGTGAGGGGAGGCGGTGATTAGCTGACAGATAGTATAAATTACCATGGACTACGATTCGCACAGCGGACGCACCCTGGAAACAAGAGCCTGACAGCAGAGGCTGTTTTAATCGTATCCTTTTAACTTCACTGTTACTTTTTTTTAAATTGCACGAATTACTTTATTAGCACTACTGCGCCTACCTGTACACCTGTGACACGGTCATTTCAACCACACACTCTCTGGTCCACTGCAGGCTTTCCCGTTTGTTGTGGAGGGAGCAGTGGTTAGTTTCACTTCCAGAATAGAGGTGACGGGAGGCAGTGATCAGCTGACAGATAGTATAAATTACCATGGACAACGCTTTGCGCAGCGGACGCGCTCTGGAAACAA
Organism: Lissotriton vulgaris; assembly: GCF_964263255.1. NCBI lineage: Eukaryota > Metazoa > Chordata > Amphibia > Caudata > Salamandridae > Lissotriton > Lissotriton vulgaris. The sequence goes on from NC_141688.1 coordinate 9,772,914, forward strand.
GAGCCTGACAGCAGAGGCTGTTTTTATCGTATTCTTTTAACTTCACTGTTACATTTTTTAACATTGCACGAATTACTTTATTAGCACTTTTGCCCCTACCTGTACACCTCTGACACCCTCATTTCAACCGCACACTTTCTGGTCCACCGCAGGCTTTACAGTTTGTTGTGGAGAGAGCGGCGGTTAGTTTTACTTCCGCGCTACAGGTGAGGGGAGGCGGGGATCAGCTGACAGATAGTATAAATTACCATGGACGTCGCTTCGCACAGCGTGCGCACCGGTGTCGCGCCAAAGGCAAGCCCATCTGCACCGTTCGCGTCCGCCCGGGTCCAGGGGCCACAACCCCTGCTCCGTTTTTAAAGGGCTTCATAACCTACTCCCAAAAAGTACTACGTGATCTCTGACCTAAGCCTAAACGGAATTGTAAGTTGCTCATACCAGGAAGCTCCACTCTTAATTGTCTCTACTATGGTTTCTTTCACCACACTACCCAGTAGGGAACATACTGGTACTATCATTACCCCAAGAACCTTAGCAAACAGGTGTACTCCTCTGCTAATAATAAGGTAGTTTGCTTAATGGAATTCACCTTTTTTAGTATAAATTGTAGGTCACTTCCCACACTTAAGGAAGACATTCATGACTTCCTACTGAATGCACAACCTGATGCCATTTTCCTTACGGAAACATGGCTAAATGAGAGCTCGGAACCAGATATTGTGATCGCCCTGCCTCCTAACTATACGAGCATTAAAAACGATCGCATGGATAAAATAGGAGGGGGTATTGCAATAATCCTTAAAAATGATTACACTTGTAAATGGGAGGACCTACCCTCAAAGGGCTGTGAAGCCAGTTTTTTTAAACTTTCGCCTACTTTTCGAATCACCTTCTCCGGGATCCTGATCTATCGACCGTCCGGGGCCGGCAGGTGCATGGGCATAAGCGCTCCCAGAACTTATCGCCCTTCTGTTATTGGAAGAAACTAATTTCACTATTTTAGGAGATCTTAACATCTATTTTAATGCACCCACTTGCACTATCAGCACCACTTTAATCACTGATTTGTCAGCCATGAATATTCTTCTCTGTAACTCAGGTTCCATCCATAAGGCAGGATATCTATTAGACCCTATTTTTTCCAATTAGGCTAATATCTCATGCCAGACAGCCTCCCCTATACTCTGGTCAGATCATTTTGTGGCTGGTTTTAAGGTGAAACAGGAGACGTGGTGCGATAACTCCTCGACTTCCTCTATCAAAGCAGGGTTTAGAAACTGTAAAAATCTAGATGTTGATCGCTTTATTAAACATCTTAAGAATAGCATTCCTGCTATCACTTCCTCCAATACGTCAGATGCTGACACTATCCAAACCTGGCTGACGTCCTCTATTGATGCATGTCTTCCTATGTTTAATAAAAAATTAACAATTATCGCCATCCTCCCCTTGGTTTTCTGAAAAATTAAAAGTAGAAAAAACTAAGAGGCAGATTTACAAGGCACTTGCGCCACATTTACGCCGCCGTTGCGTGACGCAACGGTGGCGTAAACGTGGTGCATCCCTGCGACCCATTTACAACGTGACGCATCTAGGCAGATGCGTCACGTTGTAAAGCCCTGCGCCACATGTGGGCGTTCCGGGGCAGGTGCGCCCCGCAAAAGTGCCTGCGTGAAATCTACAAGATTTCACGCAGGCACTTGTGCGACGCTGCTACCTCAATTCCTTACGCCTGCTTGAAGCAGGCGTAAGGGCTGACACAGCACGTTAAGTATAGGGCACAAGCGAAGTCTCGTCGTGCTTGCCACGCGACTCCAGCGATGCGCCGCCCTTACTTCATGAGATGCGTCATGGATCTGCCTACCCTTGCGCCATTGTAAATGCAGTGCATCTGCCGTGACGCAAGGGCCGTTTTGCGTGACGCATTTGTTCTGGCGCATCCCTGCTGATTTGCAGAGATGCGCCAGAACTCATAAATATGCCCCCAAATGTAAAGCCTTGGAGAGACGGTGGAGGAAGTACTATGCTCCTGAGTCAAGACAAACTTATAAACTGGCAATAAATTGATGATCAAGCCCTGTGTAATGCTGCTCGAGTGGAAAACGTAAATAACATCATTTTATTGGCACACAACAGACCTAAAGTCATGTTTAAAATAATGAAAGAGCTATCAGGCGCAACTTGCAAACCAGAGCCACCTGGGTTAAATGAAGTGCAAATAGAAAAAATCTATACAGAATTCAATACTACGACAACTAATGTGGAGTTGCAATCAAAGATCAATGTCTCTTAATCAGACTGTACCACTCTGCCCATGGCGCAGGACACTATTGCAAGACCAGGCAAGACGCTTGAAAACTGGCTGCCTCTGGATACTCCTTCTTTCAGCTGCATCCTATCTAGCCTCAAATCCGGCTTTCCTGAGGACCCTCTCCCCATTCCCATTCTTCAAAAACTGGAATTACCAATACTTAATGCCATTATTAAACTGCTTAATGCCTCACTGCATGAAGCAATAGTTCCACCACTTTGGAAACATGCCATGGTCCTCCTCTCGCTAAAAAAAGGAATGCTGATCCGGAAGAACCATCCAACTTCCACCTGATTTCAATACTCCCAGCGCTCTCTAAAATTTTTGAAAAACATATCACCAAGAGCTGACGCAGTTTGTTGACTTCCAAAATATCCTACACACATCTCAATCAGGATTTAGAGCTGGCTTCTCTACAGAATCCACGCTCTTGGGAGTCACAGAAACCCTTTGCCAAGGTCTTGATATGGGAGAAACTGTGGCACTCATACTGCTTGACTTGAGTGCTGCTTTCGACACTGTGTCTCACACTGCCCTTCTACTAGGTTTACATTTCCCGGCATTGTTGGATCAGCACTCAAGTGGCTGTCAAGCTTTTTGTCTAGTAGGACTTTTCAGGTTTTCAAGCTCAAAGGCCAATGCTTCCCCGTATGGAGTGCCACAGTGATCTATCCTTAGCCCATTACTTTTTAATATCTATGTTAGTCCCCTGGCCACAATAGCTGAAGAGGCTGGGCTAACCATATACTCATATGCGGATGACACCCAGCTAATCTTCTCTTTGTCTACCAAGGAGGCATCCAATGTGTCCTCTCTTCAGGTAGGGCTACAAAGAGGAAAGCTAGGTGGATGCACACCAATAGGCTGAAATTAAACGGGGGGAAAACTGAACTTTTATTCCTCTGTGGTAATAAAGCACTCTGGGGCCCCCAACATTGGCCGCCTAAAATGGGCGATCCCCCCTTCCGTCACAGTCTGTCCGTAATCTCGGCATAATCATAGATGACCAACTATCTATGAGACAGAAAGCGGTTAAGGTCGCCTCAACTTGTTTCACAATCCTAAAATGGCTCCAAAAAATACTTTGGATGCTGCCCAATTCTACGCAAAAAACAGTTATCTAGGCCTTGATCGTGTCCAGACTGGACTATGGCAACGTCCTGTACTTAGGAGCCAATAAGGAGGTGATTTGGAAGCTGCAAGTAGTTCTGCGGCTGGACTACTATGTCAGTTACCTAGAATGGCCTCTACCTCAAGTTCCCTCCGTGAACTTCATTGACTTAGGATGGAAAACGCTCTAAATTTAAAGCACTATGCTATATGCATAGGATTAAATCATGTGCAGCGCCACAGTATCTCAGTGCCTTGGTACACCCGTACCTCCCTACGCATCTTCTTCGTTCCTCGAATCAGGCAAAATTTCATGTCCACAGGATTAAACGAGTACATATGGGTGGTCGGTCCTTTGCCTACTTAGCTCTTTCACTGTGGAAGTCACTACAACTCCAGCATGAAACTATCTATTACAAGTTCTGCAAAGACCTAAAACGTGGTTATTTAACCACTAGACTGTCTCTTTTCTTTAGTGTGGGTCCATAGGCACAGGGTTACCTCTGGGTAGCTGTGCGACGTATAAATTTTATAATATTAATAATAATAATAAAATGCATGTTCTCTATGAAAGAGGGGGCGGATTTATCTTCAAGGTTCTCAAAATGGAGATTAAGATCACCAAGCACTGAGAAGTTAGCAGCTCGAAGAATATGGGGGGCCAGTAGAGCACAAGAAACAGAACACCAGTTATACAAAGGCCCAGGAGCACGATAAATAAGGGCGCCTGAAAAGGTAATCCTATAACTAAAAGGGATAGACAAGGTGAAGGCTTCACAGTTAGGAATCTGGAGGTCCACAATTTTACAAGTACATTTTTCTTTAAAAATGATGGCGATGCTTCGGCAAGATGGCGGTTGAACGCTCAGCCGAGTGAGCTGATCACTCAACCCCTCCGTTGCGGACCTACACTGATGGCGACTAGAGTGCTGCACTGACCTTCAGAGGAGAAGAGAAGCAGACCCTGAAACGTGTCGGTGCCTCATCTGATCTGGTTAATGCTCCGGAGACTTTGCGGAGTGCGGAGCGCGGAGCTGAGGACTCTGCTTCCCTGCTGGCTGGTGTTGCGGGCTCTTGGCTGCTCCGTGTCTGCCTGGATCGTGTCTGGCAGCTTGAAGGAGTTTGCTGACAGGATGCTGCCAAAAACTGGAAGCAAGGGCATGAGAGGACGCGGAGTTGCCTCGGCCTCCGTGGACACAGTGAGGGCAGTCACGGCTGCAGCTGGAACAAGTGGTTCAGCAGGAGGCGACTCTGGATCAACAAGCCCCCGACCAGGCACAGAGAAGGGAAATACAGGCGAGCAGCAGAGGAACCTGAAAAACTGAGCGATTACATGCGGTAAGCTATTATTACCAGCGATGATTAAGGCTCAGACTGCTAAAAATAAAGTGACTGGTAATACTGCTAACGGGGCTGGCAGTATGGGACGGTCACCCTCTGGAAATGTCAAGGCTGTGGCCCCTGAGGTGCAAGGGGAGAAGGCTCTGAAAGTCCCCTGGAAACAGGTAGATGGTACTGATGCCATTGAGGGAGGGGGAGAAATGACGGTGCCTATACCCCCTGGGGCTGGGGATCCGGTTCCAGTGGGTCCTTATTCTGAAGCCTTGAGACATAGGATGGACCCCGCTCAGGCAGTGTTAATGTCAATGACAAAAAATAGTTTTATTGAAGAATCAAATCTAGCAGAAGCACTGCAACCCCAGTGCATCCTTGGAAATGAAGTCCAAAGAAGGAGCAGCATGGGAGGAGACTCGGAGGATTCTGACTTAGCTCTGCAGGAAGACCTTCCTATCCAGAGAAATATTAATATTAATGGCATTAATTGTCTAGAGGAGGATCTTACTGACAATTTTTTTTCGCTTTCGGCTCAATCTAACTCCTCAGGAGATGAGAGTCAGAGCAAGGACTGAGCAGGAGAAGGAAGTGATACCAGTAGCTTGCACTGAGGAAAGGATGCAGATAATGCTTCGTCTATTTCTGGCACGATTGAAAAGGCTTCTCCCCTCCCCTTGTCTGCTAACAGGGCTGACGGGGCTGCCGGGAGTTTGACATGGGACTACTCCTTCTCCCCGTATCTAGGAGCAAATCAAAATATTGGGAAAAATGTTGAGCCCCTGGCAGAGACTGGCGGTATGACTCAATGTACGGTATAAATAACATTAGCCAAGATCTACCAAGTAATCTTGGCTCATCGAGAGGAGACCAGGGCTGAGAGCGTTTGGACACAAGGGGCTTGCAAAAAATTGCAAACCTCAATCAGAAGAATTGCTAAGTCTTGCGCGGACTCTGCTGTCAGAATTGGGGAGGCAGAAACAAGGATATCCCAACTGGAAGATGAACTTGAAACGCAGAAGAAGAAGACCGAGTCACTGCAATTACTAAGGGATGATACCCTAATGAAGCTGACTGATTTAGAGAATCCCGCAAGATGGAACAACCTCTGTATACTGGGCGTTCCAGAGGAGAAAGAAGGGTCCTATTTGTCATAGAGCTATTTGAAGAGGTTTTTCTGGACCTACCCCAGTGGCAATGGAAGACGCAAATCCAAATTGCACATCGCTTCACTTTAATCAAAGGAGAGGAGCTGGACAAACTGATAATTGCCCACACGCTATTATGATTTCTCTAAATACTTTCCTGGCAAGGGAATCCTTGTACGACCTTGCTAGACCTGACCGCAAAAGATCTGGGAAGGGCTGCAGGTTCTTTGTTCATCCTGACTTTTGCCAGAAGACGGTAGAGAAGCGTTGGCTTCTACGATAGTTGATATCTGAATTTCAGGCAAAAGGAGCCTAGGCATTCCTTATGAGTCCAGCCAAATTGAAGGTGGTCTTTCAGGGTCGGACACAGTATTTCCAGTCAGAAATTCAGATAAATGACTGTGTCTTAAAAAATATCTCTGTTGGTGCAATCAAAGGAAATCTCAGTCGCAGAATATAGTGGGAGCTTAATTTTTATTTCTCCTCTTCGTCCTTTTGGATCATCTGTACTAGGTCCGTCTTTATTTTTCTTTTCTTTTTCTCATTTCCTCATCCCTTATATATGAGCCTATTTCCGGCTTTTGTAGTGCTCTACTCGTAAATGTAATTCTAATCACGTACTCACACAGCTTATATCAAGGTCTCACCGATAGGAGGGATGGGTTGGGTTAGCTCTACATCACCAGGGACAACAGGTCCCCATGCCTCGTATGTTAGTGGGGTGGATGGGGGAGGGGAGGAGCTGAGATTGGAGAGGGAGGGTTTTTATCAGGGAGGGTCTCAGGGGGGATGTAAGGATTGGTTCTTTAAATTGTTGTGGCCTTAATGATAGGCAAAAGAGAGGGATTGTGGCGAAACTGATCAGGCATATGAGGTTTGATGTATTATGTCTGCAAGAGACCCATATCTACTGGAAAAACCGAATATGGGTAAATGAGCTGGGACTTGACCTTTTCGCTTGTACTCGGCAAGCCACTAATATTCGTGGAACAGCTATAATTGCAAGGAATGGGCTCTTAACCTGTAACCGAGTGAAAGAAGATAAAACCTTGAGAAATGGACAGTGGATATAGCAACTAGGCAAAGCACCCAAACTCGTATTAACCAAAAAATAATGATAAGCAATTCAACAAAGAACAGTAAGTTGTAGTGTGCCACTTGCAAAAAACCGGTACCCTCTGTCCAGGGGCACCTCACGTAGAGCGTGAAACCAAACAGTTAGTCATCCAGTTTTGGGGCACCACTCCAATCACATATAGTCAGTTCAAAATTTCTCAGAGTCCAAATCCAAATTCATTTTCAATCTTTATTTCGACCATTCGGTCATAAAAGATACACAGTACAGATAAAAATCACATGTGACTCTGTCATAAACAGATAGAACATTGAATACATATGTTAAAAGGATCCTGTACAGACTTAAAACATCTTAAAAAAGAGAAGAATTTCTAAGTACTACCCAACATCTTTAAGAAGCGATTACGCGTATACCAGACATTAGTAAAGAATTTGGAAAGTGCAAAAACAGTTGGTCCGGAGACATCAGATTTTAAAATCCTGTACATTGGTGCATATTCCCTGCCACCCATATTCCTTATCAAAGGGAGGAGCCAGTATTTTCTAGCTGCCTTGTAGGCTGGGCATAAGAAGACCACGTGCAAGTCGTTTTCCTCCTTGTCAGCACAGACAGGACAGTGCTTTGTGGGGGAAGCCGATGACCAGGAGCTTGTAAAGGACCGAAAGGGCAATGTGCCGTATCTCCATTGGAGGAACAGCTTTCTAGCAAGTATGGGGTAGATAGGATCCAATGCCTTCTCAAACCTATAAAGATCCTTGCTTTGCAAGAACACAGATGATAGGGACCCGTCTGGCTGGGTAGCTTGGGCCCTTGCCCATTTGTGTTCGTGGTACAAATTCGCCAGGGACCTCTTGGAGATGTTTGATGCTACAATCGCCGGCTCAGTCCATAAATCAGGGAGCCCTAATTCCATACAGGTAACTTGAATGTTTTTGACCCAGGGAATACTGAGCGCCTTGGGGTGATTCAGTAATTCGACCAGTTCCGCCCTATAGTCTGCAAGATCATTGCTGCTCCATAGCCTACGCCAGAAGGCTATGGGTCTCAAGCTTATCTCGTCAGCTAGTGGTCGTAACCCTAAATCAAGCCTCAAGGGGAGGAGCGGTGTACTAGGGGGGAGTGCGGCTATCTGTCTTATGAACTTATTTTCTGTTAGTGACAGGCTCCGGCAGGGCGTATGACCCCACAATTCAGCCCCGTACATAATCGCTCCCCTAGCCTGGGCCTTATATATCTGGATTAAAGCCCCCAATGGGCGGTATGACGAGCCGGTCATCATCCGGGAGATGCCCCCAGTAGTTTGTATAAGTTTAAGATTTGCCCTACTCTGGTGGGATCCCCAGGTCATGGTTTCGTTGAGGGTCACACCCAGATATTCGAAGGTGGCTACTCTCTCAAGCCGCACGGCTCCCAGTTGTGGATTCGGGCGCAGTTTCTGGCTCGGGTTCAAAACCATGAATTTTGTTTTTGTAGCATTGATTTCTAGCCCTCTATCAAGGCAGAAAGCCACAAAGGAATCAAGTATCCTTTGTATACCCATAGGGGTTTTAGATAGCAACAGGGTGTCGTCCGCAAACATAATTGCGGGCACCCTGCTGCCATTTAGTTTGGGGGCGTCAGTATAGTCGGTGGCATTGAGATGGGCGATTACCCCGTTGACAAAGAGGCAAAACAGGGTCGGCGCCAACACACAGCCCTGTCTTACCCCTCGGCCAACGGGGAATCTATCAGTCAGTTCCCCCGACCTCCCACACCTCACGCGGGCGTAATTATTGTGGTGCAGCCTCTGTAAGATCAACAGGATATCTGGGGGGACACCCATCTCTGCCAGGACGCTCCAAAGTTTCCCCCTGGGCACCAAGTCGAAGGCAGCCCGTAAGTCCAGAAAAATTGTATACAAACTGCCGCCCTCGAACTTTGCTGTCCTCCAATAGATTAGGTTCAATCTAAAAACCTGGTCCACTGTGGATACCCCCTTCCTAAATCCCGCCTGGTAGGGACTAAGGGCACCCACCTCCTCCATCCAATCCTGAAGCCTGTTCAACAAAACCCTACCGAACAGCTTCTGTGCTACGTCTATCAGACTAATCGGTCTGTAGTTGGCTGGGAGGAGGGGCGAGCCCTTTTTAAAGATGGGGACCACCTCTGCCCCCAGCCAAGTACTGGGGATTTCCATCCCACCGAGAACACTGTTGAAAGGGGCGACAAGGTAAGGCGCCCAGACAGTGGGCTCCTGTTTAAACAAGTCCCCCGGTAAGCCGTCCAGTCCCGGCGCCTTCCCAGAAGCCAGACCTGAGATGGCAGTAGTGACCTCACCCAGAGTTATTGGCTCCCCTTGGCAGCCCGGCCGGTCCACCTCAATAGCAGCAGGGAATTCTCCCGGCTCAGAGCTGTATAAGGACTGGAAATGAGCCTGCCACACCCCAGGTGCTATGTTAGGCTCCAGTGCCGATTGTAAACTCCCTGACCCCCCATTCACTGTCCTCCAGAACAGGCGTTGATTTTGAATCGCTAGGGCCTTGGTGAGTTCTTCCCACTGGTTTTCCTCCCATTCTGCTTTAGCCTGGGCAAGAAGCTTCTTGTAGGCTCGCCTGCTTTGTTTAAGGCGTTCCCCTCCTGTACCCTCCTTAATTACTCCAAGGAGTTCTGTTTTGGCCCGTCTACATGCTAGATTGCACCACAGTGTTTTGCCTTGGCGCCTCTCCCTTGGCTTTCGTGAACTACAAGTGAAATGGGGTGCCGCAGCTTTTATAAGGTCCTCGTGGGCCTTATACAATTTGGTCTGGGAGTCTCTACTGTTTGCCTCGATGTCATAGCTCCCCACGATTTCCAAGATGGGAGTAATCTCAGCATAGAGCAGAGGGAGTTTATCCTTGCTTGTAACCAGGTGCTCCCACCTGATTCTTCTCCTGCTGTTATCCAGGAGAAGCGCGGGGTTGTTCCCTTCCACTTTAGACACTGGAGCTTGGGGGCCTGGATGAACAAGGTCGAGCTCAAGGGCGTTGTGGTCGCTATCGGTCCTTTCCATCACCCTAAAATCCTGAATTGTCGGCTACCTCACTAGTTGGGCCAAGACATAGTCCAAGCGGGACTCTCTCCCCAGTCTATTGTAGGTAGTTTTACTGGGTATGTCGGATTTCATTTGCCCGTTACAGGCTCTGATTCCGAACCTTAGGGTGAGGGCAGTGATTTGTAGTGCTAGTGGGGTCCAGGCTTTCGGGGGTGGAGTTTCCACCGAGGGTACTGCCCACCTAGCCTCTTCTTCCGATGAAAACCCTTCCAGAAGGCCGGGGAGTGGCTCAAAGTGAGAATTAAAATCCCCACCCACCACATAGTATGAATCATTCGGCAGATCAGATAAAAAGTTCGAAAGTTCATCAAAGGTTGGTGATTCCTTTGCCATTCCCATCGGCCTGGAATAGATGTTAACCAGCACAAGTTTAGCTTTGTTTGGCCATAGTAGTGAGACCACAAGGATATCTTCGGAATTAAACGGCCACCGTGTGGCTACGCAGCCCAAATGAGATGCAACCCACGTCGTGAGCCCCCCTGACGGACGGCCTTTGCCTTCCCACCTTGCTGAATATGGCTTTACTGAGATTATTAGATCTCATTCCTGAACTATCATATTCGCCGACTTATATTTATCTATCATCTACTGTTATGTGAAGACTCCTTTTTTCAGTCAGTAAGACTCCCTTCATACATCCTATATTGGATTCATATACATTTAGTGGAAGGATCCATAACTCATCAGTGGTACTCACTGTTTGTGTTTTCTACTACTAGCACACGCCCTGAAGAAGTTCTGGTGGTCAGAACGAAACGCGTTGGCTGACGATTCTCTTTGAATTTAAGAAAATAAAAACGAACTGAGAAAATAACGAGACTCCTAAATTTGGATTTGGACTCTGAGAAATTTTGAACTGACTATATGTGATTGGAGTGGTGCCCCAAAACTGAGTGAAAGAAGACAGTTTAGGGAGGTGGGTAATTATTGAGGCAGGCATTAGGGGGACACTGTACATTATATGTTTATGTTTATGACTCTAACTTAGATGATCCCACCAGCTTGGGTTTTTTAAATGCTGAGTTAGCTTTATGGTCACCATTCATAGTGCTCGGAGGGGACTTCAACATTCATTTGAATGCCTGTTTTAACCTCAAAAGTAATGATTCTTATCTTGGATGGAAGGTAAAAACTTTTAAGGCTTTACAAGGCTTATGTCAGGAGCATGGGTTAATTGATATCTGGCATGGTCAGCATTAGGGGGAAGCCAGATACACGTTCTTCTCGGCTCCCCATAAAAAATTGGTGTGTTTAGATTATTTTTTTGTCACTAATTCAATAGCAGGAAAGGTTACATGCAAGTTTTTCCCTAGACGGATCTCTGATCACAATCTTTTAGTAATCCAACTTCTGACTGCAAACTCTATGCAGGCAATAACAACATGGTCTTTTATTGTCAACATATTTCAAAATGGATTGCTGAATGTTTTGAGAAAAATAGGGGGACTGCCTCTGAACTGATAGATTGGGATACCTTTATGGCGGCAGCAAGGGGCGAGACCCTGAGCTTTGCTCTGTACCGGCAGAGGAAAATAAGGGAAGTGGTTAATAGCTGGATAGATCAGCTTAGAGAAGCTGAAGAAGAGCTTATACAGGCAATCGGCGATCCATAGAAGAGTGAGGGCTGTTAAAAAAAGCTAAAACAAAAGTTCATCAGCACTTTGGGGACGATTTAGCTATGACATTTAAGCAATATAAGGCTGATGTATGTGAATTTGGAGAGAACACCAGTAGATTGCTATCTAAATGAATCCAGCAAATAGCAGTCTCGAATAGGATATGCCGTATAAAAAATTCAGGGAGACAGATTCAGGACCTTCCGGATAAAGTCCTGGATGTCTTTCATGGATTTTATCAGGGACTAAATACTACAGAGAAAGAGGGTCCAAATGGAGATGTTGTCCACCCCGATTGCAGGGGAGGAAATAGAGTTGGCCATAACTTCGCTGGTGGCAGGTAAGGCTGCGGGCCCTGATGCACTCCCCCTTGAATTTTATCACACTTTTAGACAAGTCCTTCAGGGGGAACTGTAGTTGCTGTTTCTAAAAGCTCAGAGCTGATACACTCCTGATTCGTGGCACTACACTACTATTGTCATTTTTAAAAAGAAGGACAAGCCTTAATTAAGCCCATCTTCTTATTGTCCCATTTCTTTAATCTACGCAGACAGCAAGATATATTGTAAAATAATAGCATCAAGGCTGGGGAGGGTTATTACTCCTCTTGTCTATATATGGCAACATGGTTTCATCCCGGTGCGGGCACATCAGGCCATGTTAGACGGGCTATAGCGCTGCTCGACTTGGCTCAGGCCGAAAGGAATCCCCTGGGGATGGTCCTGTTGGATGCAGAGAAAGCATTCAACAGGGTCTCCTGGGGGTTTCTCTGGCGGATTCTGAGGATGAAAGGATTCCAGCCGGAATTTGTTACAGCTGTACAAGCTCTATATGTCTCACCCAAGGACTGGGTTCGGATATCTGGGCAGGAATCTAACCTATTATCTATTAGCAGAGGAACTCGTCAGGGGTGCCCCTGTATACCATTATTGTTCGCCCTGTATATAGACCCGCTGTTGAGTACGCTGGATGCTGATCGACGGGTCGAAGCAGTCACGGTAAATGGAACCTTGTATAAGACAATGGCCTACGCTGACGATGTATTCACGAAAAATGTAAGATCTGCATTAGCCGCGGTTTATGATATAGCGGAACAATTTGGCCTTGTATCAGGCTATAAGCTAAATGCGGCTAAAACGCAGGTTACACATTCTGACACTGCCAGACCACAGGAAATCCCAACAGTATCAGTGGCAACTTATTTGGGTATAAAGCTTTCGAATGACGTAGAGCGTATCCCCAAACTGAATGTTACCTATAATAAAAAGTTCTGACCAAGCACTGTCAAGATTAGATCACCTCCATCTTTCATTACATGGTCGCTGCAATGTCATAAAGACGTCAATCTTCCCAAAATTGTTATACTTGTTCCAGACAATGCCTCTCGAATTCCCAGCCTCTTCTATGGCGAAAGCGGAAGGAATCTGTGTAAGATTCCTGTGGAGCTATCACAAAGCCAGAAGGAGAGGCAAAATGGTTAATCCTTCTAAAATATAGGGGGCTCAGGGGACTCCTGTCTCTCCAGCTGTACCATTGGGCGGATTTATTGCAGCACATGGGAATATTGTTAGCCAGAGATAAGGTGGCAGTACCGGAACCACTTGAACCCACAATATATGAGCTTTTACTAGGTAAGGAAGGAAATTCCCTGGATCGAATTATAGAGCCTAGTTATTACAAGAAAACTAAATTCAAGATAATCCAACCAGAATTCCCAATATGGAGGAAAATGAGGCTGCAGGTGGGGATTTGGAATTTAAATGGTTATATTCCTTTGCTTTCTTATGCCCTAGTGCCAGCGATCTTTCAGGATTCAATTGCTAGGGGGTGGGGCGTCTTGGGAGTTAAGGTTTTGGGAGATTTGTTGGTCAAATGATGTCCATTTCCGAATTACAGGGAAAATTCGGACTTCCCACAAGACATTTTTTCAAGTTTTTACAAATCAGAAGCTTCCTGACGAAAACTATGTCACAGGGGTGGGGCACCACTGTTTGATATTTTAGCTTCCAAATCTAGAGTTGGTAAAATCTACCAAAGATTACTTGCAACGCTTCCTGACAATTTACCTACCCAGGCTCTCAGGTGGGAGATTAAAATGGGGCAGGGCAGTACAGGCTTGGAAGGCTCTAATGCATTAGCTAATCATACATTAGTAACTGGTAGCTTGAGAGCACAACATTATACGGCTATCTTTGACCTTAACTACACCCCGGGGAAAATCGCCAAATGGTCAGAGCCACGGGGTAATTCATGTAGTAGATGTGGGCTGTTAGCAGCCAACACAATACATATGATTTTTAGCTGCCCCAAGCTGTTTGAATTTCTATGAGATGTTGAGGCTTTCTTAATACAGTTACTGGGTAAGCCCTTGTCAATCCCAGCCGCCTTTGTGATTTTGGGGATGGACCAAGCTCAAAGTACAATAGGTCTGACTATGTCAGATACTGGTTTTACATTCATAGCAATGGCCATTCTATGAGCCAATATTACATCCTACTGGACCAGCCCAGATCCTCCAACGTTCATCAATTGGAGAGCAAGACTATTGGCTATATATAGTTTGGACCTACCAGTCTACAGACTTGAAGGTCGTCAGAAATAGGAATGGGGTAAGAAGCTGTGGCCGCCATTGACTAAATGGATTGAAGAATAATTCTTTTATATATTTTTTTTCTCTCGTTTTTCTCTCAGTTTCTAAATATAAAATGATTTTGCTCAGTGTTCAGCGGCACAGGTACTAGTATTTAGGGGTCGATCAGGATTGCGGACGGAAACGTGCTCCGTCCGCCGTGGAAGGTGGCAAGATACTCCGGACCTGGCCGCGGAAAAACCGCATAAGCGATTAGGATCAAATGTGACCGAAACGCCGACCGCGGCGGACGGAGCACAACAATCCCCGTCCGCGGCGGTCGAAGTACACCTGATTCCGCGGCATGCGGACGGAACCCACAAAACACCGACCGCCGCGTACGCACATGACCAGGAGAACAACAACCTCCCCCGCGATACCTGCGTACTTTCCGTGTCCGCAATCAGGATAACTCCGCAAGTACCCCGGTAGCCACCGCGATCCACGTCCGCGGCGGTAGCAATGCAATGAGAAACGGGGCACCACAGCGGAAGTCCAACATCCCTACAGTCATTCAAATGGCATTCATACCGACAGAATCCATCACCAAACACAGCAAAATGGACGACAACCCACCTGACACATCTAAACCAAACACAAGACACAAGTACCCACCCCCAAGAACTGCATAGACCACACCTTACAACACACCCACCTATCACCTGACGGCCAATCAACATTTACACAGGGCCAACACACAGACTATAAAATGACTCCCACCCACTCCTGAAATCCTCTGCATCCCAGCATAGCTGACAGCAGGAGCCAATACTTGACTTACAGCAAACTATTAGATTCAGACACATAACCCACACCCAAACACACCCTGCACACAAACACCCACCACACCACACCCAAAGACACCCTTCACACAAACACCCACCACACCACACCCAAACAGCACACACCAGCACCTCCGCACTCCACACAAACACCCCCCCCGAGCACCATGGCACCCAAAAAGAATCCCAAATTCTCCGACACCGAGCTCAAGGTAATGGTGGAAGAGATCCTTCGTGTGGAACCCCACATCTTCGGGTCCCTCGTGCAGCAGACGAGCATAGCTCGGAAGAACAGCCTGTGGGACCGCATCGTGACCAGGGTCAATGCCTCCGGGAGCGTTCCGCGAACCAAGGGTGACATCCAGAGGCGGTGGCATGACCTGAAGACCCGGGTGAAGTCTATAAGAGCCAAGAACTTCCTCCGGGCCAACCATACCGGCGGTGGAACCCCCCCGGAACCCCTACCATACACCGAGTGGGAGGAGAGGGTGCTGACCATCCTGCACCCTGACACCCTCGATGGACTCCCTGATGGAGAAGAGGCTGGTAAGTACCAACCAACCACCACAAACACAACAACACGGTGTGGGCCACACAACTCTGAAGACACATCCCACATACCCCAGCCTTGCATGCAGTCCACATACTCACCAACCTCTAAAGCACTCCAACAGTCCCCCATGTCCATAGAGAGGGTGGTGGTGGTGGGTGGGGTGTGTGAGGGGTCGGAACTACAACTTCCAACAGGCCCCCATGTCCATAGAGAGGGTGGTGGTGGTGGGTGGGGTGTGTGAGGGGTCGGAACTACAACTTCCAACAGGCCCCCATGTCCATAGAGAGGGTGGTGGTGGTGGGTGGGGTGTGTGAGGGGTCTGAACTACAACTTCCAACAGGCCCCCATGTCCATAGAGAGGGTGGTGGTGGTGGGTGGGGTGTGTGAGGGGTCTGAACTACAACTTCCAACAGGCCCCCATGTCCATAGAGAGGGTGGTGGTGGTGGGTGGGGTGTGTGAGGGGTCGGAACTACAACTTCCAACAGGCCCCCATGTCCATAGAGAGGGTGGTGGTGGTGGGTGGGGTGTGTGAGGGGTCTGAACTACAACTTCCAACAGGCCCCCATGTCCATAGAGAGGGTGGTGGTGGTGGGTGGGGTGTGTGAGGGGTCGGAACTACAACTTCCAACAGGCCCCCATGTCCATAGAGAGGGTGGTGGTGGTGGGTGGGGTGTGTGAGGGGTCGGAACTACAACTTCCAACAGGCCCCCATGTCCATAGAGAGGGTGGTGGTGGTGGGTGGGGTGTGTGAGGGGTCTGAACTACAACTTCCAACAGGCCCCCATGTCCATAGAGAGGGTGGTGGTGGTGGGTGGGGTGTGTGAGGGGTCGGAACTACAACTTCCAACAGGCCCCCATGTCCATAGAGAGGGTGGTGGTGGTGGGTGGGGTGTGTGAGGGGTCTGAACTACAACTTCCAACAGGCCCCCATGTCCATAGAGAGGGTGGTGGTGGGTGGGGTGTGTGAGGGGTCTGAACTACAACTTCCAACAGGCCCCCATGTCCATAGAGAGGGTGGTGGTGGTGGGTGGGGTGTGTGAGGGGTCGGAACTACAACTTCCAACAGGCCCCCATGTCCATAGAGAGGGTGGTGGTGGTGGGTGGGGTGTGTGAGGGGTCACTAGTCCTACTTCCAACAGGCCCCCATGTCCATAGAGAGGGTGGTGGTGGTGGGTGGGGTGTGTGAGGGGTCTGAACTACAACTTCCAACAGGCCCCCATGTCCATAGAGAGGGTGGTGGTGGTGGGTGGGGTGTGTGAGGGGTCACTAGTCCTACTTCCAACAGGCCCCCATGTCCATAGAGAGGGTGGTGGTGGTGGGTGGGGTGTGTGAGGGGTCGGAACTACAACTTCCAACAGGCCCCCATGTCCATAGAGAGGGTGGTGGTGGTGGGTGGGGTGTGTGAGGGGTCTGAACTACAACTTCCAACAGGCCCCCATGTCCATAGAGAGGGTGGTGGTGGTGGGTGGGGTGTGTGAGGGGTCTGAACTACAACTTCCAACAGGCCCCCATGTCCATAGAGAGGGTGGTGGTGGTGGGTGGGGTGTGTGAGGGGTCGGAACTACAACTTCCAACAGGCCCCCATGTCCATAGAGAGGGTGGTGGTGGTGGGTGGGGTGTGTGAGGGGTCTGAACTACAACTTCCAACAGGCCCCCATGTCCATAGAGAGGGTGGTGGTGGTGGGTGGGGTGTGTGAGGGGTCGGAACTACAACTTCCAACAGGCCCCCATGTCCATAGAGAGGGTGGTGGTGGTGGGTGGGGTGTGTGAGGGGTCGGAACTACAACTTCCAACAGGCCCCCATGTCCATAGAGAGGGTGGTGGTGGTGGGTGGGGTGTGTGAGGGGTCTGAACTACAACTTCCAACAGGCCCCCATGTCCATAGAGAGGGTGGTGGTGGTGGGTGGGGTGTGTGAGGGGTCGGAACTACAACTTCCAACAGGCCCCCATGTCCATAGAGAGGGTGGTGGTGGTGGGTGGGGTGTGTGAGGGGTCTGAACTACAACTTCCAACAGGCCCCCATGTCCATAGAGAGGGTGGTGGTGGTGGGTGGGGTGTGTGAGGGGTCGGAACTACAACTTCCAACAGGCCCCCATGTCCATAGAGAGGGTGGTGGTGGTGGGTGGGGTGTGTGAGGGGTCGGAACTACAACTTCCAACAGGCCCCCATGTCCATAGAGAGGGTGGTGGTGGTGGGTGGGGTGTGTGAGGGGTCACTAGTCCTACTTCCAACAGGCCCCCATGTCCATAGAGAGGGTGGTGGTGGTGGGTGGGGTGTGTGAGGGGTCTGAACTACAACTTCCAACAGGCCCCCATGTCCATAGAGAGGGTGGTGGTGGTGGGTGGGGTGTGTGAGGGGTCACTAGTCCTACTTCCAACAGGCCCCCATGTCCATAGAGAGGGTGGTGGTGGTGGGTGGGGTGTGTGAGGGGTCGGAACTACAACTTCCAACAGGCCCCCATGTCCATAGAGAGGGTGGTGGTGGTGGGTGGGGTGTGTGAGGGGTCACTAGTCCTACTTCCAACAGGCCCCCATGTCCATAGAGAGGGTGGTGGTGGTGGGTGGGGTGTGTGAGGGGTCACTAGTCCTACTTCCAACAGGCCCCCATGTCCATAGAGAGGGTGGTGGTGGTGGGTGGGGTGTGTGAGGGGTCTGAACTACAACTTCCAACAGGCCCCCATGTCCATAGAGAGGGTGGTGGTGGTGGGTGGGGTGTGTGAGGGGTCACTAGTCCTACTTCCAACAGGCCCCCATGTCCATAGAGAGGGTGGTGGTGGTGGGTGGGGTGTGTGCCAATGCCGACTGAATGTCAACCATAAATACATGTACACGTATAGGCAACATTACTCATCATCACATTATTCTTTTGCAGGGGATCCTAATCTGACTTCCGCCATTGACACCAGGCCTCCAGCATCCCCAAACTCCGAGCACTCATGGGACGATAGTGCAGCCAACTCCGGGGCAGAGGATGGTGCCGGACCAAGCACCCAGCCAGGGACCTCTGCCACGCAGGTCACACCTGCAACTACAACAACGGGCACTGGCATCACAACGACACCGGCGACTCGGACCTGCACAGCTGCCTCCAGCACCACCTCGACCACCACCACTACTACCACCACTTCTGCCCCTGCCACCCTGCCCAACCCCGCCGCCAACGCTGGGCCTGCGCCATCCCAGCCACGCCGGGAGACAGTCAGGCAACCCACCACTGCAAGGGCAGATCCTGCAGGCAGGAGCAGGGCGGAAAGAAGGGCAGATGACACAACACTGATTGCTGTGCAACAGTGCCATGAAGCACTAGTCCGGGTGGAGGCGGGCTATGCACGTAGCCAGGAACATGCAGACCGGGCCCACCAGGACTTTGTGGATAACACCGCCATGTTGGGGGCCATCGAGAGGCGGCTTGGCCAACTGGTCGACATCTTCAGCGCCAGGGCATCCGCCAACACCACCCCCTCCTCCCCCCCTCAAACATCGGCACCGGCCACAACACCGCCACCGCCGACTGCGCCCCTGGCGGCGGATGTGGTACAGGATCAGCCTGCGCCCCTAGCTGACCCCGTCCCGGCACAAAGACGGAGGGGCCGTCCGAGGAACGAAGTCGCCGAGAGCAGTGTTGGAGCACATGGCACACGCTCCAAGAAGAGCCGACAGTGACTCTTTGGAGTACGTGAGCCTCCGATCCTACCTGGAAAGTATCCGGTCCCACCTCCCACAGGCCTGCTGCAGTAGGCACACACCACCCTATGTGGTGTCTGCACGGCCATTTCATCCACCATTACCTTGGACAGTCACTCCCCCACCCCTTCACTCCTTTGTAAATATGCACCTACCCCTATGCACAATCTGTAAATAAATACCACTTACTCACTCAATGATGTGTTGCCTCCATGTTTATTCACATGATTGCATCAGAAACAGACGTAACCAGGTTCAGGGATCCAACAGGTACAGAATCATGCCGCAACGGAGTGACCTAGGGAAACATAGAACCCGCAAACAGACGTTAGTAAACAGCATCACACTCATCCCAACTCACTGCAGTGCAACTTACAACAAACCACACACATCACTACACGAATGGCTGACACTACACACATCATGGAGAAGTGCATGTACTCATAAATGAAGACACACACACACATGCATACATCACATAACAAAACACATAGCTGATCCCCAACACAATGACACCAGAGCAGCAAACCTACACAGGGCATACACAAGCAGCACAAGAGGGGCACACTCACAGTCAAGGGAAGTAGCGTTCTATGAGCTGGCGCCTCTGGTCCACACCTTCCTCCTCACCACTATCCTCATCAGTCGACATGGCTGGGTCGGGAGGGCGAGGAACTTGCTGTTCATCTGGGTCCAAGATCAGTGCAATGTTATTTCGCACAGCCAGGTTGTGGAGCATGCAGCAGGCCATTACAATCTTGCATACTTTGCCAGGTGCGTAAGGCAGGGCCCCTCCAGTCTTATCTAGGCACCGAAACCTAGACTTAAGCAGGCCAAAAGTTCGTTCCACCACTCGACGTGTCCTACCATGGGCATCGTTGTATCGCATTTCTCCTGCTGTGGTGGGATTGCGAATTGGACTCAGAAGCCAAGGCCTGTTTGGGTAAGCCGAGTCGCCTGTGTATGTGGGAATTAGAGAGAGAGACAGACATCAGTACCTGAACATGTGGCCACACCAAGCCACCCAGATATCACTCCAGTCACCACAGCATACTCACCAACAAGCCAGGCTTGTGCCGGACGCAGATTTGCCATCAGTCGTGGGACTATGCTGCTCCGCATGATGTGGGCGTCATGTGCAGAGCCAGGAAATCTTGCACACACATGTGAGATAATGTTGTCGGCCTGGCACACCACCTGCACGTTAAGGGAGTGGAAGTGCTTCCGATTCCGAAACACCTGCTCACGTGCCCGTGGCGGGATGATCGCAATATGCGTGCCATCAATTGAACCCACAACGTGTGGAATGCGACCCAGTGCATAAAAGTCTGCCTTGACCGCTGCCAACTCTGCCGCCTGTGGAAAATGTATGTACTCATGCTTGTACAGCATCATGGCTGTTAGCACATCCTTGAGTACCGTGCTGAACATGGCCTGTGACATTCCCCCGGCATGTCCTATAGTGTACTGGAAAGTGCCTGTTGCAAAAAAATGGAGTGCCGCCATCACCTTTTGGGTGGGTGAAATTGAGCCTGGATAAGTTCTCCGCGGCTGCAGGTGAGGAGACAACTTGTTCACTAGCTCCAGCAATCGACGTCGATCAAGCCTGAATTTCCGGACCACCTCCTCGTCCACCATGTCCTCCAGCACAGTATATGGGCGATGGACATTTTGAGCCCTCCTGTGTGGGAGTAAATGGAATGGAAGTCAATTCACATACAACGCATGTCTGTGCAACTCACTGACATGTCACCGCACTCTATCCAACATGTAATTGTCAGTGTACGATTTGCCTGTGTGACACCTCTGATTGTCACAACAACATGGATTGACGTAGCAATGTGCACCCACCAGCTACATGATGTGTTGCAACATGTCCAATGCACTCTGTTGCACCTCAACATCACTGCCAACAAGGCATGTGACATGACCCAAAAGTGACGGTCATTAGTGGCACACCGATGGGCATGGTATTGAAACCATGGGATAGAGCATGAAGTGTGGAATCACGCAATCACGCACACAACCCTCATCATGCAGCTGCAGACAATTAAACATAGTGCATCGTGCATCGTCAGCTGACATGCACTCATTGACGCCGCCATGGCGGTGCACTGCTTCCGCTGTTGACGTCTGCCATACGCGGCCCGCGTTCAACATTCCAATTGTCTGCACGTGCTAGAGACCGGGACGGACGCATCATTTGCAACAAAGTTGTAAGAGTGGCGCCACCATGGCGGGGCACGTATTCGGCGGGGGAGGTGGAGGCCAATACAGCCATAAGCTGATGTCCATGCACATGCCAGTTCATGACCCCCTTACAGTGTCATTGCATCAGGCAGCCTACACCGGCCGGCCCAGCTCTACCCACTACCGCCGTGCCAGGCCCAGCCCATGACCGCCGTTGCGGCCGTGCCAACTACCGCCGCTTCTGGCCCCCTCCACTACCGCCGTGCCAGACCTAGCCCATGACCGCCGTTGCGGCCGTGCCAACTACCGCCGCTTCTGGCCCCCTCCACTACCGCCGTGCCAGACCTAGCCCATGACCGCCGTTGCGGCCGTGCCAACTACCGCCGCTTCTGGCCCCCTCCACTACCGCCGTGCCAGACCTAGCCCATGACCGCCGTTGCGGCCGTGCCAACTACCGCCGCTTCTGGCCCCCTCCACTACCGCCGTGCCAGACCTAGCCCATGACCGCCGTTGCGGCCGTGCCAACTACCGCCGCTTCTGGCCCCCTCCACTACCGCCGTGCCAGACCTAGCCCATGACCGCCGTTGCGGCCGTGCCAACTACCGCCGCTTCTGGCCCCCTCCACTACCGCCGTGCCAGACCTAGCCCATGACCGCCGTTGCGGCCGTGCCAACTACCGCCGCTTCTGGCCCCCTCCACTACCGCCGTGCCAGACCTAGCCCATGACCGCCGTGCCAGGGCTGCCAGGGCACGGCGGTAGTGGAGGGGGCCTGAAGCGGCGGAAGTTGGCACGGCCGCAACGGCGGTCATGGGCTAGGTCTGGCACGGCGGTAGTGGAGGGGGCCAGAAGCGGCGGTAGTTGGCACGGCCGCAACGGCGGTCATGGGCTAGGTCTGGCACGGCGGTAGTGGAGGGGGCCTGAAGCGGCGGTAGTTGGCACGGCCGCAACGGCGGTCATGGGCTAGGTCTGGCACGGCGGTAGTGGAGGGGGCCTGAAGCGGCGGTAGTTGGCACGGCCGCAACGGCGGTCATGGGCTGGGCCTGGCACGGCGGTAGTGGGTAGAGCTGGGCCGGCCGGTGTAGGCTGCCTGATGCAATGTCACTGTAAGGGGGTCATGAACTGGCATGTGCATGGACATCAGCTTATGGCTGTATTGGCCTCCACCTCCCCCGCCGAATACGTGCCCCGCCATGGTGGCGCCACTCTTACAACTTTGTTGCAAATGATGCATCCGTCCCGGTCTCTAGCACGTGCAGTTGCCGGTGTGTGAGCGTGACGGTCTGTGCAAGTGCAGCCAATGGGAGGTGTGGACATGGGCCACGGATGGCCAATTGCAAGTACCGTATGGTGTTCACCGCAACACCAGGGCCAATCATTGGCCCAATTCCAAACACGCTCTCACGGCGGACCAATGGCTGGCGCCGTATGCCACTGACATGGCCACTGGGCCCTATATATGTGTGATGTGCAATAGCAAACTTTCTACGATGACCACCGACTGCTGCCTGTGACCATCACCTCCACCTGCTGCTGCGGAGCTGACCACCGACTGCTGCCTGTGACCATCACCTCCACCTGCTGCTGCGGAGCTGACCACCGACTGCTGCCTGTGACCATCACCTCCACCTGCTGCTGCGGAGCTGACCACCGACTGCTGCCTGTGACCATCACCTCCACCTGCTGCTGCGGAGCTGACCACCGACTGCCGCTCTAGTGCCATACTCCGTGACCTTGCCATGTCGGGAGTCAAAGAGGTCCGGTCTCGTCCCTTCACCGCCGCGGAGCTGGATGTCCTGGTGGAGGCTGTGCTACGCAACTACGGACGCCTGTACGGCGCACCCGGACAGGCGGTAAGTGTCGTGGGGGATGAGTTGTGGTGCATGAGGTGTGATATGGCACCTGGTCTCTGGGAAAGTTGGCGGTGTGATGTGAGAACAACTAAAGTATCGATATGTGCATGGCTGCTGAGAGTAATGTGTTGCTCCTATCTGTGTGACTGGCCAACTGTCCCCTGACTTCCACCCTTTTGTCTCCCATCATGGTAGGTAAAGCTGCACCTTCGCAAGGACGTGTGGAGGAGCATTGCACGTGAAGTACGAGCAGCGGGGGTGTCCAATAGACGACATACACACTGCCACAAACGCTGGGACGACATTTCCAGACTGAGCAAGAATGTAGCGGAAGTGACACTAGGGCTGATTCCACGGACGGCACGTCTGGCCCGACGCTCAATGACCCCTCTCATGCACCGTATCATAGCTGTGACGCATCCTGACCTGTCCGAGCGGTTGCGTGTGGATGAACAGCAACGTGGCGGTAAGCGTACTGTCAGTGTATGTTGCTTGTGAGTGCAATGCATGTATGGTTGCCCACACACATCAGGGTCTTCCGTCTATCGTGAGTCTATTACCAATGGCATGTTGGTGACATTGCCACAGTTAACTTTTCACTTGCACATGCGGAATGTTGAGACGCCACCTGCTAAGCTGTTCAGTTGTCATGCACATGCTGTAGTGCTCCGTCACCCCTTGGCAACACTTGTGTGCTGATGTAGTTCCTCATGCCCAGTGTGCATGCTGTACATGTATTACGGCCAACGCCACAGAATTCCTGTGAGGATGACTGCTTGGGGTGGGCTGTGTGCAGGTTGGGGGATCGATGGACAGTGTCATCAGTGGCTTAATGGATTCCGCAGCAGTACTGTACGTGTGTGTGCCCATTACTTACACCCATTTCCTGTGCTTTTCAGCTTTGGCAGAGGGCACTCAGCCACAGACGGCGGAGATTACAGAAGGCAATGCATCCGGATCAGACGTGGCGCACACGTAGACTGACACCGAAGGGGGCAGCGGCGGAGAGGGGGACAGAACCGTCCCGGAGGACTCGCATGTGGAGACAACATCGTCATCATCTTCCGACAGTGTTGGTGAGTCAGCACTGTTGTCACAGACTGGGAGTGGGCAACCAGCACCTTCGGTCGGGACACAGCACACAGGGCCCACCCTGCCGGCAACTGCACCATGTACTGTTCGTGCCCGCAGGAGTAGGGGGAGAAGAGTGGCGTTCGGTGTCGGCACCGCTGCCCCAGCCTCGGTGACCCAAAATTCTCTCTGTGCAGAGGCTGTTGATCTGCTGCGACAGCTGTGTGTGGGCCAGACCAATATGATTAATGCATTCCAAGACCACGATAGGAAGTTGGGGCAGGTGGTGGCATTCATGGAAGGTATGCATGGTGATCTGGCTGGTGTACACAGGACACTGCAGTCATTGTCTAACAGTGTGTCGTCTGCCATTGCACAGTCGCATGGACTGGGTGGTACTTCTGTTCCACCATCTACAACTCTGGATGTGTCAGGGGGGAGTGAATTTTCTGATCTGGACTCTAATACAGGTTATTGCACTAGAAGCAGCGTCAGCCAGCACGTCAAGGCACGTAGGCCTCAGACCCCATCCCCTAGGTCAGGTAACTCTGTTCACAAGGACAACGTCAGATATAGTGGAGTACACACACGTGAGGCAAAAGAGGGGTTTGGTGTAATGGCTACACATGCTGCACAGCCATCCCACACACAAGGTACTACCAGGCCAAGACTCACTCCCGCTTCCATTGACACTACCCTGTACGAGGACAGTGAGAAGACTAATACATCTCTTGAGGGCTCGCATACTCCCAGTGCCAGGGACACTAGGAAGGGAGGTGCCACTCCCAAGGGCAGGGACAGCAGGAAGGAAGCTGCCACTCCCAAGGGCAGGGACACTAGGAAGGAAGGTGCCACTCCCAAGGGCAGGGACACTAGGAAGGAAGGTGCCACTCCCAAGGGCAGGGACAGCAGGAAGGATGTAGGCACTCCCAAGGGCAGGGAGACTACGAAGGAAGCTGCCACTCCCAAGGGCAGGGAGACTACGAAGGAAGGAGCCACTCCCAAGGGCAGGGACACTAGGAAGGAAGGTGCCACTCCCAAGGGCAGGGACAGCAGGAAGGAAGGTGCCACTCCCAAGGGCCGGGACAGCAGGAAGGATGTAGGCACTCCCAAGGGCAGGGAGACTACGAAGGAAGCTGCCACTCCCAAGGGCAGGGAGACTACGAAGGAAGGAGCCACTCCCAAGGGCAGGGACACTAGGAAGGAAGGTGCCACTCCCAAGGGCAGGGACAGCAGGAAGGATGTAGGCACTCCCAAGGGCAGGGACAAGAATAGTCACATGACAAACGCACCTAAGAGGAGCACGGACAGTCCCAGGGGCAGGGACACACACGGGCAGAAGGGGGGTCCAGCTGATATGTACACCACAGACGACAAGTCTGCTGCCTGGAAGAGGGCACCATCCAGGGAACAGGGCAAGTCCGCAGAGTACAGTACTCCTACGGAAATGGAACATCCAAGGCCCAAGGACTCGCCCATGCACAGTGGCGCTGTCAGGGACAGGCATACATCACCCATAGTTGCTCTGAGACAGCTGTTTTCTGGCAAACGGAATACAGAAGACTCAGCAGTGGAGTCACCCCTTACATCCACTCCCATCATGGCCCGTCAGGGACGGATGCAGGTGGACCCTGTCGTGGCATCCCCCATGACACATGTTGCAGAGGCCACAAGGCAGCCACACAGCAAACGACAAGCAGGCTCCAGCACGTCCCCAGAGACCATTCCCCCCCCAGCACATGCACCTCCCATGGTGGGTGAAATTGCTTCTCAGTCCGGTCGACTTGTGAGTCCTGTCCTGTCCAGGGTGCAGGCACATGTCCAGAAGAAGCGTAGACACACAGCATTGACACATGCCCAATCCGATATCGGCCAATTGCAACTATCCCCCGCTCCCAGGGCCACCCTGCCTCCTGGACCATACAGCCCTGTGGCTCATCATTTCAGTGGTCACAGTGGCGCTGGTGCAGTTGACTCGCATGTGTCTGTTAGTGGCAGGGTATCCGTCGAGACATATCCTGTATCAGGTGCTGCCAGTGTATCTGGGTCCATGGGCCATGTGTCAGTCACTCGGGCTGTGTCGGTGTGTCACACTCCTGTATCAGGTGCTGGGAGTGTATCTGGGTCTATGGGCCATGTGTCAGTAACTCGGGCTGTGTCGGTGTGTCACACTCCTGTATCAGGTGCTGGCAGTGTATCTGGGTCTATGGGCCATGTGTCAGTAACTCGGGCTGTGTCGGTGTGTCACACTCCTGTATCAGGTACTGGCAGTGCATCTGGGTCTATGGGCCATGTGTCAGTAACTCGGGCTGTGTCGGTGTGTCACACTCCTGTATCAGGTGCTGGCAGTGCATCTGGGTCTGTGGGCCATGTGTCAGTAACTCGGGCTGTGTCGGTGTGTCACACTCCTGTATCAGGTGCTGGGAGTGTATCTGGGTCTGTGGCTCACGTGTCAGTCACTACATCTGTGGCTGTGTGTCACACTCCGGTTTCTGGTGCTGCCAGTGTGTCCGATGCAGGTACTTCACGCAATCCACCTGATAGTGTGCTGTAAGTTGCTGTACTGTGCCCTCTGATGTACCTGCTCTGGTGCCCACACTGCCCTGTTGCTGTTCTGATACTGCATTGTGCCCTCTCATGTACTGGCTCTGATGTACCTGCT